>NC_091700.1:82515000-87515000 GCF_041296265.1 Equus caballus | reverse complement strand
GCAAGAGTTGCTTTATGAGAAAACTTGAGCCCTGACGTGAACGGTGGGGGTTTCAGAGGGAAGCAGGCTAGGACGGGAAGGTGCTTTTGACCTGGGGAATTTTCTGTGCCTCTCGGTTAATTAAACCATCGAAAGAACTGCCGGAGGGGCCCTTCTGTTGCTTCACATCCAGGGACACAGGCTCGTTAGCTTTGTGAACCTTCCTCGGATTGATTGCTTATGATATAACCTTAAGTTATTCCCTAATATTAATTCTTTGGACCAGACACTGAGCCTTTACTTCAAACCTAGAACTGCAGATGCTGCTGCTAATCCTCACAGCAGCCCTGAGAGAGACGTATTTGCATCGAGGGCTCCATGTGGCAAGCAACAGCAACCAACACTGGTTAACTTAATCAAAAAGGAGATTTGCTAGGCTCACCGCTAAGCAGACAGGCTTCAGGAAGAACAGGAACCAAGGCAATCTGGGGGATTCAGAAGTAGGAACTAATGAGTAGTTTGTCCAGGCAGCCTCCGATTGTTTTTGGACCCTGGTTCAAGTCCTACAAATGATGGGGTGGCGGGGTGTCCGATTCTCCTGGCTTGAGTGTCTGTTTTCCCTTAGGGTACTTTGATTGACATGAAATGGTGTAGGCTTTACTCCACAGAGAAACATGAGGAATTCTTGTTACCGAAAGCAGCAAGGAAGGGATGCTGTGAAGGCAAAGATCAAAAGTGTCTTCTAGAATTTTCTCCTAATTTTAAAAGTGAGGAAAGGGTCAAATATGCTGAGTTGCATGCCAAGGCACGTATCTAGGTGACAGCTCTGATATCTGATCCCATGTCTGTCTAACACCCCTGCGTCTGTTCCTCCCCTCCTCCCTTCCTTGGCCAACTCCCTTCAAGGCTACTGAGCAGAAGAGCACAAGGAAGACATCCCCACCCCAGAAGATCCACAGGCCTGTGTTCATAGAACCTTCTGAACTCTTCTGGGGAAAGGTGTGGTTTCAACAGAAATGAGTCGGCACTTCTGTGTCTGCCTTTCATGCATTTCTGCTTTCCCCTCGGTTTTTATTTCCTTGGCTCCACCCCTACAGACCTCTTTCCCAATGTAAACAAGTGGGGAGGGACTGAGAAGTGGCCAGGCTGAGGGCAAAGCGTGTTAAGCTTGGAGGAGGCAAACTGAAAAGAAGGGGTCTATTTCAGCGGTCACTGCGGGAGCAGAGACTAGTCAGCTCCTCCGTGCTCCTCCTCTCTGCTCCCTCCTCAGCTCTTTCTTCTCCTCCTGCTCTAGCTGTCTTCCCCTCTCTGAAAATAATCGTTCCAAATAACCTAGCTTTAGGTTGTGTCACTAACCAAAAACACCCAAGGCTAGCTAGAGAAAGAACAAAGTGTAATTTTGAATTTAAAATTAGAGATCTGGACCTATTTCAGGAGTTGGTAGCTGTGGGGTGGTGACCAAGTGCTCAAGCTTCAGCTAATTTCTTCTCCAATAACAAGCATCTAAGAGGTGAGCAGTGGCTTAGTTGACTTTTAAAATGTGCCTAGACTCATGACTCAAAAAAAAGGTGCTATTGTATTATTAAAATATGTAGCATTCACTTTTCACACAATGCTAAAAATTTCTGATTGAGAGTTCGTTTAAATATGGTTATTTCTATTTAAAAATTACTCAGAACAGTTGTTTGATTACACTAGTCCTTTAGTCAAAGGAGGTATAGTTTGAGTTAGGGCTTCATTTTTGTTACTAGAGGAGATAAAGTTTGTCAGATAACCAATGCAGTGCCTACTATATAAAAGGTACTCATAAATGCTGTCCCATTACCTTTGTAAAATAAAGTAAACTTTAATTAATCATTGTTCATATACTCATATACTTTAATATTCTTATTCATTTAACATTCACTGAATACCTACCAGGGGTCAATCACACGACATTCTCCTTCTTTAAATCCATCAGTGCTTTCTAGCACTTCCTAATGCCTTGCTACTGAAAGTGTGGTCCACGGACCAGCAGCAGCATCTTCACCCGGGAGTTTGTTAAAACCAGGGGATCTCAGGCCCCAGCCTAAGCCTACAGAATCAGAATCAGTCTCCAAGGAATTTGCACACATATGAAAGTTTGAGAGGCACCGACCTGCTGGGTCAGGCTCCCGCTCCTTATCCTGGAACAAGATCTTGCCCCTGACTCTTTCACTTCAGTTCCTGCCGCTCTCCTCCTTGGGATTTGAACTGAAATTCCCCAGACACACAGAGCTGTTTCCTGCCTCTGGGCTTCTCCCATGCTATTTGCCCAGGAGCTATTTCCCCTTTTTTGTCTTTTTAATGCCTACTCTTTCTTTAAGATGTGCATCATGCATTTGTTCATTCATTTATTCTCTACATATTTGTTGAGTACCTAGTGTATGCCAGGCACTTTGCTCAGGCACTTTCTCTAAGAAAGCCCCTGCTGAGATGAGTGGACCTCCTCTCTGCTTTCTAATGTACCAGGCATAACTCTATCATCGACATGTAATGCTGTGTCGACATTTGCTGTTGATGTTGACCCTAGAGGGCAGGGAGCCTGCCAAAATTCTCTTTGTCTCTCCTGCACCTAGTATAGTTCCTGGTCCTCAGTAGATGCTCAGGCAATGTTTTGGTAGATTGAACTGATCCAATTCAAGAAACTAGTGATTGGGCCGGGACCACAGTGGGTGATCTCTGAAGTTATTTGTGACCCAAGGTAAACATGCTCTTTGCCCACAGACCACACCCAGACACTCTCATGCACCATCTGTCCGAGAGTGTCAGAAGTAGGAAGGACTCAGCACAGAGATCTGAGAAGATGATCACTGTGGGTGTCATAAACTGTAGCCCCACATACACGCCATGTTGTTACATTCCACAGGAACAGCTAAAGGTGAGTACTGCAGCCCCCAGCTGCAGCTACATTGCCCACGGTGTGAGCTGTGTGTCATCTTATGAATCACTGATGAGCTGAGTTTCCTACCCTACACAGAGGCATGTCAGTGGGCAGCTCCAATGGCGGCGACAAGTTAGGGGATGCCATCTTTGTTGGAGCAGAGAGGTGGTTGCCAGAGGGTAGTGAAAGTAAGGACTTTACTGTAATGAGCAGAAATGATGGAGGGCCATTACATAAGTGATAAAGAATAAATGAAATAAATAGAATAATTAGTAAATGAGATGTGGAAGAACCTAGTTAAATAGGGACCATGGAGCCAGTCTGCTAGAGCCAGACCCCCAGCTCTGCCTGGTAAAGATGCATGATCTTGGGCAAATTGTTAAATTCTCTATGCTGCAGTGTCCCCATCTGTAAAGTGGGAATAATAATAGTATCTCCCTTAGGAGGATTAAACAATTTATTATTCATAAAGACTTGGAATAGTGCCTGATGCACCATAAGCATTGTATTGCTTAACAAATAGAAAATATTGAATTGCTTGAAAATAAAATTCAGCACCTCATTCTTTTGATCCCCACGAGCCTTCCCACTAGTAAATGCATGTGCCGCTTCATGGTATTTCCCCGGGTTTACAGTAGGAGTGTGTACGTCTTTAAGCCGTTGAGCAAGGCTTTAAAAAAATGAACAAAAGGGAAACAGCTGCTTTGTTTTTGAAAAGATTTGCCAAGCTCACACAGTTAATTTAATGGCTGGGTGTTTTAAACCCCGGAGAACAATGTAATTTGTGTCATCACTGCTACAAAGGATGACTCTTTGGTGAGCATTTCATTTTGGTGCCTAAAAACCTAACTTGAACAAAAGAAGCAAAAACAAACACAAATACAGTAATGGAAAAACTCTAATTAGCCTTTGGGGAAGGATTGTCCGGTCCTGTCATGTCTTCACAGAGCAGAATAAAAATAACGCTGGAACCTGCAAAGAGCTTTTTCTCACCAAATATCTTAATTTTTTAAGTAATATTTTGTGGAGGACTACTTATGGTTTTGGGAGATGGGCGAGCGCTCGGAGAAGGGGAGGGCTGGAGACCAGTGTCTCACTGCCTATTATGTTCTTCCCTTGTAGTGTCTTTTTTAATCCTCCCAAAATTCTGTGAAGGAGATGTTTTCCCCATTTTACAAGAGAACTTTGAGGTTCAGAGGTTCAGTAACTTAACCAAGTTCATGCAACCAGTAAGTTACAGAACCAGAACCTGACTCTGTGTCTACCGGACTCTAAAAGCTATGGCTGTGTAGAGGAAGAAAAACTATTTCTCTACCCTCTAGGTCCTTCTGGCTAGTCTAAGAGTTAATTTGACATGAGACAGAATAACAGGAGAAAATCAAAGTTTAATAACACGTATGCATGGGAGAGACTCAGGGAAACTGGGTAACTTGCCAAAATGGCTGACACCACCCCCTTAAATACCATCTTTAGTTAAAGACAAAGAAGGATGTTGGGGGTAGTGGTTTGAGACTTCAAAGGGGAAGAAGGCAATTTAATGGAGAAGGAAGAACAAATGTTTGGTAAACAAATGTCTGCTGGGCCATCAATAGACAATGTGACCTGAGAGAGAGAACTTTGATAAAAATGGGCCTAGCAAGGTTCCCCCAGTCTCCCACCCCCAGAGTTATCTAGGATGACAGCTCCTTCCTGGGATAGGCCTTCTATCTTAAATTCTTTTAGGCAGTGAGGGGAAAGGTCAAAGTTGCTCTCTGAGTCTTTTGTTCTTAAAAATAATCAAGCCAAAGAGACACATTTTGGGGTGGCAAAATCTGATCCCTCACATCTGCTTCAAAGTTGGTTGGTTCATTTTATAATAGGAACAAAGTATTTGTGTTTGAATCTCCTCCTTTTAGTTGCCAGGAACAAAATATTAAATGTTTGTGAAGTTCAGATATTTCTAACGTTTTATTTTTTTTCATGCAAGATACAGATTTTGCTTCACCACTGTCTCTGCATTTTGGTAGTAATTGTGGGAAAGAACTTGATGATGACAATGATGACAATGACAAAGACTACTATGGAAGATAAGATAACAACAACCAACTGATGACCTCATCCTGGTTTGGAAGCCCCGGTTTCCATGTGTTAGTATAAGAAACCCTAATGACTTGACAAAAATCAATATTGTGTGATAAATTCAAGAGACAGTGATGATTAAGACTGTTACTCACTCATAAGGAGAATTTGAGGGCTTGTAGTACTTCTAATTGATGTAGAGAAAAACTGGGAGAGAGAAGGCCCTTGAATATATGAAGGATAGGGAATCCTGCCACTTTCCTCCTTTATTATTATCAGACTACATGGCTTGTCACCAAATAGCCCAAAGGCATGTGAGAGAAGAGATGTATATATAGAGAGAGAATGGCTATAAGTGACTCACATTAGCTGAGAAGGGCTTGTTTAATTGGGCATATCATCTTTGTAACGTAGGAGTTTCCTGTTACTATTACTCTCTAGGCCAAGAAATCGCTTAGTCTAGAGAAGGAAGGAAATGATTTCATTTCTCTTCTTGACTTTGAGTCAAGCAGTCAGTTGAGTCTGCTTTGCAGAGTACTCACCTTTAGCTATTGCTGTGGAATGTAACAACATGGCGTGTATGTGTTTAGAATGGGTCCCAGGGCATCTGTGTGAAAAGATCCTGGACCTTCACTATAGAGTAGACCTTGGGTCAGACGCTGCACATCCTTCTCGTACATGCTACCTCAGTGCCGCTCTGCTGAGGTGAGAAAGGCTCCTGGAATATTGAGAAGTGCTCTGAGTGCAGGAAACCTGGGGCTGAGCTCAAAAAGGTCCCACTTTCTCTATGACTTTGAACAAATTATCAGGGAGAAGAGGTGAATTAACATATTTGAAAATGCCTTTTTAACTGTGACAAGAGATTTTCACATATTGAGGTATATGGAGTAACTATTTGAGTTCAAAACTGATTAGGCTTCAACTAGAAAGCCTGACTTGTGGCCTATCAAACATACATTGTACATCTGCTTATGCATTAAAGTAAGGAATCTCTCTTGAGATAAAGAATGCAGACTTCCCCTCCTATGCCCTATTGGTAGCAACACCCTATTGGCAACGCCCGCCAGGATTAGTCCTTTTCCTGGCATCATGGTCACGTTGACCTGCTAATTTGCAAGTGAATACCTCTTTGAAAATGTATCCTGGGTGTGTTTAATGTATCTTCTTTGTTCTAAAAAGATATAAGACTGTACCAAAACTCATGCTTCTCTGGAATACCTTCTAAGGCCTTCCCAGGTTATAACCCTCACTTTGGCTCATAATAAACTCACCCCAATTTTGATTGACTCTGCTGAAGAAAAATCACAAAATTATGCTGATCAGTGTCATCATCCAGACAACCCTGACTTCTCCTCTGTCCATAATCAATTCTCCCAATTTCCACAACAGCCACCACAATCTTTTCCCTTTTTCTCATCTCCTTCTCCACTTCCTCTTACCCACTCTTAGTAGATGACTGCCCCATTTCTCTTTATTGAAAATAGAAGCTATCAGACAAATCTCTCCCCTAATTTCCAAATTCCAAACTGACAAGCTATCCTGTGTGGGGGACTGGAATTGGCCACCCCAAGATATGTCTCTTTGGCAAGAGGATTGCCAAAGAGCTGGTTACTTTTAAAAACTGCAGGCATGAGAGAAACTCTGAAAAGCAGAAGTTACCCTTTGTAAAAGACATTTATATTTGTAAAGGAAATCTCCATCTGTAAAGGTGTCTCCCTCTCTGTACCAGGAAGAAGGGAGAATGACCTTATCTCTAGAAACTCTCCTCAATGCTGAAGGCCAGGACTTGAATCTGCATAATAACCCTACTCTTGTTTACTGTGCTTTTCTGGAAACTTCCCGTAACTGACTCTCCCCACCTCCAACATCTTCCTTTGTCTTTAGCTGAGGGTGGTATTTAAGGTGAGGGCTTCTGCCATTTTGGTGAGTTGCTCAGTTTTCCTGGGTCTCTCCCATGTATACATGTTACAAAGCTTTGTTTAATTTTCTCCTGTTATTTGTCTCATGTGGGAATTTAATTCATTTTCCAGCCAGAAGGATCCAGAGTGGGTAGAGGAAATATCTTCCTCCCCAACACGTACATCCACCCCATCCCTTTCTTCTTGGAATAACAGTCCAATAAAAAATGTCCTTTCTCCAGCCTAAGTGTCTGTATTCCATTCCCACCAAACTCCCCCAAAGAACCTCATTATATCAGTGATGCCTTCTCTCAGTTTTATCCTTAACCCTCCACTCTCCCTAATAGATCATTCTCATCAGCATCCAATCATTTAATACTAGCGTCTTCCATCTTAAAGGAAAAAAATAAAATCACCCATTGACAGCACAAGCCCTTGCAGCTGCTGCCTTAATGCTTGTCCCTTTTTCCAGCCAAACTTCTTGAAAGGGTTGTTTCTCTTCTTGTCTCTCATTCTGTGCCACCCACACACCACACAGTGCTCTGCTATGTGGCTTCTGTTTTCAACACTCCACTAAAACTGTTCTTGTTTGGGCCACTGATGCTCTTGATGCTAATTTCCTTAGAATATGTCAAGTTCTTATCTTACTTGATTCTCAGCAACTTTGGACACATGCATCCACTTCTTGAAACACACTTTTTCCTTGTATTTGGTGACACTACATTCTTCTTGTTTGTCTCCCACTGCTCCAGCCATCCCATCTCAGTATCCTTAGAGGACTCTCATCCCTCTCCTTGTCTCTCTTAAGCCCTCTCACCCACTGTCCCCTCTCCCCAATCTCATCCATCGCCTTGGCCTAAGTTATCATCTGAATGCTTCTAACTCCCAAATCCTTGTGTCTAGTCCAGCTCTCTCTTCTGACCCCAGCCCTCTGCATCTAACTGCCTGGTAGACTCTACTCACTGTGCCTAAAACCATACTCATCATCTTTTTACCTAAATCTGCTCACAAACACTTTCAGTGCTTTCCTGTCACCTTCAAAATGAAATCCAGGCTCTGTATGCTTTTCAAGAACCTTCAGATCCTACGGACCTACCTCTTCAAGCTCCTGACCCTGACATGCTATGCTCCAGCCATTTTGACTAAGTATGTGCCCCAGGCCCCTCATTCCCTTTGCACAGGCCAGTCCTTATACCTAGAATACTTTCCCCTAACCTACCTTTATTCTGTTGCTAATTCCTACTTATGCCTTCAGTTTCATCCTAGTCATTCTTCCAGGAGTTGATTAGAAGCCTCTCCTATGTGTGCCGAACTTCTCCCAATAAACAATTTACTGTATCAAACAAAACAACACATTAGAGTATTACCAGTGTAAGGGAGGAAGACATTTCCTCTACCCTCTCTGGGTTCTTCTGGCCGGAGAACGAATTAAATTCACATGAGACATAATAACAGGAGAAAATTAAACAAAGCTTTTAGAACATGTATACATGGGAGAGGCTCAGGCAAGCTGAGAAACTCACCAAAATGGCTGAAGCCCCCACCTTAAATATTATCTTCAGCTAACGACAAAGGAGGATGTTGGGGGTGGAGGGGGAGCCGATCATGGGAGATTACCACACCAGTGCAGTAAACAAAATGCAGATTTAAGTCCTTGCCTTTGGCATTGATTAAGAGTTTCTAGAGATAAAGTCATCCCCCCTTCTTCCTGGTACAGAGAGGGAGACTACTTTACAGATAGAGATTTCCTTTACAATGTTAATGTTTCCCAACAAAGGGCAAGCAAACTCTGCTCCTCAGAGTTGCTTTTATTAAAAGTAACCAGCCCCAAACAATCCTCATGCCAAAGAGACATATCTTGGGGTGGCCGATTCCAGGCCCCCACACCAGCAGTTACAAACCAGTGTTCCCCTTGTTCTCCTTCTTGCTCCCTTATCGCCCAGTTTCTCCTCCTAGGGTAGTTCAGCCTCCTCCAGGCTTTTGTGGTACTTCCCACACTCTATTTCAAATATTCTTTTATATTTGTCTGTCTATTAGTTCATGAGCTGCTAGAATCGTGCTAGAAATTTGAAGCAGTCAATAAATGTTGAAGTGGACTGACCTGAAACATAGTTAATTATGGTTCCATAACATTACATTATTTACATGGCTATTTTTCACTTTCATTTACTTAGCCATTCTCCTATTTTTAGACATTTAGGGTTTTATTGTTGTTTCCCATAATAAATAATGCTGTGATGAATATCTTTGTGATTAAAACTTGTTTCTATTGTTTCTGATTATTTACATAGCTTTGAGTCCTAAAAATAGAGTTATTCAGGCAAAAGGTATGATGATTTTAAAGACTTTGATGATATGTGCTGTCAAGTTGCTTTCAAAAATTATTGCACAATTCAAATTCCCATTTATGTGACTATTTTACAAATTGTATTTTTAAACCCTTATAGCATGAATACACATCTGAAAGCATCACCTTATTGGAGGCACTGCAGTAGCTGTCTGAGTTTATCATTTACTGTCACTAAGAATATTGCCTGATTGTGGAAGTCTTAAGGAGCTGAAATCTTGCAGGGCTTGAAAAGTAAATAAAAGAGGGGCCAGCCTGGTAGCATAGTGGTTAAGTTCACGTGCTCCACTTTGGTGGCCTGAAGTCCATGGGTTTGGATCCCAGGTGCAGACCTACACACTGTTTATCAAGCCATGCTGTGGTGGCATCCCACATACAAAATGGAGGAAGATTGGCACAGATGTTAGCCCGGGGACAATCTTCCTCAAGCAAAAGAGAGGAAGATTGACAGCAAATATCAGCTCAGAGCCAATCTCCTTCACACACACATACACACAAAAGAGAGGCCAGCCCCATGCCCTACTGGTTAAATTTGGCATGCTTCACTTTGGCAGCCCAGGTTTGTGGGTTCAGATCCTAGGCATGGACCTACACCAATCATCAGCCATGCTGTGGTGGTGACCCATGTATAAAATAGAAAAAGATTGGCACAGGTGTTAGCTCAGGGCAAATCTTCCTCAAGCAAAAATAGATGAGGATTGACAGGTGTTAGCCCAGGGCTAATCTTCCTTAGCAAAAAAGAAAAGAAAGTAAATTTAGGAGGCATGGCACAGATAGTGCAACCTACCAGGTAGAAAGTCCAAAAGGGCCAAATACACCTGGAGATTTTTTAAATATTAATCTTTGTTCATTTCCTCTTCAGCTACCTCAACATGTAACATTGATTGTTAATAATGGATGTGAAAGTTTATGATGTAATGCACGGATAAAGCAAAAAGACTTCTTTTGATTAATTTCATTGTCACTAGAATGACAGTGTGTCTTGAACCAGTTACAAAAAGCCAATATCTCTTTGTTGGGTCATTTGTTACGAGTCATGACAGCCCTTCTCACTCGCAGTCATGTTAGAGTCTTGAGAGATGTGAGGCATAATATTGATGTGGAGAGAAACCTGTGGGACCCCCAAGTTTGTGACTATTGACTTGGTTCTCCTTGTTCAATTAGGATGTCACTATGCTTAATGCCTCAGCTGATCCCACATTTGTCCTGGGCGCCCTGGTCCCGGCTTGGCCACACCGGCCTTTCTGCAGGGGGCTGCAGACCAAGTCTCCTGTTGGCTTAATAGGTGCGTCCCAGACTCATCACCTGCAGGAAGAGAGGAGGACGGAGACTATCAAATGGACGGGATGGAGGCTGGGGGCTGGGTGGGTAGAAGAGGCTATTTAAACAGAAAGAAGACTAGAGAATAGGAAAGGCGGACAGTGAAGATGAGTGTTCTCCCAGCGAAGGCTGGGCGGGCTCTGAGCTATGTCCATGATAACAAGCATAGAAAGAAAAGGGCCAATATGGACACCATCTGAATCCGGCTTACGTCTCCATCAGGCCAATTATTCTGAAATAAAATCAATTCAGTTCAATGAATATTTTTCCTGAATGTTAAAACTGTGCTAAGAATATAATGAGAATCCAACCTTTACCCTCAGAGTTTACCCTCACAGTTTACTAAGGGAGATACATGTATAAGCCAATAAAAACAGAATGCATTAATGAAGTAGGCATGGAAGTAGCTCAAAGATGGGAACGTTTGCCTGTCCCAGAGGGCCAGGGAAGTGACATATAAGCTAGGTTTTCTCAATAGTTATTTTCTAGGTGGTCAAATGCAAGAATGGGAAAAAAGAGTTTTCGCACAGGCATGAAGGAGTAAAACACCATGAAGTGTCTGGGACCATCACAGTATGGTATCGCTGCAGAGGAAAACGCAAGTGTGGATTATTAAGACGAATAAGAAAGGAAGCGGCCCTGGACGAGTCGATGAAGCACCTGGGAAGCCTTGTGGAAACACACTTTCACCCGCAGGGAATCTGGAGCTGGCAAAGGGCTGTAGCAATGGACCTGCAGCTGGCGGAGGCTGGGAGCATGGGCCTTATCAGACACCTGGTGCTGGTGGTCTCGAGCTGACAGGTCTCAGCTCTGCACTTCGGGCAAGTCCCTCAGGCTCCCAAAGCCTGTGTTCTCAGCTTTATCCAGTGATGTGATAAGGGTATCCGCTTTGTCAACTTGCTGTAAGGATTAAATGAGAAAATGCCTGAAAGCATCTGTTAGCATCGTCATCATCATCATCACTTCCATCGTCACCATTGTTACTACCAGTTTGGTTTTAGTGTGGAGGGTGATCTTAAACAGGAGAGGGAAAAGAGGAAAAACAATCAGTTAAGAATCTATTGCAATATTCCAGCTGGAAGAGGATAAAAGCCTAAGCAGAGAGCCTAAGAGGCAGGAGGAAAGGCGCAGGGGAGGCTGAGAGGAGAAACACATAGGAAGCAAAAGCAACTATGCTTAATGAATACACAGAGAGAGGAGTGGAGGACGACTTTCACATTGCTGCTTTAGAAGACCGGGGATGACAGTGTTCCCTTGGTAAGTAAAACAGAGTGAAGAGAAAATAAATTTGTTTTTAAATGCCTTGTCTGAAGTAATCATAACAATAACAATAGCTAACATTTTGCATAGACCTTACCATGTGCCACGTACTAGTCTAAGTGCCTCAAATATAATAATTCATTTATTGTTGCTAACAACCAATCATTTATTGTACCTAACAACCAATTATTCTTCTTCCAATTTCCCAGATGAAGAAACTGAAGCCCAGAGAGGGTAAGTAATTTGCCTAATGTTACACAGTTAGGAAATGGCAGAGTGGCATTTTGAACACAGGCAGTCTGTGTCCAGAATCCCTACTCTTTAGATCACACTGCCTCCTAGGGGGCTCCAGGAGGAGATTTCCAGCTGTTGGATATATGCGCCTCTGGAGCAGCAGAAAAGTATGGCCTCAATATACGTCTATATCCATATGCTGTCAGCCAGCGCACTCACTGGAGAAAAACTAAGGAAGTAGATGGAGGTGCAGACTAAGACCAAGAAACTAAGAAGGACCAGCACCTAGGGATGGGCACAAGGAGCAGATTCAAAGAACAAGATGCAAAAGGAGCTACTATTGCAGAGGCAGAAGTGAGACAGGAAAAGTGGGACAGAATGAAAGTGTGAAGGATACTAACCTAGGGGAGAATTTCAAGATGAAGCATATTCTCAACACGACCCTACACGATAGAGCTATCACCTTGGGTTATATGTATCAGAGAGAGAAAGGAAGACAGATCTGAGCAAAGTCCCTCGCATTTGGCAATTGAAAGGATGGTGGTGTGGTGGTGATTTCTCCCAGAAAAGTTTGTGATCTAGTGTTGGTGTGATCCAGGCTTTAGTGGGCTTGAGGTACCCAATGGTGAATGAATACGTGCTGATGTCGAAAATAGACATTTGTGGGCCGTCCCCTTGGCCAAGTGGTTAAGTTTGCATGCTCCGCATGGGAGGCCCAGGGTTTCACTGGTTTGGATCCTGGGCATGGACGTGGCTCTGCTCATCAGGCCATGCTGAGGCAGCATCCCACATATCCCACATAGCACAACCAGAGGCACTCACAACTAGAATATACAACTATGTACACAGGGGATTTGGGAAGGAAAAAAAAAAAGAAGATTGGGAACAGTTGTTAGTTCAGGTGCCAATCTTTAAAAAAAATAAATAAATAAACATTTGTGTGGGGCCCGCCCTGTGGCCTAGTGGTTAAGTTCTGTGTGCTCTGCTTCAGTGGTCTGGGTTCTGTTCTCAGGCTCAGACCTACACCACTCTTCAGCAGCCATGCTGTGGAAGTGACCCACACACAAAATGGAGGAAGATTGGCACAGACGTTAGCCCAGGGCAAATCTTCCTCAAGCCAAAAAAAAAAAAAAGACATTTAGGAAATTACTGATGAACTGAATAAAGTGTGGGGATTTAGTTCATCCTTATTGTCTCTGATAAGTAGCTTGCAGGAATTCTACCTGCATTAAATGATTTTATTACTTATTTAATTTCATTAAATTCATTTCTTTAGTTTTCTATCAGAGATATGTTCAAGCTACAAGCTGTTAATATGTCACAGGCTCCTCCCTGTTTTATTTCTGCTTCACTCTGGGGCAGTGAAAGGCAATAAGGAAATAGTGTGAGTTTTTATGGATCTTGATATTTCATAGTTTGTAATCAGAAACAGTATCCACTGTGCCTAACGACCCGTAAATCAGATAATCCTAGAGCTATAACCGATATGAAGTAGATCTAGTATGTAGTGCCTTCCATATTTATTTGTTGAATGAATGCATGAACCTAGTCTGATCATCTGTTTCAAACAAGATGCCACAAAGAACACTGGAATAAGCTTCTAAATTCAGGCCTCTGGATTATTTGAAAGCCTACTGTTTAATTACCTCAAGTATCAGGAAATTCCTCCTAAATTTTACTTAATCATTATGCTTTCAAAGTATTTTCTCTCAATTGGACTTCAGCAGAGGGCCGGAAATCAGTCTCCTGCCTCCCAGGGAGTGAGTGCCAGGCTGTTCCCAGGGCCTGTTCCTGGGCTTCCAGCTGGAGACTTCAAACCAGCCCCTGGTGCCGGTCGCCCTCCCTCCGTTCCGTATGCCTCTTGCCTCCAGGCCTCCATTGCTGCAGGGTGACAGGCTCTCCTCTCAACAGTGTCCCCCCTCAAGATCAGTAGCCCCCTCTCCTTTGCTAAATCCATTCCCATGTCTCCACTTTTCATTTGCTTTAAAAAAAAAAAAAGCTGTGTTATCTGCTGATATCACCTGTACTATTCTTTGCTTTTGTTGGTTAAGCCTTTGCAATTTTTTCTTTATAATTGTAGGATAGCCTTGGGAGAGACAGATGATAAATACTCTCAACCTGCCTTTATTTCTTCTTGATTCCTTATAAGTAAAATTTGTATCTAGTCTTTAGAGGTCATGGCAAGGTTATAAGTGATCATAAGCTCTATAGTCTTCTTATCTTCTTTATCTACATTGCCACATGGATCTACCTGTGCCAGCTGGCTGGTCAGGGTGTGTCTTTCCAGAGGAGTCCTGCACCTGTCTGCCAGCAGGTCTGGAGGAAAGGAGAAAGACTGGGCTGACGACTGCCCCTCCCTGTTGTGACAATAGGGGGTTTCACATCCCAGCCCAAAGGTCCTCACTTATGAACTTACTCACTACTGTCCCATTTAAGGAGAAAAAAGCAGGCATGTCTTACACTGCTTGTCCAGTCTCCATCACCAGATAGACCCAGTAGCTGGACTTGCATCATTTCTTGGTGAAGAAATCCACACTGCCTGGCCTGAATAGGACAAAAAAAAAAAAAAAAATAGCAAATCAATGAAATGAACACAAAAGCTTGAACAAGTAGATGACATAGGTTTTATTGAGGCAGAATCAATGGAAAAACAGACTAAGGATTTAATAAAAATGTAATGAGAAGATAAGAGAATATAAACAGATTTCTGGAAATTTTTTATAAAGCCCACACAATCTCCAAATTTAAAGGTAAGAAGTGAACTCAAAGAGAGAGCAGCTCCTGAGGAGAATCAAGTTGGTCATCTGAAAGATCAAGTGGAGGGAATAGTCCACAATACAGAACAAAAATACAAAGTAATGGAAGCCATAGATGAAAAGACAGCAGGCATGGAAGACACAGATAATAGAAATTACAAAGAAAGAAAAGAGGGAGATACAGAAGATAAATACTGGTCAAATAATCATAGACACCTCTTTTCTGTGCTGAAACAAACCTTTCTTTTTCAGATTGAAAGGGTTTGACGACACCAGGAAGTATTTCTGACAAGAACATATAAATCAGACTCATCTAAATGAATCTTCTGAAGTCCAAAAAGAAAAAGAAAGTTTAGTGAAGTTCCCCATGCAGAGAAAAAGTCTGCTACATGAATAGGAGAACTGGACTAGCGGCAGACTTCTTATCTACAAATAACGGGAGCTAGAAAACAGCAGAGATCACTGGCAAAATTTTGATAGAAATGGAGTCATAAAGTAATTTAAATGTGAGGATAGGAGAAAGTCATTATTGAACTTGCTAGGACCCACTCTTCTTGAAGACACACTTTTTATATTACTGGACGAATTATTTCAACCAAAAGAAATTTAATAATCACCTAGGTCTCAGGATAGGAGAAGATAAAGAGTATAAGAAAGAGCAGTGCACAATGTACTTGTCAAATGTATAATTAAGCCTAAAGGATGATGACAATGTGCCTGTGAACTGTAATACAAGTTAAGTAATAACTCCCTCAACGGAAGAGGCAATCTGCATGCATCTGGATGAAATATTAGCTGTCTCTCTAGGCAGTAAGCACTTACGAATATTCACTGAGTGATACAGAGGTTAAGACCTCAATTGTACGTGAGTCTCAACTGTTGGTATGAGGGCAATGGGAAGCTCTTACCTTGGTTGGGGTTGCTGGTGCAGATAGCAGATTAACAAAAATTTTGATATGAGCAGCATTAATATTACTTAATTTAAATTTATTACTACATAGCTATGACTTTGTGACTTTAAAATTTAGGAAGCTAACTACTGGCTGAGAGAGAGAGAGAGAAACTTCCTAATTAATTTCCAGGGTTAAAGTAGAAATAAAAAAAATAATAAAACTTTCAATGCAATAAATTAAGGAACTGTATCAAGAGGAAGCAACAAGAAAATCAATTTCAAACATAAAGTAAAATGTAAAAATAAAATAAAATATCACAATAGAAGTGAAGGGATGCTTTCCTTTACTAAAAGACAAGCAACTTCAGAGTGCTTACAAATTCTAGCTGATTAAAATAAATCCAAATAAGTAAAAATAGTAAAGAAAGGTGAAAAATAATGGAACATACAAAGATATGTTAGCAAAATAGAAAAGAATAGAAAAGGTAGCTATATTAACATAATACCAGGAAAATAAGAATCTGAGGCATGAAGCATATATAAGAAAATTATAAAAAATTTAATCTATAAAGGAGAGATAATATTAATAAATTTGATGTTTCCAAATAACATAGCAGTGAATCATATAAGGCAAAACAAATAAAAACTAGAAATGCAAAGAGACCTTATAAAATCCAAAATCATAGCAGAGATTGTAGTATACTTTTTTCAAAAAATAGGTGAACAATAAGTAAGGATATAAATATTTCAAGTAATGCAATGAACAAATCTGATCTAAAAATAGGTAAGTAGATAATTCTGTGCCCTAAGAAAAAATACACATCCTTCACTACATCCATCAGACAGTTGTGGAAATAAATCACTTACCTACAAAGAAAACCTTAAGAAATATCAAAAGAAGATTTTTTTATTGGCAATATTCTCTGATTATAAAGCAACAAATTAGAAATTGTTCATAAACAAAATAACAATGTTAATTACTTGTAAATTAATGATCAGACTTCTCAATGGATCAAACTGGGAGTGTCACTCCCAGGCACCTCGTATAAGCAAATGAGCCGTTCTAGAGAAATGAGCCATTCATTAAAGCCTCATGAAATTTGCACACAGAGAGACTCAACATATGTGAACTCACAGCAAAAATTCTCAAAACGCGTAAGAAGAGCTTCTGCTCCTGACCACGCCTCCTCGCTGTGTTAGACCAACCCCCCCAGTGAGAACCTAGCCTGAGAGCGGTATGGAAATATACGCATCTTGGCCCATTGCTTGCTTCAGATCTTCTCAACTGCCTGAAATACTTGAGAATTGAAATATCGAGGAAATATTGCAGATGCTTGAAATATCCATCAGAGCGTATAAATATCAGGCAGCTAGAAATGTCAAAACAAAAATTTAAATGAAAAAAATGAAAAATATTTCATCCCAAAAAAGCCGAAGTTAATCAGGCTATTTATACCTTTTTAGAAAATGTTTTATGTCACTCCTGGAGATAATTGGAGAGGCTCTTCTGATCTTCTTGTGCTGAGAACGAGGATCCTTCCTATTCTCTGTGATCAAGTTGAGAGTATGACAATGGGACTCTGGCTTCAGTTTCTTTTTTCTCAGTTTGGCCTGGTGGGGGCTCCGATCCTGCTGCATGCTGTGTACACTCCATCTTCCAGGTGTCTTCCATGAGAGGCAGTCAGAGACGCAGTGGGCTGCCCCCTGTTGGACCTGATATTTATATATTCTTTGATCGATCAGCCTGACTTCTGCTCAAATATTTCAAGGCAGTTGAGAACATCTGAACCAAACGATGTGCAAAGATTCACTTGTCTCAGTAGGGGCTATCTGGCTAGAGTCGCAGAAAACAGCTTGACCAAGTCTGTTGTAGACTCTAGTGACGCAGGGCTCATTTGAAAGGGTCCTAGAGTCAGCGGATTAGTCATCACTATTAACTCATATTTCCAGGTGTCAAATATTGAAATTAGATTCTGCTTATTGTATGTGTTACCAAAATTTCCTAGACCTACTCTTATACTGAAAACGGATTCTTCCCAATAGCAGGAGCAGGGTTTTCAGCATAACAAGGTTGATTTTAGTCCAATAATCACAAAGAAAGAATACATATATCTCTCTCACATGACAAATGTGGCAGTCACGAAAGAAGTCATATCTCCTGTGATGGACTGAATGTATTTCCCCCCTGAATTCATATGTTGGAGCTCTAACCCTCAACACGATGGTGTTTGGAGATGGTGCCTTTGGGGGCAATTAGGGTTAGATTAGGTCATGAGGGTGGGGCCCTTATGATGGGATTAGTGGTCCTGTGAGAAGCTGTCTCCTGCTCCCCATGCACACAAACAAAGGAAAGGCCATGTGAGGACATAGTGAGAAGTGGCCATCTGCAGCCCAAGGAGAGAGCTCTCACCAGGAACTGAATTGTTCGGCACCTTGACCTTGGGCTTTCTAGCCTGCGGAACTGTGAGAAATAAATTTCTGTTGTTTAAGCCGCCCCATTTATGATATTTCATGATCACCCAAGCCAACTAAGACAAACCCTGATGCACGACGATGGCAAGAAGGGGTGAACGCCCTGTGGATGTTGGGCTTATTATGACCCTCATAACACCCTCCCAAGTGAATGGGGAAACTGGAGATTAGAGCAATAAATACTGGGGTCCATGGAGGTTAAATGATTTCCTCAAAATCAATAGGAAAAAGCAACTTAGACTACCTTTATTTCCAGTGCATTTCTCACAGTGTACCTTATTTATTTGATTTATGAAGGAAGAATATATTCATTTTTTATTTAAAAGCATCTAGTAAAATATCTCAAACAACTAGAGAGAAGGTTGACTAGTTTGCCGCAGTTCTCCACTAGATCCAGGAACCGGGGGCTGCTGGATTATTATTATAATATGTCAAATCAAATCTAATTATTAATCATCGAATTAAAATGGTCAGAAAGATTGGTCCCCTAGAAGCTCTATATGATGGGTCTTAATTTGGGGAAAATCTCAGTTTTAAGGAGCTTGGGGATTACTTAATTATTCAGATTGTGTTTAATTAATCAGATTACCATTTGCAAAGAGCTTTCCAGGCACTGTTATATTTAGTGTGTGCGGTAGTGGATATGACAGTGATAATCCCCGTGTTACTGAAGAGAAAATTGAGACTCGAAGAAGTTAAAGGATTTCCCAAGCTCGCTTGGCTGGTCTATGGCAGAATCCAAACATCAATCCAAAGCCTTTGATGGTAAAACTCACGCTCTTTCTACAGAGCTTAGGAACCCCAGGAGGAAGAGATGGGCTCCCCCATAGGTACAATTGTTTGCCAAGTCTCATCTCATTCATTATTTCCGGATCCTTGACTCAGTGCTTAAAAGAACCAGGATTTCAGGTGGGTGGTGTGTACTAAAAAAAATTCAAGCTTTAAATGAAGCCATGGTTGTTAGTTAAAATACCATGAAACCCTTTGGAGCTAATCAAAAGTTAATTGATTTTACCTGAAAATGCACTGAGTAAGAGAGTTGGACTACAAGTAAACACCATGAACCGAAACAATGGGCATTCCATTTAGGGAGAAACCATGGAACCTAAGTGAAAGCCGTAGAAACTAAGAGAAAGTCATGAATGGCACAGTGAAAATAAATCACCCATGGAAACTGAATAAAGAGATGCTACTGGGATGCCCCAAGGCCCGGTGACTATAGGGCCACATACAGAGGAGGGTAGGACAACTTGTTTTCATCATAAAAGACTTTTCTCCAGTGTGGATGCTAAAAATAATTTTCAAAGAAAAGAAAAGAACAGGAATTTAAAGCAATTTCTGAGAGAGAAATGTTAGAATTTTCTGAAGGAAATTGCTTCCCGAAGTTGTCAAATAATGAAGAAAAAGATATTTAGCACGTGCCTTGGACGTGAAGCTTTCTATGGACCTGTCACTGTGAGAAAAAGGAAACTCACATTGTCTATCAAGATGCTTATTGTTGTCTGTTTTGGCTGATATTAGCACAACTACACTAGGTTTCTGTCAGTTAATGTTTATCTGGCATATTTTTTTCCCTTGCCTTATGTTCAATCGTAATGATTTAAGCATTTCAGAGCACCTCTGTAAAGAACATATAACTACATTTTATAAACCCAGTCTGATTATCTTTTCCCTCACAATTAAAGAATTAAGTCCATTTACATTTGTTGTAACTACTGGAATTATAAATTAGATTTATTTTTACCAGGTTATTTTGTACTTATGTTTGCCCTCCTTATTCCATGCTTCATTTCTTTTCTCATCTTTTTTTAGGCTGATTATTATTTTCTCATTCTGTCTTTTTCCTCTTCTATTTTGAAAGTTATATATGCTACATTCTAAAGTAAATCAGTATTTTAATCTTCTTCACAAAACATGAGAAACATTGACATTATTCACTTCCAACTTATATGTTATTGCCATGTATTTTAGTTCTGTCACGTTTATCTAACTCTAAGAGTTACTTTAATTATGTTTTAGTCAGTCAATATTAGCTTTGGTTTACCCACATTTGCCATATCCTTTCTTCTTTAATCCTTCTTATTCCCTAGACTTTCCATCTGGGATCATTTTGTTCTGCCTGAAAAATACCCTCTAGAATTTTCCTCACTGAGTATCTAAATGTTGCAGACTCTCTCAGTTTTGGGTTGTTTGAACATATCTATTTTCCCTCATTCTTGAGAGCTGCCGTTATTGGGTTTGGACTTTGTATTGGCATTTATTTTCTGTCAGTACATTGCACACACCTGTTGTTTCCAGGTTTCCACTGTTGCTGTTAAGAAGTGAGCAGTCAAATTAAGCTTCACTCCTTGGAAGGCTGTGTCTTCTCTCTGTGGAGGCTTTTAGCCTCTTCTCATGGTTATTCAATTTTCATTTTGCTGTCTAGAAGTGGATTTCTTTCCATTTATTCTGTTTTTTATTTATAGTTGAGCTTTTTGAATCTCTATAGGATGTTCTCAAATCTTCTCAGCTATTCTCTCTTCAAACTTTGTTTCTGTGTGATTCTCTTTCTCCTTCTGGCACCCACATTAGACTATGTGAGTCTTTCTCATCCTATCTTCCTTGACTCTTAAACTCTCTTTCCTCTTCCCCATGTCTTTATCTCTCTATGCTTCATTCTGCGTAGTATGTTCAGCTCTGTCTTCTCATTCACTATTCCCTCTTAGGCCACATTTTACCTTCTGTTTCTGGGATGAAGCTAGTTCCTCCAGAAAAGAAGTATATTTGGTTCTGCCAGGCAACTGGTATGACTACCATCCTGAGATCAGTTTAAAATACACTTTCGATTTGATGTTTTTGGACAGCACAAGTTATGTGAATTTGGGTTACAAAGCATGTGAAGAACAGCATGTGGTTGCAAATTTTCAGGGGAGACTTTTCCCTTCTACTCAGTGACAAGGGTCCAGACAATAGTTGTCCCCACTGTCCCCTGGGGAGAGGGGCAGAGAGGAAGTGTATTTCTAGGGTATGCCTTTAGAGGATAGCTTTTGAGGTCCAGGGTTTACCGAGGGGTTTTCCATTAAATCACACCTGGGATGGGCCCTGACCCTTGCCTCCTCTCTTTCACACACTGTAAGACTTTGAACACTAAGGCTCAACTTCATGACCAATATGCTCAATGCAAAGATGCTTTGGTTTCTGACTGCCTGTTTTAGTTAATTTTCGTGTGTATGTGAGGAAGATTGACCCTGAGCTAACATCTGTTGCCAATCTTTCTCTGTTTACTTCAGGAAGATTGGCTCTGAGCTAACATCTGTGCCTAACTTCCTCTGTTTTATGTGGGATGCCACCACAGCATGGCTTGACGAGCAGTGCTAGGTCCACACCTAGGATCCGAACCTGCGAACCCCAGAGTGCATGAACTTAACCACCATGCTACCAGGCCAGCTGCCATACTTAATTTTTAATTGGAGGATTCCTTACTTTTGTGCCAGCTGTGGATATATTTAAGACAATCTTTTGTTTTCATTTTATCCATCGTTTTTAGTTGTTTTAAACAGAAACTAGTCAAACTGGGTATATAACATGTCTTTATTTCTTCAAATCCACAGGAACAATAAGAAGATAATACAATATGGACAGGGGGCTGTTGCTATGCGAAATTCCAGACACCCACTAGGGTGGGCAATGGATGGGTTAAGGCAGAGTCAATCTGCCTCTCTCAGGATGACAGCTGTTGCTAGGGAAGCCAGCAATTACCAAAGAAGGCCATAGAGACATTGCTTATGAATCCGTCAACAGGTTATGGAAAAATATGCATCTTGCTTTATAACTGACAAGCAAGACCTGCCTCTAAATAAGAGTGGTTTGTTACTTTATTCAGCAATCATTTAATAAGTGCCCACACCACTCCAACTCCGGACACCTAGTGAACATTGAATGAATTTTCTGAATTAGCAGAGCTGTGAAAAAAACCTGCCAAGTATGCATCCTTGATTGATTGATTACACATGTCATGGATTTCAAGTTTTTAAAAAATACAGTAAAATTTGACATGATTTTAAATAAATTCTCAATATGCAAGAAGGACTAAATTTATTATAAGCTTTCATGCAATCTTTTAATTTTTGTTATCCAAAATATGGGGGATTTTCACCACCTCCACAACTGAGAGATCTCATGGACCCCATTTTCTCCCTGCTTTAGACACAAACAATATTCAAACTCCCTCAACAAAGAGATGTCACTATATTGTTTTTAGCAATGTTTATTGAGTATATTTGCCTGGATTCAATGTGTCCTTGTGTCCAAACTGTCATAGAAGCGGAACTCCTGGTTTTGATGGTGAGCTCAGGAAACATTGCAAATTACCTGCATGCTGTTGTGAGTTTCACAACTGGATCCTAAGTCCAGTGGCAGAGTGCATCATGCTATGGGGATTTCCATGTTCAATTTTGCTGATCTGTAGAAACTGGCATCTTTCTGTTCAGATATCTCTATACGTGACATTTCCTCATGCCATCTACCTTGGGGTTTCTCTTCAAAAGTAGTAATGGTGCCTCAACTTTTAGGGACCTCCTAAATACTTCCTCCAAATGCCAACAGCTTTTGAATTTACGGATCAGAGTTTGTAGGTTTTGCTTCTTTGCTTCTCTCCCTCCCTCTCTCCCTTCCTCCTCTCCTTCCAACCTCTCCCTTCTCCCTCCTTCCTCTCTCTTTGTTCTTTCTTGTCCGTTTTTGCCTGCTGCTATTAAAAAGCTAATGACTCTTTTTTCATTCTCAGAGTTTTTCATCATCTACTGAATTTTTATCTTACACCTTTACTTCATTAAATTGTTTAATTTTTGTACATAAGAAAAATTCTTCTAATTTTATTTTTTAATCCAATAAAATGGTGGCCATTGAGTTTACAAGGTCTACTATTTTCGCTAATTTGATTAATGATTATATACAGTCCATCTTTTAAAAATTATTATTCATTTAGCCCAATTGGCCAGTTGCTTTATATTGGGAAAACCTAATCATAGAAAAAGTAGGGAAATAATTCTCTGTTAGCTTCATTGTTTATTCTACCTGAACCGCTGTTTTCTGTTAATTTTTACCGGGTTTTATTTGAATAGATTTTGTGTTTTGTTTCATTTTGAATCCTCTATTTGGCTTTCCCTCCTTGTAGTCTCTCCTAACTATGTTGTTTAGACTCTAGAACTGTGCTGTCTAGTTTAAATTAAATTCAAATTAATTAAATTTGAGATTCAGTTTATGGGTCACACTAGCCACATTTCGAGTGCTCAATAGTTTCATTTGGCTCAGGGCTCCTGTAATGGAAGGTGTAGACTATTAATGCAGAAGGTTTTATTGGAAAGCCCAGTTCTGTATTCCTCCTAGTTCTTCCTTACACTGCAAAGCTTTGGTGCCAACGAAGAGCAAACCTTTCCTATATACCCACTCTATATTTTCTTCTCAGATCCAAGGCATAATGGTCTGTCCTGTTTCAGTCTTTGTCCAAGACAGCTTCATGGAAACCCCTTGAAGGGTGTGACACAGACATTACCCAACACACTATATTTCAGTGTAAATAAGCAAGAAATCAAACTATGGTGTAGAGAGTCTAGAAAAGAACTTCTATTTCCAAATCAGGTCGCTGGTGGAAGAGCAGAGGACTGATCAGTCGTAATACTAAGCCTTTACAGTGAGGAACGTTCTGAATGATTCTGGCTGCAGGGCCGGTTCCTTGCTGCCCAGAGGTACATTTGGCAACTTCTGGTCTATGTGATTTATGTTTTCACCTAACAGATCACGGAGGAATTTCAAACTTAAGTATGGAAGCTGTGTTAATTTCTGAGGCCTGCCACAACAAATGGCCACAAACTAGGTGGTTTACAACAAAAGGAATTTATTCTCTGATAGTTTTGGAGGACGGAAGTCCACAATCAAGCTGACGGCAGGGCTGCGCTCCCTCTGAAGGCAGGGATCTTTCTTCCTTGCCTCTTCCAGCTCCTGGTGGTTGCCAGAAACGCTTGGCACTCCTTGACTTTCAGCTGCATTGCTCCAATTTATGCCGCCATCATCACATGGCCGTCCCCTCTGTGTCTCCTCTGTCTCTGTGTTCAAATTTCTCTCTTCTTATAAGGACTCCAGCCATTGGATTTAGGGCCCACCCTAATGCAGTATGAGTTCATCTTATCTTGATTATATCTATAAAGACCTTATTTCCAAATAAGCTCACTTCATAGGTACTGGGAATTACGATTTGGGGGGACATATCTTTTTAGAGGACACAATTCAATCTACAACAGGAGTGGAGAAGTTACGAGTTTTAGAAGGATTTTTAAAAGAAGAGCAAATAGCTGCGAAATCTTAATTGACAGAGATTTGAAGTAAAAAAATATACAGTACATGGAATACACCATCAATACAAATAAATGAAAACTACATTAATATAGGGCTCTGTAAGGGAGGCTGTTCATCTGCTTAACCCACTCTGGATACTAAAATCCTGAGTACGATAAGCAAGAAGGCTCCATCCTGCTCAATGTCTATATATATAACATTTAGAGGAATTTTTTTAACTTATTACTTCATGACCATATCAGAGTACTTTTGTGAGAATTTTGGAGTGAGAATTACTTTGCATAACTAGGCATACACATACACACACATATATATAAACACATGTACAAAATATACACACACATGTATAAACATGTATATCTTTGAGTCTTATATGCAGTTGCATTCTTGCATAAACGTTCAGCTCTTACAAAGAATCTAAGAAGAAGCCTTACCAGTGTGTTTTGGGAAAGGTCTTTATTCTGCTTTAGCCTGGGACCCTTTTCCTCTTGCATGGTCCAAGTTCCACCAATTCTCTTCCGCATGTCCCATGCTGTCTTATTTGATACCATTCTAGGTATGAGACTAGGATGGGACTTTCAAAACATTGTCACTATCTCTAGATGATCTTCGGTCACAGCCTGTGCAAAACAAAATCCACATTGAATACAGTCATCACGGAGTCTTTACTGTCCTCCTGTCTGCTCTGCAAAGCGCTAATGCTTCTGTACATATGAATTAAAGGGATAACATTTGGCTCTTTCGTTGACCCTGCAAATTTCTCTCTAATGTGAGCATGAAGTCCTTCCAGCATTCTCTCCACCAGTAGCAGGATATCTGGGATCAGTATCCTACACTGAGTTCATGGGAAGAGGGTGTTAAATTTCTTTTAGTGACAAGAGCCACTTCCTGCTTAGAATCTGGGCATATCTGATGCAGGGTCGGTGAGCCGAGGAGTCGAAAGAAAGATTTCTTAGACTCTTAAGATCTGGCAGTAGTGCTCTTTTATTTAAAGAATAGAGTAGCATGGGGACAGGACCCATGGGCAGGCAGAGCCGCTGCTGTTGCCCCCGCTGGCATGGGGACAGGACCCACAGGCAGGCAGAGCCGCTGCTGCTGCCCCGAGTTGAGGGTTAGGGCTAATTTTATAAGGCATGGGTATATGAGTCATCTCTTTACAAGACAAAGGAAAGAACATGAAAAAAAGTTAAAATGGTATCAGTGCAGGTGGGGTCTGGTCATTGGGTGATCCCATGACTTTTAGACAAGAATCAAATCGGATTAAGTAAAGGTTAGAAAGGTTAGAAGCCACCACCCTAAATCAGTTACATGAGATTGCCAGACAGCAACCAACTTAAGTTCTTGCCTTCCCCATTAAGAGTTTCTAGGGACAAGGTCATCTCTCTTCTTCTTCCTGGTACAGAGAGGGAGGCACCTTTTACAGATAGAGATTTACCTTACAAATGTAAATGTGTCCCAACAAGGGCAAGTTCCATTCCCCAGATCCTCCCTCCCTGTCCCAGTTTATCAAAAGCAATCAGCCCCAAACAATCCCGATGCCAAAGAGACATATCCCGGGGTGGCCAATTTCAGGTCCCTACAAGGTCACCCCCCTTCCTTCACAAGTGCAAATATCTCTCGAAGAGCAAGCAAATTCCGGTCCTCGGAGCCTGCTTCTCATCTGCAGTTTTAAAAGTAACCAGCCTAAAATCTTCATCATTTCTATAGTCCACTGTGACCTGTTCAGATTACCAGTGTGATGTTTTTGGACACTATAAAGTTGAGAAGAACTGTCTTCCACCACAGAGGTTGCCTAGCACCTGTAACTTCCACAGAGGTGTTTGTCCAGAAGCCTTTCACATCATAGGATTCATCATTCTGCAATCCCTCCGTATAAGAGTTATGGGTTTATCTTCCCATGAAAGAAACCCATTGGAATTGTGTTCCTACAGATAAAGAATCTCTTGGTTAGCCAAAACAGCCTTCAATAAGTCCTTTAATATCAGTAGATTAGAAAGATATTATAAGGAACAAATGTGAAGAGAAAAAAATCAATCACCTTTGTAATTGTGACTCTTCTTCACTGTAAGGGGTAATGGCTACCTCTCTTCGTAAAAACAAAAAAATGACTCTTAACTGTTGGCTTGTTTTCTCTAAAGGGAGCTGACGCTTATAGACCAGAATAGATTTGTTTACAATAGGTCGTCCACAGTTCCTTCCCACATTCCACTCTGGGTTAATGGCATTCTGGGGACCGTGATAAGCAGCCTGATTCAACCTCTCCCTGAACAGAAAAAGAAGAGCCACAGCTCTTGTCTTATTTGAAGTCACAGTCCACCTCGAAAGCTAAGCTGATCAGAACCTGCCCCACATGCAGAAGCATTCATAACTTTAACATCCCCTTCGGTAAGAGTTTGCTTTGACCTGATCTTTGGCTTGATAGGAGCGCTTTCTACTTAAGTGCCAGTGTCTGATGGTAAATTCACAGTCAACAACAGTTTTCAAAATGGCATTTTAACAAGAGTGGGTATCCTTCCTTGTGTATAACAATAATTGAAATGAGAATATTATATGCAATTGAGAATTATAGTTGCCACCTAAGAATTTCTGAGTATTGCCAATTATTTAATATCCTAACTCACACACAGACTTGGAAAGCTGCTAAGTGGGTTGCCTGAGGTAATAAGCAGAGCCAGAAATAAAACACAGGATCCCATTACCTGATGCGCTGTCCCATTTGCTAAATAACCTCCTCCATTTAATATAAATAAATTGTCTTGTAGAAAGATGGTATAATCAGGGTAGAGGAAGTAAATCAGTATATTCCAGACTCCTTCCTTTCAGGGCAAAAGAAAGGAAACTGGCTTTGAATCTATTGTATAATAGTTGAAGCTCTTTCTACTTGAATATTTCAACAACCCCAAATAGCAACAACCCAACGGGAGCGTTTTGTTTTATCTAACCAATCCCCTCCATGTGCAATGCAGTACGCTACACAATGCATCTACTCAACAAGTATCTACCTAACACTTTATTTAAGCCAGGACTGAAGATACAATGATAAACAAGGTAGACCTGATTCTTCAACTCATGGAGCTTACATGAGTCTGGTAACAAAGGGGAACAAATAAAGAGGTGATTAAAATAAAGAGGGATGAGAGCTGATGGGGATCAAGGCTGTCCCCAGGAGAGAAGCCCAAAGTGACCTGCCCTACACACCGATCTATATCATCCTCCGGAAGCATAGGATGTCCTGACCTGATCCGATCTGATTCTTATCTAAAGTTATGGGACCACCCAATAACCAGACCCCGCCTACACTAATACCATTTTAATGAATTATTTTTATATAATCTTTCCTTTGTCTTGTAAAGAGATAACTCGCATACCTATGCCTTAAATTTAGCCCTACCCTCAACCGGTGTTTGCAGCTCTTACTGCCCATTGGTCCTGTCCGCATGCCCTCAGCTCTTTACTGCCCATGGGTCCTGTCCCTATGCTGCAGCTCTTCACTACCCATGGGTCCTGTCCCCATGCTGCAGTTCTTACTGCCTGTGGGTCCTGTCCCCATGCTATTCTCTGAATAAAGGGCCACTGCTACCAGACCTTGAGAGTCCAAGAAATCTTTCTTTCGACTCATTGGTTCGCCGAGCCGGCAGCAAGAGCTATGGCAGTTGAAGTGCAAGGTATTATGGGGTTATCTGGGGACGATCCTTGGAGGCAGGAGCATTTCAGCTGAGACCTAAAGGATGAAAAGGAGTCACCCAGATAAAGTGGAGAGAAGGTGAGAGTTTCAGAAAGAAGACTAGCAAGATCAAAGGCAGGGAGGAGAGAGAGCGCATAGTGGGTTTGCTGAATAAATGAATGAATATTCAGTGATCAGTTTTGAACAGGAGAGAAACATGTTTTAGGACGCCCTTTGGTATTTCTCTGGAGTATAGCCTGAAGTGTTCCTATGGACATTGATTCGATGTTCCTGTCCCATATACGTTAGACAGAAAATGGGACTCTGAAGGCAATTCTCAGGCAGGCAAACAAGGCCTTGTGGCCTCACGCTCTTGGGTCTGTAATTTGAGGAGTCTGGACATACCCAAGGACTCGCTTGGGTGGTAGGTTAAGATGACTTCTGTCAGTGAGCCTGCAGGTGACCCTAATCTGACAAAGGACTCTAACTGTCGCTCCTGTAACTTACATGGCATATTATCTACCTGCATCTCTGTATGTTCCCTTCCTTCTCCCCTAGCCTTGAGTGAAGCAGAGTTTAAATGCTCAGGACAGCTCTCAGCTGTGATGAGAGCATGGGACTCTTGGGCTCCATTGAACCCAAGACATTAAAGGGGGAACTGTACCCCTCTGAGGCCTGGGTAGGGGTGGCAGGAGCAGTTAAGGAGGTAAAGAGAACCTAGAGGTGAAGGATCATCTACAGAAGACACAGAGTAAGGCTACAAGTCATCCTCGCTTCCCATTGGGAGATTTTATCGCCAGAGTAAGAACTGGGAGATCAGCATTTGGCTTTATCAAGGGCGTTCTTGACATCCTGGCTGATAAGGCTCTGAGAGAAAAGTCGCAGTAGACAAGCAGGATTGACAGTCACAGACTTTGTGGTGTGGGAACTGAAGGAAGTGAGATGCCAATTTGCCTGGTGAAGAGGTAAAATACAGGAATTAAAAGACTGGGTTTCGGGGTCAGACAGATTGACCTTCACGCTCTGGTTCTATGACTGCTTATTATGTGCTACATGGGGAAAGACTAGTATCTACCTAGTTAAAAAAATTTTCAAGCAATTGGGTTATGAGCATGTGTCAATTTTACAAAAATCTTGCAACAAGGGGAAAAAAATCCTCTTCCAGGCCAAGGAGGAGTCACTTTCGGAAGAGATATTTTACAGCAAAAGACAATAAGTAGATTATCCTTGTTGGATTGACTATTCAAAGGAAAAAGGTCATTAGGGAAACAGTCACTAGACTCTTGACAGATTAGTCAGCTGGGGGTGGGTGATAATTTCCCCAAGCAAGTTTTAATCCCATTAAAGCTAATCAGAAAACTGCTTAAATGTTTGATCAGTAAAATCCTAATTTCTTTTCAGAAGGAGGTTATAAATTACATCGCACAGACCAGGTTTGGGGCAATTTTTTTCTATACTAACTTCCTGGAGTTGTTGCAAAGACTAACTGAGATATTACAGGAAAGAGGCCTGGTCCCTGGAGGGTGCTCGATCCGTGTTCACTGTGGTGGAGGTGTTGTTTCAGGAAGAACTTCCCTCCACTTTGCTCCACGCCCCACGCTGAACCTGACTTGGTCTGGTTGGAGCTCCGCCTGAGAATCTCACACTGACTCACTTGATTATTTGTTGGTAGCGACAGAAAGAGACCCTGGATACAAAGTCCTTTGTTAAGTAGAGTCTCCTTAATATAATTTTTGACGTTTTTAGATATTTAAATGTGTAAAGGTAACTCTAAAGCCTGTTTTGAAGGGATAGAGAATTTAAAGTAACAAAGGAATAGGAATTGGCTGGTTGAAGACTGGTAGCTAGCAAACGGAAGAGGAGGTATTGGAATAAGCAGGACGGGCAGGGAGAAGGCAGTAAGCTCAGACCTAAGGGTTTATGTGGCCGAGCAACATCCCATCCTGGGAAATGGTTACTTGATTTTTTGTACAATGATGTCAAATATTGCATTTAAAAGTTTTGCCAGTTCTATGTTTTTCTTGGGCAACAATCCCTTTCTATTGCTACAAAACCTAACTAAAAAGCTGCCTCATTTAGCCCAGATTATCCCTACACGAGGCTATGCAGTGTAGCCTCCTGAGCCAGTTAACTTGGCTGTGTGTGGCCCTGGAGAGGTTGCCCTGTAGTTTCACAAACACTCTCTAGGGGCCGCACTGAGGGACGTGCTGGAAGACGTGGCTCATTTGGGGAGTGCGTGTTGCGGGCTCCTGGGACATCCTCCTTTGGTGCTGATCTTGAATGAACCACGGTTCTCCGAGACCCAGAATGGAAGAACTATGTTTGGTTTTTTGAAATGAAAGAATTCTTCTTAAAATAAAATCAAGCAGTGAAGAAATGATTAAAGAATATTGTGAACGTCTCTGGTCTTCCCATCATGCCCAATTCCATTTCTTATGTAAAACGATGCATATCCCTTCAAATGTGTTCTATGCCTCTACAAACATTTCTATCACAATAACTCTTGTGTACTTTTATAGACAAACGAAATTATTTGCATACTCTTTCACAATGAGTGTTTTTACATTATCTCATTGACACAAATGCAGCATATTATCAACATACAACCTTGAAATTTATTTTCCGTTGTTTTATTGATCAACACAAGAGCATGTGTTTTTGATCTTACCTTTTTTTATTTTTTTTTGTTTTGGTAAGGAAGATCGGCCCTGTGCTAACATCTGTTGCCATTCTTCCCCTTTTTGCTTGAAGAGGATTGTTGCTGTGCTAACATCTGTGCCAATCTTCCTCTATTTTTTGTATGCAGGATGCCGCCACAGCATGGCTTGATGAGTGGTGTGTAGGTCCATGCCTGGGACCTGAACCTGCGAACCCCAGGCCTCCGAAACAGAGTGTGCAAACTTAACCACTATGTCACCAGGCCGGCCCCAATCTTACCTTTCTTGATTGAATCTAAGAGTGAAAAACAACCTTAGACTCGTAGACAACCAAACTCAATACAATGGAAATAAAAGCATGAACTGAGTGTTCATAAGTTCCAAGGGAGTGGGCCCAGGGTCAGGACTTGGAGGACGAGTTAGCATTCTGGAAGCAGCAAAGACCTGGGGAGGAGAGAGAGCTTTCTCGGAAAAGGAATCAGTGGGAACAAAGGCTTGGAAGTACAGTGATGCGGCTCAGAATTGGGAAGTGAAAGTTGTGGAGGTTCTACAACCTGCATCGTTCTGAATGGATTGCACCGCCTTCACTCTTGGGGAATGATTAACACTTACTAGGGGACCTAATGACATCCTTGTGTAGTGGAAGGCTTGCTGAAGGTTTTGCTTACCAGAGTTTTCTCTATTTGTTCTTAAACTCTGTCTTTAGTAGGTATTATGGCGAAGGGAGCACGGGTAGAAAATGGACTTGGGGAAAATTTTATTGGGGATATTTTTAATCTTTGCCAATAACTCTGGGACAAATCTTCTGTTAAGAAAACTCCCAGAGGAAGATGTAGAGAAGGTTGTAAAGTAAGTTACAATGCCCTTCTTTAATTTCAAAACAGCGTGGGCCTTTCACTGACCTAACCACTTTTCTCCGGGATTTCGCCTCAGGCTGAAAGCCACGGGAACTTCTCTCCCAGACTATCTCCTTTAAGAACTGTGTCTGCTCTTTACAACACGCCCTCCCCTGCCCTGCTGTTAGAGAACACCTTCCTGCCCTCTTGTTCATTGTTAATTTTTATTTCTTATTATGTTATTTTGTTTAGGGCTATGTTTTTTTCTACTTTTTCTAGTGGAATATTTAAGGGCACCAATTATAAAGTAAGTTTGAATTTCATGAAATTACTGATAGTCAACCATTTTTTCACCTACAAAAATGGCAGTTTCATATTGTTCAAGCTAAGTCTTTGACTATATTGTCTCTTGTTTTTAAAACTGAGCTCCGTCAATACTTTGTTTCTTACTAGTTTTCTTTTTGTTTTCTGTCTTTCTCAACTTTATTCCCAGTATTCTTTTTTTTATTTTTATTTTTTGTGAGGAAGATTAGCCCTGAGCTAACAACTATTGTCAATTTTCCTCATTTTGCTTGAGGAAGATTGTCACTGAGCTAACACCCGTGCTAATCTTCCTCTATTTTATATGGGATGCTGCCACAGCGAGGCTTGATGAGTGGTACTAGGTCTGCACCTAGGATCCAAACCTGTGAACTCTGGGCTGCTGAAGCGGAGTGCATGAACTTAACCACCATGCCAGTGGGCCAGCCCCTCTTACTAGTTTTCTCACTTTTCAATTTATGATTAGTCAAAATGAATTTTTATAAACTTTCAAACATCTCCCAAATCCATTGCCTTTCTTCCATTTGACTGTTATTACATGAGTTCTGGCCTTCTTGTCTTTGAACTTGACTATTTGAAGTGTCTTTCTACCTGGCTTCCAGTCTCCTGAAAAATTTTCCATTTTTTCTTTTTGTCTGTGTTATCTTCCTAAAGCATGATTCTTGATGACCTATCAGTTTAAGACCAGGCATGGGTGGCTCCCACAGAACATTCCAGCCACCTCTCCTCCCCTCTGTTCCTCCTCCTTTGCCCCCTCCTTACATCCTGAGTTAACCTTAGTTCGTTTTCGGTTATTTCCATTTTGCTACTGAGCTTGCTCTGTTTGGTATTATAGTTTCTTCTGTAGCAATCTTTTCCTCCTCCAGATTACACGCCCTCTGAGGGCAGAAAGAGTCCTCTTCAGATTTTGAAGCACCTGCAGCATCTAGCATGATGGCCGCCATATGTGGCCATGCGGACTTTGGACAGCACAGTCCTGGAATAGCCATTCTTAGAGACTACGTTGTGAATGGCTGCCGCAGGAGTCAAGTAGTAAGACGGCCATGTTTAGCACAGTGGCAAACACAGAGCAGATTCTTGATAAGTAGTCACAGAATTCATTTGAATTTCAAATTAGATCCAGCCATGAAAAGTGCTTCTGAAGCACTAAAATCTCCACCATCTAACCTGGAGTTCCACTCTGATCTTAAGTGGAACAGATGATCCTGGGGAACAGATGCTGACTACGACATCTCCACCCAGTTCAGCAAGCTCCTGGATCTGCAACAAAGTCTACTGACAAGCTCTCCAAGATTCCAGAGTGGTCCCCACCTTAGGCTCCTCGTAACCACCTTGCTGCTACTCTCCGCACGGGTTATCCGCTATGCAGATGTTACCTACCATTTTCTGCCTCACAGGGCTGCCTGTGATTTTCCAAGCTAAGAATTTCAGCTCAGGGGGCTGGCCCCGTGGCTGAGTGGTTAAGTTTGGGCGCTCTGCTTCACCGGCCTGGGGTTTCACAGGTTCGGATCCTCTGCGTGGACATGGCACTGCTCATCAGGCCATGCTGAGGCAGCAGCCCACATGCCACAAACAGAAGGCCTTACTACAACAATATACAACCATGCACTGGGGGGTTTTGGGGAGAAGAAAAAAAGATTGGCAACAGATGTTAGCTCAGATGCCAATAAAAAAAAAAAAAAGAATTTCAGGTCAGCAGACATATGTTTCACTGGCTTATTCTGATGTCTGACAGGGCAGATGTAAATTAGTTGATTACATTTTCTGACCGGTCTTCTCATTCCCTCAAAATAAAGAGTAAACACTGTAAAATGATCCCCTGGAATGTTCTAACTGGAATATTTTTCTTGGGCCCCAGCTCTTCTAATTTATCTTCGTTGAGTCCCCACTTCCTTTTGCTGTGGAGCTTCATACATAACTAGGAAACAAAATCTGGCAAACAGTTATTGGCTTTGAGAGTTTGGGGCGGTGGTGGGGGGGGTGGTTGCGTTACACGGCCAGCCCCTCAGGGAGCCCTTCGAGCTGTTGTCAAGAGAAAATGATGAGTTTGAACTTAGCAGAGATAAAAAAAAAATAATGGGGTCCAACTGGATTTTGGAGGTGCTTCTTATGTGTGAAGAGGAGTCTTGAAGAAGGCAACAGCTGAGATTTACTGACCAAACAAGAAAACTGGCTGCCCTTGATGAAACCACGCAGTGCAAAGGAAAATGTCTTGCTCTGCTATGAGGTGTCCATTTAGCAGAAACATCCATAATGAGCTGCCCGAGGATTTGCTAAAAAGGGAAACACAGGGAAAAAATGATCAATTTAGGAATGCACACTAACTGTAAAGTTTCCTGTGGGAAAAATAAGCAAATATTTAAAACATCAGAAAAAAAAATGCCATGGGGAATTTCAGCCCTTCTTAAACACAGTATGTCTTGGCACAAGTCCAAGAAGAGGGCTCGTGTTATTACTGGTCCCAAACAGGGCAAATGAAGCCCCAGTGATCAACTCTGGCGGAGGGTTACACTCAAACTGTTTAATGGGGGAGACTTGTATTCAAATTTGGAGTGAGGATGAAGAGAAATGAGAAAAGCAAGAAGCTGGGATAAAAAGATCCTTTTCCGTCTACAATGTGGGAAAGGGCAGCAATCCATAGCAGGACAGCAGGGACCACCAGGCGTATTTGGAGGGCTCCAGACGATACTTGGTGGTGATGTGGGCTCAGTGAACCGAGGAGTCGAAAGAAAGATTTCTTGGAGTCTCAAGGTCTGGCAGTAACACTCTTTTATTTAGAGAATAACATGGGAACAGGACGCATGGGCAGTAAAGAGCTGCAGGCTTGGGGACAGGACCCACGGGCAGGAAGAGCTGCAAACATGGGTTGAGGGTAGGGCTAAACTTAAGGCATAGGTATGTGAGTTATCTCTTTACAAGACAAAGCAAAGAACATGTAAAAAAAAGTCATTAAAATGGTATCAGTGCAGGTGGGGTCTGGTTATTGGGTGGTCCTATAACTTTAGATAAGAATCAGATCAGATTAAGTCAGGATGTCCTATGCTTTCTGGAGGATGTTGGTGGAAGGGGGAGTCAGTTACAGGTTACCAGACAAGCACAATAAACAAGAGCAAGATCACTATGCAGACTTAAGTCCTTGCCGTCCCCATTAAGGGTTTCTAGAGATAAGGTCATCCCCCCTTCCTCCTGGTGCAGAGAGGGAGACACCCCTATAGATGGAGATCTCCCTTACAAATGTAAATGTCTCCCAAGAAAGGGTGAGTGAATTCCATTCCTCAGAGCCTCCTTCCTGTCTGCAGTTTTTAAAAGTAACCAGCCCAAAATAATCCTCATCAGTGGCACCAGCTGAACTGGAGGAACCCTGAGTGCAGAGGCTGCAGGAAATCCTAAACTTACTCTTGTTAACTTCTGGACCGTGTTCCAGGCCTGGGAAACCCTAACTCCCACCCCCTCATTGTGGAGACTTGTTGGCTCCCAGGCTAATGGGGGAGGTGGAGAAGAGGCCCATCCACTTGCAGAGAAGGGGCTGTAGGAACCAAATCTTCAACTGGCCCCCTGTAGACTGTGGGAGCCAGTTGTCATCAATCCTGCTGGGAAGTGCCCCCAGCAACATCATGGAGGTTTCTATAGCCCTTCTCCAATCTCACCTCCAGCCCTGTTCAGCACATCACCTGGAGTTCTTGGATTGGAGAGGAGGTCACAGAGCTCCTTCCCAGCGGCTGTGAGATGGAAGTTTAGGTTTCGTTTCATCCGGCCCTGAAGGCTCCTCTCAATGTTCAAGGCTGGAGAGACGGTGGTTGGATCTTTATGCCACGTCCTCAGTCTCTGTACAATGCTCCTAGAAGTGGTTTTGTGAAGGATTCAATCTAACTGACCAAACCAGTTAAGTTTTCAAGATTGTTTTTCGTGGTTTTCAAGGTGTTCGGAAGGTGCTTCAAACTCACGTCCTGTCGCCAGGCCCTGCTTTCTTGCAGAGCTTAACTCCCCTGGGTGGGCCTGGGTGAGCGAGAAGGAGTAATTTCAGGTGAGTACTCTGATCAGAATTTCTGAAGCCCTGAGTCCTTCCGTCTGTTTGGAAAATGCCTAGCGGAGTGAAGGGAGCGTGAGCGGCTAGTTCCCTGGCGCTCACAGGTTTCTGGTCCTGATAAGAAAACGTCTGCATCAGTTTGGCCAGCCTACCGCCAAACAGCCAACATTGGTCAACTTCTGTGTTCTGTTTCCTGATTTCCACAGTGGACCAAGGTATTACTTCCACTTGGAAGTGCACACAAGAAGTGTAAGACTGGGGATAAATTGCCACTGTAAAGACACTAACAATTTCAAACCCCAGTTGAATTTTCAGTAAATGACTTTTTCCCCTTTCCCCCCTGAAGTGAGAGTCAAATAACCAACTGCTTTTCTAGCGCAGTGATGATATTTCTTCTTACGTTGTTGAATGTTAAGAAAGGAAAGAGCTCCTTTACCCATCACCAGAAGAGTCAACAGGTGTGTCGTATTTCAGATTATCAATTGATATTTCAAACACATCAAGAGATTCTGCTTGAAATCTCCCCGATCTGCAGCCCAGCCCTCTCACCTTTCCTTGCTTTATTTTCTCCATAGAGCTTATCACCATCTGACATATTGTATGTTTTACTTCTTGTAAACACAAATTTTTGCCTATCCCCTTCTCTTACACACACATACCTCCCAGAATGTTCGTGAGGGCAAGAATTTTATTTTATTTTTGTCTGTTTTGTTCACTGATGTATCTCCTGAAACTAGAAGAATGCTCGGCACAGAAGAGGTAGTTAGTAGGTATTTGTTGAAGGAATGAATGAATGAATGCCTCAGAAGATGGTCTTCTCCCTGAAGTGAATATTTTGACCTTTCCCAACCCGCACACCTGGAAGCGAGGTCACTTGACTTTCAGTGAGGTCTCACTGTTTTTACAGCAAAGTCCCAGAAAGACCTGGCAGATAGCTCAGAGGCACAGTCCAGCGTGAGGGTTACTACCAGGAGACCTTTGGGCAACTGCGAGGTCAGTCTAGAATATATACCAAGTCAATATTCCAGAGATGATGTGGGAAACACACCCAGAGCACAGAGACTGGAGGAGAAATTCCATTTTCTCCACGCACCAACTGCCAATTGCCCCTTTCCTTCTCTTCCTCAAACAGTTCAAATCAGAATTTTCACATGAAGTAAAGGAGAATGATAAAGAACAAAATCCCAGAAAAAGCCAGTTATGGACAAATGCTATAAAACTCCACAATAGGTAAATGCTTCATGTCCCTTTAAGGGGAAGTTGCTGTGGAGAATGATGGTGTTGGTCTAACTTCTTCCCTAGATGCAAACACGCTCTGCACACGAGGACGTTCATGCCTTCACTCAGCAAATGTTCATTGGGCATCCATCCTGTCCTAAGCCCTGTGCTGTGAAGAGGATGCAGCTATGGACAAAGACGTATTTGCTGCCATTTCCAAGTCTGAGTCCAGTGGTAGATATTAACCGACAGTCACCTTAAACCCACTCATGATGTTACCACACATCACATTGCACTGTAAAAACGGAATTAATTTTAAGAGCCAGCAAACTTTACTGTAAAGTGCCAGATAATAAACAGACATTTTAGGCTTTGTGGGCCACCCACTGATTCGTTGCCTTATAGTCAGATTCTGGAGAGGTGACTCAGATAACACTATTGCTTTGGTCTCAAATTTCCATGTTGTGATTTACGAAAATACAGGTTGGTCAAAGAGTACAGGGTTCCAGTTGTAAGATGAATTCTGGGGATCTAATGTACAGCATGGTGGTAACAGTTAATAAGACTGTAGTATGTACTTGAAAGTTGCTAAGAGAGTAGATGTTAAATGTTCTCACCACAAAAAAGAAATGGTAATTATGGGACATGATGGACGTGTTAGCTAAGGCTATGGTGGTGATCATTTTGCAAAATATAAGCGTATCAAATCAACACATTGTACACCTCAGACTTACACAGTGTTATATGTCAGTTATATCTCAATAAAGCTGGGAAAAAAATCAAATTAAAAAAATTTTATTTCCAGAGTTTGTAATTATTATCTGTGCAAAGTTAGTCTAATAAAAGCTACTAAAACATTTTTAAAAAAGAAAAGAAAATACAGGTTTGTAAAAGTCCTCGCTGTTCGTTTGTGGCTCTTCAGCAAGGGTTTCTGTCGAGATGAAGGATACAGCTTACACCACAGCTTTGCCTCTGTGATCACAACTGTCAAATCTGTGCAGTTACCCATGGGTCCCAATGGAGATGGCTTAGTTCTGTCTCCAGATGTTTCCTACACATCATTTAGTGTAATAACCAGAGAACAAAATGACCCACTGACCCCTAGCCACAAGTCCTATTCATGCCTTGAGACTGCATGGCTATTTCCCTACTCTCAGCTTGCAGGGATTATGGCGTAGAGAGAACAAGGCCATCTTGCCATGGTTTCTTGTTCATGGGTCACTGTTCTGATGTCCCCATCTCCTCCCATATTGGATCTCTTTCTCACTTTCTATAGGTGGTGCGGGCTCTACCTCAGCTTCGGTCTATTAATAGTCTATTTGACGCCTGTGTGGGATATTTGTCATTTCTTCAGATCTGCTCTCCGTCTTCTCCCACTGTTCTCTGCCCAGAAAGCTGACTTGTATGGACTATATCAAAAGAATCTCAAGCCTCCTTGCTTCCTTTTGGGTCTAGCCAAGGAGGATTCCTGGCAAGAGATCTGAAGGATGGAAGAGAGTGAGGATGGAGTATTTATCCCCCTGATTCTGTTCCTGTAAGGTCACATCAGGCTGGCTCCATCCCTTGATTGAAGGCTGGTGCTCCTATCAAAGCTACCAACTGCCTTGAATCTTCTTTTAGATGCTGTAGCCTCTCCCTCTCCTTGTTCCCTCAGGTCCAGGAGGCAGCACAGAACTACTGCTGCTAGTTCGGGTTCCTGTACTATCCTTGTGCTTCCCCTACACTCCACCCACATCTTTGTACCTTAGTCACTTTATAAATAAACTCTTTCTGGATCATCCTAATATCACGGTGCCATCTATTCCTGTGGGGACCCTGATTGATGCAACAGATTTTGGCTCTGGGCTGCACCATTACTGTGCCCTCTAGCAGAGAGCAGAAAGACTGTGGAGAGACTTCTAGAAGCTTCTTACAAAAGCTCCCTCTGATACAGCATCTTTAATTGTTAGGTTATCCAAACATTGAATCCCCCTGAATGCAGTGTCCTCCTGGCAAGAGAAGTCAAGCATAAACCTCAAATGAGATGTCATGTAGATCTGTAGGGTTGACTCACGGTTAGCCAGTCTATAGGGCCGGGAGTATGACCATGGACCAAACGGTCCCAGGAACTCCTCTTCACAAGGCAGAACTCGTGAGCCTTAGCAACTCATGCCCCTGAAGCTTCGAGCCAAGGGCAGTTCTCAAGCAGCTTTGTAGACCCCAGTCAAAGGAGAAGGTAGACCCCAGAACAAGTTCTGGAAACAACTTGCAGAGTTTAGTTTAGCTGGAAAATTTTAGCATCAAGTACCCTTTAAAGAATTGGTTTGTGTGGTGATTAAGAACAGATTCTAGAGCTAGCTGTGTGTTCCAGCCCAGCTCCGTGTGATGTGACCTTCAGTAAACACCAGCGACGAGGCCTTGAGCAAAAAGGCTAACTGTTGTGGGTTTCCATTTCCTCATCTCTAAAAGGGGCTGCCATGTGAATCAAATTGGCTAATATTTGTAAAATACTTAGAACAGTGTCTGCTGCATAGTAAGTACAATAGGCATTAGCTATTACTGCTGTTGCAGGAGACGCTCTCCCTACCATCTTTCGTGTTGGAATCTGCTTGGTTATGCTTGGAAGACCCCTCACCCCAGAAGTACCATTTTTTTTCCCAATAAAATACCCATTATAGGGCACAATGACCTGGTATGCAGAGATTTTTATATTGGGCCATAATTTCCCAGCTAATTCAACTCTCAGTCAGCTTGTGCAGAATGTGCCCGTCCTCAGTGTGTATCTTCCCTTATGCTAGGTACGAGAGAATGCAGCTGCGAACAAGAAAAGCCCAGACCCCAGCTTGGTGAAAGTGCTACAGGAAGATACAGCCGAGGCTGAGGGTCAGATGTCTTCACAACTACATTTAATTTAAAAATCAAGCCTCTTGAGAAAATTCAGCTGTAAGCTTGGCCTTCTCTCATCAACCTGAGCACAGGGCAGCTAGCTGCAAGCAGGCTGTGACTTACTCAGGCTTTTCCCATCAAGGCCCTTCTGTTCTTTCAGTAGATTCCCTTGACATGAGAGTAAATAGAATATCACAGGCCCTGAGCACCTCTACTCTGGAAGAGTCTTCTGGCAGCACGAATGGATTTTCAATTTAAAGTGCTTGAATAAGGAGGAAAAGGCTTCTGACTACTTGTCCTACAATGAACATAGATTCTTTTTGTAGTGAGCACTAAAGATTTTTTAATTTTAAAAAAGTTTACAGTTGCAATAGAGAGTATTACTATTAAAGTCTTATGAAGCACATCATAAGACACACCTCACATTAATACTAATCCCATTCAAATGAGGTGTCTAAAGACAAGTGGGAAAATTCTGAAGTGTTGGTTTCTTTTTCAGCTTTATTTATTTATTTACTTTTAAAGATTGGTACCTGAGCTAACAACTATTGCCAATCTTCCTTTTTTTTTTTCCTGCTTTTTCTTCCCCAAATTCCCCCAGTACATAGTTATATACTCTAGTTGTGGGTCCTTCTAGTTGTGGCATGCGGGATGCCACCTCAGCGTGGCCTGATGAGCGGCGCCATGTCCGCACCCAGGATCCGAACCAGCGAAACCCGGGGCTGCCAAAGTGGAGTACGAGAACTTGACCACTTGACCACGGGGCCAGACCCTCTTTTTCAACTTTAAATTGAGAATTGGGAGCCCTTCTACCCCAGGATGAAAGGGTAGACTGTCGAAGCCCATATAGGCAGGTACACATAAGAAGTAAGAATATCTCCAAGAAAGTTAAAGATGCCAGCAAAAATACTTTTGTTCATAAATCAAACCATAAGACCTGAAGAAAATGCAGTTTAAATTGCACAACAACATTTCTTGTTACTTCTTTGGTTTGGGAACACCTTGTAGAAATTTGAAATCCACATTTATAATCTAACTAACCTTAATCCATTCCCTTTCCACTTTTATTTTCTAGCAGAAGAGGGAGTTCCTGCTTCTACCAAAGAGACCAATGGTGGGTCATCCTTGATATACCTGAATCTCCTAGACCATGCATTTCCCTCTTGTCCAAGGTCTAGAGAGTAGAGACTGTATTCTAATTAATCTTTACGTCCAAAGAGCCTAGCATAGTGTCTTTATGTAGTCAATGCCAAATAAACATTTGATGGATAAGTGGGTGGATGGATGGATGGATGGATGAATGAATGTATGTATGTATGAATGAATGAAAATGACATACTTTAGGGTAAAGGAAAAGAATTAAAGTAGCTAAGAGAATGCTTCCACTATTATTTGAAATAGAGGGTGTAGGAAAAGAAACAAATTTGCAGTACCTCAATGAGCTCGTTTTGGGACATGAAAGATTTTCAGCTCTGTGGAACATCTGTGAGTCTTGGACAGTTGTACTTCTGGGCTTCCTGTGCTCAAGGATAAAACTGAGGGTTTGGACAAAGTGATCTCCAGGTTACCTTCAGGTTCTGTGACGCTTAAGTGTAATGATTAAGGATGAAGAAGAGCAGACTTTAACAAGGTTTAATGATGGCTTTAAAATGTGGGAATGCTCTGTCATCAGCAAGAAGAACCCTTGGTGTTGGGTTTTAAAAAAGTTTGGTTTTCCGATACCTTCTTCCACCCTTCAAAGTGATATGTACTATTTACATTTTAATTAAAGTGAATTCAAATTGATTTATCTTTAGCAGATAGTTCTTGAGATACTTGGCCAGCACATGCAAAACCTAGGCTGGGAGTTATTCTTTTAATCTTTGTAGCTGGTTTCTAAGAAACGTTGGGAATGGCTTCTGAGGAATTCTCTGACTAGGGCAGGCCACAACAATGGGTCGATTAACTAGATGTACCTCTAATGGATAAACAAGATTTCTTAAATCTCTTTCAACCCTTGGATTCTTTCATTTTAGTCTCCACCTTCTACCATTGAGACAATGTTTTCATTGTCCAGACCCACTATTTTGCAAACTCTACAGCTCTTTCTGCCAAAACCAAATGCTATCTCTTTTCTCCCCCTAGATGATTAACTCACACAACCTTGGACCAAAATATGCATCCACATGCCAACAGTCAATGTTTTAGCTCCTCTTCTAACAGCATTATCCCTCTGCCCAGGGCCAAAAAAGTCAGAAAGATCAGTGCCAAATAGTGCTCTGTTTTTCATATTGATTCTCCTTGTTAAAATTAATTTCTTCATAGATTTCAGAATATTTTATTTGTATTGTGTTTTTTTTTCTCTTGAGTTCTTACTCCAGCTGCTTTTTATTTTTTCAAATACTTTAAAGATAATGGGTGGATTTAAAATATGTTCTGCTATGTTCTATTTATTTGCCCAGGCCCCAGAGATTTCTGACTTTCGAAAGGTCAATGTGTACATTTACAACACAAATAACCAAAATTAAAACAGTATTTGATTTTTATTCACTTTTCAAGGCAACTGTCCAAAACAGAGTCGTTTTAAATATGCAAGTCCTTTATGTATATCCACACCATCACTGGGCTCAGCAAAATCTGCCCCAGTTTGCTTCTGATCCAATACAGGAAATTGCCAACACATTGTAATTTATCTTTTTTCAATAGCTATAATGACAGCATTTGTGGGTACAACTCCTATTCAAAAAGTACACAGAAAGCCATAAACTAAAAATAACCAGGCTGTTATTTACTGTTTAATGCAAATAATATTTAAATGGACAACCTGAGGCACTGTAAGATCTTGAGCTAATGTTTGAATCTACAGAGATTTAGATACAATGTATGATTCATAATCTACGATGATATTCAGAGCAGTTTCAGATAAAGTACATTTTATTAAAAGATTTTAGTTATCTGGGAATGTGTAAGCTGTCTTTGGTATTTATGGTAATGTCAGTAAATCAGAATATTCAATTTACCACAAAACGCAACTTCTAACTCTCCTGGGTATAAAAGAGGAAAGGGGTGGAGCAGGGCAGGGGTGGGGCAGCCCCAAAGAAGTCAAACCAGCAAATCTGCCTTCAAACACACTCCCTGGTCTGCCATTTTGATGTTAGCCATCGGTTTGGTTAACTTGGTTCTAAACTTAGTTTTTTCCGTGTTGGTATAAGAGTATGCTCTTAACTTCTAAATACAACACGTTTTAAAATTGCACTTTGTTTTCTATTTTTCTGTTTAAAGTTTTGTCCCAGAAATTTAGTTCTCTGAGGCAAAGCCTGGATTTTCCAATCCTAGCCACAGGTGGGTCAGGAATTACCTCAAAACAACTCTTAAAATTTTTTCCACTTTTCAGTTGAGATAACTGACATTGGTAGAGGTAAAATAATTGAGATAAAGCAAGACATACAGTAAGCAAGTGAATACATTGCAATTTTCACCAAGATTTGATATGTCCCAAGGGCCACGCTCATTTCTTCAATAGCACAGAAAACTACTACATATAGGTACCCTGTAATTTTCATTAAATAGAAGAATCTCCACTAATAAGAATCCAAATAACTGTGACCTTCAATCATTTTTTAATTGATTTTTTTAAGAAAAAAAGAAAAATTACAAGAATGATAACTCTGTTAACTGCAATTAAAACATAAACATGTATATTCCAAGGAATATTCTGTCTTTCCCCTAAAACAGATTAGGTCTAATATTCTACTATTGAATATTATAAATACTGTAGAATGATTAATATTTTCAGAGATAACCCCAAGGCTTTTAAATAACTCAAATCAATGACAAAATATTAATTAAACTAGTTAACACTAAGGTAGGGGACTAGACTATATTTTATTTCATCTAAAGAATGTTTAGATCTTACACTTTAATTTCTTGATTTACAGTGGCCTAACTGTTCTTAGAGATATTTTATTTTAAATAATATATATTTTCTATTGTAGAACAAGTAATTGCTTATTGTAGAACATTTAGAAAATATAAAAAAACATAAAGAAATTCAATAATCCAGAGATAACGTATGTTATATATTTTTTCTGTTATATAAAGATATAGATATCTACATGATTTTTACTTACAAAATTGAGATTAGCCAGTATAGGCATTCTTTATTCAGCTGTGAGCATCTTACCATATCATTTATAATTCTTTATTTGCATAAATATACATAGCCTAAAATAGTCTCATGTGTATATAGCATATCTTAGTAGTTTCTCTGCTGAATGTTTGAATTGGTATATATAACACAGCAATTAATATATTTTGCCCCATCTACTCTTTTCCTAGGTTAGATTGCTAGAAATAGAATTATTACATCAAAGGGGAGAAACATGTTTGAAGCTCTTGATAGGTATTGTTAAACTACCCTCCAGTAATTTTGTACCATTTTTCATTTTTCTAGGGTCCACTTTCCCACATCATTACTAGCAGTGGGTATTATTGTAGCCCGTAACGTCAAATTGCAAAACGACTTCGTTGTAAATTATTTGCTTTCTCAGCTTTGAAAAATGACATCCTTTTGACTCACGGAACACGTTTTCCTAAACGTTCTGTTGTCTAATATAACAGTAAAATGTGGCAGGTGTTGTGCTAAGAGGTAAAATTATCTCTTTTAATTCTAACCACACTTTATTTTATATACATATACGCATCTATGTATATATGAAATAACTTTCTGGGTGAAGAACTTGTCTTAGAAAAGTTTAGCCACTGGTCCAAGATAACCCAGCTAGGGTTGGTACAATTTCAACTAGTTCTGACTCCAAAATATATATACAACTTTATTTATTTATTCATTTTCATCAGATACTTTAAGATCAGACACCCAAGATCCACTGCACCCAACGTTTCTCTGTATTATTAATATGTTCCGATTGCTTCCTCTCTGTTTTCAGATGAACCATGTAATTATTTTACCAAGGTTGTGTTAAGGATGAGGTTGTGTTAAGGATGTGCATTAATTTCAAGAAGAATAGCATCTTGATGGTATTTGATCTTCTAGCATCAGCATGTGAAGACGTCTTTTAGGATCTCGTTTGGTTTTGAGGTTTTTGTCAACACGGCTTCTTCATCTCTCTTGTTAAAGTGTTTTTATTTGTTTGTTTGCTTTTCTATTTTTTGCAGTAATGAGTAAGATCTTTATTTTATTTATTTATTTATTTGTATTTTTCCTTCTCCCCAAAGGCCCCCAGTACATAGTTGTCTATTCTAGCTGTAGGTCCTTCTAGTTGTGCTATGCGGGATGCCGCCTCAGCATGGCCTGATGAGTGGCGCCATGTCTGTGCCTAGGATTCGAACTGGCGAAACCCTGGGCCACCAAAGCGGAGTGCATGAACTTAACCACTTGACCCCTCTTTATTATATTTAATTGACAATAGCACTGATTTGCATATATTTATTTGTGGTCCTTTTTCATTACAATAGTTTTCTAATTGATTTTCTATAGTTTTGCAAACAGACAATTATGTATCTATTTTTTTCTTTTAATTTCTGTTTCTTATCTTTATCTTGTTTCACTGAATTGGGTAAAACTTCTAGAACAGTGTTAAATATTGATGATATGGTAATTATAAGGAACACCTCTTTTTGTCCTTTACCATACTGGGATTATTTTTAGTATTTTGCCTTTAAGTTAAGGCGTGTGTTTGTTTTTTAAACTGTGGTAAAATATAGGGATAATGCAGTCAGTAGAAATGCCACCTTGACTTTGTGGCACTTTGACAAGTTTGAGTTTTCAGTATTTTTATGGGCAATTTAATGAGGAATTAGAAACAGGTATATGGACCCCAAAACTTGCTGCTATTTTAACTCTGAAATTGAACAGATAAATTTTAGAAAGATTTTCCACAAATGGTGCAATATATTATTGCCTAATTAACTTTAAAATTCAATTCATTTCCCTAAGCATCTCAGTCTTCTGAGATAAGATTATAATTGGCTTTTCCTAATTAGATTTATCCCACACTCCATTGTTTTTCATAATACATGCTATTTCCACTTCCCACCAGAATGCATAGTTTTTCAGACCAGGACTAGAGAAAGTCAAACCTGGAGTTAATAAAGAAAAATCTCTTGAAGTGAAAGTCCACCATCCTCCCCATTCCAGTGCCCTAGAACACATTGATTTCTGCTGTGGAACAGGAGGACTTATTTCTGGCTGCTCTCATATCTTGAGCTCTTGATAACCTCAAGTCAAGTCTAGCCACAGGACTACAGGCAACTGGGATTTCCTGAACATAAAAATATATGGGCTTGTCCATCAATGGATGCATGGGGAAAGAAAATGTATATACACACAGTGGAATATTATTCAGCCATAAAAAAGAAGGAAGTCTTACCATTGTGAAAAAATGGATGGACCCTTGAGGGCATTATGCTAACTGAAATAAGTCAGACAGAAAGACAAATATGGTATGATCTCACTTATACGTGGAATCTAAAAAAAAACAACCAAGCTCACAGCTACAGAGAACAGATTGGTGATTGCCAGAGGCAGGGGTTGAGGTGGGTGAAATAGGTGAAGATGGTTAAAAGATGTAAGTATATAATAAGTAAGTCCTGTGGAGACAATGTACAGCATGGTGACTCTAGTGAATAATACTGTATTCATATTGGAAAGTTGCTAAGAGAGTAGATCTTAAAAGTTCTCATCATAATGTGTCAACGTAGTTTCATCAATTATAACAAATGTACCTCTTGGTGGGGGACGTTGATAATAGGAGAGGCTTGGGGCGAGCAGGGAGTATATGGGAAATCTCTGTACCTTCACGTCAATTTTGCTGTGAACTTAAAACTGTTCTTAAGAAATCAAGTCTTAATAAAAAATTTTTTTTAATTAAAAAAAAGTTCTCATCATAAGAAAAACAATTTTGTAACTATGTATGATGATGGATGTTAAGTAGACTTATTATGGTGATTGTTTTGTAATATATACAAATATCAAATCATTATATTGTACACCTGAAAGTAATATCATGTTATATGTCAATTATACCTCAATTTAAAAAAAATCTGCTTATAAAGGTGGATATGTATCATTAAAAATTTGTCAAAACCCATAGAATGTACAGTACTAAGTCTAATGTAAACTATAGACTTTAGGTGATAAAGATAGGTCAACATAGGTTTGTTGATTCTAATAAATGTACTACTGTGGTGTGGGATGCTGATAGTGGGGGAGATTGTGCTTGTGTGGCGGGGAGGGGCTACATGTGAAATCTCTGTACCTCTGCTCATTTTTTCTGTGAACCTAAAACTGCTCTAAAAAGCTGTCTATGAAAAAAACACATGAAACTAATATAATGTTATATGTGAATTATATTTAGATGATTAAAAAAAGAAAGTAAAACACACGCACACAAATACACATGGGCTTAATAGCCCCAAATATTACTCAATGTCGCGTCCAGAGAGCCCATAGACTCCATCTCTGCTTCTGTTGAATGTCTAGCATCTTCCCACGGGACATCCTCGGCGTCACTATGTCACCACAGCTAATTTCTCGGACTGCCCTCTGCTCCCTAATCTGTCTTCCTGCCCCTCTCTCCTTTAGTTTCTTCTTTTATTCCTGCACTTTTAGCCCATACCATTCTCCCTCTAATAAGAGATTTGAGGAGGGTCCTTCTGTAAAATAACCTTGACCCCTAAACTCTGAGAGAACTCACAAGATTCCTTTCCTCATTCGCCTCATTTTAAAAAGTTCGCTTACCATCAATTGGTATTATCCCTGTTCCTGAAATCTGAAACTAACAAAAACCCTCATCTTTCTGTCATACTCTAAATAGAATATTTCAAAACCAGCCCTTTTTCTGAAAATCCAGAAAATTATTCTATAAACATTAAGCATTGACAAGAATAAGTGAGTGACAGGGATCACAGACTAACAATAGAATAGTCCCCACTATGTTGTTGACGGGATCATTTACTACATCATACAGTGTGCCCTTTATGGGGATCCACGGGAACATCTGGAACAAATCTCCAGAGTTGCTTATCTTTATCTCAACGACATTTCAAATGGTACGGTTTTGTTTTCCTCTTGACTTTGGCTGTCGGGGAACTTGCCATCAAGGATGAAGAGCTCAGCTTTCAGAAGTACAGGGTGCACTGTGTCTGGAATGCATTGTGAATAAAAACCTTACCCTTGTTTTTTTTTTTTCTACTTTATATTCCGTTTTCCCTTATTTCGTAATCAATTTGTGTGGTATGATTTTCTGAAAGCCCCCAAGATATTGAAAAGAGAGAACAATACTTTTTAAAATGACAGTTCGATTTTCAGCATGAATGTCTCTGGCTTTGCAAATTTTTTTGCCCAATTTAATTACATACTGTCTTCCCTCTGCCATTTGGTACATACCTGGATCATATAAGGAATGCGACACCAATGCAAATGTTAGTTTAACTCAAACATAATCAGGAATCAAATTTTTCAGAAAAGTACATCATGCAATGAATTCTCAAAGCAAGGGAAAATGATTTGGGTATTTCTTGTACTATTATTATTAACACTATGATCAGTCAGGATTGTTGCTGCATTCATTGTTTTTATTGTTTTTGTCTTACTGTGACCACGGAAACATGGAGAACGGCTAATAAATCCTTGATGATCCTCAGTCTGCGTTTAGTTTTACTGTCCTCCTGGATCTGTTGCTAATGTTTGGTTAATTGCAGCACATAATTTACCAGATGGCAACAGTAGGTGTGTGTCATATAATTTTTTATTCAGACCTATAACCGTGTCTCATAGATAATAGATGCTTAATGTTTGTTGAATGAATGAGTGTCAGAATAAAGGAATGAATGGCTGATGAATAAAACTAATCTGACTAAAGCTTAAACTTGAGCTCTGGCAAGGCTCTTGAAGGGAAAGGAATTCCACTGTGGGCAGCTCAGAATCTGGGTTAGGAAATCCCTGTTCAAAAGATGCCCCAACTTTCCCTTAATATTGGAGGTGCTGGGACACGGCTCTAGGCTTCTAGCCTTCCTGGGAACAGATGTTATTTAAAGCCGAATCCCTGATGAGGGTCTCTGATGAGACGGCTTAGAGGATTCCTGGCACCTGAATTTTATCCCACGTGTCAATTGTTCTTCCCTATTCTCTAAAAATTATAGGAAAGGAGGCTGAAAGAGAACCAATTACAAGGGAAAGGAAACAAAGAACTCAGCATCCAAGCTCCATCTCATATGTGCAGGATCGGCTACATAATTTGAGGAGCCCAGTGCAAAAATGCAGAGTCCCTTGTTTAAAATTATAAGAATTTTAAGATTGTGACAACAGAGCATTAAATCAAGCATGATTTCTTCTTAACTTCAAGGCCATTTACGACTGCAGGGGTTGCACACCCATAAAACTAGCCTTGCAGATGTGTTCTTAGTCTCTTATTTTTTCTGAGCAAAGAAAACTGAATAGGTCTCATACAAGAAATTTTTATCCTAATGTAGTGCCATTCTATAGAACTTTCTGCCATGGTAGAAATGGTCTATATCTACATTGTCTAATACATAGCCAGTATTTACGGCTATTGATAGCACTTAAAAGGTGGCTAGTGTGACTTGAAATTCGAGTATTGCTACTGAAGAATTATATTTTAATTTTATTTAATTTTAGTTAACATAAATTAAACAGCTACATGTGGATGCAGTTAGTGGCTGCCATATTGGACACAGAAGTTTAATAAATCAACCAAGCTACAAAGAAAATATCTCCATATAGACAGAATTTGTAACAATTTGTGACAATGAAGAGTAAACAATGCCTTTTATATTAACTGTTTTGAGCAAGTGACAAAGCTAAGTTTGCATGTTATACCAATGGTAAATTGTAGCATAGCTTCTAAACTCATAAATAGAACAAGAAATTTCTTTAAGATACAGAACTGTGAAACTTGGAGGAGATCCCTGCCTCCAAAATTTCCCAAGGATAGAGAGTTTCCATGGCAATGGAGAATCCATCCAAATGTAATTAAAAGTGAGTGACTAGAGTATCTATATTATTCAGTTCTAGTACATTTTACCTTTAATTATATTTTTCCAAGCCACTGATGTGCTAATATGTCATTTGATATTTGTTCAGGACTAAGACTGGTAAGTCATTGTAGGAAGAAAGAAAAGAGGGCACAGTCATCTTGAAGAAACATTAGGAACTATGCAGATAGAATAAAACAAGAATAAAAGATACATTCTTCTGCTACTTTGTGGAATTCCTTTGAGTATTGATGAGAAGGTCAACCATTATTTTAGGGTTTTCCACCTCTTAGTATCATATTTCAACATCGAGGAATCTTGCCAGGACTTACCCTTGAAAGACTCTTGAGTCCCAAGAAGCATTGGCCCTGGTTCCCCAGTTAGCGTCCAGTATTCCAGCCAATCCTGCCTGAGGGCCCTGGGCAGCTTTGAGAGGTTCTAACAAAGGAGTCCCAAGACACTATGACAAACATTAACCATCGCTGTAGTCCCTGTTTAAAGCTAATGCTCAGAGATCAGTTTTATTGTGTGTGATATTTGTGAAGAAAAGTTTGTCACTTAAAAAAATTATTCAGGGGCTGGCCGGGTGGTGCAGCAGTTAAGTTCGCGCGCTCTGCTTTGGTGGCCTGGGGTTTGCCAGTTTGGATCCCAGGCATAGACCTATGCACTGCTTATCAAGCCACGCTGTGGCAGGTGTCCCACATATAAAGTGCAGGAAGACTGGCACAGATGTTAGCTCAGGGCCAATCTTCCTTAGCAAAAAGAGGAGGATTGGCAGCAGATGTTAGCTCAGGGCTAATCTTCCTGAAAATAAATAAATAAATAAATAAAAAGTAATAATAAAAAAATTATACAGTGAATACTAGTGGTATGAGTGAACGAAAGGAGTTTTTCACGTTTTTATTTTGTTTTGTTTTGTTTTTGTCACAAATCGCATGTCCTTGAGTGGTGAATGAAAACGCGGGAGTTGCTGAAGTGAGCTAACTTATTGCTAGAAAAAACAACCAGAGCAACCACCAGACCAAATAATTCTCAAAAGGAAATAACGTTAACGACTTAGATAGCAATTGTCTGTATTTAGGATATGGAGAAAATCCAGACACCTGGGGCCATGGAGGATACTGGCGGCAAAAGGAAGGAATGAAAGGAGAGAGGAAGGAAGACCGTAATGAAACTTTGAATTGGTTTAAGGGGAAAATTGATGTTCCTAAATCTTCCTTTCAGGTTTCACGGGGTTAACTCCAAAATTGCTTATTTGCTCTCGCTTCTACCACAGGGCAGCAGTACCCTGGGCTAACTTTAGTGTGTATTGGCCAGCCATAAAGGTGGCAAAAAAATCGGAAGTCCAGCTCTTTGAGGACAAAAGCATTCTGTGGTCAAATAATTTGGAGACAGATTAATATCTTTTTTTAAAGATTGGCACCTGAGGTAACATCTGTTGCCAATCTTTTTTTTTTTCTTCTTCTTCTCTCCAAAGCCCCCCAGTACATAGTTGTATATTCCAGTTTTAGGTCCTTCGGGTTGTGCCATGTGGGATGCCGCCTCAGCGTGGCCTGATGAGTGGTGCCATGTCTGTGCTCAGGATCCGAACTGGTGAAACCCTGGGCCGCCAAAGCAGAACATGCGAACTTAACAACTCAGCCACGGGGGCAGCCCCTACCATCTCTCTTGAAGTTACACAATGCACATTTGGATATTGAAGACTCTAAGGAGTTCCATAGCAAAAACTTGCTTAACTTTGTTTAACCAGGTGTTTCTCTAACTTTGTTGATCATGGAATCCTTTTCCCTGTTCAACACAGACTTAATACTTGGTCAAACACATTTGGGGAAACAGTGGCCGAGAGCCAAACTTGTCAACTAAATGTTTCAATATTTTAGCAATAATATGAAGCAAAGACTAATGATGGTGGTTGTACCTCTATTTGTTAACAAACTCTGTATGATTGATTATTCTATGCATAAGTTCAATACGGCATGCCATTGAGGCACTGGAGGTCAAGAACAATCATGAAGTAAGGAAAGATTTCTTTAAAAGAATACAAAAATAACTAATCATAAAGAAAAGATTGGTATATTGACTTCATTAAAATTAAGGCCTTCTGTTTATCAAAGACTCTAAAAGAGTGTGAAAAGGTAAGCTTCACACTAGGATAGTATATTTACAAATACACATCCAGAAGATATAATGAACTTCTACAAATATAAAAGGAAAAGACAAACAAGCCACTTAAACAATGGGCAAAAGACATGAACAGGTATTTCACAAGAGGATAACCAATGACCGATAAGCATATGAATATTATTGGCCTTAGAGAAATGCAAAGTAAAATCCACAATGACATACCATCACACACCCATCAGAATGACTGAAATGAAAAGCACTGACAGCACTAGGTATGCGTGTGGGCGTGTGGAGTTGGTGGGTACTGTGAGGTACTGCCTGGACCTCCTTTCAATGAAGTGATTGTTGCCCCAGCTGCTGAGAGTGCTGACGGCCTCCATCTGCAATCCTTCAGAGATTGCCTAGGCTGCATCTCGTCCAAGGTCACAGTGACTGATGGATGGAGGGCGCAAAGGATTAGCCAACTTGACCCAACTTGGGACAATTCTGAGGGGCCGTTGGAACTCCCCACCCCCACTCCCAGGTTGTTGTTGGCCCTGCATTGAAACTCAACTTCTCCCACTGCCCAATCTTACTTCTTCCACAGGAGTTGATCCCAAGGGCACTCCGTAATAAAAGATCCTGCACACTAAGCTCTGTGGCAGAGCCTGCTTCCCAGGGGGCCCAACCTGTGACATGTGCAACTGAAGCTCTCGCACATTGTTACTATGTAAACAGGTACCACCACTCTAGAAAACCGCCTACTAAAGCCTAATAACAAGCATACCTGTGACCCAGCAATTACACTCCTAGATGTCTACCTGGGGAAATGAACATCTTTTCTGTCCACCAAAAGTTACATACCAGAATGTTCATATGGGGCTGGCCCTGTGGCCAAGTGGTTAAGCTCACATACTCTGCTTTGGTGGCCCAGGGTTTTGCTGGTTCGAGTCCTGGACGTGAACATGGCACCGCTAGTTGAGTCATGCTTAGGCGGCATCCCACATGCCACAACTAGAAGGACCCACAACTAAAAAAATACACAACTATGTACCAGGGGGCTTTGGGAGAAAAAGGAAAAATAAAATCTTTAAAAAAAAAAAAAGAATGTTCATAGCAGCTTTATTCATAACAGACCCAAACCGGAAACAACCTAAATGTCTATCAACTGCAGATTGAATAATAAATTTATGTGTGTTTATACACAGGAATACTATACAATGACAAGAAAGAACAAACTACTGCCATACGTAACAGCATGGGTGAATCTCACAGACATAATGCTGAGCAAAAGAATCTGGGCACAAAAGAGTATGTACTGCATGATTTCATTTATATGAAGTTCAAAAAATGGCAAAACTAACACATGGTGAAAGAAGTCAGAATAGTGGTTACCTCTGGGGTGTAGTATCGACTGAGAAGGAGCATGAAGGAGCCCTCTGGAGTGACAGAAATGTTCCATATCTAAATGTGGTGGTTACATATGTAAAAGTTCATTGAGGTATACACAAGTTTTGGGCATTTTACTATGGGTAAGTCATGCAGCCATTAAAAGGAAAGATCAACCTTAAACTATAGTAAGTTTTTAATTAACCCATTGCAGATTAACTGGTTTGCAGATGAAATTTGGTTAAGGTGCTACAGTGCTACGATCTTGTCACCTCCTGGGGATGGTGGGGTGGAAGTGGGGCTGGTAAGTAGGCAGTCCTGATTAGTGCATTGACTAGCTGCTCTGCCGCAGAAAGAACCAAGCTTTGGGGCTTGGTCTGGTGGGGGAGGAGAGGACTGTGCAGGTTTCAGGCTCCTAATTTAATCAAAATGGCTCCTCCCACTCAGATATCTATGACCAGATCTTATCAGCTGCCTCTTAATTATCAAGGCTTTCTGGGAGAAATCTCTCCGGAGGAAAATAATCTCATTTCTTGGGCCTGTTAGGATAATCCACAGACCAAACCAGTTAATCTGCAACCAAGTAAATCCAGTAAATCAACTGTCACCAGAGATTTAGGCTGCTTTGTTACTGGCAATTATGAACCAACTTATAAAAAAGGAATCAGATATTTATCATTTTTTAAAGGTAATTTCATTAATTTGTCTTAGTCAGTCTTGACCTAGAGAGGTTAAAGAGGTAACAAGTTAAGACTGGACCCTCCTATCCCTCACTGCAAATAGCAGAATAACTTCCAGGATCCACCAGTGGAAGAACAGTCTGTTGAAATGCTGGTTTATCATGTAATGAAGGCCAATCAATTTCCTGTGAATACTGTACCGGTATGGTAGATGGACATTTGGGAAATAGTTTTGCTTTAATCAGGAAAACTAAATTTAACTTATGCCTATTTAATATTCTTTCTTAAAAATAATTAATTCCTGCCTTTCCAGTTAACACTGTAGTTGATAAGGAGTCCTGCATGTTGTGGTGCACTGTACGTTTTTTCTAGATACAATGGTACACATGATGGTAGAGGAGGGACTGAAATAAAGATAAATGGAAAAAAAACACGCAGTGAAATCCTTAGACTGTAGATTATAATTCTCTAGGTAGAGAGATACTATGGAATAAAACTCACAATAGTGTATGGTAGGCAGGCTTCTAAGATGGTACCCAATGATCCCTGCCTCCTGGTATTCACGCCTGTATCAGTTAGGGTTCTCCAGAGAAACAGACCAATAGGATGTATCTCTCTGTCTGTCTGTCTAGCTATCTATCTATCTATAGCTATTGAGAGATTTATCATATGGAATTGGCTCATGAGATTATGGAGCCTGGCAAGTCCTATCTATCTATCTATATCTATTGAGAGATTTATCATATGGAATTGGCTCATGAGATTATGGAGCCTGGCAAGTCCCAAGACCTGCAGGGTGATTCAGCAAGCTGGAGACCCAGAAGAGCCAATAATGTAGTGCCAGTCAGAGTCTGAAGGCCTGAGGACCAGGGGAGCCACTGGTACAGTTACAATCAGAAGGGGTGAAGACTAGAGGCTCAGGAAGAGCCAGTGTTTCAGTTTGGGCACCCCATGGCCTAGTCAAGTTGACACATAAAATTAACCACCTCAAGACTCTTGTGTAATCTACTCCTTTTGAGTGTGGGCTGAACTTAGTGGCTTGCTTTTAAATAAGAGAATATGGCAAAAGTGCTGAGGTATCACTTCCGAGACTGAGATACAAGACTGTTACTTCCATCTTGCTCACACTCCTCTCTTGCTCTCACTTGCCCACTCGGATGAAGCCAGCTGCTACGTTGTGAGCTGCCCTATGGTGAGGACCATGTGGGGAGCCTGTGGCCAACAGCCCACAAGGAAGCAAGGCCCTCAGTCTAACAGCTCTGGAGAAAAGGAGTCCTGCCAACAACCACTGAAGGAGCTTGGAAGTGGATCCACCTCGAGTTGGGCCTTAAGATGACTGAAAGCCCAGCCCACAGCTTGATTGCAGCCCCGTGAGTCACAGCCATGCCTGGACTCTGACCCACGGAAACTGAGAGATAATAAATGCGTGTTGCTTTAAGCTGCTAAGTTTTATGTTATTACACAGCAATAGATAACTAACACAGAGTGTGTAAATTAACTGAAAGGTAGTGAGTAATGATGCAAACACATAAGATAAATAGAGGGAGCATGTTCAAATTCTACTTCTAAGAAAGGTGTTGTTGGGCTCTGGTGGAGGAAGCGCTGTCCTCCCACCTGGATTGGTCCTCCCTTCCACCTCTCTTCATTCCACTCCCAAGAGGAGGATGGCTGCTGCAGGATGGGGGGATGAAGCCCCCTTTAACCACAGTAGCAGGCTGCCCAGAGAGCCTCTCCAGAACAAAGGCCAGGGTCTCTCTGCTCCTCTTTCTTCGTCCTTGGAGAGTGAGATGAGCCTGGAGACAGCTCTCCCAGGAGTGTTCTCTGCCTGTGAGCCCCCCTCCCACTCTCCTGTAAGGACCCCGGGCAGATGGTCTAAAGGCACACTTTGCTAGACACTGGATCAAACTCAGTTTTCCCCTATCTTTTGGTTCTTCTCACTAGCAGAGGTGCTGTTGCCTTTCTTTGCATCACAGAGGCAAGATCCAGAATGTGGATTCGGGCTTCATGATAGAACTAGAAGCCTTTGGGTCTGCTTCTCATTCTAGGCTCCTCTGGCAGACCTGAGTCTGTGGAGGTCCACCCGGGGCGCCAGAGTTCTGCACTGCAGCTCTAAAATGAAAGCCCCAGCCAGTAACAGCCCTTCCCCAACCCTGGTGTTTTAGGGTGTGCGCGCGTGTGTGTGCACGTGTGTTATTCTGTGAAGGTGGGTTCAGTTGAACTTATACCTCCCTCAAGGATGACATGAGGAGGATCAAGGATCGGATTCAGGGACTCATGGATGTTCTCTTAATGGTACCCTGATTTGTCATTTCCCGACGGGCCAAGTTCAAGGACACTGGTGAGTCACAATGCAATGGGGTGGGTACTATGGTGTGGGGAGTAAGGTCCGGGCTGCTGTCTGCTAAGAAAAGACTGTTGTGAGTTGACCTAGAAGTAGACATATAGACTGGTCAGTATAGGCTTCAAGGAGAAAACTGTCATTATTTTGGAGTTGACTTTTTTCTTGGTTTTACCTTTCCATCTTCCTTATCCTACCTTTTCCAAAAAGGTAAGGTCTGGGGCCCAAGTTTAAGTATGGGTCTGGGGAAAGTGGAGAGAGACCAGTGCCTCCCCTCTCTCAAGACTCGAATTCTCAGGCTCACAACTGATCCAGGCCCTCTCACCTGGACGGAGTTCCCACAGCAGGGTTTGGAGGGCAAATACCTCACAGCAACATTTCCTAAACTTCGCTCCACAATGTACTCTATGCATTAAATGAAGAAAGTGTCTCAGGGTCAAGTTAGTTTTGGAAACATCAGTGGAATTTTTCTGAGCTTTTCCAAGATGTGAGATGTATTATGCAGGGTTTTCCAAACTCACTTGACTCCAGAATCATTTTTTTGCAAAACATCTCATGGCGTAAGACCTCTTCAGAACACACTTGGGGTAAAACTTCTCCAAAGACATCACTAATGTCCATGAGCTGGAACATCCTGTTGGCAGATCTCCCTCTGGAACCTGGGTTTACAGATACTAGGCCATGGATTTCTCACATTCTTACCACACAGACGTGACCAAGGATTAAATAAATGAAGCCCCTGGTCATTTTGGTTCACGCTTTTTAATTTTCTGTCTTTGAGACTCAGATTTTATCACTCTCTTCACAGAAATTCTATTGTGCTTCCGGTAACAGCATCTAATTTCTTGATGTTGGTAGTTCTCCACTAAGCATCAATTTACTTCAATTGTTCTAAGTATATGTGAACCACTCACCTCTTATTACGTAGGAGGGTCTTAGAAAATACTTTTCAATCCCGATGTTTCAGACTAAAAAAATCTCACGGAGATTTTGCAGCGTGGTATCCGATATATAGATCCCTCTGCCCTCCTCAGCTTTGCTGGTGTCTCAAAAACGAGCTCAGTGCCCTCACTGCCCACCCTTCAGCTAGCCCCTGGCAGGTCCTATCGTTCGCCTGAACATTTCCTCAGGAAGTAGGCACACCCTGTGACAGCAGAGCCCTGGAGCCCTGCTGTACTGCCATCCATCCCCACCCATCACACAGACTCCTCAAAGTTCCCAGGATGGAATAGCACAGGCTGGTCACAGTGGCCCTGGAAAGAAGGGAGCTAGTAGCAGCCCCTGTGGGCTGTGCCCAGGACTTTGGCTCAGCCTGGGTTTCTGGAGTACTGGCTTGTAAAAGGAGGAAAAGAATAAATTAATTATTTCTTGCCAAGAGGCTAATTTGTTTCTGCCTTGAGGTAAAGTCAAGGAGACAAAACCAGCGGTACACACTGAATGTTTGTGTCCCCTCCAAATTCTTATGTTGAAACTTAATCCCCAATGTGAAAGTATTAGGAGGCAGGGCCTTTGGGAGGTGATTAGGTTGTGAGGGCGGAGCCTCATGAATGGATTAGTGCTTTCTCTCTTCCCTCATGTGAAGTCACAGTGAAAAGTCAGCAGTCTGCAACCTGGTAGTGGGCCCTTACCAGACGCCAAATCAGCCAGAGCCTTGATCTTGGATTTCCCAGCCCAGAACTGTGAGGAAGATATGCTTGCTGTATGAACTACCCAGTCTATGGTATTTTGTTACAGCAGCCTGAAAGGACCAAGACAATGAAATTAAGATATCTTATCAGGGATTAGTCATGTGTCACTTAACAAGATATGTTCTGAGAGATGCATCCTTAAGCAATTTCATCGTTGTGCGAATATCAGAGTGCACTTACACAAACCTAGATGTGCAGCCTACTACGCACCTAGGCTATACGGTACTAATGTTATGGGACCAGTGTTGTATTTGCCATCCGTCATTGACCGAAACGTTGTTGTGTGGTGAATGACCCTATGTGTATGTGCCTATCTATGAGTTGCTTGTACCATGCCAGGTATAAGAGTAACTTTCAATGAATAAGAGCTGAATGAGCGGACACCATTTATGTAAAAGAATTAACAGTGGGGAACACATGACCTAAAGTTAGAAACTTGGGTTTGTACCTTATCTCGGCCACTTTATCTGTTGTATGACCTTGGGTGACTCATTTTTAGTACTTAGAGCCAGTTTCTCATCAGTAACATGGGGTTATTTATCCTTCTACCTGTGTGCGTGTGTATCCGCATAGAAAGATGTTAGGAATGATTTCCATCAAATGTTACTATGGTCATTTTGGGGATTTGGAAATTCGGTGGCTCTCCCTTTCTTCTTTGTATTTTTCAATATCTGATTTTTTTTTTGAGGAATATTAGCCCTGAGCTAACATCTGCTGCCAATCCTCCTCTTTCTGCTGAGGAAGACTGGCCCTGAGCTAATATCCATGCCCATCTTCCTCTACTTTATATGTGGGACGCCTACCACAGCATGGCTTGCGAAGTGGTGCCACATCCGCACCCGGCATCTGAACCGGCGAACCCTGGGCCACTGAAGTGGAACGTGAGCACTTAACTGCTGCACCACTGGGCTGGCCCCTGACTTTTTAAAAGTAAAAATGTAAATCATACCTAAAATACTGTCAATATAAAATTGTAATCATATAACAAAACAATGAAATCTTTGATACTTCTGAGTCTGAAATGGGAAGAACACAAAAATTCCCAGAACCAAACCAAGGATCTTCTTTCAGTTTCTTCCTTCCTAATTCGTGCCTATTTACTAGGTCTTTGTATTCAACCTTTCAAGTAGAGAGCAGACTACCTTTTCCTCCACTAAGAAGTCTTGGAGGAATCCTTATGAGGTAACATGATGACTACTGTTCTAAGAAAGTAGTGAAAGAAATAATACCTCGGCTTACCTGGAAAAGCAGCAAATCTTTTAAAATCTAGTATTTCAAGGGAAAAAAACAGAAACAGAAAAACCACAAAGCCAGAAAGAAAACATTAATATTGAAAAATGTAAAACCAGTTTCAACTATCCATTTAACAAATGAAGTGCCACATGTTTTATTAGTATTTACATGGCAACATAGATATTTTAAACTGAGAAACAAAAGAGGGGCCGCCCTGCGGCCGAATGGTTAAGTTCGTGTGCTCTGCTTCGGCAGCCCAGGGTTTTGCTGTTAGGATCCTGGGCGTGGACAGGGCACCACTCATCAGGCCATGCTGATACGGCGTCCCACATCACACAACCAGAGGCACTCACAACGAGAATATACAACTATGTACTGGGTGGCTTTGGGGAGGAGAAGAAGGAGAAAAAAAAAGACTGGCAATAGATGTTAGCTCAGGTGCCAATCTTTATAAAAAAAAGGAAATGAGAAGTCAGCAGCTTTTTTAGGGAATTTGTGACAATTTTCTCTGATTCACAGGTCCCAGAGGTCAGATGGGTTCCAAATTGCGTGGCACTTTATTCCTTCAATCATTTATTTATATTTCCATTCGTAGCCCTGAGGCAATCAATAAACAGTACAACTTGGGAGAATTTCAAAATACTATTTTTCAGCCACAGTGAAATTCTCCCAACTGAAAACAGAATTTGATAGGTTTAAATATTTTACAAATGCTTCAAATGAGATTAGGAAGCTAACCAGCAGACATTTATTATACTTATGTGCACATTTTCCTTTAAATATTTGAGATTCTATCTACAGTCCCTCTGTTATACTCATTCAGATTATTCTTATATTCTAAAACAATGAAGCGTCTAAACTGGGGGAATGTTGCCAGGGAATTTCAACAGAGTTTGAAGGCAACATAACCAAAAGGCATAGTTTAAATTGGCTTAGGGAATGAATGGGCTCCTTATCAGAGCAGCTGAAGGCTGTATATAATTAACAGCATCTGTCAACATTTACAAGGCCCCACATAGAACAGGCAGGCCCTACAGAACAGCAACCTCCAGCTTCTGGCACCTGAAAATCCATAAGACCTAAACAAAAAGATAGCCCCAAGCTATCAACAGCCGGTCACTGACACATTTTAGTGATACGAGCAGGACCATAGAGCCACTGCTAATTAATGTTAATTATCTAGAACAATTCTGTTACCATTAGCATCAAGACTTCAAATTAGCCAGCTATCATCAAAAATATAAAATGCTGTTTATGGAGATCAGTTTATATTTGTAATTACTGATTTTAAAAGTCTTTCTCCTGTTATTTTTAAAGGGTATGAAAATGAGCCAGTAACTTCCCTTTTTATATGATGAATTCTCAGTTTAATTCACTTTGAATATTTCTGTATCATGAGTATTAAATTCACCATATGGCAAGTTTTAGTTTTTGTATATATTAATACATTTCACTCAGGAACACGTACAAAACAAAACAATCCAGAGGAAGTTTCATTAAATAAATTTATTTGTTAAAATAATTTAACTCCAAATACAACTGCTGAATTTGCCTTGAGTTATAACTACAATTCATGTTTTAATTGAAATGTCAAAGTTTAACAACTGACATTGTTACAAAACAATAAACTGTTGTTCAATTTTAAATGGTCAGTTGTATTAGAGCTCAACAATTAACTGTGAACTATATCTCTGGGAAACCCCAAATCAATAATGATCAGTCTGTTTCCAAAACCCACTGCAGTCATTCTTGAAACCCTGATCAAGATTTAACAGATGCACAATGACACGTTAATTAAAAACAAAAAAGACCCCCATAGTCTTGAACATCTGATTGGCTAAGGAGACAATTAAAGCTCACCCAGTGCTAACACAAGACCACTGAGAAGAACAAAAACTCAAAAAGACAAAAAACAAACAGCAACAAACAAAATAAGCACTTTGGGATTCATACATACACAGACAGCATGCTCACTGGAAAAGGCCTGAAAACAAACAGCAGACATCCTTAGGCAACATTTCCTTATACAGAAGAGCAAATATCAGTAGTTTTACCACAGAAAAGTGATGGTAACTGTAGCAGTTAGAGTCAGAAGTTCAGTCCTAATTCTACAAACCAAAGGAGAAAATCATCAAAGCACCTTTCGATAGTTTAAGAAAGATTTCATGTAATACTTTTGATCAGATGCTGGCTTGTTTTGTGTAAGTTGAATAAAATGAGAGGCATCAGTTACCATCACTATCACAGCTTAAAAGAACCAAAAAAAAAGTTGCAACATAAAAGAAAAAAATTTTTTTAAATGCTGTGCCTTTGTATAAAAGTAAAACAAGACAAAACAAAAATAAACGAAAATCTTATCACAAATAGCTAAAGAAAAAGTGGGTCTTTGGATCAAACCATAACATTTTTAAGGCATGTTAGAAAAACTCTCACTTATCTAGTTGCTAGTCTGATCAGGGCATAAAATAAATAGCGACACAAGGTCACCAACTTTTCTCTGTAGCCACTATTATTTCATGTGCCAACAAATCTAATCTTTCTGTTCTTAAGCTTTTTATTAACATCTCAACAAACACATTCATTCAAGCTGCATTATATTCATACCAGATGAAATACCAACAGTAACACCACACGAGGGTTTCCACATTTCTGGGTATCTTTGATGCTTTGTCACTAAATACATACGGCTGTGTGGAAACACAGATCAAGCAGCCAAATCAGTTATTATTAACATCTTTACAGTAAAAGCCCACCTTATTGTGTGACACAAACATTTTTAACTAAACTCCAAATTTTTAGATACTCTTTTCCAACTTACATTTTGCCATACCTTTCATATTATGTAACTTATTTTTCTTGTCTGCATAGCAATCCATAACGTAAAACTGTAGAATCTTTACAGATGTTTTAATATGTAATCTTAGTTGTCAAAAATTGCTATTAAATATGGAATTCTTAAAAAAATTCTGAGAAGTTAGAAGCTTCAAAACTCAACCAATTCACTAACAAATATTTCTGTTTCAGTAGATAAATTGTACTTCTTGAATCTTTGATATCTCTACATGTTTGAGTCAAATCAACTTTTATATGATGAAATTTGTTTCAATAAAATTGATTAGAACTTTTTGTCTTAAAACAAGGTGCTTCATAATTAGGGGCTATAAAAATAACTATATTGAAGAATGCAAATATTGACAATTCAAAGACTTTTGACAACCACGGCCTGGTTTTACCCACATATATCTGTTTTTCTCATTGACAAAAAGCACTATCCACCTTTTTTCTATCCTGTAAGCTTAATGACAGTTTACCGAACACTTGGCGGGGGCGTGGGGGGAGGGGAAGGCGTGGGGGGGGGGAGGGCGGGCTACCAATTATTTCAATAATGTATAAAAAACCACAAATAATTTAAAAGAAAAAATGTTTTTGATACACTATATTCTGCAGTATAGATTCCCAGTATAGGCAGTTATCTCCAACTTGTGCCCAATTCTTAGGAACAATAAACACACATGCATACACAAACATACACTCTTCTCTCAGTCACACACATAAGACCAGAGGTTACTTGCACAAGAATGTGAAACCAACGAAATGTGGGGTGGTATTTGGATCACAGGCTCAGTGATATTGCAGTTCTGAAGGCCAAATTTATCTCCAGAGGATCAGCTCAAGATACTCTCTTCAGCATTTATAACTGAAGTTAGCTGAAAACCCTTCTACTCTTGATTGTAAAACTTATGAATAGGTTTTTTTCTGTGCCATTAGTCATGCAAATGATAAATACTTCACGGCTATGAAAACCAAAAATGTCAGAGCTTGAGCACCTTTTCAAAACAAAATATTCACTCTATCTTTATGTGCCACTTCAGTAATCAGGGCAAAATTGTTATAAGAAAATCTTTATATAATTCTCCAGGAAAATTAAAGATAAAGGTTTTTTTTTGTCCCTTACCTTCCACTCTATAATTTATCTTCTACTTTTAAGCCCAAATTACTTCACATGGTTACTCAATTTTTTAAATGCCTGCAATAAAGCTCTGCTCCAGCAAACTTGATTTTGAAAGCGGGTTAGCCAAGAAACACACCACAACCATAGCCCTTAAAGGCAGGAAGGAATCTGCTGCTTTCACGAACTAAAAATGCCAGCTATTTGTACTGTCCTGTGAGGTGCTGCAAATGGGAACATGTGGATGCAACATGGCTTCATTTTCCTGACATGATGGCACTAACTAATCTACTAGAACGCTTCTTGTTAGTAAGGCTAGGCAATCGCTTTCCATCACAGCTGCTTCCTCTTGTTCAATAAAGGAATAAAGACCATCCTGCTTGGTTAACAGAGAGTGGGTTCGGGGTTTTAATTGGTATTAAACCCTTGCGAGAGCCTCCATTTTCTGTGGCAAAGCAGGTGATTTAACACATTCTAAAGCCAGATTGTATTTTTACACAATCTGTTCTGATTTTTGCTCTATCAAGGATTGATGCATGAGTTAGTTCCATGTCACAAATTAGGATAACATCTACAATTAAGCATCAATTTTGAAAAACAGAAATATGTCAGCTGAGCAAAGAATCTCTCCCTGTAATGCTGTTGGCAGGTTAGCTGTTATTACTTACTTGACGGAATACATTGGTTAGAAGCATTATCTCAATTCCTGAAATTCAGTACTCTCGTAGGAAAATATTTCTCCTTATTCTTTTTTTAAGAAGACAAAATATTTAATTGCAAGCGGTCATAGGAATTCTTCTGTTTTCTCTCTCATGATTATTCTTAATTTATACAATAGTTGCTTCTGTCAACTCAGCAACAGTGCCATCATAACTTTCAAAGGAGATCACCCTGTAGATCGACTGGCTATGCCTTAAAGTTGCAGGTGCCTATAGAAGACTGAGGACAATGGTGAAAACTGTAGTTATGGAACCCAAATGCTACTCAGAGAGATCAACTGACAATCACCGCTCAATTCTGAATAAGGGCTGCTATTTCACTGTAGAGTCACACCACACAGCCTGCAAACTCCACAGTCGAGTAGACGAGGCTTGTTATCGCCTACAAGCTTGGGCAAATCCTGTCCAGGAGAGCCATATTTGAACGCTATTGTATGTTACATGCAGAGCAGCATGGGTCATCTTTGTCAGGCTGCGCAGCATAGTTCATTTGCCTCACAATTTCTGCAAAGAGTTCGTCCACCATCGTTTTACTCTTAGCAGAAGTCTCCATAAAGGGGCAGCCCCACTCTTCAGCAAGGGCTCTGCCTTCATTGGATGATACTTCTCTCTCACTTTCCAGGTCCACTTTGTTCCCAACCAGGATGACTGGCACTTTCTCATACCTATGAGAGAATAAGCAAAACACATACATATTGTAGAAGTTAGCAGAAAGTTAAACAGGTAAAATGTATTTTCTCTTTTTTCACTATATTCTACTACAAATATTCTCTTCAGTTGCATGAAAAATTATTTGCTCCACTCGGTCTGACACCTACCTGAGGGCATTCAGAAGCTGTTCTCATAGTGGATCATAAACAGGTTTTTCAAAATGATGTTTTTAATTAATCAATTATACATCCTTTAAAACCAACTTACCTTTCCAGACATATTTGGAAAATTATTCTCAGAATCTCAGAATAAATCTTCGTAGATGGATTAACAAACTTTTTTCATTATGAGAGATGCTGACTCAGAATTTCCCAGTTGATGAGGTAACAGCTCTACTGAGTAAACCACTTATAATTGTCAGCATTTTACTATGCTCTTTAAGTGTACAAAACTGAGAATGTTCTAATAGTTCCTAAATAACAAAAAAGCTAGCAGAATTTAGAAAACCTTTATAAAACTGTTAGATTAGCTAGTTGAAAGACAATTATGGCTCTTTTCAGCCTGTCAGGGATTAAATATTTCAATCATTAACTTCATCTGGTGTTGTCTCTTCTTTTCCTTCCTACCTAGAATAGGTGTGCTATAGATTCAATGTTTGTGTCCCCCTAAAATCTGTATGTTGAAACCTAATCCCCAGTGTGACGGTATTTAGGAGGCCAAGCTTTGGGAGGTGATTAGGTCATGAATGGGAGTAGTGGCTTACAAAAGAGACCCAGAGAGCTCCCCTGCCCCACTGCCACGTGAGGACACAACACCAAGATGACCGACTATGAGGCAGGGGAGCAGGCCCTCACCAGACACAGAATATGCCAGAGCCTTCATCTTGGACTTCCCAGCCTCCAATACTGTGAGAAATAAGTTTCTGTTGTTTAAGCCATGTAGTCTACGGTATTTTTGTTACAGCTGCCAGAACAGACTAAGAGAAGGTGTCTCTGAGTAAACATGCTTGGTAAGAGCTACACTTATAAAGATAACAAATGATATGCAAAGAACAAAAAAAGGATCCTAAATCATTTTGGTACTTAAAGATGATTCTCTCTACAATGGTTACTCGTGGTGTAAAAATACATGGTGCTCCTCTGCATATTTACTATTCTTGTTTATGTTGTCCTAAGAAATGGTGCTAATATATTTTCATAAGGCTATTTTTATTTAAAACATCATTTTAAAAGCTTTTCGTGATTTTAGCACAAATTAATGTGTGTGTGTGTGTTTGTACTTTCCCCTAAGCAGAATGCACATCTAATTTATAAAGTAAACTACAAAACTGCACATATGTGATAACATGTGACTGGACATTTGTTAGAAGAGAAAACTAACAGAGTCAAGACTTTACTGAGGCAGGATTTGGATAGAATTTTTATCATTCAGGAAACAGAAGGATAGGCAGGCAGGTGGCGAGAGAGACGATACTTCCACAGTTTCATCATCCTGTCACGAAGGTTCTCTCCACTCACTCTAACTTGTAAAGCAAACTAGATTCCCTACAGGGTCTCACTTTTTTCTTTGGCACTAGATCCAAAGGTCTCACAAGAGGGTATACTCCAGGCTGTGTGCCATTGAGCAATCTGAAACATAAAAACAATTTAAAAATGTGTAGGGATAACAACATCAAAGGTAAATCTAGAATTCAGATTTTATCATTTTGCAGGAAATGGATCTGGACAACTCCAACTTACAACAAAGGACTTCATATGAATTTACTGTCTAGCAACGGTGTCTTATGCTTTCTGGCCTCAGATCATACTGAGAGCTCTGAATATATGACACAAGGGGTTTTCACATCCTCTAGGACTCTTACACACAAACAATGATGTGTACCCCCTGGCCTACAGGAGGACAAATGGCAGTGAGAATGAAGCTGCATTACAAACACCACCTATCAGCTGCTTCGCATACAAGCCCTCTTGACCTGCTGTAGGCAGATGCGTGGCAGGGAGCTAATGTGCAGTCCTGTCAGGACGTCAGTTCCTAAGCTGTTTTACTTATAAAGATGTACTTGCATTTCATTTTTCTTAAGAGAGTATATACATCACAGTGTGTTTTAAAAATGCTTTGTTTGGCAGCGAAGTAACATAAACATTAATACGATTCAGTAAAATTTATTGAATTTAATTAAGTTAAAAATTACTTTCAATCTCTGTTTATAATACTCAATAATAAAGAGTAAAGTGGTAAGACATCACCTTCTATTATTAGGCAAGTGATAAATATTTTAAAGAATATTTTTTAGTTTAAATATAGTATTTTATCATGTTTTCTACATAAAGAAATATCTCCCACACTTCTAATTAAAAACTACAAATATATGGATTTTTATTTTTTTAAAGATTGGCACCCGAGCTAAAATCTGTTGCCAATATTCTTTTTTTTTCTTCTGCTTCTCTGGAAAGCCCCCCAGTACATAGTTGTATATTCTAGTTGTAGGTCCTTCTGGTTCTATGTGGGACGCTGCCTCAGCATGGCCTGATGAGTGGTGCTAGGTCTGCGCCCAGGATCCAAACTGGGGAAGCCCTGGGCCGCCAAAGCAGAGTGCAAGAACTTAATTACTGGGCCACAGGGCCGGCCCCTGGATTTTTAAAACTTGCAAAAATACCAAATCATTAACAGTTGTATGATAGAACCAAGAATCTGAATAAGTCTTGCCAACAGAATCTCAAAAGGGCAACGAGAACATTGCAAACACAGGTCCACATGTAAAACTGTTAAATGAAGATCACAATTTAGTCACTATCAGAGAATCTATTCATTATATCACTAACTGCATTGTCAGTGGTCTCGTATTTTTTTTTTTTGAGGAAGATTAGCCCTGAGCTAACATCCATCGCCAATCCTCCTCTTTTTGCTGAGGAAAAGTGCCCTGAGCTAACACCCGTGCCCATCTTCCTCTACTTTATATGTGGGGTGCCTGCCACAGCGTGGCTTGACAAGTGGTGTGAAGGTCTGTGCCTGGGATTTGAACTGGCGAACCCCAGGGAGCAGAGCTAGTGCACTTAACTGCTACGCCACCAGGCCGGCCCCAGTGGTCCTTCCTAAAACCAAGATGCTAAAGACACTAGAGAAATCTAGATTAATATCCTCATAAGACTTTAAAAGACTGAATAAGATCTTCGGGAAAGAAAAGGTATTCTGTACATTTCAGAATACCAGATGGCAATAAATTTTCTCTTTCTGTTAACCTTCAACTATGAGACAGTAAGAAAAGATTCTAAACTAGGATTTGGAGGCTCAGCTTCCACTCCTGCCAACGAGAGGCTACAAGACTGAGCAAATCATTTACTCTACTCATTTGTATTTCATTTACTTGTCAGTAAAAAAGGAACAAGAGTATCTGTTCCCACTTAACACACAAGGCTGCTGTAAAGGTCAAACGAGAGGATGAAGAAAAGACCAAGTAGAGATAAATGCAGGGTGGTGTTTCTTTCCCCTCCTGCTGGCTGATATGAGACCACAGCTTCAGTAGGTGTCAAGAAGCAGGAGAAATGGATCGAGGGAGGTGAGGAGCTCCTGAAGAGGGATGACCCAAGCCAGGGTGCTGTGGGGTGGGGTAGAGACAGCAAAAGAGAGACAGACAGAGCCAAAAGGAATAATGCAGCCACCCGACATCAGCCTATCCCTTCTTTTTCTTTTTATGTTCCCTGAGAGTGATTTTCTTTCTTTTTTTTTTTCTTTCCTGCTTTATCTCCCCAAACCCTTCCTGAACACAGTTGTATGTCTTAGTTGCAGGTCCTTCTAGTTGTGGGATGTGGGACGCCGCCTCAACGTGGCCTGACGAGTGGTGCCATGTCGCACCCAGGATCCGAACCCTGGGCCAGCGCAGTGGAGCACGCGAACTTAACCACTCGGCCATGGAGCTGGCCCAGCCTATCCCTTCTCTAGTCCCCCGTGCTGAGCACCACGGTATGAGGAACAAGAAAGGCGGAAAAGCCTGCTCCAAATATGGAGACCCACGGGGAAGGGAATCTGAGGAGGCTGTGGGCTGAGATGACAGGAATACGTCCTATACGTGAAGGTAAGATTTGGAGAAACTTGGATCCTCCCTAAGGAAGATGGGTGAGAAGGAAAAGAAAACGCAGCAAAGCGTCGTGCTGACAGCATAGAGGAGGGTGTGAGGAAACTGGTCTTGCTCTTTGTTGTAGCAATATGGTGGATTAAAAAACAAACAGGCAAAAAACCCAGACCAGGACTCCAGTCCCAAAACTGCCGCTAGCGAGTTCTGTGAATTCAGAAAATTAATCTCTTGGCTCCTCAGTTTCTTGAACTAGAAAATGAGTGGGGCTGGATAACTTCTATGGTGCTCTTAAGCTCTGAACTTAAACATCAGAAGAGACATAGGGGGTCACTCCCAGAAGGAACACATACCATTTACCAAGTAATTGCTGAGAGCTTAGCACTGTTCTAAGAACAATACCCAACAGGCCGATACTTACAAGGGACAGGAAAGCATACACCAGGAGTAAGGCCAAAACGCAGGGGGAAACCTCATCAGATCTCGCGGGGCCACAACACCCACCAGCAGAGATTTTCAGCTCTACAAGAAGGGCATATACTGCCAGCGTGCTGACTCACAGGCAGAAGGCAAAGACGTTCTGAGGACCTAGGCACTTCCACTCCACTGACAATACTGCTCCAACACAAACGTGGGATGGTTTTTTTTTTGAAGATTGGCATCTGAGCCAACAACAGTTGCCAATCTTCCTTTTTTTTGTTTTCTGCTTTCTCTCCTCCCCCACCCCCAATACATAGTTGTATATCTTAGTTGCAGGTCCTTCTAGTTGTGGCATGTGGGACGCCGCCCCAACATGGCCTGATGAGCCATGTCCACGCCCAGGATCCGAACCAGCGAAACCCTGGGCCTCCGCAGTGGAGCCCATGAACTTAACCACTCGGCCACGGGGCCGGCCCCTGGGATGGTTTTAATACACGAGTACTGAAGGCTCTATTGAAAACTGCCTGCCACTGCATAAATAATTAGTAATAAACAATCAATGTATTATGTATTTAACTATTTAACTCATGTCTTGGATAACTTCCTACTATGTGCTAGAATGAAACACAGATGTCTGCTCTCACAGTGAGGACAGTCTAGCAGAGGAGACAGACATTGACAACAAAAAAATAGGTAAATTATAGGTTTACTAAAAGGTGTTAAGTGCAATGGAAAAAAAGAAAATGTAGATCAGGGAGAGGGTTGGAGGCATAGGTGCAATTTTAAGTAAGAGGCTCTGGGTAGGCCTTGTTGGGAAGGTGGCATGTGAGCGAAGACGTGAATGGAGTTAGGGAGTTTCCAAGCATGTATCTGGGGGAAGAGCATTCCAGAGGGGATATGGACTAGATGGCTCGAAAGCCAGTGGGAGAATACATGGTGGTCCACGGGGTAACAAGTGGCCTGGGGGGGGTCAATCTGCATAACCTCCTGCAACCAGAAGGCCTGCAGTGTAGGAAACTTGCTTGTTAGAGGCTACACAGAACTTAGGAATATGGGTGGCAGAAGTGGCCTCAGAAGACAAATGTGACATTTATGACAAGGACAACTATATTATTTAGTAAGACTAGGCACCTGGTTAGTGATGACGGCAGTTACTTTCATTTCATGTTCTATATTGTTTTATGAGTTGTCTTTTTTCCTTTTTCTAAACACATCATTTGGGAATGAAGTTGAAGATGCAAAATTCTACAAATATTGGATTTATGCATTATTGTTAACCTGATCGTGAGCAGGATATCACCTTGTCCACATTTTAAACATCAGCTGGTTTCTCATCAACTTCAGCACATCTTCCTTGACATTTCCTTTAAGAACATGACCAGGGTCACACAGTGGCTGCTGCAGCTCAAATGATTTTAATTTTGTTCACAGTGTGTGGACAGACACTTGTTTTATTAACATACATTTTCATATTATTTATTGTATTCATGAGCATGATTACATAATGTATTAATAAATAACGCTAGGTCTTTTAAGCAGCTCTGCTTAATGCGTTGAACGAAACATCAGAAATACTGGCTCGAGTACCACTTAGCTCTAGAACGCTGATGGGCTTCAGCGAGGCAGCTTTGTAAATATGAAGAGTTCAAAAAGCGTTTGATGGGTTTATCAATGGACTTTATGTTCTTTTCTCCTTTTTTTGGTAACTGTCCTGACATGTGTATATGCGTGTGTATGTATATTTTACTCTAGTTGTGTCTTAACTTGGCTGACCATCAAAATAACTTGAGAATTAAAAAAATACTGATTCCTGGGGGACCGGCCCGGTGGCGCAGAAGTTAAGAGCGCATGCTCTGCTTTGGCAGCCCGAGGTTCAGCAGTTCGGATCCTGGGTGCGGACATGGCACCACTTGCCAAGCCATGCTGTGGTAGGCATCCCATGTATAAAGTAGAGGAAGATGGGCACGGAGGTTAGCTCAGGGCCAGTCTTCCTCAGCAAAGAGGAGGACTGGCAGCAGATGTTAGCTCAGGGCTAATCTTCCTCAAAAAAAAAAAACCACCAAAGACTGATTCCTGGGTCCTACTGCAGAGCTACTGAATTTGAATTTGTGGGATCAGGACCCAAGAGCCTATTAAAATCTCTATCTATAAGCTCTGAAGACTAATTGTGAGGTTCAGCAAGGTTTAGGAATCACTGGCCTAATCTGCTACTTTATGACCCCAAACAATATTCTATGTGTATAGTTCATGGTTTTGTATTGTGGCAAATCCAGAATCAATTCCTTTTTCCCTTCATTTATTCACCAATCATAAGTTGTAGACAGATACTACTACTGTCTACAGTTCCTTTAAGTTCCTTCTGAGGGTGCTGTATTGTAGCATATTAAAAGAAGGCCATACTTGACATGAATTTTATCATGCTGTTCTCTTCTTAGTCATTTTTTCACAAGGAGGTTGAAATACACTTCTCTTTGAATTCAGAAATGAGAATCAGAAAGATTTCTATAGGTCCCCTTGTTCAACCTTCTACCCATTGTTAAAAATCTCATCTACCAAGAGAGTCTCAAGGCAAAATGTCAAAACACCTGATGCTTCAATCACTTGCACGACAACTTTACCAAACAGTTATGTAGCCTACATTTGAACATGTTTTCTGATGTGGAACTCTTATCTCAGGTAACCCAATTTGTCCTTTCTGTCAGTTCTGTTAAATGTTAGTGTTACATAGAGACAGAGATTGGACTGGTGGTTACCAGAGGGAAAAGGGGAGAGAGGAGGACAAAAGGAGTGACTAGGCACATGTGTGTGGTGATGCACTGTAATTAGTCTTTGGAGGGGGGGTGAATGTGATGTAGTCTACACAGAAATCGAAATATAATGATGTACACCTGAAATTTATATGATGTTATAAACCAATGTTACTGCAATAAAAAAAAAAAAGTGTTAAAAAGTCAGTGTTGGGGCCGGCCTGATGGTGTAGTGGTTAAGTCTGCGCACTCTGCTTCGGTGGCCCGGTATTCGCAGGTTCAGATCCTGTGCATGGACCCACACACCGCTCATCAAGCCATGCTGTGGCAGCGTCTCACATACCAAGTAGAAGAAGACTGGCGTGGATGTGAGCTCAGGGACCATCTTCCTCAAGCACAAAGAGGAAGATTGGCAACAGATGTTAGTGCAGGGCCAATCTTTCTCATACAAACAAAAAAAGTCAGTGTTGAAAAGTTTACCCCTATCTAATGAGTTGTGTCTGTAACATGCTGTCCCTTCTCACAGGTTCTAGTTCTTACACCATTTAGAATATAGAAATATTTTCCTTTCTCCAAAGTGAAAATAGGTTTTCTTCCCCTTCTTCCTGCTCAAATTAAATAATACATAATGCTATTAAAAAGCAAATCCTGGCAATATTTAAATAGGCAAAGAGGAAAATGAAAAACATTCTTAATCTCACCCCCATGAGAATAATCACTGTAACTATTTTGGTGGATATCCTTCCAGACTATTTTCCTATACAGTCACGTGCCACGTAACGTTGGGGATTTATTCTGAGAAGTGCATCATTAGGTGACTTTGTCACTGTGCAAACATCATAGAGTACACTTACACAAACCTGGATGGTACAGCCTACTACACACCTAGGTTATCAGATACTAATTTTTGGGATCACCCTCATACACACGGTCCATCACTGACCAAAATGTTGTTATGCAGTGCATAACTGTACATATCTACATAGACACAGGTATAAATTTTTATAGAAGGAGATTATACCGATTATATTTAGTACCTTCAATTTTCACTTAATATCACGGAGCTTTCCATTTCAATAAATGATATATATTACATTAATGGCTAATTACCATTCCATTTGATAGAACCTACACTATAAGTGTACCATAATTTAATTACTCCTTCCCCCTTACTGTATATGAAGGCTTCCCATCCCCATTTTTTTCACTACATAAACAGCAATCTGATCAACTACACCTAGAAATGTGATTTCTGTCTCAAACATAGGTGTGTGTGTGTACTGCATACCCTTTGAAGCAGAAAAATCACATTTCCAGGTTAGTTTATCAGGCTATTGTGCGAGCGTGCACACACATGCACACATGCAATTTCAATGGACATCTGGAAATTTATACTACAACCAATAGTGCTTAAATTGAGTGTGCTTGTTTCCCCACTCTTAGGACTGATGTTTTTAATCTTTCAGTAAAGTATTATGGCAGTTCTGAAGAAAGAGGATCACATTTGGCTAGGAGCTGAAGGGTTCTACCACAGCTTGCTAGTATGAAACATCATATTTCTCTTAAGGATGGAAAACATGAGAGAAATAAAGCTGCCTTCTTCCTCTAAACTGACTTGTTTTGAAGTGACTATTTTATCTTAAAAGCGCATTTCTGGTGATTTAGCTTGAATAATGAGAGGAAGTGACAAACCTTTGCTCTCACTTTCTCTTGGTTTCCAAACGTATAGTGAAGAAGAACAGAGGGAAATTTGTAAATGTAACATAAAAAGTAAGAATAACAATATTAACAAGATATTGAAAGCTATCAGGGATACTCCTTACCAATGTAAATAAAAATAATCTTCCTTTCATAGAAATTAAGAGCTGACACTATATCAGAAGAACGGATTCCTAACAGTTTATGAGGGACCAACTGGTGCAACTCAAGCACTTTAAATGAACTGCATTAGAAAGCCACTTGAGGGAGAAATATTTGTAAAGCTTATATCAGATAAAGATTTTTATCCAGGGGCCAGCCTGGCGGCATAGTGGTTAAGTTTGTGTGCTCTGCTTTGGTGACCTGGGGTTCCTTGGTTCAGATCCTGGGCGGGGACCTACACAGTGCTCATCAAGCCATGCTGAGGTGGTATCCCATATACAAAACAGAGGAAGATTGGCACAGATGTTAGCTTAGCAACAATCTTCCTCAAGCAAAAAGAGAAAGACAGGCAACAGATGTTAGTTCAGGGCCAATTTTCCTCACTTAAAAAAAAAAAAGAAAAAGAAAAAAAGACTGTTATCCAAAATATACAAAGTCTTAAAATTCAACAAGAACAAAGCAACCCATTAAAAAATGGGCAAAACACCTTAACAGACACCTCATCAAAGAAAGTATACAGATGGCAAATAAGCTTATGAAAAGATACTCCACATTATATGTCATCAGAGAAATGCAAATTAAAAGACACCACTACACGCCTATTAGAATGGCCAAAGTCCAGAACACTGACAACACCAAATACCGGAGAGGCTGTGGACCAACAGGAACTCTTGTTCATCGCTGGTGGGAATGCAAAATGGTATAGGCACTCTGGAAGGCAGTTTGGTGGCTTCTTACAAAACTACAAAACTGTACATACTCTTACCATAGACTCCAGCAATCCTTGGTATTTACCCAAAGGAGCTGAAAACTTACATCTATACACAAAATTACGTATGGATGTTTATAGCAGGTTTATCATAATTGCGAAAACTTGGAAGCAACCAAGATGTCCTTCAGTGGGTGAGTGAATAAACAAATTGTGGCACATGCAGACAATGGAATATCATTTAGTGTTAAAAAGAAATAAGCTATCAAGCCATGAAAAGACAGGGAGGAATCTTAAGTGTACATTATTAAGTGAAAGAAACCAATCTGAAAAGGCTATATACTGGTTTATATGTGATTTATATATGATTTCAACTACATGACATTGTGGAAGAGGCAAAACTATGGACACAGTTAAAAAGATCACTGGTTGCCAGGGAGTGAATGGGGGAGAAGGATGAATAGGTAGAATACTGAAGATTTTCAGGGCAGTGAAAATACTCTTTATGATAACATAATGGTGGCTATACATTGTTATATATTTGTCCAAACCCAGAGAATGTACAAGACCAAGAATGAACTCTAAGGTAAACTATGGACTTTGGGTATTATGATGTGTCAGTGTAGGCTCATCAGTTCTAACAAATGTCCCATCTGGTGGAGATATTGATAGTGTGGGAGACTATGCATGTGTGGGGGTAGGGGGTACATGAGAAATCTCTGTATCTTCTCAATTTTGCTGTGAACCTAAAACTACTCTAAAGAAATAAGGAAAAAAGCCACTTGAGGACTTCTAGTGTGGACAAGGTAGTCTTAAGTCCACTAAAGCTTTTATCTTCCATTGATTACAAATAAAAACAAAAGCAAGCAGATTAGGGAGGAGAGTCAACACCTGAAGAAAGATCCATATAGAGGTGAGTTTCCTGGTTTTTCCCTTTTCTCTTGTGGCCTTGAGCTGAGCGAGGGCACTCAGTGGTGTGCACACACAGCTAAAACTCTGGGAGAAATTTTGTTTTTCTTAACCAGATCATCAGGGGAAAGGGGTCCCTGTGAACTGGAGTATGTATGTGAGTGGGAATCTCTCCCTTTTTTCTCTCACAGCTCACCTAGAGTGGGTGCCTAGCAGAGATGAGGTGGTGGGCTGTGCCAGCAACTAAGACTTCATTCTTTCCGGCTAAAGGCACTGGGAAAAGGGCTCGTTAAGATCCAAAGAGGATGAAAGAAATCCCATTTTTTTCCTTTTCTTTTTTCTCTGCCCACTTTGCCAGGAACATGACCCTAATTGTGAGAGCTGTGCAGCAGTGCAGAAGGCTATCAACCAACTTTATCTAATTAACATTTACAGAACACTCCACTCCATAAAAGCAGAATGCACATTCTTCTCAAATGTACCTGTAGCATTCACTAAGACAGACTATATTTTTGGTTATAAATAAAAACTGTAACAAATGTAAAAGAACTGAAATGATGCAAAATATGTTCTCACACCATAATGGAATTAAACTAGAAATTAGTAACAGAAAGATAAATCTCCAAATATTTGGAAACTGAACCACACATTTTTAAATAATCCAGGGGTCAAAGAAGACATCACAAGGAAAACTAGAAAACATTTAATTGAATGAAAATGAAAATATAACATATCAAAACTTGTGGGAAGCAGCTAAAGCAGTACACAGAGGTAAATTATAGCATTAACTGTTTATATTTGAAAAGAAGAAAGGCCTCAAATCAATGATCTATGCTCTACCTTAAGAAATTAGAAAAAGTGCAAAATAAGTTCAAATTAAGCAGAAGGAAGAAATAACACAGAAGAAAAATCACAGAAAATGAGACCAGAAAAATACAGAAAATCAATGAAACTAAAAAATTAGTTCTCTGAAAAGATCAATAAAAGTGATAAACCTCTAGCTAGACTGACCTAGCTAGATTGACCAAGAAAAAAAGATGACATAAATTAACAATATCAGAATGAAAGAAGGTAATCACTATAGACCCTACAGACATTTAAAGTATATGTCCCTGAAATAGAAAATTAGATGAAGTGCACCAATTCTTGAAGCAAACAATTACTTATGTGATATCATCCATGCTCCCTTCTTTAGGGACTGTTAACCATGCCATATTTAAACCCCTCTATTTAGCTTCTTCAGCTATCCAAACTCTTGCCTCTTATAACTAATTCAACTTTATCTCCTACAACTTTCCAAAGAGAATCCTCTGTTCTAAATTTTGTCTCCTTGTTCATGGTGGTCTTCTAACTATAGCGGTCGCTACCAATCAAATTCTAACTACTATTCAAAGCTTAGGTCAAATTTCATCCCTTTAAAAACTCTTCTTTTACTTCTGTAGATAGCTCATTTGTTGGAACTCTTATTTACATTTTATATCACTAAGAATTTGAGGTTCATAAGTTTTCCTTAATTTACTTCTTGAGTATCTGCTAGGCAGTGTGTGAGCAACTGGGGATATAAGACAAATAAGGTCCTTGGAGCTTATATTCAAGTCGGGGGACACACAACAAACCAACAAAAAACATAACTAAAGATTGTTATAGCAGTTACGAAGAAAATAGGTATTGATTAACATACAGTAACTTGGGTAGGCTAATATTATATGAGGTGATCAAAGAAGACATCTCTAGGGAACTGAAATCTAAGCAGAAGCTTGAAGGGTGACAGTTGAGTTAGCCCTGGGAAAAAACCAGGAATGCAACATTTTAGACAGAAGGAAAAGCAAATGTAAAAGATAGGCAGTAGGAAAGTGCTAGGCTTATTCAAGGGGCAAAAAGGAGACCAGCATGGCTAGAGCATAAAGTGCCACAAGAGTAGAAGCAGGAAGGGGCACAACAGTAGAAGTAGGAAGATAGGAGATGACTGCAATGTTCTAGGCAGGAGACAATGATTACTTGAACAGGATGATGACTACAATAGCAGAAATAACTATGCTTTAAAATATACTTTGGAGGCAGCAACAACAAAGACATGATAATGGACTGGTTGAAGGAGAAAGAGCAGGTAGTGGTTTTGACAAAAAAAGAGAAATCAGTAATGATTCATAGGTAAACTACTGTTTTTTCTCCTGACTAGGAACATAAGGCCCCAAGGGGAACTACCATGTGCCTCCTATTACCCTGTTTCTAATACACTTACACTGGGATCATGTTTAAAATTATCTTCGTTATCCAAATCACTACTTCTTACAAAGAAACTTTCAGTATATCATGGAGTTCTTAATAAACATTAAACATGATCTCCTCTTAGCTTAAAATTTACAAAATGATGATTTTCCTGTAGATGTGGTTACTTCCTTTTCTTATAAATAACTTTAACTTTTCAAATATCCTACTGAGGTTAATTCACTTCACATTTACCTTAGTATCATTTCTGGATTTCCACCTATCCTTTATTACCTGGGAGTCTTTTTGAAGACGTATGTTGTTTCCAGATCTTTTACTATGTAAGATAATCAATTCCCACTTAAATTTTACCTTATTTGAAGGTCTTTTCATATACTCTCAAATTACCACTAATAGAAAAGAGTGAGATTTTAGCCTTCAACTTTTACCAAAGACTTGGACATTTCTAAAAGTTTGTGAATGACAATTACTCAACACTGTAAACATACTTCTTTAAAGCTCTTTTTGATTACTTTAATCAGGCCTTTAAAAGTCTTAGAAAAATATTACATCAATCAACAAGAAGCCTCAAACACGTTTTGACAGGAGGGACAGTATAAATAAAAACTCTACCACTGTCTCCTTCTTCTTAGGCTCTCCCAAGAAGGAAAAAGTCACTATTGTGTTATATTTCTCAATATGACCTTTTCAGCATTATGTTCTCCTCAGCCAAGTGTTCCAATATAAAAAATAAAGTTTGGAAAATTCCAGTGTTTTAGAAGGTGGGGCAGAAGGGAAGAGACAGGTAAACTAGCAAAAGCAGTCATTGTTCTGTCTTCAGCTAGGGAAAAGGTGAATGGTACCCAATATGTCCAAAGGCAATTTAAGATGACTCAACCAATTCCTTGAAAAGTACAAACCATCACAATTCATTCATATCAAATAGATCATTGAAACAGCCCTAAAACTACCAAAAAATCTCCAGGCCAGGAGGGAAAAATCTTTCCCAAAAAGAAATCTCCAGGCTCAGAGGGTTTCACTAGAGAATTCTATTAAACGTTTAAATAAGAATTAACTCTAATTCTACCCAGTCTTTCGCAGAAAATAGTAGACAGAACATGTCCCAATTCACTTAAAAAAGAGTATTACCTGGATACCAAAACCAAAGACAGTATGAAAAAGGAAACTATACACCAATATCCCTCATGAATATAGATGCAAAAATCTTTATTAAAATTCTAGCAAATACAATTGAGCAACATATAAAAAGAATTACACACCATGATCAAGGAGTTTATTTCAGGAATGCAAGGCTGGTTCAATATTTGAAAATTAAACAACGTAATCTACCATATTAATAAGTTAAACAAGAAAACTCACACGATCTTATCAATCAATACAGAAAAAGTATTTGATAAAACTTAACACCTAATTATAATAGAAACCGTCACAGGAATAGGAAGAGAGGAGAACATCCTCAACTTGATAAAGAACATCTCCAAAACTCTAGTTACCATCATATTTAATGGTGAAAGCCTGAATATTTTCTCCTTAGGACCAGGAACATGCCAAGGATGTCCACTCTCATCACTCTTATTCGATAGAGTACTAGAAGTTCTAGTCAATGCAATAAGCAGTAAAACGCAAGAATAAAAAGGCATAGATATTACAAAGAAAGATATAAAACATTCTCTCTGCTCATGATGTGATTATCTACCTAACAAATCTCAAGGAATCTACAAAAAAATGAAACAAAATAGAAAAAATTCTGCTAGAACTATTAAGTGAGTTCAGCAAGATCACAGGATACAAGATAAACATACAAAAATAGAGACATGGTGTCAAGACGGCAGCATAGGCTCACTCTGAACTTTCCTCCCATAGACACAATAAATTTACAAACACTCTTGGCACAATTACCCAAGAGAGAATTGAAAATCTGGATAAAAAGAACCCCCACAACAAGGAACAGTGCAGACTGAGGTGGCAGAGGCAGAAATTCCCTTCTGGAGAGGAAAAAACCACCTTTGCAAGCCACAGCACCCCAGGGCCAGCCAGGAACAATCCTAAGGCATGAAGCCTTCCCTGGAGGAGCGGGGAATCTGAGCCAGGTAGTGTTACTGCTATAGTCAGCTTTTGGACTCAGCACAACTGAGATGAGTATTATAATATCTAGCTTTGCTGCCTACTAACAACAACAGGGAAGACAACCAGAAAAGCTATTGGATTTAAGGGGAAAAAAACCTACTCTTAAAGGGCCCACACACAAATTCACCCCTTTCAGAAAGCAACCTAAAATCACCAGAAAGAAGGGTGCACAGTTCTTTGGTGAAAATAGACTCACCTAATAGGCTCTGGGTGAATCTCAGGGAGAGGTGAGACCTCTCCAGGAACTGAGACATTGGCAGCAGCCATTATCACGACCTAGTACAGGCATGCTGACACAGATGCCGGCAGATACCACTGGAGCTCTTCCCCTGGTCTCCTATCCCAGGGGTCTGCCCCACCCACTAGAGCACCAATTTAATCCAGCTCAGCCAGGGCAGGGAACCTGCCCTAGGGACTCGCCCCACCCAACAGCAAGCCCTCAGGCAACTTGTGGGCCTGCATAAGCAGGGTGCCTTGAACCTCTGCAGTCGGGTGAGTGGGTCCCCCTCTGCAGGGCAGGGTGTGTGCGAGGAGCAGGTGGAGTGTGTGGGGTGTTGGTGGAGTGTGTGGGGCTTTGGCAGGGGGGCGACTGGGTCCACTTCAGTGGCTTGGGGCTTGTGCATGGGGCAGGACTGTGTTGATGGGGTGTGTGGCCCTGTGGGCATGGGGCTTGTCAGGTGCAGCTGTTTGCTTCTCAAACAACCACAGTGGGGATCAGCCTCACCTTCCAAAGCCTGAAACAACTGGGTGCTCCCATCCCTGGGGCCAGCTACACTCAGCAACAATCCTAAGAAAGCTGACGACAGCCTTGCAGGCCAGAGGTCTACAGCAGTTGTAAGCTCCTGAGCCTAGCAACCAGCCACACTGGGGTCCTACTCACTTAAAAGATAAACTGCAAGAGGAATGTGCTATTAGACTGTGCAGCCAACTGTGCTCATGCTCCCCATGCCCGAGAAAGTGACTGAAGTGTCCATAGCAGCCAACACGCAGCTAAGCATTACAACCAGCTGGCCAGGGGGACAGCCTAACCTCCCTGGGCACCTGTAGCAAGCGCAACCCTGCCACAACAGAAGGACACATGTAGCCCACACAGGGGAAGCTCCTGGAATTATTTGGAACTGGTGGCAAGAGGGAAGCACACTGCTGGGCCTCACAAGGCATCTCCTACATAAGGCCACCCCTCCAAGATCAAGAGACATAGCTGACCCACTTAATAACAGATACAAGCACAGAGAAAGAGGCAAAATGAGGAGACAAAGGAATACGTTCCCAATAAGAGAACAGGACAAAACCCCAGGAAAAAAACCTAAATGGATCAGACATAAACAATCTACCTGACAAAGAGTTCAAATACAAAGTCATAACAATGCTCTCTGATCTTGGAGAAGAATGGATGAACTCAGTGAGGACTTCAACAAATAATTGGAAAATATAAAAAAGAAGCAATCAGAAATGAAGAATACAATACTGGAAATGGAAAATTCACTAGAGAGACTCAATAGCAGAGTAGATGATACAGAAGAATGAGTCAGTGAACTGGATGAAAGACTAGAGGAAATCACCCAAGCTGAACAGATAAAAAACAATTAAAAAGAACGAGGACCTCTGGGACAACATAAAGCACAATAACATTCGTATTAGAGGTGTCCCAGAAGGAGAAGAGAGAGAAAAAGTGGCAGAGAATGTATTTGAAGAAATAATAGCTGAAAACTTTCCTAACCTAAGGAAGGAAACAGACATCCAGGTACAGGAAGGACAGAGAGCACCAAACAAGATGAACCCAAAGAAGCTCAAACCAAGACACATTATAATTAAAATGTCAAGAATTAAAGATAAAGAGAGAATCCTAAAGGACACAAGAGAAAGGCAACAAGTCACATATAAAAGAAACCCCATAAGCTATCAGCTAACTTCTCAGCAGAAACCTTACAGGCTAGAAGAGAGTGGCAGGATATATTTAAAGTGCTGAAAGGAAAAAACCTACAGCCAAGAATACTCTACCCGGAAAGGTTATCATTCAGAATGGAAGGAGAGATAAAGAGTTTCCCAGACAAGCAAAAACTGAAGGAGTTTATCACCAAGAAACAGCCCTACAAGAAATGGTAACAGAATTTATTTAAGTGGGAAAGAGAAGACCACATATAAGAACAAGAAAATTATCAAAAAGAAAGCAAGCAATGGAATCACTGGCAAAAGCAAATATACAGTAAAGGTAACAGATTAACCACCTTAGAAAATAATGTGAAGGTCAAAAGACAAAAGTACTAAAATTATCTATTTCCATGATAAGACAGTAGTGGATACACACACACACACACACACACAAGGTTAGATATGATACCCAAAAAATACAATGTGGGAAGAGAGAAGTAAACGAGTAGAGCTTTTAGAAAGAGGTCAAACTAAAGAAACCATCAGCTTAATATAGATTGCTATATATGTAGATTATTATATTTGAACTTCATGGTAACCACAAACCAGAAACCTATAATAAATACACAAAAAAAATAAGAGAAAGGAAGCCAAACATAACATTAACAAAGCCATCAAACCACAAAGGAAGAGAGCAAGAGAAGAAGAAAGGACCAGAGAAGAAACACTAAAACACCCAGAAAAAAACTAACTAAATGGCAATAAGTACATACTTATCAATAGCTACTTTAAATGTCAATGGACTAAATGCTCCAATCAAAAGGCATAGGATGGCCAACTGGATAAAAAAACAAGACCCATATATATGCTGCATACAAGAGACACACTTCAGACCTAAAGACACTCACAAACTGAAAGTGAAGGGATGGAAAAGGATACTCCATGTAAATGGCAATGAAAAGAAAGCAGGCGTAGCAATACTTATATCAGACAAAACAGACTATAAAACAAAAACTGTAATAGGAGACAAAGAAGGGGACTACATAATAACAAAGGGAACAATCCAACAAGAGGATATAACACTTGTAAATATCTATGCACCTGATATAAGAGCACCTAAATATATAAAGCAATTATTAACTGATATAAAAGGAGGAATAGACAGTAACACAATAACAGTAGGGTCTTTAACACTCCATTTACACCAACAGATAGATCATCCAGACAGAAGATCAATAAGGAAACACTGGCCTTAAATGACACATTAGACCAGATTGACATAGTAGATATATACAGAACATTGCATCCAAGATCTGTAGAATACACATTCTTTCAAATGCACATGGAACATTCTCCAGGACAGATCACATAGTAGGCCGCAAAACAAGTCTCAAAAAATGTAAGAAAACTGAAATAATACCAAGCATCTTTTCTGACCACAACAGTATGAAACTAGAAATAAACTACCACAAGAAAACCAGAAAAGCCACAAATACATGGAGATTAAACAAAATGCTACTGGACAATTGGTTCAATGAAGAAATCAAAATATACTTGGAGACAAATGAAAATGAAAATATGACATGCCATAATTTATGGGATACAGCAAACATGGTTCTAAGAGGGAAGTTTATAGCAATACAGGCCTACCTCAACAAACAAGAAAAATCTCAAATAAACAATCTAACAGTGCACCTAAATGAAAGGGAAAACGAAGAACAAACAAAGCCCCAAATAAATAGAAGGAAGGAAATAATAAAAATCAGAGCAGAAATAAATGAAATAAGAGACTAAAAAAACAAAAGAAAAAATCAATGAAACAAAGAACTGGTTTTTTGAAAAGATAAACAGAATTGACAAATCTTTAGCTAGACTCACCAGGAAAAAAGAGTGAAGGCTCAAAGAAATAAAATCAGAAATGCAAGAGCAGAAATTACAATGGACACCTCAGAAATATAAAAGAGAATACTACAAAAAGCTATACACCAATAAATTGGATAATCTAAAAGAAATGGATAAATCCTTAGAATTTTCCAAAACTGAATCAAGAAGAAATAGAGAATCTGAATAGACCAATCACCAGTAAGGAGAACAAAACAGCAATCAAAAACTTCCCAAAAAATAAAAGTCCAGGACCAGACAGCTTCCCTGCTGAATTCCACCAAAAATTCAAAGACGACTTAATACACATTCTTCTCAAACTCCTCCCCAAAACTGAAGAGGATAGGAAGCTTCCAAACTCATTCTACAAAGCCAACATTACACTGATAACAAAACCAGACAAGGACAACACAAGAAAAGAAAATTACAGGCCAATATCACTGATGAACATTGATGCAAAAATCCTCAACAAAATACTAGCAAATTGAATACAATAACAAATTAAAAAGATCATATACCATGATCAAGTGGGATTTATTCCAGGGATGTAGAGATAGTTCAACATCTGCAAATCAATCAATGTGATACACCACATTAACAAAACGAAGAATAAAAATCACATGATCATCTCAATAGATACAGAGAAAGCATCTGACAAGATACAGCACCCAATGATAAAAACTCTGAATAAAATGGTATAGAAGGAAAGTACCTCAACATAATAAAGCCCATATATGACAATCCAACAGCTAATATCATCTCAATGGAGAAAAACTATCCCTTTAAGAACAGGAACCAGACAAGGATGCCCACTTTCACCACTGCTATTTAGCAAAGTATTGGAAGTCCCAGCCAGGGCGATCAGGCAAAAAAAGAAATAAAAGGGATCCAAACTGGAAAGGAAGAAGTGAAACTATCATTATTTGCAGATGACATGGAAAGCCCTAAAGAATCCTTACCAAAAAGCTTCTGAAATAATAAATGAATATGGTAACCTTCAGGATACAAAATCAACATACAAAAATCAGTTGCATTTCTATACACTAACAACGAAGTTGCAGAAAGAGAAATTAAAAATACAATCCCATTTACAATTGCAACAGAAAGAATAAAATAAGTAGGAATAAACTTAACCAAAGAGGTGAAAAATCTGTACACTGAAAACTATAAAACATTGTTAAAGAAAGTGCGGAAGACAAAGAAATGAAAAGCCATTCCATCCTCTTGGATTCAAAGAATTAACATAGTTGAAATGTCCATACTTCCTAAAGCAATTGACAGATTCAATGTAATCCCTATCAAAGTTCCAACAACATTTTTCACAGAAACAGGACAAAGCTATCTACAATTTATATGGAACAACAAAAGACCCCGAATAGCCAAAGGATTCCTGAGAAAAAAGAACAAAGCTGGAGGTATCACACTTCCTGATTTCAAAATATACCACAAATCTATAGTAACCAAAACAGCATGGTACTGGCACAAAAACAGATACACAGATCAATGGAACAGAATCTAGAGCCCAGAAATAAACACACACATCTATGAACAGCTAATTTTCAACAAGGGAGCCAAGAACATACAATGGAGAAAGGAAAGTCTGTTTCTTCTTCAACAAATAGTGTTGGGAAAACTGGACATCAACATGCAAAAGAATGCATGAAACCATGAAACTTCTAGCAAAAAATATACACAGTGAGGTCTTCAACAAATAGTGTTGGGAAAACTGGACATCAACATGCAAAAGAATGCATGAAACCATGAAACTTCTAGCAAAAAATACACACAGTGAGGTCTTCAACAAATAGTGTTGGGAAAACTGGACATCAACATGCAAAAGAATGCATGAAACCATGAAACTTCTAGCAAAAAATATACACAGTGAGGTCTTCAACATTGGTCTTAGCAGCATATTTTCAAGTACCCTGCCTGACTGGGCAAGGGAAACAAAAGAAAAAAAAACAAATGGGACTACATCAAACTAAAAAGCTTCTGCACAGCAAAAGTTACCATCAACAAGACAAAAAGACAACCTAAAAATTCGGAGAAGATATCTGCAAACCATATATCTGATAGGGATTAATATCCCAAATATATAAAGAACTCGTACATCTCAACAACAAAAAACCTAACAACCCAATTAAAAAACGGGCAAAAGATCTGAACATTTTTCCAAAGAAGATATACAGATGGCCAACGGGCACATGAAAAGATGCTTAACATCACTATCAGGGAAATGCAAACGAAAACTACAATGAGATATCACCTCACACCCACCAGAACGTCAGAATTAACAAGACAGGAAATAACAAGTGTTGTAGAGGATGTGGAGAAAAGGGAACTCTCATACACTGCTGGTGGGAGTGCAAACTGGTGCAGCCATTACAGAAAACAGTACGGAGATTCCTCTGAAAATTAAGAATAGAACTACCATACAATCCAGCTATTCCACTGCTGTATATTTATCCAAAGAACCTGAAAACACGAATGTATAAAGATATATGCACTCCTATGTTCATGGCAGCATTATTTGCAACAGCCCAGACTTGGAAACAACATAGGTGCCCATCAAGGGATGAATGGATAAAGAAGATGTGATATATATACACAATGGAATACTACTCAGCCACAAAAAAATGATGAAATCTGGCCGTTTGTGACAACAGGGATGGACCTTGAGGGTATTAAGCATAGTGAAGTAAGTCAGGGGGAGGTAGTCAAATACTGTATGATCTCACTCATAAATAGAAGGTAAAAACAACAAGAAATTATCACACAGAGACAGAGATTGGACTGGTGGTTACCAGAGGGGATGGGGGGAAGGAGAAGGGTGAAAGGGGTGATTAGGCACCTGTGTGTGGTGATGGATTGTAATCAGTCTTTGGGTGGTGAACATGATGTAGTCTACACAGAAATCGAAATATAATGATGTACACCTGAAATTTATATAATGTTACAAACCACTGTTACTGCAAAAAGAAAACACCCATACAAAAATAATTCAGATTTTTATATACCAGTGATGAACACGTATACCATGAAATAAAAAATATACCATTTACAATTGCTCCAAAAAATGAAAAACCACAGGTATACCTAACAAATCCTGTACAGAAGTTTTCTGTTGAAAACTACACAATGCTGATAAAAGAAATCAAAGAAAGATTTAAATAAATGAAGAGACAACTGTGTTCATGGATTGGAAGACTCAGCATAGTAAAGGAGTCCATTCTCTCCAAATTAGATATAGAGGTTCAACACAATTCCCATCAAAATACCAACAAGAGTTTTTTGTAGATATGGACAAGATTTTCCTAAATTTATATGGAAAGGCAATTTTGAAAAAGAATAATAAAGTGAGAGAAATCAGTCTATCCAATTTCAATACTTATTATATAGATAAATAATCAAGACTGTGTCATAGTGGCTGAAGGATAGACACAGATCAATGAAACAGAATACAGAACCCAGAGATAGATCCGTGCAAATATGTCCAGTCAATTTTTGACAAAGGTGCAAAAGTAATTCAATGGAGGAAGGACAGCCTTTTCAATAAAATGCTGGAGTGATTAGGCATGCTTAAACTAAACCTCACACCTTATACAAAAACTCACTTAAAATGGATCATGACTTAAACACAAAATGCAAAACTAGAAAACTTCTAGAGAAAGACTTACAGGAGGAAATTCTCATGACCTACAGCTAGATAAACACTTCTCATACTTGACACTAAAAGCATGCATAAAATAAAAACTAATAAAATGGGCTTCATCAAAGTTAAAAACTTCTGCTCTGTGAAAGACCTTGTTAAGAGGATAAAAGGTTAAGCCACAGACTGGGAAAAACCATTTTCAAACTACATATCTGACAAAGGACTAGTATTTAAAATAATATGAAAAACAGTAAAAACAACAGTAAAAAACAAACAGTCCAACTAGAAAATGGGCACAAGCCATGAATAGATATTCCACTTAAGAGGCTATCGATGGCAACTAAGCACATGAAAAGATGTTCAACATTGTTCACTATTAGAGAAACGTAAAATAAACCCAGGAGATGTCACTACACACCCATGAGAATGTCTAAAATAAAAAATAGTGACAACACCAAAATGCTTGTGAGGATGCAGGGAAACTTGACCACTTATACACGACGGCAGAATGTAAAATGGAACAGACACTTTAGGAAACAGTTTGGCAGTTTCCTAAAAAAATTAAACGTGTAATTACAATATGAGTGAGATATTGCACCCCTGGGCATTTGTCCCAGAAAAATGAAGACTTACAGTCACTTAAAAACCTGTAAAGAAATATTTAGGGCAGCTTTATTCATGACAACCAAAAATTGGAAACAATCAAGATGTCCTCCAACAAGTAAACGGTTAAACAAACTGTGGTAATTCATACCAGAAATACTAGTCAGTAACAAAAAGGAATGAACTATTGATATACACAACACCTTGGATAGATCTCCAGGGAATTAAGGTGAGTGAAAAGAGCCAATCTCAAAAGGTTACGTCTTGCAAGATTTCCCTTATACAACCTTCTTGAAATTATAAAATTACAGAAAAAGAGAACAGATTAATGGTTGATCGGGGTTAAGGAGAGGGGAGGGAATGTGGAGGTGAGGACCAAGTAGCTGTGGCTATAAAAGGGCAACAAGAGGGATCCTGTGGTAATAGAAATGTTTGTATTTTGACTATCAATGTCAGTATTTTGTTTGCAATATTGCAAAAAAAGATAGTTTTGTAAGACGTTACCACTGAGAAAAACCGGGTAAAGATACAGGGACTTGACTACTACTTACAGTTGCATATGACTCTACAATGATCTAAAAATAAAAAAGTTTAGGGGCCGGCCCAGTGGCTGAGCAGTTAAGTGCGCATGTTCCGCTTCGGCGGCCCAGGGTTCACTGGTTTGGATCCCGGGTGCGGACACGGCACAGCTTGGCAAGCCCTGCTGTAGTAGGCGTCCCACATATAAAGTAGAGGAAGATGGGCATGGATGTTAGCTCAGGGCCAGTCTTCTTCAGCAAAAAGAGGAGGAGTGGCAGCAGTTAGCTCAGGGTTAATCTTCCTCAAAAAAATAAATAAATAAATAAATAAATGAATAAATAAAGTTTAGTTAAAAAAAGGTAAGATAATTATTTATATATTTTATGTTTTACAATAGAAACACTAAAAAGAATCTGAGTTAAAAAAAAAAGAACCTTTAAGTACAATTAAGTTCCCAGCCAGAGCAAAGAGGCAAAAAGGCAAAAAAAAAAAAAGGCAACACAATAAAAAAAATAAACATAATTTACAAACTTTTCCAAAGCAAGGTGGCTGTGGATATAAGGTTAATTTATATACAGAAATCAATTGTGTCAGAATTAGGAAACAGAAAATCCATTTAAAACCATTTATAGTATCACTAAATAATACCAAATACCAGAAACAAATAAAAGACCTTTACAACGAAAATTACAAAACATGCTTAGAGGAATTAAAGAAGACCTAAATAAATGGAAGGCAGTAGCACATTCACTGACTGGAAGATTCAATATCATTAACACGTCAATTCTCCATAAATTGATTTATGGATCCCATGCAATCCCAATCAAAGTAACAGTAGCTTTTTTCGTGACTTTCTTTTTTGGTAACTGACAGATGACTTTTGGAAATGCAAAGGATTCTATGGAAAAGCAAAACACCTAGAATAACCAGAGCAAATGTGAAGAACAGTAACAGGCTGGAGGATTCAGATACCCGATATCAAGACTTTTAAAGCTATAATAATTATGACAGCATGGTTCAGACACAAGAAATCGAATAATGGAACAGAATAGAGAGCCTAGAAACAGACCCACACATACAGATTTGCCTGATTTATGACAAAGGTACATCTACAATTCACTGGGAAAATTGTCTTTTAAATAAATGGTGCTGGTTCAACTGGAAATATATATATAAAAAGAACCCTTGCCTCCCATCTCATACCACTCATATAAATTAATCAGAGATGGATCACAGAATGAAAGTCAGGTAATAAAACTTTTAGAAATAAATATGGAGGACAGTTCTTCATAACCTTAGGGTTGAGAAAGATGGATTAAATAGGACACAATAAAGAACTAACATAAAAGAAAGGATTAATAAATTGGATTCATAAAAATTAAGAATTTATGCTCATTAAAAGAAACTATTGAGTGAGTGAAAAGGTAAGCCAAAGACTGGGAAAAGGTATTTGCAAGACATTTATCTGAAAAGCACTTCCATCCAGAATGTACAAAGAAGTCCTACAAAACATAAGAGAAAGACAATACAATTTTTTAAATGGAAAAAACACTTGAGCAGATATTTCTGAAAGGAAGATACTCAAATAGCTATTAAGCATATGAAAAGGTGCTCAACATTATTATACATCAGGGAAACAAAAACTAAAATCATAATGAGATACCACTAGAATCTTAACAGATTAGCTAAAATTAAAGAACCATGGTATCAAACATTGGCCAGGATGTGGAACATCTGGAACTCTTAGTGTGGTAGAGGAAACTGGTACAACTACTTTGGAAAACCACTTGGCAGTACTTACTAACGCTGAACATAGGCAATTATGACCCAATACTTTTATTCCTAGGTAAACATCAAGAGAAAGCGTACACATATGCAGCAAGAGACGTATTAGAATGTTCACAGTAGTTTTATTCATAACAGCTTCATCTAGAAACTATCTAAATGCCCAAGAACAGAACAGATAACGAAATCATGGTATATTCACACAAAGGGACTACTGCACCTCCATGAAGAATTAACTACTGCTACAAGTAACATGGATGAATCTCACAAAGAGGATGTTGAAGCCAGAAGCTCAATAATAGTCAAAACTAATCGGTGTTGGTCTTTGAGCATGGAAGTGTCAGGGATGGAACATGAAGGAACTTTCTATGTTGCCTGAAATGTCTGTCCTACATCTTCATGTGGGATGTAGTTACACGTGGTATGCATCTAGCTATATATACCTAAGATTTGTGCGCTTTACTGCATAAAAGTTATACTTCTTCAAAAAGTAAATTGAAACAGAAAAAATCAATAAATAAGAGAATTATCTAAACGATTTCTTCATTAAAACAGGAACAGTAAAATAACCTTCTAGACAAACTGAGTGAACGTGCAAGTTGGTTATGGTGTTTAAGTCACATAAAGTACATGAGTAAATTGATCAGTTTCTTATTCAGTTGAATAATGCTAATCAGTTTAAAATTTCTGTCCAAGTTCTATGCTGTTTAATTTATATTCAAAATTGGCTGAAGACTGAAAGCATAAGGAATACTAATACTAAAGTACCTATTATTGGAAGGAAAAATGATAATTCTGAACTTTTTGTTCACTATCAGATATATAAATTGCATCCATCTGACCACAATTATTTTCAGGCCTATCAAGATGCCACAGTACTTCAAAAATCCACGTTAAGGGGCCGGCCCCGTGGCCAAGTGGTTAAGTTAACGTGCTCCACTTCAGAGGCCCAGGGTTTTCCCTGGTTCAAATCCTGGGCACGGACATGGCACTGCTCATCAGGCCACGCTGAGGCGGCATCCCACATGCCACAACTGGAAGGACCCACAGCTAAAAATACACAACTATGTACTGGCGGGCTTTAGGGAGAAAAAGGAAAAATAAAATCTTAAAAAAAAAATCCACATTAAAAAGAGAAAATATAATGATAACATTTAGTCTGGCTTTTTATTTATTAGAAACGGAGATTGTCCACCCCAGTAATGTCTTATCTGTGAGAAGGTGTTCCGAACTAGAAGCCTAAAACCTTGTCATTTAGAAACCAAATGCAAAAATTATCTGAATAAACTAGAGGATTCTCCTGTTTTTTTTAAAGCACAATATCCAGGATATCTAAAGGAAAGTGGAGGAAAGCAGTTGTTGATCTATATTTGATACTTTAATGTGTGGCTAAATTTCAATCTGCATTTTAACGTAAATTCAGTCAGCAAATAAAAAATATTATCATTTAAAAATCTGTCAGCAAAGTATGCTTCTTCTTACATAATTTAAATAGCAGGGGAAATTCAAGCTTGGACATATATATGAAGAACACACAGCTTTCATTTGTCAAAGGAACAAAGGCGCTCAGACATAAAACATGCATTTTATCTTTAGTGAGAGCTGAAGTCTAAAACATGTGCATCAAAAAACAGGTCCAACTCCTGTACTTGAAAAGACTGAATGGAGTCAACTGCTCAGGAATCTGTAAATTATTTGAACTGTTATCTAAATTTACATCTGGATTAAATTAAAGGATATATCTTTTCAGCACCCTTCATTCAGAATTCTTGGCAAAATGTTTACGAATGAAAATTCATACGTGTGTGGTACACAAAGTTCAATTACAAATAGCTACTTCTGAATGAAGAAGATTTAAAAATGTATCAAAGCTATGAAGAGCTAAGTATTTTAGGAACTTTTAAATTATGAACAGAAAAGCATTTGTCCTGGGAGATTTCTCTATTGTTGTAGTAAGATCTTAAAATATTTCTTATTTCCAAATCACTAAATACAAACAGCACTTAAAAAACAAAAAAACAAAGACACTGAATCGCTATAATCCAGCTTTCTAGAAAGCCCAGATTATCAGACCAACAGAATTAGCATTTTTTCTCTCAAGCAATAAACAGCTCAGGGGAAGAGCACATCAATTATACATAACATGTTGTAACTGGTTGGTTCAACTGGCATAAGACTGATTGGTGATGTCTATTAAAAAGGTTTTTTCATTTGAACCAGAAGTAACAGGTGACAGATGGAAAAGGCAAAACAAAACAAACGCACAATGAAGAAAGGAGCTGGAAACTATCATTATTGGCAGAGATTCTGGTGCCCAATAGCAGCCAACGGAGAATAATGAGCTACAGATATTTTGACAGGATTCAAGCCAAGAAGTAAAAGAAGTTAGAAACAGTTATAAGAACTCACTGTGGGAGCAAAGGAGAATGGGTGGCAAGTAAAAAGTCTTCAACAGTCTCTGGGAGTAATCACGTTGGAGATGAGAGGCTGTAACAACAGGTCTGGTAGAGTACTGATTACAGAGGATGGGCAGGGCAAGAATTATTGGATGGGAGAAAATCTGTCCCTTCATTTTCATTCCCGCTACAAAAACCCTTCCATTTCCAAGATAACTCACACCTGAGCTATGCAACAGTCTCCCAACTGGTCCCACCTCCAATTTCTCATCCCCCTATTACATCCTATATGCCACTTTCACAACAATTATGTTAAAACACTGCTTTTACAGTACTCTCCTCATCTCCCAAACCCGCTACCTCAGAAAAAGAGGTGATGGCTCTACAAGGACTAGATAAAGCCCATCCCTAGGTTAACAGTCAACGTCAATCACAATGTGGTTACTGGCTGAAACCATGATGGAGTCACTTCAAGGGAGAGAAAACTGGATCTGGATTTAGAGGACCTAGAAAGAAGCCCCAACTCTGCTCCCTTGGCTATGTCACGTGATGTTTCTGAGCCTCAGGTTCCTCAGGTGCCAAACAGAAACATTAATGATGCTTAGGTATTGTTAAGGACGATGACGGAGGTGACTTTACTAACAATAACTAGCATCTGCAGAGGGCTTAGTAGGAGCCAGACACTGCGCTAAGCAGTTTACATGAATTATCCATTAAAGTATTATGGATACTGCAAAACACTACAGAAATGCTAATTACTCTTTTCTAAGTTCTCTCAAACCATCTGTTGGTAAGTCAATTCTAGAATCTTAATTGTGGTGATGTATCTGTAAAAATGTACAAAAATTGTTACATAGTATCTTATCTCCTATCTCTGGCTTCCTTTCCCCTGGCAAGAATAGCCAAATCTAACCGCCTAGTCTGGCGATCATTATTCCTTGTGGAAAAGATTTGAGAAAAATAAGATAGATACTATTCCCTCTAATACCAGAGGCTAACAATTTATCATCTTCTCCAAACAGAATTATCTTTCTTCCTTATTCTTCTCTTCACCTTCTCACTCCAAACCCTGCTACCTTAAGTCACTAGATATGAACCACAGCTCTGAAGCCCTAGTAAGACAATGTGGGGTAATGAAAAAGAAAATAGAAAAACACAAAACTCTGAATAGAATTTGGAGTTCTGAGATAAAGTACTGTTTCTGCCTTAAGCCAGTTGTGCTACCTCTGAAGTTACGTCTGGGACCTCAGGAAGGCAAGGGCCATGAATGTTTTATACGTAGCCGTATCTCCATTGTTGGAATCAATCCTTTTTTTTTAAAGATTTTACTTTTTTAAAATTAATTAATTAATTCATTTATTTTTAAAGACTGGTACCTGAGCTAACAACTGTTGCCAATCTTCTTTTTTTCTTCTGCTTTTTTCTCCCAAATCCCACTGGTACACAGTTGAATATTTTAGTTGTGGGTCCTACCAGTCGTGGCACGTGGGACACCATCTCAGCATGGCGTGATGAGTAGTGCCACGTCCATTCCCAGGATCCTAAACCTGCGAAACCCTGGGCCAAGGAAGGGGAGCGCACGAACTTAACCACTCAGCCACGGGGCCAGCCCCTGGAATCAATTCTTGACACTTACAGGCATACAAAATAGAATGAGTTAAAGAAGTGATGATCTTCAAATATGACAGCTTTCACATGGACCCGAGAGTGAAAATGTCATAGAGACAATGCAAACATATCCATGGTCACCGGGCTGAGAAAGCATGTTTGGATGTACGCTATCTAGAGTGCTTTATTTTCTTATTCCTTATCATGCTTGCACTAGAAGCGGAAATGCTTAAACCGATTCATGGTATGAGGGGTCTCCAGAGACTTGGGAGGAAAACGGCCAAAACACAGAATTTAATGACCTGAAGAGACCTACATTTATAAATTCAACAAACATTTACTGGGTGTTTTGTATGCGCCATGTGCTAGACATCAAAACTGAACCAGATTACCATCAAATACACAGAAGAATTTTTTTTGTTAACAAAAATTAGATGGTATAGGCCAACTACTTTTATGAACAACTCACACTGTGGGTAGAATGAAGGGGGAGGAGGCAGTACAGACTATTATTACAATTAGTTGCAAATATACTCAGATTTTCTGCCGAAACTAAAATTTAATGTGTTATATTCTTAATAAAATCAAATGCGCTCTTCAAAGTGCAGATAGTCACGTGTGGACAGGAACAGTAAAATGACACAGGACAGGCAAATTGTGAGGGCAGATGGTAGGTGCTTACATCAATGTGCCACCTTTTAAGAGTTAAGATAAATTCATTAACTCACTTATCACTTTCCTTCAATGGATATTTTTTAAGGATCTTCACAAAGAAATCCAAAGGATCAATAGTACTTTTATCAAAATAATTTCTAAAATACCAACACGTTTACCTGAAAATCTTTCCTTGTTCCAGGTAACTATTGCTGCATAAAAAACTACTTCAAAACTTAATGGCTTAACATAATCATTTTACTACATTTCATGATGGTGTGGGTCAGGAATTTGGGCAGACTCAGTTGGGTGATTCTTCTGCTCCATGTGGCACTGACTGGACTCACTCAGTGTTGTTCAGTGAGGGCTGGACTGGGTGGAAGGTCAAAGATGGCATCACCACAGGCCTGTGGGTCCTGCTGGGAGGGTAGCTCCCCCCTCACCCCCCATGTGGTCTCAGGGCCTCTTCACGTCTTCTCTAGCAGGGGAGGTGCACTTCTTGCATGGCTGCTCAGGGCTCGAAGAGATATCGCAGAACATGCTTAGCCCTCTTAGAGATAGGCCCCAAACTGGCTCAGCATCACTTCCACCATACTCTATTGGCCAAACTAGTTACGGATCAGCCCAAATTCAAGGGGAGGGGAATAGATCCTATTTGCCAATGGGAGTTGTGTCAAAGAATCTGCAGTCATGTTTAATCCAGCATGCTTAGTAAAATGATGCCATCTTTTAAAACTGAACGAAATTTCCAGTTCATGAGGATTAGCTGATCTAAATTAACAAATGTAGTATAAAAGGATGTTGGCCAGATCAAAGGAAGAGACTTTATATAGACTAGATATCACAAAAATATATATAAAAATAGGTTTTAAACTATTGTCATTCTAAAAAGAGGAATCTGAGGTAAGAGTCTAGGGTGATCATCTAATTTATTGCCCAAACAGAGACACTTTTGAGATGGATGGCAGCACCACATATAAATGTGCCAGGGCAACAGGTATAAAGGCGAACTGTCCCAGGTAAACAGAGACATATGGTCACCTGTGGAGAAAAAGAAACAGACCAAAGCAGTGGTACTTATTCAAAGGAAAACACATAAGGGATTGTTAGAAGCCAATCCGCATGGCCGACAAAGAAACGCTTCAGGACTTGTTATTTTAACAGGTTGTACTGATGAGAGCAACTAACCAATCTCCTTCCCCCAATAATCCCCTCCTCCATAAACGTACAAGTGTTTCTTTCGATAAAACCAGATGATACGCTCAGGGTGGCCTTAGGAGTAAACATGTTCAGTCATTAAGAGTAGCCTTTTAAAATGTATATGCCTCTGGGAGGCATCCGACCATAATTAAGGTACTGACTTGTTAGGCAGCGATGGTAAACACAGCACGCTGGCTACTTCTCTCAGGGTAAAAGCTGCCGGTGGGTCAGAGCGTTTGCTCTGCTGATCCCACACACAGCTGGAGGGGCCTTCTCCAGCAGTGCTCTGTGCAGCTGATGCATCTACTGAGGGGAATGCTGTTTGCATCCTTCCTCACTAAAGGCAGCAGCACACCAAAGCCAAAACTGCTTAATGGCTATTTGAGAGCAAGAACAGATAGAGAGTTTATGCAAACATGACTGCTCCTTAACGCCAGACCACTGAAAAAAAGTTTTGCATCATTAGTATTACGCACGAACTGAATTAACCATTGAGAAACTCTTTTCTCATCTCCCGCTCTTCTAAAATAAACTTAAACAATTGTCTTAATTTCCAGTTAGCTTTCAAGTATGTACTCATGCATGTATTTAAGCACTTGTCTTACAATGAGCATCCAGTCCTTCACTATACCAACATTATTGGTGGTCAAAAGTTGTCTGGAGTGTTGGTTCCTAAAGCAGAAAAAGAAAACAGTCTGAGGTATGTGGGTCATTTGGGTGAGGGGCGATTATATTTTGAATAGTATAGTTTTATATATAATTGAATATTTCAGTTTTGCCAAATACAAAAACAAACAAAAAATGATATGAAGATAAAGTCTATTCCTTGTTTATTAAGGAATATTGACTATGCTTGATAACAAACTTTTACCCTTAGCTAGTCTCCCAGCTATCTTCCCTGGGCACTATCTAGTTTATTCTATTTTCTCTCAATTTTCCATAAATTAGTTTATTTTCCTAAGGCTTTCTAAAATAATAATTCTGCTCGAACTATTTTATAACCAAATACAAATAGAAAGTAAGACATCATCTCCAAGGAGGATCAAAATGTACTAAATGTAACAAAATAAATACATAATTATTGGCATTGGTCTTATAGACAACTTTTTGACCTTCTACAGTAAGTTAGAATGCATAAAAAATTCCTTAGTAAAGTTGGCCTGGTAAAAGCAATGTTTTTGGTGGAAAAATATTTTGAAACTTAAGAAATAAAATTGTTTTAAAAATATATTTCTGTCTGTCTCTCTATATAATTCACTCTACTCTGTCAAATATATATTCATTTATACTACATTCTGGCATACCAGAAGGACAAAGATAGTATGTTGTACTTATTTTGCATAATGCCCAAGGCAATGTTATGCAAATGAAGCGGCTTAAACCAAGGTATTTGATGTTGACAGTGATGACTTTTATAGAAAGACAGATAAAAAGTTCTTTTGGAATCAATTTATTAAAAAGTTCTGTCAACACATTACTATATATTATATATGTTACTATTAACATATATTACATACTACTATATATATAGTAATATATTGTATACACACACACATACACACACACACACCCCCCTCCATTAGCACTGTTAAAATTAATCTTTACCTCATGCATAGTTTTTGGTATTTATAAAAAGTGCTCTTATCATTATCAACATTTTTAAAAATAAAAATGTTATTTAACAAATACTTAATATCACATGCCTGATTACTTTTTAGAAAGTATTTTTTATATTTAAAATATATGTATTAAAAATCATCACAATTCTTTGTGAGTCACAAAAACGTACTGTCACCGTCTATAGCTGACAGAGTCTCCAGGGGAAGGCAAAGACCCCAACACTCAAGGGGATGCTCTAAGTTCTAGAACATGATGTACCAGCACTGCAGACACAGAGGAGAAAAGAGTGGAAAAAATGGAATTTCAATACTAGATTAGCTATACAATTTATCTAGATATGGCAAGCCAACTGAGTCTACTTTCTAAGAAATCATGCAGTATACTGTTTCATAAAGTCAGAAAATGCTTGAGTTTCATTCCTAGTTCTGTAATTTCTGATGAAACTTTGTTATTGATATTTTAGGGTTACTGCGTAAAGAAACATTTTACATTCATTACCTCATTAGTTATTATATTATACCCATATTACAGATGAGGAAATTGAGATGCAGATAATGTTAACTTGCCCCTAATTACATAACTAGTAAGTACTGGAGCTCAGCTTTAACCAGATTAACACCTACTGTCTCCACAGATGAGAAGATTAGATCAAATGCACAATAAAGCACAAAATTAGAACATTTATAATATAGTCGCTATTTGTTATGCTCACTGGAAACTTAAGGATGGATGCATTTACAACAAAATTCTCCATCCAAAAACAGAGATTTCACTTAGAGAGCTGTAAGGACATCTAGTAAAGAAGAAAATACTAATATGCACTGAATTATTAATATGATGTAGGATTTCCACATTTGAATTATTAATTTTTAAGGGGGTGCTTCCAGGAAAGCATGAGAAATAACACTCCTAAGTGATTTAAGTAAAGGTTTACAATGTTTCTCTTGGGTGATTTTACTAAGTGATTTTAAGATATCTATAATTATGGTCATTCATTTATTTTCACTGTTTTAAAGGGAGAGCTGAATCAATATCATCCTGGACAGACGCAGCAAACCTCTTAAAAAGATCAGTTTCCAAACCCTCCTCTGCAACCAGCTGTAGTAACGGAGAATCCTTGCAAGCAACATTCTAGTCTGAATCCTACCACAACATCCCTTTCTCTGTTCTAAGTTTCCACAAGGCAGGAGCTACCCTGTCTTACCAGAATAAACAAAATGAGATGAGAACTATGCCCTCATATTTCTAATATGCACAACAAACAGTAACAAATGCTTCCTCAAAAGATAGACTTTATGTATCTTTTTGTTCAGTGACTAAATGTTATCTTTCTCTGTAACAGAGGTAGCATTTACTGACTCTCCTTGGGAAGTATTTCATTTTTGCAGCATTTACAAAGCATTGTTGGAAACTGGAAAAGTAGGAAGAGAAGATGAAAGCTGTTCAAAATATTAAAGAGACAGTTCCATTTATTTTTCTTACAGTAAAATGTTTTAGGATAGTAGTTTGCAAATTGTATGTAATGAGATCAATTTAGTGGATCAAGAGGAGCATTTCAAAACAGTGAAATAGAACAGAAAACAATAAAATAGAAAATATAATACAAGCAACATAACAAGTGTAACTACTGTCTCACGAAACTTTGGTTTCAACTATATGCATTGATGTCTGTGTGTGTATTGTGTCACAATGTAAAAGGTATTTCTTACTGAGGGCCATGATTAAGAAAATGCGAAAGTACCACTGAGCAAATACATAAAAGAAGAGAGATGTGTTATTTTTTTCAATATTTTGGTTTTTGACAGATAACAACAACTAAAACCCCAAAATTATAAGACACTGATGAAGGAAGTTGAAGAGGACACAAATAAATGGAAAGCTACTCTGTGCTCATGGATTGGAAGAATTAACACTGCCAAAATGTCCACTCTACCCAAAGCAATGTACAGATTCAATGCAGTCCCTATCAAGACTCCAATGGCATTTTTCACAGGAATAGAACAAATAATCCTAAAATCTGTATGGAACTACAAAAGACCCCGAATAGCCAAAGCGATCTTGAGAAAGAACGAAGCTGGAGGCATCACATGTCCTGATTTAAAACTATATTACAAAGAGACAGTAATCAAAATAGTATGGTATTGACCTAAGAACAGACACACATCAATGGAACAGAATAGAGAACCCAGAAATAAACTCATGCATATATGGTCAACAGATTTATGACAAAGGAGGCAAGAATACACAATGGGGAAAGGACAGTCTCTTCAATAAATGATTTTGGGAAAACTGGATAGTTACTGCAAAAGAATGAAACAATCACTATCTTACACCACACACATAAAAATTAACTCAAAATCGATTAAAGACTTAAACGTAAGACCTGAAACCATAAAACTCCTAGAAGAAAATCTGGGGGTATGCTCCTTGACATTGGTCTCAGCAATGATTTTTTAGATTTGACCCCAGAAGCAAGAGCAACAAAAGCAAAAACAAACAAATGGGACTATATCAAACCAAAAACCTTTATAGCAAAGGAAATGATCAACAAAATGAACAGGAAACCTATGGAATGGGGGCAAATATGTGCAAATCATATATCTGATAGTTAATATCTAAAATATATAAAGAACTCATACAACTCAACAGGAAAACAAACAATTAGATTAAAAAATGGGCAGAGGATTTGATAGACATTTATCCAAAGAAGACATACAAATGGCCAACAGGTACATAAAAAGATGCTCAACATCATTAATCATCAGGGAAATGCAAACCAAAATGACAATGAGACATCACCTCACACCTGTTAGAATGGTTATTACTAATTTTTCGGGTTTTTTTAAGGAAGATTAGCCCTGAGCTAACCACTGCCAGTCCTCCTCTTTTTACTGAGGAAGACTGGCCCTGAGCTAACATCCATGCCCATCTTCCTCTACTTTATATGTGGGACGTCTACCACAGCATGGCTTTTGCCAAGCAGTGCCACATCCGCACCCAGGATCCGAACCGGCAAACCCCGGGCCGCCAAGTAGTGGAACGTGTGAACTTAAACTGCTGTGCCACCAGGCCGGCCCCTGGCTATTACTATTTTTATTTTTTTATTTATTTTTTGGTGAGGAAGACTGGCCTTGAGCTAACATCTGTTGACAATCTTCCTCTTTTTGCTTGAGGAAAATTGTCCCTGAGCTAACATCTATGCCAGTCTTCTTCTATTCGTATATGGGATGCCACCACAGCATGGCTTGATGAATGGTGTGCAGGTCTGTGCCCGGGATCTAAACTGGTAAACCCCAGGCTGCCAAAGTGGAGCACACAAACTTAACCACTATGCCACAAGGCAGGTCCCTGTTATTATCTTTAAAGACAAGAAATAACAAGTGTTGGCAAGGATGTGGAGAAAAGGGAATGGTTGGGCACTGTTGGTGGGAATGTACATTGGTGCAGTCATCAGAGAAAACAGTATAGAAGTTCCTCAAAAAATTAAAAACAGAACTACCATCTGATCCAGCAATTCCCCTTATGGGTATTTATCTGAAGAAAACAAAATCACTATCTCGAAAAGATATCTGCACCCCCATGTTCACTGTAGCATCATTTACAACAGCCAAGATAGGGAAACAACCTAAGCATCCACTGACGGATGAATGGATAAAGAAAATGTGGTACACAGATGGTCCCTGACTTACAAGGTTTGACTCATGATTTTTCAACTTTACCATGGTGTGAAAGCTAAACGCATTCAGTAGAAACTATACTTCGAATTTTGAATTTTGATCTTTTCTCAAGCTAGTGGTATGTGGTATGATCCTTTTTCGTGATATTGGGGCAGTGGCAGCTCACTGTCGCTCCTCTCTGGCCCCACGATCACAAGGGTAAACAACCGATATACTTACAACCATTCTGTATCCATCCAACCATTCTATTTTTCATTTTAAACAAAGTATTCAATAAATTTCAGGACATACTCAATACTTCATTATAAAATAGGCCTGTGTCAGACGATTTTGCCCAACTGTAGGCTCATGTAAGTGTTCTGAGTATGTTTAAGGTAGGCTAGGCTAAGATAGGGTGTTCAGTAGATTAGGTGTCTTAAATGCTTTTTTGACTTACAATACTTTCAACTGATGATGAGTTTATCAGTAGGTAACTCCACTGTAAGTTGAGGAAGATCTGTGTGTGTGTGTCCATGTATACATATATGCATACATACATACGTGTGTGTCTATATATACACACACACAGACAGACACAACAGAATATTATTCAGCCGTAAAAATGAAGAAAATCCTACGATATGTGACAACACAGATGGACCCTGTGGGCATTATGCGAAGTAAAATAAGTCAGAGAAAGACAAATACCATGTGATCTCACTTACACGTGGAATCCGAAACACAACAAAACAAAACACACCTGAACTCAGATACCACAGAGCACAAACTGGTGGTTGCCAAAGGCGAGGGGGAATTGTGTGAAGGTGGTTAAAAGCACAAACTTCCAGTTAGAGGACAGTTAAGTACTACAGATGTAATGTCCACTTGATGACTACAGTTAATACTATACTGTATACTTGAAAGTTGCTAAGAATGCAGATCATAAAAGTTCTCATCAGAAGAAAAAAAAATTGTAACTGTGTGTGATGATGGGTGTTAACTAAACTTATTGTGGTAATCATTTTGCAATATATACACATATAAAATCATTATGTTTTATGAGAAATAATACTCCTAAATGTTTTAAGTAAAGGTTTACAATGTTTCTCTCGGGCAATTTCACTAAGCGGAAAAACCTAAAACTATCTCAATAAAAGTAAATCTTTAAAACCCGTAAAAATTATAAACCATTGTACTTCTCCCTAAAATATCAATTTTGTTATGTTTTTGAATCTTAAATACATTAAGAAAACAAGAACATATTAAAAAAACATTAAACAAAAAACAAAACAAAAAAACCCAGCAATCTATCCAATTCTGTCAGTGACTACTTTTAGCATTTTGAGTAAACAAGAATGTATCATTTACAAGTGTACTTAATTTACGTGCCGTAATCTATTTTCAATAGCTTATTCAGATAGACTTTTCAGGGATGTGTGATAAGGACATTTCCAACATTTAGTAAGTAAATGCATCAAACTTCCCAAGACTTCCAATGTCGCTTTGTTACTGGACTTCCCAAACCATGACTCAATGTAACACGCCACTGATACTGGATTCAGGTACTCAATCACCTGATTCTGACTTACAGGCTTAAAAAAACTTACTTCACAGCAGTGACCCTTAATTTAAACTGAAACTTATTAAAAATCAGGCTAATATAGGTGTTTGTTTTTTATCAGTTTTCCTATAAGAAAAGGCAAAACAGTTGGACTATGAGGTCCAATATTTCCAAAGGGATTTCAATCTTTTAGAAGTACAAAGTTAAATATATTTAAATAGTATGTTCAGTATATGCCACAGTAAAATCATAGCAACTAGAAACATGCTATTTTTAGACATTTTATAATCTTAAACTTCAGCAATGTACTTTACTTATACACTTTACTGAAATGCAGATGTCTAAAATCATAGCATTACCATTATTGACATCATTTTGCTAAAAGGCTCAGTTTGATCTGGTAAAGCATAAAGGTATGTTTAAGAAACTTAACTTTTCTCTGCCAGGCTGAGAATAATTTTTAATATAGTGAACCAAAGTGTCAAAGTAACAAATAAATAAAAAGGCAAATATATATATGGCATACTTCTGCACCCTATTAAAATTTCATGATACATTTCCTACAGAAATACTATCTCAACATCTTTACTTTTCTAACTATTCTGTCTCCATTAGTTTTATCTTGTTTGAAAGTCTAATATTCAAACTCAAATATTTTCAGAAATAAATTTAGAGTACTTGCAACTCTTTTTATACCACAGACCAGAAAAATATAAGCATGTAAGAAAACTGTAGGTAAAAAGAGATGGAGAGAAACAGCTAACAGGGAAAAGTTGAAACAGAAGCAAAGGAAATCCTAGAATGGAATCACACATCCTTCCCCAGGGGCTTAGGTTCTGAAGATAATGGCTACAAAAAAAACTGTATGATAAAAATTATCCTTGAAAAAAAAATCCCTTAAATTAAGTACAGTATACACAGTTTAATGTAAAGATCATTGCTGAGAAATATGTATAAACGAGAACCCATGCTCTTTAGTGTGCCATATATAATTTCCTAGAAGACCGCATACAGAAATTAAATCACTCAAGTATATCACTACTGGAAAACTTTAACAAATAAAAAGATCCCAACTTTGTTGGGTCTTCCTGTTGGCTGTGTCATCTACAGACATTTTATCGGTTCCTCCACCTCCTCCTTAACGTTTACCTATTAATCATCTGACTTTTTCCTCAAGGACAGCTAGAAAGTCAACATCACCCACTTGCCTGGTCGCCTGAATATTTCTCACTCAGTGGTCAGTTACGTCACCTTTCAAATCATCCATTCATTCTTGTCAGAGGATTTATCAATACGCAGGGACAGCTGACATCTTTTGTCTGTGTGCAGCAGGATGGCTGGCTGACTATTTAAATTACTTTTGCCCCCTCACTCTTTAAAAAAAAAAAAAATCACTATAATGATTCCTCGCTTTATACATTTTACTGATACAATTATCACCAAATCTTAACTAGACAAGATTTGCAGGTCACAGATTGCTGATTCCTTAAGATTCATATTAAACTTTGCCTCTTCCCTTATCGTCCCAACTAGACAGAAGTACTCACAGAATATTAGAGCTGCGAAATGAACTTAAAAAACTTCAATCCTGGGATGGCAAGAAGAAAACTACGATCCTGTAATGTTCTAATTTTACAAAGCAGCAAAACAAGTTTCCCTTTCAGGAAAAACTTTGGGCTATCAAAAGTGACTCACGGCTATTAGGCTCTGTGCCTTGGAGTCCAGCTTTTGATTACAATTTTTGTTAATGGAGGTATCAAACTGGGAAAGGAGGTGTTTGTGGAGGAAGGAATGGCAGTGGACTTCAGAAGTTTCACTTATTTGGGACAAACATCACCTGATGCGTTCTCTGGTTTCGGCTCACAGCACCAATCTGTTTATGGGTCAAGATACACGTGTAGCAATTGACAATTTGTCTCCATTTTAGAGGTTTTTATAGCTTACTTATTGTGAGGAGAAAAAGTGCAAACAATCATTTGGGCCATTTGAAAGTGACCACTTAAATGATAAAGAAATAATAATAAAAAAATAGTAACATTCATTTTGGGTAGTGTATATCAACTACTCTTTTCCTGTTCTTTATTCTAATCTTAAAACGCCCCATGCCTTATAGTCTATTGCAATGTATGAAGTCTCCTCTACAAAGCACAACTCTCAAGTTCTATCCTTGGTGATACTCACTTCTAATTTCTGTTCCTGGCCATAGCCTTTCATTTCTCTCTCTCCATACTCTATCCAGCAGGTTTCATCTCCTCTCCAAAGCTGAACTATGCAGATGACCCTGAGTCTTCATATCCATACATAAATGACCTTTCAGGCTTTATTCAAATATTCTAATTACTTATTAGGTGCATCTATCTGGATGATTACCATCTCCAAAGCCGAAATAATCTCCCCCAGCTATCCCTCCATAATCCTATTCTCTCATGTTCCAAACGTCAAGGTTACTTTTGACCTTCTCCTCTCCCTCTCCCACTAAGTGTGATTAATTCATTCTTTACAACATTATTTGCATCCATTCTTTCTTTTTTGTTCCTACAGACACCAGGGTAATTTAGAATCTTTATACTTCATATAGAAACTAGATTATCACAATGTTTCACAACTATTCCTCCTGGCTCGGGTCTACTGCCACTAAGCCATCACATCACCATCCTATTACTACTGCTTTAACAATTTTGATCACGGTCCTCGACTACAAGATCAAGCCCAAAGTCTGTGACCTTTTGTAATTTAGCTTTACGTTTTCTACCTTTACCTCCTCTCACGCTCCTATATAAATTTCTAGTTTAGCCAGTCTGGTCTATTTAACAGCTAACAAACATATTCTATGCATCTCCCATGTCATTTCCTGTACCTTGAAAACATCGTGTTCCTGATTTTTTAACATTCATGTTAAACTTGGCCTCTTGCCCCGTCGCCTCAATTAGATAGAAGTACTCTCACAGAATGTTACAGATGAAGGAAGACCACCTCCATCTGCAAAATGAGCTTTCAAGAATCATCTCTTCCATCTATAAAATTAAAATGTTTGGGGAAACTAAGGCCAAAGGAAAATAAAAATACCTCTCTTTCTGAACACTACTTTTTTTCAATGTATTTTTCTTGATAGTTTGCTATGTGCCAGGAGCTGTGCTTGCCACATGTGATTAGAATTTAATGACAAAGATGGACTGTATGCAAATTATCACACAAATAATTAAACTGATGAGTGCTACATGAAGAGGGAAGTAGAGGGTGCCAGTGCTGTCTGCTGTCTGAAGCACTCACTGAGGGAAGGGCTGAGTGTGGGAAGACAGGAAGGAGTTAATTCAGTTTGGGAAGACTTTCCTGAGGGAGAAAACTTTTAAGCTGGAGCGAAAAAGTGAGTAGGAATAAACTCTGCAAAAGGTAGATGATTCCTACAGGTAGAGAACCCATAGCTGGACACTTTCAAGGAAGTAAAAGAAGGTCTGGGTACTGGAATCTAATGGACGAGGAGGGTTACAAGAGGTGAGGCTGCAAAGGCAGTCAGGGACAAGAGCATGCTGGGCCTGGGAGGTTCATGCTGAAGATTTCTGGGCTTTATCTTAAGAACAACAAGCCTTGGGAAACATGTTCCAAGATACTCAAGCCAGGCCCATGGCTTATCCTGGGAGGAATGAGAAAAGCAACTATGAAATCAGAAAGAATTTCATTTCAATTGAAACATTTTCTGCATCCCTATCACTCTTCCTTGGGTTTGTGATCTTATCCAAAGTCAAGTTAAAAAAAGAAAGCATACGAATTTATAAATATAGCCATTTTTCAGTTGGTCCCCTTGGCTTTGAAAGGAGGTTCTGTATGTATATGGATGTCCGTGCACCTGTTAACACATAAGGAAGTGTGGGCCTCTATTACATTTTTTTTAAAGCAAGACATTCCATACAGTAACAATCCAATGAAAAGCTCCATTTCACTGTGTGGCCATACCTTAGTGCTATACTTGAAGTTAAATATTCATTCTCTTGCTCTTTCTCATATGATTCTTAAAAGGAAAAATATTTTAAGAGAACACCAACAAAATTTTTCCAAGGATTGTTTTAACCTGCATTGCTTTTCAGTCTCATCTTGTCTACACTAGGTAGGGAATTTCAACATGCAATCACAAATTCATTTCCTCCAAAATTACATTTATATCAAGGACAAAATTTAAAGAAGGTAGGGTAACAAAGTTATTAATAAAAGAACAGCTGGAATTTTGGCGCAATTACTGTGTTTGAGGTATTGTGTTGGACACCTTAAAATATATTATCTCATTTAATCTTAACAAAGACTGAGAGGCATGCTCTGCTCTATTTCACAGACAAGGAAACCGAGGCTTAGAGAAACAAGCATTCCCCCAAAATATATACACCTTATACCTGTGTGGTCCAGTGGTAGCCTGTAGCCCCATGTGGCTACTGAGCACTTGAAATATGGCCAGTCTGAATTGAGATGTGCTGTTAAGTGTAAATTATACACCAGATTTTGAAGACTCGGTATGAAAAAGAAAATAAAACATATCAATAATTTTTGAATACTAATTACATGTTGAAATGACAATATTTTGGATATGATGGGTTAAATAAAAAGTACTATTAAAATTAATCTCACCTGCTTTATATATTTTTAAATCAACTACTAGAAATCTTATAATTACATATGTGGCTCACATCATATTTCCATTGATCAGTGCTACCCTAGACCAAAGGCCAGACACTGAAACTGCCAGTAAACACCAAGTTGAAAGGCAGCCTGGTGTGGATGAAAAGAAGGGAGTACATGGATTCATGCAGATCATGGTTTAACTCTCCTCTCCATCAGTGACTGGCCTTGGGCAAAATACCAAACCTCTCTGCACTTCATTTATGTCATGTGCTTTATGGTGATATTAAATATCCCCAAACAACTGCTGTATATAATATGGAAGGCAGCTAGCGGGCAGAGGGGAGGGAATGATTACTGAATACCTCATATAGCAACTGGTTAATTTAAAAATTAATCCCCAAAAAGAGTAGAAAATTCACTTATTAGAAAATCATGTTTTATTCTAAGTGGGAAGAGCTAAAGAACTATACTCAATACCTGCTTTAGCATAATAAACGTATATTATATTGTAGTATACATAAAGTACAGATCCTTTCTTTTTTTCAACGTAAGTTGTTTATCATATGCTATATAGGCTGGGAGCTCAGATGATGAGGTTAGGATGACACACAACTATCAGGACACACAAGGGCCCAAGTGACTCTTACTGATACAATGGATGAATTCCAGTGAAAAGAGTTTATAAACTCACTTTCAGCTGATCAATGATGTTTTTACATCAAGAACTGAGACTGGTGAGGGAGATGACATCCGGATAAGTAGAGTTTTACTCTGTTTTTCTTCCTGGGTCACAATGCAAACAAATAAATTGTTCCAGTTTACAAATAAACTGTACCAAGTTCAGACTGACCCATTATTAGTAATCTGCACTAAACCATAAGAAACTACAAATCATGTGGACTACCCTATCCAATGATATTTTGCCATATTCTGTTCCCTAGGCTTGTCTCAAGAAGTTTGCCCTGGGTATGCGACTTTATCAATGCATGTATTATATGTATATATTTAAACGTGAAGGGTGAGGCATTTACTTTGACTATTTGATATACGTATATGGCCTAAGATTGCCATGTTAAATATATTAGACTACTCTGTTCTGTAGTTGTGTTTGGGTTATTTTTGAATAGTCTGGGTGGGGATAATAATTAAGGATATGAGTCACTAAAATGTAGCCCCTAAATGACATATACACATTAAGGTTAACACCAAAATTGTTTGTTTGTTAACTATAAGCAATTATGAAAATGAGATTGGAGAAGAAAAAACTTATCAGATTCATAGATCTTAGGGCAGCAGCAGAGGCCATGAAAAAATTCACTTTATTCTAGTTTGAAATTTAATGAAAGAAATAACACACAAAACTTTAGTTTAGCTATTAAACTGCATATTCAATGAGTTAAGGGGGGGCATGGAGAGAGGGCCTCCCCTTTGATCTCATATGTTGCATTATAAATCCACCACTGGTAATGAATTTTTGAGCACTCTCTGACTTAATACACGTGACTTGGTCCTGGCTCTTTGAAAATGAGCAGACTGAAACTGACTTAAAATATGATTGTGTCTATAGTACACTTACAACTGTCTTTCAGTAAATGTCTTTCAAGTTAGGCTATAGGAAGAATTAGGTGGGAAAAAGGAAATGACGCCAAATCAAAATTATTAGCAATTATTAACCAATAACAAGAACCAGACAAAACATTCATGTGTAATTAAACAGAAATTAGAATAATTTGCTAAAACTTTGAACTAAGATAGTATCACATTTTTAAGGCTTGAAATCATCGAAACAATATACTCAGTCAATTTAAGAGAAAAACAAACATTTTAAGCCACTTAAGCTACCAGCCATATTTCTAAAAAGCATACTTTAGAAAAGAGTTTATATCAGGAAAGACCTTATCTGCATTAACTTTAAATTATCTAATACTTGAGTCACACCTTGAAGAAACTTCTGTTTTGTTTTCAGCTTCCTCTTTTTTTGAACGGTAAGGCAGCTAGACTAAAAAAAAAAATTAAGCCGCATTCTTTAATGTGAATGGCATATTTGTACTCCCATATGCTAATACTCTCTCAATCCCAGGAAACTGCTATGTCTTCAAATAATTTGATAATCTGTCTTTAAAGTTTCGTCTCAATTGAAGAGTTCATTTTTGTAAAACACCTTGGCACCATTCAATCTTTTATGAGACGAGAAAGATCTCTTTCCTCTCGACTTGACATTTTTACAGCATATATGTGAACAATTTTTGATGTGAAATATTGCAAAGGTAGATTTTTTTGTTATTCAATCTGAAAATGTCTCCACTATACTTCCACAGCTCCCCTCTTCCCAACAAAAATCTACCTACCCCACTCCCCCCTGCAAGTTTTAAACTTTGCCTCCTTTGGGGTTCTGCACAAGCGCCACTAATAATATCCAAGAGACAAAGAACTGTGCTGTGGGTTCACGGGATGCCAAATTTGAGTTGTGAAACAAAGCACTCAAATTTGAGATTCAAGATGATGAGGATGGTGATGCTGGCAAAAATTTATTATAAAGCACAAGACCCCGGAGCCATCTCCCTAGCCAGATCGCCCTGCCCACGGCCACCCCGGAGCACCGCGGAGGGAGCTCTGGCCCCGGGACAGTGGCCGCCGGCCGCACCGCGAAGTCCCCTGCCCGCAGCCCCGGCCCTCTCACCGCTTTACTCGGATGATCTGGTCCCGCATGGGCTTGATGTCCTGGAAGCTCTGCTGGTTGACGAGGCTGTAGACCAGGATGAAGCCCTGGCCGTTCTTGATGTACAGGTCCCGCATGGACGCGAACTGCTCGGTGCCCGCCGTGTCCAGGATCTCCAGCACCGACGGCGACGAGTCCACCTCGATCTCCTTGCGGTAGAAGTCCTCGATGGTGGGGTCATATTTCTCGATGAAGGTGCCGGTCACGAACTGCACGGTCAGGGCGGATTTGCCGACCCCGCCCGAGCCCAGCACCACCACTTTGTACTCGCGCATCGTCCCTCCGCGGCCGCCGCCGCCGCCGCCGCCCGCGACATAGACCTACGCCCGCCGCGCTGCGCCCCCGGACCCTGCGCCGGCGGCCGGCCCCGCCGCCTCCCGCGGCCGCCCCCACCTCACGGCCGCCGCGGCCCCCCGGGCGCCGGCGGAGGAAGCAGCGGCCCTGGGCATGGACCAAGCCGGGCGGCAACGCGGCCCCGCGGGCGCCGGCAGGCACTGAGGACGAGCAGGAAGCGGGAGCCGCCGGAGCCGCCCGTGCCGTGGGCCCGCAGTGCCGCCCGCCAGCCCCGCCCCTCGCGCCTCCACGCCCAGCTCCCGCCCGCCGCCAGCCGCCGCCGCTTCCCCCGGCGCCGGAGCGCGCGCCCGAGCCCAAGTCGCAGCACTGCCGGGGGCGGGGCCCGGCGGCCCGGGGCGGGGCCCGGAGACGCAGCCCCGCCCCTCCTACCCCGTCGCCTAGCGACCGGCCGCGCGCGCTCCCGGGAGGCTCTGCGCCGCGCGGAAGCCTCTGCCCGCGCTCAGATAAACAACCACCTCGGCCGGCCAAGAGTACCCCGCCCCACACGCCCCACCGAACCCGGGGCCTGCGTACTGAGCATGCGCAGTTCGTCCGCCTGAGCCGGGAACCTCGTCAACTTGAGACTCCCACGCTCAGAATTTGGCGGAGCCAAGATGTTAGAGGGGCCAGAGCAACCTGCAGGCTTTAAGCTGAAGCGAGCAGTGAGAAGCAGAGATGGGCAAGGTCCAAAAGGAGGCCTTGGCGTGAGGGCCTTGCCCAACCCCATCCAGTCAGCATGCCCTGGAGCTTCGGTTTTATCTTGTATAAACATAACGAGAAGCAGCTTTGTTTAAGAGGACGCGCATAAACACAACGACATGAAACTCTGCTTTTAGCGTCAGGACACTGAGGGAGAGGTGACAGACCCCACCCGCCCCACTGCCGGAGGCGGCGAAGGGCAGAGACCGCGGAAGCCGGGCCCACGCCCGGTGACGTCGCCGGAGCTCCGCCCACCTTCCCCCAGCCCCGCCCTTCTTCAGTGCCCGAGTGAAGTCGAGCTCTTCCCACGCCCTGTCAGCGGCGGGCGCTTGAAAAACCGGGAGAGCGGAGCCCCAAGCCGCAGCCAGAAGGCCCAGGACACCTCATAGCAACAGCCAGTTGGGGCACCTAGTAGGAAGCTGGGATTCATCCCAGCCAACCAGACTACGTCTCTGGACCCCATGATGGCATTCTCGGCCAATAGACGGCCGCTTCATACCACGTGACGCCCGTGCATCAGCCAATGGGGATAATGTCTAGTCGCAGGATCAGCCAACCCACCTCCCCCGTTGCTTGGTCCGGCTGGGCGTTTGCTCCTGCGCACCGTCTGCCAACCAATCGTAGGTGAGCTGACGAGTGATGGAGGCTTGGGCTGAGCCAACCAGAATTCGTGATTCCTTTGCCTCCCAGGGCCGGTGGTGTGCAGACAGGGCCGGGGCTGGTGGGGTTTGGGAGGGGTCAGAGATTGAGGCGCTGGTCGCTGTGCCCCGTTCTGGCCTGGAGCAAGATGTATTGCAGGCGGGAGTGATGAATTCCGCTTTTAAGGTCGTCTCCGTGGCATTCTGCCTAAATGATGGGCGTGGAATTGGTGCTGAGGGATGTGGGCTGAAGCGTGGGATGAATCGAGAAAACAGGGACTTTTGTTTTTAGGGTGAGAAATTTTCCGGTCCTTAAGGAGACGTACTGCGGCAGTTGCATGGTTCCTCCGTGCGTGCTTCCTAAAACATTTTTTTTTAACTACTCAGTTTTAAAACTTACCGTTGTCTCTCTCAGCATTAGAATTTACACACTCTCTCCCACCCATGACGTCACATTTAGAAATTATATCCCCAGATATTCCTGGATTATATTTTGCAGTAACTCGTATTAGATTTACCTTCCTTAAACTGTGTCTCTTGAGCTAGTCGGCACCCAGCCTTTACTAGCTCACATTTCTTGGGAATAACGAATGTCCGTGCTTTAAATGTTTGATCATGGCATAACTCTTCACCCTTTCTTTTCCCCACAAGGACATCATGTCGAGAGGATTTTGGTCTGAGTTCCTCAAAAAGACAGGTGTTCTTTCACCATCTTTTCTGTCAGTTATCACACTACTACAAAGATATACTGAGATTTAGCAGTGTTCTACTGCTCTGTCACTACGTTATATTAGAATGGATAACTACGTTTGCATTATCTTGCTATAATATAACACATACCAAGTTTTTGCTTAAAATAATTGAGGACAAGTTTCCTGTCAAAATGTGTAGTAAAATATAACTCAATTATTTCTTGGTTACATATCATTGAAATATAAGAAGTCATATCCGAGCCATCAGAATCAGCAGTGAAGGCAGCTTGCAAAAGAACTAAGAATCAGAGGAATGTTTTAAGAGAATTGAAACCGAAGAGGATCTGATATCTCATCCTAAGCTACTAACGTGAATAAGTGAATTAAAATTAAGAGAGCTCACATGGATATGAAGTGAAGCGTCATATCTAAGCTTTTTTGGCAGGGATGTTTCAAGAGAATGTGTGTGAACACTCTTCACCTAGCTTTTTAGAAGTCTGATATTTTGTGTAAAACTCGTGTGCTTATTTATGGTTACTTTAGCTTAGTAACAGCTAGACTTCTTGCAGAGGAAAAACAGACTCTCTCTTTTAAGATCTAAATTGTGTATCATGATGATAACAAGTTCCTAGGATTGTTGGGGGTTAAATCGAGCCAAGAAGCATCAAAGTTTCTCTCTGTATAGATCATCACAATGTGCGTAGTACCTTACATTACAGTGGAGCTGAAAAACCATTCACTTTGCAAGGAGTAAAGGTCCAGTGACTTTTTTTTAAGAAATTTACCTTGGCATTTTGGTTCCAGAATGTAACCTTAAGCAACTGTTTTCATATCCTAGGTCCCCAGAAGTTGAGAAGCTCTGGATTGGAGTGCATCTGATAGAAGTTGTCACAAAAAAAATAGTGAGTGGGCTCCCTAGTCACTCCACCTAGCATAATGGAGAGTGGGCGAGCTTTTTGGCATATCACAGGTTCTTTTCCCTGAACTTTCATCACTGCTGACTTTCTTGATAAGGAGAAATGTAGAGACTTCAGCCCTTGTGGTAGTTGCACCTCATTTATATTTCTTATATTGACAGGCCACGGTTTTCATTCTCAATGGCATAAAGGTATATTTTTAACTACTAAGAGGTAAAAGAAATATGAGTAGGAGCATATTTTATCACCTATTCTGTCTTGGATGATGGTACTTACCTGATTTGAGGCTGTATGTTAAATGCTGATTGAAGGATTAGCTACTATAAGAAAGGATGTCAGGACATGTAGAGAATTTTGCAGATATGCATGGGAGACGGGTGTCTGTCGTCTGATCCCTTAATCATGTTCATTCCTATGCCAGCATGAGCTATCTGTTTTGAGAGTGACTTTACAAATAAAAACATATGTCTTCATTCATTTGTTTGTGGAAAAGACAAAATAAAAATGAGATAAAATGAAATTGGATTTTCCCCAAGAGCTGTAAATCTGTACAATAGTGAAAACTTAACATTGTACACTGACACTTCAGGGTCTCTTTAGCTTCAGAAGTGCCTTGCTGGGAGAAAAAGAAAGAAAGAAAAACTTCATATCTCCTCTCCCCACTGAATTTGAGAGTTATCTCACCTATGCCCAGATACCCTCAACTGTCACACTTGTGTTGCCATGGAAACCCAGCTCCTTTCCTTGCTTCTGTGAAAGATGTTGGAAAAGGTGGAATGAAGTGAGAAATACATGGTGTTCTGGGACTCTGATGCTAGCAAGAAGGTAGTATGCAAAGAATTGAATATAAACAAGTTAGAGGGCATTTGTAATATGACTAGTGCTTCCTGGCTATAAAACTCTGATTCCTATTGCTTCCTATTAAAGCTTACATGTCTCTGTTTAACCATAAAGGGGAAGGACAAGTCAAGTACATTTCCCACCCACAAAATGCTGCTGGCATTTATAAAGAGAGCAGAAGATATCTCCTTAGCCTCTGAGGCTCCTAATACAGTTGAGAAACAGAATGTTTCTTTGTATGTAGAATGGAAAGGAAGGGGCAAAATAAACTTATTTCTCTTTAGAAAATGTGATATGTCTCAGCACTTTTGAAAAGAAAAGGAATTGAATATAGGCATTAAGTGAGTATGTAAACAAGTCAGTGAAAGAAAACTTTTGGTTGAGAAAGTAAGTGCTTCAAAAGGCAATTTTAAGCAGAAAAAATTTCTGAAGGAAAAGGCTTAATGATTAAAATATAAGGAGAAAAAAGAAAAAGCCTGAAGAATCTTAAGAACGTGAAGGTTCTGAAGAAAAAAAGAGCCTTAGTGTGGTTCATTTAACGTAGCAGAAGAGCAGACACAATGTTGCTCGAATGCCGAGCAGTTTCCTTCGCTTTTTGCTGAAAAGAATGAGATGAATCAGGATTGATCATTAATGGCGGTGCTTTCCCTTCTGCCCACGGTTAGTCCAGAAGCAGGCACATGACTCAATTCTCACCACTGGAATGGGGAGAAGGCTTCTGAGGCTGGGGAATTTCTGGAATTCTCTCAAGAGTGAGTAGATAGTCCCATTTTGATGTCACTCCCTTTGTTTCCTGCTTGGCACAGTGAAATATGAGAATGTGGCCAGCATCTTTGGGCTGTGTCACCTTGTGGCTGAGGTTGAAAACTAACCAGTTTTGGATGGCCTAGGAGAAAGGTGAAAAAACCTAGGTCCTGGATGACAACATTGAACTGTCAAACCAGTACTGGAAATGCCCACCTTTGGACTTAAGGGCTAAGTAAACAGCAAGTGTCCTTTGGTTTAAGTGTTAAAAGTCTCTTAGGTTTTCTGCATCTTGCAGTCAAATGCATCCCAACTATTACAGAAAGTATGAGGAATTCCAGACAAAATGGTGTTTTAAAAAAATCAGCAAGCATTTGTGAGCACTTTTATTCTACTAATATCCTGAATGGTATTTCAAAGACATCATACTATTTATTGAGCACTTACTATGTATACTGTTCTAGGCTCTGATGATGTCAATGATGTCACTAGACAATTAGCCAAAAGAGCTTGCAATCTAGCAGGAGATACAAACATTATAAACAGAAGAGACAGATGAGACAGACATTAAGCAACTGGTTATACATTTACGTTATGTAATAGTTATAATTAATGCTAATAAGAAGGAAAAATCAGAGGTTACAAGGGTGTATAATAAAATATGACATAAATAATGAAATATTACAAAATATATAACTAAATAACTGAATAAAATTACAAAAACAAAAACTTTTCTAGTATATGATAATATTATGTATAGTTTATACATGAAGCCCTAAAGCTCAAGAGAAACAAGGAGTAAACTAGAATGGGTTTAGTCAAGGAAAGCTGCTGAAGGAAATTAACATGGAACCTGGTTTTGAAAGAAGTGACTGAAGAATAGATTCGATGGGGCAGAAGGAAGCACTCTAGATGTAAGGAACCACAAATACACAGGAAGAAAGCAGAAATGAAGTAAAAGTGAAGCAAGAGAAATACAGAATCACTTGGTTCTTTAATTCCCTGTAGCAATGCCATTCTGGGGATAACTATCAGGGAAAAAGTCAGAAGCCAGAAATCTCAAAGCAAGGTTATAAAAGGTGTAAAAATAATATAGGGAAAATAATACAGTAGAAAAAGTAGAAAGAATACAAGGGTACATTTGAAATTAAAGCATCATTCAAATAATGAATAATTTATAATGCGGGCATCATGAAAGAATTGTCGTAAGAAGTAATTATGGACTTGAGGGCATCAAGAAGGAGGAATTTAAACTTTCACAAATACAAGTAGAAAGAAGAAGGAGGAGGAACAAAAAATGAAGACAGACAGGAAAACAACTTTTGCTTATGGTTGTTTTTTTCATGGTAGTTGTTATGGACATGCATTATGTAAAAATGAATGCAATTTGATTGAAAAGAAACATTTCAATAGACCAGTAGTATATAAAGGTAGTCTTTTTGGTAAATAATGTAATTTAAAGTATTTTACCTAGAATGCCTTTTTATACCTTGCCGTAGAAAAATCTTTTCAATAAAAAAGCTGTAAGGAAGAATAAGTATAGATTAGTGATGCATTTTGGAAATTAAAAGCCTCATAGATGTATGAAATGTAATAATATAGCAAAAATAATAAATACTTGTAATAAAAATCAGAAGTTTGTTAGACATTATGTGGTTTCTGGTCAAATATGGTTGTAGTAATCTTTTTAATGCTATTTCCTGTACAAATATAGGAATATTTTTGAAAAATTAAGCTACAGAGGCATGTGAACACATCTTGATATTATCCATAATAATGTAACTAATATTTATGGTGCTTTGCCATTTCCAAAGCCATTTTCCACGTATCCAAGAAACTTTTTGTTTTTTTAATAAAAAATTTAAAAATAATTAGCAGCCACTATACAAATATGTGATATGAAGATGCTGAACCAGCATTATTACTGCTCCTTCCTCCAAGGTCACTGGAGTAATATAGAGGATGAAACATCCTGAACTGGAGAAAACTATGAGAAAACCCCAGCAATAAGAGGTTTTTTTGTTTTTTGTTTTTTTTGAACTGTTTGGCTTATAAGGGGACTGGGAGAAGAGGGTAGTTGTGGTTTAGGCCTGGGGCAATAAGCAGCCAGCCACACTGTGGGAGAATAAAACAGGAAAAGAGCTGTTGTAAATATGCTCGTGCTCACTATTGCCTTGGGAAAATCGCTGCCTGCCCATCTCCCCCCAACGTGTGGTGACTTACAACTCTGAACTAAGTTGACTCAAGAGGAAAATCAGGGCTCCACAGAAGCCCTGTGCTTGTGAGGAGCCAAGAAACTCGTTAGGTCCTAACCGACTTGGGGCATTTGCCCACCCATACCTCCTGCTCTAACTTCCCTGGGCTGGTCAATTACAATCTAAGGACTGCTCCTACTGATGTTGCTTCTCTCTCTGATTTTTTCAGATTTAGGGTTCTCCACTCTAAAGCTCATTTACTCTCACCCCCTGAACAACTTGGCATGACTCAAAATGGGGTCTAGTAAGGCGATCGACCATTCTAGTTTACCTGGGACTGTCCTGATTTTAGTCCTGCATCCTAGAAAACTCCTCAGTCCTAGTGGGTCACCCTAGGCCTATCCTCATACACATTTCCAGAGAAAAATGAATGCACATGGCAAATAACAAGATATTTTGAGAAGCATAACTATTTCAAAAGAAAAAAAATATTATAGATTCCATCAGAAACAATAACATTAGCATGGACCAAAAATTTAAAATTTGCCTAATAAATATACTAAAAAAGATAAAGGATAACCTTAGACATATGGAAATAAATAAACAAACAGAAAGGAACCAAAACGTATTAAAAACTAAATATGTAGTAGTTAAAATAAAGAAGAAGAGAGGATAAGATAGCAGAAGGGACACAGTAAAGGAACACATGAGTGAATTGGAAGAGCAGATTCTGTGTCATCTCACAGAAGAAAGAAGGGAAGTTCAAAGAAATAGAAAAAGGAAAAGCCAAGGGATATGCAGAACAGAAGTAGAAGTGGCGGCATACAGACTTCAAAAGAAAAAGAAGGAAAACTAGATGATGACTTCTTAGAGAAACGATAGTGTTAAATTTCCCATAAATGAATGGATGGATGAACAAATAAAAGACCTCAGATTGATGGGTCCATGGAGTATCAAAGGAGAGTGATATGGAAAACTCACACCTACACAGATTATAGTGAAGTTTGGGATATCCAAGACAAAGAGGAAATTCTAAAAGTTTACAGTATGAAAGATTAATATCAGATTAAGCATCAGACTTTTCAGTAGCAGCATTTTTTAGAAGCAAGAAGAACAATAGAGTAAGATTTTCAAAATATTGAAAGGAAAAGAACTTAGAAACTGAAGTTTTATGTTCAGCCAAGTGGAATTCAAGTATGAGAATGAGATACAAATATTCTCCGGCCTCAAGAGCCTCACAATAGTGCCACACAGAGACCCACGTTGAAAACAATGGATGAGTACTTAAAGAAAAGGTAGAAAAAAATCTAAGTGATGTTGCACAAGATGTATGAAGAAAAAGTGATCAAAATATTTTAGTAAAATCAGTTATTGTCTTTAAAAATATCTAAGACCAAAAAATAAAGAAAATGCATCCATAATTCCTAAAATTTAAAAGTGATATCAGTAGGATGGGGGTTCATTAAAAGGTTTGAGAATGTGCCAAAGGTGTTCTTGTCTTGTTAAGAGGGAGATTCTATACATAAGTATTCACAAAAAGAAAAAAGGAAGAATAGTATTATAATTAATAGAATTTAAAAATATTGAAAAAATGAGATAATCAAAATAGAATTTAATGTATCAATAATTATAAAAAACTAAATTCCGGGGCAGACCCTGTGGCCTAGTGGTTAAGTTCAGCATGCTTCACTTCAGCAGCCTGGGTTCAGTTCCTGGGTGCAGACCTATACCACTCGTCAGTAGCCTTGCTGTGCTGTGGCAGCAACCAACATGCAAAATAGAGGAAGATGGGCATGGTGAATCTTCCTCAGAAAAAGCCAGACAAACAAACAAGCTCAACTCACCAGTTAAAAGAAAAAAGAATAATCCATTTATATACGGTTTACAAAAAGTGCACCTAAAGGGTAAGGACATAGAAAATTGAATAAAAAGTATGTTAGAAGTTCTATCAGTCAAATTTAAACTCAAGGAAAGCTGATTTAGTGGCATTAGTATCAGATTAAATTCGTTTTAAGTCAAAAGTCTTCTTAGGCATGGAAAGAATGACTATACAATGATCATAGATTCAAAACCCAAGAATTTTTACTGTATGCACTAGTAAAATAGCCTCAAATTGTATAAAGCAAAAATTAATAGAACTACAAGGAAAAATGGATAAAACCACCCTCATAGTGCGTATTCCTCTCTCAATTGTTGATAAGTGAGCCAGACAAAAACTACAGGGATATTGAAGATTTGAATAGCCAATTAACAAAATTGGAGTAATGGACATATATGGAATTCCCAGCACTAACAGAACATTTGCAAAAATTGATCGTATACTAGATAATAATGAAAAATCTCAACACATTTCAAAGAATAGGTATCAATCAGACCCTGAGTTCATAATTACATTAGAACTTTAAAAATAATGAAAAGACAGATGAAGAACCCATATATTTGGAAGTTTAAAAACTTATAATGCTTAAAAATTCATGGTTTAAAAAATAAATTTAAAAACACTTGGAACCAAAGAGTAATGAAAATATATATCAAACCTGTGAGATACAGCAAAGTAGCTCTTTGATGAAAATTTATAAGTTAAATGTTTATTTTGGAAAAGAAGACAAAAGTAATTAAAGTGCACTTCTTTAGAAATTAGAAATAACTTAAGAAGTAGAAGGAAAGAAATAAAAAAATAAGAGAGAGTTAATGAAAAATAAAGATACAATAGAAAAACTCAACAATGCCCAAAAATGATCCTTTTAAAAGTAATAAACCATTGGCAGTAGTAATCAAGAGAAGAGCAACAAAAACACAAATCATATTGTGGGGAGAAGGGGATATAGCAATAGATTGATTAGAAAGATAATAAGAATACTATCAGTAACTATGCCAAAGATTTTGAAAACTTAGACAAAATGGACAAATTTCTGGAAATATATGACTTGTAAACTGACTAAAAGAAATAAAAAGCTCGAATATGTCCTATTAAAGAAATTGAAGTAGTGGTTAAAAATCTTTCCATAGAAAGTCCATTGGATGTATAATCTGATTTCTTCGGTAAATAATTTATAAGAAAAAAGAAAAAGAGATGGAGGCAGAACCAACAGATTAAAAGAAACTTAAGACACATATCAATCAATTGCAATATATGGGGCTTATTTGAATCTTGATTCAAACAAACTGTAAAAAAATTATTATGAGACAATTGAATATTGACTGGATATTTGATGATATATTGTTAATTATTTTAGATGCTGTACTGGTATTGTGTTTATGGCTTTTAGAAATAACTCCTGTCTTTTAGATATATATACTGAAACTCTTAGATACATATATTCAAACCCATGCATGTCTGGAACTCAGCATTTAACAGCAGAAGCATCTCTTATCAGTGGGAAAACAGGACTGTTCAATAAATGGAGCTAGAAAAAAATGACTCTGGGAAAAAATAAAATTGAATTCCTACCTTAAACCATATACAAAAGTCAACTCCAGATGGATGTCAAAACAAAACTTAAAAACTGTTAGTTGGAAATATAGGTAAATATATTTTAGACTTTGTGGTGGGAAAGAATTTCTTTAAAAAGACTCTAAAATCTTTGATTAAAAAAATGATATGTGTGGTTATATCAAAGTTAAGAGTCATTGTTCATTAACAGATAAAGAAAGTAAACATACAAGTACAAACTAGAGGAAGATATTCGCAACACACACACAAAACCCAATGAAGGACTAGTATCCAGAGCATGGAATGAACTTATCCAAATCAACAAGAAAAATACAAACAGTCCAATAGAAAAGTGAGCAAAAAACATGAATAGATATTTAACAGAAGAGGAAACACAAATTAACATATGAATAAATGTTCAATATTGTTAGTGATCAAAGAAGGTCAACTAGATACCATTTTATATCAGCTTGGCAAAATTGAAAAGTCTGACAATATCAAACATTGGAGAGGATATGTGTCCACAGAGTCTCTTCAGGGTTGCAGATGGAATTTAAATTGGTGCAGTTTGGAAAATCAGATTTGCATTATCTCTTATATTTAAATATGCATATTTCCTGTGACCCAGTAATTCTAACCCGAGGTATATACCCAAAATAAACTCTTGTGTGTGTTCAACAAGAGACATATACAGGAATTTTCAGCAGCTTTATTCATAATAACAAAAACGAAAAAACAGAATAAATTCCTAGAAGCAACCCAGATGCTAATCAATTGGAGAATGAATTGATAAATCACAGTGTGTTCACAGTAGAAAATTTTATATAATGGTCAAAAGAAATGAGCCATAGTAATATGCAACAATATGAATGACATTGTAATATTTACTAAAAATGAAGTAAGCCCCAAAGATTGTACATAACATGATACCCTTTTAATAAAGTTAAAGAACTAGAGTTTTTAAAAATATGCTTTATAGAAATGCACTAAGACTCTGTAAAAACAAGGAACGGGGAAATGATGAACACATACAAAATGATGGATGTATTGAGTGGAGAGAGGCAGGAGGTTGAGATGTTGGGGACCACGTGGTAGCTTTTAGAACACCTGGAGCTTTTATTTTGGGTGATAAGTTCTCAGGTGCTTCTTTCATTATTAAAAATGACTATATAAATAAAAAAAGTGGGCCATGCATAAATAAATGATAAGAGTGTGTCATGGATCAAAGATTATTAATCCATTCTGTATGCCACAGTTACAAACGGTATATATATAATGTCTCAAATTCTAGGGATTCTGTTACTTTAATGTGTTTGCATTGGGAGCAGAACAATAAAAGAATTTGAAGAATATCCTTGCCTTTAAAGAACTTACATGCAAATTGTGGAAATCCAACATGTCCTTCTAAAGAAGATTTATAGCATGAAATATAAAGGAGGGTCTTGCCTTGCAAACACCCACACAATGGTTAAAAAGAAAGGGAGGTTTGAGAGAGACACTTTTTCACTCTCGCTGTGATTATTAAACTTGCCACTCCCAAAACTTGATGTTCTCAAAGTGTATGTTCCTGTGTGAATGAAGGTGGAGGGAGGAGGTAAGGAGAGGAGGGAAGGAGGAGATAATATATAATTTATACAAATATCTCTATTAATTTTTCTAAAAACAAAGTACTGTGTATCCCATTCCTTCCAGTAAATCTTTCTTCTCAAAGCTTCTGATTCTGACTCTTGACCCATCTGTCATGGCATCTTGCCTTCTAGCACATCCACATTCATTTCCTTTCACAGTCTTGTACTTTGGAATGCTACTCAGAGTAAAGCATTTGTTAATGTTTTTTCTTTTTTTTCCTTTTTTTGTGAGGTAGATTGGCCCTGAGCTAACATCTGTTGCCAATCTTCCTCTATTTTATATGCAGGATGTCACAACAGCATGGCTTGATCAGCAGTGTATAGGGCCACACCCCAGATCCGAACCCACAAACCCCAGGCTGCAGAAACGAAATGCGCAAGCTTAATCACTATGCCACCAGGCAGGGTGCTACTCAGAGTAATCCAAAAAAAAAAAAAAAAACAAACCTGGAGTTTCACATCATACAGACCTAGTGTCACATACTAGCTCCTCCACTTACAGGATAAGTTACTCACCTCTGTGACATTCAGTTAGCTTGTCTGTAAATTGTGAGAATTGTGTTTAATTGGTTTGTGTGGCATGTGATAGAGCTATTCCTAGGCATAAAAAAGTGATGTTTTTGTCAAATCTATACATACCTAAATGAGGAAACATAATTTCCATTCCAAAGTGTCATAATTAGTGATTTCTAAGCAACTGTGTCAGGAGACTTTCCATAACATCACTTGTAAAGAGGAACCATAAACACAGCTCTAGAAGTAAACTTTAAAATTAATGTCTTCAGTACCTACACTTCAAATGCCAGGACGAAGCAGTTTTACAAGGCAGTGATGGGGGCAAGTTGTTCACTTATTCATGCAACAGATGTTTATCAAGTACAACTATGAAACAGGTACTTTGTTAAATGCTGGAGATACACCAGTGAATAAAATTGTTTCAGGTTCTTTCTCCTGTGGAGCACAACAGTCTGATGCCGGAAGAAAACGAAGAAGTAGATAAGTCAAAATAAACAGGTAAAAGAATATTTACAAGTATTTTACTTAACCCCATCTATTGAAAATATTATCATTTAAGTATATAAGCAGAATAAAAATTATTAATGAGATGTTTTACTTGTTTTCATAGGAAGCCTTTGAAATCTGGTGTGTATTTTACACTTGGAGCATTCAGACATTTCAAATGATCAATAACCATGGGGCTAGTGGCTGCCATAATGACCAGAGCAGTGCTAGGTGATAGATGATGGTGGATTGCTCAGGGGAGCAATGGAGAGATTTGAGGTGTTGTTTTGTAGGTAATGCTGACAGGTCTAGATGAAGGTTTGGCTGAAAGGGTGATGGAACGGAAGAGGAATCAAGGAAAACTTTGAGACTTTTGACTTGAGCACACTGGTCTGTTTGTGGTCCATGTACTTGGGTCAAATTTTCAAAATGACTTTGCTTTAGATTCTCCAGACTTTTACTTGCCTGATTTCTTCCCATTTCTCAGGTTTCTCTTCAAATGTCACCTCTTTGGGTAGACCTTCCGTAACTACACAATGTAGAGTAGCCCCCACCCCAAGAATGCTCTGTTGCATTACTGTTTTATTTTTTATACACTCGTCACTACCTGAAATTATTGTTTGATTATTTGTTTATTGTCTGTTTACCCCACTAGAATGTAAGCTCTTGGTCTTTCGTGTTCATTGTCATACTTGGTACCTAGATCAATGCCTAGTACAAAACAAATGCTGAATATGTATCTCTTGAATGACTGAAAGGAATTTAGATAAACAAATTATAACCTTTACCACAAACTATTTATAAAGATCAAAATAGAGTATCAGAAATTCCAAAGGTCGAAAGAGAATAAAGAAGATACCTGTGTTGCAGAAAAAGCAAATTCTTACAACTTGCATCATGCTGTTTCGTCCTAAAATTAGCATTAAAGGAATAATTCTAGACCACCTACTATGTGCAAGGCACCTTGCAAAGAATAAAAGGTGACTTCTTCCTCATCATTTGTATATGTAAACCAGCCAAAATGTTAAAGATTAGCCTTTGCTTTGAAAAACTGGCTTACAAAAGTGCAGGTACAGAATTATTTAGGATACATTTCCATGTCTGGTCTATTCTCTAACGTCTTTTTTTCTGGTTTATGTTTAGGTAATGAGTTTCACAGTTCTTACCACACTTCCGTGGTTAACGTGATGACTTTGAGTTAGAGCATAATTTTCCAAAATAACTTTTTCCCATTTGAAGTAAGGGCAGCTGCTAGTTTCCTACCAGGGGTTACAATATTGTATCTTTTTACGCAGTGGGGGAAATATTCTTTGTCAGAGATTAATCAGTTCCTATATAGGTGTGGGTGCTGGAGATAGAATTTACCACTCACTGTCTGTGACCCCAATGTAATCCTGAACAGACTTCTGTCTTAACATCAATAGCACACTATTGCACTGTGTTCTCTACTGACTGAGGACAGGGACAGTGTTTTGTTCATTTGGATCTTAGCAGCATTCAGCACATTGCATAAAACATTTTGGCAACTCATAAATCGTATGCAAATGAACGATTGAATGGACTATAACTTTGCTTCTAAAAATCCTGTTTCTAACACACAGAAAACATGAAAACAAGGGAAAAGAATGGGGATTTTCTCAACGTCAGTGAGAGAGAGATATAAATATTTCTCTATGGGTGGCCTTATCCCAAAAGAAACTTCCAGCTTAAAAAGAGTAGGTCTATAATAGGCAAGGTCAGTGTCAATCTGTGGGCTTGAACTTTGGAAGAGCCAGGAAGGATTTGAAAAATCACCCCTTCTATCAACTGACTGCTGCCTGAAATTTTACACTTAGGGTTTTAGTCTTTTGATGTAAAAGCTTTTTTTCCAATTACAGTGTGAGTGGGAGATATGCAGTTAAGTTGCATCATGGTCCTAGCAACTTTGAGGCATTCAGCTAGGCTTACCTGGGAGGAAAAGAAAACAAGGAAAATAAAATAGAAGAAAATACGTTAAGCCGGGGCATAAATCATGGCATGAGTGTGTGCTTAGAGTGAGCATGAGGAGGCTATGGGGATCCATTGTATTTTGTATATTTTTTTAATGATAAGGTTAATCTCTTCCTATGGTATAACATAAACAATACCATCCTTCACAATTACTAGATTCTTAAATTGATTCAACTACTCTCTTATTTTCAAGTGATTATAAGACTTTTTCAAACTTTGGAGCTGCATCCCTCATCTGATTCCATCAATTTCTCTTCTGCTTCTTGTCTTATTGTGTTCAACCATGGTTTGGGGCACATTGGGGAAAACAGAGCAGTCACAGTGGAAGGCTCATCCATTGTTCCTCTCAGCAGCCAGCCAGTTATTTTGTCAAGGAAAGTTATTCATCCTACTCTCCAGGGTTATCTCCTCAAAACTCAGCTTCCTGCTTTTACAGAACAGTATATCCTCTTTTATTATTATCCTAATTAATGCTTCTCACACAGCTTCACAAAATATTAGCACTTAATAAATAATTAACCACATTCAAATGGCTGCACTAGTTGAAAAAGAGAAATCTTGTTTACCTAGTCAAAGTGCTACCTCTGTGCGATAGTCCTGATGACAAAATTGATTCCAGTCTATATTTGAATGAGAGAAGCCAAGGGAGACATTTCAGGGATACGAAGCCTTCTTATTTTCCTTGTTGTGCCAGGTAGTTGAACATTGTTAGACTATCCCATAATGCAAGTTGCCTTGACTCCACTGTTGGGGACTAGTCTCTGGTATTTGTAGGATTTTAATAAAGATTTTGGCTGTTTCCCATGCAAACTAATGTTTCCAATGAAAAGATTCTACAACATATGTAAATTATCTAGGAAATATTAATTTGTCAACATAATTAGATTCTATGAACAACAGTCAGCTCTAAGACTGAAACTGAGTGTCAGTTCTGCACTACACACTGGTCAAGTAAAAGGAGGTAAAATGGTCAATTTCTGGTGTTATAAGGATATGATTATGGTGTTCAAAAGAAAGCAACCCAGGTAAAATAATTGAGAAAGGAGACTAATCAATAGCATATATTACTAAGATTGTTATACTGAAATTGCAGTTTCAAAGGGCTCAGTGCTGTCTGTACATTAGGACTGTAGACTGTCTTAAGCCTGGGGATTTTTCTATGTGGATCTGTGACTGATGGAGTAGGGGAGGGCCTGAGGCTCAGCAGGACATTTAACCATGGCTTGGTGGATCACCTGTGCGTGGGAACCTGTCTTTATATGGTAGTCCTCCAACGCCAGCTCTCCAACAGTAGAAATGCAGAGCATTAAATCATTCAGGTCAGTTGCTATCCATCTAGATATCGATTATTTACCTATTTTGGTTTTTTTACTCCACTTGATTCCAGAAAGGAGTGAAGTACATTTCATAAATACATGTAAGGTAACCTTAAATAAAAATTAACTATAGTGATAAATTTTCTAATTTCAAGAGTCAAAGGAGATCTTTCCATTACCTTAACATTATCTGTCTAAAAAACGTATTTGTAGAAACTATATTTCACCTTGGAGTATGTCTAGGTAAAAGCTTTCATTATGGCATTTAGTCTTTCTCTTGCTTTCTGTGCATGTGTGTATGTGCATGTGTGTGGAGGAGGGAGGAGGTGTGCCCCAAAGCCCACCAAAATCTCACCAATTAAGAATCTGGGGGACAGACAGGTGGGCATGTCTTTATAACAAATTCCTCTAGATGATTCTGACATGCTCCCATGTTGAAAATCAATGTAACAATATTAATTCTATATTTTCTGAAGTAAACACTATACTTTAAGTGGTGATTCTGAAAATTACTACTGAAGATATTGAATAACTAGATTACCTACCCTAAGTCCAGAACATAGTTTAAATTCCACCTCCCCATGTATCCTTCAAACTGGAATTAATCTATCTCTCTCCATATTCCTCAAACACTCCATACTCTTCTTCTGATATGAACTGCAGTTTCTCTTGCATTATATTTATTTTATCTCCATCAGTCCTTTCAGCTAGTATGTGGACTATGGATGTTTGGGGCATGGGAGAGAAGGGCGAAGGAGCTATAATTTTTTCCCATCTTTCTAATCCCCATAATGCTTTGGCTAGTCAGTGGTATGTATTTAATAAATGTTGATTGAATTGGATTAAATATGAAATATTAAATAGTATTCAAATTATGATCAAGTTCCAGGTATTGAATTATTGTGTTGTCTTCTTATTAGAAGATGTTATTTCCACTTTCATAGTACTTAAAATAAATGGTTTTTTTAAACTTTGAACTTAAACTGTAAACCAGGTACAATCATAACAGTAGGAATTTTTAAACAATATAGTTCTTAAAGAGCAGTAACATAGGCTTAATTCACAAGAACCACAACTGGGTCACAACCTTTAGGTAATTATTTGTTAATTTTATAACCAAATCCTAGTACTAAAACACAAACAAATTCTGGATCTGACAACATAGTGAAGAATACAGAAAAACTCTCAAGTTTTATCTCACTGCATGTAAATTCGTTCTTAAAAGGAGTCACATCAAATTCTGTTTCAATCAAAAATAGCTAGTAAGACAATTCCAATTAGGTAAAAAAGTAAACAATTATAAAACAAATCATCAACACAAATGAGTTTTAAAAGATATCAATCATCAAAGTTAAAAAAAATTGTTAGGATAATGTGTAAAAACTTAAGCGAGCCTTAGATCTAGTTTTGTCTGGATCCCCTTAAAATTTCAGGAGCTTTTTTTGTTGCTTAGAAATCAAGGACATCTGAGTGGCAGGACTTGGACAAGCTGCCTAAGGAAATATTTGTTATGTTTTTAATCCCCTTATTAAAGACCCTCTCTTTACAGCCTGAGGTCTGGTGTAGACAGGATAGGAAAGCTTAGAGATGGTGGAGGCACAGAAACCCATGGGAGCTCATGTAAGAACAGCCAGATGACAGCAGACAGGGTAGAGAATAATGAATGCCAGCCTCCTCATTATGAGTCCACAGTGAGTGCCTTGGTTGGGGGCCCTTGGCATGACTCTCATGAATTATACTATCTGATCTTCTTCTGTACAGAAATTTTCAGAGGCACAGCTGAATGTGCTAAAATGGCGTTACTACCTACTCAGAATATGATGTTTCTATGTGCCCATGCGCCCAACTTATTTCCAAATGCGTTTGTGAAAAATAGAAAATAGGCTTCCTTGGTACTAGAGACAGAGAGTAAAAATGCATGTGACCATTTTATATCCATTTATAGATTCCTTTGCGAATGTTTGCTCAAATCAGGCTCTTGAGGAACCATGTTTGTAGCATATGAGTTCTCTGGTCCTAGCTCATTGGTACATCATGTCTAGCTCATGGGCCAGTCAGATTTGCTTCCTCCTGGGAATTTAGAATTGGAATCCGGACGGCTGGGCACTTGAATTAGGAAGGGATGGAAAACTACACTGGGGAGGACTGTTTTGGGCTCTGTATACAAATAAATCAGCAGAGAATGCCAGTCTACAGAGAAAAGCCAAAGAATGAAGCAGATTCATAAAGAGAGGTAGAGAAAAGCAGTGATGGCCCACTTGATTACAGAGGTGGCAGCTCACTTAGGTCCTGAGAGCTTTCTTGCTTATGAGGAGATCCAGTCGCATTTTCTGCCATTGCATGTGAGATGCCTCTCCCCACTCCAAGCTTATACTAAATTTTCCTTTACTTTAAGTTAATATCAGTAGGTTTCTATTCCTTGCAACCAGAAGATTCCTGAAGACAAGGTTATTCCATTAGGATGTATTCCCTAAGCCTCTGTTATGTTTACATTGGAAATGAAAAGCATTCTGCTGTCAATTTGTCAGCATTAATTATGTGTCATGGCCCAAGCATTGTTCAGAACCTAATTGCATATAGCTTGTGACAATGACTTGTGGAGTTGTTGCATGATGGTTAGTTAGAGGGTCCTGCTATATTTCCTGGAGGATATATCATATCCTTTCTGTAATGATGGAAATATTGTCTCTCATGTGTGTTATTATTTGCATTAATAACAAAATGCAACACAAAAGCTCCAGGCAGTAGCCGGATCATGCAACTTGAGGCCTGGGATGCAGCTTATCTCACAGGCAAAGGCATAGAGCCCAGTGCCAGCTCTCCAAGATGGATAGCACAGGGGGAATTGAAAATTTCCTGTAGCTATTCACACAGAAGGAGGTGTTTTGCTTCAAATTACCATTTGTTGTTACATAGGTAACGTTCTTGTCTTCTGGAGAAACTAAAAATGGTGTGAAATCATCTACTTCCTCTGTAAGATAGCACCTGGCTTACCCAGAAAACAGTTGTAGTTTCTGCTATGCAAACAGGGAATTCCTATTGTCCTACCTGCCGTGAAGGGGCAGGTAGGGCTTCTGGACTGTAGCCTAGGTCACATTTATAAACTGGCCATCATCCCTAAAATAGCTTTATATTTAACTTTTAAATAAATTTGGAAACGAAACTCTTAGACCATACAATTCATCATCTAAAATTGTACACTTCTGAGAGTAAAAAGGGGTACTATTAATAATAAAGCTAGTACACCAAACATGAATTGGAGCTGCCACAGGCGAACTGGATGATATCGTCACCCTACTCTTGGGCTTGGTATTCACAGTTTCTGAGTGACTTATTGAGGAACCCAAACATTGTGTTTTTTTTTTCTTTCCCAACTTGTAAGACATTCTAAATGTATGCTCAGTTGAAACTAGACAAGAACTTATACAGTAGGTGAATAAACGATGATTGTGGATAAACAAATCACTTAGAAGTGAAGAATGTCATTGTTGTACAATGGACAAAGACCACATGTGTATGCGTATAAGAAGATTGACCAATATGGGAGGCCATTAGATTCAGTCTCCTTATTTTAATATAGTCATTTGGTAACAATCATCATCATCATCATCATCTGGCTAACATTGTTACGTGCTAGACACAGTGCTATTTTGTTTTATTTATTTTATCTTCACAATTGGTGTGGTTTTTGAACGAATCAAATTTTAGCTGCCATTTTAGAGACTTGCCCACAATCCCTTCACTAGTCACTAGCTGCATAAACTGGGGCTTTTCTGGGACATTAGTCTCCTCACCTTTAAGATTAAGTGGATTGTATTCCATGAGCCTAAAGTCCCTTTCAGCTCTTAAGTCTATAATCAGTGACGTATACATCTAAGAAATTTACTTTTTTTGGAGATGTTTTGATTATTTTGATTCAGGCCAATCCTTAATACAAAATAGAGACTATGTATGTCCATGAAAGAATATTGTAAATATGTTTTGTATACATATACTTAATATGGAAGTAATCTTAATGATGCATTTGTAAAGTCACACTGACAGCATGGTGTAGCATGAAGCACCTGGACTAGAATCAGGCCACTTATTTCCTCTGCAAATTTGCAAAAGTTGCTTAAACATTTTGAGCCTGAATGCCTTCAACTGTAAAATGGGAATAAGAATAGCTACTTTTTAGTGATGTTATGAGGATTAAATGATATGTAATATGTTAAAGTATCCACAATATACCAGATAAACTTATATGTATGATCAATAAATGCAGTCCTTTTTCCTATTAGAATGTTAGTGTCATTATTGAATATTTATATCATAAATGTGGACTGCCAATGGAATTCTCTATTCCCAATATTGACTTTTACTGTTAGAGGCAGGAATTGTATTAGATAAAAGCACACCCATAATTATATACATTATCAGAGTCAAACATTGCTTGGTCCAAATACCTTCTCAATATATGACCTTGTAAAGGTTATTTAGGGTCACAGAGTCTGTTTCTTCATCTGCAGACAATCAATGAGTAATGTATATAGATCACATGGTGCCAGTATAGTTCATAGTCAATAATTTGTACTATTATTACTATTATTATAGTTAAGATAATATTACAGAATAGAAGTCAAGGTCTTCATTTAAAATGGGGAGCAGAGATGTTTCCATAAGAAATTTATGTGTGCATGTAGACTACAGAAGTGTCCATAAGTGAAGAGTGGCGGTTGAGACAACAAACCCATGGACACCTTGTTAGCACTGCATTGTTCCAACTGAGCAGGATCTCATTCATGGTCATTGTTGAGCCATCTGTCATGGACTGGCCACAATGCTACGATTCCTAAGAATCCTAAGAGCTCCAGATTTACAGTAGGGTTGCAGCTATGTTTTCCCACACAGGGCTCCTGACAGTGAAGTTAAAGGCTTGGATCGATGAACTCTGCAAACAGTGTTAAGTTTGTCTTAATCGTTTTATTGATGAAGCAACAGTTTGATTAGTAATAAACCAATTTTGCCTGAGCCCTACTTGCTCCTCTTGTAAATATTATTTTGGGGGAGCTCACTTCTACAATTTGTTGATAAGAAATCTAGTATGGAATATCAATGATCACATTTAGAGCATTATAACTATGATATTAATGAGGACAGACAATGTGGATGATAGTGAGGATGATGCTTCATGTACTGTGCATCAGAAACAGAATTAAAAACTTGATTTTACCCGCATTGTCTCAATTAATACTAATTTTAAAATAACCGCGTGACTTAGAAGGTCAAAAGTATCACTGTTGAGTAAAGATTCTGAACTCTCTGCTACCAAGAGACCTTTTCCGCGGGCCTTTTTCAGCTGGATCTAAAGTTTACTATCCAATTCTTTTTGAGGAAAAGGAGCTAGATTTAGTAGATTTTTGGCCAATGTCTAGTCCCTGACCCATGGATTTGGCAGGTCCTTAAGGTCCTTGGCTTTGTCCTAACTCTCTGCCTGCCTGAGGTGGAAACTGTGGGAGCCATGTGGATGTTAAAACCCCAACCTGACTCCATTCCCCAGGACCTGTGCTTATATCAGTGCCTGATGGCCTTGTGGACTGCTGAAGCCTCAATTCCTACTTTCCACTCTAGGTTTGAATTTCTCCTCTGTTTCTGTATCCAGTAATTTTCTATTCCATCCTCCAGTTTTGGCTTTGATGTCATTATATTTGGTGTATTTTATCCAACATTTGCAAGTGTTTGGAATGGGACCGAGGTCCCATCAGCTTAGTCTCCAGATTTTGGTATAAGTGAGGATTCGACTTTTTCTGATCTTCAAATGTCCCAGAATGCTGTGTCTAATATTTGTCATGAACAGAATTGGCATGAGGAAACTAGAGCCAGGATCTAAATCTCAGAGTCCATCACAATATGACAGGTTGTTTGGGAAAACAAAAGGAAACAAAACAGTCTTCTACCCTAAAATATTTGATATCTAGAATATGAGGCAGAAACCTGAAACTCTGATTGCAGAGAGGCTGCAAATTTTAAACTTTGGGGAGTAACTGGGATTATTTGTTTTACTGATAATAAGCACAAAAGGTCAGACAGTATTTGTGGAACGTTCAAGGTAGTACTTGTGGAATGTTCACTTTTGAGCAGAAGTGTGGTGGTCACCCCAGGAAGTTACATTGACATCTACACTACCCTCCCAGCGTGTGGAGTGTAGTCAGGACAAAGATGTCTGCTTGCCCTTGCAGTGTCAGGGTTCCTACCAGCAAGTGACTCTGTTCTCGATCTCTCAGGTTCTACAGTCCTTAAGCATGTTTTTCATTTGGTCACCTTAATTATAGTACTTGGTACCTTAGCTGTGTATTCCAACAAAATGTAAATTGGTGTAAAAGCATTCTGTTTCCTTCTACACAAACACTCCCATTGATGCGGGGTTTTCCTTCTCTGTTTTCCCTGCAGGTTTGGTTAGCTGGCTCTCTGGGGCTCAGTGACAGCATTGGGCAGTCTGAGTAGGGCTATGCTCTGACAGGGACTGATGAGGTCTGGAACAGCAGGGATGTGCACAGAATAACAATATTCTTTTCCTTTTTTTTTTCTTTTTGACGTTTAAAAAGTGTCAGATTACATTGTGAGTAAATCCATATTGGAAGGTTGTTAAAGTAAGTGAGCACCGCTTTGCCAACAACATAAGTTCACAGGCTCCTAGAAGAAAGCTGACTGAGGATTGTTTTATAGTGCTGAGACTTGCATCTTAAGGTCAGACCTCTCTCGGTTCTGCTGTGTCTAGAGAACTGAGAGAAGGGACTAGGATAAACCAAGGTGAGATTTTCACGCACTTCCACTGCCCCTTCTCCCTTTAGCTGTCAGCACTACATTGTAAAAAAGGCAAGTTAGGAAACAACCCAAGTGTTCATCAACAGAGGAATGGATAAACAGAATGCAGTATATTCATACAATGGAATATTACTCAGCCTTGAAAAGGAGTGAAATTTTGACACATGCTACAAAATGGATGAATCTTGAAAACATCATGCTAAGTGAAATAAGCTAGATACAAAAGGATAAATATTGTATAATTCCACTTATATGAAATATCTAGAATAGGCAAATTCATAGACTTAGAAAGTAGACTAGAGGTTACCAGGGTTTAGGGGAAGGAGAGTATGGGGAGTTATTGTTAATGGGTATAGAGATTGTTGGGAGTATGAAAAAAATTTGAGTATGAAATAAAAAAAAACTTGGAGTATGAAAAAATTTTGGAGATGGATAGTGGTGATGGGTGCCCAACATTGTGAATGTAATTAATGCCCCTGAACTGTACACATAAAAATGGTTAACATGGCAAATGTTATGTTATATGTATTTACCAAACACACACACACATAGGCAAGTTAAGGGGACTATCATTTCTGGAAAGATGGAATAGGCATACTTTTCTCTTTCTCTCTCTAAGTACAGCTGAAAACTCTGGACATGATAGATAAAACATAAGAAGACTGAAAGGTGGAGAGAAGAAGGCAACACTTAAGGGGTCTTGAGGCCCGGAATGACACAGTTGTGAGTTCCCTGGGTTTTGTTTTTGCCTCATATGTCCCAGACTGAGTGCGGCAGAAGCTGGCAGCCCAGAAACACCAACAATTGCAGGCAAAAAATGAAAAATACAAAAAAGCCCTAAGAAAAGCCATCTTGATATTGAAGGTGCTGGTGCCAAATTTGATGGGGTAGGGCAAAGGCTGGAGCTGACAATAGGATGACCCTGTCCCTCGGCCTAGGGAGTAGCTCCCGGGATTGTCGTGGCTGCAGAACCTGCTGGAAGGTTCTCAAAGACACCCATCAACTCCTCTAAACCTCCCCCTCACTCAGACAGTACAAAGCCTTTATTTTAATTGTATGCAAAATGTTACCTCGTCACTCGTTTATAATTTTCTCAGGACATTTTCAAAGACCAGTTTGATACCATGTATAGTGTGGGACTCCTTGATATTGTAGCTCACATAATGCCTCTAGAGACCTAGCAACCCAGGTAATTGTATCCAAAGTAAAAATGGTTACTGGGGAGAATTTATACCCAGAACTATCAGTATTCTAGCTCTTTTAAACAAGAACCCAGGAGTTCCTAGAATTTAGACCATCATCCCCAGTAAAGATTAGTTAACTTTTAATCCTATAAGAACAAAGTTTAACACAAAAAGAAGACCCCAGGTGCAGTCTTTTTGCTTCTGCATAAACAATAGGGTAGAGAATGAGATAAACGCTGGAGGTTAAGTCTCATTTGTATGACCTACTATCTTTGTTGCACTGGACAAATCACTGAACTCTTCTCTGTGCTTTTGTTTTCTCATCTGTAAAGTGGGAATGATAGTAATAATAAAGATTCTTTTAAAGATCAAAAAATAAAAGTCTAGTTAGTTGCTTATAGCTCCCATTATAAACAACCCTTGTAAACTCTTGGAAAGGGCTTCTCTTTATGTTCAGAATATTCCAGAAAAACTTGTGCTTCCTTGTAGACACTAAGGGAGGACTTCACTGACCAAAGCTCTTTGTCCAGTGCTGAGCACTTAGCATCAGCACTCAAGTCCTCTGTGAGCTACTAAGGACTGGAAGGGCTCATCTTTTCATCCCTGGGTCCCAGAGATCCACATTGCCTGGTCAGATATCCTGTTCTTGATGGTTTAGTAATCTAGCCACTCTCTAATCCCAGGCTGAGATGTCCCAGTGGTAGGGCCAATGGGTACATTCTTCATTAAAGGTTCTGAAAAACAATCACATCATCCCTTATTGATATATCTCCCTTGGAAGTGTAGGGGAGGAAGACATTTCCTCGACCCACTCTAGGTCCTTCTGGCCAGGCTATGAATTAAATTGACATGAGACAGAATGATGGGAGAAAATCAAACAAAGCTTTATAATACGTATACATGGGAGAGACTTGGGAAAACTGAGCAACTCACCAAAATGGTGGAAGCTCTCACCTTAAATAACAAACATCCTCAGCTAAAGACAAAGGAGGATGTTGGGGATGGGGGGAGTCAGTTATGGGAGGTTACCAGAAAAGTAGAATAAACAAGAGTAGGGTTATTATGCAGATTTCAGTACTTGCCTTCCACATTGAGAAGAGTTTTTTGAGATAAGGTCATCCCTCATTCTTCCTGGTACAGAGAGGGAGACACCTTTACAGATGGAGATTTCCCTTACAAATGTAAATGTCTCTTAACAAAGGGTAACTTCTACTTTTCAGAGTTTCTCTCTGGTCTGCAGTTTTTAAAAGTAACCAGCCCAAAATAATCCTCATGCCAAAGAGACATATCTTGGGGTGGACAATTCCAGTCCCCGACAGAAGATATCAGGATTATCTGTGCTTCTGCAAATCTAATGAAACCATGAAATCACCCTATGGGATGGACTTTTTATCCCCACCTTGCAAGTTATGAAACCTGAGGGGTTAAGTGATTATGTCAAGCTTACTAGTTTAAGCATGAGGAAGTATAAACAAAATCCTACACTTACTCCATATTTTATCCACTGGGTTCTACTATCCTGGCACCAAAGAAGAAGAATTTAGCACTCATATCCTTTATGCTTATTTTTTTCTTCTCTAGTTATCTGAGGGACTTTAATTTCCTACATCACAAGGAGGTAGGTAGACGAGTGTAAGAAAACTGTAGGTATAGACATCACTTTCTGAGGGGTCTAGATATTTAATTAAGAAAGCCTGTAGATAAGGGCAGATAGACTTTCCTTGATCCATGCACCAGTTTCAATTAGGCAGTTGTTAGTTAAAATGCATTTCCAGGACATCCTAAGAGTTAATGAAATTTGTCATTTATTTCACCTGCTGTAAAAGGATACCCACACAACTTCATTGTCGGGTATTTTCTCTTGGTTATTTACATGAATTATTTATCTTATGTCTGGAAATTTAATACATGTCTTAGAGCTGCAAATTATACAATCAATCTTAGGTTTTGTAGTTTGCTGTCTAAATGGGTAATCAATCTCTGCTATTAGTTTTATTTATTAAGTCCAGCTCAAGAAGTAGAGGTTTGACCCCATTTTACATTATGGTAAAATCATACATATGGTTAGTCCAAGATGTTGGATGCAGTGAAGGTAAAAAGAAAACCGGTCTAAGTGAGAGGTGAAGAATAAATACTGTGCCAATCCTGCATGTCGGGATTGTGGGAGGAGATTAATGTATTGTCCCTGCCGAGGCAGAAATCAGAACATGCTGGCCAGTCGGTAAAAACGTTGAAGTAAATAATGGTTTCAAAAGTCATTCTGAATCAGTGAAACAAAGTTTGGAAATTTTAGAAACTAATTCTCAGATGTGCAAAACCCACCAGCTTCCTCTTATCTGATAATTTTTTTCTATAATGTTGGTTTCTATCCCAGGATCATCAAGCAAAAGGTACTGGAATGCTACATTAGCTTAGTCAGTAAGTCCAGTGACAGACTGCCCAGAAAAACTAATAATGAAATCCTTTCTGAGTTGAGTTTTGTATGGCTGCCTTTCATTTGAAAGGAAGAGTACAGCATAAAGGAAGGGAAGATTTGGACCCTGTGACTATGCAGCTGAGCTCAGGCCACCTCATACCATTACTTATATTCATCACCCAACTTCTTAAAGCAGTCTGTAATTTTAAGCTTTCCAAACTGCTCAATAATTAACTATTCTTAACTAGAACATTGTAGAATCCCAGGAGCTGGGCCACTAAACAGTATCGTGGATAGAGAGAGGACAGTGTGCTGTAGTCACAGTGTTGGGCTTTGAAGCTGTTTTTTCCTCAGTGTTCATAAACATCTTTTCTGAGGCAGCAAGGCCTTTGTGTGCACCACTTCTCCTTGCCTAGAACGTTCTCTTTCTTTATCCTCCCTGCACGGTTCCTATTGAACTCAGACTCAATCTTCAAATCTCAGTGTATAATCCTTTTCTAGGGAAGCTTTCACATTCTCCAGACTAACTTGGCTTCCTTTGTTATTGAGTTTTATATATTTTTCACAAGACCTCCTTTCATAGCAGTAAAATTTACATTTATCCATAAAATTATTTTATTGTTATCTGTCTCCCCTATGGGAAAGTAAGCTCCATGAGGTCAGGGGCTGTGCCTGCTTTTTCTCATCATTTTGTCTCTACCTCTTAGCACAATGCTTGGAGCATAGCAAGAAGTTGATTAACATTTGTTAAATGACTCAAAAACAAGAGCAATTTTGCTTTTGAATCTGGTGAGAAAAGGAATGCAAAACACAACTTTTGTGCCTTTAAAAACTATTATGGAATCTGTATTCTTATAATCAATACAAAGGGACAAGTTCTCTACAGTATTTTAGCTCAGGGGTGACTGTGGAAGTCAACAGAGATTTCACTTAAAGAGTGTCTGGCTAATTTGGAAATAACTATGAAAGGTGTTTGGATGGTTGATTCATTATTGTGTGACAAATACATAACTGGCTTTAAAATTGACAGCAATTTTCTATCATTCGGTTGGAAGAAGGAAAGAGGAAAAAATTGAGGTGGACCCATTGAGTACCTTGGCTCCTTATAATTATATCACTTTTGCTTTTTCTATCGTCATAACATCTGCTGATCTTCCATGATGTATTTTATTGCTCTAATGCGACAGGAGAGATCAGCAACTTGACCATCTTGTGGAGATTAGAAAATGGGACTTCCTTTTGTTCTCTGACCTCAGCCTCCCTTTGTGGCCTTTAGTTCCTTTTTGCTTTGTCAGGGAAGGTGTCACCTATGGGTTTCCTCTTCAAAACTGCAAAGGAAATTCAAGACATAGTTCCATTTCAGCCTGCTGTTTGGCTTAGTGACAAAACTTAGCTATTGTTTTAAAGTAAAATCTAAAGCTGAGTATAAAAAATTGAGATCTGAGTAAGAAGCTTTCTGTGGTTCCTTTTCATCTCATCTTCAATTGATTCAATACGTGTTTGTTGCATATCTTTGATACAGAAGGCACTATGATATGTGTTAGCTAATAAAAAAAGGTCCATGGTCTAATGGGAGAAGCAAAGTTGTAGCTAGCAATATGACAGACAATGATAAGTATTAAAATAGAAGTACAAAGAAAATATTATGGGAACACAGGGGAGGGAGAGATTAATTCCAATTTATGGATTTTGTAAGACTTTGTGAAGGACTTGGACCTTGAAGATGGATCTTTAATAATGGGGAAAATTTTAGTGAGCTCGAACAGAGACAAGAGGATCTTCTAGCACAGTGAATGCTTTAAAAATATATACTAATACTGTGGAGCTGGAGTTCTCAATATATTGAGATATAATGAGAAATAAGATTACAAATGTAGGTTGAATCTATAGAGTAGGTCTTGAATGCTATGTAAAACAGTTAGGACGTTATTCTGTAGATGGTGTCTATTCAGGAAAGATCACCTTTGCAAGAGTTTTAGTAAGTTTTGGTTTGGTGTGGTTTAGTAAGATAGCTGGTAATCAGATCAGGTAGTGAGAGATAAGCAGGAGTCTAATACAGTTTCTAGTGTCCTTTTTATGTCTTGTCCTGTTACTCACTAGGGGTTCTGACTTTAATCTACTTCAGATTGGGCTTTGTTGGCTGGATGGGGGGTGAACGAGACTCAGGTTGCATCAAAATGCATTATCTGCAGAAGAGGCTGGCAGCCCAGTGTCCTGGTTGGTGATGAGGCTGGATCCTAAAGCCCGCAGGAAGGTGATGGAGGAGGAACAATGCCTCTCTCTGCCTCCTTCCAGGCCTGCATGTGTTCTTTTTCAAGACTCAAAGTGTGACTCAGTGTGGCCCATGGGTTTTGATGTTCATTTCAGCTTTGAGATTTTGTTAGTGGAATTTTTTCCCATAGTCTTGGCAGTAGGATGCCTGACAGTCTTTGTTTTCATTCCTTTTTTTTTTTCTTCTGAGTGTCATATATATTTTAGTGTAAAGTCTAGAAAGGCTGAATCTTGGGTTGCTATCCAGAGGTCGTTGTAGACCAGAAATAAGCACATGATATTTTGAAGTTCCTTTTGGTGATTTCATGGTTCAATAATTATAGAAATAATATGAAAAGCTCATGATATATTTCTTGTCTGTGACTATTTACAAAAATCAGGCAAGACTGAAGGGAGATTAGAAGATCATCTGGGCCACTATTATATCATCCAGCAGAGAGGAACTCAGGGCCAGAATTCAGGCCGTCGTAGTGGAGATAGGAAGGGAGGATGGACATGAGAGTTGCCAAATGGGGTGAGTATGTTGAGGTTATTGTTGATTGGGTGTAGGAGCTGAGAAAGGACAAATTTGCAATATCACCTAGGTTTCTGGCTTCAGTGACTGAGCAGAGAGATAAAAGTGCCACTCAGTAGAATGGGAAATATGAGAGTAAATAATGATTTTTGTGAGACCAATCATGAGTTTGTTTGGATATGTTGAGATTGAAGTGCCTGTGACGTTTTCAGGTGCCTATACCAGCGGTGGGAGGAAAATGCATGGAATTAGAGCTCAGGAGATACATTTGGCGTGGATTTGATAGTCACTAGTATACAGTTACACATTACTTAACAGCAGAGATATGTTCTGAGACATGCATTAGGCAATTTCGTCATTGTGCAAACATCATAGAATGTACTTACACAAATCTAGATGCTACAGCCTACTACACACCTGGGCTATATGCTACTAATCTCCTGGGGCTACCATTGAATATGTGGTCCATTGTTAACTGAAATGTCATCTTGCAGTGTGGGACTATTACTATTTATGTCAAGGAAGTGAATGAATTTCCCAAGAGTGAGCATGTAGAATATGAAGATAAGTGGGCCTAGGTCAGAAGCTTTAAGACCATAATTTATGGTGTGAACGGAAGCAGAGGAGAGCACCAAAAAATGAGAAGGAAAGGCCATGGACACAAGACAGAGGGAGAATCTGGAGTCTGGTAAAGCCAAGGAAGGAGAGTTCCCATTTAGGAATGGTTGAATGAACTTGACTGAGAAATGCCCACTCTCCATCCAGACACACAGAAATGGTGGCTAAAATATAAATTTTATCAAATACCTAGCAGAACTCTAAGGGAGTTCTCTGCTTGCCAAGATAGAACTCAGCTAAAGTAGTGAATAGAGGGGCTGGCCCCATGGCCGAGTGGTTAAGTTCACGCACTCTGCTGTGGCGGCCCAGGGTTCGGATCCTGGGCGCGGACATGGCACCACTCATCAGGCCACGTTGAGGCAGCATCCCACATCCCACAACTAGAAGGACCAGCAACTAAGATATACAACTGTGTACAGTGGGGGTTTGGGGAGATGAAGCAGGAAAAAAAAAAAAAGGACAAGAGAAGCATGCAGACATTTTAAACAATGAAAGATATTGTCATTAAAATAAAGATCAATAGATTAAACAATAGAATAGATGCAGATGGAGAGAAAATTAGTGAATTGTCAAATATACCTGATGAAATCACATAGAATGCAGAACAGGTAAATAAAGAGATGGGAAATACGAAAAAATAAATGAAGAAACATGGAGGATAAAATGAGAAGCTTCAATATACAGCTAATAGAAGTTCCAGAAGGAGGAAGTAAGGAGCATGGTGGAGAAGCAATATTAAAAAGAATTATTAAAAATGTTTTAGAGTTAAAAAAAGAATCCTAAGTTTGAAAAGGCACACAGAACCCCAAATAAGATAAATAAATCTGCATCTAGAACTATTATATTAAAATTACAAACATCAAAGATAAAGAAGAAAAAATACAAAGCTACAAGAGGTAAGACAGATTATATACAAAGGAACAAATCAAATTGATAGTTGTTTACTTATGTATAATCTTTGTGATCATAGATACAGAAGACAGTGAAATATCTTCAAAATGCTGAGGGGAAAGTGTAATTCAAGAAAAAGCAAATATTTTCATACTTTTCTAAGGAAGATTACTATCCACTGACTCTTCTAGCAGGAAGTGCTAAGAGATTCACTTCACCTGAAAAGAAACTGAACCCGGAAGGAAGACTAGGAAGCCCATACATATGGAAAATTGATTTATGTCTGAATGGGCATTGCAGACCAGTAGGTAAAAGATAATACTACTCAATAAATGGTGCTGGGGCATTCCATTATTCCCAACAGTAAAATAAAATGAATTTGGACCCCTGCTTCACTCTATATAAAAAAATCAATTCTCAGTGGAATAATGTGAAAGGCAAAATAATTAAAATAAGATAATAAATTATTACAATAAGATGGAAAGATATCTTTATGACCTTAGGGTAAGGAATAATTTATTAAACCATAAAGAAAAGGCTTTTGATAAATTTGACTATGCTAAAAATGAAAAACCTCCCTCCTCGCAAAAAAGATTGAGATGTACAACAATTTTCAGAAAACTCACATGGTCAGAAAATTAAAAGAAAGAGGCTTAACTGTACTAGTAATTGGAGAAATGCAAATTAAATCACAATGGGAAAGCGGACTGGCAAAGAAACTAAATTGACAATATCAAAAGTTGTAGAGGATTTGGCATAAAAAATGGATACCACTAATGTTTATTCACAGTGGTGAATGAATATTTACAGTGTTCACTAAATCAGGATATAAATTATAGTGTATTTATACAGTGTATGCTATAAAGCAGTGAAAAATGAATGAACATAAACTATGTACATGTGCTTGGACAATCCTCACACACAATGCTGAGTGAGCAAAGCAAGTTGCAGAAGAATATATATTCTATGGCACCATTTATATAAGGTTAAAAAATTCAAAACAATATTACATGTAGATTAAGGATATGTAAATGATACAATTATGGAGATGCATGGGAATGGTATAGTTCAAATTCAAGAGGGAGAGTTATATGATCTAGAAGTGTTAACAGGGGTTTCACCTGTGCTGTAAATATGTTATTTATTAGGCTGGGAGGCAAGTACATGGACATTTGTTGTTTTATTTTGTATACTTTTTTATGCCTTACGTATTGCAAAATGCTTTTCTAAAATGAAAAGAGTAAGTCAGAGATGAGGGAATAGAGATGGCAAGTGAAGACCGTTCTTTTCACCTTTTTTACTGAGAAGGGAAGAAGAAAAGAGAATATGTTGTTCCTTGACACCAGGTGATTTGGAGGAATTCAGAAGTTTGTTCAATTTTGTAGGTAAAGTGACATGTGAAACTGCAGAATTATGAGCTCGAACTCAATATATTGAACTTTGTGAAGAAATTTTTATTATTTGGATGGTACCAAGTACAGGGTCTGAATCATGGTATACACAATTTGGAATTATGTTGAATTAAATCACTAGGAAGCCAAAAGCTCTAAATAATTTTTTCTTTATATTCTTTCTTATTCTCTAATATAGCTTTTTGAGATAAGCCAATAGCGTACATATAGAAAAATGATCAAAATTGAAAATATTGAATCACTGAAAATATTTATAAATAACATTCTTCCAAAGAAGCTGAATTTGTATGGTATAAAGGTCTCTTAAAATGTGTGGTCCAAATGTAGATTGTTTGTGGCCAAAGTTCTTTGTTTATTGTTTTCAATTCCACACACTAAACTAGGTATCTTTACATGTTTTATTTCATTTATTCACCATAACTTTCAAAAATGAAAGAGCTCACCAATAGCATTCATATCTCTTTAGTGATATGGGGTAGATATTTTTAAATGTGTGTTTAAAATTATATGCTTTAATTGTCTCCATTTTAAAACTAAATCAGTCATTTTCTGAGTAGGGTACAGTGTGTTCTGTACTAAAGGAAAACTGCTTGGAACGAAGGTGCTGCTGAATAGCTCTGCCAGAGACCTTTATTTCAAAGACAGAATTGTATTTCACAGGAAATGTGAATCTGAAAGCATTTTACGAGTAATAAGCTTTTAAAATAGCAGCGAGTTCATTTATGCTTGGAAGCTGGACGTGGAACTTGTGGTTTTTTTCTGACTTGCATGAAATTGTTAGGAACATGCCATATTCTAGCTAAGAAACATAAAGATATACCAAACGTAGCCTTCCCCTGAGACAGCATCTATGGAATAGTCTGGAGAGACAGTAAACCCAGAAGATAAGTAAACTCTAAATGTTCTCAGCAGGTTGCTGTCCCAATCTGGACCACCCCCTTACACTTTCATCCTCATCTCCAGTGAAATTTAAAAAGAATTAGTAATCATAATAGCATTCATTAAATGTTCAGTCTTACTGTCCCCACTTAGAGATGGTAAAACTGAGGCACAGAGGGGTTAAGGGTCTTGCAAAGGCCCATGATTAATAAGTGGCAAGAGTCAAGTCTAAATCTAGCAATATGATTTCAAAGCCACTCACTTAACAGCCATGCTACTCCTCTTGCCATATTTGAAGACATTAAACCAGGGCATTGATGTGAGTTACTGATATAGGCAAATTCTCTCAGGGTTCTATCATCACTCTTGGCTGCTGCTATCACTGGTAAGTTGGGGCTTAGATCTTTACCCCCAGCCCTTTACGCATGCACATATTCTGTTAGGTAAGGCAAATAGTTTTCTAAAATGATAAGACCAATTTAAGCTCGCAGCAATGCTGTATTAGAGTACCTCTTCTTCTACATTTAAAGTTTTTGCTCATCTTACAGGTGTGAAATGGTATCTCATTGTGGTTTCAAATTTCATTTCCTTGATTATTGATGCAGTGGAAAAATTTTCGCGTTTTTAGGCCATTTATATTTCCTTTCTTATGAAACATCTGATGGTGTTTTTTGCCCATTTTTATATTGGGTTGTTTGTCTTTTTTCATACTGATTTGTAGGAGTCCTTTACAAATTCCTTATATCAACCTTTTTTCTCTTATATATATCAAATATCTTCTCTTAGTTTGTGTCTTTGCATCTTTTACATCCTCTTGATAAATGGAAGTTCTTAATTTTGAAGGAGTTACGTTTATCAATCTTTTCCCTTTGTGATTTTGAGCTTTTTTTTTCTTAACATTTACTATATCTTACCATACGCCCAAGATACTAAAGATGTTCTTATGTATTATCTTCTCAAAAATTTATAGTTTTGCCCTTCACATTTAAGCCTTTAATTTGAATTGATGATTTTCATGTGTGGTGGGATGTAGATATCCAATTAAAAAATTTTACTTTCCAGTTATTTTATTGAGATCATAATGGTTTATAACATTGTGTAATTTCGGGTGTACATTATTATTTATCAATTTCTGAATACACTTCATTGTGCTCACCCCAAGTAATCTAGTTTTTGTCCATCACCATGCATATGTGTCCCATTACCCCTTTTGCCCACCCCCAACCCCCTTTCCCTCTGGTAACCACTAATCTGTTCTCTTTATCCATGTGTTTGTTGTCTTCCACATATGAGTGAAATCAAACAGTATTAGTCTTTCTCTCTCTGGCTGATTTTACTTAACATCATACCCTCAAGGTCCATCCATGTTGTTGCAAATGGGATGATTTTGTCGTTTTTATGGCTCAGTAGTATTCCATTGTGTATATATACCACATCTTCTTTATCCATTCATCCATAGAAGGGCACTTGGGTTGCTTCCACATCTTGGCTATTGTGAGTAATGCTGCAACAAACATAGGGGTGCATAAATATCTTGGATCATTGATTTCAAGTTCTTTGGATAAATAGCCAGTAGTGGGATAGCTGGATTGTATGGTATTTCTATTTTTAATTTTTTGAGAACTCTCCATACTGTTTCCCATGGTGGCTGCACCAGTTTGCATTCCTGCCAGCAGTGTATGAGGGTTCCCTTTTCTCCACATCCTCTCCAACATTTGTTGTTTTTTGCCTTGGTAATTACAGTCATTCTGACTCGCATAAGGTGATATCTCATTGTAGTTTTGGTTTGCATTTCCCTAATAATTAGTGATGTTGAACATTATTTAATATTTCTGTTGGCCATCTGTATATCTTCTTTGGAAAAATGTCTGTTCATATCCTCTGCCCATTTTTTGATCAGGTTGTTTTTTTATTGTTGAGTTGTACACATTCTTTATATATTTTGGAGATCAACCCCTTGTGGATAAATGATTTGCAAATATTTTCTCCCACTTGGTGGGTTGTCTTTTCATTTTGTTCATGGTTTCCTTGGCTTTGTAGAAGCTTTTTAGTCTGATGTAGTGCCATTTCTTAATTTTTTCTTTTGTTTCCCTTGCCTGAGTGGACGTGGTATTTGAAAAGATGCTGCTAAGACAAATGTCAAATAGGGTACTGCCTGTATTTTCTTCCAGCAGTTTTATGGTTTCGAGTCTTACATTCAGGTCTTTAATCCATTTTAAGTTAATTTTTGTGTATGATGCAAGATAATGGTCTACTTTCATTCTTTTGCATATGGCTGTGCAGTTTTCCCAACACAATTTATTGAAGAGACTTTCCTTTCTGCATTGTATGCTCTCAGCTCCTTTATTGAAGATTAGCTATCCATAGATGTGTGATTTTATTTCTGGGCTTTCAATTCTGTTCCATTGATCTGTGTCCCTGTTTTTGTACCAGTACCATGCTATTTTGATTACTGTAGCTTTGTAGGTATATTTTGAAGTCAGAGATTGTGATGCCTCCATCTTTGTTCTTTTTTCTCAGGATTGCCTTAGCAATTTTGGGTCTCTTGTTGCCTCGTATGAATTTTAGGATTCTTTGTTCTATTTCTGTGATGAATGTCATTGGGATTCTGATTGGGATTGCACTGAATCTGTAGATTGCTTTAGGTAGTATGGACATTTTAACTATGTTTATTCTTCCAATCCATGTGCATGGAGTATCTTTCCATTTCTTTATGTCATCATTGATTTCTTTCCATAATGTCTTATAGTTTTCATTATATACGTCTTTCACCTCCTTAGTTAAATTTATTCCTAGTGGGGCTGGTGCGGTGGCCGAGTACTTAAGTTTGTGTGCTCTGCTTTGGTGACCCAGGGTTTTGCTAGTTCAGATCCTGGGCATGGACATGGCACCACTCATCAGGCCATGCTGAGGTGGCGTCCCACGTAGCACAACCAGAAGGACCTACAACTAGAATATACAACTATGTACTGGGGGGCTTTGAGGAGAAGAAGAAGAAAAAAGGTTGGCAACAGATGTTAGCTCAGGTGCCAAAAATAAAAATAAAAAATAATAAAAATTTCTTCCTAGATATGTTATTCTTTTTGTTGCAATTGTAAATGGGATTGTATTCTTGAGTTCTCTTTATGTTAGTTTGTTGTTAGAGTATAGAAATGCAACTGATTTTTGTAAGTTGATTTTGTAACCTGCAACTTTGGTATAGTTTTGGATTATTTCTAAAAGTTTTCCAATGGATTCTTTAGGGCTTTCTGTATATAAAATCATGTCATCTGCAAATAGCAAGAGTTTCACTTCTTCATTGCCTATTTGGATTGCTTTTATTTCTTTTTCTTGCCTAATTGCTCTGGCCAAAACCTCCAGTACTATGTTGAATAAGAGTGGTGAGAGTGGGCACCCTTGTCTTGTTCCTATTCTCAGAGGGATGGCTTTCAGTTTTTCCCCATTGAGTATGATGTTGGCTATGGGTTTGTCATATATGGGCTTTATTATGTTGAGGTACTTTCCTTCTATACCCATTATATTGAGAGTTTTTGTCATAAATGGATGTTGGATCTTATCAAATGCTGTCTCTGCATCTATTGAGATGTGATTTTTATTCCTCATTTTGTTAATGTGGCATATCAGATTGACTGATTTGTAGATGTTGAACCATCTTTGTATCCCTGGTATAAGTCCCACTTGATCAGGGTGTATGATCTTTTTAATGTATTGCTGTATTTAGTTTGCCAATATTTTGTCGAGGGTTTTTGCGTCTATGTTCATCAGCAATGTAAGCCTGTAATTTTCCTTCTCTGTGTTGTCCTTGTCTGCCTTTGGTATCAGGGTGATGTTGGCCTTGTAGAATGTGTTAGGAAGTGTTCTGTCTTCCTCAATTTTTTTGAATAGTTTCAGAAGGATAGATAATAAATCTTCTTTGAATGTCTGGTAGAATTCTCCAGAGAAGCCATTTGGTCCTGGACTTCTATTTTTGAGAGGTTTTTGATTACTGTTTCAGTCTCTTTACTCATGATTGCCATATTCAGATTCTCTATTTTTTCTTGATTTGGTTTTGGGAGGTTTTAAGAGTCTAAGAGTTTATCCATTTCTTCTAGATTGTCCAAGTTGTTGGCATGTAGTCTTTCATAGTATTCTTTTATAATCTTTTGTGTTTTTGTGGTATCGTAATTTCTCCTTTCTTTTCTAATTTTATTTATTTGAGCCTTCTCTCTTTTTTTTCTTCTGAGTCTAAGGGTTTGTCAGTTTGTTTATTTTCTCAAAGAACCAGCTCTGTCTTTCATTAATCCTTTCTACTGTCTTTTTTGTTTCAATTTCATTTATTTCTCCTCTCATTTTTATTATTTCCCTCCTTCTGCTGAGTTTGGGCTTTGTTCTGCTTTTTCTAATTCTATTAGGTGTGGTTTAAGATTGCTTATTTGAGCTTTTACTTGTTTGGGCCTGGATTGCTATGAATTTCCCTCTTAGGACCACTTTTGCTGCATCCCATATGAATTGATATGGTGTGTTTTCATTTTCATTTGTCTCACGATATTTTTTGATATATCCTTTAATTTCTTCAGTGATCCATTGGTTAATCAGTAGCATGTTGTTTAGTCTCCACATCTTTCTTCCTTTGCCAGCTTTTTTCTTATAGTTGATTTCTAGTTTCATAGCATTATAGTCAGAAAAGATGCTTGATATGATTTCAATCTTCTTACATTTATTGAGGCTTGCCTTGTTTCCCAATATATGGTCTATCCTTGAGAATGTCCCATGTGTACTTGAGAAGAATGTGTAATATGCTGTTTGGGCATGGAGTGTTCTATATATATGTATAAAGTCCATCTGGTCTAGTTTTTCATTTAATTCCAATATTTCCTTGTTGACTTTTGTCTGGATGATCTATCCATTGATGTAAGTGGGGTGTTGAGATCCCCTACTATTATTGTGTTGTTGGTCATATCTCCTTTTAGGTTTGTTAATAGTTGCTTTATGTATTTTGGTGCTCCTGTGTTGGTGCATAAATATTTATAAGTGTTATGTCTTCTTTGTGGGGTGTCCCTTTTATCATTATATACTGCCCTCTTTGTCTCTCTTTACCTGTTTTATCTTGAAGTCTACATTGTCTGATATAAGTATGGGAACACCTGCTTTCTTTTGTTTACTGTTAGCTTGGAATATCATCTTCAATCCCTTTACTCTGAGTCTGTGTTTGTCTTTGGTACTGAGATGTGTTTCCTTGAGGCAGCATATTGTTGGGTCTGTTTTTGGATCCATCCCCCCACTCTGTGTCTTTTGATTGGAGAATTCAGTCCATTTACATTTAGAGTGATTATTGATATATGAGGGCTTAATGCTGCCATCTTATGGCTCATTTCCTAGTTCTTCTGCATTTCGTTTGTTTCTTGTCCCATGTATTTCAGACTGCCAATTTGGTTAGGTAGTTTTCTATGATGGTTTTCTTAATATTCTCCTTATTTATTATTTGTGTCTCTGTGTTCTAATTATTTGTTTAGTGGTCACTGTTAGGTTTATATAAAAAATCTCATAGATGAGATAGTCCATTTTCTGATAGCCTCTTATTTCCTTAGACTAATGCAATTCCATCTCTTTCATCTTCCCCTTCTAAGTTATTGTCATATCTTATTCCATCTTGTGTTGTGAGATTATGGTTAAAATGATGAGATAATATTTATTTTGGTGTTTTCCTTTCCTTTATCTTTAATGTTATAATTAAGTGTTTACTAACCTGTTCTGATAGAGAGCTGCAATTTTCTGATTTTGCCTACCTATTTATCTCCTTTCTCAGGGCTTTGTATCCCTTTTCATGTTTTTTTTTCAGGTATGAGGGCCTTCTTGAGGATATCTTATAGGGAGAATCTTGTGGCAATAAACTCCCTTAGCTTTTTATTTATTTATTTTATTGCAGTAACATTGGATATAACATTATATAGCTTTCAGATGTACATTGTAATATATTATGAATTCTGTGTAGATTACATCATGTTCACCACCCAAAAACTAATTATAGTCCATCACCTCACATCTGAGCCTAATCACCCCTTTTGCCCTCTCTCCTCCCCACTTCCCCTATAGTAACCACCAATCCAATCTCTGTTGCTATGTGTTTGTTTGTCATTGTTTTTATCTTCTACTTAGGAGTGAGATCATATGGTATTTGACTTTCTCCCTCTGACTTATTTCACTTCGTATAATACCCTCAAGGTCTATCCATATTGTCACAAATGGCCAGATTTCATCATTTCTTATGGCTGAGTAGTATTCCATTGTGTATAAATACCACATCTTCTTTATCCATTCGTCCCTTGATGGGCACCTAGGTTGCTTCCAAATCTTGGCTATTGTGAATAATGCTGCAGTGAACATAGGGGTGCATGTATCATTATGCATTTGTGTTTTCAAGTTCTTTGGATAAATATCCAGCAGCGGGATAGCTGGATCATGTGGTAGATCTATTCTTAATTTTCTGAGGATACTCCATACTGCTTTCCATAGTGGCTACACCAGTTTGCACTCTCACCAACAGTGTACAAGGGTTCCCTTCTCTCCACATCCTCTCCAACACTTATTGTTTCCTGTCTTGTTAATTATAGCCATTCTGACTGGAGTGAGGTGATACCTCATTGTATTTTTGATTTGCATTTCCCTGGTAGCTAATATGTTGAGCATCTTTTCATATGCCTGTGGGCCATCTGTATATCTTCTTTGGAGAAATCTCTGTTCAGATCTTTTGCACATTTTTTAATTGGGTTTTTTTTTTTTTACTGTTGAGTTGTATGAGTTTTTTGTATATTTTGGATATTAACCCCTTATCTGATATATGGTTTGCAAATATCTTCTCCCAATTGTTCGGTTGTCTTTTCATTTTGTTGAAGGTTTCCTTTGCTGTGCAGAGCTTTTTAGTTTGATGTAGTCCCATTTGTTCATTTTTTTCTTTTGCTTCCCTTGCCTGGTCAGACATGGTACTTGAAAATATGCTGCTTGAACCAATGTCAAAGAGCGTGCTGCCTATGTTTTTTTCTAGAAGTTTCATAGTTTCAGGTCTTACATCCAAGTCTTTAATCCATTTTGAGTTGACTTTTGTGCATGGTGTAAGGGAATGGTCTACTTTCATTCTTTTGCATGTGGCTGTCCAGTTTTCCCGACACCATTTATTGAAGAGACTCTCCTTTCTCCATCGTTGCTCTTGGCTCCCTTGTCAAATATTAGCTGTCCATAAGTGTGTGGGTTTATTTCTGGGCTCTCAATTCTGTTCCATTGATCTGTGTGTCTGTTTTTGTGCCAGTACCATGCTGTTTTGGTTACTATGGTTTTGTAGTGTATTTTGAAATCAGGGAGTGTGATACCTCCAGCTTTGTTCTTTTTTCTCAGGAATCCTTTGGCTATTCGGGGTTTTTTGTTATTCCATATAAATTTTAGGATTCTTTGTCCTATTTCTGTGAAAAGTGTTGTTGGAACTTTGATAGGGATTGCATTGAATCTGTCAATTGCTTTAGGAAGTATGGACATTTTAACGATGTTAATTCTTCCAATCCAAGAGCATGGAATATCTTTCCATTTCTTTGTGTTTTCTTCTATTTCTTTCAAGAATGTTTTATAGTTTTCAGTGTACAGATCTTTCACCTCTTTGGTTAAGTTTATTCCTAGGTATTTTATTCTTTCTGTTGCAATTGTAAATTGGATTGTATTCTTAATTTCCCTTTCTGCTACTTTGTTGTTAGTGTATAGAAATGCAGCCAATTTTTGTATGTTGATTTTGTATCCTGAGACTTGACTGTATTCATTTATTATTTCTAAAAGTTTTTTAGTGGATTATTTAGGGTTTTCTCTATATAAAATCATGTTGTCTACAAAGAGTGACAGTTTCATTTCTTCTTTTCCAATGTGGATCCCTTTCATGTCTTTTTCTTGCCTGATTGCTCTGGCTAGGACTTCCAATATTATGTTAAATAAGAGTAATGACTGTGGGCATCCTTGTCTGGTTCCTGTTCTTAGAGGGATAGCTTTTAGTTTTCCTCCATTGAGAATGATATTTGCTGTGGGTTTGCCATATATGGCCTTTATTATGTTGAGGTATTTTCCTTCTATCCCCATTTTATTTAGAGTTTTTGTCATAAATGGATGCTATATCTTGTCAAATGCTTTCTCTGCATCTATTGAGATGGTCATGTGATTTTTATTCTTCATTTTGTTAATGTGTGTATCATGTTGATAGATTTGTGGATGTTGAACCATCCCTGAATCCCTGGAATGAAACCCACTTGATCATGATGTATGATCTTTTTAATGTATTGTTGTATTTTATTTGCTAGTATTTTGTTGAGGATTTTTGCATCGATGTTCATCACTGATATTGACCTGTAATTTTCTTTTTTTGTGTTGTCCCTGTCTGGTTTTGGTATCAGGATAATGTTGGCTTCATAGAATGAGTTAGGAAGCCTCCCCTCCTCTTCAGTTTTTTGGAAGAGTTTGAGAAGGATAGGTATTTAGTCTTCTTTGAATGTTTGTTGGAATTCACCAGGGAAGCCATCTGGTCCTGCACTTTTATTTTTTGGGAGGTTTTTGATTGCTGTTTTGATCTCCTTACTGGTGATTGGTCTATTCAAATTCTCTACTTCTTCTTGGTCCAGTTTTGGAAGGTTGTATCTTTCTAAGAATTTATCTATTTCTTCTATATTTTCCAATTTGTTGGCATATAGCTTTTCATAGTATTCTTTTATTATCTTTTGTATTTCTGAGGCGTTCGTTGTAATTTCTCCTCTTTCAGTTTTGATTTTATTTATTTGAGCCTTCTCTCTTTTTTTCTTGGTGAGTCTAGCTAAGGATTTGTTAACTTTATCTTTTCAAAGAACCAGCTCTTGATTTCATTATTTTTTTCTATTGTTTCTTTAGTCTCTATTTTGTGTATTTCTGCTCTGATTTTTATTATTGTCTTCCTTCTGCTGGTTTTGGCATTTGTTTGTTCTTTTTCCAGTACGCTTAGATGTGCCGTTAGATTGTTTATTTGGGATTTTTCTTCTTTGTGGAGGTAGGCCTGAATTGCTATAAACTTCCCTCTTAGAACCACTTTTGCTGTATCCCATAGATTTTGGCATGTTGTATTTTCCTTTTCATTTGTCTCCAGGAATTTTTTTATTTCTCCTTTGATTTCTTCATTGACTCAATCATTGCTCAGTAGCATTTTGTTTAATCTCCAATTTTTTGTGGCTTTTCTAGTTTTCTTCCTGTAGTTGATTTCTAGTTTCATACCTTTGTGGTCAGAAAAGATGCATGGTATTATTTCGATCTTCTTAAATTTATTGAGACTTGTTTTGTGGCCCACTATGTGATCAATCCTGGAGAATGTTCCATGTGCATTTGGAAAGAATGTATATCCTGCGGTTTTTGATGGAATGTTCTGTATATATCCACTAAGTCCATCTGGTCAAATGTGTCATTTAAGGCCACTGTTCCCTTATTGATCTACTGTTTGGATGATCTATTCATTGGTGTAAGTGGAGTGTTAAAGTCCCCTACTATTGTGTTACTATCTATTTCTCCTTTTATGTCTGTTAATAATTGCTTTATATATTCAGGTGCTCCTATGTTGGGTGCATAGATATTTACAAGTGTTATATCTTCTTTTTGGATTGTTCCCTTTATCATTATGTAGTGCCCATCTTTGTTTCTTGTTACAGTTTTTGTTTTAAAGTCTATTTTGTCTGATATAAGTATTGCTAACCCCACTTTCTTTTCTTTGCCATTTGCATGGAATATCTTTTTCCATCCTTTCACTTTAAGTTTATGAGTGTCTTTAGGTCTGAAGTGTGTCTCTTGTATACAGCATATATATGGGTCTTGTTTTTTTATCCAGTTGGCCACCCTGTGCCTTTTGATTGGAGCATTTAGTCCATTGACATTTAAAGTAGCTATTGTTAAATACGTATTTATTACCATTTTGTTACTTTTTTTACTGGATGTTTTAGTAGTTCTTCTCTGTTCCTTTCTTTTTCTCTTGCTCTCATCCATTGTGGTTTGATGGCTTTCTTTAGTAATGTGTTTGATTTCTTCTGTCTTACTTATTTGCTTATTATAGGTTTCTGATTTGTGATTACTATATGGAACCTATATAATATTCTATTTATATAACAGTCTATATCAAGTTGATAAACTCTTTAACTTAACCTCTTTCTTAAATCTCTACTTTTTCACTCTCCTCCTCCCATATTGTATGTTTTTGAAATCATATATAATCTCTTATTTAATGTGTGTCTATCCATTACCCTCTTATCATTGAAATAAGTAATTTTAGTGCTTTTGTCTTTTAACATTCATCTTATCTTCACAGGTGATTGATCTGCTACCTTTACTATATTTTTATCTGTACCAGTGATTTTATTGCCTGGTGTTTTTTTTTTTTTTTTTTGATAACTTTTTTATCCCTATTTGTGGTCATTGCTTTCCCACTTAAATAAGTGCCTTCAGCATTTCTTGTAGAACTGGTTTCTTGGTGATAAGCTTCTTTAATTTTTGCTTGTCTGGGAAGCTCTTTATCTCTCCTTCCATTCTGAATGACAACCTCAATGGTTAGAGTATTCTTGGCTGTAGGTTTTTTCCTTTTAGCACTTTAAATATGTCATGCTATTCTCTTCTTGCCTGTAGAGTGTTGGCTGAGAAGTCTGCTGATAGCCTTATGGGCTTTCCTTTGTATGTCACTTGTTGCCTTTCTTTTGCCACTTTTAGGATTCTCTCATTATCTTTAATTTTGGGCGTTTTAATTATATTGTGTCTTGGTGTGGGCCTCTTTGGGCTTATCTTGTTTGGAACTCTCTGTGCTTCCTGTACTTGAATGTCTGTTTCCTTCCTTAGATTAGGAAAATTTTCATCTATTATTTCTTCAAATAAATTTTCTGCCCTTTTGTCTCTCTCTTCTCCTTCTGGAACACCTATAATATGAATGTTAGTGTGCTTGATATTGTCCCAGAGTTCCCTTGCACTGTTCTCATTCTGTCTAATTCTTTTTTCTGTTTTTTTGTTCAGCTTGGGTGATTTCCTCTAGTCTTCTGTCCAGCTCGCTGATCCATTCTTCTGTATCCTCTACTCTGCTATTGAGTCCCTCTAGTGAATTTTTCATTTCCAATATTCTTCATTTCTGATTGGTTCTTTTTTATATTTTCCAGTTGTTTGTTGATGAGCTCACTGTGTTCATCCAGTCTTCTCCTAATATTTGTGAGCATTCTTATGAGATTTTATTTGAACTCTTTGTCGGGCAGGTCACTTATTTCTGTTTCATTTAGTCCCTTTTCTGGGGTTTTGTCCTGTTCCCTTCCTTGGAATGTATTCCTTTGTCTCCTCATTATGCCTCTTTCTCTGTGCTTATTTCTATGTATTAGGTGAGTCTGCTATGTTTCCTGATCTTGGAGGAGTGGCCTTACGTAGGAAATGCCTTTTGAGGCCCTTCAGTGTGCTTCCCTCTTGTCACCAGTCCAAAAGGTCCAGTGTTGACCCCTTTGTGGGCTACTTGTGCACTTCTGCTGTGGCAGGGCTGCTCTTAATGCAGGTACCCAGGGAGTCTAGTCTTTCCTTCCCTGGCCAGCTGTTTGTAAATTCGGTTTGGGGAGCCTCAGCACCATTGGCTGCAAGGTCTAACAGCACACTCCTGTTGAAATTTTCCTATTAATTGGGTAGGTACCCAGTGTAACTGGTTGCTAGGCTCAGGGGCTTAGAGTTGCTATAGGCCTTAGGCCTACAAGGCTGTTGTCAGTTCTCTTAGGAGTGCAGCTGAGTGGGGCTGGCCCTAAGCAGGGAGCATTTAATTGTTTCAGGCTTTGGAAGGTGGGGCTGATCCTTTTTCTGGCTATTTGTGAAGCACAGGTCTTCTGCTGCTGATAAGCCTCACCCCCCACAGGACCACACACACCATCAACACAGTCCTGGTCCATGCACACTTCCCAACCCGCTAGAGCATACCCCAATGCTCCATTGCAGAGGCCCCCACCACTCCACCAATGCCCCCCACAGTTCACCTGGTCCTTACACAGGCCCTGCCCCACAGAAGTGGACACATTCACCTGCCTGTAGAGGATCAAGGTACCAAGTCAATGGAGGCAGAAAAGTAGCCCGAGGGCTTGTTGTTGGGTGGGGCCATTCTCTAGGGTGGGCTACCTTCCCTGGCTGAACTGGATTTAATGTGTGCTCTAATGGGTGTGGCAGACCCCTGGGCTAACAGGCCAGGGGCAGAACCTCAATGGTGTCTGCCAGGGTCTGTGTCAGCACGCCTGGACCAGGTCAGAACAATGGCCCCCACCAATGTCTCAGTTTCTGGAGAGGTCACTCCTCTCACTGAGATGCCTCCAGAGCTCACCAGGTGAGTCTCTTTTCACCAAAGGACTGTCAGCCTTCTCTCTGGTGATTTTAGGTTGCTGAGACAGGTGGGTTTGTGCATGAGCCCTTTAAGACCCGGGCCTTTTTGGCTTGCGTCTGATAGCTTTTCCAGGGGTATTCCCCACTGCACTTAATAGCCAGCAAAACCAGATAGTAAGACCCTCATCTCAGTTGTGCTGAGTCTGAAGGATGCTTATAGCAGTATTGGCCCCTGCTCTGGATGTTACTCCTCCAGAGAGGGCTGAGTACCTTAGGGTGGCTCCCACCTGGCAGGCTGAGAAACTCCACCGCTCCTGCAGGTGATGTTTTCCTCTCCAGCAGGAATTTCTGCCTCTTCCGCCTTAGTCAGGACTGTCCATTGTTGTGGGGTTCTTTTTATCCAGTTTTCAGTTTTCTATCCAGGGTAATTTTTCCAAAAATAGTTGTAACCTGGTTGTGTTCGTGGGAGGAGATGAGTTCACAGTCTGCTTATGCTGCCATCTTGATGAGATCTCTCCCTTAGCTTTTTTTTATCCAGGAAGGTTTTTATTCCTCCATCATATTTGAAGGATAGTTTTGTTCGATAGGGTATTCTTGGCTAAAAGTTTTTGTCTTTCAGAGTTTTGGATATATCATTCCATTCTCTCCTTGCCTTTAAGTTTTCTGCTGAGAAATCCACTGAAAGCTTGATAGGGATTCCTTTGTAATTTATTTTCTTCTCCCTTGCTGGCATTAATATTTTTTCTTTGTCATTTGCTTTTGCCAGCTTTACTACTATATGCCTTGGAGAAGGTCTTTTTACACTGATACAGTTAGGAGATCTCTTGGCTTCTTTCACTTGTATTTCCAGCTCCTTCCCCAGGTTTGGGAAGTTCTCAGATATTTCTTTGAACAAGCTTTCTGCTCCACCCTCCTTCTCTTCTCCCTCTGGAATACCTATAATCCTTATGTTGCATTTCCTAAATGAGTTGGATATTTCTCTGAGAATTTCTTCATTTCTTTTTAGTCTTAGTTCTCCCTTCTCCTCCATCTGAAGCATTTCTATATTTCTGTCTTCTAAATTGCTAATTCAGTCCTCCATAATATCAACTCTCAGTTTAGGAAGTCCAGATTTTTCTTTATCTCATGTATTGTGTTTTTCATCTGCAACATTTCTGATTGGTTCTTGTTTATAGTTTCAATCTCTTTTGTGAAGAAGTTCCTGATTTCATTGAACTTTCTTTCTGAATTTTCTTATAACTTGTTGAGTTTTTTAATGATAGCTATTTTGAATTCTCTGTCATTTAGATTATAAATTTCTGTGACTTCAAGATTGATTTCTGGGTGCTTGTCATTTTCCTTCTGGTCTAGTAATTTCCTTTCTGTCTGATCTGGTCCTTTCTTTTCTAGTGTGGATTAGTGTCTCCACATAATTATAGTATCTGGTCACAGCTTCCACCTGCCGCCACTGGGTGGGGGTCAGGAGCTGTGTATTCTGAGCCTGCTGTGATCCATGGGACTCTCGCCACAGCCACTTGGTGCTTTACTGTCTGTGCACTCTGGCCAACCACTGAGCTGGGACATTGTGGGGGGCTGTTTTCTTTTTCCTGTGCAATCCTCCAACCTCTGACTGTTTTACTGTCCATCAGATAACCAAATGTCCTAGTACCATTTATTTCTCATGGATTTTCCATGTGCCTCTGTCACTCTGGTATGAGTCAAGCTTTCTTCTGAGGGTGGACTGTTTCTGGTCTTTCTATTTTGTTCCATTGGTCTACCTTGTCTAGCACTATCAATTTCATACTGTTTTAAAATGACAATTTCATAATTAGTTTTGATGAGTTTTAGGGAAGTCCTTTACCGTATTTTCCTTTGGGGCTGTTTTGCATCCTAATCCTATGCTTTTCCATAAACATTTTAGAATCAGTTTGTCAGGTAACATAAACAACTTTACTATAGTTTTGATTTGATTACATTACGGTTATAGATTAATATGGGAAGAGATGACATATTAACGACATTATTTTTTTCCCATTTGTGTACATGGGATATCCCTCTGTTTATTAAGGTCTTTCAAAAAAGTTGAAAATTTTTCTCAAAAAGGCTTTGTACATCTTTTGTTACATTAATCCGTAGGTACTTTATACTTTTGTTGCTATTGTCACTGATATCTTGTTTAAATTAATTTTTAAGCTGTTGGTGGGTTCAGTAATACAATTTTTATTATGTGGCAGGGACAACCCTGCTTTTCACTAGAGGTGTTTCCCTTTCTTCCTGGACACACATCTTTCTTAGCCTTCCTTCCAATTAGGTGTGGCCATGTGATTGACTTCTGACAAATGGAATGTGGGCATCTGTGGTATATGCCACATTGAGGTCTGACCATCAAACCTCCTCTACAGCCATCCCCTCTTTCCCTGTATGTTGCTGGATATTAATGCTGGGAGGACTTTGGAAGCCACATGTTGAGTAGGGTGGCATCTCTACCAACTGGGTCCCTGAGTGACTGGATGGAGTGGAGCTCCATCTCCCACCTGTTTCCATTAAATTAGCTTTACATGATGAGAAACGAATTTTTATTTTGTTAAGCCACTAAGATGTATCTATTACAACAAGGAAGATTATGTGTTATTGTTTTTGAGAAGCTTGGCCCTGTGCTGATATCTGTTGCCAATCTTCCTCTTTTTGCTTGAGGAAGATTGTTGCTGAGCTAACATCTGTGCCAATCTTCCTCTATTTTGTATGTGGGATGCCACCACAGCATGGCTTGGTGAGCAGTATGTAGCTCTATGCCCGGGATCTGAACCTGTGATCTGGGGCCACCAAAGCAGAGTGCGTGAACTTAACAACTACACCACTGGGCTGGCCCCAAGATTATCTAATTAAATTAATTAGAATTAACTAATTCTAATCCCAGCAACTCAATAAGCACATTTATTAATCTAAATATTTATCTATTGATTATTTAGTCTTTTCTGCATAAAAATTACATCCTTTGTAAATAATGAGCTTTGCTTGTTTTCTCTCCTATTTTTTACAGATTTTATTTCTCTTTCTTGTGTTACAGTACTAGCTAAGACCATCTATACAATGTTGAATAAAAGCAGCAATGGTTTGCAAGCTGCCTTGCTCCTGATATTAAAGGGAGTTCTTTTAACATTTTACCATTAATTGCTATGCCTGGTGTAATTTTGTATATATCCTTTATCAGGATATTGAAATTCCCTTCTTATTACTAATTTGTCAAGAGATTTTATCATGAATGGATGTTATTTATGATATATTTGCATCTTTGTGAAGTTCGTATGTTTTTTGTCCATTAAACTGATAATGTGCTGATATATCTATTTTCATGAGTGACATACCCCAAAATTTTAGCTTTGTTTTACTGTCCTTTCATGATTTTGTTATTACTTTGGTATTAATGTGAATTGGGGAATGTTTCTATTTTTCTGCTACCTGAAAGAATTTGTGTAAAATTGAATTCTCTGTGTCTGAGATGTATGGTAAAAATTATCCATAAAGTTGGCTGTGCCTGGTGGTGTGTGTTTGTGTATGAGTGTGATTAATTTTTAACCATTGATTTAATTAGTTTAATTGATTAATAGATTATAGAGTCTACTTTTGTTTTCTATTTCTTATTGGAGTAGTTTTGGTGATTTGTACTTTTCTGAGGCTGTATTGCATAAATTGTGCATAATATTCTTATTCTCGTAATCTGTACTGCATCTTTAGTTATATCATTTTGCATTCATTATATTCTTTATTTATGCCTTCCCTCTTTGTTTGCTTGATTAATCTTGTCAAAGCTTTGTCTTTTGTATTATTCTTTTCTGGGAACCACATTTTGGCTTTCTTGATTCTTTACATTGTATCTTTATTTTCTAATTTAGGGAAAATTTCTCTTACATTTACTACACTCGTCTTTTTCTTGGTACTTATGCTGCTTTTCTTTAGAACTTCTTAGTTTGGATGTTGATTTATGAATTTGGAGCCTTTCTTTCCTAATGTAATCATTTAAGGCTATACATTTTCCTCTAAATAGCATTTTATCTGTATATTTAAAGTTTATATATATATTTCATTATTGTTCAGTTCAATATTTTCTAATTTCCATTATGCTTACATTCAGAAGACTATTTTTGAATTAATAAACAAGTGGAGTTTCTAGTTATTTTATCATTAATTTCTATCATTTGCATTTTTTTAATAGAAAAATGTGATTGGATACACAGTATTTGCAATTTAATTGTTGAGGCCTGCATTAATGGCCTGGCACAGAGTGCATTTTTGTGATGTTTCCAATGTGCAAGAAAATAATGCATATTTCCTAATTTTTGAGTTTTATGTTCATTAGGTCAAGCATGTTGATTGTGTTCTTTAAATATTTCAGATATTTCCTTAAGTACTTGATCTTGCTTGATCAGTCAATTACTAAGCAAATGTATTAAGTTTCCTGCTATGATGAAGATCTCTCATAGTTCTGGCAATTTTTGTTTGTGTTCAGTTTTTGCTTATATATTTTGCATTTATGTTCCTATGTGCATACCAGTACAGAATTGATTTTCCTCATGAATTGACCATTAGATACCAGCCTTTTAAAATCTCTAGTATTGCTCTTTGCTTTAAAATTTATTTTATTTGATGCTAACTTAGTTATACCAGCTTTCTTTTGGTTAGTTTTCCCTAGTTTCTCATCTTCCATGCTTTGACTTTCCAACTTTGTGTATTTGTGTTTTAGGTATGTTTATTTTAAACAGCATATACTTAGATTTTTAAAAAATCCGGTCTGCCAATTATATTAGAGAGTTCAGTATGTTTATATTTGTTATGATTAATGATATTTTCATTGACTTCTACTATCTTATTTTGTGACTTGTTATTGTTTTTATGACCATGTTGTTTCAGATCAATCTGTCTATGTATATCTATGTATCTATGTATCTATGTATCTTAGAACAGGGCTTATTGTTACTGCCTCCTTTAGTCCACTGATTTTATTTTCAATCATTCAAACATAGTCAGATAGCAACCCCCTGTAAAGCCATATTGGAACCTGAAACAAAAGCAAAATGTGTGTACTTTTCAAAATATCCTCTCATACACAAAATGCATAAACTTTTCAAAATATCCTCTCATATTGTGGACCAAGTGAAAAAAGTTAATGAAAGTTCAACAACCAAACAATGTTACTGTACATAGAGCCCATGTAGCCCCATCTGTTGTCAGGCCAGTTGTCTAGCCTTATAAGTCCACCTGGCAGGGGGCATGTGGGCCAATTAGAAAGGACAGTTCAAGCTGCATGGTGACGCAGGTTGGCAAGTCAAAAAAACAGCAACAGCCCATTTCTGCTCACAATTTTGTTCATCGTGAACTTTTTTCCGTTAGTTTTTATTTTTAGGAATATTACATTAACAATGTTCTTTATCTTGATGACTGGGTCTTTTTGGTGACTGAGGTGGGCAAGTAAGCAATAATCCGGCCCTGCTGACTGTGTAGACCTTTGGGCTCCCAGCTTCAGGCCTGATCTCTGACTGGAAAGGTTCTGTCTTGCTTTTGATCTCCAGTGCCATGCGGAGACTCCAATTTACTGGAGTTGGGCATGTGCCACCAGGCAATGGGTAGATTTGGCACTAACTCATGTTAAAGCGTTATTCCCATTTTTTTCCAACTTCTGAGTGTTTCTTTCTTGATAGCACCACAGATCATTTAAAGAGATGTTTCTAATATTTTATCCAGCTGTCTTTGTTATTTTACTCCAGGGATTATTCACTGTATTTATTCTACTGTTCCCCTAGAAATGGACATCTGGAAGTTTCGTTAACATAAGATCTAAAGAGATGAGTTGTCTGCTGAGCTCAGCCAGTGTCTGATGACTGGCCACTGGTTTACCTGATTCCACTGTGAGACAGCTGGACTATCCCAGTGAACCTTGCCAGGAACAGTGCTGAGAGAGAGGCTGTCCTGCTGGGCTGTCCTGTGGGGTCTGCTCTTCTGACAGCTGGGTGGACTGAGAGAGATCCTGGGGAAGCAGGCCCACCAGCGCACACTGGGGAGGGTCCACAGACCACCTTCACCACCTCCAGGTGTGTGCCAGGACTCCTTTCCAATGGCAAACTTTTTAAAGTTTGATTTGTTTTTCAAAGATAGCTAATGCTTTTATATTCTAGGGACCGTTCTGAGAGTTTTGTGTATGTTAACTCACTTAATTCTCACAACCGCCTTATGTGGTAGCTGCTGTTATCTACAACAGAAAGGGAAACAGGACTAGAAATTCACTCACTTGCCTAATGTCAGGTAGACAGAAAGTGGAGAGTCAGAATTTGAGTACAGCTAACTTGGCTACTAATGCCATGCTCTTAACAACTGTGCTATACTTCCTTTTAATGCAGCAGAAGGAAGTGTGGTTAGTATTAGCTCAGAACAATGATCAGCAAAAGACTCCCATATTGACTGGTTTCCTGTCTCCTACAATGAGTCCTGTGGGTAGAATATATGAGTTATTGTCCCTGTGTCCTCAGCTAGTTATCAACTGCTGCACTAAATATCTTAATTGATCTCTCTAAAGATTTTTACCAGAGCAAAACCACCAAATATGTGGTTTTTACTCATAACATATTGATGACTCTTGGAAGAGTTGGGATAATCTCCACATTGATTATGTGTATGTGTTTCTTAATTACTCCTTGCTGTCATAATGGAGGCTTTCATCAATAGTGCATATCAACTGCATTAATTCCCAAGTGTGACCCACATCAACTTGCAAACACTGTGAATGATATAGAGGAATGACTTCAGTTGCTTTGAAATGGCTCGGATGGATTCAGCAGGCAGGCACATTCTGGAATTTTACACCCTATGTGTTCTACAACTGAGTCTAGCTCCAAGATTGTATTTACCAAATGAAACTTAACACGCTTTGTTTTAACCTTATATGAAGATACTTGGCTTCCTTAAGAACCAATTTGATCTTCTTCAAGCAAAAAGAGGGAGCTTGGCAACAGATGTTAGCTCAGGGCGAATATTCCTCAGCAAAAATAAATAAATAAATAAAACAAAACCAATTTGATAATTTTTCTGGCTTGTTTTCAAAGAAGTATTGACATGGGGCTCAGGAATATAAAAGTCTAAGAGTAAAAATTTGGACTGAGTGAAAGATGGCTTTTACTAGTTCCTTTTTATTGTTGTTATTGTTTTGTTTTGTTTTGTTTGGGTGAGGAAGAGTAGCCCTGAGCTAACATCTGTTGCCAATCTTCCTCTTTTTGCTTGAGGAAGATTGTCCATCAGCTAATATCTGTGTCATTCTTCCTCTATTTTGTATGTGGGACACCGCCACAGCGTGACTTGATGAGCAGTGTATAGGTCTGTGCCCAGGATCCAAACCTGCAAACCCTGGGCCACCAAAGCAGAGCATGGGAACTTGATCACTATGCCACTGGGAAGCCCCCACTAATGTCTCTTTAAAATAAAAGCTGTGTTTCTCTTTGAAGTATGTGAAAATTGGCCATTGTTTTAATCCATAATAAAAAAATATTTCAGCTTTGACTTCTTTCTTTTTATTATTCTCCTTTTTCTTCTATGATTAATTTAGTACTCTCTTAGGCAAGGCACTTTTACGGGCAAATAATTTTCTTTGTCAAAAAAGAATCAAATTGTAGCTTTAAATATATTTCTTGCATCATTTTAAAAGGAAATCAAGTGCTTGAATAATGAAATTGATGAATGATGGATCTGCCTCTCTATCACAGTTTGGATTTCCTGGGAAGCAGATTCTGAGATGGAGATTAACATGTAAGAAGGTTATTAGGGAGCACCCCTGGGACCAACCCGTGTGGAAGGGAAGGAAGCATGATTGGGCAAAGGGAGAAGTTGAGCTGTGACACGGTTTCAATAAAGACCTCAGCCCACCCCCTGGGGAGCTGGGGATGACCCTTCAGTGTTGCCTTCACTTGGGCAAGGCTGTGAGCCCTTATACTCCTCTGTCAGTCAACTGGACAAGGGCCATGCTGGGGAAGGGAATGAGACTTTGGACAAGGCAGCTTTTGTTAGTCAATGCAATTCCAGAAGAAGGCTGACAGCTGAGGACTGACTACTGTAGCACTCCTAGACACTGGGGAAAAAGTGCTTCGTTCTGAAGCAAGATCTGACAGCACGCTGCAGCAGCTACTGTGTTATCCTTTTTTGAGTTGTGGCTGTCTTGTTAAAGCCAATACCCCTTCTGTTTGTGTGTGCCTTTCATTCCTTCGAGTGTAGAACCCCGAACCGTTCTAATCACAGACCACTGCATTTTCATTCCTGTTGCTTCTCATGCTGCTTGCTTTGCCAATATATTTACTCCTCCTCAAGGTCCATCTCAAGAAACCTCTCCAGGGAGCTTTCTGTAATATCTCCAGCACTCACTAATTTCCGATAGCCCTCACTGGCTGTTCAATAGTTTGGAATTTATTGTGAAATACTTCAATATATGTCTTGTAATTTGTTTTCATCCATATGTTTTCTCTTTCTCTAGCTAAATTCTCTAGATTATGATGATTTCAGATTTTCACAATCTAATAAGGATATATGCTCCGTTTTTTATGTTTTCTAGCATTGTAATATACAAATTAAAGCTCAAAAATATTTGTCAAATGAGTGAGTCTCTCATTTGTCTAGCTCCTTAGCCAAGAATGTAGATTAAGTGTAGGCAAAGTTTATGAGAAACTCTTTGAATTTCACAGTTTCAGATTTTCATCTGTGTCTGTCTGTTCTGGCACCATGGTTTCACTAGTCATTCATTCAACAAATACCTGTTGAATCCTACTATGTTCTTAGACACTGTTCTAAGCAAAGGGGGTATGGAGGTGAACAAGACATGGGGCCTGCCATCCTGGAGCTTAAATTCAAAGAAAGAACAGATATTGCAACTGAAACATGGATGAGCAATATAATTATACAGCATGATAGCTATTATGAAGGTACTAGACCTAGTGGTGAGATAGAATCAGCCACTCTAGATCTGGGATGAGGTGATACTATCTTCAGAAGAAAACGATTTTGCCATGCCCAGTGGGAGAAGACAACCATTTCAGGCAGAAGGAGCAGGAACTCACGAGGCAGAAAGGACTCTGTGTATTTGAGAAACAGAAAAGAGGTCCAAGGGGTTGGACAGTAGTTAACACTGTAGAATGTGATATTGGATGAGGTTGGAGGTGTTGCTGGCCAAGGTAGAGGGTTTGGATTTTGTCATAAGAGCAGGGGGAAATCAGTGAACATTGGAGTTTGTTTTGTTTTGCTTTTTAAATAGAAGATAGAGGCAGAGTTACCATGAAACTAATGAAGCTTTAGCTTCAGGATCTCTCACTTGCATGAGTCCTTTCAAGGAGCTGGGAGGAAACCTAGCTGTATTTTCATATGATCATGGTTTTATAAAATTTGCAGTTGTTGAAGACCACTGTCTCTTTCCACTCCTTCCATCACACTCCCTTTTGTGGGGTGGCTTTGGAGTGGCTGTGGTCATTTTTGGGATCTGGCTCCAAGGAATTTCAGTGGGGATACTTTTAGTTTGGGTTTCATAAAATATAATTATATGGCTCATAGCCATTTCTGTGTATGGTTATGTTGTTGCTAGACATCTCTGTATAGCTCACCTTGTTTCTATACATGAAGGTGCAGGGCCAGAAGTTTGCATTGCAATGTGAGTGTATCCTACAGCACCTGGTCCTGGAAGTAAGCAGGTAGTGGAAGTGAAAAAAAGGTTTGAAGTATATGTGATAGAAGCTACACCACGGAAAACTCTTCTAGATATCAGATGCCTAAAATTCTAAGTAGAGAATTTAGTCTTTATTGATGCTTGTCTGTCAGGATAATAAAGCACAAATAGTTATAAATGCCCAATAGTTTTTCTTCTTTTTAGATTGGATTTGTGCAAAATAGAACTTATTGAAATTCTGTGTTTGTGGGGCACAAATCTGTGAGTCCAGCAAGCTGTGTGTGTGTGTGTGTGTGTGTATGTGTGAAGTTGCATGTCAAATAATCAATATGAAAAAAAAATAATACTAAAAAAAAGTTCTAGCCAAGCATACTGGAAATAAGATTGAATTACCTTTATGTTCTCTACATAGAAAATTATATTACAAAAGTATTATATTATGAGGATGTAATGAAAGGGGATACAGTCTAAACTTTAAATAAAACATAGAGGTGTGTCAAATAGTTAATTCATAAAAATGGTATGTTGTTGTTTTTCTGTATATTTACTTCCATATTTAATTTTATATTCAGTTTTTGGATTCTTTTTCTTTAAGGCTCCTCCCCCCTTGTTTTATGACCTTCAAACCCCACAAAACCTGGATCCATCTCTGATTGGGATGGTGGTGTGATCTGATTTCTATTTTATGAAGGTACTGGCTGCCATGTGGAGAATGCATCAAGGAGTGGCAGGAGTAAAATTAGAAAGCCCACAGTTTGCATCCAATCACAATTCTTTTGAACTTAGTTATTAAAGAAGGACATAAAAATGGTCAAGTGTTGGCACTGGTCTTCCTTCATTGCTTTCTGGAGTTAACAGAGCCTTTGAGAGGGTTGGCCCTGAGAGCACAGTGCCACTTCTCAGACTTTACTGTACATACGAATCACCTGAGGATCTGGTTAGCGTGCAGATTCTGCTTCAGTAGGCCTGGGATGGGGCCTGGGATTCTGCATTTCCAACAAGTCCCCAGGTGGTCCTGTGGCAGGTTCAAGGACCACATTTGGGGTAGTGAAGTAGAAAAGCACCGTGGGTCTAGAATCAGACTGCCTGGGTCTGAATGCCTGTTTTACTACAGGCTTTGTGACTTTGGTTATCTTCTAATCTTTCCAGTCCTCAGTTTTCTCATGTATAAATGGGGATGCTAATAATTAGAATCAACCATAGAGGGTTATTGTAGAGATTAAATGAGATGATTCATGCTAAGAGATTATCACAGTATAAGGGCACCAGAAATGTTAGATACCATTGTTCTTGTTTTAATCAGACAGCACAAAACAAACAAAAGCAGCCCGATGGGTTGTGACTCTGGTCACCATATATCATTTAAGTGAGAGCTCCTTACTGAAAAGGCAACAGAAACCTTTTCATTAATACTCTGATATCTGTAGAAACCAATCTGTATATAAGCTGCTATTACTTATTATGAGTTTAATTGTGTCCCCTCAAAAAGATATGCTGAAGTCCTAACCCCTGGTGCCTATGAACGTGACCTTATTTGGAAATAGGCTTTTTGCAGATGTAATCAAGTTAAGACGAGGTCATTAGATTGGGCTCTAATTTCGTATGACTGGTGTCCTTTATGAGAAGATAGTGTGAAGACAGAGACACACAGGGAGAAGGCCATGTGAAGGCAGAGGCAGAGACTGGAGTGGCGCAGCTGTGAACCAAGGAATGCCAAGGATTGACGGCTCCTACCGGAAGCTAGGGAGAGACAAGGAAGGATTCTGTCCAGAGTCTCAGAGGGAGCGTGGCCCTGCTGAGACCTTGATTTCAGACTTCTAGTCAAAGAACTGTGAGAGCATAAATTTCTGTTATTTTAAGCCATTCTTTTTGTGGTGCTTTGTTTATTACAGCCCTAGGAAAATAATACGGTACTCTTCATCCTTTTTCCATTTTTCACATGTTTATTTTTCTTCTTCGGCCACACGGAAAGCTTCTTGAGGGTAGAGATTGAACTTTGCTCATGTTCACGTCCCTTGAATGGCCTAGCAGTGCTTAGTCAGGGCTCAGTGAACGTTTGTTGAATTGAAGTAATTGTAGGCTTCCTAAGAAATAATGCAGCCCATTACTTGTTATAATGAATTCCCTATAATTTGCCTGTCAGCTTTTGGCATTAATTGTTATCGAGGAAATAGAAGAGATGTCTCTCAGTTGCCAAGAGAAGTTTGGATAGAACAGGGAAATAAATACTTATAGGGGAACACAAGAACTTATTTTAGTATTATTTTAAAAATAGTAAATAATATTCACTGACAGCTTGCTTGGTGTCAGGCTCTGTTGTATGTGGTCAGTATCTATTCTTCCATTTAATCCTCATAATGCCCTGGTGAGGTAGACCCTGTTGTTAGACACAGCTTGCTGATGCAAAAAACTGAAGTTTAGGGGCTGTAAAAAGCAGAGTTGAGAGTCAAACTTGGGCAATATGACCGGAAACTTAGCTCTTAACCACTAGACGATTGTGAAATGCAAACACTGATCTTCCCTTGCTGCAGAACTGAAAAATCCTTAACTTTGTGTTTATGGATGATAATGTGTTTAGATTGCTCTCCATATAAATATGTGTGTGAAACAGTGTTGAATATATACTTATTCTGTAGTATGTTTGTTACTTCTGTATATATCAGATCAATTTGCTCAGATATATTTAGGGCTTATGGGCCAGGTTGTCCTAAACCATTATCTTTATTGGGAAAAATTCATTGGTTTTCATTATTTTTTATTTCAAGAGGACCATATGGAAGCTTGATTAAGAAAAACTGGATAACACTGGAGAGAGAGTGCAGTGTAACATTCCTTCCAGTTGCCTCTGGTTCTAATAAAGTATTAGGCTCTGTCCTAAATATAGAATAGTACTTTGCAGCACATAGCTTCAAAATATTTCATAAATCATATTCTTGTGATAGAGAAGAAAACCTGTTTATGTAACCTAGGAAAGGAGTCTTCTTAGAGCTCCACCTTACACCTGGATGAATGCTTTGCTCTGAATTCTTTTATGAAATTTTGACCTGAAAGATGCCGCAAATAAAGCTCCTGTCAGCATGACCGTAGAGTTAGGACAGGCCGGGGCTGAGAGTCCTGCCGCTTGAGGTGATCTTGAAAGAGTTACTCAGTTCTTATGAGTCTTGATTTCTCATCTACATTACAGGTATAATAACTCCTTGATAATGCTAAGGATTATGTAAAGTATATCAGAACATAACAAAGTTACTTTCTGATTTATACCCTGTTTCATGAGAACAGCTATATGAGTTTTCACCAAATTTAGAGGGAATGTCTGAAAGGGTTTCATTAAAGTATAGGCTAAGTAGCACATATGAAATTTACTTTGGGAGGCTAAAGGGACATCTTAAATAGGTCAGCAGTCATTTTCCAAAGTAGCTGAAGCAGAAGGAGAAAGTGAGGACACAATTGCTCCTGCAATTGAAATCCCCCGCGCGGGGGTTTTCAGCTGAGCTGTGGATCTAGTCCCCCAAGGGCTGACATTGACAGGTAATGTTGATCTAGAATCAAGCTACTTCTCGCAGCAGTATCTCTATATACCTTGATTAAGAATCTCTGTGGCAGTTAGAATTTACTTATCAGTTATTAGTAGTTCTCTTCAATAACACAGGGTGGGCTTGTTAGAAACCTATGTGACTATTTAGCATAGAGCTTGGCACATAAGGAGATCCCTGGTGAACATTATCAATTCCACCCCTTCCCCATCCCTGCCAGCCACCTCTCCCACCAAGAGCGTGGAGGGAAGTCACTGCTATGTTTTATTTTGTATGAATCATACTTATTCATAGTGACTCAGTCATTTCTGTGGAGATAGAGCAGTCCAACAGCAATGCTAGCCTAATATTTTAGAGACACTAGGATATTTGGTGGGAAGAAGAAATAATTCTTTAGCAAGCCAGTATTTTTTTGTCACAAATATCAGAATGCTGAACTATATTTCGGTTTGCCTGGCTGCCCCTAAAATCTTTAAAGTGTTGCAAAAGAACTTTGGTTAATAATAAAAATGTGTATTTCTTGGTTTGAAACATTACTTTTAGTTTAGGCTGCCCAGAATTAAAATAACACTTTCCTATTGGCAGATAATTATAGAATAATGTATCTTTTATATTTAAATATTTTTTACGCTGAAGAGATAAATTAGTTTCATCCTCTCAGGTTTAAATTTCACTTTTGATTTTGAAGTAGTGCCATAAAAAGTCAGTCTACTGATGAAAATTACTCCTCATAAAACCAGGTGTGAAAAATTTTAAGTACAGTTTGTCTTAGATTTTTCACTTAAAATAACAGCATGTTCTCTAAAGTTGGCACCTTGAACTATTAACAGAGAATGTTCTCTTGTAAGGAGTGACTGATAGGAGAGCAGATTTTCTTCTGCATTTTGGTAAAAAAAAATTCTCGTCCAAACCTACAGCCAGTTTTTCAAACATCCACAAAGGTGTGAAAGTATTTTTACCCTTGGAAATCCTGATGGCACAGTCTAAAAATACAAGTGCCTTTATTTGTACATGGCTGGTCTGTTGAATGTGTTTTCTACCCTCCTAAGGGATGTCATAACCATTCAGAAGGCCTGAGCCTTAAACCTGCTGTGGAGAAGACCTTCTTCTCTCTCTCATTCCTGCCTTGGCCCATAGGGGAGGTGATTTCTGCCAACCCCTGCATGATAAGGAATGTTCCTGCCAAAAGCTAATACCACATTCCTTGAGAAATACTGTGGGTGCCAAAGGGCTGAGGAAGAAGAAGTCTGAGAAGGTACACACCAGCTCTCAGGGGGACTCTCTTTGTTGAACACCTGCCCTCAGGTATGATGCTTAGCTCTTGTTCTCTCCTTCGTCCACCTGACTGGGGTGTCTGCAAAGAACAGAACTAACCAGCCTGCCTCTTTCTCCAGCCTCAGGTCTAAGACGTGTTGTCCAGTCAGGCTCTTACTAGGAGCCTGTCTTATGGATTCATGGACACTTTTTCATCTGTTCATGAAGCTGATATTTTGTTCCCCATTCGGTTACTGATGTTCACATCTCTTCGCATTAAGGCAGAATGCCAAAGAAGAGGGCTGAGTGGTGGGATTTATCTTTATTTCTAATTTTAAAGAATACTAAAAATACTTCTAAAATTATTCTTTTAAATAGTTTTTCTTACTGTTAAAAAGCCAAAACCAAAAGCAAAAACCTTCAGGCTCTCATTCGAAGACCAAGAACTTGGTCTTTTTTGAAGTTACCAAATGTTATCTATGTGAATGTAAAAACCATTTTGTCTGGCTAATTATTAATCTGTCTCGACACAAAAAGGAGAAAGACTAGAAATCCTTTTAAATGCTTCTTTTATTTCATTGGTTGTACATTGGTGAGTGAACTGAATATTACAACCAAAACATAGAATTGATACAAATTAGACTCCTGTTTACACTGTAAGGTAATGAATGAAGGAATTCTTTAAGTGTTACAGAAAGATTTAGTAGAAATGTTACCAGTGATGTGGCTGAAAGAATATTTCGGTGAAGTGCTGTTATATCCTGAAAACCAAGAGTGAAATGTAGTTCCCATACAAGTGGCGAGTTCGTCTCTTAACTACAGTATTTGTTGAATTACTATCTTCATGTCTTGGATATTGGTGATTTTGTTTTTGTAATTAAACAAAGCATTTAAGATTTATTCATCATAGTCAGACTTCTGAATATAAACAAACTTTTGGCAAATAATATTTATACAGAAAAATAGTTTTAGATCCTCTCAAATCCCAGAATTATTCTATAAAATTACATTATAAATAAATAAAAAGCAAAATCTGTTGTACATATATTTGTACATCTATGCATTTGCCTTGCCTCCTCCTTATTGTAAATGGCATATTTATGACTCTTTGCATATTATAATCACGACTCTGGAAAATGGATCTCATAGTAAAAATACAGTCTTCTATGTTGGCTTGGGGATAAGGTGATGTTTTGATGCTCCGTTATTAAAGGGCTGAAAATAGTCGTGTGCTAATAATTCTTAAAATTAAAATCATGAAACAAAAGAAAAAAAGAAAGACAATGTTACAACAATTAGTCTACAAAAATATTTCAGTGATTCCCATAATTTACCTTTTAGTAATGTATACTATGTTTTCAATGAATTTAAGTGAATTAACAAAGAAAAAAGAAAATAAGTTTGAATGTTGTAGGCAAGTTGTAGCATAACTACATTGTTATAGTTGAGAAAATTACAAATATCAATAATACATAAAGATGAAACTACCAAAGAAATACAAGTTAGATACAATACTTTCCCACAAATTAAAACAAATGCAACAATACAAGCACTATGTAAGATTACACTTAGAATGTGATTTTCTTTTGACAGGGTTATCAAATCTATGATATAAGATAGTCATTAGACTTTGACCAACAATAATTAAAATGGCAGATTTCTTTTTTCTCAAATAAAAATGATATGGTTGGTGCATCTAATTTTCGGAACAGGCGGTGATGTCAAAATTTAAAAATATTTTACATTCAATCTCAAAAGTCAAAATACTTCAATCACTAAAATGTTCACAAAGAAAATGGATGTTTTAAACAATTATATATAATATTCATTTATAACAGCTGTTTTGTTTTTTAAACAATAATTTAAAAACTATGTAGGTACTGTAAAGGCTATGTGCAACATATAAAATGTGAAATATGAAATATTTGGTACGATAGTGCTTAAAATAAACTTTAAAACAAACTTTCTGAACAAAATTTAATTGTATCGCTATTACCTTGAAGATCAACCAAGTATTTAAAAAAGTAAACAACATTAAAATATGTTTCATCCATATATAGTATATATATGTATGTGTATATATAATATGTATGTACTTGTATTAAAGTTTTTTATACTTTTGAGACATAAAATATGCTTTAAGGTGAAAGAATTAAAAGAACTATTTTTTCCATGCTGTAGTCAGTTACAACCCTTTAAGCCAACTTTTGAAATGCAAAACAGTAATGGATTTTTTAAAAAGTGAAACTATCTACTTTTTGTTTACATAGTAATTTAGATTAAAGTCACAGTCAAATTTTCAGTGACTAAACTCAAACTTACTTAAATTAGAATATTATACAGATCTCCTCACCTACAGCTTCCTTGTTTGACTAGGTTTTTAGTTTTTAAGAGTTATTCTGTAACAGGCAACCGGATGGTGAGTTTGAAAGACTAATCCCTTAGATTAGACTGTTGGCATGGGCCTCTCATTCTTGTCAAGCTGGATGAAGTCTGGCAAAATCTAGGCACTTCTACAAAGTCTCTCTTATAAAACAACTTTAAAAATATACTTGTAAAATAATACCTTCAAGACTTTGTTTGGTGGGGTATGAAGCTCATACCGTGCAAAGTTTCTTTATCAATCTAGTTAATGTTACTCTAGAATCACATGATTCAACGTGGCATCTCCAGGCAAACCAAATCCCACACTTTGATGTGTCCCCAGTCCTTGTGCTTGAATTTCCATTCAGATTTTAGACCTGCAGGACAGGTATCGGTTTTACTTCACTTCTCCTCTTTGCTGCAGCATTCATGTCGTCAAGAAGTGAAACATACCCTTTGATCCAGTGGGTCAATGAAATAACAGTAATCGGAGTTAGAATCGAACCTGCCCTTGGAATAGGTTTTTAAACTAACGCTAATTGTTTATTGCTAACTTGGAAATATTCTGAGTCGAAATGAGTAAACTGGTTGGACTTTCTGCATCAGCTATAGTTATGGAGATAAGACAATATTCCTAGGACAGAAACTATGTTTAGAAACCCTTTAAAAGTAAACTTTATCCTTTATGTCTTTAAACATCACAGCTGGTCTCAGGTAGTTAACTATCTTAGGTTGGAATATACTAAGCATACCATATTTAATATTCATATATGATATAGCAGCACTAGCTTCTTAGAGTTGTGGTCTGTCCAGAAGAACTAAATCTTTATTTAGCATGCAGTTTGTGGCAATTCTATTGAGGAGGAAACAGGATAGTATGTACAGTAACAATGTTTAGTTATTCTCAATGCAGATTCTTGGCATTCCATTCCGTTTCTGCTGATTATTTCAGAATTATCTGTTAAAGAAAAAGACAAGCATGATTTAGATATCCTTCTGTGAGGGAAAATACCAAGTTTAAGTTTTACTCTTTGAAAATAGACATTTAAAAATAGGAATTTTCTTCAATTTCTCATAATTTTGGTGCAATTATAATTTTGCACAATCCCCACCCTTCATTCTGAAAAATTTTACACTTAAGTACTTCTGCTACGTGGCCACTGTAAAAATGATTCATATGCACAGTATTTTCTGTAAAATTGTGACAGCATATATGTGGGCATGCACTCTGTTTAGACTCTAATCTCCTGTTTTAGTTTTTGCTTCATATCTCTTTATTATATGTTCACATTATTGTTCAATTAATATTTGCTAAGGTGATCTGGAAGTCTGATAAGAGAATTAGTTTGTAAGTGAAAAGTTGTTTGTAAGGTTTAAATGTAAATATTTTAAAATGCACAGTAAATTAAGTATTATTTATTTATCAACTTGCATTTATAATTCAAAGATGTGTTCCCATCAAAAGTAATTTTGTTCTCAAGATATAAGAACAACCAGTTTCAAATTCAGGGAATGTTTAAATATCCCCTATTAAAGAGAAAAAGGGATAACATTCAAATAAAACAGTTAAAACATTCTTAATAAATCCAGAAGCACACGTAAAGCTAAACTATCAAATGCAAACCGTTGTCCCTGCAGTCTGATCCCTAAGTTCATTTCCAACTCCACACTTTGCTAAGGACAATGAGTTTCCCTGTGTGACCCAGCTCACTAAAGGTCAAACTTAAAAGCCAAGCTTTTAACACATTCTAACAAAAATACTTATTCTTTGTGCAATGCTTTGACCAAACTTTGTGCTATTAGTTAACAAAAATGTTTATTTATTAAAGAGCCAAGAGTCTTTGTTAAGGGAATAACCAGTAAAAATTCTTTATGGTCAAGGTCAGCTAATATTCCTGCACACTGGAATCCAATTCCCAATAAAAGCCTCATTTCTACAAGTATAATTTCTTATCCCATGTCAGAATTCATACAAATGGATATTGTTCCCTTTGAGTGCTCCTGCAGTTTATATAAAACAGTTTTAGTACATACACTCAGTTTCTCCCATGAAATAAATATGAGTATCTTTTATTTTATTGGAACATACAGACGTGGATGGAATTGATAAAAATAGAGGAAGAACTCATTTATATTAAATATTTATACTAAATGGAAACTCAAAACTTCTGGTAAGATCATTCTTATTTTTTAAAAATTCCTAGGAATTTAAAATTACTTGGGAAAAATAGCATTCTTTGTCTTGTGTACTGATAGACAAATAAAAGTAATAATGAGATATAATGATTTTTATATGTAAATATTATCATAGTATCTTTGAACAGTTATTGTGAATAGCTAATATTCAAATTATTCAGATGGTTATAACTTCATTTTTAGTTTTAGATATTTGATTATTTAGATTATTAAATAGGAATTATTCTATTTCATCCCTTAGCTTCAACACTGTCTGTAAGATTTCCAAATAAGAATGTGCCCGAGGGTGTCAAATCATGTCCTGTTTTTCTTTTTCTTTCCTTTTACTTTAGCAAGAGTCTCTCTAAACTATTTATGGGAAAAAAATCTTGCAGTTTCTTAAGTTGATATATAATAATATATATTATAGAATATATTCACGTTTTTGCTTATTAACTGAAACTAAAATGCCATATAGAATGAAATTCCTAACCACCTGGAAAGAAAAGTATTTTATAGAAAGTCTAGCAATGGGCAAATGTGTATTACAGAAATTAGTTACAACAATACTTTGGACTTGTATTTGACAATGAGACATGTATGACTGTCCAGGTTTAACTGAACTGTAAATCAGCCTTGAAGTTACCTAAAGGCATTAACTGGACTCACCCAGACTGCTTTTTCCTTCTACCCAAGCCTACTCACAACCCATTATATGGATAAAAACAAATAAAAATGACCTCTGGTACACCAAAGTCTTTGCTGTCACTGCTGCCTGGCATCTGGGCCAGAAAACTCTGGCCATACCCTAGTCTATGTCTTTTGCTCTCTTGTGGACTATCAATGTGGTGTCAAAGAATGAATTACGTTCCTAGCAGCTGTGAGCTTCAAGAAGTTCAAGAGATTTGATCTTAGAGGTAGGAAAGCTTTGAGTGTTTCATTTTCTGATGGTAGCATTTTTCTTGAAAATATCTTTTGCTTATTAAATTTTTTTCTGAGAAATATAGCTTGCTGGTACAGTCTGAATTAAGTGTACCCTGGGGTGAAATACACTCTGGAAATACAGACAGAACAGGAATCCTGATGAGGAACAGTTACCAACTGAGTGCCTCTTATTTAACTATTGCCCATTTGATGGCTGCTTCTGATGTTAGAAGACATATGATGTTACAGGCTCTAGGGCCCATGGGGAAGGCAGGACAGTTCCCAGCCAGAAGGATACCTGTGCAGGGAAGAGGAGAGCCAAGTGTGTGTTGAGTGGTGTGGGGTGGGGGGTGGAGAAGCCCTTTTGAGGGAAAGAGGGATCTTCTGTCTAGTTTTTAATAGGGCTTTTCTTTAGTCAGATTATATTTTTAATTCACACCAAAGAAACATAATTTAAAGAGTAGTAGGTAGGTTTTGTGTGTTTCCCTGTTGACTCTCCTTAGAGATTTTCTTCTATACCAATTCTCTATGGACATATAAAATATGTTCTGTGCATAAAAACTTCCTCAATCTCCATTGTAATTTTAATAGGCAGGAGGATCAAAAGCTTCAGAAGGTGCCTGAATATTTCAATATAGGTAACAAAACATGCATTCCTAAAAGAGCAGGCCCTGGAACATGGGCTTCAAATCTCATACTGACAAGCCCTAATCCTGAGCTTGTCCATTTAAAAAAATGGTTATTGAACCACAGTTCACCACAGTGACCTTGATAGACTGGCTGTCAGTGGCGCCCTTCCTGCCCTGCGATGATCAAAGCTAAGGCTGATATCCAAAGTTCCTTCCTCAACCTCCAGGCACTGCAGCTCATGTTTTCTTGAAAGGAGCAACTGAAAACCCTCCTGGGGTCTGTCAGAGTACACGTTAGTCAGAGAAATCACTATTACAGTGGGTCCCCTCAAAGTCCCCTCTCTGAAGCATCCTTATTATCTTTGTTTTAATTTTAAGAGATGCTCCCTTGATTTTCCAGGAGACTGAGAAATTTCTACCAGAGCCTTAAGAGCTAGGACAGTATTGCCAGTCATATTTTGCAGACACTGAAAAGACAGCACGAACAGCTTTAACTAGCTTGCACACCGTACCAAGTGCTTGTGCAAACCAGGATCAGCTCAGAGATGTTACCTCACTCTGCTCGTGGCTTGGGAGGCCCCTCCAGGGCACAGTGACAGCCTGCCATGGGACCAAGGGAAAGAGTGCTTCCAAGAGCGTGTGCCAGCAGAGGTCGGTGCTCACAAGAACCCCCCTGGGAGCTTGGAAATGGGGTGGGGCCTAGAGCAAATGGAGCCTGGAGAATTGGATGGGAGAAGCCAGATGGGTAGAAATTGCTGAGGGACTTGTGGGGCTGCTAGGCCCCTCTCCAGGACATCCTTGCCCGGGTGGCCAACCATGTCCTACCCCAGGCCTCCTCCAGACAGATACTGCAAACATGTCTGCTTACAGCAACAGAAGCCCTACCCAATTACAGGTCCACTCTTTCAGCTTCTGAAGAACCCTTGCAAGCTATACAATAGGAAAGAAATCAAATTATATTGAACAAGATGTAGTTCTGTTTATCTCCCTGTTAGATGACTCTCTCAAATAAGTATTTTTTTTATATAACAGAGAACCATGACAATGAAGGGGGTTAAATTATTAAAATAAGATTCTAGCCAATCTTGTATGGTAAATCAAAATCTTGAACTGAAGCCATTATTTCAATTCCTTTTTCCACTAAAAGGAGAACACACAAAAATGAGAATAGCTGATGCCCACAAAATCGGCAATTCTATTTTTAAAACAAAGACATACTTGATCTCAAATCATGAGTGCATTCATAAATCTTTAGTAGACCCTCTAGCTGTAATAAGATTATCTGTAACAAGAATATCGGTTGGCTGCAATAGTGTCTACTTATCAATGAGCATCTCCTCCAGGTGGCTGGATTTAAGACTCTCATGATTCTGCTTAATCTGCATCCTTAAATCACTCCCATATGAACGCAGTACATGATTAGTCTAATATTTATTTATTGAATACAAACATGAATGGCCCCAAAGAACATCAGATGGATTATTTTCCTGTTAAATGTGTTGTGAGCAGCCATTTAATAATCTCTGCACGCTCAGTGAAGTGCCTACCATTGACTTGTAGTGCAATGGCAGTCAAGTTTATTAAAAAGAGGATTGGGTTAGGGTACTACCAGAATACTAAGCCTACTGGGCCAGGCAGGAAATGTACGTAAGTGAGTGGGTCAGGAAGGGAGTGTGGCAGAGGAAGGGCCCACGTCTAGAGGGAAGGGAGCAGCAGCTACTTAGCTCCAGCCAATTGCTACCTGCAGAAACCTGGGCTCTAAGTTGCTTGGCTTTTCTGTTTTCCAAAAGAATCTGGAAATTTAGCAACTAATTCACATTACAGAAAACAACTCTGTGTGGGTCAAATATATCTTTGGGCTTAATGCAGCTTTGAGCTGTTGGTTTGTGTTCTCTTTGAGCCTTACTTTCTGGAAGGAGATATCCACTAAGCCTGGATTGCTAGCTTCCTGGGCTGGGCAGCAGCCAATGCTGTAGGCAACATTAAGGGAGGCAGCAGTCACTACTGCCAGGTGGGATCAGGAGAGCAGGTCTAATGAGGGGTTAATCCTGCAACTTTCAGACATTTGGCTTTCTCCCAAAGGAATAGCAGGCTTGACCAACAGGCACCCCCTACCTAGGAAGAAAACACTGTACCTCCCTTGACTGATTCAACAGATAGAATATATGCATGTTGCCTTATCTCTTCCAAGATGATGATAGATTTAGGCTGAGCCATCCATATGCCCTTACCCTTGGTGGGCACTTGAAAAAGCTGACCAGAGTGAGAAATGCACTCAGTTGAAAGTAAAATAGTCTGCAGGGGCTGAAACACTGAATTTGAGTGCATCAGCACCATAAACTCAACACCTGAACTAACCAGTTCTCAAGCAAGAGGGTGCAAAAGAAGAAAAGAAATCCCCGTGCTTTCCTCAGTGCTTCAGACATACGAAGGATCAATACTTTCTGAGGTTTCTACCTTGTGGTTGATCTCCAGAAACTGACATAGGAATAATTTTTGAAATTGTGAGCTTCTAGATGACTTCTAGAAATGTTCTCACTTCTTATATAAATGTGTTCATTGCAAAGATTCAAGGATGTAAGATGCATTATCTTTTAAAATGTTAGCTCAATAGTAAATTCAGTAAGAACTCTTCTTTCTTGGCTTAATTAATAGAAAAAACTTTTCAGTGAAAAGATCAAAGTTCCTAGGGATTCAAACCACAAAACAGTTAGAAAAGAGGAATAATGGATGTTTTAGTTAAATCCTCCTGTGAATAGCCATCCAATACTGTCTTTGTAATGTTGAGTTTGAAGAGAGAGATAAAATATACCTGTTAAATATTTGTGTGGCCTTACTGAAATCTGAGGGACTCTCAATGGAGCTGGTACCCCTAGCATGGGAGCTCAAGTGGAAATTTCCAAGAAGGGCTGCTGGGTCCAAAACAAAACTGAGTTTTGTTAAGCACAAGGCAATGTCTCATTCATCTTTACATCTGTAGTGTCTAGGATAGGGTTGGGCACATAGGGGGCACTTATTGACTGTTGGTTGCACAGAAGGCTGAAGGAAAAAGGATTTACTGAGGACACAATGCCACAATGTTGGCATCAACAGAAGACCAACAGACCACTCACAAATGCGACATAGCAATGGAGGCAGGAAAAGAAGCCCTGGACAATATATATCTCTGCATCCTTTCAGGGTAATTAAGGATTCAGGAACATCCAAGAAAAATAAACATTCTTCCCCATTCTCTCACCTACATATTTTATATGTAGATAAAAGGAAAAACATTCCAGGTTGGGGGCAGAATCACTCACAGAGTATGGAAACATGGCAGATAAACAAAAATGCTACCTGAAGAAAACTTCTAGACTTGATAGATTTCTTAGAAATATTTTGCCATGGTTACAAGGCCCTGTTTCCTTAGAAGTAATTAAAGAAAGGATGTTTCACTGTCTCCTTAAACAAAACTTATTATTAATTTAAAAATACAAAGCTGAATGGAATTTCCTAAAAATATGGCAAAGCTAAGGAGGCTTGCCTCTTGCTCACCATCCCAATATATTTTTCTTTATTCACAGTTTTCTTCTTATTCTGTCACACATGTGCCTCTTCACTCCTCTCCATTGGCGTTCCTCCCCCCTTCAGTCTCTCCACTATTTAATATTCTCTCCCTCTTCTCCCTAATACTCTACACATCTTCTCCATGGCAGCCACAACTGTCTGAAATTCTCTGATTTTGCCTGAGAGGTGAAATTTGTGAAGTATTTTACTTGAAGCAAACTGGGCAAAGGCAGAGGGACATTTGTTCATTTTTGGCTGCAAAATAATTCTGTACTTAATCATAGTATGGATTACTAAAGTCAAAAGCAAATGTCTTTGGTCTCTTGGTGAACATACATTATCAGAGCAATAAATGAACACTTTCAAGAACTTTGGCCTATTTTATGACTATTTGTAAACTTTAATGGTATAAAAAGTTCAAAGATAATTAGTGGTATAGGAAAAGACGCTTTGAAAAATAGCCATATTCATTATTTGGGGGGATTATTGTTCTGAGGGAGGGCAGTGTGTCATGCCATATTTGACTGGTTTTCAAAATGGATTTTTACTTAAACAGAAAAGGCATCAACTGGGGTTGTGGGAGAAAATTCTCAAATATGACAAACAGTTTCACTCTTGAGAAAAGCAACCTGAGGTTGGTTGGAATGCCCACAATATTTAGCAGACCTTAAAGAGCAGTTTAGTCAGGATTGTTGTTTTGCTCTCTGTCATTAATATAAAGTTCACATTCAAAGCTCTCATTCCTCTATTTTCAGTGACAAATCGTTTTGTTGATGACTCATTTCTGTCTAATATTTTCCACTCTGTGATATTTGAACAAAAATATTCTTAGATATACTTTCTAATATGTGAAAAATTCTCATTTAAAAATGTTAATAATTGAATGTTTGCATCGAAGGCAATAACATTGGCCTCACTGAAGATTACTGACCAGGGTACACATTGACAATTTATATTATCTGGGTAAAATACATATATGGAAATTCTTGATTTGAATAAGATTCCACTCCTCGCATGAGTCCATGTCACATGTGGACCAATCCAGACTCTTGTGAGCATTGCAGTCAGGCTTTGATCATGATCCTCTCTCCAGCCAGGCCCAGCCCCAGCCAATTCCAACTCCTCTGAGGGAGTTCCAAGGAACATTTGTCTTGCTTTCATGGTGAGGTGGGAATCTAGTCCTCAGATCATCTAACCATCCATAACGTCATCCAAGGGTGACATTTTCTCCTATAGGATATAAATGAGGAAGGAGGTAAAAGGATATGAGAGCAAGACTTTTTATTCCTCGTGCTTTCCCCTGATGCTACAGAAATGTCTAAAACAAAAACATATTCAGAAGTGTTGTGTGCTTGTTCAGGAAGAGAGGAACTATGAGACCATGTTTGTTCTGCAGGTGCCAGAAAATGTCAAAACAAAACAAAACCCTAGATTGGAAGGGCCACACAACAGCAGGAAAAAAGAAGTAGGCAGATCAAACTGTAGCATCCAGGAAAATGAGAAAGAGGGTGCTGTAGATGCGTCTGACTCACAGAATGTGTCTGACCAGGAACAGGTCCCAGCTTTTATCTTCCTATTTATCACCTGATATTCTTGACTCTACACTGTATATCACGTTCCTAACTCCACAAACCTTTCCCAATGAACATTCCAGTCATGGAATTCACCATGGATTGTGGTTCCTCTACCTCCAGCAGGTGGAGACGGTGAAAGACTTTCCTAACACACCGCTGTCTGGGAGTTTGAGTTAGGCATATGCTTTTGGCATCTTTCTTGAATCTCAGAGATACAGAAACACCTGTGAACATGGTGTTTGGCCTGTTCCATGTATTATCGTTGAGCAATGTTATGAGTTAAACTATTGTAGACCAGCCTGGAGACCTAACCATCAAATCCGTCACTGTCTCTGTAGGAAAATTATTTGAATTCCAAACCAAGAAACAAAGGGAATTTTGAACAAACAAACATTTTTAAAATTAGAGACTGTCCACACAGTAAAGAAGGCTAAATTCCTCTACTATATGAAGAAACAATAATATAATAATATTTGGGGCACATTATTTAAGAAGATATTCCAAAACATTATAGAAAGGATCATAAAATATTTTTTCTGAAAATATTACATTTAGAATATTCACAGTGAGATGTGTAGCAAGTGAGGCTATGTGAGATTAAATAGGCTGCCCACATCTGAGGCAATTTCATTGAAGGTGACCTCTGAAGATGAAGGTAGAATCTAAGAAAATTTTTTTCATACCTTTAAAAAACAGTTTATGCAACAGCTAAAAAAGAAATTTTAAAAGCTTTTTTCAATATAGAGTTTTGCTCCCAGTAATAAATTGAAGATTCAGGCCAAGAAAAACCACAGAAACAAGATCTTGTTGGATTCAACATAAAGCCCCCAATTCTGCTCAGTGCCCTCCTTTTGTATCCACTACCATTATGTTGGACTTAGAATCCTGGGCACATTTTGGCTGTAGTATTCATTTTAACAGTGGAGCAGAATGTATAATTCAGTCTGCTGAGAATTGGCTTTTAAGACACTAAAGGCAGAAGAGTAACCAAATGCTAAGACTCAGTAAAAGGAATGGTAAGATGAATGTTATGCACAGGACATGAAGTATGTCTTTGGGTACTGGAATCATCTTGCACATTTCTTGAGTTGGTAAGATATACTGCTATCTAACAAAATTTCCAGAAAAATTTGTTTTGTTTAGTTTTTTTCCTTTTTAGTTCTTTGCCTGTGTGTTTGTGTATGTGTGTCAGGGAGAGAAAGAGAGAGAGAGAGAGAGATTAATAAAACCATTCAATTGTGTGCAAAATCATGGTGCAAAGGAAAAGTTAAAAAGTCCTGGAGTGGAATTTCAGGAGGCTTGTCTGTGCCACCACCAGCTTTGTGACCCTTCTGAGCCTTGCTTTCTCACTCTGCTTGTACCACATTGACACCTCTGCAGTGTGGTGAGTATTTAAACCAGGTTACCATCTGTCCTCCCCAATAACGCCCCAGGAAGTGCCAAAACATCATGGTATAATAGATGGCAAAATGGAAACCCAAGGAAGAAACTACATAAGGGAAGAAAGCTCCTATGTTCCCTTTTATTTCTTTATTACTAACTGCTCCCTCAAAGCTCGGTGGTTAGGCCCATTCTTTCAGCATCTCTGCTTTTCAAGATGATCCTTATTATATGATAATTACTTTGACTGTAAGTATTTGCATGTTGGTTTATTGCCTGTCCGCCTTACTATGTAAGGCCCATGAGAACAGGGACTATTTTGTTCAATACTGTATTTCCACAATTCTGAATTTTACATGACACATAGTGGGCTCTTAAGAAACATTTGTTGAGAAAAAGTGTGAAGATGCATTGCCACCGAGTAAATAGTGGGCTTTTGTTAAGGCCTGGCATCTCAGGGTAGACCCAGCTTCTAACAGAAATGGTTCACTGAGGAAAAATTTGCATTTGCACTCAGTTCCCTGCTTTCTGAAAACAGAACTCTTAAAGGGAAAAATGGCAACAATAAGGAATTTTTAATGTGAAAAGAATAATTTTATACCATGAGATTTAATCAAACAAAAACCTAGTTACAATTAGGATCTTTCTTTCCAATCCTTAATCCCTTCTTCTTTGGAGAAATGTCTATTCATATTCTTTGCCCAATTTAAAAAATTCTGGTAAATAGGCATAGCATAAGATTTGCCATTTTAACCATTTTTAAGTGTGCAGCTCAGTAGCATTAAGTACAGTCACATCATTGTGTAACCGTCCTCACTGTCCATTTCCAGAACTTTTCCTCATTCCAAACTGAAACTCTGTACCCATCAAACACTAACTCCCTATTCCCCTTTCTTGCCAATACTTAACCTCTTCCTTCTTTCCCTCTCTCCCACTCTTCTTTTTATCCTTCCAATTTTTGTCTTCAAAATGGGGTCCCTGGCTCTTTCTTTTTGCGTGCCTGAATTGTCATTAAATTTCCTGGCTCCCTTTCTGATTTAGCTCTGTGGTTTTACTTAGAACTAAATTAATTTTATAGTCGCTCCTTTCACAGCTGCCTCCTCCAGGCTGCCCAAAACATTCATTCTCAACTAGTGATGTTCAGTTAACCTGAGACTGATATGAAGGTAAGGTTCTGTGGAGACAGTGGAGAAAAACAGTATCTCTCTTTTAAAATTATTGTTGTTTAAAAAGTTAAAGAAATGAAAGTCCTGGATGAGAGGACTCCTCTTGGTAGACTCTTTTCAGCCAGAAGTTCCTTATCAGTTTATCACCCTGGAAGGGTAAAATGGCGTGCTCGTCCATCTGTTTTCCAGCTCTTGTTTACTGGATTGAAATTTGAATTTCTGTGTTGGTCTCATCAACCAGCAATATTTTCAGGCCATTTCTGATACTGAACTTGGACTTTAAAAAGGTTTGCTTCCACTAGAACTTTTTAAACCAATAGTTAACCTCAGTAGTTAGAAGTTTTTAAGGGAACCACATAAAGAATTTCATCCCAATCCTACATTGACCACAAGCTCCAATCTAATTCAAATATGGTGGAGAGACAAAAGCACAGGATTTGGAGGCAGGTGAACATGAGTTCTAAACTGTTTAGCCACTTCCTACGTGCTTGAATCTGAAGCAAATTATTCTTTAAGATTTTCTCTCCTCTGGAAAATGGATAAGACACTTCACAGGGTTCTGTTGAGTGTTAAATGAAATAATATATATAAAGTGTCTGATATATAATAGTGATTTTTGATAAATGTTGGCTCCCTTTCCTTAGTATATTTAAGATTCATAATCCTAAATAAAATTTGGTTTCAGCTTCTATTTAAACAGGCATTCAAATAATAATATTGTGCATTTAAACATTATATAAGCTCTATGGCACTCCATATATATTAGTAATAAATTTGATTTTGATGATATTAAGATGTTTTAAAATGTCAAATACACTTTTCCCCTTTATGTATATGAATATCCTGAACTGTCAGTGACAATTAAGTAAATATAGGCTGACTTTATTTTTTCATGAAAGTCTTGGCTGTCAATTCATATTAATCATTTTTCAAACTAAAACCTTTTATTGTAAAAGCATCACAGCCAGCAGCATATGATGATCAGTGTTCACTGTAGTAGAAAGTTAACATCCCATGATAATGGGCAGGACATCCCATTCTTTACAGTTAGACCCAGTTCTAACCCAGCTTCTAGGCGATATAGGTGTTTTACCACAGGTAAGTGATTCAACACCTTTTATTCTTAGTAGTCCTCATCTCTGTAGTGGGAATCAAACATTGTCCCTAACTCATAAGTTGTTGTGAGATTAGATAATGTATTTAATGAGTGCCTAGTGGTAGTAAGCATGTAACGCCACTGTTACCACTTGGTAGTATTTCACCTATTCTAATTTCCGAGGCTAAGCCACAAAACGTGAATATTTTGACAAGGTATAGCATTTACTAATAATTCTTTGATCACTGTGCTTAGAGAAAACCACTATTTATGGACACTTCTGCACACCGAGTCTTGTCTAATAAACATCCATACTTCAATTTTCAAGCCTTCAGCTCTTCTCACATAGGTCCCACATACAAAGCAGAAAGAATGAGAAGACATATTATAAGCTTATGTTAAAAAAAAAAAAAAGCAAGTCTTAAACACCTTTTCCAAGGCAAAGGGATAGAATGGGATTTTCTTCTCATTCTTTTACACACTCCTTAGATTTCCCTATTTAACTTCTTTCCTTGTTCAAGGCCATCCTTAATGTTGCAGAGGTCAGGGAAGAGCAAAGAAAAGATGATGAACAATAGGAATTGATTCAAGCAATTCCTTTTCTCCTGAATCTTTATAACTAGGGTGGTTCTCTGGCTCTTTCAAATATTTCAGTATAACAATGACAAATATTGAAAGAATGACTAATGGAAGAGTTATGAAATTATTACTGGAAAAATATTTGGAGAAAAAGAAGGAATTAAGTTTAACATCCTTGGGTATCTTTTTGATTCCTCAAAAACCTTTCTAAATTCTAAGGAAGATTGTTCAAAAATTACATAGCTAGCATATTTATTCTGGCTCGTGGTTTGACAGTGGGAAAGAAGACTGAGCATGGTGTTATGAGATGAGTTTCTAATCCCTTATGTAACCTTGAGTAAGTCACTTAACCATTCTAAGTCCTTCTCATTGTAAAATGGAAGATTTGGAGCTTGGGGAAAGTTCTAAATCTGGTTTTGCTGCTTAAATAATGATCTTGGCCAAGTTTCTCAGCTTGTCGAAACTGCAGTTTCCTCATCTATGTATTGGGGATAAGAATAGTCCCTAACAGAGCCATTTTGGATTTTAATAAGATAACTCATATGAAAGGCTTAGAACAATGTCTGGCACTTGGTAAGTACTTAATAAAGGAGAGCTGCTTGAGTTATCTTTGAGCTGTCTGTGTGCTCTGTAGTACTCTGGGGCCCCTTCACTGATCATTTAAAGCACTTTCTTGGGAAGGCAGTGTGGTGAAAGGCAAAAGGCACTTCTCTAGGCAGGACACAGATAATTGGGTTCTGGTCCTGGTTCTCTTATTATTTATGTGACTTGAATAAGCCACCTTGCTGATCTGGGCTCTTATTCCAATTTAGAATGTAACTTGCATCATCATTTTCCTTTTTTAGGTTATTGTAGAGCTATGGCATGATTGTGGTAAATTTGCTCTTATGACTTATTGCCTTTCATCTCCTTGATGTAGTACATGTGGGTCTTGGGTCAGACCTGCAATGCCTGATGTAACCGTGACTATGGGAGAATGACTGACATTTTACAACCATCAACTTAATGATGCTGCTTCCAGAAATGCATTGTGGTGAATAGTGAAGGGTGTCTGTATTTGATTACAGGAAGCTCATTGACATAACCTCTGAGATCTCTGAAAACTCCAGAGCAAGAAGAGTGATGAGAATAGTAGAATTTGATCACTGAAAGTAAAACAGACAGACCAAAAGCTCCGGAATATTATACCTAATGCTGAGATGTGATGGATTTTAAGTGCTAGAATAACTGTAGGTTTTCCTAAACCAATGTCAGAAAATACCAGTCAACAAATTTTCTTTTATAGTACAAATAAAAGTGAAGATGTGTTGACTAGAACCATTGTTTTTATGTAAGTCGTTGAGAGAGATGTCTTACAGAGAAGGTTGATGTGGAAGTTGGCAAAATCCACAGGTACTACAGAAGCTGAAGAGCCCTGGGAAAGCAAAGAATCAAAACGCCTCCTTGAATTTTTCTGACTCTTAATTATTCATCCTCCCTCCATATTTTCTCTCTATCCCAATTTCATCACTTCATCAATGAATTAGCTTCCTCACCAGTTAACCTGCGCTCAGCCTATCCCAGCTCATATCCATCCACTCTCTTCAAGCACATTAATGTTTCCAAGTCTCTCATTTAGCATTTCACTGTCCTGCTCTCATCTTGCCTGTCAAGGTGCTCAGTAACCTAATCCCTCTTGGCCTACTCAACTGAATTTTCTAGTACTGCCCAAATGCATCCTCCCTTTCACTCTCCTACTCACTGCAGCCTAAAAGCAAGTCGTTAAGCCCATGTGAGCCAGTGTCTCCTCTCTTTAGATCTGACATAGTAATAGGTGCTCCATCTGCCTCTACCATGGAATAAAGTCCAAGACTGATTCTGAAGCTCCTGTCTGAACCATACAGGCTACTGGGGAAGAATGTGGGATAACGGGGAAGCATTGACTTCAAGGTCAGATAGCCTTGAGGTCAAATGGGGGCTCTACTACTGATTAGAGCTGTGGCCAAATCTGAGTCTCGATCTCCTCACATGTAAAAGAGGGAGAATAGGAACGATTGATAGGGTTAAATGTGAGAACACACATAAAGCATAATGCTGGTACATTTTTTAAGTGTCAGTTTCCTTTTCCTCTTACCCCACCCCCATCTCCACCCCTTAAGTTTCACACTTAAGGAACAAGCTCGTCTGTTCATTATCTAAGTCCTACACACCCCTCAAGACCTACCTCCCCAGCTCCTTTAGGGATAAGACCCTGCCATGGAGCTTACTTCCCATGCAGTAATGTTTGAGTATTTGACTATTTCATATTGTGACATTGTCTCATTGCTTCATGTCTCTCTGACTAGGCAGGAAACTCCTAGGTATCTTTAGCACCTCTCCACACTGGTGGCCCCTAGAATGATTGGCAGACTCAGACAGGTCTGACCTTGGAAGCCATTGCTTCCAGTGATGTGCCCCAGAGGGAATGCTAGAACCGGCTAAGAGACCAGACCTAATGCCAATTGTCTTTGACATGTAGTGGCGTCATATCCAGTAAGCGGAGGAACAGTCAGGTTAGTTGGCTGTTCCTCCTTCCTATCAGGAAGCAGTGAGGATCTCTCCTCTCCGTCCACCCACACAGAAAGGCTGGCAGCTTCCCCAAACACGCAGGTAAAAATGAGAGAAGGCAGGCAGCAGTGGCAGAACTTGGGGAGATAAATGCCTATGAATCAAAATTTTACTCTGTTCCTAGCAACTTTTATCAAGAATGAGACCCCATTCATCTCTCAACCTTGACAAGGGGTCCGAATTCCTGCATTGCAGCTAGTTCTCTTTCCTTACAAATTTAGAGCTAGAAATAAACACACATATAAGATGAACTGTATATTCATTCTGCTCAAAAGAGAAAACCTAAAATTAGAAAAACTGAGCGTGATTTTATTACCATCAACAAAAGCCAAAATACTACTGGGAATATGACTTTTCAATCTGAAAAGATTCTCCCCAAATTTCATCAAAATGCAAAAGATGGGATTTGAGGTATAAGAAGTAGGACAATCCACCAGGCAGTAAAGTTCCACATAAGGACCCTTGACATTTTCCCTTTAGCTGCACGAAATTGGAACTGATATTATGTCTTTAGGTGCGATATACAAAAGAATTCTATCCAAGTTTCTCACCATGAGGTGTAACTTATTCATGAAAAATGAAAATGTACTAGATTACAACACTTACATAACTTAGCCTTTCCTTAGAGAATCTGCAAATACATTTATTAATTAAACCTCGTGGTAGTCCTGCAAAGCAGATGCTTCTGAGGCAGGAAAAGAAAAGGTCTATTGTTTTATTTTCTGATTTCTTGTAGACAAAAAATAGCCTGCCTCTAAATGGCTCTCGTAGATCCACGTCCACCTAAGACAGACAGAGTTCCCCTTCCCTCTCCTCCCCTTCACCATTTAACAAATTTTGACTACACTATCAAGTCTGGATTCCATTGCCCTAGCCATGATGCACCATGGAATTTAGACTCAAATTGCCAGGCAGCTTTAACTGACAGCATTAACAGAAGCAAACACCACAATTTTTATAGGCTTGTTTTTTCACTTGAGAGGGACAGCAGGCTCCAATCAATCTCTCTCTCCATACACACACACACACACACACACATACACACACACTCACTCCCGCCTACCTCTCTCCACAAAATATTTGATGTGGCAATTCTGCTTCATTTGAAGCAACCAGCTCCAGTACTGAAATGGAACCCCCCTCTATAGTTAGAATATTAGCAAAAAGTTGGAAGTGGGTAAACAACTTTAGAAGTATGATGCTGAGACAGACGTCTCAGGCTGAGTGCTATGACAAGGGCTGGATTCTGACAGTTGCTATCGTGGCCTTTTTGGAGCACAACACACTTGGGGCCCAGCTGCTTTCTGTAATCTGTTACCAGGAACCAGCAAGCTGCGAGAAAGGAGTGTTTCACAGTTTGATCATCCGCACACGGAGGCCGGCCACTTTACTCTATATTCAGGAGAGGTATCTGACAGGAGTCTGCTCCTCCCACACTGGGGCTTTACAGAACCAAGATTTTTCTCGTGAAGAAACACAGGCTCCAAATGGGTCAAGTGGTGAATACTGGGGGAGGTTTAATGCCTCCTACATTTGTCTGAATATAGTCCTGCCAGATGGCTTTGAATAATAGATGCTTTATAAAACTCTTTGAGATGAGAGATAAGTAAAACATGACCTTACCTTTCTAGATTTCTTGTTTAATATAGGATAACTTACATATCCAAGAATCTACATACAAATAGCTTTGAGGTTTATATATGAGAAATAATTAAAATCTGATGCTTTTAAGCTTTTCTCTTCCCTCTCTAGTAATTCGTATCAGGCCAGATAAACCATAATATATGAATCTGGTTGCATGTAATTATTTTATTTTTTCTGATGAGATATTGTTGAAATTGATTATCACATATCGTAAACATATCAGGCATGTCTGGAAAATTGGATTTCTGACTTATCAAATATTTCAATAAATAGACAGTTATGTGTGTATGGTATATTATTAACTAATTTTCAATAAGCTCTTCCTAAGGCCAACTTTCTGTTGAATGGATTTAATCTTTGGAGGAGGGTTCAGAAGATGTGACAAGACCTTGAGCTCATACTTTTAAACATAAATCATGACTTTGTTGGAGATGTGATTAGAGTTGGTTCACATATTGGCAGACATATAATTTGATTTCATCAGCTTTTTGGACACTGCTTGGGGTGCTCTATAAAAAGATTCCTCATATCCAATGTGTGAGAATTTTTCTTCCTGGTATGGATTTATGATCCAGAATGAATTACATGAATAATTGTCTTCACTGTCCACAGAGCTCTATCTGTGGAAACACAGACCATGTGTTTTCACTGCAAATCTGAAGGGACTCTTTCTTTCGAGCAAAGCCCTGGGAGGTCTTTGAGCTTTGGTGGCTCTGACGTCTCATTTAGGTAGGAGGTGGGAAGCAGCATGTTAGGGGTAAGCTCACTGGAGGCATCTGCCCAGTGAGTCTACCCAGCTGCTGTCCTTGAAGGGACTGAGTTCAGGTCCTACAGAGGCAGCTTCCTGTGGTTCACCTTTCATGTCAGCTCAAATCTCTTTTTCTTCCATGTGACATTTATTTGGACAGGTTTTGCCATAGTATTAAATAGTTTTTATGTTTCTCTTTGGCTTAAGGTAACTCTCCCTATGTAATGGGCAAAGGCAAGACAAAGCAGGCCACTTGCCAGCTGCCACTGTCCCAGTTTAGGCTCTTGTTAAAACCTCTCAATGGTCTCCACAGACTCTCCTGCCTTGAATCCATCTGCTCACTCTTCCTAGAGTTCTGTTTTGTCACTGTCCTGCTTGAAAACCCTTCCGTGGCCAAATGAAGGCTGAATCCTTTAACTTGGCATTTAACATCTTGCACAATCAGAATCAAACCTACATGGTAGCCACTCTTGCAAACTGAAGCTCTGACCAATCTGATTGTTGCTTCTTCTCCGCTAAACTTAACACTTCCCACCTCTGCACACTTGTGCCATGATTCCTTCTATCTCATGCTGATACTAAGTTCTTGTAGAATTCAGAGGATAGAAGGAGTACTTCTAGCTCCGGGGGTTCAGGGAAAGACTCAGAGTATAAATTGTATTTTAATTGGGCCTTCAAGGATGTTATTAGGAAAGTTGAATAATCTCTGTATATAAATGAAGATACTAGACTTAAAATATATTTACTTGGAAATTTTTTTCTCCCCTTTTGAAATAAAGTGTAGTTTTGAAATAAAAAATAATAAAGCAATGACAGCTTTATAGAATACTATAATAATTCAAGTTATAGGAATTTCAATCTACACTCTTATTTTATTAAATAAAAATTTTTATAATATGAAAAAAACTAGGTAATCCATGTACTAAGCTGTTTACCTCTACCTCTTTTTTTTTTTTTTTTTGAGGAAGATTAGCCCTGAGCTAAATACTGCCAATCCTCCTCTTTTTGCTGAGGAAGACTGGCCCTGAGCTAACATCGGTGCCCATCTTCCTCTATTTTATACGTGGGACACCTACCACAGGATGGCTTTTGCCAAGCGGTGCCATGTCCGCACCCAGGATCTGAACCGGCAAACCCCAGGCTGCCGAGAAGCAGAACGTGCAAACGGAACTGCTGCACCACCAGGCCGGCCCCTACCTCTACCTCTTTTAATGTATACTTTGAGATTAAATTTGTTTCAATATAGGCATCTATAGATTTATACACTCTGACCATCTGTTAGTAGGCTGAAATTGACTTATTTATATGGTATTCTCATTTTCATTTCTGGGTTTTCTTCTTCCAAGCTATTTGTGAGATGATTGGCAGAGGCTAGGAGTAAAGTCTAGGGCAGTGATTCACATACAAGAAGCCCATGAACCTACTTTACTAGGACCAATGACTAATTCTTTTTTACTTCTCATCTACTTATCTTACTCGTAGAGAAATTATTCATAATTTTCAGTCTTCCCACTGGCTATAACATTACATGGAATATTAATATATGGTTATATATTATGATTAATGTATATCAACTATATGGTTTCTAAACATGACCTGCTATTACATAACTAGCTCGAAGCTGTGCTCAAATTCAGTTCATCTCCCCAGCTTAGGATTCACCTTTGTTTGAGCCACATTAGCAAGACTCTTTCATTTCAGAGTTTGTTGCTGTAGGGTCTCACTCAAAAGATAGTTTCATTTGTGGAAGAAGTGCTTTCTGTGTATTATAATTATAAAGAGAGGCAGTGCATCGTGGTGGTTAAGACCAAGGCCTCTGGAGTCAACTGCCTAGGTTAATTCCAGCAAGACCATTTATTAGCTGTATGACTTTGGCTAAGGTAGTTAGCCTCTGTTTCAGTTTTACTATCTACAAAATACGGATAACGGTAATTGTACTTACCTCATAAGACTGTTGTAAGGATTAAGTGAGTATATTTGTACATCTGCATCCTCTCTCATATAATATAAAATATGTAATAAAATAAGTAATATATTATATGAAAGAGAAACCACTTAGGATAGCATATTGTACATAATAAGTGGTTTGTAAATAATAATAATATTATTAGGTATAATTTGTATTTTAAGGCCCAGAGACCTTAACTGAAACAGGAAATAGCTGTTAGTAAACTTGCTTATTGTATTTTTATTTATATATCTACTCCTAGAGCTAAATAACTGAAATATATTTTCCAAATGTATATGGATTTTGTATTTATTTAGTTTCAAATTATATGTCTAATTTCGTTAAAACTTTCATTGCTGGCATCTTGATTAAGCTCTGAGGACAGCATTTAGAGATTTGTTACTTGTTCTTCTTGGCTTACCATGGGGTAACAGGCAAAGGAACTCTGGACCAGAGGAGCTGTCATGGGATGTTTTGGTCTATCGTCTTTCTTCTATGAATGATTTGTATCTAATTACAAATACCTATGAGATTTGAACTATTTGAACTGACAGTCTGAATTAACCAAATGAACTGAAAAATTGTCAAAACCTCATCACATTTTGTGTTAAAGACAGATGGCATAATGAAGGAGAAGAAGTGAGGATGCTTATCATTCACTGAACTCTGGACTCACCAGCACGACTTTCTATTCTCTTTGTGTTTACCTATATAATCTCATACTTTGGGCCTAGCATAACAGCTATGGAACCATAGGTTCATCGAATCTTAGAGCTGGAAGGGACTTCAGAGGCCATATAGTTCTACTCTTCCTTTCATAAATGAGGAAACCGAGATTCATTATGTTTAAATGGCAGATCATTCACATGGATATGCTTTGAATTTAAAGGGTGAAATCTCAGTAGGATGGTAACTTGTCATCAAAGTCACCAACAATCTCTGAATTCTGAATTCTTGGGCACTAAAAGAATTTCCAAGTTCTTTTGTAGCTGCTTTGCTCTTTGAAACTTGTTGAAAATACATGAAGAATATTATGTGGAAGTTTATGTTTACAATTACTTCTTTTTCTGTGGTTTTGTTGCGCAAGCAGGCCTTCATCAAGAGCCGCTAAGGTATTTCTCTTCTCCGTCACTGACGTGCGATACCGCAACTATTACACCCGACAAACTGCAAAACGCAGAATCTAGGATTCTTGAAGCTACTGTCAGGTACTCCTCTAATTGTATGTCTTTGGATTTAATTGAAGTTAAACTCGTTACTGCCTTTACCAACCACATTCGGCTGTAAAGTGATATATTTTAGCTTCAGAATATTCCATGCTTTCTACCCCACCTCCCTACACTCATAAATAAACCTACACGTAAGCATGCAATCTCTCAAAGTTTTTTCTACCAAACGGAGCCAAAAAATCCCTAGGCTGGAAAAATATATATTATGTATGATCAAGTATTTATCACAAATAAAGGAATTTATCCTAAAACTCTAAAATATTTCTTTATCTTGGTTTCTTTTCTTAGGAAAGATTTCTGTGTTAGAAGTTTAACTTGACATAACATATAGTTAAAATTCAATTGTAATGAATACTACTATATTATACTTCAAACTTGTTTTCTTATAAAAGGGCTTTGTAACAAAAATTGTGTCAAAAATCACATAAACATGGTTCAAGGAGGCAGGACTTAGGCATAAAAGAAACAGACATACCAATTCCCTATTAAGAATGAACAAGTGAAAGAGATGCCTTGAGCCTAATAAGGGCAGGATGCAAACCGTCTCTCTCCCTTCTCCCTCCCATCATTTAAAAAAATCTTCCCAGCAAAGAAACTTATCATTTGCTGTTTGGAGCTGAGCTGGCTTTCCTTGGAGGATAAGTTGGCATTTCTGAGGTGAGTGAAAAGCTGAAGAATTATCAATATTTATAACTGCCTCTGAGTGCCCACTTGGCGTCCCCTCCCTCCCTCTTCATTCTTTCCTGCTTTTTCACAATTTGGAGGGCACAATAGGAACTGTCATGGGATTTTACTTTTATTCCTTCATTCAAGTGCTCTCACGTCTATCTTTTCAGTGATGAAACCTATGGCACTAGAATCACTTACTGATCTGAACATGGAAAGACGTGTGAATCAGCCCTTCCCACCTGCACAATTCAGGCTGGAATCTGCCACTTATGCCCTTACACAGTTTCCCCCCATTTCTCCCATCAGCTTGGACCTGCCTGCCGGCCTACTCCTATAGCTCTTTTCATCTTTTATCAGTACAGTTGATTTCATTAAAAAAAAAAAAAAAAAAACTAAGTTAAAAACAAAACAAAAATTGCTCTTCTATGAAGGGAGGGCATGCACAATCAAATGTTTTTCTAGGTGAGGTGAGAGTTTATGCTCATACTTGTCTCCTGTGACCAGGAGCACACGTTTGCTAGTTGGTTGGCTGGGGTTAGGGTTACAGCCAGCCTGTGACTGCAGAGCGGGAAATAGCCACTGGCTCTCACTGAGAAATAGTACATCCATGGTCTTATTGGCACATGCATTAAACCAACAGAGTTAAACGTCCCTAATCAGTTATATCCAGCCTTTGTGAACTTGGTGGCCTCGAACTCTTCCTCCAGTATGGTTTGGCTCTTATGCCAGTATTTGAACAGGTAGTAAGGTTCCGGAACCAAGTGAGTTTGGGAGCACAGAGGACCCAAGTGAAATGTTACCAAGAATCATTCAGACCTCAAATTTGACATTAAGGGAAAAAGGGAGACTTTTCTAAGAGGAGAATCTTTTTCCTCCACAACAGATGATAGGGTCTGAATGAACTAAATCAAAACATAGCCAGTTTTGAAGCACCCACAAGTGTGCTTTTACAATTTTTCTGTGGCAATTCACAAACTACTGGATACGTAATGCTGTACTAAAAGGAATTTAAGCCTGTCAGGTTAATTACACAATATTAGGTACGAAAACAAACAGTGCAACACAAAACATAGCTACATCATTATTTGCAGTAAATGTTAACTCTAAATAAGTGCAACCTGTCCATAAATGCTTGCTATAAACTAATTAAAAAAATAAAATTTGATGGATAAACATGAAAAAAAAATTCTCACCGAGAATTTTTTTTTTAAATATCAGCACTCATTTAGAGTTTGGGATTTGTGAAAGAAAGCTTTAAAAGGAGCAAACCTGATTGGCTGTGGCTGTTGCTGCGAAGGGGACACTTGTTGCAGGAGTTGTTGCTGCAGAGACAGTGGCTGACGTAGCGCTGTGCATCATGGGTACTTTCAGGAGGGGAACCATGGGAGCAATGAACAGGAGGGTGTAGCATTATGGTAATAGAAGTGGTATTTTGGCATGGTGAATATCAGAGCAGCAAGCCATCATGGGTTAAACCAGCAGATGGCATGCAATCACAATGCAAAGCAAGGAAGCATGGGAGAGAAATAAAAAAGGGAAAATAGCTTATTACAAGTACAATTAAAGGAAGTTTTAAAACATAATCAGTGATTCCCAGAAAGGCCAAAGCAGATTACTTTGGTTGATGTATTTATAAACATTTTACTTCTAAGAATAGATTATTCCCAATTCAGAGTCTATGGTGTACGTAATAACGCTTGCTTCTAAGAATGTAAAATTTAATGTCTAATGAAGTGAGAATATATGATATTCATTTTTAATTGTCATTCTAAAACATCAAAGGCTCAATATGTAGACCTAATTTGGGATAGGATATTCTTTGGAATTAATTGTGGTTAAATTGAATTTTTTGGTCAATTTGGGCCTGCTTATTTGAACTGGCATTGCTAGTGGTTGTGGTTTATTTTGGTTAATAAATGGTGGAGCAAAAATCATGGCCTTGATATAAAGTCTAACACAGTTACTGTGAAATAGCCAGACAAACTTTGCCAATGTTAATTTTTCTTGACTCCAAATGACACTAATCCATATGTCCTAAAGACAGACTTTTGTACCAAGGCACTGGAATGTGTGGGGATAACTATGTACTATTAAAATTTAACATCTAAGGGAATGCTAAGGTACAAATAATCATCACAAATAATGAACATTTAAAATTAAAAAGGATAATAAAGCAAGGTAGTTCTGACATTGGTTTTCAAAATACATCCATTTATAATTTTTTAAAATAAATACTTCTGGGAAACTCTGATAACTCTAACACACAGCAAAGAGGAGATAAAGGCACACCACCATGAAACTTTAAAACATTGATGAAATTAGCCTGCCTCTCTGACAAAGTAAGTTTTTTTTTATTCTAAACCATATAAACTATAAATAGAAACAAAATACAGATCATTAAAAAGTAGACTCGTACTTGTGGTTTTATGTTTTGTAGTGGTTGTCTAGCACCGTGGTTGTTCCAGTCACATTAAAATGGTCATTTTCTTAAATATACAAGTACATTTTAAAAACCTCTACGTTAACTCTAAAGCCAAATAAGCCTTCAGATCTACCAGTTCCTAAGCATTTCTACCATCTCTGAAATAAATTTCAAGCACGTGAAGGTATTGTACATAATATAAAAGACAAATAAAAAAAGATTGAAACCTACCAATACTGGTAGCGGGTGTCATGCACAAAACTGACCCTGCATGTCATGCAATGGTAGGTGGAAAAAGTGAATAGAGGAAAAGAAACAGGTTAGCGGTTTAGAGTTAACATTCAAAGTGAGATTGAAGCACAACCAGAAATAAGTAGGGTTAGTTAACACAGTCCTTTAGAGTCATTCACATTTTCAGCACTGACACATATATCTGACTCATTTTAAGCCAATATTATTCAAAGCTCACTCCTTAGACTACTTTTCACAGTTTCTAGTCACATACATCGACATGATTCTAATAAGAATGGCATGTGATAATGCTGCAGTGTCCTTCCTCTAACACCTCACAGTATTTTACGGACATTATCAAGTTAATCCTCCAAGGTAGGAAGTGAGTTTTTTTACAGATGAAAAATCTGAGGCATAGTAACTACTCCAAGGTCATGTGCAGTGTAAGTCAAGGGTAAGGCTAGAAATAGAATTCTATTCCTAAATCCAGGTCAGGTTTTGTATTCACTAGATTACACTGAGCTTATTGCATTAGAAGTTTGCTTGTCTGATTGTAAAATGTTTCCTGTCAATAACAATATGAAAAATAAAAACAGTAATTAAGATTCTGTATTCTCCAAATCAGAGGCTTGCAGGTCAGGTGAGTTTTAGATTACTGCTTGAAACCCCTACAACGTAGGAAGATTGAGCTTCCTGTGATGGAATGACCTGGATGTGTATGTGATCTGTTTCTGCTACGAGATTCATTACGATAAAGGAATGGTGTCTAGAAATAAAGCCTAAACACTGCAGAGGCAACATAATGCAGAATTGGGGCTGAGTTAGGACCAGGGCTAGGGATTTTTGTCATGGCTGCTATTAGGTGAACCCTGAGGGGCACCTGTGGCGAAACTCCAAGTAAATCTCCGGTTGGTGTCTATGAGGGTAGGCAGGAGGGAGGAAGGGAGGATTTCAGCCCTTCCTTGGGAGGAGTTGCCTTACCTGCGGAGGTCTTATTAATGTACTTGAATCAGAAAACTCTGACCACGAATAGTAATGTATGTTGTGGAGTACTGAAAAAAAGAACTGTATTGAAAAGAATTGTCTACTTCTGGTTCAGTTCCTTAGAATGAAAATCAAGGTAATATGAAGATTTAGATAACTGAAGATTGGGTGTCACATAGGTGCCAGAGAATAAGTTTCTAATGAACGTGTACCCAATGAGGGTTTTAGAACTGCCTTGTGAGACACTAGATGAAGAATCTGAGATGTGTAGGTCTTTATTCTCTCTGCTGAACTCTTCACACCTGAGGGAGACTTTCTGCCTGATCTACATTTTGATCAGGCTAACATTACCTAGTCAGGAAAAGAGGCTATTTAACCAGGTTACGACTGGATTCTTCAGCAAACGTGCTAATATAGCCAACTTAAAACACAGACCCAAACATCTCGAAATCACATTCACAACACCCTTTCTTTGGCTCTATCTTTCTAATACTCTTTATGATCAAACTTCTGGAAAGTTACCTACACATAAATTTTCACTTCCTTGCCTCCATTTATTCTTCAATCCTCTCCAATTTGGCTTTCATTTTCACATCTCCACTCAAACTGCTCATGTCACCAAATAACTCCATATTTCTGCAATCAGTAGGAACGCTTCCATCTTCATTTAACTTCCTGAGTCTCAGTAACATTTAGCACTTGGCCACTCCCTCTATAATAAACCACTCTTTTTCCTTGGACTTTCTGATAACACAGACACGCACACACACTCTCTCTCTCTCTATCTCTCTATATGCTTGAGTTTTTCAGGACTCAGTTCTGGTTCCTTTTCATCTACTCTATACTTTCTCCTGGTATATCATTCAATCCATGATATCATTCAATCCAGGATCTAAATACTATCTATGAGTTCAGGGCTTCCAAATTTATGTATCCTGCCCAGCTCGCCTCTGAGCTCCAGGTGCTAATGCTCACCTGGCCCATCCACTGGGATGTCTCACAGCTGCCTCAAATTAACATGTCCAAGCATTGATCTTTCCCACAGAATCTGTTTCTCCACCTGAGGAAACACTGGATGGACATCACCAGCTAGGTAGTAGCTCCAGCCTAAACTGAAAGTTATGCCTGACACCACTTTCCCTCGTGAAATTTCCTGGTCCAACTCACCAATAAGCCAAAGCAATTCTGCTTCTAAAATGCACCTTGTGTTTGCCTGTTGGTCCATCTCTACTGCCACTTCTCATGTCCCGGTCACCATTACCTTTAGGCTCGGCTATGCAGTAACCTCCTAACTGGTCTTCTGGCTTGCATTCTCATCCTCCCTTTAGTCCATTCTCCACTGTGCTTGCAGAGGAAACCTTTCCAAATACAGGTCTGTTCATTTCTCCGCTGGAAATGATTCATTGCCTTTTCGTTGCTTTTAGGATAAAGGCCCCCTATGGTCTAGTCTCTGACTATCTCCCCAGCTCATCCTACACCACTCTCCCCTGGCCCCATGATCCAGCCAGATTAGCCTTTCATTTCTTTGAACAGAACACATCACACTTTTGTCCTACTTTTGGGGCTTCCTACAAGCTGTCTCCTCTGCCTAGAATAATCTTACCCTACTCTTTTCATCTTCCAGGTCTCAAGCTACATGTCACTTCTTTAGAAAACTGTTCAATTATTCTTTTACCTATCTCCATATGCCATTTAAATCAATTTTCTATTTTTAATCTTATTGAACTCTTTACTTTTTCATTCATAGTACTCATAAAAATTTTAATTATTTATTTATATGAGTATTTATTGAACATCCATCTCTCCTCCTATACTGTAAACTCTGGGTAAGGGGCAAGGTTCGTGTCTGTCTGGGTCTATGGGGCATTTAGCAGATGGTCAGTTGGTTGAATAAACTGTTCTCAGCCTTTAGTGAGAGTGTGTTGGGAGCAATTGGTTCCTAAAAATTTATTAAAGTACTCAGTTTGTGAATGATTTCATTTTAAAGTCGACTATGGCTGGATTCAAAGTTATCCCTCTAAAAATTCCATGTTATTCTCTTGCATTCCAGTGTGGAAGGGCTTTCTTGGAGGGCTTTCCTGTGTCAGGCATGTGAATGTCATTGGGTTGCAAACCATCAACAGCAGTTCCTGCAGCCACACTGGGCTAGGATTGGACACATCACTTTGTCTTCAGCTCAGGATGTGGCTGAAATGCTCAACCAAATTAATTTGATGAGCCTCTCCCTGTGTGGCCTAAAAGTGATATGAATATTGGAAACGCATAGCTTTTGCCGTATGTGGCTGTTAATGCCAGATTCTAGTCCTGATCTTCTATTCAAGGCCCATCTCTGCCTTTCCACCCCACTCCTACCCACCCCCTGCCACAGCCTCTTAAGTACTTTACAATATAGCTACAGTGGACGACTTGCTATTCCTCAAATACACTCTTCCCAAACCATGCCGTCCCCTCTGCCTGAATGCTTTTCCCCCGCTGGTAACATCTTCCTTTCAAAGTCCTAAGCAAATTTCTCCTCCTTTGGAAAGTCTTTCTTTCTCCACATCCTTTGTCACCACCACCCACTGCACATGCCGATGGCCAAATAAATTGCCTCTTTCTCCTTCGCTCTCAGATCGCTTTGCTCATACCCTAAGGTAGCCCTTAATGCTTTGCATTAGATTTGGTTTTTGCCTAGTTCTGAACTCCTTTGTATTCCCATTACTGGCCCTGAAGCCCAGAACATACTATGTGTTGGAGAACTGTTTGCTGAATTGAATGGGATAAATAAATTTTGTTGTGGGTATGTAGATATCGTTTCCACTAAACACTGACAGATCTTTCACCAGGGTATGTGAAAACCTTATGTAACATTATGGTTTCTGATCACTAGGCAGTGTTTGTGCAAGCAATTTTCCCTGTTCTATTTATCCTGTATTTCAATATAATGAAATTAATCAAGGAGAGATTCAGTGGGTCGTCTTTGTTCTGACTGGCTGAAGCCTTTCCCTAAGGCATAATTCAATCAACAAAGCCTTCGTAAATGTTTTCTGCTTCAGTTGCATAAATATTTCAACTCCAGAATCTGCAAGTCAGAATTATCTGGACAGTTCCATTAATTATATATTCCACTTTGCAGCATAGATACAGCCTCAGTTTTTCCATCTGCAAAATGCAAATAATTATGCCTGCCACTGGCAGAACTATCTTGAAGAATGAGACAACGTCTATAAGAACACTTACAGTAACTCAGAATAAACCTGTCAGAGAAATGCCAAGAATTATTATGATGCTATTTTTGTAAGTGTATGTGGTTTTTGCCACTTTCCTAACATAGCAAAGAAAAAGTATAACTATCAGGTTAAAATAATCCCTATCAAACAAGAAAAATCCCACCCACTGAAATGTGCCAGGGCATCAAGCAGGGTGATAATTACATTAGCATGGTTTTGGAGAAGAATCTCATGTTTTACATAATATTTTATATTAGTATCTCCACAGCCTAGAGGCAGAATTCCTAAAATCCAAATTCACATTGTGTCAATGGGAGAATTTTAGTAGCATATCAAAAACTTCACTATGAATGATCTTTCAATAAAGGGTAACCTCCAGGAGAACATAAAATGCTTTTTGTTTCATATATTACTCGTTAGAGTATTTATAGAAAAATTAGAATCTTTAAGTTTAAAAATAATGGGTCCACCATCTACCAAGTTACAAAAAATATTTTTGAACATCATCACTTAATTTGCAGAGGTTTAAAAAAACAATGAATGATTATTATCATTATCACTTTAAAATTAGGTTGAAAATGTGGTTTATGAGGGGAAAAAAAAGCCTGAAATAAACTAAAGTCAAAATAAACACTGAAATTTCTTTTATCGATTTAAGTAGGGGGAAGATTATGCTATTTTCCTTTTAATAAAATTATTTTCTCTGTCAAGATTTAAGAGAAACCTAAAAACTTCTTAGAAGTTGAAATACGGTTCCGGAGCACAAGATCCACGTTTGTTCACTATGATATTTATATCATGTTACAGATGGAAACCCTTCTAATTCACAGAATTAAGTGGGCTAGAACCCACTTTTCTGCTCCCACAGCCTGCTCAATTGAGGGTGGCCGGACCACTAGAACAGTTCTTAAAGAATCCAGCAGAGGGCGGAAGTGCACAACCACAGCAGCCAGTACAGCCTATCGGTCCTCAGCACAAAGCGTTTCATCAACAATAATTAGATCATTGCATAAGGGATATGATTCGTTCTTGCTTTGGAAGTCTTAGTAGTTTCCAGGTGAAATACTTTAAAATGAGGATTCTTTCAGTGATTTAACAAATGAGTCAATATTGGATTGAAGTGTTAAACATGAGTTAGAGGGCTTCCGTTGTTTGCAGGACTTAGCCCCAGACTTCCATGAGCATCCCCAGGAAATGCCCAGGGAGTGGCATTATTATCCAGTCTTCAGAAACAGACTTGTCCTTTTATGTTTTCCCCTCAGTATATTCTTCCCTAATTTTTTTCTCAAAATATCTAGTCTGATGAGGTCTATAAAATAAGACACTTGTAGAAATCACACAGGACCTTGAGGAAAGTTCACCTTCCAGTAATTACTTTACAAACATGTGATATCAAGTGGATTACAAGTACAAATACTGCTGTGCTATAACTGCACTGAAATGTCACTAATTAAGGTTGGAATAGGGCAAGAGTGAAGCCCCAATAAGTACTGACTTAGAGACTCACTCTACAGGTCTATGAGTCTATTTAAGAGAAGACCAGAACTAAAATAAGAAAACTGAATACTAAGAACCATTTTACTTATGTAACTTATATTTTTACTACAATAAATATTGTTAAAAGGTTAATAACTCATTTCAAAGTGTAGATTTTATACAAAGAATACCACAGAAATATTTATTCAGCTCCCTCCTATGTTAACTCCTGATATGCTCCAGATTTAAGGAAATGGATAATAAACCCGAAAGTCCAACAGGGTGGATTAGGATCAACAAACTCTTTTTGATAAAATTGTTATTCATCTATAATTACCTTCAAGTCACTAGCATGGGATGAAAATTCTGATTTCGAAACTAAGAACTCAAAGGACAATCTTCTCACTAAGGCCTGAGTCTTTCTCTATTTTTTGGACACTCTAGCAAATTTTATTTATTTTGAGAATATTATCCCTGCTTCTAACACAGACAAAAAGGTCAAAACCACAGTCAGTTGATGATGACTCTTTGTGTTCGTGTATGGTGTAAGTATGTAGGTCTGTGGTCAGGGAGGTGGGTCAATGTGGGAGGGTGGACATACATTGTACTTTTGCTCCTTCCCTTTTATCTGACGTTTATGCCAAGTTCTAAAGGAGAGCTCTGTGGCCTCCACATAAGGAGGCCAGGTGGTGTCATGTCATGCAAATTGGACTGGTCACAGGGAAGCTAGGTTCTAGGTCTTTTTCTCGTTGGTTGTGCCACCTTGGGAAGTCACTTCACTTTTAGGGGGCCTCAGTTTTCTCATCTGTAAAACAATCAACTAGATGAGGGGATCGCTAAGAACCCTTTAAACTTCAAGATCTATGATTACTATAATTCATCTCTTAGTGGAATGATAGAGTTAATGCACCTTAGCACCTAATATTATCAGGCATTGGCTTAGAAACCAAGGATAAGAGCTCTATATATTTGTGAACTTGGTGGAAGTTGAGAAGGATGGCGAAAGAGAGAGAATGGATGTAAAAATATGAGTAGAGGATTGCTTTAATTTGAATAGCCTCGTTTTTTTAGTGCTCTGAATAGGAATAGAAAAAAAGGTTAGTATTTACTGGAATTGCTATTTTTAGGTCATTCAGGGTTAATGACAAATTTCAATCGTCACACATAAAAGGTCTTATTTACATAAACAATTTTACACAGCATGTGTAAATATAAGAAACCAAAAGACCTAACTGCTATTTGCTACTCACGGGTTCAATCTGTCACTTAACTCTATAAAATATTTGGCTTTAGAATCCTAACAGTCTTTAGCTATCATTCCAAGCAATGTAAATATATCTAGATAGCTGGGACAATGATGAGTTTCAGGCTGTATTTACTGTACCTTTAAAAGCAAACTAGATGCCACCAAACAGCTTAAAGGAATGAGAAGGAAGCACATGACCGGAAGGGCACACGGACACAGGACTTGAAACTGTCAGGGCACGTACCTGTTGGAATAAACGCTGTGTGCTGCTGCAACTGTGCACTGGTTAGAGCCTGCTGGTAGTGCAAGACGCTGGGATTAAAGACCGTGCTGGCACCGTTGCTTTTTTCAAGTGCTTGTCTCTTTGGTAAAGGATGAAGAGCACCAGGAGGAAAGGCCTAGAAGGGAAGAATTGGATAAGATATGTATAACTCAAAGTAAACACACCTCCAGTGTCCACAGAGATCATCAATTGCAACATTCTTTTTAAAAATGACAGCTAAGGAGATGCCTCTGCCATGCACCTTAATTTAAACAGCGGCAATGTCGAATGGGTGAGAATTTGTTATTGAGAGCGAAAGCATGATTTCTGTAACCCAAAACGGTAGCATCTCAACTAAGGAAAAGAAAAACTATCAAGCAACAACAAAAAAATGGCTTCAGCTTTTAAAATGAATTAAACTATTCTAAGGGGGGAAAGAAGCATTTGTGTTATTATTAATACCTATTCTTCTCTTTAACTAAATGGCAATTTCTTGAATTTAAAGGTTAATAAGAATTATAATGAGCATTTTCCAAACCAAGTAATTTAAATTTGCTTCACTCTTTTGGAAAAGGTATTAAAATTTGTTAGAATTAATTTATTTCACATATTACATATGAAAATGAGATGGCTAAACACCTTATTGAATTTTTTCATTAATTAATAATAATGATTGTTTGCAACCAATATTTTACAAGTAATACAAATCTCAGATGGTTCTCTGAAAAGCTACATGCAAAGCGAAAGGTGAAAGGTCAAAGTACCAGGTCTACAGATGCTTCGAGAGGTCGCTTCATTGCTTTGGCAGTCGACTGAGTCTTTTAATAACAGGCAGCGAGCACATGATGGCAGTGGGCCAATGGGATTCAAGCGAATTAACATACAGGTAAACAGCAAGCAGAGGTGCATCATGGGAACGGCATTGCATTGTGGATAGGTGAGAAGGAAAAAAATATTCTGAATGCAATATACAACGTACAAAACACTAGGCATGCACAACAACAAAAATGTTCTCTAAAGAAATGAATATTACACCTTAAATTAGTATTGAAGCAAAAATGCATCTACTATACCTTAGTTAAAGCATATAGGAGAGTAAAATATAGACGTTTGAAATTCAGGAAAGTTAATCAAAACAGCAGCTTGCATACACACCATAAGCATTTTTTATATTGCTTCAGAAAAAAATGCAAAACTTTTCAGGGCCATAGGATTAAAGAATTTCTGATAAGTTAGTTTTCAAATATAAAATAATGAATGCAGTAAGTATAAGATCCAAGTCAAAAAGAAGACATCTTTAACTTTTATAAAAATAATTTTTAAGGAGGATCTAGCCTAACAAAATGAAGCGGCAAACTGAGACAAAAAAATTCAGGCAAAAAAATATTCAAACACAAGATTATTTAGGCAAAACTGTCTGGGTTTGGATCTTAATTTTTTGTCTGAATCATGTGGATAATTGTCTCAATTCTTCTCTTCACTCTGCTAGCATGGATCTGGCCATGTGGAATAAGCTTCCAAATTTAACAAGTTTTGAATTTGAATAGTAAGGTTCTCAAATTTCCTACTTTTATTCCATCGTACTGTTTCTAATGACTAACTTATCATCCATTCTATGTTTTCCAGTACATTGGAAATTATAATTCAATTTATCTCAAACAACTTACCAGATTACACTAAGAAAATACCCTTTAAAAAGGTATTTAGCGTTCTCAGGTATCAAAATAATTAATATTTAATAATTCTATTTGTACTTTTAGCTATGATCAGTGACCAACCCAGTTAATGAGATGTGGAACTCTTGGCTAGAACAAGTACAACAGCTAAAAATAGCAAACAGCTAAAAAATAGCAAAGAACTGCTTGAATTTTAGAAGTAAAATAGTATCTTTAACTTATAATCATACTTTTGGGAAGATAGTTTCACTTAAACAGCTGAAATAATAACAATTATTGATTTTTTTAGACCGCAATGAAAAATTTTCCTGTTCCTTGATAACTGTTGTAAAAAAATCTAAAAATTCTATGATGGAATTCTGTGAAAATAAAGAAATTCAAAGGAATAGCTCCAATGCAAATAAAAAATGAAATACCCCTTTTCTATGTTAGCACAATAGGTAAATCCCTAAGGTTTGTATAATAAAAACAAAATGTTATATTCTAAAGTTTTGAGTTAGATCTCTGGCATATGAAATAAAATGGGATAGTACTAAACCCTCAAAGTGGGAAACAATGATATTTTCCTTGTCAAATAAAGGTTGTTCATTGTCATTTGATGATTCAGGATTAAAAGCATAGAGATGATAGGAGATAAAGAGCTATGGGAGGAAAAAGACTACAAATAAAGTAGAAAGGACTATAGGTAGAGAAGAGATTTAGAATGGCCAATGGAGATGTTTTGGAAGGCAGTCTTGAAAGAGGCCATCAAATAATATGAAGTCATTCTTCTGAAAGTAGCATTGTGAACATTTTTAAAAAACTAACGAGCTCCACAATAAGAAAGCTGCTTTGTACTGGCTATTCTTTCCTCAACTGTAAGCTCACCATTATGTAACTTCCATGACATCACTTTTGTTTAAAATCTTTCATTCCTCTATAGTTTTACATTGCTAAATAGTGCATTTTTTTGAGCTTAAATTAACCTGTGCTAACTATATAAGGTGACATAGCCTACTCTCATGGAGCAGACTGAGAACATTAACTGGATAAACGCAAAATCATTGTGGCCTCAACCTTCTGGACTTGATTCTTCCCTTCACTTTTACAGTCCTTGGCAGTTATGGAACAAATCTACTATTGGGTTGATCTTTTCTGATATGCTAACTAGAAGAGTGATTATGCTCCAAAGCCTGGTATTTATGGACAAAATTTTGATTTAACAAAGCATCATTTAATGAAGTCTCCAGGTAGAAAAAGAAATATTAAATATTTATCCCTAGGATAATCACCTGGAAGGTTAATGTTCTCTTTTTTCTGATCTTAGTTTGATGAAACAATTTACACAGAAATTATAATAATCTAGGACTATAAAGAAAAGAGCTCTAAACTGAACTGGACAGCAGCAGCATCTCCCTTTTCCCACTCCATATTGTGGGTTATCTTTACTAGATGCAAATATATTGTCTTTTCAGGGAAACACTAAGGTCTTGGAGGATTGAGTATACATATTAATAACTTGCACACCTCACACTTTGAGGCACATGTGTAGAATGTATTAAAAAATCTGTATGGATGAATAATCATAATATGGCTTTGTAGTACACAGATGTTCTGTTTTAGAGGACATTATTTGAGTTCTGGCACATGTTTACCTATCTTGAAAGATCTTCAGGCTTAGAAAAAAACCTTAGAGAACGCCAAGCCTGCTGTGTCTCAGGAGCTTCCTTAGGCGTTACAGGCAAACCCAAATTCTGAGGAATCAGGAGACCCTGATGACCATAATTAGAGCTGCCTCTTGAACCGGGAAGAAAAGGATGTGGACAGGGAGGGTGGAATTCAAGGTTCCTGCACATGTTTTCTGGAACAATTAAAACTTATCTAGCTGATGGCAGCTGGTCCTGTTTTTTTTTTTTACAAAATAGGTATCTCCTTGTGTCTCCCCATTTTGGTGTGTGTGAAGAAAGACTGCTTTCTTGAAGATCAGATACCCTTTGTGTTAAAATTACCAAAGAGAACCTCTTTCTGGCTTATTTTCACATTTTAAAAATTCTGGTGAGGTTGATGCTCGTGTTTTAAGAAGTATTGTAGAACAGTAAGGCTCTAAAGGAAATAAATGTCTCTTTTTCTGGAATCAAAGCTTTAAATTCATTTGCAAGTTCCAATTAATCAAAACAAGGGGAAATCTCCAAACAATAATAAAAAGTATATGGCAGAAATTCTTGGTGTTCAGATATGGAAGCCAGGTGAATGGAATACTAATATCTTCTGACTGCAGTCATCCCCCCACTTGTTTTTTTAAATAAAGAAATAATAGTTTTGCTTCAGTGTACTGAGTAATCTTGCTTCTAGAGGAAGAACACTTTGACTTCATCTAACTGCACCTAAGCCCTGGTTTCAAATGAGCCTCTCACTTCAACTAAAAAGACATTACAGATTCAGTCATTTTCATGTCATTGTCAGAAAGAAGCTGGCTTTTGTTCTGAAACTACATTCCTTTGGGTTGTCTTTGACGATGCTGCAAGATCCCCTGAAATATCAGAACTCCAAATTTGGGCACAGTGTACCAATCCAGGAAACTATGGTAACTAAATGTACCGACATCCACTGCAGTAACCTCTAAGCATCCTGATGAGTATGATGTGCAAATGCGCAGAAGGGCACAAAGAAGAGTACAGTCTCAATTTAAAGATATCAGGCTGAAGAATGACCTGTTTATGCAAATGGCCATTTCTTCTCTTATCCTCATCAACGCAGGTCATCTACCATTGACATATATGAGGTGCATTTTTCCTTCGATGACTGAAATATATACTGATTGCAGATGTTAGAACTGGTACTTCTAGGAAACAGGCAGATAAAATCAGGGCTCAGATAAAGTCAGGGCTCAGCCCTAAGGTCACTGTTAGTACCGATGGTTTGTTGTATTAACAGGTATTTGAGGTACAGGGACTAATTTTTTATATTCCCAGAACCTCATCTCATACCCTAGTGGCAAGATGCCTATTGTGACCCAGGCTGAGCCAATCATAGCATGCTCTTATTCTGACCATAAGGACAGCCACCAAAATGACCCTTAACTGTTTTTTTTCTAATTAGAGTTGGTGTAGAAGATACTGTTTTCTCTCTTGTCAAAAGATGTAAGAATGTGTCCTGATAGGTGTCCAAAGCCATGGTCAGTATCGTACAGAGAAGCTGGTTTTAAAGAATGGAGCTGATATGTACCAAGAGAAGCAGAAAATGAAAAAAACCTGCTGTTTCTCAAGTTTCTGGATCCAGGCACCCCTGAGCCCTATTTTACCTCTACTCTCTTTGGAAGACATTGCATGATTTAATCAAGTCCAAATTTTTCATTTAAGCTACTCCAGTTGGGTTTTCTCTTGCAACCAGAGTCCTGACTAGCCTTGGAGATATTCTCAATACCTAGTTATGACTTATAATACTAGTTCAGTAGAAAGACGTGTTCTTTGTTCCCAACAGTCAATGTACCAGTTAGGATAAATTGAGGCTGACCTAAATGATTATGATGAAAAAATTTTACTTCTCATAGGAGAAGATCCTCAGTAAGTAGATGGTAAGATGGATTTCATACTGGAGAAATGCATAAAAGACCACATTTGCTCTCTAAAAGAATTCCTTTTTCATTTTTTTTAGATTTTTTTTTTTTTTTTTTTTTGGTGAGGAAGATTGACCTTGAGCTAACATCTGTGCCAATCTTCCTCTATTTTATGTGGGATGCCGCCACAGTGTGGCTTGACAAGCAGTGCCAGATCCCCTCCTGGGATCTGAACCTGAGAACCCTGGGCCACCGAAGCTGAGCAAGGAACCTAATCTCTACACCACCAGGCCAGCCCCAAGAATTCCTATTTCATTAGCATTAAGTAACCAATTTACTCTCATCGCCCCTCCACCGCATTCTTCCCAATTATAATCAGTTTTGAAAACTACTCCTTTACTAGAACAAAAAAAGGGAGAATTTCTCTATATTGTACTCACTCTCTTACGTGGATGCAAACATCCCCACGTACATAGAAACTCACACATTCAGAAAAATCACTATGTCCAGCGACATAAGAATGAGAAGAACATGAGGAAAGGGCATGAAAGGAATCGCCTGGGAGCTTCAAAAAAAGGCCACTGCCCAGGCCACACCCAGACCAATTAAGTAGGAAACTTTGGGAGAAGGGACTGATGTTAGAACCTTTCAATTCGCCTCAGGTAATTCAAAATACAGCCAAATTGGAGAGCCAGTACTCTAAGCAAGTCCTTCTCAAATGTTAATATGTATAGAAAACACCTGAGCATATTTTAAGATTTGAATTCTGATCCCAAAGGTCTGGGGTGGGGCCTGAGTGTGTGCAGCTGTAACAGGTTCCCAGGTGATGGTGACCAGGCTGCTGCTGGTCTCCAAGGGACAGTACAGTGACTCAGGCTGGGCGACAGGCCTTCTTGTTTGTTTTTAGCACCAGCCAGTACAGCTCCATTTTCATCTGTTTCCTGGCTTGATGTTCTGCATAGCATTTCATTTACGGGGAGGAAGTTCGAAGCACGGCCCTTGTGATAAGTAAAAGAAGAGCGGAAACAATAGGAATAGGCAAGAGCCAGCCACCGACTGGTCACCTGTTGCTAGCTTCTCTGCGGCCAGAGGATGGCTCTCTGAAGTGCCGCTGCTGTCTATTGCTCAGCTCAGTACTCCCGCTTTCTTTTCCACTCTCTTAAGCTCTGGTGCCCCCCTTCCTCTTCATCCCTAGGCCCCTGAGCCCCACTCTGAGGAAGAGCCCACACTGGTCCAGTCCAGTCTCAGAGGAGAACGGGACCGGGCAGGTCGCTCGCCCATCGCCTGCGCCAGAGGGATTTACTTATTGTGCTGAAGAAGGGAAGGAGGGGAAAACAAAACAAAACAAAAAGGGGGAAACAACGGAACTTAGGCAGCAGAGCAGCAGGAATAGCAGCCTTCCCTATTTCCCCACTGGTTTGGAGAGCACACGTGTTAAGTCGCGGCGGCGCGGAGCGCGCGGCTCCCGAGCTCGCAAGGTGCGCGGCGGGCGCGCCCCACTTACCATGACTGTGGCCGCGGCCGCGGCTGCCTGGGCGGCCACCGCGGCTTGGTTGGCTTGGTGCTGCGCAGCTTTGATTTTGGCCTGCAAGTGTGCAGGAGGGTGAAAATATTTGCATTTCTCCCTCATGCAACGCCCCTTTATGTAATCCATACAAACGGTTACGGTGTTGTCATTTGTGTCGATCATGGTGCTGTCTGCGGGGTGTGCAAAGCGGCAGTCGGTCTCTCCCCGGGCACAGTTTCCTCGTTGGAACTCCCTGCATACCTAGGACACAGAGGGGAGAAGAGCAGACGATGCAGAAGAAAGCCTGATGGCCGCCGGAAACTCTACCTCTGCAAGCGCAGCCATTTACGTTAAAAAAAAAAAAAAAAAAAAGAATAATGCTTTTCCTTTCTTTTAAATGGTGGCTTTTGTGCTATTTACAATAAAAATTTGATTATCCAGAACTCAAGTGACCAGAATCGCTGACAAGCTAATTTGAGTTTTGCTTCACCCTGTTTCCTGGAGTGAGAATTTATATTGAGAAAATAACTCAAAATCTGCAGTTTAGCGAAAATAACGAAGAAAAATCAACAAAGCCTCTATTGTCTCCGGGTATACACACACACACACACACACACACACACACATATATACATATATACATGTATACATACCCGGAGACAATTATATTTTGTATATATTATAACTTGGAGATTATATATATAACTACTTGTATACATAATTTGGACTTCTATATATATCCAAATCTTCCCCTACCGTGAAAACTCTGGGATGCTATAGGTTTTTTGCATGGGGGGATAATTTCACTTTAAATCAAGCCACCAGGTCACAGCTGTACAGCTCCAAAGAAGAATCAGGGGAAATGACAAACTTATTCGTCCTCTCTGAGAATGGGAAGTGGGGGTGGGGTGAATCTGAATACTCCGCTTTTCCCCGAGGTCTCCCCTGCTCTACAAAGATAACTTATGCTTAGAATCATAAATCAGAAAAACTACAATATCTCAGACTCCAAAACTTTAAGATCACTATATTATTTTTGCCAGCACAGAAAGAAAACAAAAAAAAAAGATGAAAAGTAGAGAAGCATGGGAAGAGATAAAGGGAAAGAAAGAAACGGAGACAAGTAGAATAGAGTTTGAGATGTTGATGTGTTGTTTCTTTTTTATTCCTTAATCCTTAGTTATCCTGAAATCTAAAGTAACTAGAATATTCCATCCTCTGAGAATTATGGTGGATCAGGAGTTTACTGTATAAAGAAAGTTTTCTTGAGAATTTAAAAGGTGGATTCTTAATTCTGCATTGAATATTGATAACATGAATAACATATATACATAATATTTATATTTATAAAATCATTAGCTGAGAAGAATAGTTAAATTTAAGTTATTTTCCTTTTAGGCTCCAGTTCCAAAGTCGATATGTTTAAGTGGTGGTCCACATCTTGATCATCAGTGTTGTTATATGAAGGGCCACTGACATGACATTCAAGCCTTGTGAAAGTCAAACACACTTGGGAAATACAGTTTCACTGACCAGTGGCCAAGTGAGTTTGAAGGGTAAACAGAAAAATCACAAAATTGTTAACTGTTTCTTCCTACTGTGTATATTAGCCAACATCCTTTCTTTAGTTCATAAAATGTGCAAAATAAAAATTACTAAGGTGTTCCCACAGATTCTGAGTGAGCCTTCCTCTGTAGATGGAATGACTCCAGTCTGAGACTGCATCAGAGGTGCAGACCAGCCATCAAGCATTTACCAAGGGTCTCTTTTGCAGCCGCCTTCATTCCTGGTTTGAGGTGAACTGAAAGCTGCTCTGCTAAAGTCATCATGAATCATTTTTATGTGTGTCTTTGTCTACCAGTCCTGTTGGGAAGGACAATTTGTTCCCAACTTGGCTGATTTAATTTGTTTTCTAAACCACAGTCACGTACTGAACACTAAAGCTCCATGGGTCCAGCAGGTGGAGCCCCAAACACTTTTCCAGTTCCATGAAAAGTCTGTTCAATATTCACAGGGACAATCTAGATCAAAACACTAGCGAGGTTATTGCCACTTCATAAACTCCAGATTGAAACTGATACTAGGCAGCAACATTTTATTACCCTCAAGGTTTATTGGATAAATATTTAAACAAATGTACATTGAGAGAACATTCTTGAATGATCCAACATTAAAGCTCATTGTACATCCTAATGATACATATATCACCTAAGAACTTTAATCGGTAGCAGAATTAAAGGAGATCTTTAAAAACTCTATCAGAACCTTTACACATCCATATAAAATGCTCTGTTAAATAGTATAGGATATAATAGTGAAGGTAAATGGATGAATCCTCTAACTTTGATTAAAGAGAAATTTCACCCAGTAAAGTACAGGTGGGTTGGCTTGACTCATGACTTAAGAACATGTTTTATGAATATATGAACTTGTTTTCTTGACTTTTATAGAACACTCGAATTTAAGTTAAAGAAAATATCTCAGTCAATAACTAAATTTGCCCAGCCTCAGGTTCCCCCTGTTTACCAAGAACACAGCCAAGGCTGATATTCTGGAACATGCTAGAACAGCCATACTAGTTCTTAAAATACTGAAATATGGTCATACCAATTGATCAATAGTCATAGTCCTACTTACTCCCACCCACCCCTGTCCCTGAGTGTCCCCCATTGCCCTGGCTTTTGCTCCTGTCTTGCTCATTCCTAGACCTGGCTGGGATCTAGCAAAGGTTAATGGCTGGCACAGCTGGAGGCCTTTGGGAACCATCTCTGTAGGCTGCATAGTGATTGATTCAGTGTTCTACTGGTTGTTAAATAATTTGCCCTGAACATACATTCCATGCAGCTGATTTTGTTTGTATTAAACATTCTTTTCTCACAAATTTCCTTTAAAGTTTGCCTTAAATTCTAACCATAGAATTATGAATGCATGGCTTTTAGATGAATGTGTGTGTGTGTGGCTGTTTTGCAAGACTGAAAAATCTCACAAGCATACCCTTACATAGAAGTATGCACACTTCTACCACAAATGCATCTCAAACCACAAATATAATTGAAGTACCTCCAGTTTGTCAGTCCTGAGAAGTTTCTGAGTTGCAGTTGAGCCCGGGACAGTGACTGGTGGACTTCCGGGAACAATAACAGGTGTGGTGGGTAGAATTTCCGTTGGGACTAACCCAACTCCAGGGGTTACAGGTGCTAAGTAAGGAGCAAAGCTAATCGCCGTGTTTGTCCCTATTGCGGGACCTACAGGAAAAGTGGGCTGTTAAAGGAAGATAACACAGGACAAAGATTTCTTTAGAATAAAACTTTAAAAAAATCACCAGCAAGTGTCATTTGAACAAAATGTATTCATCGTATACAAGACTCTTTGTGTTAGTTGCATAAATCAATGCTGAACTGCGAAAGTTCATTAAACTTCTCTGCTTTGTTTTGCTTAATAAAAATGAAATCCATATAGACCCTCTCTTCCCAAAACCATACAGAAACATGGAAGAACATCATAGAAATCTAATTACAGAAAATAGGTTAAAGTTTTATTCCCATGAAAGTATTCTCACGAAAAGAAAATAATAATTGTCACTCTAATTGCTCATCATTCCAAAGTATTGAACGTTATAACAATAAGGTAGTAAAATCTATGGAATACTGACTCATAATCTTTGATTTCTTCTACATGTCTCTCTAAGGGAGAGGAATAACGAAAAATCTTGATTATAGCCTGATTTTCAAGTTGACCAAGTTTACACATTCTTGACAAGTGGGGATTATTTGGGATTTTTATTTTGCTCAGATTTACCAGGATGCTCCCGCATTCTATCATTAGCATGTATATTCCTAAAATTCATATGCAGTTTTCCTATAGACCTGCTGTGTCTTGCTCTGGCTCAGCTATGTCTAGATCCAACCTTCCCTTCCTGAAAGGTTGGATGGAAGAGCTTGAACTTTTCAACTGGCCAATTTCTCAATTGGCCATTAGAAGTTGGTTGATTTCCTAGGTCACAAAATCGACATAGCGGTGACAGAGGCCCACAGTACCTTATTAAACTTCTTCTCTATCATTATACTCCTTATCTAGGGATAAGAAGAAATATGTTGATGGGATGGTTATTTTTAAAAGCTCCACCTAAAAGTATGCCTTTCAGAAAGGAAATAATGTACATTTAAGAGAACAACAAACTTTGCTTTGCTTTTAAAGAACCAATATTAAAAATTTAAGATGCTAGAAAAAGATTTTTCTTAGAATAAATTTTACACTGAATTGAACCTGAATGATTTTTGTTTGTTTTTTGCAGTTATTGGATGCTTTTCAACCTATTTATTTTTAGGACCAGTTTGCAGATATTTGAAAACACATGTTAATGCAATTTTCTTATACCGAACTATGCTGTTGGCCATGTCATGCTACTTCTGTATTTATACATTGTGAGTAACATTCTTGTTGTCTATTTTTGGCTCTGAATGAGTTGTTGAACATATGGGAAAAATAATCTATGTTTATTAAACAATTTTTTGTTGACAGCAATAAAAGAAAAATATCTCTTACAAATGATCATGTTAGAGAACAGTGAATTATTGATAGTTTGTGCAGGGAGTTCTTGGAGAGGCGGAGGGCTGAAAGAGGTGATTCTAATGGTCTTAGAGAGCTGTGCTGCAGCACTCCCGCTGGGGGCTCTTAGATCTTTTACGGCTCAGACTTAAAATTCACCTTGGGAGAAAGTTACAACGTGAGGTCTCAACATGGGGAATAGATGGCAGTTAAGACTTTTTTCTTCCCTGACTTTCTACAAAATTTTATATGTGTATGTTTTCCATTTTCAACCCATTGAGTCCTAATTATAGAAAGTTGTGATTTTCAGTAACTATAGCTTACTGAAAAAAGCCAAGTGATTTAAATGGTTTAAGGACTATATAATGTTAGGATTTTAAAAAATCAATTCTGAAAGGTCATAAATCACAACAGATCAGTGACTCAAAGACCCAGCTATATCAGAAATGCCTGGGGGGAATTTCATAAATAGAGATATCACAAATTCTGACTCAATAGGTCTAAGCAGGGGCCTTGAAATTTGCATTTTAAAAAAAATTACTACATGATCTGATGTGTGGCTCAGTTTGGGAACCACTGTCATAGGCAAGGAGTGAAAATAAATATTAAAAAACCTTCTACTAAATGTGTAATTTAACCCAGAGACTAATTATGAAAGTAAACATTTAGAGAAAAGAGCCCTGAATCTTTGGCTTTCTATAGAAGCACATATCCCAACCCTCCTCCTGTGGATCCTTTGAGGCCAGGGTCAGTATGGTGACATAAGCACAGCTTGTACCGTGACTCTCAGTAGGATGTCAGAATCTCAAAACTCATTTCCCAACACCTTTTTGGATATCAACCGATCTACTGCAATTAGCTAAATTTTGCTTTCTAAAATATAAGTAACTTGTTCATCTAATTTACTGATCTAAAATGAATATTGCTGTTTGTTTTATTGATGACAGCTGTAAGTAATTCACAGAGACTATTATTTAAAAGTCAAAACACAAATTTTAGACTAAGAGAGGCCTGAATTCAAATCCAGACCTCTGCCACTTATTAATTTTTATTCTGGGCAGGAAATTAACCTCTTTGAGCTTTTGTTTTCTCATCCGCAGAAGGGAAGTAAAACGACTTAGCTTAAAGAGTTGGGCTGAACAAGGTGTTGTTTCTCTCCCACTTCCCATGGTCAGAACTCAATAAATTGCAGCTATCTTTAGTAGTATAAAAATTAGTATTAATAAAGTTTTTTCCCCCCAACTTATTCATTGATTCTATAACAGGAATGAAGTCAATATAGCAATGTAATAATAGAGGTATAAAATCTTATTAAATTGTAGCAAATGTTTTTCTCTTTTTTGAAATAGGGGCTGGGAAAATATATATTTTCCTTCATGTGAAACTGAAAGTTAAAAGTTCATAGGCCTCATGAAGACAGATTCAATTAGATATTTTCTCTTTTTTTAATATAGTTTTTCATTGAAGTTGATTAGTAAAAAAATACAGTTATGGTAATTTTCAGAGATGGGCACTGTATTATTATTATTATTATTATTGACAGTAATACCTTACATCTGTGAAAGGTTCGGCTGCCTTCAAAGCATTCTCACACATGTTGTCTTCCTCAGTCGTCTCAATATCCATGAGAAGCAAGTGTGGCAGCGAGAGTTGCACAGTCTTACAGGTGAAAGCAATTTAACGTAGAGACTAAACGGATTACTCAAGGTCAATGCTACTGAGGCAGCGTCAAGGCAAAACACCCAGGACTCCTGGCTCCTAATCTGGGGCTATTTCCACTCCTCAGCACTCACTAGATTTTTTTCCAGAGAAGAGGAAAAAAACGCCAGCTGCCCTTTAAGTCTTTGGAGAGTAAAGAGAGAGCCACGGCAGGGAGCTGTGTCCCTGGATCTGCCAGGGCCTTCTACTGATAGGAGGTGTGGGGCTGCTCTGAATAGCCGTGTTGGGTGCTGCTGCCCCCAAAAAGTGGTTCTCGGGTCCTGGATTCAAATTAATCTCTGGAGGTAGAGTCTAGGCCGACAACAGCATATCCTGGTGTCTGAATTTGGTTCTTGCTGGCAGCTGAGAAAAGAGAAGGGCAGCACCTCCAAGTGATTCTGTTCCCGGAAGCACACCAGCTAGAGCTCAGGAGAAATGACCGTGTGGTTTCTGTAGAAGGGCTGTTGCCAGGCTGTCTGAGACAGGATCTATTTGATCCTTGTCATCTCTCAGCATTAACTGCAGCTAGAGAGGCCAGAGGACAAGAGCCGCAGAAAGTCTTCTGGAAGAAAATCCCTTCTGAAAAATGTTGGTCTTGCTATTTCTTCCCTCTGTACTTCACTCCACATTCCTGTGTTTCTCTCCTCAGTTTCTCACTTTCCACTTTTCTTTCTCAGGACATTACATCAGTAGATCCAGGTTCAAAGATTACACACATGCATGCACACACATGTGCATGTGTGTTCTTTGATATTTTGTAGTGGCAAGGAAGGGCCAGTGCTGGGGGGTAATGACTTAGTGGCCTGAGGTATTTTATGGCTCTAAAATCTAGTCAATTGGCTTTTTAAAATGAGAACGTGAGAGTTTATACATTTAGAAAGCTTTGACTTCAAAGGGTAGGTATTTGACACTCAAACTGAAAGGCTTAAAACATGGCATCCCTTAAGCCTCCTCGCTTTACTCCCAGAAGCATCTCTGGAGAGCAGAATACTCAATGCAAGACCTTGTCCCCAAGGACTGGATCGTTTAGGCTCTTAAATCTCTATCCTACTAAAGGCTACCCACTTGCTTTTTGAGTGTACAGATGAAGGCTGTGTGTTTGGGGGATTGGGGGTACCGTGTGCTGGAAAGTAAAGGAAAAGAATTACTGTTATATCCTATCAGGAATTGGGGAGAGAAAAGCTAGGTAGAATAAGGTGAAGGGAACTTTTCAAATATAGAGGATTTGAGATAGAAGAGTGATAAGAGGAAAGAATGGTTTGGGTTTTCATTCATTCAATAAATATTTATTGGTACAGACATGGTGCCAAAACACTGTGTGTGCATTTGTTGAACTTAAATCCTAATTGGGAAGAACAAACATACAAATAAGATTACAATTCATTTTTATGGATAAGCAGGAATTAGGAGGCCTCGCTGATAGTGATGGGGATTTGGAGCGGGCCACAGGGGATAGATTTGGAGTCCTCATGAATAAGATGAAGTTAGCATGTGAAGAGTAGTTGGATACTTCCTTCAAGAGCAAAGGCCATGAGGCAAGAGCTTTTTGTGTTCACAGAACTGACAGTTTGGTTTGGTCTCATTGGCTACAGGAAGAGTGGCTCACAATGAGTTGGTGAGCCAGGTGGGGACCAGATCACAGAAGACATTATAGTTCACAGTCAAGGTTACATATTTAGGCTCCAGGGAGATGGGACAGTATTGAAGGGTTTTAAGTAAGGGAGTGATATGATGTCATTTATGTGTTAAAAAGATTCCTCCGGTTGCTGTATACAGGATACATCGGAATAAGGCAAGAATGGAAGTTGAGAGATGAGAAAGGAAAAGCTTATAAAATATTTTGAAAGAAAGGTAGATGATGGCTCAGATGAAAGTGCTTGGAGGTAGAGAAGTTGATGGACTCGAAGGCAGATATGACAGGACTTGCTGATGAACTGGCTGTGAGAATGTGTGTGAGAGTCTGCTTGGTTTTGGTTTGAAACTACTGGTTGCATTTACTGATATGGGAATGTAGTGAAATAAGGAATTTGGTCTTGAATATGTCAAGTTCCTGTGAGAAATTTAAAAGTGAGTCCAGTAGGAAGTTGGAAATATGAGCCTGGGGCTCAGAGGAGAGGTCTGGACTGGAAACATACATTTGGGAGTCCTCGGCTTGTAGATGATTTACAGTCAAAGGAATGGATGGGACCACGAAGGAGAGGGTAAATGGAAAGAGATGTCCAGTGCTGGGAATTTAATATATAGCAGCCTCAACATATAGTAGAGGCACATACTGAGCAAAGAAGACAGAGGAGGAAGGAGTGATCAGAGAGAAAGGAGTGTTCCACAAAGGAGAGATTGATTACATGTGTTGAATTTTGCTAAGAGGTCCAACAAATACAATGAAGGCAAAAGTGACCATTGGTTTAGCAACATGGAGGTCATTGGTGAAAGATTTCAGTGGAATGGGTTCAGAGTGGATGGGACACAGAGGAAGTGGAAAAAATATTGATAGCTCTTAGATAAGTTTAGCTTAGAAGGAAACCTAAGAATGGAGTGACACTTGCTACTCTGTGTTTATCAATTTATTTGTTATAAGCAGTTTCTGCATGTATTAGTTTCTTGTGGCTGGTCTAACAAATTCCCACAAACTTAGTGGCTTAAAACAACATTTATCCTTTCATAGTTCTGGAGGCCAGAAATCTGAAATCAATTTCATTGGGCCAAAGTCAAGGTGTTGGCAAGGCCATGCTCCCTCTAGAGGGTCTAGGGAAGAATCCATTCCTTGTCTCCTCCATCTTCTGGTGGTTGCTGGCATCCCTTGGTCTGCGGTCACATCACTCCAGTCTTTGTCTCTTTGGTCACATTGCCTTTCTCCTCTTCTGTATATGTCAACTCTCCCTCTGCCTCTCTCTTATAAGGATCCTGTGATTGTTTTTAATCTTGGAGGATTTCCCCATCTCCCGTGATTGTCTTTAATCTTGGAGGATTTCCCCATCTCACGATGCCTAACTTAATCACATCTGCAAAGATTCTGTTTCCTTATAGGGTGACATTTACTGGTTCCAGGTACCTTTGAGGCCATTTTTTGGCCTACTATACTGTGTTAGGTCACTAATTCATTCCTGCGACTCTAAAGTTATGTGTTTGTAGAGTCGATGATTTTTAAGTTTATCACATTTTTTATTCTAATAGGTTTTGTGATTTTAAAACTTCCATTAAAATATTTAAATATAATATTCCTTTTTCCTAGGGTAATCATGATTATTAACTTCTAATTAATATTTGAAACAATAGATAAATATAACTTTAGAAAAAGTTCAACTAATAGTTAACAACAGGAATGGAATTTTCTTAGTAACATTGCCATTATTGAATACTAGGGTCAATCCTTATGAATTCTAAATAAATAAGAAGTGAATGATTAAAATGAGTGAGACACATAATGCAATGTTACTATGTTGACCTTGGTGGTTCTAAATTTATTCCCATAGACATTATTTAATATGTATAACTAAATTATTTTAGCATTTAGGTAATTTAATAAAATAATTTATACGCATGCATCAATAAAGAGAACCATAAATTATACATGTGTGTGGTTTTAAATAGATCCACTTAAATGCCTATATTCAGTGTTAAATGTGTTCAGAATGCTATCTGTGTTGTCCTTACATCTAGGCTAACTCCTACTCATCCTTTAGGATGCACTTATTTGGGACCTCCTCCGAGGAGCCTTTCCCCACCTCATCCCAAATCATAATTCCCTGTGCCTGAATCTCACTTTGACCTTTCCATGAGTATGTCTACCCCCAAAAGACTGTATCTTATTTATCTTGGAGCCCCCTGCACCTGGCACTTTTTCTTACTCTGGGCAGAGCTGGTTCCTGGCTACTGTGTGCCACCATTCCTGAGCAGAAACCTTGAGATGGCAGAATTGCCAACAATCTGCCCAGATTCCATCCTCTCTTCCTGGGTCACCCCCACCCACCCCATCTCATCTCACAGACACACAATAAGAAGATTTGGCTCACTGGTAGTTATCCCTTTTAATTTAGCAGCTTTCAATAACATAGAATTTTCATACAATAATGACTGATTTTGAAACAATAGTCTTTTGTGTCTGTAGCTTTTTAAAATAGCAAATTTTGCTCACTTCACTGGCTTTGTTTTTAAAAAATTAGCTTTTTTAAAAAACATAATTCACAAATGTAAATGAAATCCACTAAAGCCAAATGCACTCCTTTCCCCCAGGGCCTCATTCCTAAAACGATTTCCAGACCTTTAAGGAAGTACTTTCAAACACTGAGAAATCAGGGAGAAAATATTACACAATACATATTCATAGACTGAACTCCCTTAGGCATTTAATCTTGTGGTCCTTGCCACAGCTGCCACCCCCTTGCAGGCCTCTGAGAGACAGGTGGTGCAGGTGGGTAAGGTAGCCTTTTTTGGGGCTGCTGTAGGCTCCAGATGGAGCAGACTGCAGAAAGCGCTGAGGTCAAGATGTCTGAGTTCTAGTCTCAGCTCCACAACTTCCTAGCTCCATGAAATTCAATCATTTAACTTCTCTGATTTCACATTTTCCTCATCCTTAAAATTATACCATTGAACTAAATAATCTATCTGCTACATTGCTAAAAATGTTTTAGGCATCAAAACCTCTTCTTTACATAGATCATCGATTCATACTCTAAATGAAAATGTAGCACTATTTCCATTCTAAGATGGTTCAAATATGGAGCTTACTGGTGAGAAAGAGTTGGAGTGACACAGACTTCCCAGATATTGATTAGAAATTGTCTTTGACTACTGTTTCCACACACATTTTTCCATTTACATAATTTTTAACACCCTATTTTCAGCATCTACTTAGCTTAAAGCTATTTGCTTTAATTTTAGCCAGAGAAAAAGTAGAAGGAGGCCATTTTAGGTCAATGTGGCATTGCTTGTACCAACACTTTAATCACCAAGCGCATCATTAGATGCAGTGTACTCACCACTGGATGAAGTGGGGTTCCTGGAAACATAAATTGCATCTGCTGGGCAAGCATCGCTGCTGCAGTTTTTTGCTGGATCAAATTGTTCCTCCCATTAATTTCTAGTTGAGTTTTTAAATGTGTTGGAGGGTGAAGATACTTGCAGTTCTCTCTTGAACAACGGCCCTGTAAAATGAACATTTTGGTTTTAGGACTGTTGTAAGTAGCTTTCGCACTCTGTTGTCAACCACCTCATAATCACTCCATATACACAAGGGCAAGGATCCCAGATATGTATCTGTGTGTGTGTGTGTATGCGCGTGCACACATACGCACATGTGTGTGGAATATACAACAGAGGTGGAACATACACGGAGTGAATCAGGCATTAGGTGACTATCAACCTTGCTCAAATCTGTTGAGCAGAGAAGCTTCCTGAGATTTTTTGGTTGCTGTTGTTTTTAATGGATTCTAACTCTGACAATAGACTCTAAAGAAACATGACTGCTGAGAGTAAAGTGTGGGCAGTGTGGAAGGCAATCAGAGGAGCATATTTATTGTGACTTATCAAAAGGAGGCTTTGAACTTGCTATTCCTTGATTTGTGCATCCTGAAGTGATGACAAAAACGAATAATTATGTGGTAAATTTGTGCAGTGGGGATAGTAGTAAGAACTTCTTGAAATTTGTATTTGGATTGGCTGAAAACATCCCTAATTCAACCTATCAAAGAAGAGGCATTGGTAGTATAGGAGTGGACATTCCTTAGTAATAGATGCATAGGTGAAATTTCCGGACATAAACTCAGATAATCACCTGCAACTGACTAGTTTGCTACATAAAAGCTGCTACCCATGTTCCTGCCCCACTCCCATGACATTTTTATCAAATTTAATGTCTTGATATGACATAGAGGAGAGCATTTATGGCTTAAGTAATATTTGGATGTTAAAGTTGGTAAAGTGAAAAAAAGTTAATTAGGTGACAGGTGTGCATAAAACTAGTCTCAAAGAGTAATTGCAAATGGTAGTGTTTATACTGAATTCCCAAGTTTTCAAAACTACCACTTGAGAGAATCATATTGATGCATGAATTATGCTATTTCTGGAGAAAGAACAGCAAACTGTGTTAACCAGTATGAGTATTATCATTCCCTAAAGAATTAATCTATTTGCAACCAGGAAAAGAGAATATGAGTTTGTTTATCAGATATAAAAATGATTTTAAAAAGCAAGCTTGGTGGATCAGTGGAAATAAATTTGTTTATAGTCATCCTAATTCTAAACATCTGGAGTTCTCACTCTGCCTCCTGCTAATTTCAGCTGCACTTTTGGCAGCAGAGGCTCCCTCTCTAGAGTGTGAATCTTCCACCCCCGCCACGGAGAAGGGCAGCTGTTGGTCCAGCCTTAGTCCTGGTGGTCTGTGCTCATGAACCAATGCTGTCCAGAGGCCCTACTGTTAGCAACATTAGAGAAGTGTCACCCTCTGCAGGGAGGACACAGAGGTGGGTGCTGGGGACTTCAGAAGGAATTGGTCACATTTCTGCTAATAAAATTCCATAAAAATGAAGCAATGTCAGAGTGTCTCTTTAGTCTCAAGTTCATATTGTGGATGTTTCACTCAGCTTCCTATGTGTGAAATAGACCTTCCAGGTCAAGCACTGGAGACCCTATTGTAAAGATACAGGTAAAATGGAACCGCACCTGAAAAATAATCTAAACCAAAGCAGTCTAAGAATCGCTCTCCATCTGCTTCTCTGGGCAGTTTTCTAGGATGAAGTTTTTATCCTAACTTTCCTTTGCTCATTGCTTTGTGACTTGCCAGCCTTACCACTCCAACCCTACCAACTTGCTTTAGGCATCTCTTATTTCGCTTCTCTCTCTGCCCTCCCTTGACAATTGCCTTAGTCTCTTAGTTTACTAAAATCAAATCTCCAAGAAGGCATTCAGATTGGGCCAGTGATTGGGCCAGTTCCTACAACAGAAGCATGTGACCAGTCTCTGGATTGGTTACCTTTATGTCAGGTGCCCATGGACATTCTTATCATTGATGATGGGAGGTTGTCATGGGATACAAGACAGAGCTTCATCAGCAGGGTTGGGGGAGAATTGAACGGGATGATATTTCTTATACAGAGAATAAGCCACCCTAGGCTTCTCTCTGACAAACTCAATCCAAACTATCTTTAAGTACAATCACTTCATTTGGAAGCTGACACCCAGAATGGCTCATGTATACAAGGTACACTTATGGGCCTAAGTGCACAAATGTACAGATGGGCCTAATGGGGGGGGGGGGGGGTTCGGGAAAGCAGAGTTCCATAGACTGGAGATGGAATTAGTGAAACATCTGCATTTCTACCAGTTTGGCTATTAACTTGTGCTCGCTCATATAATTGTCAATTTGATCACTAGTCTGCTAATACCATGCTTTGTAGTTGCACGTAAGAATTTTGATTAGGCTGGAAAAATAGGGTTTTCTTGTAAATTCTGTTATTTCTTGGTACAACTGAGACTTAGGGAACTGTATAAACTATTTTCAGCTAATAGATCATGACTTACAACATCGAATTCGTAATGTATTGATGGAACCTTCTTTTTCATGAGAATTAATGTAATTTCCTAGTGTCCTTACTTACACACTTGGAGTAAGGTATATTATTGATCACATGCCAGACAATTTTTACCTGGTTATCTCATTCTCTCCTTACAACAGCAGTAATGATCCCTATTTTACAAAATAGCAGATGGGCTCAGAAGGATTAAGGAACTTTCCCAAGGCCATATAATTGATAAGTGGTAGAGCTGGATGCTAAATCCAGGTTGACTTGACTCAATTACATCAGTGTACCAAGCTATTTATTAGCAATAGTTAAAATCCGGGGAGGATAAAAATCTAGCATTATCTTTCAAAAAATAATAGGATGCGTAATGCAATTTAAAATATAACAAAAGAAATGTAAGGATTTGGGAGTGGAAGGTCATTTGCCTGGGCCTATCCATTGGTAGGGGAATAGAGGAGTGGTTAAGCTCACAGGCTCTAGAGGCAGATGCCTGGGCACATAGTTGGGCTCTGCCCTTACCTACCTGTGTAACTTTGAGCAAATTACTTGAATTTCTTGTGCATCAGTCTTTTCATCTGTACAATGGAAATAATTATTGTATTTTCATCTAAGGGCTGTTGTGGGATTAAGAGAGTGTGCAAGGTTTAGAGAAATGCCTGGCATAGAGTAAGCACTGAGTAAGTGTTTATACTATTACCAAGGAAAGGAAACATATTTGTAAATGATATTTTGTTTACAGTAAGTGCAAGATCACAGATTTAGTTGTATTTTGGTTGGCTCTTTTGTTGTTCTGTAGAATAAACTTTCACTTCAAAATATGATGGAAGTTCTTTAATTATACTTATTTAGATATATTTAAAATTATTTTCAGTTCTACAGGGTATGTCTGCAAGTATCCATTTTTAAAGACACAGCCCTGAGCCATAGTTCAATCTGGTATTAACACTTTGCAGTGTGTTGCACCACGGATGTCTGAGGCATACTAATTCAAGCACTGGGGAACTCTAGGCAGCAGAACTTTAGTAAGGGATCCTATAGGACTCTGAAACCCACAAGGAAAAGCTACTGTCAAAATATAACAAGCTATTTGACACAGTAAACAATTTGTAAGAAAGTTTTTGTTAAGGCGTAAGATGTGTCAGAATACACATCATTGCACAAAAACCATTGATTATCAAAGCAAATTGTCATAACTGACTGAGAGAGGGCAGGGTGCAGAAATGTAAAGTGTCTTTGTATATCATTATGAAACAAAACAGAAGTCTCAAAAATAATGTCTCCTGATTTTAGTCCGAGAAATAAAGATAAAAATATCTTGGAAAAGTCTTCCTACAGCTGCTAGGATTGTCCTTTGTTTTATTTTAATTCTTCCTCCCTTTTAGTTTTTGGTTAAACACTGTTTCTGGAGAGATAAGAGAGGTAGGGTCCAGCCCCTAGAGAAGGGGACTGATGCAGCTTCTGTGGGATAGAGATGGGGGGGTGCCTTCCAGGGTCCTTGTGAAGAGTCTTATGGAACTGGAAAATAGGAGCCCAGACAAAGGCCAGGCAATAGGCCCACACCAGGAACTAATATGGAAATTGCCGCTCCTGAGTTCCATAGACCCTCAGGGGCTTTGCCCACCCCAGGTGGGACGCACCAGGTATGGAAACCAGTGGTAAGATCAAACTCGCCATTGTTCTTGATATACTTTCAGGCTAGGGTCTCGTTCATTCATTCACTCAACAAATGTTTATTGAGATCCTACCATGTGCCAGGCATTGTGCTAAGTGCTAGGTAACCAAAGGTGAGCGAGCACAAGATATGCTGCCTCCCTTCCTGAAGTCTGCAGTCTAGTGGTGAAGACGGATATTGGCCAAATAGTGATGACACAGATTGATGTAAAATTATAAATTGTGATACATGTTCTGGAGGAGAATGCTGAGAGGGGTTGGTGGGAGAGGGTCAGAATTGAGACTGGTGGGTCAGGAAAGGACTCTGAAGAAGTGACATTTAAATGGAGACCTGAAGGATGAGAAGGAACTTGGCAAGGAAGTGCATGGTGGCTGAAGTGTGTGTTTGTGTGTGTTTATGTGTGTGTGTGTGTTGAGGGGGAGAATACAAAAGGACAAAAAGAGGAAAAGAATGTGCTAGGAGAATGTACCATCTAGGGACTTTCATGAAGTTCCTCAAGGCTGGAGTACAGAAGGGGTGTGGGTTGGAGCGGTGTGATACTAAGACATGAAACAGGAAGTAGCAGACTGGAGCCAGATAACAAAGAAGTTAAGGGGTGTGAACTTCATTGTCATTGAACATTTTTAAGCAGGAGAACAGCAAGATCAGGTTTAAGCTTTATGTTATATGTAAAATTGTACCCTGATTAGTAGATTTTTTATCTCTAATTTTATTATAGTTTGCGTTGTTTGGAGACCACTTATTTAAAAACAATAACAGAATTCTGGTGGAATTTACTTAGGATTTGTGCAGTTTATTCTACTTCTGAAAATAATCTTTATCCCAGGAAAACTTAAATTAGGGAGGATGGTTAGAAGCAAGTAAGAATTTCAAGCTGAATTAAGTTTATTAAAGTAAGCGACCATGGAAGATTCTAATAGAGAATACTCATGTTGATTCTCAACAGGATGAGGAAAGATGCTAAGTAACTGTAATATGTACTTGGCAGAACAACAGATAGGAGCTATGAGAATTACGTGGCCATTACATTACACGGTGTGGGATAGAATAAATACAGCTTTGGCTCAGAAAAGATTTCAGAATCAGGTCGGTGTAAGAAAGAAAAAGCATAATTGGAAAATGAGATTTTCTAATTGCTTATTTTAAAACAAGTAATTTTTAGAATCTTTTCCTAATATGCTCCTAATTGAAAAAGTCAATTAAAATATGGAAGCAAAAAAGAAAACAGATTAATTAGGAGATTGTTAAAGGGATTAACAATAGGAGTTTTTGCCCATAGGAATAGCTAAGAGACGACTGTATTCCATTAGTTTTCCATAGGAAAAGCAATGGATTTTATATGGTCTACAATTCAAACAGTTAATAGGCCCCTGCTGTATCTATTACTTGGGGATAATTTGAATTGTGTCTCGGCATGAGCCACATCATTGATCAGCAGACTCTAAAATGGCTGTTTTGGGAGACAATTCTGGTTGAGGGACAGGGTCGCAGCCTGATCTACTGAAATCCCCCTCTTCCACTTGGGTCTTGGCCACTCACTGCTTTCAGCACATGATGGTGTTTTCAAGCGAGCCAGCCAGGCTGTGGAATGGAAAATGCTGACTCTAATGAGCGAGGGCAGATAGTGCATGCTCTGAAAGCGGCCGGCAGGGATACTTGGAGTGTGGGAGCCTGCTTTGAACCCCTAAGCTGACCATGGAAAAGCTGTGGAAGGACCTCTCAGATTCCCTTGTTCCACACGTATGAAGCCAACTTAGTGAAATCCTGATGTCAGGACAGAAGCTCTTGTCCTGGAGTCACGTTCCTGAAACCCATTCTGTCTCGGAACCTCTCCTGCAGAAGCAGTTTAAACTAGTGGTGAAGGAACAGTCTCTGGAACTGGACTCTTGGCTTAAAATGCAGCTCTGCCGTTCTTGCCGAGGGAGCTTGTGGTCTCCAGTTGCTACATCTGTGAAATGGGAATCACAATAGTTCCTGTCTCATATCGACTTTTGGTAAAGATCAAGAATTAACACGTAGAAAGTGTCTGAACAGCTCCTGGCGCATAGTAAGCCCTCTGTAAGTTTTATTATCATCATCATCATCATCTTCATTACTACTAATACTATTAAAACCTTTTCTGCATAGTAGATAAAAACACATGGTATTAAAAACAATCCTCCTAATACTAGTTCAATTTCTCCATTACTGCGCTTCTCTCTGGCCTGTCTACCAAGATCTTTAACCCTTTATTATTCTTGTTCTCACAATCAATGCCAACACTGGCCATTTATCCCTTCAGAAGAGCCTCAGATCTTTTTTTCCTTTGATATCTTTCCTGCTGAAACTTGCCAGGGCTGAATAACATGGAATGACTAATCTAGAGATTAAAGCAGCTATGCATAATAGTGGGAAAATCCTGGAATCCCGGTTGTGGATTCATCCCAAAATGGTTATATGAACTTTTACAAAGAATTTATAATAGTCTGTGCCTCAATTTTCTCATCTGTCGAATGGGGGCGATCATATTCCCGTATCTCAGTTCCTTCTGATGGTTCTGAGAGCTTGAGAGACAGCAAAATTTGCTCTGAAAAAAATCATAATTTGCTATACATTGTCTATTCCACATATATTTTCCCCTTGAAAGTTCCTAATCTAGTAAAAGGGGAAAGCCTTATAAACCAACAGTTACAATGAAAGGTGACACCAGGGACATACGTTGGCAACAGTCCCGATGTGTTCTGAGAATTGTGAGAAGTCTGCGTGACAGATGAGGCAGGAGGCACATCAACAGAAGTGGCAAATTAAGGCAAAATCGATTAAGTCTAGGAGGATATATTAAGTGCCTACGGTGTACACAGCTTGAAAGTAAAAAATTCAATCCTATAGACCACCGTTTTGGTCCTTGTGACATGTAAGGTGTCTAGCAGACGTTTTCTGAGTGATTAAAGTCCTTGGGCGGATCAGACGCACTCGCAGCCTCCGTTTCCCTACATCTTCAAAATCTCTCAAGGTTTTTGAAAATGGGAAAAAAATAAAGGCCTTGATTTGAGTTGGTGAGCAGATTTATATTGGTTCACTATTTTTATGGGTCTAAGTCAGGTGGCTAACGCTGAGTGTAACGTTTGGCCTGAACTTTCTCTTCTTCCTCCAGCACATTTCCGGAAGGATATGGAGAAGAAAATGTTTGTTTACATTGGGGCTTAATTGATCACATTAACTATGGGACTGACATAGCCCTACTCTCAGGCCAGTGACAGATTAGGCTTTTAGGCTTCTTTTGAATTTAAATAAACTGATTGAACTACATGAGCTCCTTGTATATTAGTTCCAACTACACACTACAGCAAATAAAATACAACCAAATAAGAGCATCGGAATTAAAGGAAACTGCGGATTTGGGGAATCGTTACCAGCAAATGATAACCAGAACTTCCATCAAAATGAACAATTGCTCATATCGTCAATATTATGTATGAATTTATAATAAGCACTTTCTGTTTATTAGTAATTTAGTTCAATTTATGTTACAGTTCATCTTTGGTAGTCTATATGTGCAATACTCTTTTGGTAAATAGCATGAAATGTTTTACTGATTCAAGACAGATAAAAGGGGAATATTTTCAATCTTCTCTTTTCTGGGGTGTGTTCCTTTTTTGCTGTTGCTTCCACGGCATGGAGGAAACGGCTAGGAAGACATGAGGAAGATTGGAAAAGTAGCCAGATGGGGAAACTAGGGAAAATCACAAGTTCTGATAGGCAGTTACCAACACCTCCAGTCATTACACAACTGAGTTTAGGGCAAGATAAGGAAAAGTATGAATTAGGCGGTAGAGATGGATGGCCTAAGTCATAACGGGAACTGTAGTTGAGTTTGCATTTTTTCTCAGAAAACCGTATGAGCAGACATAATGTATCCTCCCACTGTGGCACCTGGGCTGTGGGGGTGAAGCCCGGAGCTCTCCCCCAGTGCTGGAGCTTTTATCATCCAGAGAGGGAGCTGCAAAGCTTCTGAGTCTTCCCATCTCTAGATTTGCATTTAGGGCAGCCTATTATCACCCAGAGGCTGGAAAGCCTTGGGGCCATCACCAGGGCTTTGTGAATAGATTTGTGACTCATTCATTATTATGCCGATGCGGCCGCCCTATTCCTGCAAGCACTGTTGGCATATGCCATTAAGACCTAATTTTGCGACCATTTTAAATAGGCAGAACATAAAAATTAGTAAATGAGGAGGAGAGGCAAAGAGGGTCAATTGTTTGTAGTTTGCCATTTCAAAGCATGTTTAGATCTTTTTTTTAAATGGATTTGGTTGCCTGGGCAGTTTTAGTTTCTCTACTACCTGTGTCTTCTGATTGGGAAGAGCTGTTTGTCAGTTGGATTAAGGGCCAAGCCCTGTCTTCACTGGTAAGGATTATCCATACTGTTAACTTTATATGTTAAGTGAAAATGTACCAGTTAGGAGAAATCAGTGAGACCAAAAATAGCCCCTCGGCTCTCCAGAGATTTAAGGGAACTAATTTCCAGGCATCAGATGCTTCATTTGAAAATTATTTATTTATTTATTTATTATTAATAATTATTAATTATTAATTATTTGAAAATTATTTATAGAAGATAAATGTCTTCTGAGTCACGGAGGTACGTTGGTTAGTGTGGATTGTGATGATATATCAACATAACAAAATACTCTAGTGGCTATTTGACTTCATAGAGTCTAGCTTTCCTAGCGTCACATTCACAATGTGGCGATGCACAGCCATGGGCGAAACAGAAACTTTATGAAATATTAATGTCACAGCATTAGGTCTTTTCCTGTGGGGGAGGGCAGGTCTTTCTAGTCTGTCTTATACTTCTCCTCAAAGCCCACAGTGCAGGGACCCTCACATAGTCGGCACTCAATGCGTGTTATCAAATGTTTGTCCTCCTTTCTTTCCTTCAGCAAATCTTGTTAATCCCCTGCTATGTGCCAAGCCTGTGATATTAGATGGACAATTAAAACACAGAGTGATCAGTGCCATGATAGGGGAATTCAAGGCGCTCTGTGAACTCATTGCAGGAAGCTCCACCTAGCTTAGGGGCCAAGGATGACTCCAGAGGAAGGTACATTTCACATTTGAGCCAACATCTTTACCAGATTATCAAGTTGGGTACATGTGGCGGGAGGTGGCTGGGGAGCAAGAGTTGGCAATTTGGTGAATTAAAACAAACCAGGCTAGTTCACGATCACTCTGTGGGGGTTCCATTCCTGAAGGCTCGTATAGCCCATCACACAGAACCTGGACAAAGTAAACGCCTGGTAATATTGGCTGCTATTTTTATTATCATCAGTTGTTAGCAGTTCCAGAAGCCGGTCATTTTCTAAATAAGTGAAACCTATCCAAAGACACAAAACCTTATTATACGTCTTCTGTTGTTGTATACTCTATTTTAGTCTGATTTGCAAACCATGTGGTGAATCAGCTGCCCCCACAGAGGGCTTCCCAGAATTCAGACATAGACAATCAGCCTTAAAGGCGGACATTTAGCGCGTATGCTCCTGTGCAGCTGGGCCATTTATCAAAATACTGGAAATGCTTCCGTCCCAGTTAGAAAATGGCTGTTGTCCCAAGCCTGTGGAGTGTCAGGTGTTTTCCCCACTTCTCTGGTCACTCTAGCCCTTCCTCCTAACTCCCACCACCTACCTTCTCCTCCCGGAATCAAAGAGTTAAATCTGGCACAGCAGGGGGCCTCCAAGACCAGCTCTGGTGCCTTCTGATTGATTGCTGCCTACCTGGGAGGTGTTTATATTAAAATATTTTGCATATCACACTTGATTATAAATGTACTGGTGACAAAGCCAGAGTGCCCTGGTTGCTGGTGTGAGAGCTGGGAAGGCTTCCAGGAGGAGGTGGGAGAAGTGGTGGGTGAGGTATGGATAAGGGCATGGGAAAGGGGTGGGGAGAATGGGGAGATTGGGAAAAAGACCAGGAAAACAAGGACGATTGGGTGAAGAAGCACTGGAAGAAGATGGAGAGATAGGTATCTCTTTAAGAGCATTCATTTTTACTACACAAGAAAAGAACACTCCTCCCAGGCTGGTTGGGATTACTTGGTGGCTTGGGACTGACCTGCAAACTGAAGTGCAGCAGGAAGAGGCTGGCTGCACTTTGTGCAGAAGAAACAGCCTGGGAAGCTGTAGGGCGTGCACTGCTTGGGGGAGGAGAAGCTGAGCAGCGTTACACAGAAGAGTGTGGGGCTTATCTGTCTCCTGAAGGGAGAAGCCTCATGCGTCCATTCCATTATTCAGTCAACCAACTTTTTTGGAGCATCTCCTCTATGCCAGAAACCAGGATGGAATTGCACACAGGGTACTAAGACGTGGTCCTACCCTTGATAAAAATAGCTAAGACTTATATAACAGTGCATGTGTCATGTACCAGGCAGTTCTAAGTGCTTTTTGTAGATCATACTCTAATCTTCAATACAAGATCTTAATGGAGGGACTGTTAATAGTCTCACTTCATGGGATGAAAGGGAGGGGCAGAGAGGGGAACTAACCTGCCAAGGTCATATAGGTAGTAAGTGGCAGAGCTGGGCATCCAACTCAGGCAGACTGGCTGCGGAGCCTGTGCTGTCACTCCTCTGCAGAACCGTTTTTTAAGAAGCTTGAAATTCAGTGGAACATTCATATCACACCTTAAAAAGCATTCTTCACACACAGTATCTTGTTACAGCTCCACAACATTCTTGTAATATGTTACCCCAGTTTAAAGGTAAGGAAAATGAAGCCCAGAGAGATTTGAAGATACTTTCAAAGGCCATGTTGTTAAAGTCAACCAGGGGTACATTCTGGTCGTCCCCGTTACTAAAAATATGCCCTCTCCACTGCCCCTTGCAGTCAGTGGGAGAAGCTATGGGGTAACAGGTTTCTGGTTCCACATATGAAAGATTTGAATGGGCAGCCTTGTGTGATAATGAACGTTAGGGAGGTGACACTAGATGGTCGGTGTTATGGCTTGAATTGCGTCTTCCCGGAAAGGTATGCTGATGTCTTCAGCTCCAGTTCCTTAGAATGTGACCTTATTTGGAGATAGGGTTTTTACAGAAGTAATTGGGTTAAGATGAGGTCATCAGGATGGGCTGTAATCCAGTATGACTAGTGTCCTTATAAACAGGAGAAATTCAGACACAGGGACAGACATAGGTAAGATGATGTGAAGAGACAGGGGAGGAGATGGCCGTTTGTAAGCTAAGGAGCCTCTGAGGCTCCCAGAAGCTAGGAGAGAGTCCTGGGACAGGCCCTTCCCTAGGCCCTCAGAGGGAGCATGGCTCTGCCCACACCTTGTTCAGACTTCTAGCCTCCAAAACTGTGAGAGAATAAATTTCTCTTGTTCTGAGCCCCCCAGTTTGCAGTACTTGTTACAACAGCCCTGGGAAACTAATAGAGTTTACCTATGAGAAATGCTAGATGATGTATTTTTTCATGAGAGTGGAGGCTACCCCAGAAAAACACTATGCTATCTTCTAACACAAAGGTTTGATTCTGTGAATGTGTATTCTAATTTTTTCACGAACTCAGATAACAAGATGCCCCAATATGATAAAAAATAAACAACAACAACTTCCAAATTCTTAACGAGTACAATGATTTTCTGCAAATTAAACCAGTCAGCTTAAATGCTATCAGATTTTTCATATGGAAGATTTAATAAGAGAGATTTATTTTAGTAAAAGACAAAATGTTTCACTAAGGAACTCATTAGTAATGCATAAAGGCCTACTGAGTCTCTGAAGCTCCATTTTCAAAGAGAAATGTTGGGATAATTTTTATATCCTGATTACAGAGAAAGACTTGATAAAAATTGTCCTTGATATTAAAATTGCATGGGGCTGGGGGAGGGGGGATGATTCAGTCAAGCAGGAGGGAAGTCAAAGGAAATGTGTAAATTTGGCCGGCATTTGAAGTTGCTTTTACAAAGTTCGATATGCATTTCCATGGTCTCACTCATGAACAGAGGCCACCTTCACAGGTCTTTGGACCCACCAAGGGACAGAGAAGAGGTACAGAGAAGAGGCCCGCTGTGTTCAGCCCAGGTCTCCTGTATTCCCACCCCCACCCCCCACCACCTCACCTCACCCATCCATTCCTTCCCAGGTTCCCAGGACAAATCCTGAACTGAGGTTGGGTCTTTGCTCCCGGCTGATACCGACTCAATACGCCTGTTTGATGGCTAAATGACTGCCCTGTCCCAAGCCCCAACTTTCTGCCTTCCTCTTGACCTTGTTCACCCACTGGGTGTCCCAGTTCTTACATTCAAGGATACCACAGAGCTTCTCTCTTCACCTGCAAGTTCCGGGTCTGAGAACCCACCTCCCTCCAGGCTCTTTACCAGGCTGGAGCTCTGCTTGGCCTCTGCATCTGGAAAACCCTGCCCACAGGATGGGCCCTGTGGCCCACTGGGGGCAGCTGCTGCCTTCCACAGCCCCACCAAGGGTCATCTTCCCGGATATGTCACCTACCCTCAGTAGACACCCTGTTAATTTTTCTCAGACTTCCTGCCGCTCAACATTTCTTCAAGATGTACCTAGGAGGGTGGACACTTTGAGACAGCATTCTTGGGCTTGTAGTCAGCATCTCTTCACTCCAAGGGGCAGAACTAACTCACTCCAGACTCTGGGGTTCCTTCCAGTTGGATCCAGCGAAACATTGAGATATGGCATTACTCCTACCCTCTTAGGACCTCCCCATAAGTTATTTGTGGAAGAAGTATTTTCCCTTAGCAAACCCCAGATGTTCCTCATTTGTTGCTATTGGTTGGATACTTAAGCTCCTGATAGTTCAGAAACTGCTAGTCAAATTTATTTGTAAACTGAGTCAATCCATTATTAGAGAGTCCAATGGTTTTTGAAAAGGGAATTATATACATGGTAATATACTTGGTAACATTTATTGAGTGCAAATAAATACCAATACTATTATTATTATTGACTACTTATTATATATATACTAGGCAATGTGCTAAGTGTTTCACATGCACTGTCTCAGACAAACCCATGAGAAACGGAGACACTATGAGTATCTCCATTTGATAGATGGGAGAACTGAGACTTGGGGAGATTAACAGTCTTGTCCTAGATCATGTAAGTAGCAAGAGGTAGAGCCAGGATTTCAACCCAGGCAATGTGACCCTTGAGCCACTGCTATTAATCATTTTGTTCCTTTCACACATTCATACATTATAAAAATGATGTTTATTGAATGCTTGAGATACGCCCAGCATAGGGCTAAGTGCTTTACAGGAATAATCTTGTTTGTGTTCATTATAAGCCTCTGGGGTAGGTCTTTTTATCCTCATTTTGCAAATATGGAAGCTTAGAGAGGTTAAGTGACTTGCCCAAGGTCACACAGCTGGTAAGGGGAAGATCCAAGATTCGAATCTACTCAGCCTGGCTCAGCCAAAACTACCACACTCTGAGAATATAAATTACTGATTTCTACCATATGCCTGGTACTATGCTAGGCCCAAGTGGATACGAAGATGAAAAACAAATTGTTCCAATCTTTGAGAAACTCTAGATACATAGATCTGCAGCAAATATACACATGAATAGAAGAAAGGGAAAAAGCCATAGGAATAAGTAATATTTAAGTCTAACATTAGCCAAAAGGATCCATGTAATGTTTCATAAATCATACATTCTTACAAATCCAATTAAAGTGATTGAGTACATTTTATAAATATGGCTGAATTTTAATACATCAAGCTAATAATTGAAGGGAACAACCAAAGTAGGCCACTCTCAGCACATCTCCAGGTATTAGGGCAGAAGGAGGTGCCACTAATACCCTAGGGACTACCCTGTTATGGGAGATCACAAGCTTTCGGGATCTGCAGGTGAGGCACCTGGGTTTCGGGGAGATAAATGGATCATGCACATACCAAACCACAGTTTAAGAACTATGTATGTGCATGTTAGTCATCTACCTATGCTTTGCTTATTTTAAAGCCCTAAGCCCCAGATGATGGCAGTTTCCCCAAGAAGAATAGTGTGGAGGGTGGGGAACTCTCTACTTCCTTTAGATGACCCCAGCTTGAAACATCTGCCTGTCCCAGGTACCTCAGAGTCTGACACTTTGTGGGATCCATTGGGAGGGCATGCAGTTTTGAGCTGTTTTTATAGGACCAGAATTTTCTTTGGTTTTATCTACTCAATTTCATCTGTTGTCTCTGTGATCAGTAAGGACAGTTGGCCAGGGTGAGGTGTATGGTCCCTGGCCCCGGAGCCCAGTGAATCTGGCAGGAACACATGGGATTGAACCTGTGACTGGTGCTTCATCTATCACAAAAGCCCCATGTCTCCCACGTAGAGTTATCTGGCCCTGATTATGTATCCACTTGTCTCCTGCATCATCCCTTGCTTTTCATTCCCACTGCTACCATCAGGCCGGTGCAAGCCACTGGATGTGGCCTGCTGCTGACAATAGACCCATCATCCATCTCCCCTCCATCAGTGCTCAGGCCTTCATTCACTCAACAAATATTTGTTGTATATCTACCTATTATGTGCCAGGGAGGGAAATGTTCTAGGAACATGGGCTATCTCAGTAACAAAACTCACAGATACCCCTGTCTAGAAGGAACTTAGCTTCTAGTTAGGGCAGACAGGCAATGAGCAATAAGTAATATAAATACATAAGTTATAGAGTAGAATGTGCCAAGTTCTGTGGGGGCAAAAACAATAAGATTTGTAGGATGGAGAGGGCTGTAGGGGGTTGGGTTGCCCTTTTAAATTCTGTAAAGCAGTTCAGCCTTACTGAGAAGGTAATTTTGGAGCAAAGATTTGAAAGAGGTGGAGAGTTAGGCATGGCCTGTATCTGGAAGAGGCATATTCCTGATGGAGAGAACAACCAGTGCAAATGCCCCAAGGAGGCAGCATGCCTGGCATGCCTAAGGTCAGTGCACATGGAGGTACACCAGGAGGTTGGTGCACATGGAGGTATACCAGGAGGCCAGAGCACGTGAAGGTGCACCAGGAGGCCAGTGTACTTGGGCATCCTGGGCCAGGGCAGAGTCATAACGGAGGTCAGAGAAGTAACAGAGGCTTGACCATGGAGAACCTTGTAGGCCATTGTAAGGACTTTGTTTACTTTGAAGGAAATGTGGATTTTGAGAACAGAAAGTGGCATGATCTGACTGACATTTTAGAAGGGTCACCCTGGCTGCTTTGTTGAGAATGGACAGTAGGGGCCAGAGTAGGCACAGTGAGACTAGTTATGGTATGGCAGTTCTTCCCCTGGATGAACTGGCTGGTAGCAGTGGAGGTGATGAGAAGTGGTGGGTTCTGGTGCTATTCTGAAGGTATTCCTGACACACTGGATATGGAATGGGAAAGAGATCAGTAAAGGAGGACGTAGCATTTTGGGCCTGAGCCACTGAAAGTGTGGAATTGACCTCAACTGAGATGCAGAAGGCATGGTTCAAGCAGGTTTTGGGGAAACAGCAGGAGCTGTGTTTTGGACACATTGAGTTTGAGGTGCCTATCACGTATCAAAGTGGAGGTGTCAAGCAGGCAATTAGATGTAGGAATCTCAAGTTCAAGAGAGAGCTGTGATCTGGAGATGTACGTTTGGAAGACCTGGGCATGTGAAAGGTGTTGACAGCCATGAACAAACCTCCTCAGTTATGGCCCTGGGTGCATCACTCTCCCTCTCAGAACCTCATAGAACACCCATTCCTTCCTGAATCATGTCCAGATGTCCATCTCTATGAGCAGGGCCTCCCATGTCATCAGACAGCCAGCTTCCTTTCCTGTCTCACTCCTGCTGTTCTCTATTCATGCCGCCTAGATCCAGGTCCAGCTGTAGTTGGGAAACCCAAGGCCTCATGCCTTCCTGCCTCCTTTATGGCTGTGTTTAGGGCATTTCTGTTCCTCTCTCTTCTTCCCCGTTTCACGTTGCTCAAATTACACTTCCCTTTCAAGGCCCAGTTTAACTGACCTTCCTTCACATGAATCTTTCTCCATCCCCTCCCGAATAACCCTCGAGAAAGCATTTTTGCCTTCCCTGAACTTCTCCAGCAATCTGCACCTCTCAGGCTGTGCATAGCACCTTATGCATGCTCTTATCATTAGGGCTGTTGGGACTTAATCTCAGGGCTTTACTGCAAGTTGCTGCTGAACAGAAGTTCTCTGATTTGCCTCAGAATAGCCAATAATATAGAGCACAGTGCCTGGTAGAGGGCATGTACACTGTCAATGTTTGTTTCAACAAATGAATCTTTGGAGGACACAGACTTGGCAAGACAAGACCCCTGTAAACCTTGTGGGATGAGATCTCAGGGGTGAATAAATATAAATTGAAGATGATTTTTACTGCTTTAGAGGCAATTTCTTCCCATTTAAGGAGCCTTAAATGGTACAAATACATACCAGAACCTGATAAAAGTGTATGCAGTAGCCTTTTTTTCTCCTATAAGGACGAAAAGTACTATTGCAAGGGGTTTTAAAATAGACTCAATGTAGTCCCTAAATTGAAAATGCCAACAAGTATACTCATATAGTGAGTATGATGGTGATAAGTGCTGGGGAGAAAAATTAATCTAAGGGGATAGGAAGTGTGTGGGTGGGGAACTTGGCATTTTTTCTTAGGGTGATTGAAGAGGGTCTCCATGAGAAGACACCAGCTGAGACCTGAAAGAGGCAGGGGAACAAGGCTGGTAGGTTCTGGTAAGAGGAGATGGGGAGTGCAATGGTCCTAAGGCAGGAGTGTGTCTAGAGTATTCTAGAATAGCAACCAGAACAGTGTGCCTGGAACAGAGTAGGAGTAGTAACTAAGACTGGAGGGGTGAGGAGAGTGAGGTGGCCAAGGAGCAGAGAACCTTATGGGTCATCAGAAGGACTTTGGATTCTACTCTGATTGAGATGTAGAATCAATGGAGGGTTAATGCACTGGATGATGTTACCGAGAGGTTTCCGTGTTCTTCACGTATTTTTTAAATGTATTAGCAACTTTAATAAATTATGAGAAAGTGCATTATGTCAGACTCCCAATCACTAAATATTGCTGATCTCATACAGATCTCCACTTAGCACTGCCCTTGTGATCAGGATGCAGGCCAGAGGCTGGCAGAGCGTGAAAGGCTTGAATACAAGAGGCCCAGATGGGGGGCCCACCGTATCTCCAGCACATCAGCCCCCAAACCTTTCCTGCTCTCCTCCTTGAAAGGAGATAGGTGGCTATCCTCTCAGCCTCCACCTCAGCCTTAAAATCCAAAGAACTAGAAATGGATCAGGCTGTCTCTGCTACCACCTCTTGGAGCAGTGCTGTGGGAATAAAGCCATCCATCAAAGGCTGTTTAAGCAACATGCTGTGGATGCTTCTCTAAGAGCAGCAAGAGGAGGAAAAGGTCTTTGTGACAGAGCATGGAGAAGTCCTGGTCAAACTCCTGCCAACCCAATTTACGCCTTACAATATCAAGTAATTCTCAAATCTCATTTCCCCCAGTTTCACCCTTCTGTTCAATAAGATTTTTCTTTTTTTAAATTTGATGAGTATCCCACAAAGAGAACATTGGTTGATTAGAACATGAATTTCTCCTGCTCTACCCTCTGTGAAGGGGCTGGGCCTAATAATGTGTGGTGAGAGAGCTGGAGGGCAGCTGGAGGTGTGGAAAAGGAGGACAGCAGAGAAAACCACTGAAAATTTGCTTCAGAATAATCAAATTGACAGCTCAGTTTCTATTTTCAGGATTTAAAGTGAACACATTGGATCTACCTTTAGCCTGGCAAATGTTAGGATGCTAAGAGCCATCATACCTTTAGAACTTAGGGTATACCACTAGGAGCCTCCATTTTCATTTCATGGTCCTGAGATATTGGGGCACTTACTTCCCTTTGGCATATACACATGCAATTCCTTCTAAGAATTTTCTGGAATTTATTTCACTCTGAAATTCTCAGTGTTGCACTCTGTGGAGCATTGCTATGTCAGTAGAGGGGAGTTTTTGCCAGGGGAACGTGGATGTGTGTGCCACCAAACACTGCTTGTAGACTAAATCACTGTTTAGTCTATTGTGTCTTGCAAATATATGTATTGCAGTCTCCAAGGTTATAAAATGCTGTTGTCAGGAATAAAATACAGATCCAAACACACAATAGTTAATTGAATTCACAAAAACTTTTGTAAAGTTTGTTCATAAAATTTTCATAGAATTCATAAAAAAAGAAAAGAAAAATGAAAAAATAAAAAATGAAAATGTTCATAGAATTTATAAAAACCTGTGAAGTTTTGTTGTTGAATTCACAAAAAAAGTTTGTAAAGTTTTGTAAGTTTGTTTCGTAAAGTGCGTTCTCAATCAACAGATAGTAAAAACATAATTAGTAGTATAGGGGTTCAGAGAAAATTTTTTGATGTTAAAAAAGGAATTTTAATTCTTCAAAAACCTCTAAGTAGTAAATGATAAATAATAAATGAATGTAAGTTGTGGGCTACTGCCATTTCAATTGAAACTCAACAGCTGTTGTTAGAGCAAACTAGGAGTCAATGAGACCAATGTAAAGAGGAAGCATTTCGAGGTCTCCTGGGTCTCTGACACCCACCTTTACAGGCTCATGTCTTGGAGATATTTCTTACTTTTTATGGTCCAGGGCTTTTACAAAAAAAGTAACCCTGAAATCATTAAAACTTCGGAGTGCAGTAATTTGTTAATCACTTTGCTCAGGCCAAAGAAAATAGTAGAAAGAGAATAGTAACTATCACGAAAAAAAATGTGAAATTAGGCAAAGAACCTAGAAAAGAGGTGAAGTGGTAGAAGTGCTGCAAGTAAAAGAGAAACTTACTTCTTTTTATCAGGAGAGGACGTTACATGTCAAATACTTTTCTGCATCAATTGAAATGATGTGTTTTTACCCCTTCATTCTATTAAAGTGGCTTATTATATTGATTGTTTTTCCCATGTTTGGAAGCGCTTTGTCAAAGGCTGGACAAGTTTGTGACTCGTGCACCTGTACTTTTCTTCTATGAACCAATTTTTTCAAGTTATTGCCTAGGCTGGCTCATTTCTAGATAGTTCTCAGGTGCCATGGAGAGTTGAATATTAAAAACTTTTCAATGTTTCAACTCAACACTAAGAGCTACTTCTTGGTCATAGTTAGTTGGTTTCATTCAAATTAATACCAGGGGTAGAAGCTCTTTTCCTTACTTGGAAGAAATAGCAAGATCAAAACTGGGACAAAGAAGAATTATCTGAACAATTAAATGAACAGATGATGCAAAGGGAGGAATATTGGTGCTTGGAAGTCCACTAGGAGAGATTTAAGGTGTGGGGGCCTGGGGAGGCACTATGGGCAGAGGACAGTTAGATGCTAACCCATCACTAGCCTCTTAGCCATATTTCAGCGCATGCTTGATTCAGCCAGCTTCAGTTACCTCGGAAGCAAACGAGGGCTTCTGCATGACCAGCATCATCCACATACGTTAAAAAAAAACATTCTACAAAAAAAAGCTATTTCAAGAGATTGATTAACACCTTTTCCAAGTAATACAATTGCGGTTTGCTATTTTTGCATTTCTGAGATCTTTTCCCTTCCTTTTAACTAAAAAATGTAATCCCATAAAGCATAGCTAGAAAGTAAAGCTTAAGTATGTAGCTGGCTTGTTCTTCTTAAATTTAATTGTAAACATTATTTAAAAATTTGGGAAATATAGGGGGAATCTTAAGGGCACCACCCTATCATAATTATTACTATGTTTGAGGACTCCATTTAGATGTTTTGCGTATTTTTGTATAGTTATAATCTTGGTGAACAAATCATTTTATCTCCTGATTATTCTCACGGAACCTGTTATCAGCTTGTTGCTCTCTGCTGCTGTGGAGTGCTGTTTCTGTGCTTGCATTGTACTCTGCTGAAAGGCTGCTCCACAGTTAAGTCAACTGTTTCTCTCATTTTGACTCTTTACAGTTTTGTACTTTCATAAATAATTTTGCAACAATAAGCATTTTCACACACATGATTCCCCCCTGCACCCCCCCCCCCCGTTTTTATTTCCTCAGTTTAAGTGGAATTATTGGATTAAAGAGTATGGATTTTTGCATGGCTCTTAAATGTATCTTGAAGCAGCGTATTTTTAAGTGTAATCTTATCTGAGCACTCAGCGTATCTAGATGTTTTTCTCAAGAACTAATTATATTACACTGATTTTTATCACACAATGAGCACATGTTTTTCTTTTTGCCTTAACTGCCAGGAAACTCAGAGCTAAAGTTCAAATCCAATAATGAGTTCATCTCAGGTGACCCGTAATATGTTTCTCATTTCCTTTGGATTGATACTCTACTTTGTTGTCCCTTTTAAAAACAATGAGGCTGAATTTTGAAGGTTCCCTCAAATTCCTTTTAGAAACAGGTGGGTTATAAAACTCACTCACATATGCACACAAACTTACGTACAAACGTGTATTAATTGTATCTAACATAAAACTCCTCCATGTAATTAGCATTGTAAAATCAAAATTCTGGGATCTGGAATCTATGAGACGATCCAGTGCAAACTCCTCCTTTTATGATAGAAACACTGGGCTGAAGAGAGAACATGACTTCTTTATTTGGGGTTAGAGCCAGGACTAACTAGAACCCAGCCTTTTCATGCCCAGTCCGAAGTGGGAACAAAGCATGAGGAGCCGATTATTTGCTATACCTTACACCTTGGCATTTCTGCCAGGGGCTTGGTAATGAAGCATCTCTCTCAGTGACACCTTTCATCTCTCTCTGTTCTTTGATTTCACGTTGCCACCATGCTCTGTGAGGCACACTTTGTTTCACTCCAAGAGCACAGATTCTGCCCACTCTAGCCCCTCTCACGCACTTTTGCTGTACTCGTTTGCCAGGGCTGCCTTAACAAAGTACCACAGACGAGGAGGCTTAAACGGCAGTCACTTACTGTCTCACAGTTCTGGAGGCTTTAAGTCTGAAATGCAGGTGTTGGCAGGGCCACACGCTGAAGGCTCTAGGGGAGAACCTATTCGGGCCCTCTCCTTGGCTTGCAGATGGCTGTCTTCTCCCTGTGTCTCTCTGCATTGTCTTCCCTCCATGCATATCTGTGTCCGAATTTCCCCTCTTCATAAGAACACCAGTCATATTGGGTTAGGGCCCACCCTAATGACCTTGCTTTAGCTCTATCCCCTCTGTAAGGACTCTGTCTCCAAATAAGGCCACATTCTGAGATACTCAGGGTTTGGACTTCAACGTATAAATTTTAGGGGGATATAATTCAACCTCTAATAGTTGCAAAGGTCATTTTTCTAAGTTTTCATCTCCTTATTCAAAATCTTTCATTGTCCTGACTTACCAAATTAAGTCCAAATTCCTCATTTTGGTGTTCAAGTTCTCCTACAACCCTGTTTCAGTGTATCATTGTTATGTCCCATATTGCTCTACACTGCAGTCCAGCTGCATCACTCTCAGATTCCAAACATCCCACACTTTCCTGCCTCCACGCGCATGCTCATGTGGCTCTTTCTGCCCTCTTCCTCCACCTCCACAGGCCCATCTCAGGTGCCCTTTCCTCCACTGCATCTTCCTAGTCCCATTCAGATATGTCTCCTCCTCCCTCAGGGCTTTGTTTTGAGTACCTTGCTGGCAGTTAAGTATTATGATCATTGTATTACAATCACTTGTGTGTTCCCTCCTGCTAGCCTATATCATCTTTAAGGGTAGATATTTAGTCATCCTTGTATCCCTCCCAGTGTCTTTTTCTTTTCCAACTTCCGCTAAAGTGGTTGCTGGTATCTTTTACAAACACATAGCAGGTAAAAGAGATATTTTGCTATAGAGAGCAATAGTAACATGTCAGGGTCATCTAAGACAGCTCTTGTAATAACAGTGAGCAGACTAAGCGTGATGTATGTTAAAAGACAGTGGAATAAATAAAATAAGCATTGGATAAAGTTTAAGATTGCAAGTATGTGGGCATGGCCAGTGTTGAATGGGAGATAATTATTTTTACTAGGAAGTTCCCTTTGTCATCATTATTTTCCCCTCCCAACAGAAAATTCCATGAAGTTCATTTCTAAAGAAAAGTAAATATCCAGATGGTCAAAGGAATGACCTTTCTCTAAACGGAGGGAATGGATTTTTTATCCAGCCAAATGTTTGAAATTCTTCCACCAGCATGCATAATGAGAGAGATGTGTTAATTACCCTTACATGACAGCTGGTAGGACTTCCTAGATAACTCTAAGAGGAGTATTGATCTGGAATTATTGTAAGTGACTGTACCATGATGATATAAAAGGAAGGCCCTCACAACAGTTTTTGAATGGGCAGGTCAATGCACAGGTTCTCTATGAACTGGGGCCTGCAAGCCTTATGGCAGCTGGCCAATGCTTGTCAGGCAACAAAAGCACCAGCGTAGCTGTTTGCATCACATTTTAATGAGTGGCACAGGGAAAAATCCCAAAGATGTAATCCCTATTATTATAATAGCTCTATGGCTCAAAATGGGTTGTTATCAAGGGGAAAGACAATTCCAGAAAGTGAAGATGAGATTTTCTTTTTTACCCCCTACAGCTGTGAATCAGCAGTCTCCACATCAATGACTCTTATTTAAGAGTATTGAGTGCACAGCTCTTGACTCAGCATTGTGGACATTTTGAAGAGAAAGCAGAAAATATGATCCATGCCCTAAAGGAGTCACTGTCTTGGCATTGAGTGGAAAATAATTTAATTCTCTAAAGTCTTTTACAGATCCAAGATTTTATGAATCTATGATCAAGAAAGAGAATTATTTTATCATTAAACAGCAAAAATGTCATGAATAATCTTTTGTCTAAAAAGCAATTCATATTCCCTGACTAATATAATTTGCCATACTGCTTCTGCATTAAATTCTTCAGTTTTTATATCACAAATCTGCACAAAAGAGCTTTTAGATTTATTTTCCCTTTCCTGTTGCTGGCTAAATATATATACATATATTTTTACCTGGAGTCACATGAAATATGGGATTGACTTCTCTGAAATTCAATATTATTGCATGTCAGCTTCCAAAGTAAGCACTTTGTTGTTCATTCATACATTTCTGGAAAAACTATCTGGTTCTGGTTTAGTCTAGGGAAAATACATTCAAGGTTTTTTTTCCTTAAAATGTGTAGAAGAAAAATATACATCTCTTTTAAGCAACTGGAATCAATTTAAGGTTTTGGCACACACAATGGAAAAATCAATGAAAGTTAAAAGTTGAAAGGCAAAGTTTGCCTCTACAAGTGTCACTAAATTTGTGTCCACTAAGAAAAATAAAAGGAGAATCTTTGACAACTAGCTAGAATGGTAGGTCAAATAATCAATCAATACGGTTTTACAAAAGATATACTATATACTGGAGGATGGAAGGTGAACCCATAAGATTTAGGCTTCCTTTCTGTCCCTTAAGAGTTTTCCATTTAACTAGGGAGATAATAGGAACATGTACAGAACAATAATGAATAAGACGCTATGCTGATAAGAATCAAGAGTCTAAAGGGCTAGGTATGCCGGAGCCTCCCTTCAAATTCCAGAAATTCTGTTGAGAACTCATCCAAACTAGACAAGAACTTATAGTCCTTGAACCTTTTTCTTGTTGCTTGGCAACCAACTCAGGCTCTACTGAGCCCCAGGAGACCAATATCCAAAGGCTCTCTGCTTCCCATGCATGTTTTTTCACATGGAAAATGAGCTAATAAGTAGGACACCTATTTTTCTCCCTTCCTTTCTGGTGCTGGGAATCCCTTCAGGTTTTTCTAGAAGCATTTGCTGTTTTGTCCTTTGCTCAGAGGGAGCAAGTTAAATGAGGATCACCGAGGGATGAGTTTCCTATTTATGTCCTGGGCATTCACACTGGTGGCCCAGGGCTAGCCTCTCAATAGTGTCAATGAATCATTGCAATGTAATGTAATATGTGTCATTTAAGTTAAAGTGGTGGCAGCAAGAGGCCATCGTCAGTTTAGTCTCAGATGATAATTAAATGCTCCATAAATATGGGTCTTGAAGGAAGGGAAAGAAAGGAGTGGTATTGGGTGAGAAAGTGAGTACCCAACATTTGTCAAATACCGCTGAGAGGTCAAGTAAAATTAAGAATTGCCAAAATGATCATCAAATATGGCAAATAAATTAAATAGTTATTGGTGATCTCATCAAGGGTAGTTCTGGTGAGTGCTGGAAACAAAAATCAGATTGCAATGCAGGGAACAAGGGTTGGCAAGTGATGAGAATTAAGGTTGGACAATTCTTTCATCTGAAATATCGTAGTAAATTAGGTCCTTCTGGTCAGAGGTGTTGGAGGAAGAGGTGATAAAATGATGTTTAATGTTATAGAAAATTTCTCTGTTTTTCCACCTTCCTCTGTGTAAGCAGACAAAAGAGAAGATGCGCACACTAGCAGTAGAAGGTGTTCAGCCAGGGTGCTAACAGTCTCAGCATGCATCCACGCTTGGGGCAGAGAAATCCCTGCTGGAATTCTGTTTCGTTTTCCCTGAATGAGAGTGTGAGTGTGTGTGTGTGTGTGTGTGTGTGTGTGTGTGTGTAAATGAATGCATTTGTTCCATTTCTTTCCTATCCCTTCTTCTCCTCCCCTCTTGTTCAGTTCCTCTTAGAAATGTTAATTATTGTGTGGGTAACTTCTGTCAAATGTCTTGAACTTTTCATGAGAAACCCACCATAAGAATCTGACAAAAAATACAGAAAGCCTGCAAATATATGATTTGGGATTTTGAAGTAATGATTTAGTCTTTTAATTAGTTAACCTAAATTTTTATTGAACTAATATTAACAGAGCATTGGGGACTAATCAGTTTCCTGATTTGCTCATTTTGCCTGATACATGTGTAAGTCTAAGATTTCACTCTTATTTCCAAGTAGTAGATTGTAATTAGCTAAGAAGGAATTCTCTTATTATAATAATTTCTTAATTATGCATAGGGAGAGTATAAAGAAAATTTGAGAATCATAGTAATTCATCTAAAAACACACTTTAAGCATTAGTTTTAAACTCAATGGAAGAATTTAACCAGAACTCCTGATAAGAAGTCAAGGAAGGAAGCTAACAGGAATTTTACCTTTTTAAAATTTCTGTGAAGGTGATAATGAGCAGTTACTTGCTTAAGGGTGGGCTGGCAATTAAAGAAGGAAGAATATGGGCAGAAAGCCCAATAGAACACGGAAGAGTGATTTTCAGCGTTTTTTTTTTAAGCAGCAGAGTTCCAATGAGACCTTATGTGGAAAACCAATATATAAATCAGATATAAGGCAGAAAAGCCAAATAGAGCTTCTCTAAATTAAGCAGAGCTGGAATCCCTCCCACTTTTTTTCTCCTCAGGCGTTGTCCTGGAGGTAACAACGTAGAGCTCATTATTTTAATTTTATATAGTGATGCACTGTATTTGTAAGCATTTAGTTGTTTGCAAAGCATGCCACTTTCATCTTATCACTTGATTTTTATGAAAATTCTATGACCTAAGCAGACTAGATATTGGCATTATTATCACTATTTTGAAAATTACTTGCTTAAGCTCATCTACCTTATCAATGTTAGGTCTGCGATCCGAAACCAGGTCTTCAGAGATCTTATACTTTGGTATACTGCAAAATCCTTCACTGGTCAGATCATTATACTCCTGGTCCAGGTCAGGGTATACTAGAGAATTTGGATAACTTGCCAAAGGACATGAGCAAATATCATTAAATTAAAATGTAAAATTTAAATAAATCTGTTTTTATATTTTTGACCTATTTACAAAGGTACATACATTTTTGAATATAAATTTTTAACTCATAGTTGGTACAGGCAATGATCAAATAAACACCTCCTACTTAGCTCCACTAGGTCGCTCCCTACAAAGTTTAGGAGGATAAAGCACAGTAGATGACAAAGCTTTCCTCCCTGAATAATATAGAACAGTGTTTTCTAAATATGACTTTCCAACAGAACGAATCAGAGAACTTTTTAAAAATGCAAATTCCTGCCACCTTAATTGAAAAAATAAACCAGTATGTCTGGATTGGAGCCATTCTTCAGAGGTGGGGGTAGGTTTGTGAAACATAAAAAATCATACAGTGGACTCAACTTCCCCCGTTGCTTCCAGGGAGTGGGCTATAAGTTTTGGGAGAGGGCTTTTCAGGCCACAACAGTATCATTTATTCAATTATAGCATTAAATTATATCCCAGTGACCCAAAAGAATCAGTGCATATCCAATTATGCCTAATTTATACCCTGGGATGTGCTGGTTCTGGCTCAGTGTAAAATCCTGGTAGAATCGCAATTTAACAAGCTTGACAGGACATCAAAATTGCTGTGTTGTTTCCAAACCTCATTAAATGGAAGCCTACACTTTCCTATAATGTTTAGAGGGAGTATACACTATTATTATTTTTCTATTTGTTTATGTAAGGCAAATGTTCAGCAAATACTTTATTGGAAAACAATAACCAGTTAGCGGGAGCTGCTGTGAAAACACGCATTTTGCTACCCAAAGCCATGGTGCCTGAGCGAGCAAATACTTCATTGTCCTTTGTGGTAACAGCATTTAATGGAACGTAATATGTTCTTAATAAATTTGACATGATTCAAAATATCACATTAGTAGCCTGGGCAGGTTAGAATGAACTGACAGCTGACTGGCTAAGATTGCCTGGATCCGGAACCTTCTCTAGATGACCTCCATGTTGAGAGTCTCTGATCACAGCACACTCTTATTTTCCCCTCTGGTGCTGTCCCTTTTTCATCCCTTTTGCTGGTGCCTATGGTTTCTGCTGGCCCCTATTTGTGGGCAACCCCCATACCCAGCCCCCAGGACCCTTCTCTTCTGCTTTTATTTGTTTTCCCTTGAGTGGCTGGCATCGGCCTCATGACTTATGCTGCCCAAATCACCATTGCCAGCTCCAGTCTCCAGATACTCAAGAAGCTGTTACCCAAATAGACTCCTGGCACCTCACCCCCAACAAACTTATCATCCCCCTACCCACTCATGATTTTCTCCCCAGAAATTTCCCTATTCTTGGGAATGGTATTGAAATTTCTCCCCATGCCTGAGGCTCAAGCTTGAAGCCATGTTTGAAGCAGTGCAATGAGGTGCCAAAGACACCAGATTGGGAGTCTCACACAGCCGGGTTCGAATACCTGCTCTGCCACTTGGTAGCTGTAGAGTTACTTGAAATCCCTGGACCTGTCTCCACAGCCAGAAATTGGCAAAATAGGACCTTTCTCATGAAGGTATTGTGGAGATTGATGACATAACCACTGACATATGCTGGGCACGAAGGGTGTTCTCTAAGTGTCTTGTCCCTCTTGTCTTCATTTTCCTTTTTACTCTCAGCCTGCCAACCTTTCTAGCCCTTCGCTTCCTTTCTATTCTATTCCTGGAGCCAACAGAGTCTGCACCCTTATAAAATATGGACTCCACACCAGCCTCCCGGACTCCACACCAGGAGTCTTCACTCTAGTGACTTATTTGTGCCTGTTGTATTTGGATTGAAATTCTCACAATCAAACTCAGCTCTGCCACATACCAGTGATAGGAAAAATGAAACTCTCTAAGCTTCAGTTGCTACATCCACACAATGGGCACAACCTCATAGAGTTGGTTGTGAGGATTAAGTGAAATAATGCTTTTAAAGAGCTTGGCGTAGTGCTGGCCATATATTAATACTCTATCATAGTAGTGAGACACAGTCTCTTTTACACTTGAAATTAGTTTTACATACCAGATTACACATCGTGAACTTCACTTTTATCCTATCCTATCATTCTCCTGCTCAGCGAACTTCCAGGCTTTCCCCACACCCCACAACCAAAATAGCTTTAGGAGAAAGTATGAACTACTCCATTTGGCATTCAGGTCCTCCATAACACAGGATAATCTTGCCACATCTTTCTAGTTGATTGGGATTCTTTTCCTCCCATTTGACTGATCAGAATAATAAGGCACTTCTAGAGGAAAGCTCTTTACACAGCATTTGGAAATTGTCCACGGCTTGGGTCAGAGAATGGAAGAAGGAGAAAAAGCCTAGGAAGAGAACTTCTGCTTAGGCTTTCCAGATGAGACGGGCTTCATGAGGAAGGAGCAAATGAAGAAGGCTGCAGTACCAGGGAGAAATGGCTGAGCAATCTCCAAGGCCGAGGATATGCTGATGCACTACTGCAGAAATCGGGAGGTGTTTTAAAGGACGCAACTCTGAGAAAGCACTCCAATACAGTCACCCCATGAAGAACTGAGAAAAGGGCCAAACAGACAAAACCTGAGAAGAGCAGGCAGAGCTTACTACTCTCAAGCCCATGTAGGTCTGGGACAGGAAGACCCTGCCTACTCTCATTCCTGGAGACCACAAGTAACCTGGAACAATGCAGGACTCTCATCACCATTTACTACTGATGAATTAATACAGGCTGGGGGTGATTTCTACTAACTCAATCCCTTTTTAAAACTGGTTAAATTGTTAAATTGGGCCAGTGGAGCTGGATTGACTCCTGGAACTTCTTTCGCCCGGGGCTGGGGGAGAACTCAAAGCGAAGTGAAGCATGACGCAGCACTTCCAATAAGTAACTCAATCCTCTTGTACTGGAGCACTCAGACACAGGGTGACCTCAAACTCAAAGCATATGTAATGACATCCTGCCACTCAGCCTCCTCTCCTCCTTGTACCTCAACAGACCAGGCTCACCTCCATTCCATTGCCCCTGCTTTTCCTCCTGCCTGAAATGCTCTGAGACACAGTGAGGTGATTAGAAATTAGATCTAGATCTATCCAGAAAATACACACATTTGGACACAAATCCCATCTCTTCCACTTACTAGCTTTTGGATCCTGAATCATTAATATAAGCCCTCATTGCCTCAGTTTCCTTATCTGTAAAATTAGGGTTTCTACCTTAATGATATGTTGTAAAGATAAATGGAATAATGAATGCAAAAAATCTGGCACAGCACACAGCATGTAGCAGATAATCAATAAATGTTCACTCCGTCTCCCCCAATTGCATGTTAATGTTTTTATGTCTAGACAAATATCACAATGCCTGGGGGCCCAATTTCAGTCTCATCTCATTGAGGAATCTTTACTTAAACCTCCTTTCTCAGTCATCATTTACTATTCTGAAGTCCTTCTTATTTTAATGGCTTTACCACTGACTTGGGCATATCACTTGCCACTGTTACTTATCTGTTCAGACGTTGATGTCTTATTTGGCCAGTTAGACAGAACTTTCCCAAGGAGAAGGCTAGTGTCGATGAAAATTCTGTCTCATCACTCCAACTTCCTACTGTATCTAGCATTGATATAAATGCTCAGTATATTTGTGTGAGTTACAGAATAATTGAGAAAATCCCAGTGGATGGATAGAGGCAAGTGGCAACCTGTATTTTTATTAAAATTACAATCCAGTAGGTGCTGAGCATACAAATTTTTGAAGAATTTCAATGGTGGTTAGCATGGAGTGAGAGTCTAGTAAAGATATCAGTGGTGAAGAGTAAGAAGAAGAGAAAGGCAATACTGTAAGAGTTCTAAGAGGTCAGCTGGGAGGTCAAGTGGGCTTCATGGAGCTATTACCCACTCAGATTTAGACAGGAGATTAGGCAGCTGACCTCATTACCAGCTCCAAGGCAGTCATAATCTCTCCTACTCACATTAAGCAATTTGAAGAACACTGATAAAGCAAAGATTTCCTTTGATGTCATGCCCCATCCTCACTTTAGAGCAAAACTTCATGTTCCCTTCTGTTTTCTATTTGTGTTTGTGTTCTTCACATTGTGGAGGAGACAGCAGGCTGTCCACCAATATTTATTCCCTTTTACTTCCACCGTAATAATCTGTGGTTGGGTATGTGGTCATCTAGCCAGGGGCTGCATTTCCAATCCCCCTTGCTATAACGGGTGGATGTTTGGCCAAGTTTTCACCAATGGATTGTGAGTGGAAGTGATGAGTGCTCTCTCCAAATTGGGACCCTTGAGATAGTGAGTGGGCTTCTTCCATATTTTCTCCTTTTTCTGAAGGCTGGTTGGAACTTGGATGTAGTCGTGCCCTAGCCTTGACCATGCAGTTTCTAAGACTGCAAGGGTTAGAGAATCACACAGCTGTGATATGGAAGGAACTCCAGCCCTGAATGACTGGAACACCCAGCACATCCTATATGAGAGAGAAATAAGTTTCTTGTTCATTGGTCTATGTCATGTGGTTAAAAGTCATATGGTTGTTGGGTCTCTTGTTACAGCTTAGCTACTGCAACCTACTTGCAACATATAATATATATATATACACACACACAGATATATATAGAACATATACATTATAATACTATGTACAAATATAATATATATCATATGCAAATATAACATGTAACATATAATGTATTATAACATATATTATAATATAATGTGATATAATACATATATAATAGGTACATTATAATGTACCTATAGAAATATATCTCTTGGAATATATTTTGAATACATACAGATAATATTGTATAAAGTATTGCATCTAGCTGTTTTCCTACTAAATAATATGTTTTAGAGATTTTTCCAAGTCAGATGTCTATGTGTTTGATATAGATGATAGATAGACAGATAGATAGATTAATTCTACCTTATTTTTGAAATGTTGTATGCATTTCATAGTATCAATGATCCATAGCTTATTTGAACAATTCCCTCCCTGGATTACCTTATTGATTAATTTTGTGATGATTTTTACTTTTCACTATGAATAATACTACTGACACAAACACCCTTGTACAGCCTTTTTGTTCACATATATTAAGTACTTCTCTAGTATAAATATCTATAAATGGAATTGTTGAGTTGAATGCTATGAGCATTTAAGAATATAATTTATATGTCCAAATTGTCCTCCAAAAAGTCTAAGCCAATTTATATTTCCATAGCATATGAGAGTGCATAATTCCCTATAACACTGTCAATATTAGAAATCTTTAATTTTGCCCAGCTAATGGGAAAAATAGAGAGAAAATATTATTACAGAAATAATTAGAAAAATAACTAAAAAGATGAAAGTAGCTGGAATCTAGTATGATAAGCTACCAAAACCATCAATGATCACACTTTGTGAAACTCTGAGTCACTTGGACTATTCCAACAATCATAAAAATTGTCAGTCCTAATCCTGTAATCCCTAGCATCTCATTACTTTCCTTCTGCCTTTCTCCCAAACCAGCTAGGTTCACTACAAAGTATGCAATTCACTATGCTCTTATACAGTGAGATTACAGTCTGCCCACCCATGGTTGGTTACCATAATGACCTCAGGAAATTATGAGGATGAGCAGGAATGCATGGGTGAGTTTGTCATTATGTTTTAATAATGTAAATAAATTCTGATGAGGAGATTAAACTGTATCCCAATAGCTGAAGTTCCACCGCAGCTGCGGGGGACAGGCAACCCATTCTGCCTGTGTATTCCTCTAGTGGTTTTTCAGCATACACAGGAGGAATAAAACTTTCCCATTTCTCTTCCTCCTCCAATTATTTTTTAGGAAAGCTGATAATTGCCACTATCATAGGTATGTACTAAATATTCACCAGTACATGCTATTGGGCGAAATCCTTTAAACAAAACCTTACTGGTGAATTATAGACAGAAAAGTCTCTCTGGAATATGAGTAGGCTCGAGATAATCAGAGAATGATCATGCAGGAGGAAAGGCTGGACTAGTGTGGCATGGAAGGGAGAGCATGCATTGACTTGGGATCCCAAATCGTCCCAGTTTTTGTGTGATTTTGCATAAAATGTTGACTTGTGCTAAGGCTCAGTTTCCTTGTCTTTTAGAAGAGGCAAATCTGCTGAGGGCCTGCCATGTGCCAGCCTCCATTCTAGGTGCTTGGGACATAGAAGAAGGGAAAACAAGGTTCTTGTCCTCAAGGAGCTTATATCTTGGGGGTAGGGTGGGAAGACAGTTACCAAGCAAAAGAAATATTGATTTATTGATTTACTCAAGAAATAGTTCCTGAACTTATACTTTGTGCCAAAGATTGTTCCAGGACTTGTTTTAAGAATCTGCCTTCCAGGATTGTCTTAAGAATTACACATAATATATGGAAAATAACTGGTCCAGTTGACAATGTGTAGTATCCTCAGTAAATGGCAGCTGTGATTGTTATTCTTTTCTTTAATTAGTCATTTCTTCTCCTTTTAGAAAACATTTTGTTTATTTATCCATCCATTTATTTATTTTTGAATGTGTGTATATATTTATTGCTGCTTTCTCTATAGTTTAGTATTTTGTCTTTGCATCTTGTTTTTGGCAGTTCTCTCTTCTTTGGAATGGTGAGCAGAGCCACGTTGTAACTTCATCTGCAACTGCATACAAATCTCTTGGAATTGGGAGGAAAAGTGTTTTAGGAGAATGAATATTCAGATTCCTTTCTCAACCTGCAGCTTTCTTCAACATGTGGCAGGGCCTTTAATCAGTGTCTTATTCTTTGTTGTTGCATAATGGTTTGATGGATGGTCCTCACAGTGCCTACTCTTTAAGTAGATAATGATCAAATAGGGAGACCTGGAAGATGGAGACACATGAAACCAGGCAAAAGGACAGAGATGGAGTGACTGAGAAAACAAGTGGCCTCATGGAGTTACAAGATTCAGAGATGTTGCCTTCTGCCCTCTTGTTCACCACCACCACCTCCAGCCTCCTAGTCAAGTCCGATGAGAAGTTTAGATGTTTCCTTGATCTTCCCCAACCCCTAGTCTGAGTTGGCTATCCCCCAGTGTGCCTCCAGAGCACATAGCCTAGACCTTACCTTGCTATGGGCTAGAGATACCCTTTCTGGTACTTATCATACTATATGGCAATTGCCTGACACTCATCTCTGACTCTCTCCCATTAGCCTATCAGCACCTTGAAGGTAGGACAGCCTTCACTGCTGTATCCTCTATGTCAAAGACAGAACTTGGGACATATCGGGCTTCAATAAATATGTTTGATAAGTGAAATTAAGGCAGAGACAGAGAGTAGAAAAGTTAATAGGGAAAAGGCCTAAAGATAAGGCACAGGTACAAAATGAATCTCCAGGAGGAGTGAAAAACAACTTTGACCTTCAAATAGTAACTCTCAGTCAATAGTGCTAGATAGACAGAAAGGCCAAACAGAAACTTGGAGAAAGACATGGCCACAGAGAAGATTGCCAGAGTGGGATGCTTTTTCCCATCAAAGACAACGAAATTGGACTCTTGCCCTCTGAAATCCACTTATTTGTCTGTTCATCTAGTTTATGTTCAACCATTTAAATGGACCTACTGTTTAAATGGCAGTGAGTCAAGTTTACACTATGCCTTATCTATAAAACCTTTTTTAGCTCCATGAAGTAAGACTTGATGTTTGGGGCCAAAGATCTAGAAATCTTCTGTGGGTCTAGCCTTCTTCATTTTCTAGTATATATATTGAAATGTTCAAATAGACCATCTCGACTAATAATAGCATTTTTTCTCTTTTCAGCACCTTTTGCAACTACCTACAAATTTAAACGATAAAGAAAAATCAATGGCATTATCTTTACTATCTTATTAAACCATACTTCTATTAATGATGATTCACTGAAGTGCCAAGAATAGATACACTGAAAACTTCCATAACGTATTAAGCATCATACCGCACTTAGCTCCTGATAGAATTTTGAGTTTCCTTTGGAGGAACAAACAGTTCCTCTGGATTCTTTTCATAAAAAAGCACCTTGAAAAGGCTTTCAGATACTCAAAGACATGAATCTTGCTCTGTTCCCTTGTGTATATCTGATTTAAAGGTTAATAAGTAATTAGGAAGAACACTCATCCAAAAATTACCAATTAATATACCATCATTTTCATTAAAAATGCTATTAATTATATTGTTGTACAAATGTCCTGGCTTGGCTAATAAAAAGTTACCTAAAGCAACTCTAAATCTTTTGGGGAGAAAGAGAAATTAATCAAAAATCAATCATTTTTAAAAGTATGATTTAGGTTTGAGAGATCAAACAAAAGAGGGGAAATGAGTATCTCAGTTATTTAGTGTGGATAGAATCTGACAGGGTTCCATGGTTTATTTTATGTACCGGGTCATTATTACTAAGAAAACCTAATAAGATATCTTGGCAGATGTTCAATGTGGAAGTTTGACAAATAACAGTTCTTTGGTTCTTATAATGTAAAGCAGCCCTTTATAAATGAGATCAAACTTTTAAACTATCCAGATATATTTTGTCAGTTTCCTAGGAGACTGTGAATGGAAAGTTATGATTAAAGTATGTTATATATTTAAACTTTGTTCTATACCTTAAATGCTGGTATTAGTCACTTATTAAAAATCCACAGAATTCCAAAGTTGAAGAGTTCATGATTAAACTTATACCATCCCTCTAAGGACTCTACTAGATTTAACTTTCATTTAAGAGTTTTATAGATCCTCAAATTATTCTGTTCCCACCATCTTATCCTGTCTTAGCCTGTCCATAGCCTCCTGCATGGACCAAACATCTATTTCTATTGTGTGCATTATGGCTAAGCTGGGCAGCTGGCTAGTGTTTGATAAAGCTTAGAACTGTGTAAGTTGCACCTCAACACCATTTTGATATGTAACAAGCTATAATGGGAACACTTACCATCAATGAAATGAACCAAATGTAGTGTTAGGAACTATACGATCAACTCAGACACAAACTAATGATTTTCCATTGCATCATAGATATTTACTGGTTGCTAGGCAACCAAGTATTCCAACACTGACACCAGGGAAAATTTCTCTTGCTAAACTAGGATTGGGCATTTTACTTATTAGTTCTGCATGGAACTGTCTCTTAGTATCTCTGGCATAGAAAGAACTTTTTAAAGGACACAATACAAATCTCAGATCTGCACTATTTGAGCAGTTCCTGAGATGGGAACTTTTATCTCTCTAGGCATGTCTGTATATTTCTTCCTCTTACTGAAGAAATACCTGTCTTCCTGCAGACCTCATACGTTGGCTCCATTCTTTACATACAGTAAGTTTACTTCCTCTTCAACATGCTGCCTCTGGATATTTGGAGAGGGCTATCCCATCTTCTCTGAATCCTTCTTCAGAGTAAACACATCTAGTTCATTCGCTCATTCATTCTGATTATTTCACATCCTGGCTGCTCTCCCCTCCCAGTGGCACCATAATATTTTAAACTCACAATAATTGGGATTGGTGGTGGTTGTTTTATAGTTTACAGTTATGGTTAATGACTTACAGGCTGTTGTGTTGTTGGACATTGCAATTAAAATTGGCACAGAAATAAGAAGTCAAAGGGTGTGTGTGGGACAGGTGCCTGATCTTTCTATCCTGACTTGGAAAATGATACCTGTGAGATACCTCAGTTTTTGTGCCTTATTGCAACCTTGGAAGACAAATGGAACCTTTAAGTAAGACCTTCAGAGATGCTTAATGTATTTACGCAGCATAAGCACAAACAGTTTCAGAGTGTGTGATGACATCATTTGAAGTAATATTTTCTAAATTTGGCCATGCACATGAATCACTGGAGAGCCTCTAAAATACGTATTCCTGGGACCCTTCAGTAGTCCAGACCTACTGAACAAGTGCCTCCAGAAGTCCCCAAAGGAAAAACATTTGGGGTCTACGGTTATAGGGTACACAACATGATCAGTCATTCCTTTGAGCTGAATTCTACCTAGCCTATAAAGTTCTCTTCCATGGCATGTCTTGGCTGCCTATTGCAGTCAATGCTTCTCTCTCTTTTCTAAAAAAGTCTCTTCCACTAATAATTAATGCCAAATACTTTAGTATTTAATTGTTAATTTTGCATTGCTTTTTGTCTCCTCAGTAATTTTGTAAAATCTCTCAGAGCAAGAACTGAGTCTTATCTTTCCATATCTTTCTGAGGAATATGGCATGATATTGAACAAAGTCATTGACTGATTAGTGAGGAGTTTGGGAGGCAGTGGAAGAAGTTAGAGACAAAAGGAGACAGATACCGAGTCTAGTTGGAAAAGTTTAAGATTAGGGAGATTAAAGAAGTCGTTTTCTTTTGAAAGAAATTTCTTCTGCATTATGCTTGTGGCCTCCTCCCACATGAAGTGATGAAGTTCACGGGGGATGTTTGATCACTCCTCCTCCATCAAACCTGATCTTTGGAGATGTCAGACAGTAATCCACAAATTTACATTATATAAATCTGGCCATAGGTCTATTATTTCCTGTGTTTCTAGCCCGTGTGGAACACCAGAGGTAAGTGAATTCTCCCTCTTTTGGTGCAATTCTATCATCTGACAAAGTCTATAGTGAGAGTACTGTAGGCTTCTGATAAAAGTTCCAAAATAAAGTTGAAGGAGTCCCTTTGACAGTTACATAGACTTTTCTTTTAAATGTCAAAGACACATAAGATTTCAAAATTAATTCAAATTAAAAATAAAATTCAAAGAAATGATGCTTACATGAGATAAAAAGAGATATAATAAAGTTGAAAGTAAATCAATGAGCACAAGATATATTTGGAATGCATGAAGGAAAAAAGCAAGATTGGTACTCTTATATTAAAGACTAAATTGGACTAAAGGTTAATTGCACATTGATACAAGGTAGAACCATAAAGAAACCATGAGATTCATGAAACACTAAGCACAGAATAACTGATTTTCATTCTATGAAAAGCAAAAGTTGTTAGAAATATGAGGAGTCACATGAGTAGTATTAAAATTTCATGCATTACTATAACTCTCTGGTAAGTCAAGGAGACAAAAATAAATAATTAAGGACATAAAGCACATGAATTGTTTAAAGTTTGAATAAATATCTATGCATTGATATAACTTTGTACCTAAAAACCGAAAGTGCATCTTCTCAAGCATCATGTACCATTTACAAACACTGATCATAATCTGGACCATAAAATATTTCACTGAATTTCTAAAGTAAAAATTGCACTTCATTATCTTAATAATAAAATATGACTGGAAATTAATATTGGAAATTTAAAGAAAAAACCCCAAATTACTTGGATATTTTAGAAATAGTCACATAAAACACTGAGTTAAGCCAACTAGGTAACAACAAATAACAAAATAGAAAATAACGTTATTCAACAAAAACTTATGAGATATAGCCAAAGCTGATTTATTAGTGGATTCACAACCCTAAATGCTTTTTAAAAGAATTATGAGAACTAAACATTTTACACAGGAATTCAGAAAAAAAAAGAACTTAAGGAAAGCTGGAGAGAAGGAAAATAATAAAGATGGAAATAAAAAATAAAAGAAACATAACAGAGAAAAAAATAAATCTATTTTTTGTAGAATTGATAGCTAAGACCAAGGACATGTTTTTCAAATAAAACAAACCTCTGGCAAATCTGGCAAATTTAATCCAAGAAAAAAAATAGAAGGAAAACAAATTATAAAATTTATTAATAAATTTATTAAAATTATTTAATAATATTCAGAGAGAAGATTAAGGCTTATAATAGAGTAAAATAAATTTTTTGTGATTAAATTGAAAAGTTTGGTGAAATAATTTTTTGAGAAAAATGTAAATTAAGATGAACTTAATGTGAAGAAAACCTGTAAACAAGTAAAGAAGAAATTGTATCACCTATCAACAAGTTACTTTTACTTCAGTTAGAGATTCTAGAGATTTGGGGGAAATAGGGCTCTCTGAGAGGGGAATTTGTATCTTGGCAAAATTTTCTACAATGTAATTAAAGTGGTTTTAAACTCCATGTAAGAATAATCTAGGTTTTCTACTTTAGAATTGAAATTGGAAACAAAAAATAATCCTGGAAAACAAAGTATCCAATAGAACTTTCTGTTTAAAATGTCTAAGAAAGAAGTTCATGTGATTCAAGCCAATCTCAAGACTTAACCAAGAGAAAACCAACAGTAATAGGAGCTTCAATTATACAGACATATTTAGATGGATTTTCTGTATAAGCAGTCTGGTTTTATGTAGCTGCACGTCTGCCCAGACAATAAACCAAGTTCTACCTGGAGGTCTTGGTTTACACCCAGCTCCTGAGCAATCACAGAGAGAATAGCTTTAGAGAACATTGAGAATAAAATGAACAGGAAGGCAAATAGTTCCAGGAGAAATGCACCCTCAAAATGAAAAGGGGAAGTTTCCTTTCAGACAGTCAGTTCCAGGTGCCATGAAGGTAACGAACAAATGGGGTAGGATGCATATTAATTGGTCCTTTTAACAGCCTATCAGGATGCAGCTTTCCTAATAATTCTACTGCCAAAATATAAATCTAGAGTCTCCTCTCTATCTCTTGGCAATAGTTTGGACGATGCAAAGACTCCCAAACTGATCTCCTTGCCAGGCCTCCTCCTGCAACTCCTTCTCCAGGCAAAGGGACCTTCTCATAAGGCAAATTGGAGTATGTCATCCTCTTGTTTAAATCTTAGTACTGAGTGTAAAATTCAAACTCTTGCATAAGTTTTTCTCTTTCTCATTGTCTCAGGCCCCACTCCTCCTGACTGACTGATCATGCTCAAGCCACGGTGACCTCTTGTTTCCAGAAATTGGGCACGTGCTTTTATCTCAAGGCTCTAGAACTTTCTTTCCTATGTGCGTGGGGAAGCTCTTTCTCTTGACAAGGCTGCTTTCTTCTCATCTTGTCCTTTAGGTCTCTGCTCAGGAAGCAACTTCTCGCAGAAAGCATTCCAGGCAAATTTTTGGTTAAATTCTTCCCCAATCACATTGTTTTCTAGTCAAGTACCTCATTTCTTTTGTTTTCAGCACTTCTCACAGCTTGCAAATAACTAATTCTTTTGAGGGGGGACTGTTTCTACCCATTTATTTCCTGTCACTTCCGAGAAAGTGAAAACTCCATGAGGTTAAGAAACCTATCTGCTTTGATAACATGCTATATTGCCAGAGCCTGGCCCAATGCCTGTCACTCTGGGCACTCAGTATTTGGTGAATGAATAGCAGCCTTGATAAATCGTGATTGTTTGTTAGTTTGGTTACTTTTCTCTTGCTGTTTCCTCCACTTGACTGTGAGCTCCATAAGAACAAGGTTCTTGTGTCTTGTTTAGGCACCAGACGTAGTGCATGCTGCTTAGTGGTGGCTCAATGACTGTTTGTAGAATAAGTAAATGAATAAAGATATTGAAGTTCTCTGGGAAATGAATTTTCTTTCTCCTCAGCTTGATACACTACTCAGAACATTTGGATCTACTAGAATTCTTCATTGAGAATCCTGCTATCCCAATATTTTCCAGATATCACAGTTCCAGTTAACAGCCAAGCGCCCGACGGGAATGGAAGAGAAGCAATGTGAATTAAATTTCTCAAATGAGGCTGCTGCTGATTAATTTTAGATCCTCCGCATCTGGGTCAGTGCTTAGTTTCATGGCAGGTGTAGAAATAATATCTTTAGTGTCTTTATTAATGATTTTACTAAGGGCTAGGGGCACTTGAAATGTTCTTCCAAATGAGATTTGAGATGTGGACCAGATGGGCATTTTTAAAGCCTATATGTACTGTATTGCACTTTTCAACAAATAAGTTTTTATATTAAGATTGATGACTAATGTACCTTAGTATCCATATCACTTATTCAGTCAAAAATTGTAAGCAATAATTTTTTAAGACAATGAAATTCTCCAATAAGATGATAGTAATCTAAATGAAATATAAATACGCCTGAAGTTGAATCTAGTCATTTTGTTTTGCTTTAACTAGGTTAAAGCCTCTGAGTCAGTTTCCTTTCTTTTTTACTCCTGGCAATATCTCATCTCCTAAAGGGCTTAATATTCATTATGAGTATATGACCTCAGTCATAAGAAAATGGTCTCATCAGTCATATCCCCCAATTGCTGGTTGGTCAGGCAGGATGGCTAGGTAAGGTTGATCACAAATAGATATGTCAACATCCACTTACTCACTGAATCCCAAAGGTTTGTGCTCAGGGGCAGGAATTGTCCTCTGACTATCAGTTTTATCCTTTTTGGTCATAATGGTGCTGAGAAAGAGTAATACACACTAGACTATAATCTTTGAGCCAAAGGAAATTGAACCAAACCAAGTGGAAAGAATATGCTATTTGGTATGAGCAGGTCAGTTCATGGGGAAATTGTAAAATAAGTGAAATTCATCATTGGTGAAGCTCTCTCAGTACACGCTTGGTCTCCCCAGCCCCAGAGTGAGTCCCCTGCTATGGTGTAGACCCTGCACTGAATGCCTTCAGCTTCTTGAGGACTTGCTCCTGTACACTGAAACCAACATGTTCTAGGTCTCAAAGTCTCTGGTCAGGCTCTTACCCCCTACCCCAAAATGAAAATCAGCTTATTTGATGGATCAAGCTGTCCTCATTTGCTAACAGAAAAAGGCTTGAAGAACTTCTTGGGTCTTCTCAGGTAATATATGGACTAAACAGTGAGTTTCTAATGGCAAAACCATTAGATACACACATTTCCTGTGTGTATGACTCAAAGGAGTGAGTCTGATGGTGGGGATTTCAGGCCAAATAGTATGAACAGATAGGTCCTTACTTTTGAATGTTATGGAGCAGTAATATTTCATAAGAAGAATGGAAAACTGACATAGAGTTGGCCACTTTTTCTTTTGCTGAGTAAGGACTGTAAGGAAAAAGGAAAAACAACACTCATCTATTGAGACAATCATTTAGAAAAGAAGGGAATATTATGATAATCAGAAAAAATAAGAAGGAAATAATCTTAGAATAAAAAAGCAACCTTTAAATTTAAAGAATTTACCTTCATAAAAAAATGTATTTCATACAGTTCCAGTTATGAAAGATGAGTAAGTTCTAGAGATCTGCCATACAACATTGTGCCTATAGATAACAATACTGTATTGTACACTTAGAAATTTAAGAGGGTAGATCTCATGTTAAATACTTTTACCACAATAAAAACAAAACAAATGTGTTTTGGTGTTCTTATTTTATAGCAGACTAGTGAAAGTGTTCTCTAATATCAGCATCAGTCTATGGCTAGGCTTTTGGGAACTACTGAGTTGTCCATGGTGGCCCAACAAGCCGCTCTATGGATTTTAATAGCTCTTAGCTGACACTGGTGGGCAGTCTCCATGAGACCTGCCTATCGAGGTAGCCAAAACATGAACATGACCCAGAAACAGCTTTTGGGTTGTAAATCAAAGAGCTTATTTGCACAAAGCCTTTAACTATGAGGATTTTTTTCTGTCTATAGATTAACGGAAAAAAATGAACAATAGGTAGGCAGAAGAGTGATCTGAATTTTGTTGAAGCACTGCTATTTAAAAGTGTAGGATTTAAGGATATATTTATGCACTTGCAAATACGATTGAGCACCCAGCAGCTGCCAGGTACAAGGATGAAGCAGTGAGACCCTGCCTTATCTTTTAGCGGTAGAGACAGACAAGGAAGAGATGTAGATAGACAACAGCCCTTAAGGATAAGTTCTGAGGTTGATTTGTGGATAGGTGCGGCATTTAAGTGAAGTCCAGAGTAAAGTGAAGAACTGAGACTTGCGTTTACCTGGGAGAAGAGTATTCCAGGTGGGGGAACCACCAGTACAAAGACCCTGGAGAGCAAAGAGGCCAATGTGACAGGAGCACAGTGGTGAGGGGGAGTGTGGCCCACCTGTGGGGCCAGAATTGCAGCAGGTGGCCAGATCACATGGGACCTTAAGGACTTTGGATTTCATAAATGAAGTGGACAGCTCTTGGAAGGTTTTGAGCAGGAAACTAGCGTGACTTATGGGTTACTCTGTCTGCTAGACTAGGGAGTGGCAAAAGTGAGAGCTATGGTAGGCTATTATGTTCAAATGAGACATGATGGTGGATGGTGGTTTGGGCCAGGGTGGTCATGATAGAAGTGCTGACAGGTGCCCAGATTTAGGATATCTTTTGAAGACAGCGAGACTAGAACTTACTCATGGATTGGATATGGTCATAATGATAAGAGAAGATTCAAGCTGGGTTTCAAGATGTTTTATTTGATCAACTGCATGAAGGGTACCATGGGAACAGTAGGTTGAAGGAGGAATCAAGAACTTAATAGTGGACATACTAAATTTGAGATGTCACTTAAACATCCAGGTAGAGATGTCAGGTAGGCACTTGAATACATGAGTCTAGAGTGCAGGGAAGAAATCCAAGCTAGAGATAGAAATTAAGAAATATGCAGCATATAGAAAATGTTTATAGCTGCTGGGTTGGGTGAGGTCATCTAGGGAGTCCAGTTCTCAGGTAGATGGGCCAGAAGGTACAAAGGCTCTGAGGCAAGAACATGTTTGGTGAGGTATAAGAAGAGGAAGGCGTCCACCGTGAGAGTGAGCAGACATAGAGGGGATGTTCAAGGACCAGGCCTGGAGAGACGCCAGCATTTGGAGGAAAAGAGAAGAAGGAAGATTCAGAAAGGAGTGGTCAGTGAGGTAAGGGGAAAACCAGAAAGTCAATCACCCAAGCAATGTGAATAAAGTCTTTCAAGGATGATTAAGAGCAGTTTATAAATTCACTCTGCCCTCAATTATCTCTATTGACAGAAGAAGCTGTATGTGCTGTGCTATTCCCAGTGTTTAACAGCACCGGTCGCATGATAAATATTTGTTTATTTCAAAGGTTAAATGTGGCAGTCTAGAGGCTGAATCCATCCTGTGGATGTGTTTTGTTTGAACTTGTTTGATTGGCTGCCAAGATTTAGAAATTGGGAAACTTCACATCACAGTTCATATCTCTGGTCTTTTTAAAAATTCCCCAGGATTGTCACAAGGCAGGCAACAGCTGTTTGTGGCTGGGTGACAGCTGCCATCTTAGAGGGGTTATGTGCTCTTCAGTTAATTTCCCGTAGTCTCCAGTGATTCTTCTGTCTCCCCAGCAGTGAGTGCTGAGTCATTCATTCATGTTACTTGCTGATTCCTGCAGATTTTGAGTTCGCATCTCTTGTTTAGTTAAAGAGGGAATGAATGAATGAATGAACGAACGAATGAATATTTACTGAGGAGGCACCTGGAGCCCAGAAAGGTGACATGATGTAAGATTCCATTCAGGAAAGCCCGGGCTTGGACATGGATTCTCAGGCCAGGGCTTTTACGTTAAATCTTTGCTTCCTAGTTTGTCATTGTATTAAACACATCCTAAAATAAAAACAAAAGTTTGATGAAAGAAGGAAGGTACTGAGAATATGCTATTTCCATTTTTAGAGAAAATAGAATATTGAACAGATCCTTTATCATGATAAATGTTTCTTTCTCCTTAAGCTTTGGTGAGAAGTGGTTTCGTGTGAAGTGCTGCACAGGGGCCGGCCCGGTGGCGCAGCGGTTAAGTTCACACGTTCCGCTTTGGTGGCCCGGGGTTCGCCCGGTTCAGATCCCCGGTGCCGACATGGCACCGCTTGTCAAGCCATGCTGTGGTAGGCGTCCCACATATAAAGTAGAGGAAGATGGGCATGGATGTTAGCTCAGGGCCAGTCTTTCTGAGTAAAAAGAGGAGGACTGGCAGCAGTTAGCTCAGGGCTAATCTTACTCAAAAAAAAAAAAAAAAAAAGAAGTGCTACACAGACTAACAAAAGTTAGCATGACTGCTCACAGCAAAGTAAATAATAAACAAATGCCATTATTAAAGAATATAATTAAGGTTAAAACTGATATTTCACTCCATTAATATTTAGGGAAAATGAGTTTTGCCATTTTTCTCTGTGAATTATTTTTATCTATTCTTACATGTTTTAACCACAGAATATTGTAATCACAGAACACCAGTTTATCATCATTCCTTCTTCTACTCGGTACCAAAGATGGAGTGTTTTCAGCTTCCTCTCTCTTGCCAACTCCAGTGATGGCTAATGGGTATTCAGGGCAGTGTGTAGAGATGGATTCTGAAACCCAATTTGGGCTCATTGAATTAGACTACAGTGTTCGATTTCTGACGTTTTCTAGGTTTAGATATTATTGTTATGGCTTGAATTGTGTCCCCCCCAAAAGATAATTAACGTCTTAAGCACTTGTCCCTCAGACTGTGACTTGATTTGGAAATAGGGTCATGGCAGATGTAATAAGTTAAGATGAGGTCACATGGAGAAGGATGGGCCTCTAAGCTAATATAACTGAGGTCCTTGTAAGGAAGGGAAATTTGGACACAGAGTCAAACAGAAGGAAGCCGAGGTGAAGAAAGACACACAGGAAGACAGACATGTGAAGCTGGAGGCAGAGGCTGGACTTATGCAGCCACAGCCTAAGGAGCACATGAATACCAGAAGCTGGAAGAGGCAAGGAAGGATCCTGCATAGAAGTTTCAGAGGGAGCATGGTCCTGCCTACACTTTGATAGGATTTCAGCCCCAGAACTGGGAGATGATACATTTCTATTGCTTTAAGCTACCCAGTCTGTGGTAATTTGTTACGACAGCCCTAGGAAACTAATACAGAGATTATGTTGTCCAACTCTTAATTTTAAACTGGGTTAGAACGTAGGTGTCTTGCTGGTGGATGCTGTGTTCCCAGGAAAGTGGCATCTCTGATAAATGTCACATACGTGCCATCCCTAAATAAGACATTTAGGCAGATGCCACATTGCTTGAGAATCCTCATTGCTTGGCTTACTAAAGGCATTGAAACTGATTCTACCTACTCTTAAACAGAGTGAAGGCCCTCCTCTTGTCCTGGAAGCTAAAACTATACCCTTCCTTAGCATAGAATATCTTGTATTAGGAAGAATTTGGTGCTAATCTTGGCCCCAGACAAATTTGGGAAATAACCAAAAGTACCTTTAATGACCCTCTGGTCTTCTTGTGCCCACTGTAATGTGTCAGACTTTGTAGATGAAGATTTCTTGATTTACAGTCCATAGATAGTTTTTAGAGACCAACATGAAACCCTTGACATCTTGAGATTGTTTGCAATAGTCTTTGTAAGTATGGCCACTTTTCTGGGTAGAGTCCATAGTTTTGATTAATTCTTAAAGATGTTCTACTTCTCTACCATCAGAACAAGAAGAAGGAAAAAAAAAACTCCTTGGCATGGTAGTCAGGATCAAACTAAGGTTTTGTGCCTGGTGAACAAGGCATAGGGATGGAGTAGGATGTTGGTATAGGGTGGGGACAGGATGTGGAATTTGGATTTAGATTTGTTGAACTGCAGGTGACAATGAGCCACTCGTATGGGGTGTTCAGTAGGCATTCGGAGCCACAGAGTTGGCAAGGAAAGGGCACACACCCAGAATTGGGATTGATCAGCACACAAGGTGGGAATTGAATACATGAGTAAGGATATGCTTTCAGAACTGATCACTGAACCTGACCTAGGAAAGCCCAACATGGAGTCTTGGAGAGTATCCACATTAGGGAGCAAGTGGGGGAAGAGGCGGCGTTAGAGGTAAAACAGGAAGGAAGGTTAGAACGGTAAAAGAACTAGGAGCACACAATGGGGGAAAAGAGCAGGAGAGAATTCTAAGGAGAGGCTGACCAGGCTTGCAAAATGAAACCGAGATCTTAAAGAAAAGGGTGAACAGTCACGCAGAGAAGTTTTGGATCTGAAGTTCACTGATGATCATCAGTAAGTCCCTTTTCAAAAGTCGTGAGGATTCCTCTGTTAATTTATGCATTCTTTGAATGGTTATTATTGCATTTCTGCTATGTGCCAGATGCCACGCTAGGTGCTGGGGCACAAAGATGGACAAGACACAATCCTATCTTTGGGAAGTTTACAGGCTTGTACTGCGACACATACTTAGGGGAGTAAAGTGTTATATGGAGGTCTGAATAGTGTCGAGGGAGGACACAAAGGGGAAGTGGTTGATTTACCCAAGAGGGCAGAAATCTGATAGGGAAATGGGTCTCTTATGCAGAAAACATAATTGGTGAGTCCAAGAATCCTTAAAGTATGTACCTGTCATGCACTTTGTCACATCATACCTTCTGAAATTCTATGTTTCAGAATCATATGGGCACACACACACACCCCAACATCTTGGACCAAAACCATTTTTGTTACTAAGACCTAGTAAGTGATGGTATAATTGTATACAGATACAAACAAAAATAAATACAACGTGTGCCTGGCCTTCTCTCTCAGTTTCTTTCTTTTAAATATTTAATTTTCTAACAGCTAAATAGGTTTATTCCTGGGGCCTTCTATTTTAGAATGTTTTTTAAACTTCAATATGCTAAATTTGTTAAACCTGAATATTATTAAGCTATTAGGAGTTTTAGAATTAATTACATCAGTGATTTATTCTGTAAGAGGAGTTAGGAGGAGGGAAGGGATGGTGCCAGCTTTGGAGTCACACTTAACCTGGCATCAGGCACCTTTTCCACCATTTATAGGATACACGTGAAACCTACATTTCTGAGCCTGTATCCATATCAGTAATGGTTGATTGAATAATATTTAAAGTTGTTGAAAGAGTAGATAATGCCTGAAAAATGCCTGGCAGATAGTAAGCTCCATATGACTACAGTGATTTCCCTTGATAACAAAACAATTGTCTGAGATTATATTTTTGAATGAATCCAGAATTAGGCATATATCTTAGAAAACACTCAAGCAATTTCTGCAAAGAATTAGCCTCTACTTAAGAGCCCAGTGGCATTTCAAGAACATGAATTTAAGGTCAAGGCTAATGACATATTCTGATACCTTCTTTGATATGTTTTTAAGAACTGTCCAAAATGGTCACATATCTACCACTTTTAATTTTGAAATTTTCATCCATAAATATGAAGACTAAAATTTTATTTGCCATCAGCCAACTTAATAGCCAGCATCCCATGGGTAAATGAGCAGGATCTACTTTTTTACATTTTTGAAATTTAGAAAGAATATGAGAGTAATAAAACGTAGTTTCTGTATCACCTACAGCTTCAGAGAAAATAAAATAATTTACTTGTTAATTTTCCAACATTGCATTATACTTCCAGAGACACACCTGTGTCTCCAATTCCTGTACAGAGCTCCCTGATTTTGAAATCTATTGCGATATTGAGAATATGGCCATAGCATATCACTGCACAGGTTGTGCACTGCACAACTCCAGGGGGGTGCTGATCACATAGACTATGATGAGAAATGCACCCCTAGTGCACCCCTGTACAACTACATGTGGCAGCCCTATCTAAGAAGCTTGAATGCTCTCCTGACAAACATGCTCTGCCATTCAACAAATATCTATTGAACATCTACAGTGTATGAGACACTGTTCTAAGCTCTGGGGATATAACAGTGATCAAAAAAGCCATGATCTCACCTACATGGAGCTTGCATTCTAGCAGAGTAGAGGAGGGAGATGGATAATGAGCAAAGAGCAGATAAGTATATAGCTCATCAGATGGTGCTACGTGCTAGGGAGAAGAGTAAAGCAAGGTAATAAGGAAGTGGGATCCTCGCAGTGGGGGAATCACTACTTGAAATAGATTGGCAGAAAGGCTTCGCTGTTGGTATTTTTGGTCAGAAGCCTGAAGGGAATGAGGGAACAAGAAACTGTTCGTATAACTGAGGCAAGACTGTTCCAGGCAGAGCAAAGGGCAAGTGCAAACCCCTTCAGGCGAGGCCTGCTTGGCACACTCAGGGGACAGCAGAGAGGTGGGGGGCTAGAGCAGACCGGAGTGGGGACCGTGGTGGGACTGAAGTCAGGGGAGTTGGGTAGGAAGCAGCCCTCCCAGGGCCGAGACAGCTTTCCTAGAGACTGGCCTTCACTCCGGGTGAGGTGGGAAGCCTCTGGAAGGCCTCAAATAGAAGAGAGATGTCATCTGACTTAGGTGTTAAAAGAATCACACAGTTTGAACTAATTGTTATTGTGAAAGGTTATGTAAGGTCTAAACAATTTCCCCAAATACTCTAGGAGTTTTGGGGGTTTTCTTGCCAAAATTAGGAACATGACTTTAAAAGTTGTTTCCTTTTTTAAGCTGAGTTCAGATTTAAGTATTTAAGCAAAAATATTAAATATTTGATGACAGTGGTAAATATGGAAACCTTTAGTCTCAGTAAGCATGAAAACTAATTCATTTATTCCTTTCCAGATGTCTCAGTTTGCAAAATAGTCCAGATTAGTTCCTATCAGTTACAGGAAAAAGAATCTGAAAAATCTCAAACATCTCAACTGTGAGGGAAATTGTTTTACGGATTATGAAAGGGTTGGGATGGGTTAACTTGGTCAAGGCCTTTGCTACAGGGAAATTACTTGCTCGTGAAGCAATTTGCATTTTGTCAAGTTAGACTAACTAGAGGAACACAGTGTCCTGGAATGTTCTGGCCTTCTGGAAAAGATTAAAGCTATTACATTTTTCATAATAATACTGTAACTTTAAAAAAAATCACAAATGCTTGCATGCCCGGTAGTTTCACATAAATTGCAACAAAGTAACAGTTGTAAATAAAATACAAACATCACTGTAAGAGCTCTGCTATATTTTCTGAAACATATAAGTATTTATATATCTCCGACTCTCTTTCCAAACACCTCAGCCAATCTCCTTTCCAAAACACACACAAATTTGTTTAGTATGTATTTATAGAAGTTTACTCATGTATACAAATCACTCACAATAAAAACAAAAAAAGGAATATCTCAGGGTCACAACTGACTTTTCTTTATATTGATAGGCCAACACAGATTCCTTTTGCTTATTTTTATGAATAAAAATACCCACAGTGTTTGCAGGAAATATTTCATAATAAAGAACCACAATAAAAATGATGTCAGTGGCCTCAAACTTGATTTCTTTTAATCTCATGACTATTGCATCATTGAGGTATTATCACTCACAGAGTAGATTCTTAAGAGTTGGGATGCATTAAGAGCTGGACACATTAAGAGTTGCACACATCTCGCTTGTAAAGCCAGTCGTCAAAAAGGATGTCTATACTGTGATACTTTATTACGAAGGGAAAGAAACTAACATCACTAGTCCCTCCCATGTCCGGCCCTGTGCTGGGCATCTGGCATATCATAGGCCAGTTAGTCTTTGTAGTAACCTTATGAAGTAGAAATTATTATATCAATTTTCAGTAAGAGGAAACTGAAACCAAGGAAGTAAAATAACTTGTCTCAAATGATGTAACCAGCCCGTGTCCCAGCCGGGGTTCGTTCATGCTCTGGCCTGTCTGACTTCAAACCCTTGCCCTCTCTCTATTGTAGGCTTGTTCCACTGGCAAAACTGTCTTTTTTGATATATTAAATGAAATATAATTAAATACCTTCATTATTATCATCCTCATAATTGTTCTTTTTCACTACTATTTCTGAGTGCCTTTTATTTACCAGTCCCTGTTGTAAGGACTCATAATCCTTACAGCCACCTTGCAAGGTGAATATGCCAGCGTGGTACTGGGCACTGGGCATACTTAGCCCATTTTACTGGTGCATATCCTCATTTTACTAATGAGACAACAAAGCTCAGAAGTGATAAATGACCCTCCTCAGTCGGGGAAGTGGTTGAGCAGGTATTCAGACTCAGGTCTGTCTTACTCCTATGCCTGTGGGCTCTTTTCACATTCTTTACAGTTTGATAACTTTAAAAATACGTAACATCACACTCAAATTAAACACCCTAAACTTTACAGTTTTAAAAGGGAAGTGGTAACTTGAGGCAATATATAACCATGCTTCAACATTTGAAAATGGTTTTCCTGGACACTTCTAAGGATGATTTTTAAAGCTCCTTTTCATTTTGACTGCTCTCAAAATTCTCATGGCTTTGTTCATATTTTTATGCTAAACGTAACTGTCCTTGATCCTTTTTCTATGGGTTGGAATCCCCAAACAATTGTGGTCCTGGTGAATCCACAGTGAGGTAATGAATTCTAAGGATCTGGGAGTTGTTGTCCTGTTGACATTCAAGAAGTACTTAGTCTCAATGGGTCGGGCATATTTCTCTAACTAGAAAGAATGGAAAGTTCTAAGAAACTTGCTGTGTTATCTTAATAGTAAACATGCAACCAGAGAAGGCTTGGGTTAATAAAATGAATGAATTGAGGATGTCCTGGAAAATGAATTTCTCATCTCTGACCTGTTTTCCTATCTTGAAGTTGTTATGATCTAGTTTTTAATCTACACTGCTTTTTATAGTGAATGCTTCCCTTGGTGATAATCACAGAAGCAAATACATACTCAGTTTACTTTTTTGACTAAAAGGAAAAAAATTGTGCTTATACTGTTATGGTTTATATGAATTGTGATTTATCTATCTATTCATTTCTGTGTAAACAAAATGATTCATAATCTTAAAGTCTAATCTAATAAACTTTCTATGATAGAAAAGGAATAAAAGGTAGTTATTGAGGTAAATAGCATATTTAATTTTACAAATTTTAGCTCTTGAAAGACTTCTGTTGGGCTATAGATGAATTCTTCTGCTTTTAGTGTATAGAAAAATTTTCCCATTAAGATATACTTAAATATATGATTTGAAATCTTATCTTTCAGTTTTGACTTATAAGTCTTGTAAGACTTGTAAGACATAATTTTTTACTTTATGATGAAATTTTCCCGGAAAACATACCCAGTCCCTTTAATACTCAAGAGTACACTGAGGTCACTATTTTGCAAACTCGCAGCACTCTGATTTCCCAAATCATATGGCAAGAGCATGGGTCAACTTCATTTACTTTTGTTTTTACTGTTTGGTAAGCTTATTTATAGGAAGTTTTGCAGAGACGCAAACGTTAAGCTCTTTTTTAGCTATGATTCTTACTTATCTCCATTGAAAACAGTATCCTGATGATGTTAGGACTGTCCTAGATAACCTGGGATTCATAGAAGCCATAATTTTAGGGCAAAATAAACCTCAAAGAATTATGGGCTGTCACCCCATTTTCTTCAATTAGGTCTTTCATTATAATTCCTCCATTTCTTCAAGTCCAAACTCTACCCAGCTCAGTATACAACTCAGGTGCCACAGCCTTCAAAAACATTTCTTGAGACAGTCAATTGGAAGCCAGCTCTCCCTTCTAAGGATCCCCACAGTAGTCTTCTCTCTATTCCTCTCTTAAAGCACACATCCCTTTCTGTCTTGCTTTATAGTTATTCGCTGATGTGCTGTGTTTTCCCTACCAGACAGGGAGCTCATCAAGGATACAATCTTGAATCACATTCATTTCTTCGTGTTCTGTGTTAACTTACACATAGTAGGTTCTCAAGGAGTATTGTGTACTCAGTAATATGTGTTAACCATGACAAATTGTCAAAGAGAATGAAAAACCTATTAAGAAGTACGTTAGGAAACCCTTGGTCAAGAAAGAAAGCCATAAGAGTAGAAAATTCTTCGAAAGGTGAATCAGAGTAACTGGCACATAAAAGTGACACATTCAATTTCTTCACCTTTATATAACCTCCAGAAGATCAAACGTTAATAAAATATTTATCTTCAGTTGTCACAAGCCAGACTTTGATTTAAAACTCTTGGGTACATGAATATCACGCCAGAACAAAAATACACCATCATGTATTTTTAATTTAAACATGGGTCTGTAAAAAATTTATATATGCCTGGTGTGAAAAAATTTGAGTGAAAATCTCCCAATAGTCACCACAAATAAGAAAACAGAATCTAAAAACAATTGTTAAACTTCTGTAAAAGTATAATAAAAAATATTTCACTTGAACGCCCAATGTGGCATTGACATGACATATAAGATGCATTATCTTACCTTTAGGGAATCAAAGCAGGCAATTACTCTTCCATTTTCAACCTGACAGCTTTTTGGGGGGTGAGCAAATTTGCATTCCTCATCAGAGCGTGAGCACGTTCCTCTTTGGAACTGTCTGCAGACTTCTAATGTCAGCCATTTTGTATCTCTGACTGGGGCAACATTCAAAGCCATGATGATAAAATAATTTGGATTCTATTAGTTTCTGTTAAATGATGAAATCAATCCAAGTTCCAATGATTCCAAAGCTATTGTGAAAAATCCCACATGTAAGTCTGAAAGTAAGTGATAAATTGCTTAATGAAGTCCAATCCAGGAAACAGAGTAAGGAGAGAATTTATCGGCGGGCAGTCACTCATCAATCAATATGCCCCACTTGAAGACTGTGGGCCGTGATAAAAGCATGCTCAGTGTCATCTCTGGCTGTAAACGTCCGAGTCTCTTGGCCGTTTTGCAGATACAGCTGTTTTTAATAAAGTGACTTCAATATCATGGCACTCCTTGGGAGAATATTTAGTTCTGACGCTCACAGCTATTGATGATGCTGGAAAATAAGCCACGTAAACGTTCAGATCTTAGCAAGATTTCTTTTTCCCTCCACCTTTTAAAATTCTGAAATCAAGCAATTGGCAAAGTCAGACTATTGAGGTATCTTCATCCACTCCGTAAGGTCAGCGTAACGGTATATTTGACGTAAAAACAAGATTTGAACACAACAAGTACTCCCGGGCTGCCGTTTCCAGCAAAAGTGACTTCACACAGGCACTTTTAAATGGTGAACCTGCAAAACACAAATAAAATATCAACTTACATCCAAACTCAATGGAATCAACACTTTAACAAACTACTTGGCTCTCACCTAAAATTTGCCAAAGTGCAGTTTAGAGCTTTGAGCTTTGAGTACAGTGAGGAAAGTTATGCATTTAAAAAAGAGAGAGAGAGAATACGAAACTGAAACCGGATTGCAGAAATGATCTAGGCAGTGGTCCAAAAGTTAGGAATGACTCAAGCAGATGAGTGTGGCAGTCACAATAATTAGGCATTCTGAAACAATTCAATCTAATGTGCTTAATCGCCAAAACAGTGTATTAGAACTGTGCTTTCCAATTAATTTCACATTTAGATCATTGATTTTATTGTTGGAATGGTATAAACAATTATTTGGGACGTATCTCTCCTATGTAATAAGGATATTGTCATTTTGGATGAAGTGTGGGCCCCTTATTCTTTACATCCTTTCTCATTTACAGGGATTTCACTTAGAGATGGAGAGAGAGAAGCCCCCTGATGTTTATTCTCAGGTCTTATACTTTCTCTCTACTGTCGTTACTTCCTTAATGTTACTATTCCCCTCGATGCTGTAAGCACTTGGAGGGTAAGGATTATTTGTATTTTTCATGACCACATCCCTAGTGCCTTTGTTCATGGCGTTAGTCCTAAAAAAATATTTATTGATCAATTTAATTGATGATTGACTCACTGACTAAATGAATGAATACAAGTTAGTTTTAGTTTAGTTCACTTTGGTTTTTGATGGAATCACAACCTAAAAATGCCCTGTTCTGTGGAATGCTGGAGTTGAATCACATATCTACAACAAAAATATAATTGGTAAATTCTGATTTCTAACATCAGCGTATTTAGTTTCTTTTAATATTTTCAAGAATTATGAAATTATTAAAACATTAAAAATTTTACATTACTGGGTCAAGCATGAATAAAGGACTAAATACCGGAAGTTAATAATTTTCATAAATTGTATATGCAATAAGCTACCTTAGATACTTGCTTAGCCTTGATGTCCTTCTAAAAAATGTATAACCAAGAACGTTAATGGAGACTGGAAGTAGATTATTTAAAATTGGCATGTACCAAATAAGTTCAGAGAGCAGGAATTCTTGAGTGGTTCACAAGTGTTCCCTGAAAAGGTAGGCCCCCAAATCAATTATGTTTAGTTAACTTCAGGTAAACCAAGCTGAAAGGCTTCCCTGAAATAGGGCTTTCTTCGGCCTCGACTGAGTCTCTAATAGGAGAAGAGAAGCAATGATGTGTCCCGAGTTCATCTGACCATGGAACGTCTATTTAGAAGGATGTTGGAGACTAGTGGGAAACGCCACTTCATCCCAATACTTCTTTTACTTGTTAGTAGCAGTGTTTGGATGAGTTGTAATTGTATGTGCGTGTAAGGAAACCGGCAACTTTGAAAGCTGTGACACACTCCTAACTCCAATAGTGACATATCTGAGGGGACTGGCAGGCTCCAGCTTGTCTGTTTGGCAGCTTTGTGTCCCCAGCAGCTAATATCAACTAGCTTAACTTAGGGAGTTTAAGGAGATGAGTTTAATAACCAAATTTACTCTGGGTCAGGTTTCATGGACCAGCCAGGACCTGCACCCGCATTACCTCAACCCCCACCTCCAACCCCCCTGGAGAACAAAGGATGAGGGAAGCAAGGGATGAGGAAATATTTCTGCTGGTGTATTCAGTAGAGCTGAGGCACTAATAACAAGGAGATTTAAAATGATAGGTTGGACCCTTCTAATTCATATTTTCAAAATATATTAGAGAGTCCCTGAGTCCTAGGGACCAGGGTCTGGTGGGGTTACAGGACGGCAAAGATGCAGAAGACGCTCATCCTCAAAGGCAGCACAGTCTTTGCCAAGGCTTCACATGTAGGCAAAGAATCAAGCAAACGTGCATTTATGCATAGATGGCAAATGAATAATTACTAGAGTATTCCTAAAAACAGCACAGGAACAATGCTCTCAACCCTATCCAGGGAATAGGGTATGTTTTTGCTTATACTTTTAGATAAGAAGTTTTTTTTTCCTGGGAGAAACAGATTGGCATTTCTAGTTACTATGAAAATCCAACTGAAATTCAGACAGTCAGACTCTATCAAAATGAACTTGCTTTTAAAAGCAGAGGAGCCAAGCTTTTCTGATAGCCGGAGTCCTGTGTAAGTCAAAGAGGCTCCAGAAGGAGAAGAACGTACATCGTGTTGAACCGAAATATATTGCTATCCTAACCTCTCATGAATCCACTCTTTCTGCCAGTTTGGTCTCTGTTTCTGTCCTAGAAGTTATAGAGTCACTATTATCAAAGACGCCGCCTCTCTTGGACCATCACAACCTCCATCTTCTGGAGTGTGTACAGGCGGGCAGCTGTGGGACTGGGGAAGAGAGAGCAGATTTGAATCAGGTTAAGGGAGGCCACCAAAGGAGATGGGCAACGATGGGTTAGGACGGAGAAGACCAACTTTTAACATGGCAATCGAGGGAGAAGACTAAACTATGCTAATACATAGACCAGTTCCCTACTGGATCTGCGAGACTGCAAACTCCTGGGAGAAAGGGCTGTGTGTTGCGGCTTCACTCTCCAATGTAGAAGCCACTAGCCACATGTGGCTGTTGAGCACTTGAAATGTTGCTTGTGCCACTGAGGAAGTAAATTTTAAAATTTTATTTATTCTTCATTAATGTAAATTTAATTAAAAACTGATCCTTAATTTAGTTATTGGAAAACTTCTAAGTACACTTGGATCGACTTGAGTACGTGAATCTACTTTTCAGTTGCAAACTTTATGGAAGCCAAATACAGATCAAGTATTTCCAATGAAAGTGCAGCATCCTAACTGAGATGTTCTCTAAGTGTGAAATACACACTGAGTTTTAAAGAATTAGTATAAAAAAATGAAAACACCTCGTTAATATTGTTTCATATTTACTATGTGATGAACTGGTAATATTTCTAACACATTGGGTTAAAGTTTATTATTAAAATTAAACTGACTTGCTTCTTTTGTAGCCCCTCAAAATTCAAAATTATATATGTCGCTTCCGTTATATTTTCATTGAGGGCACTATCTTAGGGGCTTTTGCTTTTCTTATATCAGCCAATACAGAACTTTCTGAAATGTTGGCAAGTATCCTGCCCTAAGAGCCAGATTCTAGTTCTCGTTTTGCCAAGGTTCCTTCATATGACCTTGGGTAAGTCAATTTCTCTGAGATCCAGTTTCTTCATCAGTAAAACGTTGCTGATAGTTCCTACCTGCATTACCTAGTTGCTGCCAGGCAGGACAGCTTACAGAGGACACACAAAGATACTTTGTAAACAGTCAAGTGCTGTCCCAACGCAAGGTGAGGAGGACCTCCTGCATAAATATTTATTGAATAAATCCCCTTTCAGGCTTCCTCACTGTCCGCAGTAGGTCTACAGCAATGACCAGGATTGTGCCTGGGGTGGATCTGCTCCAGCCATGGATTCTGTAAGCAGGTCGCTGCCTTAGGGATCAAAAAAGCTGACTGCATGGGGCACTTGTGGGGCCTCTTATCTGAAGCATCCCTCATTTCTCAGGCTGCTTTATTTTGCAGCTGAAGGGAAACCACATGGAAGTTTTCCTAAGCACAAATCCCACAGTGTTACTACAAAGATCCGAAGCCTGCTTTCTTCCTCCAGCTGCTCCTAACCTAGAAGTGAACGAAACACTTTTAGGGCCCAAGCACTCACCAGGTGTGGTGAGTAGCCTGAATGCACTGGGAGCATTGACAGGGAGCCTGCTTGGTTTGAGGGCTTGGTGGAAATGCAGCCGCTGATTCCGTTCCCCAGTGCCCCATGTGAGTGAGGAGCAAAGGACGGTGTTTTCTAGTTCATCTGCCAAGTGGGGCCCCTGTTAAGTGTGTCTGTGTGGAAAGGGCACCTTTTTCTTTCTTTCTTTTTTGGTGAGGAAGATTCTCCCTGAGCTAACATCTGTGCCAGTCTTCCTCTACTTTGTATGTGGGATGCCTCCACAGCATGGCTGGTGAGTGGAGTATGTCCACAGCCAGGATCCAAACCTGTGAACCCCAGACCGCTGAAGTAGAGTGTGCAGAACTTTAACCGTTTGGCCACCAGGCCAGCCCCAAAGGGCACCTTTTTGTAACACTCAGAAAGATCCCATATGTGCTGGCATTGGCCTTATTATATGTGAGTCACCATTTATCTTTCCCAGAAGTTTCTGAGCTGTACTGGGAAACAGAGTCTCTTCCCTATGTTATTCTCCAGTTCTTTCTGTTTAAGTGTCTCCTAATGCTTTGCTGTTTGTCCATTTTCTCACTTCTTTGACTTGTGCTTCAGTTTTATTTCCGACATCCCAATCTATCCCATCCCAGTTAGCTCCTTCCAATGCAGAACCCAGGCAGAATTTCAAAGTAGTTGTCCCCAGTTACTTCTCTGGCCTTATGTCTTATTGGCACTCCCTTTCCTTGTCCTCTTCAGGCATTCAGTAACCTCAGGTTTTCTCCCGCTCCTGCCTTCCCAAGCCTCCCCACAGAGGAGGAGATGATCTTGCCCTTGAAGGCTCAGCTGAGTCGCTGGGCTGGCGAGCCCTCACTGACCCTCCACCCTGAAATGGTGCTCCCGCCTGACCTCCTTCATTCCCCTTTTGATAACTCCTCTATAGCCCATCTTTTAACAGTGTCTATCATTATTTCTTAATTCTCAAGAACTGTAAATATTGATTTTTCCAACTGCCTCCCTCCATTATAAGCTCTACAGCATTTGCCCTGTATATGTAATAGACTTTGTCTATTATTTTCAAATCCCCAGAGTTTAGTTCAGTGCCTGGTATGCAGAATGTGCTCGACAAATGTTTGTCAAATGAATTCCCCATCCTCCTCCAATGAGCATTTGTGTTTGAATATGGTGCAAAGTCTAAGCTGCAGGAATAAGGCTCTAAATTGGGAATTTCAGTATTACCCTGTAGGAAAATTCCAGCAGGTGCCACTGGCTCACCCCATTGCTGCCAAGTAGTTTGGGGGTGACGGTGAGGAGCTGCCCCAGGGATAAATTCTTTGAGCTTCAAAACCCAGAATCCTTCCCAGCGATTTTCAAAGTGTAGTACCTGGGCCAGCATCAGCCCCTGAGGGCTTGTTAGAAATACAGATTCTCGGGCCCCGGCCCAGAGGTACGGAATCAGAAACCCTGCGGGGCGGGGTCCAGCAACCTGTGTTTATTGAGCCCTCCTGGGGGTGACTCTGAGGCACGCTCACGTTTGAGAACCACTGTAGTAAGCATTTCTTGTCACCCTCCTGCAGGCCAGGCGTCAAGCAGGTTGCTGAGGGATCAAAGATGTCTGCCCTGAGTTGACCACAGGGTCTTGGCTTCTCCGATTCTCACAGAAACAACTGCAGGAGGGCTGGCCAGGGGCTTATCCTGGTGGCTATGTTTCCGATCATTAAAAATAAAACAAAGCAAAACTAGACTAAAAAAGAAAACACCTGAGAGATTTGTCCCAGATAAGACTTCATTCTATGAAAATTAAAGAAATAGACTAGCTCATAGCCTGGAGAGTTTGCTCAGGATGAAGCAGGCCTTGGGCGGGGGTGGATGGGGCTTCATTTCTCCTGTCTTAGGGGGCCAGTGGTCCTTGGTGGCCAGCAGCTCCATCCTTAGTCCCTTACTGCTAGAAGTCTTTATGGAGGGGCTGCTTTGTGGCCCCCATCCTCTCCAGACAGCGCCGGATGTCACACATATCCAGGTTCACTGCTTGACTCAGCTTCAAAGGAAAGGCAAGGCTGAAGTTCAAGGATAAAGAAACGAGGTTCTGTAGTATTTCCTGAAATGCCAAAGGACTTGCCTTTCAACTCTACAAAATAATCCCAAGCTATTTTTAGGCTCTTCACTTACATGACACTTCACTTTTCAAAATATATTTAAAACTCTTCTAGGTGTTAGATTTTCAGAAAGCTGTGGCTTTTGACTGCCTAAAAGAATTTGCCGCTCACGTTCTTTTACAGCCACTCAGTGATGCAGCAGGGCGAGTTTAGAAATCGTGGCCTTCCACCCTACAGCTCAGGTGACCTCCCTTCATTCCATGTCCCTCAGACAAGCCCGGGCTGTGGACCCCAGGTGTCCTTGCCTTGCCAACGCTTTGTAGCTGGTTTGTGCAGTTTTGAAGGGAAAAACATCAGTCACGTCCAATCTTGAGACTGAGATTGATCAAAATTTAAGACTGCCTTAAGGAAAATAGTTCTGCAGTGCACAGCTCCTCCGGTTTACTTTGGGTCATCTATGGTATTTTAGCTGTCTGCCAGACGTCAGCCTCCTAGGGAGCTGATTAAAGGATCCTTGCAAAACAAACCGATTTCTGAGTCAGTGAAGGATTCATTATCCATTAAGTAATTTATGGGATGCCTTTTTAATTTTATTTTGCATAAATCTAATTACAATAAAGAAACTATGTCTCCTTGAGTTTCCTATTTCTAGTTTGGAGACTCTTTGGGTTTCCTATCTTTGATTTTAAAATTTTTAAGGTATATTTTTTTTTTAAATGATTTTTCCCTCCTGTGAGTGGCTTGATGTTTGAACATCCCCAACTCTATTTCGGGAGCTTAATTTAAAATAGCTCTCAATGTGCTCTCTCCCTTGATCAATGACTCGGCCACATCCTGTGCCTGTCAGATGCAGACGCCTGGGCTGGAGAGGGACCTAGGGGAGCTGCTGGCTGGAGTACTGGGCTGAGAGCCACTTGACCTCCAGGAGTGGGTGTAATCCTGCCTTGTAATCACAGCCACTGAGAAGAGGTCCCCAACTGGGGCCTTCTCATAGGAAGCCCAACGGACCAATAAAAATACAGTATTGAGAAAGGTCCCACCCTGAAAGAAAGAAAGAACCTAATTGACTTGTTGAACAAAAAGAGTGAAGGGCACAGCAAAAGTGATTGTCTTTAAAAAGATTTTTCTTTCTAGATACATTAAAATTGGTTTCTTTTTAATTTATTGAAAATATAAATGAAATGGTGCTTTGAAATGTCTGCATGGTTTAGGGGTATGAACCAATTTTTCTACCCTGGATTCTAGTCTCTCCCCTGTCCTGAATGGCTGTGTAATGTCACCTAAGCTTTCTGAGTTTCAGTTTGTTTGTTTGGAATCAAGGGGACTGAAAATACCTAAGCCATAAATAGATGTACTGCAACCAAAATATATCTAGGAGTATATTATAAGTACTGTCTATATGGTATCTAACCTTATGAACATTAGATAGGGCATCTACACACCTTAGCTCTATGTGCAGGTATACACACACACACACGTGACAGGTGGAAATAACTTCTGCCCATTAAAGTTATAAATTTCTGTAAAGTAAATGAAGTGTAAGTAAAAGAAAGTAGAAAAGTCCTTTCTATGAAGGTGGTACACGCTATGACGTCCTTCCTAGAATATTAGTTAGACAAACATTTGATAGATGCTCTTCTGAGACTAAGCCCAAAAAACATTCATTCTAAGCAGGGAAATAACCATGGCTAACAATGATGTCTTCATCTAACACGGTACTTTGTTCCTTTGAACAAACTTTCAAACACATTTCCACAGGGGAAATGAAACACCAGGACACCCAAGGTCACATGGTGTGTCACATAAGCCAGTGTTCATGACAACTGGCTTGTCATAAAAGGAGAAAGTCTCAACTAAATTTTTTCTCTTGTATCTTGTATCTTAAAGTACAAGTGAAAAATTCATAAAATCCAGGGTCATTTTAACCCTTGAAAATTTCCAGTCCATTTTCACTGCAGTGCCCAGGAATGAACAAAGAAATCTCATCTCCAATTAGAAGAGAAGAAATTTCTAAATATACTCCTGAAACTACAGCCAGATATAATATATTCAACACATATTTGTATTCAAATTAGGTTTTTTTCACTGTCTCTGTGTTTTCTATCTAAACATTTATAATTCAGTTAGGAGACGCTCTTATTATAATAAAAGCAATCGTATTAGATACCATTTAAGACTGACAGCACTTACCGGTTTCCTGGATGTCCAGGACCCAGTGGCTGCAGTCAGAAAGAATGATTATTGAGCTGCAGGCTGCAATCAGGCCCTGAATTCCCAGAGAAGTCTTTGTCAGAACTTCCATTTCCTTCCCTGGCCACAGCCTCTGGTGGACAGGACTGCTTTTCAGCTGACCTTTTTCCTTTTCTCTCTTTCCATTATCACCAGTTAATTGTCTATTTCATCTGCCTGTTACCTATAAATGCCAATACCCCCTTTTTTGACAAAATTTTTTAACAACTTCTTTTGAGGAAGATTAGCCCTGAGCTAACATCTGCTGCCAATCCTCCTCTTTTTGCTGAGGAAGATTGGCCCTGAGCTAACATCCATGCCCCTCTTCCTCTACTTTATATGTGGGATGCCTGCCACAGCATGGCTTGATAAGTGGTGCATAGGTCTGGGCCCAGGATCTGAACCAGCAAACCCCGGGGCGCCAAAGTGGAGTACACGAACTTAACCACTGCACCACCAGGCTGGCCCCTGTAACAAGTTTTATTAAGACCAAATGAAAATACGTCATGTACCACCTTATGATGACTCCCATAAGATTAGCACCATATAGCCTAGGTATGTGGTATGCTGTACCATCTAGGTTTGTGTACCTCTTTGACATTTGCACAATGACAAAATTGTGTAATGATGCATTTCTCAGAACATATCCCCATCATTAGGCAATGCACGACTGTAATAGATAATCCAGCCAACATGTATACACTTTTAAAAAATCAATATATTGCTGTAACTGAAATACAACTAAGATATCAAAAGAAGTAATTTTTTATAAAATAAATAATATGTATTTTAAAATTTTAATGCTTAGACAGAATGAAGTGGTCAGATGCTCACCTCTGTATGTATGTAGCATTATTTTGAGTGTCATGGACATAAATGCAAACTGAGATAGGTATGACATGGCTTTTCAAAACACCAAGCAATTCCTGTTAAAGTTCCTAACAAGGTAAAGAACAATCTTGCCTTAGTTTACACAGTTGTTACATTTTTAAAAAATTAAGCTATATTGATGTCCAAAAGATAAATGGAAAAAAACCCACTTTGTGCAAATATATAAAACAGAGTTAAGATCTTGATCCAGATCACTATGAACAGGAATTTTATCTATGTGAATGTCTAGCAGGACACTTAAAGTCATGAGGTATAGGCTGGTTCTTCAGGCTGAGGGAGTTATATCCATGGCAAGATGTCAAAATCCTTTACTCTTGCCCTTTACATTCCAGAGATGCTCCCTAGTCATTTGGTCAATGGGGAAAAATGCTCCTTTAAATTTCCAAAGTTCCTTAGGAGGTGTATTGTCTCTATTGAAAATAGTGCTGTAAGGTCTTAGGCTGCATAAGTCTGATGAAGTAGGCTCTGGTACAAAATGTCAGGATCATTAGGATGGTCGATATTGGGGAGCACTGGAGGGATCCAGACAAGACCCCAACTGGTGGAAGCTCTCTTGAAGCATTAGAATTAGAAGCGCTCACAGGTAGTGAAATTGGTTAGAGATTATAGCAGTGGTGCAGGAGAAAAAGAATAATCTCGGCCAAAAATTATATTGCAGTGGTGGGAAGGAAAATGAGGAGGGCGATTCCAGATCATGCTGGGGTAAATTCCTTAGAAATGGGTCATCTTTGGGGATTGAGAATGAGGAGAGCAGGGAAGAGATTAGTCAAAGAAGACTTCAGATTTTGGATCCTGTGTGGGTAGAAGGACACTGATGCCCTGCCCCAGAGGAATGATGTCAGGAAGTGGAAACCAGTTGAAAATAGGGAGATAGAGGTCATGGTCACAGATACACAGTCGGAATTAATGTTCATAGAAATGATAGCTAAAACCACAGAATGGCTAAAGAAAGAGAGAAAGGTATTTATATCTATATCTACATCTGTATATATATATATATAGGAAGGAAAAGAGAAAGACTTGAACAGGGTCAAAGACAGTTCATTCAGTTATTTAGAGGCGACAGAAAGGAGAGGAACAAGCAAAACCACAGAAAAGAAAAATGAGAGACAAAAGATCCTCTGAGTATTGCAACATCAAGAGATTCAGAGTTTCAAGATGGAAGGAGTAGCCAAAATGTACACTACCACAAGGAGACCAAGGGCATGTGGACAATTAATGGTGGCTAGATGTCATAGCAAGGAAGTCATTGCTGACTCTCTAGCAGCAGTTTCTGTGGCAGTTGCTGCAGGGGGAGGGGATGGAGAGCTGAGAAATGCAGCACTCAGCACCTGGTGCCCTTTGGAGTATTTGTTGCCACAAGAACACCAGGCAGCAGCAAGCAAAGTTTTGAACTCTCTTTGCTTTGCCATCAGATGGGCACTGATGACCTGTGCGCTCCTGGGGAAGTCACCTTTGTGAACCTGAAGTAGGCTTCCAGAATTGTAAGGATGCACTATGAGAAGATGCAGGACAGCAGGAGAGTACCTGCTTTTCCCATCACACTTCCCTCCTTGACTTTCTTTTCTGAATGGAAAGAGAGAAACACAACAGGAGCTTGGGAAAAAGACGGCAGGGTCCAGGTGTCGGCCAGAGCACTACAATTGGCCAGAGGAGGTACCCAAAGGAGGGGGACAGACGAGCCCACTAGCACCAGTGGAGGCTCCACCTTGGTGAGAAATAAGATGCTCAGTTCTTAGACATGGGCTGAAAGAAGGTGAGAAGTGGGGGAGACATTTTTCAATTGGACAGCAGGAGAATGACATGGGGGCAGCTTTGGTCTTGTGGCCTGTACTGTCTCAGGCTGGTAGAAGATGTTCTACCTTCTGAGACAGGCAGAGGTGGGGCTGGGCCTTTCAGTGAGCTCCTGAAGCTTACGATGGCCCCTGCAGGCAGTAGCAGAAGAGAACGAGGGATAAAGCCAGGGAACGTCAAGTGGCCAAGGAAGCATAGCCTTGGTGAGATAGCATGAACTTGTTCTGCAATTAATAAGTATAGTTTCATCACTTTCTTCATCTATCCTTGGCAAACTGAAAGTAGGGATGGAAAAAGGGGCTGCCAATTTCAAAGGCCAAGGCCTTGGCGATGGGCAATTTAATGTAACAGAAAGGCCTGAGTTATAACAAGAGTACACAAGGAGGTGATTGAAGTTGAGGAAGTGGGTGAAAGGGCTGTTCTGGTCTCCTTGGGGGAAATTGTATCTGTTATCATATGATATTTCATATGCTATCATATGATTGATATGAACATATCATAAAGTATCTTGGTGCATGTGTGTGCCAGTGTGAGTGATGTCACAAGTGGGCATGGCTGGTATTTGTGACCAAGAGGGACTGGATCAATCATGGGCTTAGCACGTAATAATGATGTGTGCTCTGCAAATGAGTGACAAGCCAGCAGTTTCCCTTAGCTTAGAATGAGCAACTGCAATAGAAGGTGCCATAATAAGTGCACATGTCTCAATGAGAAGAAAAAGGCAGGGTCTGGAGGAAGCCTGTGTATAGAGCTGACTGAGAGATTCCTGGGATGGCAGTACTAACCTGGGGTTAGCATCTTTAGTGGTGAGATAAGACCCAGGTACTAGATTAGAATAAACATTTATTGAGAACCATTTGAGATAATGCTTTTCAGGTGAAAGGCTATAAAGATGAGAGAGATCAAAGAGTTCATGCCTGGCAGCCAGTGTTTATTGGAGAAGGAGGAGGCTACCATTTCTGTGGATGATGAATGTGAAGGCGGAAGAAAGGGCTAGAACACAGGCAGTTTGGCTGCAAAATCTACCAGGCTTCTGTGCACCATTCTTTCCTCCAGCTTTATGGCTTTAAGCCCACTAGAGAGTGACAACTCCCAAATTTTATCCCTTCTCTCTCTCACTTCTTCCTTTCCTTCTCCCTCCCTCCCTCTCTCTGTTATACCACATCTGATCCCTTAGGAAATTCCCTTGGCTCTGCCTTCTTAATATACCCAGAATCTAGCCCCTTCTTACCGCTTACACTGCTGCCACCTCCATCTAAACCACCATTATCTGGGTTAATGCGACCACCAACCATTAACCAGTCTCCCCTGCCCACCCTTGCCCCCTTACAGTCCCATCTCAACACATTATTCTGAGAAACCTTTTGAAAATGTAATCATATCATGTCACTTCACTGCCTAGACACCTTCAATGACTTCCTGCCTCATGAATGTGAAAGCCAAGAGCTTTACAATGGCCCATACTGACCTCTGTGATCAGCCCCACTTCTTCCCTGACCTCCTCTCCTTTTCATTCTCCTTTAGCTGCCTTCACCTTCGGCTGGTGCTGGAGAAGCTAAACATTGGCCTGCCTGGGGCTTTGACCTGCTGTTCCATCTACTGAGAATGTGTCTCTCCCAGACAGTCACACAGCTCAGATATCAGCCTATGGGGAGGCCTTTCCTGATGTAATATGGCCTAAGTCCTACCTCCTCTTGGCTCACCCTGCTTTGTTTCCCTCCAAAGTCCTAATCGTTATTTGCCACTCACATTTTTACTTACTTATCTGTTCATTTTCTCCCCCAACCAGAATGTAATGTCTGTAAGGGCAGGGTCTGTCTGCATCCCTGACATCCACTGCAACACCAAACTTTACGACATAGTAAGAACTCAATAAATATTTGCTGAATGAGTGAGTGGATGAATGGACAAGTAAATGAATGAATATACTACACAGCTCATAGTTTGTGCCTGCCTTTATGGCTTGCTTTGTTCCATCTTCATGACGATTTGAAATATTTCTCAGCCATTGTTGTTCTTGCTCTTATTTCAGCCCTCTGGGACGCTGATTTCTTAGCTTTAAAACAGAAGGGATGCAATAATTTCCAAGGCCACTTCTGTCCTTAAAGTTCTCTGATTGTACAGTGATTGGCAAGGCTGATTTAAGGAGAAATGTATTTTTAGGAACTCTTCTGGAAATCTTATCAGCTCGGCTGGGTTTGGCCTAGATTTGTTAGCAGGCCACTTGAGCTGTGGGATCTAACAGTAGCATCTGTATCAGGAAGAGGGGGGCATTTGGAGAGCCCATTGTGCTCCTGTTCTAGAGTCCAGATCAGAGGGGTCAGTGCAAAAGGGAATGCAGGTGAGGTGGAGAGGTGGTAGGGTTTTGCACTCAGCACCCAGGAAGGAGCAGAGGTGAAGAACTGCAGAGGTATGTGCTGCATACTTGAACCCCAGGCTGCAAAATGGACACAATTCTACGGACTTGGTACCCTAGAGGTTTAATTCTTCTTTAAATTTTCCTTCCTACTAGAACAGTACATAAAATGGTACTGTGCACCAAAAACTCACCAATACCCCCCAGCCCAGTCTTCTTGGTGTGGTGGTAGGAGCTGCTGTGGTGTCAGACCTAGAGGGGCGTCTCATACTTTCTGAATGGGAGCAATACTGGCTCCTAAAGGCTATCAGCAGAAAAGCTTGCTGAAAGCGGATGTGAATGTGCTCCTTGATAAAACTGGGCTCCAAGAGGCCCCATCCCTGGTCCTGACATTTTCTAGCAAGTAAAGACCCAATTGTGGAGCCATATGAATCCTCAACACAGTAAACCCTGGGAAGTTACTCTATCTCTGAAGGTAGACCAGAGAGGGCAGGTCTTCCTCTGCCCTGGTCCCCTGAGGCAGTGGCCACAGCTAGGTGCCCTTCTTGAGATTTGTAATCCAGCTGTTGAATATATCTCAGAGAGGTTCTGCTGGGAAGAACCTTCCAGCTCTCCAACCTCTTTTCACATCCAACCCCACCCCACTAACCATGCAGAATAGCAGATACGGTGTATGTGGATTGGATGTTCCAAGGGTTCAGAAGACCCCCTGAAGGACGCAGAAGCTATTCGTTGGTTTGAACACTGTGGGAAAGATACTAGCAGGGTCAGACATGGAGGTGTTGATAATTCATTATTATTTAACAAAATAACAATTTCCCTACAGAGCACCATTTGACCTCAGCAGAAAAGTAGAACCCAGGATTCAGGATCAGGGGGAGGTCAATCTATTTAAACAGGATTTTTATTTTGTTGTCATTTCAGTCACCCTAAAAGTTAAAAAAAAAAATCAATTTCCTGCCACACTTTTTAAATCACCATTGACAAGGAATGACTCAAGCCTCAAGTACAAAGGAGGCTACAGAAATGAATTGGAGTCAACAATTCTTCTTATCTTTCAGGAAATTGCACTACCTGCTAGAATCGAAATCAACAACAAATATTTACTGCACTTAAAACCCGGAGCTCCGAGCAATAAAAAGAGACAAACCTGGCAACAAAGTGCATATTCTATAAAATTGTAATGCACTCTGATACTGGGCGTTATTAGGTAGCATGATTGCTAATTGCTGGAGGCGGGTAGCATCCACGCACGACTTGTTAAATCCAGCTCACTCCCATTCCTTCCTTCACGCCCCGGAACCGCTTCTTTTGTTGCCTGTCTGCCCAGACGGGGCGCTCCTCAGAGGCTAATCACCGCTCTGGCTCTGCTTCCCTGCTGCCACCAGTTGTCATTATTTCCAAGCAACGTCACCCTGTGCTGTGTCACCATGGCAACAGCGGGCCGCCACTTTCAGAAGTGCAACAGGGAAACTGGAGTGAAGGAAAAATAACAGTCACGAGCTGAACTGCCCCTGGTCACGAGCATCTTCGGAGGTGGCGATCGGGCTGCTTCCCATTGTACGCAAGGGGAAACTGAGGAAAGGGCCAATGGTCTCCCTAATTCCTGTGTAAAATCTGATGACCACACCCTACCGTGGAGCTGAGCTCTCACGTTGACATGAGGTCCACTGAGCCATTTCAACAAGCATCTGGTGTGACCGAAACAAACAAGCAACGGAGAGGGTGGGTGCTTTGGAATTAGGTAGATGAACTAAGAAATCTTTACATCTATTTTAAGGTACTAAACACTGCTCTCTTAACTACATAGTTCCCACATTTTTTCAAACACACGATTCTTACTTAATTGTAAATAGGTTTGCTTTCCCAGGTCTACTGACCAGTGGACTTCACTCAGTTTCTTAATTCTCCTGTACCAATTACATTTCTTTCAAAAACATATCCATTTTCCTTTAGTGTTTTTTAAGAGGCATACTGCTGAGTCAGAAAATTAATAACCTGGCATAACCTGTGATACCACCCTCACAACAAGCTCTCAAGTTACTTGTTCATTATTTCTGAAATGATTTTATCACCTGCGTTCCCACGTGCACACTTCAATTGCTCTTCAGATGCTGCTTATTCCTCAAACTGGTCTGACCTCCTCCTCTAAGAGAACCCATAGCTTTGAATCAAACTAGATCCGACAAGATAAAATGAGAGGAAAAAGAAAATGTAGAGTCTGAATAACACCTTTTCTGGTATTCAGATTATCACATGGCTACCCACTTATATCTTTGCATATTCTGGTAATGGAAATTTTTTTTTTTGTCATTAACATCATGTATGAAAAAGCAGCTTGACCATGCAGGAATGCTTTGACATTTAAAGCATTATTTTGCTAATGCAGTCTCTTTTTAACTAGGGGTGAAATGCAAAATAATTTTTATGGTTACAACAAAACTATGTGCAGATGTAAATGATATTTTGCTTATTGAAATTGTCTTTTTGGCAATAATCAAAATGGCTTTCTTTGGATTTAATGAAAGTGTTCATCTAAATGAGAAATGGATGGCTTACTTAAATCCACACTGCTAAATCAAGAGACGCAGCTCATACAACCATGTGCTCTTGAGCAAGCCATTTAACTTGAAACTTCCATTGCTCCATCTATACTGGGTTGTTGCTGAGACTCTAGTGATAGACTGTCTATGAAAGAATTTGAAAGACTTAAAGCAGAACACTAGTATAAGGCATTTCATCCCTGGGGGCCTTGCTGAGCTGTAGCAGGAAGATTGCAACAGTGATGGTGGAGATCTTGGTTAAGCCCACTCTGATAACCTCTGCAGCACTCGGCAGAGATGATCCTGTCTGCATCACTTTTTCCAGTAAGAATGACTCAGCAGCAGCAGATATTTTTTAAGCCTGGCTACGAGTTCTTCACTGTGCTACTTGCTACAACCAACTCCCCATCAACTTTGCTAACAGACATCCTAGGATTTCATCCACTTTCTCAAATGGTAGTTAAAATATTTTCAAAGAAAACCGATAGTAAAGAGCCATGATACCAAACCAGGAGTTTTAAGGGGTTCACTCTTATCTGTCTTAAGCTGGTGCTTTAGGCTTCCCAAAGGTTTCCTTCAGAAAGAGAAGCACTTTGGTTACAAAAGTCAGAAAGAAGATAGGGGGCTTGAATGTACAAGTCCGTGGGTAGATTATGGATGCTTCACAGGTAACTGGCTCAGCTATCCTCATCTGCCACCAAAAACACATTTAGCTCATTAGGTCCCAGGAAGTTTTAGAAGGAAAAAACAATCATCATTTCTTTTTCCAAGGTGGAAAAGTATAAAAAGTAAAGGCCCTCTGAAATACACTTCACTGCCCTTTGGGAGTAGCCTAATTGCCTAATTGTCAGAAAATGGGTAGGGCTGCAAGTTAGAAGAGCTGCGTGTTAGTTTTTGCACAGGTGCATACTAGCCAGGAGATTTGGGGTGAGTCACAATCTCTCTCCAGGCCTCAGTTTACCCAAACATAAAAAGATGTTGGGCCCATGAGTGGTTTTAAACTCAGGTTTGAGTAGCTACAGGGCCAAAGGTAAACATAGTGTAGCTTAGGGAAGCATCAGTTTTACTGAAAGTTGTTGGGTAAAAGGGAAAGTCAAATAACTGAAGGGGTAAGTAATTTAAACTTTTTTACTAGAGCAGACATATATAATGGAGTAGAAAGCAAGATTTAGAAGACTTTCAATACGTAAGGAAACTTCTATCAGAGCTTCTGAGCATTGGGAGACCAACTCTCTCTCTGTTGTAAGGATGCTTCAGTGGAAAACCTTGAGAAATACTGAGCGACAGGGTCTCGAGGGCCACTTCTGTCTGGGTGGTGCGAGGAAGTGTGTTTCTTGCTTAGCAGTGAAAGGGATCTTTAGAGAGATACCTGTGGTCCAGTGGGGTTTGGTTTGCTACCCTGCTGCAGAAACATGAAGTTCATTAAAGCTAAAGATTTTATTGGAATCACTAATCCTCCTCATAAAAAGTCAGAAAGAAGATAGGGGGCTTGAATGTACAAGTCCATGCAGACAAAATAGTGCTTCTCCAGACCATTCACATGCCTACAATGATCAAGGGCCTGTACTCTGAATTTAATGTCAGCTTTGGGGCTGGGAAATCTTTGTTTACCATAGATTTACCAAACTGGTAAACCAATTTGTTTACTGTAATATCAGGGTCAACCAAGAGCACCCGGGCTGTTCACGCCACTGAAAAGTAGCATCCATTGGGTTTCACTTTTATTTGTGCACTCTTGACAAGAGTCAATCTTGCTTTAAGAAATCCATCAAATTTAACTATTTTTCCTAGGAGTTTACACTATGGCCAAAGATAATATGGTAATTAAAATGCAGATTTGGAATTGTAGATCATCTTATATCCCTACAGCTAAAAGCATCAAATATAAAAGGGGGAACCAGGTCTAAGGTCAAAAGAAGTCAAAAGGCAATTTCAAATCAAATATTTAGACTAAAAAGCTATTTTTCAGGGGTCATTATAGAGATAAGTTGGCATGAGAGTGTCAGAGTAAGTTATAAGTATTAGTTTTTGTTTTAATTTAAACTTTAAGGACCAAAATCTTCATGAGTTGTTCCTAGAATGTTGCTAAATGCTTTCCTTTTCAATCATAATGTAATAAATCCTCCATCATGCTTCAAAAGTTGGAATTAATATTTTTATAGATTTCTAGATATGAATTATAGTCTATTTTTCAAAGAGAAATCATAATATTTACAAATTTGAAAATGATTCAGTATTATAAGATTTTAATCTAAATATCTCAATGCTTCTTAGCAACATTTATCAGTCAAAATTTGTATTGGAAAACTCCTAATAAAAATCTAGCACATTTTCTATAATGTAAACTTTCCAAGAAGACTATATGGTAATGTCTGTAGTAAGTATTATAATAAGTATGGTGACACTGTAAAACGAAAATTTTCGTGTATCACTATTTTATAAAGGGAGAATTAACTAATGGATTTTTTTAATGATGTGAAAACTAGTAAACTTGAAACACGGTTAATTTCCCTGGGTTTATCCGTCTAGCTTGAAACTTTCCTCAACTGAGAGACCTTGATGAGGGTACAAGAAACTGGAGAGGTGGAGAGGGAAGAGCTCTGGAAATGAATGAAGTGGATCCACAGTGATATTTGTTTTCACTCACGTGTCACAGGTGTTTCTATTTCAAAGAATCAAGTTTTAACTCATAAGCATATAACTACCATGTTATAAGAACTTAATAAGTATACGTTTTCACTTGGTATCATTTAATCAAGCCACGAACATTTTTAGGTGCAATTATGTGAACAGAACTATTCATCCCTAATGAGTCTAAGCTGAGATTCTACAGGGTTGGGATTAGACTTCTTCATTTCTTTGCTTTAAGCACAGAGTTCAATAAATATATGTTAAGTAGATAAATGGATGAATGGATGGATGATGGCTAGACGGATGATGAGTGGATGACACAGAGCAAAAAAGAAAAGTAGTTGGTTCTCTTTATTTTAAATTTATATATCAAAGTTATATTTTCTATGGAACAGGAAACTTATGTGCAGTCTAAATTTTGTTTTTAATATCATAAAACTAATATTTATGAGATGCTTAAGTGTCTTAGATTTCAGTTAGCAAGATGAAAAATCCACTACTGGTTACTATAATTAGTTTAAGATTCCTTGGGAAATGCATTCATAGCAGGATATAAAATATAAAGAAACTTCTGTCACTAACCATTTATTTTTCAGAATTTTCAGAAGATCAGCTGTTCAAAATTTTCAAAAAGTTAAGAAATGGTGTGGTCAATATACTAATACGTAACAGGAATATATAGCATAACTATTTGGAAAAGAGGGGAAAATGTTATCATTATCTTCAGATGATGTGATTATATACCCAGAAAATTCAAGAGAATTGAATTTAATTCTCACAAGGAAAAAGAGAGTTCTATTAAGCTTCCAGAAATGAGATAACTAAATAAAGTTAAATGGAACCAATAGTTTTCTTGTTCTCTAGCAATGATCAGGTAGAATATATAATAGAAAAATATATCATTTATAATAACTACATAAAACATAAAACAATTGGGAATAAGGCTAACTGCCAATGTATTAGGCATAAAAATTAACAAACTTTACCTGGAGTTATAAAGTCATATATGAATAAAATTGAGATATATTTCTAGATTAGCATTCTTATCACTTAAAAATATTAGTTCCTACTAAATTAATTTAGAGATTCAACATAATTCTAATAAAGTCTCCAGAGGATTTTTGTTGTTGGAAGAGGTTGCTATGAGTATGGGAAAGAACTTAAAAATGATTTTGAAATTTATCTGGAGGAAGAAATAGATAATGACAGAATATAAATTTTTGAGAAAGAATTGGAATATATGGAATTGGCCCTAGTAGAATGGACACATGTACTATTATCTAAAACAATTAAAACAGTTTGTTACTGCTGAAGGAATGGACAGATAAATCAATGGAATTGACTAAAAGTATCTTGAAAGAGATCCCAGTATACCCAGTATAAGATTAACTTAGGAGCTAAGATAATAAGTACTACACATGGAGAAAGGATGCCTTATTCAATAAGTATTGTTTAGGAAAACTGTAAAAAAAGTAGAGAAGAAATTCATTTATAAACTCAACTTGTACTATTCACAAAAATAAATTCCATATGGATTTGATTAAAGAGATAAACTATAAAAGGGCAAAAGAAAATATAGGTGAAACTTTATTCAATAACAGGCATGCAAGTCTTTCTAAGAATAAAAAACAATGCAAACAAAGAACAACAAAGTGGTCAACATTTAATGGCTTCAATACGTGTTAACTAAAAGTTTCTGACTTCCTGGAACAATGTCAAGTTGAGCACAAGTAGCTATCTAACGTTCCTCACAAAATCACAAGTGAAATAAATAAAGGTTGATAAAAATATGGAAAAATAAAACTTGAAGTAGCATTAGAAACAGGGAAAGTATATTAGCCACGTATTTTGGAGTCTCTGTGCTACTGCTAATTATACTGAAAACCCCAAATTTTACCCAGTAGCCACATTAAACTGAAAACCAGCAGTTCAATGGTTTGTCTCCCTTGTGCAGTAGAAATAGCAACAGCAAGGAGGCTTGTCTGGCTTATATACTTGGCATCCAGGTCAAGCAAAGGAAAAAGTGGGTTGAGAGAAGTAATTCTTATGACAAGAAACTGAGCAGAGATGACATATCCCTGCTGGGTACCCCATGGTCAGACCTCCCTCCACCCTGTAATGAAGCTGCTGCACCCCTGAACTCAATCAAATTTACACCAAGGAATCTCCTGCTTAATATTTGAGGAGAGGATTCTATTGATACTCAAGTGGCAAGTGAGGAGCTATGAAAAGCTTTCTCCTCTCTGTCTTGAATAAAAAGAACTAAGCCTAGACAGACCTCTTTTCATTCACGATGAACAAATGAATAAAAAACAAACAAAAAACTAGGTATGCCACAAAGATCCAGTATGCAACCATTGGAAAGATTCTGCAAATTAAAAAGAGGGTCAAGATGGAGAGCTCAAGATTTATCATTAAAAAAGAAGAAATTTTAAGACAGCATCTTGCTTTGTGTTTTCAATAAAGTCCAGGAAAGCTCATCCTTTCTTCATGAGATAGGGGAAAAAAAGATGATAAAAAGAGAATTGAAAAGGGACTGAGAGGGGCCAGCCCCATGGCCGTGTGGTTAAGTTCAAGTGCTCCACTTCCGCAGCACAGGGTCTTGCAGGTTCGGGTCCTAGGAGCAGACCTAGCACCACTCATCAAGCCATGCTGAGGTGGCTTCCCACATAGCAGAACTAGGAGGACCTACAACTGGAATATACGACTATGTACTGGCCATCTTTGGGGAGAAGGAGAAACAAAAAGAAAAAAAAAAGAAAAGGAACTGAGAGATAGTCAGAAATAAAAATGGCAGTTGGTTTACATAAGAAAGGAATGTGAGGAAACCAACATTTCAATAGCAGAATTAAAATCTGAATTTTATGCAGTAAAGAGCACTGTCAGGGTACAAAATTAAATCAATGAAGTACAGAATACACTTGAGACATATTTACACAATGTAGAAAAAGGGGAAATGAGATTAAAATGATCAGAGAGCTATTGACAGATATGGAGATCAGACAACAAAGATCCAATGTAAGAACTATTAATGCTCCTAGAGAGGAAAGAAAAAAAGAAAAGAACAAATGAAATAGAAGTGATAATTAAAAGATATAGGTAAGGAAATCTTGGGAAGTTCAAAAAGGAACAGAGTCTTCCATGTCTTAGGCAAAACCAATGAAAAGCTCTACGAAACTAGAACATCCTAGCCGTCTCAAAGACAAAGGAAGATTTCTAAAAGTATTTAGCTCCTCTGCTCCCCCAAAAAGACTTAACTACAAATGAATTGATTGGCTTCCAACTTTTCTTTTCCAGCATGAAACATTAAAAGCCAATAGAAAAATGTCTGTAGAATTTTGAGGGAAAAACTTATTACTCCAAATAATGTACTCAATCATATTATATTTCCCACATGAAAATGAAAAATATTCTCAAATATGCAAGGGATCAAAAAAACATAGCAGTTCCCAGGAATCTTACTTTGAAGGATACATCCTAAAGGAAAAAATCAGACATGGGATTAAATATTTATGCATCAGGATGTTAAGCACAGCATAATTTATGAAAATAAACAATTAGAACAAATGTAAATTTTAAGCAACAGAAAATGCTAAAATAAATTATGATACCTTCATATTATTGGACATTAAGCAGCTCTTAAAAACCATGTTTTCTAACAATGTAGCATGTCAGGTCCAAATGCTTGCCATTTTATATTTTTTCTTCAGGAAGCAAATATTTTATCATCAGAAAATAAAATAGATTAAAAACATTCTGAGACAAAAATTCTAAAAATGCCCCCTGGGCTTTTATGCTTGCAAATATGTCATTTCTTCATTTACAATTGAACAATAGGTCAAATGTCATGAAGATCTAGGGACAGTGATTTATAAAATGTGGATATACTTTCCAGACTGAACATCTTGAAATGTAAGAAAGTAGCAAGATAGGGAAATCACATTATTTTGCTAAGTTTGGACACATTTTCGTTATTGTTAACTTTGCCCCATTAGATGATACAATAAACATGTTATATATCATAGTCTGTTGTCCAAGTTGCCCAGCAGAAATTATAATAACATTACTGAAAAATAAGTCACAAGGTAAAATACTGTTTAATATTTAAACAACTTGATGTTAATTTGAACAATTCAAACTCACAGTGAGTGGGCTGTGGTGGGGGGAGGTGGCCAACTTTTAAGAAAAGAGATTAAATAAAAGAATGAACAGAGTGACAATGGCTCGCAAATTGTAGCTTTCCAATAATAGTAGAATTTGCATAACATTTTTCATAGAACTTGGCATAAAAATGTTAAATTATACTGCATATTATTACTTGCAATAATAAAACATAACTAATATAAAATTAACCACTAAGGCACCACATGAGAGAGTTTTAACATTACATTTAGGATATGGCTCCACCTTCTCTTCACCTCCTTTGATTTTATAGGATTTTAGAATAAAAGGGGGGGATTCTAAGAAAAAAAAAAGAATACCTGGATTGTATTATTTTTAACAGCAATAATGAACAAAGAGCTTCTTTTCATATTTTAAATGGTTAAAGGTATTATGCTATGACTTAGTCCCTTGGGGACCCATAGCACATGTCTTTAGAAGGCTGGCTAAGGTTTGGGGTGAAGCATGAGTCCATGGTATCAGCGACTCATAATCACTGTCTCATGTTTTAGTCAACTAAGCTATTCAACCATGTACAAGAGCCTCAAACATGACTATGAAGCAATACGAAAAGTAAATTGTTACACAAGGAATAAATAATTACATGTTAAATCAAGGAGAATAAATATGGGAAAGAATATTTGCCAAGAAACATCGTTTCTAGTGCAACATAAAAACATTAAACGTGTGAGATTGTCTGATGATAAATTGCTTTGTTTAGAAAGTGTGATGAAGGATTTGCCATAGATGCTTTGATTAAGACTAAGTGTTTTCCAGATTTGGGTACACCTGTGTTTTGGGATAAAAATCACAGGTAGAGCAACTGGTCTGCAGATTCAAATATTAATTGCTTATAAACAGTTTAAAATAAAAATAATGCTGCTGAATCAAAATGTGATGAAAATATAGAGTAAATGACATTGTTAATTAACAAACTATGCTGTTTTTAGCTATCTGACTAATGAATGAACTAAAGAAAACATCTAGAGTTCCAAACAGCTTTCATCTAGGCAACACCACAGCCTCAATAACCATGACACTTTGCATTTGAATCCACATATTAGTGGCCCAGATTGTATCAAGAACTTCAACAAGCAGGAGAAACGTACAAGAGAAATGATGCCTTCCCTAAGAGCTCTGAGAAGAACTATAGTAATGTTCTTCTAGAATTAAGAGCTGTCCTAGACCTTAGAATCTCTCTCTTCTCCAGTCCCTCTACAATAAAGAGTTTAAAAAATCAGGGTAGCATATCATTTTAAAGAAAAAGAAAACCTAAGCCCATGCTCTGAGAGCTTTTATCTTATTAACAAATAGGCAGGATTAAGGTGCCTGTTCCTCCAAATATTCTTGAACATAAAGAAACAAATAAAGTATACTGCAGTTTTGGGTTTTTTTCTGCTTTTTTTCTCCTCAAATCCCCCCAGCACATAGTATTTTCAGTTGTGGGTCCTTCTAGTTGTGGCTATACTGCAATTTGAATGAATTGTCTTTTTGAACAAACATGGTGGGCAATCTTAGAGCTGTCTTCATATCTTAATCAAAAACTTTAGGGGCCGGCTCCGTGGCCGAGTGGTTAAGTTCGCGTGCTCCACTGCGGCGGCCCAGGGTTCGGATCCTGGGCGCGGACATGGCGCCGGTCGTCAGGCCACGTTGAGGCGGCGTCCCACATGCCACAACTAGAAGGACCTGCAACTAAGATATACAACTATGTACGGGGGGCGGGGGGCGGGGGGCGGGGGGGTGGGAGGTGGTTTGGGAAATAAAGCAGAAAAAAAGAAAAAAAAAAAAGATTGGCAACAGTTGTTAGCCCAGGTGCCAATCCTTAAAAAGAAAAAACAAAAAAAAGGAAGATTGGCAACAGTTGTTAGCCCAGGTGCCAATCTTTAAAAAAAAAAAAAAGAACCATCAAGAAATGACATGGTGAATATCTCAGAGCAATGTTTTAGGGGCTGTCTGAAATTAAAAAAAAAAAAATTTAATGCAATTATTATCATTAATATTATCAGCTGGCATTTACATAGAATTTTATACAGTAAATAAAGTCTTCCAGCATGCATTATCTCATTAAACTTCAGAGATAGACAATAGGTACTCAAAGGATTGGTTTGGAGACTGTCAGCCTAAACAATAAGAAAGGATTCCAATTACTAGTGTCATTATTGAGGCTACCCAACACTATCTTCCCAAGATTACCAGTATCGGTCTCATTTTGACCCCATAAGTGATCCAGATTCATGATTGCCCCTGTGCTATTTACAGAACAGCAATAAGTATATTAAGAAAATCTACTGGCTTTGCGATAAAGCTGACTGTAACCAGCTCATAAAGCTGATATCTGTGTCCTTCAGCAGGAAGGAAAAGTCCTGTCTGGGGGAGCCTGTCCTGTAGTGTGCTTGGGTACAATAGCTCTCTTTTTCTTTACAGGGTCAAAAATTCAGCAAAAGAAATTAATAAAAGGCCTTCTCAGAGGGGGAAAAAAAAGACTCTCTACTGCCAACCCCACTGCCCCCTCCCACCAAAAGATAGAGACAGAGAATTTTAGAAACAGGAGTTTATTCACAGTGCTTAACTAAAAGCAGACTTCCTCTGGATTAGAACTGCAATTTACATAATGTATAAAATGTCATGATGATATTCTGGTTTCTTACACACACTGCTGATTTTATTGTATACTTTACAGTCTTTATCCTCCTACAAAAATTTCCCCTTTCTAAGTTTAGATAATTTTCTAACATAAAGAGTAGGCATTCACGTTTTCTTTTTGAAATAAAAAGGCAAAGTGGTTTGCGATAAACACTTGACGTTCATGGGCATTCGCCACGTATATAGAGAGAGAGAGAGAGAAAGAGAGAGAAGTAATAGTAGCCAACATTTATTGAGTACTCTCAAAATGCCAAAGTTCTAGAATTGTTATTAGACAATACATAAAACATCACTGCAAAAGTCCTGTTTAAAGGTTGGGACGAGTGGTATATGTTTAAATTCGAAATTCCAAACAGAAATTTCAGCCAACTTTAGAGGCTGATTCCAATTTAAGCTCCATATCGAACTAAGATTGCCCTTTCTGAACCTCACTTTTCTTATGTATAAAATGGGACAATATTACATATCTCTCAGGGCAGTTGGGAGCCTTAATTTAAAAAAAAAAAATTAACATTTCGAAGGTAATTGTCAAAGTGCCTAGAACAAAGTGGGTGCTCTAAAAGTTAGTACCCTTCCTCTGTCCTACTCATTATCTGTTATTTAACTTAGAAATGAAAGAAAATTGTGCTGCTATGTGGACCTGGCCCTGAATTTCACATTTTTTTTTTTTTTTTTTAAAGATTGGCACCTGAGCTAACAAACTGTTGCCAATCTTTTTATTTTTTCCCCTGCTTTTTTATCCCGAAATCCCCCCAGTACATAGTTGTATATTTTAGTTGTGGGTCCTTCTAGTTGTGGCATGCGGGACGCTGCCTCAACATGGCCTAATGAGCGGTGCCATGTCCGCACCCAGGATCCGAACCCTGGGCCGCCTGCGTGGACTTTACCACTAGGCCATGGGGCCGGCCCCTCACATTTGTTTTAAAGGAGGGAAATAAGCACTTGTTCACTTTCTTTCAAAAACTGCAATAATAATGATTACACATTAAATTAAAACAAAACATCAAAATACCATTTCAAAGGACTCATTCCAATGTAACAGCTCCTCTCCCCCCACCACCATCTCCAAAATATCTCATTCAGGAGAAAGAAGAGTTGTAAAATAATTTTGTTCCTCAAACTTAGTAAAAATAAAAATGCATTTTACATAGCTTTATTTAGAAAATTCAACTTAGTTTTCTTACTTAGGGTTTAAGTGAATTAATGTAGTTCAGTGGCTACCAACCTGTAGAAAGAGTCTTCAACTGCTGGATTTTGGAGACACCTAGAAACTGTGTTACCAGCACCATGGAAGTTACTATTATTTTTCAGTCTATTCCAGAGATAACTGGTGAGAATTCCAAATTTGTAACACTTTGGAAGGGCCTATGACAAGGGTGGCAAATGATGTCCCTCAGGTCCCCTAGTCCCACCTTCCCATCTACGGCAGGCATGACTAATTGATCCCAGTACTTTTTCCCTGTGAATCTAGACTTGGCACTTGAAAATTTCTCAAAACAAGTTTCCAGGCAGGCAGCCACCACCAACTGATCAGAGTTCCCTTGTGAGTTGAAACCACCCCCAGACTAAGCTAAAGGTTGCCTTTGAGCTACTTATGGAAAAAAGGGGCAGAGGGGGCATGCTTTCTGAATAAATTAATAGTCTTCACATAATTCTAATGGGAATATTTATCCTATTTATGAGACCAAACTTCTCAGGCATTTCATTACTGTTCACTTAGATATAAATACCTGTAATACTACTTATAAATCATTCTTATTTCATCATTAATAAGAACTTCTTAAGAGTCATTATGAGATAAAATAATCTTGGCCAGTTCAAATTGCTGTATGTCGTTAGAATTAATGAAAGTGTACATCTTTATGAATAGTCTATAATTCAGGCTCTTCAGTAATTAGGTTGAAATGAAGTTTTACTATATTTCAATTTTATTTTCTATAGTAGTAGATACATGTAAGCCTACCCCTGGGGTGTCTTCACCCAGATAAGCCTCTGTTTTTGTGGGCAGTGTAAAGATGTACCCAGAACTGATTTCTTCAAAACAAGCACTGTGAAACAAATGTCTGATTCTTCGGCCAGTGTGCATCAGTGGCAAAACAAACAGGCCATTATACTTGTGGCAAAGAATGAGATTGCAAAGTCAATGAGGAACAAGGCACATTATCAGCTGGTCCACATTGTAAAACAAAGGGACAAAAGCACTGTTAATACAGGAAAAAGCCAAAGTTTCGTGGTTCTCAGTGAACTTCAATGGTTTAGGGGATCATCCTGAATGTAAGCTGACTTGTCTCTATTAGTTTCCGTATTTTTCTTAGCAGATGACATGTTTCCCTTAGCTTTCCTGATCATGATCTATTAAGCAGTATTATTGGGCACTGGCCTCCTTTTCTCTCCACATCCCTCAATTTGTTGCTCTCCAAATTACAGCCTGTGTTTATTTAGGACAGCTGAAAAAGTCACAATGTTTGAAATGCAAGCAAACTTAAATTCATTGCAAATATCTTGCAAGCAAACTTAAATTCATCGCAAATATCTTCCTGAGTGGGGTTTTTTTTTTGGGTGGGGGTGGCAATATTTGAAATAAAGTACACATAACTAAAGAATTACATTGGAATTTTGCAAGCACTTCTATGACCTAATCCTGTAATTTAGCCTTTAAACTATAAGGAATTGTGAGACCACCATTATCCAGTGTCATGTGAGATGAATTTTTTTTTTTTAATTTCACCATTTTTAGCTAGTGGAGAGGGCAAAATATTGTCCAGACTGGCTGAGGAGGAGGGTGCTATTCCTTTCTTTCCTTTTTGATGCTGAGGGAGACAGAGGCGCAGGGAGAAACAAGCAGGAATCTGGAGAGAAGTTTTACTCCACCCTTTTTTCATGCTGCCTCTGATGAATGATAACAAAACAAGATCTATGCTGGGGGGATAAAGATCTCCCTAAATATCCAGCCTTATCCACACTGAATAAGAAAGTCTCATTTCTGTGCATCCACATTATGCTATTTGCTGGCAAATTAACTCTTAATTCATGGGTTTTTCCCTCGAAGGGTAGGGAAGAAAGAAGCAAAAAAAACCAGAAAAAAACAAAAAGAAACTAACTGCCTATTAGTTTTAGTTTAAGATGAGGCTTGATAAGCCTCAGAAGCCACTAATTAGAAGGAGCATGCTAATTAGAAGGAGATTGTGACACCCTTCTCCCCTTTCTTTGCTTGCTGTCATTTGGTGCATCCTCCAAGGCCCAGTCCAAATGTCCCTTCTTGGAAAATCATTCCCAACCCTGTCCCCCATGCTCACTGCCCCAGAGAGCCACGCTCACCCTCCCTGACTACTGTGCCCTCCTCTAGTTTAGTCCTCATGTCCTTGAAGTTGACCTTGTTGCTGTTGTGTCTGCCTAAAACATGAGCCAACTGAGCTTGAGTGCCAGGCTAATGCATCTTTCTAGCTCAGCACCCAGAACAGCATCTGGCTACTTACCTAGGGTCTGTTGACTAAGTAAGTAAATAAACAATCCAAGAGCAGTCAATAAGAAAATTTAAGGACCTTAAATTTTTATCCTCCAAAATAAATTGAAAATTCATCTACCTAAGCTGCAGTGGAACTGGTGTTCAAGGAACATTGTCTTGTGATCAGCTTTCTCTCCTACATCCACTGTCCATGCCTGCCACTGGCCACTGCTGCAGACAGTTACCTGGGGGAGGATGGAGGAGAGGATGACTGGGGTGGTAACACTCTGAGCTCGTGCCAAAACTCTGGCGGTCGAGGCAGAGGCAGAGAACAAGATGGCGACTCCTCAAGAGGAACACATCCACTCAGCCCAGGGGAGGGGGACTGGCCCGTGCACTGAGGGTAGAGCCCTGCTTAGCCTTCTTCCATTTTCCCTTCTACCAGCACCACTTTCAGAGGATGACGTCAGTGGAAAATGACTCCATAATACATGCCACTTATAGTAGCATCCCCACAGATCCAAGCTTAACTGTACTCAAACTGTCAATCAAGCAACACAAAGGAGAAAAAAAAAGTCCTGCTCATTCCATGTTTTTTTTAACAACTCTCAGGCGTTCCATCCCCTCCCCCACCCCGAGGGCTCCAGGGGCCAGGGAAATTCCTATTTCTTTTTATGTTTACTGGAATAAATTATCCTCTTGTAGACCCTAAAGTTCTTGCGGACTGGGAATGACAGGCATGTTTCTGTGTTCCCCATGGGGCCCAGGACAATTTGCAGGCTGTACCCTGCAAAACTGAAAGCTCATGGTCAAGATTATATTTTGGATAGAAGACGGCAGGTAGCAACACTATTGATGCTACTATTATCTAGCTAAGGGACCTGGATGTAAAATCCCTCTGAGCCGATCAAAAGGCCCCATCCCAGTTGGCCTGACCCACCCCAGGGAGCTGGCAAGGGCCCTGTAGACAGGTGGACCTGTTGGGCACCAGCTGTGCCTCAGCTGGCCCCGAAGAATGAATGAGCTTTACCCATAAAGAGATGAAAATATCTGAGCCAAGTACCTGCTCCTCACTTTTTCCTAGATCCAAACACCCAAAAGCGTAAGGAAGAACTTAAGGAGTGGCCTTTTGTGTTCCCAAGGACACATTTTATGATCAGAGTTTCTGGAAGTCTAGAAATTTGGAAGGTTTTGCTAAAATCCTGCCCTTTCACTGCAGCCAAGCCTGGGTTGAGGAGACACCTTCTCCAGGTTGTGGTAACACAGGCCCAGCCCTTTCTTGTCTAGCTTCAGGAGGCATCGGAAGTGTCCTGAATCAGGCAATTTCCTTTCTGGGGAACCTCATGTGTGCACACAATAAGAGCTCATTTCCTCCTATTGGCTTTTGTTTGAACAGTTTCCTTTGATATGGGATGTCTTCCGCTCTCCTTGCAGTTATTTACATCCACGCATCCTTCTCAACTCAAGATCCACTCCAACTGGAGTCAGGCCCAACTGGCCTAACTCCCATGGCTCCTCCCTCCCTTCTGTCTTAGATTAAGCATCAAATGTGGGGCCCCCAATCCAAACAGAGTTAGTCTCAGTGTTCTCCATCGGTTTTTGCAGGATGCAGCTGTGTATATGTGTGTGTGTGCTTGTGTGTGTATGCATTTGTGTGTTTTAACACCTCAGTGGGATTACTGGTCACCAATCATCTTTGTTTTGCTTGCTTTACATAGCATCAGCGAACTAGACACACAGTTGGATTTTAATCAATACTCTCTGAATGGAGCAAATGAGCATTTTGACGATGATTCAAGATAGGGGCCGGCCCCACAGCATAATGATTGAGTTTGGCATGCTCTGCTTTGGCAGCCTGGGTTTGCAGGTTTGGATCCCAGGTGTGGACCAATACCACTCGTCAGCCATGCTGTGGTTGCAACCCACATATAAAGTGGAGGAAGATTGGCATAGATGTTAGCTCAGGGCTAATCTTCCTCAAGCAAAAGGAAAAAAAAAAGAGGAAGATTGGCAACAGATGTTAGCTCAGGGCTAATCTTTCTCAGCGGAACAAAAAAAAGAAAAGAGAAGAAAATGCTGATAGATTTGAAGATTTGAAGGTATACTTTGATTTGGGAACATTTGGTAATCTTTCTCAAAAGAGAGCTGAAAGAGAGGATTTTTCTATCCCAGAGTATTATAAATTTCTCTTTCCACTCCCTCCTCTATTTTTGAATTTCTTTTTTGGTTTTCTGTGCTTATTTCTCCCTGAGTAATGATCAAATGGACTCCGTACCACACTTCTTTCCTCTTGTTCGTGTGTGACCCAAATCCTATGATCTGGAGCTCCAGCAAGCACCTAACTTGTGTAAATCTCTCTGCTGTTATGGGTGCTTGGTGGGAAAAAGAGGACATGTGATACTGAGTCTTCCAACCCAGGCAACTGTGTCCCTACCTCCAGGAAGGACGGAGCATGCCATTGCAGGAAACACCTTGGAGCAATCCTTGCTTATTTATTCTCTAAGCAACAAAGGGCCAACCTTTCCTCAGGGACCAGAGGGCCGGAATAGACTGGCAGATGTCAGGAGTGTTTCTTGGCCCCAGAGGAAATTCATTCATTCATTCATCCATTCATTTCCAAAAGTTTAAGATCAGGAGTTTGGTCCCAATGTGGGCCAGTTACCGACTGCTTAAATGACCTAAAAACAGCCCTAGTGGGGGCAGAATCAATCTTTTTTCTTTTTCTTGAAGAAGATTAGCCCTGAGCTAACTGCTGCCAATCCTTCTCTTTTTGCTGAGGAAGACTGGCCCTGAGCTAACATCCATGCCCATCTTCCTCTACTTTATAGGTGGGACGCCTAGCACAGCATGGCTTTTGCCAAGCAGTGCCATGTCCACACCCGGGATCTGAACTGGTGAACCCCAGGCCAGTGAGAATCAGAACATGCGAACTTAACTGTTGCACCACTGGGCCAGCCCAGGATCAATTTTATCTGTGCCAAAATGGCTCAAGACATGGACTGTGACGGAGCGGGGTCGAATGCTCCACTTTCACACATGCACTGTATGAAACTTTCCAAATGTGGCCCAGTCCTCCTGTTTTCAAAAGCAATTGCATGGGGCTGGCCCCGTGTCCGAGTAGTTAAGTTCGCGTGCTCCACTTCGGTGGCCCAGGGTTCGCTGGTTCGGATCCTGGGCGCGGGCATGGCACTGCTCATCAGGCCATGCTGGGGCGGCATCCTACATGCCACAACTAGAAGGACCCACAACTAAAATATTCAACGATGTACTGGGGGGATTTGGGGAGAAAAAGAAGAAAGAAAGAGAAAAGAAAAAAGAAGATTGGCAACAGTTGTTAGCTCAGGTGCCAATCTTTAAAAAAAAAAAAAGCAACTGCATTCCTTCAATCTGGGACAACATGCTCCAGGGTCTCACCATTCCTACAGAGAAGTATTCCCAAAAGACTGGCATTAAATTACTTTGTAGGATATAAAGCCTTCTTGCATTGTGCTGTAAAAACAGTAACATGTTAACTGCAGAAATACTCATGTTGAAGTCCCTCCTCTTTCTGGAATGTTTAGAGGGTCAGTAGCATTACTTGGGGGTTATTCCCAATAGCTTCATGTTCACCCAGAGAAATGTATCCAAATATTGTGTATGAAGTGTTTATTCTGTGCAGGATAGAAAGTTCTTTACATAGATGATCTCGTTTAATCCTAATCATCTCCCAGAGAAGGGAGCATTATTAGCCTCATTTTAAAGACGAGAAAACCGAGATTCAAATGCGTTTTAAATTTTGCCCGAAATTGTGCATCTAGTCTCTGGCGCTGCCAGAATCTGAATGCAGAATTTGATTTGTCTCCTAACCCCTCTGCCAGGAGGTCTGTTAATCATTTGTGTTCAAATCACTCTGTGTTTTTGCAATAAATGCAGGTTCCTGGGCCCTGCCCCAGATGTCCGAAGTCAGAATCTCAGGGGCTGTGGCATCTGTCATCTGTTTTTTTTTTAACAAGCTTCCCAAGAGTTTGTGCAGCCAATGAAATCAGCATTTGGAGTAACTGGGAAAGGCTTTTGAAATGGGTTTGGAAAGAAAACACAACTTCTTTCTTCTCCTGGGCTTGGAGTTGGGTGGGTCAGAAATGTAGTGCAGAAATATGACCCTGTCCCAATGGCTACAGGAGCTCCTTCTGGCCTCGACTGTGGGCATGCTTGTCGTTTACTTAGTTTGCAAGTGGCCCTCAAAGGCAAATAAATAGGTCGATCCATTTTGTGAGATGTGTGCTGTACATTTTGTGCAGCCAAACGCAGCCAGACCTATCTGTCCTACAGCAATTAAGCAACTAAAACTTATTTTAAAAGTTAGGACACTCTGGGTAACTCCCCAGTTTATGGGCTTCGCCCTTAGTCTCTCTCTTCCCATTGCCTTCATCAGCCAAACTTCTCCGAAGTTTAAATGCAAAAAAGAGCCCTGGCTGAAGGGGTTAAGGTTTAGCTGGCCTCTTTTCAGTACTGAGGTACAACTTCACAGACGTATGTAGTCTCCGGTGGGGGGGTGGGGGGATGACACATTCACTCTTCATATGTAATAGAAACTTCGGGGTGTATTTGGCTAGATGAGGACTATGGATTTCTGCAGGTGTTACGGCTAATAATCATCTATAGAAATGCTTGTCTCAATAACCAAAGGCTTCAGTCATTTCATTGCATTCCACAAGCATTTATTGAGCACCCACTACCTACCAGACCATGTTAAGGTGCACGGGGATGGCTGCAATGAGGGGACTTGAAAATGTGACATCTATATTGACAGATTTTGTTACTTAGGAGAAGTACTAGGCTCATGAATTATCTTTTGCTGAAGCCAATCAGATGAAGGAAAAAGCTAAGGAAAATGATAAAATAACAAAAGCACGGCACATCACATTGGTATAGCACTTGAGAAAGAAGCAGCAATGGTATTTTACGACTTGCACCTTTCCTTCAAATTTACCCAGTGTTGTTCACCTTGCTTGTTACAGCAGAATTAGACCTGTTCCTACAAATTTTCAAAGACCATTTCTCCCTGGTGGTCTCTGCCCATCCATCCCCTGCAGCCTCCTTGGGCTTAAAGCTGCACCAGGTGCCCAGCCCGCCTTCCCTCAAACCTACAGTCTTATCCTAAGCCTGCTTCCTCCCGGCTGACCGCCATCTCTCCACTGATTGCTCTAAATAGGCCACACTCCCTCCGTGAACACTTTCACTTTCTACTCTCCCCGTCCCTTTGCCATTCGGCTCCTCATCACCACTCTCCAAAAGTGCCTCCCAAAGGTCTCGACTTCTGCATGTCTTGGTACCAGGCTCAGTCCTCATCTTTACTGAACTTCAGGATCTGGCATTATTTCCTGTTATCACCTAGTTTTAGGAAACCCTGATACAGATCCATTTTATATCACCAATCAGCATTATTTCTAGGACACATTGAAAAGCATGGTCCCTTCTTACAGAACCAAAGGCATTGAGAGGGGTCCTGAGGCCCACACACTTGTCTCAGGGAATGCTGGCCTTCTCTGAAATGCTCTTCACCTTGAATTTGTATGCCAGTGGAAGCGTGCCTGGGAACTCCCCTCAAATGTAGGCCTTGCCCAAGGCTGTGCCATCAACCATTTTCTGGATCACACTTTCTTCCTTAGCTATCTCAACTCCTTTTATGATTTCAAATACCATTCCTTTATGGATGAATCCCAAATACACATTTAGCTCTGCACTCTACAGAAATCTTGACCAGCTTCACTCTAAACTTCCAATAACCAAAACCAGTCTCCTTACCTCCCCGTCCTCCTTCGTGCTCTGTTGTGGGCATCACGAATGTTTCTGGTACCTAAGTTCACGGTCTCCAGGTGATCTTGGACTTCCCTGCTTTCCCTTAGCCTCAGTAAGTCCTGCCCATGCCCTTAGGAAGTAGCTCCTCATGGGCACATCACCTCCTGCTGGATTCTCATTCCAGCCCAGGCCCTCAGGACTTCCTGGGTACCTGTAGTTCTTGGCTCTGACCTGTGCTCACAGAATTATCTCCTAAGGCAGTGCCTGATCCCATCACTCACCTGCTCACACGCATGTGGTGGCTCTCTGCTGCCCTCAGAATAAAGTTCAAAATCCATAGCTTGGCATTCAGGGTCCTCCACAGTTGAGTCCCCGCAAGTAGTCCCTAGACTCTGCCCCAGGCTCCAGAGGAACCTGGATGGGTGCTTCCCAAGTGCACACCTTGCCGTCTTACCCTTCTTTCATAGGCCACGTCAGAGGCTCTCTCCTCCAGGAAGCCTTCCTTGCCTCACATGGACAGCAGTGATTACTGACAGGGCACCTTATATCTCCCTTATAGCATGGATTCCCTTCACCGTGGTGATTTATTTACACATTTTATCAGTCATACTAGACTATAAATTCTGTGAGGGGAAAGGAAATGAGGAAAATTTAAGAAACAACTTTCTGCTCTTCTTTAACCTTTCACACAGTATTTTTGGTTTTTTTCCTGCAAATTTTTATGTCACCAAGAAAACTTCCCTGAGCAGAACACCTTCGCCCTGGCAGAGCAGGTAAAGATTAAATTCACAGTGTGATCAGCCCCTTCCTCTCGACACTGTGGGCGGGCACTTCTGGTGCGTTGTTTCACCAAATCTTCACAAAAATCCTGAGATGTGGGCATGACCATCTTGATTTGTGTCAACCAAGAGATCAAAGCTCCGAGTGATTTGGTAACTTTCATTCATCCTAAGTAGCAGAGCCCGGACTTCAAATCCGGGTTGATGACCTGCGAGCTTTGGATTCTTGCCACATCCTTTGTCACCCTTATTTGTTTTTTGAGACCTGCATTCCCTTGACCTAAACGGACTACCATGAATCTAAGATTACACAGCAAGAAAGGGCAAGGTGGACTGTCACCTGCCATCCCCTGGTTGTTCCTTCCTCCGCTAGTCTTGACTACCAAATAGGAAACAAAACAAAACAAAGCAAAACTTTGGAGAAAACTTTCATGTGTCTGTAAAAAACAAAAACAGAGGGAAAAGGAGATTTTGTACATCACGACAAAGTGGCTTTGCTATCATTATCGTTATTACTATTATTTAACATTAATGATTTCCTTTTTTTTCAAGTTTGAATTTGAAGTGTTAACTTCCCCTTGGCCCAGGGGTAGGAGAAGTTCTGACCCTTCGTGGTTCTCCTCATTAGTGGGAATGGAGCCCCACCTCTGGAGCCGGAAGGTTAGGAGAGAAACAGATAAGGAGGGCAGGCATCAGATGGATGAGAGTAAGAAGTAGGAGTAACTTCCAACTGGCTTTCACTTTATCTTAGAATAGACAGTTCTAGGTAGCCAGCGACATTTTTAAAACTTTATTAAAGACGGAAAAGACCACATATCCTAAGTGTCTGGCTCACTGGATTTCCACGAAGTGAACACATCTATGTGGCCCATGCACAGACAGAGACATACCCTAGTGGCAGGACCCTGGAAGCCCCCCTCAGGCTCCCTTTCAGTCATACCTGCTTCCCCCAAAGGGGGACCCCTCTCCCTAACTAGCTGCTACATCGCACCAGCTGGCTAAGTTTTCAATTAACCCTTTGACTATTCTGGCCAGGACAGCATGTGTTCTTCGAGAAGTCTTTTCTGGCAGCAATTGCCATTTCAAAGCAGGAAAAAAAAAAAAAAAAAAAAGAAATGTGTGTGAGGGAGTAATTTTGTATGTAGGAGAAAAGTGTTTCTAATTTTCAATCCTGAAAATGTGAGGGGAAGAAAGAAGATGTGAAGGAGGGAAATAAGTCAGTAAATGCAGTCTCGTTCTGCTTCCCCCATTAGAAGCTGGAAGGCTTCCAGCGACATGCCATTTTGAGAAAGGAAGCAAGCTGCATGGCCCTTCTCTACCTGCCTCCGCCTCGGCCTGAGCAGCTCGGCTCCTCTTCCCACAGCCTTCAAATATGTGCAGAGGTTGGCGCTTATTATTTAAGAGCAAAATGTTCACTAGAAGCCTGACATTGTATTGAACATATGGTTTTGATTTTCCCCCCCCTGTTTTTAACCAGTGAGCAAGATAGAGAGTGTCACAAACCTCACTCCAGGATTTGCTGGGTTCTGCCAAATTGTAATGGGAAACTCACTGCCATGCCTATGTCCCCCTTGCTTTAGCAGCTTCAGGGGGCCAAGGGCTGCCAGCACTGAGGAGGGACTCTGTACTGTGGACCTGACGGCACACAGGCCATGTCGGGGCTTTTCCATGACTTTCTGCACTAATTATCCAGCTGGAAGGACGAGATCAGAACATCAGATATAAATCCTCAGCTGCAGAACAATTAACTCAAGACCCAACACGTATCTAACTAAGGAGACTAATATTAACTCCAGTATCCACAACATTTTAAACAGTAACATTCTCCAACTTCATATCTTGGGTTGTTGGCTGTCAGTGTTTGCAAGAATAATCGCTCCTCTCAATTACTTTTTCTGATCAATTATTTAGTGTAGTCTGGGTTACACGACATAAATTTTATCCTCAGGGGGAAAAAAAATTCATGCTCCCTATTGGTCAGCTAGAATATTTGTAGTTTTAATTAAAAAGACAAATTTTCAGCATGGCAAAGAGTGTTGGCTGGGTTTATAGGATGTTAGTAAGACTAGTGGTAAAGAAAAAAGAAAGAGTTTGTGATAGACTAAGGGCCTGGGGATCTTTAGGTTAAATATCAGCCTGGCAATTTTCCTAAGAAAAACTGGGTGGCTTGCTTCAGCCAGAGTCTGAAAGCCTCAGAACATGCCTCCTCTGGGCTTGCTCTAGATGGAAACCGGCTGGCGAGTCAGGGAATGGTGGCCCAGCCCTCCTGCCCTTCCTGTGTTTGCTTAGGGTGCCCCTGAGCAGGCCGGGCAGAAACGAGGGAGAAAATCCTTCCTGGTTTCTCCCTCGCCCAGGAAGGAGGGCAGGTTAGTGCATCCTGCTGCCGACTGGAGCTGGGATTAATTAGTTCCTTCGGTGACCTTGGCATCTACTGATGGCAGAGTGTGTCTCTAAGCTGCTGAAGACTGTGCTGAGAGCCACAGAGAGACTGGGCAGGGCTCAAGCCCCTGCTAAAAGGATCACCATTTTGTTGCGCCAAAACGCAAAAACGACAGAACAAAAGAAAGCCAAAAACGTGTGCTTTACCTCTGAAAACTACCTTAGTGTGGTATTCAAACTGTGTGAACATTATCTGTCTGTCTGTCTGTCTATCTATCTGTCTATCTCTATATGTTTACTAATCTATATCTACAGCTATCCGAGTGTATATTAATCTAAATCTCTATCTACCTATCTCTGTATATGTAAATATTAATCTATAGCTATAACTATCTATATTAATCTAAATCTGTATCTATCTACCTACAACTGTATATATATTTATATACATAAATATAAATATTTGTATATTTATAAATATATATAAATATAAATCTATCTGTTTACCTATCATCCTATGGATAGTTTTGCCTGTCAATGCCCTGTGTTTGCTAGGTATTTCTGGAGGTGCCTAGAGCCTATTACTGGGACTGGAGATAGACATTTTCCCCAAATACACAAAATGCTTTGTCACCCTCACCTTGCCTCTATCCATCCACTTTTCCCCGCTGTGCTCAGGCCTGAACAAAGTTAAGGGGAAATGGAGAGCCCCACCCCTTTCTCTATCACAACTGGTTCAAAGTTCAAGTCTAATAATGATATGGGTCAACAACGTGTGACAAAGCTGCCAGAAAAACTCAGTGTCTTCGGTTGCATAAATAAAAGTATTATATCCTGAAAAAGGAGGGGCCAACTGTTCCTATCAGAGGAAGCTTGACTGCTATCTTTAAATATGTGAAGGAGCGTGCCTGCTGAAGAGGCATTTGACTTGCTTAGGGTCACTCCAAAGGCCTGGATGAGGACTAAGCAGTGAAGGCCATGGGGGTCACACTTCATTTCAGCACAACGAAGAATTTTATAATGAAGAGTTATGGTTTGTATATGTTATGGGGTGGTGATTGTCCAGGCAATTAGAAACTGCCTGTCAGGACTGCAGAGGGCACACACGAGTTGTGCTAGGTAATTCCTCCAATTCCTTCCAACTTGGGATTCCCTTTTGATTTTCTTCCTATAGTTTTCGTTAGTTGGGTGGATCTCCGAGAGGAGGGGCTATCAGAGTCCTGTGTAGTGTGCAAAGTTCCTCTGCCAGCCCTGCTGTGTCCCCCACCGCTCGCCAGTGTTCTGATGCCCGACCACCTGGAGGAACTTAGACGCAGCTGGAGTAGCAGGTCATGGGAAGTAAAGAGTTAAAAAGACCAAAGCTCCTCCGTGTGGGTCCCAGCAGCCCCAGAGGCAGCTAGCGCCTTTGATCCTGCCTCTTAATTGCAGCCTAGTTGCAACAAGGAACTTTAAAGAAAAGAAACAGGGAAACTCTAGAGATAGGGTTTGTTTTGTTTCCTGAGGGGATGGTCTTTGTGGTGGCTGCCAGAAAGCTGATACTTTAGGGTTCAAATAATGGGCTTCCTAAGGGGGCAAATAAATAGTCTTTTCTACCAGCTAAGAATCAGGTGTGAATAGAACCCCAGAAACACCGGGCATCTATGTGTGCCATTTAGCAGGGATGCCAGGTACAGCCTTGGCAGAGAGAACAGACCCGGGAAAAGAGACCGTGGGTTAGCTTGGGAGCCGGCAAAGCAAGAGGGAAAGAGAACCTGCAGTGAGAGGATCATCAGCAGATGCAGCTAGAGGGAATGATCACATGCCCTCCATGGAGAATGGGGCAACATGGGTAAAACAAACCAGCACAGCGTGTGCAGAGGGACCTCAGTGGAGAAGAAAAGGGATTTCTAAGAATTCTCATAGACAGTAGCAAAGCCACAACCATACAAAACATCTCACTCTTGTACAGACCTCGATGCTGATAAAGAGTTTTTACATGTGTTATCTATTTAAGGTATCTATAAGATACCTTAGATACCAGGGTCTTTAAGCTTCTTCCAACACACACAGTAGATTCAACAGTAAGGAAAAGGCCAGCTAACCACAGCAAATAATGGAGATGATGCTCCAGCGGTCCCTGGTGATTTACCAAGTCCCTTTGTGAGGAGGAACTCCTGGCTAAAACTGAACTCATTCCTGCACAGTGTGCCAGTAATTGCTTGTTTGGGTTCTATTTAACTGTTTAGTGAATTCTGCTAATGGTCTGTGCATTTGCACATTCGTGAGAGAAGTTTTTCTAAAGCAAACCCCTTTTTGTTGCAACTCCCAAGTAAGCACCGTTGGAAAAGATCTGGCTGTTTGGAGACCTCCAACTGGGGCTTCACCCCTTGCTCTGTCACATGTCCATGTGTGACCTTGGCAAGTAACTCAGCCTCCCGAGCTTCATTGTCTTCATAAAAAGATTTGACTGAGTTGATGTAAATAAAGCTCTCAGCAGAAGGCTTGGCATATAGTAGGCACTCAACAAACTCAATAAACACTTGTTCCCTTTCATTCCTAAGAGGTTATTGGTAAATTAAAAATGCATAAAAATACCGGCCATCCGTTTGTGGACCAAATGGGCATCCGGGCAGGGAAGACTTCCTCTAAATCAGTTTAGTTAGAGTCTAGGAAAGAGGGGTCACATGTGGGACATACAGAAAAATGGAGCACTTGAGGGGAAGGGAGACAGATGGACACAAAACAAGATGTAAGACTTACAACAAGATGTAAGTCTGTCTATGGTCAGGCCTGGGCATTTCACTTAAGCTACCGCATTAGACAGCTATCATCTCTGATCATGGCTTCATTTATATTGCAAGACTGTAAAACTAGCGTTTTGAAATAAATGAAATTTTAATTGCATATAACACTTCCTCTATACTCCTCATATTCTTTGGAGAGAATGAGGAGACAATGGCCTTATCTACATCTTAAGGGAAACAATGAATTTGTCAGAGTTCTCTAAACTAATCCACTGAGGGTGTGAGGACTGAAGTAGGCAAATCAGACTTGCAGGCTCCATTTCTGACCATCATCTAGGGAAAAAAAGGAATCTAAGGCTGAATTAAAACTCATACATTTTGTAGGAAAAAAATATCTCTGGAGCAGACACATAAACAAACACACTAGCCTTCCCTGGAGGCGATGAGCAAATCTCTTGGGGAATTGGTGAGAGTCTGTGTCCACAGAGAAGGTAACCTCCAAGGGAATGAGGAGATATCCACAGACCAGCCATCTGTAGCCACAGAGCTGCTCGAAACTGCTGAAGTCCCTGCCTTCATGCCCTTGATCACAGCAGCTTTGGTGCAAGGCTCATGAGATAAGTCAGTTCAGCTTCAGCCCCACTCTGAGCCTGAGCTGCCTGGAAAGGCTTACTGTGTCGAGGAGGTAGGTCCTGGCCCCAGTCTTACAGAGCACGCCTTTAAAAGCATCCCAGACCTAGTCACCTGCCACTATGACATTTATGCTAGCAAAGCTGTCATTGTGTTCTAGAGTCTTGCAGATGAGCAGCATCTTAATCATCTGGGAGCTTGCTAGGGATGCAGAATCTTGGACCCCACTCCAGATGTCCTGAATCAGAATCTACATTTTTAGTAAGATCCCTAAGTGATACACACATGGAAGTTTGAGAAGTGCCATTCTGGTTTAGTCACTGTAGGTATCTGGTATGAGGGCAACAACTATTTGCATGGTTTGACTACTTTCTCATTTTCTTCAGAATAGTTCTTATGGCTGAGTTCAGTTGAGAATTGCTAGATTCAGGAATAAGTGAACCCCTGGGTCTTTGAGAATGGCATGACCAGTGTCCAGTGATACCTCCAATCGCTCTGGAATTACTGGCCTAACCAATGATCCCCCAAAATGTATATTTTGAGATACAGAAGTCCCGATAATTGTTGGTTTTGAATGTTTTCTTTTGATTATTAGCTAAGATCTACTTCTTAAAAAGTCAACTGTATATATGAAAGATACAGCTGTGAAGATCCTCTTATTAATCCAATAAACATTCTGTGGCTTTAACCATGACAGTGAACCAGTATTTGCCTCCAAGAGGGCCATGGCCTGAGCACTCATGTCAGAGAGGGTCGACTATGTTCAGTAGGCTAATGCAGTGTGGGAGGCTGCACTGTCATCACAGCATGGTGCTTCACAGTCTTGGTTATTCATTTTTAGGTTGATAATTTTGCTTCTTTGTGGGTATTTGTTTTCCTGACTATTTGCTAGCTCTTATTCTCTTCTCGGACCCGGTAGTCTTCCACAGGGCTCATCCTTGGTCATCTTACTGTCTCCATTTATGCCCACTTCTTCCTAGAGGTTGTGGGCATCCACGGCTTCAACTATGGCTTCAATGAAGGTGTATCTCAGTTTGTATTTGCAGTCTAGTGTCTAAGCTGTTCTCTTTACTCACAATGTCAAATGTCTATGGGATATCCCACTTGGATGGCCCATCATTAGCTAAAAACACCATTACCAGAAGTCAAAACTCATCCTCTCCCTCCCTCACCTGACCCCACACCCACTGATTGTTCCCTTTTTCCATCTATTCCCATTTTCTGTTGGGGTTTCATTGATATTTCTCCTGCTAGAAACTCCAATGTCATTTTGGCTCTTCTAAGCTCTCACTAGCTTCTATTACTTTTCCTTCAAGATGACTTTTGGATTTGTCTTTTCTCCTCCATCATCATACTGCCATTCTAATCCAACTGCTTCCTATATCATGCCTGAAATATTGCAAGTTTTTCACCTGTTAAAAGTTTTCTATCCTCTAACCCTCTCTTACAAGTCTCAATTAAATCCTTATAAAGCATTAGACATGATGTAGGTAACAAAATTAAACTCCTTCACATGGCTCTTCAGGTCTTCCAATTCTGACTTCCCTCTGTCATCTAACCTTATTTCCCAGTGCTCCTCAACACTTAATCCCTATTCTCCAAAGTCAAGTTCCGCACTGGCCCCTACATCACATCATGCTGTTCCTCCTTCTTCAGATGACCTTCCTTTCTCTAATTTTGACAACTGTCCTCTGCAAAAGTTTTGATCATACACCCCATCAGAAAAATACTTTTGAGCAGGAACAACCATTATAAGGCTAGTTACTTATTTATAAATGTTATACTTATATAACAGTACTAATATGTTACATACATTATCAAACATATATGAAAATTGACATTTTAAAAGAATGAGCTAAATAATATATAAGATGTAAGTTCAATTATTTCTTTTCCTTACCTAGAGGATGATCTTGCCCTAGGCTTGGGATGTAGACATCCCATTTTAGAAACAGAGATCTGGACAAAATATATCCATTCAGAGCTAGAGGAAGTATCTCCTCCTCCTTGAAGGCTTATCTACTACTCCTGCCCAAACTGAATTCTACCTTCCTGAACTCTGAGAATATTTAAAATTACAAGTAGTAAATCATTGATATAATATATGCTTCACCAATACTTTTTAGTTGATTAATTGAAGCTTGCATCTAGGATGCCAGAAATTTATAGGTTTTTAAAATAATTCAATATCTTAATTAAAAACATTACTGTCTTCCAAAAATTGCTTGGGTTGGGCTCTACTCCACTATGCAACATCCATTACAAGACGACTCCAAGTCAGACCGCAGTGTAATTTCATTTAAAGACTGGTTTGTTTCATTAAATATCATATGCATGGATTCCCATAGTTTTGGGGACTAGCTTTTCCACGTTTTGGCTAGTGAGATTTTTAACACATTTCTTAACCTCACTCAAATTCACTTCTTATTTAATTTATAAATTTACAAATAAATTTATAAAATAGGGACAAAAAGGAATTTTTGTGAACATTAAAAGAGATGAAAAGCATAAAAACAGAAATGATATATAATGTAAGACAGGACTATTATTATTAGACCTAGTATTTATATGTTATAATGTAAATTATGTAATGTACAAGTGACATTTCTAAAATAATTGACCTCCTATTTCTATCTTCAGCTTTTGTTTCTTTCTGCAAATGAATTATTTTTATTTTCTCAATTTTATTTGCTCAGCTGAAAACATAGTGCTGTCTGCCTATAGGACTCAGGGTCTGATGGGTCTGAGTTCAAATTCTGGCTCTGCCAAGTATTAGCTGTGGGATCCTGGGTGTGTTGTGGAACCTTTTAGAACTTCTTTTATCTGCCAACATTAACTTCGTTAGGATAACATTAACTTCATAGGGTTCTTCTAAGCTTCAAATTACATGAGATGTATGTGTAAAGCACCTAGTTTATAACACATGCCACTAAAATATTAATTCAGCCCCCCCCCCCCACACACACACACCCCCTGCCTTCAGCAGGCATAAGAGAACTCAATGAGATGCTCTCATGGGCAAATGGAATCCTTTGAATTTTAGTTTCATTGTTGTCTTTGGTTTTCCCCCTGCCTATAGGCTATTTACACCCATTAATTAATTTAACGTTCTAGAAGCACCACCCTGCCATCCACAGCCAAACTCATCTTGCTACTGTGTGGCTGAGTTGGAGCATGAAGCCAGTATAGGTTTCATTCCCTAATGCCTTCTGGGCGGTCAGAGCTGAGAAAGTGAAGCCAATCAACCTCACTTCTTGCTTTGCTTCCACATCTAGGCTGCCTACTGTACTAGTTATAAAATGCTCTTGTCCAAGAAAACGTTTGGGGGCAGGAGATAGCGACATGCATGCATGTACCGGGGACCCTTGTAAGTTTTTCCTGTTCTGCAAAATTCAAGTTAATTAACCATTGAAAAAATAAACGAATAAAAGTTTTAAAAATCCAGCTTATAACTCATCTCCAGGAGCATTACTTAGCACACCCTGCCAGAGTGCTCTACTTTTAGGCTCCCAGTTTTTAACCCTCTATTTGAAGTGTTAATTGAGACAACGTCTGTGAAAACCCTTTGTAAAGCGTAAGGAACTATACATATGTTAATTATCCTTCTGAAGACATTTGTGTGCTGACCTATTCTTATCTTGTTTGTAAGTATCTTGTTCCTCAGCGATTGTGTATTGCAAACTGCTTAGGACCAGGGACCTACAGTGTTTTCCAGTCTCCTGACTCCTCCCTCTGTCCTCCAGGGTGGCTTACCATTCCCAAAGCTCTTCCCCGGTAACCAGCTCGCCTAGATGCTCCTAAACCTCAGAACCTGCCCATCTGCCTGCCAAGACCCGTAGCTAAAAACCATTCTTTCAGGTCAGTCTCCTCTCCCAGGTCTTCCCATTCTGGTCCCTTACCTTGTGGCTTGCCTATGCCCTGAGAATATACACTAATTTTGACGTTAGGGAAAAAACAAAACAAAAACTTTGTATTTAAAAATGGAAATTGAATTTTTAAAGTAACTATGCTTTTAAAATAAAACGGGGGAAATTTCAATCCCCCAGGGTCAGGAATCAAGTTTCCTTGGTGGGAAGGGGACAATGAGATAATTGCATCAGGATCTTCCCAGGCACCCCGAGGCCCAGAGGTGTGGGAGAGAGTCTAGGATTTCTTTTTGTTGACAGTTGTTTAAGGCTTTTTAGATGGCGCGCCCATGTTCCCCAGTCACTTAGGGGCTGAATCTCGGCTTGCTCTGGGCAGCCACTGGGTGATTGCTCTCGGCAGCCTTATTTTTGGATTTTTTTGCAGGATTCGCATATGTCTGTCACTCATCTTACATCTTTATATGTTATTTAAACAGTATTTATGCTGAGAAATAAAGGTGAAGAAAGTACATATAAATATTTAAAGCAGAATTTTATTCTCCCCACATACACCAAAACTGCCTCAAACCTACAATTAATGTCTGATAGTTAACAACATTAAATAACGTTAGCCAATAAAGTTATTATTAAAGTCCTGGAAATTTACAATTTTGCATCATTTCTTTCTGTCTTTTATTTTGCACACACACAAAGTCAGGTATTAGGTAATTGACTTGTTCTAACCAAACAGCGAAAGCTGGAGGACCCAGGAGGTGTTTAATAAACACTTGTTGACTGATTGATGGAATATACCGACCTAGGATCTCCTAGACAATGCATTCTTTGTCAGAGCACTAAGGTAAATCGGTGGGTCCACTTTTATTACCAAGTGTTTCTGCCACATTCAGGGGAGCAGGACAGCTGAAAACTTGTCCATCAGCCCTGTGGCCCAGGTTCACAGAGGAACAAACCCCTGGGCCTTACCTTTCACACCTGTTTTCACTCTCAGCAACAGAGGCGGGACTAGCCTCAGCCAAACAATGCTGAGCAGTTGGAGGCACAGTCCTGATGCAGACCCAGCCATGACGCCACCTTAGACTCCTTACTATGAATATTATCACAGCTGCAACTAACAGTTTGTGCACATTAAAAAAACAAAAACCAAAAACTAACTGAGCTGAGTAAAAAGCAGGAGAGCAAAACACTATTGTAGCTAATTTACAAAGCCCAGCGAAGTCTTCCTGCCTGGTTCGTCTGAGAGAAACCAAAGCATGAAATATCTAATTCCTTGTCCACACGGCAGTACGCATCTAAGCCCAGCCAGTTCAGTTGACCATTCCAGAAAGGATGTCTGGGCGCATGACGCCTCTCTTCTTTTTGCAGCCACTCCCTCTCTTTCCTTGCTGGGGGTTCGGGCTGGGCCTCAGGAAGATTTTATGAAAAGAACTAAGTGTCCTCTGCCCTCTTCTGCTCTGCCCCAGGGTTCCGTGCTCATCTGGCCTGACTTTGGACCTACAGCTTTCCCTTGACTTTGCGACCTGCTGCTGTTGATGGTTCATACCTCCCTACATTTCCATAATGCCCCTTGCCTCCACTGCCTACCTGCTCCCTAGAGTTGCCAGGTTTCTCTGCCTGGTGTGACAGTAGTCACTATTTCTGACCCTGCCAACTCTCATGTGCAGCTGTACCTGGAGATATTAAAGGCCCCCAAACTATGTTTTCAACAACTAACATGCCCTGCAGTTGTACCACCTTTTCATTAATCAGAATCCTTTACTCCTTGCAATGTTACAACCTAGTTCTATGCTGATAATATGTTTTATCATTTTGAAAAATGTAAACAAATCAATATACCTTCCTTCCCATCTTCTCTTGTTATCGGGAGGAAAACGCAGGAAGAAAGGAAGAAAAAATGCATACAAGATTGAGCCTAGTCGGTCTACCGTAAGGAATTCTCTTAAGCTCAATATCTAATTTCTCTTCTCCCAATTCTTTCCTGGAATCTTGAGTACCTGATCTTGAATTTCTGTGGCACTCCCTGAGCTCGGGACTGGCTGGGAGCCATGTGATATTGATTTGTTTTCACCATAGCAACAGCAAATTAAAACAACTAGCAGAGAGAAGGCAGGCTGCTAACCAGTAAAGCTATATAACCAGTATATTTTGTAAGCATATTTTTCTCCTTTCTTCTTACTTTCTCTTTTATTCACTCTACTTTCACAAATTTAATGCAAAAGTCAAAGCAAAAATGGCATTAACTGCTGTGGGCACTACAAGGCCTATGTCTGAGAAAGTCTGGTGCACAGCTTCTGGTATATTACACCAGATAAATGGAGAAAATGTAAACAGCAAAGCTTTGATTTCCTTGGAAATTTTATTTGTTGTTCTAAGAATAAATGTCCCTAGAAAATTTACATGAGTGTGAAGTAAAGGGTTTTGTATAAATGACTATATTTCTTAATACCCTAAGACATTTGCCAAGAGTTTCATTAATAAGGAGGTTTTATCCCTTTGTACTTTAAATAGCTCATTGTGCCAAGAGACAAACAACTTTTTTTTTTTTTTTTTTTTGGATACAAGATCAAGGCCTCTCTAAATGCTAGAATTGTGAGGGAAAGTGTAGCGAGTATTATTCAATCCTATTAGGACATAGGAAAATTGAGGTGGGCACTTGCTGAAGGCTACACAACACTCTGAAAGAGGATGTAAACTTGAACGGGGAACTCCCAAGCACTCCAATCTGTTCTAATGGAAATTCTTTCTTAAAAGGCTCCTTATTAAAATCTAGCCATCCCCAAGCCTCCACGACCAAGGCTGCCACCTGTGACACAGGGTTAACAGCCTACAGTAGTGGACTTCCCTTCCTTCTGCCAGTCTGTACGAGGACATGGTGCTCTTTATATAAAGCAGCTGTTCCCAACATCCCAACCAGCCGTGAACTTGGTGGCATAACCTGGATCCTAAATAGTGGCTCTGGGGAAACTGGGAATGGGGCCATAGGGACTGTCCACCCAGGTGGCAGTGCCGGGCAGCACCAAGGGGAAGTTGGGCCAGAAGCAAAGCCGTGCTCCGCTCCCCGCTGCTTTCTTGCCAGCAAAGCCAGAACCCTGCAGAAAACCTGCTCTGACCCGCCCGATGTGAGGCAGGTAGGAGAAGATGCCCTATTTATGCTGGAGATCGGTTTAAGGTTTAGAAAGGACTGGCTAAAATATGAAGACATAGCTCAAGACCTGCCAAGTGAGAGTTACAATGTTCCTGGCCAGGACATAAAGAAATATTCCTCTCCGTGAGCCTGAATAAAAGAACACACAGCAGAAATAGTTGGGAGATGACGTCAGAAGTTCTGGGCTAGTGTCCTGCACTTCTCCTTGAAAGTAAAAACAGTGGGTCTAGAAGAATCTACGTGGCATTGCCCTTATTTAAATGAGTACTCTACTGCTCCTCACAAAACAGGCAGGATGGCCAAAGAAACTTCATTTTATTTAAAGATTATAAGAATGTCTTCTTTTTAAAAAAACTTTTATTGTCCCCAAAATGCACATATTACCCAATTAACAAATATGTTTCCACTTAACCTTTGTCTCTTAAAAGGACAGTAATGTTTCTTGAAGAACATTCACGGTGGTGGTTAGGCAAGTCAGATTTTTTTCTTCGCTTCAGTGCTTGCTAACTATTCTAAAAATGTTACACATTTATTGTAAACACATGCTTCCGAGGCCTAACAAAAAAGCACAGTTTCCTCGTGCCTGGCAGAAATTTAAAACGGAAAAGGGCAGAAAGAATTCTTTAACAAATATATCCTTTCCTTCTCTCAGGCCAAGAGTGTTAAAAATAAATCTTCTCCATCGTTTCTCACTGGTGCTTCTCGGCAAGAAAGTTGATATGGTTCAGCATAGTGAAAACACAGCTTTAAAAGCTAGCCTGCCCTCATTAAATTATTCTGCTGGCTGTGTGTTCTCATTAAAAATGCATAAAGATCAGATAATTGCAGTAAGCGTTATTAACCCAGCTTTACTTTTGAATATAATGGTTCCACTTTTAAGCTGAAACAAAGGCTCAGACATGCCAGAAAAAGAAATGCAAACATTCAAGTACAGTATCGAAAACTTGTCAGGAAGCTGCCTCTTGCTGGCTTGTTAAAAATGTGCTTTTGAAACTCAATTAAAGCCGTGGCATTGTAGCCCTAGGTAGCTCCCTAATTTCTAATAAATAGACATATTTTTTGGCTAAACGTTCGATGGATGATTATTTACCATGAAGTTTTCTTTTCTTAATTACAAGTCTGTTTTCAAATAATAGGATCAATGTAAACTTTATTTATTCAGGAGCTAACTATCACAGTATGAATAATTTCTATAACAAGAAAATAAGAATGCTCCCAAGAATTCAAATGGTTTCTGTTGAATAATAAATGGATCTATTCTTTGAATAAAAACTCATTTTATGCCTCACCCCGAACAGGCGGCATAGATTCAAGCTTTGCCATTTCTTTTTCTCAAATCAAAACGTTACGTAAAACTCCAGGGTCCCCTGCAAGTATTACATTTGAATTAGTGGAATCCAGTTTCCCTGGCTTTCCTAAGCAACACACATGGAATGCAGCACACTGCAGCAAACTCTTTAAACATTCAAAAAAAGGGGGGCGGGGGGAATGATTCTCCTACCTTGTTTAGCTCTGCCTTTCCTTCCCTTTTACAGTAACCCCAGGAACATCTGGCAGAATCAAGCGGCCGAGGCTTCTCCGCTGCATCATGAGGAAGAAATTTCCATGTAAATAGTTCTCATTCCCTGTTTATTGTACTCTGAGAGCCGTCTGCCGTATCTGGAAAATTTTGCCTTCAGATGATGAAGCAAAGACAGTCTAAACTCTGTTGCTGTAAGCTGCAGCCCTTCCTTCCGACAAATCCCTCCCAGCCACGGGCAGCCAATCCCCAGCCAGCTCGTCAGCCCTATTCGTCTGAAACTGGCCCTAATAGGATGACTGACACAGCAACACAGCACTTGCAGTGTGTGAAAACAGTGCATCCATACTGATGAAAGAGGAATTTCCCTCTCAGAAGAAAGCAATCAGAGCACCAAGACAAAGTAGCACGTAATTGGCAGAGCAGAGAGGGGTAGCTTGAGAAAACACCCTTTAAGACAGGCAGCCCAAAGCTTGTGGCTGCCCTACAAATACTTTTGAAAATACAACGCTCTGTATATTCAAAAGAAATCCAGGTTGTATATGAAAGTGAAGTCATTATCCCATTTGACAAAGCATATATATATATATATGTGTATATATATATATATATGTATATATACATATATATTAAAGGAAAAACAATTCAATGTCTGCCATGGAAATTAATACCTTACAGAACGTTTATGTGTGATTTCCATTAGTGAGGCAGAATGTATTAGCCAAGTACACACTCAAAATCAAAACATGCTTGTACCTCTAGCACACAGTTTTCCTCTATAACATCTGTTATTGCTGGGGCTAATTACTGTAGCCCATATATCTTTCATCAATGTTTTCAGACCCACTGGGATTTTAATTAGGGAATTCTGAACAATGAAATTGATATCTCTACATTACCATTTTGCCTTCTTGGCAGGCACCCATGAGAAGGTTAGGTGTGCCTTAGCCTAATCCTAAAGTACGTTAGGTGCCGTTTGATAAATACTGTGCTTTGGTCCATCTTGTCATTAATGAAGCAATGATTACAGGATGATGTTTACTGCTGAATACACACGCACCTGGCACATGATCCAAGGGCGCGCCATCAGGTTCCACTCCACACAGCGTGATCTACGAGGTGCTGAAGTTTCCTGAGATAAAGCAGGAAAAGGAATGGAAAGGTTAGTGAGGGTTATTCATTTTTTTCCCAGTCAACGGTACTCCTACGTGCTTTGAAAAAAAACGTGGCATTTGGGAAACACAAAAAGCATACATTTTCCTTCCACTACACACAACATTTTGAATAAAAAAAATTACGTGTCATGATTATGTGACTGGACCAAAGCAGGGACAGAGTCCCATTCATTTGAAAGGTTGAACTCAACGCACTATTGTTTATAAACAACTGTGCGATGAATCTGTAATGAAGTAAGAGTTGGGGTGGAATGCAATGGTTTCTTTTGATTTTTGCCAATTGCATTTTAAAAACACAGTGTTTAATATGATTTGTAGGCTATTTCTTCAATAGAATACCATGCTTTAGTCCCCTCCAATTTTATACTTACAATGCTTTTTTTCATCCCAGTGTAAATCCGTCATATATCATAACTTGTAGGTTTTCATCTACTGTAATTTTTTTGGAAATTTAAATGATCTCTGTGGTCCAAGAGGTAGAAAATTATTTTTAAATATTAATACACTTAACGTTATACCGCATGTAAATGGACGATCACAGGTTTATGAAGCTACTCTTCCTGATCTCCCGTTAATTTTGGTCTTGAAACTACAATTCCTTTAACTTCATTCTCAAAATTTTAGTCATCCTTGACTCATTCACCCATTTTCATCCATTGGAACTAAGTCTTGTTGGTTTTTCCTTCTAGGTAGTTCAGAACTCTGACATATTATGTAGATAATACAAATGCTAATAAGTTGGCTTCTGGACTCAAGCTTCTCCATGTTCAAGCTCCCCTGCTGCCAGACTGGTTTTCCTAAGTCATGTAAAGTCATGTTCCTTTCGTATTCAAATTCTTCTCTCTATAAAATCCAAATTACAGACTTTCAAAGTCCTTCATGATCTGGCTCCTCTCTTTCTACTGAACATTTTCTCCACTGTTTTCCTAAATGAACTTTGTGTCATGTTTATTTCTCCTGGACCTGGCTCCTATGTTCCCTCCCCAGACCTGACGCCCAAGAGCTTCACTTGACAAAATCTTACCCAACCTTTAGACCTCAGCTTGTCTTCTCTTTCTTCTGTTATGTCTTCCTTGTTCACGTTGTTTTCTCTCATGCTCTCCTTTGAAAGCATTCTGTACTGTTCATTTTACCAGACCTTTAAACCCTTATTGATGAGTTGATCTTCCTGTCTCAGAGGGCTAGGTTTGGGTAATGTATTAATTAAGACAATGTACATGAAACATCTATACAGCGGCTGGCACATGATAAATGCTCACTAAATCATGGCTATTCTTATTGTTAGTTCCACATTGTTCATTGCATTTAGCAAGATGCCATGCACAAACTTGCTGATTTCATGATTCCTGTCTCAAGAATTGACATGATATCCATCCAATTGAACAAGCCAAAAACTGGCAGTTGTTCTTGACCCTCCTCCAACACCCAACCACCATATGAAACCCATTATCAAAGCCTGTCAAGTTTGGCACCCAAATATTTATAAATATTTCACTTTGCTCCATCTCTACCAATGCAGTTTTGTGCAGTGTCTTTCACCATGTGTCTTTCATCATGACATGGAAATAGACTCATTGAAATAGACTCTTAGCTGGTCTCCTGCATATATTCTTGACCCCTTCGATCCCTCTCCTACATGTCTGCCAAAATGAGAATTCAAAAAGGAATTCTGATTATTCCACACTCCTCTGCTTAAACTTTTACTATATACTGAATTATGTACCCCCAAATTCATATGTGGAAGCCATAAGCGTCAGTGTGGTGGTATTTGGAGATGAAGCCTTTGGAAGGTAATTAGGTCATGAGGCTGGGACCCTCATGATGGGATTAGTGTCCTTATAAGAAAAGACATCAGGGACAGAGATATTTTTTCTCTCTCTCAGCCAAGTGAGGACACAGAAAGAAGGCAGTCATCTACAAGCCAGGAAGAGAGACTTTACCAGAACCCAACCATGCTGGTGTGCTAATTTCAGACTTCCAGGGTCCAGAACTACAAGAAAATAAGTTTCTGTTGTTTAAACCACTCAGTCTATATGATATTTTGTTATGGCAGCTTGAGCTGACTACTCTAGCCTTTAAACATCTTTGGGTTGCTTTTAGGAAAAAAATGAAAGTTCTCAACATGGCCTACAAGACGCTGTGTTATCCAGCTTCTGCCTACCTCTCCAGCCTAATCAGAGGCCATTTCTTCAGGGAACTCTTCCCTGATCCCCAAGATGGATTCAGGTCCACCTGTTGTTTTCTCTCACAACCCTGTGCCCTCTAGAGCAGTACTTCTCAAATTTAATGTGCATGGGGAAATCCCCCGAGATCTTGTTAAAATGCACATTCTATCTCAGTAGTTCTTGGGTGAATACTGAGATTCTGCTTTGCTAACAAGCTCCCAGGTGACGCTGATGTGACTGGTCCATGGACTACTCTTTGAGTAGCAAGATTTTATAGATGTTGTTCACTTTATAGCACTTTTTACAGGGTTTAGTGATACATTTATTTGGTTAATTACTTAAGATCTATCTTCTCAACCAGTCTGTCAGTGTCAGACGTCACCATTGCCTCTCCAGCATCTAATCTAGTATGTGCCTGGCATAGGAGAGGAGATGCTCAATAATAAATGTGTGTTGAATTAATGAACTGATCGATACAATGTACTGCAGATCCAAGCTGAACTTTTCTCTTTCCTTTTTCTCCTCCTCCTCTTCCATCCTTTCCTCTTCTTCTTCTCTTTACTTTTCTCTTTCTTTCTCTAATTCAATATTGAAAGTCTCTAAATTCTGGAAAGAAACAATGTTTACTCAAGTCGTGATATGCTAAAAAGGAAGGAGAATGGTTGAGAAACCAAACATAGAACAAATGTCAAAAAGATGAACAACTATGTCAAAGTAAAGGAGGTGGCCAGAGGAATTAAAATGAAAGACACCACCTTCGGATTCATCCAGTAGAAGTTGTCAGTTATCTTTTACAAGTTGATAAATTCAGGATCTATAACTCCAGCCTTTTTCTTCCTTTAGACCCAATTTTTCACTTGAATGTACCAGAGATAACTCATTTTCACCTTGTCCCAAACTAAAATCATTTCTATTCTATTGAAATACATTTCTCTTATGATTCCATTTCAGTGAATGGAAATACTACCTTTGACGCCTTCTTCTCTCACCTGTAACATCCAAATACTCCCAAGTCCTATAAATTCCTCTTTTTCAAATTCATCTACTTCTCTCCATCTTCACTGTGTGTCCCTAATTCAAGCTCCCAAGAGCTTTTGTCTATTCTTCATCTCTCTGCCTCCAATCTTTCCCCTCACCTCTCACTGTATTTACCACACTGCAGTCAAACTCACTTTTTAAAAACACAAATCTTACAATGCCATTACCTGCATAAAGTCACTCAATGACTCCCCATTATCTTCAGGATAAATCCCTTGCCTAATTCTCAAGTATATTCTCTCACCATTCCTCTTGAACTCACTTCCCTCCTACTTCACATCCAGTATTACTAAACCAATTTTAATCTCTAGAATGTGTTATGCCCTTTCTAATTTAGAGCCTGGATTCCTTCTGCATCAAACATCTTTTATTCCTTTCATACTTATCTAACATCCTTCCTTCTGGCAATATTCAGTGTGCACATCACGTCTTCCAAGAGGCCTTCTCTGACCACCATGACTTCCCTGCCACCTTGACATTTTATTTATCATAGCAATTATCATAGTCTAGTATAAATATGTCTTGCTTGTTTATGTGCCTCACTAGTCTTTATGAGAGAAGTGACCATGTCTTTCTTGCTCATCAGTTTATCTCCAGCACATAGAACATGCGGTGATATAATAGCAGATGCTTACTAAATAGTTAATGGTTAAGTGGATAAACTTGAAAATAGCACTAGTAATAAAGTGGCAAACACAAATGCAGGGTTCAAGCAAAAACCTTGATAGTGAAGCCACAGAGACAATGTATGTAGGCTGTACTACATGTATATTTTTTAAAAAGTTAGACTAGAGAAGGGAAAGGAGAAATAATATGAAAGCCAAAAGGCCCAACACAGTTATGAGATCATCTCCTTTGTTGGATATACCAAAGTCAGCCAGCTTAGAGGCAAGGGGAAAATTAATCTTTGGTGATGTTTAAAATGGAGGTGATTTCCATAGAAACAAAGTCTATCTTCAAGTGGAAAAGAATAGGTGTCCTAGAACAGATGGAAGTGTTGACTTTCCAGGAGAGATGTCTAGAGAGGAGGAGAGGTTGTTTACAGCAAGAGAGAAATGAGACAGAAAGATAACTTGCAGGTGGGCCTGATCTGTAACAACTCAGTTTTAGGGCTCATTTTTCTCTCAATGTAATATTTCCAGCCTCTACTTCCCCCACTTAGACCTTTGGTATACATTGTTTTTTATTTTCCTCTAGCTGTTTTATGTATAACCCCTATTAGAAGTCTCTTGAGGACAGAGACCATGTATTAAAATCTTTCTGTATCCTTCACGTTGCCTAGAATGGAGCAGTGCTGAATTGATTTTTGTTGATGGATTTTTGTGTAGAATTCTGGAGAAAATTTGCATACTTTGGAAGAGACTGGTAGTTCTTTTTTTTTTTTTTTTAATATGCGGGTTGTTGAAAATGCAGCAGGAGATAGAAAATTGGTTTTATAACTGTCAGAAAAAGTTGTAGTGTTTTCAATTGAATTTATCACAAGAAAGGTCAACTGGTTCCTAAATTTTCCCTGTAGGTCTAGGGACAGAAGACTCTGGGAAAAATTAGGACTAACATTTCTGGGTTAAAGAGAATAGAATGAAATAAATTGCATAAAGCATGTAAATAAAATGTCTGAGAAACCCTTCACATAGAACTTGGCACATAATAGATGCTTGATGTATGTTGGCTATGACTATTCCTGCTACTGCTATCATCATCATCATCATCATCATCCTTATGTTCTAGAATTCTAGCTAGATTTCACTGAAGAGTGATTACTGTTATGTCAAAAAAGTGATAGTGGACTAAAGTAGAGATTTCCAAACTTTCTTGGTTGGTGGTGCTGTAGATGTTCAGAATTTTTTTCACTGTGCTCCTACACCAAAAATAATTCCTAAAAATACATAATTGTTCCATTTATAAAGTAATTAGGTCCCAACAACTTAGTGTTTCTATTTTAACAACTTCATAGCTGTTTGAAAAGTTAATACAAAGAGCTTAAAAGAAAAAACAGGGGCCGGCTCCATGGCCAAGTAGTTAAGTTCGCGCTCTCCGCTGCGGCGGCCCAGGGTTCGGATCCTGGGCGCGGACATGGCACCGCTCATCAGGCCATGTTGAGGCGGCGTCCCACATCCCACAACTAGAAGGACCTGCAACTAAGATATACAACTATGTACCGGAGGAGTTTGGGAAATAAAGCAGAAAAAAAAAAAAAAAAAGATTGGCAACAGTTGTTAGCCCAGGTGCCAATCCTTAAAAAACAAAAAGATTGGCAACAGTTGTTAGCCTAGGTGCCAAAAAAAACAACACAAAAAAAAAACAAAGAAAAAACAATATTTTTATTTCGTTCTTAAATAACTCCAATTATAGTCATGCACCACATAATGATGTTTTGGTCAATGATGGACCACATCTATGATCGTGGTCCCATAAGATTAGTACCATACAGCCTAGGTGTGTAGTAGGCTATACCATCTAGGTTTGTGTAAATACACTCTATGATGTTCTTACAAAGACAAAATTGCCTAACAACACATTTCTTAGAACATATCCCGTCATTAAGTGACACATGACCGTAGTTATTAATGGATTGTGAGTGCCTATTGGGTACTGCATACCATTCTCAAAGCTTGAACTCAGATTGGAACCACTCCTCTCAATTCTCATTTACAGTTCCACATTGATTTTTGTGCGGTACTCGCTTTTCATCTTAGCAACTGCTGGAAATCCAACTTTGCAAAGATACATGATATCATTGAAAGGAATATAGTGTGATTCTCATATTGACACTGAATTACATTGAATTAGTAGTCTTCACAGTGTCTAAAAAATGTTGAATATTTCTATGCTTCCCTTGGAAATGTAAAATATCCTATGGAAACCTATGAGTACACTGCAGTTTCAAAGCACAGTTCAGGAACCATGACTTTAAAGCAAGAGTTCCAACAGGTTGGCTAACATCAACTGTCCTATTGTTTTCTCTGGTGTGATAGTTGCATCAAGCCTCGTGTCCTGGGGCCCAAAGGCATCTGAAGTTGCAGAAGGAAGGTCTGGTCAGAGGTGACTAGACGTGTCCAGCCCTGAAACTGAGGTTGTTTGAAACCAATCCTTGAGATGTGGATGGAGACTATGATCCTCCAGAATTTCAGAAGCTTGTGGGCCAAAAAGAGAAGAACATGATGAGACAAAGAGGATGCTGAGTGCTGCCCGCTGTTTATGGGGAGGGGAACTTACCAATAACCATTGCCTTTCAAAATGGTGAATTCTGAAAATATGTGCAAAGAGAAAAGAACAATGAGACTTTTTTCAATCGTTACTAGACCACATAAATCTTTTGCAGCTTATCCCCACTCTTCTCCTATGCTAGTTAGGGGATCGCCATGAGTTCCTCATATTTACTGTTATGTTCACTATAAAATGACTATAAAATAAAAAGAAGGAGTATTTTTAGACCCTGTCTCCACTTCTCTATATTAAAGTAGTACTTCTGACAGAGAAGAGAATCCTCCCAACCTAAAATGCTAGAGGCGGCTGGCATGCTCTTCCTCCCATTGGGTTACTTGAAAGATTCTTCCGTCCATTACCTTCTGCCCATCTTCTGACTGAAGGGTCAAGCTGGATAGGAGTCCAGTAGAAATTGGATAGAAGGAGATCTACTCACCTTGCTCTACTTTTCCATAGCACCTACCACCTTTTGTCATAATATATAATCTACTTAATGTTTACTCTTTGTTGTCCATTTCCTCCACTAGAATGTAAGCACCCCAAGGACAGGGGGCTTTTTCTGTTTTGTTCATGGTACACTCTTAGTGCCTATTATGGTACCTGACATATGGGACTGATGATAAATATTTATTAAATAGATGAATAAAGTGTGGAAAGACTGCAATATGGTGTAGGATGAACAGGAAATTGTGTCTAAGACTCAAGGCCAAGCATCAAAGCTAGAGTAGATCTTCCTAAGGGACTTCCAAGGTCATTAGAGCCATGAGTGTGAAAACCAGGGAAGAGTCAAAATCACCAACTGAGAGTGCAACTTTGGCACCACCCAACAGTGTGTGCTATTGCAGAGTTGGGATTTTACGTTTCTGGGATGTTCAATGAGCAGCCCAGATCCCTAGAAAGGGCCTTTAATGAAATGGGAATAACTCTTTTTCAACAGATTCGTAAGTGGGTGAGTTTGAGAAAAAAGAAGATCCTGGTGAGATCGTGGGTGAGCTTCTGTGATGGGGGGAATATGTAAGCTCATTGATTAGAGAAGACATTGTCATCTCTGAGTGAAAATATGGACTGGATATGGGAAACAGATAAAGTGTGGCATGCGTCTAAGTGCGGCTTTGATTACAAGCTTGTATTAAAAAAAAATAAATGCAACTGGTTTTATGTCAGAGGTGGAGGTAGCGGGGTGGGGGATGGGTAAAATGGATCAAAAGGTATAAACTTCTAGTTATGAGAGAGATAAATCTTGGGGATGTAATGTACAGCATGGTGACTAGAGTCAACAATGCTGTATTGTGTATTTGAAAGTTGCTAAGACAGCAGATCTTAAAAGTTCCCATCACAAGAAAAAACATTTGTAACTATATGTGATGATGGGCGTTAACTAAATTTATTGTGGTGATCATTTCACAATATATAGAAATATCAAATCATTATGTTGTATACCTCAAATGAATACAATGCTATATATCAATTATATTTCAATAAAAAAGATTGAAATATGGGAAAAAATCAAATGGTTTTGATTTACTACAACATAGCATTCTTTGATGAAACTCTTTTTAATGCTTTTATTCTTATCTCCATCTCTTTTTGTTTCTCTCAGAGTTGCTACCCTAACTAGATCTACTTTTTCACTCATCTGATTAGGATTTATCAAATACTTGCTATATATTGGTCCTAATTCAGACGTGGAAGATATAAAGATGAGTGAGACACAGACCTGACCCTGAGGAGCTTGAAGAATTACACAGCGATCTCAAAAGTGAGATCTGTGCACACTGGTCACAAAATGTTCCCTAAGAAAAGAAGCCACAGCCAAGTAAGTTCAGGAAATGTTGGAATAACCAACTAAACATACACTTTCACCAAAGGACTTCTCAGAGCTTTTATTCTGGGAACGTGCTTTGTGAATCTCCAAAAAGGGGAATATGGTTTGTCCCGTTTGTGAATTTATTTTACTGCAGATGCTCTTATTCTAAAACCATCTAACTAATTTGGTGTTCTTGCGGATGCATTTTGGGAAACACAAGCCCAGATAAGGTTTGTTTTCTTTCCTGTTCTTTGGGTCATGTCCATATCTGCTTACCTCGTTCAACTTAACATCTTTTATCTGATGCCATCTCTTCTGAGTTTACCAAGATCCTCAACTTTGCTAACAACTTGTGAGGCATCTGCCATGTCTCAATGCTACTTTCTATTCATTTCTTGAACTACAGTTATCTGGACGTCCCTGTGGTTCCAGGATATCTTCACTGGACCAGATCTTCACAGCCCCTCTGCTCAGTCAAATCTTGGAGACCATTTGCCCAGGTTTTTCTGGCCAGCAGAGGGCTCCTGGTGGCTGTGTAGTGACCTATGGGCCTAACTACCCTTCCAAACCTTAATTCTGTCTAAATTCTCTGTTCCAATGAAAATACCAACTTCTGGAAAATGTTACTCATCTCTTTTCTCCACCAAATGCCACTCATGACAAGTGCTGCTTGAGAGTTCTCATGGTCTTGGGGGTTAGGGGGGTGCAGAATAGACAATTTATTTATTAAAGATTTACATAGCAACTACTATGTGTTGAGTACAACACTATCAAATACATGCTATTATTATCCCAATCTTACAGATGAGAAAAGTTACCTGGAGGGTTAAGTAACCTTTCCAGGGCCACACAACTAGGCCAGTGGTGGAGCCCATTTGCCCCAGGCATGCTGGCTTCAGCGTCCATTTTCTTTACCACAACACCACGCTGGTTCTAAATATAGCAGAAAAATCATACAGCAAATTAGAAGGTGTTAAGTGTAAAGGGCAAAAAAGGAAAAGTAGGACAGTCAGGGGAATCAGACAATCTGAGGTGGAGCTGGGCGCTTGCAGCTTAAATTGCATGGGCAAGACAAGGCTCCTTGAGAAAGTGCCCTTTGAGCAGAGATGTGAGGAGGTGAGGAAGTGTGTCATAGGATCTCTGGAGAAGCATGTTCCAAGCAGAATATGCAAACTCCAGGGAGAACTCTGGAGGGCACTCAGGTAGGAGGGACTTCTGTGTTCAACTGCTGTGGCCTCCAGTTTGTCTCTAAGTTCCTTCCCTTGTTTCTTAATAGTATTTCTCAGCTATGCCCTATTCTCTTTGTACTAATGGCATAATCCATATTCAGTTTGGATCAGTTGACAGCCGTAAAATGGTGGCTTCTGTCTTTCTGTCTTCAAACCCAGGACTCCCCTTGCCACCTTCCCTCTGTCAACAGTCATAAGGTGACAGATCTTTCTTTTCACTTCTAGGTGTTTCCCTATCTCCCTTTTCACTAAATTCAAAATACTGCTACCTCTCTTCAAGTTGATTCATCAAACTATGTCATTCTGATATTCATTTAGATCTCAATAGATACTCTTGATAAATTAAAAATTCAAACTTAAATAAAATGTTCTGAATTTTCTTCCAAGGATATGTGTTATGTTTTATAATAAAAATTTTATCATTATTTAAAAAAAATAATTGTGCAAAGAGAAAGCATCTGGCTTTGTTTTATCTGCTACAGAAAAGGGATCATGTCATGGATATATTCTTTACCAGAAATGGGCAATTATTTAGCCTTCCATCTGGATTAGAGAGAAAAACAGGTTCACCTTAGCAACAGCAATCTGATGCTGATGTCACCACCTTGCATCACTTGGTCTCATGTGTTCTTTCTCTAAGATCTCAAACTGGTAAAATCTCAAAGCTTTATAGATCTCGGCATTTAAAAGTCTTAATGAAAAAGGAAGAAATAACCATATTTAAATATTCACTGAGTCATTATAATCTTGAACTCTGTTAGCAGGTCTCTCTTCCACAGCAAACCAAACTGAGAAGTGTTCCTTTTTGACTCACTCCAATTTTTGCCACAGCATTGCCTGCACCCTCGTATCTCTTGAGCAGAGGCCCACAAGCTCCCTCTCTGAGCCCCCAACCTGTCAGATCGCCAGCCTCCCCAACAAGCCTCATCACTTACAAGTGTAATTATTTTATTTTGCAAAGCAGTCCGGTCCTGAGGCGATTATGGTGAGATTACAATCGTGGATCCTAGGGCTGGAAGAAATCTTACTATTCATCTAGATTCTAGTTCCTTATTTGAAGAAAACAGACAGAAACACAATGCTTGGCTTTTATTAAGGACAGAAAAGATTTTAATCCTCTAGAAGTTTGTGGTTCCTCAAAATTTCGGTGACGATTGTCACATGATGTCAGATCATGGTGGGATGCGTGAGAGCATCCCCCCCAGCCACTGCATCCGGCCCCCTCCACTCCCCATGGTCCTCTCCATACATGAAAATTCTGTACACCCAAGTTGCTGAATCACAGTAGCCAGCAATCCTTCCTGCACCAGAAATTAGGCTGAGTCTCCTCCGCTTAGAAGCTTAAAGATTGGCTTTGGTCTCAAAATAAATAACATTTAAAAATTCACAGTTGTGTAGAATCATTTAAGTTACGCTTATTTATAGTAATAAACATTTGCATGTATTGACAGGAAAAATTCGCTATCAATGAATAGAAAACTATCCACACACATATGACACTTTGGCGAAACCAGGCTCTCAGCTTTCAAAACCGCGAGCTGTGCAGCGAAGACAAAGACTTCCTTCATGAGCTTTCATCACACATTAAGCGGCATGTTCCAAAAGTAATTTTAAAAGTTCTCAATTTGCTGGATCCCTGACTAAGAAGCACAGATGATATTTTTAATCTATTTTAATCTTAAAGTTATTTTTAACATAATTAAGCATTTATAACTTTGCTTTATATATACTTTGAGTTATATAATATCGCTGAGCTAATAATTTGGACACACTTTTGAAAAGTTCTCTATTCTCAAGATTTCACATTTAAATATAATGAGAAAATTGCCTTTTGGTTAGAAATCAATATCTCCCTTTTACAGGACTTTTTATTACTGAAAATAGCAAAACAAGAGATTCCCAAACTTGTAGAAAAATGTAAATTTTATCAAATGAGCAATTAGAACACATTTTTCATGCTGAATCAACTAATAAGTACTTATTGCCCTAATTAGACTAACTGACACCCAAATACAGATTCTATCATTGTTCTCAGAGGAGACAAAAGAGCTGCCTAATTTATCTTTATGTCTCCAATATTGGAAAGATTATTATTAAGCATTCATTGCACACTCTCTTTTCAAAAGCACTTTTTAGTAATTTATCAATTTATAGTCAATCTGGGAGGTCACTTTCTTGACCTTCACTTTACAAATAGAGAAACTGAGGCACAGAAGGTTGAGGACTTTGTCCTGGGTCTCTTAAAGAACCTTGTGGCTGAGGTGGATGATGGACCCAGATTCTGTGTAAAATGTAGGCCCCTCCCCACACAGGTCCTCAGACACGGTCTAATCCTGAAACTTGAGCAAAGGTGCATACTCTTTCGACATGTCTGGGTGAGGAGTTGGCAGTGACATTTTGGTGGGTTCTCTTGTTCACACAGAGGAAAACAATAAGAGGAGAGATTGTCTTGGAAACATGGAAATATGGAGAACTTCCTGCAATGTCCTAAAGGATATACAGAGGCTAATTTAAAAATTCATAATTACATTACCCAAATCATATCTTTATGCATTTTGAATTAATTTCTTAGGTGCTTTTAGTAGCTTGGTGGCCTATTTGATTTTTTTGTCCCTACTTTTAAGAACTCTGCCTAGGGGCTGGCCACCGTGACCAAGTGGTTAAGTTCATGCGCTCTGCTTCGGCGGCCCAGAGTTTCGCTGGTTTGGATCCTGGGTGTGGACATGGCACCGCTCATCAGGCCATGCTGAGGCGGCGTCCCACATGGCACAACCAGAAAGACCTACAACTAGAATGTACAACTATGTACTGAGGGGTTTGGGGGACAAAGAAAAGAAAAAATAAAAAAAGAAGATTGGCAACAGATGTTAGCTCATAAAGAACCCTACCCAATGAACGAACCAGCTAAAGCTTGATAGACCAAAATAATACTTTGTAAGAACGTATTTCCAGTCAGTTTACGTAGTCACTGAGCTTAATGTCCAGGGCCACTGTGTGTGACCAGGGAGGTTATGCGTGGCACATCTCCAGGGCATTATTCAGGTCATAGTCAACATTCTACAGTCACCGTTCTTGAAATATGTGCACCCCTGGAGTTGTGTAATGCACAACCTGGTCAACTATACATGTCTGTCCAATCAATATCTTCAGATTAAGATTATGGTGGGTAGATATTAATAGGGGCTGGTCACAGATTTACTACTTGTAGATAGTCTTTGTGTTTGTCCTCTGACTTTTCTAGTCTTCTGTAAATCTTGTCATTATTTTCTCAAATATTTTTCAAGTCCCTGACCCATATACATCTATAAATGAGACTTCTCTACACTGCCCCTAATAGCCAAAGACTAGTAACTAGGGTTTTGATATCCCAGGAGATTGACACGATAAATCCCTGAATCAGCTTTTACTTCTAGAGTTCTAGGAACAATCTAGTTCTGTTGGACAATCTAGGCCAGGCTGCAGCTTCCTCAAAAGGCTCGAGTTCCAGCTTGATCAAAGAATCAGAGGTGTGAGGCCGGTCTCATTGCCCAACTCCCTAAGTCACAGAAACAATTCCAAGGACTGAGTCCTACGTTTATTGATTGGTGCTACCAGAGTCCAAAACTTTCCCCCACTTTTTTCCTGATAAATACAAGTCCTGCAAGATGATCTGGGACAATACAAAAGGATTCTCTTTTATATTTGTTGGGGAAACACTGCATACTACATTGTTCAATTGGAGATTCACACAGTGCACTAGCTTATTAAAGACTCTGAGAAGTCCTGCAAGAAATAAATCTGTTTAATTTTTCTTATTCTTAAACTCATGTATTTACCTTTGGTAACTCCTAATAATATCAATATTGCACTTTGGGAAATGCAAATATACAGAAAAGCAAGTTCTACAAACAATGCTTCTCTACATGATTTAAGACTCTTTCCTGATTTCACCCCCATTCGTTAGCTAGTTTTTAGCACCCAAAAAAGTGTACAAAGAACAACTTTGACCATTTACAGGTTTTCCTGAGCACTTCATAGGTTTTCACTGTATAATGAGTTAAACTTCACAACAGCCAGCATGCAGGAAAGAGAAGGAGGGATCCAGGGCACTATGGAGACAGAGGTGAGTAGAGGGAAAGGAGCCACAGATGGGTGACAAAGGGAACTGGAGGAAGGTAAGCCTGTTACTTGGCCCTGATTTATTAAACCCATCTTAGATATGGGAAAACTGAGGCTTAGATGAGTTAAATAACTTGCCCTAGTTCACACTAGCAGCTTGGTGAACAGCTTTAACCTGAACCCATATTGCCAACTCCAGATCCTGTGCTTTCACTTCATTACATTTGGCGTAATATCACACCATTGTTAATATTGCTCCTATGAGAAAGGTGTCATGGTATAGTGTTGAGTGTAGGCTCCACCTGGTTCTCAAGTTCAACTCCCATCTCTCCCATTGATTAGCATGTGACTTTGCCTGGGGTCCCTTGTACCTAGGATTCCTTGTCTCTGCAGTGGGAATAGTAATCCTCATAGGATTATCAAGAAGATTAAAGGAGTTGGTGTTCAGAAAATACTTTGAATACTTCCTAGCAATATTCAAATAGATACTCAATAGATGTTGCCAATTACTATTATTACTACTATTCATGGCTTAATTCTCACATTTTCCAAGTTTCACAGCCAAGGCCAGGCTATCAACTATCAGGGACCACTGGAATCAATAATAAAATATAATCTCCCTCTCCTTCCTTTCCCATAAAGCTGAAGGAGGGCTAAGAGATCTTAATGTGAAAAATCACACACTTCTTAAGTAGACTGTATGAGATCCTCAGTCACAACGTGGCGACTAAAGAGTGAAAATATTGAGCATGGAAGGAGAAGAGAGACAATATCCACTTGGCTTGTGCTCTGAGGCTCAGAATTGTATGAATCACAACTCAGAATTAAGGGTGATTTTTGCTGGGTCAAATGCTCTCTTGCTGATTCATTACTGAGGATATAGCTGATAGAGAAGAAGGGATGTTTACTGAGAGCTAAAGCCTTGCTATAACTACTCATTGGTTTTTATATTGATTGATTTAATAGCTTTGATCTATAATCTCAAAAACAACTCTGTTTTTTTTCGTAACAGTGGAAATGCTATTAATACTTTCCTGATGAGGTAGACTGAGCATTTTACATGAGTTAGAAACAAAGGAAAATAAATGTAAACTATTTTCCACTATTCCCAGTATTTCTCCCTTTGTGTTGTCTTTTTCTTAAGTTTGATTAAATTTAGAATTAAATTTGACATTGGTAGTGCATTTAATGCCTCAATATATTTTGATGACACATTACTGCAGCACAGAGATGAATTTCGTATTCTATTCGGGTCAGCTATGTAAATCAACAACATTAATGAGCTTTATTAAATCATCTTAGTAAAAGCTCCACTGTCTTAACTGTTTACTTCAATCTACATCCTACAAAAAACAGCTGTCACTTTCTGATGATCTTATTCTAAGTGAGGATTTTCTTCTTACAATAGGAAAATTGATACAGGTTGTAATCCAACAGAAATGTCATATTTAGAGTCTTTAAAAGAGATGCTGTGTTATAAAATGCAGGACTCATAGATCCCAACTTATTGTTAAGAGAGAACATTGGTGAAGACAAGAGTTCAAGGAGAACACTGCGCTTCTGTCATTTACTTTGTATGCAGAACACTACTCTGCAGCAACCGTTGAATTACTTTATAGACAACTGCATTGACTTGGGGACTCAGCATCTGGAAATTCTGGGGAGTCAGGCTGAAGTAGGATGAGCTACAACCCTCCTACTCCCTCAGAAAGGAAAGGGTTCCTAAATAACTTGATACGTCATTCAGCTGCTACATAATTTTTAAAAATTTTCAATATTCTTAAGAAAGTATACTTTTTTCCTTCGTTAAACAGTAAATTTAAACAGTTTATGTAAATGAATGCTTCCACAATAAATGAATCTTATATGTTCAAGGAAACAAAGCTAGGAGTCCCTCATATGGTAATACTTTGTTAACAGCTTGATTTGCTTCTATGTGCTTAGATTAAAAAAATTGTCTTCTTTTAAATAGATTTTGTAAAATATTTAATACCTATGTTTTATTATTTCAGATGAGCATTTTCCTAAGACATTTAATAACTAATCGAGGCACTGAATCCAAGCCCAAACCTTAAAACTCTCTATGGACAAGCTATGGGCCCTATAACAAATTGCAGCCCCCACCCCACATGTGTGTCTTTCACGTGAAAGCAGGGCTCCCTGAACAGAGAAGATGATCTCATGTGGTGGGGTTGTAGGAGAAGGTCACATGGCAGTTCTCCCAGAAAGGGGACATCCCTCACAGCTGCAAATGTCTGGGGTAAATCAAATCCTCAGGTGGGTAGCTGGGACTCTGAAGACAAAGTGTAGGTAGCTAGAAGAGGGCACTGGCCTTTGCCAGTTAGAAACGAATGAGCAACATCTTGTAATGCCAAGTTTTACATTTCTTTCAGAACTTATTTCTCTTGCTCATTCATTCATTATCATTCATTCAATTAAAGAGATATTTAATTAATACTGACTATGTGCAAGGCTGTGTTCTAGGCATTGGAGATCTATTAAAGAAGAAAAATACAAATAAACGCCTTCATGGGTTGGGTGGAGATTCATAATTAACTAAATGAATAAGTAAATTATAGAGTGTGTTGAATGATGATAAATGCTATATAGCATAGTAAAGCAGAAAAAAGGGATAATGAGTGCCAGGGCAGGCAATCGTTTATAGTCCGTTTTAACCAGTTGTCAGGGGAAGCCACCCCAAGAAGGCTGTATTTGATCAAGCACTAAGAAAGCCAGTCATAGAGATACCTGCGAGGTCAGTTTTTGAGGTGGAGAAAAAACAAGCACAAAGACCATAGGGGCATGCTTGCCTGGAGCACATTGGAATGGCGAGGGAAGTGGTGGGAGAAGAGGTTAGACTACTTACCACGTGGAGGTGGGGGTGATGGCTGGTGGTGCTCCAGACAGTTCATGGACTCGTATAGTATTCTAAAGACTTTGGCCTTTATTCATAGGGTTATTCATTGGTTTTGCAATTATTAATGTATATTTGAATTAACAATAGCAGGTTTTTGTTTCTACATCCATACACTTAGCAGTGTTTAAAATAGGCATTGGCAAAATACTGATGACCCCCAAAAGTCTTCTACAAAGCAACAGGTTTTGACCTTTTTACTGAAAGTGGTCTCTATTATGAATAAAGTGCTGGTTCCTTAAATCCAGTTAAAAGCATCCTTCCCTATAGCTTTCCCATCTGCAGCATAGCCCTTGCAGACAAATCCTTCTGGTCTACCCATCACTCTAAACTTTTCGCTTCTCTACAAAGAAAGGACAAGAACATCAGTGGTAGAAGGAGAACTGAGGAAGAAAGAGAACCACAAAGGGAGAAGAGTAGCTAGAGGGAGTCAACGTTGAACAATTCCTTTGGCAATGAATAAAATCTGCTGGCTGACAATACGTCGTCCAATTCTAGGGCAAAGCTACCCGTGGTGCCTACTTATCAGCTGAATGTAGCATATTAGATTGCTTTGGTTTTTTTAAAATTGAGATTCATGATAGTTTACATCATTGAGAAATTTCAGTTGTACATTATTTCTTGTCTGCCACCACACAAGTGCTCCCCTTCACCCTCTGTGCCCACCCCCCACCACCCTTCCCCTGGTAACCACTGAACTGTTTTCTTTGTCCATGTGTTTGTTAATATCTTGCATATGAATGAAATCATATGATATTTGTCTTTCTCAGTCTGGCTTATTTCACTTAGCATAATACCCTCCAGGTCCATCCATGTTGTTACAAATGGGATGATTTTGTCTCTTTTAATGGCTGAGTAGTATTCCATTGTGTATATATATATACACACTACATCTTCCTTATCCAATCATTGGTGGATGAACACTTGGATTGTTTCCATGTCTTGGCTATTGTGAATAGTGCTGCAATGAACATAGGGGTGCATATGTTACTTTGGATTGTTGATTTCAAGTTGTTTGGGTAGATACCCAGCAGTGGGATAGCTGGATCATATGGTATTTCTAGTTTTAGTTTTTTTGAGGTATCTCCATACTGTTTTCCATAGTGGCTATACCAGTTTGCATTCCTACCAGATTGTTTTGATTTTGAAAGGTTCATCTTTAAAATAAAGAGCATTTCTTTTCTTTTACTTTCTGCATTCTACAGTCTAACCTGTCAACTTCCTTGCTTTGAGTCATCTGAAAACTTTAGTGAGTACTCTTTCTATCTTAAAACCTAGGATAATGGTATTCATGTCTTTTATTTATTTAACGTTCATTTTTTAACTATTGCAGTAGGTGCGGAGGGAAACAAAGCCATGGAGATAAGGCATCTTTTCAAACAATGACAATAACAGTAATAACATATCAGTTAAAACTTGAGTGATTGCAAATATGCTAGGGTCTGTTTTAGGGATTTTACACGTATTATCTCATTTAATTTTTACAACCCTGTGAGGAAGGTACTTTATACCCATTCTACAGATAGAGAGCTAGTGAGTGGCAGATGTGGAAAGGAAACCTCCCTCATTTTGACTCCAGAACCTATGCTTATCACCTTAGTACTGCAGTGGCAGTGTTTAAAGATAACTTTTTGTTATGAAAAAATGCCAACACTAGCAGAAGTAGAGGGACTAGTAGGATAAGCTCCTACGTATGCATCACCTAGTTTCAGTAATTAGCAAATAAGGCTCGTCTTGCTTTGTCTATTCTTCCCCCCAATACTTATTTTGAAGGAAATTCAAAACATCAGATCACTTTATCTATATACTTACTGAGATGTTTATATCTCAGTATAATTATAGATAAAAGAGAAGTTTAAAAAAATATAACCACAATGCCATTAACACATGTAAAAATATTAACAGTAATTCATTAAGAACGTCAGATATCCAATCTCGAGCTGTGGTTTAACTGCAAGGCCGTAATCTTATAGGTGTGATACGACTTGGTGCAGATGAAGAACTAAACTACCCACCCACTAATTGGATCATTTGTATTCCAGCATTGACACGTAAATGGTGTTTGATCAGATGAAACCATTTTACATGCAGTTGCTTAGGCTGTGTATTTCTTCAAGTGGTGCAGTAAAAAGCAATAGGATTTAGAAAATCTAGGTTCAAGTTTTGGCTCCTATGCTGAAGTTTACCTCTTATAGTCTTAAGGTCCCAGTTTCCTATATATAAAATGAGGGGTTTGAACTATTAGTGACCTATAATTTAAAATTCTCAAATTCTAGAACTTTCTGAAGGTTATAATTTAAATATGTATATATGAATATAGCCCCAAAATATTTTATTCTATAAATAAGATTTCTTAGTGGACAAATCCTTCTAAACTTGACAACGTAGAATCATGGTGTTAAAAAGGAGTAAAAGGTAAATTATTTCAAATAGCCTTTTCTTCTCTGACACTCAACATATTTGTCTCTCTATCCACCTACTCATTCACCCATCTACTGATCCATTTTTCCAGCCATCAGTCTATGTGCCTACCTATATATCTAGCAAGACATGTGTCTAAAAGTAGTGTTTTATAATATGTGAAAAGAAACTATTATTTTCACGGAACCCAAAACATAGTCAAGCATATGGATTATAATATTATAAGTATGATTGCTTTGTTATGTGATATGGGAAGAAAAGGAATAATTGCAAACTCAGATGAGAATCAGACAGGAGAGCTTATGTGTTTCCAAAGATAAGATAGTCTTTGAAATTCCACTTTTCTTCTTGTGGGCAGATGACTCTGACCCTCAGCCTTGTTTTACGAAGAAGAAAGTGATAGATCGTTAAAAACTCATCACTCAAGGGCTTCAAGGAAGAAGTGGCTTTCAAAGAATTTTTTTTTTCTCTTTGTGGTTATTAGCTTAAGGAGCAAGAGAGAGGAAATAATCTCAGAGAGGGAGGAGAATCTGAGGTCAAAAGTAAGGAAAAAGGACAAGGATGGATGAAGAGCGATGAACTTTTATAAACAAAGGTAGAGTTCAAAAGGAAATAAGTAAGAGCATCGTACTGCAGGACCTTGGGCAGAAGGTCAGCCAGCCTCGTTCTATAAAGAACCGTTAGCCCACCTCCCTGATGCATCTGGAACTTGTCTCCAGGAATGGAGTGCAGAGCAACGTGCTTTCTAGCAAACGGCAGTTCAATACGTCTCCTTAGTTTAAAATGCTCCACAATTGCTTCATTCATCTTTTAGCGCTGTCTGTAGGTGCCAGAATATTAAACAAGATATTCAAATACAAGTAATGTTTGAGGGATAAAGTAAATTGCAAATTTTAGAGATGTGGCCAAAATTTATTTAAAACTGTTTACAGTCAAAATCATGAAAAATGTAATCCAAAAGGATTTTTGTTATCTACTGTCTATTAATATTCTATACAGAGAGATAACTTATAAAATGCAAATATTATGAGTAGAAATTCTTACAACTGTGGCGTGTCGACTTAGCTAAGCTGGAACAGTGTTTCCCCAGATTCCTTTCCTTGTATGGTTCTGGGTTAGTGCTGGCCACAAGAGACCTTCAAAGTGAGATGTGGAAGTGAAACAACAGCCATATTTCCTACACTCTGAAGGTCGGTGCAAGGCTCCATGTACTGTGGCAGATTGTGGACGTCGTGCCCGATGTACTAGCTGGCCTGATCGGTGTGGTGCATCATGCCAACTCCTTGCACCTCCAGCTCCCAAAGATCTGCTCCTTCAGCTTTTCTACTTTTCTGAGGCATGGAGCAGGTGCATATGCACCTCTATGTTGAAAGACACCAGCTTTTTCCCTCCATGCCATCCGGATTGGAGGTGGTGAGACACAGATGCAGGCTCCAATGTGTCTCGCAGGGTCCAGTTGAATTTGTGGGGCTCCAGTTAACCATTGCAGGCTCCTGTTTGTCCTTGCTCTCAACCGCATCCAGCTTTGTTCTCCATTTGCCAGTCTGGCTGGTCCAAAGGCTCTGAACTTCCAGCTTAACATTGGGTGCACAGCCAACAGCTGGCAGATACTGCACCACCAGCTCCTACACTTACACACAAGTCTAACTCCTATAATGAATCCCTTATGTTTTATTATACATAGCAATTCTGCCTCTTGATAAAACCTTAACTGATACAATAACCCTATGAAGTAGGAAAACTATTCAGAAACTAAAACTTATTCAGTGAGTAAAGGAAAAAATATCCTCTAAAATTCATACAAAGTCCCCCAAATCAGCAAACGATTTAAATATTGAGTATAAAATTGTATCTGATCTTTCTTGATTCACCAAGATACTTATTAATCAATAGTCTGTTCATTAAGACTAAAAGATCAAACATTAAATAATTCTAAATAATCAAGTAATTGTGATTATTTAATAATGATTAAATAATTAATTTAATAAAAATAAATTCTAAAAATTAAATAATAATTCTAGATTAAATACTTTAAGCAAACATTAAATAATTCTAATTCAAAAGTTACATAATTCATTAAATAATTTTTGAATAGGATAATTTTTTGGTCATTACAGAGCTTACAGGAAGATAAATTTGTCACAAATGCAACATCATAGAGTTTTGAGCTTCATTGTGTGTTTTTGCTTTGCCAACTGTAAATAAATTCTCAAAATTAAAGAAACAATATCAAAGAGAAATGTCCAAAAATCACCCATTAAGAGCTTAGCAAACAATTTCATGTATTTGCATTGCTTCAGCAATCTCCACTTTTGTGTGACATTCCCCATAAAGGCATTCTGAACTCCAAACCCACACTCAAATGTCTGCTAGATGTATTCTATTGAATGTTCCATTAGAACCTCAACCTCAAACTCAACTTCTCAACATCTCCTCACCCCTGAGCAAACATGTTCTTTCTCCTGACTTCCTAATTTCTGTTAACAGTAGAAATTGATATTTGTCATGACTTATGCCTTCCAAGCATCTTTTAAATGCACTTCTTTTCTGGCCTTCCTTGCAGTTCTGGTGAAGGTGTTTGACTTATGCTACCCCTCAGTTGTAGCCAGGAATGACTTCCACTCAGAGGAAAGTAATGGGACAGAGTAGGCACCATTTGGAATTGAGTTTCTGGCAAAGGTGGCACTTGGAAGCTTTCGGCTTTCCAGGACAGCAAGGATAGAGGTTCTGGCTTCTGTTGCCCAGTTCTGAGGTGTGAATTGTGGTGTCTGTTCTCCACGGCAACAGTAGGGTCTTTGCAGTATGCTCTGTGCACTGTTCCTGCTAAGTAGTCACTAAGCCTGATTCTTTGGACATTCTGAAGATTTTATGAGCTACGTAGGCAGGATTAAATGCTTAATCCATTTAGGGCAATTCTCTTACTTGCAATTAAGAACCTGGCTGATGCATTACATAAGAGCAAAACATCAGCATCCTCTTCAACTCTAAGCAGTTGCAAGATCGGAGTCCTTTTGTGTTTATCTGCAAAATGTCTTTAGAATTTGCCCTCTTCTTTCTCTCTCAATCTCACTGCCCAGTCAGGCTCTGAAAATAGCTAACAGGGTGTTTTCCATATATCAGAACAGTCTAAGCTTTTTGTGTGTATTAACTCACTTAATCTTTGTATCAACTCTGTGATGTAGGCACCATTACTGCCTTTAGGAAGCAGATGAGGAGACTGAGGTCTTAGAAAGATTAGGTAATTTGCTAGAATGTTGCAGAGATGGGGCTGGAAGCCAGGTTTGCCTCATTCTAAATTCCATACTATGGTAGCAACTTACACACAGATATCTCAATCCTTCCTTCACACTGACTGGAATCAGTTTATTCTAGTCATTTCAAACCAGCTGCGATATCCCCTATGCAATAACTTTAATGACCCCCTGCTGCCTCTGGATAAAGTTTACACTTGTGGCTGCCATCCAAGGTTCTCTATGTTCTAGCCACCACCATCTCTTCATCTTTATCTCATCTTCCCTGTGCATGCCTCCCATAATCAGAAAGATCAGACCATCTTACTTTTCACGGGCCACATCTTGTGTTTCCCTGCCTCGTATGTCTGCTTACCTGGTCCTTACACCCAGGACACCCCTTCAAGTTTTTGTTTGCCTAACAAGAGTGACCATGCATGGAGGGGTGCCTCTTGTGCCAGGTCCCACCTAAACATGACACAGATTAACCCCTTCATTCTTCACATTAACTCTAGGAAACAGGCATTGTAAGTCACGTGTCCAGTTAAGAAAATGGAGGGTCAGAAAGGTGAAGGAAGTTGCCAAAGGTCACCAAACTTGTAAGTGGCAAGGTCGTGAGTTGAATCCAGATATGTCTGACAAGAAGCTCAAGCTTTTAGTCACTGTGCTGTTAGCCTTCCATTCAGTCAAAAAGTGGATCAGAGGTTCCTTGGGCATGAACCTTCCTTGGTCTTCCTAGCTAGAAGTAACTTCACATCTCCGCATGCATAGCACCTGTCTCGTAAGTCTTCTATAGCAGTTAAACACTCAACTTTCATCAACGGTCGTTTGTGCACAAGTTCATTCATTCATTCAACACATATTTCTTAAGTACCCATTTGGTGCCAGGCACTGGTCTTCATGATGCAGCAGGGAGCAGAACAGGCAAACTCCTTGTCCCCATGAAGCTTACATTTCAGTGAGGAGACATCAAATTAAAGAGAACATGTAAAATACGTGAGGTGGTGATAGCTGCTATGGAGAGAATAATGTTGATAGGAATTGTCAAGTGGAGAGGGTTCAGTAGGGAACCCAATAGGAAGGGAAGGGTTTTCTGTCAAGGTGATACTTGATAAGAGATGTGAAAGAAGTAAGGGAGCCAACTATTAGAACTCTAGAGGACAAGTATTCTAGGGAGAGAGAACTGCAGGTGCAAAGGCCTGAAGCGGGAGGAAGCTTGGCACATTCTAGGAACAGCAAGGAGATCATTGTGACCAGCACATCTGAGCAAGGGAGAAAGTGGAAGTGGATAGGCTGGAGAGGTAGCATGGGCAAGTCATGCTTGACTTTCTGCAAGCAATTTGTAAGGTCTTTTGCTTTTACTCTGAGTCATGGGAAGCCACCGGAGGGTTTTGAGCAGAGGAGTGACATGACCTGGCTCACGCATTAAGGATAGACACTGAGAGCAATGGTGGGAGCAGTGAGGCCAGTGAGTTAGCTATTGATTATTGCAGTAGGCAAGACAATAGTGGCTTGGATTAGGGTGCAGTGTTTGCAAATATTTTGAAGATAAATCCAGTAAGTCTTCCTGAAGGATTGTTGTGGAATGTGATAGAAAAAGAGAAGTCCAGGATGGCTCCAAGGATTTTGACCTGACTACCATGAAGGGTGGAGTGCCATTTACTGAGGAAGGGAAGACTATGGAAGAAGCAGATTAGCGGAGGGAAATCAAGGGCTTGGTTAGAGGTATGCAGAGTCTGAGATACCTAATAGACACTCAAGAGAGGGCAGCTGAATGTGAATCTGAGGCTCAGTTGAGAGGTCTGGGCAGGAGACACAATTTTGAGAGTTTTATTTATACTAAAATCTTCCTGACTTGTGCTTGCTTAACATTTGTATCTAGCATAGAAGTAGGGGCGCAATATATAATCACAGTGGGGAAAAAAACTGCGGATAAGAATCAGGCAAATGTTTAAGGAGTTAACAACCATAACTAATTTAATTGGATCCCGATATAATCCAAATACCCATTAATATTATTCTCTAGAGAAACATTACATTACTGAAATCAAAATTAGGGGAATTATAAATACTTCAAACAAAGTAGTAGTGTATTTGTAGATCAAAGAACACAAACATATTACTCGTGATTTTTATCAAGAGAGTTGAGTATGAGAAAGAAAGCATAGCGAATGAGCACAGCTGGCTGGAAAAAAATGACTAATCAAAAAATGCACGAACAAATGGAAAACTGTCTCCAGAGCAAATAAAAAGAAAACCAATTGTAGCAGAACACTTTCGAGAGATTATCAATATTATTCCAGGAAAATGAATAAACACAAAGCTGCTACACTAATGGAATTAATACAGAAACTCAATAACTAAGACTACAAGAAATCATCGTTTTAACCAAGGATGGGTAATGGATAATTTCACTTATAAGAATATGAATCTATTGCAGAGATTATGAATTCATTCTTGAGTTTGTTCTGATTTTGTAAAAATGTAGGATATAAGGCAGAATGATTGTGCATGCAAAGAACAGTAATTTTTCGATAAAAGTAGAAGCACCATATCAAGACAATTTAGCTACAGAAGAAATACAGTGTATTGGTTACTCAAGCTAAAGAGAAAGCTTTCTCTGAGTTTACAGATCTGAGAGTTAACACGGGAGGTATCTGACCTCCCCAGTCAAGTAGCAGGCTGGATAATCAATGTCTTTTGAGGTTCTGCGACTCTGCTTTTTAATTTGCAGTATCACTGAAAGCAATTTCCTGGCATTCCACAATCCAGCTCCAGGGGCAAAGTAATTGGTGACCCTTGGTCTATGCAAACAATCTGAATAACAAAGATCACAAAAGGGACATTAGAGGGACATTCAATTTAAATTGCATGTTTCTAGGCTGCTGGCTCTCAAAGAGGGATTTTCAGAACCATATGGTGGCAAAGAATATCTTGGAAATGGGGAAGTTTCAGAAGAAAGTGTGTTTGTGGCATCATGGTAATTAGAATTGTGAATTTAGATAGTTACTCTCCTTTTGTCTCTCCTTCATGCCCACCTTTCTGTGTCCTGGAGTTGATACTCTGTTGACTGAATCACCTGGACACCAGGAGAAGGTATTTTCCTTGCTTGTTTTGAGTCGCATTTCTGGAAGTGGCTGTGACCTTCCATAGCTCCAGCTGCTGTAATGGGCCCCTCCTCTGTGGCTCCAGTAACACTTCCCCTTCTCTCCCTTTCAACCTAAAGGTGATGATGGCTTCCTACTGTTGCTAATCTCTGGGTGCCACAACATCTCTTATAGGTTGCCCCTACCGTGCCTTCACCTTTGTGGGTAGTCCCTTCTTTAAAGCCTTCTGAATCACTTAAATTGGCTTCTGTTTCCCTGAATGACACAAGAGTCCTAAGTAATTTTTAAGTAGCAACAAAAAATTGAAGGGTAGCAAATATGTAGTCTTATAATTTCCAGAACACCTTCTATGGTCCTTCAAACGCAGTGCAATCCTAATACTTTTTTTGTGCAGAAATTGTTGGTGAATTGTAGGCTCTATGCAAAGCTGTTTGCTTCCTATATCAACTGGATCCACCTCCCCATCAAGACAGTCATTTCTCGCACTTTGAGGTTTTCTATCATTCCCACAGAGGATGCTGAAGGAACAGAGCTTCAAACTTTTGTTATTGTTTTATGGAATTGATATAGGACATGGCAAGGAAAAGATTTAGGTCAAAATTATTTGAAAACTAATGTTCTCTAGGATGAAACAAATGTAGCCACTTGTATACATTTGTCTTGCTGGGACTATGGAAGTCCGTGGAGATTTTCCTTCACTTACCTTTGACTGATGTTGTCCACTGTAATGAACGTATAAAGTAACATTTGCTGTAGCTTTAGAGAGAAGAACAACATGCTGCAGAATATACGGCTCTCACAATAAAAACGGATCATCACCAAGTTACATGTCAACCGGCAATATTACAAGTGCCCGATTACCAAGAATCAACCATTAGTGAAAATGCACCTAAAACCTTTTAAAGTCACTTATCACATCTAATTATCTGATGCCAGGTATAATTATGCTATTATATATAATTTTAGTACCATGGCTTACATCATGCTAATTCACCCTATATGCCACATTGAATTTCTAGTCTAAAATTATCAACATATTGACTTCAGTAAGACTAGTAAATGAGTAGTCTAACACAGCTATTCTCAGGGAATATTTATCCATTCATTTATTTATTTGAAAAATTTTTGTGATCACTAATTATGTGTTATATAAGGTGCTAGATTCCAGTGATACAGTCACAAATAATATGTCCTTGAGGCACACATAGTGCAAAAGAGAACAGGGTTCGGAAGAGAAAACTAATTCCAAATAGGGGGCCATGCATAGCGGAGGGAGTATGAGGGGGTATGAGGGTGTTAGCTGGCATCTCTGGGGCGGGCTGGGGGATGATTGAAATCATAGGAGATAATGCCTAACTTCTCTAGGAGGACAAGGACACAGGCAAAATATTCCTGGTAGAAGTACTATCCTGAGAGAGGGTGTTGCACTTATAGGTTGTCTAGGGCTTGCTATGGCTGCAGTACAAAGATAATAGAGAAATGTGTTAGGAGAAGGGCCTGGACGGGTGGGCAAGAGCCTTAGGTGCTAAGAGCTTTGATCTGTGCTGTGTAATCTCTGGAGACCACTGAAGTTTTTAATCAGTTTAATTAATCTGGTCATTTCACAGGTATTTAAGGAGACTATGTATGGGGTACTATGTTAAGCATTGAGGATATAAGGGCAAACTAAATGGAAAGGGTCTCTATCCTGATGGAACTTTGATTCTAAAGGAGATGTGGTGGGGTGGACATTGAAAGAAAAACAATTTTAATGAATAAAATATGTACAAATTATTAATGTTACAAAGGAAATAAAGTGCTGGTGTTGAGAATGGTGGGTTAGGGGAATGGATTTTAGGTGGGGTGTTCAGAGAAGTCCTTTCTAAGGAGTTGTCTTTGAAGGAAAGGCCTGAAAGCTGAGAAAGATTCAGTCATATGCAGAGCAGGGTAAAGAATATTTCAGGAAGAAGAATATTCTAGAAGGATGTTCCAGATAATGTTATGCCCTGAGGTGGCGAGGAACTAGACCTACTCCAGAAATTAAAAGACCAATGAGGCTGGACCATAGCAAGAGAGAAGAGGGTGACCCAAGATGATATTGGAGGGTTCATCAGGAGTCCGATCATGGGAGGCTGGGAAGTCCAGGGCAAAAGATTTTGAGGTTCACTGAAGATTCTCTAGGAAGTCATTTAAAGGCAGTGAGCAGTGAGGTGACATGACATGACCCTGGCTACCAGGTAGAGAATGGATTTCAGGTAGGTGAGAATGGAAGCAGGAAGACAAAGCATATGGCAGTTGTCCAGGAAGGAAGTCATGGTGGTTGGGACTTTGAGTGGTGGCACCATATACTTTGGAGGTAGCACTGTTGTATCTTCTTACAACATTGCTGTGGAATATGGGAGAAAGCATTTAATTACAGATGATTTCTAGCTCTATGGCCTGGACAAACATGTCAATGTTGAAGCTGTTTACCAAAATGTGGTCAGCCATGGGTGGGGTGGGACGGGAAAAATAACAAATTTACACTTTAGAAATAAAATTTTACTTGTGATTTGCTGGATTTACTAAGCTTTGTGGAGTGTGTGGGAGAAGGGGAAGGGTAGGGATACTTCCACACACTGGAAGATTTTACCTTCCAAGGCTAAGAAGGCTGCCGTAACACACTGAGGAAATGACTACAAGAGGGACAAATGCTGGTGAGAACTGAGGAGCCCCTGGAGAAAGCAATGGAAGAGTTAGCTGGAGGATACTTTCTAGTCATTCAGAAGGTGCAATTTGCTTATGAAATGGAGACTCTGGTGAGACTGGTAGAATGGCCAGCAAGCAGGAAATGAGGCCCAAGAAGGAGAGAGTGGCTGAGGGCCAGAAGTGACAAAGAGCCCTAGATGCAACCTTCTGAGAAGTGCCCGTAAATTTGGCAATTACATCATCAGAGACCCTGGCAAGAGCAGCTTAAGAGGGATGGTTAGAGGCAAAAATGAATGGTTGGTGAGGAAATGACAGAGTATAGATGAATCTGTAAAGTAGCTTCATTTTAAACAAGGTTAGGTTGGAACGTTAAAACGTGGAGCAAATTGAAGCATGTTTGTGTGCTAAGAGGAATGAGTCAGTGGTCAAAGAGTACTTGAAAAGGAGGGTTGATTGATAGAGAAAGGCCTAAGAAGACAAAGAACTTCTTATTATAGCAACATCCATCGTAGATAGCATCTACCTAGTAATTTCCAGTCATTTTACCTTGAATATCATGTTTAATCCCCACAAGAACCTCAAGAAGTAGGAACTATAATTATCTACATTTTGCTAATAAAATAGTTGAGATTCAAGTATTTTGCCCATGGTTTCTCAAGCGAAGAAGCAATAACACCAAGATGCAAACTAAGTTCAGCTGCAGAACCGGTCTTTTAAGCTCTGTTCTATACATCCTTCCTACTCTTAGCTTTAATCCCAGTAGAAGCCAGCAAGTGCATGTGTCCCCACCAGCTCAATGTCCATCAACATACCTTTCAGTGTCCTGCCTTTCCACTGTCACCACATCTTGCCCTCAACCATCCCCAGGGCCCTCAGAGTGTGATCACCAACATGGCAGAACCAAATCCAGCTGATTGAGTGCATCTTTCCCTGGGGCTGGCTTGTCTAGAGAAGAAAGTACTCAGGAGAACGTGTCAGTTCTCTTGACAGTGGTGCTGCTGTTACCTTCACACCCGCTGGGCTTCCCTTCCCTTCTGACTCTTCCTAACAATCGACACACCAGGTCCCTGCCTGCAACCTTCTCTCAGAGCAGTTTCTGTCCTCTACTTAACCACCCAGCTAAAAAGGCTCTTCCTGGCCTCTTCTCAGGATCCTGGGTTTCTTGATTGCCAAACTATGGAGAGTAAATAGCGCAGCTTACCTGGGCATCCAAGAGCCTGTTCACATTCAACAATTCTTGGGCACCCTTGTCTACTCTGATGGGCTCAATTCCCTCTGCTTTCCAACTGGCCTAATCCTTGGAGTATTAATTATGTTCTTAAAGCTCTGATATTAGCCCAGCCTTCAATTCCAAATTACTTAGTCTCACTTCTGCCTCTGATTGTTTGCACTTGACACCTGCCTGGTGGACCAGGTCTGATCTTAGCTTCTCTGGTGACATTTCAGGTTCAGCCCAGGATCATATCCATCCTAGCAGCAAAAATTACACTGGAAAGATAGCGGTGGGATCAGACCAAAGCTAAATTAAATAGTTGGTACATTTTTGTGAAAAAATGAACAATGAAGGGGCTTTTTTCCTGAATACGTATCCTTTTATATGATGTCTTCCTCAATTCTGAAGATGTTAGTTTCTCATACTGTTTTCTTCCATTTGAAGATTTGGATGTTAAGCTTGAAAAGGTCAACTAACCTGCAGCAGTAACAAGGCTGACCATCCTGGGTCCAGATTATTTCTGTGTTTTAGAACTTATAGTTAAAGACTGACTGTCTTGTCTGTCTATAGCAGGGAGTCAAAATCTGGAAATGCATCATAGTCACTCCATGACCTACAAACACCTAAATTATGAATGTCCTATATATAGGAATGTCCTGTGCTGAGCCCCAAACCGTGGGCAGAACATTTTCTTTTCTTTCTTTGAGAGGCCATGGCAGATGCAGCGCGAAAGATCCCTTCTCATCCTGTGCCAAGTGTCCAGCACGGCTGCAGACGGAGTCCTCCTTCCCAGCCTCTTCTCATTGGCAAACGGGGTGTTTCCCCTACTCTTCTGAAAAAGGAACCTGTACTCACAGCAACTTGAGTTACCACTCATGAGTACACTTTCCCATAAGAACGGTGAATAGCTGCCCATGCTAGTCCACAAAAGTTCTTTTAATCCAAAACACAGCAGCATTATTACCCTTACATTTTGCCCACACTGTGATTAGATAGGCCTTGGTGGGCTGGCCCAACGTGGATAACGTGTTTTTCTGTGTAACTTAAGTTATAAGTTTCGAACAACCAACTTGTGAATGAAATTTTAGAACACAATCCTCACGTAAACTGAAAAATACTCATACATGGGGTTCAGATAACAACTCCTTTATCAGAGTTAGTCATCTATGTTTCATACACAATAGCATGGCGTCATTACAGGCACTGATTTCCAAAGAAATAAAAAATTTTCAACTTCATTTGACTTATTTTCAATGAAAGTCTTCATCTCTCATTAAAACTTTCTGTTATTATCTGTAATCAAAGCAACAGGAGCTATTTTAGCCAACTGATGATAAGTTACAATAAAAGATTAAACCAGTTCATGGTTTTTAAACAAGTAACCCATTCTCCCTTTCGTAGGGGCATTAGGAGCTGATGTATTCTAGCGAGACCATAAATTCAGCCTCAGGCTTCAAACTCTGCCAGACTGGCCTCTGAAGACTAGCAATCAGAGCAGATGATAACCAGTCACCCTGGGGGTGGTCACCCTTTATAGAAATTGGCACTTTATAACTCACAGCATTCTTTCATACACACCATTTTCTTGGACATGCAAGAGGCAGATGTTTCTTTTTTAGTGATGAGACTACTACGCCCAGACAAAGCCAGTGACCTGTCCAGGTCCTCTAGATGTCTGTGGACAACCTTAAATACCTACTACCTCTAAGCCCATGGTTTTCCTACTATATTTCACTTTCATTTTGGAATAAATATCTGATCCAAAATGAACATGACTTTTCAAGCCTCAGCATGAATAATTTGGGAGAAATTATCCTTCTATTCTCATTTTCTTCATTTGTTTTTTTTTTTTTTAAAATTCATTCTGACTTCCTTCCTCCATTGTTACAGAGAGCAAACAAAATGATACATGTGAAACATGGAACAAACTGTGAAGTGCCATCCAAAGGACAGGGAATATAATTATGCTGGTCTTCATGTAGCATTTTCATACCACTGCCGATGAACTGGAAAATTTACTCAGAATATTGTCAGCATTAGCGAGGCCATGGGGTCGGTTTCAGGAAAGGCTGAGCTTTAGCTCCTGTCACCTACTGTGGCCAGTTGGATTTGCTTTCTGTCATGCTAACAGAGCACATGGACTCTAAGCAAGGATCCACTGCGGCAGGTGGCCAGAGCCCCATGCCATCTTCTATGCTGCTGACACGCATGGTTTGAACTCCTTTGCCCAAACACAGACTAAGTGATAAAATATATATCAGGTTGGCCTATCTGGTATTTTTCTCCCTCATCTTTGTAATCAAGCATGATTGAAGAAGCACTAGGTAGCAGGTGGCCCACACAGCATCACCAGCTGCACATGCTGTGCATGTGGTTTCAAAAGTAAGCATCAATAACCATTTGCTGAAAATTGGTTAAAAGTCCTTATCTGTCCCTTTAAATTGTAATCATATTAATTTCATTTGTGTGTACAGTGGGTTGTATAGATATGCTGATAGGTGATCCAGGAAGATTAGAATATGTATGTATGCACATATATACACATGCATGCATATAGACACAATATATACATATAAGCATGCGTATGTTTTTGTACACACATATGTGCCTATACACGTGTATTCATATATGCAGATATATACATATGTATATGCACGCACACACATGTGTGTGTTTCCTTCTCCACAGAAGCAAGGAACTATTTTGATTATTCTCCTACTAAAACATTGTTTCATCTTAACAAAACCAAAATGCTCTGCTTCCACTTTGAACTAACTTCCTTCCTTCCTTCCTCCCTCCTTATTCTCTGCAATAGGCATTTACTGAGTTCCACCATGTACCAAGCACCTGCAGAACAAAGATGGAAGGTACAGTTCCCTACTCCAACAGTGAGGGACCCAGGCAATGAAACTGACCCCTAAAATTCAGTGGAAGGGTGTTTTTATGGGGCTAAGTACAAGGAGTGTAGAGCACATTTCCCTCCTTGGAGTGATAGGATATGGCTTCCTAGGTCAAGGGCTGCATGAGGTGTTTAAAGGATAAGATGGCATTAGCAGATGGAGATAGAAGAGTCCCAGAGGGACAGATGAGCATATGTGGGCAGTGGCGTGGGAGCCCGAGAAGGCATGGCTGTTTCAGGAAGTTCAGGCAGTGTTGGCTGAGAGTAAGGAAGTTAGCGAAGCCTGGGTTGGAGGAAGTGGGATGGAGGTGGGACAGTGAGAGATGAGCCAGAAGAGATCGACAGGAATCGAATAATGGAGACCATTGGTTGTTGTGATAAAGAAATTAGAATGCATGCTCCAGGAAGACCTAGCCCATGGCCCAAAGGAAATAAGAGTGGGTTTCATGAAAAATAAGGCTTCAATGATATGCATTATCTTTACTTCTCTTTTTTCTTTTGGCTTGGTTTTCACGTGTATTGGTGTTCTGGGGAAATTATACGTGCATCAGCTGCATACAGAAGATTGGTTCACTCAGCCAATTGATTCAGAAAGCTCTACGAAGCAGTAGGTCAGGTTAAGGGGAAGGCATTGTATATTTCAATCCGTATGTGGCAGATGTGGGTTCTGAGATCTAAACAGAAGTGCAGGAGGAGTGGCAGGCGTGTACGTTCCCCCAGTAGCTTTCACTGCTCTGAGATGATGGGTATGATTAAGGCCCCAGGAGTGATGATAATTCCTGATATTAGTGCATGACTGTAGTCATCTTGGGGTGCCCTTATGTCCTCTTACAGGGCGTTATTTGGGAAAGCATCCTGTAAAGGGTCTTGAACATAGATTTCTAGCCCAACTATGTAGAGGAGAAAGCCAGGATCTGGAGAGGTGGTGGAATTTCCCTGCCTTTTTGACAATGGCTACAGCAGAGCCATTTGTCAGCCCTAGTGCCTCCTAAGGATCCTCTCACCTTTTGTAAATTCATTTGAAGGACAATTACTCTGTGAGCGAACTTAGGGAAAATATTCCCTCTGCAACCTGCAGCAGCCTTGCTCTAAGCATGAATCTGCCAGTGCTGGCAATGAGAAACAAAATGTTCCCCAGCAGATTTTTCTAGTAAATCAAGGGCTACGTCAGCTCTCTGTGGGTTAGGGGCTAATATCTCAGTCCTCAGTGCATTTAAGGAAAGATATTGTATCAGTTTCATTTTCTTTCTTTTTTTTTTAGCCACATACTGCATAGTTTGAGGGTTCCCAATGGCAGAAGGAAACTGATAGGTTTGGCTTCCTAATTACATTAGGGAATAGTACGTGTGGCTCTGGGCTCTGATTCCTTATGGTTGCTGCCACAGCACAAATAGGAGATTGCTTCTCCTATTTTTGAAGCTTTTAGCTTCTCTGTTTCATTTTTTCCCCTCTGGCACAGACAAAAGCCTCTGAGTTACTTGCTACTTAGACAAAATCCTGGAAGAATATGAACCAAATGTCAACAGTGACTAACTCTCAGTGGTGGATTTGAGATGTTATTTATTTTATATCTCTTAGTTTATACTTATCTTCATTTCTTTGTAATGAGATCATATACTTTTTATAAGCAGAAAAACAATAATTCTGGATCCCATTAGGAAAATTAAAAATTACATACTATCTAGTCTACATTCCAAAAAGTACATGGTTTGTGCATCTGCATATCACCTGCACTTTCTGAGTTCTAAGTCGTCATCTGTTAGTGAAAATGAGGTAGGCTCTTTAAGAATCTCATCACCAGTGGGATAAAATGCACAGGACAGGAAAGAATTTGGAGACAGATTTCTTCCTGCTCTACTTGAGGGTGAAAACAAGCAGTGGAAGTCAATGGGTCTTGACCAAATAAAGTAATTGAGTGATCATTTGAGGAGCCCCTGGGATCCAATTTCAAGATATCATATTAACCCAGTAACACTTTTTGAGCACTGGAGCTGACAAGAGTGGAATGCTACCCTTGTTTTTCTGTGTATGAACAAAATATCAATGCCTATATCATGATTTAAAGTGATCCTTTTTAATGCTATCATCAGAGTAACCTGAAAACAGGAATAACTTCTTTCTGTAATACTAGACTAATCTTAAAAGGATTATTCACTGTGACCTCCAGAAGAATTTGAATGTACCCACAGTTGGAGAGGAAAGATCCTTTGATTAGACTGGTGAAGGCCTTAGTTAGTAAGGGGAACAACATTGTATGTCTAAGAACTCATGCATTGCATATGGTTGGATAACCACTCTGGCCTGTTTTATTAATTGACAAACCAATTTTAATGCTATTTATATATTAATATTATATGTAATTTTTATTAACAGCTAATGACAGCTAAATTATACTAAAATAACTGCTATAGTCTACTATAACCACAGTCCTTGATAGATAGGTAAACTACAAATATCCCAAAGTAAACAGTTGAGCAGTCCTCCATATTGGAGCCTAAGATTGGAGTATATTCTATAGGAAGATGGAGGGATCTAAAATAACTCTGAGGTTTGGGGAGGAGATAACTGGGTGTTGCTAATAACCAGCATTGAGAATACAAGAGAAGGGATAGGATTTGGGGAAATTGTGAGTTCAGTTTTAGACATGTTGAGTTTAAGTATCTATGGGCACATCCAAGTAGACATGCCCAATAAGTTTTGGACATATAGATCTAGAATTCAGGAAAGGCTTGGGGTAGTGCTAAATCGTTCATGTCTTATGGATCTGGAAAACCTTGCCTAATATCCCCTTTTGGACACGTGCTGCACTCAGAGTGCTGTTCCCACCTAGGGTCCCAGGTCCTAAGGCCAGACCTTAAAGAGACAAAAGCTGGGTTATCAAGAAGAGAGCGGCTAGGTAAGTGAACCTGGTTCACGAACCGCAAATCCAAAGGGGTTGAGTATAGAGGAAAAAAGGCATGGGGCAAAAGTAGCAAAAAGAGGAGAAGCAGTGAAACGACAGGTGGGCGGTAGAGTTTGGAAGGAGACCTATATTCCTTTTGTAGGTTCTAGGGGAGACTCTCTTTCCAGGCCTTTTCCGGCTTCTAGAGGCTACCTGCGTTCTTGGCTCACAGCCTCTTCATCTTCAAAGTATATCACCCCACTTCTGCTTTCATGGCCAAATTACCTTCATTCACTCTCTTGGCTTCTTCTTATAAGGACCCTTGTGATGACGTTGAGCTTAACGTAGATAATCCAAGATAATCCCCTGATCTCAAGATCCTACACTTAGTCACATCTACAAAGTCCCTGTTGTTTCCTAAGGTAATTTATTCACAGGTTCCAAGGATTTAGACGTGGACATCTTTGGGAGACGGATTATTCAGCCTACTTTTGAGATGTAGAAGGAGTGAGGAAAAACCTGATTCCCATTCAGAGGCACTCCAGATTCAAGACGTCTTTCTTCTATAAAATTATTATCTATTCAGTGAACAATATTGCATGTCAACTGCAGGTCACACACTTTGTGCTTAGCTTTCATTTTGGGAATTTTCTTAGAGCAATTCAGGATATCATGGATATGAATTTTGTTCTTTAAGATGGATATCAAATATCATTGTAAATTAGAGTATGAACACTCTACTGAACACTAAGCAACAATTGAAAGCATGAAAAACACACAAGAACACAAAAAATAATTGAGATTGCGAATGTGAAATACAAAAATAGACCAGAAGGAAATACCATAACAAATGAATAATTGTTGTTTGGTTAGAAACATGGGAATATTTAGTCATACTTCAGTCCTTTTCTCTAATTTTCAAGCATTCTATAATATAAAAAAAATAATTTAAAGCCATTTTTAAAAAGTGACATACCAAAGAATTCATAAGTGCCTGACTCAGGGAGGAGCTGGAGGAATAAGTCATTAAAGCCAAATGGAGAAAGGAGGGAAAACAATGGAAATGGAGGAGTCACGGGATTTGGGAGTAAGATGGTCACTGGGGATTAGCAGTGGAGGAGCAGCTTCCGGGGTGAAGTGGGAGGGCAGGCAAGACAGTGAGGGATTGTGTTGGAGTCCACAAGGATAGCAGCTGGAGATCACTGGTTAGGGAGGAAAAGATAGTAAAACATCATGGAAGCCAGGGAGCAATAAAGTCACGTAAAGTTGTTTAAAGAGAAGAGAGAGTTGATAAGTCTTACCAAAGCATCAGGCAGAGCTGTGTAACAAGAGCTGGGCTACGGTGAATATATGCTTCACATGTCCCTAAGATGATACTCTCTATATCTTTCAGGAAAGAGAAGCAGTGCCGAGTAGTATTGCGAATGTGAGAATAGTCTTTTCTCTCCCTAACTAACTGTGGGAAAGATACTTCTGCTTGACGAGCCTCAGTTTCCTCACTTTTAATGGGTGTGGCTTGGATCGGATGGCTGCTAATGATCACTTAAGCTGTAAGATTTTATTCCCATCTCTGAAATCTGTAGGTCCATTTAAAAAGTCTTAGTTTCACCCTCTCGTCAGGATGATTAGACCAAAGCAGTATGGTAAAGAAAAGACTGGGGATTTGGTTTCATATCCGATTGTCTGATTCTTGTGCAGGCCAAACAATTAGCTCTCTCATCTAGAAGCGCTTTTATGAAAGCAATTCAACAACGAAAAAAATTGGAAATGCCAGAGGAGGTAGGACAATAAATTCTCCCTCTTACTGACATCAGAAGTGGGTAAACACCACCTACTTGGGCAAGATCAGAAATTACCATTAAGATCCCAATCTTTTTCCTTTCATGTCCTTAAAAAAAAAAAAAGAAAGAAATTACCATTAAGAGAACAATTAAAGGAAAAAAGTGAAGATGTGTACAGGAGGATGCACATTATACCTTTCAGTCAGAGCAGGCCAAGGGGCTTTCTGACTGTGGGCGTGAAATTGTCAAAGACCAGGTGTTTGCCTCTATGTATTTAGGAGAAACACAAACGGCTATCTGGGCAGAGACAGGACCCTGTTGGGTATTTGGCAGAGTATGATGGCAGATTGGGGAGGGCTCAAGGGAAAAGTAGAGGGAGAGATCAGCATCAGTGGGGCTATGAGAAAGCATTTGCTGAACTGCATCTCCCAAACAGAAAACACCCTAGTCTCGGGCAACAAATGAAGGCAAGGAATTTTATGGGTACACTGGAAAGAGTCTTAGGTTCTGTGTAATTAAGATAGAGGTAACTAGAGTTTAAGAAACAGCTGCTGAATTTTGAGTAATTACTCAGATAGAATTCGGTACAATTCCTATTAAATATTATAATAGAAGGAAGGAATATTTGGGACACCAGAGAGACACAGAGAGGTCACTGGTACTGAACAACAAAGCAGAGGAGAAAAGCAAACTGGGGAGCCATCGGTAGCTACACCTAGATTAAACTTTCTTCAACTCTTTGTTGAAAAGAGATTAGAGTTAATAAGAGAGCTCTACTCTGTAACGTTTGATTTTGATACACCTTCATTCATGCTTGATTTAACTATATAGTAACTTTGTAGTAAACTGTTATGCTTTCATACTATAGTGGTGAAAAAATCATACTTTTTTCCTGACATTATAAAAATCTTGAGTTTAACTTTTCTCCGCATATGGCAATAGACATATCTTTACTTGGTGGAACTAGCAATGGACATTTGTCCTTTTTTTGTTTTGCTTTCGGCTGTCAGCATGCATCCCTCTCCCAAGATCAACCCAGTTTCCTTGCCAAGATGAAATACACAATGGAGGGGAATAATTCCCCAGGATGAATTCAATATATTCTTGGAAAGGTGGCGGTGTTGTGCAACCAAAAACAAAAAAACAAAAAAACACTTGATATATGCCTAATATAGTCCACTTGGTTGCCCAAAATTCACTACATCTTTATTCCCATCTTGATAGTTCAAAAAATGCCCCAAACTAACATAAGTTACCTTTCTTGACATAGCAAAAGTGCACTAATCTCCTCTCTCAAAAGGAAGATAACTCAAAGTCTTGCCAGTTACCCCATCCATCTCCAAGGCTAGATTATCTGAATCCACTCCTCCTCTTGTTCCACTGTATTCCATTGTTCTCATCAATAGTCTTCCACTTATGAGCTAAATGACATATTAGTGACACCACTAATAAACACTACATAAGATAGTGGGGACAGGGATAGGAAAAAGAAGGGAACTCAGGTAAAACATTTAATATATGGATAGCATAGCAAAGGAGAAAAAATGAGTAATAGTTGTAATTATTATTTCTGTAACCTGTCTTTCGTTGGTAATTGAGTATTCATGACTTCCTTCTTCCACCCTCTACTTCAATTTCCCTTTTATTAGAGTCCCTTGCCATGCATCTATTTCTGAGCCCTAGGTGGATCTCTCTATTTAGGTTGCATGAGTCATCCAATGGACATGGCATTACAAGGCAGCATCCATGGGATTTCCTGGGTTTCATCCATGTATCTTCCTTCCACCCTTGTGTGGCAGCAGTTTATTGTTCCCTGATAGTCAGGGTCAAAAACACCAGCCTAAATGCTAACCCTTCTTTTGCTTGTTTGTCCAGTGGCATGATGAAATAACCAGGCTACAAAGAAGTTGCTACCTCTTTGGAACCATGCTGTGTCCCCTGATGGAAGTATAACTCCCTTGGGTTCCAAACCTCTCAATCAGCATGTCTCAGAGTTATAGGGGTAGGAAACAAAACTTTTGTGAATATCTGATTGGATGTACCCATGAGAGATGTCACTTTCATGGTGGCTGTATACTCTGTGTACTGAGGCCATGACAAAGGAAGTCAAGATACTAGTACACAGAGTGAGAAGACCAGGAAGAGCAGTCCGCTTACTGAATGGTGTCTTAACAGAACTTGCTACGCCATATATTATAACTCATCAGACTCCTGGGTAGAAAGCCTCCATAAAAACAGCTGAACAAATTCTCAAGATGTGGGCTTCAGGGATAATTTCTCATTCCTGTACATGTTCAAAAGGAACAGTTTCTTTAGGGATAAAGGTATCTAAAACTTTTTGGGTAAAAACAACTTGGATTTCAGCAGTACTGTGAATTCCATTATTTCCCTTGGTTCATCCATTATACTTTCCATTAATCCATTATACTGTCTTTCTGAGTTTGATCCTATCAGATTAGAGGAAAACAACATCTCATTTAAAATACCTCATTTATTTTTTAAACCACCTGTTCAATAAACATTTACAGAGTTGTGTCTTTACACCTGTGTTAAACAGAATAATGGTTCCCCAGAGATGTCCACACCCTAATCCAGGAACCTGTGACTATGTTGCCTTACATGACAGAAGGGATTTTACAGATATGATTAAATTAAGAATCTTTAGATAGTGAGATTATCCTGGATTATCCAGATGGGTTCAATGTAACCACAAGAGTGCTTATAAGTGAGAGGCCAGAAGGTGAGTGTCATAGAATAAGAAATGACAATAGAAGCAGAAGTCAGGGAGAGAAAAAGAGGGGAGTGGGGAGAGATAGAAACAGAGACAGAGAGAGAGAGAGAGACAGAAAGAGACAGAGATTGGAAGATGCTACACTATTGACTTTCAAGATTGAGTGAGGAGCCACAAGCCAAGGAATGCAGAATGCAGGTGACCTCTAGAAGCTGGAAAGACAAGGTGACTGATTCTCCCTAAGACTCAACACCTTAATTTTAGCCAAGTGAAGCCCGCTTTGAATTTCTGACCTCCAGAACTGTAAGATAACAGATCTGTGTTGTTTTAAGTCACTAATAGATTGTGACAGTTTGTTAGAGCAGTGATAGAAAACTGGTACACCTTTGACTACACCATTTTATCTATCAACGCAGATTCTTTTGTGCTCCAGAACTGTATGTCCAGCTGACTTCTTAAAAATCATCACTTAGCTGTCTCAAACACATCTCAAGCTCAAAAACTTATGATCTTCTCTGCTAAACCTGGCAGCATCCTCTTTATCTTTGATTACCACCATCAGCTACTCAACTGTTCAAGCCAGGAAACTGGGGGTCATCTTTGATGGCTTTCTCTCATCAGCACCGAAGAAGTCATTACTGAGTCTTGTTGACGTTCCCTCCTAAATCTCTCTCAGTTTCAATTACATCTCACCACCTCCACCATCACCCCCCTAATCCAACTGCTGTTAGTGTTCATCTGCACCATTCTTGACGGGTTTTCTCTCATCCATGTCTTATATATTCTCTTTACTTCATCCAAACTCATCTTTTGTGGAGATCTGATCACGGCTATTCCATGCTCCAAACAATTCAATGGCTTTCTACTGGTCTGAAAATAAAAACAAAAATCCTCACACTGAATAAAAGACCTTGCATCACGTAGCCCCAGCACACTTCTCCAGGCTCATCTTTAGTCTCTGTTTTCCTTGCTCTCTCCTCTCTGGTCTTCTGAAGTCCTTCTCTTGACTTCTTTTTCTGTCCCTCTGACATGCCATGTTCCTTCCTTCCTAGGGCTGTCACACATGTAGTCTGTTTGCCTGGACAGGCAGAAACTGGATTCTCTGGCCCAGGCAACGATTTCAGGAGCTGGGGCTGGGCAGAAGAATGAGCAAATGGGCCAGAGATTCAGGGAACCTAGTGACCTCATCTTAGATGAGAGCAGGTGGGGGAGGGAGCAAGTCTGGAATTTAAGTCCAAGGAAACAGAGAGGAGATCCTCTGCTGAAGGGTCAACCCCTGAAGAGAGTCCAGAGAGAAACCTGGGAAATGACCTGGGAATTGAGTTACATGGGTTGAGAGAGCTTTTCTGAGCACAGTTGCATGTCAAATAAAAAAAGCAGAACCTTTGGAGGGAGTGAGGAGAAGAGGAGTGACCAGAGGGGCACAGAGAGTAGGAGAAACTGGTAGATAAGCCAAAAGAGAAGGCCGTTAACATTGTCAAATAAGGAAAGAGAATTCATGAGATTGAACAACAAAGAGGTCAGTAAGAATGGCGGGTGGATAAGTAAGTGGAGACAGTGAGGACAGTTGCCACTAAAGAAGCTGATCTGTGAAGAGATGGAAATGCAGCAGCAGGTTGAAGAAGCCAAAGTGTCACGGAAGGTTTGTGGTGCTCTTTGTTTTAAGATGGGAGAGGCTGGCACATGCTTAAATGTCTGTAAATTACTCATAGCTCTTTCTTATTGTGGAAGTGATTATCTTTAATTTTATATATATATTCAACTTTAATTTTATATATAATATGTGTAACTATATAACTTTATATATATATATAATCAAAGCAAGACATGTTACAAAGTTTTAAAAAGTCAAATGGCTCAAAAGCTAATAAAAATAAATATAATTCCCCTGTCTCAACCTTCCATCTTCAAGACTTACTTCCTAGAAACACATTCAATGTTTTAGCTGTTTATTTTGATATTTGCCATTGTATTTCTAAGTAATGTTCATTTGGGACATTTCTATTGACTCCCCACTATGAAAGATGAGGTAGAAGCATGCTTAGAGAAATCCTATGTACTCATACACATATTTCTTCTCCTCTACTTTCCCCAAATGGTTATGTAACAATTTTTTATTTAAATAAATATTCAGTGTTTACTACATAATTATTATTTGCGTTGAACAACAAAGTACACTGTTATTGCTTTTTCTTTCTTGTACAGTTTGTTTTTTCATTAAATTTCTTTGTGCTGATCGTTAATTTCCCCCCACCATCTCCAGCAGAACTGTATATTACTCAGTGCAGTCAAACGCATAGATAAATCAGTTCCATTTGGTTGTTGTTGTTGCTGTTGAAGCCTGTCCTGCTGTCATCCTCCATCTTTCTGCTTCAATCCACCTGGTTGCTCTCTCCTCATACCAAAGGGCTAACATCCTAGCAGTTTTTTGCCAGGATCTTGTGGATTAATTCCCACAGACTCTTTATGTATCAGAGTCCCTGTTTCCTCGGTTCTACGTCTTTTTCTTTCTTGATTTACTCCATTATTTTGGTAGTACAACTTCTCCAGTGAGCTTTCTAGGAACATACACATAGGAGGTAAGTTATTGAGATCTCAAATATCTGGAAATAGAAGTAATCCATTTGCCTACTTAATTGATAGTTTGTCTTGGAGAATTCTATTTTTTCCACCAGAATTTGAAGACACTGTTCCATTTTCTTCTGTCTTTCAATATTCTAACTGGGAATTCTGATGCGATTTTAATTCTGGATCCTTTATATGTTACACATTTTATCTTTTTGGAAGTTTCTGAGGTTATCTTTTTATCCTTAGTATCCTGAAGTTCAATGATAATGTGTCTTGTTTATATTTTCAGTCATTGTATCTTTCAGGTATTTTCTAAAAGTATATTTCTTTTAATTTTGGAAAAATATCCCTATTATTTCTTTGATAATTTTCTTCTCTCCTTTTTCCCTGTCTCTATTTCTGAAATGTAGGACCTAATGAATGTCTCCCTTATTTTCTTCTTTTCTTCTATTTGCCTTTTCTTTTTTACCTTTTGTTCTACTTTGTCCTGAACTTTATCTTCCAGAACTTCTACAGAGTTATTGATTTGTACTATAATGATTTCTAAATTTCAAAAGCTTGTATTTATTTTTCAGATGTTTCATTTTGATGGTGTCCTATTGTTCTTTCACAGCTGTAGTAGCTTCTCTTATTTCTCCGATAAGGATCGTGATATGTTTTTATTCTTTTGTGCCTTGTTTCATATCCATTTCTCACAGTTTGTTTCTCTTTTATTGTTTGTTTTGTCTTTGCCTCTCCAGTTAGTGAATTTTCTCAATTGTCTGTGGAAGCGTGACTTATGGTTCACATTCATGATTTATTGATTTATATTCATACTTAGGTACTTAAAATCTGTTTAGAGGATATTCACTTCTGTAGTGGCAAAGCAGCTGATTGCAGACTAGTCCTCTGCGAAGTATAACCGAAAAAAATATGACAACATACATAAAACATCTGCTGGGCGGTATCACAAGGCTACTAAGGCATATACAGGACTTGAGGGACAAAGATCTCTGAGGGAAGAGAAACATTTTGAGGTGAACCTTGCGTTCTTTGGGACTTTCCCCCTTAAAGTATTTGCAAACCCTTATGCAGCAAAAGCTGTACTTTTTGTGTAAATGATGCCATTTACCCTCTTGAAAGTGCATTCCTGATGGCCTGAGTGACTGCTGCATCCTCTGAGCCCTCCAGAGGAGAATAATCCTCAAGAGATACTTCAGGCCTTATGCAGTATATCTACTCCAGCTGGCCTACACTGCTCAGTCTTTTATGCCTTTCTCTGGATCTGCCAGAGAAATCCAGGCATTTCCACTTTACTCAGTGTGGACCAAGTGTGTTTGTCTAACAGTGAGTTTGCCCCAAGCCCTGAGATCCTGGCCAGAGTATTGAATCCTGTGTTCCAAGAAAGAGCTCCCAAATCAATGTATTCCTGCTTATCCAGCTTTATATTCTGACCCCCATGATCAATCACCCTCAAAATCTAATCCCAGGGGTACTCCACTGGACCTCCCAGTACATGTTAGCTAATTTTTACAGCTTCTTTGGTAAGTGATCCCTTCCCTCCCTTGTCAGAGCCAATGTGTCCCCAGCCAGGTAATGCTGGGATTGAACGCTGGTTTTCCACCTGGCAGACAGGAAAAGAGAGAAGCATTTGTTGCCTTCCTTGCAGGGGAAAAGCCTCTGTAGCATCTTCAGCGTGGCAGAAGTAAGAGCTTTTACTAGGGATGGGAGGATTAGGAAGGTGCTGAGATTCAGGGGTGTCTACAGAGCCAAAATTTTGGGGGACCTTTGTTTGGACATCCCCATCCTAAGTTTCAGGGTTCCAGATTTTCATAACCAGGGACCTGCTCTTAGCGTAACAAACCTACCTTGGCGGGCATTTAAGCAACTCTGGAGGTCTTGTGTCTGCTGCTTAGCTATGTCCACTTTTCAAATGGAGCAGGAGAGGGGCCCTTTGTAAGCTACCAGAGAGTCCCTCTGGCTCTCATACTTAGCCTTTTACTATGTTTTTACTATTCATAGCTTCTCATCATCCCTCTACAGGGTGTCAATACAAATTAGTAATTATTAGCCAACTCTGCTGTGGTTGTGGGCATTGTTCCCCTGTTAGCTTCTAAATACTTGATCATCCTGAATCTTTGCGCCACCAAAGGGCATTCACTTCTACTGGGACATTTTCCCACATCACTATCAGTGAAATCTTCAGTTGGGTCACCACCTCATGCCAGGGACTACTCATGCTCCACATTCCATTCAGGATGGGGGCCTCCTTGCCAGCCAGATGGTGAATGAGCTAGTCTCCAAACCTTATCTTAGCATCTGTTTCCTTGAACCACTCTTCATATCACTTTGTCAGTTCAGATCCTCTGAGAAAAGACCTCAAGGCAGGATTAGATGTGTAAGAGATTCATTGGGAGAAACACTGAGGAAGGATGAAGGAAGAGGGAGCAGGAGTAGGAAGGAAGTGCTGTCAGACTACAAAGCAGGTCTGGGAACTGTGAGAGGTGAGAGGAAAGGAAGGAGTGGATAGGAAAGCCCAAGACTGCAGTGAAGTTTGGGGAATGTCTTGGCTGGGCTGTCGGAAGTCCCTGAGCAAAGGTTGCCCATTGAAGTGTCCCCTGTCAGGCTTATACCCCTGAAATATTCAATCATTGGCTGGATGTAATCCAGGGACAGGTGGCCTTAGTGTAACTGTTCTCTCCACAGGAGACTCTCTTGAGGGAAATCTGGAGCACACTTCCATGGCTGCCACAGGGAGTCATTTTCCCCATAGAAGAATTCTGTAGTTGCCTTCCTAGGGAATCAAGTCTGGTTGCCAGTAATTTGTGAGCTGAGTGGGAGAAGGGGCTGAGGATATTATCATCAGTTTGTGGACTTTCACTGAATCCTCTTGTTTTTAGGGGAGTGACTCACCATTTCTTTCCACTAGTTGCAGTGTTTCTGAGTCTGAAGATTTCTTCTTCAATTTTTCCAGAAAATACATCTTCCGATGCTGAGCTCAGAGAAGGTGGTTAATCTATTGTAAAGTGTGCAGATGAGATTTAGGAGCCTGCTCCTTATGTAACCAGTCTTGTTTTCAACCATATTTTATAAACCTGCCTTCTTAGGTACCTCATGCCTCTGATCTCTCAGTCTATGCTGGGGTTTGTAGCACAAATCAATTTGCTTCTTGTTAGCATTTCCCTATGTAGACATGTAGCTTTCAGTTATTTTTCCTTTGCCAAGTCAATGGCCATTTATACATCCTCTTCCATCTTCCAAAGTTGATTGACATTTCCCATCCACTATAAATTTCTTTCTTCTTTTCCTTTGTTCTAGTGGGTCTGCACAATTTGTGCTCTTTTATTCTTACAGGTTTGGAGGTGGAGTAGAGGTAAAGAGTATAGGAAACCTACCTTCTTTAAATAGAAGCTCCAAAACTGGAGCACATTTAAATTCTGGTGGGAAACCTCAATTAGTTGAGAATACAGGTGATAAGGGGGATAATCAATGGAATGAGGACCTCCTGGAGGAAGGAGAAAATGGGATGTAGAAACGAAGCGATAAACCTTAGTCAAGAGAAGGGCCAAGTCTTCTATGTGACCAGAAGAAAGGCAGAAAGAATTGGGTACAGACAGTGATAAATATGGGGCTGTAGAGTTGGGATTTGAGGCCATTCCCTCCTGAATGCCCTGTATTTGTTTCCTCTTATAAGCCTATCTTCTCTCAGACTCCCCTGCCCTCCCACCAATATCATTCCAGAAACAGCTTATGTTAATGATATTTCCGCTCCATGTAAGAGAAAGCTCCCTTTTATGTCTGTTTTATACAGAACAGAGAAAAGCAAAATTTAAAAATTTATTTTATTACAGGCACTGCATGCAAAGCCCTGTGTGTACAAAAACACATGGCGTGTAGCCCCTGCCTTTAAAGAATTTAAACTACTCAGATAGATGGTGTAAAAAGACAAATTTAACATAATGTGGCAAATCTTTATGGCACAGGAATTTATTTTTTTTAATTTTTATTTTATTTTATTTGAGGAAGATTAGCCCTGAGCTAACATCTGTGTTCATCTTCCTTTATTTTATATGTGGGACGCCTGCCACAGCATGACTTGATAAATGATGTGTAGGTCCATGCCTGGAATCCCAACTGGTGAACTCCAGGCCACTGAAGTGGAACACGAGAACATAACCATTATGCCACCGGGATGGTATGGCACAAGAATTTAGAGATTGCCATGGAAACATAGAGGAGGACCCTTAATAAACCTGGGAATCAGGCAAGATTCTTCAAGGAACTGAGGCCTCAGCTAAGTGTTGGATGATTCCAAGTTAGCCAGACAAAGGCAGGAAGGGCAGACACTCCAGAAATAGGTGATAGAATAGCCAGTGTGTGGTGGCTGCATGTGGGGAACTGTAAGGCAGAGGAGACAAGTGGGAGGCTGGGGAGTCTTAGAGGAGGCTGAAAAGTGCAAGGGCTAGATCATAGGGTCTTTTTGTGCCTCTAGAAGGAATTAAAGTGAGTGACATGGTCTGGTTTGGATATTAGAGACATCACTTAGGCCATAAGGACTAAAAAGAGGGCAAGGCAGACTGGCAAGTGGCAACAAGGGCCTGAGGCAGGTGAGTGAGAGCAGGGATTGAGAAGAATAAAGGGCAGCAACTGTACCCAGGACTATGCTGGAATCATTACTCTTCCAATCATGTGTGCATTAAGACATTTGACCTCATTCCTGCAGAGCAAACCACTCTCTGCTCTGTGGTTAGTTCTGCACATTAGACAGGACGGTCCCACGAAGAGCCTAACATAGTGGTTGGCACAGAAGCTGTAGTTTCATTCCCTTTCCTCACTCCATGTCTTTAAGCAACTTCCAGTTTTCCCTACTGTCTTGCCTTCAGTAGTTATTTTAGGACGATTGGAATGATAAATAAACGGGCTTAGTGGATTTCCTTGCTTCAGATTAGTATGCACCACAGCCCATCCATCCATTGTTACACTACTTTTATAGGCAAATGTACAAACACACACATAACGCACATGTAACATACATCCCTTTCTTCCTGCACTTTTCTACCGTATTCACCATCTCCCATTGCTCCCATCCTTCATTTCTTGGGCCAAGAATCCCAAAGAGTTTTGAGGATACCCAGAAATTCAAGATGTCTCAAAGATTTCATTAAGTTTGTGTATTCATTCAACTTAATTTTTTTGAGCACTCACCCTATGACGTCAAACAAGAAAACTCCTTGCCCACGTGGAGCTTTGGAAGAGCTGGCAGGGTTGGCAGGTCTCTCATCACACCGTGGGCTTCTCAATCATTTGGAGGCAGCATGTTCTAGGATTCTTAACTGATGGCGACGAGGTAACTAACGGGTATGAGATACGTTGTTTTATTTTGCCAACAGAATAGGATGGTGATTTCATTTTTAGCTACTCTAGGAATAATTGACAGCAAATTCTCATCTAATCATGCTGTCTTCATATATGTAAGCTTCCCTGATATCTAAAGAGCATGAGGTTCAGAGCCAAGTTCAAAGGAAAATTTGCTATTTCTTCTCGGATTACATGCAGATCCAAGAATCCATCTTCCTACAGTGGGACAAGACTTGTCACAAATAGCTTGGATTTATGGGTGCTCTTCTGCAGCAGAAATCGTTTCACCTTTTGAAGTAACCTTTACAGAATCATAAAATCAATCAGTTTTATTTGACATCCAAATCAGAGCTCTGCCCTAAATAGATTGCTAGCACTTTACATGGAGAACAAAACAGAGGCGAGGAATGGCCCCAGGGCTAGGTGGAAGAGGACACTGGAACAAGAGCAGGACTATTTAGAGTTCACACAGTTGACTAAGTATCAGGCAGTGCCCTGAGTGTTCTGTGCCTTGGATCGCTGTCTGTGATCCTGGATGCTGCCAAAATAAGCTCTCCACCCGTATCCTAGGGTGGACCAATGAAAATGAAGTGGCAGGCTAAAAATGAATTGCACACAGGTTGATTCTCCTTTCTATCCTGTTTGGTTTGGTATCCACGGGAATCTGTGTAGATTTGTCTGGTGGGGAAAGGGGAACAATTCTGATGTATTCTCTGTAGACACATGGGATATTTTTGGCTTGGTAAGTTTCAAACCCCAAATGATTCATATGGTGATGACTTCAGGAAAGGGGTGTGAAGCATGCAAATGTCTGCATGTGTGTGTGTGTGTGTGTGTAGTGTACTATGTGTGCACAAGAATACATTTAGGTAGTTTCAAAGAAAATTTTTACAGTTCTAATGACTTTGCAAAACTATCTTCAAAGGTATTTGTTAAGGTGAGAAACCAATATAACATAGTGGTTAGGAAGGCCTCTGGCAATATGTTGTCTGATTTCAAATTTCAAGTCTATGACTTATAAGCTGCGTGACTTTCAGCAAGATCTTTAACCACTCTCTGCTTCAGTCTCCTCGGTCATAATGATGGCACTTACCTTATTTATGAGTATTAAATGGAGATAATATAAAAGCACTAATAGTGTTTGGCTCACGGTGAGTGCTAAGTGCTATGCACTAACTACTATTATAGTTAAGTGAGCATGGTTGAACTCTGGAGAAAACCCTAGGGTTGGAATGGAGAGGCAGTCTGTGTAAAGCTTGAGATTGGACAAACATACATTTGGATTCCAGCACCTCTGCTGCGCAAACTTGCGCAAGTTACGTGCCCATTCTGGGGACAATTATGTCCCATAATTATTATCAGAAGTTTTAAATGAGAGAGCACATGTAAATCTCCTAGCATAATGGCTGGTTCATAGTTGGTACTCAATAAATGAGAATGATCATTATTAGCATCATTTACTCACACAAATGCTTTAAATGTCATCACAAACCTATATGTAACTCTTAACTAACTCCTAGCACTTAGAATTTAGGAAGAACTCAGGCAAGTAAGGAAATGAACATCCTAGTCACAGAATAGTATCCCAAATGAGAGGAGTCAGGATGACCCCATGAAATGTAGCATCAGAATGATCAGAACAACCACTGTTAAAATTTCAGCCTTGGAGTGCTAATGATTTAGGCAGTTACTGTTAAGACGTGGTGGCAATGTAATTAAAGAATGACCAGACTCTTCTCTATTAGCAATTGGATTTCTTTTCCAAAATGTGCTAAATTGAAGCCATCTCAATGGGATTAAAGTCATAAAATTAAATGCGCCATGTGAGTTCCCTGTTGAATGGCCCTCTCAAACAATGTGTCAGCATCGCAGGGAAATGACCTCCCAGAACACCACCCCATCAGCATCTTGGTGAAATAGGGGGGCTCCTTTTAAGCATACTCACCAGGCAAGGTTTGGGAAGGGTGGCCCCAGTCATAAATGGGAAGGCAGGCTACAGGAGTAGAGCAAAAGGAAGACTGTTGGTCCTGTTATTAGACTTTCTAACTTGAGCTTTTCACGTTACGAACCATGAACCACAGGAAAGATGGAGAACTTAAAATGCAAAAGACAATTACATGGTCATTTTGTATTCATAATACCATTTGGGGACACAAAAATCTTTTGAAATACACTAAAATGGTTTGGCTTTGGCCAGCTTGAGTTTTCTCAGAAAACTATGAGAGCAGAGGGTTCTTGTTTTTGCAAAATTTTCAACTTAATTTATCTCTGGTTAAAGACATTTGGTGAAGGCTCAAACAGTGATAGGTAGAAATGAAACCATCATATCGGATGTGTGTGTGTATTTATTAAGACTTTATTTTTTTAGAACAGTTTTAGGTTCACAGCAAAACTGTGGGGAAGGTACAGAGATTTCCCATCTGCTCCCTGCCCACACACATGTATAGCCTCCTCCATTATCAACATCCTCCACTCGAGTGGTACATTTGTCACAACTCACGAACTAACACTGACACATCACTATCTGCCCCCCTGCCCCCCCAGTCTATAGTTACATTACGGTTCACTCATGATGCTGTGCATTCTATGGGTTCGGACAAATGTATAATGACATATATCCACCATTATAGTATCACACAGAATGGTTTCACTGCCCTAAAATATCCTCTGTGCTCCACCTATTTATCCCTCCCCCTTTCCATCAACCCCTGGCAACTACTGATCTTTCTACTGTCTCCATAGTTTTGCCTTTTCCAGAATGTCATGTAGTTGGAATCATACAACATGCAGCCTTTGCAGATTGGCTTCTTTCACTTAATAATATGAATTTAAGGTTCCTCATGGCTTGATAGTTCATTTCTCTTTAGTGCTGAATGATATTCCATTGTCTGGATGTGCCACAGTTTATCTATCCATTTACCTATTGAAGGATATTTGGCTGCTTCCACATTTTAGAAATTATTAATAAAGCTAACATAAACATCTGTGTGCAGGTTTTTGTGTGAATGTAAGTTTTCAACTCCTTTGGGTAAATACCAAGAAGTATGATTGCTAGATCATATGATAGGAGTCATTTAGTTTTGTAAGAAACTACCAAACTGTCTTTCAAAGTGGCTGCACCATTTTGCATTCCCAAAAGTAGTGTATGAGACTTCCTGTTGCTCCATATGCTCCTCAGCATTTGGTGTTGTCAGTATTTCAGATTTTGGCCATTCTAATAGGTGTGTAAAGGTATCTCATTGTTATTTTAATTTACCTTTCCCTGATGACATGTGATGAGGAACATCTATTATGTGCTTATTTTCCATTTGCGTATCTTCTGTGGTGAGGTGTCTGTTAAGGCCTTTTGCTATTTTTTAATTGGGTTGTTTGTTTTCTTATTTTTGACTTTTGAGTGTTCTTTGTATATTTTGGGTGACAGTCCTTTATCAGATGTGTCTTTTCTAAGTATTTTCTCTCAGTCTGTGGCTTGTCTTCTCATTCTCTTTATGTTGTTTTTCTCAGAGCACAAGTTTTGGATTTTAATGAACCCTAACTTATCAATTATTTCTTTCATGGAATGTATTTTTGGTGTTAAATCTAAAAAGGTACCACCATACCCAAGTTTATCTAGGATTTCTCATGTGTTATTATCCAGGAATTTTATAGTTTTGTATTTTACATCTAGGTCTGTGATCCATTTTGAGTTAAGTTTTGGAAGAGTGTAAAGTCTGTATCTAGGTTCATTTTTTTTGCTTGTGGCTGTCTAGTGATTCCAGCTGCACTGGTTGAAAAGACTGTCTTTGCTCTATTGTATTGTCTTGCTTCTTTGTCAAAGATCAGTTGACTGTATTTAAGGGGATCTATTTCTGGGCTGTCTATTCTAACCCATAAATCTATTTGTCTATTCTGTCACCAATACCATGTTGTCTTGATTACTGTAGCTTTACAGTAAGTCATGTAGTGTCAGTCCTCCAACTTTGTTCTTGTCCTGCAATATCGTGCTGGCTGCTCTGGGTATTTTGCCTCTGCATATAAACTTTAGAATTGGTTTGTCGATATTCAGAAAATAACTTGGTGAGGTTTTTGATGGGATTGTGTTGACTCTATAGATCAAGTTGAGAAGAACTGACATCTTAACAATACTGAATCTTCCTCTCTATAAACATGGGCTATCTTTTCATTTATTTAATTCTTTGATTTCATTTATCACAGTCTTTTCGTTTTCTTCATATAGATCTTGTAGATATTTTGTTAGATTTATACCTAAGTATTTCATTTTTGGGTATTCTAATGTAAATGGTGTTGTGTTTTTAACTTCATTTAAAAGTTTAAATTTCATTTATTCATTGCTGGTCTATAGAAAAGCGATTGACTTTTGTGTATTAACCATGTATCCTGATACCTTGCTAAAATCCCTTATTAGTTCCAAGAATTTTTATTTTCAATTCTTTCAGATTCTCTACATAGATGATCATGTCATCTGTGAACAGAGAAAATTTTCTTTCTTCCTTCCCAATCAGTATACTTTTTATTTCCTTTTCTTGCCTTATTGTTTTAACTAGAACTTCCTGTAAGAGGTTGAAAAGGAGTGGTGAGAGGGGATATCCTTACCTTGACCCTACCTTAGTAGGAAAGCTTTGAGTTTCTTGTTGTTAAATATGATAGCTATAGGTTTTTTGTAGATATTGTTTCTCAGGTTGAGGAGGTTCCTCTTTATTCCTAGTTTACTGAGAGTTTTTATCACAGAAACCATCATTTTTTAAAAGTCTTTATTGTTCATCACTGTACCCTCATTGTCTAGCAGAGTGTCTGACACACTGTTGCATTATTTTGTTTTTTGTCAACTGTTGGGGGATATGAGTGAAAGGAAATGAAACCACCTGAGATAATTACTCCCTCTATTTCATTTGACAAAGTAGTGTCCAGTAAGAACTATAAGAATGTGGTTGTCAAGTAAGAGTTACCTGAAGTTATGGAGCATTCAACCATCTGACCTAAATACATTTATGATAAGTCATTGGTCATTGGAATGGCCATCTACAAGGATGTTGCCTAGAGGGCAGCTTAGGTGCTGTCTGAACAAGCCTGAGAGGAATCCAGAAATGACAAGTCATGTGGCTGTGGGGAGAGTAGATAAACTTTGCCTCCAAAAGGTACAGCTTCACATCTGAGCTCAAGCATTTTCTGTCTTTGCTGTTTTAGCACAAATCCTTAAACCTGTCTGAGATTCAGTAGCCTCCTTTGTAACACGGTGAGAATAGAAAAAAAACTCCCCAAGAGGCTGCTGGGAGATCAGACGAGACAATGTGTGAAAAGGCTCTTTGTAAATTGCTTAAGTGCCATAGAAATGTTATTTAGTTTATTGTTTCTGTAAAGCACGACCTAGTAGTCGTTGAGAGAACGCTATACCACATTCTATTCTAAATAAACACTGATAGAAAATTGGGGCTCTAAGCTCTTATGTGTTTGCATGATATTTGAGGTCCTTCATTAGGCCTATTCAAGTCAACAAATACTTATGACATGCCTACTATGTGCCAAGCATTGTTTAAGCACTGAGGATGGATCAGAAAATAAAACATACAAAACTCCATGCCTTTGTGGAGATTACTTTCTAGCAGGAGTACAGGACAATAAACAAAGTTAAAAGTTATAAAGAATATTAGAAGATGGCAGTTTCAATGGGAAAAAATAAAGTAGGAAAGGGAGGTAAGGATGGGGGCTGCAATATTTATATAATATTCCTAGTCTCTTCTATCTGTGTAGTATCTGTTCTTTCTTCATTGCTCTTCATTTGTTGACAGTTCTGGGGAGCCACAAGGGAAATAAAAGTTAATTTGTGAATTAATTGTGTTTGCTGAGTTTTCAAGCTGATCTTTTTAAACTTCTGAACCACTTTTTATTTCATTAAAGCATACGCCAACAAAAATTTTGGATCTTCCCTTTTTTTCGCTCTGCCGTAATGTATGCTAATGCGCAAGAAATTAGTCAACTTGAAATTTGAAAAATATATAGGTTAAGGAACAAATAATATAGACACTTTCTGAGACATAGTAGTATATACTCATTCCTCAGTTCTCATTTTCTATTTTTGAAATGATCTCTACTCTTTGGGACACAAAGAACTCTGGGAAGATAGGAAAAACATTACTTCTAAGGTCATGTCTATGATCCACATAGAATGACGCCCTTTAGTTGAATACCCAGCTTTATGATTAGATATGAAATTCAGCTGTAACCTAAGTATGTTAAATGAACTGATTTATGAAAATATATAGGGGCCAGCCTGGTGGCCTAGTGGTTAAGTTTGTGCACTATGCTTCAGCAACCTGGGGTTTGTTGGTTTGGATCCTAAGTGTGGACATACACATTGCTCATCAAGCCATGCTGTGGCAGTGTCCCACATACAAAATAGAGGAAGATTGGCACAGATATTAGCTCAGGGACAATCTACCTCAAGCAAAAAGAGGAAGATTGGCAACAAATGTTAGCTCATGGCCAATCTTCCTCACCAAAAAAATGTAAATGAGTCCAAAAAAATACATGAGTCCAATTTGAGATTAATTTTACTTTTTGAAAACAATGAAATACAGGCTTTTATAAATAAAAGGAATTAATTCCCTATGGTTTCGTTTGTTCATTTGTTTTTAATATTTTATTCCCTTTTACTTTGTAGGTTTTCCTATCCGAAATTCTACTTTCTGGTTCCCATTTCTCTGATCCACCTTTTTTTTTATTTTAATAAGTCATTAATTGATCTTCTCATGTTTGGACAAGGATAACGTCAACACTGTGGAGCACGTAGGTGAATGTCACAATTGAGAGGCAATTCTGACAGGAATTTGATTTTCTTGTCTCTTTAAACAAAAGGTACTCTCCTACATATGTTCTGTTTGATTTATTTTGTTGTTCTGGTTTTTGGCTGCAATTCCTGAGATTTCAAATTGGATGATTCTTTGCTATTTTACTCTATTAATTACTATTCTTAATGTGGGTAGGTAGCTGCCTGATATTTTAATATTCACTTACTCATTAATTAAAAAAATATTATTGGGCACTTACTCTGTGTTGGGTAACATCCAAGGCATTTCTCTTATCTCAAGTCTGTAACTGGTAGCAGAGCTCAATGAGTGGATGGAGGTAGAACAAGACCTTCATGGTAGTACATCCTTCAGGTTGTTGGGGTTCCCCCAATCTGCTGTGCTGCTGTCACAATTATCCAGAAAAGGAAAGAATTGAGACAGCATGCGGATGTCTCATGCCTTATCTATCTGTCTCATCCACACCTGAAACTAAGGTGGAGATGAGAGGCGTCCACTACAGAAAGAACATTAACGTATTAATAAGCTCTAAAAGGAGCTTTTGAATTCATATGATTCATGTGCAGCCTGATAATTTATTTAATTTAGGAGGAAACATCCTAAACAATACACCTCCTAAGTTAAAAAATCACCATGTCTGCCCCTAACGTTGACTTTAACCAACACGGAATACCATTTTCATATTCCAAAGAAATTTGTGCACTGCCTTCTTCACTCCTGAAGATTTCTAACAAACTGTTACTTGGTGTTTACATAGCAACTATCCCCTATGATTGGAAAGAGTTTCTAGTTACTTGTCTTAAAACATCGATAAACAGTAGCCACGCAGGGGGCACCACAATTTCAATGATGGAGGAAGTCTACCCAAAGTAATAGGTTACAGCTTCCAGGTTTGGAAACAGACTTCAAGGCTCTGGATACCCAAAGGTGGACTCTATGTCACTTACAATACGAATTATATGAAGAGAAAATAAGAATACTAGACTTGGTGGTATATTTTGTAAAGCACATGCCTCTTTTCAATACGCATAAATGTAAACACAGTGTTCAAGATTCTGATAAACAGCGTCCCTCTCGGGGAGTGTTATAGTGCTAGTGAGTTGCTGGTACTCAGATGTCTGTCTTTTACTTTTTTTTTTTTTGAGAAATTACTTTTTTTTTTTGGTGAGGAAGATCGGCCCTAACATCTGTGCCAATCTTCCTCCATTTTGTATGTGGGGAACCTGCCACAGCATGGCTTGATGAGCAGTGTGTATGTCTGCACCCGGGATCCAAACCCATGAACCCTGGGCCGCCCAAGTGGAATGCAAGAACTTAACCGCTACAGCACTGGGCCAGTGCCCAGATGTCTGTCTTTTATGTGTCCCTACTGGTGAGAATTTGTCACTCTACTTTCCATAGTTTGTATTATTAAAACATTTTTTTAACAATTTGTAGAAATAAATCTATATTACAATGTTGAATATGCTTTTCAAACTACTCATTCCCCAAACCTTCCAGCTGAAATTCTTCTTTACTCTCTTTTCCTCTGAATAATTAATTCAGAACCAAAGAACTCACAAAAGATGTTGGCAAAATGATGTCAGGAAGTTTTCTTTTTGCTGTTTTTTCTCTTTTTTGAGGAAAGTGGCTCATTTTGGGTCAGTGCTTTAGATAATAGAGTTTAATTGTGTCACAGATAGAAAAGAAATGTAATAGCAAAGCCCCAATTAAATTAAGGTGACATTTCCCCTTTTAAGGGATTATTATAAAAACATTCATTTCTCCTTATTTCCCTCAGGCTGTTTTTGCATAGCCCCTTAGAATTTGTTTTGGAAATAGAGCTTGTTTTCTTTTCCTAAGTGTGGGAAGTAATGAGAACTGCCGGATCCTGCCCTCAGGGGGCCCACACCAAATCTTTGTATGTGGTCAAGGAGACCTGGTCCTTGATGGCATCACTTCATGGTTAAAATCAGAACTGGGTTCCCTGCAATGAAGAGGGAGAATGATTGACATAATGTCTAAACACTGACATTATTTAGAAACAGGGAAATTTGGTTAAGGTGTTTCAAGGTAGCTTAAAACAATAGCAGTTTTTTGTCTCGCAGTTCTGGAGGCTAGAAGTCCAAGATGTAGGTGCTGGCAAGCTCTTGCTCCTTCTGAAGCCTCCAGGGGAGAATCTGTTCCATACCTTTCTCAGCTTCTGGTGTTGCCCGCAGTCCTCGGCATTCCTTGGGTTGTAGACACACACTCCAGCCTCTCCCTCCAGAGTCGCGTGGCTGTCTTCCCTCTGCGCGTCTGTGTCTTCACAAGGATTCTCCTCTCTCTGTGTCTGCTGGGGTCTCTCTCTTCTTATAAGGACACCAGTCTTATTGGATTAGTGACCTCATCTTAACTAACTACATCTGCAATGACCCTATTTCCAAACAGAGGCACATTCTGAGGTGCTGGGGCTTAGCGTTTCAGTAGTTACTTCCTTTATGGAGAGGGCAAAAACTGATCTGGGTTCTGATGGATGAATATGAATTGCCAAGAGGGAAGAAATCATTTGTGTGTGTGTGTGTGTGTGTGGTGGGGGGGGTGAGTGTGTGGTAGTGGTGATAGGCATTCCAGGCAAAGGCAGCACCATTAGCAAAAAGTAATTTGTGGTTGGCAATGGCACCAGATGAGACTAGAGTGCCGCCTTGAACCTGGGCAAGAATGGCGTGGCACTGGGCCCCACATTTCAGTGTCCCTACATATCTGAAACACTGCAACAGAAAGCATTTTTCTCCTCAGTCTAAAAGAAACATTTTGCAAGTCATTGACCAGTTGAGAAGATAGGAATTACCTGAGGAGGATGCAGGAAAGAAACTGGGCCCCCAGGCCAGATGATAAGGAGTAGTTGATGAGAGCATGAAGTTATGTGTGGGGGAAGGGGGCAATCACAGCCTCTGCTCATGGGAACCAAAGGAAGAGTGGATGCTTTTGTCTAAAACTGGCCACGCAAATCACCCAACTGGGTATTTGGGCAATCTGGGTTCTGCTTATAACTGCAACCCTCTTCTCCCACCTGCTCAGGTGGTAAAGTTTTGAGAGGTGCTCAGAATTGCTTGATTTGGAATCCTGAGTTGGAAATGTGAGGTGTGGAGAAGGAGCACCTGCTTGGCCTGACAACCCACAGAGTTTTGCAGGTCAGTCCCCTTTCTGGATTTGATGAGTCTGCCGCCACTGAGGAGTCCTGGGCCTTGACCAGCTTCTACTCTGTCCCACCCCAGCAGATATGTTCTGTGTCCCTCCCAGGACCCTGCACAACAAGGCTCCCCTGGGGGAGACATTGCTCCATTAACTATTGGATTGCCTTTTATGATTTACAAATTTAAATACCTGGTATCAGAACCTCCACTTGTCCTTTTGTCTCAGCCCACAAATGTTGTAGCCCCAAGACAAAAAACGGAGAGTGGGGCCAGGTCATGAAAGGTGTAGACTGGTACTTGCCCTTGTTGTGTGATGCTCTCTCTGCTTTTTGCTTTGTTTCCCCTCAAGCTTGTAAGTACAGAGACCATTCATTTTTGTGGTTTTGATTCCATTGTAGTGGTTGTTGGTGATGGTCGTCTACAAATCTGATCAGTCTGCAGCTGAAGGTGGGCACACGCTCAGGTTGGCAAAGGAAATTATCTTCTTGGTGTCCCTTCCTCTTCCCGTGAATGCCCAAATCCCCCACCCAGGAAGCTCATGCTTATCAAGACCTTGTGTTTTGCCATCTTTCCCCAAATGCCCTGACTTTCCTATCTCCCTCACCCAATCTAAGATCTTCTCTGGTCACTCAGATCTCAGCTAGGTATTAATAATAAATCTGTCTTAAGTTATATCTTAAAAATAAATTACTAAAAAATATAACTTTGCACTCTTTACACTCTTGCAAGCAATATGCAAAGGCAAGTATATTCACTCCCACCAGCCTGAGCCAGTGGGGAGAGGCTGAGCTGCACAATACTTTTCCTTCCTTAATAACTGTCCTGACTTCCTCCTGAGGACAGCGAAAGAACAGTGAGGAGCACAAGATACCCAGCTATTCCAGTGTTTTAGGACCTGCCCTTCATAGTTTCATAATTTCCCTAAGCCACGAGCAGCAGGAACTGTAGTCATAAGACACAGAAACCTATGGATATAGAATGCATGTATTAAAAGTAACAGGTGTTAAATAGAAAATAGACTCATCTCCCAATATAGGGCATTCTCTTTGCAAGAATTCATGTGTATGAGCCACTGCTTGTGTACTGAACGTTTCCACTTATCAAAGGTTGGAGCCCAGTAAACAGTCTGTTTCCTGTTCTCCCACTGTAGTTTCCATTCTTAGAGTTGGTTTGATGTAGATCTCAGCTGGATGTGCTTCTCAAACCCTGTGTTCTGATGTTAAAATATAAAACTTTTATCTTTAAAGAAAAATCGCTCTTTATTATATTCAAAAATGGATCCCAAACACCATGCAAGTGTGTCTACCAGTTCTAAGTAATTTTCACAGCTTGGGGCAACCGAAGACATGGCAGGCACCCATTTCTCAGCCGTTCCTAAGTTCCCAGTTCTATCAGGAATGTTATTCTATCAGTGGAATGATAGAATTCAGTCATCTACAGTGTGCTATTCTATTATAAACGCATATTTTAGACACTGTCAAGGTGATGTATAAACTTACTTGTTCATTCATAGAACTATCACAATTATAATACTAATTATAATGAAAACTCATAATAATTTGTACAAGTTTTGCCCAAAACTATTGGAATCGAGGATGCTACTAAAGTGAAAGTAGTAAGAATCACTAGAATAGCTGAAAGATCCAACGTGCTCTGGGAATTTCAGATCTTAAAGGCCAACACTGACATGGAACCCACCCAAAGACCGCCCTCACCCTCTGTGGTGAGGTACAACTTAGCTGCAAAAAGAGTTGAGATGATGATGATAACGAGCAAGCAATGAGAACGGAGCCAAATACTCAAGAGTCTCTAGAAGTGGGTGGGCAAAAGAAAACACTGGGTTCTTAAAAACCAAAGAGCATAAAGTTCAACTGGATAAGTTTTCCTTTCAGTGCCATATGCCATTGGAATTAATCTGCATTGGCTTCGGTGAAAGATGACATTTTAACCAATGCCTCTCAAAGTTTACTGTGCATATGAATCACCTGGGGATTTTGTTAAAAAGAAGAAGGAGGGCTTGAGATTCCTTATTTCTAAAATCTCCCAGATGATTCTGATGCTGTTGTCCATAGACTGCAATTTGAGTAGCAAGGACCAATCAATGTCTTCAAACAAACCACAGAATATCCCATCTTCCATCTCAGACAAAAGCTTGTGTGATATTCTTCATCTCTGTGGAAAACTCAAATGCAAATTGCCTCTTTTCACTTTTGCCTAAACTATGGTGTCAGAAAAAATAGGTCTTAAAGAAATATACAGTTGTTGAGTGAACCGAAATACAGCAAATCCCTCTTCAGCAGGCCGTAAAGCCAATCTCTGGCTGCGCCCATGCTAATAAGAGCAAACTTTTAAAGCCAAGATTCCTGATTCTCATTCCAAGGTGTTTATCCTTGAGAATGAAAAACCAATGCCAATAAATATGGTTAGCTCAGCTCTAATGAAGCAAAGGGGCAGCCACCCAGGCCAAGGAGAGAGCAGGGTGTTGCAGGCAGATGGATGTTGGCCAGCCAGGGCTGCACGGCTTACTGACACCCACCTGATGCGTGCTCCAAGAGCAAGAGGGAAAGCACATCCGTGCTCAGAGAATAAATGGGGCTGAGGAGCAGCTTAAATGGTTTGTTATTGCCTCATAAATTACATTCCATAAACACAATGGTCCAAACGCTGCCTTGAGTTACTCACCTTCAAAGCCAAGAGAATTAAGTGCACAGATCCAAAAGAGAATTGATGGATCCAATATTTTTAATTTTCAAAAGATGCCTTTATAGTTGGCCGTATACCTTTTAAGCATATTTATGGGCTCACCTGCCTAATTTTGTCTGTCCGGGTGTGTGTGATTACGTGCTTCACAATCAAGCTACAGAAGTTAGTGCTACCTCATTTTCACACCATTTTCAAAGAGTGTGTCAAGGGCAAACTAAGTGCAGTTAGACAGAAACAAAGAAATGTCTGCTCTACATTTCTCGTATGCAGAAGTCATCCTATTTTGGTGGACCAACATTTATTCTTACCTTGATCCATGAATTCTTTCATTGAAAGCAATCCGAGATTTATTAGGGGGCTTCTTGCCTTTTGCAGTGAGCATGGAAGCAGTTGGCTCAGCAAGGTGAGCGAAATGCAGTTTGGAGTTTCTTTACAATTCAGCTTAAATCACACAATTGGCTTCAGAAACAACTGTTTAATTCCAGAAGACTCTTTCACGCCAGATTTAATGCTGTACCGAGATCTGTCCCTTAATAGCTAAACTGTCTTTTAAACATAGGAAAATAACTTCCTTCCCAGGAAATACAATGACTTTGGATTTAGACAAGGATAAGAATGAATAGAACAGACTTGATTTTGGACAGAAAAGTTATTTTAAACCTGGATCTAGAAATATATACATTAGCCATTGGTAAAAAGAACAGCATGGAATGAAAGCATGGAAAATGTGTTTCTAACTCAAATAAAAATAGCTGAAAAAAAAATCCTAAAGTCCATGTGTGTAATTAGTCCCATGGTTCCCTGAAATCTAAACCAAGGAAACAAAGATCTCTAAAAATGAGACCTTTTAAAGAAGTGTGGACCTTGGGAGTCTAGGCTCATCTCAAAATCGTACTTATAGAAGCTGAAGGGGCTGGAATACTTACGTACTAACTGTGTAGAAGCCATAACATCAGATCTGTCCAAAGATTTCTTTTTTGAAATCAATGCAACCTATTTACAAGTCTCCAGTGTATAATTCTTCAGCTCTTAGAATCACTTTCTTAATAAGCCAAGGTGAATTTCTGATGAATCAGCTCAACTATCCATCCATCCAACCATCCAACCATCCATCCATCCATCCATCCATCCATCCATCCATCCTTCCACCATGAGTATTCAAGAATCATTTATGTAGTATCAATCATGTGCCAAGTACTCTGTCAAGCATTAGGGATAAAAGCAGAACATGACACGCTTCTCTTCTTGTTGCCTTGCCTGCTACCTCCAGACAGATTTAATCACTCCCTCTCTTGCACTGCTGATATGAATCCATATGGTTAAAAACTCAAACGGGTGAAAAATAGGGTTAACATTCTCTTGTGAAAATTAAAAGCCTTTCCCAAAATTCTTATGAGAATTAGAAGGTCAGTTCATCTCCAGTCTAATTTGTTTTCATATTTAGTTCTATGATTGTGGGTTTCAGGGGGAAGAAATTATGCCTGTCTCACTTATTGAGTCTCCCCAGCTTCTAGACATATTAGACACAAATATTGAAGGAAGGAAGGAATGCCTTTGATTCCTGAGCACACGGCACAGTCTGGCACAGAATATTTGTCCTACAGAAATATTTATTAAGTGAAACTGAATTCAGAGTCAACATCAAGTGAGTGAGACACACATAGAAATTGATCATTGGAGTTTGGCTAAGTTCTTTTTACATAGAAGTGTGTCAACGAGTAGTGGTAGCATATAGAATAAATTTCCAAGCACAGTTTGTCTGGAAGCCAGCACATTGGCACGTTTTCCGAATGTTAGGAAATCTCACGGTAAGATGGACATAGTCAAGTTGTTGGCCACTTTGTTGCCACCCCTTTGTGAAACAGCACCAGACATCTGGGGGGAGTAATAGTTTATAGTTTGCTTCTGCCAGGAGTACACACTACCGTTTGTTCTAATCATTCAGGAAATATTCAGGTATTCACACATAGTTCTGGCCTTACTAATGATTTTCTGTTTTCTCTAAATCTCATTTTCTTTCTTGTTTTGTATTTACTGTTTAATCAAAATTATATGTAATTGTAACATTAAAATGAATTTTTTTATATAAGGCTCACTAAAAAAAAATCCCAGTAGCCTCTTCCCACCTGCCTCCCAACTACTTTTTTTAACTATTGCTATTTGACTATATCCATTGATTATACTTGCACTTATATAAATATTTTGCTCATGCTGTTTCTGTTATTTTTTTTTAGTTCTCTATAGAAGACTAGAATTTAGGTTTTTTAAATTGTCCTCCTCCCAACACACACACACACACACACACACACACACGCGCGCGCGCGCGCGCACACACACACACATTCCCATTCCCTTCCCCATACAATTATACAGTTATATTACAATGTGGGTTTGGATCAATATATGGTCTTTTACATTGCTAGGAGTTTGGAGAACACTATTTGCAGCTGAGCCATGTAGTATGGTATCATTACATTTCCTTTCTTATACTCATTTTTATGACTCGAGCTAGTAATTGTTTCCTTTTTTTTTTTATGAAGGGTGTTGCTTAGTTTTCTATGTACCTATTACTAATTAATCTCCAAACTTTTTACCATAAATGTAAATCTCCTTTTAATAGCCACACACTTTCATTGTGCTATTGATTCTTCCTTTTTGAGACATCCCTCTAGAGTGCTCTGCCTCCCTGCTCTCATATGGAGCTTATGTTCCCTGGATTTAAGGCTGAGATGTCCTCCTGGGATCTCTTCACCATCATCCTTGGGGATTCCCTCAGTTAATCTTTGTGTCTGATTGTTTCCTGGATCCAATGTCTTTTTTGTTGATATACTTCCTTGTTTTAAAGGATTTCCTCCTCCAGTAGCTTCCTGAGAAAAGTTTTAAGGGAGGAAAATGTGGAGACCTTGAATGTCTGACAATGTCTATTTTATCCTCTCATTTAGTGGATAGCGCGACTGGGTGTAGAATATTAGATTGGAAATCATATCCCCCTCAGAATTTTGAAAGCATGTGTTGATCATTCATCTCTACTTTCCAATATGCTGTTGAGAAGTTCAATGCTATTTTGCATCTTGATAATTTGTTTTTACTTTCTGAAACCTTTATGAAATTTTTTCTTTGTCTCTGGTGTTCTGAAATTTAATAGTGGTGTATACGGGCTTGGGCCTTTTCTACCTATTTTGCTCTCACTTGGTAGTCTCTTTAATGTGGAAATTCATGTACTTCCATTCCGGAAATTGTGTTTGTAACATTTATTAGATAATTTTCTCCTCTCTATTTTCTCTTTCTTTCTTTATGAAACTCCTGTCATTAGATTTTTGGACCTCTTGGCTTAATAATCTATTTAAAAATATTTTTCTCTCATTGTTCATTTATTTGTCTTTTTTCTTTTCTAGAAGGTTTCCTGAACTTTATCTTTCAACTCATCTATTGAGATTTTCCTATCACACATATATTTTTTTAATTTTTAAGATTCCTTTCTGCTTTCTGAATGTTTTTTATAAAGGCTTCCTTTTCTTGTTTCATGAATGTAGTAATCCATCTCAATCTTTTTTTTTTTTTTTTTTTATTAATGTTATGATAGATTACAACCTTGTGAGATTTCAGTTGTACATTTTTGTTAGTCATGTTGTGGGTACACCACTTCCCCCTCCGTACCCTCCCCCCACCCCCCCTTTTCCCTGGTAACCACCAATCAGATCTCCTTCTCAATATACTAATTTCCACCTATGAGTGGAGTCATATAGAGTTCGTCTTTCTCTGACTGACTTATTTCGCTTAACATAATACCCTCGAGGTCCATCCACATTGTTGTGAATGGGCCAATTTCGTCTTTTTTTATGGCTGAGTAGTATTCCATTGTGTATATATACCACATCTTCTTTATCCAATCATTAGTTTCTGGGCATGTAGGCTGGTTCCACGTCTTGGCTATTGTAAATAATGCTGCAATGAACATAGGGGTGCAACGGACTCTTGAGATATCTGATATCAGGTTCTTAGGATAGATACCCAGTAATGGGATGGCTGGGTCATAGGGTATTTCTATTTTTAACTTTTTGAGAAATCTCCATACTGTTTTCCATAGTGGCTGTACCAGTTTGCATTCCCACCAACAGTGTATGAGGGTTCCTCTTTCTCCACAACCTCTCCAACATTTGTCGTTCTTGGTTTTGGATGTTTTTGCCAATCTAACGGGGGTAAGGTGATATCTTAGTGTAGTTTTGATTTGCATTTCCCTGATGATTAGCGATGATGAACATCTTTTCATGTGTCTATTGGCCATATTCATATCTTCTTTTGAGAAATGTCTGTTCATGTCCTCTGCCCATTTTTTGATCGGGTTGTTTGTTTTTTTGTTGTTAAGCAGTGTGAGTTCTTTGTATATTATGGAGATTAACCCTTTGTCGGATAAGTGGCTTGTAAATATTTTTTCCCAATTAGTGAGCTGTTTTTTTGTTTCAATCCTGTTTTCCCTTGCCTTGAAGAAGCTCTTTAGTCTGATGAAGTCCCATTTGTTTATTCTTTCTATTGTTTCCCTCAACTGAGGAGTTACAGTGTCCGAAAAGATTCTTTTGAAACTGATGTCAAAGAGTGTACTGCCTATATTCTCTTCCAAAAGACTTATTGTCTCAGGCCTAATCTTTAGGTCTTTGATCCATTTTGAGTTTATTTTGGTGTGTGGTGAAAAAGAATGGTCAATTTTCAATCTTTTGCATGTGGCTGTCCAGTTTTCCCAGCACCATTTGTTGAAGAGACTTTCTTTTCTCCATTGTAGGCCCTCTGCTCCTTTGTCGAAGATTAGCTGTCCATAGATGTGTGGTTTTATCTCTGGGCTTTCAATTCTGTTCCATTGATCTGTGGACCTGTTTTTGTACCAGTACCATGCTGTTTTGATCACTGTAGCTTTGTAGTATGTTTTGAAATCGGGGATTGTGATTCCGCCGGCTTTGTTTTTCTTGCTCAGGATTGCTTTAGCAATTCGCGGTCTTTTGTTGCCCCATATGAATTTTAGGATTGTTTGTTCAATTTCTGTGAAAAATGTTCTTGGGATTCTGATTGGGATAGCATTGAATCTGTATATTGCTTTAGGTAGTATGGACATTTTAACTATGTTTATTCTTCCAATCCATGTGCAAGGGATGTCTTTCCATCTCTTTATGTCATCGCCTATTTCTTTCAAGAAAGTCTTGTAGTTTTCATTGTATAGATCCTTCACTTCCTTGGTTAAGTTTATCCCAAGGTATTTTATTCTTTTCGTTGCGATTGTGAATGGGATAGAGTTCTTGAGTTCTTTTTCTGTTAGTTTATTGTTAGTGTATAGAAATGCTACTGATTTATGCATGTTAATTTTATACCCTGCTACTTTGCTGTAGTTGTTGATTATTTCTAATAGTTTTTCTGTGGATTCTTTGGGGTTTTCTATGTATAAGATCATGTCGTCTGCAAACAACGAGAGTTTTACTTCTTCGTTACCTATTTGGATTCCTTTTATTTCTTTTTCCTGCCGAATTGCTCTGGCCAGCACCTCCAGAACTATGTTGAATAGGAGTGGTGAAAGTGGGCACCCTTGTCTTGTTCCTGTCCTCAGAGGGATGGCTTTCAGCTTTTGTCCATTGAGTATGATGTTGGCTGTGGGTCTATCATATATGGCCTTTATTATGTTGAGGTACTTTCCTTCTATACCCATTTTACTGAGGGTTTTTATCATAAATGGGTGTTGGATCTTGTCGAATGCTTTCTCTGCATCTATTGAGATGATCATGTGGTTTTTGGTTTTCATTTTGTTAATGTAGTGTATCACGTTGATTGACTTGCGGATGTTGAACCATCCCTGTGTCCCTGGTATAAATCCCACTTGATCATGGTGTATAATCTTTTTGATGTATTGCTGTAATCGGTTTGCCAAAATTTTGTTGAGGATTTTTGCATCTATGTTCATCAGTGATATCGGCCTGTAGTTCTCCTTCTTTGTGTTGTCCTTGTCAGGTTTGGGGATCAGAGTGATGTTGGCTTCATAGAATGTGTTAGGGAGTTCTCCATCTTTCTCAATTTTCTGGAACAGTTTGAGGAGAATAGGTATTAAGTCTTCTTTGAATGTTTGGTAGAATTCTCCAGAGAAGCCGTCTGGTCCTGGACTCTTGTTTTGGGGGAGGTTTTTGATTACCGTTTCTATTTCCTTACTTGTGATTGGTCTATTCAGATTCTCCATTTCTTCCTGATTCAGTTTGGGGAGATTGTAGGAGTCTAGGAATTTGTCCATTTCTTCCAGGTTGTTCAATTTGTTGGCATATAGTTTTTCATAGTATTCTCTTATGATCTCTTGTATTTCATTGGTATCTGTTGTGATTTCTCCTCTGTCATTCCTGATTTTATTAATTTGCGATTTCTCTCTTCTTTTCTTGGTGAGTCTGGCTAGGGGTTTGTCAATTTTGTTAATTCTTTCGAAGAACCAACTCTTTGTTTCATTGATCCTTTCTATTGTCTTTTTTGTTTCAATATCGTTTATTTCTGCTCTTATTTTTATTATTTCCCTCCTTCTACTGACTCTGGGCCTTGTTTGTTCTTCTTTTTCTAGTTCTGTTAGGTGTCGTTTGAGGTTGCTTATGTGAGCTTTTTCTTGTTTAGTGAGGTGAGCCTGTATTGCGATGAATTTCCCTCTTAGGACTGCTTTTGCTGCATCCCAAATGATTTGGTATGTCGTGTTCTCATTTTCATTTGTCTCCAGATAATATTTGATTTCTTCTTTAATTTCTTCAATGATCCATTGTTTGTTGAGAAGCGTGTTGTTTAGTCTCCACATTTTTGCACCTTTCTCTGCTTTTTTCTTGTAGTTGATTTCTAGTTTAATAGCGTTATGATCAGAAAAGATGCTTGATATTATTTCAACTCTCTTGTATTTATTGATGTTTGCTTTGGTTCCCAAAATATGGTCAATCCTTGAGAATGTTCCATGTGCACTTGAGAAGAATGTGTAACCTGCTGTTTTTGGATGAAGTGTTCTATATATATCTATTAAGTCCATCTGGTCTAATTTTTCATTTAATTCTATTATTTCCTTGTTGATTTTCTGTCTGGATGTTCTGTCCATTGGTGTTAACGGTGTGTTGAGGTCCCCTACTATTATTGTATTGTTGTTGATGTCTTCTTTTAGTTCTATTAAGAGTTGCTTTACAAATTTTGGTGCTCCTGTGTTGGGTGCGTATATATTTATAAGTGTTATGTCTTCTTGGTGGAGAGTCCCTTTTATCATTATATACTGTCCCTCTTTGTCTTTCTTTATCTGTTTTGCTTTGAAATCTACCTTGTCTGATATTAGTATAGCGACACCTGCTTTCTTTTGTTCATTATTAGCTTGGAGTATTGTTCTCCATCCCTTCACTCTGAGTCTGTGTTTGTCTTTGGGGCTGAGGTGTGTTTCCTGGAGGCAGCATATTGTTGGATCTTGTTCTTTGATCCATCCTGCCACTCTGTGTCTTTTGATTGGGGAGTTCAATCCGTTTACATTTAGAGTGATTATTGAGACGTGGGGGCCTACCACTACCATTTTGTGTCTTGTTTTCCGGTTTTCTTCAGTTTCCTTTGTTTCTCGTCCCATGGTTTAATCTGTTCTGATGTAGAGCTGCTACTCTCTGTTGTTGTCCTTCTACTTATCTCCTCTGCTCTTGGTTTTGTAGCCCCTTTCCTTTTTTGGATTTTTCAGGAATGAGGGTTTTCCTGAGGATTTCCTGAAGAGGAGGTTTTGTGGCAATGAACTCCCTTAATTTTTGTTTATCTGGGAAAGTTTTTATTTCTCCATCGTATTTGAAGGATATTTTCGCTGGGTAGAGAATTCTCGGCTGTAGGTTTTTGTCCTTCAGATTTTTGAATATATCATTCCACTCTCTTCTAGCCTGTAAAGTTTCTGCTGAGAAATCTGCTGATAGCCTGATGGGGGTTCCTTTGTAGGTTAGTTTCTTTTGCCTGGCTGTCCTTAATATTTTTTCCTTGTCGTTGACTTTTGCTAGCTTCACTACTATATGCCGTGGAGTTGGTCTTCTTGCATTGATAAAGTTTGGAGATCTATTGGCTTCTGTCACCTGAAGATCCATCTCCCTCACCAGATTTGGGAAGTTCTCAGCCATTATTTCTTTGAATAGGTTTTCTGCCCCTTTCTCCTTCTCTTCTCCCTCTGGTATACCTATAATCCTTACGTTGCATCTCCTAATTGTGTCTGATAATTCTCGGAGAGTTTCTTCATTTCTTTTAAGTCTTGCTTCTCTCTCCTCCTCTGCCTGCAACAATTCTATATTGCCATCTTCCAAATTGCTAATTCTTTCCTCCATATTATCGGCCCTACTGTTCAGAGCATCTAGATTTTTCTTAATCTCCTCTATTGTGTTCTTCATTTCCAGTATTTCTGTTTGGTTCTTCTTTATCGTATCAAACTCTTTTGTGACATAGCTCCTGAACTCGTTGAGTTGTCGGTCAGAATTCTCTCTTAACTCAGTGAGTATTTTAATGATGGCTGTTTTGAAGTCATCATCATTTAGGTTATATATCTCATTTTCTTTGGGATTGTTTTCTGTGTATTTGTTACTTTCTTTCTGTTCTGGAGATTTAATGTATTTTTTCATATTGCTTGATGATGTTGATTTGTGCCTCCGCATGGAGATAGAGTTTAGTTGCTCCTTTCACTTGTTTCAGCTGCTGCGGTGGGGGGAGCAGCTGTTTATACTTCACCAACCAGGAACCCTGTCCGTAGTTGCTAACTGGGCCTGGGCCCCTCTTCTTAGCCACAGTGGCCCTTTGGATTCCCTCCTCTGCCGTGGGGGCCGTCACGGGGGGCTTCAGGCTGCAGGTGCCTACTGTTGTTGCCCACCTAGATGCGCTCTCTCCTTGGGGTCTGCAACGGTGTTATGGGCTTTTCCAGCGGCCAGGGGTGGGATCACTTTTATTTGTCACTCGGTTGCTGTCGGCACCCACCAAATCTCACTTGTCCTCTATGGGTCGCAGGAGAGCTATTGGCATCTTCTACAGTCTGTGGTTAGTACACCTAGCTATGCTGCTTTTGCCCTGGGGTCTTCCAGCCTTGTGGCTGGCGGCTGGGTGCCTTCTACTGGTGCTGTGCAGAGGCTTTCCCTAAGGCTTCTGTGAGCCTGTAGGGTTTCCCCCTAGGCTACTAAGCTGGGTCTCTGGAACTCTCTCCAGCCCCAGTCCTCTCCGAGATCTCCGGCAATCCCTAGCCTCACCGGGTGGGCAACGGCAGCTGGGGGTCGCCCCGCCCTCTGGGCTTCTCTCCGGGCCTCTGCCGGGAGCTCTGAATGCTCAGCGTGGCCCCTCTGCTACCGGCAGACAGAGAGTTTTGTCTGCTGCCTGGCGGAGCTCCGGCGCTTCCCCTCCGGGTCGCCGGACCCGCCTTTGAAAGTTCCCCCGCCCCAGTCCTCTCCGAGATCCCCGGCAATCCCTAGTCCCACGGGGCGGGCAACGGCAGCTGGGGGACGCCCCGCCCTCTGGGCTTCTGTCCGAGCCTCTGCCGGGAGCCCTGAATGCTGGGCGTGGCCCCTCTGCTAATGGCAGACAGAGAGTTTTGTCTGCTGCCTGGCGGAGCTCCGGCGCTTCTCCACCGGGTCGCCGGACCCGCCTTTGAAAGTTCCCCCGCCCCGGTCCTCTCCAAGATCTCCGGCAATCCCTAGTCCCACGGGGCGGGCAACGGCAGCTGGGGGTCGCCCCGCCCTCTGGGCTTCTCTCCGGGCCTCTGCCGGGAGCCCTGAGTGCTCAGCGTGGCCCCTCTGCTACCGGGAGACAGAGAGTTTTGTCTGCTGCCTGGGGGAGCTCCGGCACTTCCCCTCCGGGTCGCCGATCCGGCCTTTGAAAGTTCCCCCGCCCCGGTCCTCTCCGAGATCTCCGGCAATCCCTAGTCCCCCGGGGCGGGCAACGGCAGCTGGGGGTCGCCCCGCCCTCTGGGCTTCTCTCCGGGCCTCTGCCGGGAGCCCTGAGTGCTCAGCGTGGCCCCTCTGCTACCGGCAGACAGAGAGTTTTGTCTGCTGCCTGGCGGAGCTCCGGCGCTTCCCCACCGGGTCGCCGGACCCGCCTTTGAAAGTTCCCCCACCCCGGTCCTCTCCGAGATCTCCGGCAATCCCTAGTCCCACGGGGCGGGCAACGGCAGCTGGGAGACCTCCGTGCCCTCCGTGTCTCTCTCTGGGACCCTCCGGGCGCCCCGAGCACCAGGCCGGGTCTCCCCGCCAATGGCGGGGAGAGACTCTCCCCGCGGGCTCAGGTGTGCAACTCCAAAGTTTCCCTCTGCGTTTAGGAGTAATTGCGGGGGGTTTAAGTAGGGTTCTGGTCACCTGTTTCCACCGTCGCTCCTCTGTTGTGTTCTCGCTCCTGCCCTAGATGTGTGTGGATCCTCTGGGGGCGTCCGTTGGAAGAAAGCCGCTTGCGGGTACTAGGCTGCCCGTCGGGGTCGGAGAGTTTTCACCTATTTCCACATCCTCCCGGAGGAAAGTCCGTCCGCCTTCCGATGTATAGTCGCGTGGGTGTCTCAGACGTCCTGAGATGCTGTCTGGATATCCTTTGTCAAGCGATAAGTGTCCAAATAATTGTAGACTCGAAGGGCGAGAGACAAAGAGGACTACTCACGGCGCCATCTTGGAATTCCCCCCATCTCAATCTTTTTGAAGTGTTCTTCTCTCTACATTGTCTTTAATTCCAAATTCCTTTTTCTCTCTTTCTTTTTTTTTTACCTCTGACTTTCAGGTTGGCATATTTCCTAAAATAACTGGTCGTCTCTGGATATCTGTTTACATGTCAGCGGGTCTGTAAAGTGCCATTGGAAGCTCTTTGTGGGGAGGGCTTGTTGTCAGAGGAAACTCATTATAGAACAATCTGGTTGGTCATTTTACAGGGGCACTGAAGGCTATAAGAATTTCCAGGTCCTCTTGATCTCTTATCAACCAGTCAGATTCTCCAAGGGAAAAAACTTCCAGTATACTGCCTATAAGGTATTATCCTGGCTGTCGGAATATGGGCATCAAATAGAGAAGGTGGAGGTTATCTCACAGTTTGGTGTGTAAAATTCCACTTAATTTCTCTATTTTTAGCCTTCTCAGTGGTCCTGGAGCCTGCTTGCCCCAGTTCACCAAAAGCTGATTTTGTGGGTCTCTCCCCAACTCCATGATCCAAGACATTATGTTAGCCTGAAATTAGCTGAGGTGGGAGTGTTTATGCATCTGAAATCGGCAATGACTACAAATCGTCTCCCCCTCCCCTAGCTCAAGCCGATTGTTAAGGTAACCAGTGCTCCATGGAGAACAAGGAGCCTGCCCCGGCTGTGTCTTGTCTTTCCCCATGCCAGAACTCCTCTAGTTTACTCCTCCAAAAGTACACTCTTAGTCTCCGGCCAGGCCTGGGGGAAGGGCACATGTTCGAGTGTTGTGCAGAGCAGGAGAGAGAGAGGGACTCTAACTGCCTCTTGGAGTTGCAAACCACTCTCTTGCTTTCAGCCCTTTTCACCTTCACTTCCAGGAGCACCTGGCACCGCCCCTCCCGGTTCTCTGAAGCACAGTCAGGTTGCCTCTTGTCTTTACCTGCTGCTGGCTTAGGTTTCAGCTTCCTGGGATCTGCTAAGTCAGTGGTCATTCATCCATCTGTTTTCCAACGTGCAAAATTAGGTTTCTGTTGTCTCCTCTTTGTTGAGGGCTTATATCTGTTTTTCTTTTCTTTTTAACCCTTTAGAATCCTTTTAGAGGTCTGAGGGGTGAGCAAAGTAAATACAAGTTCAATCTGCCTTCTTTATCTGAAAATCAAACTGAAGAGTTTATGGTGTGTTAGGGGCAGGCCAAGAGTCTGAGTGGTCCAGAAACACTCCTTCTACCCTGGGCCCACCCAGAAGTACCTCTCAAGACCCTGGGCAGCCCCATAGCCAAGGTGGCCTTTCTTGGGTTACAGTTAATAATATACAGGTCAGGATCACCTCTGGGGGCAGGGTCAGGACCGCATTAAGTGCGGATGGAGTTACCTCATATTTATTAAGTATTGCCTGATATATTCAGGGCTTGGCCAACTGCTACAAACTTGGTAACTCTGACTTCCTGAAAACTCCCTCTTGTTGGCCTTCATAAAACGCATGCATATTTTCTCTTGGAATAGTTTCCAAGTACCAGGGCAACCTGAAGAGATCCTGTGGATACGAGCCATTACCTGTTGGTCTATAAATTGGTTAGAATTTATTTGGCAATTGAGAAATAGCTAATCTTGCTCCTGTTCCATGCAGCCTCAAGGTTCACAACATTCATCTTGTTAAATTCAGTTTTTCAGCTCCAAGAAGTAAGGAGGCATCTCAGCATGAATAACTCTGAAAAACAAATGGCATTTCTGGGCAGATCACTTAAGAAAAACGTGTGCTGGGCAAGGAAAAAGCCTTGCTGATTCCTCTCATTCTGTGCTGGTGGACCTACCGATGGTGAGTGTAGGATGTCTGATTATTCTGGACTGGAAAAGTTTTCCACTTTTGGTTATAAGATTGGCAACAATTTCTGGGACAAAAAACACTCCTGTCACTGTAGGGTAAAGTACAATTGGAAAGTATACTCTAAATTGTTGGCCCAGACTCTTAGAGAGACCAACCAGAGACCCCGTTCATAGTGAGCTGGTGTGTGATATGGTGGGCACCTCAAGCCAGTCATTTCAATGCACTTCCTGACTTCACTTCTGGGAGAACAACTCTGCTGCTGAGACAAGAAGGAAAGGCATCCATCCCTTTAAGATTTATCTTTCAAGTGTGGGAACGAAGTTGATAAATGATTCCATCCGGAAAAAGTGGTGCCATATAGGGGTAGAAGAGTAGGCTGTCCTTCACAGAAGCATATACATTTGGAGCTAGTAATGTACGGATCCTAACCTCTGCTCCACCAGTTTCTAGCCATTTGTCTTTGGGCAACTGGCCTTCTCTAAACTTCATCTTCTTTTTTTTGTAAAATAAAGTAGTAATAACTACCTGGAGAAGCTGCTGGGAGGAGTAGGTGAAAAAGCAGGTAGCCCACAGCCTGCCTCATAAGCTCCCTAAATGTTTGCTGTCATGGGTTTTTACTGTGGGTAGCATGTCTGCCCCCAGTCAGCCCAGAGTCATCTCAATGTGGTTACTTTTGAAGGTATGGATCACGGAGCAGGGTCTACTCTCTGGGGAAGTGCCAGTGCTGCTCCCTGAGAAAGCAGAGAATGAGTTAGTGAACCTAAGCAAGATGCAGGGTTGACATTAAATATTTACTAGGCATCCAGAGCATATACGAAAGCAGATGGATTTATCTCCAGGAACATTTCACTGAACTTAAGACACGGCATTACACATCCATCTGAAGCATGAACATGTCCTCGTTTAAGCGCTAATGAGAAGGTACCTTCAGATGCATAATATTACATTCTCTTAATGCCTGCCAGGGCTGAATCTTGCCCTATCACTTTCTCTCCCCTCTGTTTTACACCCACACGGCTCAATGGCAAAGCCCCACATCTCCAAGATAAACAGCCGTAGCGACAGTGTATCTTGGCTCGAGCACAGGCATGTTTCGTCAAATCCCTACACACAGCAAACATATTGTGTGGAAAGTTCCCAAGTTCAAAGTTGGGCTTGAGTCTCTGCTCCTCTCCAGGCATTTTTAGGTTTTTTTGAGTGGTGAAACTTCTTGTATGTGTGTGTACAAGTGTGTGTGTACTAGCATACACATGAGTGCATATGGATTCGTACTAAGAATAAACCTAATTAGCCCACTTTTACTTTTAATAATAGTAATTATTTCCTACAGAAAATCACTTTGTATTACATCACATTCTGTGCAAAACATTCACTAACTCTGAAAATATGAGGTATAAGACATACACCTTAGCATAAAAATCTTGAAATTTTCCATGGAAGATAGTAAGTAATAAATTAATATAGATCCATATTTTATATGATGCTGCCTCTTTGTCTGTATGATCATAAATTGTTTTTTTTCTATTTCTAAAAAATAAACTTTATTTTAGAGCTGTTCTGGGTTCACGGCAAAATTGAGCCAAAGGTACAGAGATTTCTCATATACCCCCTGCCCTGACACATGCACAGCTTCCCCCATTACCACCATTCCCCACCAGAGTGGGACACTTGTTATTACAGCTGATGAACCTACATTAAAGTTCATAGTTTACCTTAGGGTTCACTCTTGGTTTTATATATTCTATAGGTTTTGACAAATGTCTAATGATGTGTCCATGGATTATTTTAATATTTCTTTGGGCTTTACTGAATTGAAAGAATAGGACATGAATATAGAGATTTTCCTTCCCAGGTCCCACAGACAGAATTGTCTCAGCTAAGAAACATAGAGTTACCTCTTGACTCAGAACATTTTCTAATGATATAACAAGGCTCCAACTTTAGAAAAAGTGTCTTCACAGAAGTCTGAAATGAACATTGTCAATAAATGGGTATGTTTTCAGGGACTGAGCCTGAATTGTTATCTTTTCCCTGTAACTAGTTGTTTAACATCCTTGTTTCTCAACCATTTATCCTAAACCACGGCAACTCCTATTCTTTCCAAGGTCAAGCTCACATATTGGCAGTCTAGGCTGAATGGAGCCTTAACCCATTCCTGACTTGTGGTCATTTCTTCCCCTTTTCTAGTTCTCTCCTGCTGCTGCCAAGAGCCACGGGGTCCTTGGCGTTCCTCGTTCCCATCCCCACTTGCTCCTGGCAGTATGTGTCTTTGGTTGCTGCCTCTTAACTCTGGAGCCTGCTTGGTCAACTCCTTCCTCACTCTCAGGCACCTCTCATCTCCAAACCATGAATTTCTTCTTTTTTTCTCATGAAAAACACGGCTTGGGCATCATATGATGAAATCTCTGCTGCCCTTCCTTGTGTACCCAAATGGATGCTGATTTTAATGCTATTTCTTTCTTCTTTAGCTATTAAGGGCAGAGAAGGCTCTAGTTTTCATTGGCACCATTATATTTTCACAGCGCCAAACATGTTCTAAACCATAACCAACGTGAGAAATGGACTATTTCATTTGCAAGCCAAAGAATCAGGTACATACAAGCATTTCTTTATTTAGTTAGTGGGAAAAAAATCATTCTAGATTGTCCATGTGGGACCATTCCTAGCCACTGGTGGGCTATTGCTTTACACTCAGCCAAAGTTACAGAGCTGGGCAGGGAGGCATGATTATGGAAATAGAGTTAGGGACAACTGCCAACATGAACATGCATTATATAAACACAGCTCAAATTACCTTCATACATTTTGAGTTTAGAAATCTCACCAATCCACAGATGAAAAACATTCTTGCAAGTATCTAAATCTGAGAGAGTGTAAAGTGAATGGACAATGCATTCAGCACTGGAAGTAGTTAGGCATTACTGATGTTTTGTGCAACTTGCCTACTTCACGAGCAACCAAAGGAGCAGGAGAGCCAACCACAATAGCTCATTTAACTTTTCAAATTTCCAGATGCTCTTCTTGTCTCTGCTGCCGTTTGGATGACTGCCATTATGCTCCATTTCCAATATAATCTAATGTCCAGCACTCTCCTCCAGATGCTGCTGCCCTCTACCTCATCCCTACCAAATTATCCAAAATGAATAGGGGTCTGCTGCAGTCCAGAGTACGGCAGGAACCCCCCATCTTGCTTCAGACCCAAGAGTTGCCTTTTCAACTGGGAGATGGCCATTGTGACTTTCCTTGAAAAAAATGAAAAAGAGATATCCAAACCAGAAGTAACCTGTAAGCCTCATTTTGGTCTCACCCACCTCATCCCCGGAAGTCAATAACCCCTGTGATTGGTGGGTGACTAGCTATGGTTCTCTGGAAACAAAATATGTCCTGGGCATCCCCAGCAGCTGCTCTTGACTTTGGAGAGGAGGAGAGATTCTCCATGAATTCTAATGAAAATGCTAGAATGTGGCTTGGGATTCTGAACGGGGAAAGGCTTTTTGTAAGGTCAGAGATTCAGGCAATTTCCTGTCCAAGTCATTCCCCCAACATCCTCCCTCCATGGGACCCCCTCTATAGGTCATTACCCACCGACCATTCTTAAGGCCCCCTGATCAAGTGAGATCACTGGGCAACAGCAATCTTCCATTAATAAGTTGTATTCTTAAGCTGCAAACATCGTTTTATTTTGAATGAAGAGTTAATTTCATCCATGATGCTTGGATGGAGTACTAGAGAAGTGTGTGATATCTTGTCCATGATGGACTGGATCTATTGTTAGAAAACTGTTTTTCTTTTAAAATGAGAACACTTTCTTCAAATAAAATCTTATGTGGAAGCCTAGTATACACATCAGATACAAGTGCAGCTGCTCTGGTGGAAACCAAGGTCGGTCAATTGCTCGTCCACCTTGCCTGGTGTCAGGGAGCAGCCTCTGGGATAACCATACAGAAGCCTTACAGTATCTCAGGGTATGGTCTAAAGAACTCAGAACGAGGTGAGTGGTCAGGCTCTTTTCTTTCATGAACTATTGTTTAATAATAAAGTTGGACTATCCAGTTTCAAACACCATCCAATGCCCGTGAGTTTTAGTTTATTTACATGTGAAAATAATGCTGGCCTCAAATATACAGGTTAAGGCATAACTAAGAGGATATTAGCTAACAACTAATGAAATAAATGAAAATACACAGTTAATATCAAGGCCTATACACTTACTTTACATGGCAATTTATCACTCCAGATGCACTGGCAACCACCCAGTTACCTTGGTTCTTTTCCTTTGTCACTTTTCTGTTTCTCTTTCTTAACATCCTCTGCTCTCTTCTATTCCCTTTTGGTCCCTTCTTTTCTCCATGTCTTTGTTGATCTCTCTTTTTTTCTCTCTTTTTCTTTATCTTTAATTCTTTCACTTTCTTTCTTACTACGTTTGTGTTTGGCATTGTTGTGTTTGGTTGGATGTTCTCAACTTCTATCTGCTCTTTCAGAGTCAGTCAGGCTAGCCCAGATTACACCATAATAACAAACATCCCCCAAATCTCAGATGCTTACAGCAACAAAGTTTATTTCTCAATCATTCCACATGTCCATCATAGTTTGGCAGCAGGCTCTCCTCATTGTAGTCACTGAGGGATCCAGGCTGATGGAGCAGTTGTTTTCTCAAATGTTGCTAGAGCAAAGAGAGAATGTAGAAAAGCATACATTGTCTCCAGAAGCTTCCACCTAGACATGAAATACATATCACCTCCTTCATATTTCATTGTCAAATCAAGTTACACAGACATGCTTCGAATTGATGGGGAAAGTGGACTTCTGTCATGTGCCTGTGAGATTAGAAGGTCCAAACATATGGAAATGCCCCTGATGACTACAACGGTCATTATGTAAACTCTGCAGTTCTACTTCAGAATCCTCTGCTTCTAATTTTCTTTCCCTCCAGCCTTATCGCTTGCCCTCCTCAGTTGTCCCTGTTTGAGATCCTTCCTGATTTCCTCTTCATCCTCAGCCCATCATGTGGTGGCAGCACCAAGGGCAGTCATAAGTATCACTTAGAGGCAGAGAGAAGAGTGTCATGGTTTTAAATGCATAATCTCTTGTGTAACATGATGATAGTCCTCTAAGCAGAAGAGAAGGTTGTGTCAGGACCCTACAGCTGTTGGGCCCTAGTTCAGGCCCCTCCCTCACTGAAAGATGCTTTTCTAGTAGACACTGGCCTTTCCCAGTGATTGGTGCTAAAGCTGTGCTGCTTAAGGCTCACTTGGAGCACACTCTCCCTTGAAACCATTCTACCTGACTACATATTAATAATCACTTAAACTCTCTTCCTCCATAACCATTTCTTAGCTGCCCCAAAATAAGTTGGGGTAAAATCATTCCCACTATATTTTATAAATATATAGTAAAGAAAGAAAGCAAAAATATAGAGGGGGGGGGTTACCTAGTATCAATTCTTGTAAGAATGAATCCCAGAACATAGCCACATAGTAAAATTACAAAGACCTCTCTAGAACAAAGTCAAATCTTAGCTGTCAATAAAACATTACCTGGAAGCTGAAGAAAGGCAAGTTCATTTTATTTGAGTTTTATTCATTTCATCTGCTTGGTCAGATTGCACTGGGACCAGTAAACCAGACGCCAGTATGTCTACTATCCCTGCCTCCTCTCCCCCAACCTGCTGAAGAGTCGTGTGCAGTTTTGCATCTTAGACTTCCTGGAAAACCAGAAGGACCAAAGACAAGATTGAGCACCTTCTCATTTTTCCTGAGGAACAGTTCTGATTTTTCTCAAGGCAAACCATAAAATTTTCTATGATACAGAGGAACGTTAAGTTTTCCAAAGCTGTATATTAGTCCTATTCCTTGGGCCACTAGGTATATCCTAGATTTCCCCTTAGGGTAGGTCAACGTGTTACAGTTTGCTGAAGAGTGTCCCTTTAAGTTGTTGATTCCAAGATGGAGGACAGGAAGCTGAAGTGGAGGTCAGGATGGGAGGAGATGCTCACAGGAAAGCTGAGGGCCCAGAGCAAGGCAAATCTGGGGTGTGCATGACCCAGACTGAGCCATCCACTGACTATTTCAAGTCCGTGGGGGGTGCGTAGGGAGGTGTGTCTGGCTTGATCAGCTCTAGGTTTTGAGAAACTGAGACCTGAGAAGTAGTGAGTTTTCATAGAAGTTGCAAACACTTTCAAATACATAACTGTTTTTAAGGGGCTAGAGACAAGGACCTTGCTTTCAGCATTTGATGATTCTATTTACAACTGAGAAATTAAAGGTGAATATATCATTTCATTAAGACAAGTTATTCTGTATAAGAAATCAAATAATATGGATTAATGAATGAAAAAATGCAGCGTTATTAATACTTTACTAAACTTTCCTATTAAACAAATCACTTTCTACTGTCTTGTATACAATTAATAAGAAACAGTACAGTAATAAGATGCATTAACTCTCATTGAATGAGAAAGCTAACATCCCTCGGGATTTTACCTTTCATTTTGCTTCCTTTTTCCCCCTCTATCAATGTTCCATCTAGAGTTGTTACTTAATTTTTTTCTCTTTTGTTTTGTAAACTAACCTTCTCTCTGGCTTAGCTCCTTAGGTGAGAAATATTGGCTGTGCCTTAGTTTAAGGAACTGAGTAGTCCGAGACACAAAACCCACAGAGAAGAGGTGACCGAGCTCTGGCTGCCTTGAGGGAATGCTCCGTGCCTTCTCAGTCACAGCTCTCCAGCCTCTGCAGAAGTCTGCTTTCCATCTGCCTCCAGAACAAACAGCCACGGGCCATGTAGTAGCTACCAACTCCAGTCCTGCATGGGAGTGACTCATGTCACAGAGAAGGTGAGTCATTCTGTCCTCTTAGGGAGTTTACACACTGATGGCTTAGCCCAATCATTGCTTTCCCCGCACTTGTCACCTGCCAAAAGCTTTGAGGACTTTGAACTCCATTAGATGATCTGTAGAATGTACGAGAGGAGTGACACAGTGTGTGTAAATTGTAGTGAGCACAGATGCTTCAAACAACTTGTAGGCATAATCCATTTACATTTCAAGACAGGAGAAAAAATATATGTACTACTTTTAAATGAAGAATATTCAGCATGGAAAGCAATTGAAAGAATTCTAACATGTATTATTGCCTCTAAATAAACACTACTTCCTCAAAAGAACTGATACAATTGGGTTTGGGGGAATTTTCCTGCTCTTATGAAGATGGTTTAAAATGGACTTACATTTCAGATTTTTTAAAAATTATTGAACACACATCATGTCATCAGATCCATCTACCAAATGCCATCCTAGGAACAAGCTCATGAGACGGCAGCTCAAGCTTCTGTCTAAATGTCAGATGTAGGACAGGTATAAAGGACAATTTTGATTGCAAGTTGGGGTCAAAATGATTACTTTTGGATACTTTTCCCACAATACTCTTTTTCAGAGAGCTTATGACTTATCTGTTTGCTCTAAATAAAGCATATTATTTTTCATAAGAGAAAAAACTGAGTTTTTATGATCTAAAGATGGTAAAATATAGCCACTATTTATTATCAAAAGCAAATATATTTTCTTTATAAAAGACAATGCAAAAGCCTTTATAGACATTATTTTTATCAGAATCTGCCAAAAAAAGAAAGAATGAGAAGGGCACAGAGAGTGTTGCTCAGACGCCAAACCCAAAAGAAAAATCCTGAGAGAGATAAACATTATGTCATGTTTCTGAAACTTCCTGATCATCCTAAAGTCGACCATCTGTCCCCGATGATGGAGCTCACTGGGTGAGACCTTGAGGAATGTAGCTCTTCGTAAAATTTCTGAAACGTTGAGTTTGTTCCCCACTATTCCAACTTTGTAGCAAATCTGTTACCCAGATGTAAATTTAGAAGCATCAGAGCTCTTGGCTCCCTGAAGCAAGAATTGCAATCTAGAAAAGGCGTCATAGATTCTAACAAGGGAAGAATGCTCAAAACCTAAATTACCCCAAACAAACCAGTATGCGACATAAGGGAAGCGAATGGAGAATTCGGCAATAGAAGGTGAGTTCAAGCCACTCTTACCACCGGGAGGAAAATACTGTGACAATAAACAAAAATGAAACTCACCAACATGATCCAAATGCTAAACATACGGTCCAGATTTGACAAAAAGTTCACCTTTTTTGCCAAGCATTTTCCTAAGTGTTAGTACATGACCAATTTTAAATTTGACCTTCACCAAAGGTGTGTGTGTATGTGTTTATGTGTGAATCTGTCTGTATGTCACCAGTCCTCTACAAAGAGGCAGATGGTACCGGGGGAAAAAAGTTGTCAAACAGAGAACCTCACTATAAATCATGATAAAATCCTTAAACTGAGTAAAAATGGGATGAGTCATAAAAATTCAACAAGAAAACCTTCAAGAATGGACAGGTGAAATGGTGGAAGACATCAGGAAGTGGAGCTGACTTGGAAAAATTAAGCGGGAGAAGCGCTAAGCAACAGATTCCATGTAATCACAAGAGGAGCAAGAGAATGGGTCCAGCCCCTCTGTAAGAAAGTAGATGAATATGATTGCTGCATGTGAGAACAGGAGAGATAAGAGGGCCAGAGGAGGAGATGACGGAAGGGCAGAAAGGGAAATAATGTCCTGCTTCCCAGCCATAGGGCTGCTATACCTTGCTCAGAAGGGGCTGACTGTGGGCATATAACGGGCTGGGCAGCCTCCCAAATCTGCCCATGGAAGGCCATGCAGCCCTCCGGCTGTGGATGTCCTCAGAGCCTCTATGTGCTTCTTAGGCCGGACCGCACCACATGAGAAGGTTCTTTCCACTCCACGTACAACAGTTGTCTGAGGGCAGTTGAGAGCAGTGGTTTGGGATCAAAAAGACTCACCAAAATGAATCTGACATGTTCACAATATGCCTAATAGCCATTGTATATGTGGCAATTATCCTGTAAATAGGTTTTATAAATCACTACATTGCTTTTACACTGCCAAACCAAGGTGGTAATTTTCTATTTCATTAGATTTATCATAGTCAGGATAGTATAGGATAATGAACACCATATACCCACAACCAAGAATGAACAATTATTACCATCTTGCCACATAGGCTTTACTATTTCTTTGATGTAGTACTTAAAGTAAATTTCAGCTATCATGACACTTTACCCCGAAGACTTCAGCAGCATCTCTAAAAACATTTTCCTATATAATCACCATCCCTTACGGCACCTACCAAAATTAACAACAATACCTAAATATCATGTAGTCCTTGCTCCATATTCAGATTTTTCTAATTATCCTCCACTTGTGTTTTATGACTCATTTATTCAAAGCAGGATCCACTCAAGGTCCACAAATTGCGTTTGGTTGTTACATTTCTTTATTCTCTTTGAATCTTGCAGAGCCCCTCCACACTGCCTACCTCTGTGTTTTTATGTTCATGTTATTGACTAGTGGAAGAGACCAGCAGGGGTCCTGTTGAGTGCCCTACCTTCTGGATTTGTCTGATTACTTGCTCCTTGAATCATTTATCTTGGTTCCCAACTCCTATATTTCCTGTAAGCTGGAAGTTAGATAAAACCAAGTTCAAACATTTTTGGCCAAATAACTTCATTGACGCTGCTGCGTGCTTCAGAGCAAATTGCAGCAGGACCCACATGTTGTCCCGCTTTTCGTGATGCGAAGATGGATCGCTGGGTTAAGGTGCAGTAATCTGACCTACGCAGCTCTGGCTAAACCCCACTTCTTAACACCCAAACCTGCTGAAGGAAATGCCCACCGGCCAGCTTTGCTGCGCTCACAGCAGACGTAAGCCCAGGCTAAAGTCTCCCTCAGCTCGTGCTCCCCATGCCTCACCATCCTCCCCTTTCTTGCCCTGACCCAATGGGCTAGACTGTAAGACTATTATTCTGTTTCTTGTGTTTGTCACATGATTGGCAGGAATAAGTGATAGCTATAAGTATTCATAGACTTCCCCCACCTCGTGTGCCAAGACACGGTTATATTTAAGGATAAACTGGGGTCGGCCCTGTGGCCAAGTGGTTGAGTTCTCGTGCTCTGCTTTGGTGGCCCGGGGTTTTGCTGGTTTGGATCCTGGTCATGGACATGGCACCACCCATCAGGTCATGCTGAGGTGGCGTCTCACATGGCACAACCAGAGGCACTCACAACTGGAATATACAACTATGTACTGGGAGAAGAATGAAACAAAAAGAAGATTGGCAACAGATGTTAGATCAGGTGCCAATCTTTAAAAAAAACAAAAAAAAAAACAAGCAAATTCCATTTATTTTTAAAAGAGGATAAACTAACTAATATCACCTAATCATTGGTTTGGTGGGAGGTGGGAGGGCACTGAGAAGGAAAGAGAACACAAAAGAGTGGAAGTTTTATGTGAAATCAAGAGACAAAATAAAAATTAGGAATCTAGGGAGACTTTTCTTTAAACTGATAGAGTGATAGAGCATGGTACCCGAGAGTTTACACTCTAAAATCAGGAGACTTGTATCCACACACCAGCTTTCTGACTGTCTGACTCTGCTCTTAGGTATCTAATTTAACATTGCTGGGCCCTGTTCCCTTATCAGTAACTACTGAGAATAAGAGTACTTCTCTAGTAGGCTTTCTGGGCAAATCAATGCATGGAAAATGCTTAGCACAGTGCCAGGCACACAGCAAAAGACCAATGTATAGAGGTTGCTACCATTGCTAAATCCTGCTGTGAGTTAAGGAGCCATTTGCTGGCCCTTTACTTTTCCACTGAACTCTCACAGGAGACTTCTTAAGAAAGTTGGGGGTAAGGAAAAGCCATCAGAAGCAGTAGTTGTATGGGGGTCAGGAACATTGGGCCCAAATTCTCTAAGCCCAACTTGACCCAAGGATGGGTCAGGGATGGGTGGGGAGAGCAGCTAAAATGGAAACTGTTTTTCCCCTCAATGCCACAGAGCCGGAATCTTCTCAGACGCATAATTTCCTCAGATTCTTCTTCACCACGTGGCCACAGAGTTGATGAGATTCAAGGAGCTGAAAGCTCTCTCTCCACCTCCAAGCTCCTTAGGGGACATGACTTGAATTCAGTAGGTCTCAGAGCCGTATGGCTTAATGGGTAGTTTATGGCTGACGCCAATGGACCTAGTAATCAGCCAAGACAAGGGCAGTTAAACAGAACATCACCAAATGCCAGGGAGAAATGTTGCTGCATCCACCATGGAATGCTCAGTGGGTTAGGCACACAGTGCAATACTTTCTCTTTCCTCTGAAGACTTCGCTTTCTCTTCTGCAACAACTAGCTCAGTGGGTGCCTCTCAGATGAGAAATCTCATTTTCCTTTGGGACTTTCATAATGCAGTATTTCATTTCAATAACCAAGGCAGTCTGCTTTCTGCAAAATGGAAAACCAATGAATTCTACCACTTGCAATTTTACTCTGACAGGAATTAATGTGGAAGGTTTCTCATTTTATTGAGCCACCCACAAAAGGGAGTGGAGAGAGCCCTGAATTCCTCCAAAAGCTCATATTGGAGCAAAATAACCCAGACAAATATTTATACTTCAGCTTTAAGATCATTTTCCCAAGTTCCCTTTTTTTTTTTTCGTGAGGAAGATTGGCCCTCAGCTAACATCTGTTGCCAATCTTCCTCTTTTTGCTTGAGGAAGATTGCCCCTGAGCTAACATCTGTGCCAGTCTTCCTCTATTTTGTATGTGGGATGCCACCACAGTGTGGTCACTGATGAGCGGCATCCACGTCCAGGATCTGAACATGCAAACTCCAGCCTGCTGAAGTGGAGTGCATGAACCCAACCACTATGCCATGGGGCTGGCCACGAGTTCCATTTTTAACTTTTAGTGCAGTGGAATCTTGTCAAGATGGCTACTCCCTTAAAATTGGAGCTGGTTCTGTAAGGTTTAGGCATCACCTACCAGAAGAAGGAGACACTCAACTCGGCAGACATTTATTAGGCACTTACGCCACTATTGGCCTTAGGGACCATCCTTAGACGAGCGTCTCCTAGGAGCTTCAGAAGGCGATTGAATCATGAGACATTTCCCCAGTCTCTCAATATATGGAGAGAGGGACAAGCTTGGAGAAGAGAGAGGAGAACCCTGCATGTATCTGTTAGTGTAGTTCTACAGGTGATCAACTGCTCTCCGCCTAACCCTCCCCACCTATGGCAGAATGGGAAGGTGCCCATCTTTCATCTCGTTAACAGCTCATAAAACCGGTGCCATCTGGTCACCTGTTCCTTAGAGGCAGCCCCCCCTTTCCACTGCCTGTTACAGGGACCAGAACAGGAGAAAGTAGAAAACAACCCATAGCTGGGAGCCCTGATGCCACCTGTGCCATCATGAACGCTAATGAGTATGCACTGCACACTGAAAAGGCTATTTTTTTAAAAGACATCATTGTGAGGGGATTCTTGTCAATTTTTTAAATCAATTACTATCTATTTTGGTCTCCTTTAGGGCTTTTGATCAGTCTACAGCCTCCTGGAAGCCTTAAGAGCCCAGTCCAGAAGAGCATGATCGTTTGGCTTCTTGACATCCCTCCATCACCTAAGCACAGTACCGGGCTCACGGAAGGTGCTCAAATATGTCTTGCTGGATTGAACAGAAATGGTCATTAATGTGGAATTAGAGATTCCATAATACCTTTTGTTAGTTGAATACTGTCTATATGCCAGGGACATATATGTACACTAGTTTCTCACATATGGTGTTTTACTGACTTCTCTCAACAACCATATGAGGTAGTTATTAGTCTCATTTAAACATTAGAATAGTAAACATCACAGAGGTCTCACAAAGGCAGACAGTAGATGGAGCTGAGCTCTAAATACAAGTCCATCTCGCCCCATTTTAAGCAACATGAAAAAAAATGGGGGGGAGAGAGAGAAAGAAAAAGTGGGAAGACAGCAGTCTTGCCTTCAAGAGATTTATAATCTCACTAGAGAAATAAGACACACTCCCATAAAATAATTAAATAATAGTGTAACACAGAACACAAAAAATTGCCTGAAGTAGGCACTTAGGTTTCGTGAGCAAATACAAGAGGTCAGTTGGTGTCGATGAATGCTTCCCGACGGTCAGGGAGGCAGTGAGACGAAGGTGGGCTTTAGCAGACTGCCGTGCTCTCGACAGATGGTAGTGTAAGGAGGGCTTGGGTGGGATGGGGGAGGGGCAGTAGAGCTACACTAACAGATACTTGGCACCTGGCTTTGTTCAGGTGTAATCTGCCCCGGGTGCTGAGAGGCAGTGGGAAATCACAGTGTGTAAGGGAACGGTGAGTGGATAGCTTACAAAGCTCAGTAGATCTTAAAGGAAAAAGAGAGGCAAGTAGATTTTGGCAGGAAGAGCAAGTGAGTGGCACGGTGAAAGCAGAGTTCCAGGAAGGGCTGTAGGTGGTGGAGGGCAGGATTCACTCCAGAAGGGGCCTGGCCACGGAGAAAGTACCTTCCAGTTTTCCAGTCCCCAGGTGGAGTGAGGAAAAATGGAATTTCTTCCTTATTTTAGCCATACCCAGGGGGTTTGGATAGCTCTGTGGAGAAGGCACAGACATTTGCCCTGGCTTGGACCTGAGTTAGATATGGGTAAACATTTGCTTTGCCTCAGCTGGAGAAGATGGATTTTTAATAAAGAGACAGCATGACTTGTGCCACAGAGTGTACCAACAGTTCAAGAAAAAGCCACATCAGAAAATGCCAGAATGGCAGGCAATGTCTCTTGATGTGCTGTCTGGACGGACCCCCCCTCCATCATACACACTCACACACACACTCACATTCACATACGTGTACACACACACATTCCCTTCTCCCAATGGCACCATCACCACTTTATTCTTTGGTGTCACTATGGGCCCGATAGGTCTCCAGAGGACACCTTGGGTCTGGCTCCCGCAGTCTCTGCAGAGCCCTTGCAGATTCAGCTCCCCTGAAAGCAGTGAAGTGTCTTGGGTTGTGAGGAGAGGAGGCTGAGGGCCAACCAGGCTGTGCTCTATGACACTGTCATAACGAAACCCACCATGGTATCTGTAGAGAGCGGAATTTTCATATGGCCCCATGATCTCCATCCCTCGGTGGTGTGCCATGTATAATCCCCTCCCCCGAGGTGTGAGCAGGACCAATGGAATATGGCACAGTGATGGGATGTATTTATGTCCCATAACTATGTACGCACACTTGCTAGCAGACATGTAGAGACTCTCTCCTGCTGGCTTTGAGGAAGTAAGATGCTATGTTGTGAGAGGACCTGCGACAGGGCCAAATGGCATCAACCATGAGTGGCCTCCTGCTGACAGCCAGCAAGAAAGTGGGCACCTCAGTCCTACAACAATAAGGAGATGAATTCTACCAGCAGCCCAAGTGAGCTTTCAAGTGAATTTGTCCCTAGAAGAGAACACAGCCTAGTCACTACCTTGACTGTAGCCTTGTAAGACCCCGAGCAGAGGACCCGCTTAAGCTGTGCCAGGACTTCTGACCACTGAAATTGTGAGATCATAGAGGTGCATTGTTTTAAGCTGCAAATGCAGTGATGGATAGCTAATACAGCTTTCATTTTCCTGTCTCCCCACAGGAAGCCCAATAAAACTGGGGTGATATGGGGAGCCAGAGACTCTTCCCAAAGAAGCTGGAAGGAAGGAGCATGGTATAGAGTTAACTCTGAGGACGTGGGGTCTAAAGCTTGGCTCGCTGGCTATGCAACCTTGTCAAGTCATTTTCATTCTCTGGAGCCCAGTTTTCTTATCTCTAATTTGATAGAGTTAGATGAGCGAGACTCTAAGATTTCTTCTAATTCTAATAGAGATTTTGATTTACAAAATTGATGAATGAACAAATTTAATGTTTGTTGAGCATTTCTTGAGGTGACATGCTAAACGTTATTACACTTCATTTCATTTAAACTTCAAAAAATCTCATATTCAAGTTATCATTACAGCTGCTTACGAAGATAAGTAAACTGAGATTCAGAGAAGTTTGATAATTTGCACAAGACCACATGGCTTGAAAGTGGTAGAGCAGAGAATCCGACTTATGATCTTTGCCCTGCATTATGCTGGACCAGAGTCTATTCAACTGATAACTAGAAGCAATCAGGGGACGAGCAGACAGAGAACCTCAGGAAGGGCCTTGGAGTTGTAATAATCAAGTGGAGGGCCATATGAGAAGTGATTCCACCTGACAAACTGAAAAGATTCCACATGATGGCTTTGAAAAATTTAAATCATCAGGAAAGTTCATCAGAGGTCATTTTAGAGTGAAGGGAGAAATTAGGAATTTAGGACAATATCTTCCATCATACGCTCAACGCTGATGGCTCTAAATTACTTTCTGTGGCCCAGCCATCTCTCCTCAACTCCAGACTTACCTCTGCAGCCATCCTGGTGGTCTCAATTTCCAACTCAACATGCCCCTAAACCAAAGTCATCCTTGTACCCAACGTCACCTTCAGACAGGGTCCCCACCCTGTTTCAATGACTTGTGATTCACCCTTATGTCTTTCATCCCCAGCAACTCCCTTTGCTTATTCCTAACTTCTTGGTAGTCACCCAGATCCATGGATTTCACCTCCTAAATGTCTTGAATCATTGTGCACCTCATCACCCTAACTCAAATTCCCATCACTTCTCTGCTGGTCTATTTCTATAGCCTCTTAACTTATTTCCCTATCCTCCAGCCTACACCCCCTACCTTTTCCCTCCACAAGTCTATCTTCTACATTGCTTCCAAGGTGAAGTTTCAAAACTGTAAGTCATAGCCATATTTAAAGCCCCTTAAAGACTCTCTAGCACTAACCAGATGCATTTCAAACTCCTTGATATGGCACACAAGACACTTCCTTCTACAACCTCATGTCTACCACCCCTCCTCTTCTCCATTTAACTCTAGTCTTAACCATGTTCATATTTTACCCCTTTGCCTGGATCATTCCCTGCAATGTCCTTTCATGTTTTGTCTATCACTCATCATTTCAGGGTTCAACTCAAGCGTCTCATCTGCTGTGAAGCCTTTTTGTGACTCCTCCCAGAGCGGCCATGTTGCACATCTCCAGGGTATCACTCACGCTGGACTCTAAAGGCTGCCAATCACATGGAAAATCATGTACATCATCACCCTAGAGGTTGCAATAGAGAGCACCATATGCCATCCTAAGTGAGCTTGAATCCTCTCCCATTATGAGTACAATCTGGTACCATATCTGTCTCCTCCTCCAGACATTAAGGCAAGCTCTTTAATGTAAGGGTCGTGTCTTATATTGAGTGAACAGTCAGAGGAAGTCTTTGAAAGTCAGCATGTGAAAGGACAAGGACCTAAACTGTACATTCAGATTTAGAATCCGGAAGAAAGAACAAGTTTCATGGGCCAGCTTAAGTTGGGCCATTCTGGGTACAAACACCAAAAAGAACAATGCCAACTAATTGGCTGGAGTGCCATTAGTCTGATGCTGTTGGTGCAGAAAATATAGCCAGTTCTTTCCAGCTGTTCTGGATACACGCACAAGATATTTTTGCTCTTGGTGAAAAATCTCAGTTGGCCTGATTCCAGCCACATGGAATGGATTTTTGTTTTTTGGTCAACTTAGGAGAAACTTGGCCATTTCATCATAAAATACACTTATGGAAGGTAAATTGGTGTCTTAGTAGTTTTCTGGTAAAACATAGGCAAATATTTAGGGGTTTTTTTGTGTGTGAGGAAGATTGGCCTTAAGCTAACATCTGTTGCCAATCTTCCTCTTTTTGCTTGAGGAAGATTGTCCCTGAGCTAACTTCTGTGCCAATATTCCTCTATTTTGCATGTGGGATGCCACCACAGCATGGCTTGATGAGCAGTGTGTAGGTCCATGCCTGGGATCCAAACCCCTGAACCCCAGACCACCAAAGCAGAGGACATGAACTTACCCAGTACGCCACCAGCTGGCCTTGGTAAATACTCAGTTTTAACTAAAATATACCAGTCTAGGACTGTAGGAAAACTTCATTTTGTTTATATACTAAGAAATTAGGGTTCCCATCCCACTCTGTTTCTTCTAGCTGAACAGCTGAGTGCATGGTTTTAGACTGCAAGAGAGCCTGAGACTCTCCAGGGAGTTTTAACTCAGCCACATAAATAGCGGCACAGACATCTACATATTAGGAAACTGATTCTAGAGTCTCTAGCCTTTCCCAGTTGTTTATGGGCCTCAAGTGTGTGTGTGTGTGTGTGTGTGTGTGTGTGTGTGTGCACACATGCCCCCCAGAACTGGTCTGATCTAGAAATTCCTCTGCCATGTGCTCTGGTTCAAAGTAGACCTACTGTCTGGAAAGAGTAGCTTCATAATTGCACAGTGTGTACCGTTTCTTCTTAGTTTCAGAACCTAAGATGAAGTTTCTTCAAAGTCACAGTTGCCAGACTCACTGGGAATAGAAACAGAATTCACTGAAAAGCTCCAGTCTGGGGCATTAGGAATAAAAAGACAATGAAGACATGGCCTTTATTCTCAAGGAGCTTACCTTAAATATTGGTAAACTGCTTCCTCTACTTTATTCTGACCTCCTGGAGGGTATCTCCTCCATGCCCACTTCTCCACATGGAGATTTGGGATCTTCAGGAATAGCCCAAGTGCCAGCCTCACAGGTGTGTGTCTATCTGAGAAGTATACACAAGTCTGAGAGTTTCTGGAGTTAAAAGTTTTCAGCTCAGGGGCAACTCCACCAAAGAAAATATTATATTACACACTAGGTATGCCCCTTGCCCAGGGATTTGCAGGTCAGGATTGACTCTCAGAAATCCCCAAGGCCCCTTAGATTTCTGTCTCAAAGCTGACAATGCCAATCCAGTCACAGCTGGTAGATCATACCGACGTGGCCATTTAGGCTAATGTATTTGTGTCTTTTGGGAGAGGTCACAATAACTATACTTTAAATACAAGCTAAACTAATATGGCCAGCAGCTTTGGACACATGGTAGAGGGCACTGTATGTTGAAACAAAACATTGTTCAAACTTCTGAGACACATCAGACTGCTAGTTGGACAAATTAAACCTGGTAGATATTATTACCTGAGGTGAAGCTGACAGTTTTGGGGCATGTGCACTGAGGTATTGTTGAATGTGGGGGGAATTCAAAGTGGATGTAAAGATAATACCCCAAAGAGGCACCGTGATTTCCCAATGAAGCCATGATTCCCATATGTTCTGTAGGTATAATGGCGAATGCTGACTATTATCTACAAACAGCACCATATTGGAAAATTCCGTACACCATTAGCCCTAGCTCCATTTGCCTAAATACATATTTAAATAGGGCTGAGCTCATAAACCCTTATATGTTGCATAGTCATCAGAAAGAACCTGATATACTGGAAAGTGTTTAAGACTGAAAGACAGAAAGAGCAGGATTTTAACTTGGTTCTCTCGGTAATTAGCTAGGAGAATTTGGGCAAGTCATTTCAGTTCTCTGAGTTTCATGTTTTCTTCTCCATGGGCAAAAGTTTTTGTACAGACGGTCTCCAAGACCCCTCTCTGCTTTAGATTTGGTTGTTAGCTAATTTCCTTTCCCCCTGCACTCTGTATTCATTATCCCTTACATCAATAAAGACAAGCCAAATGATGAATATCACTCCAGGCCAGTGAAGAGTAGTATGGAAATGTTAATAATAACTTACTAATACTTAAGGTAAGCTCCTTGAAGCTAAAGACCATGTCTTAATCATCTTTTTGATGAATGTCCAGCACAGTGCCCCATACATTCCAGAAGTCTGCAAAAGTCAGCACATGAAAGGACAATTTTTAGTTAGAATTGTGACTAGCAAGTGGTTGTACAGGCAAGGACTCATTTTCCAGCCTCTTGCGTCTAGGTGGGGCCATGTGACTAGTTTTCCCCAACTGAATATAAAGTCTAGTGATTTGTGTCCCTCCCAAGACAAGTGGATGTATCTTCTTCACCCTCTCTTAGAAACTTTCTGCTGAAGATGACAGAGTTCCTGGGTCCCTGAATCTCCATGTGGAGCAGAACACCCCATTCCTCACTTGCATCAAACTGTTCCAAAATTGAGAAACAAATGACTCCAAGTCATTGAAGTTTAGGGGTTGATTTCTTATGACAGTTGCTTTTACTTTAATGAGTACATAGAGAGTAATAATTGCTTGAATGCCAAAGCACATTAGATTTGCAAGAGATAGGCTGAGTAAGGAAGAGAGGGAGAGAGAGAGAGAAAAGAGACTCAGAGAGAGAGAGAAAGAGAGAAGGGGAGCAGAGAGAAGGGGAGGGAAAGAGAGGAGAGAGGATAGAGGAGAGGCGAGGGAAAGAAAAAGAAAGAGCTAGTTTTGTCTTGAAAAGAGTTTCTCTAGAAAGATTAAAAGGTCAACCTTGTAGGACTCAGACTATAGAATTTTTACAATAAGGCTGGAAGAGGGAAGTACCTAGGACATTATGCAAGCAGGATATAAGCAGTTCCTCTGCATATAAAGGGCTGAGCTTTGAACCAAGAGAGTGTTACACAGAAGAACATTAGAATGGGTCAACGTCTCTGAGTAGCTTTGATCCAGCTCCATTCCACAATCAAAATTGTGTTGGAGAGAGGGGCACATGAGAGGTTAGAAACACGGAACAGGATAAGAGGGAATCCATGACTGTCAGGGCATATGCCCACCTGACTGGAACTCTGGAAAATTCGGAACACCTTGCCTTATGTTCTGAGCCAAGATGGTGGCCTCCATGTTTAGATAAAGAGGGCCTGAGATACACTCATTGCTTCGTCTCCATTAAGTGCTGGGAAAGGCAGCCAAGACACTGAGAGGGTCAGTGGGCTGCAGAGGTCTGGGCTCAGGCTAAGAAGGAAGACATGGACCCCATAATTGGGATTGCAGCAGAACTATGGACTTTAGCAGCAAATACAAGTGCAGGGCACTAGGGACCAGCCACTCCAAATAGGCACAGTGGCCTTCACACAAAGCCCCAACTGTACCAGCCACTCCAGGATGAGTAGGAACAGAAGACTGTGACCAGACATCGCTTCTGGAAGCCAACGTACATATGCACCCTGGTTTCCCAGAGGAGAAGAAAACACTGAGGACTTGAGCATGATTTTCAATAGATTAAACTTAAACTCAGGGTTTCAGCTGGAAAAGTCTAGTGTGGAGCTGAACAATCCTCAAGAAGCAGGATTTTCCCCTCCACCAGTAGAAATGAAAGCCCACGAGGAAACAATTTCATTATAGAAAAACGAATTTACATTTCTACACATCTTAATTACAGTGCATAAATTTTATGCCCACTTAATATACGTAATTTTCTTCTAAAGATAATACAAACCTGGTTAAAAAGCCAAGGTTACTGCCTTATCCTGAAGTCTAGGAGAAGTAAATTGGAATTTGATGGCCTTTTTGTAGGGAAAATACTGTCCAGAAGTTTGAGGGTTAAGAATCGTGATCTCTATTTAATGACAAGGAGAATGGGGCTGAGAGAGACTCAAGAATGTGCTCCAGAAACAGAATGAATAAGTGGCATCACTAATATTTGAACCCAATTGGGCTCGAAGCCTGAGTTCTCCCTCTCCCCACTACAGACATGCCAGGATTCCTGGCTTCGGTCTTCCTGCAATGGAGTAGAATTGTGGGCCTGTTGCCTCCCTCAGCACAGGGGGACTCCTTAACATCTGTCCATGGCCCTCTGTGGAGGATGGGAACTGTCCTCCACTCCGTGACCAGAGCAGACCTCGTTGTGCCCCCAAACCTGCCTTCTGACTCCAGGGCAGAGAATCTTCTTGATTTCTGCAGGAGCAGAAAGGCCTGGGTGGAACCCAGAGCCATCAGGACCCAGTGCTCATCACACTCATCAGCTGAGGCCAGAAATGGGCAAACAACAGACCTGTGAGGTGACCAACTGTGCCAGATTGCCCGGGACTAAGTGGGGTGGGTAGTGCCTGGAACACAAGACTTTCAGTTAAAACCAGGAAACTCCCAGGCAAACCGAGACCAGTTGCTCACTCTGTACTCTCTTCCCCACTGGAAGGCCAGGCCAGGTTGGGGAAGAACGGAGACCTTCTGCCAGGTGGAGCATAGATGGGTAGGGGCCTCTCCTGCATGGCGAGGTCTTGGAGCCCTCCTTGTCAGTGTGGAGTTACATAATAAAACGAAGATGGAGATGATTCATCCTCGCCACCCGTGGAAGAACATACACACACCTAAATAGAATTTACAAGTGGCTCCTCTTGGTGGTATTGCACAACCAAATTAGCTCCTTTAAAAAAAAACACCCACTTCAAAGCACAACAGATGATATGTACTTATGCTCCAAATCATAAAAGTTTGCTCTAGTGGCAGAAATGGCTTAGACAAACAGGACAGAATTTGGATTGAGTTCTGAGAGAACTGTGCTTGTTACCGTACACCACCCCAGGTCTTGAGCAACTTCTGAGATTACGGCCCTGATCCAGCCTCCTCCGATGCTCGGCCTTCCCGTGAGCACACACTCTCAAGCACACGAGGTACGCCTGATTCCCTCCACTGCACGGGAGAGATTGATAATGACTAACAGAGAAGGGGGAGCACACAGGGCGCGTGAAAGCTTGCATCTGGAATGGCAGAGATCCTGACTGTACTTCAGAATGATTGATTCCTCTCAGGAGAAGCAGGCTCATAGAGGAGGACCGTAACAGTCCAGGATACTGGAGTCAAACACCCAGACCTGGGAAGGGGGCCTGCCTTGGTGAACTCCCAGAGTGCTGTCCTGCTGAGTGTATTCGGGAAATCTGTTTTGAATTTATAGCACCGCTTCTTTAGGAGGGTATTTTAAGATGCTCTGCCAACCCACAAGGGCTCCAAGTAGCTTTTGTTTCTGTAGTCACACAGAGGAGGAGCTAAACTAATTGAGAGAGTGACCCAAATTTGTGAGGATCACAGAGTGTGACAATTGGCCTGAATTCCTGCACCCTTTGCATGGATCTATATTCATGCCCATTTGGAAGTCACTCTTGGAAGCAAAAATTTCCTCCCCCACATATAATCAGTAAATAAATTATCAGTTCCCCTCCTATGTGATAATGTCGCAAGGCCTCAGGAAGAAGAATTTCAGGGGCTGAACTCTTCCACAGGCTTTTGTTAACATACACACAGCTTAGCAAAACAATTACTGTGTTCTTTCTTTGTTCAGTGATGGCACAGCGCTGCTTGTGCTCAGATATCTTCCTTTAATTGAAATAATTCAGGTGTCCTTTATTGATCTACTCAAGGTTGTAAGGGTAGGAGACTCGCCTTACAACCTTGGAATGTTTTTATTTTTACTCCTCCAAGTGTAATTTCCCAGCCAAGAGCACTTCAAATTGTCATCAGAATTCACTGAAGAAAATAAAAGGGGGAAAAAATCCTTCCTGCTCCTCTGTCTCCTCCTCTCTCAGCACACACACACACACACACACACAGAAAAGGAAGGAGGCATTTAAGGTAATGGACTGGAGTGCAGGTCCACCCAGGGGGCCTGTCAGAGAATCTTCATTTCAAAGGGCATTTTCCATTTAGTTTGTAAGTCTCTTTCTCCCTTTCCTTATTCCCAGCTTTCAATCTCCTTCATGATTAATAGATACGCCAGAAAGCTTCTTATTCTCTCTTTGGGAATTATGCCTATGACAAAGAGTAATTTGTGCAAAAAGCGTGTTGCTGAGAGAGGGTGGGCAAGCGAGGCTCAGGAGCATGTAAGGAAGAGCGGCGAGGCAGGCTTAGCACAAGGCGTGTGTGGGTGGCCTGCCAAGCGCAGCAGTTGGTAGGGACAGAAGGCTTCAGATGGACACGTCTAGGTCTGGGCTGCTGACACTCGCTCACCTGCACTGCGTCAGGCTTTGTGCCACCAAGCCGCGGTTTGCCCAGTGTCCCATCTCCAGGTCGACTTAGCTGCTGACGAAACCCAAAGGCGAGGTGCCTCACCTAACCCCTCAATGGCTTTTTCTGAGGCGCGATTCAAACAGGGGTTTGGGGATTGAATGTGATTATACTGCATGGGGGGCAGAGAGAGAGAGACTGAATCAACCACTGAATAGAAGCATGGAGAGAAAAGTGTGAGAAGAACAAAAAAGGATATTGAACTTGCTAGAACCTTGCTACTCAAAGTGTGGTCCATTGACCAGCAGCATTGACACCTGCTGGGAGTTTATTAGAAATGCATAATCTCAAGCCTCAACCCAGACCTAGTAAAAAGGAATCTGCATCTTAAGAAGATTCCCAGTGATTCATATGCATAATAATATTTGAGAAGTGCTGACCTAGGTTGTCCCTTGAGAGCTTTTAAGAATCACCAACAGCTCTTCCCCTTCCTCGGTGCTTCTGGGTCAGCAGGTCTGGGGTAGGACACAGGCCTCAGTATTTGTTAACAGCTCCTCAGATGATTTGAATGGGCATCCGGAGTTGAGAATCAATAATATACAATCAAACGATGGTTCTCAAAATGTGGTCTCCAGGGGCCAGCCCGATGGCGCAGCGGTTAAGTGCCCACGTTCTGCTTCGGCGGCCTGGGGTTTGCTGGTTTGGATCCTGGGTGCGGACGTGGCACGGCTTGGCAAGCCATGCTGTGGTAGGCATCCCACATATAAAGTAGAAGAGGACGAGCACGGATGTTAGCTCAAGGCCAGTCTTCCTCAGCAAAAAGAGGAGGATTGGCAGCCGATGTTAGCTCAGGGCTGATCTTCCTCAAGAAAAAATAAAAAATAAAAAAATGTGTAGTCTCCAGATGAGCAGCATCAGCATCACCCAGGAACCTGTTAGAAATGAAACTTCTTGGGCCCTATCCAGACCTGCTGAATCAGAAACTCTGGGGGTGGGGCCTGCACTCAGAGTTTTAATAAGCTCTCCAAATATTTATTCAGAACCACTGCTATAGAAGGACCTGAAACAGGAGTAAGAGGTGCAATACATTAAATTCCATTCAAAAACCTCCAGAAATATCCATTACGTGTGGTAGGAAGTCCAGACGTTTGAAACGACGGCTTCTCCATGAGTTAATCCAACATGACTTTCTAAACATGCCTCCCAGAACGCCCTTTAACACACGCTGCTAAAATGAGGAGATTGGTTGCTAGGGTCGCTTCAGCTACCAAACTTAGTGATTCCAAGCTTCCAAAGCTACAACTTTAGCCAAGCTCATTGTCTCCCTAGATATGGTAACTAGATATTCAACCTTTTTTGCCTACACAGGTCTCTCTTTCTTCCCGTCTCCCTAGATCAGATTCTGCTTGTTCTTTCAGGCCATGTGTAAACGCTACCTCGTCCACTAATTGGATCCCGCAGCCAGAATGAAGCTCTCTCCCCACCTTTCATCTATGGCTTGCTCATTGCATTCACTTCATTGTTTTCTATTAGTCATTTGCCCAGCGCTTTGGCTCTCAGCCGTGTGTACTGTTCCTTGCAACAGAATGGTGTTTTATCTTCCATTAACTACTCCCAGCTTCCAGCACTGCCCTCTGCACACAGGAAGTGGCGCATAAATACTGATTGCATTAAAACGAATGGTTTGAGGGCTCTCAAGAGAATTTGGACTGTAAGATGAACCATGACTGGTTTTTCAAATACAGTAAGCAGGCACTGAATTCCAAACCAGCCAGCAAGAGCAAAGGTATAATGAGTCTGTTCCAAAGATTTGATTTCAAAATAAATCAAGTCACATCCTCAAGCGAAATCCATGAAAGGAAATTATATCAAATTTTTCATTGATTGGCATACCTGGGTTGCTCAATAATTATTTTATTGGATGAATTTTTGGGTCAATATTGATAGAAAATTTTCTAGACAAAAGTTCTAGAAAACTAAAAATGTGTTCATTTCCACTCCCCCTTATATTATTAAATATACCCTTTATTGAAATTTAATTTGGCTTAACCCTCTGCCAGACACATTACAAACTTTATCTCATAATCTTCACAACACTAAGAGGGAGATATTTTTATTCTCTCTTCTCTGGGTAATATAACTTTCTCAAGGGCATCTGGCTAGATAAGAGGCAAGATAAGGATCCACACTCAGATCTTATTAAGTTCAGAAACTTTCCTCCCTCCAGCGTACAAAAATGCTCAGTATTTCAAAGATCTCAAAAGATTTACTCATCCTATGTACTACGTAGACTGTGTGTCTATTTCTCCTTCTTATGTTGGTCACTAACTATGTGCCTTTGGATGGTAAGGCAACCAACAGAACTTTGTGAGAATGATGGCTAACAAACCCTTTTTATGAAGAGTTTCAAGTGGAGAGGAACAGGAGGATGAGACAGAGAAGGAGCAGAGCATGTCTTCTAAGCAGGATGTGACAGAACTGCAAGTGTGTCTGCTAGTCCTTTAAGGAAACTACAGAGACAGTCTTGCATCTGATGAAATTCCTCATACACACAAGCATCAGCAAACCACTGCCACATGCCAAGGGCAAAGGGCAGAAAGTTTCACAATGGTCAGCTGCCATTGATGTGCTGAAGAAATCTGCGAAATATGTGATTTTGTCCTCCTATCTCCCTTTGTCAACAGCCCCCTCAGCTCATACAAAGTGCTGCCTCATTTCCTTGGGCTCTGGGATCTTTATGTTTTTAGAACATCTCCCTATAAATCATCTCCCTTCTTGCCTCTCAGTATTCCACATTTAAAAATGAACCCCCTTCTCCCCAATCTCCTACCTTTATCCTGGACTGCCAATTTGTCATTGAGTGATAAAGTTATTTCATACTAAGGAGTGAATGACTGATAGACACTCTCTATCAGGCGAATGCACCTGAAAAAAAAGACACTTGTGATCTTAAGTGAGTTTTCAATTGGTTAAACATGTAGAATTATTTTGGAAGGTGAACTTGCAAGTGTTTTTGGTTTTTGTAGGGGGAGGAGTGTGTGGAGGGTGAAGTTCCCTGGATTCTTTCTTGTTTAATTCTTGTTTTCCAGGGCAGAAAATTAATAGCCACCATTTCTACCAGGTAGGAGACTCTTGATGTGACCTAGTTTTCTGTGATGGAGTAGCCTTAAAACTGTGACTTTGATTCCGATTCTCTCTGGTTTATCTGAAAACAAAACTCATCAATATATAAATTGAACTCAGAGAGGCTGGGGTCAAAGTCAAGCACAATATAAGAACAATGAAGAACCAAGGATGTTTAGGAAAGAAGAGCTCAGTGCCACAAAGGAGAGATGAAATGGAGCGCTGGAGTCAACACCACAAACAGAAGTTGTCATGGAAACCCCCATTGGAAGGCAGGCAGTTAGATTTTGGAAACTGGATGAAGCCAGACTTGATGGCAAGAGAGAGGCGGAAAGGCTGAAGCCCCAGAATGAAGTCAGACCCTGAAGAGGAATGGAGTCATCATGCTGCCATCGTGCCCAGGAAAGTGCACATCACTGTTACAGGACTGCAGCATGACAGATCTGGAAGGCTGATGTGTCCAGCCAGGAGGTCTATGAGTAAATGTGCTAGAATCTTCCTTTTGTGGCATTACAGTGCTCATGACTCATCTTGCAGAACAATGCGATAGGTGGGTGGAATCTCTTTTAAAAGATTTCCAAGAAGAATAGGTAGCATGTCCATATGTAATTTCTGGCAGAAATTATTCCTCCTCTCGAGTATTAAGAGTAGAGGCAGGTAAGACAATTGCTGCCGGGCGTTTTCACACTAAGTATTCCCTTTTGAATATGGACATAAGGATTGTGTAGGCATACCAAAGATTGATTTCCTCATTTTCTGGCTGGAACGTATTCTGAAATTATATGATTACACAGGCTTATAACATTGGCACTCGTAATACACATGGATTGGTTTTCCATAAATTACCTCTTAAAGAAGAGTCTGTAGTTCTAAACATACACATGTGGTTACAAAAATTTTCCAGAGAGGAAAAGCAGAGAGCCTGCCAGAGGAAAGAAAGAACGCTTTCACAGCACATAGGAACTACAGAGGGCTGATTCAAAAACAGAGTACACGTGTACGTTCTGTTACCTGAATATGGAAGAAGAGATTCTTCTGGACAGCAAATAGCATACATGAGGAAAAAGTAAAACAAGTCACCATAATGTAATATGTAGGGGAAAAAAGACCAATTGACTTTGGCAATATAACGATCTGTCATGAGTAGTGCTGACCAGACTAAATGGTCTATACTTTCATGTAAAATAGTACAACGTCTATTTATTATGACGCTCGTGACTTCCTTTTGTATTTGTGACTTATACCCTACCTTGAAGTTGGGTACCACAAGGACTTGAAGTGGAATGACAGGGATAGAAAAACGCTATACTTTTAAGCAATTCATATGTTACTAGCTTAATACTACAACCCTGACAGTCTCAACTAAGGGACATCCTGAAACTTCAAGACGAGGGTGGCAGCGGAAGGAAAGAAGCTAGGACAAAACAGGGACGAGGTAAGACCCAGCCCATGGGAACAAACTTGGCTGTGTGATTTGTCAACTGGAGAGATGGGACAAGAATTCAGTGGTTAACCAACATTGATTGATTGGAGCCAAAAAGCAGATTGGAGCCAAAAAGTGAATAAAGAATGAGAGCAGAAGTTTCCAGGTGGTAACAGATATCAAACTGAGTGATGGCAGCCCTTTAGTTCCAGACAGGTTGTCTAATCTGGAGCACAAGGTCAAGAGGTAGACTGGATAAGGGCACAGAGCTAAGTTCCCTGATATGATTGACCAGCAAAATTTAGGAAGGATACAGGGCCTTAGCCAAGTGGGCTGGGATCTACCACACAGGTTTAATTCTTTCAGAGGATTCAGAATACAGCCCAGGAACAGAAGCAGAAGCACAATCCCATAGATTGATGCAAGCACAGATGGGACAGAAAGGTTCTATCTCAGTGAGCTCGAAGCTGAGGCTCGGCTTAAATTCATTTCCAAATCATTGGCTACCTGATTTGTCTCAATCAAGATTTGGCCAGAAAACTAGAAACGATTCCAGATATTTCCAGAAGAAAAGATTTAATGCAGGGAGTTAAAAGCCTACAAAACCTTTGGTAGACTTGGAGGACAAAGGTCAGTGAAAGCTGCTTTTAGAATTTAGGAACTCAGGAAGTACAGGAATTGCAGGAGACTATAGTCAACAACCTCAGATGCTGGCTGATCACAGAAGGACCCCTGGAAGCCAGGGTCGAAGGCGCACTTGGCCTCTGAGAAAGCCTGCACACCTGCCTGCTGCTGCTGCAGGAACAGTGTTGATGTCAACCTCTCTTCTACCTTTGCGTCTCCCCGGAGATTTTGTCTTCGGCACAGTCTAAGGCGGAAGCCCCTGGAAAGGCTTCTGGGAAATGTAGTTTCCAGATTTGACAGCCCTTGGGGTTCAGGAAGGACACGGAAGGAGGAAAGAGATGATCTGGCATGAGGCCTAAGTGAGAACCACTACTAATATCCTGCTTGCTAGTGGAGATGTGATCCTGAAAGGAGTCCCTGAAATGGGTTAGACGGACCCAGGATGTTGGTAAGGCTGAGTCTGGGTGGGATTGATGCTGCGAAGCAAAGTCCAGTAGATGCTGCAGAGGCAGCTGAGTGCTGTGAAAGAGCTTGAAAGGATGAGTGTGTGGGACTACGTAGGGAGAGAAAGGCAGGAAGGAGGAACATTGCGGGTGCAATGTCATGACCTCCAGGAGCCACACGATCCACATTCTGTTTTAGAACTTTCATTGGAGAACAGAGCATAAATGGGAGTCAGAAAGCACAACTAACTGGAGGCAGGCAAGCTAGAAGGAAGATTCCTATAGTAATCCAGTCATTCAACTGATAGTTATCGAAAATGTTTTATGAATAAAACATTATTCCAGACCAGGTAAAAATTAAAATAGCCTGAATTAGGACCACGGTGTTGGAACTGGAAAGGAAGAGGCAGAAATGTGAGACTTTGAAAAGGAAGTTGATAGACCTTGACAACTCAGTGGATAGTAGGGAGAGGAAAGAGGTCACACAAGACTTCCCAGTTTGTGATCTGGGTGACCCTGTGACTGCTACTACTAACGGAGATACGGAGCACAGACTAAAAGTTGGATTTGAGTAGTTCTGTTTTGGGTCTGTCGGGTGTGAAGCATGTCAGGATGTCTAACGGAGACGTCCAGTAATTCACTGAAGAGGTGGATGTGGGTCAGGTTGGTCTTCCTCACTCCTGGTGGACCCACAGGGTAGGCCTTACGTGCAGAGGGAAGTAACAATAGCCTCCATGTGTGATTTTGGATATTTCCTAGTCATATTCCCTAACCCAGTTCGATGTTTGAAATCCAACTATTAGCACTTCACACCAATAGCTTAAAGTTAAAGCCCTTTCAACTTTTGCTCTTGTGTGCCTCCTGCAGTGTGGGAGTGTGGGATTGCTCCTTCCAGCACCACCAACCTGAAGCCAGTCCTGAGAATTTATATGTCCCAGTTACTACTGCTCTCCGATCTGAGAGTATGGCCAGGAAGAACTGGAAACAGAAGAACCTTCCAATCCCACACGATGCAGTGACAGTCAGAGAGACAGGTAGGGCTTGTAGATAAAACATTCCTGCAGTTTCTCTTCTGTCTTCATGGGCTCCTTTCCTGCTTTAGAATTTTTATTTCTTTATTAATAACTTGATTGCTGAAATCTTAGAAAATTCCAAGCCTATTTCTCCCATCAAAGCAAACGGAACTCATCAGATGGAATCATGACTCCATTAAGACAGAATGGCGCATCTCCATTAAACTATGATTTACATTGTAAAACAGATTAACAAAAATGGAAGCACTCTGTTGGCAGGGAAATACATAAAAGACTCTTTTAGGGCTATCTAAATTACATGAAATAATATTGTGAGAAAACCTGGAGCGAGAGAAAACAAGAGACAGAGAAAGGTATTGATGGAGAAAAAAGCTGAGCTGAAAACCCATGAGCCAGTTAAGTGGTGTGACTCATAACTCTCAGTTTTGGGTAGACAGCTGAAGCCAGAGAACATTCAGAGCTGCAGACAAACACTTAAATTAGGCATATCTTGGTAGAGCAAGGGCTCCCACTGCAACGGCCTGTCCTGCAGCTCATATGAGGTCATTATTGGTATGCTGATTAATAGAGCTCCTGAGAGCCCCTCCTAGCCAAAAGCAATGGGTTTTACAAATGGCTCCAAGTGGACCAAAAGTACTGCTCACTTCAATCTATTCCAAAGAGTTCAGGAAAACAATCATATGCCAAGAACCATTGTATTTTCCATATAATTCTGATTGCTTCAGTGAGAAAAAGTGGGGAAAAAAAACTGAAAGTAGTGATTCCTACTGTTCTCCAGAGCTATAGGTTAGTATGGGGCCTAGAACCTTTTTCAGTCCCTCCACCAGGCTGGCGTTGCTTTAATCTTCTTCATTTATTTGTATAAACATAAAGACCTTTGGCCAAAAAGTAGTTTGAAAACCTCTGGCTTAAAGAATTGATATGTCTGAAAGAATTAGACGCTAGATGGAAACAAGATGCAGAAAGGGACGTGAAAAGATCAATGGTCATATTCCCCTGACAAGGGGATTGCTTCGATGATGCGCTGGAGCCAGCTCATTTGTAAGAGCTCGCAGCAAACAGTCTTGTACATCTCTGCCCAACTCTATATTCAGTGACGTCATGTTACTAGCTTGAAATTGGCCACGGTAGGAGTATTTACACTGCAGAAATTGGCAAATGGCACAAATCAGGGGCTTTTCTTTTCTTTTTTCCCCTAGAGAGCCAGTTATAAAATACTTACCACCAGAATTTAATCCAAAGATAATTTGGTCAGCAAAACAGCCAAAGCCCTGCGAAGCTCTGACCAATGGCCTTCTGGGCATGGTCAAGTTAGGGACTGTTAGGAAGTTTGTAGAATCTGGGAAGAGGGAAGAAGTTCTGCTTGGAAAATACACCTTTGTTATGTAGTCATAGACAAGGCCATAGATGAGGGATCTAAGAGTGGATGTGGAAAGGACCATGTGGTGTGTGGTAAGCACGGCTCAGACACGGAGTAGGGAACCTTCCTCACTTGACCAAGGACTCCAGCCAGATAAAGGAAGTTGAGAGAGTCAAGACAGCTGAGACTCAGAAGGACTCGTGCACAGGGCATTCTGACAGCTAACCTCTGCTTCCTCTGGAGTTCAGACATAAGAAAAATGGGCTTCAGCCACACATTCCTAAGGCATCACAGAGAAGTTTCCTAGAGCAAGGATCAGCAAGCCCTGGGATGAGTAACCGAGTGACGTGGCAGAAGCTCTTTCTGAGAGACTTTGGATGGATACCATCTGTCTGTGATGTCTGCGGTTCCCGCCTGGCTGGAGCAAAGAGTGGGAAATCTCTTCTGCTCCCTTTCTGGGTCCTAAGACTCCTCTGGCAAGATGTGTTATTAACCCTGAAGTGGTTTCCAGTGGGGAGGAGGAAAAGTAGAAGCTGCCAAACACAGAATAAGAAAAACCCTGGAAGACCAACGGAAGGAAGTTTCATTCAACTTTGAGGGAGAAGGTGATTGTTTGAATGAGTCTGGGGCCAGCCTGCCGTTGCTTGAAAAGCCCTTTCTAAGTCCCTCTGAGCCAAACATGTTTAAAGCGTGGGGATCAGCTCAGGCAATCAACACACAGCACCGGGGGGCCATGGAGTGAGCTTCCTATTTTAACCAGCTGCCTGGCAGTTGTGTGTCATTGTCGCTGGGCAGCCAAGCATGACAGTGCAGGCAATAGCGCTTGCTCATCTCAATCCTGCAACCCAAGTTCAAAGGCAGTGTCCTCCCCAAGAAGGCTGAGCTCAGCCACATTTTTCCTAGGGGGCAGCATGCTTTCCTGATGGCTTAATCTGGAAGAGTAAACTTTGCTTCCACAAGGAAACACTGACTTTATTTAGAAAAAGCTTTGGAGTACGGGACAGTGGCTTTAAGAGCTGATACTCCAAATAGTTAAGAAGTATGATATGGACACTGACCCAGCAGCACAGATGCTGGCCTCGGTGCTCGAGACCCCTTGCCTGCCAGCCTTAACCCCTTAGATGCCAGATTGTGGGGAGACCTGGAGGGTTCTGGAGCTGGAGCCTGAGTTCCTGGGCAGCAGAAAGACACTCTGGGAGTGAGAGGAACACTGCCACTGCAGAAATATCTCAGCGTCTCATGGCTCTGGAAACTCGACCATCTAGGACTACATAGCCCAAAAGGAAGAGTCTAGGACTTATATTTATATTTCTTAAATACGTGTTAGATTTCAAGTAGGTTCTTTATTTTCACATCTCTCTTAATCTTTTCCATTTTTTAAGAGCACCCTTTGATGTCACTGTGATGACGTTTATTTATTATCTTCTCCAAACCTGCTACGACACTAGTACCTTTAGATACAATACTGATTCACGCTCAATGTTCTATATTTGGGAACTATCTGAGAAGGATCTGAGTCTGCATTTAGCCCTAAATAGCCACAAATAAGGGAGGAGAAGCAGCATCCTTTCACAAGCCTTTGTAGGAAGTGTCGTGCCAGGGGTGGTATGACATCCAGGAGCTACAGGTGTCAGAAGAGCTATAAGTGAGCGAGGAATCCAGGTAGTAGCTGATTACAGACTCTAAGATGTGTACTATGGAGCAGTCCCCCCGCTCCTTCCAGATGGGTTGTACGGAAACATTTCAGCGTGTTTATCTGTCTGCCCAACCCTATTTAGCAAAAAATGATTGCTCTTTGCTTCTTGTTACCATGCTCAGATGATACTATGGCAACCAGGCTGCATAAAAGGAACTGAGGAGGGGGGTAGATGCTGCTTAGCAACTTGAAGATTTTTAAAAGGCAAGTACTCATTTTAACAGCAACAGTTTTTAAAATGCCAGCTTTGAGGAGAGAAAAGAGAAGAACACTAGAGACAGCAAATGGAATGACACAGGAGAGAAGTTAAAGAAAGCTCCTGGGAGCGTGGCAGGGTCTCTGTTCACTGACGGGGAAACTGAGGCGCACAGGGGGTGAGTGGTGTCTTCAGGGTCAGTGACCTAGTCAGGGGCAAGGCTGGAACTAATATGTAGACATCCTGATTCCAAATTCCACATGCTTCATCTCATCATGCTTTTCCAAAAGTAATGAGAAAATCTGAGAGGAAAAAATTTTAAAACCACATGAAACTGTCAACAATACAAAAAAAGATGGACATCTGTTTTTCAGGTGGATACTGAATGAAAAGGACAAAAATACATTTGAATGCATTTATTTAGGGCAAAAAGTGGTGACAAGCAGACAGTATTGAATTCCGATGTCCCTTGAATGAACTGGAGGTTGCCTGTTTCTGGAACACACAGCAACTGGAGGAATTCCCAGACACTGCAAGGATTCAACACAGAGCGGGTGGAAGAGAGGGGAGGGAAGGAAGGGAAGGAAGAAGAAGAAAGGGGAGTGGAGATGAGAAGGAGGGGAAGGCTTGTTCTGACTTAGGAAGAAACTGAGTGGGAAAAACAGGCCTCAAAACAGATAAGCACGTCCTTTTGACCAGGACTGTGTAACCCAGGATGGTTCAAGCTCCTACCTGCTTCCTCACTGACTGATAATTACATTTCCCAGCTCCTCTTTCAGCCCAGCGCTCCACCCTGGGAAAGAAAGTGGCTTACAACTAAGCAGTGCTCAAACATGGAGTGACTGTGGCATTAAGCTTCATGAGAGTGTCCAATAACGGCGACAATGACAACAATAAAACGTACTATGTCCAGCTAATGAGCGATCTCTGAGGCAGAACCTGATAGACCGGGTTTCTCTACCTTATGCCCTTTCCTTAACCATCTCGGCGTTTAAGAGATGCCATTCAAATCAGTTGGAAGGCCTAAATTAGGACCAACCTATTCTCCACTAGCAGAAGCTTTGTCTTTGTTTTGGGCACTTGTAGGGCGTGTAGATGGAGGTGCGTGTGCGTGGAAACCAGCCGTTGGTGGAGCTTTCCGCTCTGCAGTCCCTCCTTCGCTCATGCCTTCCACAAGCATCACAAGCATATGGAGGGCCTGCCGTGTGCCAGGTGCCCAGCGCGGCGCGTGCTGGGTCTCCTCACTCCTGTGCCTTCTGCTGCCCTGCAAGGGGAGTACCACAGTGTGAGGGCCTCAGGACTCCGAGCCCCTACGGCGCCTCCCAGAAGAGGCCACTGTTTCCTTCCTGCTAATCACACAGAGCTGACAAGACAAACACAGCTTTGGGTTCCAGCGGTCAGAACCAAGACACATGCCGGCTCTTCTCCGCCTTGTTTCCACTTGCTCCTAATTGTGCGGATGCAGAGGCGGCAGGAAACAGTAAACAGACTGCTTTTTCGTGGACTCACAGTTAGCGCGAAGGGTCTAGGCTCTTAGTAAGGCTCCTCCTACCTAACCAGACGCCACCTAGCATTGGTTCTTTATAAAGGGCCAAGAGTTTGAAGTTGGGGGAACCCTGCCCTTACTCATGACACAATAAATATGAAATGAGCGAACTTTTGGGTTCTAGTCCTAATTTCCATTCGCTCCCCCATCCAGCTTTTCATCACCCCCATCCCCATTTACAGCATATGGCACCACATTTCTTAAGAGCCCCAAACATAGCTCCCCACATCCCTTCACACGGTTCTCACTTCACCATGAGGCATTCACATCACAGAGCAACGCCTTCCATCTCGGACCACTGCAGTCGGTGATAACTGTGACTGACATTTGTAAAGTATTTTAAAACGTGCAAATTATTTTCAAATTCATTATCTCATTGAATAAAAAAACAGTTGTTTAGAAAGCAGCATCTGTTTTTATAGATCACAAGAATCAGAGAAGTTGCATAGCTGGGCTCCTCCAGCTTGACCCACCCCGGTGACCAGGAGGGAGCTAGTGAGGTTTGGGATAACGTCCAACTGCAAATCCCCTACTCTTGAACGATCTGGAAACCTCCTTCTCTTGTGGCTTCTGTTAATTAAACCTAAACCTGCCTTTTAGAGGAAAGCAAAACAAATACACTCTCTCTTTCAAATATTGTCCTTCCAAATATTTGAAGGCAGCTACTGGCTGCCCACCAGGGTCTTTCTCCCCACACTTGAACGTGCACAGAAGTCACGGGGGTTGGGGGGGGTGCGGGGGGTGCTTGTGAAGCTGCAGATTCTGGTTCAGCAGTTCTGGGGTGGGGCCTGATGCTATTCCTAACCAGCCCATCTCTTCCCAAATCAGTTGCTCAGGAGAGAAAAACAGTCATACCCTAGAGAAAGACTAGGGTATTCTTTTTGGTTTCCTGCTCCCCTGCATTTATAAAAGTTCCTAACTCACAATCGAGTACTTAACAAATGTGGAATAATGTTTGGACCGAAGGGAGGTAGACACAGTAAAATAAAATACCTCCCCTTCTTCAACCAGCCCCATCCTCGGTTTAGAAAGAGCCTTTGCCTCTTACACCTTACTAACATCTCTAAATTGGGAATCCAAGTGGCTGCCTTAGGCGGTGCTGAGGCGCTAACGGTCAGACCTACTATGAGGCGCCGAGCACGGTGCCTGGTGCAGGGGAGGGAGATGCCTTACGAAACGTAAGGATTACCCCTCAAACAAAACCCAACCAAACAAAGCAAAAATTGGAAAAAGAGCTGGGCACATAGCAGTTGCCAAAACCCTGTGTCCTCAGTGAAAATGCCTCCACTGAAAAGAACGCGCTGCAAGGAAGTCTCCTTCGGCCTCTCCCGAAGGGGAACATAATGGCTTGCTGTTCGCACTCCCGGGGCGGAGGAGCGCCCGGGCGGTCGTGCTTTGCTGCCCTCTGCTGGACGGAACGCTCAACCTGCGCCAGCGAGTCTGGTCACATCGCTGCAGCTCCCAGGGGCCCCGTGTCCTCGTCCAGCAGGTTATGCAACACCAGGCTGCAACCAGAGCACGTTTGAGAAAAGGAAATCACTGACTTCATGGCGCATCGATTAAACTCGTGATAAGAGAAGGAGAGGATAAGAAAAGAGCAAGTGCCTTCCCAAAGTAGAAGGCACCGAGCCATGTACGTGAATTCTGTCTGCGCAGGAACCTTGAAGAGCAGGGGGAGTGACTGCTGTTTTGTAAATGAAGCTCAGGGAAGATTGGGTACATTACTGAAGGAAACATAACTAGGGAGAGACCGGCTAGGTTTTGAATTAGGGCCTTTCTGACTTCAGGGTACCAGGTTTCCACACCTGGCTCTGCCATTAATTAGCTGTGGGCGCTGGACCAAAGAGTCGTGTTGGGTCTTGGTGCTCTTCATCTTTGGAGTGAGGGGTTGACTGAGGTGAACTTTGAGTTCCCTTTAAGCTCTCACATTCTGAGTACAAGCCTTTGTTACTATTTGTTCTTGTTGCATGGAAATGGACTATGAGATCATCTCCCCCAGGGGGACGGTGCATTTCTCATCAAGCAAAGCTACTGGGAGACAACTCCCACTCCTACCCGGCAGCCCCCAACAAGCCAGGTCCCCCGCCCTATTCTCCAGAGGCTACTCGGCTTCCATTCTCCTCCAAATAATGTCAAAGGCTCGAGGTGTGTTCTCTAACAGGCCTTCCAGCTTTACGGTCTGACCACTGGTGAAATGTACCAAAAGGTCAGCCTCACTCACAAGGGCACACAGTGTATGTGGAAGAGAAAGGAACATTACAAACTGAGCAGATTTATCCCAAGCCCATCGGAGCCCAGGAGCGATGGACATTTTCATTTTCTCCAGAGTGAGTCCCTGAGGTCTCACCCCGGGAGTTGGTGGGACCATTTACCTTTTCTAACTGCTTTATGGAGGTGTGATTGACAGACAAAAAGCTGTAGAGGTTTAATGTGTATAACTTGATGTGTTTGGAGATAAGTGTGCACTCGTGAAACCATCATCACAATCAAGGCCGTGAACTTATCCATCATCTCTGAAAGGTTGCCCTCGCCTGCTTTGTTGGTTGGTTTGTTTTCTTTTTGACCATTCGCCATTTACTTCAGGCATATTTGTTCTCAGTCTGAATTAATCCTCAAGGAGTTTTAGTTTGGTTCTTTGCTGGTATGAGGGGGTGGACATTTCAGTCCTATCTAGTTTGGATGTTGACTTATGACATTCCTCCAGTTCACTGGAATCTTCAGCTCATAAAATACTTTAAGGATCTCTTTTCCACATGGGGCTATGAAGCATCTCTGTCTCTCAGACAATTTAATGGAACATTTGAAAATTCAAAGACACACAAACTGGAAGGCACCTTAGAGATTATCTGATCCCATTCTCTTATTTTATGGATGACAGTCTGAGCTATTTGTTCAAATAAGCATAGTTTTCTAGAAACAATAAAAAGAGATGGACTGAGCATCTTTCCCCAAACTTTGGAGGGTACCTTTCATCCGTCAGCTGGAAGGCATTAGGAAAGCTGAGTCAACACAGCATCAGGGCAGCCACGAGAAAGTCAGGATTCAGCCTGATTATTATATTCACCAGCCCAGAGTCAGGTCTCGTGCCAAAAATCTATTAACGCCTTTTCCAGAGCTCTCCCTCTGAACATGGTGCCTGGAGGGCTCCTCTGGTCTCATGAAAACACTAAACCTCAGATGATCTAAAGGGGCCTGAATGACGTCCACCCCTGAACTGATGATAAAATGCCGATCAAACCCTGATCAGACCTCCTTAGTCAGGCAGCCAAGTTGCAGTCGGAGACTGGCAGCATCTCTAGGCTGAGAGCACATGCCAAACGTAATTGAACATGAGTCTGATAAGCAATGATGGACCACTGACAGACCACGATGCTGTCAGGACAAGGTTCCCAGCCATCCTGGAATTACAGGGAGATACTGGGAGGTCCGGCTGCACCCCAAACACTACTATCCCAGCTTAGAGAAAACTCCTACTCCTAATTCCCTTAAAAGAATTTTAACCATTTCATTCTGGGTTTTTGTTTGTTTATTTGTTGGGTGTTTTTTTGTCCCATCCACTATTTTCCACATTCATGTGGAATTTCTGTGGCTTGTTTTTTCTGTCACACCATCCAGAGCAGTAAAAAACCTACAGAGGACCAGGCAGCACCCCAGGGTGACTGGAAGTGTAGAGGCAGCGTAAGGGGGTTTTGGAAGCCCCAGGGTGAAGTTGGCCCATGTTCCAGGAGCATATTTATAACTCATCATTTTTCTTTTGGGGAGGAAGGAGGAGGAAGAGGTGGAACTGACATATTATAGGTAGCAGGGAAATTTCGCATGGACTTGTAAGATAAAGCATAAGATTTTAAGGAAATTCCTTGTTTGCCGCTGATTGCTTCCAGCTATTGACCCCTGGGTGACTCCCGTCTTGGGGGCCCACATATGAAAAATGTAAGATGAGCTATTTCGTTCCATCTACAATTTTTCTTGGAAATATGATTTCTACTACTTCTACTCCTGCTTACTGCTATTACTATGCCACCACTCCCACTCCTTCTCCTGATCACATGCCCCCCTTTTCCTTCTGTTTTAAAAGTTGGAGAAATCCTGGGACTCCAGGGCTGGGGGGCATGGTAGGGCCACTGCTTGAGTGCTGCAGAACCTGAAAATATGGAGCTTCCTTTGACTTCCCACCTTAAGACACATCTACAGGGGCAGGCCTGGTGGTGCAGCAGTTAAGTTCTCACGTTCCACTTTGACAGCCCGGGGTTTGCCAGTTTGGATCCCGGGTGCAGACCTATGTAACACTTGTCAAGCCATGCTCTGGCAGGTGTCCCACATAGAAAGTAGGGGAAGATGGGCATGGATGTTAGCTCAGGGCCATTCTTCCTCAGCAAAAAAGAGGAGGATTGGCAGTCAGTGTTAGCTCAGGGCTAGTCTTCCTCAAAAAAAAAAAAAGGCACATATACATAAGAACTTATAATGGCTGAAAATGATAATTAATAATACAGACCAAGCTGCCAACTTGGTGGCCATCAGGGCCTGCCAGCTTGTCCAGACCCCCCCCCAGACGTTCCATGCTGATATTTGAGTGACACTCGGGGGAGGTGGATGAGGCTGCCCAAGGCCAGCAGCCTTGGCAGGGGGTCCAGCCATCCCAGGCCTTTCCTTCGGAACTGAGGGCCTAATACCACACCCTTGAACCATCTGCGGCACACCAGAGGCCGGGTCTAATTTAGCCGACTCAGGGCAGCAAACAATTTTAAGTTTCTCGGTTAGGAAAACAGCAGACTTCTCTTTGGACTGATTAATCACAGATGCGAAGGAGCTTTTACTGGAAGTCTGCATGTGACAGAGATCCCAGGGAAGTCTATTATTTTCTCTCTGGATTCTGAGACACCACTTGCTGGTGTTTCCAAAAGGTTTGAGGCTCGGTCTGCTCTTAAGTGGAAAAAAATGTCATTTGTTCATTTGTTTCATTTCATTCATTCAACACATATTTGTTGAATTCCTACCATGCACTGTGCACTCTGCTAGGCACTGAGGATACAATGATGAACAACCATGGACGTGTTCCCTCCCACCATGGAGCTTTCCAGCTAGAGAGGGACACAGATGAACAAGCTGACTTGAAACAGCACGACAGCAGAAAGAGAGAGTGATATACGGCACGAGAAAGCAGATTCTTGGTCTGACTTTGGGAATCAGGAAAGACTTCCAGAAGAAAGTGCAGGGACCAAGCTAAGAGCTGACAGGATTAGACGAGTTAGATGAGGGTGGTGGCAAGAAGGTTGCAGGCACAGTCGCAGGGACCGGCAACCACCAGGTGGTGCTGAGGGTGGAAGGTTGGGAAGACAGTGAAGGAGATGACAACTGGAGGTCTGGCAAGGGCGGGAGCAAGAATCTGCATCGTCAGTGACATCCCAGCTCAGTTGAGCAGGGTCAGCCCCGCCTCAGCCTCAGGGTCCCTCCTCATTGTTTTTGGCTGGTGGGGTCAGGCCCGCCTATCCGCTGTCACTTCATTGAACTGGGGGCTGTGCTATAGATGCACTCTCAGTTGCTGGGCTCAGTTGCATAGGCGACTATGTGAATAAATAGAAGGCTACCGGCAGCTGGATTAATGTCAGCCACTCTCCTCCCAACCGAGACTTACAGATGTACAGATGAGGCCTTGGCCTCCAGTGCTCACCCCCGCTGACCAAGGGGAGGGGAAGATGTGTTATTCAAGCTGGAAACTTGCCTCAGGAGAAGCAAAGCACGTAAACAGGGATTTCTTGCTCCTTTTTTTGTTTTCTGAAATGTATTCCCAGATCTTCATGATCTCAAAAACTTTTATCGCCATGTGTATATACGTGTGCATGCACGTGTGAATGTGTGTGCATCTATGTCACATGGCCCTCCAGTGTTGGGAGGTATTGGGACAAGAGTCTCAAGAGGTCTGAACATTCCTGCTCATCTATATTCAGGTCTGATCCCAAGAAACCTGAAGGCTAAATAGAGGAAATACAGTTCGAATTGGAGCAGGCAGCGTGCACACAGCCATCCAGGCATCCGCAGACTGTGGACGCTTGAGCCCGGCCCCTGCCTGATGCTGGGGGCACCATGATCAGACTCTCCTCTAAATGCAGCTTCTTCACAGCCAGCACTGACTTATTTATGAACCCTGGATTCCCTTTTCTTCTTGCCTTGCAAAAATATTTCTTGAGAACATCCTATGCACAAGATATTATGTTGACAGCTGGTGATAACTTCATACACTGCTGGTGGGAATGTACAATGGTGCTGCTGCTGTGGAAAAGGGTCTGGCAGGGGGTAAAGTTGACTACACTAGAATTAAGAATTATTGTTCAACAAAAAACTCTACAGGGTATAAAGACAGATCACTAACCGGTATATATACACAAAAACATATGTAGCTGGAGAAAGAATTAGTATCCAGAATATACAAAAAAACACACATAAACCAATAAGAAAAAGACAAATAATGAAACATAAAATGGACACAAAACTTTGACCAAAGGGGAAACACAAATACCCAATTAAAATCTGAAAAGATTGCAAGCCTTTTAGTAACTGTGGAAATGTAAATTAAAACCACAATGAACTACTTTTTCCTAATATCCGATTGGTAATATTAAAATTCCTGTCAATTCCAAGTGTTGGGGAGGATAGTGAACTGGCAGGAGTTTAATGACACAAACAATCTGGGAAACAATTTGGCGTTATCTAGACATGGAGACACATATCCCCTAAAATGCACCATTTTCATCCTTACAAGTAAGACATAAGAAAAACTGGTGAACACTTATATCAAGGGACACATAAAAATAGTCATAGAAGCCTTCTCTGTAATAGGTGACACTGGAAACAACCAATATCAACAGTTGAATGAATAAATAAATCTGTTATATTCTTACAGTATAATATTAAACAGTAGTGAAAATGAATTACAGTTACTAGCATCAACATAGGTGATTCTTAAAACTGAATTTTGATTGAAAACACCAAATTGTAAAAAACTATATGTATAAAGTTGATTCCATTTATATAAAGGACAAAAATAGGCAAACCTGAGGAATTTATGCCACATAGATGGTAATACTGTACAGAAAAGCAAGATAGGTGGATCTTCTTTTTATTTATTTGTTTTATCCTCAGATGGGCATTCATTACCTATATAGTAAGATAAAAAAGTGTTTTGATGAATAGTCCACAAGAAGTTTCACTGGTAGGATGAGTTGGTACTTGGACATTTCTGTTCCTCAGGGCCCACTTTCTTGTCCCTCACCCTGGAGTCCATACCAAGACCGCTTCCTCTCTCTTATCCTTTCTCTCCTCCCTGAAGTTTATTTCTTTTGGCCACCACCTGAGGCTTGGGCAGTCTTGTTTTACACACAACGTAACTGATTGAGAGTAAGAAGTGGCATGGAGTGAAGTCACCTCTTCCACTGATTTTGGGAATGGAGAAGGAATGGGCAAGGAGATGCACTCCTGGCTCAGAAGCAGGAGGTGGAGTTCAGGATGACCCCACCTGCTTTCTGAGATCCATACGTTTGAATGACAAAAAACTCATTTAAAATTCGGAGACTGCTTGTTCTTCCAAGTGCCCTTTCCATTTTTCTGACTGTATCAGGATCTGTTTTGCATATCAAAGCTTGTCCCATTGCTTGAGAGGCAGGAACTCCAGGATGCTTAAACTCATCTTCCTTTGAATTTTAACAGTTTGAGTCTTCACTTACCATAGATATAAATCTGCATCACCTCATTATGAAAGTTGTTTAATTATATATGAAAATGGAATGCTTCACCTTTCTCCTACATCTTTGATCTTGATACAGTGTTTGAGTGTTTTTCAAATATTTAAATAAATTCATATTTAGTTATTTGAAGCACATTTTCAGGAATTCCTTTAATTTTTAAAAACATTTTTATTATTGCATAAGTTATAATTAAAGAAATTAGGGGCCGGTCCTGTGGCCAAGTGGTTAAGTTTGCACCCCCCACTTCAGTGGCCCGGGGTTTCAATGGTTTGGATCCTGGGTGCAGACCTCGCACCACTTATCAAGCCATGCTGAGGCGGCGTCCCACATAGCAGAACTGGAAGTTCCTATGACTAGAATGTACAACTATGTCCTGGGGGACTTTGGGGAGAAGAAGAAGGAAAAAAGATTGGCAACAGATGTTAGCTCAGGGTCAATCTTTTAAAAAAAAAACCTTGCTCCCAGGGGAAAAAAAAATGAAGGAAATTAGAATATGTAGATCAGTGGTTCTTAGTCAGGGGTGAATATGCTCCTAGGGGACATTTAGCAATGTCTGAAGATAATTTTGGTGGTCCCAACTGAGGATACGGTGTTACCAGCATCTAGTGGGTGGAGGTCAGGGATGCTGCTAAACATCCTACAATGCACAGAACAGCTTCTGATAACACAGAATATTCCAGCCCCAAATGTCAGGAGGGCAGAGGTTGAAATTTACATAGATTTACAGTGAACATACATATGCATACCTTTTTCTTTGTTTTGAATATTTTAGTCTTAGACTTAGACAACACACATCAATTTCATTATTCCTTCCTAGACAACAGCCATTTTGTTGTTGTTGTAGTTAGCCAACTGGGTCAAGGCTAGGTTTCTCAGCAGTCAATCTCTTTACCTAGCACAATGCCCTATCTGAGAACTTCTAGTTTCATCCTATACTACTTCACCTGTTGACTTTGCTTGGTAACCAAATTTAGCTGCATTAACTCTCAAGGAGTCACAGAGCTAACTGTCTTTCATTTTATATCTCTGATGAATTTTAATGCAAAGATGGAGTGTGTATCAATGTGCCGGTGATTAAGGATTTCACTTTTTCCTTCAAAATCCAAATGTTTCCACTTGCTCAAGCAAGGTAGTTGTGTTGATTTTGGATAATGAATGAAAAAAATTGTAATTAAACATAGCCCCCAATCCATGTCAGTGTTAGTTCTCAGGCTATAAGTGAACTAATCAGAGACCACAGTAGCTTCAGGAAGACAGGTGCACTCGAAGTAGCCTAAAAATCAATTCTTTTATTGTAATTAACTCTTTTAGGGGATTTGGCAGAATATTCACCTGGGTCTCGGTGGGCTGAATGCTGCGGATCTTGGAAAATAATGCCAGACGACGGTAGGCCGTTCCTTTGTACAGCGGTCTCCATCTTAAGACCTCTGGCTGGGCAATCATAATAACAAATATTATTCAAAAGGTTAAAGGGACAGCTTTTTAAAACAATGCAGATTCTCAGGCTTCGTCTTCAGAGACTTGGGTGAGTGGGTTGGGAATGGGAGCCCAGAGTATCTAACCAGCTCCCCCAGGTGACCTGAAGCAGATGGAGAAGCCCCAGGTTAGAACAGCAGCTTCTGCTTCCTAGCTTGCCTATCAGGAAGTTCCGACAGGCATTTCTTTCACGCCTGTCCTTGAGTGCAGAGAAATGTAATAATGATTTAGAAGAAGTAACCTTGATTAAGTGCTGCTGGGGAAATGTTTGGCCTCAGCCCTGTCTCTTTTGTCAAGGCAAAATAAACTTAGATGTTACATGTGAAAATGCTTACCAACTGTAAAACAGAAAATAAGCCTATTTCACGCACTCAGCAAATAGCTCGTATGTTGCCTCTCACACAACAAGGTGCTTAGTTGTATGACTAAGCAGAGAAAACTACAGAATATCAAAATGTGACTGTACTGTTCTCTCATTTAGAGCTTAGAAAACAAGGAAGGATCGCTAGATGCAGATTGACAATGTTCCACACGATGCAAGGAGCTCCAGATTCAAAGAAGATTAGAATCCTGGCGTTCCATCAAAGCAGAAGGTCATCTTTGTGAGACTCAGCAGAAATATACCCTGCTCAGAGTACATCAGCAGATTCTTCAGGAAGACTCACACATTTGGATGTAGAACCTTCCTGAAGGCTTGGGGGCCTGGCCTGGACACTTACTATCTTCAATTCCACTTAATTGCTAATTCCATGATACAGCTACCTACACCTTGTACACAGTGTCAGCCAGCACTGTCCAACAGAAATGTATAATCCACAAGTACAATTTCAAATTTCCTAGTATCCCTGTTTAAAAAAGTAAAAATAAACTGATAAAATTAATTTTAATAGTATATTTTAATTATATATACCCAAAATATTACCACCTCAGTATGTAATCAATAGACAAAAATTATTAATGAGCTAATTTACGTTCTTTTTTTGTATGAAGTCTCTGAGGCTTTGAGGTCTGGCACGGATTTTACACTTACAGCACATCTCATCTTTTCCTTTTCTTCTCTTCTTTTTTTTTTTGTAAGGAAGATTGGTCCTGAGCTAACATTGGTGCCAGTCTTCCTCTATTTTATGTGGGATGCCATCACAGCGTGGCTTGACAAGTGGTGCTAGGTCTGTGCCTGGGATCTGAACCTGTGAACCCTGGGCTGCTGAAGTGGAGTGCATGAACTTACCTCTATGCCACCAGGCTGGCCCCATAGCACATCTCATCTTAATTATCCATTTCAAGGGCTCTATAGCCACATGTGACTAGGGGCACCATATTGGATTGAGGAGGACAATTCAGTCCATTTAAATATCTTTTCTTGTCCCTTTAATTTACATTATTATCTTTTTCATAAAGGGACCTACAAGGGCTAGTGAGGTGTCTGAGGATTTTTATAGGTTTACTTTATACTTTTAAGCAGCAGATGCCCCTTTTTTGGCATAGAGCTCTGTGAGTGTTGATAGACGCATGGAGTCATGTAGCCGTGACCACAGCAGGATTCAGAATAGTTCTCTCACCCTCCAAAATCCCCTTGTGCTCTTCTTTTGTGGTCAAACTCTCCCCCACCCACACTTCCAATTTTTTCTTTTCTGTTTGGAGCAGTTTCTCCCCTTTTACCAAAAAATGAATTGAAGAAATAAAGATAGGTGGGAAACAGAAACATAGCAGGGAAGATACAACCGTGATAGTGGGAGTATATTCTTTCCCAAAGCTCATGTGCAATGAGCTCTGCTTTACTTGAAGTCACACAAGCCCACTCAGAGGGGGGCCATGTGCTTTCCCTTCCTCCACAGTCATCTGTCATTCCTCTGCAGGTGACAGGAATAGGAGGGCCTAGCCCAGAATACTCCACATGACAGATGGCAGAATTACACCAGGAGAGACCCGCAAGAGGGATGCAGGCAAGGACTCCACAGGTGAGAGCCTTTCCATGGCTAAAAAAGAGGGCACTGAAGGGGACCCCCACTGCATGCTAGGTACTCCTTTCGGGATTCTCCACTGCCTCTATCTTTCCATGGCCTCTTTGCTTTACTAAGGAGACCAACTTATGAAATAATAGCCCTTTCGTGCTTGTGCAGCTCCTATCATGGACAGGCCTGGAGTGCTGCCTTCATCAAAGTGTGGATGACCTGGGTTGTGCCAAACACCACAAGGACAGGTGTCCTTGGGCCAACTGACAGCAGTGGCTCTGGCTTTGCTGTGCCTCTCAGCGTTTCCATTCTGTTCACAAAGCCTAGGAAACAGATGGGAAGGGGCATGTGGAAGTGCCTCCCTCACATATATGCCACTATTGGCACCCAGGTTAGGGAGGGGAAGGTTGTTTGTTTGCTTGATGTCGTTCCAGGGGCACATGCCTACTGTGCTGTCCTTGGAATCATGCTCCAGAGATAGAGTTCTGCAAGTCACTCACACACCCACAAATACACGCACAGACACATCATACACACATGCAAGCACATTACCCTCAGTTCACATTGCTGAAAATTCGTCTTTGCAATTTGTGATTGTAACAATGATGGTCTTTAGACTGTCTATTCTTGGACATCGCTGTAGTATTCCCTACACTTTATATACTTCTCCTAATACATTTTTTTATCTCCTACCCTCCCTCACATAAACATAAAGTTTTGGGAAAAAAATCAAGAGATAGTGATAACATAAAGGAAAGCACTGTCCTAAAGATATATGCATTAAGTGGCCAAGTACTTTGAGTAATTATGTTGTAAAAGTAAGGTAGTAGAAAAGCAATTATGTCAGAATCAAAAATTCCTTTTAGAGCCAGCCCTCATGGCCTAATGGTTAAAGTTTGGTACACTCTGCTTGTGTGGCCCGGGTTCAGTTCCTGAGCACAGAACCACATCGCTCATCTGTCAGTAGCCATGCTGTGGTGGCAGCTCACATAGAACTAGGACTTACAACTAGAATGTACAATTATGGGGCTTTGGGGAAGAAAAAACAAGAAGAGAGAGAGGAAGATTGGCAACAGATGTTAGCTCAGGGCAAATCTTTCCCAAAAATAAATAAATAAATAAATAAAATTTAAAAATCCTTTTGACCTTGTACCTTGTCTCTCCCGCAGTCTCCCAGAAACACTCTTATACTGGAAAACCTGGAAACCCTCTAAAAGTCTGCATATCTGCACTGGATGGTTATCAACTAGTTTACCTAAGCCATTTTAGGTTTACCATGTAGTTCAACAAAACCAAGTATCCTCATTGGCATCACTTTAGAAGGGAAGATGTCCTGTGGACACGGGGACTTGTTAGGCAAAGAAGAAAAAGAGGGAAGTAGTGGAGGAAGTAATACTCTGTGTTCACAAATTCCCTTTCATTTTCCTCCTGGGCATGTGGGAAGTCCAGCTTTTCCCAGTCTGCCCGGCTAACTGAATTGTGGCTGATGAGATGTGGACAGGAATTGTTGCATGCCCCATCCAGACCTACCTTCTCAAACCGCTAGGCATTGTCCTTCTCAGCCAACCAGATCCAAGATATCCCATGAGGACTCTGAGGCCCCTGGAGATGGTGGAGCCACTTAATGGAAGGAGCTTAGGTGTTTGTTTGAGCTGAGCCTCTATCTCCAATCCTCAAACTACACTGGACTGTGAGGTGAGCCAGAAATAAAACTCTGTGAGTCTCTGAGCTTCTGGAGTTGTTTGTAACAGCATTTTTCATTTCCTAATCAATACAGGTACCAACCACCTGACTCCCAACTTTCCTCACCTCTGGTCTCAAGGTAGGTCAGTCACACCCGGTGCTCCTTCAGGCGATGTAGCTATGAAAGATATGGTGCTTATGACTCTTTAGGGACCAGGGCTTGCCGTGTCTAATTTTACTACTGTTCAATTTACTACTGTCTACTGTCCAATTTTCATTTGCTTCTTTCGGTCTACAGGGGAAATCATTAGTGACAACTTGGGTCTCCTAACGCCACTAGGGCAAATAGCAGTTACACGCTTGTTGGAGCCTGATTGCTGATGTGCTGGTAAATGTTTAAGTTGGTTCTCTGGGAAAAATCATATACATATATATAAGTACATAAGTCTACTATTAATTTTACTGATATTAAGAATATGTAGCACATCATTTACAAATAAAACATACAATACTTTTTATTGAAAACTTTGTATATCCAATTGATTCTCACAGAATGCTTTCATCGATTTTTACTAAACTCTTGCATCCATAGGCAATCTATTATTGCTGTTCAATCATGATTTGACAAAGTTGCATCCTAATCTGCTAATTCTTTTCCTAATACATTTATTGTCATTAAATCTGAGACATAGTCTCTGTTAGATTATTTCTCAGCCTCAAACAAACTATATCCACTAAAACGAAACTTCTTTCAGCTTCAGCACTACATATATGGGAATTTCACTCATTTGTCAATTACATGAGCAACTTTTTTGCTGAATTGGATAATAGTTTTTGAATCCTGGAAGAATATTTTCACAACTTTTCATGCTAGGCACAATGCAATAGCTATACACATGATGCCCTTTTATGTTTAACCTGCATTATTAATATTTTTCTCCATCAGTTTCTTAAGTCTAGATCAAGGGTTGGGAAACATTTTCTGTAAAGGGCCAGATAGGAAACATTTTAGGATTTCTGGGCCAGATGGTCCCTCTCACCACCGCTCAACTCCTCCATTGCACAAAAGCAGCTATAGACAACCCATAAACAAATGGGCATGGCTCTTTTCCAATAAAACTACAAAAACAGACCATAGGCTGAATTTGCCTCACTGGCTGTAGTTTGCCAAACTCTGTCTAGGTAATCAACAAAGCAATAAATCAAGTTTTGATATACAAGGTTTGCCAGTTTGTTTGGTGTAAATACTCCCACCATGGTCAATGCCAGACAACTGATGTGATGTCACTGAATGCGGAGTTGGGAAGACATGTGCAGTAGCAGAGCATTATGTAATATTTCTTCCATACAAACACAATAGAAAAAACTGCAAGACCATAGACTATATAATACTAAAGTGTAATAAAACAATTAGGAAGTGATATTGAGTATTTATCACCTTTTTAAAATGCAATTTAATTATAAGACTGTATAATTTAATTTTTAATAATGATTGTATTTAACAACTTGCTCACAACATTCCCGAAAACTTATTAATCAGATCTCACAAGACAGTACAAAATGTTTGTAACCCACTGCTTAACCCTAAACACTTTCTCTTCTCTGTGGCTGTTGTATCAGAGTAGGGGCATATCTCTTATTGATTGATTTTTTTCTTGAGGCACAGTTAGAGTTGTTGGAAGGTAAATATTCTTGAATCTTATCTTGCTCAAAAGTTAACTTTGCCAACACTCAAAACTTAAAGCATCCATCAGTTCTTACTCACATGTTCAAAGCTATTACAGATTCATCGTACACTTCAAACCAAAACATGCTCAATCTTTTCCTTAAACATAGTGTGACTTTAATTTATCTTTATTTAAGAGTAGATATGATAGATTATACCATTATGTGAAAAATTCTTATGCACAGCCTTTTACTCTTTTTAAACATCTACCTCAAGGTGAGATAATCAAAAGCTCAAATGTAAATGTATTACAGCAAAAGAGATCCTTACTTAGAACATCTATTCATGAGGCAATGTGGTTTAATTGAGAAGGACGCCAACTTTAGAATCAGAAAAATGTAGGTTCAAATCCGTGCTTTGATATGTGCTCACTTTATGATCTAAGGTAAATTTTTTAACCTTTTTCAGCTTCAATTTCCTATTCTGTAAAATGGGTCATGAGGTTGTAATGAGGCTTAAAGGAGGAAAAAACCCTGTGAAGTACCACAATGTTCAGCTCGCATAAAACTTTCAGTAAATGGTAGCTGTTACTGTTATTCACTAAAACTTTCATATTATCCAATTAAGTTTTCCAATCATGAAGCTGATGATCACAATAGTTATTTAAATGTCAATGATTATTCACTTTAATGGTTCTATGTTTGGATTGGGGGCCCTGTATTTCAGATACATGTGTCCTCTTTGTCATGCAGTAGGTACCAGCAGCTGTGATGAATAATCAAAAATTTTCAGATCTACGAAGTTGAACTGGCAGATATCAATTTGCCCATCTGGTAAACTGAGCTTCGTATACTTTTCAACTAGATATAAGAAGCGAAAACATGACACACTACCACTTGAAAATAATCTAGTGGCTTGCCGTCTCAATGATTTTCCTAAGTTACTTTGTAAAACCATCTGAGATGTCTTGCCATAGCTGAATAAATGCACTCAGTTTCAAGTTAGCTCCACCTTTTCCTGTTCTGTGTCAGGGATGGGTAATGGGTTTAGACATGGTATTAAAATTAAGGCATCTATTGTCTTTTGCACTTCTAAAGGTGCATCCTAAACTGTTTATACAAATGTTCAAATAAGTTTTTAGGAATATTTCTCTTATTAACTTCAGTATGAGGTAAACACAATGCCATCACATGCACTTGAGAGTTCTAACCCAGTACTTAAGGAACATATAAGCATGTGTTGGTATTGTCATAAATTGTTGTCTTTTCCCAGTGATCTCTTTATCTCCTATGGCTTTTAATGTTGATGACACAGCCTCATTAAAAAATTGACTCACGATTTCACTTTGAATCTTCCTAAACTCCCATTGAAATGTCCAAAAACATAGAAGTGAACCCTGACTTTCCATACAATCATCTGATTTTATTATTTTATCGTACCTTAGACACCCATGCAGTGAGAAAAACTCATATTCTTGACCACTTTAGAGTTGCTGATGACATCAAACTAATGTCATCATGGTGATAGATATGCTTGATACGTTTGGTGAAAGTATTTTCTTCATCATACTTAGCGTACATAGTTAAAAATAACCATGAGGTCATTTGCTTTGATTTCTTCTAACATGCTAAATAAAGCAGTCACCAGGCCCAATACAGGTCAAAGAACTACCAGAAGTAAAGGAATAAGTGACATTCTTTCTTTATGTTTCTCTTCTTATTTCCTTTTTTCTTTCAAGTAATGTGTACTTAAATATGATCTCTATTTGCTGTATTTTGGTAATCAGATACCTTATAGCAAGGTAGCTTTCTGGAGCTATCAAGTTGTATTTTGCTCCCTATATATTTTAATTCTCCAATTTCAAGCACCTAGCAAAGTCCTTAATGTTTTCTTGCCTCGGGAATTTTTGAAGAGCTGAAAGCAAAAGCCCTCAGCTTTTCCTGCTTTTCGTGAAAGCCTGAACACATGGAGGAGATTATAACTGGGTTTCCTGGAGGGGAACTGGAGACAGAGATGCCACTTTAGAGAGAACATGGGCGAGCTGAACAGGGGAAATATTCTTTAGCAGTGGGCTTTGTGAGATGTTATCAGAAATGTTTAGTGTGAGCAAAATCTTGTTTAGTAGTTTGGAGAAGAAAACTGGTTTTCATAACTGCAGAGATCATGAGAATGGAACAAGTGCTCTCTGAGTGGCAGGGCTCAACAATTTAGTGGCAAACACAGGAGAAACTCCTCAACAAGCAGTGGAATTCTCTCCTGGACAACTCTCTTAACAGGTAGATGAAACTCTACCGAGGCAAAAATGGATAGACAGATAGACAGACAGAGAGAGAGATAGACAGACAGATAGATAGATAGATAGATAGATAGATAGATAGATATTTTCCTGTCCTCTTTAAGGATAAAAAGATTTGAATATATAAATATATACATTTCCAAGACAACTTATTTGAGCTCCACATACTGAACTCCACGTAAGTATCTAAATGGATAGGAAAACAAAGAAAATATTATATGGTAAAAAAAATCTTGTAGTTCAAAAGAAGCACATGCATCTGAGTTTTCAGAGGAAAGATTCTGTGATGAAACAGATTAAACACCAAGAAAAAACCAGGAGAAAACTATTTTTAAAATCTAATTTATATTTTCAATATGATTCCCTAAGATATTATATAAATGAAAAAGGAAACAATTGAAAGCAGGGGACAGTACTTTCAGAGGGAAATCGTTATATTAAAAATGACAAATATAGTAGAGGTTCTAAAGAACAGAATGAATAGTAAATTAAGAAATTAGATAAACAGCTTGAGAAATCCTCCTCGAGCAAAAAACAGAAAAACAAACCCCACAAGTAATTACTATAAAAAAAATAGGCAAAGAGAATAGATCCAAGAGATATTATATAAATAAAATAGTATAAAGCTTTTCATACATATTCCTACAGAGAAACAGTAACAGAAAATAAATATATTTGTATACATCTGTGTATATGTAGTAGGGAGTGGAGAGGTTGGTGGAAAATGAGGAAGGATGGGTTCTGACCAGGGGTAGAATATCATGTGATCCACAATAAGCACAAAAGGTATTTTAAGTGTCTTATTTTATCTTTAAAACTCTTGCAAATTTAAATTTTATCCCAAAATATATCCAAATTTGTTTAACGTGATGAGAAAAAAAAGAGAACTGTTTCATAGCATTTTCTGCTGCTTGTATTAGCTGCTAAGAAGAGCTAAAAAAAAATTGGATGAACTTTTAAAGTATATTATTGAGTGCTAACTATATAATAAATAAATGAGTACCCTCAAAGTTAAGGAAACATGGAAGTCTCTTTTGCCTTGAGGAGTTTGCAATCACAAAATATTAGAATTGTATTTTTGATGGGATTCTAAGTGGGAAGAGACTGAGAAGAAATCCCAGGGCCTGTACAGATAGGGCATGCTATCAGAAACTCTCTGCAACCAACTTCCTCCATCATCCCCCCAGAATAACCCCTGAGACCCCAAATGGCCATGTACTCAAGGGTGAGGGCAAATCAAAATGGCGAAACTCATGGGGAATTTCATACTGGTATCAAGCACTTTGGTTCTACAGGTAATATAAAGCCTTGAATTTGGTTTAAGGAGGTCATAGCATTACAATGACCCCAGGTAACTTGCAGAAGCAAAAGTAAATAATTTCTGGAGGCATGCACCTTTAGTGCATGCCTCAACTAATTCCAGCAAATAATTTTTCATGTGCAATATACACACAGCCAAAGATAACTGGAAGCCCAAGCAAATTAGTCTTTATGAGCAAAACCAGGAGACTCTAACAAAATACCTTAAAAGGCTTCCTATACTGGTCCTATTAGAGACAGACTGTAAAACACCTAGGCTATATGTAAACAAATACCAGATAAGCTTAAAGATATCTGCAGAAACAGAAAACTATAAAAATGCAACATTGTATATTTGAAAAATAACCAGACAGAAATTCTACGAATTAAAAAGAAATTAACCGGGGCCGGCTCTGTGGCTGAGTGGTTAAGTTTGCGTGCTCTGCTGTGGTGGCCCAGGGTTCGGATCGGGGGCGCGGACATGGCACCGCTTGTCAGGCCATGTTGAGGCAGCATCCCACATCCCACAACTAGAAGGACCTGCAACTAAGATATACAACTATGTACAGGGTGGGGCTTGGGGAGATAAAGCAGGAAGAAAAAAAAAAAAGATTGGCAACAGTTGTTAGCCCAGGTGCCAATCTTAAAAAAAAAAAAAAGAAATTAACCTCTTTAGAAATAATTGATGGCTGTAACAGCAATTAGACACAGCAAAAGAGAGAATTACTAAACTGGAAGATAAATTAGGTAATTAAAGTATCCAGAGTATAGCACAAAGATACAAATGTAGCTATTATACAAAAGAGACACTAAGAGTCATATAACACAGAGTGAGAAAATTTAATATATTTGGAACCAGAATCCAAGAAGGAGAAAAAATTGAATGAGACAGAGGCTCCCCTCAATAGCAGATTAGACATGGTGAAAACAAGATTGATGAGCAGGTAAACAGGTCAATAGGAACATCCAAAATGAAGACACAGAGAGAAGAAAGGATTTAAGTTGCATAAATAGCATTAGCAATGTGAGACAGATCAGGAATATGCAACATACGTTTAATCATAGGCCCAGGAAAAGAGGACAGAAGAAATGAGACAAAACCCATATTTAAAGAGATGATAGCTGAGAGTTTCTCAGACATGATGAAAGGCACCAGTCCACAGATCCCACAAACCCAATGAACCTCAAGCAAGATATATAAGAAATCCACTGTTACAAATTATGGAGAAACTGCAGAAAATAAAAGGCAAAGAGAAAAACTTAAAAGCAGACAGAGAATAGAGATAGTTTAACCTCAAGGAAGCTACAGTTTTACTGTCAGCTGCCTTCTCAATATAGTAGAGTCCAGAAGTCTGTAGAATGATATCTTCAATGTACATTAAAAAAAAACTAACTTGGGGCCAGCCCCGTGGCTGAATGGTTAAGTTCGTCCACTCTGTTTTGGGTGGCCCAGGGATGCTGGGCACAGACACGGCACTTCTCATTAGGCCATGTTGAGGTGGCGTCCCACATGCCACAACTAGAAGGACCCACAGCTAGAATATACAACTATGTACTGGGGGGATTTGGGCATAAAAAAGCAGGAAAAAAAAAAGAAGATTGGCAACAGTTGTTAGCTCAGGTGCCAATCTTTAAAAAAAAAAACAAAAAAAACTAACTAGCAAGCCAGAATTTTATATTCATTGAAAGTATCTTTTAAGACTAAGATGAAATGATGTTATTTCAGTCAAGTAAAACTTGAGAGCATTCACCACAAACACTGCACTAAAGAAAATTCTAAAACGTGTACTTTAGGTAGAAGAAAATGATTCCAGATGGAAGATCTGAATTGTAAGAAGGGATAAAAAGCAAAGGAAGTGGGAAATATGTAAGTAACTCTAAATGGATTTGACTGTAAAAATAAAAAAGCAAGGTTTTTTCAATTTTAAAAAATATATAATTAAAATATTGACAAAAGCAATATAAAAGATGAAAGGAGGTAAATAGTGTTAAAATTTTTAAAAGATCTTTGTATTGTTCAAGATGAGGATAAAAGTACTAATTAACATTAGACTTTGATAAATTAATCTAGATTTCAATTTCCAAAGTAAAAATAAAGAATATAAACAGGATATATAATTCAGAATAAATAGAAGAAACATATGAAACGCTAAAAATATAGCCCAAAGGAAGTCAAGAAAGGGGAAGGAAAAACACGGAAGAGGCTAGACAACTAGAAAACAAAATAAGATGGTAGATCTGACTCCAAAATATTAGTCATTGTTAATTTATATGTGAATGGATTACTTGACTGACTGTTGTCAGTCTGGATTAAAACAAAACAAAACAAATACACCATTTGTTTTTTAACAAAAGATATATTTAAACAAAACAAAACAAACAAAAAACACCAGAAAGGTTGAAATGGATCCTAAATCATCCTAAATGCTTAATGTACATGCTAAATCATCACTTAGAGAAATTTATAGTCTTGAAGTAAATGTGTTAGAAATGAAGAAAGGCTGCAAATTAATAAGTTGAGTATTCAACTCAAAAGCTGGAAAAATAATAGAAGAATAAAACCTTAAGAGAGGAGGAAAGTAAATAATAAAGTTAGGAGCAGAAATTCATAAAAATAAAAACAAATATGCAACAGAAAGGAGCAATGAAACCCACCAAATAGTTGTCCTTTGAAAAAGTTTAATAAAATTGATAAATCTTTGATGAGGCTGATTCAAAGAAAAAAACAGAGAAAGCACAACTGGCCAGTATCACAACAGATCCTTCAGACATTAAAAAAGATCGTAAAAGGATATTATGGTGAGTTTATGCCCCAAACATGACAATTTAGATGAAATAGACAAATTCATAGAGAAGGTTTAAGCTAAAAACACTGACTCCAAAAGAAATAGAAAAACTAAACAATCTTAAAACCCTTGAAGAAAGTAAACCAGTAAGAAAATATCTTGCAAAAAGACCTGGCCCTGGTGATTACTGTGTCAGTTGTCAATTCATTGCTTCTTAGCTTCAAATGCACATGTGAGTATATGCCCCTCCACTCTTCCTTCTTCTCAAGTTTTGCGTTGTAGGCCACCTGTTCCAGAATGCAGTGTGAGGTGAGAAAGGATTATCTGACCCACACTGAATTTTGAGGGGTTAAGACATGAACTGTTACTGTTTTAAGCTTCTGAGACTTAAGGGTTTGTCTATTATAGCAGCAAAGTTCAATTATCTTGAGTAATACCCAAATGTATAAAAAGAAGCCTGTCCTCATATACACTAAAATATTAATTGTGATTATATCTGAGTACACAATTATATGTGAACTTTCATTTTCATTGTTCTTAGCTAGTGTGGTTAAAAAAATTCCCCTTTGATCTTCCCTTGCAGATTTGGGATTAAAAAAATGATACAGGTGTTCAGTAGTGTAGTAGAATTTTTCCAACCAAATAGATGCAAAGGTCATATTACCTACTTGGAATTCAAATAATATGTATGTTTATATTAAAAATCTCAGTGGATCAGTGGTAACTTTGCGTTGATCAGCAGGACAAACCATTATTAACCTTCAGTCAATAACTATGTCACTAAGTAAGAAATAGTAGTTGAGTCAACATCAAGTATAGCTAACATTTATCGAACATTCACTATGACTCAGGCCCATCTACTAACCCCTTTAATGCTCACAACCATCCTGCGAGGTGGATACTGTTGTTATCTCCAGTTTCCAGAGGAGATTGAAGGACAGAGACATGAAGTGACTTGCTCAAGATCTCAGCCTGTAGAAGCTGACAGAAGGATTGCAGACCTGATGGTTTGTGCCAGTACATGTGCTCTTACCCGCATGCTGCATTAGACCCTATAATGCACTCCTCTAAATGAATCTCAGAAGAAAATCTATCAATCAGAGGGAAGTCCATACCGTAGGTACTATTCTTAGGGGGAGATGGGCCAGTAGGAAGCAGGTCTGTTTCTAATTGACCGAAGTTATATTAGAGGGGGCAGGGAGGCTAAATGTGCAGGGGAGGGTGCAAAGTGCTGCTAGATAACCAAGTCCTGATGAGAAGAAATGGTCGCTTCGGCTTTTCTAAGTGTGATGGTTAATTTATGTATCAATTTGACTGGGCCATGGGATGCCCAGATATCTAATTAAACATTATTTCTGGGTCTTTTTGGAAAAGATTAGCATTCGAATTGGTGGACTGAGTAAAGCAGATGGCCCTTCTCAAAGTAGGTAAGCATCATCTAATTCATTGAGGGCCTGAAGGGAACAAAAAAGGTGGAGGACAGTTGAATTCACTTTCTCTTGGCCCAACTGATTGAGCCAGGACATTGATCTCCCGCTCCCCACGCTTAGGCCTCGGGTCTTCAGACTTGGACTGGAATCTACACCATCAGCTCTCTGACTCTCAGGCCTTCCTTCAAACTACACCACCTCTTTCCTGGGTCTCCAGTTTGCAAATTGCAAACTTCTCTGCCTCCATAATTGCATGAGCCAATACCTGATAATAAATCTCTTTATATATATATATATATATATATATATATATACACACACACACACACACACACACACACTACTGATTCTGTTTCTCTGGAGAACCCTAATACACTTAGCATATTCTGTTTATTCCCCTTCTGCTACTAGCCCGAGATGGTTGCAAACACTCCCCACATAAATTTCAAGCCTAATAATAGACAAAATGGGACTCTGGAATAGTCCAAGTAAGAGAAGTCAGGGACAGCTCATCTACCTTCCATCCTGGGAAAACGTGCCCCCTGTCCTCCAAGGTAGCTACCTGGGGACAAGAATAGAAGGTTGGGGGCAGGGGAAGGAGAGATTGATGTTCAGTCTATTCCCAAATATTCAGGACTCTTCATTTTATAAATCACTGGTATTAAGAGTACCATCATAGCCATTTGGTCATGAGAGGCGACTAGTAAGGATTAAAATATGGACCATTGGTAATTTTTAACTAATCCGGTGACACTGCAACTCAGCAGCCCTCTGCGCAGCCTTTAGACTCTCAGGAGAAGCCTTGACAGCTGTTGACTAAGTAAATTCCTGCTGCTTCTGGGCAGTTGCAGGAGTCACCCACACAAGAAGCTGCTCAGTTCCAAGTGTTGCCACCTCTACTCACGACTTTAATTTGAGGCTGTGTCTGAAAATACTACTGTTTGTTCGGTCCTTGGCATCTTTACCTACCTTGGCTTGAATGACAGTCATATCACTTGTTTTTGGCCTCATACGGATAGTTCTGGAGAACAACCGTAAATCTCTCTGAGATGACCCACCCTCACCCCCAAACTCTAACAACGTGAATTTTGAGTGTGTTTCATGACCTCTATTTTAAGTTAAATCATCCCACTGCTATCTCCCAATTTTCACAAAATTTGATAACAGGTAGAAAAAATTGTATTTATAGAGATTTTTTCCCATTAAGCATGTTTCTCCGTTAAACATTTTGAAAGACTAAACAGAAATACCCCTAAAATGATAAAATTGGTGATAATCTGAGTGATAGAACTGTAGATGATTATTCTCCAAATTTTATGAGATGGTTACTTTAGTAATGGTAAGGTTGAATAAATAAGAAAGCAAGCTGATTCTTTCACAGAAATCTTTATAATTGTTAATAGATAGATTCTTAAGATTATATCAATGCATATACACAAAAATGTGTTGTATGTGTGTGAATATATGTGTATGTCTATAAGTGTATATATCAATATGAGTGTTTATATGTATATACACATATACATATCAACTCTTAGGGCTAAAAGGACCTTAAAAGTAATCTTGCTTCCTTCACAAAATATGAAAATTATCTGTTGTGGCCTGTGGTCATTTTAAACCTATTTATATTTTAATTTTTATATTAATTGGTTGGTTTGCCTGGAATTGCAGAGAAGCAGGGAGTCATTGTATATTAGAGCCAGAGGAAACTTAACAGACCCAACTCAGGCCCCTGCCAGGAAAATGATGAATTCATAATCATAATAAGAGGTGACTAAGGAAACCAAGCCCAACTTTGTTAACAGGTGTATCTTGGGAGTAATTATGTCTGGGCCAGAAGCCAATTTCAAGATCATTCTCTTCTTCTAAGTAAAATTTCATGTTCAGTCCCTTTGCTAGGTTTTCAGAATGCCAAAACCAAACCGGCAACTGAACCATTTTAGTCACAATATCATTTACTGAGTTGGTCAACAGGATACCAAACGATTAAATTAATAGTTTTTTTGCCCTAAGTTCAACAGATGTTTTGGTGTCTATTGGCAGTCTTTCTACATGTGATATTTAGGACTTTCATCTTCAGATGTCCTACACTCCAAAGTATTATCCAAGACAGATTTAACTCATATATACACCACACTCAAAAATCAATTCGTCAATTTCAGATACATTGGAGACTGATTAATTGTGAGAGATAAAACAATAAAGCTTATAAAAGATAACATGGGATAATACTTTCATGACCCTGAGATAGGCAAAGATTTCTTAACGGTGCACAAAAAAGTACTACTAATAAAGATAAAGGTCAATAAATTGAAAAACTTCTCTTCATCTAAAGACACCACTTAGAGAGTGGAAAGGCAAACCACAAGAAGGAGAAGATAATTATTTTCAGTGGCAAAGAACTCACATCCAAAATATCTAAAGCACTTTTACATATTAAAAAGAAATAGACAGCTCAAACAAAACATGGACAAAAGATTTGAACAGTTACCTCACAAAAAAAGATATCCCAAAGGTCAATGAACACATGAAAAGTTATTCAACACCACTAGTCCTCAGGAAAATGCAAGTTAAAACTGAGATACCGCTACACACCTAGCGGATGGGCTGTGATAATTGCATAATCTGACGTTACCAAGTGTTGGTAAGAATGTGGAACAACGGGACTTCATGTACACTGTGCATGGGGGTATAGACTGATACAGGGCTTTTTAGGAGTACTTACTAAAGCTGAACATAGGCTTACTCTAGAACCGAGCAATTCCACTCCTACATATGCTTACACAAATACAAAAAAAGACATTTACCGAAATCTCCATAAGAACAATTTTCATAATAATCTCAAACTGGAAATAACTCAAATGTCCAAGAGCAGTAAACTGAGTAGATGAATTGTGATCTATTCACACAGTGGCATACTGTAAGGCAATGGATGAATAAACGCCTGGATAAATCTCACAAACATGCTGAGAACATAAACCAAACACACACAAAAATACAAATACAGTACGGTTTCATTTATACAAAGTTTGATTCTGCATTATACATCAATAAGAAATATTTACAAACAAATGAACAAAAGCAATAAACCCAGGTTTGTTATATGCTTGGTAATAACACTAACCACTCAAAAGCATGACTCTCATGCCTGCACGGAACAGACATACAACCTAGTTTACATAACTCATTCACCAGGGAACCAGTAAAAAGGTAAAGCTGACTCAGACAAGAATTAGACGAACAGGGTCATAAAATCCACCAGAGAGACATACTGAAATAATTTTCTGAGCCAGAGACAAAACCATTTAATGTCCTACGGGGCATTAACACTAACTTTTCTGTTCGATCCGACTGAAATACGTTCCAGTTGACTCTGAAAGCACACTGAGCTATTCTTTGTGGGTATCAGTGCTATTAAGCACTTGATTTATTATCTTGAAGGATTGAGTGTGTGGAAGGAAGTGGGTTGTAAAGACTGAATAACTAAATATTTATGTACTTGGAATGACTATAGGTAGTCCAAAAAAAAAGACGAAATTTTGGAAACCTGGCTTCACATTCCAAATTTTCTACAACTCCTACTGAGCCGTCTGCCAGTATATCTGAATTAGTGATGGACCATTTTAAAAAATAAATGGTACTTGACAAGAGGGTAGGGAAGAATGCGAACTCCTTGCTTTGCTGGGAAGTAAACAGGAATTAAACCGGCTGTGAGGTTGCCGTGGAGACACGCCACTGACGTAGTAAAAACCCACTTCTCAATTCTGTCACCGTTCTGCACCCACGATACTCTTCCTGAAAGGTCTGATGATGTCATGTCACTTAAATTGTTTTAATTTATGAAATTATAAGTCACCTGTTCTATGTGGTCTCAAGGCATTCAGCATTCGACAGGCAGTCACAGACCCTTTCAGTGCAGCAGGCCCTGTTCCAAATGCTGGGTGGTAGGAGGCAATGCGTAAAAAGGGAGCGGACACATTTTGATGGTAGAAGATGATTCTTTAATGGATTAAAAAATGGGTGGATAGGAGGAGAGAGATGAATTAGGGATGATCTTGGGGTTTTCTCCTAAGAAATTAGAAGGATGGTATTACAATTTACTAGGATGGTAAAAAATGTGGGAAGATCAGACTTACAGGTTGAGAAAATTAGAAGCTCCAATTTGGACTTGTTAGGTTGAAAACGCTTATTAGACACCCAAAGTGATAACGCTGAAAAAGCAGGTGCATATATGAGCCTCGAATTCAGGAAGAGGCCCAGCCTGAAGATGCAGACATAGGTGGCTCTTAAAGCCACAGGACTGGATATCACCAAGCAGGTGTATATGGACAGAAAAAAGAACTGAGGACAGAACCTGGGGACACTCCAAAGTTTAGAGATCTGGAATATGAGAAGAAAGAAAGCAAAGGAAACAAAGAAGAAGGGACTAGCAAGGTGGCAGGAGAAGCAAGAGAGAGTGGGTCCTGGAATAGGAAAGGCAGAATATCGAGGCACAGCTGAAAGCAGGTTGATTGAGGACACATGAAAGTTCTCTTCCTCCTGCTTCTAATTTCAGGAAAATAGGAAGAAGGGTTATCCACTAGGAGTGAGGATGGGGCAAAGGTAGTGGAAGTTGGGGACAGATATGGCCCAAAATAGTCTAGGAGAGTGGGAGAGTGAACCAAAGACAGCTGATGGTCCTAAGGCCACACGAGGTTAGCATCATGAAAGAAACTGACATGACAACATCGTTTTGTGTTTTTCTCCAGCCACAGCCAGGTGCTTCAGTGCAGGTGAAGAGAAAGCAAGAAGCTGGATTAACCCAGGGACTGGGCTTTCCCCAATGACTATGGCAAAGGGAGAGAGAGAGAAGAGAGCTCAGGGCACATGCAAAGCATGTATGATGGACCATGGAAGCTGAGCTAGGTAAGGAGGACAGTGCTGCTATGAGAGGGTGGAGGGAGTGGAAAGTTTGGAGGATCAATTAAATGTAAATCGTGGGTGCAATAAGTTTTTAGTTAGGGTGTATGAAGGAGTGAGTTAGCAAAAGATGAGAAGTGGCAATCTCAAAGGGGGATGTGAAATCAAGGTCAGGAAGAGGCGCAGTGCTTAGTAATGCAAAGGTCTAGGGTATGATTATGAGAGGGGAGGACATGGTCATTGGAGAAGAGGAGGCCTAAGAGCTGAGACAACAGAGGGCTGGGAAGGTCATTTATGTTGGCTCATCAAGAAATACCTCAGGGGGCTGGCCCCATGGCCCAGTGGTTAAGTTTGTGCGCTCCGCTGCAGGTGGCCCAGTGTTTCGCTGGTTCGAATCCTGGGCGCAGACATGGCACCACTCATCCAGCCATGCTGACGTGGCGTCCCACATGCCACAACTAGAAGGACCCACAACAAAGAATATACAACTATGTACCGGGGGGCTTTGGGGAGAAAAAATAAAATCTTAAAACAAAAAAAAAAAGAAAGAAATACCTCAGGACCTGTAATGGGCCACTATCTACAATTTCTATGAGAGAGGAGGGCCCAGGTCATGGTATAAGGAGACTTCATCCAGGTGAGGACTTGGTGTTGGAGTCTGATACAGGAGCTTTAAAGATGAAGTGGGGAGAATGGTCTGAAAGCAGCAGTGAGGAGCCCAGACTTAGGACTGCGAGGCATGAGAGGGAGAAACCTACCAGAGGGGCTGTGGCTGCATTATCCTCAGGGAAGACGGTATCGCATCCTAGATCAAGAGACTGGAGACATAGTTTTTGCTACTGAGTGTCCTCTTCAGAGGGCATAGTGGAGGGCAGGGGTGTGATGGGGTCAGGTTAGTGGACCTCATGGGAATGGGGGTCCAGGTGTTGAAGAAGGTCATGGCAGTCTTTGGGCTCCTTGTGGTGCTCTAAACAGAAGTAGTGGACACAATGGGGCAGTCCTGAGGCTGAGGGCTGGGGAGGGGGCAGGAGAGGTGGAGGGAGCAAACAAGTCTCTGGGCTCCTCTTCCCTCTCTCCAAGGCAGGCATGGAGGCTCATGGAGCAGTGGTGTTGGAAGAATTGATTATTGATTATTGCTACCTCTACAGAGAAGGAAAAATAGGCCTACTAAGTTTTTGAAGTGAATGCTAAGAGCCGAGAAACAGGAAGAACAGGTGTCTGCTCCAAACCCTCCTTCATCATTGCACCACTGTCCATAATATTTCTCAGTCAGGTGGAAGTTTAATCAGCTCACAGCACAACAAGGCCACATGGCCACTGATTAGAAGGGCGGTTGGGCAATAAGAGAGATGAGACTCCTTTCTGCTGAGGGCTGAGCACAGGGATGGGAATTTAAAACCTCCTTTCCTGTTTATATGAAAAGTCAGGATCCTGGTGAACACAATTTTGGAAACTGACCGTTGGTCAGGGGTAATCCACTGGCAAATGGATACCTCCCGCTGTGTTTTCTATTCCTCAGGAACCATGTGGAGAATTAATATCCTGCTTATCCAGAAGCAAGGGAGGACGGCAAAGAAGAGAGGACGCCAAGTTCAGACGAGCCCATGGCTGCTGCTGCGGAAAGTAAAACAGTATGAAGTTTAATGGGATGTGGGGAGAAGGGAAACTCAGCCAGGAACAGCGAACTGCACTTTAAGTGGAGAATGGAGAAGACTGCTGTCCTGAGATGCTCCTCCAAAAAGAGTCACCTTTTAAGTGATTTGATTTCCCCAGTAAACTGTTTGCCCATGAGATAAGTACTCAAGGCAGAGGGAGAGTTGCATTTGAAGAGATTAGTGTTTCAGGCTTTTAGATCCAGGAGGAAAAAAAAATACCAAGAATCAACTATTTCTTGAAATTGCCAGAGTGATGCTTCTCTCCCTCCAGGTAATTGCTCCTGGAGGAGGCCAGCCTTCCTGAATTAGCATCCAACCCGGATCTAAAGCTGATGGCTTCTAGGCCTGAAAGGATGGAGAACAACTGAAATGGAATCACAGCACTGCCTTACAGAGGTGGCACATTTGCCCCAGAAAAATCAGAGGGTGATTTGTCTGCAATACTCCTTGGCTGGCTGGAAATCTTTACTTGGTTTTTAAATCTTAGGTCAGATTCCCCAGGGCCCCGGCATCTCATCTCTGAAAAGCAAGGTCAATTTTAATGGTGGAAATTAGCATGAAGGAGTGAGGGTGTGCTTCAAGGGGAAGGGGAGTAGCTGTTCAAACGCTCAGTGTTTCATTCCCCTGACAGCTACCCAGGCGTTCCTGATTATTCTGGTGAGTGTGCTGGAAGAAATCCCAAAGGTGGGGGAATTCGGAAGGCAGGGCTACAAACGAAAGTTCAGATATTAAATGGCACTTAACCGCTGGATGCTTTAGTCTCCAAATTGTTCTGGGCACAGCTACCCTTGCTTCCCTGCCTAGGGAGCCCAGTAGGTGGGAGGTCCCAAATAACCATTAATTGTAGTGGCTTTCCTTGCGCTCATCCCTTGTCAAGTTGAAAGACCAAAAACAAACTGAACATTAGTGATGCCATGCACCACTCATCAGGTTTCTACAAGCCAGAGGAGGGCGAATGTGCCTGATGATCACGTATTCTGAGAACTGTCGAGATGCTGAGTGAACAGGTGATTTATTGGTGCTGAAAGCCAATGAGAGATGACTAATGGGAGCAGGACCCAGGAAATCAGTGACTAGATGATTTCCTAATGACTTGAAAGAGTCACGGTGCTTTCCTCCATCCCTAATGGAATAGCACAGGGTGCCCTTTGGACCAGGGAGAGAATCTGGATCATTAACCCTTGCTGGATGATTAAGATAAGAGGATAGTGTTGAGGCTGAGGGGAACTGCAGAGAGTCGGGAAATTCTTTTCACTGATGGAGATGCATCATAGACTTACATTTGTGGTTTCTTGGATCATGGAACACCTCCTTGGAAAATGTGTTTTAGACTCTCTCTCACTCCACGATGTGTGTGTGTATCTGTGTTTGTGTGTCTGTGCACACAGACACATAACAGATTTTACACACAATTTCAGAGAATTTATGTCCTCCTAAAGCTCACCCATTAAGCCCAGTTTAGGAAGCCCTGCCCTTTATAGATTAGGAGGGAAATGCTTTATCTAATCACAAAATCCCCTTTCAAAAAGTTTGAAATATTGTATTCAGCGTGTGTGTGGGGGGGTCTTCCTCATCAAAACAAATAAGTAGATATGGGTTTTTTTCCTCTGATTGAAGTTAAATCCCTGAATATTTATCTCCAGTTTCTCTTCCAGGCTTTCCTTGTCAATTTGTCACCTCCAGAATTAAATATGGGTAAAACTTAGTTGTCTATTAACAAAATATGTATTTAGCATTTATGATGTGCAAACAAACATACTAAGAGCACTGCCAAGTATGCAGAGATGAACAAGGCATGTTCTAGATGTTCAAAGAGATTCTGAACCTACTGTAAAAATGAGGTACTTACAAAAGCAGCTCCGATACTGCCAGGAATGTGGCTACAAGACAGGAGTCCAGGAGCATCAAAGGAGAAAGTTCATTTCTGGGCCACATGATCTGGGAAGCTTTCATGGATGACATGCAATGTAAGGTGATGCGAAAAGTGTTTTTCAAACTGTCTCATCCTCAACCTTCAGTGAGAAATACATTTCATATCACAGCATAGTACATATATATTTATATATGTATATGAATGTATTCATGTGTGTATATGTATGAATATATATGAAATAAAAATTTCATGAAGCAATATTTTCCATTATTATGGGCCAATATACTCTATGTCCTTCTCAACTCTACCGTATGGAACTTGTTTTTGTTTAACCAAAAATCATAATTGGAACCCATGAAGTTTATTTCACAACCAATGGGTTGTTACCTATAATTCGGTAGATGCTGCCTTAAAGGATGGCAAGGGTGGGGATACTTTGTATGATTAATATCACTTGATACTTCTGAAAATTCTATGCCATAGATGCCATTATCATGTCTGTTTTTCAGATAAGAAAACTGAGACTTGGAGAGACTCAAGGTCATGCACCTTTTGGTAGTCCAACAGGGATTCGAAAACAGCACAATGTGACTATGGAAACGCCCAAGACCAGGGAAAGGCATAGAGGGAGGAAACTATTTGGGGCAACGTGCAGTTTGGCTGTAGTATAGGGATAAGTAGGAAAATTAAGAGAGATGATTATTAAAAGCATCACATCATTATTATTTTTAAATATTTAAGTAAAATTCTTTGTCTTTAATCCCCTGTCTCATTCTTAACTTCTCCTTGGAAAATCTCCCTGCAATTTTAGTCTAATTCTCCCATACTTGATTTGTAGTTATATCTATTAAGAAATACAGTTCAACTCACAGGAGATAGTTGAAGACTTATGTGTTTTAATGCTCAGGAAGACAGAAAAAGAAAATATGACAAGAAGCCTGTACTCAAAAAATCTTACTTGCCAGGCAGAACTTACATAAGTGAAATAACTACAGGTATATTAAACATACACACACACATACAGTGAAATGTTAATTTATTTTTTAAAGTAAAATATGTAGGACAAATTATAGGTACAATCTGGTAGTCAAGAGAGGGAAGAAATGTTTCAGTTGGTTCTTGGAATGTTTCGGAAGTAGATGGGATTCAGAAGGACAATATAGAAGGAAGATATCATTTCAGGTAAGATAATGATAAGTTGGAGCCGAGAGAATACTTGGGTAATGGGTGGTGGTAGGAGGTAGAGAGATAAATGGGATGAGAGGTAAAAGCAACTGGAAGAGATTAGAAGGGTGGCAGAGAGATTCAAGGCTGGGCCTGGATTGTAGAGGACCATAAATGTCGTCTTAATTAAATTCTCATCTTCTATAATTAATAGTAAATGTGGACTATACATCTGATATCTCTAAACTGAGAATTTCATTCCTATAGATGAAATAGAGAAAAAGTCTAAGTATAAAAGCAAACCACAAACCTAGCCTGTGTTTATAGCTTGAAAAGTTATCTGTTGCATCTTTTAAGTTAGTATTATTTGGATGAGAATGCCGACATATTTAACTAACCTGGGGACACTTCAGAGTTAATATATAGTGATTTTTGTATTTACATTTTGAAGAAATAATGAAACACTCTCGTTTTTTCCCCCATGTTTCATTAAATGCATTAAGTTAACGGAAGGCATCTCCTTTAAAAAAAAAGTATTTTAGATTGTTGGGTTGAGGTTCTTAATAATGACTATTCCGGCAATGGTAATGAAACCATGGATAACAATCCTCTTCCTACTCCCCAAGTTATCATTTTAGTTCGGTGATGACTTGCTGGATTATTTGCCATTTATTTTTAATATAGGTGCCTGATCAATAAAGAATAGATCTCAAAGTATCCTTTTTGATTATTTGTGCCTAATTTTCAGTAACAATAAAATGGAAAGACTAATTCATGAAATAGATCCACTTTACATGGCTATTTGCAGAAAGCAAAGCAAATATAAAAAGATATCTTTAACAACTTCCAAATTCTGAGACAATTGCTCTCACAGCTTCGATTGGAAATGTGCCTCCAACAGCAAGCACTCGCCTTCCGGACTGGTCTAGTAGGAAAACGAGGGTTCTTAGCCAATATGAAAGCACCAACTTGGCTATCAGTGGGAAGTATGTGTGTGTGATTTTGAGGAGAGTAACTAGCCCGACCTTATTTTATCTATTTTGTGTGAATACAGCTAAACAGGGTTTGACCGTCAAACATTTGTTCTCAAAATCTGCACCTGTATGAAATTCAGTCAATTCTTGTTTTTCATGATAGTTATGTTTTATAAAGTTGCTGTGAACACTGAATTAGTGAATACTGAGGAAGAATACAGAATGCAGAAGAAATACAGGGTTAGGTTCCTGTGAGCCTCTGGTGACATTTTCATCAACTGATTAATACATAGCTGTGTTTTATGTGTGTTTCTGTTTAAAAAAAGCTTATTTAATATATATTACTGTTTTATTAACATTGAACTTGGCCAACAGAGCTAGCACTCATGCTAAACAAAGCTCGCTAAGGTGCAGTGCTGTCCAATATTGAAAACTGGAAGTTAAAGAGTAATGTGTATAGTGCATCTCTTTCTTGTAAAAACAAAAAATGTATAAGTATGTGTGTGTTTGTGTGTACACAAGCATGCAGACCAGAGGTGAAATATAATACTAGCCTGTTAGCATTATTTCAGGGCAGTAAAGAGTGGAATGGGGAGAAAAATATTAATTTTTTCTTTACGTATCCTGCATTTTTTACATGCAGCATCAAATAAACATGTTTTCCTAATGTGTGTAAAATAAATAAAAATGTATTTTATGAAATTTCATTTTGTTATTTATTTATAAAAGAATAAAAGTGCGAATAAAATTAATAAGCCACTAGCTTTCTTTAGCTAGGCAAAAGAAAACATAAAGAAATTAACCTTGGAAGCATTATATGTGTGACTACTAAGGAGGAGTTTTAAATTATTTAAATTAAATTTGAATTATAATCAACTAATGATAATAGATTTGCAAATCCCGATAAAAGTTTAGTTTTATAGAAAATATAAATTACCAAAATGACTTGAGAAAAAGTAGAAAACCTGGAAAAATAATAACTATTAAAAAAATGAAAAAGGTATCCAAGAATTATTTCTCCAAAGAGACTAAGGCCTGATGAGGTTAGCAGCCAATGCTTTTAAGCAGCTGATTTCAATACCATAAAAACAGGTGAGAGAAGGAAAAACCTATAAAGCTACTGTATTCATTTCATTGAAATGGATAGATATGTGTGTGTGTGTGTGTCAAACACACACTATGAAAAAGAATACATCTATCACCTTACTGGGAAAAAAGTGTGAAATTAGAGAACCAGATACTTTGAACAATGTTTGGAAGAAAAGGCGGACTGGATCAGAAGGGCATAGAAACCAGAGAAAGAAAAAGTATTAGACACAGAAAAGAAATGTGCAGACTAAAACCGCACTTTTCTCCCATTGCAGCCCCCTGGCCACCTAAACCTGGAAGGGCTCATGCAATTCCTAGAGCAGAAATTGACCTTGAGTTCCAACATGAAAAATATAACAATTTTACTCTTGTATGCATTGAATAATGTATATTAATAAATGTACAGAACTAATAATAAAAATAAGTAAATAATAATAAAAATGACAGCCCTATAAGGAGAAATTGACAAACCTGCCAATATAACGGGAAACTTTTCAACTCTTGAATAATTGATAGACCAGGCAGACAAAAAAAAATCAGAAAAGATATACAGGATTTAAATAACACAACTAATAAGTGCCATCTCATGGATGTTACTAAAATATTCACCCACGTATCTATCAGTCAGGAGCCAACCAAGGAAACAGGAGCCACATTAAGTCTTTAAAACAGGGGTAAGGGGATTTAGTGCAAGAAATTGGTTACACGTGTGATGGAAGAGTTGCAATGACAGATGGGTGTTGCTGAGCCAAGAGATTAGCAGCAGTGGGAAGCCACCAGCACTCCGAAGCTGGGATCAGTAATAACAGACAGCTTTTTCAAGCAGTTTTACCATAATTAGTTGGAGAGGGATTTGGGGTCAGGGTTTGGTTTGGTGTTGCTTTTTTAAGGGATCTCTCCCCTTGCTCCTGGAGGAAGACGTTCTCAGCCTCCTCTGCTGCTGCTGCTGGAGGTTTGAGGTCCGAGGGGAGAGCAGCTTAATGAAGAGCATATGGAGGCCCAGGTCTGCCTCTTTAATTTCTAAAAAAAAATACCTAAATATATTATGTGAGGATCATTCCCCGAAACAAATCTGCAGATTGAAGCAGAAGTACACCGTGTTCCAGAAAACTGTAATGTAGAAAGCCTAACACAGAGGCATATCCTGGGGAAGTGGTTGAACTTCTAAGATGAAGGATTTCTGCAAGCATGCAGGCAGCAGCATCGTATCACCGCAACAGAGAACACTGTCGGGCTGGCCTCCAACTCTCTCCAGGGATGCCGAATGCCAGAACACGTTGGTGCTGTGTTCTGAAGGAAAGAGTGACTGAGAACTGGTATCAGACACCTTGTCTTTCAAGCACAACCAGCCACATAATTTGGGGTTCCCAAAGCAAAATGAAAATGTGGGGCCCCTTATTTAAAAGAATATTAAGAACTTCAAGACTGTGACAGCAGAACATTACACCAAGCACAGGGTCCCTCTCTGAGAAGGGTCCCATGCTGTATCACAGGTTGCACACTAACAAGGCCAGCCCTGCTCTCTAGTATAAAGAGACACTCAGGCGTACGTACAAAATACAGTGTGGACCCTCGTAAGTAAATTATTTGATGAAAAAAATTCCAGAAAAGAAGTAAAACAGGAACTGAGAAAGAGATTGCACTGGTGGTGAGCACTGAATATCTCTCTATATAAAACAAATACTAAACAACTCTTGGAATTATGGTTACGGAATATAAATATTTGACAATAAGAGGAAGAATTAAATTGCTAATGCACTTCTCTAGCCCTGCAGGTAATCAGCTGATACTGCCTAAAATTACATTATGTATTTAATGAACTGTAATGACTCCACATTCTCAATGTTTTATTTAGTATCTTTCCTTAATTTTAGAGGGATCTTTTGTTGGTAAAAATCTCATAGAACGAAGAAACATTTATGTGAAGTTTAAGGGATTTCATTGGCTTTACTTCAGTGTATTTTTCTTGCATTAAATTCAGATAAAGTATATTTAATACTTTTTATTAAAAATATGAGACTTTTTAATGTTTATTTTTAAGTTATTTTTTGAAGTACCATTGATTTGTAACATTATGTAAATTTTAGATGTCCATCATTATATTTCATCCTTTGTATAGACTACATCGTCGTCACCACTAAAAGTCTAGTTGCCATCCGTCACCGTACACATGTGCCGCTTTACCCCCTTTGCCTCCCCTGACCTCCCTCACACTCTGGTAACCACCAATCTATTCTGTGTGTCTATGTGTTCGTTATTGTTTTATTTTCCATATATGAGTGAAATCATAGGTATTTGTCTTTCTTTATCTGACTTATTTCACTTAGTACAATATCCTCAAGCTCCATCCATGTTGTCACAAATAGGAAGATTTCATCTTTTTTTTTCTTTTGAGGAAGATTAGCCCTCAGCTAACATCCACCACCAATCTTCCTCTTTTTGCTGAGGCAGATTGGCCCTGAGCTAAGATCCATACCCATCTTCCTCTACTTTATATGTGGGACACCTGTCACAGCATGGCTTGATAAGTGGTATACAGGTCTGTGTGCAGGATCCAACCAGTGAACCCCGGACCACTGAAGCAGAGCATGCAAACTCGGCTGCTATGTCACCAGGCCAGCCCCAAGATTTCATCTGTGTTTATGGCTGAGTAGTGTTCCATTTTGTGTATATACCACGTCTTCATGATGTATTCATCCATTGATGGGCACTTTGGTTGTTTCCAAGCCCTGGCTGTTGTGAATAATGCTACAGTGAACATATCTTTTGGAATTAGTATTTTTGTGTTCTTTTGATAAATACCCAGATGTAGGATCATATGGTAGTTCTCTTTTTAATTTTTGAGGAATCTCCATACTATTTTCTATAGTGGCTCCATCAATTTACATTACCACCAGCAGTGGTACATTACATTAATAAAAAATGCTATCATTTACATTACAAATCAATGGTCTTTTACACTCCTGGAAGGAAATATGTGTGTGTAATTTTCTTTTGGTAGACTAGAAGGTATATACTAAGTCCATGACAAGGGCTACCTTTGGGGAAGGAATCTTTGGGAAGGAGAGAATTCAGACTGGGAATAGAGAGCAAAGAGACTTCAAATTTTATCCATAAGGCTTTATTATGTTTACTTTTTCAAAAAAAGATTTAAATCGAATATATCAAAAATGTTAACTTTTAATACTGGGTGGTAGGTTCGTGAATACTTGATATATGTTATTTGTACTTTTCCGTATTTTTAAATTTCTCAAGAAAAACAGCACAATAAGGTGGGTGTACTTTTAGTAAATTATGGCTGCATGTTACCCAGATATCTGCTCCAGTTATATTGAGAAACTGGAAGTGTGAAACTCCACCATCTGTTCAAGAAATCTTGACATCCATGGATAGCACAGAACCCTCAAAGACTGACATTGAAACCAGATGACAGAGCAGATATAGTTGAGGACATTTGGACAACCACCACCATTTGGCCAACAAAACCTGGAAACAAAAATCAGATTCCATCACAGACTTGGGAGGAGCATCTAGATCTTCAAGATGAAATTATCAATGCTATTGATTAAGGTTTCGTATATGACTTTTCATTAATTTTTCTGCTGGATGGGGAAAAAGAGCTTTTTTAGCTGAATAAAACTTGTTAAAAGTGCAAGCTGTTCCAAGGAATCCGTATGTCTATTCCAGTCTGTTATTATAGCATTAAAGTGTTAAGTGTGGGGAGAAACCCAGCAACATTTGACGAATCGCAGCTTAAGTGCCCCCTGCCCCACGCTGGAAAGGAATTGTTTCTCTGACTCATCTTTTGCGCAGACAAATTCATTAAAAGGCACTTACATGACTGTGAGGCTATTTCCTTGCTGAACTTTTGTGCTGGAGACCTGCTGAGAACTGACTATGGTGACAATTTCTGAAAGTAGGTGCTTGCTGTGTAAGCACTTCCCTTGGTAAATAATGCCCCAATTAATAAGTAATTGTGCAATCGTGCAGCCATTTTTTTCATTCAAAAAAAAAGTCAGATATACTTATGTTTCAATTCCATTCGCTGCTTTAATGCAGAGAAATCTACAAACTGTATGTCACAATATTGATATCCCCACGTGCTCGTATTTAGCAGAAATTTTAGATAAAATAAGTTTTGGGCTTTATTTATTAATTCAGTTCAACTAACTTTCATTTAGTCTTTACCAAGTGCTAAATACTTTGTAAGACACTGAAAATGCCAAAATGGAAATTACGTTTCCGACTTTTTAGGTGGATGTCAAACAGCAAGGAGGTTATGTAAACGTGTTTATAGTTTAATAAGATGCTAAAAGATGATGTAACTGTGAACAATTTTAACCCCCAGGAGGGCAGGACCACATTTTCCTTTTTCATAGTTATATTGTCGGAACTTAGCCTAGTGCCTAAAGCATTGACTATACTGAATATTTAGTTTATTAATGAGAAAAGTACTACAGAAGAGAAAGTACGTATGATAGAAGCCCTTCTTATCAGATGTTATCAAGGACAGTTATTAATCAGAAAGTTTGGTCAAAGTAGTTAGTCAAAGAAAAGAATACATACAAACCTTAAGCATTTTATTTAAAGTAAAACATCATTTTTTGTTTCTTGTTTTTTGCCAATCCTCTGAGAAACAGCCAAGCCTTTTCGAGTCTAAGCCCACAGACTGGAAAACTGAGACCCCCTTCTTGTGTAAACCACGTCTATCACGAATCTTCTGTGATTTCCAGTTTCAATGTGTTTACAGAGCAGCAAATCCAAAAAAAGACTCTTGTGAAGCAGCTGAGTTCGCTATTCCTCTAGATTTTTCATTGTTTTCCCAAAACTTCACACTTGTTTTGCCTATTTAGTTTTTGCACTTTTTCTTTTTTTGTTCATGAAGACTTACCTACATTGAGTCTTCTCAAAGGAGCATTCAAATCAGTTTTCAGAGAACGATATCTTTTGCTCATGCACATTTTCTTGGTTTGTGTAGGCTTCAATTAAATTGTATGATTACAATAACAGAAATCACTGGTCCAAGTGGTTTGAAGTGACTCTTGGTGAGCACATGCCAAGATGACAAGAGAAGCCAGCTGGAGCACTGAAGAACACGCCAGAGAAGCCTGCCCTGGGTGTGCTGTAGGCATTTTACACAGCAAAGGGCATGCTGGTTAATATGGAGAGTTGGGGAGTGGAGATTGTTAAGAGAGACCATCTAACGTCAGATGAGTTGAGGCCAAAGCCAGGTTTAAAAGATGGTTAAGATTTGCAGGGTAGACTAGAAAGAAAGCTCTCCTAGAGCTCTTGTAAAGATACACAGCTCTTAAGCAGGACTATGACTCCCCTTTGGGGGAATCTGACTTATTGGGATGTATCCTTATAAGGGTTCTTTTGAACAAGGAATTGCTTTTTCCAAGAGAGAGAGAAGCAGGATTATCAACCCAGTCCTTATTAAGGTGATTAACTGAGATGACTAATATAGTTGCTATCTGCATGAACCTATTAGTGAACATACTTTTTCTACAGAGTTAACATTTGACTTTGCATGGGGAAAAAAAGGAAGGAAGAAAGAAGGTGGAGAAGGAGGAAGGGAAAATACGTAAATTGATTGCAAACAAAAACTTCCTACAAGAGAAATTCTGACAGACATGGTGCCATACTCTGGTATGTTTATCGAGGGGTCTTTCGTTTCATTAAAATTGCAAAAGCAACTTTAGAAATTATTTTACTTATTCCCATGTGTATTCACCCCCATTCCTCCCCACATAGATAGTCAATCCCTTTTTAAAAATATAATTGTATTGTAAATTTTGACTGTAATATCTATCATAAGCTCATAATTTCAATATCATTATATTGTAAAAACTACGAATGATCATTACATTCCAATAGCATACCTAAATTTCCATGAAGACCCTTTCCTAAGAAAAATGGTGTTCTATATGAAGGTTCATAAGATTTATAGAATTATTATTGTCAAGTCATTAAAAAGCTATAAAAGAGTGAAGATGATCCCCTAATTGACAATTTTTCTTTAATTGAGAGGTCACGATTTTGTATTCCAAAGAAGGAAAGTGCATGAGCTGACAAAGTTTACTGTACAGATCACTAGAACTTTTAGATTTTTCCAGCAACTTCTTCTCTTATGATGCTTCAATTCTCCCGTTAGAAACCCTTCTCTGTTTCAAAACATCTAGCTTTTTAGCGAGTTTTAAGGCAGGCCCATTTCGGACCGTAGAGAAATATTTGCTCAAAACCATGGAAACAAACAAATAGAAAACCAGATCGTGGAAACAAATCTTAATTAAATCATCATTTTAGCTTTTAGAGCCCCTTTATTGCAACTAGAGAAGATCTATTTTAATGCGTTCCTCAATTATTTATGGGTAAACAAGTGTTTTAGTTTAATTTGTATAAAAATAAAACATGTACATACTCTGAAAAGTTTAAAATTTCCGATAAGGAAAAACAGAGAACTTCTGTCCTGTCCATTTTTTACCCTTCAATGATAAATCTTGTGGCCATTTTTTCAGGAATTTATCTCATGTTTTAAAATAACAGTGTCATAATGTGATTTCTTCATTTAAAAATTTAGATATCTAAGGATTCTTACTATGATAGGTGAGAACTTAGTCCTCTACCCTCTCTCTCTCCATTTTCCCCAAATCCCTATATCACAATTCTCCATTTAGTCAACCTTCATGGTTTCTATTATTATGACTTATGAATCTTATTCACAAGGGAGCCACCCTGTGCGATTATTAGAATTCTTCGCTGGCACATCTTTCTGTTTTCCTGTAGTTAATCAATGCCTTATTTTATTTTTGTTTGCTGAGTTGGCTATGTCTGTACTGCAATTTTTCTTTAAACTCTCCATGAGAGCAGAAAAACTTCTCTGGCTAAACACCATTTCTCTTCCTTTCGGTGACATCTCTCCTGGAGTCTTCTGTTTTTCTGCTCCATTATGGAAAAGCTGTGTTCAGATCTGCTGACCGGCTCTCATCCGGGGACTTTGTATTAACGTCTTGTTGAATTCCCTTCACCTCACTCTCCAGCGTCAAAGGTTTTGTTCCTTGGCTCCCAAGTTTTTTCTCTCAGTGTACTCCCTTGCTTTGGTGGAGAGCATATTACCGCTTCCCCTGTAGTTTCCTGAGAAGAGTACACAAGAAGTGAAAATTAGGAGACTGCGAATATAGGAAAATAATTTTGTTCACCTTTGCACTTTTTTTCCAAGATGGCTGAGTACAGAATTCTCTGGTAGAAATCCTTTCCTCTGGAAGTTTGAATGCATGGCTTCACGTGTTCTAGCTTTCAGTGTTATTGTGAAGAAGTCCAACACTGTTATGATGCCTGACGTTTTGTATGTGCCTGATTTTATTTTTTCTCTCTGTTACTTTTTAGATTTTTTAAAAAATACACCTACTGTACTGAAATTCGTGCTGATATGCCTTGGTAAGGTTTAATTTTCTTCATCGTTTTGGATACTTACTGACCTCTTTCAGTTTGCAAAACTGTCCTTCAGATGAATTTCTTTTTAATACACTTTTTAATAACTTGCCCTCAGTTTTCTCTTTCCCGCTATACTTCTTGATAGACAGTTGTTGGATTATCAGTTAGAAACGCATTCAGACTACCCACAAACATGAATACCAAAATCAGGACTTTTCTCACATAACAAGGAATATGGATAGAAGCTCAAAGATGACCAGGGCCATCTGTTTGTAAGATTCTTGGACTTTTCTTCATCTCTGTCAGCTTACTAAGAAAAGATGACTGCCGGCATCATATCTACTTTCCATGCTGGAAAAGGGGAAAGGGCAGTGGGTGAAGTGCCATGCAGGCCAATTCTGTTCCCTTTCATCTGGAAAGTCAAATACTGAATAGGTGGCCCCGTCTGGCAGGCTTTCATAATGGTATCCTGACAGTATCATATGGCCCAAACACTGGCTAACGCAGTGAGATTACCATTACTGATTGAGACTCATTGTAGTTCCTCCTCTGGAGGCTGGACTGGAATTTGCGTACATGAATGGGGCTTGTCAATGGTGGACTCCAATGTAGTGCACACCCCAGCTGTTTTTGTTTGGGAGCTCCCAGCAATCAATACCTATATATCTTTTCTCTGAGAATCAGAAGTTTCGCCAATACTGAACGATGTGGGCCCATTCTCGGAATCGCAAGAGGAAGGTGATGGAGGGAAGGGAAGAAGAGTATGACAGGATGAAGCTGGAGGGGGGAGCAAGAGCAAGATCATGCAGGATCTTGTGCTAGGAGATTGTGGGAATGCGGAAATGGGCAGCTCATGATCCCTGTCCTTAGGAAGGTTGTAATCTCTCTGGAAGAATCTTTATGAATTGAAGAAATCTTGATATAATGTAGTGCTAAAAAACTAGAGTTCATATTCTTAATTGCATTGTTTATTTTCCATTTAATAGTCTTCAAAGAAAAGGAAATGTTTTCAGACCCCATAGTCACCAAAATATAGCCACTATTGTCAAAAGCCAACTGGAAGTGATTAGGGATTCTTCTATAATCCTTAGTTCTGGGGCAAAATGATGTGCAAATGTTCAAGCCAATTTCCAGTGCCTGGGACCCAAAAACCTGTAAGGTTTAATTCCAAGTATTGAGGGAATCGTTTTTGTCAAAGCTCCCCACCTTTTTTAAATTGAGGTCACATTTGTTTATAACATTACGTAAATCTCAGGTATGTATCATTATATTTCAACTTCTGTATAGATTGCATTGTCTTCACCACCAAAAGTCTAGTTGCCGTCTGTCACCGAACACATGTGCCCTTTTACCCCTTTCACTCTTCCCCTGCCTCCTTCCCCTCTGATAACCACCAATCTGTTCTCTGTATCTAAGCATTTGTTTATTTATCTTGCACTTATGAGTGAAGTCATATAGTGTTTGTCTTTCTCCATTTGGCTTACTTTGCTTAGCATAATACTCTCAAGGTTCATCCATGGTTGTCACAAATGGCAAGATTTTGTCTCTTTTTATAGCTGAGTAGCATTCCATTGTATATATATGCCACATCTTCTTTATCCATTCATCCATTAATGGGCACTTACATGTTTCCAAGTCTTGGCTATAGTGGAGAATGTTGTGTTGAACAAAGGGGTGCATGTATCTTTTTGGACTAGTATTTTCGTGTTCTTTGGATAAATACACAGAACTGGAATAGCTGGATTATATGGTAATTCCATTTTTAATTTTTTGAGAAATCTCCGTGATGTTTTCCATAAATGAATAGCTTTGGGAAAACTGGACAGCCACATGCAAAAGAATGAACGTAGACCATTATCTTACACCATACACAAAAATTAATTAAAAATTGATTAAAGAATTGAATGTAAGATCTGAAACCATAAAACCCCTAAAAGAAAACATAGACAGAGCACTCAGTCTTAGCAGCATCTTTTTGAATATCATCTCTCCTCAGGCAAGAGAAACAGAAGAAAAAATAAACAAATGGGATTACATCAAACTAAAAAGCTTCTTCATGGGAAAGGAAACCACCAACAAAACAAAAAGAAAACCTACCTAGTTATTTTGCAAATCATATATCTGATAAGGGGTTAATACCCAAAATATATAAAGAAATCATACAACTCAACAACAGAAAAAACAACTTGATCAAAAAATGGGCAGAGAAGATGAACAGACATTTTTCTAAAGAAGTTATATAGATGGCCAACAGGTACAAGAAAAGATGCTCAACATCAGTAATTATTAGGGAAATGCAAATCAAAACTACAATGATATATCACCTTATGCCTGTCAGAATGGCTATTATTAAAGATAAGAAATAACAAATGTTGAAGAGGATGTGGAAAAACAGAAACCCTCAAACACTTCTGGTAGGAATGTAAATTGGTGAAACCACAGCTCTGCTTTCCATCTCATAAGAGAATTCAATCAAACTCTTGACTGGGTAGGACGGCTGTCCATTTCAAATACATTTCAGGAACAACAGAGCTGCCATTATCAGCCCTGGATAGCCTGCCTCCAGACTCCTTTTCTCATGAGAAAAAAAAAATTACCTTTTTTAGGTCACAATTATTTTTGTTTTCTAGCACACACTACTTAATCTAATCCTGTGCTATACAACATACAAGTAAGGGATTTCCTTAGTTGACAAATACTGAGCATATTATGTATTTGAATTTATACAAGCCAATTAATTAAAATTTTCTAAAAATATAAGTTTAGAGACAAGAAAAATTTACCTTGGTACCAAATCATTTGTTTAGTAATACAATTCTAGATTTAAATAAATACTGAAAGCTTCACTTTTATGATATGATAAAATTTATTACGATTATTGACTATTAAAAGACTCACCAGCAGATTTTTTTAAAGAAAATAAATAAATGTTCTATATTCCAAAATTTAAGGTTTACCAGGGCAAGAATTTTCACCCATTTTACTTAATAATATCTCCCAAGGATCTGTCATGTAGTGAGAATTAAATAAATGTGTTTTGAACAAATGAATAAGCAGATGTAGCAGGGCTGAGGTATTGCCAGTGTCAAGCGGAGGTTTTGCTTTGCTACTATATTAATATAGATTTGATTATTATATATCTAAATTTATATAGATATATAAGGAACACAAAAGCATTATATAATTTATCCTTATTTTTAGTTAATATCTAATATGTTTTAAAGTTGAATGTAATTTTAGGGTGAAATTCATCAAGGAGAGTTTTCTTGGTGGAAAAAGCAGTACAAGCAGAGGCTAAGGAGTAAAAATAGCTGGTGGGGTCTGTAGTTTGGAGCTGTGTAGGCCCTTATAAATGTCTGGAATTTATCGTCTGGGTATTGAGGTAGGGATGCACTGAAAGGTTTAACTAGCGTACAGATGTGCCCAGATCTGCTCTTCAGATAGATGAGGTCGATGGCCATGTCGGGGATGGTTTCAAAGGAGGCAAGGGGACCAGGGAAAGGCTCGTTCTTTGGAAGTTTCTGTGAGGACAAGGGAAGGGGATGGGATTGAGAAATATTTGGAAGACAATCCACAAGACTTAGTGATTGATTGTAGGATCAGGGTGAAGGATAGGAAGGTGTCAATATCTCTGGGCAACTGAATGGCTTGTAGGACCACTCACTGAAATGGGATCTAGGAAGAGGTTGAGGGTGAGGATGTGGTAACGAATTTAATTTACACAGGATGCTCATGGGATATCTAGTTGGAGATTTTGAACAGATAGATAAATGTAAAGTTTGCTGTAGAAGTTTATCTATAAAAATATGGATAAAAATTGCCACCTAAGTACATAAACACACACAGAGTTATCCATAGCTATGTGTAACTATATATTTACATGTGAAGATATAGCTTATCTTACATACTTATATATAGACAAATTTATCAGTATTGTTTATATAACCTTATATGAGAATTGAGTGCATGTTTAAATATTAAATTCACATATCTGAGATATAAATAGCTAACTGTAGATCCGTAGCTTTATCTGTGTGTAGATATTTCACAGACACAACACATACACACTGATATTCTAAAAGGTTATAAAAGATGTCAGTATATTCTAGATGGTTAACTCTGGAAAGCCACAGTGGTAAAAAAAAAATAGTCATATTATGAAATGCTTAAATTGAATATTCTGTAAAACTTTTTAACACAAATATAAAGGGTGAGAAACTCATGCAAAAATCGAGAAGGAAAGAAGGGAGGATGACTTGACTGGTACGATGACTCAGTAGGATGACGCGAGAATGCTGACGGGACAGAGCTTCTAAGGCCACAGACCAGGGCTTCCCCCAGAAAAGTGACTCCAGGATCCTACCCTCTCATCTGGGCTAAGACTGGGAGGTGAGTTTTGCTTGCCATATTGTGCCAATTATTTTAAAAAACAAGTAATTTTCAAAAAATATATGCTTTCTCTTATAAGCACATTTTCTGTACTAGACGTAGGGTCAAAGTTAGCAATAACGCCAAAGAGAAAACAGGGAGGAAACCTCTTTGGGCCTAGAAACAGCATTGCCTTCCTTTAAAACCTGCTGTTTTTTGAATTTTCTACTTGTCAGCAGCATGAGACAAGAAGATAATGTTGCATCCCCACCTTGTGGCTCTAATATGTAACATTAGGCGTCAAGAGCTAACATCCACATTGGAAATAGACATTGTTCAGTGACTTAACCTAAAATTTGTTATCTAAATCATCCCCCTTCCACTAGACCCCTCACCTGCCATACGCTACATGCACACACGCACGCACACACACACACACTCTAACAGCCTGAATGATTATTAATGATCTCACATATCTGTGCCTTTTTCACTTTTCAATGAGTTAAGATTTATACTTTAACCAGATTACAGTTTGGAATGTAAAATTCCAATGCCTGTTCTCCACAAGTTTTTTCTACCCACCCCACCCCCAACCAAGAGATCTCCCTTTTGGAAAGCTTAGTATTTAACCAGTTGAGTTTTAGCATACTTGAAATTTTCACCTTCTCAAGAACTGAATCTTTGACCTACAGGAAATTTCTGATGGGGAGCCACGTACACGACTAAAAGCATTTAAATTCTCCACTCTTTAGTATTTGCTAACTACTGTGCAAACCAAGCGTCCCTCAATGCTTGCCATCCCTGAGCCCTGCACCATGGCTAGGGCAGTGGTGGAAACAACGTGGGAGTCAGACACCATAAGGCAGACAAATCATAAAGTCTGTAGCCATGTGTCTACCATGCTCATTGATCAACATACAAAATAAAAATGAACGTGGCATAAACTGTGTTTCTCGGAGAGAGATGTCAGAGATTTTGAGATGCATATCATGTTGTCATGATATCCAGGACAGTGCACATTATTTTGCTTAGAATTCACGGTACCTTCTGAGATCAGCAAGGGTGAAGATATCTGTAGCCAATGAAATTGGAATTTTAAGGCAACATGACCAACATGCCTTAGTTTGTGCGAGAAGTGAGGAGGGGGGAAGTCAGAGGTGGGCAAGGCAATAATCAATACAATTTTATGTTTACAAAATGAAAAGGAAATTATTGTTCTGTTTTACAAAGTAGAGATGATAAAGCTTGAAAGGACACTCTTCCTGGGTGGCAGCTATGAATCTCCAGGAGGGAGTGAAGATGCTGAAATTTTTATGGTTATTGAAATGAGCCAAGGATTAAAACTGTCATGAAACACTGATCTAAGTGTGGAGAACGCTCTGCCTACTTTAGGCTCCCTATTTAAAACCTTCATTAGATTAGATATATATTAGAAAGTGGGTTGGTGCCAGGTCCAAAGAGAAAAACTGGACCATAAATATGATCCCTTATTCATATTTCCAAATTGGACGAAAAATCATTTAATATTTACATTGTTTGCTCTGTGTTATGACGTATTATTTTCAGTCATACAACTCCTCTATTACAACGGTTTTGTGGGACAGACCTCTTTAAGACCAAAGCTGTTATAAAAGTTATTTAAAAAAATATTTTCCATTTCTTTTCACCATGAAGGTAATAAATTCTCAATAAAAACAAATAAGTGCAAACACTGATACAGGAAAGTCATAATACTTTTTATCTAGAGTGAAGATTAGACATGGATTGAAGGTCGTGGCTCGGTGATTAAAATGCTCAGGACCTTCACAATCTGACAGGGCCTTTTTGTGACAGCGCCAGCGTAGATGCTGTGTCTGGATACTCGCCCTCTTCAGGCATCGCAGGGCCTGCCACTAGGGGGAAGACAAGCCCACTTTTGTCATTGAGCCTGCGGGGAAATGGGATTGAGGCTGCAAAGGAGGTTTTGCAGATCTGACAAGGAAGCAAACATCAAAAAAACCCCAAAATTTTGGAAATTTATTAAAATTTTTAGAAAAAGTCAAAGAAAAACTGGACTGTGTAGTTTCCTCAATTCAATTAAAAACACTGACAGCTATACATTTTTGTGTATGCATCCTTGCAAAACACCCTAGTGAAATAGTGTGCAAGGGTGGAGTTCCCAGGACAGCATGAGGGAGTGAAATGGCAGTAGGCTCCTTTGGGAAAGGACAGGGTGATATTGATACCCCCAAACAGTAAGCATCATCGTGGCCCCTGCTGGAGTAAGAACATACGGGATAGCTTAATAAATGGAGTCGTGGTCCAGGGTCGGCTCTCAGTGGGCCCATGGGTCACACAGCGGTAATTTTCTCAGTCCTTAGATGTATAATTGAAATGGACATAGGTTGGTTGAAAGAAAAAATATGGGAAAAGTTATACCAGGAAAATGCTAAGAATAAGGAAGCTAGTGTGACTATGTTAACGCCAGACAAAGTAGACTTGAAGACAAGGAGTATTGCCAGAGGCACACAGGGACGTGTCATGGTGATAAAAGAGTCATTTAATCTGGAGAACATAGCAGTCACAAGTAAATATGTCTCAATAACAGAGCTCCAAAATACTTGAAGCAAAAATTGACAGAAGAGAAAATATATAGTGATTTTAATGGGGCATTCTGTATTATCTTTACTCGATACATTGGGTGAACCCATGTGTTCAGGATGCCAGGAGACATCCTAATAGTAATGTTTTTTAGACTGTTGGGATGTATGCATTAGATACTAAAGAGAAAGACCTGGCTAAGAGGGGACAGCCCAGTGACATAGTCGTTAAGTTTGTGCACTCCACTTCAGCAGCCCTGGGTTCACAGGGCATGGACCCAGCACCACTTGTCAAGCCATGCGGTGGCGGCATCCTGTATAAAATAGAGGAAGATTGGCACACGTGTTAGCTCAGTGACAATCTTTCTTAAGCAAAAAAAAAAAAAAAAGCGATTGAGTGAAAGATCTAGCCTAAGGACTAGGGCAGGACGGTCACGGTGAATTGTTTATTTGGCTAGAGAATTATAACCATCATAGACCAATTTATACTGGCCCTATTGTATCAATAATGAACTATCAAGTTTATCTTGCAGGGGCAATGAGCAAAACCTGCAAGTCAAGCAGCTAGACCACGCTCAGACTCTGGGTACCCTGTCCTCAGATGACCTTGAGCTGCCTAGGAACCAAAAGTTCCCTAACTACAGAACTCAATGTGAAGAGAAAGCTGCATGGGGAACATAATGAGAAGAGAAGGGTCCTTTGATTTGTGGCACACGGGAGGTATAAGACTGTTACCCTCCCACTCTCCAATCAGATTCTGCCACACTAGTATTTTGTGTAACCACTCCCACTCCCAACTCCTCAAAAGTCCGTCCCTGCTTCAGCTTGGGGAGACAGATTTGAGCCTTGCCTCCAGTCTCCTTGCTGGTCAGCCATGCAATAAAGCTCTTTCTTCTCTCAAAAGCCAGCACTGTAGCATTGGCTTCTATGCCCATTGGACAGTGAGTGCTTGCTTGGTAACAGAATCATTCCACAAAGTAGGCACCGCCACTCAGTTTCAGACTATTTGTGATCTAGCAATTAGCGTTCCTCAGGAGATGGAATTTGAAGATTAGTGTAAGTCAAAGGATACCCCTTTGCTCCCCTCGTAGCACTAAGCATCACCCTCTGTCTTCTTACTACCAACCAGTTTGACCAAAACAGAGCCCACATCCAGAAGCAAGGAGTGATGGCATATTCTTTTGCCAAATGAGCTTCTGAAATCACAGGACCAAGTTAGAAAAGTGTGCTAATTTATCTTAGAAAAGTTCTCCGTAGTGAACCGTGAAACAACTTCTTAAAATTTAGGTAGAATTTATTTCCCAACTTCCCCAGACAGTAGAATTTACTACACTATTAGCAAACATTTTCAAGCAACAGATATTTTTAAAACCCTAAATGATTGATATATTTGTAGACAATATAATTTAACGGGCATCCTATTATTTGATTGTGAAATCATTCATGTAACTGCTGATTTTATCCTAAAGTTACTGAAAGCAATGATCACGGTAATTTTTCAGAGTGGTAGGATACTTTTGGGAGGAGAAAAGTGTACAAAAATCACAGCCATATTTCTCTGGTTTGCTAGAGGTATTTGTTCATTCCTGCTGCCTTCATGGTGAAGGTGGGGTCCAGAACCATGTCTCGTGCACTTCTACATTCCTGGACCCAGCAGAGGTGCTGAGAATGCCTTTGTGTGAGCCTCATTTCCACTGCTTTTGGTCCCACCTGCCAATGTGAGACCTTCAGCCTCTGCAAATTCTCTCCATTATTTCTATGCATTACTAGAGAGTGTCTTGCATGTGCTCGCAAGTAAGTTTGTTCACTAATTTCCTGTGACTCTGGCTTTCTGTTTTCCAGGACCTCTGCTCTGGTTGAGTCCTGTTGGCTGTGCGGAATGAGAATGGCTCTGTGCTGATCACTGAAGAGCTCCTAACACCACATTCTTTCCTCGGCCTCCCTCCCGTTCTGCTGCGTCCGAGTTATCAGAGTGGAGTCAGGTTGTCTGAAATCTGCTGCATTCTGTGGATTTGAAGTGGGGAGACAGATTCTCTCCTGCTTTTGCATAATTCTTTGTCTTCCTGCGGAAGCAATATTGTTTGTAACCAATGTCTCACAGAGATTTTAGTAACATAGTTCTCTTGCTCTCCATCATCTTTGTCTCCAGTAGATGCTAAACGTTCAGGGCTAAGAGGCAACAGTGACATCTGCCGGTAAAAGGAAACACTTTCAACCACAACTAATTTTTTTTTTTGAGCAAGATTAGCCCTGAGCTAACTATCGCTAATCCTCCTCTTTTTGCTAAGGAAGACTGGCCCTGAGCTAACATCCATGCCCATCTTCCTCTACTTTATACGTGGGACGCCTACCACAGCATGACGTTTGCCAAGCCGGGCCATGTCCACACCGGGGATCTGAACCAGTGAACCCTGGGCCGCAGAGAAGCAGAACATGCAAACTTAACCACTGGGCCACCGGACCGGCCCCGACACAGCTAATTTTTTTTTTTTTCAAAGTTTATGAGACTCTTTGTAGTCAGGTCAAGACAACGCTGATCAATAAGAACAGATCTAATCCCTGACTGGCCAGAATTACTTTATTTGTAACGTGTTGTACTGTATATTTTCACTGCTGAGTATACATTGTTTACTATTTGAGTAACATATGTAGGAGATTCTAAACAAAATGAGTGAGCAGGTCAGGGAACCGCCTAGAAGACCCCACATTTCTAGGACTTTTTAAAATTGAAAAATATTAATTTACCAGCTGCTTGGATACTATGTAGAGAGAGTTTCCACCTCCAGTTCTACAAAGGCACCAAACAAACAAACACATCTGTGTTACACTCAACCGTGGCGATATAGAACCATGGCGATATAGAATTGTGGTTAGAGGTGGGGACTCTAGAGCTACAGAGCGTGGGTTCGAATCCCAGCTCTGCCACTTAACTGCTGCAACCTTGGGCAAGTAACTAAATTTCTCTGTAACTCAGTTTTCTTATCTATAAAGTTGGAATAAAGATAATACCTACCTTACAGGATTAAACGAGCTAATAGGTACAAGTGCTTAGCGTGGCCCCTAGAATATAGTCAGTATGCTGTAAGTTTTAAGTCTTATTATTTTATTTAAATAGTGTTATTAAATGTTTTGTATTAATCCTGACTGATTATCGGAGAAGGGCTGGTAACGAAATAAATAAAACAAAGAGCTTCAGAAATATCAGATATTTCATCATAATCAACACGAAAGCAAAACGAATTCTGCCAGGGAATGCTCACATTTACAACCCTTCTTGCACATTTAAAACTGAAAATTTTTTGCTTTTTTAAAAGTTTTACAAATTGCTTTATTTTCGCTAGCTGTTGAATATACCAAAAAAAAATCAAAAGAAAAAATGGAAAGACATTTTTAGCATTAAGATGGAGTTCTCTTTCTTTTAGAATCCCAAATGAATGGTTTTATTTTATAATTTAAAAAAAGCTTTATATTTTAAGTATGAATAGATATTAAATCCCAGCTTAAATATAATATCCTAAGTTAAATGTAAGCAGATCCCCAAAACCAGTGTATTAAATGGCACCGTTTGAATCACATTAATCGAAACTTTACCTAACACAAACGACCACTGGAAGAGTGTTTCTTGATTAAGAATAGTTTACCCCTACGTTAAGAGGCAAAAAACCCCAATGACAACAATAACCACAACAACAGAGAGAGTTGCCCTGTGGTCTACACCTCTTTGTCATTTTGAAACGGAGGTTCGCACACCCCTCAGGGCCACAGCTATGTTGGAGGCCCACGGACCCCCAGGGGAGCAGAGCAGCATCCTGTCAGCATATTTTTTTTCCAAATCAACAATATGGGAATTTTATTTTTGTATTCTTAAGTTTTTATCAAAGCTATGCACCAGCAACATTAGTAGAATTCCACATCTCCATGTTGTCTAGTGAGGTAATTCAGGTCAGTTCAGAATTACATTAAAGGACAAACTAATATAAGAGAGCAAAAACTGATGGAAGTTTGTACTAGAATGACCTCAAATCTATCGCAGGTCAAAGAGAGGCACCCATCATAAAAAGACTTGTCCCGTCAAAAAACTCGAACAACAAATTTTGGTGGGCCCCAAGGACATACCTGAACAGCTCACTGATAAACTGAGCTTGATCGAAGTTTTATGACATCTGGATGAAAGCCTGGGAGGGAAGGGCTTAGTGCTTTGCTGTTTTTTGCTTTAAATACGAAACAATTTTGATCCATTTGTAAAGAATTTTATGGTAAAATCCCAGAATGTGTGCGCTTGTTGTTTGTTTCTAATTAAATCCATTTTCAAGTGGGAAAAAGGAGGCAACAGCCTGTGGATAGGGCCCACCCAGGACAACTAACCCGGCATGAGAACCTCCAGCAGCCACTGCTTCCACCACCAGAAAACGGCTCTCTTGATTTTTGCAGGATATTCAAGGGCTAGTAGAAATAGAACAACTTGTAAAACTTTTTAAAAAACAAGCAAAAATATGTCTGGATGAGATGCTTAACTAAGCACAGGCTGTCCGTTCCTTCGCACCTTCAGGCCAGCCCTGCAGGCACCAGAAGAGCGGTGGGAGAGTGATAGAAGATACAACAACACAAAATGCAGCGTGAAAAGAGAGAAATGACTAAAAACACAACGGAGATTATAAACATTTATATATATATTTAAATATTACATATATAATGCATATGATACAAACATAAAATCATATATATATAGGACACACCTCAATCACCATAACCTTGAAAACCTTGATGAAAAAGAGAAATTTCTAGCTAAAATGAGTTTTAAAAATTGGCATAAGTAGAAATAGAAAATACAAATGGACTAAAAACCAGTTAAATATTGATGTTGTAATAACCAAAAGCACCAGGCCAAACAGTTTGTACAGGTGCATACCACAGGTAATCATTGTCTTCTACGAATAGAAGTCAAGTGTTCTTTTCCCTGAGCCATGCAGCCATCTCTGAATCTTTACTAGAAATAACAAATAATATGAATTATAACTCGTGTTGAAGGACTATTTCAATTTTCTCTACAACTGGTCTCTTAGAGTGTGACAAACGTAGCCATATCTGAGGGCCTGACACCAGCCTGGCCTTATGTCTCCTCGACTCAGGCCTGGTGCATTTGAAGCAGTGAGTCTGTGGCCACACCCTGAGTTAGAGCTGCTGACCCAACTAAAGCCAATAGGTGAGACCACAACCTTCGGCATCTGTCAGGTTTTATTCAGGTGCAGTTATTGATCTGCAGACAGACATGCTGAGAAGTTTCTTAGCAGGAGGACTTTATGGAATCCTAATTATTTTAATAAACTGTACTATGTACTATTCCAGCTTAGGTTAACTTTTACAATACACAGCAGCAAAAATCACCTGCCCACCTTGGAACTGTGGGCTGAGTTCTTGCTAATTCACAGGTGGATCAATGCGACAATTTTGAAGTGGTCTTTGATATAAAACACGCACATCAGCTAAACCTACTTACAGTTGTGGCCCACAAAAGATGTGTGCTAAAATATTGTCTGAACCAGACAATTTTCTTATTGTGGAATTGTCCTTGGCCCTAATTCATCTAGATATGTAAGATAATACTGTGCTGTTACTATCCATTAAAATGCTTTTGAAGTTATAAACATTTGTTCATTCTACAATCTTTTATATGACCAGCTATAAACTAGACAGAGTTCACGATGCCAGGGAGAAACTGATGAACAAGACAGACCAGGTCCTTGCTTTTATCAAACTTGTATTCCAATGGAAAGAGACAAACAAGTAACAAATAACACAGTTTCCTATAATAAATAAAATAAAGAAAAGAAACAGGGTGACGAGGGAGTTATTTAATGGGCCTGGGGGGAAGGTTAGAGTGATATGGGAGGACTTCTTGGAGGAGGTGGTGTCTGAACCAAAACTGAATGTTGAGTACTTCAGAGTCATGGGAAGATCAGGCAAAACCCATTCCAGACAGAGCTATCAGCAAGCCTCAGGGCCTAATTTGAAATGAGCTTGCTGTGTTCTAGAAACATCCACAAGGCCAGAATACCTGGAGACAGTAAATGAGAGAAAGAGCACAGAAAGGTAGTTAGTGGCCTCATCACATAGGCCTCATGAGCCAAGGTGAGGAATCCTGAAAAGATTGAGACACGAAGTAATGAGTTTTAAAGCTAATTTATTTTAAAACAATTTATTATTACTTACAAATTATTACAAGGAAGAAATGTTCCCTAGATTTCTTTCTAGGCTTAAAAGAATCTGCAATAGTCCTTTTGTATGTGTCAGTTTCATTAGAGATAGGTGAGGGAGGTTGGAGTGAAATAATTATCACGAGGTTGGTCAGTAAAAACCAATCTCCCATGACAAAATTAGTTAGCAACTTTAGGTGAACAAACTTTTTTTTTTTTTTTACAACAAAACAATCTTAGAAATGTGATATACTATAGTAGACATTTTTAGTCTCAAGGACACACGTCAATAGTCCTGGAACTTTTTAGAACCTTTTCAAGATTACAGGAAACCTCTTGACTCCTTTAGAAAATAAATCGATGGGAACTCACCCATGAAGACAGGTATATAAGCAGAGATTTCACTTAAACTTTTGGGTAACTAGTATGTACATCAGCTACATTTTCCTCTTATTTATCTAACAACAAGTAATGCCTGTTGAACAATTTGTCTTCTCAAGCGCCCATGTCAGCAGGTCTTCTATTCTTTCAAGGTTTCTTCTTAAACTCTGAAAGGAGGCCTGTGGCTTCAGTTACATTTTCTGAACAAACAAATATGGGGTTTATAATTTACTCTTTCTAAGGAGTTTGCTATTATTCTAAGTGTAACAGAAAGCCATTGGAGGTTTATGAAGTAGGAGAGCAATACGATGTAATTCATATTTTAAAAACAACACTATAGCTGCTGCCTGTTAAAGAGATGGTGGTGGTCTGAGAGTGAAAGCAGAGAGACTGAGTAAGAGATTAGAGCAGTTTACTAGGTGTCAGATGGGCGACTCTGATGGGTGGAGTGGTAATAGTGATCAGATCTGGTAAACATTTTGGAATTGGAACCAATAGGATTTACTGCTGGATTTGATGGGGACCTGGGAGAGGTGGTAGAAAGAGTGGAATCACGAATGACTTTTAATTTTAGGGTTTGAGCAGTTGGGTGAATGCTGCTAAGATTATATGGGATGGGAACGAGTTTGCAGGTGTGGAGCAGAATCAGAATTTTGGTTAGATATCTGAAATTTAAAGTGGTCAATGAGACATCAAGATGGAGATGATTAATAGGTAGTTCATTATATGTATTTGGTAATTAGGGAAGATTTCTAGGCAGATATAAATTTATTCCACAGGACCGAATGAGATTTTCTAGGGAGAGCGTGCAGGTAGAAAAGAAAAGAGGATGAAGATTGAGCCCTGATGCATTTCAGCATTAACAGAACAGAATGGCAGAAGGGTCCAGCAAAGCTGCAAAAAAGGAGAAGCCAATGAAGGGAATGAATACCAGGAAAGCACAATGTCCCAAGAGACAGATGAATAAAATACAAAAAATGTATGGGCTTGAGAGATTGCCCCTGGACGCAGGAGTCTGTGTGTTCTGATCAGGACAGGTTCTGGGATGCTGCAGGAGCAAATGGTCCAACAAACATTCATTTCTCACTCATGCTACATGTACAGCTCAGGTTGTCTGGGTGCTTTGTTCACTGTAGTCACTCAGGGACATGGCCTGGAGGACCTTCTGTTTTGACATATGCTTCCGTGATTGACAGGGCAGAGGGAACGGTACATGGAGGCCAGGCATTGGTTCTTAGAGCTTTGTTTGGAAATGACACAGGCCAGTTCCCCTCACATTTCATTGGTCAAAGGAATCAGGGCCACAGCTAGCTTCAAAAGAATCCCCAGAAGAGGTGAAAATGGGGTACCTGTAAACAGCCCTGGTGGCTACCACGCAGAGGGCTGCTAGTAATACACAGAAGTAGGTTGGCAGTGGTGCTGTTCACCACTTCTGGACATTTAGAGACCAGAGAAGATGTTAAAGAAGGTTCTGAGATTTATTTGCCCTTTCTCTACTGTCAAAACTAGCTACCACAGGTGACTTTCATCCATATCATTTCACAGTGACAGTGGAAAATTGAGGATTGGTTAAAAGTTCTAATGCTTTCTCCTAAGACGTATCTCAGATGCTTAAAGACAACACCACACTGTCTTAGGTATGAGTTCCGAGTCCACCCCCTATATATCAGGGTCCAGTCAGGAGACCAATATTTTCACAGAGAGAATTTAATAGAAAGAATTCTTGACTAGGTAAAAGGTGATTAACTAGAAGATGGAGTAAAAGAGAACGTAAAGGTTTCACAGGGGCAGGGACTGTAGATGGCAGTTACAAACATGGCACCTGAGGGAAAAGCGGACAAAGAAGGAATCTGGAAACTTCAAGGAGAGCCCTGCAGGGCTGAGATTCAGACCTCTGGGCTGAAGGAATGGTGGATGGAGGAACACGCTGTGGCCTCTGAGAGAAGAAAGTCGTTGGAGATCACCTGCTCTGGAACTCTGAGAGCCACAGCCACTACACTCTGCTGAACACTGCTGGGACCACAACTTGCCTTATGAGTGGGCCTCACGAGGAAAACAAAGCAAAGAAAAAGCATAGTCTTGTTGTAGGCTGAATTGTATCCCCAAAAAGATATATTGAAGTCCTAACCCCTGGTGCCTGTGAATGTGACCTTATTTGGAAACAGTTTTGGCAGATATAATTAAGATATAAGATTAGATGAGGACATCCTGGAGTAAGGTGGGCCCTTAATCCAATAGGACTGGTGTCCTTATAAGAAGAAAAGAGACACAGAGTCAGATACACACTAAGGAAAGACTACCACATGAAGACACAGACGTGCAGAGGGAAAATGGCCATGTGACGATGTGTGAGACTGGGCGATGCATCTACAAGCCAAGAAGGCCACGGACTGCCGGAAACACCAGAAGCTAAGAGGCCTGGAACAGATTCTCTTCTACAACCTTCAGAGATGGCATGGTCCTGTTGACACTTTCATCTGAGACTCTCAGCCTCCAGAACCAAGAGGGAATACGTTTCTGTTGTTGTAAGCCACCCAGTTCGTGGTGCTTTGTTAGGACAGTCCTAGAAAACTCACATGCATCCTTTCTCCCACTTCCAGCCTTCCTGCCTCCCACCAGGGCTACCTGTGGGCAGGCAAGCAGAAATGAGGTTCGTGGAGTCCCCAACCCATGAAGCAGATAAAGAAAAGTGAGTATGGAGCTGAGAGGCACTAAAGTAATAACTGGTACAGCCTTGGAGACCTCGGACAAGTCGAAACACTCCTATGATGCTCAGTTTCCCCACATATTCTGTAGGGACAATGATACTATGGGGCTTCCTGAGGGTGTTGTGAGAATAAATGTGAAAACGCATACAGTTGGCTTGGTTTAGTACCTGCAAAAAGAAAGCAGTTAGTAAGATGCTTCATCATATGCTCAATATTTTCAACATGAGTTGAAGTCAAAGGAATAGTTGCTTGATTTCTGAGGGAATTTATGGTATGCCCACCCTTCTTTTGGGGATATAACAGCATGATGAAATTTCAACTCTCATAACAGTTTAAAGGCCCTGCGTTTGGAGAAGGGAAGGACACAGTTGCAACCCCTACAAATCCATCCAGCCGAAAGAGGGTACATCCGAGGCAACTCCCCCAAATATACAAATTATCATAAATCCTGAATACTTTCAGCATCCCTACTAACAAATTGAACTTGAGCAGGAAAACAGAGCAGTCAATTAAAAAAAAAGAATGTTATATAACAAACATCAACAATGCTGACACCAAAAACCCTGGGCTGCTTCGTTCTTCTAGAAAGTGCCTTCTGCTGCCTCTAACTTGCCTGGGTTGGAAATTTTTATTGCTCCCTGCACACACAGAACATTTCCCACCAAACTAAGGGTCACTGGTGAATCTATTTCACTGTCTTCCATTTGTGTTAACGAGTTAAGTTTTAAAATGAAAGGAAAGTGGAAACAAATTGTGGGTCATTCTAGAAGATAGCTGGAACAAGTTTGCTCAAGGAAACAACTTTAAGGAGGCTACAGAAATAGACTCATCTCTGTTCTCCTCAAGCATGATCATGCTCAGAATTCACAAGAGTTGACCCCAAGGAGAGGGGCAATATGAAAATTTTGGCTTTGCTAATGTACCGTATGTATTACAGGGCAATGGCTGTGTTCTGATGACGTCAGGACCCATCCCTACCAGGTCAGATCCCATAGCTTCGTCCATAAAGGCACCCAATCCCTGAAATAACAACTCCAGGTTATTGAATGGCTACCACGTGTCAGACTCTGTACTAGGCATAGGGAATACAGTGGTGAAGAAGACACAGACTTACAGCAGGGAAGACAAGCCCTGATCAGTAATGACATGTGTGATGATCGTTCTGCATCTTGCTGTGCTTAGAGCTTCTGGAAAGCACTGGTATTCAGGTCATCCTGGAACTGGCATGTGGTTCCTTATTAGAGCCTTAGAAGGTTTGTCTTAGTCCAGACTTGTTCTTGTGGAGAGTAAACATCCCAAACTCAGCGTGCTTCATATGGCCGCACACTGCAGGGTGTCTGACTTCCCCTGGCCACCAGGGGCATTTTGGCCAATCCCTGGCTGAATGTCAAATGTCCACTTGCTCTATATCTCTTAGAAATTCATCTAGGAAAGTGCTCTGAATCATCTGATTCTGAGTCACCCGGCTGTGAAGCCTGGTTCGGAGAGAGCACGCTCCCAAAGGCAAAGATCTCTAAGATCTCTCATGGTAAATGTCCATCAATAAGTGGTCATTTGAGAACCAAGTTCAGCTGCACAGGATTGATATCCAATAAAGTGTGCTGGGAGCCTGATTGAATAGGCCACTCTTCAACACCTAAACATTAAATGAAAACTCATGGAAAAAACCTCTTAAAAAGAAGCCATTCAGGGAAAAATATCCCATTTCTGATATCAAGTGCCAGCATTACTTTCTCAAGCCCTGAGAACATGGCCTCTATGTTTTGTCCGGCAGTGTGGGGAGACAGAGCTGAAATGAACACAAGACAGTTATTAGCAGAGTCAGAATTAGGACAGTCATTTCAAGGTTCCATTATTTTTGGAAGGAGGCACCAAAGACATAAGTGAGGTTTCAGGAACCAGTGAGTTCTCTCAGATGTTTGAAGAAGGAATATGGGATTGCTCTTAAATTTGTCATAGTCTTCTCCAGAACAGCCTTCTCGTTAAGACCTTTTCTTTTTTAAAACTGTGCTTCCCCTTGGTGTATTCAAATCGCTCTTTATTATCTGACTTATTTTGACCCCCCCAAGAGCCAGAAATGCTGTTACATTCTATTTCATTAGGCATGGGACCAATATTATTTTAAAGAAATATGCCATAGATCAGTACTTTTGAGCAAGGGGGCACAATGAAAGAGTCCTAATAAAATATTGTCCATTGGCAGAACCAGCCCCATGTGTGGGCAGAGCCGTTGGCATCTGTAGGACATGCTTGGAGATTTCCTGGAAGACGCTCTCTCCACCAGGCATCAGAGTCTCCAGTCTGTTGTATTCCATAAAGGCCTTTATCAAGAATTCTACCTTTTAAATAGGTTGACAGATTTTGAGAACTTTCAGTTGGGGATCGCATTAAGAAGGCTTAACCTTTATGTTTAGGCTATTACTATGATTTATTATAAACCTAAAAGTAGGGCTCTAAGGGAAAGATACGCACATAGGGTCTTTGAAAGGATTACCATATTGATCTCTTCCATAGCTAGGTCTGCTTAGTTATTGTCTGTGGTAAATATTTAATATCAATAAAAGGAGATAGCATGGTGTCAAAGTAAAGTTAGGATTCTGAAGTTAGACTTCATAGGTTTCATATTCTGGATCTGCCATTTTCTTATAGCTATGTGACCTTCAAAAGTTGTTTAAAATCACTGCATCTCATCACCTCATAAATAAAATGTGAATAATAATGGAACCAACTTTGTAGGGTAAAGTGTTACTTGTTATTAACAAGATATAATGTGGAGATCTAAAAGAGCATATTTGTACCACATATAGAGCCTTTCCTCCCCACTAGATTGTGAGCTTATGTCAAATAGGCATGAAATCTTAGATATTTTCATTCTACACTGCCTGGCGTGGTATTAGGCACTTGATAGTAATGCCTGACATTGCAATAGCCCTTAACAGTTTCCTTATGGCGTATTAGTATATGTTCAATCTTCCCACAAACTGCCAACTAGGCAAGGAGGTATTTTCATCCGTAATTTATTATTGAGAAAACAGAAGCTTCTGGTATTTTCATCTTTAATTTACTATTGAGAAAAAGGAAGCCTCCAGAATTAAATAACTTGTCTAAGTTCATCTGGTTAGAAATATCCAGAGCCAAACTCTCAACTACATTTGTTGTTATACCAAACTCAACGGCTGCCCTGTCCATGTCACCAGCTTATTCTTTAGAAGGCTCCCCATTAATATCTATGACCTGTTTTGGCTGATTGATGGGAAGACAAGTCATGGTGAATGCTGGGTGCCTGGGGGGTTCCCCAAGGAGGATTTGTGAGACACTGAGGATATAGTGCCTTTCCACAATTTTCCAGACTCAGCTCTGCCCACTCACTTGGCTTCAGGCACAGTGTCTCTGGCACCCTACTGTAGCCAAAGGATAGGTCACTGAGAGAGACTGACGGCAAGAACAGAGGCAGGTCCAAACTGGTCTCTGTTTATCCCTGCACATGCGTGGAGCTGAGGTCAGTGCACAAGGACAAGAAGGGGAAGGATGGTCACTGCTGCTCGGACTTCAGAGCCCAGCACACTGTGCCCCTGAAGACAGCAGTCTAGCTCTCATTCTTTGCTTCCAGAAAAATGACAGAGGGGTGAGGATTTGTTTTCTAAGCCTTCATATACACAAAGAGAAAAATGTGGCTGGAATGCAGCTCACTGGAGAAACATGTGCATGTGGCCCCATGGTTCTTTCTATTGATATGCAACAAGTTCATTCTCTGAAATAAGTTAAAGGAGTAAGGAGTAGTTGGCAACTGTCCTATTATGCCTGAGGAGAACAGATTATTTGCAAAGTCCTAGTATCCTCCTTGTCTCTGGTAATTAATAAGATAAAAGCTTAAATTCTGCATAGAGTCAGCTTAAAAAATGTCAGTTACAGACAGATAACTTGGTATCTCTGTCTTTGAGGAAGGACACCATGTTACTGCTTTCTTCTCCTCCCTCTCTTTCTGTGTATGTGTGTGTGTGCATGTGTGTAACAATGCTGTGGAATGACTACATGGCTCCTTTGGGGCAAATTTGCAAAGGTCTTTCTTCACAGCTCCCCTTTTGCGTTTCAAGGCATAATTATCTACATATCGTCCCCTTGCAGATGGAGGGTCATCTACTGTGGATAGAGTCCACCTGAGATGCAAGTCTCTAATAAATCACACATGTACAAATGCCATGTCCCAAAGACATCATCACTGGAGAGTCTGAGCTAGAATTACCAAGAAGGGATAAAACGTGGTGGCTCTGCAAGCTGAGACTCAAGGAGTTAAGAAACGTATGTGCCTGCAGTCATTCAGAGACAAAACAGTACCAGGAGCCAGAGGTAATCCAGTTCATTCATAGTTTATAAAATTGTTTTGTGGCATGGAACAGGGAACCAGAGGTGAGAGAAGCCATCCCAAAGAACTCAATCAAAGATAAACAAATTTTGATGTCTCTTGTGGTCTACCAACACAAGAAATAGTAACTTAAATGTTTCTTCCCAATTGATACTTCTGAAATGTTCTTGGCTTTGACTACTTTTCCCGGATTGAACCTGAGTCAATCAAACAAAGGATTTCCTAATTCAAGGCCGTGGCTGATTTCATGGGTGTGTGATCTACGCATTAGTCCAGGGGCCATGATCAAAAGGGTCCTTTGTCTGGTTTAATGTTCTGCTGTTGCTGTCTTGAAATTCTTAATAATATTGTCTTTGAACTTGTGTTTTGTAAGTGAAATAGGATGGGACAATGGAGCAGGCAAGTGAGCAAAGGAGATATATGCAATATGTGTGTCCACTGCCATTCCCTGCAGCCCTATTTACAAGTAGTATTCACGATGCTCAATGAGCAAAGAATGCTGGTGAACCCATGAGGCATGGGAGTTTAGTGATTCAAAGAAGCACAAGTATTAGATCTATGACTGGGTAAGAGGGTAAGACAGCTCCTGTAGGCCATGCTTTCCGTTGCTTGCTCCAGACCAGAAAGAAGGCAATAGCCTCCAATAAACACGAATGAGCAAGGAACACTATCATGTCATTTTTCACTTGTGTTACTTCCCTGGATAAGCCAATGACTATCACTGAAAATGTTGACATAGAAAGAAAAGAAAAGATCAGCTGACCCATAGTTTATTTTCCTTTCAGTCTTATCTCAATCTCAGTAAGATGAAGATAGAGTTGGTAGCATGTATGTGTATGAAACTGTGAAATAAAAACAGCTGAGTTAGTTTTGTGCAGTTTCCACTGTTATGGTAAAACCAAAATACACACACATGTATGATTACACATGGCTTGTGTAATTTTACGATGCTTCATATGAGTTAAATGCTCTTATATTTGCATTTAAAACCGGCATTGCACCATAGAAAGGTGAATGGTAAATTTCATGCTAATAATTACAAATGTTAATTTTTCTTTACTTTGATTGACATTAAATAGCAAATTTAAAAAAACCATGACAAATGAAGAGACTGCAGAAGAAAGAAAAAAGCTTTATATTTTATTACCTTTAAAGGCATTTTCCCCCTGTTTTTGTGAACAATAAGCCCCACATTTTCATTTTGTAATGAAAATTATATGGCTGACCCTGCTCAAGGCCTAATAAGTGCACAGGTCAGGGGTACAAAAAGAGAACGCTTAAGTGTCCACTCAGGTAATAAAGTTGGGAGAGAACACCGACCAAGAGCTCGGCTCCTTCAAAGGGCAAGTGAGTGAGGCCACTGGGCACATGTATGATCAAAACAAGCCTTCCCTGGAGTTGTCCTTTGATCGTAATGGGTCTGCAATGTTGCTTTTTAGGAGGAAAGTCTTCGAGACTCACCTCCGTCTTTATACAATCTCACACCCCTGCTCTCTACTCACGTGGATGTCACTGTGACATGACCACAGAGAATTGAGAAAGTCAGGATTGAAAGCAGTGATGAGGGAAAGGAGTGGCAATATTTCTTTTTCAAATAAATATGTAATAAAACAACCAAATATAGACATATCTCTTCAAAGAACATGACTTTGAGAGTTTTGGTGACCTACGTGCTCCTAGTTAAAAATGAAATAAAACAGAAAGTTCAGCTATAAAGACTCAAAGGACGTCTAAAACCACAGGACCAGTGATCAGTGTGTTGTGACATGGAGAGGAGGGTCAGGGAAGTTTGCAAAGGCCAGGAATAAACCATCTTTGCAGATTGAGTAGAAATGAGTGACTCATCTGTTCTCAAAGGATAGATTACTCAAAGAGCATGCATTGTCTCTGCAATTATCACTGGACACTTGTAGGAATTTCACAAAAGTCTGGATACACTTAAACTCACAATTGGGATTAAAGCAGGATTTACAGTCAGAGAGGATTTCAAAAATTTGTTTCAATTTAATGAAAAATCAATCTGGTATAATTAGGAAGGGAGGCACAATAAACAGCTTAACAGTTTTAACTAACAATCATACATCAGTGCACAAAGCAGAAAGGGCAGACTCTTGAGGACTGTCTGTGAAAAGTCAAAGGAAGGAAGAAATAGCTGCTATATTAAATTACTTGCGTTTTTATTTTTCTAAAAGTGGGCACTAAGACTAGCCACTCTAACGTTAAACATGATGCTATTTTTACACCCTAGTTACGTCCCATTCCGTTCAATCTCCTCTTATTCACACCATCTCCTCCACTAGCAGAGCCAGTCCATCATGGAGATGAACTTGTCTGGCTTATTGTTCATAAAGCCCAGCCTAGTTGAAAACTATTTTGGGTTTCTTACTCAAATCAAATTTCAGCTTGTACTTTCAAAGGTTAATAGGTTAGTGCAGTGGTCTGTTGTGTCAACAGGGCCCTGGAAAAAAATTAGTCATGAAAGCAATACCAAAAGGTCAAACGGAAGAAATTGAAAGTGCTATAATAAAGAAATTACAGAGCCTGTTATGTGTGTTTCTAAGGCATTTTAATTCAAACACAGAGGCATGACAAAGAAAATAAGATGATACTGCTCAATGTGGCTGCTAAAAGGGAAAAGTGATGCTAGCAGGGTAGGGAAATGAATTTCAACAGCTCATGATGGCCTAATGTTCTCTCGAGAATCTAATGGAAGAGGAGAAATCTTAACAGAGGTAGGAAGGGAAAGGAATCTCTGGCAACAAATTATTTTTTTAATGTTAGGCGAAGTTAACGCACTCAGCATTGGCTGCTATAGAAAATGCAAGCAATCATTACTTCAGCACCGAAGAATTTGAATCTCTGAACTTCTGTCAGAGTGTAAGTATGATTAATGTTCTGTTCATACAGCAAATAGAACAAAGTAGGGATACAGAAGTTGAAAGCAATGCTGGAACAATTTTCTTCATTCACTTCAAACTTAACCATCCTACACTGGTCGTTAGTAAAGCGATTGGGGTGAGGAAGCATCACAAGTTGCATTATGGGACTTTGGCAAAGGAGAGAGCATGGAGGTAGTTTTACTTGGTGAGCACGTTTGTGTGCATAGAAGGGGGCGTTCCTTCATGGTCTCTGGGGTAAAGACAAAGATCACGTTGGTGTGATATGCTGGTGTAGTAAAATTTCTCTTATGTTGGCAAGAGACTTGGCACTGGCCCCTGAATCTATTTGTCTTCCATAAAACCAGAAGATAGCTTAAGGAATCATGTGGTTCTGGCCCAACATTCTTTTCATAGTTTCGAAGTTCCAAAGAAGAAAACGAGGAAATAAAACCTTAACCACCACCAAAGTAAACACCAGAGGATGAAAACCTGAACAAATAACCAAAACGTGATATACAATAGATATAACTCAATATGTAAATAATATAAGAAATACGAAAGACTGAATATTTAAGGTAACAACAACAACAATAAGTTGGTTCCTTACATAGTTCCCTGGGATATCCTTTTTTTCTTAGTAGAAACTTGCTGATAAAATATTTGAACTAAATATCTGCCCAACAGAAAAACCAGTGGACAAGAAGGTGCTAAACACATTTGAGACAGTTTTTCATACACTTCCCCACTCAAACGCTTCTAATGGCTCCCCTTTGCCTGTGTAATTAGATTCATGTAATACTGACATCTGTATTAATTACCTATTGCTGTATAACAAAGTACCACAAATTTAGTGGCTTAAAACAATACACATTTATTATTTTACAGTTTCTGTGAGTCTAGGGTTAGGCATCCATGCACAGCTTAGGGTCCTCTGCTCGGGGTCTCACCTGGCTGCAGTCAAGCTGTTGGCCAGGGCTGGGTTCCCATCTGAGGCTCAGGGTGGGATCCGCTTCTCATCTCCCTGCGGTGTTGGCAGGAATAGTTTCTGTGTAGGCTCAGGATTTGTGATTCATGGCAGCTTGCTTCTTCAGAGCCAGGGTTGGAGAGAGGGACTTCAGTCTCTCCACAATACACTCCTCTGCTACTTTTTTAAGAGTCACTCATCCCCACTCTCTTCTGAGTGTACTTTCTTTTTTTTTAGTATTCCAGGAAAACTGGACCTCATGCTATTATCTGAACACTTCCTTCAATTCTCAGCCTCCATATTTTTGCATAAACTGACCACTCTTCCTGAAATTCCCTCTCAAAAACATCTAGCTTTGTATAAATCCTACCCAAGGTCCTTCTCAAATGTGTCCTGTATTCCTTTTCAAAATGTAACATTTTGCTAATACTTCTTATGACACTTGTCAATCGTACCATTTAATTTTGGTTCATTTCGGAGGAATCATCTTCAAGAAGCACTGGCTGCTGCCCAAAAGTTACATCCCAAGAAGACGACTGTCCAAGGACTGAGCCCCAGGCCCCAGACCAGATCCTCGATGCATTGCTCCTCTCCTTTCTCCTGGTTTTCCCCGCTTGCTTTGTTTTCTCATTTCAGCTCTACGTCACCCCCTCAGTTTGATGTGGGTGCCTGCCTGTCCTGGCTGTCATGTGATTGGTTTTCCAAATACTTTCTCTGCTGCGAGAGCTGCCCTCACCTGCTATGAATTGCCCTCCATTCAGTCCTCTTACCTCCACTGAAGGGCTTGGTTCTCCTGGACAGCTGGTCCCTTTATTCAGGAAGTGCTCTGCATAGAGGGTGGGAATCACCTGGGGAACTGTTACACTGCAAACCCGGGAGCCTCACTCCAGGAGTGCACATCCCACAGGATCTGGTGTGGGCCCCAGGAATTTGTTTTTTTTCAAGCACCATAGCTGCCTCTGATGCAGATAATCCACGATCTCACTCTGAGAAAAGATTGTATCTATCCAACCCCACTTTCTGTTATCAAACCTTTCTCAGATTCTCAAATTTCCTTCTTCACTCTTGTCTCAATCTCAGCAGATGATTTAGCCCAGTGGTTCTCAAACTTTCCTTTGTATTATAACCACCTGCGTAGCTTATAAAAACCCCAATACCCAACCTATTTCCCATACCAATCAAATCAAATCTGGTTTTGGAGGGTTTTTTAATCAAACTATAAATACATACAATAAAATGCACAGATTTAAAGTACACAGTTCAATGAGTTTTGACAAATGTATTCATCTCAGTAACCAACATCCTAATCAAGATATAGGACATTTACATCAACCTAGAAAGTTTCCTCTTTCCCATTTGGGTAATATCCTCCCCTCCCCGAAGCAAACACTATTCTAATTTTTATCCTCAGAGATTTGTTTTTTCCTGATCTCAATGGAATCATGATGGAGTCATACAAAGTGAGTTCCTTTGTTTCTGGTTTCTTTGGCTTGACGCAATGTTTTTGAGATTTGTTCATGGTTGGCATCAGTATTCTTTAAAATTTTTGAAGTACTCACAATGCGTAGTCAAGTTTGAAGATCAAAATTTATCCTAATCATGTTCAACTTTGTATAGTGTGTTAACCTGGAGAGCTTTAAAAAAGGCCAATCCTCATGCCCGACTTCAGAGTTTCTGATTTAGTTGGTCTGGGGTGAGAGCCAAGCATTGGTGTTTTTGAAAGCTCCCCAATTGATTCTAATATTCTGCCAGCATCAAAAACCTCTGGACTAGCTGCGGAGACAATGGAATTACTTTAAAACATCAGCCTTCAAGCTACGTCCTTATTTCTTTCTTCCCATCACTCCCAAACACTTATAACTGTCAATTTTACTCTTTCACCCACTGCACAAACCGGTTTTAGCTCCCACCATGTGACTAAAATAGTTCTCAGGTCGCTGATGATTTCCTAATTGTCCCATTCAGTCTTTCAGCTTAGTTTTCATCCTGCTAAATTCTTGACTACTCTTTTCCCATGTTCTTTTTCATATGTTCAACTGATTGGACAGAGACTAGTGGGAGTCAGCTTGGTCTTAACTAGTAACTAAAACCTAGAACAACTTAGTATTAATTAAGGTCAAATGAGGAATCAGTTATAGTAATAACTGCTGAACAGCAATAGACAATTGTAATTGCCAGATCTGTACCTATTTAAGGAGCTATGCAAGATTCAAAGAGGAGAATATGAACTCCCCTCTCTTGAGATGTAGACAATTTTGTTGATTAGACAAGAATCAAGTTTATAAGACTATTGTAGTTTATAATACTATTAAACAGTTTTAAAATGAGTAAATGCTAGACTGCGTGGTACAGACTACAAGCACAGTAAGTGTTCAGGGGAGAAAAAATATTCTGGGCAAAGACGCTCATAGAGTAGTTCGTATTTTATTAAGCCTTAAAGAAATTATAAGATTCAAGTCAGAAAGCTGGGATGGGAAGGATAGTCCAAGCAGGGACCCTGTACCAGCAAGGGCAATGATGAGCTCAATTTCTTGACGATGGCTTTCTCTATTCTCTGGCTTTTCTATACTCCTTTTATCACATTTCCTTTCATCTCCAGTCTCCATTTATCCTTGCTTCCATTGGTCTCCATTCTTCACATTAAAACGCCTCTTGAGCAGACTGGCAATCCCATCCTTAGCTGTGGCCATCCTGTGTAGTTCTACTAACTGCCTGGGTCATTATCCACCTAGAAGACACAAACTATTTCCCCAATTATACTGGAGTTGGATCTAAGGGTGGACAGTCCAGTCATTCTTTTTCCCAACAGTTGTCTAAATTCTCCAGAAAAACCCTTTGTCAAAGAAGTGTCCAAAACACCATATCATTTTGAAAACATTTAATAATCTTCAACTGTTCACATAGAAGCATAGCAAGTGACTCAGACTGGCACAGAAATGTCATACATCCTTTTCTAAGAAACAAAGCTTTGAGTTTTTTTTGTTTTCCCAACTAAGATCCCTCTAATCTGGAATTGGCCTTAGAGAATGTCTTGTCCAGCCTTTGCTTTTCCCAGATAGAGGCCTAGAAAGGGAATTTCCATTCCTAGCAATTTGAGTTGCTTTCCAAACACTAAAATTCAGGCCTCAAACTTCTGGAACTCTCTCCATTATACCGTAATGTCTTCTTCCTAACTGAAGAAATACTGCAGGAATCTGGAAGGCATTGCAATAGCTGAATTTGTTGCCTAGTAGAGTATAGATCAAAAACTTGCTTTGTTTAAACAGTACATCTTTACTGAGCAATCCATTTTAAAATCACTGGAAAACAAGTTAACCATTTTCTTTTTTAATCAAGACAATTCATCTCATAAGAATACTGCTATTATACTAAGATGTGTCATATTGTGGCCAAAGTTACAAAAGAGTTTGACAAGGCCATAAATGGTGTTTCAAAATATAGGTTTTGTTATTATTTCCACATAGTAAGGCCAACACATTAGGAAATTATTGTCATTGAAAAGATAATTTGTTATACTCACAGATCCCAAGAGGAAAGGGCATCGTCAGGAGACAGAGGGAGAGGGGCAGAAATGTGGGCAAGAGCCTTTGTTGTGGTTTCTGTGGGAAGGAACAGCTGAGGGAGGGGACTCATGCTTAGGAGTGGCTAGTTTGAATCATCTCAGTGGGCTCTGGGGCATAGGAGCTGCCCAAAGTTGTCTGGTACCTGGCCCTGGAGTGATTAGTATAGATAGTGGCCCAGAGTATCAGGGCCCAATAAAGGAGATTGGTGGGAAAATGGGCTCTGGATGGTTCATCTGCATTTGAAAGTACACTCTTTGGTGAATTTATCATCTCTAGGAATTGACTAACCCTGGAAGAGGCAGACTCACCTGGGTCAGTAAGATCCCAGAGCAAAGTATTAGATATAGAAAATAATAGACAATGGTTAAGACAAATGGTTGGGAATGATGGGGAATGATAACCAAGGGAGAGAGGAAGAGAATGGTCCATATTGTCACCAATGGTTTGTTCCTTCCTCACTCACCTCTGAGTAGGAACTAAGACTAGTTCGAATGTGTTACTCCTTCTTCCCCATGCCAACCCCCAACTCAATAATTAGTGGCTCTTTGGAGAATTCTCCTTGAATCTGTCTTCTTTGCAGAGTTTGGCAGGCTTTTTGGAGCAGGAGACTAAGATATCAGTGCTTCCTAATTAGAGAAATTCTGAGCATCCAGATTATCACGGAGATAAGCCCCATCCCCTGCTTCAAAGGAGCAGTAGCAGCACATTGCAGGTGGCACCTGTGCTGCTCAAATAGCTGTGAGTTGAAGTGCTGGAATCCAGTTCTATTGGGTGCTCGTTTTAAAGGAGAAAGTGCATTTCTGAATCTGGGCAAGAGACCAATTTTAAATGGAAGTTGAATTTTGCTCATATAAGTCTTTGACTTAGGGTTGTTGAAAGACAACTTCAAGGTCCCAAATTTGAAGCTTAAAACGCAGTCTAAATTAGTGACATCATTTTCTAATGATGTTGTTGCTGTAGCAAGTTGTTCTAAAAATATATAAATTAGATTATTCTTTTTATTCAGAGATGTTTAAGATTTATATTGGTTTATATTTTATCTTCCTGCAAATTGGCTACTTTATATGTGAAGATTTCAAGGTGTAGTAAGAAATCATATTTACAAATAAACATTAAAAGATAAAATAGACAATTAGTCATAAAAATCATCTTGTTGATGGAGCTGATTTAGAGTGTTGGATTATAGCCCATTGCTTTCTGATAAAGCCATGGCTTCAATCAAGTGGCCAGCCAGCCCCAGCAGCGTAGTAAGAAAAGAGGCTGGAGCGCTGGTCTTACACAAGCCTCCCAGGCCCTGTCTTCAGCCTTATCACTTTGACCTCTCTAATTCTCAGTGTCCTCCTTTGTAAAGTGAGACCCTTGGACTGGATTTTTTGCGTGTAAGATTGACTCTCAGCTAACGTCTGTTGCTAATCTTCCTCCTTTTGCTTGAGGAAGATTGTCACTGGGCTAATGCCTGTGCCAATCTTCCTCTCTTTTATATGTGGGATGCGGCCACAGCATGGCTTGATGAGGCGTGTGTAGGTCTGTGCCTGGGATCTGAACCTGTGAACCACGAGCAGCCAAAGTGGAATGTGTGAACTTAACCACCACACCACCGGGCTGGTCCCTGGACTGGATTTTTTAACAAAAATTTTTAAATTGTGGCAAAATATACATAACATAAAATTTACCATCTTAACCATTTTTAAGTATACAGTTGAGTGGCATTAAGTGCATTAATATTGTTCTGCTACCGTCACCACTGTCGATCCCCAGAACTCTTTTCGTCTTGAAAAATTGAAACTCTGTACCCATTAAACACACACTTCCCATTCCCTCTACCCCCAGCCCCTGGCAACCACCATTCCATTTTCTGTCTCTATGAATTTGACTACTCTAAGTATTTCATAAAAGCAGAATTATACAGTATTTGTCCTTTTGTGACTGGTTTATTTCACTTAGCATAATGTCCTCAAACTTCATGCATGTTGTAGCATGTGTCAGAACTTCCCTCCTTTCTAAGGCTGAATTGCCCATTGTGTGTACATACTACGTTTTCTTTATCCATTCATCCACCTATAGACATTTGGGTTGCTTCCACATTTTGGCTATTGTGAATAATGCTGCTATGAACATAAGTGTATAAGTATCTCTCTGAATCCCTGTTTTCAATTCTTTGGGGCATATACCCAGAAGTGGGTTGCTAGATCATATGCTATTTCTATTATTATTTTTTTGAGGAAGCATCATACTGTTTTCCATAGTAGCTTCACCATTTTACATTCCCAGGAATTGATATTTTTAAATGTCCCTTCCATGTCTAAAATTCTAGGACCCGATACTTGTTTTTAAATAATCTCTTTAAGCCATTTTCCCTTCCCTGGAAATCTTGATCTTCAAGGGAAAATGCTCAAATGTCTTTTATCCAGAAAGTCTTTTCTGACTTCTTTCTCTTACTCTTGGGTTATGTTCCCTGACAGCATCCTTATTTCCCAGGGCCAAACCCTAATCACTGTTTACAGTAACTGTTTATTTTTCTCGACAATATGAGTTCCTGGAAGGGAGAGATCATGTCTTATTTTTCTTTATCTCCTCAGTGCCTGATACAGAATAATCAAGCAGCAAATGTCTGTTGCATGAATGTGTGGATGAATTGGAACAAAACAGGGTCAAATAATTCCAACTGATGAATTGAGGAAGTGATTAAAAATAGTAAAATTGGACAATAATTTTTCTCTGAATGCAAAATACTTCCCTGGAGAGGCTGGGACTCAAATAATAATGATAAGCCTAACAGTAAAATTACCTAATACATTGCTGTCCCCACCATCCGCTGGGGAGACTTTCTCACTTGGGCTCTGGGGTGCCCGGTTTAGCATTCTTGCTCCTGCAGGCTGGCCTGCCCAGAGGATGGACCGGTTGTTTTAATGCCCATCGGCATGGCAACGCAGCAGAGGCATGCAACGCCCATTCACGGTGGAGCATAGACGGGGCTTTCTCTGCGTGTCCCCCTTAGGCAATAGATAAAACCCGTCTTTTGAGGTTGGATGGGAACTTAGAATCCAATGATTCAGAGCCTATCCACTAGAATGTTGTAGCCGAGTTTCAGAGAAGGGAAGAGACTGTTCCGGAGTCACATGGCAAGAGGGCCGCAACCTAGATCTGGAGATGCAGACACATGCTCTTCCTACAGTTACAAACTAGGCAGTTTAGAAACAGTTTGTGGGGGTCAGGTGGATAACTAGATACGGTGAAAAGACACTTCAGTGGTCTCCAATTTGAGGGGCCAGAATTTAAGTTGCTTCTATCCCCTGCTAAATAATAGGCTCTGACCTGTGTGCGAGCAGGTGATATTTCTGGACCCAGACAACCGGACTGCAACCCTCCTGGGGCAAAAGCCCTCCTGCCAGGCTGTTTTGCACCTCTGCAAATACTCCCTTTGGGCAGTTCCGCGCCAAACCCGTACGGAGGTTGTCCAGAGAATCCCCTGGAGTGGAAGCTGCTGTCCTGTGTCGGCCTCGAAAGTGGGCGAGGGAGGATGTTGTCCGCTCTCCACCGGGGCGGGACGGAGCATGCACCTGCTCCCGGAGCTGCGAGGGGTGGGAGGGGCAGGGGCGGCGCGCAGGCCTTTGCTCCGACCGTCCCGCCTCCAGGGCATAGCGGAGCTCTGAAGGCCGCTTCGGGTGAGCGGCGGCCGAGCCCGGGTGCCAGGTGAGCGGCGGGGAGCGGGGCCCCGCGGGCCGGAGGGAGCTGGGTGCGGGGAACCTGCGCTGATCCCAGAGTGGAGACGCCGGGCGCCGGAGCCTGAGGAACAGAGACCCCGGGCGTGTCCCTGCGGCAGGACGGGAGGGCTGCCAGAACAGGGCCCCCTAACTTCTTTCAGAGGCAGCAGGAGCACCCCGCATCCTGGCAGGGGCGCCTTTGGGGAAAATAAAAGCCTAGGATGGCCAGAGATTTGTCTCAGGGAGGCCTGGAGAAGTTCCGCACTATCAGGTCCCATCTCCTGCCTTTTTCACAACTAAGTGTGGGGACTTTGGGGACAAACAGAGAGCTCATCTCTGATACCGATTGATTCTGCTCCCTGGATGCATTCTTAGCTACACTGTATGGTTCTGGCTTTAAGGATATTAGCAAAGTCGGAAGACACTGCTCCCCAATCCCCCCACTCCTCAAGAAGCAAGCCAGCAAAATCTTCTCCATGGTGTGCCTTTCTTTCGTTTGGTTTGTTGCTATAGATTAAGCGAATTAGTTTAGGATTGTCTCTAAACCTCCAAATTGTATGTAAATTTTGTGTCCATAAGTGCATGTTTCTGTAGAGAACATCCCTGGATTTTATTTGATTCTCCCAAAGATGCAATAGCTAAAATCATAGCTTTGGGCACCATCACCACGGCCAGTCCTAGGGGACTTCAGTGTCCCTGAGTTGCGGTTCTGATTGAAACTTGGGATGGAGGGAAGAGCTGGGGAGAGGGTTCCTTCAGGGCTCAGGGAGGACGACTTTCACCCATGTCACAAATTTATCTGGGCTAAGAATCGGACTGTTTTCCACTAGTATGAAATCAAATTAGTTCACAAATGTGTAGACAAGGAAACCAAGATGAACCTTTGTGAATGAAAGATCTATACAAGTTTCTTCTTGGTAGCCAAATGTGGCCCAAGCTGCGAATTTTCCAAGGCATCTGAAGGACAGGAAGGGGTGCAGTCTTCCAAGTTTATACCTCCCTGGTCCACTGGCAGCCTGGGAAAAGGAGGGCACAATGGATGTTCGCTCAGCCTTGCAGCAGCACCCAAAAACCCAAGGTGGGGAGGTGTGCTGTGGTGGGTTGGGGAGTTGGTGGATAAAAAGTTAACCACAAAATTAACAGATACTCTAGAATAATCACATTTCATCATTAATCTCACTTGTTCCCACCAAATGGGCAAGAACGCTCTATGGATGTAAAGTAGTATATGCTGCCACTGGAATAGGTCCCATTTCTGGTCCTGCCTTCTTTATCTACAGAAGCCGGGAATCCCGGTCTGTGAGGTTCGTGGGCAAACTGGCATTAGGATAGCGGCCCTCAAGCTTGCATTCCTGAAACACTGATACCCTGCAGCTAGCCTCAGATAGTCACAATCTCTCCCAAATTTCAGAGAAAAAAATAGAGGCTAAAATTCTAAAAGTTTTTTCCTTTTTAAAATTCTCCCGAATCTTTGGTGCTTGCTTCCATTCATGTGGCATCTAGTTTAGTTCACACTTAGATATCTGGTTATGTCGAAGCTTAATAAATCGTGAATCCTAGTTATCATGAGTCTGTTTGTTCTAGGTGATCGGTAACCACCCTATGGTTGAGATCCACTGTGTAGCAGAGTGAGGAATACTTACACATCATTCTTGAATGCCCCTTGATTCCTTTGGGGACAGCTGATGCTCTGGGTGGTAGCAGCGAATTGCTCAGGACTCTGTGACCATCGAGGAAAGAAACTGCCTCCTTCTACTTGGCTCACAGCCCGATCAGGTTTTGTCTGCTATTTTTAACTTCAAGCCTATTTTGTAAACTCAGACCTTTCTTTTGGGGAGGTTTATGGGAGCAGGTTAAATTTCTTAGTCAACCCCCCCCCCTTACAATTGGTTAGTCAGTCTTCATTAAATCCCAAGTTGAACTGTTGTTTTCCAAAACAATAGGGTGGTTGTTTCTGCCTACAACCTGTCTTTTCCTGATATGATTATTGTTCAGAGTGGTCCCATAACACGGCAGGGGTTTATTTGGCAATGACACAAATTAATTTTGCTCATTACTCTAAAAGTCATTAAAAAACTAAACTTTATTTTTTTGAACAATGGTTGCTGCTTCACTAGCCTTTCAGCACAAGATGAATTTTGCTGGTGTTACTCACTGTTCTTTTATGTATTCAGCAAATATTTATTGAGCACCTCGTGCATGTTGGCTTCTGGGGTACCAGGTGACTTCATTTTCCGCTTTCCAAAAGTTCACTGACAAGCAGTATGGACTTGAATCTTGACTCGCTAAGTCCTGACTTCAGGAAGAGCTACTTCAGGGACTCTCTGACTCTGACCTTTTCTTTCAGGTCTAAATCACTGCCCCCTTTTCGTGCATGAGCCCATGTAAGGTGTTTGGCCAAGGGAATGGTTCCCCACTGTGCTTTCCCAGCCTCACAGCGCCCTTGCTGGTCAGTGGTGCCCGACTCCCATCACCTTGGCGCTCTGTAGGTGAGAATTCTAAGAACAGCATTGCCAGCAAGAGTACATTAACCTACAACGAGAGAAACAGTCACTTCTGATGGTAATACATCCTCCCAGGAGCCCTGGCCTTTCCCCTTGAGGGTCGTAACAGCTGCCCAGTGGCAAGTGTCCCATCCCTGGGCTATACTTTCCCCAATTCATACTGAATAAAAGTAATAGAGGTTTAAGTGCCTTCTGAGGTACATCCTAAGTGAGACCTGGAAAAGCATAGGCAAGGCCAGTCAACAGGGAAGGATTCTTCTAATGTTGGATTTGTTAAGTTGGGCCAGTCGAAATACATCTCTGTACTCTGCTGAGGAAAAGCTAGATAGTGTAGATTTTAGAACCAGATAATAGTAACGCTGACGGCAGACCCGGGATGGAGCACTGACTGCCGGGCACCTTTCAGAACACTTTATGGATATTAACTCATTTAATCCTCTCTCAACCCAAGGAAGTGGGGACTATTATTGACGTTTTAGCCCCAGATCACGCAATTTGGGATGCTTCATTTACTGAGCTCCTCTGGGATAAAGTCTAACTTGTCTTTGTTGGTTTTAGGGCATTTCTTTCCCTCTTGCCTCCTTGTTGTGAGAGGTGGCTCAGCTCTGCAGACAGACTGTCTGGCCTGTGTCTTAGTTCACTACTAACTAGCAGTGTGACCTTGAGCAAGTCACTGCCTTCTCTGTGCCTCAGTTTCTTCATATGTAAAATGAGGATGATCACAGCACTACCTCACCAGGCTACTGTGAGGATTAAATGAATTTATATTTGTAAGACTCTTAGAGGAGTGCTTTGTACACAGGAGGCACTGTTATTTTTATTATTAGCTATTTTTTCTTTTCAGCTTTATCTCCCAACGCCTCCTAATATAGCAGCCATGCTGAGCTACTGAGAGCTCCCCTGGAACTCTCAAACTCTGTCATGTCTCAGTGCCTTTGCACATGCTGTTCCCTTTACCTGGAATCCCTTTCCTTTAGTCTTGGTTGATCCAGCTGAAACGTTCCCTCCTAAAGGCCTTCCATTCATGCCCTCTCCTATTCTCCAGGTAGCTGCTCCCTCCCTTCTCTGTGATCTCAGTAGCCTCCTACATTCATCTATCAAAGGACTCCCCCATTAGCAACCTCTCAGCGTTTATTGAGCACTTATTATGTGCCAGTAGTGTTCCAAGATTTCTTACTTTTTTTTCCCCCACATATTGACAGCTTCATGAGGTAGGATTTATTTTGTTAAAATTATTTCCCTTTGCATCTCCCCCAGTAGACTGTGATAGTGGCTTGTACATCAGTGTGTGTTATTCATTTAGTATCTCTCGGACCTGGCGGAGTGCCTCATTTGTACACAGTTGGTGCTCCATATCCGTGCAAGTGGATGCATTTTACCAACAGCTATTTACATCAGAAAAATAAGCTAATTCTAAGTAATTCTTCCTTTTAAATAATCTTCTTGCTTTTTTTATTGCAGAAATTCACTGTTAAAATTTTAGAAAACACTGACATGCAGGAAGAAGGAAGATAAAAATCCCACTCCCCTCAGCCCCGGAGAGCTTAAGCAACTTGCTTAAGGACACACAGCTTCTCAAGGTCAGGCCCTCTGGCTTCAGAACCCAAACTCTTAAGGCTGCATGCTCCTGCTACTTCTCTGCACCCCCCCACCCCGAACACCCCCACCCCACAAACAAATGATGTTAGCTACTAAAATGGGCTGGAAGAGCTGAAATTTGAAAATGAAATCTACCGTACATAGAATGTTGCAATGCATGAGATCTACGTTTAAGATTCCCAGTGTTCAGTCTTTTCCTGCCTTCACCCTTGATGTTCCATCGGTTATTTAGGGTAATCCAGACTGAGAGGCAGCAGAGTGAGATAAGGGAGAAAGAAAATGGCTTGTAAGTCAGACATTGGATCCCGGCCGTTCTGCCAGACCGTTACCAGATACAATTGCATAATCTCCCTCAGTCTTAGACTCTTCTGTAAAATAGAGATAATAAAAAGTACTTCTCAGCCTTTTGTCAAGTTTAGAGGGAATGTGGTGGTGAGGCGCTGGAGATGGATTAGCAGTGGCTCTGTTTGTTGAGTCTCTCAGGTGATGCCTATGGCTTGTCCAAACAGCAACCTGGTCAAGTCGTTTTCTGCAGCTACATGTGGATTATTTTTCCAATCCTTCATTTTCATTCTCATGGTAATTTAACTTTTATATTATTATTCGATGTCTTCAGTAACTAGCCTCAGGGTTATTTTCTTAGAAATTCAATCTCTTCTCCACAGGGTCTCTTTTGAGATTAAAGAGAAAGAAGTGGCAAATTCAGGATGCGAGAGCAATTTTCACTTAAAAGTAGATCAGTGTTTTCATTGTCCCATCATTAATGTCCTCTATTTTCCTTTATCAGCGAGTTACTTCTCAGTTGATTCTACTGCCAAACTGAACTCTCTTGGATTCTTGCAAGATGAAAGGAGACCACCATGAATGAGCCACTAGACGATGTTGCAAATGCTTCTCATTTCCCCAATTATGCAGCTGCTTTTGGAAACTGCACTAATGAAAAAATCCCGCTCAAGAGGCACTACTTCCCTGTTATTTACAGCATCGTCTTCCTGGTGGGCTTTCCAGGGAACGCTGTAGCAATTTCCACTTACATTTTCAAAATGCGGCCCTGGAAAAGCAGCACCATCATCATGCTGAACCTGGCCTGCACAGACCTGCTGTATCTAACCAGCCTTCCTTTCCTGATTCACTACTACGCCAGTGGTGAGAACTGGATCTTTGGGGATTTCATGTGCAAGTTTATCCACTTCGGCTTCCATTTCAACCTGTACAGCAGCATCCTCTTCCTCACCTGTTTCAGCATCTTCCGCTACTTTGTCATCATTCACCCGATGAGCTGCTTTTCCATTCACAAAACTCGGTGGGCCGTGGTGGCCTGTGCTGTGGTGTGGATCATTTCGCTAGCGGTCGTCGTTCCCATGACCTTCCTGATCACGTCAACCACCAGGGCCAATAGATCTGCCTGCCTTGACCTCACCAATTCGGATGACCTCACTACTGTCAAATGGTACAATCTCATTTTGACTGCAACCACTTTCTGCCTCCCCCTGCTGATCGTGACACTTTGCTATACAATGATTATCTACACCCTCACCCAGGGACCTCGGACTCACAATTGCCTTAAGCAGAAAGCTCGGAGGCTCACCATTCTGCTGCTCCTCGTGTTTTATATCTGCTTTTTACCCTTCCACATTTTGAGAGTCATTCGCATTGAATCTCGCCTGCTTTCCATCAGCTGCTCCATAGAGAATCAGATCCATGGAGCTTACATTGTTTCTAGACCATTAACTGCCCTGAACACCTTCGGGAACCTGTTGCTGTATATGGTGGTCAGCAACAACTTTCAGCAGGCCATGTGCTCCATGGTGAGATGCAAAGCGAGGAGGAACTCAGAGGAAGCAAAGAAAATCGGTCACTCAAACAACCCTTGACAGACTTCCTTTACTCAACTAAAGAGAAAAGCCTGCTGATACATCAACTTTGACTTCTAAGAAGTCCAGAATATCTCCATCAACGGAACTCTTAGTAAATATTGTGTATTCAGGTAATTATGGGCCAAAGCCAGGCAGGGCTGCTAGGAGTTCTTTCACCCGTTTATTGAGATCCTCCCTTGGGTAGGTGTAAGAATGGGATCCACGCCTATCAGTAAAGGATTCAAATGTAAAACTGGAGCTATTGGGACTCAGGCCATTTCGAGAACATCTAGTCTCACCAACTTACTACGTATGTGTGCTAATTGAAGTTCACCCACTTGCCTGGATCCCTCAGTAATTTATGCCAAGATAGGAGAATGCCCATTTTTCATGCGTGGCCTCATGATCCTTCATACTGGGGCCTATGTGTATGGAACCCCTAGACTGCTCAATCCATTATTTGTATCTTTTTCAATATTCATTTTTTTTATATTATGTATCTTTAAAACTTTTTTTCCCCCAAACTTTGCTTTGAGATGATTAAACTGTATTTTTCACTAGGCTTTAGTCAATTTTGTAGATTAAAGCAAGCCTGGTATGTTACACTGGAGACAATTCAAAGATGTCAGAGCAAATAGTTAAAGCTAATACCTGTAAGATATTTGGGATATTATGTCTTTAGTGTTGTAGATCATTTTAAAAGCTGTTATTGAATTTATAAAATTCATCAAACTGTATTTGTAATTATCAACATGTCCTGAGGAAACGGGGGCACTTTTTGCGGAACAGCAGTACTTTGAAATATCCTGTATATATTGGGTATTAAATGAAATCTAACGTTGTTTTGATTTCTGTGGGAAAGTATTCCCGGAAACACTAATTCTCTTTAGATACTTTTTCTTTTGTGATTATCATAAAAATATGATCGCTATTGTAACAGCTAAAGCTATTTTTGAATTGTATATGAGCTTAATTATCACAAAGTGTAAATATTTGAGAGAACGCCTACTGTGGATATTTAAAACCCTAGTAAATGTGTTGATACTCTTAATAAACTAATTTAAAATCACTGAATAGGCTGGTAATATTTTTTTGTGAAAAAGCAGCTTTACCACAATTATATTTACATGAATCTCATGTTCTCCATGTTTAGAGAATAAAAATAATTTTAAGAATTAGTTACAGAATAAAGCTGGAATAGACGATTTAAACAGAAGGAAGGGTACCATAACAACGCTTCCTGATTTGGGGGGTTCTTCTAGGACATTACATCTCACTTAGACCTAAGAGAGGATGTTCATCAGGAACCTCTCTGTGCTGAGCATGCAGGGGAAGAAAGAGGGAGGCCAGTGGCTCTGAACATGAACTTTTCTCGATGATGGTGCTTTCTCCACGCACCACCTTCTGAGCCATCTTCTTGGGACCTTCCTATGGCACATGGAATGAGCTGTTTCCCTAGAGCACCCAATGTGCCCATCCATGCTACTGCACGGCACGGAGCAGCATTCGAAGGTCCAGTTGGAACCTGGAAGCTTGGTAGCTCTCCTCTCCCGTCTTCCTAATGTCCAGCCAGCTCCTGAGCCATCACCAAAGTGGGGCCAGATTAGCTTTTAATCACTGCTGTTGTTAGGCTAGCCCTGGGCATAAACCCCTTTCCCTTCTATCTCTTCTTATTCCGAAGATTTCACCCACCAGAGAAAAGCCACCCCAATCTCCTTCATATCTATCTCAACTTGTCTCTGTAACTTCTTTTATCCTTTTCCTTCTTCCCACCAATTTACAGAATAGCAAATATCTTTCTGATACTAAGTCTTCCACTGTATCCTTGGTCCTCATTCTGCTCTCACAGGGACTTGCTCCAACACTCGATCCCACTTTGTCAAATTTTTAACGTTTCTACTACCCTGAATAATTGATCTTAGCTTGGGAACAGGCATAATTTTCCTTTATCCTCAAAATACCTTCGGTTGACTCAGCTGTTCTGTCATGCTCATATCTGACCCGCTCCCTGCAGTTATGGGTCAGATGCAGAAGGCTGTCTGCCCTCCAGGGTTCTATTGACAGAATAGCATCACAGAGACCCCAGCTAAATTGGATTCAAAGGGTCAGTTTTATTTTCCAAACTGAGGAGTTCTGGGCTAATTGTGTTGGAGGATGCAGTTTGGAACTGAGGCCAAAAAAGAGATTGATGATACTTCTGAGACTAAAATGGGACTCGAATGACCTTGCCTTATACACCCAGTTGCAGGCAGTGTAAGAACAAAAGGCAGATCTCCGACTGTCTGCCAGAGACAGGGCTGCCCGGTCTGCTCACCACATGAGGACTGAGGTTCAAGCCAGGCTCGCTGTGCCTGAGCTCAGGGAATCCAGAAAAACCTGTCCCGAACTCTGGAGACACAGTAACCCCTCCATTTTGTTTTCAACTTTATATCACGATAGTTTTCAAATGGTCACAAAATTGAAGAAATTAGCAAATGACTTTACATGCCCATGCCTTAAATTCACCAATAAGCAACATCCTACTATTGTTATTTTATCTGTCCCTTCCCACATTTTTTTGCTAGAATATTTAAAAAAACAAATCCTGGAGAACACAGTAGTTTCACTCATAAATGCTTTAACATTAACCTCTTTCAAAACATACAAAACCAAAACAAAATAAAAAAATGGTTCCTTAATATTATCTAATATCTAATCTGTATTTTCCTTCCCCTGGTTGCCTTAAAAGTGTCTTTTTCTTTCTTTCTTTCTTTCTTTTTTGCTGAGGAAGACATACCCTGAGCTAACATCTGTTGCTAGTCTTCCTCTATTTTGTATGTGGGTTGCTGCTGCAGCATGGCTTGACAAGTGGTGTATGTCCATAGCCTGGATCTGAACCCGTGAACCTGGGCCACTGAAGCAGTGTATACTGAACTTAACCACTAGGCCACAAGTCAGCCCCTAAAAGTGTCTTTTTACAGTTGGTATTTTTCAAATCAGGGCCCAAACAAGGTCTCCGCATTACATTTGGTAATAGTCCATTAAATTTCTTTTAATCTGTTAGAATTCCCACTCTCTTGATTTATTGCCATTTGTTTACTGAAGAAATCAAGTTGCTTGTCCTGTGAAATTTCCCACATTGTGGGTTTGGCTGTATTCCATTTTGTTGTTTATCATGTTGCTCCATGCCCTGTATTTGCTGTAAATTGGAAGATAGAGGTAGAAGTTAGACTAGGCACAGAGTCCTTCCTCCCTCCCTCCCTTTCTCTCTCCCTCCCTCTCTCCTTCCTTCTCTCTTTTCTTTCTCAGAAGCACTAACCCACCTGAGGAGGTGCATAGTGTCTGACTACCCTCCATTTAATGACCGAGCAGAGGTTTCAGGATGTATCAGGCTGATTCTTCTATCATGAAGTTCTGCAACCTCCTTTGCCTTCATAGTTTGTCAGTCAGTGCTTGTTGTTGTCTCAGTCCACTAGGACTTTCACAGTGGTGACTTTTAAAATTCTAACCTTCTTCTGCTTCTGTTAGTTATGACTCTTCTGTAAAGGTCTTTGACTCATCAACTCTCTTTACCCCTTCCACTCTGAACACAGCTCCCACTGATCAGATTTACCTGTTCCTCCTTTGGGAAAGCATAAGGGAGGGATGAAAAGAGAGCTGGAAGCTGCCTCTCCGGTATTTCCTCCATAAGAGTGTAAGTGTTGACAGAAATTTTGACAGAATTTCCTTTCAATATGGGCCACATTTTTGTTCTTGAACTCTTTGGGATTAAGACTAAGATCCACAGGGCTGGAGCTGCGGCCGTGGGGTAGGAGGCCCTCAGAGGAGCTTGCCCTACTGCCTTTGTGTGTCTTCTTGGACAGAGCAGGCCATCTGGGTTCTCCCCAAGAAGGCTCTGAGAAGGGGTGGAACTAGCCGTTAATAAATACAAGGCCATGTAGCACTTGAGGTCAAGCATCACTCCCTGTTCTAATTTTATTCTTAAATTCTACCCAGCAACACCATTCAATGTAATCCACTATTATACAGTGAGCCGAAAGGGTACCAAATGATACAAGGCCAGCAACATGAAAATGCTTGAGGCTGAGGGCCCCTTCTATTATTGACTTCCCCAGGGAGAAATAAAATTATAATATGCACTGATCTATTTTCTTTAAATTCTATTTTCCTTTCTGCACTTCTGTGTGAATATTTTCTATTGATCTGTCTTTCATTAATCTTACCTTTACTGTATTCAGTTTGCTACTAAATCCAGCCTTTGTATTCCTAATGTCAGCTACTGTATTTGTTTCATTTATGGAATATACATTTGGTTCTCTTTATTAGTTCTGTCATTTGGTGAATTTTCTTGTCTTTTAATCTATTTGTCCACTTTTTCACATATTTTCTAGGACTGAATAATCATAGTTATTTTAAAGTTCTTATCCACCCACTCTAATGTCTGGATTACTTTTGGGTCTGCTTCTGTCTGCCATTTTCCACATGTTTATTGTTTACATGATCATCCCTCCTTGCAGATCTATTAATTTTTGATTGAATGACAGAAATCTCATAGGAAAGAATCAAAGAGGCTTCCCTGAGAGGTTTTATTTCAGATCCTTTACTTTTCAATTGTAAATTTTCTATTTAATTTCACTTCTGCAGTTTCCTCTTATCCACTAAATAAATCGTATTTCCCTTTAACTCTTTAAGTATATTTAAATAGCTGTTTTAATATCTTTGCCTATTAAATCCAGCATCTGATGTGTATTACTGTCCTCTGAATGCTGTGACAGATTACCACAAATTTCGTGACTTCAAAGCTCGCAAACTTATTCTCTTTCAGAGGTCAGAAGTCTGAAATTAGTTTCCCTGGGCGAATGTCAAGGATGTAGCAGCCCTGCCCGACTTCTGGAGGCTCCAGAGGAGAAGCCATTTCTTTGCATTTTCCAGCTTCTAGAAGCCACGTGCCTTCCTTAGTTCACAGCCCCTTCTTCCATCTTCAAAGCCAAGAGCATGTCGCCTTCAAATCTCTCTGACTTGCACTTCGATCTGAACATCTCCCCTCTCTCACACTGATTCTCCTGCCTTCCTTTTATTGTAACTCTTGCAATTACACTGAGCCCACCCAGTAACCCAGGATAATCGTCTCATCTCAAAATCTGTAATTTAATCATATCTGCGAAATTCCTTTTACTATGTAACGCAACATATTTACAGGTTCTGGGGGTTAGGACGAGGACATCTCCGAAGGCTATTATACAGCCTATTGCAGGGATTTCATAAGGGATAACCAGCTAAGGTAACAATAAGAACAATGTAAAGTGACATTGAGGTCAGTTTCTAATTGCTTTCTTTTTCTTGGCTATGGGACATGTTTTTCTGTTTTGAGTGTCTAATGATTTTTTACTGAATTCTGGATATTGTGAATAAATTATTGTACAGACTCTAGATTATTCTGTTATTGTCCCCTGAAGACTGTAAACTTTTAGTCTAGTAAACTCATCAAGTACTTACTACTCACGGTGAAATTACGTTGATTTAGTTTTACAATTTTTTAAGAACAGATTTGTGAAAAGCCCAAGAAGTTTTCCAAGCTCTTCTAACAAGCAGCACCCAATGGCCAAATTCTGTTTCTCCTGTGGTCTTGTCCAGACTTGGTTTTAGGCACTTTTTTAAAGCAAGCCTAGAGTAGACTTTACTCTAGGGCATGATCCTTATGCCTAAGCTACAGTTTTCTGCTGTCTCAGTGAAATGAGTTACTGGGACGTTAATGAGATTTTTCTTCTCTAGTTGGACAAGAACACCAATGTCCATTAGCATTGCTTGACCACTAGTATCTCTCATGCCATAACAGCCTCTTTTTGGTTAATCTCAAGTAGTCTGTCCCTGCAAACAGCCCCAGGAGTCATGGGGAATCTCCGTGATTCCTTCATTGTTAGTGCTCTGCTTCAAATATTTTAGACATATCAACAATGTCAAACTCTGACCTCTGCCTCCTCAGCTCAGTGGGACTTCTGTGCTCTGCGTGGACTCTAGATCTCTGCTCCATGGTCATGAAATGATGCCTAGACAGAGCTGGGATGATTGTGCGGCTCACAGTATATTGCTTTGTCTATGCCTGAAAACATTGGATTCATATATTTTGTCAAGTCTTATTGTTGTTAACAGTGGGAGAGCCTCTCCATTACATTCCACTATAATCTATCCCAGGTGAGGGAGCAGGACCCATATGGAATGCGTCCTGCCTTTCCCATTAATGCTTCTTACTATTTACCCTTCCACAATGTGGGAGAGACTTCAATTTAAACATGGCAGTTCAACCACTATGCTCTCCTCTGAAAATGACACTAAAATGACAATGGGAATATAACTATAAAAATATTGGAAATTTTGGAAACTGCAAAAGGCTGGATGAATGGTGAAACCAAGTGAAAACAAAGCTGGCAGTGGAGAGAATCCTGAGGCAGGATAATGTATTCTGCTTGACTCCAAAATGCTGAGGAATTACAACTACCAGCCTCTGAAAGAAGGTTATAAGTGAGACTGACAATAGACGGTTTGATTTAAAGCCTGAATAAGAAACAGTTATGTCCCTAGATACTCGCCTTTATCCTGGACAACCAATGACTGTCCCTTTTCCACACCAAGAGAATTCCAAGCTTTTCATTCTGGAAGGTAGAAACAGAAAGATTTGTGACTTGGGGACAATACATACAATTAAAGGCAGCATAAAAGAGAGGCCCTAAATATTGGATAGAAACATTTGGCTCTGGTAACACTAGCAGCTCATGCTTACATTTTCTTGCAGATATTGGTACATTCTTCTCCAAGGAAATGGAAAATATAGCAATAACAGATACAACTTATATAGCACTAGTAACATGTAGGCTCCATTTTAAATGCTTTCTTTGTGAACCCGGGCAGTCTGACCTCAGAGCCTGTGTGCAGAACCCCTGTACTATGCTGACTTACACAAAAGGAGAGAAGATTCTAGATACTAATAGTCAAAGAACAGCTCAGCCTGCTGACCCATAGTGATGCCCTCCAGTTGACCTGTCTTGTCAACACAGCTTCTTAGCAACTTACTCTTCAGAATGAGCAGAGTTGCCCAATACTGAGGCAACTGTTGAAAGTTACAGTAGGAATCAGAGACTCCAAAATGAACAAATAGGGAAACAGAAACACTGTAGGGAGCATAAGAAACTTTCAAAATACCAATAATTGATACTCTCAGAGACATCCTGAAACAGATCAGGAGATTCTAAAGGAATGACCATTCAAAGAACAGAAAAGAGCTCTTGGCTTCTAAGGTGGGGAGATTAGTGGCGTTATTCCAAATGCCCTCCACTGACTGCCTACAACTGGGTACGTGCTCTGCACCAGGGAGATAGGAGCACTACTGGCATGTTCTTTCAATTTATTCTGTCTGTTATCTAGAAGAAAGTCTTAGAGGCTGGTAGTATGATGCCAGAGTTATTTCCTGCTTTCAATGTAGGTGAAACACTCTCTGATTTTTGTTATTTTGTGTGCATTTCAGAGGTTTTAGGGAAGCAGAGCTTGTTAAAGTGCTGCTAGAGCACTGAGTTTCTTGGAGTTGCTCTATTTCCTTATTTTTATTTTGTCTCTATGATTACATATTAAATGATGTAGGAGTATATGTTTATGATTATGTAATAGCATATAATTAGTTTTCTGTGATTTGAAAATATGCCCATAGCCTGAACACATTGTTTTTCTTTCTGGAAATGCTCGTTAACACTACATTAATGTTTCTAAATGATGTGTTTTGGATTAATCACAATACTTTCCACAAACATTTGAAAAAATAAAATATAGATGCATAAAATATTCTTTATTCAATTCATATCCTTGCTTGTTGAGCACAGGGACTTGTGGAACGGAGGGATGTATGACCAACCAGTTTAGGACTACAATACCAGTTTTAAGTCTATACAGATAAACTGAAATCAGCACCTTTTGAATCCCTACTGTGCACAAAGTACTGTGGTATACCCTGGAGATATAAACTTTAGTAATAAACAGTTCTACCTTCAAAGATATTACAATCTTGCAAACTAACTGCATTATTCATATATGCCTTTTGGGTTGAGTATTTATGTTATGCTGCATTTACTTATCAAAACTCAGTGAAATGTTGATTCAATTCTTTTTGCCATTATAGTGTATTATTATTTTAGTTATATTCTAAAGAACTCGATCCAACGGGAGCTTTTCAAGAACATACATAATTATCTAAATCCTTCTCGCTAATAAACCTAAAGTGTGTTCTAAATGGTAAATCCTCAGAAATATTCTAGGGTGCTAATTGTACATGGTTAAATGGCCCCACTTACCTGTTTAAATCCACCTAGGAGATGAACGGTACAATAGTGTTTCATGTTGCATACTTAGTATTATCCCATTTTCAGAGACAACATCACTAATATCTGGATCTTATAACATGAGAGTCAAGAAAAAAATCTATATATGTGCCACAAATGATGCTCTGTATATCAAATAACTACCTCCTTCTTGCAAAACATTTTCTGATTCACATAGTCCATCTAAAATTTTAAATAATAGTGCTGGTTTTTTCCTCTAAATTCAGGGGTAAACCCAGATATTATTCATATTAAAGAATTAAAACAAGGCCAATGTTAAAGCCCCTTTTCAAATGTTAGCCGTTCATGAAAGCACTGCCAAAGTTCAGCTTTACGAATCTTTCTGCCACCACCCAGCCCAGGACGGCCAGTCCTACAACTTCTTTCTCCTATTCCTGGGGCCCTTTGGGCACTTTCTCATGCAGGCTTGCATCCCACTCTTCCATGTCCGTGTGTGCTTTTTCTCCCCAGTGAGAGTATTAACTCCTCCAACACATGGTTACGTTTACTCGTGTTTCCAGCTCCTAGCAGTATGCTAAAGGTGTGATATACAGAACAACAACAAAATAAGCCTCTTTTAGAATGAGAAATATCTGCTTTTTAATCCCAATTCTTACTCGAGCAATTTCTGCATGTGGAAAATTCATGCTTGAATTGAGTCTGTATTGCCTTTGAAGACGAGGGGGAAAACTTCTGTTTCGGGTAGCATAGTAGATTAATTCTACTATACAACCTTCCAATTGAAAACAATGAAAGTGGCTAAATAAAATATTTTCATAAACACCTATAAAAATGCTCACTGAGCTGCTCAGAAGCTAAAGAATCCAGAAAGGGAAAAAACAAATATAAAGGTGGGAAACTGAAAGTCAGCAGGCAGCGAAATAGCGATTTTCCAAATAGTACCTTCAAAATCCTGATGCTTTGGAATCTGAGTTTCAATACCTGTTTTGGCATGTGTGGGGTAATCATATATCCTGGTTTCCCCAGGGTGGTACTGGTTAATACCTGTTGCCATGGTGGAATTAGTAATAGCATCCATTTTTGTTGTTAAAAGTGTATGGAATGATATATAGTCATCCTAGGTATAAGAGATGGGACATAACGTATGGAACTCAAAAAGGGAGGGATTTCAATAGGAGATCTTTGAAAAACTCTGCACATTAATAGGCTCCACTCTCCATGTTAGGCTGAATAGTAAATATGGCTACGAAGCAGAAGGGGCCGCCTGTAAAATTGCCTGTATTTACTTTGACACTGGGTAGAAGGAAAATGAATTTGCCCCTGAGAAATCACAGTCAGCATCAAGCTCTCATGTACATTTGCTGTTACCTGTATGTTGAAATTGAAGCACAAGTGGAGAATTGAATTTAAAGTGATTTCCAGATGGATAGTACCACCAGGCAACTGGCAGAAGCATATGCGAAACCTCTCTGAGGGAACACAGCTTTAACCCAGGTTTCCAAGAATTCCCATTGGTAAAGATTCTAAGGAAAATGAGAAACACATTTACAAAGAAATCAAAAGAAGTACCAACAGAAAGGCACAATGGGCAAAATGCATCAGGATTAGAGGATAGAAGAATCAGACAGTCAAAGATTTCATATGTGAGAAATATCAAATCCTGATTGCAAAATAGAATGTTTATTTTGCTTAAAAAATTAAACTCCTAAAAGTTTAGGCTTCTAGAAATAACAAATAATAAATTGGAATAAAAAATTCTAATGGATGAGTGAAACAGAAGATTAGACACAGCAAAAAGAGAATGAATGAATTGCAAGTGAGATGAGAAAAAACTCTCTGGGATGCAACCCAAAGAAACAAGAAAATAAAAAATATGAAGGAGGGGCTGGCTCTGTGGCTGAGTGCTTAAGTTTGTGCACTCTGCTTTGGCAGCCTGGTGTTCACTGATTTGGATCCTGGGCATGGATCTATATGCCACTCATCAGGCCATGCTGTGGTGGCGTCCCACATAGAAGAACTAGAATGACTTATGACTAGGATATCCAACTACATACTTGGGCTTTAGGGAGTGAAAAAAAAAAGGAAGATTGTCAACAGATGTTAGCTCAGGGCCAATCTTCCTCACCAAAAAAAAAAAAAAAATATATATATATATATATAGACATATGTACATACATACATATATACATACATAAAGATATATGTGTATATATATATATATGAAAGAATTAGATCTGGAGAAGAGAGTGAGAAAGTCCAACATATATATGAGCAGATCTTCAGAAGGAGATAAAAAAGAGAATGGGGAAAAAAACAAAAACAGTTGTGTAATTAGATCACAAGTGTTTATTGTATTAATTAACAAGCAAATGTGGATTATATAAAGGAAGGCTTTGCATAGAACAGTGATGAAAATCTGTCATAAACCAAGGATTATGATTAATCCAATTCTGTTCACTTGGGAGTTATAAAAGATGAATAAATAATAAAATCAATGAATTCAAATGAAGTCAAGAAAGAAGAGGGAAAATAACCCCAGAAAAGTGGGACAAATGGAGACCATAAAATAAGATGGAAGGATAAATACAAATATGTCAGTAATCACAATAAATTTGAAAAGACTACATATTCCTGTTTAAAAAAAACAAGACTTTCAGACTACACTTTAAAGTAGAATAGTCTATGCTCTTTTAAAGAGACACATCTAAAATACAAAACAACTTACAATTTATGAAAAACAAAAAATGGAACATGCTTATAACGATGAAAGAAATAGAATTAGAAATTGTCTCATCACAATAGAAGTTTATTACTCTCTAGAAATCAGTGTAGTGCTCCCGGTCAGAAGCTCACTTTGGCCACACAGTGATTCAGGGACCCAAAAGCCTCTCAGCTCCGGACTCCTCCACTGCCTCTGGCCTCAGAGGCTGGCCATCCTCTTCCTAACCGCCTTTCTCACGTTCCATTGGCAATAACTGGTCACAGCTCTTTCCAAATGGTCTGGCTGTAGATCCTCATCATCCAGCTATTTAGGAATTAAAAGACTAGTTATTTGGGGACAGTCTTCAACCCCAATACACAAAGACAGAGCAGATTAAAGATAACTTCAATGTAGCAGCTCCTTCAGGAAAAGGAAAAGGAGACCACAGGCATGGGAATTTTGAAATCCCGCCATGCTGGCATTGTGAAGACCGTGTTCCCTGGTTGTGGTGGAAGATCTCTGATGAAACTCAATCCTGTTCTCTAGAAGAAACTTCCTTTCCACTGTTCCCCACTGGCCAGGAGATTCTGCCTCATTCTTTCTCCTCTAAGGCAGCGGTTTCAAGCCTTAGCAAGCATCAAAATCCCCCGGAGGACTTGCTAGAACACAGATTGCTGGGCTCCATCCCTCATCCAGTGAGTCTGGATAATCTGTATTTCTAGCAAGTTCCTGGGTGACTGGTTTGGGGACCACATTTTTGGAGAACCACTGCTCTAAGGCCCATCTGAAGTGGGCTGAAGGAATATGTCCTCCTTGAGGGGGCTCCATTTTCCCTGACAGTTTCCTGCTGGGGCAAGCTTTGGAGGCATGCATGCTATTTTATAGGCACAGCCTTTTTAAAGCCAGACTGCAGTTTATTTAGCAAGACAATTCCCAGAGATATTTGGTGGGCTCTTCATCTATTTGCTTCCAGTAAATCCCGGATGTGAATAACCACATTAGTTCTTCCCTGGACATAATTTTCACTCTGATTTGTATCTCTGCTCCCCACCTCCCACCATGGCCTCTCTCAATGCAATGGCAGGTACCTTGAGGCCATCTCATAAAGTAACCTTGAGTTGGAAAGAAAGAACCTTAATCTGATCTTTGCCACAGGGCCTAATCCCTTTGCATAATAGAGAATTCCTAATGGACCCTTGTGGCTCAAAGTCCTTTTCATTCTAATTTTTTTAATCCTGGTTTAGAGGGCAGAAACAACTTGCCAATCTTTGAAACTAAATTTCTGGACTTTCTCCATTCCTTTGTTTCTCTTCTCTCAAGCCAACCACTTTTTCCTTGGACTTATCTTTTCCTTTTTGCACCTTGCTATGGGCAGTGAGTATAAACCACTATACAATTACATGTCTAGCTCCTTCCGACTACTTCCTGCGGAACTACACATCTGCTAGGCACTTGCTCTGCTTCCACAATTACAGAAGAAAAAGTTTTCTGCTAATATATAATAGAACTCTATTTCTGTCTGTCTTTATTTTTCTTCCTTCCTGCCTCCACCCATCCACTATGTCAATGCTACATATTTTAGAATTTGTTAAAGTATCTTCCCACTTCAAGATACCAATTCCGTCCTGGTTAGAGTAATACTAGCTGATGAAACAAAATAGCCCAAAAATGTAGCAGCTAACACAATAGAAGGCCTTTTTCTTGCTCAAGTTACTGCTCATATAGGTGTTCCTGGTTGGCAGGCTATCTACCTACGTGCAGTGATTCAAGCATCTATGTTCCTTCTGTCTGTGGCTTCACCAAATCCTAGTATCCTGGAGTCCTTGCATCTTTGTGGATGGGGAAAGAGAGCAGTCACACACTACTTACATATAAGTGCTACATCATTTCTACACATGTTCCATTGGCAAGACCTAGTCATATGGCCTCATCTAGATGCAAAGATAGGTTACCTAAGTGCTGACTGAGCAACTGCTTCCCAAAAAAACGCTATCCTCTGAAAAGGGGGAAGACCATGAGAATCTGGCGGACAGTTACCTTTCTTTGTCACAAATACAAAGGACAATACAGTCACACTTTAGAAGGTATAGGAGCCTATCTTTAAAAATCTGGGAAGGAAATGTTTTTAAACAAGTCACAAAAAATACAAACTATAAATAAATAATTGATAAATTCAACTACGTAAACATTTAATTGCTTCTATTCAGCAAAATACACCATAAAGAGAGCAAGAGTAAAAGTCTCAAACTATTGTTGAAGGCTATCTGTTGAAGATACTTGCTATATAAACAGCTGACCCTACATATCGAGAATATACAAAGAATTCTTACAAGTGAATAAAAACCAAACAATTCAGTAGAAATCATAAGTAAAAATACATAGATAGGTATTTCCCAGAAGATACAGCATCAATGGCCCATAGATACATGGAAAGCTGCTTAACCTCACTAGAATTCAGGGAAATGCAAAATTGAACTATAGTAGATGCCATTTCTCACCTACCAGATTGATAAGTGTTTGAAAGTTGGATAATACAAAGTGTCAGTAAGGAGATATAGCAAAGGACCTTTACACTCTAATTTGTAAACGGTTTGGCATGACCTCATAAAGGTAGCAGGTACAAAGGTATTTGTTTTCTTTTTATTCAATAGTAAACTGTATATGTGTGTGTGTGTGTGTTTATGATCTATTTTACAATATAAACCTTTAAAACAATAATCTTCTGAAAATATGACGTAACAATTATGGAAAAGGTGGTCTTAGTAGTTACACCTTAACTCTACTAGACACATTTTGTAACATCTATTGCTTCTTCACCCTGCCTGTCTGTTTAGAACTGTTGCTTTCTTCCATCACTGTATAAGCAATGGATAACGTTACTTCTTAGATTAATGTGAAATGCCGATCTGAGCAAATCCACCTCATCACCTTCATCTTTGGAGGATTAGGGGATGAGAGAGTAAGAGCGCAGAGAAGTGACATCTCCTCATCCCAACACGCTGTCCTCTGGAGGGAACCCGTGGAGGTAGCACACCTTCTGTTTATGTCAGAGGGGTTAATTAAGAAGAGTTGGTGTCATTTCCAATAATTACCAGGGATCAAAATTTACAGAAGGCACAACGAAGGCCTGGCAGCTGTACCAAAATAAATCTGCCTCTGACCGCAGAGCCGCAGCTGTTACATCTCAGAACATATTTTTCAAATCACCTTGGCTTTTTGAAAACGCAGACATGAGCATAGCCTGATTCCTATCGAATTCACTGGACTTGAAAACGGGAAGAAGGGCCCCCACAAAATGTTGCGTGACTCTACTCAGTGGCCTTAAAAACTGATGTGACTCATTTTCCATTTCTCAGAGGAGTACATTAAAGCTTCTTCTCCAGGAGCCAGAATTTAAGGACAGAAACAAGCTCTTCTCTGTTAATTTTCAACTCAAATAACCAATTCTTATAATAAACTATCAAATGTAGCCTAAATGAGGCAGAATTTCCAACAGTCTGTGGTGGGGAGCACAGGAAAAGAGGTTGGAAAACTGAAGCAGAAGTTTGAACCTGTCTGCGCAACATGAGGTGAGGTCGTTCTAGAACCCCCTCTCGCAAGGCGGGCACTCAGAAAGCCTTCAAATAGCACGATGAAGGCACGGCAATCATTCCTTTCATCCTCCTCTGGCACAATTTTGCTCCCTGGTTGTACGCTGTTTTGCTTCAAAAGCCAGAAGCAAAACAACCACTAGAGGGCATAGAAAACCTTGTTAGAAATAAAAGTGCCTCAGGAAACCATCAGTGTCTGAACAAATGAAAGGCTGAAAATGTCTCTGAGCCAAATACAGCTGGCAAAGGCAGAAAGGATGCATTTTTTAATGCAATCTTTTTATAAAATATGATTGTCCTTTTGGAATATGAATTAAATTGCCAAAATTAGTAAAGGTACATATTTTCCCATTGATGTGAAATGATTTCCAATCTACCTTACAACTGAGATTAGCCCGCAGATATCAGTGGTTAATTAAAATTTCCATCTAGAAAGGTTCTTTATAAAAAGTAATGTAGCAGCTATTAAAGATTATATCACTGTTGGGTTACAAAACCAATACCTTCCTAACTTACTCTGTGTAGAAAAGATTCCAAGGGACCCTTGAACCACAAGAGATGGGGTCTAGTGTGTGGAGCTTTTGTTGAGCAAACAGTAGGATCCTCTGTTTTAGGAATCTGACTGTGCCCTGGGCCCAGTGGGATAGAAGGTAATGGTCATGTGGCTAGCTAATCCTTTGATTGGTTAGTTTACAGTGTTTGCTTGGACTGATGAGGTGGTGGTGGTTGTTATTGGTGGTGTTCATCTTGTGTCCATGTGTGTCTCTTTCCAGAATGTAAGAAATGCATTTAAGCTTTGGAATACTGCTTCATGATAAAAATGAATTGCTAGGTCATGCTACAACTTCACTTGACAACCACATTCCCTCTGTGCCTGCTGAAGTACAAATATCTCCATATTACCAAAACCACTGCGAGCCACAAGCCAACTCCCAATAAGCATTATTGCATAAAGAAGACAAGAACCCACCCTGAGGCCGTACCTGCCTGGGAAAGGATAGAGGAGAGCTTGTGGTCTGGAGAGGAGATGTTGAGGGAAGTTCTGTTTATTCCAACAGGTTTTATTAGTTTTATACCTGCAGGAAGAATGGAAGTCAAGGGAGAAATTGTCAAAGAGTAAAATATTATCTTGTGAGTTATTTGGTTAAATGGAGTTTATGGTAGATTAGAAGGAAAAGGGAAAATGAACAATGAACCAAAGGAGATACTCCATTCTAACAGAGCTCAACGTGGAGACTGCTGTTGTCTTTGTCTTTGGGAATAGAAACTGGATGAAGTGCAGATGGAAGGTTTTGGATGAGATTCTCATCTCTAGTGACAGGTGCAGTTTCCAGACCAAAGAATTCAGTGGAATCTCATCTAAAATTCCCTTGGGTGTCAGAGGATTCCCAAGTGAGCAGAAATAGTGAAGGTTAAGTTTCCTCCTAAAAAGGTGGTCCTTGTGCTTAATTCTTGACTCTGTGCTTGGCTTAGCATGTACTACAATGGTGTCATTTCAAATAAAAATTAAGAGGAAGGATTAAATGGTCCCAAAATGATGATGGTAATGATTATTATGATCGCAAATTATTTATAGTGCTTGATTGTAAGCACTTTACATATATTAACTCTTTTAATGCTTACAACAACCCCATGAATTAGAAATTATTATCGTTATCCCCATTTTACAGATGGAATTGAAGCACAGAGAAATTAGGGGACTTGTCCAAGGTGATACAAGTAGTAAAGAACAGAAATGGAATTGAAGTCAAGCAATTTGACTTGGATCCCAGCACAGGTTAAGAAGAATGTCTCATATAAGAGTGAGCAGTAGGGGCTGCCTGGTGGTGTAGTAGTTAAGTTCACATGCTCCGCTTCAGTGGCCCGGGGTTCACAGGTTCAGATCCCAGGCATGGACCTACACACTGCTCGTCAAGCCATGCTGTGGTGGCAACCCACATACAAAATAGAGGAAGATTGGCACAGATGTTGGCTCAGTGACAATCTTCCTCAAGCAAAAAGAGGAAGATTGGCAACAGATGTTAGCTCAGGGCTAATCTTCCTCACCTCCCCTCCCCAAAAGGAGTGAGCAGTAAATAAATGTTAGTTCTTGCTCTCTACACACATTCCCATCCAGGTTGTGCATCTTCAAATATACAGTAGTACCTCAAATAGTTAACAGGTCTCAACAATGTTCTTCAGGTTTAAAGGAAATATTCCATAATTTTTCAGATTCTTAGTCAGCTGCAAGGAGTTATTGGGAGCAATGAAAAGAAGGTAAGTTCAGCCACTGATGTCACCAACTCAACATCTCATCTCCTCTTTTATCTCATTCCCACTTCTTCTTCTTCCTTTTCTAGGCCTTTCCGCTACTTATAATTGTATAAAATTTGGTCTCGCCAAGAAGTTCAGAAACTTTAGTAGGACTGGCATCATGCAGTGTTGAGTCTTTCTCTGATGATAAGTTTTCCTCCATTAATCGTTTTTAAGTACAGCTTAACTAAAAATTTATATCTTTGATCCAACCTAAAGAATCTCCCCAACTAGAAAAGATTGAAGGAGGACACATGTGGTGCTGTTTGTATTGGCACAGTTTGCCTATTACCATATCTCTCTCCCAAATAAAACACTTTAAAATATAGATATTAAACAAAGACCCAGTTGGCTAGAGCATGGTTCTAACAAAATGTAGGTTTTATATCCAATCAAACTATATGAATTCACGCCTTTTGCTTACCAAGTTTATCTGTGCATCAGCCTAAAATTTCTAATCATTTCTTCAAGATAATACTTTAGATATTAAGAAGGTTTGAAAAGACCATTGAACAATGTCACTCTTCTCACAAACATTTTCTGCTTTGGTAAATGTAGCTATTTTTCAGAAATATACATGATTTTTGTCAACATGTGATGCGTTTACTGTTGTCATTTTTAAATTAATAAATAAATTTAAACTTTTTATCAGCTTTAATTTCTAATACACTACATATTGATAGATATTATCCACATTAACCAAAGCTCTTCTCCATCTTCAGAATTTTTTTGACTATAAAGTGGTCCTGAGACCAAAGAGTTTAAAGACTGCTGCTTCAGATGGCTGGCCTTAGTGGCCACAACCTCAGTGACTTATCATAGGAAGGTGCCAGGCTGCAGTGCAAGGACCATAATGTTGGAGTCTATAGACCTCAATCTGACCATGACTCACCCATTTACTGGCTCCATGATCTCAGCTAAGAGACTTAGCGTCACTGAGCCCTCCATGCCTTCACCTGTAAGGTGGAGATGATAATAATAACTACTTCTCAGAATGTTAGAAAGCTGTGTGAGTTGCCACAGACAGTGTATCCAGCCTAGTGTCTGGAATAGGGTGGGCGAGAAATACATAGCAGCTTCCTCTGTTTCCCTGAGTGCTTGTATCCACCCTGCCATTACATCATATTGTCTTTAAATTCTTTATTTTTCCCCCAAGAGTATAACAAACAACACTTGCTTATCTCTTTCCTAATTAATACTCTTTTCAAATCTTTCCTCATGACAAAATTTTATAACCAAAATTATAGCTTACATTGATATAGCACTTGCTATGTGCTAGGCATGACTCTACATGCTTCATCTGTATTAATTCATTTAATCCCCACAACAAACCCAAGAGTTAGGAGCTATTAGATATATAATTTTACACATTAATGAACTGAAGCACAGATAGCAACTAAGATCGCACAACCAATAAGTATTGGAGTCAGGACTTGAACCCAAGCTGTTTCCAGATTTTGTGGGCTCAATTTTTCCTCATAGCTCAATTCAAATCTCCTCAAGATTCGACACTGGCTCCTAAGGAATTCTGTGGGACTCCACCGGTTCCATGTGCATCCAGCTAATATATGACTCATCACAAATTGACTCAATCACTTCACTATTTGCTCATTTTAGAAATTACAACAGTGTCTTCTCTCCCCGTGTATCCATCTCTCCATTGCAAAACAGACAGACCTGCCACCGTTTAAATAGTGTCGAACGAATCAGCCCATCCTCTTCTTCCAAATGATAGTACTTTGTGATTGGAGTTACTTAAACACAATCAGATAATTGCTTCTGACAGATAAACAGAAACATTTAATATTTTCCTTCCAAATAATTGCATTTTAATCAATTGATTGGACTAAGCCCTCATTGTCAATTGCTACTTGACAGCCTGTGTTGACCCTCTCTGAATTACCAGGTTTGGAGATAATGGGATGTTGATATTTTTGCCTATATTGCCGTGTTTATATCCACAGATACTGAAACCTTTTTTTTAATAACATAATTACATAAATGCCTGACACACATTGTATATCCACTCAAGTAGTGATTTTAAAACACATCATAATTTTTAGAACAGATGCTACACAACTGCCAGAAGAATCTGAACAGGCCGTTGTTTGGTGCCATTAGAATGTTTCTCTTAATTTGCTTTTTTTTCTCACCTAGGTGTTAAAAGACTGTCATTATTTGTGTCATCTCCAGTGCCTAATCAAGTTAATTCATGGCACCAAATATTTTTCTACAATAAGACATAACTTTTATAAGTTTCCCCAAGCTAGATGAAAAGCTTAGATTCGTAGAATATTAAGGTGGAGGGGCCCTGCGGGACCATCTAATTTCTCCCTCTAATTTTACAGGTGGGGAAGTTACTGGTTTTGGTTCACAGTGGGGAAGGGAGGCAGGAGTTTGGAAGGGGAGAAGGATGGTACTTCTATTTCTTTTTCTAAATTTCCTGGCCAACTCTGATGATCAGTTTCTTCAGAATTCCTCTTTCTTTGTTCTGTTTTCTTCGATCTCTGTCCTTTGCTGTCAGTCTTCGTGTCATCTCAAACGTGGGTCACAGATCTGTCTCTTTCATGGTCCAGAAGTTCCACCCACGCGAAGCCTCCGCAGACAGTAGACTTTCATGTGGGGTAAGTGGGAGCAATGGCATGGGGCTATTGCCTCTCATGACCACATGGTGGATGAATGTAAATTGAATATTGGATTCCTCTTTTTGTAAAAGTCTCTGCCCATCTGGCAACATACATTTCCACTTCCACCACGTTCTCTTGATCTCTTTAGCTCATCCCCCAACCTCTCTGCCCTCTGTTCTATCCCAGCTCTAGACTGCCCATATGGGGGCACAGTTCTTTAATCCGTCTTTGTGTTGTTCCTGCTAACCTGTCCTCTGAGGCCTTACTTTCTGTTAGTTGCAGCTTTTCGGTGTGTTTTCCTGAATAGGAACTCTGGTGCCAACCACAAAACAATGATCTTTTTTTTTTTTTTTTAAAGATTTTATTTTTTCCTTTTTCTCCCCAAAGCCCCCCGGTACATAGTTGCATATTCTTCGTTGTGGGTTCTTCTAGTTGTGGCATGTGGGACGCTGCCTCAGCGTGGTCTGATGAGCAGTGCCATGTCCGCGCCCAGGATTCGAACTAACGAAACACTGGGCCGCCTGCTGCGGAGTGCGCGAACTTAACCACTCGGCCACAGGGCCAGCCCCAACAATGATCATTTTTTTACCCAGTCATATCATAACAGAAATATATTTAAAGGGCATTTGTGAACCATGAGGGAAAAGTATTTAATTCTACTAGGAAAGGTCAGGTAAGACAGCATTTGCTCTGGGAAATGAAGGTGGCAAGATGGAGGAGGAAAGCATGTCAGGCAAATAGAGCCACCTGGGCATGAATGTAGAACAAGGGGCAAACGGTGGGGCGTGGAAGGTGCCTGAAGTTCATGGCTCCTATGGCAGTGGGTGAAGATGATAGGCAAATGGGTCAGTGGCAGATAGCAAAGGGATTTTATCTCACGGGAAAGTATTTAGATGGGGAGCTCGAGGCACCAGGATCTGTTCTTCCGGTTCTGTAAGTCCTCTCCTAATCATACTTACTCCCCATCTACTCTGCTACTACCTTAGTCCAGGCTGCCACGTCTTTTTCCTGGCCTGTTACATTGTGTTGAGGTACAGAGACACGTAAGAACCTGATACATTAGGAAAATGGACTATTAACTCAGGATAGAGTGAAAATGTGTGAAGGAGTGATAGGAAACGAGCTGAAGAGACAACCTCTAAGAAGGAGCATTCTCGCCATCTGAACTTTTTTCCCCACTCCCCTCTGAAAAGAATATGAACAATTTACAATTCTAGCAAATTTCCAGAGTAGCATAAAGTTTATTATAAAAACAAATATCAACATAACAATATTTTATTGATAGACATCAAAGAAGCTACTAGAGATGCTCCTCATTTACAAGAACTCGTTTTAATAATGTTTAGTTATTCTAGGCCATCTGCACGAACATAGAACTAGCCTCATTATATGTAAACACATAATAATAGTAGTTATTAAAATTTGATTCTCCTTGTAGTGTACTCAAACAAAATGAGAAGCAGAGAAGCTAAGGTACCTTTTCTATGAATGTGGAATCAGGGAAATAATTAGATGTGAAAAGAAACTGTAGAGCTTGAAAATTCTTTCTGGAATACCTGAAATTTTTATCAGAAAATCCAAGCTGCCCCATAGGTAAACCTAGCTATTGGCTTAACCTTAGTCACTCAGAACTGGCAATGTCCTGTATGAGGAAGTCCACAGTCACTGAAATCATCTGGCTGTCTTTGGAAGGGTTGTCTGCCACACTTTGCTATGCCGTTGCACTGATTGAGTGAGATTGTCTGTCAAAGTCCCTGACAACCACCAAGCCCAGAATAAATGGTACCTTCCTGCCCTTGATTGGCTGGAGAAAGGGCTCTATTACCTCCACTAGATTTTTACTTTTACAAGTTATGTTTATTTGTTTTTTTTTTTTTTTTGTGAGGAAGATTAGCCCTGAACTAACATCTGTGCCCATTTTCCTCTACTTCATATGTGGGACGCCTACACAGCGTGGCTTGATATGCGGTGTGTAGGTCTGCACCCAGGATCCGAACCAGCAAACCCAGACTGCCAAAGCAGAGCATGCGAACTTAACCGTTATGCCACCCGGCCGGCCCCTACAAGTTATGTTTTGATTCTCATTGTGGTTGTATAAAACATAGCAACAGTTTGTTGGGTCCCTGGTCTCTGCCAGGCACTAGGCACAATATTTTTCATACTTAATTTCGATGGCCTCAGATATTGAATGAATGCTCAAGACTATAGAACTAATGAGCGAAAGAGCCAATATTTAGTTCAGCTTCTTGGCTTTCCAGAGCTAGCCCTCTTCTTGCACATCCCTGTTCTCATACCATCAGCTTTTCCCTGTGGGACTTGTAACTTAGTTAAAGAGCCTTAAAGCCTTTTTCTTGACGCATATCAAAAAAAAGATGTCCAATACTTTGAATCAGCTAAGTTTGGGTTAGACAGTTAAAGCATATTTACTGTTCACTCATTAGCTTTTGAAATTCCTCTGAAATTGGTAGTCCTCACTTCGCAGATGCAAGCTAAAACCATGCAAAGTGAGTTTAACAATCAGTGGGAAAAATGATGATTCTTCCTTGATCTTTAACAATTTTTGTTGGAACGTTGAAAACTCTCTTATTTCAGTTGTAAACAAAGGAAAGTGATGAAATAATAAAACTAATATGTATTTAGTATACTGTAATTAAAAGCACTAGAAACATTGAGAATCGAAGTGTTTTATTTCTTTGTTTGAATAGTGCTTGCTTTCTTCTCATCATAGAACTTACAACATGGAGCAAGCATCTTTTCCATGCCTTGCTGAATTGTCAAACTCCATTCTAAGCTTGGATTAGCTTTCAATGCTATGTACTTTGTGCCTTCAATGTTGTGAAATATCTCTGAGAATTCCCTTAATGTGAAGGTTTTTTTGCCAGCTTCACTTCCTCTGAGATAGCTTCATATTTTTATGACAATCACTTTCCTCATTTATTTTGATAAGTTCACTTTCATTAAATTCCTCTGGCTGCATATCAAGACTCTCTCAAATGGTGGCAACCTAACATTCTCACGTCCACCTATGGCTTCTATAACTCCATTTATGTTTGACTCGAATTTCACTTCCAGTGTTGTCGATTTTCATTTCTTTGTTGGCCACATTTGTTTACCAATTACCTCTTCTTTTGATTATCCTCACTGGTAAAAGTAAATGTATAGACACAGAATACCGTAATGGGGGTGTGTACATCTCTTTTAACTCTAATATATAAATTAAAAGATAAAAGTATTAAGAATAACTATAAAAAACAAAAGCAAAAACTTATTAATGGACATACAATATAAAAAGATGTAAGTATAACATCAATAACATAGAGGATTGAGGGAGGAGAGGTAAAAGTGTAGGGATTTTGTATGCAACTGAAGTTAAGTTGTTATCAGCTTAAAATAGATAGTTGTAACTCTAAGATTTACGTAATCTTATGTTTCATGTAAGCCCCATGGTAACTACAAAGAAAACATCTATAGTAGATACACAAAAGGAAAAGAGAAAGGAATCAAAGCATATCACTACAAAAAATAAGCAAGTAACAAAGGAAGATGGCAAGAGAGGAAGAGAGAGATGAAAGAACCACAAATCGAGCAGAAAAAATTAACGAAATGGCAGTAGTAAGTCCTTACCTATCAAGAGCTCCTTTAACATAAATGGATAAAGCTCTCCAATCAAAAGATTTAGAGTGAAATCAGGAAATGTGATGACTCCGGCTTTGTTCTTCTTGCCCACAATTGCTATCTATTCAGAGTATTTTGTGGTTCTACATGAATTTTAGGATTGTTTTTTCTATTTCTGTGAAAAATGCCATAGGAATTTGGATAGGGATTACATTGAATCTGTAGATTGCTTTGGACAGTATAGACATTTTAACAATATTAATTCTCTCAATCAATAAACATGATATATCTTTCCGTTTATTTCTGTGTTCTTCAATTTCTTTCATCAATGTTTTATAGTTTTCAGATCTTTCATAAGTGGAAAGATTTTGTCTTAAATTTCTTTCATCAATGTTTTGTATTTTCAGTGTATGGATCTTTCTTTTCCTTGGTTAAATTTATTCCTAAGTATTTTATTCTCTTTGATGCTCTTGAAAATTATTTCAAATTATATTACAAAGCTATAGTGAGAGAAAAGATATGGTGCTAGTATAAAAATAGACACAAAACCAATGGAACAGAATACAGAGTCCAGAAATAAATCCACACATATACTGTCAGCTAATATTTGACAAGGGTGCCAAGAATACACAATGGGAAAAGATAGTGTCTTCAAAAATGGTGTTGGAAAAGCTGGGTATTCAAATCAAAAAGAATGAAATTGGACCTTTATCTTACCCCATACACAAAAATCAACTCAATATTGATTAAAGACTTAAACACAAGACCTGAAACAATAAAACTCTTAGCAGAAAACATAGGGGACGTCAGTCTTGGAAATGATTTCTTGGATATAACACAAAAACACAAGCAATGAAAGCAAAAATAGACAAGTGGGACTACATCAAACTAAAAAGCTTTTGCATAACAATGGAAACAATCAACATAATGAAAAGGCAACGTACGGAATGAGAGAAAATATTTGCACACCATATGGTTGATAAAGGGTTATTATCCAAAATACGTAAGGAACTGATACAACTCAATAGCTAACAAACAACTCAATTTAAAAAATGGGAAGAGTCCAGCCGGGTGGCGCAGGTTAAGTTCGCACGTTCTGCTTGGGCGACACGGGGTTCGCCGGTTCGGATCTCAGGTGTGGACATGGCACTGCTTGGCAAGCCATGCTGTGGTAGGCATCCCACATATAAAGTAGAGGAAGATGGGCATGGATGTTAGCTCAGGGTCAGTCCTCCTCAGCAAAAAGAGGAGGATTGGCAGCAGTTAGCTCAGGGCTAATCTTCCTCAAAAAAAAAAAAATGGATAAAGGACTTGAATAAACATTTTTCTAAAGAAGACATACAAATAGCCAACAGGTACATGAAAAGATGCTCAATATCACTAATCATCAGAGAAATGCAAATCAAAACCACCATGAGATATCACCTCACACCAGTTAGGATGGGTATTATGTAAAAAAGAAGGAAGACAACAAGTATTAATGAGGATGTGGAGAAAAGGGAACCCTTATACACTGTTTGTGGGAATATAAAATGATGAAGCTGCTATGAAAACAGTATGAAGTTTCCTCAAAAAATTAAAAATAGAACCATCATATAATCCAGCAGTCATACATCTTGATATCTACTCAAAAGAATTGAAATCAGAATCTAAGTGATATCCGCACCCCCAGGCTCATCACAGAACTATTCACATTAGCCAAGATATGGAAACAACCTAAGTGTCTGTTGATGGATGAATGGATAAAGAAAATGTGGTATAAAGTTATGTACAATTGAATATCATTCAGCCTTATAAAAGAAGGAAATCCTGCCATTTGCAACAACATGGATGAACACAGAGGACATGCTAAGTGAAATAAGCCAATCACAGAAGAATACACACTGTATGATTCCACTTGTATGAGGTACCGAAAATAGCCAGACTCAAAGAAGCAGAGAACAGAAAAGTGGTTACCTGGGGCCAGGGAGAGGAGAAAATGTGGAGTTGTTCAATTGGTATAAAGTTTCAGTTATGCAAAATGAATAGTTCTAGAAATCTGCTGTACAGCTCAGTGCCTATGGTCAACAATACTGTATCACACACTTAATTTGTTAAGAGGGTAGATTTCATGTTAAGTGTTCTTACCAAAGAAAAAGAAATCCCCAAAGGGATGTGAGGAAACTTTGGACATATTGGATATGTCTATTATTTTGATTGTGGTGATGGCTGCATGGATATTTACATACGACCAAACTCATCAAATTGTGTATATTACATATGTATAATTTATTGTGTTTAATTATACCTCAATAAAGGTGTTTTTAAAAATCCTGCTAAGTGCAGAAAAGGAAAAGTGAATTTCTTGGAGAACTTCAGAGCTTTCTTCCTGTTCTGGGTACCTTGTGAAAGAGTCACCCTTAGTCTTTCACAACACAGATCTTTAAATCTGCTTTTTAGAGAATTATTTCCATGATCATGTATTTGCCCAGTTCTTGAAGTCAATGAAAAAACTGCTTTCACTAATATTTACTTACTGCTGTTAACAGATCTGAATGTTGAATGGCAGCTGGCCACCTCAGTACTCATTGGGAGTTTTTATCTTCCTTTAGAGATGAGTTTATTTGACTATGTCATGCCCGACATTCTTTATGATAAGTCAAGATATTTGCTCATATAAATGTTTCAGGAAGCAATACAAGGAGCCTCGGAAAGAATTCTTGAAAAGGAGAGAGATTTAAGTTCAGATTCTCCTCCTACAACACTTGAATTCTTTCTTCCTGTTCTTTAAACACAGTTCCTAAAATACTTCATCAGCACCAGCTCTCCAAATTTGAAGTGTCTTCTAGAGAGGGCCTAAAATGGGGCCCCCAAGGGGCTGACAGAATAGCTGCCGTGTCTTTAGAATGTGGCCTGTGAGGGGGCATCTCACCCTCATTGTAGTCCAGGGCCATGTTGTGATGGAATGTGGGAGAAAGCATTCAAAATTAATATCTTGGTATTTTGAAAAACCCTAATTATGAAAAAAGTGGTATTTTGACAATTCTTTCAACAAAGTGGAGGAAAGGAGGCTTTATGCTCAAGTGACTTACTTTGTTGGTTATGCTAAGGTTCTTCTCCCAGTGTGAGGCAAAGCACTTGGGCACTCAGGGGGAGGGAGGCGTTTCTGAGTTCCACAGGCAGATTAGCCACAAGACGTGCTTTCATAAAAGGAGCAACAGGGGTCGAGCTGCATAGGACTGACTGTAAACTCTATGCTTCCGCAGTCTCTCAAGCTTTGGGAGAGCTGAAGATCAGGGCCGAACAGGAACGGTTCCAGTTGTGTCTTCTCCTCCACCACCCACTTACTTCTTCAAAGGACTGAGGATGGCAACAGTCAAATTTCACATAAAAAGCACATGTTCTCTTTTCATAGATCATGGGGCATCTTGGTCAGGAAGAGTGGGCTGTGTGCCTTCCCAAGTGAAGTTATGCTGCAAGCCTCAATTTGTTTGCTTGGAAAATAGTAGTGCAATCATCTTCAGGGAAATTGATTGTCAAAGGACGCTGTAAATACTAAAAACAAAATTTAAAAAGGAGAAAGGGATCAGCAATAAAGCTATTGTTACCGAACCTGAAGTGAGTTCGCTCACCCGTTGCACAGCAAGCCAATCTTTGACACCGGGGGTGGTGGAAGAAAGTAGGAACTTTATTTTTGCACAGCGCTGAGCAAGGAGAGAGGGCAGCTAACGCTCAAATCCCAATCTCCCCGAAAAGCTAAAAGGAAGGGTTTTTATTTGGGGCTTTAGGTAGGGGAGGGGGATCATATGGCCTTGCTGGTCGGACCTTTCCCACCAGCCTGTCTTTGGCCTTGAGACACTTGCAGAGAGGAGGGAGCTCATGACCTTGCTGGTCAGCAGCTTTCCCACCAGCTCGTACCTCTTTGTGGGGAGGAGATGGTCCAGGTGCTTGTCCTTGACGGTGTCTGTCTCCATGGAGGATAGCGGATTCCGGAGGTGGGGAGCCAGAGAGTAAGCAGGGAATGAGTGTTTTGGTTTTAACCTCATATATGCTGGGTTTAATGTGGGGAAACTGATACCAGGGTCGGCATCACTATTAGTAAGGAAATGTCAAAACCAGGGATCATCAAATTAATTCAACGGATATGTAATGGGTAAATCCTGTGTGCCAGGTGGGCCTGTCTTGTATGATTGTGCAGTGCGTAGACTGCACAAAAGCACCTGGCTACTCACAAAGAAACCATGGGCTAGCAATGGCTTGGAATCAGAAAAGATTTTCAGCCCTGGGGATAAAATGGTGAACCAAATCTACAAAGTCCCTCTCCTAACAGAGCTTACATTTCAGTGGAGGATGTGGACACGTTAGCAGGCAATTATATAACAATGTGTTGGATGTTATGTAGGTGGCATGTCGTGGGCACACAAAAGAGTATTCTGATCCAGGTAGAGGCTTCCTGGAGAGGGTAGTGGATAGGCTAACACCAGAGGGTGAGTAGGATTTAGACAGACTCGCAGACAGAATGTGGGCAAGGGGAGTGTTTCGGAGAGAGGGAAGGAGATTTGCAAAAATTCAAAAGTGCTACTGAGTTTGGTACTTCTAAGGCTTTCAGTGAATTCCATTTTAGTTGGTGCATCAAGGGTAAGGATGGAGAGTGAGTCTGGAGAGGCAGGAAGGGCTGGCTCCTGCAGAGATGGTGACCCTTCTAGGGTAGTTGGAACTGGTGAGTGAATGTTTCTAAGCAGGAAGTGGCCATGGAGGGGGTGGGGTGACAGGACCTGCATTTTGAAAAGATCATAATGAGTGGAAGGGCCAGGCTGATTTATGGGGAAGAAGAGGAGAGGGCGGGTATGAGAGACTGCTCTGAATACACCCCACACTGTAGTTTTTACTTTGGAGCCATGGAAATAGTTGATTTCAACATTTAAATAAATATAAAAAGTAGTTATTTAGAACTGAAAATCAGTTGCAATGAATGGCCTTAACTATGTATCTATTTGGTGACAAAACCACACAAAGAAGAGTTTTCCAAAGTGACTTTAAAAAACAATGGATTGATTGTCTGACCCTAGTGGGATGTACCCTGAGAGAAAATGCACTGCCAAAAGAATTCTCAAACTGTTTTCAGCAGTCATTTTGTTGGAGGAAATGCGAATATAATTATTCTGAGATTTTTCTGGCTGTTTTGTGAACGGTATCAAATAGGCAATTATGTGAGCTTTCCAGCATAGTTGAAAGGAAATACAAACATATGATCAATGAGGTTAAATGAAAACTTTAAAGGCTTGAATTTGGATTGGAAGTATTACTATACATTTATGCAGTATTTTTTATTTTAGAGAAATATGTTATTTCCTACTACGTCCAGCAAAAAGGCTAGAAACAATGACCAGTCCATTTGTCGTGATGCCACAGATGCCCAGAATGTGGTCCATACACACCAAAAGGAATCGGGGATCTTGTGAGAAACAAATTATCCTAGGTCTGAGGCAGGAGATGTACAAAACGAATGTACATTTTCACACCAAAAGAGCCCAACTGATTTAGCTCCTACTGGCCAAAGATGAGCAAATTCGACCATTAATAAGTACAATGGATTAAAATACAGTGGCTTAGTCCACTCAGGCTGCTATAACAGAAATACCATAGCCTGAGATGGCTTCTAAACCACAGAAATTTCTCACAGTTCTGGAGGTTGGAAGTCCAAAATCAAGGTGCCAGCGTGCTCAGGTCTGATGAGGGCCCTCTTCTGGGTTCTAGATGGCCTGCTTCTCCTCGTATCCTCACCTGGTGGATGCAGAACAGAGAGAGGAAGCAAGCTCTCCTGTGACTCTCATAAGGGCACTCACCTAATCCTAATAATGCCCCAAAAGGCCCACCTCCTACAACTATCATGTTAGGGGGTAGGATTTCAACATATGAATCTGGGGGGACACAATCACTCCATCACACACAGTAAATAGGTTTAAATCTATGAATTCATAATGATACAATAAAGCAAGCCAATAAAGAAAGAAAACAACAAACAAAACAAGAAAACAAAACAACAGCACTCTCATTGGTCGGTATTGGAGGATGCAAATGACCGACCTAATGACCAAGGGTCCTTGAAGTCTTTTGACATAGCTGAAACCTTAAAGCTATACAGTCAGTCCCTGGGAACAGGGTTAGACCTCAGATTTAAGCAGTGTAACACATGTCTGTGGGGTCTCTGTTTTGCAATGCTTAAAAATCCCATTTATACTCTGGGCCTGAGAGCAAGCCCATTATTGCCTAAAGCAATAGGTCTCACTCACCGAGGCGACACCACCTTTCCTGTTGTAAATGCAACTAAAACTCTCTTTGGGCTGCTACCAAAAATTTTCTAAGGAACATCCATCACATAAATGAGATTTCCCAATCGTTTAAGTGCAAGGATTTCCCAGCATTCTAAAGAAATTGATTCCTCTCAGTTTAAACAAGAAAATGTGTCTTTCTTTTAAGATATAAACAGTGACAGCTCCAGAAGTACTATGTCAAACACAAAAAGGAATTTTGTCCATTAAGTAATTTCCAGAGATTGTCATTTTCTTAAGGGCCAAAAAAAAGCCAAAAAACACTAATACAAATTGGGAAAGTTTGTATTCGAGATTGGGAAAATCTCATATTTTGCTATTTATGTTACACTTGTTTCTTCTTTTTCTTCTAAAAATGACAGCAAAAAATAAATAAAATTGTGAAGCTCTGTAAGGTAAAGTAAGGTTACCAATGAGGAACATACAGAAAGTTGCTAATCCTGTGAATTTAGTTGGTTAATTGATTGTTTTTATTGTATTTTTAAATGCAGGAAGAGTGACATCTACTCAGGATACCATAAGATGTTGGGTGGCAAACCTAAGAAGTGACCCAATTTGTATCCAGAACCCCATAGCCATCTTCCGTTACCCTTTACTCTCCCCAGTTTAAGAGATACAGTTACTCGAAACTTAAACAGAAAAAGGACATCATCTTGCATTCTTAGAGTCTCAATTAGTGTCTCTTACAAATCAATAAGGAAAAACAAATAAACAGAAAAATTGTGCAAGAGATGTGAAGCTGCAGTTCACAGAACAGGAAGCTGAACGTCACTTATAACGGGAGAAAAGATGATGAAAACAGCGGTATGATGCCATTTCACATCTGCCTAACAGATAGGCAAAAAATTAGAAGTCTGACCAACCGAAACTGGGTGAGGATGTGGAGTAGTGGGAGCCCCACTCCCTGCTTGTAGGAGTAGAAATCAGCACATGTACATTGATGGAGAATTTGGCATCATCTAGAGAAGCTGAATATTTTTGATTATGAGATATTTTGAGTGTGCAAAAAAGTAGTGAAAATAAAACAAACATCTGTGCATCTACCGCCCAGTGTGAAAAACACACTGAAAATGCCTGTACATTTCTCCTGCTCCTTCCCTTTCTCCTCTTCTCGGATGAAGCCACTGTCTTGAATTTGGTGTTTGTCATTCTAACGCTTATTTCACTAGTTATGTATGCATTTATACGCCAAGTCTTTGAACTTTACATAAATGATGTTATATTATATATCCCTTCCTGCAACTTTGTTGTCTTATTTTTGTTCTGTTTGGGCTCGTCACTATCTTTTTAGGATCTATCCATGTATCCACTTATTTATATATCCATGAAAAATGGAGCTGTAGTTTGTATATTTTAACTTCTTAGAGTGTTCCTTTGATAAATACATGGTAACGTTTTTCAGTCTTCTACAGATGATCAATTAGTTTTATTTTGCCATGGTTTTTTGCTGTTACAGACAATACTGTAACATTCTTGTGTAGATATTTCCCATGAAAATATGGGTGAGTTTTCCTGAGTGTGTATGTACTCTAGTATGGAGGGGTCTAGCTCAAAATTTTTCAACCTTTAAAATACATTAGAAACTTTTACAATGCAGATGCTGATTCAGTAGGTCTGGGGTAGGAACAGAAACTCTTCATTCCCTGTAAGCTCCAAGGTGATGCCGATGTTGCTGGTCCATGGGCCACCCAGCGGACTTAAGAGATCTTATAGCTGTTTGCTTTCCAGGCAGCTTCTTAATAAATCCCAGTGCCCATCTGTCAGTATGCAAAAGAGATTCAATTTTTTCGCTCCAGTCTTGGAAGTTATTCAACGTGGTCATACACACATCTGCTCTCTTAATTCTTAATGCTGTCTTGTGTTCCAGTGATTGAGGTTCCGAATTTTATTTAACCAGTCTCCATTTAATGGACTTTGAGGTTGTTTTCCTGGGCCTTCAATAGATCCCATTCTGTCATGAGGAAAAATATGAAATGTCTAGGGACACTAAACCGTTTTTTGACAAATTTCTGCTTTAGTTCTTGCTTACCCATCCTTTTTCTCTTTCTATCAATCATTTCTTCCAGCTGAGGTTTTAATTAGGGTTACTAACCATTTTAGTTGGCTCAGGGTTTTCTGGAATGCAAGACTTTCTATGCTAAAACTGGGACAGTCCCAGGAAACAAATGGGTCAGTTGATCACCCTGTAACCCCTTTAAAAGTTCAAATAAAAGGAAAAGGAGCCACTCCCAACAGTTGCAGGTGGCTTCCTCAAATCTCAGCCAACAGTGAAGGAAGTACAATCCCTCTGCTGGGCAGACAGGCCCCCACATCTCAGCTTGGGGTTCCCTCTGAGGCCTCTGCAAACAGATAAATATGCACCTGTCTTTATCTAATGCAAGAATGAAAGGAAGGCTTTAGATAATCTACCTCTTTTTATCAAAGGGATAAACCACTCAACCTAAAAGAATAGTTAGCCACACTGGGCTTGGATTATGGCCTCATAAAACAGCAGGGTTCTTCTATTATCACCTAAATAAAGCTGCCATCAAGCTGGAACAAATAGGCCAGGCAGAGAGAGTCTCTGAGAAACAAGAAGCTACGAATTTTAAGGGCTTCAAAAATGTGCTGCAGAGTGGTGGAAGCGGTGTTTGCAGTCAGACTGGCCAGAGGCCTTGAGCAAATGACTTCGTGTCTCTGAATCTCAGTTTTCTCGTCTGTAGGGCCTGGTGCATGGTAGGTGGTTAATAAATATAGGTCCCACTTCTCTCCCTCTCCTAGGAGAGGACAAGCAGGTCATGCCAGATGGACAGAGGTGAACGTGCATTCCAAAAGGGCAGACAAGCACATCCTAACTTGACGTCGCCCAAAATATGAAGTGCCCTTGGAAAGAGGCAGTGAGAGGAATCTCCAGAGAGCATGTGGCCTGTTCCCTGTGCTCAGAAAGGTGAAGGATTAAGTCTACTGAGCACAAATGTGCTATATCCAGAGACAGAGATATTGCAAATCTGCTCAGCAGCAAGTTTGAGTGTTTCCACAAGGAGTAATGGCCAGGAGATGCTTTCTCATGCCCAAGGGAAAGATTTCCTGCCTTAAGTTTACTGCTTCATGTTGCGTTGTTGGCATTCAAAGCTATCGTTCTCCTTAGGAGGAAAAAGCCCGCTTTCGTATATTTGAAGACTGTAAATCAAAGCACCTTTCAGCTTTACCTTTCTTGGACTCAAAACACCCAATTCACATACCGTTTCCTCAGGAATGGCAAATGTATTTGTGCGGCAGCTTTGGGCTCTCCAACCACAGCTGTCATTACACAGTCACCGTGCCCAGAGACTCCGGGAGGAAGCTGTTACCTGCGCTTGCCAGTTCAGTGGTCAGGCTAAGTGGAATAAAAAGGGGCCCCAGGCAATGGGCACCCTCCTTTACTTCATGATATTTCTAAATAGAGACACAGATGTCTATGGGTTTGCTATTTTTATTTGTGAGTATCCTGTCTGCAGAAGGGCATTTAAACAAAAAAAGCAACCAAACACATCTGTTGGGGAAGGAAAACAAAATTATCATTTGAGGGTAATGAAAGGTGCCTGAGGATTACAGAAGGTCATTAAAGATTTTTAGAATCGACAGGAATCTGGAGTCTCACCTGTTTCACATCAGAAAGTGTTATCAGAAAGATAGCTATGATGAAGCCACTGCTCCTTGGCCATGGGGACAAGGAGAGGAGCCAGAGAAACTGGGAGGAGCAGCAGACAGATTTCGCTTTGTCTGGAGGTTCAGACAGCAAGAAGAAACAAAGAAGGGTGGTGCCCCATTCTGATTCCTTCTTTTTGTTTTGTCCTCTTACCTCTCTCAGTCCTCACTCCCACACTCTGGCTCTGAGACCTTTTAGTGATGGGCTTTCTGACCCTGCAAACCTATAATTTATACAGCCATCTTAGGAAGAAGCTAGGATTGCATCCTTGAAAATGTCATTCAAGGTTTTTGCAGGAATCATTTTGGTCTCCTTGGTTACTTCACCCCATCCAGATGACGTGCGCATCTTTCACAAGTACACACTGAGTGGGGGCAGTTGAGAGCTCTATGCTTCAGGCAACAGCGTGTAGACTACCCACATTCAACAGCAATAGCAGTAGAAAAGACAAACTCATAGAGAGCGGATAAGCATCTCAATAACGAAGCTTATTTCCACTTTTGAATTTTTCACTGTCCTAAGTCATTCATTCATTTACTAGACACTTATTCAGCCCTAGCCGTCACCTGCCTCACCTTCGCACTTTCTTTGCAAACACCTTTCATTCCCTTGCTCCTCTGTACCTGGTCAATACCAATACTGGAGAAACCAAATATCCACTTATTGCATTCCTGAAGCTGAGCAGCCAAACATTGGCTTAGCAAAGCACACAATTTCACGTGTTTGTCTCCCTTTAACGCGTGTTCAGACATTTCAAATGGGCATACAAGGCTGCTTGCTAATCTCATTATAGATCCCTAGCAGTCTCTTTTCCATTCATTCCCTAAACTGACTTGTAACACATTGCCCTCTCTACTCAAACCTTTTTCTTTCCCTACTCCCTTGTCACTCTCAACAGATGACCTTGCCCTAAAGTTTTGAGAGAAGTCAGAAACAGTGAGATAGGAATTCCTTCCTCTCCCTGCCACTAACTTTACCAGCCTACAGAATGTGAACCTAAACTCTTCACCTCCCTTCAATGGCAGTGGCCAAACTATCCCCGCTTCTGTCAACCACACGTCATCCATCCTTTCCTTCCTCCTCCGGAACTTCACTCATCTAAGCATCCCTGCTCTCTCCTGCATCATTAGTTTCTTCTTTGAACCAGATCATTCCAATGTGGGACAAAAATGCCTCCAATCTTTAATACAATAAACAACAGAACAGCAAAATCCTCTCTTGACAACCTCCCTATGGCTACCAATATCCTCCTTACCCTGCCCAAGCAAACACTATTGAAGACTTGTTCGGAGTTCCTGTCTTCACTCCACCCTGGCACACCACTAAAACCGCTCATTCAAGTTCCCACGACCCTCACTTTGCCGCGTTCCTCCTCCGTTTGGGCCTCACCTGATTTCGCAGCCGTCTGTGGTGCACTCGGCGGTTCTTCCTTCTTCAATCACTTCTTCCCGTTGGCTGCTGTGTTAGCACACTCTCCCGATCTTCCAGTACTTCACTGTGGCCTCTCATTCATGCACATTCATTCTAGTGGCTTTTGTTGACTCCCCCTCCTCTGCTTGGCCTTTAAATGCTGGAATCTTCCCAGGGATATCTCCCAGGACCCCTTTTCTTCCCAATCTATACTCTCCCTGGGTGGTTCCAAGTGGCCTATTTAAATGTCATTTATAGGATGAAAAGTCTCACATTTGTGAATATTCAGCTCTTTTAAATGCCAGACTCTTACATCTAACTGATTACTAGATCCCTTTACTCAGCAACGTCTCCCAGTCTTTCCTACAACGGTGAGTGACACTTGGAACTGAAAGTCAAAAACAGGATGGAGTCCTTTTTGTTTTCTCTCTTTCCCTCATCCATCACATCTAACCCATTAGAAGGGTCTGAGGACTCATCCTGCAGAAAATTTCTTGTATCAATCTACTTCTCTACATTTCTAATGCTGCTACCTGAATGCAAGCCATCACCACTACTTCTCTAGATTATTCCATTAGCCCCTCAATGGTCTCCTTGCTTCCATGTAGGTATTATTGTTATTTTACACATGAGGAAACTAAAGCTCAAAGGGGTCAAATGACCTTATATATTCATTCAAAAATATTTCTGAGCACCTGCTTTGTGCTACCAGATGCTCACCTAAGTTGTGTGGTAAATAAATGGCAGTGCCAGGTCTATCTGACGCTAAAGTCCTGTTCTCAGTCTCATACGCCATATTGCTATCAGGAATGTTTCAGAACATTCCCTCTAGAGCAAGCGACAAATACTTAGAAAATAATCCCAGTACACTGTGGATAAATACACTGGTATGTAAATATACCATGTGCTTCCCAAACAAAAGTAGACTAAGTCCCCCTGAGGGTTTTGGGAAGGTTTCCCAAGGGAATCGAAGTGATCCATGGAAAGTTCTCCCAAGGAGCCTGACGTCTTTTCCTGTACCAATGCAGCTACCTGGAATGCCTTGCGGTTCACATGCCTGGCTAACAATGAACTCAACTCTACAAAAGCATCACCTTATCTGGGAAGTCTTCCTTGGTCTCTCCACGTCAAATAACAATCCCCTTCCTCTGTGCTCCTTAGTTGTCTGGGTGCACTTTTATCATGATACTTATCATACTGTACTGCAATGTTGGGTTTATATTTACAAATAACTTTGCCAAATGCTTTCAAAAGTGTTAGGTATAATTGATAAATCTAGGTATAAATACTTGAAAAATCCATAGAGGAAGGTCTAAATATCTAAAGTGCAAAATCTGACACTCATAACCATGTTCTCCCTTACTAGCTTAAACTTCCTGAAAGCAGAAGAAGTAATAAATGTCTATTGAATACAGAGTTGAATGGAAATGTAAGCTACATCAGTCACCACACCACACTACACCAGTGTGGGAAACAAATACAGTCACTTCCCTTTGGTTTTTCCAAAGAATCGCTTAAGATTCATTTGCCCTTCTTAGCAGAGTGGTGGTGACATTCCGTACGGCAAAATGTTAAGTCTGAAACAATTATTCCCTTCCCTCTAGGAAGTGGAGGGTCTGTAATTGTGTGGCTGTGCTGCTGAGCTATCCCAGTGCTCAAAGGAAGTGACAACTAGGTGTTTTGTTCTTGTATATATATGTATTTTTTTATTCCAAATGACTTGGGTTTTAGTTGTAATTGCTGTTGAAGCTCTTCATTCAAGGCTCTTCACCTGGAATGCACCTGTGTTCAAACAGAGTCAGGTTTATGGGTGCGTGCTGCAGCAAGTGGGACCAAACATCACGGAGGCCTGCGGACCACCTCAGTAAGAGGGTGTTAGGAGGGCTTCATTATAGGATTTGGGCTTCTGCAGGGTGATTTTGGGGAGAGCACAAGGAAGCAGGACTACCCTCTGCATAGAGCACTGTCAGGGGTAGGGATTTCCAGAATCCCTTGGACCCCTGCAGGATGGCAAGGAGGAGCCCTTCCCACACCTGAACTTAGTGGTTAGACAAATGCAGTTAGAGCTCCTGGGGTGGGTCCTGGTGAGCAGACAGGTCTGTTACGTGGTGATTGTGGGGCGTGCAGTCAGCAGAGTCTGAATCTGGTGGCAGGGGTCTGAATTGCTCCTGCCAGCCCCCGGGCCCTGCATGGGGCTGCCTCTAAGGCAGAGGTCATGGAGCCACATGCAGACAAACACACTGTTGAACACGATGTGTCGGAAGTGCCATTTTTCCAGGCCTCTTTCTTTCAAGTGTGTACTTTCACACACAATAGATCCCAATAAAGCCTGTAAAACTACCACAATTTTCCCATTTTAAGAGGGGCTGGTTTCCAATTACGGGGAGGGGCTGTGCGCAGCCAGCGTTAATGCGGTAAATCATAAGGATGGGCTGCGCACGCACTGACTCCTTGCTTATGAGCTTTTAATGTCTTCCTCCGTCACTGTGGAATATGTTATTTACTCTCTGCCAGAGCTTTGACTTCTGCCCTTCTACTGGCCGTAAAAGTAATAGCCAATGTTTGCGCACAGTGACAAATCAGACAAAGCAAATATTATACCTGTGGAGTACAAATCCACCTGAACTCTTTTTGATCCCGTATCACAAGGTTATTTGGATGTGTCAGAATAAGAGGATTTGGTTCTGTTTCCTTATCAGTGCAAATCTTGCAAGCAAGCAGAGCAAATAAGCGAATACGGAGTTTGATTTGAGAGATGCAGAGAAGGGTCTCTCTCCAACTCCCCATCCTCCACAAATCTATCTCCCCCATCAGCCTATTGCCTGATTTCAAATGCTACCCTTTGCAGGTATCTGCATTTCAAGTCATGGCAAGAGTTTAAGTGGAAGGAATACATCTCTGGTTGTATAATTTGGCATCAGTCATTCTGTGGAGGAGCAACTTGCTTCATCATGGCAGGCTGAAGTCCATGGGTATTGGGCTACAATTTGCTATGCATGTGAAACTGGGTTAGGGCCCACTAGGGTCTAATGATACAGACAACTCCTTTTCGACGATGCGTCCCACTGTGGCCACTACATTCTGCTTTGGCTCAGTTGCCTCCTTAGGATTCTACATGTAAGCAAAGAGCTGCCAACATGGATTGTGATGAAAAGAATTTAATTAGCAGCTTGATGAAAAGTCAGAAATTCTAACATCCCACCTCCTAAGAAGCTATGCTAGTTCCAAGAAGCAAATTCCCAATTTGGTGGAGTATCTAAGAGCTTGGAGATGACTTTCCTAGTAGGGCTGTATTCTATGGGAGGCCCATGCTCTGACCTTGGGAAAAGAAACCAGAGACCAAGGTCAACTAGTAATCACAGCTCAGCCATTATGGAAACAAAAGAATGGAACAAGATATGTCTGGAAGGATGGAGTCAAGGAAATGTGACTCAAGGTCAAGAGATTCTATCTTGTTGTGAAGTCTGAAACATAGTTTAAAGTAATTCGTCTTAGGTAGTGAGAACTTATGAATGTGCTGGTAAAGTACAGCTTTACTCCAGGTACAAGTGATTGCTTTACTCAAGAGTGCCCAGCCTGTGGGAGGTCAGCTGGTATTATATTGGAAAATGATGCATTTCCAAGGCAGCTACTACATGTATTTCTGGTGGCCAAATCTCAGTCAACCCACACGGTGTTAATTTGTATAGTGGATGTTAGAAATGGGTTTTTATTGGTGAAAAATAGTGACCTGTTGACTAATGTGAGAGCTGTTAGAAATGCGATCCCATTGGTAAAATTCAAGGTTGCAAGTTATGTAGATGAGTTAGAATATTTTAGAGACATCCCCCACCCTTTTCTTCCCCCACATCTTGCACGGCCAGGGTATAAAACCTAGCAAGGTCTGCACAGCTTGCTTACTCGGGTGTGGCACCTGAGAGCCCTAAGTGGTCCTTCATCCGGCCCTCAGTTAGAAGGATTTCTGAACGGCTGACTAACTTTAGGGCCCAGAATACTATTTCCGCAGTGAGGCTGTGTTTGGCTCAAGAGAACCTTTCACGCAAAATAAGGCCAGAAGACTTAAAAAGATCGAAAGCAGGAACTTCATTGAGCCTAGCGAACATTTCGTGCAAATTATTTTTCCCTGCTTGCTTAATGTTGACTTAAAAAAAGTCTTGCCTGTGGATTAGCATTTATGCCATGCTTTCTTTAGAATCTGGTAGTGGGGTTGGGGTGAATAGCTACCCCTTATCTACCTCAGTCATTTTTGGTCTCCACCAAACAAACAAAAACACAAAGAGTTGTATGTAACCATTTTTTCAACTATTCAAAATGTAGTTTGAAATCACTTTCTAGAAGGATAATTATATTTTGGATATTTAAATATCTTTCTAGATATGAGGATATGTGGGGACATTTCTCTGGGGGTATGGGGGTCAGACAAGGGTTAACAGGATGGGGTAAGAAGAAGCTCTGAGTCCTTGACGTGGAGATGGCATCGAAAGAAAAAGAGCACTGGAGGGAGTCAGAGAGACGCATTTTTGCCTTGGTTCTACCAACAAACAGTTATCTGTGGTTGGGTTTTCCTTTTGGACTTCATTATTCTCAGTAAAACAAGGAAGATGAATAGCAAAACCTTGAAGGTTCCCTCTGCTTCTCAAGTTCTATGCTTTCATTACCAAAAGCCCCAGAGCGTGGAAGCAAGCAGAATTCCCCACTTCTTAGGCAAGCCACCAGGAAGATAATTCCATCCCAACAGGCTCACCTCCTTTTCTGAAGTTCAGCTAACAGGCTCTGCAGTTAGTTGAACAATCCTCTTCAATACAGTATTGTTGTAGGACAGTGGGAAATTTTAACTGTTCACAACTTAGTGGGAACTGATTTCCTTGAATTGCTGTCTTTCTGATGACTTGATAGTTTATGAACCAGAATGTTGACTGTTTTCTCCTGAGGGGAAGGGGAGGTGATAAGGAGAATAAGGGAGAGGTCATTTTGATCTATGGTACAGAACTGAGGATAAGAGTGGGGGACGAGTGTGTGTTGAGAGGGGTATAGGACATGTGTGAGCATAAGTAGTGGTTAGTCAAAGCCTGGATATCCAAAATTTGCAGGAGTCCAGGGAGTAAGAAGGAGAAATTGGGAAAGGAGAGATAACAAAAGCACATATGGTTGCTTAGCAAATTTCCTTAGGGGTCACCTCTCCTCCCACAGGCTCAGTGCCGTTACCAAAACTGCTAATGAACCTTGGACCTTGAGTTCATAGATTGGAGAGTAGAGAACTCTATTCAGATGGGGAGAAGGCTCCTCTGTCTTCAAATTCTCCAACCCTCCAGCTAGCTGCCACCTTTCCTCCGGAAGCTGCTGCTCCTTCCTTCTCTACTCTTAGCTTTATGAGCTAACTTGAAGGGAAGGCTCGTTTAATGAGAGTGTTCATGCAGAGCCATTTTGGGTGAGATCAGCTTCTCCTGCCTGCAGTTCAGAGGGAGCTCCCCTGTCTCGTCTGGGCACCTCTAACAGAAGCTGACAGCCATCAACCTTCCAGTGTTTGTGGTAATTCCAGCATTCCAAACACACTTCACAAATCTTGCTCAGAGAGCAGGGGGCTGAATCCCCTCAGAAGCCCAAGTCATGGGAGAATCTTACAGTCCAGAAACGGTAGCCCTCTCTTGTTTCCTTAGTGATCATCCAGCCAGTTGCCTATCTCTTCTGCTGAGAACATCTTCCAGCAGCTTTCTAAGACAAGGAGAACGAGAGGGAAATTAGAACCTTTGTGTGTCTGAGCTCACTTTTATGCTTCCTACTCACACTTTGTTGATCCCTTAGTGGGTAGAGAATTCTGGATGGAAAATAATTTTCCATTATGATTTTGAAGGTGATGCTCCACTCTCTGCTAGTTTGTGATGGTAGTGTTGAGAGGGCAAAAGCCATTCTGACTTCTTACCCTTCGCTTTTTGTCCCTGGAACATTTAGGGATGTTTAACTACACTGTAGGATTTTGAAATTTGGCAGCGCTATACCTTGATGTCGGTGTCCTTGCTTTAACTACGGTGGATGCTCATTTTCGTCATTTCTCAGAAATTTGTCATATTTCATTGATTGCTTCTCCATTTTCTCTGTTCTGCCTTCCTAGAATTCATTTTTAGTTGGATGTTGTATGTCCTAACTTGATTATCTAATTTTCTTCTATTTTCTTTTCCATTTTTCCAACTTTGTTTTGTTGTTGATGCTCCATTTGGCATTTTGTAAAGAGTATGCTTTCAACCATTTTTATTGTTATGTTTTCATTCTCCTCAAAACACTCACTTTAGAGTTTATTCTTCACTTTTCTACCTCAGTCTATGCATTTTTTTCCTTCCAGTAGTATCATTTCAGTCAAAAGAATCTCCAGAAGCATAAAGAAACAAACCAGATACAACACACAGACTATGAAAGTATCTTAAAACTCTTGAAATAAACATGATATTCTTCTACTTCAGTATCCCTTTGTGTCCACGTGTGTTGAGATATTCTTGTGGTTCCAGTGGCCCTTATTCAAGGTCTTATCCTACCTCTAAAATTCTGATTTAATGAGAAGTTTCAGGAAAGAACTGAGTTGTCACTGAATCCTCAAATGGAAAGAGTACGCAATCATTGTAACCAAATCAGTGAGCAAAGCTCAACTTGTAGCTCCTTCAAAACGTTGACTCAGACCACAGGAAATCAGCATTCTAGAGTGAGAAAAGTGGAGTCACCACCCTTCTGCTCAGTTCCAGAATTATGAGCCAGGATGCTTCATTTTCACCAACTGCAGAGGATCCAAGAGGTCGCTTGGAATTATCATCGTTATTGCAAACTTTCTTACTGGCAACCCAAGTTTAAAGTTTAATTATACCCATATCCAGGTACCTATACTCTGTTAGATTAATTTTCACAAAGAAATAAATATATTTTTCTGGTTGTTGTTTTCCTTTTGGGTATCAAGATCTAAATTCAATAACTACAGAGCTGAGGACACTAAAGCTTTTTTAGCCACAGGCAGTTCCCTATTTAAAAGACAGATTCCAAATTGGCATTTATCTCCAGTTCCACAGTTGGGGAGTGAGTAGTAGCATGTTAAGTGTCTCTCTACGGGGAAAAAAGGGACTGCTGGGGTCAAGGAGACCAGGAGAAAGCAAGGACAGAGGTTATCAGGTTGTCTGAGAATTAAGTCATTTCAAATATGTGCTTTTCTGTCCCTGTTGATGTAATAGTAAAAGAAAAAGTGTTGGAAAGGCCCTATTCTCTATAAGTGTGAGAACTTTTTCTATACTGCAAGTCTGTGCGCTGGGAAATCTGATTTTAGCAGGTAAATCATGTGGAAGGTATCTTGGCAGCTCTTTCTCATTCATTCCTTAAGTTGAGTCTAGAGATACAAACTGTTTAACTTCATCAAGACCAAATATTTCATCAGGATAATAATCAGATCCCATAATTATACTTTCACATTTCTGGGAATTTTTTTCTGAGGAGATAATTCCAGAAAGAAAATACAACTTGATCTGTCCTTTGCAGCAAAAATAGTTATAATTGCAGGACCATTTTGATCAATCTTAGTGTCACACAAGGGGAATGGCAGGTAAATTATGCTATTTCCTTGATGAATGTTTAGCAATAATAATTATTAAAACCATGTTACACTAAGAAAAGAAATTTACAGTTAAATTTTAGTGAGAAAACAAGAACACAAAATATTACCTATATCATTATTACAAATTTAAATGTGTATTTATATGGACCAGGAAGAGGAAAAATGCAAAAACAAAAAAAATGTTTATCAGCAGTTGCTGGCGGAAGTTTGGTTGATCTCTCTTTGTTCTCGTTTGTCGAATTGTGGTTACTGTGCAGTCTGATTCTTGAACAGCAGCTCTGTGGAGAAGCAGCTGGGAATCGTTGGTCTCTGACAATACTTCCTAGGTGTGTTTCATGGTATGCTAGCTAGGTCTAGGATGTTAAGGATTCCGTGAAAACAACACAAAGCAAAACAAAAAAAGATTTTTGACCAAATGAATGTTAAATCCATTTGCCCTCAAAAATGTCACCATAGGGCTCCTTAGAACCTTCAATATGCTAATATAGAATGAGTCTCCCAGCAGGGAAATAAATATGCAGCCATTTAAAGACACATCAGGCTACAGATCACACCCCCTCCCCCAACACACACACACAGCATTTTGTATGAGCCGTGTTGTCCAGCAAGCTGTGGGAAATTTCTGGTTCTGCCTCATGCAGTCACTTGGCTCTGCCAGAACTAAGTAAACACTTCTCCGGTGTTCATAAGGTAACGTGGTAGCTGAGCAATTTCTTTTCAACGTTCAAGTTCTCAGTCCAGTGTCGCGTCCTCGATGAAAACCTTCCCAACCCCTCTGGCAGAACCAATCCTTACTTCCACTTTGCTCCCATTCCACTTTGCCTTTTGTTGTAGCACCAGGTATTCTGTGACATTTATTTGTGTCTGCTTTTCAGCTAGAAGAGCGATTTTCAGGCCAAACTATGCTTCAGCATCCACTGAGAACCTTAACACAGCACAGATGCCCAGTCACAACCCCCAGAGATTCAGTCCCACTGGGTCTGGGGCGAGACAGCAGCCCGGTCTTATTGAAGACCACAGAGGATCAGCTCCCAAAGGCCAGATGCGAGTTTTATTTATCTTTGTATTACTAGTGCCTGTCACTTGTGGGAGGGCACAAACTGTTGCCAGATTAATGTGCCATAGCAAGGAAAAAAATGCTTGCTTAAAAACTAGTTGTCTAATTCCTCTTAGTGAAATAACATGTTTTTATTACCTAGATTCCTTCATTTGTCATTTTAGTTAGGGGAAGATGTCTCCACAGCATCTGTGAGATGAGGGAAGAAAGAACACAAAAGATCTCCAGGAGCGGGAGACCGTGAAGAGTGAGAAGTCCTCTGGTGAGAAGCAAGATGCCTGATGTTCAATATTCAGTTTTCCATTTTGCTTTAATGCCAGACCTCGCTGTTGCTCTCAAACCTGCGGAGTGGGTATTTCCGCATAACGCCCTGCAGGTCAGTTGGTTAGGGCCTGGGCTGGGCGGGCCCTCGAATTACTGCCCAAAAGGAAGATAGACCAGAGCCTGGATTAGGGCCAGGTGAGCCTGGGACTTGCCTCGGGAGCCAAAAGATTCAGGAATCAAGATAAATACTATTTTAATGCAATATTTTCAAAAATTGAAGTGACAGCAAAAACATGTATAATTAACAAATTATCAACATTTTAAATAAAGACAGGATCAGTTACAGTGGTGTGCCTAACCACACCAGAGCCTGCGGCAAAAGGAAAAATCAATAATACTAATCTCATCTTTTTTTAAAAGTGGTATTATGTTCATCATGGATTTTTGCATTATTTTTTATCGTTTAATATATTGTACAAAGTAGTATTTATGAAAAACTTTATTTATCTCGATCACTGAAGTATTTGGTGCTCTCTCCAGTTTTGTGCCTGAAGCAAGTATTTCATTTGCTTCACTGTGGTCCCAACCCTGAGATGGACACTTCGAAACTTCTCTGAAATTGGTCTTCCAGCTTTGCAGAGGATGCTGTTTGAGAACACACAAGACCCGATTAAATTCCAAGGAAGGAAGCTAGCCAGCAAAGTCCTTCGAGGTTACAGTATAAACCAACATAGATAGACACAGAATTTCTTACAGAAGAAAAAAGATTATTTTCTGAAGGGAGAAAGCTTCAGACTGATCTGGAAAAGGAATCCCACTGGATACAGACTGCGTGCAACCCCGATCTGGGGATTGTCTTGGGAGTGACAGAAATTGGAAAAGAGGATAGTGAAAACCAGCAAGAATACACCAAGAATCTACTACACCCCTGATCCATCTCAAAACAGAGAAGCAGGGCGCTCCTATATTGGGATCAGAGTCTCGAGTGCAGAACTTCAAATGCCTCAGTGCGAGGAGACTTCTGCCTCATAGCCCATGATTGTTTGTTAGGGTGAAATATAACCAGGACTTGCAGGTGCAGAGTTTGACTGTACAATCAAAAGTATAGAGAAAAACCACTGATGTATATGCATATCAGAAAGATCATTGCGAAGGGAAATACCAAAGGGCTGTCAAACACAGAAATGGAACGAAGCATTTCTGAGACTGTTTTGTGTGAAATTCTTTGGAATAAAATGAACTGGAGTGGCACAAGAGACTTATAGGAATGCCTGAAGTATTCTTTCCAGTAAAATTACTTTACGATGAGGGAGTTTGGGAGGCAGAATTGGCTGCTTTTAGGAAAAATCCAAAACTGCAGAGTCAGCGCTGAAAGTCCGAAGCAGACAGAGGAAATGGGAGTCATTATGGGTAAAAAATTCAGTGACAGGAGATTGTGTTCCTGACATGGAGGAAAGAGGTGCTATGCCAATCTTGGCCTCCAGTCAGGGCACTGTCCACTCTCTGCTAGAGCTGTGAGGCCAATAAACGGTACAGCTGTAGCTCACTGGGCAGTCCTCCTTAGGAAGCTAGAGTCTTCTGTAGGGAGTAGAAAAAGGTACAGGAGAGTGGGGACAGGGCTACCCAGGGCTTGGGGACTCAGCATGTCCCAGAGCTCGTTGGTTAGGGTTCTGGTTGTGGAGAGAGCATGCAGAGCTCTGAATGAGGAATGCTGGCCCAACAGAGTGCCCGGAGCAGGAAGAGAGCTGTCCTGCTCTGAAAGGGATGCCAGGAGAGCTTCCTGCAGAGAAGGAGCCAGCCAGCTCTGGGTGAGGGGCGCTCTTGGCTCCGAGTCCGGCCACCAAGTGGAGGCTGAACGTTCAACCTTCCCCTGGTAGAAAACCTGCAGGAAACTCCAATTCTGTATGAAACTAGGACCCCTAAGAAAAAAAGAGAGAACAAGAGCTGTGACAGAAGAAATCTTGTGTGGGGACTGTGAGAAATTCACTTCATAGTTATGCTTAAACGCATTGCTCATGGTCCACAAACTATGGGTGATGCACACACAGTTTTTGGTCTGTGTAAACCGTTTTCTCTTGGGGATCAACGTGAATAATTACTCAATGTGAACAATTCAGGTTCCCCAAATAAATGATGTGTTTCTTTCTTTCCTCCACCCCTACACATTACTTGGGGGTTAAAATTTGAGAGGCTTATGCCCTTGCAGGGGCTGCAAAGATTTTGCTGAGAAGAGAATGTAGCAGGAAAAAAAGCCAAAAAACGACTATTGTTGGTATACCGGCTGGTGGCAGAATTCTTTCCCACTGGGGTGAGGAATTTTTTTTGTTTGTAGCAAGACATCTTTAGTGTGTCTTGTTTTAGTTTGAGTGACTGAGCACCCAGGCACGGCTTAGATAGTCAGGACAAACAGAGGGACCCATGTTGCTCTGCCTTGTAAAGTGGGAGATGAGATGATGTGAGTTTCAGGAAGTCACCATGATGGATGGCACGCCCCGCTGGAAAATGGAGATAAGAGGAGATGCTGGAGGGAAAATTGAAAACAAGGTGAGTGCCTTTGGGGCCTAGAGAGAGAAATCTGCCAGGCAGAAACTCAGTCTAGAATAGGCTGTCCAATGCTCTATTTAAAGTTATCTGCTGCACTTTGCTTTGCTGTCATCTCTAGCATCACCCTCACTCACTCCACCACCAAAATCGTCAGTGAAAATCTCTCTAAACACAAGTGATTTTAGCAAATGGTGTTTTAAAGGAAAAGCACAGCAAAACCAAAAAGTGTCAGTATTCTGTGTTTGGATTGATAGTGGGGTGAAAATGAAGTGAAATGAATAGTCATAGAACATGAGCTTCAGGGGAAATTGAGAATGAAACTGAAATAAAACACGGAAACAAAAAGAGACAAGAAGAAACAAAACTCCTTGAAACTCCTCGGCCCTCGGCAAGGGGAAAATGGAGAAATTGGGCATGAGGTTTCCTCTCACGTGAAAGGGAAGCTCCAGCCATCTCATTTCACTATTACAGCAAAAGGTGACCCCTTAACTCTGGTCGAGGTGAGGACTTCTAGGTGGCTGACATAGAAACGAGAGCTTAAATGCCATCATGTATTGCATAATGGCATCATAGAATTTCTTTTCCCAGAATCATAACAATGCACTTGACAAAAGGTTTTTACATGAGTAAAGAGAACATAATTTCTGAATATTTAATGCAAAATTGCCATAGAATAAAATGATCATTAAATATGTAAATGCTTATTTACACATGCTTATTACTACCATAACTCATCTCTTATATAATACAATCTCTATGCCCTAAATTGTCACTTGGTCATAGGCTCCACAAATCAAAATCTGGGGCAGCTTCTCACAAAGAAGCAAGCTGATGGAATGCACAAAAAATATCTCCTTTCACTGCTAACAGGAGGTTTCTGCATTTGGCCTTGTTGTTCTTGATCAGAGGAGGAAAGACAGAGATGAGCACCCTACAGAGAACTGACATAATGCCAGGTGGTAAAGGGCCATTTGGATCAAAGGTAAGTCAAATATTCAGTCTCAAGTAGAGACCAGTGGTCTCCATGGTCTCCTTTAAATGTAGTGCTAAACAAAAGATTAAGAAATATTTTTAAAATTGCTATTTATTCATCATAAGTGAGCCAGTTTTCTACTTTTTCGTGAGGGATGCTTAGGTGGTATTTAATATTTTAAAAAGAAAATAAAATGAAACTGGCAAGAGCAGCCTCTCTTATTCTGACCCTCATTACTGTGTACTTTTTCACTTTCATCAAAGGGACCAGGGCTGACCATTCAAAGCATAGTCTGTGGATCCGCAGCATTTGCATCACCCAGAGCGTGTTCCGCACTCAGAATCTCAGTCCCAGAGCTACTGCATCAGAATCTACATTTTACCAGATTCCCAGGTGGGTTGCATACACATCTGTGGTGGTTTTATAACAATGAATATTTGGATAAGCTAGAACTGCATTTCTCCGGTAGCACCCCAAATTAGAGTTGGCCAAAAGAGAAATCTCATGAGATTGACAAAGCGGAAGTGGAGCAGCGTCCGTTGCTCTCTGAGGGGCCTTGTAGCTGCAGTGAGACACACAAATGCATGCTGCTGGGTCGCTATTCCACTCCACACTCAGCTCTTCTTTCTACCTGTCAGCCCTGCTAATTAAAGGAACTCCAAGCCCCGCTCCAGACATGGACTCAGACTTGGTCAGCATCCCTTCTCCTTCCCATGGGCTTCCGAGATTTCCCTGAATGCTCCAACCTGTCCACTCAGGCCAAAGCTTCAGGAAGGTACTTTAGCAACCTTTCTCTGATTCTTCAATTCCACCTACCAGACTGTACTTCCCAGCTCATCCCACAATTATAATAGGTCCAGTTCCCGGAATAAACCCCTTACTCTACGGTACCAAAGGTGGTTTTCCTTTCCTGGTAGAACCCTGACTAATAATATGTTAAACTTTGAGAAACACCGGTCTAGGTTGCATACATGATTAACAAGCAACATTGCAAATTACCCATTTTCAGCTAGCCCACTAGCCCCATCCCTTGGAGGGTTTATCTGAATGAAGTGTGTGCTTTTCAAGCAGCAGGTGCGGCGCTTTGGAGGTCTCTGGTAAATTTAGTGATCGCCTCTCATTTACATTAGAACTAGTGAAGCGGAGACAGGACAGCCTGGGAAGGCTACTGCAGTCCCTTCAGCTGGTTGGATGTTCCAGCTCAGAAAAGGCAGAAGGTCAAAGTGAACTCTTGTCACTTTGGACACCTCCTCATCCCAATCCTGAAACTTTTCCTGGTGCATTTTTGAGCCATCAGCTGTGACCTCTTTGAGTTCTATGTTGATTAGGTCTCTTTCGTTTGCAAGTAATAAAAACCAACTGAAGACGAGACTGAGGTGGTTAAAAATACTGGTGTTTTCTTCACCTAACTAAAAAAAATATCTTTTTGGTTGGGGGGAGGAGTCAGTTGAGTCTCAAGCATGATTTGATCCTGGGATTTAGATGCTATCATGAGGACTGAGTTTCTTTCCACCCCTCTGCTTTGTATCCTCCTCTGATGGCTTCATTTTTAGCAGGATTTCTTTCAATGGCTGCTGGGGACAGTTCACAGCTCTAAGTGCGGCGGAACACAAAAGAGAACACCTTCTTTCTGGTCAACCAGGAAAAAGTTCTGGGATTAGCCTGATGAGACCTGGTAGACTGCTTTGTGTCACCTACTTATCCGTGACCCAACCACTTGGCCAGGGGAAGGGATGCGCTGATGATCCAGGCCGGGGTCCACCCTAGCAGCTCAATTGGAAGCGTCTCCACCCGGAAGTACCCGGCAGTCCACAGGTACAGCAGAAGGTGGTTCTTTACAGGAAGACTAGAGAATAGCTGTAGGCAGGCAGAAATCACCAGCACCACCAGTGAAACCAATAGATGGCCACTTCAGCTTCGTGCTGAAATGCACTTTGGACTTTTCTGTATTAGGTTTCTAGAAAGGAAATATAATAGACATCATGGTTTCTAAATTTTAAATTTATTAAATGTTCATAGTCGAAGTTTTAGAAAGTGTGGGAAAGCATATAAAAGGAGAAAAATCACAGTAATCTCACCACCAAGAGAAAATCATTGTAATCATGTAGGTGTGTAAACTTTTTTCCAAGTAATTTACTAAAGAGTATTTTCCATATCATTAAATGTACTTCTACACTGTGCTTTTCAAGTTGCATAGTTTTCCATTGTATGTTTGTACTACGCAACCAGTCCCATATTGATAAATCTTTTTATTGTTTCTAAATTATGAAGAGTGTGTTTAAAATGATTACACAGAAACCTCTGTGAACATCTATAATAATTTTTACAGGATAAATGCCAAGCAGAGAACTTGCTGGGTTAAAAGGCATGAACATTTTCCAAATTTCCAACGTTTTGCCATCCATAAACGTTGCATCAATTTATGTTTCTATCAGATGTGCATTTTGCTGCTTCCTCAGCAATGATTATTTAAAAGCACATTTTAAGGGGCTGGCCCCGGGTGCAGCGGTTAAGTTCTCACGTTTCGCTTCTCAGCGGCTCGGGGTTTGCTGGTTTGGATCCCGGGTGCTGACATGGGACCGCTTGGCAAGCCATGCTGTGGTAGGCATCCCATGTATAAAGTAGAAGAAGATGGCCATGGATGTTAGCTCAGGGCCAGTCTTCCTCAGCAAAAAGAGGAGGATTGGCATTGTGAACTCAGGGCTAATCTTCCTCAAGAAAAAAAAAAGTACATTTTAAGCTTGCCAACTTGATAAGTGAAAATGATATCACTGTTATTTTCCTTTGTATTACTTCGTGAAGTTAAAACACTTGTTCATTTGAATGTTGGTGCTTTTGTGTCTTTTTTTCTGAACTACTTCTTCAGGTCATTTGCCTCTTTTAAAAATTGGAGTATTCATCTTTTCCTGATTGTTTTGTTAGGCTAGGCTTTTGGTTGTCTTTGTTAGGTTTTGTTGTCTTTCTATACTAGGGACATTAATTCTTTATATTATATTATTATATGTTATAAATATTTTCCCCAGTTTAACATGTATTTTTTAACGGAAATTGAGATGTTTACATAGATCAATCTTCTTTTTTTTTCTTTTTTAGCACTATGGAGAAGGTAAAGCAGGAGTGGCAGATAAGGAAGTGTGAGGGAGAGGATGGAGTTGATTTTTATATACTTTTCTTTAATTCTTCTCTACAATTTCCACTGATAAGTCTACGCAGCAGAGGAAAAAGCAAGAAGGGAAGAGTTGGGGAGAAAGGGAAAGAATTCGAGTATAAAACCTGTGATTGGCATTGAACATCTGTTATTTTCATTCAAAAGTATGGTATGAAGAAAAACCTCCCGAAGGACCTGCAGAACCATCCTACCTCATGCACATGGGCACGTTTTGAAGTGTAATTGACACAACTGCATATTAGTTTCAGGTGTACAATGTAATGATTCGATACTTGCTATGTTGCGAAATGATCACCACAACCAAAAACAATCCATTTATGTAATCCATTTATGTAACTTGCCTTTAGTATCATTCTTAAAAATGCCTCCTTCACCCCAATAAAGGGATAAACAGAAGAAAAAATGAAAATTCCAAAGTCTCTTCCAGGCATTCTGTGCTGTTAAACTGTTAATAATAGATATTTCGTTACCTGCCGATGTGAATTATACCAGTCACACTGCCGTCCCTCCCAATCTCCTTACCGAAGAAGAGGAAAGTTGCTGATAGCCATTTCTGACATAAAATATTATTTTGTGCTGTGTTTCCCATGTGAATTTTGGATTGTTTTCATCTGGATCCATTCATTTCTAGGGATATATGTGTCTGTTCTAGCTCCAGAAACATACTCTGTAATAACCACCGCTTGGTAGTATCTTTTATTTTCTGCAAGTACGAGTCACATTTGTTATTTTGCTTATGTAAAATTTGATTACTATTTAATCATTATTTTTTAATACACTGCAGAATAATTTTGTCAAACTAAACAAGTGCTTCTGAGATTTTTATTGGAATTACTTTAAATTTATGGATTAACTTGGGGAAAAACTATCTCTTCCCATCCAGTAGGATTTCATATTCTTTTCTTTTTCTCAAAAAGCATGATCCCCCAAATTGAATGTGCTTTAAGCTCCATGAAACCAGGGTACCTTTTCTTCCATCATCCAGAAATATCAGGCCTGGGACTGACAGCAGGGAAAAGGCTCATCTTTCCTCTTCCTGGCTGACTCAGTGGTCCTTCTGGCATTGCCAAGGCTTTCCAGTGAGGTCTGGGAAGCTCTCTGTAAAACTCTCTGCAGCCAGATGAGAGCTGGCCTTGGAACTCCCGCTCTACCATGAGAAAGAGAGAGTAGCTATCAGCCCCTCCCATGGTCTTCACTCCTGAAGGAAGGAAGACAATCTACAGATGCTCAGCCTGAAGCATCTCCTCAAGGAAAGGTGGCCAGAACTCACAGTAGCAGAACTGGTCATTTTCTTCCACCTCAGAGCAAATTCTTTTAGAGCAGCAGGAAATGAAATGGTATTCACACTATCAATTACCCCAGCTGTTTACCTAATGAACTCAGCTGCAGAGACAGCCATTTTCAAGACCAAAAGAATATAATAGGCCCATGGTAACCCTGCAGTAACAAGCACCTTGGCAAACTCAAGGTCTGAATTCACACGATTACAGTCTAGCTGCCAGGAAGATGCCATCCCATCACTGACTTATAATGCCATGTTATTTATTGAGATAATTATGCTTTTCTACCCCTCAGGGGCTCAGAATCTGAGAAAGTAAGCAATTTATCCTTATTCATTCAGTATGTGAGCAAATTTCAAATTAGAATAGATCGCTCCAAGATCTATTATATGATGAGGGGGCATCCTGCAGGCTTTGGCCTACCCCTAAAGATTCCAGGGGCTTAGAGGGCATTGTAGAAATCAGTGGGAAGTTGGTTCTTCTAAGTTCATGAAACAAATTTCTGTTTTATCAGAGCAGTTTTGCCTGGAACTCTCACTCACCGCCCCCAAATGTTAGCATCTTGCACCTGCTCTCTGAGCTTCTTTGTAACATTGTGTGTATTAAAATGACATTTTAAAAGAGCATTACATATATTCCCTATAACCCTGCAAAGGAGTTCTTGCTGCAGATGAGGAAACGGAGGCTCAGAGTAGTTGAGCGACTTCTTTGGTGGACACAAGTTAATAATTTTCTTTTCACTGAACACAATTCACTTGTTTACTTATCTCCTACCAGGCTTCCAAGTCCTTGAAATCAGGCATCTTCTAGCAGGATCTTGAATGCCCCAGGCTCTGGAGGAGGTCCTGATGTATGGTGGGAGTTTAATGATTGTCTGTTGAATAGAGGGAAAATGCTGGGCTAGAAGTCAGTAAAATGCTGGGATCCAATCTCAGTTCTAATAATTATTAGCCTGTGAACTTGGGTCTATCACTTTTCTTTGATCTTCATTTTCCTCATTTCTAAAATGAAAATAATAATACCAAATAATACTAAACTTCTGCTCTTTCTCACGGGTTTGTTGTAAGAATTAAATGAAATTTAGTGTAGGAAAGTGTCTTGAAATAAATTACGTATGTAGATAAAATGAAATCCATCTTACTAAGTATTTGTTAATAGAAATGAACTAGATTAGACCATTATGAATCTTTGCTCTCATCCCTCTTAACATGCGGATCAGAGCTGTTTTCATGACCTCAGGGTTCACCTAGTCTATTCTAGCCAATCTTTCTGATGAGCTGATCTCTAGGCTCTGGACCCTTGTGAGTGGTGCAGTAGAAAGATCTCTGACTACAGAATCAAATATTCAGGCTTAATATCTGTTTTGCAGTATAAAACATGTGGTCAAGTTCCTTAAACCCTGGACTTCAGCTTTTCTTTTCTTTTCTATAAAATAGCGATGGTGATAGTGTTGGTTGTGGTGTATACTGAGAGAGGGAGTGGGACAGGGGGCACTGACTAGATTCTCTCTAAATTACACTGCAGCTTTATTATTCTGGGATTCCATGTATGCCTTTGAGGTCTCATAGTTATTGTCAAACTGGAGTTTAAAGACAGTGGTGTGAATAAGATGGGATCCTCAGAGTTTGAGTCTTATGTATTAGCACAGAGGGTCACTGATAAAGAATGAGAATCAGGAATACCATCTCACCTTCTGTCCCTAAAAGAAAGCATTTTACATCTGGCTGTTGGGAGTAAATCCTGCCCCAGCCTTGGACATACTTCCACTGGAGTAGGAGTAAGTTAGACTCCAAATCTAGCACGAAGTACCGTCGTTCCTGGGTATCCATGGTGAATTGGTTCCGGGATACCCGTGGATACCAAAATCTGTGGATGCTCAAGTCCCTTATATGGAATGATGTAGTATTTGCATATAACCTATACACATCCTCCCGTACACTTTAAATCATCTCTAGATTGCTTGTAGTACCTAATACAATGTAAATGCTATGTAAATAGTTGTTATACTGTATCGTTTAGGGAATAATGACAAGAAAAATAGTCTGAATGTGTTTAGCACAGATGTAACTGTCATAGACCTTTCGATCCAAGGTTATTAAATCCACAGATGCAGAACACGCAGATACCCGGAGCCAATTGTACCTTCTAATTGGATGGCTTCCTCCCTAATGAGCCATTGGAGCTGGGGCAGAGAGGCCCTACTGTCAGGACCTGAATTGTTGACTTCTTCAGTGAGGGAGGGTACTTATGGGGATGTTGTCACAGGCATTTGATGTGACTTTCTGAGGCGAACTGTCAGCCCACTGCAGCTTTTGTCCAGCTCTGACCATTACTCCAGTTCTTTCTCCTCCTGGGGGTGTCCCCCACTCAATCTTCTCACTTCCCTAATGAATACTGCCCAGAAGTTGCAATTCTCCCGCACCTGTGAGAAATCCATTCCCCTTTTTGGCAGGCTTCAAAATCTGCTGCTTACTCAGAGGATGGGGTCTAAAATAAAACCGGCTTCCTTAGCAAGGGAATAATAATTTCACAAAAGTCAAAGTCCCATTTTCTCTGTTGTATTTCACATGGATTTCATGTGATTCACATGACTTGCCATATTTTACTTTAAAAAATTGATGCTTCGTGTGGAAGAAAATGTGCACTTGCAAAGTTTGTAATGGAAACTTTCCGTGCATCAGCTGTGTTCCTGCAGTTCTCCGGGACTGGTTAGTTACACACCCTGCCGAGACCTGATTCACATTCACGGTAAGAGAAAACAAGCCTCTTAAGACATCCTCGAACTTAAAGGCGAAGAAACATGCCTTCAGCTCCTCAGTGCAGCTCAGAGCCACCACATGTGTGGGAAAGCTGATGAAGAAAGACAAAAACATTTCTTAGTCATGGATTTTACAAGCTAAACCCCGGGGATTAGCTCGTGGTGGCGGAAGAATGTGAGAGGGACATGGGCAAACAGCCTGCTGAATAATTTTAATGGCCTTTCCTATGAATAAAACAGTGTTATTACTTTGTACCTTTGCTAAGGACTAGGACCTAGGACAAGGGAGGCAGGACAGAAAAAGATAGCGTTGACTCCAGTGGTGGAAAGTGTGTTCCCAAAATAATCGCTCAGGGCTGTGGCACGCCGCTGGAAGCACTATTTAAGAACAAAGAAACACGGTAAATTACTGTGATCCAAACTTAACGTGGGTCTCAGTACTGCCCCAGCAACCTTATTTTTCCTTGTAGACTGCTGCCTTCGTTGTTCACGGTGGTCATTTCCAGTCTTCTCCATTTTCTCCAAGTACTCCATGCCACCTTCCCGACAGACTCCCCGAGGACGAGGTTGGGTCCACGTTTACAGCAGAAATCAGGTCAGAACTCCCTAGACTTCTTGCCTGTCAACATGCAAACTTACCTTCCCTGGTACCCTATTAGTCAGCTAGGGTACAGCTGCTCTAACAACAGACTACCAACTGGGTGGCTTAAACGACAGAAATTTGTTTTCGCACAGTGCTGGAGGTCCAAAGTCCGAGATCAAGGGTTGGTTCCTTCTGAAGGTGCTAATGAAGGATCTGTCTCAGGCTTCTCTCCTAAATTTTGATGGTTTGCTGGCAACGTTTCACATTCCTTGACTTCTGCTGCATCATCTTGATCTCTGGCTTCATCTTCACATAGCATTCTCCTTGTACATTCATATCTATGTTCAAATTTCCCCTTTTGTAAGGACACCAGACATGTTGGATTAGGGGCCCACACTAATCCAGGATGACCTCATCTTAACTGATTACATCTGCAACATTCTGAGGCACTGGGGATTAGGTCTTCAATATATGAATCTTAAGGAGATGCAATTCAACCCATAACAGGTACCCACGCCTGATCTTTTCAGAAGCACCTTTCCTCTTCAGTGTGGCTACTCCCTCCACAGATGTTTTGGAGTCCAACCATCCTCCTCCACAGAAACACTGCCCAATCAGGCACCACCTCTCTTTTCAACAGCTACAATTACCTCTTCTGTACCAACTCTTTCTAGTCAGCCTTTAAAAGAGTTCACTTCTTTCCCATCTCAAGAAACAACTGTAACAACAGTAGCTTTCCATGGACCTCAAGTCTCACTTTAGCTTTGGCCTTGCACTCTCTTCAAATTCACAGCCTACATCAGCTCTCTCCACTGGCTGTCCCCTATTCACTCAGCCCTCGGCGGCCATCTGGCCTCCTCTCTCACCACTTCACTGAAACTGCTCTTCCTGAGAACAGTGGATGACTTCCTTTTGCTAGATGCAATGACCATGACAGGCTTCATCTTACTTGACTCTTCATCGTAGCTCAACATTGGTGACCTACTCTGACTTCTGGAAGTGTCACCTGTTTCTGCTTCCATATCTCCCCATTCTCCTGACACCATGTTGTCTTGGTTTTACTCATTATTGCCTAATGGCAAACATGGACCTTTTTAAAGTTTCTGGAGACTTCTGTGTATAGTTTCTGCACTTGGTATCCAAGAAAGAAGAGCTTGGGACTGGACAGACATTTGCCCAGCTGAGGATTTGATGAGAAATCGTGTCCAGCACTATTTAGTATGAGATGTACATTCTGTACCCATTTAGCAAATGGTTATAGGCTAAATGACTACCCTCCTCTCTCTGAAGAAAGGGTAAGATATCCCCGAGGTAAAGTAGAGACAGGTAGGATTTCAGTGCTCCTTGCTGCAGACGGTTACATGGTTCTACGATTAGCCTTACATGCGTCCGGCCTTAAGTGCAAACAACAGCACTGGCCACAGTTTTCAATAGTTTCTCTGGAGGTTAATGCACTGGCTTTCAGCGGGATTTGACACAGCACAGAACAAGGTGCCGTGTTATTAACTCCTCCAGAATTACAAATAGGTTTATGGTAGAACAGATCTGATTTGGAAATGACATGAAATGGAATGATCTGTAACTTGCATTAAAAATAGATATGAAGAAAATATTGCCTTTGCGTGCAGCTTTGTCCTAAGGGTCAAATTTATCAAATCCTCATTATTCCAGCTTTACCTCAAGGGCCCTGGGCCTTCTGTAGTCAATGAGTCTCCTCACTTCTGTAGTCAATGAGAGTCAAACACAGGCAGAAGGAAGATGGAGAAATGAGCTGAAATATAGAACAGACGAAATTGTCTGGACCTCCCTGCTGAGAGGTGATACTCAGCCCTTCCTGGGGAGGCATGGCACCCAGCCTTCAGGGTTCTGCCATGTCAACACAAAAACATTATCTGAAGTGTCTCCCTGCCTTACAGCTATTTTTCTTACTCTTGCAGAAGTCCAGAAGCACTCTTGTAATCCAATGTTCTTCAACACCCACACAAGCCCCAAGCAATTTCCATCTTTTCAAGTACTAGAACTATCACCAATATGCCACAAACATGGAAAGCAATATGACATACTGTTTATTTGTAGAGCTCCTGTAAATCAACAATATAGCACGAATATCCTAGAGGAACTGGGCAAAGAGCACCAACAGATAATATATAAAAGAAGAAATGCAAATTTCTAATCTACAATGAATAGATCCAGGTGTCACTAGTGAGCAATTTAAAGCAAAAATGAGCTGGAGCTTTTCACGTCTCAGGTTGGTGATTATTTGGAAAATATTCATGAGTGTATGGTAAGATAAGCAAGCACTCTCATGTACTGTTAATGGAACTGTCAATGGTATAACCTTTCAAGGAAGAAATTTGGTAATATCTACTGACTTCAAATGTTTCCTAGCCTTTAAATCAGTCATTATCTTTCCAAGACACAGTCCAAAGGAAAGAATCACACACGTGGACAAGGGTTTATAGGCAGAGAAGTTTGTCATATTTAGCCAAAATTGGAAACCTCTTAAAGGTCTAATGAAAGAGTAATGGTTAAACAACATTTGGTACATTATAGAATATTACAAACCCATTATAAATAATGTTCACGAAGAATATGAAAAAATATTCAAGATATAATCTTAAGGGCATGAGTAGGATAAATGGGCAAAGCTATGATCACACGTTCCACAGAAGAAGCCTCAGAGATATACAGTTCTATGAAAAGATGTTGAAACCTTGTAACAATCAGTAAAATATGAATACAAATAAAAATGAGATACTGGTTTACAGGCATCGAAATAGCAAAAATTAGAAGAGTATATTATACAAAGTGACACTAAGGATGTGGGAACTTGGGTAATGCTGGAAAGCAATGTGGTGGTACTTAGAGAAGTTTCCTCTGTGAGGTCCCTTGAACTGATAATTCTACTCACTCCTGGTTGTATATCACAGACGCATTCTTACACAGGTTCTTACAGGAACATATAAGGGGCGTTTGTCATGATATTGATCAGAGGCAAGACGTCAGAGTAAACCAAGTGTTCAACACTTGGAGGAAAAATAAGCAAAATGTAGTAAATGCATGCTATGAAGTGATAAAAATTAGATGATGTGTACCTCAATAAATCTGAAAAATGTAGGAGTAAAAAAAGTAAGGACAGGGTCTGGCCGTTTGGCCAAGTGGTTAAATTCACGCACTCCACTTTGGTGGCCCAGGCTTTCGCGGGTTTGGATCCTGGGCATGGACCTAGCACCACTCATCAAGCCGTGCTGAGGCAGCATCCCACACAGCACAACTAGAATACATAATTGTGTACCGGGGGTGCTTTGGGGAGAAAGAAAAAAAAAGAAGATTGGCAACAGATGTTAGCTCAGGTCCAAATCTTTAATAAAAAAAAAGAAAAAAGTAAGGACAGAATGAGATTTTAGTACAAACGTATATTAAAGAACATGTACATGAAGCAATGCAACATATTTTTCAAGAACAGCTGCATATATCGAAATCAGTAGGGAATTAGCTTCATCAGAAGAGAATAATAAAAGTTATTATTATTATATTTACAATTGTAATAGAAAAGGGCCTTGCTGAAATTGATGTTCAGTGATGAGTTCTTCTACAAATGAAAGGCATGATGCATTCAACACACTGGTACCTGAGATTTTAAAAAGAAAAGAATTGATATTAAACTCATATATCACACAGTCTCAACTTTATAATAAATGTGTGAAAAACACTGGAAGGAAAGGAAAACATTAAAATATTAACAACTATAATGTTTGAACGATGATTTGTTAAATTGTCTTTTTTGTGTTTATAGCTAGGTGCCAAACTTTAGCCAGCTGTGGGGTCCAGCTGTTGGGATTTGAAGATGTTTGAGTAAGTAGGGTGGGGTGGTATGGCATGGCGTGAGCAAGTTAAGATCCAATTTGGATCAGTGTTCTCATGGAAGAAGCCCAGAGCTCAGGCACAGAAGGGGCAGGAAATGTCCTCTGAAAACTCATCATATGGACATAAAGCTTAGGCCAAGGGAGAGAGAGGCCACAGCCGGGAGACAAGCAGTCCTTCTCTAGTCGGCCAGTGCCTTGGAGGAAGATCTGGCTGGGGTGGGGCTCGTTTTCTCCATTTCTGCATGAAACTCTGAGAGTGTGAATTGCACAGAGGGTACTTTGGCAACTGGAAGACTCCAGGGCTCCAGTTCCTTAGGGAGGGGCTCTGAGTGGTCATCTCAAGAACAGCCCAGGGGGTCCCATCTTTCAGTTTTGTGGGGAACAAATATCATTAAGTGTGCCTCAGGAAAGGGAATGAGTCAAAAGCCACAAATAACGGGCCAAGCTAAACTGTGAGCATGAGTCTGGGTCCCCAGGCCCCTTGGATTCCTAATACTGACTAGAAGTGAGGGAGGGGACAATAATTGTTCAGGGATTTGAGAATGTGCTTTGAGGAGAAAAAGGAGGAAAAAGCCAGTGAAATACGAATTATTACTATTAGTAGGCTTTCAGGTTGCATGAGCTGGAGAAATATGTTACATATTTTGTCTATTTTCTGAGCATTCTACGTGCAAAGAAAATTTATTACTTTATAATAAAAAAAGTTATAATAAATTAAAAAATAAAAGTCTCAAGTATAAAAGAAAGACGCAGAGGCAGGTATTTCCAAGACAAGTTCTGATAATAAATTATTCTTCTCATTCTAGGCTTACGTTGCCCGTGTCTGCTCTGTCCTACGCCTTGTGCTAGAGTCTGGGAACAAAGAAGGAGAACACTGCCCTGTTTTCAAACAGCTCACAGTCTTGTTCTGGTGGAAGGGTGTCTTAAAGTGGTTATTTTGACATAAGATATTTCAATTCTAGAGTTCAAGTTAAAGGAATGTTTCTAGGGCTAAAGATGTCACGTTTTGTGGAAGGCTGTATTCCTACACAAATACTCTTAACAATTAAAAAGTGATACTACATATGGATTTTCTTCTGCGGTAGGAAGGCAGGAGGTCAGATTTACCAGGAGTAACCATCTTCCAGAGGAGCATCTTCTTTCTGGCTAGTTTCTTGAGTCCCATGGTAACTATCCCGTAGTCCTTAACCCACAGGTCTTCCTCCTGTTCCTTTCCTCTAAATTCTAGAGCCAGGACCAGACTTTGGTAAGACTGATTGTCTTTGGTACTTTGCCTCCCTTTATCTGCCTCTTTTTCATTTCCATGGTCTTCGTCTCCTCCATCCCCACTCCTCTCCCGATGCCCCACACCTCCCATTCTGATACCCACATCCAACTTTCCACCATGGAGCCTCGTACTCTAATATCTTCTCTCCCTCCCCCTTGATATTCTATCTCAAAGTTATAGTTGAATTTTTAAAGCACATATTTGTTATCACAATGGATCTGTTAGGTGTGCTATATATTTTATTTAGTTGTTTGTTTATTTTCTGCCTCTCCACGTACCCTCTCCCGCTCCCCAACTACAATATAAATTCCATAACATCAGTGATTATTGTTTCTTATTCTCTGCTATTGTTTCACATTCTAAAATCAGTGCCTGGCTTATAGAGGAGATGCTTAATAAACATTTGAGGGGCAGCCCCAGTAGCCCAGTAGCTAAATTCAGTATGTTCTGCTTCGGCGGCCTGGGTTCAGTGCCTGGGCGTGGACCTACACCACTCATCTGTCAGTGGCTGTGCTGTGGTGGTGGCTCACATACAAGAAGAGGAAGATTGGCAGCAGATGTTAGCTCAAGGCGAATCCTCCTCAGCAGAAAAAAGAAAAAAACAATAAGCATTTGATGTAAGGATAAAGGGATGAAAGAATGAATGAATTTGAGGGAAATAATGTGGAGTAAGTTTCCAAGCAGCCCATAAACAGGAACTGGTAGATGATTGGCCATTCCTTTCACTCATTCATCAGCTATTTATAGAATAACCACTAAGTGTCAATCACTAGCACCAGCGATTCAGTGGTGAGCTACACACAATTCTTGCCCTGGAGGAACTCGCAGTCTACAAGGGTGGACAGACCAATGGAAGCAAAATGGTATGAAAAGTACTCTAATTGGGTAACCGTGGAGTAGGAGCACAGAGGAAGGGCATCCAGTTGGGAGTTTCCATAAGGGCTTCAAATCTCTTCCTAGGCTGAGGCTGAGAAGGGAGGGGAAGGTCCAGAAAAATGGGAGATGGAAAGGTTTGACATAATGGGGTTTGGGGCAGAGGAAGAAATTGTGCCAAAGCTTGAAAGTGAGAGAAGATAGCATGTTCTGGGCTTGGTGCCGCACAACTCAAGGGGACTCAAGGGGATGTCATTCACATCGCGTCATAAGTGAACAGCTCTCCTAGGCATTAACAAATATGCAGAAGCAGAGACTGCCAGGCGTTGGGGCCAGGAGGCCACAGGAGGCCTGGCACTTCATAAAAGTGCTAGCTCTACTGTAAGAGAGAATAGGAGGCTTCAGGTTGAATAGAGGGGCGGATAGGGCTGATCTTCCTAAGAAGATGAGCATGGATCAAATTGTAGAGAGCTTTCTGCCAACAAGGAGGTCCCCCTGATCATTTTACAGTAGCAGCACTGTGGCATATGGAATACACAGACAAGTGGGGGAAATGAATATGACAGTTGCTGCTGGGATTGACTGGGGGTCAATGGAAGGGGAGGGCTAGTTGAGAGTATTGAAATAGTTCAATTGTGAAGTGACTCAAGGTGTCAACCAGAATGGAGGCAATGTGAGCAGAAACAAGGGGCAAGCATGGGTAAAGGGAGGGTTTCTGGGCCTTGGTGACTGATGGTATGGGAAAGGAAACGAGGTGGAAGTAAGGAGCATCTCTGCAAGCCTGGGCTCCAGGAGAATCATGGTGACATGGTGGGAATGAGGCAGGGAGCCAGAAGGAGGCCTTGTTTGCCAGTAATCAGCCACTAGCAAGTGCTTGTCAGCCCTCTGAGCCGCTCTGTGACAAGACAACCCACATGACAAGAAATGTGTTGTCATGCTAATAACCAAAAAGGCTCAAGATGCTCCTGCTCTCAGCATTTTAATAGAAGGTGAAAAATATTAAACCAAATGAATGAATCTCTAATTGTGGAATTGGCCATCCAGGAGCAAAATAAGGATATTTAGGGAGGGAAAAATAAACTTTAAAATCCCTCCAACTCACAGTAAAAGCCTTCAGATAAGATAATAGTGAATACACCTGCCAGGATGACTATAATACAAAAGATGGAAAATAAGTGTTGGCAAGCATGTGGAGAAATTGGAACCCTTGCACATTGCTAGTGGGAAAATAAAATGGTGTGGTTGCTGTGGAAATAGTTTGGTGGCTCCTCAAAAATATATAAATATAGAATTACCATATGACCTAGCAATTCCACTCCTGGGTATATACCCCAAAGAACTGAAATCAGGGACTCGAACAGATACTTGTATGCCACTGTTCATTGCAGCATTATTCACAGCAGCCAAAAGGCAAGAGCAATCCATGTCCATCAACAGATAAGTGGATCAGAAAATTTGGTACATAGATACCATGCAATATTATTCAGCCTTAAAAAGGAATGAAGGGCTGACACACACTACAAAATACATGAACCTTGAGGACATTGTGCCAAGTGAAATAAGCCAGGCACAAAAGGACAAACATTGTGTGATTCCATTTATATGATTCCATATAGGACAATAAGTAGATTAGAGGTTACCAGGGGCTGGAGAGAGAATTGGTATTGCTAAATGCATACAGAGTTTCTGTTTGGGGAGATGAAAAAGCTGTAGAAATAGATAGTGGTGATGGTTACACAACATTGTGAATATGATTAATGCCACGAAATTGTACACTTAAAAATGGTTAAAATGGAAAATTTTGTGTTATATATATTTTACCACAATAAAAAAATTTAGAAAGTATGTTGACAAAATACGTAGGAAAAGGTATCATAAACGTGTGCCAGGGAGTTAGTATAAATATGTGGGTTTTTTTCTTGATTTTTGTGCTGTGTGAGGTAAATTTTAGCTTTTATATTTTGTAATTTGTTGTGACTTCTTTTCTCATTTTGAATAAAATTTCATGTTGTAAGAAAAAAAAAAAGGCCACTGAGCAGTTGATATAGTTGTCACAATACACTTGAAGAATAGCTGACTGTTGGCCCTCCCTCTGTCGTGTTTCATCCCACAGCATCCCTGGCTGTGGTACTAGGATCCTCTTCTCTCAGGTGAGGAAAGTGAGCTCAGCAGCTGGAAGGATGAGCCAGAGAGCTCCTCCTAATGGAAGGTGCCTCTGATTCAGAAGCCCGTGCTTGTGGATGATGCTGCCTTTCATTTGAAAACTGCTACATTAGACTATAATATGGTTCAAGAAAATAAGCACGGTGCACATTCTATAATTCCTTCCTAAGCAAATATATTATATGCAAATAACTTAAATTTTTAGACTGGAAAGAGTGACCTTTCCCTCTGAAATAAAAACTGCAATCCTGTCCTGGCTTAGCCACTGATAAGTCACAGGTGCTGGAAAAGCCATTTAGCTGCTCCGGGCCTCAGTGATAGCATCTGTAAAAGCCAAGTTGATAATATTTATTGAGTGGCCATGAGGTGCAAGACCCCGAGTGAGGCTCTGAAGGATGCAGAGGCAGCATCAACAGCTTTGCTCTGGGCGAACTCAGGATCTAGTTGAGAAGACAGGATCTAGTTAAGCAGAATGGAGAGACCCACGAAAGATGGCTGGAGCGAGAGGATGGGACATCAATTCTGTCTGAGGAGGCAACGCTTGATGAAGTGTGAGAAGGAAATTGGTAGGCATGTCACTGAGTCACCACCAGCCTTTGTTTCTTGGGGCCTTGGGGCCCAGGCTTCTAGAAACAGTGAAATCATTTTTTTCTGGTTAGCTGGTTGAGTGAAACCCCTGCTTTGGTCTCTTTCTTTCTTGTCTACATTGAATGATCTCAATCGTCTGTAGGGGATCTATAGGAGGTGCGAGAGGGGATTAGCTATTCTCCAGCCTTTGAACAGCACATGGGTGGCACACACACACACTCACTCCAGAAATGGTGAAGTGCTTTGCTTTCAGTTCTCATAGGGAGAATGCCACTGAACAGAGCAGGAGAAGGGTAGGAGGCTGGAAATCCTCACACACACTCATGTCTGCACATGTCTTTCCCACGGCCTCCTTGCTGCCACCATCTTGGTGCCACCATCTACCCTGGAGTGGACTTTCCCTTACTCCAGTTTCCAGGGTGTCTCTGTAACTCTCTCTCTCTCTTTCTCTGTGTCGTGGCCCACACCCAAAGGCTCCTTTGTTTCACTCCTCCATCCTGGGAGTCTTGACCTCTGTGAGTCTCTGGCTGGCCCTTCCTCACTGTTTCTCCTCAGTATCAGAAATCTTAGATGTAATGGGTGAGTCACTCTATTCCATTTTCCCTTTGTTTCTGTTGTTGGGTTTGTAGAGGTGGGTGTGAAGGAATTTTGGGTCCTAAGAGTGTGCAGGATGCTGGAAGGGTCATTTTTAAAGATACGGATACAGAATGGCAGCCTTTTTGTCTCTTCTCAACCTTTAATTACACTTCAAAGTCTCATTATGTGAACTTTATTTGCCTGCTATTAATTCTTGATTTTTTCAAACAACCACTCAAAGGACCATGAATAAAAGACTATCCCATCTCAGACACAAAGGGAGGAGGGTAGTTCTGGCAGAGAGAACAGAAGGAGCCAAGTAGAAGAGATGGGAATATACATGATGCATCAATGGCATGGAAATAGTCTAATCCAACCAGTAAATAGGGTCCTGGCAGATAGCAGTAGAAAATGAATTCTCAGCAGTAAATTGGGGGCACTTGTGAAAGGTCTTGGGTGTTTAGACATGTTGGCCTTCATTCTGTTGCAAATGAGAGACAACCATGAAAAGGTTCTGGACAAGTGATCATATGATTATGTCTTTGTTTTGGTTAGTTCTGATGGTTGTGTAGAATGAATTAAAAGGGAGAGAATCTATGAATCAATTTTTTTCATTTATTCAACAAATATTTATAAATTGCCTACAATATCCCAGGAAGTATGCTAAATGCTGAAACTAGACTGTGAACAAAATGGACAAAATTCCTGCCCTCACAGAGCTCAAAGGTTAGGGGTTAGAATACTGTAGGATTGTTGTGCCTTTCAACTGAGTGATGACAGTGGGAATAGACAGGAAATATGAGATAATATTTTGGAGGTCAATTAACAGGATGTTGAAAGCTGGGGTATGAGAGTAGGTGGTAATATAGTTGAGTGCTCTTAGTTAAGGTAAGATACAGAGAATAAGAAGAAAGTTTTCTATAGATTTCAGAAGGGTATGTTGTAAATATACTAAGCATGAATACTTTATAGGGCATTCCTGTGGTGGTGTCCAGATGGCAGTTGGAAATGTACCTGAAGTTTGAGAGACAGCTCAAGAACTACAGTTGAGAGACATCAGAATATAGGTGGTAGCTAAAGCCATAGGTGGAGAGGGAGTCATTCAGAAAGAATATGTAGGGTGAGAAAGGGAAATCAAAGCTCAGAACTTTCCTGAAGCTCAGAAAATGAAGCTGAGAACTTTTGACTTCTGGGTCGAAAAACAAGAAATCAGTGAGACTGAGAAAGAGTAATCAAAGAAGTAAGAAGAGAAGCAGAGGATATGGATGTTTTGGAATTCAAACAAGGCAAGTATTTTAGGGAGGAATGGCTAGAGGTAAGCACAGGGCGAAGCTCAAGGTGGCTCATGAGAAGGTCAAGCTAGTGCAAAAGCCTTGAGAGAGCAGCTTCCTTAGAGCAGAAAGATGCAGCAGGGAAGCCTAGCTTTATAAAAGGAGTGAAATAAAAGGGAGGGGAAGAAGTCCTATACGGCATTTTCCAACTCCATATTTCTCAACTTGTCAAGAAATTGTAGCTTGGGTGGCTGTGACTTTCTCTGTGACACTCATTTGACAAAATTCCTTTTCTATAATTTGTCCTATGGATCCCAAGAGACTAAACAGAAGGAGTGCAAAAGAATCCAACTTCTTCCTAAAGCCTAAATCAGGAAGCGTCTGACTTGAGAGAGGTCTTGCGCTCTCCTCCAAGAGCTGGGAGGCTTGGATTCCTTCCCCATTGTCCGTGGAATGGACTCAAGAACTGCAGTGACTGAGTGCTCTCCCAGCATCTTAGGACATCCCATGGACATGTTTCCCTCTTTCTTAGCAACACAAGGAAGTGGCTTCAGATTAAAGACAAAATTCTAACGAAGCCTTCTTTGTGGTCAAGATGTCTAGAAGCTTTTTGACTGCAAAGCTCTTGAAGATCTTACAGAAAACTGGGTCTTCTTGGACATTCCAACGTCAGTATTTCTGAGGCATCATACATCAGTAAATAATCTTTTTTGGTTCAAAATAAACTGAGTGAAGCTCAGCTGAGAGCTCTTAACTGGATGAGGCCTGCAGGAGATTTAAGGGATTAGTAACTCAAACTTCCTCCAGTCTACTTGATGACACAGCTTGATGCTGTCATAGGCACGCCCAGTACCCTTTTTTATTTGTTGGAGTTAAATTGCCTCTTCTTTCCTCCCATGGCAGTTTTCAGTGACATTTGTGGCCAGCTTAATTTATTTGTTCAAGTCTGCCCCCTTCAGCTTTCCACAGAGGTTACAAAATTAAACGTTGTCGGTACCCATAACAGCCTGACCTTTTCAATTGGAAAAGTTCAGAGCCTGGCCCATAGGGGCTAAGAGGCAATTCTGCCAGGAGCAGCTGTGGCCTCAAAGAATCAATGTAAATATTTCAACAGGTAAATAATCAATCAGAGAGCTTGGGCCAAAAAACTACAAAAGTGGAGCAAGATGCAAGATGACACAGGTGGAGCAAATTTAAAAGGAAAGCTACAGAAGTGACATTTTATAGGAATAAAACCTTGTCAGAAGAAGAGCTGTGAAGTAGAATAATCTAAGTTCCGATAAATGGCTGCTTTTCAAGGGAACTCAAGAGAACAAATGGAAGAATGTGTGAGGGCCTCCATTCATCCTGGATTTCACACTGTAAATGCTACATCATCACAGTGGCCAAATTTATTATTTAAAAACTACTCAAAAAAAATTTTTTTTCAGTCTTCAGGAGTTATTTGGCTGTTGAGTGGCCAAGTAGAAAAGAGAGCAAGAAGTGCTTTAGTGAATGAGAGAGAAAAATAAAGGCATGATTATGTGGCCTGAAAATCCCTCAAAAGTCTTATGACTAAGAGAAAGAACAAAATGGAGCTTATTGTGGCTGGAATCTTCATCACGAAAGTTCTATAAAAATAGAGGTGTGTGAGAATGGAGAGTACAGAAATAAACTCATACGTCCATGGGCAATTGATTTTCGACAAGGGTGCTAAGACCATTCAGTGAGAAAAAAATAGTCTCTTCAACAAATGTTGCCGGGACAACTGAATATCCACATGGAGAAGAATTAAGTCGGACCCTTACTTCATATTATATACAAAAGTTCACTCAAAATGCATCAACGACTAAATAGAGAAGCTAAAGCTATGAAACTCTTAGAACAAAACAGGGGTAATCTTCATGTTCTTGGATTTGGCAACAAATTCTTAGATACGACACCAAAAGCACAAAAAGCAAAAGAAAAATAGAAAAATTAAACTTCATCAGAATTAAAAACTTTTGCAATCATATATTTGATAAGAGTCTAGTATGCAGAATATATAAAAAATCTTCGCAACTCAACAATAAAAAGATAAATAAACCAATTTAAAAAAATGGGCAAGGGACTTGAATAGACATTTCTCCAAAGAAGCTATCCAAATGGTCAAGAAGCACATGAAAATTATTATGCCCAACATAATTCATCATTAGGGAAATGCAAATCAAAACCACAACGAGATACCACTTTCCATTCACCAGAATGGCTATAATAAAAAAAATAAAAAGAAAATGACAAGTGTTAGTGAGGATGTGGAGAGATTGGGGCCCTTGTACCCTACTGATGGGAATGTAAAATGGTGCAGCTCCTGTGGAAATCAGTTTGGTGGCTCGTCAAAAAGTTAAACATAGAATTATCATATGACTAGAAATGTCACTCCTAGGTATGTACCCAAAAGAATTGAAAGCAGATATTCAACCTAATACATGTACATGCATATTCACAGCAGTGCTATTCACAGTAGCCAAAAGGTGGAAACAACCCAAATGTCCATCAGTGGATGGATGGATAAACTAATTGTGGTATATACATATAATGGAATATTATTCAGCCATAAGAAGGAATGAAGTACAGATACATACTACAACAGGGATGAACCTCAAAAACATCATGCTAAGTGAAAGAAATCAGGCACAAAGGGTTACATATTGTATGGTTCCTCTTACATGAGAAATTCAGAATAGGTAAATTCGTAGAGATAGAAAGTGAATTGCTAGTTGCCTGGAGTTTGGGGGAGGAGAGATTGAGGAGTAACTGTTTAATGGGTATGAGGTTTCCTTTTGGGTGATGAAAATATTTTGGAACTAAATGGAGGTGGTAGTTGCACCATATTGTGAATATACTAAACACCACTGAATTGTTCACTTTAAAATTTAATGCAAACTTCACCTCAAAATTTTTTTTTAAAAAGTAGAGAGATGTGTTTCATAAAATTGAAGAGTCATGAATTCTATACAGAATGACTTAGACTTGCTCTTGTAGGAAACATCCAAGTCTTGTAATTGTAATGTAAAGCAATATGTTTCCATAGAGCTCAGCCCAAGGAAATATGTGAAGTAGCTTTTGAGACTTTCCCCTCCTCATTCCATCACACAGAGGCTGTGGGTGGGTTAGGGGAGGTCTATCTCTAGCCACCAAGCTCACCTGGCTCTCTCTCCCCACCCCATACTCCAGAAGGGCCCGAGGCTGCCACCCTGAACTCTCGATTTCATCCCCCCAGTAAATCTCACTTATCTTGCATGCTTTCAACTCGGGCTTGTCAAGTAAACCAGTAAATTCATTCCTGCTATAGCATTGCACTTCTTCAAGAAGGAGATTCATCAGACTCATTCTTTAAGGCTCAGTTTAGCTGTTACCCTCTCTGGGAAGCCTTGCAAGTGCTTAGGGAGAATTCCTTCTCTGTGCTAGCTCAGTTTATTCATGCTATTAGTCTCACTGTTGCAGGCCATCTGTCAACTCCCAGTGCCTAGCAGAGTGCCTGATCTATAAGGCAGATCAATTCAACGCACTTAGATTGAAATACCCTTGCCAGGTAATATGTCTCAAACTCAGTAAAAATGTACTTGTTCCTTAGCAATATCTTTGCGCGCGCGCACGCGTGTGTGTGTGTGTGTACATGTTGGGCAGAATATATTTGCTTGTGGAAGCCTTTTCATGAACATGAGTCGAATCATCTCGCCAGATGACCTCCTGTCAATGCCTACAGGTATATCAGTCTTGCTGCCACAGAATTTCTGCCCTTCAAAGAATAAATTTATCAGTCAGAAACCAGTTAATTTAACCTAATTCTGTCTTCAAAATAAATTGGGAGCTGCTTTAATGTGAGGCTAGCTCTCTGAGATGGGGATGCGGAGGGGCTGTTGAAATGTGTTTGACGAACAGCCAGTCACTGGTTGCTGGAGAACGGAGGAGACCAGGAGGCAAAGGAAACCACCTACTGCTCTGCACCTGGCTGTGATTCTGTCGCCCAGCCAGGCTAGACAGGCGATGGAGGGGCTCAGAAGCCGTCAGCCTCTGGCAGCATCCTTCCGAGAGGAGGAACAGGAGACGGGAAGTGGAGAAAGGCAAGAAAAGAAATGCAATCATTAAAGCAAAAATATATTTTTCCCCACAAATCTAGAGTCAACTCAATTACTTCAATTTTCTCATTGTATAAACTCTCTCTGAAAAATGTCCGATTGTTCTGAATGTGAGTTCAGAACCTCATGTGGAATGTAGCTGATGGCAGTGGGAGTATTCAAGGATGCGGAAGACTAAGGGGAATGAGCAAGATTGTTAGAGCATGCATTCCACACACCAGACACGGGGGCTCAGTAGAGCAGAGTGAGGGCCAATTAATTTAAACTAAAATTTGAGGGTTTTTTTAACTTAACATTACTGCTGCTGCTGCCCATAGCACATGTGGGTTCTGAGAGCTTCCGAAGACGTGTGGTTTATCTTTTCTACTTACCGTTTGGGGAGGAGCCATTTTATGGGTGTGTTTTGTGAATATGCTCTGCAATTGTTTCCACCCAGTACTCGTGTGGGGCCTTACAAGCTCAGACCACTGGAAATCATTTCATTGTGTGGCACCCTCTTACCTTGTTTGATTCTTCTTAGGAAAGCCACTATGAAAAAAAGTTAATCAAGTTTGTGATATTGATAAGAAAAGGTAAGAGGCTGGAGTCTTGGTGTGGGAGACACCGGACAGAGTGAGCTGCCAGGAAGTGGGTACATTGTCACTACACAATTTTAAAACTGTGGTAAAATCAGCGTAAAGTCAGTCATTTTATTATCGCCACGTAGTTGCAATTCTAAACCATGTCAGTGTTGAAACGCTCCTCCCTGCCAGGGCAAATCAAACCATTGGCCTGAGTATGTGCCCATATTTAGCATGATGCTGAACTGCTCATTGTAACATATTTTTGAATGTTGAATCATAGGATATTAAGATCAAAAGGCAGCTTAGATATCACATAATAATATCTCTTTCATTCTTCCTTCCCTCCCTCTTTCATTAAACAAAAATCTGAGTGGCTATTACCAGAGATCGTGTTTACCCAGACATGCCCTTGCCCTTGAGAAGCTTATAAGTCAGAGAAAGAGCCGCTGATGACTTTCTCAAGGTCTCAGGAATGCGGAGAGGCTGAGTCAGAGCAGAATCCACGGTATTTTCAAATGACCTTCCTTCTGAAGGGGTTTGGAGAAGCCACAGCCCATGAAGCACAGAAATGGCAGGGCCTTGAAATGCCTCCCAACCTTTCACCAAAAAAAAAGCATAAAATTTCTGGTATGTTTTATGAAAAATTTGTTCTGAGTTTTGCTTTTCCCCCTTAGTATGCAGGTATTCCCTGGAATTTTGCAAGGGCTTCTTCACCCCCTACTGTTTACTATAGGGATCTTTGCCAGCAGCACAATTGCACGTTCAAGTTTATGCTTTGAAGTTAGTGCTAACAGTGGTCTCCCCAGGTGCCGGAGCCGAGGCAACTCCCCCAGCACCACCTCAAATGACTTTTAATTAAATGGAACTCAGTCAGTCATGACTCACGCATTGTGCTTCTGTTTTCTACAGCTGAAGTTCTATTTATAAACCATTTAGTCACATGGGCCACTGGATTTGGAATCTAGTTAGAGCTGTGTATTATGATATGGTCGTCCCAAACATATGCATTGCTTCCATATGAGGCAGGCTAATTAATTGCTTGTGAAGGGCCATTTGCACTTCCTCACCAGGTTTGCTGTTGAGTCCTTCATCTTTCCATCTGCAAAATGGGGCTGAACACCCTCAGCAATCATTTCAGCACTGCCCATCTTGGAAACTGGCGGTGGAGTGAGCAGAATTGGCAAGGCAGCGGGGAGGTAGGAAGGCCCCTGGGTTGCTGGTTGGAAGCTGAGAGCTGGAAATAATTCTCTCTGATCTATTGGCTGGAGAACACCATGAGCCAGCTGGCCTGAGAAGATAAGGGAATTGTTCTTCTCCAGGGCTGGGTGGTGCCATTACCTAACAGGAGCTGGGCAAGATGCTTAGCAAGCGGTGCTTTTACTGTGTGCCAAAGTCTGCCCGCGTTTCATCTGGATTCCATTTTTCATCCTTTGCCACACTTTAAAAATTATTTTAGATCTTCCCTGGAGGAAGTAACCACAATTACTCCAGCTTTCCTCAGACAATTTGTTCTAAGTGTAAAGGATTGGAGCTGAGGGTGGGAACAGACCTTGAACTAGCCAAATTTGAGAATGTAAAATAAAATGCTTGTATTTCAAAAGGTGATTTGGAATCACTTTGGAAATAACAGTAGCTTTGCATAAATGCTATGTTGGCTCTCGCGTCCTCCTTTGTCTGTTTGTCTGTGTGTTTGCTCTTGCTGTCATATTCTACCTTGATGGAAGCAGGCTGGACAACTAAGAAGAAGGGGAAGCAACTGGTTTTTACCTCTGCAGGTTGGCAGCATAAGAAGGGAATTGAGCATTGTGATGAGCAATTTTGTGGCAACTAGGCTAGGCTGTGGTGCCCAGTTGTTTGGTCCGAGACCAATCTAGATGTTCTTGTGAAGGTATTTTTTAGATGTGACTAACATTTAAATCAACAGATACAATTTTGACACCAATCCCCATGTGTGCCTTGTCTAACATCACCAAGCAATTCTCCGACACCAGCCTGTGTCCTACAATTTAACTCAATTCTGACATTGTTTAGCTAGAAATAGCATCATATATCACAGGTTAAGAGCTCAGTCCCCCAAGACTGTCCCCCTTTTCAGGTGTCAATCACTAGTCCAGGTTGTCTCCTCTACTTCTGACCAATTGGTTATAGATTGGAGCTTCCCACAACTCCCATTTAATTAATTTGCTAGAATAGCTCACAGAACTCAGAGAAACATTTCACTTAATAGATTACTGGTTTATTATGAAAGGATATAATTAAGGAACAGCCAGATGGAAGAGATACATAGGACAAGGTATGCGGGAAGGAGCACAGAGCTTCCATGGCCTCCCTGAATTGCCACATGTTCACCAAACACAAGCTTCCAGAACCTCATCCTTTTACGTTTTTAAGGAGGCTTCATTATTTAAGCACAATTGAACTAGAATCTCCCGTCCCTCTCCCCACCCTAGAAGTCGAGGGGTGAGACTAAAATTCCAACCCTCTAATCACATGGTTGATTCCTCTGGTGAGAAGCTCCCATCGTTAGGTGACCCAGAGGCATTTCACCTCATCAAGAAAACAAAAGATATCTTTATCACACTCATCCCTTAGGAAATTCCAAGTGTTTCAGGAGCTCTGTGCTGGGAATGGGGCAAAGATCAAATATGTATTTATTGTAATTCACAGTATCACAGGAGACTTTGAGTAAAAGAGATTATCCTCCATATTGTGAGTGGGCTTCATCCAATCAGTTGGAGGCCTTAAGAGCAAAGACTGAGGTTTCCTAAAGAAGGAATTCTCTCTAAGACTGCAACATAGAAACCTTGCCTGAGTTTCTAACCTGCTGCCCTGAAGATTTTGGACTCGAGACTACGGCATCAACTTTTGCTTGAGTCTCCAGCCTACTGGCCTGACCCTCATGTTACAGACTTGCCAGCCCCCCACAACTGTATCCAATTCCACAAAATCTCTTCTCTTCTGTCTCTCTCAACATGTATATACAGAGTCCCCTGACTAATACAAGCATCTCACTCTTATAGCAAAGGGGGGACATGCTTCTCCCCAGGAAGTGTGGTTGAACGACTGTCAAAAGGTACCCCACCCCAATTCATCCTCCCTCCTATTTGTTTTGGAAAGTCATTGAGAAAAACAAGATTATGTATAGAATGACATAGAAGTATCCTTACCATTAGGCTGTTAACCTGGCAAATTTCTCAGATTAGTTTGCTGGGCCCTAGACCCTGAAAAGAGAGACACAATATTGACTGCTGAAAATGCAGTTATATTCTTATACTCACAAGCCCTGAGGCTCAGGGGCAGATAAGGGAAGTCTAAAAGGATGGAACAGGAGCTGGACGGGATGCCTAAAAGGAAGGTGAAAAGATGCCAGGAAGACAATTTGGTATGTTTAATAAAATTATGAATAATCAGCATTATAATGTTGATAAACTCCAACCTGACCATCTAGTCATTGGGGGACAAATATCAACTCACGAACATCACACATGTAGCACTGGGGAGCTGGGCACCAAAATACTGAGGTGAGCCTCATGTCCCTGACCACTTCCAGCCACCGTCTGCTCACTAAGCAAGGAGCCCAGATAGGTGCATGCCATTGGCCACACTCAGGGACTTTGCTTTCTTGATACGGGAAGAGACACTTCCAGGTCCTCCAGCTTTACAAGACTCCCCAAATTTCTCCTTCCCCCCATCTCATCCCTGGGAAACTAGACCCTATACTGCAGTGGGTTCTTTGCTTGGCAGTAAAACTCTTCCTCTCAATACTCAATCTTTGGTCTCTTGACATTCTTTTTCTCTTTAAAAATAATTACCATTGTCTTAGTTCCTATTCTCTTATCCCTACTTATAGCCCTTTGGAGTAAATATTTCTCCATTTGGCAAATGAGGTAACTGAGGCTGAAAGAGCTCACCCAAATGTTGGTGGACAGATTGGAGCCCAATTGACTGAGTGATGGTACTTGTGCTGACCAATAAGGGATTCCAGAAATGATAGAGATAGAAATGCCACAGCTGAGGCATCTTGGCCTAAGAGGGACTCTGTGGTAGGCCCCCATGCACAGCAGGAAAGAAGAGGAGAAAGGAGTTATTTAAAATGAAAACCAAGGGCTCTGTATTCTGTGAATTTAAATGCAGGCATGACATTAACGGCATGACAACCCAGGAATACTAATTCATTGCTCATAATTAGACCTTGCACGCCTTTACTCTTTGACAGATGCAAAGAATTTCAAAATATAATTAAACTTTCCAATACCCTTGTGAGGAGGCAGCATCATATTCATTTTACAGATGGATGAACTGAGGCCAACAGAAGACAGGTCTCTGAGTGTTAACTCATGAATCTGTGAGAAAACATTAAGGAAAGGCTGTGCTTCTTTGATCCTCTGTGCTTCAGCTCCAATGGGCTCAGAGCAGTGGTCTAGTATTTTTAGGGGAGTAATCCAGATTGAATGTTGTTAGAAAACTTTCACTCATATTTATCCATCAAAATCTCTAAGGCAAATATGTGAGACAACAGAAGAAAAGTCACTTTATATATGTGCCAGTTGCAGTGGATTTGTGAAGGGTTTCCACACACTTGCTCTGTCATAGGATTCCCTGGTGGTATTTGCTAATGAGAGAGGTTTTCTGGGTTCTCCTCTGGAGATTCTGGCAGGGCTAGAGTGGATCCTAGGATTCTATTTTTGACAAGCCTCCAGGTTACTTTTTATAACCAGGCAAGTGTGGGAAACACTGGATTAATCATTCTGTAAGTACCTCTAAAGCCTATTATCTATGTGCCTAGCACTGTGGTACGTTGCGGCAGATATACCCAGAGTATAAGAAGCAACTTCAAAAGTCCCTTTCTCCCCACTACCTGGTATAATGAAGAATGCAACAAATGTTGATTGCACTCCTCCTCAACCAAAAGCCTTAGTTCTTTGGCTAAGCTCTTTGGCTGGGAGCAATGGTAGTCACAAAGATGAAGCCAGGAGAGACAGACAGCTAAACAATAACTGTGACAGCATGAGACAGTAACATAATGGAGGTTTGTACAACCTGGTATTCTGATGAAGGAGACGAGGCAGCAGGTAAACCTGGCTGAAAGGAAGAGAGGAGAAAACGTACTACAAGGAAAGATCTGTGAACTGGGTTTTGAAGGATGAACAAGAGTTTGTCCATCAGGAGCACATTAAAGGGAAAGCAGAATTACATAAGCAAAGGAATAAAAGTGTGCATGTGTATACACATATTTTAATCATGACTCTTTAGAAGAAGGACAAGTGATACAACATGATGAGAGCACGAGTCTGTGATAGGATGTGGGAAGAGCTGATCACTAAGGGATTCTTTTAATGTCCTTGTATGTCTTGCTCATTCATTCAACAAATAGGTATTGAGTACCTGCTGGGTACCAGGCAGTGTTTTAGCTTCTGGTGATTTATCAGTTACAAACTAATTTTTCAAAATGCCTTTCCTTGTTAGTTTCCATTCTAGTAGGGGGAGAAAATCAACAGACAAATAAAATATATGAGATGTCAGATGATAATAAATGCCAAGGAGAAACATAAGATAGAGGAGAGGAAGAGGGAGTGCCTGTGCCAGTGGTTGTGCCTGGACAAGGCCTTGCTGAGAAGGTGATATTTGATCTTTGCTCTGAAGGAGGTGAGGAAGGGAGCCAAGTGGGGGAAGAATGTTCCAGACAGAGGGAAAAGCAAATGGAAGGGCCTTGAGCATGGAGTTTGCCTGGTGCCTCTGAGATACAGAGAGGAGGCCAGCATGGCTGGAATGGAAGAGGATGGGAGAGAGTGGTAGGAGATGAGGTTAGTAAGGTGACACCAGGCAGAAAGAAGGGGGCTCTGATTGTGAAGGGCTCTGTAAGCCATCTGATGGATTTTTGGCTTTTATTCTGAGTGAGAAGGAAAACAACTGGATGCTTTTAAGTAGAGGAGTGACACGATCTGATTTTAGCTTAAAGATGTTTCACTCTGACTGCTGTGATGAGAACAGCATGTAGGGGCCAAGGGCAGATGATATGAAATCAGAGAAGAGACTACTGCAGTGATCCAGGTACTAGATGTGAGTGATTTGTGGGTGGGTAGAAGTAGGGCAGGTGGTACAAAATGGTAGAATTCTTTATGTCTTTTGGGATTTGTTAAAAGGGTGGATATGGGACACAAAGGAAAGAAGGAAGTTGAGGATTTGGGGCCTCATTCTAAAAACCTCTGCAATGGTATTACCTGAACTATGGTTTTATGAAATCTTTCTGGTTTTCACTTGGAGGGTAGGTGAAAGGCATTATAACAAGCAACAAGGCAAGAGTTAAGGAAGGTTGACTAAGACTGGGTCTTTGAGTTCCAAACACAGAATCATGGTGAGAGAAGTTTTGGAGAAACAAGCTGCCAAATTTGGTGACAGATTCAATGTGTTTTGTGTGATTGGTGCATGATGGAGAGAGAAAGTAGAAGTCAGATTTGTGGCAGGAGAGAGGATGAGTTTGGCTTTGGCTTGTTGATCTTGAGATGTCTGTCATCTTTGGAAGGGAAATCATTAAAAGACTATGAGCACTTTAGCTCTGCTACATGGGAAGGAGGACGTGGCTAGGAAGTTGTGGAGACAGCTAGTGATTTTGGATATTGCACACTAATTTTAAAATGAGACTTCTAGATCTTGTCAGGATAATGATTTCTACAATATACAGGGATAGATCTTTAAATTTAAGTACCAGGGAAGCTTAGGAAATGCTTGGAGTTAAAATAGTCCAGCAGAATGAGTATGAATGTTGGGGACAGGTGAAGGGGAGTCTAGTGGGCTGTGAGAAATTCCCCAGCCTCCTCAAAATGGCCATCCACTACAAGCAGACTGCGTTACCTGTGAGTTTTGTCTTTGCATAATGTAATAAACACAATCATAAATTGTCTTTGCATTTTTAAAGGGGATATATCATATAGAGGGGATCCTTAGAAAAATTCCCAAATGGGCCTTGCAGTACTAATATGAGCCATATGGCATAATTTTTTCCCATTGTGCTTATAGGATCAGAGGCGATTAATATCATGAGGGTTTTCTTGATCAAGACAGCCAAAGTCAGTGCCCTTTTTTCTGTAAGATGTCTGTGGGTTTGCAGTAGAGACAAATGAACAATATACACAAACTCTTTCTTTCAAGTTCCTTTGTGCAGGAAGTTTATTTCCTTAATTTACATACAGAGACTAGTCTCTTGTTTCCCAAATGAATTGCAAGAAACATCTGATGGAAATTTGCCATGAGCCTTATAGGATTAAACCATGGGGGAGGTTATTAATAGATTTCATTGTGGGCAACAATCTTTGCTCCAGGAAAGGTTATTAAAAAAGATCAGGACATCCCCTCAGTTTGTGAGAATTCCCCATTGTCACCCACAGTGGCGTGACTGTTGGCTAGCGGCAAATCCCTTTGTGTCCACCCTCTCATTTAGCTATGCCAGCTTGGGAGTCCAGATCACTTCAGAATATCCAAGAATTGTACCTTTGTTAGAGAGCCAAAAACTGTACATTGTATCTAAATATTGAAATTCCCATCACAGCATAATTAAAAGAATCAAAGCCACTCTAGCCCAGAAAAAGGAGGCACTTTTAATTTTGGCAGCCCTAAAATAATCATCACCACTTTTGGGGAGCTTTCACACCTATTGATCTCCCCAGTAGCCTAAAGCAGGTCACTGGGGAGCACTGTAACGTGTTCTGGTGATATGAGAACTTTGAAGAAAGAAATGGGAACCCGAGTTTCAGTTCTGGCACTGTCACCAGTGACCTCAAGCAAAAAAATCTCCCCAGAGTCTATGAGCAATAAGGGCCACTCTCTCTCACTCACAGATTACAGTAAAGAGGAAGTGAGAAAGTAAATCTAAAATCATTTGAAAAACGAACACAATCCTTTGATGTTTTCTCAAAGGGGAAAAGAGGAAGATTTTACTGATAATATCTGGGAGGTAAGGAAGGGAGCAATCAGCTCAAGAATAGGGGAAGTTTTGTGCACAGTGGGAAACACAGATAGATTCAAAGAGAGAGCAACCCTGGCTAATTGTGGTAGGGGGCCTTCTGAAACGGCTCCCAATGGTCCCTGCCTCCTGGTCTTCATGCCCTTGTGTAATCTCTTTACCTTGATTGTTGGCTGGAAAGTGACTCACTTCTAATGAACAGAAGATGGCCAAAGTGATGGGATGTCACTTCTGAGAGTAGGCTATAAAAGATTGTGACTTTCATCTTGCTGGGACTCTCTCACCCTACCTGCTCACTTTGATGAAGTCAGCTGCTATTTTGTGAGCTGCCCTATGGAGAGATTCATGTAGCAAGAACTAAGGGTGGCCTCTGGCCAATAACCCAGGAGAACTGAAGCCTGGAATCTAAAAGCCATCAGAAACTGAAGCCCACCTACTACTGCCGAGTGAGCTTGGAAGCAGATCCTGCCCCTTGAGCCTCGAGATAACTACAGCCCCAAACGAGACCTTGATTGCAGTCTTGTAAGAGGTTGAGGGCAGGGGTATCCAGCCCAGTCATGCCCAGATTCCTGACCCACAGAAACTGTAAGGTAATAAATGGGCATTGCATTAAGCTGCTAAGATTTGGGATAATTTCTTCCACAATAGATAATTAATACATCGATTAACCTAGGATAACCTGGGATGGTTCTGGCAGAAAAGAAATGAAGGGTCTGACATCCTGAACTGGGAAGTTTTAAACATGTCACCCTGCCATGGAAGAAAAGGGGAAAAAAAAGGCTTTAAGAAGCACTGGGGCAGAGAATAAAGAGGGAAGTGTAGAAATAAATGAAGACCAACCCAGTGAGAAAAGCAGCGGCTGTTTATTCGGAGCTTGCGTTTGGCAGAGTCTCAAAGGCAGGTGGAGGAGTGGGGGAGCTTCACAGTGAAGAAAGGGAAGGCTCCAGGGGGGCCCCAATTGGAGGCAGTTGGCCTGGGGAAGCTGGAGGTGCGCTGACCAGGAGTAGGGTGTCCTGTGGGATTGGTTAGGGGTGCATATTTGGCTTTCTCTGCTTGGCCCCAAGTTGGAAGTGAGGATAAAAGTTAAGGAAGGTGTCAGTTATTTATCAAGTTCTGACCATTTGGGGTCATTTGTTGCCAGGATTATGTTTGGCTTCCTGGATTGTTGCTGGTGATAGTAGTCTGAGTTCCTACAAGTCTGACGAAAGCTGGCTGGCCTTCTGAGCTGTTGAGCAGAGATAATGGTCTGCTTGCTGCAGATTGTGGGTCAGAGTTCTGTTTTTCTATATGGTCTGGCCATTGTCTGTATATTCAGTCTCTCCGAAGGAAGAGTAGCTATGAAGAAATGAGGTTTCTGAACCAAACCAAGGAGATTCTCACAAATGAACTTCAGACATCCTTAGTCACAGAGGGGAAAAGCATCAAGAGAACCTGCTCCTTTTGCACAGACTCATAGATAAATCCACAGAGAGTACCAGAGAGAAAGGTTTGGCCATATCACCCTTCAGAAATCTGGACACGTGACAAGTCACTGGTGCGATTCAAATTGCTTGTGACCATGTTTAGCCACACTTGCTTTTCCTTTCGTTACCTGGGTCTGAAAGCAGGTTTCTACAATAGACTTAAAAGTCTTCATATCGTTGGCTCTCTGTCACGTTTCTCTCCATACAGCCAGCATTTAAGCGTACTTTTACCACTAGAACTTTCTTTTAGAACCGCTCCCAGGAGAGTCTTTACCTCCATGATCCGGAGTTGCAGTGTAGGTTTCTTTGCTAGATCCCTTTTAATACAATCTTTTCTCAGTCAGACTCTGGAGAGGTTTTTTATTTTTTTCTTTACCTTTTTACCTGCTGCTTAACTAGAAAATTACCCTCTGAGTAGGAAAGTAAATGCTATCTCATCTTGTTGCTAGAATAAAAAATTATCTTGTAACTTTGCTCTGCTGGGCAAAAATCTACATCAGATCAACACTCCCTCTTAGCAAGCAGTGGCTTTCAGAAGGGTACCGGGGTCTGGATAATAACAGCGGGGCTTGTAATCTTCCCTCTGCTAATGAGGGTCGCATCCTACCTGACTTGTGGGCCTTCTGCTGAGAGAGTTGAAGCTTCTCCTCTCTAATTAGCAACTGCTGATGGAGGGGCAAGTCTACACCTTTAAAGGTATCCATCCTAGTGGTTTGAACAATGCAGAGAACGATTATTTGCAGGCCCCATGGCAAAGATGGTTAATTAAAATAGTGATGATGCCGATAAGAGGAATGACAAATGGGGGTCCCTCATTAATGAGAATGGTCGCATTCTCTGCTCCCTTCTCCCCTTGCTCATCAGGAAATAGCAGAGCGGAGGCCCCAGGAGACTCCCACTCAATTAGGCCCTGCAGGCAGTGGAAGCTGCCAAAGGCCCTGTGAAGAGAAAATTTAACCACCTCATTTGGGAGGGAAGGAGAGAGGGCACGGCTTTAATGGAATATGCCACCGGCACTTCCAGGTCCACAGTTGATGGGCTGCGCCAACTTGAAAGACTTCTTGAAAAGGCAGGAGTGTGGTGTGAGGAAGAGACACGGGCTTTGAAGCCACATAGACCTGCGTTGGGATCCGTTTTGGCAATGTTACTCCACCTCTCAGAGTCTGTTTTCTCACTGGAAAACATAATGACTTCATCGAGTGCTGTATGAGATGATGTATGCATGTGTAGGGGAGAGAGAGAGAGAGAGGACGCACAGAACACACAGGTCACACAGTAAAAATTGGTACCTTTCCTTTGTACCTGCTCGTGTCCCAGCACATCTGCCCTGATGGACTTTATCCCTCTCAGCTGTCTCTTTTACAACCTGCTCCTCGTGATCGATAAGACCTGTTTACAGTGGTCCACACTTTGCCCACCCACTGTTCCATTGAAGGTGTCCTACAGATGTTTCTCAAGCATTTTGTGTTATTTCTTCTAGGGGCCAGACCCCTAAGAACAGGAGCCATTCCTTCTCTTTCTTTGTCATCTTCCTACCATACATCCTCAACAGACCCCCAGTCGTCACATCCAAGTTGGACATCAACCCCTCCCCTAACACCCCTAACAAGGGAAGGTCCTTGGAGGGACTCGGGGAACTAAAGAACCCTAAATCTTGCTCTTTCTCACTTGGGGAAGCCCTCATTGGTGCTAACACCTATCTTCGTAAAGCATAATCGTCTCACTATCTCCTTATCATTCTTTCCAATGACCCCATGAGAGGGATAGGCTGGGTGGATTCCCAAAGTTTAATTAACTTGGCTAAAACCTAACTTTTAGGAAGAGGCAGAACTAAAGCCATGTATTCCAAGGAAAAGTTGGAATAAACTTTCTATTTTCTGGAAATAACTAACATTGGACTTTGTATCACTCAGGGTAGTTTATGAAAATCTCAGTGGCTTAAAACAACAAAGTTTTATTTCTCCCTCATGCTACATGTCCATCCCAGGGCAGCTGGGGCTCTCCTCACTCAGTCTTTCCCTATAATCCTCTGCACTCTGAGACCCAGGCTGATGGAGCGGCTGCTCCTTGGAGCATTGCTAACTGCTGGGGAAGAGGGAAAGTCAAGCATGCCTAAGCACGTACTTGCCCTTAAAGCATTGGGCTGGAAGTGACACATTTCACTCCACTCACATTTTCATTGACCATGCCTGAGTTCAACAGGACAGGGAAGTATAACCCTCTCAGAGATACTGGTGACCAGTTACATGGTCTACCGTCGATCCCATTGCTCTTTGTTTCAATCCTTGGTGATGTAGAAATGAGTGGAGATTGGAAGTGGTCTACTCAGCCTGGATAGTGGATGTAGATATAGACGGAGGATAGTGGACCCCTCTCCATGCCCTTTGTTGGAAGCAGAGACAAAGCAAAGACATCTGCAGTAGTGGTTGCTTTGAAGCAGACAACTCAGAAGGTGATGTTTGAGCTTGGCCATCAATAACACGTTTAAATCCTGGACCAAAAGTTAACATATTAGCAACTGCAAAAGGAGAAGCTATACGGGCTGACCTCTTACCACAGAGAGTAAATTGCTGTTCCAGGTATGAGAGCAGTTCAAAGCCACATACCAATGTTTATGCTCTTCAACAGGAAGGCACTAAAATGTCCCAGTTTTTTGTTTGTTTGCTGAAAAGAAGAGAGAACCAAATAACTTGCTGGTGACAAAAGGCTACATATCCCCCCTAAGAACAGCAGAAATAGCATTTCTAGGGTGTTCAGTACTGACACACAGAAGACGGCCAGGGGCCTCAAGTAAAGAACCCAGTGGCTGAGATCTCCTAGGACTGGAGCTCCCCCAGGGCAGGCCACATGACTTCTCCCTTTGCATCTGCAGTGCATGTTGAATCTTCATCCTATAAAACTGGCTTGTTTGCAAAAAACAAAAAATAAGAACCCAAAGCTTCTTCCAGTCCATGCAGCTTGTTCTAACAGATAAACATCAGCTATATTTACTTACCTACTTAGAGTCACACCTCACCTACTTCCAGGAGGATTTGAGGCAGGGTCTGCTTTAAACAAAATATGAAATTGCAGCAGCTAGAACTTTAACCAGAGCAGAGACTGCATGGTGGGAACAGACCAAGTAGATGTTTCCACATCCCTGAAAATAGTTAACAACACTGAGCGCTGACTTGCCTTCATAGGTCCTGGGAGCTAAGGCACAAAGGACCATGTTGGCCTCTTTGGGAGTGTCATGCATCTGACAGTCTAGCTGATTATGCAGGTGAAGTGCCACTTTGAGGGCTGTCCTCTCCTGCTTTGCTGGGACTACTGGTCCCCATCTGGAGGCTTAGGAAAGGCTGAATTATTACTAGGATAGGTGGGTGTGCAACAAAATCTGTAACACCAGCCTACCCACCAAAGGTCTACAGAGCTCTCTGTCTGTTCTGGCCCCTCCTTCCCTCCTAGCTAACTCTCACAGGGAGGAAAGGAGTCTTATCCATCTCCATGTTCAGATGTTAGCTGAGAAGACCATAAGGAAATGACCTGATCTAGGGAGTTTTGTTCAATTATGTTTATCTAACATTTATTTATTGACTACATATTCGGAGCCTGGAAATACAGAAATGAAGAAGAGGGTCTGAGCATGAACACTAATTGGTTGAACCATCCTAGACCTAGGCAACCAGGGTCCCCCTTGAATAGAAGGCCCACTCTGGTCCTTCTCCCATCTGGGCCCTCCCTATAGGGAAGGATTCTGCAGGATCAGGGGGGATGTGTCCAGCTGAAACCTGTGACCCTCCCTCCTTCTAGTCTAGGTACTCAGCACCCCTACTCAAACAAGCCACAATAGCATCTGGGACCTGCACAGGCCTCCCCCCAAGATCCAACCTGGCCTGGTGGGAGTCATGAAAGGGGTGAGTCCTGGAGGGAGAGCCCACTGGAACTTGGACTTTTGCTCTGAGGTGTCCACAGACTGGAGACCACCCCCCTCACAGTGTGGGATGAAACAGGGAGTAAAAGGTAGAGCAGGGGTCTCTACCATTTGAACTACTGGGGTCCCTAGTCCTGAAAATGTGGGGATGGCCTTGTGATTGGGCACTCTGGGAGGTGACAGCAGAGCTAAGGTTAGTGAGAGGCGGGTCCCAAGTCTAGAATGGGTTTCTTTTTCCAGCAAGGGGTTAATCCACCACTGTTACCTATTTCTGATTGTTTACAGGAAGATTTGATCATGAAAGGCCAATGAAAGTGTTCAAGAGTCTGATTCTTCTTGTCTATCTAAATTACCATCTCAGGAGGTAAAGCAAACCAATTTACCTCAAGGCTTTCATCAAGAAATCTGTAGACAGTCCAGGAACCACACGCTAACAAGATAATGAGGCCTAAAGTAGGAAAACAAACTAAAAAGCCAAAGTCAAACTAAAAAGCATTGCTTCATGATAAACTCCCACTTATTCAGGCAAAAGAATCCAAGGATAGCAGTATCATGGGAAATACAAATATTGTGGTTAATCAAATGTTAGGTTAGGATTACCTGTACTCACAGAATTAAATAGGGAAATATTAAAATTATACTAAATATCATTATATCCCTTCTTCTCTGTCACTAACTTCAGTAATTGTGGCAGATTGTCCTTTTTCTTTCTTTTTTTTTTTTTAAGTTGCCAAAATGTACTTAAGGTCTCTCCTCCAAAGACTGGTTAAGAAGTAGAAGCAGGACAAAATGTGCCTAGTGGTCCCCTCCTTGTTATGACCAAAGACAGGCCCATAAGATCTTTCGTCAGGGAGTGTCAGAAATGTCCCTACAGTCATGGCCTCCTGTGTGTAATTCATGGCTTCATTGCTTTGTGATAGTATCTCAACATCCGCTTGGACTCTTCTCAACTATTGTCATTCTAGAATGTGCAGCTTACCAAAAAATTCTCTTTTAATAAAGAATTTCAATCTTTTCTGCTTTACTTCTGGGGGTAGAATAATAGTTTCCTACTCAGTCAAAACGGTTATCTTGCTATTTGAGGTCCTCTACCTGAAGAATGTCCAGGTCTCTGTTGTCCTTTAACTTTTCCCTTATCTTCTTAATCGACTCCATCCATATCCACTCGATGATCCTTTTAGGCATTTTTCCCTCAGACCACTTGGGAGAATTCTCCAGGAATTCTGTTTGACTAGAATCAAGGACAAATTTAAACAGAGAGCAAGTTGGGGGGTGATGGGTCCTAAATGCTGTTCTACAGAGTGTTTTCTTGATCCTAAGGTCAACAGATCACCATTAAGAAGGCTGAGCAGGGAAGCGATAGGACCAGGTCTTTGAAAGGGCAGTCAGGCTGAGAGGAAAGGTTTTGGAGGCTCGGAGGACAGTTATCAAATAGTAGAACTTGGGCTTTTGGTTGAAGCAAAACTGACTTCAAATCCTACTTTCAATATTTGTCAATTATGTATCCATTAGGTGCTTATTCCTTACTTTCTCTGATACTCAATTTCCTAATTAGAAAAAGTCATAATGCCTCACGGTGTTGCTGTGAAGGTTAAAATAGGCATAAGAAACTTCTGTTGGCAAATGGGATGAGATAGGAAGAAAGTCTAAACCAGGGCAGTGGGTGTGGGAAAGAGAGTAGGAGATGGTCATCAGAGATTGAATCACTAGGATAGGTAAGAGGAATTGAGAAGTGACTAGGTGTGGTGTTCTTCCTTGAGTCACCCGATAAGTTGTACAGCTCATGGTTGAATGAGGGTTAAGGGAATATGGAAGGAAGCACAGGGTTTTTTCAGATTGAAAAGGAGCAGATAATGAGTTTCATTTTGGGTACGTTGAATTGAAGGAGTGAATGGAAGACATTTAGGTGAAGACGTTCATTAGTTTACTAAGGGAATATCTATAGAGCACTTCTATCTGGGACTCATCAGAATGTAGGTCATTGTGGTCACCATGGGATTTGCTGAGCTTGCCCAAGAGAGCAAGTTGGATTCACTCTTTCATTGATTCTTTTACCTGCTAATTCATTCATCAAATGTGTACTGAGCACCTAATACACACCACGCTGAGTGCTATTAGACAATGTTGAACAGGCAGAAGTAGTCCTTGACCCTCAGGAACTTAAGTCTAGGGTATAGAATCAAAGAGGGCTTGGATGGCCTTGCCCATCAATCCCGGGCATCTAGGAACTCAGGTCTGTGTATGGCTGGATGCGAGGATGCTGAGCTGGGCATGGAGTGAGTAGATCTGGTCTGTGGTTTGGGTCATGTCACAAGAGGAGGGAAGACTGTCCAGGCTGTGAGTGTCTGAGGACAGAGAAAAATTCTGATTTCGAATAGACTGTGTACAACACAGGACAAGAAAGGTGGAGTGTGCAGGTTCAGATGGTTGAGGGTAGAAAGATTCCCTGAGGTATTTCTGGAGGACAAGGCAAGAGCCTTTTCTAAGGCACGTGTCACTTGGCTTGTGGGTGCTAAAGAGATTGCTAAAAACATTATAGTGTTTTGGATCCGAAGGACACTATTCTTTCAACTTTAGCATCTAGCCTCCAGTCTTGTAGAAATGCTAGTGGATGTTTTTTAGAATGGAAAGAAAAAATGAATACTAAAAAGAAAAGCAGGAGGAGACATTGAAAAGAGTTAAATTAACATCATTCTGGGCTGTAAATTTAGAAGGTGGTAAAGAAGTTGTGGAATCTCTGCTGACCCTCTACCAAGTCATAGAAATTATTGTGGAGGATAAAAGGTTTGGTAATCTAGGTTTCGGGAGTGTTGAAAATTATGCAAGTTTGCTCCAATTACTTTGAGTAAAATTGTTAACTAGTAACAGCAGGATGTGCAACGTCATAGTTTGATGATGAACATATCCTGTACTTTTTCTAAATTTCAGAATCTCACCTAGGGATGGCTTTCTCTCCCGGAGAACAAAGAAAATGACAACATTAGCAGAAGATCGTGGCTCTTCAGGGACAACTGAGCTAATACATCATGCTCCGGTTCAACCTTCACGTGGGGAGCAGGGTAGGGGTGGCAGGGGGATTACTGGCTATGCTTTGCAGTTGCACATGTGAATACTAACCATCAGCAGTGGCTTCTTAGAAGAATGGTAATGTATATGCTTCTGCTTAGAACTTAACTGGCAGGCTTCCTGCAGGGCTCCTGGGAGTGATGCCCTGATTTGCAAGGACTTAATGACTTCCTGTCATGTAACACCTGTAGGCACAGAGGCAAGAGGGGAGGGCATTAGCACCTGGCTGTGTCCCAGATAAAGTGAGCACATTGGATTTGTGAAGGCACTATCTTTCCTTTCCGGAAAAGAACTCTTTATGTTACATTTATTCAATCACTGTTACCTTGATATTATCACCGGTGTTCTTACTCAGAAATATTTTTAAATTATATTCTTAAATTAAAAAAAAATGTTCTGCTATCTACTACAGAAGACTGCTTCATTACCCTTTTTTCTGTGTGTTATGATGGGTTTAGTTAGTCATAAATTAAATTGAAAACAATTGCATTTTCCGAGTCCTGATAAAATTTTCACTCCTTTAATTTTTTTCTCATTGAACAGACATATTCACAGGAACTGATGACACCCTGAAAGCTAGCTGTGCCCACCGCTTTTAAACACCAATTTGTGAGGTCCTAATTTCCTCTTTATCTTCATATCTTCTTATTTCACATGCAACAAGCTGTTGGAATAATTTAAATGATCAGATACATGCAAGCGTCACCCAGAAGTGTGAGGACATTGACTCTGAAAGCAACTCAGTATGTCCACGTTAGGATGAGAAAAACAGTTGCCTAATTTTTACTCTCCCATCTCCTTTGACATAGTTATAATGCTAACTATAATAACGGTATAACAACAACAATATGAATCTAAACTTCCAGATTATTTCTAATCCAGGGTTGTTACTCGGAGTATTAAAACAAACAGTTGGAAGTAAGATGAGGGAAGCATATAAACATAAACATCTTCAAATTACACATGGGAAAGTCAAATAAATTTGGATGCATTCTTAACATTGGTTCCAAAGAAATCATAGCTTATCAAAACAAGAGAAAATACAACAGAAAAGAAGCATAAGTAGCAGAAATTATAAAACAAGAAAACAACGGAAGATAGTAATCTATAAATGATTATAATTCTCAAACTAAAAGACAAAGACTCACGCTATGTGAAGAAAAATTAAACTACATGTTAATTACAAATTAAAGTTGAAAATCATATTAAATGAAAGTAGAATTTAAAGCAAAAAGCATTAAATGATACAAAAGGGGTCATTTCATATCGAAGGGCATTTCCATCAGTAAAGACTATAGAAGTCATAAACACTCAATGACAAGTCACCAAAATATATAAACTAAAAACTGCTATGAGGGCCAGCCCAGTAGTGCAGCACATTCCGCTTCTTGGCGGCCCGGGGTTCGCCTTGGGTTCGCCAGTTCAGATCCCAGGTGCAGACATGGCACCGCTTGGCAAAAACCATGCTGTGGTAGGCGTCCCACGTATAAAACAGAGGAAGATGGGCATGGATGTTAGCTCAGGGCCAGTCTTCCTCAGCACAAACAAGAAGATTGGCAGTAGTTAGCTCAGGGCTAATCTTCCTCAAAAAGAAAACTTATGAAATGATACAAACACAGTTGAAAGATTTTAGCGTGCACTCTGTCTTTGATCAATTAAATATTTATATATAAATACATTTATATGAGTATATATACATACATGTTTTATAATTTAAATGATTATATATAAGGATAAATGCGTAATATATAAATATACGTATACAGTCATGCATTGTCTAACGACGGGATACGTTCTGAGAAACATGTCGTTAGGTGATTCCATCATTGTGTGAACACGACAGAGTGTACTTACACAAACCTAGATGGTATAGCCTACTACTCACCTAGACTAGATGGTGGCTATAGAACCACCATGAGATTATATGTTGTGTTTGCAGTTTGTCATTGACTGGAACATCATTATGTGGTGCACGACTGTACTTTATTTGTATACATTAATATTATATAGAGAGATCTCTCTATAATATATATAATTTAACAATGCAATACATATTCTTTTCAGACATCTATGAAATTTTTACAAAAATTGAACACGTACAAAGCTGCAAAGGAACCTTAGCATAGCTTAAAAAGTAGAAATTGTGCAGGCAGAGTTACCTGGGCACAAAATATCGATTAAAAACAATAAAACAAGTTTGCTTCAAAATAAAGGGATAGTTACAACCAGCAGTGAGAAGTTGAAATAAATTTCGATAGAAAACTTGATTATAAAGATAAGCTGTCAATGAAAATGAAAGGTTAAGTATTAAGAGATAGACGAAGTTGGTTTGACTTAAAATAAAAGATAAAAAATTAGACCAAAGAAATAAAAGCTTGAAAACCATAAATAAAAAAGAAAGAAATTTTAGGTGAAAAATCAAGCATAAATGTAAGATTAAAACTTAGAAATGAAAATTAAGAAGTGGAAGGGTAAAGTAAAATATATAAAATATATGCATAAATAGGAAAAGAAAAATATTATTAAAAGAATGAGCACAAACTGGAAGTTTTATGTAAGAGATGAGCAAACAGAGAGAAAAATCCGAAAAAGTAGAAAAGGAGTGAAGGTGAATGGTGAAAAACTGGAGTCTTGAAATTGAAAGAATGTGACAGAGTCAAATAACGCAAAAGCAGAGGAAACAGAGAATCAAAGGAGGTTTAAAAATTTAACAGCAGACTTGTTTCTAGGAACTTAAGAGACTGAGCAAATACAGATTCTTTTTTCAGCAAAAAACAAGTAGAAATGTTGGACAAAATATGCCAAAATAACTTTTCAAAATATAGCTGAGCTCAAAAGACAGGAAAGGAAATCTACAGGTGCTGGAACAAGGAGGAAACTCAGCAGAAGGCTGTGGAGGCCAGAACACGGGGCTGATGGAATTCTAGGTCCCTGGAGAGCAGAGTTGTGGTGGAGATGCGTGTGGAAGGTTGGCTGGGGACATACCTCCGGGGGAGTGAGGGCTGCAGGAGGGGCGGAGGCAGAAAGGGAGCTGGGATGCTTTGCAGTGGAGTCTTCAGGTGATCCTACAGGGCACTTTGGAGCTGAGATGTCACCAGTCAAAAGAGCTGGCCTTTACCTCCACAACAGTGTCGTTCAATATGGCATGGCGGGAAAAAGGTGGCATGACCTTGGGGGAGGGCAGGTCCTCCTGAAAGACTCAGCTCGGAGCTGTCAGCCCACAGCTAACACTCCCAGCATCTTGGGAAATGAGAGCTTCAGTTCAGGGCCAGGTAGGTGATTCTGGAGAGCCACTTATAATTTTCCTTGATTATATGGATAACTTTTATTTCAATTTTCTCAAAATTCACTTAGCTGCATCTACGTAATTTTGACTATCTTGAATACTTTCATTCCGAGTTGTTGGGAAGATACAACCAAGGGGTCCACTGTCCTCTCTCCAACGGGTGAACAAAGACACTTACGTAGATGCCGCTTATGTACAAATAAATTCATTTTAGTGTTATTCATATTAGTGGAAAAACTGGAAATGACCAGATTGCCCAAAAATATGGGAATGGTAAAATCAAATGTAGCTATTAATGATATTTTCAAAGAATGGGTGTTAAGATGTTAATACAGGTGTTTTGATTGCATAGATTATATGATTCTAATTTCCTAAAATATTTGTTATTTAAAATTTTACTCTAATTACTAGTGCATAAAAAAATATGAAAGGAAATAGATCAAAATAACGTTGGAATTGGACTATGGGCTTTTTTAGTATCTTGTATTTTCCAAATTATCTAAGATCATATATTACTTTGTAATCATGAAAAACAATTAAACTGTTTATAAAATAAAGAATTATACTGAATTAGATTCCATTAATTTTCAAATTTATATTTGGTATGAAAACTGATCCATGAGAGTAAAACAGTACTAGATTGAGAACAGATTTTCACTAACGTTTCAGACATTTCGTCGAATCTTACGTTCAACGCTATTTTCAAAGTGAATGGGGGAAAGAAGTGAGTCTTGAGTGTTGCTTAGTCCTTCTCTTAACTTATCTGAGGTTTTTCTAGGAATATAAAAGTCCCCAAAATGTCTTCCTCTGTGTGTGTGTGTGTGTGTGTATGTGTGTGCGCTCGCATGTGCATGCATGCAAGTGTGTTTGTCTGTAACTTCTACTGTCTTGTGGAAACTTTCTTATGGCTACTTCAATTGTTCAAAGTCAAGTTCCCTTTGCATGTAATTGTCACTACATAGAAGGACGCAGTCACATGGCATCTTCCTAAGGCTCCAAATCTCACTAACCCACAAGCAAGGAAGAAATCCACAAACCCCACTTCTACAGAACAAAAAGAAAGTGATAAATTGCACCTTTCAAGGGATTTTTGAATGAAGGAAGTTTTTCTCTACTAGAAGTTAATTTTCTCTTTCTTTGCTTATACTATAGAAACTAGTCGTTTTTTAGAAATCTGGCAAACCATACACACTGAAATTGTGGAGAGACCTAAATTAGATTCCACTATTGTTGTTTTTTTCATTTTCTGTTCTTTCTCTCTCTTCCCTCTTCTCCCTTCCTCCTTTTCTCCTTTCTGTCTTTTAGATTGAATTCCAAACTCCTTTGTTCCAATCCCTGTTTTTCTCACCCACCACTCTTCCTCAAACCTTTTCCTCATCCTTTCAGCTCCAGGTTGCCTTTCCATGTTTCGCAGTGAATGTCAATGTGCTGGGATGAGCATTGAAGAGGAGAGTCACTAAGAACCATGCTTTTAGAAGCTTATGTGTTTGAGAGCCTGTGAAATCCTCCCTGGCCTCAGAGATTTTAAATGGTTTCGATCTATATTTTCTGTGTCTTTTGTGCTTTTAAAGTTTCACATCCAATAGCCACATTTGTATCCAAAGCATGGATTTTTAGAGTTTGACAAAGCTGATCCCGCGGGTTCAATTTCCATAAATCCCTTAAAGTGTTTAACCAAGTTTTCTCGTTTTGAAAAAATATCCAACAAAAGCACAGGGGAAAGCAATTGTTCTTGACATCACAACAGTTTAATATGTTAACTTATTCATTAAATTGTGCTTCACGTCAATGGAAATCCTCAGTTCTACAAACTATCATTTTTAAATAGCAATAAGGGTTGATAATGTCACAATACAACCTCCTCGTACCCGAGTTCATATGTATTATTGCACAGAAACAAAAGGAAACATCTCTTAGGGGAAATAATTTACTATCTATTGAATAACTATCTTTACACTAAAATGGGGCACCAGATAGAAGTCCAGATTTTTTTTCCAACATTTTTCATCTCTGATACGGTAAATGAAAAATAATGCAAGCAAAACCCAGAAAGTACTTCTGGCGGAAAAAAAGAAAAGATGATCGTATGATTAAAAAAACGACAAGCGGGTGTAAGACAAACGTGACGAGACTAAATCACACAAACTCTGCTTCCTCGGGACGCGATTTTCCCCAGCAGAAACTGAGGTTTTTCAGCACTAACATCTGGCTCTTTGATGAGTTCCCACAGTGCAGAAGAACAGGTAACTCATGAAGGTTCCACTTAATGTGCCCAAGGATGACAGTGCAGTCTTTTCTACATACAGCACAGACTCAAGAAACATCTGCGCTCCTGCGTTCTCAGATCTGAGTTCTGTTACCTGGAGTCCCAGCCTGAATTTCAGGGGCTTTTGTCTTGCAGATGTTGCTGGTGTTCACAGCGAGGCCAGTTCTCTAGAAATCTAGGCACCTCTGCAACGCAGGTTGGTCCTGTCAAGGTGTGGTGAAGACGGGTCCATGTGCATTCCATCCACTAGGCTACAAAGCACACGGGTCTCAGAACCTGATCTCTTGCTCAGAAGGGCTAATTCAGTTTTAGGGAATTAGTTTAGATGTGTCCAAGGTGAATGTGGTGAGAGAATAGCTGGCTTATGTCCTGCAGAGATGGAGGAAGGGGATAAGAAGGAAGCCGAAAGTGCCTGGGAGAAAGACCCTTTGCACGCTCCTGAGAGGTGACACAACCAGGTAAAGTCATTGGACTCAGTCAGCCCTGATACCCAGCCTGGAGACTTTCAGATGGAGCTCTGGTGACCAGCTGAGGCACAGTAACTATGGGAAGGGGAAGCCTTAGAGACACAGTTGTGATCAGATCACAGTATTCTTTGCCTAAATCCGATTCAGCTTTCCCTTTGATTCAACTCCTCCAACTCAGTCAGCCTTTACTTTGGTCCCTAAAACCATTCCAATGCTCTGGTCCTGTCTCAGGAGCCTGATACCCTTTACTGCTCTTTTAAATGGCCAAAAGAATAACAGTCCACATGTCTCCAGCCTGCCCTTGTTCTTGAGGACAGAAACTGTGTATTAGTCATTTTTCTATTTTTTGATATTGCCTGGCAAATATTTAATTCCTCATCTTTCCACCTTTGTAAGACCCGCTCTCCTTTTAGAAGCCCTGCTTTCCTCTGTAGTTACCCCAGCTCTTCCTAACCCCCACCTCTGAGTGATCCCATTATACAGGACCTTCTTCTCAGCTACAGGTCATGGTTGGAGAGGAATCAGATACACTTTCTGTGTGAAGATGTTAGCTTATGACAGCTTAAAGCATTTTCTCTCTCTAGCAAATGTGCAAAGGGGCCCAATTAACACCAAATAAAACCTTCAAGAACAAAGCAATAAGTTGCTGATAACATTCCAGGGACCTGGGGAAGAAGTAGAGAGGAAGGGAGATTTTTTTGCACAGGGGTTCTATTGATCACATGCTAAGCTTCACTATTCAGGCTGCTACTGATTCTTATATTTCCAAAACTGAGCTTCCCTAAGGAGTTATGAGCACGTTCCCTCACCCTTCATTTTGAACAGTTTTTGGATCGGATGGGGTGGACATCCAGTTAGAGGTGTTGCGTGTCTCTGCTTCTCAATCTCCCCTGCAACATTGCCCATCTCTTGGACATTTCTCTTCTAATAAGAGGCTCCCTCAGTGGAGGTAGGGGGATTATGGGCCAACTCTACTCGTTTCCTTGGCATTTTCTAAGTCACTGAAGGTCCATGAGAAGGTAAGGGAAGGTAAAAAATCAATAAAGATTTAGATTTCACATTCTTGCAATTCCCAATCCCAATACTAACACTGAGCCGCATAAAGTATAGGAAAGGCTATAAAGTCAAAAGACTGATGCTCTGAGTAACTTTCTTGCTAGTAAACTAGAATCTTTGGGAAATCTTTCAACATCTCTGAATCTCCATGTCAAACTATCAAACGGGATAGTGAATAGAGGTCTTATTTAACACATAAAAATGTAGTGAAGACCAAATGAGATATTAAATGTACAAATGTTTTGAAAAGCATTAAATACCATACAAAGTTATGAATTTTTAATCTTATCCTTTGTAAAATATATGATGAAATAGACGACATTAAAAAACTGTTGAAATATTTTCAATTCCCTTTTGTGTCAGAGACTGTTAGTTTTTATCAGTATTAATTTTCACATTGCCTCTTTGATAATAGAACCCTCATATTTATCAAGGCACATGGCAACCATGAATAAAGACATTTCCTGGCCTTCTTTGCAGCTAGACGTAGCTAATGGCTAGGTTCTAGCCCATAAGATGTGACTAGAAGTGATATGTGCAACTTCCCACCATTTCCCATCTGCTGTCTTAAATGTAAATGAGATGGCAGGAGCTGCAGCACTCATCTTGGACCATGAGATGGAAAGTTGCACGGTAGGATAAAAGAGCAACAAAAGAGGGCCTGGGTTTCTGACAATGTCACATACTAGAGTTATCAAACCAGTTTGTCTCTTAAGCAAGAGAGCAATAGCTTGAACCTTAATGAAGTCACTGTTATTTTGAGTTTCTCTGTTAAAGCAGCCAAATGGGAATCCTGTCCAGCAGACGGATATTTATTTTTTAATGATCTATGCTCACCTCCTGGCTAGGTCTATCTAGTAGACTTTCTTCTCCATATTAATACTATCTCTATTCAGACTTTTGAACAAGTCCTCCTATTTCAAACCTTTTTTTTTTTTTTTTTAAAGATTGGCACCTGAGCTAACAACTAACTGTTGCCAATCTCCTTTTATTTTCTGCTTTTTCTCCCCAAATCCCCCAAGTACATAGCTGTATATTCTAGTTGTGGGTCCTTCCAGTTGTGGCATGTGGGACGCCACCTCAACGTGGCCTAACAAGCAGTGCCATGTCCGCACCCAGGATCCGAACCGGCGAAACCCTGGGCCGCCAAAGTGGAGCACACAAACTTAACCACTCAGCCACGGGGCTGGACCCTCAAACCTTTGATCAAACTATTTATGACAAAGTTATCTCCTTTAGGTAAGACAGACATTTTTATAATTTTTAAATAACACACATGATATCCCTAACCATTGCCTAACACTGATTGCTAATGTTATCAATTATTAGAGAGAATATCCAAATAATTCTCAGGGCAAGTTTTTCTCTCGTTACCAAGAGTAGGCTGCCAGAAAACTAGTAGGAGACAGAATAGACAGCAAGTATCTTAGTCCTTAAAAATAATTTAAATATATGTATACACACACGCAAGGACATCTCATCCCAATCTGGTTATTGGAGCTGCCATTGCCAAGAGAGGGGAAAGAATGTCTACTGGGAGACCTAGGAGCCAATAGGATGTGGAATTCCCTAGGGAATTTTTTTTTTTCTTTTGTTGCCTCTTCTTGGGCTTTTAACACTAATGTATCTGAAATTGATTTGGTTTGGGATCTTAAGACTGCTGACTTCCCAAAGATCCTTAGGTCCAGATGACTTCTGTTGGTCTCCCTTCCCCAAGCTTCACTCAGCATGTTGGTGTGCAGTCAATTTTCGGAGAACAAACAGCGTCCCTACCTTTTCATTTCTATCAACATGGGACCCCAGGGATATGACAAGCGTGCTGCTTTAGAATGAAATGATATGAGGGAGGAAGCCCGTGTAGGCCTTTTTAATTTGCTCAGCACTGGCCTCAGGCCAACACAAAGAGATAGTTTCTCCCCTGAACATCCTGATATCTGGTCTCAAGTGGAGTACCATACATGGTGCCTTCAGCGGCAAGGCTGTGGAAAGCCTTTTGCTATAAGTCCCGAAGTGCCTGAGGAACAGTGTGAAGCTAGCTGAGCCTGTCTCCAAGTCTCAGCTATGCATGAATTCCCTGCCAAAATTTAAAGTGAGTTTAAAAGAAACAATCCGAATGCTTGCTAACTTGTTTTGATTTTCCACATGACAAAACACTGGATTGTTATAGTATGTGTGTGTGTGTGTGTGTGTGTGTCACAGTGGCAGGCAGGAGGATAATTTGCAGCCCTGCCATTCTATGCAGAACATTAGATCCTAACAGAAATGTGAAGATAGAGAGCGAGCTGCTTACTAATCTCAGCTGTAATTCTCCTTCCCCCCACCTTAGGAACAAATCATCAGAGAGGGAAACACTAATATTTTGTGAGCTTAATCTCTACCAACCAACAAGAAATATTTACTTGGCCCTTTAACTCACCCTCATATGTGGCTCAAGAAGTACAATTGCCTAAAAAGTCATCAATCTCTCAGCTCATTGTTGGGTCAGTGACATGGAAAGGGCTGGATTTGCCCAAGGCAGCATGGCTCTGGGTCACTGCTGGCTTGGTGCTTTCACACTTGTTCCACTCAGATGGGTTGGAGATAAACCCTTCTGGACAATAACAGCTGGCTTCGTGCATGATTGGCAAGAAGTTTTGATCCCATATGGGAAATACGATGAAGTAAAAAGAGCTTGCACTTTGCAGTCAGTGAGACCTAGCTTACAATCCAAGAGGAACCTACCTACTGCCTGTGGGTTTCATTTTCTCATCTATGAAACTGAGACTAATAACATCTACCTTGTTGTGAATAGATTTAAGGTATGAAAAGGGCCTCCCACAGTTCCTGGCACAAGAGAGGTCCCCAATAATGCCTTCACTCTCATCACAGACGAGGCCAAGGGTAGTGAGAGAAGTACCTAAGCCGCTTCTTCAGATCTCTCTTTGATGAAGACACTGGGCTCCCCTCCGTGCAGGCAGGCACTCCGTGAATGCTTGTGGGTTGATCGACTCTCAACCCCAAAGAGAGTATTCTAAAGGCTGAGACGTGGCTTATGTAAAGCTGGCTTAAACATCAAACATGTTGGACATCAATGAAATAGGCTTTTCCATCTGATTTAGGGGTTTCACTCATTTTGCCTGCAGCTCCTTGAAGGGATTGATCAGATCAAGCATTTGTGATACTTCTACCCACTCTGATCCTCCTACTGGATGCTAGGCTAGGGCTCTCTATTCCTGTTTCCATACGTCTCCCTGTATTATTCAACAAACTTTGTGTTACTGTAGCTGTGACTGCAAAAAGGTGAAAATAAGAAACACTTGGCAACACAGCACATTTTTTGGTCCTGTTTTACATACTCAAGCTTGGTTTGCTCGCTATAGCCGCAGTCCCACAATAGCCAAAGTTCATGTAGGGAGAAAAACGTTATCAGGCTGGAGATAGTCAAGATGTCGGGAGGGAGAGTCTTTCTAAACTCCTAGGATGACTACCCAATTGAGTTCCATGTCTCTTGGCCTAAAGTAGAGTTATTATCTATTTAGCGACCTCTAATACGTTTTGTATACATGCTAGCTAAGCTCCTATTCTTCAGGTCAAATTCTTTTTAAACGTCTTTTCCTCTATGATAGCAGAATGTCAAACTTGGCAGGACCATACCCAAAATGACTGCTCCAAACAGGTAAAACTATGAAATAGTCCTTAAAAAACTAAGGTTCTGTAGCAGGTCTGGAAATGTTAGACATATAGTTATCCTCCCCTTAATTTATCATTCATTCCTTACATTGAAAATGAAAAGTGGTAAAGTGTGATCTCCTTAAGCATTAGTCAATAAGCACATTTTCTCCTAAATGCCCCTACCAGTGTTCATTTCTCAGGAGCCATAGGTGCCCCTGTCCTGAATCCACTAGCCATTTCCCTGAAAGATCGAGGAGGAAGCATGGATCAGGGCTAAGATGAGGGGCTTTGAAGGATGTGAGTCTCTGGTGATAGTCAATAGTAGGGTAATCTCATTTAAAAACAATTGCAATGACAAAACACATTACTCTACTCAGGACTGAAAGCACATTCCAATAGAGTTCAAAGATGAGAGCGAACAGCCAAGTGAGGGCTGGTATAAAACCTCATCTAAGGGCTGAAAAAGACTTCTTTTTCTCTCTCTTTAAATACACCAACATTTCCACTACAGAGACATTATGAAACAGACCCGTTTCAGCAGAACATCCAAGCCATACTTTGGCTTTTCATGTGTGCCTCTGTGGGTTCCAGTTGCTTCAAATATAACCTATGCTGCTGCAAAGGAGATTGCAAGGACTGTTTCCTTCTAGGTGCTTCTCTCTCCCTGACCTTCTAAAGTGGCCTAGATTGGATGCATTCCTACCCTACTTAATCTCATAGATTTAAAAACATCAGGAAAAAATGAACAAGACGGATCATCTCTGGCTGGATAAAGATGAAGACAAAGAGGAAGCAGGTTTCCAAATCAAGCAACATACAGCCAGATGTCCTCAGAATGGTCCAATGTTCTCCAAGGTAACACCACAGAAGGCCTGTGCACCTGCTCATCCTCCCCGTCCTGAGGGAGAAGAGGGCAGGGGGTCACCATCTCACCACCTGGCTGTTGTAGTCCTCAGTGACTGCCCCCTCTGTGTTCCCATCCTCCTTGGGCCACCGGTGGCCCCTGTGCTCCCGCTGCAGCCTCCGCTCCTCTCGCCTCTTTTGCCGGTGCCTCTGGTGCTCCAGTTGCTTGGTGTGGTGGTAGCGCTGCTGGAAGAGATCTTTTGCATACTCATAAAGCTGCATGTCCAGGAAGTTTAGCTCCTCTATGCGCTGGCGGGCACCCTCGTTGATCTCCACGTTGGAAGCCCGTGTGATGTTGAACTGCGTGAACGGGGAGATGAACTTGAGGTTGAATGTCCTCTCAAAGAGAAACTGTGTCTTCCTCTGGAATTCCGTGAGCCCAAAGAAGGCCATGTTCTTCAGGTTGTTTTTCGCGCTCTGCAAGAGGATGGTGTTTCTTTCACTCTCGTTCATGAAAGTCAAGTTGTAGCAGCCCACCAGGCTGAGGTCAGCTAGCATGCGCACTTGGCGGTTGTTGGCCAGGTTGTAGCTGCAGTCCATGAACTCCCGCAAGCTGACCCCAGACCAGTCGTCCCCAGGGTAGCAGGTAGGCAGTTCATCGGGGGTGGGACTTCTCCCATCACACATGTGGAGGGAAGTTTTCCATGTGGCCCCTCTCTGGACGTGTTTCCACTCGCTCAGGTAACGCGACACTGGATCCCGCAACATTGTGATGTAATAGAAATTCCTGGAAGAAATTAGAGGAAGAGTGTCAATTGTTGACAGCTATAACTCTAGGATTCTGGACCTCTGTGGTGTTTATATCAGCACTGAGTGAATGAGCTCTTCTGCCAGATGTTCATGTTAGAGCATTTGCCTGGATTTTCACCCATCAGACAAACGTTCCCACACGTACGTGTTTCCATAAACACTCGTGGACCAGTTTGCTATACCAAGTTTGCTGGGCTTTTCATCCCCACACCAGGGTGGGTAGGGACGCTGTGGTGGGATCGGATCATTCTTTCACTCAGCAGTTATTCACTGATTAAATTACTATCGGCAATAACAATACCTTATATTAAGAGAATACACCATGATTTTTGAAAGTTATTACACATCTGATGTTTTATTTGATTCTTACAACAAACTTTTGTAGCAGACATGGGACTATTTGATAAGGAAACATGCAAGGAGGTAAAGTGATTTACCCACAGTCGTGGGACTAGAAAGGGCAAAGCTGGAAGCCAATGCCCCTTAATCTTTTCTCTTTATTATATATATATATATATATATATATATATACATATACACACACACACACACACACATATGCTATTCTGGATTATGAGGTAGGTGGGGTTAGGGAAGGATATGTTGTATGTGGAAACTAAACCAACATTCGCTGAGCACCTACTATGTGCTAGGAACTGTGCTAAGTGCTTTATGGATACTAGCACAGATGGTCCTCAACATGACTTTATAAAGTGGGTTTTATTACTTTTTTTCAAAAAAGCTGAGAACACAGAGACTTAGAAAGGTGAAATATATAGCCCAAGATCCTAGAGCAAGTTAATACTTGCACTACATTCAAATCTAGGCCTATTTGGTTTCAGAATCCCTGTGCTTTCCTGTGCACCATAGTGGTATTTTAAAAACAAAAATGTAACTAATATTTATTGAGTGCCTATTAAGTGTCAGGTGCTTTAATTATTATTTTTACAGGTCTTATCTAATGACATGTTGTTGGAAAGTTGAGAAGAAAAATATTTTAATGATCAGGAAGAGATTGGGGTACGCCTGGCTTAAAAGGGCAAAAGAAAACAAGAAGAGAGCTGGAAAAGTGGACAGATAAAGACACAACAGTAAGCATTAGAAGAAAGCAAATATCGATTCAAAAATAAGAAAACCCCTCATCATTTGAGCATCTTACCAATGGAATGGGCTGTCCACCCCACTTCTGTCAGCAGGAGTGTTCAAGCAGGGCCTGGAAATCCTTTTGTCACAGAAGCCACAGAAAGGACCCTACTGAGGAACAGGTTGGACAAGAGGCCTCCAAGCTGTCTTCAGTTCCAAGAGCCTACTTTGTCCTTTTCTCCTTCCATGGGAGCCAATTTGATCCCAGTTTAATCCTAGTTCAGTCCTTGGTTCATTGAGGGGCCAGCTCCAGAAATATAAGGTCAGTATAAATGAACTCAAGAGTTCCCCTAGGCTAACAAATATGGTCCTCAAAAGTTCTGAAAAGAACACCAGGCTTCCCTGACACCTGTACAAATGACTAAAGTGCTGCTGAGAACTCTAGAGCCAAGGCTGGTGCTGGGTTGGACAGGGGCTCTGCCAGGTAGGCCTGAACATGACCCAATTATACAAGGTGAGAAGTACTTTTGTCCAAAGTGCCTGCCCTTAACCTGGCATCTAGAGGGCTGGGGCAAAGCTAGGTCATTTTTGCTTGATTCAGCTTAGTGTCTGCTCTTCAAAGAAACTTGACCACTAAAATAAATACACACACATGAGGATAGATGGATAGATGAATGGATGGATGGATGGATGATTAGAGAGAGAGAGAGAAATAATCTGTTGAGGAATGAATTTTTCTTATCACTGCATCATGTCATATTTTGTCAAATATCTGTTTTAACGAAGGGAGCCTTGTAGGTATTACTCACCTGAATCACCTATATGCTATTAGGGCATACATTTGCGGTTAAACATAAATGGTGATGTGTCTCATTCTATGTTTAAATCAAAGAGCATTTTAACTCTGCATGGAAAAACTGACCAAAAAACCTGGAGGAATTGGAAAGTCGCCACCTTTATTCTCAGAGCACTCCTCTCCACTGCTTGTTTAAGACAGAGGCTATCACATCAGAATACGTTCTAAGTTTGAAGAGAGCCAATTTGTCACCACACTTCAAAAATCAGCTTCAGGGGAAATTTTATTATTGCTTTGAAAGGAACAATGAGAGAGAAGAGGGAAAAGAAGACTATGTCACATTTTGAGTGTGTGTGGGAAGTAAGTGTCAATGGAGGTGATGAGAAGCTCAACAGAGAAGTTGAGTCAATGGAAAAGAACACATTCCCAATTCCCAAGGAAGAGAATCTGGCCTATAGAGGAGCTGAATAAATATACAAAAAAAAAAAAAACTAATTAATGAAGGTTTATTTTATCTTTAATGGAGATGCTTCATTCATTCAAGTCTAACTGATTGCTGCCTATACCATTTAAGAAAAAATATGTTTTTCAAGATTTGGGGGCAAAAGTTTTCTAACTTTGTTTTAAATTTCAATGATAACATTTTTATGTAGATAAACTCACCTAAACACTTGCATGCTAAATGCCTTCCCTGTTGACCAGACCCCAAGATCAATGATGTTACAAGCTTACTGTATGTCAGGCTCGATGCTAAGCGCATAGCCGATTTTAAGAATCCCATGAGGTAAGTGAACATCATTATTTCTTTTTTTCACTACGTGTTGAATAAACTTAAGATTTTGAGAGATGAAAATAAGCTGCCAAAGATCATACTGATAGTAAGTTACAGAACTTGAATTTAACCCAGGTTTGGCTTACTTCAAGAAGTACTCAGTCACTATATTATGAAGAAAAAAACCTCTTATTCCATGGGAAAAACTCAATCTAGTAGTACTTGCCTACTTGGCCAACCTAAACTAGATTTTTAAAAATGCATACCTTGTAAAAGCAATGAAAAAAATAAGGAATTTAAGGGTGCAGTGTTTTTATGCTGCTTTTTAAAATGAATTGATGAACTATAATATTTAAAACTATACATTTACTGTATTCAGTTATATTTAATGTTTAGCCAGACAGTTATGAAATGTGTTACAGAAACTTCAAAATCTTAAGTAACACTTGCTTCTCTTTAAATCAGGAGGAGGACTTTATTGAAATTGCCACAGACAGGCCAGCCTGATTCCTTGCTTGCCAACCACCATTTTACATTATTCTGTTGTCTTTCACTGTGACAGAATGACAATTCCATCAGTGGGAGAAAATTTCCCAAAAGGTCAGTAGGGAAAGCAGAAAATGACTGACACAGCTTCTGGGCTCTACAAGGAAACGGTGATGATAAAGTTTTGCTCAGAGTGGATGTTACTATAGTTGAAAATTATATAACATGCTGTCATTAACCCTACTTGAGTCCTATGTTGGAACTTCTTCACATTTCAATTCTACAAGCAGAGACTGAGTTTTATTTCACAAAACAATTGCGTAATAAATAGAGAAACAATAATAATGACAATGATATGTCAGGTGGGTTAAGGATACCAAACACACCAGGACAGAAGAATTTAAATCAGAGAAATCTTTGCATTGGGTCAAATAAGACCACAAATGGAAAATGTATAATTTCCCCGTTAATTGGACAAAACAGAAAACACACAAAAATATTTAAGTAGAAAATATGAATGATTATCAATTGGTAAGACTCAATCCCATTTATGTGTCTCATATTTAGACATGATCCATATTTTTAAAATAATCATAAGAGTTGGAGGATTTTAGGGTTGGGAATTACCATGGTTTGTGACATAAAGGTTAACTGGAACCTGCTCCTGGAATCTGAGAGGCTTTTGTCTTACTTGGGAAAACTGGCCACAGAGTTCCCAGTGCCTTTGTTCCATTAGAAATCCACATGGTCTCAAAGCTGACTGAAACTAGCCTGGCTTAGAATGGTCTTGGTTTCAAATTTAACTTTATTCAATTTAACATTGCATTTAACAATGACTAAACAAATTGAAGGGTAACATTTACATGAATAAAATAAGTCTCAAAAGTCTGCAAGCTCTCCTAGCCAAATAGGTAAGAGGTCAATTTGTAACTAAAACTCTGACATTAAGACATAAAAAGGTACTGGTGGAACATTTATGTTGACGAAGTACAAAGTTGTCCTTTCTTGTGGTTCTGGAACCGAGTGACTAGCAGCGTTTGGGTATTGCTTTAGTCAGGCATATTCTCACGTATGTTTGTTTCAATCCTGCAAAGCATTCAAAATAGAAAATTAGAAAAATAGTAAAAAGAAAATAATAGGGTTGAAGAAGACCCAACTATTGAAGGGAAAAAAACACTCAAAATTTGATTAATTAAATCATTTTTTCTCATCTCTATTTTTTTCTCTATTTTCATTTGCTTCTCTACTTTCAGAAAGAAAACTGAAAAAATCGTTGATGAAATGATATTTACCTCCAGGCCTCACACCCAATCTTCACTGTTTACAAGCTTTGCTCCAGTTTCATGAATCTCCTACCCACTCCAAAACAACAGAAACTCATTTTCTTCTGCTCCCATAACTCCCAATTCAGTTTCTAAGGGAAATACTTGAAGGTTTTAGTACTACTGAAATCTGCAACTTTGCTTTTTCGGCCTTCCTTGTTCAATAGCACAATGGAGTGTAAAACAAGGAATAGAAAAGAAGGACAAGCAGCTCTCAGCAGAGCCTGTTGTGGCCACAAGGCAGAGAACTTCATGAACTCCTTCTGTTCCTTTTAACTCAATCTTCTAAGCCTAGACAGTATCATCTGGTCGTCTATTTGTCCTTGCAGTTAACCAAAACTCTCCCCAGATTTTGGAAATAAAAATAAGTAAACTATTATTTTCCCCCCTCATCTATCCATTCAAGCAATAATTGAGTCCCCCTTGACCATCCGTATTTGCCAAGCACTGGGGCTAGGCAGTGGGGACTCAGAGATTACTAAGACATTGTCCTCAAGAGATCTCAGGTACCGAATGATTTTGGTAAAGTCAAAGAAATGCTAACCACCAACTTACGGGAAAGTTCTGCCAGTCTCCCTGGACCAGAAGAATCGCTAAGACAGATAACTTTGTCTCAGTGACAGCAGCCTGTCAGCAAGTCTTCCATTTGCTACCTACTTCATTGAGGGTTTGAGTGAATTCATTTAAGAATGTCTGTAAAGCAATCGCAGTTCTTTAGAATCTTCATTCTTGTGGTCCCAGGGTAATGATGGCAAATACCTGTGTACTCAGGAAGATTAGCGAACAGGGTGCCTTGCTTAGTTCAACAATCATTTTACATGATAATTATCATATGGGCCATCGCAGCTCACTCATGTTCAAAGACACAGAACTCACTTTTCCGTGCCTGCTTTAGAACCACTTTAGTGTCTTGCTCTGCTGTAAGGTAATCATATTAAAAAATTCTGACTACAGCACAAGGGCATTACTGCCTTCCTTCAGTCTCTGCTTTTTCCTTTGCTCATTTGCATCCTGCTCATCATCCTTCCTGGCCCAACTCAAGCCTCATATCCATCTTCCCTGACTTTTCCAGCCTCTAGAGTTTCCTGCCTCGCTTACTACACTTTTGACTTGCATGTGAAAGTCGTGGTCGCATCTACTCTTTAAGTCCCTTTTTGATAACTGGACCTCAGGCCTCATGTCCCACAGCACCTGACAAAAAGTCCTGCTCACAGCAGATATTCAATAAATGATGCTATGTGAAAGAAACGATTGTCACATGAGATAAGTGTATTTCCATGACTAAGCTTAATCTTGCTTTTGATAAACATGCCTTTCTTTTCTCTCCTAAAAAAAACCAATCTGATATTATTTTTGAATGTCCGAAATGCGTGAAAAGAGTAAAAAGATATATAATCTTCTAATACATCTATCATTTGATTGTGATGATTCATATGCAGAGAGACACAATCAATACAGACTTTGGATAAAAAGCAAAATATTTCATACAACAGGTAACTAGAAGAAATAAGGTTTTTTTTTAATGTTAAACTTACTAGTTTTCTTCCCTACTGCTTCAAGAATCTGTCTTTCACTAAATAGTTTATTGTATAATTGCTCATTTCTTTATTTAGCAAGTCACTTCACTAACACATGCTTATGGAGGGTTTGATATGTGTAAGGAGCTGCTCTAGGAAATGTGGAGAACAGAAAAAAAGAATAAAATGCCCTCAAGTAGCCTGGGTGTGCAGGTGGTAGATTAGAAAAAGGTATTGATGAGCAAGTTATGAGGTAAGGGGTGGACAAGGAATATTTCAGAGAATATTTAAGAATGTACAGAGAGCAGAGTGGCCTAATTAGATCAGGAAGTTCATGTTGTGCACTTCACTAAACGTTTGTTTAACAAATGAATGAATGAAAGGAGGGCATAAACTGGAACAGGATACTGAGGCCAAATTATCATGGGCTCTGAATGCAACTGTGAATTGCTAAAAGAGGAAAAGTGTTCATTTAGAAAGATTCATTTGACAACAGTGTTTAGGAAAGACAAAAGTAGGCTGAGACCAGGAGAGACATTTGGCAGCCATGGTGAGAGACCCGCAGGAAAGACCCATGCACATTGATAAGAAGAAACAAGGAATCTCACACGCCCTTCTGTCATCGCTCCCTCCCCCTTTCTCACTGTCAGCTTCTTTTAAACTACGTTTTCCTCCTCCGTATTTCCTTCTTCCCCTCTATCTAATCCTTCCTTTCTATCCTGCCGTGGAAAAGAGGCAGACCTAGTACACTCATCAAAATGGTGCAATGAATAGTGTAATAAGTCTCTGGAATCATTCCGCCTGTGGTGGTTAAAAAATATTCACTTTTATGAGTGAATTCACTCTTCTGACTTGCCTAGCGAACAAAAACACATCTGAAAGAATCTACAAAAGGCTAAGTTCACAGGGGAGGTTTAACAAATATATTCCTTCTCACATTAGCTTAAGCCTTGTAAAATCAAGCAACAAAATTAAAATCACGCTCCACAATTCTATGCATTCAGAAAAACCAGTTCAAGTAGAAGCAATTCCAGCCATCCTTCTGTGATGTCCTCCAAGGGAGGGATTTCTGCCCCCTGAAACCTGTGCCTTTCCTGCTTTGTCTTCATTCCGGTGACCAGTGATTGCCTTATCCCTCAAACAGGCTTTATGCTTTATTCATCTTTCATCCTCCAGAGCATATGATACATGACCTTATGCATCATGGATGTTCAGTTGTTCAATGTTTGTGGAATGAATGAATATATAAATTTTATCAGCCACTGTTTCAGGGATTCTGATGGTGATGCCCACGGAAAACAACTTGTTGGTGCTTCAACCAACAGAAGTGGCCCAGGCAAACGGTTTCCCTTAGCCTAGACCTTGTGAAATATATGGGAAATAATCAATTTCTCCTCCTTCCTCTTGCCCTACAGACTTTGAAATGAGTTGTCCCTACATAATCAAGTTTTGCCAAAGCTCAGTGTCTCACAAAGAACCCCCTGAGCAATTGTAAGGTGGACTTGAGGGCACCTGAAGGAGATCTTTGGTCCTCACCGTGGAATATGCACAGACACCTGGTACATCTTAAACGTTTATAAGCTGATGTGTGCATTTTCAAAACGTGAAACTTAGCTCCCCCTCCGCCCTGCTGTACTGTGTGCTGGAGTCATTTTCCAAATGCTCAGAGTGGAATTAATTTCCTGACTCTCTTTAGAGTCGCACACTCATTATGGGCTGCCCATTCTTCATTATCTCAGTAGAGAATTATCTGTACTATACTGTGTCTGATAGTGGGACTCGCAGCAGTTAGAGCTGGGCAATCACACTGCCCTTTGACACAGTGATGAAAAGACCTTTTATTTGAGCCTTGAAAACAAATTAGGAATTTAAGAATGATGATCTAAGCAAATGGGAAATTGGGAACTATGATTGTTAAGTATCATAATAAAGAACTTTAGGAGGCCGACAATGGTGTGTGTCAGAGCGACTGGTTCCAGGGGCGTCCACGATTGTGAGGGGAAAATGGAGACACGGACATGTGGTTATCTTACCTCACACAGAAGCCACACAGCCCACACCATGCTGCCATCACCTCCTCCTTCCAAAGCAGCCAGAGCCTTTTGGCTAAGTCGTTTTTATCTTACTTACTACCCAGAGATCGTGACTCTTTTCATTTGGCAAAATAATGGGGAGAGGAATGCCCACAGCACTGCCCTCAGGAAGACAGAGGCTCTGCATCCCTTTTCTTTACCTGTGTACCTGACAACTTTAAGGGGGGGGAATTCTTTGGCTGTAGCTGGTCTTTCTTTCTTTCTTCCTTTTTTCTTTTAATCATTGATCCCCCTGCACCCAGTTAGAAATGCAATGCATTGTCATTATGGAAAATATGAGCAATGCAGAACAGTAAAAAAGAAGAAAATAAATATTACTTACAATTACTTCACTCAGATATAACCACAGTTAAATATATATATTTCTTTCTTTTACATATTTGAGATCATAATTTACATTATTTTCAACCTGTATTTTAACTTAAAAATACAAGGTAAACATTTTTTACATTTTATTTAATATCCTTCCATAAAAGCATAATATTCCAACTATGGATGTACCATAATTTATGTGATCCATCGCCCAGTTTTGGACAATTAAACTGATTCTATTTGGCCGGCAGCTATTATAAACAATAATCTGATGAACATCCTCAGCCATCAGTATTAGTGTAGAGAATAAATTGCTATGAGTAGAATTTCTGAGTCAAGAGAATTGCCCCCATTTCATTGTCAAAATGCCAAAATACAGCCTACCACAGTCAGCACAGGAAAGCACAGGGCCATTTCATGAAGCCTGACATCATCGGGCGCCAGGAGATAAGTCACCTGGAAGCCAAGGGAGGGCTGTGAAACAGGCTCCTGGCTCTGCTCCCTCCCAGCTGGACCAGGAAATTGCCCTGCCGGATCATGGATCATGAGCCTAAGATGGACATTCCACAACAGCCAGGGAGGGGTTTGTGACAAGTTGGTGAGAAACACTCTTCCAAAAAGATTTATTTTGTACTTAGTGAGCAGCTGGAATATATAATTAGAGACTAAACATTTGTGGAATCAAATCCCAGTCATCAGCACTACAGCTATATTAAAGATGACATCTGGATCAGAAAGATGGAGGTTCCTCGCCCAATTATACTCAGAGTTGGTCCTCAAAGAAGCAGCCTCTTGAGAGGCAGCTTTTCTGCAATGTCCGGTGTCAGTTAACTTTAAGTATGAGAAGGCACACAGGATACTGAACCAACCAAACAAAAGCATGAAATAAGAGGCTTCCGGACGTTACTGGTTATTTCTCAGTGATGATCACTCCATCTCCCAATTTCCTAAAGGAAGAGGTAGTATTTACCAATAAGATAAAATTTTAAATCCTGTCATGTTGCTGATTTATATTGACGTGAAACCTATGAGCCTCAGACTCACTAAAATGCCACGATTTTCCGTGGTTGTCATATTTGCTTTCACTTTCCCCCAAGTGGCTCTGCAAGAATAAATTTCGGAAAATGCATGTTCCAGGGGCTTGTTTTTGCTCTCTTGCTGAGTACAGTTCTTCCCAGGACAGTTTCCAACATGCCAGGGAGGGTCCTGCTCTCATGCATTATTCAGGGACTTCTGTGATTATTTGGTTCAGAGGCGCCCTGCTTCCGCTGCCTCTCTGGGATTTGGGCCTGAGGACGTCTCAAGGCACTTTGCTCTGCAAAGCTGTGGTTTATGCATGCGGGCATCCACCTGAAGCCTGGAGCCGCCCCAGAGTGAGATAAGGCCCAATTCAGCCTTACCCGCAGCTCTAATCCCAGCCAGGCAAGGCAGAACACCAGATAGCACATTCAGATCCTCTTATCAGACCATTCGTGTTCAGCGGTGCTCTCTTCTTAGCTAATTTCTCAGACGCTGCTTTTAGGGAACGTGAGAATCACAAGGGTAGAGGCGACAAGGTGGCTTCATTGCAATTGTTTTGCACCAGCCAATTTGGAAAGCAAAAGAAGTAAAGCAGGAAATCTAAGAGCAAGGCACGTGTTTCAATATTTAGGCTTACATCTGACAGATTGACACAGCTTTTCCTAAAACATCACAACAACTAAATAAAAAATCATCTCTGCCAGATTTCGCCATGTTCTTCGGTAAAAAATTCCTCTGTGTTGGGATCTTTCTACATTCTGCCATCCAGACTGAACAATCACTTTAGCATATTTGACAAAATGCCTGAGAGATCCCCACCTGATTCCATCCCTGGCCAGCTCTCAAAGAAAGAGTGCCTTGGAGGTCATCCCCCAGGCAATAATTAAGGAGCAAGCTAACTTAAAATGCAGAAAGTTCATGTGAAATAAAAATTGATATTAACAGCAATAATAATAATGGCTGACATTTATTGAGTGCATACTATATCCATTACAGTTCTACATGGTGTACTTGTATTATGCAATTTAGTCGTCAAAACAACCCTTTGAGCTATGTAGGCTTTTAGACGATGTCTGTAATTTCACAGAGCTATGAGAGTTCTGACAGTCTCTTCCATCATCTTGTGAGCGTCAGGCTGTCTTAGAGATGTGGTTTGTGACTGAATGCTGCAGTGGTCCAGGCTTTGCTGAACTCAAAGCTCTAGAAGCAAAATGAGCATCTCAGGGTTAAGGGATTTGTGTTGACACATGGGTAGGCAGCAGGAGATGAGAGTGAGGCAGCACACTGCAGGGTTGGGGAGACAGAGGGCGTCTATCTCATCTCAGCCTCATGAGCGTACGGATCCAGACGGTCCTCTAGATATTTACAGCTTAGGAGAAGTCCTAGAAACAATTTTCCTGAGCTCAGCACACCCATAAAACCGTGTAACAAATTTACACTTGAGAAAAGGGTGTTAGAGACAAGGGGGAATGACTGCAGTTGCATTAGTTTTTAACACTCCCAAGGAATCTAGGAGCCAAAAGCTGTAGTAATCTCAGGACAATAAAGGATGGTTAGAAACAGTGATACAAAAGAATTCAGATAAAGCCAAAGCCCGTGCAATGCTATAATTCTCTTTCTGGCTTTAAAACAGATCTTTTTTGAACAGAATATTACCAAGACTCAGAACTGTGTTCAAAGGAGGTTGCTGGATCCCAGAGTTGGCTATTCCAAAGCCTTTATGCAGGAAGAGGAGATTCAATAAGATACAAGCCAACTCCATTCATTTGGACAGAGCGAGAGCGCATAATTTCAAGTATGTTGGAAACTTCACTTAAGGTGCAGTGGAAAGAAAATATGTTTGAAGTCAGAAAGATCTGGGTTTCAGTTTCAGGTCTACCTCACTCTGGTTTCACCTAGTTAGCTTATATGACCTCTGGGAGGCTTAGTTTCCTCATCTAAATAGACAGGGTATAAAGGCTTCCTTCACAGGGTTGTTGGAATTGTTGAATAAGATAATGAACGTAAAGGGCTCAGCAGTAGCTGATGCGAAGCAGATTCTCAGCAAGAGCACACACCCTCCCGTTCAGCAGCTTCCCTTCCTCCATGAATATCAGAGCCTCTGAAACTACCCAAATACAGTGAAATTTTAAACATTGAACAAGCTGTGTTAATAATAAAAAACCCAGCTGATAGTGTTTTTCTGTTTGTATAACATGTTTACAGTTTTCAAAACACTTTCCTCATCCATCATTTCATTTCATCCTCACTAAAAGATTGTATCAGATGCGGAATTTTACAGACGAGGAAACCGATGCTCAGAGATAGGAAAGGATGTTCCTGAGGTGAAACAACTCAGAAGTACTGCAGCTGGGACTTCTCTTTTTCTTCTTCTTCAGCTACTATACTCTTTATTTATTTAAAAATATTTGTTGATTATGTCTTTCAGGCCAAGCACTATGCTAGGTTCTTGGGATATAATAACACACAAGACAGCCTGACCTCAGGGAGCTGACTGCATAGTCATCTTTTGTTTTTTTTAGGAAAATTAACCCTGAGCTAACATCTGCTGCCAATCCTCCTCTTTTTGCTGAGGAAGACTGGCCCTGAGCTAACATTCGTGCCCATCTTCCTCTACTTTATATGTGGGACGCCTACAACAGCATGGCTTGACAAACAGTGCCATATCCGCACCCGGGATCTGAACCGGCGAACCCTGGGCTGCTGAAGCGGAACATGCGAACTTAACCACTGTGCCACCGGGCTGGCCCCAGTAGTCATCTTTTGACAACCCCACACTGTCATATGTTGCTCTAACATAGTTAAGTTAGAAAGAAAACATGAAATTATCAGGTCATTCTACAGTTTGGAGGTTTCACTGATTTGTACATTAGCTCATGTTCTCTTTGTAAACCATTAAAAAGGGGGACCCAGAAGAACTAGCCAGAAGTGCCAGAATATGGATATACCTTCAGGTAATATTTAAAGTTGTGGGAAAAAAAAAATCATCTGAAATAATAAACTCATTTCTAAGCAGGCAGTGGTGTGGACTTTCAATCTGGAGGCACATAATGTCTGATCTCTCTTTTTGTGATGCCAGTAGCCATTGATGATCATTCCTTAGACTATTGCAGAATGGTGATATCCAGATTCCACCATTTCTTCTTCATTTATTAGCTGCCAGGCTTCTAGGAGGAGAAACTTCCCCTTATCTGACACCCCAAGGTATAGTTCATATAGGAAAGTAGATAAATGTTTGACTCATTTTATTTACTGGTTTTCAAACTAATAGGTTGCTTTCCTAGAATCTTCTAAAGGGACTTTTTGTTTATGTTGTTTGTTTTTATGTCATTATGAGCTCATCACTCCAAATACATTGAATGAGCTTCAATACATTGCAGTCATTATCCGTATTGATGCTCAAATTATCTACATTTTGACGAGTAGGAGCTTATTCAAGATGGAACCCGAGTCTTTCTGATACACCCTTGTAGCCATTTATGCATATTCTTAAAGGAGCTTGCACATTGCAGAAGTTCTATATTTTAAAAAAAAAAAAACAAGAAAGATGGTGTTGGAGCTTGAAATTTTCTACAGCTCCCAAAGAAGGAAGCGACTACTGCCCCGGATCTCATCCTGGCCAGCATTACCTGTGCGCCACAGTCTTCTCTCTCACTCCCTACCAAGCGGTGTAACTGCTGTTTGTGCTAATCACACCCGTGCATTGAAGGGGAAATAGATCAGACACCATCTTTAACTTTTATATGTTCTATCTAAGCTCTACCATCAGAGGTTTTCTCTTTATCGTTTTTCCTCCTCTTTTTCTTCTTCAATTCACAGACACGACATTTTCCTCCACGCTAGGAACAATAGGCCGGGCTGGTGATTCCTTTGTGTCTAGATGCCAGTGTCACTCCACAGACTAATCTAGGAGAAACCAAATTCTGCTGGAGGTAACATGGAGCCCTCATCAGGTCACCTCCAAAGTCCACATAGTCACAGTAATAGCCTGAGATCCCTCCAGGAGCCGAGCTGACCACATGGACACTCAATGGGATCCTTCATCTGCAGCGGGCTCTGAAGTGCAGCTGCAGCTCTGCCTAATTAATAAAGCAGTGACGGAACTTTAGAGAAATATATGCACGATAATTTAAATCTCCCACGTTAAAATCAATTCATTCTGTCTAAACTTTGCCAAGGGGGCTTCCTTCATCAACTCAAGTGTGGAGCACAGTGACCTAAAGTTGCAGAAAATACTTTTCTTCGGGCATGGCTGAAGCACCAAAGAGGTAATAGCTTTCAACATCCATTTCTTAGAGATTTTAAAACACTCAAATGAGGACACTTATTCTACCACTTTTCTCTGCTACAAGTAAATCAGAGAAAATAATCTTTAAGGTGTTCAAAATAAATGTAGCTTGGGGCTGCTCGAGGTGGCGTTTACCTTTGTGCAATCAATATATGGATTAAAAATGAGGGCAGGCATCACTTAAGAAGCAGAATAACGCAACTGTAATTCCCCTTGCTTTGTGAACTTCCTTAAACACGCCCCCTCTGCATTTATTATTAATCTTGGTGATAAGAATCTGAGTTCAATAATCAGAAAAAAAGAAGTAGCCTGTCCTTTTAAAATTGACAGTGGCTACCATCTCTGAGTCCTCCATTGAAATGAGGTGAAATATCCTGATGCTAATCTAAAACGAAAAACAATTCATTCAGAAAGCAAACAAATGTAACCAAAAAGAGAGAAAAATCAGTAGAAAAGAGCAACAAAAAACCAGCTAAAAGCTTTTCATCAGTTTTCAGCTTAGGTTTATTATAGCCACAAGGGGGCTCTCAAATCTTTCCAAACACTAAATAAGTGCTGAGAGCTGTTTTTCTAGTAATTAATTTCCACAAATCAATATCACCTATTAATGTACATTCCAGAGACAAGCTACAGACTTCTGACACTTTACACTCAAGGTAAAGAGAGAATTTCCTATAAAAATTCAAGGGGCCCTCAGTGATTGTAAGTCAAAACCAAAAGGAGTTGCACCTGTGAGTTCCTGTGGCTGATCTAGCATAAAAAATCCCTACACTGCAAATTCCGTCAAAGGTTAAAACTGAATTTGAAGCACTGTGTACATAATGGAATACATTGACCGCCGATGGATTTTAAAGGCGCTCTGCCTCCTTCTGCCACATAACGCGCCCCCAAAACAGCCATGGCGGCTGACACACAAAAGTTAAAATGCAGTGACCCTTCCCTGGGGCAACGGGAAGCTGCTGGGGCCATCAGTTCTGGAGGTTTTCAACTCATGCTGAGAGCTTGATGGTGTTGATGGTGTTTACAGCCTGCACCACAAAAGGCCGTTGGAACAAGAGAGGTATTTTAATTTTCTGTTCAAGCCAGAAGATTGGGGCAGAATCTAGTGCGGTGCTTGGGCGGAATGGGAGGTTTCAACAGATAAGGAAAGACTGGAAACGCAGCTTTCTCCAAGGCTCCGGCAGAAGAGAGAATATCACCTATCATCCCTACCACAGGGAAAATATGGGAGCAGACGTGCTCCCAAAACATCCTGTCGGATTAAATATCAAAATCGCCTTTGTACAAACTCAGAAAGCACCTCTGAGCTTTGATATGAAATGGCTTTTGATGACTGCCTTTCCTGTAATTGTAAAGTAGTCCCCAAGAAAGGTAAGGGTTGGTCCCAGTTCTGCCACAGGGCAGGAGTACTTCCGTGCCCTGGTGAGGATGTGGTCTTCCTTCTGGACAGCTTGCGCTCCTAGATCTTGGAACCTCGGGGAGCGGGGAGGGAGGGGAGTGAGGGAAGAGGGAGACACTTGCTCCAGCAGCGCCATTGCCCCTCCTGATCCCGGTTTCCACACGTCAGGGTCTCACATTCACTCGTTTCTTGAAATTAAAAATTATCATAGAGTAAATCCCTTGTCCAGGAAGGCTAGCCTTGTTTCTCTGACTCAGACACCCCAAAGATGTGTTCTGGAAAAACAAAATTCTCTCTCATGAAACCCTACACTGCTCATCATATGCCCCCAATACAAATTGAACTAAACCTTGACGTAAACTAGGGAGATTTTTAGCTAACATTTTTTAGAGTGGGTGCTTCCCCAAGTATAATTCCCAGTTTAGTGGGAGTCCTTCATAATTTGCCTTAATCATTTTTTTTTTTTTTTTTTTTTTTTAGAATTTCAAAAGGTGCCTCCTGGGAGGCATCATGGTTTTTTCAGTTCTAATCCAGACTTCCATTTAAATCCTTCCTCTTCCTCACTTTGCAAGTTGCTTTTGTGCTCTCCCACATCTATCCCAGAATACTCTCTCTCATTCGTGCACCCTTGGAAGGTTGATCTTCTAGTGGGACATCCTTTGTTAGAGCATTCCAGCCACGACCTGCGGCTGAAGTTCAGCCTAGGGCTTGTGTGTACAGGCTGGGTCCTGACTCAGAGCCCTGCCCTCTAGAAGGGCAGCTGGGACTGAGGCACATCTTGTGAAGGAGGAGGATCAAGCAGGTGGAAACATCCAGATCCTTAACAGATTACAGGGCATTTAGTTTTTGGATAAAGCACATCTAGTCAAGTTTAAGTATATTTTTTTGAAATACATTTTGGCCTGCGTACTTAAAATAGCTCGAGGTAGTAAACAGAAGGAATTTCCCACCTCCAAGCAGAAGGCAAATGTTATAGACGGTATGTTTGTGTCCCTCAAAATTCATATGTTGAAACCCTAACACCTAATGGGATAGTATCAGGAGGTGGGCCTTTGGGAGGTAATTAGGTTTAGATAAAGTCAGGAGGATGGCACCCCCATGATGGGATTAGTGTTCTCATAAGAAAAAGAGACCAGAGGTCACTCTCTGTACCATGTGAGGATACAAGAGTATAGCTGTCTGTAAACCAGGAGGAAGGCCCTCATCAGACACCAAGTCAGCTGGCTCTCTGGTCTTGAACTCTCTGGGCTCCGGAACTGTGAGGAATAAATTCCTGATATTTAAGCCACCCAGTCCATGGTATCTTGTTATAACAGCCTGAACTGACTATGACAGCAAATGCTGGTGTTTTAGAGAAAGTAAAGGAATAAACCTTTCCTCCACCATCCTTCCCCTCTCCTAGAGAACCTGGTTACAGCGGTATTTGGCCACGCTAGCACCTGCTTTCTAAAGAAATTAAATGATCAAATGATCTGCCGTGACGGGGTGGGGTTGGGGGTGAGTTTTTGGATGACTAGTTTTTCTCAGTTTAGAATTCACTAGCCCAACTGCTAGTCTTTACTAATCAATACAAAACCTATTATTATCTCCCACTGAGAGGTGTTATGGGTTGAATTATGTGCCCCCAAAAAGATGTTGAAATCCTAACCACCAGTACCTGTGAATGTGACCTCATTTGGAAATAGATAGAGTCTGTACAGAAAATCAAGTTAAGATGAGGTCATTAGAGTGAGCCCTAACCCAATATGACTGGTGTTCTTTCTTTTTTTTTCAGGAAGATTAGCCCTGAGGTAACTACTGCCAATCCTCCTCTTTTTGCTGAGGCAGACTGGCCCTGAGCTAACATCCGTGCCCATCTTCCTCTACTTTATGTATGGGATGCCTACCACAGCATGGCTTTTGCCAAGCGGTGCCACGTCCACACCCTGGATCCAAACCGGCGAACCCTGGGCAGCCGAGAAGCGGAACGCGTGCGCTTAACCGCTGCGCCACCAGGTGGCCCCGACTAGTGTTCTTATAAAGAGGAGAATTTGGGACACAGAGACAGACAGTGTGAAGACACATGGGGAAGATGGCCATCTACAAGCCGAGGAAGTCTGAGGCTACGAGAAGCTAGGAGAGAGGCGGGGGACAGATTCTCTCTCATGGCCCTCGGAGGGAACCAACCTTGTCAACACCTTGTTTTGGACTTCTAGACTCCAGAACTGTGAGAGAATAAATTTTTGTTGTTTAGACCACCCAGTTTGTGGTATTTTTGCTACAGCAGCCCTGGGAAACTAATTCAAGGGAGATATTTATTGGAGAAAGAGATGAACATAAGGCAGAGGAAACCCACATTAGCTACCCACCTTAACAAGTCTAGTTTTTATCTATAAATAGGAATGGACCATTAAGGGTTACTAAACATTTGAGAAAAAAATGAATAAATTGATTAACTGTCTGGAAGAAATAGGTGACTTAAGAAACAAAGGAGAGCTTTAAAAATATTATTGTGACTATCCTGAAAAATTATTGCATTTATTAGACAAGAACAAGATATTAGGGAAAAGAACAAGAAAGATTTCTTAGAAATTAATTTACACTCATATATACATTGGGCCTGAAAAAAATCAATAGCTAGGACAAACGATAGGGTCCAGGAAACCTGCCAAATGTGATAGGGAGGGGAAGATGATAAGAAATTAAATTAAGTGACAAGGAGATGGGTTCTATAGGTCTAAAGTCCATCTAGAAATAATTCCTGATAGAGAGTAAAGAAAAAGAAGAAACCACGGGGAAGAAATAATAAAAGTAAATATAGAACATTCCTTAAGGCTGAAAAAGCATGAATGTTCAAATTGAAAAGGTCTGTGGAATTCAGGGGGTGTGAATGAAATTTTAGAACCCAAAACTAAAAAGAGGATCTATAAAGCTTCTGGAGACAAAAGACCTAAAAAGAGTTTACACACACGGAATAAAAATCAAATTGCCCACAATTTTCTTATCAGAACTCTAGAAACTGCTAGAAACCGAATCAGTGACTTCAAACTTCCAAGGAGAAATTATTTTAAACACTGAATTTTCAACCTCGTCAAATTATCAAGCAATTGTATGGATAAAATAAAAAATGTTGACGTGCTCAGAGAATTACCTTCTTTACACTCTCTGTAAAAATAGAAAACTATATTTGAGAAAGCATCCCAATATAAGTAATAAGAAACCTATAAAAAAAGAAGTGGGATCTGAGACACTGGTTTTAGCCTGCAAGGGAAAGATTTACAAGGATGACAATTGGATATCTTCAAGAAGAACATATGTGAGAGGAAAGTGATTCCCTTTCAACAAATACCAGGATTCACAGGTTGAATATTTTAGATAATACTGATGAAAGAGGCATTGAATTCTCCTCTCCGTAAGATAAAAGAAAGACAATTAGCAATCCCAAGAAAAACAAAAAGCTGAAAGAGAAAGTCACAATCAGATGTGAAGCAATCAAAAACATGGGAATATTTTAAGGACTAAATGGAGTGTATGGGAAGAGAATCCATTTGACTTTGGTGTGAGTTGGAGGACCCATTGTACATTTCCTTTTTTGTGAGTCCAATCACACAATTTGTGAATATTTACAGGATCACATATGCATATTATTTATTGGCTTTTCAATTTTTCATTTTTAGAATCAGCCTACAGAACAAGTTTAGAAGCCTATGTTACATTTGTCATCCTTAAAAATGAAATAGCCAGTTGGTTTACCAGCAAAATGAGTTTACTTGGGAAGAGCAGAGGAATTGCAATTTGGGTCAAGGAGGCTATGGCAAACCATAGCAAGTCCAGAGAAAAAAAAAGAGGGGCTTGCTATTATAGAGGAAAGGAGAGAGTTGGGAGGGGCTGTTTTGAACAAAAGTCCAATGCAGGAGATAGAAAGTTTCAGCTTCTCACTGGCTGAGGGTGGTGGTTTCTCACTGGCTGGAGAAATCTTTCTTCCTCCTGCTGGGGTAGTAAAGTGCGCTTCTTCCTGTGGGGGATGAAAGGTACATCTCTTCCTGTTTAGGATCTGCAGATGGCAATGAATAGTAGAACTGAGAGCTCCTCCTTTAGGGCTTCCTGACTCCATTTAAAATGTGGTTTCCTTTCTTTATTTTCACACATTGAAGGCTAGAATGCAAATGTTCACAAAATTCTTACAGAATGAAGGTAAAGCCAACAGATGTTGAGGGTGGAGTAAATTGAGGGGGCACAGAGGAAACTAAATGTGCATTAATTTCCTCCATTTCCATAGTGGAGAGTCAAGACATCTCTGGGTGACAGTGAAAGAAAGAAAGCTTTTATTCATTGAGGAACAAATCCTTGTTGAGCCCCAACACAGCAGAGGAAAGAATAGAAGCAACACACAGTAAAGAGGCTGTGGTCCAGACACCTTATCTTGACCGGACAGTGACAATGTCAGTGACAGAGTGTGAGATGGAGCATACCCTTCTCAAGGATTGTTGCATGCTGATGCTTTTTACCACTCTTGCATTCAGCCCAATTACATTACATGGGACAGATTCTCCTAAAGTCAGATGCAGAGTTCACACTATACCCCTTTGCGGTACTTTTCACCTCTCTCCTATTTCTGCTTTTATTCCTTTTCATTGATCATAGGATAGCTGTGGGGTAGGTAAACCCGTTCTTATGCTCCTATCTTTCTGGAAGTAAATTGTAAAATTTATCTTGATAGCCAAATAGCCTCAGAAGCAAGGGCTTTATGTATAGTTCTCCTGCCAGGCCAGAAATGGGATTAGAGAGAAAAGTCCATCTCACAGGCACTGTGATCAGAGAACAGGAAAAGAAGGAAGAACGCCCTGTGCCCACCTGAGTCCTCAGAAACGCCCATGACAGGAAACTGAGAACCCTACACCAGATTCCTTCAGGTTCAACTCTGCCAGAGTCACTGAAAAAATGAAACCTTCCAGTGAATCAAGTATCAAAACTACGTCCCCACAGTCCAACACCAATGCCTAAGAGGTGTGTGTGTGTTCATTTTTAAATACAAAGATAATTCCTCACATTCAGAAAGAGAAAAGAGACCATGTGTGATATTGTGATTTATAATAAGATATATTATATATTTGGTCTGTTTCCAGTTCCTGGCCCAGAGCTCCTAAAACCCTTGGAATTTCCTAAGCCATGAGAGCATAAAGGTATCTTTTGTTATGTTAATGGCGTGACTTTTTTGAAAGTCCCTAGGTAACACAAGGGTGGGGGCAGGTTGACAGGAGAACCAATCATGTGGTTACAGGGTTAGAACTTTCAGTCTCAACTGGCCCCCACCCCCAACTCTGGGGAGGGGAGAGAGGCTGCAGATCCAGTTCAATGCCAACAGGCAGTGATTTAATCAAGCATGCCTATGTAATGAAACCTCCATATAAAACCAAAGGACAGGCTTTGGAGAGCTTCCAGGTTGGAGAACACATGGAAATGGGGGGAGAGAGGCGCACTGGGAGAGGGCATGGGAGCTCCACACCCTTTATCCTTTCCTCATTTCTTGTCCTATGCATCTCTTTCATTTGGCTGTTCCTGGGTTATATCCTTTTATAATCAACGTAGTAGTAATTTAGCCATCTAGTAAGTAAGCTGTTTCTCTGAGTTTTGTGAGCTGCCATCGCAAATTAATTGAACCCAAGGAAGGGGTCGTGGGAAGCTGTTAATCAGAAGCCCAGGCCACAATGTGGACTTGCAATTGGCATCTAAACTTGGGGAGGGGAGGCAGTCTTGTGGGACTGAGCCCTTAGCCTGTGGGATCTGATGCTGTCTCCAGTAGATATGTGCAGGTGGATACTGAATTGAATTATAAGACACCCAGCTGGTGTCATAGAATTGCTTGGTGGTGGGAAACCTTCCGCCACCCCCAGCCCCCGAGCCACATTGTGATTGGAATTGGAATTATACCATGATTGGTTGACAGCTTTATAATGAGCAGAGCATCACCTAATAGAGTAACCAACATCTACAAGCCTGAAGAATAAAAAGTAATGGTTAGAAAGCTAACAATTGCTAACAGGCAAACTGCCCTTCTGTGTAGATCTTCATTGTCTTCCTGTGCTAGTGAGGAGGAAAAAAGTGTTGAAAAGTTCATTTTAAGAGTCAACTTCAGAATTCTCCTCAGGAAGAGAACTGTTCTTGCTTAATGAAATATCTACACCATGTATGTGTTTTTTTTTTTTTTTCTTTTTGAGGAAGATTAGCCCTGAGCTAACATCCAGCACCAGTCCTCCTCTTTTCTTGCTGAGGAAGATTGGCCCTGAGCTAACATCCATGCCCATCTTCCTCTACTTCATATGTGGGATGCCTGCCACAGCATGGTTTGATAAGCTGTGCATAAGTCCGCACCCAGGTTCCAGATTGGCGAACCCCTGGCCACTGAGTGAGGTGGAGTGTGCGAACTTAACTGCTGTGCCACTGGCCCGCCCTCCATGTGTGTTTTTATATAGAAGGAGCTCTGTGCTTAGCATGGCCAGATAAAGCAAGGATTCAGATACTTTCTAAGAGAAGCTACCTTGAATTTGGGGTAAGAGCAAGTAGGAAGGAAAGAGAAGCTTCAAGAGAGAGAAAGACAGTGATGGGCCAAGCATCATGGGGGAGGCATGTGGGGAAATATTGGCCAGCAGGAAGTTTCCGGTGGCAGAGTGAGTGAAAGATTTGAAAAACAAGGATGACTAATATTAACTTTTAAACTGATTTCTGTGTGATTCTGTCTTGTAAGACCTCTTTGCCACCCTAAACCATCAGTAGAGTCAGCTAAGCAAGCAAACGTTTTGTGTGAGTGGTGAATTGGGGCAATCGAGAAAAACAGGCTAAACTTTTCAGTCGGGCCAGGGTTGGGATGCCACTGGATGCAGCCTATCAGAGCCAAAGGTGACCTTGAAAAGGAATAAAGTCCTTAGAGTGCATAAAAAATTGGGGGAAGGATATGTGCTCCCCTGCTTATCCCCCAGACCCTGATTCCAGCCCAGCTTGTAGACCCCAGCCTCACCGCCAAGCACATGCACTTTCTGGCCAAGACTCTCCTGTTACCTGTCTGTTCTGAGCTGATTTTTTCTGATCTAACAGAAATTGAACTTGCTAGCTTGACTGCGACTGGGGCTTGAGACACAGATATTCCTGGTCCTTTCCTACTTCTCTCAAGCCTTAATAGTCTTCATATTTTAAGCAGAGGTTTTCTTTTGTTGGTGAAAGACTAAATTACAACAGTAGGTACGAATGGTTATTTATTATATGTATTCAACTTTCTAATTTGTTTTTAATGAGGTCTCCTATTCACATGTTTTTTATTCATTAATTCATGCAACAGATACTTACATACCTACTACGTTGCAGCCACTGTCGGTTCTATTCCATGAAGTAATTCTCCTTTTCTGTACATTGTAATAAATGTATTTGCTTCCCAGTATAGAAAAAGTTCAATAATATTAAGCTTTTCTTTGATATTCTTTTTTACAAATAACTGCGTTTTTCCTATTTACCTAGAGCTCAAGACATTCTGAACATTTTCCAAAGATTCTTTAACACTCCAGCCAAGTGGGAGAAAAAGAATTGCTATTCTGATTCAAAGATGATTTAGGAACAGGGCCCAAATAACATTAGCAGTAGAAAAGCCCTTTAAAAATAGGACCATTTCTCTGTGGTCTTCTCTGCCAAACCAGCACCGGGCAGGGTCTCCTGACAGTACCTTATTGCTTCCTCGCTAACATGCTGAATGCTATTTCCTTTGCAGCCCCGAGGTAAGCAACAAGAATGGCTTTTCATTTCTGCTGTTGGTTTTACACCAGTAAAAATGTTCATTTTACTTCATTAGCAAGAAACAGATTCGCTCTGTCTAGGGGCCCAGTGCTCCTTCATACAGAACCTTGTTTCCTTGTCACTTGTCCTAAAACAGACCCAGCGGAGTTGGAGGTCTCTAGAGGATTTGTTTGGGGATTGGCCCCATTAGTAGTACTTAGTGTACTGTTCACAGCACGAGACCTGTAATTAAGCCGCAGGAAAACAAATGGTAATTTCTTACTTTTGATGAACACAGTAATAGAAAAATTACCTAAGCTCACTGGCTACATTTTTTGTTGTTTTGTTCTGTCTCGTGGACAGTTTTCCATTAGGTAAGGGCCAAGTAGATTTCCTCACCCATAACACACACCTAAGCTCTAAGTTGGCAGCAAATTCCCCAGACATAGGGCAACTCATATTTCCCCTCTATTTCAACTTAACAACGAATCCATTTTTAACACTGTCCTAAGATTTGCTCATTAGACAGAATTCGAGCTTTGATACCACTTACTTGAACAAATTATTTAACCTTTCTGAGCTTTACTTTCCTTGTGTCTAAATGGTGGTAAAAATAGTAACAACCTCAAAGGGTTTCCTGTGAGGGTTCAATGAAACACAATATGGAAAAATCTTAATGCAGAGCCTATCACATAAAAAGCATTAAATGAAGGTCAGCCATTCTCATCATTCACAAGGTTTTATAATAGTAATAATAATAATAAATGATAACAACCCAAACAAATATCTTCATTTGTGCCTGGTGAGGGGAGAAAATAGGTCGACTTTCTCCTTCTTTCCTCCACTGCTTGGTCTCCCTCCCTCACTGAAGCGGGGAGAAAGGATTTCTCATAATGTTGGTTAGAGTCTGGAATATGGTGGAGCCATGTTTTCCTGATAGGAAGAGCTACCAAACTTTCAAAGTGAGCCACCATGGTGAGACCACCCTGTACTTGCTCCTCTCACCCTGGGGAGCCAGGATGCTCACTGTGACCTCCAGCTCTACACCGCATTCTCCAAATCAACTTTTACCTGACTTCAGCCTTGCTTGCAGGGTATTGTACGCAGTCTCAGTCCTCAATCAAGAGGAACTTTGGCTCCTATTTGGCATTGTCTCCTTAGTTAAGGAACTCCAACTGTAGCATTCTTGTGTGCTGGCCATAATCCCATCATAACTGTACCAGAATCTCACTTCAAATCCCTGGCCCCAGGCACTGTGCCAAGCTCTGTGGAAACATAGCCTCATGTAAGCTCCGTAATCCTCAGAGAGGAAGGTGTCATTATCTTTAAATTTTGGAGGACCAAGCCAGGTCCAGAGATGTTATAGCACCTACCACAGAGCTAATAAGTTTTAGTACCAGCAAGTAAATCCACATCTGTCTGGTTGCAAAGCCAGTGTCTACAAGTCTTATATGGCTCTGCCTCATATGTGCTAGGAATGATAATAAGTGCCTGGGATACCAAGATAATGAAAACACTTCCCTGCCTTCACAGAGCTCAGGGTTGAGTCTAGGAACTCCGAGTCAATACAGCGTCCCTCCACATGTGTGGCCTGCAGACCCCTTTACACATGACCTGAGCTACTTCTCTAACGTGCAGGTTCCTAGATCCCTTGTCTTAGTCCTTGGAATTGCTGTAACAAAAATGCCATAGACTGGGTGGCTTAAAGAGCAAGCATTTATTTCTCACAGTTGTAGAGGCTGGGAAGTACAAAATCAAGTTGCTGGCAGATTGAGTATCTAACAAGGACCACTTCCTGGTTCCTAGATCGTCCTCTCCTCACCGTGCCTCACGTGGAAGAAAGAATGAGAGAGCTCTCTGGGGATCTCTTCTTATAAGGGCATTAATCCCATTCATGAGGGCTCCACCCTCATGACCTAATCACCTCCAAAAGGCGCCACCTCATAATACCATCACACTAGGGGCTAGGATTTCAACATATGAATTTTGGGGGAATATAAACTTTTAGTCCATAACACCCCTCTGCCCCCATTCCTGCTGAATCAGAATGCCTCTGAGATGGGCCTGAGGATTCTGCAATTTTTAATACGTCACCAGGTGATTCTTAAAGTAATTAAAAGTTGAAAACTACTAGTTTTAAATTTAAAAGTAAAAGATAAGACAGAATAAGAAATAGCAAAGTCTTAGGAAATCCCCCTAAAACATTAATTCATAAGGATGTTCTCTTTGCCAAATGTATCTAAATTCTTAGCCTGAATATTTTCTGGAGTTGCTTAAATCCACCAAATATAATTCTTTCTTAGGAAGAATCATGTTAGCATTGGATTACAATAAAAATTTTATTACTAGGCTTCACTTTAAAAAGAAGAGGACATTATTACAGGGCTAACCAGAACCATTACTCAAACATGATAAACGCAAAATCAGAGGTCCAAGAGCTTTTTCCTTGAATCTAAAACATTAAGCCAATAGCTCAAATGGTTAGAGGTGAATCTGTAAATGCTCTTCAGATTAGCATGTATTCTTGTTTTGTTCTTTTGTGGTTTAAGTGAGAGTCACGCCACCAGTTTAGGAAAACTTCTTATCTTCTCACATCTCATTTGCACCCTGCAGCAGCCTGACTGTGCTCCCTTCTCTAATTCCCAGGCACCACTGCCTTCATATAAATCAGCAGATTACCTTCCCACATCTAGCCTCTACTCAAAACCAGGAACAGGCTTCTGAAAGAAGTTCCCATTTCTTACTCTGACATGCAAAGTTCTCTGCAATTTGGCCTCTCTCATCTTTTTTTAGACTTTACTTCTTTTCAAAATTAACTTTTTTTAAGGAGTTGACCTACTTAAGATTCTACATTCCCATATCTATGCTTTCTCTTTTTCTTTCTCTCCTACAAATGCTGAATCAGTAAGAGTAGGCTGGGTTATCTGCAGTAACGAAACAACCCCTAACTCGCAGTGGCTTAAAAAAATAAAGGCTTATTTTTTGCATAAATGGTGTGTCTATGATGATTTGGCACAGAGCTGGCCTCATCTTACACATTACAGAATCAGCAGATGAAGTAGCCATTTTGAACATCGCTGGTTGCCATGCCAGAGGATAAAGAGAGCTCAGGGAGACTCAGATTGGCAATTAAATGCTTTGACCTGGAAGTGACACGTGTCACTTTGCTCTCTACTCATTCATCAGAACTAGTCGCATGGGCCCATTCAACTACAATGGAGTCAGGATCTACAGACCCACCAGTGGCTCAAATGGGTAAAAATATTGGTAAACAGTGTTCATGACTAGCAAAAGAAAGTACTTTTCAAGTCCTATCAATACTAAAGGCTGAGCTCAAATACCTCCTCTGTTGCTTTTCCCACAGAGCCCAGCTGGATGGCAGTGGTGTCGTTTTCCCTTCACTCTTAGAACATTTATTTTTTATTTCATTTATTTGGTACTGTCATATCTAAACATTTTAAGTTATTATTTCATGTACATATGTCTTATCTCCAAAACTGCATCATTTTGGAAATCATTCACCTGATCTACCACAGTTAAGAGCACATAACAATGTTTAATAGTATATTTAGACATTGATTACCTTTCCAAATTACATTTAAAATATGGCATCTATCACACTACTCGTTCACTTTGTGCCACGATACATGAAAGCTTTGAACTCCTTATTTATCCAGTTTAATTCTTATGACAGTCATTTCAAATACTATTTCCTTAGTTGTTGGTTTTATCAAGCACTTATATTTTATTGAACACTCATTAGATATTTGCTAATGTTTTACATGTATCCCAAACACATAAGATAGTCACTGACAAATAATAAGCATCCAATAAATACCTCATTGAATAATTCATTCTGTGTTCAAAATGACCCTGAAAGAAAGAATCCTCATTTTACAGACAAAGAAATTGATTGAGGCTTAGAGATGTCTGGCAAACAATGCAGTATAATATTCTTATACAAAATAAAGCTGCTTTTATCAAAGCTGTTAAAAGGATATTATATTGATTTAGTGTAGAATTGATATTTTTAAAACTTTTATTATTCTAGCTGGGTTCTTGATGACGATCAAGAGAAATCAATTCTAGCTCACTAAGGCAGAATTTGGGTGGGGGAGGAGGTAAAGGAGAGCTTGTAAAAATGAGGAACTAGCTAAAGAATAGGTTCAGAGAGGAAAAGCAGGATCTAAGGGAGGCAAGGCCCAGCTTTAGTCCCGCTGCAGGAAGTCAGCTGAGGAAGACTTCCCACTGGCCCCTGGCTCCCCAGCTGTGGGGCTCTTCACCCTACTGTAACTCTCTGACGATTGTCGACTCTTCTTGGACCTGTGAGCCTCCTCAAGAATTGACGGGCTGGAATTGACGGGCTGGTATAAGCCTGGTCAAGCGTTCTCACATGTTTCTATCATAGACGCCCACTGGTACAAGATGGGTCCCTGCTTCTCTGCCATCTTGGGTATCCCCAAAATAAGAAGAGGAGTAAATGAATCCAATGACAAATTTCCAATACAATTAATGTGGGTTAATCAGACCCCATGAGCTGGACTGGCCTTCCCGACCTTGAATCAAAAAACTATGACCAACATTTCTATCAGACATGAAAGAGTAGAAAGTGCTTCCCTACAAATGACCCCCTAGGGGTAGGTAGAACCGCTATTCTCCTCTCACAATGAGAAAACGGAGTCTTAGGTGGGTTACCTGACCAGAACAACAACACAAAGTAAGTTAGTGGAGGCAGAGTCTAAACTTAAGTCTTTCTCTTTTCATATGCTGTATTCATTTTACTGCACAATACTGCGTTTCAATCCATATTGGAATTCAGAGAAGACAAAAACATTTTGTAGAACAGATAGAACCAAGTTTTCTTTAGTTAGGACACTGCTTCCCAACTTCTTTCATGTAGTGGCTGATGTAGAGAATGATCATTATTGTACAGACCTCTGGGAGAAAATGGATGAGGCTGTTCAGGGTGGCCTTCTGTTAAATCCAGAGCCTATCAGGTTCCATGGAAAGCGGAGGGCATCAATATTTTAGATCATATTATGTGGGAAGCTCTAATATATAATATAGCTACATGAAAAAAATTCTAGGAAGCATTTTCTAATCAATATATCTTGGAGTATAATATTAACACAGCCCATGGTCAGGGATAATCCCCTGAGCACTGGTTTCACATCTACTACTGGCCAAACTGAGTGGTCAGGGCAGAGAAAGACAGGTCCACGTGTTTAAAGAACTCAGATTGCCATAGGAGACACAACAAAGTAAACAGAAAATTGCTGTGTGGTGTGATGTGGCCACAAGTCAAGGAATGCTGGCAGCCACAGATGTTGGAAAAGGCAAGGAACAGAGATGCTCCCCTAGAGCCTCTGCAGGGATCACACCCTGCTAGCACCTTGATTTTGGCCCAGTGATACTGAGTTCAGACTTCTGGGCTCCATATCTTCAAGAGAGTACATTTCTGTTGTTTTAAGCTGCTAAGTTTGTGAGTATTTGTCACAGCTTGAGTTAGAGTGTTTTGTTGTCAATTTGGGAGCAACATTGCTCAGTCGCTGTATAGCCCCAGATTAAAATTCCCAAAGTGAAGTTATGTGAGATTTGGAAGGTAGAAACCAAGCAGCAGCCGTTACACTCTGAAGGTCATCACTGGTTAGAAGCCGAGACCCGTGCAGAGGTGAAGTCATGTTCTGCTCTGGGCTCCGTGTTACCAACTCTGCACCCACATCTCAGTCTTAACAGCTGGCCCTGTCGACTGACTGTGCCTCCAGACACACACTAGACCCTGTGCTAGGAACTCACAGAGCCATGATGCCATGAGTAGTCAAAAACCTTCCATAGGCTTCTGTACTAACCACCTCACCGCCCCACTGTGTTAGCTGTACATGTCTACCTTCAAGATTTCTTTGCGAGATTCGATTCATTCATCCATACCAGAGCTGATCAGTGATTTTTATTTGATTTAAAAATTCTCCTTTTCAGATTTTTACCTTCTAAACTCCTCCCACAACTGTGAAAGTTCTTATTCCTATAATAAATTCCTTAATATGCACAGTGGTTTTGCTTCCCTGATTGAATCTTGACTGATCCATACATGTGAGCTGAACTAGGCCTTAACCAAATGTACTTGGAAGGAGGGGAAGGACATGAGCAAAGGTAAGAGATGTGGTGACTGAGTGGAGGTTGAGAGAAGAGGGAGAGGATTAGGGTGACTCCTTGGTTTCTAGCTTGAGGTTGTTTGGGGGACCTGTGTTAGTTTCCTAGGGTTGCCATAACAATGTGCCACAAACTGAGAGTCTTAAACAACATAAATTTATTGTGTCACAGTTCTGGAGGCCAAAAGTCCAAGATCAGGGTGTCAGCAGGGCCACACCCCTCCTGAAGGTGTTAGGGAAGAATCTGTCCCAGGCCTCTCTCCCAGCTTCTGGTGGTTTGCTGGCAATTGTTGATATTTCCTGACTTGTAGATACATCACCTCAATCTCTGCCTTCGCTTCACATGGCATTTTCCCTGTGTGTTCTGCTGTGCTTTATTTTAATTGCTTTTTTAATTATCAGTGTCTATTAGTAGATCATATGCTCAGCGATGAGAAGGGCTGGATCTATTTTGTTCCCATTATGCCTCTAATACCTTGCACATCTCAATAAAATTTCTATGACTGTATGAATATATACATTAATTGAATTTTGATTATTCATTAGCCTGGGGCTTGGAAATATTTCAAAATTATTTTATGAGGAATGTTTTGGTTCTGCGTATGGACATTCTGTGAGAGAATTTACAGTGACTTGTTTGCTTACGTGTCCTTGTCAGTCCCCACCACATTTATAAGACAGAATGAATCCCACCTCTAGCTATGGGCTGGATTTAACAAGTGATATAGACATCTGCAATTTCAGGTATTTGTCAGGGAGCTTTTAAAAAAAGCTTTGAAATAGAATTTGCCGAACATTTGTTTTGAGGATAGAACTACTCATGCCTCTAGATAAACGAAAATATATCCTTGGGTTAAACCAAAGCATTAGGAGCCTGCATACCTGGACAAAATTGTATGACTTCTTATGGAATTTCTTTAACAAACTTTACTTGGATATAAATGTGACATTGTAACAACTTCATAGTTGTTCTAATGCTAACTCCATTAGATTCACCATAAGAATATTTTTGAGGATATTGGTCGCATTGCATTGTGACCTCCTGTTGGGCACCCATGGAGTAATGTCAAATTCCAAATTCTACTTCTTTTGGAAGATCTGTTTGTTTTTATCATATCATCAAATTTCAGTTTCATTACCTGAAAGATGAGGAAAATAATTATATCTACATCATAGGGTTTGGGACAAAATAAAATGGGATAATATCAACAAAATGCTTTTACTTAGCACAGCGCTTTGTGCATGATAAGCAATGAATAAGTATTGATCATTTGTCACCATCATCATTGTCACCATCACTATATTACCCTCCTGACATCTAGGATTGGAAAACACCCAGGCACATGCCTGACCACCTCCACCAAGTGGAATTACTTTATGGACAAAATAACCTTAAGTTCATCTTAATTTTTCCTACTCTTACTTTCCCCTTGAACAAATTTTCTCATTTACATATTTCTAAGTACATTTTTGTTCACACTTTTGGATGCTGGCTTACAGTCTTTGTGGGATAAAGTGAGTTATTAATACATACACACGTACATACATTAGTTTTCAAAGGGCAAAGATGGATCACAGAGAGGTGAAATGTACTCAAAGTAGCAAAGCAGGAGAAATTCCTGTGTTCTTAATCTTAGCTCCAGGGCTTTTTCCTCTAGAGCCACTGAAGCTTCTCTTTTGCAGAATTTCTACGCCATCCCGTCTAAGAGTTTAATAAGGTTTATGCCACATTCCATGCTACTTATTGTCGAAATAAAAGCTTTCCTTCTTGTTTGGCACAGAAACTGCATTGAGGGAAGGAAGGACCCTGAGAGTACAGATCACAATAGCTGGAAAGGAAGAAAGAATTCCTGGCGTGTTGTGTACTGCCTAGGTGACCTAAATATTGCACAGTGAACTGATATAAGCAGGAATTTTAATATTATTTTTAAAGAAAGAAAGTCAATTTCTCTTTTTTCCCAAAGGTAGCTGTGATTAATCTGTGGTGGTACGAAGAGGGAGTAGCCAGACACTGAGCCCTTGAGGATTTATGGCTCTGTATGTATAATAAACATAAGTTTATAAATACATTTGTGAGCTCCAGGCTGTACCCTTAAACACTCCAGGTACCTCCCTCCTCCCTCTTTATACCACATGGCCTTGGAAGCCACATCAAGGACATTCGGGGCTGCCACCTGCCCTACATTTCTCTACAGAGATTGGTGTTTCTCTCTTCTGACCACTTTAGCTGCATATCTCTCCACCCCCACCACTACCACTGCCACCTCTTGCTTTACACTTATATTTTCTCCATTTGGATTTGGTAACTTGACTCTGAACCATTTGCCTTGGCACAAGAGAACTGGAAACCCCATGCGGAATACCGACACGAGCAACTGTGCCACTGCTCAGCTTCCAGCTTACACAGCCGTGTTTTAGGTGCTAGCTCTGCTCTGCCTGGTTCCAGGATATGCCAATAGGGATGTGCCACTTCCTGCTGGAGTCAGAGGGAGAGATGAGTCCTAGACACTTTTCTCCAGATACGCTGCAGGCTACTGAGGGCAGGAGTCACTTCACTTCCACAGTCTATCCTGTTCTGCAGAACAGGAATCATGTTAGAAATGTCTTTTTTTTGTACATTCACCCCCACCCAAAACACACACACCATCTAGAGGTATATTCCACATGACTTAGTAAGTGCCTATTTAAGTAGATTATACAATAGAAACAGAATTGCAGTTTTCCTCTCTTGCTAAAGACTCCAGATGCTGGAATTATCCTCACCCCAGCACAAAACTTCTTGCCTACCCACTCTCAGTATTGGATCTAAAACTATGAACAAATAAACAAATTCTGACAAGATTTCCAATTTGAATATAGGCCGTTTGCCAGAAAATATTGAGTTCCAATCTCGGCTTTAACTCAGTCTCTTTTTGGTCTTAAAAGAGAAAAACAAAACAAAACATATTTTCTCATCAATTTGTGCAAAGTCATTCTCACCTGCCCCTCTGGGTACAGTGAGGATTAATGGTTTCTATTTCCTAACAATACCCTAGTCCCTCCCTGGTAGTAAGTTAGGGATATGGGCCCATTAGCTGCAAATGTTGCTCCAGTGGCCTTAAAGGATTAATATACTTCCCAAAGCCCTTAACTTACAAATCTGACTCAAAGAGTTAATGGGCTAATTAGTTACTTGTCAACTCTGCAGAGATGGGAAGTATTGTTATTTTGCATTTTATTAAATTCTTGAGGATTGACAACTGCAGAGAGCAGATGTTAGGAGGATTTGAAAGAGGCTGGATGATGGTGACACACAAGGTTGGCTCTTGTCAACAAAGTCTTGTCCAGCCTCTACTAGGGGGGTACGGTGATAATGTCATTAATTATATCCCATGGGCAACTCTGACAACCAGAGCAGTTGGGAAGAGATTGGATCCATCATGTAAAAGTACTTTTGATGTGAGAGTGCCTGTCCTAAAGTAAAATACAGAGTCACATGGTAGAATAATTGTCAGTTTCCACGTTATTGAGTGAGAGAGAGATTATGTAGCGATGTGTGAACTGGGGCAAGATTTAATCCACAGCATAACTGGATATGCAGAATGGTGAGGTACTTTATAGTGAGGCTTTAAATGCCACTTGAAAATATGGTTTACTGTAGAGCCAAAGAAAAGAACATGGGGAGAATATCTAAAAATGTGAATATTCTATCAATAAGAATGAGGTGAGACCAGCACAAGACATCTGAGTCAGAGATACTATCAACAAGGGGAAGTCATTGGAAGATATTCAAATTGCTAGTTATGATCACAGATTATATAGCTCAGACAACTTGTTTCTAAGGAAAAAACTTTAAAATTGCATGAGCCTCTGGATGATTTGGGAATGTGTTCAACCCCTTAGCATACCAGTACATTTTGAAAAATTGGAAATCCTACACAGAACAGTCACAGACCAAATGATGGATAATTAAGCATGCCTGGTACCACAGGAAGCATATTTTATTTAAGGCTCTTGCCAACAAAATAGCTAATTAGACTTTTGTAAAAAAATATGTACAAAGAACAGCTGAAAAGTCCTTCCCTTTTGTTAAAATGGAAAATGGCTTCAAAATGGAACATACACAAACACAAATGTGCAGTCACAGATATTGTAACTGATATACTCCCTGAGAAGTGGAGTGGACCCTCTTGGCTGTCTGGGCAATGGTCATCTTCCTTTCTTTCGTGAAAGTCCTGATTTTCTTCTGATTTCTAATCCTCTGCCCTTCCCCACGATTCAGGTAGATCCTGATAAATCTAAGCCATTAATAATGGGTCCATTGCTGCCAAGGTGGGTAGTTTACAGGTGGTATGTAGCCAGTTTTGTCAATGAGATGTGAGAGGATATTTACTGGAGGGCTTCTGTTCCTTCCTGATAAATTCCATAAGTCAAAAATATCCCTTTTCTATTGCCAGATGATGTTATACTTTGGTATGCTTCTGTAACTACTTCAGCCATCTTGCACTTATAAGGAGAAATAGCCTTTAGATAAAGCTAACACAGACAGCAAAACAGAGAGCTGGAAGAGCTCCTGATCTTGCTGTGACACACCTCTGGAGTTCCTTTCAGAGCAGTGATAAATCCCATTATTTATTCCAGTTGAACTCAGTGCTCTGTTGCTTGCAGCCAAAGGCACTCTACAAATCCAAAATAAATGGTCATATCCTGACCTAAAATTCCTTTTTGCTCTAGAAATGCTAAATGTAACGTTGTACATTTATTAAGAGCACCAGCAATAGAGTCAGACACGAAGTTGGACCCTGACTCTGCCACTGACTGTATGAACTTGGATAAGTTACCTAGACTCTCTAAGCCTCAAGTTTCTGTCTATAAAGGGACAATAACCACTATTTCATAGGGCACTTATAAAGATTATGTAAGAGAACGCATGCAAAGTGTACTCAATAAGTAATATTTGAAATGCAAACATGCATACCTTCCAAAGGCTCTTTTCAAGTAGGAAACAAATCAAGTGAGAAAATAAACACCATTCAAGCAGCAGGATAAATAAAACTAGAAAGACATATGGTACATCGGACAGCATCTGAGTATTTGACTTAAACACTATTTTTTTTACACCTAATCCAGGATAAAGTGAAAAATATTGGTATTTTTTTCTGATCTCTTAGGAACCTGGAATCTAAGGGGAGGATCTCTTAGGAACCTAGGATCTGAGAGGTGCTCAATGTCCCAGGTCTTTGAGATTGTCAGGCAAGGATCAAACAATGAGACTGAGATGGAGTAGCCAGTGGTGTAGATAGAACAAGAATCAATTGAATATGCTGACTCAGAAACCAAGAGAAGAAAGTGTTCATGAAGGATAGAGCGGATGACAGTGTTGAATACTGTTAAGAGACTAAGCACTATAAGAACAGAGAAGTGAACATATGGATTTCCATGGGGGAAGACGATGAAAACCTGACTGGAGTGGGTTGAAGAGTAAAGTATGGTTGAGAAATTGGAGACAATGACTGTATATACGTTTTATATTTTACTACAGCAAGATTAAAAGAAGTAGGGAAGTAACTAGAAGGCTACCAAAGGTGCTTTTTTCTTTCTTTTAAGATAAGATGTGCTGGAACATGTCTACCCTCTGATGGGAATGATGAATTAAGGAAGAAGAAATTGACCGAGCATAGAGAAGGGAGATGATGGCAAGAGTAAAGTTCTTGAGAAGGGGAGATAATGATGAGACATCTGGCCTTAGGTAGGAGCTGGGAAACTTTATTCATTATAGTAAGATGAGCAGTATGGCATGTGCAGACAGATGCATATATGCAGGTACTTTGATGAATTTGGTGATGGGAAAATAAGTAGATTTCTATCCAGTGACTTCTATCCTGGACAACATGATATAAAAGTCAAAAGACACAGAATTGCCCAGAAATGGGTAAATGTTGTACATTTACCTTGTTTCAGATTTCACAGTTTTGACCTTAGGATAAAAACACAGAATTCTGAGGAAGAAGAGCAGAATTTGCTTCTATTTAGAGAATGCTCTAATTGCTCAGACACTGAGCTCCGCTACTTGGATGAATAGCTTCTTTGGAATAGATGCAATATAGATGTTTTAGGGCAGGATAGTCATGAATTTAATAGGAAAACTAGTTCTCTATTATCCAACTACTTGGTGGCAGCACAATGTGGTAGAAAGAAAATAATATGGAGTCAGAAGAAATGAGGTGCACTTCCAGCTTTAAAACTGACAAACACTGTCTAATACTGGGTGGGTATTTTACCTTCTCTGCACTTCAGATTCCCTACCTATATATAAAATTATTGTGACAATAATTTGCATCTCACATATTTTATATAAAAATCAAATTATATGAGAACAATAACAACAATAATGCCCCTGATAGTAATAAAGGCTATTACTTATTGGGTGCCATCTAGGGGGCAGTAATTCTAAACTCTACTCTCTGGGGCCAGCCTGGTGGTGCAGTGGTTAAGTTTGCACATTCCGCTTCTCGGCGGCCAGGGGTTCGCCGGTTCACATCCCGGGTAAGGACACGGCACTGCTTGGCATGCCATGCTGTGGCAGGCATCCCACATATAAAGTAGAGGAAGATGGGCATGGATGTTAGCTCAGGGCCAGTCTTCCTCAGTAAAAAGAGGAGGATTGGCAGTAGTTAGCTCAAGGCTAATCTTCCTCAAAATAAATAAATAAATAAATAAAATAAACTCTACTCTCTGTGTAGGCTTTTATGGGCTTAATTGTGTGCCCCTCAAATTCACACGTTGAAGCCTAATGTCCAGTCTCAGAATATGACTGTATTTGTAGTCAGGGCCTTTACAGAGGTGATTAAGTTAAAATGAGGTCATCAGAGTGGGCCCTAATCCAATATGACTGGTGTCCTTATAAGAAGAGGAAATATGGACACACAAAGAGATACCAGGAGTGCACAAACACCAGAAAAGATCATGTGAGAACACAGGGAGGAGGCGGCCATCTGCAAGCCAAGGAGAGAAGTATCAGAAGAAACCAAACCTGCTGACACCTTGATCTCAGACTTCCAGCCTCCAGAACTGAGAAAATTAATTTCTGCTGTTTAAGACCCCTAGTTTGTGGTCTTTTGTTATAGAAGCCCTAGCAAATGAATACATACATATTTATATATGTATATATATATTAGCATGTATGTATATATATATAGTAAGTATTACGTATATATACATATTGAGGACACAGACTTAGTTTAAGTGACTTCTTTCAAGGTCACATATGACAGGTAAATTCTTACAAAGTGCATACTAATCGTAAGATTGCTGTTAAAGGTAATTGTAAAAAACTGAAGTCACAGAAACAGAAATTTTTTTTAAAAACTTAAATTTGTCTGTTTTCCAAAACCACACTCTTAGATTCCTAGCTTAAATGCTGTGAGTTCATAGCTTTTTGCTGTTGTTATTTTCAAAGCTCCAGCAGCACTGTCTCTTCCAGGTTTATCAGAATTTTTAAACATCCTTTTTATTGCACCTTTTATTCGTCCCTCATTGCAATTCTATCATTCAAACTCAATTAACCAGACTGTTTATTCTTTTGGCCTTTGTTCCCATCTCAGCTGGGATCACTCCAGGGGGTTGCAGCTTGCCAGTTCTGCAATGAGGTGCTTAGATCAGAACTCTGAGTGGGTCCCCATTTACTGGGACAGCGTTGCAATCAGATGGCGCCTATGTCAGTGCAGCCCAGGACCTCGTGGCTTCGCAAACATCTGTGCTCTTTGCTTTCCCCTGCAGCATTTCACTTCCATGAAAAGTGGAGCCTCAAATCTTCCTTGTGCATCTGCGCCTGGGCACTGGGTGACTTCCAGTTGAAGGGTCAATAAATATAATTAAAAGACTCATCCAACTGGATCTCATTCTCTGAGTGCCTTTCCTTGGAGGGCCAACTCTCTCCATCTCATAAATGGATTTTTTAAAATATGAGGGCTTTGAAAGGTTGCAGATGTCCTCAGCCTATTGATTTGCATAGTTTAATGTCTGGCAAGTTATAGTCAGGGTCCTCAGACTCATAAGGACACACCCTCACATGCAGAAATTTAACAAATAATGTTCACCTCATTATTGCCTGTCCAATGGTCACCTACTGAAGAAATGGTCATCTACTCAGCTCTCCTCATAGACACTAATAATGCCTTGACACATTAGGAAATATCAGTGAGAGAAAAACAGCAGTAGTTGGTTTCTTGAGCAACTATTATATGACAGGGCATTTCTTTACAGACTTTAGTCCTATTTCGTACAATAACATGGCAAACTGCCAACTACTACATCTCTCTCATTATTAAGGAAAGCTAAGCGTGCTGAATTTAATATATGCAAGGTCTCATAACTACAAAGTGCCCGAGATTGTCTCACCATTTCCAAGGCTCATGTCTTTTCATTCTATTAGATTTTCTTTCAGCCAATCATCACTGACATTCCAAAAATATGAGTTTTCTTTAAAAAGTTACCCTTTGAAACTTCATTAAGTTGAATGGTGCTTTCTTATACCAACAGTCTGAGCTGCTCTCCTGCTTTAGAAGTCTAGATGTTCAGTGATCCTTTGAATTATTGGTTTATTGCCATATCATTCAAAAGAAATGACAGGGTGGTTCATTTTAAAAATTTCTTTTGCGTCTGAGGTTTTGCCAAGATCTGTTTATCGCTGTCATGTGGAAAAGGAAAATATGATGAGGCTTGAAACGCTCAAATGTGAAGTTTCTCTTTTCCCATTCAAATAAGGGCCAGCAACAAATCAAAAGGCAAGATTTCATTTTCAGCGATTGACTTAGACAAAATAAAAGCTGAATAAATGCCGGAAAAATTAAATGTGGTGACTGCTGCTTAAAATATGTGAATCTTAATGCTTCTGAAAGGTAACAGACAGATCAGAAACAGATCTCCTATCAAAACTAATGGTAACATCGAGGATTATGATGATGGGGATTTGGGTTTGAGTTGCCTTTTTCCTTCCCACCATCTCAAAGCCATCAACAGATATACTAGAAAACAAACAGCACAACTGGACACGTACAGTGAGCACCGTGGTACTGGACCACTCTGTCTCATCTGTCTCATCTCCAACAAGTAGCAGTCCCTCTAGGAAGTGAAGCTCCTTGCCATTTGGTGGAGACTGCAGAGGAGAATTCAGTCAGATGCTTGTTGCCATGGGGATCAGAGTCAGGAAAAGAGCCATTCAATGAAAACTGGTCTTCCAACATAAAACCCTTCCTTTTAGATAGGATTTTCTTTGGGCTTTCTTGGGGCTAGGTTGAAAATAATTTGGGAAAAGTCAGTAACTTGAATGAGGAAGAGCATAATCTTTAAACATATTTTTGATAGTTACATTCATATTGAATTTTTGTTTGAAAAATATAAGGCAGAAATTAATGAATGAATAACAGAACCACCGACTATGTAAAATTGTAATAGCTTAGGAGTCTAGAGAATGAGATTGGGATTCAAAGAGACTAGCTTCAAATCCTGCTTCTGTCGCCTAATAGTTATGTGGACTTGAAGAAGTTATTTAACCTTTTTGTCTTTAGTCTCCTCAACTATATGATGGAAATAATAATGCTTAACTTATAGAGCCATTGGAAGAAATAACAGCCATAATGAGTATGAAGCACATTTCAAGAACCTGGTACAAAGATGACCTTAAAAATAGTAGATTTTAATATTAACATTGATTATTAATATTATTATAGTATTATGATGATAAGACTGGGTAATGAAGCCATCAGTCAGTTAAAAAGGTAGGTTTATAATATCACTTCCAAAGATAATAAAGAGGATGAAAAAGTGTGAAGGTTTTGAGAGATAATGAAAGGACTTGTACTGGAATGACTTTGATATAAATAGATTTTTTTGGAGAGTGGGGTATTTAAAAAGAAACTAAACTGAGCGTTTTTAAAACCACACAGTAGGGTACTAAGGTGGAAGATACAGATGAAAATCAATATGCTTTGCCAAAAATAAAAAGAAGAAAATTTATCAGCTGAAAGAAGCATTGCTACAATGTGCATGTTGCTTCCATCTGGAAGAAAAATGCTAGAAAGAAACTTAATATTCATGACTGACACATTTTCTTTGTACTGTCAGTCAACTGGAACCAAAATACACAGCTGGTTAGAAAGCCCATCTCTACTTCATGTTTCATCTGATGACCTTATACATCAAATCAAGAATTGTGGGCTGAAACAACACTCTTCATCTCAGTTTATTTTTTTCAGAGGATGATACAGTGACCAAATTCTGCCACAATGTAGACTGTTTCCTTTCTTCACCTTTCAAGTTTTTATCAGAAATCAACACCAGAATTCAAGAATATAAATCCACTTATCAGCCCAAAAAATAAAGGAGACAAAAAAAATACACACTCGGTCAAATATCTTACTTGCAGGCAAAGTAACTTGTCAAATAGAAGATTCATTTTTGTTTTCAGAACACTGGTCATGTAGAAATATCTTAAAATACATTTTTTTGAAACTTGGCTAGAAGTATTCAGGAAATCTAAATGTTGGAAAGAATCTTCATTGTTAAAATGTGTGTATTTTTATAGGTTGTAAGTTTCTGGAATCAGATCCAAGCTTATATTACACAGGTTCCTGGAATTGTAATCTGCACAAAGGGCTATTTATCAGCTGGTTTTGCACATACATAGAACTCATTTGCCTAATTATAAGTTCGGGGCTATGCATTTTCACATAGATGAGTGCCCAAAATTTTACTGTTTAATCTGTCATCAGGGATTGAAACAAAGGAATTGACACATGAAGGATGACACTGAAGTGTCTGGTCTCCTCAGAAAAGAAAATCAGTAGCCATAGCCATTTGTCTAGAGAGTGGAAGGTGTCATAAGTGCAAAATCAGTGGAAACAAAAGTAGTCAGATAAATGCATGCTTAAATCTTCCTCAAGTATTCCATTCCTCTTAGTGTGTCATTTGTATTCAATCAATAAGAAAATATTTGGGTAATGACAAAACTAAAATGAAATGCACTATTATCTTTAAACAATACTTTATGAGTGAGGGAGGTATTCTTAGAACCATAAGAATACCCTTATTCCCTCTCAAGGGATTACTTAAAACTAGCATAGAATTCCCATAGCATTGTAGTGGAAATCAATTCCTAGCACTGGCCTTCTGAGAATTGATTGCAGATTTATATATCTTTGCTTGCTACGGTATGGAGGAGACTGTAAAGATTCCTGGATGATGGAATGCGGTTGCAATCCTGTGGTATGAGAGATTTAATTAGACATCGAATGTGAATTGCCTACTGATGATTTTTCAAATTATCAAGGCACATATGCAATTCTCTGGCCCATGCACCAGAAGCATGAGGTAAAAAAATCCCATAAATCCCCCTTTGATATAATGGGATGCAGGGAAATATCATGTTACCATTGGCAGGCTCACAACTCACCAACTCTCCTTCCCTAATGTCTGGGCTGTTTTGTATTTCACAGATGATTGCTGCTTATTCTCTGTCTCCCAACAACCAGGTCTGTTCGCCATCACATTGATCAATTTAATACCTTAGTTAATTTCACCCCAGAATAATGTTTTTGTTTATAGAAGTCTAGCCTTTGTGGCAAGCAACAAGCAACCATGAGTTTCCAGGTAAGCAATGATATGGATGTAAAATAATAAGGGGAGCCTCTCCAATCGAAAAACAGCCCCCGCTTGCATGCCCTGTCTGCCCTCACCATCCTTGGGGAAGTGGTGGTTAGAACCCTGCCGTGCGCAGCTGTACTTCTCCACACAGCCTGTTGGAATGGGTGGGTACAGAGAGGATGCCTCATTACCATGACTTTCAGACTGTGAGATAAAGAATAATACGAAATGAATCCTTTCAGCTAAAGGTCAGGGCTACTAGGGTATGTTGATGAGATGCAAACTCACTTATTTCCCTGAGCTCAGCAATTTGCTTCATCGCCCTCCATCCTTCTAACTCACAAGGCATGGATCACACATGACCAAAGAAAATCAACTCTTGGTCATCTCAACAAATTGGTTTGGTGCCAGGAGGGAAGGAAAACTTGCTGATTTGAGAAGGATTGATGACTGCAAGTGTTTTCCAGGTATAAACCATCTGGGCAGGTGTCTTTTAACTAAGATTGATAAACATATGTTGCCACAAGTTTCTCATTACACGAGGCATGATAATGGAGAATCAAAATTTTCAATTCAAACTGCCAGGCTGCCATAGAGCAAAATCTCTCCAGCTAAACAAAGCCGTGCCAGCTCAGATAGGAAAAGCTGCTCTTGCTGCACCGGAAATGTTTTATGCCCAAGGTAAATAGTCCTCTTTCTCTCAGGAAAAGTGAATGTGGACCAAAGGTCTCTCTGTTCAGGCCAAAACACAGGTTATAAAATTACCTCCCATTGCTCATATGGACCAAAGCACCATCCTGGCCTCTCAGTTAACGACTGAAGCCAAGTAAGGGACTATTTTAGAAGTTCTCATCAGAAATTGGTGGCCAGGAGGCTGAAGAGATCAACAATTTCATAGGGCAACTACACAAAGTCGAAGACTATGGTGGCAAATGTAGGAAGTATTCCGTGGATACTAGAGGGGGAAACACACATGGTCAATTCAAAATTTCGTTTCTCCCAGAATGTCAAATGGGCCAGGGCTGTGAGCTCCCAGGGAACAATCTGAGCCATGGATCATGTTTCAATTTCAGGATCAAAGTGTTTATTTCCATTCTACAGCTCATGTGTGTAGATCTATCAGTGAACATTGATTTAAATCTTGCCGTGAAAGTGTGGGCAAGCTCTTTTCACAAAGACTGTCAAATGCTCAGAAAACAGAGTGTAAAATCTCCTTGTCCACAAAAGATAATTTTTAATTTTTCCATTTTCTTGAACTTGTAGTCGAATGACAACTCATTTTTCACTTTAAATGTAGGGTAACATTTGTGTTTGTGTGTGCATAATATATACACACATATATATGTATATAAAGTTATATGTATACATATGCATTGCATATAGTGCAATATATATGTTACCATATATATGGTATAGTATATGTGTGTGCATATACTATTTATATACAAAAATATATAAGGACACAGGAAAATAACGAACACATTAATTTGCCTCATACAACCATTATGTTGATGAAAAGTAGACAGTCAAACTCTGAACAAGGACTTACAGGAAGTCATCATTAATTTAAAACAGTTATCAGGAGTAGAATGTCAGAGATCTGAAAGCCATGATGTTACTAGAGAATGGCATGAACTGTGAAATACAAGCAGATTAGAGAAGGACAGACAAAGGAAGAGGTGGTCAGTGTTGTATTGTCAAGGTAAAGACACTCCTTCCTGCTCTACCATGCCCTAAACATTAACAATTTTCACATAAGAATGACAATGAGTATTTTTTCCCCAGATTACGTATGTTGCTACCTTTTAGAGCCTAGCATAGTTATGGCAAATAAATTTCATCCCATGTGTCAAATTTGACTGTTTGATGTGGTTGCCTGGACCCCCGTGTTGAGAAGGATTCTCAAGCTGCATCTGGGCTCAAAGAGAGCAGGGATCACGAACAAATAATATCTGCTGTGGCTGTAAGAAAGGCAAATGGTGATTATACAACATATACTCACCATCATTCCCTCTGTACCTAATACGTGCTTATTAAATATTTTTTATTGATAATAAAGAATGGAATATTAGCATGCAAGACGCCAAAAGACCAAAGGTCAGAAGTTAAAGGATAGTAATCAGTACAGCAAAGAGAAGCTTCCTAATGAAAGAGAGGTCCAACGGACGTCAATAACTTGAAGAAACTGGCTGCTGCACGAGGAAGTCATTTCTCAATCTAAGAAGAATCTATTTCATATGGCAAAACTTGAGGAGCTGGTACTAGAAATAGTAACTAAAGGTTAAAGGAAGAAGCTGTCTCAGAACAGCACCTCATATCAGTGGTGGTAGCAGGGAAAAAAACCTCTAAAAATACCATTTCATTAATAACATTAACAATTTAGAGAATCAAAGCATATATGCTCTCTTGAAATACTATGGAGATTTTTTTTAAAGGGGAGGTAGTGTTACATTCAAGGGGCAGTTAGACAACCACTTAGAATTTTGTGAGGGAATTAAGTCACGAGATAGCCAGTCACTCTGAATCAAGGTGGGCACCATAGTCACCTGTGGAGACAGTTGTGAAGCCATGTTATACAAACCTCGGGGCACGGAACCCAGGAATGCATATTTTATTATGTCCTCAAGAGATTCTGACACAGGGACAGTATTGAAAACAATGTTTTACAGAATGTCTTCTTAAGTTCAACTTGGACAAGCAAGATTTTGTAACAAATAAACAAATATCACATCTGTATGAATACTTGGCACAGTACTTAGCATGGAGTAAGACCTGAATAAATATAGGTTGAATCTGATTCTTAAGTTAGAATGCCTTGGATTTCCTTATTTTAAGTGTTCCCCTCATTTCCAAAAATGACAAGTATTGCATATAGCATGTTACTTGACATGTGATCAGGAATCAATAAATACTGATTGAATTTGAATTTTGAGTTAGTTTTCAAGACTTCCTAATTTTAAGCATTTTTTTCATTGTTAGTTCTTGTGACTTCCTAATTTTAAGCTTTACCCTCCTTTCTAACAATGAACATAAGTGTCGCATATAGTATAGAAGGATGTGCACGTGTGTGTGTTTTAGAATCCTTTTATGGAGTTAGTTTCCAGGTATCTTAAGAGACAAAGTCCTCATCCATCGAGTGGTCCGTCTGCAGCAAGGCTTACAGCTGCAGAGGGATATCTAGTGTTTCTGCTGCTCAGACTGACACTTTTCTAAAAAAAGATGAGATGATCCGAATAGGAAAAGTTGCAAGTCAGAATTGTTAAAAAAGCTGATTGTTCACTTGCATTGTTTTGCTTAGGATTAGAATCAATATTCATTCTTACTGGTTTTAGAGCTCATTGTAACTTAATCTGACTTCCAGATTACAATTGTACCTAGAGTTGCAAAAACATACAACTTTAAAAGTCTTTCTTGAGGTTCCAGTGCTGTTTTAAGGTGGATTAAGTAGAACCTGCCCTGCCTCTCCCACCAGATGCACCTAAACGTCTTTGAGAGAGTACACGGAGTAACTATCTGAGGATTCTGAAAAACGAATGACAGCAGGCAGACTGGGGAAGGAAAACAGATCTCCACAAAGCAGCGGGGAATTTGTCAATGTGTTTTGCTTCTGCTTTTTCTCGGCCTGGACTCAAAAGCAGTCTGAAGCACCCAGAGCTGCACGTTGGGTACAAACAGAAAAGTCTCCAACAGAGCTCTCTTTTTATTGTATGAGGAGTGGGAAAGAGGCCCCGTGTAGGTCAGAGAGAGTGGGAGAAATCATTGTTTGGTTTTTTTTCATTGTTTTTCTCTCCTGCCCAAGCCTTCAGGTAATCCTATGGTTTAGGTAAGTGCCTAAAGCTCTGAGAGGAGGAAACTCCCCCTCTAATCAGAGGAACTGTGGTCCTAAGAGCACTGCCGAGGGATCCCCATTGCTTTTCATTTGCAACTTCGTCCCAGAGGCACATGCAGTCACAGGAAATTTATGACAAAGGAGCCAAACTAAGTCCTGGGTTTCTCCCCAGAGGGCCATGAAGGGGTCCCCTTGGGAGCAAGAGTGTATAAGGGAGCTCCTAGAGAGGAAGGAGCCAAAGAAAGAAATCCCATTAAGTTTCGGATGAACTCCTGAGCTCACTACCAAGCCGCACATGAACAGATCCGAATCTAGAGAGCTTTCCAAACATAATAAGGTTAATCGCTGGCTAAACAAAAAAAATCAACATTCTCCATAGAAGCCCATAATATAACATTCAAGCTGTCTGGGGTACAATCCCAAATTAGTAAACATGTGAAGAATCAGGAAAATCTCAACATCTCTCAAGGATAAAGACAATCAAGAGATGCCAACCCTAAGAAAAAACAGATGTTGGAATTATCAACAAAGACTTTAAAGCAACTATTGTAACCATGCTCCAAGAAGTAAGAGTGAAAGTTATTGAAATGAGTGGAAAGACAGAAAGTCTCAGCAGAGATATAGAAGTTATAAGGAATGACTAGACTAAAAGTTTAGAGTTGAAAAATATAATAGCCTAAAAAAATGAAACTCAATGAATGGACCCAATAGCAGAGTGGTGACAACAGAGTGAAGTCAGTGAACTTAAAGACAGATTAATAGAAACTATGCAATTTGAAAAATGGAGAGAAAAAGATTGAAAAATTTGAACAGTATCTCAAGGATTCATGGGACAAAACCAGAAGGTATTTGTGTAATCAGAATCCTAGAATGAGAGTATAAAGTGTAGTGCGGAAAAACTACTTGAAGCAATAAGGGCTGTAAACATCCCAAATTTGGTAGAAAACAAACTTTTAAGCTCATAAATTTCAAACAAGATAAACTGAAAACATTCATACCCAGATACATCATAATCAAACTGCTAAATACAAAAGTCAAAGAAAAAAATCCTAAAAGCAACCAGAGAAAAGTGTCATATTACATACAGAGGAAGGATGATTCAAACGGCTCATCAGAAACCATGGAATTCAGGAAGCAGAGCAATAGCATTTTTTAAATGTTTAAAGAAAAGTACTGTCAACCTAGAATTCTATATCCAGCTAAAATATGCTTCAAGAATAAAGAGGAAATGAAGACATTCTCAGAAGGAAAACTAAGAGAATCTGTCAGCAGCAGCAGACCTGCTCTAAGAAACAAAAGAAAGAGAAATTATGTCAGTGGGAAATGTGCAACTTCAGGAATGAAGGAAAAGCAGCAGAAATGGTAGATACCTGACTAATACAAAAGATGATGTTTCTCATCTTATTCTTTAAAAATTAGCAATGGTTGAAGGCAAAGATTATAACATTGTCTAACTGGGACTTCAATTTATATAGATGAGGATTGCAAGGAAATGAATGACTATGACAACAACACAAAAGAAGAAGGACAAAAATACCTCTATGGTGGTAAAATTTCCATGTTCCACTACAAGTAACACAATATTAATTATAAGTAGTCTATAAAATATTAAGTGGGCATATGGTAAACCTTAGAAAAACACTAAAAATTGATACACAGAGAAATATTTAAATTCAATAGATCAACAAAAGTAGAACAATAAAAAATATTCAAGTGTTCCAGAAGGCAGGAATGGGGGAAGAGAAGAATGTAAAACCAAGGGAACAAACAAACAAACAAATAATAAAAATGGTAGACCTAAATCCAAGTGTATTAATAACTACATCAAATGTAAATAGTCCACACAGCAATTAAAAGAGAAAGCTTGTCAGAATGGCAAAAAAAGAGAGACTCAATTATGTGCTGTCTAAAACAACCTACTTAAAATATAATGGCCTAGGTAATTTTCAAAGATATCCATACAAACACTAATCAAAAGAAAGCTGAAGTGACTATTAATTTCAGACACAGTAAATTTCAGGACAAAGAAAATTACCAGGGATAAATAACAAAATTTCGTAATGATAAGAGGGTCAATTCACCAAGAATACATAATAAGCCTAAATGTGTATGCACCCACCATTAGAACTTCAAAAACCATGAAGCAAAAACTGATAGAACTGAAAGGAGAAATGAACAATCCACAATTCGACACTTTTCCCCCACGTATCACTATAATAAGTAGGCAAAACATCAGCAAGGATATAGAATTGAACAACATCATCAACCAATGGATCTAATTGATATTTACAGAAGACTCCATAAAGAGCAGCATAACCATATGCTAAAAACCACAAAAGGTTGATGAAAGAAATCAAAGAATAATAGTTGACCTGATATACCATGTTCATAGATTAGGTGACTTAATATAGTTAAGAAACATGCCACAACTAGAAGGACCCACAACTAAGAATATACAACTATGAACCTGGGGGCTTTGGGGAGAAAAAGGAAAAAAATAAAATTTAAAAAAAGATACCAATTCTCCTCAAATTGATCTATGCATTTAATGCAATTCCAATCAAAACTCCAGGAGGCTGTCTTGTAGATTTTAAATTTAGAATTCTAAATTTAGGTGATTCTAAAATTTAAATGGAAAGGAGAAATGGTATAGCCAAAACAATTTGGAAAAAGAAGATTAATGTTGGAGGATTCATACTATTTAATTTTAAGACTTACTATAAACCTGTAGTAACCAAGACTGAGTGTTTTAGCAAAGGGATAGATTGTATAGGTCAATGGCACAGAATAGATAACCCAAAAATAGACCCATGCAAGGATGATAAACGAATTTCTGACAAGGATACAAAACCAATTCAATGGAGGAAGAATAGTGTTTTGAAAAAATGGTGCTGGAGCAACTGGACATCCATAAGCAAAAAAAAAAAAAAAAAAGAACCTTGATCTAAACTTAACTCCTTATACAAAAATTAACTAAAAATGGGTCATTGACCTAAACTTAAAATATAAAGCTAGAAATACAAATTTGTTTTTTTTTTGGTGAGGAAGATTGGCCCTGAGTTAACATCTGTTGTCAATCTTCGTCTTTTTATTGAGGAAGATTGTTACTGAGCTAACATCTGTGCCAATCTTCCTCTATTTTGTATATGGGATGCCACCACAGCATGGCCACTGATGAATAGTATAGATTCTTGTCTGGGATCTGAACCTGTGAACCCAGGCCGCCAAAGCAGAGTGCACCAAACCCAACCATTATGCCATCAGGCCAGCCCCTATAAGAACTTCTTACACAAGAAAACATAGAGGAAAACCTTCCTGATGTTGGGTTAGGCAAGGAATTCTCAGATATAACTCCAAAAGCATAATCCATAAGAGACAAATTGATAAATTGGACCTTATCAAAATTTAAAATTTTTGACAGTGCAAACAATACTGTCAAGAGAAAGAATAGACAAGCTACAGGCTGGGAGAAAATATTTGCAAATTACAAGTCACACAAAGAACTTGATTACAAAATACATAGAGAACTCTTACAAGGCAATAATAGGACAAAGAACTCAGTTTTTAAGATGGGCAAAATACTGAACGGACATTTCAGTAAAGAAGACATAGAGAAGAAAATAAGCTTATGAAAAGATTTTCAACATTATTACTCATTAAAGAAATACAAATTAAAACTAAATTAAATACCTCTACATTCCTATTAGAATGGCTAAAACAAATAAGTACATACACACGCACATACATACATACATGCATAAATGATAATGCCAAGAGCTGGTAAGGATGAGGAATAACTGTAATTTTCATACTGCTTGTGAGAATTCAAATTGGTACAGCCACTCCGGGAAACATTTTGGCAGTTTCTTGATAAATTAAATATACGTTTACCACTCCTGTAGTAAAAACAGCCTGACCCAACTATCCTACTCCTGTCTTTACCCCAGAGAAATGAAAACTTATGTTTACACAGAAACCTGTATACAGACACATATAGCTGCTCAATCTGTAATTGCCAAAAATTGGAAATAACCCAAATGTCATCAACAGGTGAATAGATAAACTGTGGTATAATCATACAGTGGAATACTACTCATTAATAACACACAACAAATTGGCTAGATCTCAAGGGAGTTATGTCAAACGGTTACATATCGTATGATTCCATCTATGACATTCAGAAAAGCGGAAACTAGAGTGATGGGGACAGATCAGTGGTTACTGGGGGTTGGATTCGACGAAAGATTCAGCTGAAAAAGAGCTACACGAGGGAGTTTTTGTTGCGGTTCTGTGTCCTGATTGTGGAAATTGCTATAAAAACCTACACATGTGCTAAAACTCAGAATTGTAATATATAAAAAAGTCGATTTTACTGTATCTAAATTTAAAAAATAAAATAATTTAAGGGGCTGGCCCAGTGGCACAGTGGTTAAGCTCACCCACTCCACTTCAGCGGCTCAGGGGTCACCGGTTCAGATCCCAGGCATGGACCTACGCACAGCTTATCAAGCCATGCTGTGACAGGTGTTCCACATATAAAGTAGAGGAAGATGGACACAGATTTTAGCTCAGGGACAATCTTTTTCTGCAAAAGAGGAGGATTAGTGGTGGATGTTAGCTCAGGGCTAATCTTCCTAAAAAAAAAAAGTTTAAAAGACTTTTTTGATCATATGTCGAATTTTCCTAAGTTTGTAACGTGTTCTCATGCAAGTGTGTGTGTTTTGTGTGTGTGTGTTTTGCCTCCGTGTGTAACTCTACTCACCTGTATAACCACCAACAGGAGATCCTTACAATCTAATGAAAGGAACACATGCTTTGGGGGCAAACCTGAATTTAAATTCTCATCCCCAAACTTTATCCAATTATCAGTCAATATTCACTGAGCACCTCCTATATGCCAGGTATGTACTGGGTTCTGAGAAGAGAAGGGTAAATAAAACAGATGATTTGACACAACGAGAATGACTTACAAGTAGAATATACAACTATGTAGTGGGGGGCATTGGAAAGGAGAAGAAAAAGAAATTTAAAAATTAAACAAAGAGGACATTGGCAACAAATGTTAGCTCAGGTGCCAATCTCTAAAAAAAAACAAACAAAAAACAGCATGATTTGATATCAAGGAACTTATAGTCTTGTGAGGGGAACAAACAGTAAAAAGATAAACACTGGAAAAGATAAATAAAGATGATTATAGACTGTGGTGAGTGCTATCCAGAAAATAAACAGGCTGATGGGCTAGAGCAGAATGAAGGTGGGGAGGAGGCGCCAGGAGGACATTTGACATCTGAAAGATGACAAGGAACCATCCATGCAAAGAGCTAGGGAAGGAGGTGTTCCTACTGCAGGGAACAGCTAGTGTAAGGGAGCAGCCGGAAGGAAGGGTCTGGAGTGTTCTGAGAACAATAAAGACACTGATGGGGCTAGAGTGCTGTGAAGCATAGAAAGGAGAGAGATGAAGTAGCCACGTTGCGGAGACTTGTAGACCATGGCATAGTCTGATTGATTTTAAGAGCAATTTGAAGCCATTGGTTTTGTTTGTTTGTTTGCTTTTGTTTTTTCTTTTGGTGAGGAAGATTGGTCCTGAGCTAACTCCTGTTGCCAATCTTCCTCTTTTTGCTTGAGGAAGATTCTCCCTGGGCTAACATCTGTGCCAATCCTCCTCTGTTTTTTATATGTGGGACACCACCACAGCATGGCTTGATGAACAGTGTGTGGGTCCGTGCCTGTGATCCAAACCCGTGAATCCCGGGCTGCCAAAGCAGAACACATAAACCCAACCACTACATCACTAGTCCAGCCTGGGGAAACCACTGGTTTTTGTCATTGTTTTTTTGTAAGCAAGGGAGTAGCCATGACCTGGTTGATATTATCAATGTGACCTTTGGAAAGTTCTTTTAACTCTGACTCAGTTTCCACATATGCCAAGTGAGGACAATATCTACTAAGCAATATTTTTGTGAGAATTATATATATAGGTGTCTAGAATTGTGCAGGTTTTGGCAGGTGCTCAATAAAATATGGGCTTCCCTTCTTCCATTGTGTCTCTTCCTCTTTCTGTGTGTATGTGTGCCCCTTTATTGCTTTTCTGTTTGTGTGAGCCCCTCAGTTCTGTCTCTTTTTTTCTGCCATCCTATCTTTTGCCTACTTTGTCTGACCTTGGAAAGACAATCTACACAGGTCCTCCACCATGAGCACAGTCAAAGCCTCTGGTTTCTGCTGTCTCTGCCCACTTGCGCTAGTGGACTGGGAGACAGGCAGCTCAAATTCTGTTTGGTTGAGCCATATGAAATGGCTATTTCAGTAGATCACAACTGATTGAATTAGGCTGAACCAACTTCATGTGATGTAGCTTCACAGCACACTAAAATGAGACCAGCACGGATCCTAACTGTTTTGTGCTAGAGATTAGATTATTTTTGAGAACCGTCATGGTTCTAACATCCGTGATTCTAATCAAGCCCATGTTCATCAAAGACATGCCCATTCTCACTAGCATAAGTGAGCATTCACCTCGCTTGCACATTGCCTCGGTCACCAACAAATCGCTGGGGGGATCTTTTCAGAGTCACAGCACCAATGTACAAAACTTTTCCAAATACTGCATTCCATATCAAAAGCATTCGATCCTCGTTATCTTTTTATTAGGCAAATTTTATGCTTTCATTGCATGAAACACTATTTCTATCACTTCCTTGAGGATGGGCTTGAGAAAAGGTATAATGGAATTAGAGAATCAAGTTTAACTAATCCAGTCAGTTGATAAAGTTCTAGTTTTCATGTTCAATTTGAGGCACCTAATTTATAGTTCCTTGAGGATAGCATGTAACATCTATGAAATGCATTTTGAACAATGTTTTTTAGCCTACTAACTAGCTGTTTGAAATAGAAGTCCATTCTCCACTACTTTCTAAGCAAAGCCAAGCCATTTGATCTGTCCACAAGCAAGAATGACCTTATCACGCTGTAGGCGAACACAGTCCTACAACGTTGTGTGTGCGCATATCACACTCTATTTTAGCACATGCTGTTTTATCCAGCTCTCTGCCTCTCCCTTGACAAAAATAAATAGATAAAAATTAAAAAGTTACAAATCTCAAAAGCTCATTTCCTGGGGCTGGCCCCGTGGCCAAATGGTTAAGTTGGTGCACTCTGCTTCGGTGGCCCAGGGTTTCACCGGTTTGGATCCTGGGCTTGCACCTAGCACTGCTCATCAAGTCATGCTGAGGTGGTATCCCACACAGCACAACTGGAAGGACCTACAACTACAATATACAACTATGTACTGGGGGGCTTTGGAGAGAAAGGGGGAAAAAAAAAAGATTGGCAAAAAAAAAAAAGCTCACTTCCTGAAGAGCAGGTTGCAACTCCTTCCTTTCTCTTCCTGTCTTTGCTACATCTGCTAACTCCACTTGTGAAAGCCCCGATTTTCAGCAGACAGGTCAGTTAAGCAGGTCTTCTTCATTTCCGAAGGGTTTTCATTACCGCCATTAATCTTTCCCCAGATCATCATGAGGAGACAAAGCAGATATTGATACAAATAAACATGCAACTTATTTATTCATATCAAAGCTCCTTTCTTCTCAGCAGGAAGGGAATTTCAGCCTCAGTCTCCAATCTCCCAATGGTGATGAATCAAACGGCCTGCAGCGGAAAGAGCTGGAAAATATTAAGATTTAGGAGGCCTCCAGGGCCTGACTGTCCTCTGCTCTTTCTACTGAGTCTTTCTTTCTTCAGGGTGTTGACATTAAGCTCATTGGTAAGTGCTGGGGTGCAGCACAGTGGGAGTTTCTGAAGATCAATGACACACCCTCTTCTCAACTCAATCAATAACAGCTTTGATGTGATCTCATGATGCAAATTTCTTACACACATCGCTGCCAGGCACTGTCTAATCCCACTTCATCTTCCTATTCAAGAGTTTTCATGGTTGAAAACTGCACTTCTCATCCCCCAGAAAAAGGAATTTGTTTATATTGTGTCAAATTGCCTGGCAAAGCTTCATTGGCTCCGTCCTGTCCGTACACTAAGGTATCGATGTCTGAGCCCCTGGAAGACTCTTTTCTTCCTTTCACAAGAGAGAAGAAACACCTTTATTTTTCTAATACTCAATAGCCATGGGTGGTGGTGGTGGTAATCAGTTGTGGGATTCACGATTTCTTATTAGAAAAATAAAAACCATTTTGAATTTCAAACTCAGAGACAGAAATGAAGACAAGGCGGAAAATGTCAGAGATTGCTACAGCCTGTATAATACTTTTTAAACATTGGACAAAAAATGAAAAATTCAGCCAGCCAGCCTTCTTGATGTTTAGCTGGTAGGGTGTCAATGCCCTAATGGGACTAGAGGTAAGAAAAAAACCAGCAGAGTCATGACCCAATATAGGGGCAAATCAGCCCTGTTCAGGAATACAGAGACTAGCTATATCTGTGGATTCCCAAGAAAGAAATGGTCCCAAAACACAGCTTTCGTGCATTGAGAGTGAGGGCTCATTCAGTGCCATACATTCTGTTTTTATATTTTTTGTGTCATGTCCATGTAGGTGCCTAACATTCTTCATTCCTAAGACTCTTTGTTTCTTCAACAAATAATATGCTCTCCTTTGCCTTCATTTGATCACATGGTTATGAATAATTTAGTCAGCTTATAAATTATTTTGGGTCTGGTTCCTCTGCCTGTTCTTACAGATGAGAATGTCTGGCCGCTCAGAGTTCATCTTTCCTGCCATAGACAGTGTCTGCTCATTTTCTTTCTCTCCCTTCCTAATAGGGACCCAGAAATTCCAGCCTGAGGTATTTGGAGGGCTTCTCCTCTCTCTACTTAGAATGAGTGATTTGCCGCGAAAATCAGACATGCCTTCATTAAGGCCTACCAAATCCCAAATCTCCCTTTGTACGTTCACCCTTTGTAGCACTGGTTAATGGCCACTGAGAAGCTCCCTGCCAGAAGTCCATGTGCAAGAAAAGACACTACAGCTGAATAGGAACAAAGAAAATTCATTCTATCTGGCAATGACATGACGTGTTCGTGGCAACCATTGTGGAGAATATGGAGAAAACTGGCAATCCTTAACTCTGGGATAATTTTACATACTTCAGTTTCTTAAATAATTCAGTAACCTTCTTTGTGTAAACATTAACATGCGTAACTAGAGGAAATAGGGAACAGCCTCAGGCTGAGGCTGGTAAATTGATTATGTTCTCTGAAGAAAAGCATTGGATTCTGGGGAAAAAACAGTGTAGGTAAGACAAGTGTGAAAGTTCACCATCAATACGGATACTAAGATATCACAAAATATGCTGTATCATTTCTATTCATTTTCCTCACAAATTTCTGAGTTATCTACAACCATTCCTGTTTCCCATGAGAAGTTTATATTCAGGCTAAGTGTTATTGGACATGAGATAATTATTTGGGAACATACTTATGAAATAAGATTACTTTTTCAAGGTTTTAGCCTGTGATTTTTCCTTCAAGGTTTGACAACTGACTAATAATAATGCCAATAAACACCAGCAATAACATATTTGTCATTCCACTATAATAGCTAAGTGGAAGCGATTTTAGCTAAACATGATCATCTCTTGAAAAGAAAATTTGGATTTGTGAGAAATAAAAAAAAGGTTCACGTTTTCCCTAATAACAGGAAAGAGATTATTTTTGAGGCCCAAAGACAACATAAGTTGTTTTGAATTGGGCTTCATCTCATTATTGATATATTTTCATTTTCTGAACTGCGGCAGAGTTATGATCTGCCCTGGTTTCCTGCTGAGGGGTTTATCTTTCCATTTTTATAGTACATGCTTTTTCAAAAGTGTAAACTTCCAGAGCAATTTGTTTAAGAAGATACAGCTACTGAATATCAAGATGACTGAGAAACTGTCATGAATACACCACAGCTTTTCCTGAGAGCAAAGCTTTGTCCTTGGCTCTTCACCTCTGATAGCATTTTGGAGAATTTGATTCAAGGCTGCTATGTACAGATGGGCAGGTTGTTCACTGCACAAGGGCATCTGGCCAAGGGTTAAGGGAACTAAAATCTGGCCAATGTTCTGCTTGCTCAGCCATGTGCCCTGATACTGGGCTGCATCCACCTGGAAGAAGGAGTGCCTTTTACTAATTTGCACAAAGATATTTGTGAGCTAGTGGTGGCTCTTGTTTAGCTTGGCAGCTGACACTGAGTAGGAAAACTCCAAAATACTAAGATTAATTTTTGCTCTGTAAAGGGCAGAAAGAAGAGAATCTCCATGAGAAAGATGCAGGAATTAGAGATATGGAAGGAAGAATTCCTCAGAGTCAGACAAATGAAGCTATTTGCCTCTGGATAAGTCAAAATTAATTCCTTCTAGACTCAGTTTCCTCATCAGTAAATTAGGTATAATAATGTTTACATAGCAAGGTAAAGTGTATCATATAGAGGCTGGTACTCTATAAGCCTGTAATACTTGGTGGTAGTTGTTGCTGCTGTTGCTGTTTTATTGTGCTATGATTAATACCTCTTTCTTCCCCTTACTCCCTAGTAAGATTGTCACTCCATCAGAATCAGCTCATCCATACATACATGTGCAGCTAGGAATACTCAAGAGGTGAGGACACTAGCTCAAACCCACTCGGTCTTCAGCCTGCCACATATATATAAGAGGGAGGCAGAGCATTTTACTTTTCTTGAGAGAAGCTGGGTGTGCTGCAGAAGAGCTGACTTATTCTCATCCTGGACTAGTTCTCAGCCAGAGGGCTACGAGGAGTCTATAATTAGAGGAAATATTTGAGTGTTCATGAGTCTTTGCAATCCTCTGATGAGTGAGCCTGTAGCATTCACTCCATTCTGGAAGTGCCTCCCACCCAAAGGTGAAGAACTTCAGCTCTAGACTAAGGAAAAAGAGGGAAGGAATTAAGGAAGGTGATTTCTCCTTCACTCCAGGAAATGGAGGTCTTATCTGGAATGAATGTGTTAAGAATGGCCTTGTCCAGCTCTTTGCCTCCTCTTTATCTCTTGCTATAAGGTTTGGGCTGTCCAACTAAAGCTGCTGGTTCTTACTAATGCAGGACAATCACTCCTAGCTTGAGCTGAAGCAAATATGTGGCATAGTATCGAGAGGATTTACTACTGCCTGCTGTATGTGCTGTTGGTCTCTCTGCATGGATCCTTAATCCCTGCTATCCACTTTCTCTTCCCAGCTTCTTACTCCTTGATACCTATTTACCTTTTCCTTTTGGTATATCCATTCTCCCCTAGTTCTAATTGTTACAGTTCCAGATATGAGCCCTTCCTTGGGAATTGTGTCCCACGCCTGCCACTGAGACCAATCTCCTGCATGCTTGCCCTCCGCTCACTCTGCTTTCTGATCTCCTGGTCTTAGTTCTTTGCTTTAGTCTGCTGCTCTACTCATACTAATAGGATCAAGCACAGACTTTTAAAATTAATCATGTTATTCAGCAATATATTCTAATGACCACATTTCCATTCTGGGATTGAACAATAGGCCATTTAAGCCTGCAGTTTATGATTCCTCTTGGCTTCTTTCCAGTCCCTCAACTTGAATTGCAATCTGGGTGAGCTGGACAAGAAGGATTCAAATGCCCCTGCAAAAGACCAGTGTTAAGTAAGATCAAAGATTTTAATAAAGCAAATATACCTGCTTGATCTTGGGGCAAACCCAAAAGCGAAAGGGCCATGAGTTCTCTCACCCGTGTTCATGGATTTGCCCTCATGTTTACTCCTGCACAGTGTGTGGAGTACTCTACAACCCTACATTTTCATCTCTAGTCCCTTTTTACACTCTGCATTTTCGACAACTATCACATCTATCTTTGTATGGATGTTATGCTAGCTCCTTATACTCAAAATGTCCAAATTCTCAGTTCACTGTCTTCTCCCAAAATGACCTCCAAACTCAGATGCATCTTTTACACCATAGTCAGAGCAATCTTTCCAACATGAAGCTCTGATGTAGTTGTTGGCTACCTCAAAAAGCTCTGATAACATCCCATTCCCATAAAACAAATTCCCATAGAGTGAATTCTATTTCCAGTCCCATAAAAGGAATTCCCAAACAACAAATTCCAAACTTCTCAAGATGGCATTCAAAACCATGGTCTGCTTGAGGAGGAGAGACCATGGTTTAGCCAACACTGCAATAATTTGGAGGGATGTTCTTCTTCTTCTTCTTCTTTGTTTTTTGAGGAAGACGAGCCCTGAACTAACTGCTGCCAATCCTCCTTTTTTCTGAGGAAGACTGGCCCTGAGCTAACATCCGTGCGGGTCTGACTCTACTTTAGGTGTGGAATGCCTACCACAGCATGGCGTGTCAAGCGGTGCCATGTCTGCACCCGGGATCCGAACCAATGAACCCTGGGCCGCCAAAGCGGGAGGTGCACACTTAACTGCTGCGCCACTGGGCCGGCCCTGGGATGCTCTTCTTCATGAGTGTTCATCCCATGCCCATTCAAAAACATGGATATATCTATATAACTTGATGCACCTGGATAACTTGATGGTCCTAGCACCGTGTTCTGGCTCATAGAAGATACTAAATAAATAGCATTTTATTTCACCACATCTGTGCCCTTAAGACAATTTTTCAATATTTAACACCAACACAGAATCTTTGATTTCTCCCATTTATATTATATATATATATATATATATATATATATATATATATATATATTACAATATTCTGAGTATTTGATGAGTATTTGATGCTAGTGGCCCAAAAATCACATGGCTTTTTTGTTCTGGGGTCCGTTGTCTTCCTCTGTCCAATATAAAATTGCTCTCTTTGTTCTTCTTTAACTGGGTTTGCCTAGAGTACAGAATAGCATTGGAATCTACCATTCATGTTCCTGGAATGCACTGGAATTAGACATTTCACAAGCCCTATTAAAATAAGGCAAACCTCTACCTCTGGAAGGTGAACTCCAGATTTGGAATGGGCAAGGGTCCAGCAGTAGCTGATCTAATTAGCACCAATTCTGATAGCCTTGCTGAGTTTCACCTCCCTCTTGGGTCTCTCTCACCTTGATCAGTGTGGCCTGCATCAACATCTTGGTTGCCAAATGTGTACTATTGTTCAGATAGAACTCCAGCCTCTGCATGAACCCAAATATCTTCCCTCTCTATCCCTTATCAAAGCTGAAACACCATGGAATAAAAACAAAAGACTTCAGCAAATATGAAGGGAGAACAAAAATACAACAAATGAAGAACCAAATAACAAACTCTGTCATTATTACACCATATAGATTTGTGATATTTCACAGCTAGTACTTCACTATCACTGTTCATTGCGCATCCTTGTTAGAACTAGAAGTTAGGGGGAAGATGGCCTCCTTGCAAAACACATTTATATATATATAGTAGTTCCTAGTAGCCTTGCCAAAGGTTGATGCCTTATCTATAGAGGATTTTTTTCAGTCAGGTTGTGATTTTGAGCATCAAAAGCAGTCATGTCAGGATCTTCTCTAACTGCCTGGGAGAGAATGGAATGCCTGCTGTGTAACAGGACAAAGCTGCCAAGATCTTGGAAGTCTTGGCACCTTGATAGAGGAAACAATGAACATTTGTTTATTGCAACATTCCTAAAACGTACATATGCTCTCGCAATTCAGGACTGGAATCATTAGGGTTCTCTTCCCCTACCTCTCAGCCATTTTCGGTCTGCTTATTTTATACTTCTATGAATAGTTGAGCGACTACATCATTAGAATGCTTATCCGGCTTTCTGAATTCTTTCAAAAGATGATCCTTGCTTTCAATATATCATCAAATTTGCTGATCCAATGAGAGCCATTCTGTCAATGGATTAACTACTGACTACAATGCTACCCTCCATTCACAGACAATTACTGATAAAACATGTAACGTCATCAAGACTACCCTTGATAGGGTGATCAGAGCACCCACAGAAAAGCCCTCTACAGGATGTCCTCAGATCTTAGATGCAGACTCAAGCTTGATGAAAGGGAGTACTATTTCAAACTCTTCTATTGGCTTCTGACAGTTACTACACAACAATTAATCAATCCATAATTCAATACCAATTTATTGAGTACTCACTGTGCCATAGAATTTACTATTTTTTTCTAATATCTCCTTCGATTTCATCCCCACCAAGAAAATAAAGTGCTTTTTGTTTTGCATTATAGTTTTTTATATATTGCAGTAAGCAAATGTTTGCCTTATAAAACCACTATTTATATGAAATAAATAAAATATCCAATTAAGAATTATTTAATTCTGTAAGGCAGGTATTTAAGGAAAACATGAAAGTGTTAGGTCTGACTTATATTTTCTAAGTTTCTGGTCATTTTAAAAGTGAGAACATGCCAGCTTTAAAATTATACTCAAGAGAAATTGTTTGAGAATTGCTAAATGGCACAAAATATAATCAGGATCCATTTTCAATTAATAAGTCCATCCACTGGAGCTCCAGTCTGGCTTCTAGAAATAACTGAGCTGCATTGGGCAGAGAAGCCAATATTTGGAGCCAATAGCTGTGTGAGCATAGTTCTGGACAATTTATTATTCTGTACTGTAAATGGCTGGCCCATAATTCACAAGCTGAGAGTTAATGAGAATATCTGTCCCTAATACCCATAAGAAAGATAAGGACTGGTATAATGTGGTTTATCCAGTACTTCTGAGCCTTTCAAGGGCAGAAGTGAAAGCCTCTGACAGCAAAATGCAAGAAGAAATATTGCACTGACCTACAGACTTCCTGTTCTCCCATCAAACCAATCCGTGTGCACAGGCATTAAGGAACAACTCATTCTGAATGACTATTCCCAAACACCTAGATCCTTTTTAATTGCTGGCATAATTAACCTAATGATATAATTATTAGCTCCAAATAAGACGGGGGTAGAGTAGGGATAGCAATTTATTTCTTCCTCATAACTTAGCTAGCAAAATTAGAATATATATAATATTATAATATATATTATATGCAAAACTATATATAAAAATATATATTCTCTCTATATATTCTATCCTAATATATATCTATTCTATTCAAAAGTGTATATGTATATACAGAGAGAGGGTTGGTTTGGAGGAAGAAACGAATTAAACAGGGGAAAGTCCCTCAAATGACTAATTGTTTATCAGTTTATCTGCTTTTATTACCAACCTTTAGAAAGTAAATATATGCTGGGGTTTCATCAGAGCAGTAATAAATATTAACAATTACCAATTGACTAGAGGTTTTAAATGGTCCTTTTAAAGCAATGTGTCAGCAATACTGTGTTCCTAGTAAGCACAGAATGGATGTCTGCATTAATGGCTTCTCCTCTGTTTGGGGTGTTAAAGTCAGGGATGTTCTCAACGGTCTATCCTAATGGCCCTCTAAGTCTCTTTGCTATTTCCTTGAAGGCAGTTGAAATGTCTTGTAAAGAAGATGTGTTACTGCTCTGTGCCGAAATGAACCTACCAAATCCCCTGCCTTGAATAAAAGCAGATTGTGTGTGTGTGTGCGCATGTGTGTGCGTGTGTTGTTTTAGGTACCTGATAGTGAGGGGTTCTCCATGCAGGTCCTTCAGCCAGGAGTAGCGCTCCTCCAGGTGGTTCATGGAGCAGCAGCAGCAGCATCACCTCAGAGCTCATTAGAGGTGAAAATTCTCTGGTCCTTCCCATTGCCAATCTACTAAATTTCTGGAGCAGGGCCCAGGAATCTGTGTTTACAAGCTCTGCAGGTGATGTGTTTGCTCCCTAAAGTTTTTGAAGTGTCAGTCTAGAGTTTTTCTTGACTCGATATAGTGCTGTGAATAACGTGGGTATGAGCAAGCAGGTGGCAGAGACTAAATAACGTGATTGCTGGCATCTTAGATTTTATATAAATGGCTCACAGGGTCCATGGCATTGCTTGTACACTAACTGAAGAGTTTGATATTGCTTTTTATGAAGGGCATGCTCACAGGGTCTGAAAAAGTAAAAGTGGTACTAAGAGTCTTTTTTTTTTCCCTTCTTCACTGTGGCTTACGTGGCAGGAAAGAATTCATTTTATTCTCAGTTTAATCACACTTCAGTCAGGGTACAAGAAATGAAGTTTGAGTATTCATGTTAAAATTCTATATCCTCGAACAACTGTGTCTGAGGAGAAAAGAAGAAAAAGCTAGATGAGAATATAAAAGTGACGTAGTTGGAGTTTGTGATCATTTGCTACGAAAGGCTTATGTATGTACTTAAATGTACCACTTGCAAAATGCAGGCCCCAAATCACTGTTGGCAATTACTTTTCTACACGGTCAAGTAGCTGAGGGAGTGACGCTAAGCATTCTCCCTTTTGCATAGATAACGTTCATTCTCCTTTCCCTTAATCTGTGGCCTCAAAGGCAGTTAAGAGCCGTGTCTGCATGCTGAACAAGGGCAACCTACCTTCCAAGCATCAGCAAGGTAAACAAAGAGAGCACGAAGTTGGAGCTGGTGATTGGAAAAGTAATGAAAGCATTCTTCTCAGGCTCTCCGCAAAGAGTGTGAGTCTCTAAGACTCTACTGTGTCTGCCTGAATAAGAGAGGCGGGAAGCAACGTATGGTGTGACCTCAGGGATGTGTTGCTGTCCAGTCCCCAGCCTCATTCTTCTCAGCTAAAATGGGAGAGCAAAAATATTATGGCTTCCAATGGGGGCGGAAACACAAAGAAGTTATGTGATTTTAATATTAGCTCATTCCAAAGAGTCAAGGCATTCCTGGTTCTAAAACAGGCCTGGGTGATAAAGGGGTGTTGATGCCTTCTTTTTTCATTCTCAGCTCAGAGTATGTACAATCTCTTGCCTGCTAAGTAGTTAATTTCTTGGCTGAATGGGATTTTGGCAATACATAAGCCTAGCTGGCTTCATGCCACAGCCCACATTCCATAGTTCCCAGTCTAATTTCTTCATCCTGATCCACTCCACATGGATTCAGCCACCGTTTATCACCAAACACCACCCAGACCTCCAACGGGCAGAAATTTTGTCAAAATCCATATTTACTGCAACATGCACACACTCACCTGTATTTCAGGTTTGCAATTCAAGAGTTTATCAGACCAACGTGGAAGCAGTGTACAAGATGTGTAACAGGTTACAAACGGGAAAAATTTTCTGTGTTTTTGCAATTCCCACTCCCATCCCCAACAAAGCTACAGTTTCATAACTGCTCAATATCACAAATTTTTCCAAACCAGTGGTAAGATCAAGGCAAGCAGAGCTTCTGTCAAATAGACTGTGACATAGGTGACCTTTATTTTCTTAAACCTTAAGGGTGGGGTGCATGTGTGTATGTGTGTGTGTACACATATGCATGTGTGTGAACATGTGTGTTAGTCACAGTGTGTCACATATAGGTGGTATTTGGTGAATGTTTGTTGAATGAATTATTGAAAATATTTGCTGAACACTTGCTATGTAACTAGCATTGTCCTGTAGTAGATGTGAAATGAGAAGACCATGGGTAGGATTTTGATGTGGGGCTCAGGATTCTAGACATGATGGCATCACCATAGTCTCATAGCTAATGGCTATTTCTTAACTATAACTTAGCAAAGTTGCTCAAAGCCTTTGATGGATAGATGCCAAAAAAATATATGGTAATAATCATAGTGTGCATAAAAATTACACTAAAATTACAAATAGCTTGAGGTACTTCGCTCATCACTAGCTCAGTTCAAAAGCAAGAGATGTACTCTACAACATTGTCCCTATAATTAGCAATATTGTATTTTACACTTAAAAATCTATTGAGATAGTAAATCTCACGTTAAGTGTTCTTACCATAATAAATAAAAGTAAATAAATAAATGCATGTTATTCATAGCAATTATAAAAAAAAGTGAGCTACTCCTGGAGTGAGTTTCACCTATTTGTTAAGTATATTAATTCTTTCAATAAGTAGGGTTCTAACAGGACAAAGTTAGTGTATCATTTCTTGCGCGCAACTGGAAGAAGTCTCAAATAAGCTTGTCGAAGGGCAAATATCCTAGCTGGGAATGGCCTCATAGCTATAAATTGCATTTTGGTGACAAAGGGGGGATTATTTTCATCAGAAAGTAAAAAGGTTGAAGCTGGTGCAAGGTTGCCTCAGAAATATTTCTCGGTGACACCCAAAAGGAAGCTTATCCTTAGAGAAAGCTGCAATCTTTGATGGATTACAAGTGAAAGGATTCCCCTTAAAGATGTTAGAGACTCTCCAAGTCCCACAATTAGCTGCAATCATGTAATCAGTCATCTCCAAACGTTATATCACACCTAGGCTCATAGAACTTCCACTTAATAATTTTGTCAGGCAACTCCCCCCAAGGGAATTTCTGCCTGAAGAAAGTAGGGGGAAAATAGACATATGCTACAACCTTCCCAGTTAAGGAATTGAACTAACAAGCAAAAGACAATTAGCGCATATAATTAGCACTTTGGAAATTTGCTGCTGTTCAATGTTTTAAAATTCTGCCTTTTAAGATGATTAACACCATACTGTCACATTTACTTTTCAAATGGATACAAACAGAAATTTTGCATTATACAATTTTTCAATCATTTGTTTTGGTTTGTAAATTGAGGTTCATAAATGTTTCTCACTGGATAATTAAGTGTTGCCCTTTGATGTAAGTAGTAGGAAAAGAAGAGAAAACTCTAGTCTCCAAGATTTTAACCTCTAATTTTCTTACAATCTCAGGGCTACAAAAAAGAATGAAGAAGAGACCAATTTGTAGTTCTGATTGATTGACAATAGGTTCTACTGCCAGTTTATACTCAGAATGTGTATATGGAAATTTGGAAGAATTTGCCTCATATAATCAAATAAAAATCAGCCGCTACTACTCTGATTTCATTAACTGTAACAGCATTTATTACAGTGTCATTTCTACATCTTAGATGAAGCTTTTATCTTAAAATAGAATGTGTCCTCATCTCTCTCTGAGACCTGTTTCATAGTAAAACAGCTGCCAACACTCATAAAAGAAGAAAAAAAAACTCTTTAAAACTCAGAGGCTATATTTAGTACACAAAGCTTTTGTTGAATACATTACCATATTCTTCGTCAAGTACTTGGTTCCAACATACAAGGTGAATATAAGAGAGGTACATTTTGCTAGATGGAGAAAAAGAGAAATTGAGAGAGAGAGGCACTGCTCACAATATCCAAGGTAGTACTGCCAAACCCCAAAAAAGTTCCTGGAAAATTCACAGACATGCTAGTACCCGAGGAATCTTATAGTCATCTAATGCAATCTTTCCTCTCTAGAGATGAGTAAGCTGAGGATGAAGCCAATAGAGATAATGTGTGGCTACTGAGTGCTTGAAGTATGGCTAGGGCAACTGAGAGACTGAATTTTTAATTTTGGTTACTTTAAGTTCCAACTTCAATTTCACTATGTTTATATGGCCAGCGGCTACCCTGCTGGACAGCTCAGAGGCCTTTCCTACACCCTTCTCTTCAACTGGGTTTAAAGACATGGCCAATGGGTTAAAACTCAAAAGAATTAAAAAGACAAAAGTCATTTACAATTAATGAAATCCTCAAAGGCTTCTGAAACCAACCACAAACGTGACAGGCATTCCAGGGGAAAGTGATCAATAAAACAAAGACCTACAAAAATCAAAAACACTTACGAGGACTTAAATTCTTCCTTGGGAGTTGAAAGGCTGAGAAAGAGCCAAAGTTGCACAAGAGAACAGCCAGGGACCAGACTTGTCATTTTGACCTCTCAGCTAGCAAGAATTCTGCCTGAACAGAAATAGTGTGAAGGAAAGCTTGTCAAGATGCAATCAACGATTTATAAAAGGTGAGCAAGATGGTGGGTTTGGAAAGACCGAGAAGATCATCCTGCCCATCTCCTTTCCTCATCATGCATGAAATCGATGCCAAGAGGATGAGTGGGCAGAGGATGCTACTCAAGTACATTGGATTTTTATCGCTATGTTAGCAATTTGGAGTATGACCTTGGGAAGCACACCTAACTCGCTATCTCACTTGCTTTGTCTATTTAAAGAAATGATAATGAGACTTGGTTTCAGGTGCTTTGGGAAGCCTAAGATGAAAGTGTAAGATATAATCATCACTTGTTCCTTTTTCCCTTTTCCATCAGGCCATACTTCTCTCTCCTGTTAATAAGACCAATCACTTTGAAACCACAGTCTAGTTCCTTGTTATAGAATCACTCTTTGAAAACAGTCAGGCTTAACACTTTTTTTAGCTTCTTTGAAAAAATAACAATTGGAGCTAAAATTAGTGTTGTTCGTGTACTCAATAGAAAAGGCTTTAAAATATTTAAAGAAGGAGCATGACTATGTGAGGAAGTCCATAGAATCTACAGAAGTGGATGTGAGTAAACGTTGAATTAAAAATACTATGAACTATTCTTAATTAAACTACAAATCACTGTGATTCTGCAAGTATAACTGCAAGTCACTGTAATTTCTTTCATTTCTACTATTTTTCTGCATGCCATGTTTTCCTTTAAAAATTTGCTTATTTTCTAACTTCAAGGAGGTTACCCAAGGATAATTATGTTTGAAAAGCATATTGTTGCAATATGACTTGTATTCTACTTTCTTGTCCAATTTTTTCCCATTTATTTTTTATTTTGGCTATTAAGGAAACTACATGGTGTTTGGTATATAGCCAACACCAATCTAAGCACTTTACAACTATTAACTCAGATAATCAACAACGTTATAAGGTAGGTACCATTATCACCTCCAATTTATAGAGGAGGAAACTGATGCAAAAGGAGGTTAAGAATCTTTTCCAAGCCATGGAGCTCCTAATGGTGGACATGGGATTTGAACCCAGTCAGTCTAGCTCTCTTAACTGTTAGGTCACACTGCCTCATTTTAGACAGACGCTTATGTCAAATTTAAAAATAATCTCTGTAAAATTAACTGGCTTTAAAAGGTTTTTAGTAGGCCACACTGTTTTCTCAGTGCTGTTTCCCACCACCCTCTGTCCCTCCTTGCACCTCATCTCCCAAGAATCTAAACAGGTAATACGCTGCATCATCTCATGTATGCAAATCACTTGTCTCAAAAAGAGCTAAATCGCCACTTGAACAAGGGCCATATTGGGAGAAGATGTTGGCTCCAGTCTCTGTTTTTTACTTCATTGTTTCTGAAATTTAAAGCACATAAATGCAGAGAAGGCAGACTAAAAGAAAAGAAAGAGGTGGAAGGGATCAATGAAAGAGGAGAAAGAACAGTGGAAGCAATCAGGAAATGTAGGAAAAATGCAATATCTGTCAGCCTTGCAAAACCTCCTAAAATGCTCAGTTCTCGTAAGATAAATTTAGTAACTGCTAATTATTTAGAGTAGTTAAAGAACAGGTTGGACTTCAAATAAATATACCCTATTCTCCCCAAAAGAAGTGATCTTCAGTAAGGCTATTGAGCCAGTGAATAATCCTTAGTTAATTTTATTCACAGGGTGCTAAGGACAACTAAAGACCAGAGAATAAGGCTCCAGCTGGAGTCTACAGAGAACCAGCCTACAGGAGAGATCAGCACAACTGCAGACATCACTTTCTATTGCTGAGTAAATGCAATATGAAAGGTTGATAATTTGTGTCCTAACAACTCTCAATGTTTAGAACATTTTCAATAACTCCTCCACTCAATTTGATGTTATATATCTAAATAGCTACACATTTTAATGGCAAGCAATGTAATTTCTAATCTCATTAGTATATGTATATATATAGTAAAACATAAAAATAAATATAGTAAATATATAGCTATATAGGTATATATGTAAATAAATATTTATACACACACACACATATATATATATATACCATAATATTGTACTAATTTACTTCATGTTGTACTAATTCCTTTTTTTTCTTTTGAGGAAGATTAGCCCTGAGCTAACTACTGCCAGTCCTCCTCTTTTTGCTGAGGAAGCCTAGCCCTGAGCTAACATTCATGCTCATCTTCCTCTACTTTCTATGTGGGACGCCTACCACAGCATGGTGTGCCAAGCGGTGCCACGTCTCCACCCGGAATCCGAACCGGCGAACCCCGGGCCACTTAGAAGTGGAACGTGTGAACTTAACCTCTGCGCCACCGGGCCGGCCCAATTTTTATTTTTAAATTTATTATTTACTAGGCTCAGAGTTCAAGACAGAGAATTAAGCAAACAATTTATATCTCTTTCTTCCCAAGGTCACATGGAATGACAGAAAATGAATGCACTCTGTATGTGTGTGTGCGTGTATGTGTATCAACTTAAGCAAAGCTCAAACACATGGAATTGAGTAAAAGCAAGCACTCTGAAATATTATGTGTGCTCCATTCACAATATAATATTTATGTAAATGAAAATTCTCAAAACAACACTACATATTCATTTAACATATGAAATAAAAGTATGAACATATGAACTAGAAGAATGCATACTTAATTTACATGAGAGATTTCTTCAGGAAAGGAGGAAGATAAGACTGGGAAGGGGCACAAAGGGGCCTTCATCACCTATTTTTAAAAATAATTACTAGAAACAAATTAAAGCATTTGCTAATTCTGGGTGGTAGGTGCATGGATGTTTATATTTTTGCTTAGTTGAAAAAATACGGACTAATATTAATGGAAAAACAGAGGCACCATATATGCAACCCAACAACAGAAATCAAAGCTGTCTTACCAAAGGAAATCTCCAAAAGTCAACAGAGATAAGAACTGTCTTACTGAAGGAAGGCCCCAAATTAAATGAAAATATGAAATTAAAAATCAAAAAGAATAATAGGACTAGACTGGGGAGAAATCATCAGGATAATTATATAACTGTTCGTGAAACAGCTGGACCAGTTGGATTTCCACTCCAACTGTGCTCCCTGACAAAACCGGAGCAATTCGTGAATACAGAGAAAATCCTAAAAAGATTTCAGAGAGGAAAACTAGGTTGCTTACAAGAGGAGAGGACAAAATTGACATCAGCCTTCTCGGTAAGGGCACTGGATGCTAAAAGATAAAGCAGCCATGTGTTCAAAGGGCAGAAAGAAAATGAATTTTAATCTAAGATTGTGTACCCATTCAATCTATAAATGAAGAGTGAGGACAAGGAAAGACACGTTTTCCAAAGCTCAAAAACTCAGTAATTTTACTACAAATGCTTCCCATGCTGAAAGAAGTAGAAGAAGAAGAAGCAAAAGAAGAAATGAAGGATAAACTTCTTTAGGAGGAATACGAAAAATTAAAAATAAAAAAGAAGAAAGTAATTGAGCAACATAGAACTTAACATTTTAAAAAAAATAACAGAGAGGCTGTTAGACTGAGCTATTTGAAAGAGTCTCCCTGTAGCAATTCAATGATTTGTGATGTATGATTTAATGATTTAGTATATGATTGCATCATCTCCACCATCAGTTCAAACACTTTTCTTGCTTCTATAGCAAATAAAATTTCCCTATACAAACCTAATACTGTCAATGCAGATTAAAAAATAATATGTAAACTTTTAAAATCACCATTTCACAAAGTATAAAATGTTTAATTATTTTTGCAGAGCAGAATATAAATATTGTAAAGCTTGACAGTGCAAACATAATCATTAACTAAATTAGTAGGTAGAAGTAAAATGGAAGGATGAGCATGAGTGCTCAATTTCTCAACTTTCATAGCAGGAAGTCAATAAATTTCACATAAACTGATAATTGAAGAACTAGAAATAAGAGTATATAATTCAAATCATAATTGTAGCCATAAGAAGAGAAAAGATTTTTTGAAAGGAACACTTGTAAGTACTTAGAGCTGAAGACTGAGGAAAGGAGTTGTTATTATTGACTTTGGAAACATGATTATTTTTGCGATATTTTTCCATAGTCACGTATTACTTTAATAAAACCAAACATTTTGAAAAGTTTTACTTTTAAGAAGCTAGAGAACAACCCTTCTAGAAGTACAACAGACTAGATAATCTGAAGGCTCTCCTACTACATCACAACTAGATTGTGGATAAATCACAGCAAACAGACCTTGTTAAACCACTGCTGAATTTTTATGAAAATAAGGTGAATCTCCAAGTGATAAACAGAAAAACACGTTTTAAATCCTGAAAAGAGAGCTGAAAGCGAACACTAAAGCTGGAGTTGCTTGGAGCTTTAATACTAAGACTGGGATCAAGAGGTTAAATTCTGGAATAAGGCATAATTGAAGCTAAGACTCAAACATTAGGATGAGACCCTCATGTCCATAATTGGTATCACCCAGTGGCTCTCAGCAGAAATAAATCAAATCTTCTCTAGAGGAAAGCAATCCAAATTTCTCCTCTAAGGATTTCCGGACAATAAATCCAATCAAATGTAAGCTAACAACCAAAAATTAGCAACGTTTCATTTCTTTAAAAAAAGAAACTTGCATTTTTAGTGCAAACTATAGCATCATATTGTGGAGTTAATAACAAATGTAGATTTAAAATATATCACAACAGTAGCAATAAACGATGGTGCTGTGGAGTGGAATTATGTTGTAGGACATTGTCAAATTTAAATGAAGTAGTAAAAACTAACTCTAGGTAAACTGATAAGTTAAGGATGCACATTATAATCCCTAGGGTAAACATAATATACATATATAGGCACACACTGGAGGTATACTTAAAAACCCATTAGAGGGCCAAAAATGTAATATTGAAAATATTCAGTTAACCCAAAAGAAAGCGAAAAGGATAAATATAAACCAATGGGACAAATCAAACACAAATAACAAAATAGTGGACTTAAACTCAATCGTGACCATAACTATATTAAAAATAAATGAGCTAAACACTGCAATTAAAAAACAGAGATTTCTGGGGGCCAGCCCATGGCCAAGTGGTTAAAATTCCTTATGCTCCACTTCAGTGGCCTGGGTTTGTGGGTTGGGATCCCAGGGGCAGACCTACTCCACTCATCAGCCATGCTGTGGAGGCATCCCACATACAAACTCGAGGAAGACTGGCACAGATGTTAGCTCGGGGCTAATCTTCTTCAAGCAGGAAAAAAAAAAAAAGAGCAATACTGGCAACAAATGTTAGCTCAGGGCAAATCTTCCTCACAAAAATAAAAATAAAAAGATATTTCTCACTGGATAAGAATACTGACCTCAATAATCCATTAGTCAAAAAAAGATATTTTAAGGGAAATTAAAAAATCATTTTTAACTAAAAAATAATAAAAATATCAAAATTTGTGTGATAAAACCAAAGAATTTTTTAGAGGGAAATTTATATCTTAAGCTGATTATATTAGAATGGAATAAAAGTTTAATAGCAATGATATGTTTCCACCTAAAGAGCATAGAAAAAGAAAGCAAAGTAAACCAAAAGTAAGGAGAAGGAAAGAAATAAAAAAAGAGCAGAATACCATGAAACAGGAAAAAAACAACAGATGGAATTAACTAAGCCAAAATTTGGTTCTTTGCAAAGATTTTTGAAAAATTATACACCCCTAGCAAGATTAATCATGAAAAAACAGAGAAAGCACAAATTATCAATATCAGCAATGAGGGAGGGAATATCATTATTGATCTTTTAGATATGAAGATTTAAAAGAAACAATTTTATAGCAAAATATTTGACAACTTTGACGAAATAGACAAATTTCTTAAAAACACACATTTTCAAAATTGACACAAGAAAAATGGAAAAGTTGAATAGCCCTAACACATATTAAAGGAATTAAATTGTAATCAAAACCTGTCCATTAAGAAAACTTCAGCCTTGGGTAAATTAAACTGGTCATTCTTTCACTTATGGCAATAATATCAATTTATAGAAAATGTTTTAGGAAACAGAGGAAAAGTGTACAAATCTCTACACATGTCATGAGTTCAACATAACTTTGTTAACAAAATCTGACAAAGATATTACAAGAAAAGAAAATTCCAAATCAGTATTTTTCAAGAACATCAGTATATACAAAATATTAGCAATTTGAATCCAAAACACATAAAAAAGATAATATATCATGAATAAATATGTTTTTTCCAGGGAATGGAAGATCTGTTTACTATTTGAAAATGAATCAATATACTTCATATATCCATTAAATGCAGGAGAAAAATGATGTGATCATATAAATAGATGAAGAAAAGAATTGATAATATTTAATACCACTCATCATTAAAAAATTCCCAAATTACAAAGGTGGTTTGATAGCAGTTTTTAAATACAATTCATCACATTAATAAGGAAAAGTAGAAAAAACATATATCCTTTCAATGAATGAAGAAAAATCCATGGTAAAATAGATTTATTCATTATAAACAATGTTAGTAAGCTAGAAATAAAAGAAAACTTCCTGAAACCAATCAAGAATAGTTCCAAAAACCTAGATCAAAAACATTCTTACTAATAAAATGTTACAAGCAATCACTTTAAAATCAAGAGCAAGAGATGTCCACTATCTCATTCCATGCAGGTTATATTAGAGGTCCTTCAGTGTATAGTAACACAGAGAAAATAAATTTTAAAATGTAAAAACTGGAATGGGAAAGACAAAAAATGTCATTTTTCATAGGTGATATAATTATCTACACAGAAAATTCAAAATAATTAACAGAAATATTAATAACAATAAAAGAGTTTAGCAATTTGGCTAGAAATAAGAGCAATACACTTAATCCAAACACCATTAATGACAACTGAGAAAATGTAGTGTTTAAAAAAATATGTAGCATTTAAAATATAAACAGAAATATACAGTATTCAAAAATCTAGTAAGATACAGAAGACCATTATGGGTACAATTTTACAACTTTATTGAAAGACATTAAAGAAGTCGTAACTACATGAAGAGATATAACCTGTTTAGGGGCAGGAAGCTCACTATCCTAAAAGGTACAATTCTCTACAAATTTATCTAAAGATCCAAATTCCATCAGAGTTTTTTAAAAAATAAACTTACCTAGGTGATTCCAAAATTTATATTAAAAAAGCAAAATGACATAGACTACTCAAAAAGACGAATGGTTTGTGAAGACTTACCCCATAAGATTGATGTAAGGCTACAGCAATTAAAACACTCTGAGATAATTACAGGGATAGATAAAAACAAAAACAAATACACAATGAAACTGAATAGCTGATTTATGACAGAGATGGCAACACAAATCTCTAGAAAAAGAGGTGACTCTTCAAGGATGTGCTCTGGGACAACTGGCGAGTGACATGAGGAAAGAAATGAAATTTGAACACTGCCACTCACCATTCACAACAATCTGTTCTACACGTTTTAAATACAAAAGGCAAAATTTTAAACCTTTTAGAAGAAAATATCTTTATACTCCTGGAGATTGGAAAGAGTTTTGAAAAGACACAAGTTAAAAACATAAAGAATTAATAGATCCACTTAATTACATTAAATTAAGACCTTACCATCAAGACATATTATAAAGATGGAGAAAGATAAGCCACAAACTGAGAGAAGATATTTGCTACATATATAACTGACAAGGTATCTAGAATACGGACAGAAATCTTAAACATCATCATGAGAAAGACAAATGATTTAATAGAAAAAGTGAGCAAAAGTCATGACTACGCAGAGCGGAAGATCCAAGATGGCGCCGTGAGTAGTCCTCTTTGTCTCTCTCCCTTCGAGTCTACAATTATATGGACACTTATCGCTTGACAAAGGATATCCAGACAGCATCTCAGGACGTCTGAGAGACCCACGTGACTATACATCGGAAGGCGGATGGACTTTCCTCTGGGAGGATGTGGAAATAGGTGAAAACTCTCCGACCCCGATGAGCAGCCTAGTACCTGCAAGCGGCTTTCTTCCAACAGACGCCCCCAGAGGATCTACACACATTTAGGGCAGGAGCGAGCACACAACAGAGGAGCGATGGTGGAAACAGGTGACCAGAACCCTACCTAAACCCCCCGCAATTACTCCTAAATGCAGAGGGAAACTTTGGAGTTGCACACCTGAGCCCGCGGGGAGAGTCTCTCCCCGCCATTGGCGGGGAGTCCCCGCCGGGGGTTCGTGGCACCCGGAGGGTCCCAGAGAGAGTCGCTGAGGGTACGGAGGTCTCCCAGCTGCCATTGCCCGCCCCGTGGGACTAGGGATTGCCAGAGATCTCGGAGAGGACCGGGGCTGGGGGAAGTTTCAAAGGCCGGCTCTGCAACCCGGACGGGAAGCGCCGGAGTTCCGCCCAGGCAGCAGACAAAACTCTCTGTCTGCCATTAGCAGAGGGGCCACTCCCAGCATTCACGGCTCCGGGAGAGGCCCAGAGAGAATCCCAGAGGGCGGGGCAACCCCCAGCTGCCGTTGCCCGCCCCGTGGGACTAGGGATTGCCAGAGATCTCAGAGAGGACCGGGGCTGGGGGAACTTTCAAAGGCCGGCTCTGCGACCCGGACGGGAAGCGCCGGAGTTCCGCCCGGGGAGCAGACAAAACTCTCTGTCTGCCATTAGCAGAGGGGCCACGCCGAGCATTCACGGCTCCGGGAGAGGCCTGGAGAGAATCCCAGAGGGCGGGGCGACCCCCTAGCTGCCGTTGCCCGCCCCGTGGGTCTAGGGATAGCCGGAGATCTCGGAGAGGACTGGGGCTGGGGGCAGTTCCAGAGACCCAGCTTCGTAGCCTAGGGGGAAACCCTACAGGCTCACAGCAGCCTTAGGGAAAGCCTCTGCACAGCACCAGTAGAAGGCACCCAGCCACCAGCCACAAGGCTGGAAGACCCCAGGGCAAAAGCAGCATAGCTAGGTGAACTAACCACAGACTGTAGAAGATGCCAATAGCTCTCCTACGACCCATAGAGGACAAGTGAGATTTTGTGGGTGCCGACAGCAACGGAGTGACAAATATAAGTGATCCCACCCCTGGCCACTGGAAAAGCCCATAACACCGTTGCAGACCCCAAGGAGAGAGCACATCTAGGTGGGCTGCAACAGTAGGCACCAGCAGCCTGAAGCCCCCCTGTGACGGCCCCCACAGCAGAGGAGGGAATCCAAAGGGCCACTGTGGCTACGAGGAGGGGCCCAGGCCCAGTTAGCAACTGCGGACAGGGTTCCTGGTTGGTGCAGTATAAACAGCTGCTCCCCCACCGCAGCAGCTGAAACAAGTGAAAGGAGCAACTAAACTCTATCTCCATGCGGAGGCACAAATCAACAACATCAAGCAATATGAAAAAATACATTAAATCTCCAGAACAGAAAGAAAGTAACAAATACACAGAAAACAATCCCAAAGAAAATGAGATATATAACCTAAATGATGATGACTTCAAAACAGCCATCATTAAAATTCTCAATGAGTTAAGAGAGAGTTCTGACTGTCAACTCAACGAGTTCAGGAGCTATGTCACAAAAGAGTTTGATACGATAAAGAAGAACCAAACAGAAATATTGGAAATGAAGAACACAATAGAGGAGATTAAGAAAAATCTAGATGCTCTGAACAGTAGGGCCGATAATATGGAGGAAAGAATTAGCAATTTGGAAGATGGCAATATAGAATTGCTGCAGGCAGAGGAGGAGAGAGAAGCAAGACTAAAAAGAAATGAGGAAACTCTCCGAGAATTATCAGACACAATTAGGAGATGCAATGTAAGGATTATAGGTATACCAGAGGGAGAAGAGAAGGAGAAAGGGGCAGAAAGCCTATTCAAAGAAATAATGGCTGAGAACTTCCCAAATCTGGTGAGGGAGATGGATCTTCATGTGACAGAAGCCAATAGATCTCCAAACTTTATCAATGCAAGAAGACCAACTCCACGCCATATAGTAGTGAAGCTAGCAAAAGTCAACGACAAGGAGAAAATACTAAGAACAGCCAGGCAAAAGAAACTAACCTACAAAGGAACCCCCATCAGGCTATCAGCAGATTTCTCAGCAGAAACTTTACAGGCTAGAAGAGAGTGGAATGATATATTCAAAAATCTGAAGGACAAAAATCTACAGCCGAGAATTCTCTACCCAGCGAAAATATCCTTCAAATACGATGGAGAAATAAAAACTTTCGCAGATAGACAAAAATTAAGGGAGTTCATTGCCACAAAACCTCCTCTTCAGGAAATCCTCAGGAAAACCCTCATTCCTGAAAAATCCAAAAAAGGAAAGGGGCTACAAAACCAAGAGCAGAGGAGATAAGTAGAAGGACAACAACAGAGAGTAGCAGCTCTACATCAGAACAGATTAAACCATGGGACGAGAAACAAAGGAAACTGAAGAAAACCAGAAAACAAGACACAAAATGGTAGTGGTAGGCCCCCACGTCTCAATAATCACTCTAAATGTAAATGGATTGAACTCCCCAATCAAAAGACACAGAGTGGCAGGATGGATCAAAGAACAAGATCCAACAATATGCTGCCTCCAGGAAACACACCTCAGCCCCAAAGACAAACACAGACTCAGAGTGAAGGGATGGAGAACAATACTCCAAGCTAATAATGAACAAAAGAAAGCAGGTGTCACTATTCTAATATCAGACAAGGTAGATTTCAAAGCAAAACAGATAAAGAAAGACAAAGAGGGACAGTATATAATGATAAAAGGGACTCTCCACCAAGAAGACATAACGCTTATAAATATATACGCACCCAACACAGGAGCACCAAAATTTGTAAAGCAACTCTTAATAGAACTAAAAGAAGACATCAACAACAATACAATAATAGTAAGGGACCTCAACACACCATTAACACCAATGGACAGAACATCCAGACAGAAAATCAACAAGGAAATAATAGAATTAAATGAAAAATTAGACCAGATGGACTTAATAGATATATATAGAACACTTCATCCAAAAACAGCAGGTTACACATTCTTCTCAAGTGCACATGGAACATTCTCAAGGATTGACCATATTTTGGGAACCAAAGCAAACATCAATAAATACAAGAGAGTTGAAATAATATCAAGCATCTTTTCTGATCATAATGCTTTTAAACTAGAAATCAACTACAAGAAAAAAGCAGAGAAAGGTGCAAAAATGTGGAGACTAAACAACACGCTTCTCAACAAATAATGGATCATTGAAGAAATTAAAGAAGAAATCAAATTTTATCTGGAGACTAATGAAAATGAGAACACGACATACCAAAACATTTGGGATGCAGCAAAAGCAGTCCTAAGAGGGAAATTCATCGCAATACAGGCCCACCTCACTAAACAAGAAAAAGCTCACATAAGCAACCTCAAACGACACCTAACAGAACTAGAAAAAGAAGAACAAACAAAGCCCAGAGTCAGTAGAAGGAGGGAAATAATAAAAATAAGAGCAGAAATAAACGATATTGAAACAAAAAAGACAATAGAAAGGATCAATGAAACAAAGAGTTGGTTCTTCGAAAGAATTAACAAAATTGACAAACCCCTAGCCAGACTCACCAAGAAAAGAAGAGAGAAATCGCAAATTAATAAAATTAGGAATGACAGAGGAGAAATCACAACAGATACCAATGAAATACAAGAGATCATAAGAGAATACTATGAAAAACTATATGCCAACAAATTGAACAACCTGGAAGAAATGGACAAATTCCTAGACTCCTACAATCTCCCCAAACTGAATCAGGAAGAAATGGAGAATCTGAATAGGCCAATCACAAGTAAGGAAATAGAAACGGTAATCAAAAACCTCCCCAAAAATAAGAGTCCAGGACCAGACGGCTTCTCTGGAGAATTCTACCAAACATTCAAAAAAGACTTAATACCTATTCTCCTCAAACTGTTCCAGAAAATTGAGAAAGATGGAGAACTCCCTAACACATTCTATGAAGCCAACATCACCCTGATCCCCAAACCTGACAAGGACAACACAAAGAAGGAGAACTACAGGCCGATATCACTGATGAACATAGATGCAAAAATCCTCAACAAAATTTTGGCAAACCGATTACAGCAATACATCAAAAAGATTATACACCATGATCAAGTGGGATTTATACCAGGGACACAGGGATGGTTCAACATCCGCAAGTCAATCAACGTGATACACTACATCAACAAAATGAAAAACAAAAACCACATGATCATCTCAATAGATGCAGAGAAAGCATTCGACAAGATCCAACACCCATTTATGATAAAAACCCTCAGTAAAATGGGTATAGAAGGAAAGTACCTCAACATAATAAAGGCCATATATGATAGACCCACAGCCAACATCATACTCAATGGACAAAAACTGAAAGCCATCCCTCTGAGGAAGGAACAAGACAAGGGTGCCCACTTTCACCACTCCTATTCAACATAGTACTGGAGGTGCTGGCCAGAGCAATTCGGCAGGAAAAAGAAATAAAAGGAATCCAAATAGGTAATGAAGAAGTAAAACTCTCGTTGTTTGCAGACGACATGATCTTATATATAGAAAACCCCAAAGAATCCACAGAAAAACTATTAGAAATAATCAACAACTACAGCAAAGTAGCAGGGTATAAAATTAACGTGCATAAATCAGTAGCATTTCTATACACTAACAATGAACTAACAGAAAAAGAACTCAAGAACTCAATCCCATTCACAATCACAACGAAAAGAATAAAATACCTTGGGATAAACTTAACCAAGGAAGTGAAGGATCTATACAATGAAAACTACAAGACTTTCTTGAAAGAAATTGACGATGACATAAAGAGATGGAAAGACATTCCTTGCACATGGATTGGAAGAATAAACATAGTCAAAATGTCCATACTACCTAAAGCAATATACAGATTCAATGCTATCCCAATCAGAATCCCAAGAACATTCTTCACAGATATTGAACAAACAATCCTAAAATTCATATGGGGCAACAAAAGACCGCGAATTGCTAAAGCAATCCTGAGCAAGAAAAACAAAGCCGGCGGAATCACAATCCCCGATTTCAAAACATACTACAAAGCTACAGTGATCAAAACAGCATGGTACTGGTACAAAAACAGGTCCACAGATCAATGGAACAGAATTGAAAGCCCAGAGATAAAACCACACATCTATGGACAGCTAATCTTCGACAAAGGAGCAGAGGGCCTACAATGGAGAAAAGAAAGTCTCTTCAACAAATGGTGCTGGGAAAACTGGACAGCCACATGCAAAAGATTGAAAATTGACCAGTCTTTTTCACCACACACCAAAATAAACTCAAAATGGATCAAAGACCTAAAGATTAGGCCTGAGACAATAAGTCTTTTGGAAGAGAATATAGGCAGTACTCTCTTTGACATCAGTTTCAAAAGAATCTTTTCGGACACTGTAACTCCTCAGTTGAGGGAAACAATAGAAAGAATAAACAAATGGGACTTCATCAGACTAAAGAGCTTCTTCAAGGCAAGGGAAAACAGGATTGAAACAAAAAAACAGCTCACTAATTGGGAAAAAATATTCACAAGCCACTTATCCGACAAAGGGTTAATCTCCATAATATACAAAGAACTCACACAGCTTAACAACAAAAAAACAAACAACCCGATCAAAAAATGGGCAGAGGACATGAACAGACATTTCTCAAAAGAAGATATGAATATGGCCAATAGACACATGAAAAGATGTTCATCATCGCTAATCATCAGGGAAATGCAAATCAAAACTACACTAAGATATCACCTTACACCCGTTAGATTGGCAAAAACATCCAAAACCAAGAGTGACAAATGTTGGAGAGGTTGTGGAGAAAAAGGAACCCTCATACACTGTTGGTGGGAATGCAAACTGGTACAGCCACTATGGAAAACAGTATGGAGACTTCTCAAAAAGTTAAAAATAGAAATACCCTATGACCCAGCCATCCCATTACTGGGTATCTATCCTAAGAACCTGATATCAGAAATCTCAAGAGTCCGTTGCACCCCTATGTTCATCGCAGCATTATTTACAATAGCCAAGACGTGGAACCAGCCTACATGCCCAGAAACTGATGATTGGATAAAGAAGATGTGGTATATATACACAATGGAATACTACTCAGCCATAAAAAAAGACAAAATTGGCCCATTCACAACAACGTGGATGGACCTCGAGGGTATTATGTTAAGCGAAATAAGCCAGTCAGAGAAAGACGAACTCTATATGACTCCACTCATAGGTGGAATTTAGTATATTGATATGGAGATCTGATCGGTGGTTACCAGGGAAAAGGGGGGGTGGGGGGAGGGCACAGAGGGGGAAGTGGTGTACCCACAACATGACTAACAAAAATGTACAACTGAAATCTCACAAGGTTGTAATCTATCATAACATTAATAAAAAAAAAAAAAAGACATGAATACGCATCTCACATAGTGGGAAACACAAATAATCCAAAAATTTATTTTAAGATGCACAACTCAATTATTAATCAGGGAAATGCAAAATAAGACCCCAGCTAGATTCCATTTTATACTCACTAGATTGGCAAAATGAAGAAGACTTACACTACCAAGTTTTGAAGAGTATATGGGCAACAGAAAACTTTGCTACATTGCTGGCAGGAGTGTTAATTGGTGTCAACATACTGGAAAACAATTTGGCTTTATCTTGCACCCCTAAACACGTGCACAATCTGAGAATGTGCAAGTCCAGTACACAATGGTACATGAACAAGCACAGTAGTACCCAGCAAATACTTACAACATGCTGCAAATAGCTCCAATATCCATCCACAGAACAATGGATACACAAAAAATGGATGCAAAAAATGAATGTAGCTTGTGGATAAATCTTAGAAATGTTCATTGAATGATAAAAGCATCTCTGAAATGACTACATTGACTATGATACCATTATATAGACTCTAAAGAAAAGCAATATAGTATTTAGGGAAACGTAGTTTTAGAATTTTTTAAGAAAAAATGATTTTAAAAAAGTCAGAGAGTTGTTACATCTGAAGGTTATTTGCAGGTATGTGGGAGCAGGAAGACCACATGAGCAGCCTCATTAGTATTGGTAATAATCCTGCTCTTAAATTTGGTAGACAGTTTATAAATTATTTGCTTTAAAATTTTTCTATATTGAGTTATGCAAATAATTCTATATTGCTATAATTCTATATAATTCCCTATAGATAGACATATATCTTAGATTATAGATGCATATTTGTAACGATGTTTATGTATATATATTATATGTATTATATGTAGGTATATAGACCACATAATTTTTTTTAAAGAGAGAGACTACAGTATGCAATATATATACAATATATAACTCTATCCTGGAAATCAGGTTTTATTCTTTTAAACACAATATCCAATAAAATCATTGCATTAGCTATGAATAACTGCACATCTACTTTTTTGAACATTTTAGAAATCCAGGCTCCACTTAAAAATGTATTCACTTATTACAATTCCCATGTGTATATAGGTGTGTTAGTTTCCTAGGTCTTTCATAACATATTACCACAAACTGGGTGGCTTAAAAAACAGAAATTCATTCTCTCACAGTTCCGGAGGCCAAAAGTCTGAAATGAGGTGGTATTGGGTCTGTGTTCCCTCTAAAGGCTGTGGAGCAGATTCAGTCTCTTTCCTCTCCCAGCTTCTGGTGGCTGTGGGCATATCTGGGTTGGTGGCTGCATGACTCTAATCTCTGCCTCCATCTCGCCTGGCCTCCTCCTCTGTCTCTCTAATTTCCTTCTGCCTTTCTTGATAATGACAAGATTAGATTTATGGCCCACTCAGATAGTCCAGGATGATCTCATCTCAACATCTTTAAATTAATTACATCTGCAAAGACCCTATTTCCAAATAAAGTCATAGTCATAGGTTCCAAGAGGACGTATCTTGGGTGTAGGGGTACCATTCAACCCACAACAGTAGGTAATCCACATAGACTTGTTAAAATTAATAAAGGAAACCTCAACTAAAATTAGAGTGGGAATTTAGAGGCAGCTCTCATGCCCTACCATTCATTCATTACCCCAAACAGGAAGAAGTCAATTACAGACTTCAACAGGAAGAGATGTACCTTGCACTCCCAAACAGGAAGTGCAACTACTTTACTACTCCAGCGAGAGGAAGGAAGACTTCCTTCTTGCCCGGCAAAGAGCCCAGCCAATGGAAAATGCTGCAGCTCAGCTAATGAGAAGCCCTCCTCATCTAAACTTTTCTTTCCTCCAATGAACTCTCATTCTCTCCTTGCTGATGACTTCTTTTCCTTGTCCCACCTTCTTTACTATAAAAGCCTTCCATGCTGTGTAACCCCTCAGAATATCTCTCTGCTTGCCAGATGAGATATTGGCTGATTCATGAATTGTTTAATAAAGCCAATTAAACCTTCAAGTTTACTCAGTTGAATTTAATTTTTTAACATATTTTATTTTATATATTATTTTAAAATCTGAGATAATATTCACAACATATGATGAGGGTGAAAACGGTTGTATGATTCCCTTAGTGCAAATGTAGATAAAATACACATAGATGTCTGAAAAGGGTATGAGCCAAATTATGATTCTCTCTATGTGGGAAAAAATAAGGAATTTTAACTTTATAATTTTTGGTATTGTTTGAAGGTGTTTCAATGAACCTATAATTTTTTTTACAAATACAAATATTTAAGCTCTTTTTACTTTAAAACTAAAATGCTATCGACATATTTCTTTTTTGTATTTTAATATCTTCACCTATATTTCCACTTAGGTTGACAAAATTTTAAAGGAAGCTAATGCTATTTCACAGTATGCTATGTCATGGCTGGTCTCCTGCCTGTTTGGCAAAGTTTCCAGTCTCTCTTGAACATCTTTATGATTAAATGCCTTCCAACAGAAGGCACAGGGGTTGGACTCAGATCGGAGTTCAAGGCCAGTGGAACATTTCTTTTAACCACAACTTCTGGGGCTAGTCCCGTGGCAGAGTGGTTAAGTTCCCAGGCACCACTTCAGCGGCCCAGGGTATTGCCTGGGCATGGACCTAGCACTACTCATCAAGCTATGCTGCTGGCAGTGTCCCTTATAGTAGAACTAGAAGGACCTACAACTATGTACTGGGGGGCTTTGGGGAGAAGAAGAAAAAGAGAAAAAAAGATTGGCAATAGATGTTAGCTCAGGGCCAATCTTTAAAAATAGCTGCTTCTTCTGGTGAAAGACATATAAAGGACTTTAAAAGCATTATCTCATCAACAATAACATTCCTGTTGATATAATGAAAGAGTGATTGGGAGGAGGTATGTGACAGTGACTTTATCATCACTTCACTGTAAAAGACAAACAGGGATGTTGAAAGTGAGATGTGGCTTGTCAAGTTCACCTGGTGAGGAAGGGAAAGTCTACAACTGGACCCAAGGTCATCGCCACTGGTCTTGTATCACTGGAGATTGCAGCAATGGAATATTGAATTTCTTAAAATCCCTAGTTTTCCCCTGGGCTTGTGCACAACTAGGCAGCATGTATAGGAGCAACTCAAAAAGGATGGTAGTTTTAGTTGGGCCATGTAACTATCATTTTTTGACTTTTTTACCAACTGCCAGCGTTGCAATGTATGGTAATCACTACAAGGTCTCTTCAATGGTACCAGGGTAATTTAAATATGTAAATGAGAGAGTTGGGAACTTCTGATTATTTCAACTGTCTTCATGTTAAAGTGATGGCGTTTATTATGGGCAAAACACTTGTGAGAGATTTCTGCAGTTACTAAAAACTCTTTACAGAAAATAATATCTTCTTTGATTTAATTAAATAATAGTATACTGAGAGCTAAGAATTTTAAGTTTGACTTATTCTCATGTTTATGGATTTGGGTAACTGATAAATCAGTTTACTTATTAACTCTGGATTATGATATCAAGGCATATTATGAATTAAATAATAAATGCAGCAAAATAAAGCTAAAGAGAGCAGGGAGGTAAATTTATGAAAAATAAAGGTAGAAATTAACTAGAAAACTAAAAGACAGTAGAGCTCAGTAAATAAAAACATGAAATATACAGTCTTAACCAATCTGACAAAAAGAGGGAAATACAAATAATATTAGAAAAGTGGCATTACTACAGATACAAAAATGATTTAAAAATTGTAAGAGAGTACTATGTACAACCTTATGCAAGTACATTTTAAAATATACATGAAACGGACAATTTTTAATGAAAATGTAAATTACCAAAATTGACTCAAGAAGATTTAAAATACTTCAGTGGATGAATGACCATAGATGAAATTAAAATTTAGACACATCTCTATCCCTAATTTAGACTACCAACTTAGATAATTTTACAAATGAATACCAAAAATAAGGCAATGAAAAATACCTGTCTTACTCAAACTATTCCAAAGCTTAGAAAAAGATAGAAAGTTTTGCATTCATTCTATAATGCTTATATAATATTGACCCCAAAACTGGACAAGGAGAATACTCATGCACACACACACAATCCAAAAAATTAATCTCATTTATGAATTAAAAGTAAGAATCCTGAATAAAATACTAACAAAGTAAATCTAGCAGTGTGTTGGCAAATTAATATACATATGCATTTATATGTGTATGTATGCATATGTGTGTAATTACATATGTAATTATATATATAAATGACTAGATTTATTAGACTGTATATATTGTGCTTTTTTCAGTCAAAATGTGAAAAATATCTTGACTTCTTTTCATCTTCACCAATAGTATCTTATTAGTTGCACAGTATTCCATAGAAATCACCAGTTTAAGGCAAAATGAAGAATTAATGTGTGTTGCACATAAGGCATATTTGCAGTGATATTAAGGAAAAAACCAAGCACCTGACAGTTATTCATTTTATGCTAGTTTCAATAACTCCTCCACCAATGTGGAATCAACTATTAATTTTCTATTTTAGTGAGAGACTAACATGGCAGAGAGAGGAGGTCAGCAGTGACAGGTAACTCTAAAGATCTGGTGAGCTAAAAGTACTTAAATGTCTGAGCTGTTTTTCTCCTAAACTAAAGGGTAATAGGAGAGGCAGGGAGTAGGAGACACCAGAAGTTTGAGGGAGGATACCAAATACCAACTCAAAGGAAGACAATTAAAGTGAACTTATACTGGGGCCAGCCTGGTGGCACAGCAAAGTTCGCATGTTCCACTTTGGTGGCCCCAGGTTCGCCGGTTCAGATCCCAGGTGCAGACATGGCACTGCTTAGAAGCCATGCTGTGGCAGGCATCCCACAGATAAAGTAGAGGAAGATGGGCACAGACATTAGCTCAGGGCCAGTCTTCCTCAGCAAAAAAAAAAAAAAAAAAAAAGAGCTTATACTATTACAGAGCAGCTTGTGCCAACCAGACTCTACCAGTTGCTATACAAAAGGGAAAAAAAGCATGATTATTATTAGTCATTTCACAAACATTTTTGAGGTTATGCTGTAAGACAGGCAGAGCAATAGGCAAGACACAATCACTTAATGAAGCTTTAAAATGTACCCTGTAATTGATGAGACCATGCAAACATTCATGAAAAAGAAGGCATACTAGGAGAAAATATAAGGATTGCACCTGAGACATTTGTAAACTAGATTAGCTTCAAGTAGCTAAATACAACTGCATGAGTTTGATTGATTGACGCTGCATAAGATTGGTTATGGTTAATTAACTAGCTGGGACCAAAAGCTTTTTCTCCATATTAACTGAGGACTTTTTTGCTTTTGGCTTGGGGTCTGCTTCTCTAACTGTATTAGAAGGTTTTGCCCCAATTATTCACCTTTTCATAACACCCTACACACCCAGGTCACAGGGGTGCACAGCCCTGACCGGTGCCTGGTCAAGCAAGCATTAGATCCCCATTTCTCCATCTGTAGTGATTGGTCCAAGAGAGGATATAGGATCCAAGCAGGGATACAAAGAGTCTTGTCCCGGAAGTTGCACGTTGGCTTTGTAAGACACGAGTCCTCTTTATACTATGCTACACAAGGAAGCTAGCAATCTCAGGATGCCCATGGCCATCTTTCATGCTGTATGGAGAGCACTTGTTTGCAACAGCAGAGGACGAAGTAAATACAGAATGAAAGAGACAAGCTAAGATAAGAGATAGTTCAAGAAAAATGCCCTACGTCATGCATGAAGTGGGATTCACCTCCAGCCTTCCCATTTATTTGAGCTAACGAATTTGTTCTTTGCAGCAGTCAAAATTTCTGACGCTTGCAATCAAATGCATCCTGAATATGTCTTCCTAATACCCTGCTCCTGAGAGATTTCCATATGTGAATGCTTCATGCAAAACCCTAAGCATCACCATTTTTTAATTATACTGTCTCCAGTGGCCCTGAATCTCAATCTACCTCAACCACCACTGGACCCTTGTCATTACCCAGAACTGCACCATTATGAAATGCTATCCCTAATATCCCAATTTCTATTAATTGTAGAGATACACATATTTATTCATAGCTGGATTATGAAAAATCAACAGTGACAGATTACATAATATAATTAGGTGTTATAAAGTTTTCAAAAGAGTCTTTCTTATTTGGGGTAGTAATATTGAAAAAAGCTCAAATGTTCTACATAATTTCTAGCTAAGCATATGGCACATAAAAGAATAGATCTTGCTAATGATTTTCATTGCCCCTATTTTAAAACACATGGTATTCTTATATATTGATCAGTCTTTAGCCAAAATAGACAAAAAGGGAAAACTGCATCATTCCAATCCTGCCAAAAGCTAAATATAGTTGATCTTTTTTTCTTCACATTTCTTCTAGCCTTATGCTGCATTTTTAAGAAGATATAGAATTAACTGAATCTGATGAGTGACGGAAATGTTCTGGGAGCACTGGGATAATAGAGAGGTAAGGAGCTGGGCCACTGCTAATCATAACAACATCCCACTTAAAAGCTGGAATGCATCAGCAACCTGCTGTTGCCATATTGATTTCACTTAGTCCTTCTGGATGGAGTATCAGGGAGAATTTCCAGTATAAAATCAAGACAGATGGTAGGGAGGTTGGGGAAAAAATAGTCTCTCAGTGTAATGGAAGTCACAGTGAAGCTTTTTAAAAAATATTATTATAATTCCTTGACAAACAACTGACATCAAACCAAAAACATCTATTAGTACCATGGCAAGAATCAATGGCATAAGAACCTTACAGTCTTCAATGACGATCACTAGCCATTTACTTTTTATCAATAAGGTTAGACCTTGCAGGGCTATTGGTATGACTCCCTTATAAGTAGTTTCCTAAAATCACTTTACAAATCAAATGATATAATACCTTTAATTAGATTAGAATTTCAGGGGCAATCTGGATCTGAAAATGGAATTTTCAAAATAACGTTTGACTACAGAGCAATTGTTTAAATGTAAATCTTTAATAAAAAATGATCCCTGATATTCATGAATCAAACATTTATGATGACACATCATGATTTCATATAAGACCAATATAAAAGCCAAAATCATGTTATTCATGACATGCAAAAAGGATGGAAACTCAGTCTTATATGGGAAATATGCACCATTTTCATTATTTTACCTAAAGCATTGGATGTAACTAGTTTAAACTAGTTAACTCTACATAGCTACTACACTCTACCTTCCTTGCATATATCTTTCACTTACTATCCTTTTCTTGATCTTTAGAATTTGAAAGGAACTAAGGTAATTGCTATTCTATGTATTTGCAAAAACAGATACCATAGTGAAAAAGAAAATAGAATTTTGAGGTCAATGCTTTTAATCCACATCTACCACGTATTATGTTTTTGACCTTAGACAGGTTACTTAGCCTTTTAAACCTTCAATTCTTCAATGCAAAATTGGAATTATGTCAAATAGTGTTAAAGGTTATTAAGAAGATCAGATATATAATTATATAAAAGTGCCTGGATTAGTTCCATTACTTTCCCTTAGTCTTGGCAAGAAAATACTATCTCTTTAAAGTGTAAGTGGGGTTGGATAAATTTGAGATGGACTTTTTTGCATCGTCAATTAATCCAATGCATTTCGTGGGTCTAGTCCTGATACTGGGGGATTGACTCCTTACTTATGCTCCTTTTGTTTTCTTAATAGAGCTGACAATTTATGCCTATAAGGAAGGCGAGTTCAACCAGAAACTGCTGCTCCAACACATTGCTTGGGCTTTGTCTTTCTGCAGCAATGGAAAGCCTGAAGATGAAAGTGAGGCACCGGGAAGAAGGCCAAGCAAGTAGAAGCAGGGTTCCAGAGGAAGTTTGCTTCCGAATCATGGCCAGCAGCCAGATGGCTACAAGAGCAATACTGGAGTCAAAGCAGAAAGTTTCAGGGGTGCATATCAAGCCACCTCAAGTGTGAGTCAAGTTGGAGACCTATAATTTAATGCATTGAAATGAGTTCTGAGATTCTGAATATACATGAGCTGTAATTGGCTCATACTGGAAACTCTGCCCTCCACAAAGAGGTCTGGCCTTGCCCTCTTCCATCATGCCAAAGCCAGTTCACTGAGGGAACTGACTCTGTTAAGGTTACTGTCATGAGTTTTTGTGCATTGCCGAAATGTAAATGTCTCCCGCTCTGCTCTGACACAGCTCCAGGAGAGAACTGATTGATCTCTTTTAAATGAACGTAGAGTCATGTATATCTAGCAAGACAAGAGGCTATCACTTTTACAACTTGGCTGGGCACTGCCTTAAATCCTAGCACATTTTGTCACTACCATTGTTTTGTACTTTATTTGTTATTTTTTTGCCTTTTGATCTCTTCCTACTTTCTCCTCTACAGGTCGATAAGTAGGTTCAGTTAATTCAGGCTATAATGTCTGAGCTGGAAGGTGCATCAGAAAATATTTATTTAAAATTCCTCAATTTTACAACTAGAAGGCCCCACAACGAAGAATATACAACTATGTACCGGGGGGCTTTGGGGAGAAAAAGGGAAAAAATAAAATCTTCAAAAAAAAATAATAAATAAATAAAATTCCTCAATTTTTCCAAAGGCCAAGAGGTCAGGTGACTTGCAAAGGTCATAGGACTAGAGGTAGAGATAGGACTAGAACCCATATGTCTTGAGAGATCTTTTGTACTTATATAAAGCAATATATCTTCTCTTGGATATGGATCACACAATTTTCTGTGCACTTAGTAGGCCTTCAACAATAAATGTTGGGTTAGCAGTTGTTCGACAAGTAATTGCCATGTAAGACATTTGATCAGCAAAAAACTAGATTCCTCTGTGAAGTTGATGTAAGGGAGAAAACAATCTGATTTGTGCCACCATTTTCTCCCTGTTTCTTTAGATCTGAGAATAGTGAGACACAGCACAAGTGGGTAGAAAAAACTTAAGCAAAATGTGCTGGCAAATACACAGGTAACAGATTTGGTTTTGATAGGCAAATATGTTCATATTTTCCCCTATCCTCTTGGCTACCTTGCCACCTCAGAAAGTTCTGCCCTCTGGACTGCAGTGCATTTGCTTGTACGAAGTTGATATTAAAAATCTGGTTCATCAAAATAGGAAAAAAGACGATTGTCTCAAGGGGAAGTCTTCTCAGAACTGAAGACAAGCTGCTCCTTTCCAACTGAAAATGTCAAACACTTATTCATATGGTTCTTACCAGACTTGATTTATATGAGCAAGTGCCAATCCGTAACCTCCTCCTCATGCAAGTGCAAATGGGAAGCCTGTTCATTCAGCCATTAATATCCCCTTAGTTTTGTTTGATATCCTGAATAGAAAATCATTTCTTCCCTCCATGTGGGAGTTATTGATTTACCCTGTCGTTCGCTTCAAAATCTTCTAGATTCTAAATATGGTGGTGGTTTACCTGCCGTGTCGTAAAAAATACGATTATTTTCTTTCTGGTTTTCTAGAAGTTTGGCTTTAAAGAAATAAACATTGCTTACAACCTGATTTCTAATTTGAATTCATATTTTTCAAGCCAAGTGAAAATTACACTCTTTACAGAAAGAGAAAAAAATCAAAACAAGATAAAATTTCATTTGTACTATGTTTCCAAGCAACAATGTGGCTTATATATTGAAATCTATGCATTTTCCTAAGAATTCAAATGTTTTAAATTTTTTACTTCTTGCATTTCCTAAATGATACATGACTTTTATAGAAATATTCTTTAAATGAGCATTCCTAGATAATGGGGGAATTAACAGAAAAAAATGACATGTATGCAGTTGAGGCAGACGAAAGCAAGGTTTTCAGTGAAAATGAAAAAAAAAAAAGAAGAAGAAAAAGAAAAAGGGATAAGCCTGGCCCTACAGAATGAGTCATTTATTTCAGAAAGAGAAGAAGGAATCAGAAAGCCTGATTTATAGTCCCATAGTCCAATAAATCATAGCCAGGAAAAAGAGTTGTAAGGTACAAAACATTTCCTGTGATATACCTTTTCAAGCACCATATTGATAAATCTTCAAAAATTAGACCCTACCCCCAAATGGATATTACAATAGAGAGCTGTCTTGAAACCTCCTGAATCACAACACCCTCATTGTCAAACTAACAAAGAAAAGACCGCAAACTGTGTTTTGGTTTCATTTCATATAGCACAAGCACTAAGAGCTCCAGAAAAACTATAAAGAAACATGCCCCCATTTCCCCACTTCAAAAAGAATAGAAAGATCCATTTTTCACTAAGCAGGATTTCCACTGTCATTATGGGATTTTACTCACAGTATGTAGCACTCCTACAGGAGAAGAATAGGGGAAGTTTAATGGCCATGTTCTCCAGGGAAAGCTGGGTCATCTCAGAGGCTTGCTCTCCCAATACAAATGCTCAGTCCAAAGACTCACAAAGAGGCCAGAGCAAGGCAGTATCAGGATGGCCCCACGACTGTTCAATATCCTTAATATCTTAAAAGCACAAATTTTGAACCTCTCAACTTTTTTCAACTCACTTTTCCACATCAAACGACTTTCTTTTGAGGCACCTCTGATGAATAACTCGGAACAAAGAATGGCTTGAGGCAGCATAACTTAACCACTGGTTTCACTATAAGGAAACCCACCCCCTCCACTAGTATTAATGAAATCAGACGTGATCATTCAAAGCTGGCAATGAAGCATGGGGAGGACTAGAGGTCTCCTTGGAAATGTCACACTCGTTACTACAGCCATATGAGGAGATGTATTACCACTTTAAAAAAATCAGTCACATTTCTCCATAAGTCTTGGAAGATAAGAAAAAGGTTAGAGGGGACACAACATAGTATCCTGAGAAGATTCTCTGTCCACTCCAACACTGGCAATCTGCACTTGGTTTTATCAAAGAAGTTACAAGTCTTCAACATTCCCTCAATTAACATTTTACTGGACTTAAATTGCAGCATCTTGGTACTCAAGATCATGAGCTATAGCGAAAACAGTTAGGACGTAATTTCCTACTGAAATGTGTTTCACATAGAATGCACCTTCATCTAGAGCATTTTAATAAGAAAATGAAAATATCTCTAATCATAGGAATGTAATTCTATTTTATGAAAAACTTAGAAATGAGCATTTTTTTAGGGAGAAAATGACCTCAGAATTTAGAACAAGCCTGAATATTCCATTGAAATACCGTGCACTGAAATCGTGGTATTTAATTATGTGTTCTTGTTTCTCTAAAATGTGCAGGAGCTGGAAATCTTATAGTTACAGGTAGCAGAATAATGCGACTGCAGTGGCCTCAAGTACATTTATTGTTAACATTCACCTGGTATATCTGTTTTCCTTCTTTCACTTTCAATCTTTCTCTGTCCTTATGTTTTCTTTGTGTCATTTTATGTGTGTCACTTGTAAACAGAATGTAGCTGAATTTTGGTTGTCTTTTATTCAAACTAAGATCTTTGTATTTAAACTAGAGATTTTGTTCCTCTTATATCTATTGAGATTATTGATATATATGGAATTATTTCTAATCATCTTATTTCATTGTTCCTATTGTTCTGATTTCATCTGTGTTTATGTTTTTCTTCTTTTCTGCTGTATTTTGGATTCAAATTTTTAAATCCCACTCCCTCATCCTTTGCCCCTGGTTAGGACGTGGCACGCTCTATTCCTATTCTTTATTGCCGTTTGTATTAACTAGCATTCACTCAAAATAAGTGAAGCCCTTTGTAATTTTTAACAACATTATAACCACTAGCTTCACACACCCTCTCTCAATGGGATGCTGGTATAACATTAAAGATGACAAGGCTTTGTCTTGCTTATAGAGACACGGGATATCTGTTAATCTTGTGAAACCAAAGAATCACACAGAAGGCAGAGCAGCATTGGAAAGAAGCATGTCCATCATGCTCCAACAATGTCTGTGCTGAACTCATTCATGCAGCCATGTATTCAAATAGCAGATCTTTGTTGAGTGCCTCTCATGCTATTCACTCATTACTTGATAATAAAACAAAATTGCTTTATATGTAAGGAGTTTGTCTTCACTGACTATATCGTACATTTCAAAGGAAAAAAGACTTTGTCTTCTATTTATTTTCCATTCTCTCACTCATTAGTTCTCAAACCATAGTGAGCATCAGAATCACGAGAATCATCAAAATCACAGATCATTTGGCAGTCATGGGGGAGGCCTGAGGATTTGCATTTCTAACAAGCACTCTCTCAGATGAAGAGGAAGCACAATCACACTTGTATTGTCTGTCCTGTCAATTCAATGATTCACAAATGTTTGTCACAGTGAGGTAGATCGTTGGACTAGAATCGGGGCAGGTAGAAGTCTACATTTCTACAAACCAATAGGTCAGGTATTAGTGGAAAATGTCTTGATAGTGTGGTATGCAGAATAAAAGTTAATCAAAAGTAATAATAACCATGATTACGTTTTATCTTTATATTAGTCTGACTCATTTAACGCCATAAAGTTGTACCAAGAACCTAACTCTTTCAAAATCCTCTCGGGCTGAGAAGCTCTCAGAATAGATTAAGCCGTGTAAGACAGAAAGGGAAGCTTTGGGATTGTGCAAATGTTGCTCAGTGGCAAGAAAAAAAAATGCACACATTAAGAGAATTTCAAAACTTTAATCATGCCACATAATGTCAAACGGCAGCCAATTAGACACTTTTCTAAAAGAAGACATTTCTGGTGGCAGTAAATTGTTTTCAAGACAAAAAGTTACTTTTAAAAATAATAAAGAATGGATTGTTTCCCTTGTGGGTTTATGTTTCAGTTGGAGGGGAAAACGCTTAATGCTAACAAAGCATCTTTGCTCGGCAACATCATAACTGCTACTTCTAACTTCCCACAATTACGTGCTAGCTAGTATCTGGCACTTGTTTAATCAAGTATTGTTTTTGCCCCAATCTTGTTGCCAGACACACTGAGTTGGTCCATTTTGTGAGCACTATCCATCTGCTGTTCTAAGGCTGGCATCCGTCTCCCCCTTAGAGGAGAAGATGAAATCTTGTTGCTGTCGTTCAAGAACTAACTTGACTTTGGTCTAAAAAGCTCTATCCTTCTGGACACTACTTTTCTGCAAATTCTCTTAAAGAGTGGAGCAAAGGAATGGGAAAGGATGAACTAGTGATTCAGAATATCACCAAGAATATAAGTTCCTCCTTATTGACATATTAAATTACCGCTGTGATTAGCAGAGACACAACCAGAGAAAAGAGAATGTTGGGTGACCTCAAATTGGTATCGAATATTTCACACCCTTGATTCAAAATCTGTTACTCCATCCCAACTCACAATTGAGACTAGAGGTTTTAACTAATATTTTTTAATTGTTTGTAAATAATCTAATTTGATTGTTTTAAATGAGTAACGCAGCATAAAATTCAAAGATTGAAAATGTATAGATTTCCCATTTCTCTCCCAGAAATCTGGTTCCCCTCCACAGAGAAGCCTTTATCATCACTCTCTTGTGTATCCTTCCAGAACTATGCTATGCTCATATAAGGAATTCATAACACTGAGCAAATATTTATTGAGCACTCAATACGTGTCAGGCACTGAATACAGTGCGTATGTCAGTGAACAAGAGTTACTACTCCTTGCCATCAAGGAGTCTACATTCTAGTGTATAGAGACAGGCAATAGATGAGATACTGATGCTAATTTTGTAGTCTATTAGAAGATCATAATTACTATGAAGAAAATTCAAACAGGGAATGGTGGTGGGGAGTCTTGGGGAGGCATAGACATGGGTGGAAAAATTTAAGAATGGTCAGAAAAAGCTTTACAGACAAAATGACATTTGAAGAGACTTGAAGGAGGAGAGAGAGTCAGCTCTGTGGATGTTAGGGAAGAGCATTCAGGAAGAGTAAATTTGGGAACAGAGTGGGAAATGAGGTCAAGGTCCACAGTGGATCAAATCACGCTTAGATGTGTCACTATGATAAGCTTAGCTTTTATTCTGAAAGAAATAGAGAGCCATTGGAGGTTTTTGAGAAGGAATGACATGATCTAACTTACATTTTGGCAGGATATCTTGGATACTTTGTTGAGAATAACCTAAAGAGGAGCACTAAGAAAGACACTGTAGTAATATAGGCAAAAGATGATGACTGGTGACTTGGATCAGGATGGCAGCAATGGAGGTGGTGAAAAATGGTCGTATTTTAGATACACTTTGAAGGCAGAGTCAACAAGAACACACCATGGCTTGCATGTGGGCTGCAAGAGGAAGTTGGGCTGGAATCAAGAAGGACTCTAAAGAATTTAACCAGCACAACTGAAATAATGGAGGTGTCATTACTTGAGATAGGAAGACTGAAGGAGGCATAGGTCTTAAGGGGGAAGATGAGAAGTTCAGTCTTATATATCCTAAGCTGGAGATGCTTATTAGACATCAAATTGGAGATGCTAGGCAAAGTTGTATATATGAGTATGAAACCAGGGAATAGATCTGAGCTGGAGATAAAAGATTGAGTCAAAAGCAAATAGAGGGTATTTGAAGCTGTCAGTATGGAGGAGACCCCAAGGAAGTGCTTGTTGATAGAGAGAGGAAGGGAAGAAGGATGCAGCCCTGGGATCCTCCAACAATTAGTAGGGAAAGAGACAAGGAGGAAAAAGCAAAGAGACTAAGAAGGAGCAGCAATTTGGAGGAAAACCAGTGTGAGATGTCCCGGAAGCCAAAGGAAGAAACATACCTCAAGGAGGAGGCAAGACAACTGTGTCTCATGCTGCTAAACAATTGATCAAGATTGAGGTCAATGGTAATATTGATGGGAAGAGTTTTAGTGGGACAAAATGAATTAGAATGGATTGAGGAGTAAGAAGCAGAAGAGAAACGAGAGAAAATGTGTATAGATTAAGTTTCCTGAGGAATTTTGCTGTAAAAGAAAGCCAAGAAAAGAGGTAATAACTGGAGGGAGAAAATATGATCAAAGGAGATTCGTTTTTTAATGGGAGAAATAAAACGCTTGTTTGAATACTGATGCTAATGATCTAATAAAGACGGAAAATGTGTGTTTACAAATATTCATTTTCTTGCATACATGATACATAGTTACTAATCTGAACTTTTTTCCACTTAACTACAATATTCAATCAAATTTAAGTTCTCACTGACCAGAAGATACACCATTATTATTTTACTGCTATGAAAGAAAAAATATTCTGCCATTTAAATATGACAGGCTATTATTTGAAAGCCATATCTTGATTTCAGAGATGTTAAAATGTAAAAAAAAAAGGCCTCTCATAAACAATGACATATGATCTGCGTCTTGGCAGATTTCTTCTGTCTCAACACAAAGAAAAAAGCGTCTCTCATGAAAGGCTGCAGCATATTCCATTTTATCAGTGTACCATAACTTATTTAACCAGTTCTTTTTTCGTGATGATTTACTTATTTTCAATTCTCTGTCACTTAGTTTTAGGAGTTTTCCTTCTATAGAGTATAGATGTGTTTTCTGTGGTATGTCTGAGAGTCTCTTAGATGAGTTTGGCCAGTTTAAACTTTATTATATGATAGATATATTTAGTCTTAGCTCATCTTTACTGCTTTTGTTTAGTTTTTAATTACTCCGTATACAGTAGGAGAGAGCACAGTTTCCATTTATTTAGTGCAGAGAGATAGGGAAGTCTGGAGAAGGGTAGACTGGGCCCATTCTTAAGTGCCAGGAATGAAGACCTTGGGTCTCTCTACTGTTTGTTCCTCAGAATACAACATAGTGTTCTCAATCAATATCTATTCTATGTTTTGAACAAGTTTTCACGCTTTGTATTTCATATCATCTCTCATACATGCTGATGACTTTTTTAGAGCGAATGCTTATAATGAATAAGAATGAGTTAATTGGTAACAGGTATAGGTAACTGTTATGAGGAGAGTTATCAGACATGTTTCCTGATAATTTCCCAATACGATTCTCGGCATTTCTGCATTTGCATGGCTCCCTTCCCATGTCCCTGTCCCACCCCTAACACACAAAACACATCTGCCCTTCTCAGATTTTTAGAATAACAATGTTGCCTTTTAGAGATTTTGTGTGTTCCTCTGTTTTTGGCTGTAGATGGTTTTCATCATGCATCTTCCTAGGTTCTTAAAAGAAATTATGCAGGTAAATAGCACATTAGAACTTCTTGGCTAACGCACCCAGCTGAGCAGTCTACTGGATTGCACAACTGAGAGCCTGATGGTTTTACTTTTTTTGTCAACTTAATCTATTATGTTCCTAATTTGAATGAGTATAAATGTCAAAATCCAGCATCCAAAATAGCCCTGCAGCATCTCAACCTTCAGCTTTTGGGGAGAATGCCAGAATTTGTTCTCTGAGATGCTTCTTAACTGCTAATGATTAGCACCTTGAAGCTTAAAGGCACTCGTGACTCCTCATCTGAAAAAAATACCCATTAGCAGAAGCTATACTGGTATGCGTGAATGAAGGAAAACAAATTTCTTCAGACACCATGTCCTGGCGAGAGATTCACATGGTGGGTGTGCTGTCACTTGATCATTCTCTCTGCTAACGCTGCTCCAGGCATTGCTCATCTTAGTTTTGCATTAGCAAATAATCTTATTAAAAAGATGGTCATGATAATGCTGATTGATGGAGAGGAAACATGCCTGGTTTAAAACACTCATAATTTATAATCAATTGTGCTTTAACAATGTAAAAATGTCATTTAAAATGCTGTGTATATTTAATCTATTTCTGAGGGAGCAATTACATCTATATGAAATTCTAATGATTTGAACGTAATGTTCATCAAAGGATCCTCCAATTTAATTTGTCCCCTCCTCTTTAACAAATAGTTACTTTAATCTATAAGAACTGCATTCTTGAATACTCAATGATTATTAAATGTCAGCTTCTGGAGAATGAAGGTGGGGCCACTGGAGGAGCAATCATAGTTTTACCGTTTCTCACTACTAGGTGTCTTTGAGCAATCTATTTTAGAACACTCACCTAGGAGGAGAGCGTATGACCAAGCTGGGAGAAAAGTCTTTCTCCCTTGCAGCAATAATGCAGAGTATTTCCTTCATGCAGAAATATTTGTGAGTGCCTCCTGTGTGTTAGGCAATGTGCCAGATATTGCCAGGTATCTGCTGAAATGACAGATTGGTCCCTGTCCTTTCATAGCTCACGGTCTGAGGGAAGCGGCCAGATCATAAGTAAATAAGGGCGTTGGATTTGATTTCAAGTCAGTGAGAAGTCCCTGCAAGGTGTAAGCAATGGAGCCTCAGGATCTGATTTGCACTTCTACAAGGTTAAATCTGGCTGTTCTTCAAGCAGCGAACTGGAGAAGGGCTGAGTTGAAGCAGAAAGACTTAAAGTCCATGACAGTGATTCAGGGGCAAGGTACTGAGGTGGCAGGGGGTGGATTTGAAGTAGTCTCAAGAAAGTGGCAATGCGACTTGCTATTGTTTTGATGTGGAGGTGAAAGACGAAGCCAATCACAGGTCTCTTTTGAATTCATTTCCGGTTTGAGCAATGGGGCAGCCATTTTCTGAGATTAAGGAGACGGAGTAAGAATGTGTCCCGAGTCCATCGTATGCCAGGAGTTCTCCTAGAGCCTTATTTACATTATCTGTGACATTCACAAACTCTCGTATGGTGAAATATTATCATCCCCATATCATTGATGAAGAAACTGAGGCTGAAAGGGATTACATAACTTGCTTGAGGCCATTTATCTCATGAGTAATAGAGTCAGAATTCAGTCCTATGCTGGCTACTAAACTCAGACTCTCCTCTCTTCTCCCCTCTGCCACTCTTGATAGAGTCTAGAAGGACTTTTAAAATATTTCTTCCCTTTTATTCTCTTTTAATTATGTTCTTCACTTATGTCCTATGATAATTGGTGTTGGTCTTACTGTAAATATGGATTTCTTATAAGATATTTCAAATCCTATTAAGAATTCGGTAGGGTTATAGGGACATCTTTAAAACTAGTTAGTATTAAAGTTGCTATAGAATATATATATAGTATATGGATACCTTCCTTCCTTATTGTCTCCATCAGTACCTGGGTTAAGATAGTATCTAACCTATCAAAAGAAATGTAGCATCCTTAAATATTTAAAAACACTAGTGAAGGTGACTGAAAGCTGTTTTAAAAAAGTCTGTCACAAAAAAGATTTATGTTCTTTTTTTTTTTTGGTAGTAGTAGGGACTGCCAAACACACTGAATAAAGCAAATGGCATACCTGGTGACCCAATTCAGTTCTAGTAATGTTTATCTAGAGCTTATTACGTGCAAGGCACTCTACTATATTCTGAAACACCAATCACAGAATTAATTTAAAATGACTGCATATGAGCAATATCTGGAGGATTGGAAAGTGGCTGGAAAATCCATGAAAAAAAAATACTATGATAAAGGGCAACATGTTGAGCTGCAAGAAGATGACCAGAAGGGAGCCATGGGAATGAATGTCAGGTTTAGTTTGAGCTACAACTTTATTAATGATCTGGAAAGACATGTACATTAATGAAATTTTCAGATGATACTAAATAGGGAATTGCCAAGCATGCCAATGAAAACAGAGAGAGAATATTATGTGCAAAGGCTAATAAATAGCAAGAAATAAGGATAGGCATACAGGAAAGATGTAACTGCATGAAACTCCATGTTAAAAACTATCATAGTCTACATAAAAAAAAAAAGATTCAAAAAATAAATAAATTCTAATTGGATTGACCATGTACCAGAGGTGAGAGAAATCAGTAAAGTAATAAAATCCAAAGAGACCAAGGTGTTACATATACAGAAAATGAAGAAGTTGGAAAACCAATTGCTAAACAAATGGACTAAAAATATTCTGTGATGTTTTGAATATAGAAAGTATAAAACATTTTTAAAAGCCTCAAACAAGTAGTGAAACAAAAGTCAAAACAGAAATAATTGACTGAATTAAGCATCTTATGTCATGCAGGTTCTGCCTCAACTCCTTGGTTTCTGCAGTTCAGGGCAGAGGATGGCCCATGTCTTCTCTCTACTCCTCTGAGGGCAGAGCCTCCTTTTGTATCCATATCAGCTGAGATGATGTAAGAATACCACTATCTTTTAAATTAGTGAAGGTTCTGTGCTCAACGCACCTCTGGAGGTTGGGATTCCAGCCCAGATGGGCATTCTACTTATCACCCTAGAGAAGAGAGGCCCTCCTGCACCCTACCCCTACTACAGCCACTGGCATTAGCCTCTGAAACTAGAAAACTCCTCCTTTTTTTCTCTCTCTCTCTCTCTGACATACTAATTTTATTATCCCAGTTTGTCCTTGGGTTAGACAATGAAAGAAGGCTTCAGCCCTTGCTCCTCAAGCACACTTTGTGTATTCCTACATGAGATGATTCACAGTGCTTGCTAAGGCATGTATTGCTCACCTAAAGATGAAAACTCAAAATTTGATACTAAGGAAATGTCTGTCTCTTTGTCTCCTTCCATGTAATCCAAATGGAGGAGATAATTTCCATTACCACTACCATTCTGTGTTATAATTTGGTTGTAAATTGAATGGTACAAAGTATTTTTTCTAAACAGAACTAGCTTTTTACTTTTTTTTTTTTTTGAGGAAGATTAGCCCTGAGCTAACTACTGCCCATCCTCCTCTTTTTGCTGAGGAAGCCTGGCCCTGAGCTAACATCCGTGCCCATCTTCCTCTACTTTATATGTGGGATGCCTACCACAGCATGGTGCGCCAAGCAGTGCCATGTCCACACCCAGGAGCTGAACTGGCGAACCCTGGGCCACTGAGAAACAGAACATGGGAACTTAACCACTGTGCCACTGGGCCAGCCCCTAAACAGAACTAGCTTTCATTGGGCAATAACAGTATGGCAGGCCGTTTGCACATATTAGTTCCTTTAATGCCCGTAACAATCCTATGACATGAAGATCTCCAACTCTATTTTTAGAAAGCACTTCTTTTAACAAGAACCAGAAATCTCTCTCTCTCATTAGACACACATACACACAAACACACACACACACTCACATGCACAGGAAATTCAGTGAAGAAAGAATTCTCTTATCAAAAAATGGTGCTAGAACAACTGGATATCCCTCAGCAAAAAAAAAAATAAAATAAATAAACTTTTATCCACATGTTGTACCTGTACAAAAATTAACTCAAAATGGATCATAGTCCAAAAGGTAAAATGTAACACTCAAAAACTAATAGAAAAAAGCATAGGAGAAAATCCTTGTGGTCATGGTGAAGCCATGATTTCATAGACATCATCATAATCCATAAGAGAAAAAAATGATAAATTTTACTTACTGAAAATTTAAAAAATTCTGCTCTTCAAGGTACTGCTGAGAGAAGTAAAAGATAAGCCAAACACTGGGAGAAAGTCTTAGCAAATCACATATCTGACAAAGGATTTGTATCCGTAATATATAAAGAACTTGCAAAACTCAATAATAAGAAACAACAACAATAAAAAATAGGCAAAAGATTTGAAGAGATACTTTACCAGGGAGAGATATGAATAGTAAATAAGCGTATGAAAAGATACTCAACATCATTAGTCATTAGGGAAATGCAAATTAAAACCACAATCAGATACCAGTACACATCTATCAAATACTATGTATCCCCAGTACCAGACGTCAGGGCCAGTGTGGAGTAAGTAGAACTCTCATACGCTACTGGTTGGTATGTAACGTGTTATAGCTGCTTTGGAAGACAGGCAGTTTCTGAAAAGGTAAACATATGCCTACTATATGATCCATTCATGCCATTCCCAGGTATTTATTCAAGAGAAATAAAAACAAATGTTCATTCAGGGCTTGCATAAAGTGTTTCTATAATATCACCAAACTGGAAACAACCACTAGTTAAACAGACAAACAAATTATGGTATATCTATATGATGAACTACTACTCAGCAATAAAAAATGGATAAACTATCAGTGCGCTCAAAACATGGATGAATCTCAAAATAATTATGTTCAGTGAAAAAAGCCAGACCAAAGAAAGAGATATTTTATGATTTAATTTGTATAACAGTCTCAAAAATGAAAATTAATCCATAGAGAAAGCAGATCAGTGTTTGCCTGGATGAGACTGGGAGCAGGGAGCCAATGGAAGGAATGACAACAGGATGCAAGAGACTTTTGGGGCTGATAGATATGTTCACTATCTTGATTGAGGGGATAATTTCATGGTGCATACATATGTCAAAATTTATCAAATTGTACATTTTAAGTATGTGTCATTTACTGTATGTTAATTATACCTCAATACAGCTGCTTAAAAAGTTACAGATATCACCAAAGACTCCTACCTTACCCCATTTCTCCCCCTGCTTCCAAATATGTAATCACATTAAAGTTGATGTGTACCTACTTGGTACATTTTTTTTCTTACTTTCTCTACATTTTTGTGTACTCATACAGTACATACTACTGTTTTGTGTGTTTTAAGTGTACATAAATGTTAATGTGCTCATTACTTTCTATCAGTTTTAATCTCACCAGAGTGTTGTGAAGAATATATGAGCTTCGCTTCTGAAGCTGGACTGCGGTCTGGGAAGAAGCCAATATAATCCCAAGAGAGGAATAAAGCAATGAAGAGAAAACTTTTTCTAAAATGGGAAAATGAGACAGAAAGAAGAAAGAAAGAAAGATCTGATGAAAAATTTGGAAGAGAGGAGGCAAAAAGAAAGCCTAATAAAGTATTTCATAATGAAACATCAAAAGAGTTCTAGAATCATAAAATAGGAATTAAAGGAATTTAAGATGAGACCATTAAAAAGATCTAAAAGAGGCCATAGGAAATGAAAGTAGGATAAAACAACAATGTCATGGAAGATGCCTTACATAACAAACTGCTGGTTAAACAAGACCATGCTGAAGGGTTGAGAGAAAGAAGGCACTGCCACCAGGGTGTGAGGAGGAGGTACCCACAGCTATGCTGTGAAGGCACCACAGGAATTAACCAATCAGCTCCAGCTGGAAGGTTCAGAAGACCTGCAAGGAGAGTTTGTGGGTGCCAATAAAACGTTAATTATGAGCACAGCTCAAGAGAACCAACATTTATTGAAAATATTTATAAGTTAGAATTAGGTTCAGCTATAAGCATCAGACAACCCAAAATAACAGTGGCTTAACAAGATGGACTTTGGCTTCTCTCTTCACAAAGGAAATCCAGAAGCAGGCAGTGCAGGGCTGGAAGGCCAGCTCCACAGAGCAGCAAGGAGCTGCCCAGCTGTCATCTGCTCATTATGCCACCACCTCTAGGGTGCAGCCCTCCATTATGGTCCAGGGACGTCTGCTGGAGCACCTTGTGGGGGTTCCAGGGTAGAAGAAGCAAGACAGGGGAAAGAACAAGGGGTATACACCCACTATTTCCTCAGGTTTTCTGGAAGGTGCCATCCAGCACTTCTGTTTTCATTTCATTGGCCACAATTTTGTGTCATGTCCACCCACCCTCAAGGGAGGCTGTGAGACGTAGTCATTATTTATAGTAACCATGCAAAAACTAAAAATTAAGGTTCTGCCATTAAGCAAGAAGAGGAGGACAGGGACATTGGGTACACAATTAGCAGTCTTGCCACAAACTCCTTTAGGCTAAGCACATTATTTATTTATTTACTTATTATTTTTTAATGTTCACATAGCCTCTACAAGATACATATTATTACTCCCACTTCAGAGGTGAATAAAATGATGTATCAAAAGTTCAAGTAAATTATAGAAATTCACTGTATGATTAAAATCTAGATGTGTCTGGCTCCAAAGTATATATTCTTTTCACTATTAAAATTTGTAAATTTAGGGAGTGATGTCAGCAACATGGAAGAGTGAGCGGTTTTCTTTGTTTCTCCCCTTTTGAACTACAACTAAATGGACATTCACCAATCAATGGAGGATACTCATGCAGCACCTCAGGATGCCTGAGAGACCCGCACTGCTATACGTTGGAAGGTGGATGGACTACCCCTGGAGAGGTGGTGGAGATATGTGAGAACTCTCCAGCACCCAGATAGGCCAGTACCCACAAGTGACTCTCTCCCAGCTGAAACACTCATAGCACCGCCACAGTCCTGAGGTAGGGTCTGTGCATCAGCGTGACTGTGGAAACAGGTGACTGCAGCCCTAAGCCCCCTGTGATTGCTCTTTGGACCAGTGGGAAAGTCCACAGTCCCACTGTGGCCCCAGAGAGTGACTCGGGCTTAGACTTGGTAGGGAGGCCACACCCACCAAGCACAAAGGCTGGTGCGACCTAGGAGCAGACACGGTGCAGCTGGCCAGGCAAACCGCTGGCTACCTTAAATGCCTATAGCTCTACTGCAGCCCCAAGGGGGCAAGTGAGATCCAGTGGGACCAGAAGGTGGCAGAGCTGTGAGTCTGAGCAAACAAGCTCCCATCTGCCTCAAAAGCCCATAACACTGCTGCAGTCCCTAAGGGTGAGAGTGTGTCTAGGCAGGTCTGTGGGAGCAGGCAGCAGCAACCCAAAGCCCCTGTGTGATTGTTCCCACAGCTGATGGGAGACCCCTTAGGGCCAGTGTGATCCCAAGGAGTGGCCCAGTCTTGGTTAGGAACAACTGACGGGGATCCTGCTGGGTGCAAATTACATAGCTCCTGCCCTCTCCCTCCAATGGCAGTAGGTGGAAGCAGTAACCAAACTCTATCTCTATGCCAAGGCACAAATCCATGCTATCAAACAGTAGGAAAAATATATTAAATCTCCAGAACAGAAGGAAAATGACAGGTACCCAGAATACAATCATGAAGACATAGAAATCCATAACCTAAATGACAAAGAATTCAAAATAGTTATCATTTAAAAACTCAATGAGTTAAGAAGAGAATACAGATAGATAACTCAAGGAGCTCAGGAGCTACATCGCAAAAGAGCTTGAAACTATAAAGAAGAACCAATCAGAAATGTTGGAGATGAAAAACACAATGGATGAGATTAAGAAAAATCTGGAATCCCTGAACAGTAGGGCTGATAATATGGAGGGCAGAATTAACAGTCTGGAGGATAGGAATATAGAAATGCTTCAGATAGAGGAGGAGAGAGAACTAAGACTAAGAGAAATGAAGAAACTCTCTGAGAAACATCCAACTCAATTAGGAAATGCAAGGTAAGAATTATAGGTACCCAAGGTGGGAGAAGAGAAGTAGAATGGAGCAGAAAGCTTGTTCAAAGAAATAATAGCTGAGAACTTCCTAAACCTGGGGAGGGAGCTGGAAATCCATGTGACAGAAGCCAGTAGATCTCCAAACTTTATCAATGTAAAAAGACCAACTCCAAGGCATATATTAGTAAAGCTGGCAAAAATCAATGACAAAGAAAAAATATTAAGGGCAGCAAGGTAGAAGAAAATAACTTAGAAAGGAACTCCTATCAGGTTGTCAGCAGATTTCTCAGCAGAAATCTTACAGGCTAGGAGAGAGCGGAATGACACATTCAAAATTCTGAAAGACAAAAACTTTCAGCCAAGAATACTCTATCCAGGAAAAATATCCTTCAAATATGATGGAGAAATAAAAACTTTCCCAGATAGTCAATTAAGGGAGTTCATCGCCACATGACCACCCACCTCCCAACAAGAAATCTTCAAGAAGACCCTCATACTTGGAAAAAAGAAAAAAAAGGAAAGCGGTTACAAAACCCTGAGCAAGAAGATAAGTGGGCAGACAAAATCAGAAAACTGTAGCTCTCCATCAGAACAGGTTAGAAAATGCTTAATTATAACATTAACTACAAAATAAAGGAAAAAAACAAGAATAAATAAAATCTCGTCATTTTAACCACAAAAACAACACGAGAATAAAAAAATGTGATAATAACAACTTAAGAGGGGAAGAGGAAAGGGATGGAACTGGCTTAGTCTAAAGAAATAAGAGGCTATCAGAAAATGGACTATCTCATCTATGAGATGTTTTATACAAACCACATGGTAATCACTAAATAAATAATTAGAAAGGGAAAAAATTACATATAAGAAGAAAATTAAGAAACCCAGCATAGAAAATTACCTAACTGAATTGGTAGTCTGAAACACATGGGATGAGAAACAAAGGAAATGAAGGAAAACCAGAAAATGAGCAATAAATTTTCAGCATTAGGCCCCTACATTTCAGTAATCACTCTAAATATAAATGGATTGAATTCTCCAACCAAAAGACATAGAGTGGCAGGATGGATTAAAAAACAAGACCCAACAATATGCTGCCTTCAGAAACTACACTTCAGCCCCAAAGACAAACACAGACTCAGAGTGAAAGGATGGAAGGTGATACTCCAAACTAATAGTGAACAAAAGAAAGCAGGTGTCACCATACTTATATCAGACAAAGTAGACTTCAAGACAAAACAGGAAAAGAGAGACAAAGAGGGGCAGTATATAATGGTAAAAGGGACACTCCACTAGGAAGACATAACACTTATAAATATATATGCACCCAACACAGGAGCATCAAAGTACATAAAGCAACTATTAACAAGACTAAAATGAGATATCAACAATACAATAATAGTAGGGCTCCTCAACATGCCACTTATACTAATGGATAGATCATCCATACAGAAAGTCAACAAGGAAATTCTAGAATTAAATGAAACACTAGACCAGATGGACTTAACAGATATATCTAGAACACTCCATCGCCAAACAGCAGGTTATACATTCTTCTGAAGTGTGCAAGGAACATTCTCTTGGATAGACCATATGCTGGGTAACAAAGCAAGTCTCAATAAATTTAAGAGGATTGAAATAATATCAAGCATCTTTTCTGACCATAATGCTATGAAACTAGAAATCAATTACAAGAAAAAAGCTGGGAAAGGGGAAAAGATGTGGAGAGTAAACAACATGCCACTGAACGACCAATGGATCATTGAAGAAATCAAAGGAGAAATCAAATATTACATGGAGACAAATGAAAATGAAAACACACCATACCAACTTATTTGGGCTGCAACAAAAGCAGTCCTAAGAGGGAAATTCATTACAATACAGGCTCATCTAAACAAACAAGAAAAATCTCAAATAAGCAATCTCAAACTACACCTAACTGAATTAGAAAAAGAAGAATAAAGCCCAAAGTCAATAGGAGGAAAATAATAAAAATTAGAGCAGAAATAAATGAAATTGAAACTAAAAAGACAGTAGAAAGGATCAATGAAACAAGTAGTTGTTCTTTGATAAATAAACAAAATTGACAAACCCTTAGCCAGACTCACTAAGAAAAAAAGAGAGAGGACTCAAATAAATAAAATTAGAAATGAAAGAGGAGAAATCACAATGAATACTACAGAAATACAAAAAATTATAAGATAATACTATGAAATACTATATGCCAACAAATTGAACAACCTAGAAGAAATGGGTAAATTCTTAGACTCTTACAACCTCCCAAAAGTGAATCAAGAAGAAATAGAGAATCTGAATACACCAATCATAAGTAAAGAGATTGAAACAGTAATCAAAAACCTCTGCAAAAATAAAATTCAAGGACCAAATGGTTTCTCTGGAGAATTCTACCAAACATTCAAAGAAGATTTAATACCTATCCTTCTCAAACTATTCCAGAAAATTGAGAAAGATGGAGCACTTCCTAACACATTCTACGAGGCCAATATCACCCTGACACCAAAGCCAGACAAGGACAACACAAAGAAGGAAAATTACAGGCCAATATCACTGAGGAACGTAGATGCAAAATTCCTTAATAAAATATTGACAAACCAAATACAGCAATACATTAAAAAGATCATATACCCTGATCAAGTGGGATTTATACCAAGGACACAGGAATGATTCAATATCCACAAGTCAATCAATGTGATACACCACATTAACAAAATGAGGAACATAAACCACATGATCATCTAAACAGATGTAGAGAGAGCATTCAACAAGATCCCACACCCATTTATGATAAAAACTCTCAATAAAATGGGTAGAGAAGGAAAGTACCTTAACATAATAAAGGCCGTACATGACAAACCCACAGCCAACATCATACTCAATGGAGAAACACTGAAAACCATCCTTCTGAGAATAGGAACAAGACAAGGGTGCCCATTCTCACTACTCTTATCCAACATAGTACTGGAGGTTTTGACCACAGCAATTAGGCAGGAAAAAGAAATAAAAGGAATCCAAATAGCCAGTGAAGAAGTGAAACTCTTGCTGTTTGCAGACATGATTCTACACATAGAAAATCCTAAAAAACCCACCAGAAAACTACTAGAAATAATCGACAATTACAGTAATGTTGCAGGGTACAAAATCAACTTATATAAATCAGTTGCATTTCTATACTCTAATAACAAACTAACAGAAGGAGAACTCAAGAACACAGTCCCATTCACAATTGCAACAAAAAGAACAAAATATCTTGACATAAATTTAACCAAGTAAGTGAAAGACCTATACAATGAAAACTACAAGACTTTCCTGAAAGAAATTGGTTATGACATAATGAGATAGAAAGACATTCCATGCACATGGATTGGAAGACTAAATGTAATTAAAATGTCCATACTACCTAAAGCAATCTACAGATTCAATGCTATCCCAATCAGAATCCCAACGATATTCTTCACAGAAATAGAACAAAGAATCCTAAAATTCACATGGGGCAACAAAAGACCCCGAATTGCTAAAGCAATCCTGAAAAAAAAGAACAAAGCTGGAGGCATCACAATTCCTGACTTCAAAATATACTACAAAGCTATAGTAATCAAAATATCATGGTACTGGTACAAAAGTGGGCACACAGATCAATGGAACAGAATTTAAAGCCCAGAAATAAAACCACACATCTACGAACAGCTAATCTTCAACAAAGGAGCTGAGAACATACAATGGAGAAAGGAAAGTCTCTTTGACAAATGGTGTTCGGAAAACTGGACAGCCACATTTAGAAGAATGAAAGCAGACTATTCTCTTATGCCATTCACAAAAATAAACTCAAAATGGATCAAAGTCTTGAAGGTAAGACCTGAAACCATAAGACTTACAGAAGAAAATATAGGGAGTACACTCTTTTACATTAGTCTTAAAAGGATCTTTTTGGACACCATGTCCTCTCAGACAAGGGAAACAATAGAAAGAATAAACAAGTGGGACTTCATCAGACTAAGAGCTTCTACAAGGCAAGGGAAAACAGGATTGAAATGCAAAGATAACCCAGCAACTGGGAAAAAATATTTGCAAATCATATATCTGGCAAAGAGTTAATCTCCATAATATGTAAAGAGCTCTCACAACTCAACAACAAGAAATCAAACAACCTGATCAAAAAATAGACAGGGGATATGAACAGACATTTCTCCAAAAAAGATATATGGATGGCCAATAGGCACATGGAAAGATGCTCATCATCACTGATCATCAGGGAAATGCAAATCAAAATGACACTAAGAGATCACTTTACACTCGTTAGAATGGCTATAATAAACAAGACAAAAAATAAAAAATGTTGGAGAAGTTGTGGAGAAAAAGAAACCCTCATACACTGCTAGTGAGAATGCAAACTGGTGTAGCCACTATGGAAAGTAGTATGGAGATTTCTCAAAAAGTTAAAAATAGAAATACCGTATGACCCAGCCATCCCATTACTGGGTTTCTATCCAAAGAACTTGAAATCAGCAATTCAAAGAGACTTATGCACCCCTATGTTCATTGCAGCATTATTCACAATAACCAAGATGTGGAAGCAACCCAAGTGCCCATTGACTGATGACTGGATAAAGAAGATATGGTGTGTATATATATATATATATATATATATATATATACAATGGAATACCAGTCAGCCATAAAAAATGACAAAATCGTCCCATCCGCAACAACATCAATGGACTTTGAGGGTATTATATTAAGCAAAATAAGCCAGAGAAAGACAAACTCTGTATGACTCCACTCACATGTGGAAGATAAACAAACACATGGACAAAGACAACAGATTAGCTGTTACCAGGGGAAAGGGCAGATGGTGGGCACAAAACTTGAAGGGGCGCACCTATAAGATGACTGACAAATAATAATATGCAACGGAAATTTCACAATGTTGTAAACTATCATAACCTCAATGAAAAAAAAAATTGGAAATTTATGGGACTAGCCTGGTGGTGCAGCAGTTAAGTTCACACATTCTGCTTTGGTGGCCTGGGGTTTGCCGGTTTGGATCCCAGGCTTGGACCTACACACTGCTTATCAAGTGTGCTGTGGCTGGTGTCCCACACATAAAAAAAGGAGGATGGGCATGGATGTTAGTTCAGGATGGCTCTTTCTCAGCAAAAATGAGGAGGACTGGCAGTGCATGTTAGCTCAGGGCTAATCTTCCTCAAAAAAAAAAAAGGGGGTGAATTTAGGCGGCCAGCCTGGTGGTGTAGTGGTTAAGTTTGCACACTCTTCTTTGGTGGCCTGAGGTTCATGAGTTTGGATCCTGGGCGTGGGCCTAGCACTGCTCATCAAGCCGTGCTGTGGTGGTGCCCCACATAAAATAGAGGAAGATTGGCACAGATGTTAGCTCAGCAACAATTTTCCTCAAGCAAAAAAAAGAGGAAGATTGGTAACAGACGTTACCTCAGGTAATCTTCATCTCCCTCCTCCCAAAAAAGGGAAATTTAAATGTCATGACCCTAAGGAAAAGATCTTTGAGAAGGGCATAAACGTGAATGTAAAAAGGAGGCAGGAGACTGGAGCAGAATGATCAAAACTTTATTAAAAACAGGACAATTTATTGATAATTTTGTGAGGTTGTTCTTTTTTCTTTGTTTTATTTTTTATTCTTTGACATTGAGTATACTACTTGAAAAAACATTTTTGTTTTTCACCTTTTGACCCCCACCAGCCTCTGGTAACCATCAATCTGTTCTCTGTACCTATGAGTTTGCATTTTTCTAAAATTCCACATATAAGAGAGATTATACAGTATTTTTCTTTCTCTGCCTGACATTTTACTTAGCCTAATGCCCTTGAGGCCATCTACATTGTTGCAAATGGCAAGATTTCACTCTTTCTTATAGCTGAATAATATTCCATTGTATACATATATACCACAATTTCTTTCTCCATTCATCCATTGACATACATTTGAGTTGTTTCCATATCTCAGCTTTCGTAAATAGTGTTGCAGTGAGCATGGGGATGCGTATATCTTTTCAAGTTTGTGTTTTCATTTTCTTCAGATAAATACCCAGAAGTAGAATTGCTGGATCACATGTTAGTTCTATTTTTAATTTTTTGAGGAAGCTCCATACTCTTTTCCTTAGTGGGTGCCTCAATTTACACTCCCACTAACAGTACACAAAGGTTTCCTTTTCTCCACATCCTCGCCAACACTTATTTCTTGTCATTTTGATAATAGCCATTCTAACAGGTATGAAGTGATATCTCATTGTGGTTTGGATTTGCATTTCCCTGGTGATTAATGATGTTGAGCATCTTTTCGTGAACCTGTTGGCCATCTGTATGTCTTCTTTTGAAAAATGTCTATCAGAGCTTCTGCCCATTTTTTAATTGAATTGTTTGGTTTTTTCTATTGGATTGTATGAGTTCTTTATATATTTTGGATATTAACCCCTTATCAGATATCTGTTGTGCAAATGTTTTCTCCCATTCAGTAGGTTGCCTTTTCATTTTGTTAATGGTTTCCTTTGCTGTGCAGAAGCTTTTCAGTTTGATGTGGTTCCACTTGTTCATATTTGCTTTTGTTGTCTTTACTTTTGGTGTCAGATTTTTTAGTAAGAAATTGATGTGATGTTTGTGAAACATTTTTGGCTTTTGTAAGCAAAAACCTGGGCCTTTAACATATATTTTGTGTAGGTTCCCAATCCCTCACTTGTATGCCAAATCCTCAACTTCTGAAAGCTAAATTTTTTTTCTAAATCATTTATTAGCAAAACCTGACTTAAACTCATGTGAGATTCCTTATACTTATTATTTAGTTATTTGGTGTGACTGTTCATAAGTTTCATTGCAGCAACATTAATGAGCTTGACTACAGGCACTGCTGTACAACCCCTGGATGCTCTGTAACACATGGTATATGTATATTTTACCTTTAAAAGTCTGAAATTTTTGTTTAAGAAATATTTCTGGCCATAAGGGTTTGGCAAAGGTAATGTAGACTACATAGAAATATTTCTACCATTAAAAATCAAATAAGGTAATATCTGTGAAAATGCATGGGGATGAGCTGAGAAATTCATAAATGTGTAATATATTACTATCAGTCCATGGCCCAGATTGGCTCACTTGCCTTTAACTCAGTAAATCAATACATGAGGTGTGTGTTCTTCCATAAAAAGAATGTGTCTGTAAATTTATCTTGAATATAAATGTTAGACATTATTATTATTATTAGATAAATATTGTGATTTATGCTAACATTCTAATTAGCTCAGTTCAATTTGGTTGGAGGAAGATCTCCCTCAGAGACAACACTTTATGTGTGGTTAATCCCTAAAGACTTCTGACTCGAGCACAAATCACCTGCAGAGGCAAATATGAGGTCATTAACTAGATAAAGATATAAAAATGCTGCGTCTTGTTCTAAAATAATATGTCTAAGCATCTCGCACTCAGGTGACATGCACCATAAAAACACATAAACACCTCGTTCTTCAACAAGAGGAATTATCATCACCTCAGTGTAGAGGCAATCAGCATGAGAGGGTTTTGAAGAATTTTAAACTCTGTTGCAGTCTGCTTGTTAATTCACAGTCTCTAGGTCTCCACTATCTGCTCACCATGTGTCTTTCTGCAAATTGTATGACTTTTCCTCAGTTCCTGCAGTGGTTATCATTGCACGGTCTCTCAATGAGCTCTTCTAAAGATGCTCAATGAAGAGAGAACAGGAAGATGTGCTAATGTGAACTGTTCTTTTAATGACACCCTTAAACATGCGATAGGAAGGACATAAAACACTATTTCCTAAGTAAGCGGTAAACTTCAAAATACTGCAAGTCAATTCCATGTCATCATCTGAGGAGCCAGAGGCCTATCAAAACGCGAGGATTATAAACAAAAGAACAAAATGTTGATTTCCATATTGCTCTTGATCAACAAAAGAAATTTCCTTTCACAGAGCAATGTTGCCTTTTTACCATTTCAGGATGAGAATAAAAGTGAAGGATGGTGAATAGCAACCAAACAGGCTATCAGTGGCTTAATCAGTGTAGACAACCACAGCTAACCAGGTAGGTTAGTTCAACTGAAAATAAATTAGAGAGAACAGAGAAGACACTAGCGTGTCACGGAAAGGCTCCTTCTTAGTTCGTTTTTTCCCCTAGCCCCCACAAACTCCAAGAGGCAAAACATAGCTAATGCCAAACCCAAGGATGGTAGAAGAATGGACATGTACTTCTCCAGCCTGGATCTCCTCCCTGGGAGCTTTCAGGGGCTGCTTTAGACAAGCAGCAGCATCCTGTAGGGCTAGAGTCTCTCCTTTCTGTATTTCATTACCACCTACTACATGCAAATTGCTATGAGTAATACAAAAAGAAGGAAGATAACCATGGCCTTGTGGAGCTTATAACCCATTTTTCTGAGATAAAAGTACAAGAACAAAACAAATTCTGTAGAAGGCAATACACATGAGTGACAACTGGGTCTTAGAACCAACATACATTATTGCGTTTAGAGGAGAGGGGGATTATTTAGGATTCCTCCAGAAGCCGAATGACTTCTTTTTTTCACTGTCTCCAGTGTTCCAGTGACCTAAAGAGGAAGCCAGGAAGGGGAAAGAGTGGGCCAAAACAAGGGAGCCAGAACGGATGCTTTGGCATCTGGGGTCCCAAAGACGCACACCTCTAATATTCAGCACCTTGTCAGCAAGGGTGAGAGAGCGCCCCCTTGAGTCCAGGGCTGCCTGGGAAGGTGTGAGTTCTTCAGCAGATAGGAAGGAAGGTAGAGACAGAGGCTGTTAGGGAGACTGGGCTCTCAGGGTGGTGGAGAGTGTAGTGTGTGGGTGTTCTTGTCCTGGGCTTAACTCAAAGACTCTCTAGGACAACTTTGTGGAAGTCCACAGTTGTAGGTAACACCATAGGTGCTAAATTATTTAACGACATTTTCGTTAGTCCTGCAAGCAAGAGCACCATAAACCTGGAGAAAGACTGATTCACTGAAAAAGCCAAGTACAGATCACATAATGTAAAACAGTAATTATGCTGGCAATTACTCATTTTAAAGTCTAAGCAAGCTGGCTTTAATAAACCACAAACCACATATCACCAATACTCTCTTTTTTATTGCAATAAAACAGCACTTTCAAGCTTGTAATTGCTTTATCAACCTAGAAATAGAATGTTGATGAGATTATTTCCACAGGGTTCAAATATTTATGAAAATCCTAATAATTTTAAAAGTCAAAACACAAACAAAAAACCCCATGAAATAAAACAGTCTCTCCATTGCTTTTCCTGTTTTCTTTAAACCAAGAATAAACTTGCCCTCACATTTTCTACCTTCTTCAAGTAGGAGCTTCTTAGTCGCCATTTCAAAGAAAAGATATTGTGAGAAATTTGGATGGTATGTGTCTGGGCTATTTCCAAAGGAAGAAGCTTCTTTATGAAGGTGCACCTTTACTAAAGCTTTTTACTAAAAATCTTCATTATTTAAAGAAATATGTTATAGCTTGAAGGAGAGAGGGAATAAAAAGTGAGAGAGAGGCAGAGATGGCTGATGAATAAAGTGGAAATGGTAGCCACAATGGCTAATGTAAGTATTTATCAAATGTCTTAGTCCATTCAGGCTGCTATAACAAGTACCATAGACTGAGTGGTCTCAGTCTATATAACCAACAGAAATTTATTTCTCACAGCTCTAGAAGCTGGAAGTTCAAAGTCAGGATGCCAGCATTGTCAAGTCTGGTGAGGGTCCTTTTCCACGTTACTGACTGCTGACTTCTTGTATCCTCATATGGTAGAGAGCAGAGAGAGGAAGCGAGCTCTCTAGTGACTCCTACAAGGACACTAATCCCACCATAAAGGCTCCACTCTCATGACCCTTCTAACTCTGATTACCTCCCAAAGGCCCCATCTCCTAATCCTATCACATTGGAGGGTAGCGTTTCAACATTGGAATCTTTGATGGTACACAAATTTTCAGTCCATAACATCGAATATAGGCATTCATTCATTCATGCTCTCATTTAACAGATTTTAATAAGGGCCTCTCCCGTGTCCAGCATTACCTTTTTGGAAGTTATATCAGTAGTTATTCAATCCTTTCTCAAATTAAATCTCACTATACAAACCATACTGAAGAGGTTCTTTTATAAAGCTAGTTGTATGTCATAAGTTCAAGTTTATAATCTTTATTTCGTATAGTCAGTCACCAAACAGTACGGTTATTTTTATGAACCCATGAATTTATTTTTAAAGATTTGCGCCTGAGCTAACATTTGTTGCCAATCCTTTTTCTTTTTTTTCTTCTTCTTTTTCCCCCAAAAGCCCCCCAGTACATAGTTGTATATTCTTGTTGTAGATCCTTCTGGTTGTGCTACGTGGGATGCCACCTCAGCATGGCCCGATGAGCGGTGCCATGTCTGTGCCCAGGATCTGAACTGGCAAAACGCTGGGGCACTGAAGCAGAGCACGCAAACTTAACCACTCTGCCACAGGGTGGCCCTGAACCCTTGAATTTGAAATTTGTAGTTATGGAAGTCAGCATCCAATTTATTTTTCCCCTCTCCCTTTTATTCGTTGGTTCCATAATATAGAAAAAAATCTTGGTTCATGCCAAAAAGGAGTCACAGTTGGTAAGAGTTCCTTAAGAGCATGACAGCATGTCTTGTAATCTCAGGGTAATCTTCAATTAAATAAAGGTGGAAGAAAAGCTTTGATCTGAGGTCTGCACAAAAATGATTTGACCTGGCATTTATTTATAGATTCAATAAGTCACTGCTAGAGATATAGCGGTGAGAAACTATCTTTGTCATCTTCGTGGAATCTAAATCTGGCAGGGGAGATAGACATTAAACAAGATTAATTCACAAATTATTATTTAATAATTATTGTAATAAATGCTAAGGAGTGCTATTTGAGTGTGTAGCTGGGATGTTGACCCAGACGGGCGATTCAGGAAATCTCAGGATTTGATGGTTAGTTGGGTGTGGAAGGCTGGGAAGAGAGAGGTCAAAGACTATTGGGTGGAGCCTGAGACAGGGAACCCTGAGTGGAGTGGGGCTTTTACTATCACTTTATTTTGCAGGGCAGGAGGAGTCGCACGTGCTGATCTCTAATGTGTTAAAATTTGGATATGATACCTCTGAGTGTATTTTATATTTTTAATTTACAGCTAAATGATGTACTAAAACATGAAATTTGCCCCCACACATGTGGAACTTCTAAAGCACCTCTCTGGGATCCTCATGTCGCCTTCTCATCAGAGACATTCTTGAGGACATACTCCAAGGTTAAGTCTAAGATCACCACTTCTAGCTCGATACCAGCAAGTTCTGTCTCGTTTCTGAGTGTTGATTTCCCCCTCTGTGAAATGAAAGCAATAAAGCCTACCTCATGAACTTGTGAGGAATAAATAAAATGAAACATGAAAGGCACCTGGCACAGCACTTAGTAACTAACAGCCATGTAGTACTTGTTACAGTTCCATTTCCTTATCTCTTTCTTCTTTATCCATCTGCAAAACAAGAATGAGGATGGACACTTGCCAGGGTTGGTGTGAGGATTAAGTGTCATTCTCTATGTGAAAGCATGGAGGATGTGGTATACTTTCATAAGGTATTAGGGGGAAAAAACTGGAAAAAGCTTGAGAAATATTGTACTTCACACTCACTTGGGACCAGACACTTTATTATTCCCAGAACCTGCTGCCTCTGAGCACATAATCTATCAATTATAGAAGGGCCGATATGTTTCCCATTTGCCTACCCAAGCACTGGTCCCCAGTAGGCATTTGTCTGATATTTGCTTCAGGCACCTGGACAGCAGAATCATAGGATCTGCCACACGAGTGTCCCTACTCTATGAAACTATACTTACTTTCTCTTCCTTGACTACATGTTTTTTCAGAGTTAGGGGTTCAAAAATTGAGTGATGTACACTGTTCACAAATTACTCCTGGATATTTACTGACATCCCCCACACAAAGGCCTAGATATTCTTGTGCTGCCCAACATCTGTGTAATTTCCCTCCAGAGCCTCACAGTTCAGACTTTGGATTTGCTGCTGGACCCGAACGTCAGGCCCACCTGGATGGAGGGAAGTGACACCAGGTGTTCTTCCATTACCGTCTGCTGTTAGCTCACTGCTTCTGCGGCTAACATTTGCCTTTCTACTTGGCCCACTTATCCACACTAATGGAGGGGTAAGAGCATCTGCTGTCTCTACCCAAGTTTTTCTTTTCTTTTTCACTTTACTTTTACTGTATGCTGTCTTTTAAAAGTCTGAAAATCACCTTGTGTCCTTTCTGGAATGAGAGAAGATATTAAATGGCATAGAGATAGGCATATATTTAGATAGATGGATGTCTATATAGATGATAGACAGAGAGATGATAGAGTAGATAGGTAAATAGAGAAATAGGAAGAAGGAAAGAAGGTGATAGATAGAGTTGTGGGCAGAATTCTAAAGATGCTCCTACCCAGGTTATTCAATCAAGCGCTAATCTGGGTGCTGTTTTGAAGGGATTTTGCAGAGGTAATTAAAGCCCCAGGTGGCTTGAAGTAATCACAGAAGCTCTTCAATCAAAGCAGAGAGCTTTCTTCAGCTGATAACAGAAGTCAGAGATTTGAAGTTTGAAGATGAGTGAGCCACATGAGCAGAAATGCAGGTGGCCACCAAGAGCAGAGAGCAACCCCTGGCTGACAACCAGCAATGGGACTTTATTCCTAAAACTACTAGGAACAGAATTCTGTTGACCATGTAAATGAGCTTGGAAGCAGATTCTTTCTCGAAGCCTCTAGACAACAACCCAGCCCAGCTAACACTTTGATTTTGGTCTTGTGAGACTCTAAATAGAGAACCCATCTAGGTTCACCAGACTTCTGACCTACAGAGCTACGAACTAAATTTGTGGTAATTTGTAATGTGGCAACACAAAACTAATACACGTAGACAAACAGATAGATACCACTGCCAGCATTTTGCGTTAATTAAGATATTAGAAAGTTGAAATTAGCTACTCAGCGACACATCATAGGAGGACTGGTGGTGAGTCTGGATCAAGTACACCCTCTTGCTTATTGCTAGAGACAGAATTTATGTGGTGCTGTTTGTTGCTATTTCTTCCAGAAAGATTTCAACCCCAGTTTAATCTAAAGCCAAAGATTCAAAAATTCATTTAACATGCTATGTAACAATGATGGGTTAGAATTTCAAGTAGTTCCTTTCTCCTAGCTAATAGGCTCTTCTAGTCATCTGTCCAGATTCATTTCTACTTAAAAAAAAAAATCTTTCCTAATTATATCAGTCCCTCACATGGAATGCTTGATATTATGGGATGTTTGAACAATTCAAGGAAATAATAATGGTAGCTAACTCAAGAAATAAAGGCAATTAAAATTTCCAGGAAAAGCAAAAAGCAATATGAGAAAAATAAAACCATGATTCACTGTTTGGATCGATTTTAAAACCACACTAAATAATCACAATAATATAAATATTCCTTATTGATTTTTTTCTCAGAATTAGCTCAGAGACAAAGAGTAGAAGATTTAATTATGATTATGGAACAGAACTCAGATGTTATCAATCTGAATAATGTAAAAGCACAAAAGAAAAAGTCTCAGAGGTGGAAGGGGAGGAGAGCAGTAAGAGGAACCACCTTAGAAATTAGAGGAGAAAGAAACACAGCCTGTAATTGATGGAACAAGAAATGAAGATTTACATGTAGCGTGTTTCTTAAAACTCAATACGAACCAACCAAAAACGTCTTGATATAACCATGTTTCAAAATTAAGAATGGAAGGCAGGAAGTGGTATAAGTGAGTACAATCATTAACTTTTATCATGGGAAATAGATAATGTTTCAATTAGTAGGATTTTGACCATAACTAGAGATAGAGCAGTAACTGCTGGAAAAGACACCTAAAGATAGTCAAGAATGGTTGCCTCTAGGGAGGGGTACAAGGAATGGAAAGGAGATAGGAAGGGAACTATTATGTGTTTTTTAAAATTTTAAATTAGAAATATTTCAAGAATTCAAAATAAAAAAGAATAGATAATAACATAATAAACATATAGGTACACCCAGCTTTATCAAATTTAGTATTTTCCCTTGTTTGCTCCAGATTTTTTCTAATTTAAAAAATGTTAACTTTTTTTAATTAAAAAAAAGTAAAATACAATTGGAAGACCCAATGTACCTCTCTCACCATCATCTACCCTCACTCCCCAGAGTTAAAGACTAGCTTGAGGATGGTGTTTTATTTCCTTGAATGTTTTGTTTTTCCCTTCATATGTATAAATCCATAGCATACATAGTATTATTTTGCATTTTTTAAACTTTAAATTACCAGTTTGCCAATTTTTCCTTCAATATTATTTCTTTGAGATTTATTCACGTTGATACATGTAGCTCTGCTCCATTCAGGATGTTTGTTTGGTTTTGCTATTTAGTATATTTAGCAAAATGCTATTTGCATTTTGTGACTACTCTTATTTATTAATCCTTCCATTAATGGACAGTTGTGCTGTTTCCAAATCTTCACTATTATAAGCAATCATGAATATCCTTATAGATCTACTTGTGTATTGATACACATGAACAAGGTTGTTTTAGGCTACGTACGTAGCAGTGAGTTGCTAGAGAGGAAGGAATGTACACCCTCAGTGTTATTACATCTTACCAAATTAATACATGTACAGTAGCGATGCCAATGAAAATTCCTACCAGCAACACATGAGTGTTCCTGTGGCTTCACAATCTTTCCAACTCTCGGCATTCTCAGACATTTTAATTTTGCTTACTTGATGAGGTAAAATGGCATTGCTTTGCTTTATTCTGCCTTCCCCTGGCCATTAGTACGGGAGAGCATCTTTTTATGTTTATTGGACATTTGGGTTTCCTCTTTTGTGAATATCCTCCTCCTACGCTTTGCCCACTTTTCAATTCTGTGATTTGTTTTTCCTTGGCAATATATGGAAGTTCTCTGTACACTCAAGATACTAATCTTCTGTTGAAATATACATTACACATATCTTTTTTTAGATTGTCTTTCCACCTGGTATGTGATATATTTTTATAGAGAAGTTATGCGCTTTAATATAGCCCTAATTTATCCATGTTTTCCTTGAAAGTTTGTGGGGTTTTCTATCTTAAGAAATCTCTCCCTACCCAGAGGTCATAAAATATTCTCTGATATTTTCCTCCAAAAATTTTGTTTCATTTTTACATATAATTCTTTAACCTCATGGAAGCTATCTGGGGCCTACTGTAAGGTAAGAGTCTAATTTTGTCCTTGTGGATAACCAATTATCCAAGCATCACTTCTAGATTCACCCATTCTTCTCCCATTGGCTTATATACTACCCATGTCATACCAAGTTTCCATACACATGAAGGAGGTTTCTCTGTTCTGTGCTCTGTTCCATTAATCATTTATTTTCCATCATCAGATCTTCTAAAATATTTACTTTAACCATCTATGTATATTAACTTCAAAATAATAAATACTAATAAAAATGGAAAATCTAATATTTTTTACTCTAAAAGTAGAGAGTATTCATTTTTCTTTTGAGGATCTATAAAAAAAGTGCTTTCAGTAAAACCACGGCTGGCTGCTTCTACCAAAGCATCACTCAAAGCTACAGACTTTCACAAATAGTCACAAAATTTTTGAACACACATGCCTTGAAGAATATATTTTATTTAAAACATTGGATAAATTACTCAAGAGCATAATCCCCTCCCTTGGTATAAGATAAGATTCATATACGGGAGGTGTTCAGGATCTATTTTTGGAGAGGAGTTATAAACGGGCTCTAATGTATCTTTTGGAGCCATTGAGCCTTGCCAGGTAAATTATGTGTGTTTTAAATATCCCTGAATCTATATTTACAGTCATATGATAAGTGGTAATGGCTCCAAAGAGAAATGTTAAGATCTAATGGACATTTAAAACAGCCCCTAAATATGTATTTATGCAGGGGATCCAAAGAGACTCAAAAGCAGTTTAGTTCTAGTTGATCAATGGAGATCAATGGTTATGAAAGATGTAGAATATTTAGAGTCCATATTTAAAACTCCTATAACAAGCAGGCTTACAAGATTATGGTTATAAATGCTTCTCTGTAGCTTGGGACAGATGTGGAATTTTGAAAATATCCCATTAGTATCACACCAAAAAAAAAAAGCCAAGAAAGTTTAGCACAGAAAAAGATGACATTTCACAATAGTAAAGTTGTGGTACCAAACAAGGAAAGCTGGTGCATCCTTTTTATATCTTCAAATGGATTTTCATTTTATGTTATTCGGTAGGAGTCATTTTGAAGACCACTTCTTCTGAAAAAAAGCTTTGAAGCTTTACTGTTTTTAAAAATCTCATTTGATTCAGTTTGCACAGGCCTTGGTTTCTATTTCTGTTCTTTTCTCCCTTTAGAATCACTTACATTTCCATTGTATCGTTTGAATGGAAGAATCGAATCACACCTACTGAATCCTTCAAATACCCTGGAGGTTTGGGAGGGAGAGGATGTCCTAGAATCAGAGTTTGCATCAGATTCTTGGAAAGCCTTTATTGGCTAAAAAGTGTCAGGAAACTGGGGGGGACATTTGGACGCTATCTAACAGTTGTCTATCAACATATGAAATGGAGTCACCTTGACTGATGTGGATAGTAAGCCAACACTTCTTCCTCTGGAAAAATGGCTATTTGACCCTCCCAAAGCATTAAGGTGCAGTCCTGGTAGCTAATTCATTCTCTCACTGTCTGGCCACACACCACCCCTCAACCCTCACCCTAGAATAAGAGACTGTATGCTTTTGTTTAAGTGAGCTAATATCTCATTGAGTTCGTTACATAGAATTCCTATCTAACAGAGTCTAACACTGTGAAACTCAAAATTCCATAGCTCCAAATCATCAAATGATCCCAATCCATCTGTTCCCTGCCTTACTGGTATTCTAAGTTCTTACAAGACTGTCACATCAGGAAGTATCTACAGAGATACTGGTGTCAAGAAAGGTGAATCTGTATCTCTCAGTGTTCATTAGTGTCCAGGCCCTAAAACTCATTTAGTTATCTCTACTCTTCTCCTTAGTTCAATTCAGTTCAATTTAGCCATTTTTCATGAATCTAGGCAGTCCTTACACAATTCCTAATCTATAGGTCACTGAGTGAAGTGAAGAAAAATCAGGACTGGTTAATGCAATAGATAAGAAATGAAATCAGACCACTCCTGGATTATGCACCTTTGGACAAATATGCCATATTAGAGTGAAGCATCTCTTATCCCAGAAAACTGGAGTTCTACACAATTCATACATTATTCTACTGGGGCAGAGAATCATAAGAAATCCTAACTTCACACATAAAATACTAAGTGATCTACTCAATCTATTGCAATTATACTCAATGTCACTCTTTATATAGGATATACCAGAGATGATAAAACAATTCAGGTTGATCACAATCTGGATTATAAAATCACAAGGTATGGATATAAATAAACAAGGAGCCATAAAGAATGACCCACAGGGAGAGTGTGGCACAAAATATATTTGGAAACACATGGAAAGTCTGGAATGAGATGTGCAATGATACATAAATAGAAAATAGTGGGAAGGCGGCCCCTGGAAAAGTCCTATGGATATGCAGGTGCTTAATTGATGCTTTGGATGGTAGCTTAATAAGGAGACATCCTTAGATGTTAGGAGAAAAAAAAATATGTATGCAAAGTAGAAACTAAGAGGTTCATAGGAGGACATGAGGTGACAAAAGTCAGAGAGAAAGAAGACAAGCAAAGATGAGGACCATCTTGTCATAAGTGCTCATATTCTACTTTCATATAGAGAATTACTTAATAAATTTATACGTTTCCCACATAGAAAATTATTCATCTCAACATAAAATGTCTATTTATTTTTTCTTGTTTTATTACCACATATTACTTTATTAATAAATTATACATATATTTCAGAATTCATGCATTATGTATCATTAGAGTGCTTGCTTACTTTATTTTTACTACGTAATTAGATGAGGATTCGGTGTCCTGGCTGGCCAGGCTCTGAGAAGTTGGGAGAGTGGATCATTTAGCTTGGGCTATTAGGGACTATATGCTGAGGTGTGATCAACATTTGGGAGACAGGTGAGGCTATGGTTACTGGCCAGTGCAGATAAAGGTCTAAGAAAGATGCCAAAACTGAGTATGGAACACAGGTCACTCACTTCTCTTTGATCTGGGCTGGTTACACACAAGGCATGTCAGATGTACGACAGACTTAGGACAAATGGTAATTTTTGTTGGTGAGGCCAGCAAAAGACCAGTCAAGGTATTGAATCATTGAGAAATCTGAGAGAAAAGTGCTATTCTGATACCAGTGTGGTCCATCCACACTGGCTCAATTCACTCTGAGATAGCTCCCGAGGGACAATTCGTTTAGGCCTAGTTTCCCAGTACGGAGCTAGATTCAGCTTCCATCCAGAATTCTCCATGTGGTCCTCACCATCACCGGAGAAGCATTTTTCTGCACACAGAGAACTTCCTGTGCCTCATTAGGGGTATCAGCTTGGATTTGAGAGGGGTACTTGCCTCGGAGGCAGCAGCTGACAGGAGGTGGAAGTATGACATGGGGCCCACCACAGTGGGGTCAGCCTTCTTCTCTTCAAGGCAAGAGGCTGGAGGTTGGACTATGCCTGGTGCTTAATAAACATTTAAAAAACATTTGTTGAATTGTATATGAAAGAATGAGTTATCTGCCTATCTGTGTATTTATTTGCAGAGAGAATCCCCATTGTTACATTGACCTGAGAAAGGCCAAGGCCTGATACAGCCCAGTTTTATCACTTTAGTCTCTGGGACCTGAAACAGTCAGCTCTTGGCTGGCTGTGCTCAGGAAGCCTTGCTGGTGGGTGTGGGGATCAGGGGTGACCCAGAGCCAGCTGCCTTCAGGAAGAACTCTGCTAAGTCAGGCCCCTCAAGGAGTTGACCAGTTCAGGCTGGGACCTGCCTGATGTTTTAATATCTACATTTATTGTTAGATGACACAGCTTAGTCCTTTGTCATATTTCCTTTGGCTATCTTTTTTGCCATTTTCAAAATCTTGAATTGTACAATTAGTAGGCTAATTATATATAGCAGGCAAATTAGAACAATAGTCATTGCAATAGTAATTAACACCACCAAGTGATTATTTACTATGCACCAGAATTGTTTCAGCTACTATACCTACCTGACCTCTCCAAGTGATTGAGAAGCAGCATAGAGTGGCAATTAAGGATGGAGACTGCAGACTTAGGTTCAAATACAGCTCTGCCACTTAGGGTCCTTGTTTGAAGTATAATTCATTTTCTTTACATCTTCTCCAAGTTACAAATTGGTAATTATAATAAGGAAGATAGAATATCCTATTTCAATTTACCACTTCATGTAGATATTAAAATTAAATAGTATCTTAAAATGCTTCACCTTGAGTTATGTATTTGACGTTTATTGATTGCTTACAGTTTGAGCTCAGGCTGCTGTAACAAAGTACCATAGACTGGGTAGCTTAAGCAACAAACATTTATTTCTCACAGTTCTGGAGGCTAGAAGTCCAAGATCAGGGTGCTGGTATGGTCAGGTTCACGGTAAGGACCCTCTTTTTGGTTTATAGGCAGCACTTTCTTGCTGTATCCTTACATGGAATCATCTCCCTCCTGTTTCTTCTTATAAATCCCATTCTTGAGGGTTCTACCCTCATGACCTAATTACCTCCTAAAGGCCCCACCTTCAAAAAACCATCACATTGGAGATTAAGGCTTCAACATAGGAATTTGGGGGGAAGCACAAACATTGAGTCCATAGTACTCACCATTGGGAAAGGTTCCAGGGACACAAAGATGAATAAGATACAATTCCCACACTGAAAGAAATTGTAGTCATGTGCATGTATGATTGTGTGAGTGTGCGAAAGAAAGAACATAAGAGGGAGACACACTGGGAAAGGGTGAAGAGATGGTGTTTAGGAACAGGGTGGGCAAGGGGTATCCAAACATTTTTTTCTCCTATCCTTTCTTCTAGCCTATAAACAACTGAACAGCATCTACTTTGTAACATTGTCCTTCCATGCCCTTGTCCCTCATTGATAGGCTTATCATTTTGCATCTCCTCCCATAATCTGTTGTGCTGGAAAACTGCTCCCCAGACTAGCTGAAGAGAACAATCACATTCCTCTAGCTCAGTTGATGTGGTCTGGCCAGGATCCTTGGGTCCCTCATCACTGAGCTATTCTTCCCCTGGGGATCAACGTCTCTCCAGAGAGAACCAGGTGCTGGGCTGTATATGAGGGCTGCTTAGTTAAATAAAAGCCTGACCTATGTGTATGGAGAGAGCAGGAGCCATATGAGGAAGGAAAGAGAGGATAGTACTATTGGTGATGAGAAAAGAAGTGAAGGATGTGCTAAGAAAATTGAATATTGTTGATGTCATGTATCAATACTTTTTTGACTTTCCTCAGTGAGATAATTAGCCTGACAGAGGCCAGAGAAAGAGACTGGTGCATTCTCAAACTGGACTGTCCACGCCTTGGAAAGTCAGAATACTATTATTGAAAAATCCATGTTATATGCTATAAATACGAGGTCCAGACTTTCCTATGGTCTCTTGTTTTTCAGAAGCCTAATCAAAGTCATTAGCTGTGTTCAGATAATTATGGGAAAAAAAGTAAAGTGGCTTCTAAGTGCAATGTTTATTCATTTTCCACAAACACACTGCAAAGTAGCGAACACGTAAATAAGAGTGTCGGAGTGATTTCTGGCCTCTGTTTACTTGAACTCATGACACCAGCACTTAGTGTTTTTCTGCAGGCTGGCTGAAAGGTTCACAAATCCAATATCCCCAGGAGTTATTTCATTAGATTTCCTAACTTTAAAGCCCATCTGGATGACTTCACTCCTTTGCAACTCTTATTGACTGACGCTGATTATGCCATCAGCAAACCTCACTAACTCCAGTTCTTCATCTAGATCGTTAATGGTCAATAGAGGGCCTGAGATGGTTCAATACTAACTTCTTTCCATTCAGAGGACATTTCATTCAGAGGACTTTGTTTTTCCCCACACGCTTAGCTTGGTTCTCTATAGGGAAAAGGAGAGTGAAATAAACAAATCCTGGATCCTACATTCTTCCTATATGTACAGGAGCCCTAGGATTGTCAGGACATCTCTACATGAGCCAAGCATACAGGGTGCAGAGGAGAAAACTTCCAGTGTGTCTGGCTCCCAGTACATGTGCGTAGAAGCCAGAAGGAGGCATGGCCAACATGAACCACTGACGAGGATTATTTTAGGCTGGTTACCTTTAAAAACTGCAGACAGGAAGGAGGCTCTGAGGAGTGGAATTTGCTTGCCCTTTGATGAGAGACATTAGCATTTGTGAAGGAAGTCTCCATTTGTGGGGGTGTCTCCCTCTCTGCACCAGGAGGAAGGAGGGATGACCTTATCTCTAGAAACCCTTATTGGGGAAGGCAAGGAGTCTTGTTTATTGTGCTTGTCTGGTAACCTCATGTAACTGACTCCCCCCACCACCAACTTCCTCTGGGAAGCATAGGACATCCTGACTTAATCTGATCTGATTCTTATCTAAAGTTATAGGACCACCCAATAACCAGACCCCACCTGCACTGATACCATTTTAATGACATTTTTACATATTCTTTGCTTTGTCTTGTAAAGAGATAACTCACATACCTATGCCTTAAATTTAGCCCTACCCTCAACCCATGTTTGCAGCAGCTCTTCCTGCCCGTGGGTCCTGTCCCCATGCTATTCCACACTATCCTCTAAATAAAAGAGCACTACTGCCAGACCTTGAGAGTCCAAGAAATCTTTCTTTCAACTCCTCGGCTCACTGAGCCCACATCACCACCACCACAGTCTGGTGCAACAGTTCTCTGGTGTCAGCTCTTGGCTCAGGCTGGCTGGATGCATCACGATGTCATGGGAGGTTTGAAAAATGCAGAATCTTGGGTCCCACCGTAGAGATACTAATACAGTAGAACTGAAGTAGAGCTCAGGAATCTTTTTTTTTTAAGCTACTTAGGTGATTCTAATGCAAACCGAAGTTTGTGAACTGCTATTCAGAAAGTTTTCAACATCTCTCCTCTGCTCAAAAGTGCCAAGGGTTGGAATGAGAAGAAAGATTATCTGTTGGTGCAGACAGAAATACTGTCTTGTAAGCATTCTGAGCAGGTTAATAATTTGCCACTCCTCTAAACTACTAGTTCCTCTAAATTAACAGTCTTCAAATACTTTTTTTTTTTTTAAACTTATTTGTGGGAGAGGCAGAATGTTGCACAGGGGATAGAAGTCGATGATGGGTTCTTGGGGACAGTGGTCAGCCTTACCTTCCTTGTCCTGAGAAATTCAGCTCTGGTCCCAAAGGCATAGGCGCCTCCTTCTGCTTAGCAAAACAAAAGCTCTGCAATTAAATGGATTCCCTGTCTTGAGAACAAATTTACTTGACCCTTAGTTGTTACCAAAGCCTTCCTCTTGGGGACCTCAATATCACCCCATTTAACTCATCACCTGTACTTCTTAACCTACACAGTGCTCTCCCTGGTCAATATAAGATTTTTCCTTGCTGTTACACTTCCAGTGATGTTGTAGCTTTCTGAGATGTTTTGAATGCTTTTTTGTTCGGAGACCCAGGATACTAACAGCTCTGCCTGTTCCTCAGTGCATCTCCAGGTGTAACACATGACCCCAAACACAGCTTCCAGGAACTGCCTGCTCGTTTTCTGGGGGTGTGATCCTGGGAGAAGAGAAGCATGCTCATTCCCTTTCTGCTCTGTGGGGACAGATGTACTAAAAGAAGTAAGTTTCTTTTTTTGTAAAGAGTAAAAAAGGCAACTCAAGATTATATTTTGTGAGAAGTGCCACAGGGAAAAGAAACAGTGGATTATTCTGAAAGAAAATATTCCTAGATGAGCCTGGACTTGGCAAACTCTTGTACTGAAAGTAGAGAACTAGCCATATCTAGGAGGGAAAGAGGGTGAGCGCCAGGGAGAAGTGTCTGTCACTGTCATCTTCCTTTGGGTGAAATATGCAAGAGTTTAATGATGGGACCTACAGCTGGAGATTCGACGAGACCACCGTCACCTGTGCAGGTGTGCAGAGCACCAGCAGAGAGGCTGGACAGATGCTTGAGTGATTCGCTGGAACACGAGCAGACTGCCGAGCAGAAAGCAGCTCCTCATCGGTTGGGAGTGACGGGAGAGTATGCTTTTCTGCCCACCTGTTAGGTTTCTCCAGTACTTCAGGCAAGGGCTTGCTTTGGGGAAACTGCACAAAGTAACTCTCTGAAGATGCAAGTCATGGAGAGGAACGTGAGGCCTTAGCTGGAAGCCACCCACCTTTGAGTTTCACACGTGGGCGCATAGAAGGGCCATCAACATCTGGGTGCGAGGGAGGAACGTTGAGAGGCCAGGATGGCTCAGTCAGTTCCAGTGTCTTTGCAGCACCCTGATGTAATTGCTGATTTCAAACACTCTCAGGAAAGAAAATATGCTAAAATGCACAGTATTCCATGAAAGATATCACCTGGAATAATTTGAGTAAAAATCACATTGACAGAAGAGTTAAACTGAATCATTATTTTGGCTGCTTTTACCCTTCTAAAAGTTATTCTTACATTGGTTTATATGCAATTTAAAAAACCCTAAGAAGTTAGAGGGAACAGAGGGATGAACAGGCAGAGCACAGAGGATTTGGTGAAACGATATTCTCCATGACACAATAATGGTGGATACATGGTATTATACATTTGTCCAGACTTATGGAATGCACAACGTCAAGAGTGAATCCTAACATAAGCTATGGATTTTGGTTAATAATGACATGTCAATATAGGTTCATCAATTGTAATGAATGTACCACACTGGTGGGGGATGTTGATAGTGGAGGAGGCTATATGTGTATGGGGACAAGGTATATATGGGAAATCTCTGTACTTTCTACCCAATTTTGCTGTGAACCTAAAATTGCTCTAAAAATAAAGCCTATTTTTCAAAATGTACAAATAGAATTTTTTTTTTAACAAAATCACTGCTTAGACAGTTTCTGAAAAGAGGCCAGATAGCACCCCCAGGGATCCCAAGCAACTTGGACCCTTAAAGGTTCCATTCCCATCCCTGATAGAGACTTCAGGTTGCCTATAAAGCTTAGTTGCAGGTTTAGGCATTTAGGAACTTGGGGGAATTTCTCTCTCTTCTAGTGCTCTGACTCTTCTAGTGTCTGGTGTCTCAGTTTTCATAGTTTTCATCCTGCTCCCTCATACCTGGCTTCTTCTCTGCTAGGCCCCATGAGGCTGACTCTTCAGGTGCTCTGGACCTGATTTCTTCCTCTGCCTGCTCTTCAGCCCAGGCCCTAGAGTACTCAACTCAAAAGCAACATCTTAATTCCAATATAGAATTTTGTACATATTGCTTTCTACGTGGATGCAACAATCTTAATTTCTGGTCTTTGCTCCTCAGTCCTCATCAAATTATAACTTATTAATCTATAATTATCTCTCCACTTGAGGCATCCACACCAGTTTGATTGATCTAACTACTGAAGTTTGTCCTAGGTAAGCAGTTTAGGGCAGTCTAGCTTGAAAATGATTCCCATAAACTATTTAGACTAGATCCAGATTGAGTATGGAGAAACAAAAGACTTCTAGGTTGAGAGTTATTCTGGAGACAGAGAGCAGACACTGTAGGAATGTCAGGTGCAGAATCCCATCTAATCTGTGTAAAGTTGACCAGAAACAAGGCTCTCTGTCTGCTGATATTGCAACCCCCTGGGATTTTTGGTTTGGGACAGGTTGTGGAGTCACCTGATATATTTGGGGTTAATTAGAAGTGCCTACTTAGAACTACTTAGAGGGCAAGGACTAATACCAACATGTTTAAACCAAGTTCTTTTGTACAGAAGATATCTAGCATCCTTTAAGTGTCCCCAAAGTGAAGAAAGTAATGGCAACAAATCCAGCAAACAGAACACAATAGAGCACTTGTCAGGAAGTAGTGGTAACATTGATGCCTGTGAATTTGCTGCATTTTCTTTGTTATCCCCACTTTAAATGTATGAAAATATTTCCAGCAATTTTATGCTGAACAAAAAGCAAGCACTCAATCAGGCTAAGTGCCTCTGATGAGAGCATAACATTATTTTCATTCTCCATTTTTAATTAGGATGCACCAGAAAATTGTAGGTTGGTTGCTCTTCTCACAACCTGAACAAATGCAGATGAGCAGAGCTGCTTCTCAGGTTAACACTGAAAGTTCTCAGTGTCATCTATTAAATACAGATCCTAAGCAAGCCAAGTAAAAGCATCAACGATAAGCAATGCCATGTCAATAGATCATTTAGAAAAGTCAGTCTTTGAGTGGAAGCTATCTCATAGATACACATGGTTTGGTATTTGGAAGCAGAAAGTTCCTGGCAACAGAGCTTATGCCCAGTAGTAGAAATTAATTTTAAGATTAATATAAGCAAGTATGTCCAATATACATAAATATTTTAAATCTAGAAGAGAATGGGCCTTGGAGACCCTATAATTTAATCATTTTGTTAGACAAAGAAAGAAATCTTAGACGAATTGAATGGGCTAGCTCAAAGTTACAGAGCAGAAAATAACAACAATAACAGCTCCTCGTGCTTAACTTTCATAGTTTAAAAACATTCCTGCTGGGACCGGCCTCTTGGCACAGCGGTTAAGTTTGCACGGTTTGGATCCCAGGTGTGGACCTAGTACCACTTGTCAAGCCATGCTGTGGCAGACATCCAATGTATAAAGTAGAGGAAGATGGGCATGAATGTTAGTTCAGGCCCAGTCTTCCTCAGCAAAAAAGAGGAGGATTGGTGGCAGATGTTAGCTCAGCTCTAACCTTCCTCAAAAAAACCCCACAAAAAACAAAACAAAACAAAACATTCCTGCTATGGAAACTGAGGCCCACAGAATTTAATCGACTTGCTCAGGTCTCTTACTCACTTCGTCTTTCATTTCCTCTGCTCCATGTCCAGCTAATATGCCTTGTGAACTTGAGTACTCCTGGTATTTCATGGGAGATATTTAAAAGCCCCTTAACAAGATTTAAATCCAATGATCTTAGTTTTATTTCTTTGGGACACTCACTGAAATCAAAAGACTGAACCCTCCAAAGTCTCCTTTTTCTGTATACACAAGCAAGTTATGTGTTCAGTAGGTTTTCAGCAGAGAGATGTGCAGCAGGCTTGATACAGCTGTGCTGATGCCCAAGGTGGTATCAGCAAGAGAGAGTGGACGATCCTCATCATATCCCAATAGTTTCCACATTATACTTTAAAAGTAAGATGTTATTGGTTAATATTATTCATTTGATTGATTTGCACACTCATTGATAGTATTTCTTTTAAAAACTGCCAACTGAACTATTTGGAAATATTGTCCAAAAGGCCATTCTGAACATGGAACCACCAGAATGTTTTGTCTGAAAGGCTCCAAAGACTATGAATAAAGGTAGGAAAATCCCTGCAGATAAACAGATTCCTCTTACATTATCTTACCAGGATGACTACAGATAGCTTTTGACATGAGAAATGGACTATGTGTTCTTTCAGGGTCTCTTCTACACTTATGATTCTTCTCCACAACTAAAATGGAACAAACAACCAATATTGCCTCTATCTGACTTCACCCAGATATTTAACACCATAGATATTGCACAGCCATACTTACTGGTCCTCTCATCATCTTCCTCTTCACATCCTCTCTCTGTCCACCTGCCTAAGAAGTCCAGTTATCACCTTGATCCAGCCTCTACCCCTTCGTCTGTTGTGTATGTTCTTCGTTGTTCCCTTCACCTCTCCTTGCCTATAGTTAATTCTTGCATATTCTTTGTCTTCCTCATTAAATTATAAGTAATTTGGTCATGGGGGTCCTTTTTATTTCCACCAAATGCCCAGTATCCAGTAAAGTGCTCTGAGTATTAAATTTTGACTGACTTTTCCTGTCAGCTTTGTGAGTTCTATAACTTTGGATTTTATTTTTGCTCCCAGGAAAAAAAATCTAAGGCAAGTTAAATATGTATATTTAACCACTTCCAATAGTTATTTAAAATCCAGCCTCTTCTAATTTTATTCTTAAATACCATAATTAGGATTTGTCTATACCTAATGTAGAATCTCAATGAGCTACCACATTATTCCATTAGTCATTCTCTACTTCTTCAGACCAGTAATTAACATTTCACCTGTCTCACATTGCGCATAGTGTCTTAGATGAAATGAAAACAAAGCGAAAGGCTGGTTTTAATAATATACCATGCCAGTTGTCATGATAGAAAAGTTGTGACTTTGGTAAGTATAGTACTTTTGTTAGATGGTAATTTTGATGGATAGATCAACTCAACTATTTAAAATAGTTGATTATTATCTAACATGTTTCTTCTCACCAAATCAGGTAAAATAAAATTGTTCTGCTTATTATGATGATCAAAACAACTCTGTGAGTAAACCATTCACCCTCAAATTGTGACCACGTCATTCCGGGAGGTGGAAACCAGGTCAATTGTTTCTTCTGGTGAACTAAATATGACCCAAACGTCCCAATGTCCTTGCCTTACATGAGTAAGGAGTTTACATTCATTAAGTTATTATCTAGCCTAATGATTAAACCCAATGAAATAAGAGTGAATCATTCGCTCGGGGGGAAGTGTGTCATCTATTTTAGGCCAAAAGGAAACAATTTTGCAAATGACCTTTTCCAGAGCGATAAGCAGTCCCTTTCGAGCCAGGGGGAATTAGCCCTCCTCTTCCTTACAGGGAACAATTTTCCTCCTCTCCTGCACAGACCCAGATACAGCAAGATGGCAAGCAAAGGACTCAAGGTGTTTCTTTCAGCTTTAGGAATAACACAATTATTCATTTAGGTTTCATATATTAAGATAAAAATCAGCCTTCACAAAAATGTTGACAACATCCATGATAGGCTGTTTGAATAAAAAGAATTGAAAACGAATATTGTAAAGATTTGGACATAACTACAAAAAAAAATATGAAATAAACGCTCAGGTCCTAAGTAAGGGAGATATGTCAGGTACATACAAATGAAAAATAGTTTAGGAGTCGAGAGTGTCAATAAGTTCAATAAGATTCAGCAAAACTATTGTCACCAAAACAGCTAATGCAATCTTAGTCCACTGCTCAGCAGAAATAGTGTTTAAAAGAAGTTATGCAATAAGCTGGTACTTTAAGCACTGAGTAGGCTATATATGGTATTTGTGTTTGCTTCTATGTATCACTCTTAAAAAAGTATAAAAACATATTATATCAGGGGCTGGCCTGTGGCCAAGTGGTTAAGTTCATGCACTCTGCTTCGGCAGCCAAGGGTTTCACCGGTTCGGATCCTGGGCGCAGACATGGCACTGCTCATCAGGCCATGCTGAGGCAGCATCCCACATAGCATAACCAGGACCCACAACCAGCATGTACAACTATGTACTGGGAGGCTTTGGGGAGAAGCAGAAGAGAAAAAAAAAGAAAAAGAAGATTGGCAACTGATGTTAGCTCAGGTGCCAATCTTAAAAAAAAACAAAACAAAAATATTTAAAAAATATTATATCAGTCTCTGGAGAATATCAGAGTATAATATAAAAATACTCCAAAAACAAATGAAATCACTCATCATCCTACCATTCAAAGATAACCATTAGGTAGTAGAATTCTGTGTTCAAAACCATTTTCCCTTATGGTTTTAGTTTAAAGGTATTTTACCATTATCTTTAAGCATGCATTATTGCTGACAAGACCTCTTTCAGAGGTTAGTTGTACTTTTATTTAAGTTTTCTCTTCACCTGGAAACTTTTAGGATATTTTCTTTATTTTTAGTTTTCTGAAATTTCACACTGGTACGTCTAATTGTTGGCGTTATCTCATTTGTTCTATTCAACACTCAGTGGAAACCTAATTGGAAGGGTCTTGGCTCTCTTTACCTCTAAAAATTTTCTTGCATTGTCACTTTTCTAGTTTCTCCTGCTATATTCTTTCTTCTCTTTTGGTGGCACTTTTAATTGTGACATGTTTAAGTGCATGGGTTGATTTTAATGTCTCTAATATTTTTATCTCACGTTTTCCCACTGTTAGACTTTCATATTTTTGCAATACATTTTCCTTTTTTTTCATACACATACACACATTAATTTCTGAGGGTATCTTTTTTCTCTCTTTCTCTTGTTCATGACGTCTTTTTCTTGTTTTATGAATGTATTACCTTTTCAAATCTCCCTAAATATAATAGTTATAGTTATTGTAAGTTGTCTTCTGTTTCTTGAATTTCCTGTTTCTTCTGGGGCAGTTTTTCTATGCAGTCTTTCTTTTTTTAAAATGCTGCATTTTCCCTCAAGTGTCAGAAGATTCTGATTGGCCATTTATACGTAAGGACATGGAAATAAATAGAGGGTCTGCCTGAGAGGCCTGTGTGTGTCTGTGGACTGCACTTGTTCATTACGGTTTGGTTTAGTGTGAGCAGATCTTGAACTTGCTGTCAGGCTAGGGGCCTCTTCTAAGAGCCAAATGAGGCAGGCCTTACCCTCATCTGTCAACATCCGTGTTGGCTGTCCTAATTCTTCCCAGATGTTAATTCTGCTTCCTTAGTGAAAAACTCTCCAATATTTTGCTCAGGTTTAAAGGTTAGCTGTGTAGTTAGTTGCACTTTTATACAAAAGCCCAAGGAAGAAAGGTGTGAGGAGATCAAAAGACCTTCATAAATATCCACTTTTCTGCCTCACTTCCCAGTCCTGTACAAAAACCATCCCTGGGGTTCTGCCAGGCTGCTCAGCTCCCTACTCTGCTGTTGCCTCGACAGTTTATTATATATGCTGGGACTGACTCCTCTCTGATTTATCAGAACACATTCTTCCATCCATTTTCTGTCTTCTACTGTGATAGTCAGGTTTATGTATCAATTTGGCTAGGCTTCAGCTCCCAGTTATTCAATCAAACTCCAATCTAGCGGTTGCTGTGAAGGTATTTGTAGAGAAGATTAAAAATTCACCATCAGTTGACTTTAAATAAGGGAGATTATCCTGGATAATCTGGGTGAGCCTGATTCAATTAGTTGAAAGCCCTAAGATCATAGCTGAAGCTTCCTTGAGAAAGAAGACGTTTTACCTGTTGACAGCAGCTTCAGTCTATGCCTGAGACTTCCAGTCTGCCCTTCTTGACAGCCCGGCCTGTGGATTTCCCACCTGCCTAGAGAGCCACGATAGTCATATAAGACATTTCCTTGCAATAAATCTCATAATATATATCTCCTACTACTTTTTTGGTTGAACCCTGGCATCTAGAAATTTGTTGAGCTCTCTCACCTATTCAGAGACTCCAATCCCTGTATAGTTCTCTGTACTGTTATAGACTTATTCTAATATATTTTAATAAATTATTGTGAAAAAAGAAGAAATGAACATATATTCTCAGTCTACCACTTGGTGCCAGAAGCCTCTGATTATTTAACTCACTCATTAGGTTTGGATAATTGGGTTTTTCAAAGATTTTGTTATCATCATTGTTATTATTTTTATTAATGCTGTGTTGCACATCACTGTGTATGAACCTTGTACATCTCAATATTTCTTCATGCTAACTTCCTGCAAGAGGCATTCTTGGATCAAAGGGTAAGCACATTTTACAATGTATTGCCACATATATCCAAATTGTCTTCCAGGAATTTTATGCATATTTCTCATTCCCACCTGCCATCTGTAAGAGTGGCCATCAAACTTTCTGAGGGGCCATGACTGGAACACCTTCAAATGAGACTGTCGATCACAAAGGATAGAATCAGTAGAAGACCTGCACTCAGAAGAACTATGTGTGGTTGACCTAGAGAAGACTCAGATGGTGCATGAGAACAGTCTTCAATATTTTGCCTCAAAGGAGTAAACCGGGACCAATGAGCAGAATCTAAAGAAAGAGATTTTTTTTCCTGGCCAACACAAGAAAGAACATTAAATAAAAAATAATTTAAAAATAAGACAATAGTATCCTTAGATTAAATGGGTTTTCTCATAATTAGTTCTGTTCAAGCACTTAGCTGGTATGTTATCAAGCATCAAACAACTGGGGCTTTGAACCAAAAGACTTTTAAGGATACTTCCAACTCAGAGCTTCTAGGTTTCTGTCTTTCTGTGCAGACCAGTGTGTGTGTGTGTTTGTGTGTGTGTATCCCTTATTTTGATACATCAAGATGGTTTTTTTCCGTAAGATTTAAAACTACGGACATGGAAAGAAGATATGATTATCTGCAAATATAAGGATATTACTGCTTAACATCAGTCGCTATTAGAGTTTTAGGTCTGTAGGTTATAAAGAGATGTGAGGGCCACAATGAATGTGTATTAAGGATCAAATCTGAGCCTGCATAACTTTAATTTAAAGAGGAGTCTGTGACAGGGCTAGAGCCCATTTCCAAATGAAAGGTGTTCACAGATTGAGAATGTGAATATGAAAGTAGTCCATTCTTGCTTTAACCTTTGTGAGAGATGGTCTCACCCCCAAGCTGTGTTTGTAGCCAATCATCATTTTACCAAGAGAACAAATAGCTGAAACAATTTGGATTATGCAGTAACTCCAATGCAACTCTAAAGAACCTGGCTAATTCTTTTTAATGGCATAACAAAGTCACATATATCTGATCTTAGAGAAGGTTCTTTTACATTCAGTGATGAGGTTGGAATCTGTTCTCATATTTTTATTAAAAACAGGTGAAACAGGACAGTAAGCTTTCTTGTCTGTCACTTGTAGAGTATAGAAAGCAGCCTTATCTACATAAAAGTGAGGTAATATGGGCTGGCCCCGTGGCCGAGTGGTTAAGTTCGCGCACTCCACTGCAGGCGGCCCAGTGTTTCGTTGGTTCGAATCCTGGGCGTGGACATGGCACTGCTCATCAAACCACGCTGAGGCAGCGTCCCACATACCACAACTAGAAGAACCCACAACGAAGAATATACAACTATGTACCGGGGGCTTTGGGGAGAAAAAGGAAAAAATAAAATCTTAAAAAAAAAAAAAAGTGAGGTAATAGATGAAAGGTGAATTCATTTCAGAGAACTAAAATGAAATTGAGAATTGGGATTGTAGATGGACATCAACCCTTGGGAGTCTTTGTATCTAAGTATGAAACCTAATTTTTCAAATTGGGATTATCATTTGGCCACAGATGACCTTTTCAAGCAAAAATTCCAATATGACCTTGGTAAAATATACACCATACCATGTCCCGCAAATAGTACATTAGAAAATACACCAGTCTAACAATATATTTTCTCCTACACAGTCATTTTTGAGAGTAGTGATTGGATTTGCATAATTCTGAATACAAGACATCAGATAAATAAAACACAAAAGAATTAATAATAGGAGACCAAAATTAGTAAATAAGTAAATGGAAAAATATACATTTTTGTTTACTTATTTGACCAATAATAGCTATGCCAGAAACAGAAGTAAAAAATGAACATCTGTTATTTCATGAAACATTATTAATATTTATATAGAAATAGTTGCTCCTGAATCATTCAGTATGGAATCTTAATGAGTGTTTAATTATTTTCGTCGTCTAGATTTGCACAAGCTCCCTGAAAGCAATCTGTGATTAAAGTTCCCAACAGATTCAGGAATCTGTAGCCGTCCTAATAGTGGCAAGTGTCCTTGAATATACTATGAAATCAGCAAGGCTCTCAAGCCTACATAATTCTGTAGAAACGAAGAAATTATTTCTTTCCTAGAAATATTTGTTATTTGAATGAATCTGAAAATTTTGTCTTAGGTGATTACTGAATGATCAATCTTCATAGTAAACATGATTTCGTTCAGTCAGGGCAGCAGGAGTAAAAGCACACCATATGTAGGCTTTAGCTCAAGTTTGAAGGCTCTTTCTCTCACTCGCCAGTTTTGTGACCTTGAGTGTACTTCTCAAGTTTATTGTTTAACTTCTGCCATCGTTTTTTGTAGAGTCAGAATGTTAATACCTATCTAATGGTGATTGATTAGGGTAAGAGTTAAATGAGATGAAATAGTTCCTCGGTTAAGAGTTAGTTAAGAGCAGATACTCATGTAAGACTTAATTTCTTTAGGGCACACATTCACCAAATTTGCTATTTTTCTTTAAAATCTCCTCTTTGCTAAGTTAGTGGTCAGCCTGTTCCAATGATATAGGATGAGAAAAGGAAAAGAGACAAAAAGTAGAGAAAAGAAAAGAAAGAAAAAGAAAAAAAAAAGAAAAAGAAATAAAAGAAAAAGCAAAACTAAGCAGAGTTGCCTGAGCTGGCTAGTAGACATAAAATATGCTAGGCCAATTTTGCCATCTTACAAAGTCAAAAACTTAAATTATCATGTGTTTGTTTAAATTCCAACCAATTGTCCCTTCCTTCTGTTCTCTGCATGTGACTACCGGTATTAAGAAAAGATACAATGGGGTTCCTTCGTTGGCCAACAATTTGAGAGACTATGGCATTCAAATGAGCGAGGGTAGGGGCATATAGAAGTTGACTACCAGTCTTACATTTAACACCCCATTTTAAATCCTTTATCTTCGGTAGCCTGTCACCAGAGCAATCGTTTACACATGGCCCTCTGACAACTTATCAATCACAAGACAGCTGCAAATTAAATATTTTGGCTGAAAACACCCCCTCCTTATGTCAGGACACATTAATTTGAAATAAACATTTTGCCGAGATGTGAACTGAAGCAGATCCATTAAAGGCTAGTAGTCATGTGTTTTGATTTATTACTTTCTGATGTAGTATTTGCTCTTGTGCAGAAACCGTAATAGGTGACCCATGTGATGGATTCTCCGTGGGACAGGAAGGCAACCGGAAATTACAGAGGGCTTGCTGTGTGCCAAGGACTGTGTTAGACATTACTTTTCATATTTCCCTATAATAATCTATAAAGTAGGCATTTATTCCCAACTTTGGAATTGAAAAATTTGAAACCTATCATAGTCAGTCAGTGACAATAAGAAGAATAAAAGCCATATTCAGATTTTTTACTTCTATCTCTTGTGGGTGTTCATTTCATAAGGGACACGACCTTCCCATGTATTTGGAATGGATTTTCCTCTATCCCTATCCCTAGGTAATTTCCATGCTGAGTAATGATCTCTGCACAGAGGCACTTTGAAATATGATCCAAAAATGCATTTCAACAATTTCAGAAGTCCTTGACAGTGCTTGAAGGGTAATCTCTACTCAGGTAAATGAAAGTAAACATTACAAGATGCCAGAGCCAAGAGTATTTCCTCAGTATTCTCTCCTGGTCTGGGAGACAACTTTCATTTCCTATGATCCATGAAGGTCCCAGGGAGCACACGCAAGATGTCTGTGTTGTATTTATAAGATAACCCATTATCTGGTTTCAAATACCAAGTCGGAAGGGAGTCATGCAATAGTGTCTAGAAAAGCTTTTGTTACGAAAACTCAAAATACCAATCTATCAAACAAAGATGACTTGATTGCATTTTGAATAGTAAATCATACACAGCGCACTATGTCTGCATATAAATTATAACCTGAATAATGAAACCAAATCTGTAGTATTTTTGTACTCTTGCCTAATGTTTGGAGTCCATCAGTTTTTTGTTTCCAGGGTTTTTTTTTCTTAAGGGTGATTTTTTTCCTGTAAGTTTCTATTTCATTTCATTCAAAGATTCATTCATGCTTTTAAATATAATATTGTAAAATAGGATAGCATAATGCCCCTTTTGTAAGGACTAAGTCAAATATCTCAAATCTGTGACATAGCAACGTTTACTGCTTAAAAGGGGCTTTCTGTCCACAGCACCCATTACAGGTTTTCTTCACTGTAATTCGAAACACAAGCAATTAAAAGACACTTAGCCTTTGTCAAAATGGGCCAATTTTCCCTGCTTGTACCCTCTTTCCTGTGATTCTTCAACCTAGTAGCCAGAATATGATATAGCTAAATTACTGACATTGATACAAAATCAAAACTGGATGCTGCATATTATAATAAAAAAGGAAATACAAGTGGCCACCATCATCTGAAGTTAATTTTGTATATCTTGACAAATAAACTTCAGGATGCTGAATAAAGAAAGAGTATTGAAAGAAGTAACCTTCCTCTTTCTAGGAAGAAGATGAGCCAAGTTGCACTGCATATCCTTCATACTTGTAAATTAGGTACATTATTTCTATATGTCAATTAACCACATGAACAATTACAAAATATTCCCACAAACACAACTGATGGTCTAATGACTAAGCAACCAATTAACTCATCTTGGGGGGACCCTTTTACCAAGCTATGAAAGTGTGCCTGTCCTTACATAGATCACTGACAACATAGTTGGGATATAGGGCATGTACATAAACTACACCAGAGTATAGTTTATAATAAAGCTAAATTTGCTACCGATCAGTATTTTAGAAACTTAGATGATACTAAGATATGGGAAACAAAGAAGAACTTGGATTTTATTGCCCAACAAATTTGAATCTAAATTCCAGTCCCTCCACTGACTAGTTGCCAAAGAGATTAGTGATACCCACCCTCCAGGACCCCTATGAGGATTGGAAATGATAATCATTTGCTTGGTGCTGACCATGTGTACTGAGCTAACCGTTATAGATGCCACTTTATTTACCTTCAGAACAACGCTGAAGGGTTACAGAAGGTTGTACTTTGATTATCCCCATTTTACATAAGATGAATCTAGGACTCAGAGAAATTAAATAACTTGCCTAGGTCACACAGTTGGTAAGGAGCAGAACACAGGCAGAATCTAAAGCATGACTCAATATCCATGGCTCTTCACTGTCTCATCACCAGCTTTCTTACAGGAAATACAAGGACCTGGCACAGGCCCTGGAGATAATAGGTGGTCTATAAATGGTGGCTCTCTGGACTGGGGTGATAGGAAAGGCTCCAAGGAGGGCAGAATTTCAGGTGGATTTGGAAGCATAAGTAGGATTCAGATAAACAGGCAGCAGTAGGAGGATGCTTAAATTGGGGGGTGGGGGGTATGGGGTAAATAAGGATTGGCAAAGCATCCTTGGTTTGTCCTAAGCAGACCACAGTGGCTAGCTGAAGGATATATGCCAAGGACTAGTGGGGCCCTTTGCATAGTGATGGGCAACTTATTTAATGAAGATTATAAATATATTTCATCGCACTAAATAGGTCACCATAGAGGAGAGAGAGTTCATACACAACTGACAGATTCATAAGTTCAAAAACACCTCATTTATAAAAACACTCTTAAATTCAGAGGTTGTGAATTTGACAGCTGATAGGGTTAGAATAAACCCCTCTATCAAGTGAGCATCTGTTCTCTATTATTCCTTCAGCAGTATCCTTCAAGACCTGAAAGTTAGGGGCAGCAGTTAAAAACAGAAGGAAGAAAGTACCTTCAATCTACCATCCTTGGGGTCTGCACTAAATAATCCTACCTCTTCATGCCATCAGCTGGGTGAAGCCACGTCAATCACAGATAACAAAATACATTAAAAAATAAAAGCACATTTTATTTGCACATAAAAGTACAGCATCCAACTGATCTCCCACTGCCCAGCTTAGTATCACCAGGGGGAGGTTTGAAAGATTTTGGCTGACAAAATTGGAGCCAGAAAGAGTCAATTCCTTTCATAGATCTATTATCCAAATGGTATGAATGAGGACTAAACCAGTGTTTGACTATCTCATTCACTATTTTAGCCAATTTTTAGTGAGAAATTGCAATGTCAGTCATTGTGTCTCACTGGCTTTCTCTTCTTCATTTATTGCCCATGCCCCTAAAAAGACAGAAGGTCTCAATCCTTGACATCCTCCCAACCTTTTACTACTCTATTCCCAATGCCACCAACTAGCATGACTGCCCTTGTCCAGGATAATATTTAGATACATCCAGCCCACCATGTGAACAGCCTTTTGGATTGACATTCACACTAGCAGATCATTTTAGAGATGGAAAGTGCTTCACATTTTTCAGAGATTTGCTGATATGTGAGTTGGAAATATATAATCATTTCTGCCCTTCATTTCCTACAAATTTAAAATACCAAAGTGAGCTCAACTGTGGGTATGTTTAGAGACATTCTGCATATGGTACTCATTCTTTAAATCCACCCTGTCTAGATGTGTTACAAACATAAGTTGCCCAAATTCAAAGTAATTGACTTTCAGCCAACTGTGACCAAATCACAAAAAAAGAACATGCCATGTGTTACAGCTCAAAAACCCACCCCAAACTCAGAAGTTTCCACCCTAAGAAAACTTTTAATAGCCTGCCTTGAAACCACACACATATTCTACCATGGATAAAAATAACATATTCACTGGGGGTGGAGAGCATAAATTTATCCCACTGCACAGATTATTTTTTTAACAGAATTATTTTGTCTATTTGTTATACTGAAAATATTCACAAAATGAACATCTTACCATCATATTTATACAAAGAAAATAAAGGTTTTTCTAGCTGTTTCAAAATACATTTGGTATTTGTTCAGTGTTTCTTTAGAGAAAAGGAGAAAAGAGAGCCTGGAGGAACGGGAGCAGCAAGCATACATAAATTAAATTGCACTTTTATCTCTAGTGAATATTAAATACCAAAACTCACATTTTAATATATCTGATTATCACATGTATTGGACTCCAGAATGGGGAATACTGTAAAAAGTAACTATAGACCATAGATGGCAAATAAAATGTACGTATACCATATGGCTATGAATCCATTCCTCAACACCAGTGTTATACAGAGTTATCTTCTAAGTCTGTTTCCACAATGGAAAAATGAAGCTTCAGAGCTATAATTTTACATATGGACAACGATTAGAGGACTGGGGCAAACATATGGCACTTTAACTTTTCTTGACTGTAAGCGTGCTTGCTTTATCAAAGAGCCTTTTCTGTTTTATTATTTAGTTGCACAGATCATGAGCTTGCTGATGGAAGGGGCTGTCTTGCGCATGCAGTGTCTTAGGAATGGAAGTTATTAGAGGTACTAAATTAAAACAACAACAACAGCAATAAAAAAATGACTATCAATCCTTCTCAGACGTGCCTAGCCAACACAAGATAGAACATTAAACCCGAATAGGTTCAGTTACCTTGCATTCAATAGAAAACTACAATAACTCAAGACAGTTTTTAGATGGCTTTGGCCTCTGAGCAGTATGTACTCAGCACCATTTCAGCACTATTTACACAGGTAATAAACCATAATTATTAAAGGGGAATAAATGCATTGCTGTGGGCTAAACCACAATCTGGTCTTTCCATCAATAAAAATATCTTTTTGCTTGTGACAATCTTTCTCGTGGCTCGAAAGGTCATCATTTGCCTGAATAAATAGGCAAAGAGGAAGCTTTTCAAGCTGTGTTTGTAAAGAAAATGAGACCCCAAATTGGAGGAGACATGTATGGTAATGAGAAAGTGTGATGATGAGTTGTGCATAACTGCAGGCAAACGCCTTCCTCCCTGTATGAAAATTTAATGATGGGTTACTTTTCCAATGGGAAAGTAATAACTAGGTAAGGAAAGTTGTACACTCCAAAAATGAAATTATTTTCAGTTTTAAAATATAACCTCAATGCTATATACCTGCAATTTTGTCTGCCACTGTCATTAACCGAACACGTAAAATGAACATCTCATTCTTTGAATTACTCTCTGGCCCTTATGATTTGGCAGGGAGTTAGACAACATGACATAGATGTGGATCACATTTCTCAGCTCATCGGAAGTTCTGGCAAATTATTCTGGGCAAATGAGGGAAAACAGGAATGAAATGCAGTAGTTGTCATCTTTCCCATGGTGTGTCTGTGTTTAAGAGATGATATTTTACCTGCTTGAGGTATAATTCTACTTCTTTTCCCTTTTAACCCCGTCATGGAATAGGTGGACATAACTCATACATGTCACACTCCTACAGAACGGGAGATCTCAACTGCACGATGCCTCAAATATTATTGATTCTCAGCATATGCTAACTGAATTAGTGAAATAATGTCATGTTTATTCTCTATGCAGTATCTAACACAGACACTACATGCTGGTGGGATGGAGCCCACAACATAAAAAACTGATTTGAAATATAAATTTGTGCTTGTGATAAAAAATATTGAGTAAAGCTACAAAATACAATGTGGGCTTCGTCCTTCCATGTTCCCATGCCAGATATTTGAGAATGAATACTTCTTCCACAACCACAATCACTCATCCTATTTCCATCGTTTTTTTGACCAACAAAACCCAAGAATGAGGAATAAACTATCTGCATGTAATCGTTTTGAGTTAAGTTAAATAATTTCTGTTCTACTTAATGCCAACATGATTGGTTTGACCTGCATCATCATTTTTCATTGGTTTGTTTTGGAATCATGGCAGAGAGAATAACAGTTAAATAATACTTACATATTAAAAATAGAAGACTGCCAGATTAAGAGAACCAGCCCCTGACAAATAGATCACTTCTGAGTGCTGTGTGCCGAATACTCATTTTGTATATTGATCACTTTTTTCACCCATATGTCTTTGCTAAAAGCTAAAGAACCAAATAAAAAAATGCTTTGCAAATATATTTGTGTTGTATGTGTATACGTGTGTATGTGTGTGTGTATTATGCATATCATACACACACAGCATTTTCTTATTGTGGCTGTCCTGGCAAGCAGCCCTTAAATCATCTAGTAACTTCTTGCTTGGATGGGTCTTCTGATGGCATCCTTGCTGTCATATGCCACTGTGAATTGCATTGTAATTAGCTGTACATTTCATGTCATGGAGCTGCACTACCAAGTGATAACAGGTTAGGGCTGTCAGTTCAGGTGTCAAGAGTATGAAAGGATATTAAGTGCAGAGATGACAAAACAATGGAAATACTTCAAATCCGGGAGACATTTAAAGTTTGGTCCTCTATCAAGCAACAGGCTACCTTTGCAAGAGAATCTATTTGTAGGATCAACAGGCCCTCCTCACATCCCTCACAAATGTGTGCATAGTGAGAACTTTGTTCTGAGGCTTGAGTTTTGGAGAAGCCTCTAAAATTATACACACAAGTCCCCCAGCCCTGATTCCACTTACATTTCTGACTGCAAGTAAAGACCTCTTTTCAAAAGTGTTCGATGGTATCAAATATTAATGCCAACATTTTATTTAGCTACTTAGTTCAAAAATTAGACATCTATTGCCCCTATGCATGGTGTCCCTGGATATACAGAAATGTAGTTTAAAATAGACCATCTTTTGGAACATCCATGTAGAAACCAGTGAAAACTGACATTATGAAAGAAATCAAAATACAAAAGAAATGAAGAGAAAAGATAACTATTCTACCCAGACTCCTGGAAATTATATGTAATAGAAAATATAGAACTTTTTACTCTGAGCAAAATAGTTTAGTTTTTGAGGCAACAAATGCATGTGTGAAATCAGGATTTAACTGGTGCTACCCAAATCCACCTTCTCCAAAATTACAACTGCTAAACTATTTCTAGATAAGTAAATATTAAAGGACTTGTAGAAAGTGACTTAGCTCTCAACCTTTCAGATTTCCCAGTATACGAAGATTATTTCAATTAGAGAGGTATGCAGAGAAACATGGCATAGAAATGCCTATTTCTATTAAAAACAAACACTAGCCTTCAAATTCATCCACCCATGTTTCAACTGTTTTCAGATTCTCTGTGGTTGGTAATTCTTATACCCCAAAGTTTTTACAAACTGAAGATAAAAGTATTGGGTTCTATTATGCTAAATGACTTAGGAATTGTTTAGGTGTTGTTTTTGTTATCATTAAAGAAGGTTTTCCCCCCTACAGAAAAATGTAAGACTCTTTCTTACGCAAGCGATAGTTCAGTAACACCAACAGAAATTAAACACACAATGAGAGTATTTCCCCAAGACTGAAGATCGTTTCACAACAATGTAATGACTTAGACAGACAAACTCAAATCTATTAGTACGAATGGCTACCAACCTTGTTCCCACAGTGCGCACTTGCTTGGAACAAAATGACAACAATAAGTGAATTCTCAATGTATCAAACCAATGGCGAAGTAATACCTACTAGTATTCATGCTCTTACAATGTCATAATGAGCATGCAATAAAAGGGAGACTGCTTTAGAGATGTCTCCATCAGTAAAAATTCTGCCAAGGCACACTAAGGTTTAATTAAAACATCAAAATGTGGGGGAAAAGCAATTTGATAGATAAATTTGAATATCATAGCATTGTCACTGAGCTTTTGTAATGAGATTAGATTCCTTCTTTAATTGACATTTCCAACAGAGGCACAAGTAAGACAGATTTAATGGGAGTAGTTATATATAGTTGGACTCTAGTTGGATGAACAAGTGTTTGACATTTAAATATTGTAAACGATGTATTATATGCTTCCCTCACTACCTCACTGTCAATGTGAAGAAGGATAAGCAGATACTTTAAGTATATAAGGTACGGGGAATAGCACAAGTGATGCAAGTAAACATTATGATAACACTGTTGCATCAAACAGACCTTCATGAAATCATTTCCATTCAATGCACACAGGGTGTTATACAAAAAAGGAAAAAGCCTCACATAGACTCTCTAAAGGTAATTTAATTTCCTGTTTCTAAAAAGGAATGGGAGGATACAAAGTTGCTTCTGAAAGTCTGTCAAAGATTTTTTTTTTTTTAATAACACTAATAAGGTGCTTTTCTGGAATTATTTTCATTTGGCACTAAAAAAGACATGGGAAAAATCCATCAACTAATGCAAGGCTGCATCATTATCAAGACAAAAGAAATAAACCCATCATTTATTTTAAAATATCAATACGAGAGCTTCTTTCTTTATTAGCCTGTAATGAGGTCTCCACCATGAATTCACCTTAAGTACTTTAGCTTAATGAACAAAATTTGCTATTATGAAGTGTCTTTTGTATCAAGTCTAAATTCCAGGTACTGCGGTTCCAGGATCTATGCTCTATCCACTGCATTCAGTTCTTTAAGAGTCACTGGTGGCCCCTGGAGTCAAAGTCACTCTCCTCCATTTGCCCACTTTACAGCTGGAGCTCCTCTGATAATTCAGCCTGTATCAAAGAATCATTGTGTTCCTACAAACCTTTAAACACAACTGCACAGGAACAAAGAATAGACTAAACATAGAAGAGGAATAAAACATTTAGCTTCAGGAGGCAAGGCTTTACCAAGCATGGTGAGTATGAAGAGAAAATAAATGATATGAAGATTGCATGCTTTAAAAAGTTGTCATGATGTTACCCAAATATTTATTCACAAAAACGATTTCAGTGAATGCAGTATGTATTTGTGAATATAAAGAGGTCATACATTCATTTCTAATTACATACATGTCCGCATATGGACAGGTATCCTTAGCATCTAGACTGAGCCCTGTGCATTAATTAACGTTTTGGAAAGGAAAAATAATAAGTAACATTATGAATTTTGTTCTATTAGTTTCCAAAATATTTATGAAGCACCCAATATGGTCCAGACACAAAGATAAATAATACATTTCATTGGTCTCCAGCAGCTCAGTCTATGGAATAGATAAGAATATACCCGAGCAATTACATTAAACAGACCCTTGAATTTGCTTGAGTAGTCAGCCAAGGCTTTGCACAAGGACTAATGCTGAACTGAATACTAAAGGATGAGGAGGTATTCTTCACAAGGATGATGTGGAAGAGAAAGGAGAAAAGATTTCTAGATGAGGCAAGAGAGAACGAGGACTATTCGATAAATGGCCACAAGTCAGCAAGTCCAGACTTAGTCAGTGGTTTAAAAGTGGGCTGCATAGCGTCTCTTGGTACAGGGGCTGGTGGGGAAGGAAATGGAAGACCGAGTGTCAGGGCTCCTTGCCCCCACCCTCGAGCTTAACTGGAGCAGCCCCATTTCATTCATTTTTCATATCAGGTTTTAAATTGGATTTCCTTTGAAGAAGTAGTCTGCTGCTAAGAAAATATATTTGGAAATTATTTCATTAGAAACACATGGTCCATGATGGGATGTATTGGGGATGATAGTAAAAACAGTCTAGGTTAATTAAGAGCCTTGCATGCCCATTCAAGAGGGTTGGACTTTATGACAATAAGGCCAATGAAGGGTATGATCAGGTTAGTGATACAATCAGTTTTGCTTTTTTGCAAGGTAAGTCTCATGGCAGCAAGACAGAGAATGGTTTGCAGTGGAGGTAGAACAACAGAATCTAAGAGAGCACGAGCATCTACAGCAAACGAATCTGGGATGGAGAGAAGGTACTGTCAAGCATTTGAGTGTGGGGTTGAGAAAGAACAGTCTCAATTTCCCAGACTTGATAAAGGTGACTGTTTGAAAACAGGTGTCATAATTCCTTATTTCACAAAGCATTCTTACTTGATCAATGTACAGCATATTTTGGGGGCCTAGTTTTATTTCTAAAATGCATGCATCTAGCTAATCCAAACAAAATTTACATTATCAGGTGTTATTATTCTTATTGGAGCCAAAAGTGTGGAGAACTCATATAAGCAGAGCCCACTATCCCAACTAGTCAAAGGACGCAACTACCTATGTAGCATGTTTTGATGATTTTAGGAAAAAACGACCTAATGATAGTAAATATTCCCCCTCCCATTTTAAAGATTTTTAAACTGAGGCCCAGAACACTGAAATACCTTATCCAAAGTCATATAGGTAGTTAGTGGTGAAGTCGGTATTCCAAATCATGTTTATATAGCTCCAAAGTCATCATGCTCTTTCTCTATCCTTTCCTGCCCTACCTACATACTCCCAACTCTTTATTATTTTATATGATGCATGACATTCCAGCAATGACTTTTATGAAATATAGAGGCCCTGGAAATTTAAATATCCCTGAAGTGGGAAGAAAAATATGCCCATGGTTAGACAAGGGGATGGTTGTACCAAGATGGTGGGTCAGCCTCTCGTGTAACAGTCTTCTTCACAAGTTGGCCATGGTGGCCCACGCAGATATGATCAAGAGATGTAGTCTCACCTCTTAGGAGTATAGTGGTGCTAAAACCTACCTTGGCTGTGCTAGCATACTGTCTCCCTTCTGTTGAAACATATTCTACTGTATTTGTATAATGGAAGTGTCCTCTTCCCTGTGTCCCCAGATTGGACTGCACTAAAGGGTCTTAGTTCATCCCAGAGTAGGAGTCCCTGAATGTCTACCACTGGGCTTCTAATAACATTTAGTTTAAATTCATTCTCTCTAACCTCTCAGAAGAGTCTTGTGATCACATGAAGCTTACAAATGTGTGGAACGATTGACAGGTTATATTTGTCCATATTTCAGGGGTTCTAATGCAGTGCAGTATCTAATTGGGATGTGAGGAGGTGTAGCTGATCCATGTGGTGATGAGCTGACAAGATTCATGGATGCCATCAAGAGGTGCAAAATTCGAGCCAGCCCTGATGGTCTAGTGGTTCAGGTGGACCAGGTTCACTTTCTGGTCATGCAACCACATCACAGCACTATAAGAGCTTGTAACTAGGATATATAATCATGCACTGAGGCTTTGAGGAAGAAAAAAAGAGGAATATTGGCATCAGATGTTAGCTCAGGGAGAACCCTTTTCTGCAAAAAAAAAAAGAAATGCAAAATTTGCTGAGAGCCCAAGGACTGTGTGGCAGCCTGTTTGGGTCACTTGTCCCCCAGAAAGAGTTGCTAGGATGGGCCCACAGCCTTTCACAGCCACTTTTCCCATCGACAAACACTGCACCTCCCAGGCAGCATACCTGTCCTGGAGGGCTGTGCTGGGATGGGCTCCAGGGCTCCTTCCTCACAACCCAGAGCCATATCCCTTTTCCATCCCTTGCATTCCTTTCCCATGTTTCTACCATCTCTGCTTTTAGGTGTGGAATAGGGTCTTTGGGGTCTTGGGCCTCCCATTTCTTATTATGCCCAAACTCTTCCAATGGATTCCAATGCTCACAAAGGTCAGTACCTAGTGTCTTGGAACTTTTCATCATATTATTGGATCCCAGCACATACCAGATCCTTAAGTGTTTGACGAATGAATGTGTGATGTCTACCTCACAGAAAGAAACGACAAAGAACAATCTGCTGCTGTATATAGCACGGTTGCCACAGTAACCAGCGGGTGACTTCCATGAAAGAAGGTGTCTGTGGGGGAAGAAAGCTAAGGGAGAGCAGCATTTCAATGGAGTTCTTCATAAAACGAAAAAGAAGCACACCACAAAGACTAGTGAGCAGCAGCAAGCACTAAGGATAAACTGTCTTTTGCTCGGCCTTGCAGCAATTGCTGAGGTGGGCTGGGCTTTGAACATTTGAGTGGGCGTGGATGGTGAGAGGGATAGGGAATGTGGGAGTAAATAAAGGCACCAAACATGCGCATTGAAGGTATCTGTGTAGCCATTTTACATTAAGAATCTATGTAGTCCCTAGGGGAAAGGGTAGTGAGGAGTTCCTGGTCCAGGCTCTTGGGGTGAGACAGATGTGGATGCTGGCTTGGGCTTTAAACAAGCCTCCTCAGAGCTTGTTAAGGAGATGCTCATGTTTCTCAACGTTAATTAGTTAATTAGTTCAATCATCAGTCAACTTTTGACGGTTACATTAAGGTGCTCAGAACCCAAAGATAAGTGCTGGTCCTATCTAGCAGCCTAATAAGGAAACAGGTTGGAATCTGACGATTATATCTCCATGTGGAAGTGAAATAACAAGCACAGAAGAACTTTGCTGAGACAGCCAGATGGTGAGGGCGTGGTGGTGAAGAGAGCAGAGCCACAGCACTGACTCCCCTGGTCCCTACAGGAGTGACTTCTTTATTCTATGACCAGTTGAGGAAACAGGTGTAATTTTCCTATCATCTCCACGCTCACGGTGATGAGAGCTTGACGCTTTAATGAATTGTTTTATAAATAACAAAAGCATCCATTTGAAATTCTGCTTTCTTTGTTCCCTCTTCCTAATGCTGTGAGGGCTGCACAAATAGCTGAATTGATAAGAAAAATAAATAAATGATGAAATGCATAGCGTGGTAATTAGTAGGTGCACAGTATCGAAGCAACTTTATATTACTTTCAATTCTTCACGTTGTTCTTGAGTTCAGAAGGCCAATCTTGCTTTTATCTGGTTTTAAGGATCAGCAAGAATGCTATAATAATGTATTATAAATAGAAGTATTACCAAATGTTGCAGGTCCAAGTCCTAAAGCTATTTCTCTACATTAAAGAACTCAGTACGAAACAATAAATAAATAAACGTTTTGACCAAGTACAATATTCACTTAAATTTGAAATGAGATTTATGTGAGTCTAGTATGACTCAAGTTCTCGAGGAGAGAAAAAGAGATGTAATCAAATATTTACAACACAATGTCATAAGACATATAAGAGAATTGAGTGCAAAGTGATATGGGCTCAGAGTTGCTAATAATATCTGAAAATAAATCTCTTTTAAAATGAAATCCTTCACAGGGAATGAAAATGATATGCAACCTTCTCTTTCACTTTAATTTTTCTCGAACAAAAAAAAGTATGATATACATGTGTGTATACAGACACACATACACACGTATATAATATATGTGTGTGTACATATATATGAAATGAAATTTAAAATGTGAGAGACACTCATGACCATTGTAGGAAGACCGGTCATTCACATTCTGTTTAATGGAGAGGCTTTTGGTCCAGCCAGATGTCACATCTGCGGGCAAAGAGTAGGGGGGACACAAAGCCAACCAACATAGCAACAGAAATTCTGACTCACTTACCTCCTCTTTTAATGGTATTTCTTACCTGACATTTTATCCCATCTGTATTGGTAGAGAAGATGTGTCTTAACACAAACCAACCCAAACAACCTGCTTTAATACAGAAAACTCTGACTTCCAAAAGACAACAATGTAGATGTTCTTGTACTTTAGCTCCATATAATGTAATCTAAGACCCAATTGATGTGTCAAGCAACTTTTTCTTTTAATCTGAAAATTTCCCCAATCACCCATAGAGATGACCCGTGCTCTGCCGCAGAGATCTGCTGCATGCTTCATGATGCAGCATTGGACGAAAAGCAAATATAAAGCCAAGTTTACTATGGCTTTGACCCTCCTCCTGTTTCTAGTTCACTTGGAGAGATTTTCTAACCAAGAAAACCTGCTGATCACCACACCCAAGGAAAGGGTGCTGGAAGAACCAGAAGAACTTTTTGAGGAAAAATCACAGCCATCTAAATTACTCCTCCGACAGAGCAATGGATCTTACAGGTGAAAGGGAGCAGAAGGTGTCATTTATCTTGACTTCACAAGTCTTGTCAACTTTTCTTGGTCTTTTCTGAAGAACGCAATCACAAATAATTTAGAAAATTGTGACTTAGACCTCAAAAACTTTGAGGTAGACGACCACAACCTGGCAATGAGGATTTAAAAAAAAGAGTTATCTGTGTCTCTTGGGAGTGGAATGGGAATCATAAAGCAATTTATCAAGGAAATTTATTGAGCCTAGTACTACCTGCAATTGATATTAGGGATTCATATCTTGGGTAATTCACCTTCATTTAATTCAGTAAGTATACAGTTTAACGGAACTGTAACGGGGTTGAACATTGTGCACTGGGTGTGTCAGTTATGTTGTTTGCCCTCTGAGTGTTGGCTTCTGGTTCAGGAAGCTCTGCCCCGCAGAACCTGTTATGAGTTGAACTGTGTCCCCCCGAAAGTTCATAATTTGAATTCCTAACCCCAGTAGCTTAGAATGTGACAGTATTTAGAGATAGAGTCTTTAAAGAGGTAATTAAATTAAAATGATGTACGCTGTAATCCAATATGACTGGCATCCTTCTAGGAAATTTGGACACAGACACACAGAGGGAAGATGATGAGAAGACATAGGGAGAAGAGGGCCATGTACATACCAAGGAGAGAGGCCTGGAATAGAACCTTCCTTCACAGTTGTCGGAAGGAATCAACCATACCAATACCTTGATCTTGGACTTCTAGCCTTTAGAATTTTGAGAAAATAAATTTCAGTTTTTTAAGCCACCCCATCTGTGGTACTTTGTAACAGTAGCCCTAGCAAACTCATACAAAGTCCTGTGCCAAGAAGCAGCTCTGTGTTCCCTGTGGTGCACAGTTGGCTTTTATTGGACCAGGGATTAGCAGTGAGTGAGGGTAACTCATCTATAGGCTGATTGACCCTGTTGGGTGGCCAAGAGCACAGCTCTCAGCCTAACTGGACAATGATAGTGAGCTAGCCAAACAGTCTGGCTTGCTCCAGCATTCCCACTGGTGGATAGAGTGGATTGATAGTCAAAATCTAAAGAGGGTGCAGACGCACACAGAAAAAAGCAACAGCACAGGGAGAGAGACCATGTGGGCTGTTAGGGAAAACCAGAGAGAGAGGTTAGCCCGTCAAGCTGCTTCAGACTGATTTCCAAATCTAATTCTAGTCCTCATTTAGCCTTACAATAACCTCTCTTGCCTTGTTACTTTTCTTTTTCATTTCACATATGTTTATGTGTTTGTTTATGTATTTATGGTGAGAACTTTTAAGTTCTACTCTCTTAGCAAATTTCAACTACACAACACACTGTTATCAACCATAATCTCCATATTATACATTAGATCCTCCGACCATATTCATCTTACAGATGAAAATTTGTATCCTTTTCCCAACCTCTCCCTATTTCTCCCACCCTCTAGCCTTTAGCAACTACCATTCCACCCTCTGTTTCTATGAGTTTGAAGTTTTTAGATTCTACATATGAGATCATACAGTATTTGTTTTTCTCTGTCTGACTTATTCCACTTAGCATAATACCATCCATGTTGTTGAAAATGGCAGAATTTCATTCTTCATTATGGCTGATTAATATTCCATTGTAAGCATATACCACACTTTATCCATTTATCCTTCGATGGGCACTTAGGTTGTTTCTATGTCTTGGCTATTGTCAATAATGCTGCAAAGAGCACGAGAGTGCGGATATCTCTTTAAGATAGTGATTTCATTTCTTTTGGGTATATACCTAGAAGTGGAATTGCTGGATCACATGGTAGTTCTATTTTTAATTTTTTGAGGAAACTCAAAAAGTTTCCATACTGGCTGCACCAATTTATAATCCTACCAACAGTGCATCAGGGTTCCCTTTTCTCCACATCCTCGCCAGCATTTGTCAGCTCTTGTCTTTTTGATAATAGCATTCTAACAGGTGTGCGGTGATATCTGGATGAGGTTTTGATTTGTATTTCCCTGTTGCTTAGTGATGTTGAACACCTATTCTTTTTTGTTTCTCTCTCTCTTTTTTTTTTTTGCTGAGGAAGATTCACCCTGAGCTAACATCTGTGCCAATCTTCCTCTATTTTTTAGTATGTGGGCCATCAGCACAGCATGGCCACTAACAGAGAAGTGTAGGTCTGTGCCCAGGAACTGAACCCAGGCCACCAAAGTGGAGCATGCTGAACTTAACCACTAGGCCACCAGGGCTGGCTCACATGCCTTTTCTTTTTTCTTTTGGTGAGGAAGATTGGCCCTGAGCTAAGATCTATTCCAGTCTTCCTCTATTTTGTATGTGGGACACTGCCACAGCATGACTTGATGAGCGGTGCATAGGTCCTGGGATCCAAACCTGCAGACCCTGGGCTGCTGAAGCAGAGCGTGCAAACTTAACCACTACGCCATTGGGCTGGCCCCCAAAGCACCTTTTCTTAAAACACTTTTATGTAACCAAATGTCCAGGAGAGACTTGATCTTATATTATTTTGAAATGGGGAAAAATTGTTATTCTAGGTGGTAGAAGGAGAAGCCCAGAAATTGCAAACTAGATTTGCCTTTGGGAGAGATCATCCTTTGTTTGAAAAGAAACCTTTTTTCTCTTCAAGAAAGTGGGACCTTTTCACTCTTCAAATATGAGAAAGTTCTTGCCCATTTTACCATTTTGTTCTGAGGAAGCCCTATAATCAATGAGATAACCCAAATGCCCTTTCTTTAGAATGAAATCGAAAATTTAGTCTTTAGTATTAGAAATTGAGTATGGAATAGACATACATTTAAAATAGAATACATATATACATAGAATATAGTGAAGAATTTTTCCCTCTCAAAATTAGAAAATATAGTTCTTGATTTCCTTAACTGGATGTAGCTTTAGATTTAGAGATTTGTAAATGTATAGAATTAAATTTGCACTTAAAATTACAAATTATACCAGGGGTGTGTGTGCATATTTTTTTTGTTTGTTTGTTTACATTCTTATCCAAGCCTTAGCTTCTCAAAGGCCAGGAGTGGAGACTGAACTCCTGCAATAAAGGCCTGCAGGCCTGAACTTCTCTCCATCTCATCCTGGGAGAAAGGCTGGGCATGACAAGGCAAAAGCTGGAATGGGTTATTTGGACGCTACATTTACTGTTATTTCAGACTGGGTTAAACATGGTAAATTGAATCCATCCATTTATCTCTGCTTTCTTCTGAAACGTGATTTTAAAAAAATTTTAAAAACTAAAGAAATGAAAAGGGCATAAATTCATAAGGATCTTTGTCTTCAGGATGGGAAAGGAGACAATAGCAAGTAAGAGACGTCAACAAAACTTTTTACAGCAGAGCTGGAATATAAGTCTATGGTGTGTGGAGGGAGGAATGAGGACGGGGCTAGGCCAAGAAGTGAGCAGAAGAGCACTGCTGACCACACAAAGCCTCAGAAATTGGAAGTACCATGTGCTTCTAAGGCTCTTCCTCCATCCTGAAGAAGGAATATTTATTTCTACTGAAACTAAATCAGAGTATGTGAACCCAGGAACATTGAGTCCGTTTCAGGGCCATGAAAGAGAGGACTAGTGGACGGACTAAGTGGAAGTCTGCTCATGAACAGTGAGAAGCCTGGCCCCTTTCCCTCCTCACCCCCTACAAAACCAGGAGCTTGGCTCAGCCTCCTCAGGGGGAAGGTAGAGGGTTCCTCTCTCAGAAAAAGGACCAGAAATATGAAAAAAAACACACACACAAAAGACTTAGAGAAATTGACACTTGGAGGTCATCCAGCAAAAAAAGCTGAGTCACTTTGTGATCATCTTCTTAAGTTTTTATTACCTCACTATTAAGTATGAGGAGATAACCAGACATTTGAAGAAATCTTCCCACATGAAAGAGAGAGGTAAAAACAAACCAAATTTTTTTTTAAAAAGCACTTAAAAGAAAAAGAGATTATACAGAGAGTTAAAAAAAACTAATTAAAAAAATCCTAAGAGATGAAAAAAGACATTATGGTCATGAAACAAGAATTGATGCTATAAAGAGGGAGAATACTATATTAGATATTAAAATTTTAATATCAGAAATATAAAATATCAATAGGAGGATTAGAAGATATAAGTTAAGGATATCTCTCAGGAACTGGAACAAAAAATTCAAGAAACAGAAAACGAGAGAAAATATAATTAAATCAGAGGATTCAGGGGGCCAGCCCCGTGGCCTAGTGGTTAAGTTTGGCACACTCTGCTTTAGTGGCCAGGGTTCGCAGGTTTGGATCCCAGGGGTGGACCTATACCACTCATCATCCATGTTAACTCAGAGCTAATCTTCCTCAGCAAAATAAATAAATAAATAAATAAAAATCAGAAGATTCACCTAGGAGAGCCAACAACCAATGAATAGAAATTCTTGAAAAAGGTAGGATATAGCAGGAAAAAAACCAAAGAATCAATAAAGAAAATATCCCTGGAATAAAAGACATGAGTTTCTAGATTAAATTGCCCACAAAGTGCCTACAAAGCAAAATGATTGATAAAAACTAAAGCCAAAACACATTAAAAATAAATTTCTGTTGTCTAAGCCACCCAATCTGTGGTACTTTCTTACAGCAGCCCTAGTAAACTATTACACTTGGGAACTGCACTACGGCAATTGTCTTATCGAGGACATGGGTCCAGGACACATCCTTGCAGTTAGGCATAGATTCAGTTGAAGGGAATTGCCACTGTCAGTCATCTTGGGAAGAGGGTAAATCCTGGTGCAGGAAATGAGTAGACCTTGAAATATATAAGGAAGAAGAGACTTTCTTCTGATTTGAGTTCTAAAGAATCTGGGAGATGATGGGTGATGGCATTCAGGCCTGGACTCTAAGCTCTGAAAACACCTGGAGCATTCCTAGTAATGAGGTGAGCTAGATCCCCTCAATCCATGTGGAAGCAGGAAGGGAGTCAGCCCAGCAGAGATTCTCTTAAGGTCAGATTTGGACAGAGGGAGTCTCTTCTACTCATAGCTGTAAGCTACTCTCTTGTGATGTACTTTCATTATCCCTGTAAACGCCTAAATTTCATAGCCTGTTCTTGCTGCACTGGGGGTCTGATCCCAGATACTAGAACACATGGCCAAGGAACAGCCAGAATGGAGCATCAGTGGTGGACTCCTAAGGAGGACAGCTATGCTATAAGGTCTTTGGCTGCACAAACAACACAATATTTTCCATTTCTGTTAGCTGCTCATTATCTATTTGGCACAGTTGGCCAAATGGCCAACTTTCTTCCAAGGACCAATGGATTATTCAAAAGCCTAAGAAAATGTCTGATTACCCAAAACAAAATTTGAGTAAATATAAAGAGAATAATTCAATATTTTATTTAATGAACCAAATCTCTAAACCTCATCCATCTGTACCCATATACCTGACATCCATCCAATAACTATAGATGAACTCTCCCTGAATGGATCCAGGATCAGTATGCCACTTGTATACCAGATTCCATTCCCTCCCTGGCATTTTCTCTCTAGCAGTATCATTTCTCCCTTATACAGAACTATTTCCACTACCATACATTCTTACTACAAGATCTTATACCTTAAAAAATTTTATTCTTGATCTCACATTCCTCTCTGCTGTTCTCTGTTCCTCTTTATATTACTCCCTGAAAAGGATGTCTATGTTCACTAGCTCTTCTTTTCATCCACCATTCTCTCTTGAATTTACCTCAAATAGACTTTGTCCCTATTACACGACAAAAAATGACTTTGCCAAGGTCAACAAGGACCTCCTCTTATTCAACCTTTAAGCAGCATTAAACACAGCTGGGTTTAATCCTTAAAGCATTTTCTTTATTTGGTTTCCAGGACACCACATTCTCCTAATTTTTCTATTTCATGCTGTCCTCACTTCTTCTGAGACTCCTTTGCTGGTTCATCCCCCTCTTTTCAGATCTCAAAATGCCAAAGTGCCCCTAGGGCTCAGTTCTTTCTATATTAACTTCACTTTCTACACTTACCCTTAGGTGATCTCACACAACCCCTTGGCTTTGAAAATAATCTATAAAATAACGGCTCTCAAATTTAGATCTCTGGCCTCAATTTGTCTCATCAACTCCACATCAGTGTATTCTATGCTACTTAAGCCTCAATTTCCTGCTCCTCCTCCCAACCCCACTTCTCTCCCATTCATCGTGTCTTAAGGAACAGCAGTGCAATTTTTGTTGTTGTTAGAGTCGTCCAGTGGGTTCCGACTCCTAATGACCCTGTGTACAGAAGAGCAAAACCATGTTCAGTCCTTTAGTGCCATGCTCTCACCTTCTGGTGCTGTATCAGACAATGCTCCACTGCTAGTCCAAGGGCTTTCATGGCCAATTTTTTCTGAAGTAGGTGGCCGGGTCCTTCTTCCTAGTCTCTCTTAGTCTGGGAGCTCTGCTGAAACCCATCCACCATGGGTGACCTTGCTAGTATTTGAAATACCGGTGGCATAGCTTTCAGCATCATAGCAACACGCAGCTGCCACAGTATGACAACTGACAGACAGGTGGCGTGGCTCCCTGACCCGGAAATGAACCCAGGCGTGGCGCGGAGAGCACCGAATCTTAACTACTTTAGCTGGCTAGTAGCGCAAGTGCCTAAGTCAATAAAACAGTTTTGAGACAATTTCCTATTACTTTTGCCTTAGGACATAAGGTCTCTATTATGGACCTCCTTTATCAAAGAATGTTTAATATTTTAAAATACTACCTTTTTCAGAGCAGGATCCAGAGCAAAATAATGACAAGAAAAAAACTTTTTTTAAGTGTTAAAGAAAATAGATTACTTCTATCCAAGTATAGGAAAGTTGAAGAGCCATCAAATCACGCATATTCTCTGGTTACCAACTCTTCAGAAATTAAAGAAGAAGATACAGGTTTAAACCATTGCTGGAGAGACTGAGAGGCACAAGGGAGGGCTTCTTCCACCTGAGCCCAGAAGGCTCCCAACTAGAAATAGGCCACTAAGGAAGGGGCGCCACATTGTCCCTCCAAGCGCTTACAAGACTTGAGTAGCGAACAATCTGTTCTGGAAGATTTCAATACACTGTGTCCTCCCTGAAGGGAGGAAGAAAGATCCAATGACCTCCTGAGGGCCCAAATAAGTCCTAGATTGACAGTGCACCATCACATTAGTGCTATGTTTTGGCGACACAGTGCAGCAAACATTTAACATTAAACCCAGTCGCCATCTGGGACCTTTCTTGGCCTAGGCAAACTCAGAAGCCATACAGGGTTTACATCCAAGGAGATGTACACAGATGTGTATGCCGCCAGCATAGTTTATTTTATTTTGTTTTAATACATAGTGCCCTTCAAGTTTCCTTTTAAGTCTACCACAAATAACAGGTTTTAACACATCAGGTGATATTTTGCTTCCTGAAGCATTTAAACTAATTTTCTATTACCAATGCAAATGTGTGCTTTCCAATTTACCCACTGCACAATAAAACCTAATTTAAAGCAATTAATGTTCATTAATGGCCCCATCTGCATGTTTATCACTTTATCCTTAAATACTTGAGACATGGTATCCATATTTTATAGCTCACTTCCTATCAGCAAGAATTCTTATCCTCAAGGGTAAATGTAAGACTAATGTGCCAAGATCTCATATCTTTATAAGAAAACTACATTGCCTTTTTTTTTTTTTTTTGGAAAAGCTAGATGAACAGGTTGAATGTGCATTATACAAAAGGTACCTAATAGAAAACAGAGGCTTTGTAGGTTTGTACTTGTGTGCTCAGCTCCTCTGTTGTCTTCCTTTTTCTCCTGAACTGGTGTGGCACAGCAGTAAGTGTGTGCCGCCCCCATTCTGCAGCCCTCTGTCAAGATTCAGCCAAGAATGGGATGGAATGCAGCGGGTAGCAGCACTGTCAGGTTTTCCAGCCTTCCCCGGAGTTAGAAGGGGATGCCTTGCAGGGAATGGGCATGTGGGCATTGAGTCTTTTGATGTGACAAAGCATTCTGAGCCTGTGCATTACCATCAGCCACGTATTGCTTTGCCACTTCTTAGTTGCATTAGCAGTGTGCATTTAAGGACATTGTCTAACCTTTTTGAACATCTGTTTTCTCATTCTGCCTGATTAGGTTTTTCTCAGGACTGAATAAGATGATATGCTAAAGGATAGAAGTATGTTGTAATTAAGAGGGTGGTCTCTGCAGGTCCAAACTTCCTGGGTTCAAATCCTAGCTTCACCTCTCACCAGCTACGAGTGCCTCAGTTTTCTCACCTGCAAAATGGGCATCATAACAGTATCTATCTCAAGAGGTTCTTGTGAAAATTAAAATGAATTAATACATAAAGAGCTTAAAACAGAGCTTGGCAAAGAGTAAGGACCTGGGGAGCATTAGGAAAAAAACAAAAACAGTAGGTACTTTGGAAATAACAGCTATTTTTATTAAGGCTTTTCCCTAGCGTCACAGTCTGGGCTTAGAGAGAATAATTCTGGCACAAGGCTCATGCAGGTGGCTGGTCTCACCACCCCCTCCCATCCTAGAGGAAGGCATAGTAAGTACCCCTTCTGTGACACTATTATGGCTAAAGCCCTAACAGCCAAATGCATATATAATTCTTGCAAAAAAAGAGAGAAGAAAAAAGTCAATAATATGTTTATACCATTGTAACAAGAAAAGCAAATGAGTTTGGATGGGATATTTTTTATAATGTTGCTGAGCCAAGATCAACCCGTCTGAGTTCTCTATTCCTAAGGAAAAAAAAAAGAAAAGTTAATAAATGTTTCTACACGTGTGATTTCAGTGAAATTTACATTTAGGAGTCATTATCATTTTGGTGGAAGGCAAAATGATATTCGGCTTGTCACCGGAGGGGCAGATGGAGATGGAGCTTAGGAAGTTGACACACTAGCTGACAGAAATGAGTAAAATTTACGTTCCAACCAACTTAATGGCAAGCAATTATCTCTGAACTAGGATAACAAATGTGCTTTTTTATCCTCAAAAGATGACATGCCTTATACAAGTTTCCAGAAGGCATATTTTCTGTAAAGAAGCAACTGCTTCTGTATTCAACATTTAGCACAAGAGTTTAATTGGATACTGACCCTTTCAGAAGATTTTGTTACAAGTTAAAGTTAGATATTAAGAAAACTGAAAAATCTACCTGAAGTTGTCTGCTACTTTCTGTTATCTATTTCTCTGTTTAAATATTGCCTTACAAATGTACTTTTACTTCACATTCAATACCGTTAATAGATTTTGGCATTAGCAAAATATGAATTACTCTATACACAATCCATAGTCATACTATTTTATGAGCATCATAAATAAAACAAATACAAGTGAAAATCTGGTGTTTATCTTGGCTTAAAAGACTATCTTAGCATAAGAAAGCCATTTTTGATTCCATGATTAAAAGACATCCTATATAACAAAAAAATTGGCAAATATACGGGTGTAATTTATCACAGATGAAATTGTATAATTAAAATTTATTGGTATAAGCGCTTAAGACAACTTAAATGTCACATTGTGTGAAATGTTTTGACTCATAAATTTATTCTACATATAAAAGTAACCAAACTAGATGGACTGTCCTATCTACAAATTGCATATCTTGAAACAAGATGAAACACATACATGAATGACTTTTATTTACTTATTTTCATGAAGGCATAAAATATAACTACTATTTGGTAAAGAAATAAAATTTTGAAAATTAAGTTACACAGAAAGACCAGAAATATACATTCACAACCTGTTAGAGACAGAAATGACCGTAGTTACTTTCTAGTTCAAATCACTCGTGTTAGAAATAAGGCAGCCAAAACTCAAAAGTGTTCCTGTAACATTCTAACTGTGGTATTAAATAACATCAATGGTAAAGAGAAAATAAAAATATCTTCAGCCATTTGAAAATTAACAATAACACTATTTTAATAGTATTAAAATCTTAATCTAACAAAAATATTGGAAGAAAGGTATACCAGGAAAACATAAGTATGAAGGTGATGTACTTCAATGAATTGAAGGTGGTCCTCTCAGATCAAAGGAAAGAGCAGAAGAAAGGAAAAGGAAGAAAAGAAATAATACTGAGCAGCCGCTATATGTCAAAATCACAGTAACATAACTTATTCAAAAAGACAGTTTAAAATCTGTCTTGCTAGTCTTACTAAACTTGCTAGTCAGTGCCCTTGGATGAATCATGCCCAGTGAATCTCTGATACCACATTTCAAAGTGAAGGTGATAATACCTAAGCTATTGTGAGGACTAAATGAGATAGTGTACGGAAAGTATTAAATTATTCATGCAGTATTGTAAGACTATACTGTTCTCTTGGCTCTTCAGATGGGTTCTGTCACTTAATGCTCATGACCACACCATGGCACAATATCAGTGGGAGAGCTAGATTCAAATTAGGCCTGTCTAGTCCAAAACTCAAGCAATTCTCATATCTTTAGCCTCAAGATATTTGTACATATTGGTCCCTCTGTTGGCAACTCTTTCCCCACTCTTCTACCCTAAATTTCCTACTGCCTGTTCAACCCTCTTCATCCTTCACAATTCATTTTAAATATAACTTTTTCAGTGAACTGTCTGTCCCTGGAGCTTCTATTATAAGTTCTCTTAATATTCTGATATTTTTCCTTTGTTGTACTTATTAATAATTAAAGTTAGTTAATTAGTTTTCTAATTATTTTTAACTACCTTCTCTCTACTAACAGGTAAGCAGCGGGAGAAGGGGCCGTTTCTTTCTTGCTGATCATCATGCCTCCAGTCCCTAGGAAGGTATCTGGCACAATGTAGGCATTCAATGAAAATTTTTTGGATACATCAATGAATGCATCAGTGGATAAATGAAGAATGAAGAGGAGCTTTGGATTGGCAAATATTTTTGTTTGGTTTTGTTCATTAATGACAGAATATTGAACATGAAAAAGAAGGAATGGACAAATTTAAGCTACAGTAGAGAAATTACGAGAGATTGAGTAAGGTCCCTGAAGATGTCAAAGGATTTGATCCAGGGTACAGGAGCAAGAATTGCTCAGGAAAGGGAAGAGGAAAAATTATGACACTGAGGTAGGAAAGAGGATGGAAAGATCATTGCAGATGCAGAAATATTTTCAAAGGAGAGCCCTTCATAGACATTCTATTCTCTGTAAAGTAGGAGATGGCATTCACATGTGAGTGAGTGAGAGGAGGGAGATGGGGTTTTGAAGAGTTTAGTGAAGAGAATGGGATAAAGTTATGAGCCAGAGACACAGAACTCCCAGGAAGCATCAAGCATGCAGCCAAAGTCAGAGACTGTGAATTTTTAACATTACCAACCTACACTGGCTTGGGGAGTATTTTCTGCTGCACAGTTCAGCAACTAAGGTCTTGAAGACAGATGGTTATACTCAGTATAAAGATGATAGTGATGATGAAGAGGAGGATGAGAAACATTAACTCACTGTTACCCTGTCAAGCACTGTGCAAAGCTGTTTCTATGAATTTCCTCATCTATTATACATACACACACACACGCACACACAATGTTGTATATATCCATTTTTTACAGGTGAGAATACTGAGGCTTTGTTATACAACTGTAGTAAGGTATAATTTACATACCATAAAATCTGCCCATTGCATGTGTAGAATTAAATGATTTTTAATAAATTTATAGAGTTGGCAGCCATCAACACAAGTCAGTTTTAGACTGTTTTCATCATTCTAAAAAATTCCTTGAGCCTGTTTGCGCTCAATTCTGCTTCATTCTCCAAACCCAGGCAACCACTGATTTCTCTATCTGTTTCAATAAATTTGCCTTTTCTGGACATCTCATGTAAATGAAATCAAATAAAATAGAGATTTGTTTTTGTGTGTGGCTTCTTTCACTTAGGATAATGTTTTTGTGGTCAATTCACACTGTAGTATGTATCAGTATTTTGTTCCTTTTTATTGCTGAATAGCATTTAATTATATAGGTACCCTACATTTTGAAATTCATAAGCATTTGGATTGTTTCCAGTTTTGGACTATTATGAAGAATGTTGCTGTGAACATTCACGTACAATTCTTTGTGTGGACATATATTTTTACTTCTCTTGTGTAGATTCCTAGAAGTGGAATTTGAAATTGCAAGGCTGTGTGGCAAGGTCATGTTTAACTTTTTAGGAAACTGTCAAAATGTTTTCCAAAGTAGATGTACCATTGTATATCCCCACCAGAAATGTATATGTCAAATGTGTTTTCTGTGTCTATTGAGATGGTCATGTGGTTTCTGTTCTTTAATCTATTAATATGGTTATTACATTGGTTGATTTTCGGATATAAAAAACTTTGCATTCCTAAAATAAATCCCACATACTCATGGTATATAATCCTTTTTATACGCTACTGAATTTGTTTTGCTAATATTTTGCTAAGATTTTTTTTCTTGTGATGTTTTTGTCTGGCTTTGGCATCATGGTAATTCTGGCCTGAAATAAAAAAAGAAAGAATGAGGTGAGAAGTGTTTCCTTCTCATCTATTTTCTGAGTTTGTAAAAACTGGTATTTCTTCTTTAAATATTTGATAGAATGCACTAATTAAGACATAAGAGGCTAGGCTTTTGTTTGTGGGAAGATTTTAAATTACTAATTAAATTTCCTTAGTTCTAGTCTTTTCTGATTTTCTATTCCTTCTTGAGTCCATTTTGGTAATTTGTAAACACACGATTTTCTGCTCTAATTTTTATTATTTCCTTCCTTTCTTCCTCTGGATTTAGTTTGCTCTCCTTTTTCTACTTTTTTAAGGTGGAAGCTTAGGTTATTGAGATTGGAAACTTTCTCCTTTGGTTTTTGGTTTGGTTTATAACTTTCGTGTTATAAACATTTAGAGTTATAAATTTCTTTCTACGCACTGCTTTAGTTGAACTCCATAATTTTCATTTGTTCTGTTTTAGTTTTAATTCAACTCAAAATAATTTTGATTCCCCTTTTGGTTTCTTCTTTGACTGATGGGTTATTTAGAAGTGTATTAGCACCCAAATATTTGGCACAGATGTCTTTCTGTTGTGGATCTCTAATTTAATATTTTTGTGGTCAAAAAACATACTTTGCATGATTTCCATTTTTAAAAAATGTACTGAGAATTATTTCATGGCCAAGCATATAGTCTATTCTGGAGAATATTCCATTCCAAAATGTGTATTCTGCAGTCCTTGAGTGAAATGTGCTATTAAGTCAGTTAATAACATTGGTTGATAATGTTGTTCAGTCTTTTATACCCTTGTTAATTTTCTGTTGAGTTACTTGTATCACTTATTGGAGTCGGGCATTGAAATCTCCAACCATTATTTTTAATTGTCTATTTCTCCTTTCAATTCTTTTATTTTTGCTTCAAGTATTTGAGGTCTCTGTTATTAGGTGTATATGCATTTATAATTGTTGTATCTTTCTAATGTATTGAACCTTTTTAACACTAAGAAATGCCTCTCTTTGTTTCTAATGGTATTTATTACATGAAGGTTTATTTTGTTTGATATCAATATAGCTACTTCAGACCCATTATGTTTATTGTTTCACGGTATATCTTTTTCCAATATTTACTCTCAAGCAATTTGTGTCTTTGCATCAAAGGTGCGTCTCTTCTAGACAGCATACACACATCACAAAACACCAAAGAAAACTTAATATTTCTCTCCTTAATTAGCACCCTAAGGATTTATATTACAAAGCTAGTAAAGACATCATCTACCCTGACCAATCAGTTGTCAGGATAGGTAATGAGATACAGAAGTTTTAACACTGTATTCTTTGGGAAATTTGGATACCATTCCTTTTAGGTAACTCTGCAATGTGGAATTAAATGTTTAACTGTTCTGACAGAACGGAGATGAATGATTTTGAGTTTCTTAGTAACTGTCTTCTTTCACTGTGTTTTTAATGACTTCAGATACTGTGTTAGTTCTAAGGATACAAGGAAAACAAAAACATTTCACTATATCATAAGATTCCTTCACTGAAATTGAAGAATGCACTTTTCTCTTTTTGCTTACAATATTGTCAAACAGGTCAGTGACTGATATACCAACAGAGCAGGTATTTGACTTTTTACCGTTAATAATTTCCTGACTCTATTAGACACTGCACTGAGAGTTATGACTCATTGCTTCTTTTCAGCCACTACACGTGGTCATTTTGTCTTCTCCTTGCTCACCAACAACAAGTACTCTTCTCCTAAAATCTATGCTTTCAAAACACTTGTAATAATATATTACTATCTCTGTCAATCCAATTGCATCCAATTCTAATCATTTAATATTAGGAGACATATTTCCATGTCACCTAGGTTATTATTTCCACTGGCTGACATGCAAAAAGAAAGACGCTGTGTTGCCTAAAATGTCACCAGGCTGGGATTAGTGCTCTGAAGAAATCCATATTTTTCTGAACCTCAGGAAGGTAAGACTGAGAACCATCCAAGGAGCTGAGTGTAAGGAGCACCATCTTGGAATAAGTAAAGGCAGATACATCTTTTTTGATCTCTGCCTTGGGTAGGTTGAAGATGTCAAAGTCAGCATGTCTCCTACAGACCATTCCAAAATATCTAAGAAGACTATCCTTCTTCAATGTGATTGCTAAAATTGCTAGTTTCCAAGCAATACATAATTATCTGACTCCAACCATGGTCAATTTATTGACTGTTTTATTCTCTTCATATTTCTAGGCCTTTGAATTTATGTCTGAGACACCTTCATTGACTTTTGCAATCCAGGCTAGCAAGTCTACCTGCCACACCTCATCAGGCGATGACAAGGAGCAAGGGGAAGTTCCTCTTGAAATTTGACAATCATTTATTTGATTAACAATAATTACAGATTTAGGATGGCTCCAATTTTGGATATAGGGCAAGTACTTAATATTTTAAAAGTTACTACAATTTAAAGTTATTGAATACTGGAGGTCTCTTCTGAATTACAGACTTGTCCCAGATCAGGTCTGTTTCCTTATGAACAGGCTAAAATGATTTTCTGTTTGTCAAACAAGCTAAAATAATGTTATGTTTGTCAAACTTTTATTCATCAATAAGAAAAAATGTTTTTATAAGAGTTTACAATTTCCAAAGCACTCCTATGTCCATTAACATGCTTTATTCTTATATAATTATGGGAGGTAGGTGTTATTGTGCTCCAATTACAGCTGAGACTTATGATGTTCAGTTAATAAGTGGTAGAATCTTGATTGGAATTCAATTCTTCTGATGCTGTATTAATGTACTTCACACTATACAATAGAAGTTCTCTTCATTAAAAATTTAATTGTTTTGCTATTCTTACAGCATTTGTGTGGAACAAAGGTGCATAATGATTCAGTATATGTAAGCGAGAAAATAAATTTAATACTTGAGTTCGCAAGCTGCAAGGGATTAAGTAAATTTTAGTGCATCTATAAATTAAATCCTGTCTATCTATTAAAAGGGCATTATGTTGAATATTTATTGTCATGAAAATATAATCATAATAAACTAAGTGGAAAAAAATTTACAAAAGACTGTGTAAACAGGTTAGACAATCCAGAAATAGATGCACACATACACAGTCAATTAATTTATGACAAAGTTTCCATTAAAATTCAGTAGGAAAAGAATTTATTTTCAATAAATGGTTCTGGAGCAACTGGATATCTATATGAGAAAAAAATGAACCCTGCCCTATTATTTCACACTGTATTTAAAAATTAACATGAAATGGCCTATGAACCTAAATGTGAATAAAAAACAATAAAATTTCTAGGAGAAAACAGAATATCTTCGTACCTTCGGGCAAAAAACAATTCTTTAATTAGTACACAAAAACAACATACATCAAAGAAAAATGATAAATTATACTTTACTAAATTTAAGAACTAATTTATCAAAAGACACCAGGAAGAGAATGCAAAAAATAACCCAAGGAGAGAAGATATTTATAATACATATATTCAATAAAAAGCTTATATATAGTATATTTCAAAAACTCCTACAAATTAATATGAAAAAGACAAACCTACTTTTTAAATTGGACAAAAGTATTAAACAAGCACTATGCAAAAGAAAATATCCAAATGACAAATTAGCAAAAATCAATATAATTAATAATCAGTGAAAAGCAAATGAAAATCACCATGCAATAGAACTACATTCCTTTTAGAATAGCTGAATCCAAAAGACTGATGATACCACTTGTTGGTAAGATTGTGGGGTCACTGGAACATTCATATCTTGCTGGAGGAAGTCTAAACTGGTGCAACAACTTCGGAAAACTGTGTGCCATTATTCCCCTATGATCCAGCAATCATATTCCTAAGCATACGTCCAAGAGAAACAAGTGCATATATCCATCAAGAGACATATACAAGAATGTTCACACAAGTCTTATTCATAATATCCAGAAACTAGAAGCAACCCAAATATTTATGAACAGAAGAATACATAAATAAATTGTGGCATGCAATAGAATAGTAGACTGTATTAAAAATTTAACATGTTAATGATACATGAAATAATATCAATAAATCTCCTAAGACATTAAGTTGAGGAGCCAAACACAAAAAAATTCATATAGTATTATTCTATTTATATGAACATCAAGAATAGGCATAATTAATCAATGGTGATAGAAGTAAAAAAATCATTACCTCTAGGGGGAAGGAGTACAGTTGAACATCCTAGAATGCCAGGAATGTTCTGGATCTTGATGCAGGTGACAGTTATACATAACTGCAAAGTCAGATGTTGCTTCAGTTTCGGTGTGCTTCCTTACGGCCAATGCCTTTTAATTGTTGTATTAATGTCTGGCCAGCCGCTAGCTGTGGTGTGCTGCTTTTTCTTCACAATCGTCTGGACGGTAATTTTGAATACTGAATTTCCACTTGTTAAAACAAAGTTTTAGAATAGATACTCTGCCATCTCCTTCCCTTCACCTCTTTCTCCACACCTACTGCCAGGTAAGATTCTGAAAGACTCCACTGAACACCTCTGGTGTCAGCAGGACCATAGCCAGGAAGCTTCTGTACAAAACCTCATTTTGCAAAAGTCACTGATAGCATCTTTAAACCGCCAGCACGCACAGCAAAGCATTTTTTAAACTTCCAAAAATTTCTTTTGAAACAATGATGACGGTATACTTGAGCATACTTGCTGTAGTCTTAATATCTTAAAAGTGAAAGAGTTCTAGATAATGTCTTTTTCCTGTTGCTTTTTAAAACTATCTTTGTTATTTTTTATAATTTTGCTTTGCAATAAATAAAAATCAGGGAAGAATATGCCTCTTTTTGCTTGTACTGAATAAATATCAGAACTGGCTGGCATCTCACTTTCTTGCTTTGCCATTTGAGGCATTTACTAGAAAAAAAAGCCACCGAGACACATGCACATGCATTCTCTCTCTCTCTCTCTCTCCCTCATACACACAATTAAAAGAAGTCAGAATAACCCATTTGGCCATGACACATCTGGGTTTTGAGAGCTTGCATCTAATGGAGAGGCATCCCAAATATGGCTTTAGAGCAACCATGAGACTGTTTTATGTATAACATATGTGAAACCAGTCAGTTTGCTATGAAATTTAAGATTTAGAACCGACCTAAAGCTTGGAGCTCAGGACATCAGCCCTAGTTTCTCAGTACAGCCAGTTATTCAGAGAATCCAACCAGGATCCCTATGGCATCTTTTTTATCTTTCCTTCTCCTTTCTCCATTCCAACAGAAGGGCTCAGAGTGGAGCACTGGCCAAAGGAGAGAGTTATATTGTAGCCCGGTCCTTGAGCCCAGAGCCTTGGCCCCATACACACCTATTCCACACTGTCATATTTTGGTTTCATTTAGTTTCCTGGCCCTTATTCTAGTCCCAAAGTGAGTAGAAGTTTGAACTAAGTTCAGAATTAGTTCCAACAATGTATTCCTACTCATTTTCTTTGAAGATGAGTTTCACTAATAACTTCTGAACCTGAACTTTTGATTTGTGATAGCAAAAACATGAGGCTTCCCTTAATAAATGAAAGACTATGTGACATAACTGGTATATTGTAAAGCATCCTGAGAATTCATGGATGAAAAGCATTATTGAAGAATAAATTATTAATTGCATTAGTGGTCTGCTCTGTTCAACTCAGCATATAACTTTATATCTGGCATCTAGGCCCATTACTGTAATTTATTTTTCTTGTATTTTAAAAATATCACATGAGTATTTTTAATAACGCTGTTTCAAAAGTAGATCAAAGACAATCTTCATAATTCTCTTAGGTTATGAACAAAGCCACAGAAATATTAGTCTAAATTGGAAGCTCTTGAGTGGATTTTATCTATTGTTATGTTTTATACATTATCTAATTTCCTCTTGGAAACCACAGATTCTGAATTCTAACTGTGGTTACCATAATAACAATGAAAATGGTGACATCTATTATGGCCATGAACTGTGCTCAGCCCACTCCTTTGTTCTTGAGATGCAGGATCTCCTTTCAGAAGATGTAGAGAGCCCTGAGCAGCCTGACACAAGGGTGACGGATAAACAAGTTTGGGTGACACACTTCTCCTCTCTATCATAATGTTGTCTGACTGTCTCTCCCTTCACAGACATCCCAATTTCCAGGAAGAAAATATGCATCTGGTTAGTATGGAAGGGACGGCATCTGTGGATGTTTGGTAGTTTCATTTTACTCTTTATCCACAATGCCTGGTCTTCCTCAGCACCAGCAGTAGTGATAGGCATCATTCTACAGTCAGAATTTTCTTCCTGGAGACAGCTCATTACAGATGTATTAGACGGTCTTCAAACAATCTTGTAAACAAAAGGACTAGTTCTTTTGTACAGGCTTCCAAGAAGACTAACTATTCTGGGATAGAGAAGAATGAAAGAACCTAAGCCAAAATCAGCAGTCCTCCCTTTGACAGCCTATTCTCAAGTTTTGAGTAAGAATTCAAAATGATGATGATGATTTCTATGGTATTCACCCTCCTGGAAATAAGCAATAATCCTGTGCATTCCAAACACTCTGGTATTCCCTGTTGAACTAGACTTTGAGGCACGTTTTCTAACATATCAGAAACGTCCCCTGATTTAGCCTCCTTAAGGAACATTGACAACCTACCCACTGTCAGGGGTTCACAGTTTCTCTAATCACTGTCACCATGAGTATGTTAGATTGAGAAATTCAGTTGAACTGAAAAGCATAAAGTAAGGAACTAAGATGCTCATTTTGCTCTCCCCTGACAGATATTGGCAGAGAGAAAATAAAAACTTAACAATGTCCTAAGGGCTCAGGTGATCTTTTCCCTCCACTTATAAACACCTCTAAAATAACGAAAATTGCTGGTGAGCCAGTGAAGACAGCCCAGAAATTCCTTCTTCAACATTTTGTAATGTAAACTCTTGAGGGGAAAAATTGGCACTGCCCTTGTCAAATTAAATAATTGCTTCAGACATGCTAACTCCAGGCTTTTTTCTAATAACGATGGCTTTAGGAACTGGCACATCCAGTAGGTATAAAAGAGGCAAAGATGGGACGTGTGTTCTTACAGTGATGATTAAAAACGAACCATAGAAAGTCTGCGTCATTATAGATCTCTTTTGTTTCAATCAGGATATTTGCTTTTTGCAAGTGGTGATTTTAAAAACAAAAATCTCCAAAGATTTTATATATTGCCTACTACTCAGCCTCTGTTTCTTTGAGAAGGAATGGAACATAAGAATCAAGCAAACACTGTGAACAGACAATTGAGTTTTCCAATTCTCTTGGTTCAAGATCAGGATGAGTAATAAAGTGAACTTCCCCTGCCTTTGCATTCACCTCAGAAAAGATTTTAGCAAACACAAGACCCCAAATAGTACTGACGTCAAACTTATTTTTTTTAAAAAAGCATTTCTATTTTCTTGCAGAGCAAAGGGTCAACCATCAGTGTTTGGTCATCAATTCATTGATGATTGTTATGATGTGATTGGAACTTTGTGACAACATAAGAAAGTCCTCCTCACTTCCTCTATCAGTGCTGCTGGGTTTTACGGCATTTCTAAAGAGCAACTAAATATCAGGTCTAAGATGGTCTGCCAAAGCCTTTTAAAATTTACATTTTTAGAGCAATTATGAGTCCTTTTGCTGACTGCAGCAATATTTTCAGAACTCATACCCCACAAAAGTCCTCAAAGACTGAAGGCACAATTCACATCACAGATTACCAGGCACTTCTTTGACTAAAGCCAATCTTCCCTTCAAAAAAACATACGAAACAATTTGTTCTAATGCACTGTACAGTCAAGAACAAATAGGTGAGATGCTTTCAAACCATAAGCCTGTATATCAAGAATTCAATACAAGGCGATGATGGTTATTTTAACCATCAGCACCTTTTCTTGTGTGTACCAAGTACATCAAAGCAGAGTCATATCTTAAAGATCAAGCATGAGAAAGCATACAATGGACAGGAGGAGGAAGGAAAGAAGACAGGAAGGAAGGGAAGAAGAGAAAAGAAAGGAAAGTGGAGGGAAAAGAAGTGAATGGATGGAAAGGAAACAAAAAGCATGTCTGTGCATCTCTTCCCAGGCCTCAGACCCTATTCGAAGATTTACTGATTTGATGATGGGCAGGGAGTTAATCTATGTTTGAATGAGGGAGAATGGATTTACATTCAGTAAAATCTGTTTTTCTCACAGAAGAGTCATCCAGAATGCCCCAGGTCTAACTTTCTCAGTGCTCCAGAAGCCCTAACCTCTTCCTGGAGAGATGGTTGCTCCTTGAGATGAAAAGAGCGTTAGGAACTAATAAGAGGGCTGGCCTGACAGGCACAGTGTCAGAACATCTGTGACAAAGGGACAAGGGCAAGAACTGGAAAAGAGTCCTTTTTTCTAGTTCCCATCAGGAGGCCTATGGAACACTCTCACAGCTCACAGCATGTTCCCTGTGCCAAGAGGCCTCCAAGGGGCCTGTGCTAACATGTGACTCTTTGACACACACGGCCCATGTCTTGCACTAGATGGCCATGACACCATGATGCTTCTGCCTGTACTTTCTGTTAGTTAACTAGAGAGCCTTCTCAATACATTTAGCCCAAGGGAAGGGAATGGTATTAAGCTTCTATATGTACCAGGGACTGCATACCAAATTATATATATATCTACACACACAAATGCATGTGCTTGTGTATATATGTTATATATACATCAGGTATATACATATACAAATGTGTTTATATATATGTATACATATACAGAGAGAGAGAGACTGTATTATATGACTGTATTATATACAATAGTAGAGATTTAATACAGTATTATAATATAGATGTATACATACATATGTATACACACACACACGGTATATAGTAGAAACTTAATACAGTATATTTTATATATTCACAGATGTGTGTATATATATATGTGTGTGTGTATTTATATACAGACTATTATATGCCTGCATTATATACAATAGTAGAATTTAATGCAGTATATATATGGGTACACACGTATGTCTAAGACTGTATACCAGGCATTAAGCTTCTATATCTGATATGTGTCATGACACTAACATATGGAGCCAAATATGGATGCACTCATTCATTCCACAAGCATTTACTGAAGACTCTCCTATGAACAAAGAATTGGACCACACACTATGGGAATAGAGAGCCAAGAACAATATGGTTTCTGTGGTCCAAATGAGCTTCAAGCCACATGAGGGAAAAGGCATGTAAATAACTCATTGAATACAAAAGAGTATGAAGCAAATACCCTGATATAGATAAAACCAGAAGCTGAGAATGACTGAAGGAAAGGAGGGATTATTATGACATGGTCCGAGGGGCAAAGGAGACAGCGAAATGTTTCTTAAAGGAGATGCTTTTGAGCTCATTTTAACAGCTGAAGAAGTAAGTTCTGTGAGCCAAAGAGAAATGTGAGCCAGGGCATGAGATGAGGAGGGTATAACATGCTGAGCAATGGCAGGTAGGTTCACTGACCTGGAGTGGAGTTGCAGCAAGGGACCCAAGCCAAGGACAGCAAGGGGGTCAAGGTTGTTTATCATGCGGATACTATGCTGAGTCAAGATCAGAAAATGGGGCAATAACTGATACGTCAGGAATGATCATGTAAAAGACAAGGCATTTCAACTAAGTATTGAAAGATAAATATGATTTATATAGTCGGAAGTATGACGAAAAAGGACATCCTAAGAAAAGAGGATGACAATAGGAAAGAGGTAGAGACAAGAACACGTAATGTGGACTTGGAAAATGGTGAATGGCATGACTAGGATAAAAACTTTTGCTCATTCCTGGCACACACTAGGAGCTCAGTGAGTACGTGTTGAATGAATAAATAAATGACTAATCATAGGGAAGTAAGGGAGAAAGAAGTTTCAAAATATGGTTGGAGTCAAACCTTGAATACTAGACTAATAAGTCAGGGCTTAATCCGGTGGGCAATGAGGAGACCCAAAACGATTTTAAAAGGAAGGAGTGACAGGATCAACACTGTGATCTGGAATATGAATCTGGAATTGAGATGAAGGACGGATTAGACAGAAGATATCAGAAAGAACAAGCTATTCCTGTATCACAGACTCATGTTAACAGGGATTTACATAACAGCAGGAATTTAATGGATAGAATGAATGGAAGAAATATCAGAAAGGCAGAAGTATCTACCGCTATTACACAGCTTTACCAGGCTTATCCTCTCACTCACAGCAGGGTGTTGCAGGCCAGTAAGTATATACCACAAGACCTCCGGGCCTATTTTGGCCTGGGTTTTCACACTTTGCTTCCATTCTTGTATGTCAGTCTTCTGACCCTTTAGCTCTATTGGCTGTTTCCAGGCAAGTTTCCACATGCCTCTTGGACTTAAAGTTCTACTTCCCAATTTGATATTCAGCACTCATTGTTGTACTCTTTCAGTTCCTGGTTGTTGCAGATAAGCACAGCCCTCATCTCAGCCTCAGCTGCGGGACCAAAATCCCAAAGGTGACCCACTTGTTAAGAACCTACCTTATTCCTTGAGACACTAGAAGCTTGAGGACTCACCAAGGAAGAACTTAAAAGAGGAAGGACTTGGGCTGGCCTGGTGGCATAGTGGTTAAGTTTACGCACTCTGCTATGGCGGCCTGGGGTTTACGGTTTTGGATCCTGGTCACGGACCTACACACCAGTCATCAAGCCACACTGTGGCAGCATCCCACGTACAAAATAGAGGAAGACTGGTGCAGATATTAGCTCAGGGACAATCTTCCTCATGCAAAAAGAGGAAGATTGGCAATAGATGTTAGCTCAGGGCCAATCTTCCTCACAAAAATCAATCAATAAATAAAAGAGTAAGCAAGAAGGGGTATGATAGGAAATGAAATCACAGGAAGTCTGAGACAAACCTTGCAGACTTTTACAGGCCACAGTGAGGACTTTGGCTTTCACTCTGAGTGAAGCAGGACCCACTGGATCATTTGAGCCAAAGAGTAACATGATCTGACTTACATTTCCAGGGATTACTCTGTGAATTCCGAAAAAATTATAAGGAGCAAGTATAGAAACAGACCCATGAGGAGGCTTCTGCAATAATCCAAGGAAGACAAGACAATGGCCACACCAGGACACAGCAATGGAGGCGGTGAGAAGTGAGCAGAATTGGGATATGTTTTCATGGTAGAACCAACAGGACTTCCTCCTGAGAAATTGGATAGGAAGTGATTGGATTGGATAGGAAGAATCAAATGGGTTTTTTTGCTTGAACTAGAAAGATGGAATTTCCATAAACTGAGATAGAGAGGACTGTGATTGCAGAAGATTTGTGCAGATGATTAAGAGTTCAGTTCAACCATGTTGAGCTCAAGATGTCCAATAGATATCCAAGTGGAGATGTTAAATAGGTAATTAAATATAAGGGTAGGCAGAGAAGTCTGAGATGGATATATAAATTGGGAAGTGTGCAATTATAAACTTTATGTAAAGTCATGAGACAAGATGGAACTACCAAAAAAGTAACTATAGATGTAGCAGAGAAAAGAAGAGGACCAAGGACTGAGTCCAGAGGCACTCAACATTAAGAGATTGAGTGGAATAATGGCGCTGTCCCTAAAGGAGTAAGAGAAAATCTGAGTGTGGTGCGAGATGACTGGTTTGATAAATTAGTTCTATTTTATACATGTTGTGTTTGAGGTGAAACTACGAAATTCAGGTGACAGCTAATGGTGTGCTGGGAAATATTTAACAACTGGCTCCAGGTCAGAGGAATGTAATTTGTACCATTTACCAATTTCTCTGGTGTAAATACCCCTATTATGACTAATTTTGAGCTACCAACTTGAAGTCACTACATTTAGTGGCAACTGGAAATATAGGACTAAAGACCAAACCAAAAATTTATTAAATATATTTTGAGAAATCATCTCTAGGGAGGGAACAATTAAAGTTATTGGAAAGGATAAAATCTTCAGAGGACATATGGTGATAAACAGGAGAAAACTAAAGGCAAGATGTGTGTGAATGCCCTTATCAAAGGGCTCAGATTTCAAAGTGGAAAAAGCAAAGTTAGGGGCCAGCCCGGTGGTGCAGTGGTTAAGTTCGCACATTCCGCTTTGGTGGCCTGTGGTTCTCCGGTTCGGATCCCGGGTGCGGACATGGCACTGCCTGTCAAGCCATGCTGTGGTGGGCGTCCCACATATAAAGTAGAAGAAAATGGGCACGGATGTTAGCTCAGGGCCAGTCTTCCTCAGCAAAAAGAGGAGGATTGGCAGTAGATGTTAGCTCAAGGCTAATCTTCCTCAATAAAGAAAGCAAAGTAAGAAGCTAAGTTCCAGAATGGTTTTTCAAGCTAGGATTATTTTGCTACTTCTGGAAAGTATCTCTTCTTTCTTTTTTTTTTTTTTTTTTTCCACTTTTTTCCTGATAGGTGAAAGTATATCAGACTCAGATAGGAATTTTTCCTTTTAGCCTCTCAGAGAATGGACACAAGTTCGTCATCATGTCCATAGAAGGATTTCAGTTTGAACTTATTTAAGAACAATTTTACCCACTTTCAGCTTCCTTAAAATAAAATGTCATCAGAATATCTACATACTCCAACACATACACCATTTGGATTTCCCAAATGGTCAATGTGGTTTCCTAGATGTGCTCAAAAAAATTTTTTTTAAGTCATGTGACATCTGGTACAAGGTATTAACAGCCAAAAGACCTGTTACACTGATTAATACTAAGGAAAACCATTAGGAAAAGGTAGAATCCACACAATTTGCTTTTGTATGTGTGTGTGTATAACTCAACTTCATTGATGAAGAATAAAATCAAATGAGTATGGTTAATTCTTAATTATTTAGATAAAAATCATGCTATGGATAAATAGAAGAAGAACCTGACCACCCACTTCTGAAAAATTGGCCATGAAAAGCCTCTGAACAGCCGTGGAGCGTTGTCTGATACAGTGTGGAAAGGGGAGAGGATGGCACAGAAAGACCAGTCAGGGTTCCACTCTGCTGTGCACAGGGTCACTAGGAGTTGGAATCGAATCAATGGCACTAACAATGGATAATTAGACATATGTTCTAACAATCAGACTTATGATACAACTTTTTAAAAGCTCTATTTAGCTTTGAGGTATACCATACGTATGCTAATCACATTTCTAGAATTTTTCAGGACAATCTCATTGTCCTCATAAATGTATTTGTAATTGCCAAACCATGTATTCTAATTTTTTCTTTGGAAAACATGAACACTGTCAGCACATTTGCTTTGGGCTAAATTAAATTTAGATCCCACCCCCAGTGTCTGCTGGATGGTGGAGAAAGCCGACCTAAGTCTAAGAGCTACTCGTGGAAAAAGCGCTAAAAACCTGACCCATGTGTTCATTGGGTCTGCAGTCCCAGGAAGGCTCCGCTGGTCCAAGCTGCTGTAATACTAAATGTTTTCTCAAATTATAGTTGAATGTCCCCCCTAGTTCTTAGCAGCAGCTCTGAATCAAAAGAGCTCTGTGTTCTCAGGACATTGAAATTATGACTTGAAAAGAAAAAAAAAAAAGCCAGTTATTGCATTTTTCCTGGATGGAATATCAAGTCAAAGACAGTGAACCTCTTCCAAAAGCCAAGCGTGGCCTCGCGGTTAGGGGTCCTTGTGCAGTCTCCCTCAGGGCCCATACATGAAATGAGGACAATACGGAGACCCACGTGTTCAGATAATGGATCCACTTTCATCCACATAAAGGGATGAGGAAGTCTCAAATTATTAACAGTCCAGTGCTTTTACAGCTCCCACCTACCACACACTTATCGCTTTCAGATTTCTCCTAATTGAATTACTGAGAGCAAACCAAATGACCTTAGTTGTCCAAGCACTATTTATCACATTTTATTTTAAATGAATTACATTATTAAAAGAAAATATTCTCTGAATCTATTTTCCATCTTATAGTAATTATATCCACGGTGTCCTAATTTTTCTGTGACTTTTCTTTTCAAGAAACAACTATTAACTTTCAACATAGTCAGTGACCTTGTTTGGATGACTCTGTCCCCTCAGGTGACCTTGAGGCAAAAATTATAGAAGCATCAATTGGCAAGTTCGCCAGCATTCAGCAAAGTATGAAAAGGGTAAGAGCTCTTCATTTCCCAGCACTGGCATTCATCATGGAAAGACACATAAAAAGAAAGGGCAAATTCCAATGACATGCATCCAATAAATTGGAGACTCTTGTCATAGTAAACGCCAATTCAGCAGTTTATAATCACAATGCATAACAAGGCTACGCTCCTTATTTTTTAATCCTCAAAACTGGGGCGTGTAGTACTGCTCCTTCTGTTTCTTCATTTATATCATTGAAAATTCTAAGTTTTGTCTGCTATGAGATCATCTTTCTGAGTCTGTTGAATTTCCTGTTGGCTGTTAGTAACAAATTGTTTTTGTAATAGCATCCAATTAAGACTCATAGATTTTGAAGAAATCTGAAAGGTCACTTAGTTTCAAGTAGACCACTGTGCAAACTGAACTAGAGAGTAAATAAACTACCAAATTGTTTGTAAACTATCTGCAGGTATAACAAACCCACAGCTTCTCCTAGCAATTTGCATGACATTTCATCCCCTTTAAGCTGGCAAATGGGGTCCGAATTCTCTTGCCTGAATGGGAGTTAATTTCAAAACCAACAATCAATCATGAATTGATTGTTGAATTCATGAACTCGTGAATCATCACTCCTAAACACATTTGTTTATGAACTAAAAGAGTTCATAGTCCAATACAGATTGCATCAGTGGATAGAGATCCACACTGAGTGATGTTCTCTATCAAATGTGATTGATTGTTTTTCAGATAGTATGAATCCTATAACCAAAGTACGTATAATAATGTCAAATACACTTATGGAGTGCACATGTCTGGGCACTCTCACCTCAACATTATATTTCACCTAAGTGGAATAAGTGAGATAGAGCAGTAACATGGAGCAAGCACTGGACAAAAGGAATCACAGGTATGGGGTTAAACTCCAGCTCTCTGACTCTTATGAATTCTATTAGTCAGTCGCCCCAACTCCCTGAGCCTCAATTTCCTCATTCATAAAAGTATTTCTGGAGTCATATAATCCTATAGGTCTGGGCTGCTAAAGGTAAATACCAGATTAACAGCAGGCTTTGCTCCTCCTTCTCCTAAAACAAAACAAAGCAAAGCAAAAAATACAAAAACAGAAAAGATAACAAGGACACAATTGGCTTTACTTTATATCTGAGATGGTGCTGAAATTTTCATCTTTGCAGTACTGCTCCCCTAGGCACTGTGAGAGTATTTAACAGCAGTGAGAAGCAACATGGGGTTAACCCATGCTCAGGTATTCTGATGATGCTCTGAACCCTATTAAACAACACATTTCTTAAAAATTGTTTTTCAAGTCTTAGTTTTCAGAATCTCTTTATGGTTTATCTCTAGTGACCGAAGCACACATATTAGGATTTGAACAGTTAATATTTCTGGTATGGGACTGATCCTGGTTATTAGGCAGAATATTTCCTCCACCTAAATCAGAATTTTATTAGAGATTATCCTTCAAAAAACTGCCATTTATGAAAGTACATCATCTCTGCAGAAAGATCCATGAGGAAAACCATTTCCAGAGATTTCTCCTCTGAAGCATGGTTTGTCTATTTACTATACCAACAGGCAAACAAGAGGCTTTAACAATTTTGTTTTCTTGAGTAAGATGCTCCTATGACTTTACTGATCCTAAAGTACAGCCATGGGTTCCTGCTATTGATTTTCACATCCAACGTGGAGTTTGCTGGCCACATGTTATAAAGCCAGTCCCCACCACATCCCATCAAGAATGTCAATCAGTTTTCTAGGCTGCTTCTACTCTCTGCTCTCCATCCCTGGAGGCAAAGCCCTAATCGTCCCACATGAACTCTAGCAGAACTCCAAGCCTACAGGCAATGGTGGACTCCAAAATAGATTCACTAATAAGATGAAGGTCTCCTGCTCATATGATGCTATTTCAGGCATCTCAAGGGCTTCTCTGCCTTAAAATCAAAATTCTACTTTTCTCACTGATGCTTCAAATTCCTTTAAGAGAATAAAGACATGACTCGATCCAGGACACATTTTCTTGTGAGAGGAAACATGTGACCTGAAATTTATATAATTGACTAATCTGACATAATTGATTAATATCAAATTCCTTCCTGAGGATGGACTTTGATGGAAAGCCCCACTGGCAGGTGAAATGGGAAAATTACAGTAAAAGGAGATGGAAGACACCAAATATTTTGCTTCCTTTTGCTTCCTTATCATTTGTAATACAATAATAATGATGTTCATTTTATGAGGTTATTGAGCTAATTAATAGCAATAAACAAACACCGCTTATTGAGTCTTTCAATAGTGAGAGGTAGCATCAGTGAAAATACTGGTAAGGACACACAAAAAGCCTCTCCTTTATAAACGCAATGAGAACACTGGAAAAAAATTGTTAGAATTGACTTTTTTATAATTCTGAAAATTAGCTAAAGACTTGTAGCAATTTATAGGGCATTTAAAAAAAAGAATAAATCTCATCAAAAAGAGCAGGTTTCATGGTGTTTTAAGTTGTCCTATTCCCACCTCCACCCCTAGATTTGCAGTACTCATGAAGACCAACAGCCACAATTACAGTTAAAGTCAGCAGTGTGGCAGCCATGGGAAGGGGTAAAATAGAGTTGGAGCATCTTCAAAGCCCTATTCCTTGAGAACTTGTCATTATTTGACTTGTCTAGTGGTTCCCTGAAAGACACCGCATACAAAGCTATTTTTATATGACTTAACTTGAAGTTTACTCAATGTGAAAAGCCTTTTCCCAGGGTGTTTGCCAAAAAAAAAAAAGCAATAATCAGAGGTAATTGTTTAACATTGCAGCTACCTGAGGCAGAGGATAACAGTCAAGACAATAGGCTAAACAAAAAGCTTAAAAAGAAAAGATGGAGAATGACATGTCCATTGGAGGTTCTGAAAACCTCCAATATATTCCTGGTAATCTCAAAGCCCATGTGCATGTGTAGGACTTTGTATATGGCTAGGAATGTACGGATGCTCAGGAAGACCTAAGAAAGTCTAACCTCTTGCTAAATTTGAGGCTCTGTGCAAACATAAAATGAAATCTAAGAAGGAATAGCCTAGCTGAGTGTTGAAGGTGTTTCTCAGCACACACTCGAGCCTTTGGCAAAGGCTTGGGGACTTATTAGTTCCAGGCATTAAAGGAAATCTGTTTAATCATTAGCTGACCATTAAGATAACTGAGCAGAGGCTTCAGTGACCACACACAAAAAACAATACAGAATTTGTTCAGAAAAGTCACTAAACAAACAACAAATAGCAACAGCAACAAACCCTGGGGAGTGGGGAGAATCTGATTTCCAGAGGTGCCACATTGTATTAACTAATGTTCAGTTTTCAACAAAAAGTGGAAGACATGCAAAAAACAAGAAAGTATGGTCCATACACACACAAGGAAAAAAAATCAATCAATAGAAACTGTCCTTGAGGCAGGCTAAATGTTGGGACTCTCAACAAAGACTTTAAATCAGCTATTTTAAATATAGTCAAAGAACTAAAAGAAACCACAGCTAAAGAACCAAAGGAAATGTGAGAAGGATGTTTTTACGAAATAGAGAATATAAATGAAAAGATAGAAATTATATTAAAAAAACAGAAATTCTGGAGATTAAAAGTACAGTAAAGGAAATGAAAAATTCACTGTAAGAGTTCAACAGCAGATTTAAGAAGCAAAATTAAAAATTAATGAGCTTAAAGATAGGTCAATTGAGATTACCTAGTCTAGAGCACAGAAATAAAAAGAAAAAACGGAAAATTAAAACAGCCTCAGAGCATCAAGCAGACCAACATGTGCACATCGGGAATCCCAGAGAGAAAGAAGAGAGCATAAGAAAGGGACAAAAAGAATATTTTAAGAATGAATGACTGAAACATCCCAAATTTAAAGAAAATCATTAATCTACATGCTCAATAAGCTCAATAAAGTCCAAGTAAAATAAACTCAAAAAGATGCACAACTATACATGTCATAATCAAATGATTGAAAGCCAATGACAAAGGGAGAACCTTGAAAGTATCAAGAGAGAAGAGACTCAAAACATACAAGGGATCCTCCACAAAAACTAACAGCTGAGTTCTCACCAGAAATCATACAGGCCAGAAGGCAGTGGGATGACATAATCAAAGTGCTGAAACAAAAAGACTGTCAACCAAGAATTCTACATCCAGCAAAACTATCCTTCAAAAACGAAGTAGAAATTAGGATATTCACAGATAAAAATTGGGAGAATCATTTTCTTGCTTTTCTACCATATAAGAAGCCCCTCAGGCTGAAATAAAAGGACACTAGACAGTAGCTTAAATTCACATAAAGACATAAAGAACATTCATAATGGTAACTACCTAGGTAAATCTAAAACACAGTATAATTTTTTTGTTTGTAATTTGTTTTTTCTCCTATCTGATTTAAAATACAACTGCATAGAGTAATACTTATAAATATGTCTTGTTGGGCACAAAATAAAGATAGAATTTCTATCACAATAACAACACAAAGGAAGGGCAAGAAATAGAGCTATATAGGAGCAAAGATTTGCATACTATTGAAATTGTATTGGTATAAATCCAAACTAAAACCTAAGACAATTGTAATTCCCAAGGTAACCACTAAGACAATAACTCAAAGAAAATATAATAAAAGAAATAAGGGAATTAAAATAGTGCACTAGAGAACATCTGTGTAACACAAAAGAAGGCTGTAATGGGGAAAACATTAAAGACATAAGACAGAAAACAAATAGAAAAAAGGCAGGGTAAATTCTACCTTATCAGTAATTTCACTTAACATAAATGAATCAAACACTCCAAAAAAGAGAAAGAGATTGGCAGACTAGATGAGGAAAAAATATGATCCAATTATACATTGTCTACAAGAGACACACTTTCAAAAAGACAAATAGGTTGGAAGTAAAAAAGATATATCACGCAAACAATAACCAAAAGAGAACTGCAATGGTTATGCTAATATTAGACAAAATAGAATTTAAAAAAAAACATTGTTACTAGAAACAGATAAGGACATCTTACAATAATAAAAGGGTCAATCCATCAAGAAGATACCGCAATTACAAACATATGTGCACCCAACAATAGAGTCCCAAAATATATGTAACAGAAACTGATAGAATTAAAGAAATACATAATTCAAAAATAATAGATGAAACTTCAATAACCCAATTTCAATAATGTACAAAACTACTAGCAGATGACCAAAGGAAATAGAAGTCTTGAACAACACTATAAACCAATTTTATCTAACAGACATCTTTTGAACATTATTCAACACAGAAGAATACACATTCTTCTCAAGTGCACATAGAACATTCTCTAGGATACACCACATGTTGGACCATAAAATAAGACAATAATTTTAAACATATTATGAAAATAGAATGAATTAGAAATCAATGGTCAGGAAATCTTTTAAGTGACTTACATGCATTGTTTTATTTAGTTCTAAAAGTATCCTATGAAGTATGATATGATTAGATAGGTGATGTATGATTAGGTGTAATAATTATCCACTTATTACAGATGAAGAAACTCCACTAGAGAGGGTTATATAACTTGCCTAAGATGAAACACTTAATAAGAAACAAAGTTGGAAGCTAAACTTAATGTCTTTGTCATATTTGAGGTCTCAGCTTAAATGTTGCCTCATTAGAGATACTTTCCACTCACACTATACAAGGTCCCTCCTGTAATTCACTTCCACAGCATCCTATTCTCTCTCTTCATGGAACTTTTCCCAATGCTAAATTATATATAGATAAGATCTGTAGTGTGAACAACTTATGCTGGTTGCCTAAGACTTTCCTAGAGTTGACATTGATAGCCCCAAGTACTGGGAATCTTCTCAGCCTGGGAAAACCAGGGTAGTTGGTCTCACTAAGGAATAAATAAGCTAACAGTGTTTCCTCACTGACGCCACACAACTAGGTGTTCCCTTCATGAGTGATAAGAGCTGTTACCCAGGAGATAAGAGAGCTGTCGCCAACCCTCTTTCCCCCCGACAACCCTAAGTGGCTATTAAACCTCACGAGGGTCTATCCACTACAAGGTACCCTTCTCAGTCACCACGGAAACACCATGTAGAAACCAAACAAAGATAGGATTTCAACCCAGGCTTTGAACAAAAACAGAGACTCTGCAAGAAAACACTACCATTTTGCGAGGAAGAGAGAGTGCATTACCGTTTGTTTACTAGTTTACTCTGCTTCTTTCCAAATGGGGTTCACTCCATAAGAGCAGGGCCTCACATTTTTGTTCACCACTGAATATGCAGCAGCTAGCAAATGCCTAGCACCTAGTGAGTATTCAATAAATATTTGAATCAATGACCATGAGACTTCTAAGGCCTCGCTTTTAATTGCCATCTATTACCTGCCTTGATTTAATGCTTTAATTCGCCTGCCTTAATACAAATACAAGCTAATAGTATGAACGACTCACAACATGCCAGGCATGATGTAATCTCATCTAATTGACAGAACAAGTTTTTGAGGTAATTATTCCCATTTTTCCAGATGAGGAAACTGAGGTTAAGAGAGATTAAATAACTTGTCTAAGACCTCAAAGTTGATCTCTATTTCATCCACGTATGTGCGCTGTAATTTCTCAACTTCATCATCCTTGTGGCCAGAAATATTTCTGTATTCACACAGTATAAAACACAAAACATCAAGTGCTTAACAAATGCCCCTTATATAGACCTCTTCTCCAAGCCTCCAATATTGTTTATCATATCAATCTGGAAGGCTAAATATTTTCCTCTCTGACATGAAGGTAGTCAGCTGGGCCCCTCTCCAATTAATGAAGTTCAAATTAACACACAGTTTTGTAATAATAACCTCTGAATTCATCAAGCACCAGCAAATTTTGAGTCCAGAATTATATCATTTGCCAATGTCTTTTTTTTCTTCTTCTAATTTCTACAGGGCAACCAAGGAAACTACTTTCATTCCTTTTTTTATTTTTTATTTTATTTTATTGTCCATAACCAATAGGGCTCCAAAATGTCTCCTTTTTCCCTCTTCTTCTTTTTTTGAGGAGAACCTTCAGATATACATGCATGATGTTTAAACTACACTCCCTAAAGCCGAATATAATTTATCTTCACACAGCAGAGAGAAGGGAGGAGAGTAGAAATCTTCAAATATATCTATATTCATAGCTAGCTTCTACTGAACTCCTGCCCTTGTCAGCTTTTTTAAGAACACAATTTTCCAAATGCCACTGCTTTCTGGGATTCAGGGGAGGGTAAGAGAAAGCTTTCATTTCATTAGATTTGTGTCAACTCCATTCTGTGTTTCTAGCAATAGAGACTCTTGGAAAAATATGCTGAGCTTCCCTTCAGGGCTGGCTGCTGCAACACTGGCACCACAAAGCACCAAAAGTAAATAAAATGGCTCACATTGTGCTCCAGGCACAAGGGGACCCAAGAGATAGGATGAGAAATCCAGTTGATGTGCCCAGACTACCTCCAATTGCATGCTGCTGTTTTCTCAACAGTCAGGGCTGCAGCTGTGGCCAAATGGCACACTTGGATCCAAATCCCCCCCTCAGCTCTGTGTAGGCAACTTCATCCAAAGTCAGTAGGTGTGAAGCGTGTATCTAAAAGTGACATTTGGCAATAGCGCCATTTAGTTCTCTTATTGGCCACATGCACACTAAGCAGTAAGTGCCTTTCTCCCAATTCCTGCACAAACGTGAGCCTGTTTGCTATTATCAGCTGGCAGTGCTTGCTGTACAATTTCCTCACTTTTTAAAGCTTTTTGTGTTTTGCCAATCAGAAGCACATTTTGCGAGTCCCTGGCAAACACAAGTGTACTTTCTTCTTGGCTTAAACACTTGCAGAAGCCACATGAAAGAAACAGCTTGCAGGGAAAGGTTGGGATTTCATTACCTCATCGAGGAAGTAGTCCTCTGCCCTTCTAGCCAGGTTTTGAAGGGATTGTATTTCCCTAGCTGAAGAAGTAAAAGTGCAGAAGGGTAAGTGAAGGAAAGAGCGGAAGCTTTGCCTCATTGGAGAAGTATTTTCCCATCCTTTCCTCCGCTCTTCTCCCTCAGGCAGTTTCCACATCCTGTGTGCACCTCACACGGTATTAGGTGGGGTGGGATTTACCAGGTACGTCTCCCACTGTTCAATGTGGGTCCCCTGAGGCAAGACCAACATAGCATTTATCTCATATTTCTGCCATACTGCAAGGGGTCTGGCAGTTGAGGTAAGGAAACATTTACTGTTTGTCGACTCTGTGTTAGGCATCGCATCTTCTCCCACAGATGGGGTGGGGTTGCATACTTCCTCCCCTGAGGAACTTAGAGTCTAGTCAGGACATGGATGCATAAGCATAACATTTATGCACAAAGTGAGCAGAGGCTACATAGAGTATGACAAGGGTGCCAAAGGGAACACAGAAGATGGGTATGTAATCCTGGGGGTATAGTCAAGAAGACTGCTGGCAGAAGAATATGCCAGAGCTTAGTCCTGAAAAATAAATAGGAATTAAGTCAAGAATTAGCAGGGAGAGGGGGGTTGGCCCCGTGGCGCAGCGGTTAAGTTTGCACGTTCTGCTTCAGCGGCCCGGGGTTCGCTGGTTCGGATCCCGGGTGCAGACCTATGCACTGCTTGTGAAACCATGCTGTGGCAGGCATCCCACATAAAATAGAGGAAGATAGGCATGGATGTTAGCTCAGGGCCAGTCTTCCTCAGCAAAAAGAGGAGGATTGGTGGAAGATGTTAGCTCAGGGCTAATCTTCCTCAAAAAAATTAAAAAAAAAAAAAGAATTAGCAGGGAGAGGAGAGAGTTCCAGCCTAGGCAGCAGAGTAAACTGCAAGAGGGCATAGAACAACATGAGTAGGCAGGGACTTACAAGTGGTTTGCCCTGCAAATTTCAAGTGCCAGGCAGGGAACAGCAGGCTATTAAGACTGGAAAGGTGGGCAGTGTCCAGGTAACCATGAACGCTTTTTTTTTTAAGTAAATAATTTTTGAGAAAGATAGAAACTGAAAGATTTCAACCCTAAGAGAAACAGGCTCATATCTGTGTTTTAAACAATTTAAATTGGGAACTTAATAAAGGGCATGGATTTTATTTGGGCAAGACTGAAAACAGGGAATTCAACTGGTAAGCAATTTTAACCATCTTGGTGAAAGACCATGGGAGCCTATATTAGCACAGTGTTATTAGGGCTGAGAGTCAGACCATGCAAGAAACATTGACAAGGCAGAATGCAAAGGACATTGTGCTGGTTGAGAGGCAGGAGTTGTGTTCTGAGATACTCATCAGGCCTTGGGCTAAGTGAGCGTGAAGCTCAGGAAAGTCAGAGATTAAGAGTAAATTATGTAACTCTTAAATTTACGGGAGTAGAAATAATCCTTGAGAGAAGATGAGATTTCCCATGAAGAACTGGTTGAAAGAGATAAGCAATAGTTGAGAATCTTTGGGGGAAAAAACACCAGTTAGCGGTGAGTTGGGGAATAGGTGCCTCCGAAGGTGCTGAGAAGACATTTCAGAGACCTACATGTGAGACAAAAAGTGTGAGTTCTTGGAGACTCAGCAGTAAAGATTTTCATAGAAAAAGTAGAAAACAGTGTTAATGCCACATTGCAGTAAAGTCAATATAGAGTAATGTCTAATAGCTTTGGCAATAAGGAAGTCTTTAAAGGCCTTTTCTGTAGCAAAGACATTCATACATATAGTTTAATAAATATACGAATGAACGAATGAGACCAAGTCTTCACAGACTCTATTACCTTAAGATGTAAAGAGTGAGGCTTCATTTGTCGGATGAAGATTGAGTTTCAAAGGAGCCCAAATCTCTAGCCTTATTATCCTTATTTAGTATTGGTGACACAAAGCAAGTTATTCTGTCTCAAGCCTTTTCTTACTGACTTTTCTTCTCCATACCCCGTGCCACGCACATTAGCAATGACAGACAAGGCAAGCACTAAGGTAGAAATGCAGAATCCAGGGATATGTTTCCTCCATCACTTGTCACATATAGGACCCGCGTCCACATTTACACATACATTTGGGGTGACAGATTGGCACACCCTGTTTGGATACATCAAGAACTAGATTCCATAAGGTCAGAGTTTTAGTACCAGCTCTTTAATTTCCCAGCTCAGTGCCTAGAGCTAAGTCCATTAAAACATTTCTGGGCCTTCATGTCATCATCCTTGAATTGAAGTAATAGACTAAGGACTTCTAAATTTTTTTCCACTTTCAAGTTTTCCTAGAGTCTTCACTTTCTAATGCCTTTAGAGCATACTCTATTTACTTAATAAGTGCTGAACAAAGATTTCAGTCACTAATTCAGTCTTTTGAGAGCAAAAGTTTTATTCTTAAGCAAATAGAACTGTGTGCTGTTTGTTCCTGAATCGAGCTGAGATTTATTTTGCTTTCTGCCATTGCACTTCATTTCTGCTTTCCCTGTTGTGCTTGTACATATGCCTTCACTTTATATTCCTGCCTTTCCCTCTGGATGTCTGAGAGACACCGGTCCCTGCCAAAGCATACAGTCATGCTGACTGATCCATGGAATGGTACCGAAATCCATTCCTCCATATTTTGACTCACCACAGGGAAGAGGCACACAGCCAAATTTGCAGCTTCCAGTGTTAGAAGAGAGACAGGAAAGCAAGACGAAAGAATAAGGAAAGAATTAGAAGAGGTTCTGATTACAAGTGTGGCTTGCAGCACAGTGAGAGGGACAACACAAACAAATGACCTGGCTGATTTCACTGTAAACATGCACATCTCTTTCACGTAGTCCCAGATTTTTACATCTACTAATGTCTTGCCTGGTGTATTCAGATGATGCACCATATGGACAGAGGCAATGTTTTCCTTAATCCTTAGTGTAGTGTACAGCCTGAACTATCAAATTTCCATCACCAACACTAACAATAAAAAGAAATAGCATTGCCGCTGAAAAACAGTGATTTGCTTTCAGTATGGAAGCTGCTAAGGGCAGGGATTCTGTTTATGTTATATACTGTTCTCAGAGCTCACCAGGCAGTGACAAAATGGCAAAACCAGAAAGCCTATCTTCTTTCATTGGTATCATACATTTAAGCCCTCAGTGGTTGCTTAAATTCTCTGTGTTTCCAAGGGTTGGTGCTTTGGAACTGCTTTGCAAAGGTATTTTAGAAGATTGAATTGCAGAAAGCAAGAAACGTTTTGATGTTCAGAAAACAAGTTATATTATGCGGGATTCTGGTGACCCCCCCAAAACAACTGTGCACCAGATTATCTTCTTGAATCGAAAGAGCTCTCCCTTAGATCCAATCATTGGAACACCCCACTCACTCCTATCTCAACTAACCTGAGCTCTAACTTGCATGGATTTCCAGATACATCTACATTGGGTTTGCCAAATGGCAGCCCTTCCCAGTCTGCTTTAGCATTCATAGTCCCTTGGTTTAATTTCCAGGAGATTTTCATGAGCCCCGCAGCACTGATTCTGACATCCTATCATTGCTGGAAATGTTTGAGAAATATATGACATCTCTTCAAAACTGTATAGAAATTAATGGGCTTTTTGAGAATTTTGCAATATTATCTGGGGATATCTGGAGAAAATCTTGATTGACGTTTAAGAAATATGGCATATAGCCAAAGTATACTAAAGTTAATTGCATTTTAGGAATTTCGCAACATGTCTCAGATATCAGTAGATAACTAAGATGTTACAGACTGGGGCGGAGGACCCTAATGATAACAGAATCTTCCAGTAGAATGACTGGTAGTAAGGTTGGTGCAGAGAAAAAGAAAAATGGAATAAGTAGCTATTTCTTTTTCCACACAAACAAGATTGTTTATTCTTAGAACTTTCTTGTTTACCTCATTAAATTTTAAGGCTTTTGGACAAAGTTAGTGTGTCTTATGTTCTCAGTCTTTTGAGAATGAAATTTACAGCATTCATTACTGTTATTTCATGATAAAAACATTCATTATTGCTATGCCCTTTGATCTAAACAGGGCCATGGGATGCTAAAATTTTATTTTTAGAAATACCGAAGAATTGATAGATGATATCCAGGCACCAAGGAGAGAACAGGTCCATAATCCATGCTAGACTAAAACCACTCTGAAGGACTGAGAAATGCCTGGGAAAAGATGAACGGTTTTGTGTACGCCTGGCCCCGCTGTTAAAATTAAAGAGGCCTGCCTGAAATATTACCACTAATTCCCCAGCTTGTATGATTACAAGCCAGTTCTGTAGACCTTTATTTCCTCACAGGAAATTAGCAACAACCTCTATCTCATATGCATTTGCACTCTCACATTTAGGATGTTTCTGCCTGGATTTTATATTTAAGAGTACTGAAAATCAATGATTTCTAATTATAATGGTGAGCTTCTAAAAAATGTAAAACTCAATAAAATAAATTTCATTCCTATCCCTATTCCAATGGGCACTATAAAAAAAAGGCCTATTTAGAGAGGACTTCACATTGCTGAGAGTACAGCAAGCTAAATTTCCTGTTTCCCTTTGAAAGCTCCCAAAACCATTGAATAAAATCATTTTTAAAACACAGATTTTTAAAGCCATCTTGGAACTCGTGAGGAAAAAAAGAATCACAGATGAATTGAACCCCCCAAAATGAAATAAAATCCAGTCCCCAGAGAAATAAGCCAGCATCAAAGCCTCAGCTGTCCTGAGGGTATTGGCCAAAACTTGTGAACTTGACTCTCTCTTTGGATGGCTTGTCAGGGCACAGAAGGTGAGGGATAAGAGCCAGGGTTTGCTCACAGTGTGGAAGGTAATAGAGCTCTATGTAAAGCTGAGATTCCAAAGTAGAAGGGTAAATAAACACAATCCTCAATGTCAGGAAAGAGAGTAGGGAACTTGACTGTCATCACTTGATACTAGGTATGAGGAAAAAGAACTCTCCCTGAGAATCAGTAGTCACAAGTCAATTCTCACAGAGAATCTTGGATTTGTGACCCACATTTATGCTTTCTATGTGTATTGAAAATACACAGAAAATAATTAAATCTGCAGCCAGAGTGGAAGTAATCCTGAACATCCTCTCTAGAGGAGCTCAACATCAAGTGGGAGCTCTAATAGTTCTCACGGATAATTCCAAGAAAAACAAGGAAATCATAATAAAAAAGATTATAAAACACACAAAAAAAGACAGCATACCAAGAATGAGAGGTGGCATAATCATCACAAAGATCTCAGATATTGAATATATAAAAATACTCACAATATAAGAGAAACATATTTAATATTCTGTAAGAAATAAAAGACTCAAAAACATGAAAAGACAAGGTGACACTTTTGAAAAAGTCAATTTTTAAAAGAATATATTGAACTTACTGATTTTTAAAATGGAATTTAGAACTCAACAGGATAAATTGGCAAATTCAACACAGCTGAAGAGAGAATTAATAAAGTTGAAGATAAATCTGAAGTAACCAACCCAGAGAGACAAATATTAAAAATAGAACAAAGTTGAAAAGAGATAGAGAGGATAGGCTGAGAAAGTTTGAAGTACATCTAAATGGAGTTTCAGAGAGAGCTAATGAATAAAATTGGGAGAATAAAATATTGAAAGGAATAATAACTAATATATTCAACAAGTTTTGAAAGATACTGGACTCACATCCAAGAAGCTCAATGATTTCCAAGCAGATTAAATGAAAAGAAATCCACACCTATACATAATGAAAGTAAAAATATATAACACTGAAAATAAAGAAGAGATATTTAAAGGAAGCAGAGGAAAAAATGAATACCACTTACAAGGAACAATTATATTTATGACTGACTTCTCAGCATAGCAATTGATACCAGAAGACAGAGTGCAATGCATGGAGACAAAGCAACTAGTACCCTAGAATTTCATACCCAACACAACTAACTTTCACAAACAAGGGCAAAATAAGGACATCTTCAGAGAAGCAGAACCTGAGACTGTTCATCACTTACAGACTATCCCTAACTGAAACTCTAAAGGATACACTTCAGGCAGGAAGAAAATTAGTCCAAATGGAAAGTCTAAAATGCAAAATGGGATGCTGAGAAAAAATACTAGTAAATATATGATAAATACAAACAAACATTGATGTATAAAGTAGTTTAATTTGTGAAGATTAAAAAAACATAGGACTTAATAAGTGGAAAATAATAGTATATAAGTTGGGAAGGCAATGATTAAAGCTAAAGCATGCTAAGGTTTTTGTATCATTTGGGATGAGAGTAAAGTTATGATTAATTCTAAGTGGTGTTATTTATGCATGTTAAAATATCCATAGTAACCACTAAAAATGGCATAGAGAGTAAATTTCAAAAATAAGTATAGAGATAAAATTCAAAAGGAAGGAGGAAATGAGGAAAAATTTGAAAATAAGGGTAGAATAAATTGAAGGGAAAAAAAAGGTAAAATAAAATCCCAATACAATAACTCATCCAATAACTTTTTAAGAGTTTATTACAGTGAGCACATACACACTTCATTCCTATATATATATGTATACATATATATATACACAAACATACACATACACACACATTCTGAGCAGGAGAGAAGGCAAAAGGATGAAAACAGTTATGTCAAACAAATACTAACCCAAAATATCAAAGAGAATAGACTTTAAAGGGAACAAGTATGAGCAGAGATAAAAGTCTCTTCATAATGACAAAAAGTTTAATTAATCAGTCAGGCATAGCAATTTTAGACTTATATGAAACATATTAATGTAGCTTTGAATATCTAGGACAAGAACTATATATTTGAAAAATAAAAAACACACATGCTTCTGAAAAACATATGGATCAAAGAAGAAATCATGATGGAAAATTTTTAAATTAATTGCTAAATGATAATTAAAATACTGCATATTAAAATGTGGGATTCAGCTAATAAGTACTGAGGAAAATTTATAGACATGTGAATGTATTTAAAAGGATAAAATATTTAAATTAATGAGCTAAGTATCCAACTTAAAAATTTAGGGAGAGAACAACAGAATAAACTCAAAGAATGATGTAGGAATTAATAAAGAGCAATAAAGAACTAAAAAACAAACATATAATAGAGGGGATCAAAACGCTAAAAGTAATTTTTTTGAAAATAACAACAAAACAAGAAAACTGCTGGTAATATTAATTTAGAAAAAGAGAAATAAAAACAAATGGAAAATAATTGGAATGAAAAAGAAAATAAAACTTCAAGATGCAGAAGAGATTTAGCTGATATTGAAAGGACATTAGAAACAAATTCAGCCAAAACATTTGAAATCACAGATAAAATGGATAAGCTTTTAGAACATACACGTGTAACTTATCAAAACCGGCTCAAGAAAAGTTAGCAAACTGAAATGGTCATGTAATCATTAATGCAATTAAATCCATGGTTTAAAATCTTTTCCCAAAGAAAACACCAGGCCTAAATTACTTTACAGAGAAGTTTCCTAAACATTGAAGGAGTGAAAATATAAGGCATACAGAAACTCTTTCAGAGAACAGAAGAAGCACACACAGTCTCTAACTCATTTTATGAGACTAATAGAATCTTATATTCTTGTCTATTTTTTTGCTTTTGGCTCTTGTTTTGAGAGGATAAAATAATAGGCAAAATCATGGATATAGTTCCAAAGTTCCTAAATAAAACATTAGCAAAAAACCCTAGCATTACATTAAAAAGATATTCACCATAGCCAATTGTCTTCAATCCATGAGTACAAAATTGATTACTCTAAATCACTATAACAACAGATTAAAGGAGAGACATATATGATCTTCTAACAGATGCATAAAACCATTGGTTATAATTCAACATGCATTCTTGAATAAATCAAAACAGAAACTCTCTCAGCAAACTATTAATAGCAAGAAATACCCTTTACTCGTTAGAAAGTCTTTACAAAAGCACATACGATAAATATAATATTTTGAAATAATTAACTTGAAGGTCAGAAACAGGACAAGGATGACTTCCATCATCTTGCTTTTCTTTTTTTTTTTTTTTTAGGAAGATTAGTCCTGAGTTAACATCCACCACTAATCCTCCTCTTTTTTTGCTGAGGAATATTGGCCCTGAGCTAACATCTGTGCCATCTTCCTCCATTTTACATGTGGTATATATCAAATATATCTTATAAATTAGATAAGTGGTGTGTAGATCCATGCCCGGGATCAGAAATGGTGAACCCTGGGCCACTAAAGCAGAGTGCACAAACTTAATTGCTACGCCAGCCCACTATCACCCTTCTTTTAAAAAAATCCCATGAGAGGTCCCTGCCAGTAAGTAAGAAAATAAAAATACAAGAACTAAAATGAAAAAATAAAACTGTCCTCATTTGCAAAAGATATGAGTGCATCCATAGAACACGAAAACATATATACAACAGATTATAATTAATGAGATTTTAGCAAAACTATTAGATACAAAATAAATATTTAAAATTAAACTGAATTTCCAATAGTCCTGCAATAGCTAAGAAATGTAATGTTTAAAATGCACTGTTTAGGGGCCAGCCCGGAGGCATAGTGGTTAAGTTTACATGCTCTGCTTCAGCGGCCCACAGTTGGCAGGTTCGGATCCTGGGCACAGGTCTACACACCACTCATCAAGCCATGCTGTGGTGGCGTCCCATATACAAACCAGAGGAAGACGGGCACAGACGTTAGCTCAGGGCTAATCTTCCTCACAAATAAATATATATATATATAAAATAAAGTCAAAAGAAAAAAATACACTGTTTAGAAAAGCAACAAATCATGTTAAGTAACATGGAATAAATTTAACCAATGATATGCAATACTTGTTAAAATTTACCATTTTTAACCAAAATATTAAAGGCTACAAAAAAATTGACAGGAATGCCAAGTTCATGAATAGAAAAACCCAATAATATGAAAATTACAATTCTTCCCAAATTTTTATATACACAAATAGATTCTAAAATTTATATATATTAAATGATCAAAAACAGCCAAGATATACTTGAAGAAGAAAATAAGGTGAGAATACCTGTCCTAACATAGCTCAGTACTCACTGTATAATAAGACAGTAAGATATCAGCTCAAATACATACGGATAAGCCAATGAAGCAGTCTGAGAGCTTTTAAACAGAGCTATGCATATATAAAAAGTAATGATTGATGGAGTTTGTTGAAAAGCTATAGAGAAAGGCACACTTTTAAATAAATGTTGCTGGTGAATTAATTTTCTATGTTAATAAAGTAAACTTGGACTCCCTACCTCACACCATATGCAAAAAATCAAATCTAGGCATATTAACAGACAGTGTAGGAGAACATCTTTGTGAAATGGCTGCAGGATGATATTTGTAAACAATAAACAAAAAGAGGAAAATATTGATAAACTGGACTAGGCTAAAAGTAAGAACTTCACTGTATAAAAATAACCATAAAGAGAGCAAAAGGACTAACAGAAAGTTGAATGTTATTTTCAACACATATGATGTACCAAAAATTAGGATCCAGAATATATAAAGAAATAAAAAGTCAATGAAAAGAACAGAAAGTGAGCAAAAGTCACAAATAATCACTTCACAAAATAAGATACACAAAAAGGTTTATATACATATGAAAATATATTCAGTCTGATTAGTAATTAGGGAAATGCAAATTAAAAACATAATGAGATCCATTTAATACCTAAACAGCAAATATTAAATTGTCAAAATTTAAATATTAAATTGGCATAATTTTAAAAATTGAATGTTTGAAAGAATATGGAGCTATGAAACTTTCATACAATACTCGAGAATGTAAATTGGCATAATAATTTGGTAAACGATTTGTTCTACCTTGTAAAATTGGACATGTACATGACTTACAACCCAGCAATTCCATTCCTCAATATATACCCAAAGAAACTTCTGGACCCATGCACCAAAATTCTGGTTCAAAATGTCCACGGACCCACTGTTTGACAGCCCAAATTGGAAACAACCCAGTGTAAATTAACAACAGAATGGTCCAAAAATTGTGTTATATTCATTCAACAGTATATTTTATGGTTGTGTAAACAAATAGTACACCAGCGGAACACTCCAGCGTGGGTGAATCTTAAAAATAGTACTGAGCAAATAAAAGTGAATTAAAAAAATATCGTATTATTCCATTTACATCAAGTCCAAGAAAAGGCAAAACTAAAAAATATATTATCTATAGTTGCATATGTATGTAGAGGTATAAAGAAATCCAACCCTATCAATAACACAAAAATCAGAAGTGTTACTTAAGAAGGAAATATGGGTTCTGTGATGTGATGAGGTCCAGAGGACTTCTAAGGTACTGATACTATACTATTTTTTAAGCTGGGTGATGGCACCCGGTTTTTCATTTCATTATTATTCTTTAAGCCATACACATATGTATGTATATATTACACATACTTTTAAATATTTAACATATTTTAACAGCAAAAAATAAAATATACTTCACCATAATAGCACATCACAAGAAGGCCAACTTTTATGTGATGTTTCACGTACCTAGCAAAATTCTACCTAAGATAGATACTTAGTAGAGGTGAGGTCTTCCTAATTAAGAAAAAAATAATTACATAATCTCCACAAGTCGAGGGCTATTTCCTAGCTTGAAACAAAATAGCACTAAATAAATGCTTGTTGAATTGGACTAAATTAAAATACAGATAATACAGTGGGCAAATGTGTGGCATTGGCTATTTTTGGTTGTCCATCTTAGCCCTTCTTTCTTGGCAACAGTATTCCACTTTTCATTTGGACATCTATCCCTCACCCACACAACCTACACGCTACTAGGAAAGGTGACCCCACTGTCAGCAACCGAGGCGGGTTCTGGTTGGTTTAAGCCGATCAGCATCTCCCAATCTTTAGCAACAGTGTCTGGTTCAAAGCAGTTAATGAAAGATGAGCCCATGAGATACAAGAAATTACTCACCAGAGGCTGGGGGCGTGGGAGCAGCACAGGAGTCCTCCTAGGTCTCTGAAAGATCCTCAGAGAGACACTCACCCTGTCTGTTGGACATATGAACAAGATTGGCTACCCATCCCTGCCCCTAGATGCTGCTGGAGTCACCTCCGTGACACCTGGGGAGCCAGCTTTAAATCAAACTGCCAGATAGGGCAGGGTCAGCCCTTCTGGTAACATTATTGACTAGGTAATTAGAAACCCACTTGCAACAGAACACTTAGAAATGCCAAATAAAACATAACAAACATCCTTTCTATGTGCACGGCTGAGCCCAAAAGAAAGTAAGGGACATCTCTCAGCCAAGCCAGTTGATGAGAGTGGAGTCACCTTCCCCAGAAGTACGTAGGTTGCATAGGTGAGGGATGGAAATCCAAATGAAAAATAAAATAAGGACGGAACTGAAGAGCAGGAAGGGTAGGCTGGTCAAGGGGCTGAGACTGGTTCCAGCTGCTATAACCAGCCAGTCAGTACCAGAAGCTTGCATTTTATAGCTCATGGTGATGTCTTGGGTTTGCAAAGACAGGAGAAGATGTCTTAGGTCTGCAAAACGTCAGAGCTGTGACTGGGATGCTATGTAAGGTTTATGCCCTCACCCCCCAGAACAGGGAAATACACTGGTATCTGAGTGAATAAAAGTTTCCCTGAGAATATGTGCTCACAAGTATGCTCTCACATAGCTATGAGATCTGAATCTTTACTACAGCATAATACAAGAACTGACAATCTGAAAATTTAACATACAATATTCTTGGCTAGTAAACCCCTGAGATTCCTGTCCCCAATGCCCACCCTAATGCTCTACCCAGGCTGCATGGGATTCCAAGAAATAAAGCTCTGAGGAAAATAAGTTCACAATCCAAAATCACCAAATAAAAATTGGAAAAAAATCCATCACGTAAAAGTCAACAGATAAACAGAAATAGGTCTCCAAATAGATTTCAGACAATAGAACTATATGACACAGAATAACAATTAAGTATATTTAAGATGATTGAGAACATAAAAAGAGAATTCAAAAATATCTAAAAAGCATGAACACTACCACAAACCCAAGTAGACTTGAAAAATAACCACCTGGAATTTCTAGAAATAAATTAATTGAAATATAAAACCCAAGAGACAGATTAACAATTAAATAAGGCCTAGATGAAGACAGAATCAGTGACATGAAATATAAAGATGATAAAATTAATAAGAAAGCAAGAGTGAGAAAAAAAAGTATAAAATATGAAAGAAAGGGTCCTAGAGAATAGAATATAAAGGCTAACACTTAATCATTATGAGTTTGAAAAGAATTTATATATTTAAGATGTGAACAGAAGAGATAATATAGAAAGCCATGGGAAGAGAGAGAAATAAGATATTTAATGATTTTTTTAAAACGTGCTTGATCAAACCTTGCCTGAAGCCCTTTACATTCCTCAACTTTTCTGTTGTTAGCCCGTACATATTTAATCCCATTTACGTTGAGTATTTTGTTATTTGCCAGCTGTTTTCCTGATATGGATAGTAAGATAGTAAAACTTAGACTGAGAATTTTTTAAAAGTAGCTAGTCACGCAACATCTGGAATAATAGGCACAGATAAAGCCAGCTGAAAGTAAACAGGAAGCAATATTTCTCCCAAGTACATACTACAGCTATAAAGTGTCATAACAATTCCCTTCTTTGAATGACCACTGCTTTTTTACTCACTGAGATGCTTCGTTCTCTAAAATCATTAAGTATCAAAACTTTGTTTTGGGGAAATTACATCAGTAAAAGTGAAACACCCCACTCTTGCCTAGAGGATCTAAACCACTTTGACACAGACAAAGCCTCAATTTCCAATCCAGGTGCAGAGCTTCAAATAAGGGACTCTAGACACAACATTCTACATCTATCTTCACTTTGTCGTTTCCAAGGAAACAGGACCTTAGATCCACTTCACAGTCCAGACTTGATATTAAACCTTTTGCACACAGCCCTGCTTTGCTTTGAGCCTATCCAAACACTGCTTTATTTAAATTTAACCTAAACTTTGTTATCCCTCAAAATCCTATAATAACCTCTAGCTTTTCCTTTGTTTGGTGAGATGACCCACAGTTCCCCTGGTGAGTGGTCTCTCTCATTGCCATGGTGCCATAAACCTGACTTTGCTGAATAAAAGCTCATTTCTGGTGATCTCAGGCTGATCAGCTGGGTAAGGAGATAGATAGCACAAACCAAATAAACCAAAATATAAAATTATATTCTTAGCATTTACCTAAAAAGTGTTATAGAGAGAGCAATACAAAAGAGGTAAATGATAAAAATCACTGGGTTGGTCTGAAACTAAATAAGGAGGGTTGGCACTGATGATCGCTTTTCGGAGAAGGCTAGTCTTGAAGAGAGAGAGGAAGAGGTTCTTATGCTCGAATGAGAACACGGAACAAGGGGCAGAAGTGCTTTGACACAAAGCCCCCTTGCTTCTGTTTGCAGCTGGACGCACACTTCCAGATAGGGACAGTTCCTTATGCAACACAGGTGGCCCACAGGGCTCCCAGAAAATTGAGTGCAGCCTAAAACAAGTGCCAAAGCACATTTGGGGACCCAGCTGCTTCCATGGTCTAGGGCTGAGCTCCTGGGCTGAATTTTCAACAGCAAACTGACAGTCATAAATGTCAATCCCTAATCAGCATAATCCCCTTAGTTCTCCTAGCTTAGCTCACAGGGAGTAAAGGTGGCATCAAGAAGATTTCCTATTTTGGAAAAAAATAATAATTGCTAAACTGGGATTGGCATAATATTAGCAGTATTAACGTTCTATAGGGCTTTTATCTCCAGCAGGTTCAAGATTACTTAAGCATTTGTAGGAGTTAGATTTCTTTGTCATCAGGACAGAACACAACATTTTGGTGCCTTCTCTGATCGCTAAGGATGGTTATTTTTTAGGTAGGGGAACTAAAGAGAACATATCTGGAGTAATGCCGCAGTACAAATAAATTAAAAAGTGAAGTAAACGGAGACGTAGCTCTCTGAGATCCTCAGTTTCCAGAAAGCCCTGCTTCCCCTCTTGCCTTCTTCAGGTCCTACAGCCTCGACCTCGAACAATGATAGTGATACCCGCAACGCATGGGTAGGCTGAGTAGCGTCTGGAACTCAGAGTACTTTAGTAAGTAAACACTGAGGAAAACTACACATGAACCAAGCACAACTGCATTTAAAAAAATAGCTTGAAAACAGTTCTAGTTCTAACTAGTTCAGCTTTAGATTAACTAAACTAATCTTGGGCTCTACCAGTCCATGTCTATGCTTTCTAAGCTTTTTTCTTTCTTCCTTTTTTTTTTTTTTTTTTTGGTGAGGAAGATTGGCTCTGAGCTAACATCTGTTGCCAATCTTCCTCTTTTTGCTTGAGGAAGATTGTCACTGAGCTAACATCTGTGTCAATCTTCCTCTATTTTGTATGTGCGATACTGTCATAGTGTGGCTTGATGAGCAGTGGTAGGTCTGCGTCCAGGATCTGAACCTGCAATCCTCCAGCTGCCAAAGTAGAGTGTGCGAACTTAACCACTATGCCAACAGGCTGGACCCTAAGCCTCTTTTTAAAATGCCAAATATGTCGATTTTCTTGACTAAACCATATTGAATAAAAAGCATCAAAATGTGTGTCAAGGAGGTTGATTCTAAATCAAATATTGAGAGATTGAGGACACAACTTTCTTTTGTAGCAACAGTTTGGGGGCTTTAAATAACTCAGATAGGTCATGCATGGACACTCTCCATCTCCATTGGGTAACCTCATCACCAAACGCCATCAGCTTTGCAGAAGATGCAAAGTGCGCCTCACCTGTCAATCTCTAGCAGTGTCAGCCTCGCACAAGAACAAGACAACCAGCCTCTCAGAAAGGGGAGGGATCTGCCAATTCGCCTACCTTGTATATTTCACAGACAGGAAATTTTAAAAGGCTTCAAGTCCTAAAGTTTGGTTGTTTACACTGATCCTGCCACCGATATGTTGCTGGGGTCTGCCACCTGTCAACTTTGTGCAACCTACCCAAAAGGAAGCCGTAAGGGTGCATGTGCCATTACTGTAGAATATGGGATATTAAAATAAAAAATATTCCAGCTCTTTGATTTCCTCTGATTTTGTGGGTAATACAATAACCAGAATGAGATAGCTGAAACCAATAAAATCTGATTTATAGCATTAAAGGCAATCTTTATAGCACTTATTTATGGTACATTACATCTAAAATCCAATTTCACAGGCTGCTGTTTGAAACTTTCTGTTCAATCATAAATACACTACATACACTGTACCTCAGTGCCATAGAGTCAGATTATATAAATGTCTGTATCTCCAGAAGGTATTAAAATTCGGTTACTATGGTGGTGAGTGAGCTTGACAGTAATTTCCTTAACCAACTCTTCAACCAAAAAGATCCAGTCAGCACTTGAGAAATACTGAAAATGCTAGCACATTAAACCAAAAAAAAAAAAAAAAAAAAAAATCACTGCTTAGATAACTCTACATTCTGGAATGAAATTAATTGGAAAGAAGTCAGAGAGAAATGGGATAATTGATGATGCTGAAGGATACTTGCATTAATGTCATGGGGTGCATTTTCAAGCCAATGAGCAAAAGCACTTCCTTGCATGACACCATCGGTATTAAGAAGAGACACATGGCTAAGCCTATACATGCTACTTTGGAAATATAACCTTAAGTGTCTACATTCATACACTTCAATGGAGAAGACTATTTTCTGTTCAATTACTATAATCATTGTCAAAGAGAGGGCAGAGAATGCAATCTGACTTTCAGAGAACTGTCATTTGAGTCTTAAGCAACTTCATATTGGTTTAAAAAGGTTTTGGTCTTAAAAAAAAATTTCAACTCACCATACACTTTGCTTGCGCTGTATTAGATAAATGTAAATGGAGAGGCTGGAATTTTCACCTGACCTGACAAGCAAGCGGACTCTTGCTTTGCGAGAAACTGCACCCCTCGGCACTCAAGTTTTGTTTCTTAAATATATCTCAACCTCATTGTCATCCAGCAACATGGACCATGGACCCATCACCTAGCATATGTGCTATGCTGGCAAGTCATTCCAGAACACAATTCAGAACTCAAATGTAAATGACAAAAGTGACAGGAATAGTGAAAAGACTGAATACCGACATAACTAACACTTAGGAAGCCTCTGGCACTTGTCAAGCATTGTACTATGCCGAGAGTGCATCGGGATTCTGTGGCGGCCTGAAGTTAACACAGTTTGAGGGTCCTCCTTAAGAAAAAAGAATACAAACTTCAAATACAAAATCAGACTCAAAACACAATAGTATTTAGAAGGCACTTGCATAAGTGGAGGTCCAACACTTGAGCCTCATTAGCGACATGGTAAAAATGTCTCTGGATCTTGCTTTTCATGTGTCATTTCCAGTCCTCACAAAGGCCCAGCAAGGTGGGCATTGTTCTACAGAGGAGGAAGCTGAGGCTCAGATAGATTACCCTAGACGACTGAGTTAGGAATCCATTCACTGGGATCGAAGCTCAAGTTTGTCTACATGGAAACTCATGTGCGCTGTTGAGTCTCTGTTTAAATTCATTGAGGTTTGGGTTGCGTTACCTGGACTCCCCTGAGACGGGATGGTATTCTTAGCTGTTCTAGCCCCCAGAAAATTCACCATGTGAAGGGAAGACCTAAAGAAGTGGTGCTGAGACTTGCACACGGGTGAGAATCACCTGGAGCGCTTGTGAACCCACAAGGTGCTGGGGCCCACCTCCAGGGTTTCTCAGTCAGCAGGTCTGGGTGGTGTCTGAGAATTTCCCAGGTGATGTTGACGCTGCTGGCTTGGGACCATAACTTTTAACCCCTCGTTTTGACCTAGAGAAACTGAATCAATACTAACATTCTGTCCATGTTATCTTCCTCCAGTGAAACCACAATCACTGTAGTTCAGGTTTACTTTTACCAGCTCAGCTAACAAAGAGCTAAACCCCGTCTATCCCTTCATGAAAGCCTTGGGCTAGATTAACAGTGGCTGGAATCCAAAAGATGCTGAAAAGGAAAGACTTTAGTGAAGGATTATGTGGAAAGTAAAGACTAATTCTTAAAAAGCAATTCAACCATGATAAACTCAATATATTTAAATTAGCCTCACAATAGCACAATTTAAAATTGCTGAGTATCTGTAGTTAACATAAACTCACAGAAATACCCTAATTTTCTTTTCTGTAAACTAATAGAAAAATAGAATCAGTGAATATCATGAGAAGCCAAGGAAAGAGAATTGCCAAGTAGAGAAAAGAAAAAAAAAACACTAAGAGGCTAAGGGCAAGAAATGTCACTTGAAATTGAGTTAGTAGGGTTTAATCAAGGTATTTAAATGCATTCTACAATAGAGTACAACTTACAGTCTGTATTTAAGCCTGATTCAATATAATAATGATGGGCTTGTATTACAGGATAGCTATTCAACGATGCTTATGAAATGATTGTAGACAAATTATCTCTATGACATACTACAAAAGTCACATCGATAAATAAGTTTAAGACGCAGCCCTAAGTGTATAAGGGTTCGGAAGACTCCAGCTCACTCTGAACTCCTACATCTCTTGCACATGTTTATGAAAAGAAGAGATGACCCTTTTGCCACTAGTATCTCATGAATTATTCTGTAGTGAGCATCCTGTGTATTTGTTTTTTGGTTGGAAGCTTATGAGGCTCTTTGATTACTCAACAAAGAATTACTGATACCTACTAGGAGCCAAGGATACACAAATTAATAAGATACTGATCCAGCCTTCAAAGAATTAGTCAACTACATCATTTTCTGTTTACTTTACTTGAAGAAAGGAAATAGAATTAATACAACTATGCAATAAGTCATCTCAGAGATAGACAAAAATAATTTGAGCTTTGGGTTCACGGAGTTTTTCTTCTGTTACTTCTGTGTGATCTATAGAAATGAATGGTCATAGATCTACAGTTTTCTCACAAAGTGGTCTTTCTATTAGAAAACAGGCTAATTTCTAAGAAATACTGTGAATATGGGCTCTGGTTAGAATAGTTTCTGCTTCCAGGAGCAGAGGTTCATAGGGAGGGTTTGTGTGCATTGGTGTTTACGTAGGAATTGTTTAAAGAGGAGGAATTGTTGGGAGTGCCGATAATTAGAAGAAATTGAGAGTTTTTCCAAATAGAAACACAGATAGCCACAAAAGCAACCACTGATTTTCTGAGAAACTGGTAATAAAATGTAACCTTTGATCTGATATAAAAGAAAGTTCTGCATTCTCCTAGAAAATGTACCATCAGCGGCAATAAATCTTAGCTCTGACTTCCAGTCAATTATCTAGTTTCTGAACCAGTACACAAGAAAACAACAAATTCCCAACAACTATCATGGGATATAGGTACCTTCACATGCAAGAGATTCCATTGAAAAGACATATATGCTTCATAATACCAACATTCAATACCATTAGTACTTTCTAAAAATGGCCTCTACAAATTTATTTTTCACTTCACATTTCATAGGCGGATGGTTTAAAAAATACTGTTTAGCTAAAAAAAAACAAAAACTTTTCCTAACCGGTGTCAGCTCTGTTTCCATTAATCTGGAATATCTGGAAATAATTCTTTCGATTCTCTCAAAGTTGTTAGCAGAAAGTTCTTGTTGATTATAATTAAGAGAAATCAAAAATTCCTAATAGAAGCAGATCACTTAAAAGATGCAACTACTTTACCAAAGTAAACTTCAGGTCACGTATATAAAAAGGTGTCAATGTTGACATGAAACCAGCTTTTAGTACTTTCCATTTGAAGAGATGCTGTCCATTTGCAGACTGCCTAGGATGACAGGTCCAAACGCACTTCACGGGTGTCACAAGGTGCCATGAAACTTTCATGTTTCACCAAAATCTTCTAACAGATTCCTCTAATGGTCATGTTTAGTCTGTTTCCTTTAGTTTTAGGTTCACATCAAGTCTCAGATCTTTGAACTAGAAGAGACCTTGAAGATGATTTAGTCTTTTCTCTTCCAACTCCCTTTCAGACATGATTTATTGAGACCCAGAAAAGTCTAGTGATATGTCCAGTGTCTATATCTGGATGACGAAAGGGCCAAGCTTGATTGAAACCATGGTCACAGGATTCACCGTCCATTGGCATTGCTCTCACTATGCCATTTGATCAATGATATTACATGGTGCCCTGACACCTTCTTTGGAATTACATGCTCTCAACAGCTATCTGAGGGTATTGCATCCAGTCATTTGAAGAGTAAGTAAAAAGAGAAGCAGTAATTTGCACATGGAATTCTGAATTAGCTACCCTTCATGTAACTCACAGAACTATTTCTAGGATTAACTGATATAAAGCAGGTAAACTGTTAAAGCAACAGGCTTTGTATAGCATGATGCAATGTAAGCATGATACAAACGTAACGAAATTCAAGACCATAAAACTTAAAATGTTGTTATATGAAAGTTTCTTAAAGAAAAACCTAGATGTCTTGTCAAAGATATATGGAATACCACAAAATATTTATGCCAAATTTTATCCACAAATAAAATGATTGGATAAATTTTAAAGGTATATTATAAATAAATATTAAGAATAATCTTGTTACAAAAATGTATCTGAGATGGAAACAAACCTGAAATTCAGCAAAAGCTTAAGCAGCATTTGTAGAATTTTGCTTGCTTTCTAAAACTGTACCAAAATGTCAATTCTAAGAGGAAGAAGTTAAATAAAACCATAATCTCACATTTTCATAATTAAAAGGAAATGCATTTTAAACCACCTATAAAATGATAACACATTATTTTATTTCCTGTCAGCCATTTTTATATATATGCAATTGTGAGCCTTCAATGGCCGTAGAGCAATTTATCGCGTTAACAAGAAATCAGTTTCTCACAAATTAATAGACATTTTCCTCATGAAATATCAATTTGAAGAAAGATTCACAACATGGTAAGTTTCCATTATTCATGCTTTTTTCTCTGTCTGGAAAGCCTTCTACCCACCGTCACCACCAACAGCCCTTGGCCCAAGTTGCCCCCACCCTGAGTCAGCCTTCCAAATACCCACTAACCTCTTAGGACACCTAACACCCTCCCCTCCACCAAGCCTTTCCTGTCACCTCTCCCTCTTTACCCAGTTCACCAAACTCATGGCTCTATGTTCCTGCTTGTGCCCTAGTGATAATTTTTGTACTTACTCATGTACTAGTCTGTCTCTTGGACTGTGAACTCTGTAGACGTAGGGAAACCTTCCACATCTTTATACTCACAGCACAGTTCTTGGCACTTGCCATGACCAACATAACCTTGCTCAGTTTGATAAAGCTAACATTGCTCATCAAATACCTTTTTATTGACTATTTCCTACAGTGCAATTAAAAGGAGGAAATCTTAGAAAACAAGCTTTCTTTTGATTAATTTGCTCAACTCAGCACATAACCATAAAAAAGCACTCAAGTATTTAATATTTAGTACTTACTGCTGAGTTTACAATAATAGTGTTTTAATAGAAATTGGAATCATGCAGGCTGATTAAAAAAAATCCAGAGAACTTAAAAAAAGTGATATTCTCAAAAAAAAGAGTACGTGGTGATTGAACAAAAACAAACTTTCTGATTTTTATCTTCCTATATTTCCACTGGTTTCTGAACCTCAGAAAGAGATGCTGTGCCACCACATTAAATTAATGTAGCCAAAGTTCATTTATTCATTAAATCCTGAGGGGTCAGGCCACATCCTAGGTGCCAGGGAAGCAGCATTAACAGTGAACAAAACTAAGTTCCTGCTTTCAAAGGACAGTAAGACCTAGCCAGTGATGAAGAGGCCAGACTGCTGGGTTTGAGTCCGAGCTCTGCCATGTCTGAGCTGTGAGATCTTCTGTAATTTACTTAAGCTCTCTGTGCTGCAATTTCCTAGTCTATAAAATGGGAATAATACTACCTATGTTGTGGGGTTGTTATGAGTATACAATGAGTTAATATTTGTAAAGTTCTTTAAAGAGTGCCTGGCATATTTGATATAAGTGTTTGACAAAATTTCAAGGTGCTCAAATTCTACCAAAAAGAGACAGACATGAAACACAAACCTATATAATAGGTCAAGAAGTGATAAATGCTGTGAAGAAATAAGAGGGGAGAGAGAATAAAGGATGGAGGTCATTGCTATTATATACCAGGTGGTCTCTCCCAGAGTGCCTCCCTGATAATGTGACTTTTGAGCAGAAATCTGAATAAATGAGGATGGAGCTCTGCAACTTCAGGATGAGCATTAGAGGAAGGGAGACGTACAAGTGAAAGGGCTCTGCGGAGAAAAATGGCTTAGAGCCTTGAAAGAACCATAGGAGACTAATGAGAACCACTGAAGCAAAGGGAGTGAGGAGGAGAATGGCTGGAGGCCAGGTAAGAGCAGGAAATCCCACAGGGCCTTGCAGGTTATAGGAAGGACCACACATTTTAACCTGTGGGAGATGAGAAAGCACTGGAGGATTTAGAATGGAAGGGTGATGTTATTGGATTTTTGTGGTAAAAATATCTGTGGTAAAATAACACAACTGTGGCTGCTATGTAAGGAAGAGACTCTCAGGGGTGGGTCAAGAGTCAAAACAGGAAGATCAGTGGATGAACAACAGTCTAGGTGAGAGATGATGTGTCTTTGATGAAGACGGTAGTGGAGGATGAGAAAAGAAGTGGCCAGATTAGTATTAATTTCTAGGTGTAGTCCTCAGGATTTCCTGACTGACGGATGTAGGGTGAGAGAGAGGAGTCTAGGATGATTCCAAGGTCTCTGCAATGACGGAGTTGCTATCACTTGAGATGTGCAAACTAAGAGAAAGTTTATCTGTGTATCCGACACAGGTCAGATCATTTTCCTCCTCAGAAATCCTCAGTGGTCCCCTGCTTACTTTGTGAAGTAAGAATAGAATCCCCTGGGCATTCTATTCAAGGTCCTGCCTGTTGACAACGCAGTCTTGTCTCCATCCATTTTGTTCATGCTCTTTATGCTCCAGCCAACCTTGACTCATTCCTGGTCCCCAAACCTTCACAATTTGATGACTTTTTCATGATATTCCCTTTCCTGGAAGCACTTCCTCCTCTTTTGTGCCTAAGAAAATGTTACTTAATCCTTCAGTGATTAACTCGAAATCCCAACTCTCCGATGAAGCCTTCTCTGATATTGCTTGGTAGAAAGCTTTGGACTTTGTACTTCTATCATACATATTTCACTTCACCTTAAATTATTTGACATAGTTGTTTGTTTTCCTGTTTCACTGAAAAGACTGAAAGCTCTTTGAAGGTAGACATCATACCTTATTTAAGTCAGTAGGTCCTCAATTTCTAACACACTGCTTGCATTAGATAAGCATTCATACTTTTGTTGAAATGAAGCTAATTTTTGTACCTCTTAAAATATCTTTGATATGAAAAGCTCTCTTTAAACTGTTAATTTTATAATTTTGTCATTTTTAATTTTATCAATTTTCTATATAATCCAGCTATTTCACTTCTGGGTATTTATCCAAAGAACATGAAAATGTGAATGTGTAAAGATACATGCACCCCTATGTTCACTGCAGCATTATTCACAATAGCCAAGACTTGGATGCAGCCTCAGTGCCCATCAAGGGACGAATGGATAAAGAAGATGTGGAATATATACACGATGGAATACTACTCAGCCATAAGAAACGATGAAATCCGACCATTGGTGACAACATGGATGGATCTTGAGGGTATTATGCTAAGTGCAGTAAGTCAGACGGAGAAAGTCAAATACCGGATGGTTTCTCTCATAAGTGGAAGATAAAAACAACAACAACGGCAACAACTAACAAACACACAGATACAAAGATTAGATTGGTGGCTACCAGAGGGGAAGCGGAGAGGGAGGAGGAAGAAAGGGATGACTGGGTACTGGGCACATGCGTATAGAGACAGATGTTAATTAGTCTTTGGGTAGTGAACATGATGCAGTTTACACAGAAATTGAAATATAATGGTGTACAACTGAAATTTATTTAATGTTATATAAACCATTGTTACCTCAATAAAAAAATAAAATGTTGAAAAAAAGAAACATAAGAAGTTTATGAGAAAACCAAAAATTGCTTTTAATTTAAAATAAATAAAACCACAAGCATTTTAATTTAAAAACAAAAAAAGTAATAAAATTTTCTTTTTTTATAAAATGTTGATAGGTAAATTAGAGAACAAAAGAAAGGAAAGGAATAATGGAAGAGAGCACTGATGTGTCTCTGTTTTTTTGTGTGATTTTTAGCCTGATACATTTCTTTGGCTGATCATGTGGTTAATACCCTTGAGCTTTACATGATAAGGTTAAAAATCTTTCTCTGATATCCCAGTATATAGTTCAGGAAATATGCCGTAGTTTTTAGTTTTTCATTTTTTTTTCAGCATAGCTACAAGGTTCTCTGGGGACCAGCTATAAGGCAAAGATTTGGTACTGTCTCTTCCATTTCAGAAAACTACAAATTATGTGCTTTGAGACACAAGGAAGTAAAACATTGATTGTATAGAATATTTCAGTAGAGTAGAAGATATTCTAATTAACATGATAATCAACACAGGTCTTGTCATTGGAACAGATTGTATAATCGAACATTCCTTATGGATTTTGATAAACGTACTTTCTTCTCCGAGACATTTCAAGCTTCCAGTGCTATTTCTCTTTTCTGGACACAAGGTGTACAATTAAGACAAAAGAACAAAGGAAGAACCCAATGCTAACTTATAAATTAGCTATCACTTGATTATATGAGGGAATAACATGAGTCCCTCACTCTTCCGGGTGCTGATTAGAATCAATCCTATCGGGGACACTGGAAATCAGTAATGGCCTGAGAAATTCTCTATCATTTTTGATATTCATGCATAAACCTCACCCTCCATCCCAAAGTTTTGATTAAAAATAAATAAATAATTCTACCTGGGGCAGGAAGATCACAAAGTTTATATGAAACAGTCACCTTTTATTGAGCACAAACTATGCCAGGTTTAGAACTGAGCATTTTATATATAAACTCTTAATTTTCACAACAACCCAGAGGGTGGCTAATTTTATCCCCAAGTGCATAAATTGAAGCTTGGAGAGATTAAGGAATTTTCCTAAGGCTACAGAAGTCATTAACTGTAGGAGCTGGGATTTGAACCCAGACTATCTGATGCCCAGTCACTCTTTTATGTTATGATCTATTCCCTGAGATCTGCCTATGTGCCTGTGTGCCCTGCACTGTGCTGTCACTAGGGACACATGGGTGAAGAACAGCCCAGCAACTGCTCTCATGTACTTACCTAACAGCTCCACAAGAGAGAAAGGAAAATGGCTCCTATCATGTATGTTTTCTTTAAGATTTAAGGGGAAGGCTATATTGAACTTCCTAGTTCATTTTCCATCATCACATTTTATTAGAACAATTAAAATATTGTATATTTCAGATTAAAGTATCTTTTAATGGAATTATATTCACAAGTACATTTTCAAAGAATATAATGATTTTTTCCCCCTGTTATATTCCCGCTTTGTAACTGAAGATAGTGTTCCTATGACCTTGGAAATATAAAACTCTATCTGAGAGGACCTGCTGATGAATCTACTGCACATATTGGGAGGCAGTGTCAGCTGAATTCTGGTCCTGACATTGCCATGATGGACTCGGTTCTCTACTGTAAGATGTCCATCACAGGCACGCCTCAGTTTATAACAGACTGTTGTCTCCACCTATTATCTATGCTTTGTAGCTCATGGAAACATTTTGCCGTGTCATCTCTCTGAACACAGGTTCCCAAAGACATCCATACAGTCTGTTTTGAAACTAAATTTTACAAGGATGTAAAAAAATGAAAAATAAAAATCCTCCAAGGTAGAACCCAGAGCGAAAACCTCTCTTTACAACTTAGTCCTATCTGTCCAGACATTGTCAGAGTCATATTCAACCAAACAGAAATCCTTGACTTCTTATGCTGGACCAATTAAAATATTGACTTGTTTAATTTTTCCAAGTTTCTTGTTTGCTTGGTCTTCAAATTTTAATTGAACCTTCTCTTGAAAAAAAGTTCATAATATATCATTTACTCTATACTAGATATTCTGTTTAGTAATATGGGGAAAAATTGGGTGTGGGAGATCATGTGAACAATGTGTGGGGCCCAAGAGACTTAGGAAAATGTAAGTATGTACTATTTCATAGACAAACTCTAAGGAGTAAATAAAAAGCTATGGCTTCAATTCATCCAGTCAAATAGAAAGAAGACACAAGTGAAATCTGATGGGATTAAAATGTGTGCCTCTAAGATGGTTCATTTATTTTAGACGTGATGATTGGTGCATTGTAATATTATTCAGAATTTAGTCATTATTTCAAAATAATATTAATATATGATAGGCTCCTGTAATCGACAGGAACATTGTTACTAATTATTTTCCATTCCTTCTGCACAACATACCCCTTTTCTTTAAAGGGAGTAAAATATCTCTACTGATAGGTAAAAATAGCCTCAGGTTCCAGAACCTATAAGAACAGGAGTGGAGGCTTTTCAAATCTGTTGATAAATTATTTAAAACTGACTGAGCCAGAAATTCACCAGAAGAGAAAATATTTGGTAAATGATGTAGAAATCTTAAAAATCGTCAATACTGGAATATTTTAAAGCCCCTTCCCTTTTCTTCTCCACCTCTCATCTCATCCATCAATTCTCCAAACGTCAGCTTGAACCCTCTGGCCAAATCCTGTTTCAGGGAATCTACTTGTGGAAGTGGCACAGCAGGCACTGAAGATGCCATTAAACGGACATCTGCTCCTGGATACATGAACCTTAAATGGCCCATAAGCATATAATGCACCATGCCAACTTAAGAGAAATAAAAAGGCAGAAGCGAGAAAACAGAAACAAATTAAAAATATACTTAAATGAAATTTTAATTTAAATGTATGCACACACACACACACATTAATATGCTCAACTTGGTTTAGATTCCTAGCATTGAGTACAGAATTGGAATACCATAAGCTCCATCCTTATAGTAACATATGTTTTGCATTATTTTTAAAGAACTAATCCTTACATTCTTTTTGCCAAGGCATTATATTATCATTACACCAAAGCCATTTACATCTCTACAAACTTTGATCATACAGAGAAAGGATCTCTTCTTGATTTTTTCCAAATAAGCCCAAACATATCTTACAAAACAAAGCTACACATCACCCAATACGCATTGTCACTCCAAAGAACTAAAATTCTTTTCCCAGCACCCTGACCCAAAAGATGCTCTCACTATCTCCATCTCTAAAATACACTTGAAATTGACGGAGAGTTGAATTACACCCACTGCCTCTATTTTTAAAAATATTTTTACAATGTAGCAAATTGTTTCCACTCAGTAAAAATGATAGATTATTGTATAGTGTGAAAAAAATTAATGAGCAGATGGAATACCAGCCCATAATTCATTAAAATATTGCACTGGGTTAATTCAGCAAATAAAAATGGAGAAGTGAGCAGATGGCCATTTATAGTTCTCTTGATTTCTTAAACTACTTCTTTACAGCCAGAACTGCTCCTATATTTAACTTGAAATGCACAGCTCTTACCATATGCACAGTAAGTAAGCATTCATGTGACCTCATAAACTTTTCATATTACACAGCAATGATTTTTATGATTTAGTTAAAGGAACACTACACACTTACAGAGTAAGTTATTCCCATATCTCCAATATTCTGGGGATAATGTGAATTTCCTAGACTCAGTAGATCCTTGCCATCATTATCTGGTCTGAAGTAGGTTCAAGTAGTCACACAGGTAAAATCTCACAAAAGGAAGTGATCAGCTTTGTTATAAACGCTGAAGGATGCCAATGCCAAGCACACAAAATTATTACAGAGTAGGTGGTGTTTCTCTTAAGGCAATGCTTTTTCTCCATCATACCCCAATCCTATAACTAACTGCCTTTTAAAAAATTCTATCATCATGTAGAGCAAATGGAACTCTCACACAAGTAAACTGAATCAACCACTCTGGAAAACTGTCGGGCAGTATCTACTATGGCTGATCATATACACGCTGTAAGGCTCAGCAATTCCACTCCTAGGTATATACCCAACAGAAATGGTTGCAGGTACCCACAGAACACACAGATACGTATATTCATAGAAGCGCTATTTGTAAAAGCTTGAACCACGAATTGTGACATAGTTATAGAATAATATAATATAACATAGATATATAATACACAATGAAAATCAGTGAACTCCTGCTACAAAAATAGCACAAGTGATGTCACAATGCCACAGACATAAAGCTGAGCAAAAAGAAGACAAACACGAGAGCATAGATCGTGCAATTCAATTTATATAAATGTCAAAGTTCGACAGACACTCTGTGATGACAGAGATCAGCATAGCGGCTGCTTTGGAAGAACAGTGACCAGGACAGCAGGGGGCTGTTGGGGCTGGCCAGGCTCTGTTTCCTGATCTGGGTGGTTGTTACATATGTAGGTTCCTATTGTGAAAATGCATTGAGTGTCACACTTACGATTTGTGAACTTCTTAGTAGGTACAATAGACTTTAATTTTTTTAAGTTCACTTTAGAAGATAAATGAACACTATTAAAGAAAAAACTCCTCTATATCAGTGCCAAGTATACTGAAGAAATTATGCCAGTGATTTACAGCAAGAGTTGTATTGTGTCAGAGTTAACACAAGTGATATAATAAAATGAATATTATTCTAAGGTTTTTCATAGAATTCTCCAACGTCCAAGTTCAAAGAAAGTCCTTGGAAACTTCACGTGATGCCTCTCCCCTGTTATAGAAGACACGTGCTGTTTCTCCCAAGCATGGGCCCTTCCTCCTTCTGCTGAGTGCCCTACCTTTCATTTGTGAAACTCCTTTCCCCAATTCTCCTCTATGTGGTTTGTGCCCAGTGACACTCTCTCCAGCTCTGCAGGTGAGCGCTGGGTGACTCAAGCCAGTGTTTCTCTTAGGAACAATGTTTTCATTGGGGCAGGACAATCCCTTGTTGTATGGGACTGACTCACGCATTGTAGCATGGGTTACTTCCCTGGACCTTACCCAAGATGCCTGTAGCCTGTAGGACCTGTAATTCCTAATACACGTAGCCTAGAGTTCACCACTGGTTTTCTTCAGAAAATATCAGAGACAACAGACCAGGCATAAAGTCTTGTTCATTGTTATTCCACCTAAGCCTAACAGTGCCTTGGGCATATTAGCTTTTCAATAAAGGTCATTTGAATTTATTTGGCATATATTCAATGAATGTTTATTGAGTGTCTTTATGTGCTAGGCATGATTCCTGTCAGTAGGGATACAGCAGTGAATAAAACAGACCAAATCTTGCACACATCGCTTCTCTTCAGGTAAGAGAGAAAGAGATGATTAAAAAAATATAATAATAAATGAATACAAACAGAAAAACTGCAGATAGTGATAAGTGCTCTGAAGTTAAGAAAGCAGGGTAATACTATAGGAATAAAGCGGAAGGGGGCTGGGTGCATCAGTAGTTCTCAACCAGGGGTGATTCTGCCTCAGTGACATTTGATGAGGCGTTTTTTGTTTTTTGTTTTTTTTGAGGAAGATTAGCCCTGAGCTAACATCTGCTGCCAAACCTCCTCTTTTTGCTGAGGAAGACTAGCCCTCAGCTAACATCCATGCCTATCTTACTCTTTTTTATATGTGGGACACCTGTCACAGCATGGCTTGCCAAGCAGTGCCATGTCCGCACCCGGGATCCGAACCGGCAAACCCCGGGCTGCCGAAGCAGAATGTGCACACTTAACCACTGCGCCACCAGGCTAGCCCCTGATAAGGTATTTTTAATTGTCACAACTGAGGGCATCTAGTGGGTAGAGGCCAGAGATGCTGCTTAACATTTTACAAAGCACAGGACAACTCCTCCCCACAAAGAATTACCCAACCCAAAATGTGAACAGTGCCAAGGTTGAGAAACTTGACTTTAGATAGAGTGATCAGGGAAAGGCTCTCTGAGGAGGTCCCATTGGAGCTAAGACCTGAATGATGACAGAGAGCCAGGCGAGCAAAGTTTAGGAGAAAGAACATTCCAAGTCAAGGGAACAGCAAGCGCAAAAGCCCTAAGGTGCAAATCAGTTTAGGTAGTTTGAAGAAAACAAAGAAGAGTAAAGGGGCTGAACTCAACCAGGGAGAACAAAGGTACATTCAAGACGAGTTTGGGCAGGTAACAGGACATTCAAGAGAAGGTTGGGCAGGAGGCACAGACTAGATCATTGAGGGCTTTATGAGTTATGGTAAGGAGTTTGAATTTTATTCTAAGTACAAAGGGAAGTCCCCAAAAAGTTTCAAGCAAAGAGATGACATAATCAGATTTTAAGAAATCACACCACCCGTTGTGTGGAGAATGGCTTGTAGGAGGGCGAAAGTGGAAACAAGCGGTGAGTAAGAAGACTGCAGCAGTGGTCCAAGAGAAACAGGATGACGGCTTGGATATACATATGCAGAGTTGCCAAATAAGATACAAGAAGTCAAGTCAAATTTGGATTTTGGATAAACAATAAATAATTTTTGTAAGTATATCCCATGCATTATTTGGGACATGCTCATAAAAAAAAATTACTTAGTATTTATCTGAAATCCAAATTTAACTGCGCATCTTTTATTTTTATTTGCAAAATCTGGCAACTCTATGCATGAATGGATGAAGATCTGCATAAGTAAACACAGGATAATATACGTTTGGAAAATGAGCTAACCTGCTACATTTTTCAAATTAAAAAATAAAAGGTTCTGCATGAATGGTTTCTGTATGTGGAAGAAGGATATGTTCAAATAGATATTGTTTATATAGGAGATCAATTAAGTACCTAATCAATTTTGACATTTACCTCTCCCTCTCATTAGTTTAAAATCTCCAACCAGCTTCAGGTTATCCCTCCAGTAGCTCAGTGAAAGCTGGAACATACATAATAAATTGGTTCTGTGGCCCCCTAAGCTGTTTTCTGTTCCCATCAACCTGGAACCAAGAGTTCCTGGAACCTACCTTGTGGTAGGCTTCTTGCATGATTTTTATTTCATATGTGAAGTAATAAAATTTCCAAGTTCTGTCAATTCTTTTGCAATTTCTCCTTTTTTTTTTTTTTTTTTTGAGGAAGATTAGCCCTGAGCCAACTGCTGCCAATCCTCCTCTTTTTGCTGAGGAAGACTGCGCCTGAGCTAACATCCGTGCCCATCTTCCTCTACTTTATATGTGGGATGCCTACTACAGCATGGCTTTTGCCAAGCGGTGCCATGTCCGCACCTGGGATCCGAACCGGTGAACCCCGGGCCACCAAAGCAGACGTGCGAACTTAACTGCTGTGCCACCAGGCCGGCCCCTCCTGCTTATTTCTTGCATGGTTACCAGGGTTCTCTCTCTTATTCACTAGTATCATCATGTCACTCTCAGGTTTAAACCTTCCAATGTTACTTATCATTGGCAAGAATTGGAGACTGGTCATTCTTAGGCTGCATCAGGCCAGCAGGTATCTTTAATCTGGCTTACACAGTAATAAAAAAGAGTCAATGTTTAAAATTGAGCATTTTCTTTAAAATCTGGGTGTCTGGCTGTATTTGAAAGATCTGAAGATCTGGTCACATCACATCTGCACTTACTCATGGCTATAACCACTGGAGTTGAATACAAACTTTCTCTCAATAGGACACACGGGTCCTCACCTGCTTAGGTGACTTGGCTGGCATCTGACATTGTGGCTGGAAATGGATTACCTCAAACGCCTTCACAGCTAGCACTGGGGACCCCTGGAAGTTCTTCTCTTGTTCCCCACTTCAGGTCAAAGCTCCGTGAGGCCTCTAGCCCCAACAATCTCATTTTGTCCCCTGCTTCTTCACCTCCAATAGCTGTGAAAACCTGAATCCACCTTTTTTCTTCTTCAATCCAGATTTTCTTTTTGTTTATTTTGATTTCCCATTTAAAATCGGTTTAGAGCAATCTTAACATTGTTCATTATTTTGATTTGCTTTCTGAAAGTTCACAGGCGTGTATTCCCTAGGTGTTTCTTAGGCGCTTGTCTCATCTCGCCAAGATGACTGCGTCAACTCCCTGAGGACAAGGGTCCTCCCAGCTGCTCCTTCTAGCAGGTCTGGACTTCCCAAAAGCATGCAAAGTTGTTGTTGCATGAAATGACTATGCTGCAATCTAATCAGCATATAAAAAGAAAAGGGAGCCTGAATGTATTCCTTTTTCTAATGGTATAGAGGTATGGTTTCAAACTGGTAATTTTTCCTGAAATCAATTATTAAAAATAGTATGTAAGAAATAGACACTAAGCCAGCTCTTTTAAAGTTTCTGTTTAAAGTAATTTAATAAAGCCCCTCTATTAAACCATATTATCTCATTTTATTCCACAGATATATTTGATTCTATGACCAATAAAAACTAAAAATTCTACTCATTTTGCTCTTACTTCTTATGAGATTATTAAAACTCAGAGATTCAATTTTCCATCGTTTTAAGAAGGCTGGTTATTTAAACGTTAAAGGCTTGAAATGAGGAAATAAAGCATTCTCTGGCTTTGTATGTATCTGTTAGAAATAGAAGGAAGGAGAGGCGAAGTGTGAATTATAAGAAAAAATTTTCTAACTGTGAGCAGATATCAAAACCCAGTCCTTTTAAACTGGTATGTAGAAAACAATGAGTTTTAAATAATTTACTTAAATCATATACCTTAAAAAAAAAGAATAACTTTTGAAGAGAGAGGTCCAAAAATCAATATTTCCTCAATCACAAAGAAGTTCTTTCCATACAATAGTTACTTGGAAAGAAAATTTTTAAAAGGTTCAAAGTAAAAAATTAATTAGTAAGAAATCCACTCACAGCAGGGATTATCAAACAATCTGTGTTTTCCTAAATCAGCTCCTCTTGATGCGTTGTCAGGATCATGAGGCATGACAAATTTTAAATGGGCTCACTGCCGAGAACTCATCCATAAGCTACAACCATTTCGCACAAATGCACAAAATCTGAAGCAGTGAATAAAGCAGCAAATACGCGTGGTTTAGCTGCTCCCATTGTGCAGGCAGTTAGTGAAGATGAAAATAATAACATTATAGACAAATCTTTTAGGAAAGGCTCATACTTTAATACACCATGTGAAATGATGGATTGCATTCTTCGTAAACTTATATACATGTGGTTTGGAAGATGCTTATTCATTAACAAATAAGAAAAAAAAATTCCTCAATCAAATAGAATCTTTGGAGTCGGTATAGAATTTCGGGGAAAAAGTATTCGTAGAAGGACACTAGTTTCTGATTGGATTAAATCGTACACATTAAGGGAAGAAAAGTCAAAGAAAATTTGAAAAATCACTAAACAGAGAAAATTAATTATCAACTCAAATATAAGATAGCAGCCAGTAATTATTCAAGGGAGATTATATTGTTCACTACCCAGCACAAGACTGACTGATATCAGAGAATTCACAGAGAATCTTATCATATACCACGTTAGTTAGCACTTGGGAGGGATCGTAATGAGTGTCTAAGGCCTGTCACTCTGGAAATACCACCGGGAAAGGCTGTACAGTGACTTGCACAAGGTCGCCCAATTTGTCAGTGACGGAGAAAGGGCTAAAAGTTAGGCTTCCTGGTGTGGAAAAAAATACCGACATTTCTTGAATTAGCTGAGCTGATTATTTGCCCTGATAGCATCTTGCTTGTTGTTGGCTTGTGGGTATATTTATTTAAATGAAAGGTTAAGCCAAATATTCTATCTGTCCTAAGAATGTTTGAGAGAGGTTTAAAAGGCTCTTTAGTCAGGGATGTAAAAACACTATTGCCAGCAAGAGGAGACTAGGAGATATTGAGCAGCGGAGAAGATTAGGAAAGCAACTCTAAGAGAGTCTCAGTTTCAACCTAATCTGAATATCTTTGAGCAAAGTGAGGTCCAGAGAGGTGATACAGCTGGTTGCTGGCAGAAATGGGACTAGAATGCAGTCTACCCGTCCAGTCCAGGGTTCTTTCCTCTGCATCTGGTCCCTGAGTTGTGTGTTCAGGGAGAGGCTTCATTGTAACATTGAGAAGGAATTATTCATTGAATAAGATAATCATATTAAATGTAAATGCCAACACCATACTCGAAAATCTGACGTAGATGATTTTTTGGTTATTCGGTGTTGTGCAACGTGTCTATTACTGCTTTTTGAAATTAGAATGGACTAACAGCCATTGCCTTAGCATACGGCTCACGTGTCTTTAATGCACTAGTTCATCATGAGCAAACAAGGACCCAGGCGGCACCAACGACTCACAGACTCTAGGATTGAAAGTCATGTCAAGCACTGGCTGAACCAATGCACTAAAACTTCATTGATTCAGACCATTTGGGAGGAACGGGGTATGAGGCGGGGGCAAATCAATGGTAAAAAATGTCTGAAATTAAATACTTTTAAAGAAATACAAACTAATTATTTTGAATTAGTAAAAGTAACCATTTAAGTACTGTCAAATATAAGTCCTTTAGGGCTTATTTTAATAATTGAATAACTCATTTGTAATTAGCAAATTGTTTATATGCAAATGACATCAGAAAGCATTCAAAATTACATTAAAAATATGCCATCAAATCTTATTTGCTCCAAACTTTGCATGGAAAACTTTTCCCTAAAGAGAGTAGAGAGGTAAAATTTAGTCTAGTTCTAGTTAAGTTGTAAAAAGTCTCATAGTAATAATGCTCTTACTACTTACTATAAGAAGTGATAATAATAGTAAAAATAATTTATTTCTGGGGCCAGGCCGGTGGCGAAGCAGTTAAGTTCGCATGTTCCACTTTGGCGGCCCAGGGTTCGCCAGTTCGAATACTGGGTGCAGACATAGAACCAACCGTTTGGCAAGCCATGCTGTGGTAGGTGTGCCACATATAAAGTAGAGGAAGATGGGCACGGATGTTAGCTCAGGGCCAGTCTTTCTCAGCAAAAATAGGAGGATTGGCAGATGTTAGCTCAGGCGCTAATCTTCCACAAAAAGAAAAAAGAGAAAAAATATTTTAAAAAATAAAATAAAATAATAATTTGTTTCCACCCCTCATAGGCAGACCATATGTATTTTCTAACTTTTGCCCTAACAGAGCTCTGTGCACTGAGGGTTTTCTACCAGCATAGAGGTGAAGATATAGCAGCAACGAGTTCCACAGCCTAGACTAGAACCCAGGTCCTCTGACCCCTGCTATGCACCCTTTCACTCTTCCACGTGCTCTCCATGATGGAGCACAGTGCTCTGGGTTAGGCCAGATGAGCTCTAACATCATTTTTCGCCCTCAGGGTCTATATTTCTATGGCTTTATGGGCACCGTGACCTCAAAGAGTAAGGTACACATTACACATATGCACAATTGAGGCTTAAACTCGCTGGCTTTCAGAGACTCTGGATTTCCCTTCAGTGGGCTGTTCAGTGTTCCATGGATCGGCACCTGTGTTCAATACCTTCAATCCTTGTTGATATGAGGTAGGCATAACTGTTCAAATTATCTTTGGTTCCTCCAACTCTTTTCCCTAAACACCAGGTTTAATTCATAAAGGAAACTGAGTCAACTATCCCTTAGTTATTCTAACAGCAAAATAAAAATGGTAGTTCCCTATCCACCATTAACATTACCAAGACCTAAAGTTATGGATAATCTCTTCTCAGGCAACAATTAACTGTGAGCTTCAATTTGGCAAGGATAACAGAGACTCCAAAAAAAAGAGTCTTGGAGATTAATTTGTCAAATGGAGAAACAAAGTGTGATAAGGACAGGTGTTTTTGCTGCTAACTATTAATAAAGAGGAAGCTGAAATAAACTTGCCCTATAGTTCAACTGTAGAGTCTCTTTCACATTATCCTATATATATATACCAATATTATGGTTATTATTGGCCTTACTTACATTGCTATAGATACAATCTTAAACATGACACAGTTTAAAGTTTACTAGCAGTGCAATGTCACCTCTTAGTTTTAGAATATGATGGAAGGGAAATCTTTTTCAATTGATACATGTGCACATGTCTAACTGGCCAGTGACATCAAATTTGGACAACCAAATCAACTAATAATTGATTAACATGCAGAGTTGACTAATATGCATACAGAGGAGAAAAGATGACTTGAGCCTTAAATAATGCTGTGAATGGATTAAGTGAGCACTCCCTTCATCACTCTATCAGTCCTTTATCATCTAGATTTTTCTGCTTGATTTCCCACCATACATATCCTCCACCCCGGACCTCCTGAACTATTTACTCACAGTTGCTTCAACAACTATTTTCTTGCCACTATTCCTTTGCAAATGATGTTTCTCACCTCAAATAGCCCCTTTCTCCCTTCTCTTCTCTACCTACAGAATTCTACTCATCTTTAAAGACTCAGCTTACATGTCACCTCCTCAGAGAAGCCCTAAGTAAATGTACATTAATCTATATTCAAAAGTACTTTGGTCAAACCATTACTATAGCACTGGCCATAATCAGTCATCACTTGATTAGACATTTCATCCATTAGATTGTACATTCCTCGTGGGCAGCATCATTGTGTTATTCCTTGTTATATTTCTGCTACTCCTTAGCCATTTGCCCCTTACACTTTTACCCCTGACCAGTATGCTTCCCAGTATCTTGCACAGTGTTGAGCATCAAGTAGGTCCTATAAATGCCCAATGGAACCAGAGTAGTAGTGGCCAATGGACAGTCGGGATCTAATGGGTAGTTAGATTTGTGTGTGTTGAAAACCCTCCCAAATATAATGCATTGACCCAAAGTCTCAACTCCCTGACCTTTCATTTAGGCTGTAAACCAGAATGTATGAATCTTTGTTCATTCTTTTAATATGCTATACACTTATATTTCAGCCTTACATTAATTCAGGATATTAATTCCACCAGTGCTTTTGATGGAAGCTATAATTTATATCATTGAAAAACCTTTCTGTGGCTTAATATTCGGAGGTGTAAGAATACAAATGACACTAAACATTAATTAGGCAAAGAAATATGAGTAAAGAAACTGTACTGTGTATAAACTTAGGGCCAAAATTAAGGCTAAAACATTTCACAATTAAAATAGGATCAAACGAACAAGTGTCACAGGTCATGCATTAATCAGAAAGGATGCAAACCAAACCAAAGGCACATTTATTGCTTAAAAAATATCCTCAACTCTAAAACACCTACAATTATTAATTATTTATAAACAAGAACTGGAAGTGTTGACATTGTATATTCCCATAAAATGAAACATAAAATAATAATGTCTCAATCCTGTACAATCCCATCAAGTTAATGATACAGTTGAACAAGGATCCTGTGAAGTTTTAGGTGGGTAGGCACTGATGACCACCTAGAAATGGCATGTATTGTGTTAATATCTCAGTCTCCTCTCGCTTTAAACAGTGTCTCTCTTTTTGACACTAATACCATAGAGAGACAGTATGAAATGGCCTATCCAGCCCTGAGATATAATCTTGACATGCCACAAACTTGCTGAGTGACCCTGAGCAAGGTTTGTATTGCTCTAAGCATAAAGCTCCCAATTTAAATAAAAGGGGTAGAATAGTTCATCTTTATTTTGTTTCAATGAATATTCAATCATTTCTTTTTGTACAGTTTATTTGATTTGTTTTCCCTGACTGTACTCCTCACTCAGAGGAAAAGAGTGGTGGTCTGGTGGTCTGATAAAAAACATATGCAATTTTTAGCATATTTGGTAGCTGCAAAGTCAGTTTATTTAAAGATGTTATTCATTGTCATGCTTCCAGCCTCAAGTAATAGAAAGTCTAACTTCATGCAAAAGTATTCTCTCATATAATAAGATACCTGGAGTGTGGATGGGCTCAGGGCAGGGTGAAAGATATCATCAAGGACCCAGGTTCTTTCCACATCTTTGGTTAATCAATCCCCAGATACCACAGAGAGAGGCTAATCAATCCCTAGGTTAGTCAAGGCCTGGCTGAAACTCCAGGTATGGTTAGATAGTGTGACATTATTCTTACTTCTAGAACAGAAGAAATTCTGTCCTTTTTATTTTAATGAATTTATTATCATAGGCTACACTGACCTTGTTCTTGAAGTGACTAAAGTTCATCAATGCAGAATGCATTTCAGATTGCAGTGGATTGCAACCAAGCGTTATCTGAAATATCTGGAATAAAATTTTCAACGAGATAAATATAGTACAACACCAAAACAAAATCATAGCTGCTATAGATTAAAATATGGCATATGGTATGTACAGTCCATTCCCAAACCCACTGTTCTCACATATCACCTGTTTTTGTATTGGTAAATACTATATTGCAGTCTAAAAATGGACTATGTGAGGAGACAGTAACCATACTATCTAGGCACTTGAATGTAAAGATTCACATAGTTAAATGGTAGTATTTGCCAAAAACACTGTAATATGAATACATCACAGAATATTTAGCCATGTCCCTATTTTATATTTCCAATAACATTCTAGTAGCACTCACGTACATGCCTTCTGGAGCGTATATAATTGACAGTTTCTCTGTGTTGGAGTCCTGGTAGTGGAAGTCCTCCTGGGTCATAGGGTATGTACATATTTTATTTTCACAAATGCTGCCAAATTACCTTGCAAACTGCTTGTACTCATTCCCATAAGCTGTATATGAGAGTTTTTGTTTCACCACATTCTCATAAACACACGATATGAAAAGACATTTTAATGTTTACCAATCTGCTGGGCACGAAGTGGCATCTCATTTTTGTCTTTATTTGCACTTCCCAGGTTCCCAGTGAGATTAAACTTAAACACTTCCTTATGTCCATTAACCACGATATCTTTCTCCTTCTGAAAAAATGCCTATTTGTTCTGTTGGCCTATGTTTCTATTAGGATATTTTCTACTTCATATTGACTTTGTAAGTTTTTCATATATATGTTGGTTCTTGCGTGTTAATGCCTTTTATTCCTCTACTCTCATTTTATTTTTGTACACCTTTATTGATGTATGATTGACAAACAAAAATTGTCTACATATTTTGGTTGCACAATGTGATTTTTTAAAGGAGTACAATGTGATAATTTAATATACGTACACATTCTGAAGTCATTACCACAATCAACTTAGCTCACACATCCATCATCTCATATAGGAGTACAGATATCTCTTCGAAATACTGATTTTATTTCCTTTGGATATACAACCATAAGTGGAATTGCTGGATCATATGGCAGTTCTATTTTTAATTTTTTGAGAAACCTCCATATTGTTTTCCATAATGTTTGTACCAATTTACATTCCCACCAACATTATTCAAGGGTTCCCTTTTCCCCACATCCTAGCCAGCACTTGTTACTGCTCGTCTTTTGGCTAATAGCTATGCTAACAGATGTAAGGTGATATCTTATTGTGGTTTTGATTTGTATTTCCCTGATGATTGGTGAAGTGGAGCACCTTTTTATATACCTGTTGACAATTTGTATGTCTTCTTTAGAAAAATATCTCTTCAGGTTCTTTGCCTATTTTTAGTGAGGTTATTTGTTTTTTGCTATTGATTTATGGGAGTTCCTTATATATTCTGGATATTAACCCCTTAACAGATATATGGTTTGTAAATATTTCCTCCCAATCCATAGCTTGCCTTTTCACTCTTTTGCTTGTTTCCTTTGCTGTGCAGAAGCTCTCTAGTTGGATGTAGTAACACTTACTCATTTTTGCTTTTGTTGCCCATGCTTTTGATGTCATACCCAAACAATCATTGCCAAAGTCAAGGAGCTTTTCCCCTATGTGTTCTTCTAGGAATTTTATGGGTTTCGGGTCTTACATTTAAATTTTTAATCCATTTTGAGTTAACTTTTGTGTATAGCATAAGATAAGGGTCCAATTTCATTCTTTTGCATGTGGCTTTGCCAACACCATTTATTGAAGACACTCTTATTTCCTCATTGTGTATTATTGGTGCCATTGACAAAGAGGAGTTGACAAAGAGGAGTTGATGTGTGGGTTTATTTCTGGTCCCTCTATTCTGTCCGTTGGCCTACATGTCTGTTTTTACACCAGTACCCTACTGTTTTGATAACTACAGTTTTATAATAAAGAAATAAAAAGCATCCAAATCAGAAAGGAAGAAGCTAAATTGACATGAATCAATCTTATATACAGAAAATCCTAAAGACTCTACCAAAAAACTATTAGAAATAATAAATTCAGTAAAGTTGCAGGATACAAAATCAGTATACAAAAATCAGTTGTGTTTCTATAGACTAATACTGAATTATCTGAAAAAGAAATTAAGAAAACAATCTCTTTTAGAATAGCATTAAAAGAATAGAATACTTAGGAATAAATTTAACCAAGAAGGTGAGAGATCTGAAATAGTACACTGAAATAGCACTATAGTATTTGATATAGTATCTGATCAGAAAGTATCTGATATAGTACACTGAAAACTATAAGACGTTGATGAAAGAAATTGAAAAAGACACAAATAGATGGAAAGACATATCATGTTCACGAATTGAAAGAATTAATATTATTAAAACGTCCATATTACCCAAAGCAATCTACAGATTCAATGTAATCTCTATCAAAATTCCAATGGCACTTTTCACAGAAATAAAAAAAAATAATTCTAAAATTCATGTAGAACCACCACAAAAGACCCCAAACAGCCAAAGCAATCGTGAGAAAGGAGAACAAGCTGGAAGCATCACACTTCATGATTTCCTTTATTCTCATTTTACAAGGATTTGGGAAGGGGAGAGAGGAGAATGGACGTAGCGAATCTATTATGTCAGCCAGAAGTCCTGAGCTCTCCATACCTAAGACCCTCTTCCCTCTGTCATACATGCTGGTTTATGTACTTCAGCTGCAGCTAGAAAGTTACCATGGCCTCTGACCTGTCCCTTTAATATATCACCCACAATAGCACTTTTAACTTCTTCTCTCATCAAAGAGATAGATGGAGAGAATGCTTTTATTCTGCTGCAAATATATGTGGAAAATGGACATTTTCCCATGGATTTAGTAGGAAATTCAGTTACTATGAGTTCTTTAAATAATTTGGACTTTCTATTTGTTCTGTTCTTGATATGTTTGAGCACTATCCCAGAGGTCAATTGAGCACTTATCTAGGGTCATGAGGAATAGCTTGCCTGTTTTAAAACTGGGGATGGGGATGAGGGAAGACTCAGTGTAATGAGATAGTCTGTCATTTCCATAGATTTAATTAAGAGCTCTTTATTTTAGATTTGCCCAGATCGTTTCATGGAGAAAGCATCCCACATTAATTCTCATGACCTTGTACTTTCTTTCTCTTTTATTTTCATGTATATATTGCCATGGTTTTAAAGAGTCGCTCCATTCAAATAGGGAATTTCTTCTGGTTTTGTGACTAAGTGATACTTAAGCAGTATGCCAATGAGACATTCATTATGCAAGGTGCTAAGGCAAAGCGCCCAATGATCTGTGAAGAAAATAGAGCTTCATCTCTGGTATTTGAAACTACTTTCCAAGACAGCTTATAGCAGCTCACCACGAAGGAAAAAAATAGTCTCGAGTAATTTTATAAGACAAAAGAATAGCGAGTATGTACTATCTTCACTTAAAAACACATAAACTGAATACAGTCTGAATTTTTCCCAAAGAAAGAGTTCCTGAATAGGTAAAAGAAAAGTTCTACAAAATGCATCAGCCAGAAGTACTGTGCTAAATTGCCCAATTACTCATGCTCTATAGAAACTTTCAAAATGCAGTTCACACCACTTGCTGAACTTGTTAGTTCATTTTCAATTGCAAGGAACAACAAAGTGGTTTCTTTTTCCTATTTTTGGGCAGTGAAAAATGAGTTAGGTCATAAACTAGATGTGTATCATTATCATTTATATCTGAAGAGGCTACAGCCAATTATAGCATGTCCTGTATATCTGCAGGGCAACAAATAGAGGCAGGAGAAAAGTCAAAATGGTGTTTGCACACAGGCTGGCCATACTGTTATGGCACAGACCTGAGCCTCAGGGCCAGGGCAATGGGAGGGGAGCTGGTGATTATGGTGCATAAGAGGCTCCTTGGGCTCAATTCTCTTCCAAAAGCCCATCAACCCAGAAGAATATAGCATTACAACGGAAGGTGATGAATTTTGGCATCAGGCATGCCTCCCCAAAACATGGCCATTAGCAAGTCACTTAATCTTATAAGAGAAAAGGGTATGATAATACAAACTTCACAGGGCCTTCATCAAGACTAAGAGATACAATCCGTGTAACATGGGCAGCACAGTGTATTGCACCTAACAGGTGCACAATTAAGTTCCTTCAAATCCCCCTCTCATGTTACATAATGGATCCCCGTTGTTAAACTGGGTGTTATTATTATGCTGGGAGTCCACGCCAAAGAGCAGGGCACCTTTCAAAACCTTTGAGCAGCTGTATATAGAGTGACATGATTCTGCAGGACTGTCACAGACCCCCTATACCTGTACACCGACTAGAGCTTCTGCCAGTGAGTTCTGTCGGCGTGACCAGCCCTCCCTTCCTTTTCTTCTATACTTGAGAGTCTTCCTCACAAATGTAACTTGAAGCATTTTTTTCCACTGCTACAAGACTTCCTCAAGCATAAGAGGAAATACCTGAAGTTGGGAAAGCTTTCTCAAAAAACATTTTTTAAAGACTAATGGGTGCTTGCTTTGGCAGCACATATACTAAAATTGGAAGGATACAGAGAAGATGAGCATGGCTTCTGCGCATTATGACATGCAAATTCATGAAGCCTTCTATATTTTTGTTGCATCACTATTTTGCACATCTGAAACTAACATAATATTGTATGCCAATTATACTTCAATAAAAAAAAAATAAAGACCAGTAAGTGTTCATGCTGAAGGAAGAGGGATCAAAAAAATAATAACTCTCAAAGCAAAACAAAAACTGTCACTCTGTCACCATCAAAGATACCTGGGGTCTGATTTCTTTTTAAGGTTTTCTTCATTCCTTTACAATATACATAAGTGTGATAGGTTTCTGTTTAACCAAGAATGGGATCTCACACAACGTGATGGAAAGAAATTGAGCCTCACCTAAGCCACTGCCAGACCTATGTCATGAGATCCTTTTTATTACAACCGCTATATAAGATGATTACAAGTTTGATTTATTAGAAAAATTAAATCGAGATCAGAAGAAAATATTTCATTGGTTGAATTACCAACTAGTTTTCCACCCTTAGGCTCTTTTTCTGTTCTCTTAGCTGGATCCATGGCTCAGTCCAGCCCTATCTCCAGGGGGCAGCTCTTGCCTTCTTTTTCTCAGCCAGACCTCAGTCAGAAACCTCAGTTTCTCTCTGGATCCCTGATGTCAGCCTTTGCTGCTTTCTCTCTGTGCTCCCTGACCTTTTATGAACCAGAAACAAGGAGCCTCTTACAGTTCCTCTAAGATACTTGAGTTTCCTGCCCTCTTCCCCCCAAACTGCCACATGGAGGGCTGCTGGCTCCTTACTTCTGGATGAAAGACGCTCATGTCACTCACACTGTCCTCTTGCCTGTTGTATGTACACAATGAAATACAACTGATAATTTTACTGAAACTCAATTGCTAGGAAAGATGTTTTTCCTGTTGTGATCCCAAAAGAAAGAGATTCCATCTGCTTGATCTGAACTTTGACTCTATATTTTAAAAATCTGAAATGTCAAGAACAATGTGATAAAGACTATTTAGAAATTTTGGGGAAATAAGTCTAAATTCACTGGTTAAACATTATCACTGATGTTCATTATTTTATTTTTAAAGAGCTACCATTTATTGAAAACTTGCCAAGGGCTTGTTGCTAAGGGTTTACTTAATACGAATCATCTCATCTAATTCTCACAAGGTAACATTATTCTCATTGGTGATTAAGTAACATGTCCCACGTATGGCCACTAATAGGTGAAGTGCATATCTTTGAGCCCAAGCCAGCACACCCAGGAGCCTACAACTCAAACCCCCGCAGCAACACTTTCCACGATAAATAACATATCTGTCCTTCACCTAGCAGGTTAGACAAGCTTCAGGGTTGTTTCCAGCTATAAGTCTGTGGAGGGCCTGCACTGAAACTCTCATAGATCTCAATTCAGGAATATGCACATAGGAATCATGAATACACGCTTTTTGATTAAGATGATAATAATTAAAAATAAAATTATATGAATGATCATATGGAATACTGATTAAACCAATTTAAAAAAACCCCTATCACCACTCCACTAAAGATGCATTTTAGCATCTTGATGATTTAATAGAAGATTGCTATATTGCAATTCCCAGCTGCACAAAACCTATTCTCAAGGATGATCATTATAATCTCGTGCTTTATTAAACATCTGAAAGGAATGGCATAATGGTTCTTCAAGGACAGCTCCATTAGGAAAAAAAAAATAGAATAATCTACAGTATAATGTGTTTAAAATGCTTTTTAAAATAGTGTTGTCATTAAGGTGATCAGCACCTGGGTTATTCTCATTGAAACAGCCTGAGGTCTGCTGATTAAAGAGACAGCTATGCCTCCTTTTCCTGGCCCATTAAATGAACCAAAGATATAATCTACACATATCTTCCTGTGGTCTAGTTTCATTAGGATGAAAATCTTCAAAGACCAGTTAGATATCAGTGCAATAAACTAGGCTGGGAAATAAAGGAGTGGAATGATACATAGCTTTATCGACCAATAAGATTTAATTGACTATATATCTTATCACTTAGAAATTGGTCAAAATGGCCCCAAAATTTAGTTTGATGCTAATAGAGCCATATTCTAAAGTCAGAACGTGATTTTTTTAAAGCACAAGCCCACCATTCTTCATCTTCTCTTGGCCAAAATTATATCAGGCATTTGGAAGGAATCTTGCCCAATAATTAATTAATATTCCTCATTTCACATCTAAGATTACAGGTGGGACTCTATGGGTCTGAAAAATGAATAATAAGATTAATAAGACTTACATTTCTATTTTGACATAAAATATCCAAAAAACTTTGTTTGTTTCCATTTTAAAATTCTGTTTCCAATTTAAAATTTAAAACATCAACAATATTATGATTCCCATTTTTCAGATGAGGAAAATGAGGATCAAAAAGATTTGCCTGAGTTGACATGAAGCCTAAATGGCTAAAAGAGGAGTCTAAGCTAGACCATCAAACTGGCCCTAGGCTCTTTATACTACACTATCTTTTTTAAGTTAAAATTTCCCCCTCACCTGGCACTTGCCATCCTGCCTAAATTCTCCAGAACATTATTGCATGCTTTGTAAATGAATCTGTAAATGGTTTGTGAAAAATGAACCTCTTACACTCAGCAGGCAGCCGGCAGTGATAGCTGTTATCTGCCTGCTGTGAGACTTAAGGCAAGTTAGTAAATCTCTCTGAAACTTAACTTTCTCTTCTTAATATCAAAATAATAACATACTTGCCTTTGAGAGAATCAACGAAATAGCATATCAGAGGAACTCTCACAGAACTTGTCATCTAGTGAGTTCTCAAAAATGACCTATTTAACATGCATCTCAATTTGAGGATTTTCAGAACCTTCATGATAATTAAAGCTGTGAATGGAGTTTTTTCTTTTCAAAGATGGGATTGTTGGAGGTAAAGGAAGTGAAGAGTGGACTCAATGGCATGCTCATTTATAAAATAGGAAACAAAAGAGCATTGGGACGAGATAGAGACAGGAAAAGACCAAAAATTTCAATAGCAAAAGAGCAAAAGGTAAAGGCTGAGGGAAATCAAAAAAGAAAAATAATGATACCTACACATATGCACATATCAGCCTGTGAATGATAACTGAAAGACCCAAGCAGATAAAGAATTTACATATTTTGTAAATCCTCCTGCCAACACTATGAGAGAGCTATTGTTGTTATTGTACTCATTTTATAGAAGAGTAGATTGAAGGACAGAGAGGTTAATACGTTACCCAAGGTAATACAGCCAGTAAGTATCAGAGCTAAGATTCAAACCCTGGCTGTCTGACTCTAGAGTCCATGCTCTTATTCCTGTGCTAGTCTGCCCCTGCTCTAAGCTAGGAGTCAAAGACAGCAGAGAGGTTAAATGGGTACTGAAAATACTCAATTACTCAACTAGGGGACATCTGCCTTGAAGGCAAAAACCACCTGAGCGTGCCACAGTTTGGACATACCTGGCCTGGTGCAGGGGTCACTAAAAGCTTGGAACAATGAGACCACAGTGCAGACGCTGTTCTTCCCCATGCACTTGCCAAGATTGTTGAGGGATCACTTAGGTTGAGTTACTGTGGCTGAAAGACATCAAACTTCCCAGCAATCCATTTTAAACATTGGGCATGTGAGGACTGTCCTTTCCTGGAAAGCTCAGAGAGGCCTGGGAGAGCTGGCTGCAGCACCTGCGGGCTTCCACCTTGCCGTGGCATTTTCGTGGTTTGTGTTTGGCTACTCCTTGTCCTCCTTACTCGTCAACATGGCCGCTGCAGTTCATTCATCCCAAGCTGCTTTAGATGTCTGCCTGCCTGCCTTTACCAAGCAGACTCCAACAGGTGGCACCCTCCAATACCGCCTCTGCAGTTGGAACCAGTACCAGTTCAGAAGGGTTGAACCATTGCTAGTTGTGTGACCTTTACCCTCCTTGAGTACATCTCCATCTATAAAAATTGGTACCACAGGACCTGAGTCCCAGGGTAGGTGCAAAGGTACAATGAGATTATATCTGTGAAAATACCTGGTGTTCTATAAACATTTGTTGGATCTGGATGTCAGTAGCAAGTATTACTTAAGAACAGCTAGACCCTCACTGCTGGGGGCTCCATCTCAACTTTAAAGATGACCTATAAATCACCTGGATTAAGCAGTTTAAGAAATTGGATGTGACATCAAATATAGGGCCATCTCTTTTCAGCGTATGCAACAATGGCAGTTTGCTGTAGCCACCGCTGCCGACAAAAATGAGTGCAGCCAAAATATCCTGAGCCTTTATTATATATCATTAATGTCACTTTTAGCATTGGAAAACTGCTTTCTGTCATTTTTGTGAGTAATGACTCACCAGTGCCTGCAACACAGTCACTATTGTTCACTCTTCTCATAGAAGTGGATGGTTTGGAACACAAAAGGGTTGGTATGAGAATCAGGCTGGAACTGCCTCACCTGCCCTGCATAGTCCAATCACGCCTCACCGACCAGGATTAAAATACCCTCATGTTTGCAAAACCAATAATTTTCTCAATTAGCCCAAAAGTATATCCAAGCAGAATTTTTGTTATTTTTTAAATGATCAAGGGATAATTCCAATTGACAAAGTTAGGGATAATGAGTTCTGGACAAATCTGAGAGTGATTATGGAAATTTGAAGATGCTCATTCAGACATCAATTTCTAGGAATGGATAGGTAAGAAAGAGGGTAAAATCTAAATAAAATATTGTTTATGCTAAAAAGGAACTTTAAAGCTAAGGAAATGGGGGCTATAACTCAAAACAACATAGTTACACATCTAGTTAGGATGAAAACTAGCATTAAAACTGGTCTTTTTCGAGCCGGTCAGTGGCATAGTGGTTAAGTTCATGCACTCTACTTCGGCACCCAGGGTTTGCTGGTTCACATCCTGGGGGCAGACCTAGCACCTCTCATTAAGCCATGCTGTGGCAGCATCCCACATAAAATAGAGGAGGATTGGCAACAGATGTTAGCTCTGGGCCAATCTTCCTCGCACACACACACACACACACAAAAGCAACTGGTCTCTTTCCTTCAAGTCCAGTGTTTTTTTTTTTTTAAAAACACACTACAAATATAGGGGTATGAAAACCTAAGGAAGATGTTACTTTATGAACAATCAGGATCCTCCTACCCTAACACCAGAGAAAACCCAGCTGCACCTCTCTCCAAGTTTATGAATAGCCTAGGAAGGGCCCATAATCAGTAGTGGGTTGATGGAAAATTCATTTCCATTGTACTAAGAATGGTCTAGATTCTCTAAAGCACAGACCCACCTCAACTGACCTTCAGACCCTTCCAGAAATTTTCCATTTCTCCTTAATTCATATGCACAGGAGATCAAGATATAATGATCTGTGGTGCTCACTTAAGGTGGCTGAAATTCTGGGCAAATAAATTGTTTGAAGCAATTTTCCCACTAAAATCTCTAGGATTTATTATCTCTGACTGGCATTTATTGTCATTGACATCTGTGAAGATTTTCAGACAAGAATGTATCGTCTTCCACGTCTCGCTCCAGTTCAGTGCACTGTATTTCATTCAGGACTTTTTTTTTTAAAAGAACCATCTGTTTAAAATGACTTTATTAATTCCTTTTGGTGTATCTTTTGACATGTCTACAAATTACAGATTATAAATTTTCTTATAACAAATCGTTCATAGAGCTCTAGGCAGAACCTAACATAAGAATCTAAATATAGAAGAGGTATTTACATATGTACCCAAGTAATTCACACATAATGGAAGCCATGTTTGCTCCCACCAAGATCAGCCATAGACAAGCTTTGATAACACCCAACACAATGCAGCTGCACAGTTTCTCTTAGGGTCTAGGGAACTCCGCTAGGTGTAGAAAGGCTGGATTTTACTCTCATTATACATCTCTGTCTTATCTCATTGTTTTCTTTAAAAGTATCATATTTGACTTGAAGTGTAAAGCATATGATTTCTGGAAAGTTTGCACTGAGACCATTATTCCCTTATCATAAACCATGTGACCACTGGCCCTGCTTCCATTGGTGTTCAAAAAGCAGAAGGAGAATTAGATCTGATACTGCTTATTTATAAATACCCATACTGTATCTCTTTATTCTGAAGTGTGTAAAATTCTTCAACCACCACATCCCATTAAATCCCACAGCACCTTTTCCTAGTGCATGACGGGAAGTACCTAAGGGGGTTGGGATTATGATGGTGGGTGATGTGCCTGGAGAGCATGAGCTGCTGATGAGAGAGGGAGGGGCTCCTATGCCTCGAAGCTGTTGAGAATGGGCTGTGCTGCCATCTTACAAGGTTCCTTCCTTGACCCCACGCCCACGGATAAGGAGACTCTGCCCAGATTCTTCACCAGAGAGCCCAAATAAAAAGTTTTTGTGCAGTGAACACTGGATTTGTTATAGCAGAGATAAAGGACTTCTGTCAGCTATTTTTTAGCTATTTACATTCTAAATAGAAAATAGATGTATGTACTTGTTTGGCTATGATACTCGTATGCATCTTAATTGTTAACTTTTACTGTTCTCTCTCTATATATGCCATTGTAGTTTATATATCCAAACATGTTTAAGTCGTATATATATTTTTCTTTTTTTAATGCAGAGCAAGACATGATACCTTCTCCATGAAACTCTCATCTCTTGGCTTGGTGACACTTATACTTTCCTGGTTCTCATCTATTCTGAATGGTCCTTTCTCCATTTCTTTCTCTTGTTCCTTGTTGTCCTTCTGTCTCTTAAATGAGTATGAAATCCCAGGTCTGACCTCTCTCTATCTCAATCCCTAACATATCCCCTGGGCTGTGGCACCACATTGTAATTACCCGAACATGTTCACATCTATTTCCAGCTACCTGCCTAATCAACCTATTTGTATTTCAGTCTTCAGCATTCATTACTTAGCCTAGTCAAGTGCATGCACACACACACACACACACACCCATGCAGGACCAACTCCTTCTTCTAATTTCCCTAATGCTATTTATTGTACCAATATTCTCTGAGTCAATCAGATTCAAACCCACAGCCATCTTTAATTCTTTTCTCATCCTCACCAAATTGTTACCATCACAGGCACGTCATGATGGTGGCAGAGTTGCACATGCTTTCTGACATGGCCTTCTTCTTTGCATCCTCATTTAATTCACTTTGGATAAAACTAAGCACCTCTTTGATTGTATTACTCTTACTCATAAAATATTCAATAAGACTGAAACTACCACATGAAGCTTCAATGGAATTAATCTGACACAAGATTCTATCAAATGTAGGCATGTCTGTGCAAGATTACTTTTCTATTCCAACCTTTTGTCTCTTTGCTCTCCTAAATACCAACAAGCCTAGAGAATGTTTTCCTATCTGTACACCTGCTCTTCCTTCTGCCTTCTCCCCTTCATCTACATCTACTGAAATTTTGCCCTCCTCCAACGCTCAACTCAAACAAAATTTCCTCTAAGAAGCCTTCCATGCACACTCCTGGGGACCTCTTTTTCTGCTTCTAAACTGCTGTGGCACTCTAGAGCACTCACACCACCTCTATGACAGAGTGCCTTGACTTGTCCTCACTTGTACCTTTGTCATAACTCACCACCACAGTGTCAGCATCTTGAGATGGAAACCAAGCCTTGTTGACCACTGTAGCTCTGAGAGCATCCCACACATGCCCTTGTACATAGTCAGTAAGCATACATTGAATTTTGAAGAACAGGCATTTGAGGTCCCAGGAAGAGGGAGGAGACACTATAAATCAGGAAATATAGGGATCCCAATGTAGAACTGACAGGGGATAAGGAAAATAAAGCATGCATGTGGGACTTACATGGACCCCTTCAAATATACTTTGAGTTCCATGAAGCCAAGTATCTTCAGTGAACCCAGTGTCCACACCCCAAGAAGAACCCACTGATCCCTAATGTCAGGCTTACCTTTCCCAGCCTCTACCTCACTCCTGTCCCTGCAGCTGGACAACTCAAACCCTTGTTAGACTCCAAGGGCCTTTGCTACAACTTCTGCTCCAGATCTTTATTTTAGCCATTATAACTGGGCTTATCTCTTCTTCCACCTAATACTCCAGGCTGGTAGCTGAATTCCTTTGCTTTATGTTGTGTGTATGCCTTACTAATCTTCCCTTTCCCCAGTCCCTTGAGTTTTGGACTCTAGTTTGTGTTTCTCAAATCCGTCCTGACACCTCCTCCAGCATAAGCTCCTACACTTGATCCTCAGCCAGGCGCCATCTACCTGCTGAAGTGGCTCTTGATACCAAGTGCCACTCTCCTGTAAAGCCACTACCAAGCTCCAGCCTCCTATGCAGATCCCCTATCAGTCCTTCCTGTGGAGTCCCCCTTGTGCTGGCTCTTCTTGGCCTGGATATCTACTTTGGCAGCCCCACCAGATTTGCTCCAAGAGCAGGCAGCTGGATGTATGTCCACGGTGCCCACAGCACCCAGGTGGGAAGGTCTGGATTAGAGCCCTGGATCCTTGCCTTCTGACCCTTTCTGTTCTAGTTGACCTGGCTTGGACCGCAGATGTGACAAGTTGGCAGGAGGCCTGCTGCAGAGAACCCAGAAATACATAGCACAAACCCATGCCACTTTCAGAGCAGTGGGGCTCAGCTGCTGCCTCTAGCTTCTCTGGCCCTCAGGCAACCCCATAAGGCTGTGGTCAGAAAAATACAATGGAACATACTTCAGAAAAGGGGAACATTTTTAAGAGGAAAGACATTGAAAATATCATTATAAGCCACTATACCTCCATAATAGGTGTATAGCATGCACCTAAGCAATAAATACATGTACTTTGAATTGCTCCAAAACCATTGAAATAAACCAAATTTCATTTTTAATGCGTGCAATAAAGTTCTTCCCTAGGATATCAGTTAAGATTGCTCTAACTTTAAGAAAAATAACAACTGAGTTGTTCTGTATTCCTATAGCTCAGAATAAATAGATCAACTAACTTTAAAGTTGGCAGGTTTACAGTTCTCACAGAGAAGAGAAATTAAAGCCAAACTGAAGATAAAAAGTAAGTATTTTTTTATATTTATGAAGTCTTAAAATTACAGAGCTGAACATACAAGGTCAATGCAGAGCTGGCAGAGAGCTGAAGTTAGACACTTCCCACATTAGTTTTATTTCCTAAAGTGAGAAAGTGCGATCTAGGGGGTGGAGATGTGAGCTGAGCAGTAAGGAAGGGTGGGCGTGGTCCCAATGCTCAGGGCAGAGTAAACACTTACAGGCACATCCTCCACTCAAGGCTTTGACTAAATCCCTTCCCAAAGATATGTCAAAATATGAATTGTGAAATACAGTGCTCTCCCGAGTATTGCAAATTATCGTGTCTTTATTTTGTGTTTATTTTCTGGAGGATTTGCATTTCCCTATTCATCAAGAGTAAGCTCCACAGCACCAGATCTCTCCTTTCCTTCTTTATGGCCAGAATCCCAGTGACCACAGACAATAATGCCTGACACGTGGCAGTTGCTCAATAAACATTTGTGGAATGAATGAATACATTTTTATTCCTATGACCCCTCTCAAGGGAGCTCACCAAGCCTAGCATCTATTTCATGCTCAAAAAAAATTTTTTTTCTTTTTCACTAAATATACAAGGACATCCAAGCACTGTAATTTAAGGGGTTGCTTTCGAAGGTAACATTTTATTTTATCACCTTGAGAGCCTGAATCTAAAGCATGGGTAAGAATATCAGTCTTCCTTGTATTTGTCTCGCTGATCACTAGAAGTTTATTAACAACTAACTGTCTTGAATTTGAATTTGGTTTCCACAAAGCTTCAAAGAATCAGCACACTCTGAGTAAATCCTTGTAGGATATTAGTTTTGGATATCAAAGGATAGTTAATTTAGCTTTTTTTTTTATTACATGACAGATTTGGACAGAGTTAAAGGTTAAATTTTACCTTGAATGTCTACATATAACTGACAGTTGATATTAATAATTTTATAATTACTGAAACTATGATTAGAATTACCTAAATATCTTGTGCTACTGAAAACTGTCATATGATTCCTGCTCATTCTTCTGGGAGATGACCTGACTTTTGAATTTTCATTACCCTTAAAATTATCAGCTTCAAAACAGCATTTATGAAAAGAAATTAACATAAACCTTTAAATGAGGTTTTTCTGAAAAGCTTCTTGCTCGTATAAAATTCAAAGTCAACAATGAAATTACCTAAATTAATCATTCCTTCATTCACTCAACACATAATTATTGAGCGTCTGGCGTGTGTTGTTTACTATGTTAAGTTCTGGGGATGTAGGAAAAAAAATCTCACAAGATACTGCCCCTATCTTTGAGGAGTCTGGTGGGGGATTCCATGCTCATTTGTTGATTTAGTAAGCATTGGTCTTTACAAAGACAGCATGACCTGGGTTCACATTAAGCTTGAAGCTCCATGAGGGTAGGAGCTAGGCTGTGCTGCTCACCGTTGAATCTCTAATGTCAGAAGTATTAATAAGGATGTACTAATGTGTGATGCTTTCCAAGGTGCTGTAGAAAGACAAATGTAGGAACAGAGCACAATACACATTGTGACAGGTGAGAAAATAAGGCAACACACACACTGCTTTATTGCCTAGAAGAAATGCCCAAGTCTGCCTGAGGAAGGCAGAGAAGGTCTCTCAGGGCAGACACTGTTGGGGGAAGCACCGTCGGGATGAAGCATTATCATGCCAGGCATGAGACAGTATTCCAGGCAGACAAACAGCATGTGCCAAGACATGGACGCGTGAGAGAACACGGCGTGCTCTAAAGCCACAAATGTTTTGCTGCAGCTGGCAAGGAAATCTGAAGACTACTGTAGATATAATCAGGACTTTTCTCAGGTTTTCTTATAAACTATTACCTAGGAAAAAATAGTGCTTCTGCAAATAATCTAAGTGAAAAATTACTATTGGACTAAAGTTAATTTCTCATAATTATTTAAACAAAGGATAGAGGAACTTTCACTATATCGTTTACAAAGTTTAATTAAGAGTTTTCTTTTCAAATATTAGTATTTTCTATTACTTCCAGAAAAACAGTTTAACAATTTCTATATAAGCCTGGAATCAAATCAGAGCCACAGCTGTTCCTCAATGTAATGAGGATTTAATATTCTAATCTTCTATAATCTGAAAAAGCCAGCATCGAAAACTGCAAACCTCGTGCCACCATTTCCCCCAGTCTGACAAACTATCTCAGCTGTGTACCAAAAACACACAAATTAATACACGCATCCAACCAACAAATAAACGGTAGTTCTTGGAGGCTGTAGGCATTGTTTATTCTGTGTGCACACCCAGGAATAATTTCTCCTGAGTGCTTAAGAAGACTAAAACCAAAAAGACAAGGGAGATCTGGCCATCCTTGGAGAAATGGAAGGGTAAAAACAGCTCCCCTTCTTTGGGACAGGACTGTGGGGATGAGGGATGGTGGGGCCAAGGCGCAGTGAGGGCACTAGCATCTCAGACTCAGCTGTGAGTGGAATGACTGAAGATCTGAGATGTTTACGTTGAAGAACTGTGTATCAAGAGAAATAAAGGTAAGTGTCTTCCATTGTTTGTAGGGAAAGTGTGACGGTTAATTTTATGTGTTGATTTGACTGGGCTACAGGGTGCTGAGATATTTATTTGGTCAAACATTATTCTGGGTGTTGCTGGAAGGGTATTTTTGGATGAGATTGACATTTAAAACAGTAGACTGAGCAAAGCAGATGGCTCTCCCTATTGTGGGTGGGCCTCATCCAATCAGTTGAAGGTCTGAAGAGAACAAAGGCTGGCCCTCCCCACAATTAAGAGAGAATTCTCCTGCCTGATGGCCTTCAGACAGAATATTGGCTCTTCCTGGTTCTACAGCAGCTTCTGGTCTATGGACATGAGCTGGGATCTCAGCTCTCCAGATTTTGGACTTGCCAGCCTCGATAACCATGTGAGCCAATTCCTGATAATAAATCTCTATAGATAGATACATAGATAGAGAGAGATAAAGACATAGATATACATATAGATATAGCTATATCTCCTATTGGTTCCATTTCTTTGGAGAACTCTGACTAACACAGAAAGTAATAATGAAGGGAGAATAGCATGAGAAAATATGAAAAGTTAAGAAAGTATAAGACATTTTGGGGTGACAGTGGATGGGTCAGTTTACATGAGCAGAGTTCTTAAGGGGCACTGTGGAGAAGAAGATGGAACAATTGGAGCCATGGGATTGATTCCTGCAGGTGTCCACGTCATTGGATGTCTTTCGGGGGGGAGGGTAATTAGCTTAGGAAGATGTGTCTGGACTCGGTGTATAACCTCCTGAAGGAAGAAGAGTCTGGAAGCCCCTGTTCCAGTCACACACTGAAGAAGAGTGAGCTCCTCCATAAGATCCCAAGTCTGAATCGAAAGAACTCAAAAATATTTGGAGTTAAAAATGAGGTTGGCCAAGATGGTGGGGGTGGGGGGAGCTGCACTTCAAGTAAAACAAAATCATTGAACAAAATGTAATAGACTGGATTTGTCTTTCTCTAAACATCACAATTTTGAAATTTTTGCACTTTTCTGCATTTATTCTAAATAAAGCTGCACAGTGGAAGAGAATTGTCATGACTTCCTTGGGTGCCTCTGTGACAGCTGCATCTTTCAAGCAAATCTGTAGGATAAAAAATGGATTCTCAGACCTGAAAACACACCAGGGTACTGTAAGTCTTTTAAGCCCAAAGCAAACGACAGACCAAGCAACACTAAGGCCTAAAACTGGAACCTTCCGCATGCAGTAGATACACTGGCCAAAGCCCCCACAACTCAGACTACAAATGAAGATGAGGCAAACACAATCAGGGTGGCAGATAAAGCATTGGGACTGTATAAAGGGCAGAATTAATTTAAATGCTCTGCAGAAATACTTAAGTTGAATTCCCATTCTCTCTCTCTCTCTCCCCCAACTCCCCTGCCTCCCCGTTGGCCTTTCATTTTTTGGACAACAAGGGAATGACTACGGTTAACTTTATCATGTTTAAGTTTCAAAAGCAATACTAGGAAAGTAATAAACACCACATTAATATAGCGCCCCTAATTTGTCTGTAATGAAAGACATCTACGGATGGTAGAGCTCTGTTTGCAGTGCCTTTTAAGGAATAAAGAAATACTAGACCAAATGGCTGGGCAAACCCAAAAAAGGGGAAAGAGATGCTAGAATTGCTGATGGATCTGCTATGAGCTGTTTTGGTACCAAGTTGACATCCTGATGTTAACAGGTGCCCGAGCCACACCTGAGCTTACCTAACCTTCACCCATGTCCTACACTACCCAGCTCTTCTCTCCAGGGTTAATTTCTTCTAGAAAATATTTATTGTACCCTAGTGAGAGGAGTTCACTCCAGTGTCTCCTCACTTCCACTCTGTTCCCACAGTGCTTGTTAGCAACAGCAAGCTTTCACCTGACTACTCCTATAAAATAGCCCAACTGTTGCCAGGGACAATGATGCCACAAGATTTTAAGAAGTAAAACCTAGACCACTATACTTTTTGCTTCTGTGATTTACCGTTTTGTCTCTGGCTTTAGTGGTGGGCTACCCACATGGTATTCTCCTCCTGCTATTGTTTGTAAAGGAATAAACGAGGGCCGCATGGCTGGAACAACTGTGGACATTGCTGGCCCTCTAGGAGTTTTCATTATAATGTTCCAGGCCAATGCTGAAATATGTATTCTGGGGTAAGTGCCTGTTGTGACTTGGGACTTTATTTTAAATTGAATCTTTAATATGCAAATATGAGATTCACCTGGGGTACCATAAGAATGAAATCTATCCTCCATCCTGTCTTGTGCTGTTATATCAGAGAGAAGAAGAGTAATTTTTAACCCACCCCTACAATGGTTTTATGCAAATTCTTCAAGCTAGGCAAATTATTTTTGTGTTAAAATTTTTCAACCCCATAAAAACAGGAGTGAATTTATGCGGCATTTTAAAACGATGTTAGGCACATTGTAAAGCTATTTCATCTCATTTATAAAGAAGAGTGAACATAAAAACAGGCCATGGCATAATTAATAGTGAAATGATTTACAGTACCAACTCCTTCTCCATACATATTTATGTATTTTCTGTAGTCTGGTGCAAGTTTTTCCCCTCCAGACCCCCAATCATTGCTCTTGCCACAGGAGAGAAAATAGTATCAGGCAAAACTCACAATATGGAGATTAAAGTCTCTAACACACACTTACATGTGCACACACACACACAATGGTTCCCAAACTTGGCTGCACCCTAGAATTTCCTGGAGGACCCTAGAAAATACTGATACCTGGGTTCCACTCCCAGAGGGTCTCCTTTAATTGGTTTTTGGGGTAGTCTGGGGCACTGAGATTTTTACAAGGTCCCAGGTGAGGCTAACGTACAGTCCAGACTGAGATCTACTACATTAAAAGTATTTTAAAATAATTAGGCAAATCTACACTATGGAATTTAAATCACCACTGTTATTGAATAACTTGAAGAATAAGGTCAGAGGCCACGCTGTAGGTTGTTCCATTTCTAATTCACCCTGCAATTTATGAGTTATAGCAAATTCAAGAAATATTTCTTGAATACCTACCATGCGCCACACACTGCAGTAGGCCCTGGAGTTACAAGAATTAATAAGACAGTCATGCCCTGTCTTCACAGAGCATGGAGTTCAGCAGACATTTGTGGACAGCTTTTCCTCCTTCCTGTATTCCAGCTACTGTTCTATCTGCTCTTGATGGCTAGGCTGTATCAGGAGGTTCTTGAAGTAGGTATTGGATTTTTCTACTTGGAACTTCTGTTTTCAAATTTCTTACAAATACAGATGAAAACTAGTGAACTCATTTACCTTTATAACAGCAATAAGAACACAGGTAATAAACTGATTTGAAACCAATTAACATTTCAGAGAATCACCTGAAAGATAAATAGGAAACATTAGCTCCTTATGAAGGTTTGATCTTCTGTTGTGATGTTGATGAGAGAAATAAAAGTTCAGCACAAACTATACTGACCACTCTTAAGGTAATAATAGTCTGATCTCCATCGGAAGTATTGAGTTACATCACTCTTCTCCTTCTCATGATGATTGATGTGGTTTTCAGCATCGTTTGAAATAAGCTCTAAAATATTTCCTAAGCTTTTCAAAAGAGTAATTTAGCCTATAAAGGGTGTGCAGAATAGTAAATATGCCAGCATCATTTGTAGGATGTCATTAATTTCTCTTTACTATGTTCAGCTGAAAACTCTGCTCACAATGGTTTGATGAGGTAAATGGAAATAATTGCTCCATTCTTACATGGGAGAACATGAGCACAATGAGCAGAGTTATCAAACTCACAATCCAAATAAGTAGCAGAAATTCGAGCAAGAATTGATTCAAAAGAAAACCAAATTTTAGTCTTGAATAGAGCCCACCACAACTTTCTCATGGCTGACACAGGCTGCATAAATAATGCCAGTAAGACCTGGATAGCAGTATACAGAGATGCTCTCAAACATTTCTATTATAGATTCACCAGGCAAGGAGTACATTTCCCATTTTGTAATTATCAAAAATCCCTCTGGTTCTCTCTAGAATACCAATTTTGAAAGAAGTTTCTTTATTGTTATAAATTCCAAATATTCCTTCTAGTATAAGCTTCATTTCAAAGCAATACATGCGTGAATTTCTACAAAGGTTCATTTTTAAATAGGATAATGAGCCAGAGACATAATGCCCAAGTCACTCCTGGATAGACTGCTGAAACTTCCAGGCCAGTAGGAGACCACTTATCACGTTCCATCAGACATCCACCAATGAAGATGGCACTGCAGAAGTAGATGCAAACATTATGCGTGCACAAAAGGGTATAGAGATGAGGGACTCAAAGCTGGAAGATATTTGTATTTTGGATTTTTCCATATTGTGGGTCAAGAAGGAAGACTAACAAAGAATTTTCTTGATGATCATAACAACAACTAAAAATAAAGATAACTAATAGTGATTTACATCTGTTCAAGCCCCTACTTGATCATTTTCAGTGACAAAGCATTCACCATGTTGTGAGGGAGCTTCTTCTACTGTCAGACTGTTCTAGTAAAGAACTCCTGTCTCTCCGCCATCAGTTCTCTCGTACAACACAGTTTCTATCTATTCATTCTTCCATATGCTAGCCATGCAAATATTTAAAGAAACTTACCACGTTTGCTACGTCTTCTCTTTCTGTGTTAAATTTCCCAGTTCCAGAAACAGTTCATTGTATTATACAGTTTTCAGATGCCCTTCCATTAAATTCAACTACTTTGAATGCTCTCTGGTTCATAATTATCCCTGTCAGTGAGTTAGTCTCCAAACTATATACAATCCTCCAGATTTGAGCTTACCAGTGCAAATGTCTGTGGGAATATATCCTCCCATGTTCTGGGCACTTACCCTTTCATTGCTATGCCATGCTGTGGACATGGGGTAACTTCACGTCTGCTGAATCCTCAGGGTCTTTTTTCACAGCAACCATTGTCAAGTCACATCAGGTTTCCCCAATCCTGAACTAGTGCAGATGAGGTTTAGAATTCAGTACTTTATACTTATTCCCTGTCATATTTCATATCCATGGTTGAAACACACCATTCCAACCCATTAAGAAAAAATTTTGATTCTGTCATCTATTTTTGTCCTTAGCCTATTCAATGTTTTTTTAAAAAAGTAACTCATATGAAGACATGTTTTAAAATTTATTTGCCATCCTTCATAGATTGTCTCTTAGAAAAACTCAGAAGTATGTTTTCTATGTGTAACTGAAGCATAATTCACCTACAATTTCCTGAAATGCTACTTGGATAGAAGAACAGATCCTGAAACAGATTCCCTTTATGTAATAATTATAGAATATCCTGGTTAAGAAATTGGTTTGGCTCCAGATTCAAGGGAAAATATATTAATTGCAAAGTTTTTGCTCAATGTTTGTATAGCTACGAGACGGCCCATATGGAGTCAGTGGGCCCTGTAATGGTTCCATTTTTTTTATATTCCCACAGATTTCAGTGTAAAGACCAAACATTTGCAGAACAATAAAGTTCACGAAGTTGTTCATGATCTCTTTTCTATGGGCAGGGGAAACTGTGCAGATTACGCTTCTCTTTCAAAATATGTTTTGACCGTCTAATCTCTGAGCATTGTTCTTAAGGTTGAGTGCCTATTTGGATGCTGCAGTTACCCAGTGGATGACTCCAAGATGAGTAGACTTATCACATGCTGGCAAGGAGACATTGAATCAACCAGACCTGAGCGAAGGGGATAGCTAAAGTCTCTCAGGGGATTATTCTAGACTGAATAAATCCAGTATTGAGTAGTGTACTGCTGGGGATGCTGTGTCCCAGATTGTCGGGATGGGAGATGGGAAGAGAGAGAGAATCCTGTCTGTGAGTGGGGGTGGCATTCTCTAAATGGAGCCAAACTATGGATGTGTGAAGATATAGATATACACATGTGAAGAATTAAAACTATAATGTCTTTTGTTTCATAGCACTAGTTGCTAACTGAAAGCATCTTTTTTATTTGGTCTTCATTTTTTTATCTTATTTAATCTTGTTTATTTGATTTTTTTTGAGCAGAGATTCCTATCATATTTTTTCTCTTGTGTACCAGCATCTAGAACAATGCATAGAGAGGCTCTCAATTACTATGTGTGGCTACACGGCCTTGTTGACAGACAGACTGAGACAGGGTAGGACTTGAAAGTGGCAGAGCAAGGCCCTAGACTATGTCCCTGAAGGAAAATCCCTATTAAAGATTGAACCTCATTAGTCCTTTTCCCTTGAGCGCACACCTGAACATGTGAGCAGTAAAAGGATAGAGTGGTAGAGGTGAATGCAATCACGCCCACATTTACCACTCTGCTAAAGTTCATGAGAGGGAAGATACACCAAATATAGGGGACTGTGGTTAGGAGGTGGCAGAAAGGGACCAAGAATGAAGTGAATGCCCCTGATTCCATCAGGAATATGACATCAAGCTCCTCTTTCCCAAATATGCCGGAAGAGGTTGATTCTTGAAAGAGTGGGAAGCTGTTACTTTTATTGTGTATTTATATAATCATGAATACAATTACCAAATGGGACTACAGATTACCTTTAAGGTGACATGAATCTAACACTTTACATATAGATGATCAATCAAAGGAGTCCATCTGACTCTATTATCATGCCGTCCAATTTCTCCCTACTCACTACAGGCATATCTATATGGGTAAAAAAGCTACTGGATATGTTAAGAAAACAAAAATATACTGTATCTATGGGTTATGGTTTTTCTCTTCATCTGCCAGTCCACTAATCATACTCACAAATGTGAGGAAGTAACTTTGTCATGTCTGATACTTAATGTGTCAAGAACCATCTCTTTCTTATGTAATTGTTCAAACATAATTTATTAAGTATTTGTTTCACAGGTTTTTTTGCCCCTTGGCATCCTTGATTCAAAAAAGTTTCAGATCTATAGAAATGCATAACTAATCCACAGGAGGTAAAGCATATTTGATCCAATAACACTAGGGACAAAAATAAAAATTAAAAATCTCTCAGGAAATGTACACTCTGTTAAACTTTACTCCTATACTGTTACATTTCAATTGACATAAGAAGAGCAATTGGTAAATTGGGGAACTGCCTCCAAATCAAAGGATACAATGAGTTGTAGTCTACCAAGAAAATCTCATCATGAATAATTTAGCACTGATGAAGACACTATGTGTTGGGCCCTGGGCGACTATTTTGGGCATCACAGTTGCAAGCCATAGCTTATGGGGAAACATTCCCAGAGATTCCATGAGGTCACACAGCATCGGTGGATTTGAGGAGGCACCTCCCATTCAGCCGTGGGCAGACATCATATCATCCCATTTTCACAGGTTTCAGTAAAGTTATTATTCCTATTTTGCATTTTTACAGCACCTGTAATCACAGCTCCCAGGCACTATACATTGTTAATTTATTACAGTCATTTCATTTTTGCTAGTTAACTCTCGGGTCTCCTTATGTGTAAAGCTCTAAAATCAGTAAGAAGAACTGAAACTCTGAGACACTCAAACCAGTGTACATTCTCAGGAACCAGGAGACCTGGGTTCTACTACTGTTTTTCCACTCATTGGCTCTATGACTAGGGAAAGTCAAGTCACTTCTGATTTCTAGGCCAAAGTTTTCTCACAGGAAAAATGTCTGGGTTGGACTAACTGGCCTCTAATATCCTCTTCAGCTCTAAGATTTTTCTGGTTTTGTCTATCAGAGCTCTCAGGAAGATGTGTCTGACATATATCTGTGCACAGATATGTATTAATCTGTTCCTGAGGTCATGCTTACTCTACATTCTCTAACGGCATCATCCATCCTGGTGCTCGCAAGCTGACAGCTCCCTGTGGAGGACTCCATGTCAAATCTAATTCCTTAAGGTCCTTGGAACCAGAAATAAATAGGAATACCTAGGGCTAATTTAGATGTCCCAAGCTAAGCAAAGGGAAGTGAATCCTTCATGAGATCTATTTTAGAACAAAAATAGTTTGCAGAGTGCAGTGAAGCAAATGGCATTAAGTTACAAGAGCATGTTAGTAATTAGTGGTATAGCCGGAAAATGTCAATTTAAGAGATTATCCTCAGTGAGAAATCCATCGACAAGGTCTCTTTGGCTGAGGAGGAATTGGGGATATTGGATTAGATAGAGGGGGTCAGAAAATGCCCCTAAACATTTCTTGCCCTTCACATGCTTATCATTTAGCAGATAAAATGAATCGAACATTTCAGTGAAGAGATAAGTTAAAAAAGAAAAAGAGAGAAACATACGAATTGACAGCACATGATAAATAGCTGGGAAATCTTGAATAAGTTTTATACCCAAGTGCTCTAACAACCTTAGAATGGATATTCAGGGAAAGGTAGCATTTGTTGTGGAAAGTGGCTTAGAAGAAATAAATACAAAACATATATTGGAAAGTATTTGGGAAGAAATGTAATCAGGTTGAACTTGCCAGAGAATCCAGTGAGAGTGTCTAGAGTAGCACTCACCACACAGCAAGGCCCGACCTGCCAGAAAGTTTCAGAACTCTGCCTGGCCATCCCAAAGTTAGCTTTCAATGTCATGTCACCATACAGGAATTCTCCATAGACGTGAGGTTTTAGCCAGCATCCACAGCCCCCTTGCCTGGCCTGTCAATGACCTATATCCAATATTCCACTCTTGTTATCCATTGGAGAGACCCTGAGAGTGAAGGAATAAAGTAGATTCTCACAGGAAGAAGGTCCAGTCTCTGGGCCATAAGAAAATACCAAGCACATTTATGGTGTAGGCCATAAGGGAGAGGTCTTGGGGGGGTGGGAAGTGGGAAATGCAAAATAAAAACAGTAGTTAAGGACATTATCTAGGGAGCAGTAGTTAAGGATGTTATCCAGTAGAACAAATGGATGTGTTAAGATACCAAAGGGAGCCACTGTGGCTTTCTGAACCTAGGGGTGGTTACATGAGGGAAGTCAACACCTGCTATTACTCAGCCAATTATCCATTAGAGGGTTTCCCTTTTCAACTCCAAGAACACATTAAAATGGAAGCAAAACAATGAAGAACAACCTGAAGAGAAACAGACTTTAAAATGAGCACCTAAATTGAGTTATGCAAATGCTTTGGTTGGGTAGGATTTTGCAGCCATTGTAGTCACATCATGGATACAAATTTGGGCTCAGATTAAAGTTTATGGAGAAAACTAGTAAAACAATGAATGTTAGAACAGGACACAAACTTTTTAAGGGACTTTTTAAGTTTATGATTTCCCTATTTCCCAACCAGGCTGCCCAAAGTGTAGAGCATCTCCTTTATGTTGACCACACTTTTTCTAGACGGCCTTGGCATCATTGTCTGTTGAGAAATGCTCTGCTGAGTAATCTGGGATAAGCAAGCCACTCTTACACCTGCAATGATACCACGACCTAGAGAAACACTGGAACAGGAAAATGTTGAGATCATGCAAAAAACACAGAACAAGAAACCTGCCCAAATATAACTTATAGAACAGTCAGAGATGCAGTCCTCTGTAACCTACCCTCACCAAGAAACGGTGGAACTAGCAAAAACAAAAAGAAAGAAAGGAAAAAAACACTGAACAAGCAGAACTGGTAAAAATTTAGAGATAAGGTTTTTCCTAGTTGAAGTCTTGAACTTTCTATAAGATCTAAATATTACTAAAATCAATTTCCATATACTCAAATATTTCACTAGGATATCTCATCATATTTTTAAACAAAACTATTTTCCTCTCAAATTTTTAACAAATTTATAATGCAAAAGATCTCTATCATTAATACATAAAGCAGAAGAGAGGCGTGGCCATCATTTTTTTCTTCAAAGTGTGATTAGAATTACTTCATAAATTATTCACATGTTCTTCTAGAATAATAAAACAGCGTCTCTTTCTACATAAATCACATCACTTATTTGGAGTATGTAGTAAAGTTCCTTTAAAATGTTGTTTTGATAACACATAAGACAAGGCACCTCAAGTTATGATTAGTGTTTGGTTCATCCTATTTTGAAGTACAGTGTGAGTATCACACTTGCATTAGCATCTGCTTCATCTGCATCTATTCCATGTGGAGCATAACCTTTAAGGTATGCCAGGCCTTCGGCAGAATTGTGAGGTTGAAGGGGTGAGTCTCTTTATCTCACTCCCTCCACCTTTTCTGGTACCCTCTCTCTCCTTTTAAAGCATCACTACCCACCCACACCTTGCACCACGCTGAACCTGTATCTTGCCATAAGCCTCTGCAAGCAGGCAGACTCTCTCCCATGCTCATTTATAAAACAGATTTCTGACATCCAACCTACCATCAAAAATTTATCAGTTCTTGCATTGGTTTATTTATAAAGTGGCTTTACTTGAGACAAATTAATGAAATTAACTGATCCAGGCTAAGACAATCTTTTTCTGTTGTATTATAATTAACATTTAACTATGTGAATAGCACCCTACTAGTCATTAGGTAAGTAAGTCAACAATACAAGGGTGTGTGAAACATGTTCCCTGTCCTAAGAGAAGTTTATGATCTTATGATCTATAGGGAGGGAAATGTGTATAATAGAGTGAACAGCCAGCCATGGTGGTCTGGTGGTTAAGATTTGGGGCTATTACCACCACGGTCTGGGTTTGTTTCTGGGTCAGGGAACCACGCCACCTGCCTGTAGGTTGTCATACTGCAGTGGCTGCACATTGCTGTGATGCTAAAAGCTATGCCACCACTATTTCAAATACCAACAGGGTCACCTACAGTAGACGGTATTTCAGCAGAGCTTCCAGACTAAGACAGACTAGGAAGAAGGATCTGGTCACCAAAATTGGCCATGGAAACCCTATGAGTAGCAGCAGAGCACGGTCTGATATGGCACTGGAAGGTGAGAGGATGGCACAAAAAAAAATGGGCAGGGTCCCATTCTGCTGTACACAGGGTCACTAGGGGTTGGAATATACTCAACTGCACAAAGAACAAAAAAATAGAATGAATGGTTTGAATGGGGGTGCAGCACAGAGAAATAAATGCCCAATACAGGATGAACATGGAAGTAGATGTAACCGGGAATGGGGATCCCTTTTCAATCATGGCCCATAATAAAGTCTTCCTCAGCTCTTGGAGGCAAGAGAGGAGTGCTTTAGCCTAACTATCAGAGTATGGGCTTCTTAACAACTTCTCATATCATACACAGAGCAAAGTGCCTGCCAAATGCTGAACAGATGATTTTTTCAAATGAGAAGAGGCTAAAAGGGAGGACCATCAGGTATAGTCAAGTAGTCAGGTATCGTCAAGATTTTCTCCAAAAAAGTAGGCTATTGGTATTTTTTTGAAACCATACAACTTAGATAGACTATGCATGGGACAGCCCCTTTTTTTTTGCATAACTATCGTTGGAGAAACTACTGCTCATCACAGACTCTTTGAGATCCCCTCAGACCACATTCTACCTGGCTGTTTCAGGTTATCCTAAAAAGAGGATGGCAAGCATCAACCTGTCTCTTGGGAGCCATAGTTTTCCACCTTGTTTAGCCAACAGAAGTCAGCATTCCAGGCATCGCTTTGCCTCTCCCCTCCCCAAGCACAGATGGAGAAAAGCCACACTCTCTAGCTGTCTAGAGAGAAACTAAGGCCCTCAGCTAAGAATGCCCTTTATATTTGATCACTCAGGATCTGTACAGTTTTTCTCTAAGCATCCCTATGCGTGCTATGCATGTGGAGAGAGAGCATCTTGTTTTTATGTTGTCTATAATAAATTATAAGTGTAACAGCAGGAGCTTTCTCAATACTATTTGTAAATGCAGCCAGAGGCTATTAAGTGATTGGTGTTTCAAATAAATATAATTAGTAAATAGCAAAATAACATGTTTGTAAACTGCCTTTGGAAATATGTGATTAGACCAAAGACAACGATTTCTGCCAAAGCTTCTAAGTGTTTCCAAGAGATACCAAGAAAATGATTTAACAATTTCATAACAACTTTGAAAAATTTCCACGTAAATCTTCTAAGAAGGTAGACAGCACATTTACTTAATCCAAAATCCTTTTGAGTGTTTCATGTGGAAAATTTAAGTGCAGGGGTATGCTTAAGTGTGCATCATCATTTTTCCTGGAGAGTTCAAATGTGCTTGATTATTGACTATAAGTTGTTAAATTGGCAGTTGATGAGGTTAAGAAGAGTTATAAATACACCTCCATGTGCAGAGTGCTCTCAGGCTGTAGAGTTATTCTCAATTACTAACACTTAAAATTATTCCAGCAAGTCAATCAGTTTGGAGCAAGGTGAACTCATCCTGCCCTTCTCTCATACTGGCATTATGAAAGGGAGTTTGCCCCTTACCAGCAAGGTGCTTCTCATTGTCTGGCAACGGAAACTGAAGAGTCACCCAAACCCATTGATTCTTCCTGAGAGATGTAGAGAGATGCTCCCGTTTATTCCTTACTCATCTTCACTTATCTCACACCCAATGTCTGCAAACCCCTGCTTCACTCATTTCTCACTTCTCAGCCTCTCACCGTCAATCCACATTAATTACTCTTTCAAGAACTTCACTTTTATATGTGACTTCCTGGTAAAGAATATAAAGTGGCTCTCTATGCATACACATCAAGCCACAAGCTTAAACCCTACCTAGCTTTCAAGATTCTCCAAAATTCAGGTCTACTCATCCCTACATAATCTAATTTTCTACTAAGGCCCAGTCAAACCTTCTACTCAAGTGGGGCTAGCCTCCTAAATATCCCTGAGGGCCCACTCCCAGGAAAACCTCCATTCCTCATGTCATTCATGACTTTCTGCCCACAGTGACTTATCTTCTACGACCTAGATACTTTCCCACTAAGTCAGATTTCTCCATACAATTCGAGCAGGCCCAACTTTGAAATTCTATGCATTTGTGGTCTGTGCTGCTTTTCCCTAGTATGTTGTTCCAGTATGTGTGTCTTTTTTCTTGTCTCTCCCTGCACTTAGAAATTCCATCTGGGAAAAGAGCAAATTTTATATCTCTTGGCTCCTCAAAGAGCATGTAAATAATGATAATCATGATGATGATGATTATGACTACAATGGTAACTAATGTATATTGATTCTTCGCTTATGTGGGAGGCCCTGTGCTATCAAATGTTAATAAATTATTGCATTTAAATTTCATAACAGCCACATGGGATAGATACGATTAAATGTGCCATTTAAAACATAAGAAAAATGAAGACATATGAAGGTCAGTTTGATTAGCTAGTCAGTTAATCAAAACTGAATTTCAAAGAGGTAGGTATACATAATTATCCTTGAGATATTTACTAACACAGTATATTCATCTGGAGTACATTCAGAAATATATGGTTCTTAATTCTATGATAAGAGCATTCAACTAATTTAATGAGCATGCATTTACTCATTCATTCATTCAATATACATTTGTCGAGCCATCTCTACGTGCCATTGCTAATTTCTAAATTATGGGGGTTAAAAAAATCAATAAGATAAGGTCCCTGCCCTCAAACAGCTCACAATCTTGGCATTCCACAAATAACATCTATAGTCTTATTTCCCATAAGTTGGAGCCTGGGGGAGAATAGTGTGGGATGCTAGAGAAGGAACATTTTAAAAGGAATCAAGATCTAATAGTCACTTTAGGGCCTGGATGATCAATGTTTCATAAGGTAAAAAATGATGAGAAAGGAAAAAGGTATGTAGGGAAAAGATAGACTGGGTGAGTGACTGGGAGAGCTCCAACAGAAACTTCTGAAAGAGCAAAGATCGAATACGGATTTCTAGAAAAATAATCTCTGGACCCTGGGGCAGTGTGCTAAAGCCCATATCTATCTGTCCATTGCAGAGGTGTGAATGTGCGCAAAGACCTCAAGGCCAGATCAAATGAGACTGTGCTTCTTTCCAGTTTGGGGGCCTCTGGGGATTACTTTAATACTGAGCACTTAGTCATCATGTTTGATGGCTTCGGCAGCCTCATTTATCAAGGATCTATAGTTAAATTTAATTTTCCTGTGAGTGGAGGACATCCATGGCAGCCGGGCTCCTTGTTGCTGATCTGTCCCCGTTGATGCCTTCTGAAGTGGAAATGATGGATGCCACATGTTCTGGCTGTGATTAAATTTGCTTTGACAAAGCAGCATGGAAATCTGATTTTCAATAGACTTCTGCATTTCACCTAGTGCTGAGTAAACAGATACAGAACATAATGCTTACATGGCTGTCAGGCCGATAGCTAATTCATTGTGCCCATCTAATCAGGCTGTCCATTAAATTATTATCTGTCAATAACATGCAGGATCATTTTTGAAACTCTGAGGAATGGGAAGCTTGTTTTTAAGTAAATAAACATGGAGGGCTTGACAATGTCTGGGGACTTTCCTCGGAAGGTCCAAATAACTCATCAATCTCCACGTCCCCACCCCGCTGAAGAATCAAAGCACCATTTAAGAAGTTTTTAGTTTCACTTCACTTGGCTCCCATTTCAAATGCAAACAACATCATCCAATTACAACAGAGAATGAAGCTACAAACATTGACACTTTAGCTCCCCAGTTTATCTTTAAAGGAGAATGAAGCAGAAAATCACATTAAGTATGCATCTTACGTTAGAGCTTTTAACCTCCTGCCTAGAAATGCTGAGTGCAGACCACTTCCTGGAAAAGGTTCCACTGTTGGGGAAACACTGGAGAGCTGTCTTATGAGGCAGCACAAGTGGCAGAGTGTGCTTGTTAATGCTTGTTCTGTCTAATCAGTGGTGGAAGTATAAAATCTGGGTGTCTTGTACCATTAGGAAAGGTCCTCTTTCTTATCCAGGACAATTTTTCCTCCTCCAGACCTCCTCACTTTCAGTACTTTTTTACTTCCTGAAGTTCAGGCCAAGCATTTTCTCACCCTTCTGTAAGCCCTTCTAGAACATCTGGCCTTCCATCAACACTCTCTTCTTAAACCCATTCCTTGCCAACCACCCCCATCATCCTGAAATATATTTGCCAATGGAACCCACAGACATCATACCTTTCATATTACTCAGGAGCTGAAAGTGTGCAGCACAGTTTTATATCCACACCAGCTGAAAGAACTTGAGCAAGTTTCTTAAGCTCTCCAAGCCTTACATTTCTCGTTGGAAAACTAATAAGTATATCAAAGTGCAGTTGCAAGGATTAAACGGAATAATGTATGTGTAGAATAAACCATTTTTTCCCTCATTAGTTACCCCTTGTGACGCATCAGATAGGAATTTCCCTCTCTCAGAAGTACTGGAAAACCAGTTATCAGTCTTCTCGTCAGCCATTCTTGCCTTTCCACAGAGAAAGGGTGACCACATGATGAGGCTTGGCTGTTCTTTAGATCCAGCTGGAGCAGGTCCTAACCCTCCTGGGAACAGAGTGGGGCTGGGGTGTCTGAAGCGGCCTGCAGTTACCTGTCTGGCTCATCAGCTTTTGGAGATAGGTATGTTTTATTGAGGAAAGAAGAGGAAGGGATCACATACTGGCCTCAAGTCCAAGTCGTGTTCTTCCACCCAGCTTTACCTGTAATAAAACTAATATCCAACAGTTGTGTTTATTTCTCAAAGGGAAAAGGACTCAGGAGACAGGCAGCATGAATCATTTATTGCATACATTGCCCCAACAATGATGACTGGCACACAGCAGCTACTCCATTTCTAGTGGCTTTAATAATAAATAAGTAATTCCAGGAGATATGGAGTGGGAGTGATGTTGCTTGTTTCATCTAGCTTCACAACACCCCGGGTAGTCAGATAGGGCAAAGAAAACCTCCATTTCATATGTGAGGAAACTGAGTTTCACAGATGTTTGGTGATTTGCTCAAGTTCACAAAACTAGTAGGATCCAGGACAAGAAGAATCAAGCTTTGTAATGTGTGTTCCAATGCACTTTCCGCAAGCACACTGCATGTGCGTCCAGGAGTGGAGGGATACCTGCAGCAGTCCCTAGGTTCTGAAAATCCCTTGGATCTCTCACTGTAAGCTTTCTTTACAGGTTCCATGACCTCAGGCCACTGTGTTACTTTCCTTATTCTAAAGCATTTTGTTGCCAAAACACTAACACCCTCAAGGAAGTTGGCATTTCCATAATGCTTACTGTAAAGATGGCCATGTATTGGCCCATGCCATGTCACAGCTAGAAAGATGGTCCTGGCTGCAACAGCACTAGTGGATCACAGTCCACACTCTACCCTGCTGAACTGCACTGGGAGAGCAATAAATATAAGAAACAGTCCAAGGCTTAATGTAATTATCATGAATGGAAACTTATGCTAACTAACACCCAGCCAAGACTGAGATAGTCCCAGAACACTCCTCTTCTAAAGTTTGGGCTTGTAATGATCTTACAATGACTACTCAGAAAAGGATCAAATCTTCCACAGTATGTCTGAAAGGCAATGAAGGGACGTCTATAAAACATGATTTATTCCAAGGAAAATCCCATTTTTCCAAATATCAGTTTGTCACCAAAGCAGGAGAATTTGAATCTCTCAGAGCCTGGCTGTGCAGACGAGGTGGAAGGTCTGCAAACTCTTATTTTGCTGCAAATAAATTCATTGTTTATTAGGAGAGTGATTAGAACAATGATGAGGGCAGAGAGGAGGAAGAAGATGGAAAGAGATATGGCTATCAATACAGATTGGACAGTTTCTGATCAGCATTGAATGCTGCTCTGAAGATGAGGCATTTATAAGCCATTTGGAGTGACGTAAACCTTTGCTACCCAGTGTGGTCAATGGACCAGCAGCATACCATTCAGACGAAACTTGTCAGAAATGCAGAATCATCAGATCTACTAAATCTGAATCTGCATTTTCATGAGACCCCAGGTGATTCTAATACACATTAAAATTTGAGAAGCATTCACTGTTAGGGCTTAATGGATTTTAAAATGCTGATTGATAGTATCAGATCTGTTTCAAGTCATGGCGGAGAGGGGAACAACAATATGGGGATAAATTATCAATAAAGAACTACACCAGGGCAGCCAATTGGGATTCTATTGTAACAGTACAGGTGTGTGATGATAAAGACCAAACTGTTGCTGGAAATGGAATGAAGGGAATAGATTTGAAAAACATATCAGAAATAGAATGGATTTGGAGACCGATCAGATAAAGAACATCTGTGGAAAGGAAGAATTAAGATGAAGTTCTAAGGCTTCCATCTTGGGTCATTTGTCAAATAAGGGCTTGTTCACCTTGTATTCATACCTGGAACAGAGAAGGCATGCATTTTATATGAGTTGAATGACTGCAGGCACTATCTAGGCCAGAGGATTTCAAATCATGTCCCACGAACACCGAGGGATCTGAAGAGATGCTTGAGGAGCCGCCATGGTGGGAAGGAGGAAGTCAGGTGGGTAGTACTCCAAGTCCTTACTCCCAAACTTTATTTGTGAAACATACAATGACAACAACAACATATCCATCATATTTTTCTCAATTATCTTACAAATTTGATTTTTATAAATTATCTTACAAATACGGTTATGATCACATAATTTGAAGATAAGTCCCAACTCTAATGTGTGGGCTGTTACCTTCTGTATTCTTGGATTCATGTTATTCCTTGAGGTATTGAGACAGAAAAAACTTGGACACACCTGGCCTTGTTATTGGCAACCTCCAGAATAACAGAGGGGAGAAGGAAGAATTGTTTAGCATAGGCAATTTGCTTTTGGGTAAATAAAAGGTAAGGGTGATTCTCTCCGAACTTATGCTAAGGAAATAATTCAATAGAAGAAGGCTGTTATAAATGTAAATATATTCAATTAAAATCACCTAAATGTCTTACAAACAGAAATCATAAATGAAATTATGGTGCTTTTGTTTTATAGAGTAATATGTAAACTTGAAAATGATAGTTAAGAAGTTTAAGCCTCCACATGGAAAAGTTTACAATAAAAAGAAAACCAAACAATGAAGAATATAAAATGTAAGATTGCTATGGTTGCAATTATATAAATTCATATAGCATGTGATCAAAAGGTAGAAAGGCACATAGATAAATAAGAATGAGGTAGAATATTATAGATATCTGAATCATCGGTAAATGTTACAGGTTCTACCTTCAAAATGTATTTTGAATCCAATGCCTTCATACTATATCTACCATCACTACCTTGATCCAAGATTCCATCTCTCCCAACTGGCCTCCATACCTTCTCTTGCAATCTCTTCTCTCCTCCAGTAGCTACAGTAATATTTTATATATAAATTAGATCTTGTCATATGCTATGCCTAAGTTCTACCTATAACTTCCCATTATACTTAGAATACAATCCAAATTTCTAACTTTGAATCAGCAGTTCTCAAATTGGCCTCAGGAGCTCAAATTTTATCATTAGCAGCAATTAAATGTCTAAAATTATTGAGGACCCCAAAGAGCTTTTGTTTACATGGGTTATATCTACTAATATCTACTATATTTCACATTAAAACTAAGAATTATTTTAAATATTAATTTACTAATTTGTTTATAAGTAGCAATAATAAATCCATTGCATGTTAACATATATAACACATTTTTATGGGAGACAAATTATACTAAATTTCCCCTAAAATAATCAGTGAGAAAAATGGCATTGTTTTGTATTTTGTAAATCTCTTTAATGTCTAGCTTAAAAGAAGACAGCTAGATTATCATATCTGTTTCTGCATTTGATCTGTTTTGATATGCTATTTGAGTTGAAGAATAGGAGAAAATCTGGCCTCCCACAAACATGTAGTTGGATAAGGGGGAAATATTTTAATGTCATTTTCGGATAATTGTGGACATTTTTCTTTGGTCCTGCATGCAAACTTGATGAGTAGTAGTGTCTTCACGGTTAGTTGCAAGGTGGAATCTGATGCTTTAATCACAGAAGTTCTGTAAGGTATTATGGTAAATACATTGGTCTGTCTTGCACTTTGAATGAATCTTCTACTCAGGCTTGATTTTTGACATTACACATTGGTCATTGGGAACTATCAGTTCATTGAGTTAAGTACAACCTCCAAATGTTTACATATTTCATTATATAATATAAAAAAAATCACATTTGTTAATATTACCACCAATCTCATCAGTAAAGCCTTTCAGTATTAGGCATCTGTCATGGATGCTGATACAGGCTTTCCAAAAATTCTAATTTTCTCCTGAGAGCTCAAATTTTATCATTAGCAACAAATAATGTCCTTTGCTCTTTGAAGTGATAGACTCACTTTCAAAATGATGGGTTCACTTTTGAGAAACTGTCTGCCAAATACCTACGTCTGAATAACCATAATTTGTAAGACATTATCCAAGTAAAAATGATGTTCCATGGAAAACATTGTCAGTTCAGCTCACAATCAATTGCACCAGTGCTTTTCCTGGGGTCAACAGTCTTATTTGGGTCTGCAGCAGAATTGTTTAAAGTGTACTTCCCATTTCATTACAAAGAATGTTAAAATGATGTGTACTCAAAGCTCAAGATTTAATACAATTAATAATTACACTGCTTTAGCAAGGTCATTCCTAAGTGAACCTGGCATCCTGAGTACTGGTCCTGAATGGCAAGGAAGACACAGTGACTACTATAGTTTAGCACTCTTGCCTTGATAGGCATTAAGGCTCCACCCTTTCCTTTCCATCAGGAGTGCAAATATTAACACAGTAAAACGGTTTTGACCTTGCAGATGCCCCTGAAAGGTCTTGGGATCCCCAGGGGTCTGAAAACCACACTTTGAGAACAACTCTGCCCACTTCTCAAGGTATCTCTTACCATTCTCCTTCCCTACTCTACCCCAGCCACGCTGGCTGTCTTGCTATTTCTTGAACACACTGATCTTGTTCCTGCCTCAGGGCATCTACATTTGTAGTTTCCTCTGCTGGATGCTCTTACCTGCAATGTTTACCTGGCTGGCTCCTCCTCATTCCTTCTACTTTCTCTCCAAGATGCTTTACCTGAACCCCTATCCACTTTAGGATCCATCTTCCCCAGCAGACCCTCAGGAAATTTTCTGCCTTAACCTGCTCTGGTTCTTCATGTCACTCATCACTAACCAGAACTCCATCAGGCATTAATTTGCTTACTTGTTGATTATCTGCCTTTCCCATTAAACTATAAGCTCCATGAGAGCTAGGACTTTGTTTTATTCACCCCTACAGCTCTGATGCCTAGAAAAGTGCTTGGGATATCATACTCAATATATACTTCCTTTATGAATAAATTAATTTACTTGAAAAACTCCCTTCAATGCTGTTGCTATGTTATTTTTCGACAAATAAAAGGAGAGTCTTCTGAGTCAATGCTCTCCAAGAAAAAGATAATGTGAGCAAGAGATATAATTTTAGATGTTCTAGCAGCCACACTAAAAAAAGTAAAAAACAAGTGAAAATGATTTAATAATCTATTTTATTTAACCCAATATATATAAAATATTATGATTTCAACACGTAATCAATATAAAAATCATTATTATGTTATACTCTCTTATTTTTCTTACTAAATCTTTGAAATCCTGTGTGTATTTTACATTCACAGAACATTTCCATTCAGATTAGCCACATTTCGAGTGCTCAATAGCCAGCAGTGACCAGTGGCCACTGTGTTTGAGAGCACAACCTAAGAAAAGATGAGGGGAAGCCAGGTAACAGCATTTGCTTTCTCCCAAAACTAATGGAATGAAGAAAAAAATTACAAACAGTAACAAAAAATAATAATAATATTTACCAGCAGCAACCAAATAAAGAAAGAGTCCAACTTAATACCATGAGTTTTGCAAAAATGGCGGCCATGAATGAGGCAGAAAATCTTGTCATGGCTCCACACTTCTAACCATCCTTACCTCAACCCCTAGAAATGGTAATAGGGAAAGGAGATGAGTTACCAATTTGCTGAGAATTTTCACTATTACTTTCTAATGTAGAGAGGATTAGAAAGAGGAGGTGAGCAGACAGCTAAGCCCTTAACTATCACTGTTGGATCTCAGCAGAATAAAATAAATCCTGCACAGCACCACAGTGACTCGAGGGAGTAATTCTAAGTCTCCACACAGCATCCACAGTGACCTTTCTAAAATGCAATTCTGATCATGACACTCACCTATTTTAAATCCTTCACTCGTGCACCTCATCCTCCCAAGAAATTCCAAGCTCGTCAGCACACCACACAGGCTCATTGTGGTTGAGCTCCTGTGTCCTGTCTGGTCTTCATCCACTTTCATCTTCATCCTCCTATCTGCATCACTCACCGTCACGTCACCAAACAAGTGTCAGTTCTCTAAATCAGGAACATCTCTGTACCTTTCGCTGAGCCACTCCATTTGCTCAGAATATATTCTATCTTCCCATTTCCTGCCTAACTCCAAAAATCTTCCAGACTCAACTCAGTAACTTACCAAAAATCTTTTCTCTTCCCCCTAGTTTACCTAATGATGGGTCCCTGTTTTTTATGTAGCGTCCTGGAAACCTCTAGATTAGTGTACCCATAGCACTACAATTGTGACTTTACTTGTACATCTTGCTGAAGTGAAGTGCAAAATCCTTGAGATCAGGAACAGTGTCTCTCACTGTTTTGTGTCCAGAGCCTACCACAATGCCTGGGTCATGGTTTACACAATGCACAGTTGTAGAACAAGTGAATTAATATGTTTAGACTTGTTGTCCTTGACTGGTTCTCATCACACTTATAGTTAATAGGTACATAACAAAGAAAATTGATAATGAGACAAAAACATTCCAACTAGGCAGAATAATAATTCCAATTGAAGTTCTTTCAAAGTCACAGATTGCATCTGAAATAACTGATAGCAAAACAGATCATTAAAGATCCAAAATTGAGTCTGGGATGTGTGTGTGTGTGTGTTTAATACTGAAACATTAGGAATATGTTCAAAGCTTTTGTGTCAGTATATTTTTCAGTAGCTGGTGTGCTCCGTTGGCTGTAGAGGGAAGAGTTGTTCTTCCTGGTGTAGCCCCAGAGTGGCCACAAAGTTCAAAGTTCATTGGTAACCAGGACAGGTGGGGAAGTGAAACAGAAAATGAGATGCGAAATTAAAGAAATACACGAGTCCCTAATCTCCCATCTCCATCCTAGCAAGTGCTGACAATGAGCAGCTCAGAATTCACCTTGAGGCAAAACAAACTGAAGAACTCTTTTTTTTTACAGAAATTAAATAATGTGCTTGTGGAAAACTAGTGTGGGTAGAGAGAAGGATTGAGGGTCAACTCACTAACCTATTTCATACCCAAACAATCTATATTTAATTGATGCTGGAAGAAACATAATTCAGGCAACAAAATACAACTTGCAAAACATGAATTATTATCCTTGTACATTTTAAAGAAGATATTGCTGCCATAAAATAAAAATAGGAAGCAATAAGGGAGAATCGCATGCAAAAAGTAAAAGAATGTAACTACCTCTTATAATTATAAGCATACAATTATCAAAATAATCCAAATAAAGCGTTATAAATTATTTTTAGGAATTTGTTTAGAATGGAGACAGAAGAAAAGGAGACAGAAAACAGGATAAAATTTAAGAGAGAAAGAGAATCAATGTAGGAGAGTCAACATTGAACCAATAGGAGTTCCAAAAAGAGAGAACAAATAAAACAGGTGAGAGGATACAATCAAATAAATAACAGAAGAAAAATTTTAGGACCAGAATGAAAATAAAAAAAAAAAATTCTGCACCTGGGCACATCCTTGTGAAATTTCAGAACAATCAAGATTAGCAGAAAATCCAGAAAGCGTCTTGAAGAAAATAAAACATGAAGATTATCTACAAAGTCACGACTGTTAGACTTTTCAGTATCAACACTAGATGCTGAAAGGCAACAGAATAGTGCAGTTCCAAGTCCTGGGGGGACGTTCCATTTTCCTAGAGCGCTATGCCAACCCAAACTATAGGTTAAGTGTGAGGATAAAACATTAACATGCTCAGGCATTCAAAGACTCAGAAAATCCTCCTCCTAGGCACCCTTTCATAAGAAGTTATCAGAGTATGTGCTCCAACAGAGCAACCCACATTGCTTGTTTTATGGAAAATCACAACCCTCAATAAAAAGGAATGAGCTATCGAGCCACGAAAAGACATGGAGGAACCTCAAATGCATATTCCTAACTGAAAGAAACCAGTCTGTAAAGGCTACATTCTGTATGCTTCCAACTACACGACATTCTGGAGAAGGTAAAACTGCAGAGACAGTAAAAAGATCAGTAGTTGCTGCGGGTTCTGGACAAGGGAGGGAGCGATGAATGGGTAGGTACAAAGGATATTTTTGGGCAGTGAAAGTGTTCTGTATGATACTGTAATGATGGATACAGGACACTATATGTTTGTCAAGATCCACAGAACATTCAACAGGAAGAGTGAACGTTAACGTAAACTACAGGCTTTAGTTAATAATAATGTATATTCATCAAGTGTAACAAATGCACCACACTAATGCACGATAATAACAATAAGGGAAACTGTGGTGGGAAGTGGTACATGGGAACTCTCTGTACTTTCTGCTCAGTTTTTCTGTAAACCCAAAACTGCTCCAAATATAAAGTCTATTAATTAAAGCAATAAATTGCAACCCTGTCCCTCACCAGCTCTCCTTTATTCTGATCTACAGTGTCTACTTTTTTTCCTATAGCACTCATCAACTTCTGACATGTCAATATAATTTACCTATTTTTTATTGTTTATTTTCTGCTTTCCTGACTCTAATGAAATTTCCACAAAGATAGGGATTTTATCATTTTATAAACAAGTATAACAAAAGTGCCTGGAACAGCGTCTGGCACACAGCAGGTGCACAAAAAGTAATTTTTCAATAAATATGAAAACAAAATAAAACAAAAAAATGCAAACAAAAATAAGGACAGGGATTCCTGGAAACAGGAGACACTATCCAGGATACAGTGAAAGCTGCTTCTTGCATGATGCTATGACACTGAGCTGCAGACCTGGAGAGAATCCCACCAACATCGGAGCAGGAAGTGGGCAGGCTTTGGGACAATGTCTAAGATATAAAGTAGATTCAGCAATGTAGATAGACAGATAGATAAATAGATAGACAGATAGATGAACCACTGTTATTCTTAATCTTAGTAATATCATAAAGTGTATGTAAGGAAAAAAAGTAATTGAAAATGCCCCCAAAATAAAAAAGAATAAATAATTTAAAGTTAGTCAAGGAAGTCATAAGAAATTAAATAAAATGTGGCCTGCTTTCGAACGTTTAATGGCATTTTTAAAACAAGAATGCATTTGGTCTTGAAGCCTGAAATATTCTCTTCTAGGTAGTATAAGATTAGGGACATTAGCTTCTATATTTCTATAGGATCAATCACTGTTTGAATCACATTTGCATAATCATAACATAGATGTTGATAACTTTTTTATAATCTTAGAATTAACTTATAGACAGAGCAAAATATTTAAATATTGGTTTCAGATGAGGGGGTAAATTTTATAAACCCTGGTGATATGAAAATAATGGTAAAGATAGCAGACTTTGGGATTTAGAGGAATATATGGACAAAAGTCTAAAGATCTACTTTCCTTCAAGTCAATGTTGTAGTGGGCAATCGTGAAACATTGCCTAAACTGGATGGAACAAGGAATAGAGGATCAAATAGACTATTAAAAGGTAAACAAAAGAATTATTAAATATAATAATAAAACAACCATCAGTTAAGAGAAGTAGAGGGAAGGAAGGCTGGGAGAAATCAAATAATCCTTCATTTTTCATTTTGGGGGTCAAAAAGTAACACCTAAATTTTCCAAGTCAAGATCTAAGTGTATATATATATGCTTACAATTTAGCATTACGTAGATAACCACCAGCAGAACGAGGAACTCCATTTTCAGAATGACTTCATGAGATAAGTGTTATTATTTTGCCTACTTTATATGCATGAGGGAATTGACACACAACAAGGTTAAGTCATTTGCTTAAAGTTTCACACCTTAATAACTCATGTAAATGGGATATAAACTCATTTGGCCTGACTCCAAAGTTGTGTTTATATCTATTATACCATACTGCCTCCTGAGCTATAAATGGACAAATAAAGGTCACCTCCCCAAGCAAGTTTAAACTGCCTAAGAGCAGAAATATTTGTTATTCAACTTCATATATACCTTTTGGTGGCCAGTTCATTACCAATCACACCACTGGAACCCAAAAAATGGCCACTGGTCGGACCGTGCCCAGAAACATCCATTCATTTGCTCCTCTGCCCCCCAGTGATAGGTCAGCACATGTAAGAGTTCTGCTTAGATGCAGTCATTTAAAGCATAGAGACAAGACCTACCCCAAAATAGCCAATCTCTGTACTATAATTTAGAAGAAGCATAGATCACCAAGTGAAGCCATAATTCTTCTCCAGTAGACAGACAATCAAACACTATACCAATTTCCTGCCAACCAATTAGGAAAATGTTGGAGTCAATGAGAACTGAGACCACCATTCATTAACAAAGTGATTCAAATGCAGCATTAACCATGCTTTAGACCAAGAGGATTCTTCAGGCATTTCTCTGCCCTGCCCACGAAGAACATATCTTCTGAAAGCCAGGGAGAATGAATTCCATTACCCTGTGCTAAGTAAATAGCTTTTAAACAAGTGTTTTATCATTTTAGACAACTTACCAATAAAAAATAAAATAAAACAGAATGCACATATTTGGACCATAAACTCTCTATTCTAAAGTCATTTTCAGCCAAAATGTGAAAATAAATGTTTTCTAAAGCCTTGTATATAGAAAGGATAGGGATAATGTTCCAGAACATGGAAACGTGTCCATTTTAGAAATAAGTGAAATGATTTTAGCATGAATGCTCCTTCATAAAACAACCTGAAAACTATAAGATAACTTTGAAGGAGAGGCATTATAAATGGCAGCCTAATAAATAAGAAGTTCAAAAACACTACTAGACATTTCCTTTTCACATGACAGTTGCATTTAATGGGAACACCATACAGACGAATAAATTATTGCTGCCTTAATCCAGTCCTGCTAATTTCTACAACTTAAATATCTAGTTAACTACCCATTTAAGATAAATAGCTACTTATACCAAGCAAGTAATCCAAAAGAATCTTTGCAGAATTTATTTTTACCACCTCAAGGAGAGGGAGGAGACATGGTGGTGAGGTAGACAGAATAATATGCTTTTGTGATATTCTTTATAAGCAGTTTCAAAGTTGCTATATAAGATACCTAACATACTACATAGGTGAAATAAATAGTACTGCTTTTCTGAATATCATGCTCTAAGCTACTAAATCAACTAGTACTATTCCAACTGCGTCCCATAAAAAGGGGAAGAAAAATTAATTTGTAGTCATGTCCACTACCTCATGTAAGACATATTTAATTAATATTTGAATGGTCTTAGTCAGAAAGAAATTTAGAATGTTCTAGGTCTGTATAGGAGATAGTGTCTCTACCATGGAGAAGGAAGCATTTCAAGGAAACCCAAAATGATCAGAGAAAATACTTACTTTAATAAAAGTACATGGGCCACTACAATTATCTAAGCTTCTATGTCAAGGAAAGTTTAAAAGCCCCATCTGGTAGATTTGGCTCCCCCTTCCTGCTCCCCAACCCTGACCTCCATGGGAGGTGTATACTTCTCTGCCCCATATAGGTGGAAGTGATGATATGCTAATTCTGACCAAGGCCTCTTGCCCTTTTGAGAGCTTCCAACTACTGCCATAAAAAGAGCATATCCCTGGTAGCCTGCTGGTCACAGAAGAATGAGAAATGTGAAGCTGACGCGTACATCACCATGGCTTTGAGCCAAGACTAGCTAACCCAATGGTTGATCACTGACCCCCAGAAAACCCGCAGATCCATCTGTGAGAAAAAAGTTCTTATTGCCATATGCCACTAGATTTGGGGGTAGTTGGGTTACACTGCATTATTGTGGGAACACCTAAGGTTAACATCCAATAATTTTGAAAACTATTTAGATTGTCAATCCACCAAGACTAGAATAAATGCAATTTTTTTCAATAAGTTCACTGAGGTTCTAATGCAAATGATTACTCCAAAGCAATAACAGTTCTTCCATTATTTTTTCTTATGCATAGAAAAGAAAACTGAAACTATAAATTAAAACTTTACTCAAAAAAAATAATGCAAATTTAAGAACATTTAAATTTCAACAAAATATATCAGGGATGGAAAATGCTTTGCTGTTTAATAGCTATTTATTGATCATCTATTAAGTGCTCAATAGACATGGGAACACAGAGATGAGAAGTATAGATTAAGTAAATGAGGCAGTGTCAGCCACGTAGTAAGTATAATATAAATGTTAATGCTGTTACTATCTTCATCATCATCTAGACAAACAATTGAGTATATTATAATAACGATATATACAATAACTGCCAAATGGAACTCTGCACAAAGTTGAAACAGGAGTTTACAGCACCAACAGGCGCTGTCTGCTTTAGGGAGTCTGGACAATCTTTTAGAGGAGGTAGCATTTAAGGTGAAAGTAGGAAGATGTCTAAGAGTTTGCAAATACAGGAGCAGAGAAAAGGCATTCTAGCACATATAGAGGCACAAAACACGAACACACTCAGCATGCGTAGAATGAACGAAGCAGAAGCGACTACTAAAAGGTCACCAAGGCCATCCCCTCAGGCCTAACATTAGCAAGGATCTCACTAGCTCACTGCCTCAAGTGATGGTCTGATCCCCATGATGTGGACTAAGGGAGCCCTCCTAGTGGGCTGCATACTGATTCGATAAATATAATTGCTTTCTTCCATTCTTACAAAGGAATTACAAGAGACTCCACAGATCTGATTTTTATTAGAGCTGCGTGTTAGTGACTTATTCAACTTTATCAATATTTGGTATTCATAAACAAACGTTATATTATTCCTAGTGTTAGTGTGGGCTCTAGTGAAGGAGAATAATGAGGCTGGCTGCCACACCAGCTACGAAGCTCCTTCCTCTGAGGCGAAGGCATGCATAAAGATAGATCGAATTCTTACCCATTTCAGAAAGGACGCTTTGTTTTTAGTGCACAATCAGTGTTGCCTTGTGGTGGCTCTGACTTTCAATTGCTACCCTAGGTTTTTTATTATAAATTACTGTTAGTTTACCTTCATTATTATTAACACTTTTTACCTGAATTGCTTGCTACTAGATAACATCACTTGCATGTCTAATAGAATCTCAAATTTAATTTGCCAAAAATCGAACTCTTCAATTAATAACACCATGTCAAAATAACTAAGGAAGTAAATCAATAAAAGGTACTTCACTCAGAGTTACTATATGAGTCTGCTCAAGCTGCCATAACAAAATACCACAAATGGGGGCCAGCCCAGTGGCATAGTAGTTAAGTTTGCATACTCCACTTCAGCGGCTCGGGGTTCGCAGGCTCAGATCCTGGACGTGGACCTAGTACCGTCCGTCAAGCCGCACTGTGGTGGTGTCCCACGTAAAGTAGTGGAAGATTGGCACAATCTTCCCCCCAACACACACACAAAAACAACACAAATTGGGTTTGTATGGGTGTGCAGAGAAATCTCTCTCTCTCTTCCTCTTCTTCTAAGGCCAGCAATCCTATCAGATCAGAGCCCCACCCTTAAAACCTCATTTAACCTTAAATACCTCCTAAAGGCCTCATCTCCAAATATAGTCACATTAGGAGTTGGATTTCAACATATGAATTTGGGGGGGACATAATTAAGTCCATGGCAGTTACCTATGGTAAATTGCATCACCATTCACCCCAATGATTAAGCCAAGAAAAACCTTGAAATTGGACTCCTTTCAAACTTTTTTTTTATCTCATATTGAATTTAGCACCAGATCCCACTGGCTCTACCTTCAATATAAAGCCCAAATCCAGTAAATTCTACTCTGCCCCAGTCTCATCAACCTAGTTCAGGCCTGTGTCATCTAATCTCAGGATTATTAAGATTGTTTCCTATTTGTCCTCCCCCCACCTTCATTCCACCCCTGAGCTCCCAAAATCTATTCTCTACTCAGCAGCCAGAGTGATCCTTTGAAAAACAAGTTATGTCCTATCACTCTCCTACCCAGATCCCCCACTGGCTTTCCATCTCACTGAGAATGAAACCCAAACCCTTCCCACATCCCACGGGCTCATGAGCAGACTCCTGCCCACTCTTGCAATCACATCTCCTCCCTGTGGCGCCTCACTCGCCTTGCTGCAATCACGCTGCATTCCCCGCACTCCTCCACACTCTTCAAGAACCTTCCTGTCTCGGGGTCCCTGTACTTACTCGCCCCTCTGCTCAGGGACATTTCCCCCTGATAGTCACATGGCTCTGTTTCCCATTTCATCTCTCTCAATTCAAGTCTCTGCTCAAAGAGAGCTCTTTCCTCTTTGCCCTGTGTAAAATGCCTGCTTACCTTGGTTTGTTCCCATAAATAATACTATATGATATTTATAGTTACGTGTTTATTTGTTTATTATCTATCAATCTCTGCTAGAATGAAAGTTTCACAAGGCAGGGAGGTTATTACCCTCCTCCCTCCCTCTTCGTTCTCCTTCTCTTAATCCTCCTTGTCCTCCTCCTGCTTCTTCTCCTTCCACTATATTCCTTCCGCTTAGAATAGGACCCAGACCATACTATCTATTTAAGTAATGTATATTGAATAAGTGAATGGATTTAGGTTGTTAGGGTTTCTTGGTTAGCCCAACAAAGTAGTGATACATATTGCATCAACATTATTTTAACCTAGAATTTTCCAACAACTGAACTTTAAGATATCTATGGGCTACAATTCAAATGTAAACCATCCAACTCCTCACTTCTAAACTAAAGATGCAAAACTAACACTCCAAATTTGCTCATACTTTATCATTGGATATTTGTGGTTATTTTTCCATTGGAAAGTAGGACCTGAGAACATGGACTACAGATAAAATGTTTGAGATCCAGTGCACTAACCTGTAATGAACAAACTCTTAGCAAAAATACTAATGAATAATCCTTGATAGTTGCACATAATATGTCCTTATTTACATACATATTTATGTATGCAATATACTTTATGAACATATCTACTATACAATGTGAAGCCCAGACCAAGAGACCTGAGAGAAGATGCATACCTCCTCAGACCTCAAGCAGAACACAGATGTTCTCCAGTTTACCTGTACAGTTGCGAAAGAAAGCTTCAGGGATCCTTGGATTAGAGTAACGAGATATAGAGTCATGGCCATACACAACAAAGGTGGGTAATGATTCTGAAAATCACAGATAGATACTGTGAAAAATCAGGGAAAGACTGCTGGAGGAGAAACCATGCCACACATCTAATTCTATCGTTTACCATGAATATTTTCTTGAGGGAGACGATGGCATATAAGACAGAGGGAATGAAGAAGACTGACATGCAAGAGCCACATGACAATAGTAAGGTTTCTTGACCTAAAAAGTTTTGCTCTGAGCCATAGCAACCTCTTGAACTCCCAACCTGAGAGGAGTATCCCCAGTGAGACTGAGTGAGAAGAGGCTTTAGATTGCTTCATCTCCCAAACATCCAGCTTTCATTGTCCACATGTGCTTCCCTTCAGTAAACAGCTGTCCCCATTACCATAAGTAATCATCTAAAAGGATCCAGTAGCACAATTATGCATAAACTCTGGGAGAAGAGAGGAGTACAGGAAGATAAGCAAAGGCACCTGGAGAACATACATCACAAGAGTCAATATCCAAAGAAACAGGCAGAGTTCAGATAATTCTCTGCTGCCTCAAAGAAATTATTCCCAGTATGATGGCTCTAAAAGGAAGACCTCAAGAAAGAGATACAAGTGTTCAAAGAATCTTTAAGACAACAGAAGGAAATAAAAAGTAAGTTGGCATAACTCAGACAAGAAGTGGAAGGAAAAGAAACATAAACAATTACAAAAATTAGGATAAATACACGTAAAATGAATGTGAAGATCATGGTAAAAATCACACAAAACAAAATAGAAATTAACAAAGATATTTAAATGATTATGTGAATGAGCAAACACATGAAAACAAAGAATACTCCAAATGAGTATTATTGGTATTCAAAAAGAAGAGAACAAATAAATGAAAAAAAGTGTTCAATGACATAATCGAAAAAACTTTCCTAAAATAAAGACTTGAATCTCTAGATCTTGTCCCAGAAAAGAGTGCACAGAAAGATCAAGGCCAAAATATATTGTGGAAAGCCATTGAACCTCAAGGATAAGGAGAGATATTATAACAGATAACCAATAAAGGAGGGGAAAAAGAAGGCATTCAAAAGGGGAAAAACACAGTTTGATCTCAGATTTATCCAAAGCAACACACATTGCTATGTAATAGTGCAGAAGTCCACAGAATTTCAAGGGAAAGAGGCTTTACAATAATTTTAGAATCATCCAATTGGAGTAATAGAAAGATATTCTAAAGCTTGCGAGAACAAAGGGAAAACAACTTCCGTGGAGCTTTCCTTAAAATCTCTGAGGAGCAGGACTGTCACTGCTTCTGTAGGGGAAGGCCTGCCCATACCATAAGAAACGAAGAGAGAAATGAGAGGTTGGAAATCAGAAAGGGGGGAGAAAGAGAAAACAATCCTTATTATTTATAGAGGATGTAATTGCCCACACAGAAAAACCAACAGAATCAACAAACTGCTAGAATTAGTAAGAGGGTTCTGTGAAGTTGATAGACACAAGATCAGCTTATAAGAATGGTAACATTTTTCTACATTAACAATAAACTACTAGAAAATATAACTAAGAATTAAAATTCCATTCACAATCACAATAAACTCATGAAATGTCTAGGAATTTTAAAAGAATTCATATGTCTCATGTACAAAAATTTTAAACCTACCGAAGAGATAATAGATGGACAGTTTACACTCTTGGATGAGAACGCCTAATATTAAGAATAAGTCGGGCTGGCCCCGTGGCCGAGTGGTTAAGTTCGCGCGTTCCGCTGCAGGCGGCCCAGTGTTTCGTTAGTTCGAATCCTGGGCGTGGACATGGCACTGCTCGTCGGACCACGCTGAGGCAGCGTCCCACATGCCACAACTAGAAGAACCCACAATGAAGAATACACAGCTGTGTACTGGGGGGCTTTGGGGAGAAAAAGGAAAAAATAAAATCTTTAAAAAAAAAAAAAAAAGAATAAGTCAAGTCTTCCCTAATCAATCTAAAATTCAATGTAACAAAAATCAGAATTCCAGTTGAATTTTTGGTAGATTTCGATAAACTCAATCTAAAACTTATTTTTAAATTTCAATAAAAGTTGCAGGAACAGCTAGTTCAGTATCACAAAAGAAAAGCAAAGAAGGGGGGCTTGCTCCAAGAGACACTTTTAAAACACATGCAAGTCATAGTAATAAACACAATATGATACTGAGGGAAAAAAGAGAGACTAAATATATAATCGTATATCTTTTTAATATAATAAAATTGGTACCTTAAATCAATTGATGAATATTAGTCTGCAACGTAAGTAATGCTGGGAAAATTAACTCACTATATGAAGGAAAAAAAAACTGCATTCCCATCTAACAGTGTGTACAAAAGTGGATTTCAAACCAAAATGTAGAAATTAAAGAAATAAAGTTAACAGTAAATAAAGTAGGGGATTGTCATAACCTAGCGATGCAGAAAGACTTCTCAAACATAAGCCTCAAAGCACTGACATAAAGCAACATTGATGGATTTGATTAAATAAAAAATAAGAATTTCTGGTCAACTAAAGACATCATGTACAAAGTTAACAACACAACAACAACGTGATAGACTGGAGATGTCTGCAATCTAACATCAATAAGAGAATCATATCTAGAACGCCCACACATCAAAATCAAAGAAATAAAATCAAGAACCACCTCCACAAAACAGGCTAAGTAGACATATAGGCAATTCAATGGAGGAAGAAACTCAAAAGCTAGCGAGCTCAAACCCACTAGTATTTAGAGAAACTCAAAATAAAATAACATTGAGCCCTTACTGTAAAGCCAGCAGATTGACAAAAACTGGAAAGCTGCCTGATGTCAGCCATTGGAGGGATGTGAGAATCAGAATCCTCATGCACTACTGATAAAATTTACACAGCTGCAGGCATTCTGGAGCACAAACTGGCTGGTTAGACAAACCAATTAGATGGACACCACATTCTCACACAGTTGTATGAGGGACATATACAAGCAAACCCATCTCAACACAGTTAGTTGGGGCAGAAAGTTGGACACAAGCTATGTTGCCATGAATACATCCCTGAAAACATAAATGCGGAGAGGGTATCCTAAGGATTAGGTGACCACGCATCTCGGGGGCCTGGCTCAGCCACATTGTATGTCCATTGTCCTGGCATAATTATTACTAAGGCCCTTTTTAGCCTCAAAAGTGCCCCATCAACTAACTACACACAAGACTAGGCAGAGATAAAAGGAACAAACTAACGTGCAGAAACATGGATAAGACCTAAAAATATCATGTTGAGTGAAGAAGCAAGAAATTCAATGAGGTTAGTATGTCATGTAAGTAAAATAAAACATTATGTGTTTTTCAAGAAAGCAAACTCATATGCATCAAACACCTGGGATATTCGTTAAACACATTAGAATGATTATCTATGGAGTAGGGAAAGGAGAAGGAAGTTAGGGGATAAAAGAGAATAAATAATAACAATAACAGAATAATGATAAAAATTCTTTTAAAAGAGGGATTTTGTGGCATGAACTAAGGAACAGGATTAACCCACCCTCTAGACCTGAGATCCAAAATTACAGAGGTGGGGGATGGCTACTGCTTAACAGAGCCAGCCAATTAACAAATGAATCAAAGCAAAAATCTAAAAACGGAAAACCAGCAGTAGAAAGGCTGGAGTTGAGAATTCTATTAATTTAAATATCCCATTACAATTATGAAACCATGGCGATTAATATTAGCCAGGAAAAGGCAAATGTTATCAACCTTGGTCAGGTAAAACCTAATCATGTAACTAATAAAAATAGTGGGTAGTGGGGTATAAAAGCGTAAAATTGTGCTAACTTGTTCATCTTTCATAGCAGGGAGTGCATAAATAAAGTCTAAATTTCAAACACGTAGGTATAATATACATTGTAATTGAAACTTTTAAAGCTCTTTATTAACTCATTTTTAACTTTGGATTCTCTCAGGTTCCAATATTCCTCGTGAACAATTTACCTAAATTTCAACTCCTTTGGGTTCATTCAGCTTCTTTTGTTAACTTCAACTAAAATTCAACTGAATAGTTAATATTAAAATTTTATATATAGTGTAATACATTCTAAAGTTATTTCAATTTTATTTTTATCAACCTGTCTACCTATCTGCTTAGGGCAACATCTAGAATGATGCCCACCAAATGTTAGCAATAATTTACTTTCATTTTCCTTGTGTAAAATTTTAAGATGCTTGTAACCTTTTTACAGAAACAAAAAAGCTATTACTAATAAAATGAGAGGAAAATAGTGAGGAAGTGGTGACAATAATAGAATCTTTCTTATTAGCTGTTAGGCTCTAAAAGTAAGTAGAGATAGAGGAAAGAGAATCAAGCTGCATGTGCCAAGTTTCCCAGAGCCATACTTTAATTGCAGAAAATTGAAAGCGAAATGTTATTCTGAGTGAGAGCCTAGTTGTAAAACTCTGCCTCCCCCTCCAGAGATCAGATTATCTTCTTAGGATCTCAGAAAGGCATAACCCAACCAGGGGCTGGTTTTACTCCACTGTTCACTACTGGAAAGGCAAAACCACAAGAGACAGTGAATGGAAACTTTGTCAAATTTGTCATCGACAACCAACCACTCTCTACTCTGCTCAGGGCACACATCATTACATTTTACATTAAAAGGTAAAGTTAACCAAAATAGTGCCCATGATAGATGCACCAAATTGCCACATAGAATTCTGCAACAGAGGCTGCAGAGTAGTAGTCCTTGATATTCATAGTTATTTGAGTTAAATGAAGTCTGACATATTTCCACATGGAAATAGCAAGGAGAAATATTTTTTTTCAGTCTATTAAATTTAATTCATTGTGTATGTTTTCCTTCCTTATCAGCAGTTCAAATTAATTTTTCTCATTGTCAACAGGCTGACAGTCTCCCACATCTTTAAATGCAAGCACATAATATTTGTTAGGACTAGCCGTACCCACGGGTGTGGAAAACAGCATGTTCATTCCATTAGGTCTTAGCAAGGCTCCAACAATTACACAAAATAATTTATCCCTCGATGATCAGGTACATCTGTATCTAACTCTGCCTGTCAATTTCCATTTCAGCAGAAGAAATTGTGATGTTCTCGGGAGAGGAGTGATTGGTTTTCAATTACACACTGCTACAGGTGGAAGTCATCTGAAAACCATAATACCAGCATATGGATAACCTGCATGGCAGCATAATGATATTTGTGTGTACTTTACAAGTGCTTATCCAGGACTATGACAATGTAATCAGTTTCATAGGGGGCACAAATAACATGGATCTCTCCATTCACTGATTGCATTGAACACTGAAATAATGATCATCTAAATGCAAGGGTAGCATTCAATAGGAAAATAAATGATAACTGCAAAGAAAGGTTTCTTATCCTCTTTAAGAGATGAATTAATGGCAGACACAACCCAGAGAGGCAGCCTGCATGGGAAGTGTCCCCACTCACATACAGTGTGTGGCGAAAGTGCATTTGCCATTTTATCAGGAAAATCTTATGGAATCAGAAACGCTGTTTTTGAAAATTAATGCTCATTCCAACATCCCTCTACTTCATTTTTTCATCTGCAAAATGAGGAAGCTGACACTTTCTCATTCTTATCTCTTAAGGGTATTTTAAGGACAAATGAAAGAACAATGTAAAAGCAGTTAGAGCTTTTGGGAGAAAAGTTCTCTGCTAATCCAAGCTGTTACTATTATTATCACCGCCAACTATACAGTGGTTTCAAATCCTAAATCTAAAAGCTTTTTCAGACATCTATTATTAAAATCTTATAAAAAAAAAATCCTGCATTATTTAGCTCCTTATTAGAGGTGGGTAAACTGAGACCTAAAAAGAATAAGAAACTTCCTCAAGGTCACACAATGGCAAAGCAGGTAAAGAAACAGAAATATCGATTCTGTGTGCAACACCCCACAGACACAGTGGCAAAATGAATTTCAGAACCATTAACATGAGAAAGAGCCTGAACCAGCAGCTTTTAAATTTAAAAAATATCCAATTAAAAACACTAGTCCAGCAAAAATCTTACAGAAGCCCTTTGCAGAAAGAGTATGGATAAACCATTTTGCCTACCATTTCCTAGTTATATTTCTTGATGCGACATACATTTTTTATTGAGAGTCAACAAGAGAGATGTACTTCTATGTGTATATTTTCCCTGCGTACTCAGGAACGGATTTTTAAAAGAGCCCTCAAAATGTCATCATTAAATACCCTGAGGTCCAACCATGTGAAGTTGTCTTAATTTGCTATACATTTTTAGAATAGATGAAGGAAATAAATATCTTCCTGCAAATGTATTTCCCTCAATTCATTTAAATTCAAGTATTTTCTGAGTGCTTTGCATACGCTGGTATTCTCTGGGTGACAGAGAGAGCTGTAGGGGGATGTTGGCCAAAAGGCATGTGTAGACTGGAGCCCCACGGCACAACTGGACGACACTCACTTCTATCCCGTGGAATATTCCAACTGACAGCCTGAGGTATACTTCGAGAATTCTTAGAAGTATCTCCCAAACTCAGAGCCCCACCACACATGACTCATTTCTGGGAGGAGTCTGGAGAGAGTAGTCCCACAAAAGGGCCCACTTTCATGAGCCTCTTGCTGCTCTTATTAGCGCTTTTTCATTTTAATGGGAGCTTGCTTGCTCATATTTTCTCGCATGTTTTTGACGGATTTAAGCTGCAGCCTGCCAATCTTCCGGGAATTCTCCCATGTGATCACACGGATGTAAAGTAACAATTGCAAAGGAATAAATTTGCTCCACATTAAAGATATTTTCAGCTGCTTTGGGACATCATTTCGAAAATTTTGGAAATGTTTCCGTCATGTTGGATAAGCATTATTTACACCCTCATAGGGAGGATGTCACCAAAATTCAGTCCTTGAGTAGATAATAAGAGCTTTGGGTCAGAGTGTTTACATTTGGGGCAATATTTCCCAAAAGCGGTAGGCAGAGAAGCTGGGCTTTCAGTCATTTATTACTTTGAATTTTATTTTTACATTTCACAGTTTCACCCTGAAATCCTAGTATTATTTCATTACCGTTGCATAAGAATTATACAACAGGATTTTATACATTTCATACATTTTTGTAAGCTGTTCTATCACAGATGAACTTCTTTGACGTTGTGGTCTGACACGTGCTCATAACAAACACACTGAAAGCAAAAAAAAAAAAAAAATGAGCCTCATTTTCTAAGTGGGAAAGGCCGTATTTAATTATGTTAGGTACTTTGGCACTAGGTCGAAGCAACGAGAGCAAGGGTGCCACTGAATGTCCCTGAGGTGGCGGTTTGCGCCTTGCCATGATTCTGTACCAAAACCACTTTTCCCCTCTCTTTAACTTATTTTCTTTTTGTGCCTCCCTCTTTCTGACTCTGTCTCTCTGTCACTCAATGTCTCCTTTTCCTGTCTACATCCTAAGCTTTCTGAACTCTGCTGCCAACAGTCATTGCTAAGCAATTGCTAACACCTATTCAGATCTGCTTCAAATATCCGCAGTTGCTGAGCCGCCCCACAGTAACACCTGTTACCACAGGCACTGGCCACTGGAGAGGCAAAAGAGCGTAAGAACTACAGGTGTGTGTCGCAGTGTCTGGAGTCGCGCTGTCTGGGTTCAACCCCGCCTCTGTCGCTTATCAGATATATGATCATTGGTCAACTTATTTAACTTTGCCATGCTTTAGTTCATCTTCTGTAAAGTGGGAATAATAGGAGCAACTACTTCATAAGGTTTTTGGAATCATTAAATGTCTTCATAAATATAAAGTATTTAGCACAAATGACACAATAAAAGCTTAGTAAATGTGAGCTATTATTATTAGTGCAAACCCCCTCTACTTTACTACCCCGTTGCGGCTGATTTCTTTGCTGTGCTAGAACACACCAAGCTCACACACACCCCTCCCAAACAATGATCCCTTATCCCCCAGGCTGGAATGCCTTCTCCATGATTTTCCAGTTATATCCCACCCTTCCTGTTACGGTCACCTCTGCCATGAGCTGTTCTTGGGACATATCATGTCACAGTGATCTCCCCCTACTTCTTCTGTATCATTTACACTCTCATATCCTTTCATTGTCAATTAGATACTCTAATGTGTGGTTCTGTAATTATTGTCCATGTATTCATGTTATCTTCATAGCTAGATGACAGCTCTGATCTAGGTCTCATGCGACAAATGCTGACAAATGGGTAGTTCCAAACAGGTGTTAATTCACTCTTTTGTGAACATCCTAGGGGGATTTGCTGTGCATTTAACAACAAAAAAGGGAAGCTTTCAAATTTTCTCTTTCTTTTCTTCTCATTCAATCTTAGCATTTAGAAAACAAGCTATGCATGCAGGAGAGCTTCCAACCATCACATAGTATAAAGCTCACTAAGAGCACCTTTCAAATACAAAGTTTGGGGCCGGCCTGATGGTGCAGTGGTTAAGTTTGCAGGTTCCGCTTCAGCGGCCAGGGGTTCGCCGGTTCAGACCTCGGGTGCGGACCTATGCACCTCTTGTCAAGCCCTGCCATGGCAGGTGTCCCACATATAAAGTACAAGAAGATGGGCATGGATGTTAGCTCAGTGCCAGTCTTCCTCAGCAAATAAAAGAGGAGGATTAGTGGCAGATGTTAGCTCAGGGCTAATCTTCCTCCAAAAAAATAAATAAAGATAAATTAATTAATTAAAAAAAAAGATACGAAGCTCTTTTGAAAAGGGCATAGATAGAGGGTAGATAGGATGTATGTGATTTAGTTGTTACACTCCAGTTGTAGTCAATTGACCTAATCAGGAATTCCCATTCCAGGAATGGCAGCTCACACCACTCCAACCACCCTGTAGAGAAGATTCTGTTATCCATGCCTCACCCAACACCAGAGGATTTGCTAATTCATATAATGAATGTCAGAAATGAGTTTTCATTGGTGAAATTCATGGTTTGTTCATCTGCACTAAGGATGCTAGAACTGGGTTCTTGTTGGTGTTCAAGATACACGGTTTAGCTAAATTAATTTTTTCCTTTGGTGAGGAAGATTGGCCCTGAGCTAACATCTGTTGCCAATCTTCCTCTATTTTGCATGTGGGATGCTACCACAGTATGGCTTGACGAGCAGTGTGTAGATGGCACCCAGGATCCAAACTCACAAACCCTGGGCCGCCAAAGCAGAGTGCATGAACTTAACCACTACACCACCAGACTGGCCCTTGGCTAAAATATTTTAGAAATATTCCCATTCCTGAATGAACAAGGTATAAGAAGCACAGAGGCCTATAACTTGTACTACGAGGGCTAGGGTCTGTTCCTATTTCCCAACTTGGCATTGGAAGACCTCTGGTTGCATAAAGCCACCTACAGAAACTTCTATAGAAGCCTTCCTTTGGAATATTGTATATCTGACTCCAGCAACTCTTTCCAGCAAGGTCATGGCTGAGTTCCTAAAAGAATGGAAAGCTGGGTCTTCATCAAGCTTACAGAGGAGGCTGTATGTCTGCTTTGTTCCTGCTTGCTAATTAATAGGTGCTTTAAATAATAATAGTAAAAAAAAAAAGTTCATTTGTGAGAAAATATCAGGAGGGAACCAGTACTTTGAACCATTTCCCTCTACATGTCTAAACTTCTGATTTATTCCCATTTAGAGTGTCCAAAACTGCCAAATGAAAGAAAAGAATGTGATATAAATGTGCACACACATGAACAAGGTAGGATATGCTGGCACTTTACCAACCAGAAAGCCGTGGGAATCAAATCAATCGATCAACTAATACTTACTGAGTGCCTGCCAGGTGCCCAGAATCATGAAACTACAAGCTATCAGGAATTGGCATTTCAGATATCATCTAAAATAAATCTCCAATCTGGTCAGGAACAGTAAGCTAAATGAATACCGCAGTCTACACAGTGAGGTTAGAGTACCTGAGGGTTCCTAGAACATTGTTATTTATTATTCCAGCTTTTCTTGAGGGGGCAAAGTTAGATATCTGTCATACAGGGCCTTAACACACAGTCATGATTTATGGTCCATGTATTTGATTATAGGTCTAAGGAGAGAAGAAAAAGGCAGAAAAATGTAAGTAAGAGTATAAGAAGCAACATGACTAAGTCTCATTTTCCATCAAATTTTGCTTCATCCGCTATTATAATTTTATGCTAGATTACAAAAGTTTTGTGGTATGTATGTGTCAAGGGTGAAGTTCACAAATTGCCTCAAGCCCTAATCAGCCAACAATTCAATTGGACTCATTTGATGCTTTATAGGACTTTAGGTTCCTACATTCATCAGGATTTCTTAGTTTATCAAAAGTGTACTAGATAAATTAGGAAAATAATAAATCCTGTGTAATGTGTTGTTCTTATTTTGGGAAGAGGCAGCATACAAGGTGGACAGAAAGAACCCAGGTTCTCTGGCAGAACTTAGTTCAAATACTGGTTCAGGGAGCACTCACTATGGGCCAGTCTTTGCTGTAAATTTTTTGAATATATAAATCCTCACAAGTGCCCTGTGAGTAGATTACTAGCATTATCCCCATTTACAGAGCACAGCACAGTTACATAACGTGCCCAAGGACAGCAGCTAACAAATGGCAGGAAGTAGAATTTGAACCCAGGGGGTTTGGCTCCAGAATCTGTTCTCTTAAACACAGCATCTGCTCAGAGGATGAAATGAAAGTCCGCATGAAAAACTCTATACAGTAGTAGGCACTCAATACATTTTACTCCACTTTCCCTTATTTAGCAGCCAATTTTATGTGCTGTGGGTGCTCAAAGAATAGACATTCATCTGGTAAGCAAACAGACCATTAGGTTCTAAACAGCAGCACAGACACAATATACTAATGATCTCATCAGCCACAGGCACCAGAACTATCCAGGCAGGTGAGGGTTAGATAGTTTCTCTCCCTCTTCTCTTTCTCTCTCTCATCTCTTCACCCCCAGAAGACATTGTATAGTCAGAAGGTTTGTGGGCTCTATTTTTTTCTATCTCTATCCATCTCCTCCCACAATTCCTTCCACTCAAACTTTCTCTACCAAAGAAAAATTGAGATTGCCAAAACGTGTCATAGGCTGTAATGCATTTCACAGCTGATGAAGTCTACAATTGGTGAAAACATTTAAATAATATGGCCACAAATTTCTTTTCTGCAAGCCAACTACAGTTATGTTTATGGCTTTAATATTATTGGGCAATTGTATTTTAATAGATTTCATGTTGATGCCGTACAGAATCATTAGATCTATGAATGGAAACTCTCTCTAGAAAACATATGACACAGAGTGCTAATTCATTAAATATGGGGCTTTTCACACCATTTCCAGGATGGCAGGTAGACCATGTGTTGTGATGGTACTCATCCTGAACAGTGGCTGTCATCATGGCTCAGTCATGTCCCAAGACTTGTGCTTGGTCAAAAGCAGTTTATCTCGCAGTCACCATCCTCTCTCATCTGGATTACTGCAACAGCCTCTACCTTTGACCCCCTTCTGTCTATTCTCAACACAGCAGACAGAGTGATCCTTTCAAAACAGAAATCATTCCACTTACAGGCATATAAGAAAATTGAAAACATAGGACCATACAAAAATTTATACATAAATGCACATGGCAGAATTATACATAATAGCCAAAAGAAGGAAACAACCCAAATGTCCATCAACTGATGAATGGATAAACACACTGTGGTATATCCATATATATAATGGAATATTATTTGGCAATAAAAAGGAATGAAGTACTTATCTATGCTACAACATGCATGCACCTTGAAAACCTACAACATGGATGCTAAGTAAAAGAAGCCAGTCACCAAGGACCACATATTATATGATTCCATTTATATGGAACATCCAGAATAGGGAAATCTAAGACAGAAAGTAGATCAGGGACAGGCAGAGGGGGACTGGGACTGACTGCTAATAGGTACATGGTTTCTTATGGGAGTGATGAAAATGTTCTGAAATTAAATAGTGGTGATGTTACACAACTCTGTAAATATACTAAAAACATCATTGAATTTTATACTTTAAAAGTGTGAGTTTCATGATATGTGAATTGTATCCCAATAAAACTGTTATTAAAAAAGAAAAACAGATGTCAAATCATGCTCCTCTTCTATTAAAACAGTGCAGAGGCTCCACAGCCCATTCAGCATAAAAGCCAATGTCCTTGAAGTAACCTTCAAGGCCTTACATGATCTGTCCTCACATTCTGACCTCATCTCCCACTGCTGTCTCCTTTGCTCACTCAACTCCAGCCACACTGGCCTCTTGGCTCTCGAACAAGTCAGGTGCACTCATGCCTCAGGGCCTTCTCCCAGGCTATTCATGCTGCCCAGAAGCTGATCCCCTAGGTAGCACAGGGCCTCTTCCCTCACCTTCAAGTCTTTGCTCAAATGTCACCTCAGTGAGGACTTATCCTGAGTACCCCACTTAAAACCACTGTCCTTCCCTGCCTACCTCCCTAATTCTGCCTTATTTTTCCCAATTTCCCTTATTGCCTTTAAATTCACTAAATAATTTACTTAATTAAGATATTTATTGTATGCCTCCTTCCACTAGAATGCAAGCTTCATCAGGGTAGATATCTGTGGCTTTTCTATTCACATCTATATCCCCATGACCCAGAACAGTGCATGCCTGAGACACAGCACATGCTCAGTAAGCACTTGTTGAAGAAATGAATGAACAATCTTTCCAATTTAATTCTCTCCATCACAAATGGTCCACACTGACCCAAATAGAAAATTCACAGAATCCAGAAGCGGAGATCTTACATTATACATTCTGTTGAACCTGGATTACTCAGTCTTCCCTAGATGACACTCAGTATTCCTAATCACAAATTACAAGGAATATAATATGAAGGAGATTTGATTCAGCTCAACCAATAATTAAGAACTGGGGACACGAGCTACACAAGAAGGGCATGATCATTGCCCCTGTGAATTTCACACTTCATCATAAAAGGTACAAGTTGAATAAGTAATTAAAAGTACATGATGTTACAAAGGGTTAGTATGGGTTGCTGCGGGAAGAAATGACATGGGAACTCACCTGTCTAGATCTTCAGGGAATGAGATCAACAATAAACACATAAATAAGATATTAACAGTAGAAATGCTATGCAGAGAATGGAAATCTGGTGATCTAATAGCGGCTGGGAGGTGACTTTGGGTAGACAAGGAAGGAAGGCTTCTACCGAGAGGGGACATGTACTGAGATTGAAAAGACAAGAAGAAGCCAGTCAAAAGAGGCGCCGAAGTGTGTGACAGGCACTTTAAGAAGGTCAGTAAGGCTGAGGCTAAAGCCATCAGAGAAAGCAACATGCGATAGAGCTGGAGAGGTAGGCAAGAGACAGATGTGAGCCAGCTCTAAAGCCTCATGTGGAGTTGATAACATTACCCTATGAGCAACAGGAAACTGTTGCAGGGAGAGAAGCAGGACACAATTGACACAATCCGATTTTACTTCTAAATCATCATTTTGGGGGCTTGATGGTTAAGGAATTGCAGATGTCTGAGAGTAGGAGATGGGGGAGTAGCTAGAAGGCGGTTGCAATCATCTACTCAAGGGAAGGTGGTTGCTTTGGCGTATATGCAGGAAGCACTGTGACTTAATGAGTTATTCCTTACATGAGGGTTAGGGAGTGATTTAAAGGTGGCACTAATTATGCAACAATCTAGAATATCTCACTGCTTGTATCCCACATTTCTCAGGGATGAACATGAGCCTGTAGGATCAACCCTCTCGGTTCATGAGTCAGAACTCACTGAGACAGGTGGTAATATTAGCAGTCCTGTACCCACCAGACTGTGAGGTCTACTACGAAGGCAAGCATACATGCCCTCCTACCTACCAATGGCTCCCTTCTCCTGCCATCTGATGTGTCTCCCTGATTCATTCTCTATTTTTCTGGATGGACTGGAGATCTGTCCTGATACCCTAACCAACCCTTGCTACCCTACTGCATGCCCTGGCCTCTTGATGGCCACTCCTCGCTGTCATGCTCCACCCACCCGATCAGACTAGTTTGGGTATTCTCTCCAGACTGAATCAAGTCCAAATTACCACAGCTTTCTTGAACACCACCATTGGAGCAGTAAGTTACTCCTTTGGGGTAGTCCTAAATTTGTGTTAGTCTCCTAGAAGGTGGTTATGTTTGGTCCTGGCTTTCTGTCCCTCACCATTAACTGGTACCTCTGAGGTCCTAATGAAGTTTATTCAAACTTTCATAGGTATCAACCCCTGTTTCAGTTGTCTATTGCTAAGTAACAAGTCACCTAAAGCTTAATGGCTTAAAAAACAACAATATATTCTTCTTATGGTTCTGCAATCTGGGCTGTGCTCAATTATTGTGCATTTTCTGCTCCATGAGTGTCTTCTGGTGTTGGAATGTCTGAGATAGTTTTTCATTGATGTGTCTGGCATCTCACCTGGGTTGGCTAGAAAAGTTGGAGAGGGGTATGGGGACAGGCACATCTCTTTCCACATGTCCTCTCCATGACGCTTACTTGGGCATTGTAGTCTCAAGTAGTCAGATCTCTTACTTGACAGCTGCTTCCAAGAGGGAAGAAGACCCAGAGTGTCATATCTGCCATATTCTTCCCGTCAAAGCCATCGGCAGTCTAGCCTATTCAAGGAAAGGGAACAGACCCCACCTCTTGATGGGTAAAGCAGCATGGGTGTACAAGAGGGAAGGAGTTGATGGTGGCCATCTTTGGAAACAAGCTCCCAGAGCTTCACAGAGTAATTTCTAAGAACTCACCCCACAGTCTTCACTCCATTCCATTCACTCCATTTCCAAAATCAAAGATAAGATGAATACCAGGGATAAAATGTGGCCACTCGAGTCAGGGGTGGAACATTTAGGAATGGGATAAAAAGGATTTTAGGTGGAGCACGGCCCTGTTCTTAGAACTCTTTTTACTGTGGGGAATGCTCTTTGGCTCACTTCCTTTCTTCTCACCTCTTCCTCTTATGTGGCCCAAATAGCAAGGCAGTGCTGGGGCTGCCTCCCACTTATGAGTCCTTCTGCCTCTGCCCATTGCCCCTGGGCAGCACAGTTACTAGGGAAGCTCAGCCAAGGACGTCTCAGAGCAGGACTGCTCACACCTGCCTTGTGTCCAGGCTTCATGCTGAAGGGGTGAGAGGGACCACTGTCCTGTTCATCAAGGTAGAAGGTATCTGAGAATAAGTCCAAACCTTTATGAGTTAAAAAAAAAAAGCACGCTTCATTCCATATGTATATTTTCCACAAATCTAGTATTAGAGGTATAAAAAGGATGTATTCAAGAACACTAAGATTCAGGTCCTGGCCACACACTTACACAATTTGTGGCCTTATGAAGTCATATCAATTACACTACCCCTGCCCTAGACTGGAATGATATTAGCGTTTTCATTAAATGGCTCTTTAAGTAAAGAGGCAATATGCTCTTTTCATTAAGCTTTTAATAATCTTAGCTTGAATTGGATTAAAGAAATCACTAAAGGAAGCCATCAACAAAACAAAAACAATCTCTCTACTTATTCTGTGGCTATTTTCCTCATCAACTCTTTCCAACTAGGACAGAAAATCACAAGCCCTCAGTGTTTAAGGTACTGTTAAAATTCCAAGAAGGTAATGGTAAAGTAAAGGTGTTTTCTCTTAATGAAGTCTATTATAAAATATCGGCAATAGGAGAACTGCTAATTAGCCCAAAAATTAAATTTTTTTTAAAAAGGAGGAATATTTCTTACAAGTGGCAACAGCTCTCAAAACAAAAATCCTCATGATATAGCATCCTCTTTGCTAGCACTGAAAGAGAATTTCTCATTCCATTAACAAATTCTGCACCAATAAATTCTTGAACTCATTTAATAAGAACTGGGTGTTATAAATGGGCTGTGGAAAAAACATAAAAATCTCCCTCAGGGTGATTGTGGAAAAGGAAACAGTATAATATCCTTCGGGAGGAGTGAAAAAGATGTCAACACAGAATAAGAGAAGAAAAGCAGCAGACCAGCTAGGAGAGGGAGAAACAGGGACACAAGAAAGGGAAGGATTGGCATAGAGTGACCAGACACACCACTGTATGCAATCAAACGTGATTTGCCCTTATAGCAAAACTATTCCTAATTGCATTTACACGTCACTTAATGATGGGAATACGTTCTGGGAAATGTGATGTTAGGCAATTTCATCATTGTGCAAACATCATACAGTGTACCTACACAAACCTAGATGGTATAGCCCACCACACACCCAGTAGGTACTACTATATGGTACTAACCTTATGGAACCACCAGACGTCATTGACCAAAATGTCATTATGTGGCGCATGTTGTATTCTTCATATTGCTATAGTCATTAAGCATATATCAAAGAGAGGTCTCAAATAAAGGTCTTTCAACAGCACTAGTTATGCCAAAGCATAGATTGTTAGTGGGACCAGTAGCAATATGGCAGTCAGTTTTATCCATTACCTCTTTGTTAATAACCCACACTAATGGGGTTCCTCCAGTATACGTACTGAAGCATGTACTCAAAAGCATGCTTTCTCTTTTTCTTATCCCTTCCCTTGTGTGTGTATGTTTTTCGTGATTCTGAAACTTGGTGTTGAAAAATTTCCAATGGACCCTACCTAGCTTCTGAGATTGGGATTTAGCAAACACATGGCAGTTCCAGGTATCTCTAATTGTAATAAATTCCACAGGTTATTCTGATATATCACAAACACAGGATCATTGGCACAGTGGAAAGACTTGAACAGAAATTAAGGATGGTGGGTTAGAGTCTTGACTCTGAACTAACGGCTTTTAAGCCAGGACCATGAGACCTTAAGCAACTCACTTAGCCATTCTGAAAAAATTATAATAATACTTAGTCTTTATATTTGTTTTAAAATGTGAGCTATTGACATTCATACTTTAATAAATCATAACATATCTCTCATAACTTTCTATACCTGTCTATCTTTCTATCATCCTACCACTCTGATTTCCAGCACATCATTTGAATTTAAAAAGACATGACCATTAAAAAAAAACAAGAAAGAAAATGACTCTTTTTTCTAGAGATTTTTGGCAAAACAAAACCACAACACATTTAATATTTTGCTATTGAGGAAACATGTTGTTCTGTTCATATGTTGGGATATTGCCCACCATATATAAAGGTCAAGAGGGTAACTTTAGTTTTTTGAACCATTGAGTGCCAATACCACTCTGAATAAAAGTTAACCCACACTGTGCCACACACTGTCACAAAAAACATGATAACATTGATCTTGAGAAAAGTTGTGAAGAATAAATGCAATAATGAGTCACTTAAACCCTGTAAAACATTCTAAAACCTAAATGATTATCATTCTTAGGTATATATATATATATATAGCAAAGTACTCTATTGTGATTTTTTAGAATATTCTATTGACAAAGATGTCAGAGAATTACTTTGAAACCTTTGAGGGAAACCTTGAGAAGGATAAATAGAGGGATGCCCAGTATCACTAAGGTAACCTCCCTCAGAATAGTGAACTGTCTGGGAAATGGGCATAGTCAAATCTTTGTGTTTGAAGAACAAAAAGAGACAAGCTGCCCAATATCTGGGTATATGTCTCCAGAAGCAGTGAAGGAAGAGTGGTTCTAGTTCTGAAAAGAGACTAAATGAACTGAACAGCAAGAACCACAACCTTGAGAAGCCAAGTGAAGGGTAACTTTTTCTGAGCATGGCTCTGAGAAATTAAAGTTGTTCTTTCTCAAAAGTCAACATTGGCAGAGCGCCCTTGGCCAGTGTGGAGATGTGAATTAGCAGCATCTGTCAGAGCAGGGTGCATGATTTTGTCAACAGCCACCCAACTTGGCAGCCGCAAGCAATAGCATTAGCAAACTGAAGAGGATTCAATTTCTCCTCTCTTATAATGGAAATTGAACTGACCTTTCGGCCGCCATTTGGATGGGAAAGCCCTCAGGTTTCATGGAAATTTTAAGAGAGGAAGGATCCCCGAAAGGGAAGATACTGTACTTCTTGCCAATATATAAGAAGATTCAAATCAATTTTAATTTGTGTTTAAAAGTCATGGAGGAGTTGAAACTCAGTTATATATCTACAAATATGTATTAGGGTCTCAGTAAAGGTATTCTTCAAAAAAATAAAATTTTCCTTTAGAAATGGTGAAGATATCTTGGGACTGATCATCTGTCTGTACACACTAGAACTAAAAATCTACAAGGAAGAAGACAGATATAGACTGCCCATAAAGGCAAAGTACTAAACGTGCTAAGGAGGAATCAAAGGACACGCACTCTAACATAGGACCAAGTCAGAGTCAGGGAGGAAGACGTACCTATGGCAGAGACGAGTATCACACAACAGTCCTAAGCCCAGCCTCTGGACAACTGGTATACCTTCTTAATAGAACAAGTTTTGAAGTAAAATGAAATGCTAACCTCTCTAAAATTGGCTGCAAGAACTGAGATTCTGTCCAAGTGATATAGAAAGAGTGTCACTGCCTGGCGAATGTGTGGATTTAACAGCAAAAGCAGTAAGAATGAACCAAGCGCCTGAAGAATGTGGACTAACCCACAAAATGATGGCATCTGTGAAACAAGAGTTGAGACATCATGGCAGTACCGGGCGGAACAACACCAGCAACAAAAGCAATCGGACCTACCTACAATCCACATGCAAGAGCGGAAAAGAGAAATTGGGAGCTTTCATCCTCTGGAATATAAATACAGCCTTGAGATGGATAAATGTAGTAGCGTCCAGAGTCATTAAGGCAACCTCTCTCATTCAGGGACCCAAAATTGGAGCCCCAGTAACAAAGTCTGGGTTGAGACTAGATTCACTCACCTTTTTTTAAACCAGATTTTAATTTTTCTGTTTGGCATAGGCTTAGAAAAAAAGAGTTTAATAATGTCTACATATGTCATACTTGGGAGAAATAAAACACTGGATGATGATGTCTACTGATCTACTGTGAAGATTAACATAAATGACATAACAAGACAGTAGCCTTCATTTCCAAGGCCATACCTTCACAATATTAGATAGCCAGGCTGACACAAATAAATGCTTGCTAAATATGATATATTTACTAACAATGGGCCCTCAAGCCTCTATGGGTCACATATAAGCAACGTGGGAAACAGAAAAGCAGTACAAGAGTGCCCAGTTGCAGTTATTCAAGAGGGGTGAGATTTCCAGTGCTGGGCAAGAAAAATGCATAAGATATTTTCCATTCAGTTGAACTCAATTAATTTTTATGTGCCAGGCACAACTAACTGTGTACCAAGTACTTTCAAAAGATGCACAAAAAAACAAGGTAAGGATGTAACTTGGGTGAATGATAGATTTTATAGCCAATTACTGGGCAGAAGTTGGAATGAGGCATGACTAAGGAAAAGAAAGGTCAATGTTTGTTTATATTGATTACCTGGGCAAAGAGGACAGTTGGGGAAGTGCCATGGAAAGATTTATTAATAAACATTAATAATGATTCCTATTGTACAATGAATTAATTCTCTCAGTGGAAGACAATAAGCAAGTGATAACAAAGTTGTCCAGGAAATTCTTGTGACACATCTATCAGCAAGAGTGGTTAGAACTGAGAGATCTGGAAATGAGACCAAAATGAGCAGGGGCACCATGACCATGGCTCACCGAAGGGTTTAGCATACGACTGAGTCTGGGAGAGGACATGTGTATAAGGTTGGGTGGTAGGAAATATTGCTAACAGCTAGGGTGTAACTTGTCCCTAGACCTGGCCCAGTAGGACCCACATGTCTGTTAGCATGCAAGGAGAGGATGTAGGTAGGTAGTGACAGATAATCCATTTGCAAAAGATGTCACATTCACGGGCAGACAGCTGGGAACATCCGCTTTCACAGTGCTCCTCTCAGAGTCTCATATCTGTACATCTGCACTGTATTGGGTGTCTTATGCACATTAATAATACAATTATAAAGTTACTAATAACTCTGTAATAGGACAATCCCCCTCCTCCCTTTGAAAACAAAGTATCTTTTCGCTTTTCCTGCTCTTTTATTAATGGTAGTGAGAAATGTATCCCTGAGTCCCTCTGATCTGCTACAGAATACTGAAACAGTAACCATGGAAAGAAATACCAGATGGTATGCATATGGCTTTAGGAACAACTTTCAGAAATGGTCACTTTGGGGTTTTTTATTTTTTTAGCTTTTCAAAATGTATTTAGTTAGCAAAAAATAATGAAACAATTCCCTCAAATAAACGGAATCTCCCCTGGACTTAATTAGCAAAAGTAGAATATTCAGATTAACATGGATCTTCTCCAGAACTGGTCCAAGAAGGTAAATTATGTTAAGAACTAACTTATACCCTATTGTCTCCCAGCCTGGTAGTCAAGGAAGTCGTTATAGTAAGTGTTCAGAATGGCTCACAAGCAGTCACAAGCCACACGCTCACATCCTAAATACACAGTAGCAATAAGGCCCTTGTATGGTTCGCCATAGATGGCTCACCCAGGCTGTCCAGATGTGATTCAGTATTGATTACTTGTACAACAAATAGCGCAATATGCTCCAAGACTTGAAGCAGCACAGCCTGACTGTGTTAAGACAATAATAGAAACAGTGCGTGGAGTTATCAATAAGCTTGCCTACTACCCTGCAAACGCTGTGAAAAGAGTTATATTTAATGGATTACCACTCTGCAGATATTCTCGGGAGTTCTATTTATAGACCAGATGATACAGGCAAACCAACAAAATATGTCTCTCAAGTGATATCATAACCATGAAATACAATTGTTTAGTACTCAGAAAGACAGAGTCTGTAACCAGGTCATTTAAACACCCTCTCAGCATTTTCAGCACCATAATATACATATTAATATTTTAAACACATTCTTAGTCTGGTCAATGCAAAATAGCCACCTCATAAATCTTTAAGCATTGCAATATCATTTTCATTCTAATCATTTTAATATCCCTAAAATTCTGCCCTACATATTTGCTTTTATTTATGATCCTTAAAAATACATTGAACATATTTGTTTGTAGTTTAACTCTTTGTGACAATTCAGACTTTAGTTCATTCTCTGAGGTTTAGGTTAGGACGCATATGTTCTACTTTCTTCTTTAGGATTCTACCATGAAAGCATATGTCAGATGCCCTCATTCTGTTGCACACCATAAACATGTAAGAGTTCCAGAATTAAGATTCTGGGTCTGAACACATTACGGATGTTTTCCTATTGAATTCAGTTCAGCTGCTGCTAAATCCAAATATGTTTTAATGACTCTAACTCCATGAACTGGCACCAGTGATTATAATTATTGTCTGTATAACTGAAAGATCTACGCCTCAGAAATGTAATATACTTGTCCGTATATGAGGCTATTTAGTGCATCTCTGGATTTCTTTAATATGCCAGGGAAGGTTCAGAGATGAGTATGAATGGAAGGACTGGATGGAGCTAGTTTGCTCTGCATAAGAAAACAGAGTAAGGGGTGGGCCCTGTGGCCTGCTGGTTAAGTTCTCCCTTCTCCACTTCAGTGGCCCAGGTTTCCAGGTTTGGATCCTGGGCACAGACCTACACCACTTGTTGGCAACTCACATACAAAATAGAAGAGGATTGGCACAGTTGTTAGTTCAGGGCTAATCTTCCTCAGGCAAATTAAAAAAAGAAAATAGAGTAAAATTTATTTCTATACATACGAAGGAAGCTGCAGAAGCAAGAAGAAGAGAGAAAAAAGATTGGCTGAGCTACGTGAAAAAGGACATTTTAAGAATAGTATTATTTGATATGCTACAGTATACTCTTTCCTCCAAACTTCAACAAAACCTGCTCCAAATATATAAGACAATATAGGAGTACATATGCATTCATGTACGTGTGATTTAAACAAGGTAACATCAGTGCCTGGTAACTGGGAAACTCTTAAAGAATGTTAGCTCTTATTATGATTCATATTAATATTATTTACCATTTACAACGTTGCCTAAAGACAGAGACTCACAATATAACAACACACATAAGCATTGCTATGAAAATGACAGGTTATTTTTAGAAAACATGGGAAAATACAGGAAAAAAAACAATTTCACCAGGAACTGTTATGAACTAGTTACTATAATTAAAAACAAAATTTAATTCTAAGTTTCTTAGTTGGTAGTCAAAAATAGAAATACACTGTTTTTGGTTTTAGTTTTTACTAATTTGAGAAAAAATACATGTTTGTATACACAGAAAAAAAAATTCCTGGCACAAAATCTTGTGAGTTTATTGTGTGTCTTGATGAATTAAGAGCCATCGAGTAACATGAAGAGCTATTTACTAACCATAGTTTGTTCTGTAAATAGTCATTTTGCTATAAAAAGCCTGGATAAAAGCTGAAGATATAACATTAAATCATAACTTCAAAGGCAGTTCTTTAGGGACAAAAGCTAATAGAGGCCAGAAATGCTATTTCCTCGTACTTCCATATAAAGATATATCTTAGAGAACCTAAAGGAATGGTCTGGTTAACATGCCCATTGTAATATCATTTATTATTTCTCATGACTATTTCTGAGTATCACATACATTGCTAATCTGTCTCCTCAGTAAATAAGGCACACATACTCCAAAGACCACACACACTGTCTTAGACATATAGTACCATATGCATACATTCTTGAATTTTTTTCCATGTATTTTCCTTAAGAAGTTAAAAAGAAAAAAAAGGAAATGCTTTTTAAGGACTCCAAAATTTTGTGGTGACTGATGTGAAACATATTGACATGTATCAAAAGTAAGATTGATGTGGAAGCATTCAAAGTGACCAAGAATATTATTTCAATTACATGTGTGTTCCACTTTAATAAGAAAAGCTACCATATAGATGACAGTGATTATTCACTATATAAAAGAAGATTTGATTGACAAAAGGTTTCATGGTCATGTTCTCACTCACTGAGTGCATTTTCCTGATCTTTATAAATAGCCAACTACTTGATGGAGATGAAGTAGAGAACAAAGGAAGCCCATCTTTGAAAACATAAGGCAGCGTTGCCCATGGACATTCAATCAGAAGTTATAGCAGCAGTCAATGGGGAATGATGAATCAACTTACAGTCTAATTTTCAAGAACCCATCTCTCTTACTAAAGCTACTTGATTTACAAATATCAACACACAATCAAAGTAACACCATATAGTGTATATCATCAATAACTTAAAGATTTCATCTTAGAGCCATCATAAGAGGTATCAGGTTTACAAGTTTAGGATCATATTCTTGAATATTAAATATTAAATAATATTTAATTATTAGAGAATATTAATTATAGAATTAAGAAATATTAAGAATATTAAAGTTCAACAGTGAACCAGATAAGTAATGTTTGTTTTTTGCTAAATATAACTGAAGCACAGAAGAAAACATAAACAGCAAAACTGTCCTTTCTTACCTGTTACCGGAGAGAAGAAGTCAAGTTCACAGGGTCCATACACATCCAAGAGAGGAAGCCGAAGGAGGAGAAAAAAATATATAAAGGATCATTTTGGGTAAAACTAAAGTGTAAGTAACAATAAAAATGACACATTTTTCAGGAAAACCATTCTAAAAGCATCTGACTGTGTGGATTTGTTCAGTTAAATCCCTTTTTTTTCTGCCAAGTAAACTTGAGTTGATTTGTCTATAATGTGGTTGATCTCTCACAGTACATGCTTTCAGGTGGTTTCTGAACAGCTGTTTCTGTTCACGACAATAGACGTACAAAACCAGTCTCATATTTTAAACATAATTCGACTACAGAAAACCTTAGTGGAAAACAGTGAACATGCCTTATGATATCAATGTGCACTCACACAGCTGCAGAAACTCTGTAGTCATGCTCAAAATCACATGAAAAAGGGATTATGAGCCAAATGTGAATAATCTAAATGTGACCCACGATGTAATTATTTGCTCCACTTTTGTAAAATATTGATTTGTATCTCTTAAATATTCTGGAAGCCAATGCTAGGAGCCACAGCACAAACATAGCCTTTGTCCTTTAACATCTAATATCCTACATGAACATGACATTCATATCATATAAATGGGTAACTGGACATCATCCAGAAGTTCTGCGTTTGAGATCATCAGAAGGATCTCCTGACACCAGCCGCACTAATAAGCATTAGACCCTGTTAAAATTCCTTGTTTTTACTTTGCAGGGATATCACATTTAGAAATTAAATTTAAGGCTCATAACCCCAAGCCAAGTTCAACTCAACATGTGCCCCAGGAAACCCCAAATATCCCCATGGAGTTTTACCTTTCTAAATAACATAGCTCTATTAGAGTTTTCTTATTTTTTCCATTTTCTTCACCATTTTATTTTATTTTAGGAGAGAACAGGAAAATACACACACAAACAGTCAGCTCTCCCTTTAAGAACAAATAAAATTCAACTCCAGTGGGTTTGAGATACTTCACAACAACCTGACCATAACTGAACAGGGTCCAACCTTAGCCATTTCATCCTTATTCACCTTATCTGTATCCTTTCCAGATAATGCCTCACCTCTTAAAGTTCTTAGTCACCCTGTCCCTTTATCTAACTTTTGCCAGATTTTACATTCCCTAAACGAGAAATTCTGCCTATTTCTGAAGTCTGACTCAATGGCATTGTTGCTACTAAATCATACCAGTCATCCTAATTTAACTGCCTTTACAGTTGAGAGGTTACAGATCGGGTGGAGGCTGTTCTAATTCCCCAGGCTCCCCAGCCACTGATATTGAACCCTTTGTACCTCTAATCCATCTATTCAAAGGCTCCTGCTGTACAGAGAATTAATAAGGAAGTATATACATTTCCAAACAGAATTTGGGAGCTATGAGGTATCTTAGACTATGCAAACTAGGTCAAAGCAACTCCATATGTGTTCATAACACTAATGTTCATTCTTTCATTCATAGCTTTCCTTCCATCCATTCATTTACTCAAAAACAATTTAATGATCATTCACTATGTCCCAGGCACCTGTGTTAGGTACTAATGTTTAAAAAGATATGAGGCTAAAAAACTCTTCTCTCAAGGATGCTCTTCTCTTGAGTGATAAAATAGCCCACAAAGACATACAGTAATATAATGTGATGATTGACATAATAGTGAGCCAAAGAAAGATATACTCCAAAATTTCTCATATTGAATATGTTTACTAATTCTGAGAGTATAGTTTACTTTTCTTTCGCTATAAAGCTAAACATCTCTTTTAAAAATAAAAATCTGATGATGTCACAATCTTTATTTAAAATGCGTTAGTCACTCCACATGACCTTGCATGGATGGTCTATAGGGCCTCAGGTGCCCTGGATTTGTCCACCTCTCCTACCTCATCCCAAACCACTGCCCACTTGTTCTCTGAGCTCCAAACATGCTGTCCTCCTTTCAGTTCCTCAAAGATATCATACTCTTTCCACCACTGGGCCTTTGCACCTGCTGCTTCCTCCTAGTGGAATACTTTCCTCATAAGCTCCACCTTTCATCTGGGTAATTCCTTGTCACCCTTCAGATCTCTAGGATCACTTCACGGACTACCCTATCCTAAAAATCTGGTCATTTCCACAGTTAAAAGCTTTCATAAAACCATATTCCTTTCCGTCAGAATTTAGGTATCAGTTTGATTTCACATTTTCATTAGCGTGATTACCTCATTAATGACTGTAAGTTCCATGAAATGGTGACCACTTGTGCTTTTGCTTATTATTATTGTCTTTGGTGCCTAGTATCTGGCACACCACAAGTATTCAATAAACATTGCTTATTACCAAACCTATTGACAGATTAAGAACTTCTTTTAGTGTATGGCATGCTTAAAGTAACACTAGTATAAAATGGACTTTTGTTGGGGATCATCAAAGAAGACAGAAAAAAAGTAATCGGCATTTAAGACATGGGCATAATGCATATTTTTCTTTATTTAACAATTTTTCCTAGGGTCTTCCATAAATGTAACAATATTAACAACCAAAAGGAACACACTCATGCAGTCTAATATCTCTGTTTAGTTTTATATTTTCCTATAGACTTCTATTTTGCCTACTTCCTTATATTTACTGTTTCATTGAACTTGAAGTGGAGAAAGACAATTGCTGTATGGGACTGAAGGAAAGTCATTTTGCAAGCTGCTCAGGATCCAGACAGATTAAGCTGCCTCAGCCCAGGAAATGACCTTAATCAAGTCATTTGATTGTTATGGGCTTCTAACAGCTCTGCCTGGGAGACCAAAGAAGACCTTAGTCCCCATAGGACAGACAGTGCTATATCCAAGCTGAGCTTTATGGAAAATAAAAAAGCAGGAATGTGAATCCTAAGATATTGAAAAATATTGTCCTATGAGCAGAAAATACATTCTGTTTGGTTTCAAGGAGACAGATTTGAAAGCTAATGATCTCAGTATCATAACCAGCCTCCCAATCACTCTCCACTGGAAGGTACGGCAAAGAAAGCAGATTGAAAGACAAAAATAATGAGCCTGCCTTTGCCCCTGGAGAAAGGACCCTGAAGATCAGTGTTACAGGTAACCGGTAAATATCATTGCCAGTGTAGAAATAGATAACTCTCTCGGTTATTATTAATAGGAATATTTATAAAGCGTCCACAGTGTATGAGAGGTGCTGTGAACAATATACTTGAGGACAAGAAGGGAGAAAGAGAAAAGAGTATTTTGCTGAAATTTTCAGCAGTAGTAATGGACGCCCCCCCCTCCCCGCCCATTTGTATTCTTTTATTTTTGGAGTTGATGAAGCACAGAGGGTGGAGATCTAAGAGCAGAGGAGCGAGCATGTTGCGAAGAGGACAGAGGTGAGTAGGACACAGAGAGAACAAAGAAGGGAAGAAAGAAACAAAGGTGAGTGAGGTGAGAGCACTGGCAGAGAAAGAGAACTGTGAAAAATAATTAGTTTCCCTTTAGAGCTTGTCGCATAGTGCTTTCCAAAGCACTTCGCACACACGAGTCTATCCCTCCTCAGATCCAGCCCATGAGACAGACCAGGCAGGGATCATCACCCTAGTTCTTCTTTTCTACTTTCTACAAGATCCCCCAAGGCTCAGAGACGATGATGAGGCCAGCCCTCCATAAACCATTTTTAAAGGTAGACTCACACCAAGATGGCAGAAGGTGAGTAGGAGTGGAGGTGGGGAGAAGTGAGGTAGAGAGGGCAAGCCCCAGAAGGCTAAAGGATCCAGTGATGTACAAAGAGACACTTTAATAAACATTGTATTGCCCGCAGGACAAAGCAGTGAAATTCATGAAAGCAGCAGAGACCTGAATGCCCTCCCCAATTTCATAAATTAGCCCCAAACTTGGAAAGCTAATCCACTGCTCCACATAAACTCTATTCTCTTCTCTCCACACTCTTAAATTTTTAAAGTCAGAGCTTGCCAGTCCTTGTAGTAGACAATACTAGTGTGTTCCTGCCATTTGCTGGCCTCATATGAATAGTTCTCGCTGATGCGATGGAAGCAGATTACAGCGGGTCACTTTCGGGCTAAGGTCGTGCAAAGCTCAAGCACAGCTCCCCAGGCTTCCTCTGCCCCTGTCATGGTGATCACAGAGGACTTCTTGTGTTGAGATGGAGCTCACACAGGGTTGAAGCAACTGGATCCCTGAGCATGTAGGACAATTCCCTGAAAGAGCTGCTTAGACCTAAAATGGACTCTATGTGAGACAGAAATAAGATTTTGCTATGCTAAGGAGATTTGGGTGCTGTTTTTATAGCAGTGTAACTCAGTTTAACCTGACTAATTCACTCCACTTGTCCATATTATTAATCACCAAGTTCTCTTAATTCCATCTCATTTCTCAAATCCATCTAATTCTAACCCTTGTCACTATCTTAAATCGGGTTATCATTCCCGCTGACCTGTATTAATGGAAGAGATCTCCCTGCCTCTGGTCTTGACCCATTCTAATCCATTCTCCTGTACAGCCAGAGTCATCATTCTAAAGTGCAAACTGGAGATTTTTTTGTCTAAAAAACCTTTATCTAAAACCATTCAATTGTTCCCCATTGTTCCAAGGATAAAATGCAAACTCCTTCAAGGCCCTCCATGATCGGACCTGTTCACCTCTCCATTCTCCTCTCTAGACATTCCACTCTCTATGCCTCAGTCCTATAAATATCTAAGATTCCTGGAACTACCAAGGCACAGACTCATTGTTCTTTCTTCCTAGAACGCTGTGGTCCACCCTGCCCAACCTTTTCTAGGCTAATTCCTAGGAAACCTGTTTAGGCAACACCTCCTTTCCTGACTTCTCAAGGCTGAATTGAGTGTTCCAGACTTAACCTCTGCTCACCCCTCTTAATGGTCACTTCTTCAGCATATATAATCGCCTGTCTCATTGACACTCCTGTGCTAGATGGAGAGCTCCTTGACACGGGGACTGTTTTCCAGTCACCACTCCATCCTCAGGGCCTAGCACGAAATAGACCTTCAACGAGTATTTGTCAAATGAATACATGATGAATGAATGCTTAAATCCAAGCTTCCTCTCTCCCAGCTTCCCTTCTCAGTTATTATTCCCTTCTGCATTATCTCAGGCATAGAACAAAAGGTATGAGAAAGGACTTAAATTCTGATCAATCTGGCTTTAAATTCTTCCACTACCACTTGGAAACTGTGTGACCCCAAGTAAATAACCTAATCTTTCTTAGCCCCCAAATCTCCAATTGTGAAACGGGAGTAATCACATGTCCATTATGGAGTTGTAAAAATTGGAATTGTGAACATAAAACAGCCACAGAGTAAGAGGCACAAAGCACATGCTAAATCTAAATGGTAGGTATACCGTTATTCTTGTTATCATCATTATTACTAAAAATCGTGTAAAAACTAGTCTGATGGCAGCAATGGAAATGCACTTACTTGGACGTGAGATCGGCTTTCATTTCAAGCAGGAGCAAAGAGTAAACAATGAGACTGGAAATTAGTCTAGAGAACTATATGGGGGATAATGGACTTCTCTCCACTCCCCTGCCAGCTTCCTCTGTCCTCCTCATTCTTTATATTTTTCTAAAGACATTAATTTTTAAGCCACTCCAAATGTTCCTTCTGTTTTTGCCTGTTAGGACTCCTGCCATTACCCCCTGCATTCTCCATGTTCTTTTCTCTTGTCACCCTTAAAACTCATCGCTGCACATAGCTCTTTTACTATCCCTGGCCAGGAAGAAGTAGGTAGTCAATGAGCACAAGTAAGACTGAACAATCTATCCTCACTTAAAATGCTGTCTAGGGCTTCTAAAGTCCACATCGGTCATTCATTCAACATATATTGACTGAGTACCCACTGATACAGGCTTGGGGTACTGAGCCGGGTGCTATTTTTTCTTTAAGCAAACATTAATTAGTTACAAACTACTGGCCATACCCAATCAGAATAAAATTTCTTGGGGAAAAAGTCAGCCCCCTTCCATACTCAGTCCTTCTTGATACCCAGACAGAAAGAGGATTTGTTTTATACTATTTTGTTATTGTTTTTAATAAATCAAATTGGTAGTATAGTATTTAATTTTCAGCATTTATGAGACTTGCTTTTTAATCATGAAAATTAGTCAGTTCTTTGATTGAACCAAAGACACCAGGGCACGCATGCACGGATGTCAGTTCTGCTATTCTAGGAACCTGACCCATCAGTACATAAATGCGTTTATCTCTTTAAGCCAAGAATCTCACAGGTGTCAATAAAGCATAGAGCACTGTCACATATTAAAGGACATGGTAATTTTTAAAATTTGTTTTCTGTAACTTGAGGTTGTCACTGCTAACGAGGTCTAATGACCAAAATAAAAAGTCAGTTACTATTCCTCCCTTCTTCGCCACGAAACCAAACCTCCCCGCCCCCGACCGCCCACCGTCTATATAAATGAAATGAGGCAATAATATTACGGAGAGTATGCTGGTCAGGAATTCCAAAGGCTTACCTTTCAGTCACGCTAGTGAGACTGTGATATGTCAGGGAAATTAGCCTTTGTCAGTCTCTGGGTCCTCATGAGGAAAATGGAAAGAAATGCTATATGACCAATGTAGCAACTAAAAGGAGTTAATTTTTAAAAAACAACACACACAAGAAGTTGATGAGTAACTAACCTTTCCTAGTAACTCATGTCTAATACTAAAACAGCCCTGACTTTCAGGAAGATCCTCCTTGCAATTTATTCCAAGTTTGGTATGTGTGAAATGCTCTGAATTATCTAGAGGAACTCAAGGACACTATCAAATCAAGGTGTTGTCATTGTAAGCTCCACTCCTTCATCCTTTGATACAAACTCTTCCTCAGAGATTGGTTTCCCATCATTAACAGCATGAATATATTTCCTGTTCTATGGTTCAAGATACTACACCACCAATAAACCCCAGCCTAGGGAGAACCATTTGGCAACATTCACAAGATCTAACGTCACCACTGCTAGTAAATGGTCTCAAGAAATGATTCAGGTCTTAGTTCTCTGTCTCCTTTGGCAACCCCTCCATTGGATTTGTCTAGGGATCCTGAATAGCTGTGGAGGGAAATTAACTTAATTATCTGTGTTCTTGGAGTGTTAAGCTTCCAGCAAAGATGAAGATAGCTTCTTATCATGTCTGTGTCCAATTTATTCCTTAAATTGAAGAGCTTTCACAGCTAGGAAGAAGCATCCTTCATCCCTTTCAACAAAAGAATAGTTACCTCTTATTTTCAGATGGTAGCTGCTTTCTTCAAGTGAAAAATCTACCAGCTGCCAAGGTCACTGTGCATCTCATCTGGTGACATTATGTTCTCCCGAAGCAGTGTGAATACAAAAGTTGAGAGACCAGTGTGGTGTTTGCTTGTTTCACGGTTCTTCCCACCTTTCCTCCTTTCAGCCATGTGAGGATTTTTGGACGAGGTTAAGCTAATTATCACAAGTACCATTTCAACTTCTGAATTCCTCATTTTGGAATATGACCACAGATGTCTTTGTGCCTCACCATGTTTAACAAGGGACAAAGTTACAATGATTTCATCTGATTTTTTTTTTCTGTGACCGTTGTTGAATGAGTAAAGTCCCTAATTAGTCCCTAATTAGTACACACCATTAGTGGAACAAATGCAGAACCATTCAGGAGAGTTTCCTTTCCTTTGTAAGACTGGCTGATGGGTAATGCTGCTATTTTCTCAGGGCTATATTCCAGCCAAACAGCTTCTGCTGACATGTGCTATAATGGACTGCTGATGGTCAAGGAGCAGGCTGAGGTCTCCAGAAAATAAAAGAAAACTTGCAAAAACTAGCATGAAGGACACATTACATGTTTATTATCAAGCAATCAAACTATTATGTTTGTATCAGTGCCCAAGGCCTTAAAGAAAACATGCATTCATGGAACCTATTTTAAAAATACTATCAACCTCCTGTCATCTCTGTTTCATGTGCCCAGAGCTACATAAGCACACACTGTCCTGTTAAAAAGGCTTGCTTAGACCAGGGAGCAGGCTTTAAGACATCATCCACCTTCTTGGTCCAAATGCAAAATGTAGAAGACTAAAGAGTAATGATAGCTCAAAGAACTGATATGTTCCAAACCCAAGAATGCTCAGGACACTTTGCTATTGGATATTGGAGCAGGAGTTTCCAAATGCAAAATATATATTAAAAGGTCTATTTAGAAGCAAACAAAAAAAAAGCCTCACTGGTGAGAGGATAGAGTTTGCATTTCACACTTGAACCTTGCTTTTTCTAATTGGGGAAATTCCTATAACTGCTGACTGCTTCCCTATAAGGTAATATGTTTCAATAGCCAATGAGTAGACAAAACATTTAGGATTTTGAGTTCTCATCCAAGCATGGCATTTAGCTTCTTTTTGATCTTATACAATTTTTAAAAAATATCCTGTGCCATAGTTTCTCATCTGAAAATTAAAAATATGAAGAGCAATCCAATGATTATTTGAGAGCAATAACTAAAACAAGTTTGAGCTAGACACAATAATTGTTGTAGGTTACTAAGATTTTCTTTTCATCCTTTTCACATTAATTTGAACACGACTCCCTGGAACACACATTCAGTGAGGTCAGGATTTCTGGGTTTCTGATTTCTTTTCATTATCACCAAATTATTCTTCCCCCTAGTCTAGTGAGTACAAGCAAGCAAGGAGCTCCAGATGATTAACTTATTACACTAAACTTATATTACTGTAGACGAAATGCTATTCACTTCTTTGCATTCTCACAAAAACATCAATTCAGTAGATTTGTGTTAAGCCAAAGTTATCTCCTAAATCTCATAATTAGGCCCACCCAGATTTCACACTACTCACTTCCTGGGGCCCTACACTTGCTCTTTGTCTATAGGACCTGCCACCAGTCCTTTTTTGTTTTAAACACTTCCTATCCATTTGGACACATCACTCCAGTCTCTTAGCTAACCTACTCAATCCTAATACCATCACGCCCATCCATCCTTTGCATCAGACACTCTCTCCAATACCAGGAGCAATACCTTCTTCCTCAAGATTCACTTTCATCTCACTGTGATCCTCTCCAAACCTTACACATTGCCATCAATAACAACCTCCTGTGATTAAAGAGACTGTGACTCTGTACTGGGCTTGATGCAGAGCAGTAATATTAAGATGTGTCCAACAGGGGAAAAGAAAATTGAAGGGGGGGAGGGGGTACATAAAATGAAGAGGATTCATTGACCAGCAAAAATCAATGAAGCAAAAGTGGACCATTTTCCTCTCATTGATTTTCACTGCTCATTGTATGTTGACAGCCATCTCTGCAACTTGCCACTCCTTTTGTAGATCCCAGGGAGGGCATGTGGCAACATGGGAACACTCACACTCGGTCAAGCCCTTCCCATTCCACCAGGTTATAACAGACTGGAAAGAAATTCACAGTTCAGAAACAACTACAGTTTCTCACTTAAGAGTAAATTGCAGCCAACACCTTTGTGAGCAACGCTGTCCTCACCAGATTCTGATGAAATCACAGCACAGCCCTCGCTCAGTGGCCTCTTGATTTTGCCTGGCCGAGTTCTCAGTTATGCTGTCCTGTGGGAAACAAGACCTGGCCTCTTCCGGACTCAACCTCCCAGTATTCTAGAGAAATCGCATTTTACAAAGAGCACCATCCATCATCTGCAAAAGCCAGGAAGTTTAAATCCCTGCCAAGATCAGGGGCAGATATTCTGAGTAATTGGATGCTGCCTCTGTAACCTAACTGCTGCCTGAGCAGCTGGAGACAAGAGGTGAGGTGATGAGAAAGCTTCCGGGAAGAGGCTACGCTGCCAGACACTTCAGGTTCCATCTCTGAGGCAATCAGGTGTGTGTCAAATTCCCTACCTATTTTTAAACAGCACATGCATTCTAAAACAAGTCAGCATATACTTTTTTAAGAAGTTATTTACCATGATGTGTCATGCAGTCACTTAGGCTCAGAGAAGTTCAGATAAAGATAAACTCCTTTTGATACATGCCTAGAATATGCAGGAACTCAGCCCTGGCAACATTCATCACCCTTTGTTTATCTAATAAGAAAATGACTCAATAACAGCTAAGTCCTCATTTCCTTATTAGCATTCCACCAGGGGTACTCAAGGCTGTGCATTTAACTACATCAGTCAATAACAGGGCAAGAATGCTCCTGTGGAATTAAACCTACCCATGTTCAAATAGACATTGCCATGCAAGGTAGTGGCCACAAAATATTTACAGGGAAGTGGGAATGGCACAAACTTGGCTTTGGAAGGGACTTATGGTTTGAGCATGTGTTTGTAGTCCTAAATATCTAGATGCTCTCAATAAAAGAATAATGCCTACAGAACCGAGCCAATAATGGCATATTGGCTAAGGTCCAGCGTCTCTGAACTATAGAAATAAGATATTCCTAACATAAGCTTACTGGATGACCCCAGTGAATGAGCTGTCCCACAAGTAACAAACCACCACTTTTCCTTCCTTCTTTCCATCCTCTCTCCTTCCCTTCCTTCCACCTTCTTGCCTTTTCATTCTTCTCCTTTCCTTGTACAAACAGTGACTGAATGCCTGTGTGTGTTAGGTCCTGTGCTAGTCCCTAAGGACACAAGTTGACTAAGGTATTACCATAGCACTTGGGGAACTTTCCGTTCTGTCTGGAGGAACAGATATTTAAAGCAACGATATAGCACAGACGGATAATTACGATAGAGGTAAACACAAGATGCTAAGAAGCACAGAGGAGGGGCATCAAGTCTGTTTGATAGAATCATGGAGGGCTTCTAGAAAGAGGTCTTTTCTTGACTTCAGTTTTTAAGGTTAATAAGGAGTTAGCTAAATGGAGAAGAGGAGGAAAGTCAGAAAGAACAGAGTCCAAAAAGGCATAAAACAACATGTTAGGTTCAACAGTTATTCAATTTGGCTTGAATCAAACTGTACAATTATGAGGACCAATGAAAGAGAAATGAAGCTCAAGACATTAGCCAGAGGCGGTTGCAGACCTAACAATCTAGAATACCTAGGTAAGGAATTTGAACTTTGCCTTAAAAACTAAAAGTTCATGGAAATCATTTTAGCAATTTAGGATTATGGTTGTTGAGCTTGCCCTGTCTCTGGCTTTAAAGCATAGAACAGGACAGTTGCCACTTCTGAGCCCAGGCCTATAGGAGCATCCTACATTCTGCTCAGGATTCTGCCTGAGAGGAGCAAGCCCCAGGTAGCCTCTGTCCCTTCAGGCCAGGTCCCAGAATGAGTAGACCCAAACCTGACTGCCCCACACCCAACCAAACTCAGCCAAATTCAGCCCGACCTCAGCTCCTACAGATCCATGAGCAAGAAAAATAAATCCATGCTGTTGTGAGCCTCTGAGATTTGGGCCATGTTTATTACACTGCCTTATTGTAGCAATAACTGACTGATATAAGTACTGAGTCCATTCTTCCCACTTTTTTAACCAAAATAATAATGTCATGGTCAACTCAGACCTTGTAGACTTTGTAAGGAATTCATTTTAGATAAAAATAGCTCTTTATAAGGACAATATATCCCATTGTGGGAATAAGCAAAGTGTAGAGGAATGTTGAAGCTATTCAGGATAAAAATCACTTCTTTGTCAGTAAGAAATATTAGTGTTTTGAGAGTTTAGATTGCTTAAGGAAATGAGACAATACTGGGAGAGAGAGAGGTTCAATCATTCACCAGATTTTTAAGTGAACACTGAAGTGGACATCTACTGGAGTGTCTGCCTAGCTTTTATGAGTAGCCCACAAAACCCTCAGGGTGGATCGCTGGAAGCCATGTTTCTACCACTTGCCCCTGCTGCCCTGGCATAGAGAACAGGAACTGAGGATGTAAAAACTCAGAGGAGAGAAAGGAAAGCTGATAAGTAGGGAAAGCTAGAAGAGAGGGGGAAAAACTGGGGCCAAAACACAGAAAGAAGCAGAAGCTAGTAGTTATTTGGCCCCAGAGGGCAGAGTGGATCCAAGATAAATTGTCTTGGTTCCTACAATTGTCTATTCTTGTCCTCGGTCCCCACAAAGCCTGGTGGTACTTCCTGCTTTTTGACCCAAGACATAACTCTGAATCATCATAATAAATTCCCTCTTTGCTTCAGATCAAGTACAGGTCTGTTACATGAACCTCAAAGAAACATGACAAAAACAGGTATTTACGATGTACCATACATGTGCTAAGCATGAGGGGTACAAAGGATAGATGAGTGAATAGATATTTTCAAACAGTTCCTAAGTTATGATGGAAATGCAGATGCTATGGGAGTTATTTCCCAGATTTGGAGGGGTCCAGAAAGTCATCTTGGAGGAACTGATATTTAAGCTGAATATCAGTTGAACAGCTCACCAGAGAGGGAGTAATCAACAAGGTCAAACATGACCTAAGTGACCAGTAAGAGTCTGAGAATTGGCCTCTCAGTTGACCAAGAAAGATCATTGGCTAATAATTAGAGAAATTTTGTGGAGTAGTCAAGAAAGAAGCCTGACTGCAGTGGGTTGAAGAGAAGAGTGAGAAAGTAGAAACAAAGGAGGAGCCATGACCATGGAAGAGGCTGGGCTTTCGATGGAGGGGTACGTGGGATGGAATTGAGAAGTTGTTTGTCGTCATTGTTTTCAAAGTGGGAAAGGTTTGACATTCCAGACATGAGGCATAGGTGTCACTGGCGACATATCTAGAAGAGGATATCTTTTGTGGACAAGGATGAGGAGAAGGAACAGTACAATGAAATTGGGAAATAATGTGTCAAGAAGATAGAGATAGTCCATTCAGAATGTGCAAGTTTAGTCAAACTAAACTGTTCTTACTATAAACCAAATGTTTGGGAGGAAATTATTTGGGGGGGGAAATGCATTATCATCCTCAAATGGAATGCCTGAAAACTAATTACTATTCCTAACTTATTCATCCCCAATGCCTCACCAACATGATCCTTCTGTAATAGATTCATATTTCAAGGTGTAGAATTTTTTAAAATGTGCCAACTAGCAATAACACAGAGACAATCCTCTAGGTATAACAGCAATTGGAAAAGTGAATATGGAGAGAGTTTTAAGACTACTAAATTTACAGGGTTGGTTTCCTTATAGAACTCTCATTTCTCAAGGGTACTGAATGGGTACTAAATAAATAATTGACAATTTATTTTTTATTGACTTTGAAGTACTTTCTATAAGGACGTAGCATATTTGATTAAGATTTCTCTTGTTAAATTAATTGTATTTTTAGACAAAGGAAAATATTAGCATAGAAAGGGAACTACCTGTTGTGAAATGAGCAAAGCATAGAAATAAAAACAGTGTTTCACCAACCACATTTCCTAGAACCTTAATTGGGATGCTTTTAAGCCCCTGTCCTGCCCCTGCCACCACCACCATCACTACCATTACTACTAACACCACCGTTACCACCACCGTCATCACTACCACCATCCCCACTGTCACTCCTACCACCATCTCCACCACCATCACCACTACTACCTGTACCAATATCATCACCACCAGCTAGTTTCCTAACAGGATTTCTGAACCATAAGTTGCTACAAGAATCAATAATTTTAGACATGGCTCATTCAATTGCAACAAAATTCTGTGCTACCTTTTCTCCTGCAACCCCTTTCCTGCTCTTATTTGTATAACAAATATAATAAATATACAAATGCAGGCTAGTGGCAAGGGGAGAAGTGGAGAATTAAGCTTCAGGGTGAGAGGAGGAGGAGCAGAACATCAAGTAACCACGCCGCAAAAATGACCTGACTCTCAAAGCATGCTGGCCTGCTGCAGGATGGATTTTTTGATAGGAACTTACAAAAATACCATGTGCATCCAGGGCTTTATTTTTAACGTCCCAGCATTGATCAAAAAAAAAAAAAAAAAAGGGATTCAACTAAGCCAATGATGGAGAAAACTAATTTCATGGTAAAATAATTCTAAAATGTATTTAAGGTGCACTGGCAAGACCATTTTCAAAGAAATCTGCATTACAAAACATGCAACGGAATTGAAGACTCCATTCAGACAATCTCCAGCTGCTAAAGCAAAACTGTTATTCTTTAGCTCTTTCCCACTGTTTCATGTAAACAATTTTATGAGGGAGAAAAAGCTTTCTTACCACATCTGCCCTTGTCAAAAGAAAGGCACAGCATGGTGTAAATATTTTGTTTTGTTTCTTCCATTAGCAAATACTTCTTTTCTCTAGTAAAAGACATGAATAAACAAGAAGAAAACAGTGGTGCTGAAATTATTTACTAGCTTCCTTGAAGGAGATCAATATGGAAAAGTAATCGAAAGTGGGTTTTTTTCGGTCTTGCCAAAGAGAGCAGCTCAGCGAAGGCTTATCTTGATGTGAAGAGGTGCATTTTATGTTTAATGCCAAAATACCCAAAGTAAATATTTTACTTCTTGAAAGTATCTAAAATTCTAAATTATGGTTCCCATAGCTTCTGCAAACAGGGCTCCATAGTATAAGTACAGTAGATTTTTCCTGTTGTTTATGATGATAACACCTTGCCCCACCGTGTGTGCGTTGTGTGGACTTAAACTTGCAGTGAGAACTCTCATTCCAACACAGCCTTGTATTAGCATGTCTATTACTCTCAGTGTCCCATTTTCCTTGTAGAAAAAGGAGATGTGATTGATCACATAATGATGTATGTGTGTGTGTATGTGTGTGTACCCTGTTAAATAAAATTCAAATGGCCACACAGAATCATTCAATTAAATGGCCACATAACCAAATAAATGTTCCATCAGTTCAATTTTTGTATTCTTATTCACATTTATTTCAATTTAAAGACACCCAATTTCTTGCTTTCTGAGCCTTCTCACAATTTATGAGAAAAAAAAAAAGCCCATTCAAGATTCCTAGCACATCATGCCATACATTGTTTGTACATTTGTTTCTAAGCCTGATTTGTCATTTTCTTAAACTTAAGGCTTGAAGTTCTCATTTAGGATTGTGTGCAGCAAATTCTGACATTTTAAAATGCAAACAGCTGCTGGGAAAAGTCAACAGTAAGGTATGTTTAAAGAAAACAGAAGTTTGAATCATTAGGAAGGCACAGCCCTTGGATGTCAACATAAAGAAACACGAGACTGAATAACAATGTATCACCCCAGAAATGGGTCTCTAATGAAGTCAGTTCCAAATTCCTGGGTTTCAGTTGGAATCTTGACACTGACTAGCGCCGTTCTCAGTCCATACCTATCCCCTTGCACCAACCTTGTTCTCTGCTTTATTTGGCAGTGAACTTGAATGCCATGTCTGTAGTGGGTACAGTGGGTTTAGAGTCTGCCTACCCAGTTTTTAAATTCTGACTATACACTTTAGTAGTTGTATGAATTTGGGCACAAGATTTGACTTCCCTGTCTCCATTTCCTCATTTGCAAAATGGTACCAAATAGTATCCATGAGATGTAGTTGCTATGAAGACTTAGTGAGTTAATATATGAAGACTGCTTATCACACAGGAAATGCTAAATTCATTCTGTGGTTGTAATTATCATCATTTATTACAATAAATTTTATGATTTTAAATAAATATTGTATATATTTAAGGGGTACAACATGATGAGGGGTTTTTTTGTGATTGTGTGGTAAAAGAATCTGAAATCTCTGAACTAATGCAGTAACTATAGTCATCATGCTCTACATTAGATCTCTTAGCCTTACTCATCCTGCATAAAAGCAACTTTGTAACCTTTGACCAATATCTCTCCTTTTCCCCCACATCCCTGCCCAGTAATCAACATTGTACTCTCTGTTTCTATGTATTTGACTTTTTTAGATTCCACATGTAAGTGCAATCATGCAGTATTTTCCTTCCCGGGTCTAGCCTATTTCACTTAGCATAATGTCCTCCAGGTTCATCCATGTTGTTGCAAATATCAAGATTTCTTTTTTAAGGCTGAATAATACTCCATTGCCTGTATATATACCATAATTTCTTTATCCATTCATCCATTGATGGACACTTAGTTGTTGCCGTATCTTGACTATTGTGAATAATGCTGCAATGGCCCAAAACCTCAGGCAACAAAAGCAAATGCAAACAAGTGAGACTACATCAAACTAAAAAGCTTCTGCACAGCAAAGGAAACCATCAACAGAATGAAAATGCAACCACTGGATTAGAGAAAATAGTTTCAAACCATACATCTGATAAAAAGTTAATCCAAAATATATAAGGAACTCCTACAACTCAACAGCAAAACAACGACAACTCAATTAAAAAACGGCTGAAGGACCTGAACAGACATTTTTCCAAAAAAGATATACAAATAGCCAACAGCTATATGAAAAGGTGTTCAACATCACTAATTATCAGGGAAATGCAAATCAAAACCATGATGGGATATCATCTCACACCTGCTAGGATGGCTAATATTAAAAAGATAATTGCTGTTGGAGGAAATGTAAATTGGTACAGTCATTAAGGAAAACACTATGGAGGTTCCTCAAAAAATTGAAAATAGAACTGCCATATGATCCAGCAATCCAACTTCTGGGTATATACCCAAAGGAAATGAAATCAGTACCTCAAAGAGATATCTGGGGGCTGGCCCAGTGGCGCAGCGGTTAAATTCACACGTTCCGCTTCTTGGCGGCCCGGGGTTCACGGGTTCGAATCCCGGGTGCGGACATGGCACCGCTGGCACACCATGCTGTGGTAGGTGTCCCACATATAAAGTAGAGGAAGATGGGCACGGATGTTAGCTCAGGGCCAGGCTTCCTCAGCAAAAAAGAGGAGGACTGGCAGCAGTTAGCTCAGGGCTAATCTTCCTCAAAAAAAAAAAAAAGAGAGAGAGAGAGATCTGTGCCCCATGTTCATTGCAGCATTATTCACAATAATTATTTAATTATTATTATTAACATGGCTGTTTATCCCTTTAGATTATAGGTTTCTTGAGGTAAAGGAGCGGGCCTTGTGGATTTATGTCATCTCAACAATGCCGTGTACATGGTAGGTGCTCAACAAATTAAATCCATCCTGCCTTTGTTTTTATTAGAAACTCAACTGAGGTAAAGATAAAAAATGACCAGAAGGACAATTATAAAAGAATAATGAGAATTCCAAAAATATCCCATGTTTCAGCATGATCTTGCTTCTCTTTTCCTATGAGACTAATTAAAGAGAAACAGGACTAAGGACAGACTTAAGCAGAGGATGGTGCCAACTGCTAATATGGCATTATTCCTTATGGGTTGTCTTGCAGTCTTCTCCCTTCACAACACATCAAATGGTGATGCTTGAGGGATACCTTTGCATTTAGACGCAAAAAGAACACAAGAAGAGTTGGAAAGTGCAGTCACATTTTGACATTTATTATAAACAACAAGGATGAAATTCATGTGTGTGATACGTTGAAGTCAAGCAAGCATAGCAGACTCAAAGAGAGCAGAAACATTGCTAAGTCCAACCACCGATATGCAAACAAGCCCCTAGACAGACCACCTAATGTCAATCCAGACCATGCCCCTTTCTTTGCCCAAAATGAAAAGCAGAGCATGACGTCAAGTTGACAGGAAAAAGGCAAAAAACCCAGAAAACTCCAAGCTTACTCTGAGTCTGAATAAGCTTGTCTCCCACTCGACTTACAAATGGAAGTCAGAAAGAACAAACTAAAAAATACATATAAAAGTGAAATCATTGAAACAAAGGAAACCAGTGTCAAGTGACACTGCATATTTTTCCTTTCTTCCCCAATATTTCTTGCTAAGAGGTATAGAAAAATCAAATTCTACTTAGGGGCACCACCATTTTCTTCTACCCCCAGGAAGCTTTCATATGTGATGCCTGTGCCCTTCCCATCGAAGAATTTTTTCCAATTTAAAAAACGATAACACAGTCTGTGTCATTTCTTTTTGACTATAATTTTCATTTTAAAAGCTTAAACAGAAAAATTCAAAGAAAAAAATTAAAATTATCTGTAAATGTATGGCTCAGAGAGAGTATTGTTAATATTCTGCTTTATCATTTAATTTTAAAAATTATATTATTGGAAAAGTGACCACAATCTACATAGAACATATGAACATTTTAAAGAATTATAACAAAGTAAACACCTATCTACCCAGGTTCAAAAGTAGAAGCCTACACCACATCTTAGAAGCTCCTTGTTGCTCCAACCTCAATCACTCCACCCTCCTCATCATACCCTCATCCCCTCTCCCTGAGCCTAACATCTGTTTTGCCATCTGTGTGTTGCATCCCTAAATAGTATATTAAAAATTTTGCTTGTTAACTTTACACAAATGAAATCATATACTATGTATTATCAGAGGCTTGCTATTGTTCATTCATCACAATGTCTGTGTGAGATTCATCCACGTTAAAGCATGAGCTGAGTTTCAGTTATTTTCATTGCTGTGTAGTATTCCATTGAACGAGCAGCCCCCATGTATTTCTTGATTCTACCACTGATGGCCATTTGGGTTGTTTCCATGTTTCGCTGCTAAAAATATTTTTATGTATATTTCCTGGTGCAAGCATGCAAATGTTCTCTAGGGTTTCCACATAGCAATGAACCTGCTGGGTCCATGAGTTAGGTACAGGTTCACATTTACCAAGTAATTCCAAAGTATTTTCCAGAGTAGTTATACCAATTTTTACTCCCAAGAGAAGTGGATGAGAGTCTCCATCTACAATCTAACACTTAATGTTATCTAACTTCTTAATTTTTGCCAATTTGGTGGGTGTCTGTAGTTTTTACACCGAAAGTTGGAGCATCGTTTTTTATCAGCTTTGCCATTCAAGTTTCTCTCCCTCTCTGTGCAAGGATGCATGAGTGTGAAGTGTCTTGTCAATATCATAGTTTATTTATCATGGATACTGTGCATAACTACAGTCATGCATTGCTTAACGACAGGGATACATTCTGAGAAATGCATTGTTAGGCGGTTTCATCATTGTGTGAACATCATAGAGTGTACTTACATAAACCCAGATGTCTTGCCTATTACATACCTCGGCTCTGTGGTACTAACTTTATGGGACAACCATTGTGTACGCGGTCCATTGTTGACTGAAATGTCATCATTATGCAGCACATGACTGTATGTGCTGTTTCTAAATTAATCAAAGGAGATAGGAAGCTTCTCTGACCATGTATGCCTTTAAAACTTGAAAAAATATATGGCAATGATTAGAAAAAAATACCATGGTCAATGGCACCATTATTGACATAACTGCCCAAATTAGAACTAGAAATCACTCTACTCCTCTCACTTTCCATTACTCTACCTTCCAGTAGGTGATCAAATTCTACTGAGACTACTTTACTACTTCTTTTTAACTTCATTAGGTCTAGAAACGTTCCTCTCCTTCCATGATATAAACATATAACTATGTATTGATATGTTCTACTTTTTGAGAGACATCTAGGTTGTTTCCATTTTTTAGCTATTACAAACTGTGATGCTATGAACATCTTTGTACAACAATGTGAAAGCATTTCCCTAGGATGTATATTAAGAAGTGGTATTTAGAATTATGGGAGTCTGTGAGTGTGTAAGTTTACTAAGAAATCCCAAAAGTGAATAAGGGTTCTCCATTGCTATCACAACCTCATATCCCTTTTTGGTTTAGTAGCTTTAGTGTGTGGATAAAGGTATCTCATTGTGTTTTTAATTTTCATTTCCCTGACTAATAATATTATTTTACATTCTATCATATGTTTGTGAGTCTTAATTTTCTGTTCTTTTTTTTCCTATTTTTCTACTGGATTGTCTTTTTCTTGCTGATTTGAGTAAGTTCTTTCATGTTATCTGTATACCAGTTATTTGCCAGTTTTATGTGTTGCCAGTTTGTGGCTTGCCTTTTCACTCTGCTTACAGTGTCTTGATAAAGAGTATCTTAATTTTAATATGGTCAAATTAAATCCTTACCTAATGGTTTGCATTTTTGTGTTTTGCATTATTTGTGTCTTTAAGAAATATTCTTCTACCCTGTGGTCATAAAAATATAAACCTATATTTTCCTCTAAACATTTTATACTTTCCTCTTTCGCTTCCAAAATTTTAATCACTTTAATTTACTTTTCGTAAGGAGATAGGCACCCAATTTCAATTTTATCTTATGATGAACTAATCATTTGCCCTATTACCGTTTACATTTGACCAGGTCTGCAATGCTACCTCTATACATAAAGTTTTCTTATATGCCTGGATCTACTGGGACACTCTGCATTTTACTCCACGGTTCTACATAACCCTGCACATTGTCTAAAGTGGAATATAGACTTAAGCCTGATTATTTGAAAGAGCTTGCCTCACCTTGTTCTTTTTCACGGGTGTCTTAAGTGTTCCTTGAACTTTCCTTTTTCAAATAAATTTTTTTTAAGTTTTATCTAGTTACATAAATACAGGCAACTCTGTTGAGGTTTTTATTAAGTTGGCATCGAATCTATAAATCAACTTGGGGAAAATTAACATCTTCCTGTCTAGGAGAATGATATAACGCTCCATTTATTTATATTTTTTTGCAATAAAATTTATAATCTTCTGTGCTTGTTCCCTAGTTCTATCTGTCTAACTTCACACATCATTTAAATGAGAATATAATATTACACAGTTTGTTATATTTATTTCTTGTTACTCTATATATGCCATTACACTAACTTCTTGGGGGTTCGCATATAGAAATGCAACTCACTTTTATATCTTGATTTTATATCCAGCAACTTGCTAAACTGTCTTATTAATTCTAGTAATTTATTTATAGATCTTTTTGAGTTTTCTACATAGACAACCTTTGAACAATGACAGTTTTGTTTCTTCCTTCCAATTCTTATTTTTTCTTTGTCTTATTACATTGGCTGAAACCTCCAGCACAACATTGACTAGAAGTGGTTGACAATGGGCCTGTTTAGCTTGCTCTTGAGCTTAAAGAGTGCGTCAACATTTTCCCATTAGGTGACTGTTTGCTGTAGTTTTTGTGGAGATTCCTATTACCAGACTAATGAAGTTTCATTATTCTCCTCGTTTGCCAAGAATTATTCTTTATAAATAGATGCTGAAGTTTATCAAATTCTTTTTTTCCTGAATCCATTGGGAGCTTAAAAAAATTATTTAATATGTTTTGTGTGATATATTACATTAATCTATTTCCTAATATTAAATAAATTTTGAATTCCTGAGATGACATTATACACTATCTTTTTTTAGAATTGTCTGGACTTTGTGTGCCACAATTTTAATTAGATATTTGTATCTATATTCATGAGGAGAGTAGTCCATAATTTTTCTTTCTTGTAATCTACTTTCCTCCTTGCCAAGTTTCTGTCAAGGTTACACTTGCCTCCTATAACTAGTCTGGGATTGCTCCCTCTTCCTTCTCAGAAAGAGTTTGCGCAACATCGCATTACCCAAGCCCTGACCATCCAGTAGAGCCACTTAGCCCTGATTTGAAGGTTCAAGGTCTCATGGATTTGGCAGAACCCTCAGGGTGAAACTCTCAGGAGCTCATCCACTTTGCAGAATTCCAGCTTTCACTGTAGTTTTGCTTTCTTCAGATTCATTCTTTTTGTGTTAGCTCAGCAATACATTTTAAAAGATTTCCACGATACGTTTTTCACCAGCCTATGGTTATTTTAATCAGGTGGTCTTTAATTCTGTCAGAAATGTATATCAAAGAGGCTATGTTCTGCTAATGACATTTGACCTGACCTTACTTCTGAGACCATGTCTATTCAAGCCCACCTACCATATGCCAGATCTACTCTGGCATATAGCTGAGGTTAGGTATGTTTATTAAAAGAACAAATGAATACCGCAACCACGTTGAACATATTTTATTGCTGTCCTTATCACAATACATCATAATTTTTACTTACAGGTTTATCACTTCTGCTGAACTGTCAGGTTTTGAAGGATACGAAGCTGTTTGTGTCTGTTTATATGTCTTCTTATCCCAAATGTCTAGCACATAAATATACTGAATAAATGAGTGAATAAATATAAAGATAAATCAATCATTTTAGTTAATTTGAATATATGTAGGTTAAATTTTACTCAGATGCTTTTTAATCAAATAGGTAATTAACGCAATGCAAGGAAACCAAGATGTAAATTATTGAATTCTGCAGCGAAGTAAATTTACCGTCATTTAATTGGGTTTATCTCCCATTTTGTAGAGTTGCTTATGTAAATCTCAGATAATTAAAAGTCTACAGTGAGCTGTTCAATAGCACTTAGGATGCTTTTTCTGTTTCTGCCCCCAGGCAGCTTGTTTTTGGCAGTAGATGTCCGGCTCACATGCATTATTTGAACATAAATTATACTTCTTGACAAGACGCTCTGAACTTGAAAGAGGGGATTCAGGTAGGCCCATGCTGAGTAGTCATGCTGCCAGACGTATTTTCTTAACTAAAAACTACCTGTAAATAGAATTTAGAGTCATATGAGCTATCTACTTCTTAAAGCCACTACTATATGAAGTAATGGCCTCCCATAGTTTACTACTAAGTGTAAAGATATAAAAAATCAATACCCATGCACATCTAGATCTCTGAAGAAACATAAATGCATCTTCAATAACTGAGAGCATCTGGTCTTAAAGGGTGTGTAGACCAGGGCAATGGCCGCATGACCCTGCTGTCTTCAAAATCTGAAAACAGCAAGAGAGCACAGAGAAGATAAACCAACTACATATATATTTACAAAACATTATGGAGTCTTACAGAAAATATATGAGCCCTGAGAAGAAAAATGTTCCAGGATGAAGCTTAGTTACCAAACTAAAAGATATTTTGTTCTATAAATAAAACCATCAACCACTTAAATAAGTAGAAGAATTCTGAACAAATAAATCACTTTAATTTCTTTAAATTCCTGGTACATGTCTGAGTCTGAAGCCAGACTTCTCTGTCCATTGTTGGGTTTGCTTTCTACTCCCACAGACTAACAATGACACAGTGGCTCGGTTAAAACACACAGAAGAATGGTTCAATCCTGGGGAAAACAACACCCTTGCACTGAAATTATTTTTTGACTGTTGTGTCATGTATAATATCTTGGCTCTATCTTGAGCTCTAAGTAAAAGAATCTAATGAAATTCTTGCCTTTAATAATTGCAACATATTGAATTTAGCTAGTCAAAAGAATTTAAAATAAACCAATTTGCTCATTAATCATCATTATAGTTACAAAGAGAATCAAGCAAATAACTTTTCAAAATGTTTTTCAGGTCAAACTTCAAATCACTCCTGCAACTTCCAAAGACTGAATTTTTAAGGGTGGTTTACAAATATACGCACACACTATAACCAGTTAATTAAAGCCAACCCTAATTACGCTGGTATTCAATTTATCATTTTTAAGTTACAAAAGCAAATGTGAGCACTGATCACAGCCTGGAGGGCATCATTCTTGGGAAGGAGCTCTAGCCATTTGTGTGCCTAAAGCTAGAAAAGGGGCCTACTATGCAATCTTACCAAGACTAGTTGAAAACAAGGGGAAATTTAAAATCACCCTTTCATCCCAGTGAATATGTAGGAGTGAACACATCGCACCACAGCAACAGTAGAAATAACATGGCAACAGTGGAAATATCAGAGTCTATCTTTATTCCAAAACTGCATGCCTGGTCCTGATATCAAGGATATGAACTGACTCACTTAGAATTGTACCTGTATTTCAGATATAGTCAGTACTTCTCCTTATTGCTTTATACTCTACCCTGAAATCACTATGACTTCCACAGTTTGTTGGACTTTTCCAATGCAATAACCAAGATGATCTTCATTATAAGCAACTCCACGATGATCTTTACATCCCTTTTTTGAGGTCATTCATGTCTTTTGGGTTCAGAAAAAGATAAAATATATATATTTTTCTTCCCTTGCTTAATGACTCCTATAGAAATTTGTTTTTTCTTCCTTACTTGTGATAAAATTAATAAAACTCAAATGAGTATGAGTTATAATCTCAGAAGAGCATCTACTGCCACATCCCAGCGTCGCTCCTGTCAAGACCAATTACAAACCATGAGTGTTCTCCCCCTTTTCACATCACCTCTTTTGTACAAACCTCCTCATTCTGATCAGTGTCTCCTGCAGTCTCCATTTCCCTGATGGTTTTAATAATGTCCCAGCTCTCTCAGAACACGTACACCAGGAAATGGAAATATGATCTGGGAATTTCAAATCTCAAACTGCAATTCAAAGATCATTCTTTTTTTTGACTTGAGAACCTGACAAATGTAACAGATTGGGTAGGACAGTCTCTTAGAATCTATTCCAAATGTTGAAAAAGAAAGTCAAATCAGAGCCAGAGCACCTTGAGTCTGAAATGCAGCTGCTTGCCAAGGCTTTCTCCCTTCTCAGTTACCTCCTCCTCCTTTGAGTGAGTCTGACTTTATCTTTGCACTCAGAGAAATGGCCCTATTAGAAGGACTGAGCAGAAAACACCTAACGAAAACTTCTTTGGGTGTTTTGTTATGAGACAGAAGCAACATAAATCAGACATCACACAGCCAATCCATACACCTTATATCGTTTTGTTACTACAAGTATGATTATATGAATAAAGGCTTAAAATAGAAAAATATAATTTGGCATTCCTAATACGAAGTGTATTCTTGATTCCAAGTTATCAGCCAACTACCCTTAAGCAGAGTAAGGGCTCAGCAAATGTTTTTTGAATGAATAAAGGTAAGACCACACTGTGGGAATACAGAATACAAAACAAGAGTTGTGTTCACCTGGATAAGGATAAAAGGAAACTCACCACCATGCTATTAGCCAAAATAGTTCTTAAGTTTTTTAATTCTATTTTTCCCATGTTCCTAAAACTATATGCAATACTTCAGGAAAAAACATTATCTAGCAGAATATGATGGAATAGGAATATTATCCATTAGCTACTGAAACCAGTAGCTAAGGCCCTCTTAGCATTCTTATTGAGGAAAAAAAACAAAAACAAAAAAACTCAAAGAACACTTGACATGCCAAAAAAAAGAAGAAGATAAAGAAAAACAAATTTTACTGTGAAAAACACCTACATGCAATTTATACCTTAACTAAAATATTTTAAATCTTCTTACTCAAGAGTATCTAATGGTGAGATTTCCAAGTCTAAATTAACAGAACCACTTCTCCTTGATACAGAAATAGGTTCCTATTGATCAAATTCAGCAGAGGGCAAACTAAGCAGTCTTGTCTGCCCATCTGTATGTGTTTTGCCAGCTCAGAATATCCCTAAAGAGGAACAGAAGTGCTTGGAATCAATACTGTCCAATCCAATTTTTTTTCATGGCTATCAAAGAGAGTTCGGTAATTAAGAAGCAATTCCATTTAAATGTCTAGCACCTATACTATAATCAACAGGGACTCAGATGATTCTCTGTTTCTGAAATACCATTTATGTGTTCACTTTGTACACCACATTTATGTAACTGCCACACTGTCACCAAGCAAAATAACCGTTTTCTCCTTCTACCACCTGAGCTGCTAGAAGTTGCAAGTTAAGGGAAATCACTCTATACTGTTTGAGGTGTGGGATTCTTTTAAAGAGACCCATGCTGGGATTATGAAGCTTGCGATGTTAAGCATTTTTGCAATTTAAGCTAAGTGTTTCCACTGAGTGTTTTAAAGATAAATGTCAATCTGACTACATTCAAATGATAGAAATTTTCCATTAAAAGGATAACTAAATAATTGTTTGACCCCTGAAGTACACTTCAGTGCAAGAACAAATAAGAGGAGAGATCCTAACCAGGGTCATTTAGAATCAGTCTCCGTGTAACGGATAGAATTTAAAGTTATCTGGTCTTAAAGGGTGTGTAGACCAGGGCAATGGCCGCATGACCCTGCTGTCTTCAAAATCTGAAAACAGCAAGAGAGCACAGAGAAGATAAACCAACTACATATATATTTACATTTATCAGCATTTTTTCCCTATTGTTTTGCTACTTTATTAAACTATTCCAAATACAAATTCAAGAGATTAGAATTATTTGCATATACTACAGATTGTTATGGTACTAATTCAGAAAGATTAATTTACCTCATAAACATGCAAAAAATATAAATATGTATAACACCTACATTTTCCAAAGGAAAACTCTAGGCAGTAACCAAGTACTTAAACTGAGATTGAAAAATGCCAAAAATCAGGACTGCATAGTAAAATCCATGACTCATGCTGAAAAAAATTAGATGTAAATATAAATAAAGTTTTAATAATTTTAAATAAATGAACTACCAAGAAAACCTCAGTTTAAATACCACCATCACCAGGGAGGAAAAAAAGCTTTTGCCAAGCTCCTAATTACATAAATCGCTTTCTCAGATGACTTTAAAATAAGGTAGAAGGGAAACTGTCCTCTAAGAACTCAAAATCTAGACTATCGGGGCTGACAAAGTTAAGGACATGTATGATAGATATACATAACAGATATTAACAGAACATATAAATAAGATTAAATATCATATAACTCATCACTAAGAAAAATTCACTTGCTTATTACTTGAGAAAATGCATTTACACAGCAGTAATGTGTGTAATTGGATTGGAGGGCTGCTGGACATTCAAATCTGGATATAATGGGCCACTTTGCCTCATCTGAAAACTGACTACAAATGGACAATGCATGTTCTGATTAATCCACTCATCTTCATCTTTATACAGTAGAAACGACTTATAACAAAGGGTCAAAATGCTGATTATACACAGCTAGATCAATCTAATCTTCTTCAGTTTTTCACAGCAGTAATTCTAACAAAAGGATCAAAATACTGATCATACAGTCACTCTGTTCATGGTGCACTCACTATGTTCATTCCACCCCACCCAGGTAATAAGACAAAACAAATTTGTTCTTTCAAAAATTTACCTAGAAGAGTCAAGTTTTTATAAGTCCATTGAAGCCTCAGAGTCCAACTAAACATGAATGTAATAAGAAGCATTCAGAGAAGTTGACTCTTCCACAAAAGAGAACACAGCTTCATCACTCTGCCAGGAACAGCTCAGAGATTATATTTAACTCAAGAGGCCTAGGTTTGCTGTCAGCCTGTAAAAGATATTTTTCTACATTTTTCCACAGTAATTCCAATGGCTTGATTACTTCTTCTTTGCCGAAAGTACAGACTTTCTGTTTGCACAATAAAACCAAGCATTAAAGAGTTTTAAATTGACCTAAAATCCAGGAGATACCTTGACCATGGATAAATGGTGCACATTGGTTTACGATAAAGACAAAGTTCTAAATTATCTAACCACTAAAATTTTATGTCAAAACTATACTGAAAGTACTATAAGTAGCCAGTTACTGGAGTTCAAGCCTTACAAGCACTCAATTTCTTTTAAACTTGTTTCATCTATCAAGTGCTGCGGACACAAGTGTTGCCTACACGGTAGATACTCAGTAACTGATAGACTGACGATGCTCCGTCACCCCCTCGCAATGGTGAAAACAACATTCTATGGAGCTAACATTTATTGGGGATGCTCGCACCCTAAAAGACGTCTTGCTGTATTTTACTTCATTTTGACATCATGCCAAGTGAATATATTTTAAAGCAAAGTGGTCTTGCTTAATACGCATTAGTAAAATTAGTAGTCAGATTGACAGACAAAAATGAAGAGGAGAAAGCTGAGTTCCCATCCAGAAAGCAAGAAAAGGAGGAATTTACATCTCTCTTCCTCCCACACGCAGTTAATTCCTTGAACTTCAATTTATTTGAGCATATCAAGGACATTGTATATTCCTCTGCTTGGCTGCATGAAGGCAGACATCATATTTTTCAGGGTTCAATAATATCATTCCTCAGTAATATCAGAAGTGGCAGAAATAAAATAAGAGGAGAACTAGATAGTTAGCTACCAGACTCAAAGTCTTGAAATGCCAGCACTCCTGCTATTCCTAAACACTGTCCTCAAGACATGAGGATTCTACTGTCCACAGCGACACACAGTCACATTGGCTGCAAACTTACCTTTTCCAATGCAAATTAATTTCTCCATTCATTAAAAAAACCCTAAACGTTTTAAGTTGTAAGCAGAAAGCCCTGATACTTTAGCAGACACCCATTCAAATGAAGATGGAACATCACACATGAGCAGATTTTAGTGTTATAATCAATGCAACTTAAAAACATTGATCTGACACATATTTAGTATTATGAATAATCATTGTGCTGCATGGTAATTAGGGATAAATGCTAAGTCGTTCACATAAATGACTAAAATTAATGTTAGGTTTACACAGCAAAATCAAATTCTCATGGTACTACACTTTTCATTAAATTACTACCAAAATCAATGTCTGCTATCATATACAGTAGCTCTCATATCCACATTGAAAAGGCAAAGTTCTCAAATCCTAGCTCCTCATGGCTGGTGGACACTCCCACCCTGCATCACCATGGACCCCACTATGATTTCCTTATTGACCCAGAGCTGAGGCACATTCAGTGCCTAACACATGCCCTAATCTCCAAACTCTTGATCCACTGGTCCCATGAAAGCACCTAGTGTAACACATTCTACTGTTGACAGCATCTACTCTTGACAGCCAAAGAGCCAACACTACTAAAGCTGGAAAACCTGGGCTCAGAAGGCCAAGAGTGAGCACGGTAGGGGTCAGAGATTAGAGATGAGGGTAAGAGAGAGACTCTTCCCCTTTCCTATTAACTTCTCTCAAAGATCTTATACAATTCCTTCCAATAATACCCAACAGGGCAAGATAAGGAGCATAAAATTAGTGGGAGGAGACTCAGAAAGGGAAGTGTAGTTCTCCTTAAGGCACTCTTTTCTACATCAATGTTTTGATCAAGCCTGGTTCTTAACCACAGCCAGCAAAAGTTGGTCAAGAAATATTTAAATTTTTCAGACTATAGAGGTGGAGGTGAGAAGCAGTTTTATATGCTAGGGGTGCTGTGATGAAATCCTAGTTTCCTGTTGTTGATTTCCAAGTGTGTAATGACTTTTGACCCCTTTCAAATGAACAAAGTAACCGGTGGCTAATGAGATGACTTGTGGCTGCCATAAAAATATTATACTAGCACCAGTTTTCTTCTACCTCCACATGCTACTAAAAGAACACCTCAGATGCAGTATTTGTGGAGAAGTAAACTGAGGCAGCATCCAGTCACTTTCACTTGGCAGTGTTGACAGACAGCTCTCCAAGGTATTTCCACAATCTTATGTCAGCTTTTGTTCCAGCAGAACTTTTCAAGGGTGTCTGTATGGCAAACAGCTCTAGAAGATAAAGATAGTGTCTGCCTCCAGGGCAAAGGTTGGTCAGGTTTACACACAGTCCATTATAAAACATTGGGTTTCCTATACTCAGGGGTCCCTCAGGTGTGCCACAAACCCACTGTGTGCACAGCATCTCCCTGGGCCATTCCTCCTCACCCTATGGGACTTGGTGGGTGGGAAGGCTGGGGGGAGAGGAAGGAAGAAGAGGAACCAAAGCAATCAGGAAGCTCATTACATTTGTCATCCCATGAATAATAAAGTCCTTTGTCTCTGACCCGAGGGTCTCACGTCTTTTGCCAGCATCCATGAAACTGTGGCAGGCTAACTTGTTTCCTTGCAAGTAGAGTAAAATCTCATCTCTACAAGAATAAAGTTTGATCCCTGGGAGGATAAGATCATCTTCCCAGGTAGCAGGGTAGGAAGTTGCTGTGGATTCTCCAACTGCCTGGGGCAAAAAATATAGGAGTATGTCTTATGCCAGCATAGGTAGTTCTGGTGCTGAAGGGAAAATAAAGAGCCAGGTAAGAAAGAACTTCTCCAATACCTTGGGGACCACCATATTGTCCCAAAGTAATCTAATAATTCCCTTTATTGTTCATTAGAAAAATGTATATTATTTTAAGACACAAGACTCCTTTTTATTCCTAACAGAGTAGTTGGTAATTCAGATAAAACTAAGACACATTCAGAAAACTGACACTCTTCTTAAAACTCATTTTTAAAAATAAAACTACAATGACATTAAAAATCATATTTTTATTCCCCCATATTAATTTGCAATCTTCCCACAAAATATTAACATGAAGCTCAATCATTTTCCTGTCACTGACTTTTTTGTCAATCTTTTAAAGTGAGAAAGGGGAACCTTTATCATTCTCTGCAGTATAGAAAAATGTCTCCTTCAACATGGGTTTCTACTGCTTAGCTGTATCATTTGGTTGGAGCACAAACTCAGTGATATTGTTCCAAATGATGGCTATTTACTCTCAAGTTCTGAGCCTCTATGAATTTTACAGGTTTACTATATAGATTCTGCTGATGATTATGCTTCTCCTTGGTTAATTAACGCTCTGCAACATTTAATTTTGCATTACGTAAATACCAGTAAAGAGAGTGAAAAATAAAACTATATGCAAATTTTATGCTCATTGCAATGCACAAATTAGGCCATAGAAAAATCCCTGGATGGATTCAGAGACTTCTTGTGCCAGCTACCGCCTTGAAAAAAATGTTAAATTATTTTTCATCAATTCAACAGAGGTAAAAACGGCCACATAAAACTAGACTAAACAAAAAGAAGTCAATGAGGCTGCTACACATAAACCTTTATACCAATGAAAGACTGTCAAAACATTTCAAAATGTCAGAAATTCATTTAGAAATTTACAGTATCTAAAAATTAAAAAAAACAAAAACCTGCCTGGTATAAATTTGCTTTTCTGTAAATTTAGTCCCAGCCTCTCATTATCACAAAAATATCTGTCTTCTCAATTTCTAGAACTTCATCTATAATGTTCATTTGCAGACTACAAGCTGTTTGCCAGTGTCATGTCCCAAAGGTGGTCTCCTTGATCACATTATTTGAAGAACATGGCCTCAAATGACAAAACTGTACACAAGAACAATCAACCCTGCACAGGATGGCTTTTCAGAAAGCTTTTTAGAAATGCATAAATCAGAGATGCATTTGTGTTAGTTAATCACTGCTAATGAAGCTTGAGCCGAGAATTCAAACTTCAATATTTAGCTAACATTCTGAAGTGCAGCATCTGAATTAAACTAATGCCATTGCTTGGAAAGCTAAGATAAGGCATTTTTACATATTCTAGATTTGATGAAAACACTCAGGCCTGGATGATTATGACTATGTGTGTTACCCTTTAGACCAGAGCAAAATGGAAACACAGAGATAAAACCACTCTTTCTTATATGGGAAATCCAAAATAAAAGCATATTTTGGCTTTTTTTAAAGATAAAATTACGTGATCTATGTCAACATCATTAAGGTTTTCTTCTTTTTAATTATAGGAAAATGGGTAATGTGACTATCATTTATCCCTTATTTTTTCCTATATAACATCAGGTGATTTTTAATATGTTGGAGGAAACAACGTTCTATGAAACATGAAAAAAGCCAGAAATAAAATCACATAAGTATAGTTGCAGCCATAGAAGATGAAATCTGCGTCCAAAATATTGGTTGATCTTTTGACATGGCAAAAATTGGCTGTTGGTTTCAGCTGGGGCCTTCACAAGGGACTATGAAGAGTCCCCATTATGACTTACGAGCCACAGCCAAGTGTTTGTCTAGCGCCAGAATACTTGATACCCGCCCAAATTGTTTTGCCAATAACATAATTTCACCTCTTTAGCAGAGACGCCAAATGCTCTATGACAGGCTACAACTGCACTTTTGCCACATCGACTTCATAATGAGCAAGGACAGTCACTGCCTTTCTCTCAGCAGAGAAAACATTGCTAGAGCATAATTTCTTATTAATCATAGGCACGGTTTCTAAGGACACTTAGCCAGAAACCTCTTGGGCAATTTGTAGGCTCAAGACAATCATCTCAACTTCTTGTATGACTGGTAAATATTTGTACTGAAGAATGAAAGATAGATGGCCAATCTCCCGGACATGGAAAAAATACTCAACAGTTATTCCAATCCAGCCAGAAAAAAAAGCATAGAGGTAGGTAGGCAGGGTCTCTATTTAACACAAAATGTTAAAGACATCTTTATCTAAAAATAAACAGATCTCACAATGATTCTATAAAAAGTCAACCATGGTGAGATATTTCACAAACATCAATGTTCTGTTGAGATGAACAGACAAGTTTTTAAATAAGTCTCAAAACAAATCATAAAAGTTCCTATGGCAAATACCAGCAGGAAAACAAGAAAGTAACAGTCCATCAAAAGCCTCATAAAACTGATAAAAAGCCAGCGGTACACCCAAAAAGAATTATTTTGTTTGAGCCAACTCATTTATTAGAACTACCTATCTCTCGGAGAGTAAGTTTCCAGATTCACTGAAGTACCACTGAGCAAAACATTTGTTTGAGGTCAGAGTAAGGCAGGCACCACATGGAAAGACTAGTGGGGTCTTTGGGAGCAGAAGGCATAAACATGGGGAAAAGACAGGAATACAAATTACTCGCTAACTTGGGGCTGCTCTGTGATGTGTTTCTTAAAATCCAAGCTATACACTTCATCGGTAGTTTTCATCAGTCCAATCAGTTTTAGCAAGCAATATAATGTAGTGCATAGCACCTTTTACGTGTACAAAATTCTAACTTTGAAATTCTATGATCTCTTTCTGTATAGGTGAAGCGCAACAGAAACACCCAACATTGTTCAATGTCTTTGAACGTGTTCCTAAGAAGTAAGTCTATTGTGATAAACAGTTAGATAGCCTACTACCTGCACTCTCTTTAATAAAACACATCTAAATTGGTAGAGTCTTCTGAAAATTTAAATATAGGTACATAGATAGATGATAGATATAGATATATACATTTACACATGCATATATATATATATATGGGAGGATGGTCTTCTGAAGATAAACAAATGTATATGTGTGTGTATTTATTTATTTCAGATTTTACATGGGCCCACCTTATAAAGAGGTCAGTTTAAATTGTTATTTGATAAAAATGGAGCCATGGTCCATGAGGTGGAGTTGAGTAAGGGAGATGGAAGACTGAGTCACAAGAAGCATCCTCTCTTATAGGAACTCTACAAGAAGTGGAATCATGAAGACTTGTAGCAGAGACACAATTTTTATTTCTCCCAGCTTGGCATGGTAGATGTCATAGCATTAACAGTGTCTTCCTGGGGTGAAAGAGGAGAGAGGACCTTTCTTGGACAATAGTTGATACTCAGCATGTCTACTCTAAAGGTGTCCAGACAATAACCATTCATCCCAAAGATGGGGAAAATAAGACATAAAAGTATACCTCATCCAAAAATTACACTCATTCCATGACATATAAAGATGAACAAAAAAAATATTCTCGTAGTCTAAAGGAGACAGGAAATTAAACTTAATTGCAATACAACCAGTGTACCAGTGTAGAGCTATGGAAATAAAGAGGAAGGGCACTCTGTTGGGGAGGACTTAGACGTCGGGTGGGAAGGCTCCCCAGGGGAGGATCTCTAGAATTGAGTTTAGAAAATCAAGTAGAGAGGAAGAGAAATTTCAGGAGCATTAGAGGGAAAAGACATGGGGCAAATGAGAACATGATTCATTAGAAACACAAGTGGTTTAGGATGGATAAGAATTCTTTTGAGTATTTCTTAGGTACCATGCATTGCAATAGACATTAGAAATACCCAGAAGGGGGCCAGCCCGGTGGTGCAGTGGTTAAGTGTGCATGTTCCATTTCGGCGGCCCAGGGTTTGTGGGTTCAGATCCAGGCATGGACAGGGCACCGCTTGGCAAGCCATGCTGTGGCAGGCATCCCACATATTAAAGTAGAGGAAGATGGGCAGGGATGTTAGCTCCGGACCAGGCTTCCTCAGCAAAAAGAGGAGGATTGGCAGCAGATATTAGCTCAGGGCTAATCTTCCCCAAAAAAAACAAAAAAAAGAAAAGAAAAAAGAAATACCCAGAAGGAAGGCATATTCAGAAGATTGGTGAGAATGAGGACTGAAAGTTAAGCCAGAGGCAGACTGAGACAAGCATTGGGTGCCATCTTAAGTATTTCGGTCTTTAGCGTAGGTGATTAAAAAATCACTGAAAAAATTTAAGCAATGGGAAAATACAATCATATTTGCATTGGTAAGAGATTTTGGTGGCATATATGGGGAAGGCGAAAATGGTTGATTATTTAAGGAATAGATACAATTAGGTGGGTCTATCTAAGAAGCATAGAATTTAACACTGTAAAATGTATGTTTAGTGGGCTGATTCTTAAAGGTAACCCAGAAGCTTTGTGCCAAGAGAGAAAATAAATTATATAATCCTAAATTTTTAGTCCAGCACTAAAGATAAGAGGATGTGGGAAGAGTAACAGCTCTGGCTTCAACCAGCTGCATTTACTGTACCATGGACAATTAGGTAAAGAGTCTCCAGTGGTAAAACTCAATTGCATCCTCAGAAAGAAGAGCACCACCTCAGACTATAATTACGTGAAAATGGAGAAAACACTCTGGAGACAGGAGTACACAAAGGTAGGCCTTCTGGGAGCTGAGAATCAAGACACAAGGGGAAGGATAGAGGAAGAGGAAGGGGCGGCAGAAGGGACTGGCTTTGGAGAGTCACATGGAGGGAATGCAGGAAAATTACATCAGTGCACTCTGCCTCCAGAAATCCCTCAGCTTGTAAACTTGTTGAGTGGGACTAAAGTAGAGTTGATGCTTTCCTGAATCCCTTATCTTGGGCCAGGGCAGGCCCAGAATGGAGTATGGAATATGGAGAATGGAATGAAAGATCACCAGAGCATTGCAAGGAGACCCGATAACTGACTACTGCAATAGTCCAGATGTTGAAGGCTGTAGCTAGGAAATGGATGAGTTGCATATTAAAGAGATAGAAGAAAAGAAGACTTGGGGAACACCTGGAAAAAGAGGTGTGGAAATGAGAGGACTTTCAGGTCTCTGGCTGGATAATGAGGTCAATGCTAGTCTCACTAACTGAACAAAGGGATGCAGAGGAAGGACCACATTTAGTGAGCAAACTGCTTGCCTTTCTGGTTCAGTTTCCTTTCCACATCTATAGAATGAGGGCATTGTCCTGGTGAGCCCTAACATCCACAGCAGCATTGGCTGTCTTGGCGAATAAGAATTCATCAAGAACATTCCATTTCAGCTAATGGATCTCACCCACACAACTCTTCTGGACCCATCAACATGCTTATCCTTTTCTACTGCCAAAGCTGTGTGTGCATTCAGTAAAAAAGAAATCCCTGGGATAGGAATGATGAAGCCCAGTTCAAGGGTGTTAGGAGTGCCAAGCACTCTTTTTTAAGAGGGAGGTCACAGCACGGACCTTGTCAATCATGTTCCCTTATTATTATGAGAGAAGAAAAATACTCCCACTTGTAACCCTGCATCAATCTTCTCACACATAGAGACTTCTTTCAATATTAAACAGCAGCAGTCATAGAAAAGCATACCTACCTATTTGAAGGTGTTACTGTTGGGTAGGGCAGTATGCACAGTAAGACGCTGCTGATTAAATTTAGTCTCTGTTCACTGGTGTAAAAATAATCCTGTCCATAAAAAAAAATTAACTTACCTTGGAACTCAATTTTTCTTTTTCTTATTTTTTTTGGTTTTGGGTTTTTTTTTCCCCTTTGGTAAGGAAGATTGGCCCTGAGCTAACATCTGTGCCAATCCTCCTCTATTTTGCATGTGGGGGACAGCCACAGCATGGCCTGATGAATGGTGAATAGGTCTGCACCCAGGACCCAAACTCACAAACCCTGGGATGCCAAAGCAGAGTATGCAAATTCAACCACTATGCCCCTGGGCCGGCCCCTGGAACTCATTTTTCATAAAAAGTATGGATGTTAAGGTTGATAGACAACTTGCACGAATTCCGTAAATGAAATGTTTTTTTATTTAAAAAACCTAACATAGTTTTCAAAATTATTATTTCAAAGTGATATGAAGGAAAATATATAATACAGCATATTCCCACAGGCTTATTTTAAGTCTTTAATAAGTAATGTTGTGGTAACAGTGGGTTTTAGTTGCTCTTTAAACAAGGCATTTTAGGTTTACTAAGATATTATCTACAAAACTTCAAAGTTTTTTTTTAAACATAAATGTTAAATATAAATGAATAAAACCTATTTGGTTGTCATATACTCTGGTTACCAACTCTGATGTCAAGCATCCCTCTGACACACTTTTTACCCAACTGACTGTTTTATTTCATAAAAAAATGTAATAGCTTCAGTGTTTTCTTCTCCAGTAAACACTGGGTGATACCTGGTTCAATGCTTTACAGCACAAAATTACGCCGAAGAAAGGCCAATGTAATAGGTTTGACCTATTATTTTTACCTATTTCTTTCCAATTTCCACAACCTATTGCAGCATCGAACATCTCTAATGCGGAGTAATTCAGTTCTGCCTCTAGAATCAAGCCCTAACTATGGTGAGGTCATTCACTACATTTGATACCCCCATTTTTTTTTTTTTTAAAGATTTTATTTTTTTTTTTTCCTTTTTCTCCCCGAAGCCCCTCCAGTACATAGTTGTATATTCTTCGTTGTGGGTCCTTCTAGTTGTGGTATGTGGGACGCTGCCTCAGCGTGGTTTGATGAGCAGTGTCATGTCCGCGCCCAGGATTCGAACCAACGAAACACTGGACCGCTTGCAGCGGAGCGCGCGAACTTAACCACTCGGCCACGGGGCCAGCCCCTGATACCCCCATTTTTTAACAACTTCTCTTTACATTTAGATTATGCTTGTATTGAGACAGAGTATAGTATGCTCCAAATCTTCTGATCGTCAAAGAATATGTTTACGAGCTTCAAGCGCAGTTTGAAAATGAGAAAAATAAATCTTCAAAAATGCCGTTTCAGCAGACACCATCCATTCAGTCAATTTAGAGGAAACTACCAGACGAAACCGTTGGTCTAGCAGAGTAACAATATCTGTTTTATATACCATATAATCGTATACTTGTTCATGTTCAAATCCTTTCATTGCCCACAAAAAGGTGAACTCTACTGAATATATTCCTACTTAAGAAACCCTATCATTCAGGTATCCTTCTGAACCCAGAAAGCACAATGTAAAATGTCACTTACATACAAACTCATTTGTGTTCTATATGAATAATAAAATTTCAAGATTTTAGCATTAAGAAATTAAGATTGACTGCTTAATTATTAGGCTGATTTTGATACTCAAATTTTGTTCAGCTCACAGAAACTAGAGTGAGATCTCACAGTTTGTCAATTTTAATTAAACATGTAATGTACATTAGTGAGAAGTCCTCATTATAATAAAACTCCCTTTTTGGCTTGTTCCCATTTCAGGGCACATTCCAGAAGAAATGGTTGGTGCTTTGAAATCTATGCACCATGTGACATAGCCCATCACTCTGGTGATTCCCAAGGAACCATATGGTCTAACTGGGCCACATTGTATAGTGCCTCCCTTCACACATCCCAACCCCATGGATCCAGTGCATTAAGTAATTTATTTTAAAATTTTGATCAAAGTCACCTGCCCATGATTTAAAAAGCAAGTAGCCCAGAAGGATCTTTAATAAAAAGAAGAGGCCCCTGCCCCCCATTCTACACTTTTGTCCACCTCTCCTCATCAATTTCTTCCAGCTGTTCCAGAAATCAGTAATATGGGAATAACAATAGTGTAAGTAGTTCATCGTGAGGGTAAATGAGCTTATATGTGTAAATACTTAGAGCAGTGTCAGGATCATAGTATGCACTGTGGAAGTGTAATCTGCGATGATGATACTTTTACAGGATCAGGATGGACAATATCAAGATCTACGACAATTATATTCTGTTCTATAACGGGAATTAAGTCTGTGCCTACAGGTTGACTCCAGAAGCTAAACACTAGTCAAGAGCACTTACTTTATTATAACTGTGGGGAAAATTCTTTACTTCTCCATTCAAGCAGCATATGTTTACTGAGTACCTTCTACGGGCCAGCCGTTCTTCAACAAGCTGGGAACAGAGTAGTGAAATAGACCAACATGGTCCTTACATTCTAGCAAGGAAGAACAATGAGTAAATGAACAAACAAACAACACAATTTTAAATAGACATTGGTGTTGTTGTTCCCCACCACGCCCTATGACTTCTGAAGGAAAATGTTCAAAGAATTATTCCCGTGGTTTTTTTTTTCCCCATTCATGTACTCAAAATCAACTGACATTTTAGTTTGTTTCACATTTCCATGACGCTTTCCTGTACACTTTTCCTGTCTTCGTTCTTCTTGTTGAAAGTATACTTTTTTCACCTTGTCTCTAATATCATTCAATTTACTCATTCTTTCTGTTGATTGAAAACCTTCCCATTTTCCTCAAAGCCCAATAATCTCCTAACCTAATTTGGGCTGGTTATTTCATATTTGAACCATGAGTTTCTTGTAAATTTTTTTTATTTCAAATTTAATTTTATATGCTCTTTGTATTATATTCTCAAATATTTTCATTACTGCTAATTGTACTCTTTATTATATTAAATTCATCATTTTCAGAGACTCCTACCTCTTGAAATCCTCTTTCTCCTCACCCATCTGGTCTCCCTGGGAGTGCTAGGGAAATGTCATCTTGAGATTTTCCTTTACTGCTCTCTTGGATGCACAGTTTTTTCTGAAACCCATAACTGTTTTGAATTCTCATCCTCTTTTGGCTGCTATGCATTGTCAAGTAACTTCCTAAAAGTACATGTCTGAAATGATTTTATCCTGGCCTCCTGATTGATATAGAATTCTTGGCTGAAAATCTTTTCTTTCAGCTTTGAAAGTCAATGTTCCATTGACTTCTAGGATCCAGTTTGCTGAAGAGAAGTCAGAGGAAAACTGGATGTTTTTCTTTTAGGTGGTAAGTTTAATTCTCTCTATTACCTGTGATGTCCTAAAGTTTTAAAATGACATTGTTACTCTGTTCTTTTCTCAAAGTGAAAATTTGCAATTTTTTTTTTTTTTTTTTTTTTTTTTTTTGCTGAGGAAGATTGGCCCTGAGCTAACATCCATGCCCATCTTCCTCTATTTTATATGTGGGATGCCTGCCACAGCATGGCTTGATAAGCAGTGCGTAGGTCTGGGCCTAGGATCCAAACTTGTGAACCCCTAGCCACCAAAGTGGAGTGCATGAACTTAACCACTGTGCCACCAGGTGGGCCCCCCATGACAATTTTTAACTCTGGGAAGTTTTCTTATATTATATAAGATTTATTCCCATAAATTTTTTTCACTTATTAATTCCTGGGATTCCTATTAGTCAAACACTGGACATTTCAGATTAACTTCTATGTCTCTTATCTTTCACGTTTCCAGTTTCTTGTTTTTCATTCTACTCTCTTGCATATTTCCTAAAATTTAACTTCTAAATCTTCCATTGTATTTTGTATATCAAAAATATTTTTTTTTTAATTTTCAGGAGTTCTTTCTCATTTTCTGATTATTCACTTTTACAGCATCTTATTCCTGTTTTATGGATGTAATATCTCAAGTCTCTCTGAGGACACCAATTATAACTTTTTTATTTTCCATGTGTTCTATACTCCAAATTACCTGCTTTCTTTAGAGTCAGTTTTCCCATATTTTTTGGTAGGTCTTTTTCTAATGTTGAAGACTTTCCTGAATCATCTTGTGCTTCTTTGTTGTTCATTCATAATAATAATGGGGCCTCCGTGTTTGTAGATGAGATTTTTCAACTGGGAAATTCCACTTTAGGGTAAGCAAGTGAGGAATAGTCAATGAGCCCATGGCTCCCCAAGTATCACCACATGGAAAGCTTTATTTTGTGGCATAACAACTTCTCTATTAGTTTCCTTGGTTCTCCCCACTCAAAAAGATATGTTCAGGGGCCAGCCAGGTGGTGTAGTGGTTAAGTTCGCACATTCTGCTTCAGCAGCCCGGGGTTCGCCAGTTCGGATCCCAGGTGTGGACATGGCACCTCTTGGCAGGCCATGCTATGGTAGGCATCCCACGTATAAAGTAGGGGAAGATGGGCACAATGGTAGCTCAGGGCCAGTCTTCCTCAGCAAAAAGCGGAGGACTGGCAGCAGATGTTAGCTCAGGGCTAATCTTCCTCAAAAAAAAAAAAAGAAGTTCAATTTTTTTTTAAGTTCACTCTCTATTTTTTATCTACGTAATAATAAGTGCTGGAGAAAAGGGCGTGGTAGTGAAGGGATTAATTAATCTACTTAAAGGTCCCAGTTTTCAGCTGCATTTCTCCTTGTTAATCTCTTCTTCTTATAGTCTCTAAGGCTACAGTCTTGCTGGGATTCTTTAGGTCAAACCACTGTAGCCTCCACTGCTCTAGAGGCCACAGGTAATCACAATATTTTAAATCAGGAAAGGCATCTGAATTCTGAACCACGTGACCACGCAGATGATTTCTGAAGATTGCTGAGAAGTTTCATTAGAATCACCTACAGGCATTACGGGTCTGGAACACTGGTGAGGTCTTTGAATGGAGTCAATATATTTTTATTAAAGCGGTGCTCCTTGTGAACAAACTCCTCTGAATACAACATGTAAATAACATTCGAATGCCCAAGTAGCTACTCTACCATGAGCTAAAGTGGGTCAAACACGAGCCAAATAAGAAAAGAGAGAGAAAGAAAAGAAAAGACAAGACTAGAAGTTATGAAATCTGGATATGGATTCTGGCTCCATCCCTAACTAGCTATGAGACCTTAAATAAGTCGTTTCACCTCTCTGGACCTTATCTATAAAATAAAAACTTCACATGAGAATAAGCAGCATGATGAAATAATAAGTCACAGTCTGAGATTTTTGTCAGAATATGGTTAAAACTTATGCATATATTAAACCTATAAATAATCTTGTTTTACAGACCAAAGGTATAGGAGAAAAGAAATCAAATTATTATACAATGAATCGAGTGTACTGAGACACAAGAACCAGCTTGAACTGAAAACAGACATCAGTCCCTTGACAGAGTGGAGTATATATTGAGTGAATGAACAAGTGGCAAGAAATATATGTTTAGAGCAATGAAACTCTTAAAAGATGAATGTTGCTGACATTTGTAAAGAGTAAAAAGTCATGACATCATAACAGAGTGTCCCCCAGTGAGTTCACTGTTAAAAGTGTTTCTCCTCTCTAAGACAGGTTGGAGATTTCCAGTAACATTTGTCTGTGCCTCTAACCGTCAAAGGAATTTATTGTGCATTTACACAAGCAAGAAAGAAAAATTAGAAAAGAGACCAATCCTCATACTTTTTAACATGAGAAGTATCCCCAGCAGACTTACTGGGAAAACAAAAGTTCTCGTTAAATAATTTAAGCGCCTTTTCATCTGAAGTATCGAATCGTCAATAGTAGTTCTCTTTTCCCTAGCATATCATGAACTGACTACAGCAAGAAAGATACTGAACAAGAAAAGGCAAAGATTTAATCTAGCATAATAAATTTAACTTTGCATTCAAACCTTCCCATCATTTCTGAAAACAGATGTTGGTAGCTCCTACCAGCCCTGTTTCTGATCACTTGTTTCCACCGCAAACAGTCGTGAGGAGTCAGAGATGTCAAACCTTCTGAATTTAATCCAAGAATGAAGCATTCCCAAGTGTCCAGTGGTACACTAGCTCCTCTGGGATGGGGACGTGGTAGAGCTGGGGGGGAAGAATGGAAATGAGAAAGAAATGATAACACCTTCCTTGCCTCCAGAAAATAGAAAATTTTCAAGGCAAAGAAGACAAAACATCGAAGAGGCTGAATAATGAAATGAAGCGGCTGATAGTGATATTCAGCAACTAGTAAGCAACGTGAGTGAATACCATGAACGACAAGGGACTGAGAAGGGAGAAGGAAGAGATCAGTGTCGCCTGGGTAATCAGGGCATCTCCAGGAAGGAGGGAAAAAGTAACACCATGCAGGAGAACAGGCTTGACTTGGTTATGTGTGAAGAAGGGGGGAGGCATCTTGAGTTGGTAAACACGGCACTCAAAGAGCAGAACTACGGAGGTCAGTAAAGGGACAAAGAGGGAAGAGACCATAGGGTGGCTTAAGTTGTTTGAGGAACACTCTTAAGACATATTTGTAACCGACCTGGCCTTCAAGAGCACTGCCCTGAGGCCTGTTCCCATAATGAATTTGTCAGGATAATAAGAAGGGTTAAAAGAGAAAAATAGAAAAGAGGAGGAGGCCCTTCTTGTCCCCTTTAATATCCTCCACTTGGAACTTTATCAATAAATATATTTGAGTGTTTACTTTTGCTACTGGGTTTTCTTCGTTTGCTAGGGCTGCCATGACAAAATACAATAGATTGGGTGGCTTAAACAACAGAAATTTATTTTCTCATAGCCTGGAGGTCCAGGATCAAGGTGTCAATGAGTTGGTTTCTCCTGAGGCCTCTCTCGTTGGCTTGCATACGGCCGCCACCTTCTCACTGCGTCCTCAGATGGTCTTTCCTCTGCGCACATATATCCCTGGTATCTCTCTGTGTCTTTAAATTTTCTCTTCTTATAAGGACACCCCCAGATTAAATTAGGCCCACCCAAAAGACCTCATTACGCCTAAATAACCTCTTTAAAGACCCTATCTCAAAATATAGTCACATTCTGAGGTACTGGGGGTTAGGGCTCCAACATACAAATTTAGGGAAAAACAACTCAACCCTGGACATGTTTTTTATAAGTTTTTTAATCATAAGAGAAATGACACTGATAACCATGTAGAATATTATTAAAACGCAGCATGATATAATGGACATAGTTATAAATGAGAAATGTAATTTAAAGATATGGATTTATATAAAAGTACAGATAAATACATTACAATTTAAACAATTAAACTCCAAAATCTTGCAAGACAGAAGAGTTACAAATTTAACCCAGGAAATGGTAATGTTTATCTTTGATTTCCCTTCCATCGGACTGATGAACCGTCTCAATAGATAAATTTAGTGGTAAGGCATTTGGGTAAAATAAATGACTGTGTCTTAGAAAAATGTAAGGCAGAATAATGTAGTAAAAAGAGCTATGAATTAGGATTTGGGCATTCTGCATTCTCGTCTGAGGCAAAAGAAGAGGCATCTAAAGAGAATTAGAAAGAAAAGAGTGAGAGGAATTAGGAAAGAACAGTATTTTAGAAGCCAAAGAGATTAGAGATTCTAAGAAGAAGAGGTCAGCCAAGAGTCCACTGCTGTGAACAGATCAGACAAATAAGGCCTGTGAAGACTCTATTTGACATTGCACTTTGAAGTTCACTCCTGACCTTCAGAAGAGCAATGTTAGGAAAGTTGAGAGAGTGAAAGGCAGATTTAATGGGTTGAGAAGTGAACAGGAAACAAAGTATAGAGAATTAGTGATTTTTTTACGTTTGGCTTTTTTTTTAAGTCTAACCACTGGAGAAATATGGTGGTGGCTTAGGGGAATAATGGACAGAGTCTTTTCCTTTTTTTTTCTTCTTCCTTTTTTTTTTTTAGATGAAACCAGTTTCTTTCCAGGTTTAAAGAAAGGACTGTGCTGAGAACTAGGGTTTGAAGGATCAAAGGAGTGAGGGAATTCTCCACGGATTCCTCTAACCAGTGTGCTAGAAACTCCCAGCATTGTCTTTGTCATTCCCTGCACTCAAGGGGGTGGAATACAGACAATTACCATAAGTTATCTGTTTTGAGGCTGTTGGTCCAACTGAAAAGGACACATGGGGAAAGGAGCACCTTCGTGTCCTTGGAGAGTCTGAGAAGGCCTCTCAAAGAAGGAAAGTGGGAGCTTGCAGGAGGAGTAGTGTGTCAGGTTAACAAGAGAGAGGAGGCATTTCATAGAGAAGAGTCTATGCAACATCAGAGACATGGAAAACCACAGACAGACTCCATGGACAAGTTCATCTTAGAATGGAATGGAGATACTTCTATCTCAGAGAGGAAGGAAAAAAGGAAACATGGAGACTGATATGGTCAAGCTTTGAGAATGAATGGAGAAAAAATGAGAAGAATTTATGTCTAAGGGCCTGCATTTTCTCAATTTTTTTCTTAAACCACATTAGCTGTGGGCCAAATTTAACCACCACATTTTGAATTTTTACTTTTAAAACTACCAAAGTGGTTCAAGGGATTGTTTAGCATTAAATATTCACACCCTCAGAAAAAGAGAAAATAAGATAGATTGGGGTAGAGGGTGGGTCTGAGAATTTGCCCAGAGAGAAAGGCAAAAAATTCAAGTCAGGCAGACAACAATGGTTCCATCCATCAAGACAAACAGCTCAGTCATAGGTGCACACAGGCATTATTTGATCAAGAAAGAGATCATCAAATCTAAATTTTTTCAATTAACCTTTCTTATAATTTAGGAAGAGCATTATCAAGAGACCAATAACCTTACAGGGGAGATAAAACATAAACAAAAAAATTGGTGTATAAATTGAAATATGATAAGTGCATAAAAGATGAGGAATGTTCACTCTTCAGGAAAGCAACCAAAAAGTACGGTTAATCCTATCTAGGGATCAGATCACCCAGAAAAACTCCAGAGGGAGTGTGGGAAGCATGAGGAGAGAATCATGGATCTTAGAGTTAATAAGGTCAAGATCTGGCAAGACTAGAATTAGGGCCACAAGCAGCAAGAAGGGACTGAGATATGGAGCCACCTGTAACACTTCCTGGCACCCTTCAGAACTAGTCTTCAAGTTTGGGTGACCTTGACCTGGATATGGACGCCACTCAGTCATCTGACTAGAGGGCAAGGGTGCTCTTGGGAGTCATTCGGACAACTAAGCCCGAGGCTGAGGTAGCCACAGTCAAGGAAGGCAGGGAGCTGGCACAATTGCTGCGATAATTAGTTTTGATGTGCAGCAAAATGGGACGAAGAAAAATCCTGAGCGGTACATTCGTTTGCTAGGGCTGCCATAACAAGACCCACAGGTTAGGTGGCTTAAACAACAGATTTCTCACAATTCTGGAGGCTAGAAGGCTGAGGTCACGGTGTCGGTAGGGTTGGTTTCCTCTGAGACCTCTCTCCTTGGATTGTAGATGGCCATCTCCTCTCTGTACCTTCATAGCATCTTCCCTCTGTGTATGTCCGTATGCTCAAATTTTCTCTTCTTATAAAGATACCAGTCATATTGGATTAGGGCCCATCCTAAGGAGCTCATTTTAATTTAATTACCTCCTTAAAGACTCCATCTCCAAATACAGTCACATTCTGAGGTTCTTGGGGATAGAACTTCAACATATGAATTTAGCGGGGACACAACTCAGCCCATAACAGGTGGTAATTATAGGATTCTTTTAAAAATGCACCAGGCAATCAATGCCTTGGTCAAAATTTAGTCAGAGGCATACTTGCCTAGCTTTGGAAAATACAGGAATTTTTGAGTGACATTCTCCACTATATAAAGATGTCACCCTTGCTCAGCACAGGAACTAGAACACTAAGTACAGCTTTGTTATAGACTCTTTCTTAATAAAACAGAGAATTTTATCATCCAATTACTTTATCTCAAATAAAAACATAGAACACAAAATCAGTAAAAAAAGAAATGTGTTTTTTTAAAAGAAAAAGGAACAAATCTAAATAGTCTGTGGCTTTGGCTAGGTGCCAGCATCACTTTTCTTACTATTTATTAGCCAAACAGGCCTACTTAGGATTTAAAGTCAAAAAGAGGAGGAAATATTGCCATGCACTCTTCATTTATGATTTTCACTATTTTAAGAGGGCTTAAAGACCTTTTACTTTATACAATTGCCAGTAATTGTCTTTATAGTTTTATTGGTATTAATTTCATACAGCTCATTTAGAATGTCAAGCCACATATGCAACATAGTAATAAAGTTATTATTACTGCATAGAGATATAATTGTAAGTAATTTTGATTCTCTCATTTTTGTCCTCTCACTTTCTTCTCATTTCTGCCCACGTTTTATAAGAATGAAGATGAGCTTGCTGACCTTTTGCTAAAGAACATTTAGTATGAAAAAACTGATGATTTTGTCCTGATTGAGCCCTGTGAAACTTTTATTTTCTAACTCCATTAGCTTTTTCAGATAAGTCTGATTATAATATTATTGAATTACAAATAAATTTCTAAAATCAGAGGAGAATGCAAATGTTACAAAACAGTAAATAATTCAAATAATATGGAGCCCCTTTTAGAGAATGAACCACAATTCAATAAGATGGTTTTTCCACTGATAATATACTAGAGAAGATATTATTTAAAAGAAAAGAATAAAGAGATAAGAGGAAAAATAAAATTTCTCATCATTTGTTAAAGATGTGATGACATACATCATTTAATATAATACAATAAAGTTTCTCAGTATTACTTCAGCAATTTAAAATGTGTAGTATATGTAATCTATGCCCACTAAAGCAATTTGCATATTTCTACAGGCTTCATTAGCAATAACTTTGAAGGACTTTGTGAGTCTATTAATTCTTACAATAGAGAGCACACTAGCTGGCCCAAGGTAGGGATAAGGTATCATTTTGGCAAATATTTTAGTTTCAGATATAAAAAGGAAAAGGAAAAAAAAGGAAAGTCCTATTTCCAGGCCATGTGCTTGGGAGGGAGCAGAGTAATACTCATTTCTGGGCAGAGTGATCCAAATCTGGACCCTTAAAAGGGGAAAAAAACCCTCACTAACTTCAAAACTTGCACTGGTGGGGGCATGACGTGGGATGAGTGAGATGTATCTTTAGTGTTGACCACAGCTTTGTTCTGGGAAAAAGACAGACCATTGAGTTAAACAAATGTAAAACAAAGAACATATTGGTCAGTGGAAGTTTGAGAATCTGGGGCTATGAGGAGCTAAGCTGGCCTGCAAGAGATGATTATGTAATAGGCAAGACTTGCAGTTGCAAACACGATCTTCTGATTGGAGAAATAGTACTTGGCAACCATTGTTTGTTCCTGTAGCCACGTGTATATTTTATGTAAGCTGTTTGCTCAGAGGTAAGCAGAGCCTGAGAACATTCAGATGGTGGAAGATCTTTGAACTGAAACTGGACTAAGCTTGAGAAAGCTCACCATGAAAGTCCAACACACGACATTCTGTAAAAATGAAATCCACATTCAGAAATGTCTAAATTAAAGGATCTGTCCTTTGTGTCTGTAATTTAGAAGATGTGAGGAAGAGGTTTATTAATATAGGACTACAAGCTTTCTGGAGTGTGACTGTCTTTTGGGAAGGAAAGGCTAAAACCACACCTCTGTGAGTAGAGGGTAGGATCTGAAGGAACTGGGCATTCCTACTGTCAATCATCCTGGAGGGAGAGACAGTGAGACTTGGAGGGTGCGACTAAACTGAGAAGAGAGGATCTCCATTTTATCTCTTGGTGTTGTGTTCTTAGGTCTAGACCCCAAAGAATCTACCTTAAGGATAGACAGAGATGGTGGAGGAAGTATGCCTCTTAAACATGGAGACACGCAAGGAGCTGGCAAAAGAGAACCCTGTGAACAAGCAGGGCAACATTATGTGGCTGAGCAGAGAAGCAGCTCCAGATGGAATGGCTGAATGAGCCTACAACCTTTGAGAGGAGCCATAGCTAGTGATAAATGAGAAGTCCGTCTGGGTGGTGCACTTTCCCTGGGCCACCTCAGACCTTGTGCTGTAGAGAATTACCGGAAATCCAAGGTGGTAAAAAGAAGAGCAGGGCCCTCTGAAACTAGCACAGAGGGCAGTGATACAGCAGCAAGAGCCCAGGTGCCAACACAAGTGGATACTTGGAATAGTGGCTCTAATCATGGCAATGATGAGGACTAACTTACTCTCTGCTGTGGAGCAAGGGGTCAGACAGTGCCCAGGCTGGCATCAGAGGCTCATGGAGATACCATCCTGGAAAAATATTAGATAAGGGAGGTAATCCTGAAGAATCCAGAAGAGAGGGAATTCACTTACTACAGCTTTTGAGGCAAAGGGAGCGGTCTGAGTTTAACCGATCAATGTGACATCATTTGTATTCCCCATGCTCGTGAGACCTGGGAGACATCTGCATTACACTTAAAATAAATAACTCCTATGAAGCCAGAAATTAGGGGGCTATTCTAATTTCAGAGATGGGAAATTGAGAGACTGTGATATTTCCTCAAACTAAAAAGGGTAATACCCCAAATTAGAACTCAAAGCGTCTAACATTCACAGCTATGCTAAGACACTGGCTGCAACATTGTCTCGGAGAGTGAACACAAGGCAGGCATACTACATCAAATTGTGAAAGCATAGTGATCTATGTCAATTTGGACTCTACAAATGAGCCCCTAGATTTTACCATGCCTTTCCATCAGGGTTTATTATCTGTAAAGGGATTTAAATCTACGATAGAAAAATATTTCTGTGAAATCCAGTAACACACAGTGCTTAACCATAGACGAATTTTATAAACTGTGATTTGTCAAACAATTCATGCTTTCTCCCAAACACAAGCTCCTGCATTATTCTGACAGCAAAAAGAGTTTACCTAGTCCCTATAATTTTCTACTGAACCTACAGCATATCTGATTTACCTGGATTCTTAGAGGGCTAGGAATTTAAGCCCCAAAATCACTTTGTGACTGAAAATATAAAGTCTTAGAGCTAAAGGGACTGGAAATACCATTTTCCTGGACTTCATATAAATACCACATATATACCAATTCAAGTTGAGCAGAGACACTGACTGAACTCTTTAGATACCTCTAAGAAATGAAATTATACAGGAGAGAAAGCAACAATCAATCAAATTCACAATTATTGAAGGGCAAGCTCTCTTCTCAATCTGCTATATTTACATTAGTAAATCTGCTAAAATGACTTGTAGTTGCTCATTTAGTCCTTAAAAATAATGTAGCCGTTGGTATCATCATAGGGGTTAAGTTCTTTGTCCAAGACCACACAGCTGAACAGCAGAGCTGGTATGCAAAATGGATGTATCTAACTCTATCTCATATGTTCCTTTTACAACATCATACTTCTTCCATCTGTAAGTTTTCTGGTATTTAACCATTGTTTCTGTCAGAAAAATTTTATTCTGTTCTAAATTTCATTCACTGCCATTTAAGCCTGTTTACTTGAAATTTGTTCTTGTAAAGTTTTGAAACAGCTGGTCACTGTCGTTGGTTTAAGAACTCCCTCACATACAGTACTTGGAGATAATTAAATCTCCCATCAGCAATTTCTTCTTTTGGCTGAATAAGCCTTTTCTAATGTTTCCTTAAAAAGATTTCTGCACCTTTAAATATCTCGCAGCATCCCCATATCACGCTGACTTTTACAGCTGGAACACTGGCACGTGATTTTTTTAGAGTCATTTATAAGTCCAAGGACCAATCCTTCCCTCTATCCCACTCATGTTCTTAAACCAGCTGTCTCCTGTTTAATGCTTCAGCAGCTTGGTTCTCCCATTGAGCATTTTGTCCTCTTTGAGTTTCACTATGTTTGCTGGGACCATTTTCTCCAATTTGCTAAGAAGCTACTTCTATTTCTGAGGAGCCCTGAAGATCTACTGTCCTGGTGAAATCCTTTGCCTCTTCTATTTCAGTGTATGTCCCTACGTGAGAAGCACCTGTTATGGGCTAAATTGTGTCCCCTTCTCCCTTAAAATCCATATGTTGAAGTCCTAAGCCCCAGGTTCCTCAGAATGATACTGGCCCTGATATTGGTTTCCCTACATTAAACCCAGCATATATGGGGTTAAAACCAAAACGCTCATTCCCTGCTTACTCCCTGGCTTCCTGGCTCCAGAATCCACTATCCTCCATGGAGACAAATGGCTAAGGATAACCACCTGGATTTGTTATCTCCTCCCCCTCATCTCTGCAAGTAGTCTCAAGGCCAAACACAGGCTGGTGGGAAAGCTCCAACCACCAAGGCCATATGCTCTCCCTCTCCTACCTAAAACCCCAAATAAAAACCCTTGCTTTTAGGTTTTTGGGGAGTTTGGGATTTCAGCATCACCTGGCCTTTCTCTTTGCTCAGTGTTGTGCAATAATAAAATTGCTACTTTCTTCCACTACACCCGGTGTCAGAGATTGGCTTGTTGCACTTGATTGGCTTGAGCAAACTCACTTCAGGACCGATATCAAGAATGTCACTATGTTTGGAATTAGGGCATTTCAAAGTACTTAAAGTTAAATAAAGTCTTCAGGGTGGGCTCTAATCCAATATGACTGGTTTCTTGATAAGAAGAAGAGATTAGGACACAGACACATGCACAGATTAAACACCATGTGAAAATATTATAAAAAGACAGCCATCTACAAGTCAAGGAGAGAGGCCTCAAAAGAAACCAACCCTGCTGACACATTGATCTCAGACTTCTAGCCTCCAGAATTATGAGAAAATAAATTTCTGTTTTTTAAGCCACTCAATCTATGGTACTTATGTCAGCCCTTGAAATCCAATATAGCTCCCTGTAATTTGTCTTGTTTCACTAACTATATTATTAATTATGTAAGGAACCCCATACATGCCAATATCATGTAACCCTAACAATGAAAAGGGAACACGACTTCTGTGGGCTTCATGTCCAAAATGCAACTCAATCTATCCATGCATAGGCATCAGACAGTCCTAAATTGAGAGGCACTCTACAAAATAACTAACCAGTACACTTCAAGTGTCAAGGTCATGAAAGCAAGGAAAGGCCCAGAATTGCCACAGAATTGAGAAAAGTAAGGAAATATGACAACTAAATGCAATGTAGAATCCTGGATTGGATCCTGGGATCAAAACAGGATGTTAGTGGAAAACTGGTGAAATCTGAATAAAGCCTATTCTTTAGTTAATAGCATTGTACCAATGTTGATTTCTTAGTTTTGATAAAGGCATTATTGTTATGCAAGATGTTAACATTAGGGAAAGCTGCGCAAAGGGTATATGGAAATTTTCAGTTCTATCTTTGCAATATTTTTGCAATCCTAAAATTGATTCTAAATTAAAAGTAAAATAATAATAAATACACAATAATAAGTATCATACTATAGATAATAATTTATCATAATATAAATCATATATTATAAAATTATTTTTAGGTACATAGACTATAAAATAATACGTTTTAAATAAAATAAATGAAACAATAAATAACCACTAGGAAAGAAAACCACCTATTTAATCACTGAAATATCCTCTGAAATAAACTCTATGTTAAAGAAAGGAGGAGAGAAAGAAGGAGTTGATATTCATTGAGATCTACTGGATGACAGGCCCAAGCACTTAATCCTCACAACACCGTAAAATATGACAACTGATGAAACAAGCTCAAAAATAAAGTAACTTATCCAAAGTCACATAACAAGTGAGAGACCTGAATTTCAGACTCAAGTCCATTAAATCCAATGCACCAAGCTTGTTCTACTGGTTAAGTAATAATTTATATGTCCCCACAATTAAACATTTATCTCCTTATAGCTGTTCTAACTCTGTGGTTCCCATTCTCGGCTGCACACTGGAATCACCCCGGGAGCTTTAACGACTCCTGAGGCCCAGATTCCACCCCAGGAGATTCTGATGTAAATGTTTTGATGTTCAACCTGATCTCAGGATTTTAAAAAATCTCCCCAGATAATTCAACATGTAGAGAACAAAAACTCTACTAGTTTATCAGTGTTAAAGTCATAAAGAACAGAACTAAAACTTGCCCAAAGACAGGGTGGTCATATCTATCATTTGTCAGGAGTAAGCAAATATCATCAAAATCAATTAAATTTGACTCGTGCAAAATATTCTTTATGGGAACAACAAAAGAAGAAGAAATTCTTTAAAAGACACATGGAGAACAGGGAGCAGCTTTAGAAGGGCTGTCATTAGCTACTTGCATATAGTGCCAAGAATTTAGAAGCAGTTGACTTAAGAGGAAAAACTCAAAACTCTTCCAATACTAAGAAGAAAGTAGCAATCTTTTGCCTAGTAGAAGTCAAATGACTTACAACCTTTGATTTTAATTTCCTCTGGTCCTTTTAAAATGGCAAAGGGAAACTATTAGGCAATGTAAGACTCTAATTGAAAATAAACATTTTCCTGCTTTTGAGTGGAATTAAAGCTGGGAAGAACTGAATTGCTTCAAGGTGAGGAATGAAAACAGAAAGCACCATCAAGAAGGCTGCAATGAGGGTGTTTGGAAACCATTCTGTTTGCTGAATTGTCAGCCAGGCAAGCACTTACAGACAATTACAACCCTAGAAAACAAATAAAAAGTGTGTAAGTAGGCACTTTGATACTTCTTCCTAATTATAGGGTTTACGAGCTGGATTCTAAAAACACAAATAGAGGCAATGTGAACAATAGTAACCCTGAAATGAGGTTATGAAGCTTATTAGCTTTACATAATTACACAGCTGTGACAGGTGGAAGAGACCCCTGCCTGAAGCACGGTTCCTCTCCTTTTCACTACTGGGTCTCAGAGCAAGGGTGCCACCTTTTTATTTTACCTTTCTTAAAAAATACAATTTAGGTTGAATCAGATGGAACTGCCAATATTTGACCTATGAAAATGGCAGTACGATATTTTGAGTTACAATATGAAGATCTCCATCTCCCTTCGGTTTCTCAGGGGCACAGACTTATTTTTCTAGAGACTTTGAAACATCTACAGCACCAAACATAGAGCTGTGAATAATGGAGCATGCTTAGTAAAGGTGTATGCAACAAATGAAAGAAAGTCCCCAACCTACACAGAAAAACTGTATTTCCTAACATCTAACCAATTGAAAAGCCCTAGAAACCACCAATTGTGATATATATCCCAAATAAATTTTCATTCTGGTAATTGGCCCAGATTGCAAATTGCATCTGCAAATCAGCTGACTGTCTGAGGTTGGTAGAGAACGATTATTTACAGTCCCTCCTGATTCGCTTGTGCAGTGCTTGGAAAGCCAGTGGGGTTAGGAGTCTTTCACTGTAATTGTACACACTCAAAAAGGCTTGTAATTAACCATTTTACATGTCCATGATCTACAAATGCTAATGATTGATTTTTCATTTGTTTAAATATAAGAAAGAGAATCTAGGAAAACAAGAACAATCCACAGAATGACATGAACTCATTCTTAGTTGTCTAAATTTTTTTTGAATGAAACTTGTGTATGAGCTATGTCACACAAACATTTGATCTTTGAAAAGTCAAATAGGGACATGGCAAATTTTTGTCATATATGCCAAAGAGAGATTTCTCTAGGAAACTTCATTAAGAGGAAGAGCTGCAAAGTTCTTCAAGGCTTCAGGCAGCAAACTGCAGGATGTAATAATAAAAGCTCACATTTATTTGGTGCTTGCCATGTTTACTGTTATAGTGCTTTAAACATATTAGCTATTTAATCCTCAAAACCATCTTAAGAATCTGGTACTGTGTTTATTCCACTTAATGGAGAAGTGAGAGGCTTCGATAGGTCATTTTCCCAAAGCCACATGCTTCTTAAAAGGCAGAACCTGGGTTCTGTCCCAGGTGGTGTCTCCCCCAAAGCAAGTGCTCAGATTCACCACTCTCCTGCCTCACACGGGTAGCTTATACCAGCCAACCACAGTTTCTCTCCCCGTATGCCCCCAAAACCTGCTACATTGAATCCACAATACTATTCCAGAATTATATAACCCAGTTGTGCATTCTTTTGATGTATATAAGTAGGTTAATAGCACCTATCTTGAGTGTTACCTGATAACAAAAAAAAATGAGAGGCATCAATCTTCCATATAGGCATATATTATAAGTTTATGTTTATCACTTCAGGGTTTATTGCAAGTTCATTGTGTAAAAGAACACTTGTCAAAAAACATGAAGATGTGCCCATTGAACGTATATGGTGTTTCTAGATGAAATGCTAGCAAATGGCATTAGAGTTTATATACATATATATATTTTTTTTTCAGGGGAAGATTCGCCCTAAGCTAATGTCTTTTGCCAATCTTCCTCCTTTTCTCCCTGCCAAAGCCCCAGTATATAGTTGTGTGTAGTTGTAAGTTCTTCTGGTTCTTCAATGTGAGCTGCCGCCACAGCATGGCTACTGACAGACAAGTGGTGTGGTTCCACACCCAGGAACCAACCTGGGCCGCTGAAGCAGAGCACATGGAACTTTAACCACTAGGCAATCAAGTCTGGCTTTATAATTCTTTTAATATATGTGATGGTATTTTGTGCTTAGAAACAGACTAATTAAAATCATTTACAGGTATAATCATTAAACAAGAATTGGTTGGACTCACATTTTATCAAAATAAGAGTGAATATAAATTGAGACATCTTCATTTTAATTGTAAATATTCCATTGTTCTGGAATTCATTTATTTGGTAATATCAACAGTGGGAAAAAAATTTATCTCTAATAAATGTGGCCATTGTAATTGGATTTCATAATTCTGAGCTACTTGGAGAATGACAATGCTTTATAGGAAACATACACTTGTAATATAAATATGAATAGTCCCTGGGGTGGTTCTGAATCCAGTCTTCATGAAGCATAAAATGAGGATAACAGGCTTAGAGTATTTAATGCACATGAATAATTTGGATTATTGCAGCCAAGATACAATTGCATGTTTGGAGAATGAAGTAGCCTCGGAACCCCACAGGTTGTGTTATCATGTAGTCACCTGGAGTACTGCAGTGGCCTCATAATTGGTCTCCCTAATTACATGTTATTTGCCCCCTGTAGTCTATTCTCAACATAGCAGCCAGTAAAACATAAGTTAGATTAGTTACTCTCCTGAAGCGTACCATCATAGGGAAACTAAAATATAAAATCTTTACAATGGCCAACAACATCCAGCCCCCATTCTGCTCCAGCTACACTGGCCTCATTGCTGGTCCTCGCCCTTGCCATGTGGGTTCCCATCACAGAGCCTTTGTACTGGCTGTTCCCTCTGCCTGAAATGCTCTTACTGAAGAATTTCAAATGACTGGTATTCTCACTTTATCCAAGTGCTCAAATGTCACTTCCCCAGAGGGCTTGGCCATTCACCCCACCTCAGAGTCACCCTCACCCCATTCCAGCATTCTCTCCACACAACTGACCCACTTTACTTTTCATTTCCTTTTCCCTGCCTGAGAGCATGTACCATTTGTTTACTTGTTTGTTTCCTATCTTCCTCACTAGCAAATAAATTCACTGAGGTCAGGGACTTTTTCTTGGACCCAGGATCCAGAACGGTGTTAAGCACATAACAGGCATTCCATAGAAATTTTTGGAAGGAATGAATCTGAAAAATTTAGTGAAAGTCTGCTAATGAATACCTCATTTTCATTTAAGATGAAATACCAGAATTAGAATGAAGATGGGACCCTCATGCTTAAAGAAAGCAGAATTTGCAAATTCACGGATTCTATCTGGATGACCACTTTCCCAAAACCCAAAAAATCTTGTGAAAAAATATATAAGCTCCTGAAAAATAAGAAAGGAAGGCTTTTTTTCTTCATTTTTTTATTACCCATTGATGACTTTTGTTTCAATTATATATTTATTTCATTTATGATGTTATTTACTGTTAAATATGTATGCTTTCTTTAATGTCCACATGAGAAGTATATTACCTATGATCTTATAGTAGTATTATATGAGGTAGGTGGTAGGGCTAGATGCTTAAGAAAGCAAGTAAAAAAGAGAAAACATGCTTTAAAAGTAAAGATAAATGAGAGTATTTATCTTTTATTATTACCTCTTGCTAGTTTGTTATTTTGGGTCCCTCCTATCATATGCTTTACGAGCTTGCATGTAATTCCAAGAGTATCCACATACCTCATTTAGAGGATAAGAGTGGCAGGTAGTGTATGCATTCCTAGATAGGAGCCGAAAGGAATTAGCTCTAATGCAAGTCACACGACAGAAAGTCTTCATGGAGATGCACCACACAGTGACAGTTCTTCGTTCATCCTCTTCAAAATCTCCTGGAATCATGACACACCTTCCACCATAGCTTCTTCCAGACACCATTCTTAACTGTTGAACATCCTGCCCATTCTGCACGGATGTATATGTACCCTTCATAATGTCAAGAGACTTCCACCAATCCTTAATCTCCTGATAAACATTATCTTCTATTTTCTAAATCATCACTTGGAGGACTCTTAAGCCACTACAAAACCCACATTTAAACATCCAAAAGGATATTCTTGCTTTGCAGAAAAGTTCACCAAAGTACAAAACACAGAACAAAGAGAGAGGACACTACAGACTAAACCACATGTGTTACAGAACCCACCCAACTCAGAATAAGGCTCATTGGCTACGAGTTTGTAGTGTGATGAGCTAATGCAGTCTGGCCAGGAGTGGAAGGTACTGTCTGCCATGACTCTCGCAGGAGGAGGATGCATGGCAAAGAGCATAGACTAACAATGTGCTATAATTCTGTTTTAATACAAAAATACTGCTAAGATAAATAGTGCTAAAATGAATCATCATTATGCAGGGAAGCACAAAACGTGCAAGATATTCTGAAGGAGGTGATAATTGTTTCACAAATGATAAAACAAGTTATGTAAAGATATGAAAAACTGAATTGTGGAGAAAATGAGCCAAGGCACAAAAACATGCATTTATTCAAATAAACATTTACTTCTCTATGTGCCAAAGGGGGGCATTCAACCAATACTTGAATTTATAAACTAGACATATGGATGAGAAGACATTGTTCTCGACCTCAAAGAGCTTGCAATCTAGCATGAAAAACAGGTATGCAAACAAACAACATGTTGACTGTTTTACTAGAGCTGCTTGTGAAATACTATGGGAACGTGGAGGTGGGAGACACCAAATTCTCCCTGGTGAGTCAAGAACAATTTTCCTAAAGATTACTAAGATAGAACCTAAGGAGATGAGTGCAAGTAATTGGGCAAATCAGGCACAGAGAGCTTTCCAGGAGGAAGGAACAGCATGTGCCAAAGTGAGAAGGAAAATGGCACATTCAGGTCATTGAGTATAGGAGCGGTCAGATCATAAAAGGTCTTATATACCTTGCTGGTGCTTTTGTAAACGCGACACCACAGAACCTGGCTTTTCTCTGTCCAGGCCCAGTCAAATGCAAAATGGTCAAATTTGCTTTTTTTTTTTTTAATTAGCTGTCCCATTTTCTCCCTACATTTTTATGCAGCTCCAGTATTAAGGTCCCCTCTTGCTACAAAGACTTAAAGGATGGTTTCACATCAAATTAGAAAAGGAACTCATAATTACTAATTTACATTTGTTGACTAATTACATTTTAACTGAAAAGCATTCACACTAAATTGTTACAACCGAATATTTTTATGATCTTTTCCTTGCTTCTATAATTATGCAATGAAAGGCTTTTCTCCTCAATAAAGGAATTTCAGGCATCTGCCTATTCAATTGACACTTGAAAAAAAGTCGGACTTAAAATCTGTAAAAAGCCTCAAGATAGTTAAATCAATCAAGAAAGCATTTCTGGGGGCCCTCCATGCCCTAGTGCTGAGCTTTAGGCTTCCAAAGATGCAGGAGTGGGTCAGGTCCCTGGCGCCTTGAAAGGACCGCCAGTCAGCAGGGAAGGGCTTGGTCTTCAGGAAGCTGGGGCCCGCTGGTTTTCGGGTGTGCAGGGACTCAGTGAAGCCAGGAGTTAGAGCTGAGAAACAGGAATATGGCACATGCAGAGAGGCTGCCGCTGCCTAGTAGAGTTCAGACGGCTTGTTTTTCGTGTTTCCACACACTATTGCTGCTTGTGTCCTCTCTTTCAACCATTTCTTCTCTAGCTCAGTATTCACAACCCACAGGACTTGGTCAGGATGAGCACCTGGGCTGATGGAATCCCTGAGTCGTTTGCATCTCTATGGCTCCTACTGGGACACAGGCAGAGAGAGGAGGTTTGGTTGCTGAGCCCAGCACTTGGGGAGAGAGGGGCTTTCCTCGTCTCCCTGCTCTGAGCCTGAAACTGCATTCCCCGTTTTGGATTACAACTCGTTCTGGCTAAACCCACAGCTCGGAACTCACTGAGAAAGTCAGAAGATGCAATTTAACATGTTTCTCTATCTACAATCAATCCAAATTACTTGCAGCTTCCATATTTGCAAAATCACCCACTCGCTAAAATTTATTTGTGACACCAAAATTAATACTCTCTGTGCTTTTGTGGTCGTTGAGATTGCAGGTTCAGACTGGCAAAAAATTTGAGTCGCCCAACATGCATGTTTCCAACCGAGGTCAAACAAGGTGACGCCCTGTCTGCTTGTTTCAGGTCTCACACTGCAAACAAGTCTCTTTCTCGTGCTCTATTTAGGGCCTACTTTTGTGCTTTTTCTTGGTAATTTTGCTGCTTAAAATGGCTCCCAAATGTAGCACTGAAGTGCTGTCTGGTGTTCCTGAGCATGAGAAGGCTGTGATGTGCCTTACAGAGAAAATACCCGTGTCAGGTAAACTTCCTGTCAGGCACGAGTTACAGTGCTGTTGGTCGTGAGTTCAATGTTAATGAATCAACAATAGATTTTAAGTAAGGTGTCTTTAAACAGAAACATACATAAAACAAGATTGGGTATTGATCAGTTGATGAAAATGCTTGTGACCAGAGGCTTACAGGATTCTAAACCCGCATTTCCCATAGGAACAATTAGTATTCATTAATTCAGTCTTCACAGCAACTCTACAGAACATAACTACCACAAATGATGAGAATAGACTCTCTCGCTCTATTTATATATACATATACATATATACACATACAAACATATACGTATATATGTGAAATTGGCTATATATACATATATAAATATATTTATATATCTTATATTTTTTTCACTGTGCTGGGCCCTATATAGATGGTGGTCAACAAAACAGAGATGGCTCCACCTCTCATGGACATTAAAGTCTAGTAAAGCAGTAAAGCATTAATTAGCAAGCCCCTTTGGGCTGCTAAATGGAAAGCCACATTCTCTAATCAGCTTCATCAGCAGTAAAACTTGATGTGTTTGTCTTCACTGTTTGATTCCTCTATCTCTCTCTCTCTCTCTCTTTCTCTCTGTCTCTCAACTGGCTATGAAACAGAGTAACGAAAGAGAATTGCAATAGAATGTAAGTTCAATGGGGCAGGGATCTTTGCTTACTTTGCTCTGAATCCCCAGTTTCTAACACAGGTACCTTGTACATAGTCGACACTCAATAAATGAATGAATTTACTGGTCCACTAAATATGTATGTGTAAGCTGTATAGCTGGTACCTGTAAGAAAAGACACCAGAAGCAAACTACAAAATAATACTGCTAAACATATCTACCTATCTGATAATAATTCTTCTAATTCCTGTCCTCTTGCTAAGAATTTCTGAATGTGTGCGGGTAGCAGAAAAGTTACCCCATGCCTCTGTTGATGAGCAAGCAGGCAGGCCCTCTAAGGGAAAGCAGAAATTAGTAAATGAGCTGTCCAAAAAAACATCTGGCTAGTTTCTGTTTTAAAGAAGGATTCTTCTTTGTGACTATCCAATACCTTTATGTTCTCCAATCAATCAATTTATTGAGCTCAGCTGCTCAGTAAATTTGGCCTGTATAACCAGCAATGAAAATACTTTAACCATTTCAGAGATGATCAATAATAGTAAATACCATTAATGAAAAATGATCCATAAGTTGTTTTGTCGTTTTTTTATTCACAACCCTATGGTTATTGACTGCAAAATTTATATCATTCAAGCTATTAATCTTAATATCGGGTTAAGTAGGGCATCCCTAACCCAACTATGCAAATGATTAAAAAATTTAAATGGAAAAATATTTTTTCAATTGACTGCAAATATATTTTAATGCACGCATCCCAAGATATTGGCAACACCAACTGGATGAGAAGAGGCAGATTGGCCAGGTGCCATTTTGCCACTAACTAAAAAAGCTAAGGACTGCTCTGCAAATCTCCTAAATAAAAAAGCAATCTAGTTTCTGGCAAGGAGATCAGCAATGGCCATTTCATATAAATGAATCTGTCATGATTTCATTTGTGCACAAGCTCGATCATCCAAAATAGCAGAAACAGCAGGCTGTGGTGTGGCTTTTCTTTATCTGTTTTTGATAGACTGCTTCTCCCTTTCCTGCCCCAAATGATGACTGCCATCGATGAAAAATTGTACTGTGCAATTGCAAGAAAATTATTCTCAATTTTAATAGCCAACTAACTTACCAAAGAGAAATTGTACCTTTTATTTTGTGAGTGCTTTACAGATACCTAACACAAGATCCAGTACAAATGCGATCTTCCCTTTATATAGTTTCATCAAAATAAGATAAGTGGAGTATGACAGGCTATAAAACACATTCTTTGCTCATTGGTATGCCCACCTGTTCCAGATCATTTGCAGGGCTGCCACTAACAGAAGGAAGTGGCATAAATGAAACATGTCTTTTTTCAGTAAGATTCTCTTGCAAGATCCACAGAGAACATCAACCACTATTTTCTAAAGTCAATCAAAGGTCTTCTGTGCCAATATGCACATCTCAACAGCTATGCAAGCTGGTCATATTTCCCCCAACTCTGGCTATTCCACTCACGTGGTGACTAAGCTGCTTCATTAGTCAGAACCAGCAAAGACAGAGTTCGGAAATGGTGTGCCCTTCATTCCAAATAAAAGCAGAGCACTTTATTTTTTCTTTCCTTCAAAGGCAATGAAAATTGCTTTAGATTAGCAAGAGGATAATGGAAGTGCATCACTGAGCTATGAGAGGCTTAAGAGTTGTACTATACTGTGTCCTTTTCATCAATACGACTTGGGGGCTCCTCACGGATTCCTGAGATTTCCCAGGCGAAGGAGTAAGATGACTCTACCTCCCTCCCTCTCCTCATCTGCTCCCACCACATCTGTACTGAACATCATGTTCCCAGACAACTTCCCTCAGGAACTGTAATTTTCTGATTAATGTTACACTGTGAAAAGATTCAGAATGGTTGAGCAGGTCATCTCAGTCCCTAAAGAGCCGTAATTGTAAGGCAGCAATATCCTACCCTGAATTTTTTTCAGTTATGTGTAAAATATACTATTTTTAAATGTATCCTTTTGGGGAGTTAATTATCATAGCTGTGGAGGCTAAGTTAAGACAAATAAAATTTGTTGAATCCTTAAGAAATGTCTTGGTTTTGGTTGTTTTCCTCATTTTTTTTTTTAAAGGGATGGAGAGTTTAATTTCCTGCTCAAATATCACAGGGTTCTAAGAAAGGCTCCATCACTTCTTATAAAATATACCATTTTTTTGAACACCTAAGAGTCACTTTTGTGCAAAATGAAAACAAGCCCTTTTTATTCAGCAAGAAGGAGCACTATGTTGAGAAAGAGTACCGGAACATGAATAAAGGAATTTGAGTTGAAGTTGATCACAAAACTAACTAAAATTTGGCTTTGAGTAAATAGACCTCTTTGGACCCCATGTTTTCCTTACACAAATTCAAAGGTCAGACTAAATGATGGCAAGATCCCTTCGAAGTCTAAAATTCCATTATCCTACTGGGTTAAAGAGCAATATAAATAAAATCATTTCTTAATTGTTTAACACTTAGTAAACCACAATGAAATAAATGTTCTCTTTGCAGGACTGGTCTATGTGAAAATGTTATTTTATTTTTTATTTTCTGACTTCAAATGCATTATTAAAATACCTTATTTCTTACAGGTATGACTGAACAAGGCCGTTAGTTCTTAGTTTTGACTTTGCCATCCTCTGAAAGAAATTTGGCTATTGTCCAGTTTAATTTATGTAACACTTTGTTGCTAGTGTTTAACATAATTACAAACATGACATGCATTCATAATTGAAACCTAAGCTCTAACCATCTATTTTTCATCTCATCAAAAACTGGCTTTAGGAAGAAAGGAATTCCATAATGGATTTTGGTAAGTCAAATGCTAGACAGCAGCAGTAATAAAAATTATTCACAGGACAACTATATTAGGCATCATTAGCCAGTATGGTTCTAGACGGATGATGTTTTCAAATCTTAGGAGATGGATTTAGACCCAAAACACAAATCATAATGATTATCACATGACATATATTCAAGCCTTCAATCTCCACCAAATATTATGTTATTTGCACAACTGTAACCTTTATAAGCAAATTCAAGAATGATTTGAGAAGTAAAACAAAACCAAACATATAGCGAATACCTGAATGCTATTGAAATTAAGTAGTAAAAATTTCTTCTGAAAATTATTTTGCTTCAATAACCTCTATAAATTCTTAAATTTAATATTCTGTAGGAATTAATGGATAGTTTGAAAATTCTTAAGTGATATTGCATAAAATAAGGCACTGGTTTTATAGCTCTTTCACTCCGAATTTCTTCTCTGACATTTACTAAGATTATCCTTCATGCCACAATGGTACCAGTTTATTTTCTGCTCATTCTAAAGACAAAATCGTGTGCTTTAACCAATTAAATTTTACACCATGTATATATACCCTTTCATTTTATTTCTAGATTATTTTCAGAAGCATTCAAAGTATTGCTATTCATAAATTTAAGAAACACCTTGACTAATCAATGAATAATATTCATAAAGACATGAAACTAGATTGAGTCCAAGGCTGGAACCTCAAATTTCAATTAAAAACAATGTCAGCTAACGGGGCCCAACCCCGTGGCTGAGTGGTTAAGTTCACACGCTCTACTTCCGTGGCCTGGGGTTTGCCAGTTCAGGTCCTGGGCATGGACCTACACACCGCTCATCAAGTCATGCTGTGGCGGCATCCCACATAGAAGAACGAGAATGACCTACAACTAGGATATACAACTGTGTACTGGGCTTTTGGGGGGAAAAGAAAAAAGCGGAAGATTGGCAACAGATGTCAGCTCAGGGCCAATCTTTCTCACCCCTCCCCCAAAAAAGCATACTTTTAAAAAAAAAAGACAAGCAATGTTAACTGATAATGAGGTTGAAACACAGAAAGCATCCCTTTAAAAAGGCCCTTCAAATAGAAGGGGGCACACATAAAATGCTCATGTGTCCACGTGTCTAGAGTGCATTGATGGACATGTTCTCTGGGCCTGAAACAAAGGTAGTCCACTTTCACTCTCAGGAGTAGAAAGAAAGTAACAGAGGGAGAGACTTATTTGGAAAGAAAGTGGGAGGAGAGGATATCACATGAGGGGTCTCTATTTCATTCTTTCAACTTTCTTTCTTCAATTGTTCATTCAATAAATATTGATTAAATACTATGTCTGTTTTATATTTACATTGATAACATATGCATATGCACATACTTACATTTGTAAGTTTTAATGGAATTTATTTCCTATAAAAACTGACCATTTCAAACTGAGCTGGAGATGTATCTACTGAATGCCTATAAATTACTAAAAGAAAGAGATCCAATCAAAGTCATCCAATACTCTCCTCACTCACCTTCTCTGTGGCTTTCAATATTCTCTTATTGTAATAATCTTAATATTGTAATAATCCCTTAATAGTCTCTTATTAAATTCTCTTTTTATGACTTCTATAATAGATTCTCTTGATTCTCTTCTTAGCTCTCTGGACATTGCAGCTGACTATTTCTATCCAAGAATCTTCTTAATTCATCTTATCCCCTAAAAATCAAGATTCCTCACAATTATATCAGCCACTCTATTTTCTTTACACAAACTCTCCCTCGGATGTGCTCCCATCCCAACCCTCAACTTAGAATCTTTGTCTCTAATTTAGACCTTCTTCCTGGACCCCAAAGACATTTTCAGTCCACTGCTGGACCTCTCTTCTTAGAAATACCTCATGCCTGCACCATGTGCACCACCTTCCTCTGTTTCCTAGCCTGTTTCTCCTTCTATACTTCTTGCCTGTGTAAAGAGCTCCACCATTCCCCTGTAAGCTAACCCTGAAACTTCAAGTCATCTTATTCTTTCCTCTCATTCACCCCTCCCTTTTCATCTGGTCCTGTCATCACTTTTTAACATTTCAAATCCATCTTCTATCCATCCCCATTGTCTCTTCCTCTGTTCACGTCCTTCTTATTTCTCACTAGAATTTCTGCAATATCCAATTGATCATCCTGCCTCTAGTCAGATTTCCCACTAATTCATCTTCCAGGTGGGTAGTGGAGCAGACTTTCTAAAACATAAAACTGAGTGTGTCACCCCTGTTCAATGCAACCTCCATTGGCTCTCATATCTTTCAAGGTGAAATATCGACTCAATACAGAAATTGCACCTTGTGCATGTCTTTGACTCATCTCCTGCCATTCCCCCACAACCTCTTTTGGCTCCAGCCCCACCAAAATTCTTGCATTCCCAGAATTTGCCATGTTATTTCACCCATCTGAGCATTTGCAAATATCTTTCCTCTATTTGGGATGTTCTTCTCCCCATTTCAGCTTATTTAAGTCCTAAAATATTTTCCATGAAAATTCTTCTGATTCCTGTGTCTGGTTTAGAAGCATTCTTCTCTACAACCACCTGCTCCCTAACTGGCAGAGGGGACATTGCAGAAGCAGCTTCCTCACTGCTCCAGATCACTGCATAAAAATCTTCACTGAAGTTTGGGGAGATTTGTATTCTACTCTTCTCCAAATAAAATCTTTTGCTTTTTATTCATCAAATGTTGAAACTGGTTGATATCTTCAACATATAGATCAGTTTTAAAATGATTTTTTTCACTTGTTCTGGAATATCTTATTGTGCATCTTAGTTTTACCCCTGAACTCTAGTTGACCTTCAGTTGGTTGCTCTTTTTAGCCTAAATCCCACCAATGATGGTTTGTGTCTTCTCTGACAGTGAGGGCAAAGAACTTTAATCTGGAAATATCCTCATTCCTAGCTATGAGCACCAAGATTCACATAAAATTTCAAATTATACAGCAAAGCATTTCTCACTACTTTTTTTAAAAAAAATCATTGTTTTCTTCTCCTATCATTTCTTAATTATAATGAATTTGGAAAATATGACCTTCATAATGTAACTAAAGTTAGACCACCATGATTAATTAGCATTTAAATGTATTTGCCTCCAGTCTTTGTATTTATATTCCTATTTTAACAAGGTGATACTATTCCCTATGTATGTGCTATTTATTTAATAGAATGTTACAAGGCACTTCTTATATCATTAAATGTTGTATCTAAATGTGGCTAATATTTCATTGTGTACAATTGGAATAATTTGGTTAACAATAATTATGATTAACAAACCATAATTTAACACTTCCCTATTACAGATATTTAATTTTTTTCAATTTTTCACAATTGGAGGTAACATTACAACCAACATCCAAACAGTACATTAAAGTATTTTCTCACAATTTCTCCCCAGGACAAAGGTTTTGTTTTGTTTTTTTTAATCATTATCAATTTGTTAAGTAGCATGAGGCATCTCATTATGGTTTTAATTTTTATTTCTTGAGTATCAGTGAGCTTGTACATGTTTTTACACGTTTATTAATTTGTATTTCTTTGGAAAACTGCTTTTTCATTTCTTCTGCTCATTTTTAAGTGGGAAATTTGAATTTATTTACTGATTTGTAAAACACTTTTATATTATATTACATTATATTATAATATCATATATTTCAATCTACTCATGCATGTTTTCTAAGTGTTTTTCACAATTTGCCATTTGCTTTTCAACTTTGAGCAGGGTATCTTTTGATTCTTTTGATTTATAGAAGCTGTAAATATTTATGTAGTCAAGTCCATCATTATTTTCACTGTTCCTTTCACTGCTTTTATATACAGAATGTCTTTCTACATACAAATTTGAGGAAAATATTAACCTTACGGTGCTTTTATGATTTCTTTTTTCTTTACACTTAACTCTTTAACCTATCTAGCATTTACATTGAAATACTGTTTGAGGTAAAAATGAAACTTTTTTCCCCCATTAAAATTATCCTTATTTCTGCTTATTGAATAAGGCTTTATTTTCGCACTTGTTTTTAAGACCATATTATCATAGACTATTTTGTTTTGTGTAATAGATCCTTTTAGGGTCTTTCTGTTTCCAGGTTCATTTTCAAGTCTTACTGATTTTGTGTCCTTGAATAAGTCAGTTCACTTCCTCATGTCTAATTCCATTATCTGCAAAACAGAGCTAGCCCTACTGCAGATCATTTTAAGATTAGAGATGATTTATAGGAAGTGCTTATCACAGCACATGGAAAGTTGGAAGCACTCAAAAAATAGAAGTTCCTACTTATTGTTTTATTTTTTTTTACTGATCTATATCTCATCTTGTGCTAGTACCACAATGACAAACACACTTTGAAATTTACCATTTGTTCTGACGCATCAGCCATGAGAAAACTCTGACACGTTTACCTACCACGTAAACCTATGAACACCCTCCACCCAGGTGTCATAAATTTAACAGCTATTTGAGCACCTACAATGTGCAAGACATTGTATTAGGCACTGCTTCTCCTATGCACCATGTAAATGAATATTTGTTTATTCAATCAAACATTTATTAGCCCCTGCTATAATCAGACACAGTATTAGAGATTGAATATAAGCATGGGCTACTTTGTCCAGAATTCCCATACAATTCTGACTCTGTGCATGTCAGATATGAACAAATATCTCCCCTTTGGGGAATTCATTGAGATAATCTCCCTTCAATATTCAACTCAAATACCTTCTCCTTCATGAAGTCTTCCCTGACTTCCCCATTATTGTTTACTTGGAATCCTCTGGCTGTTTCTCTTCATTTCTCTTTTATAGTAGCTCAAGTGGCACTTTCCTCTGGCCCCCCAGAGCATTTACACAAGGTTCTATCAGGGCATTTTTGTCTCAATGCTGTGTTTATCTGTTTGTCCATAGGTCACTCACCCCCTTGGATTCTCTCCTCCTCAAGGTCAGAGCTTTATCTTTTTCACATTTGTATCCTAGCAAACCACTACCCATTCAATAATGAGTAAATACAGATGATGTTTAGTTTCTTTCCTCATTCAGGATGTGTTAGTTGAATGAATTTATCATATTGCATCTCATATTTTAGCTACATGTGTATTTGCACAATGTACTCTAGGTTGGGGAATATTTTTCATTCATTTTTGTATATCCAACTAGCTCATGTTGGTCCTCACGTAGGGAAGAATAAATATTACACTTTATTTATACACTATCTATTTTGAAATATGAATACTGGGGGGAGAATAAGACATACTTACCATTATCAGTATTGAAAAAAATGCTAAAAATCCCAAATATCATCAATGTTTAAGTTTGAGTTGTAACTGAACCTTCCCTGAATCCTGAGTCTTGAAATTTTATTTAACTCCTAAGATTTTTATCTCCATCACTTACTAAAATATTTTTTATCATTTCTTTTTATAGTTTCACTTATTATTTAAACTCAGTATGATTCTTGAACTTTCCAAGTGTTCAGGTCTTATCGCCCCATCTATAATGTAATGGAAGTTCATTACGGACAAGGACAATTTCTTGTTCTGCTTTACACGTCCCACAGCACCTAGCACAGTGTCTTGATCTTCCTAGGTCATCAAAAATCTTATTTATTGATTTAAGTAATTAGCATTTTACTCAGGGATACGTTTAACAGATTACTGAAGTGAATACAACCATCCAGCCAGGTGTTTTAGAATCAATTTTGTTCTCAGAACCCCACAGCACTGACTTATTTATTCAATGAGTAATTTTGAGCACTTTGCCAGGCATGGGATATAAAAGATAAACATCTATTGAGCTGTTCATACGTATTTGATATTGGTTACTTCACATAGTCTTACTCATTTAATCATTACAACTCTATGAGGTGGATACGATGATGATTACCATCTCACCAGTAAACAAACAAACAAACAAAGCTTAATAAAGCTGCCTAATTTAAACAGGTAGTGAATAGCTGAGAAGAGATATGATTCCAATCTACCCAAGAGCCAAGCTTAATATCTTAACTGTTATGCTATACTGCCTATAGAAGTATACAAGGATTTATCACTGGAGAGATGAACTACGGTTTATGTTTCCTCAGATGAAATTGATAAAAACTTTATAAACAGCTCTCCCCTGTAAGCTTAAAGTTCCCAAATAATATTAAAGTATTCGCAATATTAAGAAATTATCACTTTAAGTTTTAATATTAATAAATATATCCACTTCTAAGATGTTCCCTGGATTTAAAGTCAAATACCGTAAAATAACGCAACGTTTTGTATATCACTACACTGTAGAATATTAATACAAATATCTAGAGGCTGAAGTGGAGCATAATTATTAGGATACAACTCCATTGAACTCAAAAAAACTATATTTCAAACGTACACTAGTACATGTTTCTTGTCTACAGAAAATGTTTAATAAATTTTGACCTAATGAGTCAATATGGAAAGAGAACAAAGGTGATTTCCTCCACAACATCCCAAGAAAAGCGTATGGATTGTGCCAGATCAAAAACCTATTTAGAATAACTTCTGACAACTAAAGATTCCAAATATCTGATTTGCACCTTTATCTAACTCAGAGATCTGCATTCTCCTCACCCCACAGGGCATGAAGACATGCTGTGCTTACATAAATTGTCAGTGTTGCTCTTTTTTATTTTACAGTTCTTGTTGCCTAAAACGAACACTAACTGCGTTTTTAAAAATCAGGCTATTCCAAAGGAAATTGAGAATAACTATAGAGCCAGTTCTTACCTTTGTGTTAGATTTGTCTGGGTTGAACAGCTCCCTGGTTGTGAAATGCAAATGATAGCTAAAACATTCTACTAATTCCGAAGTTCCAGCGCAAGATGGATATACATAGCACTTTACTGTTCCAGTTTATAGCTAATGGATAGCGCTGGTATTTTCACAGACATGGAAACAAATTAAGTACTACAATTTCATAAAGCTAAGCAAAAGGTACAGGGATAGGTAATAGCTGTTTTCACTAGTATTTGAGAAGGAAGAAATCAGTATCATTGAGCCTAAGAATTATGGCACAAGGATTTATACTCTTCAAAGTACTAGTTGAATGTTTTCTTTTTTCTCTTTTCATATGAAGGAGCTGTCACAATTATCTGTGTGTGATACCAGATTAATGGCTGAAGAAAAATATAAAACCAATTAGAAAAGGCTGAGATTGTAATTAAACTGAACTAATCCAAAATAAACACGGCAGTTTAATGCCATTAGTATTCCAGCTCCTTAAACAGTTGTGGAACCTAGCATAAAAGGATTACAAATTTCAAAGAAACTAAATTAATCACGTAACTGAAAAGTGAATTGGAAACAGAAAATCCCAAAGTCTTATTGAACAAACTTGAGAATTTTACTTTTTATTGTTCTAAGTTTTCAAAACTCACCCCTGAGAGTTTATAAATGTGAATGACTCTTTAAAAAGTAACTAAAGACCACACCAAAGGTCCTTGGTAGACACTGGAGGAAAATGTAGGCAATTTTCAGAAATCCTATTGTTCCTCCAAACACATCCCTTTCTATACTGCCAGGCCTTTGAACACCAGTGGAAACAATCATTCCAAAGATTCCTGTCTCACTATGCCATAGGCAATCTTCTCCCAAAAGAAATGCAATTTATATCTGCAAAAGAGGTAGAAAATGTAGCAACCATATGGATGTACTTATCATGTAAGTAAAAGAGTTTGTCGCCTGCTATCAAGAAATCATTATTAAGAAGTACTCAAGTCTGGTAGAAAGTTCCTAAATCTGATTTTATTCCATTAACTCACTCTCCTTGCTTCTCCTAGAAGGAAGGCATGGTGCTAGATCCAGAAGGTACAAAAATGAAGAGATATGGATCTTCCTTCTAGGACTTCCCATTGGCCATGACTAAACATAATAACATCATATTTCCACATATAGCAACACCTTCATATCGTTCATCCCCCCAAAATAAAACATTAACAGTTGTAAATATTACAAACGCTAATCAATTAAAAATTTACACAGCTGTCTGTGTGAACTAAGTTTTCAAATATTTGTAAAAATGATGATGTATATAGACATAAAACACAGAAAGAGTCCTAAACATAGGAAAAAGAAAAAACACGTATACAAAATTTGGCTACTCAGATGTTCCCTGCCTTGGTTCTCTCTGGATATAGTACCTCATTTCATTACCCAACCTTGCCTCCCCTGGCGCTCCACTGTCCTGTAACTCACTCTGACTTTAGTGTAAAGTGTTGATTGCACTGTTGCTGTTTTTAAGGTGCTGACCCTTTCCGAGCTGCTTGGCTCTTGGCCTGATTTGGTATGCAGAACTCCCCAACTTTTCCTTCCAAACTTTTCTTCCTATGTTGCTCTATAAAATGTCTGCCATTCCTCTCATGCCACAATTCTCACTTACTCTAAATTTCTTTCCCAATCCTTCATCACACTGACAGATGAGAGACTGCAACAAAAGTTTCAGAAATATATCAGCCCACTCTTTAAAATGTTAAGTAATGTCTCTCACTGTCTTCAAGTAAAAGGGGAATATTGAGCGAGGTCTTTCTAGGACAGGAGCTGCCTCCTGAGAGCATATTAGGCTCTTCTGGAAACTACCTCATAATTTTCGGGTCACACAGTATAACACTAAATTGTATCCTCGGGGCACATAAGGCACAGAGCAGCCTCCAAAGGAATTAATCTTCTTCCTAGGGAATAGATTTTTTTTTTTCCAAAAAATAATGTTATTTAAAATGAAATCATTGGAGGATGACTTCCTCGATCCTTTATACGGGATTTGGAAAGATTGCTGAATATTAAAAGGTATGGCCTTTTAGAAATGTTTTTAATTGCAACCCCTCTCATATGAACAACAGATGCTGAAAGAAATCACTATTCTACAGAAACAGTTCATTTTAAAATAAATCAATTAGAAGACGTTAACTGAGACAAATACAAATATCGAGATATTTCTCATTTATATTCAAAGCTAAGGATTAGGCGAACAACCCAATTACTCATCCAATCTGTCCATTTAAGCACCTGTCAACTAAAGGGATTAATATGCCTTATGTTTATGGAATCAGGGGCAGCTCTGTCACAGTCTTTGCTTGAGAACCATTAACAAACACATTTTCTAAGTATGTATTAACATTTCTTAGCTGTCACTACTGTAATGACCCCGGTACAAGCTAATGAAAGCATTCAACTTTCACAGCTACATTATTGTACATAGAAAGTAATGCTGCCCCCCCCCCAGAAAAAGACAATTGCTCCCTCTTCCTGAAAGCAAAGACAAAAAAAGCCAGTTATTGAAAATACCTAATTCATAGAAACTAATTATACTCTCATATTCTCACAGGGATTTTTTTTCTCCTTGAAGAGACAAATTAAAACAAGTGTAGGAAGGAAATGATTAAGTCACAAGGTGTAAAAACGTAGAGAACTACATAATGTAGACTCTAAGTTACTGGAAATACCATATGTAGCATCTGCAAACGATCATCACTCTCAGATGATAGCAACACCTGCTTTGGCTCTGGTTTTGGTGTGAAACTTTGAAACAAAGGTATTGATAATTTACTGAGTCTATTTGAGGATAAATAAACCACTTTGGCAGTGATTTCCTTCCATTGACAAATGGAATAAATACATAATAAATGTGCTGTACATAGCAAAGAATTTGATTGTTATATAAGTATTCAAATCACATAAAAATAATCAATAATAAAAACAAACAAACCAATTAAATATTGGCAAAAGACTTGAATAGACAATCCCCCAAAGCAGATGTATGAATGGCCAATAAGTTCATGAAAAGAAGCTCCTCATCATTAGTCAACAAGGAAATGAAAATTAAAACTGTAATGAGATCCTCTTCATGCCCACTAGTATGGCTGAAATGGCAAACTGAGGTCAGTGAGGACATGAGCAACTGGAAATCTGATACATTGTGGGTGAGAATATCAAAAGGGTAAAACTATTTTGGAAACAGTTACTTTCTTCAAAAGCTAGGATGTGCCTACCCTATGATCCAGGGAGTCTGCTCAAAGGTGTTCCCCGAGAGAGAGGAAAACATATATCCAGAAAAAGATGTATATAAGAATATGCATTGCATTTTCCTTCATAAGAGGCCCCAAACTTGAAACAACCCAAACGTTCACCAATAGGAGAATGGATAAACAGGTTATATGTACACATAATGGAATACCACTCAGCAATGAAAAGGACTGGACTATTGACACATGCGACAACATGGATGAATGTCAAAAATACATTGCAGAAAAGAAGCAAGACACAAAAGAGTACATATTCTATGATTCCATTCATCTGGAGTTCTATAACAGGCAAAACAAATCTTTGGTGATAGAAATCAGAATTATCTTTCTCCGGGAGACAGGAGATTGACTGCAAAGGGGCATAAGGAACTTTCCAGGGTGATATAAATGTTCCGTATCTTAACCGGACTGTGAACTACATGAGTGTATATGGTTGTCAAAAGTCATCCAACTGCACATTTAAAATCGTAGATTTTATTGCATGTAAATTTTGCCTCAACAAACACAGACCTAAAAATGGTCAGTCTCATTTACATTGACTATTTCAAACCACCCAATGATAATAACTAAAACTTATATAGTTGCATATACACCAGACTGTTGTAAGCTGTTTATGTATATTATCTCATTTAATCTACCCAACAATCTTATGAAGCAAATGCTACTATTATCTCCATTATACAGATAAGAATCTGAGGGGCTAAGTAATTTGTCCCAAGTTCTCATAGATTGTACATCCATCTATATCTTATGTAGACATTAATAGGTCTAAATGTATCTTACATCAACTTCAATGAGTCCTAAGTAGTTCAGAGAATTTGGGTTGATGAGCTCTTCAATTCACAAACTACCGAACTAGTATTACACACAGTTACATGGTAAATAAAATAGTCACCGTAGAGTATTTCTGATTCATGAAGGTGTATGTTTATGACAATTATAACACTCAACAAATAAAGCTATGCAAAATTGAGAAAGGATAGTTTTTACCAAGATTCATTGAGTACATTCAGGCACTTTCAGCCTGCAGAGGAGGACAGATGGACATATCTCTAGGATAGTTATCAGTTTACTAAGGGACATCCATCAAGGAGGCCTGATAAAGCTGGGATTCTGAATGGTGACTTAGATGATGAGAAAACAAAGAATGCTTATTAAGTCCACACTGACATCCAAATTGGAGGGCTTAGAGGATTGGACACAGTTTCAAATGACCCCTAAAAGTGGGACTTAAAAACAGGATGATGGTCAATTGAAACAAAGGCAAATCTTTTCAACTAGAGAAAGAAAAAAACCAATTAGGTACAAAAAAAGGGAAAGTCTTCTGATGAAAGATTCCCAGTAAAAGCAGGATGCAGCCTCTTATGTACTCTCCCAGTCTCCACATCATTTTAATTACTTTGATGTCTTCCCTATACCAGCTTAAAATAATTAAACATTTAATAATCAATGTATTTTAAGTTAGAGATACTCAGATTTACATTCAAATAATTTCATTCATTCCAGAAAGGTGTGCTTAAAAAACATTTTTTTCTATATTTTAGTTCTTTGCACTATTTCTATCTTCATTATCTTGCAAATTAATACTCTGGGTCCGGAAATCAGGGAGGCTGGGTCTGGAAATCAGGGAGTAGGTTACTCTTACGAGGAGGAAAAGAAGACGCCCCGAAATCTTTATTTTTTTTTTAAAGATTGGCACCTGAGCTAACAACTGTTGCCAATCTTTTTTTTTTCTACTTTATCTCCCCAAATCCCCCCATACATAGCCGTATATCTTAGTTGCGGGTCCTTCTAGTTGTGGCATGTGGGAGACCGCCTCAACATGGCCTGACCATCAGTGCCATGTCGGCACCCAGGATCGGAACCCTGGGCAGAGCCCGCGATCTTAACCTCTTGGCCACGGGGCCGGCCCCGCCCTGAAATCTTGATGGCATGTAACTCAAGGACATCATAGTGACAAGATGTGACAAGAAGAACAAATTGTATACAAACCACAATGTATTTTCCTGCTCCTGAGTTTGTCAGAGAATTATCTTAATCTCCCAGCTCCAAAACCACAAAGCCCTGAACCATTGGTGGGATTTTCCTTCCACCATTCAGTCTCAATGCCTCTTCTCTTTTCACTCCTTCCCTGTGACCTCATCTTCCCTTCAGCATCCCTTTTCTAATATGCTCCTGTTATTAGGTCTCTAATTGCAGCCATTACCAACTCCCCAGTTCCCATCAACTGTGATAAGTTCCTGCTATCACTCCTCTAATTATATCCATTACCCACTTCCTTATCCACACTAACCAATTAATTAATTAATCAGTTAACAAACATCAAATTAATACCTATCAAGGCACATTACTAGATGCTGGGGGGGATAATAATTTGTATAGGATACTCTGTCCAAAAGTGAAGGAATGTACAGTCTATTTAGGGAACCAAGAATATGAGTGTGCGTGTGTGTGTGTGTATGTGTGTGTGTGATTTCAGCACTACCAAATCAAAGGGAGTTTTTGTGCTGTGTTGAGATGAGCAGAGGCAGCCCCCGTTGAAGAGATGGAGAACGTGAGCTTCCCTATCTGAAGGAAGAGCAGAGTTCAAACTTGTGGGTTTGTGAGCTGTGTGAACAAAACCCAGAGGTGGAGACGATACAGCCAGTCTCCCCTGAAAAGAGTTGAGACAGTAAATTAAGCCATATCTCTGAGGAAAGAACTTAAACAGCAAGGTGCAGAACTTTTACTTATTCTATAGGCACAATGAGTCAATGACTCAAAGAATATTGCACCCTCTACAGAACACACACAAGTAAACATATTAAACTTGGGTCCCCCAATCCTATATCAGAAGTTAATCTATGTATAGCCCTTGAGAAGAGGAATGTCATGGCCAGTGGCTCTAACCAATGGACATGGGTGATTCTTGGATACCTCCAGGCCCATCTCCCCTCTGGCAACTGTCAGGATCTTCTATAACGGGTAGGGCTCTGGTTAACACTAAAGTATTTTCTTTGTATTTGTACAATGCAACTTTGGGCTTTTCCTCACTTCCATAAATAAACAATATAAGGGATATTTACATAGATTAAGAACCTCTTTCAGTTCAAACTTATAAAAATCTCAGTGAAAATTTCATAATGCACAGAGGCAATGGTATGTAGTGTAAAGTTGGTTCAATTTTCTCATCTATACAATAAAAGGGTTAGACAAACTCTAACATCTCTTTGAGTCTAAAAGGGTCTGCTTTATCTCTGTTACCTCACTCACATTTTAAATTTGTTGCTAATTAAAAATTATTAATAGTTCTTTGAAAATTTAAAAAAATTAGCTGTTATTTTTCTCTAGTTACAAATTAAATTTAAGATATACCTTAATGTCTAATATTAATGAGGCAAAAATGGGTCAAAGTTAGACAGCTATTCAGAAACTTGAACAGATGTGTCTATTAGTTATCTACTGCTGCATAACAAATTACCACACATGTGGTACTAAATGTGGCTTAAAATAACACACATTTATTATCTGGAAGTTTCTAGGGGTCAGGAGTCTGGGCACAGTATACTGGGTCCTCTGCATAGGGTCTCACAAGGCTATAATTATGCTGTCAGCCAGGCTGCATTCATTTCTGAAGCTTGGGATCATCTTCCAAGCTCATGTGGTAGCTGGTAACATCCAGTTCCTGAAATCCCTCTCTACTTGCTGGATGTCATCTTGGAGCCACCCTCAGTTCCTAGAGGCTATCTTCAGTTCCAAGCCACATAGCCTTCTCTGCTGGCCTCTCACAACATCAGGGCCAGCAGGAGAATCCAGCACTCCTATCTCCTAAGACAAAGTCTTACATAATCTAACATATCCACAGGAGGGACATCCTATCACCTTTGTCAAGTTACAGTGTTTACTATGCCCAAGACTGTGTGCCTAGAACCAAGGATATAAAAGTAAGTAAATAAATAAACAAAAAATCCTGTCTTCAAGGACTCAACACTGTTGAGACTGGGAGAGGTCAAGTCAGACAAAAAAGCAGTTTTAATGAAATAAGTGCAATGATAGCAATGTGAATAGGCACATTGGGGTAGAGCACCTGAGTCATGGTTTACCACTGAAGTCAGTATTCAAAGTCCAGCCTCTGAACGCTTTCTGTGAATGCATTGCTAAGGGTAGTCTGACACACTGGCAGGAAAGAGCCACATGGGACCTAAAGAGAAAGACAACATATTCATATCATACCAGCAAACTTAGCACTAAACCACCGACTCAGAACTGAGAATAGAGTTTAGTCTGCTATTAAAGATAAATTTGACCTGACCAGTTTGGTTTATCACAAAATAGGAACAATTACAGTCGCTAGAAACTTCACAGGGATGCTGCAACACTAATAAATACTCCTCTTTGTTGTTCTCCAGAAATACTACAAAAAAATTTATAACAGTATTATTATAAAAAACTAATTTATCTTTTAACTCAGATGCTGGAAAAAGAAATAGAGTCTCTCCAACATCCTCTGGAGCAAATAGAAATCTTCCAAATTATATAAGTGCATTAGCCAAAAGCTTTCCATTTGAGACGACTACAAAGCAATAAATGAACAAATAAAGACAATAGAAAGACAGAAAGATCTTCTTGGTGTAAACAGGCAGAGGCAGCAATTATTTTAATGTTTTACCCACCTTCACCACTTTTTTTTTCCCTACAGTTAACAAAATAAAATAATAAAATAAACCCATTGGTTTTCACACTGTATATAAAACTGAATGATTCTGAGAATTTGCTAGTACAATTCTCTCACCTTTGTGTATATTTTTCTTTAAAAGATCTTAGCCTCACTTTGTACAAAAATGAGTTTGAACTTGCAGTATTCTTACACTCTTCTGTACCAACTAGACAATGTACCACAAGGCAGGGAAAATTTAAATAATAAGATCACTCTCAAAGCTCTTTATTACAAAAATTATTGGCAAAAAGCTATAATCATGCCTTTCTTCATGTTCTGCACAGTGAGGATTACACAATTTTATACAAACTATATTTCTACCAGATACGCTCCGTGTCACCTCTAAAGTTAATTTATCAAACTTTAGGTGTCGTTTTACAAAAATGATATCATGCTGATTTAAAACTAAGACTACAAAAGAAAAAAGAGCCTCTACCCTGTTGAAAGTCAAAATGAAAGCGGGACAGGAGTTAAAATTGGAAGAGAAGCTTAATCTGAAAGAGTGGCCATATCCCCTTATCCCAAGATGCACTAAGAGTCCTAAATACGACCGAATTCTTGATTACTTGCTGTGGCCATTCCATTCTAGAACAAATCCAGAAAACTGGCTGAGCCTGTCTCCACCCAAAGCACTTCTCTGAGTAGACATTAAGGCCCACAAGAACAGCCATGGAGAAGGTCAAGTGGCAAAGGAACAGAGCCACAGCTACAGCCAGACATCGGCTTGACCCTGCTTCCTCAGTGCAGAGACAGAGAGGAAGCTGAGAGAGCAGGGGCTACAAGCTGCCAAGAGAGGTCAAGAATACTGAAGAAAAAGCATATTTCAGTTTCTCTATGTTTTCCCAGTCATTTAAAATTGATACCTTATAAAAAATGTCACGGGACAAATGACTGACATCATTCCTTCCCCATAACTGCTTTCATTATTGAACCATTTTCTGGCGTGACAGGTAGAAATGGTGATCAGCACTGGCCTCATCCACTAAGACGAAATCTTGGCCTGTCTAAACTCTGGTTGGCTCATTTTCCTCATCCTGACCTGAAAATTTTACTTTTAACCTGGAAGTTCATGACTAATATTGCATAAGGAATGAAAGGAGATTTTATTCTTGCTGTGGCTAAACAAGCCCATCTCCCTTGCTTGTCACAGGTTCTGCAGGCTGCATTCTTTTTCCAAGAGTAACTCGCATATTCACTATCACAACTAAAAGTAGCCACAAATTTTAAATTCTTCAGTGCTTAGCTTTTCCTTCTTTAAAAAGTGAAATTATCAAGAATCTTCCTGGCAAGCAAGCAATTTTTTTATCCATTTCAAGTAATACCAAAATTACATACTTGTCTACGAGCATTATTTCAAAATTTATAGCATTAGGATGAAGATGATAATTATTAAGAAAGGACTCAGCCCTTAAAATTAAAGAAATTTAGCTTTATTTAAACCATTCACTACTTAAGTTATTATAAGTTGTATAGCAAATCTTCACACATTTAGTAGTTTCCTGGATGATTACAGTACAATAGCCTCCTATCTGGGGTCTCCCTAGGTCCCCTCTGGGTTACTCCCATCCCTCTATGATCCATTCTCCACACTGGAGGCGAAGTGATTCCTTTCAGAACCCAAATATCCTTATGTAAGCCTGATGCTTTAAACTCCTACTTTTGTAGGATTGGCCTCCTACTGTTTGTAGGGTAATGATCAAAACTATCAACATTGCATTCGAGTCCCTGAGGGTCTGATTCTTCCTACACCTCCAGCCTCTTCTCCTGTCAATCTCCCTGATACTTACTGCTCTTTGGCCATACCAGCCATTTTCAGTTCTTTAAATGTGCCATGCCCCTATCCCACCACAGAGCTTTTGCACAGGCTATGTACCCATTTGGTATATTCAACACTCTCCCCATCTTCCATTCCAAGCTTATTCACCAAGTTAGCTCACACTAATCCTTCAGATTTCAGATCATGTGTCACTTCTTCAGGACACCATCACTTCCTTCAAATTCACCCTCTAGGTAAGGTGTCTTTGTTACAGCCTTTCATAGAATTGTGTTCCTCTCCTTCATGTCCTATTTGTTTCATTATTGTGACTAAAAGAGTCCACCCCTGTTGTGATTAGGACAGGGGCTTCATCCTCTCCCTGCTCATCATTGCATCTCCATCGCTGACCATCATGCCTGGTGCAGAGGAGATGTTCAATAATTATTTATTGAATTGATTAGTTGATCAATCAGTCCTTTCTTGTGTGGTTGGACTCAGGTCAAAGGATAAGAAAACAGTGGAGCCACACTGGAAATTTGTAAGGCAGTCAGCCTATAGGTATGGATTGAAATAAACTGTTTATACCACATACAAAATGCTTAATAAAGTATTGTTCTCTGAGAGTAGTCTTTCTTCTCAAGTAGAGAGTTTGAATAAAGACGTCAGAAGAGAATGATGAAGGGAGGGGAATGGACAAAGTTAGAAAAGCAGTTGCTGCAGCAGAGAGTAGATGTTATTCGTTTAAGCCAAACTGTAAATATATTGTAATAATGTATCTTCACATTTTTGCAACGTAGTTCAAGCATCAGACACCTTCCACACCCATTATTTCACTCTTTCTTCTCTCTTTCCTCTCAGCAGTCAGGTGAGGTGGGTTATTATTCACATCCATTTTAAGAATGCTTAAACGATCTTAAATGATTTCTCCAAGAGCTCCAAGGAAAAGCCAGGACTTGAGCAGGTCTTCAGCACCTGGTTCCCTTCTTTTCCCATGCACCTTGCTAATTCACCAGTGTGTCCTGTTACTTAATCTGAGAAAATGTAAAACCACTCTTACTTCCAAAAGGAGTTTCAGTAGATTTCCTCATTGAGATCGTGGGAATGAAAGTCTATCCTTCATGAAACATTAAACTTGAGAAGAAGACGAAGCTGTGGATGCAACTCACTTATTCATTTGGCCTTCCACGTAATATTTACAGTGAATTCTCATTATTCAAAGTAGTTATGTTCCATAAAGTTACTACAAACACTGAGATAGTGAATATTGAATCACTGCTCCTAGAAGAAATACAGGGTTAAGTTCCTATGAATCTCTGGGCACAAGATTTTCATCAACTAATCAATACATAACTTTGTTTAATGTGTGTCTCTGTTTAAAGACACCTCACTTTAATACATATTCTTGATTCATTAACGTTGAATTCATGGCCAACACCACTATAGATCATGCCTAAACAAAGTTTATTTAACACACGTGTTTTCTCCCTAAGGTGCATCACAACCTTTTTGTGCTGAGGGACACTAGACATCTCTTCAGCAAGACGTTTAGGGGCCATTTTAAAGAAAAGAATCACCAATAAAATGGACAAAAATGTGAAAAATGTGGTACTAAATAGACCCTAAAAGTACATTTGCTTACAGTATAAGAGCTGAAACAATAAGGCAGAGTGTCAACCCCAGCGAGGAATGTACACTTCAGGTCACTCAAATTTTGTGCTTCTCTGTGCATGTCTGTGAATGACCGTGAAAGCTCCGTGAGTGTTTATTTTGGAGTTTCAAACAAATTCCAGCAAGTAGGCGAATTCTCAAATATTGAATCCACGAATAATGAAGATCAACTTCATCTGTGCTCCTCACAATGCAAGATTATGGGCATATATAGCCAAAAAAATTGGTCTCTGCACTTATATATACTGAGAGTAAAAAGTGACAAATAAGAATGCAATGCTGTCAAGTGAGCATAGAGGAAGAAGTGCACCTTGAAGATGAAGCCATTTGCTGGACTATGGTGGGAGTGGGGGGGGGGGGACTAGAGAGGGAGTCCAAAATATTACATGAACAGAGACGTTTGGGGTGGCTGGGGTGTTAGGCATTGGGGATCAGCGTGGAGGAAAAGGCAGAACATGGGATTAAAGGGGCAAAGAACATGTGTATGGATGCATTGGAGCTGGAACTTTAGCCTATTCATGGTGTGGAATAAATGACAGATTTCATGCCACAGAGTGATTGGAAATTTATAAAAATAACTTGGTGATGTTAATGAAACTGAACTGCATTGGACTAGGGGAGGAGGACAGAGACTAGTGGCCAGTTAAGAGGCCATTGCAAAAGTCAGCCCAGTTGTGATCCAGCCTGAATTGGCACAGCTGCAAGGAAAGGGGAAGGAGGGGTGTATGTTGGCATATACCTAAGAGGTAAAATCAATGGGTTTGGTGACATATTGACTGCGGTAGATGAGAGAAAGGGAAGAGTCTGTAGATAACTGGAAGAATGATCTAAGAATATTGCACGGTACCTTTAATGATCTCAAATATTTTTAATACCTATGAGCCCTTATATGCGATTGTGAACTTCTCATGGAAAAATATGATTCAATTCATGCTTATAGGACTGAATTAAATATCTTATACAGGTTTGAGTGATACTAAAATTGGAGAGAATAAAAAGACAGTTTGTATCAATACTAAAGACATTCTTAAATTTCACTGAAAGTAAAATGGCAAAGAAAAATAAATTAGTTCAGGGCCGGCCCGGTGGCTCAGTGGTTAAGTTTGCACATTCCGCTTCAGCGGCCCGGGGTTCACCAGTTTGCATACCATGCTGTGGCAGGCATCCCACACATAAAGCAGAGGAAGATGGGCACAGATGTTAGCTCAGGGTCAATCTTCCTCAGCAAAAAGAGGAGGATTGGCGGCAATGTTAGCTCAGGGTTAATCTTCCTCAAAAAAAATACAATAAAATAAAATAAAAAATAAATAAATTAGTTCAGTCCTAAAGAGTCATTGATACTACAAAATAAAAGGTAAGAAGCAAGAAAAGAAATCACAAACCGAGCTCAAAAGTGATGGTTTGATTTTTGGTGACCTCTTACTTATGTGCCTCCTTGCTGAGTTGGTCCTCAGTAAGCATAAAATTATTTAAAATGTTCTGTTTTCTCCTGGAATGTGGAAAGAGCAATGACTTAGACACAGGAAACCAGAGTTTAAGTCTTGACTTTGTCACTGTTAAAATCATGGCCAAGTCTCTTCTAGCTAGCCTTGAGTTTCCTCATTGTAAAACAGTTCGGCTAGATGGTTTTTACCATTCCTTCCATTTCCAATAATCTTTCACCCATTGTGCTAATTAAGAGCTTAAAAATTATATACTCATATTCTCATACATAGCACTTTTTGTAGAGGAAAGATGAGTTTAGGGAACTAGAATTCACTAATTACCTTACTAGATAAATGCCTGAATAATTTTTTTAAATACTAGGCCTCCGTGTGTTCCATACAGATAAAAAATTCCTATATATATACCCACGGTGGCAGGTTTTTAAAATAATTAACAATTATTTATATCAATGTGGTATACATATCTATTTCTAACCTACAAGTTTATTGAAAATTTAACAATTCATAAGATTTCCACAAAGCTTTCCCAGCTATGTTAGGTTAAGGATGTAGATAATGGTAAGAAGTTTCAGAAACTTTTAAAAAGTATAGGATAAATGACACTTTTTCCTTTGCTGTTGTCAGAAATTTTAGGTATGATCACATTTTTCATCAGCTCTAGGCCTATGGGCCCATTCTAATTTGAAGGTGTGTTTACACAACTTGCTTTGTTTACACAGGTCTTTGAAATCATTTCAGTTAATTATTCCTTATAAGCACCATCTTGTTTAGTAAATCAATATTGCTTTAGCATATTCATGAAGAATATATTTATTAGGTATAAATGTAACGGTAATCCTTTAGAAACTATATGACACATCAGCCTGGTGAATATTAAACTCTTCTAATTACAATCCAGGAACTCACTTCTCTTAGAACCATGTCCAACTTATTACTCAAATAACTCAATATAGCTACTTTGATTCAGTCTGGATATCTATATAGAATTCTTTCACACCTGATCCATGATTAAGCTCCATACATGCAAATGTAACACACACTAATTTGGATGTGACCAAAAGTACATGATTAAATACCTTGAGGTTTATTTTCCAGCAAACAAACCACAGATGAATCTATGGCAGTCAAGGCAGACCAGAGGGTAGTTGACAGCTTAAAGGCCATCAGAGTTCGCCAAATGGTTGTTTTATACCAGAATGGGTGGTAAATCCACTGCTGGGGACTCTATGGCTGTAAGACTCAGAGGCCAAGGCTACACCAGATGGCCAGCAATCAAAAGACCTGGTGCAGTCAACTGCAAATGGCCCCTAATATACAAAGTGGGAGAAAAGACGGGCTTTATGGAACTCCCTGTTAGAGCATCAAGCAAAGTTTCTGTGCATTGGTTGATCCAAAATAAATAAATAAATGAACAAACAAATAATCAAACAAACAGTAATGCATGAAAACCTTACATCTAGTTATTGATTGATTTTGCGTGGGCAGACAATATTTGGGGCCTTGGGGTAACCGGAGTGATCCAGTTGGTCCATGACTGTAAACATGTTTTTCTCTCAATGTAGAATAATAAAGTACCGTGCAAAATTTAAGAGCCCTTCATAAAAACACCAGTCTCCCCACTGGATTCTGTTTAACATGGATTTTGGCTGTATTATAATTCTCTGCAATTCTGATTCATCTTTTTGATTTCCAAAAGAAAATGTTTTAAGCAACATGCACAGATGGACTAAAAATAGCTCCATGAGAAGAATGATCTCTGTACAGAATAGCATGACGATTCAAACCATCTAATCTTATATGTAGACAAAGGGTTTAAATGACTAATTTTGCAAGTGTGGATTATTTGCTTTGAAGATCATCCATGGCTGATTTAAAAATCTGAAGCACTCAACACATTCCTGATTATCTTTTCACAATGCTCAAGTTTATTCTGAGGGAAAACCAATTGATCATGGTCTTACACAAACATAATAAGGATGATATAAAAGGATGATTTTTCAAAAGTCATGTTATGCATTCCAAAGCTATATACTAGTGTATTATCTGTGCCACAGCTTCTTTTCAATGCAGAAGACTGTCAAGAATTACCTTCCTTTGAAAAACAGGCAAAAGGCTTTAAAATAAGGAAGGCATTACAAAAACCGAATCAACTCATAACTGTTTCTTAAGCACTTGCCTTTGGTCTTGCAATTTGCTGGTGATGTAACAGACAAGAAAAAATGGTAAAAGACATACATCTGTGATAAGGGAAGTTGGAGTCTTATTGGACAAGAAGACTCACACACACTACAAAAATTCCAGCATCTTACAAGGCTGAACATTCATAATCAAAGGAATCTTATAGTTTATAGACTATAGGGCTACAGAAATTCAGGAAAGACAAGATCATTGTGAGCAGGGTTAATCAGGGAAGATTCCTGGCAGGGTGTGGATCATGCAAGTGCCCTGGAAGGAAAATCTCCTACTTTCTTCCTGCGCCCAGATCACCTGGCACAGTGCAAGGATCACATAACAAGTTTCTGAATTTAACTGAAGAGAAAGTATGGTTTTCAATAACAAAATGGAAGTGAGAGAACATTCAAGCCAAGAGAGCAACATGAGGAAATAAGTGAAAAAAGTAACAAGTCAATGTCACCTATATAGTATTTTTGCTAAAATGTTTAACTGGAATATAATCTTGAGGAAACCATCAGACAAATCCAAATAGACAAAAATTCTGCAAAACACTGGATGGGTACTCTTCAAAAATATGTATGTCATGAAGACAAAATATCATGCAAGAGTGTTTTAGATTAAAGGATACTAAAGAGACATAACTACCAAATGCAATGAAATTCCTTTATTAGATCCTAGAAAGGGGAAAAACAGCTACACAGGATTTTTTCCCTCTAAATTGGAGAAATGTGAATATAGACTGCATTTTAGATATTACTGAATCAGTGCGGAATTCTTGGATGTGAAAATGATTGTGTAGGAGAATGTCCTTATTTTTAAGAGATGTAGCTGAAGTATTTAGGGGTGATGTATCATGTCTGCAACATACTCTCAAACGGTTCAGTAAAAAAAACAAATCTATAAATAAACACACACCCACGAAGAGAGAGAGAAAGCAAATGTGGCTTTGGTGAATATCAGTGAAATAAATAGTTGTGGGGAGAGAAAGAATGAGTCAGATGGGACTAGATTAGGTGGATGGATGGTACTGAGAAATGATGGGGCTGGGACTAAGATCTGTGAATAGGGAAAGAGTGAGCAATTGATGGAGATCTTTGAATTATAAAATGAGGAACTTGGCCTTGACTTGGAAAAATCAAAAGGACACAGAATACACAATAGTCTTTGGCTTAAAAGTAAAACAACGACCTTACACATCAGAAAAATAAATATGGCAGCACTTGGCAGAAAGCACTAAAAAAAGGAATGATTTGAATGCCAATTAGAAGAGTCTCTCATAATAACCAAAGGAGACATAATAAAAGCTTGAACGAAGCAGAGGAATCAGGAGGAATTCTAGGTGTAGATGGATTGTTTACATGGACGATGAATTAATTTAGGATTGTTTCCCTCACCAGCCTCCCCCAAAACCTAAGGCAGTCCTTGTCATCTCTCCTGATTCCACTAGAACTTGACCATGGTAAGATCCCACTCTGGCTGAGATCTTTCTCACAGGATTCAAAGCCTCAACCCCAAGTAACTTCCAATAAACAGCAAACTTTAGGAGAACAGGGACCATGTCTGTCTGGTTCAACATCAATGCCCAGCGTCTGCATAAGAATCAAAGGGACGGTAACAAACAGGAGTCAAAGGAGAAAAGGAGGTCAAAAATGACTGTGAGACTGCCGACATGGAGGATGAGAGAAATGGAGACATTCAGAAGGACAGCCCGCTTGGGCTCAAGGTATTATTATCCATGTTATTGCAGAGGTAAGATATGTCAGTGGAGTGGAGAAGTCCCAGGTTATATCAGGAACTGTCTGCAGCAACAGTTTTCTTCTCAGATTGTTTGTGGTACGGCTCGGTTTAACATACAGTAGATAGACTTACTCACATAATTAGTTTGTCTGACTTCCTGTCAAATCAATATTTATTCATACAAATCAATCTTGTGGCTTTGTGCCTGAAGGCATTTGGTCAACCTATGTCACTATAAAGCAACTTTCCAAGGTTTTTCTTCTATGGATCTTTTTTTTTCCCTACAAAATTTATTCCCAGTCTTCTCTTTTATTATTGCCTAATTCATTTTTGTTTAGATTTCAATTTCTTTACAGCCAAACCATGCTAGAACTTTGGTTTATGTATTTTTCTGCATGCATTATATGTACACGATAAGAACCCAAATGGACCTGGGTTTGAATCCTGGATCTGCTACATACTAGATAAACGACTTGGACAAGTTATTTAACTTCTATAAAATGGATATATTAATACACACCTCATACACATCTTAATTAAATAAGATAATTCATGCATATTATAGTACCTGAAAAATAGTAAGCATTTAAAAAATAATTCTTGTTTCTACTAAGATTGTCCTTGGTATTAATTATACTTCACAATATAAGATAACAATCCTGTGATCAAGGACAGCATTGCTACACTCTTAGAGATTAAAAGATGGACAAAGAGTTTCAAAGAATAAATTTTGAGGACCACTGTCCAAGCCCTCTAATTCCATCAATGTCCATAGAGATTAAGTAACCTCTCTGTAGTCACACAGCTTAGAAGCAGTAGAGATCTAGTCCATCAGGGTCTTCTGTCTTCCAGGCCAGGGACTGCTTCACCCACTTTCTCACAGCGCTATCCAGCTGGAGAAGAGCTAGAATTACTACCAATATGCTTTTAACACATTCCTACAACCAATTCTATGCTGCACTGTGAACAAGTCAGCAAAGAAGTATGTTCTTTGAGGTCTTATAAACATGAAATAGCTGCTGGGGCAGGGGAAGACAATTTTTTTAAGGGCAGTTTAGTGTTTTTTGACAAATATTGACAAATATTCTTTTTTGGGAGCTAGAACTTCTCCTTAGGGAAAACTTATTTTAATCTGGAAAGAACCACTTTAGGAGCCCTTTTTAATTATACAAATCCAAAGCAACTTCCCAATGCTTTATCTTTGGGATATTCAACAGGACTTAAATTTAACCAGAATCTGAACTTGAGTTAGTAAGTGGATGGAATCTCTTTGTCCCTCACCTATAGCCGTTGGTACAAGAGGTTAGAAGTTGTTGAAAAAGAGTTGGACACATTTGCATCTTAGGGATCTTCTGGGATGAAAGGCATTAAGAACTCAAAGTCTTCTCTCTGCTGCTCAATGTTACTGAACCCTGTTGAGTTAGTCCTGACTAACACCAAGTTAGAGAAGCCCCTGAGATCAAATTCACCATAAGAAAGAGGAGCACCTCTGGCTAGGCCTAACACAAGGGTAGGGAAGGAACATTCCCACCCACAGCGATAGCCACAGCAATGGACAGGGTTACTTAGCAATAGAAAAACTCTTCTTGGCAAAGGAAGCAATACTCCCAACTGCCTGATGCCAAGACTAGTGAGAACCAGCCTTTGGTTTTCAGTAACCATCCTTGACAGTCTTGGATATAACATAGGAGGAGTACCTGAGGAGGAGCAAAATTAGACTTACTACAAGTAAGGCAGGAGCTCAGCACTACCGTTTGAATATTAAAATAAATATAACCTTATTTATAGTCACAGGCTGAAAGACTAAGGACACCTCATTGTAATACGATATAGGTTATATTAATAGATCCATCTCTGGCTCAGTCAGAGGTCTCTATCCACAGAGGTCCCTTTCCTCCATCTTTTATGGTTTGCTTCTGACTCTGGTAGCTTATGGAGTTCCCAAGAGGTGTCCCCATGTGGTCCAAGCTCCCCCAGGAGCTGTCTCAGTGCCACCTCTGCACTGCTGAGAGCCACCATTTGCCCTGGACTGTCTTCCTTTCTTCAATGTTTCTTCTCAGGCTGCTCTGGGGCACAGGAACCCTACCCCAGATTGCTGATGCTCTCTCAGGCTTCACTGACCTGACTTATGAGTCTCTGGGCTCCCCCAGGCTTGAGCTTCATCCTGATTTCTGACCTCCTCAGATACTATCTTCCCACTAATATTTTCCTGAGACCAACTCCACTTTATATTCACCTCTCTTGGCCTACTAGGAACTGCTCCCTTCCTCCATGTTCTCCTCTCTTTTAGAGGTCACACCTCAGAGCCATTTGGCCCCCAGGATTTTTTCCTTTTAGGTTTTACACCAATAGGTGTTCAGCCTTCAGGTTGTGCACAAACTATCAAGGGCCTGGCAAAGAACAGAATCAGTCAACAACCTCACACTTGACCCAGAAACACAGCTCCCCTCTGAGCTTCAGCCTCTGTTGCCAAGTGTGGCTCATTGTTCCAGAAACTTCTCTTCCCATAATGGATTCTTATAATCTCCTTTGCAGTTGGGTTCTTTTGAGTCCCTCTCTCCCATTCCCACTCCATCTATCACCTCTCAGACTTGCCTCTATGTGGCTGAACGTCAATCTGTGGGACTAATCTCAATCACTGACACTGAGGTGTTTTTCTTGTACATTAGTTCCCTTAGCCTCATACAAATCAGGTGGTACAAATATACATCATGGTATGGGGGTGGGTTGTCGGCCTTTCATACCTAGTCTGTAGATTCATCAAGGATATGCTATTATACACACACTGACACACACACACAAAGCATATAATTAAAAAATATATGTATATATTCTTTCACTTTCATCTGACTATTCATGTCCATTAATAGAATGTACCAAAAAAGAAAAAAAAACTAAATTATAAATTAATCCTAGATTGAAGGAAGTAGTAAGTAGAGAGATGAACTTTCCTTAATTATGTAGTTTTTTTATAATTTTGACATTATTGGTCAGATACAAATATCGATCTGAAAAGTAAACCAGCACGATCAGCCAGAAACATTAACTGATGTCTGATATCTACAAGGTAAACTTTTTTATACTCACCCTTTACTGGAAGTGCATGGCACTTGGCCTTCAATTACCAAAGTGATATGACTACGTTTGACAGTTATGCTAGTTATATTATCACAAATCTTACTAAAATTCATTAATTTTCTATATTGATACATAGCCCTTGACTCTAAAGAAAGAAAGGAAGTTTCAGTTAGAATGTAAGAGAGACCTCAACTTATGTAATGGAGTTTACCAAGATATTTTTCTCAGAATATTATTATCAGGATACAGGAAATACTCTCTAAATCATATTCGGTAATGGTTTATTTAATAAAACTGCATATTTATGGATTATGTAGTTAACAAGACACATTCATTTAAAGTCATATCTCTTTTACAGAGGAAGAAACATAGTTGCAATGAGATAAAAGTGAATTACTCAGTCACAGAGTAGTGTGTAAGACCTAAAATTAAGGTTCAATATTACATGCTGCCTTGACATCTGGTAAAATTGGGAGGGGCTTCAGTGACCTAACTGTAAGCTCCCCTCCCCACTCTGCATCCATAGCAAAGATCCTCTAGCCAAACAACCCTCCTTATCAAGCATGGTTCTTGCTTCTCGCTGAGGAGCAGGTTTCAGTTCCCTGCCAGCTCACAAATTGTTCAAACAAACCATCACATCCTCCCCCGGGAGCCAGGAGACACCCTACCCTCTTGCTCCTACAAAGCCTGCCTCCCACGCTCCTGGTTGTCATTCTGTTCCTGAAAACAACCTCTGTGTGACCTTGTACGGTGCACTGTCCTCCTCCCCAGGCTGTGAGTACATGTAACTAAGAAACTGTTATCTGTCCAGTGTCAGATGTCCTGTGTTTGACCATCCCCATCCCCATAGGGTGAGAAATTCCTCACTCACCAACACGGTGGAGAAGAGGTGATCAAAACACAGAGCAAGCACATGGCAGAGAGGATACTGCAGGCCAGGCTTTCTGACTCCAGAACCACTGCCATTCCACTCCTCAGAGCTATCCCCACATATGATGACAGTCAGCATTTGTGAGAAATTTCTATGTGCCACACTCTGTGCTGAGCTCTTTACATGTGTTATCTCATTTAAGCCTCATAACTATCCTGTGAAGTAGGTACTATTATTCTTCCCATTTTACAGACAATGAGATTAAAGCACAAAGAAGCTGAGCATGCAGCTAGTGAAAGATGAAGCTGGGATCCCACAGCCTGTACTTTTAAGGCCACTGCCAAAAGAACTACTGGCCTCAGAATGAACGAGTCCTCTGGTAAGTGGATTTTATGGAAACAATCTGTCACCAGATGAAAAGAGTTGAAAAATATAAGTTTATGAGTACAAAGTTGGCTTTTCCCTGATTTCCGTTCTGCTAACCAGCACTAAGTAAACAGTGGTGTCTATCGAGTATACAAACTGAAGGAAAGGCTTACGTCCAGCATGACTGAGGAAGAGCAGCACACAATCCATATATTATTACCCTCTATACACATAGTTTCTTATTAAATATTTCAAAATAGCTTAGTATATTTTAGGTCCTCTCCTTTTTCTATGCTATAATCATTTCAAACACAGATATAATTACACACAATGGTACATGTAGCTCAAGATACCTTTGCTTAGATTTCTTGAATCCAGCTTCTGTGGTTCCATCTACCTGCTGAACATGTCCGTCTCAAACTCAGCACACTTCATTATGTCCATATCTTTCTCCCTGAACTAGACTATGATCTGTGTACAACTAGTGACCAGGTCTTACTCATTTCTTTTTTATATTGCTAAGATTCTGACACCAACTCCAACATGCAAGGAGGTTTTCCCCACACCACCAAGCAATTCTCAGACATCAGCTGGGTGTCTTATAATTCAACTCAGTTCTGACACTCGCTACTTGGAATTAGTATCAGATTCCACCGCGTAAGACTTAAGTCCTATAAGCCTGCCCTTGACTTCAGATGCTAATCGCAAGTCCAGGATGTCACCTGTACTTTTGACCAACCAGCTATAGTTTGGAGGTTCCAACAATTGAACCTTGATAAGCCCTTCACCTTGGATTCAATTAATTTGCTAGAACTGCTCACAGAATTCAGAGAAACATTTTATTCACTAGATTACCAGTTTATTATAAAAGGATGTAAGTCAGATACAGCCAGATAGAATAGATGTGTAGGGCAAGGTATGGTGGAAGGGCATGGAGCTTCCATACTCTCTCCGAGTGCACCACTCTCCTCAAATTTCCACATGTTCACTAACCCAGAAGTTCTCCAAACCCAGTCCTTTAGGTTTTTATGGAGGCTTCATTATGCAGGCATATTGATTAAATCATTGACCATTGGTGACTGAACTCAATCTCCAGCCCCTCTCGCCTCCCAAGAGGTAGGACTGAAAGTTTCAACCCTCTAATCACATAGCTGTCTCTCCTATCAACCAGCTCCCATCCTTAGGTGCTTTCCAAAAGTCACCTCATTAACACAACAAAAGGCACAGCTCTGGCTCCTATCTTTTAGGAAATTCCAAGGGTTTTAGGAGCTCTGTACCAGAAATGGGACTAAAACAAAATATACATATCTTATTATAAATCACAATATCATAGTCACCAAAACCTATCTCAGTCCCTCAATAAATGTCTTTTTAAAAGGAACAAATAAATAAATATAGAAGTAAATAAAGTCAAGCAAGGAATCATTTATTTTTAAAACATCAAAGTGTTAGTAGCTACTTCATTTTGTCCAAAACTAGTTTTTCATTTAGAGGCTAGATTTTTTTTTCTGAACATTTTGACAAATGTTTTGAATACAATTTACAGTTTTCATACAAAGTGATAAAGTAGTTCCTTAAAAATAATTTTTTAAAAGCTTATCTTTAAAAAAATGTGATAATTTGGAACTATTGTCTGTTATAAAATCCATATGTCATTTATGAACAAAACCAAACATACACCTGCACATTCAAGGTCAACCAACTGAAACTGTTGATGACCAACACTGAAACAGAATCTCCTATGAAGCAGTGAGCTCTTGACTGAAAATAGAGTGTTTGATGGCCACTCATCAAGGGTGCAGAACAGAAAATTTCTGCCTGAGCAAAGGTTGTAACCAGACTATGGCTTTACAGAAACCACAAACATCTTATTATTCTAATATAAACTGGCTTTAGAATATTTTCCTTCTTACCCCTTGGTTCTCTGCTCAAAAAAAAAAAAAGTTCTTTTATGTACTAGGCCATGTCCAAAAGTCTAGAAATTTTCCTCAAAAGAAAGTTTTTGATAAAGCACAGACTCCTTCTAAGCAATATTTAACCTGGTTCTGAAACTTAAGATTGTGTAAGAATCCCCTAGAGAGGTTATTAAAATGCAGATCCTAAATCCCAGTATACCTCTCACACACCCCACACCAGAGATTGTAATTCAGTAGATCTGGAATGTGGCTAAGGAAACTGCATTTTTATTGGGTACTGCTTGATTTGGGGGATGTATCAACTACACTTGGAAAAATATTGCTTCAGAAAATGTGACGCAGTTTGAATAGCAAATTTAAACTTAAGACTTTTGCAAAACCATTTGTGGTGACACAGAGAATGATTTCACAGGAAAGGGGCTTCAGTCAAGAAAACCTGTTGCAATAATCCAGATGAAAGTTTATGTAGGATTGAAGAGCATAGTATGGAAAGAGGATAGTAGGAACACTATTTAAGAGGTTCAATATTTGCAAACTAAATCAACAAGAGTTGGTGATTCAATAGTTAGGCACAGTGGAGTGGAGAGAGTTGAGGTGAGAGACAAGGAATATTGAAGAACAACTTAACTTCCAAAATTCAAGCTTTGGAGCTTGAATAGCTAGTGAACCATAACAAGGGCTGGACTTAACACCCCACCCACTCCACAACTAAGGGCCTTCATGCAAAGCATAATGTGCAATTGGCCCAGAGAGACCCTAACAAGATTAAGGATATGGTTTGGGAATGGACAGTTAAAGCAGAAAGGAGGGAAAGCCACTGGATGGAACAATTCCCAGGAATCATGAGGTAGATTGCTGAATGGGTTGCCTACATGCATGATGATTCTTCTAGGATTGTTTTCCTAAAAGGCCTCCTAAAACCTCATGGAAGCTCTCACCACCTCTCCTGATACTAGGTCAGATATTACCGAAGTTAGGACCCATGGCGGGGGCGGGGGCGGGGGCGGGGGAGGGTGTCTTTCTGTGGGATTCATAACTCCCAATAGACTGCAAGATGGAAGAGGGCAGGGATGGTTGTCTCATTCACTGCTGTATGCTTAGCACCTTGGACAGCACCTGGTACTTGGTTACCATGACACCTAAAGTCCATTCTTGAGTAATATTCTTCACTTCATTTGTGGAAACACGATTAGGAGTTGTCTGTTCTTGTTCTAACATTCACCAATACTGGTAAATAATATGACAAGACTAACTTTATAAGTGACAACTCAGTCTATTAATCTCATCAAAACTTAGCAAATAAAGTAAACTAGGATTTCTTTGGAGATTTCCCAGTTGTAAAGGAGGAAAAATTCTACCAGGCATTTTATTGTATCTCTCCTTTTGCTAACCTAAGTTGCACGTTATTCTATAATAAAATGTTTGCCTGATTTTGACTAACTCTGGTTTTAACATGCTGCTTGGTACACCTACTCTGGATTTTCTCTTGCTCTTCAATGATGTCATTTTTTGTCACAGCCACTTACTTTCCTTGTTCTTTTTATAACAATGCTTAAGCTGTTTTGACTGAAGATGTGCATTAGATGGAAACAGCACAGATATCAGCACCTGTATGCTAACGCTGCGCCTTAATGTATCATTTAATTCATTATTTTACATATTTTACATCTATATTAGGAATTGTTGCTTCTGTATTTAGAGAAAATATCTCAAGAATTACTGTTTTTATTTCTTTTGTAGAACTCTGCACCTAGATCTCATTAAATTCAGCAAAAATAGTTGAAAACTACTATCGATAATTACATGTTGGGGGGGAGGTGTTCACTTGAAATTAAGCTCTTTTTCTTAAAAAGAACAACCTCCTGATTTATCCAAAGAACTTGAAATCAACAATTGAAAGAGACTTATGCACCCCTATGTTTCATTGCAGCATTATTCATAATAGCCAAGACGTAGATGCAATCCAAGTGCCCATCGACTGATGAATGGATAAAGAAGATGTGGTATATACATACAATGGAATACTACTTAGTCATAAAAATAAAGACAAAATCATCCCAATTGCAACAAACATGGATGGAACCTGAGGGTATTATGTTAAGTGTAATAAGCCAGACAAAGACATACACTGTATGATTTCACACATATGTGGAAGATAAACAAATACATAGACAAAAAGTTAATGGCTATCAGAGTGGAAGGAGGTTGGGAGTGGGCGAAAGGAGTAAAGGGGCACATATATATGGTGACTGACAAATAATAGTGTACAACTGAAATTTCACAATGTTATAAACTATTATGACCTCAATAAAATAAAATAATTTAAAAACTTAATTGCATTCAAAATACCAAGAAAAAAAGTAAAGGGCACCATGTAATTGTATGTTTTCTGCAAAAAACAAAACAAAACAAAACCTTAACTTTCAAAAGTCAAAGTTTCTAGGGAAAGGGAGAGTGGCTAAGGGAATAAATAAGCATTTATGGAGAGCATACTATATTCCAGGAATTTACAAAATTTTCATGACATCCTCACAATAATTCTGTGACATTGGTACTGCTTTACCCATTTTGTAGATGAGTAACTGGAGCTTCATAAAGGCGAAGGAACTTGCTGAAGATCATAGATAATGGCATAATCAATAAATATCATAGATGCTGGGAAAAGGCTGATCCAGGATTCAATACCTAGTATGTCAGGCTTTTGCCATGCTACCAGGCTTGGACATTTTTGAAGCAACACCATTTTTTCCTAATAAGTCATTACAGTCCATTTGAGAGCATGACACACCAACGTTGTGTGAATTTGACACTAAAGAACAAACTTATCCCTGTATTGAATCTCTGTGCCATCTGACTGCTTGACATGAAGGATAATACAATGGCTCCCAAGTATTTGTCCATTTACCAAGAGCTTCTGATAAGAGTTTACAGTAACAAATTAGCATCTGTAGTTAATAATCCTAAAGCAATTTTAGATATCAATCCATAAAAAGCACAAATGTACTTAAAGCATATTTGCACATTTGTTCTACAAAAGATAAAATACACTTGTATGCTAGTTGAGCCAAAGAGGCAAGTTTATTTTCTTTACTTAGCTTAGTCCCTAAGATATTATTATCCACCCTTTTTAACTCCATCTGCTCTTATGACTCGAGTGATACCACTTACTTGGTGGAAGCCTAGATAATGTTGATAATTTGGGGTTCCATATGCTTCTGGAGGCATGGTTACCATATTGCCTGACTTGCAAAGTTCAGAAAACAGATTATTAAGGAAATGAAATGCCAGGAACTCAAAACACTGAAGATAAAACATGTAAATAAATCCAGAGAGAAATGTTGGCTGAAATTATCATTGAAATATAGCCTTAAAAACATACACACAGAGAAGCTTTTCTCTTTATGGGGCCTCTGGAATCACTAATTGGATGCTAGTATCACAAATAGTAATATTTATAAAGAAAATTTCACTAGTGACATCTAAGTTGTTTAAGTCCATGGGATATATTTTCCACATCAAGTAAATACCAGCATTCAATTTTCATTCAAGGTCAAGTGTAGTTAGTATATTACAATTTTGCAGAGACTAGGTGGCACATGTTAATTGGCTTTTATTTCATGTTGAGAGATTTTAATAAGCAATAAAGACAAATAATTGGGAACCAAAATAAGCACCCTGCTATACACACTGACCCAGGTCACAGGCTTGAAGATAGAGATTCTTAGAGAGATCACGATAATTTAATAAATGTGCTTTACTGAAGAGCAATTTGATCTACTCAGGAAGGTTAATTCATTAAACGAATATTTTTTGGACATCTGTCATTATACTTTCCTAGGCATTGAGATACAGCAGAAATAACTGAGATATAGCAAAAATAACCAGAGAAGATCCCTACCCCCAAAATATGCTGGGATGCAGAGTGGAGGTAGACAATAAAAAGAAAACAAGGAAGCGAGATCATCATAGATCATGATAAAGGCTATAAAGAAAATGAGCAAAGTTATGGGAAGCAACTAGGAGTCTGAGGTGAGTGAATGAAGGGGCAGGTCTTTACAGAGTGGTCAGGCAATGCCTGCTGAGAATGTGGCATTTTTGCTAAGTCTTGAAGAATGAAAAGAAACAAGGAAAGAGAAGAGCCAGAAGAATGGTGTGTGGAGCAGAAGGAAGTGCAAATGCAAAGACCCTGAAGCAAGAGAGAGCTTTCTACGTTCATGGTAAAGAGAGGGTGCCAGTGTGGCTAGAATGTGGCACCTGCAATGAAAGTGAAAATGGGGGCAGGGGCAGGTCTTCCTTGTGTGACATGAAAGACTTAGAAATGACAACGATAAGTAGAAGCTCCTTGTAACTTGGTTGACATATAAAATTAATGTAGTATATCTGGGCCAGTTAATGAGTTAGAAGAAAAGAACAATAAGATTTTAGAAGTGGAGGGGAATTTATGGATTATCTATTCCAGGCCTCATTACATAGATATTGACCATGAGGGCCAGTGAAGGGACAGTGGGGTCAGTGAGGAGGGGAGTCAAAACTCCAGGGTCTCTGACATCTGGTGACCTTTTCTTGATGCCCGCAGGACTACGGTATTTACCACTTGAGACTCTAATGGTTTTATTCTCTTCATTGTCCCAGAGCAAACATCTAGTGGTTGAAGAAAGCTCTTTTTGAAGATGGAAATTAAAAAGAACAAGAGAGGAGTACCACATGCCTACAGGAAGAACGTCTTGAAGGCCCTCAGAATTTGCTCTTTCTCAGACAAAATACAGCTTTGAATAGGATCTACAGAAAGGAACAGGGACAAAGATTCAGTGAGTGCCTCAAGAAGGAGAAATTTGATGAAATTACAGACAATGAGAAATCCTACAAGGTGCAAAAGATTTAAGCAGCAGATACCATTAGCTAAAGTTGGAAAAGACATGAAGTTTGCCAGAGATATAAAATAAACACATAAGAAACACATTAAAAACAACTTTTAAAAAATTCAACATTAAAAAAAATCTCCAATTATTGATTGTGCATTAGGTCAGATTCTCTTCCCAATGTATTTTAAAATCCTTTTCAGTTCTTTTTTGGACTAATCAATATAAAGAAAAAAAATATTATAGAGACTAAAACAATAATATAAGGACACATGATAGGATATTTACTTGAGGAAAAGACTAACACTGGTTAAGACAGGCCCTCTCTTTCTGGAGAGTGAGAGCTTGGACTCGTCTGGTCAAATTGTTTACCTGCTTGGACCAAATAACTTTCTGAGTACTGCTCCTTCTAAAGAAACTAATTCATTTTGTTCTCCCTGAATTCAGAGCATGATTAACAGGGTCAAAACTCTATAAGAGAGAAGGAAGGCAAACTTTAACTAACATCATGACAAAATAAGATAACTCCAACTCAGAAGTTGTGATAGTCAGACACAGCAGTGTTTTTAACGTCGATATCAGTTTGTCAGACAAACCATGATTTGTATACCCCTGGGATTACATTGGGAAAAACCCAGCCACTTCTTTCAATCAAATTGATGAAAACAGACATGATTGAAATAAGCAGAGAATGCTTGAGGAAGATTTTGCTTAACACTCACAGCTTCACATAAAAGAATCCTCTTACATCTCCTTAAATCACATATTTGTTAACAATATGAACAAAAATCTAAATGGTCACATTTTCAAATTGGTAAGGAATGCAAGTAATGAGACACAGAAAATAGAAAAGCTCACCCTTCAGAAAACTTCATGCCAATTTTAGACTTACAAATTCTTTAAGCAACAAGCACTATTTAGACTCATTCTTGTTCTTTTAATAAAAATAATACATAGCCAAAATCCTTTTTTAAAATGTTTTTTTAAAAGGTATATATATTGCTAGTCAATGTACGTGTACACTAAGCATGGTCTCCAAATATTGGAGTTTGAAGATCATGAAGTTTAGTTTCAAGAAGGAAAGTATCTTTAGTCGGGTGAATGGTGGCCCTCAAAATAATATGTCCATATTCTAACCTCCAGGAGCCTATGAATGTGATCTTATTTGGAAAAAAGGTCTTCGCAGACATAATGAAAGATCTCAAGAGGAGATCATCTTGGACTATTCAAGTGAGCCCTAAATCCAATGACAAGTACCCTTATAAGAGACACACAGAGGAGAAATATGAAGAGAAGGAAAGAAGGTCATGTGAAGATGGAGACAGAGACTGGAGTGATGCAGCCAAAAGCCAAGGAGCTCCTGAAGCCACTAGAAGCTGGAAGAGGCAAGGAAGGATTCTCCTCTAGAGCCTTCAGAGGAAACACGGCTCTCCCCTCACCTTGACTTTGGATTTCTGGCCTCCAGAACTAAGAGAAAATAAATCCCCTTGTTTTAAGCCACCAAGTTTGTGGTAATTTATTACAGTTGCCCTAGAAAACTAACGTAGTATCTTTCTACTCTTTTTCTTAAGGACTATAAAAGCACTATGGTGACATTAAAAAAAGATTTGACCATAAGATCAAGACAAATCATCTATATGCACAACAATCTAATATTAAACAAGTATTTTCATTTTAGCATACTGCTATTGACTCTTTGTCGATATACTTAGATTGTTGTCCTCAAACTGAGCACATGATGTTTCATTGTTCTTTTTTCACTAAACATTCCATCATAAGCATTTTCATTGCGTCTATAATGCTCTTCAAACGTATTTTAATTTCTGTATGAATTCCACTGAATTTATATACTATATATTACTTTAACATTTTGTAAGTTTTGAAGATCTGGACTGATTTTTATATAACATTACTCACAAATGATTTTCAACAAATGATTGTCAACAATGGTCAGACACAAGACCTAGATATTTTTGATGCAAAAAAATATATATATTGCTTGAATCCTGCCCAGAGAACCATCAGTCAGTCACCCAACAAGTATTTCTTGAGCAACTACTAAGTACAGCCACTGTTCCAGGTCTTCGGGATGTTGCAAACATGAAGGAACATGAAGAAAGTACATGGGCTTTTGGTTTATATGACAACCAAAAGGTGAATTGATAAAACATTGCCAACACGTTTTATAAATACAATAAACTGATAAAATTAATAAACAAAGAAGGAATAGAATTCTTAGCAAACTGGAAATAGAAAGGTACTTCCCAAATATAATAGAAGGCATCTCTCAAAACTCTACAGCAAACATCACACTTCATTGGTAAAATGTTAGGAGTTTCTCCTCTAAAATCAGCAAGAAAAAAATAATATGGTCTGTCACCACTTTGACTTAACATTGTACCAGAAGTCCTAAAAGCACTAAAACACAAGGAAAAGAAAATAAAGAATTGAAAAATAGAAACTAGAATAACTAGTTTCTAGAATAACTTGTAAATGATATTACTAACTCTATAGAAAATCCTCCAAATACCTACAGACAAATTATTAGAATTAATGAATTTAGCAAGATGGCTGAATATAAGACATTAGAATACCAAATAATTTCTTAAAGAAGGTACAGAAAGCATAGTTATCCATGAAAAGACTGATGATTTTGACTACGTTAAAATTAATCATTTCCCATTAAGACACCATACAATGATATCTGCAACACAATAAGTTGATATATCCACATATATGGCTTGCTAGGAATTAATATTAGAAATGTATAAAGAAGAACTACATGTTGATAAGGAAATAAAAAACAATCATTAGAAATACTGGCAAAAAACTTGAACTGGCCTTTCATGGAAGTGAAAACTCAAATAGCAAAAAAACATGTTAAAAGATGTTTAGTAATCAGAATAAAGCTAATTAAGACCGCCATGAAATACCAATTTATATACATTAGATTGGCAAAAGTTCTAAAGGCTTACAATAGTATGTGTTCACGATATGGAGTGGAGTGGAGTCACAAGTAACCCAATATCCATTGCCAGGAGAATGACTAAATCAAACTATGCTATGGTCACACAAGTGGCAGACTACACAGCAATGAAAATGAGTGGAAATAGGGCCATTCACAGCAGGAATGACTCAGAAACAATTTCAAGTGGAAAAAAAACAAACTGAATAAGGTAGCACAGAGTATATAATTTTTATAATGATCAAAATTCAGAAAAACTAAATAATATATTGCTTAGTAATACATGCATAGAGCAATAATAATAAATATTTTAAAAATGGGAATGATGAAGACAAAATCCATAACACTAATTACCTTTGAGGGAATCAGGAGATATAAGATTTTAGAGGAATACACAAATAAGTTCAATAGTAATGCTAATACTCTAGTTCTAAAGTTAGAAAATTTTTTCAGGGATTTTCATATTATTCTTATGCTTCATAACTTACATATATAAGTTTTTCATATATTGAAAATATTATATAGAAAGTTTTGTTAAAGAAAAAGTAGGAATAAACAAAAGACCAACAAAATTCCACTGCTCTAAGGGTACAAAAAAAATTTGCAAATAAACAATTACAAATATCACTGCTGAAAATAATTTAATAAACTACTAAGCCTATATGATTTTCTAAATATAGTTTTCAATCCTAGGTGTACATTAGAATCACTTGAAGTGATGGAGATTTTTAAAAAGAGCAATGCCTGGGGCCAGCCTGGTGGTGTAGTGGTTAAGTTCACACACTCTGCTTTGGCAACCCAGGTTTGGATCCGGGGCACAGACCTAGCACCTGTCAAGCCACACCATGGCAGCATCCCACATACAAAATAGAGGAAGACTGGCACAGATGTTAGCTCAGGGCGAATCTTCCTCACCAAAAAAAGAAAAAAAGTAAAAGAGCAATGCCTGAACCCAACCTGAGATCAAATAAATCAAATTTACAGGGCTGGAAACCAGTGATCAACTTGTTTGTTTGTTTTCTTTTGTGTTTGCTTTCACCTTTTGCCAGATGAGTTTAACGTGCAGCCAAGATGACAAATCACTGATCTAGACCAAGCCTCTTATTTTCTGTTGAGAAACTGAGGCCAGAGGGAAGTGACTTGCTATATCAGCAGAACCCGCAAGCTTCAAGCCATCCACTAACTCATCAATAGGAATAGACTGTCATGGAATTTCACCAAACTTCTACTAAAACTTAAAAAAGGGGCGGAAAGGGTACAACATTAAAAAAAGATCTTATTCTGAAAATAGTCACCAGCACTCTGGCATTCCAGTTCTCCCCACACATTTTCTCCAGGCAAAAATTATATAAAGCTTCATCTTTTTTTCCCTCCCTTTATTGAGTGTGTGGAGGTGGGGCGCCCTGCTTTAGACTCTTTGCTTGGCTTTGTACTTACTGAAGTGCAGCAGAGCCCTAGAAATTACCAAAGAGGTGTCTAACAGCCTCGTCCCTGTGCTCATCAGTCTTTTTGCGCAACTGCTGCCCAGATGACAGAGGCCAGTGAGGTGCTGACAAATGTGCAGGGCTGGCTAGAAGGAACACAGACAAAAAATACAACTTTCAGCATCTTCTCTCCCTAGGCTTTGCCCAGAAAGGCTTCAGTGGCAGCTCAAACGATAGCCATATCGTAGGATGCCAGATCATACTCACGCCAAGTCATCAGACAACTGTTAACAATACCTAAGGCAATTGGATATGTTAAGGCGTCTGCTTTCTGCTTCACTGTGCAGAAAACTGGGGAAGGAGGGGGTGATCTTTTGATTCAATAACCAAATATCCTTCTGCCCACTCTCCTGCAGTTGGTTTTGATGGGGAATCAGCCCATCGCCATGGGGGAGTTTTGCTCAAAGTATTTTCGGTCCCTCTCTCTAACATGCTGCAGGAGGGCTTGCCTCCACTAATGGAGAGTTTGGGTTTTGTTCTAGGGGAAGAGATAATCGTGCTGAAATGCACTGGGTCCATATCATCCTTCCACGATTACGAGTGCACACATACCCCACTTCCACGCCCCCTCCCCAAACACACAACCTCAAGGAGGCACCATTTTTCTGTCACAGACTTAATGTTTCTTAGTCCAAACACAGTACCCTGTGATGGAATTGATGTCTCTCCTAGATCCCGGTGATTTTAAGATAAATGTTAGCTGTGAGTGAAACATGTCCCTTCCACATTTATACCAAGAAATAGGAATTCTCAAGTTTGTAAAGACTTGGATTGTTATTAATATAAACAGTGACAGGTATTAACAGTTTCCATGTGTCCTGCTCTCGAACCTTTACACAACCCTCACAATATCATAACTAACTTAGTCAGAGTTAGTCTCCTTTCATTTCCCTGGCAAATCCAGAATGTTTTATCTAAACTCCAAAACAAAAGAGAAAGAGAAAAGTGGATGGGATAATCCCCAACACAGACAAATTCTAAATAATTGATAGTTGACTAAGGAGAGAAAATGCATAACTATGACTGACAAAAATCAAATTTTTACTCAGTTTCATTATGTTTCTGTTAAAATGAAGAATTACACTGTAGATCCTGAATTATACCACATAATTTTAAATGAAGGAGAAAATTACAGTTTTTTAAAAGCTCTGAGCATCAGGCTTGCTGGCTCGAGTCTGGATTAATGCCTATGATGTGAGAGGTCCTTTTTTCATCGAACATGTCTACCAGCTAGATTGAAAACATGTCTTCTTCGAATATAGTGAAGCTTAATACAATATGTACTTACATACAATATTCTTTGATACAAGGCAGTCGTCTTCTTATTACTAAGTTCTGAAAATGTTATTATTTATAAGCACCCCATCTTCAATCCTAATTGTGTGGCCCTATGACCAGAGAGACCTTTATTTTGGAGTGGGTAATAGGTTGTAGCCTGCAAGTGTAGAAGGAGAACTTCAATTTAGTGAAACATTATGCATAACAAAGGAGAGAGAAACTTAGATTGTCCGATTGTCCGAGGAAAGCAGGAAAGCAGCAGCCAGCAAGGCCAGGCTCTGTGGGGTGGGGTTGGGAGAGGGGGTGGGGGTGAAGCAACCATAGGGAACCTTGACCAAAGCCATGTGGGAAATTTTGGGGATTCTGGGGATGAAATGTTGTGCTCTATGAACTCTCTCTTAGACCTCATACACTTATAAGGGAAAAAAACTAAAAATCATGAAATCATTGTTAACATCTAAGAACTGGACTAGTCTTAAAAAAAATGGGAAAAGAGCTAGTAAGAACTGAGAAGCAGGAAATTAGGAGTCTGAATTAGAAAATAAGCATAGTAAGATTGTACTGGCATCACAGTCAACAGCTATGATTTGAGTAAAATGAGGATCAATGTTTAATTAAACACATTAAGCACAGGGAACAAAACACACAAGCATCAGATTTACAAAAATAAAATTTGAACCCTATCATCCTATAATCAAAAGATTTAAAAATGCAAATCTTACTATCATTCATTTTTCAATAAATATTGCTTTTATAATATCACTGTTATCTAAGAATATAATCTTAGAGTTAAGTAAGTTTTACCATCTGGAATTAAGATATTTGTTTTACTTTAGCTTTTTCTTTTACAAAAAATATTTTTAAATACTGCTATTAATCTAAGTTTTACATATATCTTTCTTCATACAACAGGAAAATGCAAATTGTAATTATTTGCAGCTCAATTTAGCAGCTTATTCTTTAAAGTCATTTTTCTTAAGCGATGGTTCTTGGACCACTCACTCCAGAATCGTCTGGGGTACTGATGCCTGCCTCTCACCGCCAGAATTCTGATGTAATGGATCTGGGGTACAGCTTGGGCATGGGGAATTTTTTAAACTCCCTAGGAGACTCTGATGTGCACTCAAGATTAAGAGTCACTTCTCTAGACTCACTGGAGAAGAACTTCTGGTCATGGGCCCTAGAATCTGCAGCCTTACAAGATTCCAGGTGATTCTTAAACACAATAAATTATACGAATACGAAAAAATGTTTTTGATTTACACTAATCTGAAAAGGATTCAAAGATATTCAAATGACACTGAACAATATTCAGTGTCCTCCATTTCTTTGGCCCCTCCCTAGAGAAGGAGCAGAACAAATTCAGTAGTAGATACGATCATTTTAAATATCTCTTTTAAATGCCTTAGTGTTTCCAAAGGATTTCTTTGTAATTTATCTCCTTTAATATGACAATAACTTTGTGAGGGAGTCATGTTATGTTCCTCGTTTTATGAGTTATGATCCTTATTTTTAAATATTAGCAAATCTAGCTTTAGGGCTTTTGACTCACCCAGAGTGAATTAGCCAGCAAGTTGTGAAACTGGAACACAAAACTCCCAATTTCTTCCTGAAATATCTGCTCTTTCCCTTATATGCATGATGACCATATATTTTAGAAGGAAATCATAGTTCCTGGTCTGATAAAGGCACTAAACTTGAAAATATTCACACTTCATACTCAGAGCCTCTCCTTAATCTTCCTATTTCGACAGTTACAAATAACAGTTTTAGAAGCAATAACATTTACATAGTGCATGCTATATGCCACAGTTGACAAAGTGTTTTCAAAAAGGAAAGTCATAGAATATAAACAGAATAATGTAACAAGTATGGTTTTGAGCTCCTTATTTATAGACCTTTTGTTTTTACCCATGACTCCCCAGTGCCTAGTACAAAGCAGAAAAAGAGAGAGAATCCAATCGATACTTGTTAAATAAGGTCAGGCCTGATATTGGTACCCTACCTCACACTGTTCTGGTGAATGTGACAGGCTGGTATGGAACATTTGAAAAGAACACTCTAAGAATATTCATGGCCACAACACACATCCCTATAGATTAAACCACACCCAGAATCTCCATGTGGGTGGCATACTCTGAACATGAGTGTGTTAAGGTTGAATATTTGAGACCCGAGTAAGGGGGAGTTTGCCTCCTAGCCCCAGCGAACTACATCTAAAATATGTCTTCCCAGACTTGTGTCATTGACATGTGGACATTCTGACCCAAAACTTCGCCTAAACTTGATGTAGCAAAAGAGAGTGCCTAGTCCAACTCTACTGGATCACTTTGGAGGGAAAGGAAGAATCTGTTTCAAAGATTGTATATGTCCCTTTAAATAAGTACTTACAAAATCCAAAAAAATAATTTATCCGCCCTTGGCAATTCTGTATTATACAATGTTTACTACCTAGAAGGGAGATTATGAGTGAGTTTTAAAATAAATTGAGATAATCTATTCCTTCCTTTCGGTGTGTTATAATCCTGTGTTATGTCCAGGATGAGCACAATCATTGACTTGAAGTCTTAAAATGTTTTTCTTCCAATATTTTCCCTCTTCCTTTTTTCTATTGTGGTAAAATATAAATAACATAAAATTTATCATTTTAACCATTTTTGGCGTACAGTTTAGTGGCATTAAGTCTATTTACAATGGTGTACAACCATCACTGTATCCATTCACAGAACTTGTTCATCATCTCAAACAGAAACTGTATCCAGTAAGCAATAACTCCCAGCCCCCACTCCCGCCAGTCCCTTATGACCTCTATTCTTTCTATCTCTACCATAGTTTACTTATTCTACTTACCTCATATAAGTGGAATCATACAGTATTTGTCCTTTTGTGTCTGGCTTATAATGTCTTTAAGGTTCATCCATGTTTTAGCATGATTCAGAATATCATTCCTTTTTAAGACTGAATAATATCCCATTGTATGCATACGCTGCATTTTGTTTATCCATTCATCTGCCAATGGACACTGGAGCTCCTTCTCTCTTTTGGCTGTTGTGAATAATGCTGCAATGAACATGGGTGTACAAGTATCTGTTTGAATTCCTAAATTCAATTCTTTGGGGTATATGCCTAGAAGTAGAATTACTGGATCATATGGTAGCTCCATGTTTAACTTTTTGAGTAGTCACCAAACTGTATTCCATGGTGTCTACACTATAGTACATTCCTACAAGCAATGCAGAAGGGTTCCGATTTCTCCACGTCCTCGTCAACATTTCTTTTTCTTTTGTTTTTCTTTTTTAATAATAGCCATCCTAGTGGGAATGCTTCCAATATTTTTATAAACTATTTTCAAGTATGTTGAGTAAAATAAATTATTAATTCATTCAACTTATCCGATAGTCACCAAAATAAAAATCAAACATGGCAGATTTTCTTTTGTTGTATGTTTCTTTTATGTTATGGTTTTTAACAGCAACTCCAGTGAGGGAGAATACCAAGTGGTCTCTTTTTCCATTTCTAAAAATATACAAAAATTGACTACATAATATTTATTGAGCCCTAAAACTTGCTGAATGGAACACATACAAATAAAGGGACACTTTTCCTCTCAACTATAACTTGACAAAGTATCATGATAAAAAATACCTTAATCTTTTGACTCTTCCATTCTCTCTGAACTTTATGATGAAGGGATGTTTCTTGGTAATATTCTGAAAAGGCTGATAGCTGCTATTGGTTACACGTAACCACACAAGTGTCCAGAAGATAAACCTTTAGGAGGATGCATAATAAGGAGAATGTTGTACAGATTAGGGTAAATGCCTTTGGTTTTAGCAATCTGGTTTCACTGGGAAATTAGTATTTTTCTTGTGGCAGAGAAGGCCAGCTGTGTACCTTTTCCTCTTCCATATTTCCCAGTGCTCTTGCAGCTATGTGTGGCCATGCAATTAGTTCTTGTCAATTTAAGTTTAAGGGAATGAAGTGTGCCACTTCTGGGTCAAGTTTCTTTTCTTTAAACTTTTAATGTTAAAATAACTATAGATTCTGAGGAAGTTGCTAACAAAAACTATACAGGAAGATTCCATGCCCCCTTCACCCAGCCTTTCCCACTGGTAACATCCTGCAAAACTCTGAAAAGTTGCAACTTGACAATTGCACAATCCATAGAATGTGTTCAGATTTATTAGCACTCGTTCATGTGTGTGTGTGTATGTGTAGTTCCATGCAATTCTCCCACATGTGTAGCTTCATGTTACAGTAGCAATACCACCCCAATCAAATCACACGACCATTCCATCACCCATGCTAGACCTTTCTGGTCACAATCTCCCTCTCTCATCCCTAACCCCTGCCAACCACTAATCTGCTCTCTACATCTATAATTTTGCTATCTCAAGAAGGTCTTACCAATGGAATCATTCAATATGTAATTTTTTAGCACCAGCTTTTTTCACTCTGCATAATGCCTTTAAGATTCCTCAAATTTGTTGCATATATTAATAGTTTATTGCTTTTTATTGCTGAGTAGTATCCCATAGTATGGATATATCCCAGTTTGTTTACCTATTAACCTACTGAAGGCCATGTGGGTTGTTTCCAAGTTCCGGCTATTATAAATAATAAAGCTACTTCTAAACATTGCACATGTGTATTCATTTCTCTGGGATAAATGCCCATGAGCTAAGCATTTTCATAAGCAAGTATGCCTCTCCCACTCTCTCCTTCTCTTCTACCAGTAGGATGCAAATGACAACAGGGCACTAGGCATAACACAGAGTCACCGAATGGAAGGGGCCTCCATTCGCGAATCACTGAGTGAAGGAGAGCCTCGTATTGCTTAGGAATATTCCCATTGGACTGTTAAATAAACTGGAAATAAACTTTCATTGTGTTTGGGTCTGTTACAGCAGTTCAGCCTATCTCATACTACTAACAAACTAAACAAATCCTAATGAATACAATACATTCTAACTAAGAATTAAATCTATTTTCTGTAAATAAATTATATTCAACAAGAACATCTTTTTAATTTTAACCATTTTGTTAGAAATCTTTATGAAACGTTATTTACATCATGCATTTATTTAGAAAATAAAATCATCACGACAGCATAAGCACAGCAGTAATATGGGCTGTGCAGGTAATGCCTACATGAGATGATCCCCAGGTGAATGGCTTATTCAATTTCTCTGGTTCATTTGTCTCCCTCCAATATCATCCTTCCACCAGATTTAACTCACAACTTCTGCTCTCTTGTTCCCTAGCCCAGTGGTTCTCAAACTTAAGCTGCATCAGGATCACCTGGAGGGCTTGCTACACCCAAACTGCCTGGCCCACCCCCAGAGTTTCTGGTTCCTTTGTATTTTTAATGAATTACATTTTTTAATGAATGCTGAAGCTGTTGGTCTAGCAACTACATTTTGGGAACCACTGACCTAGGAAATCAGCAAAAGCAACTTCCACTGTTTTTCAAACAAGAGCAGCAAGACCCTGAAAGACTTCATGGGTGTGTCTCTACTGGGTGAGTAAGTTGCCTCAGGGAGCCAGACTTTGTAGCATCCACTCTGGCTACAGAGGAAGTGGGTATTGTTTGTTTTGTTTTTCACTTGCTTCCAGCTTCTCATGGAATCTTGGCAGTCAGACCTTAAAGGTTATCTAGAGCAACCTCTTCCCAAAGCAAGAATCTCCTATACACCCAAAATATTCCAGCAGCCGCTCTCTGTTTTTAGCAATTCCTGGACTGGTAACTTACCCTTGCATTATTTTCAAATAGTTGAGGCTGTCAGATGGGAAAAGACTAGTTAGGTGTTACTTTCAAATGATGTAAATTAAGATCCAAATTCAGAGAGGATGAAACCATCTTAGCTTTCCCTACAGCTTTTTAAAATGAATCTTTAAAAACTTCTTACTCACATTTTTTTCTATTATGCATTATTCAGAATAAGAGGAAATAAAGTCATCAAAGAAAAGCCAAAAACATTTTTATAGTTGGATCAGCAGGGGCTTGTGATAAAGTAAGGCATCAGGAGATTGGGTTGGAATCATAGTTTTCTACTGATGACTCATGTCATTTAATTACTGTTAGCCTGGACTTCTTCATTTGCAATATGGGGATAAAAGTGTGCCTCTTACTACTCACAGGTGCACCACATCAAATAATGTACGTATACCGAAGCACTCTCTAAACTGGGATAATCAACTCGTTAGCTATTAATAGCCTAATTATTCATATTATCACTTTATTTAACTATTATACCATTCTTACATAATGTTTCCAATAATATTTTAGTCTCTTGTTTAAGAACTCATAAATATCTGGTATATAAATGCCTTTTGATTCCTCTTGCACTTTTTTTAAATTATACAAAAACATCATAAATCACGGCTGTCTCCATCTCCTGAGAATTCCAAAATAACTGTGATGTTCCGACCTCTCTTAACCTCTCTACAGCCGTTCATAACAATGGCTGCCCCAGACTCAAGCCCACCTACCTTGGCAGCCATAGGTGGCTCACCTGACAGGATGTTAGCATCTCTCTTTCTGATAGGAGGTGATCGAAATTTTTTCACTGCCCTCCTTTGGCTCCTCCCACCTGTATTAATATCAGAGATTTACCTTGCTTCTCTGCTCCTTTCCCACAAACAGCTTGAAGGTCAAATCTTTCTCAAAGCCCTAGAGGGATTCAACATGAATCCCCTTTGTCCTGCACCTCAAGAAAGGAGCACTGAGTAAGACATTGTCCCCCTCCCCTATTTTTGCCAGTAAGTCCTACAAAATATCCAAAAGGCGCCTACCCTTTTGGCCCAAACACTCAAGTATCCTGGATCTTTTTGTTTCCTCCCTATAAAGCAGAGTCTCTTTTCACCTGAAACATCAACCTTCTTTTAACCTCAAAGTGGAGCTCTTTTAACCTCCCCAAGAAGGTCGCTAGCTGAATCTCTTCTGGATTGTGCCAGCACCCAACCCTTCAACAGGTCTGGCTCCTCCTCTCCCAGACTCTGCTTAGGAGCAGCTACAGCCAGGAATACTGTTCACTTCAACTCTGCCCCATCCCCCTAAAGTGTGTCCTCACTTTCTATCTGGATGACCCAGACTAAGTCACTTCCCAGACTTGCCCTTGGACTCAGCCCTGTCCAGTGGTGGGATGGTGGCTCTAGTGTGACCCTGTTCCTTCACCCCATGCCCAATCCTGTCTTTACTGCTGGCTTCTTCTCTGCTGAGCCTTCCCTGGGCCCAGGTTGGAGGATCTTTACCAACCCCTGCTAGGGACTAATTATAGATAAAATTGCTTTGCAACTTGGTATCTTTGGAGGTGTTAATCCATTTTCTGCTGGTCTACCTTATTAGGCCAAATCTCCCGGAGTTTTTCAGTGTCTTCAGCATGTTTAGACCAAGGGTAGAAAGAACTCCAGAATCTATGTGAAGTCCCCCATCCCTTCATTGCAGCCCAACCACTGGTGGCCATTCCTGACAACTTATATGTCAATGAGAGGACATGTCAATGTCATTCACTGAAGTCTTGTTAAAGCCAGACTGCTGGGCCCCACTCCCAGAATTTCTGATTCATTTGCATTTCTAACAAGTTTCCCAGATGCTATTCAGAGAACCAGTTAATGGCTAAAAAAAAGAAAACTTGAATGAGAAACCAAGGTTTTCTAAAAGCATACTGATTAATTAATCTGCCTATACAACTAGATAGTTTTCCACATTCCTACACAGAGATCCAATCCAAAAAATTTTAAGGCAAATGTGTTTATGAAAAGTTGTTCAATACTCTGACTGCCGGTCAATTCTGGAGCACAAATAATCCCGTCAAATTCATAAGCAGTTTTAGGAGGAAAAAGGTGACCCTGGGTAAAGATGCTTCAAAAGTACCTTCATTCACATTAACCAACGTAATTTGTTTCTAGTAAAAATAAGAGTCCCATTCATCTAGTTAGGTTCTTCTAAAACCCCCTCCCCAAAACACTGTAATATCCCACTGATGGCAAAGATGAAGTCAGCACCAAGGACATACTAATGCATCAGAAACAATGAAATCCATACTTAACACTTTTCGTTTCATTTTGCAAAATTTCAAACCTAGAGAATGTTAGAATAAACACCAATGTACCCTTCCCCTAGATTTATCAATGATTTTTTGCAACATTTGTTTTCTCTCTACATATATGTTTTCTTCCTTGCTTAGCCATTTCAAGGTTGGTCCAGACATCAAATTGCATCTTCTAAGAATAAAAATATTTTCCTAAATATGTACAAAATCATTATTACACCTAAGAAAACTAACATTAATTCAATTTATAATCCAACATACAGTCTATACTCAAATTGTTCCAAGTGCTCCCAAAGCCCCAAAATGCCTTTTGTAGTTTTCTCTCCTTTTTATTTTTAATCCAGCATCCAAATGTCATGCATTGCATTTCGTTGTTAGGTCTCTCTAATCTTTTTAATTTAAATATTCCCTCTGCTTTTTTGTGTTTCATGATATTAATGTTTTTAAAGAATCTAGGCCAGCTGTCTGTCACAATGTCCCACTTTCTGGATTTGTCTGATTGTTCCCTCATGATTAGATTTGGTTTAACATATTTGGCATGAACTTTACCTAGGTGATATTACATCAAATCAGGAGACATATGACACCATATGATACTAACTTTGATCATATGGATAAAGTGATTTCCACTATACAGATACATTTTTCACTTTGTAAGAGATTAACCCATGAAGAGATACTTTGAACCATGTGAATATCCTGTTCCCCACCACCTTTATCCAAAAGACTTATTATCCAGTGATTATCCTTGACTTGTCAATTATTGATTTTGGGTTAAACACTGAGAGTTTTGTACTCTATCTTTTCTTCTATATCTATTAATTAGCATTCTCTGTAAAAAAGGGCTCTATCTATCTATCTCTCTATATAAATGAGATACAATGATATGTCACTATAGACTCATGCTTTTACTTTTTGTTTAATGTGGAACAATACATCGTTATAATTATTCTTTTTTGATGTTCAAATTGTCCAGATTTGGCTAGTCATATCTACTTCATGCCAATTCCTAGAGGTAGACACATTCTCACTTTGGTTAATTTTTTGTTGAGTTGCTTAAATTTTTCAATGGGCTCTCATTTTAAATGGATTTTGAGGGGCTTTCAAGATGGTGGCATAGGTGGACTCTGAGCTCGCCTCCTTCCACAGACACAAACAATTTACGACTATTCTTGGAACAATTACCCCTGAGAGAGAACAGAAAACTAGATAAAAAGAACCCTCGCAACACGGACAGTCCTGACTGAGGTAGAAGAGGCAGAAATTACTTCTGGAGAGAAAAAAAGCCACCTTCACAAGCTGCAGCACTTCACAGCCTGCAGGAGCAACCCTAAGGTACACACCCTTCCCTGGAGGAGCGAGGGATCTGAGTGGGGGAGCGTTACCACTATAAGCATCCTTTGGAATCAGCACAACTGAGATGAGTATCATAATATCTGGCTTTGCTGGCTATTAACTAGAATGGGGAATACCCCCAGAAAAGCTATGGACATAAGCAGAAAAAATCCAGCTCTTAAAGGACCCACACACAACTTCACGCATTTCAGAAAACAACCTAAAATCACCAGAAAGGTGCACAGTCCTTTGGTGAAAAGAGAATCACCGGAGAGGCTCTGGATACATCTCAGTGAGAGGTGAGGCCTCTTCAGGAACTGAGACATTGGTGGCAGCCATTATTGTGACCTATTACAAGCGTACTGAGACAGACACTGGCAGATGCCATTGGAGTTCCCCACTGGCCTGTTAGCCCAGGGTTGGCCCCACCCACTAGAGCACAGTTTTAATCTAGCTCAGCCAGGGCAGGCAGACTTCCCTAGGGACTGGCCCCACCAAACAGCAAGCCCTCAGGCAACTTGTGGGCCTATTAGTCTGGGTGCCTGCATCTCCTACAGTCCAGCAAGTGGGTCTGCCTCTGCAGGGCAGGGAGTGAACAATGAGTGGAGTGTGTGGGGTGTTGGTGGAGTGTGTGGGGCCTCTGCAGTGGGGCAACTGGGTCCACTTCAGGGGGTCAGGTTGCACACTCAGGGCAGGACTGTGTTGATGGTATGTGTGGCCACATGGGCAGTGGGGCTTGTCAGTTGCAGAAGACTTGGCTTCTCAAACAGCCACATAGGGCATTGGTCTCACCTTCCAAAACCTGAAATAATTGTGTGCTCCCATGCCTGGGGAAGGCCCCACTCAGCTGCAATCCTGAAAGAGCTGACAAGAGCCTTGCAGGCCAGATGCCTACAGCAATTGTAAGCCCCTGATCTTAGCAACCAGCCATGCTAAGGGCTTACTCGCTTAATAGAAAAACTGCAACAGGAATGTGCTATTAGACCTTGCAGCCAACTGTGCTGGGGCCCCCCACTCCCACTAAAGTGACTGAATGGTCTACAGCAGCCACATGCAGCTGAGAATGACAACCAGCTGGTCAGGGGGATATCCTAGCCTCCCTGGGCACCTACACCAATAGTAACCCTGCCACAACAGAAGAACACATGTAACACATACAGGGGACACCCATGGAACATTTGGAACTGGTTACGAGAGGGAAGCACACAGCTGGGCCTCATAAGGCATCTCTTACATAAGACCACCTATCCAAGATCAGGAGATGTAGCTGACCTATGTAATACATAGATATAAGCACAGAGAAAGAGGCAAAATGAGGAGGCAAAGAAATACGTTCTAAGTAAGGGAACAGGACAAAAACGCGGAAAAAGAACTAAATGAAACAGAAATAAACAATCTATTTGATAAAGAGTTCAAACAAAAAGTCATAATGATGCTCACTGATCTTGGGAGAAGAATGGATGAATGCAGTGAAAACTTCAACAAAGAATTGAAAAATATAAAAAAGAACTAAAGAATACAATATTGGAAATGAAAAATCCACTAGAGGGACTCAATAGCAGAGTAGGCGATACAGAAGAATGGATCAGTCAGCTGGACGAAAGACTAGAGGAGATCAGCCAAGCTGAAGACAAAAAAGAAAAAAGAATTAAAAAGAACAAGGATAGTCTAAGGGACCTCTGGGCAACATCAAGCATACTAACATTCATATTATATGTGGCCCAGAAGGGGAAGAGAGAGACAAAGAGCCAGAGAATCTATTTAAAGAAACAATAGCTGAAAATTTTCCTAACCTGAGGAAGGAAACAGCCATCCAGGTACAGGAAGAATAAAGAGCACCAAACAAGATGAACCCAAAGAGGCCCACATAGAGACACATTATAATTAAAATGTCAAGAATTAAAGATAAAGAGAGAATCCTAAAAGTTGCAAGAGAAAGACAACAAGTTCCATACAAAGGAAACCCCATAAGGCAATCAGCTGACTTCTCAGCAGAAACCTTATAGGCTAGAAGGGAGTGACATGATATATTTAAAGTTCTGAAAAGAAAAAACCTACAGCCAAGAATAATCTACCGAGAAAGGTTATCATTAAGAAGGGAAGGAGAGGGGGCTGGTCCAAGGGCACAGCAGTTAAGTTCACATGTTCCACTTCAGTGGCTTGGGGTTCGCCAGTTCGGATCCTGGGTGCAGACATGGCACCGCTTGGCAAGCCATGCTGTGGTAGGCATCCCACATATAAAGTAGAGGAAGATGGGCATGGATGTTAGCTCAGGGACAGTCTTCCTCAGAAAGTAGAGGAGGATTGGTGGCTCAGGGCTAATCTTCCTCAAAAAACAAAAAAAAGGATGGAAGGAGAGACAAAGAATTTCCCAGACAAGCAAAAATTGAAGGAGTTTATTCACCAAAGGAGTTTCTTACAAGAAATGTTAAAGGTACTTACTTAAGGGGAAAAGAGAAGACCACAAATGGGAATACAAGAATTATCAAAAAAAATAGCAATACAATTGCTGGTAAAGGCAAAAATACAGTAAAGGTAGCAGATAAACCATCTACGATGATAATATGAAGGTCAAAAGACAAAAGTACCAAAATTACCTATTTCCATGATAAGAGAGTAATGGAAACACACACACACAAAAGAGGTTAGGTATGATATCAAAAACATAAAATGTGGGAGGAGGGGAGTAACAGAGTAGAGCTTTGAGAAAGAGGTCAAACTAAAGAGACCATCAACTTAATATAGATTGCTATACATAGGTTACTATATATGAACCACATGGTAATCACAAACCAGAAACCTATAATTAATGTGCAAATAATTAACAGAAAGCAATCCAAACATAATACTAAAGAAAGCCATCAAACCACAAGGGAAAAGAGCAGGAGAAGACGAAAGGAACAGAGAAGAACTACTAAAACACCCAGAAAAAAGTAACAAAATGGCAATAAGTACACACTTATCAATAGCTACTTTAAATGTCAATGGACTAAATGCTCCAATACAATGGAATAGCATGGCTGATTGGATAAAAAAAATATTGGATAAAATTGGATAAAAATATAACAATATATAAGACCCATGTATATGTTGCATACAAGAGACACACTTCAGACCTAAAGATACTCACAAACTCAAAGTGAAGGGATGGAAAAAAATACCCCATGCAAATGGCAATGAAAGAAAGTAGGGTAGTAATACTTAAATAAGATAAAATAGACTTTAAAACAAAAACTGTAACAAGCGACAAAGAAGGGCACTACATAATGATAAAGGGAACAATCCAATAAGAGGATATAAACATTCGTAAATATCTATGCACTCAACATAGGAGCACCTCAATATATAAAGCAATTATTAACAGACATAAAAGGAGAAATAGACAGTAACACAATAATAGTAGGAGACTTTAACAATCCACTTACATTAATGGATAGATCATCCAAACACAAGATCCATAGGGAAACATTGGCCTTAAAGGACACACTTGGCCAGATGGACTTAGTAGACATATACAAAACATTCCATTCAAAAACTACAGAATACACATTCTTTTCAAATGCACATGGAACACTCTCCAGGATTGATCACATATTAGGCCACAAAACAAGTCTCAATAAATTTAAGAAGATTAAATAATACCAAGCACTGGTGAATTCTACCAAACATTCAAAGAAGAGTTAATACCTGTCCTTCTCAAACTCTTCCAAAAAATTGAAGAAAAAGGGATGCTTCCTAACTCATTCTATGAAGCCAACATTACCCTAATACCAAAATCAGACAAGGACAACACAAAAAAAGAAAATAACAGGCCAATATCACTGATGAACATCAATGCAAAAATCTTCAACAAAATGCTAGCAAATGCAATACAATACATTAAAAAGATCATACACCATGTTTAAGTGGGATTTATTCCAGGGATGCAAGGATGGCTCAACATCCACAAATCAATCAACATGATACACCACATTAACAAAATGAAGAATAAAAATCACATGATCATCTCAATAGATGCAGAGGAAGCATTTGACAAGATACAGCATCCAATTATGATTAAAACTCTGAATAAAATGTGTACAGAAGGGAAGTACCTCAACATAATAAAGGCTATATATTACAAACCCACAGCTAATATCATTCTCAATGGAGAAAAAGTGAAAGCTATCTCTCTAAGAAGAGGAACGAGATAAGGATGCCCATTTTCACCACTCTTATTTAACATAGTATTGGAAGTCTTAGCCAGAGCAATGAGGCAAGAAAAAGAAATAAAAGAGATCCAAATTGGAAAGGAAGAAATGAAACTATCACTATTTGCAGATGACATGATTTTATATATAGGAAACCTTAAAAAATCTACCAAAAAACTTTTTAAAATAATAAATGAATATGCTAAAGTTGAAGGAGACAAAATCAACATAGAAAAATCAATTGTTTCTATACATTAACAATGAATTAGCAGAAAGAGAAATTTAAGAATACAATCCCATTTATAATTGCATTAAAAACAATAAAATACCTAGGAATAAACTTAACCAAAGAGGTGAAAGATCTGTACACTGAAAACTAGAAAACATTGTTGAAAGAAATTGAAGAAGACACAAAGAAATGGAAAGATGTTCCACGCTCTTGTATTGGAAGAATTAACATAGTAAAAACATAGTCCATGCTTCCTAAAGCAATCTACAGATTCAATGCAATCCCTGCCAAAGTTCCAATAACATTTTTGACAGAAATATAACAAAGAATGATAAAATGTATGTAGAACAACAAAAGACCCCGAATAGCCATAGAAATCCTGAGAAAAAAGAACAAAGCTAGAGATATCACACTCCTTGAATTCAAAATATAATGCAAAGCTATAGTAACCAAAACAGCATGGTACTGGCACAAAAACAGAAACACAGATCAACGGAACAGCATTAAGAGCCCAGAAAATAACTCCCTACACCTATGAACAGCTAATTTTCAACAAGGGAGCCAAGAACATACAATGGAGAATGGAAAGTCTTCAATAAATGGTTTTTGGAAAACTGGAAAGCCTGAAAGTAAACCAATATTTTACACCTTACACAAAAATTAACTCAAAATGGACTAAAGACTTGAATGTAAGACCTGAAACCATGAAACTTCTAGAAGAAAACATAGGGAATACCCTCTTTGACATCAGTCTTAGCAGCATATTTTCAAGTACCATGTCTGATCAGACAAGGGAAACAACAGAAAAAATAAACAAGTGGGACTACATACTAAAAAGCTTCTGCACAGCAAAGAAACCATCAACAAAATGAAAAGACAACCTAACAATTGGGAGAAGATATTTGCAAACCGTATATTAGATAATTGGTTAATATCCAAAATATACAAAGAACACATACATCTCAACAACAACAACAAAAAACTAACAACTCAATTAAAAAACGGGCAAAAGATCTGAACAGGCATTTCTCCAAAGAAGATATATAGATGGCCAACAGGCACATGAAAAGATATTCAACATCATTAAATATCAGGGAAATGCAAATCAAAACTACAATGAGATATCACCTCACTCCCGTCAGAATGGCCATAATCAATAAGACAGGAAACAAGTGTTGGAGAGGATGTGGGGAGAAAGGAACCCTAATACACTGCTGGTGGGAGTGCAAACTGGCACAGCCACTATGGAAAACACCATGAAGATGCCTCAAAAAATTAAGAATAGAACTACCAAATGATCCAGCTATTCTACTGCTGGATATTTATCCAAAGAACATGAAAACATGAATGCATAAAGATACATGCACCCCTATGTTCATCTCAGCTATCTCAGCACTATTCACAATAGCCAAGACTTGGAAGCAGCCTAGGTGCCCATCAACGGACAAACGGATAAAGAAGTTGTGGTATATATACACAATGGAATACTACCCAGCCATAGAAACAATGAAATCCAGCCATTTGTGACAACATGGATGGACCTTGAGGGTATTATGCTAAGTGAAACAAGTCAGAGGGAGAAAGGCAAATACCATATGATCTCACTCATAAGTAGAAGATAAAAAACAACAACAAACTCATAGAAACAGAGATTGGATTGGTGGTTAACAGAGGGGAAAGGGAGAGGGAGGAAGACAAAAGGCACGATCAAGCACATGTGAATGGTGATGGATTTTAATCAGTCTTTGGGTGGTGAACATGACGTAGTCTAAACAGAAATCGAAATATAAAGATGTACACCTGAAATTTATATAATGTTTTAAACCAACGTCACTGCCTTAAATAATTGATTAATTTTTAAAAATTGATTTTGATATTTTCTATGAGAAACTATTCATACTGTTTAGGTAGGTGAGTAAATGATTGACCGTCTGAAGGTAGCTTGAATGAGAATAGTCCAGAGTAGTGCACTTGGAAATACTGATGTACCATTTGGCTCTACATTTGGTAGCAAGTGGGGCTTTAATTCAGTTTTAATGGGGTTTATTTCAGGATATTTTATTTAAATAAAGCTATTAATGCTAACAATAAACAGGGATTAAAAATTAACCTCAATCTCACAAATCTTACCTTACCTTTTCTTTTCTAAGTCACCTCTATGCATTTTACATTGTTGTAATATGCATATTTACATATATTAGTTGTTTTCACCTAATAAAAATTTACATATATTAGTTGTTTTCACCTAATAAAAATTTTTTAATGTTTCAGAGAGATCAGACATAAGCTTGAAGATATATAGAGTTTCACATCATATATCATAAAACCAAACCCTATCACAGACTAAATTTTTGAGTTAACTAATTTTTAAGATAAAAGTAATATAAGTACATGGCAAAAAAGGGAAGTCAAAGAGTACAGGATGGAATATAATAAAATGACATTTTCTTTCTATTCAAGACTATATCTATCCTTTCTCAAAGTCATCCTCTTTTCACAGCTTCTTGAGTTTCCTTCCGGAAATTTCAAATTCATAAAAATAAGTGTAGGTGAATCCTTTGTTGTTGTTATTGCTAAACAAATGGGAATTTACAACCAGTGTTCTGCATTTGACTGGTGCCCTGAACTGAATTTGAGAAACTTTCACATCAGAACACACCAGTCAGCTAACTCACTTTCACTGCATAGTTAGACTATAATTTATTTAACCAGTACCATACTGATTGATAGTTTTCACATTTCTTTATTTGCTTGTTTTTTACTGTTGCAAGCAATTGTGTAACAAATATAACTGCATATATATCTTTGGGGGCATGTGAGAATGTGCATTTAGAATAAATAACTAGTAGTAAAATGACCGTCAAAAGATCAAGGTATTTTTTTTTAACTCAAAGTTTGCCTGTTTTAATGGCAAAGGTTGGATGTCATCATATTTGAGTTACAAATGAACCAAGTACACCTGAAATACCAAGTACAGCTGACAACACTCTCAAATGCAATAAAAATACAAAGTATGTGGGCAGGTTACACTAGGAGTCATAGGGTGAAAAGGTATATTTAGGATAACTCAAAGAAAGTACGTTCAAGCTCCAATTTACAATTTGTGACCCAAAATTACTTTATAAATTGCTTGAACTTACACTGCACTTTTACATAGAAAGTTTTATAAATGGTGGCATGGGTCTTGGGCCAACTCATAGCAGCCCATTTATCCCATAATGTAGATAAATGGTAGCATTAATTGTACCACAGGACTTCTATTTAGTGTTGGTGCTCCAGGGTGCAATCCTCCATTATCTGCTCCTCTTGAATTAAACGTCCCCCTGGGTGATCTCAGACACCTCCACCTCCACTCCACCTCCATCACTCACCAATGATTCCAAGATCTGTATCTCCATTTATCACCTCTGTTGAAATCTCCAGATCCATATTATATATTCTACTTTTGATTGGACATTTCCACCTGGAAAACCCACATGCACTTAAAATTTAGCAAGCTCAGAGCTAAACTCATTATATCCTGCTCTTCCCTCACTTTCTTAGACTTGCTCCTTTTCTTGTTCACTTGTTCTCCATGGTTAGAATCTTGAGGTCATCTCACAGCTCAACAATTTCATCATGCTATGTATTTGAAGATGCTATCTCTGTCTAGAATCATCCTCTTTCCCATTCCATGGCCAGAAAAACTCGTCTTTCTTCTTAAAGACCCAGCTCAAGCGTCTCTTCTGTGAAGACTTGCTGACCCCCTTGCCACAATCCCAGAACAAGCAGAGTGAGTGTTTCAGGGCACATTTTATTTTGAGAGATATTATCAGTAGTGTATGAGAGTTATCTCTTCCCCTAGACTCTTGGTAATACTATACAGTAGCAAAATTCTAATCTCTGCCATATGCCAATGTCATAAGTGAAAATTAAGTTTAATTTCTTTAAATATGAGATAAGCATTTTTCTCCATGTTTATAAACCCTCTATACTTTTTATCAATCTCCATCTCTGTGATTTTTCATTGATTTATAGGTCTGTCCTTTATGGTTTTGTAAGAAGTCTCTATAAAAATGAGGAAATTAGAGCTTTGTCAGTTGCATCAATGAAAGTATATCTTTTTCCCTAGTTTGATTGCTTATGGTATATTTTCCATATGTAGTCAAATTGATCACTATCTTGTTATATTACTTACTGGTTAATAAAGCTTTCCCCACTTGTTAATAAAAAGTTTGATAACATTATCTTCTAGTACTTTTATGTTTTCATGCTTTTATATTATAGTACTTTATCCATGGAAATTGGGTGTAAGGAATGATTGAAGCTGGCTTTATTTTTTCCCAAATGGCTAGCCAAGCTGACACAATATCATTTATTGAATTGCCCCCACTAATCTGAAATGTCAACCATATTCCACCCTAAATTCTCACATATATTTGAACCTATGTCTAGACTCTATTTGGTTCCATTAATTTGTCTCTCTGTTGCTATACCAGAACTGTTTTCATTATGGAATATTTAAGTACGTACTGGGTCTAGTAGGCACTCCCTCCCTTTCCACTTAGAGTTGAGGACTTGGGCCCTGGTCCACCTGGGTAGTGGAACATACTACCTACATTCAAACCCTGCCTCTGCTATTTACTGTGAGACCTTGGACAAATTAAATTCTCTGTGCCTCCATTTCCTCACCTATAATGGTTATAATAATAACAATTGCCCCATAGGGATGTTGGCAGGCATAACTGATATAATTCATACAGAATGCTTAGAATCATGCCTGGTAAAGAGTAAGATTTTAATGAATGTTAACATTTTCTTTCCAGAAAATTTTCTGGCTATTCTCAGATTTTTATTTCTCTATGTGAACATCAGGATTGATTTGCCAATTTTCAAACATTCTGAAGTAGCCAGCTTCCAAGATGACCCCAATGATTCACGACTCCTAGAATTTATGCCCTTAGGTAGTCTCCTCTCACATTAAATAGGGCTGACCTGTGTAACCAATAGGATATTGCAGAAATAACAGTGTGTGACATTCAAAGCTAGGTCACAAAAGACACTGGTGCTTCCACCTTATGCTCTCTCTTGGATCATCGCTCTGGAAGAAGCCAGCCGTCATGTTGTAAAGACATTCAAGCAGCCTCTGGAGAGGCTGACATGGAAGGAACTAAAGCTTCCTGCCAACAGCCATGGTCATGAGGGTGAACTATAGGAATAGAGAATCTTCCAGCCCAAGTCAAGCCTTCAGATGACTGCAGCCTTGGCTGCAACATCATGAGAGACTCCAACCCAGAACCACCCAACTAAGTTGCTTCCACATTCCTGACACACATAAACTGTGTGAAATAATAAACATTTATTGTTGTTTTAAGTCACTAAGTTTGAGTTAATTTTGTCAAGCATATCTAATATATGTTCCTATTAGCAATTTTATTGGGAAGGCATTGCATTTACAGACTCATTTATAGAGAACTGACCTCTTCGCAATATTGAACATTCCTATGCAAGTAGAATTTCTGTCTTTCCATTGAGTTAAGAGTTTTTTTAATCCAGTAGAAATTTTAAGTTGTGTTCATCTACATCTGGTACAGTTCCTTTATTATTTTTGTTGCTATTTCCTTCTATTTTATTCTCTAAATTGTATTGATACTATCAATTTTAATGCTATTAATCTTCTATTAACTTTGTAACCAGCCAACTTGCTGAATTTTGTCATTTTTCCAGTAGTTAGACAACTGTTTGGGATTTTTCAAGTGTATAATCATATCAGTGCAAATGATAATTTTGCCTCATATTTTCCGTTTTATAGCTATTATTTCTTTACAGCTATTATTTTGTAATTGCATTAGCTGAAGTAATAAATATTAGCTCTATAAATGTGTTGTGCCAGAAGACATTATAAACCATCAGTATTTATCAGTTTGATTTCTTCCATTATTCTGAATATTCTTATAGTTAAAGACTGCCACCTTCCCCAATTTGGTTGAAATGATTAACATTTTTATTTAATAACATCTATTTTTAATAGATATATTAATAATTAATTTTTAATTACACCGAATCAAACCTTACTTTCAAGTTCTTAGTAATACGACTAAAAAATGTAAGAGATGACAGTCATTGTTGTCACAGTTCACTATCTTTCATTTACTATCCTTAATCCTACTTGACCTTTAACCAAACGATTTAATTATCCTTCTAACCCAAGGAAAGTAGAAATCAGAACTACAGAAATAAATAAAAACGTGCTTCTACATGAAAAAGGTTAAAATTGAAAGGGAGCAACATATGGACACTGCTTAGGAAAATAAAATATTCCCAAATAAATTTTTCTTTTAATAACTTTCAAAAGTAAAGCAATCAATGAAAGATTTAAGTTGAAAAACAATTTCAAGATGGAACAGGATAGGAAGGAAGCAATGGGGAGCATTTTTGAGACCCAGGAAGATGAGAACACTACAGGGTAACTGATAAATTGATTTTTAATAATGTTAGAAGCTTGCAAACCCTCTCTCCTCATTGTGCTACACTAAGAGAATACACTAGCAGGTGTTAAAACACCCTCCAAGGATTTTCAATTTCATTATTACATTCACGTGAAGGAAAGGAAAGCCAAAATAACGCCTAGGGAAGTAAAATGTTCATTATTACCTACAGTTGCTTAGTGTCAGTTTTTTCCTTATCTATGTCTACCAGAAGAACGTCTAGCACTTTATACAGAAGGCAAAATCAACATCCAAGTTTAGAGTTGGAGACTCTGCATTTTACAGATTGTAATTCTAGAACATTATCTTGCAAATAAATGATAATTCTGCTTGAGAAGACATTCTTCTATGCTTTACTGACAAATGTTAAGCCAAGACTTTCCAATGTGACTTATCACAATGCCAGATTTATAAGCAGGTTTGATCAACACTAGCAGAATCATCTTACACCAAACATTACAGGATTTACAGGAGTACAGACCGTGACGGTAACATGTAAGCTGGCTTTTCCTGTGCTTAATGTAGAAACACAGACGTGTTAAGCTCAAACCTTTTCAAGTCTTAACATCTGTTGTGAGCATGATGAAAAACAATAGGCTTGGGAAATTAGATTTGTTTCAATACTAATTTCGGTGGCCTGACTCAATGTAGCTACAGGAGTGATATGAAGAATAGCAAGAGTAAGAAAGACTATTTAATCCCGGCCAGGAAATTTGTGATTGTTGGGACTCTGCAGATTTGAAGCCTCAGTTAGGACGTTGCAGAATGTTCTTTTCAAATACCCAACTATTCCCTTCAGAAGCACAGCGTAAGATTTATTGCAGCACCTTAGTCAACAACTAAGGAGAGAGGGTTTCATCTTCACTTCCTATACCATCTGAACTGGGGTTATATGAGTTCCTTTGAAATAAATATTTTGTTGATTTTCTGTACCCCCTTTCACAACTCCAGCTAACATTTACACCAACAACAATACATATTGGGTTTTTATATCAATAGATTCTCCTTAGTCTTTGCTTAACAAACATATCAAGGTCTTAGCGTTAATAATTCAATCACATTTTCTTTGTAAAATTTTCTCTTCCTCTTTTACTTTTCCTGGACAGAAATAAACAAGGTGGTTTAAATTTTTGTCTTATGTTGCAATAAAGTCTAATAACAAATATATGAAAAATAAACTTTCTTTAAAGAAAAATGACTGGCAAGCTACAACTTGCGCCAAGCTACACCATCAATATACTTTCAGAAGTGGAGTGAATCTCAGTCTCAGGGGGTTGAAATATAATACCCATGGATATTTCCTTTTTCAGGAAGTGTTGTGACATTCTATTTAAATGTTTGAAAATGTGATGCAGAGCTTTTGGAGAGAGTTGTTTTGAAAGAGAGAGAAATAAGCAAAGAACAATATGATTATAAAACAAACAAAAGACCACCACAATAACTTCCTTAAAAATATAACATAGAACATACAAACACTCTTGATTTGCTTATTTTAAATTATGGAGAAAAGCCAAAAATCTGAGAACAGATTGCTTTATTTTTTGACTTTAATTTATCAGACCAATCCTGATCAACAACTCAAAAAATGTTAACTGAAAATTGTACTAATATGTTAAGATTATTGCAAATTCAAAATTAAAGTTAAACATTGGATTGAACATGAAATCAAATCTTACATTTAAGTTTACAAATTTCTGTTTATGGGGAGCATAACATTTAGGGCATGAGTAGTCAGTCAAGGACAGAGAGTTCCAGGATGTAAATGTCATGAAATTTTAATTTTGTAAACCTTACACTTGTTCAATCTCTTTCCCTGTTAGTTGACTGTATTCAAAACATCCCTAACTTTTATCTGTGACATAATCAGTAAACCCCAACTGCCACATGAGACTAAGGACACTTTGATTAGCTATCAGGCTTTTCTTCACTTTTATTCTTCCTTGAACAGTACATCAAATCTTCAGGAGCATGTGTGACCTGAAGAGATCTAGACATAAAGAGATTGGCTGTTTATGCAAGTGCCCACCACTTTGAAGAGTGCCTTGGGAAATCAGTCGAGACCTTTCTGAAGTTGGGCTATTCTAACTGCCCTGGATGCTGGCTCTCTGGGTGGCAAAGTAGATGCCTGAGGTCCTTGTGAAGAAAAATCTGAGTCCCTCTGTGAGCGAGCATTTCACAACACAACATTTAGCAATGTTTCATTGAATCCACCAGAACACACATTGGTTTCAGTAACTTTGACAAATAGTTCTTTGGGAAAAAAATGCTATGGGAGGCATATTTGCCAATTATGTCACAATCCAAGCTAAGTTTCACCTTACATGGTTTGTCATTGATTAGTATTATTTCAAATGCTGATGTATTTTGAAGCACATTCCCTCAGACCCTCTAAATATGATACAACCCACAGCTTTCAGTGTTATGTGAATAGCTAACATTTCTTGATGCTGAGTAATTGGAACTGCAATAATAGGTCCTCAACCTGACTCTAATGGATTTTGAATGTTACACCTCCCTAGATGGCTTTCTCTTTTGCAGAATCTATATCCAACATTCTTGAATTTTCCAGGAAAGTGCTGCTGTAATACTGCAGTAAAGCAAGTGTTAGTAGTTTTCCATGACCTGTAGATTTTCTGGGGCAAACACCTCCTGCCACATTTTTGCTGACTCCATTGCTAAGAATTCTCTGATTGTATATTATTGACATTTGCATTTATTTATTTCTTCAACAAATACTTACTGAATTCTTTCTCTCTACCAAAGACTTTGCTAGGTGCTAGAGATACAGAATGGATAAGAGATTTATATCCTTTGCCTTAATGGGCCCAAAGCCAATTGGAAGACACCAATAATTAAACAATAGCTCTTCAGTATACACATTCTGGAATAGAAAGCACACAGTGGGGTCACCCAGCCCAGTCATGGTGGAAAGGAAAAAGTGAAGAAGGGAGTCAGGTAAAGTACCTGGAGAGAATGTCATTTAACTGGGATCCAGAAGGTGACAGGGGAAAAAAAGAGATAGCGAAAGGAGGCAGAGGATAGGAGTGGATTTTTCCTAACCATAGACATGTATAGTATGTTCTGTTCCTCTTAATCCTAAGGCCAAAAACAATGTGGCATTACTGCCCAGCATCTGTTCTAATTATACTATTAATTTCTATTAATGTGAACTGTGGTCCAGTCAGAAGGAACGAATTTATCATAGATTCCAAATATCAGGAAATCTGAAAGTATAAAATTTAAAAATGCCCCCAAACTGCAAAGTCGGAATATGTACACAGGGATGCTTTCATCAGGCTACTGGCTTCATTTATGAAATTCAATTGTCTGAACAAAGACTGATGAAATGATGATAATTTCATCAAACTGGGTCTTAGGTGGAAAAGAAACAGCAAAAGAACCTAATGAAGCATGAATATGATTGAGATAAATGGTCAACAATTGCATACTTTTGTGGGCAATGTCATTATATGTTTCTTGACAGAATGGAAGTTTGGGCAGATAAATCCAGGAAGTAGGCTGTATCAGTTATCTATTTCCGCACGACAAATTACCACGAAACTTAGCAGCTTAAAACAATGCACACCTATTATCTCATAGCTTCTGTGGAACAAGAACCCAGGCACAGCTTACCTGGATCTTCTGCTTTGAAGACCATCTGTATCCTTGACTTCAGAAGGACCCACTTCAAGCTTATGTAATTGTTTGCAGGCTTGAGTTCCTTATTGGATGTGGGCTAGAAGCCACCCTCAGTTCCTTGCCATGGGGATTTCTCCACCATGACAGCTTATTTCATCAAATCATATAAGCCTAGAAGCCAATAGAGTCCCCTATCAAGATACAAGTCACGATCTCTTGTAACCTAATCAGAAAGTGGCATTCCTTCAATGTTACTCAGGGGAGGAAATTACATAAGGCCATTAATGCCAGGAGGCTGGGATCACTCAGGGCCGTCTAAGAGGCTGTCTGCCTTACAGGCTGATTGATGGTCCAGTCTCAGTATGTCTCAGGCAAGTGTAAAGTATGTTCAAGTTTTAGCACAGTTCCAAATCTCTAGCAAGAATATACAAATATGAAATTACAGTACCTGTTTTTCTTGGCTTTATGTTTTTAAGTGTTGCAGGACATTTGGTCCTGTCTAAACTGTCCATAAGACATTTGATCCATGCCAAAAGGTCCCTGATATTTGGTCCTGTCCAAAGCATCCATAAGACATTTCGTCCAGAAGACATTTGGTCCATCAGACATTTGGTCCATGCCAAAAGGTCCTTGATATCTGGTCATATTTGGTTCTGTCCAAAACATCCATGAAAACATTGGGTCCATCCTAAAAGATTCTTGACATTTGGTCCTGTCCAAAACCACTTGGCATAGATGTTTTGTAGAGGACCAAATATTAAGGACATTTTGGTGTGGACCAAACGTCTTATAGACATTTTGTATAGGGCCAAATGTCTGCTAATCTTTTAGAGTAATATTTAGTATGGTCACAAGTATAGCTGGTTCCAACAGATAATTTTATCATGGGTAAGGAATAAAAATACCTTACTCTATAGGATAGAAATGGATGATATGGTAAATATCGTCCTCCAGTACACATGAAGGAAACAGTAGGAAATGTAAATGGTAAATATGGGTGTGGGAAAAATGGATTCTACTGGACAAATAAAATTCTTGCATAACTAGTGGCTTTTGAAATCCACTGGCAATATAACATTCTCATATTATTCCAATAAACAACACTAGGCACTAGATATATGCACACACACTTAAAAATTAATCTAGTCACTAAGACAAACATGCTTTAGAAAAAAGCTGTCTGGCCTGATAACAACAGCACTCTGAAACAACAATATGAATAGGAATATTTCAGGTAATTTGCTAGAAGCTATATTTTGTTTTCTAAGTAATTGCATTTCTCAAGGATTGATGATAGCCTTATGAAAAACAAGGCACTATGAGCTTACTTTAAGAAGATTTCTCCTGAAGACTGCCTAACATAGTGCAAATAGATCTCTAAAACAAAACAAACATCAAAATGTCTCTTAGCACCCCTCTTTCTAGTGTGTTTCTCAAATTCTGCCTTAATCTGTGCTGTGGGGTGAGAATATTACTAACCCCAATGTTTCTCCAACATGAAACCTGAAGATAAGTTTATTAGAAAATGCGACCATGTTCTACTACTTTTGTTCAAACCTGATCCTCACACAATTGAAATAGAAATTCCTGTTTTGTCTTATTATTTACATGTGGAAAAGCAAATAATAAGAGAGAAAGCCAAAAGATCATGTCATAAGATAGCTCATCTATCTATGGGCAAAACAGGCATTCATCTAATACCTCAATCAACAGCCTCATCACACTGATTCTTAGGATGGTATTCTACAAGACCAATGACATGATTCACAAGCAATGTCTCTCATTAAACAGAAACATCCAATGTGAAAGTAACATCAAAAGGAGGACTGAAACAGATACCAAACACCTCTTTGTAATAGAGGACAGTTCAGGGTCAGTGTACACTACTAACCACCACAGGAGAAAGTACAAATTTGATAAACGTACCAAAATGCAATACACTCACTCACCATGTTTAAAAAGGAACCAATCAATAACAAAGGGAATGAGCAGTAGCATTACATAACCAAATCTATAAGTACTCATTGGTCAAAATAGAGTCCTTTGGTACGAAGATCATAAGCTTTGATGTCCCAAGTATCTATCAACTACCAGTTGTCTGACCTTGGGCAAGTTTTCTAAATTTTGAGACTCAATCTGTGAAATGACAATTATACCTACTTCTCAGAAGTTACTTAAGTAAGTATCCCTATCTTCTGATTATTTCTATGGTTTTTCTAGTTTCTTTTAGTCATAAGTAAAATATATTATATTGATTGTTGAAGAATTAGTTAGAAAAATTGCTATTTTCTTTGAGCCCAAATTTCCTCATCTGTAAAATGAGGAGGAAAATAGTGCTTATCTTAGGACAACCTTACAGAGTTCTTATGAAGATTAAAGTGTTAATATTTTTTAAAAGCTTTATCTGGCACCTCCATACACACAGCTATCCAACATATACTATACAGGTGTATGTTAAATAAAGCAAAAATAGATAAAAAGTAATCAATGAGTGACTAAAGGATACTATGAAAAAGGACTGATGAAGAAGAAATAAGGGGAGTGGAAAGATAATTAAAAGTTTAAGAGTGAGAAGGAAAAGATAATGGGAGGTATGGTCATGAGAATAATAGCCTTGCTCCCCTCACCAGCAAAGATATCAATGTCCTATCTCAAGAACCTATGAATATGTTACGTGATATGGCAAAGGAGAATTAAGGTTGCTAACCAATTGACGTTAAAACAGAGATTATCCTGGATTATCCAGACGAACCCAATGCAATTGCAAAGGTCCTTAAAAGTGGAAGAGATTGGCATAAGAGGAGGTCAGAGTGACACAATGTGAGAAGGACTGGACCTTCCATTGCTGGCTTTGAAGATGGAAGAGGGCCACAAGCCAAAAACTGTGGGCAGTGTCTAGAAGCTGGAAAAGGCAAGAAAACAGATTCTCCCTTTGAGCCTCAAGAAAAGAATGCAGCCTTGCCAACACCTTGATTTTAGCCCAGTGAGACAAGTGTTGGAATTTTGACCTATAGACACCACAGTTGTTTTGTTTTAAGCCATTAAGTCTACAGCAATTCATTACAGCAGCAATAGGAAACTAACACAGATAGGCTGAGGAGTAGTAAGATAGCATGTCTCTCAGGCAAAAAAGGAACATACTAATGAATCTGGTTTTCATTGATGCTGAAGAGTAAGAAATCCCTTCTATTGGTAAATAATTCTCTTTGTATGAAAGGAAAGTTTCCATAAAACTTTGGCTAGTTTGGCAGTTATGATAAGTCCCTTTAAGAGACGAGAGAAGTAGTACAATATTGACTACAGAATACAGATGTGGAGTCAGAAGACATGGCATTTAGCCCCTGAAATACTTAGAAATCCTTTCTGAAACATATCAGTTATCTCTAAATTAGAGTCACAGATGGAAGTATTTCTTCTTGAGTAACACAAGCCCAACAATAGTGAGAAGAACAGAATTGTGCCCAGATAAACGATCTGCACTTGACACAGCATGGCTTCTCTCTAGACAGGGTGAATTTTTAGCTGATAATTAAGCACCAAATGAACCATTTGAAAATTTCAGTGCCATGAGCAGAAGAAAATTAAATTAAATCAGAATTAACATATTAGGTCTGGGTTGAGTAAAGACAGATATTGCCTTGTCTGGATTCTGTCTTGTTAAGGAGAAGCTATTCTTCAAAACATTCAACTCTGAAACACAATTGATAGGATGACATTAGCAAGTAAACATGATAATTGAATCATTTAAGTTCAAACTAATGTGCAACAGAATGTTCTATTGGTTACAAGGGTAACGCTTCAGGGAAACTATATGAATGTGTTTGTTACTCAGTTCAACTCAACACCTACTGTTGATCCAGGCATAATATTAGATGCTTAGACTTTAAAACTAAGACACAGTCCCTTCATGGAATTCATAGTATAGATGAAGGGAACATAAACAAATAACTAAAATATAGCAAATAAGATGCAAAGAAATACAAACTGCCATTGAATTTCAAATCATGAGAGTCCAAATTTGGAAAGTAACCATTTGCCCATAGATGCCCCAATCTGTGAATGAAAAAGTTTTTTAAAAAATTTAAATCAATAAGTTCTTAATATTATTTTCACCCACATCCTGTTATGAATCTGATGAAAATCATGGACCTTCTTTGGATGGAAGACAAAGGAGTTTGGTTGTCGCTGATGGTGAAGGCTATGAAACCTCGTCTATTAGTACATAATTTCCATTGGATAAAAGAAAAAGTTCAATGGTGGAGAAAGGGTAACAAATACGAACATAGTCACACATGGATGCATTCAACTTCAGGATGTTCGTCTGAACTCCTGATTTAGAGCATCCTATATCAACTGAAGATATGTAAGCTACAAGTCATCTCTACATATGGTAAGTAAAATAGACAGACTAAATAATTATTTTAAGCAAAGTTTATAAAAAATTTTACACCAACGGTAGAAGAGAATGAAAATGCATCCCATAGAGTTTGGGAGCCCTTCTTAGCAAGAAAGACATATTCTCAAAGTTTCAACCTTTAGTTTTTAAAAGTCCACAAGAATTTTTATCCAATTCCATAATATATTTACTTTCTTACATAAAAAATGGCTTACCTGCTTACCATTCAAGACATACTTACTATAGCCCTTCAATCTCCATTTCTCAGCCCCCACATCTCTCCAAAAAAAAAAATTTCTTTCTGGTAAAGTTGACAGCACAGGTAGATATGCCTAGTGTCATATCCACCCTAGAGCTTCACAAAACCCAGGGCACATTACTGTACATCCCCAGGGTAAGAGTATCTCAGATCAAAAAGCACCGTGGAGAATTTGTTAGAGTGGTCTCTTCATGGAAAGGAATTTGTACATAATATAATTTACAAAATATAATAAATTTATATAGGGGCTGCTTCTGATATAATGAAAACTACCCACATATATGTATGCACGTATATTTATAAATTGGTTCTTTCTAAGGTTCACATGGTGCCAGGTTGCCCACGTGAAGAAAAACTAGTCATTCTACAGAATTAAATAAGAGCCCTTCCCACGAGCAGACAAAAAGCAAGCCTCAAGATTAAAATAAAGTGATTTTTAATTGGGTTAAAGTTTTAAATTTATTTTATTGTTTTAATTTATACATTTAAGATGTAACTTAAAAATTAACATCATTAACATTTCAACCCACTTTTTAAACATAGTAAATGTTTTTTAAAGCAATGCATCAGATTTCTTCTTCCCCAATTGAAAACTGGCCAAATTCTGCGCACAGATCTAAATAAAAAGAAGAACATTTTATAGATAATTTTTATTTTATGAGAAATGAATGCCATGTTCCCCCAACACTGCCGAGGCCTGTTTGGGAATAAATGGCTGATTTTTTCACATATAACCAGAAAAGAATAAATTAAAAAGACCTTTTTTATTTGTTAGTTTAGCCATTAGGTCTGAGAATAAAACATCCAACATTTCTCTAAAAAATAAGCTGGAAGCTAAGAAAATCCAAAATGCTTTTTTTTTTTTTTTTTTTTGCAAATATTGACTTAAGAATGAGATTAGTGATAAGTATATATCCATTCAAAAACCATTTACTGAACATCTATTATACAACACTGTGTTAGGTCATGAGACCAAAACTATAAAACGCATTGCGAGGCGCAGGCAGAGGACAGCGTTTGCTCTGAGAAACAGACACATAAACGAAATGACGCCAAGGGAGAAGTGTTTAGGAAACCTGAGACTGATTTCAAGGACCCCAGCCAAGCCCACCTAGTTCAGCAAATCTCAGTACCTAGGACAGCAGCGTGCCTGTCTCTGCATCGCGATCGTCAGAGTCAGATCAACCTGGCTAACACTGACTGCTCGCTCCCTCTGTGCCAGGCACTCTGCTGGGTGCTTCACATACACTATCTCATCCAATCTTCCAATCAACCTGATAAGGTAGGGATTATTACCATCCTCAAGTTATATTTGCAGAAAATGCAGCTTAGAGAGGATAACATGCCCAAGGGTACACAGGTGAATTGCAGAGCTTATGTTTGTACCCTTGTCCATCCCTCTCCAAATCCTCTGCCCTGAATCAACCACCACCTGCCCCTTAACATGTAAGGTGTCTTTTGGATTGTGCTGCTTTTTGTTTTCATACATTGAATTCGTTTCTGCAAAGAGCTCCAAGACCAGGACTTCTGGGTGACACGTCCACTTCTTAGATCCTGATAGAGTCCTCTATGATTCAGCAACATGTGGCTTAAAGATAAATGATCTATTTCCAACATACCTAATATACAATAGTCAACAAGGACCCAATAACTGCAAATTTTTTAAATTTAAAAAAAAAACTAACTCAGAAAAAGGGAGACTGGAAAACAATGCACAGAACTTTACAGTCCACGTTACTCATAATACCCAGCTGGACAGAAAGAGCCAGGACTCCTGTCCTAGATGTGAGAGTTAGTTCTTCATCAGCAAACTTGTCAACCCCAATTCTGCTCTCTAGAAAGACTTTCATGATCCTTTCTCTTCCAGAGTCTATGGTTATACCCACAAGGAGCATCATCCTTTTCCACTGTCCTCCAAATCCACACATGAGATGACTATTAAATAACCCCTTTGCAAGATTTGGATAGCAACCCATTGTTAGTTCAAAGTGAACAGGGGTGGCGAGGGGCGAGCTGAGGATTTTTTTAGGAGATGAACAGTCATATGTGAGTTTCTTTGGCAATCCACTTCTGCAATAACTTAATAAACTCCTGGTCTAGTTGATGCCTACATAGCCTTTCCTTCTGGGAACTGCAATCTCTCTGCCACAGGTTCTGGGCCCTGCCTACCCCTTGGCTTTCAGTTTACAGTGCTCTGCTTTGAGGCAGTAAGAAACCATAGCCTCGGGCAGGGAAGCGCCCTCAGAAGGCCTTCTTTCGCCTCAAGCCTGATCACCTCGCAGGTCCAAATGCTTAAGGAGAGGATTTGGGAGATCCTGACAGCACAGGCTCATTTCAACTCCTGTTAAACATCCACGCCCCTGCCTCTGCTTGCTGTAGAGAGAGAATTTGGCTTTTTAATCAACTGACACAGATTTCAGGCTCTAGCCAAAGACGATATCTTTTTTAAAAACTAATTATTCTTGTGCCTGTTTTTTTTTAAATAGACCACTTTCAGCTCTGTGTTTTCCCTTTCTTGTAGGTTATCACCAAAGGTTCCACAGAGAAGCCAGCACACTCCACATCCTGAATTTTCCTACTATTTCCCTAACACTGTAGCCTTGGCAAGCACAACATCTGGATCCCAAGGTACAGTAGGCAGCAGTTTAACTGCCTGTTTTGCAAGCACGTAATCAAAATCACCAATTTTTGAACCCATAAATAAAAGGCCACTCCCTACCCGTGACTATCCAAGACCCCAAAAGCAATGAGCCTTGTTTTGAAAGAGAATTTCAATATAACATTCCTCCAGGAATGCGGTAGATGGAACACATATGGGTACCACCATTCCCTCCTGGATCCCCCTAAATGACAAGAAAGGGGTACCAGTAGTATAGCCTGCAACTAAAGAGTTGAAGAGAAATCCACTGGAGTGACTGACACCTGAGAAAGCTGACACCTAAGCTGGCAGGAGGCAGCCCTGAAGCTGAAGATTTCACACCCCAAAAGCCCAGGAATTAGAGGCACTAGAAAACTCTGAAAGTAGGGAACCATATGGACAGCTGACAAATATTGGTAATACTGGTTGAAGGAAACACTCAGGTTTCCAGATCCTCTCTCCAACTCTTCCTGGACAGGTGACTACCCCTCTCATGCTTCAGCAGAAAACTAGAAGACTACTCTGGAGGTAGCGAAAGAGAAGTTCACATAAGTACTGTGCCCTGAAAACCAGGGATATGTGAAAACCTACAGAGTATTCTCAACAGCCATGCATGTACCTCCCCTGTGAACTGACAACCCAAGAGAAAAAGACCTGCACATCCTGAAAGTTGGAAGTCCCCCTGCAACATGGCTCATCAGTCATTTTTAAATTTTCCAATTAGCCTTTTCATGTCTTGTTCTTAGGCAGCAATTTCAGCCAAAGACCACCAGATATTTGAGGAATGCCTCTAGAAAAACTGAGGCCCAACGTAATCAAAATGAAACAGGAACCTAGAGGTAGCAAAGATAATGAAGAATAAATCTTCAAAATTCTATTATAAATATCACCAGAGATATAAGAAAGGGTATCACATATATAAAAAAGAAAAAGGAGATTATAAAAATATTCATTAAACAAGTGTTCCCAGTGGCCTGATGTCCCCAACAAAAAAGAATTCTTAAAAATGAAAATTTTACAGCACACATAAAAATATTACTTAAAGGGTTGGAAAATGAAATTGAGGAAATCCTCCAGAAAAATAAGTCAAAAAGTTGGAAAAGAGGGGGGAAATTATAAGGAAATTAGGTAATCATCCAGAAATTCCTACTTGCAAAAACAGTTGCTCCAGAAATAAAGAAGAGAGAAAATGGAGGAGAAATTAATAAAGAAGTTTTTTTTATTGTTCCAGATTCTAGAAGACGAATTTCCAAAATGAGAGAACTCATTGAATGCCTAGCTACAAGAATGAAAATACACCTACCTCAACACACACCATCTAATGCATCATCTATTGCACATCATCGTCAAATATCAGAACACTGGGAACTACAATGTTGCAAGTGAGAAGAGGTGAGGTCACCACACAGGATCAGAAATGAGAACACCCTCAGCTATCTCAATATCACCGTTAGAAACTAGAAACAGTGGAAATGTGTTTTCCAAGTCACAATTAATTGTAAGAGTAGAAGAAAATTTTACATCCCACGAACCCTCTCTCAGGATGATACTAGAGGATGTGTCCCACCCAAATGAAGAAATAAACTTAGTAAAAAGGAATCTGAAAAATAAGAGATTCAAGATAAATGACAGGTCATGGGAACTGCCATTTCAGAGACTCTGAAATGAAGCTGACAGCAAAATCCAGAAGAAATGTCTTCAAGAGAAAAACAAAACTGATCAATTATTTCATGTGTTTGGATGTATTGAGGAGAGATTCATACTTCTGTCAGAGTTGAGAACAAAGTAGTGACTGGTCATAGAAAACTGATCGAAGGAGAAAGAAACAATTATTAATTCCAGGAAGGACAAAAGATTATGTAATTATACTATACTTCTTGGCCGACCTGTGAGTAATAGTTCTTATAACAGTACAATCCCAAAGATTGACTTAAAAATATTACAATAACATAATAACTTTAGATGTTTGTATATGTAAATTCAGCTTGAAGATATAAGGCTAAAATCTTATCTTTCTTCTATAGCAGTATATTAATTTTCTAGGGCTATGTGAAATAAGAAAACATACATATTGGTCTCTGCCCCTGGATCCTGGCAGAGCTCCTGAAACCCTTATAATTTCCTCAGTGATAATAGCACTAGAAGCATCTTTTGTTGTAATATTTGGTCTTTGACCCCGGTTCCTGACACAGAGCTCCTAAATCCCTCGGAATTTCCTGGGTGATAGGAGTGTCTTGTTCTAACAAGCTTCAGGATGGGGGCTGGTCACCAGAAAGACCAAGCCATGATTAGAAGCTTGGAATTTTCCAGCCCACCCTTCAGGCTCCAGGAAGGGGAGAGGGACCAGAGATTGAATTAATAATCTATCACACCCAGTGATGAAGGCCCTGTGCCTGGACCCTTGCAGCTGCTGTCACTGTAGAGCTGGGGTGTGCCTCCACCCTCCCGGCAGGTGAATGTGGTAGGTGAATGTGGTAGGTGAATGTGTTCACCAACCCAGAAGCTCTCTAAACCCCATACTTTAGGCATTTTTAATGGAGACTCTACAACCCCCCCCCCCCTTGGATTTGACTATTTGCTAGAACAGCTCACAGAACTCAGGGAAACACTTACGAGTTTATTAAAGGATGTGATAAAGGATACAGACGAACAACCAAATGAAGAGATATATAGTGTCACAGAGAATTGCTTGGGGTAGGAAAAAAAAAGCCACACATCTGGTGTCATAAGTGTTGTGAGCATGGCAGTGTGAGAGGAAAGGAAAAGCACAGGAAGAATGCGTTTTTCCTACCTGGGCTGCTGTTACAAATACCACAGACTGGGGGGCTTAAAGAACAGGAATTTATTTCCTTGCAGTTGTGGAGGGGGGAAGTCCAAGATCGGGGTGCCAGCAGGCTTGGTATCATTCCAAAGCCTCTCTCCTTAGCTTGTGGACGTCCCTCTTCTTCAGATGTCTCCACGTCTTCCCCCTGTGCATGTTTATGTCCTAATCTCCTCTTCTTATAAGGTCACCAGACAGATTGGATTAGGGCCCACCCTAATGGCTTCATTTTGACTTAAACATCTCTTTAAAGGTCCTGTCTCTAAATAGAGCCACACTCTGAGTTACCGGGGGTTAGGCCTTCAATATGTGAATTTTGTGAGGACACAATTCAGCCCATAATGACCAGTAGGTCAATATATAATAATCTAAAACTGAAAAATCATGTTATTAGAAACATGGAGGCAAATAGTAGAAGAAGCTCAAAGAATTCAAAGTAGTTGTCGCTCCAGAGTGGGAATCAGGTTGACAGAGGATGGAAGGGAATTACTTTCTGTTATAAGTCTTAGAACTAGTAGTCTTTTTTAAAAATATACATTTAAATATAGTAAGAATAAAGAAATTCTAACATTTCAACACAAAAATAATTGTTAAAATGTGATTAATAACCAACAATACTTCATTACCAATTAGTCAAAACTTTCAGCTTATTACCAGATGCTTGAGGTCCAATAATTTATGACATTCAAAGCATAAATAACTAAGAAAATGGTAATAAACTAACCAGAACTCACAGTGTTTTAAAATGTCAAACACTTAGGTTTATTACTTCCCAGGCACCAATAATCTAAAGAAAGGCCAAGTGTATAAGACAGCATGAGCCTGATCAAAGAAGAGATTATTCTACCACTGATACACACACAAGGAGTATTTGTCTTTGTTTTCTATACATCTTTTGAAAAGAACAAAAGAGTGAATTATGCAAGCCATTAATATCCTATCAAAGAAGACCCTATCGAAGAGGCTGGGGGAAATAAATCTAGAGTGAAGCATTACACCAATCCCTACGCGATTTACAAAACTATGCTCTATAGGCAGCAACTTAGTCAACTTGGGCCATGTGTACCAGCCCAAACTGCCCCCTCATACATGCCTTATTCCAGAAGTTAGAATCACCATGGAAACCTTCACCCAGCTGTAGCTAAAAGAGAGCTGGTGTGGGCAGTAAGTAGAGTGCTATTTACAGCGGTACCAGAGAACCAAAGACACAAGGGATGAAAAGGGAGGCCCGTGATATTGGGACAAGCTATTGTGCTGCTCAGTTGGCAAATCCAGCAGTCAAGCATGTCACTGGGGCAACACTACCACTTGGGCTGATCACTGAGGTCTGTTCAATCCACTGAATGACTGGTATGGTATTTATGGTAAATAGACCATGACTTGAGACACCTCCTTGGTCAAAAACAGGCCTGGGTGACTCCAGAGACTTTTCAATGCCTTTCAACCTGCAAGTGTTCCAGTGACAGCTTACCCTGAATATGGTTTCTACCTTATCCATTGGCATGGTCCCAAGGCTCTCCTGCTTGTAGAGTGGCCCTCAATAAGCATATGACACCTCCCACACCGGCCACCCTCAATTAGCAACAACCAACACCCTCTCATGTCAACAAGAGCCTCAGCCTCCAAGGGACATCAAGATGCCCAACAGCTGTGCATTGGCCAATTTGCATACAAGTTTTGGGTGGTGCTTTCTAAGGTCTTTGAGTTTCTTGATAACCTGCCTCCCCTGCCACTCACCAACACATGGCAGAGCTGTGAAGCATGGACTAGGTACTTGAACAACTATAGAGAACTTATACCTACTGCAATATAGTTTTTTTTTTAATGCTGTTTTGATCCAATTTTGAGGACCTGGACAGGGGCCAGTCAACTCTCCTTGCCCAGCTAATTAAGTCCACACTCCAACCATTTCCCTTATCAGGTTCTCACACCCTGGGCTATGATGTACCTGCTCTAATTGCCCCAGGGCCAGGTACCAGACAACTAGGGGCAGCTGGGATGGCCCTAAGCCCACAGAATTATTCAAATTATTGAATCCACAGAGAACTCACGAAACCTAGCTAATCACTCCACTTGCCATGCATAAGCTGCCCCCTGCAGCTTCATGTCGCTGTTACCCTGCCCCTGGGAGCACTCTATGCAGCCCGGCCTGGCAGCCTTCTCTTCTTTGGAGCTGTAAGCAACAAAGAGTTCAGCCTTCATCTATCTGAGGGTCAATGTGCTGTGTCTCACCATCAAAGGAATCTTTAAACCTTATAAAATGCCTGCCCCAAAACCCACATCTTACAGAATGTGCTTATAACGACATACTGAATCTTTCTACCCTGGACACAATGAAGGCTTCCATCCCTGCCAATTTCTACTACAAATCCCAGAACTACTGTTACTCCAAAAGCTTGTCAGCAGCCAGGGAAAGCTACAGGCTTCCTCAAAGCCCTCAGTACCATCCAGCATTGCAGACCTCCCAAAAGAGAGGAGAGATTTGGCATCCAGACTGTGTCCCCCACACCCCGCCATCGCCTTTCCTCTGCTGGTACCTGACTTTTACCACAAGTCTTAACAGTAGACAACTCTAAAGAGTTATTACTTAAGGTTAATAATCTGACAAGAAAGGATGCATGTATTCCATGGAAGCTGCCATACACTCGTTACTCTGAATTATAAACACAGAATCTTTGTGGAAAGCCCCTGCTTTGATTCTGGGCTCAGCTGTAACATGTGTAGCTATGGTCCTAAATATCAGCGGATGACCCAAAATAAGTACCAGCGATGTGCCTGCATTTCCATTTCCTTTTCTCAAGTAGATGTTTTCAAATAAATGTTGACCTACGTGGCACTGACAGAACATATAAATGGGCACTATGAAGTCAATGCATATTTGACATGCTAAACAATCCCCCATACGAAATGTGAAAAGCCTTCAATTTGTTTCGTTGCAATCCCTTATGACATGGTGGCATTCTCCAAATTCTCATGGATTGAGCAGAACTTTTTCAAATGAGATGTCCAAAGAGGGTCTCTAACGATTGAGGGAAACTATAGCCAATAGCAGAGGAAGACAGAACGCCCACCTAAAACAAGGACGTTTTAAACGGTGCCATGCAAACTAAATCCTTGGGAAAAAGAACAACATATCCAAACTTTGTCAGGCTCCACAAAGACCAAACAGATTTTTCGAGTTTAATAGACGACAAAAATGAAATCAAGAAGGTGAAGAGACTTTCTCAAGGTCACCAGTTGGTTGGTAGTAAAACCAGAGCTAGAACTAAGATCCAAAATTTCCCAGGTCTGCAAGAGCCGCATATACTCAGACCTTCAGTACTGCTATGTATGATACAAAACCGTCATGTATCTTCAAGTGAAACAAAATTTAAAATTACGATAGGAAATTTGGAGAAAAGAAACCTAAAACATGAAAGAAAGTAATTAAATATATCAGATCTGTTTAAAATTAGGAATCTTCATGAATAGAGTAAATTGGATGATATTCAATATCACTACTTGAGTAGTTTTCCCATTGTCTCTAGTCTAGAATTCACTTAGTACACAAGTTTCCCTCCAACTTCATTATCACTATGGCGTTTTAAGCTGCTGATCTCTTCTTGGATCTTTTCTTTCTTACAATAATTTCAAACTAAATTAAGTATTTTGAAAATATAGTTCTGTGTATATATTACCATATCTTAAGATGGATAACGAATACAGAAGGGAAAAGATTTTAACATACAAAACCACTTCTTACTAACATTAAAGTCTGTCAATTTAAATGAATTTCACAAAGTCTTAAAAACTTTCTCAACACATTTAAATGACTATATTTAGCCCTTCAAAGAATAACCCTTACTTCCAGGTTCCATTCATAGTCCCAATAGTTAATGTCAAAAGTTTAAGATTGTGTAAAAATATTACCTTACCTCAGAAAGCTCTGAAGGGGTATCATTTATCTGAGTTTCATTTGCAAAGCAATATTTATCAAAAATACTTCTTACAGTCTAACACTAAATAGTCAAACATAATCTGTTCTTTTATTTGTAAAGTCAGCCCTCTAAATGATACATTTAAAAAAGCAGTAAAACTATACTTTTTATTAAATGTCTGAGAATGTTACCATACACCCATGATTTTACTGGTAATAGATGGAAATTTTCTCTAGATAATTAAAATCTAAAGCTCTTGGATTTAAATAAATTATCAGTCCTAAAATAATATACCCAAGCTATTGAGAGTAATAAAATTAAAATAAGGTAATATATTAGTTTCCTACGGGAGTCATAACAAAGTACCACAAACTAAACAGCTTAAACAACAGAAATTTATTGTCTCACCTTCTGGAGCCTAGAAATCTAAAATACAGTCATGTGCCACATAACCACACTTCGGTCAACAACGGAAGTATATACGATGGTGGTCCCACAAGATTAGTACTATACAGCCTATGTGTGTAGTAGGCATATCACCTAGGTTTGTGTAAGTACACCATATGCTGTTCATGCAATAACAAAATTGCCTACTGACACATTTCTCAGGATGTATCCTTGGTCATTAAGTGACACATGACTGTAAAGGTGTTGGCAGGGTCAGGCTGAGGGAGAATCCATTTCAGCCCTCTCTCCTAGCTTCTGGTAGGCTCAGGCATTCCTCCATTTGTAGATGGTGTTCTCCCTGTGTCTTCACATCATCTTCCCTCTGTATGTGCCTCTATGTTCAAACTTCCCCTTTCTGTAAGGACACAGTCTTTAGATTAAGGTCCACCCTAACAACCCCATCTTAACCTGATCATCTGCAAAAAAACCACTTTCCAAATAAGGTCACACTCACAGGTACTGGGGGTTATGATTCCATTATATCTTTCAGGAGGGGGACAGAATTCAACCTATAACATGTACTAACTAAATATTATGAAATCCCACAGCATTGGCAATCACTTCCCTCAGAATTCTTTAATTTACCAAAATTAAGGATACTTTATGCCCCTATCCTAAAGATAGTTATGAAGCCATCAATCCTGTTGGTGAAGCTATTGGCCACATAATAAAGCTTTTGAAGATGTCTAAAAGAGGCGTTTCTACAACTTCCATCAGCCTGTTTGTGCTCAACAGCTGCCTCTGTCAGTTTCCTCCTGGAGTCTAGCTTTCTACCCTCTACTGCTGCAAATCTTCGTGGCTAGCACAGAGGTACAGAGGATTGATAAAGTAGCCTCCAGTTTCTCAGTGTGTTCATTTAAAGGAGATTCGTCACCTCACATCCTTTGTGGCAAGAGGGAATTTATAATAAGACTGAAGGCCCAATTTAAATCCACATTGTATTCATGTAACAAATATTTATTGAGTTCCTATTATGCCAGGCACTGTTCTTGACATTGAATGAAATGGACAAAAATCCCTTCCTTGATGAAGCCCATATTCTGCTGGGAGGAGTGGATAGAAAATAACAAAATAAGATGTAAAATATACAGCATGTTAGAGGGTTATAAATGCTATACAAAATAAAGAAGGGAGGAAAATAGAAAGTGCCAGAAGGCAGCATATTGCAACTTGAAGTAGGTTCTTCAGAGAAGGTGATGCTGAGTAAAGATGGGAAGGAGCCTGGCAGTAAACACTTCCTGCAGAAGGAATAGGAAGAGGAAAGAACCTGAGGAGAGTTTGTGTTCCAAGAAGAGCAAGGAGGCCAGTGTGTCTGGAACAGGGTGAAGGGTCCACTAGACGATTCAAAGTAGAGGGACTGAGGAACATTTTTTTCTTAGTATTCTATTGCATTAAATAAGGAAGCCAAAGGAAAACAACTCTATATTTCTTTTTTCTTTCTCCCCAAAGCCCTAGTACATAGTTGCATACCCTAGTTGTAAGTCATACTAGTTCTTCCATGTGGGATGCCACCACCACATAGCTTGATGAGCTGTGCGTAGGTCTGCACCCAGGATCCAAACCAGCAGACCCTGGGCTGCAGAAGCAGAGCATAAACTTAACCACTCAGCTATAGGGCTGGCCCCACTATATTTCTTTTTTAAAAAGCTGAATTTTGTGGACTGGCCCAGTGGTGTAGTAGTTAAGTTCACATATTCCAATTGAGCAGCCCAGCATTCACAGGTTCAGATCCTGGGCGTGAACCTACACACTGCTCATCAAGCCATGCTGTGATGGCTTCCCACATACAAATAGAGGAAGACTGGAACAGATGCTAGCTCAGGGTCAATCTTCCTCTAGCAAAAAGAGGAAGATTGGCAACAGATGTTAGTTCAGGGCCAATTTTCCTCATACACACTAAAAATGTTGAATTTACTAGAGAGAGTCCAAAAAAGCATGCTGATTACTCATCATAACCAGGAAAATATGAGAAGGAGTAATCATGGAAAAAATAGGACCTGGACCAAGGAAATGATCCTTGCTGCATACCTCAGCCCCAGGAAGAGGTCAGAAATCCACATTATAGGATCCAAAGTTGTGAGGCAACCATGAGTTTGATAGGGAGCATCATCAATGCCAAACTGACCTGCCATGAGGGGCCTCAGCACAGAGGCAGCGGCTCACCAGGGCACCAAAGACTTTAGACAATAGATTGATCCAGGATCCCACCCACTGTGGGAAATCAGGGTCCCAGCATCCTCCCTCTTCCTTGACCCTGGGATGCTGGGGCCAGCCCAAAACCCTCCAACCAGCTGCTGGGCCGTGCTGAGACTGGAAGCTGCTGACAGCGTAAAAGTCAGCTCAAATGCCCTCCTGAATAAAGATAAATAAAACACACTCAAATGTCAGAGAAAAATTAGAGTGGGAATCAGCATTGTGATGAATCTCAACCCGATCTCAAAGATAACACAGCCCATTTTCAAACCTTCTGTGTTTCTTTGTCAGCTTTCTGTACACATTTATGCCTCAGCACTGTCTATTTCCATAACAACAATGCTATGCACAATTCTGAAGAGTAAGTAAAACTTATTAGAACTGGATGTTCTCAGATCTCAATGAAAACATAGGGTGGGAGACAATATGACACAGGCACTGTGAAGGTTTGGAATCTCTTCCTCCAACAGTTCACTTTTGGGTCAGGAAATGCATTCATATGTCCTTGGAGCTGTGAACGAGAAGTAAACAACAATTTCAGAATCCAAAGGGGAAGAACATAAGACAAGCACCTTGCTAAGAAAACAGTGAGTAAAAGATCAAAGTGTTCATGTAGGCATGAGAGTGACTTTTCAGGACAAAAGCAGGAGGATTCCACATGAAGCTGCATATTAATTCTCCAGTGCACAGCACCAAGACACAATGCCAGGGAGTTCTCTGATAGATTCTTTGAAAGGAGTCATTTGAGGAGTAACCGAAAACCCCACCGCCATTGCCACTGAAGCACTCGCAAACCTCATCAGAAGCCAAAACCGCAAACTCATATCTGATGTCCTCAGAGAACAAAGGAAAGCACTTTCTGGGGCAGCAATCTTGTTTTTCCAGTGTCAGAGAGCTCTGGTATTGGTAAAATTTGTGACTCCCAGCAAAAAGCTATAGAAAGACTGTTCTCAAGTGCCATAGAACCAAATCTTAAAATGTACCTGCAAAAGTCATAAAAAGTCTGGTAATTATTGCTTTTGGTGTTGACATTGTAATGTTGAGGCTAAGCATAGACTTTTATTGTAGTGGGTTCAATAACAAAAACCCGATTAAAAGCTAAGGACATGGAGCAATTAGAACCCTTATACCCTGCCAGTGAGAAGGGAAAATGGTGCAGCTGCTTTGGGAAACAGTCTGGCAGTTCCTCAAAAGGTGGAACATAGAATTCCCATATGACTAGCAATTCCATTTCTAGGTATGTACCCAAGAGAAATGAAAACATACACCCCTTATAAAAATTTGTACATGAATGTTCATAGCAGCATTATTCATAATAGCCAAAACATGCAAACAACCTAAATATCCATCAACTGATGAGTGGATAAACTGTGGTATATCTATACAGAGGAATATTATTCAACATTAAAATGAAGTACTAATACATGCTACAACAACCCTGAAACGTTGATGAACCCTGAAAACGTTGATAAATTAAAGAAGCTAGTTACAAAAGATTACATATTTTTTTATTCCGTTTATATGAAATGTCCAGAATAGGCAAATCCATAGAGACAGAAAGCAGATTAGTGGTTGTCAGGTGATGGGGGAGGTTGGAGGGAAATGGAGAGTGACTGCTAATGGGCACAGGGTTTCTTTGTGGATTAATGAAGATGTTCTAAAATTGATTGTGGTGATAGTTGCATAACTGTGAATTAACTAAAAACCAAGGAGTTATACACTTTTGATGGATGAGTTTTATGGTATATCTCAATAAAGCTATCATTTTAAAAAGCAAAGTACAGGGGCTGGCCCTAGTGGCATAGTGGTTAAGTTTGCATGCTCCGCTTCAGTGGTCCAGGGTCCAAGGGCTCAGATTCCAGGCACGGACTTACACACCACTCATCAAGCCATGCTGTGGTGGAGTCCCACATACAAAACAGAGGAAGATGGGTACAGATGTTAGCTCAGGGACAATCTTCCTCCAGAAAAAAGAGGAAGATTGGCAATAGATGTTAGCTCAGGGCCAATTTTCCTCACCAAAAAATAAAAATAAATAAATAAAAGCAAAAGACAGCTATTAAGCCAGAATTAACATTTTCCTTTGTGAATACCTATATGCCAAAAGTTGTTTTTTCTTTGAATGTCATCTTTAGAACTTGGGCTTAACAGGTAACCAACACCTAAAGAGTGATTCTTTGTGATTTAAGAATGCCTGTCCATTTTTTCCATGTTGCCTTATATATAATATAGAAAGTTGGGAAAAAAGAGAAGGGGGTAGGCGTATTTGTTCATCTGAGGAGAAGAAATGTCCAGAAGCCAGAAAAGTAGCATCTGTTCCTGCTGGTTGTGACTAAAATTAAGCTCTAATTTAGCTTTCAGCTAAAATTATCATAATTGAAATAAAACTAACAAACTAGATGTGACTTGCAATTTTCCCGTCATTTAGGGGAGAAGAGGCCAAATGGTCAGTTCAGAATAGAAAGCTTCTCCCCCGATGGGTGGCCTTATGGTTTTGGACGAACAAGGACCTTCTCCACTGATCGAACTACACTTCTTCCCAGGTGTTCCAAATCCATGATAAATAAGTTGTATCTGGAGAAAACTGAGGAAGGCAATGGAGATGAGCACCCTAGGATAGCTCAGAACCCAGGGAAATTGTTTTTTTTCTTTATTTGACTATTCTTTCTCAGTTCTTTCTTAAAGAGAGACTTTCATACACTCGCAATTATACTCACACACACTAAACACCCATAAAGGTGTATTTTGTGTGTGGGGGGGGGGGGTGTGCACATGTGTATATAATCTTATTCCTACAAGTTTTGGTTTAAGAAAACAAAACAGCACTTATCACAAATATGTACTCCAAATACGTCTTCAATACAAATTGTAAATATTAACACAATAACGATGATTTTAAAAAATACAACACAGAAGTGAGCACTCCAGGGTTCTGGAAAGAAGCCAAGTGCTGAAGTATGTCTGGCTCGTTCCATAATGGTGTCAACTCCTGTTTTCCTTACAAAGGGAAAAAAGGAAACATGGTTTTATTATAAAGAAAACCCACTGACTTCATACATGGCTTGGAAAAAGTCGCATCTCTCTTGGGTATCTATTATACCTATTCAAAGGACTAGCAAGCTTGCTATTGAAAATGCAGAGGAATACAAATATCCTCAGCTGAAAGATGCTAAGTCAAATACATATTCACATGATTAACATAAACAGTCGTTTAAAAACAAAATGTCATTTTCATTTGTTATATTGGGTGACAAGGAGAATCAAGCAAAAAGAAAAGAAATTAAAGCATACAAATGGGGAAATTATACCCTGTATTATAGAAAGCTCTAATTTCATCATGAGCTTTGAAACATTCTGTCTAGAAAGATTTGTTGGAATCTTTCATTTTTAATTTCTGAAAGAGGATCTTATCTAAAAACCTAAATGCAAACTATGGCAGAGCTGTAATTCTAAATGTAAATAAAGTGTTTAAAAGAGTATTCTTACACTTCAAGTAATAGATCCCTAGCTATCAAGTTAAATAATGTGTTATGTTTATTCTTATTTATTCTGCAACTATTAATCATAATTGGCTATATTTAAACTTTTCTATTTCCACAGAAGTGATGATGGTCTGGTTCTTTCTGTTTCTTTGTAATGGCTTAGGTCATAACCAACCAATATCAGTTGTCAAGATCTTAGAGAAATATGTCTGAACCTCCCAAGAATAATTAATCTAAATCCTTTGTGCAGACACTGAGTGTAGTATGATATGAGTCACTGATTTTCTCCTCTACAGTTGATATATTCAGCAAGAAGAAAGACTTCTCATTTAGTCGCAATTGTACTTTATTTTTTCCCAAGGTCAAATACATTTAGGTAAGATTTGTTCATCCACAGATAGATCTAATGCTAGACTTCAGAAATTTTAGAATTTCTGATACATTCTACTTTGTTGACATTGGTGTATTTTATTTGTTTCTGACTTTTGTTGTCTAATTTATGTATTTATTATACTTTGAAATATACCTATGAGAGTATATTAAAATGTACAAATTAATTGTATAGTTTAAGAAACAGCAACAAAATATTTGTATTTGGCTCACAGACCAAGAAGTAGAACATTCCCATATATCCCAAAATTATTTTTGCTACTTTTGCATGTAACCTTAAACAATTCATAGTTTGATTTTACTTGTTTTTATATTTAAATGGAAAAATACTAATTATATTTCTTCCTAGATTTTTTTTCATTCCATAATACGCTTTTGAAATTCATCCATGTTGATGAGTGTAGCTACTGTTCATGATGTTGGTTCATTTTTCACACAAAATATCTACCCTCTCCAAAGATGTATACAATAGTCCCCCCTTATCTGCAGTTTTGCTTTCCAAAGTTTCGGATACCTGTGGTCAACCACAGCCAAAAATATTAAATTCGAAAAATAAACAATTCATAAGTTTTAAATTGCACACTGTTCTGAGTAGCATGATGAAATCTCTTGCCCTCCTGCTCTGTCCTGCTGGGGACAGGACTCATCCCTTTGTCCAGAGGATCCACTCTGTATTTGCTACCCGCCAAAGGCACTCAGGAGTCGTCTAGGTTTTCAGATTGACTGTTGCAGCATTGCAGTGCTTCTGTTCAAGTAACCCTTATTTTACTTAATAATGGCCCCAAAGCACACAGGAATAGCGATGCTGGCAATTCAGATATGCCAAAGAGAAGCCATGAAGTGTTTTCTTTACGTGAAAAGGTGAAAGTTCTCGACTTAATAAGAAAAGAAAAAAATTGCATGCTGAGGTTGCTAAGATCTGTGGTACCTTCTATTATAGTATATTAATTGTTCTAGCTTATTACTTATTGTTAATCTCTTACTGTGCCTAATTTATAAATTAAGCTTTATCATAGGTATGTATGTATAGGAAATAACGTAGTTATATAGGGTTTGGTACTATCCGTGGTTTCAGGGATCTAGCGGGGGTCTTGGAATGTATCCCCTCTGGAAAAGGGGGGACTACTGCAGACTGATTTGCCTCTTTGCAATAGAATGAACATTAGGTCAATGGGCCTAGTCTGTTGAACCCAGCAATGTTGAGTTCCATGACTTCAAATACATGAAGTAAATAGTTCTCCATTTCTCTTTCTTCCTCTTCCTCTGCATCCGACCCTCATATCCTCCCTCCAAAAACAAGCCATTCCTTGTTTTTCTATCTTGGAATGCTTAGAACAAAAAAACGATACAGCACTAGGATTCAGAACATAGGTAGAGCCAACTGAGAAAATGCTAAAAAAAATTTTGCTGTACAGTTCTTTTCTCCTGCTCAATCATACTGCCAGAAATAGCTAGCAACAGCTGTATCTTGCCACCTGGGTTCCTACCTCCTAGTGACCACATTGCAAAAGGAGGGTTTGCAAGAAAGCATGAAGCTAGCCTTTAGCTGCTGGAAGATACGTTTGAGTTAGGGTAGAAGTGAGTGAAAATGCTATCCTCTTAACAGCTGCCCCAGAGACTCGGGTTTAGGAAAATATCTTGATAGGTTAATTGATGGATTGGTGAAAACCTGAGAGTGTGGATCTGCGGGAGCGAAGGGTAAATTTTTTCTAATACTTAGCATTAGAAATAATCATAAATTTGGAGTATTAGGAGAAGAGTTGGGAAAAAGAGAGAAGTCAGGAAGATGACGCAAGGCTGGAGCAACATTTGGGGTAAAGGTATTCAGGAAAAGCATTCCTGATGATGGGACAGATGAGTGAGTTTTAAGGAAAGATATGAAAAATAATCAAGTTAAACTTATTTAACTTTATTTTTAAAATCACGTTAAAAGAATTCAGTTAAATTTCTTTACATTCTTGGAAACAAATCTCCCAATATCTTAGTAAAGTGTAGTATAGACAATAACTGCCTTGTGTGAGTGGTTTTCCTTCTGGAAATTAAGTAAAAGAATGAATTTATGTCTAGGTTGATGTGAGGAGAACAGAAACAGGAAACATGGCATGTAAATATGACCCATAAACAGCTAACCCTGTGAGAACAGGAGACTGGGACAGGTGAGCTGGAGAGCCACACGTGTACTTCAGCCTGGAAAAGGCCACAAAGCCTGGGGAGGGTTTTGGACACATGCTTCGTGTACAGTGGTGGCTCAAGTCAATCTCATCTACAACTAGAGAGATGAGGAGACTCCAACAGACGTCTGGGTGGGGAGAACAAGAATATATTAACCTCTTTCTAGTTTTTTTCTGGGAACATCATAAAATTAGAGAACAAGGCAAGATTATGAATCATAACGTGCTATTTTTGTGACGTAAGGTAAGAAAGTAACAGGAGTTCGGAAAGGGAATACATCAGCGAGAAGCAGAATATTTGAAACCATCATGTGGGACATAAATTTGTCTCAGACTTGAGAAGAATCTATGGCACTTAGGAAGATGGGCAGAAAGAAGGAAGACAATGTGGGGGGTGAGTGGAGAAGAACTGCATGGGCATGTTCATATAAACGAGAATTGACTGACTGAATGACATCAGTGCTGAATGGAGGTATAAATAATAGGAGGAAATCCAGAGGAAAGGATGCTTAATTTTGTCTGACAAAAGAGCTCTCTAAAGAGGTAGGTTTAGAGCCTTTAAGGATGATAAGGATTTAAATGGGCAGACAATGGAGGAGAATTTCTGTTTCTCACAAGATAGCAGATAAAATAAACTTCCTAAAAATGTTGGATAAAATTCTTTTAAAAAAATCCATTCTACTGCATGACTGAGCTTGCAAGACAGTAAGGAAATAAAGCAAATCCTAGGAAGATAATGGAAAGCAAGAAGAAGAATCCATTGTGGTAAGCAGGCTCTCAATTCAACAATTACCCTAATGCACTTCCAGTTCCCATTAACCTACACAGACAGCAGTCTACAGGCAAACACTACCCAAAAGGAAAGTGATATTGCTGTTTGAATTAACTTATATTAACTTAAAATGTATTTACATTTGAAAGCAATAAGAAATTTTAGTGAAAAAGAAAATAAGTAGATAATGCTAAAAGATTCAGTCCTCCAGGAAGACGTAATAATCCTAAACTTGTATACAGCTAATAACATAAATTCCAAAAAAATAAAGCAATATTTGACAGAACTAAAGAGAGAACTTGAAAGATTCAATATAATATTGGGAGATTTTTAACAGAGATCTTTCAGTAACTAACTGATGACACAGAAAAACAACAGCAACAAATAAAGTAAAACAGATATAAAACAATCTGAATGAAATTACTGAACTTAAAATAATTTATACATATAATTTATATACACACATACACATACATCTGTGGAACATTTATAAATACTGATCAAATACCAGGCCATAAGATGAGTCAGTACATATTTCAAAGGATGGATATCATACATATCACATTCTCTGCCAACAATAATGTAATCAAGTGAGAAAACAATAACAAAGAAAACTTAGAATAAAATATCAAGATTGGTGATTTTTTGAATACATAAATAACTCATGGGTCAAATAATGAACCAAATTGGAAATTGGAAAATATTACATATCAAAACCTGAGAAGCCCAACTAAACGATTACTTAGGAAGAAATGTATAACCTTAAACGTTTGTATTAGAAAAGAAGGGCTGAATATCATTGGGCTAAGCATCTAATTTAAGAATTAACAGAAAAAAATCCAAAGAAGCTGAAAGGCAGTGGCAGGTCAGGTTATGCAGTGGTGCTGGCTGGAGCACTAAGAAGCTCTATTTTACTCTCCAACTAATGCAGAATATTTGTCCTTTTGGGAGGGGACAGGTGTTGTATAAGTCAGGAATCTTTGTGTTGTACATGACAAAAAAAAAACTCAAAGTGGATTAAACAAAAGAAGGAAGTTACTGGTTGATGAAAATGAAAAGGCTAACAGATTTATTTAGGGGCTCAAACAGTATACCCAGAACCCACTCTGTCCCCATCATGAAGCCCACCCTTCTCCACATTGGTTTTATTCTCAAGTTCTACTTTGTGGGTAGATGGTTGCCAGGAGCCACAAAATCACATCTCCCCTGGATTTACACAGCCCCAGAAAAACCTCACTGTGTCTCATGTGCCATCTCTGAATCAATTACTCTGGACAGGACATTGCAAAATGTTCTATTTGGGCAGGCCTGAATCATGTCCACTTCAAATATACAGACCTCAGATATATGATATATGTGCAGAAAAGAGAGTTTCTCAAAGAAAAGCCAGTTTCTCAAAGAAAAGCCAGTTTACTTTTAACAAGATGAGGAATGGATACCTTCGAGCCGAAAAATGAATAACCATTTCAACCTGCTTTAAACCCACATTTCCTGTGACAACTCTGGTGATAGCATCAAAGAATGGGTGGAGCGGTGGCCTCTTTGCTTGGACTAACTTCATCTGCTATCTTGCCTTCTTCATTTAAGACTTCTGGAAAGTGTCCCCCCAAAGTGCCAAAGGTTAAATCTCATGTGTTTTGATGACTAGAGAGAGACATGTATTCTGCCATTCCACAGTTATAGAGCTTGTGGCAGGTGAAATGAGAGGACAGAAATGAAAGAACACATAGGAGAGCAACATCACCATGGTTCTTCATCAAGCCTCACAACTCTAACTTCCCTGGCAATTCCCTTCCAATGAGTTGGAGTGAGATGCTTGAATTCCTTTAATTAATGTCATACATAATATGGTGGTATGTTACAGCTTAGTGTCAAATATGAAAATTAGTTATCAAATTTACCTATTAGGATACTTTCTGTTTATTTGTCTTCTTGGCTTCGTTAGAGTTATCTGGACCTGAGGTAAAACTACTTTTGAATTTCCACTTATAAGTATGATCACATGATTTTGAGGGGGTGGTTTTTTGTGGTTTTTTTTTTTTTTTGGTGGGGGGTGGTTGTAGGGATTCACTTAATGCCTTTTGGGAAGGGTAGATGTAGTATAAACAACATCATAATTGCTGGGAACCCTCTAGCTTCTAACAAAACAAAAACACATTTTTGTAAGTGAACTATAGTTAAATGAATATCAAGGGTAACCCTGTAAGAGAAAAAGACAGGAAGAACTTAAAAAAGTCTCCTATGCAACGAGGACAGTGTGCAGATATAGGTGTGCACAAGTGTTTTTGTGTGCATGAGTGTGTGTGTGTGTAAAGCAGGGGAGAAGAGAAAGAGAGGCAGCTGCAAACCTTTCCTTCATGTCCTTGTTAATTATATGGATAATGTGAGCACCTCCCATTTCTTTCATCACTGTCCGGTAGAGTTAACTTGTTTTCTCCAGCTCATCTATACTCTAAATCCTTCCAAATTCCTATGAGTACCCAAAAAGTTAAGACATCCCTTCAGCCTGCTGCAAACCTAGGACTTTCAAGCAAAGGATAGATTCGTTGACAGTGGAAGCATAGGGTCCTCACAACACAATGATAAACAAAATTTCGTTTCAATGATGTTTAAATTATTCTAATGTCTTTGGAGAATATTGCTCTCTGTTGGGTATATGTGTGTATATACATATATATGTATATATGTGCGTGTGTAAGCTTGTGTTTATATTTAAATGTTTCAAGAAAATCAGCCTGACAAAATGCAAAGAACAACTTCAAAGAGAAAGACCTTCTGAATTCTAGTCACTATATATATTTATGTGTGTGTGTGTGTGTACTGGGGAGAGAAGGGGCTTATAAACAACAGAAATTGATTTCTCACAATTCCAGAGGCTGGAAGTTCAAGCTCAGAGCGCCAGCATGGTGAGGTTTTGATGAAGGCCCTCTTCCAGGTTGCAGACTGCCCACTTCTCTCTGTGTCCTCATATGATAAAAGGGGCATATTTTTTAAATACTAATTTGAAGAGCAGATTTTAAAAATACAGATTTTTAATAGCCAGAAGAAGAAAATAAAATTCTCTAAGATCCACTACCTAAATAATCACTGCAGGTAATTCAAGGATATCTTCCCTGTCTTTATATTTTATGCATTTAGAAATTTTTATTTACGTGAAGTATATTTAATTGCATACTACATACCTACTGTACATAAGTTTTGTAAACTAGTTTCCCACTTAATATTTCTCTATTGATTTTCTCTAACAATATTCCTCTCAAAGTCTCTTATTATAGTTAAAAATAAGGATATTGATATTAATCTGTTTTTAAATTTTAAAACAGTGAATGCAGCGTTGAGTAGGAACATATGTTCTTATTTAATTTTTATCAAAATTTAATTCAAATGATAAAGCACAGAGAGAATATGTGATAACTGACAAAATCCAGACTTTTTACCAAAACAACTATGCTTTAACACAGTCATTTTTAATCTTTTTTAAGTCACAGACCTCTTTGAGAATCCAGTAAAAGCTTTGATCCTTTCTCCAGAAAAACATACATCCATGCAACATTTTGCAAACTGTTTCAAAGAGTTCATATTAATATTAAACCTGTCTATGGAGCCCCCGTGAGCTATAGAACTTGATTTAAGTACCCCAGTATATGTGAAAAATTTGCTGCTATTATAAAATAACCTTACTCGGAACAGGAATTCAATGAACTATTTCTAATAAACAAATAAGCATCAACTTCTTAAAATGTTACATTTACATCTTTATCACAGTTAAAAATGAGGTTGCCATTTTGATCATCATTGATGTTAACTATCATCTCTCAATTAGACAGTACTTACTGAGCACTCCCTATGTGCCATGCTCAGCACAGAACCGAGCAGATGCTAAAATAGATGCCCCCTCCCTCAAAATGTATAACTAAGTGAGAAAAAACAAATAATAAAAACCAGAAGGTGATAAATGCTAAACTAAAAGTAGGTCAAAGTGCTATGTCATCCCAGTGCCTAACCTAGAATATTAGGATAAAATTTAGGAAAACAAATATTTGCAAACTATGCCAAGTGTATATTTGATCAGAAAATCCACTTAGAAAATATTTTAAATTGGTTTTTGCACAGTTGACGACTATGTAAATATTTTGTACAAACATAGGAGAAACATCCAAATATAATTTCTCTTTCTTTCCCTCTAGACAAAGGTTAATTTTCCTAATCTTCCCCAGAAATTCCTTGGGTTCCTATCAGTAAAACTCTCTTCAGTCAACATGTGTATGCAATTCCTCCGTTGTAACGAATTACATCATGCATGCCACAAGACAGCAAATTGTCATGGACAGACTCTTTGCCTCTGAGAATAGCATGCATATTTATGACGCTGTGAACTTGAAAAGAACAAGCTAATCTTAACCAAACATGGCTGTTGAGAGGGGTTCTTGCTGGATCCCGGACATAAGAGTGTACAGGAAGAAAGGAATACAAATGGAATGGAAATGGAAAGAAGAATGAAAATGGCACCTCAGAAATTACCTTAGCCTCTATCTTGCACTGTCTTTTACATAAGTCTGCCACCTGATGCAACACTTATGAATTAATTACAGAAAGAGAAGAAGAAACAATGTTGATTATTTTAATAACCTTTATACTAATTTTTAAACTGTCTACAACTCAGATGCTTTATTTTGGATATTTGGTTGCCTGTATTGTCTGTTTGGATATTGTGATTGCCTCACATCTACAGCATTGTCTTGGTACCAGCAATAAATATTTTATAATTATAATTACTTGAATAAGAAGAACTGAAATGAATCTCAATAACTCTTCTAGTAGGATAATGAATACCAAATTCAAAGATCATCAGAAGTGCTTTCAACAAAGCAGTATATAAGGCATCGATCGTGTTCCTTTTAATGTAAGGCCTAATGTCAGTTGAGTAAAACGAAAATCCTCTAAGGAATCAGTCCTCTAAATGTAAGAATAACTATTTTCTTAAAGATTGAAAAGTGTCTATAAAGTACAACACTAACATTTTAATAAATGCTTTCTCTCATCTTACTGATCACCATATTAAAGTAGTAGTTAAATGTCACTACTTCTTGGTATTGATACCCTCGACTCTTCATCTTCTCTCTCTCTTTAAAATAAATTAGTTCTTCATTTCTCAACAACTGATGGAAGTAATGTGAATCCAAAAAGCAGCAATTATGCAAAAACTAAAGTCAAAACGGTTTTCTTTTTTTTTTCCCCCTCTCTAACAGCTTGTAAGCATAATTAATCAAATCAAGCTTCCCTCTCATCGTGGAGAGCTGTAATTTCAAAAAGCAAATTATAGCATTCTTGCAGTAGCACATATAGAATATATTAAGAAAATATGTATATAAAGTAGGAGTTTGTTCTTGGTAATAAATTTTATTTTATTAAATCTCACTCTGTATCATGAATTAATATTCATATTATACATACTGCCCATTGAAGGAGCTATCTTATTGGGAATTTTGAGTAACTCAAGATAGAATAAATTAAAAAATTTCTTATGTCACAATAAATCAATCAAAAGAACAAAATTAATGGACACTGCATCCTGAGGAATAATCTCAAATACATCTAATGTATTATATTGGCATTTTTTTTAACATACTCATTACACATGTAAAAACAAAAAGTAGCATTAAAAAAATAACTGTCTACAGTGTTCCAAAATGTCAACTTCTAGTGAGATAAGATTCTTTTCAGTTTTTCCAGGGAACAAGATTTCATAATTACTCCTCTTGTTTTCAGAAATGTATGGACATCACTCCCTCCGTTTTGAAGATTCGCTGTCTATGTGCCTAAATAATTGCCCAAGATTATAAATGCAGGAAAAGCACTGAAATGGTAATTTGCTACCCAAGAAGTGATATTATAGAGGGCACTTTCTTTCACTGAAGCATATCTTAAAACCTGTCCTCTTTCTTGAAGCCTCTCTAGACTAATTGAATGTATAACACTAACAGAAAATTCATGGCTTACTACCACCCTTTCCTATATAATTATTCCCCTGGGAGTTATAATGGTATTAAATCATCTATTTGACGTGTACATTTTTTTATTTTAACATTGATTGAACTGTCTGCATCTTCCTTGTTTTTACTTGAATCAATGTTTCCTGTCTACTCTGTACCCAACCCAGGACCAGCTCCAGATGAGGCACTTTCAAAAGCTGCCTGGTATAAATGATAATGATGAAAATCATTTGTTAAGGTCAAGATTTCTTATCATCTAGAATCCAGTTTTATAGGGAGGTAAATATATTTTCTTTTAAAAGTGAAGAGCTTATTTATTTACGTTAAACACTTCCTGACGGAAATCCTGGAACACAAAGAGAAACTATCGACTTGCACACTGAAGCAAGAGGGCATATGTGCAGAGCAAGCAGACAAGCTTCCTGAACAGAAAAACTGATTGAGAGAGAAATCCCTCACCAGCGGTCAACAGGACTCTTGTGGTGCTCCTGGAAAGGAGAAACGACCAATGAGCACTTTTGCTCTGAGAGAGACAGTATTTAACTCACCTTCATACAGATCATTTGAAGCAAAAATAATTCAAACTCATTTTCATTGGGAGGAAATAATACACCATGAACTAAATAACAATTCATACCAAGGCAAGTAACAAACCAATCTTGAATCAATTAGGAAAAATGTCCAAGGTATATTATGCATATTCTTGTGGGATACATGTAGTTTGAAGTACAAATCACTAATAATTGTTTTTATGTCTAACAATTGCTAAGGATGTTGTTAGGTATGATTTACATGGGATTTGGTATTAGATTCTAAACCTAGTTATATATTATTCTATATAAATATGATCATGTAAAATAACTTACATTATTTTCATTTTCATATATATTAGAAATTCAATATGCAATATGTATATTTACACAGTAGAATCTGTACAGATCCTAAAGCATAAATTGAATAATTTCTTCAAATACTGAATTGTCTAAAACTTGATGAGAAGAATAAAGAATAATGCAAGTTAGAAAACTCCATAAATGGTGCATTTTATATGTTCTTTGTATTTCAACAAAAATTTGCTAGCAAATATATTGCATATAAAATATAAAAATTAAAACATTCATGAAGTGCCTTAAAACTAGATGTTTACTTAAAGGATAAATATGGATTTTTCAGAAATATTTATAAATATATCAAGCAAATATAAATGATAATATTTGACAACCAAGCTTATCATTGTCAACAACGTTCCCATAAAATTTTTTTTCCAAATGAAAAAGCCATTAGGTTTTCCAGCCGTAATAAGATCCAGGTAGACAATACCCGTAATCTGTAGATGAGAATTAATTTCAGAGAAATTACTAGACACCTCTGATATCTTGACAAATCAATAAATGTAGAAACATGGAAATATGCAAAACTCAGAGCAGGAAAATTATTAGAAGAACATCCAGTAGTGACTGTCATGTAATTGAGTTTTCAAGCCTTGAAACTTATATATCTTATTCTCTATCTTCTTCCCCAGGCAATCAAGAGTTTACAGTGCGCTCCGAAGACATCCTCAGCTCCCATATGATCAACATTCCACCCTCCCACCATCATCAGCCCCATTAACTCAGGCAGGTCTCCATGAGATGATCACTTGATTAGACCTTGGCACTGATCCATAACAAAAAATTAAAGGCTCCTCAGTCTATTCACGTCTCTGATGCAATGAAAGGCATTTTATTTTTTTTTATTTATTTTTCTGCTTTATCTCCCCAAATCCCCCCTGGTACATAGTTGTATATCTCAGTTGCAGGTCCTTCTAGTTATGACATGTGGGGCGCTGCCTCAACGTGGCCTGACAAGTGGTGCCATGTCCGCGCCCAAGATCCGAACCAGCGAAACCCTGGGCCACTGCAGCAGAGCACACTAACTTAACCACTCAGCCACGGGGCCAGCCCTGAAAGGCGTTTAAAATCAAATAAAAATCTAAATGGAAAATTAGAGAGAAAATATCTAGAACAGGAGATTCTGGAACCCTCTGCTGTTTGTTTATTCTAGATGAGATGCAACTCCACCCTCAAAATTGTCCACTAAGGAATGTAATTTGTCAATGACTAAATAATAACACGAGCACCAATTAAAATGAAATCTGCATTAGGTAAAAAACATAGACCAAAGCTGAATATATCTGAAAGGTGCAAATTGCACTTTTAAGGTACATCTTCCTAGCTCTATTCATTAAAATCTTAGTGAATCTGACAAAATATTACAAAACAAAGTGAGAAAAAATCATGGCCAAAATAAGCGCAAAACCCTAACTCAATTCTTCCACAGATTTATCACGTGCTTCATTTTTTCAAATTCTTACAGATTATCATATTTTCTCAGTTCTCAGATATCCTTCCAGTGCCATACAGGTGCCTTGATTCTCCCCTGACCCAGAATGTGCTTCCCTCTCCATTTTGTTTCTTCATGTTCCTCAAGCTCAGGGACTCTTCATTCATCCTCCACAAGGCCACAGCATGCCTCATGCAATAAGTATTTGGTATTGAAATGATAGCAATATTTCACCCTCGGTTGTAAAATGGGCTAACTATTTTTCAAAAAAGCAACAATAGCCCCATTTCCTTCCCATACGACTAGATTGGAAATAACAGTGTGCAGCCCTAAAGGTCAGGACACAGAAGAATGAGAGCAAGCCCAGATCTCTAAGGCCCCCTCTACATCCAAAGTTCTCTGATTCTTCAATGAAAGAGTCAAGTTGGACCTTGCTCTTTCCTGGCCCTGTGCATTTAATATTCACAAAATTATTAAAATAGAGTATAGATCTTTATAGAACTATAGGCATCAAAATATATCAGAAATAATAATATTAAACTATATTTTAACAGAATTAATGTATTTTTTAAATGAGGGAAATTTCCAGTTCAACACTCCAGATGGAAATTTCCAATTCAACATTCAAGAATAGTGGTCAGAAAACTTTTACTGTAAAGGGTCAGATAATGAATATTTTAGGCTTTCTGGGTGATATGGTCTCTATCACAACTACTCAACTCTACCATTGTAGCACCAAAATAGCCATGAGTAATATGTAAATGAATGTACATGGTTGTGTTCCAATAAAACTTCAATTACAAAATCAGGTACTGGGCCAGATTAGGTCTGAGGGCTGTAGATTGCCAACTCCTGTTCTCAGACAAAATCATAGGCTTATAGAACATTAGAACAAGAGCTAGCCTACAAATTATCTGGTTTAGCAACTTTTCTTGTAATCAAGTTATTATATAGCAATGATTGTCCTTTGTAAAATACATAACATTTCATTGAAGAAAATTTCTAAATAAAAAGGACAAAGAAGAAAGCAAAAGTCACCTCTAATCTCACTATACTGAGATAGCTACTGTTAACATTTTGGTATTTATCCTTCTAGTCACTGTGTATAAGTCTTATATGTACAAATTTCATGTTTTTTTCATATTATACATGTACTTTCTTGTAAAGTAACTATCACACTACATACGCAATTTTGTGAACCATTTATCTATTTAACAACTTTTCATAAGCATTTACTCACATCCTTAAATAACCTTCAAGAGTATAATTTTAAAGGGCTACATAATTTTATCATCAGCTGCATATGCCATAAGTCATTTAATCAGTCCCTTAATACTAGACATTTCTTTACAGTTGCTATGCTATTATAAATAATTAGACAATGGAATCTCCTTGTTCATAAATCCCTGTATGATGATCTGATTTCTTCCCTATGGTAAATTCCTATACTCCTGTTTGTGAAGTCAAAAAGTATGAAAAACAGTTTTTTTTAATTTTGTACCTTTTGATACATATTGTGAGATTGCCTTCCTGGGTGGATTTTTCAACTTAGCCCTCCATCATCAGTAAACTGCAATACCATCGCCATGCAATCTTATGATGTTCTTTCTTTTTCTGATATTGGCTACCTTGACAAACTTAAAATGCTACCATATTATCATTTAACATGCATTTCTTCCATTAGTGAAAAGACTAGACATTTTTCCTTATTTGGAAAAATTATTTCTTATTTTGTGAATTTCAGCTCTAACTTGAAAGATAAGGAAAATACTGAGGTTCAGAGGGGTTAAATATTGTCTCATGGTCACAAAGTTAGAGAGAGAAAGATCCAGAACCAGAACTCAGGTCTTTGGCTGATAGGTCAAAGCTCTTTCCATTGTACTATACTACCCTCACATTACCCATCTATAAGCTGTATATTTGGATTGGTCCTATAAGGCTCAAAAATTGTTTCTAGTTCAACTTATTACTTAGGATTTAAGTACAAGATAACCAATAAACTTTCCTTTTCCTTTGTTCTTTCTTCTTACCAAAGTGTTTTAGACCAAGGTCTTACTGTAAAGGCAATTTTTATAGTGAGCTGTTTTATTTAATTTGTACCTTTAAGATGGAGTATAAGCTAACATTGTGAATAACAAATACATCAAATACAATATATATTTCCAATACTATATGGATTGTTCTTAGAGACGACCATTCATTTTGGTTTGGCCAGGGACTACCTCAGTTAACACCTCTTATCCAGTATAATAATTAACAGCACTCTGTTTCATTCTCAAAAATTTTCCCATTTGGAAGAGAATGCTAATAATAGGTGTACTCGACAACTACTGCATAGCAAAAGCAAGTGTTCTAAAATCTAGAACATTAGATTTTAATGACTTCTTTCTAACGGTGCTTCTGGTATTTTTCAACATCTATGCAAAGTGTGGTCCAATTAACATTCTAAAAATATTTCTCATGAAGTCATTATAGTTTTACTAATATTAAAAATCTTTCAAAGTGAATTAAAATGATTCATTTTTATTAATAATTAATTTTTAGTTTTGCAACCTAATAGAAAAAACATGATTATTTTGTGAACATATTGAGGTATATATATTTTTTTATATAAGACCATAAAGTGACTTGATAAAAACACCCCAGATACATAATAAATATTCATTTTCTCTAAATTTTTTTTCATGAAAAAAAGACTAATATCTTCCACTTATTTAAGAGTTCTAGAAATTTTATTTCTATAGATGAAACTTCGTATCACAATTTGGAATATCTTAGTTGTCTGGTCTGGGTTATTCCATTACTATCATCCTTCAAAATATCAATGTCACAGTGATTTTTTTCTTCAATGCAAACCTGAGTATGCCACTCTACTAAATGCTTCATGGGATCCTGGTAGCCTCCACACCAAAGCACAATTTCTAGCTTATTCCTCAAGTCATTTCATAATTTGCACTTGCTGCCTCTACAGCCTTACCCTTTGACACTCCACCAAACAACCATTGCACACTTTCTCATCTATTGTGCTTTTCCCACTCTGTTCCGTGGTCCTGGGATGTCCTTCGTAATCAATCCCACTTGGTGGCCATTTTCTCTATGCATGGTGACTTTTACACATCCTTCTAGACTTTGCTCAGGTGGCACCATCTGTGGGAAGCCCTCTACGAAGAGGATCTGGTACTACTTCTGCAAGTTGCTTCTCTGCAAAATCCCAAATAACATCTAACACACATTTATTCAGCTTCAGCCATGTACAGGCATTGTGCTAGATGCCAAGAATGCAGCAGTGAATATGACAGACACAATCCTACCTTCACAGAGTCCTACATTCTAAACTTACATTATGTCGCCATATTTTCATTGTTGCTTTACTTGTACCTTAGCCAATAGATTACAAATTCCATGCAAGCAGAGACTATCTGGTTTGTCTTTGAATTTCCTAGGGCCTGGACTATGGTTTGGAATTTAGTAGGAGTTTATCCTACCATAAGAAATAGCCCAAAGAAACATGACATCTGGACTTCTAGTTTCCCCAGAGTAAAAATATCTGAAAGAATTACTAAAACAGGAGAGCTGGATGAATTAGTGTGTTTAAACTTCTAGCTTATTTAAAAAATTAAATATTCCAAAATATATTTTTCTCTACCACTATTGAACCTACATGTTGAAAAGGCATATTGCTTTTCCCTCACCTCCAATAGGTATTGCTAAACTTCATTTTTTTCTCCCTGCAATATGAAATCTCTTTCCCTTAATTCCAGGTGTTTGGCAGAAGTTAAAGCTGCCACGACAAAGAATAGGTACTCAGCTTCACTTCTGCTGTGCTGTTAGTTCCTGCCCTTAAAATAGGTAGGGGACACAAAGGTCAAACATGATAACCTCGTTCCTTGTGACAGGTCAACTAATATCTATAAAGTTGAAATGGAGTTCAGTAATAAAAAACATTTTGCAAGTGCTGTAGAACAATTTGGGTGCTGTTATATCTTGATTTAGGTAGCAGACTCTTAGAGATGTCTCTGGATTCATAGAATGTGCACAAGAAGAAGGCAAAGCATTCAGCCCTAGAGGACCCTCTGTGAAATGAATAAATACAAACCAATAAGTTTGGTCTCAGAGTTAGTGTTCTTCATCAATGAGCCTAAGGAGAAAATGTACCTCACAATATTCATCTTAGCATCAAGCTTCTAATAATCTGTAACGGTAGGTTTTTTTGCCTTTCCCATTTCTCCATTTCCTTCCTCCCACCATCTACTATGTGTTTTGTGTGTGCACATGCAAACCCATGGTCGTATGAATGCAAATACACCTCTGTTCACCTCATTTGAAACTTTGTATTTCCTCTCTATTGAAAATCCTAACACCTTAGCATTTAAGCACACCAAAGAAGAATCCGTGAAACAACCACTGTTAAATAAAGTATCTCTGTGTTTAAATCCAACAAACTTGAGCATTTCAGAAATTGTCCAAACACATCATATCTAACCAGCTAAAATAAGAAATTAATCACTTCCCCATCCTAATCCAGAGTACACTAACAGAACAGACAAATTAGCAGTTTTCTTTAAGAAATTTTCATTTAAAATAGCTACAGCTTTGTAAATAATGTTTAATTAAATGTTTAAGTTTGAAAATAAGTGATTCCATTCATTTATTCGTTCAAAATACATTTGTTGAGCATGTACCAAATACAAGATTATGTGCTACGCATAGTGGAGAACAGGAAAAGCTGAATCAGCAATAAATTGTTACCAAGGATCTCCTCCTCTGGTAGGTGAGATTATGAATGCCAGTTGAAGTGATGATAAAGTGTTCTAGGAGTGTAGATGAGGCGTGAGCATTGCACACTGAGGGAATCAGAAATGCCTTCGTCTGGGCTTTTGTCTAGATGCTCAAAAGTCATCACAGATGAGGGAGAACAACATGCCACTTAGAAGAAGGAGCATCAGGGCAGGCAGGAAGTATGCAAAGCAAAATACAGAGAATCAATTCCATTTGCACAAATCATGGACAGAAGGAACACTGAGGACTAACACTGGCAAAGTAGATTTGAGCCAAATCATGGTGCACCTTGAATGCCAAGAAAAGAGCGTTATTTACTTTAACTTACACCCTATGGGGAAACTACTAAAGTTTTTTGAGCAAGGATGCAGAGTTTGGCTTTAGCTCAGTTAATTTGATAGAAGAGATATTTCTTTCTCGGAAAAGAGTCGAAGAAAACAAAACAGGTGTTTATCTCTGTTTTTTCTATCAAAGAGATATTTCTTTCTCGGAAAAGAGTCGAAGAAAACAAAACAGGTGAACTATAGAGAAATTTAGAATTAGAAAGAGGGAAGTCAAGAAAACTACCTCAATTTTTACAGTAAAATAAATTGGTCATTGCAGAAAGCAAGTAGATATGGATGAAGTTAGGATCCAATGCTAAAAGGGAGTGGTGATTATAAAGACTTGCAGATTTATTAGGAATATGTTAGAGTAAGAGGAAAGGTAAAAAAGAGTTTGTTGAACATATAGTTGAGAAGGTAGATAGGAGCCAGTCTATGACAAGCCACTGAACAAAATGCTAAGGACTCTAACTTTAATACAGCAAGCCATGGAATACAGCAGAAGATGATTAAATATGCAGTTAGAAAGATAACCTTAGTAGAGGCATTGAAGATAGACAGGAGAGTGGATAAACTGGAGACAATAAGACCAGATTGCAGGCTAACGCAACAAACTAGGTGAAAGACAAGGATATTCAATTAATTGTGTTAATAAAACAAAGTATAATCAACTTAGAATATGGGGAAGGGTAAATCCAGCAAAATTAGCCAAAGTGTTCCTTGTAAAACACTTCAACGAAACTATATAACTTAAAGATATTTCATATTATAAAATAGATGCAAATTGGAAAATACTCGCACCCATTCACTCAAAGCAGACAACAAAAGGAATTTCAGGGTAAAGTAATCATGATCTTAGCCATTTAAAGTCATTTTAACACTATGTAAATTACTTTATTAATTCTAAAATATAGAAAAAAATAGCCTGGAAAATGTTGATACTTTATAAACACTGGGAATTTTGTTCCAGCTTTTCTCTCCATAGTTCTGCAGTTCACAAAGATATGCAGATTGCCACCAACTTCCCAGGAGTCTTTTCTTGAGGGTTATCCAGGAATCTAAAAAAATTTAGCTATTCCAAGAATCCATTTTTAAATCTCTAAGTCTAAACTCTCACTGAAGGATTCAAATGTTAAGCTAGAAGGAATGGGAGCTGATCACTCCTCCAGGGAAAGCCGATAGATACTTCTGATTTTAATCCTAGAAATTTAAAGGAATCACAAGCCCGCTGAAGAAATCCTTTTAAGGATGTAGAGTATAGGTTGTCTTTTCGTTTTGTTGATGGTTTCCTTTGCTGTGCAGAAGCTTTTTAGTTTGATGTAGTCCCATTTGTTCATTTTATCTTTTGTTTCCCTTGCCCTGTCAGACATGGGACTTGAAAACACCCTTTGACCGATGTCAAAGAGCGTACTACCTATGTTTTCTTCTAGAAGTTTCACAGTTTTGGGTCTTACATTCAAGTCTTTAATCCATTTTGAGTTGATTTTTGTGCATGGTGTAAGGGAATGGTCTACTTTCACTCTTTTGCATGTGGCGGTCCAGTTTTCCCAGCACCATTTATTGAAGAGACTTTCCTTTCTCCATCATATGCTCTTGGCTCCCTTGTCAAATATTAGCTGTCCATAAACGTCTCGGTTTATTTCTGGGCTCTCGATTCTGTTCCATTGATCTATGTGTCTGTTTTTGTGCCAGTACCATGCTGTTTTGGTTGCTGTGGCTTTGTAGTATATTTTGAAATCAGGGAGTGTGGTACCTCCAGCTTTGTTCTTTTTTCTCAGGAATCCTTTGGCTATTCGGGATCTTTTGTTGTTCCACATAAATTTTAGGATTCTTTGTTCTATTCCTGTGAAAAACGTTGTTGGAACTTTGATAGGGATTGCATTGAATCTGTAGATTGCTTTAGGAAGTATGGACATTTTAATGATGCTAATTCTTCCAATCCAAGAGCATGGAATACCTTTCCATTTCTTTATGTCTTCTTCGATTTCTTTCAACAATGTTTTATACTTTTCGGTGTACAGATTGAAAAAACCACCTAACAATTGGGAGAAGTTATTTGCAAATCATATATCAGATAAGGGCTTAATATCCAAATTATACAAAGAACTCATACAGCTTAACAACAAAAAAACCAACAACTCAATTAAAAAATGGGCAAAAGATCTGAACAGAGATTTCTCCAAAGAAAATATACGGATGGTCAACAGGCATATGAAAAGATGCTCAACATCATTAGCTATCAGGGAAATGCAAATCAAAACTACAATGAGGTATCACCTTATTCCAGTCAGAATGGCTATAATTAACAAGACAGGAAACAACAAATGTTGAAGAGGATGTGGAGAGATGGCGAACACTTGTACACTGCTGGTGAGAGTGCAAACTGGTGCAGCCACTATGGAAAGCAGGATGGAGTATCCTCAGAAAATTAAGAATAGATCTGCCATATGATCCAGCTATCCCACTGCTGGGTATTTATCCAATGAACTTGAAAACACAAAGGCATAAAGATACCTGTACCCCTCTGTTCATTGCAGCATTATACACAATACCCAAGACTTGGAAGCAACCTAGGTGCCCATCAAGGGATGAATGGATAAAGAAGATGTGGTATTTATACACAATGGAATACTACTCAGCCATAATAAATGATGAAATCTGGCCACTTGTGACAACATGGATGGACCTTGAAGGTATTATGCTGAGTGAAATAAGTCAGAGAGAGAAAGTCAAATACCATATGATCTCACTCATAAGTAGAAGATAAAAACAACAACAAACAAACACATGGCAATGGAGAATGGATTGGTGGTTACCATGGGGGTTGGGGGAGGGCAAAAGGGGTGATTAGGCTCATGTGAGGGGATGGGCTATAATTAGTTTTTGGGTGGTGAACATGATATAATCTACACAGAATTCGAAATATATTATGATGTACATCCAAAAGCTACATAATGTTATAACCCAATGTTATTGGAATTAAAAATAAGTAAATAAATAATAATAAAAAAAGAACGTAGAGTATAAATGGAAACTGTAGCATATGAGTCAATCAGGTATTCAAAGTTCAGAGCGATGCTATGCTGTTCAATAGGATTTTCTGCAATGATAAAAATGTTCTGTTTGCCTGTTTGCATTATTCAACGCAGTAGCCACTAACCACGTGTAGCTCCTGAGCACTTGAAATGTGGCTAGTGTGACTAAGAAACTGAACTTTGAATTTTATTTAGTTTTTATTTAAATTTAAATAACTACATTTGGAAGGCTTCTGTATTGAGGGCTCAGGTCTACACTAAATTATGACCACACTCTTGAAAACCCAATCCAAAGGATTTGGTAACAGCAGAAAATTCTATTAACATGTCTCCAAAGGACACAAAGTAGGTCCTCTATTAGCAACTTGTTTATGGGAAATCAGAGCCTCTCCTATTTGTGTAAGTACACTCGTTCTTTAATGACAATCAGCTAATCAAACCATGATAGTTCCCATTTCAAACTCAAGTCAGCAGCTTACCTCAGATATCCTTGTTAGGGCATGCTAATGCTTTCCATTTTATATTTACTAAACACCAAAACTGTCCATAGAACAAAAAATATAAACACAATGTTCAATAAAGCCTGGCAGGCTTTTAATAAGACACACGGGAACATACTAATCCAGATTTCTGTAGGCAGATACTTCATAAAAGGTTAATCAAAGTGCTGGGCAATGTGGGAACATCTGTATCAGGCTCAGCACTATTTTTTTAAAGAGAGCTCAACATCTGCACTGCAGGCCAGGATCGCTCCTTGGGGACAACCCTGACACCTTGAAACAGAAAGATTTGCAACTGCATCAACTGTTGTTATATTAACATAGCTTCTCTTCAGCAACCACTTCTAAATCACAATGACACTTGGGGAACAAAAAAGGAAAACACGTCTATGTTCTGATATTGAATATTTTTCTTTGTAAAAAAAAAAACAAGTGAACAAACTATTAAAGATATATTATCTCTGTTAACAAAAGGAAAATACTTAAGACAATATTATCATCAAATTGATAAGGTTTCAATGAAACTATTTTCCTTCTACTTATTACATGTAACCTGTTTAAAAGGTACAAAATACCTGGCTATGGCCATCTGGTGAAACAGCTGGAGTGTAAAGCCTGTCCATTGATGTCCCTCTTGTGATTGTTACCAGGACCCTGGTTTTAACCACATACTATTTATTAAAAAAACAACCAATTATAACAATCCAATTGTTTTGTTTCTTGCTATGGCTCCTTTAACATAACTCTCATTCTATTCACATAACTAACAAAGGAAAATTTAAATTACAGAGAAATAAGCAATGCTATTAAGGATCAGGCAGGCTTTCTATCACACACCTTCTTTCTGTATGGTATTTACAATACATAAATACAGCCTCCTCAATCAGGAAAAAAAAGCCCACTTTCATTACCAATTTCCATATTTTTTTACCTTAAATATACAGTCCATGACATCAGAGTATTTTTAAAGAATCTGAAAAGTAAAGTTACCCTACAAATGGTGACAGAATAAAACAACCTCCTTTAGGCTATTTTATGTAAGTATATAAGCCTATAATCGCAGTCTTTTTTCACAAACTCTAATCTGAATACTATTTCCACCAATTTCTTCACCCATCTATATTGTTCTATCTAGGTTGACTCCACTGGGACGAGAAAATGACTGTTTTTTGTTTTCTAGTTTTTTCTTTTACCTTAAGGTATTGCTTGTGAACCAAAAAATAATACTGTAGTAACTGCAGCCACATTGAATTACTACTTTATACCATAAATTAGAAATATAAATGCACAGACATATTAGTGAACTATCAACAGAAGGGGTTCAAGACGCCTACACAGAAACTGTTCTGAAACTAACCTACATGTTGTATTAGTAACAAATAATGATCATATCACTTACCTAAATAACCATCAACATTAGTATAATGTATACAAGTAATTCTCTGTATAGAATTCTCACCATATAGAATCTTGCCTATAGACAAGAAGGAATGCCAAAATAGCATTACCAAATCCGTCTAAGCTTGAAAACCCAAGAAAGGTAATGCCGTTCCTCCAGACATTAATAGTCCCATTATTGGCTCCCTAAGCCACAATAGATCTTATATTTTAACTATAAGTTAAAGATACTGCCACCACTATGCAACCTCAAGACTCCTGATAATTCCAACATAAGAAAAGTCTATGGAAAAGTAATGTCCTCTATCGCCCCCTTTCCTCAGTCTGGGGAATTTCGAACGGAGATGATGTGGGCATCAGTTTCCTGTGAATACCTTGCATCTCAGCCTCCCCCATTCTGCATCATAGAGATCGTGGTTTCTGCATAATTTACAGTTTATTTTCTTACCAATATTTTCCAAAGGTGATACAAAAACTAATCCTAAACTGCTTGAGAGCTGATTGCGACATGAATATCTGAGAATCACGTCTTCATAATATTGTTAAAGAAAAATATTTAATATTTATTAAATACTACATTAATAACAACATGGTGACTCTGCATAAATACCGCTATACAGGCAACCTGTGAGGGGTGCATATGTATGTGTATGTATTATCTGGGGTGTGAGCTTATATGCATTATATGTGTCCATGTATGTGTGTGCACATACAGAAATTTCTTAAGAGAGTCACCTAGAGGTCAGGTCATCTAAGATCACTATATGAAAATATGATGCTCACTCTCTCTCTCTCTACCTGAAGGAGTCCCTGAAAAGTTAAGTTGGATATACCCAACTGTTAAGTGTTGAAATCTACCAGGGACCATTCCCTTGCTCTGAATTTCAAAAATTAGGCATAAGATCGTAGAAAAGCTCTAAAAGCACCAGTACTGGAGCAGCAACCATTAGCAGCCCTGACTTTCAGAAACTGTTACAAGAGTTGCTATTTTTTTCAGAAGGAACATCAAATAATTGTTAGATAAAATCTCCAAAATATATTGAATGATGAAGCTCCTAACTGAACCTAATTTTTTAATAATTTTATAAGTTGTTCTCGCTCTATTTCAAGGTACTATCGTTTCATAAATATCTATATTACCTTTTATTAATAACATAAATCTTGATTTGGTGGAGAAGGGTGTCATACCTTCTTAATAGCTCTACATTCTCTGTTTTAAAAAGAAACTTCAGGATGTCATTATCACTAAAGGTCATCATCCATTAATTGTAAAATAAATCTGTGGCTTGAAAATTAGGACATGATAATACAGCATATAAAAGCAGCAATTCATGTTTAGCATAAACTATTTTGTCTCTAAGAAATATTTTAATTTCTTTAGAATTTTCATTCTAAAATTTGAAGTCATTTGAAACGGAACAAAACAGTAAAATCGTTTTTCTTTCCTAGTGGATAATTAGGAAGAAGATTAACTTTATTCTAATAATCTTGCTATTTATCCACCAAGTTGAATTCTGCATTAGAATGAGTTTGCCTGGTGACAGAGATTTTATCTCTCTTAGTCCCGAGTACCTATATGAAGCCCAGCACAGTGATGAGCTCAATAAACGTTTGTCAATCTATTGACTTTATTTAGCTGAAATACTGTATATAGAGTTTCATACTTGTAACAGAAATTTAACTAAAAGTAAGAATTTAAAATATTTCCATTTCTTTCTATAGATTAAAAAGTGCCTTGAATAATCAAAAATGGATTGGCTTTAACAAAGCATTTTTAATTTAAATGGCTGGGACATTTTTTGTTGTTTTGTTTTGTTTTTAGGTGAGGAAGATTGGACCTGAACTAACACCTATTGCCAATCTCCTTTTTTAGCTTGAGGAAGATTGTCACTGAGTTAACATCTGTGCCAATCTTCTTCTGTTTTGTATGTGGGATGCCACCATAGCATGACTTGATGAGTCCACACCCAGGATCCCAACCCACAAAACTCAGGCCGCTGAAGCAGAGTGTGAACTTAACCACTATGCAACTGGGACAGCTCCTAAAGGGCTATTTTTAATAACAAACACTTGAATAGACATAACCCCCAAAATCCATGGTGAGTCAATGTATGACTTGAAGGATGATTAAAATTAAAATTACAAAATTTACCTTGTTAAAATAAAATAACTAGACTATCATTGCCCTTGAGGTAGAAATACTAAATGAATACCATAAATGGCATAATTAAATGTCACTTTTAAGTAATGTAAACTTTCTAAAATTATACAAATGTACTTCTCTGACTTTTGAAGACTTCACGTTAGCATTATATGCTGGTGGTCCTATATTGGCTTACAATGAATACCATTCTCAAATAAGTCAACAACTGTTTTATAATAAAAGTGTGCCATGATATGGTAATTATAATGCATTTTTAAACCCCTCTTAGATATTTACAATCTCAGAAGTCAAGATTTTCTAAACATATTTAATCACAGAAAATAAATTTGCAGCACAATTCTTAGCATCTTGCAATATAGCTTTCCTTGGAACATCAGTTTGACAAATGAAACAGAGGATGGATAAACAAGAACACGCTTTCTGCCAAAAAGACAATCATTGGCATCTTCCTGGATGGTGAAGCAGATCCTTCTTTTATACCAATTTCATGTGAATAGAATCCTGCCTAAACAAGCCTTTCAAAATCAATCACGTTCCTGTTTGAGTTTTGCTAGTACTACTTCTTATTCCAGTTTTAAGTCATTAACAGAAAGTTCCATCATGGCAGAAAACAGTATTTCAATAACTCTTCATATCATTAGGTCATGAAAATTTTTATCTTCTGAGAATCTAATGTTTTTTAATAAATGCATTTATCTTATTCACTTGTCCAGACCATAGATGTTTTTATTAAGAACAAAGTTTATTATCGAACTAAATCCCAATCAGAGACTCTAGATACCCAGTAAGATTTCTCTGCCTTCCCCCTAACACATCGATTTTCCTTATTTTCTAGTCCACACTCAAGAAGATAACAGTTCCCATCATATCTCAATATATGGGCCGCAACAGGGATGCTGAGAAGTCAGGTGTGCCTCTTTCTAGCTCCTCACACAACCACTAACCCTTGTCACCAACACTAAATAAGACTAAAGCTGGCAGCATCTAGCCCTTATTCTTGTATCATGACCATTTATTCATTTAACAAATATTTATTGAGTATCTACTATTTGTCAGAGACTGTTCTAGGCCTGGGGATACAGTAGTGAATGAAACACAGAGGGCCTTCATAGGGCCCACATTCAATGACAGAAACAGACTATAAACAAAATAAGTAAGTAGAATATACAGTATGTGATATTCATAAACGCTAAAAATAAAAGAAAAATAGGCAAGGTAGAGGAACATAAAATGTCAGGAGTAGGAGTTTGAAAATTTTTAAAGAGTGGCCAGGAAAGGCCTCACTGAAAAGGTGACTTTCGAACAGGTGATGAGAAAGAAAACAAGAGAACAAACCAAGCACATAGCTGGCAAAAGAGCATTATTCGGCAAATGCAAAGGCCCTGAGGTGGAGTATGCTTGGCCTATGAGGTGCAGTGAGGAAGTCATGTGACTGGAGCTAGAAGAACAAAGGAATAGTGGTAGAAGATGAGATCAGAGAGGTAACAAACCACATTATGTGGGGCTTGACATGTCGTTGCAAGGACTTTAGCTTTTTCTCTAAGGGAGATGGGAAGCCAAAGGTAGGTTTCCAGCAGAGGAATGAAGTGCTCTCATCTCCATTTTAATGGATATTCTGGCTTCTATAATGGGAATAGACTCAGAGCGGGGAGAGAGAGTGGAAGTAGGGAGGGCAATTCAAAGGCTACTTCCTCCCAATCCAGGCGTTAGAGACATGATGGTAGCTTTAGCTAGAGCAGTGTCAGTAGGAGGTATGTGAGACATAGATGAGTAACTCTGAGGTTTGGGCAATCTTCTTTTACTGTGGCAGATGCCTTGAATAATAAATCTACTGAGGAGGTCAATCACCTTGTCATATCACCATTTGGATCTGCACTTCTTTAAAATGCCTATTTACATCTTTCTGCTATTGTATAGGATACAAATCTTCTGCTCCTTCTCGGCTCCCCTTGGTCATATTATCTGCTTCTTAGACTCCACTAACACCATTGGGGTCCAGCCAGTCACAAGCCCTGCATGTGTCAGGCCATCCCCTTGGTCACTACTGTGCTGGGCTGACCAGGTATATGCTCAGAGTTTTTGGATCTTTTGTTACCTCCAGGCTAGTGTGGAACACCTCAATGAGGAACTCGAGAATTGGCATCTGGCGGAGTCATTAAAGTGGTCCAATGACGCACTCAGAAAGCTAAGTGCCTATAGGGAAAGCATTGGCCAATAGAAAACAAGACACAGAAGGGATCTAGGCAGATAAATTCCCTCCTCCCATGGAATTCTCCAAAGCTGTGTTCTCCTTACAGCTCACCTGAGAAGTCCCATATGCTGAGAAAACACACCTGCTAAGCAACCCACTGTGTCTTATTGTGTCCCGTGAACAGTAACACACCATTTCAACCACATCACATCTTACCTTGCTTCTCCTCCTTTACCTGTCACCCTTACTGACCTGGGTTTGCGCCTCACGAATAAAGCACTAGCACTTTAATCCTGACTCAGATTCTACTTTCTTGGGGAAGGGGGCAAAGAGAGCCATCAACGTGTCAAATTTTTAAATTTTTTTCTTTAATTTTTTTTATTGCGGTAACATTGGTTTATAACATTATATAAATTTCAGGAGTACATCATTACATTTCAATTTCTGTGTACATTTCATTGTGCTTACCACCCAAAGTTTAGTTGCCATTCTTCACCATACATGTGACTTTTTACTCCTTTCATCCTCCCCCCAACCCCTTCCTCTCTGGTAACCACAAATATAATCTCTTTGATTATTATTATTATTATGCTTACATGTGATATACATTGGAAATAACTTCTCAAGCTATGGCCTGTCTATGTCTTTGTAGCATCTGTCATACTCAAATTTTTCATTTTTATGTAGCCAAAAGTGTTTTCTTTAATAGCTTCTGGACTTCTTATCTTAGCTAGAAAGGTCTCCACAACCTGCGTGTCAAAACGCGAATTTTCTTCTAGAATTTTATTTTTAAATTTAAGTCTTTTACTCATCTGAAATTAATTTTATATAGGTATGAAGTAATGGTACCCATTTATTGTGATTTCCAGTTGTGTGAGCACAATTTATTAAATAAATCATCCTTTTCGTTGTAAAATAAAACGTCAGCTTTATCATATAAGTTTGCACATATATTGAGATCTATTTCAGGGTACTTATTCTAGTCTACCCATCTATTTCCACACCATATTGTTGTTATTACAGTTGTTTAATACTATGTTTTGGCATCTGGTAAGAAAAATGACTCTTCACTATTTTTCTTTTTATTTTAATTTTTTCTCAGATATTTACTTTTCCTAACTTTGAAATCTTTTTATTCAGTTTTAAAAATAACTTGAGATTTTACATTAAATTTCATTTAATTTACATATTATGAACAGGATATTAGTCCTTTTCTTTCTTTATGCCTGTTTTATATGCTTGAATACTACCTTATAATTTCATTCATATGGATTATGAGATATTCTTGTTAAAATTATACCTAAGCATTTTAAATTTTTTGTCATTCCTGTGCCTGAGATACTTTTACTATTTCCATTTTTAAGCGGTTACTAATAGTACAAAAAATTTTTTAACATTTTTCTTATAATCAAGCTCTTTATAAAGTTCCCTCATCAATTCTAGTCATTCTTACTAGCATATCTTGGGGTTTACAGGTATAAAACAAATATCTTCAGAAAAAAAATCTTACTTTTTCTTTATACTTATAGCTATTATTTCATTTTCATGACTTTTTGCATCTACTCCAACCTACAAAACAATGTTAAGTGATAACAGCAATAGAAGTCATCCTTTTTTGGGAACAACCAAAAGAGACCCTGAATAGTCAAAGCAATCCTGTGAAAAAAAGAACAAAGCTGGAGGCATCACACTCCCTGATTTCAAAGTATACCAGTAAGCTGTAGTCATCAAAACAGCATGGTACTGGCACAAAAACAGACACACAGATCAATGGAACAGAATTGAGAATCCAGAAATAAACCCCACATTTATGGATAGCTAATTTTTGATAAAGAGGCCAAGAACATACCATGAAGAAAGGAAAGTCTCTTCAATAAAGAATGTTGGGAAAAGTGGACAGCCACATGCCAAAGAATGAAAGTAGACCATTATCTTACACCATATACAAAAATTAACTCAAAATGGGTTAAAGATTTGAATACAAGACCTGAAACTATAAAACGTCTAGAAGAAAACATAGGCAGGACACTCTTTGACATCAGTTTTAGCAGCATCTATTTGAATATTTCTCCTCAGGCAAGGGAAACAAAAGCAAAAATAAACACATAGGACTATATCAAACTAAAAAGCTTATACACAGAAAAAGAAACCATCAACAAAATGAAAAGGTAACCTACTGATTGGGAGAAGATATTTGCAAATCATATAGCTGACAAGGGGTTAATATCCTAAATATATAAAGAACTCATACCACTCAACAACAAAAAAACAACCCAATCAAAAAATGGACAGAGAATCTGAACAGACATTTTCCCAAAAGATATGCATATGGCCAACAAGCACATGAAAAGATTTCAACATCATTAATTACTAGGGAAACGCAAATCAAAACGACAACAAGATATCACCTCATGCCTGTCAGATGGCTATTATTAAAAAGACAGGTAATAACAAGTATTAGAAAGGATATGGGAAAAAGGAACTCTCATATACAGCTGGTGGGAATGGAAACTGGTGCAAAAAAGTATGGAGATTTCTCAAAAAATTAAAAATAGATAGCATATGATCAGATGACCCAACTATTATGATTTATCATATGATCCAACTATTCCACTTCTGGGTATTTATCCAAAGGACACAAAAACACTAATTCAAAAAGATATTTGTACCCCTTTGTTTAGTGCAGCATTATTCACAATAGCCAAGACCTGGAAACAACCTAAGTGCCCATCAACAGATGAGTGGATAAAGAAGATGTGGTGTATATATATATATATATATATCTATATATATATCTATATATATACATATACACAACGGAATACTACTCAGCCACAAAAAAAGATGAAATCTTGCCATTTGCAACAACATGGATGGACTTTGAGGGTATTATGGTAAGTGATATAAGTCAGATGAAAAAGGACAAATATCATATGGTTTCATCCCTGTGTGGAAGAAAAACAAACAACAATAAACAGATAGATACAGAGAGTAGATTGGTTGTTACCAGAAGGGAAGGGGGGCGTGAAAGGGGTAAAAGGGCACATTTGCACAGTGACCGATGGCAAGTAGACTTTAAAAAAAAGGAAAGTCGGCATCCTTTTCTCTATCCTGATTTCAATGAATATGAACTTAGTGTTTTATTATTTAGGATGATGTTTGCTATTGGTTTTAGTAAACAGTCTTTACCATACTACAGTATTTTGCTTTTATTCCTATCTTGCTTACCATCGGGCCATCCCCTTGCTTAATTTTTTTATTAGGGATGGCTGCTAATTTGTCAGAAATTTTTTCAATGAATGCATGGATTTTTCTCCTTTAATGTGCTGATGCAGTAAATTATATTAGTAGTTTTCCAAATATCCGATCCATCCTTATATTCCTAGAATTAACCCTAGTTGGTCATCATGCATATTTTTTAAAACATTACTGCATTGCTGGATTCTACCTGGTAACATTTTGAATAATCTGGTCCAAAGTACAAATATTTTTTAAAATAATCCTCAGAATAGACTATAAAAAACCTATTTAGGGGCCAACCCAGTGCATAGTGGTTAAGTTCACACACTCCACTTCAGCGGCCCAGGGTTCACGGGTTCAGACCCTAGGTGCAGACCTACACACCACTCATCAAACCATGTGAGGCAGGGTCCCACATACAAAACACGGAAAAATTGGCACAGATGTTAGCTCAGGGACAATCTTCCTCAAGCAAAAAGAGGAAGATTGGCAACATATGTTAGCTCAGAGCGAATCTTCCTTAGCAAAAAAAAAAACAAAACCCACTATTTAAACCTAAGAGTTTTTAACAATTTAAGAGACAAAATAAAATGTAAAGCAACCCATAAGAACAAACTCATATGTATATTCTTATAACAAAGGGAAAAGTCAACAACAGAGAACACAATTTTCAGATCAAGCTCAGAGAAGAATGACGTCAGTGGTTCTCAAACTTAAGCATGGATCAAAATCACTCCAAGGAGTTGTTAAAGCACAGATTGGCAGGCCCCACCCCACAAAGTTTCTCATTCTCTAAATCTGGGGGGACGCCTAAGAATTTGCATTTCTAACAAGTTCCCAAATGCTGCTGATGCTCCTAGTCCAGGGACTAGATTTGGAGAACCTCTGCAGTACAGCACTCGAAGCTTAAAACCTTCTAATTGCTTAAACTTTGAAACTTCAGCCTCAGCATCTGAAAAATGGAGATAACCATCATGCCTCACAGGATTACTGTGAGAATTAAATAATCTAGTGCATGCAAAGGATTTAAACAGAGCCTAGCGCACAGTAAACATTAAATAAATGTTAGTTGTTATTTTTCACTAAGAAGTAAAGAATTAAAGAGGAAGAGGGAGAGGAAAGAAATAAGAGCTAAAAAGGAAGGCGAACACAACATCCAATGCCTGTGAACTATTGCCATTTTATGTCAATATCTAACATAAAAATTAATGGCAAGGAGAATTAAATTAAGAAGGAGAGCAGGAACACTCATTCTTGTGAGGACAAAAACTACTGCCAAGATTTTCAGCACTGACTCTTAAATTCTCTGAAAAGAAAAAAAAGTCATCAATGCTACTTTAAATTTGATGTTAGGTATTATTCCATTTGGAAATTTTCTCCAAATTACTTTCCACATATAGCTCAATATTAAGTAATGACTTACATCGAGCTATATGTGCATAATGCTCTTTAAAGATCTTAAAATATCTCTAAAGAGATAATGTTCCTTAAGGATCTTAAAATAGTCAAATATTAAAATATTTCAAGATATTATATAAGATTTTCCTATATATTTTTATGGTTGAGGCTACTTGAAATGAAGTAAATCAGATTTATTTCATAGATATTAAACATTTGGAAGTGCACCTTAATAAAAAAGATTCATTTCGATTTTTAATTAGGAATTGGACAGGGACTTGTAGGATGTTATATAGAAGCTCATCTGATTTACTTTTATGAGAAAACGTTGGGGATTAGGGACTATGACTGTTGGAGTCAAGTTCTACTGTCGTGCCTTGGCAACGAAAATCTCTTTGTGTTCCGAGGTCCTCCTGAGAACAGGTTCTGCCCAGGGAGGGGTGCCACCCAGAGCTGGGGAATTCAACTCTCTCCCAGATCTCTTTCCTGCTTTATACAGCTCAGCTTGGCAACTCCTCCCCACAACACACACACACACACACACACACACACACACACACACACCATCTCTCCTCAGGCATAAAGACAGGCTTTCTTACCATCCTGAAATCAGGAGAATTAAGTGTTAATCCCAGTTTTCCTCTGCACTCAGCTCCCAGGGCAGTGGAGGCAAGCATACACAAGCATATCTCCCTTCAAAAGAGGGAGGGGGCCTTTTTTCTGAGGAGTGTGAATTGCCCAAGAGAAAAGACTTAAAGATACTAAATTAGGGCAAAGGGGTGATTAGGCTCACATGTCTGGTGATGGACTATAATTAGTTTTTGGGTAGTGAACATGATGTAATCTACACAGAATTATATTATGATGTACATCTGAAAGCTATATAATGTTATAATCCAATGTTACTGCAATAAAAAAATAAAAAGTAAAAATAAATTTTGGAATTAACATTTACTTAGCTATAATCAATGTGAACCCTTTGGAGTATATCCTGCTAGATAACTTTCCTGTTATCTATTCGTCATTTTGCCTATTGATCTAGATATTCTACTTATGTGTGTTTTAAAAAATATAGTCTATAGCTATTTGGGAATCTGCTTTTTTACTTAATGTATTGTGAACATTTTTACATGATGTTAAATATTCTATGATATTATTTTAAATGGCCACATCAACCAGCCTCCACGTCTCCCACGCACACACCCAGAGCTTTCAATCATTTTAGGTACACAGAGAAAGAGAGGGGTAATTAAGGAAGGAAACAAGAGGACATTCTAAATGAGAGCGATTTAAGGGTTAAAGGATTCAGAGTTAAATAGTTCAAGGAGAAGAAGAGAGGTTAAAATAAAGGATAAGAGGGAGAGAACTGTTAAAAGCTACCCAGAAAGCAGCTCACTCTGCTCTCTGAGATTGCGACTTACCAGACAATGTCAGCCTCAAGCCACAGGTGGCCAACTTGGCCACTCACTGGGAAGAATGAAGCCAACACCAAGGAAAACAGAACTGAGCTGCAGAAAAGGGGAGTACGGGGGTAGTTTATAACTTGATTAAGCCCTGGATCTACCCACATCTGAAGCTAAAGAACCATAAGAATTCGCCAGTCATATGAATACAGAAATTCCCCCTTTTGGCTTAAACTGATTTGAGATGAGTTTCTGTCACTTGAAATTAAAAGACATCTTGTCCTTTAATTAATCTTCAACTCTTTTGTCTCCAAACAAGCTAGAAAGACTCTCAAATCCACAACACATCCTTCAAATCCATCATTATTTAGAGTAATGGTAAATATTATGTGAAGTAATTCAAGTTACTCCTCAGAACACTAATTTCTCTCACCAAGGCAGACAACTACTAGAACCTAAGAGCCCCATTCCCTATTCTACACCACTTTATTAAATAACATGTAATATGTGGCCATACTTTCCATTTTTTCAAAGGCTAAATGCCCCTTCTTAAAGTGAAAGCTGATTGTAGTTTCATAGTTTAACATTGTGAATTCAGAAGAATAATAAATAGCACTAAGTAACAAGTATTTTTTAGTCTCTCTGAAAGTAAAATTATTGCTAAATAGTATATCTTTAAGAGGATCAGAAGTGTCAGCTGCTCCTTGAAATTTATGTGCTTGGGAACGGGAGGATGATAAATCATCGGCATATCAGAGTTGTAGATCTTCCAGCTGAATCACATTGAAGAGCTGCTCGAAGCTCTGTCACACAGCCTCCTGTTCTTCCCTTACAGGTTGATTATCCTATAGTATCAGGACCTCACCAGAGCCAAAGTTTCACCAAGTGATGAAGCCCAAGACTAATAAGTAAAAATATGCATTCAGTCTTAGAGCCCTCATATACTAAGATATACATAGCTAACATACATTATCATTGTCTGAAAATCCCAGTTTTCCAAAAAAGATGACCAGTATCCTCTATACAGGAACTACAATAGAGGAACATCCAACTGAGCATCCACAGGGGGAAACTTGACTTAATATTACCCAAGAGGTTTCCAGACAAGGACATTGCTCATCATTGCTCTTAGGTCAAAGGGAGCCAGCCCCATAATTGTTTTCACAATCGCTATCTTTCCACTAAGGTTTGGAGGGAGAAATAAACGTAAAGAAAATGTAAGTTTTCAGGAAGGTATGCCTGAACTTAAACAACAAACTATTTATTTTAGAGTAAGCCACCATCCATTAATTGTGAATAATCTCTACCCTCTATAACTTTGCTAGTCAAAGTGTGACACAAACCAGCAACAGGAACAAGACCTGGGAGCCTGTTAGAAATGCAGAGCCTCAGGTCCCACTAGAGATGTACTGAATCAGAATCCAGATTCTAACAAGTTCCCAGGGTGATTTGTGTGCATGTTAAAGTTGAAAAAGCACCGCTCAATTAGGAGTAAATCATAGAAATTTCTCCAAAACATAATTTTGCCTGAAAAAAAGCAAATCATAGAAAATTATACACATCAATACCCATTTCGAGATTACAAAATAAATGAAACTAAATGGTATATTGTTTGGGGGTTCAAATTTTTGTGATAAAAGTATAAATTAAAAAGAAATTTAGGACATTGGCTACCTCTGGGGTGAAGGAGGTACAGAGACAGAGTAGGAAAGAGGACAAGATAAAACAACAGTATTGTTCTCATTCAAAACTGAAAGGGTGGATTCACAGGTGTTCCTGTTATTATTATGCTGCATATATTTTGTATATTCAATTATTACATAATAAACATCTTCAGAAGTGAAGAAACACAACCTCAACTAGAATGAAAATAATGTTCTGTAGTCATAAAATAACAGCTTTTGCACAGGCCAGGTATATGGAGAATTGAAAAGGACTTACTTAGCAGCCTTGTAGGGTGTTACGAAGCAAGAAGAACAATGATTTAGTCCTGATGGGTAGTAAAGAATGGTTTATGACTTAAGAATGGAAAGGTAACAAATAGCGAATACATAAATACACTGATAGATCAAACATTAGTTTGCATTTTGCTTCAAGGTAAAAAAGCCCCACTCTGCATCACTGAAATCTTTCTGAGACATGAGAAGCAAATGGTGAGTCTGGGACAGCAGATGCTTGGAACACAGTGAAGAGATATTCAAGAGATGCTGAGCCAGGTTATCCATCAGGGACTTTGGGAACCATGGACAGCTGTGGAGTGAATGGATATTCCAGCCAACAATGATGCCCTCAGGTAACCAGGCATGTGTTCCTTATTTGCAATTTTGCGTTAAACAATAAGACATTTTAAAAATTCATGCTCACAACAGCCCTTTGTGTAAACCCTGAATTCTAACACTCTGCTTGCAAGGAAAGCAACCTCAGTGCACAAACATACAGCATCAGGTTTTCATGATACTCATCCTAACCTGCCATTGTTTCGCTAACTTGCTTTCAGGTCTGGTGCCTCATGAGAAAGGGAATCATCAAACCAGGGATCCTACGTTTCTCATAAAAACCTTACATGAGAATTTACATATTCCTTAACATAAACAGCGCACCCTAATCCTGACATGGAGAGGTAGAGGGAAAATTAAATAGATATTGTGTTCAAAAGATGTACATTTGATTCCTGGCATCCCATTGCATGGGGAAGAACCACCTTGGGTAAGTTGACTCACTCCACTAAATCTAATGGGTTAATCGAGTAAACCAAGTTTTTCTCTGTCCTGTGGGTCTCATGTTGAATAGGCATAGATGTAACTCCTGAAACATTCTTCTCTGATCTTTACTTCTTCACTACATCTTGATCTCTTGAATATTGACCTTCATCTGTTGTTAGTTTGTGCTTCTGTCAAAGCACATCCAGCTGGACTCCTTCTGGCCGTCTGACCTTGGCTGGATTTCCTGACCACTGACCTTTTCTCTCTTCCATGGGATACTAACTCCAGAAAAGTCATCTCATCCTTCTACCTCTATTCACATCCTTCCACACCTATGCATAATTGGCCCCAAGGTGAGGACTCATAGCATGCTTTAGTCCCATTTTTTAAACCAAAGTAGATACTAAGTGTGAAGGTATTTTGAAAAGTTTAGAATAGTTACTGAGAAGAATTAGGAGATTAAAATAGAGCAGAGATTAACCTATCAAAAGGATTCATAAAATTTATTAAAATGAATGATTTTCCCACGTATCACAGAATTTTAGAACTTCACATATGTATTATCACAACCAGAGGTCATAAGTCTGGCTATATCACCAAGTGGACCCACTAGAAGATTCTTATTACAAAACTTCTTAAGCTTTTCCTGTAGAATTGATTGGATGTGATCTTAATTTTCATGAGAACAACAGACAATTATGCAAAATATGATGACCATAGTTACCTGATGCTTTATGAGGGAAGTCCAAAAGAACCCACAGTGCCAAGTAACCTTGGAGAGAATCCAATATAACTCCTATCTTTTCCCTTTCTGGAAATATGCCTATGGTCATATAACTAACTACTACCAGAACCAGAACTAGAATCCAATTCTTGGTCTAAAAATAACTTCAGTAATTTTATGATGTCTAGTAAATGCTTCTGAATGCAAGCAATTTAACCACTTCAGACTGGTAACCCTGGGCTATTTTTAAAGCCATCAGGACAAAAATTTCGCAATGGCCCTGAGAATTCTGTTGTAGTGCTAGAGTGATATTACCACTGGTCTTTCTCTGCACAGTTCTCTAAATCACTCTTAGTGCAATTTTACCTATTTTCTTTTGTCGGTACTGAAAAAAGAATGCATATTTGTTTTTATTCCTCACCACTGCAATACTGAGATTTATGAGAAATTAGCTGGTTTTCTTCACAAAGTTCAAGGCATTAACCATCCTTAAAGATATAAATTCCTGTTGCTACACTGTAGTATGCTAAAAAGAGCTGCCCTTAAGAGAAGCAGTACTATCAGAAACCAATACAGTCAGCCCTCCTTATCCCCGGTTCCACATCTGTGGATTCAACCAACCACATATTGAAAGGCCTACAGTGGTTGCATCTGAACACGTACAGACTTTTTTCCTTGTCATTTTTCCCTAGACAATATAGTATAACAACTATTTACAAAGAATTTACATTGTGTTAGGTATTATAAGTAATCTAGAGATGAGTCAAAGAATACAGGAGGATGTGCGTAGGTTATATGCAAGTACTACACCATTTTATATAAGGGACTTGAGCATCTGAGGATTTTGGTATATGTGGGGGGTCCTGGAACAAATCCCCCACAGATACAGAGGGATGCCTGTACCTACAATTCAGAGCACCTGTCCTTATTACTCTGATTTGAATCTTACATTGAAACTATCATTTGTTTCATAAAGACGTGGTATCTGAATATGTGTGGTTGGTCCCTCTGGAATGTCAGTCACATGGACCTCTTATTCTATCTCAACATTAGCTGTTGCTTCAGAAAATAACTATTATGTTGAAGTACACCAGGGTAAATTTTGCTTGGGCCACAAAGCCTCTTTTAAGACAGACTATACGAGACCTATCCTCTAGATTACTCTCCAGCTGAAAATACATCCAGCAGGTTTTGTGTTACATGATACAAGAGAGAGAAAAGCATAATTCACTTTATATTGATTACAAAATACATACTTTCCCACAACTCTCTGATTGTTCAAACAATTTAGTGAAAATCTACTTTTCTATTTCATTTGTTGTTGAATGGAACACATCCTGAATTTGTCATGTCTTCTTTGTCTACACTGAGTCCCTCGAGTCAAGGTAATCAATCAATCAATTTCTAATATAATGCCTTACAGATCGCAGTTACACATCACTTCACTGATAGAAATAATAAACCCAGAATGGAGAAATGGTAGATATTTTTTAAATGGACAGAAAAACAGAAGGTTTCATTGGCAATATTTTGGCAAATATATCTTCAAAGACTAGAATATACGGCCAAAAAGAAATGGTTCGTTTCATGAAGAAAAAATATTTCATCACAGCCATTAACTGCCAGGTAAGAGACATGTCAAAAAAGAAAATTTCAGTGACACATCACTTTTGCAGAACCATCCAGGAGCTAATACTGTGCACAAAACAAGCTTTATGTTGACAGACAATAAGAACCTGCCAGTGTAATATGTTGCCAAGCTACTGACTGAGGGCACCAAGGCAAAGAATTGACAAACCCAGAGGCTACGTCCACATACGACTGAAGCCACAAGAGCAAAAATTACATTTTAGGGAGTTGTGATTCTCTGCCATTTTTAATGCAATTTACCCATTTCCAAAAATGTATAATATCTCCTATAAAAGTAAAATATTAATAATCTTTAAAAAATTAAAGTAGCAAAAACTATAGTTTTATGAAGTGACACTGAGAAGAAACCCTTACGCACCAAACAACTGCAGACATAATGAAGAACTTTCAACCACTTCCAAATTATGCCCAACACTGAATGAAAGAAATATACTGATTGAATGCCAATGACTATCCTTTTTATGTGATAGTCAAAGGACAAGAGAGCAGTTATAAGATAAAGAAGGCAAGAAAGAAGAAAGGAGACCAAAGCAGGAAGAAAGTAGATTGGTCACTAACAGAAGCAGAACAATTCAATGGCAGGAATGGCCATGGCTGGGGTCTAGATAAATCCTACTCAGCTTTAGTTCTCAATTTGGCAATTTACTTTCTGAAACAACCTGTTCTGCCCCCTCTAGACAAGATTAAATTTTCCTCATAACTCTTTCAGAGTACTCTCATACACCCTGAAACCTACCCTTTGTATCACTTATAATTTATATAATTATTTGTTTAATGTTTATATTCTCCTACCCCTCAATTATAAGCTCTATAATGGTAGAAACCATATATATCCCCAAATCCAGAATACCTAGCATAGAGTATATATGCTCAGTAAGTACTATAATAAATGAATTAAATATGATCATTAATGTAACTATTTGGAGACACAGCATAGCATAATGATTAAAGGCAGAAACTCTGGAGATTGACTGCCTGGATCTGAATTCTGTTTCTGCCATTCACTAACTAAATGAACTTTGGCAAGTTCCTTAACTTAACTGTGACTTTGCTTTCTCACTGCAAAATGAAGTTAATAATGGTACTTTCTTCACAGGGTTATGGGAATTAAAGACAATATTTGTAAAGTGGTTAGAACAGTAAACAGTCATATTAACCATTACATAAGTATTAGCTAAATAATTATACTTGAATGTTAACAAAACTTAAATTTGTTTGTAAACAACAAAAATTGAATGTTTAAATATATTAACTGTGAATCCAGATTTGGTGTTCCCAAGTTCAACAGACACTACTACCAACAACACATGTTCTAGCCAATATAATTGTGAAGAGCAAAAGTAAAATTTCTCCATTGAGATTTCAAATAACTTGTTAAAAATTATCTCAAAGTGTTCAAACAATAACAAGTAATACTCAGAAACAGCCATAGAATGGATGAGAGAGTGACATCAGCAAAAATGGAGAAGTAAAGATCTCTGAAAATTCTCTCTCCATAAAAGCAAAGAGAAAATTGGCAAAAATTGTCAAAACCAACTTTCTCAGATTTCTACAAATTATTCAAATACTTCCAAGAACTTGGGGAGCATTTCTTCAAGAAAAACAGCTGCATATCAGTAAGAAATTTGTGGCATTTTGACTTGCCATCCCTTGCCCTCCAGCTCACATTTATGTGAGAAATCAGCAGCCTGGCAGCCACCAGAGGGAAGTTGGAGGTCTTTCAAAGCCACATTCCCAAAGAATTATCATTATTTGACCTGAATGGTGCTTCTTTGTAAAACCCCACTTGAAAGTCTTTCTTCTGCATCTGACCTGACTCAAGGCTCACCCAATGCAAAAAAACTTTTCCCAAAAATCCTTTTCTCTTGAGGGCATTTGTCAACAGCGATTACAGAAAACTGTTCAAATTTGTGGCAGCCTGAGGTGACAGACAAAAACTGGAGCAAATAATAGCTAACTAAAAAGCCTAAAAGGAAATTCTTGGGAATGAGATGTCCATACAGGCTTTGAAAAGCTCCCACATATTCCTTGGAAACTAGAAGGCCAGGTACATGTGTAGCACTGTGCACATGTCCAAGGCTGAATGTATGCTCAGGAAAGACACATGAAGCTCTTACTTCTGGCTGATCTGAAGGCTCTATGCAAGCACGAAGTGAAGACTAAGGCAGAGTTGTAAACTGTTTAGCTGATTGTTGCCCCTGTGCCCCAACATGCACATAGACCACCTAGGCAAAGACTAGGAGACTCATTGGTTCCAGGCATTTAATGATATCTCTATCCAATCATTTGCTGAACTAAAAAGAAACTTCAGAGGCCACCTGTAATAAAAACTACAGACTTTACATAATTGGTTCAGAAAAATCACAAAACAACAAACAAACAACTACTACCACAAACAGGAACGACAACAAAGCCTGAAGAAGGAGGAGGGAATTTTGATTTCCAGATTTGTCCATTATATTTAAAATGTTTAATTTTTCAAGAAAAGAAGTGTGAGACATGAAAAGAAACAGGAAAGTACGATGCAAACACAATCAATCAGTAGAAAAAAATCAATCAATAGAAACTGTCTCTGAGGCGGCCAGATGACTTACTACAAAGACTTTAAATCAACTATTTTAAATATGATCAAAGAACTAAAGGAAATCATATCTAAAGAAATAAAGGAAAATAGGAGAATGATGGCTCACCAAGTAGAGTGAGATAGAAATTATAAGATAGAAATTATGAAAAAGGACCAAATAGACGTACTAGAGGTTGAGAACTACAATAACTGACATGAAAAATTCACTTGAGAGGCTCAACATTAGACTTGAGCAGGAAGAAGCACAAATCAGTGACCTTGAAGATAGGTCAATTGAAATTATCCCGCCTGAGTAATAGACAGAAAAAGAATGAAGAAAAAATGAACCAGAGTCTCAGAGACCTGTGGGACACCATCAAGCATACCAACATATGCATATGGCATGACCCAAAAGAAGAGGAGAGGCAGAAAGAGACAGAAAGAATATTTGAAGAAATAATTGTCCAAAACTTCCCAAATTTAATGAAAAACATTAATCTACACATGCAAGAAATGCAACAAATTCCAAGTAGGATAAATGCAAAGAGATTCACACCTAGACACATCATAACCAAACATTTGAAAGACAAAGACAGAATCTTGAAAGCACTGAGAAAGAAGCAACTCATCATATACAAGGGATCCTCAATAAGATTAATAGCCAATTTCTCATCAGAAACCATGAAGGCTAAAAGGCAGTGGGATGACATATTCAATGTGCTGGAAGAAAAATAAAACTGTCAAACTAGAATTCTATGTCCAACAAAACTATCCAGAAATTAAGTTGAAATTAAGACATTTGCAGATAAAAATTGAGAGGACTCATCACTAGCAGACCCACCTTACAAGAAACACTAAAGGCAGTCCTTCAGGCTGAAATGAAGGACAATAGCACGTAACACATAAATAAATAGACAAAGAAAGAAAGAATACTAGTAAAGAAAACTATATAAGTAAATATAAAAGACCACATAAATGTATTTTTGTTGGTGATGCTTCATTTGTTCCCATCTGATTTAAAAGACTACTGCATAAAGCTATACATATATATAATGAGAACAGCACAAAAGAGAGAGTAGGAAATGGAGCTATATAGAAGTAAGTACTTCTATATAGTGTTTTACAATACTGAAATTAAGTTGGTATTAATCCAAACTATATTGTTATAAGTTATGATGTTCATTGTAATCCCCAGGGCAACCACTAAGAAAATGATTAAAAAATATATAGTAAAAGAAATGACAAGGGAATTAAAATGGCACACTAGAAAATATCTATTTCACACAAAGGAAGGTAGTAATGGAGGAATAGAGGAACAAAAATAACAAGACGCATAGAAAACCAAAAACTAAAAACAATCTCTGCCTTTAATTGGAGTGTTCAGTCCACTTACATTTAATGTAATTACTGATATGGTAGGATTTACATCAAAAGAAAGTGGAATGATTATACTAATATCAAATAAAATAGGTTTTAAGACAAAAATTGTTATAGGGACAAAGAAGGATATTTTATAGTGATAAAACGGTCAATCCACCAAGAAAACATATGAAATTATTAGAAATTGTAATATATGAAAATATAAGAAATTAAAAACATACATAAACTTAACAACAGAGCCCCAAAATACATGAAGCAAAAACTGACTGAAATGAAGGGAGAAATAAACAATTCAACAATGATAGTTGGAGACTTCGAAATCCGACTTTCAATAATGGATAGAACAACTAGACAAAAAATAAACAAAAAAATTGAACACTATAAAGAAACTAGACCTAACAGACATCTATAGAACACCTCCCACAACACCATCAGAATACACATTCTTCCCAAGTACACAGGAAACACTCTTCAGGATACACCATATGTTAGGACATAAGGCAAGTCTCAATAAATTTTAAAGTATTCAAATCATTCAAATCATCATGTGTATTCTCTGACTACAATGAAGTTAAATAAGTAATATCCATTCACTGTTTGATATAAGTGGAGACACTCTGAGGTAGAGAATAATCCCCATCCAGGGCTTCTCTTCCTGCTGCTTCCTTACATGGAATGTCTCCCTCTACTCTTCTGCTGAATCTAAATTCTATCCATCTATATTGGGATATAGGGTTGGCTACTCTAACAGGAAGACCCCAAATAACAATGGCTTAAACAAGATATTAGTCTGTTTCTCTCACATATAAAATTCTCAGCTGGCATGACAACTCTGTTTGATGAGACTGACAGAGGCTCAGGCTCCTTCTATCTTATCTGCTATATTCACATGACTCCAATATCACAGCCCAAGATGGCTGCTCCACCTCCTAGCTATTTTATCTGTGTCCTACCCACTAAGACCGACAAAAAGTAGAACTGGGTGGGCATACTTCCTGGCTTAATCTCCTGATCTAGAAGCTACACACACCGTTCTGCTTACAACCCACTGAACAGAGCTTGGTCCCATGGCCACATGTAATGCAAGAGGCCTGAAGAGTGTATCCTTCAACTGGGCCCCTAAATTCTATTCCTATCTAACAAGGGAAGAACAGATATCAGGGCAAAGTAGCAATCTCAGCCAAACCATCCCTCAAGTCTCCACTCCAGTTCCATGTCCTCCAAGGAGCTCAAAGTCTATTCAAGCTTTCTTAAGTTTCTGAAATTACCTTATCTCAATCAGTTAACGTGACACTTGGAAATTTCAGTCAGTTATTCTCTGATTGTTTCGTGTATGTCCAGTCTGTCTGTTCCTCCATTTATATTGTAAGGTCTTTGAGAATAGGATCCATACCCTAGGCTGCTTTTGACTCACTTCTCTGCCTCTATGGTGCCTGGCACAGTGTCAGAAATACACTGGGTACTACTATATTGTTACTCGATGGTTAAAATAAAACAGGTAAAATACCTGAAGAACACAAAATTACATTAACATTTCAATAAAAGTGTTCTGAAAAGGTATTGAAAATGTGATTGCTGAAACTCATGAGTAAGTTGATAAGTTGTAGTTCTTTCAAAATACAGCTAAAATCATTTACAAAGCTTTGAATCAGGTTGGATAACCTATTACTTATAACGTTGTAGCCATTTAAAAAAAAACTAAGCTTAAAATCACAGCTGATTCATTTTATTCACAGCTGATTAATTACAAGACGATCAAAATTAAGCAATTGATGTGAAACTTCAAAAGAAATTATTGATTCTTCTCATAAGCAACAGCCAATTAAAACAGTATGGTGCAAGCCTGTTCTAGTTCTTAGTATTCTAATTTTGGATTTTTTTCTCTTCATTTTTTTAAACAAAGAACATTATATGAAGACTTCAAATTAGCTCTTGGCTTTTGCTATTCAATATCAACCACTCACTGAGTGCCAATCACTTTGCTGAACCTTTGTTAAAAAAAGAGTTTTGCCCATGGCACCACAAATGAAAAGAGATGATGAGATAATCATAGCAAAATCTCACTCCGGTGTGCTGCCTTTTCTTCCCTGATGAAAACCCCACGGGACATTGTTATGAGGGAAGAGGACATGATGATTCAAACACCGGAAACTGTTTCTTGTCACACAAACAAAACACAAGAGCCCAAAAAGATGAGGACTTTTAACAAAACAAGTTTAGCATATTAAGATTATTATAGGTCTTGAATTCCACATATCCTACTGGAAGCTCTACTTTTGGGGGGAAATTGAAATATGGAGCTTATTATATAAATGGCAGGATTCTAAGATGGATCTCCTAAGACCTGGTAGCCATGTCTTCAGAATATCTCCTATATTGAGTATTCACTATTATTTAAGATAAAAATTAAAAGCTCAAGGCTACCAGAATTAGCTCATACATTGAAAGCTCTTGAAATCGCTATATAACTCATTTCATTTTCCATTCCCAGAAACTGAGTACTTTTTCCCACAGCTGACCACAGTCTAAATTGTCTATCACTATATATTTTTCAGTTATTATGAAAATAGTTTTCTAGCATTAAAAGAAAGTAATTCACTCATTAATCTAGCACCTAAATATAACTGTCTCCATATTTGCATTCTCTCATAGCCTTTATTCATGTTTTTCCACAGCTATAATTGTAGTACAAATGTAATTTTATGTTCTATTTTCCTCACATAAAATTAAATTTGTGACATTTTCACATTGATATATAATCATCATAGTTATAATTTTAATGAATGCATATATTCCATTTAATTAGTACAATGTACTTAACCATCACTCTTTTCCAGGGACATTTGGAAAATCTGACACCTTTTTGAAGACTAAACTTTTTTGAAAGATGGTATTTGTTGAGCACGTACTTGAGGCTCCCCATTGTAACAGAAGTGGTGAGAAATACCCAGAAGGATAACACATGATACCTGATTGCAACCAATTTATAATACACCAGATGAGATAAGACAGAAGCAGAGAACAACACTCAACCAAGACTTCAGGGGAAAGTTAGATCTCTTGAGCTAGTCAAGGAAGGCTTCACTGGGTAGGTTGAACTTCTCTGGGGCCTGGAAATATGAAGAGAGAGTGTTTGAATGGGTAGGGAGATGGGGAGGGAAGGGCATTCCAAAAACGGAAGAAGATTATTTGAATATGTCAAAACAAGGGCTTTGGCAAAAGTGGTGAAATCTGCCCCCAGCTAAAGCAGGATTGGACCTGTAAGTGGACACTTCATCCTTTCCATTTGTGAGGGTTAATGGGATTCAGGGACAGAGAACCGGGTGAGTGAGTAAACCCATCCTCTTAGCAGTGTTTGTCCAACAAGAGTAGGGAGGGAGGTAAAGACTCACTTAGGTAATTCTTCCCTTATCAATGAATCCCTTGGGTCTTCCCCTTCATTGTGTAGTTTCATTACAATCACTGAAATACATAGGTGTAGCTCACAGCATAATTAAAACTACTTGATGGCCTATTTTTTAGGCATTAAAATATGAAGAATATCACAACATGGAAAATATTCATCATATGTTGTTAAGTAGAACACAAAATATGAAAGTGTATATAACCCACTACCTAGAAAGCAAATAGGGACATAAAATTAAAAATGATAATGTTTGGATCTTAGATTATGACTTGACCCAAGGAAGGGGGTAGGAGAAGCAGAGGGTCCCTTCTCATGGAGATTTGCCCCCATCTACCTTGATTCTTCCCCAGTTCTCCTCTCCTCTTCTCATTCTGTAGGACCTACATCTCTTCCAGGGTGGGAGAAACTTGGTTTTATATCATAATGCATTTTTTCCAAATCTACTGTCTCTTTCATGCATTTGCAGCCAAGTCTCTCTAACTATTATATCTTCCATTATCTTCCAATGCCTATGTGTCAATCTCCCCTCAACTGTAACAGCCCTCTCCTGAGGCAGTGAGCTAGAAGGCTGTAGTTACCTGGCCCAGGCATGGCCATGGCATATGAGGATGTACATAAGGAAAAACACAATCCTGAATACTTTCAACTATTAGACCACAGTACCCATAAATGTTCTTTTTAAATTTTATTGGAACTATGCCTGACAATATGCCCTGCAATATCAGAGTTAAATGTAATTCATTATCAATTCCAAATTACAAAGCAGTATCTTCAAACACACACCAGTGGGAGTAAGGCATTCCCCAATTATTTCTGGTATCTTTCAGAACTCTCACCCCAGGGTCAGCTCAAGGATGGAGGTAATTGATGTAATGAGGAAAGCCCTGGGTTGGCCACCACACATTCAGATTTTCACGTGAGTAGTTCATCTGTGTGGATCAAGTAGAGAGATGATATTTTTGGAAAGGCCTTAGGTACTATAGCTTAGGTTCTGGAATAAACATGAGGCTGTGGGAGAAATTACCAAATAATTCAGAAGAACCATCTGAGTAGGCTGAGGTTCTGAGTGTGGACTCTGGGCTAGGTTTCTCAGGATCACAGCCCTTTGCAGGGTTGAGAATGTGGCCCACCAGTTTTCACAGTTTTAACAGGAGTGTTAATAATGCCTCCTCCAGAGTTACTCAGACGCAACCCTAAGGTCTCTATTCACCCACTGTTAGTTACAGGGGTATTCTTCTCCAGCCACACTACACCACTCTTCATCCCATTCTCAAGTGCTTCTCTCAAATATAAAGAAAACATGGTTCTGTGCAACCACTCTGAGCCTCACACTCTTTCACACTCAGCCTGGTCTCCAGTCCAGTGTTTCTCAAGGTGGAATGGAACACACATCTGGATCAGAATCATTTACAGCATGTTACAGGTTGAATTGTGTTCCTCAAAAATTCGTATAGTGAAGTCCAAAATCCATATGTTAAAGTCTCCCAGTACCTCACAACGTGACATTATTTGGAAATAGGGTCTTTACAGAGGATCAAGTTAAGATGAGGTCGTTAGGCTAGACCCTAATCCAATATAACTGTGTCCTGATAAAAAGAGGAAATCCAGAGACATGTACATATAAGGAGAATGCCATGTGAACATGAAGACAGAGATTGGGGAGATACATCTACAAGCCAAGGAACACCAAAGATTGCTAGCAAACCACCAGAAGCTAGAAGAGAGGCCTGGAACAGATCCTCCCTCACAGCCTCAGAAGGAACCAACCCTGCCAACATCTTGATCTCAGACTTTTAGCCTCCAGACTGTGAGACAATAAATTTCTGTTGTTCAGGCCACCCAGTTTGTGGTACCCTGTTATGGAAGCCCCAGGAAACTAATCCACAGTGCTTGTTAAAAATGCATGTTTCTGAGCCCAAGGAAAAGCTAAAACTAGAATCTCTAGGTATGACACCCAGGAAGCTATAAAGCACCCTAGATGATTATGATATGCTTAAAAGCATAAGAACCTTCTACATAACCTATGCCAAATGTTAAGCCATAACACCAGCATAGAATTTTCTAGAAAAAATTAGCTGATCGAGATTATAGAAATTATTTTTTGACAGAAATCTAGATGTATACCTCCAATGAAATGAAATAACTAACCTCTATACACCAACTTATACAAGATATTTTGACATGCTTTACTGTACTGAGTCCTCACAACAACTGTGAGGTAGATAGGGTGAATATTTATATTAGTCCCATTTTCTAAATATAGAAACTAAGGTTCAGAAAGTTTCCAGCTTGCTGAGTGTCACACATCCAAGAAGGTGCTGAACTAGATAAGGCCCCCAGCCAGTTGGGTACATGTCAATAAATGCTTGCTAGGTGTTGAAGGTCAAAGCTAATCAATGGGAAAGATTAGGTAATGGGATCAGAGAATGGCATTATGGTTCCAGATAGCTGGGCTGTTGGGAGCATGGTACCAGATAGGGTAGTGTTCTGGGTCCTGCCAGCAACTGAGGGAAGGCAGACGCTGTCAGGCAAGATGGGATCAACAAGGCATGATGGGAACAATGGGCTGATCCTAATGGAAGCAAGCTAACTCACTCCTACCCCACATCCACAAAGCTATATCCAGGCTGGGCTTAACAGGCATGAAAAGACTTTGCAAACCTAATATTATGTATGCTTGGGAATTAATTCAGAACCACCACAACCACTAAAAAAACAACAACAAAAAAAGAATGTTACTGGCATTTAGATTATTTAACTTCATAGCTACTGGCATTTCAGAAAAGCCATGATTGTCACCTTGAGCCTTACATAAAAGCTAGTGAAAACAAAGGAACATAACTTTAGTAAACAAAGATTTCAAAGAAGAATGCTTTTAACCAAAATGATAGCTTATGGATGTTTGTTTCAGTCCCTTTACATATTGAATTTTTTACTCTAGATACATAATCCATTCTTAACATCATGTAGATAAGAGAAAACATGATGTGACACTTTTACTTTAGAAACATTATTCTATTGATTAGAAATTTCAATAGAAATGGGGGGGAAATGAATACATGGAAATTCTCTGAAAATGCACTGCCTGTTGCTGTATGACTCAAATTCCCCAAATAATTATTGGTAGGGTCCACTGCCGCCTAGTTGTGTAAACATAAATGAGCCCAAGATAACACCCAAAGCTCAAAGAGTAATGACAAAGGTGGAAGAGATGGTCTAGTCAGGCATGAAATTGATTTTATAATAACAAATATCTGTTGCCTTCCATGTGCTAAGTAAATAATTCTGAAGCAGGGGGTAAAGATAATAAAAACAAAATCATTAACTGCTTCTACTAAATCAAACACAGAAAGAAACTCATTGTCATATTGACCCTGAAGCCTGTTTAATGGCTAATTAAAGCAATTATTTTCATCACGACACAGCCCTTAATCATAGGCACCTTCAGAATTGTGGGAGAGTTTGGCTGCTAACCTTCTTGGGAGCAGGCTTTCTTCCATACCCCCCAAAATTTACCTTGAAAATATGGGAGGCACTCTGCTCAGGAGAGAAGGACAATAGGGCAACCCAGTGCTGGAGCCTGCAACCAAATCATGGACCCCGCAATCCAACCTTTGAAGGCAGGCTTAAGATGATGTAATCTAACTCTTTAGTTGTTTCTTTTTTTAAGGACTTAGCTAATTGCAGATAATGTAAGTTTACGGTCAGCTTTAAAAAGTCACTTTGAATGTCATCATGTCACTTATGTCCCCACAGCTGAGCTCGGTTGATTAGAATATAATTCTACAGAGAGCAGAATTTCTGGTTCAATGCCCAGGTGGGTCAGTTAGCTTTACTGAGTCCCTTGGCCCCATAACTCATCATTTTTCCACCCAGCTATTTTCAAATGTGAGGCTTTTATCCAAAAGGAATCACAAAAGAGAATATGGGGGAAAAAAGAATGTTATAAATTTTTACAGATTCCAGCAATACCTCCAGAAAAGCTCTGTGCAAGGGTCTTATTAGTGGTGTCTGCCCACATCCATGAGCACACATGAAGTAAACATCTAGTGTTTTTGTCTTCCTAGCGCCCCACTCTTCTTCTCAAAGTTGTTCCTCTCCTTATCCCAATGTAGTTCCCAAAGACCCTGCCTTGGTCCTAAGTGACTCAACCTCCTGGTCTCAGCTGGTTGGTTAAGAGGTTGACACTTTTCCAAAACTGAGCCAAACAGAAATCCTTGCCTGGGATTTCTGAAATTGGATTCAGAAAACATCTGTGAGTCTGTCCTTCTTGGTTATGGAAGCAGTCAGACTTAGAAATTAGGAGCTGCTGGTGGCCATAGTTCGCCCCCCTGTGGAGGAAATTTGGCTTCAGTTAGAAGCAGTGAGGGCTCCACGCAGGGAAAAGCAGAGACAGAAGGCCTGGCAGCATTCAACCTGATCCCCTAGCTCTAGTTGTGCCTGAGGCTCAGCTCCATCTGTACACTCCTATTGTTTTATTTTTTAACATTTCTTGGATTCCAAGTGCTGCTAAATTCCTTTGTTTTGCCTCAATGCATCTGAGTTGAGCTTCTGTCACTTGCAGTCCAAATAATACATATGCACTCATTTAAAGGCAATAAATCAAAAAAGAGAATGCCACCATCAGTTCTGGTATTGACTCCATGAATCAGTCTGGATAGGCGGTTATGCTTCAGTAACAAACACCCCCAATCTTAGTAGCTTAAAATAACAAAGAATTAGTTCTTAATGACTACATGTCTCTGTTTGCTCAGGACAATTCTAGTGTATGCCTCTTGTCTCAGCCAAATTATTAATAGAGCCTCCTCTAAGTCTCAAAAGTGATATGGTTTGAATGAAAAACTATACGGTCACACTATTTACTTACCTATCCAACACATGAGGCCAAGGCTGATAGAATGGTCACTATCTAGGACCTTGCCAGTCAACATAGTAGAGGGAAAAGAGAGTTCTACTGTCTTAAACTAGCAATTAAATGTTCCAGACTAGAAGCAGAATCTAGAGGCATCATGTCTCCTAACAACTCATTGGCCAGAGCTAGTCACAGCCCCACCTCATCGCAAGGGGCCAAGAACTCAAATTATTTGGTTAACAGTACTAAGGACTTCCAAACTCAAACTCTCTCTTCTTGTATATCAATTTTCCTATTTGTAAATCTATGATTCTTACTCATTTTTCCTAATGGACTATTGTGTGGGTCCTTGGATTAGATTAGATTATTTTAGTTTATGCTTCCTTTTCTAAATGTATCTCTTTGACAACATGCATATTTCATTTGACATTCATTGGATGCCTTTTGGTTAAACATGGTGCCAACCCTGGAAGGATAACATGATGAATAAGACATGATCCCTGCCCCCAGAAACTTAAAGCACTTTTTAGTATTCTTTAGAGAATCTTTTAGTCCATTATATTAGTAATTTACTAAGTGATTCCTTTAAGAACTGCCAGAGTTAATATCCCCAAGGTATGGTTCACTCACCTGGTAAGACCTACTAAAGAAAATCTCTATGCAAATGTAATATAGTTTATTCTCCTAATTTAATTTTAACTGTATAGCTTATATTCTTTGGCAATGAAAACTCTGATCTTAATTAAATAAGCATAATACAGAAAATCTTAATATAAAGCACTTGCAATGTCCCTTAAATAGAATTTACTTTTCCATTATACCTAATGGAACTCCCTCCCCCATCTAGAATTTCTGTCTACTACTACTAGGGCACTCAGGACTTAACATTCCTTGTTATGACTAAAGCTCAAACTACATCAAGATGTTCTTATTCCTATTGCTTAAAGTGTAAACAGGAATTGGGGAGGAGGAAGTCATATACTTCTTGCCAGAGATGCAAAAGCAGAAAATGTGCATCTGGCATCAGAACTGGAACTTGAAGTACATTTTCTCACAGAATATTCTATAAGGTAGTGAGCTATTACATTATTAGCGCTATATTTTAAAAACATTATGAGTGAAATGAGCTTTAATGGACCAGTCTAGAGACCTCACCACCATTTATAGACAGAAATATGTTTTAAATTCCAAGCAACTAAGTTAAACATTAACTTTCAGAATACTGTTTCATAAGCTGGTTTATCTGAATGCGACAGGTACTAGGTGAGGATAACTGATGGGGATGTCCAAATAAATCCTTTCTCTAAAGTCAATTATTCTTTATCATGGCTGTGTTATATACTTTGAACACCTGGCCTCAATCATTTAACCAAGATGCACTGAGCACCTCCTATGTGCAAGAGAATATTCTAGGTGCTGTGATATGTTAATGAGCAAGAGAGATAAACTGTCTATCATCAACTTGGTACCATCTCTGCTCCCTTCTGCAGATTCTCTGCATTGCAGAGATCCCTGAAACCAGATTCTTCAGAATGCCCTTCCCAGCATGGCACCAGCTTAGAGGCAGCCCATGAGAGGAGCCCATGTGGGATTTGGACATTTCTGGTAGCATCTGCAGGCAGATTTGTGGGCAAAAGTCTAGTTCTTGAGGATCCCTAAGATCAGCAGTGGCAGTTCCCACTGAGACTTGGAGATTTGCTGAGTTAGCTTCTGGGCAGGTTCCTACAAGTCAACTGTACCCAATCATCTGGTTCCACGACCTTCCAAAGAAGTATAAGCTTCCAGCTTCTTGTATAAAAGCTTCCTATTTGGATTACCTAGGTGGCTTCTGTTTCCCCTACCAAAAATGACTCATAGAGCACCAGGGAACACAGTCCCTGCCTTTACATGCTCACATTCTCATAGAGAAGATAGACATTCACTAACTGACTACATACATAATTATGTGATTGTTATTGGTGTGTTGGAGCCAGGTTTTAGCAGTGATCAGACCTGTTTGCTAAATTTCCAGAATTTCACAAGCCAGTCATTAAATACAGTCAATATTAAAAATTAAGTTATATAAACTTTCAATTAATTACATGAGAAACAAAAGTAATACTTTAAACCCAACATTTCCTAATTAATTTACAGTTTTCTATGCTCTTGAAGTTACTTGAATACATATTTGCATCTTTATGGTGGAAGTGACACTTGAGTTGAACTCTGCAAGTCAGTTAGGTTCAGGGTTGGGGGAAGAGCATTCCAGGAAAAGGAAAATCAGACACAAACTCTGTGAGGGGAGAAAGATCTTGGTCCTGACAAACAAGAGAAAAGCTGATGGGGACCGAATGAAAAGAGAGAGTGTATGGCATTTAGCTCCATTCTGTTCAACTTTCCTTTCTTGTCAGTCACCATGGTCTGCCTTACATTGCTGTTATTTGTGCATTTCTTTTCCCTGTAACTCAACAAGTCTTGTTGAAGACACAGACCATGTCTTCCTTATCTTCTCATTGCCAGGTGCCTACCACAGCTCTTTACATACCCCGAGCATATTTCTAAATGAGTGACTGAATGAATCCTCATAACATTAAACTCAGTAAACATGAATAGTTAAATCCTCAGAAATGAAGATAAAAGTCACAATTCAACTTTTTAAAATTAAACAAAAATAATAAGTTTTAAGTGAAAAAATACAATCTAATATGTATAAGCACTAACTTTAAGTTATAAAAATCAAAACTGAACTAACTTAAACATATTCAACTTAAACAAAAATATTAAAGGATGAGATGTGTATTACTCTACTCAGGCTGCCATAACAGAAAACCATAGACCAGGGGACTTAAACAGCAGAGATTTATTTCTCACAGTTCTGGAAGCTGGGAAGTCCAAGATCAAGGTGCTGGAAGTCAGGTTTCATTTTGATGCTCTTCTCTTGGCTTGTAGACAGCTGCCTTCTCACCATGTGTGCATGTGACCTCTTCCGTGTGCACCCGTGGAAAGAGAGAGCGATCTCTGGTATCTCCTCCTCTGTTATAAGAACACCAGCCCTGTCTGTCAGATCAGGGCTTCACTCTCATCACTTCATTTAATCTTAATCACCTCCTTAGAAGCCCTATTTCCACTAAAGTCACATGGAGGGTTAGGACTTCAATATGTGAATATGAGGGGCTGGGGTCACAATTTAGTCCATAGAGATATGGTTTAATAAAATATATATCAGATATTTGGGTCAAGAAAACAAAGAAATCCTTTCTAAAATTATATCAATAATCATGATAGCCATTACTGGATATAGATATAAGACATTCTCTATTATACAAAACTGAAATATGCCAACTTGAAATGGTATAATTTAGTTATATCATTTATACTATATATACTACATCATATATATAACAACTTATAATCTTATATATCTCATATATCTTATATACCTTATAATCTTACATATAACAACTTATAATTTTATATATAATATATATAACTTAATATGAAAAATTTAAGCAAAACAACCCTACACACACACATACACACACACTTCAAAAACTACCCATGAATCACATCCCTTAAAAGCTGGCAGTTGAGTAGGTTGACCACAGACAGTATCTCTTTCATTCCCGAAGGCAGCAGCACTTTTGCTGGTAAACAGAAATATCACAAATAAAAGTATGCCATGAACCACCCTTGGCTTTACAGCCTGGGAACATTCCTAAATGATTTTGTGACTATTGTAATATTATTTTAATGTTCAGTGCTATTATAATTTATAATTGTTTTTATATCCCATAACAATATGCCAAAATGCATTGAATAGTGATGCTGTTAAATGAGTCCCCAAATCAAAAGCCATGGAGTGAAATTAGATGTGATAAAAAGCTCTGAAAAGGGTCAAAGTTTTATAGTTTATTTATTCATCTGTTATTTTTATGTTATTTGATATACATAAAAAGTATATTTAAAAGTAAAATTACACTACAATTGTGGTAAATTTATGAAGTCTGGAAACGCATCCCCCTGCATAGGAAAATTAGTGTTGAATTATGTGAGTTTTGAAAAACGCAAGGTCATTATGATCCTATTCCTCACATAAAATGTGACTGCTTCCTGCGTACAACTGAGAAGCATGGACATCTCTCAACCCAGAGGCAGGATTGAGGGAGTCACGGTGCTGCTTTCCATGAGACATTTGTTCCTGCCTGTTCAGAAATGTACATCTCTGTGATTATGCAAATAATCTATAATACAAAAATTGTGTCCACTTCCTTCACGTAGCACCAGGTTGGAATTGAGAAAATAATATAGGGAATACTAGACCCAAATGAAAGTTGTCTTTAGCTCTAGCTGAGCTTTTGTTCTAAAGTCACTTGATATGTGAGACACACCTCCATCTAGAATCACTAATGCACAATTTTTCCAGGAAGCAAGATGATCTGATGTCCTTTGCAGCCTGATAAATGTAGGTAATCGTTGGCAGTTCAAAATACAGTGATGTTAGATTTCATCTTTTGTTGAGTCTAGCCCCCCTGCTCTAATCAACTACCTCAGCCACTTGGAGAATTACCTGATACGCCTGTTGGTTGCTGGCTCTCTGCCACAATCCCTTCCTCTCAGCAAGATTTATCAGAAGGCAGCCAAGAGAAACAAGACTGTGTTCTTGGGTCAATGGTGGGAGCCCAGCTATACCTGGTTATCTGTCTTAAAGCCTGATTCTTTTTCCACCTCTAACTCGTCCCTTGATAAGCCCATTCCTTTGAGGTCTTTCATGGCTTCAGTACCCAGAATCTGTTTCAGATCCATTCCTTCCTATCAGTAAGGTCTTCCACGTTCATCACAAAAGTAACTAATTTCCCAGCAGGGATAATGTGCCCCCTGGAACCCGCCCCCCCCCCAATACATACACACACATAATTCTTGATGTCTCAGCCTAACAGAATTTCTCACCCTAACTGGAACCACCTCGCAAATGTTACAATACAGCACTTAGAAAATCAGCCTCATGCTCTAAATTTTACAAAATAGTTTATACTAGCAGGAAGATAATTAATAGATGCAACCTAACAGTTGAGTTCATTGTGGTACTTAAGGTAACCACATGGTATTTCCACCGTACAATGCCTTGACAAAAGCCTGACAGATTTTTAATAAAATAAAAGATATTCATGCAGTCAGAAGAACAGATTTTCTGCTTTCCCACTGAGAAAAAGCAGAAAGGAAAATACTTAATAGAAACCAGAGGAGGTTCAGTTAGATTTAAAGATTTAGAAATTGTTATATAGGATTAGGTGAAGAAATCCAAAATAGTCTCTCCTCTTGATGTATAAGAAGAGAGATGCCTGTCTATCAGGAATGCTTAGAAAAGATAACTCAGGACAGCCAGACTGACAGTTCCTTTGAGGTAGGCTCCAGATTTATTTTGTTCTCTTTTGATGTATCAATAACTGGAATGTATGTGGCATACAGGTATTTATTGAACAGACATTCAATAAATATTTGTTAAATGAATGAATGCCTAATCAAAATCTGAAGTCAAACATATTATAGTGTATCCATTTTAGCCTCATAACTGTTGAAAGTGAGAGAGATCTTAGAAATCTCAAGTGACGTGCCCACAGTCAAATAGGAAGACAGTGGCAGACCTGGAACTTGGGTCTTCCAGTCCTAAGTCTTGTCAATTAAACAACCATGGAATTCTGTCCAAGGAAGAAGAATTAACAACTTATATTCCCCCCAGAACATCAGATGAATCAACATATGAGTGCCCTGAGTCCCAATAAGTGGCAGTAGATTCAGACCAACCAAACTAAACACATTGTGTCCACTCCTAGCCAAGCATTACTGTGGTGCTCTTGAATACATGGTTATTAGGTACACATCTGGAATATTCTGTGAGGTAGGGATTGATATCTCCATTGTAGAGACAAAGAAAAAACCACAGAGACATTAAGCAAACTGCCTAACGTTCCTCAGGTAGTAGAGATTTGAAACCAGATATTTTGATTCTACTTTAGTTCTCCTTCTACTGTATCTTGAGAAATCATGAAATTGAACAATTAAATGAGATGATCATCTATTTCATCATCCAGATGAGGACACTTTTTGAGAATGAAAGGACTATGACAACAAACATAAACTGTCTCTGTCTTGTGCAAAATTGGATGAAGATCACTCTGGTCCCATCCTTTGATCCATCTCCCCAAGAGAGCAAGTCTGCTAATTCACCACAATCCGAAATCACTCCATCATAAAGCATTACTGCTTTTGGATCAGCCCATGTGTCCATAGTTCTTAAAATTCCTAAATAGGAATCTTCACTTTGCATACTATAAAAGTAGCTGGTGTGTCTGACGGGATTCTAAATGAATCAGAGTCAATAGTGTTGTGGTGTATTAAGTAAACTAGGATTGCTTAAAGAAAGTCAATTTCTATTTAAAATTTCCAAGTAACAGTAAACTCTTTGCCTGTTTAGGGTCATATCAATAGCACTTTTCAGGGGACTGAGAGAGGAGTGCAAGTAGGTTAGAAGCTAAGACTCCAATTTCCTACACAACACCACGATGTCATTCTATATTTATATAATGGCTTTGGGCTGGGAATTTGAAAAGAAGGGGTTATTAGCTGGGTAACTTCTCAGTGAATGGTAGAAAATGTCAATTCCCACTTATTATTGCTTAATTAGAACTTTTTAAAAGTTATTTTCAAATTTCAGCATTTTGAAATGTCAACTTGTAACACTTGCAAATAATTTTTTAAAACCTGTGCAAACTAAGCCTTATAACTTTGCCTTTCAGAAATAACCCATGGTGACACTGGGCTGCTTTGGAGAACTGCAAAGCCTCTCATCTCCAACAGCTCACTTCCTTGTGCTGTAAAATAAAGCTGAGAAAGGACCTGAATTGGAGTTTCATAGGATGAGCTCAGAGTCCATCAGTTTCCCTTTGTTTTCAGCTATCCCTCAGGGTCGAGCTCCACTTAATTACAGACAGGGCATCTTTAAACAGAGACTAGGTTACTCATTATTTGGTGTTACCAGAAATAGAAGTAATCTAATGTGCTGTGGTCCATGTGCTGTGTAAATTTCCTCTCAAGTGTGGACAAGCCAGGACCAGTCAAACACTTCTCTAGAAATCTGAGGGCTTTCTATAGCTCAGGAGAAGTTGGCACTTTGTTGTACAGCCTTTGGAGCACCTTTCAGTAAAAGCTAGTTAAAAATGGTCTCCTTAAACAAAAGGTAAATTTCCTCCCATGATCTGTATTCTGAGATCGCACCCATTTCCACACTTCCACACCTCTTCCAGTATGTGCACAGCCAGTTCGGGGAGCCATAGTGATATCTGCGTGAATGTGGAAGATGGATTCTTACCATTCTTTACTAGGAGAAATTGCATTATTTGAGATTAAAACAAAAAACAATTACCATAGGCATAGGTTTGATTTCATTAAATCTGGTTAAGAACCAAATCATTTATTGTATAAAGGAACAATTACAATCAAGGTTTGCTCATAATTTTCTTGATTTTTCCCCCAAAAAGCACATGCTATCCTCAGACACATAAGTCACAGAGGGCCGAAATATCTACCTAGACTCCTCATGGGTTTCAGATTTACCCAAACACTTAAACACCTCTGTCTGACTGTTAAGCCACAAAGTCCAGACTAGGACAAAAGGTCCCTCTGTCCAACAGTTTTTTCTAATAGAAAATGTTTGCCTTCTATTCATCCTAATTTTCTTTATATTTTTCACCCACTAACAACTATCTTTTTTTTTGTTTCCTCACTTTCATTTCAGAAGAGTCAAATAGTTAAATAACCTTTCTCCATGTCCTGGGGGTGAAGGTACCTAGCAGTGATGTTGACATCTTACTTCTGAAACATTCCTGAATGACAGTTATGATCCACCTTTCTGATGACCTTCGTTCATCCCAGATAAACACCTCAAGGGATAAATCGTCTGTCATAGTAATGTACATTTACTCTCTAAGATGATTCTAGGACTCTCAATGTACCTTTCTAAATGCAGTTGATCCTTCTCTCAGTTTCTTCTGTGAGAAACTTGGTTCAGGTGACCTGTGTACTTGCTGTAAATTCCTAACACATTCACCAGACCTGACTGAAGTGGATTAGTCTAGGACCACAAAATACCTTTATTTTCATATTTCAATGTCAAAAAAAAACACAAAACACCAGTTTCCCTATCGATAGCCTCTACAGATTTCTATCTTCACAACACTTACCAAGCTTTGAAGAACAACATTTGAAATACCCTGAAGTTCAAATGCTTCAGTCTCCCAACTTTGTAGATAAGAAAGCTAAACCCAAACAGGGCTGAGCAACTCAGGCACAATCAGCTGCCAGAGCTGAGGGAAACACATCTCCTGTGCCTTTTCCATTTCATCACGCCGTCTCCCCACCCGCACCGTGTTCTCTCATATTCATAGACATTTAATACTAAAAAATCTATTATCAAGGCTATTTGCTAACATTTTAAAAACAGTAGTGTACAAGCAATTTTCTTTTTTCATTCACAGCTTCATATCCCCTTTTCCAATCTGTACTTTCCTGTACCTCATTTTAGCCCAACAATGTGAAGCCTACCATTACTTACAAATACATACCTAAAAAACTGTACTACTTTAAAGTGTTTATATTAACTTCCCAACTACTAAACAAAGAATCCACTTCTGTTATGTTTTATTAAACTTATTGGTATTTACTAATGAATTACTGTGAAGCCAAATACAAAATTTTTAGGGTACAACCCAAAGACATTTTGAAAGTAATGGATTTGTTAAATTGAATAATCTACCAAAAAAATCACCAAATATATGAATTTCTGTTCTTATAAATAAATCCCATTTGGCTCTTACTGTAAATCCCAGGAAGTCACCCACTGTAAAGAGGATTCAAATAAGAGGCAAACAGACTAAACTATAAGAGAATTCGCTCAATGAAAAGAAAACACTTAAAAGGCCATTCAAGCTAGGAACCTAGCAAAGCAGCTACCAAATGATGTAAGCAAGGTCATCAAAGAATATTCACATATAGTAGTAGTATTGAACGCTTTGCTTTGTTTTAACTGGTGGTAACAAAAGATACAATAAATGAAAGGTTCAGATTTTTACTCACTTTGTGTATCTACAGAACTCAGAACAATATAGTCATCACCCAAGTGAGGGCAGAACCAAGAAAATAATATTTTATGGAAAATATTGCCATGTATCTAAATCTTGGTTTAATATAGCCATTGGTTTAAACTTCATATTGTAATATAGATTTAATTGGCACTAATAAACAAGAGCAAAATTTTACCTCTCTTCTTTATCTATGACTACTCTCTAACAGAGATGCTAATCAATATCTACTTTTTTATTGCTTATTGAACAACTGCAAGTAGAAAAGGGAGAAGCAAGATGGATGGAAAATCCAAAATTAAATGATCAAAGGTAAATGTTTATAAAGACATGAGCTAGAAAGCACCAAAGAAAACTTAAAAGGATGATATATTAGAGTGGTGGCTTTCAGATGTTAAAACACTATCTTTATAGTTAAGTTAGAAAATCTGAAGGGAATACAAAATATTTTTCATGGCTCTTAAAATATAGAAGAATCTCTAATGATACAACTCAAATCTGAATTGAATTTCTCTAGATTTTACATCCAATCAGTCCCAAAGTCCTATCATTCTCATATCCTAAGATCTTTTGAATCTATCCCATTGCTCTTCCCAGAGCCACTGTGTGCTCCCACATCCTCCTCTGTCTCATTTGGAATACCACAGTATTCACCTAGCTGACATTCCATGTGGTAGCCAGAAGGCCCTATCTAACTTTGGTCCCATCTGTCCTTGCTTAAAATCCTCTGAAGGCTCTCCATCACCTTTAGGATAAGTTTCAGGTGACTGAACATGTCTTACAAGGCTTGTCATGATTTGTCCCCCTGCCTACCTTTTCACCGCGGATTCCACCATGTGCCCCCTTCCCCAGCTCCCAAAATAAACACACACACTCTCTGCTTTCCAGATATGCAAAAACACAGAACACAGCATGCTCTCTCCCTCACCCTCCTCCCCACCCCCAAGTTCTTGCACATCCAATTCCCTCTGTATAGAGGGCCCTTCCCCCCACTATATCTGCTGGGTAGACTTAGCTCGAATATCTCTTCTGTGAAGCTTTCAGGCTTCCCCAGTAGTGTGATGCACTGCCTCATTTGTGCACTCAGAGTGCTTTGTACAGACTCTACAATGCACTCGTTATAATGTATACTCTCTCCTTCCAGACTATAAGCCCCTATGTGGAGGGGACCATGCCATGCTCATCTCTATTTCTCAAGTTCTTAGCATAGTAACTGACATAGAATGGTGATTTAATTAATGGTTGATGAATGAATGGATTTAGTTAGACCATTATTCATTCAATATTGAATAAATAGCTCTTTAATATCTACTATATGTCAGACACTGTGTTAGGGATATACTAATAAAACGGCATGGTCTCTATGATCAAGAAACAGTCTAATAAGTGGTAGGGAAAAGGAAATTGCCTATACCAAGTGCCACTAAGCACACTGCTTTGACATACATGATCTCACTTAATCCTTACTCTGACTGCATAAGGGGGTGTCAATCCCATTGTACAGATAGGCTCTGAGAGCTTAACAAATTGTCAAGGCTCATACAATTAATCCCAGAGCCAGAATTTCAATATAATTCCACCCACTCCAAAGCCCACACCCCTTTTTTCTGTGTCTCTCTATTTTTCTAATGTTTACATTTCTCGGGTTCTTTGTTGTTGATTTGTTTTTATGTCTGACATGAGAACTCGGAACTAGATAATAAGATGACCTTGCTCAGCTCACTCTGTAGCAGTGATTCTGAAACTATTCCATCCAGGACTTAGAGGCAGTCATTGCCAGATGCTGTACTGTCAGTTCTATGAAGGTTTCCGTTTTCCTGCTTCATTCAGAGTACTCAACAATAGACATACTAAATCCACTATGATCTCATCCAGACTTCAATAAAAAATTATCATTTCAAAACCTCTAAGTCCTGAGGCTGGACCACTGCATTTAAATGATATAGTGAATTGCCCAAGTCAAATGGAATTTAATATTTTATGGCAATGATTAAAATATTGATGATAGAGATGACAATATTAACAATAACAAAAATGACTGCAGAGGCATCCCTGCAAAATTCAATGACACCCAAAGAATAAAGTAAAGAAAAAATTACATTTGTCTCTTGGATTCATTATCCCAGTAAAATAGTGGCTCTCGTTACACAGAGATTTCCATCTTTAAATCTCCTGTGCAATATATTTCCTACTGTTCTCTCGAATGCCCCAGTGCTGTCCATAGCCCTCACTCTTCTTTTGCTCTTCCCTTTACTCTCATATCTATGCCTGTGAGCATTTCAAGCTTAATATCACCAGCACTTGATTATATGTAGAAGTTTCATTTATATTTTTTACTTACAAACTTTTATATAGTTCTTGCTAAATATCACACACTGTTATAAGCATTTTACAAATATTAATTCATTTAATCCTTGCAAGACTGCTATGAAGTAGCTACTATTATTATCTCCATATTCCTAATGAAGAAACCGAAGGGAAAAAATTTAAGTAACTTGCCATGGGTCACAAAATTGATAAGTGGGCAAAGCAAGGGTTCAGACCCAGGCAGTCTGGCAGCTAGAGCCTTTGTTCTAACCCCAAGACTAGGCTGTCTCTCAGATAAATATGATAATCCATATAGCAATCCTGAAAAGGAATATCAGCATGGATCATTGGAAAACTGCAAATAATATTTGAATAATCTTTGACTTCGAATCATATAGCTTCATATTCCAGGAGCTACTGCAAGACTAATTAAATGCCTCCTGTGGATACACAGTAGTTAGACAGTGAAGGCTCTTCTGGGAGCAGGGGTATTAGGATTAGGAAAGGAGAATCCTCTGATCTCTGGATAAACCCACTCAGGTCCCAGTACCATTGCTCAATTAAGGACAAACAAGGGTGCTAACCACCTGCCTCCAGAAGGAACCCAAAAGCTTTTGAGAAAGGCAATCCTCAGGAGTAAGTCCACTCATGCTGAAAATGTGGTTATGACATTAATTAATGTGGTTATGACATGAATTCAACAGAAACAGGAAGCCCTTTTGAGAAATGCTCTACCTTAAATTAAACCAGATCCCAAATGAAGAACCATGAATAGGGTGACCATCTATTTCCTTTTGCCTGGAACAATTCCAGATTTCACCAGTGGTCCAGGCATAAATATTCATAGCATGCTCTTTAACTCTCAAAATCATACTAGTTTGGGTGATATGTCACAACCCTCACCATGGATAACCAACAGTTGGTTATAACTCTTAATACCTCCAGGGGAGAATTCTCTCTGCAGATAAGCGTGCACAGCTTATCTAAAAATCTCTAAACTTACCATATCTGTTTCTCAACTCTTCATCTAAAATTCAGTTCAATTACTAATTCACTTTAAACATCCTAACCAGGGAAAAAATTAACAACGACAATAAAATACTTCTTAACTATGTAACAACCTGTACAAAGCCCCATAAAGGCATGAAAGATATGGTCCCTGCTCTCCAGGTGTGCACCATCCGCTGGATAAGAAGAGGCTGAAGTTCCATTGCTGGCCCCCACCATGCCACCAGCACTCTGCTACACTCTGTGAGCATACTACTTAATCCTCACAGCAGCCCTGTGAGATGAGAATAAGTACTCTTTCTTAAGAAAAAGAAAAACTGAGGCTCAGACGTCACTGTTGAACTGATAAAGTAAACTAATAATTTGGACACTTTTGAAATAGCATAGAAGATTTAGCCCCCACCTCTATCACAATTTTGAGATGACAGAACGTTTTAATATACACATGACAAGAGTCTTCAAGATTTTTACAACCTTGAATTTTATTTATTATACAGTGAACTCCATTCCCTCTCTAGTACCAATTCTGTGTGCACATATCACCTGAGGAAACACCAGGCTAAGGTATGGCCTCACCATTGTCTGTACAACAGCATTTGTGTATGCATTTGAATATTTAGTTGCTTTTTTATTTTCTGTTTTTATTCAGCAGAGTGAAAGACATAAAAATGAAAATGCTAATACTGGTACTAATACAATTTAGGAAATATGTGTTATCATTAAGCATGCCAAAAGCAAGACATCAAAAGCTCATGAGACATAAGTTGGTCAACTGTGAGTTTACTTGTGAAGCGAATAGCAATTATTCAATGACATACATGAAATGATGGAACTAGGGCCAAACATTGTGTCTACAACTTGAGGAGTAAGGGTAGAGAAAATGGAGATAATTGTAAATTTGTGAATTAAGAATCAACATCAGAAAAGCATTTAAGTGATTCACATGCAAAGAGAAACTCAAAAATCACTAGCTCAGTTGATATGGATAGTTTTCTACAGATTTCTTATCAAGAGAAAACAAAGGCTAGTTTCAACTTTTCTGAGCAAATTTTGTGCGAAAGTCAGGAAATCCCCATTAAAGTCAGCATCAAAATTGCCTGCTGAGTCTGCTGAAAAATTACAACCAGAAAGCCCACCCCACTGTTAAAATACATTTCTCCTGTCTCCTAAAGTCACACCAATTAAGTTGAGAGATCTAAAACCTTAGGTAGGAAATTACTTTTAAAATAAATTCACATTACATGTATTTAATGCTTAATATAGTTTTTAGTATATTAGACAAACATATATACATTGTAAAATTTGAAAAGAAAAACCTAGGTCCTACATACCATACTTGATGCCATAATTAGGGATTTTATAACATTTTCACTTCCAAGGGATAGTCTCTGCTAAACTCCCTGCTATTAACCTGCTGGTCTGTGTTATTCAACTTTTGTACATGTTTCCATCCTTGTTTTCAGGGAGACATTCTGTAATAAAGTGGATAAAAACTGTTTGCTCTCACAGGGAGCCTGTGGTAGGGAAGGTCCCATAGCCCTAATTTAGACCACAAACTCCCTGTGGGTGGAGATTGACTTGTCTCTGAGTCTTCATTCAGTGCCTTGCCTTGTTCCAGCTAGGTGGCAGGTATTAATTGCTTTTTGAATGAATTTTTAAGAGTCTAAAAAGTTAAGAATAGTTCCAAAAGTAAGAAAAATAGAATGTCTTTTCCAACCTAACTTTCACTATTTACTTTGACTCACTCTTTTCACAATTGTTTTTTAACAGCTGAAATCCACATACAATAATCGCTGAATGTTGGCTTTCTATGCACTGCTATGGAGAAAGCTACAAGGCTAGGAATCAACCTAGTCAGCTTTTTTCTTCTGGTTTTCAGAACATAGCCTTCTCTTTTCTGGAACAACTTGAAGTTCCTTCTTCTAAAGCAATTTTTTTTCCTTTGAGGCAGAAAGTCTCCTTTCTGTGCTTCCTCTGAGCTAGACAGTTTCTGAGCTTCTCTCTGGAGTCTGCCCAGCCCTTTGAGCTTTTCAACATCTTTATACCTTACAGGTCCCAAATGACATCAGTTTCTTCAGCTGATTCCAACCGAGTTCTTCCAGCAGGAACTGTGAAGATTAACTACAAATTGTCTTCTTAAACGGTCAGACTTTTTCGAAATAAGGTAGCTTGCTAAGCAGTAATCAAGAGGGCTGTCCATTATGTATTTGTTAAAAGGAAAAAGTATATTACAAAGCAATATGCCATTTTTTGGAAAAATTATATTTATAATAATTGATTTACATGGAGAAAACTGAAGGATATATTCCAAACATTGGAATTAAGAGCAGACTCACCCTTTTCACTCTCCATATATATGCAATATTTGAAAGTTTAATAAGTAGCACATATTTCTATTGTAATTAAAACAATAAAGAAGAAATGATTAGGCTTTTCAATATGTGATGCCTTTTGTATGTAAGGCCCTGCCCTCGAGACCAGAGGTACGAAGATAAATTAAATGTGACCCAGCCATGGAAGAACTCACCATCTCAGGGAAATAGACACATACACAATCAGCAATACTATCATCATTTTGATCTGGAACCAAAAGAGTAAATAAATATTAGCTATGTAATACCTAGAAAGAAAATAATTCATTCACTGGTGCCACTGAATCCTGTAAAGGAATTCAGAGTGAAAAGAAAGATGAAAAGTCAGCTGGTTTTTGGTGGAACCTACACATGCTTTATAGACAACAAGAGGTGGATTCAAATTCTTGTTGAATCTTTAACCATCCTTTAGACATCAAGCAAATCACCTAATCTCTTAGAGCAGTGGTTCTCAGAATCTAATATGTATAATCTAACATATGGAAAGATGATTGTAAAAAAAAAATGCAGATTCCTGGAGAATATCCCTGGAGTTTCTGATTCATTAGGTCTTGGACGGGGCCCGAGAAACTGCATTTCAACAAATATCACAGGTGATTCTGGTGCAGACCATCCATGGATCACACTCTGACAAACATTGGCAAGGAGCTTCAGTTTCCCCATCTGAAAACACACATGCTAATGCCTACATTCTTAGGGGTTTTGTGGCACATAAATCAGACCTAAGAAGGGTGGTTCTATTTTTCTATAACCTAGAAATCTGTAGAGATGCCTTCAAGATGCCGATGGAATCAGCTGGAAGCCAGTCCTCTCTGCAGTGGGAGCTCCTGTAAGTGCCCAGTGACTAGTCAGATTTTCCAGAGCATGGAGGAGTTGGAAGCTGAATCAGTTTCCTGGGGCTGCTGTAACAAATTACCATAAACTTGGTGGCTTAAAACAATAGAAATTTATTCTCTCACATTTCTGGAGGCTGGAAGTTCAAAATCAAGGTGTTGGCAGGGCCACGTTCCTCTGAAGGCTCTAGAGGAGAATTCTTGCTTGCCTCTTCCAGCTTCTGGTGGCTCCAGGCATTGCTTGGCATTGCTCTAATGCCAGCCTACATCTTTACATGGCCTTATCCTCTGGGCTTCTCTTTTGTCTCTTATAAGGACACCTGTAATAGGATTTAGGGCCCACTCAGGAAATCCAGGGTGACCTCATCTTGAGATCCTTAGTTTAATTACACTTGCAAAGCTCTTTTTTCCAAAAAGGACACATTCATAGGTTCCAGAGGTTAGGACATGGACATATCTTTTTGGGAGCCACCCTTCAACTGACTACAGGGGTTTAATGGGTTTTCTCTCTCTCTCTCTGTGGTTCTATAACCAACCTCTGCTGAAGTAATTCCGTTTCTAGACCATCTTTCACCCTACACAAACTGTAGGACCCCAGACATGGGATACGGCCCGTCTCCACATTTAAAAAAACATTTTTATTGTAGTAAAATACCCATAACATAAAATTTACCATTCTAAGCATTTTTAAGTGTACAGTTTTATGGCATTAAGTACATTCACATCGCTGTGTAGCCATCACCACCATCTCCAGAACTTTTCCATCACTCCAAACTGAACCCCTTAAACATCTGTGTCCCTTAAACAATCACTCCACATTTCACCCTCCCCCTACCTCCTGGTAACTTCTAATCTACTTTCTGTCTCTATAAATTTGACTACTTTAGGTACCTCATATAAGTAGAATCATGCAGTGTTTGTCCTTTTGTAGCTGGCTTATTTCACTTAGCATAATGTTCTCAAGGTTCACCTATGTTGTAGCATGTGTCAGAATTTCATTCCCTTTTAAAGCTGAATTAAACTCCATTGTTTGATTACAGCACATTTTGTTTAGTCATTCATCTGCTGATGGACACTTGGGCTGTTTCCACCTTTTTTCTATCGTGAATAATGCTGCTCTAATCTAACTGTCTCTAAATTTTGACGTAGGAAAAATTCACCCACAGAAGGCTGTTATATATGCAGCACATTTTATTGGACAGATGAAGACATTTATACTGCAAAGAATATAAACAACCTAAATTCAACGATCAAAACAACTTGTCCTTACAAAGTCCTTTGGCCCTTGCCACCAACTCTGTTTCCAATTCTCTGTAAGTTTTCCAGCCACTTTCTCTCTTCCTTCTCCTTCCTCTCTCCTCCTACTCCATTTCTCTCCTTCCCTTCTAACTTCAAGTCTCTGTTCATCATGTATTTGGTGTTATTCAGCTACCTTTTCTCAGTTTGTCTTCTGTCAACCTTTTTTCCCAGAGTCTCAATTTGCAGCATCAATTGGTTTACAGAGCATTTTCCTAGGCAAAGTCCACTGTCTCCTAAGAGGGATTTCTGGGGCCCGCTGTTAAGATAATAGGCTTCCTCCATGCTATGTTACATTTAAAGTGGCATTGGGACACAAATGTAGAAAGGCAGCTGGTTGAAAATGGGAGACAGGAGGATGAGAAAGAGAACAAACAGGGTTCCAGATGAAGAGTTCAGTAGAGGGATAAGAAAGAAAGTTGTCTTCAGGGGAGAGAAGAAAGAGAAGGCTCGGGACAATGACCCTTCAGAAGACAGAAGGAGGAATGCTGCCAGCAATAAAGAAAACTGTCAAGAAATCCACAAAAGGTTATAAATGTATTGGTTGATAGAATAAGTAGCCACATCAATCACACTAGATGGCAAATGTGAGGATTAGTCATGCAAAAGGTATCAAGACAACTTCACTAGTACAGGCTACTATAGAATTTATATGTGTATGTGCTCAGAACCGAAATACAGGCATCACTTATCTGAATTCAATCCTTTTCTGAAAATATATTGCACAGCAATTATCAGGTAGTGGGAGCCTATCACTCTATTATTTTAATTGGGAAAATTAATATGTTGCCAACCCATCCAAACACCCATCCAGTTTCCCCAAATATCAATAAAACACTTGTAAACATCTATATGGCAATCCAAATCCACCCAGGATTTCTGAATGATATAAATTAAATCATTTGAAACACCAATTACCTAATTCTTGAACACATAGTGTTTAGAGGGTATGTTTGTATACAGTAAACAAGGAATCCGTCCTTACAGTATCAAAGAGGAATTATATTGTCCTTTCACATATGCAAGGAATACATACTATAATGGAAGTAAACAATGACATACCATGTTAGAGACACCAAAGACCCAGCTAAATTAGACCCTGTTTAAAAGTGCTCCTAGATCCTGGGAGAAAGAAACTGGGACTCAGGAAGGGCTCAATCCTCAGGCAACAGGATGGGGGAGATAGTCAGAGACAATGCAAACACTTGTAAACAACCTGAGCAAAGGACTTAAGATGGAAGCCCACTCACTCTTGCCTGATCTCAACAACTTGTACACACATGCATGTCGACTATGGTGAGACGTGGATTCGGACAGTAAGTTTAGGGTAAAAGGGGCTAAAAATTCTTATGGCAAATATCTGAACAATGAGAGTTTACATACAACTGTATGACTTTAAAAGGAAAACAGACTACAGGGAATTAGGTGGTGATCTTAAATATCCTCACACTATATTAATTCTGAATTAAATCCAAAATTTAGGTTTTGTCTCTAAGGGATTAATGACATATAGAGTGAGAATCCAACTGGAAGGTATACTGGAAACACAATTTTTAACCCTATTATTATAACCTTAAAAGATTACGTAAAATCAAAAGTTCTCTCAAATTAGCTGAGTATACTGAAATATGAAGCTGCAGTATGTACTTTAGATTCCCAGATTCAATAAAAAAGAGCCATATTAAAAATAGGTTCTGTTACAGATGAATGGGTAAAGACAATATGATGCACACACACACACACACACAAACACAATGGAATATTATTCAGCCATAAAAATGAAGGGAATCCTGCCATTTGCAACAACATGGATGGACCCTGAGGGCATTATGTGAAGTGAAATAAGTCAGACAGAGAAAGACAAATACCGTATGATCTCGCTTATATGTGGAATCTAAAAAACGCCAAACTCATACAAACAGAGAGTAGAATGGTGGTTGCCAGGGGCTGGGGGGGGGTGGGGGGGTGGGAGAAATGAGATATTAGTCAAAGAGTACAAACTTCCAGTTATAAGATGAACAAATTCTGGGGATTTAATGTAAAGCATGGTGACATAGTTACCAATACTGTACAATACTGTACTATGCACTTGAAAGTTGCTAAGAGAGTACAACTTAAACATTCTCACTGCACACACACACACACACACACACACACTCACACACACAAAGGTAATTATATGAGCTGATGGATGTGTTAGCTAACCTTATTGGTGATAATTATTTTGCAGTATAAACGTGCATCAAATCATCACGTTGTACACCTTAAACTGACACAATGTTATATGTCAATTATTTCTCAATAAAGCTGGGGAAAAAGCAGGCTGTGTTATGTTGTCATGTTATTTGATTAGGGCAGTTTAAAGTCATTCACTACAAAATAGGAAGGGAAGGAGGAAGGGAAGAAGGGAGGGAGAGAAGGAAGGAAGGAGAGGGAGGGAGGATGGGAGGGAGGAAGGGAGGGAGGACGGGGTTGCATTCAAACAGGTGCTTGAATCCTGTTAAACAGACACCTTGCCATCAAAAGGGAAGAACCCAAGGACTGGAGAGGTGTTCTGGGGTGCAGTATGGGAAAGAAAAGTTCTTCTGGGAGATTTTTCGTGAAAGCCAAGATTTTAAGTACTACCTTAGGAAAAGAAAATGCCTGATTGGCTTTACAAAATGTAGCCCTCCCAGCCAGGGAGAAATGAAATACAAGAGTCTCTCTAAAATCTGTCTAAATCTCTATACAGCATCACAGAAATGTAAATACTTTGCTCTAGCCTTTTCTTTTTTTTTTTAATGCAACCCAGTCCTCCAGGTTTGTTTTTAGCAGACTCTAAGTGAAATCAATTACTATTCCCAAGAAATAGTCCCACTGAAAAATTATTTTTGAAGCCTGTCACATCTTTTACACTCTCTGGTCCATGAAGTTACAAATCCTCTCCCAAAAGAAATCCATTCCATCGCGAGGAAGAAGCTGAAGTTCTATGTGTCCAATCTTTTCCAGGGATCTGAAGACAATTTCATTCTTCTGTTTTTAAACATCTTGAAAAATCCTTACATTTGCTTGAGAGGGCAGATGGATGTTCCCTCCCCTCACACACACACAAAAGGAAATAAACACAGTGAATTTAGAGAAGCTACAGGGGCAGCTTCTGTGGTAAATATTTCAATCAAGTCTACATTTGTAAACCTTTCTTGACGTATCTGCCTTAAAATCATGTAATCTAAAATCAGGGTAAAGAAATCGACTTCAATAAGCCATATCGCCCCTGATTCCATGGGACTGCCCCTAGGCCAGAGCAAAAAGGTAGCTGCCTAACCGTTTTTTAAAATAACCATGGCAACTGTCTTTAATAATATATTTCAATGTTTCAACCTATCAGCATCAAAAAGTCCATCCTGATAGCTAACCTAATTTTCTTCAATTGCAAAATAATATCATTCACAGGAAAGGAGGAAAGAAAAGAGCAAAGAATTCTGAGTCAGAGGACCTGGTTTCTCACGCTATATTTGCTGGGTGACTTCATGCTGGTTATGGGTCTTTGTTTCCTAACTCTTAGAAGAAATTACTGGACTAGATGGTCTTTACAGATATGGCTCTACTCTAAGAGAGAAACTAACTGGTTAGCCCAGGCCAAACACAGCAGTCATTCATATATGTATGTATGATACATAATTAGTATTTTATATAGCTTTCTTTCACTCAGACTGACCAATCCTAGTCTTTTTTAACATTTCCAAAACTCTATTCAGTTTGTTTGTTCTTGTAGAGAATAGTATTTTTGACATATTAACTGATGAGGTTTATCCCTCTATATTTCCTATTAGCCCAGGACACTCCTCCATTCCCACATTATTGTAATCTAGGAGACAGGTAGGCATTTGGGAGTTTCTATTTCAGAGAAGAACCAAAGAGGCAAATTCTTGACTTTTGCATCTAGAAAGCCAAGAACCTAGCATGGACAAGAGACTCATTTGGAAGAAAAATATGCTGTTTCCCAACCCAACCAGGAGACTACTACAGTTTGCATGGGGTGTCTAGGAAGCCTAGATAAGCCTAAGGAGTACCGGATGGGTGAGGAGGTGGCTCCAAGGGAGACCTAGACGCTGCACACCTTATAGTCAGAACAAAGAAGGTCTGCAGCAAGCTGTAGTGACCAACAGGTGGGGTCCAAAGAGAGGACCAGAGCAGATCCTCATGTCTTGGCATCTACAAAGACCCTCCAAACTAGCTGGAACCTATGAGAAAGTGGAAACCATGAATTGACTGAGGAAACTCTGAATTGACAACTACTACTTTGAATTGTCAAAAGACTTGAAATGGGGGCCTGCCCAGTGGTGTAGCAGTTAAGTTCACATGTTCCACTTCAGCGGCCCGGGGTTCACCAGTTCAGATCCCAGGTACAGATCTACGCACCACATATCAAGCCATGTCATGGCAGGCATCCCACATATAAAATAAAGGAAGATGGGCACAGATGTTAGCTCAAAGCTGATCTTCCTCAGCACAAAGGAGGAGGGTTAGCAGAAGATGTTGGCTCAGGGTTACTCTTCCTCAAAAACAAATAAATAAATAAAAGGCTTGAAGTGGAAAAAAATTAAGTTACACCTATTGGAGACCCTAAGGTTGTGGTCCTAGTGACATACCTCTTGCACTCATCTCCCACTGATTCAATTCTCTGAATCATGCATAAGCAATAAGGTCCAAACTAGACATGATGACCGAGGAGCCGGCTGTAAGTCGAATCTGAGAATAACCTCACTATTTGCAATGCCATATTGTTGATTCCAAATCAGCATTAGAAGCCTGATTTCGATCATCTGAGATGATTTTGCAAGAGCACACAAAATTAGTGCCACAGTAGCTGATGTCATTCATCACAAGAAGGTTATGAAGTAAAATTCACTGCTGCCAGAAGAGATTAAAATTAACGTTCAGCACATGCTGTGACTTCCCAGCATAGACAAGTGAATAACATTTAAAGTTAATAGGTATTAGCAGCAATAACTATTTTATTTTCAAACACAGTTACACCTACCTTAGAGAGAAAATGTAATATATCCAGATTTCCCTTAAAGGAAACTGACAACAGTTCATTATCTATGTTCGGAATATATCATATCTGGCAGACTTCTGTTATAGGCCACCCATAGTCTTCAATCCCTACTGGAATTCACCTCAATAATTAGCACCAGAGGCTTCAAATTTCAATTCTATTTCTTCTGGTAAAAGTTTAAAACTAGCTTGTATAATCCTCTCCCCATCTGTGAATTACCTAGAACTAGAGGAAGAAAGGTTGGTTTGTTCCCCCTTTGATTATTACCAAAACAGATGGAATGCATCACAACTCAGTGTGCTTTGTATTGTGATAGCATTAAGCATTTCTGATTCATCACAATGTCATCTCCTATTCCCTATTCCCGTAAAGTTTTTAGGAAATCAATTGCATTATTTAGAAGTAAATTAGCACACCTTCTTGATTGCTTTAACGTAGTGGTCATAAGGAAAAAAAAATCCCTTATCATGCAAAAGATCTCCACTCTGCAACTGCTACCTGCATTTCTATTACAAAACATTTCGATATGATAAGTTTATTTTAGCATAAAGTCATTAGAACAAAGCAATCACTTTGTCAACCCCCTTCCCTACTCAGTACACGTAAGAGGTTTTCTAATGCCATAAAGCTGAAGTTCAAGAATGTGCACTATTGAATTCATATTATTGCACTCACAATGGTGGAAGGTAAAAAAATCCAACAACTCTGAATAATTACTGTTTTTTCATTGACTCTTCATGTAAGGGTGACGTAATTTCCCCAAAGGAATGTTTAAAATACTGTGCAGAAGTTCAGACTAGCTTTTTAAAACAGTTTTGTTATCTTCCTACATTCACTTTAATTTGAAGAAATTAAAATTCTCACGAGGCCCTTTTTCACTTTGTTTATCCTGAAGGCCACAGCTCTCAACATACAGGCTTATCAGGAGATAATGACATTTCCAGAATCGAGGCAGATCCCTCCTTCCCACCTCCCTGAAAAAAAAAAAAATGAAAAGATTCTAAGGAATTAGTTGGCACAGCTAAGCCAATTTATTTTCAACCTAGGTAGTCAGATAAGTCAAATGTAAGTGTGATAATATTAACCAATTTGACAAGCATCCTGGGGAAAATTTAAATTCATAATTTTTTTAAAGAGCATCTAATACCTTCCAAAGAACTATTAATTTGTATGTAAAGATGTTCATACTTAAACTAAAAGCTGTTGTGACTGGATGTAGCTAAAAAGACACCACAGTCCCACCCCCAGGATGCTCACAAATTTAAATGATTGTCTAATTACACCAGCAGCAGCTATTAGCAGTCTTGTCAATTATTTAAAACTCTGACAGCTTTGTTGTTCCAAAAAGAGCTATCCTATTCCCAAGGGGCCAGTCAATAGAGTGGTATCGAGGTAGTTTAACAAAAAGTTTCATTAGTCAAAATAATTCAACTACTGTGGCAGATCAAGATAACTTACTATGGCTGAGCCTTATGCTGAGCACCTTGAGAATATCAAAGAAGTTTAAAATACGATCCGTGCCCTTAAGGATGTTACAATCTGCTAAGAAAATCAAGAACACTCAAGAAACAATCAGCAAATAAAAATGGAATTTTTGCACTAATATTTGTCATCTCAGTAGCCACTAGCTATATACGGCTATTAGCACTTAGAATGTGCCTAGTCCAAATCAAGATGTGCTATAAATGTAAAATACACACTAGATTTCAAAGACTTAATACCAAAAAAGGGATATAAAATATCTCAATAATTTTGTATTGATCACATGTTAAAGTAAGTATCTTGATATATTGGGTTAAATAAAGCATATTAAAACTTATTTCAACTGTTTCTTTTTACTGTTGTAAACGTGGCTACTAGAAAAATAAAAATAAAAACTACATAGATGACTTGCATTTGTGGTTTCTTTTCTTTTTGTCCTGGACAGGGCTGGTATAGATTACAAGTACAAGTGGAGTTCAGAAAATTCATGGAGGGCTAGCCTTTAAAGGATCCAGAGGACTTTGGTAGGTAGAGTTAGGAGGCAGACATGTTCCAGACAGAAGCTAGAATGTTAAATTCTAGAGGCAGAGGGGAGATTGGCCTGGAAGTGCGTTTGAAGGTGTGGATATTTGGGTAATGACCAAGTTTCTCATCTCACTTCTGGTGAACTTTATAAGCCATGTGTGGAGATACCATGGAGAAGTACAAGGTAAGTTTATAAAGTCTTCAGTGGGAAACCAAGAAGTTGAACTTCTATCTGCCATTCTCCAAAGTAACCTTGGGTAAATATTTATCATCTCTGCCTCTGATTATGCCCACAGTTCCTTAATATTATGTAATTTGTCATATTTTTCTTAATGCCTATGTTATCCATTGACTTGAAGAATTTTCTGCCAATAAATGCTTGAAGAATATCACACACCAACCAGATGGATATCACTCTAGAAGCATGGTCAGTCAACCTCAAGACTGGCTTCTCAATCATCACCTGAGGCTCCCGTTCGCCACAACAGCTAGTCCAAACATTATACTCTCTTTGGACACACTCCTCACCCTTCCTGCACTCTCATAGATGTTCTCATCTCCAATCCCATAGAGACAACCTACAAACCTACATCTAGCAAGCCTTTTCTTGCTTCCTTTCTGTATTACGCTGGTGAAGGTAGAAGGATCCTTGAATAATGACGCTTCTGGGGACCTAACCTATGCCCTTTTCTCTTTTCACCCTACCTTCCCTCCCTAGACCAGTGGTCCTCAAACTTTTGATCTCATATACCTACTAAACTGATATTGCAAAACCTCTCTTACTTTTCTAAGTTGACATCCAAAAATTACCATATAACTTCATATGGGATATCATTGGCAAAAAAATATAATTGTCCTCATTTTGTAAATTTTAAAACATTTAAAAATATACCGTTACTTCATTCTTTTAAACATGTCCAATGTTTAAAATGTGTGAAATCACCATAGTGATTTCATTCCCACCTTTATCCAGTAAAAAATACATGAATTAGCTCTTCTTTAACATTAGAAAATGTTACATCATTCCTTTTGCTCTTGGAACTCATAATTCTGTTCTACTTCTCCAACAAAATTTCAACCCAATGTAATACATTTTATGCTTGAAAGTCTTTTATTGATCACCATATCACACATCTCTGCAAAAAGAACATGTTGGCAAATCTATTTTTTTTTAGTCTCCTGGGACAATAAGTTTCTAAGTGATAACATTTTTCTTCTGGATCGAGTTCTCATTAAATTACCATTATATACAATTGATAAACACAATGTAACATATTTTATATTTTGACAGATGTTTATTAATTATACAAAACAGAATTTAGATGGAACTATTAATTAATAAAAATTGGTTTTTAAAATTATTTCATGAGTCCATGGATAATGTAACATTGCTAGAGTGAAACCATGTTCTGCATCAAGTTTATTCCTGTTTTTCATTTTTTATGTAAATGCCTAGAACATTTTTCACATAAATAGGTAGATAAAAATGGAAGTTTTATCATAGCAATGTCATTCAATTATTTAAACTCCTTCTGAGTTATATGCCAAAAATCAAATAGCGATCTAGCACCAAAAATTATTTTTAATGATCTATCAGCTGACAGTTCTATTAGGCATTCCTTTCATTTCACAGAGAAAAAAATAACAACAGAAAGTAACTGAGTTGCAAAAGGATTTATTACCCATTTGGGTCATTCACTTTCTCCATATAAACACTATTGCTTTTGTGTGGGGCCCACAGAGGCACCATGGCAAGTAGGAATAAATTGCAGGCCTGTCCTTCTTTTGTCAATGGGAAAAGAACTCTGTAATAGGAGATGTGGGGAAGAAGAACCTACCTGACCACAGAAGGATTCTCAAGAATATTGATTTTAGGAAGACAACATACGGAAGTTGAAGACCTAGCAATTGGATTCCCTTAAAATTATTTGTGTGCCCACATAAAACTTGGAGTCTTTATGTACCCCGAGAAGTACATGTACCTCAGTTTGAAGACCACTGCTCTAGGTTTTTCACTGATTCCTATACTTCAATTACAATATGTCTAAATGCTGATAACTCTCAAACATATATCAGGTCAGTCCTCCCTTCTGAGATTCAAAACCTAATATCTACTGACATACTGGCCATTCTAACTCATAACCATTTCCTGAATCTATCCACTGGTCTCTATCCTCCATCCCTACCATCCCTGCCCAAGAAAATCACCAGGCGTTCTTGCCTGGAATGCCATATCAACATTCTCACTCACTCATCTCCTTCCATCCAGTCTTATTTCCTTCCCACCCAATATCCACACTACAGCTAGAAGAGTTAAAAGGACAAAATAAAATTGGATCATGTTCTGACTCTCCTTAAAATCTTTAGTGGTGTCCCAGCATTTAGGATAAAGTACAAACTCCTTTATTATGATTCACAAGGCAATCCAAATCTCCAGGAGCATCTCTGCTACTTTTCTTAACACTCTATGCTCCGGCCAGTCTGGACTTCTTTCCATTTTTCAAAGATTCCAGGACCTAAATACATGCTCTTTCCTCTGTCCCCTTTGCCTAATTCCTATTTAAATGAAAGTCTTAGTTTAACTGTTATTTCCACCAGGAAGCCTTCCCTGATCTCTATGTTAGGTTAGACCCTTATAGACAAACGCTCCCGTGATATTTTTATTCCACCATCACAGCACATATCATGTGTTCCTGAAACAATCTGTCTAATGCTTCCTTTCACCTTGAGACTCTTAACTTTATACTCAAGGACCACATCTATCCTACATAATAGAATTGAACCTGAAATATTTTCTATATCTAGTACTGAGTCTGAATTATTGTGAGTGATACATAAATGAAAGTTGGTGAATAATAAACATTTCCCTATTAATTCATAATCATAATTTTACTATCAGTATATCCATTATTCCCTAACCCAAAATTTGTTTGAAATATGTCATTCTCCATTATCACCTGAAGGCAAGTTCACGGTTGCTTTCTGATGACTCATAAAAGCATCAACTATTTCAAAGTGACTAAATATAGAGATCTAAGTACCAAGAGGTCGCTGGTCTATTGTTTAAAGGTGCTGTTAAAGAAAAAGCCAGCTCTCTTGAGAGGACACTGATTGTAGCTTTTACCAGTATTCCATTTAGATAGAATCAGGTCAGCCATCTACATGGATCCAGGTAGGAATTTCATTGATTTAAAGGTTTTCCTTCCCCTAATGTTCTAAAGAGGCTTAAAATAGAAGTTATTAATTTCTGACAAATTTCCATATACTGTATTCATGTCTGCCTTGCCTCTTATATATAAACTCTTTGTGTGATAACATTCATTATTTTTATCTGCATGCTTACAGTAAGTGACTATTAAGTATTTCAAATTTCTTTTGTACGGTAAAAATTAGCAAAAACAAATGTATAATTGGCTTTAATAAAACAAATGAGTGCTATGCAAAAAGTAATATATTTGCTAAGAATACAGTTAAATTGTTTTCTCTAGCAGTGTTTGCCTTATTAAACCACCCAACACAACTGCCTTTATGGATAGCATCCTTCACATAAAGTAGTGCAATATGATAAGCCAACTGCTGCTAAATGATCAATTTCATTTATGTAGCCAGACGAAGGGCTGCTCTCCCATCAATACTCTAAGGCATAACACAGTCACCAAGGGAATTCTATGATAATCGGTAAGCATCAGTCATGAAAGGAGTTAACCTTCCTACTAACCATTTCCATGGTAGGCCTTCATGTACTCACTGGTCTGCATGTAGATAGTGAGGACCTGCTGCTATCTGTATAAACTTTCTCAACTTTAATGTCTTTGTGGCTTCTGTTCTGCATTCTATCCTGAGTAGTTTTATGAATTCTATTTTTGAGTCGGCTTGCCTGAAGAGATTTTTTAAGTCTAAGATCTCCCACAAAAGGTAGAGAATACTGAGTTCTGAGTATTCTTTCCTCAGACCTTTGCACTGCCCTATTTCCTCATCCCCACAAAGATATAATCATTTGTCATTTTTCTAGTTCTAAACCTCGCTATTGTATTTCCTATTTCCCCACATTGTGCTGCCAATCCTTACCACTTATCATGTCACCCAGGTATCATGGTAATCATCTTACAATCTGCATCATTTTTATCCTTTCTCTTCACACTGGCACCAAACAGAACCAACACTTGGCAAATACTGAGCTATTCATTCATTTCACAAATATCTATTGAATGCATATTATTTACTATGCACAAGCACAGTACTCAGTACTGGAGTGAAACAGTGATCAGAGGAGACTTCAACTTTGACCTCAAGGGGCTTCGCACCTAGGAGCCTAGAGTACACATAATAAACATATAAATATACATAATTCGAGATGATAAGTATTGTAAACTAAAATGGTTCTGTGCTAGAGAATCATGATGCAGAGACCAACTTTCAGCAGGAGGTTGAGGAAAGTCTCTTGGAATTTATTATTATTATTATTATTATTATTATTTAAAGATTTTATTCTTCCTTTTTCTCCCCAAAGCCCCCCGGTACATAGCTGTGCATTTCTAGTTGTGGGTCCTTCCAGTTGTGGCATTTGGGACGCTGCCTCAGCATGGCTTGATGAGTGGTGCCATGTCCGCACCCAGGATCCAAACCGGCAAAACTCTGGGCCGCAGAAGCGGAACGTGTGAACTTAACCACTCGGCCACAGGCCAGCCCCGGAATTAATTATTTTTAATCTGAGACCTAAAGAATGAGTTTTCAGTAGTAAAGGGGATAGAGGAACAAAATGAGTTTGGAATGATAGACCAAAGAGCCTTGTAAGCCATAGTAAGGAGTTCATAGTTCATCAAAGAGACAAAACAAGATTTAACTTTAAGAAGAAAAGCACTTTTGGCCGAAGAATGGGTGAAAGGTGGCAAGATTGGGAGCAGAGGAAGTTAGAATGCTGTGGCAGTAGTCCAAATAAGGGAGTATGTAGTGTGGATATTGATGACAGAAATGGACAGTAGTAGAAGGTTTTGAGATATATAGACGGCGAAATTTATAGATTTTGGTGATAAGTTGAATGTGAGAGGTGAAAGGGATGAATTAAGGATGACTTCCAGTGTTTTTCTTAAAGAGGTGAACAGATGGTCATAGTCTTGACTGAGATGAGGAAGACGGGGAGAGGAACAGATTTGGAGGAGGATGGAATCCAAGGTTCCATTTTGGACATGTTAAAGTTGACAAGCTGTAAGACTATCAACTGGAGATGTCAAGATGGCAGCTGGAGACAATATTAAATTCACGGGTAGAGAGTGATATCTATTAGAGAGAAAGTGTAAAGAGAGGAGAAAGAAAAGGGCCCAGGTTTAGCTAACAAGAAGACCAAAATTTTGAGGCAAAGTAATGAAAAATCATCAAGTGAGATAAGAATAAACTAGAAGAGTCTGAGGTTAAAGAAGACAAAATGAGATCATGTTTCAAGAAGGGAGGGGTCAACTGAATTCAGTGCTGAGTGAAGTCTGAGAACAAAAAGAGAAAAGATGTGGCCACTGAATTAGGCCATGCAAAGGTGATTTGTGACCTTGACATGAGCAGTTTCAGCTGAGTGTTGGAGTTAAAAACAAGATTTTGGAGGTGAAGCATTAGAGATAGTATTTGTAGACAATTATCTAAAGTGGGTCATTACTAAGAAAACAGGAATGGAGCAGATGTTAGAGAGGAATACGGGACCAAAGATTTTAGGTTTGTTTTTATACACTCATCTGGTAACGAGGAAGCGATCAATGACGCAAGGAGAAGGGATAAGTTAGAGAAGGAAGACCTGCAGAAGGCAGAAAATTAGGAATAGGATCCAGCAGAAAGTAAAAGAACTGGCTTTTATAGGAAGAGGAGAGATATGTCCTCTACTGTACAAAGAGGGAGGAATAACATAAGTGAGTTTATAGATTTGGTAATGAGAAGAAAAATAATTGTCTTCCTGATGGCTTCTATCTTCTCAATGTTGTAAGAAGCAAGGTCACTAGCTGTAAGAGAAGTGGGAAGAAGAGGTCTGAGAGATTTGAGCAGAGTAGATGAGAGGAAACAGCCATTTCAGGAAGTGGGGAAGTGAATCCACTAGAGAAATATAAGTAGGATAGCAGTTGTGTACTGACTGGCTACTTCATGTTTGTGATCACGCATTTAAAATTAAACCAGGCAGCCCTCTTGTGTGTTTTTCCTCCAGGAATATTCAGCTGCTGTGGTGCTGGCAAGGAGATAGTGAATGACAGATTCACAGTGTCAGAGTTTTTCTAGAGATAAATAACATAGGAAGAAAAGTAAAAGAAGTTGAGGGATTTTTCAAGGAAGTTATTAGGGTAAATAACCATGGAATCTAAGCTGGGTAAGGAGAAAAACGAAGACTATGGTGGAGATGATGAATGGACAGTGAGAATGTATCATGGCGGGGGGTCGGGGCAGTAGAAAAGATGATTGAGAAGGTAGAGGAACCAAGTTGGATGAGTGAATGGGTGTTATAGTCACTGAGAATAGAATAATGAGGAGGAACTAAGACTATAAATTAGGAGCTAAAATCTTCAATGAATGAAGAAAGATGATCAGGAGATCAGGGGATGACAGCATGAATTTGGGGGTGAAACTGGCATACATATTTGGTGTAACACTTACAGCATTGGGGGGTTTTGATGGAGGGAAGAGGAAAGATCAGTCTAAAAACAGTAGGAAAGAACAAGGGAAAAACCCATCCCTCCTCACACCTTTGTTTTTTTAATTTCATTGGAAATTTTTTTATCGGCCTTTTTAGATCAAAAGAGAAACATATTTACCACAAAGAATGCCCCTATCATACTTCTTCTGGAACCAGCACATGGCCTCCTCTTTCCTGATTCTGTGTTTGGCCCTGTCCTGCCTTTGAGGTACTCAGGCTATGAGTGAAAAGACAGTTTCTATTTGATGGGGTTGTAGAGAAGCCTACCTTCAAATGCCTGCTGACTGCCTACTCAATATAGTACAAATCCTTGTTATCTTGCAGCTCAACCATAGGACTTCTTAAAAGCCAGATTTCCAGATAGTCCTCTAATAGGCATTTTTCTATTAGTGACCATAATGACGAAATAGGCAGTATCTACCCACACATTCAGATATGTATTTTTTTTCCCATATTGTACAAACAGTTTGGGAAACTACTTATTTTCCACTTAACAATGTATCATAAAGATTTTCCAACAACATTAAATATTCTTCTACAACAAGATCCTAATAAATTCACTGTATTACACTGGACAAATCAGCTGAGATTTATTTAAGCAATGTGCTATCGTTGTACGTCTAGGTTGTTTCCAAATTTGGGATATTATAAACAATGCTGTAACGAACACCCATAAGAATAAACTTTTGAAGATACCTCTAATTATTGTTACCTATGACAAATCCCTTGAAGTAGTATTATTTGGTCATAGAAAACGGATGTTTTTAAGGTTTTTGAGACATATCATCCAATTATCTTCAAAGAAAGTTTGCATAAGCTGCATCTAAGACTTCCCTTGTACCTTGCCAAGCTTGGGTATATTCTTTGTTTCCTTTATTTCTTTCTTTCTTTTTTAGATTAAAAAACAAGGACCTAAAAGGAAGAGTCTTGCTCATAAGTTAGTATCCATTCCAGAATCTGGGTGTGTTGATGTGCCAAGGTCTGTCCATTCCGACACGCAGTAGGTAACAACATTCCCTACACACACTTCCCCTAAGATGCCTTCCTCTAGCTTCTTTCTGCTCCTGCATCCTGAATGCGAATTATCTTCCCTGCTGTCACTTTGACCATGTCAATCCTTTGCACAAAATCTCCTCAAAGCTCCCCGCATTAAATTTAAATTCCTTCACAATTTTTATTTCCCATTCACAGACGTGCTCATATCCCATCCCTAACCTCCTAAAACCAAGTCATTATTAGCTTGGTTCCCAACCTCATCAAATCCCCCACTCCTATCAAATTTAATTTCTGAAGGAAAGCTTCCAGGTAAACACAAATTGCTATCATTTCATCTTGTTTCATTATCTCTTTTATTATTTTCCCTGTTTCTTCTGTGTTTTCCCTCTTCCTCATAACTGGTTTCACTTTTATTTGTTAGGTATCATTTCCAGTCCTCATCACTGTATCTCTTTCCATTTCAGATTTATTTTGCTGGAGCTCTTCAAACTATAGTGGCTTTCTTAGGTATTTCAAACCCTTTATAATAAAATGAATGCTCTATACTTGTCAAGTTCAAAATTACATTTCCCACTGGCTATTGCTTTCAATAGGACAGTAGTAGTTACTACACAAAACTAAAAGAATAACAAGAACAAAGAACCAATATTGCAATATTGTAACATCCTACCCATTCCGGTAGACATGACAAACCCTTTGCAAGTGGCATGTTATATAGCTTCAAATGGAAAGGGTCTTTTTCTGGGTGGAAATTCTACTCTTGATAGCCTGATAGTGGTCCCACTTAGGGCAGGAAGTTAGAACTTTGTTCTATTGAAATTTTTTGTTTTCCAATTTGTAGGAAAAAGAAATATTTCTACACCACAATTAGAGGAAAATGCATTATTTAAATAAAATCTAGTGCTTTAAGAGGGTAAAACATGTATCAATCAAGCAATAGATTCTTCTGCATTGACATCCAAAAAGAATGTATAACATGCTTATTTAAATTATAGAATTAATTCTTTAAAGTTTTCTTGTTTGGTGTGCATAAAATAAGGAGACCTCTTCTTTAGCTGACCAAGACCACACACACTATAAAAGATACTGGGCCTAAACATCCCAACACATCCACCCTGGGATCAGGTTTTCCAATTCACTTCCAAACAACTTTTTTAACCAAGTCTCAGTCAGAACCCCAAGACCAGCCAACAGCGTCCCTGCCCTGTCTCCTTGTTGTCATCGTTTGGCACTGCCCCAAGGGTAATCGTCTTTAGGTACCAACCATTTTTCCCATTGTCATCTTCTTACTGCTCTTCCCTTCATCCTGATTCTTCCCACAGCCAATCTCCCTCCAATCCTTGTCTCTGGGCTCTCTGGAAACACCCCTGCCCAGCCCCATTCTCCCTCCTGCATATTTTCAAGCTTATCTCAGAATGCTGCAATTCTTCCCAACTCTATCTAGGTCTTTCTTTTCTAGGGATTCGTTTTCCCCTTTTAGCCCTCTCTAGGGGAGACTGCTCATTCTCTCACACCACATATGTAAGCATTCTGTGCGGCATTTTCTCTGCCATTTCCAAATCATTACTTTTCCACTCTGTATCACATTCTCCTCTTCAGAGGCTCATGGCATTTGTCTATCCCACCCCCAACACGTTCTTTACCTCGTTATTATGATCCTACTGTGACTCTCACAACCGATGAGGACTTTGGTATCTTTCTCTAGTTCTCAACTCTGCCAACCATCTGAACACTTCCTTAGCAACCCACCCTGACAGCCACTGTCAGACATTGCCATCTCTCAGGCTACCTCACCTCTGTCATCTTATACTGCAAATTCACACTCTCAGAGTCTCCGCATAATCTTCTGACATTCCATTTTTCTCACTTGGACACCTTAAACCTCCCTCCCGAGACTACGAGCTCTCTCTTTCCAAATCAAGAATGAATCAAGATGGCACCTTTCTTCAACTGTCCTACCATATCCCCTTTAGTCCAACTACCTATGTTCACCCTACTTATACCCAAGAAGACAAATATGGCTGATAACAGTACACAATCATTCACTATCAATGTTTTAATTTCCAATTTCAGGGGGAAAAAACAGCTTTTATTTGCCCGTTATGACTGCTCAGTCCAGGGACCAAGGCTGGCTTCAGAGAGCCTTAATCCCCCTATACTCTGCATTATCACTCCTCATCAAAGCCTCTCCCCCAAATAAACACATACTCTAAGTAAAAATAGTGAGTATATGCAAGTGCAGCTTCTAGAAAATACCCTAGTTCCTTGACCTTGAATATCCCTCTAAACATCACCTTGTCATTATCTTTAATTCAGTTTTCTTGAAAGATGCCTACACTCATGCCTCTACTTCTTCTGTTCACAACCTATCTTCCCTTGGTTTCAATTCAGCCCCCCTGCTATCCTCTGGATATTGGCCTCCACCAAAGTGCCATCCTTGGACCTCATCTTCTCACATGGCTCAATCTCCCTGCCCAGTTTCCCCAGCTCTTAAGGCTTCAAGTATAATTTCATAATGATTAACTCCTAAATCTCCATCTCTGGACCCATATTTCACCCAGAGGGCTGGATAATTACACTTGGAACCTCGAATTCAACATCTCCAAAAACTGAATTTACCTTTTATCCCATTACATCAATCCACTGATCCCCATCTGGCTGATGATCACAGGATCTACACAGTTTCCAAACCAGTATTTTGAGAGTTTTTTAAGACTCCTCCATCCCCCGCCCCCTGCTACCCTCTTCATTCCCATTCTCACAGCCTGTTTAACTTTACACCCCTTTTCACATGGATTAAAACAATGGATTCTTAAATTGTTGCCCTGCCAATCCATCTTCTACACTGTGCCCAAAGAGAGGACCAATCTGGTCATATCACTACTCTGCTCAGGGTCCTTCAACAATTCATCATTACCCACAGGACAAAGTTCAAACCCCTTAATAGGACATGAAAGATCTTTCAAAATCCTAACTCTGATACCTGCTCAGACTCCTTTCCTTATTGCAGCCAACATGCTCTCCCTATTCTCTAGCCATGTTGAGTTACTTGCATTTCCTGAACATACCACAAGCTTTCCCAACTCTGCCCCTGCTGTTGAGATTTCTCTCTCCCAGCCGGTTACCTCATACTCATCATTCCAGACACAGCTCTAATGTTGTCTCCTCTATGAATTGTCTCCTCGCCCTAGCCCCCCAAGCAGAGTCAAGTACCTCTTCCTTTGTGCTTTCTTTGCAAATTATATGTCCCTTCATTTTAGCATTTATAACTTTGTGGTACTAAGAGCCTAAATGGGGTCTCCCCTTAGAAACTGTGAGATGCTAGATGGCTGTAAATTATGTTCTACTCTATTCTTCATGTTCCCAGTATCCAGCTGTTATGAACTGAATTGTGTCCCCCCAAAATTCATATATTGACCCTAACGCCCCAATGTAATGGTACTTGGAGATGGGAACTTTGGGAGGTAATCAGATTTAGATGAAGTAACAAAGGTGGAGCCCTCATGACTGGACTAGTGACCTTATAAGAAGAGGCACCAGAGGTCTCTCTCTCTCTCTCTGTATGTGTCTCTCTTCCTCTCTCTCTCTGTCTCTCCCCCCATCTTTCTCTGCCATGTGAGGACACTAACAAGGTGGCTGCCTGCAAGCCAAGAAGAGATCCTTACCAGGAACCAAATCTGCTGGCACCTTGATCTTGGACTTCCCAGCCTCTAGAACTATGAGAAATAAATTGTCTATTATTTAATCCACCCAGTCTATGGTATTTTGTTGTAGCCACCCGAGCTGACTAATACACCAGCACAGTTCTCAACTCACAGAAGGTAGTATAATAAGTAATTATTGAATGGCCAAACGTACACGCAGGAATTAAAAATGCCACGTGCCATCCAACAGCAAAGTGACAAGTCTCACAAAATCAGAGGAAGAGAAGCAGTATCTGTCCTGAGCTTACAGCATAGAACATGGCACACAAACGAACTGATAATTAATTTTGCTTTGGGGTATATTTGTAGCTACAGAAAAGAGCAAAGCTGAATTTTGAAGCGGCTTAAGTTTTGGTTCTCTCACTATCACCTCCTGAAACTCTTTCTAAATTCAAAAAGCATCTTCTTGCAGTCCTTGTGTGAGCTGCACGTCTCTTGGGACCTCTGCCTTCTCAGGATTCCCTCCCTACCCAGACTGCTCTCCCTGTACCCACACCCACACTCCTCTGTGACAATGGTTTCTCCTGAACTCATCGCTCCCTCTCCCTGGTCCCTCCTCTTCCTTCCTGGGCTGGCCAGAGAACTAGTATCATTGAGTTTTAGCATTTAATTATATTCTCTTTTATAATATTGGTATGTCTTTTTGCAGTTGGCTTTTTCTTCACCTGAATGAAAAGGTCCCTGAAGGCAGGGACAACACTTAAATTTTCTGTGTATCTACTCCAGCACTAAACACAGCACTAATTATGCAGTCAGAGTTTCATGAAATGCATTACAATGGGGTTGGCAAACTAGGACTCACAGGCCAAAACGGGCCCACTGCCTGTTTTTGTATGACCCACAAGCTAAGAATATTTTTCACATTTCTAATTTGGTTGCAAAAAAAAGAAAAATGAAAAGAAGAATATTCATGGCATGTGAAAATTGTATGAAATTCAAATTTCAGTATCCATACATACAGTTATACAGAACCCAGCCACACTTATTCATGTATGTATTGTCTGTGGCTGCTTTCGTGTCACAACAGCAGCCAAGTAGTTGCAACAGAGACCATATGGCCCACAAAGCTGGAAATATTTATTATTTGATCCTTTACAGAAAAAGTTTGCTAATCTCTGCATTGGAAAGTTGAAGCAATTGAATTAAGTTCACTGAGATTATTGAAATATTCCCCCCAAAATACCTTCCCCCACACAATAAACCTTCAAAATGAGTAAGTAGGGAAAAAAAATCACAAGTCTCCTCCTGGAGTGCCCAATTGCAGAACTGCCCATGGCATCATCTGATACTGTGAGATCACAGAGGAACATGAATTTAGCAGAGAAGGTCACGTCCCTGTATCATTTTGCACTAAAAGTCTTTCTAAATGTGAAGCAGTAAGCAGTGAAGGCATCCTGCAAATTCCTTACCTAGATAATCTATACTGAAATTAATGTAAGAAGACATCAAAGAGCTCTGTTTCCAGCAGTTTAAACCCATGTTGTGCAGAAGGAATATGAATCATGGATTGAAAACAATGAAGCTTCTTGTCTAATTAATCATTTTTATGCACTTGTCTCTCACTGCAGGATAGGGATCAGTAAAAAATGACCCAAAAGAGCTGAAACTTCCATAGCTGCCTTTGCCTCCTGCAACACTGTGAATAAATGAAAGTTAAAGCCAGTGGTGTCAGAGCACCGAGATCCTTCGATCAAACGATGAGAGATGCAGGGAACTTGGGACTTGACTAAGTTAATAAAGCACTGCCTTTACCTCGTTGCAACATCTGTACTTGTCTGACCATGGCCATATAGGTGCCAATGCATTAACTCAATCGGCTTTCTACCTGAAATCTCAGCTTAATTAGGACCATTTATCAAAATGACACCTGTTTCAGAGGCCAGATCAAATTGATTACTGTTGTTCTGCTGGATCTCCACAAATGCTGTTAAGTACCTATTTTTAGAGCAAAAGATGGGTAAATATTTATCCCAAAGCTTGTAGTAAATATAGGATGTTGACAAGAAGAAACATACCTGATACATGAAAAACATCCGCACTTAAAAAGTAAAACTATATTTTCACTTTTGTGTGGAACCTGCAAAATATGGGATCCTGCAAAATTGATGGTTTAGGGCTTATTCTTTCAAAGAGACTAGCTAAAAACAATTCTAAACAGATAAAAACACTTTATCACCAAGATAAAGTGATTAATCCTAAAAACCACAGATTTAACTGGCCATAATTCTAAATATAAATCCATTACAAAAAACATAAAAATATTTACGCAGAACACTAGATAAAGTCACCATGGAACATCAAGATTACTTGGTTAATATGAATAATTTTAAGATGAGCTGGCTCCTATCAATAATATCCATTGTTAAAATGCTTGAAAAATATCATTTCATATCTTAGATTGATATTTCACCTTACTCTATGCATGTGCCACACATGTGCATTTACACCAAGGTGTCTAACCTAGATTAAGGCCTCCAAAGCATAACTGTGCCCATATATTTCTTTAAACAGAAAAATATTACACTATAGATGACAGAAATTGAAACTATAAAGTGTATTGTCCCATTTAAATGGTACGTCTTTAGAAGAGAGTTCACATTTTTTAACAAAAATATAAACAACAACAACAAAACAAAAGATGATGTAAAGCCTTTATTTCCTCATTTAAATCCTGAAACTGTTCAAGGTATTTCCCATTTGAAATATACATAAATCTAGTTGTTAGCTGTTTTTAAATGCTCTAAATTCCTTAAGTTAGTCCATCAAATCCATTTTTAAGAGTGCCATGCTTCTCCAAAACTAGTCGTCTTACACTAAAGTGACACTCTGCTTGGGTCTTCATTTAATCCTCATTATTCTACTACCATACCCAGAGATTCAACAAAAAGCACTTACCAAAGATCAGCCAAGTAAACCATATTTCCTAACATATTACCCCAGGATTCACTATAATAAATGATTATGTGCTTATTAGCTACTTTTCGACAAAGTCTCCATGCTGTTTTAGGTTCCCCTTTCTTTTTTTCCCCAGTTGAAGTACATTTTCTCATCTTTCTTAAATCTTAAGATACTTAATAATCAATGTTAGCCATTCACAAAGAGAAAATAGAGACACAAAAAACAAAAAATCTGGGTAAACAGAATTGCCAGACAAAGAGGGAATACGAAATAAAAGCAGCAATCAGTTTGCAAACTGAACAGAAAAGTAAAGTTATTAAAATGAGATGTTATATCAGTGGTATCCCGATGCAAATAGGAACGGATATACAAGAACTTTAAGACAGACTGCTTTCCTTTTCCAGCACTGCTCCTTCCATTAAAAAAAAAAAAAAGAGGGACATATTCAACATAATTACCTAAAATAATCCTTTCTATGCAGTGAGAAAAATATTAAAATGCATAATGTTCATTTCCAGTAAAAATGTTCTACTTTGGGAAGAAGCATGACTTTGAGAAGATTGAAATCTGCCGTTTCTTTATTTGTGGACTTTGGAAATTATTTGATAATTCATGAACAGGTTTCCAAAAGGAAACCTCCTAGTGCAGGTAATCTATCATGACAGCATCAGCATTTCTACATACTTATGTCCCCCAGATAACTTAATTAGGCCAAACTCGATTTGATACACATTTACTTCTCAAATGGCCTTGCAGATGAGTACACCTGTCAGGTACGACCAATTAAGTCTACTGTCTACAAAGGATATCCGTGATCAAAATTCACATTTTAAGTTCCCAAAATACTTACAACACACTTGGAAGAAATGTTTTATTCTTAGTGACTCCCTCAATTGCCAACTTACAAGCTAATATATCACTGTGCATAAACCATGCATTCAACTTCAGAATAATTCAATTACCCTTTGGAAAAATTAAATGCAGTCCCAGTAACAATGCAAATATGCTCTACTTAAACATTAAAGTCTGCCCAAATTATTTAAGAATAGCCTAAAAGAAATCTAAGTAATGGATGACAGAGAGGACGTTCATTTTTAGAGAGTGTAAGATTCTTACGAGGACCCTGTAGAAGGATCACCGGTCTAAGGAATCAGGAAAAAATTACCTGACCCTGTAACCTTGGGCCAAGCACTGGCTATCTCTAATCCTATGTTCCTTTATCCTAGAACAAAGATAATTTATATTCTGCCTAGAAAATAGCAGTGTGAACATATATAAAAATGCAAGATTTTATTAATTTCTAATAGGTGCCAAACAGCTAATCTCAAATTTCTCATGTTAGAATTTGGTGCAAGCTTCAAGATGTTACTAGTCCCTGTGCAAACCAGCAATGCTCACAGTGATCGGGCTCTGGAGTCTCATTTGCAATCATTAGCCTTAAGAACCACAGGATAACTGAAAGCACTGTAGATGCTAATATCCTGACATAGAAATTAGAACATCTTGAAAACCCACAGGTAACATGTAAAAGGAGTTATGTGTGCCACTAGGATGGACAGCTTGCTGCTATTGGGCTGAGTCATGCTCGTATATGTTCAGCTAATTTATCCTCTGCAAAAAGGAGAAGAGGAAAGGGGAGAGAAGAATGTAAGTGATTGAAATATTCTGCTTCAGATTATATAAAGAACTAGCTTCCATCTGAAATAAATTGCATGGCTTGGAGAGACTGGAGTCCTTCAACCAGATATCCAAGGCAAGCATTTCTGATCTTTTACCATAGCAACTACTAGGGTCAGTTATATAGTTATTGCCAAAAATTGTAGTGTATGTTACTGTAACATCTAAACAATTTTTTTCCTTCCCCTACCACTTCCCAAGTTAGACACAAATAAAGGAATAACCTTAAAGATGAAAAACAGAAAAGTTTTTCCCTGCATTCATTCCAGAAAGAACATCCAAGGGGTTATTTTGTGTCACCACAAAGTACAGGTATTCTGTTCTGAAAGTAATTTCTCTGGTCCCATCCATAAATGTCAATACTAGAGATGATTCTTGGACTCAGGCCCAGACTTGGGCATCAGAAAGATGCTCTGCCTACCTCAACCCTGCCAACACCAGTGTGGAAATTAGCTGAATGGTGTCAGTGGTGGTTTGAGCCACCAGGGCAGGCAACCATGTTACAAAGAGCATTGGAATATGTTGTCTTGTTCTAGAGTTGGGGGCTGTGCTGTCCCGTGCTACAAGAAGGCCTGTGTGTTGTCAACTCAGTAGCAGGTCTTTTGCTAGACAGCCAAGATCACATTTCCTCTTGCAAAACAAGGGTGACTCATCATCCATCCATCTCTGCTTCCCTCCTTCCACTTCACTCACGATTTATCCCATTCTTATCCTCATTGGATTATGCAACTCTCACACTAATACTGAACATTCAAACCAGAAAAATCATTATTTGTTTGCTTTGACGAAGTAAAATATTCCAAAACAAGCATGGTTTACAACAGTAAGAGGCTACTTAACATACAAACGCATCCTACAAGTCACAAACAAATACTAAGGCATATTACGTGGTTACACTCCATTTCTAAACCAAAACACATAACACCAATTTGCAGTTTCAAGAGGTGACAGCACCAGAGAAGCTCCTGGCTTGAGACCTTTTACCAAGTTCATATCCATAAACACCACTGAAATAGACACACATGAGCAACAAGAAGAGTCATTTCTTCCGTGAAAAGAAGTCCTATCATTAAAGTGTGTGAGTTGAAGCATGCTTCCAGATAAATGAGAAATTAATTTCTGAGAGGAAAGGGATAGAAATCCAAGAAATTAATGGCACAGAGGTCCCAAGTTTTAAACTGCCTAATTATTCATCTAAAATTTGCTAACACACACAATAATTCTCTGTAGATAAACTCACTTTGATTATTCCATTACTAATTCAGCCATCGGGGCAATTACTAGCTGAGATTAATTAGACCTGAATAATATGCTTCTGTTTAAACAATAGTACTCTAAGAGGGAAATTCTCCAGGAATGAGGTAAAACGACTGCACCCATTTACCTGGTATGAGTCCAGTGGGCAACTTTCCTTAAAGAAAGTTCGAGACTGAGGTTAGCCTTCACTGATCTTGTTAACTCCTTGCTTGGATATTGACCTTGCCCTAGCTATTTTGGCTCTGGTTCTCTCTAAGCTTTACGATGTTCTTTAATTTCCTGTGCTATTAATCTTCAGCCCAGGAAAGTGGAGCTGATGTTGTACCATAAGAAATGTTGCTCATCGCCTTTCCACACAGATATCTGTAGTGTCTTATAAGGTCTGGAAATTATTAAAGTCCATTTCAAGGCCTTTACTCCTTTGTCTTATGTGATTTGTGCCTTGTTAGAAAGGAAATCAATTTATTCCCTGTTACATCATGAAGTGACTAAAAGGAAAATCATATTTACTTCAGCATCTCTGGATTTTCTTATGAACTTTTAAATAAAGAACCGAGATTGGCTTTTTATGGTTGCCCACGGAAAAATAACCTCAATTTTATCCAATTGTAGTGTCAATTTCACCACCTGTATTTCAGAATTTGAGCAATTTTAAAGTCATCATGCTACTGTTTACTGTTCAACCATCTAGAATCAATTATAAAATTAAAAGTTACACCGAAGTTATCATCCTAAAATAAAATTTAATATTACAGTAGACCCCCTTTTTCATGGTTTCGCCTTCTGCAGTTTCAGTTACCATGGTCAACCTCGGTCAGAAAATATTAAACAGAAAATTCCAGAAATAAACAATTCATAAGTTTTAAATTGAGTGCTGTTCTGAGTAGCGTGATGAAATCTCACGCTGTCCTTCGCCATCCCACTCAGGATGTGAATCGTCTCTTTGTCCCGGTATCCACACTGAGTAGGCTACCCAGCCATTAGTCACTTAGTAGCCATCTAGGGTTATCAGATCAGCTGTTTCAGTATTGCAGTGCCCGTGTCCAAGTAACCCTTATTTTACTTAATAATGGCCCCAAAGCACAAGAGCAGTGATGCTGGCAGTTCAGATATGACCAAAGAAAGCCATACAGCACTTCCTTTAAGTGAAAAGGTGAAAGGTCTTGACTTAAGAAGGAAAGAAAAAAAATAGTATGCTGAGGTTGCTAAGATCTATGGTAATTTTTATTGCCAAATAGCGTTATAATTGTTCTATTTTATTATCAGTTATTGCTGTTAATCTCTTACTGTGCCTAATTTATAAGTTAAACTTTATCATAGGTAGGTATGTATAGGAAAAAACATAGTATAAGTAGAGCTCGGTACTATCTGTGGTTTCAGGCATCCACTGGGGGTCTTGGAACATATCCCCCACAGACAAGGGTGGACTACTGTATAATTAGAGTCAATTGAGTTTTTTCCACTTTGAGGGGGAGAATATAATCACTTTTTTCAGTCATCCATGCTAAAGAGGCAAATAACCTAATGTAGGGACTATGTCTTATTCATCTTTGTATCCCATCACCCCAGTACATGTAATCTGCTAGGTTGCTTACATCTCACAACCTGCTGATAGACATCCCAACTGTCTAGAGTTCCAGGGGCCAAATGTCCATAGCCTCTTTCCCTCTGACCCATGAGATTTTTGGAAGTATCTCTTACCTTGCTGGACTCCGGAGGCCACCAGTTTAACCATGCCACTCCTTACTGTCTGTACCATGTCTTTCCTCTATTGTTTGCTGGCTGCTGAATGAACTTTATTTAGAGCATTCATTTGAGTCCATTCCCCAAATCCTGCCTCCCTCCATAATACTGAAGATCAACAGAATTTGAATAACAAATTCACTTCACTAATATTTATTGGAAGCTATCATGAGCATTGTTCTCGGTGCCTGGAACACCACAGTATTTAAGACAATTACAATCCTTAGCTTGAATTCTACAGATGGGAACAAGCCATAAACATGAAACAAATAAATGACAGTTTCAGGGAGTGGTGATCACCACTCAGGATTGCTGCAGGATTGGTACTGCTTTTCCCTGACCAGTGATCTGAGTCATAGTCATAAGTACCCCACACAGATAGATGGTAATTTGACAGGGTGCAGGGCAAATAAGGAAGGTGCAGGGATGGTGCAGTACCCTGAGACCAGTGACAGCAGGGCTGTCACCACCACAGACCTGAAGACAAAGAAGTGGAGTGGTTACAGGGACCTGGAGCAAGGGACTGTGTGGATAGAGCTGCCTGATATGTGCTATGACCTTGGGTGAAGGGGCAAAGCCAGCCCATGACAACCCTTGACTTCACTTTTCTCCCTCCCTCCATCTCCTACTGATGCTCCCCATTGGCCAAACTCAACAGTAAGCCAGAGGCAAGCAATGCCTTGGCATGGTGTGTTCAGGTAAGCTTCCCAGTATTATGGACCAAATGTCTGTGTACCCCCAAAATTCATATGCTGAAACTCTAACTCCCAATGTGATGATATTTGGAGGTGGGGGTCTTTGGGAAGTACATAGGGTTGAAGGAGGTCATGAGGATGGGTGCCCTCACCATGGGATAACACTAGGAGACACTAGAAAGTTTACTCTGTCTCCACGCACGTGCACCAAGAAAAGGCCAGGTAAACACACATTGAGAAGGCTGCCATCTGCAAACCAAGAAAAGAGCTCTCACCAGACACCAAACCCTGCAGAACCCTGATCCTGGCCTTTCCAGCCTCCAGAACCACGAGAAAATAAATCTCTGTTGTTTATGCTACCGAAACTATTTTATTTTGTTATGCAGCCTGAGCTGACTAATACACCAGGAGATAAAGCAGGTGGAGCAGGGCAGAAAGCAAATCTCAAGAGACAAACAGACAATACTGAGCATGCTCAGATGTATTTTATAAATTAAAAGTTATCACTAGCTTGGCTCAGAGTATGGGCTGGCTGATATGTAAATTATTAATTCAGTCAGATAATATGTTATTGCTAAATATGCTGTGTGCTAAGTTTCTTTTAGCCACCTAAAGATAGAAGCCTTCCTCAAATTTTCCTTTGCCAGCTTGCAAATACTTAACAGTCAAGTGAAAACTTTTAAAGGAGTTGGCAAAACAAATGTTCATTTGTGCTCCAGTATTATTATGGTTTTAAGAATATTTTTTGATATTTAATTTCCTAATGAGGTTAGTGTTTTATAGTGGACTGTCATAGTTTTAGTAACCACACATTTCCCCAAAATAGGATGCTTCAACCCTGAGGCATAAAAAAGTGGGAAAATCATGACACTGTCAGACCACATTAATTTCAACAATTACAGAATTAAATTCATGAAGCCAGTGGAACAGCCTTAAAATTTTACATCATATGGCATAGCTATCTAATATGTGAATTTATAGAAGCCTGGGGCCAGATAAAATGTCACAGATTTATTAGGGGATATAAAGCTATTAGCAGGGAAAGAAGTTAAAGTTTCTTTAAAGTTTTTTTTTTTTTAAGATAAACTGTCTGTATGGAGAAGATCACCACAAACAACCTAGCTATCTCAAATAAGCTGATAATTTAGAGAAATGGAAAATCACCACCATTTCTAATTAAAGCTCTTCAAGTGGCAGAAAAAAGAAAGGTGACTTTAGATGTTCTCTGAGATAACTGCTCTATCTTACACCCTTAAAAACTGTGTCTTTCTTTACAACTTAAAAGCCAAGAAAACAAATCAAAAAATTTAAAGCTTTAATGACACTTTAAAATTCTCTATTTAAAAAGGTTTTTCAAAAATATTTTCCCTCTCACTGATCTTTCACACAAATTTTAAAAATGTATCTAATTTCATGTTTATTATCTGCAGGGAAAGGATGACAAATAAGATTTAATAAGCAACTATTATGTACCAAATTGTACGTTGGTTGCTTTACATATATCATCTCATCTCATCCTAATAACCACTTTCCAAGATAAACATTATTTTCGCCATCTCATAAAGGCATCTGCTGTCTACTTGGTCCATCTCCAATTCACCAGAGCCTAAAAGAGCGCATGGTACTTCGGAGGCACTCAATAAACATTCTTGGAAAGAATGAGTAAATGAATGAATGAATGATGCTACTAGAGTTTAAGAATCCTACCTATGTCAATGTGAGCTCGGATTTGTCTATCTCCATCACCCATGCTTTTATCAACATACCATGTTGAAAGAATAGGGTTCAAAATACAGTCACAGGTAATAATCACCACAAAATACTATTCTCGGGAAATGCAACCTCTATTATCTCCAGTAATTTGTTCATGTTATTTAGATGATGTTCCACCTGTAAAATCCTTTATAGTATTGGAAGGGAAAATGGACAAGAGAGAAGGAAAGAAAAATGCCAAGACTTTCACAGGGCAATTATCTAAGGTGGGAACTTTAGGCAGAGGTGAAAGAGAATAAGACCATCTGGGAGCCAGGTAAGCTATTTAAGTTAGTGATGTTCTGGAAACATATACTTATATGTAAGGGTCTTAATTTAGGCAGACTGTTCAAGGGGAAGATGTACAGGAACCTTCAGAGGTCACAGCTGGTCCTAGGTCACTATCATGTGAAAACAAGCAGCCCTGTAAAGAGATGGCTTGGGGAGCCACAGGTGCCTTTGTGGGAAAAAGAAAATGGCACACCAGACTCAACCATGAGCTCTAGGTCCTTGACTAAATTTAATGTCCACTGAGAAGTAGTGGGGACAGGGACTGGAGGGAAAAACAAAATTGGGATAAAGACTGTCCCTGCCAAGAGCAGTCAAAGCCATGATGAAGAAAGAATGGTGCATATCCAGACTTGGTTTAGCACCAGGAAAGCCCATCTGTCAAGTGATGGACAGCAGCAAATAATATCAGACAGCACAAGACAAAAATACTCAGAAGCTCCTTAAACGGCAGCCCTTTAACAGACGCCTTCCTAATTAAATGGGACCACGTTGCATTTCTTCCTTTCAGTCTCCAGCTCCAGCCAGTTCCCAACTTATGCTTTTAAACATATCTCTAACGCTTATCTTCTCCCCCCCAAGGCAACAAATGACTTGGACATAGAACATTCCATAAATGGCAGTTCCCAGAGGAAATGCGAGGTCCTAGAAACAGCCAGATTAGTAGAGAGAGACAGACATCATACGCAGTCATTCTCTTCTAGATCTCATCCCTTGGTCCCTCCAGGTCTTTCCACCTTTCTCAACCCTGCTCTCTGCCCTGAGGTTCATCTGTATGGATGGCAGCATTGGGCCCCTTTCCCCCTGGCTGCCCCTTGGGTCTGGCAGATGGAGAGCCCTGGCAGGAGACGAGAGGGAGGGAGGAGAGTGAGGCCTGGGTATTTATTCTCCTGGCTCCCTCCCTGCAGTGTCCCCTCTACCTGCTGTGTCCCTCACCCGACAGTCATTAGTCCTCTTGAGGTGGCCTGCTCTACACAATTTTCTCTCCTCTGGTTTCAGTGACCTCCCCCTTCCCGCCCCTTCCCTGGTCCCTTATCTCTGTGGACACAGAGATGGTGAAGAGCACAGCTGCTGCCTGTCCTGAGTCCCCGAACTATCTATAGATCTTCTATTCTATCTTGATAGTGAGTCACTTCATAAATGAATTCACCCTGAGTTATTTTAATTTGAGAGCAACATCTCCTTCATATCTTTTATATTAGGACTTTGGCTCACATAAATTTATTCATTCATTCATCAAATATTTATTAAATACCAGCAGTAAATAAGATGGGCAAAGAAATATATATACACATGTATATATATACCCATGTATATACATATGTATACACACAGATATATAGTCACACACACAAACACACATACATACTGCTTGTCCACAGCATATCATTGTTAATAACAGTCCAGACTCTGGAGTTACACTATCTGGTTTAAAATTCCTGCCCTATTCTTAACTAACTGTAAGATTCTGCAAGAATCTGCTTAACCTCTCTATGCCTCAGTTTATTCATTTGTAAAATAAAAAGATAGATGATAGATGAATAGATAGATGAAAGATAGATAGATAGATAGATAGATAGATAGATAGATAGATGATAGGATCTACTTCCTTAGATTGTTGAAAGGATTGAGTGAGATAATACAATGGAAGCCCTTCGTGATAAATACCAAATAAGCCCTGAATAAATGCAGATTTTTTTATTGCATCCTGGAACTTACATTCTGATGGAGGGGGATAGATGAGTACATCAGTTTTACCAGTCTCAGTTATACCATAAACAGGCAATGAAGACCTTGAGTGCAGTACTTTCATTCTCTGAGATTCAGTTTTCTCCTCCATTAAATGAGGAAAATAAACCCTATCTTGCAGTTTGAGGAAGAATAAATTAGACTATATATGTAAAACACCTAACACAACTTGTCACCCAATAAATGCTCATTGTCTTCTATCTCTTTTACCCCTTAGTTCAAGTCCCTTGCTCTTAGACTAGATATGATGTTCAAAATTGACTTCTCCTAGACTGACCCCTGGAAAATTGCTGGCTTTCGTCTTGCTTCCTGAGATCCCACAACTGCACCAAGGCAGGAGAATAAGCAATTGGATAATTGGGTGAGTAGGGCTCCAGAAACACATCCTGGAGTTGCAGGCAGGGCCAGAATTAGAATTCTGAGCTCTGTAGAGGAGACCAGCATGTCAGGGCCCAGGGGAAGAGTGGGGAGAGCAGGGAAAACAAGGCAAGCGCTGAAGGAAAATTAGACTGTTGTTCTGCTTGTATTTTCCTTTCCTTCCCCTTTCATTTTCCCTTTGTTTTTAGTAAAAGTCCTTTGAAAATGGTAACCTGTCTTAGTGTGCTAAGAGAAAATAAGAAATAGCAGACTATCCATGTTCAGGCCAGGATAGTACATGTTAACAGAAGTCACCTCTATGTTGGGACATGGGGACTAGGATGGAGGCAGCCTTCAACTCTTTCTAAGAGGTGCTGTCTGCCAGATTACATCCCCCGCCACCACCTCTCCCATCTCCTCCCACCCCATGATGACATATTTCTTAGCAAAAGAAAAATCTAAATATGGTAACACATTCTCTTGTGTTGTTGAGTCATAGGTGTCTCATATTATTTTCTATACTTCTTTGTACTCATGAAGTATTGCAAAAATTAAGATAAAACTCCACCTTGCGAAAGAATCAGAATTTTCAACAAATGGTAAGCACAATAATATTTCTCTAATTACTATTTATCAGAAAGGGGAAAAAAGGTAAGAAATCTCTAGTAGCCAATAATCAATTCACTCATTGAGTACTCATTCACTGAGCCAATAGTTCAGTGAATCGTGGAGCACCCATTCAGTAGAACATGATGCAGTCATTGAAAGGACTGCTTAAAGTGTAGGGTTATGTGAAGAAGTAGAATCAAAAACTTATACGCAATGCAAACAAATAAATATGCTAGAATGTCAGCATTGATTGCCCAGAAATTGCAAAATAATGATAATAGTTAACATTTACTATGTATGTAGTATGTTGTTCATATATGTTAACTTATATAATTCAACTTATATAACAACAACCCCATGATTAAATACTACTATTATTCCCATTCTATAAATGATGAAACTGAGAAGCTAAAGAACTTGTCAAACGTTATACAACTTGCAAGTGGTAGACCTGGGATTTGAACACAAGCAGTTAGTTCTAGAAGTATGCTCTTAACTACTATGCTATACTACCTCCCATAAATAGGCTAACAATAAGAATACCTACCAATTGTTAAGGGCAGCAATCATCTCGGTTAATCCTCACAAGAACTTTCTGTGTAGATATTACCAACCCCATTAAAAAGATGAAAAACTCAGCATCAGAGAGGGCTAAGTGATTCATCCAAAGAAACAAAGCCAGGAACTGAGAAATCAAGTGATAGCCCATGTCCTAATTATGACACTATATGTTGATTCTTCCTTGTACTATTTTCTAAATCTTCTACAATGAACACATATTACTTTGATTAAAAAAAAAGCCGAAGGGGCTGGCCCCGTGGCCGAGTGGTTAAGTTCGCGCGCTCCGCTGCAGGCGGCCCAGTGTTTCGTTAGTTCGAATCCTGGGCGCGGATATGGCACTGCTCATCGGACCACGCTGAGGCAGCGTCCCACATGCCACAACTAGAAGAACCCACAACGAAGAATACACAACTATGTACCGGGGGGGCTTTGGGGAGAAAAAGGAAAAAATAAAATCTTTTTAAAAAAAAGCCGAAAAAATCCAAAAGAAAAGCTACTTTCAACAACAAAAAATATTTAAACCACAAAGTAATACAACATTTTAGATTAAAAAACAAAGTTTAAACCCCCATTTTACAGCTCCCCATAAGTCTTTTTTAATATTCATTTCTCACATTACTGTAAAAGAATACATACAATTTTATATCACCAAGAAATAATTTTGACTGGTAACACTTGGGAAAGGCAACATTTCTTTATATGATTGGTTGGATAAACCCACTGCCAACGGCAGTTCACATCTAAAATTCAATTTAATGGAATGACCAATGATTTTCTCTCCAAGCTATCCAAGTTGTGTCTCATTACCCATTAACAACCAAGAATTACTAATCACTGGGAGAGCTGAAAGCCATACATAGGCACAGACAGATCACTAAAACAGAGTCCTCTCCTTGGAGAATATTGCTTTTATGCAGCATCACAAATTGGACAAAACAGGTCCCTGATATCTTGAAGCTGCTGTTGTGATGCAGACAGTGAGAAAAAGAAACAACAGCCTGAAAGGCAAGCTGCTTTTGTCACCATCCGTACCCTATCCCAAAAAGTTGCTCCATCTCTCAAGACTGCCTCACTCCTACCCCAGTAAATTGGGTCTCAAGGTGGAGTGGGGGCAGTGGCGGGGGGGGGGGGGAATTAGACACAATTTGTCAGACAAACTACACATAGGCTGGCACCCAGTATCTGCGACTGCTCAGCCCACCATTCCAGGCAGTACGTCTCTCTTTTTTTCAGAATTCAGTTGTATTTCAATGGTTTAACATCAAATTCTTGATTTTGCTCTTAAAGTTATAATGGTCATCTTTAATCACTTTCAAATAACAAAACTCTTTGCTTGATTTCCTTTGTAAAATTTTAGAGATAGATATTTCCACTATTTGCAGGTCTCCTAATCATGCTAACTAGAGAGATATTCAGGCCACAACAAGTTTACCCACTGGTTACCTACTGGCTCAGTTAAATTTCAGCCAGTTCTGGGCCCTCAATAATATACATCCACGATATTTAATACACTCCTTTAAAATGTTTTTGGGGGATGGGTGGCCCATCCTTAGAAGTTAATCAAGTTAATATAGACTTTATAAGCAATAAAGCTTTTCTTAAAAAAATTGTAACAAGATGGCAAATTTTATTTACCAGAACTCCAGGAATCTGGAGGAAACAGTTCAGCATGGCAGGGCTACTCCCCAAGAGAGAAGCAGTCAGAGATGAGGTGAGATTATACTTCAGGGGACCTTGGTAGGGTATATGAGCAACTGTGCCTCCATGTAATTCCTCCTTACCACTGCCTCCACCTACCCCATCTCCAAATGAAATCTTGCACAAGTTATTAATTCACAAAAATGCTGCGTGTGAGTAGATTTCTTGTAGAAATGGTCCAAGGGTGGAATTCTGGATCCTGGCCTGACTGGTGCAGACTTACGAACCAGTGATGCATGGTTTATAAGATTAAAAAACTAGAACCAGCTACAAAAATACAAACTCCAGAAATGAAAGAGCAGAGAGTAAAACTCTAGGAGAGTTTCTTAATGACTTTGAGTTAGGAAATGGTATATTAAGAAAGAAACTAAAAGGAAAAGGTTGATAAAATAGGTTAATTAAATGTAAAAATTACAATCCAACCAAAGGCATCATTTTAAAAGTGTATAGAGAAGCCACAGATTAGGGAAAAGATCTTTGTTATAGATGTAACAAAGGATGAGAACCCAGAATATATAAAGAATTCTTACAAATCAGTAAAAGAAAGATCACCACTGTTATGGACTGAAACTTTGTATCCCTCAAATTTATGTTGAAATCCTACCCCACAATGTGATAATACTAGGAGGTGGAGCCTTTGGGAGGTAATTAGATCAAAAGGGTGGAGCCTGCGTGAATGAGATTAGTGCCATTTAAAAGGGACCCCAGAGAGCTTTCTGGTGCTTCTCCACCATGTGAGAATATAACACGAAGGTAGCAGTCTTAAACCTGGAAGAGGACCCTCACCAGAACTCAACCATGCTGGCACCCTCATATCAGATTTCCAGTCTCCCGAACTGTGAGAAAGAAATTTCCATTGCTTATAAGCCACCAAGTCTATGGTATATTTGTTATCGCAAACTGAACTAAGACAAACACCAAAAAAGGCAAAGGCTATTAAAAAATAATTCATTGAAGAAAAAACTTCAATGACCAATAATCATATGAAAAGATGATTAACCTTATTAGTTATCAGGAAAGAGTAAACAAAAAATACAATGAGATACCATTTTATATGTATCAGACTAACAACTAAAATTAAAAAGTCTGAAAATATCACTGCTAGTAAGAATATGGAGCAACTAGAATTCTTATATACTGTTGATGCAAGCATAAATTGAGAGCAATTTGGCAATATCTAGTAAAGTTAAAGATACGTATGTCCTACGACCCAGCAATCCTACTCCTAGGTAGACATCCTAGAGAACATCTCAGACGTGTGTACATGGAAATTTGTACGGCACCCACTGTTTTGGAAGATCTAAATGCCCATCAACAAGGGAAAGGATAAATAAAATCGGTTAAATTCATATAATTCAAGCATATAGTGCAATAAAAATAAACTATTTCTATATGTACTAATGTGATCAATCTCTAAAATACAATGTTAAGCTAAAAAGCAGATTGTGAAAGTATAGCAGGCAGGCATCATGATGGCTTATATATAAAGTTTTTAAAATATGCAAAATGATAGTCATTTTTTTAGATATGCATGTGTAATGTAGTAAAAGTATAAAAATATGCAGAAAATGATTACACCAAACTCAAGCTAGTTACTACATCTGGGAGAAAGGTCATGAGACCCAGAAGGGTCCACAGGGATCTTCAACTGTATTTGTCAGGTTTTATGCCTTAAACTGAGGATTTAAGGATGTTGTTACATTATTCTCCGTATTTTCTATAGGTATAAAATATTTCACAATAAAAAAGAGAAAGTAAAAGAACCCCACTAGTCAAGGTAGCTGTCATGGGTGAAATAAGGACACAGAGGACACAGAATATATGACACATATACTCTGTAATACTATTTCAGTATCAAAATACCCAAACTTAGCATTTGGGACCCTTTTGCAAAAGTGAATGAGTTTTGCTTATCTCTGAAAATCACTAAATGTACTTAACTTAAACACGTATGTACTAGGTCCACATACAAAAGCAATTCCAGGAATTTTCCTAAGTTTCTCTTCTTTTGTAGAGGGGCACTGCTTTTGAGCGATTCAGACACACACTGAGATTCACTATTCACTGACATCAAAATGTCCTGAGCTGAGGCAGGAGTCAGTTATGGACCACCGAGTAGGGGACATAAATTCACTTACCACGGTCTTGACCTCAACAGCCATATCACAGGTAGGAAAAAGGAGATCCCACAGAAGCACAATGCAGAACCTTCAGGTCTGGTTGGAACAAACGGTTAAGAATACATCCCCAGCAAATTTAGAGAAAAGAGCAAAGGTGCACAAGGACCATAAAAAGAATACTATGTGTGGACACATTAGTGGTGCCCATGAATCATGCCCTTTTCATGGCAACACGATGGGAAATAGATGACAAGTACATGTACAAGCAGGCCAAAATTTTAAGGAAAATCTGTGGCTGTCTTATGAAAACCCCAATGGGTTAAACTGGATTTTTTTCCTTTGAAAAGTCAATGTTTGGATTTGTAAAGTCCAAGATAAGCCAGTACAAAATAGCATAAAAATCCCTTGACCTAACTCACCGTTTATACATTAAGTCAAACCAAAAATAAGTTATCAGCTGCTCTGTCAGTATAGGAAAATCAATATTTTCCTATCATACCATCTGCTTTAGTGGTGCAAGTTAATAAATTTGGCTGGTGAAATTTTCTTCTCTCTTTGGATTCAGGAGAGAGAAAATATATTTTCAATAGTTAATCTAGTCACTTACTATATAGAGCAATGAAAAATGAAATACTATTATTTGAACATGTGAGTTTGCCATGTTTGGTAATAGAATTCTTCACCGCTGAAGACACAAGCCTGTATTACATCTGTGATTCAGTGAACTCCAGCCCAGTCCTCCTGCTTCCCAACTTCTTGCCGCTGCCCCCCACCCCCTACCACCAAAAACAGCATCAGCCAATCAAGAGAATAAAATAACCCAAACTCTAGGAAATGACTTAGCATTTGGGACCTGTTTTCAACCTGAATGTATTTTGTTTTTCTCTGAAAATACAAAATTGACTACTTTATATAACTTGAACACATATGGACTAGATCTACAAACAAAAAAATTCAGAGAATTTTCCTAATTTTCTCGAATTTTGTAGGAAGACATTCTTATTGAGACAGACACACACTGAGATTCTTCATACCCTGATAATATGTATCTTGTGAAGAAAATAAGCTAAATGTGACTTCAACTTTTAAACCATAGACAGATAATCATTTTGGAAATAGACTTTCATAGGAATTTTCAAAACAATGAAATATATATTGCATACCTACTTCATGCTTAGCATACATAATGACTTCATGTTTTCTTATATGTGCTGCTGTAGTACCCAAGCATTAAAACTGTTGCCAGTATTCCAATTCCTCTTTTATAATATTTCAAAAATCCTACAAAAAGCTTTCTTTTAATTTTTACCCTAGAGATATTTTCCTATTAATGTGGCTGGCAGCAACAGACCAGTCAGATAAAAGCTTCTTTTGATGTAAGTTTTTAAGTTAGCAGGAAATATCAAAATTGGATCATCCTAATCAGGGAAGACTCTAGTTTGAGAAATTGTGAAATTAACAGAATCTTCTTGCTTCTAGTATATTCTATGATGTCAAGAAAATTGTCAATCCATTCTGTAACTTTATTTCCAGTTGCCATTTATCTCATCCTGTGGGGTTGTTGAGAGTTAATATCTATAAAAGGTTTTGTGTTTTCTTGACAAAAAGAGAGTAAGTAAAATAAAAGCAGCAGTATATCACTGCAACATGTAGACATTTAGGTAGTTCCATGAAACGTGAATGTAAAATTTTAAGTTTCCCAGAAACACAATATAAAGACAGCCAGCTATGGTGCCATACTTCCACGAGAAAATAGCATTCGCTTTATTGTCTTTTTTTTTCCCTACAGGAGAAAAATACAAAGATTTTTGGAGTATGAAAGTATCTAATAAAATAATGATAAACCATATATTTAAAAGCTTTCAACATTTTCATAATATAAAAGACATTTAGACAATACATAACTCCATTCTCTGAAAATTGGAACAGCTAATTCAGTCCTGCAAAGTACTCAGCTGGGATTCAACAAGCCTGTTGTACATCCATTTATGTAAATATGAAAGAGCAAGCTAAGAATTGTAGCCAGGGTGCAGTCACTAGAGGTGGGCATGGTGACCCAACTCCAGAGGTACTGTGGACCATGGTTTGGAACAGGGTGGGTGAGGCAGGACTGGTTGAGAATTGATAGTGGTAAGGTTTCCAGAAGCCCAAGGGTCTGAATTTTATCTTACCAGCCAAATAATAACCGTAATAATAAAAATAAAGGTAATAATAACATAATGATAATGATGACATAAGCAGGCAATTAAGTTGGTGTCATAGAAGAAAAAATATAGGAAGACAACATCTGTTCCCCTTGACTTCTACTAAGGCTATGGGTATGTGAGAAGGGGATTGCTAAATAATTCGGAAACCCAAGATCATACCTCAGGACATGCCAAAGATGACAAAATTGACTGTGACTCCATAGTGGCTAGCAGTGAAATACATTCTCCTAGGAGGTTATGAGGAAAAATCTCTTCTCTTGCCGGTAACCACAAGTTGAGTGAAAGACATTCAACGTTTGAAACTTTAGAAACATGAAAATACTTTGAAACAAAAACATTTGGCTTACATTTGTCACTTCCTTAATTTCTAACATAAATTATTTTCTGCCTTTGAAACTTTTTTCTGAAAACTTGTCCCAAGCATTGGCAAGGGTGTAGGCAGATCATACTTGACCCACACAGCAAAACGGAACACACAGAGAAAGAGATATCCCAACAAAAGCCGTATTCTGTAAGACCATTCATTCAACAAAAATGTATTGAGCACCTACTGTATTCTAGGGCAGTGAACAGGACAAACATGGCTGTTCTCATAGAGGGGCAATCTACTAAGGGGAGGCAGACAAAGAACAAACAAATAAATGTCCCTCATATTTTCAGACAGTGATAATTCAGCAAAGGAAATTAAGAAGAATAATGTGGCCAAGTCTGCCAAGAGGTAACGCTGCATCACTGTATATAGGGTGGTCCCAAAAGCCTCTCTGAGCCGGAGCCAAGGTCTGAACACGAAGGAGGCGGCAGAGTAAAGGCAAGCATCACTAGGCTGGATCAACTTTGGAGCATTTGAGGACATAAAAGCCTGGGTGGATGGGTGACATGTGAAGAGGTCAGGGAGGTGGCAGGGGCCACATGGGAAACCTGTAGAAGGGCCTGCTGAAAATGCAGAGCTAAATGTTCTTTATTTGCTACAAATTCTCCCAAAAAGATACAGCTAGTTTTGCTACTGTTAGGCCCACTATTCCTAAATCCATCTATTCTCATGGATCCTTGTCCATAACAGATGATGGGCTTGGAGTAGAGTCTAGGAATAAACAACAACCAAGCGATATTTTCTCACTGGTAACCAGAAAATAGTTGGAAAGCATCAACCACATGTTACACGATGGTGCCCTTATATAGCAGTTATTCAATGACCTCAGGCCTTCACTATAGAATCGAGCATGGTTGGGTGGCTAGAACACTGGCATATGAGTTAGAGATCTGGATCTGGCATGAGCCCTGCCATTGCTAACCCACGATTTCTACAAATTGCTTAACGTCTCATTTTCTCAATTCCCTCACTTGTAAGAGCAAGGGATTGTATAGGTCATCTGTCTTTCCATCTCTATTACAACATTGACGTGAACATTACATCTCTATTGCTATAGTCAAAACTTGCTTATTTATGGTTGAAAAGCCTAATTTAGTATTGTGTCTCAAGCCAAATTAAAAAATCAGGAATAATCTGTTACATAATTGTGGAGAGTACATAAACTCATGAGGTTAATAAGGGGCTCAGTGAAGCAGTAATTTAAAAAACAGCAGCTTCACTTTCTAAAAAGTATTCCTGCTAACTTCCCTACATGTTCTATATTTCTAAGAAGATGTTTGTACGTGGAAAAAGTCTGCCTTATTATCTGTGGTATTAACAACTATTCCCAAAATAATGGAAGTAAACAAAGAACAATAATAATTTTCAGTTTACCTAGTGCCCTTTTAGCTGAGGATATCAAAGTACATTATGTACATAATAGCAAATAAAAAGATTACCACCACTTAGCACTGGCTAATGAGTTTTCAGCAAAACATCCAAGGAAAATTGCAACCATTCTTATAGAGTGCTTCCTCCCAAACTCAACCACAATAAATAAAAACCAAAGTTACTAATCCTCAGGCCTCAACAATAATCAGCCTAGTCATCAAAAGGAAAGAAAATATTTTATTCTAAAATACTTGGTACTACTTTAGTCTCTGAAGAATCAGTTGAACCCTAGGAAATTAAGTTATTAAAATGTTAAATGTACATTTCCAGTCATCTCCTTTCTGATAATTCATCTTACAGAAATAATTGCTTAAATATGTGCCTATCTAGAGACAATGATGTTCAGTGAAGCATTGCAAGTAATAGCAAAAGTTTAGACACAGCCTAAAAGTCCAATAGCAAAATGATTCAATAAGGTGTACCATATACATATAGCAGATCCTTTGTAGCCATGAAAAGAATGATTTTTTAATAGGAAAATGTCTATGACATATGAAATGAAAAATGCAAGCTGAAGACCAATATAGTATTTAGCATGACTCAACGTCAAAGGGAAATAAAGAAAATGCGGAGAAAGGAGCTTTAATATTTTATTACTTTAGAATTATAAAAGTAATACAGATTTTTGAAATATTCAAAAAATAGAGCAACAGATGAAACCTACAGTAGCGGTTTGGTGTGTGTCATCTATTCTTTTTTTTAAATGATTTGCCAATATATGCACATTTTTAACCAAATTTAAATCTTATGACACATATTAATCTGAAACTTGCTTTTAAGCCTTCATACCACCCTCCTTTAATAATCATATGACAGTTTATAGTATGAATGTACCAAAACTTCTTCAACTGGTATTCAACTGGTCTCTTTTTGATGGATATGAATAGCTAGCTTGCCTCCATTTTTTTTTTGTTTTGCTTTACAATCATACATAATATTTTAAGATATGGGTATGAATATAGATACTACACAGATAGTAATCTCTGAGAGGTGAGATTAGAGGGATGTATAGAGACTCTGGTTTATTTCATTTCTTGATATAATCCAAAAGAAGGGGTGGAATTCTAAGTGGTATCTCCTAATTTTATATATTTTCCAGTGCTTTAAATTTGAGCTCTACTTTGAACTCTCTTTCACTAGGAAAGTGTGCAAATCTAAATCCACTACCCGTGTTTCCCTCTAAGCTTCACTCAAGGTATTTGGCATATAGTGTATGGCTTCTAGCATCCATCCCACGTCAACAAGTCAGCCTATAAGAAAAGAGTTCCATTAAGAAGGGGATGCAAAGCTCTAATTTGGAAATACAGAAAGCAGATGGTAGAAATAAATTAATTTTAAAACATTAAATCTACTGTAGAATAATTTAACAGTATGGGATTTATATTAAAAGGGAGGATCAAGCCCAAAATGCCTTATAAGGAGAAATACAGCTGGCATCATTAGTAAAAGACAGACAGTAAATGAATGAAGGAATGAATGAACTGGATTAATGAACTGAATGAATGGGAGGAAGCCTTTATCATTGATCAGTTTCCTGAATCTTCTCAATGACCTATGATGAATTTTCCTCCTAAATTCATCTTGAAGCTTATCACATGCCAAAAAAGATATCTGACAAATCAGATGCATAATAATAAAGAGCAGAACTGAGAATTTCCAGACACTGTTCCAGGCTTTCTATTCTGGTGACCTGAGTAATTTCCCCAACAAGCAAGTCAGTTCTAAATCCCCAGCAAATCAAGTAGGATTAGACTGTCTAATCATTGAGATCGGTTCCTAAAATCTTGAGAAGTGAAAATTCCTTGGGAATTCTTGGGATAGTAGACACAATGGAAAGAAAGTAACACAGATCAGAGTTGTTCGCCTTCTTAAGGGAATCCTGGAGGGAAAAGTTGTAGTTGGATGGGAGTGGCTGTTCCAATTCAATATGTTGGGGTTGTATCAGGGATCCTGAAGCACAAATTATCATAGGGCAGTGAGCAAGGTGCCACAACACCATGGGATGGAGGATATGACATGCAATGTCATTTCAACAGAGGACAGCAGTGGCAATAGTTGTAGATGATTAGGGTAGGGAATACAGACTGAGGCATCTGACGAAATCCGTGCAATGACATAAAGAGGAAATGGATTGCAGAGGGGATAGTAGCTAGAAAGCATTAAAACCTTTGATCAGGAATTTCAAATGGATATGAGGAGTACCTGACTAAGGAAAAGACATTTCCTCTCACCCCCTCTCATCGTTTCATGGGGCATCAAGATATTAAAATGCAGTTCTCTCATGTGATTCATTATAACATGTTTCATTGGTGTCAGAACAATTCATTTTTTAAAAGAGATTAAAAAGAGGATTTAGGGGATGAAATAATCTTTTATAGCCACTGCAATGTATCATCGTACTCAGCAATATGCAGGTGTTAATCTTAGAGTGCTTATTTTAAAACAGATCTCTACTGAGATGATTTGGCTCTTTAAACTCATCATGATTTTAATTTTAACTAAATGTTTCATTTTATTTCACAACATACAAATTCTTAATTTTGAGGTCACAATTCCCTTGATACAAACATCTAATATTTGTGCCAAATAATCTATTATATATATATTTAATATATATTATATATATAACATACATACATTTAAAAACAAGTATTTTTTGTGCATTTGCAACACTGAACAAGTTCAACGAATATACAGATGGAAATCTGTTTTATATTGAAACCTGAAACGAAACTGTGCTACTCTTATTATCTAATAAATATTAAATATCCACCCTCATCACCTTCATGAAAAAGCATTCATACTGTTTCTACATGGTGCTTGCTGAGTGTTACAAAAGCAAGCAATACAGAGCCGTCAGCTCATTATTTAGTATCTTCCCATTCATATTTGAAGCTTACACTCTAAGAATAGTGCTAACACCAATATATTACGCGGTTCATAGAGCTATGTACCTTCAGCACCGAAAGGATTCTGTGCAACAAGAATTAAAAATTAATGTAGCATCATTCATGCAATGGCACCAAAACACAACTCTCCATAAAAATGATGGATTCCCACTTTCTTATATCAATTTCTAAATTTTCCTATTTTGTTAAATTTCTTGTGGATTTCACAAGTAAAGACCAATATTAGTCACAGAAACTTGGGGTGGAAGATACCATTATTCCAACCAGCCTAATATAGGATGGCTTCTTCCATGAAAGGGACTTAGAAATTTGAAACGGAAACTAACTGAAAAGCAGATATGCTCTCATCTGAATTTCTGATGATGCCATTTTTCAGGCCAAGTCTCCTTTTAGGCAAGGAATTTTGCCCCTTACATCAGATCTTAAATAGCTCCATCTATTTAGTCACCATCATCAGAAATTCTAAGACATGCCAGAGCTCAGAGTGAAACAGGCGCATCTGCATACAGTCGTCTGAGCAATGCACACCCAGTCCCATGCACAGCTGGGATGTGGTAATAGATGCTTAGCAGGCTGTCATTTATCAATTGTGTCTCTAATCTCAGAGATAACTGGGCAACATACCATGGCCACCTGTCATAAACTCACAGCCATAAGTCTTCTGGCCTGGGCTTTGTCCTGAGAGGCCCATGGGTATCACCAGAACACACACAAAAAGGGGATGGTGGGATCAGGCAAGGAATAGAGATGAAAGATATAGTCCAAGGAAAAGTTGGATCATATATTGAACAAAAGGAACTTGGGATGAATCTGAAATGAGAGGCATCCTGGATGGGATGTAAGGTATACTTTGTAGTCATCCATTCAATAAATACAACCAGGCACTGTTCTAGCTACTTAAAATACATTAGTAAGTAAAACAAAGATCCTTTCTCTCTTGTAGCTTGTGGAAGACATACAAAAGCAGAACCTATAATAAATAAGAAAATAACATAGTTATAAAATAATAAATAATATGGCAAAAGGAAATAGTAAGCAGAATAAGAAGGACTGGGTATGCCAGGGTTGGAGGAAAGGAAGGGAAAGATGGCAAGTTATAACTTTAGGAAGGATAGTCAAGGTAGGCCTTACTGCAAGAATATATTTGAGCATAGACTCATGGAGGACTTAAGGAAATTAACCATGTGAATATCCAGGGGAGGAGCTTTCTGGGTGGAGGGAGGTACCAGAGCAAAGTCCTAAGGCAAGAACATGCCAGGTCTGTTGAAAAAGGCCTGGGTGGCTACAGTCAGGAAAGCAGGGGAGAGGAGGGTAGCAGATGAGGTCCCCAGGGTAACAGGAGTCAGACCAGGTGGACCTTGAGAACCACTGCAGGTGCATGGATTTTACTGGGAGGAAAATGGGCAGCCGTTACAGAGTTGACTATATATAGTTCCAAAGATTAAGTCCACTTGCTGGCTCCACCCCCAAATATGGGAATCATTTTGGGGACATTAGGGCAAAGAGCTGAAATAGCTTTGCAAGTTCCAGTTCTAATACTTTACCTTAAGGGAAGCAAATTTTAAGTGAGAGTATGGAATTAAGCGTGGTGTGTAGTTCTTGAAGACCTTTTCCTTGGAGATTTGAAACATACGTATGTAATTCATTATTGGTGTCAAAAATATATTTCCACTGCTAGAAGAGGCATAGAAGTCTATTAATCTGAGAAAGTTTAATTTTAATCTTATTCTCATTTGTCTTGCTAGAAAGCTATTCAAATAATCATATTAAACCAGAATCTGCATGTCCTTTGACTCTGACACTGGCCATAGCACATTACCAGGCTTTTCGCTACCAAGTATGAATAAGATTATCAGTGGTTTGTTTCCTGGTAAGACCTACCAGGTCTACCTTGTAAATTTCAGGTACAACTTTAAGATAAAGTATATTACAATTTGCAAGAGTCTCAGCCATGTCTTAGAACAAATTATAGTCTAGCTTTTAAAATTAAAAATGAAATGATATACGCAGAAGTGATGCAGAAATCAGAACCAAAAAAATCAATAGATGTTTAATGGTTCTCATTTCTTTATGGCTCATATTCAGTTATTAAAATGAATTAATGCTGACTAGGCACTCGGCTACATAATAGCCCACTAATTCCCATCCAATGAGCTTATAATTAATTTTTAAAATAATATAATTGCGATCCCAGGGAAAATACGTAACTATCAAGAGATCCTGTGTGGTTGTTCCTCTTTTAAGTAAAGCAAACTATACCCTTTATACAAAATCTCATCTTCACTGTAATTGTTTAGTCAGATACACAGAGAATACAATTTCATGTTGCCAAAGCCCTATTTTAACTCAATAAAGCAAATTAATTTACATGTTTTATACATAATTTTATACACAATTTACATAGATATACTTTAGCCCTAAAAGCCAAAGAAAGTTCCTATCATCTATTTATCAAATATATTTAGATCATCCATCCTATCATCAATGAACCAGTCCTCGATGAATCACACAGATCCATCTAGAGGTCACGTGGAGAAGAGCAATACAGTAGTCCTCCTTTAGTCTCGGTTTCGCTTTCTGTGGTTTCACTTACCCCCAGTCAACCATGGTCCAAAAATATTAAATGGAAAACTCCAGAAATAAACAATTCATAAGTTTTAGATTGCATGCTGTTCTGAGTAGCGTGATGAAATCTTGTCGTGTCGTCCCACTCTCACCCGGGACAGAAATCATCCCTTTGTCCAGCGGATCTATGCTGTATACACTGCCTGTCCGTTAGTCACTTAGTAGCCATCTCCGTTATCAGATTGACTGTTGCACCATCACAGTGCCTGTGTTCAAGTAACCCTTATTTTACTTAATAATAGCCCTAAAGTGCAAGAGTAGTAATGCTGGCAATTTGGACATGCCAAAGAGAAGTCATAAAGTGCTTCCTTTAAATGAAAAGGTGAAAGTTCTTGACTTAATAAGGAAAGAAAAAAAATCATATGCTGAGGTTGCTAAAATCTATGGTAACTTTTATTACAGTATATTGCTATAATTGTTCAATTTTATTATTATAACAATATAATTATTGCAGTTAATCTCTTACTTTGCCCAATTTATAAATTAAACTTTATCATAGGTATGTATGTATAGGAAAAAAACATAGTATATATAGGGTTAGTACTATTTGCCATTTCAGGCATCCAGGGGGGGTCTTAGAGTATATCCTCTGTGGGCAGGGTGCAACTTCTGTAGATTCAGCAACATGAGCCTCATGATCGCGCAGAAACACTAGTCAGAAAGTTGCATTTTGGAGCAAGGAAGGCACTTCTTAACCCTAAGAAACAAAGGCTGTGAGAAGATTGGCAGCTGACCATTGAGAGGGCTACAGGAGAAGCCCCATCCTGGAGACCAGCCAGGTTTCAATTCAAGTCAAAGAGATAGGGAAAATACTTGGAGATTTGAAAGGAATAGGGAGAGAGAAGAGTGGAGGGTTGATTCATAAAGAAGATAGTTTGGGCATGATGAGTGACCAGAGGAGCTTGGGTTTGTAACATTGATCAAAGGAAAACAAGCACCTGGAGCATGAATAAATTTAGCCCAATAGTGTTTGGGAGTCGTAAATAATCAGACTTGAAAGAACTCCACTGTGGCCCACACTGGATGCCCCGGAGCCACAGTGTGAAGCTGGGCTCTGATTTTCCTAGTGTCCACTATGGTGGTGGTTGGTAGCAATGGGCAAATATAAGCCAACAGCCCTTTGCCCAAAAGGTAGGTTGTTTGCACATCTGGTTGGCACATCCCAAAGCAGAACCCACCACTATCACTCTCAATGGCCTCATGATTGACAGAGGTCAGACAATAAATGGATGAGCCACTAGGCTAGTGTTGATTCCTATAGCTTGGATGCAGTGGTGGCTGGGGACGAGCTCCTAGTACAGGAAGTCTGCTCACCTGTCCCCTTTATACCTTGGATTCCTGAGTGCCCGGAGTTCCTCTGTCCTTTCCTCAGGACCCCGGATCCTTGGGCAAAATTCTGGTGTTTGTCTGGCACTTCATGTCTGTTTGCACTGTCCCTTGTGCCTTTTCTCTCCTACTTTATATTTTTATAGTTTTCTTCTAGATGCTGTTTTGCTTAACTGTAGACTTAACTGTGATTTGTTGTATGAAATTAGCGATATAAAAGACAGAAGTTTTTTCTTTCTTACGTAAAAGTAATCCAGGGATGCAATTCAGGGCTAGTATGAAGCTTCATAGTGTCATTAGGGTTCCAAGTTCACGGCTTCCACCCTCAAGATCATCACGTCTGAGTCGCAGGCCAGGAGGAAAGTCAGAATGGAAAAAGCCATCCACCTGAGTCAGGTCCTTTTAAACAATGTTCTCAAAACCCTCACCCAACACTCGACTCACCACTCACCAACCAGAATTGTTACATGGCCACATCTAGCTGCAAAGAAGACTGAGAAAAGCCATCTGTCTCAGATGGCAATATGGGTAGCTAAATATTGAGGTCCTGTAACAAGCAAAGAAGGAGAAACGATTAGTGGGTAGAATCCAGCTTTGTCTGCCACATCTGTGGAGCTCTGCTTCACTTGTGATCCTCTTGAGAAAGACACCTCAGAGATCTCCCATGCTCACTTAGGACAGCTCTCCCAAGACTGGCACTACTGTGCTCTAGGGTGAGCATTCACACCATTGTCTTCCTAAGTCCTTGCTCTGACCTGCAGTTACCAAAGTCACCAACCAGCATCAATACAGTCCTCAAGACCCAGGAAATCATTCATTGGTCCTATGGCCTTGGGAAGTTATTGATTCCCTCCATGATGTTTAGCATCACCTGTACAAGAGGACAATAAATGTCTACAGCATAGGTCTGTTGTGGGGATTCTGATCAACAGAGTGCCTTTTCCCTTCCTGTCTGATTTACCTTCCAGGCAGTAGAGAGTCAAGGGGACATTTGCGGGGGGAGGGGGGCATTTTGGGAGATGCCAATCAAAAATCCAACAGACAATATACACGGGTCACAATCCAAATAGGCGAGGCAAAGAGGGACAGACTAGCTAAGAAACCAAAGTGATGAGGACAGCAGACACCCTCTAAGAGGAGAGAGTTGAACAGGAAGGTGGGAGGCAGGCCCTAGCAATCCTGTGGGCCACCAGGGGTGGCTGCCTCAGCCTTTTATAGGGACTGCAGAGAGGAAGCAGTTAATGTGCTGACCCAGCGTGACACTTCACACTAAATCACTCTTCACTTTCCCTCACATCTGTGCTCTCAGAAACACACTGGAAGAGTACAAAATCATGGCTTATACTTCAGGAAAAAGCACACAAGTAAAAGCAGATCTAAAATAGAAAGAAATCATTTGGTTCCTGAGATTGATGAACTCAAGTCTATTCTTAAGAGCAAAAATAAAATTGCTTTAAACTAACATTTATCAAGAGCATATTTCACTATGTGCCAGGCACTGCTCAAGATATTCTGGTGCCTTGTTTCATTTCATCTCATAATAACTTTATGTGAGGGATACAACAATATCTCTGTTTGGCAAATAAGGAAACTGAGGCACAGAAGGGTTAAATTACTGTAAGCAATCGATGAACACTTGGAGCAATTGGGGTGTGGGTGACAATTTATGGAAATGGAACAAGTGATGCTTTTCAGGCACTGGCTCTACAACAAATGCTCCATGATGTTGACCAAGCTGGCGAGGAGCTCACATCCACCCTTCTAATCAAATAAACTTAAAAAACAAAGCCCAGAGTGATCATCCAGGGCCGTGTTTTACATCAAGCAATAGAGCCCCACGCACAGTGCTGCTTGCAGTTACTCACAACGAGGTCGTAGTTCCTTCCTGACAGAATTTATGCACACACTTGAAGATTTGTAGGGCTGTGAAGATGGATTAAGCATGCCACTGGGAGTGCACTTATGCACAGAGATGAGAAGATGCTCTGGAAAGGATAAACTATTTCTGCAAAGAGTTTTTTTTTTAAACCTTCGAAGCTATACAGTAGTTCCTTTTATCAAGCAAAAGCTCAAAGATGGCATTAAAGATTTTCTCTGTTATTCATTGCTATTTTCAGGAAGCAGGGAAGTCTGCAAAAAACATGTTCCATCTTCCAATTTGACATCCTCAAATAATATAATTTCCTACGTGTGTCTGTTAATGTTATTTTTGTTTCCCTTTTTAGTTTTGACATTTCAAAAACAAAATCCTTGAAACTAACAGATGAATCTTGAACTAGTAACAATGAAAGTACCATTTTCCCACCAACACATTGCTCTCTTGAAGGAATCAATAAAATTGCATTTTAAAATAACCATCACACATAATATTCACATTAATTCCATGAGTAGCACATGACCTCTAAGTTTAATCAATAACAAAATACTAATTAAAGTTTGAAAATGGGATCAATTTACCTAATAGGAATGATAGATAACTGTTATAAGAAAGGCTAAAGGGAATAAAGAGAAACGAGGGACATAATAAGACGGATTTTCTAAGTAAAAAGCTGTCTAGAAAATAGAGACTTCCATGCTTCCCCAGGTTTATAATTGATAAAGTGCATCAAAGGAATTATTTTAAAAATTTAGAGACCAGGACTAAATATCTTCAAATATATTCTGTCTTTTTGACATCTCACTTTTTGGTTTGGTTTCATGGCCATCAGGTGTAGGCAGACACAATACATTTCCTGCGAGCAGATTTTTGGGTCCGCTTCATTTTACAATATCATACAGATGATGAGATGAGGACAGCAGGGAAGCAATTGCAATCTGTGACATGGCAGCAAGTAAAGGGGACCAAGGCTTTGGGAATGGGCTGGGGAAATCCACCTCACAGGATTGTTGTGCAGATGAAAGGAGAATTATATAAAGCTCTGAGCACAGTGCCTAGCACACTGTAAATGTCCAATAGCTCATGTCTGTTGTTATTATTACTGAAAAGCAACAAAATTATTCCTAGATTGCACATTTTGAAGCTTCATGAGCTCCTCAAGGAGTTTCACTTAATGAAGTAGCAGATTACCAAGTGTATTAATTAGCTCTGGTGTCCTGAAAGAGCTTACATAATTTCCAAAATAATAAGATGGCTAGAAAGGGGCTTGAGGAAATCCCATAAGAAATTTCACTACCCCTGTTTCTAAATGCCCTGTACACTTACACAAAGCACACTCAAATATAAATGTCAACTCTAAGACATAGGCTAGGTCCCTATTGTTTTCAACCTCTCTCTCTCTGATTTCTTTTTAAAATATGTAACATCTTCTCTGGTTTTGAAGAACAAGCTCATAATCAGTATCATCCTAAACATTTAACACATATCCATGACACAGTCTCTGACCCCTTTAAATCGACTGCCACTCTGAGAGTTCAGCTTTTCTGCTTATCCTGAGTTTCTCCATCACCTGTTCACAGCTCTCTTAGAAAACTTACACCAGAGCCCCTTCATTTTTCACATCCTCGGCCTTTACTCAACCACTTGTTCCCCTTGTTGTTTTAGTTATTTATACCACCTTAATGATAGCTGTAAGAAATACAGGGAGCTTGAAAATGCTGGTTGAATGGAATTAAACTGGCTAGCAATGTTCCCTTTGATTTCTCTAAGCTTTGAGTAGAAGATTCTACTCCAGCAATAAAAACATGAACAATTTGGGGCAGGCCTGGTTGCATAGCGGTTAAGTTCGCGCACTCCTCTTTGGTGGCCTGGGGTTCACCGGTTCAGATCCTGGGAGCAGACCTATACATCGCTCACCAAGCCATGCTGTGGTTCCATCCCACATACAAAATAGAGGAAGACTGGCACAGATGTTAGCTCAGTCACAATCTTCCTCACCAAAAAAAATCAAGAAAACAAAAAACATCATATTTGGTCAACATTATAGCCCTTGATGAACATATTCATGTCTCTACTGTAGTACTAATGATAAAAGTATCATTTGTCAGGGACTTTTCTAGGGTTAGGGTTAGGGTTAGCTCTTCGAAAGCAAGAAGCTTGTTTTGTTCATTGCTGAATCTCCAACACCTCAAACAGCACCAAGCAGATGGCAAGTACTCAGTAAATACTTGTTGAATGAATAAATAAATGAGTGCATGAAAGAGTGGGGAACTCATAGGGAAAGTAGGCTCGGGAGGCACAAAGAGTTCAATTTTGACATGAGGTACTAGAGGGGTATTACCAATAAAAGTATAGGTCTCCATCTGGAAAGTAGTTACTATGAAGTTCAGAACAGAGTCTATGCCGGAGAATGAATTCAGTCATCAATGTACAGATGGTAACTGAAGCCATGAGACTGAAGGAGCATGCCCAGGCAGACAGCAAGTAGGAAGGAAGCGGGGAATTGCACCTAGAACAGTATCTGGCACACAGTAAACACTCAATAAGTACTTATTGCACAAATTAACAAATGAATGGATGGATATGTTATAGTTACTTGAACACACATCTGATGCTATAAACCACTATCCAAATGTCATTTGGACATCAAGTTTGGGCTATTTATCTTTTTAACACGTAGGGTCTGCTGGATAGTCCAATAAATGCCAGTTGAGGCAATTCACAACATATTATGAATTTTTATCACCTAATTTATTTCCTCACTGGGTCCAGAAGATTTGAGTCAATGTCTGGTAGATTGCTCACAAATATCCACTCTCCCTTCTTGCTGCTGATCCACCCCTGCCCTGTGGAATTGGCCACGTGATTCATTTCAGCCAATGGCCTGTGAGCAGACATGATGTACATCACATTATGTCATGACTTTAAATCCAATTGTGTAGTCAATTCATCCTCTTTGGTTCACACTCACTGCCAGGAGATGTCCCAATTAGGAGCTGCTTCTTTCGGTCTGTGTTCCAGAATGATAACACTCATGGAATAGACCCACAGTCATCCAGCAGCCTGGACAAAAGCCACAGCAAATCCACAGCCACAAGTAACACGAGCAAGAAGCAAATTTTTGCTGCTGTAAACCACTGAGATTTGACTTATTACTGCAGCAAAAGTTGACTGATTCTTGGACCCCCAGAAGACACTGAATGCCTCTGGGATGAAAGTAAGGGAGTGGGAACCTCACAGACAAGGATCTCATAGACAAAGTTCTTATCAAACAACTCTCCTGAGAAATAGCCCTACATCTCTGCCTAGAAGGGAGTTCAAGGCGAGAGGATGTGATTTTTACCTTACTTAGTAGAACTGAAAATTAATGGATGAATAGTCCAGGAATTTATATTCACTATGAAATGGGATTCAATTTGAATCTGCTATTGTACACTCTATTATGACCCCCATGGTCTGTTTCCCTATCTTTCATTCAGCCCCCACTCACCACCTCTGTTTTGGATGTTTGCATTTTTAAGCCTACAGTTCTTAGGCTCCTCTGAAAGAAAATTCAATGAAACTATAAACATAAAGAAGTATTAAAATTAAAATAATGATAATTGAATAATCAACTTTCATTTCTTTTACAGTGCTATAATTCATATAGATTTAATCAAGGCAATAAATTTTACTTATAGAAAATTCTAGATGAAGAAAAATAAACTGAAATACATTTTCCATTCTTGCTTAATTAAAATGATTCCCTCAAATAAGACAATATAAATACTTGTATTAAGAAGCTTATTGTCGTTGGCTATAGCTACCTATTTTTTATGATGTGACAATAAGGATCTTAATATTTTTATCAAAAGTTAAAATATGAAATAGTAGATTGGAAGAAACCTTTCAAATTAGCATAAAAGTAACCTAGACTCTCAGATCCATATCCTGTAATGAACTCATCCAATAACGGGAAATAAATATCCTAAATGGAGTCATCTGGTAACAATAATAAAATACATATTGATAACTATAATGATAAAGCAAACTTACAAAGAAAATGGGTTAAGAATTACTTTGCAATGATTCATAGTTTACAGAGGAAAAGAAATGCCATTCTGAAGAGTAATATGCCAGAGGTCCTACAAGGCACTTTCTACATATTCTCTTTTGTTAACTATATCTAAATAAGAAGTACAACATTATCTCTGTTTTACAGATGAGGAAAATAACTCAAAAAGATTAAGAAATTTGACCAGGTTTCATTTAATTTTCTAGAAATTTTACTCTAATTTTGAAACAAAAACGTTATATATAATTTTAATGAAGACTGATATTCAACTTTATCTAAAAATTGCTATGGACATCATACTTACTAAACTATAACCCTATACATAATACTGAGTTAAGTTCTCTAAAGTTGGCTATATGAAACAGACTATATGGTAAGCAATACTTGTGGTAGGATTTAAGCGATCATCCCAGGAATGCGGGCCAGACGCAACTCACATGACCCAGTGCTGCAGAGAGAAGGGAAGAACTCCAGAAAATAGGCATGTATCTGTTTTTATACTGTAAGTCATTCTGTATATAATCAGCAGCACTCTGAAATGAAATGAGTAGAAATCAAATGGCTAAAAGTTGGTGGTTGCCAGAAGAGGATCAACATAGATACCAACCTCCACTTAAAAGAATGTAAGCTCATTTACAGGTGTTCATTACCAACGGAGGGAAAGAAATTGTCACTGAATTCTGCTACCTAGGTAGCAAGGTCTTTGACAGCAGCTTGACAGATAAAGAAGTAGCCAGCCAAATCAGAAAAGTCAACATGTCCTTCAGCAGGCTGGAGACAGAACAGAACACCAACGTGGCATTGATCTATCAATCAAAGGGTAGTTCCTGGTGTCAAACCCACAATGTGTCAAGGCAGCAAAGAGCTGCCAACAATAACACATTTACAGCAAACTGGTCATAAGAACACTGAGTCATGCTTCACCAAGAAGAGTCACATAGGCAACAATCGAGTGCCAGGACTTATCACATAACCCCATGTGAAGCCACGGGGTCACATCACAGAAAACTTGGGCTTTGGAGTCAAATAGACCTGGATCCCAAACTGGCTCTACCACTTACTAACTGGGAGATCTTGAGCAAATTGTTTACACTTTGAGCATCAATTACCTCATCTGTATAATGGGGATAATGACTTACCTTTCTGGCAAAGAATAAGTGAGACAGAATAGGTAAGATCTGGCATTTAGAAAGTGCTCAGTAAATGTCAGTTACTTATGTTATTAATCATTTGATCCACTTGGAAGTGGTGTTCTCAGCAGTATATTTACTCTTAACCAGATATGGGATAGAAATGTGATATCACAAAAGTTGCTGCAAGGTGAACAGAATTCAGGCAAGTACAAAAGACAGCAGAAAAGTGTTTTAAAAGCACATGGCAGCACAAGCTTAAAGAGTGTGCCTTTCCCTGCAAAATGCTGATAAGCAGCAGCTGCTGCTGCCACCAAGCTAGAAAACGTGTTAGGATGCCTGCCTTGTAGCGACGGTACTGGACAGATTATGAGAACAAAATCCTGGGCCCCCAGTAAATCAGATCTGATCATAGCTAAGAGAGTCCTGTGCCACAAACCAAGAAACAGTGTTCACAGCAAATTACATCACAGAAACTGTTAATCACAGTGGCCTCTTCAATCATATCCACCCTCACAGCTAGCATCATCTCGGGCAGCATCATCTTTGAACCTGAAGGACAATAAAATGAAAATGCTCCATTGGTCCATTGTTAATAAAAGTGAAGAACATACATTGAGAGTTATGAGTATTCACATGTAGACCTAAAAAAAGGAGAAGAGACTTATATATCAGAGAGTCTGATTAGAAATAGATATTTGAAGGAACATTCAGAAAAAAAAATGTAGCTTCTCTCAGAAAAGGGGACATTACACATTTGCCCATGGAGTCAAAAGTAATAGAAAATAGTGACCCTGATGTACACGATTTACTTGGATTTTCAAATATCTTTAGATAAGGCTGAGAGTCCTAGGGTATTTTTCATACCCACACACAAGGGTCTCCTTAGTGGAAAGGCAGCCAGACATTACTTTGAATCACATCAAACTTTCAAGACTCGTTCACACAACCACTACTGGGTGCATAATAATGTAAAGTCAAAGTTCAAACTCGTGTACGTGTGCCATAGGCTCAGCAGGAAAAAGGTCACCAGAGACAGGTTAAAGAAACATTCAATCCTCGCCTACAATCACACGTGCCGTCTCCTTCAGAATTCCTGCCGGCCGGGGAGACGCAATAGGGCAAACTCTAATGGAAGCCCCAGAGCTCCACTGTTCTCAGACCGTGAACCTTAGATGAGGGAGCATGCATTCTTGGTGCTCTGAGCCATCTTACTTCTTTCTTTTTTCACAAAGAGAACACACTTTGGGGGACCTTGTCTGTTTTCACTGCACATAAGAAAGGTGATGTCTCAAGAAGAAATAGCCAGACTAGTTTGCTCATTGTTAGGAGGAAGAAAAATTATATATACACATATATATGTATATTGTGTATGCACATATATCCATATACATGTATGTATGCACACATATGTATATGTGTTTTTGTGTACATACACATACACTCATTATAGACACAGTGTCTCAGGCTACATAACAACATTTCAGTCAACAACAGACCACACATATGATGATGGTCCCATAAGATTAGTACCATACAGCCTAGGCATGTAGTAGGCTATACCATCTAGGTGTATGTGAGTACACTCTGTGATGTTTGCACAACAACGAAATTGCCTAATGATTCATTTCTCAGAATGTATCCCCATTGTTAAGCAACACGTGACTGTATATACATATACAACATATACACATAAATATATACACACATACATATATACACATATACATAGACACACCTACACATACATACTCATACACATATATACATACAGACTTAATTTAGACCCACGCCACTTTTTTTAGCATCTCTGCCCAATTCAGGAGGAGTAGATGGACTCTATATGTGTGAGTAAATGTTTCCAATTGCAAACATCACATGGTGAACATCCTCACATGATAAAAAGCAAGTTAGCAAAAGCAAACAGAAAGAGACACAGAGTCAAATTCAGAAAGCTAAATAATTTCAAGTGCCTTTATTTTATCCATCTCTAAATTCAAGCAAAATATGTGATTTTGGAATTGAACAACTGCCACTGAAAAAATTACGTGGAGTATCTGTGTGTTTTTGTATACCACCCAAGTGCTTACTCAATTAGTGTGTAAGAAAATACAGCAAACTTACATAGGTAAAGCTCACCATGATTAAAAATCATAACAATAAGAATGTATGTTTTTATAGCACTTTAGAATGTTCAGAAGGGTCTCTGTCCCTCAGCTGGTGGACAGTGAGGAAGCAGCTGTCATGCCAAAGGCAGAATAACAGACACCCAGCCGAGTTTGAGTCCCTGCGTCGCCTCTCACCAGCTTTGGAATATGGGAAATGAAGTTCCTCTTGTCTAAAAGGCAGATAATCATACCAACTTCTCTAGTTGCTGTGAGGCATAAATAAGAAAACACTTGGTAAACGTTAAAGCACTCTACAAATAAGAAATAGAAACACAATCTTTATAACTACTCTAAAGTGCATGGCACAGGTATTATTATCCCCGTTTCACAGTAAGAAACTCGGTGTGGTCATGTGACAGACAAACAGCGTTCTGCAACATCCAAATTGGTGCCTGGCTGATCCCAGTTTTCTTCTCTTAAAGTAAAATTCCTCGTTTTTATTATCAGTTATTAAGATCACATATTTTAAATTATGTTTGGAACAAATACACAATTTCTTCAACTCTATGCTTTTACAGTATTTAAACTGTGAAAGTGAGAAATGTACAAATATTTATTCTTGTCCATTCATTCAATAAATTCACTGAATATCTACCAGGTTCTCTTCCCTGTGCCAGGGCTCTGGGGGTTTAGCAGAGAAGATGAGATCCCTGCCCTCATGGAGTTGGTATTCTCTGGGAGAAGATAGTCAATAACCAACCAAGCAAATAAGAAAGGACATAGCATGGTAAGTGTGCTGAAGAAAATAAATAGCGGGGTGAGAGAGAATACCTGAGGCTAGGGAGAAAGGGGAGGGAGGAAGGACATGCTAGAACAGATGGTGAGAGATGTCATCCTGGCAGGAATATCTGAAAGACTAGAAGGGCAGCCTAGTAAAATCATGGGGGAAGAATGTTTCATGCAGAAGGAACACCAAAAAATGGCTGGAAAAGACTTAGTTGGAGACCAGCTAGGATATTGTCGCAGGAGTCCAGGGGAGAGAGGATAGTCTCGTCTAGAGACATTGTGGCAGAAACCAAAAACAGTGGATGGAGCAGAGAGATATTTTGGGAGTAGAATCACCTAGACTTGGAGATGGACTGGATGTGTGGATGAGAAAGAGGGAGGATACAGACTTTGCATGTGAGGACCTGGGTCAATGTGCTGTAGGTAATAATTAGAAAAGATGAGATTAGACATCTATTTGAGAGAACATCTAAATACAACAGATGGCATGTTAGGAGATTTTTAAATTATTATTTTTAATTGTGGAAAAATACATATAAATTTTACCATCTGAATCATTTTTAAGTATACGTTCAGTGGCATTAAGTACACTCACATTGTTGTGCAACCATCATCACCATCCATCGCCAGGATTCTTTTCATCTTGCAAAGCTGAAACTCTGTATCCATTAAACAATAACTCCTCATCCCCACCTCTTCTCAGCCCCTGGCGACCACCATTCTACTCTCTGTCTCTACGAATTTGACTACTCTAAGTACTTCCTATAAGTGGAATCACACAGTATTTGCCCTTTGGGAAAATGGGGCTAATTTGGGGGGCGGGGGGGGCTAACACATAACCCTTAGAACTGGGGAGGAGAATTGATAAAACACCTCTAGGTACCCACAGCGATTTCCCCTAACATACACTGAGTAAACTGAAGATCATCCAGAGACTTCTCCACCTGAAGCATCTAAGTTTCTCCAAGTCACTGGCGCTGGGGTGAGACCCTGTGGAAATCAACATGTTTCATTTTAGTCTCTCTCACAAACTTACAAATTTTCCCCTCAAAGGCTTTAAGATAGCACTCTGTAATTTCAAAGCTTATATTTTCAATTCAATCATTTTCCAAGAAAATGGAGGTTATCAAAATGATTGTTATTATCCACAACATTTGGTAACAGAAAAACAACAGGGCCATGTCCACGTTCATCTCTATTGCCATCTAGAATCAGCTCTCATACAATTTCTATCACTTCTATAATTCACCCAGGAGGAGCCTACTGACAACAGCTATCCTCCATGAAATGGAAATTCTTAATCTCCAAATACCGGATAAAGAAAGAAATTGCAGAAGACTTTGAAAAGGAAGCTAATAATTCTGGTTTGCGTGACTGGGCTGGCTATTTTTCTGCTTTTCTATTTTATTTGATTCCTAATCTGACAAAAGTCTGTAGTTCACATGGGAGCCTTCAGAGATAAGAAGGTAAGACTGTGACATTATTTTGCAACTAAACACTAGTAGGAGGAATTTTCTTAAGGATTTCATTTGCTTACTCACAACCGGTATATTACATTTGATGTTTTGTCTGTTGCAGATTGCTAAGAATTCTATGCCTTTCATCATAGCAGGTACTGAAGGAGAAGAAAAGGCAAAGTAAAGATATAAAGTTCTTTACCATCTACCACAGATATAACAGCAAATGCAGTAATAATTAAACTAAAATAAAATCAATACTCCTCTTCATTAACATTCTACTTCACAAACTGAAGAATATTACCCATGAATATCTAATTGCAGTTTTCCCTCATGAAGTTCTATTTTGAAACCTCTGTCAAACTGAAATTGAGCTCCCTGATCACATTACTGAGCAGAATTATTTTAGGAATAAAGGATTCTTGTCTTAAATCATTAAGACATTGCCTTTATGGCCCAGCATACTTTCAGCAATTGCTGGAATTGCTGTGCCCCAGAAGTGATAATGAATTGCAGGGTTCAACATCATTTTAGGAAAAGTCAAGGGTTGACAATACAGCAAAGCCTCAGAAACGCAAATTAATTGAAGGGATCAATTCATGAAAAATGTTATTTTGGAAATGTTTTATATGAACAGCAAGGTCTGGTCTTGAGAGGTGTAGACCAATAGTCACAAATTCTAAGTCTGATGTTCTGATTCTGTCACCAACTACTTGCGTCATTACATGAGTCCTCCAACTTCCAGGCTGCAGTTTCTCATCTAACAAAATTTCTTTTTCTAATTCATAGGCTTAAGGAGCAGATAAAACAAAATAGGGTAGGTATGAGTGCTTTTAAAACCAGAAAGTACTAAACCTATAAGGTATCATTTAGTAAAACTAATTACTAAGTAAAAACCATCAAGTAAAAATTCCTATGACAGCCTGCAATGAAAACAGATAAACTGAAAAAAACCAGGACAGAGGTATGGATATAAATCCAGAGACTCTTTTTCAGTCTAGAGAAACAGTTTCCAAGGGGTGGGAGTTCAGAAGCATGGATTCTGTTCTAGTAGAGGCTTGGGTGATCACAAGAGTTCTGAAATGGAGGGGAACATCTCCATCCAGGATTGGCCTTCCAGAGCCTGTCATGCCTCCCGTGTAGTTTCAAGACAGGGGTTTCCAGCAAAAGGCTCTGCACAGCAGACCACCTGCAACTCTGCTAGAGAAGGTCTGTGAATATGCTGGAGGCCAGCGAGATAATCTGGAAGCTTCTGGCTACTGAAGTCAAACAAGGCAGAAAAAGTCTCTTCTTTCCTGAGGAAAATATTTGGAGTAAAGTTTTCCCAGTCATTGCTAACTACGATAATTGCATTTGACATTTTAGGAGCACGACTCAATAGCTAAAACACATAAATGTAAATGACGTGCAGGAAGAAATATAAATGGGCATACATTCAAAAACCATTGCTCCTCTCCTGAAGAAATGTGCCTCCAAAGCTGCTCACAGTTGCAAATTACTGTAATATACCACGAATTTTGAGTAGGAACATTTTTTTCAAATATAGTACCAAATATTGTAGAAAATAAAATCTCTAATTTCAATTATGTTGAGTAACTTATGTAATAAGATAACAAGTCTTTCTCTACTACATGCAGAGTAATGTTTAACAACTGAAATCCAGTCAGCTGCTACTGTTCACTAAATAATAAATGCACGTGTTAATAGAACATTAATATTAGTACCTGAAGTAGAATGTTTCTTTTTTATTGAGGTAACACTGGTTTACAACATTGTATAAGTTTCAGGTGTACAGCACTATATTTCAACTTCTGTATACTCTACACGGTGTTCACCACCAAAAGTCTAGTTTCTATCTATCACTGTACACAGGTGTCACTTTATCCCTTTTGCTCTCCCCACACCCCCATTCCCCTCTGGTAACCACCAATCTGTTTTCTGTCCCTATGTGCTTTTTTGTTGTTATTTTTGGTGTTTTTTTCTATCTTCTACATGTGAGTGAAATCATATGGTATTTATCTTTCTCCGTCTGACTTAGTTTGCTTAGCATGATACCCTCAAGGTCTGTCTGTGTTGTCCCAAATGGCAAGATTTCATCTTTTTTAATGGCTGAGTAGCATTCCATTGTGCAGATATACCACATCTTCTTTATCCATTCATCCATCAATGGGCACTTAGGATGTTTCCAGGTCTTGGCTATCGTGAATAATGGCGCAGTAAACATAGGAGGTACATAGATCTTTTTGAATTAGTGTTTTCCTGTTCTTTGGATAAATAACCAGACATGGAATAACTGGATCATATGGTAGTTTTATTTCTAATTTTTTGAGGAATTTCCATAATGTTTTCTATAGTGGCTGTACTAATTTATAATCTCTATCAAAATCCCAACAACATTTTTCACAGACATAGAACAAAGATTCTTCAAACTTTTATGGAACAACAAAAGGCTCCAAACAGCCAAAGCAATCCTGAGACAAAAGAACAAAGCTGGAGATATCACACTCTGATTTCAAGGTATACTGCAAAGCTATAGCAGCCAAAACAGCACAGCACTAGGGGCCAGCCCGGTGGTGTGGCAGTTAAGTTCGCATGTTCCACTTTGGCAGCCTAGGGTTTGCCAGTTCAGATCCCCGGTGCAGACTTACACACAGCTTGTCAAGCCATGCTGTGGTAGGCATCCCGCATAAAACAGAGCAAGATGGGCATGGATGGTAGCTCAGGGTCAGTCTTCCTCAGCAAAAAGAGGAGGATTGGCAGCGGATGTTAGCTCAGGGCTAATCTTCCTCAAAAAGAAAAAAAAAAAAAACAGCATGGCACTAGCAGGCAGACAGACACACAGATCAGTGGAACTGAATTAAGTTCCCAGAAATAAGCCCACACATCTATCAACAGCTAATTTTTGACAAAGGAGCCAAGAACATACAATGGAGAAAGGAAAGTCTCTTCAATAAATGGTGTTGGGAAAACTGGACAGCCACGTGCAAAGGAATGAAAGTAGACCATTATAATATACCATACACCAAATTTACTTAAAAATAAAGACTTAAATGTAAGACCTGAAACCATAAAACTCCTAGAAGAAAACATAGGCAGTATGCTCTTTGACATCAGTCTTAGCAATATCTTTGGGATATGTCTCCTCAAGCAAGGGAAACAAAAGCAAAACTAAACAAATGAGACTATATCAAACTAAAAAGCTTCTGCACAGTAAAGGAAAACATCAGCAACACAAAAAGGCAATCTACCTATTCAAGAAGAAATTTGTAAATCATACATCCGATAGGGGGTTAATATCCCAAACATGCAAAGAACTCAAAACAACTCAACAACAAAAAAACAAACAACCCAATGAAAAAATGGGCAAGAGGATCTGAGCAGACATTTTTCCAAAGAAGGAGTGAAGATGGCTAACGGGACATGAAAAGATGTTCAACATCACTAATTATTAAGGGAAATGCAAATCAAAACCACAATAAGATATCACCTCATGCCTGTCAGAATGGCTATTATTAAAAAGACAAAAAATAAGTGTTGGAGAGGATGTGGAGAAAAAGAAACCCTTGTACACTGCTGGTGAGAATGTTATGTTTAAAAAATTAAGTATGTCATGGTCAATGAACTCTCTCCACAGCACCATGCCAAATGCAGTCATACATTTTGCTTCCATATAGCTGTTCATAAACATCCACATAAGAAAGAAAGAAATGAAGGAGGGAGGAAAAGAAGGTGGGAACAAAAAAAGACAAGCAAGCGAGCAAGCTTTATATGTGATACTTTGATACAATTGTGGTTAGTTTAAATCTGACTCACCACTTGATAGCTGTGAACAAATTATTTAACCTCTTTAAGCCTCAGGGCCTTAATCTGCACTAGAATAAAGATAGGAAAGGCCCCTGCCTCATAGAATTGTTGTGAAGACTAAATAAATTACTCCATTTAAGACTTGGCTTGCTGCCAGCTACATACATGTCCTCGATCATTCTTATTGTTTGTATGTCAAAGGCTTGCTATAAAGCAATTAATCTCATGATTTTCAAGATTCTATTGATATCATTAAGAACAGCTGAAAAGGTTTTATAAATACTTATTAACCCTTTTTTTATGGTTCTTCTAGTACACGTTTTCATTTAATGAAGAAAATATTCATAAAATTACCTTTTTCCTTTTAATGGTTACATGGCATAGTAATTTAAATAATTTTTTAAAAGTTAATCTCTGATTGATTTAATCCCCTATTCTAGCTTTTTTATATCATCAACAACCAAAAATGAGCATCCTTTGTACAATTTCCTGATTTTTTTTCAGCACATATCCCTAGAAATAGCATTATTAGTTCTAAAGGACCACATATTCTGTTACACATTGCCAGATTTTTCTCTGAAGTTTGGACTAATTTTCACTTCCTCCAACACTGAACGACAGTGCCAATTTCTCACACCCTCCCAATAAATGAACATTATCACTACTTTAACACTTACCAATCTGATGATATTAAAATCTCAGTTTACATGTATTTAACTTCCAGTGAATTGAGCATATCTTTACATGCTTTTCACTTTGCTCATCCTTAATTGTGAGAATTTCCTCTTCAAGCCTTTTGACTGTTTTTCCATTATTTTTCTTTTTAATGAGCTGTTCATCGTTTTCTTAACGATTTAGAAAAAAATTTTATACAAGTACATTCATCAGAACTGGGTTGGTGGGTGTGTGTCTGTCAGAAACACAAATATAAACAACCATAAGCAAAGGAAGGGAATTTTTGGCAAACGTAAGTACAATGCAGGAGGGGCATTGAGGTGCCAATCTTGGGACTGGCGGGCACCAGTAAATCAAAGGGCACCAGGACTCTCTCTGCATCCACTTGTCTACCTCTGCTTTTCTTCTGCACATTGTCTCAATTCTCTTCATTTCTGTTTTTTATTGAGGTCATATTGGTTTATAACATTGTGTAATTTCAGGTGGACCTTGAGGGCATTAAGTTAAGCAAGATAAGCCACACAGAGAAAGACAAACACCACATGAATTCACTCATTCGTAGAAGATAAGCAAACACATGGATAAAGAGAACATATTAGTGGTTACCAGAGGGGAATGCGGTGGAGGGAAGGGCAAAAGGGATAAAGGGGCACATATGTACGGTGACAGACAAAAACTAGACTATTGGGAGTGAGCAACATGCAGTCTATATAGAAACCCTTTCTTATTTCTGTCTTTCCAGAAGGAATCCCTAAAGTTTTATGAATAAAAGCTACTTTATTATTTTCAAAAGCAACCCAAAAAAGTGTAATTGAGGTGGAAGAGTTCTAGCAATAATGCTCAATATCAGAGAAGGGAAGCAGACATAATTTCCACTCTCCTCCTGGTAAGAAGCTGACAAATATGGAGGAAGGCATCAAGCTGCGGGCTGAGAGAGCCACAGTGTAGCACAAGGCATCTGATCATCTGCTCTGGACCCCCTCACTACTGCACACAAAGTGGGTTTTGTTGGTTGGCTTAATTGGGGGTGCATGTGTGTCTGTGTGTGTGTGTGTAGTTAAAAAGTCACATAATTGCATTCTAAAACAAGGAAACATAAAAAATACAAATAAAAGTTTGGAAGGTAGGAAAGAATGATACATAATAAATGAATTTCATTTCAAAACTAATGGAAGAAATAGACACATAACTATAATCTCAGACAGACTGTGGTGAGTACTGATTTAGACATGACAAGTAAAAGGTGATAACATTGAGAGAAATTGGTTTGATCCTGTACATTGGCCCTAGGGAGAGGAAGGGGCTATGGGTGACCTCTGCAAGACGCTGAACTCCATGAACACAGGGACCATGCCTATCTCGTTCACCACAGTGTCCCCAGCACCTAGTACAGAGCCTGGCAGGTGTAGGCACTGATAAACATGTGTTGAATGAATGACTGGATGAATAATGATTTCAAGATTAGGAGCACACAGAGTGAAAAGACAGCATCACCAGGAACTTCAATGGAAAATACAAAGACGATGCTAGTTTGCAGCAGGGAGAAGAGAAAGGATAAAGAGTCTGGTTACTGATGCAGCGAGTTTGCTGATGTTTTTGCAGAGTACAGAGTTAATAGCGATCTTCAACAGTACAGTCTCATTAGAGTGACAAAAAAAACAGTTTAAATGGGATTGAGACCATTAAAAATATAGTCTGGATTTCTTTTTTCAAAGCTACTTTGTCCAGGGCACACTCATGCTCAACTCTCACTTTCCTACCCACTACCATGGAGACTGTATCCATTCAGCCTTACCATCCATCTTATTTTACTACTTAATCGAGTTTGTCATTTCCCAATCTGGAAATTTCTCTGTTCAAACCTGTTTCTTTATTACCAATGTAAAAATCTGAGAGTCTCTGCAGATAATATTTTATTAACCCACTAACTTCATCCACTTAAAAACACATTTCCTTAGCATTAGCCAGTCTCTCCATTTCTTACTATTTGGCCCAAAGCCAATATAATTCAGCTTTTAAAATATTCCTCTATCAAAACCTGGTCAATAACAGTTAGAAATCTAAAAGAAAGATCCAGCTTTAGTTTTAACTTCATCAGACATGTACTTCACAAGGCAATAGTGTCTCTCCTCAGAGGAGAATTCCAGTCTTCCATGTGCTCTACTCCTACCTGTAAAGAAGTATTCCCGGTCTGCAAAAGAGCAAGAACAGAGCCATTTCCTGGGCATCTGATGAGAATCATGCTATAAACAGGGAGATTCACTCCAAACTAAGAGATGTCAAGTAGAACATGCACCCCATGGGCTATATGGTAATCAGGCTAATCTACTGAGACTTATTTTTGAAACATTTCCCACCCTCATAGATACTGAAAGCCAGGACAGGACATTTGCCCCCAAAATGAAATCTAAGATCTGCTCTGCAAAGAATTTACCAAGGCAGATGATCGTTCCAAGGCAGGGGTGGGTGCCCCCAACGTGAAGGCCTCCTTCCTCTGGCGTTTGAACAAGTAGGGCGTATCCTGTACACCCTCAAGCAGTCTGCCAGTTAAAACTCCCCACCCAACTACATGGAGCCAAGTCAGCTCTCCTCACAGGGAAGGGGTCTGAGGGATAAAAGTCCCACTGAATCACCAAAGAAATCCATGCTGCCTACCTATCTTTAACCCAAACTGGCTTTTGATTTATTCTTTCATATTTTTAATTGTGAAAAATTCTGAACATGTACAAAGGCAGAGAGTCACCCTCATGTACCCCAAAAGTATTAATTCATGGCCAATCTTGTTCCCTGTATACCCCAACCTACTTCCCCAATCCACAAAATCGTTTAGAAATTCCCATTCTATTACTCCATCATTAAGCATTTTGGTATGTATCTCCAAAAGACAATGATTGCCCTTTCAAATCATAACCACAATACGTAAGTCACAGCCCCCCCAAATCAACAATTCCTTGATATCATCACACAGTATATGCATACTTGATTGTCCTATAAATGATCTCTTTAAAAATACAATTTGTTTATTTGAATCGCTACCAAAACAAGGAGCATGCATTACGCTTGGTTAAGTCTCTTGATTTCTTTAGTCTATAGATTTCCTTTCTGTCTCTTTTTCAATTCCTGACAAATTAAATTTGTTGACGAAATCACACTGTTTGTCCTATAGAGTTTCTCAAAGTCTGGATTTTGCTGACTGCCTCCCCACGGTGTCACTTAACGTATTGTCCAAATTTCTTGTACCGTGATAGAATTATCAGAAGCTTCATCTGATACTGGCACAATTTTTTTTTTTTTTTTGGCAAGACTACTTCAAACATGATGTATGTACTTCCATCAGGAGGTACATAATGTCTGGTTGTCTCCCTTTTTTGCAAAGTTGGCAGCCATTGATAATCACTGCCGAAATCAAGTCATTCATTAGGGTTACATAAAAAGATGACTTCTCATTCTATTATTCCTTCTTCACTGATTATCTGAAATACTTCTATAAAGATAAGCTTCCTCTCATCAAACATTTGGTTATCCTGGATACTGTTTACAAAATAAATACAAGATCAATGCTAATTCTTTCCCTTTATTCACCAACTTCAAAAAACATGAATTTTGTATCTTACAAAGGTGATCCATGAATTTTGGGCAACTTTTTGGTCGGGGTAGTTGTTTGTTCTATTATGAATCCATGGATTTAAACATATTTGATATGTTTAAATTCATTGCAATTATTCTTTTTGATGTATAAACTGTCCCAGCTTTGTCCAGTAGGAACCTACACAAATTGGCTCCTGAGTCCATTTGACATGACCCTAGCACCTTTGACAACTGCCTTGCTTTACAGAATGACAAGATATGGTAGGTTCATCTTGTATATTTCTTGCCCTTGACAAGAGAATCAGCCATTCTTCAAGGAGTTCTTTCATTTTAATGAAAGATGGTATTTAGAGACAACCACCTAGGTGCTGGGGGTGTTCACTGCTACTGGGTTGGTCATTGTGCCTGAAGCATTTGGTGGAGAGAGCTAGTAACACATACATACAATCATGCATGCATGCATACATACACATAAATACATGCACATACATACACACAAAATACCTCACAAGTTCATAATGATACTTCCAATTCAAAATTGGAACTACAGAGCTTTAACTTAATCTCATTGATCTTATACCTCATAAGACCCATCCTCCCTGTCAAAAATCCCAGTCCTCAATAACACCAAGACAATTGCTAGTTTTCTCTATTGTATCTTACACAAACAACAGTCTCAGAATACTAATTTCGAAACTTCCTTCAATAATATAATTGCTGAAAACAGTTTAAGGGTTTTTGCAATTATTTTCATCCGTGGGGCACATCCCTTTAAGGATATACAGATCACTGTGTTTCAAAGTACTTGGGATAGTTCATCCCTATGTGGTTATGTTGCCAACTGAATATGCAATCAGATTCATTTATCTCATTTTACTACTGATTTGGGGGGATTATCTTTTAAAATTTAATTTTGTATTATAATTATGTAAAACATATATATGGTTCCAAAGTCAAATTTACAAAATAGCATAACCATATTCCCTCTCTCCCCAAAGCTAACTTTTTAAAATTTAATGGTTTATCATTTCATTTTTTAAAATTTAAGCACATATATATATACTTATACCTCCCCTTTCTCAGTAAATAGTATCTTACTATACACACTTTTTTCATCTTGCCTTTTTTTTTAACCTAACAATATATCCCATAGATCACTTGATAAATATATAGAGGGATCTTCCTAATATCTTTTTGCAGTATCACAGTACTCCATTCTGAAAATGCTCCATAGTTTATTCAACCAGGCCCCTATTGGGAACAGCTGGGTTATTTCCAATCTTTTACAACTATAAATAGTGCTGTAGACAATAGCCTTAATTATATATATTTTCATACTTTTGCCATTTCCTACAAGTGGGTAGCCCTTCATTTTAAAATGTAAACAGAGAAATAAATGTTGCAAAAACATTTAAAAATAAAAAGTAAAACAGAAGAAGATCGAGGGGCAGAGAAATTAAAAACTGACTCCAGAGGAAGTAAAAATAATAATTTCAACCCCTAATCAGTATCCTCAGAATCAAGAGGATATCACAGTCATAAAATGAAAATAAACTGCTTTGAAAATGTGAGAAATGAGAAAACAAGAGAGAAATTAGATTTTATTTTAGACAAAATCAATAGAAGGGCTGGAAGGTTAAATTGAGAAAATCTCACAAAATGTTGAATGAGTAGTCAAAAAGGTTAAAAATATGAGAGAAAATTTAATAGGCTTGGAGGATCAATTCAGATCCTACAATTATCTACTTTCCAGGGAAAGAGAACTCAGGAAGAAAGAGGAGGAAACAATTTTTTTTTAAACAGACAAAAACTTCTCAAAGCTGATAACTGGACTGAAGAGACTCACCAAGGGTCAAACAGACCACGAACTGATCTAGCCTTGTGAAAATATGAACTCCAAAGAAAGAGAAAGTATTTTTAAATTTTCAAAAGAATGAAAAAAACTACTCCAAAGGGAAAAGAATCAGACTGGTATCAGACTGTTCATGAACAGCACTGGATGACAAAAAAAAAAAAAAAAAAAATGTACTATTACGTTTTAAGTTCCCAGGGAAAATTAGTTTAAGCCTCTATGTCTCCTCCCACTTAAACATTCATTTTAAAGTAAATATTAAATAAGACAAAATAAAGACATTTACAGTAATGTAAGGACATAGGCATGCATCCGCCTGCGCACACCCTTTATGAGAAAATTCAAAAGGACTCAAAGAAAAGGAGTATTGGGGATCCAAGAAACAAGTAACTTAACCCAGCAATGCCATGAAAAGAAACCCTAAAATGGCAGATGTGCAAACCAAAAATAATGTCTTTAAGATGAGAACAGCGGCCAGCCCGGTGGCACAGCAGTTAAGTTCACACATTCCGATTTGGCGGCCCGGGGTTCACAGGTTCGGATCCCAGTTGCAGACGCGGCACCGCTTGTCAAGCCATGCTGCGGCAGACATCCCACATATAAAGTAGAGGAAGACAGGCACGGATGTTAGCTCAGGGCCAGTCTTGCTCAGCAAAAAGAGGAGGATTGGCAGCAGATGTTAGCTCAGGGCTAATCTTCCTCAAAAAATATATATATATGAGAACAGTTTCTATTTCATAAAATCCATAATTTTTAGCTGGAAGATTTAACAGTATGGTAAAGAAGGCTTATATTCATTGTGTCAACAAGCATAAAGCAAAACCACTAGAAACTCCAAGAAAAATAAAAAGTTAGGCTAAAGCCAAGGTCCAAATTTGAAGCAAACTGAATCTTTGGCCTGATTCTGAAGAACAAATATGGACTTTTTTTAAAAGAGAGAGGGAGAAATATCCTTTTGACTGTAATTCTCGGACGTCTTACCTTGAGAAGCAAGAGTTCAGTTACACAGGATTACATTCTTCTCCAAAGGTCAAATCATACAGTTGATTCTATGGTGAATAATACTTACTTGATCATAATTTGTAAATGTTTTTTATCGGTTTTCAACTACTTAAATATGTACATCCTGATAATATAAAAGCAATTGAACTAAGGGTGGAAAGAGACAAAGTAGTCTAGAGGTGTTAACTTTATATTAAAGTCAGAAACTCCAACTCAAAATCTAAAAGTAATATAGATGGGTAAATGTGGTCAAAGGTACAAACATCCAGTTATAAGATAAGTCAGTCTTGGGGATAGAATGTACAGGATGGTGACCATAGTTAATAATACTGTATTGTATATATGAAAGTTGCTAAAAGAGTGGATCTTAAAAGTTCTCATCACAAGAAAAAAACTGTGTAACTATATTTGGTGATGGATGCTAACTAGAATTATTGTGATCATTTTGCAATATACACAAACATTGAATCATTACATTGTACACCTGAAACTAATATAATGTTATAGTCAATTATATCTCAATAAATTAAAATAAAAACATAAAAATAAAAATTACGTATATTATAAAATTATATATATATAAAATTGTACAGGGGAGAGAGGAAAATCTGTGAGATAAATTCCTCTCCCGTGACTGGGATTCATGAGATACTGTCTAAAGTTGATAAATATAAATAAAATAGTATAAATGTATAAACAGAAAAATCGGGAAGTGATTGCCTCTGGGGTGTAGTACTAGAGTTGGAAAGCCATGTACTTTTCATTTAATACCATTCTGCATACTTAGAATTTTTAATGATAATATTTTAATGAAAAATAAATTATGAGAATGAATAAATAAATGTGAGCTGGTATTTATATGCTTTCATTTGCAACGTGTTTCCCAGAGCACTGAGGAAGTGAAGACTATTCTTATCTGCTGAAAACCTTCCAAGAGTGGTGTTAACAGGTGATAATTTACTGTGATGCGCAAAACGCAGTGTGACAAGCATCATTTACCTATTGCTAACACATTCCCCTTGGAGCTTGTTCAGCATCCTTCTGTCCATCACTCTCTTGCTCTCTTTTCCATTTAATTGGTCATAATAATAATAATTAAAATACATTACATATTGTCTTTATTATATGATCCCTGTTCTGTACTTAAAATTCAGGTGAGTGAAATATTTACTTTTCTTTTACAGAAGGTGAAATGAAGTTGTATAATTTGGAATGCTATTCCAAATTGATTTCTCTCTTATTTACTAGTCAGCAATGAAAATGGAAATGATATTTTTTTCTTTAATTTTTATTGAAGTGACGCTAGTTTATGACAGTATATAAATTTTAGGTGTACATCATTATATTTCGATTTATGTGTAGACTATATAAATTCACCACCCAAAGACTAATTACCATCCATCACCATACACATGTGCCCAGTCACCCCTTTCACTCGCCCCTCTACTTGCCCTCTGGTAACCACCAAACAAATCTCTGTATCTCTGTGCTTGTTTGCTGTTGCCGGTGTTGTTGTTTTTGTCTTCTATTTATGAGTGAGATCATACGGTATTTGACTTCCTCCATCTGACTTATTTCACTTAGCGTAATACCCTCAAGATCCATCCACGTTGATGCAAAGGGCCAAATTTCGTGCTTTTTATGGCTGAGTAGTATTCCATTGTGTATACATACACCAAATCTTCTTTTTTTTTTTTAAGATTTTATTTTTTTCCTTTTTCTCCCCAAAGCCCCCCAGTACATAGTTATATATTCTTTGTCGTGGGTCCTTCTAGTTGTGGCATGTGGGACGCTACCTCAGTGTGGTTTGATGAGCAGTGCCATGTCCGCGCCCAGAATTCGAACCAACGAAACACTGGGCCACCTGCTCCGGAGCGTGCAAACTTAACCACTTGGCCACGGGGCCAGGGGGTCAGCCCCACCACATCTTCTTTATCCATTCATCCCTTGATGGGCACTTAGTTTGTTTTCAAGTCTTGCCTATTGTGAATAATGCCACAATCAACATAAGGGTGCATATATCTTTACGCATTTGTGTTCTCATGTTCTTTGGATAAATACCCAGCAGTGGAATAGCTGGATCACATGGAGTTCTATTCTTGACTTTTTGAGGAATCTCCATACTGTTTTCCCTAGTGGCTGCAGCAGTTTGCATTCCCACCAGCAGTGTATGAGGGTTCCCTTTTCTCCACATTCTCTCCAACATTTGTTATTTCTTGTCTTGTTAAGTATAGCCATTCTGACAGGCATAAGGTGATATCTCATTGTAGTTTTGATTTACATTTCCCTAATAATGAGTGATGTTGAACATCTTTTCATATGCCTGTTGGCCATCTGTATATCTTCTTTGGAAAAATGTCTGTTCATATTTTGATTGGGTTGTTGTATTGTTGTTGTTGAGTTGTAAGAGTTCTTTACATACTTTGGAAATTAACCCCTTACAGTATCTATGATTTACAACTATTTTCTCCCAGTTGGTAGATTGTCTTTTCATTTTGTCGATGGTTTACTTTGCTGTGCAAAGGCTTCTAAGTCTGATGTAGTCCTATTTGTTTATTTTTCTTTTGTTTCCCTTGCCTGATCAGACAGGGTATTTGAAAATATGCCACTAAGACTCATGTCGAAGAGTGTACTGCCTATGATTTTTCTAGAAGTTTCATGGTTTCAGGTCTTACATTCAAGTCTGTAATCCATTTTGAGTTAATTTTTCTGTACGGTGTAAGATAATAGTCTACTTTCATTCTTTTCTATGTGGTTGTCTAGTTTTCCCAACACCATTTATTGAAGAGACTTCCCTTTCTCCTTGTATATTCTTGGCTCTATTGTCAAAAATTAGCTGTCCTGGGGCCGGCCTGATGGTGCAGCGGTTAAGTGTGTATGTTCTGCTTCGGCGGCCCAGGGTTCACCGGTTGAGATCCCGGATGTGGACATGGCATCGCTTGGCAAGCCATGTTGTGGTAGGTGTCCCACATATAAGGTGGAGGAAGAGGGGCATGGGATGTTAGCTCGGGGCCAGTCTTCCTCTGCAAAAAGAGGAGGATTGGTGGCAGATGTTAGCTCAGGGCTAGGCTTCCTTAAAAAAAAAATCAGCCGTCCGTAGACACGTGGGTTTATTTCTGGACACTTGATCTATTGCACTGATCTGTGTGTCTCTTTTTGTGCCAGTGCCAGGCTGTTTTGATTACTTTAGCTTTGTAGTATATTTTGAAATCAGGTAGTCTGATATCTCCAGCTTTATTCTTTTTTTCTCAGGATTCCTTTGGCTATCCAAGGTCTTTTGTTGTTCCATAGGAATTTTAGGATTCTTTGCTCTATTTCTGTGAAGAATGTCATTGGAACTTTCATTAGGGATTACATTGAATCTGTAGATTACTTTAGGAAGTATGGACATTTAAACTATGTTAATTCTTCCAATCCAAGAGCATGGAATATCTCTCAACTTCTTTGTGTCTTCTTCAATTTCTTTCAACAACATTTTATACTTTTTGGTGTATACGTCTTTCACCTATTTGGTTAAATTTATTGCTAGGTATTTTATTCTTTTTGTTGCAATTGTAAATGGGATTGTATTCTTAATTTCTCTTTCTGCTACTTCATTGTTAGTGTATAGAAACACAAACTATTTTTGTATGTTGATTTTGTATCCAGAAACTTTACTGTAATCATTTATTATTTTTAATAGTTTTTTTGGTGGCTTCTTTAGGGTTTCTATATATAAAATGATTGTCATCTGTAAAAAGTGACAGTTTCACTTCTTCCTTTCCAATTTGGATGACTTCTATTTCTTTTTCTTGCCTCATTGCTCTGGCTAGGATTTTCAATATTATGTTAAGTAAGAGTGGTGATAGTGGGCATACTTGTCTGGTTCCTGTTCTTAGATGGATAGCTTTCAGTTTTTCTCCATTGAGAATGGTATTAGCTGTGGGTTTGTCATATATGGCCTTTATTATGTTGAGGTAGTTTCCTTCTATTCCTATTTTATTCAGAGTTTTTATCATAAATGGATGCTGTGTCTTGTCAAATACTTTCTTTGAATCTATTAAGATGATCATGTGGTTTTTATTCTTCATTTTGTTAATATGGTGTATCGTGTTGATTTCTTTGCAGATGCTGAACCATCCCTGCATCTTTGGAATAAATTTCACTTGATCATGATATACAGTCTTTTTAATGTATTATTGTATTCGATTTGCTAGTATTCTGTTGAGGATTTTTGCATCGATGTTCATCAGTGATATCAGCCTATAATTTTCTCTTTTTGTGTTGTCCTTGTCTGGTTTTGGTATCAGGGTAATGTTGGCTTCGTAGAATGAGTTGGGAAGCTTCCCCTCCTCTTGAGTTTTTTGGAAGAGTTTGAGAAGGATATGTATTAAGTCTTCTTTGAATGTTTGGTAGAATTCACCAGTGAAGCCATCTGGTCCTGGACTTTTATTTTTTGGGAGGTTTTTGATTACTGTTTCAATCTCATTACTGTTGATTGGTCTACTCAAATTCTCTTGATTCAGTTTTGGAAGATTGTATGATTCTAAGAATTTACGCATTTCTTCGAGATCATCCAATTTGTTGGCATATAGCTTTTCATAGTATTCTCTTAGAATGTTTTGTATTTCTGAGGCGTCCATTGTAATTTCTTCTCTTTTGTTTCTGGTTTTATTTATTTGAGCCTTCTCTCTTTTTTTCTTGGTGAATCTAGCTAAAGGATTGACAATTTTGTTTATCTTGTCAAAGAATCAGCTCTTAGTTTCATTAATTTTTTTCTATTTTTTTAAATCTCTAGTTCATTTATTTCACTCTCATTTTTATTATTTCCTTCCTTCTACTGATTTTGGGCTTTGTTCTTTTTTAACTTCCTTTAGCTGCACTGTTAGATTCCTTATTTAAGATATTTCTTTTTTGTTGAAGTAAGCCTGTATTGCTATAAACTTCCCTCTTAGTACCACTTTTGCTGTATTCCACAAATTTTGGCATGTCATATTTTCGTTTTTGTCCTCAGGTATTTTTTTATTTCTTTTGATTTCTTCATTGCCTAATCATTGTTCAGTCATATTTTGCTTAATATCCACATATTTGTGGCTTTCTTGGTTTTCTTCCTGTAGCTGATTTCTAGTTTCAAACCATTGTGGTCAGAAAAGTTGTTTGGTATTATTCCAATCTTCTTAAATCTATTGAGACTTGTCTTGTGGCCTAATATTCTCCTACTTGGAAAATATTCTATATGCATTTAAAAAGAATGTGTATTCTGTGGTTTTTGGGTGGAATGTTCTGTATATATCTACTAAATCCATCTCGTCCAATGTGTCATTTAAGGCCAATGTTTTCTTATTGATCTTCTGTTTGGATGATCTATCCATTGGTGTAAGTGGAATGTTAAAGTCCTCTACTATTACTGTCTATTTCTCCTTTTATGTATGTTAATAATTGCTTTATATATTTAGGTACTCCTATCTTGGGTTCCTTTTACCATTATGTAGTGCCCTTCTTAGTCTCTTGTTACAGCTTTTGTTTTACAGCCTATTTTGTCTGCTGTAAGTATTGCAACCCCAGCTTTCTTTTCATTGCCATTTGCATGGAGTATCTTTTTCCATCCCTTCAGTTTGTGGGTGTCTTTAGGTCTGACACATGTCTCTTGAATGCAGCATATATATGGGTCTTATTTACTTATCCAATCGGCCACCAAACATATTTTGATTGGAGCATTTAGTCCACTGACATTTAAAGTAGCTATTGATAAGTACGCACGTATTGCAATTTTGTTACTTTTTTCTGGGTGTTTTAGGAGCTCGTCTCTGTTCCTTTCTTCTTCTCTTGCTCTCTTCCCTTGTGGTTTGATGGCTTTCTTTGGCATTATGTTTGGCTTCCTTTCTCTTAATTTATTTCATATTTATTTTAGGGTTCTGGTTTGCAATTACCATGAGGTTCATATATAATAGCCTATTATATTATAGGTTATTATTCTTTAATCTATATTAAGTTGATGGTCTCTTAAGTTTGACTTCTTGCTAAAAGCTCTACTCTTTTACTCCCCTTCTTCCACATTTTGTTTTGATATCATATTTAACCTCATTTGTGTCTGTGTATCCATTAACTTCCTATCATGGAAATAGATGATTTTAGTACTTTTTTGTCTTTTGATTTTCATAGGTGCTTGATCTGCTACATTTACTATATCTTTGCCTTTACCAGTGATTTTTTAAAATAATTTTCTTATTCCTATTTGTGGTCTTTTATTTTCTACTTACATAAGTCTCTTTAACATTTCTTGCAAGGTTGGTTTATTGGTGATATACTCTGGTTTTTGCTTGTCTGGGAAACTCTTTATCTCTCCTTCTATTCTGAATGATAAACTTGCCATGTAGAATATATTCTAGTCTGTAGGTTTTTTCCTTCAGCACTTTAAATATATCATACTACTCCCTTCTAGCCTGTAAGGGTTCTGCTGAGAAGTCAGCTGAGAGCCTTTTGGGATTTCCTTTGTATGTACCTTGTTGCCTGTCCCTTGCAACTTTTAGGATTTTCTCTTTATTTTTAATCCCTGACATTTTAATTACAATGTGTCTTGGTGTGGGCCTCTTTGGGTTCATCTTGTTTGGTGCTCTCTGTGCTTCCTGCACCTGAATGGATGTTTCCTTCCTTAGGTTAGGAAATTTGTCGGCTATTATTTCTTCAAATAGAGTCTCTGGCCCTTTGTCTCTCTCTTCTCCTTCTGGGACACCTGTAACATGGATGTTAGTACACTTGATGTTGCCCCAGAGGTCCCTTAGACTGTCCTCATTCTTTTCAATTCTTTTTTCTTTTTTCTGTTCAGCTTGGGTGATTTCCTCCAGTCTTTCATCCCCTTGCTGATCTGTTCTTCCATATCATCTATTCTGCTATTGAGTCTCTCTAGTCCATTTTTCATTTCCATCATTGTATTCTTTAGTTCTGATTGGTTCTTTTTTACATTTTCCAATTCTTTGTTGAAGTTCTCACTGTGTTCATCTATTCTTCTCCCAAGATCAGTAAGCATCCTTACCACTATTAGTTTGTACTCTTTATCAGGTAGATTGTTTATCTCTGTTTCATTTAGTTCTTTTTCTGAGGATTTGCCCTGTTCCCTTATTTGGAACTATTTCGCCTATATCTCTGTGCTTATATCTATGTGTTAGGTAGATCAGCTATGTCTCCTGATCTTGGAGAAATGGCATTATGTAAAAAGATGCCTTATGAGGTCCAACAAGGTGTTTCCCTCTTGTCACCAGTTCCAAATGTTCCCAGAGTGTCCCCCAGGTAGGCTACATGTGTCCTTCTGTTGTGGTGGGGTTGCTCTTACTGCAGGTGCACAAGGCAGCTAGGCTGTCCCCCTGGCTGGCTGGTTGTAAGGCTTAGTTGCACATGGCTGCTACAGTTCCTTTGGTCACTTTATTGGGCTGGAGGAGCCCTAGCACAGCTGGCTTCAAGGTCTAGTAGCAGATTCCTGCTGTGGTTTTGCTGTTAAGTGAGTAGGCCTCCAGGGAAGCTAGTTGCTAGGCTCAGGGGCTCACAATTGCTGTAGGCCTCCAGCCTGCACGGCTGATGTCTGCTCTCTCAGGAGCACAGCTGCATGGGGCCAGCCCTAGGTGTGGCAGCAACAACTGTTTCAGGCTTTGGAAGGTGTGGCAGAACCCCTATGTGAGAAGCACAAGTCTGCTGCAGCTGACAAGCCCCACCACCCACAGGCCTATGTACCCAATTAGTGCAGTCCTGCCCCATGCGCATGCCCTGCCTGGCTGAAGCAGACCCACTTGCTCTGCTGAAGAGGTCCCACACACTCCACCAATGCAGGCCTGCCCCTCATGCACACCCTGACCCACAGAGGCAGACCCACACACCCCATCTATGTAGGTCCACAAGTTGTCCCAAGGCCTGCTCATTGGTGGGGTCAGTCCCTAGGGCAGGCTGCCTTCCATGGCTGAGCTGGATTAAATCTGTGCTCTAGTGAGTGGGGCAAAGTCCTGCACTAACAGGCCAGGGGAAGAACTCCAATGGCACCTGCTAGCATCTGTGTCAGCACACCCATCCTAGGTCACAATAATGGCTGCTGCCAATGTCTCAGTCCCTGGGAACTGGTCTCAGCTGCCTCCTGCCACCCTGAGCTGCACCCAGAGGCTATCAAATGAGTCTCTCCCCAAAGGACTACATACCTTTCTTTCTGGTGATTTTGTGTTGCTCTCTGGAATGGGTGAATTTGTGTATTGGCCCTTTAAGAGCAGGCTTTTCTTTGTGTTATGTTTGACAGCTTTTCTGGGGGTATTCCTCATTGTTTTTAATAGACAGAAAACCCAGATACCATGACAATCATCTCAGTTGTGCTGAGTTCAAAAGCTGCTTATTGTGGCAAAGCTCTCCTGCTCAGATCCCCCGCTCCTCCAGGAAAAGCTTTGTACCTTAAGATTACACCTGGCCATGAAGCACCATGGCTAGAATGTAGCTTTTTCCTTCCAGAAAGATGTTTCTGCCTCTTCCACCTCAGTCAGTGATGTAAATTATTGTTGTGGGTTTTTTTTTTTAATCTAGTTTCTGGTTCTCTCTCAGGGTTAATTATTCCATGGGTATTTGTAAATTTGTTGTGTCCATGGGAGGAGGTGAGTTCCAAGTCCTCCTATGCTGCCATCTTCCCAGAAATCTCCCTCTCTTTCTTGAACTAAATATTATTGTCCTCTAGACCTATTTTTTTTTTCACCTGAGAATTTACCTCTTCAAAGAAGCCAAGTCTTCCTTGTCCTCAGAGAAATCACTTTGTTCTATCACACTAGGCAAGCTTTGCTTGAGTATTCGATGATTCCACCCTTATGATAACAGGTTTTATCTCTTTGATAAGTATGTAAATGAACCTGATCTTTCTGTGGTGCTCAAGTTCTTTAAAGATGGGAGTTAATCTTAGGAAATTTCAGGTAATCAGACACAATGATATATCAACTCACACACTTTAACAAATATGTTAAAAACTTTATCCTTAATTAATTCAAGACTCTTGGTTGTGTTGCATCAATTCCCTGATTATAGTGATTTGAATTCCAACCAAGGTCTTATTTTATAACTGTGCTACAGTAGACAAATCTCTGTGAGACTCAGTTTCTTTCTCCATAAAATGCGAATGATACCACCAATTTCACAGATTTACATCCCTGACCATCCTATCTAAAAGGACATCTCCATCATCCTCTTTCCCCTTTATCAGATACATTTTTCTTAGTCATAGCACTTATCTCTATCTGCTATTACTCTATACATCTATTCTTTGTTTACTACCTGTCTCCTATACTAGATTGTAAATTTCTTGAGGATAAGGCTCCATGTGCTTTGTTCACATCTATATCTGCAGCCTTTAAAACAACGCTTAGCCCATAGCAGCTGCTCAATAAATGTTTCTTGAATGAATGGTTGAATAATAAGTTATTGCTGAATGACAGAAATGACTCAATGTATGCAAAATGCTCGGCATTGTTAGGACATAAATACTCATTAAGTTGTATGAACCCAACTACTTCATAAGCAGAACCATTAAGTTTATTTGTTTGTTTGTTTGCTTCTTGCCTAGGGGAAACACAAAAAACATTTCTGAGAAACTAAGGGCTCTATGAACAGATGAAGTTTGCGAACCTCTACTGTATGAGTTACGGACAAACCACATTATCATATGTAGACCAGAAAACAAAACTCATAATTTGACCAAGAAGTTCAAATATATTGTGAGATTGGCTGGAGGCCCACTGAGAGAAGACTATTGTTAAAGAAAAGATATTCAAGTAACCAGAGAGGCCCGAGCAAGCTTCTTGGATGCTGAATCAAAGAGCGTGCAAATGAACCCCTCGGAGGGTATTCCATTCCATAAGAACAACCCCTGCAACTTGGGCCACCCTTCCCTATGAACAAAGAAAGAAAGAAAAGGCATTTTGAACACACTATGCTGACTCTGAACTGTGAAACTACTCATGCATGGCAGATGCAAGAGATGGGAAATGAAAAGAGGTAAATAGAGGAAGGTGAGGGGGGAGGCTGGTAATAAATTTGTGGAAATTCAGGATTTCATGTACTTTGCCCTCGACCACCTTCTGTAAGGTTTCATATTAATAAAATAATATTGGCTTTTTAATTCAACATTTGAGCTTTTCCTGTGATACCCAATCCTAAAACTACATGATTTAGTGGTCTTAACCAAAAATCTAAGCTCTACATTTCTTCATTAAAAGATATTCATCTAATTCACATGTAGATATATTTAAAGTATCCCTTATTGCAGCCTGGCCTGAGATTAAATCTTTCCCAATCTTTTTTAAAAAAAAAAAAAATACACGTATTTTATACTCAATTTTTTTTTTTTTTTAAAGATTGGCACCTAAACTAACATCTGAGGCCAATCTTCCTTTTTTTTCTCTTTTTTTCTTCTTCTTCCTGAAGCTCCCCCGTTCACAGTTGTAATCCCTTCTAGCTGAGCTATGTGGGATGCCACCTCAGCATGGCCTGACAAGCAGTGCTAGGTCAGTACCCAGGATCCAAACCAGCAAAATCCCAGGCTGCTGAAGCAGAGTGAGTGAACTTAACCACTCAGCCACTGGGCCGGCTCCCCAATCTTTTTTTAAAAATAATTTTATGGCTGGCCCCATGGCCTAGTGGTTACAGTTCTGAATGCTCAGCTTTGGTGGCCCAGGTTTGCTGGTTCGAATTCTGGGTACGGACATACTCCACTCATCAGCCATGCTGTGGAGGCAGCCCACATACAAAATAGAAGCAGACTGGCATAGATATTAGCTCAGAGCTAATCATCCTCAAGCAAAAAAGAGGAGGATTGGCAGCAGATGTTAGCTCAGGGCAAATTTCCTCACAAAAAATATTAATAATAATTTTAATACAATCTCATTGGCACACATGTGTGTGTGAGTGTGCTTGTGTGTTTTAAATAATATAAACCCCTTAACCTATTGTTCCTATTTTTCAGAGATTCAATACAGTTCCCTCCACCAAGTTTCTGTGCTATATCAAGGCCTCACGTGCTGTCAATTGCCGATTAATCATTTTGGGTTTTTTTAGGCTTCTAGAATATAAAAGCATCTATACTGCCACCACCACCCACACCCCCATGCCTATCAGGTAGGCAGTTAAATGGGTTCACTATTTTCCCATCCCCGTCGTCCTCTTCCATAGCACTGAGTTCCCCTAGGGAGTGCCAGTGAGGCCTTTAGCAATCTGTGTCTTAACTTTTCCCTACTCATCGGGTTTTCTCCAGTTGTTAGCTTTAAAAAATTCCTCTCCCCCACCATTTTTAAACTTCAGGAGATCTGCAAACTTAAGAAAATTCCTTGGCTGCATCTTTGCTCCAGCAGGAACAGCTCACCAACAGGATCACGTGAAATGACTTATTTTTAGGCAAGAGGAAGAAAATGTAAGTAAGCTGAACTGTACCAATATCAAGTTTCTGTTCCCCATTTAAAGTTTTCTCTTCCCTTGGAGGCAGCAGGCCAGGTTCAAATCCTAGCATCACCATTAACTGTGTCACCTTAAGAAGGACACTGAAACTTCCTGATTCCCAGTGTCTTCATCTGTAAGATGGTGACAATAATACCTTTTTCAGCTGATGGTGAAGACTGAATATAAGTGAGTGACAGGTGGAACACACACAGTGTCATTTTTCCCTTTTCCCTTCCGGTGTTGTTTACTCTTGATATTGTTAATTAACTGCTAATCAATTAAACACAAGTCATCAGTATGGATTATATGATGGTCTTGAAATAATACAGGTGGAAACACTAAAATACAAATAAAGTGGTTTTATTTTTGTCATAGGTGAGTTCTAATTCTTCCTCATAGCCATGCTCCCATCCTTCAACAATACTATAGGCAATAATTTTAACTAGATAGGTTAACAAAAATATGCTAAATAAGCAAAACAGGCTTATTTAGATAGATACCCTTGCTTCTGATCCCTGTTCTCCTCACATCGTGTCCGTACACATTTTAAGAGCTAGCTCACCGCTGGGAGGAGATCAGCAGAGAGCATGTGCAGTATTAAAAACATTCCCGTCAGAGCTGGGAACTGGCGTGATGGATGATATACTCGTTCAAGGTTCCTTTCCACTCTGTGATTCCATAACTCTACCAAGGCAACTTCTGAAATCCCAATGCTACCAAACAATTTTCCTACAGCAGTATTATTTAAACAAGGGACTTTGATTTACAGAACAGACAGGGTTGTCCTCAGTCTAAACCAGAATGAGAGAAAAACACTGCACTGGAAATCAGAAACTCAGAATTAAAACCCCACTTCACTGATCATTGGTCACCTGATCTGCAAAACGTGGGCTGAGCTCAGCAAACACTTACATTTCACTCAACTCTGAAATTCTGATTCTAGGATAAGGTTGCAGCCCATCACAGTGCTAGGTACAACAGAACCATTACTCCTGCACAAGTGGTCTGTGACCACTGCCACTTCCAGCACTGGTTATCTCTGAGAAAGGGGTGGAGGCGGAGGACAACAATTAAAGAAAAAAAATAACAGATTAGGATCATTAGATTCTCCCTGCTCTCTATTCTAAAATAGTAACTTTAAATAATTGGTCAAAGATGTGCCTTTGTGTACCAGAAACATTCAGAAAATGACTATGTATGTCTTAAAGATAATGATTCTCCATATCAATAATGCTGTCTTCTTTGGGAGCTCAGAAATTATCTAAACTGCTGGCTGCCTTAGCCATCTTTCCTTCTAGACAGCACTTCCTCCTCACATGCCCTAGAGAGTGGTTAATTAGCACCATCATAGGCCCAAAATAAATAGGAGACTAGTCTTCACTGTCTAAAGCCCAGATTATTTTAATATTTCAAGCGTAACCAAGGCAACCAGAGTTTAAGAAACATAATATCACTGCCAATAAAACTTCCCAATTGGTTCAATTTTGTAAGACAGTCATTCTTTAAAACTGAAAAAAAAATGGTGCTAAGTTTTAACAACACTTGGAAAAGTTTTCAGTATTAACTTCCAGCTTTATAATCTAACTAAACCCACACCAATAAAATCATAATCATCATTGAGCACTTCACACACACACATGAACACATGCATGCACAGTCTACTTATATATCAGAGATACCACATCTTTAGGCATATATTTATAAATAGGCCCAAAGAGAAATTTCCATAGAAATGCTCATTTCCATAAGATTCCTCACATACTGCATGACACTTGCATATAACATTTTAATTAATTACCTATTCATGAAACACTTGGGTACTTGCACGATTCAGCATGATTAATGCAGCGTTGGTGTGAGGACATAGTGAAGATTGTCTAATAAACCCTTCCTCAAGATGCTTCCTATTTGCAAAGTGCTGCAGCTCAGTAAGTGACCCAGAGGCCTGGCAGAAGTGCTCCGATCTGTCTGCACAAGATCTGACCTCTTCCGGCACTGTTTGATCTAGGCAGGTGGATTGCACAGGAGATTCTCAGGCTATGAGGAAAGACAGAGCGAGGGCACATGGCGCCCCGCAACCCCCAGCAGCCAATTCAAATATAGACCACCATCTTCCTCCTGAACAAATACCGGAATTATGACTGCAGTGGAGAAATACTCTGGAGAAGGGGAAGAAGAAGAGTTAAAGGTGTCCCTTTCCTAATCATCGCTACCATTTATTCAGGCCTCCTGTGTGCCAGAGCTGGGCACTCTACAGATATGATCAACACATTCTCCAACCTCCCTGCAAAATGCGCATGAAAACCATTTATCTGATGGGAAATCTGGAGCTCAGGTAGATAAGGGACAGGGACTTGAATCCTAGTTTTTGCAACTTCAAAGAGTGCCCCTTGCCTCTCCTTTAACGGAACTAAGTTAGGAAGTCTTACTGTTAAGAAAGATTTTTGTATTCCTAGTTGATAGACACGAAAGGTTTTAAGAGCGTCACTTGTCCATTCACCATCTCAACGCAAGAAGCTTAGAGGAGAGAGAATTTCCTCCACGTCGTGTTGGCTGACCACTCAGAGACCTGCGAGGCTGTACCAGTGAGCCGAGGGGTTAGGGAAGGAAGTGGTTGGTCAGAGCAGTCTAGCAGTTTGTTGGCCATCAAAGGGTCCCACAGAAGAGATAGGACAGAAGTGGGTAAAAAACTGCTACAGATTTCTTCACAACCACTCCATCTTCCAGGTAGTGGACATTAGTGGTTACATGTTTCTTCTGTGTTTTATTTTGCTCTGCTTTGCCTTGCCTTGTCTATTCAATCTTCTCTTTGGCTGGGTAGGTAGGGCATTATCTCCAGTTATGTGAGTCTTGGCTTTGGTGGAACTCATTAACCCATTACCAAAGCCACAGTGGGAGCCCAGGCCCTCCCTAGTACCCAGAGGCCAGGGCCTGGGGGTATGAGAGAGATAACCCCCTCCCACCACCCAAGGACAGGGTATGGGTGTGTGAAATAATTCACCCCCTCCCTATTACCCAGGGGCCAGGGCCTGGGGGTGTGAGAGAGCTAACTCCCTCCTCATTATCCAAGGTGTGTGGCCTTGGCTCTGCCAATGAGATATTTCAGCCCATACTTTGCTCTGGAGCAAAATTGGAGGAGTGGCCAGCCTTTCTTCATGGCAGCTACAGAAGTGTCTGGTGGCAGTCACATCTCTGTTGAGCAGTGCCAAAGATCTGTCTATACTGTCCCTGCCAGAAGATGAGGGACTGCCTTCTCAGGACCTGCTGTGTATGTTTCAAATCTGGTTCTTCAGCTCCCATCAATTCTGTGAGCCCCCAGTAGCTTAGAAAAAGGCATTTTTCTGCTTAAGGCAACCAGCATTGGTTTCTGCTACTTGTAGTCAAGCTAAAGACTCACACACATACACACACACACACACACACACCCTCGATGCTGTGGTAGACTACATTATTGTTCTTAAATGTTGACCAAGAGGGTTTTAACATTCTCCTCAGCTTTATAAACTTTAGACAGACTTCTTCCTGACTCTAGGCCCCTGACCTCCCATTTCTTGAAGCATTTACTTTAGAAAATTTGTAACTGTAAATTCTTTCTCTGCCCCTTTGAGACGTAAACATTTTAAAAGTCTCTGGCCAGTTTTGCAACCTGGGAAAAGCCATTTCTTTGAAAAGTAATCATCAAGGAAGATAGGGCCCCTATCTCCCAGTCTCTGTAGGAGGGCAGCAGCCTAATTTAGGTGGGTGCCTTGCTCCAAGTTGTAAAACTACCTCTTGTCATGAAGATAGGAGAAAATGTACTTTTTCTTTTGGTAAGCAAACACAGATAGCCAATGATCCCCAAGCTCCCACTCCAGCTCTTAAAAACCCTCCTGCCCTTTGTTTCAGTGGAGTTGAAAGCAGACTGTTCAGGTCTCTCTCTGCTATCACAAGGGCCTTGGATAATGTCTTCCTTGCCTGCTGAGCTTTGCCCAGCATAAATTTTGCTTTGACAATATTCACTGCCCCTCCCTAAGAGAGGACCACATTCCTCCCCCCACTGACACCAGGTTTGGCCCATGAACTTACTCTGGTCAATGAAAAGTGAGCTGAAGGGAGATGCTACTTCCAGGTGAAAGCTCTGGGACCTAGCCTTTAGTTTGCCCAGTCTTCTCTTTCCCAGATAGAGGCTGATCCATCCACCTGAGTTCTCAAGTGAAGACAACAGAAGCATAATCAAGCTGACCCACGTGTGCACATGCAGCATAAGCATGAGCATCCTGGCAGTTGTAAGCCACTAAGATATTGGTATCATTTGTCCACAGCACAGCCAGCAGTCCTGAGTAGTCACATACCCTTTCTGAAATTTTGGACTGCAAAAGGGAAGCTCTGGACTGGACCAGTTGTCTCCTGGAAGCCTGGCCTCTGACACCACCTTCCATAAACTGACAGTGAGCTTCAGAAGTCCTCCCGGACAAGACACTCCAGAGAGAGTACCAGGCAAACCGTGGGGCTTTAAAAGCAGCACGTCTACTGCACCAAAAGAGGTAAGCTTGTATCAACAAGGGGCCACCGGAGGCCTTGGGACAGTCCCAGGTCATATTTCAAGGAAGTCTTTTTGCAGTGTTATTCTGAATGCAGTGAGAACCCTGCTCACATTCTCCCTAAAAGAATTTTGGAAAAAGAATTATGCATCCCCTTTACATATTTTTAACTTGTCACACAAAATTTTTCATCATAACTTTAAAGTTAATTTTTTGTTAATAGGAGATATGAAATATTAAATATTTCATAAGACAAATATAAGATGAGGGTCAACTTTGAAATCAATATTTCATGACATGCTTTGATAAAATAGGTTTTAACTATCATATTGAAAACTGCACCGAATCTAAAAGGAACCACCTGCAATATGAATTTGTGCTTTTCAACATATCTTTAAAATTTTGTTAGTCCTGGAAAACACGGATGTTATTTTTTTTAAAACTGGTACCTCTAGCCTACATTGCAAGGCCCAGCTTCATCTTTGTAAGATACAGAAAGGCAAGAAACCCATCAGGTTTAAGTTTCCTTGATTAACAAGAAAACTAATATTTCTAATCATCTTTTTTTTGGTACAGGGAGGTTTCTTTTTTGGTTTTTTGTGGTTTTTTTTTTTTGAGGAAGTTTAGCCCTGAGCTAACATCTGCTGCCAATCCTCCTCTTTCTGCTGAGGAAGACTGGCCCTGAGCTAACATCCATGCCCATCTTCTTCTACTTTATATGTGAGATGCTTGCCACAACATGGCTTGCCAAGCGGTGCCAGGTCCGCACCAGGGATCCGAATGGGTGAACCCCGGGCCGCCGAAGTAGAATGTGCACACTTAACCGCTGGGCCACCAGGTGGGCCCCAACATAGGAGGTTTCTAATCCTGGGGAAATGTACTATATTAACACTTCAGATGGGTGAAAAGTAGGCCTTTATTTTGTAAAGTGAGAGAAGGAATATGCAAAGCCCCGACACTTTCTCAGGCAATTTTAGAAAAGAATAAATGCAGAAGTTGAGAATCTTGAAAGCAGCATGTGACTGTAAATTCTTAAAACTATCCACGCATGAGGACCCTTGGAAAGTGAGCATGCCCTATTGAAGAATACCTTTTCTATACATACAAAACACAGTTGGTGTGTATGTGACAAAGAAGCAGATGGACAGGCTAACTCTCATGGGTGCTTTCTAGATTTGCAAAACAAGTTTGAGCGGAAAGCCTAATCCCATTTCACATGACTCTTCCCCAAAACCAGGAAGGAGGCCTCATTGCAATGGTATCCGCAGCAGCTACACCACGAATCATTTCTGAAGCACCACTGAAGACGAGAACTGTGTTCCCAGAACGCAAATCATGTATCTGAGAGTGCCAACGAGACCATAAAATGTTTTCCCAGTTCTATACATATTTAAGAACTCATGGGTAATATATCTAAACTCTTCTACTAAAAAGACCCCTGCTAGCAACTACACTTTTGAATAAAGAACTGTCAACACTGGCAGATTCAGAACTTCTGCTGAGAAGAATTTACCACAACAGAAAAATCTAAGTACATCATGTCATGCTACTAGTAGTTTAATAATAATATATTTCCAGGCTAGGGGGAAAAAAGGTTTTTTATTAAGCTAGGGATACATTAAATATCATTATAAATTAATCCCATGATATTATTACAATGGCATTTTCTGAACACAGCACTATAGTTCAACAAACCACCTCAGCAGGCACCAAGGAAAATATCATATACTGGTCTGGTTTAAAATATGTATATATAGATAGATAGATAGATACAGATAGATAGATATAGATATAGATATCTCAGAAAGACTTACATACCAAAATGCATTGAAACAGCACAGAAAAAAATATTGTATCTTTTTTATATGCCCACTGCCCCATGAAAGCAGCATCTTACTCCAAACACAAAAGAACAACTCTATAAAATCAATTCTCTCCTCCTTTCTTAAGAATTGATGACTATGATGATTCTGGCCTTGTTAGAAGTTTAGGGTCAGATCCTAAAATAAGGTTTTACATATATTGACATCAGATTATCTGGGAGACCTCTTATTTGATTTATTCAGCAGCTGTAATGATTTAATCATACATTTCTTTTGGGAAGGGGGTGAGGTAAGAATTTTTTAAAAGCCACATTACTGTTTATATGGAAAAGCATTAATAATAACAAAATACAATGGTTAATTAACATATCAAACATAAACTAAACAACATAATCCAAACACAAAATATGAAAAAGAACTGCTGGATAACATAAAATGCATTGCCTTTCATCTTAACTGTGATAAATTTTTAATGGGACAGACCTTGTACCACAATCAACTTTGATTTAATAAAGTGAAACCACATAGTACAACAATTGTATATCAAATAGAATGCTTCACACCACATTTCATCATATTTTCCATTATATGATGCGCTTGAAATCCTTCAAGTACTGCCTCTGTGATCTCTTCTCTACCTCTCCTCTGAGCTTCCAGACTTACAGTTTCCAGTACTGGATAGACTGCCTGCACAGCTATTTTTCCTGCATTTCCAAACTAAAAGGTCCAAAACCAAACTGAGGTGCTTTGCCTACAACTTTCTCCTTCCTATACTCAGTAGTCCCATCACCTATCTATTTACTCCCTTAGGATCCTCTTCTAGTCTCCCATTTTCACATTCTTTGTCCAGATATTTGACAAGTGCTTCAATTTTCTCACACATTCAACTATTCCATTCAACACTTCAATTCATTTTTTTATATTCCCATTACTCCACCTTTCCTCCTTTTTTGTTTTTTTACCACTGTACTGTCATCTCATTAGATGGATGTTGGAATTTATGAATCCATCCTCCATGTCATTTAAATTTTCTATCATTTTTTCCATACCCTCATCTCTGCTGCATTCCAGGAAAATTCTTTAGGTTGATATTCCAAATCACTGGTTTACTATTAAGCTGTTTCTAGGCTGTTATGTAGCCTATCAGCCATATTTTCATTTTAATAATTTTATGGTTTATTTCCAAGATCTCTGAATGGGTTCTTCATAAGTATCTATTCTTATTTTGCAAATACTTGTTTTGATTTTATAAATGTGAAGACATTTATCACCCTGAAGATACTAAATATGTTCATTTTAAAGTCTTTTTCAGGCTATTCTATTATCTCTATTTCATCAGGAAATAGAGTATGTGTTAAGTAATTGTGATCTCTTTCATGATGGTGGCCTTCCTCAGGTCTTTGTAATGCGTACTGACTTCCTCTTTCATGTGAGAAAATTTCCCCTGTGCTCTATGCTTAACCCCAGCTGCTTTCTTCTTTTAGCAGAGATATATATTCGTTGGTTTTATAGTCTTTCCTTTTACATATTTTTCTGAGTTTTGTGTGGAAAGGGAAGATTTCAGGATATGCTTCATTTATCAATCTTGAACTAAAGGTCTCTTATCACATGTTCAGAGGATTTTGGCAATAGCCTCCTAAGTCATCTCTGCTTCCCTGGTCTCTCAAGTCACACTGCAACCAGTGCTATCCTCAAAAGTCTCCTAAAGACCTGATCTTGAGTTTGGTGTTATTCTTTCACCTAAAGAGTAGCAAAACATGTTCCTACATCCTTCACTCCCAAGAGAATAAAGAACTCTGCAGTAGGGATCTTAGCAGAGACTATAAAGGGTAAACTCCCTAAATTTTAGCCCCATCTCCTTTTCCAACCCATTTCCCTATGGCATCTCTTCACAAATGCTACCCTCTAGCCATCCCAACTAATCAGAGAATCTATACAATTTCATGGTTCCCTGCCTTTGCTGAAGTTCACTTCACTTCCACATCCCACTCACTTACCAAGATCCAGATAAAATCCTACTATCTCTTCTATGAAACCTTCCACAGACATCACATTATCTGGGCCTCCATAAGATATTACCCATATCCCTGTTAGTGTACTTATCTCATTCTGCCTTAATGCATTAGAATGCCCAACGAGGCCATAACATCTTTAGGTGAAGGTTATTTGTTATTTCTTTCCATATTTCAAGCTGCACCTAGAACAATGCTCAGCACATAACAGGCAATCAACAAATTCTTTTTAAATGAAAGATGACCCCTGTTCCACGATTAGAAATGCTATGTGGCAAATATATATTCATAAAATTAAATTCAAGGAATTAAAGGAAGTAAAGACATTCAAACTAAGATTCAGTATCATGGCTTTAGATTGTAGGAAAAGGAAATTTCCTCTTCTTGAAATTCTGAAACTGTACCAGCCTCAAGTACCACCTCCCTTTCTAAAAAAGCCCCCAGTGATAGCCCAGTCCTCTGGGTTCTATTACATGCCTGCATGCCTCTTTCATTGCATTTACCATGCTAAAGTGCAACTATCTGTGTATCCATCTACCCCACTAGATTATATCCCCTCTGAGAGCAGAAACCAGATACAGTGTTCATCAGAGAACATATAAAAAGTATGTTGACTAAATAAATGCCTAACTACCACATTTTCCCTTATATTTCCTCAGAATAGCCCTGAGCCATAAGGAAAGCTGGTATTATTCTCATTTTCCAATAGATAAACTAGAGTAAACAGTTTAAATGAAGTTAAAGTTAAAAGGAAGTTAAATGAACTCATGGTCACAAGGGAAAGGAACTTAGTAGCAGAATTTAGGTCTTCTTGAAATTAATCACCACCTTTCTAGATACTCCTACATAATACAAAGCATCCATGGTCAGGAATGTAAGAATGGGACAACTTGAATCTCTTTACATAAAGGAAATAGCCTTCACAATAACATAGTGAATAAACTGACCTTTAAATAACCCACAGAGTTCTGTTTCATCCATTCACTCAAGTCTAAGAGCTTCCAGAACATAACTATATCATAAACAGTCAGTCATCCATACACAGATTAGCACAGCATCATCATTTGTAGGTGCTCAGGGCAACCATATTAATTTAACCCGTTCAGAAGAACTTTAAAAAACTATAAACATCACCAGATTTAGTTTATGTTAATTTCTATCATATTCAGCATTTTCATTACACACAACATCCTCTACTAAAAACAAGACACTTCTACTAAAACCTCACATAGCTATTTAGATTTTCACTTATTATTGCTCTTATTATTCATTTTATTAGCTATTGAGTGTTTACTACATGCCAGGTATGTTGCTAAAAGCTATATAAATTTTCTCATTTACTCCTCATAAAAATATTATGAATTAGATACTATCATTACTGCATTTTAAAAATGAGAACTGGGGCTCAAAGATACAATATGCCAAAGGTCACACAGCTAATAATAGATGGAGATGGGAATAGTTCTTAGTCCTTTCTGGTGCCACACTTCTGGCTACTACCCATTATGGACACTGTCCCACATTAGAATTCACTTGAAAGATATATTTGATCAGATATTTTCATAAGTCTCACATTATCATCACATTGAACTGCATGAAATAGCTATTTTTGTAGACCAAAAATGGTCAAGTGGCTCAACCTAACAGAATAAACTTAAGATATTCGTATCTGCAGCTTTTGGTTCTCTACCAATATATTATTTTCTTTTATTTTGTATAGTATATGTATTTAATGACTCCTGAAATTATTATTATTACAAATTACAGTATAACCAATAAGACATAAACTCGAGTCAGTCCTTTAAGTAATTCCCCAATTCTCATCACAGATTGATTATATGAAAAACACAGTGGAAATATGTGGCCAGGAATTCTCCCCCTAAGAAAATCATTTCCAGATCAGCATATGCTAGAGCTATGGACAATGACTGGTTTCTGCAAACCAGCAATGATTTATTCATAGGGTATCTCCAATTCCTCTAAAATGCAAATAGACAGACTAATTCCAATAAGATAAAATAAAAGGTAAAAATATATAAGATAGTTAATATAATATAAAATGCACATAAAAATAAATAAAATAAACGCTAGCAAATGCTAGCATTTGGGAGCAAATATTCCCATTGGCAAAAGAGTTTTAAAACGACGGCATTTATGCAACCCACTCTCGTCTTTTTCACCTTCATTGATCCCTGTGTCTTTCCTCCTTGTCTTAGAGGAAAAAGCGTCCTGCTTCTTCAAGAACTAATCCTCCCATTCATGCTCTTTCTCCCCACCTCTGTCACCTTCTCTGTGAATTCTCCCCTCTCTCAACTGCTCTGTACCTCTGTATCCTCAACTGCTTCTTCCCTCCCTCCTGGCTTTAGCTCTCAGATCAAACACAACATGCCCCGATCTCCTGTATCTGCAGACATACAACCCCTTCCCTCAGACCTCTCCTTCCCCTCTTTCTCCTCTCAACCTGCCAAAAGGATTAACCAAGTGATAAAGTTCTGCCTATACTTCCTCACTTCCCAAGCACTCATTATCCTAAAGCAGCCTGGCTGTTGCTCTCACTTCTCTGAAATCCTTCCCAGGGATGTCACCAGTGACCCCCTAATTACTGGTTCCATCCTACTTCATCTCTCCCAGCTTGTGTTAATGCTGTTTCTTCTCTCCTCAAACACTCTCTCTGGGACTCATTAATACTAAACTTTCCTGTTTGTCTTCCTACCTCTATGACTGTTCCTCTCCAAGCTGTCCTTCTTTCTCCATCTTATTCACAGGTTTCTTCCTTTCCCTTCTTTCCAAGAGTTCAAGGTTCTCCTCATTTTTCTTCTATCTTTACTCTCCCCATCTCTCCTCAATATATCCCAGGATGCCCCACCTCAAGATGCTCAAAGCCACATTAGCTTTTCTCTCCTCAAACTCACTCTTTCTTCTTTTTGCCCTAACTTAGATCCAGTGCATTTCCCAAGCAGAAACCACCCAGTCATTTCGAAATCTCTTCCTAACCTTCTTCTGCAGCCTTATCTCTTAACACCCCTCATTTGCAGCCAAACAGTCATGGAGGCACACTCATCCTGGATGGCCCCAGCTTTTAGACCTTTATACATATTGTATACACATATTACACATACCTTCACTTAATATAGCCCTTAAGCTTCAGATTTCTGTTTGTCATATACTTTGTGAAGCTTTCTCTACTCTTCCTAAGAATATTCATTTCCTCCTCAATCTTCCCAAAGCACTTTGTATATAATTTACAGCATTGTAATTTTTTATTATTTTTGTTTTATTATAATCATTAAACTTTTTCTAGTACAGTTTACATGTAATCCTGTTAAGAGGTAAGGGCTTATATTAAGCGATTTATTTGGGTCCCTTTGAATACTAATAATTTATTTCATAAGACACCAAAAACAATTTCAAGAGGTAATTAACATTTTTATTCTTTTCTTCCTGAAATAAATGTTATCACAAAATATGACCCTTTAAGGTTCTTGTCCAGAGAAGATTAACTCCACTGAACAATAAAACAGCTTCTCTTGAGAACACCCATCAGTTTCCCAAGTCAGCCAACTGCTCACTGTTCTTTTTTAACTCCTACTTTAAAAGTCCAAAATGACAAATTAACTCACAGGTCCCTGGGCAAATACTTCATCGCTTTCGGAAATGTCAGTGCTGATGCCTATTCCTATTCAATTTTGCCTCATTCTAAACCAATAGAAATATCTCTTCCTGCCAGCTTACATTTTGTTTTATAAAATTCTTTTTCTCCTCTGTTATTTTTCAGGATATAATTTCTTTGATAAACTTCTCCTAAAATTTAAACTTTTGGGAATTAAAATCTCTATAATTTCATTATCCTTTTAAATGACAGAAAGAAGAAACTGAGTTCCAAGCAAGAAGGGAATAAAAATGAAAACTGGAAAAATCATATGCAAAGACTTTTCCAAAGATAACATTTACTAAATGGCATCAAATATTAAAGAAATAAGAAAATAGCTTAGTAATTAAAGACATTATTATCTAACTTTAATCCTCATCAAAACCCTGCAAGGTAAATGTCATTATCCTTGTTTAATAGATCAATAAACTGAGGTTCAGAGAAGTTCAGTAGTTGCCCAGGGTTACCCAGATAATAAATGGGAGCCTCTTGTCGTATGTTGGAGTGATCTGAAGTAGTTTTCTCAGGAAAAACTGACCTGCCTGACGGTCACTGCCTCTGCTCACTGGCATGTGATTCCTGGTCAGGCACCATATTCCCATAAGAGATCGTCAATCCTATACTCTGCCTGCACTTATACTGCTCACTGCGCTAAGAGCTTTAACACATTTTTCCATTTAAGTACTGAACGAGTAATGAATGGGGCAGTATTATTCATTGCCCTACAGATAATGAAACAAAGGTCAGGACCTGGAGTTCCAAAACAAACCCAACATCTCCCAGTTGGGGGAGCCGACTGTGTTCTCAAAACCAACTCTGCTGCCTCCTTTGACCGTCAACATGGCCAGTGCTGCCCTAAATCAGCAGGATCCTGCCTGAGAATATCACCAGGAACTTGACTCTACCATTCTGAAATTTGATAGTAACACGTCATATTCAATCCAATCGGTCTTCTAGGTGTTCTAAAACATATCCTCCTATCATGCCACCCAATCAGAGAGCTGTAGACTTTTCACTCTCTGGATTTGTTGTAACAATGCCTGCCCTCACTGAGCCACCTTAGGGTTTTCAGCCACTTTTTGCACTGAGGGGCACTATAAGAAACAGTAGGGTGCAGCAGTAAAGCACCCATGCCTTGAAATTAGGCTGCTGGGTTCCTAGCCCAGGTCTGCCATTTACTATGTGACTTGGGAGAGTCAGACTCTCTGTGTCACAATTTACTCACCTGTAAGATGGGGATGATGGCCCTACCCATCTCAAAGAGCTTCTGTGATTATTCAGTGAATTAACACCTATAGAGTGCTCAGAATAATGCCTACTACATAACAAAGTTCAATAAATATTAGCTGGATGTTTTACAGACTGTTAGATGACTCCATATGATGAGAAGAGAGAATCAGAAGGAAAATCATGAGAATGTAGCTTCATGGAAGCTGAAGGGAAGGCATGTTTAAAGGAGAAAAAAAATATGTTCCTGATCCTTTCAAAGGTTACTGGATGAGTCTGCTCGGGCTGCTATAAAAAAATACCACAGAATATGTGACTTAAACAGCAGAAATTTATTTTCTCACAGTTCTAGAGACTGGAAAGTCCAAGATCAAGACGCCAGCAGCGCTGGTGCCTGGTGAGAGCTCTCCCTTGGGTTGCAGACATCCCCCTTCTCTCTGTTGTGTTCCCATGGCCTTTCCTTGGTGAATGTGCACAGGAAGAGAGACTTCCACCTCTCTTGTGTTTCCCCTTATAAAGACACACCGTATGACACACAGGGTCCCACCCTTATGACCTCATTTAATCTTAATACCTCCTCAGAGCCCATATCTCCAAATATAGCCACAATGGGAGTTGACCTTCCCCTCATGAATTTTGGGGGTATACAAACACTCATCCATAACAGTCACTGGAAAATCTACCTTTGGGTTTGGCTAAAAGGAGGTCTTCGGTGAGCTTAAAAAAACTTTTCATGACTCTATGACTTATTCACCAAACAATATAGCATGTTTATGACTCCTCTCTATTTGTTCAGGGAAGCATTTTGGGAAGATTAAATGCAATCCTAAATTTCATATATTTTGACAGAAAAACAGCACAATAAGCCAAGATAAACTAACCATATGTATGTTGTTGGCCACGGAAGATAGAAGTACTTGGTATATACAGAAAAAATCTTTTTCCTGTTATCAGTTTTTCATTATTAAAAATTACTGCCATTCTTAGCCTTTAAAAAAAGATCCTTAACCTTTTTTAAAGGAAAACTTGCCAGAAAAGCATGGACATGAATTTTCATTGTATAAATTATCCCAATCAAAATTTGTATTAACCTCTGACATCTTCATCCTCCCCTAGTACTGAATCTAGGGCTAATTAATACCTAATAAGCTTCAGTTTTTGCCCTAGAGGCAAAGATAAACTTGCCCACAAGGCAAGAATGTATTTGCCCAATAGTAATCTCAGTGAGGAGAATCGCTTTTGGCATCTCTTTTTTAATTTTATAAGACATTTTGTATAAAATATAACAATAGCAAAGAAAATTTGTAGAATGTACAAACAGAAAAACAATTCAGGATATCACCTCTATTAGGCAATCACTACTACTATTTGGGCTTTTCCTTCAAGTTTTTTTCATGCATATTTTTATAAAACTTTAGTTATGGCGTACACATAATTTTATACTCTGCTTTTCTCAATTAACACTACTGTAAGCATTTTTAAAGTTGGTACATAGCCATATATGTGTGTGTATGTGTGTTTAGCCATACATATATATATATATATATATATGGAATACTCATGTATTCACTGTACAATATATAACTGAAAGATTAACTTAACTATTTCCATGATGACAGGTGCCTCTAGTCTTCATAATTTTAAATAACATTGTGATGAACATTTTCCTGCATATACTTTTTTCTGTCTTTGTATTATTTTCTTAGGTTTAATTTCCAAAGGTAGAATTGGAGGTCTATGGGTATAAATATTTATATGACTCTTGATACATATTCTCAAACTGCCTCTAAAAGGGTTGTACCAATTTTACTGCCACCAATAATCTAGGTGAGTAATCAGTGTCACTAGACCCCAGTTCTCTGTAGGAAAAAGTTATCCTATCACAATAGGCAAGAAATAAAAAAGATACTTTGCTGTATTAATTTTTACTTCCTTTATTACAGATAACATTTTTCTTCTCATGGTTATTTTCCCGTTTTACTTTGCCTTTGTGAGTCATCTATTCATTATCTTTATTTGTTCATCTATTAGAACCCTCATTTTTTGCATTGATTTGTATGAGGTCATCTCCTTTACTGATAAAAACATTTCATACTAAAAGTAGGACTATTAGATGGGTCCTTGACAGTTTGATGATGTTGCACTAAGCTGAATAGTGACATCACACTCACTAATAAACGGAAATTAAAATATTTTAGGAACACTTCACTGAGTTCTGACATTATTTCAGGGACATTTTGGAGGCTTTAAAAGTCTTTACTTCCCTGAAACTTACCTGTTATAATTATACTTATCTTTTAAAATTAAAATAAAGGGTTTTTTTCCAAACATGGCAGGCCAGCCAATTAAAGACAAATTTGCCTTATTCCTTATCCCTCCCTGACCTTTTAATGCATTGTTGAAACAATTCAATGAATGCAAATAAAACTGATGATTCTGCCACTCTAAAACTGATGCTTACACTAAATCTCAAATTACCTGACATTATGTAATATAAGCATTATTATTAATCACCTCCACTCAAGGAAAAATTATTAAGTGCCAGATAGTGTGTGAAGTGTTTTAGATAAATTATCTGATTTTCTTCTCAAAAACAAACCTTCGATATGGGTATTAGCTGCTCCTCTTTACAAGAGAGAAAACATGACTTCAGGATGACTAACTACCTGGCCAAGGCCAGCCAGCTAGCAGGCAATGGAGAGGAAGGCAAACCCAGGGCCTGTGTCCCTGACCACTATGCATACAGCCTTATATTAATGCAGCCCTCATCAAGGCAATATTCTGTATTAATACTGATGAAAACAAACTCAGAAGTGGACATTTTATCAAGTGCATTTAGTATATACATTCTGATTGGAAATTCCTCAAATGATACCTTCACTAACAAAGGTTAACACCACTGATTACATTTTTAAAGTTTAGCCTCTTTAACTTACCAAAATTTCAGACAGAACTTTTCATACTAATAGTTTTAATAGCAAAATGAACATTTATATAAATATTATAAAATTCTCAAATTAAATACTTTCCTCACTTTTCACATAGTTTGCATACAGAACATTAGGTTGATCCAGGTAAACCATCTGTCCTAGAAATTTACCCAATTGCCACATCTTCTAACCATTTTCAGAGGAAGTACAACCCACCTCCCATACAGCAGGGGAAAGGATGGGTACAAGAACTCCAGCCCAGCTGGTGGAGAGACATCCCGAGTGGAAACCAACATGTCTCTCCAGCAGAATATCCCCTCAACTAACAGATTTGATAGGTTATTCTCAATGTTTGGTAACCTATACTCTGATTCTGATGATTGAACTAGTGCTTCTGAACTCTAATTCATCTTCCATGCTCTAATCAGTAACAACTCAACACCTGTTATGAGGGACAACAGGATCAAGGCAGCATCCTAGGCCATTGTGGAGAAGACACAGATAAGACACATATGCTGCCTTTGAGGGCTTTACAATTTAGAGGTGGTGTGTGAACGTGTGTGTCCACGTGCTCATGCTGGGCAGGGATGTGAGTAGAGTGAAACTTGTAAACAAGGTAAATACCTTAAATCAGGTACCCCAATGCACCTGGAGATTCAAATGAAGGTGAGAGAACATCCAAATTCAAGAGGACATGGTATTCCAGGTGCCAGTGAACAATGGTTGACAATTTAACAGGTAGCAAAGGAAAAGAGGGAGGCCAATTCAAGGAAAGCAATCAGTATGAGTTAAACTGAGGATGTAGAAAAAAGTGCAAAGCATTTTTGGAGAATTATAAGCAGTCAGGCCAGGCTAGAGCACAGAGTATGTGTATGAGAATTGTGAGAACTAAGGCTGGAAAAGGGGGAGAGAGTCAACTCATGGATGACCTCGACTGCCAGAGGTAAGCTTTGGAGATTTAACTGAGAGAAACCATTGGACATTTTGAGCAAGAGAGCAATAAGATCAGAAACGCAACTTAGAAATGGAATATGTCACATAAGGAATCAAAAGCATATAGAATAGACTGGTGTTAGGGAATGTAGAAAAATAAGGAAGGGGCCAATTAGACATATATTGTAATATCTCAGCTAGAAAGAGCAGGAGTCTGAACTAGGCAATAACAACAAAACCAAGATTTGAGAAACATTTTATCCCATAAGGTCTCAGTGGTGTGGCACTACCTGGATATAGAGGAAAAGAAAGAGTCAAAGCACCTTCATATCTTGCTGTTGAGAGATGGAAGCGTAATAAAGTATTCAAGAGCAGATTGCTTTGGAGATAAATAGATGATTAAATTTTGAATACAGTGATAGCTATGGGTTGAATTGTACCTCCTCCTCCCCCTAAAAATATGTTGAAGTTCTAACCCCCAGTACCTCAGAATGTGACTTTATTTAGAAATACAGTGGGTGTTGCAAGTGTAATAAGTCAAGATGAGGTCCTCCTGGAGTAGGGTGGTCCCTTAATCCAATACGACTGGTGTCCTTATCAGAAGAGAAAAAACAAGAAACAAAGGGAGGCAAAAGCCATGTGAAGACACAGACATACGAAGGACCATGGCCATGGACAGTGGAGGCAGAGATTCGAGTTATGTAGCTGCAACACAAGGACTGCCAAGGATTGCTGGCAAACAAGGCAGAGAAAGATTCTCTCCTACCGGTTTCAGAGGGAGCATGGCTCTGTGAACAACTTGGTTTCAGGCTTCCAACCTCCAGAACTGTGAGACAATAGATATGTGGTGTTTTAAGCCAACCACTTCATGGTACTTTGTTATGGGAGCCCTGGGAAATTAATACAGTGATTTTTTTAAAATAATATTTACTGAATTTTTTCCTAAATGTAAAACAGTCACCTATGATCCCTCCACCAAAGGGTAGCCACTGTTGACATTAAAATGAAGGCACTTTAAAAAAACGATCATGAACTACTTTCATAATCAAAAATAAACTTTCATTTTTGTGTCCTTTGACATAAAGCATAATGAAGCAGGCACTAACAGTTCACAGTGATCTAAAAATCACTAAGAATAGTTTTCTACTGTAACAGAAAGGTGTTATTTTTAGCACCTCAGAGCCAGATCATCAATAATTGGCATTCTAATTTGAAAGTCATCAGGATCTGTTTGTTTAAATGATCTTTGATCAATTCCCTGCCAAGTCGAGTTTGTTTCCCTGCCCTTCAACCACAGTTTCCTATTCCATTTTCCAAATTATACACTATATTTCATCATGAAGGCTAAATTTTCTCAAAGAACAACTGAATCCTGCTTTTCGCTTTGGTGCCAATTCTGTTTTTGCATCTAATAAAGAGGATGTTTTTTCTCAGTCTTCCTTGCAACTCATACATACCTAAAGAACACTTTTTGTCATTTGTGGTGCATTTCACCATCTATTCACCATGTGTTTCCTGGTTTTATCCTTACATGCCTTCATTGCCTTATTTCTGGTTTAATACTCCTTTCTAATCCTTACTCTTTTGGGCATTTCAAATCTGCAGCTCTGTGCAGCTACCCATGTTTCATCCTGTCCTCTTGTTCCTCTCGCCACCCTTACAAGTATTGCTTTAAGAAATGCTGTAAACCAATGTTACCTCAGTAAAAAATATATATATATTAAAAATAATAATCTAGTTTGCACGGATCCTTCCACGTATAGGTCCTTTTCTTATACTTTATTTAAGCTTACTGAAGTTGACTTTCCTGAAATTCATTTTCTTTAGATTGCTGTTTTCACTTGTTTGACGCTTACACAAAGACTACCAAACTTTAAATGCATTTTCTTAATTAACTGAAATTTTCATTAAAGAAACAGCTTTTGTATGCAAGTCAGAGGCCAAGAGTATCTAAATACCAGCACAGCTCACCTCTGGTTTTTGCTCTTTCTCCAGACCCTACTCAGAGGTGTCTCTACTTATGTTCCAGATACACTCTCCTACCTTTAATCCATTAACTGTGCTATAATCCTCTCGTTAAATAAACAGTTTGTCCAATATGCACTTTGGATGATGGTTAGTGAGTCTTCACTCTCATTATAACTTTCAGGACAGCTGAAACCTGGCCACTTCTGTAAGAGATAGTTAATAAACTAGCCAAAGTGCAGGTTAGCTATCGATAAGTGATTCTGAGAAAACTGAAAAATAAAGGTAAAATGGGAAAAACATACAGACTTAATTTATCCATGAAAGTGGATTTCTTACAAATGACATTCCCCGCAGAGATTAATAATTAAGTCAATCCTTCATTATGTGCTCTGTTGATCACTATCAAGAATGACAAAATGCATTTTCCCTTTCTTCAATTAAAATATGTGGAAGTAAGTACAGAAATTTGAGAAAATGAAGGTTTGACTTTTAAAAGTCCCCTCGACCATACCCAGTCACTTTGTTGGCTTTTCTTCATGTCTCAGCATCTCACTTCCTTATCTGGAAAATACAGTGAAGTCTTCTGGTGGCGCTGACGATGGATGGCACACGAGCCTTCTTCTGCAGCTTGGGTCTCCCAGTCAATGCCTCCTCCCGCCTGATTCACGTTCAACTCCATACAACGACTCAACACTAGCTAATGCAATTGTTTCCTTATTAATGGCACTAAGTCCTGTGTTCCCTGAAATTTTTTAACTAACTTTAAATAAATCAGAACATACCTGAAAAACAACTTTTCCAAGAGATTTCTGCACAATGTGACTACACCTGGGTATGAATTAGTTTATAAAATTGCTTTTGTCCCAGGCTAGTGTGAGAGCCCTGGGAAGCAAAGCCAGGCAGGAATGAGAAGAATGAGACATAATCTCTGTGACATGATTTATAACTGTATCTTGAAGAGATCCTAAAATATATTAGGGAGCATCTATCAGAACTTTCTGTCCAATTTCTTTAGGTTTTCTAAAATATTTATATTTCTACCTTTTTTTTTTTTTTTTTTTTTGCTCAGAAAGATTTGCCCTGAACTGATTTGACTGTTGCCAATCTTCCTGGTTTTTTGCTTAAGGAAGATTAGCCCTGAGCTAACATCTGTGCCAATCTTCCTCTATTTTGTAGGTGGGTTGCCACCACAGCATGGCTGATGAGTGGTGTATGTCCACACCTGGATCCAAACCCACGAACCTGGGTCTCTGAAGTACAGCACGCCAAACTTAACCACTACATCATGGGGTCCGTCCCATTAAATTTCTACTTTTTAAAAAGAATTTTATAGATAACCAATTTCAGGATCACATCTAGTCCATAGGGTACATTAATTGAGACCTTTTACATATGACTATTTGATAGTGATCACCACCTGCAGAAAAATGGGGGTCTCTAGAGTTCTCGCCTTGAAATTTCTCTCCTGTTTGTCTCTTAATTCTAGAGGAAATCTTCTATGCATTAAACAAAAGTGAGGCATGTTTTTCTACGATGTAGAACTGCCAGATTAATAGAATTATATGAATAATGGGTCATTACATTTATGTATCAAAAACTTTAGCCACTGATATTTCTGATAGCTACTTTTCATCATATACTTAGAAATCTTAACATAATCAAGTAATGGGTCTCTAGTATTGAATATGTCCTAGTAAACTGACAGATGCACTCAGATAAAAATTGTGAATATGCTATATACCAGATTTTAATATTATTATTAATTCTCATATCAATTCTGTATGACAGATATTTTATCCTACATGAACTGATGAAGAAATAGAGGCTAATAAATTAAACTAGCTTGCCAAAATCATATGGTTAGTAATGGCAGAGCTGGGATTTGAACCCCACTGTGTCTGATTTCAAAGCTTTTCACTATGTCACGCTGCCTTCATTTGCAATTAGGTTTAGGATTCCCTAAGTTCATGAAAGACAAACATATCATAAATTAAAATCAACGGTACACTGAAAACCTGATTTTTAACTAACAGCTTTTGGGCAAAATACTTTCCTAATGTTAATAAGAAAGACATTGACTCATCCAACTTCTGTTTCGTCAAGCGCTTCCCTCTATCACCCAACCACATTAGGATGCTGGTAAGCACTAATATGAACAGGAGGTAGACAACAGGAAGAGAGAGAAGAGAAACAGAGGGTCTGAATAATCCACAAATGGGTAACCATCTCTAAACAATCAAGAATAAACTGAACTAAATGATCTGTTTAGAGTCTGTCTGGAAAGGGAAAACAATTCATTTTCCATCACAAAGAACAGTCTTTCTTATTTTTTCAGTAAATTGTATTCATTTTAAAAGTGAAAAATGATTTCAAGTACTTGAATCATACTAAGCATTTTTAGACATCTCTTCAACTTAAATAATTTAGAGATTCAATTCTAATCACTTGCAGTAAACCACTTACAAGTATTTAAGGTTATTCTTGAAACCACCCTGTCTGTTAATACACACATATCAGATCATTTGCCTAAACATAAAGTGGTTGAGGAACATTTAAGTATCAAAGTTTTTGTTTTGATCTGTGAAAAGTTTTTGGGAGCTCTGTAAATTTTGAGAGCTCCTTATATTATTTCATAGCGATATTGGCTTCATTATGCAATGAGAGTGAGGCATTCAATCGCTGCTATCAATAGGATCTGTGTTCATCCATAGAGACATTTCAAATGAAGCAAAAAACATTTGCAGACTACATTATGTTATGATAGTGAATGATTTTAAAAGATGTCAAGTTCTGCTTAAGGAGTTTTATATGAAATAGCATTTATATTAGAGAAAGGTTTGGGGGGGGTGAAAGATGTAAGTCATCAGAAATTTCATTTATTTTTAAATACAATTAAGCTCTCAGAAAGCATCAGCACTTTAACTTTGAAATATCTTTTTTTAAAGACATTACTGAAATATCATATTACCATTTCTTGATTTTCTAATGCACCTCTGAAAATGAGTTCACTTTAATAAGTCGGAAGATTTGTGAGGAAAAACAGATGAGAAGCACAAAGGAAGGATAAAATATTTAATTGCATTAATTGTACTTTCATGATATGCCATTGTTTCTGACATATATTTACCAGATTTATAAACTTCCAGACAATACTAAGATAAGATGTGATCATGTGCATCAGAATTGCCTATAGCCACAATTCACACACCTTTTTGCCACAGGTAAATGGAAGTGCAATATATACCCTTCTGATTGTGGAGAGGATCATCCATGTCCTTGTGACTATCATATTGCATGTGATATCATCAGGTTACACTTTGGTTGAGGACTGAAATAACCGCCTTAGGAGTTACTGACTTGATTCCAGATCCTTTTCAATTGGTCTCCTTTTACCTGCACTAATCCTGGAATTTGGATGCAAAATAATAAATTATTACTTCTTTGGAAAAAAGTCTTTTCCAGGAGAATGACCTATCCAAAAGTGGGAAATAACAATAATACTAAAAATGAGCAAGGAAAAATATACGTGATTATTTTCATATATTTTTCAAAGAATATAATCTTTTTTAAATGACCATTTTAATGGAAATTGATAACTATATTGATCTATGCTGTCACCTTCATTTCCTTCTACTATACTAATGGATAAAAATAAGACTTGAAATTACTCATTTACCCAGGCTCAAAATAGATACTTGATTTAAGGGTCAAGCAACACACCTAAAACATGCACTAAACTTTATGTGCCTTGTGAACAGAGACACTACTTGCTTATTTTTGTATTTCTCATAGCACTGAGCAGAGTTCTACTAACACACGGTAGGCAACTACTATTTTGTTAAACTGAGAAGTAAATATATATATATATATATATAACTTTGTAATTCTTGTTTATGTTATATATGTTAAGTGCTGTGCAAAACTCAAGAAGAAAAATTATTCCTTACTATGAACATTATTTGTAAAAAATGATAATTTGCTTACATCTAACAAATTATTGTAATTTATATGTGTTTCTTGCTGAATCTTTCAGTATTTCAGGAAAAAAGTTTTTCTTCCCAACTGACAATAGGGAACAGCAGCTCATCCTTAATTCATTAAGTGCCATTTTTACCCACTTACGTTTGTCAAATTATAGGATTCATTATAACAGGGATATAGAGTTATGGCTTTAGCTCTTTTTGTTCTAATCCTTTTTTCACATACTCTTTCTTTTGATTTGTGACCTTCATTACCAAGAGAGCTCGCTTAATGCTTTCAGTTCAGTTCCAGGAGGATAAGCAGTCAGATACCGTAGGAATTATTTTACATACCATAGTTATTAACATGATTACTCAGACAAATTATATTAATATCCAAGGCACTCCAATACTTCCAGGAAAAAGAAAATGCTTCTTTATCAGAATCTTTCCTTTAGCATAGAGAACACATTCTTAACTATCTACAGTTAAAATCCCCAAGTGTAAGTTTCCTCAGCCAAGCAGAAATGCATGGCAGCTTGTTTAGGCATAGATCATCTAGTTCATATATTTCTTTTTTTTCTGATTGTAAAATAATGTACTCTGGACAATAGAAAATGTTTGCATTAAATAAAATCACCCACAATCCCACATACCCAGAAATAACCATATCATTCTAATGTTTCCTTCATCTTTTTTCTATTCATGTTAAAGCTATTTTGTGCATGTAAATTTAAGATTATTCTATATTTATAACTTTATATCACTTTTCACCTAAGATTATATCGAGTACTTGCCCTGTAATTAAATAATCTTCAAAAGCATTATTTTAAGTTTAGCAGAAGATAAATGTACCATAACTTATTTTAACATTCCTTTACTAAAACCCTACAAAATGCAAACTAACCTAGAGCGACAGAAAGCTAATCAGTGGTTGCTGCGGGTGAGGGAAAGACAGGGCAGGGGAGAAAACTTTTGAAGAGTTGCAAGGAAACTTTTGGAGATGATGGATATGTTCATTATCTTTGTTGTGGTGATGGGTTCATGGTACATACATATGTCAAAATGTATCAGATTTTATAAACTTTAAATATTCGCAGTTATTGTATGTCAACCATGCCTCAATAAAGCTGATAAAAAATAATTTTTAAAAATTCTCTTATTGTTGCACACTAAGATGTTTGGTTCTGATGTTCAACTATTATAAATAAAGTGGTAGCAAACATAATTCACCACTTTATTTCAAAGAAAATATAACTTTGTACATTTGAAGCTTATTCATAGATTTGATGACGAGACATTTCAATTCTTGTGCAATTCACAACAGATTTTATTAATTTTTTCTTAAACTCATTTTACTAAAATATTTACTACACTACTTAAGATTAGGACTAAAAAGCATTTGGGGAAAAATTAGGTAGACTCTTAGTTGATATTATTAGAGCTCACATTGAGGACTTTCCATGAGCTAGACACGATATTAGCATTTTACATTACACAGCAATTATTTTCTTACTTGTTTCTTTCAATAAAAATAGGTAAAATGAAGTAAAAATATGACAATACTAAGTAATGAGGTCAGGAGGAAACTTACCTACAGAATTCAAAGTCCTTTGGATATGTTTGGCATTGTTCCTATAGCTGTCAAGAAATAAAATATCCAGAGGGGCAAATGGACAAACTATGTATTCACATATGAAATGCAATAAAAATAAAAATGCACATATGAAATGCAATAAAAAGGAACAAACTACTGATACCTGCAATAACGTGGACGATGAACCTCCAAAACACTATAGTGAGTGAAGAAAGCCAGACACAAATGAGTACACATTGTATGGTTCCATTTATGTGAAGCCCAAGAACTGACAAATCTAATCCATAGCTACAGAAGTCAGAAAGAGGCTGATGTATGGGGGTGAGGATGTGGGAGTCAATTAAAAGAGGCATGAAGGAACTTTGGGAAAATGGCTACATGGGTGTATACATTTGTTAAAACACACATATAAGATCGTGCATTTTATTATACATTAGTAATCCTCATTAAAGAAAACTGGAATAAAATAAATCTCCAGAAAGCTAAGAATTAGCTGTAAAATTATTCCAATCCAATGCTCATACCTTTTGCCTAGTATAAGCCTGAATTACATTCAACAAATCCTACTGGATACCAGAACAACAATCACCACCTGAATGGCATATAACCAATGATGCTGCTGAGGAGAAAGGATTTCCTTTTCACTATTAAAAGAATTAAAATTAGATGAGGAAACCTATTTCAAATTCAAATACCCTATTTGAAATAAGCTAATCAGATCATTTAAAATCCAATTTAAAGGCCACAGGTAAAAATGAACATAAAGCCAAAGAATCAAAGATCCTTCTAACCTCTCTCTAAAATTAGCCTATCATGGTCCACTTCGAAGCAGCATGTCGTGTGGTTGAATGGTTTTCATATTACAACTGTTTTTCTTCCATAAACATAGCCAACGCTGGCTCCCTACAAATTTCACCCATTGCATCTAGTTCTGCCCTAGTTAGCAACCCCCTCTTCCCTGGCAGCCCTAGGGAATATCTGCCAATAGCAAGCAAATTTCCTTTAAGTTTCTGTATAATTAGACTAAGTGATTCCTTCAACTCTTCCTCATATAGCACGATTTTTAAGTTACGTCACCATTCTATTTTTAAAGGATATATCCCAGAACAGACTTATGATTCCACACATAGTCTAATCAGAACAGAGAGCAGTTGAGTTCTACCTTCATTCATCCATACTTCTATTTTAGGTTTTAACAAAAGAAAAGGAAAGGAAACCTCTTAGTGATAATCACAGCCCTCATGTTCCCCGTAATGTGAGAATGAAGCAGAAGACAGAAACATCCAAGGTTCTCCCACAAACCTGCCAAGAGAGGTGGTAGGTCAAATTCAACATACAAAGGAACTGAGATAGAACAGGTTTCAGGAGCATGACCGTGGTCTCACTATAAAGCTTCCTTTCTGAATGGTCTTTTGGAAGTTTCCTGAGCAAAGTCAGGCCTCACAGTTGCCCTTCCGCTGCTGACCTCTTTTTGAAAGTAATGTGGCACACTGTTGAACAACTTATCATTCCAATGCTGTGTCAGAGAGAATGGTTATGAGAATATCCAGCTCCTAATAAACAGTTGGCCAATATGGGAAGGGAGGAAAGAAAAACTTACTAATTCTAATATAAAATCTTCCATAAAGAGAATCATTATTGCCCTTGGATAATAAACCTATTATATGAAACTCTCTGAGTATCAATGACAATATTATTTTTCCTGGAGAATCAACATTGAAGGGAAATGGAGATATTCTACAAAGTGAAAGGAGCAACTTTTAGGGACAGTCAAGAGAAAAACATCCAAACTCTGATTACTGAGAAGAATTTCCTTGCAATTTTCATCCCCAAGAAAACGTTTGGGAGTCTGTAATTTAAAAAAAAAATAATGAAGAAATAGACCATAACAGGAAGACAAGAAACAAACAAATAATACAAAAAGGTTCTGAAGATTACAATGCAAAGAATTGTTATGATAAAAACCTATAAAACAGATAACACCAAAACCTCAAATAAAAAGAAAAAATATTACACTGCTAAAAAATATAAATGGGTGAAAAGTAATAGTCAGAAAAAAAGAGAGAAAAAACATATCAAAGATAGAAAATTAAAGGAAGATAAATGAAGGTAAAACCAGGGCACCAAAAAAGGGGGGTAAAAAATAAGACAAGTAATCTTGTCTTACTATACCATATAGAGTATAGTATAGATTACCATATAGAGTATTAAAAGAATTAGAAAAAGAAATTCAAACATTAAAAACACCTAAAACCATAAGCTGAGACATTTAAGAGTGTAAATTTGCTAAGAAAATATAAAAGAGATTTTGACTTTTTAAAAATTAATATGATAAAATTCTCACGAAACTAAGTATAGAAGGAATGTACCTCCATATAATAAAGGCCATATATAACAAGCCCACAGCTAACATTCTACTCAATGGTAAAAAATTGAAAAGTTTTCCTCCAAGATGAGGAACAAGGCAAGAGTGCCCGCTCTCACCACTTCTATTCAACATAGTACTAGAAGTCCTAGCCAGGCAATGAGGCAAGAAAAATGAATAAAAGGCATCCAAATCAGAAAAGAAGAAGTAAAACTGTCTCTGTTTGCAGATAACATGATCTAATACGATATAACATGATCCTAAAGAAGCCACCAAACAACTTTTAGAACAAATGAATTCAGTAAAGTTGTAGGATACAAAATCAACACACAAAAATCAGTTGCATTTCTATACACTAACAATGAACTATCTGAAAAGGAAATTAAGAAAATAATCCCAATCAAAATAGCACCAAAAGGAATAAAATACTTAGGTATAAACTTAACTAAGGAGGTGAAAGACTTGTGTACTAGAAATTACAAAACATTGATGAAATTAATTAAACAAGACACAAACAAATGGGAACACATGATGTTCATGGGTTGGAAGAGTTAATACTGTTAAACTGTCCATACTATGCAAAGCGATCTACAGATTCAATGCAATCCCTATCAAAATCCCAATGGTATTTTTTACAAAAAGAAAAAAAACAATTTCAAAATTCATATGGAACCACAAATAGTTATAGCCAAACAGAATAGCCAAATCAATCTTGACAATGAAGGACAAAGGTGGAGGAATCACATTTCCTGATTTCAAAACTTATTACAAAGCTAGAGTAATTAAAACAGTATGATACTGGCCTTAGGACAGACATACAGACCAACAGGACAGACTAAAGAGCCCATAAATAAATTCATGCATATATGGTAACTATTTCAACAAGGGTGCCAAGAATGCATGATGGGGAAAGAATAGTCTCTTCAACAAATGGTGTTGAGAAAACTGGATAGCCTTGTGCAAAAGAATGAAATTGGAACCTTATGTTACACCTTGAAAAAAAATCAACTCAAAATAGAGTAAAGGCTTAAACCTAAGACCTGAAACTCTAAAACTGCTAGAAGCAAACATAAGGGAAAAGCTCCTTGACATTAGTTTGGCAACAATTTCATGGATATGACACCAAAAGTACAAGCAATAAAAGCAAAAATGTGTGACTACATTAAACTACAAAGATTCTGCACAGCAAAGGAAACAATCAACAGAGTGAAAAGGCAACCTACAGAATGGGAGAAAATATTTGCAAACCACATATCTCAAAAGGGGTAATCCCCAAAATATGTATTAAGGAACTCCTACAACTCAATACTAAAAATACTTATAACCCGATTTAAAAATGGCCTAAACTCTTGAACAGACATTTCTCCAAAGAAGACATACAAATGGCCAACAGGCACATTAAAAAAACACTCGACATCGCTAATCATCAGGGAAATGCAAATCAAAACTACAGTGAGATATCACCTCACACCTGTCAGGATGGTTATTATCAAATAAACAAAAGACAAGAAATGTTGGCGAGGACGTGGAGAAACTGGAACACTTGGGCACTATTGGCAAGAACGCAAAGTGGTGCAGCTGCTATGGACAACAGTGCGGAGGTTTCTCAAAAAGTTAAAAGTAGAACCATCATATGATCCAGCAATCCCACTCTAGGAATTTATTAAAAACAATTGAAATCAGGGCTCGCCCCATGGCCGAGTGGTTAAGTTCGCGCGCTCCGCTGCAGGCGGCCCAGTGTTTCGTTGGTTCCAATCCTGGGCGCGGACATGGCACTGCTCATCGAACCACGCTGAGGCGGTGTCCCACAGGCCACAACTAGAAGGACCACAACGAAGAATATACAACTATGTACCGGGGGGGGCTTTGGGGAGGAAAAGGAAAAAATAAAATCTTTAAAAAAAAAAATTGAAATCAAGATCTCAAAGAGATATTAGCACTCCTATGTCCATTTCAGCACTATTCACAATAGCCAAGATGTAGAAACAACATAAATGTCTGTCAATGGATAAAGAAACTGGTATATACATCCACAGTCATGCATCACTTAACGATGGGGATACATTCTGAGAATTGCATCGTTAGGCAATTTTGTCATTGTGCGAATATCATAGAATGTATTGAAGGTCAACAAAATTTGCCACCACAAAATGTGTCTCTTTAACATGAGGATTATTTTAAGCTGATTATTTTTAAGAAACAAAAGACTCAGATAGTTTTGCTTGTTACCTCTCCCTTAACTGCCTAAAAGAATTCAGATTTAAAAAACCTGTCTCAGGAAGTGTGCTGTCACCTTAGCATAATATGAACTAGATGGTAGACAAGGAGGAACCTAGAAAAGCCTGTTTGTTGGACTCCCCTCTGTGTTCTTATGTTTCTGTGTGGCCAAACAAACACTTATTTTCCAAACACTTGCCCTTTTTCAGCTACTTGTAAATTGCCTTCCTTCTCTTTGAAGTCCCTGACTCTCTCCACCCATAACATCTTCTTTTGTCTTTAGCTGAGGACAGTATTTAAGGTGAGGACTTCCACCATTTTGGCAAGTTACTCAGTTTTCCTGGGTTTCTCCCATGTATACTTGTTATTAAACTTTTGTTTGTTTTTCTCTTGTTAATCTTTCCCATACCAACTTAATTCTTAGATCAGCTAGAAGAACCTAGAAGAACAGAGGAAAATTTCTTCCTCCTCTATGGTACTTACACAAACCTAGATGGTATAGCCTACTACACACCTAGGCTAAATGGTACTAATTTTAAGGGACCACCATCATGTACATGGTCCATCATTGAAATATCATTATGCAGTGCATAATACAGATGAACATATTATGAATAATATGGATGAACCTTAAGGACATTATGCTAAGTGAGATAAGCCAATTATAGAAAGACAAATACTGCATGATTCCACTTATATGAGGTACCTAAAACAGTCAAAGTTATAGAATCAAAGAGTGGAATGGTGGTTTCCAGAAGTTTGGAGGAAGGAAAAATGGGGAGTTACTAATCAATAGGTATAATTTCAGTCAAACAAGAAGAATAAGCTGTAGAGATCTGCTGTACATCGTACCTATAGTCAACAATAATACATTGTACACAAAATTTTTTAAGAGGGTAGATCTCATTTTTAAGTATTTGTCCCACAATAAAATAATAAAACTAAATTAATTAATATGTTAAATAAGTAAAATAACAAAAATAAATGCCAGGATTTTTTAAGTTAAACCAAGAAGATTTTTTAAAAACCCTTTAAAGGAAAAATATCTCAAGCAATAAGTGGACTAACAAACTAAGACAAACAATCTAAAGGAGAATAAATGGAAATGGAAACAGTTTAAATGAATAGAATATAATCTTTAAATAGTAAAGTAAGATATACACTTCTCTTAGATACACTTAAGAACGTGTTTTTAGTTCATTGCAAAGGCAGCAGATCTCCTGCAGATCTGACCTTCCAAGACTTACAGTTCCTGGCAAAGGATTTCAAGACAGTTTTAATAGAAAGCTGAGGACAGTGAGCTGACAAAAGCCTAGAAAGATCACAAACAGCACACTTCTCCTGGGAGATGCTCACCGGAGACTTGACATCAACTGGCCCTCAAATACCTTGCTTGGGGGTAGGGAGAGGGAAAGGAGGAGATGACTAAAATGCGGTTAGCTGAGATGGGCTGCAGATCCATAGCATGGAGTGTGGGGGTTTGGTAAATTGCTTAAACATTTCAACTATCTACAGAGAGTGAGGCATCAGAGAGCAAGACGTTGAAAATCTGAGAGCAGTGGTACTCAAGGAGGAAGTTCCAGACTAGATAGGATAGGATAAAGAGCTCAGAGAAAGCTGCAGAGAAATTCATTAAATGTAAATCCTTTTATAGCCAATTTTTAATGCAATACTACAGAGCTCACTGTAAAGCCCAAAGCTTAACCAATAGGGCCAATAATGCATACAGATTTGGGGATATAGTTGCTCCTGGCATTACTTCAAGAAAAAGGTATCAGAGAAAGACAAGTTTACAATGGTTGGTTAGGGAAGTTATTTCTCCCCATGGTATTCACCCCATGTTTTGTAGACCCTAAAACCTTCCCCAACCAGGATCTGGTAACCCCTCCCCAGTTACAGCATATATAATTAATCACTTTCCCAAAAATGTTATTTTGCCTACAGGACAACATAATTTGTTTTAATGGTAATAAATTCTAACCCACACAAAGAGTCTAATTAACCCCTCAGGCATGGTTCCTTCTGGGTCAATTCAAAGTAGTAGCCAAGAGTATTCTCACTCTCTCTTAAAAGGCCTAGGGTTCCAGGCCACCTAAAGCGGAAGGAGGAGTGGAGAGGTAAGCAGCACTCAGCTCCCTCCCCACATACACACATGCCTTTTCAACTGAAGCAAAGCACTTCTGCTATTACCTCCTTTAAAATGCCTAAAAGACAAAATAAAATAAATAAAAACATTCCCTGCCAAATAAAGTTTAGAAAACCCTAGGATAAGTTATTGTATTTACCAAAAGTTACGATCCTTCTCCCTCAAATTACGCACTCTTCATTTTTGGTGGAAATATCTTTAAAACTCTTTGCTGTTATTTTCCCCTCTCAAACTACAGAGCTAGGTGAGTCAGTCTAACCTTCTGCATGAGGAACTGCAATTTAAGACATGCTGCATTAGTTTGTTAGGGCTTCCATCACGAAGCACCACGAACTAGGTGGCTTAAACAACAGAAATCTATTGATTCACAGTTCTGGCAGCCAGGAGCCTAAGATCAAGGTGTTGGCAGGATTGGTTCCTTCTGTGGGCTGTGAGGGAAGGGTCTCTCGCAGGCCGCTCTACTGGTCTTGTAGATGGCTGTGTTCATGCCCACAGGGAGAACACCATTCTTGGAAAATACCCTATTTCCAAAAAGGTCACATTCTGAGGACTAACTGGGAGTTAGGATCACAATATATGGATCTTGGGTGGGGAGGCACAATTCAACCCATAACACACGCTACTGTACATATGACCATTATAGTTACTTAAGATAATAATTCAGATGAACTTTTAAACATAGGACTAAATGCTCCAAATTAACTTTGATTCTTGGTTCCCAGTCATTCTTGGTTCCATACAAACTAACAAAGAGACAGATCCCAGGGATTTTGAAATGACTTTATTGTAATATCGCCACAAGAATCAGCAGAGACCATGTTTCAACAACTCAAACTCCAAATTATATTTTAAAAATTATGCTACAGCTTCTACCCTCTGTAATTTAGTTATCAGATTGTCTGGATGCATACTTGCCTGCTGTAGCATCCTCCTTGAGAAATAAGAAATGATCTTCTTGCAGAAACTGAACAACCATGGCCAGAATAAACCACTCCCAATATTGCCTATAACACCACCAAAATTGTCATTTTTAAGAACAGCTTTGAAGGAGACATCATAGAAAATGAAACAGAGAAAATTTTACTTCCAGAATTATTTTTGGAAAAGCACAGAAATAAAAAAATACTTTTAATGAGCCTCTAGAATGAAGGGAAAGATCCCAGGTACACCTAAATTTAAAAATGACCATTATTAATCTTTCTGCATCAAATGACAAGGGGAATGTGTGTAGCTCTTAGCAGAGAGAAGGAATGGGAATGAGGGAAGACAGAGGAAGGAGAGGGGCAGGAAAAGCAGAGAACCTGGAGACATAGGGAGGCTGCATGGTATAAGATGTATTCCCACATGAACCCCCAAATTGCCAGTAAACTAACAAATGGAAGTGGGCATTCTGGGAACTTGAAAAGAGCTGAGCTTTGCACCCACATGGGGCGAAACCATTCAGCACACTTCTGGAGGAGCCAGGTAGGGAGGAGCACTTCAGCTGACACCTGGGTTATAGGAAATACGTTCTTCCATCTAGTTATCTCAGGATGCACTTTAAGGCTAATCCACCCTGGGTGTATCATGATACACCACTGCTCAAGACAGGGACTGTCCATGAGAGGACAACTATAGGACAAGCAAACAGAAAATCTCTGTTCTCAAAATATTCTGGGCCACCACACTACTAGTAGATCATGAGAAACAACCTAATACTTAATTAAGTCTACTAGTTATAAGCACATTCAAAACTACTTTTAGAAGAAAGTTCTGATCATGCCTGTGGGTCCTCCTGCAGCCAGGAAGCTTACTCTTTAACTAGAAAATACAGATACAGCTTTTACATTCCCAAAATAAAATTTTGACCTTCCTAACATAGCACAGTAGCTGACATAAGTAAGCACTCAATAAATATGCATCAGAAGCAACTCAGGTATGTTCAGACAATATTGATTCCCAGGCTCCAACCCAAACATACTGAATCAGAAACTCAGGGATAGAGTTGGGTGTATATAAGTGATTCTGTGGCAGTAGATGTGGGGATCTTATTTCAAAACCTCCAGGAATGTGCTGGCTGTCACCTTCTCACACTCTCTATGCTTGAACTCTGAAGCAGTCCAAATTACCAGAACATTACATGTCTAGTTGGCCTCGCTCAGCTTCCCAATCAATCAATGGGCACACAAGGCATAGATGAAACCAAGAAAATATGTGAAATCTTTCAAGGAGAGTGCCTAGAATAAGAGCAGAACTAAGGACATATACCTGAACAACACCAGCATTTGAAGGGGGATCTGAAGGAAAAACAGAACTTTAGAAAGACACAAAAGGGAATAGTCAGAGAGATAAAAGGAGAATCAGGAAAGCCTGATAACAGAGTTTCAGCAAGTCGTTAATTAATCAAATAGAGGAAAAGTAAGTATCTGTTGGAATTACCATATTAGATATCATTAGTGACCTCAGCAAGAGGAATTCTACTGGAGTGGTGGAGTCTGAAAGCCAAGTGCAGTACACTGAGAGTAAAGAGACAGTAAGGAGACTGGAAGAAAGTGCAGAAGAGTCGAGAAGTTGGAATGAGACAGAACAGAATGAGACATGCTCAGTCAAGAGTTGTTGTTGTTATTATTTATGTGTTAAGGAAGAGAGACAATTGAGATCCTTTCAAAGAAAAGAGATATCAGGGATTCAGAAGGAAGAGGTCGCTGTTGATGGAGCAAATACACAGAGGAGGTGGGAGGTCAGAGCAAGGGCTCAGGTGGGTGGCTTAGTATGAAATAGAGAGCCAGACACATTGTCTTTGGAGAAAATACGATGAGTGGAAGGTAGCTAAGTTTTTAGGTGGAAGTGGGAAGAAGTGAGGATAACCTTGATAGATCCGATTTTCTTGAGGCAGCATGAAACAAAGGCCATTTGCTGAGAATGAGAAGTAGGCGTGAGAGAGGAGATGTTGAAGGGGGAGCCTAGAGAGTTGAAACTTTGGACTCATTACCAATGAGAGAACAAGTATAAGGATGAACTGATGACACTGAGGCTCAGCTGATCCAGAATCCCATGATCATGCCATGGCAAGACTGCATACTTGTGTGTTTTTCTCCAACAGGGTTCAGCAAATAGCGTGAGGGGGAGAAGAAGCAAACTGTGGCATCAACCCTGATTCTAGATTTTGCAAAGTGGGATGCAGCAGAAGGATGAGGGCAGCACAGCTAAAGATACTGGTGAAAGAATAGTTTGGATGATAAACCACATGCCCCTACTAGGTTGGAAAGGAATAGAGGTCAAGAGGGAGTTAATTGGTAGATGTGGCAAAAGGAGAGAAGCTAAGAGATAAATGGTCTACTTGAAGTCACCAAGCAGGTATACTGCAAGTGGAATTATGAGAAAGGAAGGAAGGAATCACCTGCACTTACAGAACTAAAATTAAATAGCCACGGTCATTGGTTAAAATGGCCTGACAGAACCTTGACCACATGCTGTTACTTGTGTAATTTTATCAAGTCAATTACAAATGACCACATTAAGTGATTTTGTATATTTTATAAAAACTGTAAATGAAGATCCAACCATCATGTTGCTTATTTTTATTTTGCCTGCACCATACCTTATGCTATGTAGGATTTGGGTGCATTTTATACAAAGTTACAAAAATGTAGCATGATAGAATAAATTTAAAATAAGTAAGAAAGATGGAGAAATGGGTTAATAAAGTTAAGGAAGTGAGATGGAACTGGAATTGAGATTGGTCTATGAAGCTTAATGCTCCCTAAATTAAGATCAATGCAATAAATTCTTAGAATTTGGTGCCAGATGAAAGTTTTCTCCTAACACACTAGTCTACTTACTAGTTTTAAACATGGAGAGTTATTTAACTCATCACATTTCCATTTGGATCTTGACTCCAGGAAATTTGGAAGTAAATATTTTCCACAACTGTAATAACCATCCTTAACCCAGGTATTTCTATTAAAACTAATACCTGCCTTCGTTATTTATATCTTGCTCTTTATCTTTGATTTGAAAGATTCTTGTGGAATTTTTAATTGCATGCCACTTCAAACACTGTTGGAGTAGGTGCAACATAAATTAGAAATAAATATTCAGAAATCTCATTCCTAAATAGTGGTCTAGATAGCCATTGGAGCCTTACTGGAAATGCTAGCTCCATACTTAATTTCAAATCCTAGAAATCATTTCTCAAGTTATCTCACTCTAAAATAGTACTTTTCTACATATAGCAGAATGTGACACAGTGAAATAGCCTCCATGAGTTTGGCATATCACAACATTTATCAGTCTATATTCAGGAGTGGAATATCAATGACAACATTGTATACATTAAACCTATAATAAATTATATTGCTTATCAGCGCCTCTGTACCACCTGCCACTATTTATTTGTATCCTGTCATCAAAAGCAAGAATCTTTAATAGCCAGTAGTAAGCAGTAGTAAGGCAGGTGTGGATAGGTAAGGAAATTGCTTATTTACACCATGTCTTAATGTGAATGACTCGTTAAATCAGCAAAATATGTCTTTACCTGGTTACGCCCCTGTCATGTGACCCACAGGCCTCTGGCTCAAGAGTAGAAATTCAAGGCTAACCCTGAACTCCATACCAAAGAATTACCCATCATCACTGGCATTAAATGCTTATAGACGTTTCAGGTCAAAGTTGCTAGGGACAGTGTCAAGAGGGTGATGTAGGTCGACTCTGAACTCACCTCCTCCCACAGACACAACAAATTTACAAATGCTCTTGGAATAATTACCCCTGAGAGGGAACTGAAAACTGTATAAAAAGCACCCCCACAACAAGGAGCAGTGCTGACTAAGGTGGAAGAGGCAGAAATTCCTTTCTGGAGAGAAAAAAATGTCACCTTCACAAGCCACAGTGCTTTGCAGTCAGCCAAGAGCAATCCCAAGGTATGAAGCCTTCCCTGGAGGAGCAGGAGATCTGAGTGGGGAAATGTTAATGCGATAAGCAGCTTTTGGACTCAGCACAACAGAGACAAGTGTTATAATATCTGGCTTTACTACAAGAGGGAATGCTACCAGAAAAGATATCTGACATAAGGGGAAAAAAAGCCAGCTCCTAAAGCGCCCATGCACAAATTTACCTGTTTCAGAAAGTAAACTAAAATCACCAGAAAGAAAGGTGCACAGTCCTTTGGTGAAAAGAGACTCACCTGATAGGCTCTGGGTGCATGTCAATGAGGGGTAAGACCTCTCCAGGGACTGAGACATTGTCAGCAGCCATTATTATGACCTACTACAGTCATGCTGACATAGACACTGGCAGATGCCATTGGAGTTCTTCCCCTGGCCTGTTAGTCCAGGGTCTGCTCCACCCACTAGAGCACGGATTTAATCCAGCTCAGCCAGGGCAGGCAGCCAGCCCTAGGGCAACTTGTGGGCCCTCATATGCAGGGTGCCTGGATCCTCTGCAGCCGGGCAGCGGGACCACCTCTGCAGGGCAGGGCATGCAAGAGGAGTGGGTGGAGTGCGTCGGTAGTTGGTGGAGTGTGTGGGGCCTCTACAGTGGGGCAACTGGGTCTGCTTCAGTGTGTACACATGCACAGGGCAGGATTGTGTTGATGGAGTATGTGGCCATCTGGGCAGTGGGCTTGTCAGCTGCAGGAGACTTGTGCTTTTCAAACAGCCACATAGGGGATCAGCCCCACCTTCCAAGCCCGAAACGATTTGGTGCTCCCATCTCTGGGCACCACTCAGCTGCAATCCTGAGAGAGCTGATAACAACCTTGTGGGTCAGAGGTCTACAACAATTGTAAGCCCCTGAGCCTAGCAACCAGCCATGCTGGGCGTCTGCTCACTTAACAAAAAAACTTCAACAAGGAATGTGCTATTAGATGTTGCAGCCAACTGTGCTGGGGTTCCCCCACCTCATAAAGTGACTGAAGGGTCCATAGCAGCCACATGCAGCTGAGCATCACAAGCTGGCCAGGGGAACAGCCTAGCCTCCTCATGCACCTGCAGCAAGAACAACACTGCCACAACAGAAGGACAGAGGTAGCCCATACAGGGGATACTCCTGGAACATTTGGAATTGGTGACGAGAGGGAAGCACACAGCTGGGTCTCATAAGGCATCTCTTACATAAAGCCACCTCTCCAAGATCAGGAGACATAGTTGACCTACTAATACATATGAATAAGCACAGAGAAAGAAGCAAATTGAGGAGACAAAGGAATATGTTCCAAATAAGGGAACAGGACAAATCCTCAGAGAAAGAACTAAATGAAACAGAGATAAACAATCTACCTGATAAAGAGTACAAACTAATAGTGGTAAGGATGCTCACTGATCTTGAGAGAAGAATAGATGAACACAGTGAGAATTTCAACAAAGAATTGGAAAATATGAAAAAGAACCAATCAGAACTAAAGAATACAATAATGGAAATGAAAAATTCACTAGAGGGAATCAGTAGCACAATAGATGATATAGAAGAACAGATCAGTGAGCTGGATGAAAAACTAAAGGAGATCACCCAAGCTGAACAGAAAAAAAGAATTAAAAAGAATGAGGACAGTCTAAGGGACCTCTGGGACAACATCAAGCACACTAAAATCATATTATAGCTGTCCCAGAAGGAGAAGAGAGAGAAAAAAGAGGCAGAGAATCTATTTGAAGAAACAACAGCTGAAAACTTTCCTAACTTAAGGAAGGAAACAGACATCTGAGTATAGGAAGGACAGAGAGCACTAAACAAGATGAACCAAAAGAGGCCCACACCAAGACACATTATAACTAAAATATCAAGAATTAAAGATAAAGAGAGAATCCTAAAAGTTGTAAGAGAAAGGCAAGAAGTTACAGTGAAAGGAAATCCCCTAAGGCTATCAGCTCACTTCTCAGCAGAAACCTTACAGGCTAAGAGGGAGTAGCACAGTATGTTTAAAGTGCTGAAAGGAAAACATCTACAGCCAGGAATACTCTACCTGGCAAGGTTATCATTTAGAATGGAAGGAGAGATAGAGTTTCCCAGGCAAGCAAAAACTAAGGGAGTTTATCACCAAGAAACCAGCCTTATAAGAAATGCTAAAGGGACTTATTTAAGAGGAAAAAAGAAAACTACAAATAGAAATAAGAAAATTATTTTTTAAAAAAAGCAATTAAATCACTGTAAAGGCAAATATACAGTAAAGGTAGCAGATCAACCACCTGTGAAGACAATATGAAGGTCAAAAGACAAAAGTACTAAAATTATCTATTTCCATGATAAGAGGGTAACAGATACAAACACACACACAAAAAGGAGGTTAGATATGATATCAAAAACATAAAATGTGGAAGGAGGGTAGTAAAAGAGTAGAGCTTTTAGCAAGAAGTCAAACTAAAGAGACCATCAACTTAAGATAGATTGTTATATACGTAGGTTATTATATACAAACCTCATGATAATCACAAACCAGAAACAAATACACCAAAAATTAATATGAAGGAACCCAAATAAAATACTAAAGAAAGCCATCAAACAACCAGGGAAGAGAGCAAGAGAAAAAGAAAGGAACAGAGAAGAACTACTAAAACTCCCAGGAAAAAGTAACAAAATGGCAATAAGTACATACTTATCAATAGCTACTTTAAATCTCAATGGACTAAATGCTCCAGTGAAAAGGCACAGGGTGGCATGTGGCCCAGTGGCATAACAGTTAAGTTGATGCACTCCACTTCAGTGGCCCAGGGTCCGCCAGTTCAGATCTGGGGCACATAAATATGCATCACTTATCAAGCCATGCTAAGGCAGACATCCCACATACAAAAGAGAAGATGATAGGCACAGATGTTAGTTCAGTGCCAATCTTCCCCCCCCCCCCCAACAAAAAAGACAGAGGGTGGCGGATTGGATAAAAAAACAAGACCCATATAAATGCTGCATACAAGAGACACACTTCAGACCTAAAGACACAAACTGAAAGGGAAGGGATGGAACAAGATATGCCAAGCAAATGACAATGAAAAGAAAACTGGTGTAGCAATACTTACAGCAGATAAAATAAACTATAAAACAAAAACTGTAACAAGAGACAAAGAAGGGCACTACATAATGATAAAGGGAACAAGAGGATATAACACATGTAAATATCTATGCACCCAACATAGGAGCACCTAAATATATAAAGCATTTATTAGCAGACATAAAAGGAGAAATAGACAGTAACACAATAATAGTAGAGAATTTTAACACTCCACTTACATCAATGGATAGGTCATCCAAACAGAAGATCAATAAGGAAATATTGGGCTGAAATGACACATTTGACCAGATGGACTTAGTAGATACATACAGAAAATTCCATCCAAACACCGCAGAATATACATTCTTTTTAGATGCACATGGAACATTCTCCAGGATAGATCATATATTAGGCCACAAAACAAATCTCAATAAATTTAAGAAGATTGAAATAATACAAAGTATCTTTTCTAAACACAACGGTGTGAAATGAGAAATCAACTACAGGAAGAAAATCAGAAAAGCCACAAATATATGGAGATTAAACAAAATGCTACTGAACAACAATAGGGCCAATGAAGAAATCAAAGGAGAAATCAAAAAATACCTGGAGACAAATGAAATTGAAAATACGACATGCCAAAACTTATGGGCTACAGCCATAGTAGTTCTAAGAGAGAAGTTTATAGCAATACAGGCCTACCTCAACAAATAAGAAAAATCTCAAAGAAACAATCTAACAGTGTACCTAAGGAACTGGAAAAAGAAGAACACACAAAGCCCAAAATCAGGAGAAGGAAGGAAATAATAAAAATCAGAGCAGAAATAAATGAAATAGAGTAAAAAAAATAGAAAAAATTAATGAAACCAAGAACTGGTTCATTGAAAAGATAAACAAATTGACAAACCTTTAGCTAGACTCACCAAGAAAAAAAGAGAGAAGACTCAAATAAATAAATCAGAAATGAAAGAGGAGAAATTACAATGAATGACTCAGAAATACAAAAGACTATAAGAGAATACTATGAAAAGCTATACGCCAATAAATTGGATAATCTAAAAGAAACGGATAAATTCTTAGAATCATACAACCTTCCAAAATTGAATCAAGAAGAAATAGAGAATTTGAATAGACCAATCATCAGGAAGGAGATCAAAACAGTAATCAAAAGCCTCCCAAAAAATAAAAGTCCAAGACCAAATGGCTTCACTGGTGAATTTTACCAAACATTCAAAGAAGACTTAATACATATCCTTCTAAAACTCTTCCAAAAAATTGGAGAGGAGGGGAAGCTTCCTAACTCATTCTATGAAGCCAACATTATCCTGATACCAAAACCAGAAAAGGACAACACAAAAAAGGGAAGTTATAGGCCAACATCACTGATGAACATTGATGCAAAAATCCTCAACAAAATACTAGCAAATCAAACACAATAATACATTAAAAAGATCATACACCATGATCAAGCGGGAATTATTCCAAGGATGCAGGGATGGTTCAACGTCCACAAATCAATCAACGTAATACACCACATTAAAAAAATGGAGGATAAAAATCACAAGATCATCTCAATAGATTCAGAGAAAGCATTTGACAAGATAGAGCATCCATTTATGATAAAAACTCTGAATAAAATGGGTATAGAAGGAAAGTACCTCAACACAAATAAAGGCCATATATGACAAATCCACAGCTAATATCATTCTCAATAGAAAAAAACTGAAAGCTATCCCTCTAAGAACAGGAAACAGACAAGGATGCCCACTATCACCACTCTTGTTTAACATAATAGTTGAAGTCCTAGCCAGAGCAATGAGGCAAGAAAAAGAAATAGAAGGGATCCAAATTGGAAAGGAAGAAGTGAAACTGTCACTTTTTATAGATGACATGATTTCATATACAGAAAACCCTAAAGAAGCCACAAAAAAACTATTAAAAATAATAAGTGAATACAGTCAAATTGCTGGATACAAAATCAACATACAAAAATCACTTGTGTTTCTATACACTAACAACAAAGCAGCAGAGAGAGAAATTAAGAATACAATCTCATGTACAATTGCAACAAAAAGTATAAAATACCTCAGGATAAACTTAACCAAAGAGGTGAAAGATCTATACACTGAAAACTATAAAAAATTCTTGAAAGAAATTGAAGAAGACACAAAGAAAGGAAAGATATTCCGTGCTCTTGGATTGGAAGAATTAACATAGCTTAAATGTCCATATTTCTTAAAGCAATCTGCAGATTCAGTGCAATCTCTATCAAAGTCCCAACATTTTTCAAGAAACAGAAGAAAGAATCCTAAAATTTATATGGAACAACAAAAGATTCCAAATAGCCAAAGAAATCCTGAGAAAAAAGAACAAAGCTGGAGGCATCACACTCCCTGATTTCAAAATATACCACAAAGTTATAGTAATCAAAACAGCATGGTACTGGCACAAAAACAGACACACAGATCAATGGAACAGATTCAAGAGCCCAGAAATAAACCCACACATCCGTGGACAGCTGATTTTAAACAAGGCAGCCAAGAACATACAATGGAGAAAGGAAAGTCTCCTCAATAAATGGTGCTGGGAAAACTGGACAGGCACATGCAAAAGAATGAAAGTAGACCACTATCTTACACCATACAGAAAAATTAACTCAAAATGGATTACAGACTTGAATGTGAGACCTGAAACCATGAAACTTCTAGAAAAAAAATAGGCAGTACATTCTTTGACATTGGTCTCAGCAGCATATTTTCAAGTACCATGTCTGATGGGGCAAGGGAAACAATAGAAAAAATATACAAGTGGGACTACATCAAACTAAAAAGGTTTCACACAGAAAAGGAAACCATCAATAAAACAAAAAGACAACCTAACAATTGGGAGAAGATATTTCAAACCATATATTTGATAAGCGGTTAATATCCAAAATATATAAATAACTCATACACATCAACAACAACAACAAAAAACACAATTCAAGAATAGGCAGGGGCTGGCCCCTTGGCCGAATGGTTAAGTTCACGCGCTCCGCTGCGGAGGCCCAAGGTTTTGCTGGTTCCGATACTGGGCACAGACATGGCACCGCTCCTCAGGCCACGTTGAGGTGGCGTCCCACATGCCACAACTAGAAGGACCTGCAACTAAGATATACAACTACGTACCAGGGGGAATTTGGGGAGATAAAGCAAAAAAAAAAAAAAAAAGATTGGCAACAGTTGTTAGTTCAGGTGCCAATCTTTAAAAAAAAAAAAATGGGCAAAAGATCTGAACAGACTTTTCCCCAAAGAAGATATAAAGACGGCCAACAGGCACATGAAAAGATGTTCAACATCACTATCAGGAAAATGCAAATCAAAACTACATCACACACATCAGAATTGCTATAATTAACAAAAAAGGAAATAACAAGTGTTGGAGAGGATGTGGAGAAAAGGGAACCTTCATACACTGCTGGTGGAAGTGCAAACTGGTGCAGCCACTATGAAAAACAGTATGGAGACTCCTTGAAAAATTAAGAATGGAGCTACCAGATGATCCAGCTATTCCACTGCTGGGCATTTATCCAAAGAACATGAAAACACAAATGCATAAAGATACATGCACCCTTATGTTCATTGCAGCATTATTCACAACAGTCAAGACTTGGAAGCAACCCGTGTGCCCATCAAGGGATGAATGGATAAAGAAGATGTGGTATGTACACACAATAGAATACCACTCAGCCATTAAAAAAACGATGAAATTTGACCATTTGTGACAACAGGGATGGCCCTTGAGGGTATTATGCTGAGTGAAATAAGTCTGAAGGAGAAAGTCAAATACCATATGATCTCACCCATAAGTAGAAGATAAAAACAACAACAAACAAACACATAGAGACAGAGATTGGATTGATGGTTACCAGAGGGGAAGGAGGGAGGGAGGAGGGCGAAAGAGGTGATTAGGCACATGTGTGTGGTGATGGATTGGGTTGTGAACATGAAGTAGTCTACACAGAAATCGAAATATAATGATGTACTCCTGAAATTTATACAACGTTATAAACCAACGTTATTGCAATAAAAATTTTTTTTAATTTTTTAAAAGTTTTTTATACATTCCATTACTGAAAAAGAATAAAGCAACATCTACTTTATTTTTTCTCTTTATTTATCTTATTTTACTTACATATTTCACATCTATTCAATTAAACAAGGAATGGGACAGGCCAAAATAAGGAAGCAGACTGGTGGGGCCTGCGAAGCTCGGCTAAATGATTTTGTCCACAGGGACCTTTAATGCCTGGAATCAGTTCTCCCGTCAAGTCCCCAGTGGTCTCCTTGTCCTAAAGGATGGCCCTCTTGAGATGGTTAATAACTTCACAGCTAAAATCGCTGTTCCTGGCAATACAGTGGAACAATGGGCTAGAAATTGCCACCAAGAGAGCAATAAGCCCCACTTCTAAAAACTATTAAGGAAAGCTCCTGAACGTTTTACTTCTTTTCTTTTTAATATCTGGGATGATTCAGTCCCTATATGACAAATATGAGAGCTTAAATCCATGATCTTCAACAGGCTTTACTTTATGCTATCAGGCAAACCTCCTAATCAGCCCATGCATGCAACAACTCATGGTTCAATCAGCTCTGCATTTTTAATTTTCTAAAACAACCAGGTGGTCTTTTTCTATAATGTTTCCAAGAGGGAGGCACAATAGAGGACGCTTATCTACACTATTTTGAACTCTCAGCAAACTAGCTTTTCTGGAACAAGCTTCAAAGGGATTTTTCCATCATATAAATCTTTTATCTGCATCCTTCACTCATGAAAATTAAGGGATAGCTGGTATAAAGTCAATCAGAGCTATAACAGCTTTGCCCCTTTCACAAAAGATATCACTCCAAACTCCTTGGGCAATAAACCCTGTTTGATAATTCCAGACCCCTCCAAGGGAAGAGAAGTTATATATACTCTAATCATACTCAATGCCAGATTTCCAGGAATGGTTTTCCTCAATAATGGAAACTAGTTAAGAAAGTTCTCATGAGTTGACATGAAGCAGTTTAAAACAAACTAACCAGTAGCAAAGCCTGAGCATTGGCTCCAATTTTCCTCTTCCAAAACTTTTTCTGATACTGCCACCAAAAAAAAAATATCACTCATTCACAAGACCATTTATCCAATGCTCTCTTGAGTACTGAAGAAAAACTCCATTCAATTTGAATACTTTTTACTCACCAGTTGATAGTAGGCGAGGAACTCTATTGCAAGTGAACAATATGTGGTTGCTCTACTATTTAAGAATACTCAATTCTTCTAAAACAGACAAGCAAAACAAATAGAGTGTATGGAACTCAAGAAGCGTTATGCACAGATAATAAGTAAGCTAATAGCTTAAGAGAAGAGACAAAATTCATAGGATGCATTAAGTACAGATGAGTAGCTTGTGAGACACAGGCATATGATGTGTTAAATATAGATAGTAGGTTAGTAACTTGTTAGACACGTTAAAGATAGAATAAATGAAATGTATGATGGAACAAGCAAAGGTATTACTTTTTTTTTAATTGCAGTATAACATTATATAGCTTTCAGATGTACATCGTGATATATTTCAAATTCTGTTTGGATTACATCATGTTCACCACCCAAAAACTAGTTATAGTCCAACCTCCCACATGTGAGCCTAATCACCCCTTTTGCCCTCCCCCCTTCTCCCTTCCCCTATGGTAACCACCAATCCAATCTCCATTGCTATGTGTTTGTTTGTCATTGTTTTATCTTCTACTTATGAGTGAGATCATACGGTATTTATGTAGAGTGAAATTAGTCAAAGGTACTACTTTTTGATTGGACGGTTCAGAAAGACCAAGTCTTAAGGTAAAATCACACCATTCTGGGCTGACAACTATGTTATCCTTAAATCAGCGGCCTAATATGGTTCAATTCTGGCCTCACCAGTGCTCTCTCCAAAATAATGCAGATAAAACCCAAAGATGTTCAGTAGGCTAATGGGCAAGGTAAGGCTATTGGCAGGTGTACTTGCCCTTGCATCTTTCTGACAGAGCAAGGGTGTCTCCCCAGACACCTTCTATCTGTCTTTTGGGGTTCCTTCCTCAAATCGCAGTATTATCCTCATAGCCACAGCACCAGTTTGGAGGCTGATGCAGCAAAGAAAGAGACAAGATATATGAACATTATATAACCCTGAATTCAGGTTGTGGGTTTCCTTTCACCCCACTTGCATACTCTCCTAAGTGTATTAACTCACCCCATCTTTTTTCTCTTTATTCTCATTATATGTTTTAAATTGATTTAATAAACCACATGATCGCAGCATCTTAATTTTGTCTTTCTGTCCAGTGGTCTCTGGTAGTCTATTGGGAGGCTACCATTGCATTGCTGTAATTTCCCATACAACAATGTGAGTGGGGAAATATATTAGGTTAAGCAGAATATATACAACATATCTTGTTAGAGGGTTTGTAAAAGTATAATCATAGGATTATGTTAATTGAAATATAGTATAATAACAGATTTAGAAGAACATTTCTTCAAATGTTGTCTTGTGATAACTGAAGATAACAGTCAAAGACATAATTGGGAAGAAGCAAATGCAGACGGGTAAGTGTCTGGGCTTCTGAGACCAAATACAAATGCAGATAGGTAAGTGTGCGGGCTCCTAAGATCAAATCCTGGTTCCACCACTTCCTATCTTTGTGACTTTGGGCAAATTTCCTCTCTGTGCCTCAATTTCCTCATCTGCAAAATAGGGATAATAATAGTATTAAGAAAAATAATAGTAACCCTACCTGAAAGGGTTATTTTGATGATTAAAGGAATTACCAGCATGTAAACCTCTTACGACAGTCAGATCATAGGAAATGCTTTCTATTTTTTAGCTATTGAAAAAGAAAGAATGAAAGTTAGAAAGTATCACCAAAGGGAACAAAGTCTTGAGTGATAATGGCTTGCACAAACATTACTAATCATTGACAGTATTGAGATTCTCTTCTTAGGCTAATGCCATTATAATGGATAAAAATCACAGCATATAAAGCAATAGTAAGTAAGCAATATGGAGTAACACGTAGTCTTGTGAGTTCCTCTTCAGGGTTGGGATGGATTTTAGGAGGGCTTGAGTACAGGATGAAGAGTGAGTTCATCTGGGGAAGGGCTTGGTTGGTAAATGAAAGGTGATTCAGGGAGTCCAGCAGCTGAAAACTTTGGGGACCAGGGCCAGCTGCTCCCCCAAATAGAGAGACCACAGCCAATAGAAACAAGCCTCTGTTCATGAATCTGTAATGTCCTATTCATAACCACTCTTACCAGGAAGAGACCTTGTACAGGAGGAGAATTGAGCTCACTCTTTTGGTGGCTGTTAAGAACTGGCCTGGGCTATTGGCAATGGTGGCCATCTGCTGCCTCATTTGCATCAAAGTTCTAGCCACCCAGAGGGAAGGAGAATGGTCACAAGGTGTTGACAGACATTATAATTCAATAATAGCAAAAAGAGTATGCCTTTTCTATAGACATCTCCATTCTGCACCTCTCAGGATGACACTCACCTGATATCCTAGCCTCACTCTTCACCTGCTTGGCTCCTTGATAAGCCTCTAGTAAACTGTACCAAGAAGCCCATAAAACCTAGCTCCTTGGATATATCTCAATTCAGCTAAATTAAGTATGCCTAAATTCAAAGTATTAGTAAATCAGCAACTCTGAAATTGCATACTTTTAAAACTCTGAAGGGAAATGAAGGCATTCTAAAACCTTAAGGTGGTTGGGAATACACTTACAAATAACTTAAAATTTTCTTTGGGTAAGTGCACAAACGAATTTAAATCCTCTGTGACCAGTTTTCAGAGTATCTATTTTAGGAGGTCTGGTATGTGGAAAATGAAATTCTTGATGCCCAAGTTTTATTAGTCATTTTTCCTATCCAGCCCAGGCCAGTTAATTTCATTATAAGCCAATGGATCTTCATTAGTTTTGAAGCCTCCTATATTCAACACAAACCTTCTCCAGTTTCCAGATGAGACTGATCTGCTATGTCCTAAGATATAACTTTCTAACGCTCTTGTAATACACGTCCTTTAGCTATGTCAACCTCCCATATTTTTACATTCTAACTAATTTGTTCATGTCAGGCCTTTTGTGTGCCAGAGCTAGTAATGGTTCTGCCAAGCTCCATGCATAGAAATTTGAACTGAAAAAAATGCTTATAATTGCGTATTTTTCATGAAGAAACATAGTTGCCTAAGTCACAGGAAGAAATACCAAGTTAAATGCATTTTTTTCTTCAAAAAAATTAACATTTATAGATTTTTGTCTCCTGATTAAATTCGAAAAATTCAGAAAAATATAATAAAGAAAATAAAAGTTGTCCAAAATGTCCCTAACCAGAGAAAAACAGTTTTAACAATATGACGTATAAAAAACAAATTGAAGGAAATTGTATACACACATTTAGGTATTTTTTTAGATAATAGGACTCAGAGCATACAGAATATTTTATAAACAGTTTTTTCAGTGTTTAATATATTGTGAACATCTTTTCATATCCTTAAAATATTCAAGAATATGCTTTAAATGACTGCAAAAACTGCACAGTCCTTGAATTCATTTCCTAGGCTGCCATAACAAAGTACCACAAACTGGAGCGGCTTAAAACAACGGAAATTTATTCTCTCACCAGTCTGGAAGCTAGGAATCTGAAATCGACACCTTGCCAAGCTCCCTCTGAAATCTGTAGGGGAATCCTACCTTGCCCTCTTCCCAGCTTTTGGTGTTGCTGGGAGTCTTTGACATTCCTTGGCTTGTAGCAGCACAACTCCAATCTTTGCCTTCAGTGTCACCTGTGTCTCTCTGTCCTCACTTGCCATCCTCTCATAAAGACATCAGTCATATTAGAGTAGGGTCGCACCCTACTCCAGTATGACCTCATCTTAACTAATTACATCTGCAAGCACCATATTTCCAAATAAAGTGCCATTCCGAGGTACTAGGAGTTAGTATTTCAATATATCTTCTGGGAGAGAGGACACAATTCATCTTTAAAAGTCTCCTATGGTAGAACACAGTTTCCTTTTCTTTTTATTTCTTTGTTATTATATTTAATGCTGCAAGTTGTCTGTGAAAGTAATTTTAATCATGATGTAATATTTCAGGACTCATTAATCCTCACAACAGCCTCATTCCCATTTTACAGAGTGAAAATTGAACAGAAATATTAAATAACTGCCCAAGGGCACTCAGACAACAGACAGAAGAGCCGCCAGCCTGTTGGTTCCATAGTCTTTGAGATTAACCATATTCTAACAGGGAATGAGATAGACCCAATGCAAATTTCATTTAACCAAGGGGTCAAAATGATTGAAGCGATCAGGCATTCTTTATCTCAATCCTGAAGTATTTTAGCCTATGTTAAAACTTACTTTCCTCTAATATTTTTTTGAATCTCAATTTTGCTATCCTAAACTCTAGTAATACCACCATATCTGGCATCCAAATCTTTATAATTTATAAAGTGCATTAATATCTATTATATTTAATTCTATTTAATGAAGAGATATTATAATCATGAGCATTCTTAATAAGGTTATTCTGGAGTAAATTATTAGTCTCTTTTTCCCAGCTTTCTTCTAATGTCTCCCATTATTTTAAATTCCTTTAAATAGCTTTCATATGCTACATTAAAGTAATTGAGTTATTTAATGCTATTTTACTATTTCTAAAGATTAATTTTTATTACACTTTATAGGTATATGAAGCACTGGAGACTATAGATTTATTCTATGTTATAATTGTGCTGAACTCTTATTACTATGATAGTTTCTGGTTGATTTCTCAGGGTTTTCTATATACCTAATCATGTACGCATTTAGTAACATGTTATTCATCTAGTCCTTCCTATTTTTTCCACTCATAGTCCTGAGGCAAGCATCTCTAAAACTGTTAATTGAGAGTATTGATAGAAGATATTTCAACATTTTCCCCAGTTCTCTTTTCATAATTTCTCCTTTTCCAGGTTAGAATAAGTCTGTACTTCCTTCTCCTGGTTTTCATCATCATTTTTTCTTTTGGTGTCTGTATTAGTTTGCTAGGGCTGCCAGAACAAAGTCCCACAGACGAGGTGAATTAAACAACAGAAGTTTATTTCCTCACAGTTCTGGAGGCTGGAAGTCTGAGGTCAAGGCCTCAGCAGGATTGGTTTCCTCGAGACCTCTCTCCTGGCGTATAGATGGCATCTTCCCCCTGTGTCCTCACGTGGTCTTGCCTCTGAGTGTGTCTGTGTCCTAATCTCCTCTTCTGATAAGGACACCAGTCATTGGATTAGAGCCCCTCCTAATGACTTCATTTAACCTTAATTACTTCTTTAAAGGCCATTTCTCCAAATACAGTCAGATTCTGAAGTACCAGGGTTAGGACTTAAACATTTGAACTTTAGGGGAACACAATTCAGCCCATAACACACTCCCTATTCTTCACAGATTTATCTCAATCTATTTTCTAGATTCATGCAGTCTGTTACGTGTTTTTAATTCAGTGACTTAGTGTAACAGTTTACAACGAATGTAAATCTTTACTTCACTGCTCTAAGCCCATCCTTTGGAGCCTGTCCTCTTTTTTGGTATTTCTGCCGCATTTCCATGTGCTGTAGTCATTCACCATCACTGCATATTTTTATAGATATTATGTTTTCTTTTCTGTATTCTCAGGTGGATATCATCACCCAGTCTTCTCTCTTTGTGCTTCTTGATGTTTGTTTTACACCTCTACCAGTGCAAAGCCCTGGTCCTGCAAACGTGTTCTTCCTCTTTGGTGTTAAAATACTTTCACAGCGAGATCTGGTTCTTTTATTTTAAATTTTCATTTACTGTTTTCCAAGGTTATTTTCCCCTTGTGATACTTATTATGATTTTTGTAATTCTTATGCTATTACTTTGGTATGTTTAGACCACAGGAGGCATCTTACAATGTTAATCCTTTTCGCATTTTCCTGGAAGTCCTTGTCTTATGAAATATTCAAGCCAAAATAGTCTCTTTCATGCTACAGAAATCAGGACCCTTAGGACTCCATTCAGAATAACTCTCAGAGCACTTAAGGAGGTAAGAAGCAAGAAGAGAGAAAGGGAAGGGAATTAAATTACTAATACCTACTACAGCCTAGAAACTTCATTTCACAATCTCATTTAACATTCAATCCTAAAAATTGGATTAAATTATCTATCTCCTTTCACAGATGAGTAAGTTGAGACTCAGGGAACATAGTGACTTTCTCAAATTTGTATATGTAGTAAACGATAAAGCTCAGAGTCAAAATTAACTTGTATACTCCAAAATCTATGTTTTTCCCATGACTTCACACAAACTCCCATCGATCCTTAAATACATTTTTACCTCCTGCCAAGTTGCCCTGAGCCTCTCTGTATAAGTAGAAAGATGAGAAGACAATTCAGTTCCCAACAAAACTACAATAGGATGGTGGTTCTCCCACCTGCACTCTTCAGGCTTCCTCTTTAACCAACAGTTTAAAATAGTGGTGTGCAGGAATTCATTGGAAAGTTTACTGCAATTTAGCACTTGCTATGAGGAGTGCACCAGCAGATATTTGAAAATTCAGTTCAGCAAGCATGTGTTGAGCACTTTCTGCATGCCACACGCCATGCCAGTTGCTTAGAATACATAGATGAATAAGTCACCCATGTACCATTGGAAAATTTATGGTTTGGGAATCAAGTAGGGAGTGGAGACTGCCACATATTAAACCTGTATTGGGGAGTTTGCCATACTGTTATTCCCTTCTCAAAGAACCTGCCCCAGGCTACATCTGTAGTAATTAGGAGACAGCCATGTGCACCTCATCACCAGGATACTCCCTCCCACCACCCCCACACCCCAGTTGGGTCAGGTGAGGTGTGCCAGTCAGATTTCTCAGCTGAAAATTTATAATCAGGCCTGTAAGAAGCAAGTCAGGTAGTAGCAGTGTAAAAGCAGCCAATAAATGAAGAGAACATAAATGAAGTTGTGTCAGTGAAGGAGAACTAGGCTTCATGCATTCCTACTGCCCAGTTCCCAAATTTGACCAGACTCTTAAGTCTCTTCCTGATACCCACTGTTCTATCGTCTGCTCTCCAAAGACATTGCTGTGGCTGCCAGCATCTTAAATAAACACCACGTTAAGTATGAGCTGGCTAGATGGATTTCTGTCACTTGAAAGTAGGTGAGCCCCAACTAATACAAAAATGTAACTATAATGTGATAGATGTCATAACAGACATATCAACAGGGTTCCATGTCTGTGCCAAGAAAGAGCTCCTGACCCAGCCTCAAGAGATGACACCTGAACTGAGTCCTGGAAAACTCATAGGCTGCACAAAGGCACAGAGGTTGAGGGAGGCAGATGAGGCTCAAGGTAGGTGCAAGGTCAAGGAGGAACAATTCTTATGGTTACCTAACTATTAAGCCAGACTATCAAAAAGCCACATATCTGGGCAATTCAGTAAAAAACATTTACTGATTGTCTACCATGAACCAGAATGTTATAAAAATAGGTAAAATTAGAGTTCTTGTACTAAAGGAAGCCACGGTCCAGTGCCAATGGCTTTGCTCCCTACACAAAGACTTCTGAGAAGTCAATGTCTGTTTATTAGGCCTTGGCTGATGGTGTTTTGTGAGAAAACAGTGTTTTGTTTATCTGGGGATTTTTACACCCTTTTATATCTTATTAGAATCAACGTTATGCTAACACCTAATACTGACATAGCACTTTATATATGCCCAGCACTTTTCTAATCACTTTACAAATATTAACTCATGCAATCCTCACAACAATAATGTCGGTACTATTATTATCCCCATTTACAGATGAGCAAACTGAGGCACAAAAACGGTAAGTAACTTTCCCCACAGCTAGTAAGTAGAAGAACTGGGATACGTACCCAGCAATCTAAGAATCCACATTTTTAACCAATATTCCATACTGTTTTTAATAATAATAAAGCAAATAGGAATGAAATTAAAATTACCCACACTTTCACAATTTTTTTTTTCATTTTATCATTTTCTCTTGTAGAAGTCATAATAAGGATACAAAGCTGATCACTGACTAGATACTACTTTGTGTCTTCTTCTTTTCTCCTCCTCCCCTCCCCCTCCGCCACCTCCTCCTCCTCCTTCTTTTTCTTCTCCTTCTTCTTCTCCCCAAAGCCCCCCAGTACATAGTTGTATATTCTAGTTGTAGGTCCTTCTGGTTGTGCTATATGGGACACCACCTCAGCATGGCCTGATGAGCAGTGCCATGTCTGTGCCGAGGATCCAAACTGGCAAAACCCTGGGCTGCAGAAGTGGCGTGCATGAACTCAACCACTCAGCCATGCGGCCGGCCCCTGTATCTTCTTTAATTTAACAACACCTCAAAATTTCCTGATCTGCTGATTTTCCTATTATCATTTTAATGGGGACATAATAAGCCATCAATTTGTTGTACCATAGTTTAACCATTGCCCTCCCATCCAAATTGCTAGGTGTTCCCTGGTTTTCCATTTCTTTGCCATTATTAATAATGGTGGAATGAATATGTTTTTGCATACATTTTTTTCCTTCTCTTGAATTATTTCCTTAGGATAAATTCCCAAGGTTGAGATTCCTGGTACAAATGTTGATGGGCAGTTTTTTGATTCCTGATATATAGTCAGACTACTTCTCAAAAATGAGCTGTGAAAGGTTGCAAACTTCCAAATGGATCCATTTCACCACAATTTCATGAGGACTGGATATTATGTCTATATTTTTAAATGTTTGCTAATTTAGTAGGTGTAAGTTGTGTGTCATTTTTAAAATTTTTATTGTAGTTGCATTGCTGGTGAGGTTAATATTTTCCTAGTTGTTTACTTACTAACTGAAGTTCTTAATGAGAAAATTGTACATAAGTTTTGCCCAATTATCTATTGAGAATGTACTAGTTTTTCTACCCATTTGAATGCCTTTAAGAAAGTCATTAATCCTTTCCTGTCATACTTTGTATGTTTTTCCTCAATCTGTTTACTGGAGAGTGAGCTTTCCAAGGTCCTGGAAAGCCAGGCACTGAGACACTGCTCCATGATAACTGGGCTCTGAGTCAGCCTTCTCCCCATAGATGAAGCTGTGACCTTGAGGAGGTTCAGTTTGGCTCAAGAATCAGGAAAGCTTGACCTTTGTAAACGCCTCCTTAAATTTACGGGAATCAACTTTTGTGTAATTTATCCCTGGTTGGCGATATAAGCCCTGAGTATAAAAGAGCTAAGGGGCAGCAAGATTGGAGCTTCTCAGATCTGGAGGGACCCCACAGGGTTCACCAATGCCACCAGCAGCAGCCCCAACACCCACTCCTCATTAGAAGCTCTACAGACAGAAGAGAGCTGTTGGAACCACTGCCTCTGCTCCTCCTTGGTGTCACCTCCTCATCCCAATAAAACCCTGCATCCTCAGCTAACTAAATCAGAAGCATAATCTCCTCTTACAGTGGAACGTGTGTGTCTACAGTATTTCTGCCAACCCTGACTCATGGAATCTCTACCCATTTCTTTCTCATTTTATTTCAGTTATGTTGTTTTCACTGTACGTGTTTCACATTTTTAACATAGATAAATCTTTCAGGCTTTCCCTTGTGCTTTCTTTTATCCCTTCATATTTTGGAAAGGATCACTCTTTCCAAGGTACTCAAATATGCCCAATTTTATATTATCCCAAAGCTTATATTATTTTTTATATTTAACCACTGAATTCATCTGGAATAAATTTTGCTATATAATATGAGATACAGATCTACAAGAGTTTGCCGTATTTTAAAACGTTGTTGGGGAACTGGTTATCAAATGAGTATTTCTCTCCTTATTGTTTTGTGATAACTACTATCACATAATCATTTCATAAATATAATTGTATCAATTTCTGGAGCTTTTCCAATTTATATATATTTCTAGCTATGCATCAATAGATACAGTTTTAATTACTGTTTCTAACATGGTTTATATCTGGGACTAACTCCACCTCATCACTTTCTTCTTCAGTAATATTTCTGGTATCCTGTGCGGTTTTTTTCAGAATGCTTCAAAATGATTTTATCAAGAAAAGGCCTAGTAGATTTTTTACTCTTAAGTTTACAAATTAACTTGATAACAATTTTCAGTCTTTATAACATTCATTCTTCCATTCAGGAAACATTTCTTTATTCATTCAAGCTTTAATTATATCTCTAATGAAACGCTGTAGTTTTCTTTATACAGGTCACAGTAATCCCTAATGAAGCTAATTCCTAAGTGTTTTATATCTCTGTCATATATTAAATGAATTTTTTCATTATATTCTTTAGTCATTTATAGCTGATATGCCAAAATCTCTGTTTTAGGGGCCATGTAAATAACAGCCTTCTGAAGAATGTTTCTATATCTCCTGCAAAACTATTGTGAAAACAATGTTCGTGATGTTGTCTCATGTCCCTTTAAGCAATAAATTCCTGCCAGAGGTCAGAAAAAGGAGGATTCTTTTTCCTGAGACAAACTTAACCCAATGACAAAGCCCGTCTTAGCATTTTATTTTTTGTCTTAGCAGCTGAGATATTAAAAGCTTAAGTTCATGTTCAACTGCACAAGTGAACTAAACTTAGGTGCCTGGCACACACATTTTTCTGTTCCTTGTAATTGGTTTTGGTTTTATTCATATTTTTAATTGTCCTATTTTAATTCTGTAATCCACCTCAAATTGTCTTTGGAGGTAGGCAGTTAGCTGAGGAAGGTTATGTACCTTAATATGCACATTCACAAGTAATTAAGCTACATGATAATTGAATAGTATTGTTCATCTGTTCCTAATTATATATGCTAAAAACGGAGTAATCAACCTTCTTCCTTCAGGACACACTGTAAATCCACTCCTTTGTATCCCACTCAAGAAAGCATTTACAGAACGTGAGAGAGATCCCCCGGTCACCTTGAGTCCTCTTTAATTTAAAAGAAAAATATAATCATTTTTCATAAACTTCGGTACTTACAATATTTTTAGTAATAAATCACTTAGGGTACAACTTAATAATTGGACAATGTGCAGCAAACGGCATGCTATCAGAACACAAATGGGTGAGGAACGGGGAAAGGATTTTGGAGACGTTCCTTGACAAGGTTAAGTAAGTCACGTGCATTTCTTGAATCATAACTTCTGATGTCTTGACCGTACCCTTTAGGCAAAATTAGCTACTCTTTATTCTAAGTTCTGACCACTCTTTAAAATGACTCCATTTCCTCCAAGGAAGACTTTCCTGCCCCCACAGGCTATGCCTAATCTCTTTACTGTGCTCCCACGGCGCCTACATTAAGGCACATCCTCCACTACATGACACTTGTCCATTTTTCAATCTGTCCACTGTAAGTTCCTTGAGACCAGCGACAATGTCTGACTCACCTTTTTATCTCCAGTGTCTAGCACAGTATCCTGCACTTCCAACCTACTCACACTGTATCTTAGTTGTTCAGATTGTTGTCTCCCATCAAGAAAGAGAGCTTTTTGTTTATCAGCAGGGCCTTAGCCACCTCTGCATGCCCACATTTGCCCTCTTACTGAACACTAAGTGTAAGGACTTAATAAACACTGGTTGTGGTGCACATCCACCATCTGCACCTTCCTGTTCTAGCTTTCTTGGGCCACTTTTGGATCTTCACTCCCAGGCTCTTCCTCAGTCCCTCTCAACCTTTCTCACACCTCAAAGTCACTAACACCAGGGTAACTTATTTACTGCTTCCAACCCTCCTCCAGAACAGAACAAGAGGATATCAAAGTCTAAATAAAAGCAAGTAGCTCTCCTAATGTGGAAAGAAGCTTTAGACAAAAGACAGGCCAATCTATCTACAAATGAGGCCGCTCCCACATATAAGTAATGCATAACCTTTTGGAAACCATAATAATTATCCCATAATGCATCCTTCTCCTTGCCCATTTCATCAAAACCACAAGTGGTCTGAAATAGGTGAACCCTCCTTTATGAATGGGGGTTGTCTCCTCGAGAAACCTTTATTTCTCAGAAACCTATCTACTCACATACTGACATACGACCTGCTGAGTCACAGTTAGTCTCTGGATTCTAGGGCCCAGCTCACATTCAATGGTCAGACTTTATTTCCTATTGGGTCATCTGTCCACTAGACAATCTCATGTATCTGGAAACATAGGGACACAGCTGTCCCTCACCAGGGAAGTTGTCAGAAAACAGAATCTCAGTCCCTTTGGCACCAATACTTAAAATAAAAAATGATTTTAGATAGAAAACCTTACAAATATTATTCACATTTCTGCTTTCATAAAGAGAGAATGCTGAATGTTGCTTGATAACTATAACTGAGTGATATATATAAATGGAGTGGAAGTCACAGGATGTAACCTTTCATGGAAGGCTGCCCTCTGACCTCCTTACTGTCCCAGAGTTCCTATGCCCCTAATGGAATAATAAAGGGTGTGGAGCTTATGCCCTTTTCCACAGAGCAATATTCAGCTTCTTCCATCTCTTTCTTTAATTTCCTATCACCACTTCTTTTCTATCTTATTTCTATTTTCTGCTCTCTTCTCTCCCATTTGTTCCTTTCCTTCTTGGCTCACCACAGTCCTGAAAAATTCAACAGCTTTGAAGTCTGTTGAGGAATTATATGTCCATAGTCTTCTGGAGCACATCGTTCTTCATCACCCTCTGCTCATAGTTCTACCACTGTGGGCCTCCTTCCCTCCAGCACCAGGCTCCCTACTTTCCTCTCCAACTCTACTTTTATCATTATTCTTGAATTCAACATTTGTGTGGATACTCCATCCAACATCTGATTCACACCATTCTTCTACCTTCTTAGCTCCAGTGATCACTTCTTGCTCCATCTCAGGCACCCATTCACATAGATCATACAAGTAACATTACCCACTCCAGCTCATCCACTTCAAACACCCTGTGGTCTGACCGTCATCTCCCATAGTCCAGCACTCTTACACCAACACCTACTAGAATTCCACAGCAAGACCTCTACCATCAACCCTAACACATACTATTGACCCTACCATTTTTCTTATTATCTCTCACCCACCCTTGTATCCTCACTTGTCTCCTAACCAGCCTAAAATACAGGATCTGGCACTATAAATGCTCCCTTGCACACAGCCATAACTACCCTGTTCTTCCCTTGGTAAAACCCTAGTCCTCGTAAACCCAACTGTGCACCTCGTCCATGCCTCCACCAGAGCAGCTTAACGTTGCCGAAGAAAAATCACAGAATCATGCTAACTGGACTGGTTTCAAATTTATAATCACAGGTCTCAAAACAGAACTCAATCCTGCCAGACAGCTTACTTCTCTAGGAAATTGTTTTCCCAACTTCTGAGATAATTATTCACACTTTCTCTGCTCTCCTCAAATTTCAACATTCCTTCCTCTCCTCCCCACTCTCAGCTAATGACCTTGCTTTGTACTTCACAGAGAAAAGAGATGCAATCAGATTAGGACAACATCATCTTTCAACTATCAATTCACCAACCTTCCTGTATCTGTAGTCAAAGACTCTGCCTTCATTTCTGTTAAAAAGGGAAGAAGATAGTTGAGATCCTATGTTCTGTGATCGTATCATCCCTCATCTTCTTAAAAACATCACTCCTACAATCACCCCTCTTTGCTTTATCATTCCTGTGAGCATTCAAACAAGGCTGAGGGTCTCTCACAAGGTTGCAGTCAAGCTGTTGGCTAAGGCTGTAGTCTCTGAAGACTAGACCAGGGCTGAAGGATCCCTGCCAAGCTCACTCACACCGCTGTTGGCAGGAGGTTTCAGTTCCTTGCCATATGGGCCTTTCTACAATGCTGCTGAGAACATAGCTTTACCCAGAGCAAGTGATGAGAGGAGAGAGAGCATGCACACCAAAACAGAAGCCACAATCCTTTTATAAGCTAACCTCAGAGATGGCATCTCATCCCTTCGGTTGTATTCTATTCATAAGAATTAAGTCACTAAAGTCGATATTGGGGGTGAAGAGAGGAATTAAGCTTTACCTCTTGAAGAACAGAGTAGCAGGGAATTTATAAACATTTGTAAAAGCATCACTGTTTAAGAATTTAAAGTAAGTGTAAATGTGGTAATGAATAAAAAATAGTTTCCTCAGTCCAGCATATGTTCAGGGTCCCCTGTAAACTGCTCCATAGCCATCCCAATATCGCCCTATCTCTTCAGCCAATTCAACCCTTTACCATGTGCCTTGTTAATGCCTGAAAACATTCAGACTCTTTCTTTTAGTATATCTTATTCAGAACTTTTGTATATAGTTCTGAATATCATGAATTGACTTAAATGTTGTGATGTAAATATTTCCAAGTCATTTTGCCTGTGACTTACATAATCATGATTTCAGTCCTTGAGAGCCAGAACCAAGTCTTGTCCTCAATCTGCATCCCCATAGTGCCAGGTATTGGGCTATGCACAGTCATGATTGAATGAATCAAACTAGCTGGCTAGCTAGCTATAGAAAGAAAATGACTTCAAAATAAAATTAGATATTATTATATCTCTCTTGTCAACTAGTCAATGTTTTTCAATATTGTTTAAATTATAAGGATTGGCTGTCTCAGGTTTTGCTGGGTATCACAGCTCTACAACCTTCCCCATTCTCTTTTCCTCCTCCTACATCCTTGTCCTCCTGTAGCTTAGAACCATCTGACTTGAAGAGTTGGTCCCACTCCAATCTCTGGAACCAATCCACAGTCCTGACCATGGATGTGAGAGCACTGATTAGTCTAATCCGGTGATTAGTCTCATCCACTAATCTAATCCACTGATTAGTCTCAACTTAGCCTTGCACCTTACTCTAATCACTGGTTTCTACACTGCTTCAGAACCCACTTTGTATCGCTTTTATGCTTTTGATTAACTAGACTCTTTGTCTTATGTTTGAGTTCCATTCTTGATAACTGTTTTAAGGATACTCAGGGATTTATTTTAATCAGTTATGGTAAGAAATGCAGACAAGGAAATGACTGACACAAAGGAAGAAGTTTTTTATACTCACAGACCCTTAGGGACAGGAGGCACAGTACACCACATGGGGAAGCACCAAGTTTGGTCAGGAGGCAGAGGAAACAAGGGGAAAACCTGGGCCTTTATTGTGGTTTCTGGGGAAAGGAACGAGTGAGGCAGCGTAAGCAGGTTTAGGACTGCTAGTTTGAATAATTTCAGCAGGCTCTAGAGTACAGGGACTGTCCTGAGTTGTCTGGTACCTGGCTCGGGGGTGATTAAGGCAGGGAGGATAGTGGCCTGGAGTATAAGGGTTTAATAAGGGAAGTGGTTGCAGGTATGGGCTCTGGATTTGTTAGTTTTCATGTGGAAGTCATGCTCATTTACTATCTCTAGGAATTAGCTAACCCTGGGAACGGCAGTACCTCCAGGGTCAGCAAGACCACAGATGCCAAAGTATGAAATACAAAAACTATAAAACCTGGTTGTTACAGTAACCCACCTAGGTCTACCTTCGTCCTGCCTTCCTCCTGCCAGTACACATACAACCTACCCAAACAGCTATCAAATACACACAACATCAGCACAGCCTAGAGATTAAGAGATATGGTTCTGAAATCAGATACACTTGGGTTAAAATACCTAACTGCTCCACCAATTAGTTCTGCAACCATGGGCAAGTCACTTAATATCCCTGGAATTCATTTTCTCATCTGTATAATGGAGATGATAATAATGCCCACTCAATGCAGGTACTTACGTAAATAAAGCACCTTGCCTAAAGCAGAGTAAGCCATCAAAACCTGTCAGCAATAATTACTATTTCCTCTGCCTCTGATTTCCCTGAAACTGTATTGTATGTGATTGATACATAGTAGATACTCAATAAATGTATGTTGAAGTTGACTCAACTAACAAAGAAATGAATGAAAAAAATCAATGAAAAAGCTCAGTACTTTGACCAATCATAGAAATGCAACACTTTTAGTAGATGTAGGTTAGAATAATTGACAGGCTAGACCTTAGAAATGAGGCCTGGATTTGAAGCCTAGCTTTACAATTGAATCCCACGTGCCTCTCTAAAACAGGATGGAGAGACTACTGGTAGCCTGTCCAACATCCATCCCCCCATTCCCTTGCTGAGAGAAGCCTGATTTTATTCTTCTGTACAGCAGTGATTTAGGGAAGGGCAATCCTACCCCCATCTTCAGGGACAAATGCTGGAGGTCCCATTCCCATTGCCAGTAATTGGTTTACAGACGGGAATGTGACCCTTTCTGATCTAGTCTTTTCCATTTGGCCAGGAAATTCTCCCCGAAGAACTGCAGCCTTCTTGCAACCATGAGGGAGGCACCGTATGGTCCAAGTCAGCAAGGTCAGGGTAGCAGAGTAAAGATGTGAAAAAAGCACTTGGGGCCTCTGTAAATAACAATAGCTAACATGTAATAAGTGCTTACCTTGCTTCAGGTATTCCTCTAAACGTTTGTGTGCATTAACTCATATGATCCTAACCACTAACACCAGGTAGGAATGGTTTTATCACTGTTTTACAGATCGAGAAACTGAGGCCTGAAGAATTTATGCAAATTGTGCAAGCTCACATAGTATTAAGTGGTAGAGTCAGGATTTAAACCCAAGTTGGGCTTCAAAACTTAGGGTCTCTGCCTCATTGCGTTACTGGATTTGGAAACTGCTACTGACACAGAATCAACCAATGCTCTCTGCGCTTGTTAAGAGATTTAAAACGTCTTATTATTAAGCCAATTTGAATTTCAGTCTTTGTCAAATGCAGCTGATGGCATCCTAATAAATATACTCAAATTCATCACCTGTAAAATGAGGAGACTTCTATATGCCTCATAGGGTTGCTGTTAAGAGTTCAACAAATGATAATGCCTCTCTCTTCTTCTGGATCATCTCCTACTGCCAGGCATCACAACACTCATGGTTTTCCAACAGCTTACTGAACCTCTTCCAAGACTCCACTCCAATCCGGGGGCTTCTAGGTCTCCACCCATGCAGATGTGTGCACCCTCCTGAAGTGACCAGGCATGTCCCACATATGAAAACCAATCGTTGCTAAGCAAAATCATTCTGCTAATAGACCTTTATTGGAAAGCAAACTCTAGATTCTAGAAGATTTTATTTTCTAAAGTAACTTCTTGCTTTCTTTGTAATTAGCTGCAAAACCAAGTATGTAGTAAACAGCTCAGTGGATTATCACATCCTGAATCAGGTTAAATGAAGAAGAGTTACATTCTCAGTTCCCTTTCAGGACAAATTAACGGATAGGTATAATTTATAGCCGTCAGATGAAAATAATGATAAAGTCACAAGTAAAAAATTTAAAATATCAATTTTAGGATAACTTCCTCAAAAGGGTAAAGCAATGGAAAAAAACCTTGTGCATCATGATCTGTGCCAAATCTCGGGAAAAAAGGTTTCCTGGTGGTCTAAGGAAAAGACTCACACATTTCAATAAGAATTTTGTTATATATTATGTCCTGTTTTAAAAGAAACTGCTCATTACTCTAACAAGTTGTTGAGCTGAATGTGTAGTTTGCATATTTTTCAACTGCATCTTTGTCATTCTCGATTTTTGAAACTCTCCATAAAAGCTGAATTATATATTCATTGCATTTCCAAAATCCAACTTTCCTTCCTTTTCCATTCTATATCAAAAGGCTTCTCACCATCAATGTAAATTTAAATTTATATAGTACTTTATACTGTATAAAGTGCCTTCAGAGTCATTTCCTTAACCCACAACAACTCTAAAAAAAGAGAGAGGATGCATATTCTTATCCAAATTGTCCAATAAATTAGTAAATTTATGTATGCTTGCTTTCTTTCATTCTTTCATTTATTCAGTCAGCATTTATTTGATAGCCATTATGTACCAGGCACTATCCTAGGCACTGAGGATGCTGAAGGGCACAAAACAGTCACTAAATAAAGAAACGAGTAAATGAGGAAGCCTGGATTGAAACTCTGGTTGCTTGATTACAAATATAGAGCTCTCTTCAGGATACCACTCTGCCTCCCTGGTCCAAATTACTAACGCAAAAGTTCTCTTTGCCATCATTTTGGCAGTTTGATTTCTTGGACTCAAATCTCTTTGGGTTTCCTACAGGTCTCAGATTTTTTCCCACTCCTCTGAAGTAGTTCAGTGGCCAACTGTCAAAACAGCATTTAATAAGTACCACACTCAGAGCACTATTACAGACAGTTAGGGAAAACCGTCTCCTATCCTCTCAAAACAAGAGAATCATGGAATTAAAAATTAACTCTAAAAAAGAAACATATAAAGAACTGGAAAAATACATTCACATAAAATTTAACAGTACAAATTAATATCCTGCAAAAAATCTATTCATTTTTGTAAGCAGTTGTCTAGCCACACAGTGTTTCATAGGCCAGCATTTCGAATGACTCCCCTTTGCCTGTTTTCCATCTCACGGCACTCGCTAGTCAGTTAACTTGTTCCATGTATCATTAGTAATTCATGACTTATTTGTGAAACTGCAGGGACAGCACTACTACAGACCCCATACAATGAATATCTTATTAGGAAGAAATTAACAAATGAATTGTTGCTGATCAATAGGCGTTGAAGAGAAAATTACAATGATAGTAAAGCCTAAATAATTTATACACAATATTGATTTTTTCATTACATTAATTATTCTTTACAGCACACATAAGGAACTTGGAGAATAAACCTTTCAAAGCAAAGAAATTTATCTACGGCGGTGTTGTAGGCTTAAGCTTGAATTTAAAAGGCAAAGATTGGGCCAAGAGAGTTGACAAATATTTTTAGATTAAAAATGCATCAGATAATAAATTTGACACTTCCAATGTACCTAAGTTCCTTCATGTTGTCAGATGCTTTTATACATAATATTTTTGATACTTATTTATGAATAGAAGTATTGACAGAAATGTTTATTAATATAAATATTAGAAACAGAAATATCTCTTGATCCACCTCTTTCATTGCATATATGGAAGGCACAATGACAAACTCAATGGAGCTATGTGGGAAAGAAAACCTTAGAGACACCACTCCCAGATTCTATAAGGCACCTGGACTTAAATCCAGTGGAACGGAGTGCGGGCTCCTTAGAGCTGATAACTTTCATAGCCAGCAGAAAACAATTCCTGAGGCAATTTTATCATGGCAAGTAAGTTTCATATAGAGGCTAGGGACTGAAGATGATCCTTGTGTTTACAGACCATTGCTGACTCTAGCCACCTCGCAAAATGGTATTCCAGAGAACAAAAGTGTGCAAAGGGGGGTTGGGAAAAAGATGATGGATTTTGGTATGTTCTTCATGGATGTTATTGCCAGGAACTCAAAACGCCGTCCTATGGATGGGAGAAATGAACTTAACACATATGCACCAATCTCAATACATGTATTGGGAGCAGATATTGCACTGAATATTGTTTTTGTTGTCTACAAAAACATGCTGAAAAGTGTTTTGCTCATGGCATTTTGACTCTTGGAATTAAAGCAGTGAAGTGATAGTTCTTCTGTCAAGTTTTCTCAGATACTAACTTTATTGGACAATTCTTCAGTATCTAATGTTAGGAGATCCCATGCTAGTAATGTTATGCACAGAGAGGTGCACATATGTACACTTTCAAGCATAACAATATCTCCCCCAAAATAAATATGGAAACAGTGTTTCAAAAATCCTTTCAAATTAAAACTAGAAAGATTATACCAGTTTCAAATGTAATACAATTTGCTTTCTTCCCTCACCTTTTACCTTCAGAGACTTTAAGCCATATAAATATTAGTTTTAATGTTCTTAACAGTCGTGGAAGAAAAATCTAAGCAACAGAAAGAACTGCATCTCACGCATATGCTTTTGCAAATTACATCCAGTTTTACAAACTGTTTTGTCATGCCTTAACTAATATTGTTATATGACTTCAAATTCATAAAATACCACACACAGATATAAAATGCGTGTTGTACACTATGCATCAAACTACAGACCTAACTGCCTAAATCTGTCACTATTACCAGCTGATTCTGGGGTACTAAGGTGACAAAACACTCGAATTTAGCACTATTTTTATTACGCAGCAAAAAGTCACTTGCCTGTGGTGACTGCTCCTTTCCTGAGCACCCTTTGCTGCATACACCATTCTGTAGTTGGAGACTAATGGTCTATACAGAAAACGTGCAGTACAGGTACTAAAAGAAAGGGTATTTATTCTCGGTCTCATTTGTAGAACTGAACGGGGTATTCATAAAATGAATTAGAAGAAATATTTTAAGGTACTATGCTAGTTATTCTCCATTTTCATCCCTCCCACCCCCGCAACCCCAAATCCATTCTCCATCTTTCTCTGCCTTGCTGAAACACATGGAGCATATCAACTAGCTCTCTTGTTCTTTAGCTTCTTGCTGGACTCAGCCAATAGAAAACAATGGAAGGAGATGGACTGGTGGGAGGAGAAAGTGGTCAAGACAGTTCCTCCCCCACCTCTTCCTCTTTGCCTCAGCTCCATACTTCTGGCAGTAGCTGCTTTTACAAACAGCTCCTATAAGGAAGCCCTTCCTCCCACTGAGACTGTAGCTCTTGTCAGGCTCCCAGCAGACAGTGGATGCTGACCACATGGTTCTCTCCCTCTGCTACTTCAGGCCCATGGGGGTTAACAGTTTCACCTTGTTATTAGTTGCAAGGTACCTGAGGTCCAATGTTGGTGCCTCTACCCCATCCATACCTCTGTAACTAGTCCCTCTGCAACCCCAGAGTGTGCCCCTGCTTGCTTCCAGGATTCTAACTAATACAGCTCCAATGTTTTAAAACAGTAACCTTATACTGAAAAAGAACGTATAAGTAAATTAAAAAAAAATCAGCAGCATTTAAATATACCAGCGCTCCAAGTCAGATAGCCTCCTGGATAGTTGATTGCTTCCCATAAATGTACTAATGAGACAAACATCGCATACAAGATAAATTTCTGACTTCTACTTTCAACATTACCTTCGGATTCAGTTCTTTTAGGACTTCATTCTTCACCTTGACTACTTCCATCCTTCCTCTCTCCCTCCTCCGTAGCATCCTTCTAATTTACACTCTACATTATCACTGTCTGTTCTCTCTCCCTTGGCATGTCACCTTGTTCTCTACTGCATTATAAGGATCTCACCTTCAGATTCCCACACATGCAGCAAATTACCACATATCTATCTTTAAAGTCTTGTTGACTTTTCTTTCTAGGTCTATGTTTTCACTTTTGAAGTAAACCTATAAAATTCTAAAAGTTCCTAATTAGACTCCACAAAATATAGAAGCTATCATCCAGGCTTGCAGTCAGACATCCATAACCTTGAATTCTTTGGAAGATACAAATATGGAAGACATCAAGGTGGTAAGCATTTCTACCCTCTATGTTTATCAACTAGAATGCAGGGACCACCGTGAACATATGGTGTAAAGTGCAAGGTTCTGACAACAAATGACACAGTATTTACCAATAAAAGCATGGGAAGATGTTAATAATCACAATGAACTACAAATATATGCCCACAGGCAACTCATTCAATTTCACTGAAAGATAGGTTCATTTATGAATTTAATTGTATGTGTTTAAACATTTTTGTTGCTGTTTCATTAATTTCCCATAAAAAAATAACATGATACACTGAAGAAAAGAAAGATCATAAGTTTCCATTCAACAGCATTCATTAAGTGCTCGAATGTCCATGGCATACTAAGAATTAACATTTACTTTTATCATTTATGACTTTTCTTTCGCATCACAGCTTGAAAGTTCATTTTTGCATCATTCAAGATGAAAAGTTCCAGATTCAAAAAGGATAGTACAGGTTGACCTATCATTTTATTTTTACACAAAACAGCATGGATGTATAAGATGAGTTCCACGATAAAATAATAATAGCTAACTCTTATATGCGTCAGGCTCTGTCTGAAGATGTCATGTGTATTATCAGTGCTCACCATGAGATAGTCCTATTATTCCTCCCATCTTCCAGAGAAGGAAATTGAAGTACAGAGCAGGTAGCTGACTTATGCAGGGTTATGTGACAGTAAGTGATTGACCCAGATCAAAATCCTGCTAGTTTGACTTCATTTTTCATGCTCTTAAACATTATCCTAATTACATTCACCAACTGGGCATCAGCACAATTTTCAGTGATTTTCAGAGGATGATAAATTCGTCATTGATTTTATCCCTTGAGGACTTTTTTCCTAACTTAGGGTCTTCTCCCACTGCTCTCCAGTCTCGCAGTCTCTAACTACAACCACCACCACCACCTGGCTTCACCAGTAGTAATCCAGAGTCTACATTATTTGCACTTTTCTCATCCTCCCATCCTACATCAAAGTTTCCATGCTCTCCGTTAAGGCTGATTTTTTCCTAAAGTGAGAATGAATGATGAGATTAACCCTCCCAAAAGGCGAGTACATCTGTTTGTACCCAAATGAATTTTTGATTTGTGGCATACTATCTAAGAGGAGAAATGTCCTCCAATGGTCCAATAAGCTTTGGCCTCTGTACTTACTTTCACTCATCTTCTAGAGAATCAGGGGAGCTGACATCTTGCTAATTATGGAAGGCAACTACTAAGAATTAGAACTTGCACCCAAAATAAGAGTCACGCTACAAAATGTTTGATAATTCCATCTTTTAAAGAATCACAATCTTGTTAAGTTATGCTGATATTTTTACAGGGTATTCTAGAACATGCCATATATTTTTAGCTGACATTGATTGAGCATGTTCTACAGGTCAGTCTCTGTGCTGGGAACTTTACAGGTGCTTTACTGAGCAAGTGAATTTGCTAGAGGAAGACATAAACAAACGATATCGTCTAAGATAAATGTTTAGTACACTTTCCAACACATAGTTAAATGCTGAGCTACAATTAAAACAAAGTTATATTAGCCAATTAAAATCAACGGAGAATTCATACATGATAAACATCACAAACCAGATAATTGATTACAACAAAATATTAATTTGGGTTCCCCATTTAATTATTTTCATACTAAATCTATTTCTTGGCCCAATAATTTATTTCATGACTTTTAAAATCACATTAAGATTTGCCAGTCTCAATTAAACCTGTGTAATGCATTATCAAGTATAAACAACTGTGAAATGCCATAAGATTCTGATTGTCCTTAGCCAAAATGAGATGATAATAATTAGCTTTTGAGAATAATAAAACAAGCCTAAGATTAAGCAAATCCACACTGTTAGTGACTAAATTTACCTAGCTTCCAATTATTAAATGAACGTTTCTATGTCTCTAAAATCAACCTCTTCAAAAATCCCAAGGAAACCATCTGGAAAAAGGCAGAAAAATAAATTATTACCATTTACAGCTTCCAGTTTTATCTTCACAACCCAAAAAACTGAATGGGTTTAATTCAACCTCCTTCTGATTTATAGCAAATATTGGTGGTTTGAACCAGAAGCAGTACTTTAAGAGACTCTGTAATGAGCATGTAAGTGGCTATGGCACATAGACAGAACAATCTCTTATCTCCTTAGTCTTACGCTACACACAAACCTGATGGTGAAAATTAACCTTCTTTGCAGTTCAACATTTCTAATTAGAAGAGACATCAAAAAGATGATGCTTTAGAAGGCACTAGGGGCCGTAATATTCTAGATAGTCTTTGAAACAGAGCTCTGCAGCCTCACTGTATATTTTAGCCTGCTGTCTAAAGGAAAAGCAATAACCAGATGATGTTTCAAAGTGGTTACGGCTTTTTGTGGCAAGTTGTGTTATATTTTCTCATCTTATCTTTTTATACTTATTATTAAGAAGCAGACATTCTAGTACACAGCATCTATTTATTGCTCTTGGCCCTGAATGTGTAAGACAGTTCACGCCATCAGACTGTGCTTTATCAAAAGTTCCCTTGGTATAATATTTAAAAATGTTTGAGAACTGACTAGTTCACTTATGATCCCTTTTTTTTTTTTTGGAAGTTGATTTTATTTTCTCTGCATAGAGCAGAAAAGGGGAGAAGAAAGAAGATGCTCTGAACTCAGCGTAGATTAGAATACAAAATCTTAAAATAAAAGGCCATAGAGGCTAAGCCCTTCCCCAGGAAGGAATTCCTCTTACAACATCAATGGCTAATCAGCCATGGCTAAAGTTTTCACCACTGGGGAACACTTCACAAAAGAGTTCATTCTCATTTTAGACAGTTACAGATTTTATGAAGTTCTTTCTTACTCTGAATTGCTGTCCTTATCCTACTTATTCTAGTTGCGTCCTCTGGAGAAATACAGAAGAAGTCTCCTCCATCTTCCCACATCCTCCTTCTTGGAGCATGGGAAACAACCTTTATTTCTTTCTTTATTTTTCCCATCTCTGTATTAAATATCAATTCTTTCAATTATTCCTCATATGACATGGTTCCCAGATGCTGCAAATAAACTGGAGTTGTAGTCTGACTTAAAAACGTTCCTAAATGGAATGCAAAGAAGAGATCTGAAGTGTCATTTATTTCTCACTTATTTACACCTATATCTGACACAACTGGAAGGACTGTCCAGAACCCAATGGTCTACCCAGGAGCCATATCTATGCTAGCTCTCCTTCTTGTGATAACACACATACATATATACATACACACACACACACATACCAGGCATGGGGATGGTTCTACGATGAAAAGTGGGTCAGAGAACCTCATCTCCCTGGCCACATTGATTGGTTGAAAGAATACTCACAAGTTCCAAGCTAGGCTAATCAGAGTCATTCCTCAAGATTTCAAACTGGAACTCAGAGAAGGCCTACTTTCCTCTTGGCTTGTGGAGCTATTGGAGATGACAGCTATTTACCCATTTAATGAGATAAGCCAATTTGGTAGAATGAAGTCAATATGCAAAGGAGAGTAGGGAGAAAGACCCAAAATCTCCAGTTGCAGTCATTCCTGAAACCAACTTTACCACTACCTTTCCTGTGGTCTGGTTATTTAAGCCAATAATTCTTCTCTGGCTGAATTCAGCTAAATTTAGGTTTTCATTTGCAACACCTATCTATTACAATCTATTACAATATTCATAGGGTTCCAACTACTCTAATAGGACCAATAAAACGTGGGTCATAAAAGAGAAAAATTGCCATCCCACCCTACAAAAGGTATGGATGGAATCTCTTTCCAGCGTTATTTAAGAGATACTCTTATGAGAACAATACTCACCAAAGAAGATCAAAGTCTATCTTCCCTAACAGCCTAAGCTCCATAGGGCTGACAATATCTGTTCAAAATCATATTCCTAGAACTATCACGGTGCCTGGCACACAGGAAGTGCTTACGACACCCTCCACTATATTTTCCATAGTAAACAGAAGGAACAATTGGCAAAACATTGAATATAAATCACCAAAATGAAGACACGAGTTCCCTGGGGAAACCTTAGACATATCATTTCACCGCCTTAGAATTAAATTACCCACCAACAGTATAAATCGTGGGACTATAATATCTCTTCAGTCTTTTTTAGCCATAAAAAAAAAAAGCTGTGATTCTATGCATACTCAACAATGGTAAAGAAGAGTCTTCTAAAGACCTGGGCATGCAGATAAAGAGAAAATGCACAGTAATAAAGAAGGAAGCATAAAGATAATAAGAAAGAATAACCTACCAAAGAAATAATTGGGGGGAAAAGCAAAGGAATAATAATGGGAAGAAATCATCAGTGATATGATAAAAGAGGTCATTCAGATGTGCCATTTTCCTATTAGCTTCCTATCTTATTCTAACCAATTTCTGTGATCAGAAATGCCCTCTGCGCTGGATCTAAACTGCCAGCCTCTGAGCCTTGCCCCTTCCTGGGCCCATATAATCCACAGGATGGCTCCTTCAACCTCACCATGCATCTCCTTTCAGAGTTGGCTTCCCACTTCTACCTTTGGTCCTAGATGTTCCTACCTCCTCTCTCACTATTCCAGTTTTTCTTGTCATCAACAGAATATATACCCAATTATATCATGTGTCCTCCATCCCTGTTTCCTATCTTGTTCCCTGCAATAACTGATGCCCAAATGTCTATAACTTTCAATTTATTTTTAAAGTTTGGAACTTTGGGTTCTGTCTTAATACAAAAAATCATACAATGGCATCTCTAGAAATTAAAGTGACCCATTTACACTGAGCTGCTCTAAGGAACTGACCTTGATCCTTTTGTGAAAGAAGGTCTTGATGATGGAAAATATTGTTACAATTGACAACTAATGTCTAAGTCTTACTGTATACCTGCATATTAAGTACTAAGTATCATATACTGGCATATTATACTATGCATAGACACTATGCTAAGCACTTTGCATGCATTTGGCCACTCAGTTCTCATAACACATCTACGAGAGAAGCACTAATTATTACCTATGCTTTAAAGATGAAGAAGTTGAGGCTTAGAAAGAGTACTGTGTAACTCCTGGTTACACAGCTAGTAAGCACAAGATCCATATCCATCTGACTCCAGAATCTTTGCTCTTACCATTACCTGACCCACGGGGGCACTGATCCTTGTGAGAAACAGGGAGGGAAAGCTTGGGGAGAACCAAAAGCAAAGAGACTAGGAAGTTAAAATCAACATGACCTATTCTTGATTTTGCTTAGAGTCAGCCCTATTTGAAAAAGAAACTTGTTCCCATTATGTAGCAATAGATTATCTGCCATTTTGCATTGTGGAAATGTACCCTCCATTATCCAGGCTAATCTAGTTGACTGTAGAATGTTATACCCAGACATTCCAATGACAGACAACTAATTCAATCTTCTCTGTGAGGAAGATGCTACTGAACATCTCTTCAACTTTTTCCCTATAGCTTTTGATGCAGGACACCTCACATAAACCACAACTACTCCATCTAGATGCTGCAGCATCTAGAGAAGAAAAGTAACTAAGAAGGGGAGAGTGGAGGAGGAGGAAAAGGAAGAAGGATCATAAAAGTGGTACCAAAAAACACACTATCACAAAAATTAAAACAAAACAGTGCAGGGTGATTATCTGATAACTTGTGATTCAGGGAGACACGAGTGTTCATGGTCCATCGCTAAACAAAGAAAAGCATTTGACTGTGCAATAGAAACCATATGTTCAAATAGCCGAGGTGGAATTTTCCCATGTTACAGAGCAGACAGACACTGAGTTTCTCCTATAAAAGTGAGACCTTACTGCTGTAATCTATGCGTGGTCTGTGGCAGCAGCATCACTTCATCACTAAGCAAAAGTCCAATTAGTTTTAGATTCTATAATTTCTAATTCCTTCAAAATCTTCACCTGTCTACTAAGACTTTTATATACATTGGTCGAAAATAATGCTGATCTTTACTGAAGAGTCATTAGATGCTTCTATTGATAATCAAAGTCTCTAGTTTTAGTGAAATAGAAGCTGGACATCAGACCAGCAAACTCTTTTGGATCGTTCAGGAATTAATACATAGGCGCCTAAAAACAAAAAGTGCAATTTGGGGTGAAATGTAGCAGAGATTGTCTCTCACTAAAATATTAGTATTGTATGTTAGAAAGTTTGAAGTAAAACTTAATTGGAAAACTGTTTTAAGCTAAAATAGAGTGGCAGGATCTAAAATACTACACAATTAGAAATCTTTAAAAGTAAAAAGGTCTTTAAAATATACTAAGGGAGGAGTCTCATGCCTTCATTCCCAGCCCAACCAGCCTCTTATTCTAACCAATTTCCATTAAACAGTGAAAGGAGCAAGGAGGAGAGAAAGTATTTGAAAAACTGCCAGAGGAAAAAAATCCCATAATGAAATTTTGCTCATTCTTGGAGAAATGAAGTAGAATTAGATGCTTCAGTGGTGGTGAATTCCAGAATCTGGGTAGCTTCCAGTAAGTGAAGCTTTTCCATAATGTCAAATGCAAAAGCTAACTGATATCAACATATTGAGCTTGAGTTTTTAAATTTCTACTTCCTTACACCAAATTGTTTGAAACCTTTAAGATAAAAACTTCAATAAACTAGTGTTTCAAGCTTTTAATATTTTAGTCCCTTGAGCAAGCATGTCAGATTAATCTTCAAACTGCACTGGGCAGAAAGAACATTCAACCAAATTCTTAAGCCTATGCCTCTCTCAAAAGATGTTAATAATGTAAGCAGTTTCATTGGCTATTCAGATTTCAAACTTTCCTAATTCTCAGCAGTATTACTATTTAAAAGTGGGGGGTGGGTGGCAGAGAAAGCCATTCTATCCTGAAAGGAAGGGATTTTACTTATTACATTCTTATATTCACTCAGCATTTAGCACACTGCCAGGCACACAGTAGGCATTTAACAAATACTTTTGGAATGAGTTGGTGGATTGTCCTGGGGGGAAGTGGAAATCTTGCTGAGAACAGCATGAGTCCAAATCCTGGCATTGCTCAGCAACAAAGACCATCTCCAGAATTAGGGTTATCGAGGTAGAGCAGGAATTTTGAACGCATATCTTCAAAGCGGCATCAAGAGGATTGTTTCCTGAGCTGGCAAGCAGCCACCCAAGAACCACTTATGGAGGGATTAGTCTCGTCTCTGGCTTCAGCATGCCTGGAAACCTCCGGCCTTGCCTCTCTATGTCAAGCTCCCCTGCCTTTTACCAGGTTTGGGTTTCCACTCACATAACTTAAGTACAAGATCCGACCTTGTTGGTCTAACCCAGGCTCCTTGCCATTCTACGGTTTTCCCAGCGTCTGCTCTGAGGGAGGTCACACCATGCTGGGCACAAGGAAGGACACACACAACGGCTCCGGACACCTTTGAAGGTGAAAGGGAAGTGGCAGGAAGCGATGGGGCGAGGGGAGGAGCGAGTTCAAGACCAGGGCACTATCCAGAGGCTTCTTATCCCTCTCCCAAAACCAGTGCCCCAATCCCCAGAAGATGCTGGGGAACCACCAGCACGCCTAGAGAGCGCAGGGCCACCCGAGGTCGGGGAATGGGGGAGATGGGCAGGGAAGTGGCAGGAAGCGGGACGGGGCACGGGACAGTACCTGGTGTGGCTGTGGTTGCGGGGACAGTCTTTCTTCTCCATGATGGCCGGCACACAGTTGGTGAGCTCCGTCCAGTCGGCGTGCAGCCCGCAGCTCCAGCCGGTGGAGAAGCGGGAGAAGAGCCACGTCTCCTTCTTGCCGGGCCGGTGGCAGGTGCACTTCTTCTGGCCCGCTTTGCAGCTACACGGCTGCTCCAGCCGGATGTTCTTCACCAGGTGCCGGCCGAACGTGGTGCCCCCGGTCTTCTGGATGTGCAAGAACACGATCACGTCGCGCCCTTTGATGTTGAAATCCACGAAGCGGGTCAGGTCCTTCAGGGTGAAGTTAAAGCGAGGCACGAACCGGAGCAAGGAGCCGTTCTCGGGGGCCTCGGGGTCCGGCTCCTCTTCCTCCTCCTCCCCTTCCTCCTCGGGGTCCCCCGGGTCCTCGTCTTCGTCCTCCGACGCCGCGACCCCCCGCGGCCCCTCGGGAGGCCCCCGGGGCGGTGGGGGCAGCTGGGGCCGCCGCTCCCACTCCTCGAGGGGCGGCTGTGCCCGGCGGGCGGGTCCCGCAGCTGCAAGCTGGCCGGCCTCCCCCGCGCGGGGCTGCTCCCCGAAGTTGGCACAGGAGCTGGTGCAGGAGGGGGACACGTACTGGTACATGATGACCACGAAGAGGAGAGTGAGCACCGGCGTCAGGAGCCACTTGTTGAACCTTTCATCCATGGTCCTGCTCTCAGGCCGGCAGACGAAGCGGCGGCGGCAGCGGCGCGGACGGGCGCCCGCTCGGAAGTTTCGGGGACTCCGGGGCGCGGCTCCGAGCCCGCCGCTCCTCCATGCCCCTGACGCCGAGGCGTGCGGCTGGCTGGCGGCCCCGCGGCACCCGGGGGCTGGCGGGGCCGGGGCCTGGGAGCCGAGCGGGAAGGCGGGCGCCGGCGCGCGGCTGCGGCGTGGGGAGCCCTGCGCTGCCGGGGCGCCCGGCTCGGCCGGATCCCTGCTCCCTCCCGGGCGCGGCGCGGGCTCTCAGGCGACGCGGGGCATCCCGCCGCCGGCGCTCGGGCGCTCAGGCGCAGCGGAGCGCAGCTCGGGTGCTGGACCTGCCCCGGGCAGCTGCGGCCGCGAGCGCGGGGGCTGCATGAGGCTCGCCAGGGCGCCGGCCAAGGGCGAAGGCGCGGCCCGGCCCCGCCGTCCCGGCCGGCCGCGGGCACCGCGCCCCGCCCGCGCGCCCGGCGCCTGTGCCCTCCGGTCGCGGGGCGCGGGAGGCGCGAGGACGGCCGGCGCACGCCGCAAGTTTGCCGAGGAGCCCCTGCGGCCGCTGCGGGCGAGGCGCCTGTGCGGAGCCGCCTCTCCAGGCGAGTCGCACTGCTGCTCCGGGTCGGTCCGCCCAGGCGCGGGCACGCAGACACACTCGCACACACAGGCTGGCACCGCCACAACCCGCCAGCCGGTGTGACGGGAGCCGTGCTACCCGCAGCAAAAACCTGCCCTAGGTACGGAGCATGCGCCAAAGCCTTCCCCAGCCCCGGAGGAGTTTCCAGGGGAGGAGTCGGCCGCTCCACGGGGCTCGGAGGAGGCAGCTGGGGGTGGGAATCCCTTCAGCCGAGAGCGAGAATAGATTTGGGGGAAAGGCAAAGGCGGAGCGAGGACAGGCCCAAGGAGAGCGTCGCTGGCGCTGATCTGAGACCGCCAGATCTGCAGTTTCTCAATCTGAGTGGACAGAAATCTGGCTGGCCTATTTGCAGGGATAACACCTGCACGCTGCTGGGCAGACCCACCTAAACCGGACTTGACACGAGTTGGCCGGTCCCTTGTCGGCAAGGGAGACTGGCTCCAGCCCGCTTTTAATTTCTACCCAAGACATTCTAACTGGTCCTCAAGTTTTATTCCAGTCGTTCCTTAACTACAACTGCTCCTCCACAACTTGGTCCAACTCTACAGCTTTCTTCAACCAGCATCCATTCATCAGTTATCCATCAGGAGCCTACGTATCTCAGGCTCTGTGTTCAACACACGCTTCATTTCTTCCAGCACCAGACCATCCAGCCCACAACCATGCAGTACTTAGAACGTAAGAGGAGTTTATGGGTCACCTCCTAAAATTCATCCTGCTAATACACACTGAGCTCCAAAACGTGCGAGATTCCCCCCTTCCCCGCAACGTGGACCATAGGACCTACTCTTAACTGTATTTCATAAGCTAAATAAACTCCGTTTAGATGCAAATGTTTTTTAAAACTTTATTTTGCAAACATTAAATTTTGCATCTACCTGAGAACCAAATCTTTGTTGACTAACAGTCTCTGTTTTTCAGATAATGATTAGGTGTAACATCAAATTGAAGTAACTGCCCCTCCACAATCCCTGGGCCTGCCTGACCCAAGAGGAGAGTGGCAGGGTGTTGAAGGCGGAGACAATGCAGTTTGATTCCCAGGTGCAGGCCAACATGTCCCTCCTGGCTACCCTGCCACTCCCAGTCCACTACGCCTGGCATTCCACGCCTTCACAGCAGCCAGGCTTCCCACCTGGCCTCTTCGGGGATCTATGCGGTACTTGACTCTTCCTGAGACACAGTGCTGATCTCTTCCATTTGTCAGACTGTCCCCTTCCCAGCCATCAGTTAAGACCCAGATCTCTTCCAGAGATGCTAACGCTTTCCCATAGGGAGTTATTTTTATTGTTCTGGGCAGGTGAGATTCTTCTCAACAAAGCTTTCTTCCTCTGCTTCCTTTCCTCTTTTCAACTCTATAAACAACCACAAACAGTGCCCTTCCTGGTACTGTACGAGCCTATATTAGTAAGAAAGGTGTTGGGTAAAATGAATCAGCTGTTTTAATGCTTAGTTGATTCTATTTCTTTTTCTCTCACTTAAAGTTTAAAATTCTATTAACGGCATCACACTACACTCCAAAGCAAGAAATTGATAGAACAAAAACCCAATAAAACCCAACAATTATTTCCTGAGTGCATCTAACTAATGGTATTGCCTCTTTTTAAAAATGTTACCTTTGCTTTGGCAAAGTACAAATTCATTATATTTTTTATATTACTTTATTTTGGAAGTTTCTCATTTTCGATAAAATCACTTGATATCACATGGATAAATATAACCTTGTTAGCTACCCAAATGTATAACCTGAGTGCTGGTGGCAATTTGTATAATAGAAAGCACTTTCCTAACCATTATCTCATTTGCGTCTCAGAACAACACTCTAAGGAGATAAGAGAAGTGTAATATCCCATTTCAGAGATGAGGAAACTGAACCAAGGAAAACTAGATGACAGCAGATCCAGGATTAAAAACCACTAACATCCCTGAAATATGTTCAAATCACCATTGAAGAGATCCAATGAACATCAACAACAGAGACCATAATTCCTCTATCCCCTCTTGAGACTGTGTCAAGAGGCAGGAAGAGATGATAGAATTGCAATAGAACAATTAAATTATCTTCCCCCTCTCTCTGGCTTTATAGGCAAAGCTGAGAAATCTCTACATCCTGTAGTATTTTGGCACCTAGCCTGTGAGTTTCCAGATAGACAGGGGAAAGACAATAACAATCTTAACATGATTATATCATTGTCAAAAGAAATTATTTAGGAGAATTTCGGAAGAAGAAATTATGACAAATATAACAGCTATATTGCTAACAAAATGTATGTTTCCATAAATAAGTGTACCTTTAACCCTTTTCAAAGAATGTTATCCCAGAAGATGTTTTTGCTTTCAGCAAAATAACTGATGGAGCACCACCATTTCCTTGAGGTAACCACAATGAAAGCAATGCAGAGAAGCAAGCAATTACGTAGATAACTCAGGCGTGTACCCAAGTGCTCATTTTTAATGATAGGTAACTTTGGTTGTGTAAATACAGACTGCCCCAGGTGTGGTCTCCCTATTACAGTTGTGGAACTTGGTGGGAACCTAATCGAAGCTGTTAAATCACGCAATAAACAGGCTTCCTTATCTACAAGGGCAGACCTCACATTCAGGCGAAAATGAATAGAAACTTTCTAAAATTGAATGCTCTCCAGGTAAAAAGAAAAAGACATGTTTGCATTCAGCCTACTATAGTTACTCCACGATGACACCAGCTGGCAATTGTTTCTGGCTAACAGATTGCAGCTACTATGATTCCTACACAAATTATTAAAATAATAAAAATAATGTTTTCAAAGAGCTTTCCTCCACTTCCTTTGCCAGTCTAGCAGTGAGCTTAACACTATCTGGGAAGCAATTTGTTCACCTAATTTTATGCCTTAATAAGCTTTACTACAATTATTGTCTTGCCTGATTCCTTCTCTGTCTTTACTTTAGTACTCTTCCTCCCTGTTCTTCTCAAATATTCTCAAATCCATTAACAACATCACACTCCCCTAGGATTCAAACTTTTGATTAGAACAGTCCCCATTTAATCAAGTTCAATTGGGAGATAAAATTGCGTCTCAACTTCTCCATTTTCCCTTTGGTGCCAGAAACTGCCTTGGAGAATGTTGAGGAAACCCTGGAGAGATTAACAACCCAAACAATCACAGAGAATAGTTTTGGATCCCCTGCACTGGCACACAGGAAGATAGTGATATGAATGCTCTTCCATAGAGATGAAAAACAAAATAGGTTATGTAAGTCATTGGCAGCATGAATCTCTCCTTCAAGAATACAAAGTGCTCTTAGACACTGAAATGACTTTTTTTTTCATTTTTGTAAACAAACCAAAAAAAAAAGCCCCTGTGGTAAGCAGTTTTACAGATAACCAGGAAAGCAGTAGCTTTCTTTTTCCTGAGGAGGTTAAGCAGAAGAGTTTGTATAGGCAAGGCAAACTACAGAAAGGATTGATATACACTGAATGTATTCCAGTTCACCACATGATTGTAACTTTGGGGCAACCACAACCCTATATACAGCTTCCCATAAAGTTCTATTTATATGAACAGTTCATTCTTTTCTTCGTTATATAACTCTCTTCATCCACAACAGAGAGCTGCCTATGAGCGATGAATGGAAACTATGCTACCTGTATTCAATTAACTCAGCATAGTGTAAGCAGTTGCAATGATCTTTTCAAGGTAGATATTCACTTATTTCTTCAACAAGAACTTGTCAAGCACCTACTGTCTACCAGGTGCTGTTCTGAGTGCTTTGGATACAACATTAAACAAGACCAATAAGGATCCTGCCCCCATGTATCTTACATTCCACCAGTGGAAACATAAACAATGAGTAATCAAACAAGATCCAGTCGTTTAATCCACAGATACTTATTGAGCCCCTACTACGTACCAGGTGTTTTTAGGTATTTGGAATACTTTAGTGAACATTGAAGGCAATCATTTTTGTCCTCAAGTGTTCAAATGCTAGCAGGGTAAAATAGCTGGGCCTTGTAGACCACGGTAAGAATTTTACTCTGCAAGAAATGGGGAGCCACTGGAGGATTTGAACAGTTTTAAAAGGGTCATTTTGACTGTTTTGTTGAGAACAGACTATGAAAGAGCAAATGTAGAAGCAGGAAAACGTTTCACTTAAGTGGCTATCTCGTAACCAAGACAGGGTGGTAGCAGAGGAGGGGTGGTAAGTGGTCAGATTGCTTGCATTTTTAAGACAGAACTATCAGTGTTTCCTGGTTGTTTGAATATGGGATATAAAAGGAAGAGGAAGCCAAAGATGACATCAAGGTTTAGGGCCTCAGCAACTGGAGGGATGGAGTAGCTGTCAACTGGGATATCAACTGAGATCATTACAAGTGCTATCAGGGTAACTAAAGAAAGTGATATAACAAAGAATAGATGGCAGAGGTGGAAAGAAGGAGGTAGTCCTTTCCATTGGGCAGTCGGAAAAGACTGTTGTTATGTAAAGGCAAAGGAGCCAAGCTCTGAAGGATTAGAGTAAACCAGCCGTGCCAAACATCTTAGAGAACAGCTTTCTAAGCAGAATGACAAGTGCAAAGGTCTGGAGTGGGAAAGACCTTGGTGGGCTCAAGGTAGAGAAAGGACACTAGACAGGGTGGCTGGGGGCAGATTATTCAGAGCCATGATAACGGGTACAAAGGAGCGCTGGGGAGTTTTAAGCAAGGAAATGATATGACTGATGTTGAAAGCTCACTCGGCTTCACGAAGAATGGATTAGGATTAGGAAGGATAAGAAAGAAAGACAGAAAACCAGTTGGGAGGCTAGCGCAGTTTTCCAGGCAAGAGATGATGGGGGCTTGGACGAGGATGGGAGCAGGGGAGAAAACAATTTATAGTCATCAGTCCACAAACTCGATATGGAATGATCTAACTTCCTTCATTTTCTAACAACAGAATGAAACTTTGCCAGTAAGATTCCATTTCCTGAGATAGAGGAAAATTAAAAGCATCCAACTTAAGTTAACTCAGGACTTCTTGGTTAACCTCTGTCTCTTTGGAGTCAATATTCAAGTTTGCACTTCATTCCCCTTTCTCTTTGCCTTCCTCTAGGTGATCTAAACTACGGGAATTTATGTAGCATCTTGGCAATGGCTGAAGGAAAGGTGGTCTGTGGGGAGTATCCTGTTCCCACTGCCCTCCCTTGATATGTAGTTAGTCTCATCTGGACTCAGGTATAAGTCTTGATTTCTGCCGAGTGTTCTGCTGCCCTGTTAGAAGCTTAGCATCATGTCCACATGATCTGCTCCTTACTCAAGCGAACTATGAGGCCTTTTTGTCTGCCAGCACCTTCAGCTCTTCTATGCCCTTTTCTCAGGGGCATGTTTGCATCTAAATCAGTGGTTTTCAACCCCATCAGACCCAATATTCATTTTTGTTGAACAAATATTTTGAAATAATACCTTTAATAATCTCAACTTAAATGTCATAAGTAATAGAATCTAATTACACACATAATTTGACAAAATTAACATAAAATGCCCTAATCAGTAATATAAAGGAGATTTAAAAAGTAATTAATAATAGAACTCTGTACATTTCAACATGCAAAGGCTCAGACCTACCTAAAGTAGTCAACATAAAGAAGCGGTCAGATGCTTGTGTCTCTTAAATATCTTGTTTGGACAAAGAGAAGGAAGATCAGAAGCCATCCCTTTCAAGAAGAGATCGAAAGAGCAGAGGTGTTAGTGGATACTAGAATTAAAAATAGTGGTAGGGTAAGGAAGAATAGACTTGACTTATAAATATACATACAATAAGAAAAAGCGGGAAATATCCTTAAATGAAGCAGAGATGACACACCAAAACAAATTACAGATTTTTGGAGTGAAGAAAAAAGGGAAGTATGATTCTCACAAATGAGCTAGGTTTTCTTTTTAAATGTCAGGTCAAAATACTTCTCTATAATATAAAATATCTCAAAAAACATACTTTGAAATCCTACTACGCATCAAAGCTAATCCGATTTCTGAATGTAGTGGAATATTTGAAAGTCATGTGAAGGCAAGACAATCCTACCATTGCAACCACCAAAGAAATACCAGTAGAGACTCCCCATCATTGTGAGAAGCCCAAACACTCCCCTAGGCATTGACATCACCCCCATTGAGAATCTAGTAACTCCCCTTCCTTTCCTCTGTCAAAGTAAATTAGTTTGGGGGAGATAAAAATGCCAAATCAGTGCATATTTTTTCTCACTCAGTCAGACTTTGGCTCTTGATAGGTAAAGCCACACTCCTGGAATTTTTTTAAATGGTGTCTACTTTTTTCTTTAAAAAGTCTGGTTTTGCATTTGAAACCAAGACTTGCAGACATGAATTACCCAAGGCCGCATAGCTAGTAAGTGACAGTACTTAGATTTGAACCAGGTGGTCTGACTCAGGGATGGGGAGAAGTGACTGGATTCAAGATAGATGCTAGAAGCCTAATCAATAGGACTTGCTGAAAGATTGGATAAGGGGGAGTGAACAAGGGATGAATCAAAGACGATTCTGAGATTTGTCATTTGAGCTACTAGCAGGCTGACAGTTCTATTTACTGAAAAGGGGTAAATGAGAGAGAAACCAGCTGGGAGCCTGGGATTCAAGAAGGGTGAATTCTGAGTTCTGCTTTGGATAAGTTAAGTGTAAAATACTAATAGACAGTCAAATGGAGATATCAATCAGCTGGATATGGGATCTGGGGCTCAGATATGACTGGACAGGAGATAAAATTGTGGTGGTTTTAATAACATAAGTACCACATAGCAGTGAGTGTTCTATAAATGTTTGTTGAAAGAATCTGTGAAAGATTAAGTAAGCAACTACTGTGGTCCAAGAGAGAAGTGAGACACAAACAAAAGGAATGGCAGTAGAGCAAAAGAGCAAAGATCTGAGAAACATTCTAGAGGTAGAATCAATAGGATCTAGTGACTAAGTATGAAGAGGTAAGAGAGGAAGAAATTGAGGATGACTCAACGTGTCCTAGGTTGGAAAGCTACATGGATGGTAATGCCATTAATATGGGAGGAGAAATACATAAAGGACTGGCAGGGAAATCAATGTAGATAATTATTATTCTCAGCAAATTAAAATGTTCTCATTTTTCACACAACTTTGAGCAAACATTTACATTTCATTTTAAGGAAGCGGGCTTTAAAAATATACCTTCGTTTTTCTGCAGCAAAACAGATAACCTTAGCTTAATTATTAGCTTTGGAAAGAAAAGTCTAGGTAGAAGTCTATTTTGTAAAGACTATTTTCACTTTCCTAATGTTTCATATGATAAATCAGGATGCAATGCTCCTCTTTTCTACATTGGCAATGAATTTTATCCTCTCTCTCTCTCTTGCTGTCGAGAGAGACAGAGAGAGAGAGAGAGGGAAATGTATCTCTATCTCTCTCTATATATCATAAGAAATCAAGTATCTAAGGCAGGCTCTAAGAGACACCATGGGTAGTTGTTCTTTGCTCCCTTAGGATGGCGTTTTCCAACAGGGAAAGAGAGAATCTGTAGGCTGCCTGAGGGCAGGCTTTAATTTGGACTCTATCTTTCTAAAGCGCTTAGCACATGCTTCACACTTAATAAGTAGGTGAATAAGTATTCTTTGAATAAGTTAAGCAATAAATATACTCTCCTTTTAAATTGCCACAGGAGTTTCCACAGACTTCCTTGCTAACATGCACCTAGCCTCAAACCTCTGACACTTCTCACTTGTGTCTTATCTAAGGTGGAAGTGAGCATTGATTCCCTTGGCGAATCATTCAATTGTGTTCCTACAACCAATAACAATCTTTTTAGTATGATCTTTTGCTACCATTTCAACTGATGTTCCCATGGTCTGATGAATTACACGAAAAAAACCACCAAAATTCTATTACGTATATATATGAATATATGTATTCATTTATCAAAAAGACTGGTCACCTTGCCATGGAAGCATAGTAGCTATCGGGCAAAATTATTTTTGCTACCTTCTAATGATTATTATACAGAATCCTATTATCTTCAAAACATATACATATACCTTTGTTTCCCCTGAGGAATCAAGCAGTAAACACTTACTGTCCTCAGAGCATTTTCGTAAAGCTTTGAGTTCTGCTCATTATTGTTCTAGTTTTCTATGTTATCAAGAAGGTATATTCTAAATGTAAAAATCCCAGCAGTTTAATGTAGCTATAAACCTGCCTACCCAAACCCAAACTCAGGCCCTACACACAACCTCAGAAGTGCATATCCATTTTTATTCAATTAATTAATGTATTTGTTTTTAAAATCATGCTGTGAAATGCATGTTTTTTAATCCAATTAATACTTAATTGTGCTCCAGACACCCAAACAATATACTTTTTTGCACAAAAAGTCATTTCGAAACAGTTGCTCTTTCATTTTTCCTCCCTCCGTAGAGCATAGCTGTCTGCTGATCATTCTTTCCTGTGAATTGCTCTTAAGCATTTAATGCTAATTCTTCCCAGCTATTGTTAGTTAAATGTTGTTCTTGTGATTTGATAAGGCAATGATACATCATTTAAGTGTCTAACTGGAAGGTGCTGTCCTAATGTAGCAAATGCAAAAACATCTCATTCCTCTGAAAAAAAAGGAAATTGAAACATCTGGACTTCTGGGCCTTTGTTGTGATAAGTTCTATTTGCTGAAAGCACAAAGATGGTGGAGCACGATAAAATGATCATGTGCTTCACGCGATGGCCACTTATCCACAGCAAGCACTCCGGTGACCCAGGGAGGAGTGGGCTGGGGAGGTTTGTTAGCTTGTGAAAAGTTAACACCAACTCTACAGATCTTCCCTGGGTCTGTTTCCTGAGTCCTATTCTACCACTCATCTGTATATGTTATCTGTCTAGACTCTACTATCAGCTCCGTCTTCTCACTCTACTATACTCCAGTGGCAAAGACCTATGCCTCTGCACCACACAGACACACAGACACACACACACACACACACACACACACACACACACACACACTTTCTATTCCTGGCAACCTTCCATCAGGAATATTTTTCTGTATCCTGTCCACCTGATGATCCCACTTACACTTCCACACTCAGCTGAAACATCTCCTTTTCTGTAAAGCAATTTGGACACTCCATAATCCTTCTGTTGCAGGTAAAGTTAATTCTTCCTTCTCTGTTCCTCCTCACTGCAATTATGTAGCTCTATTACCATACTGTGTATTTAAATTATGTTTATATGACTGACTCCAGTGAGAGTGTGAACTCCTTGTGGGCAGGCACTATTGATTATTAGTATCTGTATTTATCTAGCTGAGGTAGGCAGAATTCCAACATGATTCCCACTGACCCTTACCCTTGTACAATCCCATCCTGTTGAGTGTGGGCAGGAGCTGTGATTATGTTATGGTAGACGGCAAAAGGGAGATAATCCTGGCTGAACCTGAGTCCTTTAAAAGCAGAAAGTTTTCTCCAGCTGGTAGCAAAGGAAGAATTCAGAGAGATTCATTCCTGCTGACCTAGAAGAAGCAATGAGCATCTTGTGAAATGCCCACAGGGACCGTGTGGTAAGGAATTGCAAGCAGCCTCTAGGAGCTGAGAGGAGTCCCCGACCAACAGCCTTCAAACCTCGATTACACAGATTACACAGCCTCAAGGAACAGAATTCTGCAACAACCTGACTGAGCTTGGAAACAGGTTCTTCCTCAGCACCCCCAGGCAGGAAGTCGCCCCAGCTGACACCTTGACTTTAGCATTGTGAGACCCTGAGCAGAGAACCCAGCCATGACACGCCTGGACTTATAACCTAAAATCTGTGTTGTTTTGGGTCACTATATTTATGGTAATTTGTTACATTGCAATGGAAAATAATACACTAGCCCACTGTCAGTACATACGAAAATTTCATATGAAAATATTGGCTGGTTAGTTCTTGGGTTGATTGGTTTGAATTAAAAAATGAAGTTTTGGAAAAAAAAAAATGAAGTTTTGGAAGGAAGGAAGGGAGGGAGGGAGGAAGGGAGGGAGGGAGGGAGGAAGGAAGGAAGGAAGGAAGGAAGGAGAAAGAGAGAAGGAAGAAAGAAATACACTATTTAGAAAAAGGATTTGTACTGTGGCCCATTCAAGTACAAATGAATTTTCCAAGAATGAATAGACAATTTCTTAGAATGATTGATGGGCCTTTCTGACCTGAACAAGTGCGGCAGACATATTAAGTCTGCTTAGATTAGTTCTTTTGTGTTCACATTTCCTAACTTTGATTCCATTCCTCATCCCTAATCTATCCTTAACCATTTTGTCATCCCTACCCTGACCCCAGCTTGTCTGGTGAAAAAGAAAATCACAGCCCTAGCAACTATCAGCTGGTAGCTGGTCTAGTTGCTACCAGCTAGGCTACAGTGTTTTCCTGTTGAATATAAACAGCTTCACATAATATCAACATCAGGTGAGGATTTCCCATGGTTATGAACCAGGCAAAAATAAGACTACTCTGTAAACAGGCCTGAACATAGACCAAAACAAAGACACTGTGCAATCACAAAATGACCAAACATCTCCATCTCCCAGAAAATATGAATGACAACTGCTTCTCTTCCAATGACAACTCTAGTTCTGCTCCATTCCTCCTGCCACTAAATAAGAAGTACTAAGATACCCATTTACCTAACTGTCTTGCTTTCTGAAAGACCCAATCCAGACCTCTGCTCCTTTGAATCCTCCCCAAATCACTTAACACATGCCCAAATCTTACAATAAGTCCCTCCTAACTCCCTCTTCTCAAGACAATCCATGGTTCCCCGTGGTGCATGGTCTCCTTAGCTGCAGCAAACAATAAACTCATCTTTGTTTTGCTGCATGTGTGTTCCTGGTGGTCTCTAGCTGATGGGCCTCCACAGAAGTGAGGATATTTATGTTAAACACTTCTTGGATGCAATGCTATGTATATTTAATGATTCATTGTTGGGGCATGTCAAAGTCAGAATAGCTGAATCTGAAAGTTTTCATCAAATAAACAAGCTCTCCCTTCTCCAAAGCTGAGGGCTCTTGAGACTTATCTACAAATGCAAGCTCTCAGGAGCTGGTTTCCTCTGTCCAGTAGTGACCAGAGGAAGGAGATGACTATTACAGTGGTGACAAAGCAGCAAATTGGGATTGCAGTTAATCTGATCATGCGTCACTGCCCAAATTCAGTTTCCTTTTTTCTTTCTCATTCCCAATCTCCCAAAACTCTCTACCCCAAAAGCCCCAGTGCACAAACCATGCTTGACTCTGCCCTGGTCCCTATTCCCAAGTAGTAAGAGGGGCAGAAATTCCCTGAGCAAACTTCAGAGTACATAAAGTATATAGGTTTGGACTGAGGCCAAGGGCAGGAGTTTAATTGTTGTTACTTTTATTTAAATAGAAACTTAGATTGTAGCTATGAGTTTTGCTCAGAATAAAGATGTGATAGAATCAAACAGGTATAAATGTGATGAACAAGACTCAAGACAGGTAGGTGAGCTAGGCTCAGATTTGACTAATAATCAAATGTCTGTTCCAGGTAAGCATACAAAGAAAAAGCTGGGAGGGATGGGGTACGGTGAGTCTTTGAGTTTTGATTGCTCTAAACTGGAGAGTCTTGACCTTGGATGAACAATAGAATCATGTTGGGAGCTCTAAAAAAAAACATCCCAGTATCCAGGCTGCATCCCAGACCAATTAAATCAGGATGTGGGCATCAGAATTTTTTAAACTCACCGTGCGATTCCAATGTCAAGCCAAGGTTGAGGACCACTGCTCTAAACAAAACACTTGAGGCTTTTTCCCTGTTTGGTCCTGCTCCTGGCTGCCTTCTTGCAAATAAAAGGTCCAGGCTTCTCCAGATGGGTGTTGATTGCCAAGCTAACTCTTGATTCCTCAAAGAATCAGTGTGACAGCCTTGTTTATGATGGATGACAGCAGTGTGTTTTGGAAATCCAAAGGCTCAGCAGAAAGGGATAGTTGGTTCTCTGAGGGTGGATTATGGGTTTCTCCACGGCCCCATATTTTTTCATCAAATTGAGGAGCTAGAGCCTGAAAGCTTGATGTCCCACTGGATTATGGGCTACTCAGGGGCAGAGTCTATGCCTTCCTTTTCTTTGGATTAGTTCTATTACCTAGTTCAATGACTGCCACTCAATAGGTGCTTCTTGTCTAATTGAATGAATAAATGAATGATTTTACCTGGGTCTTTCTTACTTTCCTGTACCACACCCTCCACCGGGTTACACACAATTGCTGTAAGTGATTCGAGCTGTGTGACGACTCCTTTCAGTCTTCTGTTAGAGCTCCTCAAAGCTCAGGCTTAGGCCCTCCTCTCTTCTCACTCTAAACCCTCTCCACCCACAACCTCACCTGTGCCCCCAGCATTAACCTGCCACCCATACAAGAGTGACTCCCAGAACTCTCTGCACCTCCAACCCAAACGTCTCCCCTCAACTGCCCCTGCATGTAGCCTACTGCCTTCTCAATATCTCTATTTGCTTGTTTTACTAATATCTCCAACTCAACACCTCCATACCCAAATTCATGATCTTTCCCTTGGGTGTGCCCCAAGTCAATGGCAAAACCATCTTGAGCCAGAAACCTGAGAGTCACCCCTGACAGTTCTTCTTCCTCACCCCTCATATCCAATTCGCTTTCAAGTTCTATAGATTTTTATCTTCTAAATACTTCTCAGAACATCTTTCTTTCCATTAGCATGATAAATTAAGGTACCATTATCCACTGCTTTGGCTCACGATTCAAACGTGTCTCCCTGTTCCTGCATCTTTCAATCTATTCTACACCCTGAAGTTATAATATTCTTTTCACATATCTGAGCATATCATTCCCCTGTTTATAATACTTCAGTGGCTTCTCATTGCTTTTAAGCTAATGACCTAAATCCTTAACCGGTCCTCAAGACTCTTCCCATGCCCACCTCACCTCCCTCATTCTCTGCACTATAGTCACACTGGTCTTCTTACATTTTCTAGAATACACTATACATATTTCATCCTGCCTCAGGACCTTTGCATATATTATTTCTCTCCTAGAACACAACATCTTCTCTCCAATTCAACAAGTTGATTTCTCCTCATCCATCAGATCTCAGTTCAAATGTCACTTCTTCAGAGTTCTTCTTCACCTTTTCCACCACTATATCTAATCCTTCTCTCTCTTTTTTTTTTTTTTTTTTTTGCTTTTTCTCCCCAAATCCCCCCCAGTAGATAGTTGTATACCTTTAGTTGTGGGACCTTCTAGTTGTGGCATGTGGGATGCCGCCTCAACATGGCCTGACGAGTGGTACCATGTCCATTCCTAGGATCCGAACCAGCGAAACCCTGGGCCGCCAAAGCGGAGTGCACAAACTTAACCACTTGGCCACAGGGCCAGCCCCGTAATCCTTCTCTTATATAGCACTTCCTTTCTAGCAGCATGTACCTCCATTCCATAATATTTTAGCTATCTTCAATTATACATTTATTTGCATGTCACTTGGTTAATTTCCATCTTCTTTACCAGCCACATGTTCCAAAGGGCAGTGACGATGCTTTCACTCATCACCGTGACTCCACTGGCTAGCATAGTGCCTGGAACAAGGTGGACGCTCAACAAATATTTGCTGAATGAATGAATCTAGACTTTCTGAGTGTCCTTATCCTGCTTGTCTCGAGAGACTGAGATTTCACTCTGTCTTGATGTGCATATATTAGGAAGACGGACATTCCCCTTTTTGACAAGAGATAGCTCAATTTGTATTTGGATAAAGGAAGCTAATAAAGTCTTCCTGCATTTTAAGGATGTCTGTTTGTTGTTTCCTAACATCTCCTTTTCCTTTTTGATAGCCTCTTGTGTCTTAGGTGTGTTATCTGCCCCTATAGACTCTCCAGAATCCCTCACTCACTCTTCCAGAAGTGGCTTAGTACAAATGTCACTTGTGAACTAGAGACTAATTTATTAGTGTATCCCCAGTAACCTCTAGGGGGCACCAGAAATAACAGTTATTTCAGCAAAGACCTCTAAAGGAATTTCCTCAGTGTTCTCTAAAATAGCAAAAAGGAAGCAAGCTTGTGTAACACCATATGCTACAAGGTTACATTTATAATACCCCTTTGCTGCGTTCTGAGATAAGGCATGAGTCTTCTCTCCTTGTTGGCTCAGGCTAAATGCCTGTCCTTGGCTCCCTGGGGCTTCCCAAATGCTTTCCCTGCACCATCCATTACTATAGAGGACAATGAATGAGCATCCCAAGTGGTTTGGGGTCAAGTTTAAAATGGCTCACTGCAAACAGTAACTTTCTTGGCAAGGCTTGTATTTATCTTTGAAACTTCATGCAAATGCTTTGTTTTATTCCATAAAATATTCCAGTATGCTTTAATTTAACGTATTTGCCCATAACACTTCAACAAAACATGCTATCTGCACATGGTATGTCTCTCTTGCACAACCCTTGACACAACTCTCCACAAAGCTGCTGTACACACACAGGTTTTGCAACAGGGCCATGAAGTTACAGTATATATTCATGTTCAGACTTTAAATATATCACATATACACAAGTGTACACAACATATAGGTACAGCTTTAAAAATCCACCACCCAGCTTAAGATATAAAATATTATCTGTATCTTTGAAGTCCCCTGTTGTTCCTTCCTCAGCTTCCCTTCCTTTCCATCTCTTCAAAGCATAAAGTTTACTTCTTAAACTTTGCATTAACATTCCCTTTTTTTAATATTTTAATACCATATATATATATACCTCTCAACAACATTTTTTTTTCATGTTTTTTAACTTTGTGTAAGGGAACTCATCCTGTACATATTTTCCTATGATTTGGTTTTTCACTAATAAATGTGTTTTTTGAGATTAATCTGTGTTTATATATATAGCTATTGTTCACTCATTTTCTCTGGGATCCTACTATTTCTTCCAAGCAGTGTCTCGATCAGAATTTCTTTTCTTACTTCTTGCCAAAGGGTACAGGGACAATATGAAAACTGAGAAATGTGTACAGCCATAAGTATCCATTCTTTCCACAAGGGAAATATGGAAAGTACATCTAATTATCACCTCAGGTTACTTAAATTTTCTGATTCTAGAATAATTTGAATTTCACAATTCTTCTTTTAATTTAAGACAAAGACAGATAACAGCATGGACCCACTTCTATTCATATAAAAATCTTTAGAACGACAGTTTTGCTGTCTTTCACTTCCACACAATTTTATTTTGTAAATACATTTCCCAAATGGATGAGCACTTATTATAACTTAGTTACTGAAATACAAATAGTATCCTCTAAAGAATTTCTTGAATACTTTTCCATCTTGCTTGTTTTAGAACTATATTGACTATTGCAATTTGTTATTACCAACGTTACCTTTCAATTTTACACTATGAGAAGGAAATTTCACCCACAAAAAGAGCTTTATAAAAATAACTCATGAACTATATTGGGGCCAGCCCAGTGGCATAGTGGTTAAGTTTGCATGCTCCACTTCAGCAGCCCAGAGTTTGCAGGTTCGGATCCCAGGCGCAGACCTATACACTGCTCATCAAGCCATGCTGTGGCAGCTTCTTATATATAAAAAAAATAACAATAAATAGAAGAAGATTGGCACAGATGTTAGCTCAGGGACAATCTTTCTCAAGTGAAAAGAGGAAGATTGACAACAGATGTTAGCTCAGGGCAAATTTTCCTTGCCAAAATAAATAAATAAATAAAATTTTAAAAAATATATCTCATGAATTATAAAAGAAGATACAAGTAAATAACTACAGTTGATGAGCCAGGCATGCATTGTTCCATAGATGTTGACTGAGCATCTGCTAAATGCACTGACCCAGGACCTAGATGGGACACAGAGATGAATGGAACAGGATCTCTTCATAGGAAGGGCTTGCACTCTCTCAGCAGAGAGGGACCTGCCCATGTGGCCCTAATCTTAGGCGTTGGGTGATGAGGGACTTGAAAGAGCTGTCAACAAAGAGCAGGAACAGGAATTAAAGAAAAAATAATTTCCAACCAGGGAGTCAGAGAAGGCTTTAAGGGTAAGATGGCATTTAAACTTTGGAAGACTGGTGGGATTTTGACGGCCGGGTGGAACGGAAATGATACAGGACATTAAGGTCAAGAGAGTGCAAGCACAAGTGTGGAGGAAAGAAGGGGCAAAAAGTTCAGGAAGCAGTGAGTAGTCTCATCCGGCTGTAGAAGGTAATTTAGAGGACAGTAAAGGAAATGATTCCTATTTTTTAATAATTTTTTTCATGTTGTTTCTTCTTTGGGTCTTAGTGAGTCAGCTCTGCTCTTACCTAATGCCCAGCCACATGTGTTGACCTAACAGATCACACACACACACACACACACACACACACAATCTGACTTTTTCAATAGTTTGGTTGGAAATATAGATATGGCGATTACATCATGCATCCCATAGCAACAAATCTTTATTATATATTTCCTTTCCTCCAGAAGTCCCATGTACCCTTTAGCTCCATACTTCTGCAGATCTCCTCACCCAAACCTACCTTCCTCTTCCCTCTCCCATCCCCTTGCTCACCATCACCCCTCTAGTGGATTTTTACTCCTTTATTTTCCTTCCCTTTTTTTTTTATCATGAAGAGCCACCTGATTTTCAGTTTCTCCAGTTTTTCTTCCTACCCAGCAGCAAAGAAGGCCAAGTAGCTTCATAAAAAATAAGAGGAGGAAGATAAGGAGAAAAAGAGAGAGGAAGAGGAGATGGAGAAGGGAAAGAAAAGGAAGAAAGAAAAAGAGAGGAAAGAAAGGTAAGTAATTTCTTCCTAGAAAGATGGTAGGGCAAGGATATAAAAACTTACACTTTAAATTTTCTCGAACAATCACAAAACTTGATTTAATCTCCAGCATTCAGACAACGTAGATGAATTGAAGGTCATCAAGGTCCTCCAAGTATCCAACACTATTCGTTGATATTATGACTTCAATACTGATAACACGTTTTTCAGTTTCTAAAATCCTCCACTAATTGTCTCTACCATCATTCTGGTTTGTTTATGCTTGATTCCTACCACTCCATTTGCAATAGCCTTTGCTGTCCTTTACTTTCTACCACATACATTGCTTCTTGTTGATTTTTCCCACGGGTGGCATAGTCAGGCAGACCAAGTTTTGAATATTCAATGCTCAACCTGTGCAATGAAAACATAGAACAAGAGAAACAGCTGTCAACAACTCCACAAAATTCTGTTTCTTGGATTAAGACCATAGGATGCACCTGCAGATAAATGTTATTACATCTTTTTTTCCTTTGCATATACCTATTAAGCAAAGAGATATTGTAGTCATTGATTCCCACAAACTCTGTTAATAACCGACAGCATCAGGTGCATGCAAGTGGAAGGTAGTTAAGCACAACCTGCTACTGCCAAGAACAGTCCCCTGGAGCCTCTCCTACCTAATCGTTTACTCTTACAAACACACAAGACAGGAAAGTCAGTGCAGAACTAATGTAAAACCCAGGGGGCAGAAAGTAATAGGAAACTCAACTACTTAAGCTTCCTGGATCTCTGGAGAAAATCACTTCTAAACAATTATGGTACTTTTTGTTAGCATCATCTTCTCCGAGCCAAGAAACAGAACAGTTTTTGATTAACAAGCAAGAGAGAAAACAGAAATGGTGAAATTAAAATAGCAAATTTTGCATAATGTTTGTTGATTAAGTAATGGTCTATTCCTTTTTCTAAGATCAGCTTACTAAAGAACTTACACATCCATTTGGAAATATGGATTTTCCAAATTCAAAGAGAGTGCTTTACATAATATCAAGTTTTAGACATCTTCTATGGGAGCCTTATCATTATTGGTTATCATCATTGTTTCAAAATATATATCATCCAGCTGCCATGCCTAAAAAGGCATTCATTGACAGAAGCTGACATTATCAAAGATACCTAGGAAACTTGAGAATCACTAATTAGCAAATTTTTATCACTTTTATGACTTGTGGTATTGTTAGAGGAGGTCATTGAGAAGATGTGACCATTGGTGGAGCCATGAGCTGGCCCCGAGCAATTGCAGGCTCCTCACCCCTTCTCTGGTCCTTTGAGTTTAACTTCCACCTATTGTTCCCACAGTAGGAGCCATTTCAAGGACACAACCTTGAGAGAGGAAGATGCTGTTGTGATCGTGTAGACTGAATTCATGACCAAACCCAGTTCAGGCCTCTACATAAACTTTGAAGATTCTGGCAGATGTTTGCCCAAGACAAGCCTCAAAGCAAGTTCCCTTGCCTACTAAAACTTCCACCTACCAATCTGAAGTGGTCTGCCTCTCTTTTGTCTCTCCTTGCCCTCTGTGTATGGGGACAAGTTTCAGATTTCAACCAGAGGAGACACCTGAGATTTTGAACCAATACATGTGTGTGTATGTGTACTAACCTAAGAAAAAGGGTCTTAGCTGTCACAGATCTGAAGAAAACAGGATATTTATAGAAATTGTTAAGCAAAAATCACTTTATGCCTGAATAAATATTCTCTTAATATGAGAGTCTGGGTGATGTGCTAGAAAAAGCACCTATCTTGGAGTCAGACAGGACCATGCTTTCGCACTGATTGAGTAATCTTGATTGAGTGAATAAACATCTTTGTTTTTGTAACATGGAGATTGTCCTCCCTATATCGCAGTGGGATTGAAAGGTTTAGAAGAGTTGACCTTTGAAAAATGTCTGATCTCCTTTTTCCCTCTTTTGCCTATCCTTAACCAGTTAGCATGTTCCAAACATTTCCATTTTCTTGGTAAAGAATGAAAAACTTGTCTTTAGAGTGAGACTAATTTCTGCACAATGTTGGAAAATGCTCAAAGAAACACAGGAGCTTTTCATGTATCTGTATTTGCTTGCTTGCTTGGATATGGGAACAAAGGAGAGATGTCAAAGATTGGTGTGATTTTTATTCTGCTGAAAGAAAACCAGAGGATCCTTTATCTTCCCTTTTTCTCATTCGGAAAGCAAACTTAGGTCTAATATTCAATTATATTTAATCACTCAGAGAATGAGACGAAGACAGTATGTGACAATACTGAAGGTTTCCACCTTTGTTCTGAACCCTCCATTTAAGCGACAGACTGACACCAAGGATATATAGTCCAGAAAACTTAGATTGTCCTGTGGAAAATGACTGCATATTTCAGGTAAACACTATGAAACTGAATTCTGTGAGTTCTTTTAGGCAAAGCGTTAAAAGCAAATAAGAACTCGGGGACTGGCCTGGTGGCACAGCAGTTAAGTTCACATGCTCCGCTTCAATGGCCCAGGGTTCGCTGATTCGGATCCCAGTGTGGACCTATGCAAGACTTGTCAAGCCATGCTGTGGCAGGGGTCTCACATATTAAAGTAGAGGAAGATGGGCAAGGATGTTAGCGCAGGGCCAGTCTTCCTCAGCAAAAAAGAGGAGGATTGGCGGCAGATGTTAGCTCAGGGGTAATCTTCCTCAAAACAAAACAAAACAAAAACAGACAAACAAAAAATAAGAACTTGATCATTGTCTCCTTATGTCTTTTATAATTGTATGTCCCCCGTAGACATCAAGAATATTTCCAAAGTATTAGATTCAGTAAGACATTCTCCATTTTTGAGCCATTCTGTAAAGATGATAAAGATTAGATTATCCTAAATTCTTGTCCCATTCCCTAGTGGGACATTTCAGCAAAACACTCATATTGAAGTAATAAAACTTCTCTAGGGACAAGTCCTTCACTGGTCCAACAGATCACATTCAACAGAGAATATGAGGCCTTTGGCACAGATCTCACTCCAATTTCAGCCTTAAATGTTCACACATGTAATTCTGAATACATTCTTTTGCATTTCAAATAGTTAACTTTTTCTTTACTTTTTTCTTTTCCCTGACTCATAATAAGCTGAGTGCTTTTGTTCATTTATTGTTATTTTTAACTGTGGTAAAATGCACATAACACAAAATTGATGTCACCTTGAGCAAGTCACTCAATCTCTCCTATTTCTCAGATTTTCTATTGAGATTCCAAACTCTGCCATTCATGCCCGAAATCTTTACATGGAGATATGGATTAATCAGAAATTCAGCTGACCCTACAATTCTACAGGTCTTTTGGTCCTAGTCTTCAGTACAAAAGCCTCAAAGACTTGCCTTTAGTGGATATATTACCTAAGTATCTAGAGACGACAGGTTATGGCTTAATTAATTCTTCCATCACCACAAAGTGAAGGCTACCAGCACTTCGTTGACAATTTAGAGGAAACTCTCATTGCCCATTACCCTGCCTCATCACCATAACCGATTCCACGCTCATTTCCTGCAAACCTCCATTGCTGTAGCCCCACTCCTGCTTCCAATCGATACTGGTATTTTGGTTGCAAAGAACAGAGAGTCACTTCACTTCACGTTAGATGGAAATAAGGAGAATGTGAAGCTCAGCCACATTGGAATCCAGAAATCAGACAACCAGTCCTCATGAGAGAACAGGAAACTTAGCCGAGATGACTCATAGAGGCTGATTTGTTTCCTAGGGCTGCCATAAAAAAGTACCACGAATTGAGTGGCTTAAAATGACAGAAGCGTACCCTCTCAAGGTTCTGGAGGGTAGAAGTCAGAAACCAATGCATCTGAAACCTGCAAGGGAGAATCCTTCCTTGCCTCTTCCTAGCTTCTGATCATCTTCCAGCGATTCTTGGTATTTCTTGGCTTGCAGCTGCAGTACTTCCATCTCTGCTTCCATCGTCACATGGCGTCCATCCCTTCTATATCTGTATCTTCACATGGTATTCTTGTTCTCTTCTTATAAGGACCTCAGTCATATTAGATTAAAGCCTACCCTAACGACTTCATCTTAACTCGATTACGTCTGCAAAGACCCTATTTCCCAATAAGGTCAGTTCACAGGTACTTGGGGGTTAGGATTTCAACATATCTTTTGGGGGATACGACTCAACCCGTAATAGAGACTGACCTAGACGGTTGCTAAGGACCAGCTCTAATGACTAGTTTACCTTGCTGCCATCTCAGGGAGCAAGATTTTGTTGCAGTATTCCCCTACAGATATGCTTCAGCTTCTTCATTTTCATCTCTTTAAAAACTTTGTTCCATCTACCAACTGCTCAGCTTTCCCTGAATCTCACATTCAAAATCAATGAGAGAATATGATTATTCTAATGGGATATCTACTCTTCTCTTGTGCAAAGCGCTCAATTCTAAGCACCACTAAGGCCTTCGACAAGTCTATACATTGGGGAAACCTGGGTAGGGCGCCCACCTACTTGTTACCTCAGCTGTGGCTAAGGGAACAGGTCATGAGATGTCACTATAGTTACTCACACTTATGCAATCACCTAGGGCTACTTTGCTTAGCAGGGGACCCTGTGCAGGGAACGACTGGCTGTCTGAGACACAAACAAAGCCTTTAAATCCCAGCATAAAATTAGTAAACTGAGAAATTTATGCCTAATACTTTAAGAATATAAGTTACGAAATCTAAAGAATTCATACACACGCCATAAATCCACCTTGCCAGAGAGATGTATCGTGATGTAAATTTAACATACAATGCAGTGATTCATAACTATCTGTATGTTAATGCTGCTTAGGGAATTATAATTTTTAATTACCTGAATTTTACGCATTTTAATTTGCATATATATTATTATATTAGTTCAGCTTTAAAGACTATGTATGTACTATATATATGTGAAACATTATAATCTGTATGTGTGTAATTATAATTGAACTCAAGGGGTTCCCCATAATGATTCAATAACAAAGAGAAAAAAATCAAAGCCAAAAGCAATAAATCCATTTTAATTATACGTTTATTAGCTGCGGCTGCAGTTTTTTTATACATATTCACTCATGTGTGCCTTTTATATTTTGCATTGATTTTAAAGCTGTTTCTCAATGTTTTCTAATTATGACCCCATGTAAGTCAACTCAGTTGAAAATTTTACATATTCAAATTAATGGGAAAAGATATAAGATGTTCATTTCACTATTGAAAAGTAATTTTTACATGTTCACCATAGTTATGCTCAATATAAGTGCATGGATTCAGTGATTAAATGACTATAACTTAAACGCAGTGTTTAAAATCGTGAAATTGCCAAGTTGTTATATAAACTCAGTGTTTTTGAGAAGACAATATTTAATTTGTAAGGGACTCTTTAGTCTACCAATTTTAAATGCCATAATCAGAGTGTGATATATCATATTTCCCAAAGCATGAATCAAATATCCTGATTGCTGGATAATGTTTTGGTTTTCGTTATCAGTGTATTTTTGTTTTACTACATTTGAAATATATCAGGATTTGATTTTAATAGGGATATGAGCCTCAATCCTCATTTGGTTAAAGCTGAATATAATACTAGAACTTGGGCAATATGTCTTTCCTAAACTCTTTGGAAATTCTGCACCCAGAAATTGAAGGGATGCATTGAATAGCAGCAAATGGAGAATAATGTTACTGCTTCTTTTTGCTTGAGTCTGATGTAGCTCCATTTATACATGGCATGAGAGAGCCATCTACAGAAAGTTGAGAAAAGAACTGTCTCCTATAATAAGAACAGAAAGTCTGAGGACGTCTGTTAAGAGACATTACTCTGGGGTGACATGTTAAGCATTCTGCTGTCACACAGTGGACACAAGACCGTCTGGAATGAGCTGAGACAATGTTAGGCAGCTCTTGGAGGGACTTAAAGCCACTTTGTCATAGTAATACAGGCCAACATTCACTTTGATCTAAGGTCCAAAAAGATCTGATGTCAGGCCAGGGAGAGGAGGCAGTCACCAAGAATCTGGGACAGTAAAATCAGGCAGCAAGGCATAAATTTGACACAGGAAGCCCTGGGCCAGCATGAAAAAGACTGTTCAAGACTCTATCCTATCTTTGAGGCAGTTTCCCTCCAAGACCACAAAGCCCTAACTTCCAAGAAGGTGCCACTTTTTGGGGGGGCGGCAATGTGTGTACAACTTCCTCAGAACTCTAGTAGCTTCTCTGTTAGCTCTCTTCTAGCTCCAGGGACACTTGTTTTGGTGGGGTCTTGGAGAAGTGGCTCTGTGAGCACATTTGCTTTATCAGCTATTTTTATCACTGGCTATTTATCTTTTATCCCAACTGGACTGAACTCCTTAAAGGACAGGGTTTTGTATTTGTTTTCTGTATGGTTTGGTTGGTTGCTTGTTTGCGTATCTGGTTGGTTGGTTTACCATTGACTCCCCAGGGGTTTACTAAGGGCTCATAAGAGGGGTTCAATAAAGGGGGTTGAATGAATGAACTCTCGCAGCACTTAATGGAAGTAGCTCCCTATTATGCCTAAATCTAGAATGACCCAGGACCTGGACATTGACAGGGTAGGCATGATGGCAGTAACAAATAAACTGAAAGCTCAGTACAGGGGCCAGCCCCATAGACAAGTGGTTAAGCTCTCAAGCTCCGCTTTGGCGGCCTGGGGTTCTCCCATTCGGATCTTGGCATGAACCTACACACCGCTCATCAACACGTGCTGTGGTGGCATCCCAAATGGAGGAACTAGAATGACCTACAACTAGAATATACAGCTATGTACTGGAGCGTTAGGGAGAAAAAATGAAAAAGAGGAAGATTGGTAACAGATGTTAGCTCAGGGCCAATCTTCAAAGAAAAAAAAAGCTCAATACAAACATTGCTTGCTGGGTAAATACATCTTTAAGTCCTCTTGTTGTCCTTCCAACCAGATTGCTGTCCCCTTGCCCCTTCTATATAGAAACTTTAGGGGAGCAGAAATAATAAGATGCTACTATTTACTACGCCAGTGAACACTTACTGAGGGTTATGTGCTTGAGATAGCAGCTATTATTTTGCCTATTCTACAGATTCATTTATTCAGAAATTATTACTTGATGTATTTATGCATTTTTCCATGTTATTTACCTGGTTTTGATAATTGTGCTATGGTTATGTAAGATATTAACATTTGGGGCTGAAGGATGAACGGTAAATGGAAATCTATGTTACTTTTGCGACGTTTTTCTAAGTCTGAAAATTTTTCAAAATGAAAAGTGAAAGAAAAAAAAAAGTGCATTATTTGAACACTCTCTAGGCCACGTGGTGTTCCAGGCCCTGCGGACAGAGTAGTGAAAAGAACAAAGTCCCTATTCATGGAATTTAGAAACTAAGAAAGGGCACTTACTCCGGAGCCCATATACATAGTCATTAAGCTATAGCGCACTCATATTGTGATATAAGGAAAATTACGTATGCTGTGCTGGAAAACTGGATTGAGCAAATAGAGCAGGGAAGAACTGGTATGGATAGGGGTTATGATTCCTTTATAAACATCATGAGACTGAAATGTCACCAAATGATTTTGTAAGGATCAAATCTATTTTTAAGCTCTCTTCCAGCTTGTAATATTTTTGACGTTTTATTTTGAAAAATTTTAATTATACAAAAAACTTGAAAGAATCGTACAATGAATTCCAGTAAATTCTTCATTTAGTTTCAACAATTTTAACATGTTGCCAAATGTATGCCCCTTTTTTGTTGAATCATTTGAAAGTGTGTCACAGACATTTTAAACTTAATGCATCTCCTAAAAATGTCTGTTCTCCTATATAACCACAGTTTTCTTATCACAACTAAGAAAACAATCCTACGATTTAACTAAATATCCAGTTTATCTTCAAATTTCCTCCCAGTTTTCCCCAAAATGTCCTTAATAGCTATTTATCAAACAGGGATCTAATCAAGGTTCACACATTGTATTTTGTTGTGATGTCTCTTGAATCTCTTTTACTCTGGGATAGCAACACCATTTTCCCCCCTAAAATATTAACCTACAGAAGTTCAGGCCAGTTTTATTGCAGAATGACCCCACATCCTGCATGTTCAGTTGTTTCTTGTAATGTTGTTTAACTTGTTCCTCCCTTCCCTCTATTTCCTGTAAAGTGGAAGTTAGGTTTAGAGGTTTGAATAGACTCAGTTTTTAACATTCTGACCAAAAGTCTTTCATAAGTGACATGTGTACATCTGATTGCACCTCATCAGAAGGCGCACGACATCACATTGTCTCACTCTATGAGATAATAAATTTGACTATTCAGTTAAGGCAATGTCCCCAGATCATTCTGTTGTAATGATACAATTTTCCCTTTGTAAATGAATGAGTAAACTCTGGGGTGATATTTTGGCACTGTTCAAATATTACATTCTCCAAAATCATTTTACCTAATGGTTTCAGCATCTATTCATGAGTCATGTCTGAATTAAGTATTACACTGGGGGTTTCAAGTGATAATTTTCCGATGTTATCATTCCTTCCACATTTATTAGCTTTCCTTCTCCCATCACCTTCATTCCTATCCCTTCTCTCCCACTTTCTTTCTTGAATATCACTATGGATCTACGAATATTTTTTATTCAAGGCACTATAATTAATTACCGTCATCTTTTATTCCAGATTATCATAAATTTGGCTAGTGGGAGACTCCTCAAGCTTCCTACCTATTTGAACTCCAGCTCATTGCCTGACTTGTTTTACACCATTTTATCTGTGAAGCCTTCTTTACTGGGAGTATTAAGTGCCCTCTTCCCATATTCTCCTATTATGTGTTGCTTACATCTCCATTATCACATTGCATGATAATTATTTATGGGTTTGTTTCTCCACTAATCTATAAGGAGACCTGAGAGAAGAGACATATTTATACTTGATATCCCCAATACTCAGCATAATGCCTGGTGAATATGTATTCTGACTGGTGGAATAAATCGATGATTTCTCTTGTCTTGTTTATCATTCCTCTTCATGTTTTTTCTCTCTTTTTTTTTCTATTTTCTTTATTTCAGTTTTATTAAGGTATATAATTGACATATAAAATTGTAAGATTTTGAAAGTATACATCATGGTGATTTGATATACTTATAAATTATGAAAGGATTCTCCACATCTACTTAATTAACACATTCATCACCTCACATATTTATCTTTCTTTCCTCCTTCTTTCTTCTTCCTCCCTTTCGTTCTTCTTCTTTCTTTCTTCCTTTCTTTCTTTTATTTGGATGAGAACATTTAAGTTCTACTCTCTTAGCAAATTTCAGTTGTATAATACAGCATTATCAACTATAGTCACCATGTTATACATTATTCATTAGATCCTCAGACCTTATTTATCCTATTGCTGAAAGTTTACACCCTGTTACCAACTTCTCCCTATTTCCCCCACCCCTCAGCCCCTAGCAATCACTTTTCTAGTCTCTGTTTCTACGAGTTTGACTTTCTTTGTCCTTTTCTTTTAGATTCCACATATAAGTGATACCATGCAGTAGTTGTCTTTCTCTGTCTGGCTTATTTCACTGAGCATAATGCCCTCAAGGTCTATCCATGTTGTTGCAAATGGCAGGACTTCCTTCTTTCTCATGGTTAAATACTATTCCATTGTGTATATATGTATACACCACATTTTCTTTATCCATTCACTTATTGATGGACACTTAGGTCGCTCTCCTTCTACCTTGTCTTGGTTCCATGCTTATTACGGCATCAAGGGGCAAGACTCTTTTTCAAGAGGAAGAATAACCTCTTCAGGAGTTTCAAAGATATAGTACGTGTCTAAAACATCCAGTTATGTCCTGACAGAGCTTTTTCAGATCTTTTCTATGTAGTCCACGAACTTCAGGCTCAAGCGCTATGGAACTTTCTTATTGGTGCTTCCCTAGTTCCCAGGTGAATCACTGGATCCGAAAATGAAGGTGACAACAATGTCATATTCCTAGTTTTCTGTGACACAGCAAAAAACTTTTCTTGATAACAAGGCTTTTCACTCTGGACTATGTATGACTCCTCAGTTCCAACCAATTACTAACGAAAGGCATTTTTTAGTGTCACAAATGAATAGTAACCAATATTAAAGAATAAATTAACATTGCTTTCTTACAGAATTGAATTGCCTCCCAGTTAATAATTTAAGTGAATAATTTCTGATGAACACTGGCTGAAATGGCTTCTACGACTGGCATGATGCCATCGTTATCGGTGACAAAATACTGATGTCTACTTTTACCTCCACAAAACCACAAACGATGTTTCTCTCCCAGCAATTAATCATGGACTAGTTGGATATCACTATCAGGGACTTTTTAAACTGAGTCAACAAAAAATAATCGCTAATAGTAGTCTATGGAGCACTCTATACTTTACAGAGTGCTTTTAAATACCTTATTTTATTTTACTCTTCTTCAAAAGAAAATCCAGTTTTTGAGCCCAGATCCATATATCCAACTATCCTTAAACTACCTTCATTCGGATTCCTCATAATTGGAATCAATATGTCCCAAACTCATCAGTTCTCCTGGCTCAGTGAATGTCAACACTATCTGCCACCTTGCCCAAGCCAGAGTTCTACGGATCATCACTCACATCATTATTTCTTTAATGTGTCTTTCCCCTAATAATTCATTCAACAAAGAGTTTACATTCCGACTTCTTAATATTTTGAAATCTACCCATCTCCTTGCCACATTGTACCTCAAACTCAATATGTCCAACACCGAACTCACTTCTTTTCCCCTAAAACCTGCTCCATCTTCTTGGAGCTAGAAAACTGTATGTCAGTCTGGATCCCTCATACTCAATACAAACCAGTCATGCATGTGTGTGTCTTCTTTTCCAGCCCTACTCTACTGCCTTGTTGACTCCTCGTTCTCTCTTACCTGAACTATTGCAATCATCTCTTTACTTGTCTTTGGGCCTCAAGTTTCTTCATATTGCTGCAGAGTAATCTTTCTATCACATATGTCTGCTAATACACTCCCCACTTTAAACCATTCCCAAAAGTAGTACAGGCTTATGGTTCAAAAACAAATAAAACTAATTTACTGTGTAAGAATTAATGTCAGTGGTTAACTTTGGAGAGAAAGCTATGGGTAATGGTTATCAGGAGGCAAGAGGGGTACAGTCAATATGTACTATTTTTTGATCCTGGTGGAGGTTACATGAGTATGACAGATGTATGAAAATTCATTGAGCTAAACAAGTATGATGTAGGCACTTTTCTGTATATATCTTTTTCTTCAATTAAAAAGTTAATTTAAAAAACCACAATTGATCTTCAAATCAGTTTGGGGCAACAGCGTCAGTTTTTTATAAACCTCTTCATCATGGTGAGTTTCATTTTTAATCACGTTCAGAACCAAAAGTGTTCTGGTGTCAATAGTTAATCATCAACAACCAACCGAAAGTCACAACTTATGCTTATTTATTATGGATAGTTGGGATCTATTGATTTGTTTCATGTCATTGTGATAATGCACCACCTCACTGTGAAACATTCTCTCTTCCAATGGGCAACCGTTCATCCACTCTAGGGGATGATTCCTGTCAGCTCTCTTTTGTCACCACACTTGTTTAATGCCTCTGTGAGGCAATTTTGTGAGACAGAGAGACATTTTGGTGTCACTAGCATCAATATGCTGACGCAGGAACATCAATATGCTAAAACAGGCTCAACTCTATGCCAGCTGGTATTACTATTCAACTCTTCCAGCGTGGCTGAATTAGAGATAAATATGAAAGCCAAATGCTTAAATATAAATCCAGACAAAACAGCAGAGAAACTGGTAAGCCAAGAGACACCTTCTGAGTCAATGGCAGAAATTATTCTGACATTTTGAATTATAGGAACTTGGCACATAAATTTTAGGTGAAGATATGACATAATTCTCAGTACGATTTAATGAAAATTCACACTTAATGTTCCTGTCAGTTTGGGAAATGTATGAATAGAAAATTCTGCTACATGAACACTAAAGTTATAACAATAATAAAGTTAAAAATAATCTCATAAAGCATCTATTAATGACAAAATGATATAATACATTATAATGTCATTGTAATATAATATGATAATGTAAGTAATTATATATTTGCATTTGGGGGCCTACCATGTACTAGGCATAAATGAAAAAATAGACATTATTTTGTTTAATGTAGTTTTACATATACTTCTTGTGATGCTTTACAATGAAGTAAAATCAGTGAGAAGTTCACCTAAGTCAGTGCTATTGTTCTGAGTTTTTATTCTCTTTTCATTGTCTTTTGAGTATCCATAAAGTGTTCACATTGGCAGCTTAATCTTCATTGTTATGAATACATTAACACAACACACGAACACACCTACATCCTGAATCCAGCTCCTTAGTAGCCAATTGTCAGAAAAACTTTGCCATATATGAGTGATGTTCTCCACCCAGTCATAACGTACCCTCTGATCCATATTTACCTCTTGCTTAACTTTCTCCAAGGTGTTTCTGAGAGGGGTATCCATACGCATCCCATGTATCTTTAGAAGCATCAGGCCCAGATGTTCTAGGTGCTAAATGATTCAAAATTTTAAAAATCTTTGAGACATGAGACCAAGGGCTAGTTTAGTGGGTGGTTATACAGTTTGAGGGAGGAAGCAGGACCACTCAGCTAAAGGTGCTGATGTGAGGAGAGAAGCCTGAACTACAGAGAAGAGAGTATAGATGCCAAGGATGGATAAAACAGGGACCTTGTTAAGCAGAATAACCTGTGCCCTCTCGGTATATGCTCCAGGTCTCTTTTTCTTCCAGTGTAGTTGCTACTGGGAGCAGTGAATGACCTCAGAACCGACCAAACAGCTTTTTCAAAGAGTACTCTGGCATCTCTAGCTTAGGTTTGGAAAGGCATTCATACTAAATTAAAAATGAATGATATCAGATTAACAGTGGAAGGGGAAATGAGAAGAGGGAAGAGAAAACAGAAAGACACTGTGCCACAAAGTGAAATGGAGATAGAAATGAAAATAAATAAAAAGGTTTACCAAGTCTGCCAGCATTGTAAAACCTCTTCTCACTTTCTCTCCATCTCTCTGTCCCCCTCGGTATCTCCATGTGACACAGTATACACAAAAAATAAATTCCCTATTTGATGTGCTACTTAAACTGCCTCCATGCTTCTTTCTTTCTTTTCCAGAATCTCCCCTTCCTAATTCTAGAGCTGAAATATGCACTCAGAATCAAATGAGAAGGTAAATGGGAAGAATGAATTTCTCTGGTCTTCCTTTAGCTTGACAAGAATAATCAAATTTTAGCTTTTGAAATGCAGCAAATTGTTATTTGATTATATTAAGATGAGTTGCTGGGTCAGGAGGATTTTAAACCAAAATTACACAAATGACGTAAATTTTCTTGGCTCCTCATACTTGATACAACTAATTTTAGACAAAGTGATTTTTAGCACTTGCAGCTGCAAATATAACAGATTCAAGATAACAATCAACACTAAATTTTGATATTTTGCTACTTTTGAATTACAGTATTTTTGAAATAAAGGCATTTCTTAATTTACTTCAATTTGACTTTAAAGTGATTCTTCAACCAACTAAATATGCAGTATGGTACTTATATTAGGCTAGAAGATATTTACTTATAGCAGACAGTCCATTTCCTGATGTTGCCTTACAAATTGTCCTCTGGTTTCTAGAATCTCACTCACTTTAGTTTCCAGGCTAATTCATTGCCTCAAAATGAAACACTGAAAGTAGAAAGGATACATGGATGAAGCAAAGCCTGTTGTCTATACAACACATCACTCCCTGATTCCTTAGTAACAGAATCCTGATTTTGTTGGGAGAGATAGGGAAAATGTGCCCAGCTATAAAATTACATTTCCCAGACTCTCATCACTGTCAAATAGAAATGGCAAGCAATGGGATATATTACAGCATATGAGGAAGCTATTTGGTGTAAAACTAATTCGGTCTGACTTTGTTTTTCCAAAAGGGCCTGCCATGGCTGTTGAGTATGCATTGTCTATCTGCTTAAGCATTTGCTATGTCCCAAAGACAAGAACAAATGGCCTTAAGATAAAGGGGCAACTTCCCCCCAACATTGGCATTTCCTTAAGGATAAGCTTCTTTCCTTAGGCTAGGAACTGATTGCTGTGCTTACCTGTGACAACCCAGCTCGAGACAACAGACCTGCCACCCTGCTATGCCTCAGAGACAGCAGACCTAGTACCTGCTGTGTCCATCAATTGCTGTGCCGACAGAGCAGTCTCGTGACTATTGTAAAACGGACGTTTCAATCACATGTGAAACATCCTCTTTGAGGGCATATAACCACTCTGTATATCCCGCTTCTTTGGTGCCCTTCCTTCCTTTAGGAAGGAAGGCCCAGGGCCATGGTCCTCACAGTTTGGCTCAGAATAAACTCACCCAAATTTTCATTTGTAGATTAGTTATGGATTATTTTCATTGACATCACGCAAGATGTGGCCAGGTGGCAGAGAACAGCTAATGAGAGGGCAGAGAAAGTCATTCGACAGGGCTTTGGGGAGAGTTTATTAGATACAGCCAACTCCACTGGCACCCAGGTTTTGCCTTTTGTTCTTTCTGTTTCCTCTTCCTCCTGCCAGAAATATATAAATGATGCCTGGAGACACAGGAGCCATCTGTGATGATGCAGTTAAAATCTATGCATTAAAGACACAAAAGATTGGTCACCTTTGTGCTGTCATAGCAGTTCCAGACTGCTCATTTCCAGTTTCATGAGAAAAAATACAATCTCTTACTAGTTAAGCTACTCTTTGGGGGGTGTTGACATTGTCAGCCTACCTCAATCCCTTAAGTGATACATTGAGAGATAATCTGACTGAAGCATTGACAGACAGACAAAAACAAAAGAGAGTGTCTTGTACTTAGACAATTACGGACATTATTTGCTTGAGTAGCTCATAAATTAGCTGTGGAATTAGTTCCAAAGTTTGTGTTTCAAAAATACTTTGACTATTTAGGGAAGTGCAAATCAACACCACAACGAGATATCACATCACCCCCATCAGGTGGCTACTATAAAAGAAACAGAAACTCGTGTATACTGTAGGAATGTAAAATACTGCAGCCACTATGGAAAATAATATGGCAGTTCCTCAAAAAATTTTAAATAGAATTTCCATATGATCCAGTAATTCCACTTCTGGCCATATATCCACAAGAGTTGAAAGCAGGGACCCCAAGAGACTCCTGTATTCATAGTAGCATTATCCACAATAGACAAAAGATAGAAGCAACCCAAGCGTCCATCAACACATGAAAGGATAAACAAAACGTGGTATATCCATACAATGGAATATTATTCAATCTTAAAAGGGAAGGAAATTCTGACATATGCTATAGCATGGATGAACCTTGAGGACATTATGCTTCATGAAATAAGCCAGCCATAAAAAGACAAATACTGCATGATTCCACTTACATGAGGTATCCAGGATAGTCAAACTCAAAGAGACAAAAAGTAGAATGGTGGCTTCCAGGGGCTGGAAGAAGGGAGAAATGAGAAGCTTTTGTTTAATAGGTATAGAGTTTCAGTTTTGCAAGATGAAAAAGTTCCGGAGATTTGTTGCACAACAATATAAATGTACTTAACACTACTGAATTGTACACTTACAAATGGTTGAGATCGTAAGTTTTACACTATGTGTATTCTACCACAACTAAAAAAAATACTTTTTCCAGTTGTAGCATCTGATAAAGTACATAGCCACTGAAAAAGGGCTTTCTAGGATGTTTGTTTAAGTAGGTAAACTCCAGAATGCTGTTTAAAAATTAATTTCATTGCTTTATAGTCATTTTAAACCAAATATTCTAGTGAAGTTACAATTCTATTTCATTCTTCATGGAATATTCAGGAAATTTTAGTTGAGCACTTACTATGAGCTAAACCCCATGCAAGGACCTGAGATGCACAGTGACTAAGACATTACCTCTATATCCTGGTACAACAGAAAAGGTATGGGCTTTGCTGTTAGACCAGATGCAACAAATGAAAGTGAATTCCAGCTAAAAGGTATAACATGCATATATGCAGAGTACTTTACATGAAAGGGCTTGGTAAGTTGAGGGAAGGGAAAATAATTTTAAGAATAAGGAATGTGGTAATGAGATTGAGGACAAAGATGTATAGGTACAATAGGGTCAGAGTGTTCTTTTACAAGGTTTTTTTAAACACAAGGAAAATAAAATATCTATAGGAAGATTCCCCAAAAACTTACATATTCTAGGAAAGAGAATTTCTAAACAGCATAACAGGTCTTAGAACACCAGCTGATGATCTTCCAGAAAATGAAAAAGCCATGGCCAGTATTCAATTAAACATTGAAAATCTAAAAGGGTGTCAAGCTGTTTGTATGTAAGGAATTTCAATTCAATTCTTTAGGCAATGGAGAAGCATGAGTTTTTTAAGCAAGACATTGACATAAATTGTTTTGTGGCTTTTCATTCCACTTTGTAAAAATTATGAACTATATCACTAACAAGTGAAATCCATGTACTGGCCACACTTTTTAAGAAGTAGACTATGACCAATAGCTGGAGCTCTCTGGGGGCTCATCTTTGATTTCATCTTCTTTTTCTTACCCAGAGATAATCAATATATTGAATTTTGTATTAATCATTCCCTTGCTTTCATTAGAGTTAGCATGTATCTTTAAAAGTTATATCATCAGAACTGCTTTGGAACTCTGTGTAACAGAGTCTTAGTATATGTATTCTTTCATGACTTGATTTTTCACTGACATTATATTGTCGAGATTCATCAGTGCTTACTTATATACCTGTGACTCACTTATTGTAAATGCTGTTTAGTATTCCATTGAATAAATAAGCCATGATTTATTTTGTCATTCTACTCCAGTGAACACTTGAGCTGTGCCCAGTTTTTCGTTATCACAAACAATAATTCTATAAGCTTTCTTGTACAGGTTTCCTGAAAAACTTTCTTTAGAGCAAAAGTTGGCATACTTTGGTCCATGGGCCAAATATGTAGAGCCTGCAAGTTAAGAATGATTTTTACAATTTTAAATTTAAAAAAAAAAAAGCAAAAGGGGGTTGGCCTGGTGGTGTGATGGTTAAGTTGACACGCTCCGTTTGGCTGCCCAGGATTCGTAGGTTCAAATACTAGGTGTGGACCTGCACACACACCGCTCATCAAGCCATGCTGTGGCAGCGTCCCACATACAAAATAGAAGACTGGCAACAGATGTTAGCTCAGGGACAATATTCCTCACCCCCTCAAAAAAAATCAAAAGAAGAATAATATTTCATGATATGTGAAAACAGGAAATTCAGTGTCCATAAGTAACAGTTTTTTGGAACATATCCACATGCATTTGTTTATGTATTGTCTTTGGCTACATTCATGCTACAATGGCAGAGCTGTCATCTAAGTTATCTACACTTCCTTCAAAGTGTCATTACACCACCTATTCCGAGATTGCATCCTCCTTTAATTTCTGTCATATTTATTGTGACGTTCAGTCCTTGGGATCTTGTCACATAAAATGTCTCCTTCTATGTACTTTAATTTTTATGTACTGTACCACCTTCCCAACTAAATGACAAAGTCACATATGGTTTGAGACCATGTTTCATGACATAAATTTAAAGCAGCTGCTGTATAAATCCTTATTTTTGTTATTAATAATCATGACAGTACTTTTCAGACGCTTCCCTTGGGACTGAAAGAATGTGTGCAGCTTCTTAAAATGCTGGATTTAAACTCAGGAAACAGTTTTAATGAGAAAGTTCGTTAAGGCTATTTGTTCAAAAAGATTTCTTAAAAATTTGTCTTCTTCTTCTGGACTTCGATAGAATCGTATTAATTTTTCTCTGTAATAGTGTATGGGCTTATGTTCTTATGTCTTTATAACACCGTAAGCCCTTGGAAGACATTAATCATTTTATTCATCTCAGTCTTCTTTCCCAATATATGATACTGTCACCTCCCCATAGATGATATGCAATACATTGTGAATGAATTAATGAGTTTGCACATCTAACTATACTAACCTTTACTAGAAGATGTGAAAGCAGAATACGTTTCCTTGTTTTTCACCAACATGTTTCACTCCTACGTGTTTTGTTGAAGAAACAAATAACAGAAGCAACAGAATAGTGACTTAGCAACCTTTGAACATATACTTATAAAATACTGCCTGTAGATGTAAGTATGGAAGGTTGTTGTTAAATAGCATATTTCAAGTTCTTATATCATTTCAAATGATTAACTTAAAAGTTATATATTTCACATACTTACTTTGCTATTTGAAAGTCACTGAATTTCATCAAACTAAAAGAATTTTCATCATGCATTTCTGCATTAGACATTTGTGAGGCATTTGTAATCTATTTCAAAGAAAATATGTAAACAAAAATCAAATCAATAGGTTATCTATTAATCAATTAATCTATTAATTGTTTTAATCTATCAGTCTATTTAATCTATTAACCAATAGATTAAAGGAAACTAAACCGTTACTCAGTTGATTATGATTTTGGTATAATCTTGCTTAGGGAGTAGAAATATAACAAATTGCATAAGTCTATAAATTCCTGCCAACTGAATGAAGCATAGGACACTTTTGCGTATTTAAGATATTCAGGGGCTGGCCCTGAGGCATAGTGGTTAAGTCCAGTGGGCTCCAGTTCAGCGGCTGGGGTTGGTGGGTTCGGAGCCTGGGTATGGACCTACACGACTCATCAAGCCATGTCACGGCAGCAACCTACATGCAAAGTCAAGGAAGACTGGCACTGACGTTAGCCCAGTGCTAATCTTCCTCAAGCAAAAAAAGAGGAAGATGGCGATGGATGTTAGATCAGAATGAATCTTCTTCACAGACACTCACACAAAAGATATTCAAATAAAAAACTACGAATAGGGTCTTTCTTTTTTTTGTTTTTGTGAGGAGAGATTGGCCCTGAGCTAAGATCTGTTACCAATCTTCCTCTTTTTTTTGTTTCTTCCCCAAAGCCCCAGCACATAGTTGTATATCCTAGTTGTAAGTCATTCCAGTTCCTCTATATGGGATGCTGCCACAGCATGGCTTGATGAGTGGTATGGAGGTCTGCGCCCAGAATCCGAATGAGTGAACCCCAGGCCACCGAAGCAGAGCGTGCGACCTTGACGACTCAGCATGGGCTGGCTCCCGGGTCTTTCTTATAGTAAGGGAAATCCGGAAGACTTACAGCATGATATTTTTAAAAAGTCACGTCAGCTGTGGGACTTTATTCAGGTGGAGAAAATTAAAGTTTTATTATATTATGTGATATCTGGCAATAACTGTATCCTCACATGGCGCCACCTATTTTCATTAAATAAAGTTTATGTACCTTAAAGTAATTCCAGATGATTTATTCTATTAAGCACAACATTCTTATTATAAAGCACTCATTAATCACTTCTTCCACATACAAAGAAAACTGCTATCATCATCAGTTTTCATTCATATTACCCTGATGTGAATAACTTCAAATAACATTTTGCTAAAAAATATTAAAGCACAATTGTGTCCTCGAACTACACACAGTTCATCACCAATCTGTGCTGGAAGGTTGTTGGTAACGGCTGTTAGAATGCTTTGCTGCTTCACTAACTTGAATGACCTTTCCTGAGTTACTCAATTTTTGCATTTTAGTTTTTCTATCTGTACACAGAAATTACATAGTGAAGAGACCTGAAATATCAGTCATACTCTTCTGTTCTACAGATGAGAAGCAAGCCCAGGGATGCCCCATCTGAGGAATATTTCAAATACACTTAAATTTCTAGGAAAATACTATGTAAGTTAAAGTGTATAATAAGTATGTAAATAAATGACCCTGGATTAGATTAATTTCAATCTCTTTAAAAGAGAAATGTAGCATTCCTCACTATTCTGAACTCAAATATAATGGAACATATATTAACACGTCTTAGTAGTGTCCTTTAATAGTGTATTTTATGCAGCTTTTTATATGGCAAATCATTTCTCAAAGATGCCATCAGATATGGTGACATTTAAAACATTCACTCTCAATATTTTATTCCCCTCCTCCAATAATTTGTCAGAAATTTAGTCCAAAAATAAGTGGGAATTAGGAGTTAATTAAAGCAAATACTTGTTAAAGATTCATAATATATTTTTCTATTATGCTTTGTAGATAGAAATTAAGCTCCTTACTCACCTGCCTCAGCTTTCTGCCTACCTATCCATAAAACAAGGACTCTTCAATATTTATTGAGCCCCAACAATATGGATTGTGCTAGGTACTGTAAGAGATGCTGAAATGAATAAGGCATGAGCCCTCAGGGAATTCCATCTTTAGTAGGAGAAATAAATAAGTACTGTATCCAAATTCTAAAGTGAGAATTATAAGTGGTATATGACCGTTAAAATAAAGAGCTTATGGAAATTTAAAGAAGGGAGAGATCAAACCAAGTAGGAGAAATCAGGAAATGAAAGCTGAACTTAGGAAGTGAGACCTAAGCAGAATTTCCAAAGCAAGGTCTTTTATGGAAAAGTATATACTAAACCAAGGAAGGGAAATGAAAAAGTGGAGCGCTCACATTTAGGCAGCTTCAAGACACCCAGATTCCCTACAGCAAAAGGGAGTAATGGGAGAAAAAAAAGAACGGATCAGTACATCCTCCTAAACTGTTTTCCCAGCTGCTGCTTCTCTTTACCGTATATTTTAATATTTATAATAAATTTACTCTCTTCGGAATAGAAAAAGAATCCTGACTAGGAGCCAGAATCTTGAGGTTCTGCCCAGTTAAATAAAACTGAATATTTTGATTTGATGAATCATATGTACTGGAAAGCCCGTTAACTCGGTTGCAAGGTTTTGTCTTTGAGCATGATATAGGAAATGCATGAGCTTTGGGGCCAGATAGTCCTCAGCTGATATCGAGACTCAGTCACAGCTGTGTGATTTGGGGTGATAATGATAAAAGCAACTAGCACTTTTCTATGAATTCTCACCAGTAATCCTCTACATCAGCTTTTCTCAAACTTTATTGCGCACAAATATCACCCGGGGTTCCTGTTAAAGTGGGGAATTCGGATTCGGTAGGTCTGGGCTGGGGCCTGAGACTGCGCTTCTAATGAACTCACAGAGACGCTGACGCTGCCGGTCTGTGGACCACCTCTGAATACAAAGGCTAAAGGCGTGGTTCCCAGCCAGCAGTATCAACGTCACCTGTGAACTTGACAGACATGAAATGCAAGTTCTTGGACCGCCACCCCCCCCCCCCCCCCACACACACACACCAGACCTACTGAATCAGAAACACAGGGATGAGGTCGGGCACCCTGTGTTTTAACAAACCCCCCAGGTACTGTCACAGGTTTTCGAACATGATTGCACACTTGAATCACGTGGGTGGGGGGAGGGTTAAATACTATTGACGCCCGAATCTCATCCCCAGAGATTCCCCTGTAATTGGTGTGTGGCGCCGTCTGGGCATCGGGCTTTCTAAAAGCTCTACCTGGTCAATAATATGCAATAAAATTTGAGAACCCCGTGAAGTAGGTACTTGAAGTCTGCTAGGCCTATTTTCCGCCTGTGTAAATGTGGATGATATGCACGCTGGTTCCTGCCTTCGCTTCCAGATTTCGGTGTATCCAGCCAGCCTTAGCCGGCCGCAATCCTAGTTCGGACTCAGGGAGTCCGCCTCCCACCCAGTGTCCCACAACCTTTGTCTGAGAATCGGAGGTCTGGTTGCAGACCCGCCGGAGCATCAGCCACACTGCTCCTCATTCCGGCGCCGCCCGCACCTACGTGGCTCGGGGCTGGCACCGCGTCGGCCGGCGGGCCTCCAAGGACGGCGCCGGAGCGGGACGCGCATGCGCATGGCTCTAGCCAAGCCCCGTCCCGAGTAACGGACTCGAGCTCCCCCCACCGGAAGTGGGCGGCCGCGCGGCGGGAGGAGCCGGCTGTAGCGTGGCGGCTGCGGGCAGTGGGCGCCGGTTCCCAGGGGATCGCGTTTCCCTCTCCGCGCGATGGCAGAGGCAGCCAATGTGGTGCGGCTGCTCCTCGGCTCCACGACGCTGTGGCTGTCGCTGTTCGGCTCCGAGACGGCCTCCGCGTCGAAGGCAGTGACGGCCCACTTGGCTGCGAAGTGGCCGGAGACCCCGCTGCTGCTGGAGGCCAGGTGGGTGCGGATCGGACCCTCTGCCGAGCCCGGCGCGGAAGGAGGGTGCGGCGGGGCTGGGGGCAGGCGCGGACCCCGAGGGCCCCTCGGACGCCGTCTCTGCGCCGGCCCAGGGCGCAAGATCTTGCACCGCGTCTCCAGGCGCCCTCGTGCTCGGCCCTCGAGCATCACCTCCTCCCCCGCTACCCCGCGCCCAGCACTCACTTGCAGTTCCTTTCCCCGCGGTTCCTACTTTTCCTTACCCAAGGTTTTTAAAACTTAGGGGCTTTTGTTTCATTCGTTTGGATTTTATTAGCATTTACGAAAGAAAAGGAAGGATGGGAGCGGAGTGTGGCGTTTCATGCAAGCACTTCAATCGATGTAGGCAGTTGTTTTTAGGAAACGGTACTTGAAGCATCTAGTTTCACAATGATAATATCATTCGGTCGGCTCCTGGGCTTCCTGTGGAGAAGACAGCTTCCCACAAGTTATTACTTTTTTCCGAAACTCCTCCACTGGAATTAGTTGAGAAGGTATCATGTACTGTGCGGAAACAAAACTACTAGCTATTGAATTTTGCTCGTCGTATTTCAGTAGTAAAATTTGCAAGTTCTTTCCTTCAGCCAGATGAAGTTTTAACGCCAGTTGCTTTTGTCAGTTCACCAAAGCAACAGCTTAGGGTCCTAAAAAGAGGTTGTCACCCCACGTTACGTTTCATATATAAGAGATTAAAAGTTTTTTTAAATTGAGATATGATTGACATTACATTAGTTTCAGGTATACAACGTAGTGATTCAATATTTGTATATATTGGGAAATGATCATTCTCAATTAAGGCTAACATCCTTCACCATGTATAGTTACAAAAATTTCGTTTTCTTGTGATGGGAACTTTTAAGATCTACTCTCTTAGCAACTTTCAAATACAGTCATCCCTCCATATCCGTGGGGGATTTTGGTTCCAGGAACCACTGCAGATACCAAAATCCACTGATGCTCAAATCCCTCATATAAAATAGAGTAGTACAATGAATACTATATGGAATATGGTATTATTAACCATAGTCTCCATGCTGTACGTTATATCCCCATGACTTATTTTATAATTGAAAATTTGTACCTTTTTGACCACTTTCACCCACTAGTCTCCCTGCCTCTGGGCTAGTGTATATGAGCTCTCTTGATTGTTTGTTTTTTAAGATTCTAATATAAGCAAGATCATATGGTATTTGTCTGTCTCTGACTTATTTCACTTAGTATTATGCCCTGAAGGTCCATCCATGTTGTCACAAATGGCAGAATTTCCTTCTCTTTTTATGGCTGAATAAGATTTCATTGATTTCATATATATGCCACATTTTCTTTATCCGTTTATCCATCAATGGACACTTAGGTCGTTTCCATATTTTTGCTGTTGTAAATAATGTTGCAGTGAACATGGGAGTGTAGAGATCTTTTCAAGTTAGTGTTTTCACATCCTTCGGATAAATACCCAGAAGTGGAATTGCTGGATCCTGTGGTGGTTCTTTTTAAATTTTTTGAGGAACCTCCATACCATTTTCCATATCGGCTGCACCAATTTTCATTCCTACCAGCGGTGCACAAGGGTTCCCTTTTCTCTACATTCTTGCTAGCACTTGTTCTCTCTTGTCATTTGGATAATAGCCAGACTAAACAGGTGTGAGGTGATAGCTCGTGATTTTGGTTTGCATTTCCCTCATGATTAATGATCTTGAGCACCTTTTCATGTACCTGTTAGCCATCTGTGTGTTTTCTTTGGAAAACTGTCTATTCAGATCCTCTGACCATTTTTTAATTGGAGTGTTTTTTGCTGTTGAGTTCTATGAGTTCTTTGTATATTTCGGATATTCACCCCTTATCAGATATATGATTTGCAAATATTTTCTCCCATTATGTGGGTTGCCATTTGATTTTGTTGATGATTTCTTTTGCTGTACAGAGGGTTGTTAGTTTGATATAGTCACACTTGTTTAATTTTTGCTTCTGTTGCCTTTGATTTTCATATCAAATCCAAAAAATCATCGCCAGGAATGATGTCAAGGAGCTCACTGCCTATGTTTTCTTCTAGGAATTTTATGGTTTCAGGTCTTACATTCAAGTCATTAATCCATTTTGAGTTAATTTTTGTGTATGGTGTAAGATAGTGGTCCAGTTTCTTTTGCATGTTCCTGTCCAGTTTTCCCAACTGCATTTATTGAAGAGACTGTCATTCCCCATTGTATATTCTTGGCTCCTTTGTTATAAATTAATTCACCATATATACATGGGTTTATTTCTGGGCTCTCTATTCTGTTCCATTGATCTATGTGTCTTTTTTTATGCCAGTACCATACCGTTTTAATTCTTATAGCTTTGTAATATAGTTTGAAATCAGAGAGTGTGATTCCTCTAGCTTTGTTCTTCTTTCTCAAGATTGCTTTGGCTATTTGGGGTTTTTTATAGTTACATGCAAATTTAGGATTGTTTGTTCTAGTTCTATGAAAAATGACATTAGAGTTTTGATAGAGGTTGCATTGAATCTGTGGATTGCTTTTGCATTGTATGGGTATTTTAACAAGATTAATTATTCCAATCCCTGAGCAGAGGGATTTATTTGTGTCTTCAATTTCTTTCATCAGTGTCTTATAGTTTTCAGTGTACAGGTCTTTCACCACCTTGGTTAAATTTATTCCTAGGTATTTTATTTCTTTTGATGGAATTGTTTTCTTAATTTCTCTTTCTGGTAGTTCTTATTAATATATAGAAACAAAACACATTTTTGTTTGTTGATTTTGTATCTTGCCACTTTACTAAATTTGTTTATCAGTTCTAACCATTTTTTGGTGGTGTCTTTAGGGTTTCTGTATATTATTTTATGCCACCTGCAAATAGTGACAGTTTTACTTCTTTTCTGATTTGGATTCGAGTCCATTACTCGGGATGGGGCTTGGCTATTTCTTTTTCTTGCCTAATTGCTCTGGCTTAGGACTTCAAGTGCTATGTTGCATAAAAGTAGTGAGAGTGTATATCTTTGTCTTATTTCTGATCTTGGAGGAAAAGCTTTCAGCTTTTCACTGTCGGATGTGATGTTACCTATGGACTTGTCTTATATAGACTTTATTGTGTTGAGGTACGTTCTGTCTATATCCACTTTGTTGAGAATTTTTATCATAAATGAGTGTTGAATTTTGTCAAAGGTTTTTTCTGCATCTGTTGATGATCTTATGATTTTTATCCTTCATTTTGTTATGTGTTTCACATTGATTTGCAGATGTTGAACCATCCACGCATTCCTGGAATAAATCCCATGACTGATGTATGATCCTTTTAATGTGTTGTTGAATTCTGTTTGCTAATATTTTGTTGAGAGTTTTGCATCTTTGTTCATCAGATATTGGCTTGTAATTTTCCTGTGGTGTTCTTGTCTGGTTTTGGTATCAGGGTAATGCTGGCCTTGTAGAATGAATTTGGGACTGTTCCTTCCCCTTCTGTTTTGGAAGAGTTTGAGAAGAATTGATATTCTTCTTTAAATGGTTGGTAGAATTCACCAGGAAACCATCTGGTCCTGGACTTTTCTTTGTTGAGAGGTTTTTCATTTCTGATTCAACCTCCTTACTAGTAATTGGTCTGTTCAGATTTTCTATTTCTTTGATTCAATCTTGGTAGGTTGTATATTTCTAGGAATTTATCCATTGCTTCTAGGTTCTCCAGTTTGTTGGTGTATAATTGTTCATAGTAGTCTCTTATTTGTATTTCTTTGGTATCAGAGGTAATAAAACAGTTTGTATTGAATAAAATATTCTAGCTCAAAATATGTTCCCTTCCTCTGTCTTTTCCCCAGTTTTTCCCAGAGCTTGCCTGGATCTGATCCCATTCTCAGTTCCAAATCAGTCTAACAGTAATTTTAGTGTTGTCCTGATTTCTGTTTGCATCGAGAGTCTTAGAACTGGAACTCTGCAGAATGTTCCCTAAGGTCTTTCACGATCTAGGTACAGTCTCTTGTACCAACATCATCATAGTGGGTTGAATGGCAGCTCCCAAAAAGATAGGTCCACATTCCAAACCCCTGGAACCTGTGAATGTTATTTTATTTGGAAAAAGGATCTTTGCGGATGTAATTAAGTTAAAGGTCTTGAGACAAGATATCATGAATTGTCTGGGTGGGTGATAAATCCAGTGTCCTTCTAAGAGACAGAAGAGGAGAAGACACAGAGAAGGAGGAGAAGGCCATGTGAACAAAGGCAGAGATTGGACTGATGTAGCCACAAGCAAAGTAACACCTGAAGCCTCCAGAAGCTGGAAGAGGAAAGGAAAGATACTCTCTAGAGCCTTTGGAGGGAGCGTAGCCCTACCAGTACCTTGATTCTGAACTTTTGGCCTCCAGAACTCTGAGACAATAAGTTTCTGTTGTTTTATGTCAACAAATTTTTGCTAATTTTACAGCATCCCTAGGAAACTAATACAGGCTTGGTACCTTGAAGTAGGTGCTGCTGTAACAAATACCTAAAAATATAGAAGTAGCTGTTGAATCAGGCAGAAGGTGGAAGAGTTTTGAGAAGTGTGGTAGAAAAAGCCTAGATTGTCTTGAGGAGACTGTTGGCAGAAATATGGACATTAAAGGTGATTCTGGTAAAGACTTAGAGGAGAGGGAGGGCCGTGGCAGGAAAAGCTCTGTCATCTTAGAGAATACTTAAATCCTCATGAATAGAATGTTAGTAGAAATGTGAACATTAAAGGCACTTCTGGCAAGGGCTCAGAAGGAAATGACAGATGTGTTGTTGGAAATGAAGAAAGATGACCCTTGTTATATAGTGGCAGAAAACCGGCTGGATTGCATTTTACAGTTGCGTGTAAAACCGAACTTGCAAGCCATGAACTTGGATAGTTAGCTGAGGAGATTTACAAGCAAAGTATTAAAGGTGTCACCTGGTTTTTCCTTACTGCTTATATTAAAATGCAAGAGGAAGGAGAAAAGTTGAAGAAGGAACTGTTACCGAAAAAGAAATCAGCATTTGATAATTTGGGAGAGTCTCAGCCTATTCAGATTGCAAAGGATGCTAAAATTTAGGAAACTCATTGTTGGGAATGTGTGCTCTGGAAAAAAGGCCGAACATGTGGCTGGACAAACTTTTGCTGAAATAGGTTAGGAGTGTGTCTCATGGATCCACTCAACTATCTCAGCAGAAGCCAGGAATAGAGATGAGCTTATCCAGGAAGGATCCATGGAGGATCCTTGTGTAATGGCCCCCCCCTGGTGAGATACACAAGAAGACGCGTAAGTGTTTTGATTATGTTGTATCAGCAGAAACACTGCCAGCTTGGATCAAAAGGGACAGAGACAAGATGAAAAGAGAGAAGGCTGTCAGACTTCCAAAATTGTATAGGTAGGGAAATTGACTGATAGAACTGCTTGGCTGCAAACATGTACTACCCTTCAAGAAAAAGGAAGAGTGACACTAAGGGCAGAGCTGTGGCAGGCAGCATAGAGGGTGGAGCAATAAGCCTCAGAGAATTATGCTCAGTGCTTGAAACCTAATAGAATTTGTTCTCCAGGATTTCATACTTGCTTGGGACAGACGACTCCTTCATTCTTTCTAATTTCTCCATTTTGGAATTGGAATGTCTGTCTTTGGAATTTGGAATACCTATCTCACCATTGCGTTTTGGAAGCAGATCTGTTTTCTAGTTTCATAGGTCCACATACAGAGAAGAATTTTGCCTCAGGATGGAGCATACCCCGGATCTCACTCATACTGTGTTTAGATGATTTACGTGATGAGATTTGAGACTTCTAATGATATTTGCATGAGCCTTTGGATTTAGAGATGATGCTATAATGGGTTGAGATTATGTTAGGGGATGTTGGGATGGGGTAAATGTATTTTGTATATGGGACAAATGTGGATTTTAGGGAGCCAGAAGGTGGACTGAGGCTTGGATGGTGCCCGTCCTCCACCCCGCAAAAGATAAATCCACATTCTAACCTCTTGGAACCTGTTGTGTTTATCTTAACAAAAAACAGAATCCAGATTTTTGACCTTCAGGACTGTGAGAGAATAAATTTCTCTTGTTTTGAGCCACTGTTTGTGGTAATTTATTATGATAGCCCTAGGAAAGAAATATAACACTCTACTGCAGTCTTTTCTTCATTGATACCTTATTTGTGGACATACCATATTACTCCTCTCTTTGCCTTATCCTTTCCCCTGATAAAACAAATGTCTTAGGGTCTCATAATATTTGGTCAATACTTTTGTAATAATCTTTGTTGCAAGGTATCATGTATGCTAATCTATCCTGCTAAAATGTGAGCTTCAGGACATGAGAGTATTTCTTATTCATGTGTATTTTGCCAAGGCCCAGTGAACAAAAAGTAGGTGCTTAAAAAGTATTAGTAGTAAGTGTTAGTTCAGTAGATGCGACAAGAGTACTTCTTATTCATACTTCTTTTCCTCAAGGCTCAGTACACAGAAGTAGGTACTTATTAATGTTGAGTCGATGGAAGGGACCTCATTATAAGGTAGTCTATACTTCAAACCAGCATCAGGATTACCTCTACAGTATGCCTGGCCTTTGGAAACTGGTCTTTGCTTGGATAATTTAGACATGATGCTCAGTGTTAATTTCATGCACCTGCTTGTTCTGTTGTGAACAAATATAAGTTGTTAGCAGGTCATTTATTTTATCAACTAAAATCTTTCCCACTATACTTTTTATCTATTGGTCCTGACATCATCCTTCTGAACCAAATCTCTTTCTTCTTTGTGACAGTGTAGCAGGCTAGAAGCCTGTAGTTTCTTTAACCATTGCACTTTTTATTTATGTTTTCTGGACTTCATTGTTCTGCTCATCTTCGGGTTTTTAATGTTTCTCAAATCAAAATTTTAGGAAAATCAAAGAAATTGAAGGAAGTAAGTGTGGAAGAGGAAGAATTGAAGAGCATTGGGTAGTTTGAAGGAGCATAGGAGATAGGAACTTAGGAAAAGTAATAGCTTTCTTTTTGAGAAGCTCAGTGTCTTTTATTTAAAGCATTTTTCTTGGAGATGTCTCTTAACTGCGTGTATATACACACACATATATATGTAAAACATATCTTTTAGTTTAGCCTAAAATTTTCAGTGCCTATTTTGAGCATGGCCCTCTGATGGGTACTGTGTAGGAAACAAAGTTGAATAACGTGCGTCCTCTACCTAAAAAAGTTTATAATTTAGTAGTGTTTGCTAGCATGATTATAGGCTGATGGAGCTAAACTTTTCCAACACATATACCATAATTTATACCTCTAAACTGCATTTATTCCACTGGCATTGCTCCTGCTGAAAATATTTTTTGGAATTCCACTTGTAATTACTGTCATGCTCTTTAGTGCATATAAAAACACCCCCTATAGAAATAATTTTTTTTCTCTTTGCTAGAAGATTTTTCAGGAAAAGTTATTTGGAACAAAGTATTATATAAGACAAGTGACCAAATTGGAAATGTCAGTTTTTTTGGAGTTTTCCCTTTTTTAAACTTTGACCAAAGGTGATATTTTTTGGAAGGTGAGGTGCTGATTTAGATGGCCTTTCAAGGATATTTCCTTCTCTAAGATTAATGATGAGTTACTGACAAAGTACCCCTGAAAGTAATTCCAGAAGAGTGCCAAAAGTGCGTAGAGCTGTGGGATATTGAGGGAATAAGTGTAAGTGAATACTTTAAGGTGATCACTTAAGTATGAAGGATCACACTTAGATGTGTGAATTCTGGCATGTGGAAAAAGTCTTTTACCTATGGTTGCGCGGTATACGAGCATGTCTGTGGTTGTTTAATCGAGTCAGTTAGGTATTAAGTGTTGCTCCCTTCTTTTCTTAAGGCTTTGTACCATCCTTGTCCTTTTCAGGTTCACATCCTACTTAGTGTTTCCCATTGCTTGCTCTGCTTTTAGCTGCTTTTCTTTTTTATGACATTGAGTTGAACACCATTAATAGCCAGAGTTGTTTTAAAGTTACTTGTTGCTTTAAATTCCTATGCTTGTCATATTTATGTTGATGAATTAATCAATTTTTCTCAGCTCCATTTCCTCCTTTGGTGACCATCTCAGACTCAGAACAGTTAGTTACTCTGGATATGTCTTGGCTATCCTCAATACTTTCCATTTATATTCAGGATTAGTTTAAATTTACCAAGGCTAAAGAGAAAGGGAAGGCGAGAGCTAAGAAAGAGTCTGTACCAATTGTTTGGTGGCTGTTTTCTTTCCAGTTTCAATAGTTAAGTCTACTTATTTTAGGTGTCTTGCACTTTGTTCTATACAGGACTGAATAATCTTTCACTTACTTCATTATTTCTAAAAGGTTTTAAATGGCTTTGGCCAGTTTTGTTACCTATACTCTGTGGAAAAATGGAAGTTTCTTTGGGCTTCAAGGCCAAAGACCTAATGTGATATGCCAACTTCCTATTAATTTTTTTATTAAGGTAGTTTGTTTTAAATAATAAAAAGATTACACAAATAAGTAGCTAAATAAAAATAGATAATATAACTTTTCAAAAGTGTTGATAGAATCAATTTTTGTTTGATTAAAATAGCAGTCTATTTTATTTTTTTACTTTTTACCTTTATGTAACACTCTCTTCATTACCATTAAATTATACTCCTCAGTGGTATTTCACATGGAGAAACAAAATAAATTATCCAGTTTTTAGTTGTAGCTAATAATAAGGAAAAGCCAAAAGTAATTTCTCATGCAGTCTTTTCCAGTCATGATTATATGCTTGTAGTTGAAAATGATATCTCAGGTAAGAATTATCAGTTTGTTCTCTTTCTGCATTATAGTAAATGGAAATCAGTAACTTGACATTAATTTTTGGAGGTTTTTCTTTTTACTATAAGTTATAATTTGGTTTTAAAATATAGTTTATAGCATCTAAACCATTTTTCATTTCTATCTAATAACTGATTACTTTTATTTTTTTAATAGTGAATTTATGGCAGAAGAAAGTAATGAAAAATTTTGGCAGTTTTTGGAAACTGTAAAAGAATTAGCAATTTATAAGCAAACAGGTAGGTGATGTGCATATTTTAACTTAGAAGATTTGTATTTATGTGCGTACATTGGATGTGTTTATTGTTTTTAATGGTAAAGGTTAAGTGTAAATGCTCAATTGCGGTAGTAAACCTGAATATTAAATTTGAAAAGATGTTTTAATGGTAACTATTCCAAGCATCCATTTCCAAAAATATAAGGCTTTAATACTTTATTATAGGAATACTCATTTAATTAGCATTGTTTGGATATTGCATTACAATCAAGAAGAAATAAAAATTGTTGAATTATGGTTTTCTTTTTACTTAGACTTCTTTGAAATAGTATTAGTTTTGTATCTAGTAATATTGAATTTTTTTTTTGCCAGACTACTTTTACTCTTAAACTCGTACAGAGGTTTTTAATACTTGCCCTCAACAAGTCAGGTAAACTGTGAGCTTTCATTTCACTATCTAGGAAACAGAGTTAGGTGCTCCTACTTTTTTAATATATATGAGAGTATATATTTGTATATACATATAGGTATCTTCAGAATGAAGAAGTGTTTATTAATGTGTTTCTTAGGAAAGGTCAGTAGATCAAAGATACTGAAATTAGGTTTTAGCAGCAGAGGCTAAAAGGTTAATTATTAATTATCATAAAGAAAGGTTATTTTCGTGTCTCTACAGAGAATAGAATAAATTATATTAACATGGAATCCCTCAAGAGGGAATTCTTTAGCCTTTTCGACATAGAGAAAACTTCTTACTGTGGTGATTAAATAGTTTATGATTTTATCCCCTGTTGTAAACGTAAGATAAACAACAGTTTTGAATGTTTTAAGTGTTCTTTTATTGGAGCCTGTTTGGCGCAAATGGCCTTGAATTTCAGCAGTGTTATGAGTTCATGAGATACATTTAAAAAATAAAGAGGGTCGACATGCCTTTAATGATGTTTTAGACTAAAATATTTCCAAAACAAGTAATTTCCTCTGTCAGAAAAATTGTGCTGTAAAGATTGATTATTTGATAATCGTTATTTGAGTCACAGGAGATAGTATGCCCCACTGCTTAGATCCTGGGAATACAGAGATGAATAAATGTGATCTGTGTTCTCTGGACCTCATAGTATGATGGACACAGCAAAACAGCTAAGTATACTATTGGGTGATAAGAGCTTTAATAGGGGTATGCATGACACAGGAGCACACACAAAGGCACCTAGCCAGTGTTTCAGAGAGAGCAGGACAGCCTTTCCAGTGGTGAATGCTGGAGTTGAGTTTGGTTGATAAGATTTAGGCAGGATTTAGGGAAGGGAGAAGACTAGAAGAGACAGGAATGGAATGCACAGAGGACCTCTGACCGCTTAGAAATCTACTTTCAAGTCAGTGGAAAATTGTTGTTTCTTGGCTTTGTATTTGTCCTGGTGCTTTTAGTTTTGGTGTCTGAGGTAAAAATAGGCTAGATTAATATGTCAGGTTTTCCTGATAGTTATAAAATCCAACACCACATTTCCTGGCTCTCACCTAAAATCCTGAATATCTCTATCCCAAATGTCTTGTTCTCAGTGCGTGCTTTATGGCCTTATTCAGTGCCATTTTCCATGGGAGAAGAAATCTTGAAAATTGCTTTCGTAAATTTTGAACTCTTATTTTAAGTTACTTAAGCATATCAGCATATTTTATACCTAAATGAAATGACATACCTGGACAAACTGGTGGTAGATAATTAACAAGTTGGAATTTAAGCTCAGGAATACCTAAACTCTACTTCAAGCATATACTATAGGAGGTGTGTGTATTTCAGGGTGGAACCTAAAAGAAATTCTGTTAAGTAAGAATTGCTAACACTGAAAATATAATTCTGTTGAACTTAAAATGGTAAGAGTCAAATGCGTATGCAGCATCATTGCTGACCTGTTAGGCGTAAGAAAGAATGGTATATAGGAATTAAATATGTTAACAACTGTCGGATTTTATTGAATTTGTTTGCAAGACATTATCCTAGAGGAAACATTTTAAATCCTCAGTTAATAATTGTTTAGGTTGTTGAATCTCCACGAGACCCTCTAAACACTCTTTACTAAGGAATAATCCTAGTGATCCACTTGCCCAAAAACGTTGTAAATATTGAACATTTAACTTTTTAAATTAAGGTGCTAGTTTCATGCCATTTAGTGAGAATACTTTACATTATGTGTAGCAAATTAAGACTTTTAAACATTGAATTACCTGTTTCTTAACCATTTTTATGGTTGTGCCACAGAGTTATGTATTTATTGATGCCTCAGGATTCAAGTGGCATCATAGTAGCTAATCTGTGTAGTTTTGTGTGGTGAGTTAGAAATGTCAACCAAGGTTTTTCTGACTCCAAAGTCCCTATTTATTTTCACTTCTCCATGTGCTCAGCATTTAAGAGTCTCATTCTCACAGTCATTGAGGATATTAATGGTTTCTACACAAGTCAAGGTGCTTCTATGTTTTAATGGAAAGATTTTCAGAAAATGTTATGACATTTCTAACTCAAAGCGGGTTTGGGGTAGGAGGATGATTGCGGTTTGGAGGTGTCACATTTGAAGTGCTTGTGGAACATCCAAGTGAAGATATCCAGCAAGCTGATATATGAGTGAGAGATTTAGGTAAAAAAAATCTAGGCTAAAGGGTAGGGTTGGGGAGTTATCAACATTGAGAGGGTAATTGAAGTTATAGGGAGAAAGTATAGAATGAGAAGAAAATAGGTCCCAAGGGCAGAACCCTGAAAAACACCAATGTTTAAACTATAACCAGAGGAAGATACACAATGGAGACTAAGAAGGAGTACTGTGGAGGTAGGTGAAAACCCAGGAAGTGTAATGTCATGAAAGCCAGAAGAATATTGAGCGGTAAATGACAGATGTTATCAAATGCCATAGACAGATGAAGTAATATGAATATTAAGCTTTAACAACAGAAAAATTATTGGTGGCTTTGGTGAGAGCCATTTCACTGGTATGGGAATCAAAACTACAGTAGATTGAGGTGTGAGTAGAGGTTGAGGAAGCAGAGCTAAGTATTTTAAGTCTTTCAAAATTGACTATGAAGCGAATAAGATGAATCAGTAGCTGACTGAAGGCGGCTGCTGCTTTTTTTCCCTTTTTTGAAGATAAGAGTGATTTTTGTATCTTAAATGCGAGTAGGCAAAAATGGTGTAAGAGGTGAGGTCGAAGATGAAGGATATTGAAAGGGTAAAATTATGAGCAGGTTAGTTGGTGAGCATAGATTTAGTTATTTTAAAACATCAGTCCAATGCCTCCATCTCATGATTGAGACAATCTTGCAAGTTAAGCCTTAGTCACAGATGTTTACTTTCTATAAACCCCTGAATCCTACATCCGTCTCTACATTAGAGACAACCTTAACAGTGACCCTGACAAAATTTGACGTCTGTTGTCAGGCACTACTCACATTTGTTTATGTTGACTCTCTTCTCTGTTTACATGGATAACCACTCCCCTTTTGATGATGTAGTCTTATTTTCGTTACGTTATTACACTAATTTTAGCTATTTTCTTGTTGGTCCTATAGCTATTAGGTTTTTTTATGATCAATTTTTAAGATAACATCTCTAATCTGTTTTGTGAATTTTCTTTACTGTTGAAGGTGAGTCTTATTTGGATTATTTTTTGATTCTTGTAGGGTAACTCACCATAACTTCCTGAGAAATCACCTCTAGTTTCTTAAAGAAGTAGGAGTGAATGAGCACACCTTCTGTCATATGATAACTCTTTAAAACTACTGGATTAGGAAAAAATTATTGCCTAGAATGAAGAGACCTATTCAGTTCTTAAATATTAATTCCAAAAATGTATTGAATACCTGTTTTGTGTGTGGGAGTGGAAAGGTACCATTGCAAGCCAGGAAAGATTCCTGCCTTCACAGTTTATAGCTTAACGGGAAGGACAGCATTAAGCAAATAATTATACAAGTATTTTTAATTACAGTTTTGAGACTTACTCTCGAGATAGTATAGGGTCCCGTCAGAGTGTATAGCAGGATCTAGACTTGGGAGGTCAGGGGAAACTCTTTTAAAGACAAATGTCATTTAAGCTGAGATTTGCTGAATAGAAGTTGGCCAAACGTGCACCTGCTACCCTCCTGCATTTCACACAAAAGAAATAACACGTGTGAAGGCCGTGAGTTGTTAACCTCCTCTTTAGATATTTTCTGTTGGTCCCCTACAAGCAGTGTTGAAATGGCTAGTGGTCCTTTCTTCCCCCACCACCATCTGGTTTTATTCACAAATAGTCTTAGTCTTTATTTTTGTATTCTTAGTATGCATAAGCTTCTACTACTTGCTTTGTTGACTTCAATGATACTCTTTTATTCCCAGCCAATATTTATGAGGAATCACTGAGCTTACTTTACTTTCTAGCTAATTTCCCTTTTGTAGCGTTTTTGTTAGTGGTATATTTTTCTACATCACCAGAGCATTGCCAGAACATTTATAGTCTTTCGTAAATCTTAACTCCTAAATTTAGTCTTATTTCTACAGTTAAGTCATATTGAAAGCTCACCATCAAACTTTATGCTGCATTTTTTCAATTATTTCTTGGTTATGTAAAGTTTACTCTCTAGTTGATACCTCATGAATAACTCCTAGGAATAATGGCCTTGAGTTCTTCATGTACATAACTATGTGTATTTTAAACTTCAGATTTTTAACTTTAGGATCTCATCGTTTTACTAGAAAATTTTTCAGGGCTTACCGTTCTGAGTCTTTATTCTTAGACATGTAGATTGATTACTCCTTTTAATTCTGGAAGGTCTTCTTGGGTTATAATTTTCTTTGTTCATTCTGTTCTAGTCCCTTGATTTTCCACTTTAGTGTTACAATTATACACATTGTAGGTCTTCTTTGCCTGTCTTCTGTATCTGTCATTTACTCTCAAATCTTTTTTCATCTTCTCTGCTTTTTTTTCTATTTTCTTCACATTTTCCCTGTGTATTCTCTATTTCTTTTACGATGTTTTCCGTGATGTCTTTTTACTCATTTGTTATTTCTAATTTAGTCTATACTTTCTAGTATTTTTTTTGTTCTTTCCTGAGTTCTTTCAGAAATATTTTCATATCCCCCTGTTTTTTGGTCATCTCATATCTGAGCTTTTTATCAATAACTGTAGAGGGGCTGAGATTTTTATGCTACTTGCAAGCCCAAAACTTACTTCTCACAGTTTCAAGCATCAGACAGACATAAGACATGAGATATGAGACTCCTGGATCAGAGCTGGAAGACTTTGTAACTGACCAAGGAAAATCTCCCAAGTGGGCCATAGCTCTCTCTTATCAGCCAGGACCTATTACAATAACTCGGAGTCTTTTTACTGTCATCTTTGAAAGGATCTAAGGTTGGCATGATACACTGTAGAAGTGATTGAATCTTAAGGTGGTTGTAATTCTGCATTATGTACTTCATCCTCTCATCTGCCAGGCAAACCAAAGTTCTGATGATGTGCCAGCCTTCTGACCATGGTGGTCACAGATTTCCTTCCTTTCTCCCTAAGTGTAGGTGTGCATCTCTGTATCTGTTGTCTGAAGAAGATTGAACCTTGCTCTAATCCAAGACAGGTCTTTGTACTTGTCACAGTGGAATGGACTTGAAGCTGACAGAACAATTGGTGAGGAAGTCCACTTATATGAAGGAGAGTTAACAACTAAGACATTTGGGCAAATGCTTGTGAATCTACTGCCCAGTTCTTAGCCTGTAATCTTCTTCAAATTTTCTTTTCATTAACAGGCAATAAGTGGAGGACCATTTATTGCCTGATTGACCATACAATTTTGTCAGTATGTCCACTATGAATTTACAAGGGCTTTCCTCAAATCCTGTTAATTTGCCCATGGGACCAAGTGTTTTCTCCTCCAAAAATCCGTGTATCTGTCAGCATTCAATTTTTGTTGTCAAATCTGTCAAATACTGTGAAGGATCTGAGATTTTACCCTACTTGCATGCTGACAGATTAGTTGCATGGATGCTGACAGAAGACAAAAGACCCCTGTATCAGAGACAAAAGACTATTATTCAAACCAAAAGCAATAACCATGATGTCCACATATTTTTATTAGTTTTTTGAGCCCCAATTCACATAGGACAATGTACAGGGCCAGATGATACCTGCACCATGAATGGGTTGTGGTCAGTAGAAGAACCAAGGGTTAAGAGCCCAGAACCTTCTGAACAAATAGTAAACATTGTAGTAATCAACCAACAATCCAGTCTCCCTTGCCTCCCCCAAGTGTCTTCTTCCAGTCAGCATCCTTTTTCCTCCTCCCAGGAGAATGTCTGGTTTTACACACCTCTTTCGCCCTCCCATTTCACGTCAGGGAACGCTGATCTATGGGTAACTGTTTTAGAACTACCCCAACTCTGTCCTTTTGTTTAACAAGTTTTCCGTCAGTTGGTAACCCAGTTCCAAGGAGTAAAGGAGAGAAGAAATGACCAGGGAATGTCCAGGGGCCAGCTTATGGATATCTGTACCAGCTAAACTCCAGAGCTGCTCTGTTGTTACCTTACCACCTCTGACTGGCAGTGGAATGGTACTGCATTTTTCTGGCACAATGGCAACAATGCAAACAATGATTACACTCAGAGCAGTATAGAGAAAAAAAAAAGGGGGACAAAAATAGTTCATTCGCTGCCTGCTTGTCCTCGTTAGAGCCACCAGGCCCTCTTCAGCTCTTCAGACTGCCATTCTCTACTGCCCTCTCCCATCCAAATGAGCTCTGTCTCCCCAGGAGTGTCCAAGAGTTTTTAAATTGAATTGTCAGGTTCGTCCTTCTCTTTTGAGTCTTTGTAATCTTTGGAGATGGGTTTAAAGGAGGGAACCAGCAGTTCAGCTTACTTTGTTCCAGACAAGAAGACTTTTCTCTTATTCTTTAAGGTCTGTTTCAAATTCTGTCTCCTAAAGTGTTTGGGCACACTGATTACGCTTGGCTGTGTGTACTAAGTCCCAGTAGGACTTATTCATACGTGTAATGTAAACGAATTGGCTGTCAGATTATTCTTTAAGTTTTCTATGTTGTTCTTAGTCTCCTCTGAAGTTGTAGGTAGGGCCTGTATCTTATCTGCGTTTCATCACTCGAAAACCTGGGAGTGAATTGGTCTGATGTGGTGGCATCTTCCAAAAAGATTTTAATGACTAGATTATTTTCACCTAGTCTTGCATTGATTGCTTGAGCTTCACTGAAGATCCAAATGAAATTAATGTAACAAAGATCTTGGTTTTCCATTTTTCTCTAACACCATCCATAACCAAACTTAAGACATGGTTATATGACATTAATTAAGTTAGCTTTACAGTGAGAGATGTGCCAAGGTGTTGAGTATGAAATAACATTCTGTTCTTTTGATTACTTTTTATAGAATCAGATTATTCCTATTACAACTTAATCCTAAAGAAAGCTGGACAATTCTTAGACAATTTACACATCAATCTCTTGAAGTTTGCTTTCTCTATAAGGGCATACTCTCCAACTATTCAGATGTTTCAACAGGTATGTAAAAATACCCAAACTGTATTTGACAAAGAAGCATGCTAGCAATGTACATAAATCTATCTTAATGTGAATATCTTTGATTCAGAAGGATCCGCAAACTTATAATACCTGGTTCCATAGCTTATCATTGATTGCGTTATCGTAGATTTTTATATAATCAAGTATGTAATTTTTTATTTGGGATAAGGAAATTGTGAGGACAAAACACCATTGAAATGAACTATAGTGGAAATTTTAATTTAATGGAACTTTTTCAACAACTTTGAAGCATGTATTTCCCACTGTAAAGTTGATTTTGTAAAAATATTTTATTCTGCCTGCATATAGGTATTTTTTACTTTAATTAGAGCAATAACTTAATAGTAGTTGATGAGTTATTCTAATCAAAGTAATGTGTGAGTTTTTTGAATCATATTGTAATTATCAACTACTTTAGCTAAATATAATCTTTGAAATTTTAGATTGCAGCTGATGAGCCGCCACCAGATGGTTGCGATGCGTTTGTGGTTATCCATAAGAAGCACACCTGTAAAATTAATGAGATTAAAAAGCTGCTGAAGAAGGCTACTTCAAGGTAAATTAATGATAGCCTGTTGTGAAAGAAGTGGTTTATAAAAAAGCTAAGGGTTGAAATAGCAGAAATTTCTTATAATACAAAATTTTAATATTCCAAGACATTGTATGTTAAAAAATGTGATCCGTGTTGAAAAACTGAATGTATCTGAGCTGGTGGTCTAAGTCCTTTTCTAAAATATATGAGTACTTTCAATATTTGTCTTGATTAGCTTTTGATTTTAGAATATAAATTGTACAAAAATACCATGAAAAATGAGATATTGTTTTCTATAAACATAATTTGTTTTTTCAAATAAACTTGTAAAACTGTACCTTTATTTGGACTGTATCTCTTTAAATATCAAGTGTGTACCTTGGGAGTGAAAAATTAATAATAAAAACAATAATGTAGATAGAGTTGCTTTTTTATAATGTATTACTCAAAACTTTTTTTTTGCTTCCTCCAAGTATTTAATACAAATGAATATGGGAAGTAGAAAGGAAATTATTAATTTATTAGTGATTTTTTTACATAGTAATACCAGTGTATGTTTTACTACCTGATTATTTATACTTTAGTTTCTCTAATTTTGAAAGAGCTCTTTATATGTTAAACACTAACATGTGTTTAGTGATTCATAGTAGTGCTTCTCTTATTTGTTGGAAATCTCTTCTAATATTTTCTTATTTCAGACTTATTTTGATATGCATAAGGCTTGTATTTTTATGTAGCCAAATTTTTCTGTCACGTGTGTATGTTTTTATACTTAGACAGTTTTTCCCAAACCTGAGTAAGAAATTTTACTAAGATTTTGTGGTACCTTTCTTAAAGTTTTTTCTCTTACCTTAAACTTTTAATCCATCTGTAATTTATTTTAATCAGAAAGTAAGAATCCAGTCAGATCTTTTTCTGCTCAGATGGCTAGTCAATTTTTGTATTGATTTTATTTATATTATGGCCTACTTTATAGCTGTCTGTTCTGTACCAGTATCTGTTTCTTGTAGCAGTTCCCTGCTGTTTTACTGTTTATTGCTTTGTAATATATTCTAATATCTCACAGGACGATTGCCTCTTCATTGCTGCTCTTTTCCCTCCAGAATTTCTTAGCTCTTTGCGCTTGTTGCTGCTTTCGAATTAACATAGAGTCCTTTTCCTCCTGCCAAATTGCCTCCCTAAAGAGCCTTGGTAGGGTTTTAATTAGAATTATGTTAAACTCGTTGGTTAATTTAAGAATTTAAATCTTTCTTACATTAAATCTCTCAACAGATAACATGGTGTCTTCTTCATATCTCCTTTTAAAACTTTACAGTTTTATTATCTTCTGAGGTTTTTGAAATCAGAAATAATTGTTTAATTTTATCAATTATTTTTTCATCTATTGAGGTGGATACAAAGTTTTTCTCATTGGGCATACTGTATATTATGGTGGTATATTTTAAAATATACCTTCTTTGCATTTCTAGGGAAAACTATTTGTTAGTGATGTGGGATTATCTTAATTTCTGTTGAATTAAGATTGCTTATGTTTTTATTGATTCATGTTTCTATTTTAATAAAAGAGATTAGCTTTTGTTTAAATTATTTACGCTATTTTTGTTCATCAGAGTCATTCTGGCTTCATGTAGTGAATTAGGCAACCGTGTTGCTCTATAAGAGTTCTATAGGAATTATCTGTCCCTTCATTGCATTAATAGACTAGGAAATTGTCAGCCCTAGTGTGTTGTTTTTCTTTCCTAGTGCATTTTTTAGAGGTAATTTTGGTAACTTTTAAAATTTATTATGTTGCTATTGATTTCTGATATTTGACTTTATAGTTTTCTTATAGAAACTAATATTAAAATTCAGTTAAATATTTAGATATTAAATCTAAAATTAAATTAAGATTAAAAAAAAACATTAACATTAAGCTGTTGGGAGAGGCAACCTGCCATGGACCTTGTGAGTCCTTGCATCTTCTTTCTTGGTCTGACCAATAAAACACGCAAGACCCTGAACACTCTTCACCTGAGCCATTTCTCAGGGTTGTGTTTGCAGTGCACAAGCTTGAAGAAGGAGGTAACGTTTTCCTTTGGAAAGAGGAGCAGACTTGTTTATTGCTTGCTATAAAACGGTGGTTCCCCAAGTACAGTGTTCCTCAGCTGCAACATACACCCACTGTTTGTGGAGTATCCTTTTAGGTCCATCTTTTGTCACCCCCTGTCGAACTTGGTGGGGGCAAGCATAATGCTCACGCGGCTTGCTGTACCATGAGCAATAAGTCCTTTATCTTTGACCCAAGAGTCTCATGTCTTCTGCCAGAACCGTGAAATGAAAAAAGCCTAACTTATTACTTTGTAAGTAGGGTAAAATCAAACCTTAGACATCTTACAGTTCTTGATAGTTTTAGAAACAAAGGTGGGATGTTGACAGACACCTGGCTTTCTGGGAGAGGAAGGACAAGGGCCCCATGAGTTGGGGAGACAGAAGCTCAATACTTAAATTTCTTTCCTACTGCTCCCCTCTCTCTTCCCCTGCCGTTCTGTACTCACTGTGCTCCTGGCTGGGTGATTAGCAGTCTTCTGGTAACTGTTACTGTGGCCCTAACATGTGCTCCTTGATCTGTGTTCCTACAGGAAAAGGCACCCAGACCCGGCTGATGGGGTTTGGAAGGCTCTCATGATGGGGAAAGGAATTAAAAGGATCACTAGACCAATTCAGTGTCCTTTTATTGTTGTGGCTCCCACATCTGAGTATATAACTGGTGTTGATATTGTACATGTTTATACTGTGAATTCTGTGAATGCTCATGAAGTCTAAAGGGAGATACTCTCATTCCGGGCCTACCACATGACATGTACTGTCTACTCCCAGGTAGACTAGCAGAAACAACATAGAATCCCAGGAGGAGAAAGGGAGAATCACACCTTTAGTTAAGGACTTTGTGACCTTTGGAACACCCACAGAGGCAGTTTCCAAGTATGACAATGTCAACTCCTGGATCAGCCATCAAGTTCACCACTTTTTAAAAAGCTGCTCTTAAGGGACTTCAGCGTGCTTGTTGAAACTGAATGCCTGACCCAGGGAAGGCTTGTGACTCTAACATCTGATGTTTACGTTCTGGCATTGGTCAACTAGGATTCAGTGACTAACAAGATGGAAGGGACCCAACGAGTCTCTCTGATCAAATGGAAATGGTATATTCAAGAGCACAGTTGCATCAACCTAGCATAATCTTAGGTTTACATAACAAAGTGGCAGCTACCCCTTTGGGACAAACCATTATGCCCTATTTCACTACCTGAAGTAAAGTTTCTGGCTTGGGGGGCCAATTCCCAGTGCTTTCCCTTGATGCCTGGGCCAGGTTACTGACATATTCAGCTAACTTAAAAGCTGATAGTGTTTTTCGGCGGCTGCTGCTGTTCCTCCATGCTCCAGCTATGTAGAACCAAAAGCAGATGTGGTCACTCCATTCAGTGGGCAGAATTCAAGGCATTCCTCATATCCCTGACCAATCTCTGACCTCTTGATGAAACTTGCTACATTCATACTGACTCTTGGGCTGCACTGAGGGTACAGGAAGGGAACTCTTAGGCTGTTACCAATGGCCTACCTGTCTGATCCGCCACTTGGAAGACTACAGCTGGCGGATTAAAGTGCCATTGTTTGGGGCTATACTCTGTGAGACTAAATTGCAGCTGCTCATCTGATAGTCTGGGTTACTTCTGTAGATGCACACAGCCCGGGCCCAGTCTTTGATGAGTCTCAATGGAGTTGAGCTACTTATCAAGACTGCAGCATCCAGATTGCTGCCATTGCTACCTGGATCCTCTATTGCATAGGAAAGGAGACACATCCACCACTGTAGACTGGGAGCACAATAAAGGACTACATGTTTCTGATGTAAAATCTACCACAGCATACCTGACTTGTGACTTTTGCCCAGAGACGGTTTATTTGTCTTGTGGTAAAGGAGTCCACATTGCACTGGGCCACCACTCACTGCTGGCAAACTATGTCAGACCTTTGACGCTGTTCTCGGTGCCTCATCACTGTTGATACTTTCAGGTTATGATTTTGCTATTTAAGTCCAATCAGCTAACTCTAGCCATACCACTGTAACACTTGAAACCAAACTTAGATTTCTGGCTTTCCAGATGATCTACAGTCTGCTACACACCTTATTTCACAGAGGCCACCAGCATTAGGTCAACAGTCAGATTGTTCAGTGGGCATTCCACATTCTCTACCATCTACGTGCATCTGGTTTTGTGAGCACACTGGAATGGCCTCTTCAAAAATTAATTCACAAAGACTTGATTCTGCCTCCCTCACCTTCTGATCCAAAGACCTTAGTAGGGCAGTTTGATCTCTGAATGTGACCATCCTCGGAAAGGTTTCATCTCCTGTCTACTCCTTTGAAATGATCAGGATGAAAGAGGTAGGAGGTTATATAGACCTATTCAGGATTCTACCCTGACCATTGCTGGACATGATGCATCCTTTCTTCCCCAACAGCAACCTCAGATCAGCCTGGTTAGTTCAGCCTCCATATGGTAGCCCAGCCAGAAGGGGCTTAAGGAATTCAGACTTTGATTTTGGTCCAGTTTCCTGGGTGGTTTTATTGGAAAGATGTGGTCCTAGATGGTGAAGATAACCACTTGGTTGAGTCCACAGCTTACCAAGTCCTCCTATAGTAGCCCACACAGGCCAAGATGGGGACATAAAGAGTCTTTGTAAGTTTTTAAAAAATGCCCCTGTCTCACTGGACTTGACTCTTCCAGATGAAAGGTCTGGGTGTAAATCGAGGATGATTAGAAAATAGGTGAAATTGTGGGTAGTAGGATGGGACATGTCAATTTCACAGCTGTTCAGGCAGAACCTCAACCCTAGCACCTGACCTTAGGCCCTGGAGGGTGCAGGAAGGGGACAAATTAATGTTTTCTTTGATCCTAGATCCAACACAGCAGCCTGTCAAAGCAATCATATGGTCTGCCTGAGTCAACCAGCAGCTTTGGCTGACAGTTTCACCTGCTGCTGGGTTTGTCATCCCCTCAGTGTGCTATGTGAACGTGGCTAGTCCTGATCCATCACTTGTGCCCAACTCCCATCACGGCAGTTCCTGAGCCTATATTACCCCTCCCCTAAATTCATGTATAAACATGTGGATGGGCACAACCTTGTTTTCATCTTAATGATACAAATTCATAGACTTCTGTTCCCTGAGCAGCCTTGGGTTATGCCATGTATGATGATTGAGGCTGAAATTACTAGGTGTAAGTTTAACACTTTTGGAGCTGGAGTGACGTGTGCCACTTTGGGGTTATATGTTTGTATTTGGGGAAAATCAGTACAGAATGTTTCCACTGGGGATGGAGGTTGCCTTCTTGGCCCATTTATTGCCCCAGTAAATATTTCCAATGACAGCAAACATCAGCATGTTAGTACAAACTCCCTTGTGCAGGTTGTACTGTGTATTATCTGTCTTAAATAGGACATAGTAGTCCCCTTGGGACTTATTTGCAGCTGGCTGATTCTGGGACCCTGTGGGCATGGTTGAGATTAATACTGCAGTTGGACCTTATCCTGCTACTTGGAGTCCTGTTGACAGTAGCCTTAATTAAATGCTGTATGAGACTTCATACATCTAGTCTCATCTTTTCTCAGTCATCAGAATGGCGAATGAGTGGCATAGTCATAAAAATTTATGTTTGATCAAGAATTTGTCAGGCCAAAGGGTAGATTATTGAGAGAAGCACTCTGCCATATCCCCTGAATATATCTCTGGGTGTGCCAAGACTCTGAGGCCTTGACTGCCCTTTACCCAGGCCATTTCTCAGGGTGGTTTGCAGCAAGTGACTTTGAGGGATGAGTTAACGTCTCCCCCTGGGACAAAGAGCAGGTTACTGCTTGTTACGAAATGATGGGTTCCCCAAGCTTAGTGTTCTTTAGCTGTGATGCATTCCTACTGCATGGGTACCATTTTTTTTTCTTTTGGTGAAGAAGATTGACCCTGAGCTAACATCTGTTTCCAGTCTTCCTCTAATTTGTATGTGGGACACCTCCACAGCATGGCTTGATGGGCTGTGTCTAGGTCCATGCCTAGGATCCAAACCCGTGAACCCTGGGTCACTGAAGCGGAGTGTGCAAACTTAACCACTATGCCACCACGCTGGCCACTGCATAGGTACCATTCTTGTGGGTGCATTTTCATTTCCATAGAATGTGGGAGCCTTGGGGAACTAATGCAGATATGCTAATGCTCATGCTGCTTGTGTGCTATGAGTAGTAAAATTCTTTGATTGTGACCTAGGAATCTCTTGTCTTTTGCTAGAATCCATGAAATAGTATAAAAGGCAAACTTATTAGCTTGTAAGTAGAGTAAAATCATTTCCCCAGCATGACAGAAGCCATATATAGGATTAGGTTAATACATTTTTTTCTTTTTGTGAATCTTAGGCAATAATCCTTGGTTCATGACACACTATCAACATTGGTCCATGGGGGTTGTTTTTTCTTATTTAAGCAAACAATTTATGTGTGTGTGTGTATATATATATATTTACAGTAACATAAATATTTTCATTTTTTCCCCTTTCTGTAGACGTATTTCTCATTCCTAAATTTTCTTCGGTTTTCATGCTCTTTCAGTTTTTCAGATTGGATTTTTATGTTGTTTTTTTTTTAAAGAAATCACTAATAGATTTCTTTTCTACTTTTGTTGTTCTTCCAATCTATTGCCTTTTGCATTCATATAATATGAATTTGCTGCTTTTGCTTTTGGTTAAGCTAAACGCTTGGTTTATTTTACTTTTCTTCTTTTCAGTCATAACACATTTAGGGCATCAGAGTTGTCTTTCTTTACTGTGTGATATCCTCATTGTCCCGTTTTCATAAAAAAATAAAAACCCTCCTTAATAGTAGTTTTTTATTTCTTTCTTGGGAAAAGGGGGAGAAAATTACACTCATTTAGGATGGCCATGATTGCTGTCATTTTCTCCCAAATATATAAATCACATTTTAGCATAATATCTGTCAAGTTTGGGGGCAGATGGGTCTTTGAACAAGCAGGTAGGGAAGAGACGAAGAATCATTCTGCCTTTCCTTTTGACTAGTACGTTGTTGTCTTTCAGGTGGTAAGGTATTATGTTTTAAGCAATAAGGCTGACCATTAGTTATGATTCTAAGTTAGACTGTGTAGATTTTATGGTTAATGGGTTTTGCTCCCAAATTATGGTATAAGGTTATTATTGGTTTTCAGCTTCATTAAGAGTAGTTGTCTTTTTCTGTGTCTCTAAAAATATTGGAGATTCTGGAAATGTAGTGTTAGAGACTGCCCTCCAAATGCCACTTCAAATCAGCATGACTCTCTTTTATTGTGACTTTAAACTTTTTGTCCAAAATAGAAAGCTGTATTTTTAAAGTAAAAAAAAAATTATATGTAGTCATTATAAAAGAATTCAAATACTTCAGAGAAATGCAAAGTAGAAAGGGAAAATGACCCATAATTCTGTGAACAGTTTGGTATAGTCTTTTCTTTTTTAATGCATATATTCACATGTCAAATATATTCTTTTCTATAACCAACATGGAATTGTGCTATAAAGGATGTCTTAGAACCTTCCCCCACTAAATTATACATCCTTACATGCCTTACATATAAATAAATGTAAGTATAGCTATGCTTTGTCATTATGAAGCAGGACCCATGTATATTGTGTTTCCACCAGACATATAGTAGATGCTCAAAAATATTTATCAAATGAATGATACCATAGTCAAATGAACAAGTATGTTTAATTTTCCTACCCCTTATGATGGATATAAGTATTTTACGTTTGTCTTCTGTTATAAACACTGTCTACTTGAATGTCCTTGTAAATATATCTTTATATGGTTATCTTGACATTGTCTTAGATAAATTTCTACAACTAGAATCACTAGGTAAATAAGTGTATGCATTTAAAATTGATACATACTCCAGAATTGTTCTTCAGAAAGCTGCTTATGTTTTACATTCCATTTCTAATGTTTTCACCAGTGCTAATTTGTATTTTTTCCCCTTATAATCTTAGTCAATTCAATAAGTGAAAATATCTATTTTTAAATGTAATCTATTCAATTTTTAAAGGCTGTTTTTCACTCCTACCCAGTAATTCTCTATGAGCATAGGGTAATTTTTTTTACCTATGCTACATGCAAGCAGTTCCTGAATTAATCATAGAACAGACTTTGAAAGGTAATTGTATATGGGTGTAACAAGGTGCCCTCTGTTAGAGACTCATGAACAAATGGTGGATGAGCCCTTACCTTTGTCTCTGGAAAATGTATTCCATCTCTTCTAGTTTTTTGTTTTATATTCAACCTCAAGATTTATCTACTAGCATTGTTTCTGATGCAGCCTTTCCAATTGCCAACAATGGTAAAGTATTTGAAAATGTCTTTTAGACATGCTAAAATGTAAGATACCCCGTATAAATCACTAAATGTACTTCTACAGCACGAATTTGATAAAAATAATTTTTTTAAGGATAATCCATTTGACTTAGTGCCATGTGAGTTCCAAGGTATCAGTTAAAATTAATGAGAATGATTTTAATAATTTCATGTAGTTGGATTCTTTTTTACTACTCTTTTCAAATGTGAAATATGATTTTAGTGTTCTTTTTACATTTATTAATAGGATCCTATGAAGAATGGCAACTAATTCACTCTCTTGTTTTGCACATTCATGTCTCTTCATCTGTTGGAGAAGAGATTAATAGTGAAGTTAGGTCTTATTTTAGGCTGATAAAATTCTTTTTGTTTTATGTTCCAAATGTCCAAACATTGGCAGTAATATTTTAAAAATCATTTCTCGTGTTAAATATTAACAAATCAAATGAGAGTGGATGAATTTGTAAAGCTTTTATACTTCAAAAAAGTTTGTTAAAATAAAAAAGTGTATGAGTGTGCATACGTACTATACGCGCCAAACAGTAAACCACCGTAAAGATGCTTAAATTGATGTAATTTTACAAACCTGAAATAAACACGGTACTCCATACTGATGTCAAGAAATGTCACAAACTTTAAGCCAAATGATTAATTAGAGGAAAGTTTTCATTGTTTTGTTGGTCAATAAGATTTATTGAGCATTTGAGTGATTTTGATTTAAAATAAATTAAGTCAGTAATCAGGAACGCTAGATTTTTAGCCCTTTTTTAAATGAAAGTTAATTTATCTCCATTGACAAGCCTTATTCTATAATAATTAAACAAAATAGAAATTTGAATTTCTCTATAAGATATAATCTATATATGTGCATTTTCCAGCCATATCAGAAAACTGAATAATTAGTTATCTTATTTACCATAGAAAAAATGTCAAAGAAAGTTGTCTCTAAATAAGTTTATCATGAATATTATAGCAATATTTTTCTATAGAATAACAAACAGTAGTTATCACAAAAGATTTTACCACGTTTTATTTAGCTCAAATAAGTAATGGAATATTATTTTTGATATTTAAAATTACATTATACTTTTTGGTAAAAAGACTCAATTTCCATTTTAAATTTTGGTTTTGAGAACTTTCATCCTTACTATATACAGGTTAACATGCTAACTATTGTGGGAGAATTAAAAAATGTAAAGAAAATATTATCTACTTCTGTCTACAAAATAATTTTCTTTACGTACAAAACAATATAATAAACATATAATAAGATATGACAAACATGCTGTAAAATTTTATAGTTATATCTCAATAAATAAAAAAGAATCCTATACACATCTGGTATATGAAACCTGAGAGAATCAATAGAAAGTGACTTAAAAATTTCAGTATGTTCATCTACTATGAGTGCAGAATTTGTCCCTTTAAATTTTTTGATTCATTTTTATGTTAACTTACACCAAAAGGACATGTTCCCAATGTATTGAGTTTAAACATTAAAAATTAGAAAATACAGCATGTACATAGAGCAAATTATAAGATTCCCTTTTACTCTAGACTTCCAGAACTTCTCCTCAGAGGCAACCAGTGCTATCAAGTTCTTGCATATCCTTCTAGAAATAGTCAAGGTATATATGATCATAATTACACAGGTAAACACCCCATACTTTTGTCATAAATGGTGATATACCATGCAACATTTGGTTCCTTCCTTTTTTCCCTGCACACTATTCTTGATGGATATTTTAGATAAGTGGAGGCTGGTGAGAGTGAGAGAAAAATAATCACTTCTTGAGCACCAAGTATGTGCTTTATGCTGTGCTAGATGATTTGCAGGTCGTGTTGGTAAATCCACAGGACACTCGTAGGAGGTAGCTGGAACTCCTCCTCTTGAACAGATGAAGAGATAGGCCCAAGAGAGATCAGGTCGCTTGCCTAGGTTTCACAAAGCTACTAAATAGTTAAGCTAGAACTTGACGCCAGTTTTGCCTGATTTCAAAACCCACAGTCTTTTCACCAGCCTGCTGTAGGAGTGTTATTTATGCCCTTCTTTCCTCTTTCCTATTCTCAGTTTTTGTTATTTGAAGGTAGTAAATGACTGAAAGATTGTAGAGATCTGACTTCATTAAATAAAAGGTTATTTCTCAACACCTTTGTTATTTTTAACTTCATTATTTCATGTTTTTCTTTCTGCCTAGGTAAATTGTTTAAAGATGTGGGCTTAGGAATTCCATAGACATGAGTTGAAATTCTGGCTTTTGTTGATCAGTTATGAGGTAGACTCAGGTAAACTTAAAACAAAAAGAAGTTTATTCGGAGTTTGTTAGGACTGCAGCCTGGGAAGCACAGATTTAAGTAACACTTGAATTGTGTTCCAGCCATTGAGGAGAGAAGGGAGGTTTTATAGTCGTGGCTAACGAAGGTAAAGAAAGAAAAGAGAAAGAATGTCCTTTTTTTTTTTTTTTTTTGGCAGGGAAGATTGGCCCTGGGCTAACATCTGTTGCCAGTCTTCCTCCTTTTATTTTTCTCTTCAAAGCCCTAGTACATAGTTGTATATCCTAGTAGTAAGTCGTTCTAGTTCATTTATGTGGGATGCTGCCATAGCGTGGCTTAATGAGCAGTGTGTAGGTCTGCACCAAGGATCCAAACCAGTGAACCCTGGGCCACTGAAGCAAAGTGCGTGAACTTAACCAATGTCTTTTAACAAATTCCAGGCTCAAGGTAATCATCAGGGTGAGGGTCAGTTGAAACAAACCATTAAACTTAGGAATGTGGGAGATGACTGACAGGAAAGGAGTCTCTGTCCTGGTGATCTTATCTTCCTTGAGAAGACTTGCAGATGCATTTCAGGCATACTAAATGCTTGAATTCAAGAGTTCATCCTGAAGGGGGAATTTGTTCCTCTCCTCTTCATGGCCACCTGCCTCCATTTTAGTGCCTAACATGAGAGAGTCTTATCTTTTTTCAATTCCTCACTTTCTGTTTCATCTTCTCTGGGATATTTCACTTGTCTGAGCCTCAGGATCCTCAAAAGTTTTAGTAAATGATAGTAACTATCTAAAGGAATTGTTGTGAGGATAGATTTTACTAATATGTGCAAAGAATCTAGCACAATGCCTGGTAAATAAGGTGTTGAAGTCTGTTAATGATGAGAGGGCCAGGCCACAGGACTGCTTGGTTTCTTTGCTTATCCCTGAGGATTTAGTGAATTGTTACTCTTATTAAGTACTGATAATCTTTGTACGGTATAATGTTTTTGTTTTGTTTTTTAAATATTTGGAACCCATTTTCAGGACATGTGAACTGTAATGAAAAATTATATTTTTCTAATTGGAGAAATTATGTAGTTTATTTCATTGAAAAGTATATTGCCATTGTATGTTATTATTTAAAGATAGTGAACCTTGTTGGGAAATAAAGAATTTTTAGTACTCAATTTTGGGTTAACCAAATTTATTTCTTGTCTGTCATTTAATAGAAGTTGTGTGTACAAAATCACCACAAGAAATTTAAATTCTTTTTCTGTGATTATTCATATATATATATATATATATATATATATATATATATGTTCCTGTAAGTTGTTTGATAAGCAGAAATTATAAAGTGTCTTGGTATGTTTCTCACCTGCTCTTTACTTTCAATTCTTTTAAAAGTTTGTGTTTTGTTTTCATTTTAGGCCCAGACCTTATCTGTTTAAAGGAGATCATAAATTTCCCACAAGCAAAGAGAACTTACCAGTGATTATTCTCTATGCAGAAATGGGTACCAGGGCATTTGGTAAATTTCACACAGTATTGTCTGAAAAAGCTCAAAATGGGGAAATTCTGTATGTTCTGCGGCATTATATTCAGGTACAGGTTTGTTTTATCCAAGAGTATTTTGGCTATAAAAAATACATTTTATGATAGTTTTCTTACTATATTTTACGTAATAATTTCCACCAGAACAGTTATTTAAAAGATTTTTAAAAGTTAACAGAACTATCAAATGTGAACTTTGTCTGGAAAAATATATTGGAATTCTGTGTATTTCTGGGGGTATCATGTTTATATTCCTTTCCCTTATCATATATCCGGAACAGATTTAAAACTTGGATGAACAACAAAACCTTACTGCAATCACATGTATATAATATTCGCTAGAATTCATAAATACAGTTATTTTTAATGAAAATGTACCCTGATGAGAAAATCTGATATACTGATATATTGATATACTGATATATTACTTGATATACTTAGAGTATATATTAAAGTGCTGAGCATGGTATAGGAATTATACCTATTTCTTTGGATAGCTCTTAACTCTATTTCTTTGGATAGCTGACCACTTTCTTGTTCAAGTTTCTGGTCAAATGTGTTTTATTATCGCTGACTCTCCCAACCTCACATTACTGTCTCACTCTATCACATTATACTGTTTTAATGACTTCATAGCACTTATTACTATATCTCAAATTTTATTTCTTTAACACCTCCCCCCACCCCCCAACGCCACCAATTCTCACACATGCACACTAGAATATAATGGCCCTTAGAGGAAGGACTTTGCTTCTTTTACTGCTATATTCCCAATGTGGAAAGCGTCTTTTAATATGCATTTCCCAAAATATTAGTGATTAGCATATTAATGTTTAAAGTAATAAAAGTATTATAAATATACTTATCAATTGCCTATCCATAGCCTTTGCTTGATTTTATTTTGGATTTTTGGTTTTTTTTCTCATTGACAGACTTTTAAAAGTATATTCTGAATACTAATCTTTTCTTCCAAACTTTGCAAACATCTTCTAGTGTATTTCTGGTCTTCTGGTATTAAAAAACAACTTTTTGACATCTTTTGTTCAGCCCAAATTTATCCAACTTTTCTTAATGGTTTCCTTCATGATGTCATAAAGACATTCTCCTATATTTTCTTGTGAGAATTAAAATGCTATTTATGTTTTGGTCTCTAATCCATCTGGAGTGTATTTTAATATACTGTGAGGTATAGAGATAATTTTAGTTTTTCCATATGGAGAAACCATGGTCCCCACGTAATTCGTTGAACAGTTGACTCTATTCTGTGCCATCATATACCAAGTTTTCATATAGGCATGTATGTTTTTAGACTCTGTTCTGTTCCAATAATACATGTCTTTATTGTACAAAAATAAAACATCATTTTAATTTCAGTAGCTTTAAAATCTAAAGCAATCTTGAGAAAGAAGGACAAGACTGGAGGCAGCACACTGCCTGATTTCAAACTATGTTACAAAGCTATAGTGATCAAGACAGTGTGGTATTGATATAAAAATAGATGCATAGATCAATGAAACAGAACAGAGAGCCGAGAAATAAACCCATGCATGTGTGATCAACTAATATTTGTCAAGGGAGCCAAGAATACTCAGGAATAGATATTCTCATCAATAAATTGATGCCGGAAAGGCTGGATAACCACATATAAAAGAATGAAACTGGACCCCTGTCTTACACAGCTCACAAAAATTAACTCAAAATGGATTAAAGACTTAAATGTAAAATCTGAGACCATGAAACTACTAGAAGAAAACCTAGGGAAAGCACTCCTTGACATTAGTCTTCGCAGTGATTTTTGGATCTGACACCAAAAACAAAGATAAACAAGTTAGGGGTACATCAAACTAAAAAACCTTTGCACAGCAAAGAAAACCGTCAGCAAAATGAAAAGGCAGCCTATGGAATGGGAGAAAATATTTGTAATTCATATATCTGATGAGGGGTTAATATCTAAACTGTATAAAGAACTCATACAACTAACTAGCAAAAAAAAATCTGATTAAAAAATGGGCAAAGGACCTGAATAGACCTTTTTTTTATTGAGTTCGTAATAGTTTGCATCAATGTGAGATTTCAGTTGTATATTATTTCTTGACTGTCACCACATAGGTGCTCCCCTTCACCCCGTGCCCACTCCTCATCCCCCTTCCCCTGGTAACCGCTGAACTGTTTTCTTTGTCCCTGTGTCTGTTCATAATCCACATATGAGTGAAATCATCTGGTGTTTGTCTTTCTCAGTCTGGCTTATTTCGCTTAGCATAATTCTCTCCAGGTCCTTCTATGTTGTTGCAAATGGGATGATTTGGTCTTTTTATGGCTAAGTAGTATTTCATTGTATATGTATACCACATCTTCTTTATCCCATCATCAGTCAGTGGGTAATTGGATTGTTTCCATATCTTGGCTATTGTGAATAGTGCTGCAATGAACATAGGGGTACATATGCTACTTTGGATTGTTGATTTCAAGTTGTTTGGGTAGATGCCTAGTAGTAGGATAGCTGAGTCATATGGTAGTTCTATTTTTAGTTTTTTGAGGAATCTCCATACTGTTTTCCATAGTGGCTGCACCAGTTTGCATTCCCACCAGCAGTGTATGAGGGTTCCCTTTTCTCCACACCCTCTCCAACATTTGTTATTTTTAGTCTTAGTGATTATAGCCATTTTAACAGGAATAAGGTGGTATCTTAGGGTAGTTTTGATTTGCATTTCCCTGATGATTAGTGATGTTGAACATCTTTTCATGTGTTTATGGCCATCTGTATATGTCCTTTGGAAAAATGTTCATCTCCTCTGCCCATTTTTTGATCAGATTGTTTTTTTATTGTTCAGTTGTGTGAGTTCCTCATATATTATGGAGATTAACCCCTTGTCAGATATATGATTTAGAAATATTTTCTCCCAGTTGGTGGGTTGTCTCTTTGTTTTAATCCTAGTTTCTTTTGCCTTGCAGAAGCTCTTTAGTCTGATGAACTACCACTTGTTTATTTTTTCTTTTGTTTCCCTCGTCTGAGAAGACCTGGTAGTCACAAAGGTCCTTTTAAGTTCGGTGTCAAAGAGTATATTACCTATATTATCTTCCAGGAGTTTTATGGTTTCAGGACTTAGCTTCAAGTCTTTGATCCATTTTGAGTTTATTTTTGTTTATGGCGTGAGATAATGGTCTACATCATTCTTTTGCGTGTGGCTGTCCAGTTTTCCAACACCATTTATTGAAGAGACTATCATTTCTCCATTGTATGTTCTTGGCACCTTTGTCGAAGATTAGCTGTCTGTGGATTTGCGGTTTTATTTCTGGGCTTTCAGTTCTGGTCAGTTGATCTGTGTGCCTGTTTTTGTACCAGTACCCTGCCTGTTTGATCACTATGGCTTTCTAGTACATTTTGAAGTCAGGGATTGTGATGCCTCTAGCTTTGTTATTTTCTCTCAGAATTTCTTTAGCAATTTGGCGTCTTCGGTTGCCCCATATGAATTTTAGGATTCTTTGTTCTATTTCCATGAAGAATGTCACTGGGATTTTGATTGGGATTGCATTGAATCTGTAGATTGCTTTGGGTAGTATGGATATTTTAACTGTTTATTCTTTCAATCCTTGTGCATGGAATCTCCATCTCTTTATGTCATTATCAGTTTCTTTCAGTAATGTCTTATAGTTTTCATCATATTAAGTCCTTCACCTCCTTGGTTAAATTTATTCCTAGGTACTTTATTCTTTTAGTTGCGATTGTACTGGAATTGTATTCTTGAGTTCTCTTTCTGTAAGTTCGTTATTAGAGTATGGAAAAGAAACTGATTTTTGTAAGTTGATTTTGTAGCCTACAACTTTACTGTAGTTGTTAATTATTTCTAATGGTTTTCTAATAGATTCTTTAGGGTTTTCTATCTATAAGATCATGTCGTCTGCAAACAGGGAGAGTTTCACTTCTTCACTCCCTGTTATGATTCGTTTTATTCCTTTCTCTTGCCTAATTGCTCTAGCCAAAACCTCCAGTACTACATTGAATAAGAGTGGTGATAGTGGGCATCCTTGTCTTGTTCCTGTTTTCAGAGGTCTGGCATTTAGTTTTTGCCCATTGAGTATGATCTTGGCTGTGGGTTTGTCATATATGGCCTTTATTTTGTTGAGGTAATTTCCTTCTATCACCATTTTGTTGCGTTTTTCTCATAAATGGCTGTTGGATCTTTTCAAATGCTCTCTCTGCATCTATTGAGATGATCATGTGCTTTTTATTCCTCCATTTGTTGATGGTGGTGTATCACACTGATTGATTTGCAGATGTTGAACCATCCCTGTGTCCCTGGTATAAATCCCACTTGATCATGACATACGATCTTTTTAACGTATTGCTGAATTCGGGTTCCCAAAATTTTGTTGAAGATTTTTGTATCTATTTTTGAGTAGACATTTTTTCAAAAGAGGCATACAGATGGCCAACAGGTACACGAAAAGGTGCTCGACATCACTAATCATCATCAGAGAAATGTAAATCAAAACCACAATGAGATACCACCTCACACCTGTTAGAATGACTGTTATCAAAAAGACAAGAGATAACAGGTGTTGGCAAGGATGTGGAGAAGAGGGGACCCTTATATAATGTTGGTGGGAATGTAAATTGGTGCAGCCACTATGGACAACGGTATGGAGGTTCCTCAAAAAGTTAAAAATGGAACTTTCATGGGGCTGGCCCCGTGGCCGAGTGGTTAAGTTCGCGCGCTCCGCTGCAAGCGGCCCAGTGTTTCGTTGGTTCGAATCCTGGGCGCGGACATGGCACTGCTCATCAAACCACGCTGAGGCAGCGTCCCACATGCCACAACTAGAAGGACCCACAACCAAGAATATACAACTATGTACTGGGGGGCTTTGGGGAGAAAAAGGAAAAAATAAAATCTTTAAAAAAAAAAAAAAAAAAAAAAATGGAACTTTCATGTGATCCAGCAATTCTACTTCTGGGTATATATCCCAAGGAAATGAATCACTATGTGGAAAAGATATCTGCACTCCATGTTCATTGCAGCATTAACTTACAGTAGCCACGATATGGGAACAACCTAAGCGTCCATCAGTGGATGAGTGGATAAAGAAAATGTGGTATGTGTTTGTTTGTGTGTATATATATATAATGGAATGTTAGTCAACCTTTAAAAAGAAGGAAATCCTGCTGTTTGCAACACCATGGATAGATCTTGAGGGCATTATGCTAAGTGAAATAAGTCAGACAGAGAAAAACAAATACCATATGATCTCGCTTATATGTAGAATCTGAAAAAACCAAGCTCATAGAAACAGAACAGATTGGTGGTTGCAAGGGGTGGAGGGGATGATGGGTGAAAGTGGTCAAAAGGTACAAACTTCCAGTTATGAGATAAGTTCTAGGGGTGTTGTAGTACAGCATGGTGACTATAGTTAACAATATGTATTGTATGTTTAAAAATTGCTGAGAGAGTAGATCTTTAAAATTCTCATCAAAGAAAAAAACCTGTGACTGTGAGGTATAGATATTAACTAAACTGATTGTGGTAATTATTTCATAGTATATACATATATCAAATCATTATGTTGTACACCTTACACTAACATAAGGTTATATGTCAGTTATATTATAATAGGAATGGAAGTGGGAGATGGAAGTATATGTTTATCTTTTTAAAAGATGCCCCCTAAGTGATTCTAATATGCACCGCCAGGCGGTACACTCATCTGTGGAGAATCAGTGTTCCAAGTTATTCTTTGGAGAATGTGACCATTAAATATACTTCTGTGAAAACATACTAGCCAACTGTCTGGGTGCTTTGTAGCATCAAATTTTAACCTTCTATTTAATGAGTGACCTATTTTACATTAAAAATAGTTATATTTTAAATCTAGTCAACATGTAATTTTAATAAAAATGGACTTATTTATGCTACCTTTTGAACAGATCCCTTTTTGTGGGGAAAGAAGAAATAGAAAAATGAAGGAAGATTCTTCTCACCAGTTGATTTGGCTTATTAGCATTTTTGGTTTGCAAATCTAAACTTACTAAACTATAATTCAAATTTTATATTAATACATTTTCAAATGGGGAAAGTAAATATGAATTTAATAAACACTTATCTTTATTGCTGAGGAGCTTATAATATCCAGAACTGATAATGAAAATTGGTTATATGAAATTGCATTTCTTTTATGAACTATAACAAGATATGTGGACTTAGAGCTTCGATTTGCTTAGCCAACTGATTGTCTTTTGAGGGATAGTCAAAATGTATTTTTAAATTGAGCTGTTTGAAATTGAAAACTCTTTAAAAATTTTTCAACTTTGTCAGATTACTATAATTATAAACCACCTAGTTGGCTTATGCTATCTTTCATTATAGCATGTGCCTGAGAAATTAGCAAATTAAATTTTAGCGTGGGCAGCAATGTTAAACACTTGTCTGCATATCTGAAACTAATTCTTACATCATCTTATTTGGAAATAGAGCAGTCCAGGAATAGTTACTCTGGTTGTATGCTTACTTTTAAGGCTGGGGGAGAAGTTTAGGGTGGATAGAAGAGAATAAGAAGAGTGATACGCTATTAAGGTTCTCCTTCCCTCCCATCTTACCTCTTCCTCTGTCATATTTGGGATTGCACAACTACCCCTGCGCGAATCTGAGTTAAACAAAAATATGTGACGTCTTCGAGGGAGCTTGCTGCACAGTAGGTTAAACTAGTTTCCTAACCTGTGAAAGAATACGCCAAGTGATAATGATGGTAGCACAACTGGTAAGAATTTCAATCTGGAAGCTAGAAAGAACCTTAGACATCTTCTAAAATGTTATGTATATTCATCCAGGTTGCTTACCTTTTGAAAAAACGTGGTGACTTCTCTTCCTTGGTGGGGTAATCTCTAGAAGTACATTTTATATTTCCCTTTTACAGAAAGGGGGAAATTATGTACCAAAATTCTGATCATAAATACCACAGACAACTCAGTTTTAGGCAATTGTTGCCTTTCATTGCAAGAAGAGATTTTAATTTGTGGCACTTGGTATATTTTAATCATTGAGAAAGTTGAAGAAAAATTTAATCAGGTTGTTCAGGCAGTGGATTTTTTGTGTCCATTACCTCTACTTTCCAGTATTTGCTTTTGGCAACACTCTAGTTGTCCTACATCTATGCTGGGTTAGCAAATCTTGTGTAGTTCCCCAAAAGGAGTACGGTTTTATTGAAACTTGATTGTATTGGATCCTCTTTTAATTAACACATGGGAGAGACGGGAAGATTATCATTTATAACAGAAAAAAATTAGATATGTCTTCATTGTAAAAGACTAAAACAGTAGAGTCATGACAGAGTTTTTAGAAAGTAAACAAGTTATCATTGACCAATTTCTGGCTCCCTGATAGACCATCTAGAGAAAGTATAAATATCCCCCAAATAATATTTCCCAGTGATTAAAAAACTTCGACATTAGTACTTTATCCTAATGTCCTAATGCACTGTCATACCGAATTTAAAAGATGTTTCACTAAATATTTTCTCTTTTTTAAAAATTAATGTGTTTGAACAGAAACCAGTCTCACAGAAAATGTGCTTATCTGGCTATGGTGTGGAACTGTCGATTAAGAGTACAGAATACAAAGCATTGGATGATACCCAAGTTAAAAGTAAGTTTTCTCTCTATACTTGAGTAGAATGAAAATTTGGAGACTTACATACTTTGTTTTTAAAAAATTTAGTGTCTACAATCTTAGGTATGTTAATTTGAGGCTGGAGAATTTAATTTGAAGTTTGAAATTTAGTTTTAAACTGAAAAATACATTTCATATTGTGCTCTCAAAAACTTCTTTAAAAAATGAAAATAGCATGTTATTTTGCTTATACTCAGTGGCTTCCCAACGATTTAAACAACATATAAAAAATGATAATATATGTAAGGTACACTGAGGCCATAGGTGAGGCTGCTTGTGGTGGAGGTGGCTGGCCCAGGAGCTCAGAATGGCTCATGATGCGCCCAGCCAGCCCTGAGTGGGAGGTCAGCTGTCTAAGGGGATCAGGACCTCAGTAAACCTGAAATGCATTGGTAACATACTGCCTTAGGAAGCTTTGTCTCCGCTATTTATATATAATGAAGTTAGGATGATGATGTTGTGGTGTTGGGTTTTTTTTTTTGGGATGAGAGAGGCCTGTGAATTGTTTGTTTTAGATAAGGTAAATTGGTTAGATTTGTTATCTGCAAACCAATTATCTGTCTCTAGTTCTATATACTAAATGCATACTTTCAGACTGAACTTCTTAGGATGAAAATCCAACTTTGTGACTTCACTGTTAAAATCCCTTAGTAGCCACTAAGTAGCAAAGAAAGCTTTTCACACTCTGCCCTCTTTCCACCTTATCACTCTCCCTCAGCCCTCTCTTATTTGTACCCTCTGGTCCTGCAACAGTAAACTACTATCCAGAATAATTTTCCCTTCTCTGGTTACCTCCATGTTTGGCTCCATGCTAAGTCTTTATGACCTCTGTAGAGTACTTTCATCTCTTTAGTGTATGCTGTTCCTTCTGCCTGAGACCTTCTTCCTCCTCCCTACTCTTTCATTTCCTCTAAGGCCTCCTCATCTTTTAAGTCATGTATATCAGTCAGTACCTCTGAGATGGCTGCCTGTCTTCCTGCTCTGTCAGAGGATGGTTTTCCCTTTTCTATATCCCATGCATTGTGTGCTTTCTTTCAGAAAAGTTTCACACACTCTATGAAAATTGTCTGCTGTCTCTCTCCTTTTCCACCAAGTGGAGTTTGTGTCTGTTTCTCCTCTCTTTCTGGTGTTGATCCCGGCAGGCATCAGGCGTCATAGAAGGCAGTAAGTGAATGTGTGCCTGAGGGATGAATGAAAGGGAGGAAAAGGAAGACGAGATCACAGCACCCTGGGTTTCAGTTGTGGTCTTAGAGGTCAGATCTGCAGGAGGGCAGGAAGAGAGGCGAGAAGGAGACTTGATGAGCTCTGGTGCAGTCTGAGGGAGAGCAGCCCAGGCTCTAGGAGGCCACAGATTCTTACAGTCCCAAAGTACCCTTTGCCTAGACCACTCACCGCACTGTATGTATAGTTATTTGATAAGTAAAGGAAAAGGGAAAGGGAAGGAAAATGAATATAAACTATTCTGTCCTTATTCTTTGAGGCCATGAGTTTTGTGTCTTTCTGAAGATTTCTTGATTATCTTTAAAGGTGTTGAAAATATTTTGTTTTCAAAATATTTGTTAGGGTGTGGATCTCTTGCCTGCCATAAGAGCTGAACCCAATATTGGTTGCAGGCCTTGTGGTTTATCATTCTGATTATAAAATAGAACTTGACTAGGAAATTGTCTATAGAGCCTTTATTATGGTTGTTAAATATTTAATGCTCAAGCCCGTTTAAAAAGAGAAAGCATACTCAGGAATACGGCGTGTGTACATGCATGTGTCATTAAGCTGATATATGAAGGAAAAACAAGGCAAGCCACATGGACTTTGATTTCATTTTGAGCTCTAATTTTTGATCGTGTATTCCTTTCCCAGTCTAAAAATGTTTTTGTCTTGTTTTTGTTTCCAAAATACAGCTGTGACTAATGCCTCCGTAGAAGATGAGGTTGAAACAAAAGAAGTTCAGGGATTTCTCTTTGGGAAACTAAAGTAGGTCTGAATGGAAATAAAATTTTATTACTGTACTCTTAAGTTTATCCTTAAAGGAATTAATCCAATATGCTGTGAAGGTATATGTTTCTCATTTTTAAAATATATATGTTGTTTTTATTACAAAAGTAAGTCACAGTTACTGCAAAAAGCACAAAATTGAAAATAGTCACTAGTTCCACAAGATGATGAGTATGATTAGAAAAAAGGAATTGAAAATGATCAAAGTTATCTCTGGCAAAAAACTAAAACAAAACTTTATAGATTCTGTTACAGATCTAATCAGTTACAGAAATCATGGTTAATATTGGATCTTTAGCATGAAAAAATCAAAATTTTTATGCCTCAAAAGAAGATAAGATATTTATTTACTTAAATTTCTGTGCCACAGGTTACTATATTAGAAACCTTTTAGCATCTGGTCTTAATTTCATATACTTGTATAAGTAACCTTTCAAAAATTAAAGTTGTGCCCCTTTTTTTTTCCTGCGTCACTGGTTGAAGACAAGGAATAGGATGGTGAGTGCTCTCTGAATACTCATGAAAAGAGATCATTAGAGTTTTGTGTGTGCTTTCCTTTATTTACAAGAAGGGAAAGTTTGCCATTCCATTACAAAGACAAAATTAATTCAAAGTAAAAGACTGTTTCTATTAATATTTTTAGCTCTTATTCAGTATTACAAGTATTTATAAAGGTCGCTAAGGTCAGGTCTCCTGGTGAGTAGATAAGGGTACAGAGTGAGGGGAGCATCTTTGGAGACTCTGCTACTTTATGCTGATGATTGAGTTTTATTCCTAAAGTATTTTGGCCAAGCGGCACATTAGTGGGCTTAAAAAGTTAATGCATCATGCAAACAGATTTATTCTAAGTAAAGTTTTTATTTAGTGGATAACAATACATTTTTATTGCATTTTCAGTTGTGTTGCAACAACTTGGAATCTGTAGTTTTATTTATTTATTATTTTTTTTAAGCCAATTTCTTCTCCCCCGTCTTTTTTTTTTTTTTTTTTGCCTTAAAGATTGGCACCTGAGCTAGCAACTGTTGCCAGTCATCTTTTTTTTTTTCCCTTCTCCCCCAAGGCCCCAGTATGTAGTTGTATATTCTAGTTGTGAGTGCCTCTGGTTGTGCTATGTGGGACGTGGCCTCAGCATGGCCTGTTGAGCAGTGCCGTGTCCGTGCCTAGCATCTGAACTGGCGAAACCCCAGGCCGCTGAAGCAGAGTGTGTGAACTAAACCACTCGGCCACGGGGCTGGCCCCCTTATTCTGTTTTAAACATAACTTTTTATGGGAATAAATTACTCATCCAAAAAGCCTTTGGAACCCTAGAATGTTAGTTTTTTAAAGGAGGAAATACTCAAAGTTAGTTTTTATACAATTACTCAATTGATTTAGGCAAAAACTCTTTGCTTTGAGGTATTGTATGAATAATGTATTTTTACCTGCATTACATAAATAATTTTAGCAGAAAAAATTATCATTAAGCTTTTGATTAAATATGAAAAGCAATATAATAGCTCTTATAAACTTAATGTAATGTAACTTAATGTAAGTATTTTACATTACTCTGTAATGTAAAATATTGAGAAAGGAGAAGTCAATTTAATTCATAGTGAACTTCTTTTTGGAAGAAATTCTATTGCTTTTTTACTATATGAGCAGTTATAGTCTTGATTGATTTTCAAAATGTGGTCCCATGTTGTAATAAAATTGCAGGATATTGAGTAGAGTATGTATTTATTGTTAAATACAAGATTAATGCATTTCTGTGTGTATGTTCTGTGTATTTATTTTTCATTTCACTTTTTAAAATCTTCTCTTTGCTGTTGAAAATATGTGTTTTATAAGTTTTTCTGCTGGCTAGATAAGATTTTTCACAAAAGAATTCTATTTATTTATTTATTTTCATGAGGAAGACTGTCCCTGAGCTAACGTCTCTTGCCAATCTTCCTCTCTTTTCTTGAGGAAGGTGGTCACTGAGCTAACGTCTGTGGCAATTTTCCTCTATTTTGTAAGTGGGAAGCCACCACAGCATGGCTTGATGAGTAGTATATAGGTTTGCACCTGGGATCTGAACCCGTGAACCCCAGGCTGCCGAAACGGAGTGTGTGAACTTAACCATGACACCACTGGGCCAGTCCCAAGAATTCTGTCTTTTTAAATCTGAAATGGCACTATACTTTGATTTCAAGAGAGAAGAAAGAAGATTATTTAGATTATATGTACAGTAAAATGTCATTCTAGTACATTAATATTTGGCACTCTCTAAAAGATGTCTAGATGTGTTTTAACATTAGGCAAAATTGACCTTATTTAAGGTTCTTATAAGTTTCCAAGTTGGAACTTTTCAGAAATAGAGTAAATTCTAAGATTGTATAGAAGCATCAATGTCTTTCATTATAAAATAGCTTTTGTTTTAAATTATGAAAGCAGTACTTCTAATTTATAAAATTTTAAAATAAAAAGTATGTAACGTAAAAACTAATAATTCTGCCCTCGTGCTTGGATTCCTTATAGGTAACGTTAGCATGTTAACAATTGAGAGTACATCCCTCTAGATTTTGGTTTGGTTTGGTTTGGTTTGGTTTTATATATTGACCAAAAGTAGACATATATCTCCCTCATCATTTTTAAGTTCTGTGGATGTAGCTGCATCGCAGTTTATTATTATCTTAGTTTGTGTCTATTTGGAAGAGTCAATTTAAAAAATATACTGCTTGTATAATGATTTGTATTAGGTGATAATAATTAACATTACTTAATATTCTAATGCAGAGAGAGATATTCACATCTTAGAGATAATCTGACCGCATTCCAAAAATACCTGATTGAGAGTAATAAAGAAATGATTCCTTTGAAAGTGTGGGAACTACAAGGTATAGTATTTTGGTCTACTTTAACACAGCATTTTGATAACTGATCTCTGTTTTGTTAAGCTTTTATATAACATGATATAACTTATTTCATAGACAAAATAATTATTAATGTGAATAATATGTTATTACATTACTTTTTGTGGAAATATATTTAATTAAAAGGTTATCCATCAAACACATCATATTTTTGTAAGACTTAAAATTATATGAAGGATAGTTATATATTATCTAATCATTTTTAAAGTATACATGATTTATCTTAGACGTTCATCTCAAGTATTAAATCACATTTCAGAGAATCTGTAACACTGGTTAAAAATCCTGAGTAGTAGGTCGGGAGAAATCAGGACTAAACCTTAGTTTTCTTCTCTTTAAAATTTTGATCTTAATAGACCATTGCAGGTTTCAATGTTAACTTAGCTTCTGTGCTAACATCCTATAGGCAAATATTTTGTGACCAAAATTTGGTTTGAATTAAACTCTTAAGTCCTTTTCAGTTTGTAATTTTCTTTTTTATTATTTTTAATTTTTAATAGGTCATGGAAACGTCATTTTTTGGGTAATCCGTAACTTTTGTCCCATCTCATCAACTTTTTTTTAATGTAGCAGCTTATTGAAATATAATTGACATATTATACAAGATACCCACTTAAAGTGTACCATTCAATGAATTTTAGTATATTTTCAGAATTCTTTAACTGTAACTGCAGTCAATTTTAGAGTATTTTCATCACCCCAGAAGGAAACTAACATACCCATTAACAGTCATACCCTATTTCTCCCCAACTCCTCCGTGTGGAGGCAAGCAGCAATCTACCTTTTCTTCAAAATGTTCTCAAAGGGACTCATAATTTAGAAAATTGTAAGTGATAGGGTGCTTTTGAAGGCTTGTAAACAGAGATCAAAGATAGCCAGCTTAGTTTTAATTAACTTCTTTAGTGTCTGTGTAAGATATATTTGAATGGACTGGAAACAGGAAAATTAGTTAAGACATCATTGAAATAACGTCATGAGAGTTTGAACTATGTGGTAGAAGGCGTAGAAGAGAAGGCTGGATTTGGCAAATATTTAGGAGATAAAAGGAATCAAAGATGACTTCAAGATTTCCAGCTTTGACCCTAAGTAGAGATAATATAAAACGTGTCAGGTCGTTTTAAGGTTGAATATGGGCCCCAGAAATAATGAGACCAGCATTAAAAAGATTGACTTAAACTGATTGTGACACATCCAGATGACGAGGTCCAGTGGTGGAGTGAATGTAAAGTCCTTAAGCCAAAAGGAGAGGATTTACAAAGCTGAAAATCTTAGCATAAAGGTTGTAAGAGGAGAGGGTGCTAACTGAAGTGGTAGAGTGACCGAGTCGGTGCACGGGGCAGAGTGCTGTGGTGCTCGGCCACGTGTGGAAAGTAGACCGTAAAGAAGACACGGTGGAAAGGTAAGAAATGGAAGAGTGCGTTGTGGAAGCTGAAGGAAATAGATTTTCAAGAAAGAGAAAGTGATCAGTACTTTTTGTTTTGATTGATTCAACAAATATTTATTGAATGTCTGCTAGGTGTCAGTCATGTCCCTATAGCCTTAGTTTTATAATTTTTGCTTGAGACCTACAGTAGGAAGTATATTTTGTTATCAAGACCCATACTGTGCATAATATGTGAATACATAGATATGCTCAAAACCAAAAGCTTCAGCATACAGTATTTATGTTTACTACATTTTATTCACTCTGGCAAAACTTTTTTTATTCTACCCTATTTCATTAGAAAATGTATTTCCTATTAATCTGATTTCACTACTAAATGGGTTCCACCTGACATTTTGAAAAATACTAGATTCTGAAGATGAAATGATGAGCTAAAACAGATACGTTGTTTCTTCTAAGGGTCTTAGATAAACATAAATAATTTTAAAAACCAGTGTTTAGAGCTAAACATCTAATAGTGGGGACATGTCCTGATTCCAAATAACGAAAATACGAGGTAGAACATTAAAAAGAAAAGAACAGTGTAAAAATTACCATTGTAAATGCTGCAGAGGAAAGTACATGGTGTATGAAGGGTACATGCCAGGAAGATCTGAACCTGTTGGGGTGGCGGGGAGGGAAGGAAATAGAAAGGGAAGGCTTCCTCAAGAAATGCTGTTTAATTGGACCTGGCCCCATGGCAGAGTGGTTAAGTTCATGCACTCTGCTTTGGCAACCCAGGGTTTCACCGGTTTGGATCCTGGGTGTGGACCTAGTACCACTCATCAAGCCATGCTGAGGTGGCGTCTCACATAGCAGAACTGGAAGGACCTACAACTAGAATATACAACTATGTACTGGGGCTTTGGGCAGAAGAAGGGGAAAAAAAAAGTGATGTCTCAAATAGCGGGATCTCCTTTTTTGAGACTGAATAATATTCTTTTCTTTATCCATCATCTGTCAACAGACCCGTAGGTTGTTTTCTTTTTTTTTCTTTTAAAGATTGGCACCTGAGCTAACAAATGTTGCCAATCTTTTTTTTTTTCTGCTTTATCTCCTCAAACCCCCCTGTACATAGTTGTATATCTTAGTTGCAGGTCCTTCTAGTTGTGGGATGTGGGACGCCACCTCAATGTGGCCTGACGAGCGGTGCCATGTCCGCGCCCAGGATCCGAACCCTAGGCCGCCACAGCGGAGCGCGCGAACTTAACTACTCGGCCACGGAGCCGGCCCCAGGTTGTTTTCATACCTTGACTGATTGCATTAGTCTCATTACTTTGTCAAGAGTCAGAAAAGATTTTAAAACTGAATTCTTTCATTACCTAATAGTGAAGCATACTGTTTCTCTTTAACATTTCACTAAAGGTGGAATCTTAGCTTAGCAAATACTAGTAAAACAACCAGTCTGCAGTGACAAGGCTAGTTTTGTTTCCATATTCTCAGTGTGAAGTGGTGGATCAACTTGGAGTCAAAGCTTAGAAAAAGATGTTCTTAGGGTAGTCTCCGTGGGATGGTAGAATCTAACAGACCAGGGTTCCAGCTTCAGCTCTATATCACTTTCTAGCAGAGTAACTGTAAACAGAATTTCCTCAATATATCCCAGCACGTTTCCAGCCCCCAGCACTCCTTGTCTCATTCCTGTTTTCAGGGGGATGGTGTTCAGTTTTTGCCCATTGAGTATGATGTTGGCTATGGGTTTGTCATATATGGCCTTTATTATGTTGAGGTAGTTTCCTTCTGTGCCCATTTTCTTCAGAGTTTTTATCATAAATGGCTGTTGGATCTTGTCAAATGCTTTCTCTGCATCTATTGAGATGATCGTGTGGTTTTTATTCCTCAGTTTGTTGATGTGGTGTATCATGTTGATTGATTTGCAGATGTTGAACCATCCCTGTGTCCCTGGTATGAATCCCACCTGATCATGATGTATGATCCTTTTGATGAATTGCTGAATTCTGGTTGCCAAAATTTTGTTTAGAATTTTTGCATCTATGTTCCTCCGTGATATTGGCCTGTAGTTCTCTTTTTTTCGTGGTGTCCTCGTCAGGTTTTGGTATCAGCATGATGTTGGCCTCATAGAATGTGTTAGGAAGTGTTCCATCTTCCCTAATTTTTTGGAATAGCTTGAAAAGGATAGGTATTAAATCCTCTCTGAAAGTTTGGTAGAATTCCCCAGGAAAGCCATCTGGTCCTGGGGTTTTATTCTTTGGGATGTTTTTGATTGCTGTTTCAATCTCTTTCCTTGTAATTGGTCTGTTCAAATTGTCTGCCTCTTCTTGAGTGAGCTTTGGGAGATTGTAGGAGTCCAAGAACTTATCCATTTCCTCTAGGTTATCCATTCTGTTGGCATATAGTTTTTCGTAGTATTCTCTTATAATCCGTTGTATTTCTGCAGAGTCTGTTGTTATTTCTCCTCTTCCATTTCTGATTTTGTTTATTTGTGCTTTCTCCCTTTTTTTCTTTGTAAGTCTGGCTAGTGGTTTGTCAATTTTATTTATCTTCTCAAAAAACCAGCTCTTTGTTTCATTGATCCTTTCTACTGCCTTTTTCGTTTCAATAGTATTTATTTCTGCTCTGATTTTTATTATTTCTCTCCTGCTGACTTTGGGCTTTGTTCTTCTTTCTCTAATTCAGTTAGGTGTAGTTTAAGATTGCTTATTTGGGATTTTTCTTGTTTGTTAAGATATGCCTGTATTGCGATGAATTTTCCTCTTAATACAGCTTTTGCTGTATCCCATATGAGTTGGTATAGCATGCTATCATTTTCATTTGTTTCCAGGTATTTTTTGATTTCTTCTTTAATTTCTTCAGTGATCCATTGCTTGTTCAGTAGTGTGTTGTTTAGTCTCCACATCTTTGTGTCTTTCTCAGCTTTTTTCTTGTAATTAATTTCTAGCCTTATAGCACTATGATCAGAGAAGATGCTTGTTATTATTTCAATTTTTTTAAATTTGTAGAGGCTTGCCTTGTTTCCCAACATATGGTCTATCCTTGAGAATGTCCCATGTGCACTTGAGAAGAATGTGTATTCAGCTCCTTCAGGGTGGAGTGATCTATATATGTCTATTAAGTCCAATTGTTTTAGTTTTTCATTTAGGTCCACTATTTCCTTGTTGATTTTCTGTCTGGATGATCTGTCCATTGATGTGAGTGGAGTGTTGAGGTCTCCTACTATTATTGTGTTGTTTTTAACATCTTCCTTTAGGTCTGTTAATAGTTGCTTTGTGAATCTTGGTGCTCCTGTGTTGGGTGCATAGATATTTATAAGCGTTATTTCTTCTTGATGAAGTGTCCCTTTGATCATTATATATTGTTCCTCTGTGTCTCTCTTTACCTGTCCTATTTTGAAATCCACTTGGTCTCATATGAGAATTGCAACACCTGCCTTTTTTTTCCTTGCTATTTGCTTGAAGTATTGTCCTCCACCCCTCCACCCTGAGCCTGTGTTTGTTCTTGGGGCTGAGGTGTGTTTCTTGGAGGCAACAAATTGTTGGATCTTGTTCTTTAATCCATTTGCCACTCTGTGTCTTTTTATTGGAGAGTTCAATCCATTTACATTGAGAGTGATTATTGATGCATGTGGACTTAATGCTGACAATCTGTCACTCACTATCTTGTTTTCCTGCATTTCTTTTCCTGTGTGCTTTAGACTACCCTTTTAATACTGCACTTTCTTATGCTGGGTTTCTTAGATTTTTCCTTATTTATGATTTGTGACTCTGTTCTGTATTTTATTTTAGTGTCTATCCTGAAGTTTGTATTTAGAATCTCGTGTATAATATAGTTTATTCTCTGGTGGTCTCTTACTTACTTGGCCTAGACTGATTTAGACCCTTTGCTCTTCCCCTCCTAAATAATTATTTTCATGTCTTATTCCAACTCGTGTTATGAATTTGTATTAGAGTGATAAGATCGCCCTTGTTTTGGTGGTTTCCTTACCTTTACCCTAATGCTATAATTGAATATTTGCTATCCTGTTCTGGTTCTATCCGTCGGTCTCCCTAGTCTGTGGATTGTGACCCCTTTCTTTCTTTTTTCTTTTTTCAGGTATGAGAGCCTTTTTGAGGATTTCTTGTAGTGGAGGGCTTTTAGTTACAAATTCCCTTAACTTTTGTTTGTCTGGAAAAGATTTAGTTTATCCCTCATATCTGAAGGAAATTCTTGCCGGATAGAGTATTCTTGGCTGAAGATTTTTATCTTTTAAAGCTTTGAATATGTCACTCCATTCTCTCCTAGCTTGTGAGGTTTCTGTAGAGAAATCTGCTGAAAGTCTGATAGGGGCTCCTTTGTAGGTTATTCTCTGCCTTTTTTTTTACTTCCCTGAGTATTCTCTCTTTATCTTTCCTTCTTGCCAATTGTACTACTATGTGCCTTGCAGTAGGTCTTTTTACATTGACAAATCTAGGAGATCTGAAAGCTTCCTCTACACACATTTCTCCGTCAATCCCTAGATTTGGGAAGTTCTCTTCAATAATTTCGTTAAGCACACTTTCTGCCCCATTTTCCTTTTCCACGTTCTCAGGAATTCCTATGATCCTTAAGTTCTTACTCCTCATTGAATCCACTGTCTCTTCGGGATTTTCCTTGTTTTTTTTTAATTCTTAGTTCTCTTTCTTCCTCTGTCTGGAGCCATTCAGCCTGTCTATCTTCAGTTATGTTAATTTGCTCTTCTCTGGTGTCTACACGGGCATTCAGGGAATCCATGTTCTGTTTTATCTGGTTCATTGTGTTTTTCATCTCTAGTAATTCTGTTTGATTCTTCTTTATGATTTCAATCTCTTTTGTGAAGTAACTCCAGAACTCATTGGCTTATTCCTCTATCTTTCTCTCTACCTCATTGAGTTTTTTTATTATAGCTGCTCTGAACTTATTATCACTTAGTTTACCTAATTCCAAGTCCTCAGGACTTAATTCTATGTTTTTATTGTTTTCCTTCTGGTCTGGGGCTTTTATAAATTGCTGGATGGTAGAGGAGCGGTTTTTTCACATGGTGGTAGAATTCGGTTGCAGTTACAGCCTGTTGCCACTAGATGGGGGTCAAGAGCTGTGTGTCCTGAGCTCTCTGCCTTGGGGCAAGATGGCTGCATCCACTGGCTTTGCCGGGAGGGAGGGGCTGCTATTCTCGCACTCTGATCTGGATTCAGATCAGTTCTGTTCTCTGGTCTCCCGAGGCCCTGGGTTTATGGGGTCCCCGAGCACGGAAGCTTCCCCCGGTCAGCGGGTCTCCACTGAATCAGCAGCAGGAGTCCTGGATGATCCCCGGTCGCGTTGCCCCTCCCCCGCTCCTTCCCAACCTGCGCAGCAGCGATCGCAGACTCTAGGGGAGGGAGCGACGTTCTCTCCTACCGTTCCAGCGCCTCCGAAGGTGTAAAGCTAGGTTTATGATCTCCGCCTTCTTGGTATTGTAGGTCTCTAATGTGGTGACATTAGATTCATTCTCTGAAATTCAGTTTTTCCAATTCTTTGTTGTATTTTGGAGGGGAGAGAATCCCAGGTCAGCTCAGCCTGCCATTTTGCTCCGCCCCCTGTTATTCTTTTTATTAAAGCTTCTTGTTGCATGTTTTATTTAACCTGAGTATAGAAAAATAGTTTTGCATCAGCATTTCTTTTTATATTTATTTATATATATATATACATCTTTTTGAAGTTAAACTGTAATTTTTGGAAAACAAATAATAGGCGTTAAATGATAGTTTCTCATTCATAAAAATGGAAAGCTTACCTTAATTGGATGTAAGTGAAAGCTTTCCATTTAAAACTTTTGAAAAATGCTAAATATAAGAGTAAGAATGTTATCGTGTCTGTATATGAATATTATGGCAAGAGGGGTTGAGTAAATTATATAAATTACATGAACATGTCTATAAAGTTCCGACATTATAATAACTTCCTTAATGATATTTTTTTCTTACAGATCTTAGTTTTCAAGCAGCTTCTCAAATAATGTCCACTCCAGTTTATGATGCCATAAAATTAATGAAAGACATCTCGCAGAACTTCCCCCTAAAAGCCAGGTATACTAAAGTTAATTGGTTTGATTATAGCCAGAACTCTTTCCATTAAATAAATTTTATGAAAATAGCTATTTCATTTAACATAATGATGTCAATTAATTCTAGTATATATAGTGTTTATGAAATCAGGGCCCTTCTTCATTATGTATGTTGGTTTTTTTACTAGAGCAGAATAGTGACTTGTGCACACGGGTGTATATACTACAAAATAGAACTTGAATTAGAGGCCAATAGAATGGAAAAGTAATTTATTTTAAAAATTATTTAAACATAAACAGTGAGACATGGTAATCCAAGAAAAAACTTGTTTAAACAATAAATAATAAAGGAGCATTTTTCTCTTTCCTCTATGGAAGATGAAGAAATGTATTATCCTAAATAGACCAAAGTATGGCAAATCATGTTCTTGCCCTTTCAGGTTCCAAACAATTAGTAATGGCTTAATTGTATGGAATATTTTCTGGAATACTTTTTTGCCAATTGGATATCTAATTGAATTGCTTCCGGAAATACAGATGTTACAGTAAACACATCTGCCAGTTCAGTAGATAATACATTTGCATATCTAAAAGTAACCAGAACATACAATTCAGGGTACCAGGTATTATAAGGATTTACAAAATAACAAAATGTTGATGCTTTTGTATTCTGGTTAGGAATGACAGAATGTAAACTTACAAGCAACCAGTAAGTTAGCTTATTTTGGAGACATACCGCAGTGACAAGTGCGACAGCAGCGTTTTATCGAGAGGGATTGCAGAGCATCCTTGTGCTCTCAGCACCCTTCCAGAAGCAGTGGATGATTACGAGGCCTCTCTTGTCTCAAACACTATTTTGTACATTCATCCACAGTATAAATTAGTGAATCTTAAAGCTAGGACTTCTTTACTTCTGTAAAACAAATAGTACCTAATTGGCCACAAGATACCAAGAACCTTTTAATAGTACTCTGAAAATAAAGAAGTTGTCACCTTATTTACAGATTAAGAATGAGTATGTTAATATGACTCTTTTCAGTCAATTTTTGTTTACCCGGTCAAGAATTTGAGAAGTCAGCGTTTAAATACTAAAACATGAAATATGTATCTGTGAGTGTAAATGTGTATGTTTACCCACACTGCCGTTAAGTAACAGTAGCTTTTGAAATCACTAGATCAAATACAAATAAAGTAAAATAATTTTAGTTTTAAGAAGACTGTTGATTTGCTCTTTTGTCTGTAAGTCAGTACAACTATTCAGGGGTTCTGCTGCTAAACTCTGATCTTAATTTGTGGTTGGTCATTAAAAAAATTTTGCAAACTATGCTAACACTGCTTAATGGCTAAATTGTAGGCTTGAGCATATGTCTAAAGCCATTCAGTAGACAATCAGTAACTGTTGAAATATTTGCTAAACAAATGAAAAATGTGTATTGTCAAATTTTCAGTTGTAATTTTTCCCCAATGCTGCCAAATTTTCAGAGATAGTACACAGTTATTGTACATTGGTTTAAGATATACCTTTCTGCTTGAGTTTTACTTAAGGCGTAACTTTGAATTAACAATCTTAATTTTTAAGTCATTTTCATCTGTGTATAAAATTGGCGTATATATATATAACTAAGCCATCTTAGAGGAGTTTTCAAGTCAAATGCAGTTAATAGGCTTAGTAAAAACCATTTCTGCTCTACCTTCAAATTATAAGGGAGTTATAAGCTCTTCAAGAATGAATATGTGCAGTCACTATTACCAGTATTTTAGAACTTATATACTCATGTAAAGATCCCAGGTTAAGCAACATTCTTTATGTACAAATATTCTGAAAATTGCCTGTTTGCATTGACGCATATGATGATGTTGGTAATTTCATACAAAGATTTCCTTTGTGGGCAAAACAACGCAGAATAGCATTTTCAATCAAATGCTTTTGAAAAATGAGTACCATCTAGTAGTAAACAAGCTCTGACAATATTTTTGCATACAATTAGTGCACATGAACTTTTGACAATCTCTATTCCACCTGAATCAAAGGAAAGCCATCGTACCACTTGGCAAATCGGCTATGTGAGAATGTACACTTTTCAGTCATGAAAGTGTTACATTACAGTGAATTATAGATTAGTCCTAAACATCTAAGGAGGAATGAATCATATCAATATTTTCCCAGATCTCTGACCAGAATTGCTGTAAATCAACATATGAGAGAAGAAATACAGAAAAATCAAAAGGTTTGTTTGAATTCCTCTTTAAAAAAATTTGTTGCACTAATATCACTATTTCAGACTTTGGATGTATAATTTTCATACAAAAAAGAAAATGTTAATTTGTCCTTTTTGGTTATTAAGACAGTTGAGCTTTTTTCATTTTTGTGTTGTCTCCTTTGTGTGGCATGCAGTCTGTGATTCCAGCCAGGCTTTCCTGACGCATGTCCTACTTAACCTCCTCCACTCTCTACTCCAGACCTTTTGACCACATGGTATGGTTTTCTTCATAGAATAAAGAATAAAGGCTATGAGTTAACTGTTCTGTTTCTCGTAGTTAGTTTTGCCTAGAAGCTTGTGAGGACCAAGTCAAGTTTACACTGCTGGAGCATTACTAAAATCCTATAGCTTACAGGACACAATTGATCAGTAATTTGATAAAATTCTCCCAAATGGTCTCTTAAATTACCTTGAAACCCCAAATGATCCTAATGGTGTTAATACTTGTGAAGTGCTTAGAACACTGCCTGGCTTTATCACATCAGACTGGTTTGGCTTTAAAAGTTAAATAGTACCACATACCCAGGGCCCTAATCAGTAGGAGTTTATTTTTTCTCACATAAACAGAAGTCTCAAAGTAGGTGGCTGCAGATATGGTTCTTTTCTTTTATGGTCGCAAGATGACTACCAGCTCCAGACTCTTATCTGTATTCAGAGCAGAAAGAGGCAGGAAGAAGGTATCAACCACATTCATCCTCACTTAAGCCTTCCTGGAACACGTCAGTGAAGTTTGACTTTCATTTCATTGGCCACAGTTTTGTAAAGTGGCCATCTCTAGCTGCAAGGGAGACCAGAAAGTTAGTGTTTACTTTTCTAGTAATTGAGGCAAGTGGAGAAGTAGGTTAGGGATGGTGGTACGTTAGGGATGGTGGTACGTTAGCCAGCCAAGAGTGCCTGTCACACTGAGACAGAGTAAGCTCTCAATAACTGTCAGCTGGTTTGATGATGACAGACAACTACAATGATGATAATGAAGCAGATGCCTGGTTCATTGGAGCATGAGTATTAGGAATCATAACTCATCATCCCTAACTGGGATGTTCTTTACCCCATTGACCACCTGACAAATTCTCGTTTATCCTTCAAAACTGAGTTTCTGGTATTGCTCCTTTCTGTAATTGTCCTAATTGCTCTTACCATTCTTCAAGCTGAATGGATTGTTCTCTTGTAAGAGCTCCTGTGTTTATTTGTTTGAATAATGCCACCTACAATAAGAAAGGAAGAGAGGATGGGAAAGAAAAAGGAAAAAGAAAGGAATGCCAGAGTATTAGTGGCTTCACACAATCAAATTTATTTTTTGTTCATTTACTAGTCCAAGAGGGTGGTCTTGATCGTCAGAGCTTTGCTCTATGTGATGATTTTGGGTCCAGAGGCTGGAGGCTTTCATTAGGTTAAAGAGGAGATATGGAAGGAATAAAAGAGATAATTGGAAGGACTGAAGATCCAAATCACCAAATGGGATCAATTCAAAGGTAGACCAGTGTGATAACATAATCCTGGAGTGACAACCAGAGCTAGTTGCTGAAGTAGAGGGGAAGTGGCAGTTGGTAGAAATGAGTAAATCAGGAAACTCTGAATCTAGGGCCTTGAATGAGTGCAGTCCCTGGCACACAGCGTTCCCTCAGAAATATTTGTTGAATTGAAAACTTTTGAATGTTTAAATGTTATCTAAAATACACTTTATGTTTAGCAATGTGTAGTTTTGAGATGTTGTATATATTGTAGCAGTTATTAATAGCCCAATGTATAAACTGAGATCCAGTGATTTTTTCTGGGTCACTGAATTGGTACAAGACAGAGCCAGAATTTGTGCCCTGATGTACAGTTCATTTCAGAACAACTTAAGTATTTTGAATTTGTTCAAGTGCCAAACACCTTGCCAGGTGATGATTGGAAAACAAAGATATTTGAGAAGACTAAGAAATTTGACCTAGTCACCTATTTTCCAAAAATTCTTTGATGACTCCTGTTTCCAGAAGAACAACATACAAAATGCTAGAGAGATGTATTTAAATAAAACCAGGTGGGTAGGGGGAGTCTGGTGTAGACTGTCAGCTCCCCCCAAAAAATCCCAGGGAAACCTGTTGATAAGCAGAGCCCAGTGTAGTAAACGCCAGTCAGGGAGAACAGCACCTTGCTAGAACCTTGTTAGAGTCTCAGGAGGAGGATGTTAGGGTAGAGTATTTCTTGGGTTCTGAGGTCTCTGTTCAGTTGGTTTTAAGTTGGGTCTTTCAAGGTGAGGAATTGTTTGAGATTGGGTGGAGTTTGTCACACAGTAGTTTAGGATCGGTGAACACAAATTGATGGTTTTGATGAGCAGACTTGTCGGCTAAGCAAGCTGTTTGCCTTAACTGTCCAGATTTGTAAATCAGAGTGTTACAGATTTGCCTGGAAAAATTGGCTTGCAAGAATTTCCTGAAGCAAATGGTTCTTTATTCATTTATAGCTTTGTCTTCCTGGACAAGAATTTCCTGTAATAGTTGAGAGTTGTTGGCCCAGGTGATCCCAGTTCTCAGTCGCATTGGTTGAGGTGTATTGACATAGGTGGTCTCATTTCTCACTAGGAAGGCAGAAGATGATTCAAGAGGTGGACAGCAGCTAGGTAGAACAGTGGGGGAGACGAGGTTACTTCTCCTATAGTGCTTCATGACCAAAGGTTTGGTATTACTAGTAGGTACCAGGTAGCACGTCATAGGAAAGGACTATTAAAAAATTTAAGCTCTTTGGTTGATATATTAGCAGATGGAAAATGTGAATTACTGAAATGAATTATGTTATTGTTCACAGTCACTCTCTTCTCTCTGTCAGAGAGTCTCCTTCTCTGCCCCTTTGACATTGGTTGATGCCGTGTGATTTCCTTAGCTAATATAAAATGAGCAGATACGTATGTCATATCCAAGCAGAAGCCTTGAATGTAACTGTATGGTTTGGTTGCAATCTTGCTTCTGTTCTCTATCACAAGAGGCACGTCCCTGCTCTTCTGGTCTGGCTCCTGAAATGAAAAAGGCCCTGGAGCAGAGCCAAAGATCACCTGGACCTGTGAAAATGTGATGTGAACAACAAATGTTTCCTATAGTAAGCCACTGAGATTTGGCCACTTGTGATTTTGGGATTCATTATATTAGGAACTTGGTTACAGTAACAATCATCAAATGTATTAAATTTTGTTACTTTTTCATTTGTTAAATCATATTTTGTCTTATGCTCTTGAAACTGTTAAAAGCCTCTATGTTTGAAAGAAATCCAGAAATAATTCTGGAAATAGAATGAAAACAAACAGTGATTTTAGGAATCTTAGAAGGACTAGAAGAATAAGATAGCTATCAAGGAAATGACAAGGTGCAAGTTCTACTTCACTTGCTGGTACTATTACTAACTTTGAGAAAGTCATCTTCTACACACCTCTTCTGTAAAATGTAACTAATTATGGAGTATATATTACAATAATCTTTGAATATATTTTATATATACAATTGTAAGGTGGCAGAAATAGTAGAAACAGTCAAAATGACAAGTTGAAGATTAAAGTTATTTTTAAAAAGTTATTCTAATATACATTTTAAAATATCTTTTATTTACATTATCCAGAATTCTCTCAACCCTAGTATTTGCTCTATCCCTTCATTTTTTCAGTAATTATTTGGATCTTTTAAATTTTAGTGTCATCTTTATTATTTGCATAACTTAGTATTTTATTATCAACTGGGCTAGGGAGGCTGGTTATAGTTCATTTTATTTAGCCAGATCACACTTTGGATCAAAGCTGGCCTAAGTTGACACTTTGTTATTCAGTTAAGAATATAGCAATTGGTTCCAGTAGGAATATGACTGCAGCCCAATTCAAAAGGGTCCCATTTATTCTCCTTAAAATCATACATAGCAACAAAGAGAATGAGGAAAACTCCTACATAGCAACAAGGAGAATGAAATAACATTTTTAGCAAAATTGGCAGAAAGCAAAACCCTACAAACTCTAACGTTGATTTGTGGTGAAAAATGCCCAACACCAGTATAACTGAAGTGTAAAGCTACACTGGTGAGGAGGGAAAGAATGGAAAGGTGCAGGGGGCTCCTTGCAATGACAGTCTCAGAAATCAGCAGCAAATACTCATCCTCAGAGAGAGAGCTCCACTCTGAGTAGGAACAGTATGGACAGGACTTAAAACAAGCAGGAGAGGGCACGTGTGCTGAGGGAGATAGAGAGAGAAGTCATGCAGAGTGTATGAAAGTGTCAGATTTAAGAAAACCTGGCTAGTAAAAGAGGGGATGGCTCACCCAAAAGACAAGGGCAGTATCCTCTTGTGGCAAAGTGAGAAAAAAAGTGACTGGTGATCAGAACCCCCGAACCAGCGTAATATTTGAGACTCTGAGGAAGACTGACCATTAGATGAGCCAACTTAAACTGTTGATCACTATAAGGAAACTTCAAGCCAAGAAGCAGAGAGCTGATTTTGCCCCTTGTGCTCCAGAGCAATCTTCCCTGCTAACATCTGGTCCAAGAAAATCCAAGTGTTTCAAATATGATTAACCAAAAGGTAAAACTACTACATCCACCTAAAGATCTTACTGTATAAGCAGGGAGAAACTGCATTGTAGGTGAAGAAACCTCACTAAGCAGAGAAAACCTGTAATATAACATTTGGACGTGTGCTTGAAAACTTACTGAAGTGGAGAAGCCATGCCCAATACCAAAATATTGTAACTCTCAGTAAAGATGGACAGACAATAGGCGGTGACGCGCAGATAACAAGAGAATGTGAAACCAGAACTGGAAGGACTTTGCAAAGGTATAGAAAGTAAAGATAAAACCATTTCAGGAGCCAGCCTGGTGGCATAGTGGTTGGGTTTGCATGCTCTGCTTCAGTGACCCAGAGTTTGCCAGTTCGGATCCAGGGCCTGGACCTACACACTGCTCATCCAACCCTGCTCTGGTGGCGTCCCACACGGAAGAGCTAGAAGGACTTGCAACTAGGATGTACAACTATGTACTAGGGCTTTGGGCAGAAAAAAAGAAGATAGGCAACAATTGTTAGCTCTGGGCCAATCTTCCTCACTAAAAAGAAGAAAAAAGGTAAAACTGTTACAGAAATAAAAACTAAAATTTCAAGTGGCACAAGGGAGAACTGACCTTATGGAAAACACAGTGGAAGACGTAGTGGATAGAAATAAGAAATACAAAGAAAGAAAAACAGAAATAGAAAGGATTCAAGAGAAAATGATAAATAAAAGGCAAGTAAAGGAAATCCAGCATACCTATACTAGAGTCCCTGAAATAGAAAAATAAAACAAATGGACAGAACGACTGCTTAAAGCTACATGTAGAAAATTTTCTGAAATCAAAGACCTAAATCTACATATTAAGAGGGTGCGTTATGTAACTGGGAAAATTAACCACGAATGATCAAAACAAAGACATAGGCTATTGAACTTTATAGGAAATAAAGGGAATTATTTATGCATTTATTTAAAAAGATCATTAAGGAAAGAAAATAAGATTGGCATCAGACTTCTCAAAAACAACATTCAATACCAAGAAACAGTGCAGTTCCACCTACAAGATGGTTAAGGAAAGAAAAGCTGTCCTTCAAGCTGTCTTTTGGATAGAAATGTATATATATGCTACAAAAATGTTGAACATCAAGAATTCAGGGAATATTGCTCCTGAGAGCACTTTCTTAGGCATTTCTTCCAACCAAGAACTGATTGAAGAAACTTTGGCAGAAAAACACATTCAATCCCCAATATTGAATGTATTTAATATGTAGTTAAGTGTACAATTAAAACTAAAGAGAAGGTGGGGGAATGGGTGACAGTGTAATAGACAAATAGTACCTACTCTGACAATGACAAAATATTGCTACTATTAAAAATAGAAGGGAGATAGAAAACAGAATAACTTTCTGATTTCCTTAACGGAAATACTTGGGAATCAAAGGATTTGATTAAGCTGAAAAGTCAAGCAATAGAAGCCTAAACATATTTAAAAGTACATAGTTAACCACTAATGAATATAAAACTATTGACTAAAATTAAGCTGTGCAAGAGGAGGAAAGGCAGCAGGAAGAGGTTAAAAGCTAATTTTATTCTTATTTGTAACAGAATCATTAGTTATCATTTAAAGAAAGAGATGACTGAGGGTATTACATGAAAATACATGTTTAGTAGTAACTATTGGAACAAAAGTCTAAATCTTCCCTAGTATGAAAAGAACTTAATATGCAAAAGAAGAGAAACAAAAACCATTCATAAATGACATTTAAAAAATACATCTGGAAAAAGTAAATACAGCATGAAAGAATGACAGTTGAGGCTCACTGTATCTGTGATATCAATAAAATGTGAATAAGCTTAACTAACATGTTAGCAAAATTTTTCAGTTTGGATCGTTGGGCAGACATAATACATGAGAAATAAAACTCAAAGTAATTCAGGAATGTTAAAAACTAAAGGATAGTGAAAGTATACCAGTCAAATACTGTGTTGCAAGGGTAGTAATCTGAATACCCTCAAGCTAAATTCAGGCCTAAAAACATTAATGAGCAAAAAAATGGCCCTTTATAATACTAAGGCACAATGGAAATATGGCAGTTATTAATATCTGTGTCTCAAAATACTGTAGCAACATTCATGAAACATAAAGTACCAGAGATGGAAGGAGAAATAGAATTTACATCTCTAAAATTGATGAAGTAGTCAAAAAATAAGTAAAGATACAGGAGACCAAGCAACATTAGCAGGGTCTTATGGATGTATAATAAATTTTGTATCCTGATAATAGAGAAAATATGCCTTTTTTCAAGTTTTTATGGAGTAATAATGGCAAAAAAACCAGAAAGTAGATATAATAGAAAAAAACATTCTCTTATCTCAGAGCAATCAAACTAGAAATCAATAACAAAATCAGAAAAAAGGACTTGTTCACTTGGAGGTTAAAACCTCTTATGTTCTCTTAAGTGGAAGGAAAAAATACATATCAAAATTGAAGTATTAGTTGATAACGTTTAAAAACACACGATATTAGACTCTTTGGGACAGAAGTAAAACAAAGTTCACAGAAAAGCCTCAAAATCTTACATCAGTAAAAATGAAAAAATAAAAAAAAGTATAGGACCTCAAAGGTTAGTAAAAGAGCAATAAAGAAAACCAAAAGAAAGCAGAAAAAATTAATACAGGTAAAAATACATTAGAAGACAAAAATAGTAAAACTAAAGAATTAAAAGGATAATATAATCAAATTAAGTTTATGTGAGGAATGCAAGGGTGGTTCAACATTAGGAAATCTATTCATATCATAATATGATTAGATCTTAGTTGTAAAGTTGTATGATCATCTCCATAGATGGTGAAAAACATTTTACAAAATTCAAGACGTATTGCTGATTGTAAAAAAACACTTTATCAGAGAATTGATTCTACTTCCTTAATGTGATTGAAAGTGTGTGCATGTGTATTTGTGTTATCTCAGCTTAAAAACCAGCATCTTACTAACAGAAGAATACTAGGGGCATTGTATTAGTTATTAGTTAACATTAGTCAAGAAAAGTATGTTAGAAGTATAAAAATTGGGAAAAAGTGAGGTATGAGAGAATCAACTAAAAACAAAAAACTATAGATAGAAAGGTGTGTTAGTCTGCTCAGGCTGCCACAGACTGGGTGGCTTAAACAATAAAAACTTATTTTCTCACGGTTCTGGAGGCCCTAAGTCCCACATCGTGGATTTGGCAGAATCTGTTTCTGATGAGAACTCTTTTCCTGGCTTATGGACAGATGGCCACCTTCTTGCTGTGTCATCAAATGGCTTTTCCTCTGTACACACATGGTGCACCACCCTTATGGCCTCATTTCACCTTAGTCACCTCCCTGAAGGCCTCCTCTCCAAGTACAGTCACACTGCGGGTTAGGGCTTCAACATTTGAGTTTAGGGGGGACACACTTTAGTCCACAACAAAAGCTAATGAGTTACACAATTAATACATAGAAATCAATAGGCTCCATTAACAACTAGTTAGAAGATATAATGTAAGAAAAGACTCCATTTACAACAGCAACACAAGCACTATCTAGGAACAAACTTACCAAGTATGTAAGGAAAAATTTAAGCATTCCATAAGGGCATGTTGAAAGACACACGTGTTCTTGTATTTGACGATTACGTTACTGTACACTGGAAATCACTTCTAAGTTAATTTATGAATGTAATCAGAACCTAATAAAAATGCCAAGAGTTTCTTTTTTTCTGAAACTTGACAAGATGAGTCGAAAAATTCGTGTGGAAAAAATAGGCAAGGAATAATAGCCAAGAATATTCTGAAAAATTAAAAGAGCAATGTGGACCTGCTGCATGTGGGTACGCGCACAGGCTGGTGTCGTGGACTGTTGCTCTGTAACTGTGCTGGCCACCCGCTGCTCCAGCCTGCTCAGGGCTATTGGGCCACCCGCTGCCGTTGCCTTTTCCACCTCTCATCATTTGAAATTAGCAGTGAAACAATTTTGAAACAAGCTTTGACTTCTGAGCAAGAAACCTTAAGTTTAATCAGTAAACTAAATAATCATGACATTGTATGTGGTCATCTTGTTTAGCTGCCTCTTTTGGAACACACTGAAAGACAAGGATGGTAATGGCTCTCACGTTATTAATCTCAGGTAAATGTGTTTGGACTGGTAATCCATGTTAGCCACTACCGCATGGGGTGTGTGGAAGGTAACTAAACAAACTGGAGCGCCAACCCTGGAGAGGAGGGTGGTTATGACTGGAAGGTCAGAAAATCTTGGAGTGTCCCTTGCAGTGTTACTGAACATGGACTGGGCACATGAACACCCTGGCAGTATGTCACTGCCACAACATCTAATCCATACACACCAAGGAGTATAGTTCCTACAAAACATATAGGCAAGAAGTTTACACACAGAAAAGAGAGAATACTGGTCCTTAAATACAGAGAAAGACAGCCTATCCTCGCTCGTAATGAGAGAAATACAGATCAGAATGAAACTGAGACACCAGATTTTAACAATTCAAAAGTTTGATACTGCACTGTGTTGGCAAGTCTATCTTTTTTTGTGTAAGAAAGCAGGGAAAGCAAGATATATATTTGTACGTATTAGTGTTTGCATAAAGGATCACCGGAAGGATGAACAAGAAACTTTGGGGAAAAAAAAAGGTTACCTCTATGGGCCACAGATAGGAGCTGGGAGACAGGGTGGAACGTGCTGGAATGAGCATAAGAACTCTTTGTGTATAGATTTTTATATAGTTTTCACTTTGGATTCATGCAAAGATTGTTCAGAAAATATTATGACTATGCCGAGATTGTATAAGTGAATTTGGATTTGGTTTTATTCAGGAGACAACTGCTTTAACTCCAAAGTATAGCTAATTTCCATTCAAAGTTCATAGTTCTTATTAATTTGCTCAGAGACTATTTTTGGTGGTTTTAAATTCAATGTCCATCCAATGTGTGGCTGTTATTGTTTACTGTTAAGAGCTGTTAAATTATATTCCAATAACATTTTTGTGTGCGCTTGAGGGGAAAAAAATGGAGATATGGTCAGGTGGTCTGGTAACTTTTTTTTTTTTTTTTTGCTTCAGCAGTATGAAACAGATTGTTTAATTCAATAATTACGTAATAAACCAAATGCAGATACTTAAATACAAAATACAAATAAAGATTACAGCTAATCCGAATAAAAGCTCATGCTTTTCTAATTATGTAAACTAATTACTTAGAATGTGTGAAAATTTTACAATCTGAGACATTCCCTAGATTAGAATATTTCTCCAAAAGTTTCTCTGTAAAACATATTTTTTTTAGAATCTTATTTTCTCTCATCATTCATCCTGGAAAGGAAAAAAAACCTTTCTACGTTAAGATTTATGTCTGATTTGACTTCAAATTTTAAGTTCAGAATGCATGTAGTTTCAGCTTAGCAACCTCCAGGCATGTTTGTAAACCAGTTTACCTTTATAAAGCTCAGCCAGTCTTCTGAGATTCAATCAAGTGGAATTGTTTTAGCTTCAAGCAATGGCCTACCTCTGTTGGTCGTTAAAGGGGTACGTTGCAATACATTATTCCCTCTTTTTTTGAATGAGATGGTGGTTCTCCATGGGGATTTGTATTTGCTTCTGCTCAAAGCTTAAGAGCTCTCTCAACTTAATTCTGCTTTAAATAAAGAGCCTGCATGTATTTTTTGGACCTTAAATATAGTGTGAAATCAAGCCTCAAAGTCATATGAAGAGAAGCCAGAGGCCATGAATTCTTATGGAGGATTTATTCTTCCTCCACCAAGAACATCGTTGAGATGGACAAGTTTCTGTGCTGTTTCTGCAGGGTGCTTTGTTTTCTAGGTCACCTTTTCACTCTGAGTGTGGCACTTATTTCTGTGCACAAGGATATCTCTGTGCCTACTCCCTCGCTGTGTGGGCCCCAAGCTTTGCCTTCTGAGACTGGCCCTTGAAAGCCCAAGCTTTAGACGACCTAGGAAGCCCGATTTCCTCGGGAGAGGGCCTTCAGTGTTTGTTACATCCTTGGACTCACAGTCCTACTTCTTCTCTGCCCTTAGATGAAGTCTTTATTTTTAAAAGCTGAGTCATTCATTTAGAGTGCATTATTAATATTTTAATCCAGCATTTCTGACATTTTCTTTTAGTAGGAGGGTTTCAGGATCTCTGGTTCATCGTACAGCTGGAAACTGAATTCTTACTCCTTGATTTGAGAAACGCTGCCTTAAATTATACTCTTAGGATAATTTGCCAGGATTTAAGGCTACCCCTCTGAGGGGAAGGAGAAAGAATTTGTCAGCACCAGCCTCTAATAGACTGACGGTATTTCAGCAATCAAGTTCACTGAGTTCAATTTATTACCTTTTTGAGCATGTTCTTTGTTCAAGGCACTGTGCCTGGCATAGACATTCTTGAGGGAATTAGCAATTTAGTGTGGGTCTGTGTGCTTGAAATGCTTTCTGCTTAGATTTGAGGTGCCTAAAATGATGAGGTGCTGGGGAGAGCTGCAGACAGTGTATGATGGTTCAATGCAAGTTTTGGGAAAACTGGCAACGAAGTCACTAGGCGTCTGTAGATTTTGAAGTTAGAATGCAGATTTCTTAGAATAAGTAACTGTTTGATCGAAAGGCACAGAGGTAGCTGAAGACAAATCAAAATTTTACCTGTGAACCTTCTCATAGTAAGGTTTAATCTCTTACCAATATTTTATAAAAGTCAAGTGGAATATTTTCTGATCTGTTACAAATTTAGTTTCTCCCTTCCCTTCTCTGTATGTAACTCACCTGTCATGGTGAGTGATAACCATACAGAAAAATTCACCTCTCTCAAGCCTTCCCTGACTCTCAAATTTGTTGCTTCATCTGCCTTTCCATAATAATTTATACAAATCCCTATTAGATCACTTATCATGTGATGTTATTGAAATGCACTGTTTTAAAATTGTTTTTCCTTCTAAACCAATTTGCCTACCCTGATAATAGTAATAAAAGCTTCATTTGTGAGTGTTGTGTGTGAGACACAGGTATATATTACATTTGAACTTTATAACAAACCCATGAGGTAGATATGAGTACTCCATTTTACAGATGAGGAAACTGAGACTTATGGGAGCTAAGTAAATTTGCCCAAATCTTACCACTAGTAAGTGGCAAGACTAGGATTTAAAGTAGATCTGACTCCCTCACCACCATCTTAATAACTAAGCTGTATTGGCAAAGGCATTGCCAGGCACTTGGGAAGTCTTTACTGAATGGAAAGACAGAATGTTGAAACAGTCCTTTAATGGAGACCTTCTTGAATTTAGAGTGGCCTCCAAATATTTACACATACACCAAAGTTTTGAGTCCTGGGATATCAAAGATTAGGACGATGCCAACTATCAAATTCTAAGTGCGTGTGCACATACACAGGCACAATATGAAATGTAGGCAAGTAATCATTGTAGCATTAGAACTTTGATATCACATATTGCAAAATCAAAATATTCAGGTGTTTGTGTGTCTGACTTGTCATAAGATTCCCATCACTTAGTCAGGGGTGGGCAGACTACTACTCACCTGTAGGCCAAATCTGGCCTGACACCTGTTCTAAAAAAAGTTTTGTTGGAACATAGTCATGCCCGTGTGTTTACATGTTGTCTGTGGCTGCTTTCATGCTACAAGAGCAGGGTTAACTGGTTGCAACAGAGATATGACCGGCAAAGCCTAAAATATTTACTCTCTGACTGCAGAAAGTTTGCTGGCTCCTGACATGGGTAACTGGTGTTAAATGACTTTGTTAACTGTTTTTCTGCTCTGTTTCAAGAATCTTCTTAATAGATTTGAAATTCAGCCAGGTGATGCTCGTCTGTTTATAAATGGACTTCGTGTTGATATGGATACTTATGATCCTTTTAGGTAAGTATTGAATTACTAATACAAACTAACTATGGTTTATATAGAGGTAAATATTGTCCTGAATTTAGTATTTGTCAAAAATGCCAATAATCACTTTAAAGGTAAAGCAAATACATGTTTTGACTGTGCAAAACAACTCTATTATTTTGGTAGAATACTCTCTTGCATCTTAGAATGTCAAAACTGGGGGAGACCATGGAGGCATTTGTTCAGATGAGAAGACTGGAGTTCCTGAATCTGAGACCTATACTCACCCCATTGTTTAAAACTGTCTTTGATTGAATAGTAGGTTTATCCTTTAGGGGGAAATTCCTTGAGACTGGGCTCAGCAGCTAGGGAGATCTCGCCTCCAGGAAGGAGCTGAAAGGAACATGAGATGTTTCCCTAGAGGAAAGAAATCAACAGGAAGGATTCAAAGTACTTGTATCTGTCAGAAAGGAAATTTGAAATTCTAGAAGGCAGGGTGCTATCTATTTCCTTAGGTCAAAAAAAAACCTTCAAAACTGCTCTAGGGCAGAATTAGAAAGTCTTTTATTTATCATGGCCATTGGCCCATAAATTAAAGGCATGGGCAAAGCAGAAGAGAAATCAAATTGAATTTATTTTAAAGAGAGGCATAAAACTACTTTAAAAATTAATATTTAGAATGTAAGATAAATTTAGTAAACATGATACTTTAGTTCAGATACTCAGTTTTAATTTGATTGAATATACTTTTATTGAACTTAAATTAATTGTTTATCTTATTACAAATTTGGAAATAGATAGAAAAATACAGGAAAGATTAAGAAGTAGAGTAGTTCAATTGGGGCTTTTCTCTTTATTTAGTTGAATTCCTGGACCTAGTATTGGGAAAATGGTGACCTAAGATATATATATAGGATGAGTACTACACACACAAAGGGTAAAGTGGTTGTAAGCTCCTGGCCTGTAAACTTCAGAGAGACAAAAATTATATCTATACTCAGAAAAAGTGAAAACAGGTTTAAAAGAGAGAGTGAAAAGGTGTGTAGATTTTGGAAAGTTTTCTGTGGCAGTATATGGGGAAATTTTCATAGCAGAAACCTTTTGACGGGTAATCTAGAAGACTGTAGGTTATTTGAGAAATACAACCCCGTTGGCTCCTCCACCTGGTAATTAGTGATCTGTAGGATGGGTGATACATTTTTGTTCCTCATTGATGTGATTGCTAGTTGCAGCTACTATAATTCCCTTAGAGGAGGAAAAGAAAATATGTGAGGATATTTATATCTTCTGACATTTTTAGCACAAGATAAACAAGAGGATATCAGAAAAAGATTAGAACCTGTAGAATAAAGTCAGTGTGAAGAGATTGGTGAATGGAAGAAAATGACTCAGGAGAGGAGAGGAAGGAAAATGTCCCATTACTGAAGTTATACCCTGGACCTCCGAGGCTTCCTGGGCGACTGGTACTTCAGAATTGTCCATTTGGAGAAATAAAGGGAGTGGGTAAATGTTTTGCACTTCCTTTCTACCTCCTGTCTCTCGTTGGATTTTTGGGTTGTGGAGAGCTGATACTATGCCCTGTGGTTTAGCCTTTCTTCCTCTGATCCTGAAAGTAGTGAGAGGACCCACAGCCTCCCTGGGTCAGGTCAGCATTGGTGCAGTGGAGGCTGTACCGGGGCTACCTCTCACCCTCAGGGAGGCTAGGACAGTGGGAGGTGTGGCAGTGACCAGGGAGGAAGACAGGTAGGACTGAGTAAATTGAAGTCTTCCATAAATGGTGTCTTGTGTATCTCCTTTAGAGGCACTGACATCTTTGTCTCTAAGCACTCACCTTAGCCACAGACTTGACCAGACAGAAACTGGTACAAATTGAATGTTACTCCTTTTGATAGCCAACCTATTCCTACTCAAGCAGTGTCACTACAGTGTGACTACCAGGAAGAAAGAAGTAACAAAGGTGTCTTGATATCCCCACCAGTGTGATTTTTTCTGTATCTTAATAAAGTTATTTGGCTCAGAGTTCTTTTGAGTGCTTGATAAATATGTATTTGTAATGCAAGCAACATTAAAACTCAATATTAACAAATCAATTTTAAAATTCAATTCAGTAAATATCTGAGTGCCTACTATGCTATAGAAACACCTAGCTTTTGGGGGTATAGTGGTGAACCAGACAGAAATAACTGAAATCTACAGTCTAGTGGGATAATTGATATTAAATAAATAAATAGAGTGTGGTAAGGTTTATAAAAAATAAAGTGCTAGCAAATAATAGGATTCTAGGGGCCATCCGGTGGCGTAGTGGTCAAGTTTGTGCACTCTGCTTTAGTGGCCCAGGGTTCGTGGGTCCAGATCCCAGGCATGGACCTGGCACCGCTCATCAAGCCACATTGTGGCTGCATCCCTCATAAAGTAGAGGAAGATTGGCACAGATGTTAGCTCAGCAACAATCTTCCTCACACACACAAAATTAATAATAATAATAGGATTTGAAATCTCATTCCCTTTCCAGTGTACTGTGTAGCTCCACCTAGTTTTCCTGTTGGTGGTTTTCCTTAGAAACTAGGTTGAGACAATAAAGATGATAGTTACAAAAGCTTTGAAGAATATTAAAATTCTGTCACACAAAAAAGTGATCAGTAAGCATCATAAAATTTTTTAAATGGAGAGAACATTGGCAAAGCAATCCAAAATTCTTAGTTTACAACTGAGAAAAATTAGACTAAAGAGGTTAAGAACTTCAGGAAGTCACATGTGAAGTAGTGTTATAGCCTAGACTAAATCTTATTATTAGATTGATAATTTGTGATATTTAAATTAGTGTTTATCACACTCATCTCCTAGTAAATCTGTCAGGGGTTGGGTGCTAAAAGGTTTGCTTTGTAAAGCAGCGGTCAGAACTGTCTAGGATACAGATGTGCAGAGCTGAAGTCACACAGACCAGCTTGAAACACTTATAAAACAGCTTTCTTAAGAGTTTAGATATTACATCTCTACTTTTTAGATGTAGATCTCTGTAGGCCTCCCTGAGAAATGTATTCCGAAATGCATATTTTATTTTATTCATTTCTGAAAGGCAAAGTAATTTTCATGACCCAATTTTTTAATTAAGCACTTAAGTTAAATATTATAAATGTGAATTTTAACACTTGGTTTCAAAAAGTAATAAAGTTTCTCCCTGCCTAGTAAACTTTTACCTTTTCGGACATGAGCACACTTTACTGCAGTCCATAAAGCCTTATCTTTCCAGATGCAGGAAAGCACTGCAGTCCTGTAGCGTTGCTATCCCAGCCCTGCCGCTCCACTAGCCGAGGGACCTGCACAGGAGGCTTCACCGTCTGAGCCTCAGGTGCAGCATTTGCGACTCCCTGAGATGGTGGTGAGACTCAGAGGAGCTCTGTTTGAAAAGTGCTTAACATCATCTGGCACACAGTACAAGCTTGATAACCAGTAGTTTAAAGAATCAAATTGCCCAAACTTTTTGTCAATAGTATTATTTATTGATTTTATTGTTATTTTTAGCAGTAATACTTTCTATTATGTTTAAGAGCTATCAAATTATTATATATGCAAGTAGAAATTTTAATATGTATTCTAAACAGATGTGAACTTTGATGCTTTAATGGGGCTTCCTCTGTATTAAAATTTTATATTTTAGGTCGTGTTTGATCTTTTTTTTGTAGAAGATTTATCAAAAGAGTGACCTAATATATTTTTCCCTTCATATTTGGCTTCCCCAGGGGTGAGCACATCCTCACTTCTTTGGCAAGGAATATAATAAATATACCTTGTTGTTTTATCTCTTAAATAATATTTTGTTACCACTAAAAAAAAACAAAACAAAAAACCTCAACAAAAGTTCACCCAAGATAACTAATGAGAAGAAATTCTTGTCTTTTTTGTTAATGAGTTTAATTTAATAATCTGTTTTCCTGCTGTTAATGAAAATACCAGTGAAACTTGTTTCTAATGCTTTGAGAAAGCTATAAACTTTAAAGGATTTTTTTAATTTTGGCAAATTGAAATAAACTATTTCTTTCCTTGAAACAAAGTCTTTTGGATATGCTGAAACTGGAAGGAAAAATGATGAATGGACTTCGCAATCTTGGGATCAATGGAGAAGATATGAGCAAATTTTTAAAATTAAATTCACCTGTTTTGGATTCTACGTATGCTTTAGATATTCGGCATTCTGCTGTAATGGTAAGTGCTCGTGTCATTCCTTGTTTAAAACCTTTAGTAGCTGCAACACTTCACAGAAAAGCAAATATTGGCAGGCTTTAGAATAAATTTACGTATTTTGGAAAAGGTTGTAGGAGAATCAGGGAGAAGAATGGAAAGTGTAGACTCACCCCATCTCGTGCGTGGATGCTTCCCCCTCCTTGCATTCTCTGTGTCTCCCTACAAGAACGCCTGCTTGCTCTCATTCAGTACCCTTCCAGCTTGAAAGGCAAAAACAAAGCAAACGAGAACAACGAAAGAATCACATGAACAACAACAACAAAACACAAAATAGTTTAAATCTGAGGAACATAAGAATACCACCTTAATATGATGAAAATTCTGCCTACACCACTTGCTGCGGCCTCCTAAGATTCTGGTCGGTGTATTACAGCCTGAGTGAATTTTCCAAAATCTGATCACATCGCTCTTCCTTGCTTAAAGCACAAAAACGGTCCTTAGTATGCCCTATGAGGCTGTAAATGGCCTATTCCCTCCTTTCATTTCTTAGACTATGAAATATTATTTTCACGATATCCTTTATCTCATGCTTGGAAAGCAATTTTTCCTCTCTCTGTCCAGTCAATTCCTACTCTTTTTTCAGACTTCAGTTTCAAATAGCACTTGCTGAGAGAAGCTTTTCTTAGCTATTCAGATTAGATGATTTTTTCATATGCAGTCATACCTGAGAGATATTGCAGGTTCAGTTCCAGAACACCATAAAAAAGTGAATATCACAATAAATAGAGCCACACGACTTTTTTGATTTCCTAATGCATATAAAAGTTATGTTTACACCATAGTCTATTAAAGTATTCATAGCATCATATCTAAAAACAATGTGCACACTTTAATTTAAAAATACTGGGGCTGGCCCCGTGGCCGAGTGGTTAAGTTCGCGTGCTCCACTGCAGGTGGCCCAGTGTTTCGTTGGTTCGAATCCTGGGCGCAGACATGGCACTGCTCATCAAACCACGCTGAGGCAGCGTCCCACATGCCACAACTAGAAGGACCCACAGCGAAGAATGTACAACTATGTACCAGGGGGCTTTGGGGAGAAAAAGGAAAAAATAAAATCTTAAAAATACTTTATTGCTAAAAAATGCTAGCCATCATCTGAGCCTTCAGCAAGTCATAATCTGTTTGTTGGTGGAGGATCTTACCTCAGTGTTGATGGCAGCTGGCTGATCAGGGTGGTTGTTGCTGAAGATTAGGGTGGCTATGGCGATTTCTTAAGACAACAATGAAGTTTGCATCAGTTGACTCTTCCTTTCACAAGCAATTTCTCTGTAGCATTTAATGCTGTTTGCTATTTGATAGCATTTTACCCACAGTAGAACTTCTTTCAGAATTGGAGTCAGCCCTCTCAAACCCTGCCGCTGCTTTATCAACTAAGTTTATGTGATATTCTAAACCTTTTGTTGTCATTTCAACAATCTTCACAGCATTCTTCACCAGGAGTAGATTCCATATCAGCAAACCACTTTTTTTGCTCGTCCATAAGAAGCAACTCCTCATCCGTTAAAGTTTTATCCTGAGATTGCAGCAGTTCAGTCACATCTGCAGGCTCCACTTCTAATTCTAGTTCTCTTGCTACTTCCACCACATCCACCCTTACTTCCTCCGCTTAAGTCTTTAGCCCTCAAAGTCATCCATGAGGATTGGAATCAACTTCTTCCAAACTCCTGTTACTGTAGATATTTTGACCTCTTCCCAAGAATCACAAATGTTCTTAATGGCATCTAGAATGGTGAATCCTTTTCAGAAAGTTTTCAAATGACTGCCCAGACGCATCAGAGGAATCACTATCTATGTCAGCTATAACCTTACAAAATGTGTTTCTTAACTAATAAGACTTGAAAGTCAAAATTACTCCTTGATCCCTGGGCTGCAGAATGGATGTTGTATTCGCAGGCATGAAAACAGCATTAATGTCATCTGTCTTCATCAGAATTCTTGGGTGACCTGATGCATTGTCAATAAGCTGTAATATTTTGAAAGGAATCTTTTTTTCTGAGCAGTAGTTCTCAGCAGTTGTCTCAAAATATTCAGTAAACCATGTTGTAAACAGATGTGCTGTCATCTAGGATTTGTTGTTCCATTTATAGAGCACAGGTAAGAGTATGTATTACCAATTCTTAAGGGTTCTAGGATTTTTGGAATGATAAATGAGCATTGGCTTCAACTTAAAGTCACCAACTACATTAGCTCCTAACGAGAGAGTCAGCCTGTCTTTTGAAGGTTTGAAGCTAGGCATTGACTTCTCCTCTATAGCTGTGAAAGTCCTAGGTGGCATCTTCTCCCATTGTAAGGCTGTTTCGTCTACACTGGAAGTCTGTTGTTTAGTGTAGACACCTGCATTAATCATCTTAGCTGGATCTTCTGGATGACTGGCTGCAGCTTCTACACCAGCACTCGCTGCTTTGCCTTCCTTCCTTACTAAGGACGTGTATTCCTCACTAAAATTTATCATTTCTAGCTTTGGATTTAAAGTGAAAGGTGTGTGACTCTTCACTTCACCTGAACACTTAGAGGCCATCATAGGGCTGTTAATTGGCCTAATCTCTATATTGTTGTTTCTCAGGGAATAGGGAGGCACGAGGAGAGGGAGAGGGGGAATGGTTGGTCAGTGGAGCACTCAGAACATACACGTTTGTCAGTTGAGGTCTCCGTCTTAGATGGACACTGTTCATGGCGCCCCAAGACAGTTACAATGGTAGCATCAAAGACCACTGATCACAGATCACCATAACAAATGTAATAATAATGAAAAAGTTTGAAATATTGCAAGAATTACTAGAATATGACACAGAGACATGAAGTGGGCAAATGCTGTTGGAAAAATGGCACCAATACACTTGGTCAACATAGTGTTGCCACAAACCTTTAATTTGTAAAAAATGCAATATCTGCAAAGCACAGTCAAGCAAAACATTATAAAGTGAGATATGCCTGTACACATTGTGTCAAGGCGTCCCCAAGATCACCCTCAGGTTCAGTGATTTGCTAAAAGGATTCAAAAGGCCTAGAAGTTGTTATACTCGTGGTTATGTTTTATTAAAGCAAAAAAATACTAGCAGTATCAGCGGAGGGAGAAAGGACATGAGGTGAAGTCCAGAGGAAACCAGATGCAAGCTTCCAAGAATTTGCACCTAGTGGAGTTGTACAGAGCATTCTTTGTTTGTCGTGTGACAGTACATGCAAAGTGCTACCTACTAGGGAAGCTTATTTGAACCCGGGAGTTTAGGGGTTTGGAAAGGAGTCTGTCGTATAGACATATAATGGCTATGTGACTGATCTCAGTCACTAGAGCTCCAGACCCTCAGAGGGGATGCAGGTGTTCATCATGAATCATGCTTTCTATAAATTCTCTCTGCACACTGCTGCAGCATGCAGCAAAGCCCTAAGCTTGCAAAAAGCCCTTATCAGTCAGAACATTCTGAGACTCAATTCCCAGGAGCCAACCTAGAGAACCTCTGTCACGAAAACAGACCGTTCTTGGGAATGTGCAAGTTGTGAGCAACCCAGGCCTGCTGGGTTAACCCTTTCATGCACACACACGCACACACGTGTGTATACATACTTATTATATGTGATAGAACACTAAGCCCTCCATATGCTTAGCACAGTTATAATTTTACATTTATCCTGTGATTCCCTGATGTCTTTGTTTCTTACCAGACTATATAAAACTTCTTTAAGGTAGGAATTCTATCCAGTTTTTTCTCTCACCATTATATCCCTGGTTTTAATAGGAAGTCAATAAATATAAATATTCCCTGAATGAATAAGTAAATGTTTATCTCAGAGCAACATAAAACATAATTTTTAACAGTCAAACTGTGAGAGCATTCCAATTACAACATAATCTATATAAGTATGTCCATATCACTGTTATGATTTAACATTATTATAAAAAGTGTAACTATTAAGAGAAAATAAAAGTATTGCATGACATAAAAATTATCTAACTAGAACTCTCCAAGGAAAGCCATTATGAGAGACTATAATTGATAAGAGACTATAAAATAAGTTTGAAATGACAGTAAACAGATCAAAAGCTTTTTTTCCAGAAACCATTTGGAAGACATAATGATTTATTCATAATAGCATAAAAGTTTAAATACCTTGATAATATCTTAGTAACTACTATGTAGTAAAATTATCTTAATGACTAATGATAAAAACTGCAACTTAAGTGAGGAGATATAAAAGAAGGATAAAAGGACATGTGGAAAGAGAGTGTTAATTGGCATAGCCTTTTAAAAAATTATGGCTGTGGTACCCTTACAGTGCTCATATACTTTGATCTAGTAATTTCACTGGAAACTACCATAAAGAAATAGTTGGGAAGGGGGAACAATCTTTATACCCAAAGATATCATCATCACTGCATATTTTTAAAACAGAGTAGAAATGAGTTAGGTGTATAACAGAGAAATGTTGTAAATTGTATATCCACACAATCGAGTATTATTCAGACATTAAAATTATGTTTATAAATATCTTTTAATAATCAGTAACAATGGCTGTATTCTCATGTTAAGTAAAAAATATAGACTTACACGATAGCATCATGTGAAAAGATGGACAGAGGATCAGAAGGAAATAGATCAAAATGTTAAGTTATTAATGGATGATATGGTTTAATGAGTAGTTGGGGCTTTTTTCCTTCCTGCTTTTGTGTGAATTCCAAATTTTTAACAATGGATATGTATTATTATATGATCAGGAAAAAAGTTTTTAAGGGGAAAAAAACAGAACCTCTCTAAATGTCTTGCTGATTGTTTCGTATAAAAATTTAAGGGATTCCCTCTGACGTATCTCAGTTATTGCAGTTACTTTTGTCCTACCTAACAGCCTCTCCACTTATGAATTTAGTCCCCCACCTAAAAATCATGGAACGATAGCAGCACCAAAGAAATGCCATATTCACTGATTATCAAAGACCTCAGACTCAGGAAAAATCACACGAGTTATTAGCTGCCATCATTATTTTCTAGAACACTAAGTGATTTGGTATAAACATTTATTATAACTGTTTTACTGCTCTTTAGATTATATTCTCTCATTGGCTAGATTTTACTTTTACTTGGATATCTTTGAGTGTAATAACAGAGTCTTTTCTAAAAATGTTTTACCAGAAAAAGGAATGACCACATTGGTAATCATAATACTTTGTGCCTTTTATTTTAAGTATTTATGCTTTTTAGCATTTATAGAAGAGTGCTGGGAATGTGAGTCACACTGAGAAAATGAAGGAAGTAATTTTCAAGGTTATTCTGTGCATAAGAAATAGATCTCTAAAGAAACTTTGCAGCTCCATTTACAAAATAACATTCTGGTCTTCTAAGATTGGCAGTAGAGGACAGTCACTCATGGGATGGAGCAGCCCTGATGCTGTCCTCATTGCCCTTACCCTCCGCAGAGTCCCGCTTCCCTGGGTTGAAGTCTCCTGCTGTAGTACTGCTCTGAATTCTCCTCCTCTCTTGCCCAACTCTTGTACACTTTCAGGAGGCATTCTTTTCCAAGGAACTTCTATCTGAGTGTGTCACAAAGTAATTTTCTATTGAATTAAAATATATATAACATAAGATATGCTCTTTTAGCCTTTTAAGTGTGTAATTCAGTGTCATTAAGTACATTCACAAGGCTGTACAACCATCACCATTATCCATCTCCAGAACTTTTTATTATTCCTAACAGTAGGTATAAAGGCCACAGTTAAGACTAACAGAACTAGTGAGGTAGATGTTTGGAATATCAATGCCAGTTCTCCATGCAACTTTGTGAGGCCACTTTTCCAGCTATTGTTGATGCTTCTGTAGATTTACTTGAAACTAAAGAAATGGACAGTTCGATCGCTATGGGCCTATTCAGTGTGATTTCCAGTGTTGTTTCAATAGTTCTCCAAATGGATCAGGATGTCACCTCAATTAATTTCCCCAACACCCATGCTGTAAGTTAGACCGCTGCTGTAGTTTTCCAACTTTGGTATTTCTGATAGGAGTCACGTAGGGCACTAGGTTTAAATGGAGATTCCCAGGGCCTGTTCTGAGCTTCTGGTTTAGTAGGTCTGAAGTGGGGCCAAGGAATCTGCATTTTAAATAAACACCTCCAGCTGTTTTGATCCACATCAAAAGTGACTCTACTTCCGATCATTAATCAGATTCAGAGGGACTGATACATAAAGCCTAAGGCCAGTTTCTCACTTAAAATAAGAAACATAACTGACCGCCACGGAGATCGGATAGTCACATCCTCTGCTTCGTGCCTTCTCCTCCTCTGGCCAGGATCCCCACAGAAGAAAATTTAACAGATCTAGACACTGTTGACTGAGTCTGCAAAGATTTCCAGTTCACAGGGGATTCCTAGCATATTGTGAGGATCTTTAGAACTGTTGCCATTACCTTCACATCTTGTCAAGAATTACCTCAGAAGCCTAAACAAGATACACTACTCCTGACTTTTCCAGGGAGACCAAAGTTCTCCCTTCTAATTCTGTACTACCCAGGCAAATTAGAGTGGAAATAAGCCAATCCCAGGTCACCATCACACTTGCGAACCATGAATGTAGAAGTTGTAGCTGTCCACTGTTATCCCTCCTCGGATGTCTTAAGTATGTCTAGAGCTGAGTTAACTCCCTCTCCGCTTTCGATCCTCTCTGCTTGGAAAAGCCTACTTCTCTTAGAGCCTAATTCTTCAGGGTTGATATGGTGTTCCTTTCTGAAAGCCGTGAGTTATCCTAGATTCCTCCCTCTTACTCATCCCTCTTTGTTTGTGTCTCTTAACTCTGTCTTCTCTCTAAAGCCACTGCCTCTGACTTAATTAAGCACTCCAAAAACTCATGTCTAGCTTACTGCAAAAACTCCTCATTTCTTCAAGCATTGCCTTGTCCCATTCTTTCTCTCCTTTAGTACTTTCAGCCTCATTCATGTTAGACCTTTGCCTGTCACTCATCTCTCTTACACTTGTTTCAACTTTGCATAATCTTTTTCTCTGTGCACTTTAGTTGATATATGTACTATTGATCTGTCATTCAGTTTACTCATCCCCGTCTCTTCCATGTGCAGCGTGCAATTAAACCCGCCTGATAAGTTCTTACAATTCTTAATTACAGACACTGTTTTTAAATTCTAGAATATCCCTTTCTTTTTTAATAGATTTTAGTTCTCTGTTAAAATTTTCCATCTTGCCATGTATTTTTGTTCTTTTTAAAGAATACATTAATTGTCGTTATTTTAAAGTTTTTGCTTAAGTCCCTTTCTGTTATGTTTTTTTCTCTTGCATTTCATGTGGTTCTTTTCTTTTTGCATGACAGTTTTTGATAAGAGCCGAAAATTGCTGATGAAAGGTTATAGAAGCAAAGAGTTGTGAGGTTTGTTCTGGCAGTCCAGGTAGAGATGCTCACTTGATTCTCTTGTGGTTTGATTTTGTTTTAGGCTTTGTGCAAGCTTTTCTCTTTTTTGTTGTACTCCTAAGGTCTGGCCCTACTGGGTCTCAGATGAAAGCGCAGTGTTTTGCAAAGTCCTTTCGCCTTCAGCTCCGGCCTCTGTGTCCTCAGTACCATGCTGTGGCTGTGGCTTCAACCTCCCGGGTTCTATTTCCTCCTGGAATTTTTGAGGGGTGTCTTGCCAAGTGTATGTTCAGTTAGTAGACAGCAAATGAGAGGAATTTATGTGGAGATGCTTTGGTTTCTTCCCTGCAGTTTCCTCCTTTCCTGGATTGCCCCTGCCTCAAATCCCACCAGTTTGGCAACCCTAATTTTGACTTCTCTCTTTCCAGCCCAATATGACTGTTACTTTCTATTTGAATTCTGTTTCTCCAGGCTGCAATTTGGAAAATGCCCCCAGGGACAGTGTTGAGGTGAATGTGGAGCTTGTCTCTTACACCTCCTGCTTTCAAGGATTGTAACTCCTCAATCCTTGATTCTGGGTTGACACCTGCCTCCATGCCTCTGAACAATGGTTTATATGTCCTTTCCAGCTTTTATCATTGTTTCAGGTGGGAGGGTTAGTCTAATATAAGCTCTTTCATCATGATTAGAATTAAATGTCCAAGGTGTCAGTTTTATAATTTAATTATTATACGACATTTTATTCTCCTTATGTCCAAGCCTTTCAGTTTGAGACGGGCAGTCGAGGACCTCATCACCTTCTGCACTGCTGATAATTGAGATAAATACGTGTCTCTTTTAAATGGTTTTTGGAGAGTAATTTTTATAGAATTTTATTTTTTAATATGAAAAACAAACATGAGTAAAAGGAGTCAGTTGTTTTGGGGGGAAAGGCTCAATGTAAAAGACCATGGTAATATAAAATTGTACATAGTAATGTTCCTTAATTTAAAGAATATATTTAATCAGAAATATAGAAAATCCTCTGTGTATTTTTACTTGTCATTTGATAGCGTGAAATCTGGCTCTGAAATGATTTAAGTATTATCTTAATATAGCTTTTACAGATTTCTGGATTCTTTTCTAGTGGATTAATGACCTAGAAAATGATCATTTGTATGTTATGTGGCCTGCAAGTTGCCAGGAGCTTCTGAAGCCAATATTCCCTGGAAGTATACCTTCCATAAGGCGTAATTTTCATAATTTGGTGAGTTTTCTATTTTGACATTTTGTATACATCTTTTATAAAGATATCAGTGTTCTTTTTGGATTACCCTGCTCTTGGTAAATAGGCATCTGAGTAATGAGGAAGGAAATATTTGCCTGATGCAACAAGCTTGAGGCGATGTGGCTGCCTAGGTATCAAAAGCTTGCAGTGTCACATCATCTGCCTCTTACTATTTAGCCCTCCTGTACTTTTATAATACCAATATTAAGTTGATGGGTTGCTTTTACATTTTCTGAAAGCAATTTATGATCAGACTTTTCTTCTGTATTATAAAGAACTGATTAAAGTTTAGTACATTTCAGAGAAAACTACATAAATACTACTGTCTCATATGTGCATATGTTTATTATTACAATATTAGACAACCTTCTAGAACTTTGAAATATGGGGAAAACACCTAGGGCTTTGGTATTTTTTTACATAGGAAGTGAATTTCTTCTTTCCTACAGCAACCTAGAGTGAGCAGTTATATTAATGCTATTTTTTGTTGGTCAAAATTTAATTTTTATTTCTTTTAAAAAAAAATTTATCATAGAGGGACCAGCCCAGTAGTGCAGTGGTTAAGTTTGCATGTTCCGCTTCAGTGGCCCGGGGGCGCCACTTCGGATCCCGGGTGCGGACATGGCACTGCTTGGCAAGCTATGCTGTGTCAGGTCTCCCACATATAAAGTGGAGGAAGATGGGCACAGATGTTAGCTCAGGGCCAGTCTTCCTCAGCAAAAAGAGGAGGATTGGCAGCAGATGTTAGCTCAGAGCTAATCTTCCTCAAAAACAAAAAAAATGTATCACAGAAAATCCAGTGAACATTTATGATAAGGCATTTCACTTCTTGTAGGAAACATTTCCTTTGTGTTGTGCTTCAAAAAGAAGATGAGTAATCTCTCTTTAAATTCCATGTATTATTATATTTGAATGTGCAGCTTTTAGAAATCCTTGATAAAGTATGAAATTATTTCTTGTATACATTCCTCAAAATTCTTTAGAATTACTAGAAATTTCTAAAAAAAAGATTGTACCTTGAATTTCATACTCTTGGCTATAGAGCTTAGACTAAACTTGAATTTCATGAAAATTGTAAAGTGTTGAGACAAAATAGTGATTGTAGACTATCTACTTTCTTTTAGGTTCTGTTTATTGATCCTGCTCAAGAATATACCTTGGATTTCATAAAACTTGCTGAACTTTTCTATTATCATAAAGTTCCTCTTAGGTAATTGTCAATTTATAACATTAAATTGTCAACTGAAGGAAATCAGTGATGTTCATGTTGTGTTACACAGAATATTACTGTGAAATTCAAAGCATTGGTTATCTCTAGTGCCTGACACAACATAGCTGTGTGTTTACAATGTCATATGCTTTTATAGTAGACTCTGTTAATCAAAGCTGCTTGGTAATCTTGCTTACCCTCTTACCTTCCTGGGAGAGTGATCTGATTACTTTGGGTAGTTAAAGATGGATCCGTTTCCCTGTGGTGGTGTTAAAAGTACACTTTCCCTCTTTTTTTCCCCGGAAAAATAGATTGTTTGATAATATCACCAACGGAGAGAGTTTGACATTTTGGACGAATCCAATAGATATGAGGATTTTGGTGAACAGACATTACAAATCAAACCTTTTCAAATAATGATATTCCCCTTTCACCCATCTACTAACATATTCCCTCCATCTAGATGTTATAGTCTAATAATGTTTAAAAGTTGTGGTTTATTGTGGTTCAAGAGGTAGTTGTGACTTATTCATTTTATTTTCCCAGAATTGGTTTTGTATTCATTGTTAATACGGATGATGAAGTTGATGGAACAAATGATGCTGGAGTTGCTCTTTGGCGGGCTTTCAGCTATATTGCAGAAGAACATGATGTGTCACAAGCATTTGTTTCCGTACTAAAAGTGAGTTTATGTGTTAGGTATAATTTCTGTAGAATGTACAGTGGGTTTTTTTTTTGCATCACTGTAATTATTATTATTTATTTTAACATTTAAAAGTTTATAAATATGACTGTGGGAATTAATACAGATGATGAATTTGATCCTTGCAAATCCCAACTGAGGTACATAATATTGTCCCCACTTTACAAATTAGGCAACTGAGACTCTGCCAAAATATATGAGTTTGCTCAGGTTTACCCAGCCAATAAAGAAATTTAAATTGTATATGTAAGTTTAAAGGCAAACATATTAATATAAAATGATTAATCAGGGAAGAATTCTTGCACTAGGTCTTGAGTAAAACGAACAGAAAAGATTATTGCAAAATTAAATATTCTAAATGACAAAGTATGCAGACACTTGCTAGAGAATTTCAAAAGAGGAAGAGATCACTTCATGATGGCAAATTGGTGTGGAAATGGTAAGATTGAGACTGAGTTTGACCAAGAGGTTGTGTAAGAAAAGTCAGAAATTGATAAGAACCTGATTAAGGAAGAACAAGAAATAGGAAGATTATTTCATAATTCAGGTTTGGAAATTCTCTCATGGCCCATCATGGAAATATAAGTGTATTAAAGAATTATATTGTTATTATTAAGAAAGTCAGGTTATAGCTTAAAAAAATAACCTCTGTTCATTTTTATACTCAGTCTTTAGCTTGTCAACTATTATTATAAGAAGGAATGATTCTTCTTCAAACTGAGAATGAAATTTCCAAAGCAGTGTAAATTTCCTCCCCTGTTTCTGTAACTCCCAGGAGAAACAGTAAATGCCTCACTGTCCTGGGGTATAGAAACTACCTACCCTTCTGTGACTTGGGCAGTGGAATATGTGTCAGTATTGTATCTCAGTCTGTTAGTTTTACTAACTGATTGGTGTAAGAGTTTATAAGGGACTTAGTCAAATTGACATATCTTTTTATCATTATTATTATTAATGTCCAACTACCTTTTTGCAAAAGGATCAATATGCTGTCCAAAACTAAGAAACTTGAAGACTTGCCAAAGTTATCTTTACCTAAGTTATCTTAGTTATCTCTAGTGAGTCTCTAGTCTGTAAGCATTTGGTATCAGACACTAATTTGCATGTGATGGCGTATTTTGTCAATCACTTGCCTACTGAATTATCTATTGTGATGTTCAGCACAATACTATAATTTCTTGGAAAACCAAATTATACTGGAAACCATAGGATTCAATACAAAGCAGCATAAAAGTAAGTATTGAATATGTGCCACAGCCTATAAGTGGTACTAAACAACTAGAGGAAGAAAGTGAAGGAAAAATAACTGAGGAAGGAATGTTTAGAGAAAGATAGTAGAATCCACTGGGGTATGGAGTGTGAGAATATTTGTGGTTATTCAAACCATATATGCTTAGGGACTCCCAAATTTTTGTGTCTCACAGGAAAGTAAAACATTATTGAGCTAACATCCCTTAGATGACTTAGCTTCACTAATTTAAAATAATTTGAGTAAAATCTAGTCTTTTAATAAAATACATGAATTGTAAAATCTCTTTAATACTGTTTCATTACTTTCAATGAGCAAATTATTTTATCTAAATAATTTGAAAATACAGTATCAGGAGAGAGGAGGAATATAATAGAAGACCAAAGTCATAAGAAAAGTATATAAAAATTATTGAAATGTGGTAGATAGTTATTGTAGAGTAAGTACAGTATTTATAGTAAAACAGTCTGACTTTGTATCTCAGTTCTACTGCACAGTGGCTGTACGAACTTACAAGTAATTTAATTTTTTCTCCCTACCTTACAAGATTAAGACTCAAAAAATTGTATGTTACATACTTAATGAATATTTGATGAATGCATGTTTTAGAATGTAAAAGCACTGTAAGACTAACTTTTGGCCATGATGGAGTAACTGACACCAGATTAGCCTTACCACAGCAGCACTTATAAAACTGGACAAAGTACATGAAATAAGTCTGTTTTCAGATGTTCAGCGAGAGGTAACACAATATGATCCTTGCAAACGAATATATTTTTGAATATATAAAGATACTCACAGAGAAAGACTGAGAGAACTCCTTGCTGCTTCAGAAGAAATACTGAAGGAAGTCCTTTAGGCTGAAAGGAAGTGACATCAGGTGGTAACTCAAATCCACGGGAAGAAATGAAGTGGAAACAGTAAATGAAATGTAAACATATGGGTAGATATGGAAGGCTGTATGAATGTATTTTCCTCGTCTCTTCTTTAAATTACACAAGATTGAATAAAACATAAATTCTGGTTTATGCAGATGTAATGATACATGTGACAATAATTGTACAAAGGAGCAGAGGATAAAATGGATCTATTTTGGAATTTAAATTCTGTGTTTTGTCAATATTAAGTTAAGATTAATAGGAAGCAGATTGTGGTAAGTTCTGATGAATATTTTAATTCCTAGAGTAACTGCAAAGAAACTGAGTTATAAAAAGCTTAAAAATCAAAGGAGGAATTGAAATGGTGCACTAAGAAATGTCTGTTAGGCACAAAGAAAGCAGAAAAGGAAGAAGCAATGATCAAAAAACACATGTGATATGTAGAAAACAAATAGCAAAGTGGCATAAGTTAATCCAACCATATTAGTAATTATGTTAAGTATAAGTAAATTAAACTTAAGCATACTAGAAGAATGGATATAAAAAGATGGAAAATTATACACAAAACAAATATTCAACAATATAGAAGAAATAGATAAATCCTAGAAGCATATGATCTACCAAAACGGAATCATGAAGAAATAGAAACTGTGAACAGACCAATTACTAGTAAGGAGATTGAATTGGTAAGCAGAAACCTCCCAACAAACAAAAGTCTAGGACCAGATGGCATCACTCGTGACGTCTACCAAACATTTAAAGAAGAATTAATACCAGTTCTTCTCAAACTCTTACAAAAAACAGAAAGGGAGAGAACACTTCCAAACTTATAAGGCCAGCGTTACCCTGCTGCCAAAGCCGGACAAGGACACTATAAGAAATGAAAATTACAGGCCAGTATCCCTACCAACATAGATGCAAAAATCTTCAACAAAATACTAGCAAACTGAATTCAACAGTACCTTTAAAGGATCATTAATGATCAAGTGAAAATATTTTCAAACCACGTATCCAATAAGGGGTTAATATCCAAAATATGCAAGGAATTCATACAACTCAATAGCAAAAAACAAAACAGATAACTCAATTAAAAAATGGGCAAAGGGCCTGAATAGACTTTTTTCCAAAGAAGATATTACAGATGGCCAACAGGTACTCAACAGGATGCTCAACATGATTAATCATCAGGGAAATGCAAACCAAAACCACAGTGAGATATCACCTCACACCTGTTAGGGTGTCTGTTATCAAACAGACAAGAGATAAATGCCGGCAAGGATGTAGACAAAAGGGAACCCTTGTACACTGTTGGTGGGTAAAGCCACTATGGAAAACAGTCTGAAGGTTCCTCAAGAAATTAAAAATAGGACTACCGTATGAACCAGCAATCACAATTCTGGGTGTGTATCCAAAGGAAACGAAATCAGTATCTTGAGATATCTATACTCCCATAATCATTACAGCAGCATTCATAATAACCAAGGTATGAAAACAACCCAAGTGTCCATTGGTGGATGAATGGATAAAGAAAATAATATATATACATTAATAATACATATACAATGGAATATTATTCAGCCTTAAAAAAGAAGGAAATACTGCCATTTGTGATAACATAGATGAACCTGGAGAGCATTTTGCCAAGTAAAATATATCAGGCAGAGAAAGATAAATACTATATAATATTCCTTATATGTGGAATCTAAAAAAGCTGAACTCATGGAAACAGAATAGAAAAGTGGTTGTCAGAGGCTGGGAGAGGGGGGAAAATGAAGAGATGTTCGTCAAAGGATATACATTTCCAGTTGTAAGAGGAGTAAGTTCTGGGAATCTAATGTACAGCGAGATGATATGGTTGATAATCCTGTATTGTATGGTTGAAATTTGCTAGAGAGTAGAATTTAAGTGTTCTTTCCAAAAAAAGAAAAAAAAGATAAATAGATGATGGATGTGTTAATTAACTTGATAGTGGGAATCCTTTCATGGTGTATATGTTTATCAAATCATCATGTTGTAGAGTGTAAATATATTACTATTTTATTTGTCAATTATACCTCAATAAAGCTGAAAAAATATAATAGAAAAATAAGTGAAATTTGTATGGAAGAATAAAACCCAAAATTGCTGAAAATCTCTTGAGGAAGAATAAAGTGATGGGACTCACCATACCAAATAATAAGGTGTATAAAGTTATACTAAGACAGCACAGTGTTGGTTCAAAGGAAAGATGTGTATAGGCCAAAGGAACACGTGGGGCCTCTAAAACTGAGGAATTCAAAAGTGGCATTACAGTAAGTGGGAATGGACTTTAAGCAGCTGGTGGCTTGACAATTGATTCTGCCAGTGCAAACAGATAAGACCTCACACTTTATATAAAAATCATTTCAGTTAGCTTAGTGTGAAAAACAAAGCATTGAAACTTTTAGAAGAAATTAAGACCCCAAGGGAAGTAAGGGTTTCCTCAGTAAGACTTAAAAAGCCATGAGTCTGAAGGAAAATACTGATAAATTTAGCTGTATTACAAATGAAAACAAATGTTTGCAAATGTTCAAATGTTTACAGATGAGAAGTGAGGAGATAAAAGTTCCAAGCAAGAAATCCGTAAAAGATCTGTATTCTATGATGTAAAGACTTCCTACAAATCAAAAAGAAAAATACAACCCAAGAGAAGAAATACATAAAAGAATTCTTTTTAAATACAAGAGGCTACATTAATGATAAACAAAAATTTATTGAAATTATTGAGGTAGATAAATATTTATTACAATTAATGATAAATAAGATCATTATCTCAGAAATCAGAAAAATGCCAATAAAGACTACCCTGAGATATTATTTTATAGCCTGTAATTTGGCACTAATTAAGAAGGCTGGCAATATCTTATGTTACTGAGAATGTAGAGCAATGTTACCCTGCCTTTAGGAATACGAATTGGCACAACCACATTGAAAAACAATCTGGTTACGTCCAGATTTGGAGTTAAATTTGCATATTCCCTAGACGCACTCACACCCTAAGAGAAAATCTTGTACCTGTGCCATAGGAGACTATTCTTAGCATCCATAATAGCAACAAACTGGATACCTACCTATCTCTCTATCTATATCAGTGGTAAAACATGGGTAAAATTCAGTCTATTCATAAAATGGAACATGATATATAAGAGCATGGCTGTATTTGAAGCAGAATGAAGTTATGGAAGGCTAATATATTGCCATACAATACACTTCTTAAAGGTCACAAGCAAACAAAGCTAAATGTAGTGCATGGGGAACATTCAGGTAAAACTCTAGAATTTAAAAGGTAAGGGAATGTACACAAACAGGATGATGCTTGCATCTGGGAGCAGAAGGAGATGAGATAGGGAGAGAAGTTGTGCTTCACCAGTACCAGTGATATTCCAGTTCCTGTGTTATGTGGTTTGCTCATGGGGACTATTCATTTTATTATTTATTCCTTATAACATGTATGTTACATACATGCACTTTTTTCCTACCAAGTAGCATAACTGTTTTTAAAATTTAAAAATGTATTAAAAAATGGAGTCATTATATATCTAAGTAGCTTATGGAAGAGATTCTGGCTTCCTTAGGTACCTTAGGAAAGTCTAATATTTTAAAAGGACTAATTAGTAAAATGCCTAATCTCAATGACTTTTCATATGTAACTTTTGCTTTATTCAAAATCTCATTTTTTTTTAATATAGTAATGTTTTAGTTATGTTTCTTTTGGCTACAAGTAATAGCATACCTCCGTTAAAGGTGGTTTTAAACAAAAAGGAAGTTAGTAATCTCAGAAAACAAGAATTTGAGAGGTAGGCAGGCAAGGCTGGGGTTGGATCATCAGATCAGCAGCATCGTTAAGGATAGAGGCTCTTTTCATCCCTCCACTCTGCCATCTTCCACATTGGCAGCATGGGTGCAAAAAGGCTGCCACATTCTAGAGAACACATTTGGACTTCATGATGTCTGGTGGGAGCCTTCCATCTTGCTTCCAAGTTCATCTTCAGAATCGTAGGTCTGCTTGAGTGGAGTCCATTTGAGTTGAAGTCAGGTGGTCTGAGTTTCAGTGGTGTTTCAGGCTTCAGTGCCCACCAGCAGCCTGACTTTGAACAAGGCATACATTGCCTCATTTTCTGGGTGAACTTGGGCAAGTACTTTTTAACAACTTGGATTCTTTGAATGAGAAGAAACAAGCTGATCTTCCTCTTTCATACAACTGCAGCTGTACTACTCCTCCATTTCCACCTTGTGCTTTAATCATTTGTCTATAACTCTGCTTCTCCATTAACTGTACGTTCCTCGTGGGCTCTGGGGGCATCTCGGTGAGAGGAGGGACCTCCCTGGAGACTGAGACACTGGTGGGGGCCATTGCTCTGACCTGGTCCAGGCGTGTAGACCTAAAATCTCATTTTTGTAATCCCTATTTATGTTTTATAGAATACTGAACTTTTCACTTTGTTTCTTTTTTAGTTAGATCATAGTATGTCCTGCTTTGATTTGAGAAGAAAACTTGCCCCTATGTTGAGAATCTCATAAAACTAAACTCTGTGGCCTAACTGCAGACCTGTGCCTCTTCTTGAAGGAATAGGTTACAAAGTTTACAGTGATAAAAGGAAAGCAAAGAAGAATGCTAATTCCTTACTGTGAGGAATAGTGTGGGGATTCTGTCAGCCATAGTATGAGGATTATCTCTGGCAATAATGACTTAAGTGAATTGGAACTAAAAATACTATTCTTAGTTGATATATCAAAATACTACCTAATGGTATTTATGCTTACTAGTTGTTCCTTCTGCTTGGAAAGTTCTTTCCCCACAATGTCTTAATGCTAGCTCAGTGTTCATATTTATATCTTGACTAGGCCACTACTCAGAGATGCATTCTCTCTTGACTCTCGGTGCAAAACTGTCCTTTTTCCCCATGCCTAGAACATGCTTGGGTCATAGTAGAGGATGTATGATGAAGGGAGAAATGAAGCAGTAAAGGAGTAACAGCTTACAGTATGCAAGTGTGTTTAAAACATTTGAGACGGGGGGAAGAGTGGAGGAACAGAGAAAACTAGTCAAGATATTTACTGAAGAGCAATCAGAAATGAAAATAAAGCATTTCTGAAATCAGTCATTTAAAATGTCTTACACATATTTTTTTAAATAAAGGTAACCGTTATAAGAATCACAGTGTCTAGTTTGATCAAAATAGAGTATAACATAAATTTATTAGGATTTTGAAAGCTATAGAATATTCACAAGACCATTTTTATTAGAAGATGATATATTGTATGGTTAAAATGATTTATTTATCTGTATGTGTGTGGGGGGAGGTGTGTGTGTATATATATATATATATAATATGCTTAGAACTTAGAAAATATGTTCTTTATTTTATAAATCTATCTGCATGCTAAGGGAAAGAAAGAAAACTAATTTCTATAAGATGGAAGTTAATTGTAATATCTTTGTTTCCGCAGATGTACCAAAAAGTGAAGAATCAAAATATACTCACTGTAGACAATGTGAAGAGTGTCCTCCAAAATCAATTTCCTCAAGCTAATATTTTGGATATTTTAGGGATTCATTCTAAATATGATGGCAACAGAAAGGTAAGTTGGAATGCAAATTTTCAAAAACATGATCAAAGAAACTTTGATTATAGTCTCGTGAATAAATTATCTGAATATAAATAACTCTTGATTTGGATTTTAGTCTCTCAGAAGGGAAATTTTAGACCTTTGAATGACACAAGTTGGACACAGTATTTAAGTTGCCACTATTTAATTTTTGAAAAATATGAAAAAAAAGGTAATTCTCAGGATTGACGGGATAGAAAACTTGAATGTAAAATCTTAAACAATGTAATTTGTGCTTTTTGAGGAAGAAATGGAAAGTTGGCTTTTTAGTTAAATGCTAGGACAAGAACCAAACTTAGGAAAATGTGGCATCATTGGGGTTGAATTTCTAGTGCTTATATGGATATCAAGAGTTGTTTAAAAAGTAGGTCTGATCCTGTCACTGTTACATGCAGTATCCCTCCATAGTAAAAGTAAAGTTCAGAATCATTAGCATCGTAAAGGTCCTACTGGATTTGGCCCCTATTTAATTCTTTAGTCTCATCTTTCACTACTCTCTTCCTTGCTCTTTCTGTTGCAGCCATATTGGCACTATTTCAGGTTCTTGAATGGGTGACCTCCTGATCAGAGGAACTGCACATGCTTGTTCTCGATGTTTGTCGAGACTCCCTCCCTTTTCTTCCTAGCTTGTGCTTACTTATCTTTAGCTCTTGGCTTTAATGTTACTTTGGGGGAAAAGTATCACTTGTGGGAAAAACTTGTGGGAAGCATTTTCTAACCCTCTATATGAGATTAAGTTGCCCAAGCTAACTTAGATGCTAAAATAGTACAATATAGTCCTGTGTAATACTAATTATACTTAGTTGTTCAGTACCTGCCTTCTCACTAGACTGCATCCTCCATGAAAGCAGGAATAGTATTTGTCTTGTGGGATGTTGTAGGCCTATAGCTCTGTGAGTGGATCATGTGTAATCAGTAAATAACTGTTGAATGAGGAGGCAAGGCTGAGAGTGAGGGTTGGTGTGGTAGGAATGGAACTTCAGGAGAGCAATGAAGTTTTAGAAATTGCTGCTCCGTGGACCAGGAAAGGGAGTAGAGTAAAAACATATAAAAGAATTGCCTTGGTGCTGAAATTTCTGCTGAAATTGCCTACCATAAATTTACAGGAGTGTCAATCTTTTCAGTTTTAAAGACAGTCCAAAATGCCCACCCATATGAGTGAAGGAAGGTAACTAGATAAAATATCTTAAGGTTGAATTTCATAGGACAGGTAAAGCATTAGCATAAGAGGCCCAAAGAATAGCCCATCAGCGAGATCTGTGGAGTGCAGGCTGTGTTGAAACGGAATCAAAGCCAGGAAGCCAAAGGTCTGGTGGTCTTTATGCGATTGAAAAGCCAGTGTGGTAGAAATTATGGATTTTTGTTGTTGTTGTTACTTATAGAAGAATGGTTTTCAAATGGTTGCTTTTGAAGTGAGAAAGGGTTTCATTGATTTTTTTTCAAAGATTGGCCCTGAGCTAGTATCTGTTGCCAATCTTCCTTTTTGTTTTCTTCTTCTCCCCAAAGCCCCCCAGTACATGGTTGTATATTCTAGTTGTAGGTCCTTCTGGTTGTGCTATTGTGGGACGCCACCCCAGCATGGCATGACAAGCGGTGCTAGGTCTGCACCCAAGATGCGAACCAGCAAAACCCCAGGCCACCAAAGTGGACAATGTAAAGTTAACCACTGAGCCACGGGGCCAGCCCCTGATTCTTTTCCATTACTATATTTTCATATAATTAAAAAACAAAACTAAAAAGCAGCCAAGATGAGCTTCCTTTTAAGGCCAGGTTGCACGGAGGCATCTCTTTTGATAAAGTTATTTATGGCACTAAGAAAATTTAGAAAGAAAATTATTGTTTTATAAGTACTTTTCAGGCATTCTGAATTATGGGGAGAAGGAACAAAAATTTCCTATAAGGATTATGTAAGCTCATGGAATAGAAAAACAATGAGTTTTTGTATATTAGGGGTCCTATTTGCAGAGGTTGAAAGCAGAATGTTGCACCATTTGTGTTTTAATATTTGCCAGTAGCGAGTGTTAATTATAGGAGTCCTGGAAGTAATTCATTACTTACACGTTACATGTTATGTTTTTCTTTTTCTTTCTTTTCTTCTTTTTCTTTCTTTCTTTTTTTTTGTTTTATAGAAGTGGGTCTTTTCTCTGCTTGCTACTAAGTAATAGAACACAGTTTCTCTTGAGACCTTACCTTCCTTAGGCACTGGCACTTCTGCAAATATCATCTCTCTTAAGTGTGACTGATAGATAGATGCATAATGATGATACTAAGAATCACTTCCCATTCAAGAGTAAAAATTTTTTCTGGTTGATTTGCCTGTTTCTTTTTTATTAATCTGAAACCACTTATTTGATTTTTCACTAAGTTGTATATGCTTTATTTCTTGAAAAACCTCTTCTGATTCAAATTAATTATACCATTTAAAGCCTTTAATAATGCCTGTGTACCTGAGGATATTAAGTGCATCTAAATAACATACGTTCCTAAGAACAGCTAGATAGGAATATTCAATAATATTCAAATAAATATTCAAGGTATTTATTTAATTTCAATATATTTATTAAACAGTTTGAAATATTGTTCATAATACAACATATATAGAAAGAAATGGATTCATTTATTCATGTCTGTTCTAGGTAAATGCAGCAGCAATATATGCTGTAATACAAATGGGTTAAAGTTGAGATAATATTATATGGCCAAAATGTACTACATATTATCTGTTGCTGTAAAATATCACCCGAGTAGCACTATGTTATCCTTAATAGCACTATGTTATCCTTAAGTAATGATATTCACAACTCAATATTACTGTTTCCTCTTAACTGCCCTTTTTGTACATACTGTATGTGGATGTAAGTTTCATTTCCAGCTGGGCTATAAGTACTTCAAAAAAAGGAATCTTGTCTTATTCTTTATTCCTCAAGTTGTACAGTGCACGCCTTAACTTTTAGATATTAATTTGCTGAGTTTCTGTTATAGCCATTGAGGATTGAGCTCTCTTCCACCTCCCTACCTTCACTTAGTCTCCCCCAGTCCAGTGGTATTACTTAAAATATTTAAAACTGTTGTGTTTTCGAGAGCAACCAATCAGAACGTTTCAGATCAGGTCTTAGAGCTGGAGTAGAGTCTTAGAGACCCTCGTGCTGAGGCAATTACTAACCCTGTAGTGGCTGAATCATGTTGACATGGAGGGTCTGGGAAAGAGGTCCACTGGTTCTCATGGGGGAAATCACCATCCCAAGACAGCAGTTATTTACCAGCTGGTACAGAAGTATTTCAATACATAGAGAATCGGTAAGGCCTGTCCAGTGCAAACCAGCTAATTATCAGATCTGTTTTTAACACATTTTGATTAAGTGAATATTTAGTGTGTGTGACTTTTTAAAGATTCCTTGCTAGTAAGTCATGTACTATGATTGTCCTTCCATTTGTTAACAACTTTTTTTCCCCCTGAGGAAGACTCACCCTGAGTATCTGTTGCCAATCTTCCTCTTCTTTTACTTGATGAAGATTAGCCCTGAGCTAACATCTGTGCCAGTCTTCCTCTATTTTGTATGTGGATTGCCACCACAGCCTGGCTTGACAAGTGGGGTAGGTCTGCACCCAGGATCCAAACCCACAAACCCGGGCCGCCTAAGTGGAGTGCATGGAACTTTAAGCACTGGGCCATGGGGCCAGCCCCTTAACAACTTTATTAGCTTTGAGAATTACTCCATTTTTTTACCCATGTGTGTAGTTTTCTACATACTGCAAACGTATCCAAATAGTCAAGAGATTGGTCAAAGAACCCATCTAGAATGTTCCTTACAGATAGTCATAGCATGAACAAACCAGCACCATCCCTTGCACACACCAGCCCCAAGAATGCCTTTCTGCAGCTGTGCCTGCCCTTTCTCTAAACTGAGCTGGTTGGCTCCAGACCTGAAGCACAGCTGTCATTTCTGGATTTCCCTTTGCTGCTCTCCTTCATAGGATCTCTGCTTTATCTCTGGTTTTGTGAACACTGTGCCTCTCCTCTTGTTGATTTATTTCTGATTTTATTTCTCTCCCAAGCAAATATGCATGAGAGGAAAATTATTTGAACTTTTTGTATTTAAAATTTTAATTTTATTATTTTTTTAAATTTTATTATTTTGGGGGGTGGGGGGTGGGGTGAGGGGAAGATTAACCCTGAACTAACATCCACCACCAATCCTCCTCTTTTTGCTGAGAAAGATTGGTCCTGAGCTAACATCTGTGCCCATCTTCCTCCATTTTATATGTTGGATGCCTGCCACAGCATGGTTTATAACCAGTGCATAGGTCCATACCTGGGATCCAAACCAGTGAACCCCAGGCTGCTGAAGCAGAGCATGTGAACTTAACCACTATGCCACTGCACTGGCCCCTAAAAATCTTATTTTATATTTGCGTGTTATTGATAGTTGGACTGGGTGGTCATTTTCCTTCCAGATTTTGAATATTTTCTTCTGCTGTCTCCTGGCTTTTAATAATGAATGATACCATTCTGATTTTGATTCCTTTTTCTTTCCACTTGATTGATTGATTGATTTTTCCTGTTTGAAAGCTTTTAGGATCTTTTTATCCTTGGTGTTTGGAATTTTCGTGATGTTATACCTTTGTCTTGATCCTCTTTCATTCAATGTATTGATGACCTTCTTCTAATGGAGATTCCTGTCCATCAATTCCTGGAATTCCTTTGTTATTTCTCTCATACTTTTGTTTCCTTTATTTTATGTTCTTTCTGAATCTTCTGAGTTGAATCTTTATTTACTTTTTCTTCTTTTTTTATTCCTTTGTCTTGTGTGATTTTTTAAAATTTTCTGGACATCTTTCCTGTTTTCAGTTCCTTTTTTGTATCATCCAGTTTTTCTCTCATGGACACAATATCTTTTTTTATGTAAGAGTATTAATTTTTTGATATTTTGTTCTGCTGCCTGCATTATCTCTGCTTTCTATAGCTTCCTTTTTTCCTATTAATTGTAGTTTTTCTTTTTTGTGTTCAAAGAATTTGTCAAATGTCTCATGATGTCTGATTATCTTTCAGATGTAAGAATGAAATTCTAAGAAGCAGATTACAATAAATGGGTTTTGTTGGTTGGTGGGCCTCACTCAAGGGGCTGAGCTGATTTTTTTTTCAGTTAAAGGAACAACAAATGTCTTTCTAATACTGACAGTCTGTTGCAGCATTCGATTTCTTCAAATGAGAATTCTTTATTTTCATCTTAGAAGGAATATATGTGGCAAATGAGAGGATGTAGAGGCAGAAAGTGAGGATAGGTCTAGAAACAGTTAGCAAGTTAAGCAGTGAAATGAATTTTTTTTGGTGTTACCATTTTAAGATATCTGCAGTAATTTTCTTTTGAAATTATGAAAAGTGCTACGGAATTTTGTAGACTGAAAATGCCATGCACTCCTTGGAAATACTAAATTCTATTTTTTTAGTATGTGAGTACAGTCTTCTGTTTTCTCCCTTTTTACTCCTTTCTCCCCCTAAGACTGTTCTGTAATGATGATATCTTCAGTCTCTTAATTTCTCCATTTTTCCCAAGTCTACTTAATCTCCAGTTTAAACTGGACTCTGTTATTTGACAATCCCTCAGTTGTGCTTGGTCTTCTCTCCTCTCTATTCCTCCCAAAAGTTATTCTAAATGTTCATTAGCCTATAAGCCCCTTTTTCTACCTTCCTCTTCATGCCTAGAAAATCATTCTGACTCCTGCATCACAAAAAAAAATAAATGCATTTAGGTCTTTATTCCTTAAACTCATATTTCTCTCTCCATTCAAACTTTGTACTTTCAACCAATATTTTTTGAGTACTTATAATGTTCTAGGCACAAGAGGTAAAAGAATAGAGTACAAGAAAGATCTCTTGAAAACTAAAAATAAAATAAAAATTTAATGGAACAGAGAGAAAAAAAAGACAAAGAAATGAAAAATAAGAATAAAAGGTAAAAAATTAGAGATTCAATCCATAAAATTCAGAAGGAACAGAGACAGAAAGGAGAGGAAAGCATCAGAGAAATATCACAAAGAAGTTCCCAAAATTGATGGACATGAGTCTTCACTGGATGGGACCCAGCAAATGCCCAACACACAGAATGAAAGAGGAGTGCCCTGGGGGCTGGGGATAAGGAAGACTTCTCTGAAGCACTGAGTCCTGAAGTAGGAGGAAGAGTTGGATTAAAGAAAACAAGGAAGTGATAGGAGATTAAGATTTTAGAGAAAAATGTTAGCAGGTCCTGAGTTGCAAAGGAATTCAGAGAAGTTGGTGTTGCTGCCCTATAGATAGCAAGCATGTGTTGTATTTGTGTTGTGGAGGGAAGTTCCTAGATGAAGCTGGAGAAATAAGCAAGGGGCCTGATTACACAGGGTCTTGTGAACAATATTTAATTTGAATTCAGAAGAGTAGAAGACCTTGGCAACAGTGAAAAACCTGAAAAGATATTAAGGAGTAAAGTGACAGTGATGTGAATTTTTTTTCAAAGAGCATTCTCTGTTGTTGAGAATGGATTTTTGGAGGGTAAAAGTATGTGGTGAGATGAATTGGGAAACATATAGGTGAGAGATGGGTTAGGAGGCTTTTGGAAGAAGTAGAGGCAGAGAAAAAGGGACACAATCAAGTTATTTAGGAAGTACAATCCAAGACCTGCTCCTGGATTGGATAGGGTAGAAGAGAGATGAGAAGTTGTCAAGGTCGACTCCCAGGGTTCAGTTGAGCTGGGAGGGTTGTGATGCCATTGCCAAGATGGAAAGCAGTGGAGGAGAAACTGAGTTGGAAGTAAGATCAGAAGTTTAGTTTTTCACAAATTGAATTTGAGGTGCCTGTGAGATTTCCAGAGGACATGTGAAATAACTGAGTAGATATTGGTGTCTATAGCTCAGAAGAGAGGTTTGGGCGAAAAGTATAAAATTCAATGTCATTGGCTTATTCGTGGTAATTAAAGTTTTTAGAATGGACAGGTTGCCTAATTGGAAATTATAGAGTAAATCAGAAGAGGGCCTGTATTTCAAGCAGGGACATCTTTCTAGAGGTCCAGACCTATGTATTCAACTGCCTAGTGGATTGCCCATAAGAATCTTACATCAAAAGGATCTAAAACCAAGCCCATCATCTTCCTTGTTACCCCAAACCTTTTTTTCTTTTTTACGTCCTATCCTAGGGGATAGCATCATCATTCTCCCAGGCCACCTATGCTAGAAGCGTTATAGTCATCCTAAACAACTTCTTTTCTCTCATACTCTCCCAAACAGTAGATCATCAAGTTCTGTCTCTTCCATCAGCTAAATAATTCAGAAACTGCCTCATTCTCTCCTTGCGTGTTACCACTGATTTTCGTCTCTTGCTTTTTCTTTCCCACCTTGTTGCAATAGCCCTGACCCACGGTCCCCAGTGTATGCTCTCCCCGCCTTGTCCTGCGCATTGTTGCCCCGTATTCTTTTTTAAATAAGCAAATCTGATCATGTTATCTGTCGTGAACCCTCTTCCTAGAGAATTGACCATGCCCCTCCTTGGTATCCTGGATACTATATCCACACTTGTTTTTAATATATCCATCTCTCCCTCTGTTAAACTATAAGTTTCCTTCGGATAGACTTTGCATACCATTTATATGCATTCATAAGTCTAATACACAGTAAGCTCCCAACAAATGCAGAGATAATATAGTCCAGTGGTTGGGAGTTCAGACTCTTGGTCAGATCTAAGTTCAAATTCTGTTTCCAAAATGTAGTAGCTATGTGGCACTGAAAGTGACTTCATCTCTCTCTATCGGCTTCATCGTCTGTAAAATGATTGTAATAGTAGTACTTAGCTTCATGGAGTGATTGTGAAAATAATGCCTGTAATAATTATTATAATGATACATAGTATTGAATAGCAAATGAATTAATTGTTTAGTGACACTTTATCATTCACAAGATAAGATCCAGGTGTTGAGGACCTTCATGATCTGGCCTCTGTCTATCCCCTCTGACCCCATGCCTGACAGCGCTCTCCTATATATAACTCTCCCCACTGTAAACACAGCAAATCATCTGCCATTGCCTAAATATGCCATATTCTCTCTTCCCCTCCATTTCTTGCTGTGCTGTCCCTTTTCACTTGAAATGTCTTTCTCCACTTTATTTCCCTAGCAAATTTTTACTCATCCTTTTGGTTTCACTCCCTAACAGAGGCCTTCTCTGATCCCTTCCTCTCCGCACTCAAGCTTGGTTAGGTGATTCTTTTTTGGGCTCCCATAGAACCTTGTACCTGCCTGTTTTGTTTGTATATATGTGAACCCCTTGAGGGCAGATTTTCAGCTCTGTATTCACAGAGTCTAGCCTAATGTTAGTGGCATGAATTCAATAAATATTGATTAACCTAATAATACAGGGATGAATGAATCTCTGATGCAGGTAAATACATTTTTTTTTTAAAAGTAAATGTCACCCTCTATATCAAGGGTCAGCAAACTATAGCCCATGCGCCAAATCCAGGCCTCCCACTGCCTTTTTTGGTAAGTAGAGTTTTTTGGGGACATGGCCATTTTCATCCATCCATGTGTTGTGTATCACTGCTTTTGCACTATAACATCACAAGTCAGTGGTTGTGAAAGAGACCAAATGGTTCAGAAAGCCTAAAATATGTACTATCTGGCCCTTTACAGAAATGTTTACTGACTTTTGCTCTGTCTAGGTACATTACTTTCCTTTAAATAATGTTTGGAAAGGACAGATAAAATTAGAAAAAGTAAAATTTGGAATATAAAAATGTGGTGGTGTCCCTTTCTTTTTCTTATTTGTTTCTTTTTCAGAGAGCTATATTCTGTTTAACTCTCAGTTGTTTTTTAATTGTATAGGCAGGAGCAAGCTTTTATAAGATGACTGGCCTAGGTCCTTTGCCTCAGGCTCTTTATAATGGTGAATCCTTTAACCGTGAAGAGCTGAATATTAAAGAACTGGAAAAGGCTGTTCTTCACAGAATGGTGGATGTAACTGTATATTTACAAAGGGAAGTTTTTATGGTAGGTAAGCGTTTATGAGAAAATGTATGATGAATGATATTTATATATAATTTTTTGTATTAAAAAATACAAAAGTGGGGCTGGCCCCGTGGTGGAGCGGTTAAGTTCACATGCTTGGCTTCAGCCACGTGGCGTTTGCAGGTTCAGATCTCGGGTGTGGACCTGGCACCACTGGTCAAGCCATGCTGTGGCAGCATCCCATGTAGAATAGAGGAAGATTGGCACAGATGTTAGCTCAGGGCCAATCTTCCTCACACACTCACAAAAAAATACAAAAGTAATAGCAAAAGTTAATTTTGTAAAAATTTCCATCCTGATCATTTAGTAGTGATTTTAAAAGTAATACTTAATTAAATTTATCTGTGCGTAATTACAGCTAAAAATTGCTTAGTTGGAAAGAAAATTCAAAGTTTTACAGGAAAATTTACTATAAGAATCCTAAATTGCATATTATTTATTGATTTATTTTAGGTTACATAGTCTTCAGATGTATTCTTTGCATAACTTTAAAACGTATGCATATAAATTACCTATATTTACCTAAGTGATATTTTTGTTATTTTAGGGCACATTAAATGATTGGACAAATGCAATTGACTTCCTTATGGATAAAAAGAACATTGTACCCCGTATAAATCCTTTGATTTTGCACACCAAAATGCAGTACCTTAATTTAATAGCTACATCAGGTAAAATAATCCTTCCATATACTTTTCTACAAATGCTTATTGAGTTGTGAATGTTTTTTAATTCATTATTTAACATTTAATGTTAAAATTTTCAGTAACTGCTGATGTTGAAGATTTCTCTACTTTCTCTTTCTTGGATTCACAAGATAAGAGTGCTGTAATTGCAAAGAACATGTATTATTTAACCCGAGAAGGTAATTAAGCATCTTTTATTTTCCTGAATTTATTCCTAAAGTAGCAAAAACTTGTGATTTTAGTAAGGTGCTTGCATAATACATTTTGCATGTTGATCTTTGACTAGAGGCCTGGTTTTCAATTTGAGAGTTTGTGATTTGTTATGATGTAAGGATTGTGCTGAGAAAATGATACCTCCTTTCCTAGCTAATACTGTACTCAGAGGGATTAATCTTGGTGTTTTGCCTTTTTTTAAAGCAAGCTATTCCATTTTTCACTTTTTTAAGAAAGTGGTAAAATCCTTTCAAGACTATGTAAACTGATATCTTATAAGGCCTGAATAAAAGTATAATTCCAGATCAGAGGAGAACAGTTGTGCACTCTGATTAATAAACAGCATTGGGATGTTTTGCTTAGGTTAGGGGTCACAGCCAAAGGAGGGGAGACCAAGACAGGAACATATTTGGAAATAAGGATTTAGCCAGACAGGGAGTCTGCGGTGGGGCCACAGATTTGTTAGGTACCATGAACTATTCAGAGATGGAGACAGTTAAAGTTCAGTTTGTGTTGGTTTTGCTTTGTTTTGTGTGACCTGCTTGGCTCGAGAGAGAAAAAGGAGAGCCAATACATGAGAGAGAAAATAAGGCTGATTTTCATCTCAGTATAAAGCAGTAGCTTTCTAACAATGAGAGGGATGTAAAGATGGAATGAGCTATGTAGTAAGGCACAAATTTTTATGCATGAGAGAGATTTAAGCAGAGGCCACACAACCAGTTTTCGAGAATGCTGTAGAATGAATCCAAGTTTGGATCAGATGACCCCAAATTAGTGTATAACAGACTCATGACTTTATATCCATAAAGTAGTCTCTCTACAAGAAATCCAACAAATAGTAAAATAAAATGCAGTTCCATGTTATGGCAGGCTAAGGTCCTGAATGTGTCAAGCTAAGGGAAAAGGAGACAGAGAAATAAGGAATAAAAAATAGGAGAAACATATTTGTCAGGTTCTGGGTTGTATTTTGAAAATTGCCTCTGGGCATCAGAATGTTAGCCTATCATTAATGCCCTTTCGTTAAATCTCTTGCAATTTAAAAGAATACTTTATTAACTGAGAAACACCTAATTTCCTCCTATTTGCATTTATGTACATGTGTAAGGAAATAATAGAGTTGTGAGAAATTTACTTTGCACTTTTGAAATATTTCTCAGTTTACTTGCTGTGATGGTAAAAGTGCTGGCTTTAAGAAGGCATCAGAATTCTTTACCTTTCTTTTTTGAAAAGAATGTGCTGCTGCCTTACTGTTTTTTTCCTGCCTTATTCTTAATTTGTTTCTGAAGGTTGCGAGTGGAATCAATGTTACCCTTCTTTTTGTTACAATTTTGTGAAGTTAGATATTACTCAGTAGCTTCACATCTATTCAAGAGTATGTTTGGGAATAGCACATTTTTTACGGTCGTTTTAAGTGGGTCATGTGATTTAAAGGACTAGTTTTTCTATAGGTTTTAATGATAGCCAGAGAAGTATTGTTTCAGGTGTTATGTGCTTAGGCTGGATGAAATTAAACCCACTTAACTGTGACTTCAGAATTAAAAATTGTTTCTTGCTGTGACTTCCAAGTTTTCAAATTTTTCTGAAAATCTACTAATAAGCTTTATTATATCTGGTTTTATATATATGTGGGGTATAAATATCAATTTTTTTTTACAAGTGTAGGTAGAAGGCAGTTTTGTTTGACAACACTGGAACTGTGATAAGCATAATACAATTTTTGTCGACTGGTAAAGGTATCCACAGATATGTTCCCTAGGGGCTGTTTCTTCTGGGTAACTGAGTTTGTATAAAGCTTATGTAATGAATTACTCTTTTAGCATTTTTATATGTACATGAGTGTGTATATATAATTTTTAGCAATATTTGCTTATTTTGGGAAGGATTAACTGTAATACTTATTTTTTATGTATTTCGTTAACTGGAAAGGTCGCCTGCTTTTTGTTGGACCTTAAAAAGAATTAGTTTGACTAAACTATTTGAAACTTTCAGATTATGATGTAATTTCTTCAGTTACTCTCTGGATTATTGCTGATTTTGACAAACCATCTGGGAGAAAACTGCTTTTTAATGCATTAAAGCACATAGTAAGTATTTAGATATTCTTACTACAAAAATTTTTGTTGTTAATTTCAAGAAAGCAATGTGAAAAACATGCATTAAATCTTTGTCCTCACCCACGTTAACATTTTAAGTACCTTAAGTTGGTCAGAACAGGGTGCTGAGGAGACTAAGACAGGAATTCAAATTCAGTCTCCATGTAAAACAGGTAACTTTGCCCAGGAAAAAAAAAAAAACCTATGTTTCTTCTATGATTTGTGACCTATAGATTCTATTCTAGCCCTTTCTGTTGGACATATACATATCTAATAGTGTGTACAAACTGAATGGTTGTATCTCCCCAAAATTCGTATGTTCAAATCTAATCCCCAATGTGATGGTATTTGGAGGTGGGACCCTTAGGAGGTAATTAGATCATGAGGGTGAAGTCCTCATGAATGGGTGTAGTGCCCTTATAAGATGTCAGAGAACTGGCTTAGTCTCTTTCTGTCCTGTGAGAATACAAGAAGTCGGCAGTCTGCAACCCAGAAGAGGGTGCTCAGCGGAACCTGAGCATGCTGACATTCTAGCCTCCATAACTGTGAGAAATAAATTTCTGTTGTTTACTGGCTACCCAGTCAGTGGTTACTCTGTTGTAGCAACCCGGAGTGACTAAGGCATAGTGGTTATAAATAGGCTGTTAAAACAGAGTGACTGGTTCTAGATCCCACCACTACCTCAGTGACCCCAGATCTACTTTTTACCAACAACAGGTTGTAATAGCCAATTTTCATCATATTATTAGGCAGCACTTTCTTTTCTTTGATTATTGAAGAAAATTAAATAAATTTGTCTTACTGACGAGTATTTTAAGCTTTAAGTAAACCTTAATTTTCTTATTTGATAATTACAAACCAGTATACTTCAATAGAATATACTTCTGTGTTTATTTAAAAGTACTCTTTTATAACCTTCTGTACTTCTACAGGAACATAAAAGTCTGTCTAGATAAAAATACCTAAGAAACATAAACCAAAATATTTTATGAAATTGTTTTTTATTAGCTAAGTATAAATTTATTGCTTTGTAACAGATTACCCCATACATTAATGGCATAAAATAATAAACATTTATTTTCTCGTAGTTTCTGGAGTTTAAGAACTCAGGAGTGACTTAGCTGAGTGGTTGTGGCTTAGGATTTCTCCTGAGGATGCAATCAGGATTTTGGCTACAGTCATCTGAAGGCTTGACTGTTGCTGGAGAATAAGCTTCTAAGATGGCTTATTTGCATGGCTGTTGGCAGGAGGCCCCAGTTTTTCACTGGCTGGTAGCAGAATGCTTCATTCCATTGCCACGTAGACCTCTTTTTAGTGTTGCTTAAGTATCCTCACAACATAACAGCTGGCTTTCCCCAGAATGAGTGATAAAGAGAGAGACAGAAGCCACAATGCCTTTTATGATCTAGTCTCAGAAGTCACACATAATACTTCCACAATATCCTGTTTGTTACATGGACCACTTCCATGCAGTATGAGGAGGAACTATACAAAAGCCTCAGTACCAAGAGGTGGGGATCATTGGGGACCATCTTGGAGGCTTGCCACCACATTAAGAATAATTAATATGTTTTAAACAAAACATAACATCTGCTAGAAGAATTTTCATTTAATATTAGACAATCTCAGAACACATTCTGGCTTTTCACAGACCAGCACATTTCAAAAATGGTTGTTTGGGATCTATGGAGCAACCATCACTTCTGCCTTCTCTTTCTTCTTAAGAATCTCTGGTAGCATGTTCTTTGAGAAGCTCATGCACTGCCTTTCCCCAGTAGTTGCAGTGTATATGGGTCTCCCATTATGCATATGCTGGTAAATTTAGTGGTGTCCCACAGTTCTCTGAGGATCTGTTCATTTTTTTTTTACATTCTGTTTTTCAGATTGTATGATCATTATTGATTTATTTTTAAATTCAATGACTGTTTCTTCTGCCAACTCAAATCTAGCGAACCCCTCTGGTGAATTTTTCATTTCAGCTATTATACTCTTCAACACCAGAATTTCCGTTTGGTTCTTTTTTGTAATTTCTGTGTCTTTGTTATTATCATCTGTGTAATAAATTATTATTATCAAACCTTCCTTTAATTCTTTAGACATGGTTTCCTTTAGTTCTTTGAACATATTTCTATGTATGCTAAGTTCAACATCTAAGGCCCCTCAAAGACAGCTTCTAATGCCTGTTGTTTTTTTTTTCTTTATTTGAATCACACTCCCCTCATATTCCATCGTATGTCTCATAATATTTTATTGAAAAGCAAACATTTTAGATAATACACTATGGTACATTTGGGTACTGATACGCCTTCATCCCCAGGGCTACTTGTTGTTTGTTTGCTTCATCATTTATTTGTTTAGTGATGTGACTGAACTAATTCTATAGTCTATTTCCCTCTCAATATATATCTCTGGTGTTCCTGCTCAGATTTTTTATCCTTATTTTTATCTTTTATCTTGGTTTCCTAGGGACTGCCTCTGGATCAGCAGAAGCCACTTACTGCTCAAAGGTTGTGCTTAAGTCCTCAGAGCCAGTTAGATTTTCATCTTTTACTGTTGGATGTATATTTGACTTAGAGACTACTTTTGCAGTTCAGGGATTTTATAACTTGGCCCCAAATTCATCCATCTTGGAATGTTGGAATTTCCCTTTGTAATTACTCCTGAGAAGATTCAACCTTTGGCTGCACACAGTCTTCCACACTGCCCAGGATGGGTTTAATTTTGTTTTTAAACCTTACTTCCTAGAACTTCCTCCTGGATCAGAGCTGCTTTTTATTCAGCAGTGTTTATTCAGGGAATGCTTTCAAGGTGATTCATGTCCATTCTGATTTTCCCGAGTGGGGCCAGTTAGCATATCTGTAGTTTTACAGACCCTCAGGGACGAGTGTGATACCAGGACAGCTCTTCCTGTCTCTCTCTTTCTCTAATTCTCTCTGTTAAATTTCTGCCTACTTTGCCATTTTTCATAATATATTTTTCCTGGAGAACCATATAAAAACAGGCCCCAGGTGGGATTTCACCCACAGGCTATAATTTGCTGACTCCTGATTTAGTTCTTTAATTGAATTATCTATGATATCATTCTTATTTTTATTCTTTCCAGTGTTATGTTTTGAGCCTCTTTTATTTTTATTTCATTTCAACCAACTTGTTTTTAATTTCTTTGTTTATCTCACTTGGGCCTCTCCTTATGGCTCCCTGAGTCTGTTTTTTGGAGGCCATATTTTCTTTTAATTGCTACATAAAATTCAAAAGACTAATGTAATGAGCACTTACACACCTAACACCTAGATTCTATGATTCTTAATATCTTGCTATATTTGTTTTATATAATTATCTGTTCGAGGGGGTGGAGGGATAGGAATGGTCTAGATCATTTTAAAGTAAGTTGTAGAAATCAGCAATCAATTCTTACTTAGGACTTCAACATGCATTTCCCAAGAATAAGGATATTCTTTTACATAACTGCAATACAATTATCACAGTATGAGGACTAAGTCTATGTTAGATTGTTCCCACAAGATGTGTTTTCTTTTTTCAAACCAGGATGCAAACAAGTTTCCCACAATGCGTTTCATTGTTACATTTCATTAGTTTCTTTTATGGTAGAACAGCCCCATCCACATTTTTTTGTATTGACTTTTTAGAAACCAAGCTAGTTGCTTTGTAGAAAAATCCCACATTCTGAATTTCACTGATTGTTTCCTTATAGTATTTTTGACTTGTTCTTCTAGTTCTTATGTTTCCTCTATTCTATAAGTTATGTCTAAAGTTTAATTAGATTCAGCTTAAACATGTTCTGGCAAGAAGGCTTCATCGTATTGTATGTGTTGAGCCTTTCCTTATGGCCTTCTTGTTGTTGAAGCACATGACTGTCAGGTTGTCTTACTGTACAACAAGAAGCATATAAATATCAGGGTTGTCTTACTACACATTTAAAGGGTACAGTGTTGATAGCCAAATCTCTACTTTGTAAATGTGTTTCTTCCTTTTTCAAATAGGAATTAATCTACCAAGGAATATTTTGACACCATGTGAATATTGTGTTGCCCACAATCTTTCACTTAATGCTTTTATGATCTATTGATAATGCTTGCTTGAATCAGTTATTTTATTTTTGATAGCAAAAGAGAGATTATTCTTCATTGATTAGCTGGTAGTCTTCTGAAATAAGAGATTTTTCCCTTATCAACAGAGGATGACATGAAATAAAATTCTTCCTAAGAATCCAGAGGAAATTATTTACTCTTTATGTTTAGTTACTAGTTTTCAGAGAAGGGAGATGGTGTAGTAGTCCCCTCTTGATGCCAAATACTGATTTTTTTCTTTTATTTTCAAGTATCATTTTGCTCATGGATTTTTTTTTTCAGTGTCTTCTGTCATTTGCATACATGGTTCTTTTAGATGCTGACAATGCCCCACTATGGCTAGTGAACCCTGTCAAGCTGACTCTTATGTTCTTTTTCTGAGCACTTTCTTGCTTTCTGATAAATGTCCTTTTTTGACCTTGTATTCTCGCTGTCTCAGATCTATAATCTGCCATTTGTTCAAAGAATTCTTACTTCTTTTTGTGGGAAATGGTAGTTAGAAAACCAGATCTGAGTGCTAAGAGTGTTCATTGTTATTAGAATGCTGGTAGTTGGCCAGAGGGCCCGCACATATGACAGAAAAGCAGCAGCTGTGAGCAAGCCAGCCAGGGGTCACGACAGCTCTTGACCCCCACCCAGTGGCAGCAGGTAGAAGCTGCGACCAAATACTATCATTACATGGAGGCACATATCCATGCCATCAAACAGTATGAAAAAATGTGTTAGTACTTCAGACCTGAAGGAAAATGACAAGCACCCAGAAATCAGTCCTGAAGGCACGGAAATTTGTAATCTAAATGATAGAGAATGCAAAATAGCTATCATAAAAATATTCAATGAGTCACAAGAAAGTACAGATAGACAGATGAAATCAGGAACTTCTTCACAAAAGAGATTGAAACTATAAAGAAAAACCAATCAGAAATATTGGAGATGAAAAATACAAAGGATGAGATAAAGATAATTCTTGACTCCCTGAACAACAGAGCTGATATTCTGAAGGAAATAATCAGCAGTCTAGAGGACAGAAATATAGAAATGCTTCAGATGAAGGAGGAGAGAGAACTAAGACTAAAAAGAAATGAAGACATTCTCCAAGAAATATCCTACTCAATTAGGAAATGCAACATAAGGATTGTAGACATTCCAGAGGGAGAAGAAAAGGAGAATGGACAGAAAGCTTGTTCGAAGAAATAATAGCTGAGAACTTCCCAAACCTGGGGCAGGAGCTAGAAATACAAATGAAAGAAGCTAATATCTCTCCTAATGAAAAAGACCTTCTCCAAGGCATAAGCTAGTAAAGCTGGCAAAAGTCAATGAAAAAGAGAAAAACACTAAGGGCAGCAAGGCAGAAGAAAATAAATATCAGGCTTTCAGTGGATTTCTCAGCAGAATGATATACTCAAAATTCTCAAAGACAAAAGCTTTCAGCCAAGAATAATCTATGCAGCAAAAATATCCTTTCAGATGTGATGGATAAATAAAAACTTTGCCAGATAAACAAAAGCTAAGGGAGTTCATCACCACAAGACACCCCCTACCAGAAATGCTCAGGAAGGGGGCTTATGAAGCCTTGAACAAGGAGATAGACAAAATCAGAAAATTACAGGTCTCTATCAGAACATGTTAGCAGTTATAACATCAAAGATAAAGAGAAGGAAAACCAAAAATAAATATAAGCTCGTTATTTTAACCACAAACTCACAGTACAAATTGGAATAAGTTGTGACAATAACTTAGAAGGGGAAGAGGACAGAGATAGAATTGGCTTAGTCTAAGGAACTAGGAGGCTATCAGAAAATGGGCTCTCTCATCTATGAGATTTTTTTATAGGAACCTCACGGTAACCACTAAACAAATAATCAGAACAGAGACACAAGTGATAAATAAAAATAAAACTAAGAAAACCATCATAGAGAACTACCAAACTGAATTAGTAGTCTAAAATACATGGGACAAGAAACAAGGGAAATGCAGAAGAACCGGAAAATGAGCAATTAAATGGCAGCATTAAGCCCTCATACATCAATAATCACTCTAAATGTAAATGGACTGAATTCTCCAATCAAAAGACACAGAGTGGCGAGATGGATTAAAAAACAAGACCCAACAATATGCTGCCTCCAGGAAACACATCTCAGCTCTAAAGACAAACACAGGCTCAGAGTGAAGGGATAGAAGATGATACTCCAAGCTAAGGGCAAACAAAAGAGACCAGGTGTTGCCATACTTATATCAGACAAAGTAGACTTCAAGACAAAACAGGTAATGAGAGACAAAGAGGGGCAGTATATAATGATCAAAGGGACACTCCACCAAGAAAGCATAACACATAAATACCTATGCACTCAACACAGGAGCACCAAACTACATAAAGCAACAACTAATAAACCTAAAAGAAGATATTAACAACAACACAATAATAGTAGAGGACCTTAACACCCCAGTTACATCAATGGATAGGTCATCCAGACAGAAAGTCAACAAGGAAATAATGGATTTTAATGAAAAACTAGACCAGATGAACTTAATAGATATATAGAGGACACACCATCCAGAAACAACAGAATGCACATTCTTCTCAATTGTACGTGGAAAATTCTTAAGGATAGACCATATTTTGGGAAATAGGGGAAGCCTCAATAAGTTTAAGAAGATTGAGTCATATTGAGTACCTTTTCTGACCATAATGCTATGAAACTGGAAATCAACTACAAGAGAAAAGCTGGAAAGTGACAAACATGTCACTAAGAGACTAAATAACATGCTACTGAATAACCAGTGAATCACTGAGGAAATTAAAGAAGAACTCAAAAAATATTTGGAAATAAATGAGAATGAAAATACTCCATACCAATTCATATCAGATGCAGCAAAAGCATTCCTAAGAGGAAAATTCATAGCAATACAGGCCCACCTTAACAAACAAGAAGAATCTCAAATAAGCAATCTTAAGCTACACCTAGTAGAATTAGAAAAAGAAGAACAAAGCCCAAAGTCAGCAGAAGGAGGGAAATAATAAAAATTAAAGCAGAAATAAATGAAATTGAAATCAAATAGAAGAACAGTAGAAAGGATCAATGAAACTAAGAGCTGATTGTTTGAGAAGATAAACAAAATTCACAACCCCCTAGCCAGACTCACTAAGAAAAAAAGAGCGAAGGCCCAAATAAAAAATTGGAAGTGAAAGAGGAGAAATTACAGTGGATACCACAGAAATACAAAGGATTATAAAAGAACACTATGAAAAACTATATGTCAACAAATTGGATAATCTACAAGAAATGGATAAATTCTTAGACTCTTACACCCTCCCAAAACTGAACCAAGAAATAGAGAGTCTGAATAGACCAATCACAAGTAAAGAGATTGAAACAGTAATCAAATCCTCCCCAAAAATAAAAGTCCAGGACCAGACGGCTTCTCTGGAGAATTCTACCAAACATTCAAAGAAGATTTGATACCTATCCTTCTCAAATTTCCAAAAAATTGAGGAAGGCAGGACACTTCCTAACACATTCTATGAAGCCAACATCATCCTGATTCCAAAGCCAGACAAGGACAACACGAAGGGAAATTACAGATCAATATTGCTGATGAACATAGATGCAAAAATCCTCAACAAAATATTGGCAAACCAAATATAGCAATACATTGAAAAGATCATACGCCATGGTCAAGTGGGATTCAAACTAGGGACACAAGGATGGTTCAACATCTGCACATCAATAAATGTGATACACCACATTAACAAAATGAGGAATAAGAACCACATGATCATCTCAATAAATGCAGAGAAAGCATTTGACAGGATCCAACATCCATTTATGATGAAAACTCTCAATAAAGTAAGTATAGAAGGAAAGTTCCTCAACGTAATAAAGGCTGTATATGACAAACCTACAGCCAACACATACTCAATGGGGAAAAACTAAAAGCCATCCCTCTGAGAACAGGAACAAGAGAAGGATACCCACTCTCACCACTCTTATTCAACACAGTACAGGAGGTTTTGGCCAGAGCAATTAGGCAAAAAAAAGAAATAAAAGGAGTCCAAATAGACAAGGAAGAAGTGAAACTCTCGCTGTTTGCAGATGACACAATTTTGTATATAGAAAACCCTAAAGAATCCATCAGAAAACTATTAGAAATAGTCAACAACTACAGCAGAGTTGCAGGGTACAAAATAAACTTACAAAAATCAGTTCCATTTCTATACTCTAACAACGAACTTAACAGAGAACTCAAGAATACAATCCCATTTACAATCACAGCAAAAACAATAAAATATCTAGGAATAAATTTAACCAAGAAGGTGAAAGACCTATGCAATGAAAACTGTAAGACATTGTTGAAAGAAATCGATGGTGACATAAAAAAATGGAAAGATATTCCATGCACATGGATTGAAAAAATATAGTTAAAATGTCCATATTACCTAAAGCAATCTACAGATTCACTGCAGTCCCAATCAGAATTCCAGTGACATTCTGCATGGAAATAGAACAAAGAATCCTAAAATTCATATGGGGCAACAAAAGACCCTGAGTAGCTAAAGCAATCCTGAGAAAAAAGACAAAGCTGGAGGCATCACAATCCCTGATTTCAAAATATGCTTCAAATCTATAGTAATCAAAACAGCATGGTCCTGATACAAAAACAGACATACAGATTAATGGAACAGAATTGAAAGCCCAGAAATAAAACCACACATCTATGGACATAATCCTCTACAAAGGAGCTAAGAACACACAGTGGAAAAAGGAAAGTCTCTTCAATAAATGGTGTTGGGAAAACTGGGCAGCCATGTGCAAAAGAATGAAAGTAGACTGTTATCTTTCACCATACACAAAAATTAACTCAAAATGGATCAAAGACTTGAAGGTAAGACCTGAAACCATAAAACTCTCAGAAGAAAATGTAGGCACCACACTCCTTGACTTCAGTCTTAGAACAGTCTTTTCGAATACCATGCCTACTCAGGCAAGGGAAACCAAAAAAAATCAACAAGTAGGACTTCATCAGACTACAGAGCTTCTGCAAGGCAAAAGAAATCAGGATCAAAACAAAAAGACAACCCACCAACTGGGAGAAAATATTTGCAAATCATATATCCGACAAGGGGTTAATCTCCATAATATCTAAAGAACTCACACAACAACAAGAAAACAACGCAATAAAAAAATGGACAAAGAATATGAACAGATATTTTTCCAAAGAAGATATACAGATGGCCAACAGGCGCATCAAAAGATGTTCAGCATCACTAATCATCAGGGAAATGCATATCACAACTACCCTAAGATACCACCTTACACCCATTAGAATGGCTGTAATCACCAGGACAAAAAATAACAAATGTTGGAGAGGATGTGGAGAAGAGGGATCCCTCATACACTGCTGGTAGGAATGCAAAAAGATGCAGCCACTATGGAAAACAGTATGGAGATTCCTCAAAAAGTTAAAAATAGAAATACCATGTACCCAGCTATCCCACTACTGGATATTTATCCAAAGAACTTGAAATCAACAATTAAACGAGACTTATTCACCCATATGTTCATTGCAGCATTATTCACTATAGCCAAGATGTGGAAGCAACCTAAGTGCCCATCTGTGTGTTATATGTATGTATCTGAAAAAAAAACCAAGGCTGAAAAATCAGTCATCTAACCATGAATCTTAAAATTTGAAAACCGTAACTTAAACTTCTATCAAAGAAAAGGAAAGGGTATGGTAATGATAAAGAACAAAAAGTAATGAAATAGAATAAAAACATATAGTAATTAAGGTCCACAAAGCCAAAAGTTGTTTCTTTGGAAAGACTGATAGACTTGATAAAACACCTGGTAAAACTGGTCAAGAAAAATGGAGAAGCAGACCCAAGCATTCTGTGCCGTGACTGAAATAGGGCATGTTACTTAAGATCTGTGGACATGGCAGAGGTAGGAAGAACATATTTTTAACTATTGATGGAATGAAATCTGTAATTTTAGAGAAAACTCTGGACCTCTCTGATCCTACTAGTAAGCTGTCCCAAGCATCAATCTAACACATTTTTTCCAGAGAATAGAAAAATAAGCAATACATCCCAACTCGTTTTACAAGGCCAGCTCTACTTGAAAACCAAATACCTAAAAGGGCATTATATAAGAATAGAAAACTACAAGCCAGTCTTATTTATGAACAGAGATACAGAAATCCTATATAAGTGAAGAAAGGGATAAACAGCATAAAAATCAAAAAGGAAGTATTAAAATGGTCATTTCTTCCAAATTGTTTATACAAAAAATACATATGAATCCACATATATGTTATTAGAATGAATTTTTTAGTTTATCCAGGTTGCTGATTAATAGGTCAGTATACAAGAATTATTTCTAAGAGTTGGAACAAAGAAGAAATGCATTTTAAATAGAGATATCACTTGCAATAGTATCAAAAATATCAAATACTAGGGATAAATGTAATAAAATATATTTAAGCCTTTTACACAATAAAATATTATTGAGAGAAAATTCAGAAGTCCTGCATGAATGGAGAGATATACCATAATCATGAACTGAAAGATTCAAAATTGTACAGAGGTCAGTTCTCCCAAAATTGATGTATAACTTCAGTGTAATTCCAATATGAATCTCAACATTTTTTATGAAAATTGTCAAACTGATTCTCAGGTTTATATAGAAATTCCAAGGACTGAGAATAACTAAATTACTCTGAAAGAAGAGAAAGGTGGGATAATTGCTCTGCTGGATATTAAGATCTTTTATAAAGCTATATAATTGATGACAACTTGGTAGTAGCACAATGATAGAAAAATAGAGCAATGGAAAAAGAATAGCGAATCCAGAAATAGATCCATGCGTACATTATACTTGCTTTGTGATAAAGTTGGCCTTACAGAGCAGTAAGGATGGTCGTTTAAACTTTCTCCTTTTCACATCATACACAACAGTCAATTCCAGATGGATTATAGATATAAACATAAAAAGCAAAACAATAAAGCTCCTCAAAGATAATATAGATTATATTTATGACTTCAGAGTAGGGAAAGATTCATAAAACAGAACACAAAACCCAGTAGCCATGAACTAAAATATCAATAAATTCAGCTACATTAAAATTAAGGACTTTTTTTTTTTTATCAGAACACACCATTGAGTGAATAAATGGCAAGCCACAGAATGGCAGAAGTTACCTGCACACATATAACCAAAAAAGTACTCAAGTCTTAGAAATCAAATCCCTATAAGTCAGTAATAAAAAGATAATTATCTCCAATATAATACTGGCAAAAGATTGAACAGGCAAATCAGAAAAGAGGCCAATGAACACGTTAAAAGATGTTTAATAGCATTAGTGACGAGGAAAAGCAAATTAAACCCTGATGAGATATCTTTACATATCTACCAGAATGATTTAAATTTAAAAGTCTGACAATAAAATGTTTATGAGGCTGTGGGGTGATGGAACTCTCATATGTTGCTAGTGGGAGTGAAACCTAATCCAACTATTTTTGAAAAACTTTTTAGCATCTTCTAAAGTTGAAGGTATGTATAGTCTGTTTGTAAACCACCAAAGTGTACAAAATTCAGTTGTCCAGGATCGATAGAATGGATAAAAGAGAGTGTATTCATACCATGGAATTCTGTACAGTGCATAAAAAAATGTATAGCTACAGAAAACAATGGTGATGAATCTCACAACCATTATGTGGAGTGGCAAAGAGCACAAAAGAATACATACTGTGTGATTACATTTACATGAAGTTCGAAATACACTAAATGTTTAACAGTGCAAGCTTAGATGGTAAGCTATAAGGAAAAGCAAGAACGTTAATACCATAAATGGCAGGATAGCAGTTGTCTTTAGAAAAGTGAGAAGGTGTAGTAATTGGCAGGGGATATGAGAGAGATCTTTCGTTTGCTGGCAATGTTCTATTTCTTGACCTGGGTGCTAGTTTTATGGGTTAATTCACTGAGCTCTACTTTTTTGTCTTGTGTATTTTTTATGTATGTTATTTCACATACACACGTACACAGAAAAAGGTTAAACAAAGTATTGCATTACGAAAGAATCGTTATGCAAAGAGGTGAAGCAATTAGAGTTACTAAAGTGATTGTTTTTAGACTATTTCAGTGCTGTACCACATTCAGTACAGTCAACTTGACAGTGAAAGGTGCTGTATGGTAAAGTGAACAAACTTGATTGGAAGGTTCAACTGTGAAAAGGTATGTAAGATTGTGATCTTTTTCACCTATAAATGTGTTTTGCAGGAAACAAGTGTTCATAGTCGGTTGGGGGTTATTTATAATCCTACATCAAAAATAAATGAAGAGAACACAGCTATTTCTAGAGGAATTTTGGCAGCTTTTCTTACACAGAAAAATAGCTTTTTGAGAAACTTTCTCAGGAAACTGGCAAAGGAAGAAACTGCTGCAGCTATTTACTCTGGAGATAAAATTAAAACATTTCTTACTGAGGTCAGTAGCTATTTGTTTGAAATAATAAATGAGTACTGTTGCATATTTTAAATAAAAGTATGTAAATGTACTTGGAGATATCATGTTACAGAAAAACATCAATAAATAAGTATAATCAATTGGGGGTGGGTAATAAACATTCCTTTACAATGGGAAAAGATAAATGTTAAATGATACACCTTTGCATAGAGACATTTAGCAAATCAAACTTCATATGTTTCAACCGCTACTTCATGATCCTTTAGAGCTGATGGCATTTTAGTTAGGATGTGTACTTAAGTGAAGAATTGGGAGTTAAAGGATTATGTAAATAATCCTCAGGTATTTCCTTGAAGGGGTCCAGAATGGGGGAAATTCAAAAGATAGAAGATGGTCCTCTGGAAGAAAGATTCATCAATCCATTCAAAAAATACTGATTGTGGGGCTGGCCCCGTGGCCCAGTGGTTGGGTTCGCACGCTCTGCTGCAGGTGGCCCAGTGTTTCGTTGGTTCGAGTCCTGGGTGCGGACATGGCACTGCTCGTCGAACCACGCTGGGGTGGCGTCCCACTTGCCACAACTAGAAGGACCCGCAATGGAGAATATACAACTATGTACTGGGAGGCTTTGGTGAGAAAAAGGAAAAAAATAAAATCTTAAAAAAAAAAATTGTTTTAAAAAAAAAAATACTGATTGTCTACTAGACAATAAAGATACTTGTGAACAAGGCAGATAGAGTGTCTGCTCTTGTGGAGTTTATGTTGTAGTGGGAAAGACAGACAAAGTAAGTGATATTGGAAAAATATAAAGAAACGTAAGAAGGTTGATAGTTTGAGGGATGCCCTTTTGCTTGAGTAGTTGGGGAAGGCATTTCTAGAGAGCTTACGTTTGAGCAGAGCTCTGAGTGAAACGAGAAATCAAGTCACGGGAAGTCTGTAAGAAGATCTTACCAGGTCCAGGAACACAGCACGTCTAGAGGCCTGATGCAGAGACTTCTTGCCAGGTTTGAGGTATAGGCAGACCGTTATGACCAAAGTAGGGTGATGTGGAGAGTACTAGGAGATGAGGGCAGAGACATAACTCCAGATATTTCAAGCACTTGTAGGCCATGGTAAGGAATTGAATTTTTTTTCTGAGTATAATGGGAAGCCATTGAGGAATCTTGAAGCGGTGAATAATCTTTAAAAAGATGACTCTGGGCGCCGGCCCCATGGCCTAGGGTTAGGTTCAGCGTGCTCTGCTTCACCAGCCCAGGTTCAGTTCCTGGGTGCAGACCTATACCACTCAGAGGTGGCCATGCTATGGCAGTGACCTACATACAAAATAGAGGAGGATTTGCACGGATGTTAGCTCAGGACAAATCTTCCTCAAGTCAAAAAAGAAAGGAAGATTGGCAACAGATGTCAGCTTAGGGCAAATCTTCCTCAACAACAACAACAACAAAAAGATAACTCTGGATGCCATGTCAAGATTTGATAGTAAGTAGAAAAGAGTGGAAATAGGGTGAGCAATTAGGGTGCTATTGTAGTAATCTAGGCAAGAAACAATAGTGGCTTGGACTAGAGAGTAGTGGGAGAGTTGGTCAGATGGTTGATACATAGTATTTATTACAACTTGGGTCAGCAGAATGAGCTAATTTGTATGTGATGTGAGGGTAATACAGGATTTTGGTTAGAACAGCTAAAATTAATGGTGGTGTCTTTTTTTGAGTTGGGGAAGTCTAGATGAAGAGACTTGGACACACAGATGATTGAGTTAAGTTTTGTATGTGTTAAGTTAGAGATGCCTGTTGGACGTTCAAGTGGAAATGTTGAGTTGCCAAGTAAATGAATGTAGAAATCAAAGGAGGGTTATAATATCTTTTTGAGAGTCAATTTAAGACTCATCAGCATTATATGTAATTTAAAGCTAAGAAACTGGATGAGACACCTCAGAAGTGAGTGAAGGGGTAGAAAACAGAGGGACTGAAAACAGAGCCCTAGTACATTCTACCAAGTAGGTACACAAGAAAAGGATAATCCAGTAAAGGAGACAGATGGAACAGCCAGTGAGTTAAGAAGATAACCAGGAGAGTATAATATCCTGGAAGCCAGTTGGAGAAAGTATTTCAAGGAGAGGATGATCACCTGTGCCAGATGTTGCTGAAATTAGGCTTCATAATTGCCCATTTTATTTGTTAAAGTGGTCATTGGTGGCTTTGATAGGAACAGTTTCAGTGGAGTGGTACATGTAAAAGTGAGTTAGATTCAAGAGAAAATGTGAAATCAGGAAATAGAGACAATGAGTATAGGTAGCTCTTTAAAGGAACTTTTTTGTGTGCGCATGTGTGAGGAAGATTTTTGCTGAGCTCACATCTGTGCCGATCTTCCTCTATTTTCTACGTGGGATACCACCACAGCATGGCTTGACAAGCAGTGCTAGGTCGGCAACTGGAATCTGAACTTGCGAACCCTGGGCCACCAAAGCAGAGCATGCAAACTTAATCACTATGCCAACAGGCCGGCCCCCAGGAACTTTTTTATATGGGGAACAGAGAAACATTCTGTAGCTATTAGAATGGAGTTTGTGGATCAAGGAAGGATTTCTAAATTTGAGAAATGTCACTTTCGTGCATGCTAATGGAAACAATCCATCCAAACAATGAGAAAGGATGATATAGAGAGAGGAGAGCAAAGTTCTTGAGTGGATGAGAAGTGCTGGGATCCAGTACACAAGTGTTCAGTGTTGGTCTTAAGAACAGGACCCATTTTAACCAGGAGAAAGGCAGAATATAAGGGTACAGATGCAGAAGGGCAGATTTATTTGGTGGTGGCAAGATGAAGTACTTCTCTTCTGATTGCTTTCATTTTCAAAAAAGTCAGGTAATTAGTTCAATATTAGAGGGAGCAGACGTTAGTTAATAGAGGTTTGAGGAAAGAGGAGAAAATGTCAAATATTTTTCTATTATTCTGACAGTGAAAAAGTGAATTGAGTATGTAGTGTGGGAAGATTTCCGAGAGCCCACATGAGGTTAATGACCGTAATTGAAAGTGAGAACAGCGTTGGTTGCATGTTTTTCTCCAGCTGTGTTAACACTGTTTGGATCCAGTTGTCCAGAGAAAGCAGAGTTGTCTTTAACCAGAGTTGGGGTTTTGCCATGTCAATATGACTAAGGGGGAGCGTTCAGGGGAACTGCATGGAAGGTTTTGTTGTAGTCAAGGATTCTGGGGTATAACTCGGTTAGGAGGAAAATCACAATAAGACAACTATCAAGGACAGTACCTAAGTGGCAGGGTCTGTGGACTGAGGGGTTGAGTAGCAGTTGGTCTGGTGACAGTGGAATGAGTGAGCTGGGAGTGCAGGAGCTTGTGATCAAGGAGACGATGGAGGTGGAGATTCTGGAAGTAAGGAGCATCTAGGCTGCACTGTACTGGCTACGTGTGGCTATTTTAAACTTAAATTTTAAATTCAGTTCTTCTGTCATACTAGCCCATTTCAAGCGCTCAATAACCATCTGTGGCTGTGGCTACGATATTGGACAGTGCAGGGGAACATTGCTATCATCACAAGAGTGCCTGGGAACTTGTCAGAAATTCAGAATTTAAGTCCTCGCCCTGGATCTACTCAAATAGAACCTGCATTTTAACAAAGCATCCAAGTGATGTGTATGCACATTAAAGTTTGATAATGGCTCATATAGAGAACTGCGTCTTAGCATGAAGGTGTAAAGAACCTATTCGTGGTTTATTTTTTGTGGATGTCCATATTTTTTTGACTCTGACCAAGGGTTACTTTTCTATTTCAGAAATTAAATGTGCTGTTACTAAAATAGTTTTGTGGGATTGGTATAATGGGGTGAGATAAGGTATTTCTATTTTAAACACTGTTTTTTATTGATTGCATCAAAATGGGGGTACTGAGTTCAGAATTTAATAAACACTTCATTTCTCTAATGTTAAATTTTATTTAAGTTGATGTTCCTTAGCATTTTACTAATCAATAATCCAACTCAAATTCTCAAAGGCTGAATTACAAACTGTAGCTACTTGTAACAAGATTTACAAATATTGTAATTGACTTGGTAAAGGAAGATTCTTTTTTTTTTAAGTGTAGTTTCAGAAGAAAGTGCTTTTTAAAATCATAGTTTAGTATAATTTTAAATTTTATACTAATATATTAAAGTAGGCATTGTTAGGAAAATGATTTAATATGTTTACTGTTCTCATATAAGTTTCATCATTCTTATGCTTTAGGGGATGGAGAAGAATGCTTTTGAGAAAAAATATAATACCGTTGGAGTGAATATTTTCCGAACTCACCAGTTGTTCTGTCAAGACGTACTCAAATTGCGTCCTGGAGAGTTAGGTGTTGTCAGCAATGGGAAAGTAAGTAGGAAAAGCCGTTGTTCACTTTTCTCAGTGACACTGTGCTACAGAGGTCTCAGACTTTTCTGTCACAACACACCTGATGCAGCACATGGGGAGGACAGTGCTCACGTGCTAGACACACCAGACAGGCCTCAGCATCAATAACATGGCGCTGAGATGTCCAGTCCACGGCACACTGCCTCTTACTTCTCCCTTTCCCCCGTTGGTGACAATGTTGAATGCAGGTAAGGAAGAATGTTCTTGTGGGGGTGACTTTTATTTTGTTCTAATATAAGTACTAGAATAAACCACTTGGTACACATGACAACATTGTGATTGAGATCCACTGTTGTAGTAGGTGTAGAAAGTATATTGTGACATCTTTCTCTTGTGGCTTTCCTCTACAATTGATTATGTTAAATAACAATATGATTAAGTTAAATAACAATACAATACTTTTATAAGTTTTGAAGTATGAAGTAGTGTTTATTAATGTAATCTTTAAAAATCTATAAGATTTAAAAAATCAGTCTTAAAAAATCACACTTAAGTCACTCTTACTCCCACTATCCTAATAAAATTTATTAAGAGCTTATTGTTTGACCTTCTAACCATTTTTTCTACCCTACATAACTATTTCTGTTTTTTTAAATACACAATTGTAATCCTACTGTGTATATGTAATTTTCTATCACACTTTTTTCTTGTAGTATATCACATTCTTCTGATTAAAGAGTCTTTATTATATACATGCAAAATTAGTGGATAATGTCTACTTATTAATATTTTTTGAATATGATAGTCTGATTTTATTTCTTAGGAATGATTTAAGTTTAAAAAAATTCAATCTGATGCTTAGATTTATTAGGAAATCAATTAATGCAAAGTATTTGACACATCTCTGCTTGCACTATCAAATTATATATCCCCAGATCATCTTCAGAGCTCAAATACCCCCTCAATGTGCTCTTTGTTTTCTATATTTTTATGGGCTCTATTCACCTGTGTGTTTTATTTCCATATCATTATCCCCTTAAAATTATGCTTATTTATTCTTTCTTATCTGAATCTGTAGATAATAGGAGTTGGAGAATAGTGAGGGACTCATATCCCCCAGCCACCACAGATCAAGTATATCTGCTTCCGTGAAACAGTTTTTGAGCTGACTAATTGTGTTAGCTGCTAGTCAGTTAGACTCAGGTTTATCTGTGTACAGTGCTATTTTACAACTTGATAACAATGGTTGCCATTTATTATTACAATAATATAAAGTATTAGTAAATTTTGATAGTGAGCTATGTGGAAGCCCAGAAATAGCATTGCTTTTTCTCTTTAACAGTTTCTTTGGGAGGAAATATAGCTTTTTAGGATAGTTTTAAAGTATGTGGCTACCTCTGGCTCTGTCAGGCAGTTTAAGAGATAAAGAGGTAAAAAATTACACCAACTGTATCTAGTACCTTGCCTCTTGGTTATACATTATGGAAAAGCTACCTTATGTTTTCTTTGTCATTGTTTAATATATTCATATATTGTCAATATTAGTGACAACAAATATTAGTTATAGTTATATTCATCTTATTTCTCCTAGAACTGTTTCTTTCTCATTTTCCTTGAAATTGACAAACATATTCAAATGTTAATTTCTCACCTGCTTGAACCAAACGTTCTTCTAGGTTCTGAGTACAGTAGTGAACAAACATGTTTTCATAGAGTTTACATTTTGGTGAGCAGAGACAGATCATAAACAGCATCTTTACTGATAAGGTATCATTTGGACAGAGAACCAAAGGAGGTGAGGGAGCAAGCTGTGTTGAATATCTGAAAGAGGAATGTTGTAGGTAGAGGGAACAGTGAGTGCAAAGGTCCTGAGATGAGATCATGTCTGTGTGTTCTAGGAGTAGCAGGCGTGCAGGAGAATAGTTAGGAGAGAAGTCCAGAGAAGTGGCTGGAGGCCAGATCCTGTAGGGTTGTATAGGCAGTGAATGAACGAGTCATGAAGCTTACAGTTCTGGGCAGGGAATTGACATGTTTTGTTTGGATCGCTGGTGGCTGTTACATTGAGAATAGACTGTAGGGGCTCAGGAAACCAGTTTGAAGAGAGAGTGATGGTGGCTTAGACCAGAATGGTGTTAGCGGAAGTAGTGAGAAGTGGACGTGGGATATGTTTTGGAGGCAGAGTGAACAGGAATTGCTGACACACTTGATGTGGGATATGAGACAACTGTGTAACTAGCAGAATGGAGTTCCCTGTATAAAGTGAGGAAGACTGCAGGAGGAGTGGGGTTGTTCAGGGAGACTGGGAAGGGAAAGAGAGAATTCAGTTCTGGACATATTAAGAGTTCAGTGTTCAGCTCTGGACCTCCAAGCAGACTTGTTGATCAGCAATTGAACATAGGAGTTGAATTCAGGGAAGAGGTTGGAGCTAGAGATAGTATTAAATGAAATTATGTTGAATTTTTGTGTTGATTACTAGAAAATTGTAATTTTGATTATCCTTTTATTTGTAGAACTGTGATTTGAGTAGAGTACAATGTAGCCAAAAATAAGTACTGTGGTTTATGAGCTATAATGTAATACCTAATGTATTACTCTCTCATTGTAATGCTGTAAAGCACAATAATCACAGCAATTGGAGCAGTTAGTTATCGCTCTGAACCAACTAGTTTAATGCTTGAAATAATTCTGGCATTTTAGAATCAATCTTCATTTGAACCTGTCCCAACATTTATGTTAGAATTGGAACATAGTCAAAGTTAAAATTGCTTATAAATGATCAAAACTGGGGTGCAGTGATTATCTCATACTTTCTTACTGAGATGCTGAAGAATTAAAACTTTATGCGTTTTAATATTAAAACCCTAAATAATGCTGTTGCTGTAATTATAGTAAATTTATTTTTATCACACTGCCTATTTACAAACTGCTGGAAGACAGCGGGTAGCAGAAGCTAGGGAAACAAGCATGGCCTTTTTTGATTCAGCCAGACAAACCTAGATTCAGATTCAGGTGCACCATTAATTATGTGACCTCTCTGAGACTTGGTTTCTTCATTTGGACAATGGGAGTAGTAACAGTGTCTTTCACAGAGTTGTCAGAGAGATTAAATATACTTAACTCCTATTTTCTCTTTAAGTATTTGAAGGCTTTCATGGGAAATAGTGGGCAGATTTGTAGACTTGATTGTGTTACTCTTGGTGAAGGTCAGTATGTTATCAAGGCCAGTTGACTGAACTTCTGTGAGTGAAGAGAGCTTTTCTACTCAGGATGTGGATGAACCCTCTAACAGAGGCTTCTAAAATTTTAATGAGCTGTCAGAGGAGGTAATGCATTTCTGTTACAGCAGTTATTCTGTATAACTGAAAAATCACATCTCCAAAATGTTATAAAGAAGATTTAAGCTCCAGATAGGTTTTATTTTACTATTACATGATTTTGAAGTTAAATGTTCCTTTTCCCAACTCAGACATTATGTGATTTGATACTATTTAAATTACTTTATTACAAATATTATATTCAACTTTAAGTAGAAGAGCTAAGACACAACAGAATCAATTTTCTCCTAACTATTTGAGACTGTACTTAGAAAGGTGAAATAGAGCTGGTTCTCTGGTGAATTTAATTGATAAAGATAGACAATCTTGTTAATCCCTTAGGAAAATAATTTCATATTTCCTTATTCTGAGTTATTAACAAAACTGCTTAAGTCACTAGAGATGATATATTTAAATTCAACTATTTTCCAGGCCTCTCCTGTTCGTAGTCTTAAAAATATAACCTTGAAAGTGCTTTCAAAGTTACCTTAAAAACTAAAAAACAAATGCCAACCAAAAAAAATTTCTTTAAAAATATCAAATCTTAAGGCAATGAAATATTTATGTACTTTTCATTTTATAGTGCCTAGTTTTGCATTTTTAAAAGCCCGTGTCTTATGTTTAAGGGTAAACATGGTGTTTGTTTAGCTGTAAGGCCAACGTCCCAGCTAATAGCCTCTTTGATATGAGCAAATGACAAAGATCCAGGAACTATACTTCATTAATTTTTAGAAAATATTAATTGCAGAAGTAGATGAAGGGGAAGTGAGAAAATCTGCTGCAGCCATTTCACTCTGTTCTTTTTACCAAGAAAAAAAATATTCTAGCTGACGCGTTTTCCAATTGTTTGTTATTAATTGTTTAGCACATAAGACTGTGTCAGGCTCACCTTCTACCTCAGGGCTTGTGTTCATGAGATTATGGTGATTGCGTGTATCAGCTTCCTCAGAAAGTGCTAATAGTAGTGGAGTTGGTGGTGGTTGTGATGGGATAGCCATCCTGAGAAATTAGATGTGGACACTGACTGTGACAACCTCCCCGTCTGTAGTTACTGGAGTAAAGCTAAACTGTGTGAACGTGCTGTGCTCCAAACCACTAGACAACATCAGTTAGACGAAGATTGGTTGGTATTATAATTATCTGATTTGTCTCTCGGTTTTTGCTCTTTTATCCCTTGCTTATGTGTTAATTCATATCTACATAGTGTAGACTACATTTACAGATGAATAGAAAATTGAAATTAAAAGATTTACAAAGTATAGACAGTTGCTTTCATAATTTACTTTAGAATGAAAAGCCTTAGGTTTCTGGAAGAATTATGTTTCAAAGTAAAACTTTCAAATGAAAATAATTTGCTGCTTTTTAATTTTGTCAGTTTAGTTTTGGTATTTATGTAAATGTTATTTGTAATATCAAAGTGAGGAAATATTTTTCTCTTCTTTGTTTCCTAGTAGATTTAGTAAATGATGAGATTAATAGCCGCCACCTGTTTAATCAACTTTTGCTTAAAGAAATATCTATTTGATGAGAAAATATTTGTCTCAGACTGATATTGTCTAGAAGATGCACAATAATATAACTGCTTTTATTTTAAGTTCTTAGGACCTATAGATGAAAATTTCCATGCGGAAGACTTTTACTTGTTGGAAAAGATAACATTTACTAATTTAGTAGAGAAAATTAAAGGCATTGTTGAAAATATGGAAATCAAATCAAAGAAGTAAGTATTTAAATCTAAGAGCAATTCATTTTGGGGTTTGGTATTTCACATCCTATTTTTTCTTTTTAAGATGAGAAAATGTTTCAAATATGTACACAAGTAAAGATATAATAAAAGACATATAGAGAATATAGAGAAATAATAAATGATCCCCATTTACTCACCACCACCAAACTGTAGATGTTAATATTTTGTTTTATTTGCCTTGGATCTGCCTGTCTCTTTATTTCTTACCCACCCATCCCATTCTCCTCCTTCCCCAAGAGGTAACCATTTTCCTAAACTTTGTGTGCATGATTCCCATATTTGTGTTTCTACTTTTGCTTCATGTGTAAATATCTATTATTAGTGTTTATTGTGTTGAAGACCTTGACATTTTTAGAGAAATGCTATATTATACTGAAGGCTCCTTTTGCAGTCTGCTACCATAGGAGCTTTATCCATGTTCATGTGTATAGAGCTAGCTTACTCATTTTAATTCCATTTGAGTCTTTCATCTTGTGAGTATACTGCGGCTCCTTTATACATCCATTACTGAGGTACAGTTAACTTGGCTTTAGTTTTTTACTGTTAGAGAAATGCTATAATGAACCTGCTTTTAAAGGTCTCCTTTTGCAGTGTAGGTTTCTCTAGAGTAGAAGAGTGTTGTTAACTGGATTGTAGAGTATGTGTATCTTCGACTCTACCAGATATTGCTAAATTCTGTCCTTTAAAGTAGTTGCAACAATTAACACTCCCATCAGAAATGTATAAGAGTTACTGTTTCCCCAAGTCCTCACCAATACTTGGTGTTATCTGCCTTATTAATTTTCCTGTTTGATGGGATGTGAAATTGTATCTTGTTTTATTTGCATTTCCTTGACTTCTAGTAAAGTTGAGTATCTTTTCATGTGATTATTTTCATTCATGTTTGCTCCTCTGTAAAATACCTGTTCATATCTTTTGCTTAGTTATCTGTTGGATTATTTTCTTCTTTTAGTGATTTGTAAATGTATTTTCTATGATTCTGTATACTAATCTTTATCTATTATATGTGCTAAAAATATAATATTCCAGTTTGTGGCTTGGCGGTTTACTTTTTCATTGTCTTTTTACCACGTGCATAGAAGTTTTTTATTTTACTGTCGATGTATTATCAGGGTTTTCCCTTTGTAGTTTGTCTACGACTATGTAAGTGAGGGAGTTTGTGTGTGTGTGGGTGTAGGATGAATAAGAATTTTCCTTAGTCTGAGTTCATAAAGATATTCTCCTTTATTTTCTTCTAAAAGTTTTACAGTTCTGCTTTTTTTCTGATTTATATCTTTAATTCTTCTTGGATCTTTACACCGTGCTGCTGGTATCTGCCTTATGCCAGTCCCCCCGCAGTTACTACAGCTTCATAATCAACTTGGATGTCAGATAGTGAAAACTCCCCCTACTTCCTCTTCTTCAAAATTGTCTTGACTGTCTTTTGCTACTTGCTTTTCCATATAAATATGCTTAGGGTCAGTATAAAAAGTTCTACAAAAAAAACTGCTGAAATTTTTATGGGAATCTCTTTGAATTGATAGGTTAGTTTGAGAATTGCCACCTTTATATAATATTAAATCATCCCAACCATTAAATATATACATATATTATTTATATGTAGCTATCTAAATGTATATATAATATATATTTAAAATATGTAAATCATATATAACTGATATATATGGTATATAATTTATATTTAAATATATATATGAGACTAGGTAGGTAGATAGGTAGTTAGACAGACAGGCAGACTTATTTAGTGTTCCTTTTAGATCCTTCAGTGAAGCTTCCATTTTTCTCATGAAATCTTGCACGTGTTTTTAGATTTATTCCCTAGTACTTTATACTTTTTAGCTCATATTGTAAATGGTGTATTTTAGATTACATTTTCAAATCATTTATTGCTAAATTATAGGAACAGTATTAAGTTTCTGTGTTGATGTCCCTTGCTGGACTATCTTATCTTTTGTAACATTTTGTCTAATGTAAGACACTCATGTCATTTGTGACTTATAACAGCTTTGTTCCTTAAGTTCCAGTGTTTAACTGTCTCATCTATGTTGGCCTTTCTCTTGTTTTAGTTTGCTCAATTTAGTGAGGGATATATCTGTTTTACTACTCTTTTCATATATGTAGATTTAGGACATGACAGGCTCTTAATTGTTTTTTGTTTGTTTTTATCAATTTCAGTTCATTATTTCTTTTTAATCTGTTCTTTTTTATAAACTTCTCAAGTTGGATTATCTTATTAATATCACATTTTTTTCCTTTCATCCTTTTAAATTACAGGCTTGAAATTTCTTTCTAAACACTTATTTAGCTGGATCCCAGAAGTTGTAAAATATAATTATTTTGTAATGATTCAGTGCTAAATATTTTCAAATTTCTGTTTTGATTTTTTAAAATTTTTTTTATTTTTTAAAGTATTTGAAATATTTAGAATGTTGGCTTCATGAAGGCAAGTTCTTTGTCTATTTTTTTTGTCTTTTTTAATCTCCTGTGCATAGAATTGTGCCTAGATCTTATTAGGCACTCAGTAAATATTTATTGAATAAATAAATGAATAAAGTGTGTTTTGAAAATTTTAAATGGCACACTGTGTAATTGATTTCCAGTTTATTTTGAACTATGATTAGAGAACATGGATAAGTTATTTGGTATTTATTTCTCTTAATTTTGTGAGACAGGGTTAATTTTTATCATTGCATACTTATTTTTTTTAAAGACATTCTCTAATTGTGTGGAAGATTTTATATATGTCTATCAGATTGAATGTGTTATTTTTTTTCAGATCATAGAAATACTGAATTTTTCTTTGTTTTGTCTGTCAGTTACTAAGAGAAGTTTGTTAAACACCACTGGGATTCTGGGTTTATCATTTAATTCTTGTAGTTTTTTCAATTTTTGTTTTAAATATTTTGAGCTATATGTCGTTACATATACCGTTTCAAAATTATCTTTCTAGTGAATTATTCCTTTCATTATAATATAAATTACTCTTTTCCTAATAATGATTTTATCTTACAGTGTATGGGGTCTGATAGCCACATCAACGTCCTTTTTGGTTAATATTTTTCTGTTATACCTTTTTCTGTCCTCTACTTTTAATGTATCCATGCATCTCACAGCATACGGCTGTGCCTTGGGGGTGGTTATCTTGCCAGAACTAAAAGTTCTGATTTTTAGTCTTGACTACAGAATTCTGATCCAGATGAAACTATGTCTTACTTAATGTATCATTTAGGAAGTGATATTTCTTAAAAATTCATCATTTAGTAAATTATGTTAATAGAAAATTATAAATGTTTGTGAAGTAGTAAACTAAGGGTTTTTCTGCAGTGAAGAGATAATATCCACGTTATTTTCAAATGGAATAAAACTAAAGAAAACTTTCAAAAGCAAAAAAAGTTATGATTTTATAATTAAATAATTTAGGTCTAGTATATGTTGAAAAGCCTATAATTCAGTAATTATTTGTTGAATTTTATAAATATGCTAATATTTCAGAGGTAATTTTTTTAACCTTGTTTGGTAAAAATTATAATCGTAGTTTTAAGAAGGTTCAGGAAGCTATTTTAGCCACTTTTAAAGCTGCATTTCAAACCAAAACTACCACCAAATAAGAAAACCAAGAATGTTAAACCATAACCACCTCCCCTCTAGTTGTCTTAACTTGTTGCATGCACGCAAATAATACTAAGCAAGTTATGTTGTAATTAGAATACATTAATATTCACTTAAATCTGAACATGTATTAAAAGTATGCATCCTTATTATGTTTTTCAAGAGTTAGTTAACTAGGAAGGCAGAACTCTGAATGCCAGAAACAGAATCCTTGGAGGGACTGGCACAGTGGCATAGTGGTTAAGTTCATGTTAGTGGCCTGGGCTTTGCAGGTTTGGAGCCTGGGTGCAGACCTAGCACTGCTTGTCAAGCAATGCTGTGGTGGTGTCCCACATAAAGTAGAGGAAGATTGGCACAGATGTTAGCTCAGAGCCAATCTTCCTCACACACACACAAAAAACAGAATCCTTGGAACCACTATCCCGAGGAGCACAGAAAATCTACTTCTAATGGAGTGATTACTACTTGCTGTGCTCTGAGAGATGTCTCCAGTTCTCAAGCAGTAGGTGCTGCATTTCAGGTGCTCTTTTCCCTCTTTAATTCAGAGTACTTTTCAGAAAGAAAAAAACTGACCTGGATAGCTGAAAATTCAGCAGAGAATCTAAGAAAAAGTTGTTTCAGTCTCAAAGATTGTCCTTTTCTCCGTTTCCCCTCCTGTTGGTCCATACATACTACTTTGAGCAGTCAGCCCAGTTTAAGAAGTGTGGAGAGCATGTTGACCATAAATATTTCCTCCAGTTTTACATATTAGGGATTATGTGGCTCATAAGTAAATATCTTTGAAAGAGTATGTGAATAGAGATTATGGTTTTGATTAATTAATTCATTTGATGTGTTTATTAAGTGGCCATTAAATGCAATGCTCTGTGAAAGGTATGGTAGGTATTACAAATAGAAATAATACAAAGTCCTACATTTCAGAACTTTACAGTTCAGTGAAAGATGATATACTAGAAAGATACAAGGGTCTCAGCCACTTTGAATCTAAATTTCTTTGTTTATTAAATGGAGTTGCCAATCTTTTCTTTCTTTTGTTTTTTTTTAAGTAAGCCTTCCTTAAAGTTCAGCCAACATTTTTCTGTCCCAGTGTATCATTCAACATATAATACATTTTCTCTGTCATGGATTTTCGAATTTGGTTACATTTAATCTAGGTATTTATTTTGTGCAACCTTAATTAGTTTTCAAACTAATTTGAAACCATAGAAATCTGGGCTTCTTAACTATATTAAAAATTTTTTGAAAGTAAATACCCTATTATTTACTTTTTGTTCTTTCTGCCTTTCTTTCCTACATGACATGGGCCCCAATGCTTGAACACATAACCAGCACTCAGCAAGTATTGATTTGAATGGAATGATTCACCATATTCTTATAGACACTGTTGAGAATACGACTTATCAATATAAGCGTTTAAAGATCATATCAATGATAAGAGAAAGTAGGATGATTTTAAAAGCAACAATCATCTTGCTTTGAACTGACAAATTCTACTTACTGACAAGTGTGGAAGAAAAATCATTTATCTAAAGTTTGTCTATTGGAAATATTTTATACTAAAGTCCCCTTTCTTGAGGCACTAATCATGACATATAATATGGATCTTTCTCTTCCCGAAATGCTCATATATTGTTGATCTTGTTTATCTAGCATGAATGACCTCATTATGAAAGTTGACGCCCTTGTTTCCTCTTTGCCTACACATGCATCTCGGTATGATGTCACATTTCTGAAAGAGAGTCACAGGTAAGAATGTAATAGTGCTGTGTTTTCTGTCATTGCATCCTGTACTCAATTACGGTTTCCATTTGTAGTCATAATATAGCAGCTTTGAAAGTAGAATTAAAAGTTCTGTGTTAGAGAATAAAGTATTTGACGAGATTAGGGAAAGAAATTCCAGTTAGTTGTATATTCTAGAAAATAAAGGAATGGTATATATAGGATATGAAGTTTCAAGTAAGTTATACCTAATATGATTTGTCTTATTCTTATCTTTCTTTCATGCTCAAGACTATTTGGAATTTTTGCACTAAATGATAATATCTCTATATTCTCAATGTATAAAAGACTCAGTTACTAAAGAATTCTGATTGATAAAATGTAGACATGTCCCAAATATAGCATGTCCCAAAATGTATTCTGTGGAACACTACTCTGAGATGTTGACAGATATATTCTGAGAGAAAAACTGTTCTCTGGTTAACGAAGTTTAGAGAACACTGCGTCCTTGGGCGGGGGAGGGGGCAGGTTGTCAGTGTGTATCAACGTATTAACGGTTTATGAGATGTGGTGTAACTAAAAGAAAACACAAGAAAAGTTTATTTTTGGTTAATTTAGTAGTTGCGTAACTTATTTATCCATGGAACACTTTTTTGGTTAAAAGTTTATTTCACAAAAATTAGGTTTCTGAAGACAGCCATCAGAGAAATAGTTTTAGAATTATAAACTAGTTTATAATTTCACTGTATACAAGTCCTCTAAGATATTTGAAATAAATTTCATTAAGCTCTGTCTACAAACATGCAATTATCTGTGTCCCCAGAAAGGAACCTTTGTTTTGAATTAAGCACCACTTAAAATTGGGGGAAAAATAAGTTAGACGTTATGTAACCAAACGACAGACGTATTTTATCTTATAATATTTTTGTAATCACTTCTCCTATAAACTAAATTGAGACAAATTACTTTAACACAAACTTAAAACGGCTGCACCTCCTTGTCAGTTTTCTGGTTTTGTGGTGGATGCAATCTTACGTTGCTCACATTTACTGTTAGAAGATGCGATGTGCTCCAGCTGTGAAAGCTTTCTGCTGAGATCTGTTCACACGTGTGTAGTGTTATCATTCTCAGGGAAAATTACTTTTTAAAGAAATTATCTAGCACTGTTGAGAAGGAAGTCTTCATTTTCTTTTTTTTCAGATAACTGAGATTCAATACTTTTAATTAAGTATTTTAAACACGTTTAATAGAATTCTTTTTGGAAACGTTTTTGATCTCTTAAATACCATGTGCTGAAGTAATTTAACACAGAATATTCAAAACTATCATTGTAAACATTAGTCACTTTACCATTCCATTAAATTATACTTAGGAATTTTGATGTGTTTGGAATGATTTACTCCCACATGAAACGTCTAAAACGTTTGATCTTTTATAGTTTGTGGTGGTGTAGTCTCTGCTTTCTTTCTCTAGCTTTCACATCAGTCAATGTGTCCTGCTGCTTTGAAGCCTCCTGCCTTATTTTCCACAGAGGGAAGGATATGATGTAACTTTGTGACAGTGGTTTACAAGTCTCCAGTGTTTTCTGTTTATTTCTGGGGCATTATTGTAAATGGATATGTAGTATGTATGTATTGGTTTATATCTATGTTTATGCAATGATACATAACTCGTCTAATGCCTGCTTCTTTTTAACACGCAAAGTCAGTAATCCACAATTTTCTGAGTTCATGTATATAATTTAAGCATTTAACTTTTGTTTTCTGTGTGTTTACACATGTTGGTATGATATATTTATCTAGATCAACTTTGGTCGCGTGGCACAGCATGAGCTTTTTTGTCAAAAAACCCTAATATTTGAATCCTAATCTACCACTTATCTAGCTCCCTCTCTTAGCCTCAGTTTTTTAGTCTGTAAAATATAGATGATGATCCCTACCCTTCAGGGTTTTTGTGAGTTGAAGGTCTCCTGCCTTGAATATAGTAGATATTTAATGCATTGTAGCTAGTTGTTTTGCATATTTGTTACACAAATAGTGAGGTTTCTCTCACAACGTGAAAATAAGAGAAATAAGATTGAACCTGAAAATTTCAGGTTTAACTATAAAATTAACTCACATTAATCAGGGAAGAAATGTGAATACCTACCTTAAATGTAGGATAAAAGCCAGCAAGACTTACTCATAACCTGATTGAAGATATTAATTTATTGAAGAAACAATGACTTTGGATTTTATTTCTCTTGGAAGCCTAGGAAAAGTAGAACAAAACACATTAGCATTGCTAGACTATATAGTCAGTGTCAATCAGAGCCGTAGAAACATTGTTATGTGTGTGCATGTGTATATGGAGAGTGTATAGATAAGACTTTATTTATTTAAAATATTTATTTAAAATAAATAAATAAAAGAGTGTTATAAGATTTGACCTAATGCAGTTGTGGGAGCTGGTTAAGCAGTCTCTGCAAGGCTGTTGACTTCTATACTGGAGCTTCAAGTACACAGGGCAGGCAGTGAGGAAGGAAAGGTGGTTGTAAAGGTGGGGGATCAAGAGCAAGCTGGAACCCCACAAGGATGGACTGAAACCTGTGTCAGTTCTTGTTGCCTCTGACCTTGATATATAGTGGGCATCCTGCCGACACTGGGAGCCCTTTGTCACAAAGCTAAACACACACGCATGACCCAGGAGTCAGAGACGTAGAGGGAGGGTCCTGGGGAAGGTGTCTCATGCCAACGAGGTGAATCAGCAGATAAGTGACAAAGTGGGTGAGCTACGAAAATGACTGCTGCCCCTCTCCTGCCCTCCCCACCTCCTGAGAATCTCTCTTGTGGCCCACCCAAACCAGAAATGTGAGGGAAAGGGAATTCTGCAAAATGTAGTTCAGCCTAGTGAAGTTGATGCATTATAAAGCTACTGCATGGACCAAGAGTCCAAGGATTTGCTCTGTCAGGCCCTAGTGGTAAGATGGAAAGAATAAAGGCAGTTTAACCATAATCATATGTTTGATTCCTCAGTGATTTATAAGCCCATATTCTTTGTTAGAAAGCCTCATTACTTGTAAAAGTAACTATACTACATTTTTTTATTACTCTTATTACAGATTCTCCGAGCTCACGCAGTGTCTTAAAATTATCACCTTTAGTAATTGTCTCTAGAAATACCATTCTTCATCTATCAAAGAGTTTGCTTCTGATTTTTTCCTATCAAGGATAATTATTATAATATTTTATAATATAGTTCAATTTTATATATAAATTTATGCATGTCACATACTGTTAATTTTTTAAAATTTAGGATAATACAGTATGCTACAGAGATGAGCAAAAACTTCAAGTCACTTTTTGTTTTAATTTATACATTTCCAATATTTTTATAGTTATGTAGGTATATTATTTCATGAGAAAATATATATATTTCTATAATCACGTTGAAAAATTCATTCAATTACAGCTTTTTAGTTATATACACTATACATATGTGTATTTTTTTATGCAGCATTATATCTTTGGCAGTCTGCTTTTGTATGGAGCCAATATGTTAAAATTTATTATAAATATATTATTGCTATATTAATATATTTGTTAATTCCTCCTTCTAAAATTTAAATTTTTATGAGAATATTTAAATTTAACAAGGTAAGTTATAGATTGTTTGCAAAAGGAGAAAGAAAAAGGTAGGGGTAAATTGAAATCTGGAAGAAAGTGAAAAATGAAAAGCACAGTTACATTTTTCTCAGCCCTGAAGGATCTCTGTTGAATTTCTATATTACCCTGTGGCCTTCTCTCCAGAGTATGTGGATTTGATATTCTTCCGCCATCTTTGCCAAAAGCAAAAATAGCAACCCTGACCTGTCACCCCGTCATGCCAGGAACTTGCAGTGACAGATGCAAGTGTGTGATGCTAAAGGTCTCGAAGAAGGCCTTGTAGACCACTGGAGTAGTGGCTGGCCTGCCTGCCTCCCTTGAGCATGCCAGAAATTCCAGTTTACATCATTCGCAGAGTTCACGAATGAAAACAAATGAGTTGTTCAGGTGAAATGTAACTAACCTTAGTAAAGGACAGACAGGAATTTCTCTTAGGAATCTTCATAAAGATAATTCTGTATAATGAGCAGTGTCTTTAACATCCTTAAAATAGATGATTTGACCTGTTTTTATACATAAACTGATAGTATCATAACAAAGTTAATTCAGTAAAACAATTCTACACAGAATGAATACAATATTGGCTGAGTACCCGGCTTTCTACTGCTTTGACCTGTTTGAAATGTGTTTAGTGCAGTCGTGTGCCACATAATGACATTTTGGTCAATGGACCACATGTATGACAGCAGTACCATATAGCCTAGAAGTGTAGTAGGCTATACCATCTAGGTTTGTGTAAGTACACTCAGTGATGTTCTCACAATGACAAAATCAGCCAATGACGCGTTTCTCAGAACATAGCCCCTTTGTCAAGCAGCATATGACTGTGTATCTAAGAGTTGATGAACTTCATATACCTCAAGCTGTTCTTCACTGTGTTTTCTGTGATTTAAGCTTTTAATAATTGTTGACTGTCAGTGTGCTTGACATTATTTCTCCTGACTAATGGCATGAAGTGTAGCAATAGTTTCTTGGCAATTGAGTGGAAATCTGCTGCCTTAAAAAGGTGATGTATATAGAGTTAGCATAGAGTTGTGAATGTTGCCTGAGAAAAGGGATGCTCTGTTTCCATTCTTAGATAAGTCAGTGTGACACCTCGTAATAGGCTCAGGATTCTGCTCAGAAAATTGTCCTGCATCTACACCAACACACATCTAAGTAGATGATGAGGACTCTGGAATTCTGATTCATACAACCTCACAGAAGTGGCAATAGTCTGGGGGGAAAACCTTCAAGTAGCAGTACATAGATGCCTACTTTCACCATAATAACATCTCAGAAAGCATATAGAAAATGACCAGTTTTGAGTAGTGCTACAAGTATGGTAGTAATCTGTAAAATTTTCACCAAGATAACTAAAGGAATGAATGATTGTAGATAGTCACTTTAACTTAAAACATCTGATTTGTATCCCTTATTTCTAGCAATAGTTATCCAGCAGGCTCTGTTGTCTGATTCTGCCACTTGTATTTTAACATAAGTAAATCATATCAACTGCATATAAAATAAAATGTCTTTCATTTCTCTACATCAGGGGACCCATATTTGAAGTGACTTTTACATTAGCTTTTATTTAATTGCTAAGAAATTAATCCTTTCACTGCAAAGTCTTCTAGATATTTATAGTGTGTGTACGAAAGAAGACTAATATCCCTGTAATTTTACAGGTGTACCTCTTTATTTGGTAATCTTTTTCTCTTTGTAATATGCGAAATATTTAATTCATACATCTCAAACTGACTTCCTGTATTATTACCGTGTTAAAGCAGTTATTCAACTGGAATATTCTGTACTTTAAATGTATACTTTTAACTTCTAATTGTATTCAAGATAGAATTGATTATTTCCCACTGGCCTTTTTCCTTTCAACATTTTCCTTTAAAGATTAGTCCTTCTTCTAACTTAGAACTTAGATCAATGAAAGACAAAGTGAAAAGGACAGAGAGGAGGAGATGAGGAGAGGATGACTGGAGTTAAAGTGATAAATTGGGGTGTTTTTTTCCCTGAACATTCCTATTATAGGATGTTGGGTTTTTTTAATATTAAACTTAATAAAAGTACTGAATAGTTAATTTTATCATTCTAATATCTTAGAAAATATATTCAACTAACACAACACCCTGGTTTTATTTTTTATATTGTATGATCCATGAGAATTTGGGGGGCTTAAAATTATCAGAATTTTCAATAGTGTTATTCTTTGAAGAGTTTTCTAAAATCTCTTGTTCATAAAAATCTTACTTTCGTTTTCTCCAGTTCTTTCTAGTTTTCTAATTTATTGAACATGAACATTAGACTTTCAAATTTGCATTTTCTTCTTTGAAATAACCAGAATTTTTTAATCCAATGAGATAGAAAGCAATTTATAAGAATGTATGTAGCTAGGATTAAGATTAACTAGGCAATTGAAGAAATTTAACTGATCATCTTTCATCTTATTTTCTATTTTATTAGCATTATAAAGATAAATCCTCAAGAGAATGATATGTTCTTTGATGTCATTGCTATTGTTGATCCATTGACAAGAGAAGCACAGAAAATGTCACAGTTACTGATCGTAAGATAATGTATTTTATATATATTTACATCTTATTATATACTACTTTTATTTCAAAATTTATAATTAATCTTTCAAGGCTGTTTTCAAGTATAATCAAATATCTGTGCTCAAGATTCTTTATTCTATGCAACATTTTAAATAGTTGTCATATTTCAATATAGAAAATGAATGATAGAGCTGTGCACAGGGCCTTATGGCAGTACCAAGTTTAGGTGTTGCTATGAATTTAATTGTTACCTCCCTCTCCCCTAAAATTGATATGTTAGACTACCCCTGACCCCCAGTGTGACTGTATTTGGAAATAGGGCCTTTAGGCCATAATTAAGGTTAAGTGAGTTCATCGAGGTGGGCCCTAATCCAATAGGATTGATAGCCTTATAGGAAGAGGAGGAGAGAGAGGGACCTCTTTCTGTCTTCACAAGCACAAAGAAGAGTTCATGTGAGCACACCGCAACATGGCTACCACCCACAAGCCAGGAAAAGGGCCCTCACCAGAAACCAAATCCACCAGCACCTTGATCTAAAATAAATAAATTTCTGTTGTTTAAGCCACCCAGTCTGTGTATTTTAATATGGCAGCCTGAGCAGACCAATACAGGTGTCTTCCTGTCTTCATTTTTCCCCAGATATGGAGAATGGCTCCTGGAGAAACTGATGCCTAAGCTTAATTAGTTGAAGCTTAAAGTGTAATAAGTAACATTAGCCAAACAGTTGAAGCTAAGGGAAGTGGAAACCTGAAGGTTGTATTCAATAGGTTTGGCCAGAGCCAACAGTACCTTCAAGACTCAAGTTTATTTCTCTGATCTCACAGTCCAAGTGCAACCGCCTGGAGTTGCTAAGGCAACTGTTAATAATAGCATACTTTATTTCTGAGCAACTGAGCACTTCATGTAACATTATTTTTTACTATAGAGAAAATTTATGCTGTAAAGCATAAATTAATTTATTGGAAAAAATGGAAAGTATCTCATTTAACACTTGGGAGAAACAGTGGCTCAGGGACCTCCGTTGTAGCAAATATGAGGAATGACAGAATGGGAATTAAAACTCAAGACTCTTAAATCCCCAGTCTGTATGTTGTAATTCTTCATCAAGCCTGCATCCTTTCTGTTCCATAGATGTTTTTTTTCCCCTTTACATGTATTCTTTTTTGTCTAATATCTTTCAAATCTTCACTAACTTGTTGCCTATGTAGAAGTGGAGGCTATAAAAATTAATAATTAATTATATTAATAAATTAATAGGTCTCCTACCTCTTATGCTTAACTGAAATAGATCAGAGATAATTTATTAACCATAATTGGTATAAAGTTGAAAAAGAAAAGAAAACAGAGTATTTTATCTGTATGTAGGCAAGAACTTCCTACATCTCTTACAATAAGTGAATTTCCAAAAGGATCAGGTCATCCTCACCATTGTTGTGAGGTCACACTTTGTATTTGCAGGTCAAGACTCTAATAATGATTTGATTGTTCTTCAGTACTAAGGAAATTTAGATACCATGAAAGAAAGTCACATCAGGCAAAAGGTAGGCAGTATAGCCCTTGGTCAATGAAATAACTATTTGGATACAAAGCTTACCTGTGCCATGACTAACTGTGTGATCTTGGGCAGATCACCACATCTCTCTGTGCCTCAAATGTAAAAGTAGCTGCCTCAGAAGGATGTTTTGAGGATCAAAAGAGATAATGAATATAAAATGTGAGTGTGGCGCCCAGTACATAGTAAATGCTTGCTGAATGTTAGCTATTAATATGACTTAATATCAAATATGGGAAATTTTTTTTCTGATAGGTACTTGGCAAGATTATCAACATGAAGGTGAAGTTGTTCATGAACTGCAGGGGTAAGCTTTCAGAAGCCCCCTTAAAGAGGTGAGTCTAAGTGAACGTAATTTCATCTTGAAAGATTTGCAAATGCTGCGATGAAAAGAGGACCGTAATTACTGGACCTGTTTTTATTTTTTCTTTGCAACATGCTTAACTGATACTGCACGAGATGAAAACCATTCAACTGTTTTTAAACTATGAGTTCAACAGAGTCTTATTTACTCAATGGCATGTATCAAGCAAAATAGTTGACACATTAATTCCCAGCCCTTTACTGTTAGAATGCCGTCTCTTGCTCAGAGGATAGAGGTTATGGGTGGGAGTTGCTGCCATTCCTCCGCTGTCTGCTGTGCCTCCCCAGCCTTCCCTTGCGGTAGCGGGAGAATGTGCTCTCCCTCCTCTTGGTTAAGGCAGATACTCCCTCTCTGTTTTGATCCCATGCTTTTCTGTTTGTTCTGGATCCTTGCTTTGTCACAGAGTCCCTTTGTTCCTGTCTTTAGCCACCTTACTAGCTTGTTTCTTTCAGTCCTAAGAGTTATTCCATTTAAAAAAAGAAAGTGTTCCCTTAACTTCTCCTCCTCTAGAGCCCTGATGCTCCTCTCCACTCTTTCTCTCATTTCAGCATCTTCGAAGACTCATCATACCCCGCTTCCTCTCTCATTCACTGTACCTCCCACTGCAGTTTGGCCTTAACTTCCTCTTTACAGCTGAATCATTTTTACTAAATCACGAAGAAATTGCTGTTTGCAGCATCCTAAGGCTGCTTCTTACCTGACGACGTTTCCACTGCATTTGACAAACCAAGCGCGTGTTTTGCACCTTTGCTTCATGAGTGTTCTCTCCAGTCCCCTTGTACCCACTTACTTTTTACTCTGCCCGCCTGCTATAAGCAGCTTCAGGCATGGCTGCATTGATCATCGCCTCCTGGGATGCACACTCTGTGTAGATTATTCCTGAGCCTCAGTTGCACCTGGTGATTTGCTTCTAGTGAACAGAAAATGGCAAAAGTGCTGTAATGTCTCTTCTGCAGTTAGGTTGTAAAAGACTGTGACTTTTGTCTTGCTGGCATTTTCTCTCTTGCTCTTGAGTGCTTGTCTGACGAAGCTTGCTGGAGGTGCCCTTGTAGCAAGGAGCTGTGGGCCGTCTCCAGCCAACTGCTAGTGAGGACCTGCAGGCTCTATTCCAGTGGCCCTTGAGGAACTGCCTCACCTGGAAGTAGATCCTTGCCCGCTCCGGCCTTGAGCTAACTACAGCACAGCTGACACCTCGACTGCAGTCTCAAAATAGTGACAGTCACTGTGCTTAATAACAGAACTAATTCTTATTGTGCATGATATTGGGAGATAAGGCTAAGATACATTAAGACTTCAGGTACTTGTGAAAGTTCTGTTAATAAGCAGCTGCTTTCAACTCAATCCTCTTTGGTTTTAATTGAATTTTTAAAATTGGTACCAGATTCTAGCTTGAATCTTACTTGCTTTCTGGTTATCGTTTCTCTTCATATTATTAGTGGTGCTAAGAGCCAGTACAATGGCTGAAAAATAGACCATGGTCAGGTTTAAAGGAGGATCAGTTAAAAGATGAACAGATCGGGGCTGGCCCGGTGGCGCAGCGGTTAAGTTCGCACGTTCCGCTTCTCGGTGGCCCGGGGTTCGGAGGTTCGGATCCCGGGTGTGGACATGGCACCACTTGGCACACCATGCTGTGGTAGGCATCCCACGTATAAAGTAGAGGAAGATGGGCACGATGTTAGCTCAGGGCCAGGCTTCCTCAGCAAGAAGAGGAGAACTGGCAGTAGTTAGCTCAGGGCTAGTCTTCCTCAAAAACAAACAAACAAAAAACAACAAAAAAAAGATGAACAGATCATGAAATACTAGAAGCTGCATAAACCAGTATATCTTAAAGGGATTGTAATTGTGTTCATTAAGAAATAATTAACAAGGGTGTAATAATGTACACAGTCTTATAATAGATAATAATATAAACAAGATAATTTTCCACTGTTTATAAGCATTAGCTCTTCTACAGAACAGTGTGTTTTTAATCTTTTTAATAAAGACTTTCTGGTCACGTTTTTAAGCCATTTTCAGTTTTAAAATATTTTAGACAGAGGAAATCTCAATTTTGGTCACAGTATGTGTTTTTGTTTATATTCTGTCAACAGCTTTTACCGTTTTGTTCTGGAACCAGAATTGATGTTAATGGCTAATGACAATATTGGACCAGTGGCAAAATTCTTGGATATCCCGGAATCACCCCTTCTAACGCTCAACATGATTACTCCTGAAGGCTGGTTGGTAGAAACAGTGCACAGCAACTGTGACCTTGATAATATTCACTTAAAGGATGTAAGTTATCACATAAAGTTATATAAAGGAAGACAAATAGGATCAATTCTTATCAGCTACGATAACTGTAGCAAATGAGTGATTGTACTATGGCTGCTCACCAGAATTTTCTTCTTTACGATTCTAGGTCCTGATCTAGTCTTTCCTTTGATTTTTGAGTTTCCCTAACTTCCAAATTCAGCTTCTGTAGTTTTCCGAGTTCGTACCTGCACCTGCCTTTTTTGTTGCTTCAGACCCCTGGTTCATACATGCTACTCTAGGATGAACAATGTAAAAAATATGGAGATGGGTGCGTGGTGAGTTAGGGCAACACCGTTAAGTACCTGTTTTGCCCTTCAGGTTTTGTTTTTAACTCAGAAAGGAGCAGTTCCGTCTGAAACTCTTTTTTGCCCCATAGCTCATAGCCGGAGAACGCAGTCCTAACAAGATTAGGGTAAGAAAGCAGGAAAAAGAGCTGACTCGTGTACTGTAGGTTGGGTGCACTGCTTCCCATCGCCTCCAGCATGACCCTTGTCCAGGCAATGACCAGACTTCTCATCCCCACCTTTTGTCACTCCGGCCTCAGCACAAAAAAGAGGAGGAGACTATTTTAAAATACACTGAGTCTTTCAAAACATTCCATTCAAAAATTGGGAAGAGATTCAGAAACCACAAAAAGCATAAGAATTTTAGGGGAGTTTACCTAGAGAATGGGTATCCAGAAACTGGAGAGAAAATACGTCCTTCTCGCTGTCCTCCCTCTTGCCTGGTTGTGCATGGCCTCTCACCTATTTCCAACTGTGTGTGACAAGCTCCTTCAGAATGTTGCCATTGCCTTGACCTAGGCATAAGCATTGTACCTCTAATAATTTGGTTAAGATTGTTCATCGTATTTTTTTCTCATGCCTCTCACGTGTTACTTTTTGTCTAAAGATTTTCCTTCTAGGCAGGTTTCTTCTGAGCCACTCATGAATAGAGTCTGTGGGATCCTAATTCACTTCCCTGAAACATACTCACCGATACCCCCAACTTTACCCATCTGAGGAAAAACCTAAAACTCAGTTGTAGCAGTCTTCTGAAATCAGTCCTTTAAATCTAAGGAAAGAATAGAAAGACAGCAAAATAATAAAATCTGTGAGGGCAAATTCAGAAATGAATTTGGCAAGAAGTAAAAAAAAAAAAAATCCTCTTTTCCTCATGATGGGTTGGATCTTTTAAATGAGTCTATTGGATTCTTCATTGAGTTCAGCAATATCTATCAATAGGGTAGCTTTAAAGATTCTAACCAAAAGGGTAAAAAGTTTGTGGTAGGAGAATTAGTGCAGCTTAGAAAAGATTTTGAATTGAATCTGCTGGTGAAAAATTTCAGCAACTATTAAACAATTAATGGAGATTAAACATTTTTTGTTGTGAGTGGCAAATATAGCAATGTCTTTTTAGAAGCTGTTTAAATGGACAGTAGCTGTATTTATTTTAGAAGACTGAAATAAAAAGAAATAATTTCTTCTGTCTTCATAGATTATATGAATAACCGGAAGGAAATATAAATTCTAGCAGCTGTGAAGGTTACCCACCTCTAAGGCTCTTCTCTTCCACTTGTGCTGTACATACTTAGAATTTTACCTACACCTATCCTAAAAGAATATGAAATAACAAAGTAAAGACACTTGCTAGAATAGAAAGGAGGAGTTGTAGGTAAATGAAAAAAGCACACCCTGGCAAAAATCAGACTAATATTGAGAGATTTGTCACTACACATTAGCTTGTGAAAGTATTCCTTGCTGCATCTAACTCCTGAACATTACATAAACACCTGAAAAAAGCTGGATGTAGAAAAATTCTCTGTTACCAGGAGTTTGTTCTTTGCACAACCACTATTAATGCCATAATTAAAGGTGCCAAAGGTGGGTTACAGGAAAGCTTAAAGTGAGAGACACTTTTACCTGAGTTCAGGGGTGGTTCTCAGCTTGTGGGAACTGCATCCAAAGACTCTGCAGTTCTGTTTGATCACAGCTTGTATCTGAGAGATACCACAATGCCTGAAACAGTAGTGGTCGTCTGCCCAGTAAACAGGAAATGAGTAAATAAAAGATAGCTAAAGGAAAATAGGATGTGGCTATGTTAAAAGGGATTCACAGAAAAAATTTATTTGCCACTCTGAAATATAAATAATTTAGACATCAGTTTTATTGATGTGATGTATTACCAATTGATGTATTACCAATGTAATTGTCGAAGAATTCCTCTTTGACTGCCATAGATAATCTTAATAAATCCAAATCTTCATCTTTATAATTAAACTTACACTTTTTTTAAAGGAAGAAGCTAACTTCTTAACTATTCAGCCACAGAACAATACAATAAACACTTCTATTTAGTAATATTTATGGGCACCCGAAGTTATATTTGAAAGGTATTAAATTCATGTCTCATATGAACAGTTAATATTTAGAAGAGATAAAATATAAAGGAGATGTGAACATCAAAAAGGATCACTGGCTTTTATATTCTTGCTGAAAAGAAACCTTAATAATAGGAATTAATTTAACTTAAATCACTTTTATGAAATTATTATAAAACTTAAAGTATTTACTAGAAAGAACTCTTTAAAAAACAGCTTGGCTGTTTTTGGTGGTGTGGTTTGAATAAGTCAACAGAATTGATGTCTGTTATACAAATATATAGGGACAAGAAAAATTTTCACATTAATATATTATAAAATGAAGATATTATTAGGCACAAACTGAATGTATCTGGACTCTGCCCTAATTCATAATTCTAATCTAATTCATAATAAAAAATAGTTAAGCTTTACTTCATAATCACTTTGGGGTACAGTTTGCTTGTCTGTAAAATGAAGGGATTGAACTATATTATGATTTCTTTCTAACTTTTAGTGTTCTCCTATTCTGAGACTGTCCCCTCTAAATCTTTCCATCAAAGTGCTGTAGGACTGTGGACACAGGCTAAGGAAGTATGTGAAGTTCATCACTGGAATTGTAATAATTCAACAACCAATTCAGAACCAAACTAAAGTGGTTGAAAAGAATACTGTTTCCAAAGAAGTTACTTATTTCTTGTTCTTAAAAACAGTAAAATTATGAGAACTAGACTCAAGAAAAAATGCTGAACATAAGTACTGTAATTATTTCTGTGGCAATCACAGTTAAAAAACTATACAATAGGTGCCACCCATGGCCGAGTGCTTAAGTCCACACTCTCTGCCTCAGCAGCCCAAGGTTTTGCCAGTTCGGATCCTGGGCGTGGACATGGCACCACTCATCAAGCCATGTTGGGGTGGCGTCCCACATAGCACAACCGGAAAGACCTACAACTAGAAGATGCAACTATGCACTGGGGGGCTTTGGGGAAAAAGAAGAGAACAAAAAAAAAAGAAGATTGGCAACAGATGTTAGCTCAGGTGCCAATCTCTAAAAAAAACAAACCCATACACTATAGATTTTCAAATCCTCCGTATCCTAAATATACTAAACAATAGTGTCAAAAACCTATAGTGAAATAAAGGTAAATATAGATAGCATCATTGTCTTATCTGCTCAACAAAATTGCCAAACTACATAAGAGTCACTTACCATTTGATTTATTTTCATGATTGGTTATATTTTTCATGTGAAGTAGAGAAAAAGGTTTATCCCTAAAATATTTATTGTAACATTTTTAATAGAGGAAAATCTGGAAACAGTTGGAATGTCCAGCCATTTAAAAGGGTGTTTATAGAGATAAGGACATGTCTTAGAAAACTATATTAAATGAAAAGTAGGTTACACTTTCTTAGGAAAAAAAAAATTTATGACAAGAAATAGAAATCAGTGAGTTTGATTTGTTTATGAATGTTTAGTCTGTAGGTGATTTTTATTTTTTCTCTTTTCCACTTTCTCACGTTTGCTAAATTTTCTTTAATGAGCATATGTTAGTTTGACTGCAAAACAATTAAACATTAATTTTTAAAAAATGACAAGAAAGGCAATAGATGACGATAGGTTGGCTGTCTTGCCAGGTCTGAAGTGGGAGTTCTAGGGCAACAGCAAATGAAGCAGATCTTTGAGAAGTTTCCCATCTAAATCTGACTTGAAGAGATCTTTGAATACTATAACTCACAGAGCATCCGTTCATGCTCACATCTTTCCTGCTTGTGAAATTGGTGCATATATCACAAGATGGGAGTAGAGCTGATGTTATGGGAAGGGAAAAAATACTCATCATGAACGTTGGTCTTCAAGAAATTGATTCAACTGTTCCTTCGTGTAAAAGAAAGACTTGAAGTTGCCCCTCAAGATGCTTTGGCTAATATTAAAATAATCACATTTATTTATTACAAAATTTGTATTATGAGACTTACTGATACCAAAAACAATGACATATTTTCTCCATAGATTGAGAGAACTGTTACAGCAGAGTATGAACTAGAATATCTGTTACTTGAAGGACACTGCTTTGATGTAATAACAGATCAACCTCCTCGGGGTCTGCAGTTTACACTCGGCACAAAAAATAAACCTGTTGTGGTTGATACAATAGTGATGGCCAATCTTGTAAGTATTATAAGTACTTAATTGATGATATTTAATTAGATATTTTGGTGAAATCCTCGAAGTTTTCCTAATAATAAGGTGAAATAATTTTTATTCTCCTATTGCTGAACAGCTCCCAGGAAACAAAATTGAATCCTTAAATAAGATAAATAAAACAAAAATGAGGGAAGCATGCTCTCAGAATGTGCTTTTACTGGTTATTGCAAAACCTCCTTCTGTGGAAATCATTTATAGAATTCATTCCACAGTTAGTAAACACTTTCTTGGATGATTCATATATAATCTTTCTTGAACAGTTGGGTATATTTTTAGTCATTTAACTATGATCATATTTTTCTCATCTTAAAAGGGATATTTTCAATTAAAAGCAAACCCAGGTGCTTGGATCCTGAAATTACGTGAAGGAAAATCTGGAGATATTTATCAAATAGTTGGGTGAGTTATATAAACCCCTTTTATAAACCCCTTTTAAATTTTTATATATAAATAAGTTTTTAGTGTGGTATAATCAGGGTCATCAAAACAACTAAAATGTTCACGAATACCATCACTATAAACCAAAACCTACCTTAAAACTGTGACGTTTGTTCCTATCCTTGTTTTATTTCAAAAATATGAAAGATATGCATAAAGTATATATCTTGTTCTTTACTCTATCTCCTTTACTTACTGTTTTCTGTAGACTTTTGCATGTATTAGCATAGTTCATGTATTTATCCTTTAGTGATAATATAATTTAGTGACAATATAATATGTATTAGATCTTTTATAACAAAGCCATTGTCCATGGGTTATGTTCAGTTTTTCATTTTTATAAATAAAAATTGGTTTCTTTCACAGTAACTTCCCTGCTCATCAGTGAGAATAGTATAAACCAGGGATCATCAAACTTTTTCTATAAGGAGCCAGTAGTAAATAGTTAGTTTGAGGGCAGATATAATTTTTGTCAATATTCTTTTTTTGAACAATGATTTTAAAATGTGAAAGCCATTTTTAAGTCAGGGGCCGTATAAAACTAGGCCACCAGCCTGGTTTCACTTGCGAGCCATAGTTTGCCAACCCTTGATAAAGTCTCTTTTGATAAAATCTGTTGCCAATCTTACCCTTTTTGCGTGAGGAAGATTGTCACTGAGCTGACATCTGTGCCAGTCTTCCTCTATTTTGGATGTAGGACACTGCCACAGCATGGCTTGATGAGCGGTGTGTAGGGCCGTGCCTGGGAACCCATGAACCCCAGGGCCACTGGGCCAGCCCCATAAAGTCTTTGTTTGATACCCCTTAATAAATGGGCCAGCCCCATAAAGTCTTTGTTTGATACTCCTTAATAAATATCTATAGTTTTAATTTATTTCAGTAAGTATTTATTGAGCACCTGTCATTATACCAAGCACTGGGCTAAACAAAGGTATGGGGTAGGGATTATTGTACTTTTTTCCCCACTGCCTTTTCCCCTTTTCCTTATATGGTGCTGAAGCACATAGTGTCATTCAACAAATATGCTTAATAATCACTGCAGACAAAGCTGGGAATGCTTAATTCTATGATGAGGAGGAGGATGGGGGAAGTGTGTTGATGTTAGAAATAAGATTGTACCTCAGGACAGTTTTGAAGAATTATAGGAACTTACCGCTAGTCATACCACAGGCAGAACATTCCAGGAGAGGTTAGAGGTGCAAATGTCTCCTCTAAAATTTGTAGGGCCATATGTGTTTCAGAGTTTAGAATTTTTCAGATTTTAGAAAGTTAATATAGTACATACATCATATATTATGACATATCGAGCAGGATCTGAGAAAGCATTTCATTAAACAAACGTCATTTCTATTGCAAAACGTGACTATTCACACTAAAAGAATATATAATGACTATAAAAGAAAATGAAAAGACAAGTTACAGACTGGGAGAAAAATCTTTGTAAAATGTGTAGAGCATATAAAGAACTATCAAAACTCAACAATAAGAAAACAGCCTGATAAAAAATTTGCAAAAGACTTGAACAGACACTTCACCTAAGAAGAAAAAATGGATGGCAAATAAGTACATAAAAAAGATGATCAACTTTGTTAGTTATTAGGAAAATGCACATTTCGATCACATTGAGATTCTGCCACACATCTCTTAGAATATCTAACATTAAAAAGACTGACACCACCAAGTGTTGGTGAGGATGTGACGTGAGAGGAACTATCATGCACTACCGGTGGGAACATAGAATAGCACAACCACTTTGGAATAGTTTGACGGGTCCCTAGTATTTAAATACACACTTACCTTATGATCCAGGCATTCCATTCCTAGGTATTCACCCAAGATAAAATATATGTTCATACAAAGACTTGTACATTAATGTTCACAGCAGCTTTATTTGTAATTGCCGGGCCCTGGAAACAACCCAAATGTTAACAAGTGAGGGAATGATCAAAATGTGGTGTATCCGTACCATGGAATCCTACCCAGCACTATGAAAGGATGAACTGTGGATGCACACAGTGACGATGAATGAATCTCAGACAGATGAATCTCAGGATAATTATGCTTAGTAAAAGAAGTGAGGCAAAAAAAAAGAGAGAAAGTACATACTGTGTGATTCCTTTTGTTAGTTGTAAAACACTAGGTAATACAAACTATAGTGACAGAAATCAGATCACTGATTGCTTGGGCATGGGAGGTGGGTGGTCAGGTGAAAGCAGAGGAAAATATGGGAGATAAACAGGTGAGCAAAACAGTTCCTGCCCTTCCACAACTCATTCCAGTAGGAGAGGCAGTTAAGAAAATGAGTGACTATTAATACATTATAAGTACTTATAAAAGAGTGTTATGGTTGTACAGAAAATAAGCCAAATACACTAACCTTTTATTAACTCTTCTTATGAAAACCATCGTTTCAAGAACAATTCATGCTGCTTTGCCTCAGCTTCTTTGATCTTGTGCAAACTGTGTTGCCTGGAGCTGAGTGTTCCTAAATGTGCCACTGCTGTTTCTCCAGTGTTTTTTGCAAAGGGAAAGCCCTTTGGAATTAAATAAACCATGATTTGAGTCCCTCTCTGCCACCAGCTATCTCATCGACCTTGCATACATTTCTTTACCGCCTGGAGTCTTTGTTTCCTCATAACAAGAGGGGATAATCCTATCTACTTTGTGGGATCTTGGTGAGGACTAAATGAGGTAATCATCATAGGGGCCATGTCTCACATATTGAGTAAATGTCCCTTTCTCCCCACTTACTCCTTCCTTCTTTGCAAATTACAATTCTGTATATTATATGTGTGCAATATATGTCTTATATATAATATGTATAATATATATTATGTAAAACTATACATTAATATATCAGGTTTTATTTTATCTTCTTTACCATTATTTGCTATCATACATAGTCTATAAATGAATGGTTTAGGGAGAAAGTAGCCCCTGATGATCATTATATTTTAAGTACCACTAACATTAGTAATGGAAAGCTAATTTTTCTTATTCACAATAAGACAACTTTTGGTAATAGCAGTAATTTCAAATTTGTTTGTATTACTTATAAATAATAAAATCATAAACTTCTGTCAATTATAATTAACTCCAAATGTAATTAATATGTCACTAGATATCCAGAATGGAGAAAACATAAATAATGCTACTCTGTAATAAAATTTGTTTGAAATTGAAGTATCAGTAATGAAAAATAGGTCAATATAAAATATGACAAAAATGGAAATTCTGTTTATCCCAATTTATGATTTAATTCTAATTGACATTAAATTTATATTTAGGAAAGATAGTCTTAAAGTATGCTGAAAAGCTAAGCTAAAATAATACTGACATGAGGTTCTAAGTCCAGATTTGAAAACCGTGACTAAATAATTTGATATTTTAAAATTTGCCTTTTTTTTATTAAGCACAATCCTCACATGTGTACTTTTTATGTCTCTCCATGTTTTTGTAATCTTTAACTGGGATCATCTGCCCATACTCAATGTTGACTGGTATTTACCTTGAATACAAAAATAGTCAATAAAATTAATCTCCTATAAAAGAAAATCTTTGTAGTTCTACTAAAATTAGGCAAATGCTTCTTCTCAGATTTTCCTAGTTAAATTGTGGAGAATATTGGATACTTTTGTATCTACTTATATACACATACACACATATACACCTTCAGTATGCTAAATTATATGCTAGGCTTTTCACTTGAAATCTTGAGAAAAACATTGACAAATTGCTATTGTATATAATTTTAGTTTGGTACCTTTGAGACTAAACTGCTTCTCTTATGTTTTAGAAAGGAGGCAGGAGAGATTTCAAACAAGGCTTTCCATACTTTCTCCCCACTTCCTTGAGCTGGCCCCTTTGTAAGCCAGCCTTGCAGTCTCTGGCCCTGGCAGTGGTTAAAGCTCACTCTTGGTGGAGCATTGCTATGGACTCCTAGAAGGCTACAATTGTAGCACCTCTCTCTCTTTTGATTCCCTGGTCCCTGTTGGTGCATCTCTACTCCAGTCAGCTTGCCTGACAACTTCCTCATTCTCTGAGACTCCTGTGTTATATCTGCAGCCTGTTTTTGTTGAGGTTTCCTCATATCTCCAGGTTGCCATATTGGCAGCAGGTGTGTCTGCTACATGGTAATAACAAAACCAAATCTCTCTCCTGCTGGTCCACATCTGATCCGTGGGAAATACTTAGGCATCACTTGCCTGGAAAACTCTAGGAGTTCAGGCCAGTCTCAATGGCACTAGTACTCTCCTGGACTAAAGCAATAATAAGCCACTCCTCAAATATCGTATCCCAGTCCGTGGTCCACTTTAACTTTCCCAAATATGAGCCAGACATGATCCTCCATGTCTCTCAACTTCAGAAGATACAGTGCAAAGTGCTTTCCCTTTAAAGCATCTACATTACTGAGTTTAGGATTAGAAGGTAATACTCTTCTCCCCTCTCCCCAGATGGTGTAGTGGTGGAGACTCATAGCCTTGCAATATCTCTCTCCAGTGACATTCTTCAGCTTCATCTCACACAGTCTCTTCCCTGAAAGCTATCTTAGTGATGCCTCAGTTAAGTGTTCTAGCATCCTTTTACTGCGCCTCCCAAAGAATCTTCTCTTTAGTTCTTTACCATCACATTACCATTAGTTGAATGTAAGTTTGACCAAATTCACTTTTGATCATAGTTTTTGTATGTGTGTTTTTATCTTTCACATTCATTTTTGTTTGAGTGGCTGGCTTCTCATATCAAAGGAGAATTTAACACAGGGAGATGGATTCTTGACTGTGGTGGTGAGGATTGGAGGAACAAGCTCTCTAGGAGGGCTAGTCCCCAGGAATGGCTCACAGAACAAAGCCAAGGAACTGACCAACCAGAAAGAGCCAGTACCTTTCCCATTATCAGAAAAAAGCCTCTGTGTCCCCATGACTTTGCTTGCCAAAAGAAACTATCCAAGCATCACTGTTACCCCTACCTCATTTCTAAATTCCAAATCACTTGCAAATTTATCTCTCTCTTTAGCAGAATCTGATTATCAACCAGAACCATAGCTGCAAAAGAATCTAGGAACAAAAAAAAGAGTTTTTAGCTCTTTAACTTCTGCAGTATATGCTAAGAGGTGGAATGGATGTTGCCTGCCATATTGTAATACGCACCAAATTTCTACAAATACTTTTTTTCAGAAACGTTAGTGGTGTACTCTTGTTCCTAAAGGCCTGAAAAATTTTTTGCTTACTTTTCATAAGTATTGATAATAGCAGTAGCATTATAATTTTCCTCAGAATTCTTGCAACAAGCCTTCATCATTGTCTCCTGCCATCAAGTGTCTTGGATAAGAAATGAGAGACAGTGTGATTTACTTTTCCTCTATAAAAATTTAAATGATATTTAGAATTCTAGGAAATATGTCTTTTTTAAAAAAACTGCTTCCTAACGTAGTGAATCTTTTCATTTTAAAGTAAATGGCTTTTACTGAGATATCTTCTCAAATCTCATTGGGAATATAAATTATTTGAATGCTCCTCTTTTTCCCTGTATTAATTCCTTACCAGTGTAGTCCATGTCTTCTGACTGCTTAGCTTGTTTTCCTCCTTTAAGCTGCCAACTGTCCTAGCATATCCAGTGATTTTTAAGTTGCTGTTACTTATAAAGGCCTACTGGTGCAGTGGTGAAGAGCCAGACTAAATGGGCTCAGTTTGGATCTAGGATAATAATTGTACCCTCCTCAAGGACGGTTATATGGATTAAATGAGCTAACATCTATACTGTGCTTGACATAGTGCCTGAAAGAGAATGAAAGTCTTCATCACTACTCCCTCTAACACCTGCTGGGATCAGAGAGGGGGCTGCTTTAGGTGTTGTATGAGTCTAGCTGCAGTGTGGCTCTACCCGCTCTGCCTTGGTCTCAGTGGACAATGGATTTGATGGCTGAAGTTGCTGATGCCCTTGAGCAGTGTTTGGGACTGGAAGCCCTTGAAAGTTAAGAAATTTGACATTTCTGCTACAGAAGTTGAAACCTTTCTATTTTCTAATGATAATTATTGGGGGTCTATGCCTTCTTCTTTGGTTTAGCCACCTCAGCTGGGGAATTGGAAGTAAGAGGGAGTCAGGGCATGTGTTAGGCAGTGCTAGCATCCCCAGATTTTCATTTTAGAAAAATATTCAGGTGTTATAAATCTGACTGGACTCAAAGCATCTACTCATTTGACGTCTGCTTTCCCTCTTTGACAAAATTCAATCTTATTGTAAATGTCTTTTGCAGTGGCATTTCTTAGTACCTAGTGAGAGTAGTATAAAAAATAATTATTGATCAAAGCTGTCATATTTGACTTACGGAACTTTGAAAATTAGACGATAAAATACCTTATGTATAGTATAAAATAGAAACATTCAGGTGATCCACATGGACATCATAGATAAATTTTCAGTCTTAAGAGTTTAACAATACACTTTAAATTTTGGTATTTGAAATTGGATATTGAAAATTTGTTGGACAGTGTAGAATTCCTGTGCTTATGATATATAGACAACTTATCTTGAAGTCTAGAAAATGTTCCGTATTTTAATTATTATTGCAATATATCAAAGAGATATGAAAGATTTCACTTTTGTGATAATCTTGGTATGCAACAGCAAAGATAAACAATAATTTGGGTTTTCTGAGTGGTTAGGCAATAGTGAATTTAATGAGTTACTTTTGTACAATTTTAATATGTATTAAGTTAAAATTGATTAGATAATTTTGAAAATGGTAGTGTATTACAGCATATCTTTTTGACCATAAAAACAGCAAGTATGATATATATACACAAGTGATAGTATACTTATGTTTACTGCAGAATGAGTTTATTGCTATTTATACCATCATAATTCTATGTCTTTTCTTAAATTGCTTATAGACATTTACATGTTTTTCTACTTTTAGGCACGAAGGAACTGACTCTCAACCAGACCTAGGAGATGTCATTGTTGTGTTAAACAGCTTCAAAAGCAAAATACTGGAAGTACAAGTGGGTGAGGCAGAAGCTTTTTATAGGCTTTGTTCTTAGTATTAAGAATTATCATTTTTGTCCTTAATTAATTGATTAATTTTTATTTTACAACTAATTTTACTACCTAAAATGTCATATTGGAACTCTGGCAATGAAAAGAAGAAGAGGATTAAGTTCATGAAGAGAAAACAGCTTAACGATAGAAGAAAAGGAATTTTATTTTTTTCAGTTATGATGTGTCTACTATATCTACTCTATCTGTAGCCAGGTAATACTGCAGATTGTCTAGAGATGAGATCAGGAACACGTTGAAAATTTAGCCCTGAAAAGAAAAAGTGATGTTTCTTTTCTTTACAAAAAACAACACAGAAACCAAAAAAATAGAGAAAAAGAATTTTTAGTGATGGCAGATTTAGTTCTTTCAGACCAACCTGCCTACTTAAAACTAGTAAAAATGTTAGGTAAAATGTTTTTTAAAAATCTTAAAAGTAATGAGGAGCTCACAATAATAAACAATAAAGGTAATAAGGAAATACAAAACGAAAAGTAAAGGGAAAATAAGAACCTAGTGAAGTAAGCAAGCACAGAAGCTTCTCTTGTCCCAAGAAAGCCACCGTTGCCCTGGGAACATCTGTCTGTCCTGGTCCACTTGAATTATCATTTTGATTTAATTTGCAGGGTGATGGGGACAGAAACTAAACCCTGGACCCACATAAAGTGGTAGTCTATTAGAAGACCTTCTCCACAGTAAGCTGGCTGTAGCTTCAGGGTAAGGGCGAACCATAATAAATTATCCCACACTGTCTTTTAGCCCAAATTTTTATCACCTTAAGTAGTCTAGGGAACCCTGAGCCTTAATTTTGCACTTAAAATAGTTCCAGATTGATAAGGTTGCACGTGCACCTGGCAAAAACATCCATATATCTCTGGAATAAGATTACTATATCCACATACACAAAGAAAACTGGCAGAAACAACAAACAACAGAAAGCAGATACACAAACACTACATATATTAGTATTATTGACACAGACTCTGAAGAAACTATGCTTACATTGTTTAAAGGAATAAAAGACAAGCTTAAAGACAATTGAAGGGAACAGGAAACTGTAAAAAACACGTATCCAATGTTTTTTTAAAGTAGAACCTCTAAGACTGAGCAATACAATAACCAAAATTAAGAATTCACTGGATGACTTTAACATGCCTGAAGAGAGGAATTAGTGAGTCGGAGGATAGACCAGAAAAAGTATCCCGAATGCAACAGGGATGTTAAAAACAAAAGAGGAAAATATGGCAGAGAGCATAAAAGGCAGGGAGAACACAGTGAAAAAATCTAAGATGCAAGGATTGCATTTAACCCTGGCTCCACCACTCACTAGATATGTGACCTTCAACAGATTACTTAACGCCTTTCTGTCTTATTTGTTTCATCTATCAAATGCACTTGACAGTAGAACCTCCCTTATATGTCTGTTATAAGGATAATATAGTAAGATAGATAGATTTGTAAAGTGCTTTCTGAGTTTTGAATAAATAAAATCAGTTTAAATGGAGTTTCAGAAGATGCTGAAAGAAACAACGAGGTACAGGTAATATTTGAAGCAACAGTGGCTGAGAATTTTCATGAATTGCTGAAAAATATCAATTTGCATATTCAAGAATTCCAGTGATTCCCAAGCAAGATAATTAAAAGTAAATCCACACCTAGACTCTTACTGATAAAAGTTCAGAAAACCGACGACAAAGAGAAATCTTAGGAGTAAACAGAGGAAAAAAGAAAAAATACCTGCAAAGAGCTATAGTTAGTCGGACAGTTGGTTTTTCAGCAGTAACAGTGAAAGCTGGAAGATGCTGGAATGATATTTAAAAGCACTAAGTGAGAAAAGGAATGCCAACCTAGAATAATTTACCCTGAAAAAGATATATTTCAAGAGGAAACATAAAACAGGGTATTTTCCGACAAATTGAAAAATTGAATTTGCCACAGCACACTCACACTAATGGAAATTCTAAAAGATTTACTTAAGGCAGAAAAAAAATTATCTCAGATGGAAAGTCTGAGTTTGAAAAAAGAATGAAATGAAAAGAAAATGGTAAATATGTGGATGAATCTATGAACAGTGAGTATATAAAACAAAAGTAATGTCTTATGAGAATTTTTAAAATATATAGAATTGAAAAATATAACAATAGCATTTAAGTGATAAGATAAATATGGTTGTTTGCAATTACACATAAAGTTCTTATATTGACAAGGGCAAGGGTAATGATTACTTTAGACTTTAGGGCAAATATGAATTTCTTTTTTACAGATTTTATTTTTTTCCTTTTTCTCCCCAAAGCCCCCCGGTACATAGTTGTATATTCTTCGTTGTGGGTCCTTCTAGTTGTGGCATGTGGGATGCTGCCTCAGCGTAGTTTGATGAGCAGTGCCAAGTCCGCGCCCAGGATTCGAACCAACGAAACTCTGGGCCTCCTGCAATGGAGCTCACGAACTTAACCACTCGGCCATGGGGCCAGCCCCCACAAATATGAATTTTTAATTTCTAAGATATCAACTGAAAGTATAGAAACAAGACATATTGTCATAGTAAAGAGAAAAAATGGAATGAAATAAATTTATCAATAAAAAGAGACTAAGAAAGGAGAAGAAATACAGTAGACCATATGGGACATGGAAGCACAAAACAGTAAATTAGAATTTAACCCAATTACATTAAATGTAAATGGACTAAATGTTCCAATCTTTAAAAGACAAAGATTGTTATGCTGGATTTTTTAAAAATCCCAGCTATATGTGGTTTGCAGAAAACATACCTAATGCATAAGAATACAGCTTCAGGGTGAGGATGGAAATAAAACACAAGCATGGAAAAAGTATAGTAGGCCAATACTAACCGAAACAAAGTTTGTATAGCTATACTAATATCAGAGATATTAGACATTAAGACAACATTACTAAAAGAAGATCATTTTTTATATATATATAAGGCAGAAATAGAGTTAAAAAGAGAAATTGACAATTGTCTACCATATTGGGATATTTTTAACACACATCTCTCACTACTTGATAGAACAAGCAGACCAATAAATCAGTGGAGGTATAGAAGACTTGAACAGTGTGATTATAAATCAACTAACAGACACATAGAACTCCACACCCAATAATACCAAATAATCTTTCAAACACACAGAAAATATTGATAAAATAAGCTTTACATTCAGTTGAAAAGCAAGTTTCAACAAATTTCAAAAGAATGAATACAGAGTATGTTCTCTACTATGCAGTAGAGGAGAAATTAATATCGAAAGATAACTGGGAAATACTCTTATGGTTGGGATCTCTAAGATCCACTAACAGTAGGTTACCAAAGCTCTCACCTATATATTGCCTAGATCCTAAGCTGTATCACCAAGTTATACCTTGCATCCCACATCATAACCTCTTCCTAACACCTCTGCTCTTTATCTTGTGATCAGTTGTACATGTTGCTCACACTCATCTTTGGTACTTTCTCTCCTATATTGACCTTGGGTTCCTTTCTCAATAATAACTTACATTCTCCTTGAATACGTTTCCTTCTGGTCATTCCAGATGAAAAACCCCACAAAACCCAGACCAGCTACTGAAGGTACTAAATTAGCTCTAGCCTTTAGGACCAGCATTCAAGCTAGTTTTATCCTGTGCTACAAACAGGAGAGAAAAACTATTTCTGCCAGGGATGGGGGTGGCAGCAGTTCTATCTTTAAGCAATTTTGGCCATTGAAAAATTAAGTTTTCTTGAGATGAATTTTTGCACTTTATGTATTGGTTCTAATTTGACCTGTTGATCTGTAGGATAGAGCAGGTCTAAGTCTTTCACCCATCAAATCTTTAAGGGTAATAATCATGCCCTATTTGAATCAAATATTCTACAGCCTTACTGCTTAGGTCCTTCTGTTGTTTTTTAGTAAAGCTGTTTTCTCTCTTCACAATCCGTCTCTCAGAATTACACAAAAAGACAGAGAAAAGGGAGGAGAAAAGATAAGCAAAATAGACGATCAGTTCATGAACTTTGGTACCCCACTAATCGGAATTCCAGGAGGACGAAACAGAGAAAATGGAAGAGGGAGAGTGTTCCACAGATAAAGAGAGAGAAAAATGTTCATGTCAAAAGGATCCACAGATTAGGATGAGTGAAAAATGGCCCACATAAGATCTTAATAACTGCAAGGAGAATAGGCAGGTCACTGCAATACAGTAACACTAATGCTGGCATCAGACTTTTCATTTTCAAAATGGATGTTAACAGCGAAACAAAGCCTTTAATGTTTTGAGGAAAATTATTTTGAACCTAGGACTCTTTAGCCAAATTCTTAACCAAATGTGAAGGCAAAAGTTATATTCTGAAGTGTCAAGATTTAGAAAAATTATTTTTCACACCCCTTCTTGAAGGTGTTTGCCAGCACAATGAAGATGAAGACCAAGAAACAGGAAGATAGGTAGTTCAAGAAATGGTGAAGTTAATCTGAAAACCCATACAAAGAAGGCCTAGAAAGAAACAGGCTGTTAATTGTTAAGCTCCAAGAAAAATGTCTTCAAGAAAACAGGAACTCTAGACAATTAAGTAACATCAGAAATATACTGGAAAATATTAGGTATGTGGTAGAGAAGAAATATATCTCACCACAAGAAAAAATAAATACAATAAGATTTCAAGAAGAAACACTTCCCTATTGGTGGAAAGTAAGACGACAGAATCCATTTGAACTAGCCAGTCTTCTGTGAGGGGCACAGTGGACACGTCATTGTAACTGTACAGAGGAAATACAATTGTAGTAGCCTTCAGACTCTTTAGTGAAAAGTATTTACGTTGTCACAGTAAGCACTTTTTACTGATTTTCAAGTTGTAGAAGAAACATAGCAAAATGTAAAACATATATTTACCGAAATAAATATAAATATATATATAGTGCTAAAATAGGGGTTTAGCTAATGTAAGTTGGGAGGTGGAGGGAAAAGGTAGAGATATTAGTGTGCTTGTCTTATAAACAGAGGATGCAAGAGGAACTGTTGAAGTTGTTAGAATAAAAAATAGAGATTTAAGTATTATTTAAGTTAGGAAAATACTCAGTGGGAGAGCTAATGATAAAGATGTTACTACCAAAATTTCCAGACCAAAAGGGGAAGGAAATGGTGGTGTAAGTGAGCTAATCATCTGTCATCAGAGAGAATAAATAACGTCTAAACTCTGTGAATCCAGATTTACTAGTAGATAACGTCTAAAGTTGATAAATCAGTAAATACAAGTATGAACACATTATTTAGCAGTATGGAGGTAACTACCAAAAGAACTAAACACAAGAAGTTGGACTGATAGTTGGAACCAGATTGTTCCATACTGTTGTACTAAGATCTTCCCTGGCTTCATTTACTGCAACTACCTTAAATTTACAAGGGTCACCTTGCCTGATGTGTTTCACTGTCTAACCATGCAGGATATTATGTAAAGCTACAAAATTCTAAAATTTTTCTTTACTGTGCTATCTAGGTGCAAAAAAAGCCAGACAAAATTAAGGAAAATGTCCTTACTGATAAAGATGAAAAAAAAGGAATGTGGGATTCCATTAAAAGGTAATTACAAATCGATATTTTAACACATAGCTGTAGATCCATCAGGAGTCTAGTATGTGGAAGCCCTGCCGAAGGTGAACATTTAAGTGAGGCATAGATCCTCTCCTGTAGGAAGGATGAAATACATGAATAAACGTTAATAATACAAGACAGGAAACTGGAGCTGTAAGACAGTTGAAAATAAAGTGCTCTAAAAACCAAGGGAGAAAAAGGCTATATCCAGTTAGGAGGAACCTCAGAAAAGACTCCTTGGAGAAGTGTGTGGCTAGGATGTGTTCTAAACGATGGACAGTATTTCAAAAGTTGAAGATAAAATGAAGGTACTTGGTTACGTGAAGTCAAAAAGATTGGGTATGTTCCTCAAGGAACAGAAAGTAGCCCAGGTTAGCTGGGACATTGACTATAATGATCTATAAGTTAGATTGGGACCTATATTAGTTAATCAAAAAAGGAATATATTGGCTCACATATCTAAAGAGTCCATGATGACTCTTTGGGCATTCAGATGATGGGATCTAGAAACTTTCTCTATCTCTTAGGTCAGTTATCTGTACCTCTCCTTCATTTTCAGATAAACGTTTCTGAGGGAAGGTTTGCCATCTCCAGTGGGAAGAGATTGTTTCTTTCCAAATAGTACCAACAGAAGTTCTAAAGTTGACTTAGTGGTCCAGCTGTAGCATGTGTCCCAAACTGAACTTACCGCTGTGATTCTGATTGACCAAGCTTGGGTCATATACTTACCTATAGAGCCAGCGAGATGGCCTGTCCCACCTAAACCTCGTAGAATGAAATTGGAGGAGGAATGGTCACGCCTCCCCACCCCCATCCCCACCCTCCCCCAAAGCTGGCCAAAATACTAGGTTATTGTTCCTAGAAGTGTAAAGGATGTTAGGCGAAAATAAAAGCTGCCTGCTGTATTCCACATCATAGAGAACTTTGAAAGTCTATTTTAGAGATTTGAACTTAATTTGAATTATGTTGAAGAACCATTGATCATTTTTATCAGGGGTAAGAAATAGAAACTTTAGGCCAAATAAGTTTAACAGCCTAAGCAGATTTTGTTAGACCAATCAGCACTCCCATCATTTTGGATTTCGCCCAGTTTAGGCCTGTTTTTCTATAGTTGACTCTTTGTTTGATAAGAAGAATCATGTTACTGTGTCAGAATGTGTATCGAGCTAGTTGCTGATAGAGAAAGGCTCAAGCTCACTCACTTTGAAATGATTTGGAAGGTAGCTGTGTTTGAGAGGGGATGATGAAACAGAATCTGGACATGTTAGAGAGTGTCTGTCCATGACCTTTCATTAAAACCAAAAGGCAGAAGCAAGAATGAATGAAGGTAACTGTTAAACTACGGCATAGCCGCTTGCTATGTACAAAAAGGACACCAAAACCAAAATAGCACTAAGAGTTAGAAAGAAGGTAAGTTTTGGGGATGGTAACTTCTCCAGTATTGTGTATATTATACTGCTTTCACTTTTGTCTTACTTTTAATCCTGACTTAGAGTGATTTCCCCCCCCACTGAATCAATTGTATGTGTCTTTTTATTTGCTGATTATAATAAGAAAAGATTTGAAAAATGATTCTGTCATAACAGTTCCTATTTGGCAAAATATATTCCACAATGATTATAAACTGTTTAGTTTTCCAAATTTTAGTCACTCTAAGTACCATTGCATATAAAAATGAGATTTTTAATTAAATGAAATTTTTAAATTGGAAAAAGAAAAAATTATATACTATGAACAGCCCAAATAAAAGGTTCAGTTACTTTTATATAGGAGATGGAGCATATCAAAAAAAAGCTGGTATGGGTCTAAATAGTGTTGAAGACAACAGCTGGTCCCAGATGAAGTGATCGTGACGTAGACCAGTGAATGGGTGTAGCTCCCTAATGCCCCTTGTTCCTCAAGGAGGGGCACCCAAGGTGCAGAGGTTTCCAGCTCTAAATTATAGCTGCCTTTTAGGACATTTTATTCTGGGGGAGCCACATGGGCAGCGCTCAAGGACCTACCCTCTTACCATGTATGAAAATTCTTGCTGTGCTATATTACACACTTGTGCCTTCTGTTTCTCCCCTCGTTATTGGCCTGTTCAGTAAAGTTTCGGTACATTAGATGTGGCCATGGCATGCCATAACTCATTTTTTGTTCTCAAAACAACTCTTGTAACTCACAGAGATTCAAAGATAGTACCTCATTAACCCAGAGACAATATAATTGCATTCTATGTTATAAATTTTTTAAAAATCATAGAACTTTGTGATTTGTCATATGTTTTAATATTAATAATTCACAATTGTTAGGATAAGAACTTGTTTATAGTGTAATAATTCTTCATTTTGAAAGGCATTCCTATTTTTATTGCTTATCAAATTTAGTATTTATATAAAGTTTGCAGATGTGTATTAAGAAACTGTCAATCACTACTTTTTTATTCCAAGTTTCACAAGAAGCTTGCATAAAGAAAAAGACAAAAAGGAAACAGACGTTCTAAACATTTTTTCAGTTGCTTCTGGCCATTTATATGAACGCTTTTTAAGGTAGGTATATTTTTGATCTAATGTTTTGAAAAGTAATACATTTACATGGTTCAAAAAGAATTTCAGAAGTTCAAAAGAATAAAATAAGGTGTAGTGAAAACATCTCCCACCTCTGTTTTCTTGATACCCAGTTCACTTTCCCACAGGCAACTAATATTATTACTTTCATTTCCTGCCAAAGATATCTGTAGACAAGCAAATATATATATATATATATATTTATTTATGTATATATATTTAACTCCTTTTTACCCAAATAGTAACAAAGATTATACTGCTCTGCACCTTTCTTTTTTCTTTCTTTTTTTTTACCTACAATTATGGGGAAAATATGTTTTTTAAATACAGTGAAATTTCTTGAGTTTGATACAGAATATCAGTGTTCTTGAAGGCTATAAAATGAACATATTTTGTAACAAGATAATGTGTGAAAAAAAGTATATGTAGTAAATTTTCCTTTTCCAGTGAAGAAATACCTGTTTCATAAAAAGGAGGAGGGGGTTTGTGTGGAAGAAAGCATATTTACAAACTACAATGGGCTATTTTTTAACTGTTTAGATAGAAGGATCCTAGAGAATGCCTCAAAACTGTTTGAATGTGTTGATATTTTAAGATGGAACATCTGTATCTTCTCCAGTGAGAGGGCTGTGATAGCAAAACAAGTGACCTGTCAACTTGTCAGGCTTCAAGTTTTGCACACCTGATATTAATTACACCATAAGAGAGCCGAGATTAGACTGTAGTTCAGCTAAGCAGGACTATTTCAGACTAGCTGCTTTCTTTGTCAGCTGAAACAAACAAAAGCAATCAATTTAGTCTGTCAGGTGTATGTGTGTGTGTGTCTATATATATATACTGATACATTACATGCTTGAGGAGCAGCCATGACATTTGAAAGTACTTCAGTCTGTTTCTCCATAATTCATAGTGAAAAACTTCTAAGTATTGCCTTTAAATATTTAAAAGTCTTAAGAAAAGTAGGATGAACTACTATTAATGTTGTTTGTGTTTAATGTTTTTTATACAGAATTATGATGCTTTCTGTTTTACGTAACACCAAAACACCAGTGAAATTCTGGTTTCTGAAAAATTATCTCTCACCAACATTTAAAGTAAGTATATTAACCTTTTTGTTATAGAATGGTTAAAATTTGAATAGTAAATTCTTTATATCATTGCAGGTTCATATAACATCTCTCTTTTCAGAATGAGTCTTTTGAAATGTATATTTACTCAAATTATTATTTTTAGTCAGTTTTAAAACTTTGGTATTCAGTATTTTTTATCTAGCTTAAGAAAAATTCTGTGCTGTTTTCATTTAAAGAATTGTTTAAAAGGACAGGAGGTGGTTTATTTTTAAGTAAACTCAAAATCAAAAGGATTAGTAGTTTTTCATGATAATGAATATAATTAAATAAAACTTGGCAATGAGAAATATGTACAGTTTGTCAATAAAAAGATTTGAATTCTGTTATATTTTGACAAAGATAGGCTAGGAGAGTGGTATGCAGAAAGGATGAAAACTGCCATAGAAAATAGTTTGATGGTACCGAGAACAATAGGCTGTTTTATCTCTGTGCAGCGCGTTGATTGCTGTGGCAGTTAGGGCACTATATTTGGAAGTCTGAGGCTTTTTGTGTTGAGAAGTTTTCAGATGGCCTGTTGGATTACCCTTTACTCAGCCCCACACTCCTGCTGCAAAGTGTACCTGGTTTCTTCCTATTCTTACTACAAGATAGGCTGATCTATGAAAATTAGGATCTTATTCAGCCAGTTTAAAGGAGTCTTCTATTTCTAGGCCAAAACCGGTGGTCAAAGCAGAAATAAAAATAGGCATGCATGCTTTTACTCCTTAATATTGTCAGGCGCATTGCTAAGTACTTTACCTACATTATTCTGTTGCTCTTCATAAAGTCTTATTCCCAGAAAACCAAGACTCAGAAATTACATAACTGGCCTGCACAGTTGGGAGGTATCCAAGACCACCCTTAGGTGCAGTAACCCACTAGAAGGACTCACAGAACTCAGAAAAGCAATTATACTCACAGTTATAGCTTCTTACAGCAAAAGGCTGCAGATTAAAATCAGCAAAGCAAGGAGACACATAGAGCAAGGTCCAAGGGAGACCAGACTCAGAGCTTCCAGTTGTCCTCTCCCAGTGGAGTCATGCAGACAGAGCTTATTTCTCCTAGCAGAAATGTGTGATCATACATGTGGAGTATTGACACCTAGGAAGCTCGCTCAAACTTGAGTATCCAGAGCTTTAATTGGAGGGTAGCTGCGGAGACCCATGTGACAGCCACTGTGGCTGACCTGAGCCTCTGGCCCCTGGAGGATGAGCTGATACCTTGTAGCCCAAGGTCCCCACCATATGTCACCTTGTTAGCCTAGGCTGTCTGATGTGACCCAAGGTCCCCAGGTAAATAAAATCAGTCTTACCAGGCAGGACAGTCCGAGGATAGGGGTTACTCCCAGGAGCCTGGGGCAAAGGGCTCAACCCTTCTTTGAGCAAGATTTGTCCTTTATAGCACAGGCCTGAGGTCAAACAGCTAATTGGGAACTTAGCTGAGATCTGAACCCAAGCATTCTGACCTCAAAGCCCAGGAGCTTAACCCTTATGTAACAGCTCCTCTGCCCTCACCACCAAGAGTGCCGCCTCCTGAGCTCGTCTGGCAGTGGACAAAAAACTAAAAAGAACCCATAAATGCAGACAAGAATTAGTCTGTATTTAGTAACAAACTAGTTTTAACAAACTAGTTTTTTAACATGTTATCCTCCTAGGCAAACACTGAATAGGGGGATTTAACTCTACATAAACCGAGATAATAAAATCTTAAAGATTCTCTTAGCAGGAAATGGTATTATTCACTAGAAATATACTGCTATGTCTGAATAAAAGTCTTTCCCCACTACATGGCCAAAAGTAATACCGTATCTGAAATAGTATTTCCCTTATTTTTGTAATGTATTTCTTTCTCTCAAAACGTTTGTCTTTTAAAAACTTTTCAGTGAAGTATGGTATATACAAGTCATAAGTGTGCAGCTTCAGTGAATTTTTATAAACTTAAAACACCTGTGTAACCAGCAACCGTATACAGAAACAGAAATTCCTGGTACCCTAGATCCTTTCCCTCCAGTGTTAAAAAACATGCCTCCTGGGGCCAGCCGGGTGGCGCAGCGGTTAAGTGCGCACGTTCTGCTTTGGCAGCCCGGGGTTCACCAGTTTGGATCCCCAGTGCTGACATGGCACTGCTTGGCAAGCCATGCTGTGGTAGGCATCACACATATAAAGTAAAGGAAGATGAGCACGGATGTTAGCTCAGGGCCAGTCTTCCTCAGCAAGAAGAGGAGGGTTGGTAGCAGATGTTAGCTCGGGGCTAATCTTCCTCAAAACAAAACAAAACAAAAACATACCTCCTCTCTTCCTTCAAATCTTTGGAATTAAACCTACTTAGGGAATAATCCTTTCCTGGCCATACTGTGTAAAATTGCAGTCCCTGCCAACAGTGTATTTCATTAACTGCTCTAGTTTAAACAGAATAAGATACTCTAAGCCTATAAGACACTGAATCAAATATCACATATTCAGACCACGATAACTACCTTGTATTTTCAATCCTTGAATTAAATAGTCATAAATATCTCACATGAAACTCATGTATAGAATCTAATTTATCAGTTTGTAACTCATTTTGTGTTTTTTGTGGGGGTGGTTTTGGTGAGGGAGATTGGCCCTGAGCTAACGTCTGTGCCAGTCTTCCTGTGTTTTGTATGTGGGATGCCGCCACAGCATGGCTTGATGAGCAGTGTGTAGCTTTGCACCTGGGATCCGAACCTGCAAACCCCAGGCTGCTAAAGCAGAGTGCGTGAGCTTAACCACTACGCCACTGAGCTGGCCCCTCATTTTGTGTTTTTTGTACACCCTTTTTATCTTTTTGTCTCTCTGACTAACCAATGTGTTGGCAAATACATAAACTGTTTGATGCATAGGTGCTCCAATATCCAAGGGCTTTTCCTTCTGTAGTCAGGTTTTCTCAAGTCAAACTTTAGTTGTAAAAGTAGGGGAACATTTATTGTAGTTAATAAGCTTGCTAGTTAATCTAGTGTACCTGTTTCTTAATGTCATTAAGTTATATAGTTTTATATATTCTTTATTTTTATATTTGTCATCATTTTCATATTTCTCACTAATAGGTATAAGTTGTAGAAGTACACATTTTACCAATTAGTTTGTAACAATTTATAGTAACCTCTACCTTTTAAAGTGTTAATTTTTTCTCTAAAATAAAAACTCCTTTCTCTTCTTGAACATATTCTTTGATTTATGTGTATGTGTTTGTTTTTAGGAGGTAATTCCCCACATGGCTGAGAAATATGGATTCCAGTATGAACTAGTCCAATATAAGTGGCCCCGTTGGCTTCATCAGCAGACTGAAAAGCAAAGGATTATTTGGGGTTACAAAATTCTTTTCCTTGATGTCCTTTTTCCTCTAGCAGTGGACAAAATCATTTTTGTTGATGCTGACCAGGTAATAAGATTAACTGTTGTTTTTAGTACTTAAACTTTCTTCTATACTTCTACCTGAGTGTAGGGACTCAGTTTATGTTGCTGGTGTTTATTATTATCTTTGTTGCTATTCTATGCAAATGTACAAGACATACTTATAATATATAAGCAAAGTATCTCTTAAAAAAAAAAACTGTCAGGGGCCGGCCCTGTGCCTAGTGATTGATTTCAGTGCACTCCACTTTGGAGACTCAGGTTCAGTTCCCAGGCACAGACCTACACCACTTATTGATGGCCATGCTGCAGCAGCAACCCACATACAAAATAGAGGAATATTGGCACAGATGTTAACTCAGGGCAAATCTTCCTCAAGCAAAAAGAGGAAGATTGGCAATGGATGTTAGCTCAGGGCAAATCTTCCTCAGCAAAAAAAAAAAAAAAAAAAAAAAAAATACCACTAGAATTCCAGGGAGAAATCAAAGGTATTGCAAAAAGTACCATTTATTATTTAGGACATGGCAGTTTTCTCTCTGAAGTAGTAGTTTTTTTTTTTTTTTTAGTTTTGGTCATTAAAAGTAAAACAAATGCTTACATTAGTCATAATATAAGTAGTTATATGAGTTCCTATGAATGTGAGCTGATGTTTGTTTAAAATAAGCTCAGTCTTCTTGCTGGAAAAGTTAGCTAATTACACATGACTCTCCTCTTGTTTTTCCACTTCAACAGCATTCTTTGACACTTAGCCAAAAACCAAGTCCTCATCATTCTACCACTTGAGGAAAAGAAAATGTCCCAAGTTTGGCCAAAAAAATCATTATGGTACTCAGCTTTCAAAATTTATCTATCCAAAAATTATTATGACTTTTCACCTTCTCTCCTTGCATGCCTTTGTAATCATTGATGGGAAAAAATATTTGAAAAATACACAGAATTTCTAAGAACAGTAATATGTAAATATTAATGCACAAGTTATTGTTTATATTTAGGACAAAAAGTATATTTTTAACTCCTATATTAGAATTTACTTCTATTATAAACTTTATTTTTTTATTTTCAAAATGGATAAATATGAATTATTATAATTAAAAACTAAGAAAACAGGCAAGCGTAGGTGATAAAGTAAGCATTTCTGTATATGCCATCTAACGTAAAATTTATTTCTCCTACCTTCCCCCACATTTACAGGAATATTTTTCCAGCAGACTAGAGTCTATTAAAAATGAAACATACTAACATTATTTCATTAAAGCCATTGAGGATAATCAGGAGATTTTTCTTTATGTTTCAAACTAATATTTGCCAATATACAATAATGGAGATTTATAATAAAAATAATTTTGAATTATTAATCCATACCTTGAGAAACTAAAAGCTATGCACTTACGTGATATTTAATTCCTTCCCAAAATACATTTTATTTAAACTATCGTGGTTAAAAATGATGTAACAAACTATTCTTCTTAATGAGTAAGACCACTGTCGTGTAGACTAGGTATATAAATTTTAGGTTTCTTTTAATCTGTAAGGACAAGAGAAAAAAATAGAAACTTAATAGACTCATACTGCACAAAAGAACTGTGAGGAAAATGCAGTTCTCTCTGTTTCTACAATAAGGTAATGATGATTTGAGATTTGCAAAAAAGGGCTCATATTATTTTATAGTTTTGATCAGAGAAACTATTTTAATTTAGATCGTGAGACATGACCTAAAAGAACTTCGAGATTTCAATCTGGATGGAGCTCCTTATGGATATACTCCGTTCTGTGATAGCCGCACTGAAATGGATGGATATCGCTTCTGGAAAACAGGATACTGGGCATCACATCTTTTAAGAAGGAAATATCATATCAGGTAAGAAAATTCATACTCTTACCTTTTAGTAAATAAATAACTTATTGAATCCCTATGCTCAGTTTTCTTAAAAATTATACAAAAATGGCAACCAATTATATAGTGCTTATTACGTGCCAGTCACTCTTATAAGACTTTACATATGTATTAACTCATCAAATCTGTGTGATGACCTTTTGAGATACACTTATTATCCCCATTTTATAGATGTGGATACTGAAGCATACAGCATTTATCTAACTTGCCCAGGTTTATGCTCTTAAGTACTTAGCTGAGCCAAGAGTTAAACCCAAGTAAGATGGCTCAAGGATATGCTCCTAACTACTGCAGGTTTAAACTGAGTTTAGCGAATAACAAAATAAAGATACTTTCTTCAAGCTGTTATTGTTTTGCAGGGCTTTGAGTTTCATGAGATCTTGGGAAAACCTGAGGTGACCCTAAGAGGATATGGGTCCTAACAGTATTATATCCAACTTCAAACTCCTTGGAAACAGCATTAGACATTGGGAGCAAATTTATGAAAGGATTCATTATTATTAGACTCAAGGATATTTAAAATTAATACCATTACTGTGGACAATCACTGGGGGAAAGTAGAATACATGCACGACATAGTCTATCAAGGAGTATTCATTTTTTGCAGCGCCTTATATGTAGTGGATCTCAAGAAGTTCAGGAGAATTGCAGCAGGTGACAGGCTCCGGGGCCAGTACCAGGCTCTCAGTCAAGATCCAAACAGCCTTTCAAACCTAGATCAGGTAAGTAAAATGCCCACAGAATAATTTTCAGTACATAGGTGTAGACTGCTCCAACTCCCTGCTTGTGAACTTCAGAATCTTATGTTTTCAGCCTCTTTCTCCCCTCTGTGCAATTCTCTATTGGATATCTTGACTTAGATATAACTTTTTCACTTCAAGCTCAACATTGTCGAAACTAATAGTATTTTATCCTCACTTTCCCGTCCTTAAACCTCTTCTTCCCCCATCTCACTTACCCTGTCTTTCTCTCACTTGGTTCCACCATCGTTTAAACATGTCTCTCTCTCGCTAATCTTTTAAGACTAACTCCCATCCTCTTGTGCCCCACCTGGCTACTGTTTTACTTTTTGTTTTTCCTAACAAACACTTTTTTTCTTCATACCTCAGTAATTTCTAGATTCACCTAACCTGCTACTCAGAACCTCCCAGAGTTATGGGTATAAGGAGTACACCTTCCCCAAGAGGGTCACTGGGAATGATGATAAGCAGGTCCGCTTCTGCTTTGCCCCCGTGGACCCATGTAGTTCTTCCAGATGGTAACACAGCACCATGTAATGGTTGGTGATTTAGAATATAATGCCGCATCTGGAGGATGACGCTTCACCCTTGCAGGGTATGGTCTCCCAGGTAGCACCTCTGTGTGCCTTCAGTAAACCATTTCATGCCTCTGTCAGGCCAGCAGTTTCTAGGTGGTGCAGTATGTGAGGGGAACATGGGATCTCTTGGTCATGTGCCCTCTGCTATGTTTCTTTGCTGTAAAGTGGGTCTCTTGGTCTAGTGCAATATTATATGGAATCCGATGTCAGTAGATAGCTCTGAAGCCCTTGGATAAGGGTGCTGGCTAAGTCTCTGAGAGCAGGAAAGGCAAACCCATACACAGAGTATGTGTATATTTTAGTTCAGAAGAATCTATGCCCCTTCCAGGGTAGAAAGAGTCTGGTGTAGTCACCTTGCCACAAAACAGTTGATTTGTCTTTGTAAAGTGTAAATGCTGCATCAGAAGCTCAGTGTTTGTCTCTGCTGCTGACAGCTGTAAGAGCTAGAACAGCCTTGGTTAAGTAGGAACCCATGCTATTGGGCCCATACGTAGTCTCCATCTCTGCCATCATGACTACTCCCTTCATGTACTCATTGTGCCGTTGGAGTGGCCAATGACCAAAGCTGGCTGACATCAAAAGGCCACATCATTCTGTCTGGTTGGTCATTTAGTGCTGCTTCTGTGTTGAATGCTTTCTGGTGGATATTTAACTTGCAATATGCAAAGATCTTGACAATTTTTGCCACCCCAGAGGTTCATTTATAAGCCTCTACCCCAGAATTTCTTGTTCTTAATCTTCCTCTTTCTGGGATCCTGACCAATCAGCCAAGCCATTCACCATTTCACATGAATTTATATATATTTTAGTCTTAGGTTACATCTCTGTGTTACATACAAAGTACATGATAAGGTGTGTCATCTGAAGCAGTTAAAACAATTCTCAGAGGTAAATTCATAGCACTAAGTACGTCTATTAGAAGAGAAAAAGGTCTCAAATAAATAATCTCAGCTTCTACCTAGAAACTAGAAAAAAAAGCCAGATAACACCAAAGTAAGTGGAAAAGGGGGAATAATTAAGATGGGCGTGGAAATCAGTGAAATGAAAAATCAGGAAAATGGTATATTTTCATAGATTTTCCTGTAAAGTCAAAACTGTTTCTTTGAGAAAATTAACAAAACTTATAGACCTCTAGCCAGACTGATCAGAAAAAAGATAAAAGACGCAAATTACTAATATAGAAGTGAGAGACATGACAGCATAGTATCTACAGGTATTGAAAGAATAATGAGGGACTATTATAAACAGCTTTATAGTAGTAAGTTAAACAATTTCTATGAAATGGACAAATTACATAAAAGATACAAACTACCAAAATGTACTCAAAGTGAAATAGGTAACCTGCATAGCCCTGTATCAATTGAAGAAATGGAATTTAGTTTAAATCTCCAGACCCAGATAGCTTCAAAGTGAATTCTCCCAAACATCAAAGAAATAATACCAATTCTACACAAACTCTTCCAGAAAATTGAAGAGGAGGGAATACTTCTCTACTCATTTTATGAAGCCAGCATTCTCTTGACATCAAGACCAGACGAAGACGTTACAAGAAAGGAAAACTGCAGACCAACATTCCTCATGAACAGATGTAAAAAGCTTTAATAAAATTTCAGGAAACCAAATCAAGCAATATATAAAAAAGACCCTATATCGTGCCTAAGTGGACTTTATCTCAGGAATGCAAGGTTCATTCAGTATTGAAATATCAATCATTGTAATTCACTGTATTAACAGACTGAAAAAGAAAAACCATATGACTGCTAAGTAGATGCAAAAGAGCATTTGATATACTCCAATATCCATTCCTAATAAAAACTCTCAGTGAACTAGGACAGGGAGGGAACTTCCTCAACCTGATAAAGGACATCTATGAAAAACCTGTAGCTAGCATCGTACTTAACGGTGAAAGACTGAATACTTTCCCCCTAAGATCAGGAACAAAGCAAGAATATCCACTCACGATTTCAACATTGTAATAGATGTACTAGACAGTACAGCAAGGCAAGAAAAAGAAATAAAAGGCATCCAGATGGGCAAGGAATAAGTAGCTGTCCTTTTTTTCAGACAATATGATCATCTATGTAGAAAACCCTACACATTCTACTAAAAAGCTACGAGGAACTAACAAATGTGTTTAACAAGGTGCAAGGTACAAGATCAGGATATGAAAATCAATTCTACTTCTGTGTACTAGCAACAAATTATTGGAAATTGGAATTAAAAAGATACTGTTTCTAATAGCATTTTTAAAATTAATGACTTAGATCAATCAGACTTAAGACGTGTAGACTAAAAACTATCAGACACTGCTGAGAGAGATTAAAGATCATCTAAATAAGTAAAGAGATATACCTTGTTCATGAGTCAGAGTATTTATGTGATTTCTCCCCTAATTGGTCTTTAGATTTAATAGAATTCCAATAAAAATGTAGGCTTTTTTCCTATAGACTTTCTTGTATAAACTTACAAAGTTGATTCTGAAGTTCATATAGAAATGCAGAAGACCTAAAATAGCAAAAACAACTTTGAAAAAGAACAAAGTTTGAGGTCTTAGATTATGTGATTCCAAGACTTAATATAAAGCTACTGTAATCAAAACAGTGTGGTTTGGTGTAAAGATAGACAATTCAGTCCATGAATCAGAATTAGAGCCACAAGTATGGGCAATTGACTTTTGACAAAGGTGCACAGGCAGTGCAGTGGAGAAAAGATAGCCTTTTCAACAAGTGGTGCTGGAACAATTAGACATCTATATGCAAAACAAAAACTTCCAATTCGTAACACACCAGATACAAAAATTAACTCAAAACACATATAGATCTAAAGCTAAAATGTAAAACTATAAAACTTTTAAAAGAAGATAGGGGAAAATCTCTGTGGCCTTGGATTACGCAGAGATTTTTTTTTAGATATGTTGTTAAAAGCACAATTCACAAAAGAAGGAAATTGATAAATATATAAAGAACTTTCAAAACTCATTAATAAGAAAGTAAACAATCTGATTTTCTTTAAATCATATTTTAACAGATCATTCATCAGGGATGATGATCAAGTGGCAATAAGCCCATGAAATGATGATACAGATCATTAGTTGTTGGGGAGATGAAAATTAAAACAACAGTAATTCTGCACACCTATTAGAATGGTTAACATTAAAAAGACTGGCCATGCCGAGTGCTGACAAGGACGTGCAGCAGCTGGAACTCCTGTACATTCCTGATGCGCATGTAAAATGGTACAGCCATTTTGGGAAACTGTTCGATGATTTCTTATAAATTTAAATTTACACCTACCATATGACCAGTCATTCCACTTTGAGGCATTTACCCAAGAGAAATGAAACCATATGTCTACATAAAGACTTGTGCGTGAATAGTCATAGTAGCCTTATTTGTAAAAGCCAAAATCTAGAAACAACCTTGTCTTAGTTATCTATTGCTGCATAACAACTTACCCCAAAACATAGCAACTGAAATAACAGTTTCTGTGGACCAGGAATCAGGGCCTGACTTAGCTGGGTGTTCTGCTTCACAGTCTTGCACAAGGCTGTGGTCATTGTGTTGACGCAGGGACTGCCACCTAATCTGAAGACCTAACTGGGCAAGGGCATTCATGTGGTTGTGGGCAGGATTCACTTCTTCAAGAACTGTTTCACTGAAGATGTTATTTCCTTGCTTGATGTTGACTCAGGAAATCATCAGTTTCTTGCCAGCTGGCCTTCTCCATTAGGGCAAACGTACCAGAAGGGTCAGAGGAGAGAGAATGCCAGCAAAACAGAAGTCACAGTCTTTTGTAATCTAATCCCAGAACTGATATCCTATTACTTTTGCCATTTTCTCTTTGTTAGAAGGAAGTCACTAGGTCCAGCCCCACTCCAGGAGAAAGAATTGCACAAGAGAAGGGGTCCCAGGAGGCAAGGATTGCTGGGAACCATATCAGAAGCTGCCTACCACAAACCCAAATGTCTATCAAGAGGAGATTGGATAACAAGATGATGATATATCCATAGAATGCTACTACTCAACAGTAAAAAGAAATGAATTATTCGTACATGTAACAACATGGCTCAATCTAAAAATAATTATGCTGATCTAAAGCCAGTCCAAAAGTATACATATTGTATGATTCTATTTGTATAATATTCTAGAAAATGCAGACTAACCATAGTGACAAAAAGCACTTCATTCTTGCCCAGGAACTAGGTAGGGTGAATGTGGGAAGGACAGGAGGACAGAATTGCAAAAGGGCACGAGGGAACTTTGGGATATATTCAGTGATCTTGATTGTGGTCATGGTGTCAGAGGAATATTTCTATGCAAAACTTAATCACACTGTACCCTTTAAATATGTACAGTGAGGGGCCAGCCTAATGTCATAGTGGTTAGGTTCGCGCTCTCTGCTTCAGCGGCCTGCGGTTCATGGGTTCAGATCCTGGGCGCAGACCTACACACCACTCATCAAACCATGCTGTGGTGGCATCCCACATACAAAACAGGGGAAGACTGGCACAGATGTTAGTTCAGCAACGATCTTGCTCACCAAAATATATATACATTTGTACATAGATGTATATGTATGGTGAGTAGACTGGCATAAGTTTAGACTATAGATCAAGGAATAGAATTGAGAGTCCAGGAATAAGCCCATGCATCTATGGTCACTTGATCTTTCACAAGCATGCCAGGATGGGGAAGAAATAGCTTTTTCCACAAAGGTGCTGGAACAACAGGCTATCCACATGTAAAAAATTAAGTTGGACCTCTGCCTCACACCATATACAAAAATTAACTCAAAAAAGATCAAAGACCTGAATGTAAAGAGCTAAAACTATAAAACTCTTAGAAAATATTGGCCTAAATCTTTGTGACTTTGGATTAGGCAATGGTTTCTTAGATATGAAACCAAAAGTACAAACAACAAAAGAAGAAAATAGATAAATAGGACTGCATCAAAATTAAAAACTTTTGTACATTAAAAGATACAAGAAAGTGAAAAGACAACCCACAGAATGGGAGAAAATATTTGCACATCGTATATCTGATAAGAGACTAGTATCAAGAACATATAAAGAGCTCTTACAACTCAATAACAAAAAGACAACCAGTTTAAAAAATTGTCAAAGGGGGCTGGCCTGGTGTCATAGTGGTAAAGTACACATGTTCTACTTCGGTGGCCCAGGGTTCACCGGTTCTGCTCCCAGGTGCAGGCCTACATGTCGCTCATCAAACCAAGCTGTGGCAGGCATCCCATATATAAAGTAGAGGAAGGTGGGCACAGATGTTAGCTCAGGGCCAATTGTCTTCAGCAAAAAGAGGAGGATTTGTGGCAGATGTTAGCTCAGGACTAATCTTCCTCAAAAAAATAAATGGTCAAAGGATTTAAATAGGTATTTTCCAAAGATGATATACAAATGGCCAATAAACACATGAAAAAATGTTCCAGCCTCATTGGTCATTAGGAACTGCAAATCAAATCCACAATAAGATACTACTTCATACCTACTAGGATGGCTATAATAAAAACGATGGACACTAAAGCATTGGCAAGGATATGGACAAATTGGAACCATCATACACTGCTGATGGGAATGTAAAATAGTGTAGCCAATTTGGAAAACCGTGTGGCAGGTCCTCAATCAATTAAACATAGAGTTACCAAATGACTCTGCAATTCCACTCCTAGGTATATACCCAAGAGAAGGCCCACACAGGAACTTGCACAGAAATGTTTATAGCAGCATTATTCATAAGAACTGGAAAGTGGAAACAACCCAAATGCCCATAAATTGATGAATGGTTAAACAAAATGTGGTATATCCATGAAATGGAATATTATTAAGCCACAAAAAGGAATGAAGTACTAAAACATGTTACAACAAGGATGGATCTTGAAAACATTATGCTAAGTGAAAGAAGCCAGATGTAAGAGAACACTTCGTGTTATATGATTTTATTTATATGATAAGTCTAGACTAGAGAAACTCATAGAAAAAGTAGATTATTGTTTACACAGAGGGTAAGGGAGAATATAAGAGGAGAATGAGTGAAATAATTAAGAAAGGGTTAGAACAGAATAGACATATGTATATATTGTCTGACAACATTAAGGTCCCCCTTAAGATCTCTGTTCATGAAGTTAAATGAAGGCAGTCTGCATGGGTTGTGTGTGTGTCTGTGTGTGTTGCCAGCCGTGTCTAGTTGCAAGAGTGCAAGTAAAGAGGTTTGGATTTAACCAGGACTACAATTTTCCCAAGCGAGTACAACTAACTGAGAAGAGTAAGGCAATGGAGAGTATATTCAAGAGATTAACTATAATAATTAACCATGAAAATTAAGCTATGGGAGCAAAGACATCAGGGAGTAAGGGACAATGAAGTAGTAAAAGGATCAATTGATTGGAGGTCCCGGTGAGGGTCACAAGGTATTGATATCTGAGTATTTGATAGAGTGAGCTGAAAATCAAGAGATGGTCAGAGAGTGAGAGCATGAAATTGAAATTATGTAGGAGTTGGCTAGGTCAGGACCATGGGAGAAAGTGGCTGAGACAAGATGACAGACCAGGTTATTTGAGGAATGGATTCCAAAAATAAGGGTGTTGGAAAAAATTAAGCTTTGTTTTTTTTAATGAACTTTATTTTTTTAGATCAGTTCTGATCTAAAATGATTTTTACAGAAAAAAATTGAGCAGAAAGTACAAATAATTCCCATATTTGGGGTTCTCTATTCTATTCCATTGATCTATTGTTGCGTATTCTTTTGCCAATACCACATTAATTACTGCAGATTTTAATAGTATGATGTCAAGTTCAGTAGTTTCATTCTCTGACTTTGTTCTTCAATACTGTGTTTACTATTCTCTGAGTCTTTTACCTTTCCATGTAAACTTTAGCATTGGTTGGTCGATATCCACAAAATAATTTTCTGGGAATTTGATTGAGATTGTGTTGAATCTATAGATCAAGTTGGGAAGAATTAACATCTTAACAATATTGAGTCTTCCTATCCATGGACATGGAATATCTCTCCATTTATTTAGATCTTCCTAGATTTCTTTCATCTGAATTTAGTAGTTTTCCTCACGTGGAGGAACATATTTTGTTAGATTTATACCTAAGTTTTCTGTTAGTTTGGTTTTTTTGGGGGGGTGGGGGGGTTGCTGCTAATATATAAGGGTATTATGTTTTTTATTCTAATTGTTCATTGCTGGTATATAGCAATTGACTTTTTTATATTAACCTTGTATCCTAAAACTTTGCTATAATTGCTTATTTGTTCCAGGAGGTTTTTTGTTGATTTTTGGGATTTTCTGCATAAACAATACCGTCATCTGTGAACAAAGACAGTTTTATTGCTTCCTTTCCAATCTGTATACCTTTTATTTCCTTTTCTTGTCTTGTTGCATTAGCTAGGACTTTCAATTTGGTGTTTAATAAGATTGTGGAGAGAAGAACCCTAAAATTATGAATCTTGAAACAGATGAGACAACTCACACACATACCTGTCATGGCCTCTGGGAGAGAGGAGCATCCCCTTTGCTCTGGAAAGCAAATAGATATTCTCTGGGGAGAGAAGGGGGAGGGCTCTACAACCCTGGCTTATAAACAAATATCTCCAGGGAAGGCATCTCCAAATCTCTGCAGAGGTCTCTCTTTTCAACTTATTAGGCTCATTTGCCACTTAAACATCCTTTAACCCCGGTGCCAGCAATCTTTACTTAGAAAGCCCTAAGCTTGCAGAAATGTGAAGATATTCATGGAGCATTGTTTCCTAACAGGGAAATGAAAAGTCGCCTCAGAAGCTGGAGAGTTTGGTGGTGACTAACATAAACAGTAATAGAAGGCACAGTTTGAGGGATTAATCCTGGTATTTCAAGGCAGAGAGAAGTAGTGAGGCTATCCATTTGGAGGAGTGTGGCGTGGTGGGTTTCTGGGCTTCCCTCTCCATCCCTGATGCTAGGAGTGAAGTCCAGGGCAGGTATGGGCTCAGTTGCAGTATGTGGGTTCATTCATGACACAAGATGATTGGGTCAAATTAAATACTTAAAGCTTAAAAATATAGAGATATCTCAGATTTGCATATGTTTTCTAGGATCTGTTTATAGTCTAAATGATATCTTCAACTTTGTTCACTCCGACTATAATTTCTACACCTCTTTGTGTAAATCATTGTTTTCTGTAGGATCTTCCCAATAATATGATTTACCAAGTTGCCATTAAGTCTCTTCCTCAAGACTGGCTGTGGTGTGAAACCTGGTGTGATGATGACTCCAAACAAAGAGCCAAAACAATTGATCTGGTGAGTGTCTGTGTTTTCATTTGTATATAAGCAGGTAAGAAAATATTCAGATAGAAATCCTTTCTGTTTTACAAATGGAATGGCACACATATGGTACACTGCTCCTTAGTCTATTATTTATTATTATATTTGGTTAGGATGGTGAGCATAGGGCTGTGTCAGGGGTCCCCCAAGACCACCCCAGGTTTGATGATTCACTAAGAGGACTCACAGGACTCAGACTATTGCCATGCTCATGGCTGTGATTTATTCCAGTTAAAGGATCCAAAGCAAAGTCAGCAAAGGGAAAAGGCACACAGGGTGGAAGTCCAGAGGAAACCAGGGGCAAGCTTCCAGGAGTTCTCCCCCGTGAAGTTACACCGGAGAAGCTTCATTCCTTAAGCTGTGAGAAAGTCCAGGATACATGTTGAATCTTGTCTACCAGGGAAGCTTATTAGAAACCAGAGCCCAGGGTTCTTATTGGGGGCTGATCACGTAATCACCCTCTCTGCCTGGCACGCACCAAAATTCCCAGCATCCAGAAGGAAAGCAGGTGTTCAGCATAAACCGTGTTGTTTGCACAGTTTAGGCACAGTGATCCATTCCTATCAGGGAGTGGTGGGAACACTCCTGAAACTCAAGTTACCAGACCCCAGCAAGGACCAGCCTTGCAAGCAGACCTTTCTAAGAATAGCAGTCTCAGGCCTGCTGTGTTAACTCTTTTCTGCACAAGGGCTTTTGAAAGAAAGGCCATGGGCTGGCTGAAATGTTCATGGATTAGCTATCATCTTAATATATCTTCAGTTTAGTTCTCCTGCCAATATTTTTCCCAAATAAAGACAACAGCCAAAATAATTCTATGTCTACTTAAATTATCCTATACATGTCTATTTTTCTTACTTCCTTACTTCTGAGAAAATTTTTCTTAGATTTTCATTTTAAGCAGTTTGACTCTGCTACGCAGTTAACTCTCCTAGACATGAAATGTTTCAAACTGATTTATTGTCCAACTGTCTAGAACTTACATTCTAAAACTATATTATCTTTAATAGTTATAAGGTATTATCATTCTTTTTCAGACCATATTGTTTTTATGTGCTAATTTTAGTATAAAATAATTGTATACAAAATTTTCACTGAAGAATAAGCTAAAAATTTTAAAATTCTTACAGTTTTGAACAAAACAGGACAGGACAGTAAAATATAGGGACATTTTTACAGATATGTGTAGAAATGAATAGAAAGAAGTAGCATGCCAACATGTTAGTGTGCAATCATAATTGATAGAATATAGCAGAAACAAGTAAGATGGCATTGTTAAGAAGAAAGCAAGGGAATTTTCTAAAGAGCAGTCAAGAACATTACTGAATATAACTCATAAGATGTTATTAAGGTTGCTTTGTGACATATCAGGTTGTGACTCACACATTAGTGACATAAGGTCTCCTCGGGACCTTTAATACTTAGGTTAACATGAGCTACTCTCACAAACCCCCAAATTTCAATGGTTTCGCACTCAACCAAGCACGGACCTAAGAGAGTGTCCTGTCAGTGAGTAGCTTCCCTGTACGTCATAACTCAGGGACCAGTATCCATCCATCTGCAGCTTCTTCATCCTCTAGGGTCCTGTCATCATCTGTATCCATCTGGAGCTGGTATGTCTAGTATGACAGCCACTTGCCACGTGTGGCCATTGAACACTTAAAATGTTGATAGTCTGAATTGAGCTCTAAGGCGTAAAACACACACCAGATTTTGAAGATTTTGAAGCACAATAAAAAGAATATAAAAATATCTCATGACTAATTTTTATATTGATTACATATTGACTGATAACATTTTGGATACATTGGGTTAAATAAAATATAGTATTAAAATTTATTTCACCTGTTCCTTTTACATTTTTATATGTGACTACTAGGAAATTTTAAATTACGTGATTTCCATCATATTTCCATTGGGTAGGGTTGATCTGGAGGGAAGGGAAAAAGGAGTGTGGGGAATGCATCCTGACTCCTAAAGACCCCTTTGTACGAATTGGTTGTGTGGTCACAATCTAGATGTCAGAGGAGCTGAGAAACGTCTTTCCTGGGTGGGTAGCTACTTCCTAGCAATCGTCTACATAGAAAAAGGACAAGTGGCATAAATTTTGGTGGAATGCCTAACCATTTCTCTCACAGAAACACTTAAAAATGAAAGAATATATTACTTTTGGCCATTATCTTGGGGAAAACAGTTAAGGGAATACAGAAAAATCCCAAGGAAATGGCCTAAGAGGAAAAAACATGATTCACGGTATTGAAGGTGAGAATGAGAGCGTTTATGAATGTTATCTCAACTCTATTTCAATCAAGGTTTCTCAACCTGGTGGTTATTGGCATTTGGGACTGCATAATTCTTTGTTGCAGGGAACCGATTGTGTGTTGTAGGATGCTTAGCAGCATCCCTGGCCTCTACCACTAGATGGCAGTAGCACCCACTACCCCCAGTCATGACAACTAAAAGAAAAGTCTCCAGACCTTGCCAAAGCTCCCCTGAGGGGCATGACGCCCCCATTTAAGCACTACTATATAGATTGTAACAACAAGAGAAAATGTAGCATGAAAAACTAAGAAAAGCTTAGTGTTTTTATTTTAATAGTTTCTGACACAATTAAAAGGAGAGAATATAGTTCCATTATCTTCACTTTATAGAACACATTGCCTGTAAAGGTAATTTCTGCAAAGAAAATCCTGATTTTTGCTTGCTTCAGGAATGTAGTACTGTAGAAAATAGAATCCACAATGGAATGAACTGAAAATACTTGCTGAGGAAAGGATTAAGACAACAGCCTCATGGCGCATAGCTAACAGCTTCCCCACAAGGCATTAAGGGGAAGGCAAGTTGTGGCAACCACAAGAAAATGTGCCGCATCTCTCATGAAGAAGCGACCTTCAAGATGCACTCTCTGTTAATGCTTTGTAAAGAGCAAATGGGATACCTCTGTACCTTTGTGTGGTCTGTGTTCCTCTCATCGTTTTTCCTGTCTCAGTCAATGGCATCTCCATTTTTATGTTGCTCAAGCCAAGGACTCTGGGCATCTTTGATGCCTCTCTTTTCTCACAACTCACGGCCAGCTCATTAGCAGATCTTGTCAGCTGTACCTTTGAATACACCCAGAATCAGATCCTTCTCAACCTTCTCCTATACTTTTTGCCGTTTAACCTTTATTTAATTTCCCAAGAAACTGCTAAGTAGTTTAAATTGATTATATATTAGAGGAACCTTTGGAGAGGATCTTGTTTTAGTTTCCTCCTTTGCAGATGAAGAAACTAAGATTCCGCCATCCACACACAAAGTTAAGTGATGTGTACAGACGGGTCTTACTGCCAGTAAGTGTGCAGTTGGAACTGTGAGGACTGAAGATCCACATCCATTGTCTTCCACTGTGCTTATTACGCAGACGAGTTCAATATTTGTAAGGCATGGAGATTTTTGGACTGCTCTGAATTTCATGACTATCAGTATTTTGACAAATGAGTTCCAGTTAACTGATTTTTAATATCATCACAATTGCTAATTAGAACAGAAGGGGAATGAATGCTTCTTCTGAAGAAACTCTAGACATTTCTAAAGGCTGACAAATAGTTTTATCTGTAGAAAGCATAAAGTATAAAAAAACAGATTTTTAGTCCAAAGAAAAGGCAAGAAAATATTTATTAATACAGTCTGCTATGTTCTTTTACAGAATGGTCATGTAATTAGATCTTCTGTCAAAATATTTTATGGAGTTGTTTGACAAACTTCTTCTGAACCATCAGAATGTCTTTAAACAATTTTTGCTTAAATTTCTGATTGAGATATTTGCATTAAACACTTACTGCTTACATAAACTATGACTTATTTCATTTGACCCTTTCACTGTTAGACTAATTCCAGTATTTCAGGTACTTAGCACTCAGGGCTCTGCTTTGTATCAAATGCATTTTGTTTGCTCAGTGACACGGCAGTGTCCTCAAGTAGGTCCTTTATATCTCCTGGAACACGGTTTTTTATTAACAAAACTTTATTTAAACTTTTAGTGCAATAATCCCAAAACAAAAGAACCCAAACTGAAAGCTGCTGCCAGGATTGTCCCAGAATGGGTGGAGTACGATGCTGAGATACGACAGCTGTTAGAGCACCTGGAGAACAAGAAGAAAAATGCAAGTGAGTCATCATTCTGCACTGTTGCGTTAAGTGAAATTAGCATAGATTACAAACTCATTTCTTAGTGAAGTCTTCAAATGTTTAGGCCATAATTTCTTTAGGAAAGTCTGGATGTGATTAAAAACTTCATTTTTATGCTCACAAATTTAAATCGTGGATAGAGAACCTATTCCCCCCCCGCCCCGGTTATAGCTTTAATTTGTAGCGCCACGTAGGTGGGTAGTGTAGCATTAGCCTCCCGACGCAAGAGAGAGGTGAAAATCAAAGAAAAAGAACCACTTGTCTTTAAGATCACACTGACTCTCCTAAATGTGAAAATCCAAGCCCTAAAGTTTAATAAAAGCCTACGTATCTAACTGAAAATACTACCACCTATCTCCCAAATTAATCTCATACATAATATAAGTTTCTCTATGGAAATTTGGTCTTGGTTCTAGTAGCCTTAGTCATGGGCTGGAGGGTCACTTGGATTTGATTTGTTCCCATTTCTTAGATTTAAAAAACTGTAGTTACGGGGCCAGCCCAGTGGCGTAGTGTTGAGTTGGCACTGCTCATCAAGCCATGCTGTGGTGGCATTCCACATACAAAATGGAGGAAGATTGGCACAGATGTTAGCTCAGGGCCAATCTTCCTCAAGCAAAAAGAGGAACATTGGGATAGATGTTAGCTCAGGGCCATGTAGTTACCTTGGCATTTCATCACCCTACATAAACCTTCAACAAATATGTGTTGAATGTTCTTTTAAATCTAGTGTAAACTTCTTTATTCCCTCATAATTCCTTTCCTCATCAGTGCCTGTCTCTCTCGATTGTTCTTTACTCTTTTAAAGAAGAGAGGAAGGAGGGTGAGAAGGAAGGAAAGGAAAATTTACATAATTTCCTCACAGAAATTTTTAAATGCACAAAGCATTGAGATGAAATGTTTCTCTTATCATTTAAATTGGAAAGAGTTAAAGGATTAATAATACCCAGCGTTAGTGAGGGTGTTGACAAGTGAGCACTCTCCTGTACACATACATATGGTAGCTGTATAAATTACAGAAGTTTTGCACCATGTGTAACACTTAAAATATATACACCCTGTGACCTAGCAATTTCCTTCAAGCAATTTACATTTAAAAAATAAAAGTGTGGTATATATACTGTGTTTATTATAGCCTGTTCTTAATAATGAAATAGAAATCTATCCATCAACAGAGAAGTGATTACATAAACATGGATACATACAATGAAATGTAGTGTAACCTTTCAGGAGAATTGAGATAGGTGTATTTGTGCTGACAGTATATTTTTAAGTTAAAAGATAGGTTTTAGAATAATATTTATAATATGACCCCATCTTAATTAAAGAAAAATTGCAGGTGTATGATAAGAGAAATAATTCTCGTCTTGTTTGCTGGGATTGCTGTAACACAGTACCACAAACTAGGTTACTTAAAGAAAAAAAATTGTTTGCCTCACAGTTCTGGACGCTGGAACTCCAAGATGAAACTGTTGTCAGGGTTGGTTCCTTCTGCAGGCTGGGAGGGAAGGATCTGTTCCAGGCCTCTCTCCTTGATTTGTAAACGGCTGTCTTCTTCCTAAGCCTCTACACATCATGCCCCCTCTGCACACGTCTGTGTCCGTATTCCTCATCCTGTAAGGACACTGCTCATGTGGATTAGGGTGTACCCTCCTACCCTCATTTTAACTTGAGTACCTCTGTAAAGACCCTGTCTCCACCTAAGGTCACATTCCGAAGTACTGGAGGTCAGGATTCCAACATATGCGTTTTGTGGGGACATAATTCCCGCCATAACAGGATAAAAGTTGAGAATCTTGTCATATATTTAAGGGTCATTTGTATTTCTTCTGTTTTTCAATTATTTGTTCTTGCCCTTTGCCCTTTTTTTCCAAGAGGATTGTTGTCCAACATTTCCAACACTGGAAAAAAATTAATAATCATTGTTCCACAGATTTATATTGCATCTTTATCCTATACTGAACTCCCATATTATTTATGTCTCATTTGGCACTTTTTGTTCTGCGCCTCTGTTCTCTGTGCCTGTGCCCATCACATACTGCTTTAATTCTGGAAGATCGACAGCATGTTTTAATGTCAAGTAGAGCTCATCGCCCCCTCATTGCCCTCTTTGTTGTTCTTTTCCTGGGCGTCCTTTTTGGTTCTTTTTCCATACAAGCCTTAGAATCAGCTTATCTAGCCCCAGATGTTTTCTGGGTTTTGTTTATAGGGAGGAGGGTGTCCTTTCTTTTTCCTAGGTTGCCTGGCCAACCTTCTGTGTTTCCCCATTAAGTAAGATAGTAGCTTTGGACTAAAAAATGTGTTTTATCATGTTGAGGAAATAGCCATTGATTCCTGTTTAATCACTGTTTTTATCAAGAATAGGTTGCATTTTATCAGCTGCCTCTTCAACAGAAATAGAGGTGACTATATGATTTTTTTGCTTGGATCTATTAATATGGTAAAGTACATTAATATTTTTTATAATATGGAATTGTTATTCCTAATATTGAAGCATTCTCGTATTCCTAAAATAAACTTTACTTGGTCATGACCTATTGTTATTTTTCTTTTTTTAATTGAGATATAATTGACATATTAGTTTTAGGTATACAATATGATGATTCTATATTTGTCTATATTGCAAAATGATCACCACAATAAGTCTAATTAACATTCATCATCACACATAGTTATCAAATTGTATTTTTTTCTTGTGTTGAGAACTTTTAAGTTCTCTCTTAGCAACTTTCAAATATACAATAGGGTGTTATTAACTACAGTCATGTGCCATGTAACAACATTTCGGTCAGTAATGGACTGCAAATATGACAGTGGTCCCATAGGATTAATACCACAGAGCCTTGGTGTGTAATAGGACATACCATCTAGATTTAAGTAATTATAATCTATGATCTTTGCACAATGATGAAATCGCCCAGTGATGCATTTCTTAGAACATATCCCCATCATTAAGTGACACATGACTGTATAGTCGTAGTACTCTGCCTTACATCCCCATGACTTACTTATTTTATAACTGGAAATTTGTACCTTTGACCCCTTCATCCATTTTGCCCATCCCCCACCCCCACCTCTAGCAACCACCAGTCTGTTCTTTGTATCTGTGAGCTCAGTTTTTTGTTTTTTAGAACCCACATATAAGTGAGATCATATGGTATTTGTCTTTCTCTGTCTGACTTATTTCACTAAGCTTAATGCCCTCAAGGTTCATCCATTTTGTTGCAAATGGCAAGATTTCTTTCTTTTTTATGGCTGAATAGTGTCCCATTGTATATATGCGCCACATTTTCTTTATCCACTCCTGCGTTGATGGCCACTTAGATTGCTTACATGTCTTGGCTATTGTCAATCATGCTGAAGTAACCATGAACATGCATATATCTTTTTGAGTTAGTGTTTTGTTTCCTTCCGATAAATACCTAGAAGTGGAATTGCTGGATCATATGGTAGTATGGTAGTTCTATTTTTGATTTTTTGAGGGACCTCAGTACTGTCTTCCAGAGTGGCTGCACCAATTTACATTCCCACCAACAATGCACAAGCGTTCCCTTTTCTCTGCATGCTTGCCAATATTTATTTCATGTCTTTTTGATACTAGCCATTCTAACAGATGTGAGGTGATAGCTCATTGTGGTTTTGATTTACATTTCCCTGATGATTAATGATGTTGAGCACCTTTTTGTGTACCTGTTGGCTATCTGTATGTCGTCTGTGGAAAAAATGTCTATTCAGGTCCTCTGCCCATTTTTTAATAGAGTTGTTTGTTTTTTTTGCTGTTGAGTTGTATGAGTTCTTTATATATTTTGGATATTAACCCCATATCAGATATATGATTTGCACATATTTTCTCCCGTTCCATAGGTAACCTTTTCATTTTGTTGATGGTTTCCTTTGCTTTGCAAAAAGTTTTTAGTTTGATGTACTTCTACTTGTTTATTTTTGCTTTTGGTGTCAAATCCAAAAAATTATCACCAAGACCAATGTCAAGAAGCTCACCACGTATATTTTCTTCTATGAGTTTTATAGTTTGGGGTCTTAGTTCGTCTTTAATCCATTTTGAGTTGATTTTTGTATATGGTGTGAGATAATGGTCTAATTTCATTCTTTTGCATGGTGCTGTCCAGTTTTCCCAACACTATTTATTGAAAAGACTCTCTTTTCCCCGTTGTATAGTCTTGGCTCCTGTGTTTTAAATTAATTGACCATATATGTGTGAGTTTATTTCTGGGTCCCTATTCTGTTACATTGATCTATGGGTCTGTTTTATGCTAATATCCTACTATTTTGATTATTATAGCTTTGTAACGTAGTTTGAAATCAGGGAGTGTGATGACTCCAGTGTTGTTCCTCTTTCTCAAGCTTGCTTTGGCTATTCAGAGTGTTTTGTGGTTCCATAAAAATTTTAGGATTGTTTGTTCTATTTCTGTGAAAGATGCCATTGGAGTTTTGATTGGGATTACATTGAATCTGTAGATTGCTTTGGGTAGTATGGATATCTTAACAATATTAATTCTTCTAATCCGTGACCATGGAATATCTTTCCATTTATTTGTATCTTCAATTTCTTTCATCATTGTTCTATAATTTTCAGTGTACAGATCTTTCACCTCCTTGGTTAAATTTATTCCTATTTTATTATTTTTTTATGCAATTGTAAGTGGGATTGTTTTCTCAATTTCTCTTTCTGATAGTTTGTTATTAATGTATAGAAATGCAACATATTTTTGTATATTGATTTTTGTATCCTGCAACTTAATTTATTAGTTCTAACAGTTTTTTGGTGGAGTCTTTAGGGTTTTCTATATATAATATCATGTCACTTGCAAACAGTTTTATTTCTTCCTTTCTGACTTGATTGCCTTTTATTTCTTTTTCTTGCCTAATTGCTCTCACTAGGACTTTCAATACTATGTTGAATAAAAATGGTGAGTCAGCATCCTTGTCTCTGATCTGAGAGGAAAAGTTTTCACCTTTTCACCAAGTATGATGTTAGCTGTGGGCTTGTCATATATGGCCTTTATTATGTTGAGGTACATTCCCTCTATACCCACTTTGTTGAAGAGTTTTGTCATAAATGGGTGCTGAATTTTGTCAAATGCTTTTTCTGCATCTATTGAGATAATCATATGATTTTTATCCTTCATTTTGTTAATGTGGTGTATCACAGTGATTGATTTGTGGATGTTGAACCATCCTTGCATCCCTGGAATAAATCCCACTTGATCGTGGTGTATGATCCTTTTAAAGTATTCTGGAATTGGTTTGCTAATATTTTGTTAAGGATTTTTTTCATCTATGTTTATCAGGGATATTGACCTGTAATTTTATTTTCCTGTAGTGTCCTTGTCTGGTTTTGGTACAGGGTAATGCGGGCCTTGTAAAATGAGTTTGGACATCTTCCCTCCTCATCTGTTTTTGGGAAGAGTTTAAGAAGGATTGGTATTAATTCTTCTTTAAATGTTTGGTAGAATTCACCGGTGAAGCCATCTGGTCCTGGAGTTTTGCTTGTTGGGAGGGTTTTGATTATTGGCTCAGTCCTCTTCCTAGTAATTGGTCTGTTCAGATTTTCTATTTCTTCATAATTCAGTCTTGGTAGGTTGTTTTCTATGAATTTATCCATTTCCTCTAGATTTTCCAATTTGTTGATGTGTAATTTTTCATAGTACTAGAATCATTGATCATAGAAGTGTATAATCTTATGATTCTTTGTATTCCTATGGTTATGTATATATTTTATATTTCCTAATCTTCCCACTGTGTTCTGGGAAAATTTTTTTGCTTTACCTTCAAACCTTCTATTGATCTTTTTTTAAGAGGATCAATCACATCTTAATTCCCAAGAGATCTTTCTTTTTCCTGCTTGCTTCCTTTTAATTTGTTTGTCCTTTTTTTATAGCTTCATTGACTTTTCAGATATCTCAGATACTATTCAGAAAATAGTAATTAGAATTATTATAAGTATCTCTTTGGTTCTCTTGGTTATCTTTGTTTCCATTGGGTGAGTTGTTTTGTGTGTTCATCTTAGTTGTTTTTTCTTTTGCTATTGGTCTTCCTCAAATGCCCAGAGATCTTGACCATATTTAAGAATGAAAGATTAGATTGATCAATATAGATACCTGGCATGGGTTTCCTCTGCCATGGTGTAAATGTATCTCTTTTCTGCAATAGGTCCTTCCCTGAATGGGAGGGTTAATTGGTAGCTCTAGGTACATAGACATGGTGTAGAACTGGCAGGCTTTTTCTAGATCTATGGGCATGGGACAGATCAAAGCCTATCCCACACACCCTGCAGGCCAAAGGCTGAAAGGAATGCACTTTACACAAGAACATTGACACCCATACAAAAATCTCTCTGAATAAATTGTTCAGTTCTTTTTCAAAAATTGTCTTCTACTTTTTATCTTGGAATAAACACCAGGCTGTCAGTTCCTTCTGGGATGCAGAAGGAAGAGTGAGAGTGGGGAGCTGAGAGGCACAGGTTTTCATCGTCTGACTCTCTTCCTGCCAGTGTTTTCTACTAGCAGGCCCTCCCAGGCTGCTCTGTCAGGAAAATCAGCTCATCCTCTCAGCTGTGTATTTGTATATTTAGCTGTATATTCTGTTTTCCTCTTTTAGAAATTCTTTGATGACTTTGCTCCAATAGTGGCTCATAACCACTTCCCCCATTCTCATTGTTGTTATTCCTTTTTATATTTATTATCTTTCAAGTGGAATTTAATGGAGAGAATCACAGTCTGCCATCTTGAATTGTGGAACAAGATACACTTAAATTGTATTTTAATTAATTTCTGCCTGAAAATATCATTTTGAATTCTCAGTGTTCTTACATCAGCTAGTATGTGACAGCTCAGTGAGGCGGGAGGAGAAGAAACCGTTTTGTTCTCTGAGTCTTCATTGGTATTGATTCTCGCATTTGTATAGTACTTATGTCTCTGTTTGAATGCTCTGTCCTCCCATCTTAGAAGCAGGCCTTCTGCTCTTTGTAGTTTCATTACGTTAATGGTAGGATACTTTGTGCATGGTGAATAATGTATTAGTGTTTTTCAAGGCTTCCATTGCCAGGCAGGGTGCTAGGTCCTAGAGAGAACAAAGTATAAGAAAGGTATGGCCCTTGTCCCAGAGACTCATGGTAGCCCACTTTTAGGTGGGTAAAAAGGTAAGTAGTTATGATGTAATTTAATAGAAACCGTAATGTACAAAGAGCTCTTCTCATGTCACATGATGAAGCAAATAGGTTCTAAACTAACAAAAGGATCCTCAGCACCTGTGCTTTCTCTATATCCCATACCTCAGTGAGATTTAAGCTAATTTTATATTTAAAATTTTGAGAACTAAATAAACTTTTGTATTACAGTTTTGACGCACGATGAACTCTAGCACTGGCTTATATGAGAAAGATGAAAGTATGACGAGAAATCTGCCACCTGCTGGGGAAGTGTGGAACTGCTGCTAAGACTTCTGGAAGTTTCATTAATGATCAGTGACATATTCTTCAATTTAAAAAATTATTTAAAAATACGTGAACTTAACGTATTGAATAAGTTTAAGTTATATAAGAAATGACCATTGAGTATTTAAAACTGGATTGTTCCTTTTTCCTTATTGCTTAAAACACTGGATTTTCACCAGTGAAAGTGATATTTTGCCAGCTATCCAGATAGAAGAATGTATCTGACTAGCTGGTCCTCGTGAAGATTATCAGACCATCTGCATCTTTGTGTTTTCCAGCTCTATATGTGTCCATATTTCCTCATTCACAAAATTCGTTTAAAGTTAGAGAAACCTATTTTGTGTCTTTTCTTCTGAGAAAGAAAAAGGACTCATGTTTATCTCTGAATAATAAAACAAAGTAAGCCCATTTATACCTTAACCATTGTTTTTAAATGGAAGTAGTGTCTCACTGTAGTCATTTATTTTATTTATCTTAAATGTATGATATTTTAAGCCTATACTGTATTTGTATTTTTTCAATGTTTCTAATTTTTATTTTTATAAAATGATATTTGTGGGATTATGGGGTATGTATTCTTTTTAAAAAAACTGGCTACTTTTACTTAGAAACTAAGTTAAGAATGTAAATAATTTGTTTTCCTGTTGTGTGTTAATAATAGATAAATAGGAATAGTAAATATTCAAAAACTGTCCAACTGTTCTAGAATCATAGGATCTTGGGATTGGAGGAAACCTCAATGTCATTTGGACCCCATCCCCTGAGGAAGCTGATTCAGTAGGCTGAGGTGAGCATGGGAAATCACGATTGTTTAACAATCTGTCCAGATGATTGTGTTGATAAGTGAGGTTTGGGGAACATCCAGTAGAGTTTAGCCCCCAGCCAGTGTGCCAGCCCCCCTCATAGGGCCTTCAGATGGAGCCTCAGGCCATCTCAGAAACCTCCAGGGTGATGGGAAACTGTCCACCTCAAGAGACAGGCTGGTCCATCTTTGGACAGCTCCGTACAGAGGTCCGCAGTGAGCCAGAAGTTGTCCACCTGCAGTCTCTACTCTTGCTCCTTTGAGGTCTTCCCAGCAAGTCTAATCCTGCTCTTTTTGACAGCACAGCCTGTAGAGTGTTTTAAAGTAACTACTCTGCTCCCAGCAGCTCCATCCATCCCTAATAAGAGATCACAAGACCTGTCCCTCTCCTGATCACCCTTTGTTACTTGTCCGTGTTTGTCTGTGATAAAATGGAGTGCTTCAGGTGCCTGCCCTGATGGAACTAGGTTATTCCTGCAGGCGCCAAGGATGCTGAGGGATGCTGTCAAAGGCTGCAGTGGGAACTGGGCCTGGGGTGGCCAACTCCACGGTGCTCTCCAACTCCCTCCTCTTTGAAGTCAGGCCTAACATCTGGGTGTGATGAGGGAAGAGACTCTGTAACCTTCTAGCCTAGGCCAGATGCTCCAACCAAGCTCACCGAGGTCTGGGTGGTGTTTTGGGCAGAAGCCCCAAGTGACTGTAAGGTGGCACTTTGCTTTCCTTTATTGTCAGCCTCTGTTTTCACTTCTCTAAGAATCTGGTGGGAAGAAGGATTGGCTAGGCAAAGGCAACTGATTCCCATGCTTCCTGTTGACTACCATCTCCAGTATGCTGGATTCCGTATTTCATAGAGTATAAGCTAAAACTGCAGAATAATGTAAACACAGTCTTGACGACCCACCTCCTGGTTTGTGTCTTGTGATTTTTATCAGTTAAATTTACACGTCCCATTTCCAGATGAGTGCTACCTTATATCTGAAAATCCTGATTTTATAAATAAGATATTTCTCTACAGGGGATGCTTTTATAAAATGACTCATTTTAAAATTCTTAGGTCCAGTGCATATAAACTGCTGTGCCGTACAAAAACCTCCCCTCCTCGGGGACACGTTGTGGGAACTGAACTGCAGGTCTGCTGGAGTGCGTGGCAGCGCTTGCAGAGAAAGCACCAGCCCCATGGAGCTGGAGAGCCTGGAGTGTAGCCTGAGGGCTTTTACAGACATTCTCGATCCTGAATTCTGGTTTTCAAGTGCAGGCCATTTATCAAATTTCAACAAAAATCAAATCCTAGGAGGAAAAAACCCCATATTTTCTATCTGTGAGAAGTTATAATTTACTTCTTGTTCCCCCTTCTTAGAGGAATGGGTCACAAGATAGAGTTTTTTGAAAATTAGGAGATTCTAAGCTTTAACCATGTAAAGACATGTAAGTTTTAGATATAAAGAAAGCCATAAATGAGATTGAAGACAACCCAAAGTCTTCATAGCCCTCGGATGCCGAGATACGAAAGGCCAGACTTTGGAAGTGCCCATCCTTTGGCCCCAGTTATCCTCAGATCCAGAGAACAGTGTTGCTCCTTGAGAGAGTAGACTACTTCCAGGAAGCACCACGGGTCATGTCAGCCTAGAGCTACAGATAAAATCAGGCTTTTCTTTAATAGGAAAAATGTAGTTTGACCGGAGTGCGAGCCTACCCAAAGAAATGGTTGCTTCAACGTGCCAGGTCCCAACTCCAGCACCTGAGAAACAACCAGATGGAAAGCTGCCACTGCCCAAAAGAGGCTCCAGGGACCTCACAGAATAGTTTTAGAGGAAGGAGGTATACGTCAAGTCAGAATATCCTTCAGTGACTAAAGCATGGCTAAGAGAGTTGTCTTCTCGGAGATATAGCAGCAAAGAAGTTAATGACATTTAACTTCCCACTAGAACAAAACAAGACCGGTCATTCATGAAAGACTCCAACATGTGTCTCAGATCCCTGGGTCCAGAGGTTAAATGAAAGGTGCACATGGATCCAGGCTCAGTACCATGAAGTCTGAGTTAACTGTCTTGCCGGCTTCTGGTACTTAACTTGGTAGACTTAGGGGGGCCACTCACTTCCACAGAACCGGTCAGTTTGTTAAAGTCTTGCCTTCTGTGGCAAAGTAAGGGAGGGGAGGCACGAAGGTCCGGGTCTTTGATGATCAAAGTTCAACTGACAGGCCACTTTGTGACTTAAGCGCGCATGGTTTGTGTGCAAGCCCCTCCTACAGCCACCCGAACAGTCAGTCTAGACGTGGTGCAGTGAATGGGCAGCTCTTCCCCATTTTCAGGCTGATTAGCCCAGCTTATCAAATACAAACTTCTGTCTTCTGAGAAATTCTGGAGTGAAGCCTCTTGATTAAGAACTTACTGTTAACATCTTTGTTTAAAGACTTCAGATTTGGAAAATAATCTTGTCCCCTACAGTTCCTAATTACTTGAATTGAAGAAGTTTACTTCAGTCTTATGGACCTGCCCAACTATATGAGGTTTGTATCCTACCTGAGATGATTTCACTTTAAAATTAAAGGTTTTGATTAGGATTGAGGGAAGAAAAAGTACTCATTTTAAAAGACTGCTCCAAAACCAAAACGTTTGAATGACAAAGGCTCCAGATCAAACTTAGGTTTAATTCAAAATTTGGCGGAAAGGTAGAGAAGGAATAATTATGGCACAGCCTTGCTGAGTAAGATGAGTTTTGAAGTAACTGTCACTACTCATACAGTGGGGTGTCTGGTCTAAGAGCATCTTACTCCGATGCTGTCCCAGCACGCGCTGTGAACCCGCCACTGCTCCGGAGCCTTGTCCTCTGTGTACTCACGTCTCCTTTCACCAGAAAACGATGCCCTTGAATAAGGCCAATAATATAGGTCTCTGTAACCTGAACAAATCCAACAAATATTTAAGTACCTACTATGGGCCAGGCTGTCCTTTTGAAGTTACTAAACCAGTATAAATGGCATTAAATATCCCAATGAAAATGCTATGAAGAGAACTGTCCGGAAAGGCCTAAAGAAGTGACATTGAGGATAAAACCTCAAGTTGGAGTCCACGCTAGACAAGCAAAGAAAGAACAGCATGGAGGTAGTTTTGTTCATTTGAGGACGAGGAGGAGGCAATGAGGTTGGAGCCGGGCTGCCCACGGTCGTGCAGGTGAGTTTGTAAACCATGTGAGGAGCTTTGGTGATTTGACCCTTTGGTGATTTGATGGGCTTTAACGTCTATCAGTGTTAATCCACAATGGCTCAGTGAATATCTTTATGCCTACATTGTTCCTAATAGTTATATTTATTCATAACATCACTACTTTATTGGGTAAAAGCTCTTGGATAAGGACAAATAGCCTTATTTGGGATTTGATGATGCCCTTTTTCTTCATTGCACAGCATCCCTAAGAAACTTCCTTGGTCAAAGGTCACATTCCACAGGCCCCTCCCTGCATGTTGACCTAGCAGAGTGCATCCAGTAGGAGAGGTGATTTTGTTTGCACTAAGCTTGTACAATTGTAGAAGGAAGTCTTTCCACCTTCATGAGGTTTTAGTAACTTGAGGTAACAAAGGCATAAACATTGCAGGAAAGAGAACATCCTAACAGGTGGACTATATGAAGGAGTATTCATAAAATCCTAAGAAAAACCCAATACAGTGAAATGGTAATTGTTAGAAGAGTTATCCTTTGCTATCTTCAAAGCATCTTTCACACCAGAGAGAAAAATCACATCCATTTAGGGAAACCAGTCTAAGGAAGAAAATCCTTTACCTAGTTACATACAAATGATAAACTGTGCTCAAGCATATAACTGTAGAAATCTCCTGTAATAACAAGGAAATATGGAAATACCAAAAAGACTTAGAACAATTTAAATCCATTAAGAAAAGCTGCAAGCAGTGGTTTCTCCTTCCTGCTTTTCAGCAATTTCCTCAGAAAGACCTTGAAACTAACTTTCCCAGAGGTGCTTTGAAATCCGGCTGCTCAGTCCCTGGGATTATCTAAATCAAAAGGGACTTCTGGCAGACTGACCCCTTAGTGAATGAAGGTTGGAAATGTATTCAAAACAAGGCTCTGCAGCCTCACAGTTGTCACCTGGACACCTCCTTGTTAGTAACTGAATCCTAGTGTAAGGCAGTGACAAATACATTTGCATGTTAAGCTTGTGTGGACTATCTGTTCTCAAGGAGGATTTATTTAGCAGATAAAGGTTTGCAGAGTGTAGGGTCCCTGGGGTGTGACCTGTACGCCCTAAGATTAAAATGACTGGATTTGTTTTTTATAGATCATCAGACACAATTGGGGAAGGAGCTGGGAGGGAGAGGGAATTAGTGCTTGCCAAGTCCTGACCCCTGGGGGTCTCGGAGGAGAAACTGGATCTTCGCATCCTCCCCTGCTCTGGCAGCCTGTGCAGACATTTCCACTGTCTTTAGACTAAGGCTGATTGCTCATGTATTGCAAAATATCATGAACTGATTATTAACCATTTGGAAACTTTGCACTTTCTTGGAAAGCTCTGTGTAAGTATTCTAGCTGTCCTTCAATTTTAGCATATGCAGAATATGTAATTGAGAAGAATGAATGAGATATAGGCAGCAGCGTTCCCTCCTCCGCTTAGGACCTAACAGAAATGATGGAATAAATGGGAAAGGCTCCCCAAAAAGCCAATTTAAATATTAGATTTTAGTAGTATTGAAATTGAAGAACTGTCTACTTTAAGGCCTTGCTGTCCTAGGACTTTTGGGGTTGAGATTTTAGCCATTTCTGCTTTTTGTGCTCTGACTTGAGCTCATAAAGGAGGAGCCCTTGTCTCCCCAGTCACTGATTATGTGTGAAGTGAAGTTGGATATAGACTTCTGCAAGTGACTAAAAATGAATCGAAAGCAAAAAGGTACTGAATTGACCATAAATATTTTTATTAAATGTGAAAATACACGGGCATAAAAATAGTACCCATATTTGTAGACATGTCTAAGAGCCATTTCAATTAATTTTGAGTTTTTACTTAAAACACTAAATTGAGATGGATTAACTTCCTTAGTTTTGTCTCATTAAAAACCAACTATAGTCTTAAGGTAGGAGTAATATTTTAACATCAAACATCTCCAATTTTTACCTCCTCCACCTCTGCTTTCCACTGCAGGTGAGAGGTTCAACTAAGACGAGTGCAACAAGACCTGGTACGATACATACACAGAGCCACGCAGTGGCTAACTGTACTCTTAAATCATTCAACAAATGAGATCATCCATAAAAAAAAATTATCCCCACCTATTAACGTCATTTTCAATTACAGAATAAACTCTGCTGCTAACAAAAAAGGAATGATCTTAGAATAAGGATACTGTTTGTTGACAAATTAACATTTGCCTTCTTCCTTTATAAATATGGAAAAGTCAATTACATTCAACAAAGTTGCATGAATTTCTCTAGGTTTTACCATGGATGTGGTACTCAGTGAAAACTTTCTGCAAGGCCCATCACCAGTGCCCTATACCTTTAAGACAGTCGGCTCTACCACAGACCTGACTGAGGAGCCATTTTTAACATAAGCATCTTAGGCATTTTTTTCATGATAAATGTCACAACTTCTGACCAATTTCATGCCTTTAAAGGTGGAATCTTTCCTTTTCTACCATGAATAGAAAATGGTGCCAATTTCAAATTGTGATTCTGTTAGCTTTTTTTTTCCTACATGGTTATCAGTAGTATTTTTCTCTTTAAAAAAACTGTGGGTGGGGCTGGCGCTGTGGTGTAGTGGTTAAGTTTGAGTGCTCTGCTTCAGTGGCCCAGGTTTGCGGGTTCGGATCCCAGGCACAGACCTACACCACTCATCAGCCATGCTGTGGCAGCATCCCACATACAAACTGGAGGAAGACTGGCACAGATGTTAGCTCAGGACTAATCTTCCTCAGCAAAAAAAAACTTCTGGGCTTTTACATTCCATTATCAGAGTCCCAAAAGGTTCTGTTTTCATATTGATATTTAAAAATAAACTTTTAATACTGACTAAAGAGATATTTTAAAATTAGCATTATGTTACATCAAGTTCACATTAGTAAACTATAGAAGTTGTTTTCAAGTTTTCATTTATTCATGGTGAGAAAGCATAAACTTTCAGAAGTGGGCAATAATTTATTATCTTTCTAGAACTTTTTCACGTGTATAGGCTGATGTGTATAAAACTCACTGCTGTGGGCAGTGTCCACAGTGTACAGACCAGCGACGCTGCACTTCTGGAGCTCACCAGCAAAGGGAGGAGTTTAGGAAGGGAACATAATACAGCTAAGGCTAGGTACCCCTCTGATTTTACTTTTCCAGAAAGAGCCGCAAAGGTTACCGGGCAACTGCAGTCCCCAAAAACAGAAACTGGAGAGTGGTAAGTGGAAGTAGCCCAAAAACAAGTCAAATGCTTTTTCAGGCAGATGCTCTTCATTGCATAACGCTCTCCTCCATCAAGCTGGCAGGAGGAAGACTTTCCCTTCATACGCCCAGAGTTCTTCTCAGTCACTGTCAAAGAAAGCATGAATTGATTGTCCACTGAGGTGGGTACCAGAAGACTGCTACACCTCTCAAGGCTGGAACTTAAAGGTCATTATCTTCTTCATTAATCAGCAAAACAACAGATTCCAGAGAATGAATTTGTCTCAGTGGCTTTGGCAGGTGGCACCATAGCTTCTCCTCTCTCTCCACTGAAAACAAGCAAGTAACTCTGCACATTTCAGTTACAGTGACTAAACTAAAACCACAGCAAGACTTCAGAAATACAATTAAGGTCATTACAAGTGGGGGAAAAAAATGCAACCAACCCTCTGGGCAGCAGGCTGGCAGGCAGTGAGGGTAACAGGCGCGGGGACACACGTCCCTCGGGCCCCGCCCTCAGCCAGCCTGACTCCCTCTGGCTCCTTGTTGTTGGCAACTTTTCGTCTTCTCTGAATGGAAGGGCAACTGATTTGATATTTCCTTTGTTCTGGTTCTGTGTGAAAATTTTTCTTTTGAAAGTAGGTAGAGGCCATTGCTAGATTTCAGAGGTCACAGTGACATCACATACGAAAGAACCAGACTGGAAAAAAATATTGCTGATATAACTAATGAAGTAGTAAGATTACTGAGATTAAAGAATAAACCAAAATGCATTTGCCTTGGAAATTTTCACACTGGTTTGAATTTTGAGACATTAAAACAAAATGAAATCTACAAGCTGTTCACTAGTTTTCAAAATGCAGTTAAGTTTATTGGTAAGAAATAGACGCCTAAATAAATGCAAAAAGCACTTGTGTTTTATTCAACTATGTGATTTTTGTCTCTCAGTTTAAAAAAATTTTTTCCACATACGTTTCAGGATGACTGTAGAAGAAAACGATTTGTGCTTGGCTGTTGTGGACATTAGTGATCAGGATGCCTCCCACAACTAAAATGAAAATACTTGATTTCATAAAAACAATATATTATTAGACCCTGCTTAAAATGCTTCAAAATGCTCTGAGGGAAAAAACAAAGCCTTTCCAGAATAAAGGTAATTCTTATCTAAATTCTCTCAGATTTTAAATGCAGCATCATTAGTTCCATAAATATTTAATGTTCTTGATTAACACTTATTTCTTAGGGAAAAAATTATCCAGTATACAAAGACTGAAGGGTTCAATTCTTCCAAGGTGAGAAGGTGCCCCAAGAGGAGCTGCCCTCCTGAGGGGAATGCAGCCTGCGCTGACCGGATCCACACCTGGGCTTTCTTCTAGGCAGGAGGAACACGCAGAGGCATCAAGGTCTGGTGGAGGGGCAGGTCTGCTGTCAAAGGCCCACTTCAGATGGCCCAGTGGGAGTCACTACACTCCAAGAGGGTCAGCCAGGATGGAAGAGAAGTGCCCACTGTATTTATTAAAAGTGGGAAACATGGCATTCTGTTTCTTTATGTTGACTGAGCAACTTTACGTTGCTAAGCGAATCCTGTTACAGGAAATTGTTTAGCTCACAACTTCAGTTGTTAAAGTATTTCATTCTGCACTTCAGCAATATTATTCTAAATAGTACCCCTGCTATATTATCTGAACGTATTTTACATATTATTTTTCAGTTAATTTGTTGTTTCATATTAAACAAAAGGGCCATAGGCTTTTACAGTTAATTCTGTTTCAGTAGTTTTCAGTATTGTCGTGCAGGTACTGAACAAAAAAACATAAAATATATGCTTAACATCAATCCAAAGTCTAAACCTGGCCACATCGACCACCAGTTGGTGGCAGGTTTTCTAGAAGATGGGCCCAGCCCCTCCTTCAGTGACAGCCATGTTCGAGCTAGTAGAGATGGCAATACATGTGGATTAAAGGAGGCTCAAATTTAACAGATCATTGCAAGTGACTGGACTGACCAAAATGTAAGCAAAGTTGTCCCTAAGAATAAACAGCTCTAAATGTCAATATTCTCTTTAAGAATTCTGAAACACAACGTGTTCTCAAGAAGTTACAGCAACTTCTGCCATGTGTAGGAACCCACACTCCTTCCTCCATGAGCGCTTGCACAGGCGAGCCGGCCTCAGAGCACCGTTGCAGACACTCCAGCGTAGACGCGGCCGCTTTGCCAGACCCAGCACATCCTCAGCTCCCGGCCCTCGCAAACCCAACACCCTCCCGTCTAAAATGGAGAAGAACAGATTTTTCCTATCAAAACAACTCTTTGGTCATGGACAAACTGAAAGATTTGAAATTTTTTTTCATTAGGATCCCGGAACAAGGTTTCGTTGTTTTTAATCGTTAAAAAAAAAAAAAGAGCAGAAAAACAGCTGGTTTAATTGAAGTGGAATTTAAACCTAAAAGGTCCGCCTGAGCTGAAGGGGTTGAACCCTTGCCACGAGTTCCAGCTTCTGTGGAAAGGGTTGCCGCCGCCTCCTTGCTGAGTCTCTGCATCCAAGGGATCTTCTCCATCGTCAAACTTCTTCCTCATTTCTAAAAAAGAAACCAGCAAATTAAGACCCAGTATTGACTAAGGGAGAGGGAGCAGTGTGCCCAGTACTCAAAACAAAGCTCTCCCATTCCCACCCAGAATCAGAGGTTTGGTCTCAGGAGAAACACTCGAGAAACCCCAGTCACAGCAGAAGGGGGTGAGGTTCAGAGTTGAAAATGGGTATTCAATGAAATTCTTCTCTGGAGAAAGTGAATAATTGCAGAGAAAGAGACCTCCAAAAGTCACGCTCTTCTGATCAAACAGCCATGGCACCATCCTAACACCGACAGTGAAGGCACAACCTCATCAACCCCTGAAGCGCCTGGTGAGCTCCCTAGGGCTTTGCCATTAAATCTGAACAGAGCTAAGGCTCCTCAGACCTGAAGGGAGGGGGGTCCCCTATTGCACAGTCCAGGAGGCCACTCCACTGCTGTGCCTGTCAGTCCTGAGCCTGCCCACCGCGCCTCCACCCCTACTGCTCACACTGCCTCTTAGGTGGGCACAGAAACAGAGCGAGTACGTCGCCAGTCGCCCGTTCCACTCTCTCCAGAGAACACAAGCGTTAAAGGCGGAGCATACCTGGATCAGAGAGGACTTCTTTGGCAGCTGCTATGTCAATGAACTTTTTCTCTGCTTTTTTCTTTTCTTCTTCGTTCTGGAAGTTATCTGGGTGCCACTGCAGCGCTAATTTTCGGTATGCTTTAATGATTTCTTGCTTTTTGGCATTTCTGAGGGGTGGTAAAATTAATTATCATTAGTTAAGAAATGTCCATCACACTGCCACAAAAAACTAAAAGAGACAGTTAAGATCCCACTGGCAAACTAGCAACCTGGTCTTCCTCACAGTGCCAGTGGCGTCACAGACTGAACATCTGACGTACTGTTCTGGAGGATCATTAAAGCTGGTCAGGCTTCCGAGATACGTGTTCACTAAGATTAGAGTCTTACTGGGTACAAATTAAAGCACTCCTGATTTTTACAATTTTCCCTTAAAGTCACATAGACTTATTTTTAAACTTTCTAAATTTCCAAGCTACCATGATTTAATTTTTAGCATTAAAAAAGATACTTTGCCTCTTGGAACCCCACCTTCTATTTTGCTTCTGGATTAGCTACATAATGAGAACAAAGTTTCAGACTTTTGATTGAAAGACCGATGGTTCCCTTGTTCAGGGAAGGTAGGTCTTATATAAAAGCACATGTTGAGTAAATTATGTACCTCCCAGTGCCTGCAAGATAATTCCAAAAGTGCCACTTTATGTTTAGGCCTAAAGAAGTTTTCTTTTCTTCATTCTCTCTCTCCCTTCTATCCCCACCAAAAAAAAGCTCACCTCTTTACCCGTCTTTAAAAATCGAGGCCTAGCACCTATTCGTGCTACGGTGTTATATCTTTGTCACCAATTACTAATTCCCCATTGCTGTATTACTAGTCTCTATCAAAGAAATTTATCTGTAACATACTCTAAATAGCTTTATGATACTAAAGATTGTTAGGGTTTAATCTACGACTGAAATTACAGAAGGAAAGGAAATAAATCAGAGAGGAAAAAAGCAATGATTAGCTTTAAAACAGAGTTGGTTAAAAATAACCATGCAAATTTTGAATAATTCACCTTTTTACTCCCAAGATTTTATAATAATCTCGTTTCTGTGACTGTTTCAATAGTCTTTGTGCTTTCTCTAGACCTTCCCGAATCTGCTGATCGTTTTCATTGTGTTCCTGAGCAGTTTCGTAATCCTGAATAGCTGTCAAAATATGTTTAAGAAAATACGGTTAAGAGGAATTATAATTTGACTTTTACTTATCCTGCACATTTGATACTGAAGTCGTCATCCCCAGCCCCTTCACTCTTTTGCCGTTACTGCTAAGAGCCTAAGAAGTGATATAACCTTAATAATTTTGTTCACAAACTTATAAAAGGCATAATTAAGGCTGAATGTAGGTAGCTTATTATTCCCATTCAATAAAATTCACCGCTCTTTGTTTACTTGCCCACCTTCCCACACCTTTGAGATATTTTAATACTAGCATTTTATTACAAAGCAATCTTCCATCGCTAAGATTAAGGTGAGTGTTACAGAGGAAAATAAGACAGTGGCAAAGAAATCTCCATGGTCAGCTACAAGTCCACAGTTCAGAAGAATTAGAGGCTTAGAAAGAGAGCAAGAGGAACCATCAGCCATCAGAATGACTAAATCACCCACAGGTTTCAACACAAACTGTCACAAACCTAATCTTTTTAAAGTGTCAACCAAAACAGAAAACACACAGAGTCCTGGTATGGGAAGTCTGATGAGAATCTACATTACATCTTTTATTTTAGATTATTTTGAATATTTAGAAAATAAAAGGCCTCTGGATATCAAATGTCATGCAGAAAAGAGGCAAATCAGCCGGCCTGAGCCTGTTATCCTTAGAAAGGGCTGCTTGCAAGGTTGGCCCCTTGCTGGCATCTGGAAAATTGGATTTCAGGAGTGTTCCACCTTCCCTGATAAGAATGGCTCACCATGCCTAATCTGTACAAACAATGTGGTTTTACGCTAAGTATCTTCTTTCCTTCCAGGAGTCTGGAATTTCAGTATGAGCTAGGTGGAAGGTGCCTGCCTAACCAGGCCCCAGTAAAAACCCTGGGCACTGGGTCTCTAACAAGCTTCCCTAGTAGCCAAAACTTCACATGTGTTGAGGAATTAAGTTTGTCCTGGATGATATCACAGACAGAGACTCTTGGAATCTTCCACCTGGTTTCTCCAGATTTTTCCCCCTGCACCTTTTCCCTTTACTGGTCTTGTTTTGTATCCATTCACTAGAACAAGTCTTAGCCCTAAGTATAACTATAAGCTGAGTCCCATGTGTCCTCCTCCTGAATCACCAAATCTGGGGGTGGTCTTGAGGCACCCCAACACAAATTTTTCTCAGTGTTCTCCCTGGACAGACAACTCAAAATAATGGATTGCTGGGTTCAAATTCTAGTTTGTATGGAAATGCATTTCACTGTGGGAAAGGACATCTCTCTGGATAACATGCCTGAGCATTCATCTTAGCAACAGCTAATCCTGGAAGGGGTTTAGGAAGGCACCTTGGCAGATTAAAATAAGAAAGATAGTAGAGTAAGATTGACAAATTTAGTTAGCCTGCACTACACAGAAAAATGAACCAGTGCTACCTTTGGCCTGTGGGCAGGGGGCACTTCAAGCTTTTATCTTAATTCCTGCCTCAATGCATTAATTAAATATTAATATGAAACATTAAATATTACTGTCACCCAACCACAGTGACATCACAAAATACCTTTCCAATTTAGTATACAAACAGAAAACCATTATAAACAGTAGTGAGGTTTACCTTTGCAGTTAATCCCCATAGCACTTGACGTCATATACTTTGAAGGAATTTAATACAAGCGGAAAATGTTTCAGTATACTTAATTTGGCTACTTATGTAAACTCAACATTTAAAATATCTTTTCATTCTTAAATATTCAGAGTACCTTCCCTAAAGCAGTCTTCTATATCCTATCTTTTATTAAAACTTAGACACATTTTTCCCAATATAGGAAAAATATAAAATTATAGGTTTCCTAAAATCACATGATTACAGGTAGGTCACTAATTAGAAACTAAATATGGATGACATAAGACTTTCCATGGACATAAACTAGATAGATCATTTTTAATTCTATTTTCTCAGATTCTGCTTTCTGAGGGGGACTCTTCAAAAAAAGTAAGTGACACTCAATTATACTATACCATAACTGAGCAGCCAGGAAAAGTGTAATAAGCCAGAAATACTAAGGCCCTGAATGAATAGTATATTACATGTTAGCCAATTCATTTTCTAACCTCTGAATCTAAAAGATCTTATCCTTCCCAAATCCTTTTTCTTCCGTATTCCCCTCCTTGAATTCTTAAGGAGTAACACGAACAATCAGATCAAGATGGCAGACAGGAAGCACAGGAGTTCGCCTGCCCTCTGCCACACTATCCTATTGAAATGACAAAAATAATGTAACCATGGCAGCACTGAAACAACAGCAGACCAAAAATTTTGATAAATTTCTGTAAGAAAGCAAATGGGATAATATTAATAATGAATAAACCTAAGTAGAGAGAACCACAATCCAAGTACACACTGAAAGAGGCCTTAGCAGATTTGGAAGACTTCTTTTTGGCCAAGGATCCTCAGTTGAGCAAGCAGAGAACATGCTTTAAGGCAATCATCAGGATAGTTCGTGAGATGACTAAGGAATGGCTGGGCAGGCTTCCCAGTATGTGGAGCAACTGGCTACAGCACATTAACCCCAAGCAGGGCCCAAGAACCACCTCTGAGCAGGATGGAAGATGGGCATGTGGAGGGCCCCTGATGTGGCTGCTCGGACCAGGAAGAGAAGCAGACCTGAGCTCAAGAGCACTCAAAGCTTTTACAACAGACCTGCAACAAAAGGAAATCAGTTCCACCCAGAATTTAAATACAGCAAAGGACTCCACCTGAGACACAAAAGGAGTAAAGTCCTGCTCATTTTGATAACTCGGCAAGATGGGAAGTGCCACAGGGGAAGTCTTCCTGTGAATAGGTCCTATCCACTTAAAGCCAGCTGTGAGCTCCGTAATACAGAGAAGCATTTGAAAGACAGATATGCACAGCTGCAAATGACTCCCTGCTCTTGGTCATCCATAAGCAAATCCCAAATGGCTTCCCTTCAAAATCCATCCAGAATTTAACCACTTCTCACCATTCCCACAGCTACCACTGTGATGCAGTCCATCATTAATGCACCTGAAAGCTATAATAGCTTCATAACAGCTGCTCCCAACTTCCACCCTTATTCCCCTAAAAGTCTGCTCTCAATACAGGGGCTTTAGAGATCCTTTTAAAGAGTACACTAGACCTCCACTATAAATACGCCCCCTGGAACACCAGCTTTCTCCTCCTGAGTATCATACAAAACAAACAACGAAAATGGAGGGCGAGGTTTCATTTTCAGCAAAACAATTCAAGGAATCTGTGGAAGGGCTGCTAAAATTATGTTACATCAGCCATGATTCCACGATGAGAGAGGGAAACAAATGAGAAAGCCCAATGGCAAAAGATCACAGAAGATGCCAGCAAAATATGCTTTCTGTGAGTATGGGCTCACCCTGAAGTGAGTGACAACCTGTATCCTTTGCATATTAGAAGAACCCTGAAATCTAGAGCAGACATAGTGGAGCTAAAGCAGAGGCCTTACTGGGGAGGAGGCGGGAAGAAGGGGAGAATATGGTAAGTGAGGGTAGCAATAGCCCTGGGCAGCACGTCTCAGGAAACACGAGCAACTGCGTGCTCTGAAGGTGAGGGGCTCACCCTGAAGTGCAAAAGATATACCCCTTTGGTGTAGCAAAGGAAGTGGGCAGAGGGGCAGCAGGGCTGGCAGCAGACGACCTCCTGGACACGGCTGGGTTCAGAGAAGCAGAGAGGGCAGGGCTATACAGAAAGGCCATTTTAGCAGGAAGCAGAGTGTCTGTGGAAACAGGGAAGCAGAGAGTATTGCAAGTGTTAAGTACAGAAGGCTGCCCTGTCCCAAGCGCCCCTTTATACACACCCTCCCCCAAGGGATTTTCCCACAAAGAGCTCGGGCAGGGTAATGCCAGTCATTTTATGATGAGTAATGAATTTTTTTAAAAAATAGCACAGCATCAATTCAAAGATATTTAATTTTTAAATTAAAAAAGGAAAAGAGAACCAAAACTTACCTGATGAACATGATCAGAACAGTACAGCCAAAGAATACATGAAAATTCTGAGCAAACATTATGGCATCAATTTTTAAAACTTAATAGAGGTGATTGGCTTAAGAGTAATCACAAAGCAGAATGAACTCAGCCAAGAGACAGTGAGACAAGGAAGAGATAAAAATGCGAAGAGTCAGAACTCAAGAAAAATAAGAACAAATCAAAACTATCATAGAACTGAAGAAGAAATGAGAAGGAGCACAAGGGAGAAGCATATGGGAAAAATTAAGGACCTAACAAAATGAAATGGAAAATAGTTCAAAAAAATTACAGCTACAGATGACAAGCAAAGCGAACACAACCTCTACATAACTGGATCTTTGAAGCAGAAAACCAAACCCATAGAACAGAACAAAACAATTCAGATTAAATTTAAGAAAATTTTCCTGAAATAAAAGGTGAATCTATATATTGAAAGGGCATACTAGGGGCCAAGGCAAACTGGATGAGAATGGTAAACATTAACATATATCCTAGTATAATTAACACACTTGAAAGATAAGGGCTCTCTGGGCAGCCAGACCAAAAACAAAAAGCCTGGCCCCAGATTTTCCATAGCAATATTCAGTGGCAGAAGAGAATGGAACAATAACTACAAGATATACAGGAAAAGTGTGAGCAGAGGATTTTATTATCTAGCCAAGCCATCTTTTAAGTGTCAAAGGTACAAACAGCTTTAAACATAGAAGAAACCAGAAAAAAAAATTTCTCAGGAGCCCCTCAAGGAAACTACTACAATAGGATCAACTCGCCAAGAGAAGGCTAGAGAAACCACAGCCAAAGGAGGGATAGCACACACTGAAGATATTTAATGTAGAACTGAGACTAAAATAAACCAGGGAATTACTATGATAGAGTAAAATGTATGCCCTGACAATGCAGAAGGGATACAGATAACAAAAATATAGGAGAAGAATGGGGAGAGAAGATGAGAAAGTTCATTAATTCCTACCATTTACAGCTGAAACAATCAGAAAACATCACCCACTGATAAGTCAAAGGTAAATACTAAAGAGAATTTCATTAACAGCTATTAAATGATAGAGGAAAAGGGAAGAAGCAGAAGAAACACACTAATATTGTTCCTCACTATAGGAAACTAATAGATATTGCCCAAAGAAAGAGGGCTAAGTTAATAAAACTGTAGAAACAACCAAGAAGAAAAATGCAAACCTTCAATATCAAAACAGTACACAAAATAATACAGGCCAAATAACAAAAATTCTCAGCAAAACAATGACAGAACTCAGACCAAACATATCCATCTTACCAATAAGTGTAAATGTGCTTAACCATTTACAAGAATTTCATATTGGATCACAAAGCAAAACCCAACTCTATGCGAGAGACACACCTGAAACAAAGTGATTCCAAAGAGCTAACAATAAAAGTGTGGTCAAAGTTTCCCCAGGCAAATTCAAATACAGTTGACAACCTCAACATCAGATCACTAGAATTTAGGTCTAAAACATTAAACAGAAAAAAAAGGGGGGACATAATGTTAAAAGCTAGAAATAATAATGAAGATACAATGAATATCTGTGCATCAAGTGAAAGAACAGCAACATTTATAAAGCAGAAATTATAAGAGATATTAGGAGAGACAAACACGCTAGTGGAGGGAAACTTTTACCTCTGTAGACAAAAAGAAGGCAAGAAAAGGAAGACCACAATATAAGGTAGATCTAACTGATATGCCAAATTCTATCCCAGAAACAAGAGAGTACACCTACTTTCAAGTCCCTGTGACTCATGAAGTCAGCTATTTCAGGTCAAAAAGAAAACACTTATAAATTCCAAAAAATGGAAGAAGTAAAAACATTCTTTGATCACAATGTTATAACACTAGAAATTAATAATAAATCAAAAAATAAAATGCCTTTCCCACCTAGAAATTTTTAAACTTTCCAACTCTTAAGACAAAGAAGGAATATAAAAATAAAAACTGCAAATGATCTAGAAAATAATAATGAAAACACTATGTTTCAGAACCTATAGGACATAGCTCAAGCAGTCCTGAGAGGGCAATTCATAGCCATAATGGTTCAATAAAAATTAAAGGAGAAAAATGAATTAATCAATCATGTGATTCAAAGTTAGAAAAAGAAGGTGACTTGTAAGACAAAAACAGAAATTAATGAAATAGAAAAAGAATAGAACAAGTTGACCTTATTTCTTGGCAAAAATCAATAAATACTTCCAATCAAGAAAAGGAAGCAAGCTCAAATACAAAAAATAAGAAATAAGAAATAACCATAATGACAGAAGAAATTAAAATAATGAGACTTCTTTGCTAAACTCTGTACAAATAAACTTGAAAACTCAAGAGAGTAACTCAAACTGAGCCCAAAAGAGACAGAAAACCTAAACAGAACAATTTTCATGGAGAAAGTTGTCAAAAAGTCACCTCCCAATAAAGCAGCAAGCTTTCCATGGAGATTCCACAACACTGAAAAAGGAAACCTTCCAGATAATTACCAAAAAACTACCATAATTGATAGTTTTCTATATATAAAAGTCTGAGTTGAAAGTCACTTTTCCTCTGCATTTTCTGAGAATACTGCAGTATTCCCTTCTGGAATTGATAGGAGGAGGAGGAGTTCACCCATAGAATTTAACAGTCATACACGTGTAGGCTACTAATAGCGCAGCTTCAAATGCATGAAGGAAAAACAAACAATATTAAAGGGAAAGAGGAAAGTTTGCAATTTCCACAATCTTAACAACTCTCCCCTCTCAGCAACTGATGGGAAACTAACAAAAACATTACACCCAACAATTGCAAAATATACATTATTTTCAAGTGCACAAAGAACATTCAGCAAGATAGATCCCATGCTGCACTACAAAACAAGTCTACATAAATTTAAAAGGAAACAAATCTAAATAAATTTAAAAGGAAGGAAATTATACAGAGTGTGTTCTCTGAGCACAAAGGAATCAAATTAGAAATCAATAATAAGGTACCTAGGAAACCAACAAATATTTGAAAATTAAAACACATCTAAACAATCCATGCATCAAAGAAATCAGAAGGTAAATTAAAATACATTTCAAACCAAAGATAAAATGAAATAATGTGAGAAGTTCAGCTTGAAATGCTTATGTTAAAAAAAAAAAAAAAGGCCTAAAATCAATGATAGTTCAACCTTAAGAAGCTGGGAAAGCACTAAGTAAACCCAAAGTCAGTCAAAGGAAGGAAATAAAGAGAAGAAATCAATGAAATAATAAAGAAAAATCATAGAAAACATTAACAAATCCATAAGTTGTTTCCTTCAAAAGACCAACAAATATGACCAAACTCTAACTGCACTGACCAACAGGAAAAAAAGAAAATACAAATTATCACTATATGAATGAGGAATCATCACTTCAGAAATTACAGACGTTAAAAGAATAATAAGATAATATTAGAAACTTTATACCAACAAATTCAGCAATGTAGAGGAACAAATTCCTTGAAAGACACAACTTAGAAAAACTAACACGGCAGGAAACAGAAAATAGGAATAGCCCTATATTGATTAAAGAAACTTAATTTGTCAGCAAAAACCTTCCTACTAAGAAAACTCCAGAACCAAGACGGTTTCACTAGTGAATTCTCTCATACTTTAAAGAAGAAATAACACCAACCTTAACTCTTCCAGAAAATAAAAGAAAAGGGAACAATTTCTCAGAGTCCAGCACAACCTTAACACTAAAATCTGACAACCATATTACAAAAAAGAAGTTACAAAGCAATATCCCTCATGAACATAGATGCACACTTCTTAAAACATTAACAAACCAAATCCAGCAATATCTAAAAAGGATCATACATCATGTCCAAGAATGGTTTATTTCAATAATTCGAGGTTGATTTAGCTTTAGAAATATCAATGTAATTTATCACAATAACAAAACAAAGGAGAAAAACACAAATATATACATAACTTCTACAACTCAATAACAAAAAGAAAAGTTTTATCAAATGGGTAAAGATGTGAACACTTCACAAAGGAAGATATTTGAATATACAAGCAGCACATGAAAAAGTATTCAACCATAGTCATCAAAGAAACACATATTAGAGCCACAATGAGACACCACTAACACACACCAAAAGGTATAAAATGTTAAACACATTCGCAAGGATGCACAGCAACTGGAACTCATACTTTATTTGTGGGAGTGTAAAATGTAAATTACTTTTTAGAAAAGTATCTAGCAGTTTCTTTTAAAACTAAGCATACACCTTACCCTATGACTTAGCAATTCCACTCCTAGACATTTACACAAGATAAATGAAAACATATGTCTAAAAAAAGCCTTGCAGAATAATGTTCATGGCAACTTTTTTCATGCTAACTAAAATCCGTCCAGGTATCCATTTAATATGAGCATGGATAAACAAAGTGTGGTATAGACATAAAACAGAACACTCTTCAAGGATAAGATTAATGGTGAAATAATGAATGCTCTCCCTTCTCTTATAGTAGAAAAATAAAAGTGCTTCCAGCCCACTATCTGTTTTAAAATCAAGTTTCATGGGAGCACAGTCATATCTGTGTGTTTGCGTGTTGTCCGTGGCCGCTCTTGCACTGCAGTGGCAGAGCTGAGCAGTAGCAACAGAGACTGCATGGCACACAGAGCCTATAATTTTTACCCTCCGGCCCTTTATAGAAAAGTTTGCCAATTTCTCCTCTTCAGGAGTAAAAAGGAATGAACTACCAATGTATGTAACAACATAAATAAATCTCAAAAACATGCTGAATGAAGGAAGCCTGATACAAAAGAGGACACACATATGGTTCTGCAGATATGAAGATGCAGAACTGGTCTATGATGGAGAAAATCAGAACAATGGCTGCCTGCTGGGGGTAGGATGGGGACTGACTGGTAAGGGACAAAAGGGTAACGTAACATTCCCTATCTTGATAGTAGTTGGAGTTTGACAAAGACTGTCTCTTTTGACCAAAACTTTAGTCAGGCTCCTCCAAGTGAGTCCTCTTTCTGACTAAGGCACAACCTTGGGCTTCCCACTCTGTCCCTGTAGAATCCAGTTTAAGCAAGAATCCTGCTCAGTCAGTTTAGCTAAAATCTCCCACCCTTGGTATCTGACCAACTTTGAATCTTATATCTGATTGAACTCCTCATCCTCTACCCTGGCCTGCCTTCAGCAAGAATTCAATTGAGTCCACCTAGCAAGAATCCCCCTTTTCCCTGATGTTGCCTCTTAGTAATTTTCCATCCACTGACCCCCACCCTGCATCCTGGTTTTAAATCCCCACCTGTCCTTGTTAGAGTCAGAGTTGAGCCCAGTCTCTCTCTCTCTCTCACTCCAAGACCCCACTGCAGTGTCCCTGTACCTATCCTGACAGTCCCCCCTGGAATAAAGTCTTCCTTAAGGTCTTTAACAAGTGTCATGAATAACTTTTCTCGTTAAAAGGTTGTACGGGTATCAGAACACGGGGCAGGTATCCCTAAGATTTGTGCATTTCATTATGCCTAAAATCACCTCCCCCCAAAAAAAGAAAAAAAAAGGAAGACAGTAAACAAATTCTAGTTAATGACCTGTAAGTTGAAGTATCTGGGGAAAAGTAAACCAAAGTCTACAACTTTTTTTAATTCATCTAAGAAAGATGAACTGACAGACGGAAGAATAGAGAGATAGTAAATGTGATAAGACATAATAAAAACGTTAATTTTAGAATCTAGATGGTGAAGACATGAGTGTTCACTGTAAAATTCTTTAAACTTCTCCCTATATTTGATATTTCTCCTAATAAAATGTTGAGGAGAATATTTATCTGCTATGAGACTGTCAGAATAATAGACAATGAAAATTAAAAGTTTTCTACTACTATGTTTTATATATATTCAACCTTAGACAACAAAGGGAAAGTTTTATTCAAAAACCCTTATAATACAGGCCCATTATTAGCATAAAAGTGTAAGAGAACTGTGAGCTATTTCTGACACAAAAGAGAGCAGAACAATTTAAAGTTAAACTTCCTAAAGGAGAGCACACTCTAACACTGGACTCTGAGGGTAAGCCTAACCAATATATTTTAGGCCGATTTAAAAAGAGAGGAGACAAACTATGTTTAATTGTGCACAGGGACATAACGTGGCCTGCACTCTAACTGAATCTGATACATCAATGTGCTCTATACATGTGTTTTGTTGAAATTTTTATAGTGGAAAAGAGAGAACAGTACTAACAGTAAAAGACAAAGAGAATTCCATTTCCTAGCAGATTATAAAATTTAATTTTGTACTATAATTTCTCTATCAACAGTTAAGAAATATCACCAACTGTATTCAAAGCACTGGAGTAGACAGCACAGATACAGGCTGGTGGGAATGCAAATGGTGCAACCACTATGGAAAGCAGTATGGCAGTTCCTCAAAAGATTAAAAAGCACATATCATCCAGCAATTTCACCTCTGGGTATATACCCAGAAAACCTGAAAGGAGGGTCTTGAAGAAGTATTTGTACACTCATGTTCTAGTGAGTGAAATCCCCTAATACCTTTCCTGATAACTCTATCACAAGCTCAAAATTAATAAATTTCCATGTTCTATTACTCACTACCCTAACCCTATTCTTTCCTCATTCATTATATACCTACCCTCATTTTAAATTGCTGATTTAAAAATAGGTAATACCAGCGAACAGAATATGGAAAGCCTTCATATTTTAACTTAGGACTTCAACATATTTTTATTTAACCTAGTTAAGGAAGATTATTATTCATTGACATCATTTGATAAACCTCTGATTCAAATCCAAACAAGTCAAATAATACCTTTAAGTTCCAACTATACAGGCTTTCCTCCCTACTCCCCCAAATTTAGAGACCTAGCAACATATTCTCTCTCTCTCCATGCTTAATTTCCATACTTATGACTCAAATGACCATTTTACTCTTGTAAAACCATAAATCAGAAAGATTCCCTAGTGCATAATCTAAACCCCCCCAAGAGACAAAGAATAAACTCCTATTTAAAAGAAATTTTTATTTCATTGTGGTTTTGATTTGCATTTCCCTGATGATTAGTGATGCTGAGCATCTTTTCATGTGCCTGTTGGCCACCTATATGTCTTCTTTGAAAAAATGTCTATTCAAGTCCTCTGCCCACTTTTTAATCAGGTTGGTTGTTTCCTTTTATATTAACTTGTATAAGTTCTTCAAATATTTTGGCTATTAATCCCTTATCAGATGTACGATTTAATATCTTCTCCCATTCAGTATGTTACCTTTTCATTTTGTTGATGGTTTCCTTCACTGTGCAAAAGTATTTTGGTTTGATGTAATGGGATGTAATCCCATTTGTTATTTTTGCTTTTCTTGCCCTTGCCTGAGGAGATTGGTCCAAACAAATATTGCTAAGACCAATGTCAAAGAGCTGACTACCTATGTTTTCTTCTAAGAGTTTTATGGTTTCAGGTCTTACATTTAAGTCTTTTATCCATTTTAAATTTATTTTTGTATATGGTATAAGATAGTAGTTCAGTTTCATTCTTTGGCATGTGACTGTCCAGTTTTCCCAACACCACTTATTGAAGAGACTGTCTTCCCCCACTGTATATTTTTGCCTCCACCTATCAGAATGGCTATTATCAAAAAGACAAAAAATAAATGTTGGTGAGGGTGTGGAGAAAAGGGAACCCTTGTATACTGTTGGTGGGAATGTAAATTGGTGCAGCCACTATGGACAGTATGGTGGTTCCTCAAAAAATTAAAAATAGAACTACCATATGATCTAACTATTCCACTTCTGAGTATTTATCCAAAAAAAATGAAAACACTAATTCAAAGAGATATATGCACCCCTATGTTCACTTCACCATTATTCACAACAGCCAACCTGAGTGTCCATCAATAGATAAAGGGATAAAGAACAAACATACACACACAAAAAAGAATGAAAAAATGAAATCTTGTCATTTGTGATAACACAGATGACAGACCTAGAAGGTATTATGCTGAGTGAAATAAGTCAGACAGAGAAAGACAAATACCATATGATCTCACTTATATGTGGAATCTAAAAAACAAAACAAATAAACAAAACAAAAAAACCCTCAGAGATACAGGAAACAAACTGGTGGTTACCAGAGAGGGGCAGGGGTGGAGGGTGGGCAAAATAGGTGAAGGGGTTAAGAGGTACAAACCTCCAGTTATAAAATAAATAGGTCATGCGGATGTAATGTATAGCACAGGGAATATAGTCAATAATATTATAATAACTTTGTATGGTGACAGATGGTAACTAGACTTATTGTGCTGATCATTTTGTAATGTTTATAAATACCAAATCACTAAGACGCACACCTGAAACTAATAGAATACTGTATGTCAATTACACTCCAATAAAAAATAAAATAAAATTTTAAAGGAAAAAACAGGCTTCAAAGACAGATCTATTCTATTAAATTAGTAGTAAACATCTTTTTCTTTAAGAATTAAGCTGTCAAGTTTCCCTAAAAATAAATCAGGTTAACATTCAAGTTACAAAGGCATCTTTCAAATTATATTTAGCAGCCTATAAGATTTAACACTTTTCTAACAGCTAAGCTTTTCATATTCTTGTGCAGTGTCTCTAATTTCAGTTAGAGCTGAGGGTTTACATACAGATGACAAAGTACCATTGCTGAAGAGTTTCAAAACCTAACCAGAATGCAAAATCCTAGAGTGCAGCCCCCTCACTGAGTAGATACAGAGCTCAGAAGTGAAAAGAACAAATATGCTAAAGGCTTCTTCTATGGATATTACCTGCCTTATTGAAGCATTCTTATGAATATTAAAATTTATCATTTTGATTGCATACATTTCAAGCCTCAATCAGACCTTGAGGACTATACTATAAAAATGTCCCACAAACAGTAGCAACCAGAATTGTCATCACTCCCAGGAAACTGCTTAGGAGCAACATCCTTTTCAACTCAGGGAAAAAGTGATTGATCAGTTTGCCTTGAAAACAGGTACCACAAACCTTTCTTAATTATAAGTATAGTTACATCCTTCTTAGTATAGGTTTTATCATTGTTGCAGATGCATCCTCGCTGCATTTAAAATATTATCCACAATTACCACTTATCAATAGGACTACTTTTGCATGGCATTAAAATTTAACATTATTTTAATAGCTGCATACTTTTTTATTAAATAAATATCAGCACTTAACTGAAAAAAAAAAAAGAGTACCACAAACCAAATTTCACCAGAAAAATACTCTTAGTGTTTTCAATTTAAAATGTTTTACCTGATTAGAAACAAAAACTTTGCAATAAGGACTATAAGGCTCACTTCTTTTAAAAACCATCTCATTTAAATGTTCATTGCATTTTGTCACAAAACAATATATATGAAAGGATTCTATATTTCAAAAACTGGCTATTACGGTATATGCCTTAGTTATCTTCCAAAAATAGGGCACTGCCTTTATTCAAGGTCCTTACAACATCTAGCAGGAAACTCTGATACGTCAACTTGAACAAAGCAGGGTGGGCAGCTATGCTAACCACTGAACAGCTCAGAGGTCACAGGTGATCCTTTTATAGTTAGGCATGTATGACATATATATGTACACATACGTATAATATGTATACCATCCACAGGCAGAGAATATATATACAGATATAGAATAAAATATATGTATATATGCATAGACAAAAGTCTGAAAGATATAAATCCAAAATGAATAGTGATTATCTCTAAATGATATGAGATCTACAATTTAAATTTTCTATTTTGTTATTTATCTTTTCTAACTTGTCTACAACAAAGAAAGTTAAAATTTTTATTTTTATATTCTCTGAACTAGTTTCAACAGCACAACTCTTTCTTCATACGGAAAACCTTTCAAGTTTCACTAAGGAAGAGTAATTTTCAGGTTCTCTGCCATTTTTCTAAAACTGCCAACATTTCCAGGTACTCTGGTAAACTTGTTCGACACAAAAGTATGTTAAACATGTGCTAATTTCATACACTTCAACTTTTAGATGTTACACATCAAAGTCCTCAAAGATTTACCTTCATCATACATTTCTTCTATTAAATAGGCCTCTGCTCGATCTTTCAGAGCGTTCACGTTGTCAGCTTCCATCTGTAAAACTTCAGAACACACTCGAATAGCTTCAACAGGCTTCTCATCCTAAAAGTAAATGTGAGAAAAGGATTTATTGTTGTTATTCCATATGTTAAGTTTTTACATTTCTGGGAACAAGTCAACTATTACCTTAGAAAAGCAGTGGCAAATTCTTTCTTTTGAACGAATTGTGTATTCAGAAACACTTGGCTCTGTTTTCATGACAGATTCATATTTGCTGGTCGCCTCTGTGTATCTATTAAATGAGCAAATCATGATAAGTAACAATGAAATTCTACCTCCAGAGGTAAGGAGAGGACCCTCTACTCTTCACTCTATGTTGCTTAATCAATTCACCTGAATAAGCACATGCCTTCAGACACTGCTTTTACCTTATTATCTAGAGTACCAAGGAAGGTAGTCTCTGCAGTTAAGAGTTAGGAGATAAAACACATGACCAAGAAAATGTATATGGAGAAATCAAAGCATACCTGTGAGTATCAATCAAACCAAATGATGAATTTCCTTACAGAAAAACACTCATAATTTTGAAACTGAGTAAAACACCTTATTAAAGTCTGACTTACACAGAGCACTTTTAGCAAAACAGATCAGGTTTTACTTCTTGCCACTACACACTTTGATGAAATAATGGAGTTATTATTTTATATAATGAATGTCAATATTCACAACTAAGTACAACATGGTTCCTTGCAGAAGGAAACTGCTTAAATTCCCAACTTTACCAGCTTTCTAAGAATAATAAAGCTGTGTCAGTATTTTGCTTTAAACTGGTGAAAAGCCGTAGCCGTGTTATCCACTGTTACTTTGCTCAGTAACGGCGACCTAGAAGATGATTTCCATGCCATTGGGCACATCATTCCTTAAGTGCTGCAGTCTTCACATTCAACCACTGACGCATTCAAACACAGGTTTAAATACAACACTTCAAACAAAAGCTGGCTATCAACGTCAAAATCCTGGTGGAAATATTGTCCTATAGTTTTCCAAGATGGTCCAATTGTAGGAAACTGCACAGAGTATGCAAGACCTTGCTTTATTTCTTACAACTATATGTGAAACTATAATTAGCTTGAAATAAAAGCTTCAATTAGAAAATACTGCACTTCACTAAAAAAAAAAAACCTAGCTTCGGGGAAGGTGAAATAGTACTTTCCCCAATTCCTCCAGCCAGATATCTGTCAAATACCCTCGACATCATATATTTGTTAAAATATAAAAAGACTCAGAAAAGGGGAGAGAAGAAGGAAGATCAGCTAGAGACCAGGGGCCTGAGGAAAAACTTGGCGTGGTAAGTTCCCTGGGTTTCTTTTTGCATCAGATACCTCAGACGTGGAGCTAAAGAAGCCAGCAACCCAGAAATGCCAATGGGTGCAGACAAAAAACGAGCAAGAGCCTGCTCTCCTCAGATAAAAGGCCGAGAAAGAGTGGCCTAGAAAGACAGAAAGCTTTCTGACAATAACAGCTCTACTCTAGCCAAACGCCACAGAGAAAATTATGGCTCCACTCCACCAAAGCCAGCAGTCGAGTGGAGAACCTAGACTTCTTCTCTGGTGGGGCTGTAACGAGGCATGCCCACACGCCTGCCAGGGTTAGTGGCAGAGAAGGCCAAGTAGCGAGCCAGGACTTCCATCCACAGCCGGAAATGAGTCCCCCAAACTCCCACCTGCACCAAGCATAGTAAGAAGCCCCACCCCTCGAGTAGCAAGGAAGGCCAAGTGAGAAATTTCTACCTCCACCTGGCAGCAACAGGATGGTGCCCGCCCTTGCTTTGCTGGAAACAGTGTTAGAAAACCCAGCAAAAGAGAAGATTTAAATAAAAACCAGAGTTTTATAAAATGAAAATGTCCAGGTTTCAAATAAAAACCACTCATCATACCAAGAATTAGGAAGATCTCAAACAATGAGAAAAGACAATAAATTCCAACACCAAGAAGACAGATATGTTAGAATTATCTGACAGAGGGGCCGGTCCGGTGGCGCAGCTGTTAAGCGCCCATGTTCTGCTTCAGTGGCCCGGGTTTGCCAGTTCGGATCCCAGATGTGGACATGGCACCACTTGGTAAGCCATGCTGTGGTAGGCATCCCACATATAAAGTAGAGGAAGATGGGCACAGATGTTAGCTCAGGGCCAGTCTTTCTCAGCAAAAAGAGGAGGATCAGCAGCAGTTAGCCCAGGACTAGTCTTCCTCAAAAAAAAAAAAGAATTATCTGACAGAGATTTTAAAGCAGCCACGCAAAAAGCAGCAATGACAAACATGCTTAAAGCCAATGAAGAACTCGAATGCCTTGGCAAAGAAAGAGAAAGTCTCAGTGAAGAAACACAAGATAAAAACTGAAAAATATAAAAAGTGAAATAAAAAGCTCACTGAATGTGCTCAACAGCAGAACACAGGGGACAGAGAAAAAAATCAGTGAATTGGAACAACAGAAATTACCAAATCCAAACAACAATGAGAAATAAAGTTGAAAAAAAAACGAACAGAGCCTCAGGGAGCTGTGGGGCTATAACAAAAGAGCTAACATTTATGTTAACCAGAGTCTAACAAGGAAAGCTGAGAGAGGCAGGGCTGAAAAAGTACTCCAAGAAATAATGGCCAGAAACTTCCCAAATTTGATAAGAGACATAAACCTACATATTCTAGAAGCTAAGTGAACTCCAAATATGATAAACGCAAAGAAATCCATGGTAAGATACAACATAATCAAACTTTTAAGAACAAAAGACAAGGAAAAGATCTTGAAAGCAGTCAGAGGAAAATATCTTATCTTAAGGGGTAAAAAATAATTAGAATAACAACAGATTTCTCATCAGAAACCAAAGAGGCCAGATAGAAGTGGCATGATATTTTTCAGATGCCATAACGAACTGTTAACCCAGAATCCTATACTTCGAGAAAATCTGTATGCATCTCTATCACTCTAGATAAAACATTATCTTTTAATAATCAATTTACATGCCTGTCTCCTAAACTATAAGCTTCTTAAGACCGAAAACTATAGTCATATTTATGTCTGCAGCCCTAGTACATAGTGCCTGATACAGGAGAAACTCAATGAATATTTGGTGAAATATAAATAAATCTGCTGCACACTATGCAGTTAGCATCATTTATACCTGCCTTATTCAAAAAATGTACAATTGTGGTAGTTTTGCTAAGACCCCGTACCATCTAAGATACTCCACCTTCAACGGCTAAGGACTAAAAGAGAAAGCAGTTCAATTTTTCTTTTGCGTCCACAAAACACACAAGCGAAAGCAAGCATATTCTAGACAAGCATACTCTTACCTGCCATCTCTGATGAGCTCTTCAGCTGACTCAATCAGCTTATTAAGTTTCTTTACTTGTTTATAGTGTGCAAAACACCTTTTATGATCCTGGTCAAGTTTAAGACATTCACGAACTTCACTGCTCATGTATTAAAAAGAGGAAAATACTCCAAGTCAAAATAATTAATAAATGGTTTTTCCATACTAACTAGAGAAATCACATGAAAGGTGTTTTTTGTTTGTAACAAACAAAACATACTGACAATAATTTACCATACACTTTTATATATGGCATTGTACTATGCACATACTTATTAATTCAAATTCAAATGACTTAAAGAGAGTTATACATTGAACACTCCATTTTTCTTCTACAAATATAATAGCCCTCCTATTTATTTTAATAAGCATACTTCATGAAAATAAATTATGTGGAAACAGAATTATTTAGAGATACAAAATAGATGAAGTATAAAAACAGCCTTAACCATAATTTTATTAATTTAAAATTAAAAAGAAAATGAGATTATCTTACTGCTAACAATAAAAAGATGATGAGATGTGTATGTCACTAGAACTGACCTGAGGGACAGTTCATGGTCTCCTAGTTGATAATACAGTGTGCTGATTTTATAAAAAGCCTCAGTGTTATCATTCTTCAATTTTGATGCAGCTTTTAAGTCACTTATCGCTTTCCTAGGTTCCCCTTCTTTTATAAAACATTCAGCTCGAAGCTCCCGTAGTTCTGCATCCCAAACACAAACCTTGAGAAACAAAAGAACTAGACTTTAAGAAAGAAACAGTAAATTACGCACATTCATACTTGCATCCCACATATTTTACTACATATTTATCAACATAAAACATCCTCAATTAATGTGATGACTTCTATATTGTGAATAGTGTTAAAAAGTCTGATACAATTTAGATGTGACAAAAATAATTAGATGTGACAAAATAATTTCTCCAAGGATACCTTAAATAAATTCTAATGGGGTAAGGGATATACATACTAACAAGGCCTTTTTCCTACCCCCTTCAATTATATAATTCTAAAACTCTGAAAATAAGAAAAGATAGCATTTACTTTAGAAGACGGTTCCCGGTGAAGCATATTTAATTTTGAAGAGAATATTTACTAATCAGATTTGTGTACCTAAACAATTCTCATTTCTAATCTCAAAAACTAAAATCTAGTCTCTAAATTCACAAAATATTTTTATTCTACTAATAACCAATGAAATTCTCTTTTATAAAATGTCACCTTCTTCAAGTTAAATCCTCACATCACGAAAATAAAGAGAAAAACAATGTGAGAAGGTGGAGGTTTCACCTTTTCTATTTTATCAAAGTTGACAATGTGTAGTAAACACACTAGTATTCTTCAAAATATAAACCCAAAAGCTCACCAATAAGACCTGTAGTAGTATTTTTACATACTTCTTAGAGCTGTTCTGAAGTCATGTCAACTTTTCACTTATGTTAGGATATCAAAATCAACACTGTACATAAACTAAATATCATAGGCAATAAGCTAGGTCAAAACAAATTCTCTAACTACTAGAAGGTAAAAATTATAACCTTATACTTATACTTCCTTAATAAAGCATTAACAAAAAAAACACGTGAATTCCACTGGACTATATCACATCATCTCCTCTATAAAATTATCAAAGTGGTGCCCATTCTACATATATCACAAGTTTCCTGCCAAGATGAAATGAAACTGTACATCAAAGCACTGTGAAAATGACAAATACGAATTATGCCTGCTTCCATTTCAACATTTTAGTAGACTTCCTTCTGAAACCATCTGTTATTAAGTCCTTCAGAGGCAAGGAAACTCTAGACTTTGGTTTCCCCTATCTAGAGCTCTCTGGATCCTATAAACTTCATCTGCCTTCTTCCCTAGGAGCTTCTCCCTCTAAACACTACTCTTTCCTCCCAAACATTATTTTTCCTTACCTTCAACCAAGTCTTTCATCTATTAGCTCATTATCTAACCTCTAGAGTTTTCTTCCCCTAAAAAACTGCAAAATCAAACAAAAGTAGCAAAGCAAGCAACGTCTAAAAACAGGTAACTCCCACTCCACAGCACATTCACTACATTTACTGAAAACTTCAGTTCCAAATTGTGTTCTACGTACATAGACACCATCTCTCAATGAAGGGCTGAAAGCACAAGGACCAATCTGATTTTATCCCATCTAGGTTTTTGTGGTATATAACAAGTCGAAGTGTATAAACATGCCTTATAGTAAGAAGCAGTGTTAGGCTTGTTAGCCGCAATATCTAACAAACTTACCTCTAAAATCTTATCAAGGAAGGTTATAGCAGCAGTATAATCCGAGCTTTCAAAAGCATCAAGTGCTTGTGAACGCAAACGCTGCATTTCATCAGATTTTATAAGTTGAGCCTGGGCTTCCTTTTCTTCATTTTCACTCGGATTTGATTTGAGCTATAACAATAATAAGAAATTAAACAGCATTTTTAATCTCTTAAATCTAATACCCATAATATACACAACAATCTGACCATTGCAAATACTTCAGTTCAGTGGGGGAAAAGGACAGAGACGCTGGCTGTCCACAGACTTGCTCCCTGGTGCTAATCACCGTGGGAGGCAGCGGCAAAGGCTCTTTATTTCCACCAATACGGTGCATAAGAGCGAGCAGTGGAGCTACAGTCAAAAGACCTGAGTTATATTTAGGAATGCGAGAGGGTAGAGAAGAACGAAGACAGGAAAGCACCTCTCTCACTTTCTTACATAGAGCTCTGCAGAATTACTTGAGTTTTATATATTTTGCCTTCTAGTTATATTTCCTAAGTACTTATTTTTAAGTATAAAATAATTTTATCAAAAACATAGGGAAACTGAAGGAGAGAGCAGGGTTTTTTTAGAGATTATATGATAGAAAAAGATTTGGTACCAGAGGGGTTAAGGTTAATAAGAAAGGAAGAATTTACATGAAAAAATAAGAGAGTAATTAATACCTTATTAAAAGGCTTAGGACATGGTTTTAAGAGGTTTACAAGTTGTCTCTTTTTTTTAACAATTTTATCAAGGTATAATTTATATACCACAAAATTCACTCATTTTGAGTATACAATTCCATGATGTTTAATAAATTTACCAAGTCTACAATGATCACCGGTTTTAGACCATTTCTGTCACCCCAATAAAATCCCCCCTTGTCTGCTCCCAGCTCATCCCTGCTCCCAGTCCAGCCTCATGCACAGCAGCTCTTAACAATCTCTTCTTCCAGATGGAAAATCTTAAGCTTAAGCTCAGAAAAACTGAGTGCCTACATTAAAAAGCTACTAAATTTGGGGGGAACTTTTTAAAGATTACTATTTATATGTAACAATTTCTGAAATCTAATATTCTTACTACGATGAGAATTGTAGTTGATGAGTTCCAATTTGGGGTGAGGTGCAGACAATGGTAGGTTATTTCTAGAAATGTCTCTCCTTCAATTGACTGATCATACTGCTTCCCCTTTTAGTCGATTCATTTTTTAAAAACACCCCCACTAGCCACCTGGTAGGAGAGAACACTCCAAACCTTAACTTAAGGTTAAGAAACCTTAAGAATATTATTTCTTGGTAGAGGCTCTGTATTTCACCATTTGGTTTTCAGGAACTTCAGGTATTCTATTTTGTCTGTTTAACCCTTAGCTTTTGAAGGACTGGACAGGACTCCAGGTATTCATAGGTAACTAGGAATTGGTAACCTCAGCTCGGTCTAGGGGGAGGATTTTCCCTGCATGACTGAATTATCCAAGTTGAAAGGAACTGCTTCAGGGCCTTGGCGTGTTTGCCTGTGTCTGTTTCATCATCCTCAGGGTGGTCCTGAATACTTCTGATAGACCACACTGGAAAAGTATAAATGTGTGTGCCCTGCCACTTTGAGTAAAAGTAGAAGTTTACTGACAACTTGTTCCCTATATGTACTGCTCCCTTTTGGATAGGATGTATTAGAATGTATTAGAGACTACCTCTTCTGGACGGAATTTGTGTTTTTCCTCTTTCCTCTCCCAAACTTTAGTATCTTCCACAAAATTTCTCTTGTTGGAAATGAGGAGAAAGCACTAAATCTCAAGGTTGAGGATGGAGGGCTCAGCCTCACTCAGTCCTCCAGCAACAGGAATGGGAAAGAGGGAATGAGCTCAGGTCCTCTGGGCCTTTTTGGGGAGAGGAGGGAGTGGTGGGAGGAGGGGGAAGGAGAGGAGAGGGAGGAGATTCTTTCAAGGAGCTAAGAAAAGAGTTTGAGAAACAAACTAAGGATTTATTTACAACCCTGGAGAGTTTTAAAGAAGATGAAGTGAGATGAAGACTTTCACTCTTACCACAAGGTTGCCGCCTCCTCCCAATTGCCTTCCCATGTTCCAGGATATTTACATGCAGAGATTCCTGCTGATATTTCCCTCCCTCCTTTTTTCATGTTTCTTGATCTCCTTCTCTTCTTTAGTGTTGTGTATTTCTGACCCTTTCTGCCAAATGTCTCCCTACGACAATATTTTATTTATTTCTTCTGACTATTTAAATGGTCACTGAGCTTCTGGATAAAAACTCATAATAGCTATGGGATAGGGGCTTGTTGAAAGAGGTGAACTGCCCTCTAACCTAATCTAAATACACCCCTATTTCAGGGACCTCAAATGAAAACAGTGGGTTGGTAGTTAAGGTGGGCAGACTTCTAAGATGGCCCCAGGTGATCCTCACCTGGAATTCATGCCTTTGTGTGATCCACTCCCCCAGAGTCTAAGATAGCTGGTAACTCCTTTTAACAAACAGAATGACAAAGGTGATAGGATGTCACTTCCTTAATTAGGTACAAAACACTGTGACTTCCATCTTGCTAGTACTCTCTCTCTCTCTCTCTTGCCTTCTCATTGCTCACTCTGATGAAGCAAGCTGCCATGCTGTGAGGTATTTCTGGAGAGGCCCACTTAAGAAAAAACAAGGGAAGCCTCTGATTAAAAGCTCAGAAAAAAACAGAGACCTCAGTGTTGACAGCTCAAGAGAAACTAAAGCCTGCCAACAACCAAGTGAGTTTGGAAGCAGTTCCTTCACCAACTGAGCCTTCAGATAATATTGCAGCCCTATCTGACACTTTGACTATAGCCTGTGAGAGACCCAGGAGCAAAGGACCCTGCTAAGCCTGCCCAGATTCCTGACCCCATGAACTGAGATCACGAATGTGTGTGGCTTTAAGCTGCTAACTTTGAGTAATTTGTTATGCAGCAACAGATAACTAATACAGTAGTTTTACCATTTCTCAATGGCCAGGTTGTGACTATTTCCACATAGATTTTGTATTAATGTTTTAAAATAAAGTCTAAATGGGGAAAAAAAAAAAAACCAAGCCCAAATCCTAACTTTATTACTGTCTACATGTTATCTGCATTTTCTTCACCAACAAAAGGAGGATATTAATACCTACACCTTGAGTAGCAGTCACTGAGAAATTAAAAACATACTTTATGTAACATACAGCAAGTACTCCAAAAAAGGCTAATAAAAATTCCAACCTCCTTTTGTGACATCTCTATAATAAATAAATTCAAGACGAGCACAGAATGTAAAAGATGTAATACACAGTTTAAAAGGATGTTCAATTTATTTCCCATCGCATTACATATTAGCCAACTTAAACTGGATACCCTCTGTTAAAGTTACAGCAATTAAGGTCCTGGAATAATAAAACCTCAGTTTGACTCCTCTTAGGTCAAAATAAAATTAGACTTTGGCATAAAATACATTCACTGAACTGCTTGTCTCAAGAAATTAATCTTTCTAATCCTATTATATTTAAATATGGTTTTGGGAGAAGCACAAATTTAAATTTTTCATTTGATATTATTTAATAACATAAAAATATGTAATATTTGAGGTATATGGTAACATTCTCCAGTGACTTCTAGAATTTGCCTTCATAAATTCTTTCTGCAATCTAACAACAAGGGAACCATACAAAAAATAATACTAAATTGAACAGCAAAAAGAAGAAAGACCAAATTTTCTTTTTATTGCAGTAACATTGGATTATAACATTATATGGATTTCAGGTCTACACTGTAATGTATTTCAAATTCTGTGTAGATTATATCATGTTCACCACCCAAAGACTAATTACAATCCATCACCACACACATGTGCCTCATCACCCCTTTCGCCCTCTTCCCTCTCCCCACCACCTCTGGGAACCACTAATCCAATGTCTATTGCTATGTGTTTGTTTGTCATTGTTTCTATCTTCTGCTTATGAGTGAGATCATATGGTATTTGACTTTCTCCCTCTAACTTATTTCACTTAGCATAATACCCTCAAAGTCCTTCCATGTTGTCACAAATGGCTGGATTTCATTGTTTCTTATGGCTGGGTAGTATTCCATTGTTTAAATATACCACATCTTCTTTATCCATTCACCCCTTGATGAGCACCTAGGTTGCTTCCAAGTCTTGGCTATTGTGTATAATGCTGCAATGAACATAGGGGTGCAAGTATCTTTATGCCTTTGTGTTTTCAAGTTCTTTGGATACATACCCAGCAGTGGAATAGCTGGATCATAGGTTGATCTATTCTTAATTTTCTGAGGAAACTCCATACTGTTTTCCATAGTGGCTGCACCAGTTTGCACTCCCACCAACAGCGTATGAGGGTTCCCTTCTCCCCGCATCCTCTCCAACACTTATTGTTTCCTGTCTTGTTAATTATAGCCATTCTGACAGGAGTGAGGTGATATCTCATTGTAGTTTTGATTTGCATTTCTCTGATAGTTAATGATGTTGAACATCTTTTCACGCATCTGTTGGCCATCTGTATATCTTCTTTGGAGAAATCACTTTTCAGATCTTTCACCCACTTTTTAGTTGGGTTGTTGGTTTTTTTGTTGTTGAGATGCATGAGTTCTTTGTATATTTTGGCTATTAACCCTTTACCTGATATATGGTTTGCAAATATCTTCTCCCAATTGTTAGGTTCTCTTTCCATTTTGTTGATGATTTCCTTTGCTGTGCAGAAGCTTTTTAGTTTGATGTAGTCCCATTTTTAAATTTTTTCTATTGTTTCCCTTGCCTGGTCAGACATAGTATTTGAAAAACTGCTGCTAAGACAATGTCAAAGAGCATATTGCCTATGTTTTCTAGAAGATTCATGGTTTCAGGTCTTACATTCAAGTCTTTCATCCATTTTGAGTTAATTTTTGTGTATGCTCTAAGATAATGGTCTACTTTCATTCTTTTGCATGTGGCTGTCCAGTTTTCCCAACACCATTTATTGAAGACATTCTTCCTCCATTGTATGTTCTTGGCTCCCTTGTTGAAAATTAGCTGTCCACAGATGTGTGAGTTTATTTCTGGGCTCTAGATTCTGTTCCATTGATCTGTGTGTCTGTTTTTGTGCCAGTACCATGCTCTTTTGGTTACTAGAAAGACCCATTTTTGAAAAACAATAGTATCCAAGTCAGGGGGAGGGTGATTGAGTTAACGCATTCTAAGGTCCCTGTATTATTCTGGAGGAAGCTAAAGATATTGATTACCTTCAAATGTTATTAAGCATGCACGTTGAAATTCCTGAGGTAATGACTAAGAGAAAAAGACATAGTATGTGTAATAGTGTAGAAAGAACAGAATAAGGAAGAAAAATCTAAATGAATTGGGGGAGGGAAGAGAAGGGTGGATTGACAGAGAAGAAATAGTTAGAGAATAGAATCTAACAGAAACATACACCATAGATGTATGTAGTTGCATTTCTTACATCAACCAGGTTAGCAAAAGTTACACTGTTCATATCAAGTGTTGTTGAAGATGTGGAACACATGGAACTCTCCTATGCTGCTGGTGGGAACATAAATTTGGATAACCACTTAAAGGGACAGTGCCAAACTATTCAGCCAGATTAAAAATGCCCATAACTTTCAAAGTAGCAATTATCCTCTCAGGTATATACCCTACAGCAGTGATTCTCAGACTCTGATCCAGGGACCCCTGGGAGTCCTTAATATTCTTTCAGGGGTCTGTGGGGACAAAAGCATATATGTATAAAATATAAAGAATCCATTCAAAGTGCAAGATAAACCAATGGGTTTCATTATAACAAAGTACTAAAAGTTCACTGATAAGATTTCAGAGCCCACACTGCAACTAACCTATAACCACTAGTGGAGTCTTTGTGTAACACCAACGAATATCCACAATTATCTAAAAAGACTATTAAAATAGTCTTCCTTTTCCAACCGCTTATATGTGTGAGACACATTTCCTCTAATAATGCTTCGACCAATATATAAATCAGATCTGGGAATCCAGTTGTCTTCAAGTAAGTCAGATATCAAAGAGATTTGCAAAAATGTAAAATAATACCACTCATTACCAAATTTTTTGTTTTTGAAAATATAGTTGTTTTTCATGCAAAAACAAAGCTATTTATATTTACACATAGTGGGTTTATTACTACTTTTAAATTAATATTTAATTTCTAAAATTAATTTCTAATACCATAAACATTGATAAACAGAAGCTCCTTAGAGTCCTCAATATTTAACAGTAAGTGGGATCCAGAGACCAATCCTGAGAACTGCTGCCCTGAAGAGATTCAGTATGAGCAAGGAAAACAAAACAGACAAGAATGTTCATTGAACCTGGCAGAGGATGAACTCAAATATTTGTTAAATTCATAAATAAAACCTACCAGAAATGAAGCAGGGAAATGTGAGAATATAGCTAATTTCTCCTAATTGTAACACACACAAAAAAATCTAAGATTCCAAAAGACTCTCTTGTTCCATCAAGCAGTTTTAATCAAACCAACCCATTTCTCAAGTCTCCTCTCCTCCAAGCTTCCCTAATTGTTCTATATTATGGTAGTAATCGCCTTTCTCTACATGTTTAAATCACTTAAGAAACTCTTAACAATGGAAGTAAGCTAAGAAATCATCTTGCCCAATCAACTCTCACTTTATAAAAGAAAATACTGAGTCTCACAAATGGTAAGTAATCTGCTCAACAACACACAGTTAATCAGGAGACAAAGTGAGGTGGGTCTCCCAACTTCTGGTCATATGTCATTCTCAATCTTAATGAGCTATCTTGTTATTTAGACAGCTCATATGTCACTTCTTACAAATGCCTCTGCACTGTTATTTTTTACATATTTAGGGCTTATTTCTTCCAACTAAAGTGAAAACTGCTGAAGAGCAGAAAGAACAGTTAAAGCCTACTTTGCATACCTATTTTTTTTCACTTAATACTATTACCCATGAGACAGTTTTACTGTCTTCAATTTACAGATAAAGAAATGGAATGATTATATAACTTGCCAGAAGTCTTGCTTAAGTTCAAACTAAGGTCTCTATCTCCAAAGCCCATGCTTTGGATGATGGTGATGATCAATTTATTTGAGAGCTTTATTTATTGAGAGCTTTCTGTGCTCCAGGCACTATTCTAAGCAAATCCTAAAATCCTAAAGGACATTTCAGATGATCTCCATTTTATACAAGAGGTAACTATGGCTCAAAGTCATTTCCAGAGCCTACATTCTTCACCATTCCCTCTTATGCATACACTGACATCAGACTGCAACTGCCTATTTGACATCTCTCCCATGGGACATTCTAAATGGCATCTCAATAACAAGGTCAACAGAATTCCATTTCCTATCTCCAACCCACTGCCACTACCACCGCACCCCCCCAATCCTCTTCAATAAATGGCTCTTCTTTATTATCTAAGCCAAATCCTAGAAGTCATGCTAAATTCCTCTTTCCCTTATATAAGTCAGATTCCATTTTATTGCTGACATCTTTTAAGCCTCACCCCTCCCTCTTCCCTTTCTGCCTCACATCTGAACAATGACTAAGTGAAATAATCCCTGGAAATCACTTAGCAACATGCCCCGCACATCCAGAGTGCTATGTAAATCATGGCTGAAGTACAAAGTCAGTTCTAAAAGCCAAACTTCCTGTCTCTGTTCCAAAGCTTTTCTTTTTTCTTCAAAACTTGTTGTATACAACTTTGCAAAAGGGAAAACAGCTATAAACTTTAAATAACTGCCACTTAGACTAATTTAGCACACGTAAAAGTTTTCTCTAGTTGTAAACAACTTTTACACACAATTTTTATATTGTCTTTTAAGTGACTTTATTTTGTATGTCTAGGTCTATAAATCAACACTATACATAAACAATTCTTGTTAATGAATATTATTCTATCATATTGCCCCAGTGGACTATTGGTTAAGTTCAGTGTGCTCTGCTTTGGTGGCCTGGGTTTGGTTCTCGGGTCTGGACCTACACCACTCGTCTGTCAGGGGCCATGCTGTGGCGGAGGCTCACGTACAAAAAGAGGAAGATTGGCATTGGCAATGGGTGTTAGCTCAGGGCAAATCTACCTCAGTGAAAAAAAAAGAAACTACCAAATTGCTTTCCAGAGTGAATGGGCCATTTTATGTTTGTCTACATCCTTGTCATCATTTGGTATTGTGACTTTTTTATTTTAGCCATTTTGAGAGATGTGTAGTGATAGCTCCTTGTTGTTTTAATTTAGATTTCCTTAATGGCTAATGATCTTTTCATGTGCATATTTGCCATCTGTAAAGCCTTTTCAGTGAAATGTCTGTTGATGTCTTCTGCCCATATTCTATTGGATGTTTGCTTTTTTACTATTGTGTTTTGGGAGTTCTTTATATATTCTAGATACTTTATCACATATGTGGTTGCAAATATTTTCTTCCAGAAACAAATCCATGTAGAACAAAAATGCAGGTCTTAAAACAAGCCCAATGAGGGCATAAAGACATTAGCTAGCTGTCTCTCTCTAAACCATTTTTTAAGACATACCCCCTTCAATTACATGTAATCTATAACATCTTTCCAACAAATCCAAAACATTTTTTACTTTGTAAAGTAGCCATATGGGCAACAGCAACATTTCCTTTTAAGAATCTGTTTCATTATTCCTTTCAAATCAAATAAAGCATTTCCCAAGTCACTTACAGGACTTTTAGAATAGCTCAGCTGACATCTCTAGATTCTCACGGAGAAGAAAGCAGAACACATGAGCTACATGAACTGAGTTAGGATTATGTATCTATTCCATACACTTTACCTTCCCTCTGTTAAAGCGATTCTTTGATGCAGTCACTAAATATTAATACAAGATCTGTGAGTGTTTTTTTTTAAAGATCGCCACCTGAGCTAAGAACTGTTGCCAATCTTTTTTTTTCCTGCTTTATCTCCCTAAATCCCCCTGGTACATAGTTGTATATCCTAGTTGTAGGTCCTTCTAGTTGTGGCATACGGGACGCCGCCTCAATGTGGCCTGACGAGTGGTGCCATGTCTGCGCCCAGGATCTGAACTGGCGAAACCCTGGGCTGCCGCAGCGGAGCACGCGAACTTAACCACTCAGCTACAGGACCGGCCCCGGGATCTGTGATTCTTATAAACACAAATCAAACAATTCTCCCTTTTAGCTATAAAATTATTATTAAATGTCTTAATATAAAACATAAGTCCAATATGTTCACTCAAAATAACATCTTCATAGAGCCAAATACAAATTGAACTTAACATACCACTTTTTTAAAATCATCTTCTGCTTCATCGAGTTTTCCTTGTTTGAGTAGTAAGTGACCTCTCTGTAACCTTGCCTAGAAAAAAAAACAGAACAGATGTCCTGGAACTATGCATTTTCAATTTTCTTTAAACACAAAGAATAAAAGTAAATAAGCTAATGAAGTATTAATGAAATATTTATTTTTCCAATGCCCATTTGACTGGGCACTCTGAGAATAATTCCTGGAACCAATGAATGTTTTTAATTTTTGTTAAAACATGCTTTCTTAAAAATACTGTTGCTATACCCAAAATATTGAAAATGTGTCAACACAAAAACTTGTTCATGAATGTTCACAGCAATAGTCAAAATGTCATAAAAAAAATTTCCATCAACTAATAAATAAACAAATGTGATATACCCATACATAGAACATTATTCAGCCATAAAAAGGAATGAAATTCTGATGCATGCTACAACATGGATAAACCTTGAAAACATTATGCTAAGTGAAAGAAGCCAGATACACAAGGGGATATGTTGTATGATCTCATTTATAAGAAATATCCCAAATAGGCAAATCCATAGAAACAGATAAGTGGTTATCAAGGGCTGGACAGAAATGGGGAGTGACTGTTAATGAGTACAGGGTTTCTTTTGGGGGTGATAAAAATGTTCTGGAACTAGATAGCAATGATGCTTGCACAACCTTGTGAATATACTAAAAACCAGTGAATTGTACACTTCAGTGTACACCTGATATACTTCAGTGTATAATTTGTAACAAAAAAGTAAATTTGATGGTATGTGAATTATATCTCAATTTAAAAAAATATACTTTTGCCATCATAATAACTTTTTTGTCATTACTGTAAAAGTGTGTAATTTGGGACTTTACCAATCCAAGCTCTGGAAATAGTTGTGGTTTTTTTTTTTATTAACTCTCAATGCAAATATTTACTCCACCATAACCAGAATAATCATGCTCTTCCCTTTAAACATGCATCATTTTCTCCCCATCATCTCCAATATTCTCCTGCTTCTAACGTGCATAATCCCATCTCTTCCAAGAATATCAACTCTCTGATGACAAACATCTACCATAAGACAGAAATCACATCAATAGTCCACTAAAACTTATATATTACTTTTATGGTACATATAATTTCCCTAATCCTCTGTTAGAAAGAAAGAGTAAAGTCACTTCAACTAGCTAATAGCTACTATAATACAAGAAAAAGGAGCCATGTAACCTTTGTGAAAGGTTGTGCCTAGTTTGGTAAAGTAATAGATTAAAGAAAAATTTGATACTTGGGAATTCTATCTAAAAACAATAGTAATATTTCTGGGGCCAGCCAAAAGGCACAGCGGTTAAGTTTGCACATTCCGTTTCGGCAGCCCAGGGTTCGCAGGTTCAGATCCCAGGTGTGGACCTACACACAGCTTGTCAAGCCATGCCATGGTAGGCGTCCCACATATAAAGTAGAGGAAGTTGGGCATGGATGTTAGCTCAGGGCCAATCTTCCTCAAAAAATAAAAAAAATAATAGTAATATTTCAAACTAAACATTCACTCATATCTAATCAGTTATCTCAAATCCTTTTTGAAATATGGCAGAATATAAACAATAAATAAGTTACCAAATTAATTTTGAAAGCATCTCATTGGTCCTATTATTTTAAGCCATTACAGTGACCTGCCAATCATCAGGCTATCTCATTAGACTGTAAACTCCTCTCCCTCTGAAGTTTGGGTGTTGGTTCAGGGGAGGACTCTGTCTAATTCAGCATTTTGTACCCTCACCACAAACCACTGGCTTTATTGAGCTATCCTGTCTTCTTTATTCTTCCTACTACAGCTGACTGGTAATTGAAACTGTCACCAGTCACCTGATAGCCTCTTAGCTCAACAGTCTCTTAATCAACTTTCTCACCCTCACATCTTGCCCTACACTCCATCAATCCACACAGATGTCTTTCTAAACCACAAAGCTAACATCACTGCCAAGCTTCTAAAAATCACCTACTGCATCTACTGTTCCTGTTTCACAAGACCTTTGATTCCAGGGACTTTCAATTTCTCCTGTTGCCCAGTCCACTACATCACAGTGGCTTTCTATATCTTCTAGCTATGCCTAGCACGCCAGTCCTCACCTCAAGAAACAAATTACCTCTTCTAAGTTCCCTGAAACTCCCCTTTAAAAAAAGTTTAGATGAACTTACTGCAGTGAAATCCATCTTCAATTCAATCACTTTAGTTAAATCAGGAAGTGCTGCTTTTGATTTGCCCATAGCTAGAAAGACGGTAGCTCTCCGATAGTAAGCAATATAGTTATCAGGGTCACCATCTGAAAATTTAAATAAATATTAGCTCTCAGTAATTTACTCTAAAAACCAAATCACCTGAACATTATCAGAGTTTGCAATTCTATTAAGAAAAGCATTAAGAAAAGAATTTCTTCCTTAATAATGGGTCATGTTGCCTAGCAAGATCACTGCAAATAATTCCAGAATAGGGGTCGGCAAACTGTAGACTTTGAACCAAATCTAACGCACAGACTTCAAGTTCAGAATATTTTTTACATTCTTAAAGAGATGTCAAAAAAATAGAAAAATATGCAACAGAGACTAGACACAAAGCATAAATTATTATCTGGTCCTTCAGAGAAAAAGTTTGCGAACCTCCAGTCTAGAATATTAACTATATTCAACTCATAACTTATATAAGTATGCAATTCAGTCTTTGCTGAAATTTTCTTAAGTGAAACACTGATTGTGAACATGGACTACGCACTTATTCACAGAATTTTAGGAAATTATAGACTTCCAATTAAACTAATATATTGAATGTGCAATCTCTGCTCCCTCATAAACTCCAACTAAAATGGCAGTGAAGAAATAAAGTCACAAACCATAGGACAAAGGAGGAAAATGAAAATGAGAGTGAGACTAGAGAAGTTAACATTTGAAAGAAGGAAAGCAGATGGATGAGTTAGGTTTTCGAACTAATTCCACTCTGCTCAGCACCTACAAAGTGAGAAGAGTGAATTCAATTACAAGCAAATCTTGTACCGTCAATTAATCCTTCTAGAAAGCAATTTTGAAAAAACGTGTGTACCAAGAATCTTAAAAATGATCTTGACCAAATCCAACCACATATCTTAAAAAAATAAATATATATGTACACAGATGTCATCATTTTAAGATTTACAACTAAACTCCCTAAAAGTTCTACCCCTAAAGGTCTCATCATTTAAAAACATTACAATATGAAATTTATATGGCAGGATAGTATATAATCATTTAAAATGATAGTTTTGAGCACTTGTTAATGGCACCGAAAACTACCTGAAGTACTGCTGGAGGAAGGTGGGGCAGGAGGAGCAAATACGCTATAAAACTATCGATGAAAGAGGACATACAAATGGCCAATAAGCAGGTGAACAGATGCTCGACATCACTAATCATTAGAGGAAATGCAGATCAAAACCACAGTAAGACAGCACTTCATATCCCTTAGGATGGAAGGGAGGGAGGGAGGGAGGAAGAAAGAAAAAGGAAGAAAGAGAGGGAGGGAAAAGGGGAGGGAGGGAGGGAGGGAGGCAGGGGGAAATAAGTATTGGTGAGGATGTGGAGACACAGGAACCCTTGTGAACTGTCATAGGGAACGTAAAACGGTGCAGCTGCTGTAGAAAACAGTATGGTGATTCCTCAAAAATTAAACATAGAATTACCATATGAACCACCAATTCCACTTCTGGGTATATACCTAAAAGAATTGAAAGCAGAGTTCAAGCAGATATTTGTACACCCATGTTCATAGCAGCACTACTCACAATAGCCCAAAGGTGGAAACAACCCAAATGTCCATCGATGGATGAATGGATAAACAAAATGTGGTGTATACACAGAATGGAATAATATTCAGCCTTAACAAGGAATGAAATTATGATACATGCTACAACATGGATGAACCCTGAAGACATTATCCTAAGTGAAATAAGCCAGACACAAAAAGACAAATATCATGTGATTCCATTCCTATGAGGTAGCTAGAGTAATGAAATTTAGAGAGACAGAAATTAGAATGGTGATTGCCAGGGGTGAGAAGGGAGGGGCATCAGAAATGGGAAACAACTGTTTAATGGGTACAGAGTTTCAGTTTGGCATGATGAAAAAGTTCTGGAGGTGGATGGTAAGGACGGCTGCACAACAATGTGAACGCACTTAATGCCACTGAACTATAAACTTAAAAATGATAAATTTTGTTACGTATATTTTACTACAATAAAAAAGTAAAAGAATGAGGCAGTCAGAAAAAAAGGACTATTTTGAAAAAATAAGAAAATTGGGCATTTTAACAATTAAAAAAACATTTTTTCTTAAATCTAAAACAAAAACAAAATCCATATATGATCCCAGCTAAGCATCACTGAAATTTCTTTCCTGACCAATTTCCCTTGGAAAGCGAGGAAAGAAGAGCAAAGTCAGTGGCCTGTATATAGGGTTTTTCCTGCAAAATATTGTAATTGGCTTGAAGAAGGACTAAGAAACAGAGTAACTATATTTAGAGCATACTTGATATAGAATATTTTTGGGTTTAGTTTATATTTGATTTAGAATGTGCAATAAATTAAAAATATATAGGTCTGGTCAGCAAAACTGGCTGTAAGAATGACTGGCTACCTAAGGATTACTAAAACTTAAGTGACTGTCCCTAAAAGCAGAAGGAAATTCGCTACACATCAACAATAGTCATCTGGGCAGAGAGATCGGATTTTCTTCTTTATACTGTCCATGTATTCCAAAATGTTTCACAATGAACATGAATTACTTTTATATTCATTTATTTAAAAAAAAAACAAACCTTAAGTTCTCCAAATTTAATTACACTAAGCAGAGAATAAGAAATACTGAAAACAACATGATTTAAGGTCTGGAGTTTACACCACAAGTGACTTATTTGATTACATGTGAAAATAAACCTTCCATTACCTCAATTTCCAAAACATTCTATAATACATATCTCTTACTGCACCTAACACTTATCAATACCTCCTGATATCAATTATTTATACACATGCCTCAGTCTAGAGAAAATAAATTCCATGAGTGAATTCATTTTTGTGTCTCCATAGCACCTGGTCCACAGGTACCCAAGCAAAAGGAAATTAAAACAAACTCCTGATAACTGCAAAGGACACTTCAGGCCAATGCCAACACTGAGACCTGCCTGGGACAAGCAAGGGACCCAACAAAGTCAGCAAGATATGGCTCTTAAACAAACGTGCCTCACCAGGATATTCAGATCATTCTCCCACATGATTAGCAATGGCATTTTCAAAAACAGATGATGTTTATTTTGAACTCTGTATGAAGTTCTTTCAAGAAAAGAAGACTGTTTAGTGCTAGCTTTGGGTATTTTATCAAGAAAGTACCTTCAGTAAACATTGCATTGGAATTCTACTTGGAAAAAAACCTGACCATTTCAGTTCATGCAGAAAAACTTCCGAAGAGGATTATGTATGACTTAGCTTTTGTATTAAGAATTTGATTACAAACATATAAAAAAAGTCTATATAAAATATTTGAGGTGTTCACTTTCACTTATTTTACTATCCAGTTTTCAGGTAGTTTTAAGATATGAAATGGGATTAAGACCCAAATTTATAACAATCAACCTTTAAAAATTAAGAAATCAGATGACAGTGGTCAACACATGAATCAAGAATCAATTTGCTTACTTGCTTAGCGGTATAGGGTCACCCAAAATGGCAAATCAAAATAGCCTTCCAGTGCTCTTCATCTTAAAATACCAACAGTTCCTAGAACTAGCACCCATTCCTATATCATTGTGCATGAAGTAGCAACTGAACAAAGACTGGTTTAAGAAATTCATGCTTAGTTTCTCAAAATACAAGATTTACTGACCTTGAAAATAATCACTTTTCCTGTTATCCATTAAATATACAATTGTTGTTAGTGCAGTAGACTCTGACTCCTAGCAACCCTGTATACAGCAGAGTGGAACCCTGCCCTGGCTTTTTGTGCCATCCTCTCACCTTCTGGCACTGTATCAGACAATGCTCCACTGCTATTCATAAGGTTTTCATAGCCAATTTTTTTGGAAGTGGGTGACCCGGTCCTTCTTCCTAGTCTGCCTTTGTCTGGAAGCTCTCCTGAAACCTGTCCACCATGGGTGACCCCCCTGGTATTTGAAATCCTGGTGGCATACCTTTCAGCATCACAGCAACACACAGTCACCATAGTACAGACAACTCACAGACAGGTGGTGTGGTTCCCTGAGTGAGAAACTAACCTGGGCCACAGCGGTGAGAGCACTGAATCTTAACCACTAGACCACTAGGGCTGGCCTTCAATATACAATACAGTTCATTATTTAAATTACCTGCAAGCCTACATAGAGAAACACTAGATTCATGTGAAAACAAGTCATTCAAATTGTTATACTAGTTTATTAGAAATTTGAACATGGGAGATGGACTTAAGGTCTAATCCTAAAACTATCAAACAATTCAAATATAAGAAAATTAGCCCTAATAAAGAAAATACAACCACTATCTGGAGAAAATACATCAGAAAGTTAACTACAAATGATGCTGTAAACAGTGGAGGTGGGAAGCAGAAAGACCACCAATCCCTGCCTAAATACAAAAAAAATTTTTATTCTTGCTCCCAGCTAATCCAAGCCTACCCCTTCATTCATTCAAACTTTTACTGAGCACCTACCAGAGGTTAAAATAATAATAATAATAATAATAATAATAATAATAAGATGGCACCCATCTTTAAGAAGTTCACAATCTCCTGAACTGGAATGTGACCTTTGGAAAGCCACTGGAGACCTCTTTGTTTCCTTCTGTCTACATGTGGATAGTAATGTCCATCCTCATTTCACTAGTGAGGTTCAAAAGTGATGAGAAAGCACCCAATATGTTTTAACAACAAATAAATGTAGACATGGACTTTACTTTTCAATTTAGCAAAACTATGTAAGTGTGATACTGGTTTTCTTACCAAGCAAATGGAGAAACCAATCATTTCAGACAAGTCCACCATTTAATCCACCACTTTAGACATACATTTACGCCAGATACCCCCTAGGGCTCATTATCCCGGTAAGACCATGCTGCAGGAATGAGAGGTGGGGCATCTTCACACCTGCACTGCAGTTTTCTCTGATGACAAATCTCTAAACAAAACAGTGTCTGACTATTTCATAACACTGAAAAAGATGCAACTATTTCAGAAGACTATTTGGAAAGTGCCAACACTCTTCCTTAAATCACACTGTTTCCAATAGATCTATAATATTTTCCAATCAGTTCCAAGTCTTAAAACTCCTGCCAAAAAATATTTACATGCCAGAAAGAAAAAAAATTCAAACCATATCACTGATAGATCTACACTACAACATAAAAATAATTATTTTTGCTGCTATTCAGTTTAAATACATAAACCTTACACTGTGTAAAAAGGTAATCATAAAACATACTGTGCTTGAGTAATTTTGAAACTATATCAAGTACTTTTTCAAAAATAAAAATGGAAGAAAAGAGAGGGGGTGGAGCAAAATGGCAGGGTGAGCTGACCCAGGACTCTCTCCCCTCCAAAATACAACCAAAGAAATGGAAAAACTGACTTTCAACCAATAACCCCTAATGCCGAGACCATCAGAGAGCTACAGAGCAAAACAACAGAGGACAGAGAGGCTACAGCTGGCCTCGGAGGAGCTGGAATGGGGTAAGAGAGAACTTCACTCCCTCCCCTAGAGACTGGGATCGCTGCCGACAGTGAGGGAAGGAGCAGGGGAGAGGCCACGCGACCAGGGGACCATCCAGGACTCCGCGCGCTGGTGCAGTGGAAACCCACTGATGGGGGAAAGCTTCCGTGTATGGGGACTCCATCAAGCCAGGCCCCGGGGAGACCAGAGAATGAGAGCTGATCGAAATCCAGATCAGAATGCGAGAGAAAGTGCCCCTCCTCCCCCAACCTGCGCTGGGCGCCACCATCTTGGCTGAACATGGAGGGCTCAGGACACGTGGCTCTCAACCCCCATCTAGTGGTGACAGGCTGTAACTGCAAACGAATACTACCATCATGCACAAAAAGCGCTCCTCTACCATTCAGCAATTTATAAAAGCTCCAGACCAGAAGGAAAACAGTAAAAATGCAAAATTAAGTCCTGAGGACTTGGAAATAGGTAAACCAAGTGAAAATGAGTTCAGAGTAGCTATCATCAAAAAACTCAATGAGGTAGAGGGAAACATAGAGAAACAACTCAATGAGATCTGGAGTTACTTCACAAAAGAAACTGAAATTATAAAGAATCAATTAGAAATACTAGAGATGAGAAATACAGTGGACCAGATAAAACAGAATACGGATTCTCTGAATGCCCGTGTAGACACCACAGAGGAGCAAATTAGCATAATCGAAGACAGACAGGCTGAATGGCTCCAGACAGAGGAAGAAAGAGAACTAAGGCTTAGAAAGAATGAGGAAAATATCAGAGAAATAGCGGATTCAATGAGGAGAATGAATTTAAGAATTATCGGAATACCAGAGAGCGTGGAAAAGGAAAATGGAGCAGAAAGTGTGCTTAATGAAATTATACAAGAGAACTTCTGGAAAAGGAAAATGGAGCAGAAAGTGTGCTTAATGAAATTATACAAGAGAACTTCCCTAATCTAGGGATTGAGGGAGAAATGTGTGTGGAGGAAGCTTTCAGATCTCATAGATTTCTCAATGTAAAAAGACCTACTGCAAGGCATATAGTAGTAAAAATGGCAAAAATGAAAGACAAAGAAAGAATACTCAGGGCAGCAAGACAGAAGAAAATAACCTAGAAAGGAACTCCTATCAGACTTTCAGCGGATTTCTCTACAGAAACCTTACAAGCTAGGAGAGAATGGAGTGACATATTCAAAACTTTAAAAGATAATCTTCAGCCAAGAATACTCTATCCGGCAAAAATATCCTTCAGATATGAAGGAGAAATTAAATCTTTTCCAGAAAAACAAAAGTTAAGGGAATTTGTAACCAAAAGTCCTCCACTACAAGAAATCCTCAAGAAGGCTTTCATACCTGAAAAAATAAAAAAAAGGGAGAAAGGGGTCACAAACCACAGAGTAGGGAGACAGATAGATAGAACCAGAATAGGATAGCAAATATTCAACTATAGCATTAGGATAAAAGTAAGGAAACCACCAAAGCAAAGACGATCTTATCACTCTAACTACAAACTTATAACACGAGTTGGAATAAGAGATGAAAATAATAATTTACAAAGGGAAGAGCAAAGGGACTAAATCAGCCGAGGCCAAGTAAGTAAGAGACCACCAGAGAATAGACTATATTATACATGAGATTCTAAATACAAACTTCAGGGTAGCCACTAAACTAAAAAACAGAACAGAGCCACAAAACATGAATAAGGAAAAATCTAAGAAACCCAGCATAAGAAATTGCAGAAGTCAATGGGTAGGCTAAAACACACAGGACGAGAAACAAAGGTAATGCAGGAAAACCAGATAACGAGCAACAGAACGACAGTATTAAGCCCACATGCATCAATAATCACCCTCAATGTAAACGGATTGAACTCTCCAATAAAAAGACACAGAGTGGCAAAATGGATTAAAGAACAAGATCCAACAATTTATTGCCTCCAGGAAACACACCTCAACCCCAAGGACAAACACAGGCTCAGAGTTAAGGGGTTGAAGACAATACTTCAAGTTAATATCAAGCAAAAGAAAGCAGGTGTTGCAATATCTACATCAGACAAAACGGATTTCAAAATAAGGCAGGTAAAGAGAGACACAGAGGGACAATATATAATGATCAAAGGGACACTTCATCAAGAAGAAATAACGCTTATAAATATCTATGCACCCAACATAGGAGCACCAAAGTTCATAAAGCAACTATTAACAGACCTAAAGAAAGATGTTAAAAACAACACAATAATAGTAGGGGACCTCAACACCCCACTCACATCAATGGACAGATCATCCAGACAGAAAATCAACAAGGAAATAGTGGAGCTAAACAAAAATCTAAAACAATTGGACTTAATAGACATATATAGAACACTTCATCCAAAAACAGCAGAATACACATTCTTCTCAAGTGCACGTGGAACATTCTCAAGGATAGACCATGTGTTGGGAAACAAGGCAAGACTCTACAAATTTAAAAAAATTGAAATAATAACAAGCATCTTCTCCAATCATAATGCTGTAAGGCTAGAAATTAATTACAAGAAAAAAGCTGAGAAAGGGACAAGGATGTGGAGACTAAACAATACGCTACTGAACAAGCAATGGATCATTGAAGAAATTAAAGAAGAAATCAAAAAATACTTGGAAACAAATGAAAATGATAATATGCCATACCAACTCATATGGGATACAGCAAAAGCTGCACTAAGAGGAAAATTCATCGCAATACAGACACATCTTAACAAACAAGAAAAATCCCAAATAAGCAATCTTAAACTACACCTAACTGAATTAGAGAAAGAAGAACAAACAAAGCCCTAAGTCAGCAGAAGGAGAGAAATAATAAAAATCAGAGCAGAAATAAATGCTATTGAAACTAAAAAGGCAGTAGAAAGGATCATTGAAACAAAGAGCTGGTTCTTTGAGAAGATAAGTAAAATTGACAAACCCCTAGCCAGACTTACAAAGAAAAAAAGGAAGAAAGCTCAAATAAACAAAATCAGAAATGAAAGAGGAGAAATAACAACAGACTCTGCAGAAATACAACAGATTATAAGAGAATACTACAAAAAACTATATGCCAACAGAATGGATAACCTAGAGGAAATGGATAAATTCTTGGACTCCTACAATCTCCCAAAGCTCACTCAAGAAGAAGCAGACCATTTGAACAGACCAATCACAAGCAAAGAGATTGAAACAGCAATCAAAAACATCCTAAAGAATGAAACCCCAGGACCAGATGGCTTTCCTGGGGAATTCTACCAAACTTTCAGAGAGGATTTAATATCTATCCTTTTCAAGCTATTCCAAAAAATTATGGAGGATGGAACACTTCCTAACACATTCTACAAGTCCAACATCATGCTGATACCAAAGCCTGACAAGGACACCACGAAAAAAGAGAACTACAGGCCAATATCACTGATGAACATAGATGCAAAAATTCTAAACAAAATTTTGGCAACCATAATTCAGCAATTCATCAAAAGGATCATACATCATGATCAGGTGGGATTCATACCAGGGACACAGGGATGGTTCAACATCCGCACACTGATCAACGTGACACACCACATCAACAAACTGAGGAATAAAAACCACATGATCATCTCAATAGATGCAGAGAAAGCATTTGACAAGACCCAACAGCCATTTATGATAAAAACTCTGAACAAAATGGGCATAGAAGGGAACTACCTCAACATAATAAAGGTCATATATGACAAACCCACAGCCAGCATCATACTCAATGGACAAAAACTGAGCGCCATCCCCCTGAAAACAGGAACGAGACAAGGATACCCTCTATCACCACTCTTATTTAACATAGTACTGGAGGTCCTGGCCAGAGCAATCAGGCAAGAAAAAGGAATAAAAGGAATCCAAATAGGGAGGGAAGAAGTGAAATTCTTGCTGTTTGCAGATGACATGATCTTATATATAGAAAACCCTAAAGAATCCATTGGAAAACTCTCAGAAGTAATCAACAACTACAGCAAAGTTGCAGGGTATAAAATCAATTTGCATAAATCAGTAGCATTTCTATATTCTAATAACGAGCTCACAGAAAAAGAACTCAAGAACACAATACCATTCACAATCACTACAAAAAGAATAAAACACCTCAGCATGAATTTAACTAAGGAAGTGAAATACCTATACAATGAAAATTACAAGGCCTTTCTGAGAGAATTGGATGACAACATAAGGAGATGGAAAGACATTCCATGTACATGGATTGGAAGAATAAACATAGTTAAAATGTCCATTCTACCTAAAGCAATCTACAGGTTCAGTGCTATCCCAATCAGAATCCCAATGACATTCTTTACAGAATTAGCACACAGAATCCTAAAATTCATATGGGGCAACAAAAGACCCCAAATTGCTAAAGCAATCCTGAGACAAAAGAACAAAATGCGAGGCATCACAATCCCTGACTTCAAAACATACTACAAAGCTACAGTAATCAAAACAGCATGGTACTGGTACAAAAACAGGTGCACAGATCAATGAAACAGAATTGAAAGCCCAGAAATAAAACCACACATCTATGGACAGCTTATCTTTGACAAAGGAGCTGAGGGCATACAATGGAGAAAAGAAAGTCTTTTCAGCAAATGGTGCTGGGAAAACTGGAAAGCCATATGTAAAAGAATGAAAATTGACCATTCTTTCTCACCATTCACCAAAATAAACTCAAAATGGATTAAAGACCTAAAGGTGAGACCTGAAACCATAAGGCTTCTGGAAGAAAACGTAGGCAGTACACTCTTTGACATCAGTATTAAAAGGATCTTTTCGGACACGATGTCTTCTCAGACAAGGGAAACAATAGAAGAATAAACAAATGGGACTTCATCACACTAAAGAGCTTCTTCGAGGCAAATGAAAACAGGATTGAAACAAGAAAACAACCCACTAACTGGGAAAAAATATTTGCAAGTCATATATCTGACTTAGGCTTAATATCCATAATATATAAAGAACTCACACAACTCAAAAACAAAAACTCAAACAACTCGATCAAAAAATGGGCTGGAGACATGAACAGACATTTCTCTAAAGAAGATATACGGATGGCCAATAGGTACATGAAAAGATGTTCATCATCGCTGATCATCAGGGAAATGCAAATCAAAACTACACTAAGATATCATCTTACACCCATTAGAATGACAAAAATATCTAAAACTAATAGTAGCAAATGTTGGAGAGGTTGTGGAGAAAAAGGAACCCTCATACACTGCTGGTGGGAATGCAAACTGGTGCAGCCACTATGGAAAACAGTATGGAGATTCCTCAAAAAATTAAAAATAGAACTACCATACGACCAAGCTATTCCACTACTGGGTATCTATCCAAAGAGCTTGAAGTCAGCAATTCCAAAAGTCCTATGCACCTCAATGTTTACTGCAGCATTATTTACAATAGCCAAGACATGGAAGCAACCTAAGTGCCCATCAACAGATGATTGGATAAAGAAGATGTGGTATATATATATATACACAATGGAATACTACTCAGCTGTAAAACAGAACAAAATCGTCCCATTTCAACAACATGGATGGACCTTGGGGGAATTATGTTAAGTGAAATAAGCCAGTTAGAGAAGGACAATCTCTGTATGACTCCACTCATATGAGGAATTTGAAAATGTAGACAAAGAGAACAGATTAGTGGCTACCAGGGGAAAGGTGAGGTGGGGGGTGGGCACAAAGGGTGAAGTGGTGCACCTACAACATGAATGACAAACATTAATGTACAACTGAAATTTCACAAGACTGTAACCTATCATTAACTCAATAAAAAAAAATGGAAGAAAATATGCCACAACCATAAATAATGTCACCTGTAGCATTCATTGATACTCACAATGCTCTTAGCCAAATTCTGTTACAAACTTTAACATCAATTCCTAACACAGGAGAAGTTAAAGAAATAAAGTACATTATAAAATTTACAAGTTGAGAAGCATAAACATTTTAATGAATAAATAAACACAATGAACTTTTTATACAGTCAGTTTAAAGCAATGTATTAAAATATGGATGATATATGACCACAAAAGTTAGTGAACATTTTACAGGAGTACAGCTCCATGACCTTCAGCAGTAAGTGCATAACTGGTTAGTCTAGAAGTCAGGAGACCTGGACTAACTCGCTGTCAGTGAGAGGCTCTCACTAACTCTCCGGGTTTCCTGAAGCAGTAATCATGGCCATACCAAAAATCTGATGTGGTAAAGGAGACAGCTGAAATAGAGGATCTACAGTTCCTTTCTGTGCAACACGTCTCGTCAGAGATTCAATAGGCCGTGACAGCACAGCACCCCAATCGCTGCGTACTGCATATTCTCATCATATACCATCTCAACTTTATTATCTACAGTTACTTATGAATAATCTGTATTTTAGATACACTAAAATGATCAATGTCTCCAACTACATAGGTCTTCCTCAGAAATTACCATATGTGCACCATTTGAGAATCACTGCTATTCACCAAATTATGAACATTGCTATTTGAATTCTGAATGCACTAGAAGTGTTTCACTTTCTCCCTTTACTGAATTTCACAAACTACTATGTTTTGGCTTTACTAATTTACATCTGTCTGTAAAGACAATAATATTTTATTGGCTATTTTGGGGAAGAGCCATCTCAAGATTTCCAGTAAGGCAGTGAAGCTAAAGAAAAATAGGCAGTCATTTTAAACCACTTTAACAATATGCCATAGTCCTTAATGTTTCTCTTAAATGTGAAATTAATGACAGCAAATAATAAAGTATAAAACAGGTAGAAGGCATACGTTTCTGAAAATATTCTTGTGGTAGTAGGAAAGAATCAATTTGTTTTTTCTTTTTTTTTTTTGGTGAGGAGGAAGATTGGCCCTGAGCTAACATCTATTGCAAATTTTCCTCTTTTTGCCTGAGGAAGATTATCACTGAGCTAACATCTGTGGCAATCTTCCTCTATTATTTTTGTGGGATGCTGCCACAGCATGGTTGGACGAGCAGTGCTAGGTCCGCATCCAGGATCAGAACCTGCAAACCCCAGGCCACTGAAGTGCAGTGTGCAAACTTAACCAGTACGCCACGAGGCCAGCTCCCAATATATTTTTTAAGATATGTTTTATCTAAGACAACTGACAATTTTAATAACCATACAGCAGCACTAAGGACGTTTGAATCACCAGAAAAAGTATGGACTTAGTAATGACATGGTCATATAACATATAGTTTCTAGTGAAAAGTAACTTGTACAAATTCTTGTCCCAATTAACTGCCACTTCCCAAGGTGAGCTAACCATTGAAATGTAAAAAACTTCCTAATAGAAACTCCACATAGTTAAGAAAACTCTATTAACATATCAAATCTGTTTCTAGAAAAGTCTTAATTTTCAGACATGGAAATTATATTTATTTCTATATACCTTACATGTGTGGATTGAATCCTATTTTCAAATAAATTATTATACATATTATTCCCACCTAATCGTCACAAATATTCCTATTTTGAAGGAAAATGTTGCCAAGCCAAAACCTAACTACATTTTAGTTATACGTAAATTACAACAATAGAATAATTCTTCTGGTGAGCAGAATTGTATCTTATGAAAAATACTCCACTTCATTAACCTCAGGTTGACTTGTCACTCTTAACCATCCCAAATAAAGGTGGGAATGTATAAGTAAATAAAAAGGACTCAGGAATGTCAACGTCAAAAAGTCCCATCACAAAAGTGTATGTAGTGACTCATAAGAAAACCCTTTAAGCCCTCACGTAGAACCTATTTTTTCTGGTCATCTCGTGTCTCACAGTCCCAATAGACTAAAAGCTGCAAAGATGACTGATGTCACAGACAGACACAAGCAAGCAGTAAAAAGTAACAGCCTAAGGAGTGGTGGGAGTTTGACCAGCCCTGAGGAGGCAATGAACTGCAGGATTCCCCAAGGGCCTCAAACTAAAGTAATTACTATACTGATTGTCTCAAGTCATCAAGAAAATTAAACTGTATTCAGTGAAATCTGTTTAAGGCAGAAAACCATATAATACATTGAGAAAAGTTTTCTGTTAAAATTCTCTTGAATTATTCTTGGTTCTTACAGTAGTAAGTCTCAGTTACTTAGAAAATTCTCTCACGTTAGATACACATGCATTCAAGTGTTACACATTTATTTTATTAATCTAGTTCACCCAGAATCCTGTAAATATTTTTAAATGTTTTCTTTAAACATTAAATAGTGTTTATTTTAAATGCTATCCAAAAAAAGAGCTATTAATTAGAATTCACTAAGATGGACATTGACTGTTTTGGTTCCAAGATACAAACCTACTGCAGCATGAAACTGAGATAAAGCATCAGCTAGCTGCCCAGCTGCAAGTAATTTCTTGCCCAGTTCAAGATGTTTCTCAACATCTGCATTGACTCCACATTCAGCACCTGAAAACAAAAAAAAATAAGTTAACTTTCCATGAACCAAGATTTAATTCTAAAGGAAAACATGTTAAGAATATAGTTATCTGCCTCAGTCATTTACTCAGATGAGAAAAGTCACAGAAGCTGAAAAGCGACCTAGAGAACGCAACAAAAAAGCATAAATAGTGCTTCATTTTACAGAATATAAGCAGCTCAAAAATATACCTGTATGGACCTAATCAGTCAAAAGAATGTAACCAGGGGCCAGCCAGGTGGCATAGCGGTTAAGTGTGCACGTTCTGCTTTGGCGGCCTGGGGTTGGCCAGTTTGGATCTCAGGTGTGGACATGGCACCGCTTGGCAAGCCATGCTATGGTAGCCGTCCCACATATAAAGTAGAGGAAGATGGGCACGGATGTTAGCTCAGGGCCAGTCTTCCTCAGCAAAAAGAGGATTGGCAGCAGATGTTAGCTCAGAGCTAATCCTCCTCAAAAAAAAAAGAATGTAACCAGTCTACAAAATATAAAGGAAATTGCACAACACAGTAGTAGTAAAAATATGTTGAACAACAAAATTAGAATTGCTTTGTTAAACTAGAATCTCACTTTAATGAATATTAAAGCATCCATGTAACATTCAAGTACTTACTGAGCAGCTACAATGCACCTAGCACTGTTCCAGGTATTTGGGATAAGTGAGCAAAATAGACAAAAGGCTCTGCCCTCATGGCACCTGACATTATGGTGGGAGAAGACAGACATAAGAAATAAATTACATGGTATTTTAGGTAAAGTACTATGGAAAAAATAGAGCCATGTGAGAGGGGTCATGAGTGCCAGGGATTTCAGTACTACCTAAGGTGGTCAAAGGCGGGCCTCACCGAGAAGTTGACATATGAGCAAAGACTTACCAGAAGGAAGTGAGGAACCCACCATGCAGACATCTAGGAAAAGAGCTTTCCAGGAAGAAGGACCAGCTTGTGGGAGGGCCCTAAGTCAAGAGAATGCCAGCTCTGCTCCAGAAACAGCAGAGAGGCCAGGATGGCTACCACAAAGTCAACAAAGGAGACAGCAGTGTAAGACGAGGTCCTGACAATGTACAGCTTTGGTTTTACTCTGGGTAAAATGGGGAACTACTGAGGAGTTGTGAGTAGAATAACATGATCTGACTGACCAGGCCAATTATCAGCAGGTTGCCTCTCTGCCCTGAATTCATTCTTCAGTACTTGGTTGTAAAAATGGACTGGAGTTTCTAAGCGTTTCTTCTTTACGCTGAGCACAATGTTACACTCTGTCAGGAAAGGGTACTGAAGGGGCACTGCAAGAAGGACACCTTCTGGTTCCCACTGCTGCCTTTACTTTTTTCTGGCTCCTGCTGCCTGGTCTGCCATGCAGCTTCTGTTGCATGGTATGTTTGAGCAGGACATCCAGTGGTGCCCTGCCCCAGCCATAGGCCCAGGGATCTAGTCCCTCAGCCACCTGGCAGCCTTGTCAGACACCATCTCCCAAAGACGACACCATGCACTCCAGGCTTCACACTCACAACAGCACCCAAACTCCCCTCACACACAGGCCATTCAGCCTGGGCTCACCAACACCTAAGAGGGCTGTTTCCTGCTGCCCAGGTACCGTGAACAGCTCTGGCACTGACAACTCAGCAAACTTCTCTACCAGCAAACTTGGGCTGCACCTATACCTTCTCCAGTGAGGTCTTAACTCTAGCATTGAGGAGGCCATCTCCCCTCCAAGTTGGCCCTTCCTTGGGGAATGTCTCTCAGCCTTAGAATATCCTTTAGAGTTTTCTTTACATCTTCCTAGTTACTCTCTTATCCTAACAATTCTTTATATTAAACTTCCTCTTTTAAATTACTGGGTAGTTTCTGTCTCCTGAATGGACCCTGACTTATCCACAATTGGTATTGGGAGTGGTCCCAGGAGACAGATCCACAAAGACAGGATTTGAGGGTTGGTTTGGTCATGCCCTTGAGACTGAGTGCAGTGCTGAGCTCCTTGTCAATGAGAAATAAGATGTTAGTAACCCATGGCAGGTACTGGAATCACAATAATCAAGATACAACTTGTGGGTGACAGTAATGAAGGGCTAACCGAAGCACATGCCTTGGAAACCCAAGTGGCTGCTACACTCGACTGTAAGGGCAGTAATGATAAAATAAGGACTGTGATGTGCAGTGAATTCTTCTGAGCACAGTAGTGCACTTACAGAGAGAAAATAACAAGCTCAGGTTTCTCAGCTCAAGCCACAGTCTGAGAGTTTCCTTGGTAGCCCTAAAACAACCTCTTTTTTTTTGTGGCCACAAAGCTGATTTAGCTGGAAAAAAACACACACACAAAATTTAATTTTGAGAGTTGTGGAATTAAAACATTAGTTGAATTCATAGTCTCGCCAAGTTTCTTGCATGAAATTTAGGGTATGAATTAGTAAAGAATGGGATCCTAAAACTTAGAATGAAGAACTGGCTGGACCCGGATGAAACTGACCAACTTTGAACCTCTAAGTCCTTCTGAGCCACCCTAACCATTCCTGTTGTCACTAGACAGGTAGAGACTATGAGCCCAAAAAATAGCTTGCACACCAAAGAATTGCAAGACTTTGCTGATAAACTAGGGACGTGTGTGGGAATGGATTTTAAAGGCATTAGACCAAGGAGAGTGGACTAGAACACTAAATCCGGTCTAATTCATTGATATGTGCCCACTTACCAGAGCAGAGGTTAGCAAACTGTTTTTATAAATGCAATTTTACTAGAACACTACCATGCCCATTCACTACATATTGTCCATGGCTGCTTTCACGCTACAATAGCAAAGTTAAGTAGCTCTGACAAAAACCAAATTGCCCACAAAACCTAAAATATTTACTATCTGACCCTTTAGGAAAGATTTGCCAACTCCTATACTAGAGATCCCAGATTTAACATATTAGCTCATGCAGCTGGAAGTGGCTCTAACAACTTACTTGATTGGCTGACTGAAACTTGGACTCAAAAATGGCCTATATTTAATAAGGCTGAGAATCCAGAGTTTCCCTAGCTTGATAAGAAGGCTTATCCAAAGGCTTAGAGAGAGAGAAATGTTGTTGAACTTCTCCTATGTGACCTACACACCAACCTCCCACCTAAGTTCCATGACAGGGCCCAGGAGACACTCCTCCTTTACTAAGGTGTTGAGGAATATATTAGTGAGGGACTACCCGCAACCTTTTCAAAGCTCTGTGGTCACTTCCCTTTGCAGGACAGGTATGACTATAGGGGATGTCACCACTGAGATGGGCTTTCTGGTTTCAATGGGGATGATGGGGTCCTGGAGTAGCAGAAGACTAAGTAGCAGCACTTAACCATCACAAACTAGGTGGGCACATCAACTGTCAAAGGCATCTGCTACTGAGGAGACTCTTAATCATCAGGTGGATAAAATGATGTTCTGTGGATGTCAGTCAACTTCCTTCACCACTACGTCAGTGCTTGTGCAAAGGACCCATGAACAAAGTGGAAACTATGAATGGGCTCAAAAACACAAACTACTTCTTACCAAAGCTGATCTGACTGAAGCTACTGTTGAGTGCCTAATCTGCCAACACCAGAGACCAACCTTAAGTTCCCAATATGGCACCATGGAGTGCAGGCGGGTGGGGGTGTACCAGCCAGCTACCTGGTGGCAGACTGATTATACTTGTTCTTGTCCATAATGGATCATCTTCACATATTTAGGATATGGATTTGCCTGTAACGCTTCTGCAAGCACTACCATTGACAGATTCACAGGATGCATTATTCACCATCATGGCATCCCATACAGCTTTGTATCTAATCAAGAAACTCATTTCACAGCAAAGGAAGTATAGCAATGTGCTCATGCTCATGGAATTAACTGGTCTTACCACATACTCCATCACCCAGAAGCAGCAAGCCCATTTGAAAAGTGGAATGGCAGCATCAGCTGGGAGACAAAAACCTGAAAAATTATTTTACAGGCTGCAGGTTACGACAGACTATGATATGGTGCTATCTCCCCAACAGCCAGAATACATGGGTCCAGGAATCAAGAAGTAGAAGTGGGAGTGGTTCCTCTCATTATTACACCTAATAACCCACTTACAAAATGTTTGCTTCCAGTCTTGGCAACTTGAGCTCTGACTGTTCGGAGATCTTAGTCCCCAAAGGGGAAATGCTTCTATAAGAGGACACAACAATGGTTCCAGTGATTTTAAAGGTGAGACTGCCACCTCACCATTTTATACTCCTTATGCCACTGAAACCAAAGGGCCAAAAAAACAAAAAAGGTTAATCTACTGGCTGGAGAAACTGATCTCAATTAGTAAGGAGAACCAAGGGTTGCTGCTAATACAATGGTGGCAAAGAGGGCTACATCTGGAACCTAGAGGATTCTCTAGGGTCTTAGTAACTCCATGCCCAATACTAAAGCTTAATGAAAAACTACATCAACCAAAAAACAGAACAATTAAGCACTAGACCCTTCAAGAATGAAAGTTTGGGTCACGCCATTAGGTAAAGAAGTGCGAGTAGCTGAGGTTCTAGCTGAGGTCAGGAGAAGTATGCATCAGGTAACTGAAAAAGGAAGCCATATATATCAACTACAACCTCATGATCAATTATAGACACAAGGACTGCAGTAGCTTTGCATAGTTTCTCTTTGTTTATTATACATGGGTTTATTTGTACATATAGTCAATCCTCACAATTCACAGATTCTGTATTTGTGAACTTGCCCACTCACTAAAATTCATTTGTAACCCCCTACAATTCATTTGTAATCCTCGAATTAATTCTCAGAGCGCGTTGGCAGTTATTTGCAGACATGTGCAAGTGCAGAATGGCAAAACACTTGAGTCACTCAAAGTGCACAGTCCCAGCTGAAGTCAAACAATGTGATGCTCTGCCTTCTTGTTTGCGCTCTCACATTATAAACAAGTGTCCTTCCACAGTATACTTAGTGTCACGTTTTTCACATTTTTGTGCTTTTTGCTGGTGATTTCACTGTTTACAATGGCTCCTGAGTATAGTGCTGTCTCGTGTTCCTAAGGATAACAGGCTGTGATGTGCCTTTCAGAGAAAATATATGTGTTAGATAAGCTTCATTCAGGCATGAACGATACTGCTGTTGGCCATGAGTTCAATGTTAATAAATCAACAATATATTAAGTGAGATATTTTTAAACAGAAATATACATAAAACGAGGTTATGTTTTGATCTGTTGACAAAAATATAGTGACCTGAGGACTTGCAGGATCTTAACCCTGTATTTCCTCCTAGGAGCAATAGTTCAATATTTGCTAATTCAGTGTTCACAATGACATTATGGAACATAACTACCATGAATAATGAGAAACAACTATACTAATCATATTTTCTCTAATTCCCATTTTTATTTTATATACAAGTTGTTGGAATTAATGATTTAGTCTTTATATAACTGAATACTGAGTGTGACAGTGATGGAATAAGAGCAGTAATTAATACAGCCAGCAAGGGACACAATGACTGCTGGAACTGTGTCTTCTCAATTGGTGTACAGATGAAAATTTCTTCACTATTTATAAGAAGAATAGCTGTATCTTCTTAGATAAAAAACAGAGTTGTTTTGCTGTACTGGATGTACACTTCAAATGTGCGTAGAAGGGTACATATGGAAGCTAAGCAGCCAAGGCATTTCTCTTTTACAGTGAACGTGATGTTAAGCTTTTCAGGGTGTTAAAGGGACATTGCAGGAAAAAGAAATCAGAACAATCATCACTTGGGAGGGTGGGAGAAAGGACTGCGAAGCAGCAGGAAGGAACTTTCTGGGATGCTAATAATGTTCTAATCTTGACAGAGGTGTGGGTTACACAGTTATATGTAGTTACCAAAACTCAGCAAATATATACTTAAAATATGGACATTTTATTGTATATAAATGTACATCCAAAAAAAGCTACTGATGATATGCATGTTAAAGTATTTAGGGGCATGTATACTGATATTATTTTCAAATGCATTTTAAAAAAAGAATTAATGGAGAGAAATGCCCAGATGGATATATGTTAAAATCAAGTACAGTAATTACATTAATGGTAAAATCTAGGTGATGGGTATCAGAGTGTACACTAAAAAAATGTTTCAGCTTTTCAAAATGTTTAATAATAAACATTTTGGAATAGTTGGTAAAATATACAATATAATAAGTGTTATGATGGGAGGAATACACACAGTGCTTTAAGGGCACAAGTTAAGGCACCTAACACCTATAGTTTAAATAAAATTTAAAATTCAATTTCTTAGTCACTATAGGCAGTTTAACTGCTAGATAGCTAGTGGCTACTGTATGGAACAGCATGGATGGTACAGAACATTTCTCATCATCAAAGAAAGTTCTAGTGGTCAGCGCTGGAGGGAGGGGGATCCCTGAGGTCTCAGGAAAAATGGAAAGGATACCACGTATGTGAAAAGGCTGAAGAGGGAAACCAACATTCTAAACACAAAGAGCATCATATTTAAATCCCAAGAAATCAGAGAATTAATGAGACTTTCGGAGAAATTAAAGTCCAGTATTTTAGCTGGCTCTCCTCTCCATCACGATTTAATTATTCTGAAGTGGGTCACTTTTACTGCTAGGTGATTCTAGTAAACAGCCAGAAGGAGAAGAAACCAATAAGGTATCTGTTACAATAATCCAGGTGACATGATGGTGACCTAACTGTGGAGGAGGAGGAGTGGAAACAGAAAAAAATAGGCTGCTTAGAGAAATATAAGGAGAAAGACTGCACACAGCTTATGTTGACTGGATGTGGGGGTTAAGTGAAGAAAAAGCAGGAGTCCAGGAGGATACGCAGAGCAACGATTGAAGCAGTTGCCTGCCATTTCAGGCATCAAAAGCAACTGAATTCCTTATTTCATCTACTATAGCAAAAAGCTGAATGAAATTCACTTTATCTTGCTATTTGCCCTATTAAACAAAGTAGCTTTTTCAGCTTTTCATATTCCTAGTCTGCAGTTTCTGTGTAGTGTCTCATTACCTTGTCTGTCTTTTGGAACCCTCTATACTAGGAAGGAAGGGAGAAAAAGGAGCGAGGGAAGGACGAAACTCTAACTTGATCGTTTCAAAAACTTAGGGTCCTGCAGAGCCCTGTTTGTTTTAGACAACAATGTGAAGATGTCTAGCCTATTCAAGAGTGTGTGGGTAACATATGGAGAACTTGGTTTGGGGTTTTCAGTGGGCTAGGAAAGCACTTTATTTTTTCCCCTTTAAAATGAGGACATAGGCTCCTGCTCTGTGAAAACTCATTATACAATAGAGATTTGGAAACTGATTATATTCACATAGTGAGGGTCACCTGTAGTTCCATGCAATGACATACCATATCCAAAAATATACCCTGCTTTTTGTAATGAAGATTATGGAAGCTAATTTGTTTCATTTAACAAATGTTACTGAATATATATTATGTGTGAAACTGTGGCCATAACAGAGATGAGTAAGTGAGGCAGTGAGGATCCCCTATGGGGCTTCATCCATTTATGAGAATGCCCTAGCCGGAAGGGTTCTCATCACTGACTGGAGAGAGCCAGGCTGCCTCCTAGTATTCCACTGGAGTCTCTGCCACATACTGAAGCATTCACAGAATATATAATAGGAAGCACTCGAGTGAATTCAAAATAATCTTGCAGCAGAGGATGCAAGTATAGATGAAACAAGATTGGCAAGTGTTGATCATTTTTGAAGCTGAGTGACAGTACACAGTGGAATATGATATTATTCTCTCTACTTTGGTATGTTTTTAAGATTTTCCAAAATCAAGTTTTTTAAAAATTTAAATCCCTTCAGTGAAGAGAAAACTGGCTGATAAAAATTACCTCTTACATCAAAAAATAATGTTTTGAAGAAAGTAAACCACAGAGACTACTACATCAAGACAGCCAACTAAGCACATGGGCCTACCTGCCAACGTGGTCAAATCTTAGAAATGATAGAAGCTATTTAAAGAGATAAACGCATAACCTTGCTGGGGGGAAAAAAAGTGTTTTAAGAAGAGGGCCATCAAAAAAACAGAAATTTTAGGGGCCAGCCCAGTGGCATGGTGGTTAGGTTCATGCACTCTGCTTCAGCAGCCCTTGGTTGGCAGGTTCAGATGCCAGGTGCGGACCCAGACACCAGTCATCGGGTCACACTGTGGTGGCATCCCACATACAAAGTGGAGGAAGATTGGCACAGATGTTAGCTCAGCGACAATCTTCCTCAAGCAGAAAGAGGAAGATTGGACACAGGTGTTAGCTCAGGGTCAATCTTTCTTACAAAAAAGAAAAAAAAATGTTTAGATAAATTCTCAAAAAATAAAAAGGGCTGGACTGGATTGGTGGGCAAAATCACATCCAAACACCCTCCCAGGGGAAGTGTGCTGTGAGGTGGCTGCAGTTCTCTGTGTGCTCCAAAGTCTGATACAAGGAAAAGGAAGGGACGCTGGGGATTTCCCAGCCTCCAGTCAGGCTATCAGCTTTCTCCCACAATCAGCATTCAAAGACTGGCAATGAGCAATTCTGAAATGCAAAGATCATAAAATCAATCCTTAAAAAACTAACACCAAATAAGAGAATTAAGGAAACAAAATTAGTCTTTGAGTTAAAACATGAAGGGGAGAGAGGGCATCCTGAATAACAAGAAGCCTCCAGCATGCCAAAATATGACCACAAAAGCGCACAGGGCTTGGGTATGACCACGTTCAACTTCAAGGAATCAAAAGGTGGCTCCAGCATGTTAAGACGGATAAAGGATGTAGGCAAGACAGATCACATTGGGCCACGCAGATCATGGTAAGAAACTTAGATTTTATTCTAAGTGCAAAGGGAGGTCATTAGAATGGGTTTTAGCAAGGAACTGACTATCTGATTTACATTTTAAAAAGATCACTTTGGCTGCAGTGTGGAAAACAGACTGGAGGAAGGCAAGAATGGAAAGAACTGTGGTGGAAAGAACTAAGGATAGGGAGCTGCATTACAGTAGGTATATTACGATTTCATGTATGCTTTAAAAAGAAGATATAATAAGTATTTCTGTATTGTTAAACTTTTTCCAGTAAGAATGTATTCATGTACTACTTAGATAAAAATTTAACAAACTAGAGTGAGGAATGTATTTTGTTAAAGATGTTGCCAATTAAATAATCACATGCAATTGAAAACTCTTAAAGAATAATTGTAAACACTATAGACATATCATATTTTACTGTGAAGTAGCCAATTAAGTCAGGAAAGAAAAGAAAAATAAACTTGCCTCAAATCTTTTTGTTAAACTATAGTTTAAAGGTATAGCATCATAATATCAGATATTGCAGGGAATATAGGTGATACAGAATCTAAAATTTAAAACAGTCCTTATGTTTTATAGATACTAAAATATTTAAGAATGAAATGATGGCATGTGTGATACGTTACTAAAATATTTATGAATGAAATGATGGCATGTGTGATATGTTTCAAAGTAATCCATGGGTATGGATGAAAGAAGATCAGTCATTAGTTGGTAACTGTTAAACCTGAGAGATGAGTACAATCTCCACTTTTGTAAATGTGTGAAATTTTCCATAATAAAGTTTTATATTAAATCCTCTTCAGGGATTAGAGATGGGGAAATTAAAACAGTTAAAGAGTTAAATTCATTTTGATTTTTTAAGGATAATTTCTTATATAAACATTTACAGTTCCTAGTGTAAAATATTGCACATCACTCTTGGAGAGAGAAATGTGTACAGAAACTGTTGTAAAATTAGACTAGAGAATGAATGTGGGATCAAATAAGAATGGTGGAAGTGCTGTGACTGGGCTATGGAACAATCCAGCCTATCCCAGTAAGCACAATTAATTATAGGAGCATGTTGATGGATACCTGTGTGCTCTCAAAATGTGGGGAGTGGGGGAGAGTCTTCAAAATAGCATGAAGATTTCAAACATTTCCCTATTACATTTTCTCAAAGGGGAGATCAGACCAATGCACTGAATAGAGGATTCCAGAGTGCCTGAGGAGGGAAGAAATTCAGGCAGAAGATAAACCATTAGTCAAAGTGCTTTCCTCATCTAACCATGAAAATGTTTAACAAGAAAGATGTTACACAGAAGAATTAAGAACCTACTATGTGCTGGATACTTTCAGTGTCTTTATTTCACTTCATTTTCACAACAACCCTAGAAAGTAAACATCTTTCATACTTTTATAACTCAGGAAACTGAGGCTCAAAGAAGTTATCCATCCTGCCTGAAGACTCAGAGTAACTGTCAAAACAAGATGCAATTCCACAGCCCAGCTTTCTTTTCAGCACAGCACACCATCCTTTTCCCCACATAAACCAAGCCAAGCTTTCCACAGTTACTAATCCTTGGATGTTCCACTCACTCAACCCATCATTTAATGTAACATTTTAGCCACAATTGTTTCCAACCTCACAGGTTGAACCTGAAGTCCAGCGGAAGGGAAGAATGCATTTGCAAAGTTCTTTGAACTGCTATGTCAGGCCAGACATTCTTCACTGAGAGTCCTCGAGGTTTCCTGCTCCACAGTGCTTGGACAGAACTCTGCCCTTGTCCCTCACCTGACCGGCCCTCCCTCCGCCACTTCCTCACAGCACCCTCCAATGGCCCCTTCTCAACAACCTGCCACAATTAGTGCGTCCCACTAGCAGGTGTGCCAGAACTACCCCCAGGGCTTGGAGGCCACCGTCAACTCCCAGACTAACTTGGAGCTCTACGTCTCCTATGTCTACCTGTGCATGTCTTACTAATTTGACCCTGATGGTGCGGCTCTGAAGAACTTTCCCAAATATTTTCTTCACCAGTATCCTGAGAAATTGATGAAGAAGCTGTAGAAGGAGGTGGCCGAATCCCGAATTCTTCGGGTTGTCAAGAAACCAAACTGATGCCTGGGAGAGCCAGTTAAACATGATGTGTGATGATCAGGAGAGCCAGCTGAATGCTATGAAGTGTGTGTTACACTTGGGAAAATGCATGAATCAGTCACTACGGTACAACTGGTCACTGACAAAAACAACTCCCACTTGTATGACTTCACTGAGACGCATTACCTGAACAAGCAGGTGAAATCCATCAAAGAACTGGGTGATCACATAACCAGTTTGCACAAGATGGGGGCCCCAGGATCTGGCATGAGAGAGTAACTCTTTGACAATCATACACTGGGAAGACAGTGACAACAAGAGCTAAGCCTTAGGCTAGCTTCCCATAGCCACAGAGCTGAGTTCCCTGGTCACCAAGGCAGGGCATGCAGGATGGGGCTACCTTTACCTTTTCTCTAAGTTGTACCAAGACATCCATTTAAGTTCTTTCATTTGTAGCATTCCTTCAAATAAACTAATTTGGTACTTCCCCTCCCCCCCAAAAAAAGTTAAGTCATACTGTCATCCCAAAGGTTGAGTTACCCTTCAAACTAAATTTCTGTTGCCTTCTAGGATTAAAAGAGGTATCCAGCATCTCTCAGTCCCTTCTGAATAAAACTTAGATCTCTATTATGTAATACCATCTCCTCTTTGAAAATTTTCTTTGGCGCACCTTGGTCACATTTCCGCAACAGAACACACCACAATGTAAGGAAGGGTTGGTTGCACAGGCCCCTTTCTCCCGGCAAGAGACAGTGTGCCTCCTACCTGGAATCTTCCCTTACCTTCCTCCAAATCCAGCCCCATGCTGCTCCCAGAGCAATTCTTCCAAAATGCACTCCTAATAAAAATTCTGTAGTATTTTCACATGGCTGGCTAGATTCAATCTGAATCCCTCCAGATATAAAGGCAAACAAGATCCTTCATGATCAGGTCCCGCAGTGTGTGTCCAGTCTCATCATCCCTCACTCCTCCACCTCTTACTTCATACTCCTATAACATAATCAACTCATTGGACTTCCCTGAACATAACTATGTTCTTATGCTGCATCCCTTTGCACTTGCTGTTCCATGAAAAGGCCATCTCCACTTGCTCACCTGGAAAATTCTACTCCTCCATCAGGATGCTGCCCTCAAATGCTGGCTCCTTTGTGAAACTTTCCCTAACTACTTCAGTGAGAGGGTGGGAAAAAGCCCCTTCTGTGCTCCTCCTATACCTGGCATCCCCACACTCTCAAGTACACGACTTCACTTTGCAAAACCACGGTCTCAATATATTGACCTTCATAGTTTACCTGCCTCTCACAACTCCAGGCTCCCTAACCTAGATCAGAAGCAAGTTTGACAGGAGAAACTCTCTTTTCTTCTTTATATCACCCAGCTCAGTACCTTGTACAAAGTGAGCACTCAGTATTTATTGAATGAGTGTAACTATTTTCCTTCTTACTTAAACATATTGTAATTCAAGAGAATAACAGAATCTGACATACATAATAACAACTATCAAATCAAACTGATACTACCAAAGATTCATAATGACAATAATATTTAAAAAAAATTATTTGTAAATTGTGGCTGTTTTTGCAATATCTCAACTCTATTTTGAGCTATGGATAATTTTTATTCCTTTGCCACATCCTGGGAGGCAGTGACACCAAGAGGTTCTCCTATTTTCTGAGTAAACATCACGCCATTTCCTAATCAGCATTAAACAATAGGTCTCTCCTTAGACAAGCATAATCATAGGTCAGCAAAATATTCAGGAAGGGCAAGGAAAAAAGGTGAGGAAGTTAAGTCTTTCATTATAGTTAGTATTAGAATCTGTCATATTTTGGAAAGCAAAAAATAAAGAATTTTAAGAAACTTAAAGTTGAGGGTTTCAAAGTATGATGAGGTGAGAGTAAAAATCAAGACTGGAAAAACAAGCCTGAAAAAGGCAAGAACTAGTGGTCAAAGATACTAAGGTTCAAGCCAAGGCCAGATGACAGAGCCAGTAGCAAGCCCGGGGTGGTTATGCAGGTTGGAGCACTTAGAATGTGAGGGAGAAAGAAAACCCTAAGATCATTCTACAAAGGAGCAGGAGGGAAAAAAGACAAAGTACTGTCTATAAAATATCCGACCTGAATCCAACATCCAAGCAGGATGGGGCAGAGTCTGAAAGAAGTCTCACGGCAGAAACACAGAAAACAGTAGAATCAGGCTGCAGAAAGACAGCTGGAATTTCATTATCTTAGCAATTCCATAGTCAATTGAGGACCAATCACAAAATGGTTTCAATAAAAATACACTGAGCTGGAAACCCTAAGAATCTCTCTCCAATCGCGCTGACCTAAAAAGTGGTTTAGTCTACACAGCCAAACTGAAAGGAAGAAAAGCCCAAGCAGTTAAGTACATCTGAACAAGGACATCTGAACAATGTCTGCACTAAAATCTTCCTGAATGAACTAGGAAAATAAAATCTATTCTATAACTATGTTTGCTCAATTTCAACGGATATTAATTAACTGTCTTTGCTTCAATTAACTGTGAAGGCATAAATGTTGCTATAGGATTCCTTGCTCAAGCAGTTTCAACCTGGATAGTTTAGGAAAGTCCTTGCAAAAAACAAACCAAATAATCAACTTCATTCATCCATTTAAAAAATATTTACTGCACATCTACTTCATGTCAACATGTTTTAGGTACAGAGATAAGAGCTCTTTCCATAAAGCTTATATTCTAGAGGGAACAGATAGACAATAAAAATAAGGGAGATAATTCTGACAGAGAAGGTAAAGGGAGAGTATTAACTAAAGGAGAGAGTGCTTTTTACACTGTATCAGGGCAGGCCTCTCTGAAAGGTCTCAGAGAAGACCTTTCCAGACTGTGAGAACACCAAGAATAAAGACCCTTAGTCAGAAATGAGCTTGGCATCTGAAGCAAAAGTTGATGTGGTAGGAGCCCAGCGAGGGGAAAATTAAGATGAAAAGAGGTATAAGTAAATAGGAATCAGATAAGCAAAGCTTCGCAGTATTAGTGGAGTCATGTGTTGAGGAGAGAACAGAAGATAAGGAAATAGAGACTGCCAACAATTCTTTAAAATTCTGCTGTCCAGAGAAGCAAAGATACAGTTCAGTAGCTGAAGAGACATATAACATCAAAGCGCAGTTTAAGATGGAAACACTAGAGCACACTGAAGTGCTGATGTCAATGATCCAGCAGAGGAAGAAAGTGATGACACATGAGAGAAATGATAACTGCAGGAGCAATATTTTCAGAAGATGCGAGAAAACGGAATCCAGAGCATAAGTATAGGAATTGGATTTTTCCAGGAATAGAGATGCTTTATCCATTTTAATATAAGAAAAGTAGTAGAGTGGGTACAGATATGGGTAGGCTAGTGAATTTAGTGGTAGAAAGAAGAAACTGCTGATAGCTTTCATTTTCTCAATAAAGACAAGATCTAAAGGAATAAGGTAAAGGAAGAGAGGAGAGGGGGTTTAAATTGGAGATTTAGGAAAGAGGAAAAGATCTAAAATACTGATTTTCAAGAACAGACATACTAGGGAATTATAGGAACATTGGCAGTATTGAGTGTGCATTTGAAATTGAGGTTATATGTTTAAAACGAGACCAGTTGGCAAGGTTATCTCCATTTTTCTCCATCCATGTTCACCTGTGAGGTACAACAAACATGTTGGCCAAGTTGGATTTAATCACTGTCAAATTTTGCCAAGTGAATAAAACAAAAGAATACAGGAACAAGGAGACTAAAGAGTGTTTGCAATGGAATGACTACAAAATGGACCACCAAATCTAAACTGAGAAAGGAGGGAAGAGGACATGGATGATTCACAAAGCATGACTTATACCCCCAAGTGGTCTGTAAACTCAACGAAAAAACCGTGAGTTCTATACCATGCATACCTTACCCAAGAGCACTACAGCATAAGCCTCTGCTGAATGATTAGAGTCTTCCCCATATTCCAGAACTCCACATGACACAATCTCATCAGATTTTTTTTTTGAAAGCAGCTTTCTAAAGATCTCGAAAGAAAAACAAATCTATAGTTGAAATGTTTCAGTTCTAAAGAGCAGGTGACTGGGTTCCCATGATATTTCCATATAAACAAAGATTAACTGCTCAATAATCAAAGGAAAACTATGGCAAAAGAAATTAAACTTAACCACAATTAATTCACTTCATATGGGAAAACAGAGCCTACTTACTACAGGGCATCCCATCTCAGAAAACTCCCCCTGTCCCATAGAATGAAACTACTGCATTTCCAGGCACCCACTCAGCAAACGCCAACTAGTCAAGTGAATTGGAACTTTGACACTACTGCCAACTATGACCTCATTAAAAATAATTTAAAATAATTCCAGAAGCTATCTGACCATCTGCTAGAATATTTAGTTTATATAAATTACTGAAAGTCACTCATTTTCCCTACTTTATTTATTCTTTCTATATTTAAATAATGTCAAGAAAATCCTACAGGAGACAAAACATACTTTTAGTAGGTTAGGTTCATATAAAAAGTATCACTGGGGCCAGCCTGGTGGCATAGCGCTTAGGTTCGCACGTTCTGCGCTGGTGGTCTGGGGTTCCCCAGTTGGGATCCCGGGCGCAAACCTCGTACTGCTTGGCAAGCCATGCTGTGGTAGGTGTCCCACATATAAAGTGGAGGAAGATGGGCACGGATGTTAGGTCAGGGCCAATCTTTCTCCAAAAAAAAAAAATTATCACTATCTTTTATACTTAAGGATTTTCAACTATTCTTTTCCCTATGGTCAAATATATGATTTAGTCAGGTCAGGTCAGTGAAATAAAGAAAAACTGGGTCCAGCCAGCATGTTAAGGAAGAAAAATATATAAATGAAGGTTTGGTTCCCAGGCTGTGTTCCTAAATTAGACAAACATTTTTAAATTAGAAAAAAATAGGCTAACTAATTACTGGCGACACTCTCCATCCTATGCAACTCTTTGTGTCACATTTATTCTTCTCACTCCCATTCTCCATTCTTTCTTCTCTCTCCAAGCCTCAGGCTGAGTAGTGAAATCATGCGGACCTGAATGCCTCCTGGAGGACCGTGAGGTTACTGAACTCAGACACAGAAGTTATTTGGGAAAACAGGAGCTAACAGTCTGCTAATGCAAGTCAGAGGTTCTTTCTTATCGTCATATCCTCATCACCACACGGAATGTCTAGTACGTAACAAACATGTAATTTCATTCCTCTATGTAACTTATTGCATCAGTGATTCTCACTAGCGGTTTCTTTTTAGAAATGCAAAATTTCATGTCCCACCCAGATCTACTGAATCAGAAACTCTGGGAGTGGGGCCCAGCACTCGGTTTTAAAAAGCCCTGCAGGTGAAATTCTGATGCACACTCAAATTTGAGAACCACTGTGTTAAACATGCCAGGAAACCACCTTCCTCTTCATTACTGCTGGTGGCAAAAAAATTAAAAAAGGCTGATTTTTCTCAGCTGCTACCACTTACAAATTCTTGGGCCCACAGGATGCTGTCAACCACTTCTGTCTCCAGCCTGCACACAAGATGAACTTTAGAGTCAAATAACTTGAGTTCAGCTTATGGCCCTTAAAGTTAACAGCTATGTGACCTTAAACAAGTTAAACCCTTGAAGCCTCAGTTCCCTCATCTGTAAAGCAGGAATAATATCAGATACTTCCATGAACAAGACAGCTTACAGAAAGGTGCCTGGCACATAGCTCACCTTCACTAAATTTAAGATCTTCCTTTCTTCCTACCACCTTTCTTCCCTATACAGAAAAATGTCTCCTCTACAGAAAAGCTTTCTAATGAGGTTTTTCTCATGAAAAATACCACAGGAGAGAAGTGAAGGGTTAAAGTCCTCCAGAATCATAAACAGAACAGCAATTATAAAAAAGGTAGTCCAAATGTTAGTGGGGAAAGCAAACCATACAAAAATGTGCACCTTTGTAACTTTAAAAAAAATTGGTATTTTCATAGGCAACTTTCTCTTAAGTGGTCGAAAGAAATCATTAATGGTAACCGGACACAAATGCTACACTTGGGGGGAAGGTAGCACTAAAAAAATGCAGGAGAACTGGAATATATGACCCGTATTAAAGTGGTCCAGGCATTCAAATTCCAATTCCCTAGACTTTCTGGGGCAGCCTCACTGTCAACATCTTTGTCCCAACGTTATCACACGACACGTTCTGATTTTGGTTCAAAAAAACATATGGTCCCCAGGAAAACCAAAAAAAAAAAAAAAAAAAAACCACTGCCATGAATGAGAACTAAAAATTGGACAGGATTACTTTTTTTTAAAAAAAGTTGAGAATTTTTAGTGGATTTTACAAGAAACCATTCCCAACCTCAGCGCCTCCCTCCAAACCTAACATCAAGTCTCATATTAAAATGTTTAATTTGACCTCCTTGACTACTAACCGTTTTCGAAGGGATGAAAATAGATCAGTGCATGTGATGTGTCATTATCCTCGAATATTTCACACAGTAGCCAAGCTAGGAGCATTCGTTCAACTGGCATTTTCAGCTTTAATTCTCACTCCTCCCGCTGACATCTAAGACGGGACAGCCCTCTATTTCTGCTATCCTGTTAGGGGAGCCAACATTCCAATCTGTAGGTCTGGAGAGAAGTTTACGCGTTCGTACTTTTTGAAGGGGACCTTGTTTTCAGAGAACTCGGAACAGGAAAGCCAGCTCTAAGTTGAATGACACCGTGCTGGGAGTTGTAAAACCACAAACTTAATTGCCTGGCCTTTCCGGCGCTTGAGATCCAGCCCCGGCTCCTTAACGCACCAACCTAACAACTTCCATACACGACGCAGAGTAGAGTAACAGGATGGTCACCCACTTTGAACAGGCAACTGTCCCCTCCGGCTCACCCAGCCGGACATCCCCGCCTCCCCCGGAACTCCAGGGCGAAAGATGCCTCCCCTTTGGCCACCTTTACCGCCTCCTCCCAGCAGCACTGACCAACAGGGTCCCCAAGGCGCCAAGCGAAGGTCCCGAGCGAGGCCAGGACCCGACGGCTGCCCAAGTCTCCGCGTCCCAGGACGCCCCAGAAGTCGCTGCCCGGGGCCCCGCTGCCCCGGACCCCTTCGCTCCCGCTCCTGACTCCAAACCCTCCAGGCACCTCTGCCCCGGACAAACCCGGAACACGGCGCCGGCCCCCGCCCAGGGGCGGGCTCAGGCCCAGCCGAGCCCCGGAGTCCCCGGCTCCCACTGCACGGCCCGGCCGCCCCGAGGCTCGCGCCCGGGCGCAAGAGGGGAAGCGCCGGGGGCCCGGCTCCGACCAGGGCAGCACAGGACTCACCTTCGTACTGCAGGTCCACCAGGACCAGCAGGAAGGGGAACACCGAGCCCAGCCGGCTGGTCACAGAGCCGGGGGCCACCATGTCCGAGGGCGCGGGCGCTAAGGAGGAGCAAGGGTGCGGGGCCCAGCAGCCCCCGCCGGCGCTCAAGCGGCAGCTGCGCCCGCTCGCCGTCCGCTCTCGCTCGGGCCTAAGGGGCGGCCGGCGGCCAGCGGAGGAAGGCAGCGGTGGGCGGGGCCCGGGCGACGCTACTCCCCGGGGCGCCGCCGCCGTCCAATCGCCTTCTTCCCGGCCGCTCTCCTACTGGGCTCGCCGGGGTCGTGGTTCGCGCTGATAGGCTGCGGAGGCCGCCGCCCCGCCCCGTCGCTGATAGGATAACGTGGAAGCACGAAACGAGGCTGCGTCCGCCGGCCGTGGAGCTGTCAGAGACCTCCAAACCGCCGCGGCCGGCCGCCGAGTCCGCATGCGCAGGCCGCGAAGGCCTTTTTGGGTCGGTCCCGGCGCGCTAGGACAGCCTGGAGGAGGATTTCTGCCAGGCGGCGTCTTCCGGTGTGCTGTTCCGAGAGGCGAGCGAGGCCGCCGCGCCCGAATGAGGAGGCCAAAGCTGGTCCCAGGAAGGCTGAGGGGAGCTTTAAAGCGCCTAGAAGGGAGGTGTCGGAAAGGACCGGGGAGCACGACGAGTCACAGAGTCTGCTACCCCGCGCTGCGCGTCTGGGAACAAACACGGGCTGAACCGGAGAGTGCGCGGGAAACGGTCGGGAGAAGCTGGGCTGGGTGAAGTAGGAGGAGCTGATGGAGCCCCAAGCGCTGCAGGGCCTACTAGAGAGAAGGGCTTTAGTGACCCGTGGCAGGTAAGTGAGCTTGGCTTGGAAGCTTGGGGACCCCCTCCCCGCGACAGTCAAGCGGACCGGTGTGTCCAGAAAAGAAAGCAATTCTGAAAGATTCTGTGAAGAAGAAACCAGGGAGGCAGAGAGTTCTTGAGAGGGCAGCCAACGTCAACCGCAAGGAGAAACAAGAGAGACCCATTAGAATGGAGCTTGCATCCTGTGCTCGTCAGGGAAAACTTGAAGAAGATTAAGTTCAAGTTGCTCCATCTGGCGTTGAGTTTGTGGACGACCGCTTGCCCTGGCGTCCCCGCAAAACCCAACATGCCCTACACCTGCGATGTTTTACCTGCTGTTAAGCATCGTCAAGTGCAAACTTACTGCGTCACCATCGTCACCATCGACTCTGTATTTGCCACTTTGGTGCTACTTCACCCTTTAGAAGAACTCAAGAATTACCAACAGCATGAGGAATGTGTGATTTCCTGAAGATACTGAGTAAAAGCAGAAAGGCTTCTCTATTCCAAAGGGAACTAAGGCAAAGGAGATGATTTCTAGGGGAAAAAGAAAACTGAGTCCTTGACTAGTTGTAGTGGAAAGCAGTGTAATAAAATGTCAAGGCTTCTATTCCAAAGGAACTAGTGCAAAGGAAATGGTTTCTAGAAAGAAACAGACCAACAAAAAACTGAGCTCCTGAATAGTTGTGGTGCAAAGCAGGATAGTAAAATGTGAAGAGGAGAGGATTCAGATCCAAGAAATATAATTCCACACCATGGCTATTAGCTAATTTATCTTCATGCGAAAAGTGGATATGATCTTGATAGCCTCAAAGGTTTGTTTTGAGGTTTAATGAAGTGGGTAAAGTTCTTGTAAATTATAAGTTGTTATACAAATGTTACTTATCCTTCTAACAAGAGCAGAATGATGAAGAGACTCCTCTCCAGAAACTCCTTGGGATTTTCTGGGGTTTGAGGGGCTTTTCCCCTTTTCCTTATTGATATCACAAGCCCCTATTAGTGGGAAAAAACAGAAGACAATTTTCAGTGTCCGCGGTGGTTAGTGAAGACATCATCCAAATGAGGTATGATGGCTAAGGCAGCCAACAAAATGCTGAATGTAGTGAGGAAATAGTTTTGGAAGCAAATAATACCACACTGTGAATTATCACCAGAATAGTAACTGTGATTCTGGTCTTAAGGAAAAAGCAGAGTCGAAGAAATTCCAAGGATGGAAATTAAAAATGATTAAGGAGATGACACACTTTGTGTTATGGAAACTAAAAATGGCAAGGGTCTTCAGTGTTAAGTGATTTCAAAAATTCATTGATCAAATTACATAACTATGAATCCTAAGGTCTTAAAATTAAGCTTTACAAAGTACCTCTTGAAAGAGAATTTTGCAACAAAGTAAACATTACTTAGATAGCAATAAATATACAACGTTAAAATCATGTTTATATGTATAAATGCTTGGGAATGGTTCCTCCAGTGTTCATCTGGGCAGGGTTTTCACCTGATCACTCTTGCCATTAAAATCAAAATAACCCAGTGATTGTAGGAAAAGTTATTGTAAATATGGCTTGTGTTTATCAGCATTTATTTATGCAATCCTTTTTAAAATTAAGCATAAACACTCTACTGTAATTGATAGTACATATTATAATAGCAAAATACTTAAAACGATAGAATATTTAAGTAAATTGCATATCCAAAACTAGGAATATTATTTAATTTCTGATATTATATATTGATCTATGTTTATTGACCAGGAAAAATAATGTTGGTAGAGAGTAGTGTACAGATCTAAAACACATTTTGGAGGTAAAGGAGATAAGATTTGCTGATAGATTAGCTATGGGGAAAAATAAATGTCCAGAAGCAATTATGAAGCTCATAAACACCTATTTGTACCAAATTTAAAACAAGAGGCAGCATTATAATTAATATAATGAATGCTGGAATATACATCCTTCTGCATTTATCTTTATGAACTTGTGTTTTTATCTCTATAAAATGGATTTCTAAAGGGAGGATTGCATAGTCAAACAATGCACACATTTAAAATTTTAAGATGTCAGATTATTTTCCTTAGACCTCAGGATAATTGATATTCATAACAGTTGTTTATATTCCCACATCACCATCCCTAGATATAACTGCTTTTCATAGTTTTTGCCAATATGATGAGTAAAAAGTTACCCTTCTATGTCAAGTTTACTACTTGTTTGCCAGGATTTGAGGATTCTGTTCAAACTTTGGTGTCCTCATTTAAAATTTGGCTTTAAAACCATGTCCTGTCTTCTCTCTGCTTATCTGCTCTCTTTTATGTTGTTCATTGGCTTCTGGCCAAATCACTCTAACCTCTGCTTCCTTTGTCACATCACTTTCACTTTTGACCTTGCTTTCCTCTTATAAGGATCTTTGTAATTATTTAGGGCACACCTGGATAATCCAGGATATTCTCTCTCTTCAAGATCTTCAATTTAATCTCATCTGAAAAATCTCTTTTGCCATACAAGGTAACGTTGACAGGGGATCAGAATGTAGATACCTTTGGGGGAACACTGTTCAGCTTAACATGGTACACTCCCCACTTCAGGAGGTAGAACTTAGTTCCCCTCCCCCTTGAGTGTGGGCTGGACTTAATGACTAACTTCCAAAGAATAGAGGATGGAAAGGGGGTAGGGGACTAACTTTACAGTGGAGGAACCTGCAAACACTGCCTTGGCCAGGTGGTCAAGGTTAATATTACCAATGATAAGTTATATTGATCCCATGTACCCACCAATATCATGTGATGAGACGGGCACTTCACCTCTGTGATATTCTTTCCAAAAAATCTATAACTCAGTCTAAACATGAAAAAAATAATCACATAATCCAAAATTGAAGGACAGTCTATAAAACACTTGATCAATATTCCTCAAAACTATCAAGACCATGGAAAAAAAAAAAAAGACTAAGAAACTATAACAGACCAGAGGAAACTAAGGAGACATGATAACTGAATGAAATGTGCTATGTTAAACTGGACCCTGGAATAGAAAATGGACATTATTGGGAAAACTACTGAAATTTAAAGAGTCTCAAGTTTAGTTAATAGAAATGTACTATTGTCACATTATTCATTTTGACCTACCATGATTGTGTAAGATTTTAACAATAGGGGAAAATAAGTGAGGCATATTCAGGGCCTCTCTTGGCATGTATTTTGGTGGTAATAAATGGGATACATGGGAGTAGAACCAAGCAAGTAATCAGGTTATCATCATTCAGTTAATTACTACTTAATTGCAATAGAAAAGTATAGCCTAAAATATTTCTGAAAGGTATTTAGGCTCTGAAAAGACCAACTGGCAAGAGCACACAAAAGGTTCACTTGTTGAATCTGTATTACAAATTCATAGCAACGATACAGAAACAAAAATGAGAAAACAAACAAAAAGACCTAGCTGGAGTCTAAAACAAGATAAGTATTTCCATGGATTAGAGATGGGGAAAAAAAACTACCACAAAGTCATATGTGAGCAGAAGCTAGGGAAATGCTAGCCTATGTTTTAGATCTAGGAAGGGACCAAAAGTAATCCAGAGACAGTATCCTTGTTTTCTTTGCTGCTTGACACCACCACCAGTGGCAGCTCTGTTATGGCTCCTTGTTTACATGGAACTGAAGAAACCTGGGAATGGGCAATTGAGCTTCTCCTGCCTGGCTCTGGAGTATCAGCCTGGAACTGCCATGATGAGACAGGAGAGAATGAGCATGGAGAAAAAAAAGTGGAAAAACAAGAAAGCAGATAAACAAAAACATCTTTCCACTCAAAATGGAACTGCAAAATAAAATTACAAAACATATCAAGAAAGGCAACAAACTGACAACTGAGCATGAACTCACTTAAGAGAAAATTAATTTTGTAGACTAAGAATGCTTAACGACATAGAAAAGAAATCACATCCATAAATAGAAGAAAGTGTGGAACAAAACTGATGAAATGAGAACAGGTGGATGTAAAAGATAATCGTATTAAGTTCCTAGGGTTGCCATAAAAAGTTACCACAAACTGGGTGGTTTGAAACAACAATTTTATTCTCTTACTAGAAGTCTAAAATCACAGTGTTGATGGAGCCATACTCTCTCTGAAGGCTCTGGAAAAGAATTTTTCCTTTTTCCTCATTTCGGCTGGCTCCAGGCAATCCTTGGCATTGCTTAGCTTGTAGCTGCATCATTCTAATCTCTCCCTCCATCTTTGCATTGCATTCTTCTGTGTGTCCTCTCCTTTTCTTCTTAACTAGTTACATCTGCAAAGACCCTAATTCCAAACAGTCACATTCTGAGACTGAGTGGACATGAATTTTGGGGTGCAAAGCACTATTTAACCCCACTACAATAATTAATAAATAACCTTGGAAATTAAAACAGCTAGTCCCTGAAATTAAAAAAATTTTTAAACACCCTAATATACCACACACACATGTGCATGTGCCCACACAAGACCCTAACAGGTGGAATAAGGTCTGGAACACAAAGTAAGAGAATTAATAATTAGAAGACATTTTAAAACATATCACAGGCAGAAACTCTTAGACCAAGCACACAAAAATCTTAGTAAGGATTGGAAACTCTTAGAAAATCTTAGAAAACTTGAGCAAAAATTTAACAAGCTTCACACTTTAGCAGCTCTGTATGTAGAGAGAGAGAGAGATGATGATCTGCCTAACAAATAGGAATTTTTTTCTCAAGTACTCATGGAACATTTGCAGAAATCTACCCGATACTACTTCACAGAGGAAGTTTTACAATTTCCTAAGAATCATCATACATTTCATGTTCTCTAATCATAATGCAATTAAATTGAAAGTCAACAATAAACAGATTTTTCCAAGTCATGTGCTTTTCTCTAAATTAGTCATAGTAAAAACAAAATTATCATGAAAATTCCAAATTATGCAAAACTAGATGGTAATGAAATGCTGCATTATCATAATTTGTGGAATGCTGCTAAAGCATGTATTTAAAGGGAAATTCAGAGCCTTAAATGCTTTCAGTTAAAAAGGAAAAAGAGGAAAACAAATGAATTATGCATTCAGCTCAGGATGCTAGAAACAATGCAGAGCAAGAATAAAGAAACAGAAGGAAAGAAATAATGAAAATATAAGCAGAAATTACTGTATTGGGGGTGGAAACGAAATATGAAGAATTTAAATTAAAAAAGCTAGTCATTGATAAAAGTTACAAAACAAAAATAGAGCAAACTCAAAAAGAGAAAAAGCATATATTAGAATTTAAAAGGGGCACACAACTACACGTATGATAGAGGTTTTAATTTAGATAAAACATCAACTGTCTTTATGCCAATAAATTTGAAAATGGAGATGAAAAAGGAGAAACAGGATACCTGAATAAGCCAATAGCTATTAGAGAAAATAAATTGGTAATTATGCATCTCACCCTAATAAAATCCACCTGGCTCCCTCAGATTTGTAATCCCCATCTTATACAAAGTATTTTAGGGTATTTTTCAAACAGAGGAAAATCTCTCCAACTCTATTGTAAGGGATTTGATGCTAAAACTGGAAAGAAAAGAAAATCACCAAGCAAACTGAGGATAAATAAAACAATCTTAAATGGGATATTTCTAAATCAAATTCAGCACTTAAGAAAAAGATATCCAAGAAGGCATTATCAAAGGATGCAAGGATAGATCAACATCAAAACATCTTTTAATGAAATATATCAAATTTAAAATTAAAATTTTAATGAAATTTTATGTATTTGTATTAGATATTGTTCCTATCTAAAAATCATCAGATAGAAAATCTGTATATTTACAGATTTCTGATATCTGAAAAATCATTTTTACAGATTCAATAAATCCTTAGATAAAATATAGCACTTGTTCATGTTTAAAAGAGAAAAAATCTCAGCAAAAACTGGAAGCAAACTGCTTCAACCTGGTAATTGGTATTTATCAAAATTTCTATTTTGAGGATGGTAGTGTCAAATCAGTATGTCCTTCTTTCCCTCTTGGAAATCACCCAATGCCACACAACAACAACAACAAATAAAAAACAGAAAAGCAAATTACAACCTCAATAGGAGACTATTGAAACTCCATTTCCTATAGTAAGTGGGAGGGATGCCAAACAGTAGAGGAATCAGAGGATTCCTGCTAATGTACATGTTAAGGAAAGGTGGCAAGATACTTCTCCAAGGTTAGAGGTGTATCCTGTAAGGCAAAACCAAAAGACCTTTCTTGCAACAAGAAGAATGAGATGCACTGGTTGGTGATAGAAACTACTCAGGACAATCTTTATTCTAAGATGCGAAAGATATGGACTTGAAAGATAATTCACTTATTAATTATCATTTCCAGGAAGCAATTTATCCCCATTGCAGACTAAGAGAAGAGAAACTTTACATGATGAACAGCTTTATGGCTACCTGTCTCCCTTTGCACAAGAGAAATAAAAGCTAGACTAATTCATACAAAAACTTAGATCATAAGAAAAATTATGGCTAGTGTGAAAAACAACCCAATCTCTTTCTCTATACAAACTTCATAAAAAAGCAATTTTAGAAAAAATTCATCTCATTCAAAAATAAGTTATCAAAAAAGATAGAATCGAAATGGCCAATAAGCACATGAAAAAGAGCTCAACACAATTTGTAATCAGGGAAATACAAATTAAAACCATAATGATACCACTACACCCCCACCGGAATGATAGAGATACCACTACACACCCACTGGAATGGTTTACAATGAAAAATGATTGACAATACTAAGTGTTGCAAGCATTTGGAGCAACTGGAACTCTCACACATTGCTGGTGGAAAATGGTACAACCACTTTAGAAAACTGTTTGGTAATATGTTAGAAAGTTCAAACTATATCTACTCAATGACCTAGCAATTCCTACGTATTGACCTTAAAGAAATGAAAATATATGTCCACAAAAAGCCTTGTACAATAGTGTTCATCATAGCTTTATTTATAATAGGCACAAACTGAATATGCCTCGTTCTCCATCAACAGGAGAATGGATTTTAAAAAAGAAAATTGTGATAAATTCATTCATATGATTTTTAAAATGCAAATACAAAAGGCTATGTACTGTAATGATGTGGATATCCTTAAAACTGAACTGTATGCTTAAAAATGGTTAAAATGGCAAATTTTTATGTATATCTTACCACAATTAATAATAAAAAAGACTATGTACTGTATAATTCCATTTACATGAAGAAGTTCAAGAAGAAGCAACACTAATCTATAGTAATAGAAGTCAGAATAGAAATTACCTCTGGGTAGTGAGTATTATCTATGAAGGGAATAAGGAAGCCTTCATATTGGAAATGTTCTATGTTTTGATCTGAGTGATGGATCACAGCTCACTATTATTTATGTAGTATATATATATTGTATGATATACATAGTGCATACTTAATATCTAACACTTTCCTGTATATATGCAATGTATCAAAAGAAAAAGCAGAGACAAAGAGCCTAGGAAGGAAATGGAGAAATAAAAATGAGATGAATTAAAAGCTGACAGAACTCAGGAAAGATGTGGAAGGAAAAGAAGCAGCCATTACAGCAATGAAGGTCAAGTTGGAAAAGAAAATCATGCTGAGGGGCCAGCCCTATGGTGGAGTGGTTAAGTTCGTGTGCTCTGCTTCAGCAGCCTGGTGTTCATTGGTTTAGATCCTGGGCCAGACCTACACACCACTCAACAAGCCATGCGGTGGTGGCATCCCACATAGAAGAACTAGAATGACCTACAACTAGGATATACAACTATGTACTGGGGCTTTGGGGAGAAAAAAAAAATAGGAAGATTGGCAACAGATGTTCGCTCAGGGCCACTCCTCCTCACCAAAAAGCAAAAAAGAAAAAAAAAAGAGAAAATCATACTGAAAGCCTAATAAGAGACAGACGGTATAGGAATGAGAAAAGTAAGCAAAATGAAATTAAATAAAATGTTAACGATAATTAAAATTTGAGTGGTGGCTGCATGTCTGTGTTAACTTTGTGATAATTCAATGAGCAATACCTTTACTATTTGTATGGTTTTCTATATGTATATTATACTTCAGTAAAAATGTGATTAAAATAAGGATTGGCAGAGAAAGAATTGATGTGAAAGACAGGCAAACAGTATCCAATTATACACACATTTCAGAGTTCCCAAAGGAGAAATGGAAATAAGAGAACAAATGTATCAACATATATAAGAAAAATTTCCAAGAATAAAGGAAGACTTGAAGCTGTATATTAAAAGAACACTCTTTGTACCAGGAAAAATTGTCTCAGAGCTGTCAGTCATGAGACATATCCAGCTAAAATTAATTTTTTCTGAATTCCGAAGAAAAAGAAATAATACTATGTACAGCCAGACAAAAGTTCAAGTCATTTATAAGAGGAAATAAATTTAGAATGATCAGTCATTTCTAAGCATTCAATGCCATAAGACAATTGAGCAAAACAGAACAAAGGCTACTGATCAGCAGTTTTGGATATGCAAGAACACCAGAATATTCTTCCTATGAGTCATTCTTGAAGAAATTTTTTCTGGATTCATACAGCATTATATTTGCCTCCAAGAAAAATAGTCTAATGGGGCTTCTCCTATGATTAAATCCTTTTCCACCCCCTTTGTCACAATCCAAAATTTCTAGTCCTCCATCAGATCTGGTTGGATTCATCACTGTCAGGGCCCCAATTATGATAGATAGCTGATAAAATTATTTAAATTTCATTTAAAAAGGAATGTGTTTACACATATCACTTGCTTTTTCTTTTTATCTTGACATAATTCTACACTTAAATGTTACAAAGATATTCTCCCCTTCCTCCATGCAGTCACCTGGATTGAGGACGTGATTGTAGGAACTACAGCACCCGTCTGCTACCACAAGGAGGTAGGACACATCCAAGGTTGTCACAGAGAGCTGGAAGAAGCTTGGGTGCCTGGTAACTTCGTGGAGCCACCATGTAGACCCACACTGCCTCCTTCTGAACTTCTTTAAATGAGACAAATAAATTTATATCCCATTTTTAAAAGTTACAAAGCTAGTGTAAAATATCCTCGTGGACCCTTCATCCAGAGTCCCTAATTTGCTATATTTGCTTTATCATTCTCTCTCTGTCTCCTGATCTGTTTGAAAGTTGCAGGCATGATGCCCTGTATCCCTAAATACTTCACTGTGTATTTCCTAAAAACAAGAACATTGTATGATTGCAATACACCTATCAAAACTGGCAAAATAATAGTGATACAATACTCAATACTTTTGGTATTAGATTTTTTTTTAATTTTGCCATTTGCCCCAGTAATGTCCTTGATAGGAAATGAAAATCCCAGATCATGAGCTGTATTCAGTTGTCATGTCTCTTAAATTCCCTTAATTTGGAACAATATCTCAGTCTTTCCTTGTCTTTTATGACTTTGACACTTTTGATGATTATAGGCCAGTTATTTTGTAGAATGTCTCTCAAGTTAGATTTGCAGGTCGCTTATTACAATTTTTTTTTTTGTCCTTGATCTTCCATAAAAAAAAAAAGGCACATTTTCACTTTGTTAATGAACTTAAAAGGATGTTTTAACACATTGGGATAGATTTAATTACTAGATCCTTTCAGTTCAACTAGTACCGAACGCCTTCTCAGTGAACTCACTGTTTCATGTCCTACCAGTAGTTCAGGTGATTTTGTCTTGCCCCAAGCTATCTTGGCATTCCTCCGGATGTTTTGTTTTATTTTTATCAGCTCTTCCTCTGATGTTCTACTGGATCTATTACTATCATCTCTATGATTGATCTCAAAGGGCAGCCTGATATGCCTATACATCTTGTCTCAGATATGGACAAATTTTTCACCCAATTAGGTCAGCTAAAAAAATATTGAATTTGTTCCTGGAAAGCTGAGAGGAAAAGCAAAACACTTGCCCCTGAAAGAAAATACTAAACCCAGACACTCTGAAATATTTTGAGCAGTCTCCTTATTCTTACATAAGTCTAGCCATAGATTGGCTTGGATGATGGAAGTTATCCATCAAAAACTGTTGTCTCCTCTCTTTGCCTTAGTGCTATCTGGGTGAGTTGCCATATCAAGCTGCTCAAAGTTTTAGCCTGATGTGGTTTCAAGTTGGCACCATGCAAAATGTTAATCTTAATCTTTGTAGATCTCAAATAGTTCTTCCCATCCCTGGACTACCTTATAGTCCTATAGTCAATTGTATTATTCCCATTATTTGCTCCCCCTTATAGGCAAAAGATTTACATTCATGTCTGTAGCCCTGTGACTTTCAGTGACCTGCTTTGAGAGGAGTACACTTCCCTGCCCTGTTCACGCTGGGTTTTATTACATGATTTGCTTTGGCTATTGAATGTGAGTAGAAGTGATCTACTTCCTAGCAGAGATTTCAAGAGCCAATGCATGACTTGGCTATTCTTCCAAAAGAAAAGCATGTCCTAGATAGGGACTGCTTCTTTTGTCTGGGTCCTATAAGGAGACCACATGGAGGAAAACCACAGCAAACATACAACTGATGCAAAACAACAATAGACCTTTCTATCATAAATATATTCTGGGGATTGTTTGTTGCTTAAGCATAATCTGGTGAAAACCAACAAATACACTTTCTGCTTGCCAGCCACTCTGGCATTACTAGACTGTGTATTGGTTCCTGGGACCCATCCTGCCCATTTGAAATCAAGACTTGATGTGTATGCTTAAGAGAGAGAGTCTTTCAAAGGGAGCAGGGAAGGATAAGTGCCAGTTCTTGAACTCTGCCTCCTCTTACCATTCCAAGTAAAGATAAAGTTAGAAGGCATGAGAACAAGAGTGAGGGGACAATGAGTGAGCAATGGCATATATCCCTGAAAAGATGAGAAAATTCCAATGAAAGTATTTGTTTTTCTATCCTTTTCTAAGCAACAATGACTGTCCTATCTTGAGGAGCTGTTTAGGACCCCAGGATCTGGATGGAGAACCTATTGGTGAGGAGGGAAGTATCTCCCTGAGAGAGGGAAATCCAGATTATTCCAAGGGATATAAAGGTGCTATCCTTTGTTCTGCCTTGTCTGCATCTTCAAATCTTGAATCTTCAGGTTGGGGAGAGAGAACATTTTAAAAAAAGCATCAGGATACCTTTCCTAAAGGCCAGATCATAGAGTAGGTGGTAAAGGGGAGAGTTGATGCTGTTTATATTAGACATCTGTTACTCTTCTGCTCAGAATATCTTCCTTTAAGGAATTGTCAGTCCCCACTCCATGCAGTTTCAGTGGGTACTGTACCCTTGATGGGTACCTCCGCCACAGCCCCTTCTACTACCACTACCACCATAGGGGCCCATCAGAAACATGGCCCAAGCTAGGTCCATCACATTCTTTCTCACAGGAATTTGAATCTCAAGCAGAATTTCAAAAGACTGAAGGTAGACAGGGCTGGATTATCTTTGTGGCATTGAGATTGCCCCTGAGTTACAGAGAACTCTGGAGCTCATCTGGTTACCATCTTTCACGAGGCCTGATTGTTCAAGTTCTCCTTTGATACTGTGAGCTATCCAATATTCTGTCAGTAACCTCAACCCTTTAAGTTAACAGAATCCATTTCTGCTGTTCACAAGCAAAGAATCTTAACTAATATGAAAGCTGGTACCTGAGAATGGGAACCCTTGGGTAAATGGGGAGGTGTTTGGAATTAGTTATTTGGCTAATATGAGGCAAAAGAATCTGAGGCTCCCATTAACATTCACGGGGACAATTTGTCCACTCTAGGTGTGGGCACAGCTGTCTGTGCTTAGTAAGTTTTCCAGGGGACTCTAGTGAAAGTTTGAGAGCAATTGCCATAGAGGATCTGAAGTCTTCAAACCATCCTGAAATAACTCCTTATTCTGCTCCCTTTAGCTGCAGAAGCTTTGCCACCTTTGCTTGGGAGAACTAATAATTTCTCTTGCAGGAGCCAAGCCACACTGTTGCTATGGCAACCAGCATACAAATTTAGCATGCGCTTGAAGGGGGTGGTAAGGCAATCCCAAATATTGGTACAGAAGACTTCGAAATCTAAGAAGTTATAGAAATTTGCTAATTTTATACCCCCCCCCCCCAAATTGGCAGAATGTTTGTGGGAATAGATTTTGAGGTTGCTAAATCAAGCAGTGTGGTCTCTATTTTGGATCAGGCCAAATGTACAGATATGGACACTTTCCAGAGCTTGTGTATTCAATGTGTAAGAAGTTGGGGGAAAGACTGTTCAATGTAAATGTGTACTGAACTTTTTCCTGCAACAAATTACTTCCCAAAGGTCATAAATGCTTTAACAACTATAAAGGAAGACTTCAAAGACTTCAGGAAAAGGGAATAAAAGATTGGAGAGATTACTTTCATCTAGTCCAAACATCTCCTCACCACATCTTTGATACAAACTTTTATTTTAGTAATAAAAAATTTACATTGATAAGGAGTATCTGTATGGTTTTAGTGTAGGAAATTGAAGTCACTCTAGGTAGTTTAAGCAGTAAGGCAATTGCATCCAATTACAAGCTTGCGAAATCATTGAAAGGGCTAAGCAGTGTGGGATGGGGTGGGGCAGCACTGGAACTGTGAAGTTCAGGAGTTTGGTCCTCTGATAAAAAAAGTCAGTACAGCCACTGCTATCTCAACAGCTACTTGACATGATGAAAGTTGCAACCAGACACAAAGTTCAGCTGCTGCCTTTACCCACTGACACTCTGATCCGCAGGACCTTGCTTGCCAGTAAAAACAATAGCAGGAAAATAGTATGGACAGTGATAACAAATGGAGTATCATATGTCAGGGCTTCTAAAATAGAGCTGGGAGGTCAGTAAGGAAGTGAGGCTTATGCATGTGCATACCACGTCTCTGCCCAGATGGAATGTGAGGTTTTAAACTGTGCCTCACTGTTGTCATCTTGACCTTCCTTTAAGAAAAAGAAAATGCTTACTTCCATAGAAAAATGCTTACTCCCACAGATAAGAACTTTTTGCCTTAGAGATGGCCTTAGCAACCAATCATGCATAGCCCAGGAATAGCAGTTGTTGCTAGCACCAATCGCACATCTTGCAAAGCAACTGTGTGATTTATCTTTTGTCTTTATAAGCCCTTGCCTTCTTTGTCTTCTCTGGAGCACATTTTGGGTTTTTGCCTAAATCTGCGTCTCCTGAATTGCAGTTCTAATTGCCGAAATAAATACCTGTTGTTTAAATTGCAGTGATTTTTCCTCAGTCCACTTTTCTTGTCATAGTTGGCAGGATTCAGAGCAACTGACCCTCCACCACCACCACCCCCCCACCCCCGTGCCACCATGGACATGCAGAACGTACCTCCAAGAGACCCTTGTTCTCCAGCGTTTCTGCCGATGAGCCTCAGAATTCCAGGGCTAAGTTCTCCTGGATCCGAACCTCTTATTTTTCTTATAGTTGGGGTTCAGACCAGATTTGATTTGGGCAGACTAACTGACTCTGTCCCCACCCCTTTGGAGGGGAGGAGTTCCGTCCCCCCTTAACTAGGCAGAGGATTCAGGTTCAAGGATTTCTTTTCTGCCCTCCTCTTTTGGAGTGGAAGACTTTGTCCTTGTCTTAACTAGGTGGAGGATTTGAGTTTAAGGGCTTTTCTGGCAGCTCTAGTAGTTTTTTGCTTTATTAAAGTGGCCACATTCTCTTAAAATTCGAAATTCAGCTGTTCTTGATAACCAACCCCTCTCCTGTCATCTAAATGAGGGTCCTCTGACTCCAACGATAAGAGACATTGCTCCTTCCAGCCTCTTTCTGGGTGTTCCTAGGTGACTAGAAACCTAGGGGAGGTGTCGGGACTCCGTCTGTGAAGTGCAGCCGTCTCACAAGGCCTCCCGACTGAAGAACGTGTGATGTTCCTGGGTCAGAAGGAACTCCACAAGCTCGTCCGGGAGCTGCACATAAAGGACTGGTCATCCTAGCACCTTGAGCAACCTGACACTGCCTGGTGTCCAGGATTTTCCCACATACCCTCCTGCCTTGGTCATCCTTCTCTAAATTATGGGGAAGAATCACAAACGATCACCTCTCTCAGGAAACCCAGGTGGATTTATATTTAAAGAATATGGTCCTTTTTCTTGTAAATTTTCACTTTGATGCACTCATATTACCCAGGATGATTTAAAACTTCATGGGCCAAGATGAGGAACTTCTTTTTTTTTTTTTTTCCTGAGGAAGGTTGACCCCGAGCTAACATCTGTTGTCAATCTTCCTCTTTTTGCTTGAGGAAGATTGTCTGGGCCAACATCTGCACCAATCTTTGTCTATTTTGTATGCAGGACACTGCCACAGCATGGCTTGATGAGCAGTGTGTAGGTCTGCACCGGGATCCAAACCATGAACCCTGGGCTGCCAAAGCAGAGCATGCAAACTTAGCCATTATGCCACTGGGCCAGCCACAAGATGGGGAAATTCTGGTATTCCAAAATTAGTTTATTTATGCGCACAATTATAAAAAGTTTACAAAACTAGGCAAAATGAATGGGGAGCCTATTTTAATTGATACCTAGAGGCCTCTGAGAGAAATGCTGAAAAAGTTGCTTCCTTTCAGGCAGTTATCGCAAAACTTTCCAAAGCTAATTCAGATCTCTCTAAGGAACTTAGAACTAGAACAATCCATTGAAGCTGCACAAACTCCTCCTCCTCCTCAAACTCCTTGTTCTCCTTCTGCTCCGGCTTCTTTGACTCCCCCTCCCTATCCCCTTCCCTGGCTGAACTCCCTTTTTACCCCCAAGACGCTGAGCCTCCCTCAGACCTCAGAGAACCCATGCCCCCACCCAAAGCCCCTGTTGACGCTCCTGCTCCCACTGCTCCTTTTAAAATTAAACCTGGGGAGACAGGAGTTGCCCAAACCTCCTTTACCCTCTGGTCAAAAGCTGAATTATGAGCCATCACTAGGGAATTTCCCAAAGTTAATGAAGATCTCCACGAGTTTGCTGAAGAATTTAACATTATGATCCAAACATATGAACCCAGGTTCTCTGATCTATACTAATGATAATGCTGATTGGCAAAGGTCAGGCCAGAAACTGGATGCAACTAGATGCAAATGGGATAACCCTCTAGAAGATTTTTCCAAATAAAGGGCCACAGATAAAACTGATGCACTTAAATTAGGGAGCAGATTCTATGAGCCTATTCCTAAAGCTTTCCCCAAACCTATAGACTGGAAAAAAGTCCAACAGCATCCGAAAGCCTGATGAATCTGTTCTCAACTACTATAACAGACCAGAAACTACTTTTGTTGAAAACTCTGGCCTTTCTGCCATCAACCCAGTCACTTACACCATATTTAACTCCACCTTTGCCAATGGCTTAGATGAAGAACTGTCTCTACTAATAAAATAAACCCATCTAAATTGGCAAACTATGCAAACTCCTGATCTAGTTAATCTGGCTAATCAGGTAGCCCAAACTATCCAGAGAAGTAACAAAGAGAAGGCTGCACAGATAATGAGCCTCCAACGTCAGTAGTTAACCACTGCTCAACATGAACTCCCTTTCCAATGTCCTAATTCTGCTTCAGGGATTTATGTTATTACTGTAAAAAGCTGGGAATTTTAAAAGAGACTGTTTTAAATTTAAAGTGTTGACTAGAGGAAGAGATAACCTTCTCCCTTCGATTTCATCACATCCATCTAAAAACTCCTTAGATCCATCTTCTCGATAGAAGGCCTACAGGGATTTTTTTCCTCCTCCAAGCTAATACCTTGGTGGAAATTGATCTCACCATTGTAGGAGAGGTTACCAAGGCTCTTATAGACACAGGGGCCACCTATTCCATCTGAAACCCCACAGCCTTTCTTGTCCCCTCTCTCCAAGCGCTCAAACTAAACGAATGATTGGGGTTTCTAATCACCCTATGACAGTCTTTAAGTCCCTTCCTATTCTGTTCCAACTAGGGCCCATTCAAGGCTGACATCCTTTCCTTTTAGTTTCGTCGGCTCCCATCCATCTACTAGGATGAGATTTTCTTGAGGTGCATCAGGCAGACATTTCTTTCTCTCAAAAGGGGGAAATATTTTTAAATCTTGGGCTCCCAAATGTAGGTCCTCAACAAGGTCCCAACATTTCAATGTCTATCCCCATCTGTTTCCTACAGACCCATAATTAAGAACCTCTCCTAGACACTGTCCCTGAATCCTTTTTGTCAGAGAGTTCCACCAATATTGGGAGTATATATTCTGCACTGCCCATTAAAATACAAGTAGATGGAAGGAAACCCCTACCTAACATAAAGCAATACCCCTTGAACCCTGAGGCAATCCTAGATATAAAACCCATAATTGAAGACTATTTAAAAAGGGGATTAATTATCCCTTGTACTAGCTCATGTAATACTTCTATCCTCCCCATTCGAAAACCCCATGGGAAGGGATGGAGGTCTGTTTAGGATGTCAGGGCAAAAAATAATAGTGTTGTTCCCCGACACCCTGTAGTGTCTAATCTATACACTGTGCTCACAGCCATCCCTCCTATTGCCCTATTGTCCTTACCCACCTCAATATTTCACTCCTTATTTTCGCCTCCTCTAAATTTCATATAAAATAGGATAAAGCTTAATCATAAAGGTTTTAGTTCTAATAATCCTTTCACAATAACCATCTAAAATAGTTACCACCATCTCAAGGGTACAAATATGTTTTTGTGATGGTTTGTATGCTTTCCTACTGGGTTGAAGCTTTCCCATGTCATAGAGCTGTGGCCTCAACAGTAGGGAAGATATTGTTAGAAAAACTTATTCCAAACTGGGGAATACCCTCAGAACTTTACAGTGACTGAGGGGCCAATTTTATCAGACAGATATTACAGTCTATTTATCACATTTGGCCAATAATGCAACATTTTCACTGTGCCTATCATCCTCAATCTTCTGGCCTTTTGAAATGAACCAATGGTATTATAAAAAGCCAATTGGCAAAGCTTGTGAAATCTTTCCATCTTCCATGGCCAAAAACTCTCCCATTAATACTGTTAAACCTCAGATCCACTCCTTTTAGGAAATATAAACTTTCACCTTTTGAAGTTATTACTGGGAGGCCAATGAGACTGGATGAAGGAGGCCTATGAATCTTGTCTATTCAAAAGAGACATAATGACCTATTGTAAGGGCTTAATCTGAGTCCTCCAAAAAAATGAGAGATTGGTAGAACAATCTTTTCACAGCGAGCTCCCAGGAAATGAAGACATTGAACACCATAGGCTACAACCTGGAGATATGATATATTGGAAAAGACATCTCCATAAGGACTCCCTCCAACCTTTCTGGAAGGGACCATATCAGATATTGCTGACTAATCCTAGCACTACAAAGTTAAAAGGTATTGATTCACAGATTCATGTTCTCATTTAAAAAAGGCTCCGCCATCTGCCACCCCTGACTGGAATTTTCAACCTGTTGGCGATCTTAAATTGAAGTCATCAAAACTTGCCCAGAAACAGCAATCACCTGAATGAGAAGCAGACAACATTTGACGTAGACTGCGAATCCCAAGACACAGGACCAGGCCTGTATTTCTAATCTTATATATTCCCCATTGAAACTCTTGTAACACAAATCATATGCCTACTTTATAATTGCTACAATAATCATAATCCTAAGTATGTGAGCTATTCTAATACTATTCTAATACTCTTACATGACACAGGTCACCCTCCTTGTGTTTTAGATTGCCTTTTTAATATTGTCTAATTATTGCTGTATTGTCTTCACCCACCTCAATACTTCACTCCTTTTTAATATTTTTTAAATTTATTTTAGAGTGACAACCATAGGAAGTTTATGGTGGGGAATCAAGAAAAGCTTTTTTTTTTTTTTTTTTTTTTCTGGGAAAGAATTGCCCTGATCTAACATCTGTTGCCAATCTTCCTCTTATTCTTTCTTTCCCCAAATCCCCAGTGCATAGTTGTGTATTCTAGCTGTAAGTCCTTCTAGTTATTCTATGTGAGCCACTGCCACAGCATGGCAACTTGCAGACAAGTGGTGTGGTTGTGCAACCAGGAACTGAACCAGGCCTGACAAAGTGGTGAGAGTGCCAAACTTTAACCACCAGGCCATCAGGGCTGACTCACTTCACTCCTTTTTTCCTTTGTGTTTGTTTTTGTTTTCCCAGGATTATATTTAGGACATATAGGACAAAGAGCATATGCTTTATGAGCCACTGTGTGAGAAAGTTTCAAAAAATATTGTTTTCCCCATAAAATCATCTTTTCATGTGCCCAGTGGATAATTGATGTATATGCTGGAGCAGTGGCAATTATGCTCCAATAGTCACTGTGGTTTAGTATCAGGGCCAAACCATATCTGCATGGTGGTGTCAAAAATTCCCCCTTTTTGGTTAATCTCCATAATATATAAGGAACTCACACAACTGAACAATAAAAAAACCAAACAGCCCGATCAAAAAATGGGCAGAGGATATGAACAGACATTTTTCCAGAGAAGATATGCAGATGGCCAATAAACACATGAAAAGATGTTCAACATCACTAATCATCAGGGAAATGCAAATCACAACTACACTAAGGTGCCACCTTACACTGGTTAAAATGGCTACAATCACTAAGACTAAAAATAACAAATGTTGGAGAGGGTATGGAGAAAAGGGAACCCTCATACCCTGCTGATGGGAATGCAAACTGGTGCAGCCACTATGGAAAACAGTATGGAGATTCCTCAAAAACTTAAAAATAGAACTACCATATGACCCAGCTATCCCACTACTGTGTATCTACCCAAACAACTTGAAATCAACAATCCAAAGTAACATATGTTCATTGCAGCACTGTTCACAATAGCCAAGATATGGAAACAATCCAAGTGCCCATCGACTGATGATTGGATAAAGAAGATGTGGTGTATATATACAATGTGATACTACTCAGCCATAAAAAAGATAAACTCATCCCATTTGCAACAATATGGAAGGACCTGGAGGGAATTATGCTAAGTGAAATAAGCCAGACTGAGAAAGACAACCTCCAGATGATTTCACTCATGTGTGGAATATGAACAAACACATGGACAAAGAAAACAGTTCAGTGGTTACCAGGGGAAGAGGGGTGGGGGGTGGGCACAGAGGGTGAAGGGGAGCACTTATGTGGTGACAGTCAAGAAATAATGTACAACTGAAGTCTCACATTCATGTAAACTATTATGAACTCAATAAAAAAAACTTTCCCCTTTTTGTTGCCATATTTGTTTCTCTTCTTCTGTGGCAATTTCTTGAGCCTGTAGAAGGAAATCTTTCACTGGGTTAGCAGGATTAACAGAAAGCAGTGGACATTCTTGAGGCTGGACAGGATATCCAGCTTGGTAATGTCTCTGCTTATCTTTTAAGTAAGACCCATCTGTAAACCAAATTAGATAATAAAATGTACTTATGGTCATTTTTCTCCTGTGGCGCTGGAAGCAAGGTAGCAGGATTAAGATAATGAATAATATTTACCTACACAATATAAGCTAAGAAGGTTTATCATTGTTTACTTGACAATGCTTTCCATGCAATTTAACATACCAAATAAACCTAATTAGTTTAGTATCTCCCTCTATATAGGAAGAGAGAACAAATTCTTTGAGAAGTACCAGGAAACTGTCCTTTTAAGAGAGAGAAAACCAAATTTTAATTTTGTACCTGCTTACTTTTGATATTAAAACTTACTTAATTAAATTTATTCCAGTCTTAGCCAGCTTGACCATGCAGAAAACTCTATTGTGATGGTTCCTTTTTCACAAAACTTCTATAACTTTCTTTTTACATTGATATTTTGTCCTATGCTTTTCCTATTTTTTTCCTTAACAAAATGCATTTCTATTTCATATATACATATAAATTCCATATAAATATATATATTTTACTGTAAACACATTTTTTTCCTTCCATGTTAAGATGTTTCCTTTATTATTTTAGTAGTTTTATTTACTTATATTAATTGGAATTTTTAACCCTTAGAAAGCTTAATTTCCAGCGAAAAATAAAGAAGTAAATAATTATGGACTGTCTTTTACATTAGCATTCTGTGGCTTGGAAAATTTATAAATACTTTTCATAATTTTCAGAAACATGTGCATCTCCATAGTACAATTTTCAATAAAGCATTAGGCATGTTTACTAATAGATCCAAACATCTTTACTTTCTCTGTAATAAGAAGACAAAAGTAAACTTAGACTTGTTTAAAAATAATAGTTCTGTATTTTATCTTATTTGAAAGTAATATAGATATTCAATGAATTTTCCATCATGTAATTTAACTTAGCAAAACTCTAAAGTTTTAAGTTACCAAAGAGATTTTAGAAGCTATTTTGAGTACACACACTATAAAATATAATTATTACTGAAAAGTTTATCTGTAAATTCTTATCTCACTTACATCTACCTAAATCATTTGCTCCCCAAAATTATGTTTAGATTGCCCACACAAACTTCATAAGACATTAGACAAATGAGTTATCATTCTAAGTTATTATTTTTGCTAACAAGTTTTGTAACAGAGATAACATCAGCTTATTTGATTAAAAACCCTAGGTAGAATGAAGGTTGTATGTCTGCATCATGTTAATGCTGATAACTTTAAAGACATGCTTATTTCAAACCAAACTTAAATAAGCTTTTTTTTACCAAAGATTATTATTATTTTTTTTTGAGGAAGATTAGCCCTGAGCTAACATCTGTGCCCATCTTCCTCCACTTTATATGTGGGATGCCTACCACAGCATGGCTTGCCAAGCTGTGCTATGCCCACAGCCAGGATCCAAACTGGTGAACCACAGGCTGCCAAAGCGGAACATGCAAACTTAACCGCTGCACCACTGGGCTGGCCTCTAAAGATTATTTTTTTGTGACATTAACTTGAAAGACATTTGAGTTAGTTTCTATTACACTTATATAAGTGCTTACTTTAAGCCAACTAAAGAGTTCTTTTAGAAATTATACCATCCAGATGTAGAAAAATATCACATATAAAACACATATAGACACACATAAACACACAGACAGATGCAACAAAGATTTTATAGCCTCTGTTCTTAAAATTTTCCTTAGATTTTTGTGCAAAGTTGCTTTCATATCATTCTGCATCTCCAAAAGCTTCTCCCCATTTCTTCTTTTTTCAGTCTTAGGAATCTGAGATTGTCTAGATAATAGTTCCTGGAAAGGTCACAAGTTTTTGAGGTAAACAGGGCAAGTTAGTTACTTATCAAAGGAGAGACACACCCATCCAATTACATTATCCTTAGTTGCTTCTTTCCCTTTGGGTACTTAGTTTTATCTTGATTTAGGGAAGAAGGCCTAAAAAACATTTCCATCAGGCTTTGAATATCAGCTTCCAATTTGGCCAAATTTCTGATCATAAGTTATTAAATCCTTTCAAATATCTCATCAGGTTTCAGCTGGGCCACAAAGTAACTGCTCCTGGCAGCATTAAACAACTCCACTGTTTTTTAAATTTTAGTTTCTGTTTAGGGGTAGCAGTTTCCCAAAAAATCTTTCAGAGTCTCATTAACCCTGGGAGAGGCTCATATTGTGTCCACCTTCAAAGGTAGGTTACAGGGGTGTCTGCAAAGCCATGACTTAATAAGCACAATTCTTAAATGATCTTATCTCATTGAAAAGTTCCTTTTTTTTTTTTTTACTGAGGAAGATTAACCATGAGTTAACATCTGTTACCAATCTTCCCCTTTTTTTGTTTGAGGAAGAGTAGCCCTGAGCTAACATCTGTGCCAATCTTCTTCCACTTTATATGTGGGTCACCACCACAGCATGGCTGATGTGTGGTGTAGGTCTGTGCCTGGGATCTGAACCCCTCAACGCGGGCCGCCAAAGCAGAGCATGCTGCACTTAACAATTACACCATGGGGCCAGCCCCTGGAAAGTTCCTTCTAATGGCCAATGTACAAGTTTTGGAGGCTCAAAGGAACCCCTAAGGTGACCATTGTAATTTTAAATTAGCCCAGGTTATCTTGAGCCAAAGATCCAATCATTTACAGTTATCCCTGTCTTATCAAGGACTTGCAAGTATCTGCTCCCCACACATTGTACATGAAGCCAGCCAGAGTTCCATGGGAAGCTGCCTGTTTGAGAACTGGTCAGCCTTTAGAAGCATGATTCCCCACTTTTCTTTTAGTTTCCTTTTACTAAAAAGTCTGAACAATTTCTAAGGACAGTGTGGTAGGTCAGAAGTGTGCTTCTTTGAATGCCACTCCCTAAAAAAGGTCACAAACACTCTCTTACATGTTTCAGTTTCTCCCGCTGGCAGTCTACCGTGAGTGCTTGGAGCATGTGGATGACAAGTCCTCGTGTGTACATCCACAGATGAGCCATCAATTACTGAAAGTGAACGATCACATGGGACTGCTGTGCATCACGAGGCTCAACCTCAGACATTCCCACTAGGTTCTCAGTCACCTGAGAATGCCTTCCAATTGGGAGGAGCTGGTGTCCCCTCACTTTACAGCTGAATGAGTTTTCAGTCTCTTATTTTGCTGTTAAACAATTTGTTCTGACTTTATAGACACAATTCTTTCCAATTTAAAGCCAAATTAAAAAGTTCAGCCTTCCCCATTCACACCAAAGTTCCCCCTAGGCTCCCCTGGCCAAGGAAATTCCCCCCAGATTTCTCTTACTTAGGAAATGTACTGGTACCCCCTTAAGACACTTAGTCTTAAGACTTGAAACAGCTCAAGTAAAAGTCAGGACCTGTGACTTTTAAGGAGGCCCAGGTTTCAGGAGAAACTCACCATGGGTGCCTGAAGAGTGCCATGAAGCCAGAGGGGCTCAATGGGCCCACGTGGTACCAAGTACCTGTTCAAAGTAGATTCCAGGTGGTCTCTGGTGAGTTTTTCTGAAATTCTGCCACACTATGCCAATACTTCACTTCTTTTTTTCACCTCCTCTAAATTTAACATAAAATAGGCTAAAATTCAATCATAAAGGTTTAAGTTCTAATAATCTTTTCATAATAATCATCTAAAATTATTTAATTGAATCACCAATTAATTAGCAACAAAATGTCTGGGATCTGGATGACAGCTGCCTTAATGGCGCTTATTACGATAAACTAGAGTCCACTTTGCACCACCTCATCTCTCCCTTTCATCCCAACTCTAAGGAAACTCACTAATAGTGCCAGCCTTACCAGTTTCTGGCAAACCACACTCAAGATATTCCTGGACAGGTAGCATGGCCTCTATCCTTACAAGGTTGAAAGAATCTAACTGGAAAAGATGTAGGATTTTCCTATGGCATTTCTGAAACCACCTATCTGCCGCCCTCTGGAAAATAAGCCCCAGATACTACCTCATCTCATTGGGCACTGCAAGCTTACTGTGGGGTCTCTCTCACCTGAGGTTTTGATACTCTCCCATAATCTTTCCTTGTGTATTGAAAATATAAATGGCACTGGGAAAACGCTGGGTTATTTACCACTTAATATTTCACCCTTCTCTATAACTCCATTGACCATGAATTTACACCTCCCTGCAGTTCAGAAAACCATTATGATGTTACATCCCATGATGTGTCTCTATGGTGGGGAGACTCCACGAATAATAGGACTGGCAACTGGGGAGCCAACAAATTCCCTTTAACAGGAACCCATTAGGATATAGATAAAAAATCAGGAGAATGGTGGAAATTAAATAAAAGCTATAATAGCCTTAATGACCCAGTTGACTCTCAACAAAATTCAGCCAGTCAAAATCAATTTCATCTTTTGCTCCAAATTTAGAGAAACCATCATTGTTCCTATAACCATTCTCACGACACTATTAGTTCTGACTACCATGTCCTCTGTGACAATGATTACATTTCTGAACATGAGATTCCCTCTTTTAAACCTAGCAAAAGAGTCTGGCTGTGCACACCCACTTATGCCGTATCTCTCAAAAACACTAGATACTTTTTTCTATGTGGCTCAAATATTTCTTCCACTCTCCCTATTTCCTAGAAGGAACAATGTGGAATAGTAGCACTCACCCTAGATGCTGTCATTAGAGAAATCTTCCTTCCACTATTCATATCCCAAATGTCAGTTCATTCTCACCTCAACTCAAGAGAGCCAAAAGAAACTATGACTTTCAGGGACTTCCTACATACAACCCAATTGTAGATAAAACAGGAATGGGGTATGCCTTTGCTAGAGCATTATTTCCCACTTATTGGGTAACTGACCTTGAAAAGGCCATTTGTAACCTCTCTGTCATGATGGCTTCAACCTTCAATGCCACCCAACAAGCTATCGAATTTCAACAGTGTCAAATAGACAATCTGGCAGAAGTTGTCCTTCAAAATCAAAGGGCTTGACATCCTAACTGCTCAACAAGGGGGCACTTGTGCACGTCTAGGGGAAGAATGCTGCTTTTATGTAAATGAGGCTAGTCACATAAAACAAGAGCTAAAGATCATAAAAGATAATATCAATCTCCTCAACAACATAGGTCATACTGCTGGCCTCTAGACCACTTTGACCTGTTTGGTTGGTTACCTTCTGGGATCGGAGCTAGCTTGAGATGAGGCTTCCAAGCCTTACTAATGATTATTGTTCTAATTTGTTCAGTCTTTGCCACCTTTAATGATTTGAATTTCAGGATGCTGTATGTCTGTCTCTACTGCTAGTGTGATGATTGTTCAAAAACTTGAGATGATCGACCAACCTTGCAACTCTGAGCAAACAAAGGACTTGATTCTTTTTCCAGATAAAGACTATGTCTAAGACTCATTCCCTGACCGCCTCCTCATTGCTCAGGTGTGGCCAAACTTCTTACTGTGCTACTATTGCTGATGGTCCAGAATCTCACTTTTCCCCTTACACGGGACACGACTTCCCAGGAATGAGCCTTTCTGGCAAAAAAGAAAATATCAGAACCTATATATATATCAAATGGTTGATCTACATGCTTTCTGCTGAAAGATCTTGATTAAAAGGGGAAATGTGGACAGTGGGAACAAAATGGAGTAACATGTGTCAGGGCTTCTAAAATGGAGGTGGGAGGCCATTAAAGAAGTGAGGCAGGTGTATACCACGTCTCTGCCCAGATGGAATGTGACTTTTTAGACTGTGCCTCACTGTTGCTATCTTGACCGTCCTTTAAGAAAAGGAAAATGCTTACTCCTATAGAAAAATGCTTACTCCCATGGGTAAGAACTTTTTCCCTTAGAGATGGCCTTAGCAACGAAACATGCGTAGCCCAGGAATAACAGTTGTTGCTAGCACCAATCACGCATCTTGCAAAACAACCTGTGTGACTGATCTCTTTTTGTTTTTATAAGCCCTTGCCTTCTTTGTCTTCTCTGGAGCACATTTTGGGTTTTTGCCTAAAGCCGTGTCTCCTGAATTACAGTTCTAATTGCCCAGATAAATACCTGTTGTTTAAATTTCAGTGATGCTTCCTTGGTGGACAATAGCTTCTGGCTTACTTCTGTCTTCCAAATCATTCAACAGTGTATCTAATTGGTAAATACCAATTTGCTTCCAGGATACACGAGCTGGAAAGGAGTCTGGGAAGCATGATTTTTAGCTTTCTAGCCTCTGCAGAGCAGGAAGACACATTAAAGGAAGGAGGCATGAAGGTGTAGTGAATGAATTCTCTATCCACCTCCTAAGGTGAGTGACTGCTCTTTACAAAAAGCCCTCTCCAGAACTGGAATGCTGAGATCTAGCTGCCATTGAAATGGACCCCAGATCTCAAGAGGGGATGGGAGGAGCTCAAGATTTGCCTGTGCCCATGTAGAAGCTGTTAACCCCCACAGATAAACTCAGCCTGGTTATCCTAGCAGGCGTGACATGGTCATGGCAATCAGATTGCGATAAAAATAGTCTGACCATCATGAATATCTGACTGTGATGAATTAATCAGGGGGCTCTAAAGTGTGGCATTTCATCAAACCACAAGTTCTTACCTGATTTTGTATGACCTCTCCCACCCCACAGCAAATGCCATGACTGAGCCACCTTCTTTGAGAGTTAGGTTTGGTGTTTTTGTTTGCTTATCTTCCAGACCTGAGTCACTTCAAGGCAATACATTAATGGTTCAATTGAATAGCAAGTTGAGATTGCCACCAGGGCACAATCAAAGAAAAGGAGGTTGTGGTACTGGTGGCCATGATGGTTTCAAAATAGGGCCTCAAAATCTTTGATACTTCCTTCCTTCAAAAGCCAAAACTAATTCCCTCCCCTTGGGTGTGGATCAGACTTAGTGACTCACTTCTAATGAGCAAATTTTCCTCTAAGCCCTACTTTCACTGCCTCCTATAAATTTTGGTAAGTCGTGTTTTCATTTAAAATATTTTAAAATTTCCTTTGAGATTTCTTCTTTGATCCATGTATTATATAGAAGTGTGTTGTTTACCCTACAAATGTTTTAGTATTTTCCAGTTATCTTTCTGTTATTAATTTCTAGTTTAATTCCACTCTGGTCTGAGAATGTATTTTGTGTGATTTCTATTCTTTTACCCTTGTTAAGGTGTGTTTGATGGCCCAGAATGTGGTCTATCTTTGTGAATGTTCCATGCCAGTTTAAGAAGAATGTGTATTCTGCTGTTGGATGGAGTAGCGTATAAATGCCAATTAGATCAAGTTTCTTGATACTGCTATTCAAGTCAACTATGTCCTTAGTGATCTCTCAATTGTTAAAAGGGGGATGTTGAAATCTCCAACTACAACAGTGGATTGGTCTATTTCTTCTTGTAGTTCTATCAGTTCTTGCCTCATACAGTTTGACACGCTGTTCTTATGTACATACATGTTAAGAATTGTTGCTTCTTGAAACATTCACTCTTCATCATTATGCAGTACTTCTCTTAATCCCTGGTCATTTTCCTTGTTCTGAAATAGGCTTTATCTGAAATTAACATAGCTGCTGCATATTTCTGTTGATTTGTGTTAACATGGCATATCTTTTTCCATCCCTTTACTTTTAACCTATCTGAGTCTTTATAGTTAAAGTGAGTTTCTTAGAGATAATGTATTGTTGGCTCTTGTTTTTTAATCCACTCTGTCTTTTAATTGGTTTATTTAGACCATTTTAAATGATTATTGATATAATTGGCTTAATATCTTCCATGTTTGTAACTGTTTATATTCACTGCACTTGTTCTTTGTTTCTTTCTTTTCTCTCCTTTTTCTCTCTCTCTCTCTCTTTTTTTTTTTTTTGCTGAGGAAGATTGTCTCAGAGCTAACATCTGTGCCAGTCTTCATCTATTTTTTTGTATGTGGGATGCTGCCACAGCATGGCTTGATGAGTGGTGTGTAGGTCTGTACCTGGGAGCCCAACTCGTGAACCCCAGGCTGCTGAGAAGGAAGACACAAACTCAACCACTATGCCACTGGGCAAGCCCCTCCCCCTTTTTTTGCCTTCTCTGGTTTTAACTGAACATTTTATATCATTCCATTTATCTCCTCTCTTAGCATGTTAATGACACTTCTCTTTTTAATTTTTTTAATGGTTGTCCTAGAGTTTGCAATATACATTTACAACTGCCCACCAGTAGCATCACATTTTGAGTTACTCAAAGGAGGCTGAGGCTGCAAAGCCGGGTTTGAATTTAGAATTCTTGGACTCTCAGTCAAGCTCCCAGGCAACAAATCTCTTCCCACACTGAGACCATCCTGACTAATGAGGTGCCTTGTGTGCATGTGTGTATACCCTCCAACCCATATGTCTGCACAAATTTAGTACTTCTAAATAGTACTGCTGCTCATGGCCACCTGATGTGCTTAACCATAAGCAGCACAATCCACCTCTGATAAGACGGACTTGGGGAAGCAGCCCATACAGACTCTGGAATTTGGCACGGGCTGTTGGTGCAGGATTCTGGGGTTCTATGTAGCCGGAACATGGTCTAGAATGAGAGAGCACAGGCTATGTGAGGACCTGGTCCATTAGCTCCTTGGACTTTTCTAAAGGGCCAAGTGGGGCACAAGCCCTCTTGCCTGTGTGTAAAGGCAGTACGGACCCAGATACTCGTCTGATTCATCTTTACACAGTTTGAGCTTGCTACTCAATTTTTTTTTTTTTTTTGAGGAAGATCAGCCCTGAGCTAACATCTGCTGCCAATCCTCCTCTTTTTGCTGAGGAAGACTGGCCCTGAGCTCACACCCATGCCCATCTCCCTCTACTTTATATGTGGGATGCCTACCACAGCATGGCTTGCCAAGTGGTCCCATGTCGGCACCCAGGATCCGAACCCGGGAACCCCGTGCCTCCGAATTGGAACATGCGCAATTAACCGCTGCGCCACTGGGCCGGCCCCTCTACTCAATTTTTAACAAGTAAATAATATAATGTGTAGACATATATATATATATATGTATATATACATGTATACATAATGTGTAAACTATAAGGAAAAGGGAATGATTTAACCCAAAAGTTAGGACAATTGTTAAACAAGAAGACAGAGAGGGATATGATTGGGGAGGTGCACAGAGAGGGGTTTCCAAAATGCTAGGAATATTTTATTTCTTAGCCTGGGTGGTGAGTATACAAGTATTCACTCCATTATTCTTTAAACTGTACATGTACATTTACTGATTCTTCTATATACTATATAAATGATATAACTAAAAGACATTAGCCAGTGATCAAAAAAGAAGCACAGAAATGACATGTCTGATTCAATAACTTTTAATTTTACTCCTGTAAGACCTGGTAATCTTTCATGATAAATAGATACAATGCTAAACACCGCCCCTCACAACTGCCTGCCACAACGTAATTTTCATTTTCTCACACTTCCTATCTTCAAACAAAAGAAATAGAAACAAAAATTTGAAATAAATTCAGCTACATTGTTATTTACTTACTATACAAAATGATCAATACTCACCAATATTTCTATTACCATTTTTAGGATCATTTCTGTCTTCAAAAAACAAACATTTATTTGAGCACTTACTACATGCTCAATGTGCTAGAACAATGGAGGGTCTCATCGTCTGATGGAGGAGACAGGCCTAAATAATTAAATTCTTAAAAATGATTTAATTCTCACAGCCACTCCTCACTTGGCTGTGGTAATTGGTATAAGAAGTTTGCAAAGATAAAGAATTTATGATTGCTGCTATGCCATGCCGAAGTCAAGTGGTTTGTCTTATTTATTCCAATTCTGCGTATGTTGGGTAATATCCTGACAGTGGGGAATGGGGAATACAAGTAACTCAAATGGTAAATCATCACATAATGTTAATTAAACAATCAGCCAACACACACACAGACACACCCCCCTCCCACAAAGGTGTACACAGTATCGATTTTGCAAAACAGTGGCTTTATCTACCTTATGTTGCCTGAAATGTCGACCTAGAAATCTTTACCCCTACTACATTAGAGGATTTTTATGGGATCTTAGATTCTCTTTCAAATGTAAGCATTTTAAAATGAAACATTTAAAAATTACACCAAGGCTGTCCCAGGCCTTTTGATTTCAAGTAAAAACTAAAGTAAGGAATTCAACCTAAATACTTATACTGAGCTATTACTATGTTAGATAAAGTATGGTACAAGGTTGAACCAGTCAGAAGCACAAGGAAAGGCATTTTACAGTAATACGTCATCCAGCAAAAGTTCTGTAGTTACTCCTTTCTAATTGAAGAACAATTTTTGCTACAGCAGACACTAAAATTTTGCAAAAGATGCACTCATATTTCTCAGTCTGGTTGTTAAAATGGTATGTGCATACTTTTTGGATTGCTCATTACTTAAAAATACTGGTTTGCGCCACTGTCAGACCACGTGTTCCAATTTTAGCTTTAAAAATTAGTTACACTACCCTTTACCTAAGACATCCCCTCTCCCTCCCCCCCGCCAAACTTTCTACCAACACAGATCCATGCCTTTCATCCTAAAGTGGCCATAACAAAAAGAGATGCAGAAACCTACATGGGTTTAAATTCTTGTTGTGCTTGGGTGCATAGTCCTCAATCCCGTTTTCCTCGTCACTCAACTGCAGGGCTGCATTAGATAACCTCTTCGAGGTACCTTGCATCTACAGACTTCTGAGATTAAAACGCAGCCTTTCTTAGGAGCGAATTCACATAAAGCCCCTATGGGAAATTAACTAGCTGAGGGCGGGGAGAGCCTCAGGGTAGGAGTGAATCTGGCTTCTCTTTGAAAAGCCTTCCCGGGGCGAGCATCCCGCGCCAGCAACAGAGCGCGCGGGGGCACCACGTGTCTGCACCAACAGCCGGATTGGCTGAGCGCATTTTAGCGCTGTAGTGTAGACGCGCACGGTCCCGCCCAGCTGCCAGAGGAGCTAGGACGCGGAGAGAAGAAGCCGGGGGCAGATCGTGGAGGGGAAGGGGGCGGGAGGGGGGTGGGGGATCCCAAGACGCCCGCGACCGGGAAGTCTGGGAGGGCCCGGAGCGGCGCCAGGCGGCTCACCTAGCCAGGACTTGCTCAGACCTGACAAGCTTCATCCTGCGCCCTGGAAGAAGGTCCCGGCCCGCCGCTGCTCATCGGCCTCCGCGGGCCCTGCCTGCGCCAGCAGTGCCCCTGGGGTCTGCGTCTCCAGCGTCGCCCCCGTCCGCTTGCAGCGCCCGGCCCCAGCCCAGGAGCGCGCAGCTGGGGTGAGCCGAGGCCCGGGATGCGCCAGGAGACCATGGAAGCCGGCGGTGGACGGGGCATCTCGGTGGTCGCGAAGATGGGCCTGCCTCTCTCTTCCCCTGGCTGCTAGCCGAGGAAATGTAGACCCCGCTGGCGCAGTTCCCACTCCCCATTTGCCTTCTAAGGGGCGGCGCCTAGGGCCCACTGGGGCCCACGTTCCTCGGCCTTTGTCTTTGCGGGTTCGGCTTTTGTCTTTGCGGGTTCGGCTGGCCGGCCCCGCCGTGCCCCCGGGGCGGGAGGCGCTGCCAGGGGGTGGGAAACGGAGAGAACGGAAAAGCATGCCCCCTTCTTTCCTGTTCCGGCCATCTTGCGACTGAGATTCAACCAAGGGGCGAAGGTGGCCAACGGCTCGGCGCCTGGAGCCGGAGTGGTGGCAGCTAACGGAGATGGGCGTCTAGGGCCCCGCGTGCTTCCTCCTCGGACTGCAGTGGGGGCGCGCGGACAGTCTCCCACGTTCAGCTTCAAGGGCCTGGGCGCGGGTCGTGGATGAATCCCCCTAACAGGCGAGAGGCCCAGAAAATAGGAGGGATAAAGGCCGGGAGCTGACATTTCCTTAACTAAGCTCTTAATTCATTCGATCATTCTTTATCCACGTGTCCGTTGGGCAAATTCTTAACGCCTCTCCGTGCCTGTCCTATGCTAGGTGCTGGGGATATAACGGTGAGCAAGAGGAAACCACGGCCCTTGTTCCCGCTGATCTTGCAGCCCAGTGGATGGAGCCCACAGTCCGCAGATCCGCCAGGTCAGTATCCTCACACCCTCTAAACAGATAGGGAAACTGAGGCCTGGGGCTGACGTAACTTGTTCTAAAGCAGGCAGCAAGTAAATGGAAGAATCAAACTTTGAACCTAGGTCTTGAACACTTTTATGCCAAGCTGTGTGAATCGTTAATAGTTCTTTTTTTCCCCAAATGTCCAGTAAAAGTTATTGAGATGTATGGTTTCTATGAAGTCATGAAGTGTGTGCTTTATTTCCTGGATCCTTTCATATGGATTTACTTCTAGTTCACGATACCTGGAAAGTGCCCCAAAATATTTGATACTACAACTTTGCTTCCAGTTCCTGTGAATTGTATTTTCCGTTCTTCTGTTCTTTGACTACTAGGAAAGAGGAAAACTTTCCTGAATGTTGGTCCAAGCAGGGACTGCCCGGTGGACGGAGGAATGTCTGGCTTTTCCTCAGCTCATTGATTTCTGTGGTAACCACAGGCAGCCCCCAGAAGACCTCAAGAATGAGAGGCCTGAGGTCTACAAGTTGCTGCTAGAAATATTTTAGCCTCTCCAGAAAAAAAGAATGCAGTGGACACACAAGTTTGTAAGGTAAATACAAGGGCCCTGTAAAACCTGGTGGTGAAGCTGATAGTTAAAGTTCCCCTCCACATAATTGTTTTTACCTTCACATTTTGAAAATGTATCCTTTTGGAAAGACTAGTAAAATATTACATATTTGGGGGGGTGGTTCTTTGGTTTGTATTTCTATCAGAATGTAATACTTAGGCCACCAACCCATAGAGTAAGAAAGACTCCATTTTAAAAAGTATCTCGGATGTAAGAAATTTGGAAACACTGCCATCAAATATAACTCTGATACAAATTTAATATTTTAAACAACTTTATGGAGGTATAATATACAAAATGCACCCTTAATTTTCAGCGTACAATTCGATGAATTTTGATAAATGTGTATGCCTGGGTGATCAACAGCACAATCAAAATATAGGACATTTTTATTATATCCCAAAAATGTCTTCATGCCCTTCTGCATTCAGTCCTTCCCCATCCCATTTAATTTTACATAGTTTTGTTGCTTGATATTTTCTAATTGTGCGTAACAGATGAGGATGAATTGATATTTCTGATCACAAAACCTAAGGCGAGGACAGGAGTGAAAAACCAGAGGCTGGCAGCTAGAACGGAAAGGTTCTGAGGATGTGGCTCCCCACGCTTTAGAAAAATGGAGTGTCCACCCGAAAGGCCAGGGAGACCCGTGCCCCGGGAGGCTGGCTCTCAGGAGGTGCCCTCTCCGAGGGGACGTCCGCTCGGGCTCGTCGACGTGGTCTTCTTTGGTCCCGCAGGGCGCTGGGCGCACGCTGACCGCGCGGGGACCGGCGCGCCCTTTGCCTCCAGGTCCCAGCCCAGGGCGTTACTACAGCAACGGCCTGGACGCCCGGACCTTAGGCCATCGTCGCCGCCGCCCGGGACCTGGCCTTCTCCCACTCCGGAAGGGTGGGGCGGCGGCGGCTTTGGAGGCGGCCCGGGCCGGGTAGACGGCACCGCCCCCTTCCCCGATGCCAGCACAGGCGGCGGATTTGCTTCCAAGCATGGTAAGAGGCGGGATGCCGGGCTGGGGGCGGCACGGGCTGCACAAGACTCCCAGCTCCCCGACCACCCCCGCGCTGTCTCTTTCCCGCAGCCCTTCCAGAAGCACGTGTACTACCCGCTCGCCAATGGCCTGGAGGGTCCCGACGCCCCCGCAGCTGCCGCAGGGGGCGCGGCCTCCATGGCCTGTGCCCCTCCCAGCGCGGCTTCGGGCCCCCTGCCCTTCTTCCAGTTCCGGCCGCGGCTGGAGAGCGTGGACTGGCGGCGGTTGAGCGCCATCGACGTAGACAAGGTGGCTGGGGCCGTGGATGTGCTCACGCTGCAGGAGAACATCATGAACATCACCTTCTGCAAGCTGGAGGACGAGAAGTGCCCGCACTGCCAGTCGGGGGTAGACCCGGTGCTGCTGAAGCTCATCCGCCTGGCGCAGCTCACCATCGAGTACCTGCTGCACTCGCAGGAGTTCCTCACCTCGCAGCTGCACCACCTGGAGGAGCGGCTGCGCCTGAGCCTCGCCGACTGCGAGCAGAGCAAGAAGCTCCTCACCAAGCAGGCGGGGGAGATCAAGTTACTCAAGGAAGAGTGTAAACGCAGGAAAAAGATGATCTCGACCCAGCAGCTGATGATCGAGGCCAAAGCCAGCTATTACCAGGTGGGAAACTGTGTTGTGATTACCATTCATAATCCAAGAAAATCCTCCGTAATTCCCACTGGCCGGCATATTGAGAGTCCTTTCTTCTGTCATTGCCTTTTTTTTTTTTTTTTTAAAGATTTGTACTATAAATCAAAAGAAATAGCGTATTTAAGCAAAACAGTAATTTTAACCAACAGATGACATAGTTCGTTACCTTCTGTAGACGACCATAAGATTAATAATTAAGCAAGTAATGTTGTCTGCAGTGCTTTATTGAACTCATCTAAATGCTGGTTGTTTAAGAAGCTGTTTCCTGCTAATTGATGTGATGAGAAAGAAATCATGTACACATTGCTGTTGAGATCAGCCGCCGCTCTATCTTGGAATGATTACATCTGTGGTGTTTTTTAATTTCAAAATATTTTCCAGATTCACCAGTTATTAACGTTTGTCCATTTGCTTTATTTCCTGCGTCTATATACATATTATCATCTTTGAACCACTTGACCATAAGTTGCAGACTCCTAAATATTTCAGTATGTATAATTCCTAAGAACAAGAACACTCACTAAAAATTTAAAAATTTTGTTTTTCTGGTCTTTTTTTTTTTCTTTTTTGGGGAAGATTAGCCCTGAGCTAACGACTGTCAATCCTCTTCTTTTTGCTGAGGAAGCCTGGCCCTGAGCTAACATCCGTACCCATCTTCCTCTACTTTATATATGGGATGCTTACCACAGCATGGCTTCTGCCAAGCAGTGCCATGTCTGCACCCGGGATCCGGACTGGCGAACCCTGGGCCACCAAGAAGTGGAACGTGCAAACTTAACCGCTGCGCCACCAGGCTGGCCCCTGTTTTTCTTGTCTTCATATGCAACTATTATGAGTTAGACTTTGAGCCTAAGATATATATTGTAATTCTTGAGTATAACAGAAATCAGAGTATATGCATTTGACCAATTAGATGGAGGAAGTGCAGAAGGTATCAACAATGTTAGATAAAGATAATAAAGTAAGCAATAGACTGACAAGATTGGTTTCACACCTACACATTCTAGTCATTTTGGCTAAATATGGCTTAAAAGATCTCGGTGGATTTAAGTAGTAGTGGCATGAGTGAATGTGGAGAACTGGGCGTAGGGTGCAGAATGTGATGGTTAATAGTGCTTAGGACTGATCCTCCAGGAGTGCTGAGAGCAGTGTGTTTAAGATGAGTGAACAGTTGGGAAAGAATACTGTTGGAAAGGCTTAGTGTTTAGTCTTGGATACATAACCCTGAGGTACAATCTTCAAATGATACTTCATGTTGCTAATTTCCTATTTGTTTCATAAATGCCATTTAAAAACTAAATATTTATAAGTCGTGCTGAGATGGCTGTTTATAAATATATTTCCCATACAGTGAATTGAATGGGTTCTATTTAAACATTTAAAAAAGTTTATCTAGCTTTGGTAGTAATCAGTAAAACGTTAAAACCTATAACATGGGAATTCTGTATTTATAAACATTTTTTCATTCTTTTGGTTATTATAGAAATAACTGTTAGGAAATAAAGATTTAAAAATGTGAATGATACATAAGGATAAAAAGGTAATGGCTCAGGTTTATCAAACCAGTGACACCTGCCAACTCTTGGCCCCTCAGCAGACTCTCTGAATGACAGTATTAACTGCATGGTGTGCTCAGGTGTGAGTGAGAAGAGGTAGGACTTAGTATAGTACAGGTACACTCTGCCGTCTCTCAAGTGGCTTGCCATTGTCTCTTTATGGAATCTGAGCAGTGTAAGCGCTTTAGCGTGACAATTCCAGAGTTAGACTGCCTGGGTTTGAATTCTAGCTGTTCCATTGTGCAAGTCATTTAACTTGTAAACCTCAGTTTCCTCATCTGGAAAGCGAGAACATTAGTAGTAGTTGTCCTTTAGGGTTGCTCTGAGAAGTCCATGAGGAAGGCTCAGTAAACAGCATCTGACATGTGGATGTTGATTTCTGCAGTGGCTTCCCGGTAGCGAGCTGTGACTGCCTGTGACCTCTTTGCGAATACTCATTTCTTTTTAGGAGCCTGAATAGTGGAGGTATAGAAAAGGAGGCCAGAGGTCACTGATAGCGATCAATGATTCAGGGAGAGGTACTCAAAGACAGCTGCTCAGAATAATTGGCATGTAAGCTAGCTTGGGTTTCACAGGATTATAATCATTGTAACTTCAGGTTTGTAAGCTGGGGATATTTGGTCTATAATAAGATTTATGGGAAGACGATGAAGTTTGTTTAAATAGTTATTTGACTTTAGCATGCAGTCATGAATTTGTGTTTAGATACAGACCTCCAACAGCTGAGGAAGTCTGATGGCTGTATGTAAAGACCAATATGTACCAATGATCTAGCTATCAGATTATTTTTGAAAATTAAAGAATGCCAGTGGATCATAACAGGATGTAGACTCATTCTAAGAAGACCTTCTGTTTTCGTAGCTGGAAGACTCAGACTCCTCTCCAGGCTCCAACAACACAGGCAGATTTTGGAATCTGTCAGTGAGTTTCTCTCCCTGGTTCCAATTTTTCAGCACCTTGGAGTTGGAGACGACTGTTGGGGAGGAGAAAAAGCATGCATTTTGCAGTCAGAGAGACATAGGTTCAAATATGCTAACCGATAATGCTCTGAATTAACTTTTCTGAACTTTGATTTCTTCATGGATAAAGTGGTTACCATGGAAATTAAATAAGATAATGATATAACAGGGCTTAGCTCTGAGTAGGCACAGTGGAAATGTTGGTTTCTTTATCCACTACTCTCTGCTGTTGTCTTTGAGAGGTCCCAGAAAACACCTAGAAGAGTAGAGAACCTCCATCTCACTTCATTTTGGTAAAGGAATCCTTACTGAGTTCTCATGTTAATTCCATTATACTAAATGTGTTTCATTTTTTAATGATTTTGAATGGAAGTTGTATTAAGACATTTACCTGTTTTACACAGCATATAATTTACATGTAGTCTACATTCTTAAACTAAGTATACTGAACATAATTCAACATATTCTATTCCTGGGGTTGTCATAGAAAGAACATCAGATTCCTTTCTATGAATAGTTAATAGTACCTAACTTTTCTCAATTCATGTCACTTCTTTTCTTTTCTAAAAATGCTTTATGGGATTCTCCTTCAAAATAGAAGTTTATATCATTCGTCTGTATATCAAATTCATATACACGTATTTATCATAGATATATATAAAACTGTCTTTTTAAGAAAATGTAAAGGGTTTTAGAGGATACCTTTTCAAAGCATTTTTTAAAAGTCTTGTAATTATTTTATTAATGGGGAAATTTGATTCCAGGTTATATAGAATTCCTTCGTGTCATCCTGAAAGGGAACTTTATTATTTCTAAGGTAGTCTTTGTGCAATAAATAGGATTCCTGCACCTCCTGCTACTACTCGCTATGAAGAATGATCTGACTTTTATTAAGTTTCTAGTTCCTGTAAGATATATTATCAAGTACCTTTTAATCCCAGTGATGATAGATCAGATAGTGTTGGCTTTGGGGGCTGACAGACCAAGCTGTTCGTGTTTCAATAATCCATTCATTTTTTTTTTAACTGACTAGTATTCCAGGGTGTACATGTATCAGAGTTTGTTAACCTTTCACCTTTGAAGGATATCTTGCCTGGTTCCAGTATTTGGCTGTAAAATACTGGAAATAATAAATAATGCTGATATGAACATTCATGTGCAGGTTTTCGTGTGAACTTAAGGTATTTCTTTTTTAGAGCAATTTTAGGTTCACAGCAAAATTGAGGGAAAGATACAGAAAGTTCTCGTATACCTCCCTGCCCCCACACATGCATAACTTCCCCCATTATCAACATCCCCCACGAGAGTGGGGCATTTATTACAATTGATAAACCTTCATTGACACATCAGAATTACCTAAAGTGCATAGTTTACATTAGGGTTCACTGTTGGTGTTGTATATTCCATGAGCTTGGACAGATGTTTAATGACATTGTATCCATCATTACGGTATCATACAGACTATTTTCACTGCCCTAAAAATCCTCTGTGCTCCATTTATTTATTGCTGCCTCCCACAACCCCTGGCAACCACTGATCTTTTTACCACCTCTCCTTAGTTTTGCCTTTTCCACAATGTCATATAGTTGGAATCATACAGGATGTAGCCTTTTCAGATTGGTTTATTTCACTTAGTAATATGCATTTAAGGTTCTTCCATGTCTGTTCATGGGATGATAGCTCATTTCTATTTTAGTGTTGAATAATATTCCATTGTCTGGATGGACCACAGTTTATTTATCCATTCACCTACAGAAGAACATCTTGTTTGATTCCAAGCTTTGGAAATTATGAATAAAGCTGCTATAAACATCCATGTGCAGGTTTTTGTGTAGACAAAAGTTTTTAATTCCTTTGGGTAAATGCCAAGGAGTATGATTGCTGGATTATATGGTAAGAGTATGTTTAGTTTTGTAAGACATGCAAAAGTGGCTGTACCATTCTGCATTTCCCACCAGCAGTGAATGACAGTTCCTGTTACTCTACATCCTCGCCAACATTTGGTGTTGTCAGTGCTGTGTATTTTGGCCATTCTGGTAGGTGTGTAGTGATATCTCATTGTTTTAATCTGCATTTCCCTGATGACATACTATGTGGAGCATCTTTTCATATGCTTATTGGCCATCTGTATAGCTCATTTGCTCAGGTGTCTGTTAAGGTCTTCAGTCCATTTTATAGTTGGGTTGTTTTTTATCTTTTGGTTAAGTTTTAAGAATTCTTTGTGTATTTTGGATAAGAACCCGTTATCAGTTGTGTGATTTGCAAATATTTTCTCTCAGTCTCTGGCTTTTGTATTCCTTCTCTTTACATAGTTTTTTACAGAGCAGAAGTTTTTAATTTTAATGAAGTCCTGCTTATCAATTATTTCTTTCGTGGATCCTGTCTTTGGTGTTGTAGCTAAAAAGACATCGCCTTAAGTGACATTATCTAGGTTTTCTCCTTTGTTGTTTTCTAGGATTTTTATAGTTTTGCATTTTACATTTTGGTCTGTGATCCATTTTGAGTTAGATTTTTTGAAGGCTATAAGGTCTGTATCTATATTGATTTTTTTTTTTTGCATATGGATGTCCAGTTATTCCAGCACCATTGTTGAAGAGACTATCTTTGTTTCATTGTATTGCTTCTGCTTCTTTGTCAAAAATTAGTTGAGTGTAGTTATATGGGTTTGTTTCTGGGCTTTCTGTTCTGTTTCTGTTCCATTTATCTATTTGTCTGTTCTTTAGCTGTTACCACACTGTCTTGATTACTGTATCTTATGGAAAGTCTTAGAGTCAGGTAGTGTCAGTCTTCCAACCTTGTCCTTCTTCAGTATTGTGTTGGCTATGTGCGCCTTCTGGCCTTCTGTATACACTTCTGAATCAGTTTGTCAATATTCACAAAATAGCTTGATGAGATTTTGATTGGGATTGCATTGATCATTATAGATCAAATTGGGAAGAACTGACATCTTGACAATGTTGAATCTTCCTATTCATTAGCATAGATACCCATTTGTTTAGTTTTTATTTGATTTTGTTCATCAGAATTTCATAGCTTTCCTTATATAGATCTTGGACATATTTTGTTAGATTTATACCTAATTATTTCATTTTAGGGAGTGCTGATGTAAGTGGTGTTGTGTTTTTAATTTCAAATTCCACTTGTTCATTGCTGGGCTATAGGAAAGCAATTGACTTTTGTGTATAAAGCTTCTATTCTGCAACTTTGCTATACCTGGTTAATAGTTCCAGGAGTTTTTTGTCAATTGTTTTGGATTTTCTACATAGACAATCATGTTGTCTGCAAACAAAGACAGTTCTCCTACCTCCTTCCCAGTCTGTATACCTTTTATTTCATTTTCTTGCCTTATTGCATTACTGAGGACTTCAGTACAATGTTGAAAAGCAGTGTGAGAGGCATATCCTTACCTTGTACCTGATCATAGTGGGCAAGCTTCAAGTTTCTCACCACTAAGAGTAATATTAGCTGTAGGTTTTTGTAGATAGTCTTTTCCAAGTTGAGAAAGTTCACCTCTGCTCTGGAGTTTTTAACTCTCAGACTTGTCATCCACTCTGAGCCTCCAGCAATTTGTCAATTACAATTCCGATTTCTCCTCCCTAGCGCTGGTTCCCACTCTGGTGCATCTCTGCTCCAGTAAGCCATGACTCCCTGTGTTTACCTGTCTGTCTCTCAAGGTTAGGGGCAGAGCTTTGCTCTATGTCCTCCCCTCTCTTACAGATCCAAGAAGAACTGTTGATTTTTCAATCTGTTCAGCTTTTTACTTGTTAGGAGGAAGTGGTACTTTCCAAGCCCTTTACATGTGGCTTCAGAAACTGAAAGTCTCTTAGCTTTGTTTTGGTATCTTTTGTCATACAGAAGTTTTTTCCTTTTGATGTAGTTAAAATGCCAGTCTTTTCTTGTTGGAATAGGAACCCCTTCTTACCGTGATCTCATGACTCTTCTGTATTATTCAAATAGTTAAAATATATATTTTCCATTTTTAGAAATTAGAAGTTACATTTTTCCAGATGTCCTCATCCTTTCCTTTCTCCAGTGCTGTGCATAGTGCTAGAGCCTGCACTTACATCTGAGTCAGTGTGGGCGGTCCCTAAAGTACTGTGAGGGAACCAGAGCTGTTGTCATGAGCAGAGAAGGCTGAAAAGATGCCTTAAAGAGTCTCTGAAATGCAATGCCGAGAAATATACCATAATGATAGTTTTCTAGGAAACTAGAACCTGCAGTGCTGATACAATTATACTGATTAAGAGGAAGGCAATACAGGGAATGGAAGAACATGTAAATGGCACCGTGGAAATGAAACAGCAAAATCCAAACTGAGAGAAACTCTGAAGGACGAATGTTCGGTTTCTTTAGCAAAAGAATTCCCAGGAAAAAAGAGAGATGGAGGGGAAATCTAAGAACTAAAAGAAAATTAGGGTATCAGCCTTATTTGCATCCTGATTCAAAACAAACAAACTATAAAAATTTCTTTTAAGACAATGTGGGAAATACTGGGGAAAAAAATAAATGGTTGGATATTTGTTGATATTGAGGAATTAATTTTCATATATTTAAAGGTGGAATAATCATATTATAATTGTGTTAAAAGAAAAGTCTTTATCTTTTAGAGATAGATTCTGAAATATTGACCAATGAAATATATAAATCCAGGATTTACTTCAGAATAATCCAGGGGTGAGGATATAGATGAAACAAGTTGAATTTTTGCTTAAGGTCTGAATCAGCATTAAAGTGAAAAAAGAAACATATTGGTGGACTTGATTTTGTTTTTCCCCTCAGTAAATTCATTTTAGTAGGTCAGATATTTCCAAGCATTTGTTCAATCATTTAGTAATGCTGAGCTCTGGAAATAAAGCTTGAATAAGATAGAGTCCATGCTCTCAGGAAGCTGACATTCTAGAACCTGGAGGGATTGGGCTGGGCACAATAAACAAGTAAATAAATGTGAAAATATTAACTGTGATCTGTACAATGATGAAAATGAGACAACGTGATGGGACAGTGACTGGTGGGAGGATCATCTGGGAAGATCTTCCGAGGACGTGTTGCTCATCTCCAGTGTGGAAGATGCTCCATAAACGACATCAGAGTCAACAAGGAGCCAGCCAGGGGGAGATCTGGGAAAGATTCTGGCAGGGGATGAGCTCATGCAAAGCCTCTGAGGTTGGCCTACTTGAGGGACAGAAAGAAGGCTAGCGTGGCTGGAGTGTCCTGCACAAGTTGGTGGACAGTCCTGAACAAGGCTGGGACCCACCAGTCTAACCAGAGCAGCATCACGGGCTCCAGAAACTAGCAGGAAGGTCTGCTTTAACTGTCCAGAGATGCTTTTCACTGCCTTGTGCTCAGTTTGGGAGGAATACCCTGGTTTTATATTTGTCTTTTTAGTCATGCTGTCAGTATCATTGGCCAGGACAGTATCTTTTAGGAGAAAGCCCCAAGAGGCACTGCTTCCGGTACCCAAATTTTGATTGAAATTAGGTGGAAGGAGAGTCATTACAGACACTTGAATTTGCTGTGCTCTCCGTTTCAGTGCCATTTTTGTGACAAGGCCTTTATGAACCAAGCTTTTCTACAGAGTCATATCCAGCGTCGCCACCCTGAAGATTCTCACCTGGGTAAGTGATGGGCTCAACTTCAAAGAGCTCTTTTCTTTCTGGTACCTTTTTCTTTTTTTCAGTGAGACATGGTCCAGTGTATCTCTCAATCCTTTTAAAAGAAAGCGTCGTAGTCCTCCTTCATTCGTTAAGTAAACGTTGAGCCCCTGCTCTTTGCCGTGTACCGCACTAGGGGCTGGGGGTACAGCCACAAGTGAAACAGACCGAGTCCTGTTCTCCCGAGTCTTACATTCTAGAACAGGAGGGGCGGAGGAGACATGCTTAAGCAAATGAATGAGGGATTTTTTCAAATGGTGGCAAATGCAACAAAGAAAATAAAGCAGGAGAATGAGATGGAGAGTGACTCCAGGTGGTCAGCCAAGGCCTCACTAAGGAGGCGATATTTGATCAGAGACCAGAATGATGAGGAGGTTCCAGCCTGGGGAAAATCTGGGAAATGAATATCCCAGGCAAGGGGAACTCTGCTTGTGGGGAGTGTGACGGGAGCAGATAGAAGGTTGGTGGAGTAGAGAGAGCAAGGCAGTGGTGTGTGATGATGTTAGAAAGGAAGGGGCCAGCTCACATGGGGCCTTGAATGCTCTAGCTAGCATTGTGGGTGTTTTTATAAGCATAATGGGAAGCCACTGGAAGGTTTTAAGTAGGAAGGACATAGTCTAATTTCTACCTTAAAATGACCTCTTTAGCTGGAGGTGGAGAATAGACTGTAGGGGTAATGGTGGAAGCAGGTGGGAGAGTAAGGAGGCTGCAAGAGTAGCCCAGGTAAGAGAAGATGGCAGCCAGACCAGGATGCTACCAGGGAAGATGAGAGAAGTGAAGATGGAGAGGATATATTCCAGAGACAGAGCCCACAAAGATATGACAGCATAAGAGGAAGAGATGAAGCAAAGATGGTCCTAAGTTATTGTCCTATATGTTTGGGTGGATAGTGGTGACATTTACCAAGATGGGGACCTAGGAGTGGAAAGCAGATTGAGGGAGGAAGGAGAATGGAGAGATTCTGTTGGCTGTGGGTAAACTTAAGTCACACATACAATCACCATGCAGGTGGAGATGCTCAAGGTCTGGAGGTCAAGGTAGAGGCCAAGGCTGGAGATATAAACCTGGAAGTCATTAGCAGAGCGTGGCTGGATGAGATCACCTAGACAGAGAAGAGAAGATGGCTGAGTGCCATCCCCGAGGCTCTCCCAACACTAGGAGCTCACGAGGAGCAGCAGAGGAGTGAGAAATAGCAGTTATGGAGGCACGAGGGAAACAGGAGTGTGTTGTCATAGAAACCTAGGGAAGTAAGTGTTTCAAGAAGGAGGCAGTGGTCAGTTGTATCAAATGTTCCCGAGGCGCAAAGTAAAGATGAAGACTGAGAATTGACCATTATTGTCACCGTGGCTGTTGGTGACCTTGACATGGCAGCTTCATTGTATTGGTGGGGATAAAAGCCCCACTGGAATGAGCTGAGCTGAGAATCAGGCAAGGAGTTGGTCATGTTGATTACAGACATTTCTTTCAGTATCGTTTACTAGAAAGGAAAGCAGAGACACGAGGCGTTACCTGGAGGGAAATGTGGGACCAAGGGAAAATTTCTGCATTTTTGATGTGGGAGATACTAAGATGTGTTTGGGTGCTGATGTGAAATAACCAATGTGTTGAGAGGGAAATTGAAGAAGCAAGCGAGGAGAGAGGTTCTATGGCTTACCAAGGAACCAGATTTCCTACTGTCTAAATGTTCTCAAAAGCAAAGAATGCAAAGTTTGTTTCCCCAGGAGCAGATCAAAGCATTCTGCAGGTCGCTGCAGATCTTAAGTGTTTTCAGTATCTAAACGTGTGTACTTCCAGCTTGTTACTCAGTGCTTGCTTTCCCCTCCCTTTTGGGCCGGTCTGTTTCCATTCCTACCTATTTCAGGTAAGTAGATTTGTTTAGGAAATTGCTAAGCTTTGTATAAACAATATAAACAGCATAAAATTCCATTTATAAGCCATGGACCACTGATACAGTTTAGCAATATATTGGAGAAATTGGAAAGATTTAATATTTTAATTAATCTACCATTCTTCAGTGTGAAACTGACCTTCTTTCTCTTCTGTTTCAGTATCTTATTCTATCTCATACTCATTTCAGAGAGTATTTCAGACTCTGAAATGAGTATTATTTCTTCAGGTCATCTTTGAGATTCTGACTTTCTACTTTGGTTTCCATACCTTTCATGTCTACACTCACAGACACATGTATATCCATTCAGTCATGTGTACATCTGCATGTAAGTACATGTACATAAGTATTCTTCCCTTCACTTGTTGCTTCCTTTTACAACTTTTCAGTACTTCGTTTTTGCCCAGTGACAGGTTATGGCCCGAGTTTGCAATCTGAATGCCAGCCTCTGCTTGTCTTAGCACTGATGGGGTTCTCAAGAGAGTTTGGTGGGATGCAGAAGGATGGTGACCGTAGAGATTTCACTATGGTGGTACCTACAATGGAAGCCCTTGCTTACCTTCTCTGATTGGGACAGGCATTGAAGAAGAGCCCAGAGTGCCCTTGAGTCAAAGAAATCAGAATTATTCTTGTCACCATTATTGCTCCCTGAATGGGCTCTCACACTGTCCCTATAGGATACCCAACACAGTGGCTGAAAGAATCTGCTAAGAATAATTCAGCGCCCAATAATACAAAGGGCTGCAAATAAACACTAAAGAGCAAAAATTGGCCCACGTGTCATGAAAAAAGTAATAATATCCCAAGTAAGAGGCATTTACTTTGTTTTATCAGTAGGACTATACCCCATAAGTTTTCAGATGGGTTTCATAAGAGGCGGTATTTTAACAAGATATTTCTGTTGCAACAGAGTATAAGAAAACGGCACAGACTGATAAGCTCCAGAATGAGATTGACATGTTGAAGGAGCAGCTTCAGCTCACCAAGTCTCAGCTGGAGGCTGCACAGCACGCCCATGCAGTCAGATTCTCTAAGGTACAATACCCAATTCCGAAACAACAGTATGTTGGGAGAATTGGTGTTGATTCCTTTTAAATGTTTGATAGAATTCACCAGTGAAGCCATCTGGTCCTGGCTTTACTTTGTTGAGAAGGTTTTGACTACTGATTCGATCTTCTTACTCGTTATTGATCCATTCAGATTTTCTGTTTCTTCATGATTCAGTCTTGGTAGGTTGTATGTTTCTAAGAATTTATGCATTCTTCTAGATTATCCAATTTGTTGGCTTATAATTGTTCATAGTAGTCTCTTATGATCCTTTGTATTTCTGTGGTATCAGTTGTAATGTTGCTTCTTTCAATTATAATTTTATTTGAATTTTCTCCTTTTTTTTTTCTTGGTTATGCTAGCTAGAGGTTTGTCAAATTTTTTTATCTTTTCAAAACACCAGCTCTTAGTTTCATTGGTATTTTCTATTGTTTTCTTATTCTCTATTTCATTTATTTCTGTTCTAATCTTTATTATGTTTTTCCTTCTGCTAACTTTGGACTTAGTTTGTTCTTGTTTTCTAGTTCCTTGAGGTGTTATGTTAGGTTGTTTATTTGAGATCTTTCTTTTTTCTTAATGTAAGGATTTCTAGCTGTAAGGCTTTTGCTTAGAACTGCTTTTGCTGCATCCCGTAAGTTTTGGTATGTTGTGTTTCCATTTTTGTTTGTCTCAATATGCTTTTCTTTTCTTTTTTTTTTGAGGAAGATTGGCCCTGAGCTAACATCTGCCACCAATCCTCCTCTTTTTTGCTGAGGAAGACTGGCCCTGAGCCAATATCCATGCCCATCTTCCTCTCCTTTATCTCTGAGACACCTGCTACAGCATGGCTTGACAAGCGGTGCATAGGTCCGCACCCAGGATCCAAACTGGTGAACCCCGGGCTGCCGAAGCAGAATGTGCAAACTTAGCCGCTGCGCCACTGGGCTGGCCTCTCAATATAATTTTTTGATTTGATTTCCTTTTTGATTTCTTCTTTTATCCATTGGTTGTTCAGGAGTGTGTTGTTTAATTTTCACATGTTTTTGAATTTTCCTCCAGTCACTGATTGCTAGCATCATACCATTGTGATCAGAAAAGATATTTGATAGAATTTCAGTCTTCTTGAGTTTATTAAGACTTATTTTGTGACCTAACATATAATCTGTCCTGGAGAATATTCCATGTGCACTTGAAAAGAGTGTGTATTCAGCTGCTGTTGGATGGGATTTTCTGTGTATATCTGTTAGGTCAATTTGGTCTATAGTGTTATTCAGATCCTCTGTTTGCTAATTTTTTTGAATGTGGATATATTGCTGTTTATTTCTCCTATTAGTTCTGTTAGTGTTTACTTTATAGATATAGGTGATCCAATGTTAGATGCATAAATAAATATTTATGATTCTTATATCTTCTTGATGAATTGATCCCTTTATCATTATATGATCTTCTTTGTGTCTTGAGATTTTTTTTTTCTTTCTTTCTTTCTTTTTTTTTTGGTGGGGAAGATTGGCCCTGAGCTAACATCTGTTGCCAATCCTCCTCTTTTGCTTGAGGAAGATTTTCCCTGAGCTAACATCTGTGCCAGTCTTCTTCTATTTTGTTTGTGGGACATTGCCACAGCATGGCTTGGTGAGTGGTATGTAGGTTCGTACCCGGGATCCAAACTCAGAAACCCTGGTCTGCTGAAGCAGAGCACATGAACTTAACCACTACACCACTGGGCTGGTCCTGAGATCTTTCTTTTTTAATGTAGGCATTTATAGCTATAAATTTCCTTCTAAGCCCTGATTTGGCTGCTTCCCTTTTGTGGTATGTTGTGTTTTCAATTTCACTCATCTCAGAGTATTTTCTGTTTTCCCTCGTGAGTTTTCTTTGACCCATTGGTTGTTTAAGAATATGTTGTTTAATTTTCGTGTACTTGTGAATTTTCCAGTTTTCCTTCTGTTATTGATTTCTGGCTTCATTCCCTTGTGGTTGGAGAAGATACTTTGCATGATTTCAGTCTTTTTAAATTGATTGAGATTCATTTGATGGCCTAATATGTGGTCTATCCTAGTAACTCTTCTGTGTGCATTTAACAAGAATGCTCATTCTGCTGCTGTTGGGTACAGTGTTCTGTATATGTTTGTTAGGTCAAGTTTATTCATAGTGTTACTCAAGTCCCCAGTTAGGTAAAAACACAAAGGTCATCAAGAAATCAAAGACTGATCAACTAGACCTTGAATTTAGCTTATATAAATATGAATTTGTGTTTTTTGGGGATGAGATGGGGCTACTCTACCCAAGCTGCTATAGTATCCAGAAAGATTCTTCTGCTCAATAGCCTTTTTCTTTTAAAGTATGTTTGTGTCTTGTATGCATTGCATATCTACTATACAAGTTCACAGATCACAGAACCCTTGAGACTTTGGGGCTCTGTGTTTGTATTTTAAGGGATGTAAGGACAAAAAATGCTGTGTGCTGTCTTTGGTTTGGAAAAATCCTTGTGCACAGATCTGCCATTATATGAAGTGTTATTGCAAGCCTAACTGAAATGTACAGTACTAGCTGACACTTTTGAGGTGAAGCTATGTCTGTTTATTTAAGATTTTGCATATTTGCTTCATATCAGAACTTATAAAGCCACGTCTTAAAATAATTTCAGGAATATGAAATGCAGAAGACAAAAGAGGAAGAATTTCTGAAGTTATTTGATAGGTGGAAAGAAGAAGAAAAGGAGAAGCTAGTTGATGAAATGGAAAAAGTCAAGGAGATGTTTATGAAGGAGTTTAAAGAATTAACTTCTAAGAATTCGGCATTAGAATACGTAAGTATTAAACCTAGAAGTCCTCGTAGTATTGGTAGAGTTGTTGCCTTGAGAGGTAGTGTTAGAATGGCGTTATGGCCAGAGGATCCAGAAGTTCTTTATCATGCCCTGGCCAACAGCCCTGAGAGTCTTGGGCACTCAAGGCGTATGGAAGACAGAGCAAGTCAGAAAAGTGGTTTCATTGAGAGTGGGAGCCTTGGTCCCAAACCCCAGTTCAGAACATTTGATACATTTGGTTGGATCACAGAAGAGGGTCCCCCCTTCCTCAGCTGGTTAGCATTTGATAGCCTTGAACTATAAACCCCTCCCTGAGTTTTGGAACTTTCCAGAAAAGCTGACACAGACACCAATGTGGGAGGCGAAGGAAGCCGACCCAAAAAGACAGAGGAAGAACCTTTGCCAGGCCCGTGTCTCAAACCCAGACCTGGCTGGTGAGGAGGACAGGGGGTCTGAGTGAGCAGGATGTGGCTAAATAATAAGCCCCCCTTCCCTATGGGAGCAGCCTTGGCGCACACTGGCTCGGTCACACGCTTGGACGATAGGCAGAGACACGCCTCGCTGGGCTGGGACCTTAACCTCGGTGAGCTCCCTCCTCAGAAAGTGGCCGGTCAGTGTTCTCCAGCTAAGAGTTAACTGAGCTCACAGGGCAGCTCAGTCCTGAGTCCTTTTCCTTGGGGAAAAGGAAGCAAAGAAGGCGAGGGAAGATCCTTGAGCTCCCTCTAGGGGCCAACACGTCTTAGAAACTAAAATAGAGGGATAGTTTTGGAATACTGCTGAGATCCTTCTCTAGAATGCCTAGAACTCTCCCATAGGGCTTAGCAAACCACGACCTGTGCACCAAATCCGGCATACCACCTGCTTTTGTGCAGCCTGAGAGCTGAGAAAGGTTTTTGCATTTCTAAATAGTTGAAAAAAGTCAAAAGAAGAATATTTCGCAAGATGCGAAAATCCCTAGGCAGTGATAATTTCTCTGTCCACAGTTTCTTTTACCACGGGGCCTCTCTTGAACTCATATCTGTGGCACCTTCTCAAAGTAGGCTGCCATATTCCCCACAGTAGTGAATTTTGATGGTAACCAATTTAAGACTGCCTTCTTACGTCTTCCCCATCAAGGCCACACATTTTTTTTCCCTCATGATAAGCTGCCAATTACAGTTCTTTTGCCCGAGATTCCTTCTATGGTCCTGCTCCCTGCTCTCTGCCCCAGGATCATTGTGGAATAGGACGTTCCCCCACAAAGGACTTTCTTTTTTTTTTTACTACTCCTTTTTTTTTTAAACAGCTTTGAGATATAGTTCGCATACCGTACAATTCATCCACTTAAAGTGTACAATTCGGTGGTTTTTAGCATGTTCACAGAGTTGTGCAGCCATCATCACAGTCATTTTAGAACATTTCATCACCCCAAGAAGAGACCTTGTACCCGTTAGCCCTCACTCCCCACCTCCCTCCCTCCCACCCAGGGCCCCGACAACCGCGGATCTGCTTTCTCTCTCTATGGGTCTGCCTGTTCTGGACATTTCCTATAAATTGAGTCATACGATATGTGATCTTTTGTGAGTGGCTTCTCTCACTTACTGTGTTTTCAAGATTCATCCATGTCGTAGCATGCATTAGTATCTCGTTCTTTTTCTATTGCCGAATGATGTTCCATTGTGTGGATATGCCATATTTTATTTGTCCACTCATCAGTTGATGGACATTTGGGTTGTTTGCCGTTTTTGGCTATAGAGGGTTTTTAGAAATTATTAATAATAGACTTTATTTTTTGGAATAGTTTTAGATTTACAGAAAAATTGAACAAACAGTACAGAAAGTTTCATATAAACTTCCCTTTCCTACCCTGTTCAGAGTTTTACATGTTACTGACATCTTAAACTAGTGTGGTACATTTGTTACAATTAATGAACCAATTAATTAAAGCCCATCCTTTATTCTAATTTCTTTAGCTTTTACCTGATGTTCTTTTTCTGCTCCAGGATCCCGTCCAGGGTAGGATACCACATTACGTTTAGTTGTCATGTCTTCCTAGGCTCTTCTTGTCTGTGACAGTTTCTCAGACTGTTTTTGATGACCTGGACGATTTTGAGGAGTACTTGACAGGCATATTGTAGGAGGCCCCTCTATTGGAATTTATCTGATATTTTTCTGGTGGGTAGACTGGGTTTATGGGTTTGGGGAGAAAGGAAGACCTCAGAGATAAAGTGCCATTTTCATCACATCATATGAAGGGTCATCCATCTCCATGGTTGATGACTGTTGATGTGGACCTTGATCACCTGGCTGAGGTAGTGTTTGTCAGGTTTCTCCATTGAAAAGTTACTTTTCCCCCTCATTTCCTACTGTACTCTTTGAAAGGAAGGCACTTTGAAAGGAAGGCAGCCCAGACTTAAGCAGTGGGGAACTCTGCTCCCTGACCCTTTTGTTTTTGACGGTAATGTAGGACTTTCTGTGCTTTTTTGAGGGTGTTTACCACCAGTAACTTGGGACTAACATGCAAGCAAAGGGTAAAATTTAAACGTTGTGTCCCTAATGGGTTCACGGATGTGGTCCCTGGATGATGCTGGCCTCGTCACTAAGTTATCTTGAGGACCAGCTCCACCCAGTCCCTCTGTTTCTGGCAACTGTTACCTGCCCACCAAATTTCTTAAGACTCGTTGTCTAAGATTAGAAAGTTAGGTTTTCTTTCCCATTTTCATCCTGTGCACGTTCTTTTATTGGAAGAAACAAAAAAGGAAAACCACTGGCAAGAAGGCAGAGAAGCAGGAGGAGCGTCCACTGGGAGAGTCAGGTTTAAAACGTGGCTGCATGCTCTCCAGTTTTAGTCTCTGTTTCAGTCTTATAAAAGTATGAACATTTGTACTGGTGATTTTGAATTTTATTTTATAGCAATTGTCCGAAATCCAGAAGTCCAATATGCAGATCAAGTCTAACATAGGCACGTTAAAAGATGCACATGAGTTTAAAGAGGAGCGTCCTCAGTATCCCCAGGATTTCCAAAATGTGATGCAACTTCTTGATAGTCAGGTATGTAAAAGTGGGCAATAACTGCAGTAGATGCCTAGTTTGTCTTAGTGAAGTAATTTACAGCAAGCATCATTTGCAGAAAAAGTGTTTGTCTCTTTCAGTGACCATGAAGGTGACTAATTCTGTTTTTCTTATCTCCTAATACATGTATAATTCATAATGGGTGTTCATTAGATGCTTGTTGATTGACTAATCGATGTGAATACAGAACAGTTGGCAAAATTGTTTCATTTTTTCCTAATATCTGTTCAAATGGGTTAGTATTACCTTAGTATTTATTTTTCATATTTCAGATGTAGATCCCACTTTCAAAAGGCATAGAAAGGCATATAGAAGCACTAACTTTTTTTAGAGCTTAAATACGCAGCTGTATTGGCGAACTGATGATCTTTTATAATTATCAAGCATAATTACAATCATTTGTAGGGGAACCACTGTAATTAGCTCAGTCTTCATCCTTGCTATTTTAGTTACGCTAGTTTAGGGGAACATTTTTTTTTTCCAGGAAACAATAGAGATTAAAGCTTAGGAATGCAGGATTTAGGAAAAAAGCAGTTGTATATCATTAAAAAAATAAATGTGGGGGCCGGCTCGGTGGCACAGCGGTTAAGTTCACATGTTCCGCTTTGGCGGCCCGGCATTTGCTGGTTCAGATCCCGGGTGTGGACATGGCACTGCTTGGCAAGCCAGGCTGTGGTAGGCGTCCCACGTATAAAGTAGAGGAAGATGGGCACAGATGGTAGCTTAGGGCCAGTCTTCCTCAGCAGAAAGAGGATGATTGACAGCAGATGTTAGCTCAGGGTTAATCTTCCTCAAAAAAAAGAAAAAATAAAAAAGTAAATCTGTTTTGAAATAGGGACTCCTGCCACTGCTTCTTGCTTTGCTGCTCAGGTCTTGACTTCCCCCAAAACCTACCTTCTGCATTGCAACCAGGCTGACCACGTCACTTTCCTGTCTAAAATCCTTCAATGGCTCCCCATTTTTCACAGAACAAAGTCTAGAACCCTTAACGAGCATTCAGAGTCCCTGAGGATCTGGACCCTATTTCATCTCCCGCCTTTCTTTGCTTTACCGCGACTCTCCCAGTAGCACCAAACAGTTCATGGTTCCCAGAACATGGCATCTGTTTTCTACTTTTGTTCTTTCGACTTTCTTTATCACACACCTCCCAGTTTTCAGGACCTGTCGCTTATTCAGCTGGGATGGCACTTCTTCTGGAGAGTTCTCCTGGACCTCAGGGTTCTTGGATTTCTGTAGTCCCACAAGCGGGACCTGATCACATACACATTATGTGGAATTCTCTCCTGTTATGTCCACTTTCCTCCTGTACAGGGCAGGGCTTGTCTCTTAGTCCTTTCCTCGCCCACCAGGCTGCCAAGCAATGTGCCTGGTATGTGGTAGGGGACCAGGAATTGTGTCCTGAACTGAACTGTTGACAGTTGCTCCCAGCAGGCTGGTCTTCCATGGACCGAAGGGCCCAGTTATAAAATCCTGAGGTCTCACCTAAATTTCTTCTGTTTCCCTCCTGTGAGCTGTGCCGTCAGTTCAGAACCCATGGACTCAGAAACCTTGGGGTTTCCTTGCAGCTTCTTAGGTTGGCAAGTTGGCACCGATTTTTGAAAATAACGTTTTATTGGAAACACAGCCATGCCCATTCATTTAGGTATTACCTATGGCTGTTCTCCTACTACCAGTGGTAGTGACCGAGTCATCTGGCCCCGGGAGCCTAAAATATTTACTATCAGCCCCTTAACAGAAAATGCTTGCTGACCCTGCCTTAGAGTAGAAGATTAAAACCGAGTGCAAATGGGTTTAAACATTTTAGAATATATATATTCTAAAAGATGCCTGCTAAAATTTCACCAAATAGACAATTGGGGTTCATAGGTACCCAATAAAAAGGAAGCTTCCCTTTTGAGTAGATGTAAATTTCATTATTACAGTTTCACATAAATTCCTCTTGTTTTGCTGTTTCCTAGGAAAGCAAGTGGACAGCTCGGGTTCAAGCTCTTCATCAAGAACACAAGAAAGAGAAGGGTCGGGTAAGATAAGAAACTGGTGGCCTATTAGTGGCTCATTTTTGAAAAGAATATTTGCTTTTTGATCACAATAAAGGTAGTATTTGTCCACTTAATAAAATTTGTGGAGAAATGTGCAACAAAAATTAAAATCACTTACAGTTCCAATACCAGAGGTAACCACCGCTCCAACTTTGTTACAATTTCTTTCAGTCTTTTTTCTATGCTGTAAATATTACATTATGTTTAGAAATCTGTGTTTAGAAATTCATACCATATAGTCTTACAAATTTTGAATTATGCTTTATATCTATAATTTTATATACTTTTCACTTGGTATATCATAAAAATTTTCCTATGTGTTAAAATATTCTTCAAAATCATGATTTTTTTAATTAATTTATTTTTTAAAATTTTATTTATATATTTATTTTTGGATGTACATCATAATACATTTCAAATTCTGTGTACATTACATCATGTTCACCACCCGAAAACTAATTATAGTCCATCCCCTCACATGTGAGCCTAATCACCCCTTTTGCCACCCCCCCATTCACCTATGGTAACCACCAATCTTGTCGTTGTTTTTATCTTCTACTTATGAGTGAGATCATACGGTATTTGACTTTCTCCCTCTGACTTATTTCACTCAGCATAATACTTATCCTCAAGGTCCATCCATGTTGTCACAAATGGCTGGATTTCATCATTTCTTATGGCTGAGTAATATTCTATCGTGTATAAATACCACATCTTCTTTATCCATTCATCCCTTGATGGGCACCTAGGTTGCTTCCATGTTTTGGCTAGCGTGTATAATGCTGCAATGAACATAGGGGTGCAAGTATCTTTATGCCTTTGCGTTTTCAAGTTCTTTGGATAAATGCCCAGCAGTGGGATAGCTGGATCATATGGTAGATCTATCCTTAATTTTCTGAGGATACTCCATACTGCATTCCATAGTGGTTGCACCAGTTTGCACTCCCACCAGCAATGAACAAGGGTTCCCTTCTCTCCACATCCTTTCCAACATTTGTTGTTTCCTGTCTTGTTAATTATAGTCATTCTGACTGGAGTGAGGTGATACCTCATTGTAGTTTTGGTTTGCATTTCCCTGATAGCTAATGATGTTGAGCATCTTTTCGTATGCCTGTTGGCCATCCGTATATCTTCTTTGGAGAAATCTCTGTTCAGATCTTTTGCCCATTTTCTAATTGGATTGTTGGTCTTTTTGTTGTTGAGCTGTATGAGTTCTTTGTATATTTTGGATATTAACCCCTCATCTGATATATGGTTTGCAAATATCTTCTCCCAATTGTTAGGTTGTCTTTTCGTTTTGTTGATGGTTTCTTTTGCTGTGCAGAAGCTTTTTAGTTTGATGTAGTCCATTTGTCCATTTTTTCTTTTGTTTCCCTTGCCTAGTCAGACATGGGACTTGAAACTATGCTGCTCAGACCGATGTCAAAGAGCGCACTGCCTGTGTTTTCTTCTAGAAGTTTCATGGTTTCGGGTCTTACATTCAAGTCTTTAATCCATTTTGAGTTGATTTTTGTGCATGGTATAAAGGAATGGTCCACTTTTGTTCTTTTGCATGTGGCTGTCCAGTTTTCCCAACACCATTTATTGAAGAGACTCTCCTTTCTCCATCGTATGCTCTCGGCTCCCTTGTCGAATATTAGCTGTCCATAAACTTGTGGGTTTACTTCTGGGCTCTCGATTCTGTTCCATTCATCTGTGTGTCTGTTTTTGTGCCAGTATCATGCTGTTTTGGTTACTATGGCTTTGTAGTATATTGTGAAATCAGGGAGTGTGATACCTCCAGCTTTGTTCTTTTTTCTCAGGAAGACTTTAGCTCTTCAGGGTCTTTTGTTGTTCCATATAAATTTTAGGAACCTTTGTTCTATTTCTGTGAAAAGTGTTGTTGGAACTTTGATAGGGATTGCATTGAATCTATAGATCGCTTTAGGAAGTATGGACATTTTAACTATGTTAATTCTTCCAATCCAAGAGCATGGAATATCTTTCCATTTCTTTGTGTCTTCTTCGATTTCTTTCAACAATGTTTTATAGTTTTCGGTGCACAGATCTTTCACCTCTTTGGTAAAGTGTGTTCCTAGGTATTTTATTCTTTTTGTTGCAATTGTAAATGGCCACACGATGATCTTATCTATAGATGTATCATAAGTTATTCAATCATCTCTCCACTGTTGAATACATATTTCTAAATTTTTCACTTGGAGTGGCAATCTAAATAATTTTTAAATAAAGGCAAGGATTGTTCACATTAAAATCATTTTGATGAAAACAAAATTTAATTATAACGCTAATTCCCTTTCAGCTGAGTACATCAGAAACTTAAGTGTTAAAGTGATTTTACGCTGATGCAAAACGTCTAAGGTAGATTTGAGATCTTTTTCTCTAGGAAGAATTCTGTTTGTTTTTTTACTCTCAGTTGTATGTGTTTTGTAGCCCTTTGTGTATCCTTGTGTCTTAGTCTGTTCCGGCTGCTGTAACAAAATACCATAGACCAGGTGGCTTATGAAGAACAGAAATGTGTTTCTCATAGTTCTGGTGCTCTAGGGACTAAACAGGGAGAGATTATTAAAGTGGAGTGGTGGCTCTATGTAGGGATAATGCCCATGTTTATTTCTCCAGCCTAAACCACCCTCCTGAGCTCCAGAGGACAGAGCCAGCTTTGTACTTGACATCTCCACTGGCTTCTTATGTGTAGCATGTCTAAAAGAAGTTCTTGGGTTTGTTCCTAGATGTGTATTTCTTTTGGTTAATGGCATCCGAGTGCACTGAGATGCACGCCTTGGTTCCCCTCTCTCTCCCTCAGTCCCCAGTTAGGCTCTGCGTAGGTGCTGCCGTGTTTGTCATATCCACATGCTTCCGTACATTTCCATTGCTTCCATCCTCCACCAAACCCCTACCATGTCTAAAGGGCCCCATAACTGGTCTCTCAATTCCAACCTTCCCCCTTCCTAATCTGCTCTCTGCAGAGCAGACAAAATAATCTGGCTGCTGGCCACCACTGCAGCCTTGTCCTGATCCTCTCTCTCTGAACCTACTCTGTCTAGCTACAGTGGCTCTCTGGTAATTTATAGAACATGTGGCCTTCTTCTCTTTTTACACATGGGTTTAGCTGCTGGGAGGTCCTTCCACTTGCTCGTCACGTGGCTGGCTTCTTTCTCTCTGATTTGGTTTTCTCTGCTATATAGCAAATTACCACAAATTTATTATCTTACAGTTTCCGAGGGGCAGGTGTCCAGGCACAGCTTGGCAGGTCGTCTGCCCAGGGTCTCATTAGCTGCATTCAAGGTGTCAGCCAGTCTCTACTGTCATCTGGGGCTCAGGGTCCTCCCAAGCTCGTTTAGGTTACTGGCAGTACAGTCACGCGCCACTTGACAATGGGGATAAGTTCTGAGAAATGTATCATTAGGCAATTTTGTCATTGTGTGAACATCACAGAGTGTACTTACACAAACCTAGATGGTACAGCCTATTACGTACCTAGGTTCTATGGTACTAATCTCATGGGACCACCATCTTATATGTGGTCCATCGTTGACTGAATTGTTGTGTGGCTCATGACTGTACGCAGTTCCTTATGGAGACCCTCATCTCCTCGGGGCTGCTCCTTCCTGTAGGCGGTTCACAACCTGGCTGCTGACTTCAAGGCTGGTGGGAGAGCTCCCTCCTGCTTTGATCCTTCCCCTTCAAGAAAGGCCTAGAACTTCTTTTAAAGGGCTCACCTTAATAAGAGAGGCTCATGCATGGTAATCTCCCTTTCCATGAACTCAGAGTCAGTGGATTAGGGACTTTCACTGCATCTGTAAAGTCCCTTCACCTTTGCTGTATTCTGTTGGTTAGAAGCACCTCATAGATTCCACCCAACCTGTGTCTCAGTCTGCTCGGGCTGCTATAACAAAATGCCACAGAGGGGGTGGCTGAAACGACAGATATTTGTTTCTCACAGTTCTCGAGGCTGGGAAGTTCCACAGTCTGGGTGCTGGCCAATTCAGTTTCTGGTGTGAGCCCTCTTGCACATGGGTGCCTTCTCACTGTGTCCTCACATGGCTAGGAGAGAGTGAAAGAGAGAGGAAGCTCTGGTTTCTTATAAGGGCAGCAATTCCATCCTGAGGAGCCTACTTCCATGACTTCATCTCAATCTAATCACCTCCCAAAGGCCCCATCTCCTAACAGCATCACATTAGGGATTAGGGCTTCAACCTGTGGGTTTAGGGGGAAAAAAAAATTAAGTCCATAACCCCAAGGGGAAGGGATTATAAGGGCATGTACTTTAGGGGGTGCAAACTTGAGGGCCTTTTTAGAGTTCTGCCTACCAAACCCTCCTCAGCCTTGATTTACAAGTCACCTGAGACCACTCCATCTAAGAAGATGGTCCCCTCCCTGTGTTATTTTCATCATTTCACTAGGGTACCTCTGATCACTATTTTAAATAGTTCATCTGCTGATTTGTTTATTTGTTTGTTATCTGTCTCTCCAACCAGATCACTAGTCCTTTGAGGAAGGGACTCTACCTATTTAGTTCTCCATTGTATTCCCAACATCCAATAATGTGCCTAAATTGTGGTTGGCACTCATTAAGTATTTGCTGAATGAATGTGAAAGGTCACTAGCCGGCCAACAAAGGGGATCTTTCAGCCTTGTTTTTATGGTTTGAGAAATGCTCTCATAGGGTTCAGAAGAGCAGGGTTAAAAGAGCCATCCATCAGTATGAGCACGAGGACGGTATTTGAACCCAGGCCTTCTCAACCACTGGGCCGCGCTGTCTCCCTCACTGCCCAGCTCAGCTGACAGGCTTTAGGCACTTAGCCAGCTGGAGAGGAGACTAGGCAGTGACAACTTAGACTGGCTGCTTTTCTGTAAGAACACTCTATCTTTCCTTTGAGATGCTCTAGGTAGTAGTTCCTAACTAGGGACACACTTCAGATTGACTGAGGCTCTTTTCCAGATTCTGGTTCTGTAGGTAAGTCTGGGACATGCATATTTTTTGGGAAAAAAAACCTAGAGAATTCTGTTTGGGATCCATAGTTTGAACCACTGCCCTTAGATAATTTGAAGTTCCTACTCCTGTTGTTCAAGGCATCTTATAGCCTTGGTATTTAGGGACAGATTCAGGCTTCCTTATTAATAGGGGGTGATTTTTAACCCTTGCTCCTTTAAAGCCCCTTGTGTTCCAGGCAGTTGGGAAAATGTCAGTAGCTTTCCAGCTGCTGTAGAAGGCAAGGTGCAGAGTGTCACGCTTGGCCACTGCAAGTGGTGAGAGAAAGACTGACTGTTGGTGGTTCGGAGGAAGGAGGAGAGGCCTTTCCCAGTTCTCAGTGAGCTGCCTCACCCCTGGCATTGGGATTGTGGAGGTTTTGTCCCGCCACTAGGCTATGCTGCTCCCTTGTCTATGGGTCTTACTTGTTCAGAAGCTGCTTGCTTCTTCCTTCATTTCTCTTAAACCCTAACAGAGAGGTGAATTCAATCAGGTTTAGTAATCTCTACCTGAGACCTAGCTATTAATTATTCCACATGATTGGTGCCTACTGTTCCTACAATGCACATATTGTATTTCTCTGTTTAAGGGAAGTTGCATTTGCCAACTTTTTATTGCTTTACCTAGCTTCTTGGCAGTCTTTTTTTTTTTTTTTTTTAAATAACATTGGTAGGAGTTCAAAGGGAGTCAGAGATAAATGATGGCATGCCCTTTTGACCCAATGGAAGACTCTTCAGAGCTTGGGAGGTTGTAGAATGGTCACATAATGAAAGGAAAGGAGGAAGGGGTGATGTCGACTGGTAGAGAAAAAAGCATAGAACTTGAAATGGTAGAAGGTTGTAAGAAATGGACTGAAGGGGTACAAACCTTTGAAATAATTTCTGGCTATCCCTTGCTTATACCCTTAGATCCTCTCTCAGTGAACTCTTTTCTGTGTCTTTCTGGTCTGTTCTCAACGTCAATGTCAAAATAATGCTATCCGTTAGTTTTTCCTATGTCCCCTTTCTTCCTGGGCCCCAGAATGATCCTAACGTTGATCCTCAACCTCCACGCAGAATCATGGACATCTTTCCTGGCCTTTCCTTCTGTTTTCTGGCTCAGCGTTTCCCAAACTGCTTTTGGGGCATTCTTCCAGTGGTCTGTAAAAATGTGGGGAAAGTTTTTGACCATGTCCTTCTTGGCGGAGAGCCTTAATATCCACTAGGATGTGAAAGGTTCTTTTTAGTCCTCACTCAGGAAATCTTTTCGAGTTGCTTCAACCCAGTGTTTATCCAGCCTCATCTGAGCACAGAGCTCTTTAGAGGGGGCACCCTGCAGCATATTGGTGGACAGCATTAACTTGTTGTTGTTGTTGTTATTGTTTGTTTTTTAATATAATTAGACTATTTTTTAGAGCAGTTTTAGGTTCCACAGCAACATTGAGCATAAGGTAGAGAGAGTTCCCAAATACCCCCTTCCCCCTCCCCTATGCACAGCCTCCCCCACTGTCAACATCCCACACCAGAGAGGTACATTTGTTACAGTCTGTGAACTTAGATTATCACGCAAAGTCCAAAGTTTACTTTAGGGTTTGCTCTTGGTGTTGGACATTCTGTCACTTTGGACAAATGTGTAATAACATGTATCCACCATTGTAGCATCATACAGAATAGTTTTGCTGCCCTAAAAATTCTCCGTGCTCCGCCTGTTCATCCGTCCCTCCACGCTAACCTCTAATCTTTTTCTTGCCTCCTTAGTTTTGCCTTTTCCAGAATGTCGTATAGTTGAAATCATACAGAGTATAGCCTTTCAGATTGGTTTCTTTCACTTAGCAATTTACACTGAAGTTTCCTCCAAGTATTTTCGTGGCTTGACAGCTCATTTCTTTTCAGTGCTGAATGATATTGCACTGTCTGGATGTACCAGGTTATTTATACATTCACCTACTGAAGGGCATCTTGGCTGCTTCTAAGCTTTGGTAATTAGAAATAAAGCTGCTGTAAACATCCATGTGCAGGTTTTTGTGTAAACATAACTTTTCAGCTCATTTGGGTAAATGCCAAGGAGTTCAGTTGCTGTATTGAATGGTAAGAGTCTGTTTAGTTTTTTAAGAAATTGCCAAACTTCCAAGGTGGTGTCCAAGTCTTGCAAGGTGGCTGCACCGTTTTGCATTCCCACCAGCAGTGTTTCACAGTTCCTGTTGCCGCACATCCTGATCAGCATTTTGTGTTGTCCATGTCCCAGGTTTTAGCCATTCTAATAGGTACATTGCTATTACTTATTGATTTGGTGATTTATTTCTTTAAGTCCTGGGGGCCACTTGATTGTTTGCAAGTATTATTTATTAATATCTTTCATGACATAGACACTAAATTTGAGTGTTGACTTTGGAGCCAGACATGAAAGTTTGAGTCTAGGCTCTTCCCCTCCAACTATCTGAGTTTGGGCAAGCTCCTCTACCCCTCTAGACTTGACTTTGCTCATCTGTACTATGGGGTCAAAACATGGATCCTTAAGATTGTGGTGTAGATTCAACAAGATTCAACAAGGCTTAATACAGCCTCTAGCACGTGGTGAGTATTTGTTAAAAAAACCAGCAAGTTAGAAAATGCTGCTCTGGATGCTGTGTGTATCCTCCCAGGCGGTTACTCCCCCCTTTATTTGATCTGTATATCCCTGTCTCCATTTCCAGGTCACAGGCTTGCCATGTCCTTAGCTCCAGTTACCAAGGGTTTTTTTACTCTTTTTAAGAAACTATTGAAATTGCTTTAAGAATCTTTCTCTGAATTATTGAAAACAAATTCTTGAATTCTTTTTGTCCAGTATATGATCTTCCCTGACATTGAGTCTCTACGATGAATCTCTCTGTGAATCCTTGGATCTCTCTGTCCTCTGTGTCTCTCCCTCCCTTCATCCGTTCCTTCCTCCCTTCCTCTCCTCCTCCTTCCCTCGTCTTCTCTACCCCACCGCCCCACACCTTCCTTTTCTTGGTAAATGTTTATTGAGAACCTGCTAAGGACCAGAGATTGTGCTAGTTGCGGGACATATAAAAATAATTAAGATGGGCTCTCTGGCCCAGGGAGAGCACATTCGAGCCGGATGGCACATGTGGACGCGTGAGGACAGGACTGCACGGGGTCGGAGCCTCAATCCTCGATCATTGCTCATCCCTGTGTTACTTCATGTAATGTGCTCCAGTTCACTCAGCTGTTCACGTTACCAGTGTTGTCTGGCTTGCATCATGAGCTCCCTGTGGAGAGAGATGAAGCCCTTGTACAGCCAGGGCCTCAGTACACAGTGATCAAAGATTTATTCAATGACTTGTGCACAAATAAGGGCAGCAAAGAAGGCAGGGCATGTGTACACAAACCGCAGAATGAAGACATTTTACATGCAGTTTGCAGACAGGTGCCTTTCTTGATTTTTTCCCAGCTCCTGTCACATATAGAGAAACTTCGAACCTCAATGATAGATGATCTAAATAAGAGTAATGTTTTCTACAAGAAAAGGATAGAAGAGCTGGGGCAGAGACTCCAGGAGCAGAATGAGCTGATTATCACTCAGAGACAACAGGTATGTCTGGGTGTCTATTGGCACTGTGCTTCTTTAAGCACTACAGTTTGTCTAAGAACATGTGTTTTTATTTTAGACCATTTTTAAGTCGAATAAGATAAAGAAGATGGAATATTTTTTCCTCTGTGGTTGTGTATAAAAGTAAATCCAATAAAATAGATTTTTTAAAAAACATTTTAAAATACTGTAAACAGATTTATTAAATTAGAATTAAGAATAAATTTGAAGGCAGATAAGCATTTCTTTTGGTGATTACTTTAAGAAGCAACCAAATGTTGCTTTTATAAAACTTGTGCCTCCTTGTCTTTAAAGTCCATACGTCCTGTGTCTTTGGAGGATTTAGTATAAAGGTTAATTTACTGAGTACCATATCTGTCCATTATCCAGTATGTCCCTGTCTAGTTTTAAATGTGTATCGCTAGACGACTGTTTTTCTTTGCAGATTAAAGAGTTTACCAGTAAACCGTTAAACAGTGTCAGTGAACCCAAAGGTAAGTGGACCAGGGTCCCAGAGCTAGAGGCAAGGTGGGCCTCCCTAACCGTGGGCTGGACATCAGAAGAATGTGAGGCCCCAGTGGTTTACAGTGCTTAAGATGGCATTCCTCTGGTTATTTCTCCCATCTCCAGCACTTCGTAGCATTGTGACTTTCTGCCTCAGTTTCCTTGGTTCCGAAGTTGGAATATTAATAGTAACTTCATCATAGGCTTGTTATGAGGATTACATGAGAGAACATGTGAAAAGTGCACCTGTTGAATACTCATAATTGTTAGCTATTGTTAATGACTTTAACCTCTTAATTATTCTAAAGTACTGTAGAGGCTTGCTGCATTATTCTCAGTTGTGTTTGTTTGGGATTAAAGATTTGTTCTAAGCATAGTGGGGGTATATACAACCTACTGACTGTAGCAGAGCCACCTATCTCTGGATCATTCAAGAGCTAGTGTAGACAGATGACTGGGAGCCAGAAGTTGAGGGTCTCACAGTAAAGCAGAGAACTTGCCTTCTGCTGAGTGATCCCGGTCTTGGTTCCTGCACGTCTCAGGTTGTTAAGGAATCTTTGTCTACTGGAGGGAAGCCAACTGGGGATTGGTGATGGGTGTATGAGCTGGGTTTCCTCCCAGTTTCTGGGGGCCAGGGGAGATACACTGACGTATCGTTTTCCTCTTGTTTTGAGGTAAAGCTTTGGGAAGGGCCATGGTTCCCCATAACTTCTCTTTGAATATTGAGAGTTCACATAGTGAGGAATGAATATCTGTATAATTATTTAGATACCACAAATATTTGACTGAAAAGTAATTTTAGGAAAAAGTTAGCTTTGAAAGGATTTGTATTAAGCATCTTACTCTATTGGGCGAGTTGTTTTATGTTGGTAACTTTTTGTTTATTGTCTTCTAGGAGGGAAAAGATTAGGATTAGCGTTGCCAGAATATAACCCGTAGCTTGTGATTTTTGTTATTAATTTATTTTTTTGTTATTTCAGGGAATCCTTTAACCTGGCAAACTTTTGAATCTAAGCCAACAGTCCCAGCTGTACCTAGTAAGTTTCTGTAATAGGCTCAGGATTCTAAAGACATTTTTTAAGTGCTAAACCAATATGTAACTTCTACTTATTACTCTTAGGGACTTTTCTTTGGAAATCAGTGTGTTTGGAGATTACATAGTGATCTTTTTGTTGCCTGGCCGTTACTTAGTTCTAAAACCCAAGATTGTAAATATCCAAGTGATTTTGTGGTGATTTCGGTTAGCCATACCTATTCTTTTGCAGTTTGCCTAATAAAGGGATGACTAAAAATTCTTTGGCATTGCTCCAGTTTGTACTTTTGGGTTTCCCGAGGTAGTAACACTGTGTGACGATGTGACTCTGTATGATGGCCGCCACATTGGGCCCCTGTGAGACTCAGCGCTGCCGGCTTTGAGCTAATGTTCCATCAATCACTCACTTGAGGTCAGCTCAGCACAGCTATCTCCCCGAGCTGTCAGAATCTGCTGTATTCCAAAAAGACATAATGTGTACAGTTTAGAAATGGACACATTGTTTCCTTAATACTGGTTGAAATATTTTTGTTTTCATTCAGGAAAAGTAAGGGAGAGGAAGAGAAGTGTGGGAGGAGGAAGTAAGGGAACAGGTGATTGTGGGCAAGAGAGGACGTGCCTGTGCACAGGGATCTGACCACTGAGGGGCCTGGACTGAGGTTGAGCATTGAGTGACAACACCTTTCCCATGGGCCCAGGACTGTGTACTCATGAAAGGACGTTGATGAGCGTGTTTGGGAATTTGGCACAATTGACTGGAAAATGCTAATGGTTTTAACTGCTCAGATGCTTCTTGAGGCCTCTTGATGTTGCTTCTGGAAGCTGAACAGGTTGAGAGGTGCTGAGGAGGGGAGGGGAGTTTAAGCGCCAAGAGTAGGGCTGAGGGGAGAGTAGAAGCTGGACTTAAATCTTATGAAATAAAGAAAAAAACCACATTTCAGAGAAATGTGGAAAGGTTAAAAGGCATTAAATTATTATTGTTTATACTTGGCTCAACATTGGAACAGTATTGTGTTCCAATAAAACTTTATTTACAGAAACAGGCGGTGGGCTGGTAAGTCCCATGGGCTATAGTTTGCCACACAGTGATCTAGATTATGCAAATTGAAAAGAGGTTTGAAGGCCATTATTTCCAGAATTGTTAGCAATTTACCCATAGTTAGGAGTTGAACACTTTCACCAGTGGCCATTGAAAAGACAAAAAATGTATGCCTATGGACGTAGCTAAGGGCTGTGGCCTGTTTTTTAGAGTAGGGTTACAATTAAATATATATCTTAATAAACTAAAGGAAGAGTAAACTAGTAGACAAATAGTCTAGAGAGAACCTCAAGTAAGAATTGTCACATCTTGGAAGGGAAGCTATGTAATCTAATTTTCTGAAGACATTTTGAAGTAGAGAGCATTTAGTCTTAGGTGAATCCATACTCCTCTCTAGAGGCTACGGCTGAATTAGTGCCTTCTGACAGTATCTTCCAGCACAGTGAATGGGGTATTTTTTCAGTTGGTTTATTGTACATGAATATTCATAGCAGTTTTATTCATAATAGCCAAAAAATGGAAACAACCCAAATGTCCATCAACTAATGAATAGGTAAATAAAATGTGGTCTCTCTGTCCATACAATGGAATGTTATCTGGCCATAAAAATACATGCTCATGCTGACACATGCTACAATGTGGATGAACCTTGAAAATATGATGCTGAGTGAAAGAAGCCAGTTACAAAGGACCACATGTTGTATGATTCCATTTATATGAAAGGTCCAGAATAGGCAAATCCATAGAGAGAGAAAGTAGATCAGTGGTTACCTAGGGCTGGCAGGGAGGGAGGAATGGGGTAAAGGGTACAGGTATTGTTGAGGGAGTACGTGTGATGAAAATGTTCTAAAATTAGATAGTGGTTTTGGTTGAATAACACTGAATATAAAAACTACTAAATTGTATATTTTAAAATAGTAAATTTATTTCAATAAAGGTGTTATAAAAAATGGTTTAGCTTAGTTGGTATAATATGTTTGTCATTTGATACATTGGTCCCTTACTGTCTGTATATATCTTGACTAATTTGAGAGGATTTGGTTATCGTCATATCCAGATACCCTTTACTTACAGAACACTGAGCTTTTTCTTTTTATGCTGTTTCAGTGAATGCCCCAGCCCCACAGACTTTGGATGCTAAATCAAGTCTAACCATGGCACATGGTAAGTTTTAGCAAAGTCCCAGCGTTTTATGTGCAGTTTCCACCCTGAGTTAGATAACTTATTAACTGAAAGCATTTGTGTGGCGGTAATTGTGCAAAACAGAACACATTTTAGTGACTGCAAAGCAGTCAATAAAACTGCAATTTTCATATGTGCTATTATCGTAAACAGAACATACCTACCAAAGTCATAAGGTAAAAAAATGTATATGTTGCTGGGCTCACAAGTAGAGATTTTAACTTTGAGTGGTACTTTGATTACTTATGATTTTTGGTGGGAAGTAGTAGGTATTGGGTAAGAGGGTGACTTTCTACTAGACCAGCCAACCAGCACATGCCACAGGGCAAATGTGCTTGTTTTTATAACTTTCAATGTGGCAGCAAGTCACATTTTTTAAACAGTTTCAGTGATTGGTTGGGAAAATCTAGAAAAGACATGTGATGGAAACCAAAGGAAAAAAGTAGGAACCACTGGATGAAATCGCTGCCAGGATTCAGCAGTTGGGCCAGGCCACACGGTGACCATTGTTATTAACATGACCCAATAGATACGCTGAGTCTTTGTAGCCATATTCTATTTTTATACTGTTAAGGTGCTTACGGTGTTTGTAGTATGTTATTTAATACGTTGTTTTCCTATGGTCTGCTGTATATTAAGCAAATTAAGATCGGAGGGGGACTGTCTTTTTCCTGTCTTACCTACAAATGCTTCTGGAATCTAATTACTTTATTCCAGTTTTCTTCTTAGACTTTTAATTAGAATTAAATCCATGGTCAGTCGAGTCGGACTTTTTGTCTTCATAAATATTATGGTTTGTATGTCATGGCCTTTCGTAATTATCCTTTTTACTCACTGACTGACCTGTGAAGTGTTTATTCCCCTTATTTTTTTCCTAAGATCATTTCCGGTGGATCGATTCCCTTGAGTGTATGCTCACAATATGAAATGTATAAATTCTCCACATACTGGATGTTATTATTTACAAGTGTTTGGGACCTGCAGGTTTTCTTCCTTTGGACCAGTAACAGATAAAATGTGTGTTGGACCTATGTAATTTGCTTTAATATTGTATATACAAGAAAATTATTTCTGGCAGTTATTCTCTATTCGTATTATTTATGTCAGGTCTAAAATCTCTCTGTTGCCTCCCTTTTTAGTGCTGATTTTTATCACTCGTGGCCAGCCACTTCTCTTGTACTTCCACAGTGTGTTTTTAGTTTCTTTTTCCTTTTTTGTCTACTTTGTTATCATTAGCCTTCTGCGTGACATTATACAAGGTCCACATTTTCTTTGTTTTATGTTTTGGTGTCTGATAAAGAACTCATACACTAGGTTTGTTTAGCTCTCTGGGCTTAATTCAAGGACCCTGACAAATCCGCCTGTTCTAAAAGCACTGTGTTCCATGTGGATCCTGCCCTGATTGGACCAAAGCCACATGAATCAGCCATGCTCCCTTGCTGGCGTCTGCTAAGATTGAAATACTGGTTTTAAATGCCAGCCAGACCTGGCACGGGGCCTGCAGCCCTTGGATTGGGATCAAAGCTGATTGGGGAGCATCTCAATGAGCAGGAGCAAGGAGGAGGCCTGGCTGAGGCCCATTGACCTGCCTCAGCCATGGCAATGTCCCCCACTGTGGGGGAGGCAGGGGCAGTTAGTCATGTATTGCGTAACATTAATTAGCTCGATTACCTCTCTACCTTTCCTTTTGTTCCATCTCAAAGTTTGACAAGGTTATTTACCATGAACAATGTCATCATTACCCACCATCTTAGGCTGGGTTCCCTGGGAAACAGACTCTGAGGCAGAGACTTGCAGGTGGAAGGTTTTTTGGGCAGTGCCCTCAGACAACACCTGTGAGAGAAGCAGGATTGGACGGAAGGGGACATTGAACCCAGGTGCATCTGCCTGGAGGTCTCAGCAGAACTTACCAGGAGCTAATACATTTTGGAATTTTCCTGGCTTGAGGCAATCAGTTATCACATGTGGGTTGCGCTGGGATTAGTGGGGAGTATAGGCTCCCTTCAGCTGAGATGAAGCAAAAGAGAGTGGGAAAGCACTAGATGTGAATTAATGGTGTGGATGAATTATTTGGCTAAGCATAGAGTATGCAGAAGAGATTTGAGGGAATAAGGTTGGTTGAGACTGTTCCTGGCCGCGATTGCGTGCCAGACAATATCTGTTCAGGGCCATTCTTTTGGCACTGTGTAGCTGCTGAATGTTTTTGAGGTTGGGCATGGTAGGATTGGAGAGCTAGGCCTCGAGAAGCTTAGCCTGACCAGAGTGTGTTCAAAAAATCAGAGCTGGGGAGACCAGTTGGGGATGGTAGTAATAGTCTGTGAGATTCCTTACCGAGGGAGAGGAAGTGGACATAACAGCTGTTCAGTGGAATTAGTGGAAAGGCTGAGCAAGTGATTGGGGGCAAGGGCGAGAGAAGGGTCAGAACATGATGAGCTCAGATACTGGGTGGATGGTGGTGTCATTTAGAGAAGTCTGGAAGACAAACCCAGCAAGTAAGAAGGCTTCATGGTTTTGTGTCCAAGAGCCTGGACTTTGGAAGCAGTCAGGATTCACGGTTGACTCATGAAACCGTAGGCTTAGGTTTCCTTGCCTGCCAAATGGGGAAAATAGTAATGGCCACCTCAGTGGGCTGTGCTAGGGATCAAATGAGGCAGGGGCTTTGGAGCAGGAGCCACTGAGCAAGCACTGGCTGAATGTTAGCTTCTAGGGCACGCATGATGAAGTCCAACAAAATCAGCCAGTGGAAGAAACAGCTGGGTAGAGATCTGGGAGTTTTAATTCTGGAGGCAATGGTAGGAGACTGATGTAGGGATTTTTCTGGAAGCCTCCAGCAAATTCACAGGAGAAACCAAGCCTCTGAGTATTTCAGCTCTCACCCTGAGATCTCGGCTCAGACAGGACCTGGGACATTTGGAGGCTGGAGCTGTGGCTTATAAAGCATAAGAATGGCAGGCCCTTCCCTCCCCTCTTGGGACATCAGCCTGCAAGTTTGGGGAGCTGGGGTCTGGTGGACCTCACTTGCTCAGCCTTTATTGTAGGAGCCCAGGTTCAGGGATCTGCCCCTCCCCCAGAACCCTGGCCTCTGCACCACAGCAGGAAACGTCAGGATTTTGAGTCTATCCTGACTCAAGAGAAATAAGTCATAGGACTATCCCTGTAATATAATGATAATAAGTATGCATATGAGGATTTTGTGAGATTTCATAGAACTTTTCCTCATAACTTTATTTTTGTCATTTTCTTAAAGTACAATAGAATATAAACCATGTGACTTTTAAAGAACCAAAATTAGCTATCCTCCTAAAATCTCTATTTTCAGCAGTTCAAATGTAAAATAGTCTATCTGTGTAACTTTATTTTTTAATTTTTTATTGAGATATAATTGAGATCTAATATTATATTAGTTTTAAGTGTACAATCTAATGATTTGATACTTGTATATATTGCAAAATGATCGCCTTAACAAGTCTCGTTAACATCCATCACCACACAGTTACAATTTTTTTTTCTTTATTTGTGTAACTTTAAAATCTTGATGCTGAGTAACAAATTTGAAAGCACATTTTTGGTGTTCAGCATTTGTGGTACGTGGAATTAAATGCTCCTTTGTGGGGCCATGTTCATGTTTCAAAATTAAAGTGAACGCTTATTTACTAATAGACTGTATTCCAAAAGTTCACTCGAAAGTAGTTTAAAATGCATTTCTCCCATACAGTCAATGTTAGATATGTTGAGTAGGTTGCTGAACAAGCTATAAAAGCCTGTTTATGTATATGTAAATATAATATAAATATTTGTATATACCTGTGTGTGTGTGTGTATATATTTGTATATGCCTAAAATAGAATACCAGAAATACCCTTTAATAAATTAAAAGCCAGGGCTTCAAAGTAGGAGGCATTAAATCTGAGATAATACCTGCAAAGCACTTAGATCTGTGCCTAACAGCCTGGTGAGCACTGAGTAATGTTGGCCATTACTACCCTTGCCAGTCACCCACCCTGGGGTCTGGTGGTAGACTGAAATGACCTCTGCCTTGTGGGTGCAGGTGGGCAGCTCTCTGGGGAGGCGCCCCGTGTCAGTCTCCAAGCTGAAGATGAGCGAACCACGCCCCTCCTGAGCTGGACTTCCGGTTGCATTTCATTCCATGTCTAATGCCTGACTGCCGTGGTTAGACCTTCCGCCCAAACTGCACCTTCCCCATGAAGGAGCTTTCCCTCTATCAGTAGGATGGGGTTTGGCTTTATCCATGCTGCCTGGGGGTTTCCTTGTGCCTGCATAGTAACAGATCCCTGGGAAATCACCCTCGTCTGCCCTGGCTGCTGTTCTGCAGTAGGATTGGAAAAAGCCCGTCTTCCTCTGTCATCTGTCCGCAGCCTTGCCCTGGTGGCTCTCTGGGAGCAGAACTCGGCCTTGAAACATGGTTTAGGGACATGGAGGTGCGTAATAATGGGTCTTAGTCCTGCTGCTGACCCTCGGCCACCTGTCTTTGCCCTTTCACCATCCTGGTCCCACCACTTCAAGACCCTGGGGCTACTGAGAAGTAGGAATCCCAGGGCCCTTGGGAAGCTGTTATGTTTTTATTTTTGGGAATTGAAACATTTTCAATAATTTTCTAGTTAGCCACCTGATCAAAATATTTTATAAGGGAAATATTTTTAGGGCGAGGTGAAGATCTTTTGCAGTTGTGTCCTTGTTCCTTAAAAGAATTGTCTGTGTTGATGAGTGAGAAACTTTAACTTAATTATTTAAAAATATAACCTCCTGAGAGTGGAATTAGTGGAAAATACATAAAAAGTGAAGATACCATGAAAGAGCAACTGGCTTTAACAGACTGCCTCAATATTTTTTCTCCAGTAAATTCTTGCTGTTTTAGGCATGATTAAAATGCTGTGGAACTATATCTTTCAAAATTGTTGGGAAAGAAACTAATTTTACTTTGCTGTTGTCCTATTTGTACTATTTTTCTTTTTCCTCATTAATAGAACAGGCATTCTCATCGCACATACTGGAACCAATAGAAGAACTTTCAGAGGAAGAAAAAGGTAACAAAGGGCTTGATCAAGGTTTATACCTGCAGAGAGTAAAACCAAGCCTCGAAAATCCAATCCAGTAGTTTTTTATCATACAGTATCAAACTTAGGGAAGACATTTAGGTTTGGATTACATTTTCAATCTGTATGTAGTATTCTGCCCTCTTGTTCCCCTAATATGCTGTTACATTTTTCCCTTCTTCTTCTTTTTTTTGGTGAGGAATTTTGGCCCTGAGCTAACATCTGTTGCCAACCTTCCTCTTTTTACTTGAGGAAGATTGTCCCTGAGCTGATATCCATGCTGGTCTTCCTCTTGTTGTATGTGGGATACCGTCACAGCATGGCCTGATGAGCAGTGCGTAGGTCTGTGCCTGGGATCCGAACCCACAAACGGCAGGCTGCTGAAGCGGAGCATGTGACCTTAACCACTACGCCAGTGGGCCAGCCCCTTTACTCTATTCTTCTAGCATTTGAATAAGAAATTTCCTGTGTCTGGGAATTAAAAAAAATTTAAGTCTTTATGTCACTGTAGATATTTTCTGATCAGATGACAAGTTGATACACGTGTGTTGTGCCAGTTGATACAAAAATATTCGAGTCACAGTTGCTATTTCTCATACCCTGAATCTGTGAAATGAATGGGTGAAGTGCCCATTTGAAAAATTATTTTTAATAGCAAGGAAAGCATAATATTTGAGCTCTGAATGTGGAATATTTATGTGCAGAATAATATCTTTGTGGTGGAAGTTGGGAGTTGTTACAGGTGTGGGGAGATAATTAAAATTATTACTCCTTACTCATTTTATTTAGCAGTTCAAAAAGTTATTTTCTATCAATTAATTTTTTTAGTTTATAAAAATCTTTTTACATTAAACAGAATATTTTCTAATGCTAGACTTGTAGATCCTAAAACAATTATATGTGAATTGGTTTATCATAATTTTCTCCTTAGTTATAATAATGCTTTACCAGATATTACTTCTTTAGGAGAAAGCAAATTGTTAATATTTAAATGGGCTCTGGTTTTGACATTTTTCTTAGGAAGAGAAGTAAAATTATATATTCTAATATGTTAATTCTTAATATTTGTTATAACTTCTGTGTTCTCTGGATATTTTCCAAAATTTTTTTTCACAAGGCTACAAACTGAGAAGTGACTAAATCAGGCATATCCGTAATATCTTCATGATATGTATTTTCATTTTTCTTTTAAGTACCTTGCTTTCTCTCTTTTACATATCATTTCCTGATGTTGGGAACACAAAATATCTTATTATCTGAAGGATCTATGAAATGAGTCAGGAGGTTCATAGAAAGGGTCCAGAATTGTGAGAAACTGGAGCCTCAGGTCACGTAGTTCATGCTCATTTGAAAAACATGTCAGCTGGCTCCAAGAGGAATCCCTATTTGTCCACCATCACCACTTTGGTTCCAGGTTCCACCCACTGCATATTCTGCCTATGTTTCTTTTAGAGTTCTTCTACCCAGACATTGTAAGGTGTAAGTTTGGGATTGTTGACAGCAAACACCCTCATTGGTTGTTGCCACATTTGGGGAACCAGACTAGGAAAGAAAATAATCTTAGACGCAGCTCTAGTGGGAGATAGGAGAGTGCTGAGGACCACCAAAAACGCCCAAGTCCAAGGGCGCTGTTAGAGAAATCAGGGACCTCTAGTGCCTCCGTGGAGCCAGCATGCTGGCAGTAGATTAATTGCCATCAATAAATTATTCAGCTTGTGCTAACGTTTTGCAGATAATGTCTGTGCAACTAAATTTTGGCAGTGGTTTGCAAAACACTATGGCTGTTACCCACAAATAAGTCTTACATGACCATTTCTGCATCCTTACTTTTTGACGGTTGTGTAGAGGCGTGCTCGATCTTGCTGTTCTCTAGGATGTTAGAATTTGAGGGCCAAGAGGGGTCTTAGAGGCCATTTTATTTTTCAGAAACTTGAAACAGCAGGATTAGGAGCTTGCTCCAGGCAGTAGAGTGTAATTAGTGACAGGGCTGGAACCAAAATCCAGGTTTTCTGCTTTTCCATAATGTAATACAAGGAACAAAGTGATGGAGAAAGAATGGTCCAGGTCTAGCTGGGTGGCCTTTGGGGAAGTCGCCTTACCTCTCTGGTTTTAGTGTCCTTGTGTGAAAAATGAGATTGGTTCCTAGGTGGTAAAGTCTTTTGCAACTCAGAAATTCTGCTTTTTTTGTTTTGTTTTTTACTGTTTGCTTTGTGCTACAATTATTTGCTTACCATATATGGTTGGTGTATGTCTGATAGAGCTGATCAAGTGTGGACTGCTGTGCTCTAAAATTTTTAATTAGAGGAAATGCTGATCTCTGGAAAGTTTTGTCTTGTTCATCTTGGTGAGCAATACGTGCTTTGGTTGGCTTTCAAGTGATTAATTCCACCTTTACATAAAAGCTTTATTAGTTCTTTTTTCTACTCTACATTCTTTCTCTTGCTTCCGTCGACCAGCCCCAGCCTTGTAAGAGTCCTTCCTACCAAGGGGTTCTAATTATCTATCAATGGCTTTCCAAAGCAAGCACCAACGTATAAAGTGAATTTGAGGACAGAGGGAAAGGTTTAATTTGTGGTCATTCGGGGAGACTCGGTCATCAAAATGAACTTGTCATCAGGGTTAAGGGTGAACCTCGATCAATCAGCAAATGAATTCAACAACTGCTATCAAAGGCCTTAGGACTCTTCAAAACTGTGGCCAAGCCATTCTCGGCATCTCTTGACCCCTGCATATGGCCCCATGTCCCGGAGCAGACAGGGCCCAGAGCCTCTCTTCATGCTTTGCTTCTGTGTAGTTCCCTTTATATCCCAGAAACTGGCCAAAAAATTATCTTTGCATAATTGGGGCAGGAGGTGTGTCTGTTTCATGGCAGCACCATGACTTCCAGGCTCTCTGTTGGTACCTCTTTTATTTTTAGCCCTAGACAGTTGCAGACTTGATGGCCAATTAGCAGCCATAGCCAATGGCACAGCCATGGCTACAGCTAAGCCCTCTAGATTTTGTTGGATTGTCACTTCCTAGGACAGAAGTGCTTTTTTTTAGGTGGTTTCGAGATACTGGGAAACAGTGGTGGGAAAACAGCAGCATGAACGCTGAGAATATAAAATTCAACATTACTTCCAGCGTTTATTCATATATAATCGTACAAAATTTCATAATTTCAATTTAGCAGGCTGCAGTAGCAGAGTATAGAAAAGCATCTTCATGCAGGATTTTTCCTTCTATTTAATGTTCAAATAGTAATTTGACTAATTTTGCTTTCAGCAAAATCATTTATTAATGAACAGAAATATTCTTTACTACTGGAAGTGAACTAGCTTTTAGAAAACATCTTAACCAAAAGGCATTTTGTTCAAGATCTCCTGCAAATGTGAGGTCCGTGGGTACCAAGAAATCCCGTGTACTGAGATAGATGAGGCCTCAGAAGAATGGAGTGTCTATGGGGGGCCCCCTGCAGCCCCCGACCTACGCAGTGTTTTGGTGCCACCCTTATTGAGTGAAACGCCCCTGTTCAGAGACTAGACTCCAAAATGCTAGTACTGTTGTTGCAGTCTCCCAGCTCTGTCCTTTGGACATTCGCTAAGGCTCTGAACTGCCCAGCATTGAGTCTCTTTCATCAAGTCTGCAGTTTCCTTTGACATAAGGACTCAGTTCTCCAAGGTCATGATTATGCCCCCTTCTCCAAACTCTTCTTGAACTGGACACTTTTGTAGTGGAATAGAAGAGAAATAGGGAAGGAAAAGAGGGAGGACTCTGGCCTGTTGTTTTTTCTTTGTTTTTAATTATAGGTCGTTTTAAACAAAATATACTTTTCCTAAGGCTTTTCTTAATTTCTTTTTCATTTTGGTAAATATTTTAAGAGGCATAATAATTTTCACATTTTGAAATTTTATATGAATTTAACTTCTGCTAAATTTATTATATAAAAACTTATTTAAAATAACTAAGACTTTTTCTTCATTAAATGATACCTAAATTCTAAGTGAATTTAGGAGAGATGAATTATTCAGGAAGTATAAAATAATTTTAGGATAAAACATGGAACTTCTAAAGAGTTTTCTCCACCGTGCACTTCTATAGAGACATTTTTCTTGCATTATTTATCTAGCTATAATTCAGTTAAGTGGTCAAGAAAGAATCATTAAAGACACTGAAGTTTTGAAGCAGCCTTAAGATAGTTTTAAAAGTTCTGATACTTAAGCATTATGTATTGTGCTGAATGACTAAAATATCCAAAAACTTAAGCATTGCTTGCTTGCTGTTTAAAAGTTGTGTTTTGCCATTTTGAGCTTAGAGATTTAACGTGTTTGTTTAATTTTTTTTGACACATTTTTGAAACCTTATTTCAGGAAGGGAAAATGAACAGAAATTACATAACAACAACATCCATTTAAGGAAAGCTTTGAAGAATAACCCCTCCCTCACTAGGGAAATCAGGACAGTCTTGGAGCAGAGTTTGGTGGAGAAGCTGGAAACCTTGGGGATTAATGCAGTAAGTTAATTGATTTTGGGAATATTTGTTGGTTCTGTTTTATTTTGCTTTCTAAATAAGAAAGGATTAGAGAAGAGAAGGAGGCAGGTCAGATCTGCCCATATTTGGAGACCGGAAGCTAATGTGACATGATTTATCAGACACTTAGAAGGCATTCACTCTGTGCCTAGTACCTTTCTAAGAGCTTTGCAAATATTAACTCATTTAGACATAGGAATAAATCTTTGAGGTAAGAGACAATATTAGCTCCATTTTACAGAGGGGTGAAGCAGCTTGCTTCGGGTCACATGGCTAGTAATGAAGGTGCAGGGTTTGTGTCTCGGCAGTTGCAGTGTTGCGTACATTCTGGTGTGAACTCCAAATTATTGCCTATGACAAACTCAGCACTTGAGCAATACTTGTTAAATGAATAGATGAATGAATTATATTTTGTGTTGTTGCCAGATTGAATAATTCTAGTACATCATATTTATATAATCTTTGCTTTTTATATTTTTTATTGACATACATAAATACATAAATCTTAAGTGAACAACTTGAATTTATATACCTGTGTGTATGTGTGTCTGCATATGCATGTGTGGTTATATGTATGTGTATAAAAAAGTATGTGCATACATATGCATGCATGAGTGCACGGGTGCATACACATGTACATTTGTGCCTCATGTACATGCATGTGTATGCTTGTGTGTATAGTATATTTGCATATATATGGATTTGTACGTGTGTGTGTGTGTGTTCTGTAACTACCACGCAGATCAAGAGATTGATTATCTCCAATACCCTTGAAGACTCTCTTTTGCGTTTTCTTCATCAATATCATCCCCTAATCCCCAACAAGAGGTAAAGACTATTCCTAGTTTTGCTTGTCCTTGAACCTCCTATGAGTGAAATCATACATTAGATAGTATTTTGTATCTTGATTTCTTTTGCTTATGATTTTGTCTGTAAGATTCATACCCATTGTTTCATTTCGCAATAGTTTGTGGTATAGTCTTCTATTGTCTGAATATACTACATTTTATCTATTCTCCTGTTGCTAAACATTTGGATTTCCAGGTTGGGGCTCTCTTTGGCTGTTACATTTTTGTACATCCCTTTTGGTGGATATAGGCATTCCTTTCTCTTGGATACATATCTAGGAATGGGATTGCTGAATCTGAGAGTATACATGTTTAGTTTTAATAGGTGTAGCCATATTGTTTTCCTAAGTATTTATACCAATTTATACCATCCCTGTCAGTGTGTACAAGTTCCGGTTGCTCTACATCTTTCAGATCATGTTGTCGGTATGTAGACTCCTGTTAGTTGGGTTTGACTACCCTTAGGGTGGTAGAAATCAAACAGATTCATGGAATGTCAGTAGCTCCTATGTGAATTATTTCTTGAAACTAGTTTTCGTGTTGGTTGTTTGCATATGGTTTAGGGATCATATACTTTATTTTGGACATTTCCTTTTATCTTAAGATTATAAAAAACATTCTATGTTTTTTTTCCCTAATGCTTGGGTAGGTTTTTTTGTTTGACTTTTTTGGGGGGGGGGGGTTCTGTCCGGGCTTTAACAATTAATTTTGGAAACAATGAGTTGGAGATCTAACCTTATTTCCAGTTGAATTGGTTGTCCTAATATCGTTTATTGAATAACCCATCCTTTCCCCATTTATTTGAAATGGCATATAGGAAATTCCTGTATACATTCGGATTTGTTTTTGGATTTTTAACTGTTTTGCACTGCTTTACCCTTTCAATTGTATCCCTTTACCAACACCACACTGATTTATTGCAGTAGCTTTGTCCTGTATTTTAGTATCTGCTATAGGCCATGCCTTCCTCATTAGTTTTCTTAGTTCAAAGATTTCTTGGCAATCTTCCATATTTTGTTTTCTAGTGAACTTTAGAAACAGCTTCTGCAGTTCCAGAATAACCCCTATTGGAATTCTGATTGGAATTGCCTTAAATTTTGTATATTAATTGGGAAGGACTGACATTTGTACAGGATTGGGTTTTTCCATCCAGCTACTGGGTATAGGAAGACAGGCATTGAGCACCTGCTCACACAGACAGATGGTAGATCCACGATGATAGATTGTACAATGAAATGGAGGAAATGTAGAGGAGACTGAATATCTGAGGTCAGAGAAAACTTCTTCTTGGAGGTGGCACTTGATTCTGATGATGGAGATTTCTGTCCTGGGCACCTGGGTGGGTGGTGGAGCCACGTCCTGGGAGAGGGAAGACTGAGGGAAGGGCGGGGGGAGTGTGTGTGACACCACTGTTGAATAAATTAATAAATAGCCCTTTAACTAGTTTTCTTTTGTGTAGATTCCCGTCAAATCCAGATGAATTTTCTCAAATTACCTCTTTAATTATGGTATTTTCATAATTGAAAACCTCTGATGACTTTCTCTTACCTGTGAAATAACGTTAAAGTTTTTCATTTCGGCCTTCAGTCTCATTTTCTGATGTCACCTAGTCCTTTGTAGCATTAGCCACTGGGCTGCTTCTGCCCCAGCTGATTCTGCTTTTCCTACAAAGTGCCCCCACCCCAATTCCTCCCATCTGGAATATTCCCGTGTTTCTACTTGTTTGATTCCACTCGTCCTTCAGGGCATGGCCCAGCCTCCCCCTTAGGCCTCCGATAGCATCTCTCCATGGAACTTCTCTAGCCCTTGTGGACTCATTCAGCTCTTATGACACACCTTGCATTATTGGTTAATCAGTCACAGTCACACACCTGTGCATTCAGTCCTGGCACTCTCGGCCTTGTTCTGCTGACCAGTCATATACAGTCATACACACTCCTTTTGTGTCTCATTGCACTGTGAGCTCCTGTTGGGGTCAGGACTGTGTGTTATATGTTGGGGGTCCCCTACCTTACATGAGGCAGTAAGGATGGAAGGTTGGCACAGTTAAAACTGACAAATGTCCATGAAATGAAAAGCACCCCGGAAAATTAACGTTTTATTCCTTCAGGATGTGCGCGGTATTCCAAGCGATCACTTGAATAGAGCACTAAGAACCGTGGAATCAGCAAGACTTGAACGAGAAAGACAAATACCTAACATTCAGCAAATTCGAGGATTCCTTGAACATCAGATCAGCTGTAAAATTGAGGAGAGAACATTACAGTCTCCAGGTAAGCCTGTTACCGACTGCCATCTTGTTTCTGCAGATGGGAGTGAAATCAAACAACCTTTTCGTAATTTTAAATGGTTCACAAACTTTACCACTTAATTGGCAACTCTGTTACTGTTTGATCCATTAAAAGCTGGGTCTTGGATTTTGTTTTTACATTAAAAAACCTCCCATATTGTGGACCACACCCCAGAGGCAGGCTTGCTCATTTCATTGCCGGTGTATACAGTATTGTAGTATTTTTTCCTGCTTTTCACCAAATGGAGACTCATGAATGACACCACTATTCCAGATAAGTACGGTGCTTCTCAAGTGGAGACCCTTTCAACTGGAGAAATACCCAAGGCAATACAACTTCCTCCCAAAAGCAGACAATTGGTTAGACAAAGACCTGTATTTAGTGACAGGACATCTGTTCCAAAGTGAGTATTTTCAACCCTAAAATTTTTTTATTAACGTTTATCTTAGTCAGCTCAGGTTGCCATAACCGAATACCATAGACTGGGTGGCTTAAACAACAGAGATTCATTTCCTCACATTTCTGGAGGTTGGAAGTCTAAGATCAAGATGGCGGCTTAGTCAGTTCTGGTGAGGGTTCTCTTCCTGGGCTTGCAGACAGCCCCCTTCTCGTTGTGTCCTCATTTGGCAGGAAGAGAGAGAGTGAGCTCTGGACTCTCTTCCTCTTCTTATAAGGACACTAATCCCCTTATGCACTGATCCCCCCCCATAACCTCATCTAAATGAATTACCTCCCAAAGGCCCCATCTCTAGATACCATCACATTGGGGGTTTGGGCTTCAACATAGGGATTTTCAGGGAAACCCACACATTCAGCCCATAACAACGTTTGACCCAATGGAGAATCACACTTGCAATTTCTACCCATCTCTCATTGGTCCCAGGAGACTTGTTGCTCTCCCTCTTTAGTATATGTTAAAAGCAAAATTCACCAATTCCATTGAAATTTGTTAAATCACATTATTCACTTATGCTGTTTAGAAATGTTTTCCTGTTGTTTTTTAGAATTAAGAAAAATATCATAGAAGATCATTTTCCCAGAAAGTCAACTATTACGTGAGTACTTGTGATGGAAGATCATTTAAAAAATTCTTTTCACCAGATGTTCCTTTCATTGTAAATTAGTGTGCTCACGTCGTTAACTAAAACCATGATTATTACATGTCATTTATGATTCCTTGGTGATGTTACTTGTGACACGTCTTTATTTCTTTATCAGACATTACATAAGTCAATAGCACTTACCACATTTTGGCCTCCATTAAGAAGCAGGCCCACCCTGGGTCATTTCCATTATTCCCCTCAGTGTCAAGTAATTTCCAATAAGCATGATAAATCAAATGAATGATGTTGACTTTTAGTGGCTGGGTCCGTGCTAGTGTAGTCAGATGATATTTTAGTGTTCTAGCTCCTTGTGGAAGTTGATGATCTCCCTACACCATTATCTCTCTTAGGAAACTCAGAATGCTCCCTCAGTCACTCATTAACTGTGTACCACTGATTTCAGTTGCTTACCTGTTTTAAGCTTCAGTTTTCTTACCTATAATATGTAATGATGCTGCCTTTTGCACAGGATAGTTCTCAAATTAAGAATACGTGAAAAGGGCTTGGCCTCAGTGCTTGGCACTTGTGGGTATGCAATAAATTGTAGTATATTGCTGTTATTAATTATGAGTAAAACTAATTTTATCATAATTGAATTTCATCATCATTGACTTATTCTGGAGATATTGATGCTGTAAATGTCTCTTCATTGAGGAATTGTATGTATGTATATATATAGTAGAGACAATATTATGCAATATAAATAATGATTGACCCTTCAAAAGCACTTTTCATGTACTTAATCTCATGGCAAAAGCCTTATTTCATGGGATGTAGCATAACTGAACACTGTGTAGAATTTAAGTCCTCAATGAATATTTTTTAAATGAATGAACATTGCTCTCAACTTCTATTTCACTTTAAAATGGGGTGATAATCATGTGATAATACAGATGAGATTGTATATGTAACAGCACATGGTAAGGTGCACTGTAAATGTAAGTTGTGACACTATTTTAAAAGATGGAGTAGTTTTATTGCAGAAAATATTATATTTTTCTCACTGAGAAATATTTTCCTTAGATACGTAAAAACCAAGAATATTAAGAATATACAAGTTTGGATTTAGAAGAGAAATGTCCTAACTTCAGTCCATTTTGGTGACTATGCCATGTGGTCGGCGGGTCTGGATTTGAAATGACTCTGCAGCCTTTTGCATAAGTCCTGGGCCTTCTCACTGATCTTGTTCTGTGGCCACACGGGCATTGGTTTTTTATGGTGGGAATTCCCCGAGAAAGCTCCCACTGCTCTGAGATACAGCTCTTGCGAATCCTGAAACTTATGAAAACCACGCTCCCCTGTTTGGATTTTGATTTGTTTAGGACCCCTCCCTTTAGTTCAGAGGAAGAGTTGGATGATGACGACCTCATCCAGGCCTATGTATCCCCAGACTTACTTCCTCTGCAGTCATCGAAAAACAACAGGAGCAGCTTTGGAAAGAACACCGTCAAAAGTGACACCGACTGGACCGAGGGAAGTGAAATTGAGGACTCTGATATTTCTCCCAAGCCCACAGGTTAGTTTTTGTCATTGAAAATCCTTGTGGAAATTTTGTTTAGGTCAGTGGTTCTCAGCTGGGGGCACCGAGCACTGGAGCCTGAGCTGGGAAAGTGCTGGAGGAAAGGACAGGGCTAATCCAAAAGCTACTGCTGCCTGAGAAAAATGGATGGGGCTTAGCAACTAATTGATATGCAGGTGGAAGGAGAGGAGGGAGTGGGGGTGCCTAGGTGTGTTCGTTTCCTAGGGCTGCTGTAAGAAGTATCACGCACTGGGTGATTTAAACAACAGAAATGTATCATCTACAGTTGGAGGCTGAAAGGTCAAGATCAAGGGTGGCGAGGTTGGTTCTTTCTGGAGGAGGTAGGGTAAGATCCGTTCTGTGCCTCTGTGCTTGGCTTGGAGATGGCCATCTTCTTCCTATGTCTCATCACATCAGCTTCCCTCCATGATATCTCTGTGTCCAGATCTCCCATTTTTGTAAGGACACTGATCATACTGGATTAGGGTTACCTTAATGACCTCACTTTGACTTCATTACCCCTTTAAAGGCCTTATCTCCAGATACGGAAGTACTGGAGGTGAGGACGGCAACATATGAATTTGAAGGGAACACAGTTCAACCCATAACACTGAGTGACTATGAGAATGGCTGTTCTCATACACTCTGCTGCCTTTTGGAGATGAGACAGTTCTAAAGGAACATAAGGTCCAAGACTGTGACTGCTGTTAATTTGCTGAAGAGAAGTAGGCTGAAGGGTCATTTTTTAAAAAATAAATTCTGTTTAATGAAATTCTAAAATTATATATTTTAAACATATCAGATGTAATTAATTTATTGTATGTATATAATTTGTATATACCATATATTTATATAATTATGTAAAATATAACTAATTCACTTAAAAATAATTAATATCGGGTGGCGTAGTACTTAAGTTCATGCCCTCTGCTTCAGTGGCCTGGGGTCCGCAGGTTTGGGTCCTGGGCACGGACCTAGCACTGCTTGTCAAGCCATGCTGTGGCAGCATCCCACATAAAGTAGAGGAAGATTGGCACAGATGTTAGCTCAGTGACAATCTTCCTCAAGCAAAAAGAGGAAGTTGGCAACAGACGTTAGCTCAGGGCCAATCTTCCTCACAAAACAAATAAAAATAAATAAATAAAAATGAATATTGCTTTTGAAAATACCCGTATGAATAGTCCATTCATGCAGGTTACCTCACTGAAATTAATGTGTCTGACCACATACTTGAATCAGACCATCCTTCTTTGAATTTTTTTTTGGTAAGGAAAATTGGCCCTGAGCTAACTTGCCAATCTTCCTTTTTTTTTTTGCCTCCCCCAAACCCTAGTACATATTTGTATATCCTAGTTGTAAGTCCTTCCAGTTCTTCTATGTGGGATGCTGCCACAGCATGGCTTGATGAGTGGTACTAGATCTCTGCCCAGGATCCGAACCGATGAACCCCAGCCTGCCGAAGCAGAGTGCACAAACTTAACCACTGTGCCACAGGGCCAGCCCCCATCCTTCTTTGAATTAAAATGAAAATTTTATTGCTTCTAGTTTAGAGGATCATGATTTTTTTTTAAAGGAATTCTAAGTGTTTAATGTAACTTTTTTCAACCCCCAAAAACATTGATTGATTTTATTTTAATAAAACATAATCACTTGTTAAGCTTAGATGCTTTTAAAGTTGCTTGTAAGGTTATTTTGGAACTGAAGATAGATAGAATTTTTTAAAAATTTTACTGACTACTTTCTATTGGTCATATAGGAACCTCCATTCAAACACTAACTGAAAAAGTTGAAAGGACGGTTTCAAATCACAGAAACGTGAATAAGCCAGTTGGTGGGATTAACGTCGCAGAGGCGTTCATCAAAAAAGAATTAAAAGAAGAACTAAAGGTGACATCACTTTGACTTGCTCACATACACAGAGAAATCCATCTTTAATGAATACACCTTAATAATTGTATTTTTTGTAGTGAAATATAAAACAATTATTTAGTAGACTAGAGGTTGAGATTTCTACCATAGCTTGTTTTCAGTATTGTGTTCCTTTCCATTCCGTAGAGAATCAGAGGTATTGGAACGATAACGAATACGTCCTGTGCTTATCAAGCTTTACAGGTTTTCAGAATCTTGTCACGTTGTCTGTCATGTGTAGGATTTGATGGTTACGGATATTAGATGGTTTTACACAGAAACTTGTACTGGCTAGAATCTGAGGCCTCCAGGTCCAAGTCCAGGGACTTCTCCACTTCCGTGGTGTGACCTGGAAGTGAAATAGGGACTTTTCAGGGTTGAGCCCCACTTGGGAGCCGGAGTCCGTGGAGAAGTGCTTCAGAGATCCGTGCACCGAGTTGAGGGCAGAGCCCGAGGCCCTCTGCCTGATTAGAGGCGAGGCCTGAATGCGTTCCCAGCACTTCCAACACCCAGGACACCGCAGTGTTTCTGCAGATGGGGCTCTCCCCTTGTATTTCTGGGCACAACGCATCTGTCTTCCAGTAGTAGTCGCTCTTTTCTTAATTTTTCACTTTTGGTTAGGGGCCGTTTCTGCGGGGCCTCCAGCGACGTCTCCTTCAATTAAATGTCATGGTATCGCAGAGATAGAAGCCCCAGAGCCATCCTTGCTCCGCCTTGGGGAGCACCCTGACTTGACTTCTGCAACATGATGCTTCTGGAATTTTCTAAATTCATGAATGGTAGAGTAGGAAACATAGATTTCCATGGCAAGAAACAAAAAAGGGGTGGTCCCTCTGCTTTCAAAACGTGGATTTCCAAACCCCTTTCGTTGCTCTCCAGAAATGACCAGACGGGGGATCTGTGAGGTTCGCAGCTTCTTTTCTGATTCAGTGTTAGGGGCTCACTCTAGCCCACAAAATGATTGTAGGGGGCCCTAACATGCGCCGTTTCTTGAAGAAACATTCGTTATTCTCCGTGTATTTCTTTTAGTGCGCAGATGTGGATGACGATGACTGGGACATATCATCCTTAGAGGAAGAAAAATCTTCAGGGAAAAAAACTGGGAAAGCACAGAAAGAACCTCCACCTGTGAAGAATGAATCGACTTGTACTCAAGTGCCAAGTGCCTGGGGGGCACCTAACCCCAAGGGGCCAAAGGGAGAAGGTTCGATGCTCTAGCCTCCAGCATGGCACAGTCCATTTTCCAGTTATTTGTGTGTCATCTTTATAAATACCTCATTAAACTATGCTAATATGTCACCAGACAAAAACAGTCTGTTGGCATAACAAAGATCTTGATGTTTTCATTGTTATTTAAATAAGGACTGAATGTGTACAACTTAGTGATTGGTATATATTTACTAGTTATTTTTAATTTTAAGTCTAATCTTTAGTCTTTAAATTCTTTTATATTATTTTTGAAAATGCCCATACAAATATTCTCCTCATGCAGATGCCCCATAGAAATTAAAATTTCTACTCATACACCTGAATGAGGCCATGTTTCCAGCAGTCTTCCCATATTAATCTGTTGACATGGGAAATATTTTTCCTTATTTTCTTTGAAGGAAGATTTCTCTTGTAGCATGATAGCCAGTGGGACAAATGGCAAATGAAACCATTACTTGAAATTGTTCCAGGATAAGTCCTAGAGTCCGGATAAGTGCAGTAATTTAACTCTCAATACATTTAATTTTAAAAAATTAAAAATTTGGTGAGGAAGATTTGCCCTGAGCTAACATCCATTGCCCATCTTCCTCCTCTTTTGCTTAAGGAAGATTTCCCCTGTGCTAATATCTCTTCCAGTCTTCCCCCATTTTGTATGTGGGATGCTGCCACAGCATGGCTGATGAGCGGAGTAGGTCTGCGGCCAGGATCCAAACCTGCGAACCCTGGTCCACCGAAATGGAGCATGCAGAACTTTAACTACTCCGCCACAGGGCTGGCCCCTCAATGCATTTAATTTTTAAAATTAGAAAATGTAATTTATATTTTTTATCAAAGTAATTCTTGCACAGTGAAAGTCAAGTTGCGCAGAAGGGCTCCTCCTTGCCACCACCTCTCGCCACCTGCAGCGCCTCCCATAGATTCTGTGTTAGTGCCTCTGATGGGGACCTACGTGTCTCTGAGTAAGGCACTTAGACCACTATTTCTAGACTCATTGATTTTAAATGTGAACCGTTGACCTCCTGCTAAGACAGATGAGGAGTTGGCTCGTTGTCTCCACTTGCTATACCTCTCATGCCCTCTCTTCAGTATTTTTGTACCCCTATTTGTAATTTTAAACCAACGTTTCAGTCTCTACATTTGCTCTTTCCATTTCCAGTCATATCTCTTGCCACCCCTCTTTGTAAGATGAGCCATGGCTGCCTCTGCCCTTCGCTTCTCCTTTTCTCTCCACCATCTATAAAGCCGCGCCTTTACTTTCACGTTGTCAAATCAGAATATTTGCCTCCTGTTTTGTAACTGCCATTAAGTTATATGTGCTATAGCTAAAGATCGATTCTAATAGTTGAAAAACCAAAAGACCATTTATGTTACACTGACTTCGTAAGTGCACAGGGCCAAGAGGACGCCATCAGTACGTTTCCTTTCTCTTCTCCCAGTGCCATGACCCCATGCCCTTCAAAGAAAACTTGTCCAGAGTCAAATTCAAGAGGAATTCTCTGCACTATACTGTTTCAGTGGCTCAAGGCACTTTTTAACTAACTTCATATTTAAGCTCATCTACCCTAGAAAATCTGTTTTTACTATTTAATCCCTACATGGCTTGTTGACTTTATTTCCTTTCTTTTTGGCCTTTTTTTTGAGGCAGACTGGCCCTGAGCTAACATCTGTTGCCAATCTTCTCTTTTTGCTTGAGGAAGTTGTTGTTGAGCTAACATCTGTGCCAGTCTTCCTCTGTTTTGTATGTGGGACGCCGCCTCAGCATGGCTTGATGAGCAGGGCATGGGGTCTGTACCTGGGATCCGAACCCATGAAGCCTGGGCCGCCGAAGCGGAGTGCACCAACTTAACCACGATGCCACCAGGCCAGCCCCTTAATCTCCTTTCTTTACCACCTGTTCACTCAGAGTCAATAACAACAACAACACGAGTTGAGCACTGTCAACATCCAGGCCCTGTGCTGGATGCAGGGAAGGAGAGAGGCTGGGCAGGAGCTTCCACATGAGGGTCCTGTAAGGGGATCCTACAGATGTGGCCATTTCCTGGCCAGATTGTACTGTGGCCTCCTACACAGCTTGTGGGGCTGGGGATTGGTGAACAGATTCAGACACTGAGTGATAAGTTACAGTATGAAGTGATGGATTTATCCATGCTGAACAACGTGCTTGTTTAGTCACTGGGGCCTCTTCCTCCTCTCTCCCCCCACAGGACTTCAAGATGAATCAAGCACATTGAAAAGCAGCTTAGTAACTGTGACTGACTGGAGTGACTCTTCAGATGTGTAGCTGTCATCCCATGTGTCAGAAGATCCTTCCAGATGCCCACAGTATTTCACGATCACAGTATTTCCGTAATCTGCCTACAGGAGTCTAACATTCCTGCCTTGCAGTATTTCCCACAGTGACAAGGAAGATGATTCAAAGAAAAAGGGTCGCTATAGTGGCACCCAGTACAGTATTGAAAAACAAATTGTCAGCAGTATCTTGAAGTATATAAAGGTGTTTAAAACTTGTGCTGCTTAAAAATAAGTGTCATTGACGTCATAAAAAGTTTCTTCTTCAGAATGGTACTCTAATGTTTAAGTGTATTTTTTTCAACTAATTTTTAAGTGAATTTTTTTAAAACTTATAGCAAGTTTTGGTTTGAATTAAAACTCTTCTTTTTGTATCTTTCTTATGTACGTTGTCACATTGGAAGTGTTTTATTATACAATTCTATTAGTATCCTTAAAGCTGAATTAGTGAAATCAGTGAAATCTTAAGAGTATATTGCTTATTTTTCATATAGAAGTAAGTTTAGAATTACAGAAATATAGCTAGGCCCATGTTAAATACATTTTCCGAAGTACCTTGACCATGTGCAGCTTTGAGCCATTGTAAGCATGTTGTTATTAAACAATTATTTTAGAATTTTAAATACTACTTCTGCACATAATCTTTACCTTGGATATTTTATGAATAGAATGTAGCTATTTTAAATGTCGATTTAACAGAATATGAAAAGATCAAGTCCTTACTGAATTCATATGTGTATGTAGTTTTTTTCACTCTTTTTAAACGCTCAACCCATATTATAAAATACCTCAAAACTAATTTAGTTCTGTTCTTAACAATGACGTTGTCAACAGTCAAAAAGTTCATATAAACTGTTTTTTGCATTTTTTTATACTTTGTGGTACTACCTGTACGATTTCCCCAAAAAGTAACATTAACTAAATGGTTTGTTAGGTTTTAGATATCTCTTCATTTTGTCAGCCTTTCAAGTAAAGCTTCCATTACATCATTGTGACTGTGGCTGAGTTATTAGAGGTGATTTCTGGGTTAAACTTACCTCGTTAGGGGATTTAAGCTTGCCTGGGTAGCTATGCCTTATAACACGCTGATCAAAAAGTTACAACTAATTTTTTATCTGTTTCTCTCCCACCAGGCTCGTTTTTACTTGTAGTCCACTCTCATCATCTTTTAAAAACTCCCCAGAGGGGCCGTTTTACGCATTTGCTCACTTTAAGTTTGTAAAAGCTTTATTTAATAAACTCCCAGTCACATTTTCACCTGGTAGGACAGAGACAAGCAAAGCTACAAAACGCACCGCGCCTAAGAAGGCGCCCGGCCGCTGCTCTCAGCCAGCCACGTATTCAGCAGATCCTGACTGAGCTACTTGGGTTTATTCTGGGTTTTTTTAATGTGCATTATTAGTTCATTTAATTAGAACAACTTTGAGGCGTAGTTATCATTATACTCCTTGTCATAAAGATGTGAGAAACTGAGTTAATAAATCACCTGCCAAAAGCCAGACAACCAGAAAGTGACCAGAGCAGGCTTCAAACCGGGCCTCAGTTCCTGAGTTCCGTGTCTGCCACTTATTAGGTCCTGAACAGAAAGGGCTGGGGAAATGGGATGAACTTCTGCTAAGTACACCCAATATTTAAATTAAGTCGGTATGTCTGTGTCGTAAAAGCCAATCCTCTAACTCATCTGTCTAGTCCTGTCCTTTTGTCCTGCCAGATTTGGTTTGTTCGTTTTTCTCAGGACCACTGCCCTGTATTTCCCCTCACTGATGCACAGCTGATAGGTTTCTGGCCACCACAGAGCTTTTCTGTATTCTCACCCCTTACTCTCCCCAAATTCTTCAGGAACCAGAATAGTTCAGTACCGTCTAAATAGTACCTTCACCAGCACAGCCCTGAAATAAAAAATTTGTTTTAAACACACACATAAAACCCTGCCCCCTAGCACTGGCCTCTAGCACCTAACCTCCCTTCATGGCTTTCAGTCCATTTGTATTCCCGGAAAAGATATTTTAAGAATTGTCATGGTCTGGAATATATATATATATATAAATAAATATATATATATAGGTTTTTTTGGTAACAAACTTGTTTATTTCCTTTTCTTTCCATTGAGCACCTCCAAACAATGTGGTTTTCCCTTTTAAGTCTTTCATCCTTCAGGAAAATGTTATATTCATCCAAGCTGTGATTAGTATTGGAAACTGTCTTGCTCGGATATGATTACACAGATACCAATTCTTATCCATAGCTTGAAACTATATATTTTACCCTGGCCTGCCTCAGTGCAAAGTCCTGGTTTTGTCACTCACTGTGGCAAGTTACTTAAACTCTGCTTTCATTTCCGCCTCTGTCAGTTCAGGACCCTAATGGTCCTCACCTCAGAGGGCGGTTGTGAGAATGAAGTGGGTTAGGGCATGTAACGTGTTTAGAACATAGATATCGTGTGTAACTGAGAGAATGATTGCCTTTACGGGCATATGGTGAAAGAGCTGGCTCTAGGAATAAATCATTTTTTGTTCAGAGGTCACTGGAGCAATTTACATGTCTTGAAAAATGGGAAGTCTCTCCATTGCCCAGTTCCACACACAGGACCGAAGAGCCACACTGGAACTTGGCCCACTGGCTCTGAGTGAGGCAGGTATCACGCAGGCTCCGGGACTTCCTTCGTTGGCTCCAAAGTCAGCCATGACCAATGTCTCTAGCTCGGCTCTCGTTAACGCTCCACCCCAGAATCTGCTCTCTGTATCAGAGAAGCCTAAGTAGTTATTGAAGATGGATGTGCCAGATAAAGGGCAATAACGTCTTGGCCCCATTAGCCCTTCCTCGAGCCGTGGTGAATTTACCCTTATGACAGACAGGTGTAAGAGACTAGAAATCAATTCTGTGCAGCCAGTAACACGTCCGTTCAACCCAAACATCTTCTGAGGAATAGTCTCAGATTTCCCCCATACTGTTTACAAGACAGCACTCCTTATATACCTCCTGTTTAATATATGGAGGAAAAGAAATAAGGAATGGGGACAAAGATTGCAATGTTTGAATGATTAAGAAGGCTATCTTATGAATACTTCTTGAAACTTTGGTGCTAAATACATGTTCCATAAATGTATAAAATATATACAAATCCTGTAAATAACCTGTTTATTTTTTTATAGAAAGCCACAACAGAAAATGATTAGTATATAACTGTAAGAACATTTACATCCATACAATCAAAAAATTCTTCAAATTCATCTTTTAAAAACACTTCGAGTGTTAATTATTGGAGGACCTTGATGGGATCATTTTGTGAACAGTTCACTTTTATAACAAACTCAAGACACAGCTTGTACAGGTGCTCTCTTCAGACATAAGCATTTTTATCAAACTGTTTTGAAGGGTTTGTGGTTTTAAAATCTCCTTCTCCGCCATGATACTTTGTCCGGGAAGACATGACAGATGTGGCCCCATTGTATGCGTATCCCATTCTGAAAGGCAAAACACAGTTTGGAAGATTCTATTTTATACATAGGGCAAACGAAAATGGGAAGAAACTGTTTTCCCCCGATTTCTGTCATAGCTAAGTTTAAGTCTTTCCCTCATCACTTGTAGCTTTCTTCCTGCCTCTCTCTCACCCCAAGAAATACTTCAGTGTCATTTCTAAACAGTTGGTGTGACTCTCGCCCCAAGAAATACCTCAGTGTCATTTCTAAACAGTTGGTGTGACAAAGAGAATGTCTGCAGCAGAAACACGGCTTGTTCACTTGTCAATTATTCTCCTTTAAAACTCATCTTCCTCGAACCCAGGAGACCCCAGTGACCTTCAGAAGCAGTTTCTGCTCATGTGAAAATTATATGAGGCCTAACTGAACAATATGCCCGTGAAGCTAGACCCATATTTCTACTTACAGAAATAGCTTTGGAATGTAAGAATGATGAGCTCTGTTTTTTAATTAGCTATAATTAACTATTCTGTTGAATATAATATTTACTATATTTAACATTATATTTACTACATATTCCTAACCTTTCCCAATACTGGGTTTTTGAAGTTTCTAAGAACCATATGAACTATCTATAATTTGTCCCACATGTCATTACTTAGAATAGTATTGTACTTTTTAACGGGTTATTTTTGTCTCTTTTTCATACCTGGGTGTTTTGTTGTTGTCAGATATTGAAAAGCAAAATATGATACCACCAATTATGCAGAGTGAGGCTCCCGCCCATCCAATGAACAGAGCAGCTCCTAATTCATACCTGTGAGGAAGTATTACACAAGTATTATGGCTTACTTATTTGGGGAGTAAATAGTATTTAACACTACTAGCCAACATTTACTAAATGCTCATTTAAATTTTTGCTATTGGAGCTTGTAGAGAAGTAATAACACCTTGTATCTATATAATGCTTTAAACTTTCCTCAAAGTATTTCTATAGCTATCGCTTGATTATATCTCCCCAAAAGGAAGCTGAAGGGATCCCTGCAGGCAAAGTCAGTGCAAAGCCAGCTGAAGCCTGGGCCTCCAGGTCAGGGAGCATCCTTCCTCTGAGTTCTGCCTGAAGCTCACAAAGCTTTCCATCCATTTATTCTGTTGCAAAGGGTAAATTATTTAGGCAGGCTGCAGTTAGAAAAAGTAAGGTTGCCTTTGCTTTCATTTTAGTTTAATTCAGTAAATGTTTATTAAGCACCTGCTGTGTGCAAATCATGGTGGGAGGTGCTGAAGGACGGCAGAATATGCCACTCCAAACATGCCACTTTGCCAGAAGGATGATTTTGAGCTGAAGGCAAGTGAGAAAAAGCAGATACAAGAAAAGCTCTCTACGCTTGTATTTGCCTAAAAGCAGGACATAAACTTGTAAAGGTGTCCCCTTCTCTACCAGGAAGGGCAGACGTTAATCACCAGAGACAACTCTAGACCCTAATCAGCCCACAGAGGACACCAGAGGAATCTACATTGCTAACTAGGCTTTATGTCCCATTAGTTCCCCTATATATCTGCCTTCCCACAATTTGCCACCCTAGAAACTAAAGTCCTTTCCTTTGTCTTGTCACTTCTCTACAAATTTATTGTCCTTCTCTTAAGATGCTATGTGAGCCCCAGTTCTAACCGCCCCTCTGAGTTACTCATCACTGGGTACTCCCATGTGTATGTGTGATGCACATGTTAATAAACTCTCTTTTTCTCCTGTTCATCTGTCTTTTGTCAGTCTAATTTACAGGGTCCCAGCAGAGAAGCTAGGAGAGTGGAGGGAAAAAAAGTTGTTTTTCCTCCTCTGCAGTGCCCATAAAAGGTCAGTCACAGATACAACATCATCTTGCTTATCACTACAATCTAGTGGCAGATCAATAAAAAATAACCTTCATTTAGTGATAGATTGCTAGTAAGTGTCTCCTAGATGGCAGGCCACCGTACTAGGCTGATGACTGGAGCAGATGCAAAGACAAGACAGCCCCTGCCTTGGGGAGGTCAGCATACAAAGGTACAAGTAATGCTGCTAAGAATAAAAAACAAAATCAGAGTGGAGGGCTAGAGGAAACCCTTTCAGGGGAGGTGAGCAGAGAAACAAATAAGGAATGAGAAACATATACCAAGATCCTAGGGGCCATGCGTTCTCATACTTGCCTAGCATCTTCCTGAAGAATAGTTTTGGTTTTTTTTAATAAATAAGTGATTCTCACTTTTTTGGCCCATAGACCTCCATTGCGAGGCAAAAACAGATGGATGCCATTCCCTCCCTAATGGTGCTTTTCATTGTACAATGAAGTTGGAGTGGGAAGGATCTGTTTGATCATACAGAATCCACAGAGGAGCCAAGAGAGGAAAATAGGAGGTGAGGGTAAGAAAGGGAAAGAGGGGCCAAGGTTGGCTCCCTCCCCGGCCTGCCCCCCTCTGCCAGGTGCAGGGCCAGGGCTCTGCTTAGGTATCAGGGCCACACGGCGCTGGGGCAGCGGCTGCTGTGAGCCACCTGTGCCTGTCCTGAGCTTTGCCTCATCCTTTCTACATGCATGTTACTATGTTACTATGTCTGAACTCCGGTCTGGGCATGGGCAGCCTTTCTGATGTGGTTTGAGTCCCAGCAGTGGTAGTGTAACTGCGTGGCCCCAGTCACTAGCTAGCAGGAGCAGAAAGCAACATTTACAGATAAGGGACTTATAGTCCCCTCGCCTATTTTCAGATCTGGCCACCGAGGCAATTTCCTGGTGTGCACTTGCAATTGGGATGGGTGCTGTACAGAGTACATAAGCCCTGCAATCCCCTGTTTCTCACTCTTGGGAAATTTCCTGGGGAATCGGGATGACAGCTGAAGCAAGGAATAACTGCAACAGAACAACTGGGAGCAAGCACCTCATCCCGCACTGCAGGGCTGACTAGGCTCTGGGAATCGAGAAACTTCCCCAGCTGCTCCCATCAGAGGCAATGGCAGAAACAGAAGGTCGGCGTAAGTGGGGGGAAAAACAACTTCCATCCGCACCAAAAAACAGCCCAAAAGAGGACTGAAGAGAGAAGTGCACAGGTGAAAGAGAAAAGAGCTGGCCAGATCAGGAGTGTTACACTGGTAGCTTTACAAAAGATACCTTCATTAAATACCATGTTATACATCTAAAAAGGATATCCTGTATTTCCACAATCAGCCCGCTTTTATGGTGTTTGAACGAGATTATGCACATAGGACAAACACAGGGCCTGCCAAGTTGCGGGTGCGCGTCACTTGACCTCTTTAGAACATCTGGAAGTCGTGCAGTCAGTTGGCCTCACATTCATCCATTGTCATCCTTTTACTGCGAAGACAACTAAAGGAACGAGCTGACTGAAGAATTCTACTTGGAGGACCTTATTATAGGATTACAATTTCATGACACTTCCTGTTTTTCCCCCTGGTGTTGAGGCTATCTTCTCTCCTGAAACTGTGCCTTAGTATTACTCTTAGTAATACTGAGTCTGAGATTTTTCCTAAAATATTTAGCTTTCTAAAATAGGATGCCAGTGCCAGCTACCATGGTTGATTAAAAATAAGTCTCTAATTCATAGTGGTCAGTTGGAGGTGAAGGTGATAGAAATCACAAACCACAGCTCGGCACTAGGGTTTCGTTTAAAGGAACATACAACACACGTGCACAGTGTGGTTACAGATGAGGATAAATTACCCAGGCAGCTCCAGTGTCGGGAATTATGTCTTTATATTCATTTAAGCATCTTAAAACTTTCTGAAGGGATTTAGGAATCATGAATTTGGCTTATATTAAAAACTGGTTCACTTATTCCTGTTCTAAATATATTTTAATTTTCTTTACGTCACTAAATATAGACTCTATTCCAAGGAAAATATCATTTCCATTTGAATTCCTTGTGAATTTTGTCAGACACAGACATTTAACAAATAGTACTGGTTCAGGGTTGAAGTCTTTAAGAGACTCCACGTCTACACCAATAACTTTTAACAATTTGGATGTAAGGGCTTTTGTGACTTAATTCTTTCTCTTCCAGAAACAACTTCTTCATTCTGTTGAAAGACACGTATAGCAGACTAACTCCACAGCAACTTGAACACACACCGATCAGTGTGCGTGATCTGGCAAAAAACGGACCTGTATTACTGAGAGACAGGATTGAGAGGGAGCAATGCAATATCCACCCAGATTTGTTCCAAGGCACACCTCCTGATTGGGAAACTTCATCTCTGCCTAGAAGTCTTTCTTCATTTTTGGCAATGCTAAGAAGCTGACTTCAACACCTCAGAAGATTATCCAAATTTCAGATGATCTGTTGCAAGTCTTTCTTCTGTTTACAACACCCTCTGAACCCAGACCAGCTTTCCCACTCAGGGCGTGGCCTCTTTATGGAGCTGTCACAATCACCAACATTTCTTCATTATTCTGAAAGGCTGATCTATGATCATCAGGTGGAGGACAGAACTTCGTTTATAGATCAGAACATTGTTTTGGGAGCATCTCTCAGACATTCTCTCAGTTGGTAAGACTAATCACAAGCTGCCTACATGACACTGCTGGTGGGAATGCAAACTGGTGCAGTCACTATGAGAAATAGCATGGAAATTTCTCAAAAAACTAAAAATAGAACTACCATATGACCCAGCTATACTATGACTGGGTATTTAGCCAAAAAACTTGAAATCAGTAATTCAAAGAGACTTATGTATCCCTATGTTCACTGCAGTATTACTCACAATAGCCAAGATGTAGAAGCAACCCAAGTGCCCATCAACTGATGAATGGATAAAGAATATATGATATATATATATATACACAACAGAATACAACTCAGCCATAAAAAAGACAAAATTGTCCAATTTGCAACATGGACGGACCTTGAGGGTATTATGTTAAGCAAAATAAGCCAGACAGAGAAAGACAAACACCGCATGATTTCATTCATATACGGAAGACAAACATATGGACAAAGAGAACAGATTAGTGGTTACCAGAGGGGAAGGGGGTTGGGGGTGGGAATAAGGGGTAAAGGGGCACATATACATGGAGACTGACAAATAAAAATATACACTGGAGATTTCACAATGTTATAAACTATTATGACCTCAATAAAATAATAAAAAACAACAAAAAACCCTGCCTGTATGACTTTAATTCACTTATGTAATTGAATAATTGAATGCAAATTTAGTAAATAAATAATAGGGAAAAATGTACTTCTATACAGAGACATTAAAATAGATTTAATCACCCAAAATCTTCCCTGAAAAGAACCGTAAGGATCTAAGGCATTAAAGTGTACTCTGAACTACTGGGTGAAGTTCTTCTCATCCACCTGTGCCTGGGACTCCAGGCTGTGGCTCACACCTCTCACTTCATCTTGAGAGAGACAAGGCTTGAACCCCGTTGGTGGCCTGATTCTGATGCTTCACCTCATATGTCAGTCCTGTAACCTTCACAGTAAATGCTGAGGGAATGGATTGAGGAACACCTCATTTTCACCTCCCATTTTTGTCTTCCTTGCACCCAAAGCCCTGTTATGACTTGACTTGCCATCCACAGGGAGCTGGTGTAGCCTGCCCTGGTCACCCTCGCAGAAAAGACAGGCCAGGCACTGTGCTCAGTCATGGGTTTCAGGGTGAATGAGACGCAGCTCTGTTCTCAAGGATCTTAAAGGCTAGTGGGGATAGTCCGACATTAAGCGAATAAATATAAAGCATAATGAAACAATGATAGAGTCAGAAGAGCATGTTTTTGCAAAGTAAACATCACCTCTTCTCCCAGATCCATATTGATATGGGTCAAGTAAATGTCCCTGATAACAACAGCTACTATTCCTGTTGGTTCATGGTACTAGCATTTCTGTGTGTGCGTGCTAAGATTTTTTTACATAGGTTATCATATTCAATCTCCATTACAATCCTGAGAGAGATGTCTTACTATCCTCATTTTACAAATGAGGAAACTGAAGCTCAGGGAGATTAAATTACTTTCCCCATATCTCAGCTAAGTAAATGGTAGAAGTAGGATTTAAAACACATAACTGTGATTCCAAACCCCAAGATCTTAACCATTACTCCTTTTCCCTGTTATATACAACTTAGCTAAGTAAAGATTTTATTAATATATAAAAAAACAAAAATACAGGGCCAGGCCCAGCGGCATAGTGGTTAAGTTCGCATGCTCTGTTTTAGTGGCCCTGGGTTCATGGGTTCGGATCCCAGGCGCAGACCTGGCACCACTCGTCAAGCCATGCTGTGGCAGCATCCAACATAAAAAAGAGAGGAAGACTGGCACAGATGTTAGTTCAGGGCCAATCTTCCTCACAAAACAAACAAACAAACAAAATCCCCTCACAATCAATGCAATGTATTTTTAGCTGTCGTTTCAGAACAATGTGAGTTCTCTCTCTCCCCAGCTCATTATGTTCTCAGCGGCTCAGGACCTCTGGGGTATGGAATGTTCTGTGAATTCCCTCAGGCTGTCTTCTCACCCAGCACAGAAAGAGGTGAGAGTGGTAATTAAAGTCAGGGCATGCTGGACTTGAAAAAGAGAAAATGCAACTCCTCCAAAACAAAACAAAAACTGTTTAACGAATGGGAAAACAAACTCATCCTTTTACGCTCGCCAGGTCTTTTGACATCCAGGATAGTGTTTTTTTAAACGTACTGTCCTACCCCTCATTTTAATCAAGAGTGGTATCAGCCAAAATAATATTCCAGTTACCTTAAAACAACTGAATATGCGGGGGGGGGGGGGGGATGGGGGGAGAGTTTAAAGTTTAGAAAGTACACCCATATAATATCAATGCTAACATTTTAAAAATGAATTCCATTGGTACGCCATTCTTGTAAAGATTACTATCTAAAGCAAACTTTCCTCGACTCACAGGCTTATGTAATCCGAGGTCTGTAGAGCTGCATTAATGGATTTTTAATGGATTTTTATATTTAAAAACTATTCTACGGGCATTAGCTTCAAACACACATTTTCCCTAAATACGCCACATTTTTGGGGTCTCAGTTACCAGAAGTGGGCTGTTTAGTGCCCAGTGACGTGTTTATCTCCAGGAGGCCATCTATGCAATTCGAATCAGTTCAGGGCTCTCTCACACTGCCTGGAGGATCCCAAAGGATTTCTCACCCAATGTTTCCCACGAGACTTATAAAATAGTGGCCCGGGTCTGCCAAATGGTGGCTAAAGTAGAAAGAGATAATTTAAATAAGTGTCTACTTATATATGGAAGCTTCATGGAGAATTCTCAAAATTTTTTTTGGTGCCAATTCTAAGTTGCTTGTCTGTGGCTAGTTGATAACAGACATGCATGCCTTACCTTTCTGTGTGCAATGATTTATCATTAGGACAGTTTAGAATTCTACAAACTGTAACTATTAATAACAAGTAACACTTACGGATCACCTCCCACGTGCCGCTGTGGTGGGGGCTTTCTAAGTGTTATTTTCTTCAACCCCGTTAACATCCAGAAGGAGGAGGTGCTTCTTTGTTATCCAGGCGAGACATCTGCATCTTCGCTAAGGTTACAGAGGACCAATGGCTAGGGCCGGGGCAGAGCAGAGGTCTAACTCGAAAACCTGCCTCTTAACCTCTCTGCCCTTCCCTCTCTAACCCTGTGTGAAGCGCACAGTGAGCGTCTTTATAGGAGATCTAATTCTTGCCAATTATTCACGGAAATTTCAAAAACCATCCACAGTATAACTTAATATAATATTACCCCAAGTAAATTGTCACTTAAAAGGCACATCTCACGTCCCCAAAATCACATAGTTCAACTCAAGCACAAATCTTTTGTTTAGCAATGTCCATGCCATTGATCTCCATTCGTGTGGATAATTGGGAGTTTACTGGGCCTTGATTTCTGCGAGAAATAATATGAGTCATAAAACTCAAAGTAGGCACAATAACATGTTACACGCAAACTTTGAAGTCTGAATAAACTGACATTGCAGAGGGGGCTGTGCTTCAAGATAGGAAATTCCTAAAACAACCAGTGCTGTCCTGAGATCCCTGAGAGGGTGACCAGCTCTGCTGAGCACAGGTCAAGAATCTGTGTGTGCGGAGGCGGGTGTGCTCATCTGTTTGTGATGAGGGAAAAATATACAGATGGACTGCAGCAAAAAAGCCTGGGTCGATTAAAGGCGTATCCTGCATTTTATCCAGAATCCTCAACAGCCAACCTGAAAACATTTTAGAATCGAAGCAGGTGTTGGGGAAGGTGCATGCAGGATGAGTTCTCACGAGAAGGGTCTCGAGTATCTATCCGTTTGACAGTTTCAGTCCGTTGCCTATCTCTTACCTTGCTGTAACCGAGGTGCCCAGAAATAAAGAGAAGAAATTACACAGGCCTTGCTTCTTTTACATGGTTTCGTACTAGGTCCCTTTCAAACCTGCCTTCTACTTGAGAGCCAAGCATCTTACATTTATCCTTTCTACTAGGCCTTCAACATCTCGATAGACATTTCTCTATGGCTAATCTTAATATACCATATAAGGTAATCAACTGCTATATTAACGTACTCTGCTTAAAAGTCAGTACCCTGAAAAATAATAACTAACATTTCTTGAGTGCTTACTATGTGCTAGACACAGTTCTAAACAGTTGAAACGTACTGTCTCATTTAATCCTCACAACAAACTTATAGTCCCCATTATCTCTATCTTACCGATGAGGAACACAGGACACAGAAAGAATAAGTAACTTCATCAAGGTTACACAGCTGACAAGTGGCAGGGTTAGGTTTACTGGATCCTGGGTCCTCACCCTTAAACAATATATGTATGCTGCCTCTTCTCCCCATTCCTTTAACCAAATTTCCACAAGCAGGCTCAGTCTTTCCACTCCAAGAGAGATGCAGACAGAGAGACAGACAGTCATACACCACTGCTGTAAATGTCATGGAGCAGGGACTAGTTACAAGAGATTCCAAAATCAGGTCTCTTTTTGGAGATGCTCCTGGTCTGGTTTGGGAGACAAATCAATAAGCAAGTGCTAACTGCCCAGCAGGATTATGACAGAACCACAAGCTGCAACAGGAGCACCTAGGAGGGCAGCTCACCCAGAATGCGAGTCCTGCAGGATAAGCAGGGGTTGGCCAAGATGGGAAAAGGAGAGGAAAGGAGGCGGTAGTGTCAAAGCGGAGACAACAGAAAGCATGGCAAACTGGTAGGAATTGTGACTTCACATGCTGGTCAGTAAAAACAAAACACAGTTGCCAAACACTTGGTTTCCAAGTAGATTTTTCAGGCATGCCAGCAGAACAAAAGCTTCAGAGCCGTTCTGGTGATCGGAGGCAGCCGGGGCTACCACTGAACAAAGTGAAGTCACAGAATAATGCCTTCTTAATATTAACAATGAAGTCCACTTTGTTCTTAACATTTGGCTCTTCTGTGGAATCCCTTATCCAACAATGTATGAGCTGTTAACCAACATTGATTCCTTCTCCAAATAATCTCATGAATGGAGTAAGCTTAAATAAACAAACATCCATAATTTATTAAATTATAATAAGGACAGGAGATGAAAGTTAAATATCTTGGCAAGGTCACTTAGCGAGATCAATATCCCTTTCAATGTCACCCAGGAAAATGTGTGTAATGTAGAAATGTGCTTCTTGAATTGTCTATTGTTCATTTAACTTGACCGATAACAAAATGAGATAATTTATCAAAAAGGAGACAGCTATTTATTTCTAACTATTATATAGCCACAATAGTGAAAAGATTTTACCTAAGTAAAGCTTAAATCCTAAAGTAGAAAATAAATATATTGCAAGAATGAAGAGTGTGCTAGAGATGAATAACTCCATGGTTTTAAAAAGTCGGAAAATGGAAAAGCCTGGAGGATGATAAGCCCCAAACATGAGAATAGCTGAGCCAAAACACGACTGATAAATCTCCTATACTAAAAGAGAATAAGTCTAAGATCACAATGTCCTGTTTCCTCGATTAGGGCAATGGGTTTAGCGCTCTAACTTTGCATGACTTAAAAAGAAGTTTCTTTATGTCAATCAATTCTTACTTGGAACGGTTTATTTAAGAAAACAAAGCAAGACATTCAGGAAGTTAGTGGTTTGGACAACAAAGCAATGGTGGGAGTACTGTCATTAAATTTCAGCACCCTGGTGATGAATCACACCAAGGGGGGTCTGTTAGCATCAGCGTGCAGGAGGGTAGATTTTCTTTGGATTGGTAGGTTCCGTTTTAATAAAAAAGAGGAAGCTGGTTTGAAACAGCCCAAAGGGAAGAGTTAAGAAATAGTTTTCAAGGCTTTACAGGAGCCGTCCTGGAGTCATAAAACATAACCTCAACTTGAATGAAAGCAAGGAAGCAAAACAAAAGAAAAAAAATAGGGAAATGGCAGAACACAACCACAGCCAGATGAAACTCTTTCAAGATTGCCATTCTGTCAAACGATTGTAGCTTGGAAGAAAAATCTTCCCAGATAAGTGTTGGGAAAAGGAGGGTTTCAAAATAAACAGTCACCAAACACAGAGCCATACTGTTGGCAGTGTGACTGCCACAATCTTTACTCCAACCAAACACTGGAAGCCACTCATTTTTTTCTCATCAACAAGGCGCCTACCGAGTTCCCTGCACATAGTAGGAATGTAGCAGGAACTTTGTGGATGAGCTTAGTTCTGTGTTTCTAACTTAGGGAACCAAGGTGAGCCATACAGAGGGAGATCTTAGAAATCTACAAAGAAGATTCAATTAATACAGTATAGAATTCTTAAGAAAAATAACAGTAGCAACAAAACCAGGTTCTGAGGAATGAATCGTTTTTGAGTGCATTTTAGGGCTTGGGTGTGGAAGAGCAAGTATTTGCTCACCAGAAATCTAAACCAGAGAGTGTGGCAAGCAACCACCTCTTGCTGCCCTTCCCAAGGGCCCAACACACGCGTCCCTGTGCCACAGCCATGCCTTCTAAGGCTGGAGGGAGAGACGTTACTTGGCAGTAGCTAGCTTTGGGAAGATTAACCTATGATAAGGATGGGAAGAGGAGAGTGAGCTTCGATCTCCATCCTCTCGGGGGCTTCCTCAGTCTGCTGAGCCAACAGGAAGCTTTTCCGCTAACCCTGAAAGGACTAGCTCTACAGATAAGAGTTTCACTTACCAGTCACCATGCTGGGCAAATAAGACAGATGAAATAGATGTTTTCTGACCTCAAGAACTTACTCTCACGCAGGTCAGTGATGACACCAGAGAAAGTCAGAACCCTCCTACGGTGGCGCCCTCCATGTCCCAGCTCTGCTAGGGCTAGCCCCACCTTTAGCTTTGATTCTCCGAGATATTCCTCTAAGTTCACGTACAAACTGAATCAGAGGCACTGATTACTAAAGTCTAGAAATGCCAGCTAAGGAAGTGCTATCCCCTAGAATGTGCCAAATCAAAATCTTGCTTTAAAGATGATATTTTACGCCTACATGCCCAGAAACTGATGATTGGATAAAGAAGATGTGGTATATATACACAATGGAATACTACTCAGCCATAAAAAAAGACGAAATTGGCCCATTCACAACAACATGGATGGACCTCGAGGGCATTATGTTAAGCGAAATAAGTCAGTCAGAGAAAGACGAACTCTATATGACTCCACTCATAGGTGGAAATTAGTATATTGAGAAGGAGATCTGATCGGTGGTTACCAGGGAAAAGGGGGGGTGGGGGGAGGGTACGGAGGGGGAAGTGGTGTACCCACAACATGACTAACAAAAATGTACAACTGAAATCTCACAAGGTTGTAATCTATCATAACATTAATAAAAAAAAAAAAAAAAAAAGATGATATTTTACGACCCACGAAACCTGTTTATTTTGTGTTGATAGCCAATTTGCAGCTTATTAATCTTCCTAATTTTCATCTCTTTCTCCTCCCCTAGAGGTGTCGATAAAGGGAAAAGAGATGAAGTCAAGTTAGTCGATTTGTTGGTTTTTACAGAAGTGAGTTTTATTTAAATGAAGTCTATGAATTCCTATAGATGTCACATGTCATTTTCATACCTCTTTTCTACTATTGTGGGTAATTAGAATCTGATCATATTTACAGTTCTCAGGCCTTGATAATTCCTTGATCCAAGTGGATTTTATGTAAGTCATAGAGGGCCTTGCTTTGTGCAGGCCACTGCTGGGGATACAGGTGTGAATGGGCTCTGATCTCAAGGAGCTAAATGTTCTCAATATGCAGGTTTTTAAAAATAAAGTCTATATTTTCTTTAAGGCCTTAGTGTGAAGGGCCTATTATTTGTAAATATTACTAATTTGTAAGCCATGTTGTTATTTATAACCCCTAGCTATATTTTTAATAAGCTAAATTGCAGATGTTATATTTTTAAGTCACCGCAGAAAAGGGCTAATAAAGACATCTATAAAGATAAGCCACATCTTAAATACTACAACCAATTACAAAGCAATCTTAATAATAGCTAATACAATACAGTAATAGCTTATACAAGGTGTTTGCTCTTTTCTAATGAGTGCTAAGCATATATACACACAGTCTTAATTCTCACAGCAAAACTAGCAGAGGGGCACTATAATTATCCTGATTTTACAGATGAGAATAGAGACACAGAGAGAGAGAGAGCAGGCATAGATAGAGGAAAGCTGGGAGGCTATTAGTGGGCATGGAATAGTTCAACACAGCACCAGGAATGCGGAAAAGAGGAACACCTTTCAGAGTCCGTCATTATCGAACGGAGCTTAACCAAAATCTGAAAGGGGAATAAGAAATTCCAATCATACTAAACTGAATTAGGCGACCGAGCATACAGCAAGCACAGAAAAAAATCACACAAAGAACAGGGTTAAGTTACTATGCCCACATAAATTAGCCTGGACCTTTTGAGGAAAGATGACAACGACTGTTAAGATTCCGACAAAGACATCCTTAATAATGGTCAGGAAAATAAAAACAGCGATGTAGAAAAGACAATACAGAAAAGTCAGCAATGTCTTTAATAAAATAAACCATGAGAAAATACAGCTTCGTTGTATATTTATGATACTGAAGCCTGAAATAAAAATGTATCATTTAAATATAATATTGAAATAAAAAATGATACTACATTTAAGTATCAATAAAATGTTTCTCATCTTCAGGAGCATAGTCTCAGTTTTCATCTCCCTTTTTGGTGTCATCTACACCTGCGCAAATCTCATTACCAAAAACCAGTTAGGAGAAAATTCATAAATCAGGACGCATTTTTTTAACATTCACAAGGGAGTAAAAGTTACACTGGGGTCTAAAACAGTCATTTTTGTTTTCCATTTAATACAATTTTAAACAGTTTTTTGAAACGTACAAAAGAAACTCCCTTGATGAAAAATATACATAGTATATTGTCACAAAAGTTGTGAAACAGAACATTAGGAATCACGCCTTTTAGAGCACGTGTGCCTGGTGTGAATCCCAGTTCACTCAGCCTGCTAGTTTAGTCCAAATTCCTTTGGGCAGTTTACTTGACCTCTTTCCTCAACTTTAAAAAAGGTAGTACACCAAGAGAACCTCCTTCATAAGGCTGTTGTAAGAATAAAATAAACTATAAAATAAAACAATATTTGCTGTGCTCTGGTTGGTACATAGTAGGGACTCAACATGTGCTGCTGATTATTTTCATTATATTTTGTTATATAAGCATTTACTATTTACGCATAAAAGATACTAAAGACAAAACTAGAAAATCAATTTCCTGAAGATTCTTAAATCCACTGGAAAAAAATAATGCACACCTGACCTGCTATTTTAGTAACGACTTTTAAAAAATCCTATAACATTTGATCTGAAAACTGAAAGAAAATCACCAGCCCGGTTGACAGCAATACACATGCATACACATGTGGCCTTCTACAGAGGTATGTGGGTATATTCTCAGGGAAGGCAAAATATTTGATATGTTATTATTTCTAGTTTGATATTCCTGGGGTTTTCCAAATGCAAAAAAAAAAAGCCTGGAGAAACTATAAAAAGCAATAGCACATAGTTAAAAAACAGCAACAACAAACAAGCTGATGTGTAAATGCCAAAGCATTCACCTGCAGCCGAGACCGGTCACATGTGGGTGTCTGCACCACTCCTAGAGCATTTTTTAAAAATCCTACATCATGTACAGTTTCTTGATAAAGGTTTACTGGGGGGAGCTTGTGAAGGCCGTAGTTAACAGAGCAAATTTAAAAGACTAATTCATAAAATCAGCCCAGAGACTAGCATCCGGCAAATATTGTTTTGGATGGACAACCATCAAGGTAAGCTTTTAATTTTCTATTGTCACACTCCATCACTCCTTCTTCCCCATCTTACGCCTCTCTTCCACTTTTCCTCCTCTTGACTTCAATTTGTAGTAAACTTCAGATGAAGTTTAGAGTTCTAAATCCTTTGCCTTGAGCTATTTAGAGACAAGAGACTATGTAACACAAATGCAGTAATTAAATGCATCTTTTGCCAAAGTAGCACATAAAATGTTTACTCGAGTGATGTCATAAAATACCATTTATCAGTATGTCTCACTTTCATAAGCCACATAAGAAACTTATGTATCTTAATTTAGAATATGTATATACATTTCCTGCGAGCTAGAAACACACAGACTGAGGAGAGTACTTACTTTTGTTCAATAAAGAGCGGATCAAAGAATTCCGTTGTGATTTTGTTTGCATACAGTGAACAACCTGTCATTGAGCACAGCCCTAAGAAGTATCAGAGGGAAAGTACTATGGTTAGTGTTATTTCATGAACATGGTGAAGCATCTTGTTTGGAAGAAAGTTACTATTTACCTGACAGTATGAATACGATCCCAGCCAAACAAGCCATTTTTGCTTTGGCTTTATCTGAGCCTCCGACTTTGGTGCACTTCATTCCAAAGAGGGCAAATATGGAACCAAAAAAGCCCAGGCTGACAGCGGCAATCATAAGTCCTCTACATGCCTGGATATAACCTGCAATTACAGAAGTCATTGACATCAAAATAAAATATGTGGCTGTCCAGGGAGAAATCCTCATTTTCCACTGTCCTTCTGAATGACTGTTCTGTTTTCTGAAGAAATAACCATAGTGGTTAAAACACAAGGTAAGGCAAGAAAGTTCATCTATATGGAGAGCCTGTGCTATGCCACACACTTTTAAGTTTGGTGTATGCACAATCTTCAAGATAGATCTCTGAGTGTAATTATTCCCATACTCACAGATGAGGAAACTGAGACACACACAGGTTATATAATATGCCAGAGATGAGTCAATAGGAGGGAAAAATGGATTTCATCCAGATCTGACTACAAAACCCATGCAACACTGTCTTTTACAGTGAGAAACATCCTCTTCCACTCTCCCAATCCTCTTACTTCTTTGCACTTGAGAACTTTTAAATAGATGTTTTAATGGTTTTGACATTATAAAATTTATAATTGGGCAGCAAGGCCTCCCAAAGAATCAAACCTGATATTAGTGAAAGCTGAGACCAACTGGAATATCATCATGAACCATGAGGAGTCTTTATCAAGTAGTACTTTAATGACATTTTATTGTTTTCAGGGCACAAATAATAAAATTGGGCTTTAAAAAGCATTGGTAGTGGAATTTTTATAATTAGAAGAATTTTTATAATTATGAAATTAATTTAAATCTGTTTGCATATAAACAGAAGCTTTCAAAGTACCCTAAAAGCCTGTTCGATTGGTTTGTTTGATCATTCCTCCTGTACCATTCATTTCCTTAGTCATATATTTTTATTTGCATAGCCAGGGTGATGGTAAACTTCAGACACTTTTGTCCAGACTCTAACAAATTTTAATCAATAGGATTTAAACAAACAAACTTTTACCACATAAGGTGATTTTCATTTTGGCCTGAAACAATGCCCTATTTCAATCTGAAATAGTGATGGTACATACTAGGTGTAACTAAATACTTGTTAAGCAAACGAACATATATGCACATCAAATTTACATTTGGGATTAAACGTTTTAATTTGAAAAAACTCATAAATGCCAAGATATAGCAAGTCATTTATTATTAGTATTCAGGCAAAGCCTACGATAAATAATTCTAAGACTAGGATAATCATAAATTCAGGAAATAATGCTGGCAAGTATCCTCCAGTCCACATTTCTTTGGGAAAGAATGAACCTTTAAGGTTTAACTCTACTTCTCAGATCCATTCGGAAGAGTACACAGACGATGCTCTGTTTAATTGAAACAAATTTGCACCCCTACAAACACAGACTGCTATGACAATGTTCTTCCACTTTATAGTGTGAACTATTTCCAGACAGAAAGGAATTCCACTGATGGCGAAGCTACCAAAAACATGAGAAATTTATTTTTAGCAAAACAGGATAATAGAGGCTTATTTTGGTAGCAGTAATCACGCTGCAGGGCGATCTGGGTGTCTGCTGCCAAATACTGACTCGGGTCTCTTCTAAATTTCAACCCTCAAGTCGCCCAGCCAGAACCCAGGGAGCAGGCAGAAGCACAGACAGAGAGACGAGCCTGTTAGTTCCTTGCAAGATTAGAGACAGTCTACCAGGACAACCACAACTGGCTCATCATTTCCCAGCAAAGCTACTGGGACAGTGTGGTTTCATCATTTTTTGAGATTTATCTTAATCTTTGGTTTTGAGGTGTTTTAGCTGACTCTGACTGTAATCACTAAGCAGGCAAAGCAGTTTGTGTGATGATACCTCTATAATATAAGTGTAAAAAGAAACTATCTTAGGAAACCTTATCATGCCCCATAATTTGCATTTACTTTAGTAATCTTATAGGTTTTATGGATAGATAATGCAAGAGCCTGGAAAAAGGCTAAATCCTACAACCCGATCATTTAGAACACGGAATGCATTTTCCCAGATGGTTCACAGTGGTGAGAATCCCAAGCCGACGCATTCAATCCTTCACATTCCTGGGAAAATAACAGCAGTCTTTAAACTTTATTTAACCACTACTCGTAACGTTTTTTCTGAGTTTCTCACCCCGTTCTCCCGTCTCAGAACCCGTCTCTGGGCACAGGTCCGAGAGGAGAGATGGACAGAGCAGGTTCTGATGCAGTTAGGTCCCTCTGCAGTACCCCCCAGAACCCTGACTTGGAGAGGAAGGCACCTCTCTCTGACATGAGAAAAATAGCAGTAACTTGCTAACTTGTCACATGCACAAAAGAAGGCATCTTACCAGCACAGTCACTGGCTAGGTTTTCTGAAACAGGGAGCAAAGAGCAGGGATTGGGGTTCCTGGAATAAACTCCCCTGCCACCCGCAAATGGAATCGAATTGTTGGTAAGCCTGAGGTTTGTAAATTAGGGGCTATCACTCCTTAAAACATCCTCATACTTAGGCCTTAGGGGACTTCCAACAAACTCTTCCAGAGTTTATCTTTTGCAAAGTAGACCGGTACAACCTTGCTTTTTAACAGTTCCGGAGGGCAAAACTTATAAGTAGCGCCATCAAGTGAAGTGGTAGTAAAAACCTAGTCAAGGAGGCCATTATTTTTGACAGGCCTAATTTACTGACACCGTTAATAGCTCATTAACACATTAAAGTGCTGAGGCATGAACATATTTACTTAGAAGTTCTCTGAAGTATAATTTATAGTTAATTCTCTTGGAAGAAATGGCAAACATTCCCACTAACAAAAATAGATGGCATGTATTAAAAACAACCTGGCTGAAAATGATTCTCAGCGGAAGTTCAAGTGGTGCTTGGAAAGAACAGGGGTTAGCAATAAACAGAAATCATTAGCTCATTCAACCGTGAAATGTCCAATTAGTAAAATACAGCGACTTTAATGAATTCTGTTGGAGGAAACCTTCACGGTGTCCCTTAAAAGTTGTGTTTCCCGAATGATGTGTACCTTATTTTCCATTTCAAACCAGCTAGAAAGAAAACAGCCACTTGGTGGAGACAATTCGCTTGTAGCACACGTGCTAGCTGCTGAATTGGAAGAGGAAAAGTGCTTTTCTTATGCTAGTAGTTTTGCATACTTTTTGCAAATCCTTTGAAAGAAGAGTGGTGCAGGGCAGGCATACACTGTGAATTTCAGCTCTGGTTCTTTTATTTACCTCCTGGCTTCTATTTACACTCAAAACCCAATGCTCTTCACGGTGCGTTGATTTCTTGCTCTTCTCCCTTGTCCCCCAACTGTCCTACAGAAGGAAGTGTGGTATCTGGCATGCTGTCTCAGGCAACAATACAGTTACAACAAAAGAACACGCTTAGGACACTAACTGTCAATCCCATATTCCTGAATGAAAACCACAGAAACAAGAACAGGCCTGTTCAAAGCATCTACCTGGATGTGTGCTCCGCACAGCACAGGAAATTGAACAGTAATTCTAGGGAACCAACAGCGACCCAACTACTTATTTTACACAACAGGACACAGACCTGGGTATCACCCATCTAAACCCAGACACGTATTCCCTTATAGAGGTTCCATCAAATACCACGTTGAGGAACCGTTCGTTTTTTGTGGCAAGCATCATCTTAGGGAAATTAAATCTTGTCTTTTATTTACTCAGCTATGCAAATAAAAACTTGCAGTTCAGTAATAAAAGAGAAAGAAAACACCTCAAATCGAGAAATGATGTAAATGACTCTCCTTAAGTTTCTGCCAGCATCCATCTAGTCACGTGCTCTAAAATCCTGGAAGAAAGGAGCCTAGAACCTCAGCAATCATTGTGGCCGGGTTGACATCTACTGTTCTCTTAAACTAGAGGCAGAGTCAATGAACATCCACCTGTTGCTATAACACAATGCAATATAAAGCCTAATCAACAAGAACAACGTAGAACACAACGCACAAAAGAACACCACGAGGGAGACTGGAGCGCAGACAAGGGAGGCACGGACCCAGAACTTGTCAGCCTCCCGCACGGGACTCTCGCTGGCCAGCACTCTCTACCCTCTGCGGCACAGGCAGGGACCATTTATTCTCCTAAAACTTGGAGGAAGCGTTAAAGCCGAGGCAGACACATTTGTAAGCGTTCTTGGGGGAACAATAAAGCACACCCTGCAATATGTTTCCTTTCCTCCTGCCCACTTTTAAAAGAACTAACGAACTGGCTAAGGGGAATTGAGAGCAAGCAGATTACGCTGTGACAAGTCAGCTGTACCGCTTTAATCAGAATCCAGCTCTTCCGGAGAGCGCTGGGTGGGGGAGACAACAGCCCCCTGCGTGACTCCGTGTCCCAACAGGCCCCCAGGAACTGGGGTCCCCCAGCCGTGCCCTCGACTCTGGGGACGGCAAAGCCGCTTCCCTTCACTCTCGACGCCCGAGAGTCACCCACCCGCCCCAGGCCTGCCTGCCTGCGTGTCCCCCACCCCCCGGGGTCCCCGGCTCGGACAGGTGCTCCCGCGGGACAGACGTCCGGGAGCTACGGGCACCGGGTAGCCCTGGCTTCCTCCGGCCCTGGAGAGAGAGCGAGGCCGGGCCTCGGAGGAGTCCGGCCCGGGGGTCCCGCCGAGGGTGGTGTGGCCGAGCGCGCGCCCCCGCCGGCTGGCCGGGGAGAACGAGGGCCGAGAGCGGGGGCCGAGAGGATGCAGACCGTCCAGCGCCAGCATGGAGGGGAAGTCCTTGCAGTTGGAGACGCCGGTGGAGTCGGTAACGCACGTCTTCCACAGGTTAGCCCAATAGGTGGCGGTGGTGATGACCGTGCCGTCGATGGTGGACACCTTCCAGTAGTCGGTGGGCAGCGTGGAGGACACCAGCACCCAGCCCGAGATGGAGACCAAGAAGGCGATGATCTCCAAAGCCGCGCTCGCCATGCCGCCGGCTGCAGCCGCGCTCACGCTCGCACTCCCACTCGGCGCCGCGACCCCCGCGCGCCCGGCCCCGCGGCCCCGCTCCGCCCCCGGCCCCGCCCCGTCCCGCCCGACCGCCAGTCCGTGCCGGGAAGGGGACCACCCGAGCACGCGCCCTTGGGGCAGAGAAGGCTCGCGGGCGCGGTCACGGTCGCCGCCTCGGTTCTCTCCACCCAGCTGGTCCGGCGCCCGCGGTCGGGAGGACTGCGGGCTCGCGCTCTCCCCGCCCCCGCATCCCGAGGGCCGAGTGCCCGCGGAGGGTGGCTGTCCTGTTGGACAGACTGGCAGCCGGATATGGATAACCTGCTGCGCCCCCCCACTCCCACCCCTCCCCAGCCCTACCCATGGCACATAGCTTGGCTTCCACTGGACCTTGTGAAAGCAGAGCAGAAAAAGCCTTTTGTGTGCCCTGGAAGGACACGGCCTGGTAACGCAGCTCTCGCCTTGCTGAATTCTAAAGGTTTTCGTGCCACGCTCCTTTGGGTGACCCCGTTCGGCTTGTCAAGGAGGGACCACTGCAGTTCTGTGCTGGGAAATCGGCCTTGCCCTAAAATTCTGCAGTTGTTTTTGGCCCCGTGGTATTGGGAAAGTCATCGTGAAGAGGTGCGCGGCACAGGCCTAGATTCAAGACAGCAGCATATGGAGCGGCTCCATCGGAGGCTTCATTACAAGCTCGGTCTTGAACCTTCCAGCCACAGTGCTGGCCTGCTGGTACTAACGTACGTAAGTGCATAGGACACGCATTTGAGACATTTTTCCTGTCTCCCAGGTCTGTGAGGCTATTCCATGAACTGATGGTTCTGTCACAGTGGAAACTGCTCTGTGTCTTGTTTTACTTTTTTTTTTTTACCACCTCCACCTTTTCCCTAATTGAAGAATAAACTTATTCATTCCTTCACTGCTGTCTCAAGGTAAACATAAAGATCAGAGTGTACTTTTGGCTCCTGGGGTTACAAATCTGGGCATAAATGAGAGAACAAAGACACTAGCTTTATTATGGGCTTATTATTTATCCATTTAAAGTTCTTACTGTTCTATGAGCTTTCAGGATTCACTTCTTGCCAAAAGTAACCAAAGGTCTAAAACCTAGAAGTCAGTCCGCTACAATAAAGCTAGTTGCTAACCCTCTGTCTCACAATCTTTATGCAGGGACATTTTGGTTCATTGTGGAGAATTTCTGAATTCCTCGTTGTCACTTTTCTTTTTTTAGTCAAATGGGTACAGAATGAAATCAGAGGTGATTAGATGTCTATGGAGAAAAGAGGAGATTGGACTACAGAATCCTCAAAACTGAGATTTAGATAGACACTTGGAGACCATTAGGACACCATGCACACGCAACACAATTATCCTGTCCATTTCTAGAGATAATATGCAGTTCATGCTCTAAACTTAAGGGCCATGAGTTCAGCGCGTGACAAGGCGTCTGTTCTGGTGTTGGTTTTAGAATTTTTAGCAAGTTCTTCTTTATATTGAGCCCAATTCTGTCTCTCTTGAACTTCCACCCAAATGCCTGTCTGCGTGGAGACAGCACAGATTAAGTCCTACTCTTGGGCAGATCAGACTCCTTGGGAGGCAAGTTTGTGTGTGCTTGGCCATCTCGTGGCTTGTTCAAATGGGAATAGGGTGAAGACGGTTTGCCCGGTGGGATGCAAACATGGTTACACTGCTGTACTGCTCTCGGTCCCCGCTTATCCTGTGTGTCCTGTTGGCTTCTCTGGTGGGCCAAACTTAAAAACAGTTTGGGAAGCACCTACCTAACATCATCCTTCTCATCCTCCCTGCTATTCAAATCAGTCACCTTGGAGTATTGACCACAAGGTGTCCTCTCTTCTTTTGCATGATTTCCCTTAGTTGAAGTGCTTTTATCATCTGGTTTCTTGCCCACCGGCGTACTTCCACTTTTATTTCTATGCCATATTCCTTTCTGAACAATCTGCCTATTTCTGATCCAATTTACTATTCAGAAAAGACAAAAAGTCAAGAACCAAAACTATGAAGTTTCCTAAAATTAAAAATTGCACAAATTTTGGTTTTGTGCTTTATTTTCTGGCTGTGCTTGGCAGTCTCTTTGTTTGCTTGTGTCTTCCTCATGGTAGGTGCTCACTAAAATTGTTGATTCTTTCTTTTCTTCTTCTTTTTTACAAGACAAAATCTTGACTTGCTTTTGACACAAAGAAGTGTAGTATTATGACCTTGAAGAGTCAAGCTTCCTAATGTATCAACAGGTTGGTTATAAATTTCATTGTTTGGAACCAAAGGTACATTGTTTGGTTTACAGAAAGAACTATGAAGAACGGTTAGGTATTTTAGACCCGTTCCCAAAAGTTTATTTAACAGATAATGTAGCGCTACCTATTGTACTTAAAAAACCCATAAACCCAGATCACCCTTGCAACATGGCTTCCAGAGGAATCAGATTCTGAATTCCAACTTGGAACTCCAAGAAAGACTCGTTCTCTCTGTCTCTCTCTGCTGCATCACCAAACATTTAAGCCGGAATCTCTGGGCTGGCTCTGGTAGGGATCTTAGCAAAGCTTCTAATGTACCGCCAGGTTGGGGCCCACAGCTCTGACCAGTTAAGATTCATGTGTATGTGTACAAACAGTTAATTTAGTAAAACAGATGGTGTGTATTATAGACAGAAAGAATATTAATCCGTTGGTTGAAAACTTTGAAAAAATATTCTTTTTCTATAGAGATTGTGACACACAATTACAACTTAAAAGGGGTTGAAAATACCACAAGCCATCCATAAATTAAGACCTGCTGGCAGCTCTATTAGTTCCTCTGCCAGCTGAAACAGACTAGGGTCGTCATGCCTGTGGACTGATTAACTTTCTTTTACTTTAATCCTTTGTCCCTTCTGTGAGGTTAGACAACCCTAAAAACTCTTTTCTTTTGCTTCCCCGGCATACTGTATATTTACGTTACAGAGTTACATTTTAGAGCCCACACATGCCTGATCAAAGGATGAAAAACGTTACCTTTCTTTAATACCTAAAGGATATTATGTAATGAATCAAGCATTTATTTTAGAAGGTCTTATATCTTAAGCTTTTGAAAACCAGTTTACTCAGAAAAAACCTAAGTATAGTACCCATCACCAAGTAATCCAACATAAGAATGACCAGAAAAGGAAAAAGGACCCTATACAGAAGATTTTTTAAAAAGAAATAATGGATAAACGGCCTCTTTCACTTTCAGATTATAAAGTCCCAAATAACCTTTGCAGTTAATCTGCAAGCCGATTTACAGAGTACCTTTCAACTGATAAACGCTTCCTTATTTTCTTTAGGATTCAGTTCCCTGAAATTTTTATTTAACGATTCATAACAAACTATTCTTAATTTAAATATAAAAGGAAATACAGCTAGAAAGTTATTTCTCCAAATCATTCAAAGTTACATCTTAATTAACAATAATTTGGTCTTTACAAAAAACTGTAGATTTTTTTCCAATATGAAAACTACTAATTTATCTATAAATTTGACATGAAGACGTTTAATGTCCTGAAATATATTCTGAACCTTTCCACTTTTGACATGTAAGCCACTGAGATTAGCGTTGGAAGTTATTTTGTGGCATCATTATGATTATTAAGGAAAAATAGAGGATTCTCTCACCCCGGGCTTATTCAATAGCAGTGAAACCAGTTTAGCTGACTGAACAGGAGATTTGCAGAAATTCTTTACTTGAGATTCAACTTGCCTGCCAAACAACACAGGTGTGCCATTCACCAGCTCAAGGATTTTCTAAGCATCAAATTTGGTTTCAGCGTACATTAGCTCCTTCCTAGATCCCAGGGAGGTGGGGTGCTGCTGATCAGGTGGGAAGAAGCTGAACTCCTGATAAATACGGTATTAACTAAAAAAAACAACTGCCCAGGAGCCAAATATTGTTACATCATGTTAAAAAACACATTAATGCCAATACCGAGATAGTAAAATATCTGTGTTTGTCTTCCTTCCATTTTCCCTAACACTCTTAGTTTATCTTAATACTCTACACTAATTCTACAATATTTGTAATCTACTTAACATGAAAGCTAGTGATAGGAGTCGCTACGGGAATGAATACTCATGCTTATCATTGCATCACTGATCATATGTGTGTGTGTGTGTGTATGTGTGTGTATATATATATATTTTTTAATTATAAGGAAACAGTGCCTTATTTTGGCATTTGAACCCTCTGAGGCTGTACTGATTAGAATGTTTCAGTGGGCCTGTTAGAAGTTGGTGCCCTACATTCTGTGGATTTGTTTTTCATGCATTCATTTAAAACACACTCACTCTCACATCTAAGATATTTTAGGGCCATCTAGATCCCTCTTGAGTCCCCAGAGGGGTAAGCTTTGGGCCCCAGCAGCTCATACCTGTCTTAGTGATTACCCCTCCAGCCCGGAATGACTCTCACTCTGGGATGCTGGAACCCTCCAGGGCTTGCAGATGGTTTGGCAGTATTTTGCTGGTCAAAAAGCATCTTAGGAGTGTTAATTCAACCTACTCACTCAGGTTGGGCAGCAATTAAATCTATATATTTTGGACAAGTCATTTTATTCTCTGAGTTGCAGCTTCCTCATTGGTAAAATGAAGGAGTTATTTTGGATGGTCTCCAAGACCACTTTGAACTCTAAAAGTCTTGGAGCCTATGACTCCTAATGAACTCAACCAATCACAAAGAAATCAATGAAGAGAAAAGAGAGGCAAGGGTTTTTCCTTTGGTGTCCTCATTGCTTTCTTTTCTACCCACTTCCTGACATTACTCTCCCTCCTTTGCTATATTTAAAGGTGTACACGTACGGGGAGGGTAAGGAGGGAGAAGTGCATGAAGATAATGTGTTTTAAATCTCTATGTATAGTCTTATTTTCAATTCTTATTTTTGCTTATTAGAAACGTGATAAAGCATTGTAGTTCATTACTCTTATGAAACAGGGTGATATAGGGGGCAGAGGGCAGATGAGGGAATCCTCAGGCCACAAGATAAAATTCTAGCTCTGTGTGGCCTTGGGCAGGTCACCTAATGGCTCAGCATCAGTTCTTCAACTATAAAACAGGAATAAACTATAGCTCCTTTCAAAGTTATTATGAGGATGAGAGACAATGTATAGAAAGGACCTGGAACACGGTGGGTAGTCAATGAAAAAGTGTGTATTATTCAGTTCGCCCAGGCTCTTTCATTTCCTTGCCTCTTTTTAAAGTTATGAAGTTACATTTTCCATAAAAGTGGTGTTAATCAGAGTTAGATTGACATGGTAAGTGACTAAGGGCGGACTGTATTGCAAATCTTAAAGTGAAAAACCAGAAAGTGTTCAGTAGAGTGCCAACAAAGACGAAGTTGGTGCTGAGAGCACAGGGAGAGAAACCAGGAAGTAAGAGCGAGATTAGTCCAGGGGAAAAAAATTCTGTGTGTGTGTGGTGGGGGTGGGGGGGTCCAAAGGGAAATGCGGGAAAAGTGAGACAATTAGATGGCAGTTAAATGTAAAAGGGGGTGGACAACTACACAACAGAATAAGGATAACAAAAATGAACGGAGAAAGAAAAAGAGCAAGAAACAAAGATAAAGGATAAAAAAAGCATTGGGGGGCCGACCCGGTGGCGCAGCGATTAAGTTTGCACGTTCTGCTTCTCGGCGGCCCGGGCTTCACCCGTTCGAATCCTGGGTGCGGACATGGCACTGCTTGGCACGCCATGCTGTGGTAGGCGTCCTACTCCCACATATAAAGTAGAGGAAGATGGGCGCGGATGTTAGCTCAGGGCCAGGCTTCCTCAGCAAAAAAGAGGAGAACTGGCAGTCGTTAGCTCAGGGCTAATCCTCCTCAAAATAAATAAATAAATAAATAAATAAATAAATAATTTAAAAAAGGGATGGGAAGCCACAGGGTGAGGAGGGGGGTACCTATTAAACAGCAGAGAGAAGGAGTAATGTAGCACTGAAAAAAGAAGGGGGGCGGGCACTGAGGAGAAGTGGAAGATTCTTTGCCCAGCCCTCACCCTTTCTGCGTCACTTGTGTAAGGATGGGAAGTGGCACATTCTAATGCCTGTTACAAATGAAGCCCTGTTAGAACTCTCTGCCTGGTCCTCAGAATAGAGCTAATGAGAAACTGATTCCAAAGGATTCAGAGGTCTTGTGTTTACCACTTGGCTTACTTCATAGGAAAAATTATTGGAAGTTTAAAGGGAATTCTTTACGGGTCAAAAACGCAAGTTTTTACAAAAACATACCCATAAGCAAATAGTTGTGAGGGCTTTCTTGCAAAATGTAGGCTCTCTCCTATTTTTATCTAATAAAAACGTGTATGGGTACCTTTTAGATACCAGTCGCCATTCTAAGTGCTTGACACCTTTAATAACAACCCTCTGCAGTCAGTACTATTTTCATTCCCATTGTACAGATGAGGAAACCAAATCACAGAGCAATGAAGTAACTTGCTCTAGAAGGTGGTGGAGGTGGGGTTTCAACTTAGCCAGTTTAGTTCTAGAGTCTACACTCCTTTTAGTAACTGCCTCCTACCAAGACAACTCTTGTAGCTCGTGTATTCAGTTAACATCCACTGAGTATATGAATAAACACACACAAAATGAACTAAATCAATTCTAGATAATTTGTATTTATCTTTATTTTTCGGGAGAATGCCTTTTATAATTAGAAGTATTTGAACAGGGTACCTAATTTCCTTATTTAATCACACAATTAAACAATTATTTAACTGTTTAAATAAATTAAATTAATTAAACAATTATTTAATTTTGTGACTAGATCTTGTAATAGATGAATTAAAGTTAATTAATATGCTGTTTAACAATGTCCTGGGCAATGCTGATTCATTATATCACAGTTTATGTCTGGAACATGTTTCTTAAAATGTATGTGTGTGTGTGTGAAGATGTGTATATGTATGTGCATATGTGTGTAGATGTATATATGCATGTACGAGTGTATGTACACACACACTATAAATGGTTCATTAGAACCGTGAACTCTCTGAACTCTATTTGTTCCATGCTTTGAGTCTTATACTGTGCTCTCAGCCAGTCAGAATTCAGTGAGCACTCACCCTTCCACCTTGCTCCTTCAGAGCTAAATTGCCCAGGTGTTGGAAAAGAAACTCGTAACCACAAACTCTTCATCACCAAATATGTCTTAACTGCTAGATGTGCCAAAAATGGAAGTTTTCTTGCCCACTGATTTTTGCCTTCCGTTTCCTCTCCCATATCCTTGGGGACAAGCCCAGCTGCCATGGAACTTGCTGGAAGTCCCTTTAAGGAAATGATTGAAAAAACAGAGGCGATCAAAGACTATTGAACATCAGTGAAATCTGAGAGGAATGACCAATTACTATGGAAATAGTGGCCTGAAAAAGCTACAGCCCAGCGGTTGTTTTGACTTCTGGATATTCAAAGAGATTGAGGAAGCCGGTGTAAGAGGTTGGGATCCATTGCCATGAGATGCTCAAACAGCCCATATAGTTCACTCAATTTTTGCTCCCATTTCTAGAACAGTATTATTCGTTCATTGAACCAATTCAAAATATATTTATTGGATTTCTACAGTGTGCCAGGCATGCTTCCACACATTGCAGATATGGTAAACAAACAGACAAAATCTTTGCCCTAGTACAGCTTACATTCTACTGGAGGAGACAAGAACAAGGTAAGAAGATTATTTAGTATATCAGGTGATATGTGCTAAAGAGAAAACATTAAGCCAGTGGGGATGGGGGGTGTTATATGAAGTGTGTGTGTAGGGGAGAGGTTTTTAAATTTCAAGTAGCCAGAGAGGCCCTCCCAGAGAAGATGCCTTTTGGAGAAAGACCTGAAGGAAATGAGGGAGCTAGCCATATGGGTGGTTTCAGGCAGAGCATTCCCAGAGGGAGGAGCACCTCCAACTTGTCTGAGCAACACTGGAGAGGCCAGTGTGGCTGCAGCAGAGGGAACGAAGGGGAGAGCAGTGGGGGATGAGGACAGAGAGGTGACGAGGTGTCTGTGTGTGTCCGTATGTGTGTCCCTGTATATGTGTTCGTGTGCTCATGGGTCTGTGTCTATGAGTGTGCTCACGTGTCTTTGTGTGTGTTTGTGAATGTGTGTGTGTGTGAGGTGCATATAAGTCTGGAAAGCTCGTGGAGTGCCCTGTACGTCCTAATAGCAACTTTGGCTTTTACTCTGAGTGCGATGGGAAGACACTGGTGGGTTTTGTGAAGAGAAGGGATATCTGACTTTGGTGTTAGGGTCACTCTGAGAATAGCCTGGAGGGAGGACAGCGTAGAAGCAAGAACTCCAGTTGGGAGGCTAGTGCAATAATCCAGCTGAGTGATGACAGTGGCTTTGATCAGGCTGGTGGAAGTAGGGTGGAGAGAAATGGTCAAATTTTGCATTTCGGGTCTATTTTGAGGGTAGAGCTGACAAGATTTGCTGATGACTGGCTGTGAGGTCTGAGCGAGAGAAGTAAACATCAGGGTTTTGGTCTCAGTCACTGGCAGGATGGAGCTGTCATTTCCTGATATGAGGAAAGCGCTAGATGAGCAAGTTAGGGGTGAATATCCAGAGCTCGGTTTAGACATGTTGAGATTGGGGGGCCCAGTGGACCCCCAGGAGGAGAGGACAACTAGGCAGTAGAATCTACGAGTCTGGAGTTCAGGGCAGAGGTGCAGGCTAAAAATGGACCCTGTGGAATCACCTGTGGTTAGGTGGTATTTAAAGCCATGAGACTAGCCAGACCCTCTCAGCCTGAGTGTAGACAGAAAAGAGATTAGGAGGAACCAGCAAAAGAGATTGAGAAGGCACAGCCATCTGGTCAGAATAAAACCAAGGGAGAGAGTCCTGGAAGCCACATGAAGAAACCTTTTTAAGAAGGAAGAAATGGAGTGATGCACAGTGTGACACGCTGCTGAGAGACAAGCCAAATGAGGATGAGGAAGAAAGGCCATGGAGGTCCTGGAGGTCTTTGATGAAAGCGTTTTGTAGACCGAGTTGGGCAGAAAGCAGATGGGACTGGGTTCAGTGGAGAAAGGGAGACAGGACGAGTAAACAGCTCTTTGAAGAAAGGGGAGAAATAGCGTGAGGGCTGGGAGGAAAGTGAGATCGTGAAAGGCTTTTCTTTTTCTTTCTCCTTTTCTTTTTTAAGATGAGAGAAATAACCACATTTTAGGGCCTCCTGCCGGTGTGTGAGGTGCCTTTGTGTGTATTCAAGAAAGGTGCCCGTGCCTCTGTATGGCTGCCATCCCGCACCAGGGCACAGAGCTTGGAGAGCAGAGTATGGGCACAGGGTCCCATGCCATATACAGCTAGGCCCCGAAACTCTTCCATCAACACCCCCTTCCCCACTGTACTGTCATATGGTTAAATCCTATAAGAAAATAGTTCAGATACAACTTTTCCTTTCCACTTATGTTTATTTGGCTTTGTACTAAAATATATATCCTAGTTTGATATCATTTTAAAACAATATGGGGCATGTTTTATAGTTCTAGAATATTGGAGTTAGAAAGTATTTTAAATATTATTTCATTCAACATTTTACAAATGGGGAAACAGGAGTCAACAAGTGACTTCTTAGTGTTCATTAAGTTATAGCGTGTATATTGAAGTATTGTATCAATTGGAGTAACATTTTCTATATGTTATTCTTCAAAAATGTATGAATTTGAAAAGTTATCCAAGTTTAGTGCTGAAGAAAAGTGTGAATTCTAAACAAAATTTGAATATTTAAAAGTTGAAACCTGTCATATTTCATACAGGTTCTCTTCAACAATATATTTGTGCCAAGAGAATATTTACAAGTATATTACTAGGAGGTCTTTTGTTTCAGGTTAATGCAGAGTCATCTCTATAAATGGCTTTTGAAAAGTAATGTGAAAAGAAAGAAAATAACAATGGATTTGTATGCTGATAATATGGCAGACAGATAACAGACACACCTCTTTTTGTGGTTCAAAGCAATAGGTGTTTGTGTTTGATTTAGGGTTTGTGAAGAATTAATAAAATGATCTTAAGAACAAAGTTGATGTCATGTTTTGCCTGTGATTATTATAACTACCACACCTCTAGGATTTGGGGCATAAAGCTTTCTGACAACCAAATATGCCTTAAGTCAACTACTTCCCTACCATACAATTCACCCATATATGTAATCCTACAAGGTTAAGCAATGTTTTGTTTTTCAATCAAAACACTATATGAAAGATTATATTGTAATTTTTTCACATGGTAAATAAAGTAGCCAATGAAATTTGGTTAAGCAACCTGAACGATATTCTCTAACGTGTATATCCTGTAGAGGAGAAAGACAAATAACAAATTCCATTATTTCATGGTAATTTCCAGATGTGATTGAAAAGATCAAATAAACAAAAGCATGGATGTTATAAAACTGGATATATTATGGCTATTTGATAAAATGTTGTTGAATTTAACTTTATTAATCAAAAAGGATAAATGACAAAATATTGGATGGAATATTAATCATATACTCTCAAAAACTATCCGTAAATGTTTAATTTTTATTTACTCTTTCAAGTACATAATCTCTTTAAATGAAGAAAAGTCATATCCTTTCAAATTATAATCTCTCAACAAATGTGGGGCTTTATCTTATACTTTGGAGGATCAAATTAATCCTCAAATAAATGCTCCTTTTTGTCTTTTAAAACCCTTTGTATATACATATGTAAGTAATGTATTTATCACTAAAGAAGTTTTCTACAGATAGTTTGGAATCACACGCTGTGAATTTAGGAAAATGCAGTCTGTTTCCTCATTTGTCTGTTTGGCTCTGTGGTAGAGTTGACTACCTATCATCCAGGAACAGCTACGTGGTAACCACTAGCAGATTAGGATCATGCTGTATGTCACTGGTTTAGGGACAACCAAGCTCAGCTCTAAGTGGTATGCACCGCCACAATCGTACCTGCTTAAAAGGGTACTATTCTTTTCTCCTCACCACCTAGAAAGCTCCTGCTGACTCTGTCTCAGGACAAAGGCTCCTCAAAGGGTGGATTTCAGACCCCCACGTACCCTATCCTAGTGTTTGCTTTACCTAGTCACTGGACAAATCTGAATGTGCATCTTCACTGATTGTGACTTTTTTTTTTACTATGGTTATGACTCTGATTCTCACTATAGCTTTTTTTTGGATTATTTAGTGAAGGTAGCATGCATATTTCCACTGCAATATTTTATTTCTGGCCAAACAGGGCCAAAGATGAAGCACACTTTTGACTACATTTCAAAGTCACATTGACTTTTGAAGTACCTGCATTCACGTTCTAAATGAAATAATCCTGCATACCAGAAGCAATGGAGCTTAGATGGCGCCACGTCCTCCTCCTGCCCTCATTCCTGTGGGGGTAAAGTAATGAACGTAGAATCCCATTTCTGCACATGAAGAATATAAGGTCAGCGCAGCGCTGGAAGTTTGGGGGTTTTTTTGTTTGTTTTTTTATCATTACACTTGGGTGCAATGTATGGAAGTGGCACTGGCCGGGCATTTGAAGGACCTGGGATCTAGTTCCAGCTCCGTCACTATTTTGTTAATTTACATTTACTTGGGCCCATTTTTCCCATCTAAAAAGTGAATGGGTTGAAGAGAATCTGTAAATTCTGCCAAGCTCTAGCAATAGGGAGAGGAACTAAAAAATGCAGTGGAAGAATATGGTTTCCTCCTGCCCTTCAAGCAGTGCTGACAAAGGAAAAACACGGAGGGATAGGGGAGCCAAAGGAAAAGAAATGCGAGTGAAAGGAAGGTTCAGACTAGAGCAAAAGTGGGAAGAATGTGACGGAGGCGCAGCCCACAAGTGGAACCAGCAGGAGGGTGAGAATCACTGAGAAATCTTTCTCACCACTCCAGAGATTTACCCTTCCCTTCTCAAACTTTGCTTAAGTTTAGTTCATCCTTATCCTTGCTGCCCCCTCCCTCCTAGGTATACTCACTTGCTTATATTTGCCTCTTTTAATTGGAAACAAAGAGCAGTAACCTACAGCTTGGTCATTTCAAATTCCTCCCCGTCCTCACGAGTGTTAGAATCGAAAGACAGGTGAGTTTCTGTTCTCTGTGTGCACCGCCTTCCCTTAGATCGATTCTGGGGCACTGGTGCCTTTGTTTATTTTCATGGCTGGAGTTAAGCAACTTGTGGAAGGTCCCACAGCAGGTTAACGACAGTGCCAGGGTTAGTATGCACAGCTGTTGATTTCTCAGTGCGGGCCCTGAGCCACCGGGCCACGTGGCTGTTCCCCACGGTGTTCCAATTCACACACTTGTCAACTGCAAGGAACTTCCTATGCCCATTGTTGTGAACCAGCTTTATCAAACACAACACATCCAAAAGAGCCTAGACGCCAAATCCTTGAAACTTCTCTCTTTCGGTGTTAAACAAAAGAGTGTCGTAGGGTCTTGAACTGGGGTTGTCAGTGTCAGTGGAAAGAAGCAATATTCTAACAAGCGTGAAATTTCACTCAATTACTCAAGCTTCAAGTTAGAGATTTGGTGGTATTTTTACAGGTAACAACAGGTAATTCTTAAAGGTAACAGGTTATTCCTACAGAATTAATATCATTTTGAGAATTATAAGAGTTAACATCATTTCTCAATCAGAGCCACCAGCCACCATCTAATTTTTGTTTAGATTTTTTTCCGATATTTTCAAAGGATACATGTATGTCGGGTGTTTCTTATCTAATTCAGACTAACAAGTAAAAAGTAGTCTTTTGTAATTTAATATATATCCTGCTAGATTTCAGTGGTAAACAGTTCTTAAGGGTAAACGTTTGTTAAAGGATCAAGATTGTCCTTTGAAAGCTGGATAAGAACCAAAACAATCATAGTCATTTGAGCTCAAAATAATGAACATCTTCTTAGTTCCACAGTTTTTCTCAAAAAAAAAAAAAAAAGGAATGTGCAAATGTTCTCATGACGATATTCTGGAAAGGTAGAAAATATAGCTTCAATAGGAAATAAAGCCATCTTATAATTAGCTTTTATTATCCATTTTCCTTTATATATTATTAAAGCTCTTAAATAATGCAACAGCTTTCTTCTAGCTGCACGTTTCTAATTGAATCTTATTTCCTACTTTTATTATTAAATCAGATTCATTTTCTAAACAAATTGATTTCAGAATGTGAGTTTTACACCAGTGAATGTGCAAACCTTTTAAAGTCATGTACCAACTGGAAAATGGCATTTCAGAGAAGAGATATCGAAACCATACTGTATTCCCAAATGTCCCGATATAAATACTGAATGGGAAAGCAGTCTCAAAATCCAGTCCTATCACCAGCCCCTTCAATCTTTCTTTTGTTTTAAGATGTACTTGTGACTTTGAATCCTTCGTACCCTCCACTTTCACAGAGCTGTTCTCAAACATTTTTGGTGCTTGATTGATCTGGTTTCTATTGTTGAAGGGCAGTAGAAAGTTTCAGAGGTGTAATAAAATCTGGCACTATCAAACAAGTTGAGTATTTAAAAATAGCCCTCTTGGTTGTGTCTACTGGAATGGAATCTAAGGTGGTTGGGATGTTGCCATGAGAGGTATAGCAGAACAAGGGCATTGGCTGTGGCAGGGGGCAGAGGAAGAAGAGAAGTCATGGGCTCCCAAAATCCAGGAAAGAAAATGTGGTCCAGGCTGTGCCGTAGAGAAGGTGAGATTAAATCTTATGGTCAGGAAAGGAGGAAGCTGGACAAGATGCAGCGCAAGAATTTCAAGGTGAACAACACATTGACCTTACAGTTGGATGCGGTGTATGATAAAAGGAAGTTTTGGCCAGACACAAGCAGAAATCAATGTGATGAATCAAATTACAGCACTCTATGATCATATAAGGAAGGTAGGTATGAGCACTTATTGGTAATTCTTAGAAATAATTTGGCAATGGGTTGTAGATTTGTAATTAATGAAAACTGAAAATAAGGCTCAGTTATTGTTGTCATGTTGGTTCCCTATCAAAAATGTATGCAGATCTTGGCAATGTTGTTTTAGACTGGTGCATAAAGAGAGATTATAAATTTAGCTCTTGCTCTCACTTAGTGCTACTCGTATGCTGCCTCTGGAGGATGTCGTGGTTTGGGTCCTAGTTAATAGCCACCAGTGATGAATCATGTAGCAAATAAAGTTTCAGTGATTCTTTACTCACAGTTGGTTTCATTTTTAGGGGCTAGAAGGCAATCAAAATGGGGTTGTTACCCCTGGATAAGTGTTCATTGTTACCACGCACCAGCAAATTACCAGGCAGTTAGGTACAATTGATAGAGAAGGTGGAATGCGAAATCCAAGCCAGTTACAGAAGCAAGAATCAGCTGATAAATGCACAGGACCTTCCGATTTGCATTCCGTGGAGTGAGGTTGTGCCTTAAACGATACATTTCAAGTACAGAATTTGGTTAAGTGGATCTCTGTTAAGTAAGGGATACCTATCGTACATTACTACCATTGAAAAAATGACTTTGTCTTTGCATTTTCCTTCTACTTCCATAATTTGCGTTTATGAAGCCCACTCATACTTCAGCACATCTTTGGCACATAAGTTCCCTGAGAAAATGTACGCAAATCATGGAGAGACTCAACCTAAAGGAGTAGCTGAGATGAGAATTCATATTATTCCTTCTATTTACCAGTCACACTGCTTCTTGTATGTGAGAAGAGCCGTACATACTGGATATTCGAAATATAAACTATTCCAGCCATTGAAAAAACTGCTTAGGTATTAACCAACTACGCACAAGGTCTGAACTATATTACTTCATTAGTCATTCTTTAAACCGTGGTACAATGGAAATCTACCCTAAAATTAGAAGATTGTAAACAAACTGGGTTTTTAAAAATCCCATTTAACATTTAATTTTAAAATGTCTATCTTAATTTGATTTGGCTACCCAAAATAGAAAAACGTTAGCTTCAACTTATTTTTTCACTTTAGCAATAGTCTCGCTCTTCTCTGAAGCTGCTCTAAAAAAGCAAAAGGCTCTTAATTAGCACTCACACAATAGGATTTAATTCACATGCACGTACTACAGAAATAATGTTTCTGCATTAAATTATAGCAGCTGTGAAATTTAAATAGTACTAGGAGCAAGCGAATTTTGTGAAATACTGTACTATATTTCATGAGAAATTTGCGCCCTCTTTTGGATAAAAATTGTTAGCACATCTAAATGTAAACTTTAAAATAAAATGCAGTCGATGACTTAAACACAGTTTTGTTTTACAGACTGTAGGAAAGAAGGAGAAAGAACAGACGTGAGAGACATTGTAAAGACAGTGTCAGCAAAGCAAAGATTTTGCGATGGCAAGGCAAAAATAGTCATATGAAGGACCCAGAATTAGGAATCTATAGTTTTCTTTTAATCAAAAGGTGTTGGGAAATTTTGTCCCATGTTAAATTACAAAGCCTGTTCCTTAGGGCCAATATTCTCTAGAAAACAGTGCTAAGCACTTATCTTCCTCTTGAGACTATAATTTTGGTATGAGTAGGGACAAATTGTCCCTTGGGTTGTGTTTCTGCCTGGACGAAGCAGATCTCAAGGACTGGTTTCTTTCGGATTTGGGAAAATACACAAATATATTTAAAGATATCTTGGGTGGCATTTTGAAAATTTCTTTGTTTTTCTTTTTCCACCGAGCATCTCGATACAATTGTCTGTCACCACCATCTCTCTTTCCACCATCCCATTCACTTCTCAACCACTGCCATCTAGCTTCCTACCTTTCTTTCTCTCTCCACTGAAACACCACAGGCAAAGGTGGTAAGTGGCTCCATGCTATCTGATTTGGTGGCCATTTCCCAGTCCTTATCTTGTTTGACCTCTCTGCAACTTTTCACACTGTTGCCCAGGTCCTCCTTTGTGAAACACTTTCTTCCTTTGGCTTCCATGACCCGTTCTCGGTTCTGTTTCTCTGTCTGTTCCACCACTCTTCTCCATCTCTTCCTTCTGGGCTGGTATCTTCAGCATTCTGTGCATGGCACTTACCCCTTTTCATATGACACTCTTTCCCTGGGCAACCTGCTGGCTCCACAATTCCCTGATTTCCAGTCCCCACCTATTGGACATCATCTCCATTCTCTTGGTGGTTCAGAGGTACTGCAAACTCAATTATGTCTAAAACCCTGCCTCTCATCTTCACTTCAACTTCCCTCTGCCTCCCACCTCTCCTCTTCTTCCTTCTGTATTCTCTACACTGATTCATGGAACCATATTTGTTTGTCTACCTACTCCCTCCCTCAAGCAAGTCATGATTCTTCATTAGTCATCTTGGACCCCTTACTTCCCTCTATACTCAACATCACCCCATCTGGTGAACTCCATCCCTGAACTGTCTCTTGAATCTTTCTCTCCTCTCCATGCCCATTGACTACCATAATGGCCTCCTGACTGGTCCCCTGCCTCTAGCCTCACCTCTTCTAAACCATCCACCGTATGATTCCCCAGATGATTTCCCTAAAAGGTAAGTCCAATTGTTTCTTTTCCCACTTTAAAGCTCTTTACTGGTTCTCCATTACCCACAGTGTGAAATCCATGCTTTTTATCATAACATACAAGATACCCCAGGATCTGCTGCCCATCTCCTGCCACATCCATCTTTAGATTACTTTGCTGGAATCATACCCAAAACACTTCACAACCTTCCTCTGCCCAGAATCTCTCTTTTTATTTTAAATAAGCCTGGAGAATTCCCTTTCCTTAACTTTTTAAACAAAACTCTTTCCTCCTGCAGCAGGCCAGGTCTGAGAGTTACGCTCCCATTCTTCTTGGTGGCATGCTTCCATTGTTGCAACTGCTACACAGAATTGGAGTTTGTGCCTATTTTTCCTCTGGACTGTGAGCTATTTGAAAGTAAACACAGATTCTTATTCATCCTCATTGTAGTTGTACATTGCAACCATATTGGCTACCATTTATTGAACACCAGGAGAAAAAAACGGAGGCTTGACGATATTAAGTGAACTGCTCAAAGCCACGTGCCCAGTCAGTGGCACAGTTGTAATTTAATCCTGGGGTGTTCTTGGTCCAAAGCCTGAGCTCTTTTCAAAATAATGCACTACAACTTAGAAGTTTCCTGGTAATACTGTTAATGCCAATAACTATTATAACTATTACTGTGAATCAAGCATTATACTAAATGCTTTATATAATGATTAGTTTCTGAAAAATTGAGAATTGATTTGGTTCAATTCTTTAACAGTTTAATATTAGTAGTTCTTTTAAAAAAAATTTACTAAAGACAGTCACAAATTCAATAGGAGTATAGTGAAACATAGGTGGACCAGATGACCCACAATGTCCCTTCCAACCTAATATTCTATGATTCTACAAAAATGTTCTCTCTTTTGACTTAAAAAAAATCCTTTTCTTGAATTTGTCTTATTAACAAGCTATCCTGGCAGTAGATGCATATGGTTATAACAATGTGGTTTTTTTCCTTCCTATTGAGAGAAAAAAAAACAACGAACCCAGTACTTTCTTTGTGTTTTCCTGTGTAACCTTCTATGTAACGGATGCTGCTAATTGCTGGTGATGTGATTGAAATTAAAAAGGAACTATAGTCTATTTGTCATGGAGTTTAAAATCTAGTAGAGGAGACACACATTACTCAAATGTGTGACCACCTCCGGTAACCGTGTAATTATGAACCGAATCAAATGCTCTCAAATAAAGGACTACTGTACTCTGAAGCTCTCTAACAAAGAACCTGATCTGTGTTCTGGGTCAGAGAAAATGTCCCCGAGGAAATGGGCTGGGTCTGAGGTTTGATGAATGCGGTGGAACACTCAAGCGTGGTGTAGGAGAGCCTTGCAGACAGAGCCAATAGTCTGTGTAGGGACCTGTGGTGGGAGGAAGTCAAAGGAAGATCAGCGTGGAGGGAGAAGTCTCACTGAGGCCAGCTCCCATCACTCCTGGGCCTTGAGGACTCTGCTGAGTGTTTGGGTATTTGTCCTTCACCTGCATTGCTTATAGGCGTGAACTTTCTCCATTCTTTGGGGCTGCCCAATGAGAGTGTGGCCCCTGCAGGTAGGAACTACGTCTTCTGTGCCTTTGTATCCCACAGGGTGCACAGGTGGTGAATGCTCAATGAATACTTTGTTTGACCTAAGGGTTTTCCCTTCCACCTTCGTTATACCCCTACAATTACTGGAAGACACTCAAAAATACTAACCTGATTTGTCTTTTAATGGATTGAACAAATTATTCAACTATTTATTGTCAAATAGTTTCATCAGAAAGCAATTCTGCAAAATCGTATTGAGAAAGCAGTGTATCTAAAGATCACTGAAGACCAATTCTTTCTCTTAAAAATCTACCTACTTTTTTCCTCAACATTTCCTTATGAAAATGTATAAATCTATAGCAACACTGAAAGAATTTTACACTGAACATCAATTGCTATGGATTGAATTGTGTCCCCCTCAAATTTTATTTTGAAGCCTTAACCACCAATGTGACCATATTTGGAGAAAAAGCTTTTAGGTGGTAATTAAGGTTAAATGAGGTCATAAGGGTGGGCCCTAATCTGATAGAACTGGGAGCCTTATAAAAAGACAAGGACAATCTCTCCATCTGCCACGTGAGGATGCAATGAGAAGGCGGCCATATGCAATCCAAGGAGAGAGTCCTTACTGGACACCGACTGTGCTGGCACCTGATCTTGGACTTCCAGTCTCCAGAACTGTGAGAAAATAATTTTGGTTGTTTAAGCCCCCCAGTCTATGGTATTTTGTTACAGCAGCCCAAGCTGACTAACATGCCTGTATATTGTACCCACCACCATTAACGTTTTACTTGCTTCACTCTCTCTTTCTCTCAATCTCTCTCTCTCTTCTCATCCCTCTTTTCCTCTCTACCTCTATCCATCCTTCAATCCATCTAATGTTTTTGGAGCATTTTAGAATAAATTGTAGGCATCAGTACGATTTCTTCTAAATACTTCAGCATGCATATCATTAGCTAGAGAGTTTTTTTCTATTTATTTCTTAAATAGTTTTTTTTTTTTTTTTTTGCAGGGGAAGATTCACCCTGAGCTAACATCTGTTGCCAATCTTCCTACTTTTTTTCTTCCTTCCCACCCCCCTACCACAAAGCCTCAGCACGTAGTTGTATATAGTTGTAAGTCCTTCTAGTTCTTCTGTGTGAGCTGCCACCACAGCATGGCTACTGACAGGTGAGCGGTGTGGTTCCACACCTTGGAACTGAACCCAGGCTGCCGAAGCGGTGAGTGTCGAACTTTAACCGCCAGGCCATCAGGGCTGGCTCAATAGTTTTCTCTTTTGTTGTAAAATTTACACACAATGAAATGCATAAATCTTAAGTGTACACTTACTAACTTTTGACAATGCATACATCTTTGTAAACAAAACAAACCCTTATTCAGATAGGAAGTATCACCATCTCTCCAGAAACTTCCATCATATTTCTTCCCAGTCAATCCCCAGCCCACCATTTTTCTTGTTTTTTTTTTCCACAGTAGATTTGTTTTGTGTGTTCTAGAACTTTCCCTAAATGGAATCAAATAGTATGTACTTTTTTTGTACAAGACTTCTTTCATTCAGTATATATTTAAGTTTCATGCATGTTGTTGTACATCCTGTCATTCATAACTGTCAGTGATTGATCTCATATATGACAGTGGTCCCATAAGATGAGTACCATATAGCCTGGATGTGTATTAGGCTATGCCATTTAGGTTTGTGCTAGTACACTCTATGATGTTCCCCACAATGATGAAATCGCCTAATGATTCATTTCTCAGAATGTACCCCTGTTGTTAAACGATGCATGACTATATGAGTAATTCATTTCTTCCTTTTTTCTTTTGCTAAGTAATATTCTGTTACCTGGAGATATCACAGTTTCTTTCTCCATTTTTCTATAGATGAACATTTGGGCTGTTTCCAGTTTTAAGTTAATATAAATAAAGCTGCTATGAACATTCTTTTTGTGCATGTGTTATCATGGGTAAATAACTGGGATCAGAATTATTGGGTTATAGAGTAGGTGTATGTTTAGTTTTTAAAGAAATTATCTAACTTTTTTCCAAAGGATTGTGCTATTTTGCGTTACTACTAACAGTGTATGGGAATTCAAGCTGCTCTACATCTTTGTCAACCTTTGATGTTGTCTTTTGTTTTAGCCATTGTAGTGGGTAAGCAGTGGTACCGCATTGTGGTTTTAATTTTCATTTCCCTGATGACTAATGATGTTGAGCATATCTTTGTGTGATTATTACCCATTCAAATTCCTTCTTTTGTGAAGTTCCTGTGAAAATCTTTTGCTCATATTTTTTGGGTTATTTCTCTATTATTGTAGGAGTTCTTTATATAGTGTAGATACTAGTCCTTTGTCAGATATATGTTGAGTGAATATTTACTCTCAGTGTATGGCTTGTCTATTTTCTTTGGATGAGAAGTTTTAAATTTTAATTAAGTTTAATATATATTAAATAATATATATATTTTCCTCTAAAACTTTACAGTTTAAGCCTATGATCCAACACTAATTAATGCTGGTATGTTTGGTGTGAGTCAGGAGTCAAGGTTCATTTTTCATATGACTCTCCAATTATTTCAGCATCATTTGTTTAAATTCCAATTGGATTGCTTTGGTGCCTGTGTTGAAAATCAAATGACAAGTTCAGGTCTATTTATCTAGCTTTCTAAAAATGTAAACACTGAGCAGTCAACATCCAGAAGTCTCTTTCTTAAAGATCATCTTTTTATTTAACCTTTACACTCCATAATCTGGATAAGAATCTCACAAGGGGATGTAATGACTTCTAATAGCCCATTAGAAAAATTGAGACCCTGTAAATTTAAAGCATGAATCAGCTTCTCTGTCTTCCAGGAATTTCACATTCAACTTGATAATCGAATATATTGAGATTCTTATTTGGACATGAAGGGGCCTTAAAAATTTAAAATAAAGGACTACATTACTGTTATTATATTTAAATTTCACCATATTTTATTATTTAATACAGATGACCCATTTTCACTTAGTGGAGTCTAAGGTTGGTTGAATGGCAAGGAGTGTTTCTAGGAGTTTAGTGTATGACTTAGATAAGTGACTTCCTTTATTTTTTATTTGTAAAGAAAGAAAAGTACGAAAAAAAGACAGAAAAAAACCTAGATATGGAAATGAATGTTAACTACACTTATTGTGGTGATCATTCCACAATAAATACAAATATTGAATCATTATGCTGTACACCTGAAACTAATATAATGTTACATGTCAATTATACCTCAATAAAAAAAATAAAGAAAGAAAAGCAATTCTTAGACTGTTCCTATTACAATAGGGTATTGTAAAGACCAGTGGGTTTCAGGGAAATGCTTTAATGAAACACACGTATAAAACAGTCAAAAATATATGGAATGAGATAGTTGATAACATAAGGTGTTTCCACTGAACATCTGTGTAGCAGGTATTCCCGTTTGCGTAAAAGCTTGTAACCAGTGTATTAACATTCTCCTTTATGTGATCTGGAGTTTGTTCTCTTTGCACTTGCAAAGACAGAGAGAAATCCACTGCTCCTTTAGACTGAATACACTCAGGCGGGTGAACCGGCACAGAGGGTATCAGTCATTCTTGGAAGCCTCTGCTAAGCTTGCCAACCCAGGTGGATTTGCCTGCTGTTGACTCCGGTAATTCAATAGCCTCTTTCCTTCCTGTAGGGATTGCCTGACCACTTACAGACTGACATGAGTCTTTGTCTCATGCCGCTCATAGATGTCGTGGTTTAAACACAAAGAATTTTAACATCTTTCACATCCCAAAATAAACAACAGCTCTGGAAATGTCATAGGGCTTTCATTGCACAGGAAATGGATTTAAATAATTCATGGTGCATTGTGGAAACTTTCTGTCGCTCCCCTCCCTCCAGTTTTCTTGAGCAAAGAAATATAAATGCTTGGAAACGTGAACCTAATAACACACTTTCTAGTTGGTGTCTGAGCCATTAAAAATCATTATATGAATGTGGCCTGATGTTTTAGTATTGAAATTTTTGCACTCCGAATATCTTTTTTTGATTTAAGTATAACAAACTCAGTATTTTAAATAATGAGAGTGACCTCCCATAACAATTATATTAGGTTTGACTCTAGGATAATTTACGATGTTTTCCTCACCATAATTATTAAAAAGAGTACCATATGATCAGATCTAATAAACTAATTTCACAAGAGAGCTATCTCTTGCTAAACCAAGAAATAAAAATGTTAAATCCAAAACTATTTGAAACAAATAATAGCAAAATCAGAATCCTAATTGTATCTATTATTTGTATATGAGCCCTGGGTATGACCAGGGATCTTTGCACACTTCGTGCAGAGAAGTTGGGAAAGAAAAAAGATTATCAGTGTCCTACAAAAGACTTTTGGGGAGTGGAAAAAGACCACTTGTGCATGAATGCTGCCTCATGAAGCAAAAAATAATGAGTTACAGGAAAGTCAGGTGACTAAATTATTCCAGCCTGGAGGCAGGCTCACCTAGAAGCTAAGAATTCTACTCTGAAGGTTTGGAGTTCCCAGTGCCCTTGACAGTACCAAAAAAATAACATATTAATAAGGCTAATGGTTCTTAACAATTCCTTTCAAGCCCTGTTTTCTACATAACATGGCACATTCTTTTGAAAGAAATGAGTTTATTAACTTCAATTAGTTGGAAATCTCACTTGCTGTGGAAGAAATGCTTCATGAAATTTGGTGAAAAGATTCCCAATCATGGGAAGAGAAAGCACCACTAACTTATTGGATGAAGAAATAAACCCATAAGCAAGGCAAGAAGAGATTTTAATTGTGTCTGTTGAATTTTCTTCTCCTGATTATTTTGAGGACTTTGTTTTTCAATTTATAAATTTATAGGGAATAGCATGCTTCCATATGATCATATTCACACTAAAATATTAGGAAAAACTAGGTGTGGGCAGTAACATCTTGTAGAACTTATTCAACCAATTCTACGTTAAAACCAAATCTTTATTTCTAGCTTTGTTTCAAAAAGAAACAAAACATCCCCAATTGGCCATCAATCAATCTTGTATGTTGGCACCTTCTCTAAGTCTCTGTAGACAATCAATTCTTGCTGTGTTCAAACTCTAGAGATCAGTTCGTGTGGTGTCTTAACGACCTAGTGAATTCCTCTCTTTAACTGTTATCCTCTTATTGAATGAACTTTTTTTCTTGCCATCTACCCATTTAATAAAATGGAGCATTCATGCAGTCAGATCTCACCGACTGACTTTACTGTGGTGTCTGTTCTTATTTCTGCTGCCATGAGCGCCACACTTGACCAGTGGGGACATGTTCCCTTTCCTTACAGTTAGCTTCACTCAATTGGGCTGTCAATTTGGGAGAAGAAAATCATCATATTTATTTCTATTTGATCTTACTTGTTACTATTATATTATTTGAATTTAACTTTTAGCAGATGATTCATTCATCTAGCTCTTGGCTTCCTTTAGCTGATATCCTTTTTTGCTGTACTATATGTGAAACCCAAGAAATATTTGACTCCAAAATGTATGTTTCCCATGCATCTAGTGACATTATAGAGATACAGTCACATAGGGGAAGAAAAAAGATTTTGAACAAAATATGCAAATAAGTACTTCATGTAGCCCAATAAGACTCTTTCAGATCACAGCACCCCATCATGGAATCAGAAAATCTCCAGGCTGCCGCCCAGCTTAGAGGTCAGTAGTTTAGCATACATCCAATTCAACTCTAGCAGTTGATGAGCAAAAAGCTTTCCCCTACAAATGCCACATTCCTTTCAGAGGGAATAGCTGTAGCTGACACTGGATGAAGATGTGCTTTGCCTTTGGATACACAGAATTGCACACGGCCATAGGGTGATGCACATTGACCACAGACTGGTTTTTTTAGATTAGAACTTCGAAGAGGGAAGGTAAACTTCTGAGTAAAGATGGTAGACATACATATTTACATTTGTTTCCTTCTGAAACTCCACCAAAAACCAGTAAACAGATTTTTAAGAATTATTGCCTAAAACCATCAAGAGAAAAGAGGTGGTACAGGAAAAAAGAACACAAAACTTTGGAATCTGGAGAGAAGATGCACAAATGGGAAGCTGCCTTACAGAACTGAGAGGGTTGAATCCTAAGCTGGCAGTTAGGAAGACAAGAAACAACCCAAATTGCATTGTAGGACTGCCACAATTAGAAGGTTCTGGGCATCTTTGGAAGAAGGAGACGAAAGTGGGGCTAAAAACAAAAGTGGTTGAAAGTCTATTTAGAAGAAGTTTGACACTCATATTTCCTACTCAACCCTGCTCAATGGGGAAAATGCAAATAGCATTTGGGATAGTGGAGGCCCATATAGCTAGATGCAAGCTCTTTAGCCAATTTTCATTAAGATATTCTGCAGTCAGCAACAACCCAATAATCTCAGTGACTTTCCACAATAAAGGTTTATTTCTTGCTTACGTTACCTGTCACTGCATCATCAGACAATGCACAGAACTAGGAAAAATACTTGCACATCTGATAAGGGTCTAGTATCCAGAATATATAAAGAGATCTCACAACTCAGTAATAAAAAGACAACTCAATTTAGAAATGTGCAAAGGATTTAAATAAACATTTCTTCAAAGAAGACATATAATTGGCCAATAAACATAGGAAATGATGCTCAACACCATTAGTCATTAGGAAAATATAAATCAAAATCACAATGAGATACCACCTCACTCCACTAAAGATGGCTTTAATAAAAAAAAGGGAAAATAACAAATGTTGGTGAGGATGTGGAAAATTATAACCCTCATGCATTGCTGCTTGGAATGTAAAATGATGCAGCCACTGTGAAAAACAGTCTGGAAGCTCCTCAAAAAGTTAAACATAGAATGGAGATTCCTCAAAAAACTAAACATAGAAATACCATTTGACTCGGCTATCCCACTACTGGGTATCCACCCAAACAACTTGAAATCAATAATCCAAAGTAACATATGCACTGCTATGTTCATTGCAGCACTATTCACAATAGCCAAGACATGGAAACTATCCAAGTGCCCATCGATTGATGATTAGATAAAGAAGATGTGGTGTATATATACAATGGAATACTACTCAGCCATAAAAAAGACAAACTCATCCCACCTGCAACAACATGGATGGACCTGGAGGGTATTATGTTAAGCTAAATAAGCTAGACTGAGAAAGACAAACACCTATGATTTCACTCATATGTGAAAGGTAAACAAACACATGGACAAAGAGAACAGTTCAGTGGTTAACAGGGGAAAGGGGGTGGGAGTTGGGCACAGGAAGTGAAGGGGAGCACTTACATGGTAACAGACAAGAAACAATGTACAACTGAAATTTCACAATGATGTAAACTATTATGAACTCAATAAAGAAAAACAGTGAAAAAAATATATAATAAACTCCTACTAGAATGAAAAAAAAAGTTAAACATAGAATTACTATATGACCCAGCAATTCCTCTCATAGGTACATACCCAAGAGAATTGAAAACATATGTTCACACAAAAACTTACATTCAAATACTCTTAGCAGCATTATTCATAATAGCCAAATGATGGAAACAACCCAAATTTCCATCAACTGATGAATGGATAGATAAAATGTGGTATTGAGAAAAAATGAATTATTGTTATCCATAGACTACACATACATAATTAATTGTCTGTATAGAAAATCCAAGAGGATCTACAGGTAAGTTATTAGTATTAACAGGAGAGTTTAATAAGTTTATTGAATCCAAAGTCAACATAAAAAAATTAATTGAGTTTCCACACAATTGTGGCCAACAATTTAAAAAATAAATTTTTTCCATTTAAAAAAATACAATTAAAAACATCAAATAACTAGAAATAAATTTTAAGAGAGATGTTCAAGTTCTTTATCCAGGGAGCCATAAACATTATTGAATGAAATTAAAGCAGATTAGAATGAAACAAAATACCACCAGTTCCTGCTCTGACTTTATGTGGATCTGAGCCAAGAACACAAATGGAGGTCTGTATATCGTATGTCTACTATTTAAAAGTTATAAATATAGCCAACAACTGGTTAAATAAAATGTAATCTCCTACTTTGACGAGTGTATCTTGGACTCTGTTATATGTGAATATGGCATCTTGGTAATATAAAAATCAGCTTTTAAAAAAACTAAAGTAAAACAGCAGCATAATTCTGTGTAATTGTATTGACTCTTAAGCCCAAACTAGGTCAAAATAATTCCAAAAGACTGTACCACCAGTTTTTCCAAATCTTAGAGGTGTGAGGCCAACCTTCCTTCACAGAGGAAGGTGTCTTCCCAAATACTAAGAGGAACTTTGTTGCTGATAGTTCTTGAGAAATTAGTCTTCCGTGTTTGAGCAAAAGGCTCCTGTAGTGCGGGAAACTTAAAGTTCTGAAGGTTACCACTGAGATTAAAGGAAATCTTTGGAGCTGTGGCCCTCACTGGAACAGAACTCCCTACACTGTATGAAGTAATAGAAGTTGGCTGAAGCATTTACACCCACGCAATTTGAAAAGTTTCATATGTCCCCCTACCACTGAGAGGTCAAGACGGTGGTGTACTGGATTTAAGCACAGGTATATACTGTGATGGAACCAACCCAGGCAGGGATAATTTGTTAAGATTCCATAATGTTAATGATTCTAGGTTTCTTACCTTATAAAGATGGACAGTAGAGTTTAAATTCCAGGGTCATTTTTGTAGCATTAAAATAAGTATATTTTGAAATTTAGAGAAGTAATTTTGCACTTTAATTTTATAAACTATGACCATGAAGTCATTTCTATGCCAAGCATTCTTTTAGTAGCCATATGATTAAGATACACCTTTTGGAATTTTAATCTTAATAAGAATTTTAATGCTTTAAAATAAGAATTCTCGGGGCTGGCCTGGTGATGTAGTGGTTAAGTTCTCAAACTCTGCTTCGGTGGCCTGGGGTTCACCGGTTCAGATCCCAGGTGCAGACCTACACACTGCTAGTGCATCAGGCCATGCTGTGGTGGCATGCCACATACAAAATAGAGGGAGATTGGCCCAGGTGTTAGCTCAGCAACAATCTTCCTCAAGCAAAATCCATTTATTGAAATAAGGAAGTTTACTAATATTTGATGTTCTCTGTATTTCAGACACTCACTTTATGTACATTCTCAAACTTAATTCTCAAAACAACCCTGTGAGGTAAATACCATCCCCATCTCACAGATGGAAAAACTGAGAAGAAACCAAGAAAGGAATGATGATTTTGATCCAGGCAGCCCTCTTTGGTTAGAACATCCATAATTCTTTCTATTATGCTACTTGTTTTCGTCATTAAAGAAATGCTTTGATTAAACTTTAATTTCTAGTGAGATTAATTTTTATGATGATTTCTAACTATGATGGTCCTCTTTTTGCCTCTCTATTTTATGAGTTTTGTTACTATGGGGTCATTTGGTACAAAATATACACTTAAATGTTAAAAGTTGCTTAAATCATGTGAAATGTAATGTATATGTAATATACCATATGGTAAATCTATTTTAATATAGAATATTTTGCATAAAATCATTCTACATAGTGTGAAAGCTTTTATTAATCTTGATAGCTTAATCTGGTGTTATTTCTGATTTTGTTAACATGGTGGTATCTATTATCAGGCACGTGGATGCACTCACATGAGCACATGTATGCATGTTCATCTACATGCACACACACACACACACTATTCCTCAAACTACATTTTGAAGGAAAATACAAAGTCATAATTATAAGAGCAACTCTTTCTTTGCACTTCAGATTTTCATATGCTTTTTATATCTGATTTTCATAGATGGTTTTCATAGATGACTCTTGTTTACTTCCTGTCTTAATCTTTAAGTTCTGCCCCTCCTTTTCATCTTTACCTTAGACCCTGAGATGCTCAGAGTATTTTACAGCACATCATCTGAATTTATATTTAATGATAGCACCTCCCATTAACCCCTTTATTTGTTGTCTTAAAACTCATCCACGTGCCTACAACAAAGAGTAGTCCCTGTGGCAGTTTGGTGTGTTGGAAAAAGTTACGAACTAAGAGCTAGAAGAATAGTAGCCTGAGCGAGAAGCCTGTCTCTGCCACTCACTACTGTATAGCCCTGGGCAAATTTCTTCACCTCTCTGGGCTCAGTTTCCACATCTGTAAAACGGAGATAATACCTCCCATGTCTACCTGTAGGGCTATTATGAAGATTTGGTGTGATAAACTGCTACATAATTAATAGCTAACTGCAGCGAAGACTGCCATACCAATTCTTCCTCTTTTTAAAAAACTAGCAGACCCCAGATTTTGACGTTCTTTCCTAAAGCATGAAGCCTGGATGCAATGGCTGCAGCCGCCATTTTGTGACCAGACGTGAGAGAAAGGCCTAGAGAGTGACAGAGTGCTCCTGCTTTCTCAGACCTCTGGACCAGCTCTGGGCCACCAACCTTCAGATTTCTTGTTTGATGAGGCAAAAATAAACAGACGTTTAAACCGCTATAACCTGTATTTTCTGTTATGTGCAGGTAAACTCAATTCCTACCTGATACACTAACCTCTAATGAGCTCGTATGACGTGCCTGGCACTGTGCTGAGCATCAGACAAGTATTATGCTCTTTAATCCCCAGGATAGCCCTCCTACAGGATGCTGAAGTGTAGAGGGATGAAACAGTTTACCCAGTGTCACATGGCTTTACTGATGGCTGTCACGTATCCATGGAGGCCTCAACAATTGACTCAGTTATTTAATTATTCTCAGGAATATGATACAAGATCACACCCTAAACCAAAATATTTTTTGTGACCAACATCTGACAGCAATTCTATAGTTCTGGTCACATCAACATTATTGAGTCACTCTGGGTCCATTTTGCAGCTAATCTGTCTTGGCGTCATCATCAGGAAGTGGCACTTTCTAAAATCAGACATTCTATGTCTGGAATTTTTTCCTTAGTGGTCGCAAGTGGTAAGTCCAGGCTTTGCAATGTTCCCATGTCAATAATTATGGGGGGCCGGCCTGGTGGCATAGTGGTTAAGTTTGCACGCTCTGCTTTGGCAGCCTGGGTTTGCAGGTTTGCATCTTGGGTGTGGACCTATGCACCGCTCACCAAGCCATGCTGTGGTGGCATCCCACATACAAAATAGAGGAAGAGTAGCACAGATATTAGGTCAGGGACAATCTTCCTCAAGCAAAAAGAGGAGGATTGGCAACAGATGTTAGCTCAGAGCCAATCTTCTTCACCAAAAAAAAAAGTATGTATATATATATAGAGAGAGAGAGAGAGACAGACAGACATAGATATAGATATGACCTATGACATAACTTTAGGATCTAGCTCATTGAATTTTTCTGGATGGTAGAGTGGACCCAGAACTGTTTGAGTAAAATCTTGGCCCTGCCCTTAAGAATTCTCTGTGACGATGTGACAATGGTAAAAATAATGGTATCTAAGCATTTATTGAGTGCTAAGTATGTTAGGCACGATTCTAACCACTTTACAGGCATACACTCATTCTGTGCTCATAACAACTCTGTGGCAGGTAGTATAATAATCTTCATTTTTCAGGTGAGGAAACAGAGGCTAAGAAATGTTAAGTTACTTGTCCCAAATTTCTTAACTGCTAATAAGTGACAGAAAAGGAATTTGAACCCTAGAAGCCTGGCTCAAAGACTATGTCCTGTCCAGTAAGAGAGTACTCATTGATTATCAAAGCATACACTCAATCTCTTGATTGGTAACAGGGAAGAGCTGCCCTTCAGAGTCTTGTCAGAAAACTCTCACTATATGCTATGAAGTGTGGTATCAAGATCGAGTATTCATTGAGAATTTTCTGAAGAATATGAGAGTATCCGTATTCTTGGCTCAATTCAACATCGTCATTTGGGACTGCATTACCTTGGTTCCCTTTAGAATTGACTTTACCATGCTTTGGCACTTTGCAATTGACTTGCTTTGAGGGATGGTACAGGAAAGTTTGACAAAGCTTTTGTGTTTACTGTAATGATCTTGTTAGAACTGTTTTCTGCTCCACCACACAATATCATTACAGGAGCAAAGGACAAACAATCCCACTCAAACTGGCTAAGGCAAAATTGCAATTTATTGGCTCATGGAATTGGAAAGTCTGGATGTGCTTCAAGGATGGCTTGATCTGTGCTCAAGTAACGTCAGTAGGATTTAGTTTTTCTCCTTCCATTTCTCTTTATCTTGACCCCATTCTCAGATAAGCTCTGCTCTTGAGGTCTCCAAATAGCAGCAGCAGCTCCAGGACTCATGCCTTCTCATGTGCAAGTTCCAATCTCTTTCCCAGAAGTGCAAGTGGTCTGATTAGCTCTGATTAGGTCACGTGCTTATCTCTGAACATCCCTGTGGCCAGGAGAATGCAATGCATTCAATGGTCTCCTCTGAGTCACGTATTCAGGCCCTGGTTCGGGGGCAAGAATAGAGGCAAATCCACAAGATTCACATAGATCATGAGTGAGTAGAGGGTGACCCCCAGAGGAAAACTGTGTTTTGTTATCAGAGTAAGAGTAGGTGGACACTGGGCGACAAAACCAGCACACTTCACTATACTCCGCTCCATATATCTGTGAGAGACATTCTGGCTTGATTTTATTTTATGGACACTGTGACCATTGTACCGATTGTGTTCCTCACAAAGTAAGAAAAAGGCTTGGTACCATCTCTGCTGACCCCCTCCATTAGCTGTAAAAGGCCTACGATGCACAGGCAGTAAGCTGTATTTCATTTTCCTAATGTTATTTTCTCCTTATATTTCTTGCCTCATCTATTCATGTTTTCTTTTATATTGTATATACTTTTATAAGCTGGTATAAAATTCTTTCGGAAAAGTATATAAAGCCTTAAAGACATTATTTTTAATATTGGATGTGTTAACACTGTCTAAATGCCCAAGCTAAAGATTCCAATAGTCAATATCTTCCCAGAAAAGATTAGCACAGCTATTAATATGATTCCTATTTATAGTTCAACCAGAAAAAATAGAATGTATTTTAGTCTCTGCCTAGACCAATTATTTTTGTCTCACTGACAATTTTATATTTAGCTTTTTTTTTTAAAAGATTTTATTTTTCCTTTTTCTTCCCAAAACCCCCCAGTACATAGTTGTGTATTTTCAGTTGTGGGTCCTTCTAGTTGTGGCATGTGGGATGCCACCTCAGCATGGCTTGACAAGCAATGCCATGTCCATACCCAGGATCGGAACCGGCAAAAACCTGGGCCACCGAAGCAGAGCGCGTGAACTCAACCACTCGGCCATGGGGCCGGCCCCTCTATTTAGCTTTTAAGGTACAATTTAACTATCAACTTTCCTTCTTTGATTGCACCCTTCTCCCATCACCAGATCACCAAGGCCAGTAGAGGTTCATCCCATCATGCTCCTATGCTTTGTCTGTCTGTAGAAAGAGCTCCCAGAAGGCAAGGGCTACCTTGTTCATGTCTGTGTCTCCAGCTCCCAGCACAGTGCAGGAGTAAGTGCTCAGTAAAAGTCCGTGAAAGAAAGGAAGAAAAGAAGAAAGGTGGGAAGGAAGAAAGGAAGAAAGATGGGGAGGAAGGGAGGAAGAGAACGAAGGAAGGAAAGAAAAGGGACTCAAAGGAAAGAAGGAAGGAAGCAAGAGAACAGCTCCATCACCAGTGACTCAATGGGTGAACATTGCCTATACTTAGTCATTTACCTGGCAGGAAGAGACTTTCCCCTCACCATAAGTTCTGATTAATTTCATAATTTATATAGTAAGGATTCATAATATAAATTTGAAGACTGGAAGAAGATAAGATTCTCCTTGGCACCTTTCTATGTATACACAGAAATCCAGTCATTTTCTTAGCTGCCTTAAGTTTGTGGCTGCCCCAAAGAAGCCCTTGAGAATGGCAGAGCGACCAGAATCTTGTACGGTATTTGTTTGCCTAGCAATAGAGGCTTTAAGGGATTTTGGAAATTGGTTTTCTTTGGGAATCTTTAAGTTTCCCATTTCCTTGTAAATATTTTTGGCAAAAACGTTATCCTCTTGGATTTCAGAGGAAGTTAAGAAAAGAAAGAGCTTGAAAGCATTCACCAAGTAACGTGCTCTCAAAACACAGCCACTCTTTTGAAGGTCTCTTCAGCCCGAATCCAAATCCTCCAGTCAGTACAAACCTGAAGTCTACTGCTCCTTCCCTGTGAAAGCTTTCTGTCCCAAGCAATGATCTCCTCTGAAAGCTGGACTTGAATGTTGTTCCTTCTATTTTATAATACTGTTTAACCTGTCTGAAGATTTAGAATGTAATGATACCACTGTACAGATATCATAGCATTGGGCCAACTGACACAGATGAGAAATATTCTATTACTGTGAAGTTCTAGTTCTTTCCTACTGTTTAGTAGATTTATATTTGTAGTAATTATTTATTTGAATATTTTAATACATATTATTTTGAAATTATAAAACAAATTTTCCTTTTTAAAAAACTTTAAAAAACAAGCCGACCCCGGCCCTGTGGCCAAGTGGTTAAGGTCACGTGCTCCAGCTTCGATGGTACAGGGTTTCACTGGTTCGGATCCTGGGCGCAGACATGGCACCACTCATCAAGCCATGCTGAAGCGGCGTCCCACAGACCACAACTAGAACGACCCACAACTAAAAATACACAACTATGTACCGGGGAGCCTTTGGGGAGAAAAAGGAAAAATAAAATCTTTAAAAAAAACCCAAGCAGGCTTGGGATACCTGCCATTTCTCCATCCAATAGTTATTAAGAATGCACTTATCTGACAGTTTGAAAAGTGCCTATTAATCCTGAAAGGAAAAAGCTTGTAAAAATACCACTGCGAAATCTTCCCCAAAATAGCCCGCCAAACCCTCCCTACCCAATACAAACAGACAACAAAACCAGGAAACTTGAGGCCCTCTTTCACATGTTTTTCTTCTGGTGATTTGAATGTTTTAAAAATGTGCCAAATAGCAATGTGAGACCCATTGTCTGCATTGTCGCCACCAAGGACCACAAGAGTTAAATCACCAAATAAATAACTTTGGTTACTGGAACAAAGACCTAGACATCATTTTCATAAGGAAGTTTCCTCAGTGTGGGGATTTCACAGCACTGAGTTTTAGTGCTTACATTTCAAAGAAAAACAAAAGAACTGAGCTTCTGTCAGAAAAATGGTGTATAAAGGAAAGTAAACTTTGAAGTCAGTTTGGAGCCAAATAGGCACAAGGTCATTGGAGGATTAGAAAGAAACTCTGTTCTCAAGCCAGTCGAGGTCCAGGGTTTCAGCAGGTGGCGCTCGTCGCTCTGGGCCGGTGCTCGACAAGCCACCATCAAAGGAACCAGACTGGGACCACCACTTCCCCAGTGCATTGAATCAGAAGGAGAAAGCCGGGTGTTGGACAAACAAAAGGCAAGCTCTGAGGTTAACCTAAGGCTTTTCGATTACTCCAGTTCCTCTTCCCTAGGGATGCAGACTCAGGGCCTCACTTCATGCAGTGGAAAGACTCACATTCATGCTGCAAAAAGCAGTCTTCTTGCGTGTAACATTTTTCTTTCTCAAAAATACTAGTAATGATTGCAAGTGGCAGCCAAGTGTCTTGCCAGCTCTTCCTCCATAGGGTATCTCGAATCTGTCTACTCCTTTCCGTCTTCAGTGCCACACCCATGAGTCCATGTGACACCACCTCACACCTGAGACAATGCAATGGCCTCCACACTTGCCCCGTTGCCTTAAAACTCATCCTCTACATAGTAACCAGAGTGAGCCTCTTAACATAAAAATCAAATCACGTCACATATGCCCCTTACCTGCTTAAAACTCTTCAATGGCTTTCCCTTTCTCTTGAAAGAACAGCTGAATGCTTTGCCTTGGTTTACAAAGCCTCATATTATCTGATCCATGGCTCTTCTTAGCCTCTCTCTCTCTCACTCACAGCTCTCTAACCACCCTCAGCTGCTGACCCTCAGGTCACCTTACTGCCTCTGCACTTCTTAAACCTTCTGTCTGAAACACTTAACTTGACTATTTTCAAACTTTGAGTCTCTGTTTAAACGTTATCTCCTTAGACAGGGCCCTTCCCATCACCCTACATTTAAAAATAGCCCAATTCCTCTCCCCCTTGTCAGTGATGTGCTGGTAAATGTTTAACAACCGGCTCTTCGGGGAAGGAAGAGAATCTCTGATTGCTAGTGTTTGCTTATTTCTCTGGTATAAATACACTATCAAAGCCAATTTCAAGCTACCATGAAGTCTGAGAGCTGGCAAAATTTCTGAAATGTAGCAATGAGGTCTTGTGAGCTGATGTCAGTTGGCTTCAGCACGCCACTGCATTATTCTGCCACACCTGACTGCTTATTTTCTTCATGGCACCCATGAGAAGCTATAATAGTGTGTATTTGTTTGTACATTTATTGTTCTGTTTATCTCTAAAGCTTATAGAAAGAAATAAGAATGTAAGATTTACAAGAGAGGGTCTATTTCCACCCTAGCCCAATTCTTATCAATATAGTAAGTTTTCAAAAAATATTTATGAATGAACATTAAGAGCTCATTCCACCTCCAAGGGTTTACTTTGGCACAGCCTTTCCCTTTTCTCAGTTTTCCTAAATTAAAAAAATTATTTCCTTGTTTCAGGAAAAAACTCTGTTTACTGCTTTTAAAATCCAGAAGGCCAAGAAGGACATAGGATGTTGCGTGAGGAAAGTGTGGAAGGAGAAAGGGCTGAAGTGTAACTTGAGTTAGAAGGGTGTCGTACAGTATGAAGCGGAATGAGTTTGTAGTTTGGACTCCTCAAGTGACATGATTTTTAGTCTTTATGTTAATTAGAAAAAAGCTTTCCTTCAGTATAGAGCATGTCTTGCCTTTTGTTATGTAAAATGTAAAATTTCTCCCTCATCCCTGAGTCCACTGCCCAGCACAGTGCCTGGCAGATAGTGGGTACTCAAATATTTATTGAGTAATGAAGAATGCAGAAGCTCTTGACTTTGGCTTACAAGGGTCATTCTACAATAGCAGGAAATTTCCAGATTCAAGTTAATAAAACATTTATTGAATGTTTACCATGGATTGGTAAAAAACTTCAGGCACTTCCTGTGTGTGGAAAGCTGGAGTTTCTGCATTCTGGTTCAGTCCATTATCCCAAGTAAGCCCATGGGGGCGTGAAAGTCCAGACACAGAAGCCCCATCTCCCAGCTCACCTGAAAGCACAGGTGGTGGGGGTGGCAGAGAGAAGATGGTATCAGGTGTCTGGGAGTGGGTGGTGCAGGGCTGCAGCTGCCCTGTGGCCCTGGGAAATTCTCAGGACATCAAACAGTGTGGCAGAGACTAAGCTATTGTCCTTGAGTGAGATCATCTACCTCAAAAGGAGTTAAAACATTCAACATGCTGTGTTTGTCCATCTCTCCCTTCCAAGCCTTGTGATGGGTGGCCAAACACGTTGCTCTCATTTACGTGAAGGAAGGAAGGAAAGAAAGAAGGGAGGGAGGCATAGAAAGAGAGAGAGAGGAAGAGAGAAAGGAAGAAAGAAAGGAAGAAAGGAAGGAAGGAACGAAGGAAAGAAGGAAGGAAAGGAGAAAGAAAGGGAGAAATAAAGAAAGGAAAGGAAAAAGAAAGAGACAGAGAGAGAGAAAGGAAGGAACAAGGAAGGAAAGAAGGAAAGAAAGGAAGGAAGGGAGAAAGAAAGAAAGGAGGGGAGAAAGAAAGAGAGAAAGGAAGGAAGGAAGAGAGAAAAGGAGGGAGGGAGGGAGGGAAGGAGGAAAGAAGGAAGAGAATCTGTACATTAAATGTCTTTTCCTAGTTCTGCCATTGGCCTGGGTCTGAAACACCACTGAGGGGAATCCTCGTCTCTTTCTCTCACCTATGCCTACTGCAGAAAAGTCTTGCATGAAAGAATGCTACTCTGTGAAACCAGTTCCCTTTGTATCACACAGTTTCTCAACTCTTGTTTCTATTAATAAACAGACACAGGTTTGAAAGGTCTCCCTGTTTCAGGCATTTTTGTTTTTCTCTTTCCTTTTGGTCTTTGCCATTCTATCATAGGTTTTTCTTCTTTTGCCTAAAGAAAATCCCACAATGGCTTGGACAAATGATACTATTCTGTATTTATAGTATCTCACTTTACTTAATGCTGTTTTTGGTTATCACAGCTGACTGACTTTTTGGATGTATGAAAAGATTGGACAAGGTTCTTGCAAAACTGGTTGTCAAGTCCGAAACCCTGTAGATGTTCCAAGAACCTTTGAGCTTTAGAAAATAACCCCTGCAGTGCAAAGTGTTTTATTTTCTCTAAAATTCTTGTGCTTGTTAAATGCATCATAGACCATAGGATACTTTTTCATTAGAGTTCAACTACTTTACATTTTGTGGCTGACACAGCCTTTTCTACCTCCTGGAAACCTTCTCATCACCCTTGTTTTATACTTGGAGGAGGCCTGAGGCCTGGATACCTTGCCTCAGGTGGCAAGGCAGTCAGGAACAGAGGTAAGTCTCCAATGAACCAGCATTTCCTATCACTTTAGTTTCCTAGCAACACAATGCATGAATTTACCAATATGAAAGATTTCTTTACTGTGCAAAGACATTTTACATGATTACAAAGTAGTTAAAGTTTCATAGTATAGAAAAGAGAATATATATATAAAATATTAAATCATAAAAATAATTATTAAAATGCAGGGCCTAGTAAAGATTAGGGTAAGGCAACTCGGGGAAGGGCTTGACAAATAGCCTGGCAAGCAAATGTTCAAGAATCAATTGTGTGTAGAGATAAGATCCTTACCCTTAAGAAGTTTACTATTAACCTGGGAAAACAGAGAACAAACATTCTCTAATAGTGGCCAACACAAAGAGCTAGTGTCTTTGTGCAAAATACAAAGGTCTGCAAAATGGCAACGTGAGGAAGGAATTCATTAACATTACAGTGTGCTCAGGGGGGTCAGGAGGATAGGGAATACGTGCATTGACAAGGAAAGGGAAGATTGGCTAAGCAAAACTCAGAGGTACAAATTTCCAAATTTTATCCCTTGAGAAAGGTCCTTGCTTGTAAGTTAGACTATCCATTTCATTCCAGTTGTCCCCACCCGGGGAAAGAGAAGGAACACTGCCACATTCAGGGTGACTCATCTCCATCTCAGAAGCAGCGATGTGGTGGAACCCACACGCAAAGGCTTAGGAGAGCTTTCCCAATGTTAAAATTCTAGGAGTTTTGGGAGGCCATTGACATGTCCGTAGATTGCAATCTGCTAAAATGGGAGTATTTACACCACAGAAATGCTACAAATCAGCCCCCATTCTCACTCCACCCAACAGTTGTTACACATTTACCGGCACACCTGGAAGATAGGTGTTTTACATTCAGGGAGCTATTATGGTCGTTGTATGTGAGGAAGAGAGAGGAGACAACTGCAGAGGGCAGGAGAAACAGAGTAAGGAGTCAGAGGTGGAGCAACAAAGACAAGAGTGGAAGGAAACCACCAATGACCTTCAAGGAGCATGAGAGAGTAACCTGGGCATCAACAGGAAAAATATCTAGAGGGTAGTGGAATCACTTTGTATCTTTAGGTGAAAGAAGAGTTGCTTAGAGCTTTGTATCATATGAGTTTCTGAATTAAAATTTTCTTAAAACTTTTTATTGAGGTCATAATAGTTTATAACATTGTGAAATTTCAGTTGTACATTATTATTTGTCAGTCACCATATAAATGTGCCCCTTTACCCCTTATACCCACTCCCAAACCCCCTCCCCTCTGGTAACCACTAATCTGTTCTCTTTGTCCATGTGTTAGTTTATCTTCCACATATGAGTGAAATCATACAGTGTTTGTCTTTCTCTGTCTGGCTTATCTTGCTTAACATCATACCCTCAAGGGGCGTCCATATTGTTGTGAATGGGATGATTTTGTCTTTTTTATGGGTAGTAGTATTCCATTGTATACATATACCACATCTTCCTTATCCAATCATCTGTCAATGGGTACTTGGGTTGCATCTACGTCTTGGCTATTGAATAATGCTGCAACGAACTTAGGGGTGCATAAGTCTCTTTGAATTGTTGACTTCAAGTTCTTTGGACAAATACCCAGTAGTGGGATAGCTGGGTCATATGGTATTTCTATTTTTAATTTTTTGAGAAATCTCAATACTGTTTTCCATAGTGGCTGCACCAGTTTGCACTCCCACCAGCAGCATATGAGGGTTCCCTTTTCTCCACACCCTCTCCAACACTTGTTACTTTTTATCTTGGTGATTATAGACATTCTAATGGGTATAAGGTGATATCTTACTATAGTTTTGATTTGCATTTCCCTCATGATTTGTGATGTTGAACATCTTTTCGTGTGCCTGCTGGTCATCTGTGTATCTTCTTTGGAAAAATGTCTGTTCATATCATCTGTCCATTTTTTGACTGGGTTGTTTGCTTTTTGTTGTCGAGTTGTGTGAGTTCTTTATATATTATGAAGATTAACCCCTTGTTGAATATATGATTTACAAATATTGTCTCCCAGCTGGGAGGTTGTCTTTTTGTTTTGTTCCTGGTTTCCTTTGCCTTCCAGAAGCTCTTATCTCTGATGAACTCCCACTCGTTTATTCTTTCTTTTGCTTCCCTTGCCTGAGTTGACATAGTATTCAAAAAGATCCTTCTAAGACTGATGTCAAAGAGTGTCCTGTCTATATTTTCTTCTAGGAGATTTATGGTTTCACATCTTACTGTCAAGTCTTTGATCCATTTTGAGTTAATTTTTGTGTATGATGCAAGATAATGGTCTACTTTCATTATTTTGCATATGGCTGTCCAGTTTTCCCAGCACCATTTATTGAAGAGACTTTCCTTTCTCCATTGTATGTTCTTAGCTCCTTTGTTGAAGATTTGCTGTCCATAGATGTGTAGTTTTGTTTCTGGGCTTTCAATTCTGTTCCATTGATCTGTGTGCCTGTTTTTGTACAAGTACTGTGCTATTTTGATTACTATAGCTTGTAGTATATTTTCAAGTCAGGGATTGTGATGCCTCCAGTTTTGTTCTTTTTTTCTCAGGATTGTTTTAGCTATTCGGGGTCTTTTATTGCCCCATACGAATTTTAGGATTCTTTGCTCTATTTCTGTGAAGAATGTCATTGGGATTCTGATTGGGATTGCATTGAATCTGTAGATTGCTTTACGTAGTATGGACATTTTAACTATATTTATTTTTCCAATCCATGTGCATGGAATATCTTTCCATTTCTTTATGTCAGCATTGATTTCTTTCAATAATGTCTTATAGTTTTCATTGTATAGGTCTTTCACTTCCTTGGTTAAATTTATTCCTAGATATTTTATTTTTTTGTTGCGATTGTAAATGGGATTGTGTTCTTGAGTTCTCTTTCTGTTAGTTCGTTATTCAAGTATAGACATGCAACTGATTTTTGTAAGTTGGTTTTGTATCCTGCAACTTTCCTATAGTCGTTGAGTATTTCTAATAGTGTTCCGATGGATTCTTTAGGGTTTTCTGTATATAAAATCATGCCATCTGCAAAGAGTGAGAGTTTCATTTCTTCATTGCCAATTTGGATACTTTTTATTTCTTTTTCTTGCCTAATTGTTTTGGCCAAAACCTCCAATACTATGTTGAATAAGAGTGGCGAGAGTGGGCACCCTGTTCTTAGAGGGATGGCTTTCAGGTTTTCCACATTAAGTATGATATTGGCTGTGGGTTTGTCCTATATGACCTGTATTATGTTGAGGTATTTTCCCTCTATACCCATTTTATTGAGAGTTTTTATCATAAATAGATGTTGAATCTTGTCAAATGCTTTTTCTGCATCTATGGAGATGATCGTCTGGTTTTTATTGCTCATTTTGTTAATGTGGTGTATCACATTGATTGATTTATGGATGTTGAACCATCCCTGCATCCCTGGTATAAATCCCATTTGATCATGGTGTATGATCCCTTTGATGTATTGCTGTATTCAGTTTGCCAATATTTTGCTGAGGATTTTTGCATCTATGTTCATCAGCATTATTGGCCTATAACTTTCCTTCTTTGTGTTGTCCTTATCTGACTTTGGGATCAGGGTGATGTTTGCCTTGTAAAATGTGTTAGGAAGTGTTCTGTTTTCTTCAACTTTTTGGAATAGTTTGAAAAGGATGGGTATTAAATCTTCTTTGAATGTTTGGTAGAATTCAAATGTTTGGTAGATGGCTCCAGAGAAGCCATCTAGTCCTGTACTTTTAGTTTTTGGGAGGTTTTTGATTACTGTTTCAATCTCTTTACTTTTGATTTGTCTGTTCAGTTTCTCTATTTCTTCTTGATTCAGTTTTGGGAGGTTGTATGAGTCTAAGAATTTATCCATTTATTCTAGATTGTACAATTTTTTGGCATATAGTTTTTCATAGTATTCTCTTATAATCCTTTGTATTTCTGTGGTAACTGTAGTAATTTCTCCTCTTTCATTTCTGATTTTATTTATTTGAACCTTCTCTCTTTTTTTCTTAGTAAGTCTGGATAAGGGTTTGTCAATTTTGTTTATCTTCTCAAGAACCAGCTCTTACATTCTTTGATCCTTTCTACTATTTTTTGGTTTAAATTTCGCTTATTTCTGCTCTAGTTTTTTTTTTTGTTTTGAGGAAGATCAGCCCTGAGCTAACATCTGCTGCCAATCCTCCTCTTTTTGCTGAGGAAGACTGGCCCTGAGCTAACGTCCGTGCCCATCTTCCTCTACTTTATTTGTGGGACACCTGCCACCGCATGCCTTGCCAAGTGGTGCCATGTCCGCACCCGGGATCCAAAGTGGAGAACCTTGGGCTGCCAAAGTGGAATGTGTGCACTTAACCACTGCGCCACTGGGCTGGCCCCTTCTGCTCTAATTTTTATGATTTCCCTCTTTCTGCTGACTTTGGGCTATGTTAGTTCTTCTTTTTCTAATTTTGTTAGGTGTAGTTTAAGATTGCTTATTTGAGATTTTTCTTGTTTGTTAAGGTGGGCCTGTATTGCTATAATTTCCCTCTTAGGACTGCATTTGGTGCATCCCATACGAGTTGATATGGTGTGTTTTCATTTTCATTTGTCTCCTGATATTTTTTTGTTTCTCCTTTAATTTCTTCAATGATCCATTGGTTGTTCAGTAGCATGTTGTTTGGTCTCCACGTTTGTCACTTTCTCAGCTTTTTTCTTGTAGTTGATTTTTAGTTTCAGAGCATTATGGTTAAATATTCTTAAATTTATTGAGGCTTGCCTTGTTTCCCAATGTGTGGTCTATCCTTGAGAATGTGCCATATGTAGTTGAGAAGAATGTGTATCTGCTACTTTTGGATGAAGTGTTCTACGTATATTTATTAAGTCTCTCTGGTTAGTTTTTCATTTAATTCCACTATTTCCTTGTTGACTTTCTGTATGGATGATCTATCCATTGATGTAAGTGGGGTATTAAGGTCCCCCACTATTATTGTGTTGTTGTTAATATCTCCTTTTAGGTTTGTTAATAGTTGCTTTATGTACTTTGGTGCTCCTGTATTGGGTGCATATATATTTATAAGTGTTATGTCTTCTTGATGGATTATCCCTTTTATCATTATATACTGATTTTCTTTGTCTCTCATTGCCTTTTTTTTTAATCTTGAAGTCTACTTTGTCTGATATAAGTATGCCAACACCTGCTTTCATTTGTTTGCCATTAGCTTGAAGTATTGTCTTCTATCCATTCACTCTGAGCCTGTGTTTATCTTTAGAGCTGAGATGTGTTTCCTGGAGGCAGCATATTGCTGGGTCTTGCCTTTTAATCCATCCAGCCACTCTGTGTCTTTTGATTGGGGAATTCAATCAATTTACATTTAGAGTGATTATTGATATATGAGGGCTTAATGTTGCTATTTTATCACTTGTTTTCTAGTTGTTCTATACTTCCCTTGTTTCTTGTCCCATGTATTTTGGACTGTCAATTCAGTTTGGAGTTCTCTGTGATGGTTTTCTCAGTTTTCTCTTTATTTATCATTTGTGTCTCTGCTCTGATTATTTGTTTAGTGGTTACCATGAGATTCATATAAAAAATCTTGTAGATGAGATAGTCCATTTTCTGATAGCCTCTTATTTCCTTAGTCTAAGCAGCTTCCATCCCTCTCCTCTTCCCTTTCTAAGTTATTGTTGTTCACAACTTATTCCATTTTGTTTTGTGAGTTTGGGGTTAAAATGACCAGATTATAGTTATTTTTGATGTTTTCCTTCCCTTTATCTTTGATGTTATAATTAAATGTTGGCTAACCTGTCCTGATAGAAAGCTGCAATTTTGTGACTTTGTCTGCCTGTTTATCTCCTTGCTCAAGGCTTTGTAACCACTTTCTTTCTTTTTTCCAGGTATTAGGGCCTTCTTGATCACTTCTTGTAGGGGGAGCATCTTGTGGCAATGAACTCCCTCAGTTCTTATTTATCTGGGAAAGTTTTTATTTCTCCATCATATTTGAAGGATATTTTCACTGCATAGAGTATTCTTGGCTGAAAGTTTTTGTCTTTCAGAATTTTGGATATATCATCCCAATCCCTCCTAGCCTGTAAGGTTTCTGCTGAGAAATCTTCTGAAAGCTTTATAGGGATTCCTTTGTAAGTTATTTCATCTGTCTTGCTGCCCTTTCTTCACCATGTTTGCATAATTGTTTGCCATGGACTTAAATTTCCTTGTAGCTGGGGCAGGTGGTCTGAGAATTGGGGGTTACATATGATGCAGGATATATATATATATAATATATATAATATAATATATTATATAATATGTAATATAATACAGGGAGTAATATGGACTTGGGTTTATCATGGGGCTCCAAAATGTAAGGGCTGGAAAGACAAAGATAAAACGTTTCATGGTGATTATCTTACCAACAGTATTGATGCAGAGAAGAAATTTAGAGTGAAGGAAAGGCTGGTATTGGCCACAAGTACATTAATGGAGGCCTTAGGTCAGGTAGCTTCAGAGGAATAATATGAATGGTACAGAAGGATAGGAAGTGGGGGAGCAAGCTGATGAACACTTGTTAGTTCTGTATGTACTAGGTGCTTTACACACATAATTTCCCATCATCCTCAAAGATGATGAAGAAGAAGAACTCTATGAAGAAGGTTTATCCCTAAAAAAATAAAAATAAAAATAATTACCAACAGCGAAGCTGAAACTTAGAGGTTCAGATGACAGACTCAGAGTCATGCCTTCTCAGTGGCTGGTCTGGATTCAATCTGGTCTATTCCCTTATAAGACCACACATCTCCCCCTGCACCACACTCCTTGCTGAAGTAGAAAAGGATGTGAAAACTAAGGGGGTAGAATTTAACTGGGACCTCAAACCCACTCTTCCCTCAACTCAAAAATGTTTATCCATGGAAGGTGGCAGGAAACTAGGATAACAGCTAAAATTCACAACTGAGTCAATGAAATATTTTTTTCCAACAGAGAAACTTGGTGTTTTCAAAGGCAAATATATCTTTCTATACTTGTTTCTAATTTCCATGAAAAGTTGTGATCATTGGGATAATTCTAACACTGTGTTGAGGCTTTGAAAGCACTTGTGATAGGGTAGCATCAGGTTCCAAGGGCCCACAGGCAGAAAATAAGGAGCTAAGTAGATGCCACTCCCTCTTCAGACCTGCCCCCATTCCTCATGGCCTGCCGAAAACCTCCACTTCAAGAACTCTGCTGCCCCAGACCTCCTCCTCCCACATCCATGTGAGAAGAGGACAGGGAGAGAGAAGGGAGGACACCTTCTGGGGGATGCTGATTTTGTGGGATGGCAACTCTCCTTTTCCCCGCATCTCCTTTTTGGGGAGAGAGGGGATGTTACCTGGTTCCTCCAGGGATCTTACAAAGTAGGCATAACCCAGTCCCTGTCTCTCATCAAGATGAGGCTATTGATCGTCTCTTATTAGAATGTTGCTGAGCACTGGACGGGCTGAGGGCCAAATGCCTCTGAGGTATGAAGAAAGATGGGGGCACTGAGAGAGAGTATGACAATGGAGCTATCTCAATGCCTGCTGTCTGGTGTGGAAAGGAAATGTGAGTTCCCGTGGGCCAACTGATAAGAAAACAATATTTCTTTGCCTCAAAAAAAATGTTCACTTTAGCAGGAGATTCTTGTTTCTGGATAAAATAGTAAAGTAATCAGCTTGTGCTGCTGGGGAGACAGAACTGAACCTGGCCCACCGATCCTTGTCCTCACAGACGGGACCAGGTCTACTTTCTCCTTTACTGAGCAGACAAGGGCCACCATTAGTGAGGCTTGAGACACTGGGGTTTGCAGACACCAGAAGGGTCTGAGAAGGCAGAACTTCCCCCAGAGGCAGAGGGAGTAAGTTCTCCTGAGGAGAGAGGCAGCAGAGGGGATTTAAAACCTGAGAGCTCAGAAACAGGACGAACACTGGGAGAGGGCTCAAGAAAGATCAGGTGTGGGACCAGCCTGGTGGCATAGGGGTTAAATTCATACACTCTGCTTCAGCAGCCCAGGGTTCATGGGTTCAGATCCAGGACGTGGACCTACACACTGCTTATCAAGCCATGCTGTGGCGGCATCCCACAGACAAAATAGAGGAAGATTGGCACAGATTTTAGCTCAGGGCCAATCTTCCTCAAGTAAGAAAGGAAGATTGGCAACAGATGTTAGATCAGCAACAATCTTCCTCGCCAAAAAAGAAAAATGATCAGGTGGGAGAAAGACGCCTCCATGGGGGATACCCTTCCTTCTGGAGGCCTGAGTCCTCAAGGATGAAATTCCAGCTTTTGTTCTTCCTACACTGGGCAGTTATTTTGAGATCTACCTGACCCTTCTGGAGAAAACTCCATCATAATTCACTGTGTGTTTCGAAAAGGAAGGTTGATGTGACAGGAGGAACTTGGGGGGAAGGACAGAGATTATCCTATCATTTTCCAGGGCTCTCCACATACAAACACACACACACACACTAGTGTCAGCAGCTGCAGAGACCCCCAGGCTGGCTAGCAGCAGAGAACACCCTTTGAGACACTAGGCAATGAGGCTGAATTCCCTATGCTTACCCTACCAAGGACTAATTAGTCCCCTTTTTAAGACAGGGCCTTAAAAGAAGGGGCCTTGCCACAAGCAAATTATGAATGGGTCTATTTTATTTCATTCAAGCATTAGTACAGGTCAACCTCACTTTGCAAACATCTGCTTTGCCCATCTCCCTCATTAGTGCATTTAGTATGTTGTGGCGGTAATCCAACAAACAGATGAGAGCTTTTGAATTGTACTTGCTTCTCCTGCTGCCAACAGCCGTGTTGGCTTCTCTCATGGAGCCAAAAATATCCTTCAGATAAGCCACAAAGAGACTGTTGGCCTGGGTTGGAACCAAAATCAACTTCCAAAGACCATAGTATTTGTACTAATGAGAGTTACCTCATAGTAACTGCACTGAAGAAAGTGAATCATTCAACAGCCAAGACCTCACTGGAACCATTGCAAGATATCCCTTGCATATGACTCTCTGCATCTGAGCAATGATTGAACCATGTAGCTACAACAATGCCTGCTTTTTAAAACTAGTAGGTTCTGTGAAATTTCCAGAGAAATAGAACTGGAAGATCTGATTTTACATTTTTAGTGCCTTGAAATGATGAGAATTTCCAGTGTAATAATATGCAATGGTGACCTATGCCGATAAACAAATGGATGCTTTCAAGGAATGCGTAGAGGTCATATTGTATTTTGGTAAACGTGATTAGTGTTTCTTGTGGGGGATTTGTGGGACAATTAAAACTAGAGGCAGAGAGAAGAGAATAGTCCTTCTTTTCTGCCAATAAGTATGCCCATATATGGTCTTCTATATCTTAAAATATACGCTTCACTCTATTCCCTTTTCTGATAATACCCCAGCAGGTTAGGCTCTGCTTAACTAGTTTGTCCTGAGGGCAGACCTCGTTAAGAAGAACTAAGTGCTCTGGTCTATTTCAAAATGGTTCCTTTCCCCCTCCCCCCTACTGGAAGCAGGAGCAGACTTTTCTCTGATATTTACTGTGGGCATGTAGTTGAACTCCTAGAGGTAAAAGTCACAGTGTTGCAGGGGCCCGTTATAACTGGGTCCCCCTGGAGTTTTTAACTCTCAGACGTGTCTGCAGGGAGCCTCCAGCAGTTTGTCACAGTTCTGGTTCTCCTCCCCAGGCGCTGGTTCCCGAGGCAGTTTCCCCTGTTGAATCTCTCCCCCATTAAGGCGGCACTCCCCGTATTCACCTGTCTGCCTCTCCAAGCTCGGAGGACACAGAATTGGCCTTGTGTCTTCCCCTCTCTTATGGATCCAAGATGAGTTGTTGATTTTTCAGTATATTCAGCTTTTTGTTATTAGACAGAGTGATGACTTCCAAGTTCCTTACATGTGAACCAGGAACCAGAAGTCCCTATTCCTCCTTCTAAACTATTTCTCTCTCTCCTTTAGCTGCCGAAATTCTTCAGTAACAATCTTTGCTTACTATATTGGTTTTCTTGACAATCTTTCTCCACTTCAAATGGTTTCCTAATTTTCAGATCCACGATATATTTTAAGTTATGCATTTTCCACGTAGCATCCGTAATCATTCCTTTTTACAGCATCCTTTTCTTTGGCTTTATATGAAAATACATTCTTTAGAATCTTGTGTCTGTATTTTTATTAAAGCTTCTTAACCCCCAACATGGGCCACTTCCTGTGGTCTGGTCTTTGGCCCTCTATTTTTCATCCTTTACATTCTCCCCTTTGGTGAACACATCCACTCCTGTGGCTTCTATTATCACCTCTGTGCAAATCTATACATTCGGCTCTCACTTCCATCCTGAGATCAACATATTTAGTTGCTTAGTGGATATTTTCTTTGGAGAAATATCCAAGATACAGGTCCAAGGCAAGCTCTATCTGTGAGTCTATTTCTCCTGACTGACCTGGACAGGAAGTATTTCAACAAGTTCAACCCCACCACAGGATGAGGCCCACAAGAAGCCAGTATGCTTGGGTGAGCACTGGGAACCCATTGAAACTCTGAGTTTTACCTCCCACCCTTTTAATCATTCATATGATTGTTGTGAGTGGAGGCTCCAGAAACTTGTTGAGAGTCCCCTGTTACTGAGCATGATGCACTGGGAGGGTATGTACCCCCTCACTTAAAACACATTCCTAAGCTGTTCCACACTGTGAGCATCTGGGGAAAATTTCTGGAGAAACAGGGACTGGTCTGATTCACAGATTCACATAACCACTCCCTGGGGCTTCTCAGACATTTGAGAGAAAAGAAAGCCCAAAAGCCCAAAAGACTAGACTTCCTGTAATCCAGTAGGTGGGGAGGACAGAACATTGAGATTTGAAGTATTACATAATTATGATCTCATTTGTACTCTCATATTGATGACTTTTTTAAGCTCCTTTTTCTAGATGAATTGTAGACAATGTGCCCAAGTCAGGAACCTAGAAGTTGAGCTAAACTCTTCCTTTTCCCTCACCTCTGAAATCTAATGAGTACCGAGTAAATCTATCCTTTATAACATGTGCAGAAGTAAAATACTATAGCACAAAGGATGGGGGGAGGGATGTAAATGGAGCACTGCTGTTGTAAAGTTCTTACATTAAGTGATATAAATTCAAAGAAGACTGTGATAAGTTAAGAATGTATATTGTAATCCCTAGAACAGCTATTTAAAAAATACCAAGAGGTATCGCTAAAAACTCAGTAGAGACAATAGAATGGGATACTAAAATTTATTCAGTTAACTGAAAAGAAGATGAGAAAGGAGGAACAAAAAACAGACAGCACAAATAGAGAAAACTCCAGCACAATGTAGACTTACACCCAACCATATCCATGATTAAATTAAATGTAAATGGACCAAACATTTCAATTAAAGTCAGAGATTATTACACTGGATTTTAAACAAAGCAAGACTCAATTATATGCTGTTTATAAGAGATTCACTTTAAATATAAATACACAGACAAATTGAAAGTAGAAATATGGAAAAAGATATTCATGCAACACTAATCATAAGAAAGCTAGGGTAGCCATATTGATTTCAGACAAAGACGAATTCAAGACAAGGAGAATTACCAGAGATGACTGGGGTCATTTCATAATGATAAAAGGTCAATTCCTCAAGAAGATCAAGTAAATATGCCCTTGATAGTGTCTGCCTCCCATGCCACCTCCTCTCCACTTCATCTTATCCCTTGGCTCAGTTTGGTTCTCCTGGTTTCTTGGCAGGGTGATGTCTCTCCCTTATTCCAATCCATCCCAGCTACAAGCTCATTTTTAAAACAAAAATAGGATTATTCTTTTAATTAAAAACCTTTAATGGCTCCCCATCATTAGCTGGATAAAGTTCAGATCCCTTGCTTAGCTTTTTATAGGCATTTCATAGGCTTGTCCCAACCCAACTATCCAGCTTTGTCTCTCATTGATCATCAGTCATCCTTGACCCCATTCACAGCAATTACTCCTGTTCCTGAACAAGCAATGCTTCTCTCTGTGCATACTTCCTCCACTTGCCAGAGATGCCCTCCTTTCACTTCCTCCACACATTAATTAAGCATCCTTCCGTACTTCACTATGAGCTGTACATGAACTGGCCCCTGTTATCCTTCCATTCCTCCCTCACACACTGTACTCCAGCCACACTTGCCTCGAATACACCACATTGGGTCCCATTCCAGGCCTCTGCATTTGCTGTTTCCTCTTCAAGGTATGCTCTCTTCCTTGATCATTGCATGGTAACCCCTTTGAGCCATTCAGGCTTCAAACCAAATGGTTGCTCCTCACAGAGGCTTCCTCTAACCTCCTATTCTTAAGCAGCACCCATCCCCTCACTCACTCTTCATTATGCCATTTTATTGCCTCCACACTTCTCATCATTGCCTCAAATACCCTATTCATTTATTTTTTTATTGTGTGTCTCCCCAACCCTCTAGAATGTAGACTCCATGAGAAGGAGGATCTTGTGGGTTTTATTTACTGATGTACCCTCAGATTCTAGAAGAGTGCCTAGCACATTGTAGGCAGTCAATGAATGAATGGTGGGTGGATGCGGAGATAGCTGGCGTAGGGAACTTTAATGTTAAATTCCTTTCCTAGGCTTCAGGCATGCTTTGTCAGTGCCTTCCAATATGCACATTCAATGTTGTGGCTCCTGCGGCTGATTCCAATCGCTGCCCCTTTGGCAATTTCCCTCCCTGACTCTCTAGCCTTCCTGGGAACCCTCCGCCTCCACGGGCAGCAGGGCTGGTTAGGTCTCCATCAGTGTCTGTCTGTCTGTCTGTCTCCCTGCATGTTGCACTGCAGCCTAAATCACTCAGATCCTGTCTATTTTCAGTGCCCGTCAGAGAGGCACTAATAAAAAGGTGCTTAATAATTGCTGCTGATCATGATTTGTGAAACCCTTTAAAGAAAAACACCACACATTTCCACAGACACGTTAAAATGTATCAGCTGGTCCATTGACAGATGAGTGGATCAACAAAATTCAGTATATACATGTACAATAGAGCATAATTCAGCCTTAAAAAGGAAGGAAATTGTGACACATACTACCACATGCATGAACCTTGAGGAAAATACGTGAAATAAACCAGTCACAAAAAGTGAAATACTGTGTGGTTTTGCTTCTAGGAGGTACCTAGAATAGTCAGAATCATGGAGACAGAAAGTAGAATGGCAGTTGCCCGGGGCTGGGGGGAGGGTGAATGGGGAGCTATTGTGTAACAGGTATAGAATTTCAATTTTGCAAGGTGAAAGGAGTTCTGGCGATTGGTTGCACGACAATGGGAATGTACTTATCACTGCTGGACTGCACACTTAAAAATGGTTAAGATGGCAAGTTTTGTGTTACATGTTTTTTACTACAATAAAAAAACCCCACAAAAATAGTTAAGGTGGTAAATTTCATTATGATTATTTTATCACAATTAATTTTTTAATAAGGGGGAAAATTGTATCACTCATGCACATATTGTGTACATGCTTGTACTGGAAGCTTAAATTCTCTTTGGAACATTCTCTTCTCTGATTCCACTTGAGGAACATCGAAAGTAATGAGGATCTGGAGATTGGCATTGCGGATCCTGTGAGATTTCAAAAAAAATAATAACAGGGTGGGAGCGGGGGAGATGCTGATGACGCTAGGAGATGAGAGCTGGACTGTGAGTTCCAGAGATGTACTTGCCTCGGACCATGACTTTGACCTTTTAGATCATTTCTCAGAAAAAGCCTGACTCCGTAATTCTTGGAGTGTTCTAAGGATCGCTAACAAAGAATCTCTGTTTTTGTTTTCTACATCCAGAAGTTAATCGATTGTAAAATTTTCTCTTGGTTGGCTTTTAAACATCAGCTTGTACTCGATTTCCCTCTTTGTGTGGTTTTGTGAATATATTCAAGTTCAATATCATCTCAATTTAAATTCAACATCATTTTAATTTTCTTAGGACATCCCTTCCCTTCTCTTTTTCAATTTTTTGCAGAATTCCTCCGTCTAGCATTCATTCAGTGGCCTGCTTTCTTTTGAGAGAAAAACGTTTGGCAACTTACTCTTTGGCTACAAAAATGCTGAAGAGGTTTTAAACACTTGGATTTCCCGGCTGGCACTAATGGCTTGCCTTGTTACATAAAGGGACCCCTTACACCCTTGAAATTTCAGGGGGGACATTTGTGTTGACGTTTCAGTGTTCTAGGACTATTGGGTAAGGTAGGTATGAGTGTGTAATTGCTATGCACGTTCAAAGATGACGCCAACAGCAGTATTATTGACTGTGAGTACGAATGTGTCTGCACAGAGCAGAGGGTGATGGGCAGGCCTGCCGCCCTCATCGCGTGGCCAGTCTGTCCTCTGCAAATCACAGCTCCACTTCCTGCCAGGGCTGTGGTGGTTGGCACGGAGCCTTGGCAGTGAGACCAGCGGCCCCTTCTCCCTTAAACCCAGTCATACCACTTCAGATTCCTGGCACATGCTGTGACGTCTCCTCTTGCTGTTTCTTTCAGTGCTACATTGCCCTCTAGAAACCTGAGATCTAAAAGAGAGGCTTGACCCTGACCCAATGGTAAAATCCAATATTCAACCTAAACCGAAATGAAATCTTGCCATCTAATAGGCATTATTAATTATGAATGTTTATTAATAACTGATATGATAAATTGTTTAATTATATAATTCATTGTCGATAATAACATTTCACGATGATAACTAACATTTCTTGAGTGTTTACTCTGTATTGACTCATTTAATCCTCACAACAATCCTAGGACGTAGGTACCAGTACTATCCCCATTTGATCAGATGAGGAAATTGGGTCGAGGAGAGATCAAGAAACTTGTTCAAAGTCCCACAGTAAGAAAGTGGTGGAGGTAGGATTGAATTCAGGTGGTCTGTTTTCCCACTCAGGCCATCTGACTCAGGAGGTTTGGTAGGTGAGACCAAAAGGAGACCGCACTGGAGTATGTGTCCCGGGGTTTATCCCACACAACACACTACAGACAGCGCAGTGAGAAAAACCAAAGGGGGCGCTGTGGATGGAATGTTTGTGTCCCCTCAAAATTCACAGGTTGAAACTCTCACCCCCACTGTGATTATATTTGGAGATGGAGCCTGTGGGAGGTCGTTAGGGTTAGATGAGGCGCGCTTCCTTTCTCTCTGTCATGGGAGGACACAATGAGGAAGCTGTCCTCTGCAAACCAGCAAGAGGGCCCTCGCCGGGAACCGAAACCATCAGCACCTTGACGTTAACTTCTCGGCCCCCAGAATTGTGGGAAATAAATGTCTGTTGGTTAAGCCACCCAGTCCATGGCATTTTGCTATAAAAGCCTGAGCCGACTAGACAGGAGAGGACGCTCTTCAATGAAATCAATTTGGAAAGTGCTCTACACTGGCTCCCTGTTTTAAAGGACTCACACTGCCTGTTAGGAAATCAAAGGCTCTGAAAAGCCCTGTAGTAAAGAAAACGATTCAAATTCAGTTGAGCAATTGCTTCTGAAAGCTTATTTTTTTTTTTTTTAAAGATTGGCACCTGGGCTAACAACTGTTGCCAATCTTTTTTTTTTTTTCCTGCTTTATTTCCCCAACCCCCGCCCCTGTACACAGTTGTATATCTTAGTTGCAGGTCCTTCTAGTTGTGGGATATGGGACGCCGCCTCAACGTGGCCTGATGAGCGGTGCCATGTCCGTGCCCAGGATCCGAACTCTGGGCCGCCACAGCGGAGCGCGCGAACTTAACCATGGAGCCGGCCCCCAGCTTCTCAAAGTTTTTTGACTATGGAACATCCCCCCTTTATGAATACTTCACAGAACATGCTTGGAGGTGCTACTGGAAGTGAATGCCTCTGGTATGATTGCATGCTGGTTTCCAGGGGGAACCCAACTGCCCAGTGAAGTCAGAAGCTGCTGTAGGGGGAGGTTTGGTAGGTGAGACCAAAAGGAGGAGGGACTCCAGGTAGACCCTGAGAAAGACAGACAGAGGGCTGCATCCAAGGGGACAGTGAGTGACACTGCAGGGAAAGGAAGAGCCCAATATTCCAGAACATCCTGGGAAGACATATTATTAGGATGTTGTTCATGGAATAAATCCGATGAGAACTAAATTTCAAGAGCAAAGTTTAGGGCCTGCCCTGGATGGAGGATCTGATTTTAAAAACAGAAAGGACGTTCCAGTATTGTGTTAATTTGAATATAGGAGGATAAGATAACAACTGACTCTCTGAATTGTTGTGTCCTCTGCTGGGAAGAGCCATATATGCTGCCCATTAGAAATTTAATGCAGGCTGGTTTTCTAAAGTTGTCTTAATTTCTTTCTAGTGAATTATGAGATGTGAGCTCAAATAAAAAGACCCAGCTGAGCAAGAGAAGAAGATCTTGCTTGGCCACAGCAGCACCAAATAAACGTTTGCTGGTAGATTGGAAGGACAGAAAAGGGGGCATTAACTGCACAATTTGGGTTTTGTGTCCTCAAAATGAAATATTAATTATTAGCAGTAGTTAGATATTTTTAATAGTTTCTGCTTGTTGCAGGCTAGGGGTGGAGGGAAGAAGGGGAAATTGCTGGCAGAAACATGGCAAATAATCAAGAGAACCATGAGATTGCTGTGTGATTGCGTAATAAGATTTCGTGTCTGCTGTTGGCGGAGGGGACTCGACTCGATGGCCTTAAAGAGTCCGTCCAAACCTCACGTGCCGACTCCTTGTCCTTCAGAACATGCTAGAGGAAGTTTGGAAAAGAAACCGTTTTACTCAGAGGTAGGCACGCAATACAATTCAGACAGTACATTTGTAGTGGGTACTTAACACAGATCAATTGTGCAAACAGATTCAACCAGACTTTTCTTTTCTTAAGCAGAAGACTATATAAACCTAAGTGGCCTCAATTCTTTAACACTGAAGATGTTGACATTGCTGAGGTCAAACCTCAATACACAGCAGTGGGCTTCCCACACTCTCTTCACCGAAAACAAATTGAAAATTTTTGACATCAATAACTTCTCCTTAGAATTGGAATGTATCAAGGTTTTATGCATGTTACACAGAGAAAACAGGCTATGTTCAGTTTTCGTGTTCATATATTCACCTATAATTGCAAATTGTGTACAGATAATGTTTTCTCTTGTGTAAATGCCAAGTGGAGTTAGCAAATGTCACGGTTATTAGTGCCATCTATTGGTGAAATGTGGTATGACAACATTTACAGGGAGCAAGACAGCTTCTCTGGAGACGGGGAAGTGAATAAAGGACACATTAGACAGGGATTCTGTATTTAAGAATAGTGGAGAATCTATTATGAGGCAATTAGAAATTGGAACACTGAAAGGGTATTTGATGATATTGAAGAATTATTGTTAGTTATTTTTAGGCGTGATGTTGGTATTGTGGTTATGTTAAGACACCCTCATCATTTAGAGATTTGGGACCAAATCTGGCCCACTATCTGTTTCTGTATGGCCTGTTAGCTAAGAATGACCTTTACATTTTAAAATGGTTTAAAAAATCAAAAGAAGAGGAATATTTTGTGTCACAGGAAAATTACATGAAATTCAAATTTCAGCGTCCATTAATAAAGTTTTATTGGAACAAGCCATGCTCACTCATTTACTTTTTGTCTGTGGCCACTTTTGTGCTACAGCAGCGGAGCTGAGGAGTTGCTCAGAGACCAGATGGCCTGCAGAGCCTAAAAATTCACTCCCTGGCCCTTTGTGGAGAAACTTCGCTGACCCTGCTTTAGAGCTTTGCTCTTCTAAGCGTGGCCTGTGGACCAGCAGCATCGACTTTCCCTGGGAGGCTGTTAGGAATGTGAAATCTTGGTTTCTACCCCAGACCTACTTATTTGAATCTTCAGATTCCAATTAAGTCTTACTCACGTTAAAGTTTGAGAAGCGCTGGTTTAGAGGGTCCCGCTTGGGTCATCCCCTGGTCGTGCATCCTCCCCATGGTGCAGGCAGCCACTGAGGGCAAGGGGATGTGTCATGATCTGAGTACCTAGAACCCTTGAATTCCTGCTTCCAGCACCAATGCAGGCCTCTTCTCTGAGGTCCATCTCATAGCCCGACAGGTGGTCAAGACATGGCTGTTTATGGGGTGGGAAGAGGGCGGCCTGAGCTCAGACTTGAAGGCTGGGTGTCCTCTTGCTTGAGCAGCATATTCCTCACGGCACAAAAAGGGTCAGAGCCAGAGGCAGGAAGAGAAGCGGGGAGGGTGGGGGGTGGGGCTTCACTCTCCCTGTGCTTATGGCTCAGAACTCTAGAGTCCAGAAATGCTAGCTTGCCAGGCAGTTACAAAAGTATACTTGACAGTTTGTTAGCTTGATTTATAATTTTTAAATATTTAAACATATAGTATGGCCCTTCATTGATACTCTTGACCTGGGGCCCACAGATGTGAGTAGCAGGTCTATTGAATGCTTCTCAAAGTGTGTTCTGAGGACCACCTGCATCAGAATTCGCATGTGTTGTTTGTTAAAAATGCAAATTCCCAAGCTCCACTTGTGACCCCCTGAATCAGAATCTTTGAGGATGGAGCCTAGGAATCTGCATTCTAACCAGCTCCCCTGGTGATTCTGATCCACACCAAAGGTACTTGTAACCAGGGCAGAGTGCAGAGGAGCTAGCCCCGAGTGGGCAGGAAGCTTCAGGGGAGAAGAGGGGGAGGTAGACAGCTCGGAGGAAGATGCTGGCAGCAACTTAAAACACTTCCTGCTTCTCTCCTGAGTTCTCTTCATCCTCTGGCTTGAGCCAGCCCTCATTATTGGCTGCAGGGAGAAGCTTTCTGCCAGAACGGGGCAAGGGGATATTCCTGCCAAACGTGGGGCTTTCAGGGGCCGCCCTGCAGAAGCAAGTGTCGAAGTCGATGCTCAATAGGGAGCAGAAGGAGCTGCAGGCATCTGGAGGGACCACACACAGTCAAACGGGGATTCTGGCTGAAGTCATTGTGCAAATCCTTGGGCAAGCGAGACCTCCTGGGTCCCGCAGGGGACATGAGAGGAGCTGGGATGGACGGACTGTGTGGTCCTACCGGTCTGGGTTCAGATCCTGCATCTGTCACTTACAAGTTGTATGACCTTAAGCAAGTTTCTTAAATGCTATAGGTTTGTAAGTTGATCCTAACATCTTTTAGGCTTGTCCTGGAATTAAACGTGATAAGTAAAAACACATCCTTGCCACACAGAGCTGAATAAGGGGTGGCTGCTGTTTATTATGAAGCTTGTTACCTTATACTTCTGCATTTTCTGATGCCCAATATCATAGGCACTTTCCACTGGCTGATAAGACGAATTTCCTCAAACCCCAAGCACAGGAAGCCACTTAAGCTCCAGTCACAGCTCTGTGCCAGACCGCTCTTTGGCCAGTGACCTGGAACTCCCTGAACTTTCCTGTGAGGGAGAAACTCCTGAAGTCACTGCCAAGCTGCTCACTGTGTACGATTCCTAGGGTATCCCACCTGTCAAGACCACACCTTGGGACTCACTCTCCTAGGTTTGTGAAGAACTCTGGACTTGCACGAAACCTTGAGTGACAGCTTGCCATACTGCAAACCACCACTAGGGGGAAGCAGAATCCAAGCATCCATGTAAGGAGACCGGCCAAGCTGTGGAATGTGCCCTGGACAGCCACATGGGGGCAGAAGGGGTGGCAGGCCCTAGCCTCACCCCTAGCCCCCCACCCTACCCTCCACACACATAAACGCTCACTCTAGTCCTGCAGCCTAATCACCTGATCGCTGTTTACTCTGTTCCCTCATCCAGGCACCGTCCATTATATCTTAAATATGACGGAGGCCAGTGGTTGGAAAGCTTGGCTGCAAATTCAAATCACTGGGGGAGCTCTGTATAATCCCAGTGTCAAGGCCTTATTCAAATTAAGTCAGAATTTCTGGGGTGGGGAGGCAGGAGTCAATGCTTTTGAAACACCACAGGTGATTCCAACTTGCAGCCCAGTTTGGGAACTACTCTTGTAGGCAAAAGATCTCATTTCTTCCCAGTTGACAGCTGGATCTCATTGCTGGAGAACTCCTCCAACAAGCCTCCCTAACTAACCACACATTCTTCCCCTCCATCTGTCCACAGGTCGGTCTGTATTTGGTACCAGTTTTTCATATTTGAATGTGCGTACGGATCACCTGGGGATGTGGTTAATATGCAGATCTGGAGTCAGTAGGTCCAGGTGCCGCTGAGATTCTGCGTTCCTTCTAAGCTCCCAGCTGCTGGCCCGCTGCTGGTCTGTGGACCCACGCGCACAAAAGTTTACAGGATAGCATCCAGTGTTCCTGCACATGCTCCTTTATGATTGTCTGTAGCTGCTTAGTGTTCCTTTTCTGCTTTCCCCGTCACAGTGGGAAGAGTGGCTGGTTTCCAACTCTTTCGCATCCCGCCTCTCAACCCACTCCCACTTGGGTCCACACTACACTGCCCAGGGTGTGAACACAAGATCCTGCACACACACAGAAAAGAGCTCAATCAATGACTGTTGAATGAATAAATAAACAAATATAGTGAGAAAAGCTCTGAACTTGGAGTTGGAGACCTGGTTCTGCCACCTACAAGCCATGAGAGCTTAACCAAGTGACATCCTCTCTGAGACTCAGTTATTTCATCTCATAACTTCATTGTGAGGACCAAATGAGTTAATATACGTTAAAGCTGGTTTGCATCAACAAAATGGCATCTGCTTTCTCTCTCTCTTACTGTCACATTGCCCAGGTTCCAGCCTTGCCCTTCATACACTCCCTGGGAGGTCCTGTCATTCCCAAGTCTTCACATCGATCCCCAGCTCAGACATCCCTCTTGAGTTCCATGTGTCTGACTAAATGCTTGCAGTACATCTCCATCTTGTCCACCCCTCCGTATGTCGTATTTCACATATCAAAAATCAAGTTTATCATTTCTTCGCACCTCCCAAGACACTTCCTCTTCTCATACCTACTACCACCATCAACTCCCAGGAGGGTAGAAGCACGTGGAGAAGGAAGGGGTTGATCTAAAGTGGGGGGGTGGTGGTGTGGAATAAGCTGGAGAAATTTGGGACAAGCATAGGAAACCACCCAGCCCCCTCGGGGAGGCAGCCATCAGTCATAAGTCAAGTCACAGCAGGGTTATGGCATTCCAGTCCCAACAGGCAAAAACAGAAAATTCAGGGGGCTCTGATCTGCACAAGAGAGCTTGGGATTGTGGGAACACGAGAGGGCAACCAACCCAGGACGTTTTAACTGAGACTCTTCCTGCAGAAATGGAGCTGGAGGACACGAGGTGGGCAAGAAGCCCTCTGGAGCTTCCTGGGCACCTCTACCCTAGAGTGCAGGGGCCCAACCTCAATGGAGGCCCAGAGACTCTCTGGGCAAAGAGCACTCAAACTATTTCAAACCCTGCTGGCCATTTCCATGGCCCAGGAGAGATGTACCCACAGGTGACAGGTACTCAGTAGGGGCAGCTGAGATGGGGCCGGCACAGGTTCTGGCACTCTCTGTCTCAGCGAATGGTTGGAGGATCTGATGGGGCCATGGAGGCTCATCTCCTCCCCACTTTTAGTAGCTTGACAGGGAGCTGGATCAGCAGATTTGGTAGTTCCTATTATGGGTTGACTTGTGTCTCCCCCAACTCCAATTCATACATTGATATTGAATGCCAATCCCCAGTACTGCAGAATGTGACCCTAAGTCCTTGCAGATGCAATTAAGATGAGGTCATTAGGGTGGGCCCTAGTCCAATATGACTGGTGCCCTTATAAAAAGGGGAAATTTGGACACAGGAAGAAGATCACGTGAAGATGAAGGTAGAGATTGTGGTGCTGTGTCTACTAGCCACAGAACACCAAAGATTGCCAACAAACCACTAGAAACTGGGAGACAGGCATGGAACAGATTGTCCTCACAGCCCTCAGAAGGAACCAACCCTGCCAGCACCTTGATTTTGGATTTCTGGTGTTCAGAACAGTAAGAATTCATTTCTGTTGTTGAAGCCATCCAGTCTGTGGTATGTGTTATGGCAGCAGCGAGAAACTCATACAGTCCCCAGAAGAGCAGGCTGGTACCCCCATTGAGCTCCAGATGCTCCCCTTTTCTAACCAGATGACTTCTCCCATCGGAGAGCTTCCATAGTCACTTGGATGTTCCCTGAGCTCTTTCCCTACAAATATGTAGAGTGAGTGGGAGCAGGGAGTAGGGGGTAGTCTCTTAAACAACGGCTGTGAGCTGCTACAGCTGATCTAAGCTGTGGGACAACATTGGATTGGCTGTGCTACTTCCCTGCTTATCTGTTCCCTCCACGATGAGGCACCAGTGGTGTGTGTCCTTGACCACTGAGTGGCAAGGATCCAATTCACCCTAAGCCGAAAACCCATGAGATCTGTAAGTTTTTAACACTCCTCTCTACCAAGACTTGTGCTTTATACTAATATATCACTGGGACACTGTCAGCTTCATCCTTTCTCCACCTGTCTGCTCCTGCCCAAACTCAGGACGCATCCTCTCTCATCTGCACCCTGAACAGCCTCCAGATCAATCCATCCCCACCGCTACACCACCCCATCTTTACCCTCCTGCCACCAGAATGATTTTCCCAAAAGGCAATTCTGGTCGAGTCTCACCCCTGCTCAGAACCCTTTATCAGTCTCTGATTGCTTCTGCCCTACTCATCCCTGGTCACTTTCTCCTACACTTTCCGTCTCGATTCCACTGAGACACAGGCCGTTGCCGTGGGTCTCCTGCCTTTTCTGAACACATGGTTCCTTCTTCCTGGTCTTACTCCCACTCCTGTCTCTGCTAAAAGTCAAGGCTAACCTGTTTTCACCAACTCTGAGCTGCTGCAGGCCATTCTTCTCTGTGCTCATCACGACCTCTTCTAACCTCCATTAGAGCCCTGTTATACTGCATTGTGTTATAATACTTCATTTCTGTTTCCTTCACTAAAGGGTGAGCTGCTTGAGGGCAGGGACTTGTGTCTTCCAAAGCTTAACAGCCTGGCACAGAGCAGGCCCTTGAACAATTCTGGGTGTTTTTGGGGGTTTTTTGGTGAGGAAGATTGTCCCCAGCTAACACCCATTGCCAATCTTCCCCTTTTTTTGCTTGAGGAATGTTAGCCCTGAGCTAACATCTCTGCCAATCTTCCTCTATTTTGCATGTGGGCTGCCACCTCAGCATGGCTGATGAGTGGAGTTGGTCCACACCCAGGATCCAAACCCGAGAACCCCTGGCTGATGAAGCGGAGCGTGCTGAAACTTAGCCACTTGGCCATGTGGTGGGCCCCATGCCCTTAAACAGTTTTTGTGGAATGAGTTCATCAGCGATTCCCAAAGTGTTGTCCCTGGACCCACAGCAGCAGCAGCACCTGGGCACTTGTTAGAAATGCCCATTTTTGGCCCCACCCCAAACCTGCTGAGTCAGAAACTCTGGGGATGGCGCCTAACACTCTAGGGTTTCACAAACCTTCCAGGTGATTCTGATGCAAACTCAAGTTTGAGATCAGCTGAATTAAACACATGAGAACTGAATGAAATAGGACGTGAATGGAATTTGCTATTATTATTCAGCCTAGACTGAATCATCACGGGGCGGTGACTGCTTGAGAGAAGAGCTCTCCTCTGGTCCTCATCGCTAGGAATCACTGGGCCTGGGGTGCCTGTTGCCTAGCTCTTTCTCAGCCCTTGTTATATTGTGTTATATTATATCCCCTTCCGATGGCGTGCTAATATACATGAAGTCCTCGGGAGCATCCTGAGGAGAAACCCAATGCCCAGAGGGAGCCGTGGATTCTGGGTGCCATGGTTGGTACAGTCAGGCTAAACTGTGTGGTCAGTGTTGGGTTTCTCATCCTACACTCTCAAATTAAAAACATTTTGTAAAAAAAAAAAAAAAGAGTTCATAGACACAGAGAACAGATTGGTGGTTGCCAGGGGTTGGGGGGGGCTGGGTGAAAGAGGTGCAGGTGGTCAAAAGGTACAAACTTCCACTTATAAAATACATATCATGGGAATGCAATGTCCAGCATGGTGACTACAGTTAATAATACTGTACTGTATATTTAAAAGTCGCTGAGAGAGTAAATCTTAAAAGTTCTCGTCATACCCCCAAAATTTCTAGCTATGAGTGGTGATGGATGTTAACAAGACTTCCTGTGGTGATCATTTTGCCATATTAACAAATATTGACTCATTGTGTGGTACGCCAGAAACTAATATAATGTTATATGTGAATTATACCTTGACCTGAGAACAACACGTCTTGTCAGAGGAATTAGAACCTACTGCCTTGGAGTTCCCATTTTCCCTGTGGTGGTAAGTATCCCACTCTCTTTTAAAGTTAACTCTAAAGGAGTTGATGGTGTGTTCCTTTCAGCCTTTAATTTTGTGTCTCTTGTTTCTTGGATGTATTTGTTGTCGTTAACATTTGGTGTTTTAAAAAGACAGAACATTATTTTATGAGCTCCTTAATGGGAGGGCTGCTTGTTATGGTTGTTTTTCTCCCGCGGCCTAACGTCATGCCTGGCCCTGGTGGGTGGCTTCTGACGACTCAATGAAAAACTCCGATAGGGCCGTTAAGAAGCTGGGAAAGAGCACCTTTGAGACTGAAGACTATATCCATCGGTGAAATTGGAAACGATTGTGAGCACTTTTTGAGGGTGCCGTGACAAGCCTCTTCACCTTCTGACACCTGCCTTCCTCTCTCGCTTCATCTCGAGACATTCTCTCTCCAACCTATGTTCCAACATTTCTTAACCTCTTTCAGTTCCTCAAATTCACCAAACTCTCTGGTTCTGGACCTTTGGACCTGTCTTTCCCCTGCCTGGAAACTCCCTGCCCCTCTTTTATTAACTGTTTCTTCTCCTTCGAGTTGAAAAGGAATATCACTTGGCCCAGCAGGCTCCTCCTCCATGAGATTACGACCCCACCCTTCCCTGTCCTCTGCATCAACGACTTTGCTGTGTCTGCTCCTTTCTCATCTCCCTTCCTCCTTTAGCCTGGAAGAACAGCAACTGTGTCTCTTTCATGTACCCCCAGCATGTATCTTGGAGCCTGGCACACAGTAGGGGCTCAAGTATTTGCTGGGTGACTTTGAAAGCGCACAGGCTTCAGGTGAATAACTTTCCAAGTCGCACATTTGTCCACTTGCTTCTCCTTCACCCTTGGACTAAGAACTTAGCGGCTAATAAGCCTCAGGTGGGAGGAGGGTATCAGAAGAAGAGACAAGTGTATGATTTTAGCAGAAGACAGAGAAAAAAGGAATAACTTGGCAGTTCAGGAAGTGCATGGCCAAAGCAGGTTGCTGTGATTCCCACAAAGCCTGTCCTTTCATTTGTGAAGAAGTGTCCCTAGGATGAAAGTGCCACAGAGACTTTTCCTAACGGCTCCCTCTGGCTTGTTCCCTGATACAATGAATCTCTGTGGGCAAGACTGTAAATAGACCCTGAACATGAAGGGAAATGCATGTTGTGTTTCTTTGTATAAATGATTGCTACTCTCTGCTCCAAACAAGCCACTTTAATTGGAACATCACACAAATTATAGAACACAAATCTCTCACCCAATCTCAGGGTTAGGAAGGACATTGAATCCCGTCCTTTGACCTCTGCAGGAATTCCCTCTGCACGTTTCCGATAATAACTCACAGCCTCCAGTTTCCCCCTTCTCACAAGGCAGCCAGTTCCGTATGTGGAGCGTTCTAATTATCAGAAAATCCCTTTAGCCCAATGCCTTGTACGTGGTCGTGGTTTATTGAATTAGTTAAACACAGACAACATTTATACTCGGACAGCAGAAATTCTTTTAAGGTAATGTTGTATTGTTTTTTGATAAAAGACTGTGGGAAAATTGTCATAAATGTTTGAAATAGAGCATCCAGTCTTCACATTGTACTAGGTGCATGTTCTCTTCAATTTTAAAAAAAAGTAGACAATAAAGGCTGTCTTGCTATATTCTCAGAGCCAGTTACTAAATATTTACCAAATGACTGAGCAAATTCTCATAAACATTTATTGGGTATCTTGAGTCTTGAGATTAATAAACTTTCAGACTGGGCCTCTGTTGCTTATCACAAAAACAGCCATATCCTTGAGCAGTCACACAAGGAGAGCAAGGGAATAGGCACAGTGCAGGGGAAGGGAGGTGGTAGATTGGTTTCCTGTTCTGCCTCTGCTACTAACTAGCTGTGCCATGTTAGGCAAGTCACTAGACTCTGTCGGGTGTTAGTTTCCTCCTCTGCAAACGCAGGTGATTGCACCAGATGACTTGTAAATTTCAGTTGCACTTGAACCCTCCATGGTTCTAGGACTTTGGACCTTCCTTCTGGAGACCGAAGTCTTCACGTAACTGAAAGGAACTCTCAGCCAGTGGGGTAATTGATCATTAGCAAGAGTCTAACTCCTTCTAAATATAGATGGTTAAGTTAAAGGAACTATTGTAAATATACCCATATACATATCCTTTCCTGAATTAGCAAAAACTTGAGTTAATAAATTGTTGACTACAGGACTCAAATCATAACCTCTCCAGGGTGGATCATTTCTGCCTTAAAAGTTGGTTAAAACTCCGTGGGTGTCAGCTGAATCAGGACTTTTTAAATGCTTCTATTTTTAAACCACAGTAATTGGACCATACAGTCCTAGTGGGATACATGCCAAGAAAAAAAAGAAAAAAACAACCCCCAAACTGCAAAGAAATCTCAAACGGTTTTCAGTAATTACTTCTTAGCATGATTTTCCCCCCGATAACATGATATTTTCTGATACTAAGAAATAGTTATTATGAAACCATAATATAATATTAATACTATATAATACCAATAATAATTACTAGCAAAGGAAATCAAGTATAGTTTTTCATTAGGAACCAACATTTTTAGTCTAGGAAAAAAAAGATATAAATATTAAATCAAAGAGGTTAAATAAAGGTCCTGTATCCTGAGTTTGAATTAGAAATATTAGTGAGAATACATATGTATTTTCTGTTTTTAAAAAAGCCGAACATTCTTTCTCCCCCGTCTGTTGAAAGGCCTAGATACCTTGACCAACCCAGAGCAATGAGTACCCTTAGCACCCAGATTGTGCTTTCTAGATACCATTTCCTAAGAAAAGGAACAGAGATCCTTGGAGAAATGGCTGATTTAAGGTCAGGGATGAGCCTGGAACATCTTGTCATACCAGCAAGCAGCGAAGCTATCAAAGATGACAAGATTATTAACTGCAAAGGATTGAAACACATTGAATATATTAAAAATCTCTGAGTTCATACAATTACAACATACACACATCCCTTTGAAGGAAGCTAGGAATCCAACTCATTATTCTGAAAACTGGGAAATAAGAAAGGCAAAATAATTGCTCAATTCCTTCTTCTGCAGAACTCTACTGAAGTTGTTATTGAAGAGTAACCAAGTAGTTTATGAAGAAAATTTCTTCTTTTAGAAGAATTCAAACTAATAAACGTGGAAGGGATCATACAATTGGAATATCATTATTTTGCAAACAATAATGAAATAATGGATCAAGGCAAATGGTTTTCAGTCGCTGCTAAAGGATTAGGTGAAATACCTATAAGGAATTTTGTAACGAATGGACCAGTCGGTAACACCGGAACCCACCAGTGATTCTTAACTTAGCAAAAAAGACAGCCAGCCTTCATGAAGCTCCTTATGTGATACAATGAGAGCACGCAGCACCGCCTGTGACGCATTCTTGCCGAACAAAACAAGACAAAACCAAACAAACCTGAATCTGATCAAGCAAGCCTCTGGATCTAACTACCCGCTTAAAGGAAATACAGCCCCATAGGGATATAATCAACGAAAACCAGAGTGTGGGACATTAAATAGGCCTACAGAAATAATTGTTCTTCAACAAATAAATTGCATTAAAAAAGAAAGAGGGACGGGGAACTTATAGATTAAAAAGACATTTAAGAGACGTATCAGCCAAATGCAATATAGGGGACTTCTTTGGATCCTGATTTGAACAAACCAACTGTAAAAAAAAAAAAAGGATAGTCAGAACATTGTGTGGATATTAGCATTACGGAAATATTATAAATTTGGGAGGTGCAATGATGTTTATGTGGCTATGCTTTTTAAAATTCTTATTTTTTAAGATAGAGACTGAAATATTTATGGATAAAATAATTTTGATATCTGAGACTTGCTTCAAAATAATTCAGCAGGGGAGGGAGTCAGGGTGAGGAGTGGAGGGGTATAGAGAAAACAAAAGTAGTCCTGTGTTGATAATTGTCGAGGAACAGAAGATCAGAACATGGGTCTTCATTATACTATTTTCTCTACTTTTGTATATTATTTCCACAATAATTTTTTTACAAGTAAATGCTTTTTCAAATGCTTACCTCTACATTGGACTTATATTTTTAAGGCACCAATCAAAACCTATCCCTTTTGTCTATTACAAATATATTTTCATTTGCTTCTAAACTATATGATTTTAGCTCTCCTCTGTTTCATGAGGAGGGTTCCTATTTATTTTGTCATATTTACTTACTTTTAGTGATTTTTAAAAATTACTGAAATACATATTCTATAGCATAAGCTCCAAGAGTTCCTCATGACCTTGGGATGAAATGCAGGTAACCCCCTACTTTGACAATCAAAGCTCACCATAATCAAGCATCACCCTATGTGTCAGACAAACTCTCCCAAAAAATAGAAGAAAGGAAACACTTCCCAACCCACCTTATGAAGCCAGTATTAACCTGATACCAAGACCAAAGGCATCACACAAAAAAGAAAGCTACAGACCAATATCCATATTCCATATTAAATAGACACAAAAATTCTCAAGAAAATACTAGCAAATTGAATCTAGCAACATATAAAAAGAATTATACACTTAAACATGGCAAATTTTATGTTATATATATTTTACCACAATTGAAAAATAGTAAAATAATTAAAAGAATTATATGCCATGACCAAATGGGATTTATCTCAGAGATGCAAGCATGACTTAACGTCAGAAAATCAACTAATGTAACACATTGTATCAATAGAATGAAAAACGAAAATCAAATAATCCTCTCAGTAGACGCAGAAAAAAAGCATTTGACGAAATCCCAATTCATAGATCCCTAGATTAAGAACACTTGCTCTAGAAGTGCTCTAAATACAAGAGATGGCAAACAATAGTGAAGAAAGACCTTAAGCCTAGAAGGTGGATGTATCTCAGAGGTTGCTACTGGGAGAAAATGTTTTCTTGAATCTTTTGGAAAGAATCTTCTTGAATCTGCCTTGATCATGAATAATGACAGAGTGAATGACTTATCCAAGATCTAAGAGGAGAGTAGAGTGTACACCCTTAAAGGATGGGAAGTGTATATATTCCTTCTTTGCTGTAGGCATAATTATTGACCTGCTAGGTGGTCAATGTGGGGGTCTAGTGGTTAAGATTCAGGGATCCCATCATGGCTGCCTGGGTTTGTTTCCTGATCAGGGAACCATACCGCTCATCTGTCAGTTGTCATACTGTGGTGGCTGCATGTTGCTCTGATGCTGAAAACTATGCCATCAGTACTTCAAATGCCAGCAGGGTCACCCATAGTGCACAGGTTTTAGGAGAGCTGCCAGACTAATACACACTAGGAATAAGGACCTGGCCACCCACTTCTGAGAAAGTTGGCCATGAAAACCCTGTGAATAGCAGTGGAGCATTTGCTGATATAGCGCCGATCTGTGAGAGGATGGCGCAAAAAGACCAGGCAGGGTTCCACTCCTCTGTACACAGGATTGCTGGGACTTGGAATGGACTTAGCACTAACAACAGAAAGGTGGTTGATGAGTATTTTCACAGTACCATAATTCAAGAGCCTTTTACAGGCTTGAAGACTTAGGGCAAGTACTTTAGACTTACACTTAACACTAGCTGTGTGATTGATCATAGGCAAGTTATTTAAACTTTAAGTCTCAGGATTGTTTGGGTTTGGTTTTTTCATCTCGTAAATTAGGATTCCTGCATCCATAAGACCTGGATTTAAAAAGATAATACCTAGGAAGTGTTGAATACAGGATCTGGGCCACGGAAGTATCCATCATCATGAACAACATCAAAGACTGTGAATCATGAGTCTGTCTTGGGACTGTCATCTTCGCCACTTAGATAGATGTTAGACTACAGGACTTCATAATACTGAATCAAATAGATGAATATTCTTGTTTAAGGACTAGATTTGTTACTCGAAGAACCTCGAAAACTGAAGAAAAGACTGGTTACAGAATGAAATTTAATTCAGACAGATTCAGTGGTGCACAGAGAGTAAACACATAAATGGCACAAAGAAAAGACAGCATTGGCTGGGTATTGCCAAAAAAGAGGGTTTTGCAGGGCAAGTATTTCGGGTCACTGCCAAAGGGTGATTTTGTTCATACAGGGGCAGAGTTTGAACGAACTTCAGTTCTGGTTAACCGCTATAAATAATGTCACAACATTGAATCTGCGTAAATGGTTTCAAAAACTGCTTAGAGATATAATTATTAGCCCAGAGGGCAAACTCAAATGCTCCCTTGGGCAAAACAACTGAGGGAGGCCATATGGGCTATTACAGAGAGAAGCGGGCCTGTCATTCGAGGGCGCATCCTGTCTCAAAGCATTTATATTCAAAATGTTCTTGAAGCACCAACAAACCAAACCAAAAGGTTGAGAAAGCCTCAGTCTCTGATTAGTGGAATGAGCATAATTTAGGTATTTCTTTCTTGTATCCCTGAACCCAGATATTGTATTTTTCCTTCCAGTCCGATAAATACGTCACAGGAACTGGAACTGCTAGAAGCTCTGAATGGTAGCATCACAGAATCTTTAGAGTTGCTTATCTTTCCCCTATTTCTGGTTGCTTCCAGCTTCCTTCAAAAATTCTTCCTCTCTTGGGGCTGGCCCCGTGGCCGAGTGGTTAAGTTCACGCGCTCCGCTGCAGGTGGCCCAGTGTTTCGTTAGTTTGAATCCTGGGCGCGGACATGGCACTGCTCATCAGACCACGCTGAGGCAGCGTCCCACATGCCACAACTAGAAGAACCCACAACGAAGAACAACGAAGAATACACAACTATGTACCAGGGGGGGCTTTGGGGAGAAAAAGGAAAAAATAAAATCTTTAAAAAAAAAAAAAAATTCTTCCTCTCTTTTTTCTAGCTAAAACTCAGCTACAATTTACAATAAGGTGGTACTTAACTGCCATTGTTTTTTTGTCTTTTTTTCTGAGTGCTTAATGCCTTAAACACTTTAGTGTGTTCTAGCCTAAAAGCTGACCCCGCTGCCCAGCTGTCCCCAGGCCCTGCGATTTCTTCTTCCTTGCTCCCATCTTCTGAGTGGCTCCCAACCACCATCGCAAAGGGGTGTGCGTGATAGAACCAGAGCCAGCCCTCGGTGCTGCCGACGTACTCATTCTGGGCCTCTTGGTTTCCTTTGATACCAAAGCCTTTGCCTTTATGAGGGTTATTTATTTCCAAAAAATATTTAGAGAATGATCAAAGAAAATCAATTATGGTGTTAATAAATTTAAACGCATTTCTTTACAGGGTGAATGAACAAACACGTGGAAGTGACTGGAGGGATTGTAATCTGAAAGAAACTCAAAAATGTAGTAATAAAGGGCCATTTTCAAAAAGGTAAAATCATGACTCTCATACAAATATAAAATTACTATCAGTAATCCATGAGTTATTTATTATTATTCATGATGGAATCAGTGAGGTACTACAACTGGTTTTTATAGTCTCTCCCTCACAAAATTCTTTTATATTGCCATGAGCATGGATTCTTTGCACTGCTATGAACAGGAATCACTGGTGTTACTACTATCCATTTTCTACAAGTTCACGTCTGCCTTAACAGAGATGTAAAATAGCCAGTGGGAGACAAAGGTGCTCACCTCTACAGGATATGACAATCCAGCAAAGGGTCATAATCCAGCATTCCCCTGGAAAGATAGCCTGTGACCTCTTCTGCCCTTTCAATCTGTCACAACTTTCCCTCTCAGTTGTAATCATTTTATTAACATCTCTCTGACTCATCTCCATCTCTATCCTCTGCTTCTTCCATCAACTCAACAGAAATCCTAGGCATGAGTGAATGTTTTCCATGTATATTATGAACTATGTAAAAATGTTGAGAAGCTTGTAACCATTTAACAAAGATGTGGAGAAAAAAAGCCCCAACCTAGTAATAGAGCGTAGATATTGCATTTAAAGTGTTTTATAAAAAGAAGGTCCTGCTGTTCTGTATCTCACAAAAGCACACAGATTTAAAGCTTTTGCATTGTGGTAGGAATGGTTAGCTCCGATTTAAAAAGCAGATTGTCTTCAGGAATTTGGTTTACGAAGCAGAAGTTGTTTTATTTCCAACTTCCTTTTCTCCTGGAATGATTCAGATCTCCAAGGGAACGCTGGGATCACAAGCCATTAATAGGTCAGGAAAATGGTCATCCTAATTTTGAGGCACAGGATGGGATCCTGGAAAGAACACTGGAGATCTAACCATAAAACAATAAAAGCCAAATAATTTGGGGATGAGTGAATAGGGATCAATGGTGAAGGAAAAAAGTAAAATGATTTGTAGCACAAATAAGGGCCTTGAGAATTGTGTGTCCTTCCTTCTACTCAACTACTCCATTATGAGGGATAGAAATCAGACTTGTAAAATGGCGAAGAAAAGAGGTACTGGAGTATTTTAGCTGAATTTCTTCACTCAAGGTCATGCCGTTACTTGAGAAGAGGAAAGAATGGAAAATGTAGTGGAAAAGAGAGAAGAGATGAAGGGAGGTTATTGCATAAATGTTCCTCCAACTGGGATGTATTACACTGATGGCTCCAATTCTTCTCTTATAATAACCAAGCACTTTGCCACCTGTCATTGAGTTTCTCCCATAAAAAATGAGGAGTATATTTCTCCATTCCTTGATTCTGAGTTCAGCCGTATAACTTGCTTTGCCCAATGGGATGTCCAAAGACATGATACAAGAAGAGGCTTACAAAACCACTTGTGTGATTGGGCTTGTTCTGCTCTGCTTTTTGCCATGAATAAGCTATGCCCAGACTAGCTTACTGGTCCTAGGGGGTGGGCAGGTAGAGCAGAACCAAGTCATCCTAGCCAATCACTCCTAAGATCAGCCACACACCATCACATTCCCAGATGCCTGAGTGAGATCCTTAGCTGAGCTCAGCACAGCCACCAACTGAGCCGAGCCCAGACTGGCTAAACTTCACAGATGTGAGAAATGAATGGTTATATTATTGTTGTTGTTGACCACAAGGATCTGTCCTCGTCTGTTACTCAGTGATTTTCTGACAATGACTAACTCATGTGTCAATCCATTCTCATCTGACCCTTATGAGATGAAAGATCTCTGCAGATAGCCCTACTTTCACAGCTGGTTCGGTTTTGGGGGTTTGGCTTTCCCAAGAGGTCATCGGGAGGGAAAAGAGTCAGAGACCATAACTATAAACCCAGGCTGCCTTTTCTGTTTGGGAGGGATCCTTATTTGGAAGCCATTCCAATTCCAGGCTAGGGGGATCCCAAGGGAAACTGAGGCCCAGAAAATGATATCTGGTAGGAACTTGGAAGAAGTTAGGAACCAAGGTAATTTCCAGCTTCAGAGTATTTGAAGCTAGACTAGAAGACTAGAGAATGGAACCAACAGTGGTAGCAAGCAGGGATAAGAAATCCCCCTACATCAACATGTGATTCACCAGGTACAAGGTCAAATAGATAACCAAAACTCTCCTGTCAGTTATCAAGAACAGGCAGAGCACAGAGTCCCAGCATCTTTGTTTTGGTCTTCCCTGAGCTGGGCACCTGGCTCCTTAAAGAATGAGGACCTGTTTGCATCTAAAACTAACTCTGCAATGTAGAAGATGGTTGTTTCATCAGAAGCAGATTTTATAAGTCTACGAAACAGTCAGGATTTAATTTAACTCAACAAATTTTTTTTTTTTTAAAGATTGGCACCTGGGCTAACAACTGTTGCCAATCTTTTTTTTTTTCTGCTTTATTCCGCCCCCCTCCCCCAAACACAGTTGTATATCTTAGTTGCAGGTCCTTCTAGTTGTGGGATATGGGATGCCGCCTCAATGTGGCCTGATGAGTGGTGCCATGTCCATGCTCAGGATCCGAACCCTGGGCCGCCGCAGCGGAGCGCGCGAACTTAACCACTCGGCCACGGAGCCAGCCCTTCAACAAATATTTTCTGAGCACCTATTTATGCTGGAAAATGGAGTAATCTCCAGACAATGTGGAGGTGATAGGAATTAGATCTGCCATCATATCCCAGGTTTAAGACATAGTCCTCCTCAAGAAGTAGGCAAATACATATATGACATCAATAGAGGTGGACACAAGATGGGTACAATAAAATGCTACTAGAAGACAGGAGCAGTTGTGGGACCATGACAACACAAGGAAGGCTGAAAAAGGAAGTGATTCTGTAGGGGAACATGAGTTTGGTTTGAGACCTATTCTGTTTATGGTCTGGTAGGGCCCCAACTTGTCTTACATGTATGTATATCAGCTCCATCTTTCTTCTATTCCTCCTTCTGCTTCACTTTTGCCATCAAATTTAAATCTCTCTTGAAGAATAGAAACAATACTTGGTTTTCTTTGATCTGCCCCCAGAAACCGAGTGAAATGCCTTACACGTAGAACATGCTTAATGGATATTGAATGAATGAATGAATGAATGAATGCATATTGAGATGTTCTCGGGCAGAGGTTTTACCTTTACTTCTTGGAATTCCTTAGAGCAAAATGGGGTGGGATAGGAGAATAGAGGTTGGAAAGAGAGATTTGTAGGGACAACAAACAGACAGACGTAAAAGGTAAGAAAAAAGAGTTGGCAGAACCTAAAAATAAGTTGTGTTCGGGAAAGCAAGGAGAGAGAGTGAAGATGGCTAAATGATCTACTTGGTGTGCAGATAGCAAATGTAGTTTTATATTTAAGGGGTATGAAATTAAAGTTTAACCCTGAATTGCACACAATTTTCTTGCTCCTAAGATCACGTTAAGTAAAAGTCTCCTCCAGCTTGTTTGTCCTGTCTCCGACTAGCCTGATGCAGTCATTTTTACTGCATTAGAAGGCATCTCTTTTTGCTATCAAACCGGAGATTTTCTGCTAAGTCATCTCGAAGTCTAGCTTAATTTGCACAACATGTTGTTTCATAATTAAATTAAAATCGCAGGATGTTTTGGATTAGAGGGATCTTCCTGCAGCCAGGCCCAAGGTTAGCAAGAGCATGTGACCTGTCTGGGATAGAATTTCCTCTTCCAAAACACCCAGAACATTTCACTGGATTAATTTGCAACCCACTGGGAGATTTTTGGTCCAATTTGCTAAAGATTTTCTGTCTGTTTCCATTTTTCTTTTCAATTCAGGTCAATATGCATTTATTCAGCTCTCTTATTGAAAATGATATGAAAAGTATTATGGAGTCCAAAGAATAAAGAAAATAGCAGGTGAAATGCAAGGAAAGGCAGAAAAGTAATGAGCGAATAAATAAGTTCATTCATGAATAAAGAATTTATTCATGAGTAAATAAATTCATTCATCCAACAAATGAACTTACAGGAACCCTTACTTTGACCACACACTCGGCTAAGTAAATGCTGAGCGATATAGGGAGAAATATAAGCCACTGTTTCTGTTCTCCAGAAGTTTAGAATTTGTTTTATTTTTTATAAAAAATTTTACATTGGACACTTTAGATTCAATTTATATTGGTGTTTTAATCCAGTCAAAACGTCACAAAGAAATAACCATGAACAATTTCCTTGCATCTTTAAGATGTTGAACATCCTATGTGGGAAAGGTTAACAAAATCGCGTTGCACCACTGGATAGGATATGTGTGTGCTGTTGGCTGGATTGAGTCCCATGGCCACTAGCCAGCAGGCTACAGGAAAGGAATTTTAAAAATAGATTTTTCCATTAGGAGCTGTAGGAAATAATCCTTAGTACAGTGTATCAGGTATATGTTTTTCTTTGAGCGTTGCCCTGAGCCTATGTAACTTTAGAAGGAATTATCTTTAGCAAGAACTAATTGACAAGAGGATCAAATGTTCCTATAGTTCTGAAACATATTGAGAAAATTTCCGTTTAATCCTTCCGCACCCCAACCTTGGCTCCTTGTTTGTCAAACTATAGTTCTTTGAGATTCAATGAAACAAAGGATGGAAAGCAACAGAAATGCCATGATGGAGTGTTACTGAAAAGGTTAAGGGAGGTGAGGCTGACGAACACACCTGGAGAAAGGAGGGTTATTACATATACGGCAGTTTTTGGGGCTATTCCCCACTGTCTTAGTCAGTTTTGGCTGTTATAACAAAGTACCACAGACAGGCAGTCTTAGAAACAAGGGAAATTTATCTCTCATAGGAAGTGTGAGATCAGAGTGCCAGTATGGTCAGGTCTGGTGAGAACTGTCTTCCAGGTTGCAGACTTCTCATTGCATCCTCACATGATGGAGAACAAAGAGCTCTCTGAATTCTCTTTTTAAGGGCACAAATCCCTTTTATGAGGGTGGAGTCCTCATCACCTAATCACCTCCCAAAGGCCTCTCCTCCTAATACCATCACATTGGGGGTTGGGATGTCAACATATGAATTTTGGGGGGGACACAAACATTCAGTTCGTTGCACCCCCGTCATTTCTTCCTGCTCCCACTAGAACCTAAGCTCCATGAGGGCAACGACTTTGTTTGTCTTGTTTCCTGCTGTGTCTCCAGTGCCTAGAATAATGAATAGGACAGAGGAGGGGCTCAATAAATAGCTATAGAACGAGTGAATGAATGAATGAAAGTTTCTCCTGCACTGGATAAAAGAAATGTTGTATCCAGTATCAAAGATCAAAGAAAAAGAACTTCCTTCTTTCATCTGTGAGTATGTATAACATTCATTCACTGAAAGAACACTGTGTTTAAACCATCATGCTCTCCTACGAATTTTATGGTTTTGGGTCTTACACTTGAATATTTAATCCATTTCGAGTTAATTTTTGTGAGTGGTCTAAGATAGGGGTCCAGTTTCATAGCTTCGTATGTGAATTTCCGGTTTTCCAGTTTTCTTGTGATCCCTGACTCCCCTCTAATGTACTTCATCCATCCATCCAGCATCTTGCACTAAATCTGCCTTGTTTTCCTAGTGCTTTGCTACGTGTTGGAGTTATAAAGATAAAAAAGATAAGGTACAAGCTCTCAAAGAGCATACAATCTGAGTTCTAAGATAAGATTCTGAGGAAAAATAAGAGAAGGGAACTGATGTATCCCAAATATGAAAAATGGAAGTATAAGGAAGAATTAGAACAACAGTAAGTGAGATGAATTGTGACTGGACAAAGATAATCTGTTCATCATAGTAAAATCAAGGAATAGGGAGGTCTAATTACATGCACTCACTTCCAGGAGTACAGAACCATGAGTAAGACCGAGTTCCAAGCTACCAGAAGCTAATATAACAAGAGAAATGATACAAATGTACTGGTGATAGTGAGACACAAAGTAGTGTGAAGTTGGAGCCATAGGAAAAGTCTGATAACCTATGAGGTGGATCCAAAGCAGGAAACATTTTCACTCTCGCTGCCACGTTGTCAAATCATATCTGATATGTGTAAGATGCTATGGGGAAAATAAGGACAATTAGATGTTGAAGCCTGTCCTCCTGGACGTATGGTCTCGCAGGGGAGAGAGGGTTCATTCATCGGTAACTGTGGTGTGCCAAGCCTGACTTTCCCTGGGTCATACCAGCTTTCAAGAGCCAATTGCTAAATTTTCAGGAGTTTTGCATGCCAGTTTTAAAACACAGTCATTAAAAAAAAAAGTATGTAAACTTACAATTAAATTATATTGAAAACAAAGGTAATAAATACCCAAAACTCATCACTTCCTAAATCATTATCTATGCTCTTGAAGTTTTTAGCTGTATTATTTCTATATGATTGTGTGCCTCAGTGCATATCTTCCCAACTCTGCATGCAGTGACATCACAATGATAGCTTGAAATTGACATGGTAGGAGCATTTACACAATAGAAATTGGCAAATAGCACGAATCAAGACTTAGTTCAGGGGCCGGCCCCATGGCCGAGTGGTTAAGTCGCGTACTCCTCTTCAGTAGCCCATGGTTTCACTGGTTTGGATCCTAGGCACGGACATGGCACCGCTCATCAGGCCATGCTGAGGTGGCGTCCCACATAGCACAACCAAAGGGCATTCACATCTAAGATATACAACTAAGTACTGAGGGGCTTTGGGAAGGAGGAGGACGAGAAGAAAGAAGAAGGAGAAAGAGAAGAAGAAGAAGATTGGCAACAGATGTTCACTCAGGTGCCACTCTTTAAAAAAAAAAGACTTAGTCCACTGTTTTTATTTTCTAGATTTAAGAAAATGATGAGAAAATGTTAAAAATGCAGATTAAACTTAAAATGTGTCATGTCTGTAGCCATTACATTGTGAATAGCACTAAAAAATTGAGGAAATATTCCTCCAATATTCAAAGCTATTATCTGATACAGCAAAAAAGTTGCTCATGTCATTTTCTGCCAAGGGATGTGCCAACATACTTCTTCACTGTTTTGCTTTCACTTGACGTGCTCTATATCAGCCAACAATCATGTCAGAATTACACTTGCTCATCTACAACCATTAGTTGGCCAAGGATACAAAAATTCACAAAGGTCAATGAAAGCATTCTTTGAGAATCAATGGGCTGCATAAAATTTACAATAAAGAATATTGTAAATCCTATTATTATTTGCAAATTGTGTGCTATATATTTATATCAGTAAAATTTATCATAAGCTTATGTATATGTATTTAGCTATGTGTACATATGCATATGTGTGTATGTATCTGTATCTTTATATCTATATTTATACACACACTTTTTGGGAGCACTTATTGTTAGCATTTACTAACACACCACTGTCCAACACCAAAAACCAAGGTGGAAAGTAATGAATGCCATAAGAGTGTCATGGGATTATGAAAGCTGGGGGGAGGGGAGTAGATTCCCTAGGAGATGGGGATGCTATCACAGGCTACACAGAGGGGACGAGAACCAGTCAAGGTCCAAGGCAGAAGAAATCAAGGGAACTATTTTCTTGGAGGCCCTTGGCTTTGCTTGTCCAACTGGTCCCTGCGGGGAATAGGGAGGTGGCTTTCTAATAATAATGAGGGCACTGCCTGCCTAAGGCTGTCACTGTGGTCTATTTCCTGGGAACCAGAACGGGACACAGGCTCTGAGAACCACAAAAGGATGTGTCAGAAGATAGAATGAGCCCAGATATCATCATAGCCTCCAGAATTGGGAATTTTCATCTCTTTCTGTGGCCCCAGGGTCTGGGTAGTGCAGAGCAAACTGTAGACAGAACAGGAAAGTCCCATTAGCAGAAAACATCAATTAGGCAGGGAGTTTTGCAAAAGGACTTTTTTTTCCCCGTTTGCTTTTTAAACTGAACTTACAGGCTTAGAATTCAAACTTCGTTGTGGGGGGAAATGGAATTAGGTACCACACCTAGCCCAAAATACTCTTTTGCATTTAAAAGTCACATACTGCATGTAGAGTTGGACAGTGTCTTTACCCTCAACATCTATTCAGATTCACAAATTTTCACTGGAGTCAAGTTTTCTGAAAAGAACTAGGACCCTGACATCATATCCCTTGTTCCCTTTCATCCTTCCGTACTCATACACTACCCCTTCCACTACCATCTCCACTGAACCTCTAAGATGAGGCCAGAGTGTAGAGAGAACAACACTTTCCCTCCCATCCTACACTCAATCCATAAAAGGGTGGGGAGAGAGGGAGGGGAGCCTGGATCAGTGATCTGATCTCAGCGTCAGCCTTCTTTAAATATTGGGAGAGGAGTGCAGTGTCCTGGCCCAATGTGGTGCCAACACTGAAACGTGTCCTGACTTGGCCATCCTGGCTATGGGTATATTTTGTGGGAAAAACCTACCCCCAGGTGAATTGGAATTGTTACTGGTCTTGGGACCCTTGGGACAAGTCTATCTGCAGTTAACATAGGGAAGGAGGAAGAGAAGGAGACAGGGAGGACGCAGAGCTGTCAGAAGTCAGTGTGGCGGAATATGACCTTGAGGGAGAAATGACGGCACTGGAATTCTAAGTAGGAAGAGCTTATGCACAGCAATGTTGTTAGGAGAGGTATGCCTAGGGGTCCTTTCTGGAAGCCATGTTTGCATAGAAAACATAGTTTTTAGTCTCCTTGTCTGTTTATTTAGAGGAAAAGCTGATGGAGTTTGAGGGGGAGTGGTGGTGGTGGTAGGACCAGAGCCAAGCCAAGTTGTAGCCCTGTTGAAAAGAGTCTGAGTTCTCCCCCAAAGATAATAGCAGGTGGGAGATGAGGCTATAGTTACAAGCATCGCTAGGGCAGCTCAGAAATATTTAGGGCAGGGGCCCTTGGAAAAGTCTGGAGTTTCTGCCTGAATTCCATTTGAATGGGGCACAAATGTAAAGATGATAGCATTTGCTCCCCCAGGCTGGTGTAGTGTAGGGCATAACTTTTACACACAGGAAAAATAAAATAAAGTATGAGATAAAAAAGAGGTTAAAAAGTAAAAAACAAAAAAATTGCAGGCTGATTAAGGGAAGAATCAAGATTTATAAACAGGAAGAGAAGACCTGCCAATTAAGTTAATAATAAGGGATAATTACAAAAATTTCAAGAAAGTAAGGAAGCACAGTTGAGTTGTGGGGGCGATGTGTGTGGTTGGGGGACAGGGTAACTAAGAGAAAATCCTGACAGGAAAAAAACTCAGGAAGGAAATAACTTATTGTTAGAAAATGGCTTCCACTCCTCATTTTAACCATTTGGGTTAAAATAAAGTAAGACACATGAAAGAACAACTATTTCCAAAGCAATCATCCCCAGACATGTTTTGCAATATAGATAACCCAAATGGTACCAGGCTATCTCGAGAAGGTTATGACTTGTAATTTAGTCTGCTTCCAGTGAATGCTCTTTATGTTTACTTTGCACTTTTTACTGAGTTGCTCATAATACGCAGAAACTTGAACCCTCACAGAAATCGCCCTGCAGTCCAGCCACTCTTCAGAATTCAGCAGATGAGGAGCTGGAGAGGTCTTTTTTTCTGCTGACGGTGGTCATGCATGGCTGGACGATTTATGGACAAGACCAACAGCCACATCCATATCTCAAAATCACTAATTACCAAGAGAAGGACTCAGACCAGAAGCACTCAGAGGATAGAAAGTCCTTGGAGAGTGAATCTGTTCAAATAATCAGAGCCATTTTTATCCCATTCTGATTTCTCAGCTGCACCTTTCAAATAGGAGCTATTTTCTACGGCCCAGAGGGAACATTGTGAATGATGCCTGAGATTTTTCAACATGTTAACATCTGAATGAAAGGACCAGATGTGATCTTAGAATGAAAGCAACAAGACCAGGAGGAAGGCTAGAGGTTAAGGAAATGTCCCAAATTTCAAAAGCATACATTTCAGAAATTGCCATGCAAGCTTGGTAGCAAACCCCAGACAAATTCTAGAATAGATAATTAAAGAGATGGTTTTAGAGCTCTTACTAAAGAAGGAAGCTTCCAGCGGGAGCCAGCATGATTATGTAAGAGCAAGAAACAGCATATTAGACACTTTCTCTTTTGATAAGTTTACTAGGATGCTTCACAACTTCTATGATGCTATGCTTTTGGACAAGAAGGAGAAACGTGGGCCTGGTGACCGTCCAGATAAACTCCATAAAGGCACCAAGGATGGTGACCCAGGCCCTGTGGTCCTGTCCTTGCTCCCATTCATTCAACTCAATAAAAAATTTGCCAATTCAATATACACCTATAGAGCATAGATTTCATGCACTCTTCTAGGCATGGGATAAAAAGAAGTTGTTCAATCCTTGTCCTCACGGGGTTTATAGTCTGGTGGTGGGAAAGCACAGGTGCACAAGGACCCACAATACAAGTCTGAGAAACAAAATCACAATAGGAAAGGTACCAAGTTCCCTGGGGTCAGGGAGTGTGGTGGGGTGTGGATATGGAAACAAAGGTCCCATCTGGTTAGAAGATTAAGGAGGCTTTGCGTGGGAGATGGCACTTGAGGTGGAGGCTGAAGGATGATAGAGATAGAGGATGAAGAAAGGCATTTGCCCTAAACAGCGAGAGCGTAGGCAAACTAGGGAACAGGTTAAGTACAGAGTCCAGTTGGACTGAAGCAGGGGGACTAGAAAGGAAAGTCAGGACTGTTGTCCTCTTGCTGGGGATTAGCCATGGGGAGTCTGAGAGGGGGAGGCAATCAAAGGTCTGGGTTCAGGAGTCCCACAGCCTGGCATTTGAATCTTGCCACAGCCACCTCCTTACCCATGAAGCTGGGCAAGCTACGTAACTTCTCTAAGCTCTAGTTACCGCACCTATAGAATGGGCATGATTATAGTGCCTAATTCAGAGAGTCCTTCTGGGGAGTAAATGAGACTGCATGTAAAGGGGGGCCTGGCACGGAGTAAGTGCTCCCTAAATGCTGCTGAATAAAGCCCAGAATTAAACTGGAGGAAGCTCTGCCTTTGCAAGTTTGATCTGGCAGTTGGATAGCCTTGATTAGAGCAAGTAGAAGAGCAGAAAATGTCTTTTTTCCCTTTTTTTTTGGTGAGGAAGATTCACCCTGAGCTAACAGCCAAAGCCAATATTACCCTTTTTGCTTGAGGAAGAGCAGCCCTGAGCTAACATCTGTGCCAATCTTCCTCTATTTTGTATGTGGGCCGCTGCCTCAGCATGGCTGATGAGTGGTGTAGGTCCATGTCCAGAATCCAAACCCGTGACAAAAGCGGAGCACACAGACTTAACCACTAGGCCATGGGGCTGGCCCCCAGAAAATGTCTTTTTAATATTTAATCACAAACTAGTTCAGCAGGGAGAGCCTGGAGGCTGAGCCAGAGACAAGGCAAACCTCCCAGCAGGGCAAAGGGGAGCACGGGACAGGCAGATTCTGCAGGATTTGGCAATTGACCAGTGTAGGGTCAGCAGGTGGGGAAAAGCAAGGAGGAGAAATACGTGGTGCCATCCTCCCGGATTTGGAAATCTGGGAGCAGGGGTGGGAATGGATGTGAGATGTCTTCACCTCTGAAGGAGGAATCCCACAGAGACCATGGGGAATACACTGAAGGTTTTTAGGCCATGCTACACTGGGAGATTAGTGAGCACAAAGACAACCAAGACAGGATTCAAAGCAGTCTTGAAAGGCTAGAACTGTGGGCTGGAGCAAACAACACCAATAATAGCTAACTCGTATATTAACTGATTTAATCTTCCTCATAAGGGAGATACTATCCTTATCCTCATTTTACAGGTAAGAAAACTGAAACACAGAGAGGTTAAGTAACTAGACCAAGGTCACATGGTCGGTAATGGCAGACCTGGGACTTGAGCAGAAAGTCAAGTCTCAAGGTCTATAGTCAGGAAGGAAGGAAACTGATCACTAAGGAGTATTTACAATGTGCCAGACCCCAAACTTCACCCAAAGGAATACTTAGGAAACTGGAAGACCTGAAAGGAGGTAAGATGATTTAAGGTATGTCCTAGGAGACAGAGATGATGGTGTGACAGGAGGCTATTTCCACTCCACAGGCCTGTGAGAGGCACTTGGGGAGGAGGCCGGAGCTGAGCCCTGCTCCAGTGAATCACTTCTTTCTGTGGGGCTGTGAGCAGCGGTCTTCAACAGTTTCTCTTCAGTGGGTCCACTTTTCTAACTGCCTGTGAAAATCTTCCTCTCTTGGTCTGTCTTCTGACTCTGATGACTATTGTGTGTGATATGTGTGAGGTGACTGCTTGGTGAGTGGTGTGTGTTTGTGTGTACTTAGGTGTGGAACCTGCATGGTTATATATGGGTAGATGGGCATCTATGAATGCGTGTGCATGAGTGTGTGTGATTGTATGGCAAGTGGTTGTATATGTGTGTATGTGTAGCCTGCATGGTGAATTTGAATCTGTGTGCGTGTGTATGTGTGTGTGTGATGTGTAGAGGTGTCTGAATGGTGACACTTTGTGTGGTTTGTAGTTAGCTGTAGAACCAGCTGTCTGTGTGCATACATGTGTCCACGTGGTGTGAGCACTCTAGTGTGAATTTGTTTTATAATTCTAGCTGGAGATGGAGCAAAACCTGAATGGCTCACCAGCCTGGGCAAAGGCAGACCACCCCCACCCCCACCACTGCCAGTAGAAATTAATGAAGGCACAGGAAGCAAAAGTGGAAAAAGCTCTACAAAGCAGAGGCTACATTACTGCACCCCAAAGAATCTGCAGGGGGGGCCCCTACAGGACAGCATTGGAGCTGCAGCTGGCAGAGGAAGTTCCCTGGGGAGGGCGCCATCTTCTCTCAGATTCAAAACTGGCCCAGTACTGACTTGAATCTGGCATAGAAGGAGTCAGTAGGATAACATGGATATTTTCACAGATAATATAAATGGATTCCTGACAATTCTATAATAGTGTCCACTGGCTCCTTGTGGCTCCATCTCCTTCCAAGGCCACGACCAACTGTTTTGTGTTCCTGTTTGTCAACTAGGCAGTGGATGTGACTCCTGCTTCACTCCTTCCCACTCTCTTGTCCTTTCTCCTAAATTCTCACAGCTTGGAGACGTGTTCCGATAGTCCTCCCCAAGGCACAGGGTGGGTGAAGAGCACATTCTGGTGAGGGAGCAGAGCAGGAGGCAGAGGGAATGGGTTAGTCAGCAGGCAGATCAGTCGAGTCCGCAGCTTAGAGTTCAGAGCAGGCGCTGGGTCAGGGCTGACTGGCCAGGCAGGCTGGAATTAGGGGATCGGCTCGCCATAAGACAAGTCTACTGCCTGCAGCCCAGACATCAGCTGCCAGAACAAAGTGAGAGGTCTGAGGCCAAGGTTTAAACAGGAGAGTGGGCATCAGCTGATCTCTAGGAACTGGGAGGCTGAGCAAAGCAGTAAGGGTGAGGGCACAGGGCCACCACTACGGCAGAGAATCAGTTCAGTGGGGACATTTATAGGAGTCCTACAGAAGAGGCCAAAATCCCCAGAGATGACTGGCTCAAGAGGTGCTGGTGGAAGTAAATGAGAACATCTGGCTGTAGTAAGACAGGGAAAAAATAGTCTTCAATTTCCCCCTGCCCGCCTCACCAAAAGTCCGCATTTTGTGTTCTGGAGAAAATCAGTCTCCTGATAGGATGACTGGTCTGGTTTTTATGCATGGACTATATTTGGTACACATAAACCAAAAATGTCAATCCAAAGAAATTCAGTTAAAGGCCAGACTTGTCTCTCGTATTCCCCCAGCTCCTACCACTTAACTCTGTGCCTGGAGTTAGAAGGAGTCAGCCCTTCCCCTGGCAAGGGTTAGGTGGCATGCCCCTTGGGTTTGCTTAGGACCCCTTAAGTCATCAATTAGAAATAGAGAATTACACATTTATTATATTAATTCTAACATATATTAATATATTGCTTTAAATATAATAACATTAATATAACATATATATGACAAGCCGTGTTGCTTTCACTCATAGTCCGCTCTGAGCGGTGCACATCTCAGGGCAAAGACAAGGTCTTTTGGTTGCTGTGTTTCCATGTGCCCAGCACAGAGCCCACCAGTTGTCCGAGAATATTTAAGTCAATGTGCAACTCAGGTGTATTGATTTTTAAATATTTCTTTTTCTTTTTGCATGTTCACAGAATCTCAGATCTCTCAAATCAGAAATGACTTTAGAGATTATCTAGTCTGTCTTCCCAGCCAATGCAGGAATTAATTCTGCCACCTTCTTAGCAGAGGATCATCAGCCTTCCTTGGGTACTTCTAGTGCGTTCTCTGTGGGACAGCCTGTTTCATTGCTGGGCAACTCTGATGGAAATTACTTCTTCACAGCGCCCCTAAATCTGATTCCCTAGTGAGTCTGCCCAGTGGTCCTACTTGTCTTCTTCCCACTCCGCATCGTATTCTTTTCCTTTTTTCCAGGTGAAACAATAGCCCCTGTGAAGTTATTTCAAGACTGCTCCCCCTCCTAGTTACCCTCCTCCAAGATCAGTGAATGTGGTTTATGTCCATGTCCCTTCAAATGTGGTGCCTGAGACCAGCACTGTGCAATTTGACTACAGTGAGGAGAGGAGGTGGGGTGGGGGGATGACGATCACCCTCCTAATTCTGATATTCTTATGCTATTAATGGCAATTAAGCTTGCGTTAGTCCTTATAGCTTCTACATTTTCCTGTTGGGTTTTATTAAACATCTAAAAAGGACAGCTTTTAAAAAAATCATATTCAATCAAATTATTCTCTCTTGTTCTGTACAATTGATTTTTTTTTTTTAAAGATTGGCCCCTGAGCTAACATCTGTTGCCAGCCTTCCTTTTTTTCCTTCTTCTCCCCAAACCCCCCAGTACATAGTTATATATTCTGGTTGTGCTATGTGGGATGCTGCCTCAGCATGGCCTGATGAGTGGTGCCAGGTCCGTGTCCAGGATCCAAATTGGTGATACCCTGGACCACCAAAGTGGAGCACACGAACTTAACCACTCATATGGGGCCAGCCCTTGTACAATTGATTTTTTAAAGCCAAACATTAAGTTAAGATCTGATTGCTTGAAATCTTGGTATATATTGGTAAATACTGTACTAGGAGAAGGGACTGGAACTGATGCTGGGATCTGCTCCACAACCAGGTCTCTCCCTCACTGCCCACCAACTCTCCAGGCAGCAATCCTCAGAGGCATCCTTGGCTCCTCTCATCCTTAATGAGTCACCAAATTACTAAGTCTTATCAGTTCTGCCTCTAAATATCTTCCTATCTGTTCCCACTGCTGCCCTCTTGGTTTGGGTTCTAACATGGAATACAGCAGGGTCTTCGTAAAATGCAAGTCCCATCAGCTATTCTATACTCAAAATATTTTAATAGCTTTCCAGCTCCTCCAAGACAAAGTCCAAGTCCCTTCACGGAGCTTAAAGGTCAGCTTACAAGTTCTTTTTGTACGTCTGCAGCCCAAACTTTAACAAGCCCTGCACATCTCCTGTTCCAGCCGCTCCAATATGCTTGCTGTTCCCTGATGCTCTCGGCTCCCTCCCGCTCAGAGCCCTTTGCTCTCATGTGCCAAGCATTGCTCTAAATGCTCTACACAAATTAGCTCACTTAATCCTCACCGCCACCCTCTGAAGTAGATAATATTATTCCCACTTTACAGATGGGGGAGCTCATATCTTCAGTATTTTGCCCAGAGTCAAGCAGTCAATAAGTTGTAGAGCAGGATGAGTCCCACAGCCTGAAATGCCTTCCTTTTCTTTCTCCTTGGCAAAATTCTACCCATCTTTCGAAACAGTTCCAGATAGCTCTTCTAGGAAGTCTGCCTACCTCCTGAATTTAACCGCCAGGTAGCGTTTATCATTCTGGGCTAAGTGTTTGCTAAACGATTGTCTCCCTCTAAGCAGTGTGTGCAGTGAAGACAGGACCATGTCCTATCCCTCGCAAAGTCCCCAGAATGGATGTTCGGTGCCAGGAATCTAATGAATGCTCTGATGAGGGGATTCATTAATGAATAAAGGAATTAACTATTTACAGAGTTCCTTCTGTAGCTGTAACGTGGCATCATAGCAATTTGCCAAATTGTCAACCTTTGGCAATCAACTTTTCCCGTAATGCATACAAAAATCTGGCCAAAGCTTAACTGTAGACCAGCTGTCTCTTGAAAATCAGCTCAGTTATCTCGAGCTCATTTAAGAGCAATATAGCTTTCTGAAGTGCTCTAGAATTACCTAAAAATGCACGGCGGCAGGAAGTTTTAAAATTACTAATCCCAGCATCCTGTTTGCTCAGATGTCCTTTGTGTTTATCTCCTTTAGGATGAGACTCAGTCTAAGAGTGAGTAATAGAGTCTGTGCAGGGGAGACTCAGGAGAGCTGACTGGCCACGTGTGTGGTCGATGGGCAATCATCAGAGAGAAAAGCAATGAACCCTGAGAAAAATAAACCTGAGCCTTTTCTGCACAAAATATTCACCAAGAGAAAACAAATACTAAAAATCGGATAAGATGTGAAGCCCAAAAGGAGAGGCGGAATAGCAAAGCACTTGCCTTGCTGACCTACCTATGCAAACAACACCAAAGGATCTGGTATCTGTATGGAATTAACCGTGTTTTCTTATTTTCTGCATTCTCATGGCTCTGGCTTCTAGGGCCTGGTTGTGACAGGTAGAGGGGAAGGAAAGCCTACCCTCCCAGGAATAGCCAATTCTTAGAGATAACAAAGTACGCCTTCCAGAGGCAAATCAACAAACCCAAAGCCCATACCCCCAACACCTCCTTTATCAAGCTCTCACCTGTCAAGCCAATATTCCTCTGCCTAAATCAACTCAGGACCAGTTACTCAGGATGGCCCCCATGCCCCAGAACCTGCTGAAATTATTCAAACCAGCCAATCCTAAATGTGCTTAGCCTGGTCACCCTGCCTCTCCCAATCCTTCCCACGAAAACCACAATGAAGTCCCCTGCCCAACCTTCTCTCATCCCTTCTGCCTCCTGGCTGACCCTCGTGCTTCCCCACGTGGCCCTGCATGGTGAGCCATCCTCCTGCTTCTAGGGATCTGTGAATATAAAAACTGCTTCCTTCATGACAGCATTTCATGTCTGTGTGTCTTACCATCCATGATTAAAACAAATTTTGGGTACATTTTAGAACATATACTTAATCTATTTCATGTAATAGGATCCTTTTTCTTGATCTTCCTACAATTTTTTTTTTTTTTTTTTTTTTTTGCTGAGAAAGATTCTACCTGAGCTAACATCTGTGCTAATCTTCTTCTATTTCGTATGTGGGTCACTGCCACAGCATGGCCATCGATGAGTGGTGTAGGTCCACACCCGGGAACTGAACCCAGGCTGCTGAAGTGGAGTGCGCTGAACTTAACCACTAGGCCACAGGGCTGGCCCCCAAGTTTTTGAAGTACGTAACTAGATATCTTCATTGTCATCATCGTCATCATCATCATCCTACAGATAAGAAAGGGAAACAGTGGATTTAAGCAACGTACCCAAGCTCACACAAAAAATTAGTGGCAGAGCTGGGATTTAAACACAGGTTTTGGGGTTAGCACAAAATTCTGAACGTTTCCCCAAAAGATCTACAGACGACAATACAAAGTTGCAACTACGTTCCCCTGTGAGCCTTTGTGTCTGTAAAATGGGGACTATAGAAGACCATCTTTTGGATAAGAGTGATGATGTATGAGAAAGCACTTCGTAAAATACAAATATGATTCAAATCAATATATTAAACCATTTGTCACAAGGTTTATCCCAGTCCTTAGGGCTAGGAATACTCAAGTAAACCTGTGTCCTTTTCTGGCTGCCCAGCGTATGAACATACCCTAGGTTTGGTGAAGCTCTACCTCCCACTATGGAACCCAGAGGGGGCCTTTTCTTCCCTGCCAGCAGATGCAACACGCGACTGATACAATGAACAGGCCCACATCTGTGGTGTGAAACTGCCTTCTAAATGCAGCATGGTCTTGCTGTATGAGGCACAGCAAATCCTGAGCATGAACTGTAGTCCAATGAGTACAATATCTTTCACATCATTATAAATATGACACAGGACGTGCAACCAAGGATCAGAGACATCTTTCTATTAGGTTTTGGATTCCAGGAAGCAACTACTTCAGTTCTGGCTGGAAACAAATAGACAAAGCAAAAGTAACGGTCACCTTCCTACAGTTGAGATGTGAGCTCTCAAGACATTGAAAGAAGGATTCATAGTAAAGAATACTCCCCTTTATGGGGAGCATATCTGTGTCTGGCATTGTTTAAGGCACCTTGTCTATGTTATGTCATTTAATCACCACTTAACAGGTAAGAAAACTGAAGCACAGGGAGATTAAGACCCTTAGTAAATGGTGATTCTATCAGACTCGAAGTCTAAGATCTAAACAGGATTTCTCAGACTTTTAATGTGCGTAGGAGACAACTGCAGATGTTAAAATGCAGATTCTCATTCCATAGGTCTATGGTGGAGGTGAGATTCTGCATTTCTAGCAAGCATCCAGGGCTGCTGGTCTGGGGATCCATTTCAAGAAGTAAGCCTCTAAATCATTACACTTCTTGAAAAGTGCTTCTTGAATCTCATCATAAAAGACACTCGCGGCTCTTCTGTTCATTCTAAGCACTTCTGTAGGAAATTCTCCCTTGCCAGAGCTTGGTGACAGGAGAAGAGATTCTTTCTGCATACATTAAATGTTATGATTTAACTCAGTGAATGATTTCTTTTGCTCAATCCACAAACCTTTATTGAGTGCCAGCTAGGAGCCAGCCACAGTGGTGGGTACAGAGGAGACCAGGATAAATAAGATAAGGTCCTGGCCTCTAAAAGAGGAGCTATTGGTGGAGACAAGCTGTCCTGAAAATGTCTGATGCTTCCATGAAAGAAGACACTGCAGCATCCTGACTTAGGATTCCAAGTGCAATCTGGGCTGTTTTCGCTCCAGCACCGTCTTCACCACCACAAGATGTGGGCACATTTCAGCCCTGTGCATTACAATTCTCTTGGCACAGAGACAATTTTATGGTAGTTCATTCTGTCCAGACTCTGCTGTGAAAATACAATTCACCTACCACAGGGCATTGATTGTGTCAGTACACATACAAAATTATGCCATTTCTGTTGGGACAAGAACACGTCAGTGTTTATTAGGCTTATTTTTGGGGTGAGAACTGCCAAAGACAAACCTGAGTTTTTCTACATGGTTTTAAACGACTTTATATGCATTTAGAATATAGCAAGAAAATAAGCCTAAAATTAAAATTAACCTTAGGTTTATTTAATGAAATTAAGTCTCAGAAAGCAGAGTCAGACTCCTAGCGAATGGAAACCTCTCCTGAGATTAAAAGTAAATGCCTTCTAGAAGTGTGGAAATCTATCAAACGTATTTTGAAGCATCTAAATCATTAAAGTCAATTTCCTCTCATTAACACTGTAAGTCATTTTCATTTATTTATTACTGTTGTTTGAGATTTATTTACCATTGTTATTTAATTGTGGACTAAGCACACATTTCAACTATCAAGAAACCTGAAGTTATGACATCAGTTGGCTCCCATCTGTTTCCTATATGTGAATAAACATCCATATAAAACTCCTTTTTTCTAGCAAATGCCACTCTTTACCCCCTGTCCTCATGGCATGGCTACTAAAGGAATGGGGAGAGAGAGGTGAAGGAGTTGGGAGGCGATGAGGAGAAGGCTCGCTCTCCTATAGGCAGCCAGCATCATTTGACTGCCAGCTTCCAGAATAGCATTGGCTTCATTCCACTGAAATCCTGGCACCTTTACTTGGGTCGTATGGTCATCTGAGGTCATTTAAACCTATTTCTACTGAGATGCAGATAAAATTCTAAACAGTCAGGAACATAGGAAACCAGCCAAGATAATAGATAAGGGGATATTACAAAAAAAAAAAAAAAGGCTAATCCCATGAGCAATTATATTAGAGGAGCCTTTACAGCTATAATTCTTTGGTGAACTTCTACTGCAAGGCAGTGAAGCATTGTGAAGCTCTTGAGGTGAACTTCAGGTTGAAAGATACTTTAAGGGACTCTTGGAGCCCAGCTCTCTCAATTTATGGAGAGGAAATTTATGAATGAGGCGTAGAGTTCCATTGCCAAAGTCAAGGTTTTGCAGCTAGTTAATCAGAGTCAGAACTTGAAGCTCAGTCTGCTGAATTGCAATCCAGTGATCTTCCTTTTTGTTGCCTGAGTACACGTCCTAAATCACTCCTCAATTCACAACACACCAGCCTTCCTCCAGGAATACAATTTTGCCCTTATCACAAACTACCCTGGGTCATTGATTGTGTCAGTACACACATAAAATTACGCCCTTTTTTGTTCTCATTATTTTGTTCTCGTTATTGCTCATTATTTTGTCCATTCAGTCATCCTGCAAATATATAGCCAGAGCCCACTACATGCGAGGAGCACAAGGAGAACATAACAGATCGGATCCCTGTGGTCAAGGTGAACACAGTTTAGCTTCAGTCCCTCCTTGTTGCAATGCTTTCTGGATCCAGCCTTCCCTGTCAGAAATCACTGCTTCTCTCCCTGTGAGAGATGCTTTGCTTTCACAGTTAAAATATCTCTATTAACATTGACATGAGAGAAAAACAAAGCAAGGAGCACAGCCTATAGTGGCTATTGCATCTAAAGAAAGTGAAGTGCTGGGGCTGGCCCCAAGGACAAGTGGTTAAGTTCGTGCGCTCCGCTTCAGCGGCCCAGGGTTTCACCAGTTCGGATCTTGGGTGAAGACCTACACACCGCTCATCACGCCATGCTCAGGCAGCGTCCCACACAGAAGAACTACAAGGACCTACAACTAGAATATATGACTACGAAGGACCTACAACTAGCATATACAACTACGAAGGATCTACAACTAGCATATACAACTACGAAGGACCTGCAACTAGCACATACAACTACAAAGGACCTCCAACTAGCATATACAACTACGAAGAACCTCCAACTAGCATATACAACTACGAAGGACCTCCAACTAGCATATACAACTACGAAGGACCTCCAACTAGCATATACAACTACGAAGGACCTCCAACTAGCATATACAACTACGAAGGACCTCCAACTAGCATATACAACTACGAAGGACCTACAACTAGCATATACAACTATGAAGGACCTCCAACTAGCATATACAACTATGAAGGACCTACAACTAGCATATACAACTATGAAGGACCTCCAACTAGCATATACAACTATGAAGGAACTACAACTAACATATACAACTATGAAGGACCTCCAACTAGCATATACAACTATGAAGGACCTGCAACTAGCATATACAACTACGAAGGATCTACAACTAGCATACACAACTATGAAGGAACTACAACTAGCATATACAACTATGTCCTGGGGGGCTTTGCAGAGAAGAAGAAGAAAAGAAGGAATGTGAAGTGCTTTTGATATTGAGTCAAGAAGCTTTCAGGCCACAGTGAGGATTGAATTACAAGTGTCCCTACGGTGTTTTCCTGAAATTTATTCCACAGAACTGTAGTTGAAAGGGGCCTGTATTTTTCACAATAACTGTAAATTATATAGTTACATGGCTATACTGGGGCATTTAAGAGGGTTAGCAACAAGAAAGTATGACTCTAGCAATGAAGTTATATAACTAGCAAGGGGGGAAAAAAACCAACCTGGCAGCTTAAAAAGGTTTTCTGTTTTTCTTTCTTAGAGGAGGCTTAATCTGGCCTAAGTCTAAGAAGATTTGTCTCCAACTGACAATGTAGGCCTAAGTAGTTCATTACTTTAAAACGCGAAATAACCATTTTCATTCCTCATTGGCTTCTGAGTTGTTTTCTCAATTTGGAGTTATTGTGATGTTTGAGAGCCCATTGGCACAGAAGGCTTTCCCAACACCCCCACTATTATGTTTTCAAAAAGGAACACAGAAAGGAAAAGCAGCCAGCATGGTCAGCAATGATTCCATGTGGATAAGGAAATCCAAATTTGTGAGTCCCCGTGTCCTTTGGAAATATGAATCAGTGTTCCTGATGTTGAAAACAGATTTCTGTAGTAACCTGTATCTTTTATAAAAATTTTAATTCTGGATGAAGAAAGCAGAGAGATTATATTAAATTAACCTTACATATTCTAATCGAAGCATTGCCAGTGAACAAGATTTTTCAAATTACCTCTTATGTGCTGGGTACACAGAAGATATAGAATACCTTATTTTTACTATTGAGAAGCAAAATCAGGGGGATAAAATTTTAAGGGTAAATGATTTTTGGATCACCATCAACACTATTTAGGAACAAAATTTCCAACTCCATGTTTTCCAAGGTTCATTTGGGGAAGTGGCCATTGAAGCCATACAGAAATCTACCACGGTTCTTTAGCCTACTTTGAAGCTAAGATTGAACGTCTATTTTTTATAATACCTGGGTTTTATTAAGGAATATAGAATAAGAGTAGTAAGACAAAATATTGTTTAAAAAGGTGAACCCAGTAAAGAACAAAGAAATAGACTTACCCACATGACATATCTTTTACTTTCTGCCCAAGGTAGGAATGGACCAAGAAGGGGCCATGGAGACAGAACAACCACAAGAGGTGTGCAGAATGACAGTAGTGTCCCCACAGCACTCTTCTCCTTTTTAAGTTTTCCCTTGTGCCTAGGGAAAACTTCCACAGTAGAAGGAGCTATTCTGAAATATCCCAAAATAAATTTAGGAGTTGGAACTGAAGAGACACATAGCACTGATTCCTCAAGAGAGCCCGTGTCATTTGAGGGCCTAACTGGGGTGTCCAAGCTTGAACATTTCCGCTGATTGTCATTAGAAATCTCCTGGCTTTAACTAATTATTCTTTCTTTATCCTTTGGCACGCACTGTGGACTAATGACGTGAATACTTGACAGAAAATCCCATAAAATATTATGCTTTAGTAACTTCCTAGTTAAAATTTTATTTCATTTTCTTTACTGGGGCCAAGGTACAGTTTTGCCATTTTATTTTGAAAAGTCTATATTTTATAAAATACCAGGGGCAATTTTTAACATCATAAACCCACAACTTGTGGCAGATTTGTAAACAAACCAAATAGGAAGAAAGCAGAAGCAGATGGTCATTCTTATAATGACATACAAGCAAGTAGCAAATAATTGTTTCCCTGGAGGTATCCTGGGGTATGAAAATGACTTTTAAAAAACCATGCCCTCTTTAAGATCCATGTACTTGTAATAGAGTTTCTAATATGCAGAACAATGAAAGCTTGCCTATATATGTATTTTTTTCAATAAAACCGAGTAGCAAAAAGGGATAGTTTGTGAGCATTTGCTTTCACTTAACTACTTTTTACATTTTTCTTGCTCTGCTATTTTATCACTAAACATGATTTTAAAAAATACAGAAACCTCTCTAAAAACACTATTTCTTCCTCACTCAACACTGTCCATCTTGTCATATGCTTCTATCACTCTGAATATATGTATGAATATATATATGTGTGTGTGTGTGATGTATTTTATACTCAGATGATCTAAGGAAGTACAAGAATTTAAGATAAAGTATGATTTACCCACAACATATATATGTAAGATTCCTGCATGATGCACAGCAAATGAAACTAGCTTTTAAAACAAGCCGGTCACTTCCACTCTTTCCTTACGAGTCTATTATTCACATTAGCATTTCTAAAGGATCCATAAAGTTACTCTTAACTTCCCTTTGCCCTATAAAATACATAATTTAATTCTTTCAGCCAACATTCATACACCCCCATCCATTCCAGGCGAATCTTGGCGTTTTAATTAAGCACTCAATCTTTACAGAGTTAACAGCCCACTGTAGACAGCTCCTTCAGCACAGTGAGTGGAATAGTGACATTTTCCTCCCACCCAAAACAAAGCTATGATATTTACCTTCTACTTTGAAGATAGTGAAGTGCGGTCTGCAATGGAAAGAGCCCAACGCGTTACCTGCACAGTTCATCCACAGACCCTGGTAAACCCAAGTGGCAGTTATCACCGAGGATGCTCTGGTGGTTACTTTCCACTCATTGGACGTGGTCGCAGCAACGAGAGCTCCGAACCCTCCGACGCCACACACCAGAGCCGAGATCTGGGCCCTGGACATGTCGCTCAGCCTTCTCCAGTGACACCGTCCAGACAGAGCTCTTCGGTGGTCTAGGCATGCAGTGGACAAATAACACTCGGACGAAAGTTACAGCAAGTTCATGGGGGTAGGTGACATTATTTCCTTCTTTGGACGGCCTGAGGAAGTAACAGAATTTAGGATAAAGTCTGATTTACCGATGGCATTTTAAAAATAGCCTAAGATGTTCTTTCTAATTTTCTACATGGATGTTTACTAAAATTTTGTAGACGGATTTTAAAGGTTTTGATTTCGCAGATTTTTTTTCCTGGCACCATAGTTAATGCTTAATTTTCTGTTAGCCTGAAGCTTAACGAACCATGCAACTACCAGCTATTACAAAGTACAAATTATACAGTAACAGTTAAGGCTTATTTGACCAATTGCTTCAGTCTTGCATGCTTCTGAACCTTTATATAAAGGGAATCATACTGTAGACATTCTTTTGTAACCTGTTTTTTCACAAAATATTATGTGTGTGAGATTTATCTATGTTCGGGAATGTAGCTATTATTCACTAAATATTATAGCTGAATATAATATTTCGTTAAGTGAGTATACCAGGATTTATTGATCCATTTTCCTGGAGATAAACATTCATGTTGCCCCCCCCCCCCCCCCCGCCCACCATAGCAATTGGTGACGCTATAAACATTCTTATGTATCTCTCCATGTGCTCATGTGCAAGAGTTTCTCCAGGGTATGTCCTAGAAACAGAATTGTGAGGATGTAGGAAATACTCATCTTCAGCTTTATAGATAATGCTAAATTGCTTTACTAAGTGGTAATAGCAGTCCACTGCCCCACTTCCAGTAGGTGAGTCCTCATTGCCCCAATTCATAACACTTGGTATTATGGTGTTGCCAGAATTGTCTTTTCTTTTGGCCAATCTGATGAGTACAAAAGTATCACCTTACGATAACTAATTTGTATTATCTGATTGCCAGTGAGATTGAGCATCTTTTCCTGTTTATATTGGCTCACTGTGTTTTTGTCTACAAAGATCTTTGTAGTTTTTGCTCATTTTATCCATTGAGCTGTTTGACTTATAATTTATTTTTAGTTCTCTACGTATCTTGGACAGTAATCTTTCGTTGATTACTTATGTTGCAATATCTTCCCCCAGTTTGTGGTTTGTCTTTATCCAGCCATTTGATGAAGAGTCTTAATTTTGATGTACTCAATTTCTCAAACTTTTACTAAATGATTGTGCTTTTGAGATCTTCATTAAGAAATCCCTGCTCGGAGATAATAAACACATTCCCTTTACTCCTATGTTCTGTATCTCGTTATTCTCATATCTATAGTTCTTGAAGTTTGGATTGATTAATTTTTTTCCTACTGACTCTCTCACTCAAGGTGGTTTGTTAAGCCACATGCTTTGTGATTTGTGATTGTGAGTTCATGTTCCTGGCAACTTTATTCATGGAAATGTTTTGAGGTCTTAGTTGGATATTTGTTCCCCCAGGTAGAATTTGTATTTGATTCTGCCTGCTGTTTAGGGAGCTATCCATCAGGGTGACTCTAAACTAAGTTCTCAGCTTTTTCTAGCCATCCAATTAGTGTGAATTCTGATCGTCCACCTGAATGAGTATCATCTTGTGGGTAGGAATTCTTAGGCGACTTCTTTTTGTCCTTCTACTCAGATCCAAGGTTGAGAGAGATATTTCCTCACCGTTACGCAGGAGGATAGTGATGGTGATGGTGAAACAGTACTTTTTAATTTTTCTCACTGCAATCATTGCTTTGGGGTGGGAACAACTTTATGGAGAGTTCTGGGATCCAGCCTACAATCTTGCATGATACTAGTACACCCTGCCCATGGCCCATTGGGGATTAAAATCTAGGTGACCAGACATCCTTCAGGGTAGGCATTGGCTTCACAGCTGGCTTACCTTTTTGTATTTGTGCTTTCCCCTCACTTTTTGGCCTTGAAAGATGTCTTTTACTTTCTTACCAGGTCAGGTATGCATTTAAAAATATTTTTCAAACACTTTTTCTAGAAAATTTAGGTGCTTTGCTCTAGGAGGATTATGTGGGATATCTAAGCCACCCTATGCCAGAAACAGAAGTGGCCAAATGTTGTACAGGAAACACTTATGTTTAAAAGTATCTCTAAAAAGCAAATAACCTATCAGGAAATAGCAATAAATGAATTTATCCCAAATGAAAGGAATCCTGAAATTTCAGATTTCGTCAAATTTTTCTGTGCTACCTAATCTCAATTCATGTATAGCTTCATTTGGAAAGTAGCTGTATGTTTTTAGCAGAAAGAGCTTTCCTAGTGCATGATATTTTTCTTCATCACACTGTGAGTCGAAGTCCCAGAAAAGGTATGCCTGGTTCTACATTTAAGATAGAAACCCAGCAATTTAAAATGAAAAACCACCTATTTTCTTATATCATTCAAATGAGATTTTTAACTAAATTTCTTAAAACTTACAAACCTTAATATTTGCCTCTTTCATCAATATCTTGATTCCAGGGCTTAATTACAGTTCTGTAAAACATTCTTCCAAACACTTAATAACCGGCAATAAAAAATAAACAATTCTGTCTACAAGGAGTTATTAGTCTCTTACTTCATCTGCCAGAATTTTGTGCACTTTGATTTTTTTCAGATGTAAATACATATTAAAGTTTCCTTTCTGACATAAAGATTCAGAAGATAAGAATCTGAGAAAAAAAACTGAGAGAAATACCACCTGGGTGAGTCTGCAATCTTTTGGGCGTAGGACCAATGTCTAGTTCACCTTCCCCTGGGGGAAAGGGAGAGATGATTCCCCTGGAAGAATCCAGCCAAAGTTTGTTCACTATCCCATCGTCAAAACTACTAAAAGCTACCAAATTTTAAACATTTTTGATCTTTTCTAAAGCTTCCTGGAATCCAAAAGGTAATTGTAGGTGGTTGTGAGGGAAAGAGCCCATGGCAATTAATCATAAAAAAATAAAAGGGAAAAGAATTAAGTCTGCAAAGGCAGAAACATTAGAAACAGCCAGTTTTAATCACAGAACATTCAACTACAGGGATGACAGTGGGGTGTAGTGAATACAGCTGTAATTACAGAGTTCTCTTTGAAACCGAGGTGGAGATCTGTGAACGTTTCCAGGCTAATAAATTTTATTGTATCACAAATATCTGCCTCCTAAGTTGGTGTGAAGGTTATAACAGAAGACAGAGAGAGCACAGAAAAAGTATTAAATAAATGTCATCTAGTATTATTATTATTATTCCTAGAAAAATGAGGAAACTGAGATTGGCGTGACCAATCCTTTCTAGGTTTTAGCCCTGAACGTCCTGTGTCCTGTAAATCTCCTTACGCCGGAGGGAACAAATAGTTCCCGGTGTTCAGCTTTGTTGGGTTGGGGAGGATTGAGGAAATTGACGGACTGAATTCCTGTTTTTCACAATCAAACAATAATCTCCTGTCATAGGCCCAGCAAGTTTCCTGTTTCTACCCTATCTTCCCCTCACACTGCCACCTGCCTGCAGAAGGAAGTTCATTCTCGCCGTAGGAGACGAGTCAGCATATTGCCCTGTAGAGGGCTGCCTGAGGCAGGGTTTGAACTTGGTATTCTGTGCACCATTCAGCAGTTACCAGCAGAGGGCACACTCCAAATGTCCCTGCTCACAGCTGTGTTCAGAATTTCCCTCCCCTGAACCACTTAAGAGTTTTCTGCTGCCCATGAAGTTTTAGTACAACTCTCTTCCAAGCCAAGATGTGTACATCCTTTGTTCTCTTGCTTCTTTCCTTCTTCTTTCCCTCCTCCCTCCCTCCCTCTCTCCATCTCCCTCTCTTTCCTTCCCTCTTTTTCCTCCTGTCCTTTTCTTGCTTTCTTTTCAATTTTAGGTGCAGAACGTCAGGTTAATTATACACCTCAGTTCATGACGTAACATCCTCTTTGCACTGTTTGCAGCACATCTCTTGTTTAATTTATTCTTTTTTTTACCCCATTCTCCATTTCTGTTTTCCTCTCTTCCATAAACAAACAACTGTTCTCTGGTGTTTACTGTGCCATCTTTTGTTCTGTATTCTTTAAAAGATGTGCATGTTTGTTTGGCATGCGGGTTTTATTGATTTATAAAAATGGTGTATAATATATCTTGTTCTGTTAATGTATCTTGCTCTGTTGCTATTTCTTGACACTACACTTTTAAGACTCTTCTATGTAGTTCAAAACTCATGTAAGATTCTAACCTATTGCTCCTGCAGTCATTGAGTATTCTGTGGTGAGCATCCACCACAATGTTCTTATCTGTGTCCTCCGTGAGGGACATGGGATTGCCTCCAACTCCCCCCACCCCAACACCACTCTAATGAACACCCAGCGTTTATTCTCTCATGGACGTGTAAGAATTCCTTTGGGTGTAGACCCAGGAAAAGAATTACTGGGTCACAGTTTCTGCATTCCCTGTACTCGACTTGCTGAAGTGCTGCCATATTGCTTTTCACAATGGCGGCACTGACCTGTCTCCACAGAGCACAGGGGTTTCTATGTATCCTTACATCCCTGCCAATGCTTAGCATTATGCAACCTCCAAATTTTTTTCAGACTAATAGATGTAAAGTGATATCATTGCTTTAATTTGCATTTGTCTGAAAACTTGAATTTGAGTATTTATTTGCATGCTTTTTAATCTTCTAGTTTTCCTCTTCTAAATTTGCCCATTTTTCCATTAGGATTCCTTACTGATTTGCAGGCACTCCTTGTATATTCTAGATATTAGCCCCTCATCAGTTTTAGACATTTCAAATATCTTCTCCCAACCTGGCATCTGTTAATTTGTCTATGGCATCCTTTGGGAGACAGACATATTTATTTTAATGTAATCAAATTTCTCAATATTCTGTGCTTTTCAAGTTCTGCTTAAGATGTCCTTCCTTGCTGCAGGACACCAAGATGTTCTCCTGTTCTCTTTTACTGTCCATAATCCCATGTTCACAGTTGTGAAACCCAGTAATCCAAACCGTAAATCTGGCATCATATCAGTCAGCTGGAAACAGATGGTACTCTCGAATTGGGTAATTTGAAGAGACTTTAATAAAGGAACACTATTAAAAGTGTCAAGTAGAGTTTCTCAGCCTCAGAACTACTGACATTTTGGGCCAGATAATTCCATATTGTGAAGCGCAGTCCTGTGACTTGTAAAATGTTTGTCAGCATCCATGTTCTCTATCTGCTGGATGCCAGTGTGCCCCGCCCCACCCCAACAATCATGACAACCAAAAATGCGTCCAGACATTGCCAAACTGCTCCCAGCTAAGAACTACTGGTGTAGAGAGCCCAGCAGGATGGTCCAGTGCCTTGGGCTAGTACCAGCCTGCGGGTCATCACCCCAGGGTCTGGAGAGGGGAGGGGAGGGAGTGGTTCCCAGAGCCAGGTGAAAAAGACATGTTGTGGAGAAGTCCACCTTACAAGAGCTGGGTTCTTCAGTGGAAGGACAGAGCCAGCCTGGGAAACCCCCTGGGTGGAGCCACCAACCTCCCTCCGGCCCTCGCCTGATCTTCTGCCAGAGGGCAAGGGAGCCATTCTGAGGTCCCAAGAGGTTGCCCCACAGGCAGAGAACCAGGTGGAGAGGGGGAAAAGGTGGACCTAGAGGGGGCAAACCTAGGATACTCAGCACAGCTCCAAAACCTATTTAGTGGCAAAATGCGCCGGAACAAAACTGAATCCATTTTAGTCTTTACACAATTTACTGCAGAAATACTGACAGGTGTCCTTACAGGACGCTACCCTAGATCCACGTGGGGGTGTCATGCAATATATATGGTATATATACCATCTTACCTTTCTAAGATCTGAAAAGTTTGAAAACATCTGACTCTACACATTTCAGATACATGATTGTGGAACCTTTCATGTTTAGGTCTTAAATTCGTCTGGAGTCTATCATTGTGTGATTCGAGATGGGGATCCAGTTTTATTGGTTTCCACATAATAAGCCAGTTTTCCCCACGCCACTGCTGAACAATCCACCTTTTCTCATTGATTCACTGTGACTTTCATCCTCTGTTAAGTTCTCATATATATACACGGGTCTGTCTCTCTGTTCTGATCCACTGGTTCACTGTCTAGCCTTCTTCAGTGTGATATCTTACCACACTGCTTTTATTACTTCAAATTCCAGATATATCCTAATCTAGTAGGAAAGTCCCCTCTCTTTGTTCCTTTTAAAAAAAATAATAAATAATTTTTATTGTTAGTTTTATCAGAAAAAGTTTGTATATAAATATAATTTTTTTAAAAACGGTAAGGACATGATGTTTTCTGTCCAAATTTTATGAAAGCCAGAGATCATCATTTTTTTCAGAAGGAAAATTAAAAATAGATTTCTTTTCATAATTTATTTTCAAAAAAGCATCTCGGAGCATATCAGTTCCATTAAAGGATGATAACTTGTATATTGTAAAAAGTCTTTGATACAAAATAAACAAACTAACACCTTAAATTTTTCAATCTTCAGGTGGAACTTATTGATTCTCTTCAGTTTCTGAAGACATAAAATTGTTTTAAATTATAGCAGATCAAATGTCATGTACATTTGTCTGAGGCACAGGCAAAAATACCGTCCTAAATGCAAGGAGACTTAAGAGGCATGAAAACTAACTGCAATGTGTAATCCTTGATTATATCTTGAATTGGACTGGTTTTTTTTTTTAAAGCTATACATGATGTTATTAGGACAATCGGGGAAATCTCAATATTGGCTGTATAGATACCGTTACTGTAGCCATGTTAAATTTGTTGGGTGTGACAATGCTATTGTGGTAATGTGGGAAAATGTCCTTGTTCTTAGGCAAACTGTGTTGAAGGATTTGGGGGTGAAGTGTACAGACATCTACAACTTACTATCAAATGGTTCATAAAGATAAGTATATATAAAACAAAGAGGGTAAGAGGTTGATAATTGATGAATCTGGATGAAGGTGTCTGGACGTCCTTTGCAATGTACTTTCAACTTCTCTGGTTTGAAAATTTTCAGAATAACATGTTGAGGAAAAAGAAATAGGAAATCCTAGAGACATTAACAATGCGTGTTGAGAATTGTATGTAAAAAGGCTCCCACGTCTTCAGAAGCAGGGCAGTCAGTCTTTGAGGGCATGAGCGGAGACTTTATATTCTGTGAACACAGGGGTATCCTTCTGCTTCCCTGAGTGAGCAGAGTCCTGTGCAGATTTATTCTCCTTAGGGGCTGAAGTCCTAGGTTCTTCCTCCAGTGTCTTCAGGTCTATCTCCTCCACACTTCGGTGTTGCTCTCTGGAGCTGGGCAGAATGCGGCTTGTATTAGCCAGGACTCTTGCCGGCTTTGCAGCTCGCGGTCTTCACGGTGAAGACACTTGAGTTTCACACCCCTACAGTGTGCCTTGGTGGCCCAAACATTCTTGTCCTCCTTTTTAAAGGTGGATTTTGCTATTCATGGATCAGAGATGGATTTGTTATGAAGGGTAAGAAGCTGAAGCTTCAAAGCCCCTCATGTGAACATACCCCTGGGTTCCTGAGAGTAGCTGGGAGTCATAGAATGTTCTAGGTGGGGAAAGATAGGCAGGTTGCAGTCAGCCAGCATTTCTAAGCAAGCACATCCGGTAAAATGCGTAAAGAAATCTCACAAGAAAAGGACCCAAATCGCGGTCTCCAGTCGTGGTTTCTTTTCTCATTTTAAGTAAGTATTCACTTTCACATCTAATTTTTAATTTCTTCAAGAGAGCCCTCGAAACTGTATAAATCATGATTCAACCCTGGGTGCACCTTGATTTTCCATCATTCATTTTAGAGTAAGTTTATCAATTCTTCACAACATCATAAAGCAATAAAATTTTGGTGTTTTTAGGCATCGATAAGATAAAGAAAGTGGACCACGAAATGGAAAGAAAGTAAACCGCTAGACATACACTTTCATTCTTAGGTCTTGAATTACCTGAAAAAAGTTATTCTCTTGATTATGCTTGGACTTAGGTAAAAATTAATCTCTTAAATCCTTTGCTCAAGATGTCACAGCCATCAGATATTCTTTTTTTTTTTTTTTTTTGAGGAAGATTAGCCCTGAGCTAATATCTGCTACTAATCCTCCTCTTTTTGCTGAGGAAGACTGGCCCTGAGCTAACATCTGTGCCCATCTTCCTCTGCTTTATATGTGGGATGCCTACCACAGCATGGCTTGCCAAGCGGTGCCATGTCCACACCTGGGATGCCAACCAGCCAACCCCGGGCCACCAAAGCGGAACATGAGCACTTAACTGCTTCGCCACCAGGCCAGCCCCTGACATCAGATATTCTTGAGTAAAGAAGTCTGATTGAGAAATAGTGAGATGTTGACACTGGGCAGACAAGGGAGGTAATAAGGTATTTTCCTGTTCCTATATCTCCCTTAGAAAACTCATCAATAATAATAACTATATTTTGGGGCTGGCTCAGTAGCATAGTGGTCAAGTTCGCATGCTCTGCTTTGGCAGCCCAGGGTTTGCAGGTTCCAATCCTGGGTGCAGACCTATGCACTGCTCATCAAGCCATGCTGTGGTAGGCGTCCCACATATAAAATAGAGGAAGATGGGCACAGATGTTAGCTCAGGGCCACTCTTCCTCAGCAAAAAGAGGAGGATTGGTGGCAGATATTAGCTCAGGGCTAATCTTATACACACACAAACACATACAAACAATAACTATATTTTTTGTTCAGTGTCACTGAAAATTATCCAAAATCCAGAAGTATTGCTGTCCCATATCTATTTCTCTGATATTATGCTAATGGAATCACAGTCATGATTATAGTTTCACTACAGGAAATTATAAAATGTATTGCCTTGCCAAATGTGTTTTCCGTTTGGTACACCCATTTAAAAGTGGCTTTCAAAGCAAATATAATGGACTCATTAGCAGCAGTAAATTGAATAGAGGTCTGCTAAAGCAATCGGTGCTGGGGTAAAGTTACAAAACAACCCAGTCCAGGATTGTGGTGGCATAAAGAAAATGTTGAATTATTCATCACTTTATTTAAGAAATAATCTGATACATTGTACCATGCACATAGGAAGAACCAGGAAGTTCCGATCTACAGATTTGAACTGAATTTTCCAGAAAGCTGCTGTCTTTGCCCAGTTCTTACTTCCTATTTTCAAGTTGATCAGTTGCCACCATGAGTAGTGAGTTGAAATACTTGATTTGGCTTTTATCCAGGATGGAAAGACTCTTCCCTTTCTAGTTAGAAATAAACAAACAAAATTAGGAGCGATTGTTCTAAGCACTCTTATTTGCCATAAAGTCAGGCAAGATCCTTCGTTTGATCCAGACAAGTGTGAGCTGCGCTGGTTCTCTTGGTGTTTGATGTTGCCCAGGTCTGCCCTGGAATGCACAGTATGGAGACCCTTTGGGTATGTAGCTCCTGCGCATCTCCAGGAGGGTGGGTGGGAGCCCGGAGCTAAGCTGACAACACTTCAGGCTTCCATCCCCAAACCACAGCATTAACATAATCACCCTGCAACTTCAGAGGAGGCGGAACATTAAATCAGCAGCCAGCCTTATCTTCAGCTCCTAATTGAACTGCAACATGGTGAAGATCAAACACAGCAGGGATGGCTACATAAAACCATCATAAACACTCCCAACCTCAGTCCTTACGTTCACACAATGCACTGTTTCTTTTCTGTCTTGTGAAATGTAACACTCATTCAGGAGAGTGTCTAGAACATAACGTACTGTGGTATTGTAACATAAGCTTACTTGGGGAATTCCAGCTGTCCCCATCCCGAGAACGACTTTGCTCCACTCCTCATTAATGGCCTGTGCATTTGTAATTAGCATTTGCCTTCTAATTCTAAGTCTATTTCCAAATTGTGCTTCATGGGCAATGCCCAGGTATCTGATTGCTCGTTTCTCTATACAAGTCTGGGATTAACAGGGGTTTTTTTCAGCACACTCCAGACCTTTTTCCTCCTTTATTGTCATTGGGTAACACGTCATTGGACCTTTCTCACGTCAGGCTGACTCCCTAACTTGCCCCACTAGGATGGAAGCCTTGGGAGAGTCCTCCAGAACCGTAGGTAGAGTCTATACCTCCCTGTACAGATGGAGAAGCAATGGGAGTGATGGTATGTATTGGGGTCGGCTTGCTAGCTCACAGAAAAACACCCCAACTTCCCTTGAGAAACTTTCTGATTTCTTTAGGAAGATTAAAGATCTTTCAGAGCAAGTGTTTACGCTAGTTTAACGTTTCATCCCACTCAACAGCTCCTTGCAGAATGAATCCTCAACTCCAGATTACTTGTCAAAACCGCCTCTTCCTTCCACATATCTTTCTGAATTAATATGGATTTTAGTAAATTCTAGACAGGACTTTTGATGATAACTTCATAACCATATCATCATTTGGTGCATAACCATATCATCATTTCATAACCATATCATCATTTGATTTGGCATAACCATATCATCATGAGCTGCCTGTTTTTGGATTATTTTGTAGTGATTCAAAGCTCGATCTAGAACTTAAAAGCGTAATTCTAATTTTATATGGAGATGGGTTGGCATTCGGGTCTGCTCCCATTGTCAAACCACGTACAGCAATAGACCATGAGCAAGTTGCTCGGGGACTCTGGGACGAAGAGGAGCACATGGCAGACGCAGCCTCATCAACTTTAGCTTCTGATAACGGCATCGAAGATGAGCATCAACTTTAAGGAGCAGGGTATTGTGGTGGCGAGGAATGGGCAGGGGCTTTGGAACCATGCAAAGCTAGGTTGGCCTTGCATCTACTAGCAGGTGTGATCTAAGGCAAGTTTGTTTATTTTTAGCTTTTAAAGAAAATTGTGATAAAACATAGGTATCATAAAATTTGCGATTTTAACCATTTTTAAATGTACCATTCTGCGGCATTAAGTACTTTCACACTGCTGTGCCATCATCACCACCATCCATCTCCAGAATTTTTTCATCTCTGCAAACTGAAACTCTGCACCCGTTAAACAATAACTCCCCCACCCTCCAGCCCCTGGCAACTATCATTCTACTTTCCGTCTCAAATTTGACTACTGTATGTACCTCATATACATGGAAATATACAATATTTGTCCTTCAGTGTCTGGCTTATTTCACTTAACATTATGTCCTCAAGGTTTATCCATGTTGTAGCATGTGTCAGAGTTTCCTTCTTTTTTAAGGCTGAATAATATTTTGTTGTATGATATACCACATTTTGTTTATCCATTCATCCATCGATGGACACTTGGGTTGCTTCCATGTTTTAGGCATTATGAGCAATGCTGCTATGAATACGGGTGTACAAATGCCTGTTGGAGTCCCTGCTTTCAATCCTTTGGGGTATATACCTAGAGGTGGAATTTCTGGATCCTATGGTAACTCCATGTTTAATTTTTAGAGGATATTTTTAGCTTTTTATTGAAGTGTGATGTACTATTAGCAAATGAACATAAGTGTACTGTTTGCAGAGTTTTCACAAACTGAGCACCATGTGACCAGAACAGAACCAGTGGCCCACAAGCACCACCTGCTGTGTTCTTCCAGTTTCTACCCCACACCATTAATCATCACTCTCCCAACTTTTAACAACACAGATTAGTTTTCTTATCAATACTATTTAAACTTTTTGAAATGGGGATTAAATTACAAACTTCTCAGGGCTGTTGAGATGACATTTATTCACGCAGCAGATATTCATGGAACGCCTACTTTGTGCAGGGCGCTATGAACAAGACAGATACAGTCCCTCATGGAGCGTAATTAATAAGTGCATGTGAAACCTAACAGCCTTCCAGGGCCCTGCACTCCTCAAGGCTGATGGCTGCTCTGAGGAGTGCTGGATTTTTTTTGAAGAAGAAGATTAGCCCTGAGTTAACATTTGCCACCAATCCTCCTCTTTTTCCTGAGGAAGACTGGCTCTGAGCTAACATCCATGACCATCTTCCTCTACTTTAAAAGTGAGATGCCTCCCACAGCAGGGCTTGATGAGTGGTGCATAGGCCCACGCCCAGGATCCAAACCAGTTAACCCCTGGCCTCTAAAGGGGAGCGGCGAACTCAACCACTATGCCATCAGGTAGCTGGGCCTCAGTGCTCGATTTTTAACAGATGAGGATCAACTCTCATTTGTAGGAAAATCTGACCTCTGCAGATGGAGTGTGCTGGGCACCCAGTGCAACAGAGTCCAGGGAGAGCACTGCAGACACACCCCCAGGAACTTGGGGAGTGTGATATGTAGCGGGGGTGTCATAGGTCATGTCCACATCTCTTTGGAGTGAGAAGCGCATTTTTGACTAACCTGGGAGAAAGGCGTAGATTTTTAAACTGCTAGTAGGGAGGCCCAGAATATTTTTCTCTTACAAAACTTGCCAGATGCATGGCAGGACCCACACGAGTCCAGGTTGTGATTTCTGCCTTTGCGCAGCTCCCAGCCTAACTATGGCCATCTTTTCCTTAGCCTTCCATTCCTTGTAGCTTGCTTCCTCCATCCTCAGCATCCCCCGACTCCCTCCCCTCCTTCCCCAGCCCCAAGCTGCTCTCAGGAGGGGACCTGCTATCATCTGTAGGTTAGCAGGGATTGAAGTCTGGGTGTGCGCCTCCTGGGGATAAATGTTTTTAAGCTCAGTGATTGATGGTTTAAAGCTGCCCCCACTAACCTCTGTCACTCTAAATAAAGTGTGTTTGCTAAGTAAATGCAGCTTCAAGACAGTCCCCTAGCCTCTTTTTCCAACAAATTGTTGTCCTTTAGCCCCTTCTACATAGAAATTCTGGCGTTCCAATAGCTTAACCCTTACCTGTACTTGCTGTGTAGGAAACTTCCTGGTAGGATGTTAGCCTCCAAGAACACCACTGAGGTGAGCTACCCCAGGGATCATGGAACAGAAAGACTCGTCGTCCAAAATGTGCACAGGGCTTAGGATAGGGTGTAAGGGGGATCTAAGGACCACACTGCCGGAATCCCAGATCATGCAAAGTTCGTATGTTCTCCCTCTCTCTCTCTCTGCTGCATCCACATCTTGGCAGCATGGATGTGGGGACCAGCGTTGCAATTCCAGCAAGGGGGCCAACACACCACCTGCTCCGTCAGAGAGACACAGGGGCATGGCCACCTGGCCACAGCTGGAGCTTGCTGGCTAACAGCTCTGTGCTTTATCTCCCTTTTCTTGGGCAGAGCATGTATGGGGCCAGGATGGGACTACATTGGGTGCCACCAGTGTGTGGTTGACGTAGTTATGACATAGCTGACGGCTTATGGCAAAGCGTGGTGACTTGATCTTTCCATCATTTTATCTATGAAGAATATTGTTTGCTCCATTATATATTCCTTTTATTCTACTTACCTTTAGCATGCCCATCAGATTACCAACTTACTTATTAGCTTTATTTAATAATCCTGGTAGTTTTGTTTATATTTCATAAGCTACTTGCTTACTTACTCTCTATACTTAACATTTATCAGTTCCATCCATCCTGCCTGTTTTTCTTGTCTTCTATAAGCAGAATTGACTATTGCCAAATAATACAACAAATACACATTACAATACTTGACAGGCAGGTTTTGGTCTGTCTCAAAGAAATTCCTGGCACTCACAATCATGTAGCAGAGGTTTGGGGAGAACAAAGAACCTTGATGTTGTCCTGAAATTGTCCCAGGCAGGGAAGTCAGTCATAACTCCCACAGAGGGGTCACGGAATGCTATCAGATGTACAGCAGGGATGAGCAAATATGTAACCAGCCTTTGCTATTACTGTTACATTTGACACATTGAAATGGGGAATATATGCATCTGGGAAGGTCTGTTTTCCAAAGTGCTACTACAACACCGCATGCATGATGTACTCTGCGTCTTTGAATAGTGCTGGGAAAAGAGGTGTCAGTATGACATCAATGATAAAATGCTCCTTGCAACCCATTCTGTCTCCTGTGACGCTCCCCGTTTCTGTTTCTGTTGGCCTATGCGCTTCTTGTTTCTCCCATAGGAAGCAATTAAAATAGGAACACGAATTTTTCTGAGCAGATGTGAATTAATGTTACACTGTTTAAAGGGGAGAAACCCAGCTAGAGAGCTCTGTTGTCACCCTCAATAAAGCCCTACATAATGAGTCCTAAATAATGTTCCCTGCAGTTGCCTAGTTGGCCACGAGATGGCACCATGCACCAGTGAGACGCTATGGCTACTGCTGAGTCAGGCTGTAGGTCAGGGTTGCTAGGCTGCAGCAAGAGGGGGTGACTTCGAGAAGGGACAGAACGATGAACCCAAGGAAGTGAATGAAGGCTGAGAACATGCAAGTAGTGTAGGGTAGAGGTGAAGAATGTAGACTCTGGGATCAACTAGCTTGCTTTCCAATCCCAGCTCTTCCACCTTCCTAGTCCCATGGCCTTGACAGTAACTTTCTTATTGAAAAACAGGGGGGACCTGCTTAAGGTGGGTCATTTGGTGGGAAATAAATGGGATCATGCTACTGAACACCAAGCACAGCACCCTGAACTCACTAACCACGCAGTACTTGTCTGGGGACCCAGAACATGGTAGAAATTCAAGACTGTATTGAGTTCATTGAAGGGGAAACACCAATGATACTTTGCATATACGAAGGCCTTTTTAACTCAGTTCTCCCTAATATTCCTCATTTTGTAGAAAGGTGAAATGAAAGCCTAACCCATTGGTAAAGCCCTGAAACGTATCCCCTCTTCTCTGTTTTCTCTCTCTCCTTCCATCTGTCAGCGCCAACTCTGGAGACAGTACTGCCAAGATGAGTGCTCATTCCCCAGGATCAGCCCCCAACTGCTGAAGACTCCCCTCTGCCCGATCAGCGTGCCACCGTTAATCTCTTATTGAAGAGAATAAGGAGTTGCTTGAGGGCAGTTATTTCAGGTCATCACTTTAATGATTTATTTATTTTGCAGAGGAGGGAGGAAAAGGATAAAAAAAAAGTTCATGAGTCATACCCAGCGTGACATTGCTTTTTCTTTTTTTATATATGTACATAAAAGCAAAGAAACAATGGCTGGCTTCACAGCATGGATCATTTATACATCCTTTTTTCATTTTAAAATTAATTTTTAAATATTTTAGTTTACCATTAATAATTGACCAGTATCATAGGGTGTAATAATAATCAGAAATAGAGACTCATTAGAAAACCTATGCTATAATTTAGTTGACATTCTGATATGTCATTTGTTTTGAATGAAAGCTGTGGTTTAAGAAAAATATTACATTCCTTCAAAACTAAAAAAGTAACACGAGGGGCCAGCCCAGTGGTGTGGTAGTTAAGTTCACGTGCTCTGCTTTAGCAGCCCGGGGTTCCTGGGTTCAGATCCCGGGTGTAGACGTACACACTGATCATCAAACCATGCTGCGGCAGTGTCCTACATATAAAATAGAGGAAGACTGGCACAGATGTTAGCTCAGAGCCAATCTTCCTCACCAAAAAAATTTTTTTAAAAAAGTAACACGAGCCAGCCCCAGTGGCATAGTGGTTAAGTTTGGCATGCTTTGCTTGGCAGCCTGGGGTTCAGTTCCTGGGTGCGGACCTATACCACTCTCTTAGTGGCCATGCATGGATGTTAGCTCAGGGCAAATCTTCCTCAGCCAAAAAATAAATGAATAAAAATAAAATAAAAACCAAAAACATAGCAATTTTTAAATTTCGGGATGCTTATTTACTCAATTGTAAATATCACAGTGCTGACTAGAGTGTTTGACATTTTCTTATCTGTCTGGTGGAGGCAATAAGAGAGTGGTATCAAATTACAGCAATTTATGTAGGAAGAAAAATAAATGTCTGCCTCCTACATGTCCCCATTACCTGCAAGAGTGCTCTTGGTTTTGTTGGATAATTACCCGGAAGTCAGGGCACAGGTGGATGGTGAGAACTTCATTCTTTAGTTTGCCCTGGGGCTGGGGGGGGGGGGGGGTACCTGGAGCCAGAATCCCAAAGCCCTGCTGGGATGGGGATGGGCTCCCCAGATCACCTAAGAAAGCCCAGAACTACTTCCTCGTCCTTCCAATCCAGCACACCCTGAATTCTTCCTCTTAAAGAGTTGGTTCAAGGAAAACCATACCTGTAATACACAGGTGTGTCTATGTGTCTTCATGTGTGTGTGTTCCAAATATGTTTTAAAGGAGCTTAACTAGGAAGTGTTGAATAAGGACAACTGCATTTAATCCTTCCTTCCAATCAGAATTTCTGGATAGTGATATTATTGTAAGCTCTTCAAATTTTGGTCAGAACAAATCTCCTGGGGTTTTCAAAATCCTCTTTCACTGATAGTTAAGCCAATTTTGAGAAGGCTGTTGTAGTTCTGTAGGCAAAAGATGATGGCAGCCTAGACTATGTGGGGCAATAGAGAGAGGCAGAGTCACGAAAGAGTTTGTAGGTAGAAACTTTTGGACTTGGAAATGCTCTAGAAGAGATGGAGGAGAGAGAAAACAGTGTCAATGATAATTACAACATCTTGGAAATGCATATCAGCATGTGGCAGTGCCACTGACTGATAAGAGGAAGAAAGGCAGAGAACAAGTTTTGGAGGGGAGATCAAGGACTCAAATTTGGACCTAAGAAGGCTGAAATGCCTATGCCACGTCCCAGTGGACAGATCAAATGGTCAGTTGAATATAAATGTGAGGAGCTCAGAAAAAATGTCAAGGCTTTCTTCCGAACAGACTGATCAGAAACGGCAGGGAAATTAGAAGAAGGTCTTGTCAAGGAAGCTAGGAGATGAGAGCGTTTCAGTGGACCTGTAGGCTATGGCATTGAAGGCTGTGCAGAGGCCAACATATGAGGACAGGAAAATGTCTACTGGATTTAGAACAGGGAGGTTCGTGATGATCCCTTCAAATGTGGGTTTTGTGGCTGGTGGAGGTGGAAGGCAGGCTGAGAGGAGTTGGGTGTGAACGACTGATAGTTGAAGAAATACAAAGAGTAAGTGTAGGCAATTTTTTTGAAATGCTTTTCTGGGAAAAGAAATAGACATAAAGCAGTGACCAAAGGGGGTTCTGTGTTTAAAAGAGTTTTGTTTTTTTGTTTTTTAATTGAGATAAAGTTGACATATAACATTATATTAGTTTCAGAGATACAACATAATGATTTGATATTTGCATATGTTGCAAAATGATTTCAATCAGTCTAGTTTACAGCCATCACCACGCATAGTTACAATTTTTTTTCTCCTGATGAGAAATTTTAAGATCTGCTCTCTTAGCAGCTTTCAAATACACAATACAGTATTGTTGACTATAGTCACCATACTGCACCTTATGTCCCCAGGTCTTATTTTATAACTGGAAGTTTGTACCTTGTGACCCTCTTCATCCATTTTGTCCACCCCCCACCCCCACCTCCGGCAACCACCATCTGTTGTCTGTATCTATGAGTTCAGTTTTTGGGTTTTTTTTTTAGATTCCACATCTAAGTGAGATCATACAGTATTTGTCTTTCTCTGTCTGCCTTATTTCACTTAGCATAATGCCTTCAAGGTCCATGTTTTTGTTTTTAGGATGAGACAAACTTCCGCATGCTTATGTGCTGATGGGAATGATTCAGTAAAAAGGAAGAATGTGATAATGCGGAAGAGAGATTGGGGAAAATTGCAGAAGCCAAACTTTGACAAGGTTCGAAGGGATGAGATTCTTATTGTGAGCATTTGTGGAGCCATTGGCCTCTGTCGGGGAATCTCGGGAACAGGTAGGTACAACTTAGGTTCTTTTTGCTGGATAAGGGTAGCTGTCAAGAAATTACACAAGGTCAAGGTTAGCCAGATTCCCTCCACCCTCTCAGCCTCACTACAAAGTTAGAATGAAACAAGCTCCAGGTATAGGAATTTATTAGGCAAGCAGTTGTTAGCAAAGAAGGCACAATATCATTTATGCAATTGGTTCTACAGGCTAAATCCACACCCAGCTCTCTGACCTTTTAAGATTGGTAGGTTGTATTTTTGTCCACATTTCTTGCTCCTGGCCCAGCAACCTCAGGCTTGGCCCTCTGGTTTGCTTTAAACAATGAACTGTGACTGGAAGTGATGCGCATCATGTCCAAGGAGAGGTTTTAAGATCCTTCCCTTGGTTCCATCATCATTCTTTGCCCTCTCTCGTGAGACAGGTATCTCAGAGAGGGGCTGCTTGCTCGGGCTTGTGGAATGAAAAGGATGTAGAGCGGGCCTCAGCAGACCTGCAGCCAATATGCCGTAAGCTTTGGTTGTTGTAAGCCACTGAGAGTCGAGGACTGTTTGTTACCATAGCGTAAGCTAGTTAAGGCCGGCTGATGTGTAGGAATTCCAACCTACATTTTCCAACTCTATAAAAGATTCACTTGGGCAACTTTCCCAAGGCAACAATCTATGACTTCTCTTTGGTCTCAGACAATCAGAAATCTTCCTATAACAATGGCTGGACACAGGAAGACATGAGCCCCATCTATAAGAGGGGCAGGCTGGAGGCTGCAGTGGATCCTTTTCCTGTGTCCATGTAAGGTGCGGGTGGGGGGCGGTATTTCCCAACTATTTTAACTGGTCCACACCTCTCAAATACCTTTAATGTCCCCAAGAAGTAGTCTTTTCTAACATCCATCACTCTAATTAACAGGCCAATAGTTTTGCCAATAACAACCCATTTCTTGACATCCAATATATTAATAGGTGAAAGGTCAGTTCTGGACTAAGATAGGGATAATATAAAGATTGTTGTGGCTACTCCTGGAGTATGGCCCTCTCTAATATATACAATGTATTATATATATTGTCCCCTCTAATATAATGCTGGAAATCCTTGACTGGGCCTTTTTGTTTTCGAGTTCTGTAACCCTTTAAGCACAACTTACAGAACTGTCTTGCCAGTTTCTACATGGACTTGCCTGGCATAATTCAAGAAAGTGAAGCTCATATTCATCCCATTCTTCTAGAACTCCGTAACATTTAATAACATCCTAATGGGATGTCTTCCACAAGTTATATTTGGTATGTTTCTAAGTAAGTGCTAAAAGATACAGAGCCTAATTCTTCCATAATATCATTATCCATTTTACCTAGATGTCCAATGAATCTATAACTCTCCCCCTAGGTTTCACGCTTATAACTGTAAGGAACGTTTGACCCCAGTGGTAGATATCAGAAGAAATCCCAAAGAGATTATTAGGATCTCCAGAGATTTACTGAAGAGTCTCACCAAATTCTACTCTTTTGATTCACCCTGAACTCTACCCAGTTCAGGAATAATGGTAAATCCATCCTTGTATCTTCCCATGGCTTTAGCTGAATAAGCAAATGCACTTCAATACGCATTTGCCTTTGTAATGGGTTAGACTTGTGTTCCCTAAAAGACATGTTGAAGTCCAAATGCCCATTACCTCAGAATGTGACCTTGTTTGGAAATAAGGTAGTTGTAGATATAATTAGTTAAGATGAAGTCCTACTAGGGTAGAGGGGGGCCCTAATCCAATATGATGATGTAAAGACACACAGGAAGACATTGACCATGTGAAGATGGAGGCAGGGACTGAAGACGTGCATCTACAAGTCAAGGAAAACCTGGGACTACCAGAAACTAGAGGAGGCAAGGAAGGAACCTCCGCTAGAGGCTTCAGAGGGAGCGTGGCCCTGCTCTCATCTTGATTTCAGACTTCTAGCCTCCAGAACTGTGAGCAAATAAGTTTCTGTTGTTTTAACCCATCCAAGTTTTTGGTACTTTTTATGGCAGGTGCTAGGAAACTAATGCAACCTTCATTTATCTGCAGAGACTTTGGTCTCTGCTTCCGTGGTTCTCCTAAACATTTTGATCAGTAGGAAGGCCATACAGAGGAACACATGGAGAGAGAGAGAGAGGGGATGGGAATGCCCCAGGATGAAAATTCTCCAGGTGATGTATGGATCCACTCCACTGTAAACATTGGTGTCACGAGGGGTATAGTGACGGCCTTGACAGGGCTTTGAGGTCCTGAGGCTGTACCAGCTTCCCACAGACCATGTGATTGTGTATCTTGGCACCCGCATGTGCTCTCTCTCCACCACACCCCACAGGTCTCCCATGCCCACCCTTCCCAGGGCTGGACCCCTTGACTGTGCGAGATGGCATGTTACTGACCAGACAGAATGAAAGCTTAAACTAACAGGCACACAAATAAGATCACACTAATTATATCGAAGTTTTAAAAGTGAATTGTAGACATGATTGGGGAGGCAGGTGTGTGTGTGTGTGTGTGCAAAGACTTGAGGAGAGAAGAAAAGACCTGAGCTGGTTGTTTTAGGGAGTGGGAGCGTGAACTTATTCGTGAAGCATGGTACAATTTCTGGCTCCTTAAAGTCCATTTCAAGTTTGTGATCACGTCTCTAAATAAGATCAGTCTGCATAGACAGGTGAATTCTTCAATAATGCCTAGCTGCAGGCACGGAGAAGGCAGGGCTGCCACCAACTAGGACTAGGTTTTCTAGATAATACCTCTGAGGCAAGGGGAGGAAGTTGGCGTCTGCCAGGGAGTAATTATAATGCTGGGCCGTGGGATCCTGGCTGGACACTGGAGACCTGAGATGATGGGACCAATGGATAGGGATATCAATGAGGTCAAAGAGTTGTTTTTGTGGGCATACTGGAGCTAAAAAATGGAAAAGATAGGAAATGGGATTGGAGAAGGGGATGTCTGAGATTTGGGAGGTGGCACACTTTCTGGAGATGACAAGATCTGGTGTTTGGCATTGGGACTGGGTGGTGGCAATGGATGGAGTGGAGAACAAGGTTCCTGTAGATGAGATGGTTAAGACAAGGAAAGGTCAGCATGTAAATGGTAACAGAAACTAGGGTGGAAAGACTGAGCCCAGAGTTTCCTCCTCAGCGACCAGGGAGCAGTGAGTCAGAAGTTGCTTGATAGCAGAAGGTGGATGAGGAGACGGCAGTGTTGACTGATGATCTGAGCATCAGGGGAGCTGGGATCATTTGGCAATAAGGAAGAAAACAAGTTGTAGGCCCCCATTCTGTCCATTCGAATCACTTCTGCATCCCCATAGCTCCTGGTCCTGAGTTTATCCAGTTCAAGGCTAGGAGACCCACAAAGCCGGATTCTGTGCCCAAGAAGACCAGCATTAAACACCAAATATAGATCAAAGAGATGATTAAGAGCAATAGTACTTTTTTTTTTGTCTTTTGAAAAGACATCTTTTTTTTTTCCTCTCTTTTAGCTCAGGAAAGCTTGCCAAACCATAAAACAAAGAACAGGTAATTAAGAACTGGCGTCGTTAACAATCTACTTCTGTTTTCATTCATAATAAGAGAGCTTCCAATTTCCCTATGGAAAAGAGATCTTGACTTAAGTGATAAACCCAGAACACAGAAAGGATGGAATTCATTGAAGTCCCCTTTAGCCTTTGCCCAAGTTGGCTCCAGGAGAGTTTGGCACAGTATAGGCACAACTCTTGGAGAACTCAGATTAGACAAAAAGCCACACAGGTGAGCTCCCTGGGGAAGTGGATCAAATGAATTAAGAAGTTGCCCTAGACATCACAGGGGAACCCGTCAAGGACACTGCTGGTAGGTGTAGCAAAATGCCTTTCAGACCTAGAATGGAGAAAAGAGACTCTCCCTATAGACCTCACCAAGGGCTCTGCCTGACTTCTTGGGATGCATAGCTGTGCACATATTTATGACCATGATTTTCCAACAGAGACACAGTGAAGTCTTCCCTCACCTTCCCCAGAAGAGCAGGGCTGAGGCCAAGAGAAGGCTTGTCATGTCTACATAACTAGCCTCCTGATTTTTGAGTGAACCTGTGACTGAGAGCTGGGGAAGATGATGAACAGAGTCTGGATGAGCGTCGTCAAGGCCCTGACCTCCATCCTCTCAACCCTTCTATTCCTGCCTGCCCTTGCATTTTCCCTTCGGAACCATTCAGGTCTCCCCAGAGTTCCATCTCACAGCTGAAATCTTTCTTAACCCCACTTCAATGTTATTTGAAAGCATATCCCTTGATATTTGAGTGGCTTTATTCACAAAAGCAAGGAGGAGGCGTGAGGCTGGAAATGGCACAAGGGTCTGAAATACCGATGTGTTATTTCTCTCAGCTTTTAAACTGGGGTACAGGGCAACGTGCAACATGCAGCAAAGGCAAACATCATAGCATTTTGACCAGAACCGGGCTCCTTACAGTTGTGACAGGTGGGAAGAGTTGCATTTGGTAGCCTATGACCTCCATTTGGTGGCCACTTCCACTAATCCAGGCCTTTGGTATGTTGTTCATACCTCTCTTCAAAATTATTTTTAATTTCCGACTTCTGATGTCTTGGGGACTATTTCTTTGCAATTTATTTTTCGTTTTACTGCATGACAGTCAACGAAGTTTTTCTATAAGATATCAATTCTTTTAATTCTTTCACGGACTAACAAATTGATATAAATGTCCTATGCACTTAATAAGGATAAGCTGAAAAAGCTATACCAGCAATACCAGTCTCTTGATCCAAACGTGGTCTGCACCAACCACAGCATCTCTGGACCAGCAAGTTGCTCCTCATTTGCTTGCCCTCCTCTGCACACACATGCAGTAGTTGAGGTTTCAGGACACACAGCTGCCAAAGTCTCTTCTGGCCATGTGGGACTCCGTGTGACATTACCTGCACTGATTGGCACATTTTGATAGATAAATTCAGTCATAGGTGCTTTCTGGGGCTGGTGGGGGGGAGTAGGGAAGGTTTTCTGCTTCTAACACTCTAGGAGAGGGAGAATGAGCTACAAGAGTGATCTTATTTTTGGTGAGGAATCATCCCTAAACGATAATGAAAGATGCCTGATTAGGGAAAATGTTTATACCACTTACCTTTTGGTCTCACTTATTTCTATTCCCATCCTAGGCAGTCCTAAAAATTACTTTAAAATTAGAGAAAAGGGTGCTGGTGGAGGGTGTTCTCAAAAAAAAAAAAAAAAAAAACAACCAAAGGGGTCCTGAGGAAGAGTCATCTAATTTTTGCCTATTACTGCCTTTGAATAAAGTTTAATTTTCAAAAATGTAACTGACAGATTTATGCTTCCTGTCAAGATGAAACACAGGAACTGAATTTACACTCCCACTTGAAAGAAAAACAAAAAAACAAAATCAGAAAAGTATATGTGAAAATTTAAGACCCTGGACATCAGGCAAAGAGGGGCAGTGATCCCCTGAGAGACAGGAAGCCAACAAAGTGAGCCCAACAACTGACCCAGCTTACTACTCTGAAATAGTTTCCAGGCCACAGTGCACGGAGTGGGCATGCAGGCACAGCCGACTGGACTCTCTGAGTCGAGGAGATGGAGCCACAGGTTCAGAGAGACCAAGGTGGCTAGAGAACTACACAGAGAGAGAATCCCTCAAGAATTCACCAGAATACTGATCAGCACATGCATCTGAGGAAACCTGGGCTTGAGAAAGAATCATCTGAAAGAATGATTCTTTCAGTCAAGGGAGCAAGCCTTGGCACTTACACAGGGCCTGGAATCATGTCTCTTATCACTGACTGGATTAAAAAACTCACCATGACTGGGCATTGGGTAGAGGACTCAGGAAGATCTTGCCTCAGTATTGGGGAATAATTACCTCCAGACTAAGCACACTCCTTCAGACCTGCCTAATAAATTATAAAAGCAAGACCCTAAAGAATCAAATTCCCAAGCAACACAGCACAGAATAAAGCTCAAGAATATTTATAGGATTACAAAAATATTCAGCCTGCAATCCAGGTTAATTTCACAATGGCTGACAGCCAATGAAAAATACATTCAAAGACGTAGAAAATACCACCTATAATGAGGAGAATAATCCATTAATTGAAACTAACCTAAAACTAACACAGATGTCAGAATCAGACAAAGACATTAAAGCAGTTATTATAAATGTTTTCCCTATGTTCAAAAGGTTAAGAAAAGACATATGAGATATAAAAAGACTCAAATCAAACTCTAGTAATTAAGCTACAATTTCTGAGGTGAAAAATAATCAGATTAGGCAGCTTAGACATTGTAGAAGAACAGATTGGTGAACTGGAAAACACAGAAATAAAACACACACATAAAAAAGAAATTAGGGGCCAGCCCCGAGGCAGAGTGGTTAAGTTCACACACTCCGCTTTGGTGGCCCAGGGTTTCACCAGTTCAGATCCCAGGTTTGGACAAGGTACTGCTCATTGGGCCATGCTGAGGTGGCATCCCACATGCCACAACTAGAAGGACCTGCAACTAAAATATGTAACTATGTACTGGGGGGATTTGGGGAGAAAAAGCAGAAAAAAAATAAATTAAAAAAATAAAAAGCAAAGAACATCTGTAAGCTGTGGGACAACGTCAAACAGCCTATTATATGTGTAGTTGGAGTCCTTGAATTGGGAAAGAGGAAAAATATTTGAAGAAAAAAATTCCAGATTCAATGAAAACTTTAAACCTATGGATCCAAGATGTGCAACAAACCCCAGCCACAAGAAACATAAAGAAAACTATATCAAAGTGCATCATAATCAAATTGCTCAAAATCAATGACAAAGAGGAAAGCTGAAATACGTCCTGAGGAAAAACAAGAGAAAAAAGACATGTTACATATAGAGGAACAAAGATCAAAATGACAACAAATTTTTTTGCCAGAAAAAAATGCAAATAAGAAGACATTGGTACAGAATGATTAAAGTATTGAAAGAAAAAAACCTGTGAAACCAGCATTCCATACCTACTAAAAATAGTTTTTAAAAGCAAAACTGAAAGGCCAGCCCTGGTGGCCTAGTGGTTAAGTGTGGCATGTTCTGCTTTGGTGGCCCGGGTTCAGCTCCCTGACATGGCCCTACATCACTCATCTGTTAGTGGCCATGCTGTGGTGGTGGCTCACATAAAAGAAAAAAGAGGAAGATTGCAGTGGATGTTAGCTTGGGGTGAATCTTCCTCAGCAAAAAAACAACACCAACAACAACCAAACAATGGAAAGCAACTTGGTACATTTACTAAAAATCATTGAATTGTATACTTGAAATGGGTAAATTATATGATATGTAAAATATACCTCAATGAATTGGTGGGATAAAAAAGCTTTTGAGTCACTCTTTCCAATTTCTCTTTTAGCTGGGGTATATCCTGCTCTGAAGCACATGACCTTGGTTGCATCAAATTTATAAGAATTTTACAACATAAAATAAGTTAAAATAAAGGTTTTGCATATATACAAAAGTTGAAAGAATTCATCACAAGCAGATTCACTCTACAAACATGTTACACAAAGTCCTTCAGGCCTAAGGAAGATATTATCAGATGGAAATCTGGATCTACACAAAGGAATGAAAAGCACAGGAAATGGTAACTACATGGGTAAATATATATGCAGTATTAAATGACAACAGGTAATAAATACTAAAATTATTTCCTTAGTATTTAAATATCTTCAAAAGATAGTTGACTGCTGAGACAAAAATGATATCAACGTATTATGGGATTTACAACATATGTGTAAGTAAAATGTATGACAAAAATAGCAAAAAATTTGGGAGAGGAGAAATGGAAATATACAATTAGAATATTCTTATACTATATGACAAGTGGTATAATACTCCTTGAAGATAGACAACGATAAGTTAAAGATTTATACTATCAACACTTAAGCAACCACTAAATAATGAAACAAAGAGTTACTGCAAACAATCCAACAGAGCAAACAAACTGGAATCATAAAAAAATACTTAGTATAAAACAAGGCAGAAAAATAGGATACGGGAAACAAAGATGGGATAGATAGAAAACAACAAGATGATTAGACTCAAATCAAATCATATCAATAATAACATTAAATGCAATTGGTCTAAACATCCCCAATTAAAAGCCAGAGATTGTCAGACTGAATTTAAAACAAAGCAACTAGATATGCTCCCTATAAGAAACAAAACACACTTTAACTATAAAGACTCTAGCAGGTTAAAAGTAAAAGGATGAGGGGCCAGCCTGGTGGCATAGTGGTTAAGTTGACACACTCTGCCTCAGGGACCTGGGGTTCACAGGTTCAGATCCCGGTCACCGACCTACGGCACCGCTTGTCAAGCCATGCTGTGGTAGGCATCCTGCATATAAATGAGAGGAAGATGGGCACAGCTGTTAGTTCAGGGACAATCTTTCTCAGCAAAAAAAGAAAGACTGGCAACAAATGTTAGCTTAGGGCCAATCTTCCTCACACACACACGAAAAAATAAAAGGATGAAAAAAGATATACCATGCGAATACTAGTTAAAAGAAAGGTCGAGTTAGATTAATATTAATATTAGAGCAAAGAATATTACCAGGGATAAAGACAAGAGGGTCAACTAATCAAAAAGACCTAACAATCTTTGATATTTATGCTCTGAGCGATAGAGCTTCAAAACACATCAAGCAAAAACTAATAGAACTGCAAAGAAAAACAGATAAATCCACAACGATGGTCAGGGATTTCAAACACCCCCCAATAACTGTCAGGACAAGTAGATCGGCAATGCTATAGAGACTTGAACAACATGATTCACGAACTTGACCTTATTGACCAATTTATAGAACCCCACAGAACATTTACCAGACTAGACCATACTCTAGACAGTAAAACAAGTCTCAGTAAATTCGAAAGGATTCGAGTCACATCAAAAATATTCTCGGCCTCAGCCACGCATCGGCTGCCCTGCCCACAGGCCGGCTGGGTACCGCTCTCGGCGGCGGGAGCCGCTCGCTGCCCGGGAGAGTCTTGGGGCCCCGGCGGCATCCCCGGAGGGCCGATTAGGCCACAATCTTCAAAGAGTAAACACGTCTCTCGGTTCTGTAGTGTTCTTGCTCACACATTTATGGAGTTTCTGAAAGGCAGTGGAGATTACCGCCGGGCACAGCACGACTTCTAGGCAGACAGGTGAACCGCAGAAAGTCATTACTACTCCATCAGGAAGTCCCCCTAAGAGCGGTTAAACCGGACACAGAGTGTTGAATTGAAATCCACGGAGCATTTTACACGAGTTCTGACCCGGATGGGGAAAACCTCAGTGCACTTCTTTTCCACTGCTGCTATATTACTGCATTAAAGAATTTCTGCTTCTATTTAGGAGGTTCATTTCATTTCCCATGATTCCCAGCTTCATGCTCAAAGCCCTGAGAATTACAAGTGGAGTATATTGAAGTAGACTCAGTTTCTTTGCACCCTTTCTGTTTTCAATTTCTTAAATTCTTTCATAACCCTATTGAGTGTTTTTAGACTAAATTAATACAGCTTGAATGAACTGCCCAGCTCCTGTGGAAGTCACATACAAGAACATGAGATTTTTTTTTAAGGAAGATTAGCCCTGAGCTAACATCTGCCACCAATCTTCTTCTTTTGGCTGAGGAGGAGAGGACTGGCCCTGAGCTAACATCTGTGCCCATCTTCCTCTACTTTGTGTGTGAGACGCCTACCACAGTGTGGCTCGACAAGTGGTGCATAGGTCCCCTCCTGGGATCTGAACTGGGGAACCCCAGGCCCCCAAAGCAGAACGTGCAAACTTAACCGCTGCTCCACGAGGCCAGGCCCGAAATTTCTTCTTTTTAAAGATTGGCACCTGAGCTAACATCTGTTGCCAATTTCTTTTTTCTTCTTCTCCCCAAAGCCTCCCAGTACACAGTTGTATATTTTACTTGTAGGTCCTTCTGGTTGTGCTATGGTGGATGCCACCTCAGCATGGCTTAATGAGTGGTGCCATGTCCACGCCCAGGATCCGAACCGGTGAAACCCTGGACCGCCGAAGCAGAGAGCGCGAACTTAACCACCCAGCCATGGGGCTGGCCCCAACGTGAGATTTCTTATTGCACACAATCTGACCAATGCAACCTTAAACACATTTGTAGAGGAACTTAAGACGTATGGAGTTACCACAATAGTAAGAGTATGTGAAGCAACTTATGACACCGCTCTCGTAGAGAAAGAAGGAGTCCATGTTCTTGATTGGCCTTTTGATGGCGGTGCACTTCCATCAACCAGATTGTCAGTGACTGGTTAAGTCTTGTAAAGATGAAGTTTCCTGAGGAACCTGAATGTTGTATTCCTGTTCGTTGTGTTGCAGGCCTTCGGAGAGCTCCGAGCTTGTTGCCCCAGCATTAATTGAAGGTGGAACGAAATATGGAGATGCAGTACAGTTCATAAGACCAAAGCGGTGTGGGGCTTTTAACAGGAAGCAACCTTTGTCTTTGGAAAAGTATCATCCTAAAATGCAGCTGTGCTTCAAAGACTGCAGTGGTCATAGAAACAACTGTTGCGTTCTATAAAACTAGGGTGCCTGATGCCATTGCCTTCGGTGGAGCTTGAGACGGGACCTAAGTTATCGTATGTATTAGCCAATGTGGTGGCTTGTTGAATAAGTCTAATGAAGCTTCTGTAAAAGTATTAAAAAGCAGTTTTACCAGGCTACAAGCCTGACAGAATTGCAACCTCTGTGTTTGGGTTACAATCAACCTATTTGGACACTTAGCAAAAGATTCTTGCTGTTCAGCATTTAAAATGTGTTTATCATTTGTACCAATTGACCTTTTCTGAAATCATGCAGTCTTGAGTTATGTCTTTAAAATTCCCATGCTGGAACCTTATCAATATATAAGAGATTTAGAACAATTAGGTGCCAAAATACCTGGCACAATACTTGTATCTTTTTTGTATCAGACAGAACCTAAAATCCCAGGAACTATGAACCTTCTGGACCTTATGTGGTTTATTCCTTGAGTCATTTCAACCATAGAAAGTAGGGCTTATATGGTTATTTGCCTGCTCACTTTATGTTTATATCTCTGATATTCAGACCAGTGTACATCAGGTTTGCTCAACTTTTTTTTTTTTTTTTTTTTTTTGGTGAGGAAGATTGGCCCTAAGCTAACATCTGTGCCAATCTTCCTCCATTTTGTGTGTGGAACACCACCACAGCATGGCTTGATGAGCAGTGTGTAAGTCGGTGCCCAGTGTCTGAACCTACAAACCTCAGGCCACTGAAGCAGAGTAAGTGAACTTAAACACTTATGTCACTGGGCCAACCCCTTAACTTTTTTTTTATTTTTACCAAGTCTTACAGTGATTATTTAATGTTTTTCTATAAATCTCATTTTGTGCTGTTATGGAAACCTCCATTTTGAAAATCTACATTGTACAGAAGCACATATCTTTAATGTCTCCAGACAAGAAAGCCTCACAGTTAATTTTAATGTTGGTACTTTGGGGTGCAACCTGGAAGAAGGGCCTGAGGGAAGAATGGGAGGGGGCTATCAAGTATTTGTAGTAAAATGTTGCCTTTGTCTTGTACAGAGCATGTAGAATATGCTCTTCAATTTAGTAATTTTTTTAAAGCTTTGTTATTGTAGCTAAAGCAATGCTTGATCATAAAATTTCTGAAATTCTTGTAATAGTTTTCATACTTATCTGAAACTGTTTACCAACTTATTTTCGTTTGAACTGTGATTTTTCTTTTCCTTCTTTTCCCAACTTCTCTTGCAAAAAAAAGAAATGGGTTTCTGCTAATGAATTGAAGAGCTATCTAATGTTTTATATGCCTTTTGAGATGTGTAACTTAATATTTGAATCCTTGATAATTTTTTTATTATGTAATTGATAAAATGGTGATGTGTATTAATGTTAGTTCAACCATATATTTATACTGTCTGGGAATGTGTGGTTATAGTTATGCGGGAGAAATAATTTGTCACTGTTCACCAGCTTGTAAAAATCGAGGGTGAGAGCTTAAACATCTAAATAAATAATGAAATGCATTTATCATCAATGAAAAAAAGAATATCCTCTGACCACAACGGAATTAAATTAGAAAGCAATAACAGAAAGATGTCTGGAAAATCTTCAAATATTTGAAAATGAAATAATACATTTATAAATAACCCATGGGCCACAGAAGACTTCAAAAGGAAAATGAGAAAATATTTTGAGCTGATCAAAAGTGAAAACAGAACATCCTGGAATCTGTGGAATGCCACTACAGCAGCATTCAGGGAGAAGTTATAGTACTAAATGCCTGTATTAGAAGAGGAGAAAAAGGTCTCAAATCATTGGCCTCAGCTTTCCCTTAAACTAGAAAAGGCAGAGCAATCAAACCCAGAGTCAGCAATAAAGGAAATAATAAAGATCAGAGTCTAACCTGATGAAATAGCAAATAGGAAAACAATAGTGAAAATGAGACCAAAGCTGGTTCTTTGAGAGAAGATCAATAAAATTCTTAAACCTCTAGCCAAACATCATTCTTGCATACTCTTTCTAATGTCTTGTAAATTGTTTTGAGGTCGAATGAGATAATTTGTGAAAAATACTAATCAAGCTATGACTAGAAGATCATTTCTAAAAGTCCAGTTGCCTATGTTGCTGTGTTTAACTCTATAAATTACCTGGTGACTCAAAATTATAGAAACTTAATAATTAAGGCAAAGTGTGTTTATCGGCCAGTTCTGTTCTGTTAGAATTCACAGAGCTGGTTCAATACGGGGAAAAATGGGATCGTTTGACTACAGAGTGTGCCCATCCTGTCCCATGATGCCAAACCACCTCTGCAGAGATCTCAGGGAAGAAGTCCATGGCTTTCCATCCCAGGAAACTACAAATCCAAAGCTAAAGCAAATATCCTATAATCCAAGTTAGGATGTTGGCCACCGACACCATGTGCCTCTCAGGGGTATTGTACTGGTGTCTTGCCTCTTGCCAGAGACGTGTTTCTTGTCTTCCCAGGACAACAGCTCCAGGAAAAACTCAGACGGGGTGGGGAGAATCACCCTTCTGTCAGCGCATTAGACATTCTGCCAGAATTCAGACAGGAGGTGATGGGCTGGTGCTTCCAAGCAGTGCAGTGCTTTATTTTCAAGGTCAATGTGTCCTCCTAGGAAGCAGACAGAGGTAGTAACAGCTGGGCTGGTGTGCCACCTGCATTGCACCACCCTACCTTGCTGCATTCCACAGCCCTGTCTTCATCCAGACAAAGCTGGTACACCTGGATTCTCTCTCCCAGAAAAGCGAACTTCCCCATGCAGTATCAGACATGGGAAACTAAGGGATGGCCCTTGTCCCTCAATGCCTTAGGTGCGGGGCCAGCGATCAGTGTGTCCTACTCTGTTCTCTACCCTTCCTTGAGGCCCTTCAGGCCCCTCCCAAACTCCCTCCCCATCACTTCCACCACATTTACCTGGGCATTCCAGGACATGACTCGATTCTCAGGTCAGACCCCACTCTCCCTAGGACGCTTATTGCAACCAATAATTCTATAAACCCTTCTACTATTGCTCAGGCAAAATGTGGTCCCTTCCCTCCCTCCTGCACCTTCCTAGAAATTTCCTCTTGTAAAGTCTTGGCATTTCCATGGCTGTCCTTGATTTCACCATGGAGGAGTGGCAGAAAGGCAAACACACCATGGGACCCAAGGGAGGATCACCACAGGTGACTGTCTAAACAACAGGAGGAATCCATTTTTGCTCTTTGGCCCTTGTGAGCATTTCCTTAGTCATCAACTGAAGGTTAATCCCAGACGTGAGGACCTCTCATTGGAACCTTTAGTGACACAGGGTCACCCAGTTGTATTTTCAGGTATTAAAGAATTCACAGTTCACAGAATCTGCAACTTAGTTTTGCCTACATCCTAGCAATGTCCTTTCTACTTTATATCCCCATTTACATATTTGATATTTGTTTTCTTTAAAGGGTGTTGGCTTTCTGCTCATACTTCGTAGAGGACACTGATTTAAACCTATAATTGCACTATAAAGCAATAAATCCTGATTACTGTCACTAAAAGAAACAAATCCTCTTTCATCAAGACAGTTTTCTAAGTCATCCTTACCTTTGAATTTTCAAAGGGAAACACAAACTAGATCTTGTTGGAGGAACCTCTTTTTTTGAATTTCTGACTCAATTTTCTGGCTCGGATGAGTCAATTTCTGACTGAATTCCAAATTCCAAGTAGGGTGAGCTCCAGGGCAAAGTATGGATTCTCGTAGCTCAGAGAGTGAGTGCTTGGCCTGGACTAAGCTTAACCATTCAGATCCTAATGTGCAGCTACAGGTCATGGTGCCGTTCAATCCATGCCCCTCTTCAGCAAGCTTTTGATGCCTACAATTTAAAGTCAGTCCCTCTTGGTTTGATCAATTCAATTTGAAGTACAAGTTAATAAATGTGTCATAACATGTTGACTGCTTATGTGGAATATATAACAACTCAATAGAAACTTGAAGGATTCCTATGACTCTGTAAAAAATGTCCAAATGATCTGAGGCAGAAAAAAGAAGTTGGGACATTCATCCCAGGCAGGGTTCCTGGGAACTGGGCTGAGCTCCTAGGTGGATAGAACTTGAATTCAGCGGCAGCACTTGGAGCCAAGGGTGCACCAGGAGGCAACATCTGGAAGGAATCTGAAATATGGGAAGGGGCAGACAGTGCAACCCAAGGCATCAAAGGGGCCAGGAGAAAAGCAGAAAGTACAGGTCCAGGGTGAGATCAGAAATGGTCAGAATCAGGCCCAAATAAGTGAGTTCAGAGAGGAGACTGTGGCCAGAGCCTATGGAGAGCTTCTAGAATGCAGTCTCACCAATGATCTGTGCCTTATCGTTCACTGTTTCCATGGCATTGAGAACTGACCAATGCAGTTTGGTTGTGCACAGCTAACAGATTATTTTTGGTAGATTCTGTAGCTGCAAAAATTTAAAAAGTAGAGGAAGGCTAACTATTCCCCCACAACCTTGCTACTGAATTTTAATGACAGCTGGTTCAGAAGGAATTCTGTCACACATAGAATCACTTATTAGGCAAACATTTATAAGCAAGCAAAAACATAACTTGTTCTGTATACTCCATGAAGTCCCAGCTCTCTGTCCTTGTATGTGCTCTGACTACCTCTTAATTGAAAGGTTGACTTGTGATACATACAGCAGTTTAGAGGCAAGAATTAGTTAACCCATTGGCAACTGAAATTCTCTAAAATCACGGCTGGACACACAGGACCATTTCAGAATCATGCCTGGGGATCGACTCCAAAAGAAAAGATGTGGAAGTCTTTCAAAGTTTAGATCCACCTGACTTCTGTGCTGGCTAAACTGGGTTTGTGATAAGATTTGTCACCTACAGAAGCATCTATTATTTCCCAATGTCTGTTCTTCTCTTATTCTGTAATAATAGAACCCTTATTTGCAGCTTGGCCCCTGGCTAGCCTCTATTACAGCTATGAGTGACCACGTGACTAAATTCTGGCTAATGGAATATAAGCAGGAGAGTGATGTGCTATATTTAAGAGTGTTTGCGTAGGGGGCCTTATCTTTCCCTTTTTGATTCCTGCTGACTGGAATGAGAAGGTAAGCACTGGCAGTCCCACAGCTGCAAAGGCACGGGAGTGATTGAGATCACGTTGGGGGTCACAATAGATGATGAAAAGAAAAGTTCCACATTTTTTGGAGAGTGACATCACCAACATGGCAGAGTGAGCTGTTCCCTTTGTCTCTCCCCATTTGAACTACAACTAAAGAGACATTCATAGACCAACAGAGGAAGCCCCCACAGCACAATAGGATGCCTGAGAGACACACACAGTATACATCTGAGGGTGGATTGACTAGCACTCCAGGAAGTGGTAGAGATAGGTGAGCACTCCCTGCCCTCCCCTGGCAACCTTGTGCACGTGCACAACTGTTTTCCAGCCTGGCATGGGTGCCCCAAAAGTGGGAATGTGCCCTGGGGCAACTGTAGGAAGAGGCAGGGGCAGCCCTTAGCCCACTCATGATCACTTTACTGGTGGTAGGAGAACCCACCGTGCCCTTGTGGTCTCTACAAATGGCTCTGGCCCAGTCCCTGCAAGGAAGCTCAGCCCACCAAGCACAGTCTACACAAGCACCTGAACACTCTCTGGGCCAGTGCAAGCACCCATAGTACCTCCACAATTTCCAGCAGATGAGGTGGGATCAGAAACACAGCTCCCACTTCCCCTCAGCAGGAGCAGATGGAATCTGTGACCTGATACAACCACAAATGTTTCAACAAAAGATTAGTTCATCAAACACCATGAGAAACTACAGCTACAATTCAGACCAGAAGAAAAATGATAATTCACCAGAAAACAACCCTGAAGGCACAGAAATTTGCAATCTGAATGACAAAATTCCAAATAGTCATCATAAAGAAACTCAATAAATTACAAGAGAACACAGAAAGACACTTCAGTGGGCTCAGAAACAAAATTAATGAGAAGAAGGAATACTTCACCAAAGAGATTGAAACTATAAAAAAAAATCAAGCTGAAATTCTGAATATGAAAAACACAATTAATGAAATAAAAAATAATCTAGAATCCTTAAGAAATAGAGCTGATGTTATGGAGGAAAGAATTAGTGATTTAGAGAATAAAAATATAGAAATGCTACAGATGGAAGAGGAGACAGAACTAAGATTTTTAAAAAATGAAGGATTTCTTTGAGAAATATTGGACTCAATTAGGAAAAGCAATATAAGGATTGTAGGTATTCCAGATGGAGAAAATAGGGAGAAAGAAGCATAAAGCTTGTTCAAAGAAATCATAGCTGAGAACTTTCCAAAACTGAGGCAGAAACTGGATTTACAAATATGCAAAGCCAATAGAACTCCTAATTACATCAATGCTAAAAGACCTTCTCCAGGGCATATAATAGTAAAACTGACAAAAGTCAATGACGAAGAAAAAATTTAAAAAATTTTAAGGGTAGCAAGGCAGAAGAACATAACCTACAAAGGAAACTATCAGGCTTTCAGCAGATTTCTTGGCAGAAACCCTCAGGCTAGGAGAGAATGAGATAATACATTCAAAATAATGAAAGATAAAAACTTTCAGCCAAGAATACTCCATCCAGCGAAACTTTCCTTCAGCTATGATGGAGAAATAAAAGCTTTCCCAGACGAACAAAAGATAAAGGAGTTCAATGCCACTAGACCTTTACTACAAGAAATAATTAAAGATGTCCTCACACCAGAAACAAAAAGGTAAAGATCTACAAAGCTTTGAGCAAGGAGATAAATAGGCAAAATCAGGAAACTGCAGCTCTCTTTCAGAACAGGGAAGCAAATGTTTATTTATAGCTTAAAAGATAAAGGGAAGGAAAGCATCAAAAATAACTATAAACACTTCAACTTAGTCACAAATGCATAACACTAAAAACAGAATAATATGTAACACAATCACCTGGAAGGGGAAGAGGATGGGCATAGGACCTGCTTAGGCTAATGGAGATAAGATACTATGAGAAAATGAACTATTTCATCTACAAGATCTTTTATACACACCTCACAGTAACCACTAAACAAAAAATCACAGCAGAGCCACACTTCACAAACAGAGAGAAAACTGAGAAAAACCTCCTCAGAAATCCACCAAAATGAAATGGTAGTCAGAAATATAAAGGAAGAGAAACAATGGAAACTTAGAATAACCAGAAAACCAGAGATAAAATGGCAGTAGTAAGCCCTCATATATCAATAATCACTCTACATGTAAATGAATTGAATTCTCCAATCAAAAGACACAGAGTAGCTAGGTGGATTAAAAAACAAGACCCAACAATATGCTGCCTCCAGGAAACACATCTCAGCTCTAAAGACAAACATAGGCTCAGAGTGAAGGAATGGAATATGATTCTCCAAGCTAAGGGTAAACAAAAGAAAGCAGGTGTTGCCATACTTATATCAGAAAAAGCAGGGGCTGGCCTGGTGGTGCAGCAGTTAAGTTTGCACATTCTGCTTCCCAGTGGCCCAGCTTTCACTGGTTTGGATCCTGGGTGCAGACAAGGCACTGCTTGGCAAAACCCATGCTGTGGCAGGCATCCCACATGTAAAGTAGAGGAAGATGGGCATGGATGTTAGCTCAGGGCCAGTCTTCCTCAGCAAAAAGAGGAAGATTGGCAGCAGTTAGCTCAGGGCTAATCTTCCTCAAAAAAAAAAAAAGAAAAGAAAAAGCAGACTTCAACTTACAAAAGACAATGAGAGACAAAGAGGGGCAGTATATAATGCTAAAGGAGATATTCCACCAAGAGGACATAACACTTATTAATATATATGCACCTAACACAAGGACACCAAAGTACATAAAGCAACTATTAACAGACCAAAAGGCAGAAATTAACAGCAACACAATAATAGTAGGGAACCTGAATTTCCCACTTATATCAATGGAAATATCACCCAGACAAAAAGTCCATAAGGAAATAGTAGATTTAAACAAAACACTTGATCAAATGGACTTAATAGATATGTGTAGAGCATCCATCCAAAAACAGCAGAATACACACTCTTCTCCAATGCACACAGGTCATTCTCAAAGACAGATGATATGCTGGGCAACAAGGCAAGCCTTGATAAATTTTAAAAGATTGAAATAATCTCAAGTGTCTTTCCTGACCACAATGCTATGACTCTAGAAATCAACTACAAGAAAAAAAGTAGGAAAGACAGAAATATGCAGAAACTAAACAACATGCTACTGAACAACCATTGGATCAATGAAGAAATCAAAGGGGAAATTTAAAAATACCTGGAAAAAAATGAAAATGAAAATGCAACATACCAACCCTTACGGGATGCAGCAAAAGTGGTTTTAAGAAGGAAATTCATAGCAGTACAGGCCAGCCTCAACAAACCAGAAAAATCTCAAATAAGTAATCTTAAAGGGTACCTAACAGAACTAGAAAAAGAAGAATAAAAAAAAGCCCAAGGTCAGGAGAAGGAGGGAAACAACAAAAATCAGAGCAGAAATAAATGAAATAGAGACTAAAAAAAAAAAAAAAAAAAAGTAAAAAGGATAATGAAACTTAAGAGCTGGTTCTTTGAGAAGACAAACAAGATTGACACACCCTTAGCCAGACTCAGCAAGAAAAAAAGAGATAAAGCTAAAATAAATAAAATTAGAAATGAAAGAGGAGAAATTACAACAGATACTGCAGAAATACAAAGGCTTATAAGAGAATACTATGAAAAACTTTATACCCACAAATTGGATAACCTAGAAGAATTGGATTGATTCTTAGACTCATACAACCTCCTAAAGCTGAATCAAGAAGAAATAGAAAAAAAAAATAAAGATGAAGAAATAGAGAATCTGAATAGACCAATCACAAGTAAAGAGATTGAAACAGTAATCAAAAACCACCCAAAAAACAAAAGTCCAGGACCAGATAGCTTCTCTGGAGAATTCTACCAAACATTCAAAGAAAATTTAATGCCTATCCTTTTCAAACTACTCCAAAAAATTGAAGAAGATGGAACACTTCCTAATTCATCCTATGAGGCCAACATCATCCTGATATCAAAGCTAGACAAGGACAACACAAAGTAGGAAAATTGTAGGCCAATATTGCTGATGAACATAGATGCAAAAATCCTCAACAAAATATTGGTGAAGTGAAAACAGCAAGACATTAAAAGGATCGTACACCACGATCAAGTGGGATTTATTCCAGGGATGCAGAGATGTTTCTAGATTCACAAATCAATCAATGTGATACATCACATTAACAAAATGAGGAATAAGAATCACATGATCATCTCAATAGATGCAGAGAAAGTATTTGACAAGCTCCAACATCCATTTATGATAAAAACTCTGAATAAAATGGGTATAAAAAGAAAGTACCTGAACATAATAAAGCCCATATATGATAAGCCCACAGCCAACATCACACTTAATGGTGAAAAATTGAAAGCCATCCCTCTGAGAACAGGAACAAGACAAGGATGCCCACTCTTGCAACTCCTATTCAAGATAGTACAGGAGGTTTGGCCAGAGCGATTAGGGAAGGAAAAGAAATAAAAGAAGTTCAAAATAGAAAAGAAGAAATGAAGCGCTCACTGTTTGCAGATAACATGATTCTATACATAGAAAACCCTAAAGAATCCATTTGAAAATGGAGTGGGTTTCTTATTGGGCCCAAACCACATCTGCGAAAGGGTGTCAAAAATTCCCCCTTTTGACTGCCGTATCTGTTTCTCTTGTTCCGTGGCAATTTCTTGAGCCTGTAGAAGGAAATATTTTACTGGGTTAGCAGAGTTAACAGAAAGTAGCAGGCATTCTTGAGGCTAGACAGTATAACATCCTCACTTATCATTTAGTAAGACTCATTTGTAAACCAAATTAAACAATAGAATGCAGTCGTCGTCTTCTCTCCCTTGTGATGTTGGAAGCAAGGTAACAAGGTTAATGGTTGGAGCAAATTATAAATTAGTTCCTGCGTCCAGGGAGCAGGTAGTCAAGAAGACTTCTAGATGTCAGAGTCAAAGCATCTTTTTGCAGCTTGAAAGGTCTCTGATGATGTCATTGTGTATTCAGGTATCTTTTTGAGTGGCTTGCAGCTTACACAGCAACAGATAGGAATCTCTCTTAAGTTTCTATCAAGTCGTTCAGCTTCGGTTTGCAAGGTTTCAGGAAAAAAAGCATGTTCAATTCTCAATGATTCCAAATGAAAATGAGGTAAAAATTGAAAACATTAGTTTGGAGCTTTGTAACCAAATATTTCAGTAGAAGAATTCAGGATCCAGTTCAGTTCACAGGTAGAAAAAGCCTCAAAAACAATTAACAGAACTAGGATCTAATGTCTACAAATGTGCATTATAGTTTTTTCACTGAAACGTAATTCTTCTCTCTAAAATCACCCTCATTTTTACCAAAGATAGTCAAATTAAGACTAATTGGTTTGCAATATAAGTTTAGTTTCAATAAACTTGGCCCAATTATTTACATAAGTGCAACAAGAATAGCAATTGATCATACAGGCTCTTAAATCTGCTTTTGCTGGAATTTTTTTATGAGAAATCTCAGATTGAACCTTAAAGACCTCTCGAGGCCAGAAAAGCCAAGCCAAGGATTTGTGCCATCAGGCCTTGCCTGCAATACCTTAGATTTGGGTGAATTTCTCTCCTTTCTTGAGATTTCCCAAACTATTTCTGGGTTCATTGCACCAGCCAGATAAGCAAGCTTCCTTACTTACCAGGTAAGATTGCTGGAATCTCTCTCTGTAAAGCAAGGTACCAGGCCCATTTTTCCAAGTGGTTTTATTTCCCGAAAGTCAACCTTATTCCTCAAAGGCAGTATTGTCACATCTGAGTCTGTATGTTTCTCTCAAATATGACATTCCAGTCAAAGTTTTGGTAAGATAACAAATGTCCTGTTATAAGGAGAACAGATTCTTATTGAACTTATGCAAATAACTATATTGCCACGAAATAACCATACTCACTCACAAAGAGTTTCCAAATTCTGGAGGGATCAGGTAGGGAGAAAAAGATAAATGTTTCAGTTTTGCTCATAAAGGTATAATTCACTAATTGCTATAAGACATAGTTAGCATAAGAGAAAAGATTTCCTTAAATCTGAGAAAACAAAACAACACATCCAAAACAATATTTCAAACAAAAGTCGTAAAAAAATTATAATCATCCTCAGTTCATTCAGTCCTGTATGACCGGTTCTTGATCTTAATCTTCTGTTAGCAGTTTTATGAGGTCATCAGTTTCTCTATTAGATTTCTGTAATTTCTTACCCAGTTCAGTTCTATGATCTGAAAGTTTGTGAGAAACCTGTGTTCCAGAGTAAGCGTCAGAGTCCTTTCCATGAATCCCTCCGAAGATGAGACATATTTGCAAAAGCAAAAAGCACCAGAGTAAAACAACTGACTGTAAACAACAAAAGACTTAAAAATGACAATTGACAGAGAAACTTGGTTATTTCTGTGATATACAACAACTTAAACTAATAATTAGAATTATGGCTGATAGCCAGGACAGATCAGAATTTTAGGAATGTTATATAATTTTCAAAACACATATCAATAACATTTACCCACATAATACCAACTAAGAAAGATTATCATCACTTATCTGACAATGCTTCCAATGTAATTTAACAGACCAATAAGCCTAATTAGTTTAGAATCTTCCACCTTATAGGAAGAGAGAGCAAATTTCTCTGTGAAGTCCCAGGGGCCCTCTGAAAATCCTCAGAAAAATTCTCTTCCTTCATTCAGGTCAAAGGAAAACCTTTACTTAGGACTTGAATAATTTTTTTTGAGAGAGAAGCTTGTCAAAAATATCAAAAGGTTTTTAAAACACTTATTTAAACAACGCTCACTGTGAAACAATGCTTAGGTATCAACAGCAAAAAAAACCTTAATAGGGACACCTCTGTCTTTTGCACCTAGGAAACATAAACATAGATACAACAAAACACAGATCTTTTGTAAACTTACTCAGAAGGAAAACCTTTTATAATCTCGTTATCAAGAGCAGACTAAGAGTTTAAGAAAATTATCCTTTTAAGAGAGAGCGCCAAATTCTAATTTTTGTACCAGTTTACTTTTTTCATGTTAAAACCCATTTACTTAATTAGATTCATCTCAATCTTAGCCAACTTGACCAGGTACAAAACTCTTTAGAATTTCTTTCACAAACCTTCTACAACTTTCTTTTTGCCTTCAGAATTTGTCCCATGCTTTCTTTCTTCCCTTCTAGTACATTAGGACAAATTTATCTTTCTTAACCGAACAAACAAAAATATTTCCATTCTTTATACCTTCTTTACTGAAAACACACATTTTAACTTTCCTTGAATGCAAAGCTGTTTGCCTTATTAATTTTCAATAGCTTTAATTATATATATTAATTAGAACTTTTAACCATTAACAGACAAAAAGTAAGCAATTATGAATTGTCCTTTATATCAGCATTCTAAACACTTCATAATTTCTAGGAACACATCACTTTACAGTAAAAGACCCAAAGACTTTTAGCATCTCTGCAATAAAAACCAAAAGCAGATAAACTTAGATGTTTAGCAACGTTTGTTCTATCCAATCCAAAAATTACCCAGATACTCAGATTTTTATCACTTAACTTAGCAGAACTCAAGATTGTTACCAAAAAGAATTTTGAAGCTGTTTTTTCCTCCCCACCACCTTTTTTTTTTTTCTTCAGTCTTAGGAATTAGTGATGGGCTAGGTGGTAGTTCCTGGAGAGGGGAGATGATAATCCTTTTTGAGATAAAGGCACTGGGTGGAATCTGAACTGCCTCTAGAGCAGTATTTCCAGTCTTGCAAGGATTTTCTAAGGACAGTTGCTCTTGATTTCCCAGAAACTGGATTGTAACTTGAATGACATTCTAGGTTGATCTACCTGCCCAACTGCATCATAAAGGCACAGAGAAACTCCTCAAGTTTTCGATTTTACAGAAGGTCCAGGTTCTGGTCATGTCCAGCCTGAACTTAACCTTGACTTGGTGACAACAGAAGAGATGATGAGCAAAACAGACAAAGAAAAGAAAAGAAAAGAAGAGATCAGACCTCGCCCCATGGCCTCTTCCAGAGCGTTATCAAGATAAGAGTCACACAACAGTTCCTATGCTGGGCACACAACCCCAGCAGGACAGTTCACAGAATAAATCACAGGTCTCCTACCCTTATAACTGACTCAGTAGGTGACTAAAATACTCAATGAGTCAACTGTCAAGAGAGGACACCCCACTTAGGGTTGCTGGGGTGATCAGGCCCAGAAACCCAAAGTTGGGGCTCCCAGGGGTGGAGCCTTTGACTCTTTAAAGATTTCTTTGTTTCCTGGTTGCAAAGCTCAAAAGGAGACGAAAATGGCCACTGTAACTCTAAGAGAGATGAAGACATTTGGGTTAGTTCTAGTCAGAAAAACCTTTTGTAAGCGCTTACTTTAAGTCAATGGAATAGAGCTCTTTAGAGAAGAAGAAGGAGATGAGCTCTGAGATTCCAAAGGCAGCTGCAGAGGAGATGGAAGGGATAAGCGGGCTGGGACGGTTTCTGACTTCTTATCCTTTTTTTTTTTTAAATTCAGATACAGTCTCTGCCAATTTACAGTTAGTCTCCTGTACAGAGTTCACTTTATCATTATTATGTTTTGAAGCCTCTAAATGACAATCATAATAAGCTTCCCATTCTTTTGCTTTAGTTTTAGAGCCGGCTCTGTCTACTTGTGCATGCAAATACAGTAGCTTTGAGATATCGAACATTCCCCACTTTGGCCACTTAAGTCATTCTTAGTTAATCCTTCCCATTTTGTTACATACTTGCAAGCATTGTTTCCATACAGGAAACCAGGTGGAGTCCCATTGGGAGGTTGTCCATCTGGGAGCTGGCCGGCTTTAAAAGCATGGTTTTCCCCATTTTCTTTTTGCTTGTCTTTTTTTTTAAAATGAAGTCTGAACAACTTCTAAGGACAGTGTAGTGGGTCAGAAGTGTGCTGCTTGTTGAGTGTTACTCCCTATAGAAAGGTCATAAGCACTCTCTTAAGTGCCTCGGTTTTTCTTCCTGCAGTCTAAAACCACCGTGGGGCTTGGAGCGCAGGTGACCAGCCCTTATGTGCGCGTCCCAGGACAAGCCTGTAATTATTACCGTGAATGAGAGTGGAGTTCCCTATGGGACCGCTGCACGTCGTGAGGATTGATCCTCTGACACACCCGCTGAGGTCCTTAGTCACCTAAAGGCGCCTTTTGGTAAAGGCTGGGAGGAGCAAGTGTCCCTTTTCTTCGGAGCTGAACACTTTCAGTCTCTCATTTCTCTATCAAGCAGTTTGTTCAGACTTTATAAACACAATTCTTTCCAATTAAAGCCAAATTAAAAGGACAACCAACCCAGCTCACTCCAAGCTCCTCTAAGCTCCTGTGGCTTAGGAATTCTCTCTAGGTTTTTCTCCACCTAGGAAATGTACCGGTATCCCTCAAAACCTCTAGTCTTAAGACCTTACCCAGCTCATATAAACTCTTGGACCGTCAACTTAAAGTAAGGAGGTCCGGGTTTTAGGAGAACTCACCAAGGTCACCTGAAGAATGCAGTGATCTGGGGGGCTCAATGGGCCCTTATTGGTACTGAATGCCGGTTCAGTGTAGATTCCAGGTGGCCTCCAGTGGGTTTCTCTGAAATCCTGCCATGACTACGCCAAGAACTGTCGACGAAAATAATCCATAACCAATCTATAAATGAAAATTTGGGTGAGTTTATTTTGAGCTTAAATCTTAGGATTATAACCTGGGAGAGTCTTTCCACAAAGTAACAGAGCACTCCAAAGAAGTGGGGGTACACAGGGTGGTTATATACCCTCAAAGAAGGTGTTTCACATATGATTGAAATGTCCCTCTCACAATAGTCACAAGATTGCCCTGTCGGCACAGCACTTGATGGACACAGCAGGTAGTGGGTCTGCTATCTTGGTGGGCACAGCAGGAGGCAAGTCTATTGTCTCAAGCTGGGCGGTCACAGGTGAGCACAGCAATCAGTTTCTAGCCTAAGGAAAGATACTTAATCCTTAAGGAGATGCCAAGTTGGGAGGGGGAGGGAAGTTGCACCTTTATCTCAAGGGCCTTTGCTCTTGCCATAGGGAATATCTAAAGCAGATATACAATGCATGCTCAATGGCCTCGGTCACGCCCTCTTGGAAAGACAAGGTCAGGCCGAATTAGGTTTACACCAAATGGCTTCCTCATAGATTCCAATATATCCTATTACTTGCCATTTTTATTTGTCACCTGCGACTATTATTACTGTGATGGTTGTCACATGGTATTTTCTAGTTTCTGCCATCCCTTCTACATTTACTAATTGGAATTTACTGTAAAAAAGAGTGTTCTGCTCACTTTTAAGTGAGAATGGGTAGGACTGTGTTCGGCTTGCTGGCTGGGTTGCTTGTGGTGATAATTCGTGGTCATCTTTGTCTAAGAAATCAGGAGGTCAATGGAAAGGCACTAGCCTTCTCACTCTGAAGAGAAGAATTGCTTTTCAGATTTTCCATATTGTTCTCTAAATTGTGATATGGTTACATTGCCATGAATTTAATGATAACACTTCTACAGTAAAATAGACCGTAACATGACTGACTAGCTTCTGGGTGACTATATTCACTAAGTCAGAAAAAAAAAAAAAAGAATGAGGGTAGGGTAGAAATAAAATGAAAATTTCACATTCAGTGTCCCCTGCATGTCAGAAGCAGAAAAAAGACACACTTCTCAAGCTCAGCATGAATGAACTGATAACCTTTAGGAACTCTGATTGCTTTAGATAACCTAACAAAAGCCTTTTCACTGGACTTGGCTGGAGGCTCAGGAGCTGCCTTTGACTCAAAGAACAAAACTTTCATTTGAAAGAGGTTTCAGTTTCTATCTTTCCTTCATAAGATGAGGAAATACAACCTTTCCTGTCTTATAGAAAACTGCACTCTATAGGTAGAGAAATAAGGGCAGGATCTTTTAAGGGATGAATTCCCAGTGTTTTTGGGTTGGGAACTCACCATTCCTCACAATACTTCCTTACAGGCAGGCTAGGAATAGAGAATGATTAGTCTTTGTGTAAAAACCAAGGGGAGTGGGACACTATTGTAATAAAGGAGAACAAGCTGGGCTCTGCACACAGGCAGACTGGTGGCTAGGACATCGGACAACTGCAGCCTTCACTGGTAAGGTTTGTTGCCAGTGACTTATACACCTTCATTCCAGAGCCCTCTCTCCATGGCTGTCATTTCTCAGGGTTTGCTATCCTAATCTCCCGACTTCCCTCATTCAAAAATAAACTGGGAAACGCCCTGCCTTGCTTCATATCAATTCCTTGATAGGACTTTGACCCCACATGAGCATTGCATCGACAAACTACAAAGGACTGAAAAGGAACTCTATATTCCACTTGTTATCTTTTTGCCATCTGGCTGAGTATTTCCTGAGACAAACAAGACCAGATTCTTTGTTCAGAGTGGGTGGAATGTGGAAGGAGGTAAGCAGAGAAAGGAGTTGAGGATTGGATCATCATGATGGATCTGTCCACTGAGACACTGTTGAGTTTATCTTCTTGTCTCTCAAATTCTATCTGCTTATCCCAGCTCCACCTCCACCACAAAGTCCAAGTGATAAATATTTCTCTCCTGGATGACAGTAATAGTGATTAGAGAAGCCCTGCATTCACTCTAGCCCAGTGCTTCTCAACCAGGGACAATTTCGCCCCTCAGGGGAAATCTGGCAATGTCTGGACACATTTTTGGTTGTCACAACTAAGAGGAGGGGGCTTCTGGCATCTAGTAAGTAGAGGTCAGGGATGATGCTAAACATCCTGCAATGTATGGGACAGACCCCCCACCAACAAAGAATTAGCTAGTCCAAAATGTAGATAGAGCTGAGGCTGAGAAATCCTGCTTCCAGTCCCCCTGCAATACCTTGCATACATAACCACGCACTTTCTTTAAAGAGTGAATCAGGTCATGCTTACAACCTTTCAATGGTTTCCCATTATTCTTAGTATGAAGATTAACAAAAATATCCTTAGTTCCTTGAACCTGCATGATCTGGCGCCCACCCTCCTTATTTTCTTGTATTTTGTGCAGTAACCAAACTGACTTTATTCCCTTTTTTCTAGAAAGCGTCATACTTCCTCCTACTCACAGGGTCTTAGCACATGTTATTCTCTCTTATAAATCATTTCTCTCTCTCTTGCTGTTACTGAGCCCCAAGGCACTGGTAACTCGCAAGTGAGTCCTTTTGCCTGGAGCCACCCATGCCAATAGAACAAGACTGGGTTTGGAATAGCAGAGCAGAAATATTATTCATTATTCAATGAAAGGAGGAGGCAGAAATCGTATTCTAAAACACCTTCTCCCTGAAGGGAAGGCGAGCAGGGTCCTTATGGGATGTGAAGGAGAAGAGGTTTTCATGTCATTGCTCAGGGAAGGGGCATTTGGGAGCATGCACAGATCTTCCCTTCTTGCACACAGCACCTTTGCACACATTTCCTTTTGCACAAGGCACCCCACCGCCATCTTGGACCTTTCTGGTTTGGACTGGTTCTGCCTTTTGGCCACCTGGCATTGTTCTGTCCTGGTTCCTATAAGCAAGCACAACTTAAAAACAAAGCATTAGACATAGAAAATGTTTTAGGGACTTCCCTGTGTGACAAAATCCCTCCTCTGGCTATGTCCTGCTTCTCATTCTTGAGGGGCAATGGATGAAGGTCCATCTTCCATAACTACTTCCAGCTGACCAGGGCCATCATCATAGGGGCCCATAGAGGAGCAGAACTTATCCTTAGCAACTTTGAGATACATTTGGTTGTCATCTGGTTGGACTCCCAAACTATCATATCCCTGGTTAATACCATTTGGAATTTAATTAGTCTTTGGCTAACAAAGGAAACCAGACAGTTTAGGATGCAAGGCCCAAAGAGTAGAAGAAGCAGAATAGCCACTAGAGGCCCCAAAAGTGGTAGAAACCAAGTCCAGCTGGGAAGAGCCTGTTTAACCCCATTCCAAATCTGTTTTGTTGGATCCGGTTGGCCTTTTTCATTTAACCAACTTGCCTCTCCTTGTAGCCTAGTGGTGCTATAGATATAGGCACTCCAGGGGGAGCACAGGTCAGGGTGAGGATAAGTATAGTTATGAGAGATCACAGAAGATGAGTCCCAAGACCTCCATGGGGATAGGATGCCAGCCCACCAAGGACTTATCTTTGTATCTCTGGAATAAGAGCTTCAGTTCTGAAAGGAGCTCTTACGACAAGTCAGGATAGCTTGGAGTTTCCAAGTCTTCTGGTTAGGGGTCCCTGTTGACTTGGGCGTGGTGCACCCAAGGGGTGACTCCCTGTAATTTTAGGGCAGAGTGAGTGGTTAGGATTACCAGATAATGCCATTCCACTGAGGAATGAGCTGGTCCTGTAGGCTCCCAGTTTTCCATGTTTTTAAGTATAGCCAATCACCAGGCTTGAAGGGATGGAGGGCCAGGTCCATGGGGCCAGGCAGAACCTGGTTGCCATGTTCTGAGTGCTTTCACTGTTTCCCCTACCTGAAGGGCATACTCTAATTGTTCTCCCCTACCTCTGGTATTCCCCAGTTGGCTTTTTGACTGGAAGAATTGGAGTGTTGCCTGACAATTGGCATGGCCTGATAAGGCTTTGATAGATCAAGTTCTTTATGACGGGGCCATACCATTTAGGGCATCCTGTCTGAGAGGATATTGTTTAACATTTGGGCACTTGTGCCCAGGTTTTAGTTCAACAATCATAGGGTGTGCTCAGATGACTTGGGTATTTACCTCTGGTAATTCTATTAAGTTTCCCTTTAAATCTTTTGACTCAGTCTCTTTTGTCAGGAGTGTAATCAGCTGGTGACCAAAGGCTGAGGGGACATTTACCTCCAATTGGTCCCCTTTCAAATAAATGGAGGCTCTTAATTTATGTAGTAGGTCCCTACCAAGCAAAGAAATAGGACATTCTGGCACATATACAAGGGAATGGGTTAACTGTTTTTCACCTAATTTGTAGCTTAGAGGTTTAAGAAACTGCTTGTTCCCTGGGGCCCTTGACACACCCACTATATTACATTTTTGGCAAGTGAGTTTGGAGATTTGTAGCCATATATTTGAGGTAACTAGAATATTTTAAGATCCAGCCCAGTTTACAGGTAGAAAACAAAATCCTAAAATATAATTAATAGAACTAGAACCTAATATCCACAATTGTGTATTATAGTTTCTACTGAAACATAATTTTTCTAAGATTACCCTCTTTTTTACCAAAGATAGCCAAATTAAGACTTATTGGTTTGTAAGGTAAGTCTAGTTTCAATAAACTTGTCCGAATTATTCACATAAGTACAGCAAGAATAGCAATCAATTATATAGGTTCTTTCAAATCTGCTTTACTGGAACTTTTTATTAGGAATCTCAGATTGAAATTTAAAGGCCTCTTGAGGCAAGGCCAAGCAAAGCCAAAGACTTGTCATCAGACTCTGCCCGCAATATCTACAGATCCTTGAGGTTCCCTGCAACTGTTGGAGGAGTGACCTTCTTTACTCACCTGGTGAGGTTGCTGGGAACCCTGTAAACAAGGTACCAGGCCAATATCTCCAAGTGGCTTTATTTCACAAAGTCAACCTTTATTCCTCAAAAGCTGTGTGGTCATAGCTGAGTCCATACATGTTTCTCTCAAATATGACATTACAGTCAAACCTTGGGTCATATGACCAATGTTTCCAATTGTGTCCTGTTATAAGGAGAACAGATTTTTATTGAACTTATGCAAATAACTGTATTGTTATGAAAACAAAACTCAGTCACTAAGAGTTTCCAAATTCTGGTGGGATCAGGTAGGGAGAAAAAGATAGCTATTTCAATTCTGCTTACAAAAGTATAATTTACAAAATTGCTATAAGTCATACTTAGCTTGAGAGGAAAGAGAAAAAGATTTCCTTAAATTGGAAAAAACAAAACATTAAAAAATCAGCAATATTTCAAATGAAAAAGTCATAAAAATGACAATCATCCTCATCAGTTCATTCAGTCCCATGTCACCAACTCTTGATCTTGATCTTTTTTTAGCAGTTTCATGAAGTCATCAGTTTCTCCATTAGAGTTCTGTAATTTCTTATCCAACTCAGTCTTAGGATATGAAAGTTTATAAGAAATCTGTTTTCTACAGCAAGTGTCAGAGTCCTTTCCATGAATTTCTCTGAAGATGAAACATATTTTGCAAAAGCATCAGAGTAAAACGATAACTGTCTGTAAATGACAAAAGACTTCAAAATGGCAACTGACAAAGAAATTTGGTTAATTCTATGACATACAACACTTCAGGATAATAACTAGAATTATGACTGATAACCAGGACAGATAAGAATTTTAGGAATGTCATATAATTTTTAAAACACTTATATCAATAACATTTACCCACATAATACCACCTACAAAGTTTTATCACCACTTATTTGACAATGCTTCCATGTAATTTAACATACCAAATGAGCCTAACTAGTTTAGTACTTCTTGATAGGAAGAGAGAGAACAAATTTCTTTGAGTAGTCATGGGGCTAATTGGAAATTCTTAAAGTTTCCCCTCTCTCCTTTTTTTTAAGTCAAAAGAAAGACTTTAATTTGGGGGGAGGTTCATCAAAAAAATCAAAAAGTTTTAAAACATTTTAAAAAGTTTTAAAGCATTTAAAACAAAGTTTAGTTACCCATTCAATCAAAGTGACAACAGAAACAATCAAAAAGACCTTAAGAGAGAGACGGTCTTTTTGAACATAGAAAATTATTTTAGCAAAACATAGATTTTCTGTCTTTTAGGTAGACTTACTCAAAAATAAAGAAAAACCTTTTATAACTTCTTTATCAAGAACAGAGAAAAAAATTCAAAAAAAATATCTTTTTAAGAAAGAAAGCCAAATTCTAATTTTTGCACCAGCTTACTTTCTATATTAAAACACATTTACTTAATTAAATTAGTTTCAATCTTACCAACTTGACCATGCACAAAACTCCTCAGGGTTTTACTTCCATCAACCTTCTGTCACTTATTTTTCACACTCAGAATTTGTCTCATTCTTTCCTTTGTTCCCCCCTCCTAGTACTTTAGGACAAATTTATCTTTCTTAACAAAACAAAAATATTTCCATTATTTATACCTTCTTTACTCAAAACATATATCTTACTTTCCTTGAATACAAAGATGTTTTCCTTATTAAATTTTTTAGTAGTTTTAATTACATATATTAATTAGAATTCTTAACCCTTACAGACTTTAATTTTTAGTGAAAACTGAAAAGCAAGCAATTATGAACTGTCCTTTACATTAGCATTCTGTGACTTAGCAAACTCAAATACTTTTTATAATTTCTAGAAACATGTTCCCTTTGTCAACACAAAATAACTACTAAGCATTCTATAGATAAGAGAAATAAGGTGAGTTGTACTTGAGCCAGAGTGACGATTATAAACCAGGAGGGCCTTAGAAAGCATTCCAGAGATCTTTTTAGAACAAAGGACGTATATCAAACACACCCAGGATACATTTTCATCAAAGTTTCAAAGAGGAATTTAGTTGCAAATTAGCAGGTCAACATGATCCTGATGTTGGCAAAGGGACTAATCCCTGCATTACCAATAGGGCAAGGAGGGGAAGTTTGCATTCTTGTGTTAAGAGAGTCCATTCTTTACTTTAATGGATATGCAGATGTACAATGCATTTTTGATCGGCCATAAGTCAGGCTTCTTTAATACAACTCAAATCAGTTTTGAACCTGAATAGCTACCCTATATACCTCAATATGTGAAAATCTCTTGTCACCTTAAAGTACAATTTTTTTCTTTTCTTTCTTTTTTTTCCCTTTGGTGAGGAAGATTGGCTCTGAGCTAACATCTGTTGCCAATCCTCCTCTTTTTGCTTAAGGAATATTGTCAATGAACTAACATCTGTGGCAATCTCCTTCTATTTTGTATGTGGAACACCACCACAGCATGGCTTGATGAGCAGTGCATAGACCTGTACCCAGGATCTGAACTTGTGAACCCTGGGCTGCCGAAGTGGAGCATGCAAACTTAACCACTATGCCACCAGGTTGGCCCCTATAGTAAAATTTTTTAGTAAAATATGGGACGTGTTTACTAATAGACTCAAACATCTTTTAGTTTCTCTGTAATAAGCAGCTAAAAGTAGATAAACCTATATTTAATAATTAATGTCTAATATGTTATCTTATTTAGAAATGATATAAATACTAAATGAATCTTTATCATTTAATTTAACCTAGCAAAACTTCAAAGTTTCAAGTTACCAAAGACATTTTGGAAGCTGTTTTAGGTACTCATGTCGCAAACTATAATTATTGCTAGAAGTTTATCTATAAACCCTATCTCACTTACATCTAGATTATTTGCTGGTAGCAATCATATTTCGATTACTCACAAAGACTTTATTTGACACTAAAGCAGTCAGCCATCATCTAAAGTTGTTTTAAGTACATACATCATAGCACATAATTATTGTTAAAAAGTTTCCCCCATAACTTTTACCTTTTGTACATTTATTTAGTTTACCTGTTTCCAATAATTATTTAGATTGCCTATAAAGCCTTTGAGACATCAGACAAAATAAGTTATCATTTTAAGCTATTACGTTGCTCACAAATTTGTAACAGGGATACCACAAGCTTATTTGACTAGCAAACTCAGGCTGCATGCCTGCATCATATCCAATGCTGATAATTTTAAGACATGCCTATTTTAATCAAACCAACTAACTTAAATAAGCTTTTATTTACCAACGCTTATTTCATATCACATTAACTTGAAAGATATTTGGGTAGTTTCTATTACATTTAGAAATAATTTATGTAAATGCTTACTTTAAGCCAATTAAACAGAGCTCTTAACTTCGACCATACCATCCGGAGGCAGAAAAATATCTCACATTTATAACATACATATATAGACACACACATAAACAACAGAAAGATGAAACAAAGATTTTATAGCCTCTGTTTTAAAACTTTTCCTTAGGGGTCAGCCCCTAAGGAAGTGGTGTAGTGGTTAAGTTTGCATGCTGTGCTTTGGCAGCCTGGAGTTCATGGGTTTGGATCTCGGGCTCAGACCTACACACCACTCAACAAACCATGCTGTGGGAGCATCCCACACATAAGATAGAGGAAGACTGGCACAGATGTTAGTTCAGGGACAATCTTCCTCGAGCAGAAAGAGGAACATTGGCAATAGATTTTACCTCAGGGCCAATCTTCCTCACCAAGAAAAAAAAAAAACCCAAACAGGAAGAGAACTGGATTTGAAAATTACAAGTCGATACCAATTGAGATTCATTTACTAGCTGTGTGACTCTGATCTGGTCCTCTGATTCCTCATCTATAAAATGAAAAGAATAAAGTTAAAAAATAATAATACTAAATAAAATAATTAAAATGTTCCTCAGATTTTTGGGCAAGGGTGTTTTCATAGCCGTCGCATCTCCAAAAGCTTCTTTCCCTGTTTTTTTTCTTTCTGTCTTAGGAACCTGGGATGGTCTGGATAATAGCTCCCACAGGTCACAAGTTTTTGAGATTAATAGGGGTGGTTAGTTACTTATCAAAGGACTGATACACTATCCAGTTACATTATCCTTAATTTGCTTCTTCCCTCTTGGTACCTAGTTTTATCTTAATTTAGGGAAGAAGATCAAGAAAAAAACCCTACCCACTTCTAATTTGACCAAATTTCTGATCATAAATTACCAAATCTTGTCAAGTTTCAGGTGGGACAAACAGTAACTATTCTTGACAGCATTAAAAACTCCGTTATTATTATTATTATTTATTTTAGTTTCCCTTGGCTGTTTAAGGGTAGCAGTTCCCAGAAAGTCTCTTGGAGTCTCATTAACCCTGGGAGGGGCTCATATTGGGTCCTCCCTCCAAGGTGGACTGTTGTAAAGCCATGACTTAATAAGTGCACTTAATGATTTTACCTAATTGGAACGTTTCTTCTAACAGCCAATGTACAAGTTTTGGAGGCTCACAGGAGCCCCAAAGTGGCCACTGAGATTTTAAATTATCCCTGGTTATCTTGATCCAAAGATTCTTTTCTTTTTGCAATAAGAATCCTTTTTAGAGCTGTTTTGAAGTCAATTTGACCATTTTAAAGTGAGATCTCCTTTACCATGCTTTATTAACATAGCCTGAAGGGTGGATTTCTACGCCTTCACAACATCAGGCAAAGGAAACGTTTCCCAACGAGACACAATATTTCTCTTCGCAATATAATTCAAAATACAATCAGGCATAAGAGATGTAATAATTTTATTCAAAGCCCATCACTCCTAGCAGGTCCTGCTAGAAGAAGATTAGCAAAAACACATAAAGGAACCAAAACCCTGAACAGCTGTTCTTACCTCCTTCGGTCACCACCTCAAAACCTCCCACTGCGATGTCTTGGCCGCCAGGGTCGGGCTGCCCCAGCTGTGACCTGGGGTGATCAGGCGTCCCTGATCCCTCACCCAGTCCGTCCCTCACAGACTGGGTACCAGTCCTTGGGAAAGGGCCTCCACTAAGGGACCGGCAAAACTATTCCTGATGAGAGGGGCTCCCTCAGTCCACTCCTGGGGAGAAGCCCCTCTTCTCCCTTAGTCCTGCGTGCGCACACACACCCTGTTCTGATGCTACAACGAAGGTAGGCTTTATGTTGCCTCCCAGGAGAGCCCCCTTGACTGGAGGGCAGAAGACAAGAGGCTAAGTGCGGCAGCAGGTGCCGGTTTGGTAGGAGTCAACGGGGAGAGTCTCGAGGCCAAGCCCCGGGCAGGACAGCCCTGGTTTCCCTCCCATTCACGAGCCTCCAACAACCTCGGTGGGTTGTCCCAAGACGTGGTTCCACACCCCACTGCTTCACCTGTTGGGAGGCCAGAGGCCAGAATCAAAGCGAGGAGCCAGCGACTATTCCAGTTCTGCCAGACTCGCCATATTGTGTTAGTGAGCCCCAAGGGACTGGCGACCTGCAAGTCCTTTTGCCTGGAGCCACCACTGCCGACAGAATGAGACCAGGTTCGGGATAGCAGAGCAGAAACGTTATTCATTGATGAATGCTTGGCAGAGGCAGAGCTCGTGCTCTAAAACACCTTCTCCCCAAGGGGAAGGTAGCAGGGTTCTTTTGGGATGTGAAGGGGGACACGTCTCTGTGTCATCGCTCAGGACAAGGGCATATGGAGCACGCACAGATCTTCCCTTCTGGCACACGACACATTTGGACGTTTCCTGTTCTGGACTGCACCCCATCGCCATCTTGGACCTTTCCAGTTTGGACCGGTTCTGCCGTTTGGCCACCTGGCATTGTTCTGCCTTGGTTCCCGTAAGCAAGCACAACTTAAAAACAAAAATTAGAAATGGAAAATGTTTTAGGGACTTCCCTGGGTGACATTACCAGCCTCTCTCCTTTTGCCTACTTAACTACTGCCTTCTAATCCTTTAGAAGACCTCACTCAGCTCACAGGCTACTCCAGCAAAGAATCCTTCCCTGACCACAGTGCTGCGAAGTAGCCCAAAATGAAAGGCCCCTTGGAGAGAGAAACCAGTCCATCCTGGCGCTCTCAACCATCTCAGCTCAGGCCTGAAATGTTAGTGAGGCCGTCTGGACACCGAGTGCCCACTGTCCACAAGCACACAGGTGAGCCCAAGTGAGCCCAGCAGCCAAACTGCCTAATCAATCCTCACAATTGTAATAAATAAATAACTGACCATTGTTTTAAGCCACCTATGTCTTGGGGTGGTTTGTTATGAAGTAATAGACAACTGGTTCATTCTTACTGGAATTCTTGAGTTGCGCCAAAAGAGAGCTCCCTGATCAGAGGTGGAATTTTCCCTTCACCTCCCGGCTCTGTCAGCCCTCACAGGACTGTTGGTCAAGACCTGAGCTTCTGAGTCACGGTCCACTTGAAAGAATGCTGCTCTTGTCCCAGCAGGTCAGTGAGTAGAGGGGGAGACACGGTTCCTCCTTCCCGTTTCGCCATCCTGTCCTACCAGCCTCCCTAAGACTGCAACTCTACGCTGGGCAGGAATCTTCCAATTCAGTTAACTCAGGAGTTGGAATAAATTCAACAGGGGATTTCAGTGCAGGAGGGAATGGCTAAAGTTTTTGACAACTTGTCTTTTCCCAGATTCTAAGAGAGAAATAGCTTAAAGAATTAGGTCCTTCACCAAAAGATCCCTTCGTGGGAACTCCCCATTGCCAACATCATTCCTCTTGCCCTTGGGTTTTTATTGAGGGCCCTCCTTCAACTCTCTTCCTATGAGTCTGTACCCACCACCTTCGGGAAATCCATCCTAAAGGAAAGCCTCATTCCCACAAAAGTCCTACCACCTGAATCCATCTCCATTCCTCTAGGCAGTCAGGCAAGTCTCAAGTCTACACCACTCAGTGTAGAGTGGTGGGGGTGTTCCTTGGGGCATGGGTCAGTAGGGTGGGGGCGTCTGAAAGAGAAAATGCTCTAATGCTGGTGGCTCCTGGGTTGAGTGTGAGTATGGGTCTCCAGGACAATGGATTTCGTTCAAGAATTCCACCTCTGGGGGCCAGCTCCATGGCCGAGTGGTTAAGTTCGCACGCTCCACTGCAGCGGCCCAGGGTTTGGATCCTGGGCGCGGACATGGCACCGCTCGTCAGGCCACGTTGAGGCAGCGTCCCACATCCCACAACTAGAAGGACCTGCAACTAAGATATACAACTATGTACCGGGTGGGTTTGGGAAATAAAGCAGGAAAAAAAAAAAAGATTGGCAACAGTTGTTAGCCCAGGTGCCAATCTTTAAAAAAAAAAAAAAGAATTTCATAAGTGTCTGTTTCTTTGTTTTTGACCTGATGGAACGATATAGAGTAGGTCTGTATAGCTCACCTGACTTTGATCAGGAGGTAAGGCACAAGTTTCCAAGGATGGACATCACTTTTCAGGGGAACAATGCAGACTACACTCATATTTAAGAAAGAAATAGGGGCCAGCCCCATGGCTGGTTAAGTTCACGTGTTCCACTTTGTCAGCCTGGGGTTTGCCAGTTCAGATCCTGGGCGTGGACCTATGCACCACTCATTATGCCATGCTGTGGCAGCATCCCACATAGAAGAACTAGAATGATCTGCAGCTGGGATATACAACTATGTACTGGGGCTTTGGGGAAAAAAAGAAAAAAAAGGGGAAGATTGGCAACAGATGTTAGCTCAGGGCCAATCTTCCTCACCAAAAAAAGAAAGAAACAAGCAAATAATTTCCTTAACTATCCCAGGGCTTCTCCCTTATCTGGATCTCTAGGACATATTACACTCCGTTATTGGGCAGAAGAGGGTTTGATTTCTTCCTGCCCCATCACAGCATGGCCTACTAGAATATGAAGGGGACTACCTTATTTATTTCTTTTCCTTCTTCTCCCTAAAGCCCCCCAGTACCTAGTTGTATATTCTAGTTGTGAGTGCCTCTGGTTGTGCTATGTGAGATGCTGCCTCAGCATGGCCTGATGAGTGGTGCCATGTCCACATCCAGGATGCAAACCGGTGAAACCCTGGGCCAAGGAAGAGAAGCGGGTGAACTCAACCACTGGGCCACAGGGCTGGCCCCCAGGGGACTACCTTATCTTTAATGACTGGTTCCTTTGTTATCCCTAGAGATAATCCTGATGAAGAGGAAGAGACCAATTTCTTCCCTTATGCCTGAAGGTCTCATACGGGAAAGTATTAATATAATATTTTTTGTTTTGTTTTGTTGTTTTTTCACCCATAAGGTAACTCCCTTTTGGTAGAGGCTTGATGTTTCTCCTGAAGTGAGCGGTAATCCCTGGTGTCCTTCACCTGAGGGAGAGGAGTAGGTATTAGTTAAGTGGAAAGGAAAGGGCATGGACATTAGGGTGCATAGGGAACCAGGTGGGCTCCCGGGGGATGGGCTAAGATGGCGCTGTCAACATGGAAACAGGGTCTCTATGCTTGTCATGCAGAGGATGAAGAACAGGGATTATACCCTCAAACAGATCATAAATAAGGTTATCTAGATTTAAGAAGAGTTCTTGTTTATCTTCCTATTGTTGTCTCTTAAATTTTAGCAAAGTCTTGTTTCAGCTTTCCTGGGCAGATTTTTTTTTTTTTTAAATCAACTTTGCTGTGGGATTTTAAAGGAAGGATGTAACTGGGCCCTCGTCCACTCCCCAGCTGCCCTATACATGCTTCATCTTCTTCTCTGGCATTCTCTCGTCCTGGCTCACACATCCCTGTCAGCCTGCTGCCTCCCATCTCTGAATTTTCCAGACCCCAGGTGGGAAATCAGGGCTTTTCTGCTTTACTCATAACACTAGCTGACAGCATGGAGGTCTCTTCTACCAAGCTGCCAGCTCGCCTGGCTTCTCTCAGGAGGCAAGGCATGAGCCCTCTCTGGGGAGGTTTAGGGGTGGTGACAATTGGTGGCAAGGATCTCCAGCTCTCTGCCTCTCATTCCCAAAGCGTTACTCTCCCCCAGCTTGGGTTTTAACCTCTCTCCTGTGGAGGAAACCTTGGTTGGCTAAGTATTCTTGCAAATTATGTTGTTTGTGCCAGCACTGGTGCCCTTCAAACTAAACACTCAGGAACTCCATTCTTTCCTTCTTTTTGCCCTTTGTGTGGCCTCCTATTTCTCTGATGCCAAGTGGTGAAGGAGAAAGGGCAACAGGGTAACCAAGGCGTCACAGGGATGCAAAAATGACATTGTGCTATTGTGTAAGGGCGCCTTTCCTTCCAGTCACACGAAAGGGTCCAACATCAGGCCATTCCCGCTGCTGCTCCAGAAGACAAGAAGGATTATACAGAAGAGCATGTGACGCCCGGGATCAGACCACAGGCCCCAAGAACTTCAGAAGTTGTTCAAGGAGGCAGAAGATCCCATCAGAAACTGTTGAGGGGGAAGAGGAATCCTCTGACAGAACAACACGCACATAATAGGGAGGAGTTAAGAAGCTGCCAAGCAGGATTTAGCCTACAAAGGGCTTTTATGTCCACCTCTGCCCTGTGTGAGCACAATGTGCACATCAGCTGTTGTGTCCCACCAGGCTGGAAGCTGAGAAATGGAACCAAAACAGAAGTTGCCTGGTAAATGTATTTATTCTGGAGTTTTTCTAGCCTACCTAGCAGCAAAAGTGGCAAAGCTCTGAAATTGCCATGGAGACCTAAATCAACTTTACAAATGCTGGCCCCTGGCCTGATTTCCAGACAAAGGTTTTCTTTATCAGATAAAGTTTCCAGATTCCTGTGCTAATACGTACTATTCGTATAAGCAGGAGACTGATAACTACATGGAGACAAAATGTTTATTTAATATATTCTAAACAAAATAAGACATCCTAGTAGCAAGAAGAAAACATTAACAGCCACTATTTTAGTTTTTGGATAGTCTTTAAAATTCAAATTGAAATAATGATTAAAGGTAGAAAAAATGCTCTATATCCTGTGTGACCCTTGAACCAGCAGCAGCAGCCTCACGTGGGAGAGAGTAAGAAATGAAGGGGCCAGCCCCATGGCCTAATGGTTAAGTTCAGTAGCCTCTGCTTTGGCAGCCTGGGTTAGGTTCTTGGGCACGGACCTACACCACTCAGCCATACTGTGGCAGTGACCCTCATACAAAATAGAGGAAGACTGGCACAGATGTTAGCTCAGGGCAAATCTCCCTCAACAAAAAAAAAGAAAAAGAAATGCAGATTCTCAGGCCCCAACCCAGACCTACTGAATCCGAATCACATTTTAACAACATTCCCAGGTGGTTTGTGTAAACATTGAAGCTTGTGAGGCACTGATCTATGCAACTATAAAACTATTATAAATAGTAAAGGCACATATATGTTCATGAGAACAGACTGAAGTCTTTGGAACAGGGCAATTAATATGTTAAAATAATATTTATTTCATATAAGATACAGGTTGTTATTGTAATTATTACATAATTGTTCTCCATAAACCTTGCATAGTTTTGATTTTTAAGATAAACATTTACTTTTAGTTCGGAATCCTATGTGTTGGGAAAATTGGCAAAGGCAAGTTGCTTCTAATTTTCAGATCTTCAATTTGAAGACAAATGAGAATGCTTCTTTTTTTCTTTACTTGAGAGTAAAACCAAAGATGATGAGGGTCTTGGAAACAACTCCAACAGCGGCTCTAGGACAGAGGGTGTGATGGAGGTTGTGAACTAGACGTTGAGCCGGGTCGGGGAGAGCAGGATTCTGAACAGGAAGATGTTAAGCTTATTCTGGATGAGAGCCAGGCACATTCAAACAAAATAATGCCTCACGGTCACTGGCTGCACCTCTCCCTGTATGTCCTTGCCCACAGGAGGACATAGCTGTTACCACCAATTTAAAAAGCAAGACTGAGTGCAGTCCATAGACACTGGGTCAGTGCACCATCCTCATGCTGGTGGGCAATGCTCTTGTTTTATGCAGCTGCCCAGAAGAGGGCATGGCATGGTTCAACTGAATCCTTGACCACTTCCAGTGAAAGGGACATTCAATGGGCGAGACAGAGAGCATCATGGCAGCCATGTTTAGGCATTAGGTGGAAATTTATTTTTAGCTGAAACCTAGTTCAGCAGTTACTCTTCTTGACAAATGAACTGGATTTTGAACCCAATTCCACTGTCACAGTGGGCAGAAGGCAGCAGGCTGTGAGCACAGATCGCTGGGCAAATAGAATCCACATAATCACAAGGCTTGCACATTCCATCCCTCAGTGATATATAAAAAGTAAGAGCAGGCTTATTACAGAGAATTGGAGAGAAGAAAATCCTCCCTAAAATTCCATTGAGTAAAAGACTCTTCTTAGTGGGAACCTTGAGCAATTGCACGCAGAAACCAAGAAATTATTCAACCATGAGTAAGAATGACTCTGATAGAAGGAAGCAAATATCCAACGGACCAGCAAAAGATGGAGAGTGGAATCAAGAGACCCCAAATACTACAAGAAAAAGGGCCGCAAACAAGTCATTTCCTTAGCCATATATGCCTGAGAATGTCCCCAGGTTCCTTATTAAAGAACAAGAAGTTAATATCAGAGTTTCCACTGTACATATTCATAGTTTGTTGCAAATAAATATATTTAAGTAAATGTTGTAGCAGCAATTCTCAAAGTATAATCTGAAGACTCTTGGGGGTCCTCCAGACCCTTTCAGGAGGTCTGTGAGGTTCCCCCTTTTCCAATTACATGTCAGGGTGAGGACAGATTTTCCTCATGTCCTTCAACTGAAACAACAGATTAAATGCAAAAAGCAGTATGAGAATCCAGCTGTTATCTGTTAGGCTAATGGACACTAAAGAGATTTACAAGTACGTAAAACAATGCCACTATCCTCACTAACATCTTTTCTTTTAGAAAATAGAGTGATTTTTAAATAAAAATATTTATGTCAACCTGAATGGGTTTATCATTGTTATTTTTAAGTGACAATAAACATTTTAAATACTTTTTAGTGTTAATCTTTAATATGGCAAATATCAATAGATTTAACCATACAAACAAAAGCTCTTCAAGAATTCTCAATCGTAGTTAAGAGGGTAAAGGGTTCCTGCAGTCAAAAACTTTGAGAACCACATCTCGAGAGTTTCTCCTTTCACAGTTAGAATCCCTACATTCTCAGTCTGTATGTTAGTCTTTGAAAAGCATTCAGAAAGTTCCTAGTGGAAGAACCCTGGCTGTTATAAGGGTCTCCCAATGCGAGCCTGAACTGCCAGGATAAATCAGAACTTCTTGAATCTGTCTGTTTTCTTCCTCAAAACCTCCCTGTCTCTCCAATTCTCTCGATAGCATTCTCTATGATCATTTATTATGGCAAAAGACTTCCAGACAATCCATAGGTCTGTGGACTTGTAGTAATTCAACACATTTGCAATGATTTTAGGAATGCCTCTGTTACATCTATCATGAAAAATTAAATTCTATGTTCGCCAGGCAAAAAATCCAACAGGTTATCTCAGCTGTGAAGTTTATCATTAGGATGCACGAGATAGGATTAAAAGTAGCTTGTCTAAACATGGAAGTAGCTCTCACGGTTAATCAGAAAGTGGAAGATCATTCAGCTTGTAGCACAGTTTGAACCACCAGGTTGTCTTTTGCACCACGTCTAAAGGGACCTACTGCTTCTTGGATACTCAAGTGCTCTCTGTTTTCAATGCTTCTGCTAAAGGACTCAGTATGTGTCTACTGAGAGAGAACCGATAGTCAAGGAGTAATCTTTTAGCACAGGGGTTCAATGGGGAGTAGCTTTCAGTTGACTCCACTCAAAAGCTACTGGCCACCCCGTAAAGGATGGTGAGTAGGGCGCCCTCATTGTCTCGCATGGTAGTGGTCTATTTGGGACCAAACATGTCTACCCATGTGTGAAGAACCATTCAGAAGGGGCTGTTGGCATTGTAGGTGCTTTGAGGCTTCTAAGAAGGGAGCTTGACCTGTCCAATGGAAACATGTCATTCTACTGCCTTAAAAATCTAGTTTCAATCCACTTTTCCAGCCATAATAGCTTCCACTTATTGAACATCTTCTGCATTCCAGGAACTGTAATAAGCACTGTCACATAAATAATAACTCTATGAAGTAGGTACTACTTTTTAGTACCCATTTTACAGATGAGAAACTGAGTTCAGAGACTATAAGTGTCATTCAACCAGAGGTGGAAGAGTTGTAAAAGATAGAAGACATGAATATGAATCTAAATAATTTAGATGTCAAAGTATAAAGTACTCATCTTCAAAGTGGGGCTCAGCTTCTGGGACACGAGGGCAGATTAACACAAGGGAACTGGGAGAGATGGGCTTTTGCATGTTACACCCAGGCCACCCGATCTTAAACATCACAGCACACTGCTGGGTAGAAGGAAGAGACAAATTACGCATAAGCAACAGGGACCTATCTGGGCAACAATCAGGGTTGGCTCAAAGCAGCAGGGTGATGAATAGGGGAGATTTCTTTCTTTCTTCATTTCCAATACCTCCGTCTGTGAACCCTTCCTGTCCAAGTCACCCAAGACAGGTATCCTGCACTCCTTTTGTGTCCCCATTTTCTCTGCATCTTCTTGGGGCCTAGCTGACAAAGCTCCTCAACCAATTTACCTGTGATGTTTAACTGTAGTTTAACATGAGACTTACCCTTGCCGAGGTAAGACATCTACATCTGGACAGTGAAGAGCCCTTGTTGGCTGGTGAAAAGCCAATACAACTGGCTTTGAGTCAAACGGTTGTGGGTGTATGCCCAGCTCTGAACTGTCACTGAGAAGATGTGTGGCCTGGGCAAATCAGGGAACTTCTATAAGCTCAGATACTTTTATTGTAAATTCAGATAATATCTTCCACCTCACAAGAGTATGTGGAGGATTGCCTGATGTATCCTACCTAAGAAAACCAAGCACCATCCCTGAATTCTGTGAATTCAGTGACAGTACTTGGATCTGAATCTTAATCCATAGGAGAGGGAATTTTAAGGCATCATTAATCAGTCATAGACATATTGGGCAAGGAGCAAAGTCACATTGTGTGGAGATTATATGGGCTAAGTTAAAAGAAAAAGAAAGAAAAACTGAAGGTCTCAGGCTAAATTACTCAGTTCTGATGGGACAAGAGAGGTAATGGCATTGAAGAGTAAAGGAGGCACTCCAAACTTTTCTATCACTTTATTGTAAAAGAGAACAAACCTAAAGCAATGTTGGGGGACTTGGCTGTGCAATGATATATTAGAGGTGCTTACAGGGCTTGCCTGACTTTAATTTCACAGTGTTATTGTACGATTCTTCTTTGGTTGAGGCTTCTGAATAGGTTGCATGAAGAATGACGACACTTCTAACACTCAAGAGTTCCAAATGAATCTTTGCCAGGTGTCCATGCCTGACAGCAACTCTAAACAATTTATTCAATGAATAGTATTGTGACTTCTATAGTTTCAGAACTATGTTTTTCCACATGGTTCCTCTGGAACAGAAGGAGAACTGAGAAAAGGAGACGCCGTTGTGATCACCAGGATCGGCTGAGATAGAAAAACATAATGAGTTTAATGGGTTTGAGCTGTAACTTAAGTAACTTCAATGGAAAGTCTATGTCCCTGCAGCGGGATAAGGGCCTGAGCTGAGGAAGGAGTTACAGAAGGGATCTGCAGACCCACGCCCCTGCTCCTGTAGCATATGCAGGCATCCTTGCCCTTTAAACAAAGTCTACGTCATAATCATCTCTAGGTGCCTGAAGACTTTCAAATGCCCTCAGCCTTCTAAAGGTCCCTGAACCATTCCACATGGGCATTTCTTTATGGGTGTGTGGTTGTCTCATACTCTTATGAAGTTTAGTCAAGATCATCTGAGGATGCCAAGTCTAGACTACAGCCCACATACCCACGGATGAGTGCCAACGGTCAGTAGAGGCCTCTAACCTCTTCTGCTATTAGTACGTTATCTTCAGTCTGCATATACTGTAACATGTTCCTCAACAGCATCCAAACACTGACAAAATAGACAGATTCTTCACATCCTGAGATGCCCCAAATAATCCATATGTTAGGACAACCACATCTTTGTCGAGCGGGTCAATGTAATAATGGGAACTGGGCTTTATTATGAAAGAGAAAAATCTTGTGTTTGGCTATGGAACTTTCTATTTCAGAATGGAACCTCTCCATCTCGCCTTCCAGGAGAGGTCCCCCGAGCCCACCTGCAAAGAGAGAGACAGAGGCATTACAAACCAAGAAGGATTTTTGCTCAGTGCACAAGGTCACTCCTTCCTTTGTAGGATTTACAGAAAAACTCCCTTGAAAGCAGAATTAAATCTTCTGAGGTCAGCTTTAGTTTATCCAAGCGAGAAAGTTAAAGCTCAAACTGAGGATTTTCTGGACAATTAAGCTGTAAAATAGCGTTACTAAAATGAAGTTCTTCACTTGCACATCTAAGTTCTGCATGGTCTTTTCATACATAGCAGTCTGACTTAGCCCCTCAGAAAGGGACAAGAAACAGAATCCAACCCACTAACTTAAGCAGAAAAAAATTATTAAAGGCTTTTGAATAGTTCACGGAACGTCCAGAAGTGGGGATAACCAGGATTGGAGGCTGTGACTGCAAGGAAAATATGTCCAAAATTCTGCCACCCATCTGGGCTTGTGAAGATGCCCTTGCTACAGTCACTGGGCACAGACATGGCCCCTCACACTGTTCTTGGACCCTGGATGCTGTTAGAACCATTACCTCCACACTTCTGGAAACTGGCTGTAGTAGCGCTATTCACACGAGAATGGATTCCACCCAGGACTGCCTCTTTGCATCATTAGTTCCTGAGTCAAAATCTTGTGTGGGTAAGTCCAATTGACAGAGTTTGGGCAGGTATCTGGCCAAGTGGGCAGGCGAGGAGACATTGCTGGGCATTACCCTTCTTGGCCCAGCTCCAATTTTGTTCTGGTGTCTATACTCCATGCAGTCCTGTGATTCAGAAAAAATGGATCCAACCATCAAGGAGATGAATCTAGGCCTTTAAGGAATTCTATTCTCTTGCCAAGTAATTGGCTTAAGAAGGGACATATAATCCAATTCTAATCAAGAAGATGTGAGGATAAGTCTGTTACAGGGGGCACTTCTGAGAAAAGTTTTTTGTTCTTAAAAAGAGACATATCAGAGATAGTAGGTTCTTTCCTTTCCTTTTCTTTCCTCCCTTTGCATATTGGTGTGATAGGATATAGTGCTTGGAGCTTTTGCCACCTTCTTGTGACCAAGAGGCAAGGTAACTGACATTCCAAGGATGACAGAGCAGAAAGGATCTGGGTCCCCAGAGATATTTGTGAACCATCCCTATAACACTGAGCCTTTGGAGACAATATATTCCATTTTGTTTAAGCCAATCAATTGAGTTAAAGTAATTTTCAGCTAAAAGCATCCTATCTGATACATGGAGGACTCATCATCTCCATTTTGCAGACAGAAAACTGAAGCTAAACAGGGTTAAACAACTTGCTAAAATCCTGTAGACTTTTGTTTTAATACAAAGGAAATTCACTCCTTTAATAGTGATGTGTATATGCCTTATTTATGAAATCTTCTATGAGAATCTGAGCTCCTGACAGTCATCTCCTTTGTTAAAAACCAGTAGTAGGCAGCACCTGCACTGTACCTCCTAGCATTCAGCTGTACACGGGGTCAAATGATTCTGTAGTTGTTTTTCAAATGGTCATCTTTATCCACAATTAGAAAGTAAACTCTTTGAAGGCAGGTCCATAGCTCCCCTGGCCTAGCACAGCATTGGGGTACACAACAAATGCTTAATATAGACATGGAAAACTGATTGACACATGACTGAGTTTGGGTTGTACTAACACATTAATAATTTAATTTTATGGGGATAGTATAAGTTTAAAACTCTCTGAAGAGTCCTTTTTTTCTTTTAAGGGTGGCTGCCATACATTCATGCTCTATGTGATTGATAATAAAATTATACTAACTACAGCAATAATAGAAACTGCTATTTATTTAGTGCCTATGGGCCAAACCTCCTATGTGTGTGTCCATGTATTGATACACATACATATGTTTATATACACACACACATATATCTGCTTACATAGATATGTAATTTTTAATCTTCGTAACAGCCTTGTGAGGGACATATTATTATCTCCATTTTACAGATAAGGAAGCATTCTCTGAGAGAGCAACTTAATCATGGAACCCAAACAGAGTGGCCAAGTTCGAATTTAAAAACATATCCCTCTGGCTTCAAGGCCATACTTTTTCTAGTCTACCGTATTGTTTCCATTTATGCTGCCTTGACCTGTTTAGAAGCAAAGAAGGGATGGCATTGATGGTGACAAGTCCCTACTCCCGAATCAGCTCTGGATGAAATTCCAATAGGACCAACTGATGAGAAGTCTACTGCGTGAACGAAGGGAAGTGTTCACATGTGTCTGCATGGGGATTTATCACATTTCATTTAAGTCTGTTAAATGGTAAAAAGATTTCAGTCCTTTGTAACTTTCTACCACAAAATAAACGCAAAATTTTCTTCACCCACAGCCTTTACTAGACACCAAGACACTCAGTTTTAACTTTAGGTAAACAAAATGGATGGAAAAAAGACCCTAAATGTCCTCTGTACCAAACAGACCCTCATTGTGTGTGTATGTGTGCGTGTGTGCGTGTGTGTGAGTGTGATGTATTGGGGGAGGGCTGGCCTGCTCTCCCCAGGGGATGTGTCAGAATAGGAGTGGGGTGCCCCATACCATCTTTTCCCTCATTAAGTGCTCTAGTCACAGCTTGTGGAACCTTGAGTGTTTCAAGGGCCTATCCCAATATTTGGGTCCAAAAAGTAATTATCAGCTTCCATATATCAAAAGAAAACTACAATATTGATTTCTAGTTATTTAAATATTCATACAACATAACTGGCGACAACTCCGTTCATTGCCAATCTAAATATTCCTAAAAGTTTTGTTATTGAATGCGATTTTAAAGGTCTGATTTTCTCACTGCATAGGAATTCCTAAACATACACACTATTTGTAGGGGTGTCTATAATAGAGACTTCAGAGCCAATCATAGAATAAATGAGTTACTTATAGCCACATAATTTCAAAGCAAAATCCTTTCAAAAATGATTCCAGGGGCCAGCCCAGTGGCACAGTGGTTAAGTTCACGTGTTCTGCTTTGGTGGCCCAGGGTTCTCGGGTTTGGATCCCAGGCACGGACCAACCCACTGCTCATCAGGCCATGCTGTGTTGGCATCCCACATACAAAATAGAGGAAGACTGGCACAGATGTTAGCTCAGAAAACAATCTTCCTCAAGCAAAAAGAGGAAGATTGGCAACAGATGTTAGCTCAGGGCTAGTCTTCCTCACCAAAAAACCCCCCTAATAACCAAAAGTGATTCCAACAAAAAACATACTTTATATAGGATGTGAGTGCCTTTTGACATGTGATCTAATGTGGGTGGGAACCACCAGAAGTGTCCAGAGCCAAGGCCTGCTTTGTGGGCATGCAACCTGTGCATTAGCCCAGGGCGCCATGTTTAGGAGGGCCCTGAGACTGGTTTAATGCTCCGCTGTTGTCCTCTTGGAAGTCTTAACAATTTTTGAACAATGAGCACCACATTTTCATTTGCACTGGGCCCTACAAATTATGTAGCTGATCCTGTCCAGAAATTAATAAGGTTTTAAAACAGCCCTGGGTGGAGCTATGTATCATTATAAAACAATAAAGCCGTTGCTTCCTTATGCTTTGGCTTGTGTTTAGTTCCTGTGCTTAATTCATTTGAACAATGTTTGAGATTTTTGTATTTCTTACAGGGTAGCCCAGATTTTAAAAGCTGGGGACACTTTATACTACACGAAAAGACAAAACTCCCGTTAACCAGAGACACAGACCAACACTGGGAGGCATTACAAACAGCACCAAGAATTCATGAAAAATAAAGGGTACTTCAAAATTCAAGCCAGACTAAGCACTTCAAAAGGTATTGGAGGCCAAATTGCATCTAGGCTAGGACCCAAGTGTGAACAAACATTACCTCCACAAATTAAGTTTTAAATGGTTGCAGGACATTTTCATCCAGTTCAGATAAAGTTTTAAAATGATCGTATCTACAATCCATCAAAGTACTGTCTAGACAAAGGAGAGCATTTTCTGTTTGGGGAAGCCAGGGGAGGAAAAACCTTGGGGCCACATCCTGCTGATATCCTAGGAGACTCAATGGCAGGATAAGGCCCTGAGTGTTCAGGACCTGGCACAAACGACACTTAACCCTCCCCTTTCCTCCCACGCCCTGAGGAGTCAAGGGCCAGGTGAGGACATTGCCATTTGAGGACGTAAAAAGAGAAGCCCAACCTAGGGATTGGTAAGCAGGCATACACACCCTAGAAGTCTTGAATGCTCTTTGCACAGGATGAAGAGATGGTTAGCCAGGGGGAATGGTGTCATTCATCATCATCCTCATCAGTTTTATTATTTAACTGAAATTATTTTAACTTGCGGGCCTATTTTTTACTCTAAAAACTATATCTGCTCATCGTGGAAAATTTAGAAAATATAGAAAAAATGGAAGAAGAAATCACCCATAATTCCACTTCTTTAAGCAAAACCATTATATCATTAATACTTGGGTGTATTTCCTTCTGGTCTTTTTTCCACAATATTGTTTATTTTTACACAGATTGTGTAAAATATATATTCGTATTGTATATGTATAATTTTGTTTCCTTTTTCCTCCTAAGTGGCACAGCACAATCAGGATAAATAAAAAGTAGAAAATAAGATGGTTGAAATGAGGCCAAATACATCTGTTATATAAGAAGTTAAAATTGATTAATTTCACCAAATAAGAGAAAGAAATTGTCATGTTGGGTGAATAACAAAAGGCAGACCTATACTGTTTACAGGAGACAAAATTAAACCATAAGAAGCTATCAAGTTGAAAGAAAAAAAAAGGAACTTTAATTACATACCAGGTAATACCAGCTAAAAAATAGCAGAAGCCATAAAAATGAAAATATTACATATCAAATCTTGTGGGATATGGGTGAACCATAATTATCAGGAGTTATCTGGTATCTGTATCTGTTTTGCAACAAAATGGTTGTTCCAAATTCCTTGATATTCTTGGCACATGTTCCCACCCCACCCTGCCTCACCCATCTCAGCCTGTAACACACGCATATTTTTTATAACGGAATGATCAAAATAATCTTATTTGGATAGTTGCTACACAATGGTTACAGACAAGCATGTTCCTAATCCTTTCTACGTTAAAGAGATTATTCTCTTTAGACTTTCTGAGTGCATCAAAGGAAGCTATTGAAGGAAAGGTGAGTTTTCCTCCCATCCTTGGCCCCCTGGTTACTCTCTCCAGGGGGAACAATTGTTAAGAGTTGTAAAGTCTTTTGTTTATACACATACGTGGATGATATATGCAACTGTTTTTGGTCTTTCACAAATGAAACATATAGAAATACTATTCTCCCTCTTGCTTTTTTCAATTCATGATACATTTTGGACAGCCTTCCATATCAGCACAGAGAGAACTACCTCAATTTGTGTTTCCTTGGTGCTGTATTCACGCCCCACATTTATTTAACCATTCCTCCATTGATGAGCACACATGCTGTTTGTGGTCCTTGCTATTATAACCAATTCGATGCTAACATCTTCCTTCAGAGATGTTGACACAAATGCATGATTATGTCTTTAAGATGTATCTCTCAGTACATAGCTGTGTCTAAACACACGTCCATTAAAATTGTGACATTACTTTTTCCAGAAATTTTCACCAAGACTTATAAAGGTGACTGTTTCCATACCCTAGCCAACACTATACATTTTTTTATCTTTTGCACTCCATGAGGTGAAAAATTGTATCTCATTATTGCTTTAATTTGCATTTCTTTAATTATGAGCAAGGTTGGACATCTTTTCTCCAGTTAACTAATGATTTGCATTTTTCTGCCTATGAACAGCCTTTGGGATGTTTTGTCCAATTTTCAGTTGGGTCGTTTGTATTTTTCTTACTGATTTATACTGTATCATTGTAAATTAAAGGAAAATCTCCTTTTATCTGCAGCATAGCTTGTAATTAGTTTTTCCTGGCTTGTCATTTATATTTTGATTTTTCTTTATGTGATTTTTAACAGTTTTGTTCTCCATGGTGTCTGGGTTTATGTCTCTTTTAGAAAGTCTTCTCTAAGCCAAGATTATTAGAAACAAATCACCTATGTTTATTTCTAGGACTTTTATAGATTCATTTTTAAACTATTAAAATCTTTGATCGATATATATTTTTTCATGTAAGATGGGACACATGCATCAAATTTTGTCTTTTCCAAATAGTTAGCCTGTTACCACAACAGCTTTTCTTGAGGAATGTATCTGTTCTTCAATAGTTTGAATTGCTGCCTTTATCATACACAAAATTCCTTCACTCATTGTTGTTCAAAATTAAAGTCTATTGTATTTCATTACCGTGTTGGTGCGAAACTTTAATTATTTTAGCATAGGTTTTCACATTTCTTCTCTGAAGTGCCAACTCATTTCTAGACCCTTTCTATTTTCTTATCTTCAAGCACATTTATTCCTTAAGCCCTGGAATTTATTCTTGGAGCTTTTGTTTCAGACAGACCATATTTGATTTAATGAATTAGTATTTCCCATTTCACTCCAGATTACTGACATGTGCTGTCAGTGATTTCTGATGGAGGCTTGGCCCCTCAGGGCGAGACTACTCCTTAGGTAAATAGGTAGGTTCCACTGTCTTGGGAGAAAAACTACCTACCTTGGAATTTTCTCCATTGTGCAGGGAGGAGTTGCAAGACTAGTGTCTCCTAATTATGTAAATATATGGCTAGTGGGCCTCTGAGACCTGTAACATGATTTATCTTGCAGTAACCTTGATCGCTCAGCTTAGATCCACATAAGTTATTATATATGATGACTAGACCCATGTTTCAGGGAGTCAAGGTTAACTAGATTTTTTCTCTGTTGAGTGGCTTCAAGTCTCTCCTGTGGAGGAAGAGGGGGAGGTGGATCTGGTCTGAGAGGCAACAGACTCTAGAACATTCCAGATCCAGCCCTTCAGAAACTGGCCAGTATTGTGGGAAGTGGTTGGAGGGCCAATTCTGATTCCCCACAGTCCTGCCTTTAAAATTTTAAGAAGTTTCACAGTCCTTTTGTTTTTTTCCCAAGGAAGATTCACCCTGAGCTAACATCTGTGCCAACCTTCCTCTCTTTTGTTTTTTTGAGGAAGATTAGCCCTGAGCTAACATCTGCTGCCAATCCTCCTCTTTTTGCTGAGGAAGACTGGCCCTGAGCTAACATCCGTGCCCATCTTCCTCTACTTTATATGTGGGACACCTACCACAGCATGGCTTGCCAATTGGTGCAACCTTCGTCTATTTTGTCTGTGGGACACCAACACAGCATGGCTTGATGAAGGGTATGTAGGTCTGTGCCTGGGATCTGAACCCGTGAACTCCAGTCCACTAAAGCGGAGTGCACAAACTCAACCACTATGCCACTGGGCCAGCCCCTCACTGAACACATTTCCAGTCCTGATACTAGATTAGTCCAGTTAAATTAATTTCAGGAGGGAATGATGCAAGTGGGCTCCCAAAATTAGGCCTATATCGTGGAAAGAAGAAATCACATATTTAATAAGAAGAAGTTCTATGGAAACAAAAAGAAAAACAAGGTTAATACTTGGAGCAAATTATAAACCGGTTTCTAAGCCCAGGGTACAGCCAGTCAAGAGGATTTTTAGATGTCAGGCTTGAAGCATCTTTTGCAGCTTGAAATGTCTCTGATGATGTCATTGAGTGTTCAGGTATCCTTCTGAGTGACTTACATAGCAACAGGCAGGCTATCATGGTGATCTTTACAAAGTTTATATCAAGTTATCCAGCCTCAGTTTGTAGGGCTTCAGGAACAAGTGAGGTTTCAGTTCTCAATGATTTCAAATAAAAGTGATGGAAAAAATTGAAAACGTTAGTTTGGAGATTTGTAGGCAGTTATTTCAGGAGACTAGAAGAATTCAGGATCCAGTCCAGCTTACAAAGAGAAAACAAAAACCTCAAAGACAATTAACAGAACTAGAATCTAACATCCACAAATGTACACTATAGTTTCTACTGAAACATAATTTTTCTCTCTAAAATCATCCTCATTTTTACCAAAGATAGCTAAATTAAGAATAATTGGGTTGTAAAGTAAGTCTAGTTTCAATAAATTTGATCCCATTATTTACAAACGTACAGCAAGAATAGCTATTGATCATAGTGGCTTTTTTAAATCTTCTTTGCTGGAACTTTTTACGAGGAATCTCAGATTGAACTTTAAAGGCCTTTCAAGGCCAGGAAAGCCAAGGACTTGTCATCAGACTTTGCCTGTAATACCTACAGATTTGGTTGAATTTCTCTCTTTTATTGAGGTTTCCCAAAATAGTCTGAGGTTTCTTGCACCTGCCAGAGAAGTGATCTTCTTTACTCACCTGATAATGTTGCTGGAAACCCAGTAAACAAGGTACTAGGCCAATATTTCCAAGTGGCTTTATTTCATAAAGTCCAATCTTTGTTTCTCAAAAGCTGTCTGGTCATATCTGAGTTTATGCCTGTTTCTGTCAAATATGGCATTCCATTCAAAGCTTTGGTAATAGAACCAATGTTTCCAATTGTGTTCTAAGGAACAGATTCTTACTGAACTTATGGAAATAACTATATTGTCATGCAAATAAGAATATTCACTTGCTAAGTGTCTCCACATTCTGGAGGGATCAGGTAGGGAGAAAAAGATAAATGTTTCAATACTGCTTACAAAAGTATAATTTACCAAATTGCTATAAGCCATAGTTAGCTTAAGAGAAAAATTTTCCTTAAGTCTGAAAATTTCTTATAGAAATTACAGTTCAGTTTTATAATCTGAAAGTTCATCAGAAACCTGAATTCCAGAGAAAATGTCAGAGTCTTTTCCATGAATCTCTCTGAAAATGAAAACATTTGTAAAAGCAGAGTAAAACAATAACTGTAAATGACACAAGACATAGAAATGGCAATTGACAAAGAAACTTTGTTATTTTGTGACATATAACACCTCAGGATAACAACTAGAATTATGACTTATAATTTTTAAACACTTATATCAATATATCTACCCACACAATATCATAGGTCCCTATGAAACAATGCTTAGTTATCCATTTAACCATGGTGACAATGAAAACATGTTAGTTGAATGCAGAAAATTAAATAGCTGTAAGAAAAACCTTAGCACATGTGATTAAAGACATGATAAAAAAATACAGGAAATTTATTTTTTTACTTTTCTTTTTTGAGGAAGATTAGCCCTGAGCTAACATCTGCTGCCAATCCTCCTCTTTTTGCTGAGGAAGGCTGGCCCTGAGCTAACATCCATGCCCATCTTCCTCTACTTTACATGTGGGATGCCTACCACAGCATGGCTTGCCAAGCGGTGCCATGTCTGCACCTGGGATCCGAACTGGCGAACCCTGGGCCACCAAAGTGGAACATGCACACTTAACTGCTGCACCACCAGGCTGGCTCCAGGAAATTAATTTTGATAAAACACAAAAACCTTTCATAATTTCTTTACCAAGAACAGACTAAAAGTTTAAAAAAATTATTCTTTTAAGAGAGCAAGAACCAAATTTTAATTTTGTACCAGTTTACTTTTGATATTAAAACTTATTCACTTAATTAAACTTATTTCAATCTTAGCCAACTTGACCACGCACAACTCTTTCCTATGGGTTCCTTCTCCACAAACCTTCTACAACCTTTTCTTATTTTACATTCAAAATTTATCCCATGTCTTCTTTTTTTCCACCTAGTACTTTAGAACAAATTTATATTTCTTAACCAAAAAAATAAAATATTTCCATTTTTATAACTTTTTTACTGAAAACATACATCTTACATCTTACTTTCCTTGAATACAAATGTTTTCCTTAATTTTTAGTAAATTTAATCACATATATTAATTACAATTCTTAACCCTTAGAAACCTTAAGTTTTCGTGTGAACTAAAAAGTAAGCAATTATGAACTGTCTTTTACATTAGCATTCTGTGGTTTGGAAAATTTATAAATATTTTTCACAATTTCTAGAAACATGCTATTTTATAGTACAATCTTTTAAGAAAATACAAGATATGTTTTTAATAGACCCAAACAATTTTTACTTTAGTTGTAATAAGAAGCCAAAAGTAGGTAAACCTATATTTAATAATTAGTGTCTAATTTATATTATTCAGAAATGATTTAGATACTCAATGAATTTTTATCATTTAAGTTAACCTAGCAAAACTTCAAAGTTTCAGTTACCAAAGAGATTTTGGAAGTTATTTTAAGTACACATGTGATAAACTATAATTATTGCTAAAAGTTTATCTATAAACTCTTATGTCACTTACATCTAAGTCATTTGTTCCCAACAATTGTATTTAGATTATCTACAAAAATTTCATGAGACATTAGACAAAATTAGCTATCATTCTAAGCTATTTTTGCTGACAAATTTGTAACAGGGATAACATGAGCTTATTTCACTAGTAAACTCAGGCTGTATGTCTGCATCATATCTAATGCTGATAACTGAGGACATGCCTATTTATTTTATTTTATTTTTTTGAGGAAGATTAGACCTGAGCTAACATCTGCCACCAATCCACCTCTTTTTTCTGAGGAAGACTGGCCCTGTGCTACCATCCATGCCCATCTTCCCCTATTTTATTCGTGGGATGCCAGCCATAGCATGGCTTGGCAGGTGGTGCATAGGTCTGCACCCAGGATCCAAACTGGTGAACCCTGAGCCCCCAAAGCAGAAAATGCAAACTTAACTGATGCAACACCAAGCTGGCCCCAAGGACATGCCTATTTTAATCAAACCACCAAATTTGAACAAGCTTTCATTCACCAAAGATTATTTCATATCATGCTACCTTGAAAGATATTTGGGTTAGTTTCTTTCACATTTAGAAATAATTTATGTAGGGGCCAGCCCGGTGACTGAGTGGTTAAGTTTGCGGGCTCTGCTTCAGCAGCCCAGGGTTTCCCCTGTTCGAATCCTGGGCCTGGACATGGCACCGCTCATCGAGCCATGCTGAGGTGGCATCCCACATGCCACAACTAGAAGGACCCACAACTAAAAATACACGACTTGGGGCTGGCCCTGTGGCCGAGTGGTTAAGTTCGTGCACTCCACTGCAGGCGGCCCAGTGTTTCGTTGGTTCGAATCCTGGGTGTGGACATGGCACTGCTCATCAAACCACGCTGAGGCAACGTCCCACATGCCACAGCTAGAAGGACCCACAATGAAGAATATACAACTATGTACCGGGGGACTTTGGGGAGAAAAAGGAAAAAATAAAATCTTTTAAAAAAAATACACGACTATGTACCAGGGGGCTTTGGGAGAAAAAGGAAAAATAAAATCTTAAGAAAAAAAAAGAGGTTGCCCTACCCTTCCAGCTACATTTTTCTAATTGCTTCCTTATATCAGGGAAATTTTTAACTTAAGAGGTGAATCAAAAGATTTGTATGTCCTAAAACTTTCAGGACAATGTACCACATCTTTAAAAGTCTGCACAAAGCACTTAACAAAGGCCCTTTTTCTAAGTGTACAATTTATCCCTAGACCAATTTACTGGGTGGTGGGAGGAGCTTTTATTATCTTTTTTATTAGCACCTGATGTTAGCCTCTAGTTTTTATCTCCTATGGTGTGGCCTTAGGGCAACCCTATTGAGTTCCCTTTGGTATTTCCTTTGGTATTTGGTATTAATTCACGTTATCTTAAGGGCAGATTTATATACTGTCTTACAATCAGGCAGGGGAATCATCGCCCAGTGAGACACAATGTCTATCCACATAATACAATCTCTAATACCATCAGGCAAAAAGAGATGAAATCACTTCACATAGAGCCCATAAACATATCAATTTTCTGCAAAATTTCATCTGAATTCCATCAACTCATATCTCTAATCATAGCTTTCATTAGGATTTTATCAATAGGTCTTGGTCTTATAATATTAGATAGGGGAAGCATTTCCAATCTGACTTTTCTTTTTTTTAAAAGATTGACGCCTGAGCTAACATCTGTTGCCAATCATCTTTTTTTTCTCTCCCCAAAACCCCTCAGTACACAGCTGCATATGATAGTCGTAGGTCCCTCCAGTTGTGCTATGTGGGACGCCTCCTCAGCATGGTCTGATGAGCAGTGCCAGGTCCATGCTCAGGATCCAAAAAAGCAAAACCCTGGGCCACCAAAGCTGGAGCATGTGAACTTAACCATTTGGCCACGGGGCTGGCCCCCAGTCAGACATTTTTAAAATGTACACAGGCAAAGTTAATATAAACTCTCTCTATAACATTAGCTCAAACATTCCAACCTTTATAATCTTATCAACATTTATACATTTACATTTTCTCAGTTTAATTGTAGTCAGAGTCAGGGTCTGAAGATTAGTCATTATTATTTTTTTCTTTTTAATTTGGGCTTTTCATAGGTACCAATAAAACAATTATGATGAGAGATCTCAAAAATTTTCTTTTTCCAATTCAGAAGTTTTTCCAGTTTTAAATGATCCATCATTTGGCCACATTGATGAGTAGGATCATAATATCATAGCAACTCATACCAATAAACTTAACCATGGAGGCACGAGGTGTCCCCAAAAGAGATCCAGAAAGTTTACACCCAAAAATAGTCTAAGAAAGCAAAGGCCATCATTGAATAATAAGCAACAAAGTTTGAAACGACAAAGGCCCCTTATAAAAGGAACTGGGATCCCTTATGACAAACTTCTCTGAGAGCTGACACAGCTGGACAAAGAGAGTGTCCCCCAGAACCCCAGTCTATTTGAATGGCCTCCAAGATGTGTGCTAGTACATGCATCCTCTGGATGGCAGAGACCAGAAGGGTCACAAAACCAAGCTCTCAAGATACAGAACAAGACAAAAGAAAAAAAATCATCTTATATGTACATTAACAGCTTTAGCTAAGCCTTGGGTCTCTTGGAGCCAATTAATACCTAGGAGGGAGTTGCCGCAGGGTTGGGGAATGTGTGTGGTTTTAGAGAGTATTTCGTCATTGCACCGATATTTTCTTGAAGTTGGTGGAGGACCTGTGTTATCTACCCAATTTGGTGACCTAACTTATCCTATCATGGGAGACTTCTTGAGGTGGTGAGTGCCCTAATTGCTCTTAACTGCTCCACCCACGCTCACCAAATTTATGGCCTTTTTGGCTTCCAAGATGCCCTCAGCAACAGCTTTCACCTCATGCACATATTCCCAGACAACAGGCTTACAGATGCCTGCGTCTTGCCCTATGGTTTTTCCTTTTTATGACAAATGACAAAAAAAGAGACACAGAAAAATAGTGACTATTTCTGGGAGGAAAAGGATCAATTACCAATGAGTACTCAAACCAAATCCTTGAGTCGCTGAATCTAAGAAGCTAGTTTCACCAATATTTTCTCCAGCCAATCTAAATTTAGAAAAGGAAAAAAAAACCTCACCACTTTCACTTCTCTTGGACCCTTCAGGCAAGGATCTGGCAGACTGATGTGGTAAGAACTCTTACCTCCTGCTAACTCTTGTCAGGAGTCTAGGATCTCTCAGCTGTCCAGGAGCCAGCAGTGTCTAGCCAGTGAAATTTTATCTCGTCCAAGTTGCCAAACTGTAGGGGAGGAAGAGAAATCCTCTACTCTCTAGGTCCTTTTGGCAGGTCTATGAATTAAATTTACATGAGACAGAATAACAGAAGAAAATCAAACAAAGCTTTATAACATGTATACATGGGAGAGACCCAGGAAAACTGAGCAACTCTCCAGAACAGCTGAGGTTGCCAACTTAAATATTATTTTTAGTTGGGGGTAGTGGTTGGGACTTCAAGGGAGAGGAAGGCAATTAACATGGAGATGGAAATGCAAATGGACCAACTATAGACAATGTGACTTGAGACAGATTTTACATTACATTACAGTTATCTTATGGTATTACCTTCTTCCTGGAACAGGCCCTCCTATTTTAAATTATTTTAGGCAGTTGGGGGGAGGTCAAAGTTTTTTCAGAGTCTTTTGTTCTTAAAAATAATCAAGTCAAAGAGACACATTTTTGGGTGGCCAATTCTGATTCCCTACACATATATGGTATCCCCTACCCCTATATGGTAAAATATATATAATGTAAAATTCAACATTTTAACCATTTTTAAAAGTATATTGTTCTATGGGATTATTTACATTCACACTGTTGTGTAACCATCACCACCATCCATCTCCAGAACTTTTTCACCTTCCCTAACTGAAACTCTGTACCCATTAAACAACTCCCTATCCCCCCTGCTCTCAGGCCCTGGTACCTACCATTCTACCATTTCTGTCTCTATGAATTTGACTACTCTAGATACCTCCATAACTGGAATTACAGTATTTGTCTTTTTGTAACTCAATACTTCTGGCCACCAAATGTGTGGGTGTTTTCCCACAGCAAATAATTCTCCAACTCTCCAGACACCAACTGAGTATCCTACAATTTAACTCAATTTTGACACTATTGTGGGGGATTGGAATTGGCCACCCCAAGATATGTCTCTTTGGCATGAGGATTATTTTGGGCTGGTTGCTTTTAAAAACTAAAGACATGAGGGAAACTCTGAACAGTAGAAGTTACCCTTTGTTAAGAGACATTTACATTTGTAAAGGAAATCTCTGTCTGTAAAGGTGTCTCCCTCTCTGTACCAGGAAGGAGGGATAACCTTCTCTCCAGAAACTCTTAATCAATGTGGAAGGCAAGGACTTAAATCTGCATAATAACCTTACTCTTGTTTACTGTGCTTTTCTGGTAACTTCCCATAACTGACTCCCCCCATCCCCAACATCCTCCTTTGCCTTTAGCTGAGGAGGGTATTTAAGATGAGAACCTCCACCATTTTGGCAAGTTACTCAGTCTTCCTGGGTCTCTCCCATGTATACATGTTATAAAGCTTTGTTTAATTTTCTCCTGTTATTCTGTCTCATGTGAGTTTAAGTCATAGCATGGCCAGAAGGACCCAGAGTGGGTAGAGGAAATGTCTTCCTCCCCTACACTATCTACCTGGTGTTAGTGTTACATTCCACGGGTTAAGGGCTCAGTCCCACCAGACTACCCACCCCTGCTTCAGAAGCCAATTGCAAGTCCAGGTTGTCACTTGTGCCTCTGACCAACTGGGGTTCCCACAACTCCCTCCTCAAGTTTGGTGAGTTTCTAGAGTGGTTCACAGAACTCAGGAAAACAGTTTACTCACTAGATTACCAGTTTACTATGAAAGGATACAACCCAGGAACAGCCAGAGGGGAGAGATGCATAAAGCAAGGTATGGGGAAAGGGCATGGAACTTCTAAGCCCTCTCCAGGTGCATCCCTCCTAGCACCTGTGTTCACCCATCTAGAGGTTCCCTGAACCCCTTCAGTTAGGGTTTTTTATGGAGGCTTCATTGCACTGCCATGATTGATTACATCATTGGCTGTTGGTCATTGAACTCAATTTCCAGCCCCTCTGTGGAGGGGTAGGGAGTGGGGCTGAAAGGGCCAAGCCGCTAACCATGTGTTTAGTTTCCTTGATAACCAGCCCCCATCCTTAGGACTTTCCAAAAGTCACTTCATTAACATAAACTCAGGTGTGGTTGAAAGGAACTCGTTGTGAATAACAAAAGACACCTTATTATCACTCTTGCCTTTAGAGCTCCTAAGAGTTTTAGGGGTTCTGTGCCAGGAACAGCATGAAGGCCAAATCCATACTTCTAATTGTTGTGTGTTGATTGATTTGATTTCAAATCCACTTGTTTATGACTTATGTGAAGTTGTTTTAATCCACTTGTTTAGGACAAAGAGAAAAAAAGTTGTTTTGATGTAAGAATGAAGTAAGTAGTGTCAGGATGTCATCATCTCATCCGTGGTAGATAAGAACTCAGTAACTCAGCTGCTATAAGTATTTCATAGATTTTTTTTAAAAGATTCTTTTCTCTGCCTTTAGAATTAAACATAGAATCAATCAGCTTACTTACAATATGCATCCAACCGTGACTGCAGAGGCACCTCCTCTGGTCTCCTTCATGCTCTATCTTTGCCTTAGTTGCAACATTGCTAATATTAGCATATAAATTTTCTCCATCTTCCATTTATTTCTTTTAAACAATGCAGGACAATGTAACAAAACACTCAAATGGATCTACAAACAAGTGTCATAGTACAGAGATGGTTGTTTTGTGGAAACTCAATAAGTCGACCGGTAGGCAGAGATGGACGGCAATGCTTGATATTTAGTTGCTGAGTGAAAGTCTACATTTGAAATAAGAAAAGTGGTTTTGATGCGGGGTCGGTGAGCCGAGGAGTGGAAAGAAAGATTTCTTAGAGTCTCAAGATCTGGCAGTAGTGCTCTTTTATTTAGAGAATAGTGTGGAATAGCATGGGGACAGGACCCATGGGCAGTCAGAGCTTCTGCTGCCGCCGCTTCTGCTGCCCCCGCTGGCATGGGGACAGAGCCCATGGGCAGGCAGAGCCGCTGCTGCTGCCCCCGCTGGCATGGGGACAGGACCCATGGGCAGGCAGAGCTGGTGCGTGGGGACAGGACCCACGGGCAGTCAGAGCTCCTGCTGCTCCCAGTTGAGTGTTAGAGCTAAATTTAAGGCATAGGTATGTGAGTTATCTCTTTACAAGACAAAGAATACGTAAAAAAGTTAAAATGGTAGATAAGAATCAAACCGGATTGAGTAAATGGCAGAAGTCACCGCTTGAATTTTATCCTCGGCTAAAGACAAAGGAGGATTTGTGGGGGGGAGGGTCAGTTACATGAGGTTGCCAGACAGTAAACAACTTAAGTTCTTGCCTTCCCCATTAAGAGTTTCCAGAGATAAGGCCATCCCCCCTTCCTCCTGGCTCAGCAAGGGAGGCATGGAGATTTCCTTCACAAATGCAATTGTCTCTGATCAAAGGGCAAACAAATTCCACTCCTTGGAGCCTGCTTCTTATCTGTAGTTTTAAAAGTAACCAGCCTAAAGATCCTCATCATAAACTGTTTTAAAATTAAGCAGCCTAAAAATCCTCATCAGTTTGAGGTTAGCGGAGTCAAGGGTGAGGTCCCAGAGGACACACAGACGTGTGCTAGAGTAGCCTGCCTGGCTGGTTTGATTAATGACTAGAGACTTAAGTAGCACAGCTGTTGGAAAATGAAAAATCACACACACATACACACCTGTTGGTGAAAGGTGTGAAAAAGTGAAAAATTCTGGACCCGAATTTGGTCTAGTTGGGGTCCAGGGCAGGCCACCCCAAAATATCCCACAATGGCATATTGATTATTTTGAATTAAAGTTGCCTAAGAAGCAAAAAGGGCATTCTGACCCTCCTGCTTCTGTTTCCCCTGAGAGCAGGAAATGAGTCTCCCACGTGAAAGGTGCTCTCCCTGCATCCTTATCCCCAGAGCTGGGGATTCAGGGCCCAGAAGCTGCATAAACAAACCTTGCTCAATTACTACCTCAAGTCTAAAGTCAGCTTCAATTCCTCACTATTTACGTACCCCAAACCCAAGTTTCTTTGTCCTGTCAATTCTTCACAAATTTGTTTCTTTGCGTAAAAGATACATATACTGCCTGCTTTGTTCACTCTCTGAGCATCATTTCCTTATGATCTCTCATATGTACTTATGGCTAATACCTTTTATTAACTCAACTGTGGGTTGTTTCTGGGTTCCTAACATTTGACTGTGAATGCAAATAATCCATAATCAATGCAGAAATGAAAATTTGGATGAGTTTATTCTGAGCCAAAATGTGTGGACCATGGCCTAGGGCCTTCCCAGGAAGGAAGAGCCCTCAAGATCTGGGGTGTACAGAGCAGTTATATATTCTCAAAGAGGATGTTTCACATATGATTGAAATGTCCCTTTTACAATAGTCATGAGATGGCTCTGTCTGCACAGCAATTGATGGACGACACAGCAGGTCTGCTGTCTCGGTGGACACAGCAGGGTGGCAGTTCTGTTGTCTTGAACTGGGTGGTCACAGTTGAGCACAGCAATCAGTTCCTAGCCTAAGGAAAGATGCTTATTCTTAAGGAAATGCCAATGTGGGGAGAAGTTGCCCCTTTATCTTAAGGCCATTTGTTCTTGTCTTTGGGATATAGCAAACGCTTAAGCAGATAGACAATGCATAATCAACAGCCATGGCAGGCCCTTTTGGAAAAACAAAGTCAGGCCAAATTAGGTTTACACCAAATGGCTTCCTCATATACTCCAATATATCTCATTGCTTGCCATTTCTATCTGTCATGACTATGTCTGTGCTCTGGTAAGTAAGGATATTATTCTTTTTTATTGCCTGCAGTGGGTTTCACTGGATTCTGCCAGGTGACAGTATTTTACCACTGACTACAGTCTACCAAATGAAGGAACCAAGATAAGGTGGCAGCTTTGGATAAGAAGCAAGCAATATGTTAATCTGGTCTTGTGTCAATTTTATTATTAGTCCAGCCATAAGAATCCAAGAAAAGAAGGGGATTTTCCCGTGCCCCAACAGTCTCAATTTAGAGAGAGGAGCATCTCTCACTGAATACTAGCAAACTATACCACGTAGTTTGATTCTGAACTTTGCATAGATACGTGACATAGGGTTAAATGTACCCTTACAGACCAGCTCATTTGAAGAGGTGACGCGTCAGACTTTCTGACCAAAACTACCAGCTTTGGACCAAAGGCCAGCTATGTGTTCTCACTTGCTTCCTATCCAAAGCCATCCAGCCTTCAGGGCTGTAAAAGTGAGTCAATATACAAGTCAAATAGCTGGCTGATCCTGAGTCTTCAGGTAAGGTGACAGACAACATGTGGCTGTCATGAAAGAGAAGAGAATGAATAGAAATGGTGGCAGAGTCTAATACCCTCTCTGCAAGAAGACCTCACAGCTTCTCTGTTGCTTTCATCACAACACTCTCAAGATAGGACTTTCGTAATTTTTCTGCTTCCATTTCGGCCACTGTTCAAAGCTTGCAATACCATTTTCTCTCTTCCTCTTGCACAATTGTCCTTTCACTTACCTCTTCTTGAATGCTCTTCCATAATTCATGTAGATCTGAGTTTCTGACATTACTTTCCTTCTCTCTAAAGAACTTCTTTTAACTTTTTTCGCAAGGCAGATCAACTGGCAAAAATTTTCCTCAGTTTTTGTCTGAGGAAATCTTTATTTCCCCTTCGCTTTTGAAAGACCATTTCACAGGGTACAGAATTCGAGGCTGGTGGGTTTTTTCTCTCAATACTTTAAAATTTTCACTCCACTTTATTCTTGGTTGCATAATTTCTGACAAGTGGATGTAATTCTTATCTTTGTTCTTCTGTAGACAAGGAGTTTTCCTATAGTTTGAAAATTATATGTATTATATGCCTATTGGTAGGTTTTTTTGGCATTTATCCTGCTTGGTGTTTTCTTAGCTTCCTAGGTCTTTGGTCTGGTGTTTGACATTAATTTGGGGGAAATTCTGTCATTATTGTTTCAAATATATCTTCTGTTCCTTTCTCTCTTTCTGGTACTCCTATATGCATATGTTACACCTTTTGAAGCTGTCTCATAGTCCTTATATATTCTGTTCTTTTTTCGGTCTTCTCTTTTGCTTTTGGTCTTTGAGGATTCTATATATTCTTTAGCTCAGAGATTCTTTCCTCATCTGTGTCCAGTTTCCTAATAAGCCCATCAAAGCCATTCTTCATTTCTGTTACAGTGTGTGTGTTTTTTTATCTCTAGTTCTTTCTTAGGGTTTCTTTTGGTTCTTTCTTAGGATTTCCAAGTCTCTGCTTACATTGCCCATCTGTTCTTGCATGCTTTCTATTTCCTCCATTAAAGCCCTTAGTCTACTAGTCATAGTTTTTTCAAATTCCTGGTCTCATAATTCCACCATCCCTGCTGTGCCTGGTTCTGATGCTTACTCTGCCTCTTCAAATTGTGCTTTTTGCCTTTTGGTATGCCTTGTAATTTTTTCTTGATAGCCAGACATGATGTACTGGGTAAAAGAAACTGATGTAAAAAGCCCTTCATAACGAGGTGGTGACGTGGTGGGGGGGAGGTAATTCTATAGTCTTATGATTAGGTCTCAGTCTGTTAGTGAGCCTGTGCCGCTGGACTGTGAACTTCACATGTGTTTCTCATCCTTCCCCTCCTTATGTGGGACAGGGTGTCTAGAGCCAGCTGGAGTTGAGTATTTCCCTTCCCCCAGGTTAGTTAGGCTCAGATAACACCTCAACAGGTTAGGCTCTACTTAGCTAGTTTCCCCTGAGGGAGGCCTTCTTAAGAAGAACTGAGTGTTCTGGTATATTTCAAAATGGTTCCTTTCCCCCTCCCCCTGCAGGAAGCCTGTGGGGATGTTCTCTGATATCTACAGAAAGAAACTGGTGGAGCCCCTGGAGGTAAATCTCATAATATAGGGAGGTCTCTCCTAGACTGGGCCTCTCCTGGAGTTTTTACCTCTCAGACTTGTTCACACTGAGCCAGTAATTTGTCAATTATAGTTCCGGTTTTCCTGCCCCGGGCACTGGTTCCCTTGGTGGTTCCGCTCTGAGTCTGCTCTGGGAGGCCTCGACTCCCTGTCTGCCTCCCCAGTCTTGGGGGAGGTGGTTTGCCCCATGTCCTCCCCTCTCTTACAGGTCCAAGAAGAGTTCTCTCTTCTCTTTTTTTTTAAATCTACACTCTCCCCCAAGTTATCTTATCCAATGCCATAGATTTTTTGCTTTGTTTTTTTTGCTCCCAGATTTGCACAAGGCTGGCCCTTCCTGGTTTTCATGTTTCAGCTCAAGTTTCTCTTCTGAGCAGAGTTCTTGACTTCCTAACTTAAATCAAGGCTTCCCGTCTGCCTCCAAGTACTCTCTTTCACTTCCTATTTATTTTCTTCATAGCCCTAATCAAATCTGAAATTATCTTCATTTGCTTGTTTACTGTCTATCTCCCATTACTTGAGTGTAAACACCGTGAGAAGATAAACCTCATACACCTTGTTTACCATTCATCCCCAGTGCTTTGAAGGGTAGCTGATGTATGGTAGGTGTTCAAAAAGTACTTGTTTAAAAGTGATTCATGATTTATTTAATCATTCTGCTATTGCTGAGCTTTTAACTGTTTCTAAATTCTATTATAATAAGCACTGCTCTGATAAACATATTTATACATAAATAAATTTGTACATAAATTATTGTCTATACTGACTTTCTCCCTTAATAATCCTATAAGTGGAATTCCTATAAGTAAAATTATTGACTCAAAGAGGATGATTTTTTTTTTTGAGGAAGATTAGGCCTGAGCTAACACCTGCTGCCAAGCCTTCTCTTTTTATTGCTGAGGAAGACTGGCCCTGAGCTAACATCCGTGCCCATCTTCCTCTACTTTATATGTGGGATGCCTACCACAGCATGGCCTACCAAGGGGTGCCATGTCCACACCTGGGATCCGAACCAGTGAACCCTGGGCCGCCAAAGTGGAATGTGAGCACTTAACGGCTGCGCTACCAGGCTGGCCCCAGGATGAATATTTTTAAGGCTCTTTTTTTTTTTTTTTTTTTAAAGATTTTATTTTTCCTTTTTCTTCCCAAAGCCCCCTGGCACATAGTTGTATATTTTCAGTTGTGGGTCCTTCTAGTTGTGGCATGTGGTACGCTGCCTCAGCACGGCCATTTCTGCACCCAGGATCTGAGCCAGCGAAACCCTGGACCACGGAAGCAGAGCATGCAAACTTAACTGCTCGGCCAGGGGGCCAGCCCCCAAGGCTCTTAATAGATATTGCCAAATTGCTTTCTGAAAAGGCTATTCTAATATACTTTTTTTTTTGGTGAGGAAGACTGGTCCTGAGCTAACATCTATGGCAATCTTCCTCTATTTTTTGTATGTGGGATGCCACCACAGCATGGCCTAATGAGTGCTGTGTAGGTCTGCACTTGGGATCTGAACCTGTGAACCTGGGCTGCCACACTAGAACTTAACCAGGCCAGGCCCCCAATTTACATTTTACCAATAGTATATTACAGTGCCTATTACCCTTTGCCTTCATTATCCTGTTTTTAAAAAAATCTTTGCTAATTTGATAGATGAGAACAAATATATTTGTATATTTATATTTATTATTTGTATTATTTTGCTGTATTTCCTTTTTACCTATTCTTTTTCCAGATGGTGAGCCTACCAAAAGCAGGGATTTCATCTTTTTAGGTGTATCCTTTTCTGATGACATCTTGGTCACTTTTAGCAGTTTCTGGACAACTCATCTTAGTAATGGACTAATTTTCCAAAAGACTGAAAACAAGATAACTCGAGCTTCCAGTATTATTATCACATCTTAAAGGATGACCAAATAGAATATACTGACCTAAACTGGCCTTTGTAAGCAGTTTTACTTAATTTTTTATACTAGTGGCTTTCTATGATAGTGTCATAACACACACTGAGGTCAAATGGGAAGTGTGAAGGAAGTAATTACTAATAAAGTCCTGAAGTCTGAGGCTGACTTCTTTTCATAAATTAGAGCACACTCAAGGTTATTGTATAACATGAACGTTATCCATTTGCTTCTTGAGTGGGAGAGAAATTAATGGTGTTAGAGCCTATCCATTGGCTACAGCAGTGCTGTCCACATAAATACAAAGTGAGCCACTTCTGTAATTTTAAATTGTGTAGTAGTCATGTTAAAAAGTAAAAAGGAACAAATGAAATTGAAATTCATGTTAGCAAGATATTTAAAAACCAATGGTCAGGGCTGGCCCCATGGCTGAGTGGTTAAGTTTGCACGCTCACTTCTGCGGCCCAGGGTTTCACTGGTTTGGATCCCGGATGCGGATATGGCACCGCTCATCAGGCCAGGCTGAGGTGGTGTCCCACAACCAGAAGGACCTACAACTAGAATATACAACTATGTACTGCGGGCTTTGGGGAGAAGAAAAAGAAGAAGAAGAAGAAAAAAATTGGCAACATATGTTAGCTCAGGTGCCAATCTTTAAAAAAAAAAACCAGTGTGTCCAAAACACTATCATTTCAACATGTAATCAATGTTAAAAGTCATTAGTGCGACATGAAAAATTGTTTTTGTACTGTCTTTGAAATCCGCTGTGTATTTTACACTTATAGCACATCTCAGTTCAAACCTTCAGGCATTTCAAGTCCTCAAAATCCACATGTGGATAGCACTGCTGGATTGGATAATCCAGAGTTTACAGTACCAGGACTGTTTGGTTTTTTTTTGAGGAAGATTAGCCTTGAGCTAACTGCTGCCAATCCTCCTCTTTCACTGAGGAAGACTGGCCCTGAGCTAACCTCCATGCCTATCTTCCTCTGCTTTATATGTGGGACGCCTACCACAGCATGGCTTGCCAAGCAGTGCCATGTCTGCACCCGGGATCCGAACCGGTGAACCACGGGCCGCTGAAGCAGAACATGTGCACTTAACTGATGCGCTACCGGGCTGGCCCAAGTACCAGGACTTTTATGGGTGAAAAGCAGTGAAGATATTTTTCAGTATCTGGAAGGACGTTTCTGATGGGAATCTTAGTTTGGGTTCCCACAGTAGCAGACTTTGAGACAAGGATTTGAGTGGAAGTAGCTTATTTTGGAAAACACTTGTAGGCAGCAGAGAAGTGAGACAAGAAAGAAGTGAGAAAAGAAGGAAGCCAATAAGCAGTGTGTTAGCAAGCAAGGTAGTGCTTAGGTAACCGGGCTCCATCCTGCTGGGTAACACTGGGAGACAGAATTATTTCAACTGACTGGGGCATGTATCTACCAACTCCCCATCCATCATTGGTTGGGGGTTCACAGAGTTACAGCGTTTTGGCTTGCCTTGCATATGGCCCCAAAGTGCCTCCACAGTTAGAAAAAGGCCCTTAAGCAGAGTTGCAGATAAGCAGTAAGCTGTCTTAGTCCTGAAGAGGTGCCCAGAGGATATGAGCTGAAAAGTAATAGCTTCTGCTACAGCAGCTCACACAATCTAAGCAGGGATCCTTTAGCTTCAGGAACCCCAGAGACTCTGATGCCACCAAGACCCTCCTTTATTCACTCACCTGTTTCACTTATGTATCCCTAGCTTCTGGAACAGTTCTTGGCACACAGGTGTTTAAAACATAGCTGTTGACTGATGACTTTCCTTTGGGCAGCTGCATTATTCTTTCAGGCGTCTCCATCATAATGGAGACATGGCTACTAGCAGTTATGGGTCATATCTTTAAAACTCATTGATCAGAAAGGACAGTGAGGCTTTCTCTTTCTAGTTCCAGCCAAATTCTCAAAAAAGAAAGCTAGTTGGCCTGGCTTGGGTCATGAGCTTATCTCTGGGATAATCCCTTTGGACACACCCATGGCATATTACGATTGGCTAGATTTGAGTCATGTGCCCACCCCTGAGGTTAGGGAGGCGAAGACTATTACTATAAGGTAGTGGAATGACAGAGCAAGTGTCACCATATCTGGAACTATGGATGCCCAGTGGAGTATGTTCAAATTGTGAATGCCCGGGGCTGGCCTGGTGGTGCAGTGGTTAAGTGCACACGTTCTGCTTCAGCGGCGCAGGGTTCGCCGGTTTGGATCCCGGGTGCGGACATGGCACCACTTGGCAGGCCATGCTGTGGTAGGCATCCCACACATAAAGTAGAGGGGGATGGGCTGAGGGCCAGCCTTCCTCAGCAAAAAGAGGATTGGCAGCAGATGTTAACTCAGGGCTAATCTTCCTAAAAAAAAAAAAATTGCGAATGCCATTTGTCCCATATGTGTTGGAGAAAAATGCTTGAGGACAAGCACTGCCTTAGCTGAAGCATTTTAGTACTGCATTATTAGCTCTTATACTTACTGCAGATTTAACATTTGATGCTTTTGACTATTTGAGAGGGATCCTGTAGATACTTTGCAGAGGCACAAATTTGTATCACGTGCCCCCGAGGTTTGTTTGGGAATGAATCATCAAGCACAAGATCGAATCTCTCCCTAGGTGTTCTCCCCTCATCCTTACCAGACTCAATGACCAGCTTCATTGACTCAGCATCATATCTGCAATCTTCAATGTTCATCCATGTTGTAGCATGCATCATATTTCATTCCTTTTTATAAAATGCCAAATAATATTCCATTGTATGTAATGCTACATTTTACTTATCCATTCATCAGTTGATGGACTTTTAGTCTCCCCCTCCACCCTTTTGGCTTTTATGAATAGCTGCGATGACATCTGTGTGTAAGTTTTTGTGCCGACCTATGTTTTCATTTATCTTAGGTACATAACCAGGAGTGGAAGTGCTGGGTCAGATGGTAACTTCATGTTTAACTTTTCGAGGAACTGCCACACTGTTTTGCACAGAGGCTGTACCATTTTACATTCCTTCCAGCAATGTATGAGGGTTCCAATTTCTCCCCGTCCTCTCCAATACTTGTTACTGTCTTTTAGTTATAGTAATAGAACAATTTAAGATCAGTAAACAGCCAAAGCAATCCTGAGAAAAAAGAACAAAGCTGGAGGCATCACAATCCCTGACTTCAAAATACACTGCAAAGCTATACTAATCAAAACAGCATGGCACTGGCACAAAAACAGATACACAGATCGATGGAATAGAACTGAAAGCCCAGAAATAAAACCATACATCTGTGGATAGCTAATCTTTGACAAAGGAGCCAAGAACATACAACAGAGAAAGAAAAGTCTCTTCAATAAATGGTGCTGGGAAAACTGGACAGCCACATACAAAAGAATGAAAATAGACCATTATCTTGCACCATACACAAAAATTAACTCAAAATGGATTACAGACTTTAATGTAACACGTGAAACCATAAAACTCCCAGACGAAAATATAGGCAGTACACTCTCTGACATTGGTCTTAGCAGCATCTTTTTGAATACCATGTCTACTCAGGTAAGGGAAACAAAAGAAAAAATAAACAAATGGGACTACATCAGACTAAAAAACTTCTGCAAGGCAAAGGAAACTATGAACAAAATGAAAAGACAACCCAACAACTGGGAGAAAATATTTGCAAATCATATATCCAACAAGGGGTTAATCTCCAAAATATGTAAAGAACTGACACAACTCAACAACAGAAAAACAAAAAACTCGATTAAAAAATGGGCAGAAGATATGAACAGACATTTTTCCAAAGAAGATATACAGATGGCCAGCAGGCACATGAAAAGATGTTCAACATCTTTAATTAGATGTTCAATGTCTAATAATTAGGGAAATGCAAATCAAAACTACAATGAGGTATCACCTTACATCTGTCAGACCGGCTGTAATTAACAAGACAAAAAAAAAAAACAAACTTTGGGGGCCAGCCTGGAGGTGTAGTGACTAAATTTGTGTGCTCCACTTCAGCTGCCCAGGGTTAGCTGATTTGGATCCTGGGTGTAGACCAACACACTGCTCATCAAGCCATGCTGTGGCAGCATCCCACAAAGAAGAACTAGAAGGACTTACAACCAGGATATGCATCTATGTACTGGGGCTTTGGGGAGACAAAAAAAAAGGGGAAGATTGGCAACATATGTTAGCTCAGGGCCAATCTTCCTCACCAAAAAAACCCAAAACAACAACCTGCATAAAAAAATAACAATGCATACTTTAAAAAAAAAAAGGAAATAAATGTTGGAGAGGATGTGGAGAAAAGGGAACCCTCATACGTTGCTGGTGGGAACGCAAACTGGTGCAGCCACTATGGAAAATAGTATGGAGATGTCTCAAAAAAATTAAAAATAGAAATATCATACTATCCAGCTATCCCACTATTGGGTATTTATCTGAAGAACAAGAAATCAACAGCACAAAGAGATCTATGCACCCCTATGTTCACTGCAGACATATTCACAATAGCCAAGATGTGGAAGCAACTCAAGTGCCCGTCAACTGATGATTAGATTAAGAAGATGTGCTGTTTATATATAATGGAGTACTACTTAGCCATAAAAAAGACAAAATCATCCCATTCATGACAACATGGATGTAACTTAAGGGTATTATTTTATCTTAAGCCAGACAGAGAAAAACAAATACCATATGATTTCACTCATATGTGGAAGATAAACTAACACATGGATAACGAAAACAGATTAGTGGTTACCAGAGGGGAAGGAGGTGCAGGGATGGGCCAAAAGGGTAAAGGGGTACATATGTATGGTTACGGATTAAAAACTAGATTATTGATGGTAAGAACAATGCAGTCTATACAGAAACTGATATATAATAATGTACACTGAAAATTACACAATGTTATAAACCAATATGATCTCAATAAAAGAATTTTCAAAAAAAGACCAGCCAAATTGTTAAAAAAAAAAAAAAAAAGAAAAGATCAGTAAACAAGTGCAGACAGAGGTCTTATGACATCTTCCCCATCTTTACCAGCTCCATGCCTGGCCTAGTGGTCAAGTACCTAGAAGGCATTCACTAAACGTTTGTTGAATGAATGAAAAAGCCACCCTTTTCTTTGTACATTGCCTTAGGTTTTACAAAGTGCTTCCCCAAGTTGTGAGACTCACACTAACCCTGTAGGAAGTGGGAAGAGTGGGGATTCTGATCCCCATTTTAGACCCAAGGATAGTAAAGTTCAGACAGATTAGGTAATAAGTGAAAAGTCTAGCTCTCTGGTCCCCTGGCTCCATATCCAGTCTTCTCTCTACAATTCAACACTAGTTCTCAGTATCTCTTCTAAACACCGTATTAGTTAACGTCAGAAAAGAATGTTAAGAAGTTTCAAAAGATCTTAGTTAAAAAAAACTCAGCGGAAGCTGAAGGGACTGAGTGTTTCTGGCAGTTTGGGGACTGCTACTTATGGTTCTGAGATCTGTGGGGACTAGAAAGAGCAGGCTGGGACAGACTCACAAGGGGAGGCACCAGACTTCTCACTTTCTTCATCTTTGAAGTAGAATTGGTAGCTGAGCATTTACAGGGCTGGAAAATTTAGGGAGTTTCAGAGAGTACTGTAAATCAGGTATGGGCTGATGATTTAGAGTATAGATTGCATTATCTGAGAAAGAGCTAATACAGAAAGGTAATTGAATAATCGTAGTTTTCTTACAGTGTTCAGCTCTAACTGTCTTTCCTTTTTGTGGGGGAAATTCTCAAACATCATGAAATAGCAAGAAAAGAGCTTTAATAAACCTCCAACACCCATCAGTTGAAAAGTATTCTCAATATTTTGCCATTCTTGTATGCTTGACTTTTAAAAAGTGTTTGAATATAGTAAGGCTTTCTTTAAAAGCCATTTTTTCCCCAGTTTTATTGAGGTATAATTGACAATTAAAAATTGTATATATTTAAGGCGTACAACCTGATGACTCGAAATATGTACACATTGTGAAATATTCACCACAACCGAGCCAACCAACACATCCCTCACTTCACACCTTAACCATTTTCTTATTTCTTCTTTTTTATGTTGATAACTTCTAAGATCTACTCTCTTAGCAAATTTGAAGAACACATACAATATTGTCAATTATAGTCACATTGCTGTACACCAGTTCCCCAGAACTTATTCATCTCGCATACCTGAAAATAAAAGCCATTATTAATGACATCATTTCAGCTAATGTGCATGGAAATTGTCAGAGAATAATAATCTTGTAACAAGCACCACAAACTCGTAACCTTTGATCTTTCTTCATTTAGAGTTGAAGGGAAGAGAAGCTGTTGACCTGGTAAGATGGCCTCGCCAATAGGTGAAAACTTAGTGGGAGTCCAAGATTTTGTTCCCTCAGTCCTACAATCATGCCTTCATTCAACCAGCGTATTCTAGGCAGCTTTTAGGCACACTGACCATCCACCAGTGAGACAGACCATGCAGGACTTGGACTTGAGTCCAAATTGGGTTTCATCAGGTTCTGTCCTTGAGCCTCATCTTTCTCATCTGTAAAATAGGGACAACAATACCTTTTTGACTGGGGCATTGTTAGAGATCAAAGTAAGGTAAGGTCCCCAGAAATGCGCATAACCCGTGTTCTGTAATGTATGTTCTGTTTGTTACTGTTATTCTGCTAGGCTTTGAGGGAATGATGAAAGAAATCACAAGGCGGAATCTCTCTGCTCATATCCCCCTTTCCCAGTCTAAGAGGGTAGCAAAAAAGCTCTCAGAGGTTCCCCTGTACAATGCAACATGTGAGATACCAAAACTCTGCCCCCAATGACGTGTATTCATCCTTCAAAATCATTTGAGTTGTTCTAATCTTCTGTTACCTTTCTTTAGGTCTTGCAGCTCTACAAAGATAATCTGCTAAATCCTGCTGTTGTCTGAGGTCAAATGTTTGGCCCGCAGGTTGGAGAACAGCCCGTAGGTTGGACAATCTCCCACAGCACACCCTTTTTGGTCCTGATGAGGGCAGCGAGCCCAGAAGGCGGGCTGCTGAAGCTGTCAGACAGCTTCCTCCTGGTCTTCTGAGAGCCGCAGCCAAGGGGGCGTTTCTGAGCAGCAGGGGCGGGCGGCGCCGGCGCCTCCCCGCTCCACCTTCTGGGTGGGTGTCTTGGCTCCGAGCACCAATTTCGGCAAGTTTGCAGTCAGGTGCCAGCACGTGGACGCCTCCGCGCCGCACCGAGCGTGCTCAGCCCACCCACCTCCATCCACCGGCGCCAGCCGCCTCCCTCGCATCTGCGCGGGGCTCTGGGCAGCGGCGGCCCAGCTCCCGGCTCCCGGCTGTCGGCAGGCGGACCGGGAGGCGGGAACGGGGCGGGCTGCCGGCGCTTCGCTCCCGGAAGCGGGTGGTTGTCAGGCTCCCGCCGAGCGGACCGAGCTCCAGCATCCCTGCCCGCGCCTCCAGGAGCAGCGAGAGCCGCACCGCCGCCCTCAGAGCGCGACCCCGGCTCGCGCCCAGCCCGGCCGGCAAGATGCTGCATGTGTACTCAGAGGGGAAGCCCAACCCGCTGCAGGACGCGAACCTCTGCTCGCGCGTGTTCTTCTGGTGAGCCCCCCGGCCCGAGCTGCGACACCCCGCCGCCGCCGGGCCCGTGCCTGACGCTGCCCGCGCCTTTTGGGGGTGGAGGGCCGAGGGTCTGGGCCAGGGAGCGCTTTCTGCCGGCGCCCGCACCGCCGGGCTTCTTGTTGCCACTGGCGCACCCCCGCCAGCCGGCTGCGTGGTCCCCGCCTGCGCCCCCGCGCGCGGGAGTAGGGCCGGGAAGCGGGGCCGGGGGACCTGGTGGCGGGGGCGCGGCGTCTCCCTGCCTTGCCGCTCGCGGCTCGGTCCACCTCCAGTGCCCAGGAGGAGGAGGAGCAGCAGGAGCACGAGGTGGGGAGACAGAGAACCGAGGCTGCCTCGGGGAAATCACTGCCCAGTGGGAGACAGACTGGCCCTCCCACTCTCTGTCCTGGCCGGCTCGCCGGTACCGCGCGGGGATTCGCGGGGCTCCTGAACTAAAGCTGCACCCTTTTTTCTCCGAAGCAAGCAGTTTCTGAACAGCTTGCTTTATCTAATCTCAATCAAAGCATACTTCGTACCCTGGACCATTGCCATCTCCCAATAGTGTCCCCACCTCTTCCGATATTCCTTACGTGACAGCTGGGTTTCAACTCCACTGGCCTTTCTCTGTGTCTCTGACCATGTCTGTCTGCCCGCCTACCTCTCTTTTTCTCTTTCTCTCTCCCTCCCGTGTACGCCTCTCACTGTGTGTCCTGGTTGCTAGTTGCGGCAAATTTCATGTGGGTAAAAAAACAGTTTATTTTTTATTCAATGAATGAGGACACTGTTCTTGAACCACTTTTCCTTCTGCCTGGGACGCACGCAGCCACGACTGCAGGATATCTTTGACCAGCCCCTTTCCCCTGTTAATATTGCCACTACCAACTTGGAGGGTCACTCTCGGGATGGCATCCCTGAAACCTGTGGGGTCTTATCGGGATCTCTGGCCTTTAGAAGCGATCCATGATCTTGACCGCAGGTGGTTCTAAAACTACTGAGGGGTCGGTCCCTGAGCTGGGAGGAAACACACAGGTGAAAACGGTCCAGAGATGTGAGGCTCTTAGTTTTCCGTCTAGTTCACTAATTAGGTGGGCCTGAACCTTTGGCCTTTAATCACACTTGGTTGATTATTAGATCTGTCTTTCTCAACCCTAACCCTAACCTTTTCTTGTTTCCCATGTGTTCTGATCATTACCTTTTTTTAAAAAAATTGAGGTCATATTGTCTTATAATGCTGTGTACATTTCAGGGGACCATTCCTTTTTTTTGGTGAGGAAGATTGTCCCTGAGCTAACATCTGTGGCCAGCCAACATCTGTGGAAATCTAACTCTATTTTGTATGTGGGACACTGCCACAGCATGGCTTGATGAGCAGTATGTAGGTGCACACCTGGATCCTAACCCACGTACCCTGAGCTGCTGAAGTGGGGCAATGGAACTTAACCACTATGCCGCCAGGTGTTCTGATCATTCCTCTTTTTTTGTGGGAGAGCCTAGGGGATCCCGAGGGGATGAGTGGGTCCACGCTTGATTGTGGTGTACTCAGTATGTGTAGGGACATCTCTTGGCCGTATGGTGGCCCTTAGGGAAAGAAGGCGTAGAAGAAGGAATATGGATGTGGCTACTGTAAATAATGAAGTAGACAAAAGTCTCCTTAACTTTAGGCAGGGCATGGGACTCTGGAAGCACTTTCTGTTTGTGGATTTTCAAAATCTGTGCATGGAAATGGGGAGGTGAGAACTTCTCGTTGCTCACTTTGGTAGGCACTCATTTCTGGTTTCCCTGCCTGAGAGAAAGGGGCTCTTATCTCGGTTTCACACTTCAAGGCACTTGAAGGTTGAGCAACTTGCCTGGGATCACAGAGCTAGTAAGGGGTAGAGCAGGATCCTAAATGAGGCAGTCTGGCTGCAGAGCCTGAGTTCATGTGTTAGCATCCCCTGTCCTGAGCTGCTCCTGTTGGGGTTCTCCTTAAATGCATGGAGACAGCTGTTCATTCCAAGCACAGCTTTGTTCTTGTAGGCTGGAGTTCCTTAAAGCTCCTGCTGTTGGAGATAGTGCACGGGAAGCATCTATTACCACGCTTTAGGGCAGCAATTCTCAGAATGTGGTGCTCACACCTGCAGCATCCGAGGATCCGGGGAGCCTGTTAGACATGCAAATCCCCTGGCACCCTTTTCAGACCAGTTCTGTAAAACCAGAAACTGGGCGGGGTCAACGAGAATTTCAGGTGACTCTGATGGAAGATTGAGGCTCGCTCACTGCTCTGAGTTACTCCTCCCATTGGCGTTGTTATTCCAGTATTAGATTTTTGAGTAAGGGGTGAGACTTTGTGAAGTCAGTTGTTGACCATGATGACCATCCAATATTTATTTACCTTCTTCAGTTTGATAAAATTTAAAGTCTGAGGGACCTTATTGATTTCCTTGTGTACCCCCCTGGCTGCAGGTGGGCAAGCTGAAATCAGCCCAGCCAGGACGTGCCACCCTGAGACAAGGCCCACTTTGTTGAGAAAAACGAAGTTTTCATCTACTCATTGGTATTTGCCTTTCTTCTCAAATTTCATCTGCTTTCCAGACTTGTGAACTGGTAGCTACCTACCCAAATGATGCCGATAACTAGCTTACTGACGTTTATACAAATGACTCTACTGAGTTTTTGGTGTTTTCATGTCTCTGTTTAGACTTGGCGTCTAAGAGGAGTCGTACATTATGGCTATTGGTAATTGTTGTGGATTTTTGAAAAGAATTTTTTTTTCTATTTCTGTAAGAAATTTAAAACTTTAGAAAAGAAAGGAATAGGATGATTTCTTGCTTTTTTTTTCTTTTTTTTGTGGAAGATCAGCCCTGAACTAACTGTTGCCAATCCTCCTCTTTTTGCTGAGGAAGACTGGCCCTGAGCTAACATCCATGCCCATCTTCCTCTACTTTATTTTTGGGACGCCTCCCACAGCATGACTTGCCAAGTGGTACCGTGTCCCCACCTGGGATCCAAACGGGTGAACCCCGGGCCGCCGAAGTGGACTGTGCGTTAACCGTTGCACCCCCAGGCCGGCCCCGGATGATTTATTTCTGTTAGCCAAGTACACCTGCTGATATTTTGGTTGTTTCTTAGTCTTCCTCTAAAACTTTTTATATACCTGTGCGCACACATCTTTTCTATAAAATTAAATAGATTTGGGTCCTGATTCCTTCCTAATTTTCTATGGTTAACATTTATTAATGGCATTAAATAATCTTCAAAACATGATATTTAATGATTACGACTTATACAGTCTGTCACTTTTGTTGAACAGAGTTTATTTCTAATTGTGATGTAATGCATATCCATACGCATATATTTGGGTGCATAGTTTTTCTGTGTTCCCAGAAGTAAGATAACTGGTGAAAGGTCAAATTGCTTACCAATAGGATTGGACCAATTTGCCCTCTTCGTAGTGGTTCGTGTGCTTATTTCACCGTCAACTTTGAGTTGAATTCAAAAAAAATTTTTTCTGAGTCAAAAGGTTAAAAGAATTATCAAACAATTTTATTTGATTTATAGATGGAACTTTTTTGTATCTATCGATCATTTATTTGTATTTCTTTGAATTGTCTGTTAATAGATTTTTTCCTATGAGGCATTTATAGTTTTGAAATAACTTGTAATACAGTCATGGCAGCATAAAGGGTTTCCATCAACAATGGACCGCATATACGACAGTGGTCCCATAAGGTTAGTCCAGGTGTGTAGTAGGCTATACCATCTAGGTTTGTCTAAGTCCACTCTACGATGTTCACGCAATGGTGAAATCACTTAACACCACATTGGTCAAACATATCCTGTGATTAAGTGGCGCATGACTGTAGTGCTTATAATATTTTCCAGATTTTCACTTGTCTCAATTTAGTTCAGAGGTTTTAAATTTATGTATCATTAATTACATTGAGCTTTTCTTTTTAGTTTCGCCTGTTGCATTTGTAGTATATCTTTTTTTTAAAATTCTGGCATCATCTAAATCTCCATAAGCATTTTCTTTAGCTCTCTTCTGGTTTCGTTTCCATCAATAAAGGCAGCTAGAATTTCATCTAGTGTTTGATGTAAGATCGGCCTCATTTTTCCACAACAGCCCGTTTTCCCATCATGGTTTATGAAATAATTCCTCCTCTTCCACATTATTGGAAATAAGTGGCACAGCTTGTGAATCTTGTCTAGCTGGGCTCCAGATTGTCCCGTTCCCTGAGGCTGTCCCTGTGATGTACCCGCTCCCCTGCTGCGCCTCTTGCCAGGGGTGTGCTCTGAGTTCCTCTGCCCACTCTCCCCCCGGAGGTCAGCAGGTTGGGGGTTAGCAGCGCAGGACGTGTCCCCAGAGACGGGGGTGGAGGAGGGTTTGGGTCCGATGCAGTTGGCTCACCAGAGAGTGGTTAAATCCTCACTCCCCTGATGCCGGCTCAGTCGGTGAGTGTCACCTTGCCAAGCGAATGCTGTTGTGGAGACGGCCACTGGTGTCAAGACAGACTCTCTGGAGACTTCTCAGAGAAAGCTGCTGACGGAGGGGGAAATGCAAGTGGCTGAGTGCTGAGATGGTTCAGAGGGGTTGGTTGCATTAGGCCCGCGGTAAATATTGCTTGTGAATGTGTAGAAATGTTTTATTTTAAACTAGGATTTTGGCAGCATTTTCAGGATACCTCTTATATTAATCTCTTGGTTGTTCTTCATTCACATTCAGAAACTCAGAGGTTGCAGGTGGAGGCTGGGTTAGCTCTCCAGGGCTCTTCCTGTGGCCTCCGTCTGTTCCCCTTTCTTAAGCGTTTAGTTTGATGAGTTTTGGCAATTTTTACAATAACTACAGCCCCAAGCAAGATGTAGAGCGCCCCAAAGATGTATGAAAACTTACTACTGAGTCTCTGCAGCGACTAAACAGCAGAACAAATTTTGTAAGTTTATCTCCTATAGTTTGTTCTTGATTCTTTTTGTTTTGATCTTTATCCTTATAATGCTGCATCTTATCAGCCTCAGAGGTGTTCACTGGTATCCATTCAGATGTGTCCAGTGGATAGTTTGTCTTTCTGAGTCTTCCAGAGGGCTCCCCTCCCTCCTTGTGTATCTCTCAGGCTCTGTGGGGTGTGGGGCGCAGGGGTACCAGGTGAGCCTTCATCCTTATCCTCATCTGTGACTTTTCCATGGGGCCAGGGAACCCTGTCCCTCTTACTATGAGGATACCTCCGGGTTTTCCTCTTTGTGTGAGCTCCAAACCCCTGCAGGTATTTTCTGTGTGGACGAATAGCATCAGGGTGGATGCCGGGAGCACCTGTGGGAAGGGCTGGGCTTTGCAATTGGGTGGACTCAGGTTTTCTCTTCTGTCCTGCAAGTTCTGTGTGCCTCCATGCAAGTGAATCTGAGCCTTAAAATCGGGAGACTGGAGACGCAGCTCACCCAGTCAAGAGTTAAGGCCTCAGGTCCTTGTGGCTGCAGGGTGCCAGAAGACAGGAAGATAAATTTTAGATCCATTTAAAGACTGATCCTTTTAAGATCTCTTTGTATTTTGTACGCACATAGACATACAGTAACTGACAGTGGGAGTACGCAGAGGGTAGGCTTAATGTTTTCTGTAGATGTTAAAACTCATGTTTACCTAGTTCAGCAGTGTTTTCTGATCTGTTGTTAAAAAGCAGTTGCAGAGCCCCTCCCCCCAGGTGTTCTGGTTCTGGTAGGTCTAGGTGGGACCTGGGATCTGCAGTTTAAGTTACTTCAGGGCTGGATGCAGGCAGTTAGTCCTCGGAGATCCATTTAGGTAACAATGCTGATAATCACTAACCCTTATTGAATGCGTCCTATGAGCTCAGAATTCTCTCACTGTTTTACCTTTGTCTCATTTAATCCTCAAACAATCCTCTGAGGCAGGCATCCTGAGAATACTTATTTTACAAATGAGGAAATCCAGATCAGAGAGGTTGGGCAGCCTGTCAGGAGCCTCATAGCTAGGTCGAAGTGCCCCACTTGGGGTTTCATCCACACCCTGAGCACATACTGAGTCCTGCAGTGCTCAGGCTTCTGTCTGCCTGGTTCCAGCTCTGAGAGGTAAATGTTGGTTGACTGAATAAGTAAATGAATAAGCTGACTATCCAGCAGACATCTAAAAGTCATGTTAGTGAATGAATATGCTCTTTACATATGTGTGCATCCAAAGCATGTTTTCCTACCTTTTCTTCATTATGCTACCTCCCAAATTGCTGTGTGGATTGTTGGCATCCTTACCCATCCAGTTTTTTTTTTTTTTTTTTTGAGGAAGATTAGCCCTGAGCTAACATCCACTGCCAACCCTCCTCTTTTTGCTGAGGAAGCCTGGCCCTGAGCTAACATCCGTGCCCATTTTCCTCTGCTTTATATGTGGGACGCCTGCCACAGCATGGCTTGACAAGCGGTCTATAGGTCCCTGCCTGGGATCCGAACTGGCGAACCCCGGGGCACCAAAGCAGAGTGCACAAGCTTAAACCCTCCGCCACCACTGGCTCCTCAAGAGCAATTCTTTAGTGTGGCATTCTGGATCCTTCAGAATCTGTGTTCTGAGTCTCATCTTCCATCATTTCTCACACAGCTAGACTTTCCTGATGAAGTGAGGCAGATCTTGTGAGTTTTCTGCCTTTGCTGGGCCATCAGAGCCAACCAGGATTGGTTACCGCTGCTGGGTTACCAGGGTCCTGGGAGTAAATGCGAGAAAGCAGGCCGATGCCCACGTCGCTTTCCCAGCACCGTGGCCACAGGCACGTTTCTACAACACTGAGCCCTAATCCAGGTCTGGTACAGGGGAGCAGCGCCCCATCTGAAGCTAGATTGCCTGGGTGTATATCTGAGCTCTGCTGCCTACCTGACCACGGGCAAGTTTCCTCATCTGTAAAATGGGACTAATCGTCGTACCCACCTCATAGGGCTGTTAAGAGCTTTACACGAACCAAACAGCGATAAAACATTTAGGATAGTGTCTGGCAGATAGTAAGCAGTAAATAAATGTTAAAAGAGAGCCCTGCCACCTTCCTCTTGTTACCTAGCAGTTGTAAGCTAACATTTTCATTTGTAAATTGCCATGGTTTATTTCCCAGATAGGTTACAAGTGTAAATTTGAGTCTCATTCCTTACCCATAGGATCATCATCTCTTGGGGGTTCAGGTCAGGGAGAGGAGGCGACATCCTGACATGTTAATTTTTAAACATGCTTCCTGTGTGATTCAGATCCTAAGTAAGGTTTGGGAACCACTTTTCTCAGGTCTTTCTCAGCCCTCAAAGTCCATTTCTACTTGAGAGCAGAAGGGTGCAGATTGGACCCCTCTGTGGATTCAGTTATTCATTCAGCACACATTTGAGTGCCTTCTGTGTTGCCGGGTTCAAAACCATGAAAACAAGATTCCTTTTCTGAAAGAGCTCAGACAGTTTAGTGGGGAAGGCAGTCATTGTACTGATTCTGTAAATAGTGCCAGCTGCTGAAAACACGAGGCCCAAATCTTAGGGGCTGAGTTAAAAAGAAAACAAAACAAGCAAAACCTACACTTTTATTCTGATGTTGTAGTCCACTTTGGGTCGTCTTGTTGGGGGAACTACACCACACACTTACTCAGTAGCTGGACTTTTTATATCTTGTGGCTCGGTCCTTGGGTCCTCTCCATGGAGCCCTCTTTGTTCAGCTGGCAAGAAGTTACATGTGGTTGGTTTTTGTGTTCCAGGCTGGGAAGTGACACACATCATTTATACTCATAGCCTGTTGGCCAGGTCTCAGTCAGATAGTTGGCTGGTGACCATGAGAGTGGGCCTTGTGTCAGCAGGTCAGCTGCAAGATTTCGTGACAGGGGCCAGCCCTGTGGTGTACTGGTTCACGCTCTCTGCTTTGGCGGTCCACGGTTCGCCAGTTTGGATCCTGGGTGCAGACCTCCACACTGCTCATCAAGCCATGCTGTGGTGGCATCCCATATAGAAAAACTAGAAGGACTTACAACTAGGATATACAACTATGTACTGGGGCTTTGGGGGGGAAAAAAAAAGGAAGATTGGTAACAGATGTTATTTCGGGGCCAATCTTCCTCACCAAAAAAAGAGAAAAGATTTCGTCATAGCACATTGGGGTGTGTACTGTAATAGAGGTATGAATAAAGTATGCATCATTGGGGTCTTCCGAGAAGGAGTTGGATGGAGGAGGAGTCATCCCAGGCAGGTGACAGACATGTGCAGGACACAGAATCATACAAAGGGGTAGAGTGTCCTGAGAACAGCGAGAAGTGTGCTGTGGATAGCCCTCGGTCGTCATACGCCTTCCTGCCAGCTGGTGGTGGTGGATACAATCATTCAAGGTCATACTTCTCTCGTTTCTTCCCAGCCCATGTTTAGACTTCGCTTCTTCCATCTCCCCACCTGTGCACCATGAACACCTGCAGCCCTTCTCTGGTTTCTGGCTTAGCTCCTTATTCTGTTTCCTGGTCCCATGGCCGCTTCTGTGCTGGTCTCTTGGTGGGGCTAGTTTGTGTCTCCTCTTTCTCTCCAGGCTAGCTCCTGTCTGCTCTCCTTCCTCAGGTCCTGGAATTATGGGGTTGGAAGGGAGAGATCTAGTCAGTACTGGAATACTTTCCAGCTATTGTGCAATGGGGAAATTTACTGCTCTTATGTCTTCATGTTAGAATGCCAGGATTATGTTGTATTGGGGCCAGCCCCATAGTGTAGTGGTTAAGTTTGCATGTTCTGCTTCCGTGGCCTGGGGTTTGTGGGTTCGGATTCCAGGTGTGGACCTATGCGCTGCTCATCAAGCCATGCTGTGGCAGGCGTCCCACATATAAAGTAGAGGAAGATGGGCACAGATATTAGCTCAGGGCCAGTCTTCCTCTGCGAAAAATAGAGGACTGCTGGCAGATGTTAGCTCAGGGCTAATTTTCCTAAAAAAAAAAAAAAAAAAAGTTTGTTGTATTGAGCCACAATTTTCTTTCTGGGCAGTTTCAACCCATTGTATCTTCTTTTTTATTTTTTGTCAACATGCAACAAGTTGACTCCGCCCTTTTGTATCGTGGCCTTTTGGTATTCAAAGACAGCTATCATGAGCCCGTTAAATCTTGTCTTTCAGAGAAATGTTTAGTTCCCGTGCTGCCTTTAAATGAGGGTTTTCAGACCCTCTTCCACTTGGTTGAACTGAATGCTTTTTAGTTTATCCATCTTTATTCTAATGTGGCACCTGGAACTGGACATAGTCCAGGTTTGATCTGACCAGGTTTGATATTGAACAGATATTTTTGAGAGCTTGTTGTGTACCAGGTAATGTTCTAAACCAGGAGTTGGCAACTACTCGCAGGTCAAAGGCAGCCTCTTGTCTGTTTTCATAAATAAAGTTTTACTGGAACACAGCCACGCTCATTTATTTATGTATTGTCTGTGGGCTGCAACAGAGACTGTGTGACCTGCAAAGCCTATGATGTTTATGATTTAGCTCTTTATGGGGAAGGTTTGCCCACCCCTGTTCTAGACGTTTGGGATATGGCAGTGAGCAAAATAGGTAAACAGTCCCTGCCTGCATGGGGCTAAAATTCTAGTGAGAGAAGAAACACTAAATGAATAAGTAAAATAGAGTGTGTGAGATAGTTGTAAGTGCTGAAGAGAAAAAATAAAACAGGGAAATGGGTGAGGGGTGTGTATGGGGAAGGGAGATGACAATTTTAGGCGGGGGGTGGGGGAGAGCTTCACAGAGAAGGTGAGGGAGTGAGTTGTGCACGCTCTGGGGGAATGGCCAGCGCAAGAGAAGAGCTCTTGAGGACTCTGTTGGCCACTAGAGGACTTGGGCCTTCCTCGGAGTGAAGTGGGGACCCCTGCAAAGTCTTGAGGAGATACAACGTAGTCTCCTCAGGACTTAGTGAGATCGCTCTGGCTGCTGTGTTGAGAATAGACTAAAGGGAGTCATGGGCAGAAGCAGCGAGGCCAGCAGGCGATTTCACAGCAGTTCAGGCAAGAGACAGTAGTGGCTTTGACCAGGAGGAGTGGCAGTGGCAAGTAGTTGTGATGCGGGGTCAGTGAGCCGAGGAGTCAAAAGAAAGATTTCTTGGACTCTCAAGGTCTGGCGGTGGTGCTCCTTTATTTAGAGAATAGTACAGAATAGCATGGGGACAGGACCCATGGGCAGTAAAGAGCTGCTGCCTGGGGACAGGACCCATGGGCAGTGAAGAGCTGCAGGCATGGGGACAGGACCCATGGGCAGTGAAGAGCTGTTGCTGCTGCTGCATAGGGACAGGACCCATGGGCAGTCAGAGCTCCTGCTGCTGCCCTGAGTTGAGGGTTAGGGCTAAATTTCTAAGGCATGGGTACGTGACTTATTTTTACTGGAAAAAGAAAAGATGATGTAAAAAGTCATTAAATGATTTCAGTGCAGATGGGGTCTGATTATTGTGTGGTCATGTAACTTTAGATATGAATCTGGTCATATAGATTGGCATGTAGGTGAGGATGCCCTGGTCTTCTCTCCCTGCGGCAGCCCTAATTCATACCATAAAAATCCAGCGGGTCATATAGTTCGGCATGTAGGCCAGGTCACCTTGGGCTTCTCTACCTGGGGCAGCCTTAATCCACATCGGTTGGAGTCAAGGAAGAGCTTATTTGAAGCTTGATACTAGACAGACTGTGAAACTTGATAGGAAGAGAGAGTCCACGTCACTTCCAAGGGTTTGGCCTGAGTCCCTCGAAGGATGGCGTCTCCGTTAAATGAGATGCTAAGCCTGCAGGAGGAGCAGTTTGGAGAAGACCAGGAGTTTGGTTCTGACCATGTTCAGTTTGAGATGCCTGCTACCGTGGGAGAGGTCGAGCAGGCAGTGGGTCATGAGTCAGGAGCTCAGGGAAGAAGTCTGGGCTAGAGATAAAATCTGGGCACCCTGCGGACGGTTGAGATATACTGGACACACAGTCAGTTGACTTCACAGTCCGTGGGGTTTATTCCCACACAACTGCTGTTTTATCCCTGTTTCAGGTCATTTTGTTGATGTCAAAGTTCAGTGTCTGATTGTTGCCTAATGAGAGTTCTTTGGAAACTTCTGTGGTCTCAAGCCAGGAAGGACGGGTCCTGGGACTGTCCTCCAGGTTGTGGCTGATCGCTCATGAACACCCTGGGCAGTAGATTACCTTGGCCACGGGTGTCCAGAGCCGTCGTGCCATTTGTTTGATGGGAGTCCAGAGGTATAGCTACTGGGCAGTCACTCTGAGACCCTACGAACAATTGAGGTTAGTTTGGTCTGATTTCCTCTTAATGAACCCAGGTTGGCCCTTGGTGCTGTCTTTCCTAAATATACTTGCAAATTGTCTCCTTCAAATGGTTGTTGACGTGTGTTATTTCCATTAGGCTTGGTAGCTCTATTTTGTCCAAGTTCTTACTAGTTAGCATGCAGCAGTTTCTCAACCCTCACTGTGATTGAATTACCTCGGCAGGCGTAAAATTCAGACGCCTGGTGCCTCCAGAGGCCAGTTTGAATCTTCATCTCTGGGGGTGGAACCCAGGCATTGGTATTTTCAAAAGGTTCCCTTGGAGTTTCTGATGGACAGTGAAGACTAAGAACCACTGATTAACGGCTGTCCAAAGCTCAAACACATTTCCGTGCCTCTTTCCATTTTTCTGGCCCAGCGTTCCACACTGCCCTCATCACCGCTCCATTTTCAGTCTCCTCTCAAAGCGTGAGAACAACGAGCACAGCAGGGCCTGTTCATCCCTTGATAAGGCATTGGGGGGAAAGGGGGTTTGCTGTGTGCGGGGATCTTAGAGGTGCTTGGTCCTTGGGTTCTTATAGAAACCCCTTGTTGAAGCTGGCTTTGTCCTCATTGTACCCAGGTAGGACATCATGGAGCTCAGAGTTGAGTCAAGTCTGACAAATTCCGGAGCGTGAGCTTCGGTTCCGTGTCACTGTGTTTATTTCCTAGCTCTGGTCAGACAAGGATGCCCGGATTGATTGTGCTTACGAGGGTGATTGAGTGGAATCTCACATTTGTCTATTGAAAGTTTGTGAGTATAAAATTGCTCACCTAATAAATTGCTTTTATTTGCAGACCTTTATTGGTGCGTTTTATTGGTCAGGATGTGACTGAGATTATGCAATAAACCCAACTGACTGCTTCTTTGAAGTCTCCCATGAAAGAGATCTTTCACCAGCTGGGCAGTGTGCACTCTTCTCTCTCTACTGATGGTATGAAAGGTGCCTGTCGTGTTTCAAATAGTAGAAGGGAGGTTTATCGATGGCCTAAAACTTTAGGCTGGGCCTGGAGGGGTCTCCGTGTCCCAGAATCCACTGTGGCATTTATACAAATTCTGAGTGTTCACTGAGTGCATAGTATGCTTACCTATAAAACAGACAATGCCTTTTTAATAGACGTTATCTGGAATAGCACATGTAGGTGCCTGCTACATATTAGGGCATCAGTAAATGGAGAGGGCAGAGATTATTGCAAAATTCACCTCTTTATGATGTCTTTTTTATTGCTTTCAATGATCAGCTGTTATTCAAGTCTTTATTCGTTTGTGACTTTTTTTAAAAACTAAATTTTTAGCTCTTTGAGGGCAGAAACCAATGCCTTTTATATCTTTCTCTCTCACTGCCCAGCTGAGCATCTTGTAGTCTCGCACTTAATAGGCTTACTCAGTGATTGTAAATTATTTAATCTTAATTCGAGTTTCTCTAATTTGGAATTGCTGACACCTCTACCTGAGATAAGAGCAAACTGAGTATTACGGCGCGAGTGTCAGATTGGAGCCAGAAGACCTGCATCCTAGGCCGTGATCTTGTACTTATTAGCTGTATGACCTTAGGCAAGATACTTAACAACTCTTGGCTTCCATATCCTCGTCTACAAGTTGGGAAAATTAAACCTACTTATGGTGTGTTCCCAAAATTAGCAAGTTCTATATACTTATTTTCTCTGCCACTTGCAATCAAACAGGGCAAGTCAGCAGGGAGGTAAAGTGGAAGTGGTGGAGTATGTAATGTTTATCTCTGGTGAATGGAGAAGTGACCTGTTAGTAACTGCCCCACAGAAATCAAGATCTATTACAAAAAAAAAAAAAGCAACAAAGGGAAATGGAATTTATACCCAGAACGGGGCCATCATCTGTGGAAGCACTTTGAAAATTATCGGATGGTGCTTCTACATCCTCCTGAAGTCTCCTGGAAAGTGGGTTCACAGTGGCGCCCCCGGGCTGAAACCACCCCACCCACCTTCTCCTGGCAGCTTCCGTCCCTCGGTTGACGGCACTGACACCTCGATCTCGGGCTTGGAGTCAGCAGAACTGAGAGAGAACATATTTCTGCTGGTTGTTGCCCCGTCTGTGGTGCTTTGTTATGGTGGCCCGAGCAGGCTCCAGCACCCCTCATGCCCCATGGAGGCCTCGGTGGAGTTAGTGCCACTGGTTGTCATTGATCCCAGCTGCTCTGTACTGTGGTCGTTTGTTCTTTATTAGACTGAACTCGCCAAGGATTGTGACTCCACAGCCTTACCTTCTACCCTGTTTGCTCGTTAGAGACCCACCTCCTCATATCGTTGGAGTTGACTTCAGGTAAAATCTCTAAAACTCTGCAGATGTGGAGCCAATACTCCCCATAAACCCTTCAGAGTGCTTTGCTTAGGAGGAGAGCGCGTTCTGTCCCTGCCAGGCGGGCCCAGCGTTCCAGTGTAATGATTGCTCGTGAGGTGAGATCACTCATCCTTGTTGCCCTTGGCTCCCTGGGCCCAGGTGGGTGCGTCTTTGGCAGCAGGCTCTCCGGTGTGAGCTGTTGCGTTCTTTCAGGCTCGGAGGCAACTCTGACTGCTGCGCTGAACTTTCTCTTTCATGTCTACATGCAAATTTACCAGATTATTTTGCTTTTGGAAAAACCCCGTGCAAGCCCTTAGTGTATCCAATATTAATAGCCAAAAAAAGAGAGAGCTCTATTCTCAGGCAACCTCAAAAACGTCCTTCCCCTTCCCCTTGAGGATATAATGTAGTTGTAGTTTTTCCTTGAAACAAGTATTTTAAAAAGAAAATTTAGTCCCTTTGAGTACGCCAAGTTCAGATTCCTCTCCTCCTCCTCTACCTCTCTCTTGAGTGGATTTTGGTCGTCTCTGCTAGGAGCCATTCGTAAAGTTGAGTTGCAGTCTTTTGAAGGGAAATTCCACAGGGCTGCCTCATCTGCACGGTTCCTCGGGAGCGATTCCTTTCCTGTAACGGGGAGGCACATTTTCTAAGAAACCCTTCCAGGAAGGATGAGGTGCAGCAGGAAGGACTCCCGCAGAGCAGCCGACTCACAAACACAGAGAGGGAATTAATCGCCTTTGATTTCTGGGAATTGGCGTATTTGGGAGGGCAGAACAAAGTGAGTAAATCGCAGGCCCGTGTGAACGTGTCGGGCTGTGGGAAAGGTCGCGTGTGAGGTGGGTGAGTCGTGCTGGTTAGGTGGACTCCGCCTGGCCAACTTCACCTGAACCCCGTGCAGATTCTCTCGGAAAGTTTTGCTTTGAGAAGTTGGTGACAGGCGAAAATCAGGAGGCCCAGGCAGGTTGAAGTAAAGTAGGCCAGAGTCTCACAGACAGGAGGTTTGGTTCAAAGCCATTATGTGGTTTCCTCCCTCTCATATATTTAGATCAAATTCCTGGCAGGGATTTCCAGGAAGGAAGAGGTGAGCGCAGACGCTGTCGCAGTGCCCCCGTATGTTGAAGGACCGACTTTGCCAGGCGCTGTAGAGAGTGTAGACATGAGTGAGGGCAGTGTGCCCTTCTAGGATGGTCATCCTGGGTCAGGAAGCAAGACAGCCGCCTCAGCTCGGTCCTGTGGCTCCCGGGGGCCTGGTGAGCTTGGCCGGAGGTTGCATCGCACACTTCCTGCCGCTTCGGTGCCCACTTCCTCAGGCCTCTTTCTGCCTCATGCTCCCACCTTCCCCTGTGTTGTTTTGAACTGTCTTTGCTCTCCCCCCACCTCAGATGGTCAGTCCCTGGTACTGGTTTCCACACACATCCAGGTGCGGTGAGGTTTGGAGATTTTTGAAGACTTGGGTTGAGATGTATCAGGGGAGGGCTTTCCCCCCTCCCCGCCTCCGTCTTCCTTTCTCAGCTCCCCTGCTCTCTGAAGCGAGGGCACTTTCCCCCCTCATCTTGGGCACTGCCGTTCTCACCACTCCAGGCCCCCCTGAGACTTTCATGAAGAGTTTTCTGTCTTATGCAGATTCCTAAAGTACAAGGTAGAATGCTCCCGTCACCCTGATCATCATTGGTAAACGCTTTGCCACGTGCGCCCACTTTCTTTGCCGGCAGCTGAAGGAATGGAAGTGCAGAGAGGTTAAATTTGTGCCCAAAGCAACACAAGTTAGTACATGGAAGGGGGGTGGGGCTGATTCCCAGCTTCAAATGTTGAATGTCACGTGCAAAGGTCCTTGGAAGGCAGAGGAAGGAGAGTAACATTCAGATGTGTGTTTGCATGAGGAGCTCGTGTGGTCCAGGAAAGGCTTCGTGCAACAAGTGGTGCTCATAAAACTACCCTGTGTTCGAGTTTGTGCAGAAATTCTCTTTCCTGTCCTTAGACCCCTTAAGCGTACCTCTCAAAGCACATCGCCCTACAGATGATGACTCATTTCCCTGGGCTTAGCAATGTGGGGTGGGTGTTCAGGCTCGATCTTTGTTTCTGAAGTGTCCCCTGGTTCTGGACGGGTGTGAGCATTTGGTCAGATTGTAGAGAAAAGGGTTTGTGTTCTTTCTCTCCGGGCCTCCTAACAGGCCATGATCCTATGTGTTGTACCCGCATCTTTTATTTCAGAAGGAGACGATTTGATGTAGTAGCTTCCCTTCCACCCCTCTCTCCAGAAAAGGAAAAAAAAAATCTTACCTTGATTTGATATGAAATCAGACTAATGGTCAACTTTTTGATTGTCTGAGGTGGTAGAGCTGGCGTCAGTCTCTTTTTTTTTTTTTTTTTTTTACCACTTGTACCAGATGGCTCTAACTCTTGGTTTGCCCAGGACAATCCTGGTTTATACCCCTATCACGCTGTAATTATTAACAAACCCTGTTTTACTCCTAAGAGTATCTTGGGTTCGATGATAAATAATATGATTGCTCTAACTAAGTTGAAGTTCATAGTCCATGATGTATGCCCTCCCCCCACCATGCTGTGGAGCATGGGCAGGAAGTGTGGATCAGGTGATGCCAATAAAAGGGTAAAAACTAAGAGTAATGACTAGTGAAAACCTACTCTTATCTCCCCTTGAGCAGGTATCCTCAGAAAATAACCCTTCGCCTGTGCTTTGTATGTAAGAATGATGGCTGTGAAAGCTGCAGGGAGAGCGTGTGGTCCTTGAGGTGACACCTGGCATGCCAGGTGGTGCATGCTGGGTGCGTTGGTCCCCCCGGGTTGTGGGACCCGGGAGAATGTTGACGGTGTAGGGGAAGTGGGAGAATTCTTCCCACCCCCCTGTCCCTTAAGGTTCTTATGGCTGGTCAAATAATTAAAAAGGCAGGTTAGCAGGAGAAAATCAAAGTTTAATAACAGGTATACATGGGTGAAACCTGGGAAAAACTGAGCAACTCAGCTGTCAGGCTGAGGCTGCCTGTTGAAGTATTTTCAGCTACAGATAAGGAAGTTGTCAGGGAGGGGAGTGATTTGGGATTTCAGAGGGGAGGGAGACAATTTATATGGAGACGAAAATGCAAATGTGCGTTAAACAGGTTTTGCTGGGCCAGAGAAATGGGTTTGTTGGTGTCTTTCTATCACAGCTGTTTTACATTATGCTATAGCTGTCATATGGCACGAGCTCCTTCCTGGAACGGGCCTTCTATGTTAAATTCTTTTAGGCATTTGCTGGGGGAAGGTTGAATGTTCTTCCTGCATCTTCTGAGCTTATTGCCTTCAGCTCAAAATAATCTGCGTATCAGAGTGGTGCATCTTGGAGCGGCCTGCCCTGAACCCCATCAACAGTCGCTGGACACACCTCTCACTCATGGTCCAATTCGTGAGGTTGGAGGGACGGTACCTGAAGGGGTCTCCTGAAGATGTGTGTGAGTCCAGCCAGCGAAAGCAGTTGGAAATCAGCCTTTAGCTTTGGAGGTGCGGGGCAGAGAGCGCCAGCTGAATGGAAAGCCAAGGTGAGGGGACTGTGCTGAGCTGTCTGAGGACCGTGGTGAGAAGTCCTGGATAAGGTGGAGAGGCTGAAGGCCCCCGAGATGACTCGGACCGTCACCGTCTTAGCTAGCTTAGACAAGCTGATTCCCTTGCGGTTGGGGTGGACTGGGAGAAAGAGTTGGCTGAGGGCTCCCAAGGGCTTAGGTGGCCCCCTCTGCCCTTGGCATCTGCTCAGACAGGCAGCGGCTGAGGAAGCTGATCCTCAGCCCTGATGGAAGGACCCTGTGTCTGAGAAGCCGGGGAGCTCAGTGGACAAGGTCACGCTCCATGGTGACCGTCCTGGCTGATTAGCAGCTGTGTGATCTTAGTCCAGTTCCAGTCTGAGCCAGCGTCTTTGTTTGTCACTTGAACGTATGAGTATTAACCCTGGGGGTGGATGGAAGAAGATGTTAGCTGTGTTGGCCGCTTTCCTCCAGGACCTGGAGCCTGGCTACCTCTCCCAGATCCTCGATTTGCTTCCTCCTACAGGACATTCTTTTATGATCTCTGCTGAATTTAGAGGCAGATACTTAGTATTTCAGGATTTTTCTATAAGTGCTTTAGGCCTTAGGGCTTCTGCACTTGCTCTTCTCTTTGCTTGGAACACGCTGACCCTGCTCTTGTCCTTTGGGCCTTGGTCCATGCCTGGCCTCCTGGTGAGCTCGGCCTCGCCACCCCATCTCAGGTAGCCGCCCCCACCCTCGGCCATGTTTTATTTTCTGTCTGGTTGTTATTGTTCTGAGCTTGTCTTCTTAGTTTGGTCGTCTTCCCTCTTCCCCTCCCAAATGTGAGCTCCATAAAAAAGAGCCCATTGGAGCTCTGGAACCTAGTTACATGGTGGGCACTTAAGAGTTAATTCAAATTAGTGAATGTTATAACTATAATTCCAGTTTCCAGTCCCACTGTTGAGATTCCTGGTAAAAGCAAGTTGTGGGTTGCATCCTTTTTTATAAATAAAGGCGTTAGACAGTATGCCGTGGTTTGAGAGCATTGGGGGCTGCCTCCTTTGGGATGAAGGAGGAAGATCCCATTTGGCTCTGGCCTCTTTAGAGGGAGAAAGGGGTGGCACCTCTTCTGCTCTTGGGTTACACAGCCGGGTAGTGAAGGGTTGCCCGTTTCACTGTTCTTTACCCTTGCTGGTGGGGTGTGTGTGTGGTGGTCTGTCTTCTCTCCATCCCCCCTTCTGAGGAGGTGCAGGTGACCCCATGGAGGGGTGAGGAGCAGAGAAGCTTGTGAGAGGACATTGGATTAGCTTGAAAACAGCGTTCAGATCATGGGGGTTGGTTTTAGGACTGTGGGGAGACAGGACAGGCCAAAGTGGGGGGTGACAGGCCACCTGTAAAGTATCTCCTACAGAACATTCCTTTCACTGACAAAACCTGTTTGTGGTGTTTTTTTGTGTGTGTGTGAGGAAGATTGGCCCTGAGCTAACAACTATTGTCAATCTTCCTCTTTTTGTTTGAGGAAGGTGGTCCCTGTGCTAACATCTGTGTCAGTCTTCCTCCCTTTTATGTGGGATGCCACCACAGCATGGCCTGATGGGTGGTGTGTAGGTCTCACCCAGGCTTCAAACCCACTAACCCTGGGTCACCGAAGCAGAGTGTGAACTTAACCACTACGCCACTGGGCTGGCCCTGTTTGTGGTGTTTTTAGTTGCCTTTTTTTCCACCTCTGTGAGTTTTTGTGGTTTTAGGAAACATTTCTTAACGCAAATAGGTGAAGATACCAAGGTGATTAAGAAGGCTGTTTTAGTGTGTCCGAAGATTCACTGTGGAGTTTTCCTCTCTTGATTTATCTCCTACCAGATAAACCCTTTAATAAACCATGTACAGAGGCTTTTCAAAGAATGTTTTTGTTCTTTCTGAATATGCAGCTCTTCAAGCTAGGGTTATGTTCGTAATTGACCCAATGCTTGAAAGAATGAACTGGTTCAGCTGTAATTTTCCTAAAATCTGTCCCATTGGCATAGTATTGGCCAAACAGAAAAGTCTATGATTTATAGTTAGCTTTCACTCCTTAACTCTGAAATAGCAGGCAGAAAGGTTATTACCTTTTAAATTGGTCTTATCGTTTTGGACAGCTGTTCTCAATATTGGGCATAAAATATGGTACCCTGGTTTTACAGTTTTTGGTACAGTTGTTTTTGCTTGTCAGAATGCAGTGGACAGATTCCATATTCCAGATCTGGAATCACTCTGAGAGCCAGAAACAGTTGGCGAGGAGAGGGATGGGAGTGATGGTGGTCGAGAGGGACTGACTGGTGTGGAAGAGTGGTGTCGTGTTCGAAGCCAGCACAGGCACCGGGGACTTTTCCATCACCCCTTTACTTCTGTGTCAGGGCTGTGGGGGCCTGTGGTGTTTGTTTATGGAGCTTAAGCAATCTCAGTTATTAGCTCATGGATAATTATCAGAAATACGGACTCAAATCAGTGATTATTTGTTTAACCTTTTGCCTTCTCTCCTAAGAATGTAGGGTGGAGACAGTATAAAAGTTCAGCAAAAAAAACTAGGCTCAACTACTTTAAGTTCTTCTGTTTACTTGAAGTAAAATCATAGCAGTGTAACCAACTGCCCTTTGTCTCCAAACCTCACACCATTTACCAAAAAAAAAAAAAATAATATTGGATTGTAGGGCAACCTTGGCCAGGGGCTGAAGTCTCTGTCTTAATGTTCCTCTGTGACCTTAAATATTAAAAATTGACATGGAAGACCCTATAAGGGTTCGCCTGGCTGTATGATGATACAAGAAAAATCTGATGGCCAGGCCAGAGGAGAAAGGGTTTGGGCAGAGATAAGAAGAGCTGAAGCAGGCTTGTGAAGGAAAACTGGAACCAGCCGGAAGAGGCACTGCAGAGAGGAGGGTCTTTGGTGCTGAACCCAAGTCTTAGGGTCCTCAGCTCTCGCAGTGGACCGGAAGGAAATGCATCCAATGCTGCCTCAGTGGGCATGTTGCCTTTAATTGTAACTTTCTGTATTTTCAATGACCTACTCCTCCAGGGAGTTGAAGGCACAGCTTGAGTCTGATAGGTGGACCTGAACAGTCCTGACCCCAAGGGAAGGGACCGGGAACAAAAGGAAGCAATAACGGGATATTATTCAGGACTTCACACCTCAGCCAAGTTGACAGAGCTACGGTGAGGCTGGGCAAGATGGAATCGCACCCTGAAATTCACTCCTACGTTGCAGGTGGCCCTAGATTGTCAAAGCTGAAAGAATCATCAGGAAAAGAAAGTGTCAAAAAACTGAACATATGTGCTGTTTGGAGACTTTGGGAAAAAAAGTTTGGAAGTTCCGAGGAAATTCCAAATAAGTAGGGACCTTGTTCAGAATAAATTGCTTTTCCCTTAGGAGAATAAACTGATTGCTGTAGATGCATCTTCCTGAATATTTTATGGCTAAATATCTGTTGGGCTTTCTTGTCTCTTGAGGACATAAAATAAATGAGGTCACATGTTTTGTGTGTGTTACTTTTCTAAGTAGTTAGTATTTAGGTTTGCCTGGCACGTATTTTCCATTACACGAGGTGCTTGGGGGAAATGAAAAAAGTTAAAAAAAAAAAAACAAACCTGTGGCCTCGTGGGGCTTATCATCCACTGGAAGTAGAGGGGATTGATTGAGATTGCATGTTTGAATATAAAATTTGTGATTATTTCAGCAGAAGCTGGCCTGGGAAGTGCTTTTTCCCTAGCTGTGAAAAGTTTTTCGAAGGCACAGGGACAGCATAAATGAGATGGCCTGGAGGATGCTGTGGACTTACTTCCCTGCATGCTGGGTGTGCCCCAGGAGTGTGGTTCTCAGCTCCCTTCCAGGGCATTTCCCCCACCGAAGTTATCTCAGTTCCTCTAGGTGAATCAGCCTGCACCTCTTTGAGTACATTCAATACTTTAGATTTCTCATGAATTCAAATGGCTTTTTCCCAGAGTTAGTGGGCAGAGGCTTGAGATCAATTGGAGTTCCCGGGGGCCGAGGTAGGAGTTTTTGGGATGTTCTGCCTGTTTCCCAGGCTTTTGACTCACAGTAATTGAAGGCTGAGGGAATCCTGGTCCTTCCAGTTTCAGGCGAAGCCGTGTAGGGCTTTGTGCTCTGTTTCTTTTAGGCCCAGTGTCTGTTATGTAAATAGAAAAGGAACATGAAGTTGAGTAAACTTCAACTTATCTTTTTTTATTTTTCTGTTTTTCTTTTTTTAATTTTTTCTGAGGAAGATGAGCCCAGAGCTAACATCCGTGCCCATCTTCCTCTACTTTATATGTGAGACGTCTACCACAGCATGGCTTGCCAAGCGGTGCCATGTCCGCACCCAGGATCCCAACCGGTGAACCCTGGGCCGCTGAAGCGGAATATGCGCACTTAACCGCTGCGCCACTGGGCTGGCCCCTAAACTTAGACTTAAACCCAAGAAAGTTCCACTGTAAACCAGAACGGCTCAATGTGTCCTTGGGGGTTTACTGCCAAGATCTCATCTGCTTCCTGCAAATTCTGGACGAACATGGTCATATTTGTACACAGGTTTTGTAAACACCAGACTGCTAGGATTTTGAGTGCTGAGGTGATGGAAGTATTTGCTGAGGTTTTATAGACTAATAATCTGTTAGTCATAGCTGTAGTCTCAAAGTCGACAGCCTCCGTATGGGTGTCTACGTAAGAACGACATAACTGGTGGGGGCCGCAGTGTGGCCCAAGGTCCATGTGTGACCTTCTTGTCCTCTACTCCTAGGCCAGCGGTCACTGTTCCTGTGCTGTGGCGCTGACCGCCTTTGGAGATCTCACTGTTTACAAGCCCATCCTCTGACTCAGGGTGGCAGATACTGCTTTGATAGAATCCAACCAAGCCCTATCACGTTGCATACACTGGTGTAATCTGTCTGCAGCTGTCTCCAGATTCGTTTGCTGGCTGCACTTTAAGACTGGAGTTAATCATAGGTCTGACCCATAAACTTTATTATGGGTCAAGAGAGAAAGGCCAGCTGGCTGTTTCTCGTTGGGTCTTTTTTTTGGTGTGTCTTCTTCTGCCCCTCGTTTGACCACCATCTCTGAGGCATCTGAAATGAGAACCTCTTTAGTAGGTGGCTCTGTCTAGAGCCTTGATACTCAAAGTGTGGTCTGCAGACCAGCCCCATTGCCGTCACGGGGAGCTTGGGAGAAATGCAGAGTCTCAGGCCCCGCCTCAGACTTAATGAATCAGAATTGGTGCTTTTAACAAGATCTCCAGAGGTGATTCATATGCACGGACCTAGGCCAGGCCCCTGTTGTCCTCTGGGTGGTTGAAGCTGGGTTGCTGCCTCATCCAGGTTCTGAGGGTGGGAAGAGGAGAGCACAGAGGAGGTGTGCTCGTGGTTATAAGGCGTGGGTCCTGCATGTGAGCAGCACATGTCCCTTCCTTTCTTATGCCACGTGGTCTCACCTAACTGCAAGCGGGCCTAGGAAATAGAGTCAAAACATGTGCCAGGAATCTGGGGAGAAGGAAGGGTCAGACTCATTAATGGCCAAGGAGTGGATTAGGTGAGCTAAGCTGTGGGTTGTAGTTCAGTGGTCAATATTATGCCCCCCTTTCTTTTTGCTGCTGCTTTTCTATTTTTCTTAAATGACTGTATGTATTAGAAGATTAAAAAATAGTACTGCTGATTAGAGAAAAAGATATTCATTTTATTTCTCACAGTGGATAGCACCAGTATTAATAGATGAGAGACTCGCTTTTATAGAGAAAATACCTAACATCTACACAAATGTGGACTTCCCCCTAGTCGTCTTCCTTCCCTCCTTCCCTTTTATGATTGAAAATGGCAAGCATATACAGAAGTAGAGGGACCGAACCCCTGAGTACCCTTCTATGAGTGTCAGCAATTTTCAACTCATTGCCAATCTTGCCTCCTGACTCTCCTCGTACTCACTTCCTGTCCTGGATGTGAAATGTCTGCTTTTTTTGCAAGTCTGATGAATGAAGAGAATAGTGTTTTGGGCTGAATTGTGTCTCCCCAAAACTCATGTTGAAACCCCAATGCCCAGCATCTCAGAATGTGGCTATATTTGGAGATAGGGCCTTTAAAGAGGTGATTAAATTAAAATGAGGGTGTTAGGATGGGCCCCAATCCAATCGGACGGGTGTCCTTATAATAAGAGGAAATTTGGACACACGGACACCAGGGGTGCACACACACAGAAGAAAGGCCATATGAAGACGCAGCAAGAAGACAGCCATCTGCAAGCCACGGAGACACTCAGAGGAAACCAACCAGCCAACACCTTGATCTTGGGCTTCTAGCCTCCAGAACTGTGAGAAAATAAATTTCTGTTGTTTAAGCTCCCCCGTCTGTGATATTTTGTTGTGGCAGCCCTAGCAAACTGATACAAATGCTATTTCATTTCATTGCATTTTTTTAAAGGGAGGGTAGCGAAACCCACTTTTGTTATTAGATCACTGTATACATTTGTTATGCAATTTTCACAAATATTTCTAGGAAATGGTCAATACATGATTATGTACGCTGTTAAATTAACCATTGAATATCTTCTTAATGTCACAGTTTTTTTTTTCTTTTATGTTGTGAAACAGGCACAGAATATTATGCAGAACAAAGGCATAGTTGAGAGAATTATTTATAAGGGTTAACACCTTTGTAACTACCACCCAGGTCACAGAATAAGATTTTTGCCAGCTTCCTCCCCCTGCCCCTGCAAGTGTCCTGTCCCAATGACAAGCCCCTCCCTTCCTTTAAAAAGAACTAAAGGTCAACTTCAAACTCTTCATAGTCTATATTTCTTTTAAATCTTCGTCGATATGCCTGTAGTGTGTTTCTTTTGTCATAATTTTAATTAGTCTCTGCATAGTCTGATGGATTCATGTTCTGCTTTTAAAAGTGCAATATTGTTTAATATAAATACCTTTTGGTAACATAGGTCTTATGTTTGTCTTTTAAAGCAGCTCTGAAATATTTCTTGTTAATATATTTTAGCCACATCCATTTTTGGGCATTGTAATTTGGCTGCTTTTCAAAGTAGTATTTTGAGTATAATCATCGAATTCTCTGATTCTTTAATTCTGAATCATATAATCATTCATCCTGAAAGTAACATTCAGCACCTTCTTTGCCTCCGCGTACTGGCCGAGGCGCTGGTAAGAGAAGGTGGCAGCTTTCTTTCACAAGAGTTAAAGCTTAGTTCTGTGGAGTAAATTTCTAAAAGCTAAATTTCAGAGGCAAAGGATACACTAGCTTTGTAGATCTAATGAAATATTCCTGGATTGTTTTAAAGAAAAATTGAATCAGTTTGAAATATGCCAATCTTCTAAAGTGCTTTTGTTAACTCATAGCCTGGCCAACATTGGAATGAAACTCCCCCCCCCCCCCCCATTTATGTGTATATAAAAATAGTAGGTCTGGTGGTGGTACCTTCAAAGAGATTCTAATTTTGATTCCCAGCAAGGCCGGTGGTTTTGTAGCATGATTTACTATTGGGTTTTCTGCGCATGCTGGCTGCTTATCTCCGATGGCCCCTGAATCAGTGAGGAGGTTCCAGTTCTCTCCTTACAGGTGTCCCTGACTTGAATCCTACCTTCTTCCTACTGGTGTGACCCTACGGTTCATATTTCCTTCATCAGGAGCCCTTCTTCTGGGGCCGGCCCTGTGGCCGAGTGGTTGAGTTTGTGCGCTCCGCTTCAGGGGCCCAGGGTTTTTGCTGGGTTGGATCCTGGGTACGGACATGGCACCACTCATCAGGCCACGCTGAGGCGGCATCCCATGTGCAACAACTAGAAGGACCCACAACTAAAAAATATACAACTGTCTACTGGGGGAATCTGGTGAGAAAACGCAGGAAAAAAAAAAAAAAGAGCCTCCCTTCTGCCTCATGCATGTGGCTGCTGTCACTTCCCAAAGCTGTCTGGAGCCTTGGCCCTGTTCCTCTTCTTCTGAGTTAGTGGCAGTGGTGCCAAGACTGGCAAGCATGAAGGGACACCAGTGACTAGGGCCCGGGGGTCCCCCATTCAGTAGCTGGTCTGCTAGGCAGTGTCCTAACTCTCTGCTTCCCTGCCCTTCCCTTGGCGTCTACCACAGCTAAGTTCTAGGGGGAGAGAGGGATCTCTGACCTATCCTCTCCGAGCTTCCTCAGAACAGGTACCCCAAAGCCTGGCTCTTTGGTCCTAGTTCAGTCATTTAACTGACCTGGACATCTTGGGCCAGTTTTTCTTTCTTGGGCACATGGGCTGTACTAGGTTTTTCAAGCTGTGTTCTAGCTCTAACCCCCTGTGATCAAATAATCGTTTACCATCCACTTTCCTGTGACTGTCTTTCCTAGAAGCATAATTCTCCATGTGGTTCCAGATCAAATCCATGAGGAGTGCTTTTTTTTTTTTTTAAAGATTTTATTTTTTCCTTTTTCTCCCCAAAGCCCCCTGGTACATAGTTGTATATTCTTAGTTGTGGGTCCTTCTAGCTTGGCATGTGGGATGCCGCCTCAGCGTGGCTGGATGAGCGGTGCTGTGTCTGTGCCCAGGATCCGAACTGACGAAACACTGGGCCGCCTGCAGCGGAGCACGCAAACTTAACCACTCGGCCACGGGGCCGGCCCCAGAGGAGTGCTTGTTTAAAATGCAATCTTGGCCTCAGATCTGCAGAATCAGAACCTCAACCAGCAAGTGGGGTCTGAGTTTATTTTATTTTTTATTTCTTTATCTATTTAAAGATTGGCACCTGAGCTAACATCTGTTGCCACTCTTTTTTTCTTCTTCTCCCCAAAGCCTGCCAGTACATAGTTGTATATTCTAGTTGTAGGTCCTTCTGGCTCTGCTATATGGGACACTGCCTCAGCATGGCCTGATGAGTGGTGCTAGGTCCGTGGCAAAGATCTGAACTGGCAAAACCCTCTGCCGCCGAAGCAGGTGCATGAACTTAACCACTTCGGCTACACGGCTGGCCCCCTTTGGTTTATTTTTAATAAGCTTCTCAGGTGATTTCATTGCAGATTAAAATGTGAGAGCTCTTTCCTAGAGTTAGAATGCGTGGCCACAAGACAAGAGGAGGGAGTTTTTAAGACATTCCTAGTCTTTTCTTTCAGTGCTAGCGGAAGTGGTGTTCGCAGTGACAGCGATGGGCTGGTGGGTGCCAGGTCTGGAACTGTACTTGTGCTTTAAGTGAAGTGAGGTCAGGGAGGCTGTCGGGGAAAGAGGCAGTAAGAGCAGGGGAGCCAGTGGGAGATCTGACCTCAAGGCCAGCAGAAGCTAAGATGTGAGCGCCTGGTGCTGTGTTCTAGGGAGAGACCCCCATGCACTGACTTCTGGCTCCAGCTACCTGGAGTTGATCCAAACCTCACACACACATCCCTCCGTAAGAAAGGCCCTCCCTTCAGACACCAGCTGCGACTTCCTGGGTCCCCAGGCCACCCTCATTTCTGACCAACTGGCTACCAGTTCAGGGGTTCCCATAACCCTTTCACGTTCAGTAATTTGCTAGAATAACGCACAGAATTCAGAAAAGTGCTGTACTTGCAATTACAGATTTATTACAGCATACAGATAGAAATCAGAACCAGTGAGAGGGAGAGTCACAGAGGGTGAGGTCTGGGAGGGTCCCCAAATCGAAACTTCCTTATTGTATCCCCATGGAGTCAGGACATGTCACCCTCCTGGCACATCAGTGTGACAATACTCAGAGTATTGCCAACCAGGAACCTCCCCCAAGCTTTGGTGTCCAGAGTTTTTACTGGGGTTATATTATGTAGGCATCATCAATTGAACCATTGGCCCTGAGATTGATCTTGATCTCTAGTCCCCCTCCACCCAAGGCTGGACTGATGTCACTTAGCTCAAAGGCCCAACCTTCTAATCACTTGGTTAGTCTTTCTGGCCTAGCCAGCCCCTATCCTGAGTCATCTGTTAGCATAAACTTTCCTGGGGCCAGGATGAATCACCTTGTTAGCGTAAACCATCAGGGCTCACACTCTCGTTGCTTGGAAAATTCCAAGGATTTAGAGGAACTGGGACAAAGTTCAGGAACTGGGGACAAATGCCAGCCAAAGTCCTTTTTTTCCCCCTAGCTTTATTGAGGGGAGATATAATTGGCAAATAAAATTGTGGGATATTTAAAGTGTATTACGTGATTTGATAAACATACACGGTGAGAGGATTCCCCCATCTGTTAATTAACACATCCATCACTTCACATACTTACCCTTTTTTTGTGTGTATGTGTGAGAACATTTAAGTTCTTTCTTAGCAAATTTCAATTATACAATACATTGTTATCAACTATAGTCACCGTGTTATGCATTAGATCCTCAAACCTTATTCATCTTATAACTGAAAGTTTGTACCCTTTTACCAACCTCTCCCTATTTCCCCACTCCCAGCCCCTGGAAACCGCTGTTCTACTGTTTCTGTGAGTTCCACTTTTTTTTTTTTTCCCCCCAGATTCCACATATAAGTGATACCATGTGGTATTTGTCTTCCTCTCTCTGGTTCATTTCATGTAGCATAATGCCCTCCAGGTCCATCCATGTTGTCACAAATGGCCGCATTTCCTTCTTTTTTAAAGGTTGAATAATATTCCATTGTATATAGATATATACACACACCACATCTTCTTATCCATTCATTTGTTCACGGACATGTAGGTTGTTTCCTTACCTTGGCTGTTGTGAATAATGCTGCAGTGAACGTGCGAGTGCAGATAACCTCTTTGAGATAATGATTTAATTTCCTTTGGATATATACCCAGAAGCGGGATTGTTGGACCATATGGTAGTTCTCTTTTTAATTTCTTGAGGAACCTCCAAAACTGTTTTCCATAGTGGTTGTGCCAGTTTACATTCTCAGCAACAGTGTGGCAAGGTTCCCTTTTCTCCAATCCATGCCAGCGTTTGTTACCTCTTGTCTTTTTGATAATAGTCATCCTAACAGATGTGAGGAGAGATCTTGTGGTTTTGATTTGCATTTCCCTGATGATTAGTGATGTTGAGTATCATTTCATGTACCTGTTGGCCATTTGTATGTCTTCTTTAGGTCCTTTGCCTATTTTTTAATTGTTGTCTTTTTTTTGCCATTGAGTTGTGTGAGTTCCTTGTATATTTTGGATATTAACTCTTTATCAGATATATGACCTGCAATTATTTTCTCCCGTTCAGTAGGTTGCCTTTTCATTTTGTTGGTGGTTTCCTTTGCTCTGCAGAGACTTTTTAGTATGATATAATCCCACTTATTTTTGCTTCTGGTGCTTTCGCGTTTGATGTCAAATCCAAAAAATCATTGCCAAGACCGATATCAATTTTCTTCTGAGAGTTTTATGGTTTCAGATCTTAAATTCAAGTCTTTAATCCATTTAATCCATTATGAGTTGATTTTGGCGTATGGTTAAAATACAGGTCCAGTTTTATTCTTTTGCGTGTGATTATCCAGTTTTCCCAACATCATTTACTGAAGAGATTATCCTCTCCCCATTGTATATTCTTGGCTGCTTTGTTGAAAATTGACTGTGTGTGTCTGGTTTTATTTTGATGCCATTTTCTGTTCTATTTATCTGTGTGTCTGTTTTTATGTCAATACCATACTGTTTTGATGACTATATCTTTGTAATGTAGTTTGAAATCAGGACGTGTGATGCCTCCAGCTTTGTTGTTCTTTCTCAGGATTGCCTTGGCTATTTGAGGTCTTTTGTGGATTCATACAAATTTTAGGATTGTTTGTTCCATTTCTGTGAAAAATGCCATTGGAATTTTGATAGGGATTGTATTGAATCTGTAGATTGCTTTGGGTAGTATGGACATCTTAATATTTTTCCAGTTCATAAGCATGGAATATCTTTTTATTTTTGTCTTCTTCAGTTACTTTCATCAATGTCTTTTTTTTTTTTTTTTTTGAGGAAGATTAGCCCTGAGCTAACATCTGCTGCCAATCCTCCTCTCTTTGCTGAGGAAGCCTGGCCCTGAGCTAACATCCATGCCCATCTTCCTCTACTTTATGTGTGGGATGCCTACCACAGCATGGCGTGCCAAGCGGTGCCATGTCTGCACCCGGGATCCGAACCGGTGAATCCCGGGCTGCTGAGAAGTGGAACATGCGAACTTAACCGCTGCGCCACTGGGCCGGCCCCTCATCAGTGTCTTATAGTTTCCAGAGTACAAGCCTTTCACCTGCTTGGTGAAATTTATTCCTAAGTTTTTTTTGTCGTTGTTTTTTCTGCTGAGGAAGAAGATTCCCTGAGCTACCATCTGTTGCCAATCTTCCTTTTTTTTTTGCTTGAGGAAGGTTAGCCCTGAACTAACATCTGTGCCAGTCTTCCTCCACTTTGTATGTGGGTTGCTGCCAGAGCATGGTTGATGAGTGGTGTAGATCTGTGCCTGGGATCTGAACCCGCGAACCCGGGCTGCTGAAGCGGAGTGTGATGCAGGGTTGTCCCCTTTTTATTGTTTTTGATGCTGTTGAAAATGGGTTTTTGTAGTTTTTCTTTCTGATAGTTCGTTGTTGTTATATAGAAACACAACTGATTTTTGCATGTTGATTTTTCTATGCTGCAACTTCTATGAAATGGTTTATTCTAACAGGTTTTTGTTGGAGTCTTCAGGGTTTTCTATATATAATTTCATGTCATTTGCAAATAGAGACAGTTTTACATCTTCCTTTCTGATTTGGATGCCTTTTATTTCCTTTTCTTGCCTAATTTCTCTGGCTAGGACTTCCAATACTATGTTAATATGAGTGGTGAGAGTAGGCATCCTTGTCTTGTTCCTGATCTTAGAAAAGCTGAAAGCTTTTCACCACTGAGTATGATGTTAGCTGTGGGTTTAATGTATAGAGCCTTAACTGTGTTGCAATATGTTTTCTCTATACCCAGTTGGTTGAGAGATTTTTATTATGAAAGGATGTGGAATTTCATCAAATGCTTTTTCTCCACTTATTGAGAAGATATGATTTTTATCCTTCATTTTGTTACTATGGTATATCACATTGCTTTTGTGCATGTTGAACCATCCTTTTATCTCTGGAATAAATTCCAGTTGATCATAGTGTATGATTCTTTTAAGGTGCTGTTGAATTCAGTTTGCTAATATAGTCGTTCCTTGTTATTGAGGAGGATTGGGTCCAGGATTGGGTCCAGGATCCCCCATGGATACCCAAATCCCCGGATGCTGGAGTCCCTTGGTTGGCCCTTCACATCTGCGGGTTCTGCACTTGCAGGTTCCATATCTGTGGGTTCTGAAGGTTGAATTCATGAGCGCATAACCGGTGGATATGGAGGGCTGACCGTGTTTTGTGAAAGATTTTTGCCTTTGTGTTCATCAGATATATTGGTGTGTAATTTTCTTCTCTTTTAGTGTACTTGTCTGGCTTTAGTATCGGGGTAATGCTGGCCTTGTAAAATGAGTTTGGAAGCATTCTCTCTTATTTTTTGGAAGAGTTTGAGAAGAATTGGTATTAATTTTTCTTAAAAATTTGGTGGAATTCACCAGTGAAGCTGTCTGGTTCTAGACTTGTTTTGAGGGTTTGATTACCGATTCAATCTTTTTACTAGTAATCAGTCTGTTTAGATTTTCTGTTTCTTCATGATTTAGTCTTTGTAGGTTATATGTGTCTAGGAATTTATCCATTTCTTCTAGGTTGTCCAATTTGTTAGCCTATGATTGTTCACAGTAGTCTTTTATGATCCTTTGTATTTGTATGGTATCAGTTGTAATATCTCCTTTTCATTTATAGTTTTATTTGAGTCTTCTCTTTTTTTTTTCTTGGTAAGTCTTGCTAAAGCTTTGTTCGTTTGTTTATCTTTTTGAAACACCAGCTGTCAGTTTTGTTTACCTTTTCTTTTTTATTTATTTCCGCTCTGATCTTTATTTACAATCATGTGCCACATAACGACATTTTGGTCAATGGACCATATATATGATGGTGGTCCGATAAGATTAGTACCATATAGCGTAGGTGTGTAGTAGGATATGCCATCTGGATTTGTATTAGTACACTCTATGATGTTCTCACAATGATGAAATCGCCTAACGACACATTTCTCAGAACGTATTCCTGTTTTTAAGTGGCCAATGACTGTATTTCCTTCTGATATCTTTGAGCTTTGTTTTTTCTTCTTTTTCTCGTTTCTTGTGGTGTAAAGTTAGATTGTTTATTTGAGGTCTTTCTTTTTTTTTAATGTAGGTGTTTATCACTACGAACTTTCCTCTTAGAATTGCTTTTGCTGCACTCTGTAAGTTTTCATATATTGTGTTTCCATTTTCATTTGTCCAAGATAGTTTTTGATTTTTCTCTGGATTTCTTCTTTGACCAGTTGGTTTTTCAGAAGCAGGGTTAATCTCCACATATTTGTGAATTTTCCAGTTTTCTTTTTGTAGTTGGTTTCTAGTTTCATACCATTGTGGTTGGGAAAGATACTCGATATGATTTTAATCTTCTTAAATTTATTAAGACTTGTTTTGTGGCCTAACGTATGATCTGTCCTGGAAAATATTCCCATTGTGCATCAGAAGAATGTATTCTGCTGCTTTTTGATGGAATGTTTTGTATATGTTTGTTAGAGTCATCTGGTCTAATGTGTAGTTTAAGATCAGTTTCCTTATTGATCTTCTCCCTGAGTGATATATCCATTTGTTGAAAGTGGAATATTAAAGTTCCCTGCTATTATTGTATTGCTGTCTATTTCTCCCTTCAGATCTGTTAATATTTATATATTTAGGTTCCTATGTTGTGTACAATAAATATTTGCAAATGTTACATTCTGTTGATGACCCTTTTTTCCTTATATAATGACCCTCTTTGTCTCTTGTTACAGTCTTTGGCTTAAAGTCTATTTTGTGTGGTCTAAATATAGCTACCCCTGCTTTCTTTCAGTTTCCATTTGCCTGGAATATCTTTTTCCATCCCGTCACTTTCACTGTATGTCCTTAAAGCTGAAGTGAGTCTCTTGTACAAGACAGCATATAATTGGGTCTTTTTATCCATTTAGTCACTCTTTGTCTTTTGATTGGAGAATTTATTCTATTTACATTTAAAGTAATATAGATATGAACTAACTTTCATTTTATTAATTGTTTTTTGGCTGTTTGTAATCCCTTTCTTCCTCTATTCCTTTGTGATGTGATGATTTGCTGTAGTGATATGCTTTGGTTCCTTTATCTTTTGTGTATCTATCACAGGCTTTTGCTCACTGGTTACTATGAAGCTTATATACAACATCTTATAACAGTCTATGTTAAGCTGATAACAACGCAACTTTGAATGCATACAAAATCTCTATATCTTTGCACTTCTCTACATTTTATGTTTTTGATGTCAAAATTTATATTATTTTACACATGTACACTAATAAATCATTGTAGTTATAGTTATTTTTAATACTTTTATCTTTTAACCTTTATACTAGAGTTATAGAGGAATCTACCCACCAGCATTACAACATTATTCTGAATTTAGCTATAAATTTACCTTTGCCAAGTGAGTTTTATACTTTCACACGTTTTCCTGTTACTTATTAGTATCCTTTCTTTTCAGCTTGAAGAACTTCCTTTAACGTTTTTTGTCAGGCCAGTCTAGTATATGTGATGAACTCCTTTAGTTTCTGTTTGTCTGGAAAACTCTTTCTCCTTTAATTCTGAAGGACTGCTTTGTTGGGTAGAGTATTCTTGGCTAGCAGTTTTTGTTTCAGCACTTTGAATATATTTTGCCACTCCCTTCTGACCTGCAAACCTGTTACTGGAAAATCTGCTCCATATAGTTTGAAATTCGGGAGTGCGATGCCTCCAGCTTTGTTGTTCTTTCTTAAAATTGCTTTGGCTATTTGGGGTTTTTTGGGATTCCATACAAATTTTAGAATTGTTCTTTTTTGTGTGTGAAAAATGCCATTGGAAATTCGACAGGGATTGCATTGAATCTATAGATTGCTTTGGGTTGTATGGGCATTTTAACAATATTAATTCTTCTAATCCATGAGCATGGAATTTCTTTTCATTTATTTGTGTCTTCAGTTACTTTCATTAGTCATTGTGTTATAGTTTTTACTGTATAGGCTTTTCACCTCCTTGTTTAAATTTATTACTAGATATATTATTCTTTTTGAAGCAATTGTAAATGGGGTTGTCTTAATTTCTTTCCTGATAGTTTCTTATTAATGTGTAGAAATGCAACAGATTTCTGTGTATTGATTTTTGTATCCTGCAATTTTACTGAATTCATTTATCAGTTAACAGTTTTTTGGTGGAGTATTTAGGGTTTTCTATATATACTATCATGTCATCTGCAAATTATGAGTTTTACATCTTCCTTTCCAATTTGGATACCTTGTATTTCTTTGTCTTGCCTAATTGCTCTGGCTAGGACTTCCAATACTGTGTTGAATAAAAGTGGCACGAGTGGGCATTCTTGTCTTGTTCCTGATTTTAGAGGAAAAGCTTAAGCTTTTCATTGTTGACTGTGATCTTAGCTGTGGGCCATAAAGGTTTATTTTTCTTTTCCCCAAAGCTTGCCAGTACATAGTTGTATATTCTAGTTGTAGGTCCTTTTAATTTTGCTGTGTGAGATGCCACCTCAGCATGGCCTGATGAGTGGTAACCATGTCCGCACCCAGGATCTGAACTGGTGAAACCCCAGGCCGCCGAAGCAGAGGGCTCGAACTTAACTACTTGGCCAGGGGGCCAGCCCCCATGGAGTTTTGATTAATGTCTTTGAAATGTTTTAACGTCTGGTAGTTTCTTTCAACTTTTGAGATAATTTCAACTTGACAGAATATTTGCAAGAGTGGTGCACAGAACTAATATACTCTTCACTCAACTTCCTTAACGTGAGATTCTACCATATTTGCCTTTCTCTCTATTTATAGACATTATTCATTTTTTATCTGAACATTTGAAGGTAGATTGTAGACATGATGTTCCATTACTTCTAAACATTTAAGGCCATACGTCTTAAAAAATAAGGGCACTTTCTTGCGTAACCACGATATACCCATCAAAATTCAAAAATTAACGTTGATACAGTGCTACCATCTAATCCTCAGACTGCATAACCAATTTCCCCATATTACCCTTTTTAGGTCATGTGTTGTATTTAGTTGTCATATTTCTTTAGCGTCCTGCAGTATGGAATGGCTCCACAGTCTCTTGTGTCCTTGATATTTTTCGAAGACTCTGTAGATTGTTACTCTGTAGAATGTTCTTCAATTTGGGTTTGTCTGATGTTTCCTCATAGTAAGAATAGTAAGAATACCAAGAAGCAAATGCTCTGTGCATCACAGGTTCACTTGTCTCCTTGCTGGTGATGGTAACGTTTACCACTTGGTTAAGATAGTATCTGCTAGGTTTTTCCATTCTAAAGTTAATTACTAACATTTTTTTTTAACTTTTTGACCACTTATTCTTTGAAGTTAATATCATGAGTAATTTATCAACAGAAGCCACCCCCCCTCTGCAGTATCATTAGAATATAGTAATGCAGTTGATTTTCATTTATTTATTATACATCTTTCAACTGATGTACTAGTTTATTGCTCTTAGTAATTTTCAGTTGGAGTTTCTCATTTCTTAAAATTATCTACATACAGATTTTGTTAACTTTTCTTTATCTGTACTTTTTTTCTCCTTTGATAGCTGTTGCCATCATTACTAGTATGTTGATGAGCCATGTCTTTCTAGTATCTTATTTTAATAGGAATGAATTTAATGTGTGTTTTGCTGGAAAGCAAAGTTGCTCATGGATATAGTCATAGAGTTTTTTAATATATGAATTACTGCTATACTAGTTTTAAGGAATTTAATTAAGACTAAATTTGATATAGAATTGTTTCTTCAGCTTATATTAAACAGTATACTTAAAGTTTTTTAAAGGATGATTTGAGTTGCAGCGTTTTTGTTGGTTTCAACTTCCTAGAGTAAATTAGTAATAGGATGTTGAATTTTAAACTCTGATTTCTGATTCACTTGGGTTATCTTTATGGTCGAGTGGTAGAGTCCCAGAGTTAGGATTGGGACCAAGCAAAGGGAGGTGAGATTAGTGTTACTAGAGGGCAGTCAGGCTGCGAGAGTGAATTGGATCTCGTTTACCTGAAACAAGGAATGTGGCTAATTGTACTGGTCACACCTTCTTTCAAATCCAATTCCTCACTGGTTTCCTTGCCTTCCACAGTCCATCATCTACAAAGTGGCTTAAAAACTTGAACTGTTTCTCTTTTACCTTCAGGGTAAAGTCCAAATTCCTAAGTTTGGAATACAAGACCTTTGGATACCCCATTACCACAGCGAAGTCCATGAAGTTTCAAACCTGCTGTTGCCAGGCTTTATGTCTTTGCATGTCTGGTTTTGTTTTTTGGAAAGCTTCTCTCCTCTTCCTCCCCTGTCTCCTCAGTGAACTCCGAATGATTCTCCTGGACTTCACCGAAGCTGTGTTTCTTCCTGGTCACCCTCCCTAGCATCCGTTGAGGTCCCCCAGGCAGCTGCACATCCTTTTCTTTCTTCTCTGCGCAGATGGTTTCCGGACCTGGCCGATGACCAGAATTGGTGGTGCTGGTGGTAGTGGTGGGAGGGGAGCTTTTAAAAAGGCCACCAGTTAGGTTCCATCTTGGTTTAGTCTGATTCAGTCATTTGGGATGGGGCTCCACATATTTGCTGGTCTTTATTTTAAAACTCCCCAGGCTGAGGTTGGGATTTTGATATTTAGCCAGAGTTGGGACCGTTTGGCATATACACCAGACGAGAGCTTCCCACTTGGCATGCCAAAGCTCTCCACTAGGTTCTCAAACTTGAGCCTGTATCAGCATCCCCTGGAAGACTCGATGGGATACAGTTTGCTGAGTTCCCTCTAGAGTTTCTGCTTCGTAGGTCTAGGGTGGGGCCTGAAAACTTACATTTCTAATGTATTGGGGCATGCTGATGCTGCTGGTCAGGGCACCCCACTTTGAGAATCCCTGCCATACAGAAGATGGGTTGTTGGTGAGTGGTGTATTGATCCCCTAGCCCTATAGAGACCTGAAAAAAGCCAAGAAGCAGATCCTGTGCATGGCTCACGACCAGATTTGCCGTGTCATATTGCAGTTCTTTGTTGACGTAAATCCCTCGTGCATTGGATGGTGAGCTCCTGGAGGTAAATTGAGTTAGTGAATACAGTAGTGGGTTTATACTGTTATCTGTGTTTGGGTGGCGCAGGGACTGCTGTCAGTGCCCTGCGGCCTCTCTTTGGGGCCAACCATTGAAGTAAGTTCTACAGCTTTTCCAGAAAGACAAAAAGCTGAGGAGAGTGGTTCTGACCCATGGGATCTTGCCACCCAGGCAATGTCTGGAGGCATTTATAGTTGTCACAACTTGGGGTGGGGAGATGCTACTAACATCTTGAAGATCGAATACATGTTAGATGCTGCTAACCATCCTTCAATGCACAGGTCAGCCGCCCGCAACAAAAGAGGCATCCAGCCTAAAATGTCAGTAAGTGCTGAGCTTGAGAAATCCTACCTTAGGGGGAAGGGCTTCTAATAAGGTAGGATGTGTCTTACTGTGTGAGCTTGAGAAATCCTACCTTAGGGGGAAGGGCTTCTAATAAGGTAGGATGTGTCTTACTGTGTGATCTCTCTGTGTGCCTCTCATTGTTCCTCATCCCAATCTCTGCTCTTGGACTGCTTGACCCTGAGCGCCCAACTCCCTCTGTCTCCCTGTGCTCCCAGGCCTGCCCTGATGGAGCCTCCAGGCTGGGCCACAGGAGCCTCCAATGACTGGGGCTGGCAGAATCTCCAGGGACAACTAACCAATGATTAATTATTTGTCACAGCTAACAGTGCTTTAAAATATGTTATTCTTTGAACAATAGGTAACTTATTTGAGTGGAGCTAGGGCATTTGTTGAGTGATTGACTGACCTTAGCTGACATAGGTCACATTCCCCTTCTCATATGGGAGTTTAGAGAGTGGGTGTGAGCGTTCTCTGCTTCTGCTTCGCCAGGGGAGAGTCATTCATTCATTGATCCAGAAGAGTTTTAAGTGACTCACTATGTGCCAGGCCCAGTGAACACTGCAGAAAGATGAGTCCTGCCCTCATGGAGTCCTTCTAGAGGGGAGAGAGGCTACATAAGTGGGTTATTTTTTCTCTCAACAAATAGATTGTAGTAAATGGGTAAGGGAAGTTAGAAGAGGGAAATAGAGAATCAAGCTGTGTTTTTTAAGACAAGGTGGCCCAGGGCTTTCTGCAGAGGCGACAGTTAGATTGAGACCTGGAGGAGAGACGGTGTAATCCTGGAGAAAATGGGGAAAACATTTGTTCCCAGCCAAGTGAACAGCAGACAGGAGCTTGGAACCATGGCAGGCCAGTGTGGCCAGAATGCTGTGAGCGAGGGAGACTGGGCAGGAGATGGGGTTGGTGAGCAAGGAGGAACACGGTCACGGATGACACCCCATCAGGAATTGAGGTGTGATCCTGCTGCAGGAGAACAGCATGGTCTTGCATGTTTAAGAAATCCCTCTGGCTTTTCTGTGGAAAGATCTTAGAGAAACGAGGAGTGGAAGCAGGTAGCACTGAGGACCGATGGCGGCTTGGGCCTCGGTAGGGGAGCAAAGATGCAGGGCAGGGGATGGGTCAGGCTGCATTTTGGAGGTAGCAGCTGTAGGACTGGTTGATGGGTTGGCTGTGAGGGTGAGGGAAGGGAGGCATCCAGGGTGGCTACCAGGTTTCTGGTTTGAGTGGTGGGCTCTGTGGGGTTGACGTTCACTGAGATGGGGAAGAGCAGTTTTGTGGGGAAATCAGGAGTTGCGTTTTGGACATTAAAGTGGAGATGCCGATTAGACCTCTGAGAGTAGGCAGTTAGCCATAGGAGTCTGCAGTGTCGGGGAGGGGCCTGGCTTTCGGCATTTGGACCGTATTTGAAGTAGTGGATGCACAGGTATCCGCTAGGGAAGGTGTGAGGCTGTGCTCACGTCAGTGGCCTGCAGGGGCCAGACCAGCTGATTAAATAAGAGGATGGCAGGTGCAAGGTCACAGCCATTGGTGGGTATCATGGAGGTCTGAAAGCCCATCTTTAATATATTCAACAGAGATAGAGAGTAAGGAAGGTTCCAGAAGAGACGAGAAGAAGAAAGTGAACAGCTGGAGTTTTGGGGTGCCCTTTGTGTTGGGTGTGGAAGTCACTTGTAGTGATGCTGGGAGTTGGGGCGAAGGGGAAACCTGATCCAGCAACTGATGAAGTTGCCAAAGAATGATAGAATTTTCTAGATGGAGTAGTGAGTAGCCGCTGCCATGGCCTTTAGAGGTGCCAGGGGTGTTTACAGCTAGGAGGGATATGGAGGTGGGAAATGGAATTAGAGAAACTGGAGTGCCACCCTGAGGCTGCAGGCAAGCCGTATGCCCTGGGGGCAGCCAGGCCTCCTGCCAAGAGCAAGGCAGCGCTGAGGGCTTGAGGGAGTTTGCTAATCATAGAGGAGTTCCAGGGAGTTTCGTGGGAGGGCAGGGAGGCAGGGTTGGGAACCGGGGTCAGAATGTAGGTGGTAGAGGTTAACCAGGGAGACTTGGTCCCCTGGTGCTGGTGGAGGGGAGCAGGATGTGACTTACAGAGAAGTGGGTGATGTGTGGTCCTCAGTGGGTGGTTTAGTCCAGGGTCTTCATGGAGATCACTGCCTTGGGTGGCTTGTGGCTGAAGGTTGGAGGTGGGGGTCAGAACAGCTAAGCCCTTCGTGGGGCTCCATTATTGGGAAGCTGTACCCATTTGGTGTTCAGAAAGTGTAACAGTGAAGCCATTGCTTTTTCATCTCTCTTCCCCAGAGCTCCCTGAGGGGAAAGGGGGTGAAGGAGTACCCTTAGGAAGTGTAGAAGTGTTAGCAGAAGCAGCTCCCTGCAAGCATGACATTTCTTTGCCAATTTTTCCTTTTTTTTTTTTTTTAAAGATTGGCACCTGAACCAACATCTGTTGCCAATCTTCTTTTTTTTTTCTTCTCCCTAAGGTCCCCTGTACATAGTGGTATATCCTAGTTGTAAGTCCTTCTGGTTGTGCTATGTGGGATGCTGCCTCAGCATGGCTTGATGAGCGGTGCCAGGTCCACGCCCAGGATCTGAACTGGTGAAACCCTGGGCCACCGAAGTGGTGGAATGCATGAACTCAACCACTCCACCATGGGACCGGCCCCAATTTTTCTGTTTATTCAGTGTTGATTTTTTTTGTGTGTGAGGAAGATTGGCCCTGAGCTAAGATCTGTGCTGATCTTGGTCTCTCTCTTTTTTTTAATGTGAGGAAGATTGGCCCCGAGCTAACAGCTTTTGCCAATCTTCCTCTTTTTGCTTGAGGAAAATTGTTGCTGAGCTAACATCTGTGCCAATCTTCCTCTATTTTATGTGGGATGCTACCACAGTGTGGCTTGAGGAGTGGTGCTAGGTCCCTACCTGGGATCCGAATCTGCCAACCCTAGGCCACCAAAGTGGAATGTGTGAACTTAATTCCTATGCCACTGGCCTGGACCCTGCTTTTTTTTTTTTTTTTTTTTTTTGACTCTACAGTTTACTAAAACGTCCAGGAAGTTGTGCCAAGTGTTTCTGTGGTATTGTGTGCTCCTGGGGCACTTGTGAATAGTCCTTGGGGCTTGCCAGTCGGGCACCTGCTCCATGGGGCACTTGGCCTGGGAACTGCTTATATTGTTTTAGTCATTTTACATTTCACTTCCTTCTCACTTTATGGGAAACAAGCTAGGCAAGAATGGCAGCCAAGTCTGAGGTGTGCAAGGAGGAAGGCCTCCACCGAAGAAGCCTCGTTGCAGCCCTAAATGCTGATTTATCATCATGGCTCATTTCTGTGTGGCGCAGATACTCACTGAGCTCCACTGTGTTCCAGGAGCTGTGCTGGGCACTGAGCATGCAGAAATGGCTGAGAAGCCACCCTGCCCTCGGGTGACCCCTGCTCTGCTGTGGAGATGATGGTGTTAAGGGCAGTGTCTGCACAGTAGAGAGCCGTCTATACCCGTGTTTTTCAGACATAAGGTCTCAACCCATTAGTGCACCAGGAAACCAGTTTAGTGGATTCTGACTGGTGTTTCTCTTTAAAAATGAAGAAGAAATTGTGGTAAAATACACATAGCACAGTATTTACCATCTTAACCATTTCAAGTATACAGTTGAGTGACATTAATTATGTTACGCTGTTGTGCAACCGTCTTCACCATCCATCCACAAGATTCTTCCCATCAATAAAACCGAAACTCTGTACCCGTTAAAGTACAGCGCCACATTCCTCCCTCCCCCTTCCCCTGGCAACCTCCATTCTGCTTTCTGTCTCTATGCATTTGACTCTTCTGTATATGTTGTATAAGTTGGATCATATGGTATTTGTCCTTTTGTGGCAGGCTTATTTCACTTAGCAGAATATCCTCAAGGTTCATCCATGTAGTAACGTGTCAGAATTCCCTTTCTTTTTAAGGCTGAGTAATGCAGTGTATGCTTATACCACACTTTGTTTATCCATTCATTTGTCAGTGGACGCTTGGGTTGCTTCCAGCGCTCAGCTATTGTGAATAATGCTATGATTACAGATGTACAATGACTGGCATTTCTTTTTTAAGGAAGTGGGGGTAGAATAGAAAATATCAGAGTAGCATGGGGAAATGTGTACACAGTGTGGGCAGACCTGAGTGTTCAAGAGCACTTGGGAATCTGGATTTTTATGGGAAATCTCCTTATTTCTTTTAGCTAATTTTTAAAAAATAATAATGTGTGCCACACCAAATATATTTGTTGCCAGGATCTTATGTGTGGGCCTCCAGTGGGTGACTTCAGGCAAAAGAGAGTACAAGGGATTTTTGATAAGTGCCACATAGGTTGCCCATGAATCCAAGGAAGGAGAGGTTTGCTGGCAAGAGGGGTCAGAGAGGGCTCCGTGAAGGGGCTGGAACTTGAACAGGGATTGATTAAGTCAGATTTAAAAAAAGGGGGTACAGGGACTCTCATTCATTGCTAGTGGGAATGCAAAATGGTGCCCCCACTTTGGAAGAGCATTTGGTGGTTTCTTAAAAAACTCAACATACTCTTAAACCATGTGATCCAGCAATTGTGCTCCTTGGTATTTACCCAAAGGAGTTAAAAACTTGGGTCCACATGAAAAGCTGCACACGGTGTCCTTTTTTGTTTTTAAGCAGTCATAAGTTTTTGTGCGTCATATGACATGGCAGTCAAATACATAAAGCTAGAAATAAAATAAAGACTTGTTAAAACTATACCTTTCGATAAACACATTGTGCTAACTACACACCAGCTACCATTCATTCTAAGTACAAACACAAATGTCAATTTAATAGGTGTGCATAGACTATACATACATGCTAATAGATGTTAATAGAATATATGTTATTCTCTTGTTAATTCCTTTTTTAAAAATTATTTTACACATGGATGTTTATAGCAGCTTTATTCATAACTGCCAAAAGTTGGATGCAACCAATATGCTCTTCATCGGTGAATGGATAAATAAATTGTGGTCCATCCAGACAATGGATATCCTTTAACAGTAAAAAAGAAATGAGCTATCGAGCTATGAAAAGACATGGAGGAGTCTTCGGTGCATATTATTAAATGAAAGAAGCCAGACTGAAGAGGCTAGATACTGTGCGACCCCAACTATATGACATTCTGGAAAAGGCAAAACTGTGGAGACAGTAAAAAGATCAGTGGTTGCCAGGGATTGAGGGGAGGGGAGGATGACTGACAGAGCAGGGAGGATTTTTAGGGCAGTGAAACTACTCTGTGATGCAATAAGGATGGATACATGTTGTAATACATCTGTCCAAACCTATAGAATATACAACACCAAGAGGAGCCCTAATGTACACTCTGAACTTTGGGTGATAATGACGTGTCAACATAGGTTCGTCGATTGTAACAAATGTACCACTCTGGTGGAGGATGTTGATAATAGGGGAGGTTGTGTGTGTGTGGGGGGAGGGGCAAGGAGTATATGAGAACGCTCTGTACTTTCAGTGTTGCTGTGAACCTAAACGTGTGATAACAAAGTTAAGTCTATTGAAAAAAAAAAAAGGATGAAGACCTACCACGTGTGGGAGGAATAGAGGTAGGAGTGTCAGGGTGTGTGCACAGGATAAGATGGAAGCCTGGCTGGGAAAAGGGGTTCCTGTTGGGACAAAGGGATATGTGACTGAAAGGGCAGGTTGGGGCTGCTGTAAACATGCAGGCACTCACACTGGCGATGCTTATACCAAGGCACAGCTTGGCAAGCTGCATGAGGTGATGCAGCTCCTAAATTAGCCTAAAGGCACAGGTGTTTATCTCCCATGGACTGATAAACTTTAAGTCTATGAAAGCATCAAGATAACTGACCAAATTATATCAGTTCTTTGGCCTTGAGTTAGGTATCCCTTTCAGTTAAGAAAATGTGAATTGCATGTTCACATGCAGGTAATTCAGCTTCTGGAACAATTCTTTGATCCAAGTAAGGTACTTTCTTTTCTGTGCTTTGTGATTTCATAAATCCCAATGAGTGGCATCAAAGGCTGGCCTTGTTAGGCAGTCATACTCCTTACTCTCAGGAGGGATACCTTGAGTTTGGAAACAAGACCTATGTCGTCGCTTATGGGGGATGAAATTTAATAGTTTGCAAGGAAGTTCTTGATTGGAACAGGCACTAATGGCCAGATCTTCAGAGGAGGGTCAGCCCCAGGGACTGATGGGCTCAGAAGTGATCTTGGTGACGATCGAGTCCTGCGCCTTGTGGTGGCCATGCAGCCTGTGCTAACTAGATGGGGTATCACCTGCTGGTTGTGGGGTCCCTTACTTGCTAGTTCCAGCCAACGGTGCCTTAATCCCTTCACAAACTTGTGAATTGGCTAGCAAGAATGGTATCTTACTCATGATTCCTCGTTTTGTTCTCTCTATTACTAAATTGTGTGCAAATGTGTCAAGTGTGTGTGTGTGTGTGTGTGTGTTTAAGAAGAGGATTAGGATAGTTATCCATGCCCAGTAGTTGTAGATTTTTGGTGTTGGTTGTAGTGTGGGAGAGAGTGTTGGGAAGATGTGTGTTGATAGCACAAGGACACTAAAGAAGTAAAAGGCATGGATTAGCTCAGGAGAGAAAAGGGAGACAAGAAGACCAGGGGTGAACCAGAGAAAGGCTCACAAGCTCCAAGGTAGGAAGTCTCTGCAGTGCTCACAGCCTGGGAGGACCCAGGCAGTGGGAGTGGAGGGAGCTGGGGAGTGCTGGGGAGGGAGGGGCATGCAGTCTGCAGGCTGCTTTGCTTATTTTGACGTGGAAAGAATAGGTAGTAGATGGAAGGGAAAGGGATGAGAAAAATGGATTTCGAGCAAGTTTTAGGAACAGAGGAAAGTCACAGAGGCACGAGGGAAGAAGATTCTAGCTTGAGAGTTGCCACCTACATTTAATTCGATCTGGCTGTGGGTCGCTCCAGGAAACTTGGGGTGGTGACCCATTTTGAGATAGCTCACCTGTGGTGTGAGGGTTTGATCTCACACTGAATGGATTCCAGTGATGTCTGTGTCCAGGCACCACGACATACCAGGCACTGTCTGGTTATGGAGAGTCCAAGTGGTGTGTGAATAGTCATTGCCCTGAACAAGTTGCGCTGAGGCAGTTGGGAGGGAAATGCTGTTGCTGTCTTCAGTGTTGCAGGAGGAGAGAGTAACACCGGGGAGAGAAGGACTGTTGGGGCAGAACTGGGTTGAGGGAAGGTGCAGGCAGTCAGTGGGTCTGGAATTGGTGAGTACCCTCTCTCAGTTGGAATTAAGGTATCAGTTGACTCAGGTCTCCATGTCTAATTCCTTACTTAGGTGGTGACAGATAATTTAGGCTCCTGTCAAAGTAGGCTTGCCATGAGATGGAAATGAAAACCTTTAGCCCTTGGTGGTACCTGTGGGGCTCAGCCCGGCCTTTTGGGATTTGGGCAGTGAAGGAGATTGGGAGGTCCTTAAATCAAGAGCCATGGTGGGAGAAATTTGCTTAATCAAGTAACTTTATCTATCAAAGTTATTACAGGCTTTCTAATGGGGCCCAAATTGATGACTGGGGAGCTGTCGTGGTCAGGGCTCGTATTTGTCTGGGGGGACTTCGTAGGGTTCGGAGCAACCTGAGCTGACCCTCTCACCAGCCTTGGGAGGTGTTATCTCCAGGTGTTCTGCCCATTTGCCAGAGGCCAATACTGAGAGATTACTGTTTATAGCTAGTTCAGGGTCATACAACCAGAAGGTGACAAAGTCTAGACTGTAATGCAGGAGGATTTCCACCTGAGGTGCATCAAACAAAAATTTTTTGTATGTATGAGGAAGATGGGCCCTGAGCTCACATCTGTTGCCAATCTTCCTCTTTTTGCTTGAGGATTGTCACTGAGCTAATAACTGTGCTAGTCTTCCTCTACTTTATGTGGGATGCTGCCACAGTATGGCTTGATGAGCCACTGGGCTGGCCTCTAAAATGTAGACCTTTTAAATGAAACCCATGCATGTAGGATTCTAATTAGATACAGATGTGTAATTATGGATCCATGTCACTTCCCTTTTCTCTTAATTTTTAACAGGTGGCTAAACCCCTTGTTTAAAATTGGTCATAAGCGGAGATTAGAAGAAGATGATATGTATACAGTGCTTCCAGAAGATCGCTCAAAGCACCTTGGAGAAGAGTTGCAAGGGTAAGCAACAGGCAGTAACGAGAAGGGTCAGAAGAAACAGAACTTCTAAGTCTGTGGCTAATGGTTTAGAATGGGGTTTGCCTTCCTTTGGGCCCTTCTGCAGCTGACTTCCCCTGAGGCTGTCCAGACTTAGCCTACTTGGGCGGCTGAGGGAAACTGTGTTTCTTGTGCATTTGTGGAAGTAGGGGAGCCAGCATTGAAGGCCCTGGATGCCAAGATCTGTCCTTGGAGCTGGTGTCACTGGAGGAGGTTGTCTGTACCCATGTCTGCCTTCTTGGGTGGCTCATGGCATGGCAAATCCAGCAGAGCTTGGCAGTAACTTCTTGTTTCCCGAGACTGGGACTTTTTCCCTCAAGGCCGGTTGTTCTGGTGCTTCAGATTCTGTGCCACACATCTTCGAGGAGCCCTGCAAACAATTAGCATTTATGGGACAGCCACAGAGTGCCCTAATAAATGCTTGTCTTTCATCCTGCTGCCTCTCCCTGTGGCCTGGCGTGCTGCCTCTTATTGCTTTGCTTCTCATTGCAGGTGCTGGGATAAAGAAGTTTTGAGAGCCAAGACAGACGCACGGAAGCCTTCTCTAACAAAGGCAATCATAAAGTGTTATTGGAGATCCTATTTAGTTTTGGGAATTGTTACGTTTATTGAGGTAAAACCTTTTACATAAGGTCGTTGTTTTTCATTGGACTCAGATCTGTAATGAGATGGGTGGGACTGTTGGGGAGAGACAAATAGTTTAAGGTCTGAGGATAAAGCATGTCTAAGAAACATGATGTAGCTCAGCGGTGGTATTTATCTTTAGAATGAGTGCTGACCTCAGGGGGATTGTTATTTTTCTTTTTTTTTTTTTAAAGATTTTATTTTTCTTTTTTTCTCCCCAAAGTCCCCCGGTACATAGTTGTGTGGTTTTTTTTTTAAGTTGTGAGTCCCTCTAGTTGTGGCATGCGGGATGCTGCCTCAGCATGGCACGATGAGCGGTGCCACGTCCGTGCCCAGGATTCGAACTGGCGAAACCCTGGGCCGCGGAAGTGGAGCGCGAGAACCCAACCACTCAGCTGCGGGGCTGGCCCCTATTATTTTTCTTTTAACCAATTAAAGTATGGAGTTGTGGAAGAATAGCACTGAAAAGGAAAGGCATTTTATACCATATTAGGGCATTGTTGGTGCTCAGTAAATGTTATAAATGCTGAGAGTGATCCTTCACCAAAAGGAGATCCTATAACCTCAAGGACTAGGTGCCCTGTGGTTTGGAGGAAGGAAATTTGGCCCAGAGCCCAGAATGACATAAGAATTTTGCAGGTGCTCAACAAAAAATTAACTTGACCAGGCCATATGTTGATAAATGCTTTCCCAAGCCGGTACTCTCGCCTCTCCCCTTCCAGGGGGACAGAACCTGGGACCTTGAGTATGGGCTGGAATTGCCCAGATCTCCCGAGGGCACACACCCCATTTCCAGTTGGCCAGGTTCCGTGAGCCAAAGTCCCTTCTGTGGAGGGGCGTGGGCCTCACCATGCATCCTGGCAAATCCGTGCATCGCCCATTCTGGTTTCTTGTCCCTGGTTGTTGGGGTGGATTGGTGGTTAGGGGGTAGAGTCTTGGTAGCGTGGCATTGCAGAGTGTGGGAGTGGATGTGCAGTGGAAAACCAAAAGCAGAGAGCCATGAGGTCAGTGAACTCCGTTACCCTAAGGGCCCCCGTCAAGATCTTCCAGTAACACAGCTTTCTCCCTGGGGGCACAGTGCCAGTTCGCCTGCCTGTTCTAGGCTGTGGCCTCCTGGAGGTATTCTGAAAATCCGTCTGGGTGGCTTGTGCGCTCTGTGGTACCTTAGTGTACTACCTTAGGAACATTCGTGGCCCTGCAAGTGTGTGAGAGTAGTAGAGATACAAGTTGCAGTTGTTTAAGATGCAGAAAGGCGGTGAGTTGTCCTTAGTGCATTTTGTTGGGGTGAGATGGGTTGGCCATTTGATTTGTTTGTGGAGGGTGTAGCTCCTTGAAAAGGCTCTGTCCTGAAGGGCACTGTGGACAGTGGGTAGCTAGGTAGGTGAACTCTGCCCAACACAACTGGAAAAACCGGAGAATCTGTCAGCTGACAGGTGACCGATGGTGCTGGGAGACTGAAGTGCTCGTTGATGGCAAAGGCAGGTGGCCAGTGTGCCAGAGGGCGGGGACAGGTATATGGGGCAGAGTGCCACCTTTGAGAGGGCACCGAGCACACCTGCATACTGCTGTGGCCTTCTGAAGGCAGGGTGAAGATGCAAACCAGTGGGACTGACTCCAGGGTCTGGGGTTGCCAGCCTGTGTTTAACCTGTGCACAGGTATCCCAATGATGGTGTTTCTACATGGTGACAATAAGTCTTAGTTTAAGTAAGCTGGTGTCATCGTGGCCTATGTGTGCAGGATTTCCTGACCAAATCTGGCGGCCCACATCATAGAGCAGAGCTCTCATGGATTCTGCTTTTCAGGAAGCCCCGGAGCCTCACTATGTGCCTGTGGCCCATGCCAGGTATCCAGTTGGGGGTGGGCAGGGACGAGTGGCCTCGGGGTTTTGTGTTGGATCATGTCCTGGAGCAGGCCTCCCTCTGCTGCCCCTGGCTCTGCAGTTTCCCTTTGCTACCAGGTGCTGAAGAAGCTAAAGACAGCTGGATCCCAAAGGGTGGCCCATGTAGCTGGGTTTGAACTGAGCTTCTGCTTTTCTTCGCTTCATGGGCTGCTGGTCCTTGGGGTGGGGTCTCCAAAACCTGGATGGTGACTCGATCCCATCTCAGGACGAGCTGCAGGTCTTTGTGTGCCAAGATTTGGGATAAGTAGACATAGAGGTCGAGGCCGCAGGAGCTGGGGTTCTTCCTGAGAGGGGACAGGCCCCACTGTGGTGCTGGCAGTGTTGATTTCAAAGTTGTGCAGCCACGGTATTACTTAACAGATGGGGGATCCAGGATGGCCAGAATGGGGGTGGAAGGAAGGTGCAAGTGGAAGAGCACTGGGCTCTCTTTTAGGAGGTTGGTCATTGGGCAGTCATGGCAGAAAAGTGGGGACTAGAGTACCTGACAAATGTGGGAGCTTATACTCACTAGTTTTAGTATTAGTAGTAGCAGCAGCAATACAGGCTCATAGTCAGTAGTAGTAGTAGTAGTAGTAGTAGTAGTAATGGTACTCCTCCTCAGTAGTAATAATACTCAGCAGCAGGAATAGTAGCAGCAGCAGTAGTAGGGCGCATACTCAGTAGTAGTATTACTAGTAGCAGCAGTAGTAGGGCTCATACTCAGTAGTAGTATTACTAGTAGCAGCAGCAGTAGGGGCTCATACTTGGCGGTGGTGGTGGCGGTAGTGGCATTGGCAGCAGCAGCAGTACTGGTTGCAGTATAGTAGTAATAATAGTAAGTACTTGAAAAATATGTATCAGGAACTGCTGTGAACACTTTACATGTAATATTAGTTTTATTCCTTTTGCCGACTCAAACGAGGTGGAAAGTATTACTATCCCCATTTTAGAAAAGAGGACACATAGTGCCAAGTAATTTCTTAATGTGCTCAGGTCACACAAAGCATAAAGGACGGAGCCAAGGTTCGTCTCACGTGCTCTGACATGAGCCTGACTATCTCTAGGACTGATAGCTCGTCCACTGTCAGGAAGGCTCCTCTCGAGAACTTTGTCTTCAGGGTCTCAGATACATGCGTCTTGAACTTGGCCTAAAGATAGTAAGTTGGATGCAAAGAACTCCCTGGAGCAGGAAGTCAGATTGGGGATTGTAAGTTAGGATGGAGTCCAGGTGACCATGTCCCTCGGGTGCTGGAGGTGACCAGGGCGTTGACACTAGCAGCAGCAGCGTGGTGTATTCAGATAGACCAGGAGTCCTTTAGAAAGTAGATGAGGTTGTGGCTACCCTGGTGGCGTACGTTCTTAAACATCCACAATCTTAAGACACCATTCAAGGTTGGCTCCCCGAGACGGACCAGTGGGAAGGTAGTGGTCTTGCATGGGACTCGGGTGATCTGAGCAGAGGCTGAGTTCTTGATGTTGTTACTTAGTGCTCCTGTGAGCTGGTGTCTCTGAATCGTGGATGGGGTGTGCATTTGCTTGGCTCAGATGAGAACCCCCGGTCAGTCACTAGTGTGGGGGACAGTTCTCCTGTTCTGGTGTCAGAACACACTTTCCCCAGGTGGGATGTGCACCAGGCCTGAGATGTCAGGGTGACAGCTGGGTGGAGCCAGGCAGTGCTGGTAGCAGATAAATCAGAGGTGAGGTGTTGCTGGGCTTTCTCCCACAAGGGTGCCTGTGCTGTGTTCGGGACAATATCTTGGTGGTTTACAGTATAAAATTAGACAATGGCTTAAAAGAGCTTGATGACTAGCATATGATACTTGTTCTAACTTTGTCTTTAAAATAATAATTGGCAGAACTCTTAGTTTGGATGCAGTGAAGTTCAGGGAGCTGAAGGTCGTTAGAGTTCAATTAGAAGTAAACCTTGAGGGGCCGGCCCAGTGGCGCAGCGGTTAAGTTCGCATGGGCCGCTTCGGTGGCCTGGGGTTCGCTGGTTCGGATCCCGGGTGTGGACATGGCACCACTTGGCAAGCCATGCTGTGGTAGGCATCCCATGTATAAAGTAGCAGAAGATGGGCATGGATGTTAGCTCAGGGCCAGTCTTCTTCAGCATAAAGGGGAGGATTGACAGCAGATGTTAGCTCAGGGCTAATCTTCCTCAAAAAAAAAAAGTAAACCTTGAATTTTTTTTTTTTTTTCTGGCAGTCGAAAGAAGACTGAACTCCAGCACAGATACTCTTGTTTTCCTAGACTTGCCTTTTGACACTCTGCTATTTTGGAGAAGTTAGAGAGAAATGATTTCTTATGGTGAAGCTAGGAAGGATCAGTTACATTTCAAAAATCATTTTCAGGTGCTGTTTTGGGTTTTCAAGGATTAAAGCTAGTTCCTGAGTTAGATGGAATGAACATTAGTTTAATAATTGATTTTTTTTTTTTTTGAGGAAGATTAGCCCTGAGCTAACATCTGCCACCAGTCCTTCTCTTTTTGCTGAGGAAGACTGGCCCTGAGCTAACATCCATGCCCATCTTCCTCTACTTCATATATGGGCCAAGCAGTGCCATGTCTGCACCTGGGATCTGAACCGGCGAACCCTGGGCCACCAAAGCAGAACGTGCAAACTTAACCCTGCAACACCAGGCTGGCCCCTTGATTTTCTTTGAAGTGGCTTCCCATTTTGTGATCTTGTATCGCCCCTGCTTGTTGGTCTTTGTGTTTTAGATATTGGAAGATCTGAACTCATCATAGGGTTTGCTATAAAGTAGACGTTTCCTTTGTGACCTCCTGCCCTGTTTTAATTCATCTGGTATACAGAACGTCTGGCAGGTTATCCATGATTTCCCAGCACAGCGCGGGTAGGGCCCTCCCTGGGCACCGCTGGCAGCACCAGCAAGAGGCAGGATGATGCCAGGCTAGGCTTCTGAGGTTGAGATTTCGAAGTAGTGAAAACCTCTATCCTATGAGAACTGAGGAATGATTGTAACGCTCGGAGAAAGAAGTACCAGGCCGATGTTGAACGTGCTACTCCTGCAGACCCATGCTAAGTAGAACAGAACAGCAGCCAGTTCCTAGCGCCCCTCTGTGCACCTCCCCGGAAGCTGCCTTGGGGACAGAGCAAGTCTCCACCTGCCCAGAGCCCTCAGGGTAAAGAGGAGGAGCTTGAAGCGTCTGCATGGGCCACATGCCTCTGAGGCCACCTCCCCATGTCATCAGGGCCTTTTCTTGGAGAGATGAGGTTTCTGCCTGCTGGCGTGTTAGTGGGGTCTCAGGAGTCAGTGTGGGTTTGCCCAGTCCCCTTCCACAAGAGAGGAGGAGCACCAGGGGTCAGGTCCTGTTCCATTGATTATTAGTAATGTCCACAGTGATAACCCTGAGTCATGCAGGAGGGTAATGCATTTCAATCTATCTTCTTTAAGAAGTCAGGGAAGTAGGTGGTTCATTTTAAAAAGATTGTGTTCATAATGGTTAAAACTTAAAAAAATTTGCTTGGAAGTGAAGCATCTGATTACTTGCTTTTTGTGTGTGTGTGTGTGAGAGAGAGAGAGAGAGAGAGAGGAAGATTGGCTCTGAGCTAACAGCTGTGGCCAATCTTCCTCTTTTTGCCTGAGGAAGATTTTCACTGAGCCAACATCTGTGCCAGGCTTCCTCTGTTTTATGTGGGACACTGCCACAGTGTGGCTTGACAAGTGGTGCTAGGTCCACGCCTGGGACCCAAACCCACGAACCCCAGGCTGCTGAAGATGGGCGCACGAACTTAACCACTACGCCACTGGGCCGGCCCCCAGACAAGCTGGCTTTTACAAATGACTTTTCTCGGAGTTGTTCTACCATCATCACCTGTAAGCAGCAGTGAGTGAAAACAGCCTGTGCCATTTAGCGTGCAATAGGTCTCTTCCCAGGACTTGTGTATAATAAAAGGGATCCTAACTTCCACATATTTTTATGCTGGTTTGAGAGCACTTTGAGCTGTCATAGCTCATTTAGGTGTCCCAAGATTCCTCTGAGGTAGACAAGGCAGATATTTCCACAGTTAAGGATGTGGAGGTGCAGGAGGGAATGAGATGGGCTCAGGGTCTTGTGACTTGAAGTTGCCGACCTGGCTTCTGAAGCAAAACATTGGTTCCTGGGCTAGTGCTCTTTGCATTCTGTCCCGACTCTTTCTCTCCTGCCACAGCTGCCACTGAAGGGTCAGAGAGCCGAGAGTAGGTGTTTTTTTCTGATGACGGATCTGCGCTCCTCTGTCAACTGTTCTTAGGTTTTTAAGAACATTTCAAAAGTACAAGAATAGAGTAGGATTGAAGGGTAGCCGAAAATGCCTCCCCAGAATTTGCATTTTTGCCATAAAGACTATTTTGAGTTGATTATTTCTGAGAAACAGCTGACACTGGAGAAGCTCTGAAAACAGAGTAGAAGTTATCCTTCTGTAGGGACATAGACATTTATAAAGGAAATCTCCATGTATGAGGGCATCTCCCTCTCTGTACCAGGAAGAGAAGGATGGCTCTAAATCATAAGAGAATCTTATCAATGGCTAAGGCTTTCAGAAGACTGAAATCTGCACAGCAAACCTTTCTCTTGTTTACTGTACTTTTCCTGTTAGTCTCTCACAGGTGATCCCCCGCCCCCCCAACACACACTTTTCTTTCTTGTCTTTAGCTGAAGATGGTATTTAAGGTGGTGGCCTGGGCCATCTCAGGGAGTTACTCAGTTTTTCTGGGGCTATCCCTTATATACAGGAGTTGTACATGTTAATAAACTGCTGTTTGCTTTTCTCTTGTTAATCTGTCTTTTATTATGGGGGGGTTATTAGCCAAGAACTCAAAAGGGTAGAGAGAAAATTACTTTTCCTCCCATACTGAATAGTGAGCCCCTATGTAACCCTAAACCAGCTTGAATAATTATCGACTCCTGAGTAGTCTTGATTTATCTGAACCCCTACTCATTCTCCCTTCCCAAGATTATTTTGAAGCCGTGCCTAGACATCACATCATTTTATCTATAAATATTTTATCATGTATCTTTAAAAGATATGGAATCTTTTCCCTATATAATCTTAATACTATTATTATGCATTAACATTAATGCTAATCCTTTGATATGATCATTATCTAGCCAGTGTTCACATTTCTTTCTCTTTTTCTTCTTGCCGTTTGAATCAGTATCCTAATAAGGTGCATTTGATATAGGTTGTATGGGTTCTTTTTCTGTTTCCCTCTCTCTGTTTCTCTACTATTTTTTTTCAATTTTTTTAATTGAGTTCATAATAGTTTACATCAATGTGAGATTTCAGTGATATTCTAAGTTTTCCCTTCTTCATTTACTAGCTGAAATATTTCCATAATGAGAAACTTTGCTGTTATCCAATCTTTGGTTACTCAGAGGTATGGTATATATAGGAAGGGCAGGGAGAATTCTTAATCTTATTACTTTTTTCTTTTTTTAAATTAGCTTTCAAAATAATGAGTTGGTTCTCCAGCATTCTCCTCTGGGGTTAATGAGTTTTTTGCTGTTTTTATGGGTATCAGCATGAGCTCATGGAGTTAAACATTTCTGAGGTGCTTCAGTCCATTACAGTTGTCATCTGTGTGCCCAACTTTGGCTGTCTTTGGCCACTGGGAGTCTGTTCAAGTTGAGTCCTCAGTCTTTTGTACATACTTTGGTAGTCTTTGCTAGTTTCCTTGTTTTCTGGTGTGATAAGATGTTTCTGGCTCTTCCTGTGCAGTTTTGGCCCCAGTCCTGGAACCAGCCATTTCCAAGCAGCCCTGGCTCCTTTTCTTGGGAATGCTATTTAGAGACTATAGTCTGGGCACTAGAGGTGCCCATTGCTGCTGAGTTAGTTATTGTTTTCTTGCTTTTTGATTGGACAAAGCTGGAACATATAAAAAAAAATAAACAGGGGCCGGCCTGGTGGCTCAGTGGTTAAGTGCGCATGTTCTGCTTCAGCCGCCCAGGGTTCACCAGTTCAGATCCCAGGCGCGGACATGGCACTGCTTGGCAAGCCATGCTGTGGTAGGTGTCCCATGTATAAAGTAGAGGAAGATGGGCATGGATGTTAGCTCAGGGTCAATCTTCCTCAGCAAAATGAGGAGGATTGACAGCAGTTAGCTCAGGGCTAATCTTCCTCAAAAAAAAAAAGGAAATAATCATATCATGAGCTTATATGGATATTTCCAATCCAAATCAGATTCAGGACACTAGTGTTATAACTTAATATCGTTACTCTTACATCTCTGTCTCCCCCCGCCCCCATCTATTCTCTTTCCTCCCATGCCTAATCCTAGTTCTCAATGATATCAACATAATTATTCATTTTTTTATCTTATAGTATCAGCACTATCCTATCACCCATAATGTGACTTCTGGAAGCACTGTAAGATTTTTTTGCAGTAGTTCTTATTATCCTTAGGGTGGGTATATCACACAGGGAATGTATTTTCAAATTTTGTTTAAAGCTACTTTTAATAGTTCTTTTTTGTATGGTTATGCTAACAACTGGATGGCTGTTTATTTAGCTACATTTGCTTCATTTTACTCTGAAATTTTAGTAATTTCTTTTTAAAAATTTATGTTTTTATGATTTCAAAGTCAAATCAACAAAAGAGGCTTTTTTTAAAGAAGGCTGCAGTTATTGTGCCTTCTACTGGATTCCCTCTCTCCTTTTAGAGGTAACTTTAAAAACAAATTATGATTCATCTTTTCATTTTATAAATATGGTCTTTTCTGAACATTGAATTTCTCCTACTGTGCAGATGGAGGGTTTCAGTTTCATCACCGAAACCTCAGGACTTTGAGTCCATAAGGGCTTTTCTTGGAAGCAGGATAATGTGGCATGTAACTCTGATTAAAACTGTTTGTGGTACTTGTAAGTCCTTCAGAGCAGATCTGCAGCCCCCCCAGGCTCAGGTGCCGTGATGGTGTGGGAGAGTCAGAGAGCAGATGTTTACATGGGGTTAATTTATGCACCGTGCAATCTTCAGGGAGAGGCAACTTCAGGCTCCGACCCTGATCATTGAACCTCCCGTCTCTGGAGGCTGGATCTTGGGCATCAGAGTGCTCTTAATGGCTCCAGGGGATGCTGACGTGCAGTCAGGATGAAGACGGCTGATGGACAGAGGACGCAGGTCTATCTAGATTCTTGTTGGTTATTTTTTCCCTTGATTTACTGCTTTTCCTCTTTATTTCTGGATCTATCTTAGCTCTGCCTTTGTCACCTGTTCCCCCATTTCTAAAAATTAACTGCCTATTCATTTTTCCCAGAAGCTCACTCTTTTCTGCTTATGTTTTACTCAAGCATTTTTTTCTTTGATAGCAGCTGCTTTTTTTTTTTTTTCTTTTGGTCAGGCACTGTGTTGGATGTTTTATAGACATTATTTCTTATAATCCTCCCCAAAGTGAGAGAGTTACTACTGTTATCTGCCTTTTATAAGTAGAAACTAAAGTTTAGAGGTTAAATAAATGTCTAAGGACACACAGATACTCAGGGAAAGATTGGTATTCAAACCTGGATCTAGTTTTCCCTAAAGCCCATAGCAGTAACCATTAAATTGTGTGCCCTATGTCCCACTTTCTCAGGATCTTCCCATGGATGAAAGTTAATCTTACTTCATGTAACAAATGTTTGCTGAATGTCTCCTCTCTGTCGAGTACTCTTCTAGGCACGTCAGATCCAGCAGTGTATGAAGCGGACAAAAATCCCTGTGTTCTGTGGGGCTCACACTCTGCCATGTTGGAAGTAGCCCATGGCCATATGACTGGCTTTGGCTGATGAAATATAAGCAGAAATGTCACTTCCAGGTGCCAGCTTTAAGAATCTGTGCATAATTCACCACCTTCCCAGCCTTCTGCTGTAGTGATCAGTTCTGGAGGCTGAAATAAGGGTGTCAGCATGGTCAAGTTCTGGCGAGGACCATCTTCCCGATTGCAGATGGCTGACTTCTCCTTGTAACCTCACATGGTGGAAAGAGTGATAGTTTGTTTCTACTTCTTGTATCTTCTTTTTTTTCTCATGAATCACGGATGGTGGAGTTGGATGGGAAGTGTTTCAAATACATGGGGAGACATGGTGGAGGAACTGTGCCCCCTGGGGAAGTTTTAACATCTAGTTATGAAGGAAGTTACCCTAAGAATCAAGGGGTGGGGCCCAAATGTCAGTTACTTGAAGGAGGCTGGATACCACCTACTCGACGAAGAAACACCCGCCTCAAAGACCCAGACACTGGTGGAACCTTGAGCTGTGGGGTGTTGTGGTATTATATGGAGCTCTTTTAAAGATCTCTTCTGGTTTCCCAGTTGAGAAAAATTCTTGTGAAGGAATAAGGACTATATTCTCTGTTGGTTTGTGGAAAGAATCTTCACTAGGTCATAGGTTGGTGTCACAGATGAAGGGTTTGTGTGAGCATTTTTTGACCTTGTTCCTGCTATCCAGAAAGTTTTAATTTGGTTAGTTTCAAGTTCGATAATGAATATTTTCACAGTTGTTTTATTTCTTGCTGGTTGAGGGTTAGGATCAGGAATTGATAGGTGAGTGGGAAGGTATGGGCTGTGAACTGGCATTACTCATTAGTGAGCCTGTTCACTTGACTGGATTATTAAACACTCAGCAGAAAACCCTAGATGCTTAGGCAGTACTGACCTGCCTTCATTTTACATTCTTTTTTGCTGGATTTGTTGCATCTATCAGTATTCTCTTTGATGGGCGACATCACTCTTACTTTCTCTTATAATTACACCCATGTTAGGCTCAAATGGAATGCTGAGTAACAGGCAGCAGTGATTCACAGAGATAGTCATAAGTTACAGGAAAGTTCGGGACAGCAGGCATTACTGCTGGGCTTCTAGTGGATAGCCCCAGGCTTGCGTGCTGCTGCCTCGGCTGCCTTTGGCCACACCTGGGCTTGGACTGCCTGTGTGTCCAGTTTGGTGTTCTTGCTTCTTTGTATAAACCTCCAGGTGTCCATCTCAGTAAACTCAAAACAGTCTGTTTTACAACCTAGAGTATTAGGGGCTCTTCCACAGACTCTTAATGCCTCTTGGGATGAATGATTGGGGCATGCTGGAAATCTAACAATGGGCCTTTGTGTTCTTGATCTGATTGTCTTACTCGTAGGACTTGAATTAAACAGTGTTCCCAGACCTCTGTATAGTAGATGAAAACTTTCATGACCTCATGGAAGGCGAGGCAGTTGGTGAAGCCTGTGAACGTGTGTGTGCATGCATGTACAGTGGGACAGGAGGGTTGGAGTTGAATGTCACACCCATTTGAGGCATGGGCACCTCTTTCTCTAAGTATCCTGTTAGGATGCTGTTTGGCTGAGAAGATGCATGTTAGTTTTGTTCCGTTTTTGGTGTTTTGGATTCTTCTTCCCTCTCGTGCGTGAGTTCCTCACTTCAGACAAACAGAGGAGAGCTATCAGAAGCAAATTTGTCAGATGTTTACCAATTCTTTATTAACGTGGTGGGATTGCTTAAAAGGAAATGCTTGTTTCAAAGTCCAGTTTTTGAAAGATTTCCAAACTTTGGGCGTTTTGTCTTTTGAGAAGTCCGTGGAGGAAGTGATGTTGAGGTTCTGTGTGTTTGCTCTCGGTGACTTGGATTTGTGTTGAGTGCTTGGTTTTCTTTAGTGGAGGGGATGGGTCCCTTATAAGGAGTTACTAGAGGAAGGAAGTAGGTTGTGGAGTGGAGAGGCCATTTGACAGGGAGGGGCGAGTTTTACTGTTTCTTTGCCTTCAGTCTTGGGAAAGAAAATTGCTTTCCCTAAGCTTTATTCAGGAGGTGAGCCCCAGTGCCTCCCAACTCACTGGTTTAGGATTCTAATGTTTACCTAGGGGAATAGATTGTTAATATTTCTTCAAAGCCACCACCTGGGGCTGGCCTCATGGCTGAGTGGTTAAGTTTGCACACTCTGCTTTGGCGGCCCAGGCCGGTTTGGATCCTGGGTGCGGACATGGCACTGCTCATCAAGCCGTGCTGAGGCAGTGTCCCACATAGCAGAGCCAGAAGGACCTGCAACTAGAATATACAATTATGTACTTGGGGGCTTTGGGGAGAAGAAGAAGAAGAAAAAGAAGATTGGCAACAGCTGTTAGCTAAGGTGCCAATCTTCAAAAAAAAAAAACCCACCACCTGCAATGTGTGGCTGATGGAGCACCGTTGATCACATTATTTATTAGCTTGGCTTCTCCTGTTTAATTTGTGACTCCAAGGAGGCAGTACTTCTGGGCATATCCTAGCCTCTGGGAGGTAGAGACATACTCAAGCAGTGCCCCTGGGGCCAGGAGCCTGGGAACCTCCAAAGCCTGGTTTCTTTTTAATACTCTGGCAGATACTCAGTTCCACTCTCTGTGGAGTTTGAGTTGGGAAAGATTAGAGGGCTCTCTCTTCTGATCTGTGTTTGTGCCAATATCTCAGTTCATAAAAGCTATTGAAGCAGGGTATTTATCCAAAGAAGATGGAATCAACAATTCAAAGAGATTTATGCATCCTTATGTTCATTGCAGCATTGTTCGCAATAGCCACGACATGGATGCAACCCAAGTGCCCTAATATGGATGAATGGATAAAGAAGATATAATACACACACACACACACGCACACACACTGTGTGTGTGGATAAAGAAGATATAATACACACACACACACACGCACACACACACACAATGGAATACTACTCAGCCATAAAAAAGGACAAAATTGTCCCATTTGCAACAACATGGATGGACCTTGAGGGTATGATGTTCAGTGAAATAAGCCAGACAGAGAAAGACAAACACCAGATGATTTCACTCATATGTGGAAGATAAGCAAACATATGGACAAAGAGAACAGATTAGTAGAGGGGAAGGTGGGGCGGTGGGCAAAAGGGGTAAAGGGGCACATACATATGGTGAGAGAGAAAAACTAGACTATTGGTGGTGAGCATGATGCAGTCTATACAGAAACTGATGTATATGATGTACACCTGAAGTTACACAATGTTATAAATGAATATGACCTCAGTAAAATAATTAAGTAAATCTTGTGTTAAGAAAACTGGTATGGCTTGTATTTCTTTGTTTTTGCTGGGAAAAATTTACCCTGAGCTAACATCTGTTGCCAATCTTCCTCTTTTTTTTTTCTCCCCAAAGCCCCAGTACATAGCTGTGTATTCTAGTTGTAAGTCCTTTTAGTTCTTCCGTGTGAGCCACCACCACAGCATGGCTTCTGACAGACAGGTGGTATGGTTCCACAACCGGGGACTGACTCAGGTCACCGAAGCGGTGAGAGCGCCGAACTTTAACCACTAGGCCACCAGGGCTGGCTCTGGCTTGTATTTCTAATTAAGGCTTTTTTCTTTCCTTTTAGGAAGTCATCAAAATAATCCAGCCCATATTTTTGGGGAAAATTATTGATTATTTTGAAAAGTATGATCCCACCGATTCCGCGGCTTTGTATGAAACGTACGGCTATGCATTTGTGCTGACTGCCTGCACACTCATCTTGGCCATCCTGCACCACTTATATTTTTATCACGTTCAGTGTGCTGGGATGAGGTTGAGAGTAGCCATGTGCCATATGATTTATCGGAAGGTAAGTGTCATTCGGTATCAAAATGTGTACCTCACCTGAAGCATCAGTAGTATTTTGGAAAAGTTCTGTGTGATTTAAAAATTTTGTAAATAGAATCATTTAAACTCTACCAGGGAAGCTAACTATTTATATCAGACTAATTTTTCTTTTCCTTTAAGCAGACTTTACCAATATATGAAAGTTTTCTTGTGAGATCAGATCAGGTCTGCCTTCAGTAACATATGGTCACAGGCTGTTGCAAAATACTAAATTTGTAAAAATCTAATGAAAAAATAAGTATCAAATTGATTTTCAATGTTTTCATGCCTAAATCTCATTTGTGTTTATGGAAATTTTCTGGTGGTTGTTCATTAAAACCTTCGTTTACATCAAAGTTGTATCTGAAAATGACCTTCAGTGAAATTGGATCTATAAAGTTTAGGAGAAAAGAGTGTATTTGAGAAAGGGAATGATGATATTTTTTAAATTAACTATTTAATCATCTTCAATGTGACTCTGTTAACTAAAAGAAAAATACAAATGGAATTCATGCCAAATACAGAATCACTCACTGTATTCTGTAGTTAAGGTTGTTTTTAATGATATTATTGAAAATAGATGTTTGGGATAAGGCTTTCAATTTTACATTGTTTTTAGTAATTTGGAGAGAACTTACGGTTTCATCTATTTTATGTTGCTGTTTATTCAAGTTATTTTTTTGTATAATATTTTCTTTCCCTTTATTGTGCCTTATAGAAGTTTTAATGATAGGACCTGATTTGATGTGTTCAGTGTTTCTGTATTGAGAAATGCCATAAAATTATCCCTTAGTTTACCCTGGTCTTAACTAACATAGAAGGATTAAGGATTTTAGGTGTCTTCACAAAGGAGTTGCCACAGATACATCAGTCATTAGCTGAAGGGCTCATTATAAACTTGATCCTGGATATCTCTTTGCCTGGGCTGTGTGCCTTAAAAAAAAAAGCAGAACCTCATTTAACTGTATTGTGTTCTTGAAATTTGCTGAAAGAGTAGATCTTGTGTTATATCGTACACACACAAAATGTGATGGATATGTTAATTAGCTTGAGTATAGTAATTGTTTTCCAATGTATATCAAAACATCACATTGTATACTTCAAATATATACAATTTTTATTAAAAAATAAATAAAATCCTAATTGAAAGATAAACCCAAACAATTGAAATTTAAAGTATTGCTGCTTTTATCTAGTTGCTACTTATCTAGAGCTTCTGTTTCTGGTGAATACTTTTCTTGGCAAAATGCAAGATGTCTCCTCCACATCTTCCTTTGAGCAGAGTCTTATTAATCTTCGAATTCTGTGCATCCTGGAGGCCTGGCATCCTCTTGTCTATGGTAGGCTACAGCATGTAAGCCCGGTTTCCACTTCTGTGGCAAAGGAATGTAGCAATGACTGTACGCTCTCATCAAGGGGTCTTCATTGTCACCATCATCATCATCATCATCATCTTTGTTATACTCTTGCATTCCTTCCTACCATTTAGGAGAATACTCAGATTTCTCTACAAATTAGCTAGATTTTGTCTTTCCAGAAATAGGAAATTTCACTAGAACTCTACTCTGAAAGCCTTAAACACTGAGGTCAGGTTTGAGGTGACGACAGTTCAATGAAACAGAGCTCTTTGCTGCTCCGGTGAGTTGTCCACCTGTTTTTTCTCCTTTCCCCACTAACGCTTTGGACGCTTGCCCTTGGGAAATCCGCCCTGACTTGGCACATTTGCTTACCTGGATGTAAACAACTCCCAAAGTATCAGTTTGCCAGCTTGGTTAGTCTGAAAGGGTTGTCCCTTTATGAAGTCAAGAATTGCTTGGGTTAAACCAGAGACGTAACCTGAAATTCCAGGAACGTGGGAAAGACAGATTTCCTTGTGCACTGCCTTGTATCTAGAATCCTGCTGAGGTGGAGAAATAAGACAGTTCTTCATCACAGGTGGCTGATTCCTTAGGGCAAAAGCTGGTGCTGCAGTGCAGCTCTAACACCCTGCTGCCCTTCCACCTCGGTGAACATTTGCAGGTTATTCTCAGGCCCCACCTCCGAGTCCCTGGTTCTGGGAGAAAATCAGGTTGGGGGTTCTAAGTGGATTGGCTGCTAAGCTCATAGTCATAGTTTGTAGTATTGATGACCTCGTGGGATGCGTCATATATAAAAATGGCTTCTGATTTCTTTACCGGTGCAGAGCTTTGGTAAAATTACTTTCGGCTATTGATCATTAACATTTTTTTTATTGTGGTAAAATATGCATAACATAAAATTGGCCGTTTTAACTCTTTTGAAGTGTACTGTTCAGTGGCATTAAGTACATTCACACTGTTGTGTAGCCATTACCACTATTCGTTGCCAGAACTTTTTCATCTTCCTAAACTGAGACTCTGTGCCCATTAAACAGTAACTGCCCAGTCGCCTCTCCCCACAGCCGCCATCATTCTCCTTTCTGTCTCTGGATTTGACTACTCTAGATACCTCATATAAGTGGAGCCCTACAATATTTACCATTTTGTGTCTAGCTTGTGTTATGTAGCATAATGTCTTCAGGGTTCATCTATGTTATAGCATGTGTCAGAATTTAATTCCTTTTTAAGTCTGAATAATATTCCATTGTAGGAGTATACAGCGTTTTGTGTATCTGTTGATCTGTCAGTGGACATTTGGGTTGTTTCCACCTTTTGGCTGTTGTGAATAATGCTGCTGTGAACATGGGTGTACAAATACTTGTTCAAGTCCTTGCTTTCACTTCTTTTGAGTACGTCTCCAGAAGTGGAATTGCTGGACTATATATATAGTCATTTTATGTTTAATTTTTTGAGGAACTGCCATACTCTCTTGCACAGGAGCTACATTATTTTGCATCTCACTTGATCATCGATTTTTCTGTTTAACTTGAGGACTAAATGAAGAGAAATTTTTAGGAACTATGATATTTTGTTTGGATCAGTGGCTCCAGTTGGCAGTCTGTTGAAATAGCTCATGGTGGTCTGTTCAGGTTCCTCAGATCTCTTGGGCATTTTTCAGAACATTTTACCAAATAAAGGGATTGTGCAACACAGGCTATACTTTTGTAAAGTCAACAGATTGGCATTAAGAAAGAACACAGGTCCTTCACAGCAATAGTGTTTTGCACATTACACTTGCTCATTTTAGAAAGTCACCACCAGTTGCTGGTCATATTTCCAGCATGGGTTGCTGTCACCTCTGCAGTGGGACCAGTGGCTTACTTTCTGTCTTGTCCTTGACCCAGGAGAAGGAGGACATGTCCAGCTTCAAATCTTGAGGGTTAACTTCCCCAGCTTTAGAGCACAGAATGTGGAGCCAGGCTAGGGGAAGAGGCTAGCTACAGGCAAGGTGCACCTGGATTGAAGACAGCCGACCATCTCCAGCCCCAGTTACTAGTGGGAATGCATCTCCCATTTGCCAGCCCCAACCTCAGGCTCAGGCCTGGGTAGAAGTGAGCCTGAATGTTACGGGCCTCTAGATAACATGTAATCATTCTTGGTAATCAGAATGGGCTTGTCATATGGCACAGAGGTTTTTCTGTATCATAAAATGCGTATAGCATAAAGATTTTTCCTTAAGATCGTTAGCCTAGTCGGCTGTAGGTTTCCTGACCTTGTGTCTATGTTGAAGAACTGTGGCGGTTCCCACAGTGGATCCTGATGATGGATTGGTTTGCTCTGAAAGCAGGTAAAGCCACGGCAGTCAGTCACTGGGGTCACTGACCCTGTTCTGTGTCACTTGTTACCTGATGTAGATCCTTGTAGAATTAGATCAGTTTGGCAAGACGTCTTATTCTGGCTAAAATCTTTGTCTCCACTCTTTCTAGAGTTCCTCAAAGGATAGTTTGTGGGAGAGTATTTGTCCTTCTTTGTTTCAACTTGTAAGATGAGTTGACTCCATGTGAACATCGTAGTTTCCCTTCATCCTTTACTATAGATCTGTCTCATGAGAATTTACATACGGTCCATCCTCATTATTCATGGATTCTGTTTTTGCAAATTTGCCTACTTGCTAAAATTTGTTTGGAACTCCCAAATCAAGACTCAGGACTCTTTCACGATTGGTCGTTTGTGTGCGTGCACAGAGTTCTAAAATTTTGTCACTTGACACATAGCCCAGCTGGGGTCAAACAAGATGACGCTGCCTTCTTGTTTTAGCTCTCATACTGTGAACAAGTGTCCTTTCCATGGTCTATTTAGTACCTTGTTTTCCACATTTTTGTGCTTTTTTTGTTTTGGTGATTTTGCTATTTAAAACGGCCCCTAAGCAGAGTGCTGAAGTGCTGTCTAGTGTTCCTAAGCACAGGAAGACTGTGATGTGCCGTATGGGTAAATACGCGTACGCGTGTTGGATGAGCTTGGTTCAGGCATGAGTTATACTGCTGTTTGCTGTAAGTCTCACATTAGTCAATCAACAATAGATGTTAAATAAGATGTCTTTAAATAGGAACACACACAGAACAAGGTTGTGTACGTACTGATCAGTTGATGAAAATGTTACCAAAGGCTGGCAGAAACCTAACCCTGTATTTCCCCTGGGAGCAATTAGTAGTCACTAATTTATTTTCACAGTGACTTTATGAAACATACTAAACAAATAATAAGAATCGACTGTTGATATTTATGTAATACATCTCAGAGGAGTGACCTCTGTAGATGAATATCCTGTTTAGAGAAATAGTTTTACTTACATGCAGTTTTAAGCATTTAAGTGATGTAGTTCTATTTTTAGAATTCTGTGATTTTGGGGAAAATGGACCCTCCTTGTATCCACACTATTTAGATTTCATGGTTTTGGGTACTCTTCATCTCTCTGAATAAAGGACTCTTCCCCTTTCCTTTAATCCTTTCTTTTAAGACCCCTTTTCTCTTGACTATTTTAGTTCTCGCATCTACACACTTCCAGCTCAGTTATATTTTAACATCAGTGGGTAGACCCGCAGCCTTCCTTAATCACAGACTCTGAGTAGGAAGTGAAGGAGCCCATCCAGGATGCAGAGAGCTAAGCTTGCTGATTTCTCCTGAGCAGTGTCTGCAGTAAATGGAGCCTGAGTTTAAAAACAATCTCTGCCCTGGAGTGTGCAGATTGTGAGAGGGGCGGGTTTCCCATTCCTGCAGCCCCTCCCACACCACACTCTTGCCCCCTTCGTCTCCCTCTGAATTTGCTCTGTGGATTGTGGAAGTCATTTGATAGAAAGTTTTGTTAGTGTCTCGGCCATAAGATGTCATTTCATAGTTCTCAGAACTTGATTTTGTTTTAAAGTTAATTTTATTTCAGTGTAGGCTCTATTGCTTTATATTTAGTCTGGACAATATGAAATCACAGACGTTCAACTGTTTTGGGCTTACAAAAACAGCAACTTCATATAGTTCAATCTAATATTTTGCTTATTGGTCTGTGGTTGTGTTTCCTTTCCGAAGACGTCCAGGGACTGACACCTTGAGAATGTGCCACAGTGGAACTGTGTGGTATTTATGGAAATTAGTGTCTGTCTGGAAGCATGTGATACTTTGGTTGGCCTTTCTCTTCTAATGGTATTTTCTAACCTTCTGACAAAATTAGAATGAACTAGTAATGCTTCTTACACTGGTTAACACTTTCTTTTATATACATCTTTTTCCCTCCATTTTTCTGTTTTAGTTCTGATATAAACTTGAATTGGTGCATTTTGTGAAAAGTGAATCTCATCAAGCGATGATTTGTCAGTGTTCTAGTTTGCTGGGGATGAGCTGAGAGGGGCTGTCAGGTGTGGGTGTAATTTTCCATAGTTAGGAGTTTGAGCTAACAAATCCGAGTTAAGGAAGGAGAGGCTGTCTGGTTTAACTTTCTTCAAAGGGGAAATACCTGCTGCTGGAGAGTTCCCGCAGGCTCCTTGCATTCGGCTGTCTGATAACTTTATCTGCTCAGGGTGGCGGGGGTGGGGTACGGTGCAGCCTGGAAGGGAATCTCTAGCTCAGTGGTTCCCAGAACGTGCTACACGTTGCATTCATGTGGGGGAATCTTTAAAACAACACTGACGCCTGGCCCCTATCCCCAGACATTCTGTTTTAATCGGTATGGGGGCATTTTAAAAGATGCCAGGTGATACTAATAGGCCTCAAATCCATGTTCAGGTTAATTTTATTTTATGCCTTATAACCAAGATCTTCCAGTACATAGGGGTAGCATATGGGTTCCAAGTTTAACCCTTCTCATTGGTGAATAACCCTTTTGAAATTTAAGCATCAAGGATGGTAGCCATTCATCAGTCCCCGTGTCTTGGAATCTGGGCTGGGAATCTCAGGCACGCAGCGCTGAGGTGTTGTGTCAGGCGCACGAGTACCTCATAGAAGACACTGTGCCAGGTCGGATGGGGTCGAGATTGTGAGCATGGACTCTGAGAACAGTCAGACCTGAGTTCAAATCCGCTTTTGCCATTTGCTAAATTGTAACATCTTAAGAGAAATGAATTCACTTCTCAGGGCCTCAGTTTCCTGATCTTTAAAATGAGGATGAAGAATATCTGCTTCATGGCGCTGTTGTGAGCGCTGGATAACTCTTGCAAAGCACTTATTCAGAAGACTTTTATTAAATTTAGGAAGGTGGGAGGTCATAAACGTAACAAGCCTCTGTAGTTAGACTGCTTTTATATGGATCTTAGCTTTCCTCTTTCTGGCTATTTGCCTTAGGCAAACTGCTCTAAGCTTAAATGAAGATAATAGTGCCCAACTCTCATGTTTGTGGTGAGGATTAAATGAGTCAACCTGTGTAAAGCATTTACTCTAGTGCCTGGCATTTAGCTAGTGTTCATACATTCCTATCATCTTTATTATTGTCACTCAATCACAGAAGGCCTGGATACATATAATTAGAGTAAATGGCAGCATACATGCGAAGTAGTGCACAAGTGTGCAGACTTAATGGTTTAGGAAAGGATCCCACTGATTTGTGAAGATGTGCATGTGTGTTGGAGGCATTCCATACATTGAACAATGCTGAGATGGAAAAGCAGAGAGACTTCATTGAGAGAGTGGTAGTAGCACATTGGCGTAAGAATTTAGGAGAACACTAGTAGGTAAATCTGGAAAGACATGTTGAAGCCACATAATGGAGGACCTTGATCATGAGCTTAAGGTCCTTTGGTATATTTAGTTGACAGAGGTGAGCCACTGGAAGTTGTTAGGTAAAGAGATAAATGGTCAGAGTAGCGATTTAGGAAAATGCATCTTCTGATGGCCTACTGCATGTGGCCACACGTGAAGCTATAAGGGGCCACGTGGAGATGACCATAGGGTTGGAAAGGAGAAGTCAGGTCTGGGAGTATCTTATGGGCTATTCATTCATTCACTTTGAGTATTTTTGCCCATTTGATGAAGCATTTAGTTCTCATGAACTGCTCCTAATGTCCAGCAAATGAGAGTTGTGGGTCATTGTAAGAAAATAATTGTCTTGTTTCCTCTAAGACAGGTGAACCAATCTTGTAAAATGATGTGTAGAAATAAATTTTAAATAAATTAGCAAAATGAATTAGTATGTAGGTCTTTTAATGCATTGTAATGTTCATGACAGATGGAGAAAGAAGCCAGCCTTGGGGGATTAACTAGAAGGGGAAAAAGTCATGTTAGAAAAGCATAGTTCTGATAGGAATCCACAAAGCCAGCCAGTTTTGAAACTTGGGCAGTTTCTTAAGCATTGCTGTTTTTGCTTAATGTTGTTGTTCCAAAAATTTGGGAGGACCCCAAAGCCCATCATCCTAAAATGTATTATTTTTGCAGATTCTTCCAGTCTTTGTCTGGCTGCACATACTTATACACTTACAACCTTATTATGATCACAGTTTGTATACAGTTCTGTCAGTGTATTGACTTCATTCTTACCCCCTCGCTGGCTGCATTGTAGTCCGTCCGATGGAGTGCCTGTGTTTGCTAATCGCAGGGTGAAAGGTGTTTATTTTCATGGCCTTACTTTTACTTACATGGTCTGCCACTTTGGCGCATGGTTTGGGCTGCATATGCCAAAAGTCATCTTTAGATGGGTTTTTTTGGTTGTAGCTCTTTACTGGTGGCTGAGAATGGCAGTGCACTGTGCCATCCCGCTGTGCTGATCTCATACAACGTGAGTAGTACCCCCTGGAGGCAGGCTGTGTGTGATTCAGGGTAATAGGTTTTCACTAACCAGCCAGTCTCAAAGCACATTGGTCATAATTGCCAGTCTTCCTCTATTTTGTATGTGGGATGCCGCTACAGCGTGGCTTGATGAGCACTGTGTAGGTCCTTGTGGGCCCAGGATCTGAACCAGCGAACCCCAGGCTGCTGAAGCAGAATGTGTGAACTTAACCACTATGCCACAGGCTGGCCGCCATCATGTCTTTTAAAATGTTCTATTCTGGCCCATTCTCACTCTTTTCTCTTTCTTGGACTCCCCTGACATGTATGTTAGACCTTTTGAAATTGTCTTACAGGTCCCTCGATCTTTTTCTCCTTATTCAGTCTTTTCTCTCTGTTCCTTAGGTTGGATAGTATCTATTGATTAACCTAACTCTTTCTTTTCTCATCTTCAAACTGCTATAAGCCCAGTGAGCTTTTTCACTTCAGATTGTACTTTTCAGTTCTACAATGTTCATTTGGCCCTTTTTTTTTTTTTTTTTTTTTACAGTTTGCATTTTTCTACTGAGAATCTCTGTTTACTTATATTTCCCGTTAATTGGTGAACATATTTCCCTTTAACTCTTTGAACATATGTATTAGTTTCTTTATATCTTTTAAAACCTAACACTTGAGTCAGCTTGGGGTTTTTATTCTTATTCTTTATTTTGGTGGGTTTGCTTTTTATTGTAATGACTCCTTTCTTTCCTGCTATGGGCTACATTTTCCTGTTGCTTTTCCTGTCTAGGACTTTTAAATTGTTTCTTGGACACTATGAATGCTACACTGGAGGTCTGCCTTCTGATCTTCTGAAGATTGTTGAATTTTGTACCAAGAGACAGCTTAATTTTACTGGCTGATCACTTTGAACTTTGCTTTGTTATGTTAAATCTTCAGAAAGCCTAAGATGTTTTTCTCAAACTTCTCTAACTTGGTGAGACTCACCCTTCAAGTCCTGTGTCCTTTGTGGGTCTTATTAGGCCTTGGTGTTAGTCTTTTCTAGGACAAGTCTGGAGTAAGTCTGTTTCAGAGGAGGGTTTCTCAATCCCCAGCACTGTTGAGGGCTGTCTAATTCTTTGATGTGTGTGGAGGGGGTGGAGAATGTGGGGGTGGGCGGCCCTGTGCACTGTAGGATGTTGAACAGCATCTGTGGACTCTACCCACTAGATTCCAGTAGCACTTGTCTAGGTCTAACAACCAGTAACGTCTCCAGATGTTAGCAAATGTCCCCTGGGGTGGGGTGATGCAATCTCCCCAGTTGAGAATCACTGTTCTAGAGAGTGGTCTTTAAGGCCTGATCTTTCTGGTGTCTCAGCTTATACCAGACTTGTTAGTGATACATTAATAAGGTTTCTCCACTCAGGCTGGGCAAGAACTCCAGTGCCCCAGCTCTGCTTGCCCTTCGGGGTCTGTGTTCTGGTGGATGGCACCAGCCCTCTGGTCAGCCTTGGGCAGTCTTGGCCTGGGCCTTTGCAGCCGCTCCTCAGCCAAGGGCTTGCAGCTGTACCCTCTCCCCACCACTCCCTAAGACTGGACATCATTCCTTTCTGTGCCCCTGTTGACTGTCTAGTGCCTGGCCGTGGAGATGCCAGCTGCTTCGGCTACTCCAACACTGACTCCTGCCTTCTTAGCTCAGTGGGGGTGCTGTGTTTTTTGGACTTCAGCTCTCAGCCATGATTCAAAAATGGTCTCCTGGCTGAGAGCCAGAGTGATGGTGGCATTCACCTCCCAGGCATCCCTTCTCTCAGGGGGCAGCCTTGCACTGCCTGTTATCTGATGCTTGAAAACATAATTTTGCCCAGCTGTACGGTTGCAGATGGCGGAGGTAGACGCAGGGGCTAGTCCGCTATCAGTTGCTCACTGGTCTGTCAGAGCAGCAGTCTCTTCACTTCTGCTAGCTGGCTCTTTACGAGCTTTGCAGCCGGGGGCGCTGTGTGTACATACAGGGCGCGGTACTCTGAGCTGTAGGACGTACCTGTTCAACTTTGTTGCCCAACAGGTGGAAGGGTGAGCGTGCGTGCTAGGCTGAGGTTTGCCAAATTCTGTCATGAGTCACCTTCGTGCTTAATAAAAACCCAGAACCCTGGTCTAATGCCAGACCTACTTCCTTGGAATTTCTAAGGAAAAGGGCTGCTAATCTGTATATTTAATCTGTCAGGGATCACAGATTCCTGTCATGGGGACAGTTGCAGGAGCACTGTCCTAGAGCCCTGTCAGCAGTTAGGGGCAGGGGCCAAGGTGGATGCGGTGCCTCCTCGGAAAGTGAGAGGGGGGCGTGAATACCTGCATTCCTTTCCTTGGATTAATGCAGAAATCATGACTGATATTTATTTTTTAAGTTACTAATTAATTAAAAAAATTTTGTTTGAAAGTATTTTTATTTCTTCGTTCTTTTAAGATCTCTAGATTTAGAATTTTTGGTTGGTGGTTATTTTCTTTCAAGTCTTTAAAGCTATCTGTTTTTTAAATTAAAAAATTTTAAATTTTTAATTGTGATAAAATACACATAAGGTTGAGCATCTAGCATTTTTTTTTTTTTTTGAGGAAGATTAGCCCTGAGCTAACTACTGTCAGTCCTCCTCTTTTTTGCTGAGGAAGACTGGCCCTGAGCTAACATCCATGCCCATCTTCCTCTACTTTATACGTGGGACACCTACCACAGCATGGCTTTTGCCAAGCGGTGCCATGTCTGCACCCTCGATCCCAACCGGTGAACCCCAGGCCTCTGAGAAGTGGAACTTGTGCGCTTAAGCACCACCAGGCCGGCTCTTCTAGCATTTTTGAGTTTACAATTCAGAGGCATTAAGTACACTCATGTTGGGGCCGGCCCCGTGGCTGAGTGGTTAAGTTCGCACGCTCCACTGGGGTGGCTCAGGGTTTTGCTGGTTCAGATCCTGGGCGCAGACATGGCACAGCTCATCAGGCCACGTTGAGGCGGTGTCCCACATGCCACAACTAGAAGGACCTGCAACTAAGATATACAACTGTCTACCGGGGGCAGTTTGAGAGATAAAGCAGGAAAAAAAAGATTGGCCACAGTTGTTAGCTCAGGTGCCAATCTTTGGGGGAAAAAAGGTACACTCATGTTGTTGTGCAACCGTCACCACCATCCACCTCCAGAACTCTTTTCATCATGTAACACTGAAACTCTGTGCTTATTAAACTGCAACTGCCGGTTCCCCCTCCCCCGGCCCGTGGTACCCTCCATTCTACCTTTTGTCTCTGTGAATTTGTCTGTCCTAGGTATCACATGTAAATGGAATCATACAGGATTTGACTTTGTTTCTCTGGTCATTTAGCATAATGTTCTCAAGGTTAATTTAAGTTTTAAATAGGTATAGGTCATACAATTACTTAGTATCCATTGAAAAAATTCCCATTCCCCGTGATCCTCAACTCTGTTGGTGAACTTTGTTAGTTGTGGAGGAAAAGGAAAGCGTTTCAGAGAGGATTCCACACCTCTCTGGCTCCCCGTGCTGAGCAGCAGCTCTGTCCTGGGTATGTTTTGAAGTCCTCGTCTCCTTCTTTCTGCTCCCTCTGGGACCCATTAGCTGAACCAGCTGGGTCATTTTCTTTGTTCACTATCTCTGCGTCATAACAGCTGTTGGCACTCAGCTGCTATTTGGTACCCTGCCCCCAGGGAGAAGGAGCATGTGGGATTTAGAAAAATGGAATCTGATGCGTGTGATGTAGTTTTCCTCATTGCTCTGTGCACTTTTCTCCTAATTCCTTTGTATAGACTGGTGATAGAAATTAAGGCAGCGCTGGTTTGGTAAGTTTGGTTCTAAAACTGTGTATTGTGAATAAATCATAATTTAGACGGCATCTTCTTTTGTCATTTTTTTTCTTTCTGCCGCATGGATTTCTTCATTTTCCAAAAGCTTCAAAGATGATGTTTAAAAGGCAACGAGTCATGCAGCTAGTTTTGCAATATTACAGAAGTGTGCCCGGTTACGTTAGGTTTGCTGCATATCCATCCTCCTCAAGTCCAATACTTTGATAAATATAAACCATTAGGAAAAAAGGAAAATCCCATTTGTAAAATATCCTCATTTTGATGAATTCTCAGTAGAATTATGTACAATGGTTGAGTATGTAGTGGGCATATTACTTCCCTCTTGTCTTCTTTTGGTCTGGAAGAAGGCACATGATAAGCAAAATAATGGTAAACTTCTTAATAGAAAACATAGTTAGAATTGTTATGAAAGGCTTAGCATATGGCCTCATGTGTAAATTTTTATGGCTAAACATGCCGTATTTGAGATTGATTATAAACACTTTTGTTTTTATAATTTTTTTTTAAGAAAAATGTGATTAAAAAAGGTTTAAAAACAAAGTTGATAGAGGTTTGTTTTTTCCTCCCTTCTAGTGGGAGCACAGTTCATTTACATTCTCCTTGTGATTATCTTCTCTCACCTAACCCTGAAATGTATATTTGCACTTGTGTGTGAACCTGCTCTCCTTTCTCTCTCTGTCATGGGGCTTTTCACACACTCTCTATTTTTCTTTCTTCCTGTTGCCCTCCCAGCTCACCTTTGCCACAACTGTTATGTATTGCTCATTGCTCTGTACTCTCTCTTGTTTGGTAAACAGTCAGGTGGGCCTTCTGTTTCAAACAAGGAAATTAGCAAGGCAGGGTCTGGGTGTGAGGGGTCTTTCAGTGTTTCTCTGGGAATGTGGTACTGCTTTGAATATACTACCATCAAATTGCCTTACATATTCTTTGCATCCGTATTGGTAGGCTTCATTAATTAAATTGTGGTAATTTTCCTCAAAGAGTAAACATTCACTACCTCCCCACTCTTCAAAGCACCTGTTTTTAGTTCAGTGATTAGATTTTCTGAAATGTTCCCAAGGATGGGGACACTTTAGGCATCCAGAGTATGAAGTGAGCGTTTTTCATGTAGCATCGTCACTAGCAAACTGTTGGGTACTCTGTGTAGCGGTCACCAGGATGGGAGCCTGACCGTGCTTTGCTTGTCTTCATCCTACAGGGGCTGTGGAGCCTCAGGGTTTCCAGGGTGATGGAGAAGGCCCCCATGGTGATGGAGAGGCCACCCACGGCCCTAGGGAGTGATGAGGTCAGGGAATGTGGAGAAACTCCTCCTGAGGAGTTCAAGTCTTCAGCCTGACCTCGGAGCAGATATTACAGGCTCCCAAGACCCCAGTGCTTCTTGGGGGTCCACACTGTGGCCCTCATGCCCACTCTGTACATGTCTGTCTGGACTCTTGACTCTCATAGCTCTAGTGGTATAATGGTAAAAGGTGGCCAACAGAGTTTAAAAAAAAAAAAAAAAAAGCTAATGATCCTTCCAGGAGGTAAATGCCAAATCCTTCAACACTTGCAGAGAGCTTTCTGTACAGGTGTGTTTGGTTGTGTGCCAGCCATGGAAAATCAGCACCCACCCCCCCCCCCCCCCAAAAAAAAGCAGTGGAGCTGTCAAATTCCAGAGCACAGGTTGCTGATTTTGTATGGACTTTGTTTTTCATTTCCTTGAATCTTTTTACTTCTACAGAACCATTGGGGGAATCTGACTAACTTTTTGGCATTGTCCTCCAATCATGTTCTTGGGGATGGAAGTTATTAGGCAGTCCTGGGCCCTCCCCTCAAAAACAGAGACTAATGGCTTTAGGTTATACAGTCATGAAAGTAGATGTGGCAGCATTACTAAGCAACTCTGGGCAATGATATTGGAAAAATGCAGGCAATTTTCTGCTTCAAGCTAAACATACTCGTTGTAGTTGCCTGTTGCAGGAATACCCAGTTTACCTGGAAAAAACTGCATTACCTGACAACTCAACTCTGGGGTAGGGCCATGAACCAGGAGGTAAGCCAGAAATGCAAAATAGGTGATACAAGTACCCGTTTTCTGTTCTGAAAGTCTTTTGGGTTCTCAGAGCCTATTTTCTCTGACTACTTACAATATTAGGAGGCTGTATCGTAGCTTAGAAAGAGTAGTAGGTAATGGTCAGATAGTCTGATGAAAGTTTGAAGGGGTAGCTTGACAGCAAGGGACAGGATGCAAGTATAAAGTATGCAAAACCCAAAAAGCGGGGCCATCTGGGGCACTGGGAGGAGCGTCCACACTCACTGGGGGTCATTGACGTTGGGTAAGGGTCATGTTGGTAACCAGGAACTTGCATCATGAAGATGGTAAACTATACTTTGCATCTTCTGTTTGAAAGGACTGATAGAGAAGGTTTTGGGGAGAGTTTCTATTAAAATAAAGATTGGATTCTTGAAGGGATAATACTTTTCACCAGTCTGGAAAATTCACTTCTGCAGAAAGAACATTCCTTTCTCCCCATTCCTTTGGTGGTGATACTTAGGTGTCCGCACTTGGGTTTTGTGTTCCATTTCTGCTGATTAAAATAATTGAGAAAGGAGAAACAGTTTATTTTTCAAGTGAATGACAAATATTACTTACATTTGCTTCTAAAAAATTGAACAAAATTAATGTTTTGGCCTAGATTATAGAACTCTCTTATAAGCCCAGGTGTATTTTCATGGTCCCTCATAGTAGGAACCAACCATAGGTGGATCCCTGCTCTGATGGAGTTTGCATTCCACAGTTCACAATATTGTTCTTAATGGCCATGTAGATTCTATTATAACCAATAATTAGATATTTAGATTGTTTTCCAGTTTTTCTGTATTAACATACAGCAGTACAACGAACATTATTAAAGCTAAACCTTTGGAGACATCTTTAATTTCTCAGAGTGTATACATTTTAAGGCTTTTGGTATGCCAGATTTCTGCTCAGAGAGTTGTTAGTTATTAAGATTCTCTCCAGTGAAATGAGATGTCCCCACACCCTTGCCAAGATTGGGTGTTATATGTGTATATGGGTGTGTGTGTGTGTGTGTATTTTTTTTTTTTTTGGTGAGGAAGATTGGCCCTGAGCTAACATCTGTTCCCAATCTACCTCTTTTTGCTTGAGAAAGATTGTTGCTGAGCTAACATCCTTGCCAGTCTTCTATTTTGTATGTGGGCCAGCGTCCCAGCATGGCCCAATGAGCAGAACGTAGGTCTGCACCCAGGATCGGAACCCGTGAACCTTGGGCCGCCAAAATGGAGCGTGCGAACTTAACTACTATGCCACCGAGCCAGTCCCCTGGATGTTATATTTTTCATGTTTGCAGTTTCACTGATTTCTAGGTGAAAAATAGTGCTGCTTTGTTGTTTTAATTTACCTTTAAGTAATAATGAATTTGAGTATTTGCAAATTTTCATTAGCTATCAGTGTTTTCCTTAGTGAATTTTCTGCGCGAGTTCTTTCTGTGTGCCTCACCCCTCCCCTTTTATTTGGTAGGCTTTTATAATTCAGATTGATATTTCGGTGCTCTTGATTTATTAAAGATAATAACCCTGGGTTTGGCATATGTAGTGCAAATATTGACTCCAGTTTGTTTTGTTTGACTTTTATTATTCTCATGGTGAAACTGTTTTGCTTTCACAAGGAACAAATTTGACCAAATAGTATTCTTTTATAACATGTCAACTTAAGGAAATGTAGAACCAAACATTAGCAGAACAATGATGCATTGATTATATGTTGTTTTTCACTACCCTGGAGGGGAACTATTTTTAACTATAACATATACACTTTATTAGAACCAAACTTTAATTTTCTACATTAACAAGGAACAGCAGTAAATTGTCTTCATTAAAAAAAAGTACTGAGAGCCTTTTCTCTGTCAGGCAGTCATACTGCCAGCTAATTTTTCATCTGCAAAATAAGAATAATTCTTACTTTGTAAGGTTGTGTCCTATTCAGTTGTTGGGCTTGCAGTAGGTGTTCAATAAATGGTAGTTAGTTTTGTGATCATGGTGGCATAAATGAGTATGACAGCATCTGCGCACTCACTGAGCTGGTAGCTCCCAAGGTCAACAGGCATATAATTGATTACACTAGATGCTCTTCTGAAAGTGTGAACAGAGTGATCTTTTGGTTTGGTTTGGTTTTGTGGGTTTTGTTTTTGTTTCTTTGGTCTTGGTCTTAGGTAGAATCTTAGATCATCAATTTTCTTTCTTTCTTTTTTTTTGGCACCTGAGCTAACATCTGTTGCCAATCTTTTTTTGTTTTTTTCCTGCTTTTTCTCCCCAAATCCCCCCAGTACATAGTTGTATATTTTAGTTGTGGGCCCTTCTGGTTGTGGCATGTGGCACAACACCTCAATGTGGCCTGATGAGCGGTGCCGTGTCCGTGCCGAGGATCCGAACCGGCGAAACGTTGGGCCACCGAAGCAGAGTGCACGAACTTAACCACTCGGCCACGGAGCCAGCTCTGTTTCTTTCTTTTGAATGTAAAGCATTTAAAACTAGAAATTGCCTCTAAGACTTGTTTTAGCTGTATCCTACAAATTATGATATGGTGTATTTTCATTATCACTTATTTAAAAATATTTCTGATTTCCCATATGTTGTTAATTTCCAAATATTTGGGGTTTTTAGAGAGAATCTTATTCCTGATTTCTAATTTAATTATCTTGTCATCAGAGAACATTCTGTGTAACATTTTTATATTTAGAAATCTATTGAGATTTATGGCCCCAGCATATGATCTGTGTTGGAGAACTTCCAATGTGTATTTGAGAAAACTGTCCTGCAGTTACGGTTCCTAGTTCAGATCTTCTGTCTCTCCTTACTGATATATATGTATTTTTTCTGCTTGTATCAGTTACTGGGAGAGGAATGTTTGAAATCTCCTACTATGATTGTAGAGTTTCCTGATCTTTCTCCTTAGTTCTGTCTGTTTTGGTCTCATATGAATCCATGCACATTTAGGAGTGGTTAAGTTGACCTTCTTATCATTATGAAATGTCTCTCTTAATCTCTGGTAATATTCCTTGTCTCACTGTCTGCAGTGTCTGATATTAATATAGCCATACCAGGTTTCTTGGGCCTCCTGTTTGCATGGCATATTGTTTTCCATCCTTTTACTTTCAACCATTAGTATTTAAAGTGCATCTCACATATACAGCAAGCTAGGTCCTTCTTTTGTTAATCCAGTGTGACTGTAGTCCAGTCTCTGGCTTTTAGCCGGAATGTTATTCTATTTACGTTTAGTGTAAATATTGATGTGATTGGGTTTAAGCCTTTCAGCTTGCTAGTTTCTTTCTGTTTGTCTGTTTTTCTTTTCTCCATTCCTGACTTCTTTTGGGTCAATTAGATATTTTTAGTATTCTATTTTGATTCCTCAATTGGCTTTTTGGCAGTATCTCTTTCTGTATTTTTAGTGTTGCTTTAGGGACTAAAATAGGCATCTTAGTTTATTACAGTCTTTAAAATTTTTTTTTTATTATTATTTTTGGATAATTCGCCCAGATTTCGCCCAGAGCTAACATCCGTTGCCAATCTTCCTCTTTTTTTTTGCTTGAGGATGATTAGCCCTGATCTAACATCTGTACCAGTCTTCCTCTGTTTTGTGATGCCTCCACAGCATGGCTGATGAGTGGAGTAGGTCCACGCCTGAGATCCAAACCTGTAAACCCAGACTGTAAAAGCAGAGCACAAGAAAGTTTAACCACTTGGCCATGGGGCCGGCCCCTGTTATAGTCTTTTTAGTGTATTATTAGAGAAGGGTAGTAAAATTCTGTTACCTTGTTTATTGTAATATTGGACAAAGGAGGTAAAATTCTGTTAGACTTCCCCATCCATTGTGCTGTTGTTATTATATATTTTATATCTATACCCACAATCCAGTGTTACCATTGTTTACTTTAAGCAATCGCTTATCTTTTAAAGAAAAGGTAAAATATAATCTTTCATGTTTACCCACATATTTGCCATTTTAGTTTCTTTTTATTTCTTTCTGTACATCTGAGTTTCCATCTGGTATTGTTGCCCTTTAACTTGAAGAATAATCTTTTATAATTTCTTATAGTTCAGATCTGTTGGTGATAAATTCTCTCAGTCTTTATCTGAAAATGTCTTCATTTCACCCTCATCATTTGAAGGACTGTTTTGTTGGTTATACAATTCTGGGTTGACAGTTACTCTTGTGGATGTTGTTCCACTGTCTTCTTATCTCCCTTGTTTCTGATAATTTAGCCATCAGTTTTACTGTTGTTACTTTGCATATAATGGGTTTTTCTATGACTCTTTTCGAGCCTTTTTCTTACTTTTTGGTTTTCAGCAGTTTGACTGATATGCCTAGGCATAGGTCTCTTTGTTTTGATCCTTCTTGGGTTTGCTAAGATTCTTAGGTATGTAAATTAATACTTTCTATCAAACTTGGAAAAATTTCAGCCATTATTTAAATTACATAAATTTTTTTCTTCCCTATTTCATTGTTGTCTTCCAGCACTCCAATTGCCCGATATTGTCCCACTGAACCTTCAGGTTTAGTTTTTTTGTTTTTTTCCTTCAATCTTTCTCTTTTTTTCCTGTTTGTTCTTCAGATTGTAAACTGTAGAAGAAAGGGTTAATGAATCTGGTGACTGATCAGTAGAAATTATCTGCTATTAAAGTTATCTAGGGTTTTTTTTTTTTGGGGAAGATTAACTCTGAGCTAACTACTGCCACTCCTCCTCTTTTTGCTGAGGAAGACTGGCTCTGAGCTAGCATCCATGCCTGTCTTCCTCTACTTTATTTGTGGGACGCCTACCACAACATGGCTTTTGCCAAGCAGTGCCATGTCTGCACCCGGGATCCTAAATGGCAAACCCTGGTCTGCTGAGAACCCTGGGCTAAGTGTGCACTTAGCCACTGTGCCACAGGGCTGGCCCCCCTAGGGAATTGTTTGTGTTGTATTTTTTAGTTCTAGAATTTCCATTTGCTTCTTTTTGATAGTGTCCATCTCTCTCCTGAAAGTACTCATCCATTCACTTATTATAACTATGTTTTCCTAAGTACTCGAATATATTTATAATAGTTGTTTTATAGTTCTTGTCTACTAATTCCAAAATCTGGGTCATCTCAGGATCTATTTCTATTGCCTGTGTTTTTTGTCCTTGATTATGGGTCACTTTTTCTTTTTCTTTTTTTTAAAGATTTTATTTTTTTCCTTCTTCTCCCCAAAGCCCCCCAGTATATAGTTGTATATTCTTAGTTGTGGGTCTTTCTAGTTGTGGTATGTGGGATGCCACCTCAGTGCAGCTTGATGAGCGGTGCCATGTCCACGCCCAGGATTCGAGCTCACAAAACCCTGGACTGCTGAAGCAGAGCCTGCGAACCCAACCACTTAGCCACGGGGCCAGGCCCATGGGTCACATTTTCTTGCTTTGCATGTCTACTAATTGTTTACTGTGTTGGACATTATGAGGGATAACATGATAGGGAGTCTGGCTTAAAGGGTATTGAGTTTTGTTCTGGTAAGCAATTCCTGGCAGATTGGTCCTGTCAAGATTGGTTCATTCTTTCTACTTATCTGTCTGTTTATCTATTTCCCTACCTACTTACCTATCCACCTAGGGCAGATATTTCCACTTTGAACTTAGTCTAAGTGCATGGCTCTTTCTCTGGAGTGTGATCTCTGTTACTAAGGCATGGCCCTCCTTGTATGTAAGTTGAATGTCTAAGGCACTTAGAAAGATGTCTTTCTTCTAGTTGGGCAGATGCTCCAGGGTCTTCTAGCACTGCGTGACCTCTGGAGTCTCCCTTCAGCACTCAGCCCCACTGCCCATGTACAGTGAAGCCCTGGCAAAGTACTCACGGTAAATCCCCCCAAAAACTTTCTGGGGCCTACCCTCTGCTCCTCTGGCCCACAAATTTCAGGTGTTTCTGCAACTTGGCACATCCATCTCATCCTCCTTGGCGGGAAACTGCAGTGTTGCCTGGGCAGAAAATGCCCCCAGGCAGAAAGCCAGGCCAGTCACTGGGCTTGTTCTTGTATTTCCCTTCTCTCAAGGCTCACAGTCCTGTGCTGCCTGTGTGCAGTGCCTGAGAACAGCTGCTACACAGATTGTGTCCAGTTTTGTAGTTTCACAATAGGGGGCAAGTCCAGGACCAATTATTCTTTCATGGTTGGGAGCAGAAGTCTGGCGGTTTGCCTGCAAGCTGTGTCTTCCTCATTAATAATATTAATGAAACTTCACAGTTTTTTTACTCCTTTATGGAGTATGACTGATTTTCTTTGGACAGATCCTTTATTTCTGTGTTGGCTGCAGAATTATTGTTAACTTATGTTAATACCCAAGTGTCTGAGTTTCCAGAGCCCAGCCTTCTAATCCATCACTATACCTGGTCATAGAGGTAGCTGAATGACCAGTAGTCCTAATGGTGCTCCCAGAGGAACTTTGTCTTCTGCACAGATTGTCCTCTGCGCCATCCTACCCTGTCCTTCTCATTGTCAGCAGTGGTGGTAGTCTGTAAATGATAATTCCAGTTGGAGGCAGTTGTCTTGAGATTTTTTGAAAATCTTCAGTTTAGAGTGCCATTCTGCCTTAATTTATTTGTTAAAATTAGGTATCATATATCTACTCCATAATGCATTTTCTGCATGAGGGATTAATGTGTATTTGTATGTAAAATTGGCTTTAAAAATATTTTCAAGATAGTTTTCATAATTAAGGCACAATAAGATCTGTTTGTTTCCTGTATGGGCGTTTCTTTCTTCCTTTTTTAGGGGATCTGTGTGTATATTTTGTGATTGACTCACTTGCATTTGTATAGCATTTTTTACTTTCAAAGTATTTTCTTGTACATCTGGTCCTTCCTTTCCATTCACACAGCCCTGTGCACAGTCTGGTTACCTCTTACGTGGACTGTTTCAGTGACCCCTAATTCTCCCTTCTTCTAAGAATCTTCTGGCCCATCACTTCTACAGTTTAATCTTCCTAAAGTTGAGTTTCTTGCTCTTATGTACAAGCATTCACTATTCCGGGTTGCCTTCCAAACTCTTTAACTGTTTTCCAGTCCACCTTTTTAGCCAGATTTTGGGTATTCTTTACTCAGCTGCCTCCACGTTTTCCATTCCCTGACTTCTCTGTGCACTGTTCTTTTTACCCAGTGTGCCCATCCTTCTCTCCATGTAGTTTCTTCTCTTCATCGTCCGAGGTCTCCCCACAGTCTCACTCAGTTGAACCTTTCCCAGTTCTCCATGCCAGTAGCGTCCTCCTGTCCAATTTATGCTGGGATTACAGGTGTTTGTACATATCTGTCCCATCTCCAAAGACAGGAAGACACGAGTCCTCAGTCATCGTATCTCCTGAAGACCTGGTGTCCTACACCTAATAGATAACAAATATTTGCCATTTCACTCTCGCAGGAACCTTATGATCTAGGTGGAGTGAGGGGTTATTTCCATTCACAGAACGAGGAAAATAAGGCCCAGAGTGTTTAAATGGTGCCACACACAGAATTAATGACTGATTCCAGATTTACAGTCCAAGTTCTGTAATTTCTTTCCTTAGGCAGCCTCTTCATTCTCACCTGATTTGCCTCAAAATTACTTTAGTTGGCTCCTAAAAGGATCAACTTAGATCCTTTGATAACTTTGGGCATGCCTAAATTCATCAAAAAATGGGTGGGGATTTTGCTCCTCCCTCTGCTATTCTTTGTGGGGCACAGTGGCCACCACATTGAGGAGCTGAAGCCTAAATGTGGGTCCCCAGAGCCCTGCCATTGTGGGTCCTCCTGCTCGTCTTCATGCCACACCAGACCTGGTGCAGAAGCTCTGTGTTTTGCTGTGTCTAAGGGTGACTGACCACCGCAGGCATCCAATTCTCTATTTCCCTCTCTTATTCCAGGCACTTCGCCTTAGTAACGTGGCCATGGGGAAGACCACCACAGGCCAGATAGTCAACCTGCTGTCCAACGATGTGAACAAGTTTGACCAGGTAAGCTGCACTGAGGGATCCATTTTCATTTCCTGCCTTTCTTGTGTAGTTTAACTTACTGGAATGTTCCGTGATGGTTTTTGTCCTAGGCCAGGATTTCTGTTGAGGACATATGACCAAGGGTACTTTTTATCCAACTCTCATTTCTTCTGTGTGCAACTTAGAGGTAGTAATACGTGTCGTCTTGTAAACTAGCGTTAGGTTTTTCTAATGTTGCCTATGACATGCTTCAGTAACAAATGGGCAGACAGCAGTGTGCTTGCCTGACTTAGTTCAATGCACGTAGTAGTCCTCCTGGAGAGGCCCTTCTTAGCACGTGGTGCTGGGATTGCTGGCTGAATTGTCTTTCTTCTCCTCTGGATGATGAACTCCTGGTGGGCAGGGTTTGTTCTTTTTCCTGTGCCCTGTACAGTGCCTGCCTCATAGGAAGCCTTTGATAAATAATGCCAAATGGGTGATCCCTAGCCAGAAATAACCTGTTCTCCTCTATCCTACCACACTTTTTCTTTTTTCTTTTACACTTACCTTATGAATGTATTGCATTATCCAGGGCATTGTAACTGCTGGTCAGATCTGTATTGCACTAGACTACTTCTCTTTCAATTATTCATTCATCAAACATGAACTGAGGCCCCTACTCGTTTTCAGGGATGCATAAGACTTGATTTCTGCCCTGGAGAAAGGGCAGCCTGACAGGGAGATAAATACACAAGTAGTTATGTCCTCTGTACACAGGAACAAGTCCTGCCTTGAGGGAGATCTGGCCATTTCCATTTCACCACAGTCCCTTCCCTGTATTAATTACAGCCATTGTCCAGTAGGAATTAGAATTCAGTGGGAGAGACTGGAGAATGTGGGCAGGTATCATCATACAGGCTTTCCTGGGGAGCCACAGGGAAGATGAGGCTGAATTTTGTGGCAGAGAGAGTTTAGGGGAGTCCTGAGCTCATCTGTGGGATAGACAAAATGGAGATCTTCCTTCCAGCCCTGCTGGTTGAGTTCTCCCTGGAGGAGCTGGAACCCTGCCCTAGGGTACCCAGGAATGGTGAATGCTTGGGTGTCTGCTTGAACAGGTTTAAAGCCCATTGTGATCGTTTCTGTTTAGTTTCCTGCCTGTTCTTTCAGAGACGACTGTTTCTATACTGTGTTCTTACTGGTTTTGTTTTTATATAGTCCTAAGAACACTCTGTCTTTTTCTTTTAAGGTGACAATATTCTTGCACTTTCTGTGGGCAGGGCCACTGCAGGCTATCGCAGTAACTGGCCTGCTCTGGATGGAAATAGGAATTTCATGTCTTGCCGGGATGGCAGTTCTCGTCATTCTTCTGCCTTTGCAAAGCTGCTTTGGGAAGTTGTTCTCGTATTTCCGGTAAGAGAAACACTGGTTTAAAAAATAGGTAATGTGGGGGCCGGCCCAGGGTATAGTGGTTAAGTTCGTGGCCTGGGGTTCACAGGTTTGGATCCTGGGCGCAGACTTACACACCGCTTGGGAAGCCATGCTGTGACAGCATCCCACATATAAAGTAGAGGAAGATGGGCACAGTTGTTAGCTCAGGACCAATCTTCCTCAGCAAAAAAGAGGAGGATTGGTGGCAGATGTTAGCTCAGGGCTAATCTTCCTCCAAAAAAAAAGGTAATGTGTATTTGGTAACATCCACAGTCTGCCCAGTGGTTTTGTTCAAAAACAGAACACTTTTCGTGTGTCGTTGACCCTTCAGGCTTAGCCAGTGGAGGCTCCAGCCGCAAGCTGAAGGCTGATCTTGAAAGGGGGAAAGGTGGAGACGTTTACTGGCTCCTCCCAGCTAACTTTTCAGGCACCATCCCTCAGTAACTAGAGTGTCCTTAAGCAGAATTTACGTATGTTGTAAATTCTTAATGTTGTAATGTCTTAAGTAATAATACATTTACATATCTTTGAGGCCCAATTCTAGCTGCGTGTATTTTTGTTTTGATTTTTATGATTTGTTTTGATTTTCAGGTGTGTATGTGTGTGTCTTGTTTTTAATTCAATGTTTCCGTTAAGTTTATAAACTCCCTGAGGGCGAAGTTGATCATAATTGTGTCTGATAAAGTCCCACAGTCCTGGCAGCACGTGTGGTAGAAAAGTGGCTGGTGATGAAGTGAATTGACCTCAAGCAGGTGCAGAGGGTTGAAAGTGGGTCATTGTCAAGGTCGTCAGGAGGATGGAGAGGTTGTGCTCTTAGATGTACACTGAGGTTTTTTTTGTGCCTTTAGTGTGGTGTCTTCTCTCCTTGGAATTTCCTTTCCCCTCTTTGCCATGGAGAAATGTTCCTTATCCTTCAAGGCCCATTCTAAGGCTGCCAGAACCCTGAAACTTTTCTTGCTCCCTCTTTCCTAGTAGAGTTAACAGCCCTTTCTTTTCTGCTCCCTTGCAGTTTATTCCTGTTTTATTATACCATGGCCAACGGTATTCTTGTTAGATTCGGGTGCTTTTCTGCCTTCCCTACCCAGCCATGACCTCCTTGAGTGACAGCTTGCATCCATCTCTTTTCCAGTCTTCCTTAGCAGATATTTCAAGTTCTCCAAATGACTTCTTGAATTGGGATGAATTGTTGACTTCCTAATTGAAGTCATTTTCCATTTGTACTTTGAGTCGGACCTGCCCGTGTTGTCATTGTGAAAAAGCTGTAGGGACTCGTGATCTTTGGTCTCTGCCTGTGCCCGCTGCTATCAGGAAGTCGGTCTGTGGTCACTGTGGCTCATCTCTTACGTCTGTCCCCTTAGGAGTAAGACTGCAACCTTCACAGACATCAGGATCAGGACCATGAATGAAGTTATAACTGGCATAAGAATAATAAAAATGTATGCTTGGGAAAAGTCATTTGCAGAACTTATTACCAGTTTCAGAAGGTAAGTTTTTGTACGTATCACACCATATTTTTGTACTTTTCTGCTTCCTGTTTTTACTGAATGGTTTTAGAACTCTTACTAAATTTTTGCATGAGGGTGAATTTAAATACTGTCCGCTCCATCCCCGACTGCGTGTGGCAGTAGGGTTAGGTAGAATAGCACAGCACCTCATTTTAACCTGCTCTTCCCTTTCCCATCTTCTTAAAGGAAAAAATGTATATGCCTCATACTTATACAGAAATGAAATTCCAAATGTTCCTTAATACCTCAAATCCCAAACAAGCAGTGATTCTAAGATGTTTGTATTTGAGTCTAGGACATTTAAACTAAGACTATCATTTATATTAATGTAGCACAAATAGGAAGATTATAGAGATTGGGTATACTGTATCGGGCCAAACTCTATGAATCAGTATTATTCATTTGAAACAGAGCCATGGAAATACTGCTGCTTCTATTTGTAGAATCTTTTTTGGTCTTTCAATTTAAGTATTTGATTAGTTTTTGTTCTCCAGCACGTGGTGCTATAATTCTCTGCCAGCGCCCTGCCAGCTCTCATATTTGCACTTTTGTGGGTGCACCTCCCTCTGCTGCGAATGCATGCTCACCTTCATCCTTCTCTGGCTCCCACCAGCCCCGACTAACCCAACTCATCCTCTCAGGTTCCATGTGCGTGCGACTCGCCCTGACTCCACTGTTCTGAGTTAGATGCATTGTCTTCTCCCACCAGTTCATGGGCTCCTGGAGGGATGGGCTGTATCTTTCTGTCATCAGTGAGGTGCCCAGCACAGGACTTGTGTTTACGAATGCTTGTTGAATGAATGTTCAAACCCAGTTTGATTGACCCAAAATGTTAAAGGGTCACATAAACCCTCCATTTAGTTGGGTAAGTGAAGCGGTGATGAAGTGTGTGATCCTTGTGTTGGAGCTGGCCCCAGGGTGTGTGCTGTAGAATATTTCCGCGATGTAACGGATGGTTTTATCTTAATCTGTGTCCACTCCTTAGAAAGGGACCACATGAAAAAGGCACTTGAATTCATGACTTTAATGTCAGTGCTTCCTTTGAAACCTATATCCTACTCTCTTTTCCAGGAAGGAAATCGCCAAGATTCTGAGAAGTTCCTACCTTAGAGGAATGAATTTGGCGTCATTTTTCATTGCAAGCAAAATCATCGTTTTTGTGACGTTCACCACCTATGTGCTCCTGGGCAATGTGATCACAGCCAGCCGTGTGTTTGTGGCAATGACACTGTATGGGGCTGTGCGTGTGACCGTCACCCTCTTCTTCCCCTCGGCCATTGAGAGAGTGTCGGAGGCAGTTGTCAGCATCCGAAGAATCCAGGTTTGGTGCCCAATAACTTTTTTTTTTTTAATTTTTTTAAATTTTAAATTTTAAACTTTTTTAATTGCAGTATTATTGGATTATAACATTATATAGCTTTCAGATGTACATCGTAATATATTTCAAAATCTGTGTACATTACATCATGTTCCCCACCCAAAAATTAATTATAGTCCATCCCCTCACATGTGAGCGTAATCACCCCTTTTGCCCTCCCCTCCCTTCCCCCATGGTAACCACCAGTCCAATCTCCACTGCTATGTGTTTGTTTGTCGTTTTTATCTTCTACTTATGGGTGAGATCATACGGTATTTGACTTTCTCCCTCTGACTAATTTCACTCAGCATAATCTCCTCAAGGACCATCCATGTTGTCTCAAATGGCCGGATTTCATCATTTCTTATGGCTGAGTAGTATTCCATTGTGTATAAATACCACATCTTCTTTATCAATTTGTCCCTTGATGGGCGCCTAGGGTGCTTCCAAGTCTTGGCTATTGTGAGTAATGCTGCAATGAACATAGGGGTGCAAGTATATCTTTATACCTTTGCGTTTTCAAGTTCTTTGGATAAATACCCAGCAGTGGGATAGCTGGATCATATGGTAGATCTATCCTTAGTTGTGGGTCCTTGGGTCCTTATAGTTGTGGCATGTGGGATGCCGTCTTAGCATGGTTTAATGAGCGGTGCCACGTCCGCGCCCAGGATTCCAACTGGCGAAACCCTGGGCCACCAAAGCAGAGTGCGCAAACTTAACCACTCGGCCACGGAGCTGGCCACTACTTTCATTCTTTTGCATGTGGCTGTCCAGTTTTCCCAACACCATTGATTGAAGAGACTCTCCTTTCTACATTGCATGCTCTTGGCTCCCTTGTCGAATATTAACTGTCCATAAATGTGTGGGTTTATTTCTGGGCTCTCAGTTCTGTTCCATTGATCTGTGTGTCCGTTTTTGTGCCAGTACCATGCTGTTTTGGTTACTATGGCTTTGTGGTATATTTTGAAATCAGGGAGTGTGATACCCCCAGCTTTGTTCTTTTTTCTCAGGAATCCTTTGGCTATTTGGGTCTTTTGTTGTTCCGTATAAATTTGAGGATTCTTTTGTTCTATTTCTCTGAAAAATGTTGTTGGCACTTTGATAGGGATTGCGTTGAATCTGTAGATTGCTTTGGAAAGTATGGACATTTTAACGATGTTAATTCTTCCAATCCAAGAGCAGGGAATATCTTTCCATTTCTTTGTGTCGTCTTTGATTTCTTTCAAAAATGTTTTTTAGTTTTTGGTGTACAGATCCTTCACCTCTTTGGTTAAGTTAATTCCTAGGTATTTTATTCTTTGTTGCAGTTGCAAATAGGATCATATTCTTAATTTCCCTTTCTGCTACTTTGTTGTTAGTGTATAGAATGCAACCGATTTTTGTATGGTGATTTTGTATCCCATGACTTGAATGTATTCATTTATTGTTTCTGAAAGTTTTTTAGTTTATTCTTTAGGGTTTTCTGTATATAAAATCGTGTCGTCTGCAAAGAGTGACAGTTTCACTTCTTTTCCAGTATGGATCCCTTTTATTTCTTTTTCATGCCTGATTGCTCTGGCTAGGCCTTCCAATACTGTGTTAAGTAAGAGTGGTGACAGTGGGCATCCTTGTCTGGTTCCTGTTCTTAGAGGGATAGCTTTCAGTTTTCTCCATTGAGAATGATATTTGCTGTGGGTTTGTCATATATGGCTTTCATTGTGTTGAGGTATTTTCCTTCTATACCCATTTTATTTAGAGTTTTATCATAAATGGATGCTATATCTTGTCAAATGCTTTCTCTGCATCTATTGAGATGATCATGTAATTTTTATTCTTCATTTTGTTAATGTCGTGTAGCACGTTGATAAGTTTGCAGATGTTGAACCATCCCTGCAACCCTGGAATGAAACCCTCTTGATTGTGATGTATGATCTTTTTAATGTATTGTTGTATTTGATTTGCTAGTATTTTGTTGAGGATTTTTGCATCGATGTTCATCAGTGATATTGCCCTGTAATTTTCTTTTTTTGTGTTGTCCTTGTCTGTTGTTGGTATCAGGATGACATTGGCTTCGTAGAATGACTTAGGAAGCATCCCCTTTTCTTCAATTTTTTGGAAGAGTTTGAGAAGGATAGGTATTAAGTCTTCTTTGAATATTTGGTATAATTTACCAGGGAAACCATCTGGTCCTGAACTTTTATTTTTTGGGAGGTTTTTTTTTTTTTTAAGATTTTATTTTTCCTTTTTCTCCCAAAGCCCCCTGGTACATAGTTGTGTATTTTTAGCTGTGGGTCCTTCTAGTTGTGGCATGTGGGATGCCGCCTCAGTGTGGCCTGATGAGCGGTGCCATGTCTGTGCCCAGGATTCAAACCAGTGAAACCCTGGGCCACCACAGCAAAGTGTGCGAACTTAGCCACTCAGCCATGGGGCCGGCCCTTTTTTGGGAGGTTTTTGATTGCTGTTTCTATCTCCTTACTGGTGATTGGTCTATTAAAATTCTCTACTTCTTCTTGGTCCAGTTTTGGAAGGTTGTATGTTTCTAAGAATTTATTCATTTCTTCTGGATTATCCAATTTGTTGGTGTATAGCTTTTCATAGTATTCTCTTATTGTCTTTTGTATTTCTGAGGTGTCCATTGCAGTCTCTCCTCTTTCATTTCTGATTTTATTTATTTGAGCCTTCTCTCATTTTTCTTGGTGAGTCTAGCAAAGGGTTTGTCAACTTTGTTTATCTTTTCAAAGAACCAGCTCATGGTTTCATTAATTTTTTCTATTTTTTTAGTCTCTATTTTGTTTATTTCTTCTCTGATTTTTATTATTTCCTTCCTTCTGCTGATTTTTGGGCTTGCTTTGTTGTTCTTTTTCCAGTACCTTTAGATGCGCTTTTAGATTGTCTATTTGGGATTTTTCTTCTTTGTTGAGGTAGGCCTGAATGGCTATAAACTTCCCTCTTAGAACCACTTTTGCTGTATCCCACAGATTTTGGCATGTCGTATTTTCATTTTCATTTGTCTCCAGGAATTTTTTGATTTCTTCTTTGATTTCTTTATTGACCCAATTGTTCAGTAGCATTTTGTTTAATCTCCACATTTTTGTGGCTTTTCTGGTTTTCTTCCTGTAGTTGATTTCTAGTTTCATACCTTTGTGGTCAGAGAAGATGCATGGTATTATTTTGATCTTCTCAAATTTATTGAGACTTGTTTTGGGGCCTAATATGTGATCAATCCTGGAGAATGTTCCATGTGCCTTTGAAAAGAATGTGTATTCTGTGGTTTTTGGATGGAATGTTCTGTATATATCTACTAGGTCCATCTGGTCTAATGTGTTATTTAAGGCCTGTGTTTCCTTATTGATCTTCTGTTTGGATGATCTATCCATTAGTGTAAGTGGAGTGTTAAAGTCCCCTACTATTATTGTGTTACTGTCTGTTTCTCCTTTTATGTCTGTTAATAATTGCTTTATATATTTAGGTGCTCCTGTGTTGAGTGTATAGATATTTGCAAGTGTTCTTGTTGGATTGTTCCCTTTATCATTATGTAGCGCCCATCTTTGTTTCTTGTTATAGTTTTTGTTTTAAAGTCTCTTTTGTCTGATGTAAGTATTGCTACCCCCGCTTTATTCTCTTTGCCATTTGCATGCAATATCTTTTTCCATCCTTTCACTTTCAGTTTTTGAGTATCTTTAGGTCTGAAGTGTGTCTCTTGTATGCAGCATATGTGTGGGTCTTGTTTTTTTATCCAGTTGACCACCCTATGCCTTTTGATTGGAGCATTTAGTCCATTGACATTTAAAGTAGCTATTGATAAATATGTATTTATTGCCATTTTGCCACTTTTTTTTCTGGGTGTTTTAGTAGTTCTTCTCTGTTCCTTTCTTTTTCTCTTGCTCTCTTCCCTTGTGGTTTGATGGCTTTCTTTAGTAATATTTTGATTTCTTTTGTCTTACTTTTTTGCTTACTTATTATAGGTTTCTGATTTGTGATTGCTATGAGGATCCTATTTAATATTCTACGTATATAGCAGTCTGTATTGAGCTGATAGACGCTTTAGCTTGACCTCTTTCTAAAAACTCTACTTTTTCACTCCCCTCCTCCCACATTTTATGTTTTTGAAATCCTATATAGTCTGTTTAGTGTGTGTCTGTCCCTTACCCTCTTATCATTGAAATAGGTGATTTTAGTACATTTGTCTTTTAACCTTCCTATTATCTTCACAGGTAGTTGATCTGCTACCTTTACTATATTTTTACTGTTACAAGTGATTTTATTGCCTGGGTTTTTTTTGGTTTCCTTTTTTTTTTTTTTGGTAATTTTTTTTCTCTCTATTTGTGGTCATTGCCTTCCCACTTAAATAAGTCCCTCTGGCATTTCTTGTAGAACTGGTTTCTTGGTGATAAACTCCTTTAATTTTTCCTTGTCTGGGAAGCTCTTTATCTCTCCTTCCATTCTGAGTGATAACCTTTATGGATAGAGTATTCTTGGCTGTAGGTTTTTTCCTTTTAGCACTTTAAACACATCGTGCCATTCTCTTCTCACTTGTAGGGTCTTGGCTGAGAAGTCCACTGATAGCCTTATGGGCTTTCCTTCGTATGTCACTTGTGGCCTTTCTCTTGCTGCTTTTAGGATTCTCTCTTTATCTTTAATTTTGGACATTTTAATTATAATGTGTCTTGGTGTGGGCCTCTTTGGGCTTATCTTGTTTGGAGCTCTCTGTGCTTCTTGTACTTGTATATCTGTTTCCATCCTTAGGTTAGGAAAATTTTCATCTATTATTTCTTCAAATAAATTTTCTGCCCCTTTGTCTCTGTCTTCTCCTTCTGGGACACCTGTGATCCGAATGTTAGCACACTTAATATTGTCCCAGAATTCCCTTAGTCTGTTCTCATTCTGTCTAATTTTTTTTTCTTTGTTCAGTTTGGGTGGTTTCCTTTAGTCTTTCGTCTAGCTCGCTGATGTGTTCTTCTGCATCCTCTACACTGCTCTTGAGTCCCTCTAGTGAATTTTTCATTTTCAGTATTCTTCATTTCTGATTGGTTCTTTTTTATATTTTCCAGTTCTTTCCTGATGAGCTCGCTGTGTACATCCAATTTTCTCCCAATATCTGAGCATCCTTATGATATTTTGTTTGAACTCTTTGTCGACTAGGTCGCCTATTTCTGTTTCATCTAGTCCTTTTTTGGGGTTTTGTCCTGTTCCCTTGCTTGGAATGTAGTCCTTTGTCTCTTCATTATGCCTCTTTCTCTGTGCTATTTTCTTTGTATTTGGTGAGTCCTGATCTTGGAGAAGTGGCCTTATGTATGAGATGTCTTTTGAGGCCCAGCAATGTACTTCCCTCTCATCACTGGTCCAAAAGATCCAGGAGTGACCCCTTTGTGGGTTACTTGTGTCCTTCTGCTGTGGCAGGTTTGCTCTTAATGCAGGTACCCAGGGAGTCTAGTCTTTCCTTCCCTGGCCAGCTGTTTGTAAATCTGGTTTGGGGAGCCTCAGCACCATTGGCTACAAGGTCTAACAGCACACTCCTGTTGCAGTTTTCCTCTTAATTGGGTTGGTACCCAGTGTAGCTGGTTGCTAGGCTCAGGGGCTTACATTTGCTATAGGCCTCAGGCCCACAAGGCTGTTGTCAGTTCTTTTAGGAGTGCAGCTGAGTGGGGCTGGCCCTAGGCAGGGAGCACTCAGTTGTTTCAGGCTTTGAAAGGTGGGGTGATCCTTTTTCTGGCTATTTGTGAAGCACAGGTCTCCTGCTGCTGGTAAGCCTCACCCCCAACAGGACCACACACACCATCAACACAGTCCTGGTCTGTGGACACTTCCCAACCCCCTGGAGCGTACCCCATCACCACACTGCAGATGTCCCCACCTCTCCACCAGTGCCCCCACAGTTCACCTATTCCTCACACAGGCCCTGCCCCACAGAGGTGGACACATTCACCTGCCTGTAGAGGATCAAGGCACCCAGTCAATGTAGGCTGAAAAGTAGCCTGAAGGTTTTCTGTTGCGTGGGGTTGGTCCCTAGGGCGGCTGCCTGCCCTGGCTGAACTAGATTAAATCTGCATTCTAGTGAGTGTGGCAGACCTCTGGGCTAACAGGCCACTGGAAGAACCTCAATGGCGTCTACCAGGGTCTGTGTCAGCACGCCTGGACCAGTTCAGAACAATGGCCCCTACCAATGTCTCAGTCTCCGGAGAGGTCTGTCCTCTTACAAAGATGCCCCCAAAGCCCACCAGGTGAGTCTCATTCACCAAAAGACTGTCAGCCTTCTCTCTGGTGATTTTAGGTTGCTGAAATGAGTGAATTTGTGCATGGGCCCTTTAAGGTCCGGGTCTTTTCAGCTTTCATCTGATAGCTTTTCTGGGGGGTATCCCTGCTGCAGCAAAGCCAGATAGTAAAACCCTCCTCTCAGTTGGGCTGAGTCTGAAGGATGGTTATAGCAGTACCACCCCCACTCTGGACCTCATTCCTCCAGGGAGGGCTGCGTACCTTAGGGTGGCTCCTGCCTGGCCAGCTGAGAAGCTGCGCTGTTCCCAAAGGTGGCTTTGTCCTTGTCTAGCAGGAATTTCTGCCTCTTCTGCCTTAGTCAGGACTGTCCCTTGTGGTGGGGCTTCTTTTTATCCAGTTTTCAGTTTTTGTCTTGGGTAATTTTTCCGAAAATAGTTGTGACCTGGTTGTGTTCGTGGGAGGAGATGAGTTCAGAGTCTGCTTATGCCGCCATCTTGACGAGATCCCACCAATAACTTTTTAAAGTTGTTGGTGGATTTTAAGTAAAATTGCGCCTCCTTTGGTTTAGTGTTGGTGTGTTCCTGCTGGTCAGGTTTAGCTCTCTCAGCGCCACAGCTGCCGTCATTCCAAAATGTTGTACAAACTCCCCTGTCTTCTTAGGTCGAGTGTGGTACAAATCACATAGGATTCACTGACCATTTATGATGTAAATGGCAGCAGCACAGGACTCTTGATGTACCGGTGATAACTGTAGGGTGACCAAAATGTCAAAAAGCAGAAGCAGCAAGCAGGTTTCATCTCCTCTGCCAACTCGAGCAACTGGGTAGTGACTGCATGCAGTCCTGGGGTGAACAGGATTCCTCTCTGGGACAGGAAGGAAAGAGCGTGCTCCTTGGGCAGGGGGAGTGGCGTCAGCCTCACCTGGTTCTCTCTGTTTAGAATGGATTCTATTCCTCCGTAGATGCTTTGCACGTTGATTTCTGAGTATGCCTTTTGGATCTCTGCCTTTGCGTCCCTGTCCCTGTTCTGTTTTCACTTTTTCTTACTGTCTGAATGTATCTCTGGCCGGCCTCTTCCTTTCAAATTTGTTGATTTCCATCATACCCGCTATCTCCTTTTCCTAACTAGCTGTCGCTAAATTCCCGGGGACCAGTAATTTATATCACCAAGATAAGGGCCTGACACACAGTGGGTGCTCAAGTATTTGTGTGTTTATGAATAGGTCTAAAATGATGATTAATTGGCTGTGTGAATGGCCTGGGCGTGAACCTGAGTGTCCGGCCTTTACCAAAACTCTGGTTTGTTCCTGCTTCTCCACAGTGATGGATGCCCGGGAATAGATCTCTAAGTGGAGTTAGATAGCTCTGGGTGTGATTTTCTTTTTTTGAGGTGGGGGAGGATGGGGAGGGTCTTGTCATAAAAGCTGAGATTCTTTTATTATGAAATTTTTATACTATAAGATAGTATTACCTATAAAACAGATCAGTTCTAAGGGATCAGTCCTGGTCCCTGAGTTAATCATTCTTTCTGACAGGGGCTTCTAGCAACATTGTTAACGGATGGCCCATGCAGTTCAATAAAGTATCTTTTATGTAGCTTTCACATCTTGAAAGAAAGCATGTAGGAATATACTTTGACCATAGTGACTTTCTAAGTGTGCAGTATCCCTTTTCCAGAAGGTAGCCTCACATATAAATTGAGCTGCTGTAACTTTGTTGTTGATGCTGCTGCAGCCGCCATCTTTGATGCTCCTGTAAGTGCTTACGATGGACCAGGCTGTCGAGAAGCCTTTGCACATTTATCTCATTTAATCCTGACAGCAGTGGAATGAGATAAACATTAATGTCCCCACTTTCCAGGTAAGGGATCAGGTTCCTGGAAATGGTGAAATAGCTTGCCCAACCTCACATTTGTAAATGATAGAACTAGGATTCTGCATCAACCCTGGTTTCTTAACCATTGTTACATTCCTGCACTGCCTTCTTCATACTTTCTGACACGTTGGCTATTTCCTTAAGTGTGGTTTTCATCATCTAGTCTTATTCTGAAGGCCTTCAGATGTTTCCTGTTTCCTGAAGAATGAGACTTTTAAATTCTAGACCGGCCACACTGTTTCCCAGCATGTGACCCTCTACTCTGGCTGGGGTGTTGTCTCTGCCACGTGCCAAATTCATCCCCACTTGTGGGTCTTTGCTCGCTCTGTTTGGTCCCCTGGGTTGCTCTCTCTTCTGTCCTTGATTTAGGCAACTGCTGGTGGGCCCTCTGGCCGGCCCCCACGACGCTCTTCCAGCTTCCACGACTGCTGTTCATGCTGATCTCAGGCTTCCATTTATGCACAAGGCCAGTGCCACACCACTTAACATTACGTCAAAGGGGGAGAATCTGGCTCACCAGGAGTATTTTAAGCCCCTTGACAGCAGATGGTATCTGATAGTTCTTTTGCATAGTGCATGGCCCATGTTGGACACACAGTGGGCATCAAATACTGCATTACTGAAACCACACTTATAGGAAAAGGCTGGGACCTAACAGAGGCCCAGGGTGGCCCAGGCTGTGCTAGAAACCATGGAAGTGCAGAGTGAGGGAACAGATTGGCATTAGGCATTCTTGAAACATTGGGCCTCGGCAGGGGGTTCTTCACCCAGGGGAGCTGGATCTTGTCCAGAGTGGGGATGAATCTCAGTCTTTCCCTTGTTCTCTGTGTCCATCTGTGTATCTCAAACCAGCCTAATGGGACTTGGTGGACTTGTGCCCTGCAGAGTCTGGTGCTAATGTAGACTCTGCCAGCCTGGCTCCTGGGCTGTACAGACAGCCTGGCCTTCCTTGGGCCTTGTAGGTAAATAGAAACACTCACTTGGTTAACAAAATAAGTCTCACTATTGACTGTCTTACTGGCTGTCATGAAATAAAAGAAGATTAAAACAGTGAGGCTTTACTAAAATGCATCTCAGGTCCAAAGGCAGTCTGGAGACAGAATTCCCTCTTCTTTGGAGGAGGTCAGTCTTTTTTCTCTTAAGGCCTTCAACTGATTGCATGAGGCCCGCCCACACTATAGACTTTACTGAAAGTCTACTGATTTACATGTTAATCTCATCTAAAATACTTTCACAGTAACATCCAGATGTGTTTGAGCAAATTTCTACAGACCGTGCCCTAGCCAATTTGACATAAAATTAACCATCACACCCTGTTGAATCCCCATCTCTTTCTTTGAGCTCCCCAGATATGATTGTGTCCTCCACCCCATATATTGAAACCATCTGTATGGATTTCTTTCCCTCCTTGAACTCTAGACTTCTAAAGGGCAGGTACAGTGCCTTGTTCGTCTTTGTATTCCTCACAGATAGCAGGTGCTCAGAAAATGTGCAACTGAAGGAATCTTCCAGCTTTTTCATGTCTGTGGGATTCTTCAAATGCCTGACAATTGAGCACTGTTTAAGTGGAAAGCAGTAACTTTCATTCTCTGATGGGTTACATTGTACATCAAAGAGTGCAGCACAAAAGGGCTCCTGCAGAGCGTTTTCAGGGAATCATGGTCAAATATTTTGGTAGGATTTTTTATTTTTTCCAAAATGCAGCTGGACTGTGTCTGAGGCTTGAGATTCCTTCCCATATATATGTGTGCTGTAACATTAAAATTATGATCTGCTGAAAACTTTGACTTTTCCTGTGGCTAACTTTGTCAAGTTACTTTGTGTCCTGATAAAGGAAGCATCTTTGATTTGGTTAGGAAACCTCAATTTCCCCTCACGTGCATGAAGTTTCTGGCAGGAAGGTGGATCTAGGAATTTAGAGACCTGTTCAACAGTCATTATTTTCAGTAAAGACGGGACAGATGGCAGAGAATGAGTGGCGAGAAGGGGTTGATGTTAGCAAGCATGGCGTACTGCTTCATGGTGGGGTTGAAGTAATTGTTGAAATAGTTTTTTCTTTTAGATCTTAGACTTTTTTTCCAGCCCAAATGGCTTCTACAACCCTTTTGAAATTTGGTTCCCTGGGTCATCAGAATCGCCTACGGTGCTTCTGAAAGCACCTTACCTCGAAGATTCTGATTCTCTAGGTCTTGGCTGGGTCCAAGGTCTTTATTAAGTGCCCCATGTGCCTGAAAATACGCCACATTTGAGAAACATTGTCCTGGTTGCAGAAAAAAGGACACAAAGCCAAAATGTGCTTAGCAAATATAAAAGATGTTAGGATCATGTTAAGACTAAAATCAGTTGAGAGGAAAAGCACAAACCCATGTCTTGGTCTAAGCTGGACTTTTATGGGCATATTTGGAATTTATTCAATCACTCCACAAAATAATTGAGCACCTAGCTTAAGCCAGGTGCTGTGTTGGATGCATATATACAGTGATAATCAAATGCACAAGAGTTGTTTCTGCTTAGAGTTTATGTGTATCATCAAGCAAGGGGTTAATAAAGAATCAAATGATTAAACTCACTGTGGTGTGCGTTTGTGAGTCCTTAGTCTTTGGGAGGAAAGGGCCGAGGTGCTATGGGATGCTTTGGCAGAGGTGCTGGTGTAATTTTGGAGGTCGTGCTTCCTGGGGAGGCTGAAGAACTTACCTGGAGACTTATGTGCGTAGGGGGTGGGGAAGGTAGGAGGCTGATGCTTTGCATTTTCGTGGGGATAATTATGTGACAGAGGCTCTTAGTGAACAAGAAGGAGATCATTGTATGTGAGGAACCAAAAATGTCTGATGCTGTAGAGTAGAGAGTGCTGGAGGCCTGAGCAGGGGACTCCACAGGGCCCTACGGACAACACTGAGTGGTTTAGATTTTCCGAGCTCACCCTGGCTGCAGCCTGGGGAGTGGGTCAGGGGGTGGCGGTGGGAATTCAGCGTAGAGGTGGGGACATGGCGTCAAGAGGCTAGTGCAGTGAGTAGTCCAGGAGCAAGATATGGGATTTGGATTAGGGTGAAATAGACTTGGCCAGAAAGAGCACGTCCTGAGTTGGGTATGGAGGGTGGGGAAAGGTTTGGCAGAAGGAAGAATCATAGAGTGCTTTGGGTTTTTTGGCTGCAAAAATCACCGGGGGGCTAGCCCTGATGGCCTAGGGGTTAAGATCAGTGAGCTCTGCTTCAGTGGCCTGGGTTCAGTTCTCTGGGTGCAGACCTACACCACTCTGGTAGCGGCCATGCTGTGCTGGCAGCCTGCTTACTAAAAAACAGGAAGATTGGCACCGATGTTAGCTCGGGGTGAATCTTCCTCAAGAAAAAAAAAATCACCTGGATTCATTGAAATATGGAATATTAGAAAAGGACCTTATTTGGGGAGGAGAAGGGCATGATTTTGGTTTTGAAGTCTGAGGCTTTTCAAATACCCATGTCTTTGCCATAAGACCCACTGATGGGCATTGATTCAACCTTCTTTCCTATTATCTGAGAGACGGTAGGCAGTGAATTTAATGAACTGATCTGAGGTTCTCTTCCTTTCCCTGCCTCTCACATAGATGTGTTAATGTGCAATTAGAAGGTGAAAATGTCAGCAGGAGAGGAAGGAAAGGTCGGCTGAATTATACTGAATTAGGCAAGATTTGGCCCTGACCATAGATGAGCCAGAGGCTTAGTAGGCACGTAGAGTTTAGAGAACACTGTCATCTTAAAGCACGCTGCGACAGTCTTCTGCAGCCTGGGGCTCAGCAGATTGGGCGGGCCATCTTGCATGATTTCCAGTAAGATCATGTTTGGGAACCCTAGGAAGTAAATCCACCATAGCTTTCCACCTTTGAGCTGGTGTTGTGGTCCATTCCCATGGGGCACACCTATATGTGGGCTTTCTAGTGTAGTGTCCTCTTTTTCACACATGCTTTTCAGTTTCCATTTTTCCATGCACAGAAAATGAATGATTTATTGTGAAGTTACAGGCTCAAGAAGTTCGCTCTATTTTTCTGTAAGTAAGGAAAGAGGACTGATGGTGTTGGCATTCAACGGGTCCAATAGGATTATAAAAGATCTTGTCTTAACTTCAAAGCAATGAAAGTCTTCGGCAACTCCTGCATCGAGTAAAATGTGTCTCTGAGGTTATATTGTTCACAAAGCTGCTTAGGTTTTTGCCTACCAGCCACTCGGAAGTCAGTTTTTTTGGCTCGAGTTCTGACGTCTGATACTTTCCCGCATGGCCTGTTCTGGGTATGCACTTCATGGCTCTAATGGCAATTTAATTTTAGCTTTTGCATCAGCCCGAGCACAAGAGAAAAATCCAGCGAGCGCTTCTGGCACCTTTACAAGCTGTTCGTGTGTTGAATGGAGTCTTATTTAACCACTGGAGATTGTGACTTCTTTCTCCATTCAGACCTATTGCTTACGGGCAAATGCTCAATAGATTTACTGCCTCACTTTGGGCATAGTTTTTCTTTCTTTCTTTTCTTTTTTCAAGGTGGGGAGTTCTTTTTCTGTTATACACACACTGAATATAGAACTTTATGTCTTGGTAATGTGCTTAAGCTAAAATAGAAATTTTATTCTGTCTAGACAAGATTCATAACATAACCTTTTGCTCGTTGCTGTATTAAACTCTGTAAGGCTGTAGCGAAGTGGTCAATGGTTTGACTAACTTGAACCAACCGTATGGTCTGTTCATCCCTTTAGCAGATATCTGTGATGTGCTGACTCTGCGAGGCTCAGCATAGCTGGAGTTGGGACCGTGTTTGTAAGTGGGTGAATGCCATAGTGTCTACCCTCTACATGACTTAGTGCCCCTCTGGGGATTCAGAGGTAGGAGGGCAGTGGCAGCTGCGGCCATCCTGAGCTGGTTCCCAGGAGCATTAGCATTTGAGATGGGCCTAGAAGGGTGATTGGGTTTGGTCCTCAGGGGAAACAGGCAGAGGCCACTTTGGAGCCTGGACTTAGGTGCTGATGGGTCACTGAAGGGTTTTAAGCATGGTGGACGTTTTCAGAGGCGTCTTAAGGAGATCAACAGGGAGTGGTGTTTGGCGTAGGTTCCGCAGTGTTGGGGAGTGCTGGGGAAGGAACTGGAAAGGATAGGGAGACAGCAAAAAAAATCAGTATTGTATCAGAATTTCAAACAATTGGTAGGAAGTGAGATTCTGAAATGATGTTATTTCAAGAGGACTGGGGAACTGGGGAGAGAGATGAATTGCGGCAGATGGGCAGGAGATGGTGTCTGGTTGACTATGGGAGAGGTGGTGTGGAGAAAAGAATTCAGGCTGTGGTGTGTTTCAAGCCTGTAAAGGAGCTCTCACCGTCTTCTCAGTCTGTCCTTTCTGCCTCCTTGCTAGACCTGGGCTTGGGACAGGCAGGAATAGCCGTGCCCAAGTTTAAGGTTCTCTGAGCCTGGATGAGTGGAGGAACAAATGAGCAATCTGTCTCCTGTTAGCTGGGTCTTTCAGAGAAATGCATAGGAATGCATTTTGCTTTTCCTACACAGAAGTTGTTTTCATGTTCAATTTTTACCAGTTGTTCTTTTGAAGTAGAACGTTACAGTCAAATTTGTAGCTTTGTGTCGTCGTAGACAAGGATTTTAAGGACTTAAAGGATGTTTACAGTTTTATAGAGTGGTTGTTTTCCTTATTTATGTGTTGTTTTCCTTCTCAATCATTTTCACCTGCTTCTTTCAGTTGCCTCCTCTGGTGATTAGGATTAGGTTTGCCTGTGGGTCCTAGAATACCCGTGTTAAAGCTGCTCACACAAGGTAGTTTCTTTTTCTCTCATGCAAAAATCCGTGTGAGGTTCTCTATTGCGTGTAACAAAGTACTGCAAACTGTATGGCTTAAAACAACAGATATTTACTGTTTCACAGTTCTGGAGGCTAGAAGTCTGAATCAAGGTGTCCTCAGGGTCACTCCGAAATCTGTAAGGGAGAATCCTTCCTCGCCTCTTCTAGCTTCTCATGGTTGCTGGCAAACCTTGGCGTTCCTTGTTTTACAACTACCATCACTCCAGTCTCTGTCTCCATTGTCACAGGGCCGTTTTCTGCCTGTGTGTATGTGTCTACATCTCTCTTCTCTTCTTACAAGGACACCAATCATACTGGATTTAGGGCCCACCATATTTCAGTATGACCTCACCTTAATTAGTTACATCTGCAATGACCCTATTTCAAATAAAGTCACATTTTAGGTAACTGGGGTTAGGAAAAAAACATAGCTTTCTGTGGGGGGGACACAATTCACCCCATAACAAGTTCTGTAGCTAGCAGGATGCTCCATGGTGTCAGAGACCCAGGCTCGCTCTTTTTTATTACTCCACCGCATGTGGCCTTGACCGAGCTGGCAGTCTCCAAGTGCCAGGCCATTGGGTAGAGGAAGATTCCTGGATGATGTTCTGGCCTGAACCTAGTCACTTGGCTTCACATGGCTGTATGGGAGGCTGGGAAGAGTGGTTCTGGTTTTAGGCTGTCATGCCCCAGTTAAAAATCAGGGGGTTTGTGACACAGAAGAAAGAGAACAGATTGTGAGGATGGCCCACAGTCTCTGCCACACCTTCAAAGTTTGGGTGGGGGATGAGGGTGGCCTGGGTTCTTTAGTCAATTTCTGTACCACCGTAGCTTTTCTTGTTGAATTATGTCAAGCATTTGCAGAGCCAGAGGAAATTTTCCTATGTATCAGGATGTTAGATTTGTAATGGTTAGCAGCACTTTGTTTTATTTAGCTGAATTGCGTTGAATAGCTGCTAACTAGTGTGGAAAATAGTGAGCTGTGGAAGATAACAGCCATTTCTGCTGTTGAGGACAGGTCCTTTACTAAGGAGAAAGGATAAGCGATGGTGAAAAGATGCTTATAAAGGATTATTTTTTTAAAGATTGGCCCTGAGCTGACATCTGTTGCCAATCTTTTTTTTTTCTCCTTCTTCTCCCCAAATCCCCCAGTACATAGTTGTATATTCTAGTTGTAGGTCCTTCTGGTTGTGCTGTGTGGCATGCCATCTCAGCATGGCTTGATGAGAGGTGCTAGGTCTGTGCCCAGGATCCAAACTGGCATAACCCTGGGCCACTGAACCGGAGCGTGTGAATTTAACCTCTTGGCCACGGAGCTGGCCCCTAAAACATTTTTTAAGATATAGAAACTTAATAAGATTATTTTCTTTTTAAAACGATGCCTCAAGTTAATGCTGAGTAGTGATATACTGATTTGACAGGCACGAGGAGAAGGGCAGAGTGAACTTCAGCTCAGCTCCAGGTCACAGCAGATACGGGCCGGGCCAGGCTCTCATTCAGAGTCTGCCATCCGTCTTGTGTTCTCAGCCTGTCCTGTGCTGGCTCGATCCCCAAAGGCCCTGGAACAGCCTGCATCTCTGTGTTTCTCGCATGTTACATGGTACTTGTAACATGGTGGGATTCAGTAAATGTTTACGGAATCATTTCCTGCCAACTCCCGTGTTGATTGTTAGTAACACAAAAGTAAAACAACAAAAATGTCCAGGCTCTAAATGTATTCGAGTTTGGAGCCATATTTTCTCTTTAGGGAAGCAACCGGTATGCGTGTTGAGAAAGTCACAAAGATAGCCTTGTGGCCGTGAACTGTTTATACGTATATAATACTATATACACACACACACGCGCGCGTGCACTATGTATACTGTATTATGTAATCATATACTATAAAATATATATTATACTATTATATATACTGTGTATTATTTAGTTTGTTGTGATGTGAACCAGCATTTTAAGTTCAGATGATAAAATGGTATTGTATAAAGTTTTTTGTTGCAAATTCCAGGAAAGCGATTATTTTTGTTTGTGCTATTTGTTCCTGCAGTTTAAACAATGTGTTTCTCCTTTTTCTGCAGAACTTTCTGTTACTTGATGAGATATCACAGCATGACCCTCAGCTGCCATTAAATGATGGTAAAATGATAGTGCATGTGGAAGATTTTTCTGCTTTTTGGGATAAGGTAACAGATGCTCCATTACAAGATCGTGACTGTTGAAAGACAGCTGGTGACAAAGATTTAATAGAGAATGTTGAGATTTTACACATGGTATAAAATGTGACTTGCTCATTTACTGAAAGTATCTTATAAAAATTCTCAAAATCAGGAATAAGATTAAATGCAATTAGATTGAATAGAAAATCAGCCTAAGGTGTTTAATGTGTTGTTCTTTGTCTCATTTTCAAGAGAACTTTCAAGGTATTTGAACTTAAAGTATATAAGTTTGGAAGGTTGGAATTTTCAGGATTGGATAAACAAGTGCTGTGGGATGGAATGGGTTAACTTACAAATGTGTTACAAATTGTTAAAGACAAGAGACTTTGGGGAATCAGTGTATGTTTTTTATGTTGATGGTATCAGACCATCTTCTTGCATATTGAGTGAAGCTGTGATTTGGGTCTTTGCTGTGGGGAAGGGTGGGGGCTCCCCATTCTCAGCTTCTGGATGGCACTGGCTACTTTGGTGGCGGTCAAGGGCAGGGAGGAGGCAGCAGGTGGGCATAGTAAGAGCCAGTGATCCCTAATTTAAGGCTTTCACCATGTGGCAAGCTGGCAGCTAGAACTGATGAGCTCGCAGGGATTTTCCAACGCTTGGTTTAGGTATGACGGTTAGGCAAACAGGGAAAACAACAGGGACTGCTCTCAAGAAGTTCTCAACTTGCGGACTCAGGGCAGCCCCCTTTATGGACAACTGGAATGCTTTTTCTCCTGGTTCTGTGGTCCTTTCTGCACGTCCTCCCACATTAGTGTGGATTAGTCAGGAAAACGGAACCCACACCGTGGGAGAGGGATTCCATGCAGGGAATTAGTTACATAAGGTGATGAAAGAGCCAAAAGGGCAAACGAGTGGGCAAGGCAACCCAGAGATTACCGTTGGCCGGAAGCTGCTCCCACTTCTAGGCTAGAGGGATGCAGGGAGGAGCTGGCATCTACCAGTAGTCGCCCGTTGGGAGCAGATCCCAGGAGCTCATCTGTTGGCAGGAGTGGGGACCATGGTGCCAGGGCCTGTTCTGTGGGCGCTGGCACTGCAGAGGGGATGTGGTCATGGTGGGGAGGCTGCTGGAAGCAGGTGGACGTGCTCGTGGGTACCAGTTTCTCCTGTCTCCCGGCCTCCAGGGCTGAACTGGAGTTGGCTGGAAAGATTGCAGGAGCCAGCCATCTGGAGCTTAACGGGGAAGGGCGGGGAATGGAGCTGAGAGCCAACGGGTGCTCCACCAGCACTCCTTCCCACCTCCACTCAGCTTTCCCTTCTCCAGTGGTGTGAGCGTCCACACTCTGTAAACTCTTCTTCTCATGCGTGTGCCTCTGAATATTGTGCAACCTGCATCGTGTTCGTCTACTTCTGGTTTAGTGGCCACCATCTACACCAAGAAAACAGTAGTGCATTCCCAAATATGTAAAGCCACATCGTTGCACCTTTGCATGTGGAAGCTCACATAGGCGCAAACGAACCCGACAGTTTCTCCTTACCTTAGTCTGGGAGACTTACCTCCTGCTTGGTATTTCTCATCATAAATACATTGTAAGCCTTTATAGAAAGCACCATTAAAATTCCTTTATAAAGGCCTACTCTCGATGAATGCTGTTGAGTTAGATAAAGCACCGAGGTTGCTAACATATACTTTGTATGACCCATTACCAAATTTCATCCGTACCAAACCATGCAGCATTGTAAAATAAGCTGTTTTGTTCTTCTAAGTGCTTAACATGGTCTCAGACTTTTTTGCAGCTTGCATTGTAGTACAGAACACCCCATTCTGTTGTCCTGTCCTTGTATCTGGAAGGATTGTGCCCTGTGCTAGGGGGTGATTAGGGCCTGTCAGGCCATGTATGAGAGAGCCCTTGGGTGGGCCAGGGGCTCAGACAGTGGGGGTTTTGGAGAGCAGCTGAGGCAGAATGGAGCACATGCTGGGCTGGGAGAGAAGAGAAAGATGTGGACTCTCTTGCCAGCTCCACTAGACATCCAGGCGGGTAGGTGGGAGAAGGTTTTCTCACCAACACACGCCTCATTCATGAAATGATGAGACTTGGTTTCAATCTCTAAGCTTTAAAATATATGGGCCCGTGGGAGGCTGTAAATCTCCACAGGACAGGGGCTTTCATCTGTGTGGGTCCCTGCTGCATCCTCACGGCCTAGAACCGTGGCACAGAGTAGTTGTTGATGCTCCTTGTTACATTAGCCACGAAGCCAAGTTGATCATGAGGGCAAGGGGCTGGGCACCGCTGAGCTGTCGAGTGCTGCCCCCTTCTGGTCACACTCCAGCAGTGCCCGGTCCTGAAGCCCACGCTGGGGAGGAACTCTCCGCCTGGCCCTGACAGGAAGCTGTGAGATGTGGTGACAGGAGGCTGCCGTTTGTATGTGGCTCATTATTTTGCAGTCAGAACTAAGTAAAAAGGGAACTAGTTGTTAGACATGAAGAAAGGAATGGAGAAGCTTAAAAAAATATTTGACGTATTAAAAATCCAGCTTTTTATTGACAGTTTTTATAATTCCTGTAAAGTCTGGGGCTTTTTTTTGTGCTTAGAAATAATCATCATTGTTTTAGTATGTGACCATTTGATAATTAATTCAGTTATTTCCAGAGAAATTTTTCGTTTTGAAGGTTATCCAGACCTCTTATTTCTCCCTGTGCATTTAGTTTTTGGGGCATTTTAGCAATCACATGTACCCACTTATTTTTTAACATCAGCAGTTAGTGAGAATTTTCTTAGCACTTAGTATATGTGAAAACGCACGTGCACCCTTCCCTCTCTTTATCTTAGAATCTATAGATTGCTCAGGAATGCAACTTCTGATTCACATGAGTACTTCATCCTTCTTCCCCTCATATTGGATTGTATGCTGTCGCCTGTACTTCCATGGTTTTTGCTATGGAAGTACTTTCTTGTCTCTGTTTACCCAGGACAGGCAATGCATGCTACAGGTATAAAATTGAGACTTTTATCCCTTTGACCTATGATATGATACCTCATTTCCTTATTCCCACGTTTTTTTGTTGGTGGTATTAAATTAGAGCTCTGGTAACAGTCTTGACCATCATTTACAGTTTATTTGCTAAGAGTGACTTTATAAAGTGCCCTTTTGCTTGCTGAGCATTCCTGAGATTATCAAGTGAAAATGATTAGTGATTTCATGCCATGTCCTTGTGCTGCCACCTTGTGGAGATTAATGAAATAGAAGATTAAAACCAAAGGTCATAATGAAAACTTATACATGATTAAAAAACCTCCCATATTGAATATTCTACTAGCATATTATTTTAATGAGTTAGTGTGCTCCAAGAAGTTTTCATTGCAAGAAGGTGCCATGTCATTTATGCCACTTAAATTCTGTGGATGTCTAGAGCTGTGTCCGTATGGAAATCTGGTAAAAGAACAGGGCTTCCTAAAGGCAGCTAATGCTGCCTCAAACCCCCAAAGAAATGTGATGGAATGAAAGGGACTCCAGGACACAATATCTTAAATAGAAAGGAGAAAGAAGTGGGTTATGTTCACGTACCAATGACTATTATGTTATTTTTTCCACTGTTTAAAGTGATCTGTGTTGCTTTATTGAAATGGGCACATTTTTGTAAACTTTAATTTGTAGGCATCAGAAACTCCAACCCTACGAGGCCTTTCCTTCACTGTCAGACCTCGTGAATTGTTAGCCGTGGTTGGACCTGTGGGAGCAGGAAAGGTAAGTTTAATGGCTTTCAGCAGCTTGATGGTATGAGGAGTCCCATATTAAATTATTGGGGTTGAACCCCAATATGTGTGTGTAGCACAGGTTTGAATTAAGTGTATCTAGAATGGCATTTCTCAAAGTGGGTTCCATGGGACATTAGTTCTGTAAGAAAGTCGCATAGCCAAATAAATCTGGGTAAGGCGTGTCATGTTTTCCTTCTTGATGCTTCAAGTTGCAGTTGGGAACTGCTTGTCTGGGAGTTGGACATCTCAGTGAAGGAAATTGTTAAAGTGTGACAGCTCTTCAGGACGGAATGACTGAGAAAATGGGGACTTCTTTTTGTCACAGTAGACCTTACAGGAAGTCTGGAGTTTGTGAAGCCTCTTCCAGAAAGCTTTAAACATTTCCTCATTTGATTTATCCAAGTCACAGCAACACATGTGTAGTCAGTGTGCAGCCATGTGCTTGGCCCTGCGCTGGGAGTTAAAGATACAGATACAAGCAAGACCCAGACACCTTTGCCCTCTAGAAGCAGCCAGGTTCTGGGGCGAGACAGAGACAAACACAGATTACTTCAGCTCAGTGTTACAAGTGCTGTTATAAGTGGCAGGCACAGACTCATCACATCTGTAGGTTGTAAAAGATTTGAAGGACATGTGCTTGCGGACTTAGTGTCGTGTGTTCTGAAACAACAACATAGAGAAGTCTAAACGTAGGATGTATAGATGATAGGGTGATTATTTCCCTTACGGTGGATTTTTGCTCTTCGGAAACATGACTCACTTCAGAGTTCCTTTAATAATTCCTGGTGCACTGGATATTTAGGTACACGTAGCTTTTCAGGAACAAGTATCTTGTTCAGGATACCTGGGGGCAGGAACAAGTGCATTGAACATCACACATATGAAATATATATATCACGTGGGGCTACTCTGTTAAGGATGTTAAACGTTCTTAATTAGTCTGAGTATAGCGTTTCATTTAGAGGAAATTCTTTTTGGGTGGAGTAGATTGTTATGCAGTCACTTGTTGCTTAACGATGGAATATTCTCTGAAAAATGAATCATTAGGTGATTTTGTCGTTGTGTGAACATCACAAAGGGTGCTTACACAAACCCAGATGGTAAAGCCTACTTACTACACACCTAGGCTCTATGGTACTAATCTTGTGGGACCACCGTCATGTATGTGGTCTCTTGTTGACCAAAATGTCGTTATTTGGTGCAGGACTGTACTCTATTTTATTGATGATCCTTATCAACCATTAGTTTACCAATAGTGTTAATTTCTGTTTTTCTATTACAGCTTCCAGGGCCACAATGTTTATCAAACCCCCTCGGGGAAACCCCACTTAGGGGAAGGCTGTATTGCAGCGGTTTATTCTGTCCTGAGTGTTGCCTGTACACATGTGTTTGTTTATGATCTATTTCAGTCATCACTGTTAAGTGCTGTGCTGGGGGAACTGCCCCCGAGCCAGGGGCTGGTCACTGTGCACGGAAAAATCGCGTATGTTTCTCAGCAGCCCTGGGTGTTTTCAGGAACTGTGAGGAGTAATATTTTATTTGGGAAGAAATATGAAAAGGAACGGTATGAAAAAGTCATAAAGGCTTGTGCTTTGAGAAAGGTGAGTATTGACTTTTGATTTGCGTATACTTGAATTTGAAATAATACTAACAGAGTTGATTTAAACTATATGGTTTGTTAAAAGTTTTTTTGGGGAAAGATCTTTGAATGTCATTTAATATTTGTTAGTCTTCTGGGTAAATATACACATGCACACACATACACTGCTGTCTTAATCCTGATGTGATAATGACATTCACAGAATGCTTTTTTTTTGGGGGGGGGGGAGGTTTGTTTTAGTTTTTAGTTTGTGAAGTTTTATTCACTTTTAACTTTTTTTAATGGACAATTAAAAATAATGTAGAAGTAGAATAGTGTAATGAACCCTCATGTACCCATCTCTCAGCTCAACCATGATCAGCTGGTGGCCAGTCTTGTTGCATTGGTTCCCTGTCCCCTGCTGGCCCCACCCCACCCTAAATTGTTCTGAAGCAGATCGTAGATCTCATATTAGTTTATCTAAATATTTCATTAGTTATCTCTAAAAGACAAGAATGCCTTTGAGAAAAGCACCGTATTATCACACTTGAAAAATGACTGAAATTCCTTAATATCATCAATGTTGTAGTCAGTGTTTCATTTTGTTAGTTATCTCACTAGGAAATCTTGTCAACCACTGGTTTGAATCAGCTCCACATAAGGTCTGCACTTTCTTGCTTTGTCTCCGAGGTCCCTTTCAGTCTATAGGTTTCTCTCCTCTTTGTTTTTGACTCATAATTTATTATTGAAAGAAAACAGAATGCTTTAAAATTTATTTTTACTAATGCATCATTGCATGAAGGAACAGATTGTTTTCAGAAATGACTGAGTTTTGAAGAACATGGCAATGTGAAATGTTTAATTGTACTTTGGGATCTAAATAAAATTGGTAAATGAGTGATGGGAACTGGACTTATACCTGATAGGAGAATATAATTTAGCAAAAAGAAAAAAAAAGGGTACATACTGATAAATACTGTGTCATTCTCTTTGGGTTATAAAAATCAATAGTAGCGTTAAAGGGCTGTCCCCGGGGTCTGTTCAGTGCAGTCTGGACGTCTGACTGTTTTTTTATATTGTGTGGAAAAGGCTGGACAAAGCCTTTTCAAAGTTATGGTGTTGAGGGCTCCAAACCTGTTTTGTCAGGAAATAGTCATTTTGCTTGAGCATCATAGATTGTATCAGGTGAGTAGTATTTTGTGATGATGTGGACAAAACATAATTGCTTGTTCAGTGGAATTTCTTTCTTTCTCCCTGGTTATTGTTAATGACAGATTGCGTGTTTTCAGAAATGATACTGTTAGCGGTCATGGGCCAGATTTTTATGAAATAGGTGTATATTTACTGTAAAATGGCTAGTAGACTCACTTACTCCTCAATAAACTAAGTCCCGTGGCTTTACAGTCGTGTGTGCTAACAGCTCTCACATTTGTACCTCTAGCACAGACCTTCATATCCAGCTGCAACTTGACATTACCAGTAGGCATCTCTGCTTACCCGTAAGCGAACTCTCCCAAACCTGCATCTACTACCTTCCTCAGCTCAGTAAATGATGATCCTCTTCTCCCCTTTCTCATGCCCAAAACAATGTACTTCTCCTCTTCTCTTATAACCCACACCCACCCCATCAGCAGGTCTTATAGGCTCTACCTTCAGAACTTGTCCAGAATGGGACCACTTCTGTCCATGTCCACTACTCACACCTTGGTCCTTGCCACTGACATCTCTTGCCTAGATTGTTGCGGTAGTCTCCTCCCTTGTATCCTGCCTTCACCTTTGCCCCATTTATCATCTGATTTCCAAAAAGAGGTGAGAGTGATTCCTTAAAAACCTAAGCTGGATCATGTTGGTCTTCCTGTAAGTTCCCTCCCCATTTCACTTGGAGTGAAACTGTGGCCCCTCCTGTTTGTGTCTCTGCTCTCATCCCCCAATTTTTTATTCACTCTGCTCCAGCTCTCCTGGCCTTCTTGCTAATCTTGGAATACCTTGGGCATGCATCTGCCCCGTGGCCTTTGCACTTGTCCATTCTTCCATGGGGAACCCTCTTTGTGCAGTTGTGTGCAGGCCCACACTACCCTCCAAGAGGTGTCTGCTTAAACTGCCTCTGATCAGAGCCCTTGCCAATCCCCGTGTAAGATGCACTTTCTCTGCTTTACTCTCTATCCCCCTGAGCCAGCTCCCTTTTTCTTCTTAGAACTTAGTACTTGTGCTCATGTTACTTTTTCATATTGTTAATTTTCCACCATGGGAACCCTAGGGACTTTTTTTTCACTGCTGAATTCATTGTGCTTAGAGCCATGTCTGGCGTGTAGTTGGTGGTCAATAAATATCTGTAAAAATGGTTAGATGCATAAATGCTGTGAAGACCTGCAGAATGGAAACAAAAAGCCCCGAGAGAGTTTTTGAGAGGTTCAGGGTACCATTGAGTCACTATGAAACATATCCATTGCTGTTGATCAAAATACATGTGTTAACTAACGCTAAAAGTTTAGGATGACAGTAGAATGCGTTTTAAGTCTTTTTTTCCTTTTCTATCTCCTTATAGGATTTACAGCTTTTGGAGAATGGAGATCTAACTGTGATAGGAGATCGAGGAACCACGCTGAGTGGAGGACAGAAAGCCCGGGTCAACCTCGCAAGGTAAATCGCGTTTCAGTTGCCAGTCTGCACATGCCTCTTACGCTGCTTGCAGTGGTGGTGAACTCGTAGGCCCCGCTTACTGTATGGGGGCCACCGTGTGAAGCCCTCGCCGTGGATTATTTCGTTGGCTCTTGTAATGAATATTATCCGAGTTGTTGAACACTGTCATGATTCACAGATGAGATCCAGGGAGTGTGAAGCGTTCTTCTGTCTGATACCTCTTTCTGTTTTCTAGAGCCGTGTATCAAGATGCAGACATTTACCTCCTGGACGATCCTCTCAGTGCAGTGGATGCAGAAGTTAGCAGGCACCTGTTCGAACTGTGAGTTTCCTCGTGCTTTATGTCATTTCTTTTCCCAAGAACTCTGTAAGTGCGCTCAGGAAAGCTTTTACGCTTCAGAAAATTCAGCTCATCCTGCTCTGGTGTCCCTCCTTCCCCTCCCTTTCCTCAACACAGAAGATCATTTTAAAGAAGTTTTGCATTAATATAAGGTCAAGATAGGAAAATACAGAAGGTGCATGCGGTGTGTGGAGATGAGTGGATATATGCCTTAGGGAGTTGAGAAATTGATGGCAAATCTCCTCCTGCTCCTTGCAGTTGATAACCAAGACACTGTGGGTAGGTCAGACCCCAGGAATAAGAAGGATGATGAGCAGTTTTTAAATGGAAGGGTGGGACTCATACCCTGGGACTTGGCTGCTGGCCTTTTCCTCCATCATTTGTTTATGGCACGTTACGAGTGAACTTTTCAGTCCCAACATAGGGTTTCCATGGAAAGGCCTTGTTGGTTTATGCTCTTTATTCTGAAGGTTTGGAAATACTTAGTAGAGCCTAGAATTTAAGAATGATTTGTTCCTTATCAGAATATGACTTCAATAATTTAATGTTGCTTCATGGATTCTTACTAAAATTAGTACTTAAGACCCACACATGTAGGGTTACCTTGAATTTGAAACTAGGTATCTAGAATCTGGCTTAACTCCTCACTCTCACTTTCACTGTTTCTGGAATTTATTTTCTTTGGCTCTTGCTTAGCCCCTGAGCCACTGGAATAGAACAACTCTGGAATCTTTTCTGTGTATGTTATAATGTAACAGATGCAGACTGACGCTTCCTGTGTAGTCTAGACCGGCCTTTTCCAAAGCATCGTGAACTTGCGCTTGCTCAGACAGCACCACACCTACCCACTCCACAGTTATCTTGCTGTTGTTCATATTGTTAAAGCCAGTGAGCCCTTCACCTGTCCTTACTGAAGCCCTCCTATGTGCACTGAGATTGATGCTCTTACAAATGTTATTTCACAGACATCTTAGTTTACAAAGGTGGACAGTAAGCCAAGTGAGGGCAAGGGCCCCTACTGGGCAGAATAAGGGAGACCAAGTTTAGATCTTGTTCCTGCCCCTAAGAAATTTGACTCTGCATGGAGTTTGTCAAGACAAATGCATGGGAAAACTTCAGCATACTCAGGCTGAAGGTGGTTTTGCTGTAGGTTAATGAATGCTAAATGGAAGTAGAAGTGGGGAGCCATAGGCATTCACCTTGTAATGGAAAGCTCACTGTGGACTGGGCTTGGCGGGAAGTGCCCTGTGGTCCTGCAGGCTGGGAAGGGTTTGTACAGGCAGAGAATAGGGTTTAGTTTCTTCTGCTAAAGGGAATAGTAGAAGTAAAGGTGTAGGAAGAAGCAAGACATGTAAAAAGAACAGCAGGCAGTCCCTGTCAAGTGGAGGATGCATGTTACATAGCAGAGAGAAAGCCGTTTGGAAAGGTCCTGCATTAGCTTGCTCGGGCTGCGTCTTAGTCTGTTTGTGCTGCTGTAACAGAATACAGTACACTGGGTGGCCTATAAATAACAGAAATATATTTCTCACAGTTTTGGAGACTGGGAAGGCCAAGATCAGGGCAGAGTCGGTGTCTGGTGAGGGCTTGCTTCCTGGTTTGTAGGTGGCCGTGTTCTCTCTGTGTGCTCACCTGGCAGAAGGGGGAAGCCAGCTCTGAGTTCTCCTTTATAAGAGCACAAATTCCATTTGTGAGGGCTCCATCCTCATGACCTGATCACCCCAAAGGCCCCACCTCCAGATACCATCACACTGGGGATTGGGTTTCAACATTTGAATTTCGGTGAGGACACAAACATTCAGTCTCTAGCAGGCTGCCGTAACAAAGTACACCTACAGCGGGGCTTAAACAACAGAAATCAATTTTCCCACAGTTCTGGAGGCTGGAAGTCCAAGATCAAGGTGTTGGCTGGTTTCTCCTGAGGGTCTCTCCTTGGCTTGCCAATGGCTTCCTTCTCACTGTGTCCTCACGTGGTCTTTCCTTGGGTCTTGTGTGCCCCTGGTATCTGTCTCCTTATGTCCTCATTTCTTCTTCTGAGGAGGAGGCCAGTCAGATTGGATTAATGCTGCCTCTTACAGCCACATTTTCACTGAATTACGTCTTTAATGGCCCTGTTTCAAAATTCTGAGGTCCTGGGGGTTAAGATGTCAACATGTGAATTTTGGGGGGACACAGTGCCTTCACAACAGGTCCTAAATAACGGAGTAATGAGATCCGAGCCATCAGTAATGTGCGCGTGAGACAGCTATGAGCTCTGGATCCCAGGAGCTGGGCCTCCCTGGCATCCACTAGGCATGGGTCCTGGCCGGATCCCCTGACGTTCCTCCACCAGAGTGTGTAATGTAGAATGTGCGTAGTGTTGGGACGATGAAAAAGCTCTGGAGATGGATGGTGGTGATGGTTGCACAACAGTGTGAATGTACTTAATGCCACTGAGCTGTGTGTGTAAAAGTGGTTAAAAAGGTAAATTTTATGTTGTGGTTTTTTTTTTTTACCACAATAAAAAAAGTGCATAGTGGTGTTGAATCTTTCACAATGCAGAGAGCAGGGCAGCTGACGCTTGACATGGCGTCCAGCTCTCTGATCTTTTCTGCTCCCTCCTGGTTGTGACTTGAATTTCTCCTTAGGCACAGAAGCGCCTTGTGGCTTGTTACTGAGTTCAGGCACAGGGTGCTAATGCTGTGACTGAGATCCTCCCCCCCCCCCCCCCCCCCCCCCGCCTCGGCACCGTAAGTGGCTCAGCCTCCCTGTTCCCCACGCCCCACCCTGGACTCATGAATGTCTGTTACCCAGCCTTGTCTGCGTGAGTTCTCCATCACTCCAAAGACAGTTTCTGCTGGCCATTGCATTTGTGTCAGTAGGGAGGAGAGGGGAAAGCATTCTGTTTACTGGGTATCAGTGTGCTTATCGCGAAACTCCAAGTTCTTCTCTGAACATGGGAGCTATTTATAAAGTCCTCTTGCACCTTTCGGGTTTAATGACTTTGGATATACACTTGATAGAAGCAAGCTTGTTAAAATTGTTGTTTGCTAATCAGAACCACATTCTTTGGGGAAACTTCGGGCAGGGAGCACGAATGCAATTTAGGAAATCACTCAGCAGCAACTGGAGAATGTTCTCAACGAGTTAGAAAATTGGATTGAACAATATGCTATGAAAGATGGCGGTTGTGTTGAAGCTTAGTAATGTGAAGTGTTTTGTATTAAAAGTGAATGAATTACACTTCCACTTGCCATTAACACTTTACTTCAGTCGTGAATGTATATCCAAGGTTATTAAGTTCTGCAAGTTTTAACTATATGTTAAGTGGCTTCTATGACATACCGCAGATTAGGGGCCCTTAGATGAACTGATCCTGCTCGAATCTGTGTCTAGCTGTGGATGCTTTCATGGTTTAGAAAGCACCGTATCACCAGATGCCCCCACCTCCGGCGGCATGAGCTCTTGGTAATCAGATCTCCCTCGCTGCTGGCTGCCCTGTGCGCCCTTCCTGCTTCAGCCTCCAGACTCCCCTTCACCTTCCGAGTGCAGCCCCAAGTCCTCAAGGCAAATGAGGCTCTTTGCTTTCTGCCCCCACGAACCTTTCCAGTGTGTCCTCACACAAACTCGATATTCCAGCCCTGCTGGCTTTGGTGGAGGGCCCTGAGTGAGGCGAGCCCTTTCTCCTATCTGCCTGTCGGTGTAGACACTGTTCCTTCTACCTGAGAGCCAGGGGACCGTGTGCCAGGGCAAAGGAGAAAGCTGAAAGGTGCAGATGCCACCTTCCCGACCTTCCCGCCTCTCCCTCCTGTCCCTACAGGGGGAACCGTGTGCTTCCTGTCTTCCACTGCCCTCGGTGGTTGTACTTGATCATTTTCGCGTCCTCCACTAAACTGAATGCACGAAGCTGCCTTTACACAGCTTGTTTCTGTCTCAGGACCATTGCACCTGCTGTACCTTCTTCTAGGGCTATTTCCCCAGATAGTCTCACAGCTCACTTGTCACCTCCATCTAAGATAGCAACCCTCAAGCATGCATCACGACCTGATAGTGCATTTTCTATATTTATTTAGTGTGTCCCCCCTGCACAGTGCAGAGTATTGCCTGTTTTCTTGACCAGTGGATGTGTTCTCAGCACTTAGAACAGTGCCCGGCACCTCAACAAATGTTTGTTGATTGAATGAATGAAGGTAGTGACTCTTTTTTTCCTTATGTGTATCACCTTCACCGTGGTATGTGATACCTCGTAACACAGTTCTTATATGGGATAAGTTAAACAACTCGTTGCTGAATCAGTCATTTTATATGGCCTGACTTGGACTTTTTTACTCTTAAAAATGAGGAAAATAGAGTATTTTCCTGGAAATTTTGATGAAAAGCATAATTTAGAAAAATTTAAAGCCATCATCTGATGACATCATTGTAATTATTTATATTACCTCATCTGTGATGGAATGGTAAGAAGAAAACATTTAAAATATTTTGAGTTGGCCCATATTGGACATAGCACCCCATCAGATTAGATTACCATCTGCCTTCAGGGATTAAAGGCAGGTAATTTTAAATTAAGGAGAAACAATTCCATTTAAAGCTTTAGTACTAAGCCTGAAGAGGGGTTTACTGGGTTAAGAAACTTAGGTATAAAAGCCAAAGGAAGACGTGTCAAAGGGGAAAAAGTAATCCTTTTGGACTTGAATGAAATATTATATGCATCTACATCCTACTCCCTCTACATTCTGATTATAGCCCAGTCTCAAAAGTGTTCCCTTAGGACTTTCTATCCTGAATCCAAAGCAAGTGGCTGCCTACGGGTTAGGAGAAGAGTGGAGAATGGAGCTAACATTTACTGAGGGATTAGTGCTTTTATTTCTCAGGACATGCCTGTGAGTTGACATTCGCCTTAGTTTGAGATGAAGAAACTGAGGTTCAGAGAGGTTTAGTAGCTCATCGGACATTATTGGGCTGGTGAGTGGTAGAACAGGGATTTGAACTCTTGATCTGACCCCCCTCAGCAGGTCGAGTTATGGCCCATGTTCCTGAGATTTGCTCTGTGCGGGACTCAGGGAGCCCAGCCTGTGGTCACTGGGGCCCAGTGTCCAGCTGCTCGGGTGCCTGGAGGGGCTGCAGACCGTTGTGGGATGCAGGCTGGGGCTGAGTTCCTAGGGGTCTGCATTTAAAACATAGGAGCACTTTGATGAGTTACCGTAAGAAAAAAGATAACCTATCAAGGCTCAATACTGAAGTGAGTCTTGGCTAAGAGAATTGGCGTGTCCTTTGACCTATTGGATGATTATCCACTAGGATTTGGGCCATTTGGATTCTCTTCTTTCACTTTCACGTTCAGAAGGATTTTTCAGTCCTAATGAAAGATTTGCTTCCTGAAAGGGATTGGAAATATTGTAGGGACTGAGGGAGGCTGTGCCAGCATTCATTTTCTATCTAATAGTATTTGGGAAGAAGTGTCTAGAAGGTGCACTCCGACAAAGGTTACCGAGCAGCTAAGACTTTTTTATTTTGGTTTATGTGTACATCACAAGTTATCATAAATAATCACATAGGAAACTGTCTAAGAAAAATGTACACATTTTTATATAATGTAAATCCATCCCTCTGCTGTTTGTCCACAGTGATAAAGTGATTGTATTTTAGTCCAGTCAGATTTTGGAATCTCAGTGTTGCTCAGTTGTTTTTCATCATGAAATATATAAATAATTGTTAATCTAAGTTTTAGGGGGAAAAAAACTTAGTGGTTTTTACCTCCTGAATTGGACTGCTTTTTAGAATTTCTTGGTGGAGCTAGACTCAAGTTAGCTGCTGGTGCATTTGATTGATTAATTAATTAGTTAATTGCTGGTGCAATTGCTGGTGCATTAGTCAGTTTCATTGGTTTATGTTTGTATTTAATTTGTATTTGTGTTCAGTTTGTATGTAGGTTGGTATTTAAACTACAGGTTTTGGGGGCCGGCCCCGTGGCCGAGCGGTTAAGTTTGTGCACTCCTCTTCCGTGGCCTGGGGTTTCGCCAGTTCGGATCCTGGGCGCAGACATGGCACCACTCGTCAGGCCACCTTGAGGCGGCGTCCCACATGCCACAACCAGAAGGACCCGTAACTAAAATATACCACTATGTACTGGGGGGATTTGGGGAGAAAAAGCAGAAAAAAACAAAGATTGGCAACAGTTGTTAGCTCAGGTGCCAATCTTTGAAAAACAACCAACCAACCAACTACAGGTTTTTGACTACCGTGTTGTCTTTGTCTCGTTGTTTTCAAAATGTATGTTTTTCAATTTGGAGTGCCTGCATTAATGTGTTTTGCATGCTGTACCTTTTACATTTATAGGTGTATTTGCCAAACCTTGCATGAGAAGATCACAATCTTAGTGACTCATCAGTTGCAGTACCTAAAAGCTGCCAGTCAGATTCTGATAGTGAAAGATGTAAGTAATATCTAGAAGTCTGTGGAACTTTCTAGCACTCAGGTATGTTGAAGGCAAGGCTTCCCAGCAGGTCACTCTCCTTGGGTTCATGTCAACTCCCTCTTCTTCCACAATTTTATGTCCTTTCTCCTCAGAGCTGGTATTCATGCCTTTGAGAATTAATCCAAAGACATGTAGAAACATCACTTATATTCTAAGCCATATAAACCCTAAAGTATATAAAATTGCTACCTCAGAGTTACTAAATTGTATCTGTTCTAGTGAAATTGTTAAAGATAATGATGCTATTTTATTTAGAGCTTTTTGTTTTCCTCTTCCATGACTTAAGTCAAAGTGTATTATTTGGAAATTAGAGATAATAAGACATGTGCGAATGCATTTGATTGTCGTATGCAGTTTCCCTAAAGGGCATCTTCTGTTAATAACAGAGCATGGTTGGATGGCCCAGCACCCTGTGGTCAGAGGTGCTCACTCTCCTGGTATAGCCACTTGCTGGTCTCACTCACAGGTCTTTTTACATGTCTCATGTGTGGGAGAGCCTGTGCAGCAGTAAGACAAGTCCTTGCCGTCCTGGGGCTCCGTGGGGTTTTTATGGGGATAGATGTGACAAAAGAGATAGAGGGGTGGGGGCTGATATCATGACTTCTCCCTGAGGAGGTGGCGCCTCATGGGACCTGAGTGACATGGAGGTGCTGGCCATGCAGTCACCTGGGGGAGGGGCATCTGAGGCAGGGGTTCCATGCGTAGGTCCTAAGGAAGGAACTGACCTGGCAGGTGAGGGAGGCCACTGTGTCTGAGGCTGAGTGAACGGGGATATCGTGGAGGGAGGTGGTCTCAGAACAGTGGGCAGCGGGCCCGGAAATGGGACGGAAGTCATTGGACGGTCCAGAGCGGAGGAGTGATGCGTGATTTTGAAAGATCCCTCTTGATGTTTGCTGGAGGGGTAACAAGAGAAGCAATTAGAAGTCTAAGTAAAGTTGAGAAGGCAACTTCTCAACAGTTTCTAAAACTGCCATAACAAAGTACCACGAAGTAGGTGGCTGAAAACAACAGAAATTTATCCTCCCACCATTCTCGAGGCTACAAATCTGAAATCAAGGTACTGACAGGACCATGTTGTCACTGAAGGCTCTAGGGGGAATCCTTCCTTGCCTCTTCCAGCTTCTGGTGTTTGCCAGCAGTTCTTGGGATCTCTTGTACTGCAGCACCAAAGTCTCTGCCACTGTTGTCAGATGGTGTTGTCCCTGTGTCTGTCTGAGTTTCATGTCTTTTTATAAGCACATCAGTCATTGGATTTTAGGGTCCATCCTACTCTAGTATGACCTCATCTTAACATGATTAGATCTGCAAAGACCCTATTTCCAAATAAGGTCACCTTCCCAGGTATCATGTTTAGGACTTGAACACATCTTTTTGAGGGGGCCACCATTCAACCCACTACAGCTAATATGGTTGGGGCAGGGGTGGAGATTTGTGAGACTTTTTCAGGCTTTGTGGTTGCTTGATGCATCAACCTTGGTTTCTTTGCCTGTGTGCCTCAGCACCTCTGTCGTTAACCATTGTCTGTTTTAACAGGCCCTTAATCAAATCCCTCACTTCATCAAGTGAATTTCTGCCAGAAGAAAGATTATAAAAATGCGGAACCTCTGCCTCTTTAGAAGCAGTTCCGTGTCTCGACTCTTCCCCACTTGTCCAGGAACAGGGAGCTCAGATTCCTCACGCTTGAGAAGGATTAATCTCATGCGGAGGGCTGAATCTACTGTGGTAAAACCCCAGTGTTGGCAGTGTTATGAGCAGGAGAATAACCTGTTCAGCCAGTCCCTAGGTGTTTTGTGGTCCCCTTCTTGCTGCTTTTGAGGACATCACCCCCAATTTTAATAGCATCGAAACAACCATTTGTCCACTGGAGAGCACCATGGATGGGGTGGGGTCCATCCTTACTGTTTGTCTGGCCCCTCTCTAACCGCAGAGGGGGTGGCTGGCCCCTCGGCCCCTCTTGGAATTGTCAGTGCTTGGCTGATGAGTGGAATTGCTCTCTAGACCGCTGGTCATTCCTGTGCATCTTACAGATGCTAAGTGATAATTTCATCCAATAAGGTGTATGAATTTTGCCTCCTAAGTAGAACAAGTCACAATATATCATGAATAATTTTCTAATTCTGCAGTTGCAAACAGTTCTCAAAAGCTTCACTGGGCTTTCTCAGTGGTCTGACCACCTTGGGATTGGATGAGGGGGTACTGGGTGGGGTCCTGGGCCACCGTCCTCCGCCTGACCTGCCTTAACCAGAGCTGCCCTCCTTGGATTTGTTTTACATCCTGGGGTTTTGCCTCATATTTTGTTTGCCACTGAGTAAATCAGCTGAGTCTTGTTTCATGGGGTGAGAAAAGAGTGAAAACACCTGCACGTTATTTTATGTAACTTCATGATGAAGGGAAACTGTGCCATGAGGTGTCACATGTGTTCAAAGGAAATTATTTGATTGGCTATAGCTTAAGCAGTTGCCTGGTTGGGCAAAGCCTTGGCTGCTGCTGATCGATTGTTCTCAAGTTTCACTGTCTTGGATTTAAGTGTGTGGGCTCTGGCCTGGGTTTTGGTTTGCTTCTGTAGGCTCCCAAGGCATTAGAGCCACCTCCACATAAGGACCTCATTACTGGGTTACTTTAACACACGGAATGTTGAATTTTCAGTTGGGAACTTCCTGAGTTTGTAGGGCAGTTTTAGAGTAGAGACCATGAAGATGCCACTCATGGGTTCTGTGTCCAGGGCTAGTTCCCGCACATCTTGTCCCACTGGGGCCCCTGATCTATGAGAATGGTCAGCAGAGCTTTGAGAAGTGACTCTTAGCTGCGTAGATGTGCTTGTGTCCAGCTCTGTGTCTGTCTCAAGTTTCTTTCCTGGAATATCCTCCCCAGTTGACTCTGTTCTTGTAAATTCTGCTTGTTACGCAAGGCTTCGATTTCCGTGTTGTCTTAAAAGACTGTACTGATACTCTCACCAATAGCCGTGCTTTATGCTTCCTTAAGTGCCCATGAGTTATGTCGGTGACCTCCAGCTTTAACACATGGTTCCACCTTTACATCCCCCGGCACGTGACACAGGATTTGGCAGAGAGCAGAATGCTCAGTTCTGTGTCGAGTTGAATTGAACTAGATTTGTCAACCAGAATTTCAGACCTAAGGATAATTTTCTTACAAAAGTCATGATTTAAGACCAATTAACTTTTCTTGATTGGTATATTATTAGATTAGTATTATCAAATGCAAATGTTCTCCTTTCAAATTCTTATTTTTCTTTTAGGGTGAGATGGTGCAAAAGGGGACCTACACTGAGTTTCTGAAATCTGGGGTAGATTTTGGTTCCCTTTTAAAGAAGGAAAACGAGGAGACTGAACAATCTCCAGTTCCAGGAACTCCCACGCTGAGGAATCGGACCTTCTCGGAGTCTTCGGTTTGGTCTCAACAGTCTTCTAGACTGTCGTTGAAAGATGGCACTCCAGAGGGCCAAGATGTGAGTTTCTCATCTTGCAACACGGCCTGGTTCTGTACGCTCCTAGTGACTTCAAGATCTTCGGTTTACACCACTCGTGACATCTTCGTTTTCCCCAAAGTAGATTCTAAGTTTCCAAGGCCTTATTCCGTGGAATTGGTAGAATTCAAACAGAATGAAGGGAGCAAGCCTGGTTGGGATTCTCCTTTGGGTATCAGATGGAGAACAGTAGTGGGTGTACCACTTTACATTCCTAGGTGTATGTGGCTCACACTGATACTAGAACTCTTGAATTTACCGTAGGTAAATCCCACTTGCTCTGGTGGTCCCAAGTTTCTCTTCTGCATCCAGAGGCTTAATCTGAAGACACCCTCAGACTGAGTCCTGCTGTGGCCCACATTAAATCAGCTACTTTTCTTATATGTTGGAATATTCTGGTACTGTAGGTGACGGCTGGTATTATTTTGCCCCCTTGTCAGATGGTTTGTGATAGGCCAGAAGTAGGATGTGCAAAGGCCCTGGCACCCAGTAGACACTGTAGAGTTAGTTCTTGTCTTCCTTTCTTACCCTTCAAGACAGAGAACACATCTTATCTTTGAATCCCCAGTGGCCAGCATAGAGCCAAGGACATCCTGGGCTCATGTGAATCTGTAATGCATCCTAAGTCCTCTGGACAGAAATGCACTAGAGCTCCCTTAAAAATATACATGGATATTCCTCAATATCCAAATTCTCACCATCAAAATCCAAAAGCCTGGATGATTCTGATAAGTGTTCCGATTAGTCCCTCACATTCAAAACTCAGGAGTCTCTCTCTGAAATTCAGGAAGCCAAAAGATTTGGATCATAGCAAGCTCCCCCTTGCTATCCAATCTCTCATTACTCCACCTCACTGTTTGAACTCAGTTTGCTGTATTCAGCCGATATTTTGAGTCCCCCACTATGTTTTATGTTTCCATCATTAAGTGACACAAATAATCTGGAGTGATACATTAGCTCCATACCATTTTATGTATTATTTTGGAACAAGCTTCTGCATTTATACTTGAGTCGAGTATGTGCATGTGCTAGAAATCACGATATTCTACTTTAAACAAAGCCACGCAACAATGACTAACCATGTATAAATGATATTTCCTTATTTCTCATAGATTCCTAGAAGTGGGGTGGCTGGGTCCAAGAGTAAATGTATATATGGTTTGGCTAGATATTTCTATACTGGTCTCCATAGGAGATGTGCCATTTTGCACTCCTACCAGTGTATGAAACCAGTGTCTGTTTTCCCACAGCTTATCCAAAAGAGCACATTGTTTACCTTCTGAAGTTTTTGGGTTCATTATTTAAAATTTTGTCTCTCACTAGACTGAGAACGCACAGGTTACGCTATCAGAGGAGAGCCGTTCTGAAGGAAATATTGGTCTTAAGGCCTACAAGAATTACTTCACAGCTGGTGCTCACTGGCTTATCATCATTTTCCTTATTCTACTAAACATCATAGCACAGGTAAATAAAGACATTTATTTTGTTTTGTACCCTCAGCTTGATATTTACAGTACTGTTTATCCTGTGTTTATTTATATAGTCATGTGCCACGTAATGATGTTTAACGATGGACCGTATATATGGTCCCATAAGCTCAGTACCATATAGCCTAGGTGTGCAGTAGGCTATACCATCCAGGTTTGTGTAAGTACCATAGAGGAGGAAGAAATTTTCATTTCCCCTTCTGGCTTCTTCTGGCTAGTCTGAGAATTAAATTGACATGAGACAGATTAACAGGAGAAAAACAAAAGTTTAGTGACATGTATACATGGGAGAAACCCAGGAAAACTGAGTAACTTGCCGAAATGGCCAAAGCCCTTGCCTTAAATACCATCCTCAGCTAAAGATAAAAGAAGATGTTTGGTGGGCTGGGGGGCATCAGGGACTTCAAAGGGAAGGAAGGCAATTCACAGGTAGGTGAAAAGGAGCGAACAAGACATATTTTCCGAACAGAGGTAAAGAACACAGAGGGAGTCCAACAAACAGGCTTTTCTAGGTTCCTCCCCGTCTACCACCTAGTTCATGTTATGCTAAGGTGTTAGCTCACTTCCTGACGCAGATTTTTTTTTATCTTTATTCTGTTAGGCAGTTAAGGGAGAGGTAACAAGAAAAACTTCGAGCCTTTTGTCTCTTAAAAATAATCATCCTAATGTAATCGTCATGTTAAAGAGACACATTTTGGAGTGGCAACTTTTGTTCCCCCTCGGTACACTCTGTGATGTTCACACAACGACACAATTGCCTAACGAATGTATCCCCATCGTTAAGCGATGCATGACTGTACTGTATTTTGCAGTCCACTTGGATTTGCCTTGAAACATGCTAGCTATGGGGAACTAAATAAGTGATGCTTATGGGTGTTGCATGTTTGTTACAAATAACTTCTAGGAAAAAAAAAACGGATGTCTTTTAAAGATTTTAAAATGTAGTATGAGTTTATTTGACCTGTTATCTGGGATGCTGGGCTTGGCACAGACCTGAGGTGGAAGGATCATCTCTTTTGTTCTGGAGCCTTTCGATGATCCATCTTAGTGAGTGAGAGTTTTGAGTTGGTAAGTGATGTTAGTGTTTGATTTTTGTTTGTTTGTTTCCTTACTCTAGGTGGCCTACGTTCTTCAGGACTGGTGGCTTTCATACTGGTGAGTTCTTTCTGGTCTGACGTGAAGTGCTATAAAATTGACGCGAAGCCTCACTTTCGCTCGGAGCTGGGAAGTGGTGGGCTGACCTCCTCTTCTAATCCTCACTTAGTTTCCCTGAAGCAAAATTAAAGTTCTTGCTGGTGGAGTATGACCTGTAATGGTCTCTACCCGTGTCTGAGCCTCAGCAGCATCTTCACAGTTTTGAGAACTGAAAGTCAGAATTCAAATTGAATTTTTGTAAGGTAGATGTACACAGGACCATGTGAGCTGGGAATCATTTTCCAGCATAAAGCATGTCTTCCAAATTGAGGTTAACTTTTTTTTTTGGTATTTATCTACATTCTGTCTATAGCTTAGTATTTTTTCTCCCTTGTTCCATAGGGCAAATGAGCAGAGCGCCCTGAATGTCACTGTAAATGGAAAAGAAAATGTAACTGAGAAGCTCGATCTTAACTGGTACTTAGGAATTTATTCAGGTAAAGTTTAATCATTTTGGTCTATTAGACGAGAGTCAGAGGTGCTTACAATGAGCCTGTGTGAGTAACTAGGGCTTCCAGGAGTAATTCAGTAATGTCTTAACAGATTAAGAGTCTGAGTCGCATTTACTGTGTGAATTAATTAGAATAATTATTTTTAAAATCTACTAGAAGAAAGAGGTTGAATGAAGACTCTTAATTTGCTCTGTACTGGATTTTGGAAGTTAAATCAGGATTGAGCATTCAGAAAATCAGCCACTGGAAATATGTGGCTATTGTCTATTCTAATAGGTTGCTTTCGCTAAATCTTATATCATTATATGGATGGGCAAAGGGATTAGAAACGGATCCCCACCCTGTGGTTCGGATTGTTCCAATTCTGTCTGAATAAACCCTGGCTTTTATTGAACTTGGATGAAATCCCCTGGCAGCCAGGCCCCCCAAATAAAAGCATTATTCCCTCGCAGGTATGCAAAGCTCCCTTTACCCAACTGCTCATCTCTTGGGCTTCACTAATTACTTAAGAGAGAAGCTAAGCAGGGAAGAATCTAGTGTCTGGGAATTAGGATTCCTTCTCTTTCTTACCTCGAGATCACAATGTTATCGCGTTCCCAACTGTGTGATTAATTTAACATTTGGCTCGCCAGACTTATATTAACACAGGGCTCTGTTTTCACAAGAGTGCTTAGCGTGTGTGTAGCATTACATACTTTTTAAAGGAAATCCTCATCTAAAATTTTAAATATTCCCACAGGAAACGCTCATACAAGCTTTCTGTGAAGATAGAGTGAGTTATCTTTGTAAGAACCCACTCACTGAAATTTGGTATTTATTTCCTTGATCGCTTGCTAAGAAATCCAAATCCATTAGCTGTTTACCTTCCAAATTGGTGGACGATGCGAGACCTAAAGGGAGAAGGAAAATGGTGCTGTTCTACATTTATGGAGGATGGCTGGCGAAGGAAAATGCCCTTGAGGGAATTTAGGAATTTGAGCGGCTTTCAGAGTTTAAATAACAGTGATGCATCATTGGAAGGGGGAAAAGTACATGATGGAATATTTATTACAGAGGTTATCCCCACTCTATTTAGCATTGTGAGATCAAGAGGTGTTAGGAGAACTATTTTAAATTTTATGTGCATAGTTGATATTCATTTATGTCATTAATGAAACAATTTAAATGAATATATGCATTTAAAAATGATTTATATTTATATAAAACCCTTAATGAAAGATTAGTTGCTCATTTAGATTAATTATCTCATGTTAAAATATAATTTGTGTTTTCTTGCATTTCAGTTATTTAAGAGATTTTTCTATGTGCAACTTAATATGGTATTTTCATATTCTTTAAAGCTACTTGGGCATTTTCTGCAAGGAAATGGTAAATCATTTCTCCCGTTTCCTATTAATATCCCATGCTGATATCAAAACATATCACAATTTTAGACCATGGGATATGTTGTAAATAGTGAGATTTGGAATATGGAGACGGGAAGATCAAGTACTTTTGGTAATTTTCCATGTAGTTTCTATTTAATGAGAGAAATAAGTTATTTTATATTCTTCTTTATAAATGCATTTTGTGAATGCATTAAACTCTTATAGACTTCACATACTTTATGGAATAAAATATACAATGTCTTTATAAAACTGCCTGACATGCTTTAGCGTAATTGAAGAGAAGGCAGAGATCCAGTGTCTCTGAGTGATGTTTCTTTATTTCAGGTTTAACTGTAGCTACCGTCCTTTTTGGCATAGTGAGAGCTCTGTTGGTATTCTACGTCCTTGTTAATTCTTCACAAACTTTGCACAACAGAATGTTTGAGTCCATTTTGAAAGCTCCGGTATTGTTCTTTGATAGAAATCCAATAGGTAAGTCAGACACTGAGTTTCTCCGTAAATATGTCTTGTTAACACGTTTAGTATCTGATTACATTTCAGTATTTGAAAATGGAGGAGATGCTTGGAAGAAAATCACTCTGCGTGTTGATTCATTTTCTCCAAAAAGCTTCGTTGATATTTTTCTCCTACCAGAGGAAATCTGAATAGAGGGGGCATACAAGCTTTTATTCCAATTTATGTGTGTGTGGAAAAATAAATGAATGTTTACTTTGCAGAATGATTTAGGAATCCATTTGTTGTGTGGCATAGGAAACACCCTGCATTTGATGCAAACATCTTTAAACGTGGCTGGCTAGTTGCTAAAACATTGGCTGTATCACAGCGTTAAGCAAGGCCATCCTTTAGGAATGACCTTCTTACAAGGAACCTGTCTGACACGAGACAGCCTGGGTGTTTCTTTCTTTCGTTGCCCATCCATTTCTGGAATCACAGAGCTCTTGCATGTGCCCTGACTATGAGGTTTACCTAAAATGGTAGTGAAAAATTAATTAAAATCCAGGATTGGTGAAATGTAAGCATCCTCTTCAATAAAAGTGTTTAACTCAATAATTTTAAAGTAGACTTTTGGTTACACATTAGAGGCTTTGTCATGCCTGCCAGGTGGATCTTGTGAGGGTCACAGGGGTTTCCAAGTTCTTGATGCCTCTGCCTTGAAGCCTTTCACCTGTCTTGCTTCTGCAGGTAGCCTCCTGACCTGGGTCCCTTTGAAGAGTCAGTTCAACAACGTGTGTCGCCACCTGGTCAGTTGGTTAGACTTGTGGTGAGGCCCCGGGTGGCTTTGTTTGTGCAGGTGATAATTGATGCGGGATCGGTGAGCCGAGGAGTCGAAAGAAAGATTTCTTAGACTCTCAAGATCTGGCAGTAGTGCTCTTTTATTTAGAGAATAGTGTGGAATAGCATGGGGACAGGACCCATGGGCAGGCAGAGCTTCTGCTGCTGCCTCTGCTGCCCCCGCTGGCATGGGGACAGAGCCCATGGGCAGGCAGAGCCGCTGCTGCTGCCCCCGCTGGCATGGGGACAGGACCCATGGGCAGGCAGAGGTGGTGTGTGGGGACAAGACCCACGGGCAGTCAGAGCTCCTGCTGCTGCCCTGAGTTGAGGGTTAGGGCTAATTTTATAAGGCATGGGTACGTGACTTATTTTTACTGGAGAAAAGAAAAGATGATGTAAAAAGTCATTAAATGATTTCAGTGCAGATGGGGTCTGGTTATTGTGCGGTCATATAACTTTAGATACGAATCTGGCCATATAGATCGGCATGTAGGTGAGGATGCCCTGGGCTTCTCTCCCTGGGGCGGTCCTAATTCATACCATAAAAAAAAGTCCACTGGGTCGTATAGTTTGGCATGTAGGCCAGGTCACCTTGGGCTTCTCTAGCTGGGGCAGCCTTATTCCACATCAATAATCAACAGGGTCTGTCAAGGCAGGGAGGTGGGCTGGAGGGAGCACAGGAGTAGCCTTGGCCTGGTCATTAAGTAGCCTTGTGACCAAGGCAAAAGCATGCAGATACTATTGGGCAGAATCTCAGGGTAGGAGGTTGTTGTGGTTAAAAGTGTGGACTCTGGAGCCAACTGCCTAGGTTCAGTCCTGGTGCTAGTTACTAACAGTAATAACTGGGTATAGTTATATTAATACTTACGTACTAGTTACTTAATTTCTCTGTGCCTCAATTTTCGAATCCATAAAATAGGGATACTATTTACACCTACTTTATTGAGATATTGTAGGAATTAAGCAAGTTAATCCATTCACAGTGCTTAGTACATATCAGAGTCAAATGATTCTTAGCAATGATGACAACATGATATCTGAAAACCTGTGAAATGGAACTAATAACTGTTGCCCTTCTTGTTTCACAGGACTGTTGTGAGGATTAGATAAGACTGTTCTGGAAAGCATCTTGCGTAGATTTATTCAACAAATGTTTTTTAGTGCAGGCACTTTGCGAAGTGCAAGGAATTGTAAACTGCAGAGGACCACAACAAATCTATGGTCTTATTATAGCTGTGGTTAGAAAGTGATTGGAGCACTTACGTACTATTACAGCTATAGAGTTGCTCCACTTTGCCAGTTAATTTGAAAACTACTGTCATAAAGTTTGGAGCATTAAGTGGGACTGAATTTCTGTTATTACAGCCTCTGAATGCTCATGACCGCAGTTAACCAGGCTCTTCGTGTTCAAGACCCGTAGGCTTCTCCATGTACTGATTTATTTATTATTTAAGGATTTGGGACCAAGTCTCAATCTTTGAGGGCACTAATCTTCGAGCAGCACCCTCGTGTTCTCTTGCCTCCTCCTCCTATATCTATTAGTAGGACTTCATTCCTTCAAGAAAATAGAAGACCAAATGAAGTACTCCAAAGATAGGCCTAGTTTGCCCAAAATGTTTAGGGGCCATGAATTATTTACTCTTTCAGTGGTTAAAAATTTTTTTTAATGGAAATACATTTTAAGTGGTAGATTTTAAGTTTCCATTTGGATAAAATTTGTGCACTTTTTGCAATGGGAAGAACAAGCCAAAACTATGAATTATGCCTCATAGTTGACATCATTGATTGTACATACTTTAGTGCTTATATAATATATAGAAAAATTCCCCTCCAGAGTAGAGAGGCAGACATGCACAATTAAATATCTACATTAAATGTATGCAAGTGCCCTGCATAATGCTGCGGCCCCTGAGTCACAGAGTGTGTTCTCTGAGCAGCATGAAGAGGTCAGGAAGCATATCTTTGCCTTCTCAACACTTCCTTATTCAGAGCATGCTCTCAGGGGGACCAGGGTGCATAAGTGTCCTATGAGCTCAGGATCTTGACAACCTGCCCTGTTTTAGAAAACTGAGGGGACAGGAATAACTTTTGCCAATGTGTAGTTTCCAGCAAACTAGACTTGGAGTGATGACTGGTACAGAAACCAGAAACTCCAGGCAGAGGCCCACTGGACAGGCCTGAACCGCACCCTGGCTTGGAATTGCAGAGGTTCTCAGAGTGCTTTTCTTTACCCATCTTCAGTTCCCACTTGCGCTGGAACATTCTCAGTCATCCTGAGCTGGATTGTGGAAATGCCTTTTATGTTCATTCATGGTGCTCCCACCCCAGATGTGCTGTCTCCCTTCTCATGCTTCCTCCCAGATCCTCATGCATTTTGTTACCTGATGGGTGACCCTTTGCACTGATGCGGAAAACCAGGCCTTCAGTGGAGGGTCCTGAAACACCACTGCCCCACTGAAGGCCCAGGTTTCACATACTTGGATTTAAGGATAAGGGCAAGGTAAACCCAGAAAAGTGCTTGTTTCTTCTCCATAGCAAAGCTTCTCTGACTGCAGTTTAACCATTCCAGAGAGCTGGTTTTTAAGAAGGTTCCAACTCTCCACGCTGCGTGACTTAGTTCCCTCATTTTGAACTCATGAAATTTGGGCTGCATGAAGTTTAGTTTGTGTAGTGCGGTATCTTATTGTCTACTGATCTTTCAAAACCCTGTAAATCTTAAGCTATCTGGGTAAAATTGGAATGAACTAGTGTGTGGCCTTAGAATGGCAAAAGCTAGTTTTCTTTTTCCTTCCTCTCACCCATCTGTCTGTCTTATCCTTTTCTCCTTCAGTGTATTTGAGTAACAGTATTGTGCATGTCTGTTAAAGAGCCACACGTTTTCAGCGGCCCAACATTTCCTATGCATTTTGAGTGCACCTTGACTTGAATAATGCCTTTTCAGATGTGATCTGCATCCTTGTGCTGTTCGCTGCATCTGCCACTTCATAGTCAACATTAGTCTTCTATCCTAGCCCCATTTCAGTTCTATCAGATCTTAATAACACAGGTAACACATATCAACAGGACAGCTGTGCATCACTTAACGACGGGGCTCCATTCTGAGAAATTTGTCATTAGGCGATTTCATCATTGTGCGAACATCATAGAGTGCACTTACACAAACTAGATGGTGTAGCCTACCACACACCTAGGCTCTATGTTACTATCTTATGGGACCACTGTTGTATATGCAGTTTGTTGTTGACTGAAATGTTGTTGTGCGGTACGTGACTGTAAAACATTCAGAAATTGAGATGATTTCTGTTTTAAATGTAAATCATGTTTTCCTTGCATAGGCAGAATTCATTTTATTTTTTACATCTGGCACAAGAGGGCAGCATGATCTACATTATTTCAGGGATATAATGTAAGAGCACCTTATTGCAAAACCTGGTTGTTTTTATTTTAAAGCTTTCTTGGAAATTTTGTTGGGTTTTTGTATTTTGCAGCGTTGATACAGAATTTTAAAAGCATTGTCATGGTTTATTATGTTTGAAACATTAAACTCTTTATTAAAGAATTACTCACAGTGTTGTCCCGGAATGTCTAGCATTTCAAACAAGGTCACTTGGGTTTCTTTAATTGACATCTTCTCACCTGGTAACTGGAATAGGCAGCCATCAACATCTTGACTGGATAGATTTTAATTCCTAATGAGTAGATTATGGTCGTTTATGTGAACTGTTTCTGTTTTCTTCTTAAACATGAGTCTATAGGGAGAAGTGTGACCACACAGTTTCTTCAGTTTTATTCCACGCCATCAGTCAGCAGGTACATTTTATTCTCATCAAGTCTCTAGAATTTCATCCTTTGTTCTGGAGACAAGAAGAGTGGATAGTTACCCTTTATTTTATGCCTTATTATGGTGACATAACACCTGGCTGACTGCATTGACTGTAATGGATTCCAGATAAATGTTTGTTTATTTGCTTTTTGTTTGTTAATTTGGTTGTAAGAAACTGAGCTGCTGGTGTTGGTGGATGTTGCATTTGTTTGTTCTCTCAGGGGAGTGCAGCGTTAATAATGGGTGGCGGCCAGTATGTTCATTTCACACAACTGATTTTTTTTTTCGGTGGGGTGTGCATGTGTTTGCTTATTTATGCATCCACTGTTAAAAAAAAAGTACAAATCAGTATGATTATATAAGTTTTTCTTTACAGATCAAGTTAAGTTGAGGCTAAAGCACTATAAAAAGAGGAAAAGGAATGTACAGATTTCTTCTTTTGTCATTTTTATTCTCTAGTGGAAGGTACTGTGCTCATCGAGGTATGGAACAGGAATGGTAAATGTGTTTGAGGCATATTCTTGTATCTTCCCTAATCAAAAATCTAGAATTGCCCCGAGGATTAAGATTTCCAACTTGATTGAGTGGGAAATGAGGCTCTATAGGTGATTTCACAAATCTAAAATATCCTGAATGAGGATGTGCATCTTGTAGGGATTGAGGGTTGGGGAGAGGAGGATGGTAGAGATTTGAACTGTGGTTCTGTTTCTTGATGCTCCTTGGCATCCACTATAAATTGCCAAATAACTCATGGAGAAGTGGAAAGTGAGCTGAAGGCAACATGGTGAGCTTTTCGTACTATCAGAAAAAGTGTCTTGCCTATACTATTTATAACATCGATTGTTAACATGCTGCTGCCTTGCCAGAAAAAAGAGTCATCAGTAGAGAAAAAAGATAATTGTCGGGATACCTATCTGTTTATTCAGTCCAAACAACCACTGGAGTGAGTGCTAAATGCATATTTTTAACAAGTATAATATTTCAGCACTGTCAAAATTACCTTGACGATAATAGGTCTGTTAAATTATAGCTCTATAAGTTAGCAGGTAAGATGGCTCTGCTTTGCACACATTAATCTATGCCTGTTCACACAAGTGATTCTGCTGAGCAGGTAGCATGTTAGAACAAGAAATACTGGTCCTAAAACCTCTGATTTATGGTAGGTGTTGTTTTGACACAGCATCATTCAGACGATTTACAAGGCAAGGCTTCATGTTAAAATATTTCACCAATGTCATCATTCGTCACCGACATAAATATTCAGTAGTGATGCCGGAAAATTGGTAATATGCCCATTCATGCCAAATCACTCGCTATGTTTCCTTTCAAGTGAGATCTGTTGTGGATATGGCTAAAAGAAACTATGATTTTTCTTCCTTGAGAGCAGATGAGCTATAAGAAATTGAGAATAAGAATAACAACCATCCTGACAGCTTTCATGTACTCATCTTGCCTAGGTTGCTTTTAATTCTGGCTTAAGTCCCACAGGCTTTCTTTTTTCTTCCTTTCCTTGCTTAGCGCACATTGTAAAGGACATATTTATATGTACATTAGTTAAAGAGGCTTTTTGTGTTCAAAGGAAGAAGTTAGTCATCATCAGAAAAGCTTTGTTACAAAACAAAAACACACATTTCCCCTTTCATTTTTCCTTGTTAATAATAACAAATGCAAGTGACTATAAAGAGAATAACACAAAAGATTGCATCAATCATAATGATTCTGAATAGCCACATACATATTATTTTTTCAGGTTTGAATGAAACAGCTAATAGTTTGAAGTAGGTGTGGTAATTAAATCCTGTTGGGTTGTCACATATTAAAAATAATGTTTTTTCACATAACAATGGTTATGTGTACTTAAACTCTTATCAGAGTGATATTAAGTCATATTTTTATGGGAGTTTCTCATTTACTACTAATAGTATCGTGAAAGCCTTTGTTACAAGTTTAAATAGTTACATAGTTATATATATTTGATTACTATTGTTATTTTCTCAGTAATCTCTATAAAGGTGATTATTATAGCACTTGTCTACAGCTGGTAAATATTGCACCATTTTGCTGTGCGTTTTTAATCTATTAGAATATTCTGATTACTCTTTATTCATATTTTTTCTCCATAATAGTAATACATGAAAATACTGACAACTTAGTAGCACTGTGTTTGTGGTTGTCCAATAAAATATTAAAAAGATAAGATTTGGGAAGCTTGTACTTTATTCAAAGTGGTAATCATGTAATATCTGAGGAAAATGGAAGGATGATATTTTACTTATGTTTTTTATTTTCCAGTAGTGAATATAGTAAGTGACACATATATATGTATCCTAATAAGTTCTTACTTCATTGTAATATTTGTGTGTTAATATTGTTAAAATTGTTCATATTGTGTGTTAATGCCCCCAAACTCCTAGGTTTTTTTTGGTTTGATATCTGTGTTGTCTTAGAACTTAAGAGCTGGGTACTCAAGACTTCTCTGATGTATCCCAATTTCTGGTGTTAGTATGCTCAATAATTTGGCATTACATGGGATGTGTGATTTATAGTAATTTATTATTTATGACTTAAATAATTTTATAAATAACTTATAAAATATATAAATAATGTAACTTATTGTAATTCAAATACTGCCACCTAGAAGTCTGCCCCCAATTATTACTTCAACATTTTAGCTTTTTGTGGCAGTCAGAAAACACATCAAAGTGTCTTTATGGCATAGTTCATTGCTTTTGTACAACCTTTTCAAGAGAAACTGGAATATTATGTCTGCCAGTTTCAACATGAGTAAATATTGATAAGTATATTACTGAGAACCTAATATATACAAAGCTTAGTCTTTTGACACTAAGTGGGAGTAGATGGGGATTTGCTGGATTTCAATTCCGCGTGGTTTACTGTAAGGCCAGGTGCTTCCCCTCAAAGATTTGATTTTGAAGCTCTGCTGTGAGACCAGGGCTGAACTTTGATTTTCATTTTATAACTAGTCTTCATCTTCTGTTATGATTTCTTCCCCACCCCCTTTATTTTAAACATTATTATTTATTTGCCATGAAAAAAATGGAAGAAAACTTGGATATTTATAACATTGAACCTGTGACATTTTATTTCACATAAAGTTTAAAATTTGGTTGTGTTTTTAATCACTTCTTTATAGTACTTGTCACAATTACAGTTAAATTATAGTTTAGGTAATTATGTGTTGACTGCCTGTCTCTTCTCTTAGCCTTGGGCTCTCTGCCCTCATAGCGCGTATCTATTGTGTTACTGAGAAGTCTGCTGAACCCAAGATCGAACACATTTTTGCTGATTAGTAAATATTTGTTGGCTGGCTAGAAGAAGGGATGGTTTCAGAAGTGTATTTGCATTGCTCCATGCTGCGCCCATAAAGAACAGGGGAACTTCACAGTGTTGAAAGAGACTTTGAGCCATTTTGTCTTACACTTGGTGTTTATATATTACATTGAACTCCTTCCTATAATTTATTTTCAAAAGTAGATTTTGATAGATTCTACTAAATAGAATAGATTATTTATGGTGGACTTTGTTTCTGGTATGTGATAACATGAAGAGAAAACCATATATGTTGTTTCTTTGGAAGTTCATGAAACTAGACTCTACAAGGTTCCAAGTTCCCCTGTTGGTACCAATCAAGGGAATGAAACTGTCACACCCCTAATACATTTCCTTGGGGTTTAATTTTGCATTGAAGATGAATTGTTGGCACTTCTGTGGGTTAAATATTTGGTACCTTTTAGTTTTACCTTATGAACTACGTGCCCTTAATTAAAAAGGAGGAATTAATCCATTTTGAAACAACAGTAGAGATGTTAACTTTATTATTGCACAGGGAGTTGAGACGTAGGCTGAGATGTTGCCATATCGAAGTTCTGCTAGGAACAGAGCTTTGGAATAGCTGTGCCAATCACTTCCTTTCTCTTGACCTCAGGTTTCTAACGGGTAAAAAGAGGGGGCTTTTTCACTCATCCTGCGTTTATTGCTCATCTAGTAGTTGTCAGTTGTGGTACTAAGCCTTGGGACAAAAAGACCCTGTCTTCAAGGCATTTGCAAACTTAAACAATTGCAGACAATGGATTGTTTCAAACAACAACAACAACAAACAAACCATCCATCCATTGTCAGTATTCTATGATTCCATATGGAAAGGATACAGACTCAGAATTTAATAACAGCTGTAGTATGGAGACCTCGTATACACACACACACACACACACACACACACAATACACAAACAAATAAACATATAGCCTTATAGTGTATTTCTTTTTCATAATCAGTTACGTAAGTGGTTAGCCTTGATTTCATAAAACTCCCAAAAACTGTTCTCGTGCAACTTCAAAACAAATTGTTTTCAAAATGAAGTCATGCCAGTGGGAGTGTGAGAGGAATTTAGGAAACAAAATTAAGTGATTCTTTATTTAAGATCCTAATCTCTAACCTTACAGCAAACTCAACGTGGTTTCTAACCGGACTCTTGACTACTCAAATGCTTTCCTGACCCATCAGGGACTGTTTGAGTGCTGGATCTCGTCTCCAAAGAGCCTGTTAGAGAAAGGAGAGAGAAGCCAGCACTTCCACTGTTGCCTTTTATAAGTATCAACACACACTTCTCTTTGGGCTTTTTAGAAGTGTGTTACAAATGCTTTGACAGTAGGTAGAACATAAGCAGTGACGTTTTCCCCATAAGTGTTATCATGAAACTTCCTGTGATCTGTTGAGTGTTCTTCTCGTTCTTTGTAACCAGGATTAATTCCTTTAAGAAATTTCCCCCTCACTTAAGTAGGATCTTTTTAATATCTAAAAGAAAGACGACAAGCTTCAAAGTACACTTTGAGTAGAAGTTTATTAAAATACTGTGGTTAAATGGAAAGCTATCAAAAAATCAAGTTCTCTGTTCTAGAAATATTTTCCTTTCATTTCTTCTTTGCATTTGCATTTTAATAGATTGTATCACATGGGGAATGTTTCAACCTCTTGAACACCTGGAAAGTCTATTTTAGACTTGTTATGTGTGTAAGAATCTTTATCCAGACGTTCTTCCAAATACAGTCATGCTCCACGTGATAGGAAAATCCTGCCTCCGGGTTCGCTGTTGGTAGAAAGCGGTGCTATAGAGCAACCTGTTGTTACTACATCAGTAGAAACCAGTGTGTTTGTCTTGGTTGATTTTCAGCCTAAGTCCCTGATTTGGGGATGTTTAAGTCAATAATTACTTAATAATTTCTCTCCGAACTTCAAGTGGAAGTTTTTAGAAGCTTTCTTTTGATTCAGTGACAGATCTCATCCTTAACTCTTTGACTGAAACATATAATGAAAAAGTACAGTGATTTTGAGGGTGTGGTAAGAAAAACAATGCACACGCTTCTTTCTGTTCTGCACAAAGATTTTTTAACAGATACTGCAGTGTATGTGAATTTGTCCTTAAATATAGTTTCTCACCTATTTAGTTCGTATATCTAGATCAGTAACGATGCTTTGAGATGTAGAATCATGGATTAATTTTTTTCATTACTTTTAACTATTTAAAAATAGATTCAGAAGGAAATGGTTGCTTTCTTGTAAGTAGTCATTATTTTTAGAATTTTTTCTTTTTTCTCCTGTTCATGTCAGAATGGCTTGGGCTCATTAAATTTATTTCCTTTGGGGGAGCTATAAATTTATTAACCTCTTTTTTGAGAATAAAATAGTAACATCTTAAATTATATCTCATGCTAATATGAATATTCTCTATATTCTCCCTTTTACTTAGCATAAAAATGAAAAGGGAGTCAAATATGGTTTAATGAATTCCACCAATGAGCTATATTGTAGACATGTATTTCTTATTGGTACCAACTTTTAAGTGTTTGTCTTGGGTAGTCCTGTAAATGGAAGGAAAATAAACACATATTTCAAGATGATGAGTAATTAGTGTTACTAGAAAATTGTTCTTCCTTGACTTCAAGATTAAATAAAGAGTTGTTGACATAAATAGCCAGAGTAATAGAATGGAGCACCTGTGTAATCCAGACAATCAGCAGTTTATTGTACCATCAGATACGCTGCTGTTTACTAAGGAATTGTCAAGTCTCAAACCAGGTGAATAGATTTAACTTATACATTAGGGAATTCTAAAAATTGAAGAAAGAAGCTTTACTTTCCCCTGATGCCAGATTTTCTAACCACTCACCTCTCCTTTCACAAACGAGACACTATAGGAGTTTAATGCTTAACTGACCTGGCCTTCAGGTCTGCCCTCTTCTCTTGGTTCTTGGTATATCAGAGTTGCTAAATTTTTAAAAAATATAGCTCATCTTTTCTCTCCCCTTAGTACATATGTCCACTTTTTATTTGATGCCAGATGAGAACGAACTTTGTCATCAGTAGGCGTTTTTAAACTATCATTGGACAGGGAGTTGAGATGTAGGCTGAGATGTTGCGATGTCCCAGTTCTGCTAGGAACACAGCTTTGGACTAGCTGTGCCAGTCACTTCACTGGCACAGTCCAAGATCCTCTGGATTGAAGCACAGCTATCTTAAACAGCATTGATGTGGATGGGGGTGTGTGTGTGAGAGAGGAAGAGAGAGACAGACTCATTAATAGTTAGATTGTCACACCACAATAAGATCTATATTATTGGATTCTATTAAAGAGATGTGAAATTTAAAGTTCTAAAATTGACCAGCAAATAAAGTGACCTTTGACTTTACCAACACCAAATGGAATGGTTTTCCTTTATTTTCCAATAGTGGTTTTGAACCACTGTGTAATTCGAGATCCATGGTGCCTGGTGGAAAAGAGAACAGACTTTAGAATGAGCCCACCAGAATGCGAGTCCCAGCCGTGCCACTGACAGATCTTTGCTGAGTTACTTAACCTCTTTTTGCCTCAACTCTATCTGTTCAGTGAGGATGATGGTACAGTAGTTCTAACCATTTTTATGCTTGTGAGAATTAATATCTGTAAAGCATTTGAAACAGATCCTAGCAAATATCTGACATTGATTGGTTTTTGTTTAAGTGACATGATAAAATTTTGGAGGTATTTTTTTGCCTGCCCCCCTTTTTCTTTACAAAATCCAAATGAATATGCTCATTTTGATGAAATAGTGGGGAACGGTGTGTGTGTTTTCCCAGATGCGAAGAAAAATAGATAAATGACCGAGACTAACAAGCCACGAAACAAAATCAACAGTGTGTTTTTTGACTGTTTGCTTGTTTTGTTTTTGTTTTCATCGGGGCTTAGCTTCATTCTGGAGTTGATTTTAATTTAATTTGGTTTCACAATGAGAGCTCAATTTTGCATCTAAGTACCAAACATCTGGTTTACTTTTTGTTTGAAAATGATACGGCTGAAGTTTATTACAGAAGTCTATTGTGTCATTAAGGAAAGACAGTTTGAAATTTTATAAAAATAAGTTCTGTTTAAATGGAGCATTGGAATTATTCCAGGGAAGTGGATATACTTCTTACGAGTAGCAGGATCTTATTTTTTTTTAAATGCTATAACTGGTCAAAATGTAGAATTTCTATGTATTCACCTTTTTCAAAAAGCATGAAAAATGACAAATTTCACAAGTGAAAGTTAAAGTTGACCTAAGGCAGTTTTAGATTGTCGAGCCTTCAAATTTTATTCATGGAATGTTTTTAGAGACATTTCGTGGTTTGTTCACTCCAGGTAATTCCAGGCAATCCTTCTGCATTTCTATCAGATGGACATCCTGATACTTCAAAACTTCTTCTTGCGCAAAATATGGTTAAAGCAGCCTGGGAGGCAAATGAGATTTCTGGTTAGTTCTTGTAAACTGTAGATTATATTTTTAAAGCAGTTAAAGGAATAATAAACTCAGCAGAAGAAATACAACTCTTCTATCAATACTGCCTAATTAATGTTAATAAACTAACAATTTAAACACCATAAATTACTAGCTTGGTGTAATAGCATTGAGGTATATGAAGAAATACATGGTTTTGGGTGGAGAGACCTAAATGAAGACGGAGTGCTTGTTAGTTTAACACTTGCCAAGTAGTTGTGTTAGTGGTTAGGCAGGAAGCAACTAACTAGTCCTGAGTCTTAGTATTCAACTTTGATAATGTCTGAGAGGCCTTGGGCTCTGAAATTCAATGATTCTATCATCCTACAGAACTCGCTTAGGAAGACTTTGATAAAAGCTTAACAAAACCAAAAATAGGTTGTTTGTAAAGACTTCAGAGGATTTTTATGACAGTGTTAGTTTCCATACACTCCCTAATGTTTTAGAGATCTTTTGCACGACAGAAGTTTCATATGTTGGCAGTTATAAAATAGTTCCCTATCAAGTTGAAGATCAGCCCAAAGTACGATAAATTTGGAATATTTCCCTGTGTCTTGTCATTTTATAGCAATGTCATAAATTTGACAGTTTAAACTTATCAAAATACTGTCACTTCCATTGTTTTCATTTCATCTTTGATAGCAACAAAGCAACAAGAAATCTGCTGCAGTCTCTTATGCCTCTTGAACAGCAGATCCATGCTCTTCTTTACCTTCTTGCTCAGTCCCCTTGTTATTGTCCCCATCAGCTTTTCTGTGGGAACCATAGAGATATGATGCCTGTAAGTGAAAATTAAAGAACCAGATTGTCCCAAATCATTAATCGGCATACAGATCCTAACTCAACATTTATTAAGCATCTCCATATGCCAGTGTGCTGGGAATTTTGCATAAGGTAACAAGATACTGTATTCTGAATTCTTCATGGGCATTTTATACAGTTATGTCACCCATTCCTGTGTATTACAATATCTTGCACAATAATGGTGGCTCTTCAGGTAAAGATTAAATTATGCTTACCACAGTTATTTTCTATGAAATGAATGTGGACATCATATTAATCAGAAGTAATTTCAAAACTAAGAACTTGTATGACCTAGACAATCCATCATATAAAACAGGTATTACAGTGTGTATGTAATAGCTGAATATGTGTATCTGAATGTGTGTCTGTGTTGGTACATAAATTTTAATTTGAGTTACAAATATGAGAGTAAGAAATAGTTTAAATTGTTTGGTCTTCACCGTCCTCATTCTGTTTATCCAGCTTTTACATGAGCTTTCTTACTTGTACCAATTTTCAGAAGGATTTCACATTTGAAAATGAATTAGTCCCAGAACTGCGTGGGGTGGATCTTTCATCTGTAGGAAAGGTTTCTGTTTCTGAAAACTAGATGATCACTTTAGCCTCCTCGTGGCCCTCAATTTTTAAGAGACTTTCACCAGGACATTGTCATGACTTTTTAAATAAAGTTTCTGTAATTTCATAACTGATCATATGTTAGGAAGATGTTAGCTCTGAAATATATAGTATTTGGTATTATAAGAGATAATGTGGGATTCCGGTATCCTAGTGAGCTCTTCTTTGGTGTTTGAGTCCTTCCTGGGAGCAAAAACAACACAGCACTTGATAGGAGCTTTTTTTATATATATAACTTAAAGAGAGGGAAAGAGGGAGAAGGAGGCAGAGAGAATGTTAGTTCTCAAATCCTATCCAATTAGAAATACTGTTAACCATTCTAAGATATCTTTAACCATTTGCATGAAGATCAAACTGCCTTTATGTTTATTTACTTTGGAAATGAAGTTCAGTGTTTAATAGGGCTCATATGAACTTTGAACGGGAGAATAACATGGTTAGAAGTCTTAGTAATTGGAGAGAACAGAATGGAGGTCTGAGAAGGTTCCTGCTGGGAGAACCACAGCAAAATGACTTCCAATGTTGTAGGAAGCCATCCAGTTGTTCTGTAGATGTAAAGAAACGTGGGGGCTATAGAAGATTGGGTAAATTCTCCGCTTGGTCTCGACAAACCCAAGTTCAGATAAACCACGTTACTAGTGTCTGGTGGTTCATTTCCGCTCTTCCCGTGGGTTTAGAGCTTATCATAACAGTAGCCTGGAGCCATAGATGCATTGATCCAGATGAATTTTCACTTAAAAACACCTTTCTCTTTCTTTTATTTATTCAGGCTTTGACATATGATTCACTTTTCAGATACTTACCCTCCCCCACTCACAAATTATGGTGACGGGAATGACAAAGAGAGTCTTCCGTTACCTGTTTTTAGACTGCTTGTGTCTAAATTTTTTTGCCGTAATGTTAGAATTTTCCTTTCTTACTTGTTTGTCTACAGAAGTCAAACAGCATTTGGAAATCTGCTGGAGAATAGTGTCCAAGAAATCTTATTATTTAATCTTTACGTAAGGTTCCATATTTTATAGTGAGATAGTTATTTTTTTGCTCATTTGCTTTATCACAAGTAGTATAAGGACAGGATCTAATCCTAATTTTAGCTGTCTTTTTGTCCTTTATTGTAAACTTAGGTATTTAACTTGGATGTATCACTATTTCCTTTACTTCCGAGAAAACCTGTTTCCAGTGTCCTTTATGTTTTAATAGTCTTTTTAAAAGTAAGAAATGCAGGAATAGGTTTCCTGAACAAAGCCTGCCATTTGCTGTTGGGGGCGTGGCCAGTCCCTGGATGATTGGACCAGCTTCTCCTTAAAGTGACACAACATTGTGGTCTTTTTACCATCTCCCCTCAGCCTCACATCTAAGATTGTTTTCAGATATTGGCTAAAACATATTGAGGTTTGTTTATCAAAAACATCGTTCATCCTCCTCATCCCCCATTGTAATATGCAATTGAGTGAGAATACATATGAAGTTTTATATTCACGGCATATTCTGTGTTTTCAGTCTTTACATGGCACCTCAGAAGAGTCTTAAATTCTTTAACTTTTGAACCTTTTTGTTTTATTCTCTTTGCTGACTTTGAGGACACATGCTAGGCGAAAACAACTGGATGATAAAGAATGCATCTGGACAAAAAGTTAGAGACACAAAGTGAGACCCAGAAAAGAAAGATGCTGTGTTGGGCTCCGCTTTCCGTTTGGGTTTCCATGATGCCTAAGGACATTCAATAGCTCGGCCCAGTCAGCCTTGAGCCGCCTTGACGCCTCCAAGTTGTAGCATCTTGGTGAATTAAAGCTCTCTCAGTCCTTTCTGATGAAAATATTAGCAATTTCAGATTTGTGACTAGTGGATCTATTCAGCTCTCAGGAAACCTTTCAGTGAGGAGCAACACGACTTTTCATCTAAGGCCTGTGGAGTCTGTGACTGCTCGAGAGATTGGGATCCTGCGCGGATTTTGCTTCAATATGAGCCTACACCGGTATTATTTAATGTGACCAAGTTTTGAATGCTGGCAAGGAATGCGGTTAAGGTCATGGTCTGAAAGGACTTTGATGTCCTTCGGAAGCCTGATTTTCCCCTAATATGCATGAAAAGCTTGTGCAGTATAGCTCTTAGGAGATGAATATTTGTTCATGTAGGTTACAATAGCAGACGTACCCTGAGAATGATGGGAATGTTGGGCAGAATGTGCATTGGGAGGAAAAAGAAGAACTAGTATGCAAAAATTAGCCATGGAAATTCATAAATACCAGGCCAAGAATATTCCTGCAAACATGTCAGCTGGGTTTTATCGGAATGACGGACAGACACTTTTGCAGATCCTGCCAATACAGAATTTCTGATTTTCTTACAAGTTCAGCTAAATGATTTCCTTATAGATTTCAAACGCTTTTCAAGCCCTTTTCTCGTTACATAGAAATTTCTACTTTGTTGGTAGTTCTAGATTTTTGTGTTGAACACATGAAAGGCCATTATCCTGTGGGTGTCCTTTTAACTGTCCATAAAGAAATGCATGTTAATTCTCAGGGCCAGCCCCCTGGTGCTGTCTTTAGTAACCTGGGCTACTGAGATGGTTTGCTGTTTGTACTGTGTACTTGTGCAAGGAGAAATTTTAGTTCCACATCAGGTTTTAATACACATGCGAATTCCTTGGGTAATCAATAGCTTGCCAGTAGACTATCTTTGTGGCCTCTTATTGAGAGGCCGAGGAAGATCCGTGGACTTTCCCTCCCCTCTGAGGGAGAATGGAGACAGCCCCTCTCACAGTTAAGTAAATGTAATGCCTAGTGAGTGTGTTCATTATGCGGGATGGTGGGCGTGCACTGGGCTGGTGATGATGTGACAGACTTTTGGTGGCTGACATCGTGGTGAAGAGAGACTTTGGAAAAAGGGGAACTTGAGGGAAGGCTGAGGAAGTGGAACCATTCCGAGTGGAATTGGGAGAGATGGGGTATGAGGATGAGCCAAGCAACATACAGAATTCAATTTTGGCGGTGGATTGTAGAACAGATCAGAATGAGTGCTAGAGGCCAGGAGGTCAGCACAGAGTCAACGAAAAGTTTTCCATTTGAGTTCTTGCCAGCTTCGTGCTGTGGCAATTATGGAAGCACATGTTGTATAGATGTGATTAACCATTCAAATATTTGGCACCAGAATCTTTCCCTTATATAACAGCTACCAGGATGAGGAGTGGTATGGGTATGAACTGAGTGGGGAAGCGCAACTGAATACAACACTGGGATGGTTAGCATATCTTGAAGCTGCAAAGAAGGAACATAGAATGATGAATTCTTTGATTTGTTGAGTTTGAACAATTTTCCTAAATCCCGTCTTCCTTGAGGTGGAGGCAGACTAGAACAGTGTAAATGTGCAAGTTGTTTCCCAGCGCTCCTGGCCCCATTCAGCATGGGCAGTGGGGGTGCCCAGGCAGGGGATGCTCCTGGAGCTGGGGGTATTTTCGCTCACCCCCCACATAGCTTATCCTCATGCTTTTGTCACAGAGCCAAGTTTCTGGGTTACAGCTGCCACAGGAACAAGCTGGAACATTCCTCTTGTTTTGAATTTGACTAATGGTTATTTTTCTCCCACCTTTTATTGACACCAACCTTTGGTGACCTCTTTCATAATTCCTTTGGGTGGTCAATGACAGCCTCTTGCAAATTGGCCTCAGTTCTCATAATGAAGTTCCCTTAATGTCCCTTTTCTAATGCTGAAAATGTCAGTTTCTAAACACATTCACTTAATCTTCCATCCATCTGTTGAGAAATACTTATTGAGCTCTTATCACAAGTCGGGCATGGTGTCACCAAAACCTGTGTGTCTTCTGCTAGATACCATAATAGTAACAATAGAAGTATGGTGTCATCAGCATTGTGGAAGAGGAGGCCCCGGGGACTTGAGAGTGTTAAGGTGACCTGAGCAGATTTGAGAAGGGGTTTCTGTTGGATCTTCTTCAGTGGAACTGACCAGAGAATGAGTAGGGGTTATCCAGAAAGTGGGAATGGGTGATTGGAGTGACGCTGGACCTGGCAACCAGAACACAGGCTGCTCAGCTGGAGTGGGGTGAGAGTGGGCGAGACTGGTGGGAAGAGGCGTAGCAGAACTTGGCCAGGGTCCAATCGTGTAGGTCGTGTGACGAATTTTTAAGTCGACCCCTAGAAAAGTAGGAAGTCTTTCTGTTGGGTAAGATGCATGATCACACAGCCTTTCGGAGCTTCCCAAAGCTCCATCTCGTCAGGAAACCTTGTAATAGGATAGAATGAGATTTTTGGTTTTGTGGGGTTTTTTTAAACTTGAAGGTATTTTAACATGTCACAAGTTTGTAATTGTCTGATTCCTAGTTCACAGTTAACAACATGGTTTGTGACCATTTGGTTCTTTAATTGTAATTTAATTGTATCAGGTATAACTGTGGCAAATTCTGTCTTCTCTTTGATTATTACTCTTCAAAGGGCCTCACACAACATGTTTTATTACATCTTTAACCCAGAAAAGTATTGCATAATGAGTGAAAATCTGTACGTGTGCACATTTAATTTAAAACTGCAGGATTAATATATTGCCTGGATTTATTTTTGTAGCTATAAATAACGACTAATATTTCATAGATACTCATCTACCACTGGTTATTTAAAAAGTGAATTGCAGTAGAGTTTTGGTTCTGGAATGGCATTTAAGTTGCCTTCTTGTGGGGAGGCAGTTACAGAACACTGGCATCTCTATTCTCCATGCAATTTATAGACTTGAGCTTTTTAAAAGTTTTATTAGTGTCAGAGGGGGTTTATCATAAGGAAGAAATAGGACGTTTTTCTGTAAAAATAAAAATGCTGTTCAGTGATGTTTTTTCCCTCCACCCCTCCTTCCCTCAAAAAAATAAAACTTTGGTGCTTAATCAGGGTTCCAGATGTTTGTATGTATGTATTTATTTGGATATTTATAGTGTTTTCTGTCAAGCAGTTTGCCTCCCTGAGTGCATTCCAGAAATTTTGAAAACATACATGGCAAAGCCACAAAGATCAAAGACCTGTGTCTTATGAACTCTTCGCAGCACTTTAGGCCAGTCCCTAAAATGATTTATATGAAAAGAACTGAATAAGAGTCTTACTCTCCACATCGTTTTGAAGAATGTTCTGGAAGGGGATGGAAGACCACATCCCAGTTGGAGTTCTTCCTCTGTGTTGAGTGAGAGGCCTTCGTCTGAAACCTTTGTACAGATCGAGGACCTCAGTTAGCTCACTGGGACATCTCCAGTCTATTTCTACATTCTATTGTTGATATTTCTGTTATTTCTTCCTTCCTTTAAAATGCAGGAATTGATTATTTCTCCACCCTCCTTGAATTGTATTAATTCTACCACATCGAATTTTAAAGACTGCCCATTGAAAGTATGGATTTAATTTTTTAATATTATTTTTAAAATATGTAATATCTACCATCTAAATGGAAAACAGCAAGTCTTTTTGTAGTAACAAATTAATGCCACTGTGACTAATATCTCTGAAAGAGGAAGTGCCTTAAGCAGTTGAGGCCCGACAGAGAATCAACCAGAAGCAGGACAATGCAGAACCATTCTTGCCTTCTGAGTAAGAAAGTCCCAAACGAAAATGGCCGTCTTTGATGTTCTTACCTGAATGTTATAAGGATCATGGATTTGGTTTAATGAATCATTGATAAATGTTATAAAAGTAATCAATAGATATTTTCTTCCTTTAACTCCTTGCTGTAAATCTTCTCTTCTGGCTGGGAGCCAGGGTGGAGGGAAGAGGGAGCAGGTAAGTGTGTGAAGTGACAGCCTGGAGCAGAAACCTGCTCACCTGCCTTTGTGCCTGTCCTGAATGATGTACACAGGATTCTCCATAGAGCAGCTCATGTAAATATTGCCTTGAACCTGCTTTCCTTTACCCCTAGCCCAACTCCGGGGTTCAGCTGTCCAGAAGTATTTGGTGCCTTCCGCACCAACTCGGGAACCCTTTTGCAATAGCACGCAATTGTTGTGATGTGGGGTGTTAACCCAGGAGGGTGTAGCAGGTCAGGCGTCAGGCAGGCTTGCTCTTGGGCACTCTCCATGACTCGTTACATTTTAGAGTGTTTGATTCTCACCCCCCTCTTCTGCCCAGCATGTCGACCACCCTTAGGTGAGAAAAGGGAGTTGCACTGTAGCTAGGTGAATTTAGCTCTAAGGGCTGTGGAATTCCGTGTCTTCTCCAAGTTAGCATGTTTGGAGAGGAACCCTTCAGTTGGAGGTTGGATCTCCTTGGAGGAATCCAGCCTTGTAATCAGTGACTTTAAGAATATGACTCGGCTTAGGCTCCACGGCTGCCAATACCCTCAGAAATACTCCTCTCTGCCCAATCCGCAGTGACCTAGCTTTTGTTCATTTGTTTTTGAGATCTCCTTTCCAAATAATAAAAGCCTTACTATCCCTTAAATATTTATAAAATTATTGGATTACTTTTTCACTCAATGGCTTTTGCATCAAATTATGTCTGAAAACATCATGGTTTATGGACTGTGAAAAATCTATTGTGTTTTGATTTTGTTAAATGTATTGTAAGATACAGGTTGAAATTTAACTAAAGATAGAAGCTGCTTTCATGACCTAATGTTTGGAATTCTTTCAGCCCCAAAACTAGTGGGGTATTTTTTAAATATAGTTTTTATGTTTTATATCTGTGAGATCAGTATTGGTTTCGGGCTGCTGTTTACAAGCACTTCTCTGCAATCACACACAGTAGATACAGGTAATTTTTATGCCTAAGAATCAGGAATTATCAAAACATTTTCTGTTTCTAGCTGTGGTGTTTGGAATGCTAGCAACATCTTGACTTTCTACTTGAGAATTATGGTTATTATTAGAATTTCACCTGATCCTGAAATGTAGGGTTCAGAGAAGGAAACTTTGAGTTTGTGAAATTAGAATTTCTGTGCTCTGAAATTAGAATTTCTGTGCTCCTCGTTTAATTTTTTTTTATTTTGACATCATTGTTCCCTTTAGATCTTTAGCTAAGAGTCTTATTAAATATCAAATGAGCAAAAATTTGAGACAATTTAAAATGGCATAATGGTCAGTGTCATACTAGTGTCTACTGGCGGATGCTGAGTGGTAAAGTAGGTGAATGAATCATGAGATCTCTGGGTCTGGTCTCTGCTACCTTCCATCAGAGCTTATTCAGAGGTTTTCAAACAGCTTCTGCGTTAAGGGAGAAAACAGCTAGTTTTCTTATTGTGGTAAAAGAAAAAACCCACAAAAACTACATAAGCTAATGACTTTTACTTACTGCCTTTTGAAAGTATAAATTAAAATAGATGCCATTTGCTGTCTTCTGTGAAATGAACCTCTGGGGACAGGAGTCCCTCTGTTCTAGACTAGTCATTTAGGGATCCCCTCCCCCCCGAGTTTAGACCGAATCAGAATAGTTACACATACTCTGAAAGAGGCCTCAAGCTCCCTGGGAGTTGATCCCTGCTTGGCGTTCCCTTTGATGTTTGGTGCTGCCTCTCTCACCTCGTGTCCGCCCCACATGACATCCCCACATTTGCTTGGAGGGTCCTTTCCTCTATTCCTGCCCACCAAGCTACAAGACTCTTTTTGGTCATTTAAGTGGTTCTGAGGATCACACTTCCCTCAATACACGTTCCTAGATACTCTTTTCTAGAATATTCTGTGGTATTTTTCTTCTTTAAACTCAAGACTAGCCCATCTCCACTTCCCTTGATCCATTGATTTATTTATCTTTGCTATTCATTCTAAGAGACACATGCGCTGGAAGTGCAGAGAGTGTGCACACTTCACTGTCTTCTTCCATTCAGATCCACTTTTGTTTCATTTTGGTGTTTCCCCCAGCTCCCTATTCTTACGTTATATAAGCTCACAGAGGGCAAGGGCCGTTAGCACTTCTCAGAGGCTCTTAATCAAGCTTTGGGTGTTGACGACCAAACTAGATTACTACTTACTGGGTTCTGATGGGGCTTTCCTTGACTTGAAATTGCAGAGAAGGGGAGGCTTTCAACATATCCTAGTTGTATCGATTTAGCTATCGTCCAGTGGGGCTGAATTCCGTTTATATTGATCTTTTGCTTTTTAACTTGAAAGTTTTTTCAGGGTGTTGGGGGATGGACAAGGGGCGGGGGTCAAGAATATTGATTGTGTAAAATATTTTCGAGAAAGGTAAATTGCTGTAGCATTTTCTAAAGGTCAGCCAATGCCTTGCAGACTAAAATGTTAACACATTTTACTCTCTCTCCTTTTCTTCACTGTGTGGTGGGTGGCATTTCTGTCTCTGGGGCACCTCTCTCTGCCGAGAGCAGGCCGCCTCTCCCCTTGCTCATTTTCCCCCCAGCAGATGCTCTTCATCTTCACTCTGGTACCCTTACCCTGCAGAAAGGAAGTTCTCCTCTGTTCGGGGGCTGAGTGGGTCTCTGGAACCTCCTGGTCCCCATAAGTGCACAAGTCTTTCGTCTTCCTGACCAAGATCATGACAGAGGTGGCTGCCACAACAGGCCCCTCCTTTTTGCCCCTGGATCACTGGGGGCTAAGTGTACACATGGAGCTAACCATTCTGCTAGGGTCACCAGGAGTAGATGGGTGTGACAGATAGAGTGGATTCTGAGAGAAGGATAGCTATAAAGTTTGAATCCTTTCCTTTTTTTAATTTTTAAAAATTGTGTTAAGATACATGTACAAATTTACCATCTTAACCATTTTTAAGTGTACAGTTCAGTGGCGTTAAGTATATTCATACTGTTGTACGATCATCACCACCATCCATTTCCAGGCTTTTTTAATCTTCCCAAACTGAAACTCTGCACCCATTAAACAATAACTACCCCATGCCCACCCAGGCAAGTGCCATTCTACTTTCTATTTCCATGAATTTGACTATTCTAGGTAGCTGATATAAGGGGAATCATACAATATTTGTCCTTTTGTGTCTGGCTTATTTCACTTAGTGTAATGTCCTCAAGGTTCATCTATATTGTAGCATGCATCAAAATTTCCTTCCTTTTTAAGGCTGAATAATATTCCATTGTGTATATATATATATATATATATATATATATATATGTATACGCACGCGCGCGCACACACACTCACACACACACCACATTTTGTTTTTCTGTTCATCCGTCAATGGACACTTGGGGTTGCTTTGACCTTTTGGCAATTGTGTGTAATGCTGCTATGAACATGCATGTAGAAATATCTGTTCAAGACCCTGCTTCCAGTTCTTTTGGTTATATACCCAGAAGTGGAATTACTGGATCATGGTAATTCTATGTTTAATTTTTTGAGGAGCCGCCATGCTGTCTTCCATAGCGACCACACCATTTTATATCCCCACCAATAGTGCACAAAAATTCCAATTTCTCCGTATTCTCGAAAGCACTTGTTGTTCTGCTTTTTTGTTTGTTTTGATTGTAGCCATCCTAATAGTTGTGAAGTGGTTGAATCCTTTATTTTCTTGAGTAAATCACAGGAGTTGGGTTTGGGCGCCAGACCTTAGTGACAGCTGCTGTTAGGTCCCCTGGAACAGCTGGGCAGCACATCCCTGCAAACAGGCTAGCCATGTTGGGCCTGTGCTCAGAGGGCAGTTTCTTTGTTGCTAGTCTCCTGTTGTCGCCTTTCCTTGGCATGCTTCCTCTTTTTTAATCCTACACTTGAAAATTAGATCAAATGCAAACCGTGTTTAGATTTATTTACAGTTTCTTAACTCCTTTCCTGTTTTCCTTTTGACAGGCTTGGCATAAGAAGTCTTTTTCAAGTACTAAATTAATTTAGGTAGCAAGCACCCCACCTGAATGTTGTTCCATGCTGGCAGTTTAGATAAATGGATATTATAATCTCAGCACATTTCTGCCCAACGCTACTGTGCTGATTCGCGAGAGTCTACAAAAGTGATAATATTCTGTCAGTTTGGGGCCTAGAAGAAGAAAAAAACAGGGCATATTTTCTTATTTGTATTTATAGGATGCCTGTGGGGAAGCTGGAAATGCCGTATAGCAGTTTACATGGCTAAATACACACGAGAAAAGATAAGACATTTCTTTGTAGGCACATGGAAGAAGAGCGGCGTCAGATCAGTAACTGTCAGCTGTGTTGGAGATGCATTCTCCATTGCGACCAAAGACTTTTTTCCCTTCAAATCACCATTTCCTTGAAGAATGCAGTCTATTTTTAATGACTTTATTGATTTGACGATTGGGTTACAATGTACTTGATTTACTGCTGGAATGTTTCGTTCCTGTCAGCGTTTAATGGGAATAAATCTACTTATTTGCACCACTCTGATAGACTGTAAAACTGCTTATATTTGCAGGAAAATTTGTTTTGCTATGGTGTGTTTATGTACAGACGCAGTGTGACCTCCCCCCGTCCCAAATCATTATATGTCATAGTTTAGCCGAGAAATAGACACGTGCAAGGCTGTTGCTATTGTGTACTGTCAGCACAGCATAAAACAAAACATGAGTTTTATGTCTGAGGAATCGCAAAAATAGACTTAATATTCATGATTAAAGTCAGTTTTTTAATGCTTAATTCTTTTGCTGTGTTAAGACTTTGCAGTTTTCAATTCATAATATATATTTTTTTAAATAATAAATATACAGTCTGTCCTACATTCACTGCTATGGTCTGCCTATGAATATAATATTTTATATCCAATGAGACCCAGTAAAAGTGGATCTTTATTTTCCATTGTCCAATTTATGAGCAAAGTTAAAATACATTTTGCCAGTAAGTTTTCCATGAAGTTTCTTAAGTTTTTCACAAAAACAATGTCACATATGTTTAGTTTTGGCTGATTATAATAAATTCATTTAGGGAGGAAGATGATATATATCTCATCTTTTAAAAAATTCTTTTGTGAAACATTACCCTACCCTTCTAAAAATATTACCTAGTACATGTTTTGTTCTTAAATAAAGAGAGATACAATTTTATTTTACTTTTTGAGTTTTATTTTTAAATGCATGATGAAACTACTGATGACCTAGCAGTTAACAATGCTGGGCTGGGAGCCCCTCTCTAATGAGAGGCAAGTAGAGTCCTGGACAGCATTGCAATGTAACACCGGAAAGCCCGTTTTCAGCCAACTCTGCGATCTCTAATTCAGACTCGAATCAGCAAGGAAGAGCGAAAATCATGCATTTTAAAAATAGCATTAGTGAAACTATGAAAGTGCTTATAGTGCTAGTGTAGGCAAAACCCAGCAAATACAGAGCCCGTGTCGTTTTCCTTGATACGTTCTCCATGGGATGAAATGAACTTGCAGGAAGGTAATAGAGTCCTTCTGAGAAATGTGGTGAAAAGTCTGGGAATTATCAGCAGAACTTAAAATGGACCTCTGGGTTTTCTTGGCGAGTTGTGTTGTAAAGGGACCTTTAATTTAAAGTAACCAAGTTGATAGGGTAGATGCAGGAAACCAAAAATGTTGAACGGCTTTTTGATGGACAGACAGTTGTGCAGATCAAGGGTTTTATAGTAGGTCATCATCTGCTGCTTGAGAAATGGCCATAGCTTGTCTTTCCTTGTGGTGGGAGGTAGGTTTCCAGTCTGTTCTTCTTTTCCTCGCTCAGAGTGAATAAACATTTTACATGGGTGTGGCTAGCTGTCTGGCTCTTTACTTTTTTCATGTGGGGGGAAAAAGAGTTGCCTAGCTACAGTATTGAGAACCAAGGAGGACTTGCACACGCCCGTGTGCCTAGGAGCAGCTGAGCATATTCTGAATCATTCAACTGAGCAGTCTGCTAAGTGAGGAAGGAAAGAATATCACGCACATGGTTTGATGTCTTTTTGTGGGAGAACAAAAGAGTTTCGATTCTTTCCCTTGGAGTTGAGCCTGGCCATTGTGTGGCAGAGGAGGTTTAATGAATCATTGTTTAACTAAGATCCTGCCAAGTATTTGACCATTAAATAGCTTCCAATGTGTATAGAGTTCTTCTCTGTCAGACTCTTATTTGACTGTGATTAATTGGCATTGAATTGTTATTTAATTACCTCCGTAGAAATCTAAGAACAGTTTGTGTTCTGATCAAGTTATTTGATGTAAAAACATGCATGGCGCTCTGGAAGTCAGCTCCGTCCTTGCTACTGACAGGCCGACCAACTTCTGTGGTTGCTCAAAACCCATGGAACGTTCCTGAGGATGAAAAACCCATACGGAATCTGGATTTTAATATTATAAAATTGTTTTTGGAACTTAAAGTCCGTAAAGCTTTTCTTTTATGTTGAAATTCTTTTTAAATTATCTGTTGGACTATGTTAAACATTTTAAGCAAGTGTGTTGGCTTCCTCAGTTCACAGTTAAAAGGTGTTACCCATTTGAGGTGTCCGGGGGGAGGTCCACCAGCCGGATGCGTTGACAATGGAGAGGATTTGGGAATCTCTGTCCCTAAGAGAATAGCCAGCAGCATGAGAGGGGATGAGATGACCATTGTGGGGGTAGAATCCTGGGAGGTGAGAACCTTGAAATACAAGGGAGGCAGTTGTATTTAGGGAATGAGCAAGGTAGCAGGAATGAAAAGAAACAGATATTAAAAGAAAAAATAATTAGATCCCAGAAGCCAGCATACATGAATATTTCAAAAAGAGCGTTATTAGAAGCATGAGATGCTACAGAAAAAGTCAAAAGAATGTGGATCGGGGAAAGCTGGCTATTGGTTTTAGAAACTAGATGGCTAGTGTGTACTGTGGTGTGACGAGGACAGAAGCTGGACTGGACTGGAAAAGGTTGTGGCATATGTGGATAGGTCATGATTCCAAGTGAGAAAAAGATGATGGTTTGGTTCAGAGATAATGCGTATCCTAAGCTTCTATAACCAACAGCAAGTAGAATTATAACACTCAGATCAGTGTTTCCAGTTCTTACACCTTTTATTTGAATTTTTAAAAGAAGTAATGCAGTATTTGAAAATGCTTTTTCCCCCTTCCTTTTTAATGTTTTTTTCTTTTTCAACAAAGGTCCATGCGTTTACACTTAACACAGCCCAGCCAGTTTTGTGTAACATTTGTTGGCAGTTTCTAGATATTAAAATGATGCTCTGGAGATAGAACTGACGATGAGATTTGGGTGTTGGTTGGTCCGTCTCCAGCACACCTTCAGTTATTTTACATAGGGTGGGTAGTGGGAGGGCCCATTGTCTTCAGGTTGAGTCATGTTCTCACACCAAATGTTTTTCTGTCCTATTTTTGAGAACTACATATACTTGTGTGTGAATCGGGGATAGGAAGAGTTGATAATCACATGCCGAATGGTAATTTCCAATCAGGGTTTTCTCAGTTATTGGGTCTGATACTTGCCTTTGTGGAGGTGGGAATTCTTTGCTTAGATGAATGCTTTATAAACAGGTATTTCTGCCACCACCTTTCTGGGCACACATTTCAGACGTGAGACTTTTCAATGTATTAACCCCTCAGTGCTTGTTCTTTCAGAGATATGAAATAGAGACTTTCCAGTTAGCCTTGAAAGGCAGTCGAGGTACAACAGGCCAGGAAAAATTCTTCTGAGAAACGAAGAGGCGCATTCCTACGGCAGGAAAAGTCAAGTGATTGGTGGATTCCTGTTCTTTTAGAATCAGAGGTTCTTAGCAGGACTCTGTGGCCACTCCACTTCCTGTGGCTCATGCACAGGATTTTAGGAATCCCCTGAAATCATGCACACTCAATGCATGGGCATTTTCCAGTGGAAAGGCTCCATAGCTTTCATCAGACACACAGTTTTCAGAACCACCATTTCAGGGACTCTTCTACCTGTTGGCATCCACTGTTCTCACTGGTCTGTACATCCTCAACCGTACGTGAGTTGTGAGCCAGACTCCTGTGTGGTGTATGCATGAGATCCAGGAGTAAAGGAAGTAGTCTGGTCCGGCTTCCTAACTTTTTTCTTTTTATTGCTTAGGAAATATAAAATAATGATCACTTATGGAGCAAAGCATTTATGGCTGCTGTAGTAAAGTGGTTTCCTGGGGCAATTTGTGACGGGTATCCACTCCTTCAAGGTTAATCCCCGGCCATACTTAGCAATAGGCAATTTGGCTTGCCCTGGGTCACACAACAAGTTAAGGCCTGGGATGAAGCAGAGCTAGAGCCCCTGGCCTTTCCTAATCAGTTATTCCTTTCATTAGACCTTAGGTCTTCATTCATTCGTTCACTTGTTAATCTATTCCTTCAGCCTATAGTAATTTAATTTTGAGGTGGAGTTATTTTAAATTCTTTTACTTTAATTATTGTTAGCCAAGAGAGAATTCCTGGAACTCTTCTAACCAGGGGTGATATTCAAAGTACTTAGCATCCAGTGTAGCAGCATTAGCCAATCAGAAGGGGCTTGGGCTGGCAGTGGCTGGTTTGGCCATAGCCACTCATACCAGCTTAACACCAGCCCTGCCTATAAATTTATTGGCTCATCCTTATTAGTGGGTATTTAATAGAGCATTCAAATGTCTCCAGTGAAGTAGCACCATGTCATGATGTGTTGACATGAGCTTTCTGAATCTCTGTAATGCTGGGTGTGAGTCCTGGCTTGGCTACGGTACAGCTGAGTATCCTTGAGGTTTTTTTTTTTACTGTCTCTAAGCCTCAACTGCCTGTTCTGTAAAATGGGGACTGTATCTCACTCATAGTTTTGAGATGATATGTATGGTGTGGTTAATAGTTCCTGGCAATTACTTGGTGCTGATGTGGCGGTGGTGGTGGTAGTCTGGAAGCCAAGTGTAAGTGAACCACAACAACCACGAGAAAACATCCTGCTCAGATCCCTGGTGTGTAGCATAGGCACAGTGATGAGTCAGTGTGTGGGGGTCTGTCTGTGCCCAAGAGGCTGAGACAGAATTGGTCCTTGGTCATCTTCTGTAGAGTTCTTCAGACTTTTTCCAGCCTAGGTCAGCTGTGTAAGATGTCCCTCCATCCGCACTCCACTTGGCTCCCTCTAGTACTTCCTCCTTACAACCATGGCTTTGAAGAGACACTGATGAAAGAGGGCAATTAGACCTCTTTCTGATTAAAGGGAATTTCCAGTAAAGGCCCCTTAATGCTTCACTCTTTTCCACTCCTCTTCACACCCAAGTGCTCGCCAATCTTCGCACACCTTAGGTCATGCGCTTTCCATCAACTAGGCAAATATTTGTCATCCTTTTCCCTTTCCCACCTCTTAGTCTTCACAGATGTCATTTCTCCCACCTGAACAAACTCCACTCTCCATCAAATCGGCCCTCCTTCCAAATTCTGAGGCTGTGTTTTCACCACAAAAGCTTGTTAGGCTAACCCTCCCTAACCCTGTAACTCACACCGTCTGGTGACGTCCACTGCTGCTGTGGCTCTCTCATCGCCACTTGCCTTGTGCGTATTCCATGCCACCTGGCTGTGTGCTGGCAGTATTCTGCGTCATTGTGTATTCACGTCTGTGTATTCCATTAACCTGCCACTAAGGTTAGATTATGAAACACCCCAATAGAGATTTCCCTTTATCTTGAAGACATTTGAGTTTTTAAAAGTCATCTTGTTTGGGCAATCCCACCTGGTATCTTCCAGGTGGGGAAAAAAATGAGAAACATGTCATTAGACAAGGAAGGAACACACACATCCTTTTGAAACTCCTTTCCTCTGATCTGTCACATCACGTAATGAAACCTTGAAACTACAATTTTTAATATGTCTTAATTACATGAAAAGTCAAGAGACTACTAGATTTTGAAAACACAGGGTAATTATTCTAGAAAGGCATTCTTTCACATCACTAGAGGAGAACCTACAATCCCAGGATGGTTTACTGCAGTCATGGTTTTATCTTAACTCCTAGGGAATATAGCAATCCCAGAACGTTAGGTGTCTGCCTGCCACCACCACCACTGGACCCACTCTACCAGTGTATCTCTTAGGTCAGTCGACCCGTGCCTTTCCCCTACTCTCTCCCCCATGAAACTGTAAGCAGGAGACATAGCTGGGACCTGCCCCCTGGACCTCAGTTCTGGCTTTCCCCAGCGTGTAAGCAGGTAGATGGGGTAGGTTGAGGAAAACCAGCAACTGTAGGTACATTTAACCTGTATTTGCTGTGACAAGCATGAAGGGCCCATTGAGGGCCATCTGTAGGACACACTGGGCTTTTTCCTCAGCACAGGGCTAAGCTCACCCTCTCAGGCTTGGTGTCAAGTTCAGTGCCTTAAGAAAATGGTCTGGGTTAGGATGTACTTTTTTAAGCTACCATTTAAATCAAATGCCACCTGTTACGTGGTTTTACCTTTAAGTTCTGGGAGCAGTTCCCAGCTTTAGAGGAATTATAGGACTAGGCCATGGGTAGACCAGAACTTTCCCTCAGTATCTGGTTACCTATATAACATTATGATCTATGCCTTCCATTTCCTCTCCTGTCTGTTCCTTCCGTCCTTCTTATCTGTTTTCATTCCCTGCTTCCTACTCCCCACGTCATCTCTGTCTGCCCTACCCCTATCCTTTGCTTTCTTCTCTATCAGCTGCCACCCACCAAACACCAGGGACTGCTGCCCCCTCACTCCTCTTTCTCCTCTTTGAGGCCCTGGCTTCCTCACTTTTTGGAGTGCTTTCCTGCTGTCAGGCCTGCTCCTGTGAATTGCTGTATCCAAACTCAGTCAGCAACTGGAAACTTCAAATGCCCTTTGAAGGAGCACAGACACATAAATTGCTTCAACAACAGCACAAGGCAAGTGACATGTATGACAAACCAGGCACTTCATGTTGCAACATGAATTTCCCCAGATCAGAAAACAACTGCCAAAAAAAAAGACTGCATGGAATATCAAGCATTAGAAATAGAGACTGAAATTGGAAAACAAGCATTTGTTACTTCTAGCAGAAGGGCTTGTTTTATTTACTCATTCCACATGGAAAAGGTTCTGTGAAACTGATTTTTAAAAAGTTCCATTACTTAAAAAGGTAGTTAGTAACTTGGAAATTTAGCTTTGCAAAATCCATCCTTTCCCCAACTAATTTTAGTATCGAGTCTCTTGTCGGACATGAGGTGATTGTTCTGGTCAAGGCTTTTGGGTTGCTAGAGGCAGAGTCTATGCAAGTTAGTTCAGATGAGAAGAGCTTGATGCGAAGGAGGCAGGCATCTCCTGGAGCTGCAGCAGTGCTGACATTCCTGGGAACTTGAGTCGGAGCTGTTGTGATAGGGCTCGAGACGCACCGAAGCCCCTCTGCCTCTCATCTTAGCATGGGATGGTGAGTCTGCTCCACTTTCCTGCTTCTCTCATGGCCTCAAAGTTCTTGAGACGGGAAATAGAATGACTTGGCAGCTGGTCAGAGGGTTAGCTCCCTCTGGGCACTTTGGGTTGCCTAGCTGTGGCCAGGACTGGGGAGAGTTCCTGATAGGGCAGCACAGTAATCCCAAGCCTGTCCAATAGTGACAGAGAAGTTCAAACGAGTGGCAGATTCCTGGGAGCTACATTTGTCTGCAAGAGTTTCGTGGAGGAGGAAGGACTAAGGCGGAGAACTGGATTGATGGAGCCGAGCAGGGATTGAGGGCTGTTCTGGTGGGTGAACAGGAGGAGGCACCCCCCACCCCATCAGAACAAGGGTACATAGGCAGGAGTGGTGGAAGGGAGGTTAGGGAGGTGCCTCTCTTCTGTGTCTCCTCTCCTCACTCTTCCTAAAACTCGATGTATTGATTTAATAGATAAAGAAACAAGGATGTAAATGAGATTATTTTAAATGATAAGACCTGCTGGTAATTATGTGAGATAAAGATAAGTAAAAAATGACTTAAAAGTTTTCATGTTAGGTGTTTGGGCAGAGGTCTAAGGCAACATTTGAGAAGTTGGGTGTGGGTCACTGTGGGTCAGCTTCGAAGAATTCTGTTCAGTTTAGATGTGTTGAGCTTAAGGTGTTTTGTAGGACAGTCAAGTGCCAGAGGAAGCCCTGGGAGATCAGGAGTGGTGATAAGATTCAGGATGCATAAGCAAACAGGAAATGGTTGTAATGAAAGTGAGCAAAGTTTAGGAAGAGAACCACAAAAAGAAAAAAATGGTCAATGCCTCTATCCTTAGAAAAAAATAAGAGCCAGCAAAGAATATTGAAGGAAGTTGTCCTGAAAAGTGGGGTTTCTCATGCCTCCTCTCTCTGCTGTTTGGAAATCCCAAGACGGCTTGGCAGTAGCACCCATCCCATTATGAAATATTGTTGCATCACCCTGAGCAAGGTTGGACCTTGTCTCCTCATCTCTATTGCAGGGAGCTTGGGCTACAAAGGCATCTGAACATTTCTGTTAGCTGCAGAACCCTTTCTTCAAAGGCCATCTCTGTATGACATCCAGATGGATATAAGGGGCTCTGTTTGGGAGGGGATGGGGGAGTACGGGAGAAAGGTGGGGTGTCTGGAGCTGGGCAGAGTTGGCCCTCTCTTCCTCCTCTTCCTCATTCTTCTGAGATTCTATGGAGAATCTCAGAATCTTCATAAGACCAAGTTTGGTAATTCCCAGCCCTGGTGACTTCATGCCCCTAAAGCTCTAAAATCCCCTAATGATAATATGAATGACACCTTGCACATGGGTGCTACTTTACAGTTTAGAACGTGCCTTCATGGGCTCTTTTATCATCATGATCTTTTATCCTGTGAAGTAGTCAAGGCAAATATTATCATCTCCCTTTTACAGATAAGGGATTCGTGTCTCAGTGGAGCTTGGGTGAGTTACCTAAAGTCTATTGCTACTGAGTTTCAGAGGAAGACAAGAACTTTGTGGGCTTTCCACTGATGGTTTCCTAATTCCTGCTGCTCTTTCTGTTTCATGACATTCTCTGAGCAGCCACCACATTGGTGACCAATTCTAACAGTGAAGACGAAGATAATGTTGAACTCCCAGACTTCTGCAGCTCCTGTTCCTGTTGTTAGGCTAGTCTAAGCTGAATTAGATGTGTAGAATGATGAAGAAAGTCCTGGTTGGCTCAGCACCCTCATGCACATGGCAATTCTTTTCAGCCTGGTGGACATCTCTGGGCTCCTCTGAACACCCTCTCCTTTGGACCAATCTGCCCCATCGTGTTGCCTGGTACCTGGAATATACAGGTCCATTCTCTTTGCCCTTTTGGAGGGACTCGGTACTCTTGGATTTAGACACCACTACTCACCAAGACTGTAGATTTTTTTTTATGTGTCATCCCCACAGCACCCCTTTACACTCCCATGGACTCAGAGCCCCACCCAGACCCAGCACTCCTGTCTGACTCTGCAGGGCTATCAAATTAGTCTTATGAAAAGAATCAGGTTCTAGAACTATCCATGAAGCTAAACGTGGGCACATATAAAGAAGTTCATAATATCAAAGAGTTCATGAAAAATATCCACTTTTACCCTCAAGGTCATATGGTGTGGCCTGATGCGGCCTTTTTGCTGGTACCTAAGACCACTAATGTGGTAGAAAATGGGGCTCAAAAGTAAGGAACTACTGACACAGGATACGTCATGGATGAACCTCAAAAACATTAGACTAAGTGAAAGAAGCCCTACACAAGAGACCACATATTGTACAATTCCGTTGGTTGGTATGTCCTGAAAAGGCAAATTTATAGAGAAAGAATGTAGATTAGTGGTTGCGTGAGGCTGGGGTGGGAATAGGGAGTCACTGTAAATGGCATGAGGGATCTTATTGGGAGGATGAAAATGTCTTAAAACTGATTTTTGGTGATGGTTGAATCACTCAGTAAAGTTACTAAAATTCATTGACTTATACACCTGAAATGGGCATGAGATGTAAAATATACCTCTGTAAAAATATACCTCAATATTCTGATATGTAAATATACCTCTTTTTTGTTTTTTTCCCAATAAAAAAGGAGGAAGAAGAATAGGACCCAAAGTAGACATGGGAACTTCCAAGTTTTAAATTACAGTTTGGTTATAAGTAAGCTGAGGAATCCTGGATATAGGAAAGGTGTCGGAATTCCAGAGGTGACTAATTCCAGCTTAGATTGTAGAATCAGTTCTTAAAATATGATCACTTAGGGATTTGTATTTTGACAAGAAGTTTGATGACTTTCATGATATTCTATCTTGTGGACCAGATAGAAAAATGTGCACCAGAGCAGTTAGGAGGACCCTTATTGGTTCTCTGATAATATGGACTTGAGGGTGATCTCTCTCTATGTCTCTCTCTCTCTGTCTCTCTCTCCCTGTCTCTTCTCCCTCCCACCTCCGCCTCTCCCCCTTTTCCTTTCTTCAAAGTGTTTCTCTCCCCCGCTTTACTTTCTTTACACAGTGCATAGTCACAGTAGAAAAATAACATAGAGAAAAAATTAAAATTGCCCATAATACATTATAGACATTTTCAGGCATTTAGGTTCTTTCCTACTTCTGACTTGCCAATTAATGCCATATTGAACATCTTTGATGTACTTACTAACTCCTTGGGATACATTCCTAGAAATGGAATTTCTGAGTCAAAAGAGATGTACTCTTAGAGTTGTTTATACGTATTGCCCAGTTGTTCCCAAAAATCTACCTGTGCAATACCGATGGGAGTGATGTGGATTTTCATTCTATGCAAGTCCACATTGTGATCTGGCCACCAGAATTTACTATTTGTCAGCTTCACAATTGGCTATATCCTGTGCAAACTGGGAGAGATGATCTTAACCACTTTACCCCAAGGTCATCAAACAGTGCCTGGGGTATTGATTTTAATGCTGGGCCCAAGGCATCATCTCAGACTGGCCATATGAGTCTGGGCAGGAGGCAACGGCCAAGATGGGGCACCATGCCTTCTGAGGGACAATGGAGGCACCAAGGACGAGTTGATTGTGAGAAGTCTGGAAAAGATACAGTAAACTTCCTTCAAGCATTTGAAGGGCTGTCGTGTCAAGAGAAATTAGATTCACTCCTATGGTTGTGCGGGACAATAAGCAGCAGAGATTGGGTGTTCTAGGAAGGCAAGATTTGGTTTAATGTGAGAAAGCTCTGTCTAACACAACTGTCTGAAAATGGGTTGTGTTCTTCCTGTTCACCATGAATCTCCCTTCCTTCTACATCCCTGGAGATATTCCAGCAGTGCCAGATGTCGTTTGGATGAAGAGGCATAGCGTGTGCATCAAGGGAATTCATCGTAAGGATTTGTTTTGGAGACCTTTGAGAAAACTTTATGACTACGAGGCCATGAACTTGAAATCATAGCTCTGAGTATAACAGTCTATCGCAAAGCCAGATGAAATATTCTGTAAACACCGTTCGTTCTCTTAACGAATTCTCATTGTTTCTGAGAGCCAGGAAGTAACTCTCGAGCCTTCCAATCTCACGTTTTCTACACCTCAGCTCAATGGTGAATAAGAGTTTAGTTTTTTGATCATCTTTGACATTTAGTTCAGTTACTGTAGCTGCTATACCAGGAGATGGTTTTTTTAGTTGTGTTTTCCTTGTATTTTACACTGCCAATCATGGGTCTCTCAGACCTTAAGACTGTGGCATCTGGTAAAAGGTAAAGGGGTGGTTTTTATGTACTATTCATCTCTGGGTAGTTTTTTTTTCTAATTTGACTATTGCTTTCAACATTTTTTAAGCAGAACCATACTTGTATTTCTGAGTCCTGCCTATGTTAAAAAGTTGCATTTTTCCAGTGAGGAAATAACAAGCATTTAAACTGTCTTTATTAACATTTTTTGACATGTATTTTCCTTATTTTGCTATTGATAATTTGAGAAATTAAAAAATAGCTAGGTAGGCCACAGTATCCATAAGAATGTGTGAAAAATCGCCCCTCTGATTTTAACATTCCTAAACTATAACTGATTAAATCATAGTCCAACCTCTTGCCTCTCGGAGCCTGATCTGGGAAACAGCAGAAAGGGCATCACCCCGGGCTCGGGAGGAATGCAGAATCTGCAGCTCTGGCCTATAGCTACCGAATCAGAATCTGCATTTTAACAAGTCAACTTGTGGCAGTGTCTGGTAGACTTTCCCAGGTGACCTGCCACAGAACCTGTGGGTGACAGTAATTATCTCTCACCTTGGACTTGGTTTTTTTTTTTTTTTTTTTGAACACCTGTTAACCTGCCTCACATTATGACTAGGTTCTTTCACTTGCATGAGCCCATTTAATCCTCAGAATCACCTTCTGAAGAAGGTATATTAGAGGCTCAGAAAAGTTTTCACTGGGCCTGCTAAGGGTGTCGCTAAAAGACAGTTTCTGGAGTCTGTATTTCCTAAGCCTGAGACAGGAGAATTGAGGCCCAGATTGTAATGGCGTGACCTGGACAAGCACGGAAGCTTCCAGTTGCTCCAGCTTCTCACTTGGGCACACCCTGTGCTTCCCAGCCGAGCCCAGGCTCCGCGCCTGGTGGGAGGACTGTGGAGGAAGCTTCTCCCTGCACTGGGAGCTCAGCCCCTAGCCCCTGGCCATTCACCGTCCACTTGGGGCTTGGTGTGAAGGACCTTGGGAGGAAGTCACCTCCGACAGGCATTGGCCCCACATTTCACCTGCAGCGTAGCTTCCTGAAGCATCAATTACAAGAGAAGTTCAGGACCTAGCTAGATGCATTTCTCACCAAAATAGGCTGTGTGTGTGTGTGTGTTTTCAAATTTTTTGAATTAAATCATTTGGAAGACTAGATATTTCTTAGAAAGCAGTTCTCATCTTCAGATTCTGAAGCCTTTAGGATATACTGTTTTCTTGAATTCTAAGGGAGAAAATAAAATCAATGATAAGAAACAATTAAATGCTTAAGTTAACGATGAATTAAATAATGATATTTCTGTCTTCCTGTCTACATTCCTCTTGTCTTCTTGGATGTGTGGGAATAAGTCTGTGTTTGTCATACCTGGTGCATCTCTGAAAATAATGACTTATTACCCCAGGTAGTAAACTCACAACTTGAAAATGGCAGGATTCCAAATTTTCCCAAAATGTAAGGTGCCGTGAACCATCCTGGGGAAAAAAAATACAGAGAGGTTACAATTACGTTTATTTTAAAAAGTATCAAATAGTAAAATTAATTCTGATACCTAAAGCAAAATTAGTGTGACAATTAGGATAAATGTATGTATTTTGCAGTTGTTTGTTTACTTACTTAGCAGTTGGGATCTAAAAGGAAGGAATATTCTAAAATCCAGCAACCCTTCCTGATACAGTTGCAAGATTCTTTTCCCTCCTTCTTTCAAAAATCAGGGCCAAGTTTCAACTCTCTGCCTGCTGCCATTTGGTGGTATTTTTGTTTTTCTTTAGGTTTCGTCCTTCTTTCTTTTTCTTTACCACTGACGTTGGCTTATTCACATGAATGAGTAATATATTAAATACATATGCATTTAAAATACTGTTTTGATTTGTTTGTGAATTGTTTCTCTTAAAGGGCCTATCTGGGGAAATGAGTAATTTCTCATATCCTGTTCTTGCAGGAAGAATTTTAAATCGTTTCTCCAAAGACATTGGGCATATGGATGACTTGCTGCCCCTGACATTTCTAGATTTCATCCAGGTAATGTAACAGTAATGTCAAGTTCTCAAATGGAAAACCAACATTCTTATTTTTTCGAGGCCCTTTCCTGGGGGCCAAGGGTGGGCCTTTCCGCCTGGCCGTGTGTCCTGTTATCTTAGTAAAAGGCTGTGTTTGTAAAAGAAAGGTGCGGTTGTGATTTGGAGGCTAAGTTAACATGAGTAATACCTCGTGTGTAGGAGTGGCGACACAGTCATGTCAAGGTTGGTTCGAAGCAGCTACATGCTTGGTAAGTGCTTCTCCATCTGCCTTCCAGGTATCTGGCATGGATTTCACTTGACTCGGAGCACATTTCATAATATAGAAACAATCACTCTCACGGAAAGATAGCCTAGATTAACTAAATTATGCATTGTATTACCACAAAGGACAAATATTTACTGCACCGGTTTTTTTGGATAAAACCAGGTGTGGTTACTTACAAAGAAAAGATTAGTAATAATAAGGTGAAAATAATACTTTGTTAACAAGGACAATAGAGAGCAGTTACTGCAGATACAAAGCCGTGAAAGGCAAGTACGTTTAAGCCAATAATTTGAGTACAGGATCAAAGTCATCTCAGAAAATGCCTTTTTTGTTTGTCTAGGCGGCTTTTCTTTTCACACGTTGATTGCTCCAAGTATTAAGGTGTCTTTTTTTCTTTAAGAAAACCAACAATCCCACAGAAATACCTTCTATAAAGCATTTGTTTTGTCTGTGAACTTGGGGTTCTAAAGAATAATGTTGGGCCAGCTCATCTGTCATCTCCTCATTCAATATTGCTGCTCATGTGGGATGTTTTTTCTGTTGTTTAATTCTGTCTACTTTTCAGTGATTCAGGCTGGGGGACTTCTTCATTTCCAAGTGTTTATTTTGGAAACGAAACGCATTTATCAAAGGCCGCACATGCTCTGAAATCACAGCTGGTGCTGCTAACTCTTCGTGACCCTCTTTCACTTTCCCCAAGCGCCAGTTTACAGTAGTCTAATCAGAAACTCATTTTAAGGCCAGGAAGTTAGAAACGCTACAGTTGGGGTGTGCAGTTGTGGCTTGGTCCCGATGGCCCACCCCACTCTTTTTTTTTTCAGTGTTCAAATGCTCTTCAAGTCAAAACTTAGGATTTCCTCTGCAGCCACTGTTAGAAGATGAGGCAGAATTACTTATTGGAAAATTAGCTGTATCAGAAAAATCAGTAATAGGCCTGAAGTCATTACAGGCATTCCCGTTAGTCACACAGACGTGCAGCAATGAATATCTGACTGCATGCAGTGTAGCCCATGGGCAAAGGCATCCTCTGTCTACCAACGTGAGGTAAGCTGAGACTCAGAGGCACAGTACTTTTACTGCAGACAAAGTTGTCTGATTTGTTTTTTCCTCTGCTGCAAACTTATTTTATAAACGTGTCCTCCTGGGTTTAGCTGTTTAATTTATCCCCCAGAAGTAATCTTTCACCAAAAACAGTTTTGACGTGATTGTTAATTACTTTGAGAAGATTTTACGAAAGGTTCTGTTTCTTTGCAACTGAAAGCTGGGCCAAATTGGGTTTCCAAAGCTGGCCGGCCTGTGCTTAGCACGGAGTTAGCCCTCATAATTAGAATCCTCCACACATTTTTGCATGACGTGTGGAGGGACAGGGGTAGATGTTACCTGACTTCGGTATAAGACGTTCTCAGCAGCGTGAGGAGAGAAAATTCTAGTCTTGCTGTACTTCTCTTTACCCCAAGAGACAAGGGTCTTTTTATTATCCGCTCACTTAGTCCTGGTGAAGCTTATCATTGTTGAATACCAGTGGTCCCAATTAGCTGAGTTCTTGAATCTAATAGGAAAAGTAAATCTCGATGTTATTGTCTCCATGAAAGGAGTTTTGTATAAAGGATAACTCAGTTATCAATTATGATAAAGATCGATTGTCACTTGTTTTGTTTGCAGGTGTCTTTAATAAGACTTCCCATAATCCCTTCAGGAAGAAATATTTTTCTCCTTTTAAAAACAGTATTAGCAAAACAGAAAAGCTCTGATCCCGGCCATTGTTGTTGATTCTTTGAGGGACATTTCCCAACATCCATTGTTTAAATGGTTGTCAGGAGGAGTCAAGTGAAACTTGGTAAACAGTGCGGTGACCAGTCCTTCTGACTGTGTGCAGAAGCCTTTCTCCAGAGGATTTGCATTCGATGAGTGGGCTTTTGACAGAGGTATCACCGGGATCATTTTGAAGTATTTGGGCCTGTTGCTATATTAGCAAGCAGAGACTTTTATTAAAGCCACAAAAATGAATTTAACCTGCTCTCAAATAAAGGCCAACAAAAATCAAAATGTAAATTGATTTTTTTTTTTTTTAAGTTGGCTAGGGCTCTGTAAGGATAAACAACCCGGTGGTGTTCTGGGACTCTTAATGGAATCATGTAAACTTAAAATAAACACTATGATGGTAAGCACATAGAATGAAAACTAATTTTCCAAATCAAGTACATTATATTCAATTCATTTTCCCCAATCAACCAAATGTTTAAAACCTGTTAGTTATAACAGCAATCTTCTGGAAATTAATTAGAAGCCTATTAACTCTGCTAGCTGAGCCGAATGAAGAGAGTTGCTCCTTACATTTCTAAATAGGCTCCTGAATTAAAGGAAAGCAAGGTCAAAATGACAATGAGCTTCACTCACCTCATGACTTTGCTTAAGTAGTTGATCTAGTTTTTGGGGTTTTATCTGTGGGGGTGGGGGGGGCACGGGAGGGGGTTGTTAGCTTTTTAAAGGAAATTTTATCTCCTTTGATTCAATCCTCTAATAAGTTTTTAAAAATTAAGTGCTACTCAGATAAAACATACAGGTATTATGAATATTGTCTGTATAAACAATAGCACACTCTCCGTTGCTTGGGAATCTGGAAAAAGAAATGACTTTCAGGCCTCTGGTCTAGCTCGTCAACTATTGGCAAGAGTTTTGTTAGCTCCTTTCGGAATTGAGATAGTAGAAAATTTCCTGTTTGCCTTTGTTTTCAAGTCATTAGCAAAACCTGCTGCTGAATCAAGAGGCCCTCCATTTTGTCTCTCATCAGATTCTTTGGGTCAGAATCCTCATGACTTAGCAGCTCCTCCTATGCTCAGAGAGGCTCACAGAATGTGAAGCCGGCTAAACCTAACAGCTGAGTTTAATTGAAAGAGTTGCGTTTTAAAAGGACTGGGAATTTCCTTGGCGAGAAAAGACCCTTGGTGTTATCTCGCAGGAGATGTGGTCCTTGCTGATCTACATATCATCTAGTTTTCTTGAGCCAGAGAGAACTTGGCAGATTTGTATAAGGAATAGAACATAAACCAAAACCCACAGCTGAGATCTCTTTATGAATAGGGGAGTTAAGCTTTCCACTTGTCAGAATATTCAAAGGAAGACTGTCATGTTTAGCGTTTTTTTCTTACTAAAGATATGCATATGATCATGCTTTTCTGGAGAATTAAAATCGAATAGATAAAGAAATAATGTAATTACATTTATCCGTGTGAACTTTTTAATCCAGAGCATGCATGTTTGATTACTCTTTTTGTGAGACAATAATAGTTTTGTTGGTTTCATAAAAGTTCAGAAATGTGGACTATTGGGTTAGAACTTAATTGTGTTTCCAATTGAGTCTGATGCTGAGGAGTTGAGAGAGACCTGAGGACAGACCCTCCATTTGTGCCATAATGGCGAGAGCTGGTATACTCTGTAGAAGCAAGTCAGAAATCAGTGACAGATTTTATTACTCCACTGACTAAGTGACTGAGGTAAGAAAATTCTGTTTAAAATGTGAGCAAATTTCCTGGCCAGATAGAGGTTATTTACCTAACTTTGTCCCTTGGACTTTTGAACAAAAGATTTGTATTTGTGTGACCATTTGTGGGTTTTTTGTTTTGTTTTGTTTGAATAGTTAGCTGTTCGTATCTATGCTAATAGGAAACAGTGACACACCTAATTTTGAAAATGTCATTTACTGTTGTGCTACCAGAGTGAGAAATCTACAGGAACAGGGGGGCTAATGTGTGGGGTTTTGGAACCTGAACTGACACAGGTGTGGAACAGTAATGAATAAAGATCAATTTTTGATTGCCGAGGCATTTTGGAAGGGTAGGCCAGAAATGAGGGAAGTTTTTGAATATATCATAGGAAAGAAATAATTTATCCAATGTAAAATAACAATGGTCTGCAGGTTCCCCCGGGGTTGCCCTGGGCTTATCAGATAAGTTAGCCAATGGCTGCACCTGGCTTATCAAAGTGTTGTTGAAACATGTTTGCTTTTTCAAAAAGTGTAGCAGCTTTGTGTAGTAACAATATTTTAAAAATCAAGTCATCTGTCAAGCTAGAACGTAGTTCTTCACACATTAAAACTAAATATCTTTATGAAAATAGGGATTGAAATACAAATAGTCTAAAGATCTTCATCTAGATCTCAGACATGAGAAATCATTAAGGGGGAATTCTTTTAATAGGACTTCGGCCTTCAAAACATAATGTATTTGGGTAAACAAACAAGAATATAGAGGCAGAAATTAAAATTAACATTTTTAGGTGTTTGACTTCCTAATACCATAGCACAAATATCAGCAGAATAAACCTACTCTTTTCATTTTCTTAAAATAATGTTTGATTTAAATTAATAAAGATACCATACATATGGAATATTTGTAATGTTTAATAGTATTTTAAATGTAAAATTTTTATTAATGATGAAAATAATTTTAATGATTTAATTTTAATAATACTGATATTTGTAATATTAGATTGGCAGATATGTTGTTTTATGAATATATTTGCAGCTAGACATATAATGGAGAATCTCGGAATTTCTCCCAGAAGGAAAAGATTATTTCTGTTATGTATGTGTATATATGTGTGTGTATATATATATATATATATATACACACACTGTTATGTATTCTGTTATATATCTGTTATGTGGATTTGTAATTTTTTTGATATTTCTCATTCCTTAAATGTCTCCCTTTTTGTTTTTTTCCACCAGTCTTTTACTGAACTCCTACTGTGTGCTGGGGATGTAGGGATGAAAAAAATGAAATGGAGCCTTTATTTTTCATTTATCCAACAAGCATTTATTGAGTGTGTCTTGAGTGCTAGACACCACGTTGGGCTTGGGGATGTGGAGTTGAATGAAATTTAATCCCCCTTTTCCATGAGAGACACACTCCTGGGGCAGACAGATAGGAGGTCAACGATTACAATGCTGTGTGATCAGAGTCATAGTAGGAGGGACACTGTATAGGAGAATGAATAAGGCTTTAGCTTGAGACAAATCTGGTTTCCAGCCCCAGCTCTGCCACTTTTAGTTCAGCCATCTTGAGGAAGATTCGGCTCCTCCAGGTGGAGTCCTGTAGGTAGTTGGAAGTATGTGTCTGGCGTTTGGGAGTCCTGGGGTGAGTGTAGAGCCTGAGTATTCTTTGCTGAGCAGGTAGTAGTAGATTCTGTGAAGATGGATAAAATTGCCCAGAGATAGTGAAACATTTTTAGGGGCCAAGATCAGAACCTTATGGAAGCCTCGATATTTAAAGAGAGTGAACAGAGAACCCAAGCAGGAGACACAGAATGAACAGCAAGGAAGAGAGGATGAAAACTGGTGTTGAGTTAAACCAAAGGAGGACAGGCATGTTAACTGCAAAGGAGAGGGTAAGCGGAGGGTTGGCAGTTGGATTTAGCTGTTAGGATGTATCTAGTGACCAGCCGGAGCAGGTTTAGGATAGAAGGAGGTCAGTTTGCAAAGGCTGAAAAGCCAAGAGGAATGGAGGAAGTTGAGGTGAAGGAGCATAGGCCCATTTGAAATGTAGGCTCTGGGGAGGCGTCCTGGGTTGTTTGGGTTTTTTAGTTTGTGTGTCAAGGGGATGTGTGGTGGTGGTGGGTGGTATATGCCTTCTGCCTCCTTCCCGCCGATAAACAAGGATTAGCGTTAAGGTCCTGGGGCACAGTGATGAGTAAGGCATGAAGCGCCACCCTCATGGATCTCCACCAGCCCCCCAATGGTGGGAAATGTCCAGAAATTCATCCTTTGCTGAGTTTGGAATCCTGACATCGCTGAGTGCCACAGAGGAAGTCTTGGAAGACAAACTGGTTGTGGGGACTAGAGGCAATTAGGGAGCATGGTCCAGGAGGTGGGCAGAACTTCTAGGAAGTGACCTTTGATCCAAGATGAGAGGAAGAGGCCACTGTGGATGGTGAGGTGGGAAGTGCTGCCGGAAGCCAAGTTTCCACTTGGGACCCACTCTTTTCTCTCTGTCATCAGCTGGGAGTAGGGTCAGAAAGGGGAATGAGCTTGAAGACAGTTGTTCAGCTTTTGTTTTAAAGGATATAGTTAGTGCCAAGTGTGTTCAAATTCATTCTTGATAATTTTGTTCATCCTTAGTATATTTCATAAACCTTAAAAAATACTTATTTTAATTTTTGTTACTTCTAAAGTGTTTATTCTGTATACTTTCCCTCAGCTGATTCCTTCTTATTGCCTTAAATGAGATCTCAGATAATTTATTGAACATTTTCTAATTGTAAGAAAGGCCCGTCTTTTATTATTTGTTTCTTCTGTCTCTGCCTTATGAATACCGTGGTCCGTGGTTAGCCTGCCCATGATCCTCTGAGAGCAGCAGATACCTTTGTTCTGGGCTTTCAAGTGTCAGTACATTAGCTTATTTTGGAACTTAAGTATATTTTCTTCTCTGAGCCAGAGACTCTCATGTCACAGAACGTGAGACTCTTGAAGGGATCATCGGATTCTGGCTTCCTCCATGAGTGGCTGTGGAGCAGTCCCCAACACTAAAGCAGGGACTCACAATCTTTTCTCACACTGCTACACTATCTTAGAATATATATCTAAATAGATTTGTTTTTCTTTGCTTGCCAGTGATTTGTGTTACAGAGGAGCCCAGGCTTAGAGAGTAAAATTCAAATTTCCTAGCCCTTAAATCTAATCTCTACAACTCCTGGAAAATAACTTTACATGCCCACTAGACTGACTGCTGATGCACTCCGGTGTGTGTATGTGTATTTGCACATCTTTAGCCCATTCTCACATGTACCCTCTTAATTCTTCATGCTTTAAGGATCAGCAGAAGCCTTTCTTCCCCATCAGTGAAGCTTTCCTTGACCGCTCTGTTCTGCAGTAAAACAATCTCCATGCCCTACAAAAAACCAGGGATCCTGTGACAATGGGCCAAATGCTGTGCTGAGTGTGTTTCATTTAAACCTCACAACCAGCCAGTCAATATTTATTGAGCGCTTCTGTGTGCCAGGCACCTTGCTGGGACTTGGTGTGTGAGCAGGGAACCAGGTATCAACTTCCAAGAATTTACATTCCGGTGCAGGAGACAGATAGTGACCAGGTAAATTTATAAGGTAATTCCAGTCGACTGCGAGTGCATTAAAGGACGAAAGTGTTTGCGGGTGACTTCGGGGCCTGCTTGAAACATGGTGGTCAAGGAAGTGGTGACACTTGAGTTTGAAAAATAAGATGGGAACAGCCATGCAAAAGGATTTGGGGGCAGGTGAGCGGGGGAACGTCTGAGGAGGAAGAGCTACAGAAGCTCAAGATGGGAACAAAGTGGCATGTCCCCGGAGGAGAGAACGCTGAGCAGTGAACAGAGTGGAGAGAAAAGGAAGAAGAGGCTTGAGATGGAGGCAGGGCTGGACCACAAAGGCTGCCCGGGTTAAGGGGTCAGGGCTCTAGGTGCAGTGGGAAACCACTGGAACATTTTAAACGAAAGAGGAACATTGTGCTCACGTTTTAGATCGGAAATAAAAGTATATTTTATGCTTCTCATAGGTTTTAAAAAAATTTCTTAAAATGTTTTAAATCTTCACTATGTGCATAATCCCTTATAGGCAGGGCTCCAGGGCTGTATTCTGTGTTATGCCCTCACCCACTGCACAGCTTCATAAACCCAGGGAGATCAGTACTTAGCATTTCAGTCATTGAGCTCATGCAAACCGTATTGAGTCAGTCCACAGACGGGAAAGTGGTTCCGTGCAGGCAGGGTGGGCATCTCATCCTTCTAACAACCCACCCTTTAAGGCAGTGGCTCTCAACAGCAGGTTGCACCTAGCTGGGTTAATATGAAAAAATAAGGGTGATGTAGGGTGTTTTTCACAAAGCTGAATTTACTCAGTTTTTCTGTTTGGATGTCTTGATTTTTTAAATACAGTGGAGCGGCTCTTACCCAGGAGTTCTGAAGTCAGCACATAAAGTGAAGTCTTTTGTAGTCCAAATTACCCATAAATAACAGTAATCCTACCTAACACTTAGTGACTGCTTCCTTGGTGCCAAGCCTCGTTTTAAATCCTTTATTTGTGTAATCTCTCATTTCATTTTCCTGGTAACCCCATGTGGTACACACAGTTGCTGTGCTGTTTTCACAGATGCAGGAAATGAGGCCCAGAGAAGTTACATAGTTTGTCCAGGATCACACAGCTAGTAAGTGATCCGTTGGAGATTTTTATTTTTACATTTTTGAGTTATACTCATTATGCCCGTGAGGGAGAAGCAAACTGCCCCTTCCCGTGTTTTGATCCCCCCAGAGTATCGTTATTGGTGGAGGTCCCAGGTGGAATCTCTAATAATCATCAGATTATTTGTCATCTGGTGCCTGCACCTCCTCCCTAGCAGAAGTCATAGAAGTGCTCATATGATATGACCCCAGGGCATTTGAGATACCAACCTTTGTAAAATTGTGGTAGTAGCCTTTTTCCCCCTGTCTTTAGAATTAAAGGTGGAAAAACTACTTTTCTTCTCCAAAAATGCTTTTGGAAATTTTTGCTGGTTGTCCAATCTAAGAACTACTATTTTCAAGAACTTTCTTCCTTGGCTTTGTGATAAGCCTGGTCTCAAACCCAAGTACCAGAGAAACTGTGACTGTTTTTTAGGCATGAGCATAGTTGCACATTTTTGATGCCCTTTTGTTCGGGTTATGACATATATAACTCTGTAGTAATGCTGTGTAAACAAGAAAGAAGAATTGTGCTGTGACGAAAGCAAATGCATATTTCTTGAGATTTTGTTTGAAAATAGAAGCTTAACTTTATATTAAAACTTTATGAGCAGTGGATGATTCTACACTGTCCTAAAATTGGTAATTGGAAATGCGTTCCTTATAGAAAATGACTTAAGTGTACTAAAGTCAAATTGTTAAATTTAAATACTAAAAATAATGTATTAACTGCATATCATATATCATTTTATTTAAAAAAAAAAGCCACTTTATGGTTTAATTAAACTCAATGTCCAAGTAGCAGTTTGAATTTTGAATACTCTGAAAAACTATCAAGAAAGCATCTAAACTCCCAATCCCAAGATTTTATATTGTAGATGGTAGCATTCTTTTCTGTGAAGATAGGAGTTCTGATATGTTTGCTTTCAGGCAACAGAGCTTGTCAATGCTTTATTATATGTATATTATATGTATATGTGTTTATTATATGTATATGTGTGTGGACGTGTGTAGCATAAATACACAGGCAAGGAGCAATTACACTGTGGATATGTAACCCTTTCAAATCAAGTAGCTTGATGCCCATCTTAAACTGTAAAGCTAGGAAGATAATGTCTGTGGCTAGAACATGGGGTTTATGTAGGGCTCTAGGCAAAGCAGGGTCTCCATTTTAAACAGCCTTTGAAACTTGTCTCAGGAATTCATATTTGAATGTACAGACAATTGGCCCCATCCAAGGTCTTTGAGCATGTAAGTGACCGCTCACCATGTAAGTTTAAGGGAAAACAAGAATGTGTGTGTGTTTCTCTCTTCTTTGAAGATGTTATCATTCCCAGTTGGGGGACCTTACTGAAAATCAGCAAGGCTGATATCCTGGTTTGTGTCACATACGCACAGTAGTTGCCCCTGAATTGTGCCCATAGTTGCTTCCTGAAAATGATCTTGATGTTTTCAGATTTCTCTCTATATGTGGTCTCCTGAAAAAGTCTTTGTGGCAGAGGACTTCCTCCTCCTCCTTGTTGGCTCTAGCCAGCGTCTGCACCAGCGTCTCAGGATTGGATAGCAGGCCCCCTTGTTCTGTGATGGGATTCAGCGAGGCTTCACTGGGCTTTTCACTATGCTTTCCCAATTCATTTCAGTGTATGGCAATGCTGGGGCCCCCAGGTTTATTGGAAACCTGACAGTGATTCATGATCTGATTCATTCTATGAGGCTTTCTGTTTTTAGGAGAATTATGGATGAAGCTAGTGAAACCAGTGGTGTTGCTAATATCATAGCTTTATACACGTTTGAGTGAACCTGAAAGTTAAGACGTTAACTACAAACTTGTCCTTGAACCTCTAGAGGTAAATGTTAGCCTTTGCTTGTTTCTTAATTCCCTTGCTAATAAGTGCTCTAGATGGGATGGCGGAGTCAGCAACCTCTCTGATTGTTTAATCGTTGCTTCATTTTCACCTGCTTCTGCATTACATGGTCCTCTCCCTTCCCTCTGTAAACGTGCTTCTGGTGGCTGCCTCTGGTGTGCCCACACTTTCTGCTCCAGAACTCAGCCTTGTTATCTTTCCTTAGTGTCAGTTGTGATTCTCCCTAAACCTGTTCATGCTACCTGCCCTTGTTGTAATTCCACGACAGTACTCATCACCTGAACTGAAAAAATAGGAACGCCAAGTGGAAGAGTTATTTGCTTGCCAAGTGGAATGCTTTGAAAAGACTTAATAAAGTCTTCACTTAAAAAACAAAAAAGGGCAAAAAAGCTAATTAAGTATGGATGAGATAACAAATGAGTGGGGTAGGGGGAGGAATTGGAGAAATATAGGAGAATTCTGTGCTCAGAGCTTCCCAAGTGTCTTAGAAGTCGTAGATGATGCATTACAGCTATGATTTATACCAAGAAGACTATGACAAACTCCAACACCAGACCTTGTATATGCTTTTAAATTAAAGCAAAACTTTAGGATTTTGTATTAGTTATTATTAGTTCAGATCGCAGCAGCTAGGAGGGCTTCTTCTATAACCTTGCCTGCGGAAGTTGAGGACAGCTTCCCAGTGATTCCTGAACCTCGGTGTGGGAGGAGGGGACACAGATGGCAGGAAGCCCAGGAGAGCACAGAAGGTTTTCAGGGACACCATGGTGTAGAGCAGCTGGATCATGAAGTCTGAGATCAGGCATCCGAGGAGATACAGATGCATAGGCACAGAGGGAGAAGATCACAGGAAGACTTACGTCTCAAGCACAGGAGTGTGAATTTGGAGTGTTGAGTGGAGGGCTATGACAAGAAAGAAAAGACCACCAGAAGGATGGAGTTTTGCCGACATAGGGAAGACGGGAAGAGACACTGGTTTGGCCAAGTTTCCGCTTGGTACATCCGGGTAGTGATGCCAAGTGTAGCTAATGAAAACTTTTGATTCTGGATAGTAGGTCCACACTGCAGGATAGTCCATCCCTTCAGGCAGTGTCATTCATAAAGCCGTATCCCAACACAGGGGGCAATCGTGTGTTCGAACACCATCATGGATGTTTTTTACACCAGCTCTAATAGCTGCCAGTTATGTTGCCTGTCCAGTCAAATGGTAGCTGCTGGCACATTGGAGCTGTTCGTAATTCCCAAGGAAGAAGGAAGGCAGCATTAAAAAACTAATTTATGTAGTCTATTTAGTGCATTTCTACCTGAGAATGTGAGCACCCTGAAAATGGTTTTTGCAGATGCTCTTGGTTCCCTAGGAAAAGCTTCATATTTTAATGGTGTGAGGGTTGAGTTTGCTCCTGTAAATATGATTATGTGTTAATGGATATCATTTCTAATGTAAATAGCTTTAAAGTATCACGGAGTGCTGGAGAGGGAGGGCCTTGCTGCAGTCTCCCTTTCTAAGTCTGAATCCTAGGCTCTACCTCTTACTGTCTCTGTCCCCCAAGAGCCCCATATTCCTTATCTAGAAAATAGAGAAAATATTAACGACTTCATAAGAGTTATTAGGATAAAATGAAGTCATTTTAATGAAATTCTTAACATAACCTCTAAGTACATGTTAAGTACTAAATAGTGGGTAGTTATTTTTAAAACAGTATATATATTTTTAAGGAGGAGAAATGGTCTGATGGTGGCATTATGTTGCATTAAAGTAATTGTCACACACAGTTTTCAGGCCTATAAATATCACCATGTGAGTTCGCACGCATCACGGAGATTCGGTGTTATCCTGGAAGATTTTAACGGGTATTTTCCCATGTAGACTCACAATCAGAATCAGTTGTTTTCAAAATAGACCGTTGAGCACTAAATATTTCATGTTCACGTGACTTCCGTACAATTTCTGAAACCTTTGACGTCCCAGATAACGTTCAGTCAGGAGTCTCAATTATGTGGAATTCTTGCCATTAAAATCATCACCTCCAGGATGTCTTCCTACTGGCAAAACAAGTGAAAGTGAAGGTAAGAGGCGGAAGTTGGATTTAGGCATTTTAATATTTTTTTTAGCATTTGAGATTGCTTGAGCATGCAAACTTGCACACAGCTGCCCTCAGCAAAATGCTGTAATTTATTGAGGAAAACTGAATTGCAAAACCTTTCTTCCCCACACACCCCTCATCAGGGGAAAAAAAAAAATCAACAGCTTGACTGAGCTTAAATAACTGACTTTTCATATCCTTTCATGGAACACAAAGAACTAATCCTGAGCCTACTTGAGCCACCAATGCAGGCCGTGGTGGAGACCACCATGGAACGTGTCATTCCCTCCTCACCACACACAAAACACATTGACTGCAGCTTTATCAAGTGAAAATGCCTGAGAAAAAGAAAATGTGAAGGAGGTGTCCTCAGTCATTTTTTTTCCAGAGAGGGAGCGCAAAAGAAAGAGCTGCTGCATCTGGGTATTGAGAACAAAACAATCCTAAGACTTGGGTATAATAGGGTGGGTCACTTGCTTTTATAGAAGCAAAAGAGTGGAACTGCCTTTACTTGTCTCAGTACCACTGACCCTTGCATTTCATTGTGTAGCGATGTCAGGGAAAGTGTGTAGAAAGCATTCCAGCCTCTTTCACTGAACAATGACTTTGTCATTTTGAGATTTCTATGGTGTGTTGACCCCTTCCCCCACGCCCTCCCTCAAATCCCCATTGGACAAAAGAGACTGCCTTGCCCTCATTGGAAGGATCTCTGTTTTACTGACTCCTTAAAAGTAAACTCCTCCATTTTAACCGAGACACAGTGTTTTCATGCTTTTGAAATCAACAAAAGCGTTTTAGTCAGAGCATTTGCAAGGATGGAATATTCCGTAAAAATGCCAGTTGTAGAGATGATTCATGTAAACTGCCAAGTTAAAGTGGGTTTCCTTGTTAGTGGAAGGGAGACTTGACAATATAGGTTACTAGAAATATTTACCAACACTTGACCCTCAGGTTTCTGCGATCGGGTGATGGGGTTCACACAAGCCCACTCTTAGGATTCCTTTACCTTTCTTTTTTTGATGAAAGGTGAGATGGTTGGTTTTTTCCAGTGTGATAGTTAGCACACTTAGAAAGCACCATCAACATCAGCATGGTGACAGTTAATCACCAGGGACTCTCCCAGGCTGGCAACCCGTGTTCCAATTTGTCTGTCCCAGCATGTGTGCTCCAATGATAATGTTTGTACTTTAACAAGAAGCTAATTAAGACCTAAAGGAAAAAAAAAAAGAAATTTTTATCAAGCCTAGTGGTATTGTGCAGAGGATAGAACTTTACGTTATGGGACTATTGAATGATGTTCATTGCAGAGCAATAGTGGCCACTCATGGGGCTTTCTCTCCTTGCCATCTTACATCTTTAGGAATGACACAATGGACAGTTGTTACTAGAGAGAGGAAAATGTCTAAATATTTACTTACATTGAGGAGCTTTAGAGTCTCCCTATGCTGTTCTTGATGACATTCAATTTTACCTACCTCATGAGTTTTCTTGATAAGATGAAGAAAGTGATGGGCTGGAGAACTTGCTTCAGTTTTAGTAAAATCTTACGCTTGCTATTTTATGTATGGATGTATCTCTTAAATCTGATGGAAAACATGATTAATTATAATTATACTGTCGTGTGGTATCTTCTGCTCATGAGTTTCATGACTCACTTGTTTCTTGCAGCCTTTTCTCTGGGTTCATTGATTTAATATTCTCTGATTGTCATCTGCATTGAGTCTTGAAACAGTTAGTCAGCTCTAGCCTCAAAGCGAAGGGCCACCACCCTATGAGAGATATGTCAAATGTGGCTCAGGACCCGCTTTTTGTCTGTGACACACAGGCTGGTTACCATCAGCCCTCATGTGTGACTCCACACTTCCCTACCCCCAGTGCACCCAAAGAAGTCACCATGTAACACTGTGGCTGTATTTTACACATTGCCAACACCTGGCTGAGCATGACCTAAGGAATGGGAGTAAAATTCTGGTGTCATAATCTTTTTTTTTTGGCCTATTTATATTTTTATTGAGGTATCGTTTACATACAATATAGTCAGTTTTTCCTTTTAGTTTGATGAGTTTTGGTAATTGTGTACATCCCTGTGACTACCACCTAAAACAACATATAGAACATTCCTGTTACCTCAAGGGCTCTTGCCACTTTGCAGTCAAATTCCACACCCCCCACACTTCTCCCAGATATCTGTCAACATAGATCAGTTTTCCTGTTCCTGGGCTACGTATGTGTAAATGGAATCGATACAGTACATGTTTTTCTGTGGCTGCCTTCTTTTGCTTGACATGTTTTCAAGATCCATCTATGTTGCATGTTTCATTTTTTTTTCTGAGTGATATTCCGTTATATGAAGATAGCACAATTTGTTTATCTGTTCTCCAGTTGATGGGCATTTCGATTGTTGACAGTTTTTAGCAGTGAAACCTCTTGTATTTGTATGGACATAGGTTTTCATTTCTCTTGGATCAAATACGTAGAAGTGGAATTGCTGGGTCATAAGATATGTGTATGTTAACTTAAAAAATTATCGTAAAATTTTTCAAAATAGTTGCCACCATTTTACACACCCACCAGGAATATATGGGAGTTCCAAACATTGCTAATCATCAGGGAAATGCAAATCAAAACCACAGTGAGATACCACCTCACACCTGACAAAATGCCTGTTATCAAAAAGACAAGGAATAACAAGTGTTGGTGATGATGTGGAAAAAAGGAAACCCTCATGCACTGTTGGTGGCATTGTAAGTTGGTGCTTCCACTATGGAAAACAGTATGGAGGTTCTTCAAAAATTAAAAATAGAACTACCATGTGAGCCAGCAATTCCACTTCTAGGTGTATATCTGAAGAAAACGAAAACACTAGTTCAAAAAGATATATGCACCTCTATGTACACTGCAGCATTATTTACAATGGCCAAGATGTGGAAGCAACCTAAGTGTCCATCGATAGATGCATGGATAAAGAAGATGTGGTATGTGTATAGAATGGAATGTTACTCAGCCATAAAAAAGAATGAAATCTTGCCATTTGTGAGAATTTGGATGGACCTAGAGGATACTATGCTAAGTGAAATAAGTCAGATAGAGAAAGACGAATGCCACATGATTTCCCTTATGTGTAGAACCTAAAAAACAAAGCAAACAAAACAGGAACAGTCCTATAGATACAAAGAACAAACTGGTGGTTGCCAGAGGAGGGGGATGGGGGAATGGGTGAAACAGGCAAAGGGGATAAGGGATACAAACTTCCAGTCATAAAATAAACAAGCCACCAGGATATTGTGTACAGTATAAGGAATATAGTCAATAATATTGTAATAACTTTGTGTGGTGACAGACGGTAACTAGACATAGCATGGTGATCAGTTCAAAATGTACAAAAATATCGAATCACGATGTTGTAAACCTGAAACTAATATTATATGTCAATTATACTTCAATAAAAAAATGGGAGTTTCAGTTGCTCCACATCTTTGCAACATTTAGTGTTGTCAGTCTTTTTGATTTTAGCCTTTCTCGTGGGTATGATTGATCTCAGTCTGGTTTTAATTTGCATTTCTGTGGTGATTAATAACATTGAGCTCTTTTTCACGCATACTTATTGGCCATTCAGATATCTTCTTTTGTGAAATAATGCTTCAGATCGCTTGCTGGTTTTTAAAACTTTAAAAAATTGCTTCTATTGTTTATGTATATATTTTTTAATACTAGTTTTTTAATATGTGTTTAATACTAGTCCTTTGTGAATATTTCCTTACACTCTGTGGCTTGCCTTTTTATATTCTTAATGGAGAGCAAATTTTAATTTTGTTGAAGTCTAATGTTTACCTTTTTTTTTTTTTTTTTTGGTAGTTCATGTTTTTTGTGTCCTAAGAAATCTTTGCATATCCTTAAGAGGCGTGAAGATACTTCCCTGTTGTTCTATCTTTTTAAAAATTGATACATCTTGCATTAATTTTTGTGTATGGAATAAGGAGTTAGTGGTTGAGGTTTTTTTTTTTTTCCAATTATTCTACCTGTGTTTGTTAAAAAGACTTTTATGCATTGAACTCACTTGGCGCCTTGGTTAAAAATCATTTGACTGTATGTGAGCAAGTCAGTATCCGTATACTTCAGTATTTTGTTCCACCAATGAGTTTATCTATCCTTTTACCAATACTGCAGTCTTGGTTATTGTACATTTTAGTGAGACTTGAAATCCAGTAGCTTAAGTCCTCTAACTTTGTACTTTTTTGTCCAGATTGTTTTGATCACACTAGATCCTTTACTCTTCTGCATAAATTTTAGAAGGCTTTTAATTTGTTTTTTTAATAAAAACCTGCTGGAATTTGAATTAATATTTCCTTTTAGCTGTAGATCAATTTGAGGAGTCTGTGAATTTTAACAATATTGTGTCTTTCAATTATGAACACAGTTTATCTCTATGCTTATTTAGGTGTTCTTTAATTTTGGAAGTGTTTTTTAGTTTTTAGTATAGACATCTTACACTCTTGGTTAACTGTATTCCTGAATATTTCATGTTTTTAAATTCTTCTTATGGGATTTTTTCTTTTTTAAAGATTTTATTTTTCCTTTTTCTCCCAAAGCCCCCCAGTGCATAGTTGTGTATTTTTAGTTGTGGGTCCTTCTAGTTGTGGCATGTGGGATGTCACCTCAGCATGGCTTGATGAGCAGTGCCATGTCCACACCCAAGATTTGAACTGGCGAAACCCTGGGCCGCTGAAGCAGAGCGCATGAACTTAACCACTCGACCATGGGGCCGGCCCCCCATTTTTTTTTTTTTTTTAAAGATTAGGGGATTGTTTTTAATATCATTTCCCAATTTCTTGTTGCTAGTATATAGAAATACAATTGATTTATGTATATTGGTGTTGTGCCTTCGAGCTTATGAATTCACTTTGCATTTCCTGGAATTAGTGATTTTTAAAAAAAATCTGTAGAATTTTCTGCATGCAGTATCATATCAGCTGTGAATAATGACAGTTTTACTTCTTCATTTCCAGTATTTATGACTTTTTTTTTTTCCTTTTCTTGACTTGATGCTGTGGCTAGAGCTTTCTGTATAATGTGAATAGAAGTGATGAGGTAAGACGTTCTTGTACTCTTAGGGCAAAATCTTTCAATATTTTTCCATTAAGAATGATGTTAACTGCAGATTTTTGGGTAGATATCTATTATTAGATTGAAAAAATTTCCTTAAATTCCTAATTTGCTGAGAGTTTTTGCTTTTTTAAATCAAGAACAGATGTTGAGTTTCGACAAATATTTTCTCTAAATCTCTTCAGATAATAACATGATTATTCACCTTTACTCTTTTAAATGTGGTGAATTATACTGATTTGCAGGTTAAATTAACCTTACCTTCCTGGAATAAACTCCATGACGTAGCATCTTTTTTTATGTACTGCTCTATTCAGTTTGCTGATATTTTGTCAAGAATTTTTCTGTCTGGGGAAATGCAAATCAAAACTACGCTAAGATATCACCTTACACCCATTAGAATGACAAAAATATCTAAAACTAATAGTAACAAATGTTGGAGAGGTTGTGGATAAAAAGGAACCCTCATACACTGCTGGTGGGAGTGCAAACTGGCGTAGCCACTATGGAAAACAGTATGGAGATCCCTCAAAAAATTAAAAATAGAACTACCATATGATCCAGGCATCCCACTACTGGGTATTTATCCAAAGAGCTTGAAGTCAGCAATCCCAAAAGTCCTATGCACCCCAGTGTTCATTGCAGCATTATTTACAATAGCCAAGACATGGAAGCAACCTAAGTGCCCATCAACAGACGAATGGATAAAGAAGATGTGGTACATATATACAATGGAATACTACTCAGCTGCAAAACAGAACAAAATCATTCCATTTGCAATAACATGGATGGACCTTGAGGGAATTATGTTAAGTGAAATAAGCCAGCTAGATAAGGATAATCTGTGTATGACTCCACTCATATGAGGAATTTAAAAATATGAACTAAGAACAGTTTAGTGGACACCAGGGGAAAGGTGGGGTGGGGGGTGGGCATAAAGGGTAAAGTGGTGCACCTACAACACGACTGACAAACATTAACATACAACTGAAATTTCACAAGATTGTAACCTATCATTAACTCAATAAAAAAAAAAGAATTTTTCTGTCTTGTTCATGAGACATATTGGTCTGTAATTTGCTTTTCTTGAAATATTTTGTCAGCTTTTAGTATCAGAGTTATGCTGGCCTCATAAAAAGAAATGGTAAGTGTTTCCTCTTTGTGATGGGCAGTTTCATGTGTCAGCTTGGCTAGGCTACAGTCCTGTCATTCAATCAAAAAATAATCTAAGGGTTGCTGTGTAGATATTTTGTAGATGTGGTTAAAGTTCATAATCAGTTGACTTTAAGTAAGGAAGATTATCCTAGATGATCTGGGTGGGCCTGATTCAGTCAGTTGAAAGGCCTTAAGAGCCAAGACTTCCCTGAAGAAAAAAATTCTGCCCATGGATAACAGCATCAGCTCCTGCCCAAGGGTTCTGGCCCGCCCTGAGTTCCAGCCTGCCCTGTGGATTTCACACTTGTCTAGCCAAGTTCAGTTGTGAGGTATTATCCTTTTTATATTGTTAGATTGAGTGTATTGGTGTGTTTCTTAGTGTTCCTAAGATAGTTTGGTTTCTAATTTTTCTTTTAATATCTTTGTCTGGTTTTTATATCGTGATAATGCTGGACTCAGATTCTCTGGAAGAATTTGATAAAACTCTTTCGTACAATCTACCTGCCAAGCCATCTGGACCTAAAGTCTTTTCTGTGGGATATTTTAAAATTATGGATTGAAATTCTTAAATTGATATGGAATTATTCAGATTTTCTATTTCTTCTTATGTCAGTCTGTCATTTTTTCACAAAATTTACGTTTTGCATTAAAATTTTTAGATTTATCAGCACAATGTTTATTATACCCTCTTTTTAATACCTGTTGTATCTCTTGTGTTTCCCCCTTTTAATTCATAGTAATGGTAATTTTCCCCTCTTTTTTTCTTGATCAGTCACCGTAGGAGTTTATTAATTTCATTGCTGCTTTCAAAGAACAAAGCTTTGGGTCTGTTGATTTTCTTCTTGGAAGTTTGTCTTCTGTTTGGTTAATGTGTGCTTTTCTCTTATTTCCAGTCTTCTGTATACTTTAGTATGATGTTATTTTTCTATCTTAAGGTAGATTTTTAGACCATTGACTTTTAGCCTTTCTCTCTCTCTTTTTTTTTTAGCTTTATTTTTTTAGAGCAGTTTTAGGTTCACAGCAAAATGAAGAGCAAAGATTTACCATGTACCCTTTCTTTTTTTAAAAAAAAAATTTAGAGCTATAAATTCACCTCTAAACACTTTAATTGCAGCCCTCAAATTTTCATATTAGATTTTAATTTTCTTTTATATCAAAATACTTTCTAATTTTACTGTAATTTCTTTGAACCAGATGTTATTTAGAAGTGTATTACTCTATTTCCAAACATATAGTGACTTTCTAGTTACCTTTTTGTTAGTGATTTCTTGTTCAGTCCACTTAGGTCAAAATATATTCTGTCCTTACTATGAATACGGATTTGTCTATTTCTCCTGGGTTTTGTCAGATTTTGCTTTATAAATTTTGGAGCTATGTTGTTAGGTTTATATAAATTTAGAATTTTTTTTTCTTTTTTTTTACTATCTTCTGGGTAAAATGGCCCTTTATTCTTATGAAATGTTTTCCTTTATTTCTAGGAACCCTTCCTAACTTAAGCTTCTGCTTATAGTGGTATAGATAGATACTCCAGCCTTCTTTTGGTTAGTGTTTTCTTGGCGTACCATTTTCCAACCTTTTATTTCCACCTTTATTTTTAAGGCGTGCCTTTTAAAAGTAGCATATGGATGGACTCCAGCCCTAAATTTTGTAAGCTCTAACACTGAGAAAAGGTAGAAAGGAAGCTGTTGATAGTGAGATATGCTGAACAGGAAGGAAGGACGGAGTACACTACCTTTCCCTGCTGATTTCTGTTGTGTTGGTTAACAAATTGTAAACCAGACACCACCCTTCATTCTTCAATGGACTTAGCTGTAACTCAGGCTTAAGAGCTAACTGAAGGATACACAAGTCCCAGAGCTGGTGTGGATGTGAAAAGATTGGAGACAACCAAAGGAGAAAAGAAAGGAGTGATTCCTATATCTCAAGGAAAGGGCGAGGTTAGAAAAGCATAATCTTAGAGTTTGTATAGATCTCTTCATACAAATAAGACACACTAAAGTTCCATAAAGTTCTGATTTAACAGAGTTAACTGAGTTGAGTGAAGTCAGAAGAAACAGAGGTGAAAAAAGGAGGGATCTGGGAACCAGAGTTGGTCTCTGTACTCCCCGAGACATGCGTGGTGCCATATCAGAGTGTAACTTACACTTGCAGACTCAATACCAGCTAGGTCCCTATTAATTTAGGAACTTACATCTAAGGCCTTCCATATTTTTCCCTTTGGTTCTATTTATCATGTAATTAAAGGGTAATGAGTATGTTACGATAGGAATTACATTTTATTTCTCTTAATACTTTTAGAGTTTTGTATAGCCTGTTAAAATTTTATTGCCTCCACAAGAATCTTGTATTAGCCAGCAGCACAATCTATGTGATAGTCATTTTGTTGAAAGGTTATTTTTTAATCTCATATTTTCTAGAATAAATAGGTACAAGAATCTCTCCTACACTGACATTAGTAAACAGCTCGCTGATCAAAAACTTGGCATAATTTTTTTCTCTCTCTAAATCAGAAGAAAATCTTACCGTGTTCTCTTTCCAAGAAGTGAATCTTGCTTTGTTTATTGCACTTAAGTCATATCTTCGGCAAAATCAGTAATCGTTTAAGGCAATTTGGATGATTTGTACTTATCACAACTTGGAACAGAATTCTTAAGAGTCTGACTGACAGCAGAATTAAAAGCTTTGAAATTCCTTTGGGGTGTTAGCAATCTTAATGATCCTGATTCTATTTTTTAATACTGTAAACAGATAATAAAAGTACTATCTCCTGATTGTGGCCTTATGATTAAATACGTATTTCACTTTGTGCCTTATATGAGAGCAAGCAAGAAAGAGTTCAAATAAGAATTGAGTGAGCCAAAAGTATGGATGACATTTATTTGCATAAAATAAGAATACATTTTTACTGCTGTTTATAGAAAACATGTTTTTTGGCACAAGCTTCACAAAGACTATCATGAACAGACTCCCATGGAATTAAGTTTAAAGTAAATTGTGAGTGGATACCTAGGAATTCCTGCAACTGTAAGCAGTTTGGTAGTTAAATGCCAAACAGACAAACAGGTCCTCGTGTTTAAAATTGTGCTCGTGAAGGAACTATGTTAAAATCTGTAGTGCTGGAATACGATGTTAATTCTAGAGGAAGACACTTCCTGGGGGAGATTTTAATGTTTTTACCACCATCCGAATACAGATATTGAACATAAATACTCAGCATCATTTTGTGTCCTTAGGTTTTATGCATTTATTAAAATTAAATTTGGTTCTTTTTTTTCCTTCATGTCATTTTGCTTTCTGGGCTAAGAGCTCATCTTTCTTATGAAACTGGGGTTTTTTTCTTATTTAAAAAACAATTTTTAAATCAAAACGTGTTAGTGTGTCCTATTAGCAAGCATTTTAAAGAGCTTTTTAATGATCAGCTCTGCGGGCTGAACAGGCTATTAGCCTCTAATTAGCTGGGAGTCTGGGACTGGTCACCTCATGGAAGAGACCAGATACAACCACCAGAAACCCAACAAAACTAGAACCTGCAGTCAAAAGGGAAAATATATAAAATAGTATATTTAGGTATTAATTTTGTCTCAAATATGAATCCTGTCTGTATATGGGATACAATATCCTGCAGAAATTAAAAGAATAGGCTTGGAGTCAAAAGGACTCTGAATGATCTCACTTCAGGCAAATTATTAAACTTCTCCGAGATCAGTTTCCTCCTTTGTAAATGGAGATGATAATCCCTCCTACTCAGATTTGATGTGAGAGTGAAATTAAATAATGCATGTAACATACTTCAGAGGTTGGACACATGGCAAGCCTCATGAAATATTGTCCATTATTGGTATTTGGGAAGGCGGGGCAATTGTACCTTTCTTTGGTTGTCAACTAGCTCTAGAGAATTGTGGAATTTCTTCAGCATTATGAGGAAATTTGCTATTGCCACTAGCAATAAAGCAGTGTCTTATTTTTCAAATTTTTTAATTGGGTGGTTTTGAAAACAAAACAATTAACATGTTTCATTAGCAGTATTTTCTTTTCCTTTATTGCTTTTGTGTACCTTTTTAACAGTTCACTTAGTGTGGTTTGTCAGAAACAGCTGCTCACAGGACAGCATCCTTTCTGAGGATGAAAGGTGTACATTCGACATCCCTTCCATGGGTGGTGGCGAGAGGGTCCTCTCCCTTCGTCATCCTAACATCCAAATCAGGATGCTTGCTTACCACCTGGAGTGGACACAGTTGAGTTTCCTGGGATTCACTAGCGTGCAAAATCTAGCTCTTGTATTTTTCTTGATATTTACATACACGTTCTTGATGTATTAAGTGTAAAATGTCCAATTGATCTTCTCTTTGGGATATATTTGAATAATCTGATAAGCAGGCATTTGGTTGGTTTTGTTGATTCAGAGGTCCACCGCCTTTTTCCTTAGACTCCCAGAAATGCTCAGCAATTTCAGAGCAAGTAAGTCTTCACTAAGAAGCAGCAAGGCTTGAGACAGAAAAAAGGATATGGAATAAGAACAGAAACATCTAAAGAAATGCTTCCATTTCCCTAAGGTTATCAATCTTTTGGAGGCCCAGAATTGAGGAAAAAAAATATGGAGAGGACAGAAATTGTAGTAGGTGTGAGGTTTGTTGGCCATTTTTTTTAAGGTAATTTTAATGCTCTCTTCCTCTATCTTTTTTCTTTTCTTTCTTCTTCTTCTTCTTTTTTTTTTTTTGGTGAGGAAGATTGGTCCTGAGCTAATATTTGTTGCCAATCTTCCTCTTTTTGCTTGAGGAAGATTGTTGCTGAGCTAACATTGGTGCCAGTCTTCCTCTATTTTGTATGTGGCACACTGCCACAGCATGGCTTGATGAGCAGTGTTGTAGGTCCATGTCCAGGATCCAAACCTGTGAACCCCAGGCCGCTGAAGTGGAGCACATGAACTTAACCACTGTGCTGCCAGGCCAGCCCAACCATTTTATTTTAAAAGTGCATCTTTGGACAAAATAGACCTCAGATACAGTAGCCAGAGAAAAGCCACAGTCACTTTGGTACGTGTGACGACATTACCACATCTAGGAAACAATAGCACGTGCTCTGAATTGTCCCTGGATAGCACTAAGCTGTTCACTGGTTAGAATGACCTACCCGTGAGGGTCCAACTTCCATGATACTCTTAAGATTCTTAGAGGCCTGTAAATCTATTAGTGCACCATCTTTCTTCCCCCAGCTCTGGCTTCCAGAGCACACTGGAGGATAGTAATAATAGAAATGATAATTGGAGCTTGTATTTGTTAAGCATGACCCACTAAGCACTTTATATACATTATCTGATTTAATTCCCATCACCATCCTTTTATGTTGTTGGTATATTCCAGTTTTTACTGAGATTAAGAGTGGTGGAGGGTCTCACCCTCCCTGTTAATATTCCAAGGGGTTGGCCCTAAACCCTGTCAGATAGCTCAGTACCAGGCTAATGGAATTTCCCCTCCAGGTCCAGGATGTCATTCTCGCAAACTACAGAATTACTTCAAATTGTGAAAAATCAACATGTACTCCCAGGTGAAAGACTTCCTCCAAGAATCCTGTGTGTTTGTTCATGTGGGTTCATGGAATTTGGAGAGAATGCCCAGCTGGTGTGCTCCACATGGGATCCAGGCATATCCCAGTAATGATTCCCCATCGATCCTGGGCGGCAGGGCTTGCATCACTTGCCTCTGGGTCAGCATGTGTCTTGCTGTATGCATATCATTGTCTCTCTGTGCTGTCACATGAGAGAGGTACAGAAGTGCTGGCTGTGGCGAGTGGGTCATCGCATGGGCTTTGAATTGAATCAGATTGGGGGAGTCGTGTGTAGCTTGGGTTAGGCTCCTTGGAATCCTGGGGAATGTGGAAGGAAGAAATGAGATTGGTTTCAAGGAAAGGTTGTTGTGCATTAGAATCTTCTGTTTCCTCCTTCAGAGTGTTAGCTTTTTGTTTAGATATTATTTTTTTCCTCTGCCAACTTCCATAAAGAGTTTGAGACACCTGACAGTAAAAGATTCACATAAGTATATACACAAATGCATATAAATGTATACCCATACATTGTATATATGGTTTTTATAATATATCACATCATATCATATCATATATATCCAGTCACCTGGGATGCTGGCTATAGGAAGACATACAAGCAGAAAGAAAACTTATCAGAAGGCCTCTTTGAATGGCTTCAGAATTTTGAAGCATCAAATCTGAAAGAGCTAAGCTGACTTGGGAGCTTCTGAGGACACAGTTACTGGTCTTAATGGGTCCCCAGGAAAAGAGTGTTGGCACAGACCCAGTGGAGCCCTTAATTTTGAGCTTCCCTCTGCCACCCAGGTCATCTGCCAGGCTGAGTTAGCCATAAAAAAGCCTTCACCCTAGGAAGAGCCCAGATAATTGAAACTGGTGAATATTGTCCAATCAAGTGATGTGAGTCTGCTAAAAAATTGTAATTTTGGATTTTTTCATAATTGACATTTCAGCAGTTTTTTTTTCCCTGACAACTAATGATAGCAATCAAGACTTTATGTAAGGCCAGTCTTAGAAGGAGCTGGAAGGATCCCTCCCATGAGCATGAAGGAAGAAGCTTGGCTTCCTAATGTAGGGTGGGATGCATCAGTTAATCCAGTAGCTGTAAGAAATTGTTCAGCTGTAGGTATAAAAGGAGGGAGGTCAGAAAGCCCTATTTTCCTCCATTTATGAGTGGAATTTGTGCCTTCAGAATTCTGTTCCTCTTCACCCATGGTTTTTGATTGATACCACAGTAGAGACTAGGAGAAACAGTAAAAGCACATGGGTCTGCATCAAGATGATGCAGTTTGAGGGGGCCGGCCATGTGGCGTAGTGGCTAAGTTCAGCACACTCTGCTTCAGGGGCCCAGGTTGGTAGGTTCGGAACCAGGGGCCCAGACCTACACCACTACTCGTCAGCCATGCTGTGGCCGCAACCCATGTACAAAATAGAGGAAGATTGGCACAGATGTTAGCTCAGGGCGAATCTTCCTCACCACCACCACCAACAAAAAGATAATGCAGTTTGATTCATGGGGGCTCCTGGCCACGAAGTCACAGTTCTGGAAGTTTCTTCCTTCCTGTAGGCTCCTCCTGCCTGTGGCGATGGCACTTAGATTCCCTGCTTGTGAGCTGCTCCTGCCTTTCTCCACTTAACCTTCCAGCTTCACGTTCCTTATCTGTAAGCGGAAATGGCAGTTCTTGCTTTTCTCATTCACGAGATGGTTGTGAGGATCCTCTGAGAAAACTGGTGTGGAAGAGCTGTGAGATGATGACGTATGTCTCCATAAGGCATTACCCTGCTAATCCTTCCATTGGAGATGTGCCAGGGGCCTGCTGCCCTGGGTGGCCTAGTGGGGAAGGCCCTGGGCTGGTGATCAGAGGATGCAGGTGCTGGTGCTGAGAAGACACACAACCACCTGTGTTAATGTGAGCCAGCAACTTCACCTTTGCAGCCCGGCTCCCTCTTGGTGAGAATTTCCATCAGCTGTGATTACTACCTGCAGATTATTCATGCCGCTCTGTTTGTTAAGCCAGCCTGTGAAATTCTGTTGTAAGTCCTCTCTTGGAATTCTCTAGAAAGTGTGCACGTATTCTTCCCTGTATTTCCATATTGCTCTGTGCCTTGTGGGGATGGTCATGTATTTGTCTCCATCTAAGATCATAAACTTCGGAGCCCTTGGCCCATGCCATGTGAATCTGCCTGTCTGCGCCATCCGACCCCACTGTCATAGGAGGCAGACACTAAGCGTTGAATTGCAGTCATATTGCTTTAAGCCGTATACCTTGATATCGTACTTTTCCTGATAAAGATGGATACTTAACTCACCATCATCCAGTGACTTGGGTTTCTGTTCTGCCTGCTGTCTTTTTAGACCAAGATCATTTCCCAAGATAAAATCACCTCCTGGGATGAAGGCAGGTAGAACTCTTAGCATAATGCCTTACGTAAACAGCTGACAGCTGGCATCTGCTATTGTTATCATGAGTAGCCTTTGCAATAGACATTTTAAATACCTATCCTAATGATGGAAAATTTAATGTATATCCAGAGTTTTTTAAAAAACCTTTTTGGACATTGTAAATTGTTTCCTTATTATCAAAACTCTTCCTCAGATTTCTAAGAAATATCAAAAATGTGTTTCATCATATTTCTCTTCTCTTGTCTGTTCTTTATCGGGCATGCTGGTGAACTCTGACATTCCTTAAGTAAGGTATTTAGAGGAAAAATGAAAGACAAATTAGGAGGTTTGGAGAAGTCAAAATGTTCTTCCTGAACGATAAAAAGATGGTTGTGTATTGGGGGCAAGTTTCAGTATACCGTAATGGCTAATGACGTGGCTCCGTGACTTATGCTTTGCGGTTTTGATCAAGTTGCTTTTCTTCTCTCTGTGCCTCAGTGTCTCCATCTGTAAAATGAGATACTGCTACTGCTTGATAGGGCTATTATGAGGATTAAATGAATTAATAGATGTGAAGTAGTTAATGTGTGGCCCTGTGTGCAGTCAACGCTCAGTAAATGTTAACTATGAATAGAAAACCAAGAAAGAGGCATCCCCACTTCCAAAGGTAAATGGTTAACTTCTTGACCTCTTTTCTGAATGCTAAATTTGTAGTTCACCGCTTCTTTATCCCTACATGTGTAGCTGAGTCTTCTGGATTCCTCATCTGTCATAACCTGCTTGCTAATTTCCCTTGTAATATCTCCTGACTCGTGATAGTTTAGGATTCAAGTCCTACTTTCTCTGAGTCTCAAATTGTCTCATCTGTGAAACAGGGAAAATAGTAATGTCTACCTCATAGGGCTACTGAGTGTATCAAAAGAGTTAATACCTAGAAAGCTCTTATGGTGTTTGGTACATAGTAAACACGCAATAAATAACATCAGGACCATCTATACTTTTGTTATTTCTTTGGATAGGAAAGCATTCCCTGACATGCCAACAAATCTCTTTAGGAAAGGAGTTTAATCCTAACAAACTAACCCATTAACGTCTGTTTTTGAAAAGAATTCTTGATAAGGATGCCTCTGTATCTGTTTCTGCTATTTCAGTCATTTCTACAAGTGATCGGTGTGATGGGCGTGGCAGTGGCGGTGATTCCTTGGATTTCGTTACCCCTGATTCTCCTCATCATCGTTTTCTTTGTTCTTCGGCGATATTTCTTGGAAACATCAAGAGATGTCAAACGCCTGGAATCTACAAGTGAGTACCGGACCTCTCAGGTTGGGGTGGCAGTGCAAGCTAATTTATGCTCTAATTAAGGAGACCCCTGAAATGTGTAGGCTCTATCTTCTGGAATTTCTCTCTAAGTTAATATAAGGTAATTGAACATTATGGCCCCCATGAGTCAGTGTGGCCCTTAGGACAGATGGAGCTGGTGGCCTGCCAGGTGCAGCTTTGCAGTTTTGCTTGAGGAAGGAGGGAAGGACGTCTGTGCAATGATGCTCCACTGCAATGTAAGCACCATGAAGATGAGGACCATTTCTGTCTTATTCATGACATCCTTCCTAACATGGAGCAGGCACTCAATAAACATTTTTAGAAGGAAAATAGGGAATTTTTCTTCCTCTGGAGTTACTAGAAATGACAAGGAAAGGAAAAGATGAGGGAAAGGGAAGGAGATGTCAGGAAATACATGTCAAAAGTGATACACGTGAAAAATGTATTCCTTTCGCATGCTCAAAAAATGATAAGTTGCAGTTGTTAAATGTTTTAAAAAGATAAGCATTATTATTTTCAGTTTTGCTCTTTATTGTCACCAATATTTGGTGTAACGCCACACTGTTTGAGGTTTTTTCTCCCCAGGCTGTTCACATAAATGGATGCTGAAAATAATCCCCTTAGCTGGAGGACATGGGAGAGGGATCCGTTCAGTGTGCACTTAATCTGCTACTCTGTTCAACTTCCTAGTTTTGAAAGAATGGGGCAAACATTTTGTGATTAATCATTCTATGGGTAATCACAGAGGATGAAGTAATTCAGAGCTTATCTCCTTATTAATGCACAAACATACTGCATTATTATTAAAATAAAAAAATCCGAAGGAGAGTAGAATAGTTGTGTCTTAAAAAAAAAGCTATAAGGACAATAGCCAAAATGTGAGGAAGGAAGGCATTTGTATCAGAAACTTCAATCATAGATAGCTACTCAAATTAACGCCAACTTAGCTTTCTGGAAGCCAAGCTAAGGACAGAAACATATTGAGTCCCATGGTTCTCCGTTTCTACTATAAGTCCATCAGGACAAAGGAGTTTTTTGTTGTGGCACATGTATGTTTCTTTTTTAATAATAATCTCTTGAGAGGTATTTATTGTAAGCATTTGCATAAAGGGATAGTGGGTGGCAGTTTCATAAAAGCTATAAAAACTTTTTCCAGTCATCGAGAACCAGCTAAACCACCATGAGGTCTGGTTTTGTGAGTTGTTTTGCTGGGATGATGGTGCAGTGTAGTCCAGGTGTGTGTAAACATTGTGCTGATATGACTTGGTATGAAGATAGGACTTGGAGAAGGCGGAAGAATAAATGATGAGCTCCAACCAGTCTTTTATGTAGACATCAAGGCTTCGGACTTTTTATGATTTATTGGCCACTCATGAAATGGAATCATTCATCAATCTGGTTGCAAAGGAGGGACCTGGTATATTTAAAGAAAGGTTGTTCCAGAAGGAATGCTTGATGTAGATTTTTGCCTGGGGCAAGGGTCGCTTCCCACCCACAGGGAAGTGGAGAGAAGGGGACCTCTTGAGGCTTTTTTCAAGAAGCAGTGTAGGGTTTTCTTATTGTTTAATTTGGAGATTCTGAGAACTTTGGCACAGTCCCTGTGGAATATTGGGTTTTCCTGCACCCAAGTAGGCTGCTACAATAAATTAAAGATGGCGACTCCCCCATCCACGCTCCCAGATAACCAAATAGCCAGTCGATTGGTTCTGTGTATTGTTATCTATCTGGGTGGGGGCGTCTGTGCCATAAGTAACAATTCCACTGTTTCCTCTGAGCAATAATTGATAGTATTTCTTGAGGCCACTGCTGGAGCCACCAGCAAAAGGGACACTTGATTACTGTGGCTAGAAGGTATAAACCTACTTCATCCTTGTGCTTTGAAGGACTACTGAAGTTCCAGTGGGTATTTCCAGATGATACTGCCTGTCTGCCTCTGGAACCTTAGGCTGACATTTAAGCTGTCTTAATGACAAAACTGCAGTTGATTGTAATAGTTCTTCAGTTTTGCAAACGGGAGTGTGGCAATGGCCAGTCCAAGAGAAGTGCATAAAACCAGGTTGACTTTTGGTTGCGTCACCCTAGTTGACTCTGCTTGTTTGGCAATGTGTGAATTATGAAGGCATATCCAAATTCTGTCTGAAAGGATGTTGTGATCAACTAGTAATGTCTGCCATGGGCATTACTGAGGAGGGTTAACGTGTGTGCCACAAGTTTTCAGGCCATAGATTCTCAAGTGTGCTGTTTTAAGGAGTTCTCATGCCAGACTCCCAGGGACTCTGTTCACCTCAAGGTGCTTAATAAGATGTACAGTAATGGGTAAGGCTGTGGATATTAGCTAAGTAAGATTTTGGGGTTTTCTAAACATAATCTACAAATTCTGGAGAAAAATGCATTTAGTCACACATCGTCAACTTTAACCCTGATTATTCTTTCTCTGAGATACTGACTGGGACTAGAAGCACAGCCTTAGGAAGACAACAACTGGGTCTGACACCCGTCTTTACCACTTACTCGGGTTAATTAACTTAATCTTGGGCAGTGCTCTTAATCTCTCAGTCTGTTTTTCCCTCTGTCAGGGATATAATACCCGCCCTCTAGGGTTCTCAGGAGGATTGCTTGAGTTGATCCTTTTAAACTGCTTGCTGGCCAATATGAAAAGCCCTAGAACCTTGAACACGAGGGAGTGAAAAACATATAACAACTAGCAGGTCTCGCATAGCGTTAATGATAACCTGCAGCAAGGCTGTCAGCCCAGGTCCCTGCCTTCCGTCTCCCAGGGAAGATTTGCAGTCCATGTGGGGTTTGTCCCAAAGAGTCCTCGGGGTCGTGGAAAACGCAACTGTCAGCCTTGTGAAATGTGGGGTTACCTTTGTGACTACTGACTGATGCCATGGGTGTTTATGCAGATCTACTTCAGGATAGCCAGCTCAGTCTTTGTGGGGAAAAGGGTATTAAATTCGGCGAGGTAATGCTTTGACACCCCCTCTCCCTCTGTACTAGTTAATTTTCTTTGCAGACCCTCCAATTCACTTGTGCTGGTATCCTCAGCCCTAAGTGGGATTTGAAAGGGACTGCTTTTCACAGGGACAGATTCCTGCTGGGCCACTGTGATTCTTGGGTATGAGGTGAAGTAGCTGATGTGGTCTGCCCGACAGTAGCTAGTTAAAATCTCATTCATCGTGGGGAATGATAACCGTAAAGGATCGTCTCTGCCCAGCAGCATGCAGCCCACCTGCTCCCTTGAGGGGCATGAGCCAGACCCTGCTGCTCGTCCACAGCATGCTCTTAGAGAAGACAGCAGGGAGATAAATGGCCAGTTGTGTGATATCAGGTCCCAGACCAATGGGAAGTTACTCCAAAAAGAATGGCCACTAAGGCCATAGTCAGATTTTGAGAGGGCGATATCAATGTCATGTGCCACAGTGACCTCCAGATTCCAGGACAAGGTCCAGCAGGGCAGTTATAAAAACACCCATCAGGTTCCCGGAGCCGAAGTGGACTATTCAAAAGCGCTTTGGCTGCCCAGGTCCTGTGGGCACAAGGATGGTACAATACCTAGGTGATCCATCACCCATGAAGAGACTCCTGGCGCAGGAGCAGGCCTGGGGAGATGCCCCAGCCTGTCCCTTCCCCTTACTTCTTACTTACCATGCACCTGTCCTGTGCCAGGCACTGTTCCAGTTTTGGAGGTATACTGACTTTATCCCAGACCTTAGGAAGTTAATAACCTAGGGTGGAGAAGACACATGATAGCTAATCATAATTCCATGTGGTGAGTACTCTACCAGAGAATTAAATTTAAGACCGCCACTGACTCAAAACTTAGTGAACAATAATTTCCACCCAGAGGGGTGCCAGGGAAGAATATGGAGGGAGGCCATGTTTGAGGAGGATCTTGAGTCAGGGAAGAAAGAATTTTGTTATCTAAATCTAGCTATGATTTGAATTTGGTCAAAAGATAGGTTCAAAGAGAAACTTTCATTTGCAGTTCATTAAAGTGAAGTGTGGTGTGACCAAGAGTTTGAGAGCTGAGCTGAGGGTCCTCTCCAGAAGGGGCATCGTCTCTTCTCCCCCAGGCAGCCTGCTGGGAAGCTCCGGGTGTGCTATTTGGTGGGACCACAGAACGCGGGAGGCAGTTGGTTTCCTTGCTTCCAGCCTCACTGACTTTCTCTTTCTTGTCTGTCTCTGCTTCCCCAGCTCGGAGCCCGGTGTTTTCCCACTTATCGTCTTCTCTCCAAGGGCTCTGGACCATCCGGGCATACAAAGCTGAAGAGAGGTTTCAGGAACTGTTCGACGCACACCAGGATTTGCATTCAGGTCTGTAAGTTTCTGGAAACGGTTTCAAAGGATGAGATATGCTGCCTTCTGGGGCTTGACCATCCTCTCAGGTGTCCTTGCTAGCCAGCACCTCTGTCTCGGCCCCACCTACCCCCCATCCCCCAGCCCAGCCCCACATCCTGCCTCTCATGTGTATTATTTTTTGTATCAGTGAAGTTTTTTCTATATAGACATTTTAGAATTTCCTCTAAGTCTATAAAATCCTGGCCCAGCTTTCCAACTCTATTGTAATTTGAAGACAAAATGGCATTTTGAAAGCCACTTGCAGATACTTTTAGTGAGATGGTCGTTTAGGTACTGGCTCCTAAGGAGTAAACACTGTGTGCTGGGCTTGTAGGAAGGGTAGAAGGTGCTGGAAACAAACTGGGAACTGTGTTCTCTGCTGTTGGAGAACTGAGCACAGTCCACCACGTACGAAGATGAGCTTCACAGTGAGGCCCAGCACTGCGAGGAATGCACTGATGAGACTATTTTTCCGTGTTCTTTATTGCGATCATATATTTGTTTGTAACCTCTGGGTTTAATTTTTCAGTGCGTGCTTCCCACAAAGCCACTGTACTGATTCCTATATGTACTATACATTGTCTTGTGTCACAGCTTAGTTTTCTGGAATCTTCAGGTTCCTTAGGTATGCAGCTTGCTGTCCTGCTTTGTGTCGAAATCTCCTGTAGCTCAAATGAGCAAAATACTCTTCCTCGTTCAAAGCAGTTAACGAGTTTTTCTCCTTATTCATTACGCTTATTACGGTTCACAAATCCAGAGGCTTGGTTCTTGTTTTTGACTACGTCCCGGTGGTTTGCTGTGCGTCTGGATGCCATCTGTGCCATCTTTGTCACTGTTATTGCCTTTGGGTCGCTGATTCTGGCAGAAAGTAAGTACAGATGTGAATAACTATTTGTGGTATGATTACAATTTATGGGTGCATTTACGGTTATTAAATTAAACTCTTGCCACCTTGTCTAATATCATATACTGTTTAGTTCTAATGAATTGTATTAAAGTATTTGCAGTGTGTCAGGTTGGGTGTGATTCTGCAGTGTGGCCCATGTAGAGGAGTCCTTGGGTCTTGATGAGTTCCTTTTTTCTTTCTTTGGATGGATCGAGGTCTGTGCAGGTGTAGAAGTTGACCTTCTGAACATTCCTGGTAGTGTCTGGCAGTTGTGAGGAGAGAACCAAGTTTACTAGTAAGCTTTTTGTCCGGCTTAGAACTGTAGGTTTTAGCTTTAGAGCTATTCAGGTCTCTTGGTTGTAGGAGCGTGGTGCCCTGGGATGAGAAAGATTCTCAGCAGGAAAGAACATTATCCTCACTGCCTCCTGGGTACCAGATGAACAGGTGTGGCATGCATGGCTTGAATTTGCCATCCCTAACTATTCCATAGTAACAACACTGAATCACAATATTTAATAATGCAACAAAGGGAGTAGTATTTTAGATTTAAAAGCACTGGCTTTTACAACCCGTTTCCTTATTTTTAGTGGTTTCCAACTGTGGTTGCGTTAGATGTAGAAAGTAAAATGATGTAATGGACCTTGAAACCATAATGACAAAAGTCTGAATAATGACGTTATTCCTCATCTGTATAATACTGTCAAGTGTATTATCGATCCTGTTGAGATTAATAAACTCAATTAATTGTCTGAATTCAAAATTTTTCATTTCTCATTGTATCATGGTCTCAATCAACAAATAGTAAAAGTATAATAACTATTACTATCATTATACACAAATTACTTAAATATAATAAAGGGGTATTGTGGGTACAGTGACAGAAGGAGCCAGGCTTGGGGTTAAGAATGGGGCTGACTTTATTCCCCCTCTTCTTCCTCATTTAGCGTTGGACGCTGGGCAGGTTGGTCTGGCATTGTCCTATGCCCTCACGCTCATGGGGATGTTCCAGTGGTGCGTCAGGCAGAGCGCTGAAGTTGAGAATATGGTAATGTTTATCGCAACGTTCTTAACCTTTTCAAGTCTCCTTGCCATTAAATGGCATAAAAGCAATTCTTATGTAGAATATTAGAACTGTTATTTTTACATCATAGCTAACAGAGTTTTTTAGATCCTTCCTCCATCTGTTTAAAGTTAATGTAAAATAAAATATATACTTTTTTTTCTCAGTCTTATGTATGCAATGTCAGCAGGTTTTATACTCATCACAGGCTGTTTTCAAATGTAATAAATGTCTCTGTAGGAGGGAGGTTCTGAAATCTTGGAGAGGATATGAGCTAATTTCTTAGAGGCCTGTTTGTTTATTTTTGTTTCTTAATGGATACTTCCTTATTCCTGGTAAAAGAAGAATTCAGTTTTTGGAGGTTGTTTGTTTAATTAATAGGTATCTCCCCCGCCCCTACACACACACATTTCAGCATTTATTCTTGTATGTTTTGAAGAGAAACAGGAGGGCCTGAATTTGCTGGTTTCCCTTTCAGGTAGAATAAGCACCTTCTGGGAAGGGGCGGGTCAAAGGTGTCCGTCATGATTGTTTAGGAGGCCTTAGTCAGTATGTAAATTATCTCCTCTTTTGAATATTTGCACCTTCTCCTAAAGGTGGAAAAACAATGAAAACGAAATCTTTCCGTTTTGTTCTTCTAATAGAGTAGAAAGTGACTGATTATTAAAATGAGGTTTGACAGCCATTAGTTTTATTCTTCTCTAACAGATGGCCCTCCTGTAGCAAAAGATTACTCATGGGTGGCCATAGGATTCTTCTTTTTTTTTTTTTTTTGACAAAATCCTCTTGTTTTTTATTCAAGTGTGGAAAGTAGATGAATAAAATCCTAGCATTTATTTCTTGAATTCTTCCAGTTTTAATATGATGTTGAAGGAAGTTGCCATAAGTGAAAGTGTTAGAAGACGGTGAACAGGTAAACCGTCAAAGGTCTGCTCAGACTCCTGCTTCTCTCCTTTGGGATGTTAAGACCTGAGAGATCCTTCCCCAGCTGTGTCAAAAAGCAGAACAGAACGTCTCATTTACAGTCTCTTAACATCAGTAAACGAGACCCACCCCCACCAACCTGTGTGATGTGCTGTGTCTTTCAGATGATCTCAGTGGAACGGGTGATTGAATATACAGACCTCGAGAAAGAAGCACCTTGGGAATACCAGAAACGCCCCCCGCCGAGCTGGCCCCACGAAGGAGTGATTGTCTTTGATAATGTTAACTTCACATACAGTTTAGACGGGCCTCTGGTGCTGAAGCACCTGACAGCGCTCATTAAATCAGGAGAAAAGGTTTGTTTTGGCCATCGCGTCTCTTTCAAATTTCATCCACAGAGTTAGCACCACATCTGCTCCTTGGCTTCCCCGCGAATGTGTCCAGGCAACTCTGTTCCTCTGCTGATGCCGATTAAATGCATGATATTATAGGTGAATCTTTCTTGGAAACTGACCATGGAAGGTGGATACCCACATTTCTTTCCTGGTGTTAAGTTCCCCAGGGCTGGAACTTAACCCGACCCAAGACTCTATCCGATATCCGATTATTCATGCCTAAGTCTTAGAAGTCAACCCTGGCTCCTCGTCACTAACCCTCCAATACCTAGTTCCTGTCGATTCTTTCTTCTGTGTCTTTCTCAAATCCTTCTCTTCCTCTCCGAGGTGCCCTTGGGCTGCAGTGTTCCTCCTCCATCCTTTGGATTTTGCACAGACCTGACCTCTAACCCATTCCTCGCACCATGGCCCTGCCCTCCTTCCTGTAGACTGCTGCTTTCTGAAACAGATCCACTCCCTGCCGGGCCCCCTGCTAGCTCCTGGCGTGGATCAGCCGCTGCTGGAACCATACCGTGGCCCCAGGTCCACTCAAGCAGGGGCTGCCTGGCCAGCTCTGTGCCACCAGAGAAGAGCTGGGATTCCATGACCCAGTCAGGCCGAGGATCTGCATTCCCCAGCTGGAGGCAGTAAAGGGCCCAGAGACCCCTCACAGTCCATGAAAGGAAACCCGAGGGGGCAGGGGATGATACACGTGGGAGATGGCCGAGAGCTTTGTGACATGGTCCCACCAGTGTCTTAGTCTGCTGGCAGTGCTCCTTTCACCTGGACAAGGCAGTAGGAAGCTCTTCCCCCACCTACCTCTCCAGCCTCGACTCCTCGCATGCGCACACCCCTACTCTTGGGTGGTGTAGGTTCTCCTAAAGCATCGTGTCCTCCCTGCTCCCAGCGTCTGCCTGCTGCCCTTCTGCCTCAGAGACTTCCCTGCCATCCTCTGGCTGGTGAAGGTCTTCTTGTTTTCAGTCACCTCTAATGCATCTGCCTTCGTGAGACTCTCAGTTCATCCAGGGCATCTTGTCTATTCTTTTAAGATAGTGTTTATGGTACACCCGTGTTCAAAGCAGCGTAATTCACAGTAGCCAAAAGGTGGAAGCAACCCAAGTGTCTGTCAATAGATGAATGGGTGAGCAAAATGTGTGATGTACATACAGTGGAATATTATTCAGCCTTAAAAAGGAAGGAAATTCTGGCACCTGGATGAACCTTGAGGATGTTATGCTAAGTGAAATAAGCCAGACACAAAAAGGCAGATACTATATGATTCCACTTACATGAGGTTCCTAGAGTAATCAAATTCATAAAGACAGAAAGTAGAATGGTGGTTGCCAGGGGCTGGAGGTGGGAAATGAGGAGTCATTGTTTAATGGGGACAGAGTTTCAGTTTTGCGAGGCCAAAAGAATTCTGGCCATTGGTTGCACAACACTGTGAATGTACTTAACACTACTGAACAATACACTTAAAAAATAGTTATGTTGTAGGTTGGCCTGGTGGCATGGTGGTTAAGTTTTCAGGCCCACTTTGGGGGCCCGGGGTTTGTAGGTTCACATCCCAGTGCAGACCTATGCACCACTCATCATGCCATGCTGTGGCAGCATCCCACATACAAAATAGAGGACAATTGCCACAGATGTTAGCTCAGCAACAATCTTCCTCAAGCAAAAAGAGGAAGATTGGCAACAGATGTTAGCTCAGGGCTAGTCTTCCTCACCAAAAGAAAAGTTACGATGGTAAATTTTATGTTATATGTATTTTAACACAAAAAATAAACGATAGCATTCATGGCATGCTTTGTAATTTTGGATTGCTATCTCATCATACCCTGAGGCTTCTTAAGGTCAGGGGGCACCTTATTTTCATCTTTGTTCCCCAGAAAATGGCATTCTGCAGGGCACATGGTGGGTGCCAAGGGGCTGCTGGCTGGGAGAGTGAGTGAGTAACATGCAGGTGTGAAGCAAGCAGTAACAGAAACATACCCACAAGACAACTCCTGTAAACAACCCATTATCTAGATATGTTAAATACTTTAAGAACTTCCCCTTTAAACTCTCTTTCCACCACAGACCCATTTAGTGGACTGTAGCCATAATTTGATGGATGATACCTTTGTGACATGAAAGAATAAATGTTCAACTTAATGCCCAAATTCTACCCAGGGAGCAGCTTTAGAAAGTCACATGGCAAAAGCTGGTTCCTAATCATCTCCAGTTTCATTGCAGATGGGGCAGAAGGTATGGACCACTGTGTCAGGCAGGCGTGAACTGCAGCTCCTCATTGTAACTCTGTCCCTGAGCACGCTGTGGGGGATGTTTGTGTTTTCGGGGACGGTGTATCCCTCACACTTCACGTTGTAAACGTTGATTCTGTTAATGTGCACGTCTTAAATTTCCCTCGAAGCCATAAAATGAGTTACCAAACAGACTTGGTAGTACAACTGAGAAACATAACAGATTTGTATTCTTCAATTTTAAAACCCCCAAATCATTGGATTATCTGCGCTTCTAAAATGTTTGAGGGAAAATTAAATTTGGAGACTGAATTATGAGAACTGCAATAGCTTGACTTTTGATTCGTGTCCTGGTCCACTCACAGCATCACCTTGAGCTCCACTTACGTGTTTGAGAGATTGTATGCAGGCAGCGTCGTCAAGAAATGGTTTCGCTCTGCCTGTGTGGGTCCCAGGCTCATCTCCTCCACATCTGCCCCAGCCCCCATTATTCCAGGACACCCCGTTGGCGTTGCGTTTGATTGAGAGAGGCTGTTGCTGGGGAGGATGTGGGAATTTGCCAACCCAGCAGAAATGACGCTTTATTCTCTTTCAGTCTTTTCCTCTGCTTTCCAGACTCCTGGAAGTTACAGTAAACAGGAAAATGTAATAGGTACGAAGCAGGTTTCTAATTCATGGAAGAAATAGCAAGTAAAAATAAAGAACCAAAATGAGGTAAATAGCACCCTGGGCTTCTTGGTTAGACTCTAAACACTGGCTGCATTTTTCATTTAGATGATTTTGTGGTTGATTTGATCATTTTAGAGAGTACTGGGCCATTTTAAAGCATTTTCCAGCTCTAGAGGTAGATTGGTTTTAGTTTGTTATTTTTTTTCTTCTCAGAGCTATTACTTGGATAATACATTTTTACAGATGTGTACTAGACCTTGCTATAATGTGCAAAAATATTAGTTTCCTACATTTTCATCTTTTTTTACATAATGTTTTCTCAGAAACCCCTCCTCTCACTCCAAGATTGGCCCACTTCCCCCGCTGGCTTTCTAATTCCTTGTTATTCAAACTGTGCTGCCAGGGCCTGCATCATCTGGGAGTTTCTTAAAAATGCAGAGTCTCAGGTCCTGACTCAGATCACATTTGAAGACGCCCCCAGTAAAGCCATCTCTGTCTCATAGGCAATTTTTGACGACTGATAACCTGTGATTTCCAAGAAATGTCCTTTGATGATTTGAAATCGAGCTCATGAATTACCCCAACCCCTTTTGTGACTGACCATGAGGCTCTAGAAAGTTCTATGCTGCTTCCCACCCTACAGATTTATTTACTTTTATGTTTTGCAGATCATGAATTTACATTATAACTTAATTCTGTGTGATTCCAAGTTTACGCATTTATTTGTGTCTTTTCAGTCTAGTCTGTCTTCATCACAGACAGCTTTCGTCCTGCTGTCCAGCCTTCTCCACACCAGCCTCCTGCAGGCACTAGAGGTATTTCACCACAGGCTGGGCCCCACCTGTGCCCGGAGTCAGAGACAGCCAAGCGTAGCATTATCTTTCACCACCTGATGGGATCAAAAATTAGTCTCATTGCCCCAAGCAGGGCACTAGGTCTGTCTGGCCTGTTTCCCAGGTACCATGTGCCCCACTTAGCTGCACATTTCTCTCCTAGCCCCAGCTGTGGGTGCCTCTTCTTCTTGCTGACAGCTAGTCCACCCCACCTCAAGAACCCTCTTTGCTCAGAGATGTTGGCTGTCTTGTCTCACCCGCCACATTGTACCCACCTGTATCCACATTGTGCTTTAAATGTCTGACAGTAGGGTCTGTATGGCAGACCAGTTCCTTTAACTGCCACCATACCTCTCCCCAACTTTCTCTCTTCTAGCTAGACAGAGGGACGTAATAAGGTGCCAGCCGAGTGATAAGGAGGCCATAAGCAGAGTGGGCAAGAGGCAGGCAGACCTGGGTTTGAGTCCCATCCTGCACTTAACAGGCTCTATTATTTCAGACAGGCTAATCAATCGTAGTAAGCCTCGATCTTCTCTTTTGCAAAATGGAAATAAGAGGACCTAACCTGTAGGATTGTCGTACAACTTAAACAAGATAAGACCTGTAAAGCACTGAGACCAGCGTAAACTAAATGCTTGGACAAAGATAGCTGTCCTTACTGTAAGACCATGAGCACTTACACTGCGTCAATTCTCTGCCCCATGAACATGAGAGATTGGCCATTTGCAATTGTATTCGTGGTTATAGGATCAGTCTGCCGTGTCTGTCTTCTCTGTCCAGCTTATCGTATACCAAAACAATATGGTAATAGATTTTTCCATAAATTTCTCCAGCCTGAGTTAAACTCCTCAGCTGTCCACAAAATGCTTATTTTGCACAGGATGCCACAGGTAATACAGATGATACAAAGGTGAATCCAGTACGGATCCTGGGGTCACACATGCAGTCCAGTAGAAGACACAAGGGTGTATAAAAATGGCTGCTAGCTAAGACAGAAGGAGGTCACAGTTCTTATGGAAGTTTAGAAAAAGGTGACGTAACACCTGTCAGGGGCAGGAGAGGTCCACATGAGGGGACAGGTAGAGCATTTCCGTGGAATTGGGCCTTTGGGACAGACTTCGTGACATGCAGTTAGGATTTCCGCAGGTGGAAATGCATGGGAAAGGCATTCCTGGTGGCAAGACCAGCGTGAGCAAAGGCAGGCTCCCATGAACCAGTGAGGGAAGGATTGGGTGCCTATAGAGTGCGTAGGTAAATGAACTACCAGGTGTTTAACACACATTTCCATGTTCAGTCCTCACAACTGCTAGTAATCCCAAGGAAGCTGACTGGTGGCACTTAAGCCTAGAGAGGTTAGTTGGACAGTTTAGTAGAAGAGACTTCCCGGGTGGTGTGACTGGTAGAGAGCTGTCGTTCAGAAGTTTAATCTGAAGAGTGAGTGCATGTGGATCATGATGGGAAGATGCAGGAGCCAGGAAGCCAGCACCTGTTGTGTACTCTTAGCAAGACATCTGGGGAAAGTGATTCCACTTTTTGGAATCAAACTGATGTCGATTAAAACAAAGTTAAAACACCCAGGTTTGTGACTGTGCAGGAAAAAGGGTGGGAGTCGAAATTGGTGTCATATTTCTGGAGGGTAGTTTGGCAGTACTTAACAGCCTCCTTTGAAAACGTTCATACCTGTTTCTCAGCAATTCCACATCTAAGAATTTATCTTAAGGAAGTAATTAAGGTTGCTTGCAAAGATTTAGCTTCAAGGATATTTAACATGGAGTTATTTAAAACAGCAAAATATTGGAGATAGCCTAAATATCCACAAATGGAGGGTTTGTTAAATAAATGATCACATATACTATAATATGTGGCCACTAAAATGTTTTTATGAAATGCTAAATGAAGACAGATTAAACAATGTGTTCATATTGATCCCTTTTTAAATATATGAGCTTGTATCTTTAAGGACACAGGCACAAGTGCAGGAAGAAAATACATCAACATCTTAAGAATGGTTGTACCGGAGTGCTGGGGTTATGGCTAGTATTAATTGACTTCGCACATTCATTTGTACTGGTTATGATTGAGAAAAGGGTTGATTTTGTTTTTTAAAAGATAATGCAGCCTTGCACTCAGTGAAGACTGTGGGGTTAAAATGAGGGGATCGAGTCTTGAAACGTGGTGGAGGTAGGATCATCAGGGCTTGGTGCCACACTGGACTGGGAGAAAGCTAAAAGTACGGTGGGCGTTTTGATCCCGTGAGCCTGGGAAAGAAGTTACGAGATTAAAATGAGGAGGTCAGCAGAAGCAGCTGTTTTGAGTGGGCATTGGGTACTGATTTTGTTGAGTTTGATGTGTGAAGAGAAATCCAAGTACAAATGTGTAACATGCTGGTGTGGTCATCACAGACCAACCTTGGCCTCGTTGAGAAAACATAAGGGAGTGGTTGCAAAGCAGCTAAAGTAAGAGCATCTCAATGTGTCTCTTTGATGTTATGAATGTAAACTTACTGATATTGGTGATATTCTCCATGGGCGATTGGTAAAACCCATGGTGACTTGTGAGAGACTCAGGCTACAGTTTTGATAACTGAACAACAAAGGGAAGTAGCCAGAGCCAGGTTTGCTTTGAGTTGCCTTTTTCTTATCCTCAATTGAGTTTAGAGCTCACAGTCCTGGGGTCATGGGCAGCTCTCAGTGCCTCCGGTCATATTTTGGCCATTTACCAAAAGTCTACTAATGTTCCAGTTTGTATAGATGGGTCAGTTTCCGTAGAGGTGATGGCACGGGAGCATTTGAACATTCTCAAGAGACGTGGTTCTTGTCTCTGTCTTGATGTGCGTTGATTTACATATGAGAACACCCAGAAGTACACAGACACCTACCTGAGCCGTGCATATATGCGCTAGGACCTATCCATATGCAGAAATTGGTCCATCTGTGAAATATAACTGAGGACTTATTATAAGGTACAAAATGGCTACAAAGGTAATAAAATTAGCTAAAGCCATTTTTCTTACATTTAATCACTATAAATTCTTCTTTTGAAATGCCATTATTGATTTTATGGATTAAGCATTAAAACTTTGGAGGTATTCAAATGAGAAAATATGTAAAGTTCCCACCTGATAATCAGTGCTCAGAAAGGTTTAGTTTTTCGCTGTTTAAAGCTGTAAGTTTTTTAAATTTACTAAATTAATTTACAAATGGTTGAAAGGATGTCTTATGTCCCTCTTTGATTCCAGATTCCTAAATAGAGATAGCATCTCCTGGGAAGCTCCCGCCTGGGAATTTGCAGTTAGGCAAGCTCATTGGTAAAAAAGGCCAGTTTCTGCCTACCAGTTTAAAGGCACACAGCCAAAAGCCCATTTTTACAATACAGTTTCGTTCCTGATCAGCATTTTACCTGCATTATATTGATTCTTTGATCTTATTGTCAGTGCACCTAATTTCTCTCTACTTTGGTTTTAATAACTAGACTGATACTTGAAACATATCTTTCCCAAGGGGCAACTGTAGGTATTAATTGGTTTGTAAATGCCTTTTGAACTGCTCAGATGAAAGGCCTCATGTAAATAGCAAATGTTATTTGTGTTGACGGTGTTGTTGTTGATCTCATTATGTGTATTTTGGCTGCTCACTACCATCTTTTAAGACACTTAGACCTGCACTTTAAAATTTTAAGATGTTTCCTTTCAAGACAGAACACAACCAGATCTTTAACATCCAGAAGTGATGTTGTTTCTCTACCAAAGATTAATTCCTCTTAAATGATAGAAGTCTGGTAAAATGAATACTTGTTTATGTATACCACTTCTGGCTTGACTTGTCGACATCTGTATAAAATTATCCAAGCAATTCTCAAGGTTCAAAATACCCAGATGCTAGAAATAAAGGTAATTTAAAAGCTGGCTTCTTATTGACCACTTAGGAGACTGCTGGCTTTTACTGCCAGTAGATTGATTCTGTTATTTTTAACTTTTCTTTAGACCAGTGGATCTTAACCAGGGGCACTTTGTCCCCCACACTCCCCAAGGAGACTTTTGTCAATGTCTGACATTTTTAGTTGCCACAAGTTGTAGGGTGCTACTGGTATCTGGTTGTAGAGCCCAGGGATACTGGTAAACATCCTGCAGTGTGCAGGACAGCCCCTCACAGCAAAGAATTATCTGGCCCAAAATGTCAACAGCACTAAAGCTGAGAAACTCTTCCAGACTACGTTCAATATAGGACTTCCTTAATTCATCTTCAGCAACCAAAGTTTCTCCTAGGTCTGTTGCATATTATTGTTCCTTCTTAATCCCTCCTGGATCTCTCTACAGGTTGGCATTGTGGGACGAACAGGAGCTGGAAAAAGTTCCCTCATCTCGGCCCTTTTTAGATTGTCAGAACCCGAAGGTAAAATTTGGATTGATAAGATCTTGACAACCGAAGTTGGACTTCACGATTTAAGGAAGAAAATGTCAATCATACCTCAGGTATGCAAGTCAGAGCATTCTCACATGTTCTTCTTAGAAGCACACCTAGGTTTAATTGCTTTTAATTTTACTCCCTTTCTTTAACTGAACAAAAAGATTGATCCTTTCCCCCCAATAGAGTGTATTTTTAACAGAAGTTATTCTCAACAGATATTTTCATTAGATACCAGGCTCTGTTTGTTTGTTCATTTCGTGTGTGTATGTGTGAAATTTAATCACTTACCCAGATAGATTTCTGGACTTGGACTTCCCCAGGTACCAGAGCTTTATGCACAGATAACCACATAATTTGAAGAACAAAATGATAAATGGTTTGTTTAGCACTCGACAGGTTTCTATAGGGAAACATGGATTTTAAGTGTCCTGATGGAATTTTGCTGTAGGAAATAAAATCTACCTTTTCAAAGGTGATTATCTCCTTGGAGGGCTTTCTGTGAAACTATGGGGCTTTGAGAATTACAGAGTGTACACATGCTTTGGGGGAAGTTTTTAGAATCTAGCCATTAGTAAATGATTTTTACCAAGGAGGCCACAGTCTAGTGAAGAAGAGCACGGGACCAGGAATTCCGTCTCCGCACTTCCCTTTTCTCTCCCTTACAAAGCAGCTAATACCTTACAGTCTCAACTAGAGCTGTTGTGAGGGCTAAACAAGACAGTGTGTGAAGTGCTTCTCACAGACCCAGTGCGTGGTTGCTGTAATGGTGGAGGGTTGAACTGACCGTCTCTTCCTGGGCTCTTCATTCTGATTTCTTTTATTCTGCTTCTTAAAGAAATAGGACTTTCAGGAAGTGTTCTAGAGACTGGATTATATGCACAATAGAAGCTCCTGTCATTCCTTGTGGTTAAACCAGTCAGGATAAATTCAGGAAATATTTATTGACCAAGTACTGTCCTCCATGTATATAGTCAAGGGCAACAGACCTTGTGCCCACCGGCCTGTGGTCTCACATCTTCCATCCTTCCCTCTGCTTTGACACATACATACTCAATCCCAGACTTGCTGTTTTGTTTTTTTTAATGTGGGGGTTTCTTTACACTCTACCATCATCTGACCATCAAGGGAAGCTGAGAACCACACCCACACACTCTCTGTTGATGAGAGACACAGACAGGAGATGACAAAAAGAGCCAGGCGAAGGTGCTTCCCAGCATGTGGATATCAAGAGCTCTGAAATGCCTGTTTATTAGGAAGCATAGAGAGAATGTGAACTTGTATCTCATGACCAACTGCAGCTATTGCTATCTGCCACTGGCCTCTGAAATAATTGAGATTACTGTAAGTAATTTTGAAATCAAGATATCCCTTTCAGAACCACAATGAGATGCCACCTCACACACATTAGGATAGCTGCTATCAAAAAACCAGAAAATAACAAGTGTTAGCGAGGATGTGGAGAAACTGGAACCCCTATGCGTGCCTGATCAAAATGTAAAATGGTACAGCCACATTTTCCTGTGGAAAACAGGATGGAGGTTCCTCAAAAAATAGAATCGTCATATGATCCAGCAATTCTGCTGCTGGGTGTATACCCAAAAGAATTGAAAGCAGGATCTTAAAGAGAGCTGTACATGCATGTTCATAGCAGCATTATTCACAATAACAGAAAGGTGTGAGTAACTCAAGTGTCCACTGACAGACGAATGGATAAACAAAATATGGTATATCCATACAATGGAATATAATTCAGCCTTAAGAAGGAAGGAAATTCTGATGCATGCTACAACATGGATGAACCTTGAGGACATTATGCTAAGTGAAATAAGCCAGACACAAAAGGACAATACTGTATGATTCCACTTAGATGAGGTACCTAGAGTAGTCAAATTCATGGAGACAGGAAGTAGAATGGTGGTCACCGAGGACTATGGGGAGATAGGGAATGGGGAGTTGTTGTTTAATGGGTATAGAGTGTCAGTTTTGCAAGATGAAAGGAGTCTGTCACTGGTTGGTGGTGATGGCTGTGCACCAATGTGGATGTATTTAATACCACTGAGATCTATACTTAAAAATGGTTAGGGTGGGGTCTGGCCCCGTGGCCGAGTGGTTAAGTTCGCATGCTCCGCTGCAGGCGGCCCAGTGTTTCGTTGGTTCAAATCCTGGGCGCGGACATGGCACTGCTCATCAAACCACGCTGAGGCAGCGTCCCACATGCCACAACTAGAAGGACCCACAACGAAGAACATACAACTATGTACTGGGGGGCTTTGGGGAGAAAAAGGAAAACTAAAATCTTTAAATAAAAAAAATGGTTAGGGTGGTAAATTTTGTTATGTGTATTTTACCATAATTTAAAAGAATTTTTTTAAAAAAAGATACCCCTTTCAGGAAAAACAGGAAGAATATACAATCCCTGTATTTAAAGATTCCCTCTGGCTATTAGATTCATAATGTAGTGATTACAGTAGAAAATATGAGCTTAAATTCCCAAGTTTTATATTTTGGTTGTACCCATCTCTGAAATGGGCCAAATGAGATTACCTGGCAGAAATAATGGGTGTGTCTGTGAAGTACTTTCATATCCTTGGATGAAAGGATCTAGAAATGTGTCCCGTGTTACTTTTAACGCTTCTTAATAAGAAATGGTTGTCTGTTTGTGTACATAAAAGAACTCTATAAGTAAAGAAATAACGTTAGATGATTCTTGGCTCCGCAGGTAATGTTTTGGAAGCACATCTGAGCAAAGACTAAATATACCTTGACATCACCAGGCTTTGGTTCTGTTCCACAGGTTTCCACCCTACTTTTGAGCAGCCTCTGTGTACATACTCCAGAGAGCGTGCTTGCAAAACAGTGCTAAGCTTTGTATCCATGTAGATAATGATCACCAACCATTGTAAACACAGAACCTTTATTTTTTCACCTTATTTGCCTTTGTCTGCAAGGCGCATTGTTGGTTGATTAAAGAAAGAAAGAAAGTCTGGAGAGATGGTGCGATGTGTAAAGGGTCCGAGGAAGCTATTTAGGATGCAGCCAGGGATAGAATCTTTAAGAGCGTAGACTGAGTGTCAGCACAACCACTTTTCTTTTCCTGCTCTGCCTCCTCCGAGAGTGTGACCTTGATGAAGTCACTCAGCTTCCAAGCTTCAGTTTCCTCTTCCTTACACCAGGTCTAGTAATTACCACCTCACAGATTTGTTGTGAAGATTTAACTGGATGTTTGTGGCCCCGTGCCTCATTTTTAGGAATGCTCAGTAAATAGTAACTATTATTATTATTAAGGATTGGGGTACTGGCCTTTCGGGTAAGCTCAAAATAACACACCTCTGGAAGGACTTTGCTCTATAATTTCTCTTTATGTTTTTGTGGTCTCGGGAGATCTTCTTTTCATTTTTTGCTTATAACATAAACCAAATTATTTATATAAATTTAAAGAGTAGAACAAAGAAAGTGAGTAGATTGGGAGTTCTAGGGAAAATTGTAACAGAGAAATCTATCCAACGTCTGTCCCTCTAGGAACAAGAGTGGAGAATATCACTTGTTTTTTCTTCTGTTTTCTGGCTCCCCTCCCAGCAGAGTTCTTTCCCGACCACTACTCTGTATCCCACTGATATGTTGCATTCCTCCACGAAGACCCCTGGCATTTTCTCTCAGCCCTTCCCACATTTCTGGCTTTTTTTTTTTTTTTTTTTTTTTAACCTCTCCGTCAGGACGGGGAGCTGTGTCTCTCATTTCTCTTGCTCTGATACTTCTTGCAGTCTCTGACAAGTTGCACAAGTATTAATAATAATTCCTAACCTTTGTGGAATCCTTAACACGTTTTAGCTTCTTTCCCTACTATCTCCTACTTAATCCGTACAACAATTCTGTTGTTATGTTTATCTGATAGATTTAAAAACTGAGGCACAGTGAGCTTAACCCAATTACCCAGTAAGCGGTGGAGCCAGGATTCAAATTTAATTTAGAGAGATTCCCGACTCCAGCTCCTGAGCAGCTAACCACTCTGCCAGGGACTTGAACACACTATTGACTGCGGTGCACAGTGAGAACTACTTTATGTGATTCTGTGTGTGCATGTGCACACACACGGATGCAAATAGTTCACAAAACAATATTATTCTTACTCTGTGCCCTGCACTATGATATTTTCTGTTACATCCATTTTATTCTAGTTCATAGAAAAGATAAAATGATGGTTGTGAGGCACAAAATTGATTTCATGATCCATTGGTTGCACCTGCAGTTTGAGAAACATTGCCCCTCACTGTTGCCCTATTTGGCTGGACTCCTGGTACATGTTAGCACCACGCCAGGAGCTTCGTGTATGTTCCAGCTTCTCACAGCAGCCCTGAAAGGTTAGCCCCATTTTCCAGTAAGGAAACTGAGGCTTGGGGAGATTATTAACTTCCCCAAGTCAGACAGCTAATAAGCAGTAGAATCAGAACTCAAGACTATCTGAATCCAAATATATATATATATTTTTTTAAGTCACTGTTTGTTGAACTGAATGATGTTCTCATTAGATATTTTACCCACTCTTTTCTGCCACCTCACTAGAAAAGGATTCCTCAAAACCCCAACAGAAGAGAATAAATATAGAGCAAAGTCGGAAGATACTTCTCCTAGGGCTGTGTCCCTCATTTGGACAATTTGGTAGTTTTGAAAGACTGAATTGTTTGTGACTTTTCCCAAAAAACTCAAGGCACAGTCAGCGCTAAAAGAAAATCAATTTAGAAACAGGTTTATTCACTTAGGTGTCATGGGCTAGTAAGTGTCAGGAGAAGATACTCAAAATCTTACCTTGCCAGAGCCAAGAGCCCTTTCTCGTTGCAATGTCTGACTGGCTGCAGACATGCAGGAGGTCTGTTGGCCGGGTTACTTGAAGTTACTTGTCCATGCTGTAGAAAGCTTACATCCCTCTTCCCCCAAAATGCGCAGGAAGCAGTGTTGCTTGTGTCTCAACACCTTGATGTAGGGACCCTAGGAAGTTTAGAGCAGACTCTGCTGAGGAGGAGCCCAGCGCTGCTTCCTAGAGTTCCCAGTTTATGTGAACCAGGCCCCCATCATCTTCCCTGGCTCCCTGCTCGCTGTGACCCTGGATGCAGCAGCGAGCTTTCCGTGGTGCTCTCCCTCTTCTAGGCTCATCCCCATCACTCTTGACCCCACCATGAGCTGGTCAGACTTGGGGGGAAATGTAACAGCAGCAAGGACCTGCGTAGGAACAGAGGAAAGGGAGTGGTGACATGTAATCAGGGGCCGGTCCTGGAGGGAACCTTCAAAAACAAAAACTGTATTTTTAAGAATATACTCCTCAATTTGCGTTCAGAGTTTCAGGAATAAGCAAAAAATGAAAGCACTTCCTAAATAATTTCCTTAAACAGAACAGATAGCTGAAATGTATGCTTGCTTCCTTTGTGCTCATGACTCAAAATAGTTAAATACGTTCCTCAAAGAGAACACGAAGATGAGACTATATTCAGGCAATAGCTTGCTTATCTGAAAGGATCTGGAAAAATGGATTTCAAAAGTTCTTTGGATGGATTCTCTACACCCAGAGCCCCTGTCCTATTGGCACGAGGAAAATGTTTTCAACTGAAGAGGGATTCCTTGCAAATTCAGTATGTATGATAGCACCCCAAGGGTTGGCACAGATCAACAGCTGTCATCTTTATCATGATTAAACAGACTCATTTTTTGTACTTAATAGATTTTTTTAATTCAAAGCAAAGGCTCGGTAGTTTTTAAACAGTCCGCTCTGCTCTTTTGGTATTTCCATTCCCTGGGTTTTCTTCAGGAGGTTGAAAAAGATTAACTAGAGCTGTCTCTTTAAGACTTCTTCTTGATTACCTGGTTTTCTTTCCCTTTTTTCCTTGTTGAGAACAAAAGTCAAAGAGAGAAGAGGTGGGTATGCTGTTACTAGCAAAGAAATACAACTGGATTCTAGCCTAATGCAGTCGGCCCTTTGTTTCTGACACTAAAGTCTTCATTAAAGCCCGCGGAACTGCTCCCCGGAGCTCCTGACCTTGTTGTATCGAAAGAGGACTTTACACCACTTAAATTCTTTTTCCTTTGTTGGCGAACAATGTCCTTTTCTTCTGAATATGGATGATGATCGGTTCATTCAGAGGCTACAGGATTAGGAAAAAAAAAAAAAAAGGAAAGCAAGATTTAAAGTGACTTCAGGTGATTCCCTCCTTCTTGAAACAGGGAGATGAGCTGCCCTTAATAAAAGTTCTCAGATTGGAAGTGAAAATGTAGCTCTTAGGACTCGGGGAAGCGGCAGCTACTCTATGTTAGCAGAGGGCCATTTCCTGGATTGGGACTGAAATGATTAGGGTAAAGTGTGCTTTATCTGGCTTGTCTGTAACCACTTGTATGGTATTTGTCTTGGTCCCGGGTTGTTTGGAGTGTTTGAAGGTTAGTGGATAGGGTTTCTTTTTAGGATAATGAGAGGCTTGTCTTCCAGCAGCATATACAAAAGGTCTAGCAAGACAGCAGTTTTCGGTCCTGCCGTTGTGTCGAGGGATTATCAATTTACTACACTAAGTGCTTTGATTCAGAGTGGCCCTTTTTGGGTCACACGCCTAATATGAACTCGTGTTATGTTAGTAACAAAGGAATAATTACTACTGAATATGGCACAAAGGATTAAAAGAAGTATAAACTTTAAACTGTGATGAAAAACAGGTTGAAACTAACGCTCCATTTAAAAACATTACCTTGAACAAGAATATTTGTTTTCCTGACTGTACCAAGCCACTAACTCTTATTAAATGGGGTTTAATTGTGTACCTTCAGAAAAAATGTACTTGGGCTAATAAATTTAGTATATATTTACATGAAGTTTGTGTGTCCTCTCATAAATCTCTACACCGAAATATTCTACTTGCAAACATTTTTACAACACTTATTTATAAGATTAGTTTATTAACTTCATTGCTTAGAGATTGGTACTTTAAATAATATCTATCAGAAATGATAATTAATTTGACCCTTATCTGCTCCTGCAGTATGTGTCTACTGTGAGCACTTTTATTACCTTTTGAAGATAATATAATGGTTTCTTATTTGGCAAGTGGATGAAAGCAGAATGAGTAGAAACCAAAATGCACACCATGCATAAAACACATTGGCACATTAAAGCAGACATTGTCAACAAATTGCCTGCTGGCTTTAAAGAAAAATATAGCTTCAATCACTTAATGTTTTCAGAAGTCATTCTTTTCATTCAACAAGTTTTGATTGAAATTTTTCTCATTTTGAAATATATATTTGGCATGTCATAAAGAGAAATATTCGTATTTAATAAACTATTTTCTTCCATCTAATGCGGCTTAAATAAACCTGAATAGTTGCCCAATATAGCCTTTCAGATTGACAGTATAGATTTAAGTCGGGACAGTTATTACAGTGGGAAATGCTTACACTTAATTTTTTCGTGTTTGTGACAATCAGCAGTGATTTGGTGATAATTAGCAGAACCTCCTTCAGGCCCTCAGCTTATGTGAGGCCTGTGTTAAAGCTCGGCATAAAGCAGCTGCAGGAGTCACTCAGTGAGCAGCTCCTCTTTCTGCAGAGAATCCCACTTTAGTCCCTCACTCTGGAGGGATTCGTCCATTCGAGTTTCCTAAAGAGAAGAGGTCCTGATTATGAAGTAGGTGATTGATCTTTGAATGTGTGTCCTTGTTCTCTCGAACCACCAAAACCACCATTCCCAAACGTGCTAAATCTGTGAGCCTTTTCATCGCTTAACCAAGAAAGAAAGGTCGGCCTTTAAAAACAAAGCAATTTTTATGTAGATTAGCTTAGGTACCGCCTCTCTAGAGGGTACATTGAAAACGAGGTGAACACTTTCTCAAACCCTAGATGACTTGGTGCGTAAGAATTTGCTCCATGAGAGGAACCTGAGGGAAAAAATGTTCAGGTCATATAAGCCATGATGGGCAAGCAAACATTCCTGTCATTAATATAAGCAGAGACCACCTCTCACTTCTCCCAGTGGGTTCAAAGCTGATTGTTGCACCTGTCCTCTGTCAGTTCGTTTACCTCCTCGGACATCAATCTTCAGAGAGTCCCTCAGTTTTAGCCCCGGGGTAGAACACTGCCCGTAGTAGAGCCTTGGATGGAAGATAGGGGGAGAGTCAGAGGAGAGTGAGGAATAATGGGGACCAGCCTCCCCTCACCTGGCCACATCATTTCTGTAAATCTCGTGAAAACAACTAAAGGAAGAGAAATCTCCTAGCTTGTTGGCCATCTTAGAGTTGATAATTACAAAGAATAAGATAAGTTTTTTATTAAATCTGAAGCAGAGTGATGCCCTGAAAAGGAACTCTTACCGTTGCTTAGATGATTGTTCAGTCTTTGATCCTAAATTTAGTAGTTTAAGGGAGACCTTAAATTTGGGTCTTGGGATTATTGAGTGCAGTTCAATAACCATTTTGAAACATCGGATGAGCAGTGATTTTTCACTATTTTGGGGGCATATTGGCCGCTTAACTTCATGCAAATAAAGCACCGTTTTAAATTTTTTTTTTAACTTTGGATTTTGCTTAGCGATACATATTTTTTAATGGCACACCATGTGTCTTCTGCATCCATATCTCCCTCCCCAGTCTTAAAACTGAGACAATAGGGAAAGAAGGTATGGGAGGCTCTTTGAGTGTCATTCTTCTTCATGACTAGAGGAAAGAAAAATCTTCTTCCTGATCTCTCTTCTTAGGCTTTTGAGAAGTGAGGAGGCATCGTCTGTCCCTAAGACCAGGTGAGATTTGAGGCTGGTGATTCCCTTGAGCAGTTCTCGGGCACTTGTGGAAGAGTCAAATATTTTGTTCCCGCTTCTGTGCATCTCATTGTTCTACCACCTTCATTGAAAGTAGCCTGTTGGGCTCTTCTCTGCTGCCTATATGCTTGCAGCCTGGGTTATTAGAGCTTTCCAGAAGAAAACTTAAATGGCCTATATAAGCATATGTACAAGATTCTCTCTTGAAACCGAGAAAGGCATATATTTCAAGGGTAATTTAATTATGGCTCCTCCTGAAGCAGATGAATAGGAAGAGCTATTTAAATTAAAATAATTTCATTATGACACACGTCACAATGGGTTTCAGGTTATCCTGCCCTTGCAGTTAATTAACGAGGTTCTTTGAGGTTTGTAATCCTGATGCACAGACAAGATAACATAGGGATTAGATGATGCAAAATCAGAGGCAATCTCTTCATGATTAGAGGTGCCACTGGCCCCATTAGTTTACATCGTCTTTGGACAACAAAACAGGATGTCCCATTCGCACATGTAGAGAGATTCCCAATTCCAGAAGACTGTTTTGCCAACGGAAAAAATCCTAGTTTATTTTCAGTGCAAATGTACAAATATTTAACAATTTTGCTTTGAGGCATAAGCTTTAATCATGCTATAGGCATTTTCCAATATCACACCAGGATTCACAATTAATTTATATGGCTCTCTCCTTAAATAATTATATCATTGTTTTTCTGGTTAAGCAGATATTTCCAGGCAAGCATTTTTATAAGCCAAATCTTCCTTTTTTCCTTCAGTTTCTTCATAGGATGACACACTTCAATAGTTTCTTTTTTAGTATTCAATCATTCCAAAGATATTTTGGAGTGCATTTTGTACGATGGAAAATTCATAGAGATAATTGTTTTGTAAACAGGTATTTGCAGCCTTATAATTAATGATTATAGTGATTTTTTAAAAAAATTCTGTTCTGGAATAAAATGAAAAGAGGCTACGGTAATAACATTCACTATTTTGGGTATTTAGGAACCTGTTTTATTCACTGGAACAATGAGGAAAAATCTGGATCCCTTTAATGAACATACAGATGAGGAACTATGGGATGCCTTAAAAGAGGTAATTTATAAAATGTAATTATCTAACTTGTTAGCAGTATATGTATATTTTTGTTTATAACATTGAAGGTAATTAAAGGGAACTTAATGATTTAACTGACTTTGTTCACTACCCAGGAGAGCATTGATGACATGGATATACTTAAAATGTGTATATTGATGATGATGAAATCCAAAAATAAAATGTCTCATGGTTTCATTTTAACTTTGTTCCTAGAATCCAAAACAAGTAGATACGTTATTTACTTGTCCTTAGCAGAACACTAAACTAGAAGTTATATTTACGCGTTCAAATTCTGCTAGTGACCTAGTGACTGGTTACCCTGCAACTTTCATTTTACTTCTCTGTTCTTAGGAAATGCACTAAATGGAGACAATAATAGTTTTTCATTATTAACTAAAAGATAAACGAGATCACACTTGTAAAATGCCTTGAAGTTTTATAAGAGAGTGTTTATAAACATAAATTATACAGTTAGAATGTAATAATAATTATTTATTGGCAAACATGTCATTTTAATGCCAGGTAACAGAAACCTGGAGCTTTTGTAAGTTTTTATGCTGATATTCATTCTAGAGGATTTGCTATTATTTGTGTAGTGCTTCCCTTTGGACCACTTCTTTGAATTTCTTCGCCCTTGCATAAAAAGGATTTTGACTATTAAGGTGCTGTTGGTTTGTGTATTTTAATACTAATTATTTTGTGTACTCACTCTAGTTCTGCAAATTGACTCTAAGCTACTGAGTGGCAGAAACCTCATCTAGACTTCTAAACCATAGACAGACTTCTAATCCCTCATAGGACCTAGCTCAGTCTTTTGCTTTTAAAAAGTCAGCACTTAATAAACGTATACTGAATGTTTGGTGGATCTCTTCATTTCAGAGAAGAGTGGCTTATTTCTTTAAAAAAAAAAAAAAAGGCACAAATCCCAGTGACCGGTTGCTCACATCGTTGTTATTTTGAATTAGAGTGTTTGTCATTTAGTGTCATCCTTCCAGGGATAGCTCTGAAATCTTGAACTTGTAGATGAGCTTTGACTGTGAGCAAGCCAAGTGGGAGGCCTGACGGTTTCCTGCCAGTAATTCTGGTTTCTGAAGGCATGTTGGTGCTGAGCCCTTACACACCCACCCTGCTTTCCAACAACTGTGGGGATTTTATTTTCCTAAATCAAGTGGATTACTTTACCTTTTCCTCCTTTAAAAGCGATTGACCTCGGATTTCGCTTAAGTTTGTGAGTCTTTGCAGAGTGAAATTTAGAAGAGGCGGGAAGACAGTTAAGCATCAAATATAAAGAAAGATAGGATGATCCACTGCTCTTGAACTCACAGGACAAATTTAATGGCGAAATTGTGACACACCTTAAAAAAACAGGAATTACTTACTGGTAAATTATTTTTCTGTTTCTTTCAGAGCTTGAGCCCTCTCTTCACAGATTCTCAGTAAAATTACTGTAGAAATACATTGTTCCATGGGCAGTGAAGAACTGTTAATTGAGAGACAAATCCTATCAAAAACTATCTTAGAACTTGGCCATAACTCATACTTATTTCATCTGTAGGAGCCAAAATTAAAATAAAATTTATTAACCTCTCAATTCTAAAAATGGTGAGGTGGAGGAAGTGTGGTAGATGATACTAAAATCTATCTTTATTTCTACTACGTTTGTAACTTTCTATAAATAGAAATGGGAATTTATTTCACCACGTGGAGGCAGTGGTTTCTGTATATTGCTCCTGGAACTGACCTCGTTGCTCTGGTGCTTCCTCTTGGAGTGAGAAATCATCCCGTCATCGTGTTTCTCTAGGAATTATTTCTTTATGACTTTTGTATGTTTTTCAGTGAAAGATTTGGTATCCTAAGTTTTAGAAAACCTACCAAGTCTTTCATTGAAAAGCATGTAAAGCAGTGAGGCCAATTTTCAGGTGGACTAAAAACCCTAGGCAGCTGGTTTATAAATGGTACCAAACTGGAAATGGAAACCCACACTCATAGAATTGGCTTGAGAGTCGGTAAGAGGTCACTATGTTTTCCTCTTTAAGAACTTAAAGGAAAAGGTACTTTTTTGGTTTGTTTGTTTTTAAGTTCTCTTAGTTTTCTCTCCTCCTTCTCCCTTGGATGAGTTAGACATTCAGAAGGGAGACAGTCCTATGGACGTTGCCCATCTCATCTTAGTTATTTTTTTTTTAATTAATTAATTTTTTTTTTGCTGAGGAAGATTAGCCCTGAGCTGACATCTCTGCCAGTCTTCCTCCACTTTATGTGTGGGTCAGTGCCACAGCATGGCTGATGAGTGGTGTGGGTCCTTACCCGGGATCTGAACCTGTGAACCTGGGTTGGTGAAGCAGAGCACGCTGAATTCAACCACTATGCCATGGAGCTGACCCCTTGGTTCTTTTTTCATATACTGAAACATGGTCAGCTATAAACTGAAGAAAGTCTGTTAGAAATTAATGCCAGTTGGGGCGCCTACAATGCAGCAGCAGCAGCTCTATGAATATAACATCAGTACTGACTAGAGATGAAGCTTTTATCAGTAAAAGGTCAAAAGATCCAGGTAGATAAAACTCTGAAAATGAATCAGCGGTGTGTTGCTTCTGTTTAAAAAACAAAACAAAACAGCTTTAATACTGGGGTATACAATTAAGAGTGTGGTATGTCATGCTAAGGCTAAACCCCAATACCATGTTTCATCCTGACTCAGAATTCCTATTTCCTAGGATTAGACTTCCATCATGCGCACAATTCAAGATCACTTGCATAGAAGTGCTTCAGGATTCAGGACACCCTGAAAACGTTGTCCACTTAGTTTTGGTGTTTTGTTATTTGACATTGTAATTCTTTGTCCCTCCTTACCTGGCCATCACTCATCAGTCTGTTAACTCTTAATGTGAAGTGTATTTACTCTCCGTTCCTCTGTAGCTTTCAAGTACAGCCTGAGTCTGGTTCTTGCTCTATAAACTTTCTCCAAAACAAGTATTCATTGAACTGAACTACTAACCACTGTAGTTGCAGATTAACTTTCGCAGTTAACAGTTTTTTTTTTCATTTATAATTACACTTTTATGAAGATAGATTGATATAAACACCATCTATCCCCATAGTCTTGGGGAAATAAGATGTTATGTTGCCCTGTTTTTCATTGAGGATTGAAGTAAACGTACTTGACTGGCCTGGCAGTATGGGATTGAACTTGGGGAAGAACCATTCCCAAAATAGGCTCTGTGTTTACTAACATATGAGGTGCAGTTTGCAAATGTGTGAGTTTGTATTTTTTTTAAACTTTAAAACCTTTCAAAATGGTAAAGTGTTGATAAGATTGTATCTTTAGAGAAATAGACTTCCTGCGGTAATTCTTTTGAAAATTTTCCCTTTAGTGTATTAACTCCTATACTAAATGTACTTTCGGAAACTTGACTTAGCCATAAAGATCTTTTTAACTTTTCTCTTTAGACTATATTGAGAGAAGTAGCTTCATTTTTTGAGAGACTTCCTTAACTAATTCCTGGAAGGGGTTCCTGGTGGAAGTCATGTGACAAGGATGAGGGACACTAAGCTGATTTCTTTTCGCCAGCTTTCTTGAAGTATAATTTACATACCAGAAAATTTCCCCATTGTAAGTGTGATTCAGTGACTTTGGTAAATTTATAGTTAGACAGTCATCATGACAATCCAGTTTTAGAACATTGCTATCACTCCAAAAAGCTCTCTTGTGTCCATTTACAGTTAACCCTCCAGCCCCTGGGCAACCACTATTCTCCTTTTTATCTCTATAAATTCCTGCAGTTAGCTTTTAACTAAAAATTAAGGAAAAGCATTTTTAGTTTTTCTATATTTTGCCTTGAGAATCATTTTATTTAGCATACTGCATATTTCTGAATGAAATTGGCATGCTGTGGACAGACTGTGCCTACTGATGGCCACAGTGAAGAGTCTTGACTCCCATTAAATTTGTGCTCTTAAGTTAGAGTATTTCTCTCCTGAGTTAACTCAACGGTCTTTCTCAGTGAACCTTAATTGGAAGTAACTCTCCCCATCACATCGCCACACATATAAGATACATGAGAAGTCCTGAGGGCTTCAAACTCCAATGTCTAGGAGGCTTGTCTGCTTCAGTATTAGTTCATTTAGGAAAAGGTCATTTTTCTTCTTACATCCACAGGTACAACTTAAAGAAGCCGTGGAAGATCTTCCTGGTAAAATGGATACTGAATTAGCAGAAGCAGGATCGAACTTTAGTGTGGGACAGAGACAGTTGGTGTGCCTTGCCAGGGCTATTCTCAGGAAAAATCGGATATTGATAATTGACGAAGCGACAGCAAATGTAGATCTAAGGTACGGAGCTGAGGTCCATGTAACCTGGAATATGAATTTTTAATGTGATGAATGGGAAACATTTAATGATGCTGAGAAATTTTTCTAAGTGCTGTCTTTGCCCAAAAGATCTCTCTTAATAATCTCTTTAATTCTGGAAATCAGAGGAGGAAACCAAAACATGTTATATGGTGTTAATGATATTGTTAGGCATCCTAAGAGAGCTAGATTCCCAAATTCAACTCCTGATAGTTTCAAGCAGTTTGGAGGGAAGAGTATTTTCTGTTGTCTTATGAAAAATGATTTTTGTAAGTAGACTTTTTGTGCTTAGTTTTTAAAGAACAAAATCATGCTTAAAGTATTGATTTTTAAAAACATTATAAAAATATCATATGATTTTTTTAAGTCTTGTCCGTCTTTCCTGAACTAAATTCGACTTCTTTGATTCCAGAACTGATGAGTTAATACAGAAAAAAATCCGTGAGAAATTTGCTCATTGCACTGTGCTAACCATCGCGCACAGGTTGAACACGATTATTGACAGCGACAAGATTATGGTAAGACTCTCACCTCCAGAATTGTAGTTGTTTATGTTCAATTTTTCAATTTATCCTTTCTTGTTAAACTTGATAGAGAGGGGCCGGCCCCGTGGCCAAGTGGTTAAGTTCGCGCGCTCTGCTTTGGCTCCCTGAGGTTTCACTGGTTCAGATCCTGGGCACGGACATGGCACCGGTCGTCAGGCCATGCTGAGGCAATGTCCCACATAGCACAACCAGAGGCACTCACAACTAGAATAGACAACTATGTACTGGGGGGTTTGGGAAGAAGAAGAAGAAAAAAAAAAGATTGGCAACAGTTGTTAGCTCAGGTGCCAATCTTTAAAAAAAAACTTGATAGAAAGCTCCAATAAGTTAATTTTCTGTTAATTTTTCCTCTCATTCCTGACAATAATTCAAGTGCTTTACTACACATTCGGAATATGCTATTAAATAATATATCTAGTAATTTTACATTTTCATATTAAACTTATTTGAATTGTCATTTTTCTTTAAGATGGCCAACCATCAAAATATTTCAAATCCAAGATATGGCCTCGTATTACAGATTGGTAGAATGCAGTCATTTTTGCTGTGTCACAGTTGTGGCAGCATTTTGGATTCCTTTAATCAAAAAATTAGCCTTTTGTTTAGACTGCCAGGAGGTTGTTGGGTAAGGTTGCAGAATTTCTCAGCTGTTGGGACGTTCATAAGACATGCTGTCAGATTGGAATCTATGAGGAGAAAGGGCCTAGTCAGAAAATAAAGTATTTCAACGGAAAGGATTTAATATAGGACATTTGTTACATAGTAATTGGAGGGCTGGAAGATTGAAAGGAAACACTGAGGTGATAATTTTAGGAAACAACTACCATGCCCTAGACAGATCTCCAGGCCTAGGAACTAGAGGAGAGGCCCTAAAGAGTGTACTTAGACCTCCAAGGACGGGCCACTGCCCAGCTGCTGGTCCTATTTGTGAAGCTGGTTCTCAATGTGTTACTAAAAGACGGAGGCTGGATCCAGGTCCCACTGCTGGGGTGATGCTCGAAGGAGTAGCACAAACCAGGCAGACACTTGCTTTGCATTGCACCTTCAGTCTTCCTTCTAGTGCCTGCTACTGGCAGAACCTAACAAAGAGCCAATTGGCCAAAGAACCTCTGAAATGTGGTTTGCAGCCCTAGTGTCACAGACGAAAGTGTAGAAAGAAAGATAGATTGAGGCTGAGAGACTAGATAAACAACCAGCAAGTCTTACACAGTAGATCCGGGCACTGCACACATGGCCGGCCCCAAGCTTTGGTCTCTAGATTTAGTATCTAGTATCTTCCTTCCAGGTTTGATTGGCTCTTTCTTCTGTAATAATTCAGTCTTTCCTTATCTTTATTTCCTTCCTCTCTCCCTCCCTTCCTCTCTTTCTTCTTCTCTCGTTTTCTCCTTTCCATCTATTGCTTGCTCAGTTTCAGTAAATCGTAGGATGTAGCTATACAAAATGAAAAGGAAATCATCCCTTAAAGGAAAAACCTTTGGCTGCAGATAAGCCCAAACATGGGAGTTATTTTCAGGCTAACCCCAAGCCTGTGGCAGTGGACAGATTTTCATACATCTTGTGGACGCCAGCTGTTGTCATTAGATACCACAGTATCCGGTGATACTCTAGTGATGAAGAAGGAAATAGATAAAGAAGGCCTGTGTAGTACATGAGAAGCAACAGATGGAGTTAACCAGATTTTTATGGTCTATACTAATCGAGGTTAAATGATCAGTAATAAAACGATCATTAATATCCATACTTCCTTATGGCCAGTGATAGTGGAGCTGTCTCTTGACTTCTTGGGCATTTTCTGGAATATTACTTCCCACCCTTCTTCACATGCATTGTTGGATGTAATAATCAGTGGGGGCATTGAGAAGATACCAGACTGTCAGCACTGAAGCAGTGCCTTTGGCCTTGTCACTCTCCAGAGCTGGACGTGTAGAGAAATGAGCTCTGGCGAGGTAGACAGCAGGAGTGGGGCCTTCCTAACCAAAAGGATGTTTTGAGCCTTAAGCAGTGCAGCTGGTCATCTGGATTAGAACGTCATAGCAGGAAGCAGACCACTCCAGTAGGCCTTTGTGAGTGACCATGTGACATTCCAAGACTGCAAGACAGTGACTCTTAGATTCCAGAAACAGTGTTTATCATTGAGCATCCTTAGTCATTCATTTTGTGTTCTTGAATGATGATTGGAGAAATAACTTTTCATTTCTACTTTTTACCTGTCACTTTGTTGTTCTCATCTCTCAGCGTTGGTTTTCTCAGACTGTCCCCAAAAGTATTCTTTTTCAACAATGAATGAGTGATGCTGTGAAGTGTACCTGTTTCAGGTACTTTGTCAGGCTTTAGATGCAGCGGCAGAAAGATGGCTTGATCTCTGGCTCAGTTGGGGACCCATTCAAATGAAACCTTTGCTCCTAGATGTACCATATACATTTATTTTTGGGTTTTGGTAGTACAACATTGATGGTAGCAGCTTCCTTTTATTATAGAATACTTAGAAATACTGTCACTTGGGAACATATGGTTGGTTAGGGTAACAGCAGGAAGGACAGAATTTGGCAGACTTACCAGATGGCCACTCCTAAATCTTATCCATCAGCACTTGACCCACAGGCATGAATGTTTGTATCCCCTTAACCAGTCAGCTTTGTTGCCATTATCTAAATATGTCCCGTTGTTGAATGGTTTACTTACCAACATCTGTGGTAAATTTCAAGAACCTCAAATTTTTCTCTCTTGATCGATATCTTTGTCCGAATCCTTAACTTGGTTTTACAAAGTACTTACAGTCAAGCCCCTCCCTCCCTCTCTAGGCTTGTCCCACTCTGCTCTCCCTCTTTCCTTTGTGGTTAAAACCATGTTGATCGTCGTTCAGTTCTTCAGATGCAGCATTCACTCTCACTCTTAGAATTGTATCCTCTCTCATGACCGGTTGTTGGTGGCTTAGACTAAAGTGCTTGCAATGGAGGTGATGAGATGTTGGATTTGGGATAGAGAATGCAGTAGAGTCAAGTGAGCTGTGTGATGGATTGAATGTGGGATACGAGGGGAGAGATGGGAGTTGCTGCTGGTTTCTAGGTATGGGGCCTGAGCATCTGGGTAAGTGAGGAACACTGAGGGAGAAGTCAGTTTGGAGAAGGCAAATGCAAGAATTCTCTTGAGAGCATGTTACCTCTGTGTTGGCTGACCTTGTTGTCTGTGGTGGACCTTGCGTTTTACCATGGAGCTGCCCTTCCCACTCCCAGCACCAGTGTTGAGAGACCTTTCATTTAGGGCTCACTGGCCAAGAGTTCATCAGTGATGTCACAGGAGGTCCCACCAGGAGATGTCAGCTTGGCCGCTTGTTTACATCCTGGTCAGAGCTGGTTTCTGTTGCATTCCCTTTGGTAAGGAATGGTAGGATTAGACTTCTGGGGACCCAAGAGGCATGCACTCCCTAGCTTCAGAGTTGGGCACTTGTCCTCTATACTCCACCACCCCAAGTTTCAGGCTTATATTTTAGTCTAGAGCTTCTGGTTACCAGTTGGTTTTCAATTCGACAGAACACCATAAATAATATTCTTTCTCAAACCTGTGATTTTTGAAGCAATTTTTGTTTTCTTGCTTGCTTTAGAAATACCTGTTTCCTTTCCAGAAAGCAAGCAATTGTCTGTTCTGTTATTCTGAGAGCTTTAAGGACATAAAGACAAGTCAATCAGCTGCAAAGCCTAATGCTCCAGAGGGCAGGCGGCCAGCCTTGGGGAGTGGCTGGGGAAGTGACGGATGCTAATGAAGGGCATAACCAACAGTGTTGTCATCATAAAGTCGCGTAATTGCAAGTGCTTAAGGTGTAATAATTACATTTTGTTGCACTGGTGAATACTTCTGCACAAAGACAGATGGATATGGTTTTGTTTACTGTAAGTAAATCAGACAAAAGGCTTGTTGGAAAACAACTGTGACCTAATTAATAGCTTTGCTTATGTGTTGGCTTTCCAAAGGGATTTACCCAGTTTTGGTTCATTAAGCACCATTAATGTGTTAGGCTTAGAATTCTATTTTACAAAGATGTTCTCTCAATTTTAACTTTATTAAACATGATGTAGTCATAATGACAGCTAATTTAATCTTCCTCATTTGCTCAGTTGCCACAAAACAGTGGAGCAAGACAGACAAATTAGAAATCCTCTTTCTCCTAATACTCACCACTATCTCTACATTAAAGACAGCTTCTTCCTTGTAGTTTTTAGGATTAGCTGGTTACTCGAGACCTGTTTTCTCTTCAACCAATAGGACAGCTTTTTCCTCCAATCCCTGCACACCACAGTCCTTACAACACCCATGGATTCCCCCTAGGAGCGTGAGCAAAGGAAGAACATGAAAATCGGTAGCTGTTCTAACAATATTGTTATCTGTATTCAACGTTTTCACTGTCAGCATTAGGTAATTCTTTGGGAATGAATTATGGAGGCCCAAAACCAAGGCTAAGAAACTCAGTTGCCACCTCTTCTGTTTATAGGCAATCCTACGGTTTTATCTTCTTCACCTTTCTCCCTAAACACAAACCTCTTTTTAATAGAGTTTTTCCCAGAGAAATCAAAACTAGAAACTCTTGTGACATACCCACCTGGAAGAACATAAAACAACTCAGAGCTAACTAGAGTTTTATTTAAATTCTATTTTTCATCTTCATGCAACTTTTCTTTAATACATGGCCACAATTAGAACATTTCAGAAGAGAAAAAAGCTCCTTTCGAAATAGGCCAAGAGATTTCATTCAAGTTTTCGGAGGGAAAAATAACTAATATGAAGGTAGAAGGCGTCCACTGGGAGAAGTACTTTATGAGAGGGGGGATACAAGCAATCGCTGGGGCTTTGGGGAATAGCTGTGGAGGTCACCTTGACCCGGCTGAGAAGAATCATTTGCCATTTCAAGATCTAAGGAAGAATTTTGAGTAATACTTCCCACAGAGAAAATCACAGGCACCCATTTTACCAACGAGGGACCCCACTTCCGAGGATTGAGAACTGTCCCTGTGCCCCCTCATCACCTGGCAGCCGAAAGCAGACGTCTGACTCTCAGATCCTCTCCTCCCCGCTCGATTTGTCACCAAGTGGGATCTCCCTTTATTGCATGTCTCCATGTTGAAAGCTGTTCCGAACATCTCTTGTCCTGTCGTCAGGCTTTCCTCCGCCCTGCCCTGCCCCTCACCTCTCCCTGTAGTCACCCCACTATCACGGATGGCACCCTGCCAATTAAAATGAATTAAATTATTTTGCAATGGCTTCATTTAGTTTTTATATCTAGGACAGCTCCCTGGAGTATCTGCAGATGCACAGGCCCGATACACACATCTTCCTTGAGCTTATGTAACTGACTGACTCATCCAACATAATGTATTTTTCCCTAACCCACTAGAGAGCTACAGCCGATTTGAGGTTGGCGTTCCTGGAGAGATCCTGGTCCCAGGGATTGCTGTCACACTGACTTGAATGTGTGGTTTAGGTTGTAGTTTGAGTTGGGTTACGGGAAGAGTGGGGACACAGCGGGAGACTTCAGGAGCCGTTTCTTATGGATATAAAAATTCAAAATTATACTTGTTTTTCTGTGCAAAAAGGAAATTCAGAGTTGCTTTATGTTTACTTATTCTGAGAACTGTAGAATCTTTGAGGAAACCAGTAAATGTAAAGGCTGCGTGGGTAAAATTCTGTCCGTGGCCTGATTTCCGGCTGTATCCCAACACAGTTGGTGAATCTCCTGACCTTAGTCTGCACTGCACCCTTGCTCCTCCCAACCCTCCCTCCTCTCTGACTGTGCCTTCTCTTCTTTTTCTTTTCCAATATTTGGTGTAAATGAGTTTCAAGCCTCCACCTTCAACCCTGGTCTCTCTCTCCCTCACTTTTCCTCCCCTTCTTGCCCGTAGCCATCAGCCTGAAGCATGTAGTCCCCCAAGTGTACATCCACAATCCTATAACCCCTGTATCCTGCTGCCTTAGCATTTCCCAGTGCTGGCTAGACTCTTTCCCCCCTTGATCTCACCCTGCAGTCTTGCCAAACCACACCACTGGGCAGTTACCCACTCATGCCCTGAATTTACTTGCCTTTGTATTTAACTTGCAACCAGCAAATATTGTGTGCCTGTTTCTTCTCATATACAAGACCAGGGCCTGGAGATGCTGCAGTGAACAAGGGAAACCACATAACCTTCCCATAAGTAGTTGACAGGCTCGCCTCCAGCCTTCTTGTCCCATGCTGTTCCCTATGTCTGGAATGACCACTGTCCACCACCACCCCCCCCCCCCCCCCAACCATTTCTGCCTGTCCAAGTCTATCCATTTTTCAAGGCTCAGTTCACTGCTCTCTCTCCTTCTGGAAGCTTGTCCTCAGAACCTCTGGCCACATGTCATTTTTTCTGCTGTTAGCCTCTTTTTTGTTTGCTTTTCTTCTTGCATTATAGACACTTGAGGATTTTCTCCTCTCTTTTTTTTCAATATAGTCTCCCTAAAAGCAGGGGTTGTAGCTTACATATCTTTGCCTCTTCCACAGCATCTAGCATAATGACATGAGTGCAGTTAAGTAGGTAGTAAATGTTTGCGGAATAAATTCAGGAATTAATGAGAGTTTACTTAAATTTTCTCCAAATGTGCTTTGGCCATGTATTACTTACTCTTTTAAATCCTGATAGTTTAATAAAATTGATTTTCTTTTTCTGTGAGTATATACCAGCCACACAGTAAATAATTTGAGCCCCGAACATAGTAAAGTTGCAATGGAAAGTGGACAGGGGAAATGTTAATGTTTATAGGCATATTTTCTTAACTTATACAGAGGTAATATACTATCCATATGGGAAGGTATCTTAGAAAATTGAATGTTAAAATTCTCATCTCCCTTATTTAACTTCTGATAATAAATAATCTAACAGTGTAATTCTCTGGGAACTCACATGGAGAGGAAAGAATATAGGTTCAGACCTGGGTTCAAATCCTAACTCTGCCATCTACAGATTCTGCAGCCTTGGTCAAGTTATTTAATTTAACTGCACTTCTGTCTTCATCTCTGGCCGTGAGCGTCTTGACAGACTGTGCCTTGCTCATCTTTGAATCTCCGGTTCCTAGAACAGTGCTTTGGTAATAGGTACTCACTTAATATTTGATGGATGGATGGATTGATGGGAGGATGGAAGAAATGATAGAGGAATGAAAGGATGGGTGGATCGATAGATGAATGGGTAGGTGGGTGGATGGTGGGTGGGTGGGTAGATGGATGGAAATTATTTACCGTGTTTGTCTACTCTATCTTGAGAATTAACAGTGATAACTGTAAAGCATGTGGCACAGTGAGTGCTCAACCCCCAACGATTTTTATTTTCCTCTTCAAATTCAAAAGACTGCTAGTTATGGGATGAGTGTATTGATCTTAAAGTAGCCATATTCTTTGTTACACTGCATTTATATACCAGGGCATCCCATCTCTCAAACCTTGTGAATTCTTCTATTTGGGGCTATACTAATGCAGTTCATTTGAAAATACTATATTTTGTTTTAATGCATATCAAAAGAGCATTAAAGAGGTATATTTATTTTTACATTTTTAAAGTATTATCTTACAGAAGTTAAAATTTAGCTTTTAATAAATTATCAGGCATTATAGCAAATTACCACAGTTCTATCATTCCCCCCCCCAATTGAAAACTCCCCTTATAAAAGATAATGCACAGCCACTAGGTTGCTAAGAGTTACAAGGCTCAAAAACTTTGGCCAAAATGATCTTTCTGTCATTTACATTGTTAATCCTGTTGCTTTTTGAGAGTATTCTGGGGTTTTTTTCTGGTTCTGCCTTTTTAGATACAGGTCAGTTCTGAGAACTATTCATCTCAGTGGCAGGCATGTGTTTTCAGACAATATGAGAGAAAATGGAAAGATTTACTATTCACTAAAATTTTAATAAATAAAGTAGAAAGTTGGACAAGGACAAAATATTAGTAATACTTTGCTTTCATTAAAAATTATATAAAGTCTTTTTAGTCAGAGAACTCATTTTCCACCAACTCTGAAGTGGTGATTTTTAAAAGTTTACTTGTTGGTTTTGCAGAAGATAAAGTTCTTCATTGTATGAAGTAATTTGATTCACTTATTTACTTAGTCTTTGGCATGAGAGAGACCTGTATTTTAAAATTGCATTTTTTCTTCTTCTTCCACGTCAGGAGGAGTGGTTGTGGCCTGTAATGCCGTGCTTAAGTAAAATTACACATTCGGGGCATCTAAATTGGCATGCCAAATTATAGGACATTTTAATTATTATGTGGATGTGACAGATTCAATTATTCTTGAACTCTTTTGAGAAAGCTGCCCTGAGCAGTGATTCACAGTAGTAAACAAAAGATTAACAGGAAAATGCCCTTTATGAGACTTAATAAATGTTTCCGATTAGATACCATGGGACAGAATTAACTGCCCTGCCTAGATGTGAAAAAACAACCTGAGTGTTGCTTAGCGTTTCAGCATATTCTCTTAAGATAAATTCACTCTAAATATGGCCTAAATGAAGAACTAAGTACCACTTAACATCAGAACTGTTTTCCTAGGTATGTCATTTGGGCCAATTGTTTCAGACGCTTTCTTCCCTCTAAAACCATTAGCAAAAGCCCCTAATAAGTAGCAATGCAGAGTTAAGAGCCCCTTCTTCTCCCTTTCAATTTCCAGCGGACGTATTAATGAGCAGTAAAATGGCTGAAAGGCAGGCAGCTGAAGAAAGAGAAAAGAAGAAGCAGGGAAAGATAATTGTGAAAACGGATACTCAGATCCTCGGCAATTCAGATCAGGCTGCCCCCGCGTGCTTTGCGGGCTGTGATCACTGGAATTTGGAGCTCAATTTCTTAATTGCTTCTTTAGTCTTATCCAAAAAGAAAATTGGATTTCTGGAGATTTCTTCTGTGCAGAGCAATTATGCTAAAGCTGCTTAGGTAGCAGCTCTTTTAGCCAGCCTTTCACTCTCCGAATAATAAACCACAACCAAAGCCAACTGCACGAAACACCTTAACCTCAGCAACAAGGGTTTTGTCCCCTCTTACCAGCTGACATGTTCCGGGACCCTAAAGAAATTCCAGAAGCATTTCCTTCTTTTCCCAGCATTGCTCAGATTCTGTCAAACCAGCTCGGCAATTAATTTGCTGTCAGGTCACTGCCCTCTGGTTTGTATGCCACCACCCTACTTTTTAGATAAATTGAGTTTGATTTTCTTAAACCAAGAAATTTCCCAACTCTAAATGTACGTATAAATAGCCCTCAAAGCTCAGAGTCTGAGAGCTAAAAGCACTAACTAATGATAACAACCCAAAATGCCCTTGGCAGATAGAAAATGCCACGGGACTGCTGAGTGCCCATAATCAGAGTCTAAAACTTTCATTTTCTTCCTTTCCTATAACATTATAATAATAAAAGGTCGGGTTAGGCCTTTGTCTGCCTAGTAAAACAGGGTAATCAAACCATTTAAACACCAGCCAGACCTACCACCCAAATAGATTCTCTCTATTCTCCCTCGGCTGCCTCTTTCCGAAATATTGTCTCAGTTATAATATGTTGCTGTGAAACATTGTGTGCTAATGGGTTTCTTTCTGCTGATTAACAGGTTTTGGATTCAGGAAGGCTGAAAGAATATGATGAGCCCTATGTTTTGCTGCAAAATAGAGATAGCCTATTTTACAAGATGGTGCAACAACTGGGCAAGGCAGAAGCTGCTGCCCTCACTGAAACAGCAAAACAGGTGAGTGGGCCTCGAGGAGTTGTAATTAAAGTTCGTCTCCACCGTTCACTCCTCGCAATCTGGCACCAGGGGTACGGTAACGAGCACTCTGTGCCCTTTTCAATTATAAGTCTCCGGAGATGAAGCTTCATGACTGGGTCTTAACACGTCCCATGTTGAAGTCAGGTCTGCTGAGAATCGGCAGAAGCGGTGGGGGTGGGGTGCAGGCATGTACACGTGCACGTGTGCAAGCAGGTACCTCTGAGAGGAGAGAGATTTCAGATTGGCCTTTTCACACATTTGGACTCTAGGATGGGATTCTCACATAGCACAGAATAGTCATGTTTTGCAGACCCATTACATTTCATTCTAATTGGTGCTCAGCACATTTGAGATGGAAATGCTGTCAAGGCACGTGCAGAAAATTTGAGAGTTTGAGGGAAAAAATGTGGTATGTTGTTCATTGGGTCTGGAAAGATCTACCACAGAAATGTGTAGATTGCTTTTGTTTTCTATTTTATAATTTGTAAAGAAAACTCCTACATGGTACTGTCACTTTCTCCCAGGTTTCTCCCTCCTTCTTCATTGTTTAGAATTAGGGCCATTTGTTCCTCTTATGCTTCCTCTACCTTCTAGAAGATGAAATTGTTATCAGGACAAATCCAGAATTTATAATACCTTAATGCTGTAGTCTGAATGGTGCTGGAAGCGTTACAACGCATTTTCACAGACATGATGCGTGGGACAGTCCTAAGCGCTGTATATGCTTAATGACTAACCTTCAGTTTACATGGTTTCTTTCCAACAACCATGATGTCGTAGCATCTCATTCTACAGATGTGATATCTGAGGTTTGGTTTGAGGGCTAAGCCAGTGTCACGCAGCCACCTATAATTCCTTCTGGAAAGAGTGGCAGTTGAATTGATGGAAGGATAGCAGAAAGGAAGGAAAGTGATGTTCTTGGCACTTGAGACACATGGCTTGGGGTGGAATGAGACTTCCAGCTGTCTGTGGTGAGGCTCCCCATCAGAACTGTTCATCTCTGGGTGTCAGAATTATGGGTGCATTTTTCCTTCTTCATACTTTTCTGCGTTTCCCAGATTTTCACTGTAAGTAGACTAAAATTGCTTGTGTAATATTTAAAATATCTATTAAAGACAACAGAATAAGAAAAACATGTCCCAGTATATGAAAGATTTATCTAGAGTACAGCCTAAATTCCCTTCTGTCACTGTTTCTCCTCACTCCTTCTTAGAAAAGAAGAGCTGTACCTTTCACTGTTCATACCTTATTTCTTTGAATCCTGCTTCCATCCTAAAAACTGTTCAGTAAAGGTGTGTTTGTGTGTGCACAGTGCTATGCTGGGTACTAACAAATGTGTTAGACATGCCCCCTAGACACTGGCAGTGTAAACCCAAGAACTGAGAAGAGCAGAGATATTCGGTTTGTGTGTTGAGCAACTGCGAAGATGAGGCAAGAGGAGGTTCTGACAGTTCCGTGCCATGCACTGCGCTGTGATAAAGGTTCTCTCACTGTTAGACCTATCTGACAGGCCGAGACTTGGAAAGGGAAAGGAAATCGCCCGAGGTCACATAGCTCTGAATAATTGGCAGAGTCAGAGCTCACACCTAGGTTTAGGGACGATAAAGTCTGCGTTCTGAACTTTTCCTAAGTACTTACACTCTGTATGAATGTAAGAGGCTACACTTAGAGCCCTGTGTTTTTTTAATGCCTGAAATTCACGGTGTGCTTTCATCTACTGGAGCGTCTCCCAGTCGAAGCTTCCCTCGTAAGACCTGATCAGTCATCTGGGATTCCCTGTATTATCTAGTCACACAACAGCCAGGAATCTTGCAAACTCTTTGTTCTTTGACCTCAGGCATTTCACATCAAAGAGATGTGTCCTCACCCACATGCCAAAGTCTCCCATTTTAAGAATGTGTGATCATCTTATATTATCAAGATGTTGAGTAATGAGAAATGGATCACAGAATTTTAGATAGGTCCAGATAACATAAGATAATAGAGTTCAGCACCCTCATTTTGCAGATGAGGAAACTAAGGCCCCTTAGAAAGAAGGTCTCCCTCTCTCTACATAACTAGTGTTACACTCGTTTGCAGCACATACCGAATTTAAAATCTGTTCTTTCAGTAAATGTTTTAATTCAAGTGTAATATTCATACAGAAAAGTACGTAGCTCATAGAATTAGAAATCTTGTGATTCCTGGTCCAATAATCTTGCACCTAATTTAACAATATTGATGGTAAGTTACATTTGTGTAGTTCTTTATAATTTATTTTACATAGTTTACGCAGTTCTAGTGTATATGATTTCACTTAATCCTCATGGCAGTTAAGTGGGGGATAATCCTTATCCCACTTCAGGGATGAAGAGAGTGGGTCAAGGGCTCACCTAACGTCACAGAGCTGGTCCATGGAGGGCAGAGGGTGAATTGCTGGGCAAGGTTGAGTGCCACCCTAAGTACTGCGTTCCGTGTCAAGTTTGAAAACGCTGCTCCTTCGTTCATGTGATATCCAAGGTGGGGCCAGTCACCCAAGTTCACACGGTGGCAGTACATCACTCCTGGGTTTCAGTCCTACCACTGGCTTGGGTCATCTCCATGGAGAGACATGAGGAAATACGTATCTTGATTCTTATCCTAGTTGAATATCTTGACATTATTTCTGCATATGCTTGGTCCTCTTAGGAGAACAAGCTGTCAGGTTGTCAGCTTTTAAATGTGCAAGCATCAAATGTCAATGCATCATTCAGAGCTGTAACACAGGAGGATTAGCCTAAATCAACAGGCTTTTCACTCTAACAGATTAGAGTTCATTTGTTTAAAAAGGAAACTCAACATCTGGGAAAAGGTACCTCCAAGTCACATTTTCTTGACCACACAGTTGCTTTTCTGAAAATGCTGGTGCAGCCAGCTGAATCACTCTCTGATTGACCCTTATAGATGATCCATGAGATAGTAGAGAAGGTACTCTTTGGATACATAAAGCTGAAGGGCACCTTAGTCTACTAGGGCTGCCATAACAAAGTACCACAGAATACCGGGCTTAAACAGAAGTTTTTCCTCACAGTTCTGGAGGCTGGAATTGTGAGAGCAAGTGTCAGCAGGCTTGGTTTCTTCTGACGCCTCTCTCCTTGGCTTGTAGATGGCTGTCTTCTCTCTGTGTTGTCTGTATCCTAGTCTCCTCTTATAAGGACACCAGTCAGATTAGGGCCCACGTGTATGACTTCATTTTAATTAATTGACCTTATGTCCAAATACAGTTACATTCTGAGGTCCTGGGGGGTTAAGACTTCAACATATAAATTTGGGGGGCATACAGTTCAGCCTATTAGAAGGAACAAATGCCTATCCTTCATCCTTTCTTAAGATGAAGGAGACCTAACTGAGGCTTTTTGAAGTTCCTTTGTTCCCAATGTGTAACAGAGGTGCCATTTTTTCTGTTCATGAAATCACCCAATACCAACCCCAAAGTTACAGAATCCTAATATCCTAGGTTTGAGGAACATGGACCAATTTGAATAAGTGGAAGAGGCACTTAGCAGCCACATGGCCTTTTATGTCACCCAAGGTCTCTGAGCCCCAGGGTCGTCATCTGTAATGAGGATTTCCAGGACTGCCCGGCTTCTTCACACCGTTATTACAAAGGTCGGATGAGACAGTGTGTGTTCAAGGGTTTTGAAGAATGCAGAGCATTTTACCAATATAGAAGAATCCTACCTGTCGATAATAAAAGTTGGATCATTTTTTTAAAGGCTATAGATTGAACCCTTAATTTCCAGTAGTAACAAAAGAAGTATCCAAAGTTCTTCTAAGTAGTTTAGAGACTCTAAATAATTAAAGTTTAACAATCAGTTTTTTAATAGGTGACTCTTGCTAATGCTACAAAATTCAAAAAGTTTACAGTTTTTTAAAATAATTTTTAAAAATTTATAAATAAAATGTAAATCATTCTTCTACTCCTCTCATGACACAGCTCCTCCTCCAGGATGGCGCCCAGCACCATTTTCAGCTGTTCTGCTGATGTCTTCTGTGCATCAATATGAACATATGCATCTATGGCCTTTCTGTTTTTTAAGCTCAATATTAGCTGTTCCTTACTTTTTTCATTTAATATTGTATCAATTCATGTGGTTATCCCATTCTTTTGAATGGCTACATAGTATTTATGCTTTCTCCTCTCCCTGCTACCCATTTTTTCCTTCTAATTAAGTCACCTTTTTTCTTTTTTCTCCCCAAAGAATGAGCTCTCAGGTTTACTTACTAGCTTTTGTATTCTGTTTTACAGTTTGTCAATTTCTGCTTTTATCTTTATTCCTTCCTTTGGTTAATTTTGTTGTTGCTTCTTGAATGCATTTGTTTTCATTCTTTGTTAGTATGGTATTTTAAGGCTGTGAACTTTCCTCTGAATACTGTTCTAGCTATATCGCATAGGTTCTGGTGTGTAGTGCTTTTGTCATAGTTAAGTTTCTATATATAAATTCTGCAATTTTGGTTTTGATTTTCTCTTTGGCCCAAAAATTATATGAGAAGGAGGTCTTTAAATTTTTTGTTTGTTTTCTATTTTACTCATCAGTGTTGACTTTCATTGCCTTGCAATCAAAAAGTATGGTCTGTACTGTTTCCACACATACATAGTATTTATTATTTTTTGTGTGTGTCCTAGTACCTCAGTAGTTTTTGTGAATATTCCTTGGGCATTTAAAAAGATAGACTTTTGTCTGTTTAAGGTGTGGAGTTTAATAACTTTTAATTAGATCTACTCTGTTAATTACATTATTTCAGTCTTCCCTGTCTATATCTGTTTTGGTCCATGTGATATGTCTTGGACTTAGAAAGGTGAATTAGTCTCATATTCTAACAGGTTTCACTTTGTAGTTCCTGTAATGTTTCTTTTGGTAGTTTTGATGCTATGATTTTTCAGTCCGTAGATATTTATGACTTGGGTTTTCTCTATGAATTCTATTTTCTACTATTTTAAAGTGCCTTTCTTTGATTCATTTAATGCTTTTGATCCTGGATACAGGCTGGTTCAAAACTAAGACTGAGTCCCCTGCTTCTACTTTGTTTTCCTTTACCTGGTGTGTCTTTGATTATTTTTAATTTCAGGTTGTACATGGGTCTCCTGTAAATGGCATGTAGTTAGGTTTAGCTCTGAGATTTAATCTTAGCCTTTTTGTTTTTTTAACAAATGACTTGACTCCATTTATATTTATTGAGGTTATAAGTATGTTTTATCTTAGCTCTGTCATGTTATGCTTTCAATTTTTAGTGTTCTTCTTTTTTAATCTTTTAATTTGTAGTCTCTAATTTTTGTTTCTTGGCTCATTGTTTTACGTATGTTCCTCTCATCTAGGAATACTCTATTTCTTTTTTATTGACTCCCGTTATAAACAATGACAATATATATTCCCTCTCTCTGTTCTACCACCAAATTTAGTTGTTTAAATGGTTTCTTTTAAAATTTTTACAATACTTAAGCCTCTATTCTTTGGCTTACTTCTTTTAAATGACACTTTCTTCATCTCTTAATTGGCCAAAGTTTCTCCTCTAGTATAGTGTTTTTCAAACTTCAGATTGTGATCCATTAGTGGGACTGCGAAATCTGCTTAGTCAGTCATAACCAGCATGTTTAAGAAATTAAATAGAAAAGAATGGAATGGAAAAAATAACAATGCATCTTTTGTAGTAATAGTAAGTATTTCATGAAATTCCTTTCAGTATAGATAAATATAGACAATGAATCTGTACTGAGTCTCAATGTAAAGTGAAATGGATTTATTATTGTGGGTGATAGTAAAAAAAAAAAAGGGGGGGGTTTAAAAACAATGCTCGGTGCTGTCTTAAAGGAGGGTTCATTGGAACTAGAATCCCTGACTTATTGCACATTTGAAATATTTGCTGCATCTCTAAATTTGCTGGATAAAATTCTTGGGTCACATTTTCTTTGGCTTAGTATGTTGTAGTCTTTGTTCCGAGGGCTTCTAGCATTGTTTATTCATATGGAGAAGCCTAAGGCCAAGTTAGACATAACTTGATCTTCTTTCCCAGATGCCCAAAGTATTCTTTATTTTGAAGGTCATTAGTTTTTCCTAGGATATCACGTACTCTTTTGGTCTCTGGATTCAAGTCGTCTTTTGTTTCTGGAACTTTACTTGAATTATATCTTTGAATTTTTTTTATTTGATTAGATTTGCCTCTTTACGGGTATCTATTTTATATGTGTTATATGTCCTTTGACTATTTTATAAAGCTATTTTCTTCCTAATCCTTTTTAATTCTTGACTAATTTTCAATTATTCTGCTTGCTTTCTTAATCCTGTCCTCCATGTCTCATCCTGTTTTTTCAACAGTGGCTAATCTTCTCTGTACTGCCTTCAGTAGGACTCTCATTTCTTTGATGTTTTCATTTTTCTCTTCCACTTCACTTTTGGCCTCTGTCAACTCATGTTTCATCATCTTCTGTTGCTGTGCCATATTTTCCTATACTTCAGGATCTCTGTTGTCCACAGGTTGATCTACATTTTCTTTGAATGTATTACATTATATTTTTTTGCAGTTTTCATCTGTTTAGTATTTTTTCATCCCTCATGTGCTTATTTTGTTCCTTTCCCTCACTTTGTGTATTTTACACATCCTGTACTACTTCTTTATTATTATTTCTACTACTCACTTTTGAATTAAGTGAGTTTTTCCTAGACCATATATTTACAGGATAGTTGTACCTGGGGCATCATTTCAGGCTAAAGGGAATTCTCTCTGCTTGACGTAGAAGCTCCTTATGATCCAGAGAGAGAATGTGTGTGTGTATACGAGAGAGAGAAATTGAGAATGCGTGTTCATTTAGCCTGTATTCCTCCCTAACCTGTAGAGATGGATGGTCACAATGCTACTTGCATTTCAGAATCTCACTTCTCCTAGGACCTCACCAATGTATGTGCTTCAGGCAAAGATGGGGATTCTCTGATTCCTCATTGACATGCCTTAGAATTCACCAGTTAGTTGGAGAACTATGCCTCTTCCACGATTGCTGAGATCTCCTCCCATAGGTAGCCTCTCTGTGTCTCGCCACAGCCTCATTGGATCCACTTACATATAGCAGCTCATCTGGGTATTTTTCCTTTTGGAATTTCATCAAAGATTGGGATTATTTTTTATCTCCCAATCTTTTTACTGTTGAGGGTGATTTCTGAGAGGATAAAGGGAGAGAAAATTCATTATTCCATTAACTTAAAAGCAGAAGTCCTCTCTAACTCTCCAGTACTCTGTAACTTTCATAATACACCTGCCAGCATGTACAGCAAAGTTAGACCTGCTTTAAAGGTGAAGAGTTTGTGAGTTACTGGGATTGACCTAGGGCCATACAGTTCAGTGAGAAGGAACTGACAGAGTCTTGAGCCAGAATTGAATATATTGAATGATGCCTTATGACTACAATGTATATCAAAGCTCTCTTGCTGGCCTTTAACCACGCAAGGGAGCTTTTATTGCTCTGTTGCTTTTAGTAAGATCTAGTTCCATGATGATGACTTTATTGACAAGCTAGAGTTTAAATACTAAACTTAGTTTCATTCTACATTAGAGGAACTGGAGTGAACCAAACCCAAGAGAAGGAAGGGAAGAGGGTCAAGAAAACCAACACTCATGGGTGTTATATTCTGCTTGCTCTGAACTTGAACTTTTATGGTATTGTCTGCTTCAATCTTGACAGCCATACTGAGCTGCCATTATTATCCCTTTTTTAACAAATGGAGAAACTGAGGCAGAAGAGCCCAAGTGACTTCTTAAAGTCACCAATTAGTGAGTGTTAGTACTCCAACTTCCGTAATTTTTTAACTATCTTTCTGCCTCCCAGGTTACCATAGTCACTGAATTAAAGGTGTCTCCACTATGACTCTGGGCTTCTGTAAAGATAAAATCAAAAGATCCACAAAAGGGCCTCCTAGACATTTTGTTTTCATTATTCAAGCCAGATAATGCTGCTGCTTTCCGTGGGCTAAGGGGCCACTTCTCTGAGCAGCATTCATAATCACACCCCACACTTAGCTCGGCGTGTTTTCAGCCTGCAGTGTGTAGCCATTAATTAGCTCCTATGAGGTAAGTCATTGTCTCATTTCACAGATGAGGCAGCTGGGATGGAGAGAGGTTAAGCGATTTTTCCAGGATCAGCAGTGAGTCCTAGGAGAGAGAGCTGAGACTGGACCTTTCCGACCCAGGCTTAGCCGAGGACTCTGCTGACGACTGTTGAGCCAGCTCCACCACCTTCCTAGCCTGCGCTGTGAAAAAGATGCCTTCTCACTTCTGCTGTTAGCTGGAGTGTGCTATAAAACAGGGCAACAGATGGGAAGAAGGAAGGTCAAGGATTTTAGACGTCAGGAAGCTCGTTTTCAGTATTCACTTTCAAGTATTTCAGACCATGAAGCTAAGACCATTTCGGTTAAAAGCTGCTAACAATAACATTTTCTTTATATAAAAAAAAATACATTGAAAGGGTTATGGGGAAAGGAACTAGCTTATTTGGGGAGGACTGTTAAGCAGTAGAAAATGAAATGTATTTCCATTGGTTCTTTTGGCTGTTTTTAGTTTCACCAAGAAATAGCTTTTTTTGGAGTACATAAATATGCAACTACATCAAATATGGCTAGCATAAAAAAATAGGTGAGGGGGCCGGCCCTGTGGTTAAGTTCGACACACTCTGCTTTGGCAGCCCACGTTACCTTCCCCAGCGCAGACCTACACCGCTGGTCACTGTAGCGACCCCCATAGAAAATAGAGGAAGATTGGCACAGATGTTAGCTCAGGGACACCCTTCCTCAAGTACAAAGGGGAAGATTGGTAATAGATGTTAGCTCTGTGCAAATCTTCCTCAGCAAAAGAAAAAAGGCAAGGGGGTGGAGATGATATGAAATTAGCCCCCCCAAAAAGGCCTTATTTTTAAATATTTTCGTTATAAATGCCCTCAGATTTTTCCCAGTGGGGTCCAAGCATTATTGGAGAATTACTTTTTCTCCTTAAGCGACTTTTTAGTATATAGTCTTTCATATGTAATGATGTTTTTGGAGTGGCAAGTATGCAAGCAACAAGAGAAAAAGAAAGTGTACTTAATATAAAGGTAGGTGTCCCCACACTTTTCTTTTTCGTATGTGAAGTCCATTATCTCCCATGGTAACTTTGTTGACAGCACCCACAAATATATTTGAAGCCAGGTTTTATAAAATAGATCCAGAATCTAAGAGACTCAGCTCATGACACGTGCCAGCCTCAGATAGATGGTACATTTTCTGTTTTAAAGACTCAAACAAAACTTTCACATTCTTCTTTTGAAAAAAAAAAAATTACATTTGAAGTCCTTTTTCACCCAAACACATTTTGAGATAAGAGCTCACAAGTCTTGACATTATTTCATTTTGTTATGCGCATCTGTCAAGGAACTGAGATACGATACAGCTACTAAAAACTGATGATTGTGGAACAGAGAAACTTGACAGCATTTCATTTCCTTTATGTTCTGATTATACGTTTATCAGAAAACCTGTATCTCTTCTAGTTCAGCTAGAAATTGGTAGAATTCAGGAACTCAAAGGCTTGGCAAAGATCTGTCCTATTATTTGGTATCGTCTTACATTTTAGAGAAGTTGCTTGGTTGAGTCATTGTTAAAGCTTTTGCTTCTCTTTTCATTATTATGGCCCACTATCCCCAGATCACATTTCTATAGGCCCTATAACTGCTTTGCGGCACAAATTAAACGCCGGGACATTTCATACATGTATGCCAGCATTTCAATGCTTGTCAATCAGAGTTTATAAAATATAAGGATTACAACCTGATATTAACATCCAAATCTATTGTGCTCATTTTATGTGTGAAAATGAGAAACCCTTGTGCAGACACTAGATTTCCCAGTCTCTTTGTCGTCCTATTTTTAATTTCTCTCCAGGTTTTGAGTCAGTAAAATGATTTTGCTTATCACTTTAATATAGTGATAAAACATCTGTGAATCAGAATGATCAGAACTGAAGTGGATCTATAGGTTGTTTGGCGTGAAAGCCACCCCTGTTGAGGGTTGTAATAGGGCTACTTCCTCCAGAGAATAAATGCCTCCTTGTTTTTTGGGGTTTTTTGGTGAGGAAGATTGGCCCTGACCTAACATCTGCTGCCAGTCTTCCTCTTTTTGCTTGAAGAAGATTGGCCCTGAACTAACATCCGTGCCAGTCTTCCTCTATTTTGTATATAGGACACCATCGTAGCATGGCTTGATGAATGGTGTGTAGGTCCACGCTCAGGATTCGAACCTGTGAACCACGGGCTGCCAAAGCTGAGCACACGAACTTGACCACTACGCCACTGGGCTGACCCCCATCCTTGTTTTTTAAATTGTGCCTCTACTAGTGATATAGGATTTGCTTCACATGAAGAAACGGACATAGAAATGCATTGCCTCAGGGAGGAGGACTTTAAAACTTTTAAACATGTTCTTTGTATGCTTTTTTTTTTTTTTTACAGGTGTACTTCAAAAGGAATTATCCTGCTATTACTCACAATGGCCATGTGGTTATGAACGTGTCCAATGGACAGCCCTCAGCCTTAACTATTTTTGAGACAGCACTGTGATTCTGCTGCATTGTCGTCTATTCTGAAGGCATTTTTTCAATGGTTTTTGCACTGTATAAACTATATTGTACTTTTTTCACACTAGCGAAACATATTTACACAGAGATGTTAGTTTATTTGAATTTTTCCTCCAACTTCACCCAATCATTTCAAACTCTAACAAAATGTTGTATTGTTTTTATTTATATGTGATAGTATTTTTTTTCCTTATTCAAATCAGAGGTGCAGGCCACCCATAAAAACTGTCTACCAGGTTTTGTGCCTTAAGAGACCCCAGACCCAAAGCCCATTTTATAAGGTGTAAGACAAAATTGTCACATATTTTTTTTTTTTACTGCCCCCAAGATTACATATTACTTTCCAGTTTTATCAGGAATTCTGTTTACTTGAAGACTGTGTGAAGTTGCCATTTTGTCTCACCACTTTCCTTAACATAACTAGGATCCGTTATTTTCCCTAAAGACCTCTGGTTAAAATAGTACAGATAAAACTAATAGGGGGGAAAAATATATATATATATATACACACACACACTTTAGTTTGTGACATTATAGTAGGAAGGGTCTGTCCCCCAGCCCCCAAAAAAGATAGTATGGTTAAAATACAGAAGGACAATATTTAATTGCATGTTCTAAAAGAGAATGAAGAGAAAATAATGCGTTCTCAAAATAGGAGCCCTTATAGGTGATTTGATATTGAAGGACTCAAGTGTGGTCGTCGATTGACGTTTAGACTGCACGACTCTGACATGGTAACCATTGCAGTTTTAGACTCAGCATGGCGATATTTTCAAAAAAGCCCAAACCACTAACTGGAATTCCTAAATAGGAAGTAGTAGTCTTATTTGGATTTCTGGTTTACTGACAGTTAACCCTCTGTTGACTATAAGCCTTTTGGTTTAGCCTTTATTGAAACCCTTTCCCAATTGCATGCATAGGCTCTCCTGACTTGGTGGTGAGAACTGAAAATTGTTGGAAACATTGACTGTAATTATGTCGTCTGTTCTCAGGATGCACCCAGAAGGTCCACTTTCATGAGCCTGCCCCGGTCAGTTTACTTTGGACCACTAAGAGCAGTTTGTTTCAGGTCTTTCTGATTAGTGATTCAACAAACCACAGTACTTCCTATGGCCTGCTGTGTACTGTATTTGAACTCTGGGTCTTCAGTTTTTCTCGATGGTGGTGTCTATGGTATGTTGAGCTCAAGCTGCTAAAGGTTTTACTGTCACGATTTTAAGTAGACTCTCAAGACCTCTCAGAATAAGGTGTAACCACCCTCAAATTGCATATGTTAACATATGTGCCTTCATATAGCTGGTTTGGGGACTCTTCAACAGAGAGAAACAGATGTTTTCTAGAATCAAGCCTTAAAAAGCACACCCACAGCAAATTACCAAAATACATTGAGTGCAGTTGCTGTTTGACTCTTTGTATTTAGGAATAATATAGTTAATGTTTAGTCCAGTAAATTGTTTAATAGTCATGGTGAGTATTTCAGGAAACTGACATGACAACAGTGATAATAATGCGGTTTGTTAAAACAGTGGAAATATGTGAAATATGTCTGTGTTTATTTGGTCTTTATAGGTTAAAATCAGTTAAATAAATATGTTTCTATTTTATTTCTGTTTTAACGTCATCATAGAATTTTTTAATGAAACGAAATTCAATTGAAATAAATGACAGTTTTCATCTCCATTCAGAGATCTGTATTCTTGTTCTTAGAGGGATAACTGACTCATGTCTCTGCTGTTGAAAGCCAGTGAGTCTTTCTGAGATCAAAAAATATCTTCCATTCTCAAAGGTTCTCTTAGCTAATTAGGTGTACCAAATATTATAAGCAAATAGGTGGGTTTCAGACGGATTGAAACAGTTGCCATTGAAGCAAGTCCAGTTGCACCCCTTCCATGAAGGAAGAATATTAGCTTATGCCCTAGACTTGAACAAGTATTAAATTGTTGAAGTTTTTGTTTTTTGAAAGGTAACTTTGCCCTAAACTAGCAAGAAACATCTGTTGCTGCTACATTTAAAACACTATGGAATAATGGTTCTCAAAGCGTGGTCCCTGGACCATCAGCATCACCTAAGAACTTGTTAGAAGTGCAGATTCTTGTATCTCACCCCAGATCTACTGAATCAGAAACTCTAGTGGGGCCCAGTAGTCTGTGTCTTAAAAACTCTAAATGTGATTCTGAGGCAGACAGAAGTCTGAGAACTTAGCTAGAACATAACTCCTAAAACTCATCAGGAAAAACACAGAAAGCCCAATTAGAGAAATGAACAAGAGACTTGAATAGGCACTTCACAAAAGAGAATATCCAAATGGCCAATAACTGGAAAAGTGCTCACTCTTGTTGGTAACTAGGGAAATGCAAATTAAAACCACCATGAGATACCACCAGACACCCAATGGAATGGCTAAAATTAAAAAGATTGAGAAGACCAATCAAGCACCAGTGGAGCAGTGGGAACTCGCATGCCCTGCTGTGTGTATATTGACAAAACGGCTTTGGAAAACAGTCTGACAGCATTTACTCTAGCTGCGCACCCTGTGATCTGTTGATTCTACTCCAAGGCTGTACACATGTGCTCCAAGAGATGTGTTTAAGGATGTTCCTAGAAACATAATTCTGGATAGCCCCAAACCGGAAATAATCCAGATGCTCAGCAGCGACAGCTGGTAAATGAACTATGATGCCATGGAATACTCTACAGCAACGAAAGCGATTCAACTACCTCGACAACGCAGGTGAATCTCAAAGACTGAAGAAGCCCGACCCAAAAGGACATTTATGATTCCATTTATACAAAGTTCCAACAACTGAACAACAGTGTTCAAAGTCAGAACAGGGCTTCACTTTGGGGAGGTGGAAGGTGGTGGTAATTGGAAAAAAAAAAAGGGCAGCTTCTAGGATGCTTAAATCATGGGGGTTTTTGGCTGCCTGATGGTTAGATCGGTATTCATTGGGCTCTTCATGTATTTTCTGCACTTTTCTGCTGTATGTCGTACTTCACAATTGTTACCTAAAAAGTTCTCAGCCTTGTCTTTCTTTTAGAATCTTATTCAAATTCAGTGGCTCAGTCGTCTAAAACTGAATAATCTGCATCTGGGAAGTTATCTGTGCTGAGGTCTTAAAATGTAAGGCTGTTCAAGGGTTGTCTGGTGGCCCATAGCAGATGGCCTCATTTGAAGCTCTTGGGGCATGAGTAGTCAAGGTCTATTTTTTCTCTAACCAATTAATAAATCCCACTTACTCTCTTCAATTGCAGCAGAAATTAAAAGAGAACTGTAACATTTTTCTGGCTTCTGGGTTTTTTTTTTAAATCACTTTGATTGATTTACAAAAAGCTGTACTTCTGTAATATATACAACTTGATGAGTTTTGGTGGTAAGTATACAGTAGTGAAACCAACCCCAGAATCCATGCCATAAACTTAGCCGTCACCTCCAAAGTCACCCTCTTCATTTTTTAATCTCCTCTAATAGGAAGGATACAAACAAAAATCAATCTAATGCTAAGTACTTTTAATGACGCCATAAATGGTTGGTATCTTGTGAAGAAACAATTTAAGTCAATTCAGTGAAGCAGTGAGTTAGACTCAAGTATTGTGATGATTTGGTGAGTTGTTAATTTATCAGCTGATTAATTAGTCCCTATGTAAGCCAGTGAAAATCGGTGGTTTTCTTTCAGACGATTTGACTGGAGATGTTAGAAGCCCATCTCCTCAAACCTGAGTATTTATTTTCATGTCTAATTGGGAAAAGTTTAATGATGTTCAGAATCTTATTCCCTGAAGTGTTAGATTTAACACCTGAATATGTAAGTCACTTTCCACAACCAATTCTGTTTTGGAGTGTTTTCAGTTTACATTTTTACCTAGAAAACTGCATGATGCCTGGACACCACATCTCAAGAAAAAACTTCCTTGTAATTCCTCTAATGTAATTCCAGGAATGGACGAACTTATATTTGACTAAAGGGAAAGAAATCTTTCACTTGGAATGAAGAAAACTAAGAAAGTTCAAATTAAACCCCTCCACCCCCCCAAAAAAAAATCTAGAAGCCATGTTTATGGTCAACCCAGTTTAGTCACCAAATGACCTAATTCTCAAAGTTCATTTACTGAAAATTGTGTCAAAAAAAGGAAATTACGTTCTGTTCCATAAACCAGTTATGGACTACATTATTCCACAAGTACAGATTGCAAAATAGTTATAGTTTTCCTCAAGAAGTGCAATACATGGATTAATTTCAACAAAATGTGGTATATGCATTTTAATAGGCAGTTGATCCTTATCAAATTGTGGATTGTAAACCAAAGGGTAACCACATTCACACACAAAGTCCTTGTTTCCACCATTTTATATTTCATTCTGGATTTAGAAATAAGTACGTGTATAATAAATAATTTTCAAATAAAAATCCTCCCCAAGTTCTGGAGTCTTTTAAATACGTGTTGCAGTTTGGTTCTCTAGGATATAGACTCTGACATGGAGTTTAGTATTTGGGATGTCTTTTTGTGGGTGCCCTTGGGATCAACACCTGTGGAATCAAGAGGGATAGGGCAGAGGGAAAAGTCAAGCTGGAATGCTGGCCAGACTACCATGGCTGACCCCACTGGGGACTCTGGGACTAAGATGTCTCATCAGGGTTGTCCTGCCATGGGCCAGTGACCAGGACTTTATACCTCCACCTTGCTTGGTCATTGCATATAGATTCCCCCTGAAGGGCTGGTGGCTGAAGGTTGCCCACTAGCAGCACTTCCAGCAGCTGGGGAACAGATCTCTAAAGGGAGATCTGGGCAGCACATCTCCATGTTCCTCCTGATATGTGTCACAGCTCCAGAGATAGGCAATTAAGATATACTGTGGCAGAAAACTCTTGGTGATTGATGTTTAAGTCAGAATAACTAAGTGATTGTCCTCAATACCCTGTGGTCTAAAAAATAGACAAGGTCCATGTAGGAGAGAGATCCTCATTCTCTAGGGTCAGTCTAGTTTTCATCTCTTGTAGGAAGCCATCTTAAGATCAGTCTTCATCCTAGGCAACTTCTATGTATTTCTATAATAATTTGACCATCCCCTCCTTGGTTAAACTGAACCATACTTGATTTAATGTCCTGTTGTCGCTGTCTTGAAATACTTAATTTTCAAACAAAGGGCCTTGCTTTTTCCATTTTGCACTGGGCCCTGTAAATAATGTAGCCTGCCCTGATATAAGGTGGTCTGTTCTCACTAAAACATGAGCTTCTAAAGACTTGAATTGTGCCCTCTTCAGTTTTTAGCCACATCTTCTAGCACAGTGTCACATAGCGGGTGCTCAATAAATGCTGGCCGAATGAATAATGACTGAGAACAAATATTCCTTCTAAACTTTATAATTTTGAAATTTTAAGAGGTAGCCTGGGATTATAGAAAGCCCTCATTTTGGAGTCAGTCACACAGATCAGAATGCCAATTCTGTCTCTGCCACTCGCTAGCAATGTGGGTGACCAAAGAACGTACTGCCTAAAGTGGGACACTGGAGAGTGAAAGGAAAGCCCTAATCAGCCAAGGTGCCAGGACAGTAAACTGGCTCCACACTTGACAAAAGGGGACACGGTCACTCTATAGCCATGTAGCCCTAGTTTCATGCCCAGGTAAGTGTCTCAACCTTTTAACCTCAGCTTCTGTGTCTGGAAAATGGATATAGTTCCTGCCCTTGCACAGTTACTTTGGTTGGGATGGTTGATGGACCGAGAGCATCCAAAGAAAGGTTGGAATCATTGACGCTGGACGGGAAGAGAGTCCCCTCTGCCACCAAGAGAAGAGAGCAAGATAAGTGTAGATAAAGGTGGGTTTCTAGACTGTAGAAGGTATATTGGAGGAAGTCCTTGTCTGACGGCCTAAACCACACTGTTCTTCACATATGGTTAAAATGAAACAAGTGCATGGGGAAGAGCACAAGCTCTGGAGTCAGTCCTCCAAGTTCAAATCCTGGCCCCTCTGCATTGGCTGTGTGGGTTTGGATACAAGTTCTGCTACCTGCTAATTGCAGGCTCTTGGGGTTGGGAAGCACACTATGCTTCAATTTGTTTGTCAAATTGAGATGGGGATAGCACTTTTCTCAGAGGGCTGTTGCAAAGATTCAATGTGACAGTGACACGGTATATGGTCTGTGGGCTAGTGCCAGTCCATGAACTATTTGTAACTAGGAATTTCAAGAAAGCTAGAGACTTTTCAGCCATTTGATATTGCCATGACATCCCAACTTAGGATCGGTAGAATCTTGTTGAACAGGATAGAGACCTGTCTGAGAGTTGAACTTGCATGGTGAGGTGTGTGTAGCTTGAGCCACTTGCTAGCCATGTGCAGTTGAATCATCTATTAGTTTGCAATGGCTTAAAATTTTTAAATAACTAAACTGTAATCCCAGACAGTTAAGAAGCACTGGTTCAGAACAGTGCTGAATATGTGGTTAGCTCTCAATAATTACTAGCCTCTTTATTAATTGCTACCTTATCAGGCAAAAATGTTTCATAATATTTAAAATTAGACCACATAGGCTTTCAAAAGGCTCTATTATACATTACCAATATTTAATAGCATTAAAAAGTTAAAAATAAACTCCTCCAGGTTAGAGTTTTTCTTAAGTCTAAAAAGGTATTTAAAAAACAAAATACTGTGCATATGTTTACACCTATGTTATTGAACCTACAGTATGGTCTTGTTGGAGAAGATACCTGGGAACACATCAAGTCACTTAAAACCCCTTTGGATAACACAAGGTTTTATGTGGGAACTGTTGATTTTCCTTTAAAAGCAGAAAGAATATGATTAACTGATATTTTGCTTTTTAAATCTAAGGATCTAAGGAAAATAACCTCATTCTTCCAAGAACTAAAACAGGAGTGTGTTGAAAAGCCGAGAGGAACATGTTTATTTGAATTTAGAACTAAAAAATAACATTAATAAAAGGAATAACATGCTCCAGCCCTGTAAGCCCTCCATGTATACTCCAGGCGCATCTAACTTACCTTGGGGGTCAACATTGGGATTGTACAATTTTTCAAGAAGAACCAAGATCAAGACTTAGATACACTAAGAATGTTTTAGAGAAAGCTCACATTGGACCACTCTGACTAAATTCAGTCTTTCACTCAGCAACCATGCTCATAAAACTAGCCAGCTCACAATTATCCATCCCAATAGATGGAAGCTTTGGGTATTCCAAAACAGTGTTAGATCCAAAAGTTAATCATATTTCATTTTGGAGGGCATTACGTGAAAAACATTTTCAAAATTAAATTTTGCAGACTACCTAGACAAAAATTAAAATGAGTTTCTAAGAGACAGAGTTTATACCACACTAGGAGTGTTGTAAGGAAGAAAGGAACAGTCAACAGAGGACTGAGGATTTTAAAACTTTCCATTTTATAACACAATAAATTTTTTAAAATCCATGCTGATTCTAATAAGATAGATGAGAGAGAAACGGGAAAGTTCTTTTTTGCGGTAGAATGCCAGCTAATAAATGTGGAAGGATTGACAGGAAAAGTACCATGTCGCAGCCATCCTTGTCATCAAACAAAATTCAACCTTGGCTGCTAAATGGGTGAATGTTTGGGGGGGTTAGGGAGACAGGGAACTTTCATAGACTGAAAGTATCTTCCCAGATTAATTAGTTCATAAGGGGAGAATTGTATCTTTAAAGTGGAAAATTCTGCCAGACACCACCCTAACGAAGTGAGCAGAGTTAACATTACTAACAATGGATCAGCTGACACCCTTGTTTCTTGATGTGTGAGGCAATGACAACAACACATCATTTCTGTGGTATTCCTGCCTCCCCACAAAAGAAAAAATATATATAGCCTAAATCAACAGACAAATCCAAATTGAGGACATTCTACAAAACAATGGGGATGTGCTCTTTAAAAATGTCAATGGCAATTAAAGGCTGAGAAAGTGTTTCAGATTAAATGGAAACTGAAAAGAAATGACAATTGAAAGCATTGTCTGATGCCGGATAAAAAAAATACAGTAAGGACAGTACTGAGAGAAGTGGTAAAATTTGAATGAGAATTGTGTAGGAGATAATAAAGTTGTATCAATGTTAAATTTCCTGAATTTACTCATTATACCACGGTTATGTAAGAGAATGTTCTTAGGAAATACTGATGTCTTGAGGGATGAAGGGTTATGATGTCTGCAACTTACTCTCAAATAGCTCAGCAAAAATTATTACATATGTATATATGTTATATATATTACATAAAACATATAATAACATATAATCATTTTTGTTATATGTGATCCCGAATCAGAAATAATATGTTCATCTATTTATAAAGAGAGAAAGCAAATGTAGGGAAAATGTTAAGCGAGTAAACGTACATGAAGGATACACAGGAGTTCATTGTACTATTACTGCAACTTTTATGTAGATCTAAAATTTTTTCAAAATGAAAAGTTAAAAAAAACTTTGCACAACTCAACCACAGAATGAAGAATCCGCATCCAGAGGAGCAAGAGTTGACTCTGTGGTCTGCGTGACTCTATGCGATAAAAATCATCAGACAAGTTTTAGTTCTGTGAGTATGGCTCTCACAACTTCCTCCCAGCTGCAGTGCTCCGGTCTAGCTGGAGGCGAAAGCACACCTTGAACCAGGGAGCAGGTGGAGTCAAGGTGCGTCCTCCAAACAAAATTATTTTTCACAGAGGCAAGATGCAGTATTATGTGATCTTTTAAGGATATAAAAATGCCAGATGCAGATCACTGATGGGCCAGATTTCCAGGACTGTGTCATTCACTCCACTGTTGTTGAAGGGTGTGGCCATTTGTGGGATCCGCCTGCGTTTCGAGTGGAGGTTCTGTCAACGACAGAGCTGCTGTGAGGAGTGGATGCCCAGGGCCTCCAGGGACAGTTGGAAAAAAGCTTGCTCCTCTCTGCTCAACAGAAGCACTGTAGACTATCCCAAACTGTGTGTTCTGATATAAATTCATTTTCTCCACAAGGCTCTCTTTTTTCCCATGATACATAGATATTTCTATCTGGAGTTGTGCCAGTCAAGTTTATTCTGGTGTGCAGTTTCTGGATATGAAAATAAACGAGCTCCTTTTTACTTGTTTTCTTAAGGACTTGGGTTAACTGATCTGACTCTGCCACTAGCGGACGTTATAAAAAAGCATCATGGCTGTTTTGAAGCTTCTTGTAGCTGTAGTAACCAAGCCAACACACAAGCACCCAAGAGAAGGATATTGATTCTAGAATTCCTTTCCTCCAAAGAGGAAACCATTTTCAAGGAAGTTCACCGTGGCAATTTGAAATAATGCTGAGAAATAGAGATGTCTGATTTCACAAAACAGAGATTAACATCTCTAGTCACGTTAAAGTTATATTCATATTTGCTGCTTTCTTTTATGAAACATTTCCAGTTTTTCTTCCTTGTTGTTTTATGGTGAATGCAGTGAAAATAATGAGAATACATTGTGTTTTCCAATTCGCAAGTATTAAAACTCCATACTTACTGTTGGCAAGGCCACAGCAAACCAAGCTCTTTCAAACACGCTGGTGGAAGTGAATAAACTTTCTGAAGTGTCACCTGGTAACAACTGTCAAGGTCCTTAAAATGTTCCTATATTTTGGCCCCAAAATTTCTCTTCTAGGAATCAACCCAAACAATATAACAATAAATTCCAACAAAAAAATACATTTAAAGATATTTGTTGCAATATCAAAAATGGAAATAGGCTAAATTTCAACAAGAGCCCAAAGTTGCTTTGTTCATGCAATAAAATATTAAGCAGCCAATAAAATAATCTTTCCAAGATAATTTAATGGTGTGGGGTAAATACCCATAATATTGACGTGAGAAAAATTATCTAAATTTTTAAACGTTTTATAAAGCACATTTGTATCTTTAAAACTCTTTAAAATTAAATAATCGAAATGTTAACAGTTATTTCTGACTGGTTTGATTATCACTGACTTTTACTTCCGTAGGTTTTCTGAATTTTCCAAATTGCCTACAATGAGCATGGTTAATTCTAAAGTCCAGAAAATACATAAAGAGAAATCATAGTGCCTCTTTCAGTTAGAAGAAATTAGTGAGTTTATATTTTATTTAGGTACATACATTTATTTTATTTTATATATTTACATATATATTTTTATATATTTTATTTATGAATAATGTCTTATCTTTTTTATAAATACATAAATATTACTGCAAAAGCGTTAAGGGGCCGGCCCATGGCCGAATGGTTAAGTTCTCATGCTCCACATCAGCGGCCCAGGGCTTCTCTGGTTCGGATCCTGGGCGTGGACATGGCACTGCTGGTCAGGCCACGCTGAGGCGGCATCCCACATGCCACAACTAGAAGGACCTACAAGTGAAATATACAACTATGTACTGAGGAGATTTGGGGAGAAAAAGCAGAAAAAAAATAAAGATTGGCAACAGTTGTTAGCTCAGGTGCCAATCTAAAAAAATAAAAGAGTTAAGAAGAAAATCAAGTTAACAGTGATGAACACAACCGACTTTGTCAATGCAGCTTCCAAACAGCAACAATAACGTTCTGTTCTATATCAGATCTGTTTAATACTGAAATTTTGGCGTCTGAATTACATAATGGGTCTAGATTTCCAGCCACATGTCTGTTGGGGAAGCACCTAAAATCAGTTCTAGGACAAAGGAATATGTTTAGCCAAATTTCCCTGAGAAACTTGGTGTTTCCCCATATTCTCATAATGTTTGTGCCTCTGATACATATGTGGGGGCAGAGATGCAGATGACAACTAGGAACCTGAGACAACTATGCACTTCCTCTGGTGGAATTTGGACTTTCAAGTCCTTCTCAAGCAGCTGGGCTCCAGAGGTGAGGACCGGTAGATAGGCTGTGTCAACCAGCCAGCCTGGCCACGACGCCCAGCCTATGGAGGAGGACAGGTTAGCTGTCTGCAGGTAGCTTTGGTTATCTTCTTTGCCTTCTCACCTTTGTTCCTTCTCCTCTTAACTAGAACATAACTCCAGCTGAAAGGATTTCCTGACTATTAGTCTTTGGGATGGAGATAGTACAGTCTTTTGAGAACAAGTTCTATCTTGGATCAGCAATTGATTTCATCAGTGCTAGGAACCTCTCTTCAAGGCTCAGTTTTGGAGTAGGTAGACCATGCATTGTGATTTAAGGAACCCTGGGGAAATCCTCCCACTGATGCTTGAGGGGCCATCCTTGGTGATTCATTCATGTAGATACCTTGTGCTCTTTCCTTGACGTCCTTTTAAAAATAAGATACTGTATTCTTATGAAGGTATAAAACATTAAACCACTAACACTTCAACGTAAATGAGTTTACCATATTGCTTTCTCCCTAATAGAAGAAGCAGTGGATTCCAGGCATGATTTGGGGAAGTGGGTGTTTGTGGGTGTTTGTGACACATCTGGAAGAGAAGAACTCATCCTTGGTAAACATGACAGAAACTTCACCAGTCAAGATATCTCAACAACCAGGTTGCATAACAATATTAAATCACAATAAGGAAATCGCCAATATCCTGGATAAAACATAGGCAATTGAATTTGGCTTCACTTTGTACATCCAGATAAACAGATTTGAGTACCACCCATCTGACAATCTTGCCTATGAAGGCAAATTATCTCTCAAATCCACTGGGGATCAGAGTTGGTTGAAGGATATTGTAGGACTTGACTTAGAGTCATCATTTTGGGGAGAAGGAACTTGAAGAACCAGGCCTGCTTAGTAGAGAGGTTTAGCTTGCTTAAGGTGCCAAGGGAGTTTTTGAGGGCATCAGAGCCTGGCTAAACATGGCATCTGGACCATAGGAGAATAATCAGTGTTGGTCAAAAGAATGAATGGCTTTCACACTGAGTATTAGCTGAACAGGTTGATCCTTGTGTCAGGCAAACAAGTGCCACCTACATCTCAAAATCAAAAAATTCAGACACGGTTTAAACTTTTGGATAACTAATTGGAGACAGTGCATTTATGTGTTAAGCGTGCTATGTTATATCAGTTCTTTCTGGTTTTTCTCTGCTTTAATGTAGGAAGTGTCTACTACTGGCAGGACCCACCCCTAATATTTTCCCACCCACAGCAAGAGCACAAATGGAGGACCACATATCACATGTCTGAATAGATAAAGCTAAAAATCAAGCTAACAAAGTCGTTCAATAAAATATGTGTTATCCTCCCACCTTGATAATCCTTCAGAACTACCTGGAAGGCTGTGATTCAAATTTAGAATTCATGAATTCTCAGAGTTCTGTGCTGAAACATGGAGGCATGGGGAGAGCTGGCCCATGTCCAGAGCCCACACCTTAAAGAGCCTCATTTGAACAAGTAAGGACATCCCAGATAGCACAGTCAAGTTCTGTCTACCCTGCCGGACCCTCACAAATGGGCCCCCAGGCCCAGGACTCCTCAAACCAGCAATGTTGCCTGGGGCTGTGCTGTGGCCCTTGGAAGGATGGACTCGGGCAACAGGCCATGTAAATTCTTGAAGTGGGCTGGGGCTATGTGTGCAGGCCATTCTGGGATCCTGTGTACCTTGAGTGGTCTAGATCAGTGCTTCTGGATCATTAATGTGCATAGAATCCACTTAGGGATCTTGTTAAAACGCAGACTCTTGTGAACATGCTATAGGTCCGAGGGCTGAGAGCCTGCATTTCTAACAAGCTTCTAGGTAATGCTGACGCTGCTGGTTTGTGGACCACACTTTGCTTAGTGAGCACCCGAGGAAATGGGCTCTGGATGGGTGTGTCCCCTTGGCTCTCAGATGCTTCACCCCATGGGGACTGGCCAGGTTAGCGGAGGGCCAGAAAGACGTCCTCTAAAGTATGAGCTCAGGGCAGAGGCCTCTTGCCCTGGTCTAAGGGCGGTTCTAGCCCCTTTGCGTACATTCCCATTGCATCACTGGGCTCTGTTCCCACACTGCTGGGCCCTGGTCCTTCCTCACCAGCTCAGCCACTGCCACGCTTTGATCTCCCACCCACTCTCCTCAAGTCAAGTTTCTCTTGGCTCCTCTCTCTGCAGTGTTCCCACTGCTTCCCCCGCTTTTCTTTTATGCCACAAAACAAATGTAAAAATAACATTTCAAAAATATTGAAAATTGATGATGAAATCGTGTTTTTATTTTCTTGGGATGTCAGCAGGCAGTAGCAACAATCAGTGATACAGCCTCTCCAGGGCCTACCTATTGTTTGAGAACAAAATCCTATCTGCTCACCCATTACATGGAATCAGGATTTTCAAACATAAATTCTTGCTGGATTAGAGCAGGGCAGATTTTTCTCCCATATTTTTATTTTGACAAGGCTATGAAAGCTGCTGTCTCACCATCTCATGGGATCAGATAGGCTGCTAAAAATAACCCCTGCTGGCTAGTGTTACAAACGGGGAGCACCTCTCCCCCGCCCTGCCAGTTACTGAGATGAAGCTTAATCCTTCGTCTTGTGTTCAAGTATTTGCCCTGGTTTTGGGTTCTTCTTTCCAAGGCTGTTTTTCACTATTTGCCTGAGTTATTTGAACAGGTGGCTTTGCAAAACCTATGCTAATGTGCGGCTTTTGTCTGCTTTCAGATTGCATAGGGGGTCGTTTAGGGAGACATGTTTCTTTCTCACTCAACGATTCACACCTGTTCTGATAACCACCCTGTGTTGAATTAAAATACCACGCCAGAGAGGTCTTCCTCGAACCGGACACTGCTCAGCAAGCCAGGCACTGCCGACAGCACCTTTTCCTCTTTTCTCATGCACACGACAAGCAGCCCAAGGGCTGCATTCTGTGGCTTGGGGCTGGGTGGCCTTGGGATCTGTCTCGAAGCGAGCGGACATTAGGGATCCCTGTTGGGAAGGTTTTGGGAGAGCCTCGCTGCACTTGGCCAATGGTGGGGTGCAGAAGGGCGCATGAGGCCTCCGGGGGGCCGCAGCAGACCAAGGCCGCCGGCCTGAGCCCGGTTCCCAGATCCCTTTGTCCCGGCCTCTTTCGGCGGGGGCACCGAGCGCAGGCTGCGGGCTGCGCGCTGCGCTTGGCCCGCGATCACAGGCGGGCGGGCGCGGGCGCCCCAGGTCGCTCGGCGCGCGCGCTCCCTGGCCGCGGATCACAGCGCCCGCCTTCTGCCGGGCCGCCCGGCAGCCCGGCTGCTGCCTGGAACGCGATCACAGGCCCGGCCTCCCGGCCCCGGGGGCGGGAAGGGCGCCGCACCGGCCCCAGGGGAGAGCGATCGCGGGCGCGTTCCCACGGGGAGGTCCCGGGCTGAGCGAGGCGTCTCCCAGCTCTCCCGCAGGGTGTCCTCCGCCGGTGGGAAGGTGGCTCAGGGAAGAGATGGGAGGCCTTCTGCCTCTCGAGTGAAAAGGAGGCCAGTGCTAAGCGGCCCCAGAAAGGGCTATGTAGACACAAAGGCAGTCATGGCTACAAGGTAGCCACTGAGGATGGACTCCTAATGAAGGGCGCGCTGAGAATAGGCTTTTCTAGAATTTTTTTTTTTTTTTTTTTTTTTTTTTTTTTGAGGAATCTGCACTCTGTTAGTTCCCTGGCCACAAGAAAAGAATGAGGTACGCTTGGAATAGGCAAGGCAGGCTTGGATATAGTTTAAAGGGATCCCGTCCTGCCCACAAAACGGAGTGTGATGATGCCCATTCCGTTCTCACCTGGTGCGCTGTAGGTGGGCTCCGGAGCTGCCTTCCCTCGTGTTACCCGCAGGCACTCAAGGCAGCCTGAAAATGTGTGTGTGTGTGTGTGCGCGCGCGCGCACACACACACACACACACACACACAATTACGGATAACCTTCCGAGATTCTGGGCGCTGCAAGGAAGCCGGAAGTGCCTAGCACGCTTCACTTCTAGGGACGACCCATATCTCTACCATGACCGTTCTGTCCCTTATCATCTCTAAAGGAGGCCTAAGAAAGCTTGCAGCTGGTGTATGAATTTAAGGGTTCTCATCCAGTGGACAAAGGCCATAAAGAACTGTTGGGAGGCAATTCCTGGATGTTTGATGAGCACCAAGCTGTACGTGTAGAGGAAACCAAATGGACTGTCCAGAAAACACGTAGTGCTGTTCTTCAACTTTATGTAGAGGATGGATTCATAAAAAACAATTTCATTTTAAAGTGTTGCTGAATGCAAGGTAGCTCTCTTCAAGGAGCATTTGCCTTATCAACAAAACATAGCAGTGCAACTGTAATTGTGCCGATGGTCTCCCAGCATCCGTCTACCCCTCCCCCAATGAGCGGCAGCCACTTGTAGTTGTCTTGGATTGGCCAAAGCCAATGGTTCATAAACCTGGCTACGTATTAAAATCACTTGGGGAGCTTCTCTAATGCCCAGACACATCTACAACTGAATCGGGATCTCTGGAGTGAGGGGTGATTCTAATGTGCAGTCAGAGTTGAGAACTGCTGGTCCAAACCATCGGAGGAATTTCACCCCCTTGCCACCATATTGATTCAGAGATGGGCAGTGGCCTGAAGCCTAAACCAATCAACATATGATGAGGTGATTGGAGGGAGGGCATACTGAAAACCAGAAAGAATATAAGCAAAATCACAGGAGTATGAAATGCACTGGATGTAGGAAATAGTAAGATGTTCAGAAGTCAGAAACAAAGAGCGTACATTCCGGAAGGTAGTGGATAATGAGGCTAGAAGACAGGTTTGAGGGTGTATTATTAAGAGTTCTAAATGGCACAGCGTATGAATTTATCTTACAGAGGGAAAAAACAAATAATTTTTAAGCCTAAGATTCACATGATCAGATTTGGTTTTTAGGAAGGTAATTTTGGTGTCACTATGGAGAAGGAATCTAGATGGAGAGAGATGAAGGCCAGAAACTGGTTAGGAGATGGATGTGGTGGGCTGGGAAAGAAATTCTGTAGGGCTGCCGAGTTACAAGAAATTTAGAGAATTTTCATGTACTCGGACAAATGTGGTCTTGGTATGGAATTCTTCTTCTTATCTTCTTCACAGTGGCTGATGATGTATTCCAAGGAAGACAGAAGAAGGAAAGGAAATTTTCCCAACTTTTTTTAAGCCACAGACCAGTGAAAAACTACAACATCTTGACAGAACATTATCAGGAGCTCAAAAAAAGTCATCTTAGATTAAATGCATGAAATTATCAAAACTTGATTGATACGCTTATTTAAAAATGGGTTTATTGAGGCATACTTTATATAAAATAAAATCCACCAATTTTAAATGTACAGTTTGATGAGTTTTGAAAGGTATATAGTCATGTGACCAACACCACAATCAATATATGTAACATTTCCATCACCCCCAAATTCCCTCATGTCCCTTTGAAGTCATTCCCTTTCTTGCACCTCCAGCCCTTGGCAACCACTGATCAGGTTTTTATCCCTACGGTACTGTCTTTTCTAGAATATCATATGAATGGAATAATACAGTTTGTAGTCTTTTGAATCTAGCTTTTTTTACTGAGCCAGAGTGCTTTTGAAATCCATCCATGTTGTTGCATTTATCAGTAGCTAGTTCCTACGTAAGCCTGAGTGCTATTCCACTGTATGGATGTATCACAATTTGTTTATCCATTCACCAGTTGATGATTATGGATTATGTAGTGGGCTGAAGATACATCTGCATCCTGGTCCCTGGAACCTAGGAAAATTACCTTATGTGGCAAAAGATGTGGTTAAGTTGAAGACTGAGAGGAGGAATTTATCCTGGACTTTCTGGGCAGGCTGTAAGTGCCATCACATGTATCCTTATAAGAGAGAGGCAGAGGGAGTTTTGAGAGAGACTCATGGAAGAGAGGTGATATGATGATAGAGCAGAGAGAGATGCAGCCAGAAGCCAAGGAATGCCAGCAGCCACCAGAAGCTGGAAGAGGAAGGGTTCTCTGCTAGAGCCTCCCGGAGCGGAGCCCTGTCTGCACCTTGATTTTGGACTTCTGGCCTCCAGAACTGTAAGAGAATAAGTTTCTTTTGTGTTAAGCAATGAATGAGAATTCAACCTTCTCTAAATCCTCACCAACTCTTGGTACTGTCAGTCTTTTTAATCGTAGCCATTCTGATAGGTGTGTAGTGGTATCTCATTTGGTTTTGATTTGCAGTCCTTAATAGCTAGTGATGTTGAACATCTTTGCATCTGTTTACTTGCCATGTAGGTTTCTTTAATGAGAGGTCTGTTCGAATCTTTTGCTCAATTTTTATTGAATTGTCTTTTTATTATTGATAATTTATGTGCTTTTTATATACACTATAACTAATAATAACATGCAAATTCAACTTTATTGAGAACAAACTTTATAAAGAATAAGGTAAAGCATCTTTTAGTTTACACTGTGCATTATAAATCACAACAAACTGAATAGATTTTTAATGAACTCTATTTTACATCTCTCTCTTTCTCAGGTATTAATGTTGGGAACAATGGGGCTGAGTCAGAACTTCATATCGGGTGCAACATCAAGTCTATTCATTTACTTTGTTTTTGTTGGAGCCCAGAGGGTGTTGTAGCAAAGGGAAGAAGAGCACCACACCACATGTTTTGCAATATTTGGGTATCTTTGCAATGCGCTGCTCCAAAAATCATTAATTATTTCATCTTGGATAGCTCATCTTCCAGTTTTTCAGGATGTGGAGGCTGAAATTATTCACCTTCGTTCTAAACTTTTTCTTTGTTCAGAGCCACAAGATTGGCTTTTTGTTTAAAACTGCCATCTTTTAGATACATTCATGAGAAAAGTTGAGTAGAATAAATTGTTTTAATATATAAAGAACATTGAGTACTGTCACAAATATATGCTGAGATTATGGGTGTCATAACAGGCTGGTAATTATTGAATAGACAGCATGCCGCAATGAGTTGACAAATGTGCTTGCATATCCACGGGCGTCGTACCTTAACGCATCAGGTGACCTTACTTCCTGGTCTCCCCAGGTGTGTTATACCATTTTAAAAGGGACATTATCCTATTTTAACAATAACCTCTGTATAAACATATTTAATGTTGGTCTTACATATATATTTTAAACACAGTTTAGAAGATATATCCTTGCATCAAATTTTTGTTTAAAGAATTGCCTGTTAAAGTCATGGAGCAGTCTGAGAAACCCTGTACCAAGCAGATTCACATTCACTATTTCACGGAATTTCATTTAAATTGTAGATCAGTTGAATTCAAACTTTAGCATGTGTCATGGTCACCTGGGGAAGGGGCTTGTTTCAATGCAGATTCCTGTTGCAACCCCCCAGGAGTTCTGACTCAGTTGGTCTGGATGGGGCCTCCGCATGCTCCTCAAGGAATTCTGAAGAGTTTGTCAAGCTTTGAGAAACAATGCACGAGGCCCTCAATTGTCTCAAACTAGGATTGTTAAATTTTCTGATAAAGCTTTCCTCTGATACAGGGAAGGAAATTAAAAAAAAATTAAAGTCTAGTAATAAGCAGGACAAAAGGGCATAAGTCAAGGACCATGTAATAACAAGAAGTCTAATTTTTTTTAAGAGTGCAACCATATGTTCTACACATTGGCACAAACCCTCAGGTCCTGTTGCAACCATAGTTGCCTAGCATGAGAAGATCTGGGTTCCATGACTTTACCTAACAACACAAATGGCCTGTGTGGCTGTACATGACCTCCTCAGATCCAAATGGAAAGGAACAACTTGGGGATCCCCCCTAGTAGATTGGGTCCTCTGAGCACTGTTTGAATTGGCTGATACTGTAGATCCTTTCCTAGAGTTTTCTGTGATTCTTGATAGGAAGGGCAAAGGCAGCAAGTAGCTGACTCCACTCTTACATCTTTAGGAAGATTAGAATCACCACTGTTCACAAAAAGGTTGGCAAACCCCAGGACTAGATACATTTAAGGGCATTTCAGTTTTACGATTCAGTTTTACCTACAATATAAAACTCAAAGCAGATGACATTTTGGTTAGAGGAGAAACTGAGAGAAAAGGGAAAGAAATATAAAAGTAGAAATAAAGATGGAGAACAAACAGATAAAAACAAAATGAATTTGCTTCACAATGTTCCTGTCTCCCCCTCTTCCCTTCTCTCTCTCTCTCTTTCTCTGTGGTAGGCAGAATTCTAAGATGTTGCCCAAATTCTTGGCCGCTAGTGTACACACATCCTTTCTTAGTTATTCAATAAGATACTAATCTAATTGTTGTTGTGAAGGGATTTTGCAGATGTAATTAAGGTCCCAAATCAGTTGACCTTAAAATAAGGAGATTAACTCGTGGGCCCGACCTCTGCATCTAGAAGCCAGAATGAAGGAAGTCAGAGAAATTTGAAGTATGAAGGGACTAGATGTGAGGCAGACGGTAGAGCCATGTGGCATGATATGCAGGCAGCCTCTAGGAAGTGAGCACAGCATCCAGCTGATAGCCAGCAAGGAAACATGGACTTCAGTCCTACAACCACAAGGGACTAGATTCTGCCAACAATCTGAATGAACTCAGAAGCAGAATCTTCCCCAAGCCTCCAGATAAGAACTCAACCTGGCTGACATCATCATTAATGATGTTACAACAGACTTCTAACCTTCAGAACTGTGAGCTAATAAATGGGTATTGTTTTAAGCTATTTAAGATAGTGCTAATTTTTTATGCAGCAATGGAAAACTAATACACACACTCTCTGTCTCTCTTTCTTTATCTCCTAGTGTGGACAGCTATGTTTTTGTTGAGACTCCTCACCTGAAGATTAGAAGTTTTAGAGCTGGTTTATCCCTAAATTTGTTGCCTTTTAGAGGCTTTGTTTAAAATGCATATTGTATTTTTGCAACTTCAGTCATAATTAAGGACCTCGTATTTTGCCTTGCTATTAGGATGAAATTAAGCCAAATGTTAAATACAGTTACATCATGTAAGTTCTGTCTCCATTCTCTCCTGCTTTAGCTTCCTCTCCCTCCACTAAACAGCCTTTAATAGCAAAGTTATCAAGTCTGGAAATATGATTTGGCCATTCAATTGTACACAGTGTACTATTTCAGCTACTGTGAAAGAGGATAAATGGCCATGAAATATGAGAAAGTAAATTGTTTCCAGAGGCTAGCAAACTATGAGAATGAAGAGCCATTTACCTTTATAAGCCACTTTGTAGAAACATTGTTAAATGGGAAACAATATAGTAGAGAACTGAGCATGAGCTGTGACTTCAATTAAAACTCTGTTTTCAGCATGGATGCACCTGTTCCGTGACCTTAAACAAGTTACTCAACCTTTGTTAGCACAGGATGATAATCTTAACTTCCAAGATTGTTGTGGTGATTATATAAGATCATTTATGTAGCCCATAGTAGTTACTCAATAAATGATAGACTGTCAAAGCTTAAATATTTTAAAGCAGGACAATTTATATGTTGCCTTCGACCCCAGTTGCTCATCATTGCCACCTATGGAACTTAACAGAAAGTGTCTGAACATCATCTCAGATCTCCTGAATCTGAATCCTGAAGTGCATGGCCCAGGCATCTTGATATTTTAAAAGCTTCTCAGGTCAAAACCATTGTGTCAGTGGTGCTCTTCATGGGCTACTCACCAGCAACACATTTTCTGATAGGACAGATCTCTGTTGGCAAAGGAAGAGCTAGAAAGGATGTGTTTCTAATCGCAGGAGTTCGGTTTCCTTTTCATACTGGGTTTGTTTGAAAACTGGTTGTGATAAAGGAGCCAGGTTCCTTGGAGATATGGCTACTTCTAGGGCTGGGGCAGGGAACATACAAAATGAGCACAGAGTTTCCTGAAGTACTAGAAAGTAAGGAAGTGTTCAAACACAAAACAATGGGGCCATATAAAAGGGACACGAGAGCCAACCTGAAAGCACTCTTGGTGGCCAAACCTGGGACAATTCGAGTACAAAATAAATGTTGGATTATAACCCAAAGTATTTTGAATAACAAAATAGTGTTGGATTATAATCCAAGGTATAAGACAGATATCTATGGGTCCATACTGATACAAATGAATGATTATAAATAAATAAGTTAATGGGGAGAAGAGACAAATATACTGTACAGAAGAATTCCAAATAATTTATGTAGATATGTCCCTCAAGGAGATGGAGCTTAACTTCCCATTCCTTGAGTGTAGGCTGTGCTTAGTGACCAGCTTCCAAAGAGATTATGGAAAGGGAAGTGGAGAAGAAATGGCAAACAGTTCATCTGCCAGGTGATCGAGATGAACATTATCAGTGATAAGTCATGTTTTCATGTTGCTAGCACGTTCTCTTGATCTGATGTGATGACAATGGTACTTCACCTCTGTGGTCTTTCTCCCCAAAATATATAACCACAGTCTAACCGTGAAAAAACCATCAGGCAAACCAATGCTAGACAACAGTCTACCAAATACCTAACTGGTACTTCTCAAAACTGTCAAAGTCATCAAAAGAAGAAAAGTCTGAGAAACTCTTGTAGACCAAAGGAAGCTAAGCAAAGCTCGTTACTAAATGTGGTGTGTTACCCTGGATGGATCCTGGAACAGAAAAGGGGCATCAGGAAAAAACTAGTGAAATCTAAATAAAGTATGGAGTTTAGTTATTAGTAATGTGCAAATGTTGGTCCCTTAGTTGTGACAAATGTTCCATAGTAAGGTAAGATGTTAATAATAGGGGAGACTGGGTCTGTACAACTTTTCTGTAAATCTAAAACTATTCTAAAATAAAAGGTTTATTTTAAAAAAAAAAAAACGTCGTGAAAATTGATGTCTTTATTGTATAGAGCCTGAGGCTAAGAAATTACAGCTGCCGTGAAAAAAATCAGACAATGGTCAATTAAATTTTAGCAGCAATTAGATATAAAATAAAGACTATTTTTATTATTGTCTTGTTATTTAAAACTCCATCTCTTAAAAAACACAAAGCAATCAATTGTTTGTTTTTATTTTACAGAAAATAGTTAAATTTATCAATAAACATTTACTAGCTTTTACCAATATACGTTATTCAATTTCTGGGCTTATCATTTTTTCCAGGCTCACACCTTTATCCTGGATTTATTTGTCTTCTTATAAAGTGCTTTATTTACATTCTTTTATTGAGGATACAGAGGTCGTGTTATGGACTGAAAGTCTGCGTGTCCCCTTTCCCCCCCCACCCCCATCAAATTCATATGTTGAAGCGCTAACCCCCAATGTAATGCTATTAGCAGGTAGGATCTTTATGAGGTGATTAGGTCATGATGGTGGGGTCCTCATGCTGGGTTTAGTGCCCTTATAAGAAGAGACACCAGAGAGCCCTCTCTCTGTCTCTGTCTCCCAGCCTTGTGAGGATACAGCAAGAAGATGGCCATCTGCAAACCAGAAAGAAGGTCTCGTCCAGAACTGAATTGGCTGGTACCCTGATCTTGCATTTCCCAGCCTTCAGAACTGTGAGAAATAAATGTATGTTATTTAAGCCCCTCAGCCTATGGCATTTTGTTATAGCAGCTCGAGCAAACTTAGACACGAGTAGTCAACTTTTTTAGTTGTTGTATTTCTGGAGGAAAAAACAATTCTGCCCATTCCCTTCCCCCATCACCACCACCATTACCACCACCACCAGCAGCACCAGCACCACCACCACCAACGACAACAACAATAACAACAACAATGTTGATTATAGTTTAGCTGGGTGTAGGACTTAAATATGGCAATTATTTTCCCTCATCATTCAGGAGATATTACTTCATCATTGTCTCCTGGCATCAAGTCTTGATGAAAAGTCCCCTTTAAGTTTAATTTTTTTTGCATTGTAAGTAATCTGTCTTTTATTCATGATAGCTTTTATGATTCTTATCTTTGATGATGTACTATTATGTTATGATGTATTAAAATGTGAATTCATTTTATTTTGTCCTCCTTAGGATTCTGCTTCCTAAGTCTGGAAAGTCATCTCTTTCATCAAATATTCTTTTGAATATTATTGCTCTGTCATTTCAGAGAGCATTCTCTACTTCTCTCACTCCTATTAGGACTACATTGAAGCACCTGAATCTATCTTGCCTACACGTCTTCAATGTATTTTCATAGTTTTCATCTCTTTATCTCTGTGCTACGTTCTGACTGCCTCTCTCAAGTAGTTGATTTAATTCAGTCTGGAGTTTAATACAATTTTGTATTACATCCATTCTTTTTTTATTTCCAAGATTTCTATCTGTTCTCTTGCGTATATGCTTTTGTTTTATTCCTGCCTGGGGATTTTGACACTGAAAGAGTTACATAGTACAGTGGCTTGATATTGTGATTGTTTAGCAAACAGGTAGTAAGTATTTACCCATTGCCATTATTCTGCCTCCTATTTTCCTCCTTTTTGAGACTCTGATTTCCTTCAGCTATCCATGACGTCAAGAGGCTGGGAGCACTAATGCTTGCTCTCTTCTGATGTCTTGCTTCCTTTCAGAAGCCCCAAAGAAAGATCTTCTGGCTCTACACTGTGTTCTTTGTTCGGGCTTCATCAGTGAGCTAATATTGTGTCGTTCGTGGAGACTGTGAAATCTCCTAAGGCAAAGGCCATATTTTATAAATATTCATTGCTACCTGGAAGCAATGTGCTTCCCCAAAATGTGTGCTCAATAGACGTTGGATAACACTCTTGCAAGTCAAATAAAGTAGAGAAATATCCATAGACTGTGATCAATTAAGAGCATAACTATACTAATTTGACAGTCGGTCAGCGACTTCTGGACATTATAGTCTGATGCCCTAACATTCATTTGGAATCTTTCACAGTCATAAATTTGGCCAAAAGCACTGATCTCTGAAATGTTAGTGGCTTTCCCTTGCTTTTGGCCTTCTTAATAACTAAATTAGCTCAGATGTGTGGCATTCCAATCAATTCTGCAATGGCCCAAACAACACAAATCAACCGACTATGGGAACTGTACTTATTATGATGACTGAATGGAAAATTATTATGTGTAAACTTTTTTCCAGGCCACACCCTCTACCCATTGGGCATTTGAGGACAGTGTTACAATGCAGACTCTCTTGGCAAGCCACCATTCGAATTTTTGGAACTCATTTCCTCAAACCATTCAGACAGATGAGGACTGCCCTCTCGCTCAGCACATCCAAAGGGGAAATTTTAAAAATTTCCCTGCTGAGTCCTTTCTGGAAAATATGAAGTTGCGCAATTCTTTCAGAAGATAGTTCCATAGGGAGCTATTGTTTTCAGAAACTTGCTCAAATTCCGTGTTGTTGCATGAGGGAATAAGGTTGTATGATTATCATGTGGGACCTTTGGCCCATTTTTCTGTGTATCAAGGCAGAGAACAGATCTGTGACACATCCTCAACTTGGGGGCTTTTCCTATTCTGTAGAAGGGCCCTCTCAGTGACCCTTTCTTCCATTTGGCAGGACCCAAACTCAGGCATTTGATTTGATTACGACTTACTACTATCAGCTGAGCATTCTGCAAAAGAGACTTCAGTTTGGAAGAAACTCAGAAGCAACCACACCAGATTTTGCTTCCTATGTCTTCCTAAAGCATGTAGCTTACACAGATAAAAAGTGAATCCCATGAACAGCCTTGAGTAGCCCCTAGTTCTCTGTGGAAAATATGCAGACAAACTCTAATATAATGCAAAAGAGCAAAACCATAAACGTTGCACGTAATACGTTTTTTGCAGACAAACCTGAAAACTGGGAATTTCTCAGCTGAATGGTGTCAGATGAGAGAAATCATAATGAAACGTCAAGTACAAGAAAGCCCAATAGACTCACATTCAAAAGCACATGGTTTGTGGGAAATGCACTGATAAATACAGAGCACTAAATAAGATATTGTAATGAATATTTGAAGCACATCAGCATAGATACCCAAATTCCTTAATTACTGTGTTCAAAGAAGCAAGTATTAAGGTGCAATAACTGTCTCCTAAATGTTTACTTTGGGGATAAATCTTTCCATGGTTGCTTTTAATCCTTAGGCAGTTTTTACAGAAAAAAAGTCATATTAAATCTATCCAGCCACTTCTAATTATGCAAAGGAAGGAAATAATATGCCTTTCTTAATACAAAGAAGAAAAATTACAATTGACTCCATATTCCTTTGATGGAAACAATGTCTTTCATTTTCGTCTCTTGTGCGTGAGTTTTGGTGACGTATTTTTGATATGTAACTTTCCACAAAGATCTAGAAGGTCTCTTTCTTTAGGAAGCACCTGGGTGATTATTGACCAAAAGAACCAGAGAAACCGAGCAAAGCTGGAGAAGAAGCTCATTCATTCATTCATTCATTCATTCCTTCCTATATATAGAACTTGATGAGAAAATAAGCTGGTAATCGAAGTCACTTATCTTGCAGCTTCCAGAGACTTCGTGGGTAAGTATAAAACAGGACTTGGGCTTTGACACTGGAAGATCTGGAGGGTCATTTCTGATCATTGAATGGAATTAATCTACTTTGGAGGACTTCCAAGGAAAATAGTATAGAGCATGGAAGCCACAGTTTTGGTTGAGAATCCCAGGTTTCCTTGATCCTGGCCACACTAAAGAATTACCTGAGGAGCTTTTAAAAAAGCTTGACACTCCCCCTACCCCCGCCAAATCTGGCTTAATGGTTCAGGGCTGGACTGGTCATCAATTATTTTTTATAAGCTCTCCACGTGGATCTGACGTGAAGCTAGCGTTAAGATTCACTGACCCAAGGACTGCTTAGAACATTCAATAATGAAGCGAAATTGTAGCCCTAACTCTAAGAATCCATTCAGTCAACATGTCTCAGGTGGGACTTCCAGCGCTCTAGAGGTTTTAAATTTCTATGACAGAGAAGCAAAGGGCAATGTAGAAGGCAGGAAAAACTGATTTTTTTTTTTTTTTGAGGAAGATTAGCCCTGAGCTAACATCTGCTGCCAATCCTCCTCTTTTTGCTGAGGAAGACTGGCCCTGAGCTCACATCCATGCCCGTCTTCCTCTACTTTTTATGTGGGACGCCTGCCACAGCATGGCTTGCCAAGCGGTGCCATGTCCACACCCGGGATCCGAACCAGCGAACCCCAGGCCACTGAAGCAGAATGTGCACACTTAACCACTGCGTCACCAGGCCAGCCCCAGGAAAAACTGAATTTGATGACTGATTCTACCTCTAACTGGTGCTGGACTTAGACAAGATACTTCTTTAAGCCTGCATTACCTGAAAAATAAGAATAATACCTCACAAGGTTTTTATGAAGAAATCAGATAGTTAACATAGTATCTAACATTGTATCTAGTTCTTAGCAAGTATGGGAGGCTGAAAAATAATGACTCCGAAAGATATCCATGTCAAATCTCTAGAATCTGAGCATCTTAATTTTTCTGGATAAAGTGTCTTTGCCAATGTGATTCAGGATCTTGAGATGAGGAGATCATCTTGGATTATCCAGGTGGGCCCTAAATCCTATAACAAGTATCTTTATAAGGAGGCAGAGAGAGGGGTGAGAGAGACAGAGAGGAAGACAACTACAGAGGAGAAGACTCCCACAGAAGAGAAGACACTCACAGAGGAGAGGATACTCACAGAGAAGGCTCCCACAAAGGAGAAGGCACCACAGGGGAGAAGATTCCCACAGAGTAGACTCTCACAGAGAAGACACCCACAGAGAAGAAGACACCACAGGGGAGAAGATTCCCATAGGGGAGAACACACCCACAGAGGAGAAGGCACCCAGAGAGGAGAAGACACTCACAGAGGAGAGGACACTCACAGAGGAGAAGGCTCCCACAGAGGAGAAGACACCCAGAGAGGAGAAGACACCCACATAGGAGAAGACTCCCACAGAGGAGAAGGCTATGTGGAGACAGGCAGGATTGGAGCAAAGCAGCCACAGGCCAGGAACACCTAGGACTGCAGCCCCCACCAGAAACTAGAGAAGGCAAGGAATGGATTCTTCCTCAGAACTTCCAGGAGGAGCCAACCCTGCCAACACTTTGATTTTCGACTTTGACCTCCAGAACTGTGAGGGAATAAATTTTTGTCATTTTAAGCCACTAAGTTGGCACTAATTTATTCTGGCTGCCCTAGCAAACGAATACAGTAAGAATTCAATGAATGCTGGCTTGCTTCAGATCAGGACAGAACAAGAAGCTCTGGAAAGGAAGCATTAGGGAATATTTTCAGGCAGAAGCCAAGCCCTTTTACAGTGGGTCTAAAGATATTTCTGGAGCTGAATGAACACTCAAACACAGAGAAGAACAAACCATCCACTCAGAAAGTTGGACTAGTGGGGGTGCTTGTCATCCTTCCCCAGGCTCCCCTCTGTGTTTCACACAGAGACAGGATTGGGATGCAGAGGCAGGACCCACAATGACATATCTATACATACCCACCAGAGCCTCTAAAGACTGAATGTGCCAAGTGATGGCAAGGATGTGGAGCAACTGGAACTCTTATACACTGCTCTGGGTGTGCAAAATGGAAAACTGTTCGGGATTGGCTTAAAAAGGTAAACGTGCACCTAACATGTAACTTAGCCACTCCACTCCTAGGTATTTACCCAAGAGAAATGAAAACACATGTCCACACAAAGACTTGTACTGAATTTTCATAGCAGCTTAATTTGTAATACCTCCAATGTCCATCAACAACAGGTGAATAGGTAAACAAAATATTGTCAGTTCATACGATGAACTATGGCTTATCAAGAAAAACGAACCATCCACTGATACCCTTAACAACTGGAATGAATATCAAAGCCATTATTCTGAGTTGAATAAACCAGATACAAAAGAGTATATACTGAATAATTGCATTTATATCAATTTTTAGAAAATGAAAACTAATCTATAATGACAGAAAGCAGATGAATGGTTGCCTAGGAATGTGGGAGGGGTTTGGAGATAGCAGGGAGGGAGGGATTGAACATAAAGGGGCACAAGGAAACTTTTGGAGTGATGGAGATGTTAGTATCTTATTAGTAGTTGTGGTTTCACGGGTGTACACATCTGTCAAAACTGTTCAAACTGCATATATTAGATATGTGCGGTTTACTTCTTGTAAACTATGCTTCAATAAAGTCGTTACAAAAGAAATTTCAGCGCCCACCTCCAGGAGAGCAAGGAGGCCAATTCAGAGGCCAGTGGGAATCCAAAACTTGGGAGAATTTAGAGTCGCCTGAAAGGAGTGAGAGAAGGAAAGGTTTTTTGGGTCAGCATAAGCAGAGCAATAGTGAAAGTTGACAAATTTCATAATGTTTCATAATAATGATTTAAATGAGTAACTGAGCAGTGCGATGAAGCACAGGGTTTCCCCATTTCAATCAGGCTCTCATTTCTCAGTCAGGAGCCTTCCTGAGTGTTGCTCAAGTCTGCTCCCTGGTGCTGGAATAGGATCCTTGTTGTGGGTTTGTCTTATCAAGGAGAGGTGCCCTCGGATGCTCCTATCAATTTCTCCTCTCCTCTTCTATGGCTCAGGCTGAGCGCGGGGTGGGGAGAGCTCTCCTGCTCCCTTGGCCTGGGTCTCCCTATGGAAGAAAGGCCGGAGGAGGACTGTGAGCGTCCTCACTCCAGCCTCTTGAGCGGATAGCCTGCTCTTCTCGGTGTTTGAGTGTTTATTTTGCTCCGGAAACATCTTTAAACCTACTGCAAAAGGACTTTACCTTAGCTATCTTTGAACAGAGCAATACAGTTGTTTCTACTTTTCCACTTTAAAACAGGATATGCTTATAGCAAAAATTGAAAAGTGTTGGACATGGTAATAAGGGAAACAATTCTTGCTAATCCCACCATTCAAATATACATGCATATAACTTTCAATATTTTTTCCACTCTTTTTTCAATTTAAAGGCTTCAAAAAAAATAACTGTCATTATGCTATATACGCAGCTTTGTCCATGTTATTACACAGTCTTCATAAATATTACCTTTAATGGCTGCACAATATTTCATTGAGTGGATATGTCATTGTTAACCATGGGCCTATTAGCAGAGAGTTTGAAACACAACGAGATGGTGATTTTGCACAAGACAGTTAGATTTCAGTCAAGGTATAGAAGGAGGAGTCTTGATGGGTGAAGGATCCCTGGACTGGAGTAGGTCTCAGGACTTTGGTTCAAGCTGGGTTATTAACTGATGACCTTGAACATGTGTCATTACTTTATTATGGTCTCTTGCTTGCTCATCCATAAATCATAGATCTATTTGCTGTTTAAGGCCCTTCCAGCTTTAAGATTCTGGGATTCTATGATCTTCTCTACTAAACCAACATGCCTGATTTTGGCCATCCAGGCTCCTTACTAATCCATTCATTCTTTATACACCTGAAGCAAAGTAGGTGCATAATGTATTATTTTATATTAATCTGAATTGAAGTCACTTGAGTTCAGTGACTTGAGCCCACTTCAATAGACCTCTTCAGGAGTAAAAACAATTTAATTCCTTCATTTATAGAAATAAAAGTGTTTTAAAGATCTGATTTGTGTCCTGCACAATCACTCAAGATAGTTCTAATTCATTTCATGTCACATCATTGAGAATGACCAAAATCAACACAATGAGTGTCAATTTCAACTGTGACACAGAAATCTGGCAACATAAAAGACCAGGTGAATGAGGACATGGGCAAAAATACACATGTTATTAAACATCTGTAATTAAAATGAGTCTTCAGGCTTGGAAAGCTCCTCTGAAGTACATGGAGATCACTGGATTCATTCCATACCTAACAACTTTAAATTTGCAGGAATGTACGCCTCCAAAAATAATAGGAGACTCCTGCCTGGCTGTCTGGAGCCTGATAAACAACTCTATTAATTAAAGGTGCAAGTCATTAGCATATGTTACTACTATTATTCTGTACTTCTCTTTAATGTAACTTACATTTGTTTCGTTATGCCAGGTTAAACTTTCTACTTCGAGTTTTTCCTTTTTTTTTTTAACCAGCAGTTTCTATTTTATATTTACTGAATAGATTATTATATGAGAACAAATCTAACTTTCAGAATTTAATCACTATTTATAGAAATTTAATATGTGGAGTAAATAATGCTTCAAAAGTAGAAACATTGAAGCTTAGAAATATAAAATCAATACATGCAAATGGCTATTTAACCAATACCCCCAAGTGATACTGCTGTCTATGGGTTAAAAACTTCACTTATAATATCATATCATGGTCAGAATAACAAAAACAAAAAATATATAGAAAAATACAACAGATACAAAATGATGGCATATCCTTGGTGGTCCTCAACAGAAAAAAATGAGAGATGGTGGGAAACAATGAAAGTAAAAATATATATTCCCCAATTGTTTTATAATTTTTAATAAGACATTTTAGCAAGCTGTTTTCCTATACTGGAATTAAATTTGGTATAAATATACAATCACCGCATTTTCTTTTAGTCTTCAGTTTGCTCTTTATGAAAGGTAGAAGCTTTGGAAAATTGAACTCTTTAAATTACTATGAAAGTCTGTCCTCTCTTTCAATCCTGGAAAAATTTTTATAAGTTATCAGAATCTTAAGAAGATCAGCAATCCATATTTTATATAAGTTCACTAAACTTTAAACAAGAGCCATCTTAACTTTGCCACCTGAGTTCTAATTTATTAAGAAAATTACATTTGAGTTGGTTTAAATGACCAGAAATAATATGTCTATTGATTTTTCATGAGAAGAAAAGAAATTAAATGTTCCTGCTGGACTTGGAAATGTCTTTATTTGCCACAAAAATGCATGGCATGTCGCATTCAATTACTGACGGTACCTTAGGGTAGGAATTCATTCAGTCAGGAGAGCCACTGATCAATAAGAAAGCGGGAAACCCATTCACTCAGTTCATTCATTCAACATATGTGTGGAGTGCTTTCCCTGTGCCAGGTACACAGGAGAAAAAGATTTACTTATGAATTCTTAGACCATGAAATGCCACCATAAAACCTTCCCAGAAACACCTCCTCCTAATTTTAATTCTCGGAACGAATTCTAGGAATTGCTTTCACACATGTAACATATCCTTTCATACATGTCATCAATAATTGTTTACAGAGGGCCTCCTATGTACAAAAAGCTGTGGAAGATTCACAGATAAGTAAGATAAATTCCCCACCATCAAAGTGCTTACCGCCTGCTGGGAAGGGGGAACAATGTTACTAATTACAACAGTTGTTGGGGGTAGAAAGCGCAAAGTGTGTGCTGAGGGCCTGCCAAAACTCAGAGAGGAAGGAATTACTTCTGTTTGGGGGTGGATGATAATTATTTGTTAGATTTTCTTTCTTCCCTGCTGTAGCGTAAGCTCTGTGAAATCAGGGCATGGGTGTGTCTGTCTTAGTTGAAACCTCAAGAATGAATGCATACCTGGCACACACTAGGTGTGCAAAAGTATTTGTCTAATGAATCAATGACTTGGCACTTGACTTAGGTCACAAAAGATTAGCATTCGGTTACATGGACAAGGGAGGAGGTAGGGGCATTCCTGATGAGGGAGGTGTGGACAGAGGCGAAGCACAGGTGCGTAGCACAGCTTCACATTTCCAGGTTGAATTAGTCAAAGTTAGTAATACAAGATGCTGCCAAACATAAATCCCTACATCTTAAAGGCTTAATACAATAACGTGTGATTTTTTTTCTCTCGGGTCAACACTTTTGTGAATTGGGCAGTCCTCCCTCCTTGTTTTGAAGCTACACGGCCTCCAAGGTTGCCACAGCAGGGGAAGAAAGGGGTGGAGGAGCCACCCTTGGTCTTAACAGCCTCGGTCTTTGCACATAGTCAGTTAGAACTAATCACGTGGCCAATCTAACTGCAAGGGAGGCTGGGAATGTGGGGAAGGACATAGAATATTTGGGAGCACTACTTCTCCGCCATTCAAGTCTCTGTTTATTTGCATATCACATGTGTGTATACAGTTTTCATTTCCCTCCATTTCTTTACCCTTTTTCAGATCACAGATCAAAACTCTTACTTCCTTTGTCACTCTGGCAAACTAAAAGTAAGTGCTTTATTCTATCTAGCTGCTTAATAAATGCTCGCGATAACAATGATTACATTCAAATCCCAAACTGTGCACATGAATAATCTGAATCTTATTCATAAATATAAGAGACAGATTCTCTATTATAATTTATTTGATTATAATGTATTTGAGTTGGAAATATGACTTAAAGGGATTTTCATTTGGAGCCAACCAAGAGAGAATTTTGGCTAATGTTCATATTCAATCAATCTTTCCATGCCTCAGTTTCTCATCTGAGAAATGGGATTATGGTACTCATTTATAAGATACTTTGGTCCTTCAAATAACCCTACTGCTCTGATCAAAGCTGAACCTTGTAACAACTAAATACTTGACTTTTATACATTTCATATAAGCACGTGAAACAATTGGCAGGATGATAGATTTAATGGAAGAGTATAGATAAATATATCAGATATGTAGACTGTCTATTGTATAGTATATATGTGGTCTTTGATATTTTCCTATCATTTTTTCTTTAATTTGATTTTGTTTTTTTATTTTCTCTGAGGATGGAAAATGAGTTGGATTAGTCAGAGGAATAAGAAGTGGATGTTTAATTGTCTGAGAAGAAGAAAAAAGTGTTAGGTAAGGATTTCTCTGCAATTTAAACTCAAAAAATAGGAATTAGGATTGATTAGCTGAATATCAGAAAAAACATGTACAAATGAACAAAATCTCATGAATTTTTGGAAAATCCTAGGGTCTTAGTTTTCGGACATAGTGTTAGCATGCAGTTAAAAGGAAATTCTGGTGGCAAAATATCCCCTAAAAAGAGAAGCCATCGAAGGCCCAATTGATAGCTTTGCTTCTAGACTCTGTATGTGGGAATATTTCTCTCAATCGTTAGTTCTCCAACTTCAGGGTGGATCCAAATTACACAGATGCTGAGGTGCCCCCACCCCAGGGATTCTGATTCTCCAGGTCTGGGGTGGGACCTGAGAATGTGCATTTCTAATATGTGCTGCTGCTGCTGGCCTGAGGACCAAACTTCGAGAACCACTGTTTTAGATCCTTGTTTGCAGAAAGGACTTCATAAAGGCGATAACAAGAAACTGTGCACGAAACAAATGTTTCTGGACTTCACACCCGGGTTGTATCTGTTCCTGGTCGCTCCACTGGCTGTGCCGGGTTCCACTCAGCCTTTCTTATGATTTAACTTCTGCAGCAGTGATGGGATAAAGGTAAGGATGGCAATCTGGATTGCTTGTGGATAGAGACAAATGAGGAGATCACTTTAGGTTCCACTTATTTCATGGAGTTTGGGGGGTGGGAGAGATGTTTCAAGTTCTTTGATGGACCCTGAGGCTTTGAGAAGGATGTACCATGAGAGAGACAGCTGGGGCTCAGCTGAATCCATTCGGGTTACCAACGAGGTAAGAGAGATAGCTGCGATAGGGTTCTCACAGTGAACACAACACTTGCATCGACTAGGTCAACATTCTGTAGGGCAGTGATTTTAAAATTATGTCGATGCAAGTTTTGTAAAACTCAGAGACTTTTTCAAGTGTCCAAATCCAAAATACCTGGTTTGGGAGGGACAGAGTAATGACTGAGATAAGTCTGTCCAAGGAATTCTGGAGAAATCAGTCACTTAGATAGCTAAAGAAGAAAAACTAATCTCCAAATTGCTAATTAAGTCATTATGCATAAAGGAATCTTCCATCTTGCATATAAGTAAGTCCCCTTTGCTATAAACAAATAGCGCTACTTAGTAATTTTTATTAACAGAGTTTCTGTATATACAATACCACTTTTAAGTTTGATATCGTATTACACAAGTGCCTTGTAAAGTAGGTAATAAACGCCCAAATTATAAGGAACGTGGAAGTGCTAAGGCAGCCTTGTAAATCTGTATGAAAATAAATCAGGCCATAGAAAGTTTTAATCACCCTGCCACCCACCAGAAGGTTCACATGTAATAAAATAGTGAAAACTATATGGTTTTCCACTTGCTGACGTAAGTTGCTACTCTCCAAGGGCTGAGTGGGCAAATGCTCAGAAGCTAGGCGAGAGTACATTGCCACAAATTATTTTTCATGGAAAAACTAAAGAGATGAGCACATGCCATTTTTCACCTGGAGCCATTCTGGATATTAACTGGTCTAAAACCATGCCTATAAATTCTTCCTTTAGGCTGTCAGAGAAACTCACTGACAAAGAAGATAATTCAATAGAATCCAGAAAAATATTCAGGGCACGATTCCAAACCCCACACATGGTTGGGCTTTGAAAAGTGCCACTTATTGGTAAAGGTTCTTAGGCTCAGGACCTCTGACCTTCCATCTTTGTTCTGATCTCCCACATGTAATTAGAGGAAACACACACACACACACACATTCATTCAGTCTAGGCGTATATTTGGAATAGGCAAAGACCTCGTACCTTCAGTTTAAGGGAATCACAGTACATAATTAATGCAAGTGCTTCTTTCACATTCTGGGAGATTCTTGGCACCCTGCCCCCTTAACAATACTTTCTGTCCACTCACTTCCTTCCTCAGATCTGCCTCTAGCCTCCACTGGCACTAGCAGTCTTATGTATTTATCTTGAACTGCTGAGTCCTGCCATACCCTGCTTTGAGCCCCAGAACCCTGTAATTCTCATAAAAAGTTTGGCAGTCATGCCCCACTTCTCAACAAGACTTAATAACAGTGATCTTCTGTAAGGTCTCGTAATACTAGGTCATCATTATTTGGATAATATGTGCTATTAAGAATTATCACAAATAATTGAAACTAAACTACATTGTAAAAATGAAAGAACAAAGTATATATTGTGGTGTGGCCTTGCAGGATGATTCTCCCGGACACAGGGATGAATTAGGAAAGGGTTAAATGAGTGTCATGAGAAACCGACAGTCAAGAAGAGTTTCACTCAACTGTTGCAAGAAGCAGTTTTGATTTGTTGAACTTTGCTTTGGTTTTGTTCACTGATACTTAAATAAAATATTATGACATTTTTAATAGATGATAGCCTAGTAATCTGTACCCATATGCATAACATTCTGGCTAATTAATTTCCTAAGAATAGTAGAATTAAAGTGGATGGCAGTGGTGCAAAATGACAAACTGAGTAATCATGAGAAAAAAACCAGACTGCTGGACTATAAGCCAAGGAGCGTGAGAATGTGACCATGGAACATCCAGTTTCATCAATAATATTAATCATGGCTGCTGTTCATTGGGTGCTACGCAAGTGCCATTTTGTCGTTGAAGAAAGAGAGGTGTAAGATGACTTGTCTGAGGTCACATAGCAATTGGCGGAGCTGAGATGTGAACACAGATAGGCCTGCATCGGAAGCTTTGCTGTTAACCAACAGCGATGTACTCTCCTTGAGTAGGAAAATGAAAATTCAGTCACTGGAGGGCTGGGGCTCTGTGCAGTGGTGGGGGCTGCCTCTCTCTTCTCCTGCAGGTCTCAGGCCAACACCCTGACCTTCCCTGCCACACAAAAGTGCAGCCAGTGACTCAAATCTCCATGTCCCAGCAAAGGAATTTGGGAGGTTTTTCCATAGTGTTTCCTGGAGTCTCTCTCTACCACTGTCATGGCAATTGAAAGATGGATTCTCCTGTTGCCCCTGGGTTAGGGAGAGCTCCCAATTAAGGATTAAGGAAAGGAGAGAGATGCCATTCTAGGCCACCACTGCCTGTCAGACAAGCTTAGCCACCCTAAAAGAGCTCAAGGTGAAAATGGGCTAATGTTCTGACGCTATTACAAGGCACAGTTCAGGGATTTACAGAAGTATCACTGCCCTCATCAGCCAGAGAAAGAACAGGAAGTAGTTTCAGTTCGTTTAGGTTCTCATTGTCCCCAAAGCTATATATGGAAAATATTTACATGGGGACTAGGGATGGCCCTGCCAAGATCTAGGAGAGAGACTTGAGGCCTGAGTTGGTGCTCAAACCAGATTTCTTCAGGTAGAGGCTGGCGGAGAAGTTGGAATGAGAATAACCTTATGTGCACCCTCTAACTCACCAAGTTCACTGCCCACTGTTGGGGAGGACTGCAAACACAAAGCAGTCTCACGTAGTAGGCTCATTAGGCGAATGGAGGTAGGGGTGGGGAGGTGGGGGAGCAGGGCATTACAGGAGAACAGGGATGTTTCCTTTCTTCTTTCCAAGTGATGCAGAACGTTAGGTAAGTAGCTAAATACTCCCAGGATTGGTTTGGTCCTGCCCAACATGACCTGGTCAAGAGAACATGATGCACTTGGCTCAGGTGGCATCAAGAAATAAACCATCAATGTCTCCCCAGATTGATTTTGGGAATGCCCTGCCCTCCATCACTGGTTGCTTATACTCCTTCATTTCTAAGATTCCAGAACATCTTATAGATGCTTCACAGTGGAGCTAATCCTAGCTCAACGGATGTTCTTTGTATTTTCCTATAAAATCCTCATGACTTTCCACCTGTCCAGTCACCATCAGGAGGACCACTCTTCTTCCACTGGTATGTCATTAAGGTCTGCACAATCATCTTTTTCTCCTTTTATGAATTAACTCATCCTTTTCCAGTCTCATTTGTCCTTAAGTAACTTGTGCCTCATTGCCAGCCTTCTGCCATGAATTTTACTCAAGATGTCTGTCTTTGATGATCCCTTTGATTGTGTTTCTGCCTTCTCAGAATGTGTTAAAAGATTTTTTCATTTTATACTCTCAGCAAATGACACTTCTGATTGCAGGCCCAGCTTCTGTTCTCCTTTTCACTCAACCTGGTTATCATTCCTCACTCAGTGCTTGCTCTTTCCACCCTAAGAGTTAATGCCTACCACCCTGCCTTCATAAAATCCTATTCTTTACTTTAAAAACAATTCAATAATTAAATAAGTTGGATAAGAGAAAGCTCTTCTTCATAGCAGAATTCTGATTTGTAAGTGTGGGAGGAATGATGGAAACAGAAAATTACCATTTGGCAAACACCACAGTAATAATTGTTGTGGGCAAGAATCATGGGTAGATGATAAAATTAGTGGGCAAAACTATTATGAGAAACAGGATATTTGCACAATCTCAAAGTATCTTCCCATAAGAGATGTATTAATTACAAAGGGAAAATAGCAACCTTTTAGTGGAGAAATCTGTCAGAGACCGCCAACCAAATGATCAAAGCTCACGCCACCCAGGGTGAGACATTGTGACATCGTATGACTGAGAAGGGCACACCAGTGCTTCCGTGGAATTCTCGCCAAAAAAGACATCACCTAAATTTAGTGAAGAGGATATATCAGACAAATTCAAATTGAGGGACATTCTACAAAATAACTGGCCAGTACTCTTCAAGTATCAAGGTCATGAAAGACAAAGAAAGACTGAGGAGCTGATTCAGCTTAGCAGTGAACAAGGCAACATGACTGTGTAATCCTGGATTGGATCCCACCTCAGATAATGGCTGTTAGTGAGATGATTGGTAAAATTCGAATATTCTTATATTAATAGTATCGCAACGATGTTCATTTTCTGGCTTTGATAATTATCCAGTGATTATGTAAGATGTTAACATTTGAAGATTAGTAAAGGGTATCTGGGAATTCTCTTACTGTATTTGCAACTTTGACAGTCAGAAATTATTTGAAAATTAAAGATTAAATTTTTTTAACCTACTTTAGAAACCAATTTAAGTCTTACCTCCCTAAAACCTGCTATATAAACTTTGGGCAGGCAAACCACACACACAACCACCTTGGCAGCATGTAAGTTCAGGCTTGGTAGTAAATGAATAACTATTAATTTGACAAACATTTATTGAGCATCTACTATGCCTCAGTAATTATCCTAGATACTGGAACATCATGGTTGGGTGCTATGTATATATTTAATTCTGTATGTATGCCTTCTTTCCCCACCTATTTGGAAAACTTCTAGAAGACCAATTTAATATTTCTTTGCACTTTTCCACTAGATGCCTGGGACAATGTCATTTACGTAACAGCCCCTTGGTAAAAATATATTCGGTAATTGGATGAATATTTCTGTCATTCCCTTTCTGTAAGTAAACATGGATGGTTGATTACTGGTCAGTTCCATTGCCCACTTAAAGGCAGGCTCTACCTGGACCTCTTTCTTCTCGTACCAAGCTGCCCTGGCTACTTCTCCATATCATAAGGCACACCAGGTCTTAGCTGTGTTTCCACCAACCTTCTTCGTTTTGCCCTCTCCTTCTGCTAATAGCTTGGTGGAAACACTTGGTTGTCCCTAAGATACCAAGTGCCATGGAAACACTCTGCTGAAAAGGTCTGCTTCTTCCCTGACCTTGGGCGAACGGCTTGACCTCCTTGTGTCTCCTTTGCTCCTCTAAAATGGGAATCCTGATAATGATTGGTCAAGGGCTTTGACATCCTTCTTTCCCAAGTCTAAGTGGAAATTATCCCTAATTAAGAGTAAAGATAAGCTGAGCTCCTTGAATGAGTCCGCTCTGCTCCTGGGGAAAGGCAAGCCCATTTCAGCTGCTTAGTGAGAGAAAGCTGCTTGTGCTTAAGATGCTTTTAGTCACGCTTCCTCCTGGGCAAACCATAGCTGGCAAATGCTGGTTTATTCCTAAGAAACTTTATCTAGAAAGTACACAAAATCACATCTCAGATCCCTACCTCATCAACTGCTCTCTTTCAAAGGATCAAAATCGTCAGGATAAACAGAGTAGATTATACATGTGCCCTTAGCAATTTTACAGTAGTCTGAAAAACATAAATAGGAATAAAAAATAGTTATTTTTAAACAACTTTCATATAAATTGGTCATCTTACAGATTCAATTGGAAAGAAAAGGTGTGCCATTCTAGGGGCATTTTGGGCTAAAAGCAGGTACCCCTACTCCTGCCCTTCTTTCCTGATCCCGAGTTTGCTCCTGTGATAAACAGTGCTGTTTATAGGAAAGCCAGTCTGTTTACTGCACACCTGCAACACCCAAGCCGTAATTCTCAATGGCATTTTAGTGCCTCTGTTATTGCCTAGACTAAAGGGCTCAGCGTACAAATATAAATCTGCTACTTCAGATAGGATGGTTTACAGAACTGACCTGATATTGGCAGCTTAGGAATAGCAAACTAGGCCTTAACCAAGAGATTGGTACAGACATGCACATCCGAAACAAACAGGCGAGGATTTGGAATGAAGAAGGATGCACATTTTAGAACAGCTTGTGAGCTGCTGTGCTTATGGAAACTGCAGCAAGAGATGCAGTGGGACTAAAATCAGCCAGAAGACACAAGGCAAGCATGCATAAAATAATCGCATTGTGGTCGTGTGCCAGAATTCAAAGCAGGCAGGGGCATGTTACTGTTGTGGGAAGGCTTTCTGTAACCATTTCGAATACACATTCAAAGATGAGTACTTCGGGAGATGTAACAGAAAAGGGAAAATCCAAAGATTTTGCTACTCAAGGAAGGGCACAGAGAGAGGATTCCCTAAGGACTGGAAACTAAATAAAAATATGCATGCTGTGGCTGCCGATAATAGAGACTCAGGCTGTGAGAAGGGGCTAGCCAGTTTAGAGATACAGTATTCAGCATATTCGGTATGGGCAAGAGTGATAGAAAAATAATCTGGTTAACACCCCAGGTGGAGGCTGAGATGCTACAGATGCAGCTGGATACAGGATCAGCAGTGTCCATCATCTTATGGCAGGGATGTGGAATATCCTTCAAAAGTGGTAAATTGATGGAGACAGACCAGCTAAAGATGCATATTTAAGAGAAGGAAAAAAAGGAATCTCCTTAAGTAACTGCAAAAAAAAAAAAAAAAAAAAAACCCAGCACCTAGCATCAGATACACGTGCTCAGGAGAATGCAAGCTCCAAACATTTTGTTCCTGTGAATAACTCCTTAAAATTCAGCTAAGCTGGCACTATTTTAACATAATTCACTCACCCCCACTGACCAATAGACCAATAGCTGGACAGCTAAGCAGCTTTTGAACATGAACCTGAAATATCCTACAGAGAAGAAGCAGCAGTTTAAGCCGACTGAAAATAAACATGGCTCCCATCAGGCACAGATTGTATATTATGCCATCTGGTCGGAAATAAAAAATGACTTGAAGAATTAAAGGTTGCTTTAAAAGATCTCATGGGAAATGGAGAGTTGAACTTTTCCTCTTTTGGTTAATAAAGCTTGATAATGCTATCATTTATGTCTGAGCAGATCATGGAACTTGTAAATGGAAAATCTGACAGCTCACTGTGGAGCCCAAAGTGGTTTCCTCACAGAGGTGGTGTGGTTAGGAGACCCACCACTGGCACACTGGAAGGAGATGCACCGACTCCAGCTCTCCCTGGCTGTCTTGCCATGGCAGAGTTAGGGCATCTCTCTGAATCTCAGGTACCTTTTGTCTCCGTTTGCAAATTAAAGAAAACATCAGTAGCCCTTTCCACCTCCTAATGGTGTTATGAAGATCAAAATGAGAAAACATTGTGGAAGTACTTGGTAAGTTGTGAAACACTGTACGAATGATGGGCTTCCATGAAAATGTACTAGGTTAGGTTGACAGAAAAGGCTTAGCTTCAGCTGGATGTTGGAAAAGGAACTCAGTGACATTGGAAGCACAGACAGAGTGAATCTCAACAACTGTGTTTAAGAACCAACCTGCAATGTAACCTTCTCTCTGGACACAACTTCATACAGCAGGTACACAGGAAGGAAACGTAGATGCAAGAAAACTTTAGAGAAGAAAAGAAATAGTTTAGAATTTATTTTTGCCTTAAACGCCTTATAAACTTATGTGCACCATTCAATGTTGCATCTGCCTTACTTTCAAATCACCTATAAGATATTTGATTCTCCTAAGCAAACTTTTCATCTTACATGACTGAAAATCTCCACAGTTGATTCTTTCAATTTGGTTGATTCTAACTTCCTCAGAAAAAGGAAACAATGGCATAAGTTTTAAGGAGCTCATCATTTATTCGTTCAAACCTGTGACATGACAGCCTGCTCCACCAATCAATGCCCAGTGGAGAAACTTTCCAAATCACTATCATTTGCCCAGGTTCCAAGGATTCATTTGTATTTTTTTAGAGTGTGGTAATTAAATTGCAAAGATCCCTTCTGTCCCAAGGATGCTCCTTGACATTCAGATAATGCTTAACTATGCTGAGAGGTACAGCAAGTGATTATAAAGAAAATTTAGTTAGTAGCTGTGGGGTTGTATAGAAGGTGCAGTATGTAAGTAGCTGGAAATGAGTCTGTTTTCATTCTAGTTGAGTTCTTTTTGGAGGAGTGCCTTAATTAGAAGAAACTCAATTTTAACATAGTGGAATAACACACACAGAGCCTGGACCAGAGGTATTAGCTTGAGAACACACATTCTTTGGTACAGACCACCCATGGATAGAAAGATAAATTATTATATTTGACCCATTTCTATACCATTAATTCAAATGAAAAAAATTACATGAGAGGAAGATGCTTAGGAATCATTTCACTAACAATAATGCAATGATAGTCATGTCTGGGTATTTCATCACTATAAGAATTGATATTTAAAAACAAACTAAGAATTGATGGTTAATAGAGCTGCCTAACTTACATTCCTATAACACCTTGCAGTTTATAAGGTGACTTCACACAGGTCGTTGGATTTTCATGCTGCGGGAGGATGGGTTTTGGAGGACCAACTTAGGTTCAAAATCTACTTCTCCCACTAAATAGCTGTACGGCTTGAGAAAGAAATTTAACATCCCTGAGCCTCAGTTTTCCTCATCTGTGAGAAGGTGATAATAACAGCTTCGGGGTGTCATTTTGTTGATTAAATGGGCTAATGTTGCTAGTACCCCCGGTACAGGTGTAGGTGCTTGAAATGTTAACTCTCCTCTCCCTTTGTGAAAGTTGATGAGTTTAGACAGCCTTTGGAAACTGAATTTGAATGAATCAATAGGAAAAACTCCATCTGGAATTTCACTGATTCCACTGAACAGAGGGACACTACAGTTCTAAAGCAAAGCATAGAGTTAGTACCTCGTGATAAATTATGGATTGCTTTTTCTCTCTCCTAGCAATGCACCTAATGCAGGCGTTAATATTAATGAATGCAATGGAAGCTCCATTCGGGAAGGGTCTGTATCCCCAAAGCTTGATCAGTAACTGGAGCTAGTAGATGCTCAATGAACATCTGTGGAACAAATAAATGAACAAATGCCTCCCGACCCCCGTAGTGTCTTTTCTCTTCCCTACCCTTTACAACCAGTTTTGGCCATTCCTATAATTTACACCCATACCTTTAAAATATACTTTTTTTCATGGATTTTCCTACCTTCTCGCAAAAGGTTGAGAGGACTTCCTCATCTAGACTAACAAAAACAGGTTTGTCATTTAATTTTCTGTAGACATTCCCAGTGCAGAACAGCTGCTCTCTACAGATGAGCATGCAGCAAGCTGTATGGTCCCTGCCCTTGGGAGCGTCCATGCAAGGGAGTCCGTTTGCAGAGTTTCTGGCATGATCCTCATCTCCCCCGGATGGACTCGCTACGGCCTTTCTCCTCTGTGCCATTGACATTGTCCTTCTTCGAAGGAGACCTTCACTGCTTCCTGGTTCCAGCAGTTGATAGTCACACCAGCTTTTGATTCAGAAATATTTCACCAGGAGAAGGATATGGGCCTGTTTTCCAAATTAACTCTAACGGTTACGTGGGAAGTGACAGCTCCTTTAATGCCACTTCCGATTTCCCAATGTTAGATTTTACAAATCAAGGGAAAGTGATATTTGTCTGGTAAATTTCCTCATGCACATGGTTGTTTTTAAGACGTATTTGAGGGACAGAGGGGCAAAAACTGCACTAGTAAAGGAATTAAACCTTATACAGAGGGCAGCAACCTGTTTATTGATTGTTTTAGTATTCCTAATAACCCGTTCTCTGATTCACACCACCCAATATCCAAACCAGGTGAAATGGCCATTTAAACAACATAACATAATTTCAAAAAAAAAAAATCAAGAAAATATAGGGTGATGGTGGGGAATCTTCAGTTGTTCACTGCTAATGGTGTGTCTTCAGTATTACAAGACTTCAAGGCAATTCACGAGATGTCAGAGAAGAGAGACTGAAGAACACAAACCTGCATTTTTGTTATAGTATATGACACAAGTCAGACTATTTGTTAATATTTTAAAGAGATTTTGCATTTATTAAGTATTCCATTTACATATACTGTCATAGGTCCACATTTACAAATGTTGCTGCTTTGCATGCATTTTCAGATTGAGAAAATGCAAAGCTAATGGGCTCAGCTTCCTGACATTCCACCCCCTCTCGGTGAAAGGGTTCCCTTAAAAATCAACAGCTAAAAAATAAATTGGCTTGGGCATTTTTAGAGGAAAGATCAGAACAAACGTTGCTTTTTCTTTTCTTTTTCCTTTGAGGTCTGCATATAATTCAATATTTTAAAATTGAAAAATGTGCTGCCTCATGGACACGCCAAAATCATGGCCTTTGGAAATTTTGGAAAAAGAAAATAAAAGGAAACTTTTTCTTAAAATGTGGGTGTGCAATATAGGAATGAATGTGTAGTCGAAATATGCTCTACATATAAATTCATCAGGATTTCCAGCACGATGATCTATTAAGCGTTAGAGTTTTAAGTCCATTTAAAAGGTCAAAGCTCCAAGTACTGAGCTGAAATCCTCTTCAGGGCAGCACCTAGTAAGTGATAACTTGCAGGATTCATAGTTGTTAAACCACCATTGACAGTAGAGTTCAGATGAGTTCTGAGGAAGCTATTCTAGCCAGTTGGAGAAGTAATGCATGTATTTAAAATACATTAAGTATTGTTATGCAGCCACTCATTGCTTTCAACAAAATAAAATGCTTTTAAAAACTGCCTGAACCGTGACCAGGGTTCTGCCGAGCACGGTGTCTGATTCTCAATAAATATCTAATGAATGAAATAAAGCTTTGCTAATGTTGATTAAAAAAAATTAAAACCAAGCCTACGGAGTTGTTACACCTCTGAGCAAGTGGAAATCCACAAAGCAAATGAAAGGGTTTTGTCTGGGGCCCTGACCATCCTGCGGGCTGAAATGGACCGTACTTAAGGTTGAAGAGGCGAAACGCACCAAGCAAGAAGTGTGCCCTCCTGTCTTCTCAGAACTGTAGCTGACCCGAAATAACACCCGCCAGCTCAAGTTCGGAATTTCAGAGCAAGGGCTGGGTGCGGGATAGAATTTCAACCTCAGCCTTTGGCCGGCACAACTGACTTTTGTACGTTCCACCCGACGACTCCTCCCCGAGCCCCGAGCTTTGTGCCGACTCTTCTTAAGTTACGCGGAGTTAGAGCAAAAGGGTATCTCAGATGGAGCTGAAATGACTTCCTTGCTTAGGCGCTCAAGGTAGTCTTTCATTTCTCCCTCTCTCCCTTCCTCCCCCGGGGAAATGAAATGCTGAGAAGGAAATTTTAGGGTGAAGATGAGGGGTCCGTGACTGCAGAGCGGCAGAGCCGAGGTTTGACGACGCCTGTCTGCGGGCGGCGGAGCAGGCGCTCCCAGGCGCTCCGGGAAGGGTGGGGAGAGCTAGGACACGTCTCCAGGCGGGTTACCGAGGCGCCCTCGGGCGCACGGCGGCGGCCGCGGCAGCCGGGAGCTCCGGGCAGAGGCGAAGGGGCTGCGGAGGCGGATCCGCGAGCGAAAGCACCAAAGCCCCGCCTGATGGTTAGACCCCAGAGAGCGAGTGCGCGCCCCCTGCGCCGCCGCCGCCTCTTTCCCGCGCGCCCTGGAGTTGCTGGGTCTGGCTCCGAGCATTCCCGCCCGGGGAGGGGCCCCCTAGCTCCTCCTGGGACTGGAGGATTTAACTCGCTGCCCGCTCCTAGCTTCCCTTTGCTCTCCGACGGCGGGCCCCCTCTAAGCAGCCCCCCAAAGCGCCCGAGACACCCCACTCCCGTGAGAGGCCTCACGGTGCTGGGGCGACGACAGAAGAGGGAGCCAGGACTGTGCCCAAACCCTGCAGAGGACCAGGAGTGGAAGTGACGATGGGGAAGCGGGGCCTGCAAAGTCCCCCTGCCCCGGTGGAGCGTGGACGCGCCAAAAGGAGAGGAGGGAATGAAACGCCTGTCTGCCTTCGCCCCCAAACTTCGGGACCGGCCCCGCTGGCAGCTGCGATCGTCGGCAGGGAGGCCGTGGGTGTGAAGGGCACCCTGGATGCGACCCCGCAGAGGCAGGGGGTGGGTGGGCAGCAGAGGCCCCGGCCAGCGCTCGGCCGCCGGCGCCACCCTGCGCGGCCGTTCGGTGCCCACTGGGCCGGGTAATTAGGCGCCCCGCCATGTTGTCTTCGCAGCCCTACACTCTGTGGGGCTCGGCATTGGGAAGCGCAATGTCGTCAGTCTGCAGGGAGCGGCCAAATGACAGCGCGCTCGGCCGCCCCGGCGCCCGAGTCTCGGCCGCGCAGCCCTGCCGGGCGCCCGCAGGGCAGGCCGAGCTGCCACCAAGCGCGCGTGTTTGCCGGCTCCGGCGCCCGGTCTATTGCTGTGGCTCGCGCGGGGTGGAATAGGGAGGCTGAGTGGTCCCAACGCCCTCTCCCCCCCGCCCCCTGCCCCCTGCCCCCCGCCCCCCGCCCCCGAGAGGCTCCGAGGGAGCCCTGGGGGTCTGGGACGAGCTGGGGGAAGAGACCTGTTGAAAACTCTTAAAGCTAACTTGAAAGACAATCAAATCGCCGGAGCAAAACCCTCTCTCCAATTCGATAATTTGAAATGTCATAAACGCTGCATTGCAGTAAGATTGCGGCTCCCTTAAATGGGCCAATAATTTCCAGCTCTCTCGCACAAATTCCTCCAACCGGGGATTTCAATGTAAAGCAATTCAAATAAGTAAAAAGCACTTTATTGCTGTTCGAAAATTCGCATGCATTTATTCTGCTTAAAATTTGATATAGGGCATTTTTTTTTGTATTCCCATTTATCGCTTGCCAAGAAATAATTAAGAATAGGAGCTCGAAGATTAATTTTAAATAAAAAATCTTCTCAAATGAAAATGTCAGGTCATAAAAATTCCTTTTAAATCATAACAGCATATAAATCTTTGAAATTAACCATGTAATTACAATGTCTATCAACTTTTACCTTGAGCTTTGAGCCTCTCTTTTTAATCTTCCATTCTTTTTTAATGAATAGCTATTTTGAAATTAAAAAGTACTGTTCATTACACATGCCCCACTATAATAGGGTTTTTATCATATTTGCTCTATGTAAAAATACTTGCTACTTTGTAATTATTCACACGCCGATCCTTTCCTATATTGAGTAGAAAATAAAAAATGAAATAGAAGTCAAAGGTGCTTTAGAGCTGAATGATTTACACAATTCATTAAGGACGGTGATTTTTCAGTTAGCATCAGATTAAATGGTTACTTACTCTCAAATAGCCCTTGGGGAGTTGAATTGCTGGGTAGCAAACAGATTAAAGTTTGCATTGAAAGAAAAATTGAATTCAGAGGTAATCAATAGCATAATAGGGGCAGTGAGTGGTGCCTGCTGCCTGAAATGAAATTACCATATTTTTAATCTTAATTTTCCACTCTGTTTATCTGACAGTGTGGATGTGCAATCCAAACAGATAATGAGAGAGTGGGATATTGACACTGCTGTCCTCTGGAGTGCTTGTTTTCAGTGATTAAATGCTGTGATCTGTGATTACTTTGTGCAAGGATGTCGGGGCTGCTGGCCAGAACCATGGGAGGGGCACTCACTCAGCAGCTGTAGCTCCCGGCTCTCCCAGGTCCTAATGTCTGAAATTCATTTTCCATCGGCAGTACTGAAAAAATAAAGATTACCTATTTATATATATACCTCGGCTGCACAAATTACAATAATTAATCCCATTATTATTGTTGTCCTGACTCAAAAACATTTAATTAGATCGATACAAAGGGAACCCTCTCTGCAAGTTTTGTATTAATGAGCCAACAAACTTGCTTCTTATAGGAAGATGTGAGTTATAGAAAGCAGTACGTCAGGACACTTTGAAGGTAAAGTGTATTATCATTAGAGAAGCAGTAGAGAGAAGAAAACCAGGGCCATTGTTAAAGGCAACCAGCCCTGGGGGCTGCAATTATATAACAAGCTGTGATAATTTTTAAAAATGCAAATAGTCTTCTTTGGGTATTGGGAGAAAGTCCACTTGTACGTTTAATTAAATTAATATCTCTAGCCAAATAACAAAAATACCCAATCACAAAATTTTAAAGTTATATAAATCCTGTATTTTCTAAATTCATTATCTTTTGATATCTAAATGCCCCTTGGGGTTAGTATAGTTCAGACAAATACCCTATGTAGAAAGCATTATTCCATTTTTGCAATGAGGAAATTTACAATGCTTCATTTTAGATAATGTATTATGGATGCGTCATTTGAATCTGAATTCACTTAATCCTGCTATGGGAATAGATTGACAATAGATGATGTCCATCTACCACTTACACCAACAACTTGCAATGTACTGCCTACTTTTGCTTTCTCTGGGTAAAGTCTGCGTGTGTTTGGAGAGTTTGGTAATTATGCATTGTTAATTAATTTATCCTCTCTTTATACATATGTGGACCCGAATAAAAAGACATGAAGAGAAAGAGTGATGGGCAGCACTGGCTGTCTGATGATAGATTATTACACAGCATTTATTTCTCCAAATTGGAGAGTAGTCACAACGAAAAATGATAGTGCCCAACCTCATTCGGTCATTCCTTAACCTTGGGTAGCTGTATTGTCTTCAATTTCTAATGCATATAATAACTTTATTTTTTTCTCAGTCATTTCTGATATGCACTAATCTAGTAGAGGGAAGAGAGCGATAGGCTAAGTACTCAGAAATGAAAAGTGCAAAATAACTTGGTGAAGAGGTGAAGGAGCTCCATGACTGACTGTCCATTCAAGTTTATTAACTTCCTGATTCGCATTCCTCCCGCAAATCCCCAACTCCCCCAAAGAGTCAAGTTGTTGAAACTGGAAAGTTTTAATAAAGCAATATTTTAACTCTTGAATGGCCCCAGGCAACTCTGCTCTTCGTACACATGTTTACTGGGTAAAGAAATTGGAAGGCATGTATTCGGAGAAATATTGACTGATGACTGTCGCTTTGTTTCGTATTTTAAGCATAGACTACAGATTTTCCCTCATGTTATATAAAACCACAATGAGAATTGTACGTCTTGGTTTTACCACTTGCTTTAGATATGCTGCATGCTGTGTTATTTTGTAAATTGCTCTAAAGAAAGGGAACGTTACATCTACAAAATAAATGAATATAGTCAAATCCCAATGAGTCTATACAGCAGTGCTGAAACGAGCTCAAAACTTTTGCTTAGAGTCTTTAAAAAATCACAAAAAGATGTATCAGGCACATTAACCGTTTGGACTGATTCTTTCACATAGAATTGTAGTACCATTTTGACAATTTATTCAGTATACAGGAAAATCCATAAACTTGAATATAAACTGCACCCAGGCCTGTCTTCATTACACCAAACTCATCCAATTTTTTGATAACTTGCATTGTGTCCTTTAAAAAATTTTTTTATCAATACTTAAAAATGCTGATTCTTATAGCTGTGGAATGTAGCTGATACATATTCATTGACGTGGAAAGTAGTCAAAGTGCTATTTGAACTTTTTTCCCTATCCCTTGACTACCTCTATAATCCAACTGAAACCTAGGTTTTCTAAGGATACAAAAGGCTCCCTTCCCCCTATACCTGCAGTCACCATTCGAAGTTTATTGAGCTCTGGAGCACACAAAGAAAGAGAAAATCCAAACCAATCTCTTTCCTTTCACTTTCTAAATCCTGACATGGTCCATCACCTTTTAAAAATAGTGAGCTGGCCTTCCCCAAAAAGGAGAAAGGAAACAAAATCTCATGGAAAACAATGGGAGAAGGATAATCTAATCTTTAAATAAGGAGACATGTTGCTGAAAGCTTAAGAAGGGTGAGTTTCACACTGATGTCACCTTCTCCTGAAAAATGTGAGCCCTCCAGGAGGTGAAGAGGGAAATATTAATGCCATTAATCCATTGTCCCCGAATTCTCCCTAAATAGATGGAATTTGAAGGAAGGCTCTAGGTCACAAGAAGTGGAAGTATTCATGGAAAACAAATGGTTTGCTCCTGACTGGAGTTTAGTTTGTTCAACCATTTACAAGCCAGTGCTGGGAAAACCTAAATGTTTCAATGAACCACACATGCACACAAACACACACACACACACACAAATGAGTAGCCGTTTCTTCCTATAGGTAATCCAAGCCTTCCTTCCAATGCCAGTTTTTTGCAAGCCAGAGAAGAAAGAAAATGTCCTTATCACAGACTCTGGATAATTATGCAGATCATTCTGGATATTTCTGGACTCAGAATAATTCTGGAAATGAAAGTCCAATTTGGGGCACCACTAGGAGGCCTAACGTCTCCTATATATTTTATGTTAAGGAAACAAAGCCCAAAAAGTTTTCTTCAGGGAATGCTGGCTCTACTAGACCCAGCTTGACGGCGCCAAATACTTTCATGAATTTTCTTTCACCTCTAGAAGCCAGAGGTGTTTTGGTTAACTTTTGAAGTCTATACTTCCTTGTAGCATTAGGCAGAACCTTGGCAGCAAGAACTAGAAAATAAAGCTCCAGTCATGCAAAAAGAGGAGTGACAATTTCTATAGAGTGGAGGGGAGGAGTAAACTGTGGGCTTCATAAAACCTGCTTGGGCACACATCTGAGTTATTTATTGCTCTATCATCAGTCTCTAGCACAGTGCCTGGCACATGGTAGATATTGATTATTTGGTTAATAAATGAATATACAAATACAGCAAGAGTTTGCGAACTGTCAGATTTGAATTTAAGCATCGTTAATAATCCAGACCTCAAATGTTTAAGTTATAAGAAAAGGCCAAGATTCTCAGGGCTTGTGGCAGTCTCTGGCTTCACTCTATCTAAAAGTTTACCACTCTGCCAAATAACTTGGAAGATGAAGCAATAGCCTAGTGAATGAAGTAGGCTTGCAGATACTCAGCTTCAGAAGGCTCACTTACTCAGATAATAAAGCACAACTGATCACCTTCCAGACACCGTTCCAACTGTTACGCGCCATATGCGTGGGCTCCACTCACTCAACACATTGTCCCTCCCTCTCCCCTTTGAGAAGATGAGTTCCTTGAAGACAAGAACCAAGTCCTATTTTATGTCCCCTTTCCTTGGCACAGAGAGGTCTCCTTAAGTATCTGCTGAATGAATTAAAACAAGCCTGTGTGGTATGTGGGCAAACTCTTATTCTGAACTGTTCCTGGTTAAAAAATATAAATAGCATCCCTTTGAGAGTTCCATTCTGAATCTACCTCTGTCTCAGTGTCCCCTTGGGAAGGCAGTTACCGATCAGGATCCCCCTTTCTTCGTTTATAAAAGGAAGGCATGGCTCTGCATAGCTTCCAGCTTTAAAATTCTATAATCAAAGTTATTTTTCTTGAAAATTTAGCCCCTGACTAGACTTATTCACAGAGTAAACGTTTTTGGAGACTGAAGTAACTACAGGTGAAAGTCGAGTTTTCTAAATCACTTTTGCCTTCATTCCATGTAGAAGAGTCTTGCGATGAAAGAAGAGTTTTCCAAATTATAATTTCTCTCATCTTATGTAGAAAAGCCACAGGAAAAACATATTTTCCTTGGAGAAACATAACTACAGTAAGTATCTTCATGAGTGGATTCATATTTAAATGACTGTAAATCTTTTCATTTATTTTGCTCTGAGCAAGACCCTTCTCACAACCATGAGGTCTGTCTGTCCTCTTTCAGCCAGAGAAGACTCACAACCTTAAAGCAGAGAACAGCTCGTTCTGCTGTTAACTGCTTGGGTATTGTGGTAGCCAGACCCCAAAATGGCCTGCAATAATCCCCACCTCCTGGTCTTCACTTCTTTGTGTCATCCCATCCCATATTGTTCCAGAATTATCAATGTGATCAATAGAATACAGAGAAGTAGTCTCATGCCACTTCCTAGCTTGGGTTATAGAAGATTGTGGCTTCAAGGTTGGGCTCATTCTGTCTCTCTCTTCACTTGCTCTGGAGGAAGCTAGTTGTCATGTTGGAAGCTGTCTTATGGAGAGGCCCACATGACCAGGAAGAGCAGCCCTCAGTCTAAGACCTCACAAACTGCTGGGGAAACCAGCTACCACGTCCTTGAAGACATTCAGGTAACCTATGGAGAGGCCCACAACGCGGAAAACTGAAATCCCTGTTAATGGCCAGTGAGGATCCCAGGCCCACAAATAGCCCTATGAATGAGCTTGGAAGCAGGTCTTCTCCCAGTCAAGCCTTCAGATGAGACAGCAGCCCTGGTCCACAGCTTGGCTACAATCTCAAGAGAAGTGATTCTTGAGCCGGGATTACCTAGCTAAACTGCCCCCAGATTTCTGCCCACAGAACCTGGGGGGTCTCATAAATTTGTTGTTTTAAACTGCTACGTTTTGTTTTAATTTTTTATACAGCAAGACCTCATATCGAAATACAAGTATCAAAGGTTTTACCTTAGCATCAGATGATATCAATTGCACATCTTCGGGAACGCTTTTTATTTTTAATGACTGTTTTTTGCCTTCTTTAGTGGATGGGAGTCTAAGTATCCTAAACTGTGGAATCTAAATTAATAGTACCTTAAGATGTGGAGGCTGCACAATCAAGATATTTGTTTTTAAATTTTGTGGCAAAATGTCTTCTTGATATTATGCCTCTAGTATTTAAGTTTGAGAACTGCTTTGCTGGGACGTATATTTATAAAATCTCATAGAGATTTGACCTGGATCAATAACTATTTCTCTGGTCAATTAAAAAAATTATTCATGTATCCAATAGACTTCCAGTTTGAATAAGAACAGGAAAAACTATAAGCTATTCATGGATACCAGTTCATTCATTTTGTACTACATTTTGAAAATAAGGGTAATGGACCTATATGGAACCAGAGGAGGTGCTAAACACAGGACATGGTTGTAAGTGCAATCCTTGATATTATTCAAAAGACTGTTTTTCCTTTTAAATTCTCCAAAACCCAACATGACAAGTGCTTACGAACAGATTAAAAACATGCAACTGGTTTGAGGTTTTGATAGAATAAATATAACACATTTGTTCAAAGTAGAGAACTAGAAACCCATTCTACTTTGAATATAAGATATTGCCCTTATCATCTTAACCTGGTTATTAAACAATAGCTGTGAATTTATGACAATACTAATAGCGACTGTTTACTAAGAACTTATGTGATTTGCATACACATTTTCACATCTAATTCAAATCTCCCTTTAGACTGAATTTCAGTAATAGATATTATTAGCCCATTTGATGGGTGCGATATTGAGGATGAGAGGATTTAAATAATTTGTCCAGGTCATGCATCTTGTAATAATGGACCCAGGACTCAAGGCCAGGCCTTTCTGAGTCCAAAATTCATGCTCTTAGTACTATGCGATGTTGCCTTCCTATATTATTATTTATATTGCTTTTAGTAATGACAATATATTAGCAACTGGTGAATTCTTTAGTACAGATTTATAGCAAATCCATAACCATCACTAACAACAAAAAAAATTCTCACGTTCAAAAAGATTTCATATTAAGCTCAAGGTGAGAAAAGGAGCTCCACTTACTGAGAAGATACTCAGAGGGGAACAGTGAAAGGATGATGGGTTTTAGCTTCTAAACTCTGCCTACATGTCTGATGAGAAAGACACTGTCAGCATTTTATGGATACACTTTTATCACATGCCCATGTTTTGTTACTGTCACCGTCTCTGAGTTTGACAGTTGGCCTTTTGTCTCAGAATATTATTTCCTTTTCAATTTTCCTATTGAGGGTAAATATGATTCTAATATATTTCTGAGTATTCAGTGCCAACCTTTAAAAAAATCTATACACATATAATTAGATTTTCTTTTTCCGGGGGAGAAGGCCATTTCTGTTATTCATCTTCCCCTGGAGTCTGAGCTGGAGTCCTTTGGTTTTCTCGTTAGGATTCAAATCAGGCAGTTTCATCAGAGAATTTCCGGGCAGCGGGCACATTGGCGCTGGGCAATGTTTGTTCGTCAGACTTTGAGGGGAATTCGAAAAAGGAGGATGGCAAAGATGGCTAATACTCTTGAGCATGTTAGCACCCTCAGGATTCTGCTTTGTCTGGGGCCCGGTGCTCTGCTTCCTCACTGCTCTGTGAGAGGTCTCAGAGGGAAATGGAGAGGGAAGCAATGCATCTCAGTAATCATGTACAAAAGGGAAGTTGCTGACCATTTGTTAAAATACATATGGAATAAGGGCAATTATCACCTATTATTCATCAGTTCCAGTAACAACAGCCTGTCTTTTAAAACTCAGAGATAACAAGCATGTAGCTGTTCAGCGCTTTGGTTTTTTGTGTCACTGTGTGTGTGTGTGTTATTCTTTAAGTAAGAAGTGCTGCAAATCCACTGAATAGTTAAGTAATGTGATTCTCAAGTATTTCTTTTTCCTGCCTATCACAGCGAACTGCTCTATTTTGAGGATGATTTGCTGCAATATTACTGCCATTACTGTGTGTAAATGTAGCTGGCAAACTGAGAGTACAAATATTTTTCAAATAACTGTACCTGGCTCACCCCTCCATAAGGTTTCTACCTCAAAATTTTTACGTTCATTTCCTTGATTTCCTAAATTTTTGGGTTTTGTTGCTTTCTTCTTTTACACCAGATGTTTCTTTGTACCTTCATGCCACTGTCTCCATTTTAAAGATGGTGAAAGATATAAAACATTAGCACTTTATTCAGGACAATGAAGAAAAGTCCCATGGCATAGATGTGTAATATCTGTGAAACAGTCTATGTCTGCTTTATGCACATTGCTCCAGAAAAGATAAAAGTTATCCCTAAATAATCATTGCCAACAATCTCTATTAAAAAACATTATCTTAACTCAGGTAACTCTTATAACAGCAACAAGAATGTTAAATAGAAGAGTCAAATCAATGATTTCTAATTTGATTAAGTCAGTATGCACCTTTGACTATTTATTTTTTGTGAGGATATTAACTAAACTTTATTTCCATTTGTCTTACTTTGGAGGGCTCTAGACAAACTATATCTATTTGATTTACTTATTTAAACAGCTAATGTAATTAAAAAGACATTAAAATCCATTCTTGATTTTCATTGTTGTTGTTGACACAATCTTAGACTACCTTGTGAGAGCTCTCTGGTATGTTGTAGGACACTAATATCCTTCCACATTCCTTACAGAATTTTGCAAGTAGATAGTGAATTAGTAGGTAATGAACACGGTTTAAGCCAGAGGTCCCCAGACATTTTTGATAGTGTATCCTTACAATTAAGGAAATCTGAGCTTGTACCACCAGCCTATGCACGTTTATTTATAAAGTAAACACATGTACTACTTCATGTAATAAATATCATTAGGGCTTAGTTCCTTTCTTATCTTTTGTTTTTGCTGAGGATGATTCGCCCTGAGCTAGCATCTGTTGCCAATCTTCTTCTTTTTTTTGCTTGAAGAAGAGTAGCCCTGAGCTAGCATCTATGCCAAACTTCCTCCGATTTATATGTGGGTCACTGCCACAGCATGGCTGATGAGTGGTGTAGGTCCACACCTGGGATCTGGACCTGCCAACCGGGGTTGCTGAAGTGGAGCGTGCTGAAACTAACTACTAAGCCAGAGGGTCAGCCACCCTTTGCTACTTTTTAGAGTAAGAAATATCAATAGAAATTATATTTCTCTTCCTGCACTATAAAGGATGATTTTGGGGGTACCCCATTTTGGAGACAACTGATGTAAACTATGGTAGAGTTTCTACTTTTCAAGTGGAGATTTTTTTTGCTTTATTTAATGTATTTATATTTTATCATTTATGTACTTAAGTTACACATATAGCTTTTTAACTGTGATTTTTGGTATTTATGTAGTTTTATTGCAATGTAAATGCAAATGAGAGCCACAATATTAGAGATTAAAGTGTAATGCAGTCCTCTGATATGAAGCGAAGTGTGATGCAGTGTGTGTAATCGGAATGTCTGTTTATCCAGGGTTGCTGTATGCATGGAGGCAAGAAGACATAAGTATTGTCAACTATCTGGAGGTCAATGAGAAAGAGGCTCCTGTTTGTCCCATCTCTTTCTGGAAAGACCATTTGGAATCCAGTGGAAGTCACTGGGAGGCAAACTTTGCTCAACGAAGGACATTTTAATTTACGGATTTATTGACAATACCGGCTGCCCCACAGCAGACCTTTGTCTTCTGATGTAGTGAATCCCCCATCTCCGGGACTGTTTAAGTAGAGGTTGTAGCTGTTGAGAATATGTAGATAGATTCCTACATAGTGAGGAAGTGGGAGCAGGCAGTCTTTCCCATGCTTTTCAATTCTTAAGTGTGTAATTTTGTAATAATTAAAGAACAGTTATCCAGAAGGCCAGTCACTTGGAATCTCTTTGCCACAAAGAGACGTGTTGACTATGCTCGGAATTGTGAAGGTTCTGTAGGAGGCAGAGGTTGAGGGGCTGTTCCACTTGTCCAGAAAGACAGGAAGAGATGCAGGTTCAGTTAGACACAGAAACAGTTGGGAGCATCAGTCATGAGCATTCTAGGAAGTGAATTTGGGAAGGTTCTTCCCTTAGAGATCTTTGCAGAGGGAATAAAAAATTATCCCTCTGAGAAGGTCTGAACTTAACTAAGTCAGGGGTAAGCTGATTTTATAAAGTCCCTTCTGGTTCTCTGTTCTTTGGATTATAATGACCATCTGCTATGGTTAATTAACTAAAACTACCAAAACAAAAACGAAAACCAAAAAAAAAAAAAAAAAAAAAGGGAAAGAAAATTTCCAGTAAAGAACAGAGGAGAAAGTGTCATCTTAATGCTTTCCTTTGACTTGCTTCTTTAGGTTATGAGAAATTTACTACGAGTCAGTGGGCAGGAGCAGACTAATAATGCATTATCTTTTTCTTTTTTAATAATTAAATATTAGGCTGCATCATTCTGCGTAGATCTAGAACTAAAGGCTGTATGTGGGCTCCTGGTCTCCTCAGTATTTTACAAAAATAGATACACTGAAAAATAAAGATAAAAGTTCCATCACTTGGATGAGAGGCAGAGAACCTGGACCCCTCTTCCCGGGTGATAAACAGGGCCGCTTACCCAGTGAATGGTTCCACTTATTGAGGGTTTCTGGGAGCAGAAATCAATGCTGTTGCTCACGGGGCAGGTGCAGTGCAAATAAAGCCCCTCAGTGCTGTCCCCGGGCTCAGAAAGGCATGAGATCATGCAGTTCACAGGGGCCGCAAGGAAGCTGCCAGCTCTGCCCATCTGGAGGCCGCTGTCATGATAAATGCCCCAAAGGAGGGAGTGCCCGGCTCTTCTGCCTCTTTTACTCAGATCACAGCTTCCTTCCTCAGCATAGGCAGAGCAAAAGCAAATAGCTTCTTTTTCGCGGCCACTAGCTGTTATAAAACACAGATAAAGGAGCGCGTTCCAGTTTTACCAACTGGACAGTCAGCGCTCACTGAATGATGCTATGGTGATTTGTAATCAAAGTTGGGGTAATTTAACATATAAAACGAAAACCTCTATGTCTAATATATGCCAATGATGAGGAGAAACATTTAAGACTGTGCACTCAATAATTATTTAAATATCAAGAACAAGCCAAGTAATGATTTAAGTCTTGGATTCTTTAAAATGTTGCCTGGAATATTTTATTAATAATCTTCTTTAATATGCTCTAAGCCATGAATATTGTCTAAATTTGTGCATATATTTGGTTTCTGCTTGTATTTAAAATAAATCCTTTATGTCATGTGAATATAATTATATTAAGTTCAAAGTTTATGAGGTTAGAATTATTATAATTATTTTTTGCCCTTTCTATTTCTTTTTTTTCCTAAAGATTGGCACCTGAGCCAACATCTGTTGTCAATCTTTTTTTTTTCCTTCTCTCCAAAGCCCCCCAGTACATAGCTGTATATTCTAGTTGTAGATCCTTCTGGCTCTGCTGTGTGGGACGCCGCCTCAGCATGGCCTGATGAGCAGTGCTAGGTCCACACCCAGGATCCGAACCAGCGAAACCCTGGGCCACCAAAGCGGAGCACACGAACTTAACTACTCAGCCATGGGGCAAGCCCCTAGAATTATTTTTAGAGTTTTAGTGGCTTGTCATATTACAATGAGAACAAAAATATAGACAATAATAGTCAATTCTATTGTGTCTCATCTGTTAACTTTGACAGTTATTAGAATTCTGTGTATAATTGTGTGTTTTAAAGTCTAATTGAGTTATTTATTTTATAACAATAATTGAGAAATTGTAATGACTTAGGCAAGAACTGAGCTAATGATATTAATTAACAGTGAAGCATCAAGTATGAGTATTATCCAGAAGATAAAACTATCACTAAATAATCATTAAAAAAAGATATAATTTTCATAATGTGAAATTCACCCATTCTAAGTGTATAATCAATGATTTTTGATAAATCAGAGCTGCACAAACATTGCCACACCCAGTTTAAAATATTTGCATCACTTCAAAAAGATCCCTGGGTGTTCACAGTCCATCTCTGTTCCATCCCCACCAGGCAACCACTAGTCCGTATTTTGTCTTGATGAATTTTCCATTTGGGGACATTTCATACAAATGCAACTGTACAATATGTATGTAGTCTTTTGAATTTTGTTTCTTTCAATTAGTATAACGTTTTTGAGGTTCATCAATGTTGTAACATGTATCAGTACTTCTCTTCTTTTTATTGCTGAGTGATATATCATTGTATGGACACACCACTTTTTTTGTCCATTCAACAGTTAATGGACATTTACGTTGGTTCTACTTTTTGGCTACTATGAATGGTGCTGCTGAAAACATTCATAGACAATCTCTGTAGGGATGTATATTTTCATTTCTCTTGGGAGAATACCTAGGAGTGAAATTGCTGGGTCATATGATAAATTTATGTCTAACTCTTTATGAAATTTTCAACCTGTTTTCCAAAGTGGTTGTACTGTCTTACATGTCCATGAGCAATGTATGAAGACTTCAGTTCCTCCTTATCTTCACCAAAATTTGTTATTGACTACTTTTTTGGTTATAGCCATTCTATCTCTAATAGTTATTTCATGCCCATTATCTCATTTAACATGTTGGCTAATTGGGGCTCAGGGGCCCTAAGCACCACACCCAGGGCAACACAGAGGGCAAACAGTGGAGTTAGTGCTCAGTCCACTCCATTGAATTTCTCAGCTAAAGGCATTGGCATAATCTCCCTGAGGAGACAGGGAACTGGACATTGGGAGAAAAGACAGGACAAGAACTGCGTATACATTGTATTTGAGCTTATTTAAGAGAGATAATGAAGAGTCATGAGGTTTCCAAAGGAAGAGAGTGAAAAAAAGATAAGAAGAAGGTCAAAGGTGGTGTCTTGGAGAGATTCCGTTTTGGGCCCTAAGAGAGTTCGAGAAGTGCTGGTGAGAGAATCAAGAAAGTCAGTGCTGTGGAAACCAAGGGAGACAAGCAGTTCAAGGAGAAAGGGCAAGGTTGAAAGCGTCAAACACTGCAAACTAGTTGCAGGAGATGAAGCTTGAAGAAAGCCATTGGGTTTCAGTGCTGGGATCAGCAATAACCTTGGGAAGGTCAGCTCAGTAATGTGTTGGGGAAAAAAAATTTTCAGGGGCTACGGGAATTGGAACCAAGGGTTGTAAACTACCCTTTCGAGAAACCTGTAGAGAAGGGAAGAGGAAAGAATGGTAGAAGAAAGAATGGTAGAAGAGTCCTGAGGAATGGCTGGGTTCCCCTTTCCCGCAAACTCCTGTAGCCCCAAGAAAGAGGGCGACATGCCTTTGTAGATAAATTTGTAGATTCAGGTTCTAGATCTATGAAAATAAGCCCTCTGTATCGTACTCATCACTACTTGTTGTTGGTTGAATGAAACAATACAGAGGCCAACGTGAGACTCCTCTTGAGTAACCAGCTTACCTGCTCTGGCAGTTTCTGCTGTTTCACTTCAGCATTTCCCAGTCTCCTACACTATAAACCGGGACCTGGGCCCCTCCCTCTCCTTCACCCCACTAAGTGGCCCAAACGAGTTGATTCCATGTCTGCCATATTTTGTGCGTCTTCCTGCTTCCATTTGCACAGACAGATCCTGCTCCCTGGATTGCCCTCATTGGAATGGCCTCTCTGCCTCCAGTCCTCGCCTCACTCTGGCCCCTACCTATGCCACTTCCCTCAGTGGGATGAAGGCATGCTCCTCAGCCTGGCACACAGGTTTGCTCTCCCTCCTGGCCCTGCCACCTCTCCAGGCTCATTGTCCCCCTCCCTGCCCATGCATGCTCTGCTCCTAACAAAAATATCTCCAAACATTGACTAATATCCCTGGTGGGTGAGAGTTACAGAATTGCCTCTGCTTGAGAACCACTGTTTTATCATCAGTTAAGGGGTTGTCATTACAGAACTCCTTACACTGTGTTAACATAATCTCTGTCTAGTACTGTACCTGGCATATAGTAAATTTACAGAAAACAAGAATTGCAACATGCACAGAAGTGGAGTCTGAGAACTTTTGAATCAGACTGGGCTTCATTCTCTTCTCTAACACCAGCTATGTGATGCCAGAAAATTATTTGACCTCCCCAAGCCTCGGTGTCTTCATTATAAATGGGGTAATAACGCCATTAGGCTTATGTACAAATTAAATGATGCCATTATTCAAAAGGTCTTATGAGTTAGAGTCATAAAGATTTGGGGCAGAGAGAAAACACTAACAAATTGTCCTAGCAAGAGTATTCCTGCCTGATTGACCTCAGAGGTCCTATTTATTCCTTTCCCATTACTGGGGCTGCGCACAGTGCCTGGCACAGGACGCTTGCTCACCACACTTTTTTGGATGGGGCTAAAGTGATATAGCGAAGATGCACTTACACAAAGTTTTCAGAATTCACAGAAGAGTCAAGCAAACACGAACAGGGAAGAAGTGGACGGGAAGAAAACTGCCAGCAGATGGCCTCTTCCTGCTTTATCTTCTTTGCTCTGGCTTTTCTCCCATTATCTGATCCCTGTGTTACTTTAAGCAACTTCAGGAGAATGGAAATAGAAATCAGCAGCTGAACTCGATGGAGAACCACCTCGGTGATACAAAGTGCCTTTTATTCAAAGATAAGTGTGCAGATGTTTTACTCTCCTGCCTCGATTACAGCCTGCCTGAGGGTTGAAAGTATTGTGGCTTGTTTAGTTTTATTCTCTGTTTTCTAGAACCATAGTTCTTGACATAGATGGTCAGTAGATGAATAAATGAGTGTCTGATGTTGATAGACCTGCTATCCAGCAGAGCGTGTGTTTTATGGAACTTTCCTCCTGCGGAGGTCTTCGCAATGATCGTTGTACTCGCTGTCACATAGACCTTGTGCTCACGTTGGCAAGATGATGGGCTAGAGTTAGTCAGAATTCAGGGCTTTGAGATGGCTAAATGGGTGCAGCTCCAGCAGAACTAGCTTTTGCTAGTTAATTTTCACTGGTATAAAAGAATTCTCCTATGTGCTAGCAAACCAAGTTAACTGGCAACAGTTGACCCAGAGGACAAATAAGAAAATTAAATGCAGATCCACCAGGAGGCGGAGGTGGGGAGGAAGGAAGGCACCTATACTCTAAGGCAGTTTTTCTCAAAGTGTGGTCTTTGGACAACTTACCTGAGAATCACCTGGAGTGGAATGGGGTGTGTGCTTTTTAAAAATACAGTTTCCTGGGCCCCATACGAGACCTGTGGGATTAGAACATGTTGGGAAAGACCTCCCACGCTTCTTCATTTTTTTCTTTTATACACACTAAAATTTGAGAACCACTGCTCTAAAGAAAAGAGAATTTAATGTATACGGTGAACTTCTGTCAAGAGCCTTATTATACATGGTCTGTGACACTGGGCAGTTTCACTGTTTTTGTAGAGTATTTTTTAAGGTCTTAGATATCATACAGTGTTAGAAAAAGAGCTCTGGTTTGCATTAGAAGTCCAAGAACTGGTCCTGTCAGTGTCCGTGCCTCGGGCCAATCAAACATCCTTGGTCTGCAGACCCCCTCACCTGCCAGAGGAGCTGTTGGCTTTTCTGAATGATCCAGATGTTTCTAATGGCCCCAGAATTCAATGAGGCTGTGGTCTTCAGAACCCTCTGCTGTTTTCTAGCCAAACAATAAGAATATCAAGCATTTCTATAGCGCTTACTCGGTGCTGGGGAATATATGCATTGCTTCTCATACACTGACTCATTTAAACCTCCTCGCCAACCCTAGGAGGGAGGCTAACCCCGTTGTAGAGACAGTACAACTGAGACACGGGAAGGTTAAGCAACTGCTCAAGGTTCAACAGCTAAATAAGCAACTGAAAAGTTGGTTTCACATCAAAAATAACGATCTCTATATTCAAAAAATTAAAAAAAATTTCTATATTTTATGCTTCTATAATCAAAATAGTAGAAAGAACGCTGGACAGGGAGGTCTGGGGTCCAGCCTGAGCTCCTAGTATAGTTGTGTGACTATGGCTGGTCACTTAACTTCCTTGAGCTTGTTTTTTCTTCAGTAAAATGACATTCCAGAACATTCTAGGGTCTTTTCTAAAATCTTCTTGTGCTTTCATCACTAATCTTCCTCAATGTATTTGGTATACCCATTATGCTTAAAAAAAAAAAAAAAAGAAGCAGCTCAGTATGCATCAAAGAATGATTATCATTACAGATTTGCTTCAAAATTACAGTACTTTAAATTCCTACTTAAAAACCTCCATATAAATTAATTTCTACTAGACAGAGGGATAAATATTTTAAAGAAAGGCATAATATTTCCAAGGGTTTATTTAACTTAATAAATTACTTAATTTTCTTTTTCTTTATGCACCTGGTGAAAAATGAGGGGTGTCCTGCCCTGGACACCTCATGCACCAAAAAGAGGCTGCCAGAAATGGTGAATAGCTTGACTAATCCAGCTGCAGTTAGCTCTTCCTGTTTTAAAATGAGGGAAAAGCTTCTACAACTATTCATTTTGCTGTGAAGATTTCATCTGTTTTTATAGATGAGTTTTCCCTATGGGTGATATAGAATCCTATAAGTCAGCACACCCCAAACGTTTCCTTTTCATAATTATCTAAAGCACAGACGAGTCTTGAAAAGACAATTGTATAGTTTCTTGTGTTGCTTCATGGGCTTTAAGTGCCCACAAAGAGGATTCCTTATGCTTTAATTTCTCTTTATTTTTCTGACTGTAAAGACCCTTGGGGTAAATGCCAGCCCCACAATCCCGCCGTTATATGGTTACTGTCAGCCTGCCGCAATCATGCTTCCTGTTCACTAGGCCTCCTTTCATCTGACCACAATGTCCTGGCTTTGCTGCAATTCTTAGTCAACGCCCATCTCTTCAATAGCCTGTGAATAGTATTAAATGGTGTTTATGCTAGCTATTGTTGCCTTTTGTGTGGTTTGTCTAATTCACAGAGAAAAGTCTGCTTTTGTGGTCGAAGACCAGCTACGTCATGGCACACCATGTGCCTTCTGATGGGACCCAGTCCTGCTGAGTGATAACATTGCAGGCCTGAGCTCTTTTGCAACACAATCCCGCATTCTTAGCACAGTCAATACTCTCACAGGCAGACTGGTTTACTCTTTTTATTAAGAGGTAGGGGGAGATAAAGCACAAACAAATACCAGATCCTGAAACAAAACAGAAAAGAAGGGTAAGTTCAGCTGATTTGCAACTAACTCAGCCAGGCAAGAAGTGAGAAAAGAAAATCACAGATTTATTCTATTAGCAACCAGACGCGCCAGGTGTACCCACCGTGGCAGCAAATACTTCACATTGCGGGAGTAAGATTGCATTATGGTTTCAAAGTATTGTTTAAAATGACACTTAATACCAGAGTCACTTCTCCACCGGGCTTTTTCTAAAATGCTCACAAAAGAGAAAGGATATAGTATTGATGATTACATTATCCTCTGGTTCAAGAGTCTTTGCAGGGCAGGTATGTTGCTATGTCTTGAAAGGGCTTTTGATGTAAGAAGATCATTACGGGCTCAGTGGTAATTGATCCCTAGCAGGCCTGGCTCTCGGTGCTGTGGGTTATTTCATCCTGCTGTGCTGCGTAATCCGTTTTCCAGCTATCTGCAATCTTTTTTATACCCCTAATGGTGGCTTATATTTTAGTTTATTTTTTTTCCTTTGAGAAGAGAAGTGCTTCCCAGACAAAAGGAATCAGGTGCACAGAAAGGGAAAGACTTTACTGTCAGCTGATGGTACTTGTCTTTCCATATGGAAATGTGTTTCTGAATTATGGGCCCAGCTAGTTTTCCTCATCTTTCTACTCCCTGACATCAAAACCATCCCGATATAAAACTGAACCCAGGCACAAAGAAGGAAAAAGAAACCGGGAACCTTTGTTTAAAGATGTCAGAATCCAAGTTTTCTGGAAGAGAAAGAGTGCCAACTATATTATTACGTTGAAAAATAGTGACAAGGGGCTGGCCTGGTGGCACAGCGGTTAAGTTTGCACGTTCCACTTCGGCGGCCCGGGGTTCGCTGGTTTGGATCCTGGGTGCAGACATGGCATTGCTTGACAAGCCATGCTGTGGCAGGCATCCCATATATAAAGTGGAGGAAGATGGGCACGGATGTTAGCTCAGGGCCAGTCTTCCTGAGCAAAAAAAAGGAGGATTGGTGGCAGATGTTAGCTCAGGGCTAAGCTTCCTCAAAAAAAAAAAAAAAAAGAAAAGAAAAAACCTGACAAAACAATATGGTTTAATTCCTGTTGAAAATTCAGTTCTTTTCTTTAATGAGGAAGTTAAAGTGAAAGAGTAGAATCCTCCAACTCACCTTCAATCCAAGAAACCAGGAGAACTGCTCTTCAAAGGATCTGGAAGTTATTTTTCTGAGTCATGTCAACCCATGAAAAGCCACCCCTTCCAGCTCGAGTGACAAATATTTATTGTGCCTGGTCTGAATCTTGCATGGGGTTAGCTGCTGTGGTGGGTTTCCAAGAAGTAGAGTTTGTAGTCTCTTGGGGGAAAAGCAACACTGTGAAGAAATCAGGGAGAATTATGTACTAGTGAGGCTGAGTGAAGACAAGTAATGACAAGTGATGACGTGGAGGCAGGGCAGCCAGTGTGAGCAGGAATAACAGAAGCACAGGGCCGTATGGGTCATCCTGTTCTTGTTCTGAAGACTTGTTCCTCCTGTCTTTAGGCCTGAGCACAGGGGGTGGCACATGATGGGTTCTAGGTAAGTATCGGACACATTTAGATGTCTTAGGTCACTACGTGTCTTGCTGGGAGGATAAAATTTTTTTAAATAGGGAAAGGAAAGAGGGGTCGTTACAAATGAGGAAATAGCTAAAACCTTGCCTGGTGACAGGAATGAACTTCAGGGGAGAAGACCTGAGCCTCAAGCAGGGGAGTCCCGAAGGACATAGCCTTTCCTGAGAAGCCGTTCTCCTCTGGTTGGCAAAGTCAACAGCAATGGGGGTGGTGGCACAGTGCGGAAGAAAGGGGAGCCACCAGAAGGGATGAATGAAGTCAAAGCTGGCGACCAGAGACGGGTGGGGAGTAGGGGGCGGTCATTCCATCTGAATCAGCCACCTATCTGACCAGACCGAGAGAGGAGAGAGGGTGTCTTAGAAGGAAGTGATGTAAGGCAGGGGCATGGGTAGATAATGGGAGGCACCTGGATTTAGGAAAAACAACTGTACTTGAGGAAGTGGTTTTCATCCTTTTATTCAAGCATTTGTTCATTCATTTGCACAAATACATGTACATATAGTATCTACCATAATATTTATTAGGCAAACATTGTGTCAGGGACTCTAGAGGACTTCAGGAAAATTTGGGAATCCTTATAATGGCATGCCTGGCTCTCTAATTCAGAAATAGTTCCATCTCCACAGTTGGGGCTACTCAGCTGTCACGTGAGGACTCATTCCTCTTTATGGTTCACTAAAGGAACAGAACACCTGTATCCACAGCATAGCCTCAGCTGTGCTGCTGTTCTTCGACTCGTTCATTCACTCATTTATTCATTTGTCAAATATCTATTGAGCCACAAATATGTACTTGGCACAATTTAAACTCTGGTGACAAAAAAATCAATAGAGCATGGTTCTTAGCTTTGAGGTGCTCATGGTCTAATGAGGGAGGCAGACGTATTAAGAATAATTATACTAATGTGATCCTTATGTGGAGGTGCTATTGCAGCACAGAGGATGGAGTGCTTAGCTCTGCCTGGAGAGGCCTGGGAAGACTGCACAGACGAGCTGAGGTGTGAGTGATGTCTGGGGGAAAAACTTATCGACCCTGGTGGATAAGGGAGGGAGTGGCATTCCAGGCAGTGGGGACAGCATGGGCAAAGAGAAGGCTCCACGTGTTCACGGAACTGCAAACAGTTTGATGTTGGCAGGGCAAGAGTAGAGGATGACACTTAGAAGGTTAGGCTGGGTCAAGACCACAAGGAGTCTTGGTTTTGCTGAACCTACTTCCCAAAGTTAGTCTCTTGCGTTTTTCCACATGGCCAGACTCCACCTTCTATGTCTGCCTTGGTTCGTTTGTTTACTAACCCAGTTCCTACCATCCTCTCTTGAAAACTTTCATGTGACCAAACCCCTCCTCACCTCAGACGCCAGCTACCTCTTCCTAAATGTCTGCCAGCTGGCTCCAACCAGCTTCTCCTAACTGAAGCTACATCAGCGTTCCCAGATGCAGAATCTTAGATTCTTAGGAATTGAAGGAGTTTTTAGGAGCATCAGACTAGTGATCTTTCATCTGTTTTTTCTTGCATTAACAGACATGATGGATGAATTTCTCCTGCAAGACATACTTCTCGAGTTGCACCCATATCACTGGCTGCAGCACAAATAAGAGAGGCTGAAACCCTGGTCCTCTCTTTCCAATTCAGCTAATGCTTAATGGAATGCTAGTAATGGAAAGTGACATTATTACAGGACCAACACTGAAGGTGCAAACATTGGCCCTGTTTAAACCACATGTCACAAATTCCCTGTGAGTGATCTTATATCTGATCTCAATCAATGCTTGGCTCCTCTTACAGCACCCCTGAACCTCAGCTTGAATATTCTTGATGATGTAAATCTCACTCTGTCATAAGGCAATCATGTAATTTGTGGACAGCTCCTAATATTCGATGATTCTTTCTTAAACAGAGTAGAAGTCTCTCTTTGTATGACTTCATTTATCCCAGTCCCACTCTCTGTGGTTACAAAGAATAAATATCATCATGCCTCCACACGACAGTCTTTCAAATATCTAGAGATGATCACTCTATCCGCAATACCAGTTTTCATTTTCTAGTTTAAATATCCAATGACATGGTTTCCATTCTGGGGGGAACTCCATTTTGTCAACGAATCTCTTACAATATGACATTCAGGACTGAAACAGTTCTCCCAGTGGAGGCACACCGGCAAAGCATACATCTGGGACTATTAGGTTTTTATTCTGGGTGAAATATTCCTATTAATGTAATTCGAGATCTCATTAGCTCTTCTGGCAATTCTGTTTATTGGGCAGTATTGCAATTTTCATTAAATTAACCCCCCTAAACAATTTTCTTTGAATTACCAATGGCTCAGGTGTCTCTCGTCTTCTAATTGGTCAGGTAGTTTTTTAACCTCATCGCAGAATTTTACATTTATCCCTATTAAATTTCATCTTATTAGTTTTGCTGATTGTTCTAAGCTGTCAAAATCAATTTGAAAATGTATCTGACATTTAGTATAACCATCCTTCTGACTTTGTGCCACTACTAAACTTACCAAGCATGCCTATTTTATTTTAAAACAAATATTTAATTAAAATATCGAACAGGATGGAACTAACACAGAGACTAGCGGCATGCCACTAGAGACCATCTTGTCCTTCTAGGTTGCATTGATCTTAATTAATACTAATCGTGTAAAATATTTTAACCAATTATGAATCCACCAGACCATAATGTCATCTATCCCACTTGGCCATAGAAACATCATGAATGATATTTTTGAAACAGTATCATTTTGGAAGTCAACATAGGCAACTCATTTGGAATAAAATTATTTTGGAAATGCAAATTGAGATTGCCATATTAATTCAACGTGCCCTTATAGGGGAAAAGATGCTCTTTGGAGTTTTCCCTAAGAGAATCAGAAAGAACAGAAACTGTAAAATGAAAAAATGATCAATTTGCTAAATTTTCCTCACATAGAAAAAAATCTTAAAGGTAAAAGGTAAAAAACTGGGGAAACTATCTGGAACATATATGACAAAGGGCTAATTTCATTAATATCAAAGAGCTCGTATGAGTTAACACACAGAAAAAAGATGAATAACCCCCCCCCAAAATGGGCAAAGGACGTGAATAGACAGTGCATGCGTGCGCACACACACACACACACACAAATAGCGAATTAACACAGGAAGAAATGGTCAATCTCACTTGCAATTAAAGACACGGAAGTTAAAACACAGATGAGATGCCATTCTTCATCTATCAGCTCGGTAAAGATTAAAAAATCTAATTGTATGCAATATCGTTAGAGAATGTGGAGAGAAACCCTCTCGTATTATAAATTGTAAATTGGTACCACCTGTGTAGAAAGCAACTTGAAATTATCAATCGAGATTGAAAATACACATACATTTTGATCCAATGATTTTGCATTGAGGATTTTATCCTACAAATACAGTCCCATGAGGTACAAAGAAACAGAGAAGTTATAGAGGATGAACTGGATTTATCGCTTGTCAGCTGTGTGACCTTTGGCAAGTTACTTGACACTTCTGTGCCTCAGCGCCCTTATTCAAAGACTTGGGATAATAATAGTATCTGCGTGGAATTGGAATGTTGTGAGAAATAAATGAGTTCTTCAGAACAGTGCTGAGCATGTACTGAGTGCTGTATTTGTGTTCACTTTTTTACTGCTATCATTTAGAGAGTTGTCTATTTCAACCTAAAAAAATGTCCATCAATAAGAGATAGATGAATTAAATGGTATATGCATACAATATAATATTGTACAGCCATTACAAAGAATCAATAGTTTTGTAAATGTTGATTTGAACTAATGTCCAAGTTATACACACACTTAAGAAAGAGAAAAAAGCAAGGCAGAACTGTACGCACAGCAGTCCCCCTTACCCATGGAGATACGTTCCAAGACCCCCAGGGGATACCTGAAACCATGGATAGTACCAAACTGTATATATGTTATGTTTATTCCTATCCATATATACCTATGATAAAGTTTAATTTATAAATTAGGCACAGTAAGAGATTAACAACAATAACTAATATTAAAATAGAATAATTATAACAATATACTGCAATAGAAGTTACCATACATCTTAGCAACCTCAGCATACCATTTTTTCCTTTCCTTATTAAGTTGAGAACTTTCACCTTTTCACTTAAAGGAAGCACTTAACAGTGTCTCTTTGGCGTATCTGAATTGCCAGCATCACTGCTCCCGCACTTTGAAGCCATTATTAAGTAAAATAAGTCACTTGAACACAAGCACTGTGGTACCACAATGGTCGACCAGACAGCTACTAAGTGACTGACGGGCAGGTCGCAGGTACAGCGTGGTTACACTGCACAAAGGGATGATTCACGTCCTGGGCGGAGCAGAAGGGGATGGCATGAGATTTCATCATGCTACTCAGAATGGCGCACAATTTAAAACTTGTGAATTGTTTATTTCTGGAATTTTCCATGCACTATTTTTGGACCATGGTTGATTACCAGTAACTGAAACCTCAGAAAGCGAAATTGAAGACAAGGGGGGATTACTGTATCATATAATATTTGTGTAAAAAATGGGATATGTCACTCATATGTCATATACGTATTAGTTTATTCCTAAGAATAGACTATTGACAGTAGTTATAGCTGGACTGTGACACTGGAGAGGGAAAGAAAGTCTTTTAATTTTCATTTCCTTCTTCACAGTTTCAATTTATAAAAAAATCACATACATCTTGTACTTTCATACTGAAAAAATTTATATGCTGCGATCTAATTCTTACAATCAACCCAAAATAATTTTTTCATGAAAGAGGGCTAAGCATCTGAATATAACGTGCAGGAAAGGGAAAACCAATGAGGAAAAATGTTTCTAGCACTCTACAAGAAGGAATGGGGTCTTCCGGCACTTGGGAGGTGTGGAACACCCCACAGCCAATCCATCTATAAGTCCTGTTGGCTCTCCTTTCAAACTATATTGAGAATCCAACAACTTCTCACCACCCCACTGCCAGCACGAAAAAGCGAGCCACGTCATCGCTTGCTGGGATTACTGGAATAATTATTGCAATAGAGCCTCTCTCTGCCCTTCCCCACAAAGTCTTTTCTCAAAGGAGCAGCCAGAAGAATCCTTTAAGCGTAAGATCATGCTACTTCTCTGCTCAGAATCCTGCCAAGTCTTCCCGTTTCACTCGGAGCAAAAACTCCAGTGTTCACAGTAGCCTGGAAGGACCCTCATCCTTCTCCATACATCCAACCTGGGTCCTAACGCTCTCCCCCTCATTCTGCTCTGGCCATAAGGGGCTCCTTGCTTGGCCTCTAACATGCCTGGTTGACTCCTGCTTAGGGCTTTTAAATTTACCATTCTTTAGCCCAGAACACTCTGAACACACCAAATACTTGCATGGCCAATTCTCTCACCTATTCAAGTCTTTGCTCAAATCTCATCTTCTCCACGAAGCTCACTTGGGCCACTCTTTCTACCATTGCGTTGCACCCCTTTCCCTGCAGAGTTGCAACACAATCCCTCCATCTTCCCCATCCGCACTCCCCCCTACCCCGAGTCCCTACCACCCTCTAACATCGTGTATGAGTTTGCTGGGGCTGATAGAACGAAGTTTACAAGTTGGGTGGCTGGAAACGGCAGCAATTTATTCTCTCACAGTTCTGGAGTCTGAAAGTCCAAAACCAAGGTGTCAGCAGGCCCACGCTCCCTCTGAGACTCTGGGTAGAACACTTCTTGCCTCTTCCAGCTTCTGGTGGTGGCCATCAATCCTTGGCATTCCCTGTCTTGCAGCTACATCTCTCCAGTCTCTTCCTCTGTCGTCACGTGGTGTTCTTCCACTGCTTTACCAGTCATATCGGATTGAGGGTGCCCCCTACTCCAGTATGACCTGATCTTAACTAATTACATCTGAAATGACCCTATTTCCAAACAAGGTCACATTCTGAGACATAGGGATTAGGATATCTTTTTGGGGGACACAATTCAACCCATACACATACTATATAATTTACTTATTTTATCAGAATTTCTGTTTTTATTGTCTGTCTCTCCCCATAGAAATGAGCTCCACAAGGAATTTAGTTTTCGTCATTTTTGTTCACTGATGAACCCCAATGGAACAGTACCTGACAATTGGTAGAGATGCAATAAATATTTTCTGACTGATACTGGCTATCATCACGGGACTGTGCCGTTCATTAACATCAGTCAGTTCCCCCTGCCCTAGCTATCCAACTACTAGGCATCTTTCAGTTTCTTTCTAAAGAAAACACTGACCAGCTCGTGAAATATTCTAGTTACTTCATAGTTACATTTTCCTTGAAAACTTATTCTGGCTTACAACTCAGATTCATGAGTTTGGTTGGCGTGAATAAACCTTGGGTGAGCTGATAAAATCAAATTCCTGAAAATGGAAAGCTGAGGTCATGACCCTGAACTCATGCTCTCAGGAGACCTGAATGAGGAAAAAGGTGGTGGAGATGTAGAGCAGGGGACAGTTGACAATGGGAGCCATTCTGGGGTGTTTGAAGGGGAAGAGCATATGAGTGGCTGTATTTTAGGATGATTAATTTGGCTGTGGTGTGTGGCATAGGGAGGGTGGGGACAAGGAAACAAGTGTGAAGACAATGAAACCCTTATCTTGGGGTAATAGGGGTGTCAAAGGAATGGCAAAATCAAATAACATTGCAAATGGAAAAAGTTAAGACAGAATTTAGGGAGTGGTCCATACACCACAAATAGCAATACGGGCATTACATGAGAGAAGATGGGCTTAAAGAGAACAGGAAGTTAAGAAGGAAGACCCTGTCTTTATGAGTTAATATGAGTTGTTAGCCTTATACTCAAGATGCTGCTCCTTCTGTCTTATTTCCTATGTTGCTCTTCCGACTCCCCCCCTGGGAGGTGGCAACAGTGCAGGTGGCATTACAACATGCATACTCAGTCTGCGTCTAAAAGGAGCAATCAGAGTGAACGAGTGGTTTCGTTTCATGTTCTTCACGAGTAGCTCCAAGTTCAAAGTAGCCCCCCACAGCTCTGCAGACCGGTTGAAACCAGAGACAAGACTCCATGTCTGGAAACATCACATCTGCATTGACACACCTGCCTAGGTGTCTCCAGTCATTCCAACAACCCAACTGATCCACGACGAAGTTAGGATGGGACTGTGGGACTGTAGTGGGATATCAGACTCTCTGAGCTCCCTGTTGTATGTGACATGGTTTAAAGAATCAGAATTTTCCCAGAAAGAAGTAAGTTAATCTTGATTTGCAGAATATTTGGACAATCATGAAAAACCACAGTAAGCGATAATTGTAGGTTCTGTTGGGATTTTACCAGATAAAAATCAGACATTGGTGTCCACCCCATACATCCCCCTCCCTCTGTGCATAAAAATTAATTTACAATGGTTGAAATTTACATAATAAAGGCAACCTTTGTTTTCAATTCTACTGATAAGAGAGACAATATATACGACCTCCTCATTGATTGACTGTTCTGTTTTCTGAGATTCACTTCTCGAGAGAATCATTAAACATATGAGAAAATTATTTGTTTCCATTGGTTGGATGATGTGCCCATCTGACAGCCATAGTTTTTATATTAAAGTTATTATGTCATTAATGTAATTTGCAGAATCAAGAAGAAATGATTCAGGTTTTGACTGTATTGCTGGTTATGTTTTTTTAATAAATAAAAGCATTTGTAAAGGAAATAAATCTTGTGACAACAATAATAGATGAAAAGGTCAACAGCTCACTTTATAAATCCCCCCACGCTAAAGGAAACTTCCTCTGATTACTTAAGTGGTGAGTGCGGGAAAACTGGGTTTCTCAAAATGTCCATTTTCATAGTGTGAAATTCTTGAAATTAGTGCTAATTGCAAGTGCTTAGGAAGAACGACTTCCCATTGTTCATTTAAATCCCTTTCTCATTCTCATAACCATTTCATTACTTAAGGTTAATAAGTTATGTAGAGCGTGGTGAAGCCAGGCTTGGTGTGGGTCTCCCGGAAGCCTCCCCTGAACTATGGGTTCATATTGACTGGGGACATTGTGTGCTTTTCTAATTCCCATAACTTTTCTCTTCTCTGGCAATGATTGCCAAGAAATTAATTATGACAGGCAGGGAAGTAACTCTGCTCTGTAGCTTGGCTCTGGCTGACTGCAAAACTCCAGCCTCGCAGTGAATGTCTGGGTGTTGAAATTAAGTGATCCCCTGGAATTTTCTAGAGAAAATTTGATATCAATAAGTGCAATTTGTGGACCGTCTTTCCCTGTAACATGTTAAAGCCTTAACTATCACTCCTACTGTTACTTTGGGAGCACAGGACTGGTTATGAATATTTTTCTGACACATGACACGTACCCAAAAAAGATCTTCTTTTCTTTTTATCATGGGGGCAGGGCTGGCTTCACAGGCATGTGACTACCCTCGACTTAGAAGGTCCTGGCACTTGGTTTAATGCTCTGCCGTTGCTGTCTTGGAATTCTTAATAATTTTTGAACAAGGGGCCAGGCATTTTCATTTTGCACTGGGCCTGAAAATTAAGTAGCCTGTCCTGAGTGGAAGGCTACTGTGTGGCACATGTTACACGTCAAAGTGATCCCGTTGATTCAATAAGCACAACCCATTTGCACAAGTCAAAGTCTAAGTCTGGAGTGACCACTACCCCCGCAGTGTGAATTTCTTTTTTTCCCCCTCCTTTCCCTTTTACAATAATGGAAAATGCTGTGATAGCACTATTCATATCTTTGAGGAGTGAGGAGAGGTTAAATACTGAAGATTAATTTTGCTGACAGTGGATACAAAATTCCTTAAGTATAGGCAGACCCTCTATTCTAGAAGAATGAATAGGAATTTTTGAATTTTTCTGTTAAGCAATATACACAGTTTTGTTGTGTTTTAAGTATTTTATCATTATTAAAATGTGACACAAGTATTAAAATGTGACACAAGTATTAAAAAGCGAAATTGTCTTTTGTATTTGGGTCTCCTAGGAACATATACCAAGAGAACCTACACTTTTTTCAACATTGTAAAATAAATGTGGTACCTACCCATTATGTGGATAAGAAAGCATAGTCTATGAAAAGATGCTCAACGTCACTAATTGTCAGGGAAATGCAAATGAAAACGACAATGAGATATCACCTCACACCTGTTAGGATGGTCATTATCAAAAAACCAGAAAATAACAAGTGTTGTAAGGATGTGGAGAAATTGGAACCCTAGTGCACTGTTGGTGACACTGTAAAATGGTACAGCTGCTATAGAAAACAATATAGAGGTTCCTCAAAAAACTAAAAATAGAACTACCATACGATCCATAAATCCCACTTCTGGGTATACATCCAAAAGAGTTGAAATCAGGAGCTCAAAGAAAGATTTGCACTCCTGTGTTCATTGAAGCATTATTCACAAGCTCCAAGAGGTGGACACAACATAAATATCCACTGATGGAAGAATGGATAAAGAAAACGTGGTGGATACATACAGTGGAATGTTATTCAGCTTTAAAAAAGAAGGAAACTTTGTCATATGCTACAACATGGATGAACCTTGAAGACATTATGCTGAGTGAAACAAGTCAAACACAGAAGGACGAATTCTACATGGTTCCAGTTATATGAGCTATCTGAAACAGTTAAACTCATAGAAAAAGAAAGTAGAATGGTGAGGTGCTGGGGTTGGGGTGGGGGATGGGGAGTTGCTGTTCAATGGCTGTAAAGTTTCAGCCGTGCAAGATGTAAAAGTTCTGGAGATCTGCCGTACAACATTGGGCTTATAGGTAACAATGCTACACTATAAACTTAAAATTCTGATCAGAGGGTAGATCTCAGGTTATGCGTTTTTTACTGCAAATATAAAAATAAAAAGAGAATAGTTAATTCCTGTCACCAAGGGCCACGTAAGTTGCGTCCATTTGCTTGTTCGCTGTCTTTTGTGGCATACCTGATGCCTGTTTCCTCAACATCATCAACATTCACACACTCAGTGAGTCAGTCTCGATTACTTTAGTGGCTGGTCTAGCTCTACTTTATCTAGAGGAAGGAGTTACATGCAGTTATATCCAAAGATGAGTGCGGCTTCGGGTATTAGTTACCTTTGCTGGGCAAGCTCCAGTTGCTGGGAGAGGAAGAAGTTCAGTATTTTTCTGCACGTATATACAATGTGAGGTTTCTCTTAACTCAATTGATGGTTGAAGGTGACTGTATTTACCTTTGACCTGCTTCCAACAACCAAGCAAGAAGTGACAAATTTCCTGGTGTTCTCTGTGTCAAGTGCTCTAGTAACTGGCATCCTGGGACCCACACTGACTGTAGCTGCCCCTGTCTCTGAGTGTCTCCTGAACTGTGGGAGGTATTATGAAAGGACTAAACAGGACTAAATTCAGCAGTTTATCACTTCGTTAACATCCTCTAGATAAAGGGTGATGTTTAGAAATTGTTACGCAATATGATTCTTGTTCATTGATTTCTATATTTTTCCACTGACATATTTTATAATAAAAATAACTTACATTTGGGGTTCTTAGTTTTGCTCACACATGCGGTAGATTGCAAAAAATAGCCCCAGACCCTTGCCAGTCCCTGCATCCATACCAATTGCCAGGTCACATTGTATGACCCTTCCTTTCTGACAGAGTTTGACCGCGTGACTTACTTTGGTCGATGAGATGTCAGCTGATGTGATACAGGTAGAAACTGGAAAAGCACCTTGCCTTATCTAGCTTTCTCACTCTTGAGCTCTGTCATCTTCATGAGAAGGACATGCCTAGGTTAGCCTGCAAGTTCTTGAGCTGAGCCATCAGGGATCAACCAAAAGTCAGCCAACCCCCAGACATATCTGTAAGCCCAGCCCAAACCAGCAAATCTAGGTACTAACCTGCAGCCGGGCCTCGGCTGAGTGCGGCCAGATCAACTTAACCTCATAGACCCCTGAGCTGAATAAATGTGTGTTGTGATAATGTATTGAAGTGTTATGATTGTTCGTTGTGTAGCATTATTGTGGCAACAGATAACTGATCTACATGCTGTTATGTCAGCAGGATGCACATTTCTATGCAGGAGACCAGGAAGGATATGTGGAACGAGGCCCTGAAAACTCTCTAGTGAATGTAAGACTGTCCACGAGAGTGACTGACATAACCAGCTGGGACAGAATAACCAGAGAGGTGGAGAAAAACCCCTCTGAAGTAGAAATGTAGAAGCGTGAGAATTATAGTTGAAAAGCCAAGTAAAGGCAGTAACTGTGTCTCTGTCATCTTTGTAGCTCCAGGATCTAACAGAGCGTGGCACTAAGAAGGAAGGAATTGATAAATGTTACTGGAGGACACTGGAACATTTACTCTTTGCTTTTGTTTGCTATTTTGCACACCTCAGTTCTGGTCTCTACAACCTAGAGCCGCCTGCTTATACTCAGACGTTTCCTGAAGCATATCATTTCCTTTGGGTGGTGGCTGAAAGACTGGTTGTTGAAACATTTAAAAATCACTAATTCAGATTCAGTATAACTAGCTTTAAATTTCTCTCTGCTGAACCAATTCATTTTATAGAAATTATGCAAAATAATAGTGCAATTGTTATTCCAGAGTGAGTTTTTAAAATGTTTTAAAGAGTAAATAGTTTTATTCACTCTTGCTTCCAAAACAGACATATTTATCTATTCCTAACATTTGGTGCCTTTGAGGCAATATTTAGTTAATTCTAAATATTAAAATACAGTTTATACTTGAAAATACTTAACTGCATTCAAAAAACTGTTTAATCTTTTTTTTTAAACTTGGCTGGTTTTATTTTTAGCAAATTCAATTTAGTAAAGTTCTATTTCACTTAGAAAAAAAATTAATCATGAAACTCTTTTACTTATTTTGAAAGAATCCTTTTTTAAAAGAGTTTAATTTGGAAATCTTAAATTTTCCAGAAAATACCATCCTGCCTCGAACTACCTCCAGGTAGGAATGCTATAGGAATGATCTTGGTGAATAATGTTCCTCTGTCTGAAAGTAGGTTTATTACAAAAGCTAATTTTGTAAAGTATTTTAGAACATTACGTGAAGTCACCTTTTCACCATTTTGTCCCCTCCTCAACCTATTTCTTATCTTTCTTGTAGGAGAGAAGCTGCCACGGAGGATTCTGGAATTGCAGTGTCCTGGAACATTCCAACAGGCCAGCACTGGATGAGGTTGTAACTGGTCATTTCTATACCTGTACTTGAAGTAGAAGGGTGAATTTGGGGATCCAAATGGCTGATTTGGCCCATTCTGACAGCCCCTAAATTATTTCTAGAGACTCTTGCTTCTTCTCTTCAGTGGCTCAGTGATGATCCCAAGAGAACTTTATCTTTAAAAAGCCAAATAGTAAATATTTTTGGCTTTGTGGGCCACATGGTCTCTGTCATAACTATTCAACTCTGCTGTTTTGGCACGAAAGCAGCCTTAGACGACATGCAAAGGGGTGAACGAGGCTGCTGTTCCAATAAGACATATGGATAGTGAAATTTACGTGTTATCTAATTTTTACATGTCACAAAATATTAGGAGCACAGATGCTGAAGCCAGACAGCCTGAGTTTGAATCTCAGCTCTGCCTTTTACTATCAGTGTGATCTTGGGCAAGTTTCTTTATGTGAAAAAGCGGGGATATTAATAATCCACTTCAACACCGCAGTGAGGATTGAAGGTATTAATGTAGCTAACATGCTTGACATCTAGCAAATACTGTATACATGTTAGCTGTGTTGGTTATCATTGTTACTTACCACAGTTTGGAATTCTGGTTTATTTCGAAACATACAGAAGAACTAGGCTGACCCCATGGAGTCAGAACTGTTGATTCTAATTTAACCCACTTGCCCTATGTTGGAGATTCCTTAATGTGTTTGCTCTTGCAGTTGGCATGATAGTTCACACTCACGCTTCTATAGATGCACCCAGATTGTGAAATTCCCAAATAAAGCCACAGCATTTTCCCCTGAAGCGATATTTATAAAATCATTTGAAATAAAGTTAACCAATTTTAATATCTCAAAAAAATCCTATCACTTTACGAGGAAGAAATAAATACCCTAACCAAAATTTTAAAATGTTGATGCTTAGTTTGTAAAAGGAGTCTTGATTTTTTCCCCCCAGACCATCCTTTCCAAGGTAATGTTAATAAGGCATGTGGTATATACTATTGGAAAATAAACACAGATAACTCATATTTAATTGCTAATATAATACACAGAGTTTGTTGTTCTCGTGTGTTTTTATTCATTCTCAGAGGATGTTTACAAACTCAATCTAGATTATACGTTGCTTTTGGTACCAAGAGAAATGTTTATGGCATCTTTCTTGATCATAGCACAATGTAGACACACTATTTGTGTCTTCTTATCTGTCTTGGGCTTCTTATTAAAATTTTATCCACCAGTAAAATGAAAAATAACATGGAAGTAACTTTGAAATCAGGCCGTGCAGCCCACACAGCCATGCACAGGGGCACCAACCACTGACTGCACGCCCCACGCCTGGCTCACTGGCCTGAGACAAGGTGACCCAGACTGCAGACAATGTGTCATTCCTTGCCCCCTTTTTGCGACTCTGGGCACTTAGCTGGGATGCCACTCAAGGCAGCCTTTCAGAATATTGGATACAGACAGTTATGGAATGGTCTGGACTTTGCTTTGGTTACCCCACGCTTAAGCCACCCCTTCCCCGACAAAAATAATTCACAACTCTTTGTTATTATTTAGCAACAACACTGACCCTGACACCTTGGTGTGTCATGACTCTGTGTGACAGCCACTACTGTAAACAAGCAACACCTAAGATGCTACTGTCCTGAGTTGAAACACTGACAAATGAGCTTATTTCAGAGGCAGGCTCTTTAGCCCTGTGACTTCTGTCTCTGTGGCTGGCTTAGCATCACAAGGGTAGATCACATTGTATTCAAAGCACATGATGTAACAGAAGCTGCTTTAAATTTTTTTTATTTATAGGAAGGAAAATATGCTCAGTTTAAACAAATTATGCTAAATTAGTATCATATGCTAATAAATATATTTTTCAATAATAGAACCCTAAATCTTTAATAAGTCTTAAACTCAGCTATTTATGTTACATAACGGCAATGGCAAAACTCTTTTATTAATAAATCAGCAATGAGTTGGGAAAGTAATGCCACAGTTTACTGTATAATCAGCAACGTACAATTCATCCATGGATAAATTTATACCCAAGTATGTTTTCTTGGTTGATAAACATGTTAGCCCAAAACAGCAAACCAACAAAACTTATCCCCCTCCATGCAAAATAACAAGGCTTTAAAAATATATGCCCATAATTTAAACACTACTAATTTTGTTTCACTATTTTAATAAGGAAAAACACATCTGGAAAGTCTGTAGCCATGATGTAACTTCAGCACAAGGTAAATAAAGAGCAAGGATGACTTTTCAGGGCCTGGTTTAAAACCGAGGGGCTTGGCTGTCCTGGTATCAGAACAGGTAGTTTAACTTCCTGAGCAGTCAGGAAAATCATTGCTTCTGTTAAATATGTTTTCTGAATGTCAAAATACTAGATTATGAGATGGGGTTTTATTAGCACGGGTACTAATTCTAAATCTTACTGAACCTCTGTTATTAAAACTTTTTCAAGATGGGAAAAAAATTTAAAAAGAGAATTACAACAATACATAGCTACTTGAAAAGGAAAGACTATCTGTAATATGCAGATAATTGAGGAAAAATTATTTCAAATGTTCCAGATTGTCTGGGTAACTGCCTTAACTGTCTGCTGCAGGGTGCCAGTGCGGCATCTGTCCCGAGGTGGCTGTAAATCCCAGATTTTGGGAAGAGTGGCTTTAGGAGACTGACATTGGTGCTAAAGAGGGTAAGTTCTGGGACCAGAATTTATGGGGATGAGGATGATTGACTTCATTGTTGACTTCCTGGCCCAAGGGGAACTAATCTTAGACATTTTTGGAAGAGAGAAGTATTGAGGTTGCTTTAAGGACAATTAACCTAATGTCTATTCCAATATAAAGTGTCCTCTCTCCTCTGAATGTGCAAGTGTACCTCCAACTCCAAGATCAACATTACACAGATGCTACTGTGCTGCCTAAAAGCATCTGTCAAATCTACACAGTGTGAAATGTCGCTACCAATGGGCTGGGGCAGTGAGCAGATATCAGCGGTCTAGATGTTGCTAAACCCCTGGTTTGACTGACTCATTGATGAATTTTTTCGACCCAACAGACCTTATTTTGGATTAGCTTAGCTGGCAACGTGTAGACTCAGAGCTCTGTCAACAGAGTTATTGGGAGAAGAGTGGGGTTCTGGACACAGATAAGGATGGGCTGGTCTCCAGTTCTTCAAAGCACTTCAGCTTCTTGCTTTGCTCTTTCATAAATCTCTCCCAACAGGGAACTGCAGAGCACACACAAAAGAAAAAAAAAGAAACAAACCAGCTCCTGTCATCTCTGTTGATTTTTCACTTAGTAGACTTCTTTATGGATTAAAACCTTTTTTTTTTCTGCTTCTTGTAAAGCAGTGTTCATTGGAGCTTAGCCAATAGATGGTATCGCCCCTTCCAGAGTCTATCCTCTGGGCGACCTATGGAAGTATATCTGCTCAAGGCATTCATGCAAATTATTGCTTACTGCCCTGTATGCTCATAAATTAATAGCTTCTCTGTGATGAAAAACAGAAATTAGACAACCATTAAGGTTGAACAATGTTTAAAGAATATTAAATATTAATATATGAAATGAAAAAATCTTGCGAGTGATATCAGTAGATATGCCAAAAGCATAACAAGCCAAACCTAAGAATGCAAATAATAAAAACATGTTTTCAGCTAGATATTCTGGATGGTTTAATATTCAAATTAAAGTTGATTTTTTTTCCCTTTCAGTAAAAACAAAACAAAGTATTTACAGCTGTTGTCGTATTGTATGAGTGTTCATTTTCATACCCAGAACAAAAAGGAACTTAAGGCGAATAAACTAATAATAAGGTGTGGGTTATTTTGGTCATTGTGCTTGTGAGAAGAATTTTCTTTGCCATATTGAAAATGTATACCGTGAATATTTAGAAAAAGCAGTTTTTTTCTTAATCCAGCATTTCAGTAAATAATTGTCAATTTGACACGTGCGTCCTAAGGACTTTGTCTGCCAGACGCTATAAAATTGGAAGGGAAATTGGGGAAGACTCTTCCGGGTGACAGAATGGAGTGAGCTGCTGCTCCTGGGGTGAGTGGGCCTGGTCATTGGTCTTTGGCAATAAGAAGTTTAGGAGAGAGGTTTTCGTGATGCCCACCCTTAAAATCTGTGTTTCCATTTGGCAGATTTAACATCAGGAGTATTGACCCTGCACAAGCAAGAAGCCAAAAACGGCTCTGGCTCTGGCCCCGCCCTCTCCTTTGAATTAGCTGTGAGGTCCCACGGGAGGGGAGCTCTCTGGTCCCCTCCCTCACTTATGATGTGGGGCTAATAATTCAAACTCTAGGAACTTCACAGTAGTACTGGATTTGGTTGGTCAAATAAGATAAAACTCAAACAAGCATTGTAATATATTCAATTATTCAATATTTTATTTATAGAGCACCTACTTATGCTAGGCACTCAACCAGTCACTGGAGGTCCAAATAATTTAAAAATTAAAAAACGATAGCAAAGGGGCTGGCTCGGTGGCACAGCAGTTAAGTGCACATGTTCCGCTTTAGCAGCCCAGGGTTTGCCGGTTCGGATCCTGGATGCAGACATGGCACCACGTGGCAAGCCACGCTGTGGTAGGCATCCCACATATAAAGTAGAGGAAGATGGGCACGGATGTTAGATCAGGGCCAGTCTTCCTCAGCAAAAAGAGGAGGATTGGCAGATGTTAGCTCAGGGCTACTCTTCCTCGAAAAAAAAAAAACGATAGCAAAAATGTTCATATCATAACATACATCATGTATCAACTCATTTCATCCTCACAACAACCTCATCAAGTAGATATTTCAAATGAATCCTTTTCACGGATGATGAAACTGAAACGCAGAGAGGTACCTTGTCCAAGGTCAGATAAGCTAGTCATTGGCAGAGCTGGGATATGATCTCAGACAGCAAGTTTCGGAGTCCATACTCACCACTACAGTACACTGACCTTGAGACTGTGTCATGCTTCCAAGCCCTCAGAGTCTCATGGCAGAGCCAGACCGCTGTAGAACAACATGGATGCAGTCAGAGGGCTGTGCCCCAGGGATCAGTATGGAACCCTGAGGATGGGCGCCTGACCTGTGTGTGTGAGTGTGTGTGCCCTGGTGATTAGAAGGAGACAGGCCATGGAAGGCTTCCTAAGATAAGTGGGACCTCAGGTGAGCTTTAAAGGATGGGCAGGTTGGGTGGGAAGGGCACTTTAGGCTGAGATAACAGGAACAAAGGCACAAAGGCCAGAACCAGCATGGCATGTGAGGATCACAAAGCTGTAGTCATGCTGGGAGCGATGACAGATGAGGCTGGCCCAGATCTCAGAGGACCCTGCATGCCAGGCTCAGGAGACATAATGGGACGCTCATGTATGACGAAGCTAAATGGTAATATCAGGCTGCAGAAAGTCAAGCAGATTGCTACATAGAGAAGGCAGGTGGGAGTGGAGGTCACGATACAGGCAACTGCCGGAGGTACTGTGGGCTTCTGAGTCTCGTAGGAGTGGTTTGTAAGGAGGGATCCTATATCCCAGTGCTTTTCAAATTTTAGTGTGCAAAAGATTCACCCAGGACACTTGTGAAATGCCTATTCTGATTCAGGAGGTGGGGAGTGGTGGCCGAGATTGTGCATTTTTAACAAGCTCGCAAGCGATGCCCATGCTGCCAGCCCTGGACTGCACTTTGAGTAGCAAGACCATAAGGAGCGAACGTAGCCTAGAAAGGTAGTTCTTTGTTCTCTAGGAAACTCTTCAGAGATTACTCCAGAGAACAGGTGTAAACTGATACATCTCAGGATTGCTGCAGAAAATGTGGCAAAATAGCTTCTGAGCCAGTGATGGGTCTGGTTTAAGACTGCTAGCCTCCTATTCCTGAGAAAAACGCATGTGGTCCTCTCCTAGACATTTGGGTTCCCCCACTCCCAAGACCTGTTTCCAGCCCCTTCCTTTATTCTCTAGGAAAGTGGGACTCAGGGATTAAGGAGGTCAGAGCAGAGGAGAGAAAGCCTATGACATTGATTCCAGGCCCTTTGGAAATTTGGTATTTGTTCAGTCTATTAGCCCTTACTTTCCCCAAATTGCTTTCCTGAGTATATGCATCTGTGAAAATTCAAGGGAGTGAAAACCATCTGAGGGGCCGGCCTGTTGGCACAGCGGTTAAGTGCGCGCACATCCCGCTTCTCGGCGGCCTGGGGTTCGCCTGTTCGGATCCCGGGTACGGACATGGCAACGCTTGGCACGCCATGCTGTGGTAGGCGTCCCACACATAAAGTAGAGGAAGATGGGCACGGATGTTAGCTCAGGGCCAGGTTTCCTCAGCAAAAAGAGGAGGACTGGCAGTAGTTAGCTCAGGGCTAATCTTCCTCCAAAAAAAAAAAAAAATCATCTTAGCTTTGAAACATAGGTAGCATCTTTTTAGGGAAACTGAGGCACACCCAGAAAGGTCAGAAAAAGAGAGCTGGAAAACCCCACCCTCGAGCTGATTCCATGCACTCACCTTTGTGGGAGGGCTCCTTTCAAAGACATTTGGGAGACGCCTTTTTGGATTCTCAACGTGCCTCAGGAGCATCACGTCGTCCTAGGGTCTTTGGGAGTCACAACTTTGGTGCCTGCTATGGAAACTCCAGCTCCCTGAACAAGGTGCCCAGAGAGAAGGAACCAGAGGCCTCGAGGATGTAGGGAATCACACTGAATTCTGCCAGAACTTCTCCCTCCATCCATCACCAAGACAACTGCCGGTGTGGCTGAAATTTGTTCCAGTAATCTCTGAACAAAGAAACCAAGGAAGAAAAGAAAAAAAACCCAATTCAGGATTCATACTAAATAACTTTCATAAGAGGTGAAAGGAAGTGTGGTAGCAGCTAGAACACTGACACTCAATATCCTAAAAATGACACGGAAGTTGTCACCTTAGAATTTAGGTTCTCGGACAAGTGTAGTTTCACTGTTGCCTTGAGCATTCCTCTGTCTCCCAACCTAGCAATTCCATATTACCTGGGGCATCTGGAAGGCCCCAGAAGGCTGAGTTTGAGTTATTCGCCGATGACTTATTTTCCTAGGATCTCTCTCACAATTTAAGATGCAAAGTTATTATTTTACACATATTTTCCATTGTGTGAGAATAAAATTTGTGTTCTGGAAACTTTGGGGAAAATATCTGAGGTAAGCAGAAAGACAGCACCAACTTTTCAATTTTAATTTTATTTCTTGGAATTTTTCTAGTCATAAGTCGTTGACATTATGGGAACGTGTAAAATTGCAGGAAAAAAACCAAGAAGAATCTGTTGCCTGAAGGCAGTAGAGCTGATCTGGAGCAATTTCACTCTCTGGTCTGTCTAGTGGGAATTGATATGGCACCCGTCGTATCCTAGGTGCTTCCCAAGCAATGGGGAACAGGAGGCTAAGGAAGAGAAGAGTTGAGAAGTAGATTAAGGAAACATCTCAGGACACAAAGGATGTGATGATATAAATAAAATAAAGCAGTAGGTAGACTTTATCCACTCAAATCCAGTGAGAAAACCACATAATGCTGATCGTATCCTTCCTTTGTTTTCAAATTCCTGTCAAGTGTCTGTATTTTCTTTCCTTGGGTAATGTACTGCTCTATAACTTTTCTCTTCTTGTTTCATACATTTAGATGAAAGCTTTGGAAAGCAAAGATCAGGCCTCTTTCTTGGATTTGGTATCACCTGGTGGTACCTGCTCTAGCTCAGTGTGTAGCGAGGAACAAACTAGCTGGGCTCAAGTGCTTGTCTGTGAATTTACTAATTATTCTGCTAAACCCATGAGTTAATTCTACTTAGATGGAAAATCTGATCACCCTAATTGGAAGTCTCCACACTGAAAACCCCACATTTCTTTCTGCATTTATTTCAATCAAAGAGACACTGGTTCCTACAGCTCCCAACTAACATTCGAAGTTACTAGATCGATGAAAGATTCATGGACACCACTTGGATCATCTAGAGTTAGAATTTCTCAGCCTGCCCCACCAGCAACCATGAAAAAGTAAGGAATTTATTACTTTTACAAACTCCTCTGATTCTCCCATTCAACAAAGATTCATTCAACAAATATTAATTGACCACCAGATAGGACCCCAAAGGCATGAAATATTACAGCAATTAGAATCTTGCTGAGTTCTTACTCTATCAACACAACTCAAACCCAAAGAGAGAAGAGGAAGAGGAAAAGGACGTGAGAAAATTCATTTGAAGAAAGCAAAATATGGAGCTATTTCAGACTGGATTCCCTGGGGAGAGACTCTGAGATGGAGCGTTGTGTTGTTCAGGTTTTTCTGGGGAGATACAGCTGTAAAGAAGGGAGGAAGGCAGGGTGAGACTGAGGAGAAGCTGACTCAGGGGATTTCAAATGAGGCCCCAGCCAATTCTTCAGGGAGCTCTGGAGCTGGGACAGCCCTTTGGAGTGTCCAACATTGTGGCAAGGGGTCTGGCATTGGCATCCCTCATCAGCTACTCACTGGCTGTGAATTGCCCCTGGAGAAGAGGTACACATTCCAGTTATATATTGCTATGCAACAAATTAGTCTAAAACTTAATAGCTTAAACAACAAACATGCCATTATATCTTACAAATTTGGGGGTCAGGAATTCAGACAGGGCTTAGCTGGTTGGGTCTCTCGATCTACCTATCATTGACAGGGGTTGCTTGGCGGTATTGAGCTGGTGGATGGTCTAGTCCAAGACAACTTCATTTACAGATCTGGCTCCTTGGCAGGGGTGACTGGAAATCTAAACTTATCTGAGACTGTCAACTGGTTCACCATCATGACGTTCTCCATCGTGTGGTCTCAGAGTACCTGGGTTTCTTGAGCAGTAGCTCAGGGCTCCTACAGAGTCTTTCAAATGGCAGAAAGTGGAAGTTGCTAGTCTCTTATGTCTTGGGCCCAGAAACTGGCAGGACATCTCGTCTGCTGAATTCTATTGATCAAAGCAATCACAGAGCCCACCCAGAATTCAAGGTGGGTAGGATTCAACTCCATCTCCAAATGGGAAGATTAACAAAGAATTTGCCGCCGTCTTTAATTCTACCACAGGGCATGACCTTGGACCAGGCAACTCCCTATGATGTTGGGCAATTTCCAGTGAGGGATGTAGCTGTAAGCCATCAGCAGCTGATCTTCCTGGGAGCTGGGAGTTGCATGTGCCAGTTCTAAAGAGGGGGCCTGGTGGTGAGCTACAGTGTCCACAGCAAGAGTGATGATATATATTCCTCAGAATTAGCCCCAATGGACAGTTAACATTGAATTGTATCTTGGAGAGGAAAAAGGATTGACAAAAGGCTTGTCTAAGCAACTTGCCTAGTATTGTCCCACAAGGGGGCCTAGGATAAAGTGCAGGTGGTCACCCAGAAGTTAGCAGAGTGATCAACAATAACACAGGATTGCCTTTCAAGTCTACGAATTTGGTGATAGGCAGATGTCTGTTGAATGACCCCAGCGGAACTTGTGCTAAAACCTTTGATCTGCAAGATTCACAGGCGAAAAATGGAAAGAAATAGATTTAGAGTCTCTATGTCCTTGGAAAAGTTTACTCTGGTTTTTAAAATCACAGAATATTAGAGCTGAGAGACACTGGTGACCATTCAGCTCCATTTCCATTTCCCTCTCTCCCACAGAAGAGAAAATATGAGCAGAGAGTGGAACAACTTGTCCAAGTTCATACAGCTGGTTAATGGCAGAGCAGGGAGCAGAATCCAGACGTCCCGCCTGGTTCCCTTTCTTGCTCCAAGTCAATTTTCACATAGGAACTCCTGGCATTAGTGTGGCCTCCAGAGTGCCTTAGGAACCTGGATGAAGGTTGGTCCAAAATATAGCATTTCTGACATACAACTTTGATAATGGGCATCAAAAATTTCTAAATTATTGCTATTAAGAAAAATTTGAGGGGGCTGGCCCTGTGGCCGAGTGGTTAAGTTCGCGCGCTCCGCTGCAGGCGGCCCAGTGTTTCGTTGGTTCGAATCCTGGGCGTGGACATGGCACTGCTCATCAATCCACGCTGAGGCAGCATCCCACATGCCACAACTAGGTGGACCCACAACGAAGAATATATACAACTATGTAACAGCGGGGGGCTTTGGGGAGAAAAAGGAAAAAATAAAATCTTTAAAAAAAAAAAAAAGAAAAAATTGAAAATGATGAGTCTAGGAAAGAGTTCAAACTTTTGAGTGTTTCTTACTTTTTTAAAGTCTGCATATTCAGGTAACAGCACCTAATGAAAAGGTTAAAATTTCTTTTTCTCTTTGCTTTAGATTCAGTCGAGTCCGACAGACTCTTATGGATCTCCTGAGCGCAAGGTTCTTTGCTACGTGTTCTTTTTTTAAAAAATTATTTTATTGAGGTCATATTGGCTTATAGTATTGTGTAATTTCAGGTGTACATTATTATATATCAGTTTCTGTATAGACTACATCATGTTCACCGCTAATAATCTAGTTTTTATTCATCACCATACATATGTGCCCCTTTACCCCTTTTGCACACCCTCACCGCCTTACCCTCTGGTAACCACTAATCTGTTCTCCTCATCCACATGTTTGTTTATCTTCTACATACAAGTGAAGTCATATGGTGTTTGTCTTTCTCTGTCTGGCTTATTTCGCTTAACATCATACCCTCAAGGTCCATGCATGTTGTCGCAAATGATTGCTACGTGTAGTTATGATTAAAAAGCTGAGTAAAGAACAGATTCCCTGGTCTCAGAGAACTTACCGTCCAATTACATAGGCCCATGAAGTCAGCCGGACAAAGGTCCTGGAAGGTCATTTTCAGCTGCCCACAGACAGTGGGGAGCCGCTGAAGAATTTAGGCCGCGGGAGTATTATGATTAGATCTCTACCTTCTCAGGAAGATATTAGGCGCTGTTTCAATGGTCCAGATGAGCACAAAGAGCCTGAAGCTCTGGGGCTCGGAAGGAGGGGGCAGCTTTATTAGGATGGCGAGGTTTAATGGGAAGAGTCCCAGCTGTAGTTTTCGTTTAATCACATAGCAGGACGCACAGAGCGGACTCATTTATAAACAAGATTGCAAAGGCAGAGTCATGTGGCTCTTGCTGTCTCTGAGATCCCACCTTAGGTTAAGTAAAGTGGTCTCTGTTGTCTAGCAGACGCCTAATAAACAGGCTCACCTCTCAGTGACAAATGAAAACACAGATACAAATTAATGGGCAAAGAAGGGCCTCGTTTGTCTGTTTGTGTTGCTTTACAAACGGCTCAGCAAAAGCATCCCAGTGAGCTTCAGTCATCCCATTTCCCCTTTTTCTTTTCTTTCATTACAGTTATTATTGGTCACAAAAGGCTGCTCACAAAACAGCTGGTGATTATAATTTAATGCATCCTTTCTGAAACCTGCAGGGAAATTAAAGCAGGGAACTACCTGGGGGGAATGGGACAGGGACGTGGGTTGGGCACATCTGAGGCAATACCCTTAAGTGCTAATTGTCCAGCCCTTCCCAGCAGTCTGACCAGGGCTGACCTTGGACAGCTTGGGCCAGCCGAGGTCACTCCCTTGCAAATTGAGTCTGATTGTGGTGGTGTTGTAACCAGAGGATCCTGGCAGGAATCCTCTCTCAGTCTGAGGAATCTGGTGTTGTTCCTGAGCAATAAGCGAACCCCAGAAATCCCTGTCAAGGTCGCCCAGCATCCAAAGTCAGCTCTGGACCAGGCAAGTATGCTTGTCTTTTGGCTTCTGCTCATGGGATCACACAACAGGAAGTGAAAACATTTTCTGCTGGCACTGGCATGCAACCTCACAAACCACCAAGAATTCAATTTGGAATGAATTCTCTTTCTCTCCATCACTCTCTACTACTCCCTCCATCCCTGCTCTCCCAAGTAACTTGAGGTTGGATCCAAAGGATCTGATAATAAAAACCAAAATCACTGAAATGAAGGAGAAAGACACTCATTTAACAACTGAAATAAATGTTTTTCTAATAATAGTCATCCATGAGATATAAAAGTTTTTTTGCAAAGACCCCAGGTGCACTCTCCATTACAGGAGCCACTAGCCATTTGTGGCTATTTAGATGTAGATTAATTTAAATTAAATAAAATTTAAAATTCCCTTCTTCAGTAACACTAGTCAATTTCAAGTAGTCTATGGTATCTTGTGGTTATCGGCTACCATATTGGACAGTGCAACCCTCAGTGCATACATCATAGTAAAATGCAGTAAAATAGGGGCCAGCCCTGTGGCCAAGTGGTTAAGTTCGTGTGCTCCGCTTCTGAGGCCCCTGATTTCGCTGGTTCGGGTCCTGGGCGCGGACGTAGCACGACTTGTCAGGCCACGTTGAGGAGGCGTCCTACATGCCACAACTAGAAGGACCCACAACTAAAATATACAACTAGGTACTGTGGGGATTTGGGGAGAAAAAGCAGAAAAAAAACAAACAGAAGATTGGCAACAGTTGTTAGCTCTGGTGCCAATCTTTAAAAAAAATGTAGTAAAATAATTAAGAATTGGTGAATTTTGAGTATTTATTATCTTTATGTTTAATATAATATTTAAAATAAGTCTATACAATCTAATTTTTTTTTTTTGGTGAGGAAAATAGGCCCTGAGCTAACATCTGTTGCCAATCTTCATCTTTTTGCGTGAGGAAGATTGTCCCTGAGCCAACATCTGTGACAATCTTCCTCTATTTTATGTGGGATGCCACCTCAGCATGGCTTGATGAGCAGTTTGGAGGTCAGTGCCCAGGATGTGAACCTGTGAACCCCAGGCTGCCAAAGAGGAGTGCACAAACTTGACCACTATGCCACTGGGCTGGTCCCCAATCTAATTTTTTAATAATAATGATGCTTAACAGCCAGCTTATAAAATTCCTGAAAATGAAATAATCAACTCCACAAGCTACTTAAAACCAGGTCCAGCACACCAGCGGAACATTTCCATCATTGCAGGAAGTTATATTGGAGAATGACGTCTCAAACAATGCACCTACCAGTGTGGCAATAGAAATACCCAGACTGAGAATGAGACCCCCAAACCCCTGCAATGATAAAAGATTTTAAGGGGCTGGCCCTGTGGCACAGTGGTTAAGTTTGCACGTTCCACTTTGCTGGCCCAGGGTTCGCTGGTTCGGATCCGCAGGGGCAGACCTACACACCGCTTATTAAGCCATTCTGTAGCAGGCGTCCCACATATAAAGAGTAGAGGAAGATGGGCATGGATGTTGGCTCAGGACCAGTCTTCCTCAGCAAAAAGAGGAGGATTGGCAGCAGACGTTAGCTCAGGGCTAATCATCCCCCCTCCCCCGCAAAACAGAAGATTTTAAGGATCATAATCTCCCCATCAGTCCTTCCCTTCCTCAGACCTAAACCAAATTCCTCGCCACTTCTTTGCAGAAGGTCCTCAGGCTTAATTGTTTCGGAGTATGGTCGTCCTCTCAGACGCTTTGCAACAAACTCTCTCCTCCGTCATCTGGCACACTCCATAAACCTCCCGCTCCTTCATTTCCTCTCTTCCTCTGCAGACCTATTTTTTTCTCATAACCTCATCATCAAGGTAAGGCCCGAGGCCCATGATTATCCAAGTCACCTTCCAATTCGCCAGCATCCCTGGTGTTTTGCATAGAATTCAGGACAATGCTGCAGGCTGAAACCTTACCAGAAATTTATACAACGCCATAATGTTCTTCTGATTCCCAAGGCGTGCTTCCCTTGACGGGAGCCTGGGATCCGTTTGCTTTCTTCAGATACCAGAGCTTTTTTTCCTGGCTCAGAGAATTCAGAGCGAGGTTTGTTTCAGAATAGAATAAGCACACAGAAGACTCTTTCTTGTCGGCAAACCCAAGACAGAAGCTTCTTTTCTTTTCTCCAAGAAGAATATGCTCAAGAGAATATTTGCAGGAGGTGATGCCAGTGATTTGGGGTTTTTATTTTGGCTCAAACTAGCAAATGACATTTTGGTCCTGAAGATGAGTGTTTCCAGGGAGTAGGGCTGGGCTGGGGGCCTGTGGCTCTAGATCAAACATTCTCAGTGCTCATGGTGCAGCAGAAAGCTCCAAGAAGCTTTTATGAAACACCAGAGCCCTAGCCCCACCTTCAGAGAGTCTGATTTAATTAGTCTGGCCCTGGTATCAGTATTTCGAATTGTGGTAAAATACACATAAAATAAAATTTATCATATTAGCCACGTTTAAGTGTACAGTTCAGCGGCATTAAGTACATTCACATTGTTGTGTGACCAGTATCACCATCCATCCCCAGTACTCACCTTGCAGGACCGTTAAACAATAGCTCTCCTTTCATCTCTCCTCCCAGCCAGAACTGTCTCTATGCATTTGACCACTCTGGGCACCTCATATCAGTAGAATCATATAGTATTTCTCTATTTGTGACTGGCTTATTTCACTTACTGTAATATCCTCAAGGTTCATCCATGTTGTAGCATGTGTCAGAATTTCCTTTGCTTTAAAGGCTGAATAATATTCCATTGTATGGATATACCACATTTTGACTGTCCCTTCATCTGTCTATGGAAACTTGGGTTGCTCCTGCCTTTGGTATTGTGATTAATGCTGTTATGAACACGGGTGTGCAAGAATCTCTTTGAGATTTTGCTTTCCATTCTTTTGTGTCCATCCCTAGAAGTGAAATTGCTAGATCACATGGTAATTCTATGTTTAATTTTTTGAAGAACCATTCTATTGTTTTCCACAGAGGCTGAACCATTTTACATTCCCACCAATAGTGCACAAGGGTTCCAATTTCTTTACATCCTCACCAACACTTATTTTTTTCTGGTATTTTTGGTAGGAGCCCTCCTAATGGGTGTGAGGTGGTATCTCAATGTGGTTTTGAGGCATCAGTATTTTTAAAAAGCTCTGCAGGTGATTCTAATGTGCAGATGGGGTAAGAGCCCTGGCTCAAGGGAAGCTGATGGTGCGGTAGGTAAGGACATCTGGGTAACATGGTGGACTAACTCCATCCTCCAAGGGAAACTAAAGGATGGAGACTTAGCTTTGGCATCAGATAGTTGTATGTGAACTTTGGGCAAATCACTTGGCTCCCTTTACCTGCTTTCTTGTTTGTAAATGGAGGCGAGTAAACCTTCTTCCATAGCTGTTGTAATTATTACCTGGCACATAAGTGTCATGGGAGGTTAGAATTTTTAGAGATGTGGAATGTCACAGCTGGTCTGTCTCTGAAAGCGAGACGTGAGCAAACTGAGCCTTGACAAGAATAAGGGACTTTTCTGAAGGGTTTACTCGCTACGTCAGCACCTAAATTAAAATGCAGGTTCTAATGATACTTCTGTTCATGCCATCCTCTCCTCTTATCTGTGATTCCCCAGAGGGAAAAATTTGAACACATTGTCTTAAAATGATAGAATATAATGCCTAGAAGGGATTTCGTTGATGATTAAATTCAGTAGTTATGAGTCTTTTTGTGTTCATAACACATTTTCAAATCCAGAATTGTGATTATTGTGCTTAAGAGAATTGAGTGAATTAAATACACGAAACAAGTCAGCAATAACTGCAACTGTAATCCCAGCTACAGCAGAGCACTGTCTTATACGGATGGAAAAGATCCACACGTACGGTTGCCCTTCATTCCTGTGTTACTGATTGAAAAGAGCTGTTCACCGCCCCGACCAAGATACCTTAAGTACTCATGAGACAAAATTCTCTCAAATTCTAGAAACAGGATTTTCTTTGGTGGTGTCTTGATGCTATGTAGTATGCGGACCAGTTACTTGCAGCAATTTCCACACCATTCTCTATTTTATCACATAACCCACTCAGGCCACCATGCCATGTGAAAGACTTCTCTGTAATGTACAAAACATAAATTGCCACCAAAGTTCAATTTTAATGTAAGTTGAAATTTGGCAGCATGTCGGGGTGCCTTGGCCAATAACTGAAAACCATTCAGTTAGCCAAAATCCTCCTTTTCTAGATGTGGTCTTACTTGAGGTCTCTCTTTCAGATAAACCAGAACTAGAATGCAGATCTCCTGCTGTCCAGATCAGTGGCCTTTCCATCTCATCTGCCTGCTGCTGCCTCAATTAAATTCAATAGTTATTTACAGAAAATGATGATATATATATATATATATATATATGTATAAGCATAACTAGATTCATAGATGGAAACAACTATTTCACATGAATAGAGAAGAGGTTGAGTTATACTTATGCTCCCAGGATTTCAATAACCTTGTACAGTATTTCTTTTCTTTTTTTTCTTAAAGATTGGCACCTGAGCTAACATCTGTTGCCATCTTCCTCTTCTTTTTTTCCCCTTTCTTCTTCTCCGCAACCCCCCCCAGCACATAGTTGTATATTCTAGTTGTAGGTTGGTATTTTCACTGTAAGCGCCTTTGCCTAGACATTTTTGCCCCAATCATTTTCACTGCAAACATTTTTGCTGTATAACTAATTGGCCCTAGGCAATTTTGCTGTAAAAGATAAATTAGCTGGTTAATAGTTTGGTTTCAACTGGTTGACAGTTTGCTTTCTTTCTCCATTGATGCAGTGCTCCCATTTTTATACTATATAAATCTTAGCTCCACATTTCCCATAGAATTTTGGAACGTTTATCAACAGACATTGACAGTGTGCCAAGAACAAAGAACAGTGTAAAGTCTTGTCACACCGCAATACAAGGCTCAGTCACAAATATGCATTCTTGTATTTGGAAACTGATATCTCTCTTAATGAAGGAAGAAATTTTAGCAAAAAAGAAAAAATGTGAAGGACACCGAATGAGGAAATGAATAAACAAGCAACAAAACAATGTATACTACTATGAACAAAAGACTTTAAAGGCAAGTACTAAGGTACAACTCACAAAATAAAATTGATTACTTGCGCAGTATTGCCATGAATCTACACATTTTAAATGGATTCAAATATTTTGTATTTCACAATAAATCTTTCTGATTTTGTTCTTTTTTTTTGGTGAGGGAGATTGGTCCTGAGCTAACATGTGTTGCCAATCCTCCTCTATTTTGTATGCGGCAGGAGATCTCATCAAGATGGCAGCGTAGGTGGACTCTGAACTCACCTCTTCCCATGAACACAACCAGGTTACAACTACTCTTGGAAAAATTACCCTGGGGAGAGAACTTAAAACTGGATAAAAAGAACCCCCACAAAAAAGGACAGTCCTGAGTGAGGCAGAAATTCCTTCTAGAGAGAAAAAAGCCACCCCCCCAAGCTATGGAGCTTCATAGTCCAGGAGGAGCCACCCTAACGGACGCAGCCCTACCTGGAGAAGCAGAGCCTGAGCAGGGACATGTCACTGCTATAAGCATCCTTCAGACTCAGCACAACTGAGATGAGTCTCATAATATCTGGCTTTGCTGACTATTAACTATTTTGTATGTGGGACGCTGCCACAGCATGGGTTGATGAGTGGTGCATAGGTGCACACCTGGGATCTGAACCTGTGAACCCCAGGCTGCTGAAGCAGAGTGTGTGAACTCAACCACTATGCCATTGGGCTGGCCCCTTGTTATTCATTTTTCATATTTTATTATATCTTTTATAATGTCCCTCTTTTATTTTTTGTTATTTTATCTTTCACAGCAAAATTGCCTCATAGCCAATTAGATATGTGGTGAAAACGTTGGCAGCAAAAATGCTTGTGGCAAAGATGTCTACGGCAAAGATATTTATGGCAAAGTATCTAGAACTCTCAATAACATAGGAAGAGAAGTCTCCAATTTTTTTCCATCCATTTTCTTCTTATTCTACATTATGTCCTCTGCCATCACCATTCTATGGAAATGACTGCCTCTAAAACCACAAATGACCTCCTTCTTGGCAAACGTCATGATCTTTTTTCAGTTCTAAGGCTCCTCTCAGGTTCCGTAGCACTGGACACTTGTTTGCTTCACCTTAAAACTTTGTCCATATTAGGCTTCTATGCTATTGTATTTCTTGGTACCCTAACCTTTTAACTTTTCTTGGCTGGATTGTCTTCTTACCTTCTCTGCCAATCATTGATGTTTCCCATTTCTCTGGCTTTTATTATCTCTCTATTCTTTTGTCTCTATATACCATTAGAGAATTTATTTCTTTTAACTGTTTCTACCCTCATCTTATTGGGATTACTTGGGAATCCATGAATAGCTCTTTCAATGACAATACTCGTGTCTTTCTTCAATTCCAAAAATTTTTTCTTCCTAAAACTTTTGTTAGACATGTGTTGGAGCTTTTAAATCTAGCATTCTCATTTTTTAACTTTTTTTTTCATATTTTTCATCTCCTTGTCCCTGCATATTTTATTTTTGGTGATTTCTTCAGTTCCAGCTTCCATTTTTGTTAGTCATCCCTTCAAAGTATACAACCTAGAATTTTTTCTACCTATTCAGCTTTTCATTTCAAGCACTAAATTTTTCTTTTTTAAGGTTTCTACTTGCTTCTTTTTTTTACATCTGTTTTGTCTTAGTTCATAATTATCTGTATATCATTGAAAGGGGGAGAGGAAGAGAAAAACAGAGATCTCCACTTAAAATGAGTCTGAGAACTACAATTCTAAAACATGCAAGGAAAGCAAACACACACACATACTCATACTCACACATACACATATTCATAAGTCAACAAACTGAATATTTGGGAGAAAAACTTTCCCCCAGTGAAATAAAGGTAATATAATAATATCAAAATGACATCATAACAAAGATGGTTGATATCTTCAAAAAAGGGAAAAATAACACCAATTCTAAAGAATACAAATTATGAATCAAAATGAACAAATATGAATAAAAAGTGAACATGAGAAAGAACCAGCTACAAATCCTTACAATGAAAGATACATTTATTCATTTATTAACTCATTAATTGCAATATAATAAATAAATATACTAGATAATAATACATATTTATTAAATGTCTATTGTGTGTCAAGCACTGTTCTAGGTGATGGGAATAAAATAGTGAAAAAAAAGTAAAAAGTCCATGCTTTCAGGAAGCTTGCATTTTTGTGAGGGGCTAGCAGACAATAAGCAGGATAAATAAGATACATAAATGTTAGATGGTAACAAGTCCTAATGCCAAAAGAAAAGCACGAAATAGGAGTAGGGTTTTAAGTGCGTGTGTGATTACAATTTTAAAGATGATGTTCAGGGTTGGTCTCAATGAAATGACATTTGAGCAAAGATTTGGAGGAGGACAGGGAACAAGTCATGTAAATATCTTGAGGGAAGAACATTCCAGTTAGAGGAAACAGCAAATGCAAACACCTGAGGCAGGAGCATATGTAGTGTTTTTGAGGAATAGCAAGGAGAACAATATGACTGGATGGTACAAATATGGAGAGATGGATATGAGGGCCAGAGAGGGTAAAGCCTTGAGGCCATTGGAAGAACTTCTTTTTTCCTCTGAGTGAGATGGGAAGCCATTGGAGGATTTTGGCAGAGGTGTGACATGATATGGCATATGTTGGAACAGGATCAGTGTTGTGTTGGGCATAGACTAAAATAGGCCAAGGACAGAAGCAGGTAGACAGTGAGGAATCTACTGCAATAATCCAAGTAAGAAATGATGATGGCTTATATTACATTGGTAGCCATGCAAGTCATGAGAACATTTTAGATTCTGATATTTGTTCAAAATAGAGATGACAGAAATTGTTGATGGGTTCAATATGAGACGTGAAATAAAAAGAAGAGGCAAGAGTCATTTAAGGTTTTTACCTGTGTAACTAGAAAATCAGAGTATCTATTTACTGAGTTGGAAAGGCTGTGGAGGAATCAGGCTTGTGGGAGAAGGTCAGGAGTTCAGTTTTAAATTTGAGCTGCCTATTCATCATCCCAGGGGCAATGCCCAAGGTGGCAGTTTGATATACATATCTGGAACTCAAAGGAGAGGTCCAGGATGGATATACAAATTGTGGAGTCATCAGCATATAGCTGTAATTAAAACCATGAAACTGGATAAGATCTCCCAAGTAATGAGTGTGATAAAAAGGCAAAGAATCCAAAGGCTGCCCTGGGGCCTTTCAGTACCTTGAAGTTGAGGAGATGAGTTAGAAAGTAGTCAATGGGTAACATAAACTCTATAATGGACGTGAAGACAAAACTAGTCAATTGGAAGACAATCCTAAGGAATTTATCAGAATGCAGTGCAGAGATGTTGGAGGATAACAGCTATCATATAGGGGACAAATCGAAAAGACTCTAGCATGCATTCACAGAAATTCAAGAGAAATAATAGAAAGAATGGTGGAAAAGAAGTATTTGAAGAAATGACTGGGAATTTTCCAGAGTTGAAAGAGTCTTATGGTTGAAAATACATACTGAGTGCCCAGCAGAATAAATAAAAACATATTTGTATAAGTACATCATAGAAACAAAACAAAATATTTGGAATAAAGAGATGATCTTAAAAAGTAACAGAGAGGATAAAAGAGAAATCACCTTCAAGGTAATAACAATTTGATTAACAGGAAGCTTTTCATCAGCAAAAATAGATACCAGAAGACAACAGACAAGTATTTTCCAAGTGCTAAAAGAAAATGACTTTCAAATAGGACTTCTATACTCAATTATCATTCAAGAGTAAGGAGGGAAAAAGATATTTTTATACCTAAAAAAGTCTAAGAGAGTTTACTATCCAAATAGTATGAAAAGTGAAATTAGAGGAGCAAAGATAACTTCAAGGAAAATACTAAAATAATTGGTAAACAAAATTAAATATTGGCTGTAGAAAATAATGACTGACGTGCGTGTGTTTTAAGATAAACAATGTTAAAGTTCTTGTTTTATTGGAGAACAAGGTAAAGATACTAGATGATTTTATACTTTATTGAAAAATATAAAGTTAAGGATGTATATGAAATATGTAAGAACAACTACAAATAAATATTTCCCTCAAATAAAAAGTAGAAATAAAATCTATAAATGTCAAAACAAAGAAAAAGCACTGTAAGGAGAAAATAAAAATAAGATTATAAGACTTCTGGCTTCAGCTCTACAGGTAGGAGCTTGGAAGTCGTCACTCCCATGCTTAAGACAACAAAAAAGATGAGGAAACTGATAATCAATGACTTCCCTCGGACTTATCAGAGAACTGAGGTTGCAGGGTGCACCAGGACCCCGAAATGCGGAGAGACAGGCAGATCTGGAGCCATCACTAAGATCTGCTTACCTAGAGCAGAAACTTGCGAGCCAAAAACTGGTAGGAACATTTAAATGACAACTTTGACAAATTTCTGGAGGCTGAGGGTGGACTAACGCAAGAGGAGGAGACTCCTGGGGGCTATATCTTGAGCATGGGCAAACACTTAGCGCTACCTCCAGGAACTCCATTAGAATCTCACAGTGAAGACCCAGAAAGATCTCCTCATGGATCTGGCAGGGGAGAGGAAGAGTAATCCTTGTGAAACAGACCCAGAGCATCTCCCATAACAAAGGCCTTCTCTTCAGAGTAAAAGACTTTCCCAGAGCATCATCCCAGCCGAGGAAGGGCATTCCTGCCTCTCCAACGCCCTTGAGACTTCCTGTCTAACTTCAGAGGGAGAAAAGCTGTACCCCTTGAGAAACACTTGTGAAGGTCACAGTCCAGAAGCACAGCCCCCCTAAAAGACTGAGATTAATCATAAAATTTATGGAACGCTTCTCCTCCCCCACATCTGCCACCATACCAAGACAATTCTGATGTAGGGCAAGACTTATGCTACTAGTTAGTAAGTCTTATTATAAAGCTATAGAAATTAAAAGGGTGACTATCAGTGCAGGCATACATAAATGAATCAGCAGAAAGGTTGGAGAGCAGAAGCAGAGTAGAATCGCTGGGATGGAGATTCTGGAAACAGAGAAGTAGATGTAAGACTTTTCAACTGGCTGCTGAGACAACTGGTTCTCCATAGGAAAAACATAAACCTTGGTTCCTACTTCACACCATGCATTATGAACCTCGGATATATTAATGTCCTGAATCTGAAAAAAAAGTTAAATATTAAATTATAGAAGAATTTTTTAATTTTATGACCTCAAGGAAGAGAAGGCTTTATTAAATAAGACATAAGAAAACAAAAATCATGAGGAAAACAAGACAAAGACAACTTTATATAAATGTTAAAACCTTCTGAATGACAAAAGAAAACAAAGTTAAAAGAAAAATGAAAAACTGAGATAAATGATATTAAATATACATATAAGGCAAAAATTAGTATTCTGAATATATAAAGAACTTGCATGAATTGACGTTAAAAAGACAAACTGCTGAAATATTAAAAATTGGGCAAAGGATTTGATCAAACATCTCACTGAAGAGAAAACCTGAATGTCCAACTGAAGTGTATTTCTTAATTTCCAAATATTTCAGTATTTCACAGTTAACTTCTTGTGAGTTTTAGCTCTACTCTACTGTTGTCAGAGAACATAATACACACGTGTTTGACATACATCGTACATCAATTATTGGAAATTCTGAGACTTGATTTATGACTCAGCATAAATGACATTTAATTGCAGCATTTAGATCAACTATGTCATAGTTGCTCTGCAAATATTTGTTGAAAGAATTAATAAAAGTCACAGAATAATTTATGCTCTTCTATTTCTGCCCTTTCTCTGCCTCCTTGCTCAGAGCATCAGCATGCCATGATGACTGTCCATGTTCGACAAGGTATAGTGGGAACACTTGGGAATCTGGCTTCAGTTTGAATTTTGGCTCAGCAACTTATAAAATGTCATAAGCTGAATAAATTTCTTTCTCTCAGCCTGCTTTCTCTTCTTAAAAATGTTTACAAAAATCTTTCTTGTGGGATTATGGGTAGAATTAGAAATAAAATATGCAAAAATGCTAAACACATTGTAGGGACAATTGGAGGAAGAGAATTTCACGAAGTTCACCCAGTTGTCTTAAGTACAGTACGTGAAAATTGGTAGTTCAACAACATGGTCAGAATGCCTTCTAGATTATTAATGCAATGACTCACTTTGTTAGAGTAAAATACCAATCTGAGTATGCTCTTAAATAACATCTTTAAAGAGAATAAAAATACACATCTTTTATGACTGCAATTGTGGGTCCCTGAGAGGTATTTCTTTCTTGTGGAATTAATTCAAGAAAAATGCCATTAAAACTCCAACGGAGGGGAAAAAAACAAATCCTCCAAAGCAAAAAAAAGAAAGGAAATTTCTTGAGTACTTGCGCACTTGAATTAAAGATTGTTACTGAAAGCACCCAATAAAAATTTCCCAAGTGAAAAGCAAATAAAATGAACGGCTGTCAAAAAGTCAAAATCCATTTACATGAATATTGGGCAATACAGGTTGCAGCATTTGGATAGCACTTCTCTGGGAACATAAAGCAGTGAGCATATAAATCCTTGGCAATTTGTAGAGCTCATTCAAGCTGAATCATCCCGAATTTTGAGCGTAAACTGGTGCAGCTGCCATTAGCCAACTCGTGACTGTCCCCCACACTGGGGGGCAATCGCACCCGTTATGGAACTTGGCGTGAAGAGGTTGAAATAAAGGATGGAGGTTTTTCCATGAGCTTTCCACAATTTAGAAAAGAAGTTGTTCACGGGTATAAAAGGAAGCAACTAAAATATTCCCTCTCATGAAATTTTTGTTTCTAACTTAAATTTAAAAAATACAAAATATTACACTGAGCAAGCTTTCAGGTAAATGGGAAAAGTTATTATTTAAAAATTGTTTCATCAAATTATCACAAATTCCTATCTCATACCCAGGAAAAGATGTCTTCTTTATCTTAAAGATTGATTTGCTTTTATTTCCTTACTTTTAGGTGCTGTCACTCCGTCACTGCGCCTCTAACAGTGAATTTTTTTTTTAAAAAAACAGGATGCTGCCATCTTGGATGACATTCTGCCTAAAATATTTGCTCAGGGTGCGTCCCATGATGTTTCCTTCATTGTTATTGGATGTTATGTATCTGAAACTGTTTGCATATTTTCAAGTAATATTAATAATCAAAATCATATGTCATCCCTTGATGATACAGTTTTCCCCTTAAAAGAAATCTCTACATATTTAAGCTTGAAAAGTACTAATCTAGTTTCCTCTTCAACAAGCGGATGTCTTTTCTGTTGATATGTATGATGACAAAGGTCAAGTAAACATGGCTGCTTGGATTCTGTAAAAAGGGGATACTTACTGGATAATTTGGTCACCTGACACTATAGGGCTGTTAAGGGGTGCCTGTGACAGGGCTTTTGCTCCACGGGGGCCCCAAGAGTCAAAACTTAAAGTAACTTTTTGTTAGCTGGTTATAGCTGTCCCCTGGCTCTGGCCTGTGCCTCCTGCAGGCAGCCCCCTGTGGATATGATCTGGGTAACTCACTGTCTTCGTCGGCTCAGTGGTTTCTGAGCCTTTCTTGTATGAGGTAGCTTTTTCAAGGGAAAAATATCAGATCCCTTACTTGAAAGATAATTGTACTTTTAATGAAGAAATATGTAATTACATAGACACCATAAATTCAGTAATGCCATTAAATGAATTTTAGAATTTTAATCATCATAATGGCACTTACGTATTTTTAACAAATAGTCTTTATATGCATGAATACTGCTGTTTCAGTCTCCTGAGAAGGCTTGGTATGCATGTGGATGCAAAGACTACTTGAAACAATTCATGGCCCACCAAGGGACCAAGGCCCACCAGTTGGAGCCACTGTTGTAGCTGTCACTGCTCACAGTTTCAGCATAGAAAATGAGTTCTCACCAAAGCAGACAGGCACCACAGTGCTTCTTGACATTGCTAACAGCTATCAGAAGGGCAGCCCCCGTGATAGTGGAATAATTGACAGCTGAAATTACTTACTTTGTCACCTGAGTTGTGCTTGTGTGTGTGTGTATACATATATATACATACACCAGATATATACATATGTTAAATTTATATATATGCACATTTATTTATATATACACACAAATTTTTATATATATATACGTATATATATACATACACACATATTCAGTTCTAGCATCATTCAGTTGCAGACCTAGGGCAGAGATTTTTTTTGGCAAGACTTTGGCAGATTTCCTTATTTATGAAACAGACACTAAAAGAGAAGATTTCAGGAAGCAGAAAACAAATTACTCATTTTTAAAAAACCTCTTCCTCTTCCCAGTGTTGCTACCCTGCAATGTACAACAAACAAAACTCAGAGTGGTGACATGATTTCCTTACACAGCTTCTTGTGCTGGAAGGGGCAGCCAACTTTGGTGAGTGGCTGAATTCCAGAGCGCTGACGGTCGTCAACTGAGAGAGTAAAAATGTTATCACCTGTTTAAGCACCGCTGACTGATGTCTATTCAAAAACAAATCCAAACAGTCGCGCCCACGTTTCAAGCATCAGGGAAACCAGATGAGACCAGTGTCTCAGAGATATGGTGTCAATGGATACTTTCTCTCTTCTCTTGCAGTGGAGTAGGAGACAAGGAAGAATTGCATTAAAATGTAATGTTGGTCAATGGCTGTGATTAAAAAAAAAGGAGAAGAAGAAAGAAAGGGAAAACTTCGTAGCCCATTGGTAGCTAAGGTATGTGGCTATCTGAATGCATTGGTAACGCGAGGGCTGATTAGTCTGGAAGGCTGCCTACAGGTTAGCAGGCCTCATTTCAAATCTCTGACAGCAATATGTGTCGTTTCATGCTTCATCCTCATTCCCCATGTTCAACACAAACCGGGGTCACTCTATATATGGAAATCACTGTCTTCAGGGCAAAAAAATTAAAAAAGGTGAGATTGCCGCTTTAACCTCACTGGCCTCAGAAAATATGTTTTAGTCTGATACATTATACTAGTAGGAATTATTTATCAAGAAGATACAAGCTTGATATTTCAGAAATAATGAGATGTTCTGGTTTTGCAGCTGAAATTTTATGGTCCACAGAGCATCAGCTTTGAATCCAGGGGAATGAAGTAAACTTGCAATGAATGATATACACCATACAGCCAACGAAAAATGGCTGGGGAAAGGGTAATATGAAAGTTATAACACAGTACAAAGCTTTCTACAGCTAAAGTTCCTTTGCTGCTAAGAGAGGAAATATATTTTAAGGAATGTTAAAAAAAGGTCCAATTGTAAAAATCTTTCAGACTTTCCTTCCTGATCTTTTATTTGGCAAATGTCTTACAGGATGAGGAAACCGTAATAAACATTACAGTCTATGGTTTACATGAAATATTAAAAAATTCTCAGCAAAATAATCTGAAGTTTCATGACCTGTCATCATTGTTAATGTGAAAGCTGTAACAAAAATAACCCGTAGAAATGGCAAATTAGAAAATGAATAAACATACATGATTGTGCTTTTGGAAATGTAGATTTTGCTTATATATTTCTTGGTCAAATTGACCTAGGGATAAAAGGCCACTTGTCATGTTATACTTCCAGGATTTTAAAGGGCCCTCCCAGGAAATAATGAGAGAACACTAACATGAAAAGGATCACAAGCCAACCTTCTACCAGCCACTCTGCCATGTATAGACCTGAGGTGCCCTTCCCCCCTCCACCTCCAAATTCTGCTCCTTCCTGGTTCTGGAGCCATTTCCCGAGGTCTTTGAGACCTCTCGCAGTTCAACAGCACACAAAGTCAGGACTTGCACCCCAAGGCCCATCCCTTTAAATCATCGATGATGATTACAGTCCCCTTGGGATGTTTAGCCAACAAGTCTAATCACGAGGGCTCTTCATTCAAGCACACAGCTTTGCAATGCATGCTTCCTGGTGCAAAATCTTAGAAAATAAACGTCAGTAATGTAAAACCCTTCACAAACATGATTACCCAAAGTTACAGGTTTTAAATCAGCCTCTCACAGGCTTGTGCATTTTCGTTGTCAGTCAAGGTCACCAAAAAGCATTAATTCAATACTACAGGGCAAGAGGTACTGTCTTAGGCTGTGCCCTAGGTACCAAACAAATAGAAGAATCTCCGTATGCCTCATTTTCTTGGCTTTAAAGTGGAGATAACAACACCTACTTCTCAGAGTTGTTATGAGAATTAAATAAGTGAATAGATGCAGAGCACTTAGGGCCGGGGGTAGAAAGTGTTGTTAAGTGTGGTCAGTTTCATATTGTGACAAAGATGGCTAGTTAACTCCAATATCTGTTCTTCCTTGGTAACAGAATACCTGATTTTTAGCTGGCCACATGGAATCAGGACAATTTTTCCCAGCCTCCTTTACATCTAAGTGTGGCCATGTGTCGGGCCAATTGTTTATAGGAAGAGTCATGTGCAACTTCCAGAAAGCATTTTTTTTTCCTGAGGAAGATTTGCCTTGAGCTAACATCTGTGCCAATCTTTCTCTATTTTGTTTGCAGGTAGCTGCTACAACATGACCACCAATAAGTGGTATAGGTCTATGCCCGGGAACTGAACCCCCGCTGCTGAAGCGGAACATGCTGAACTTAACCTCTAAGGGTCAGCCCTAAGAAGTATTTTTTTTTTTTATTAATGTTATGATAGATTACAACCTTGTGAGATTTCAGTTGTACATTTTTGTTAGTCATGTTGTGGGTACACCACTTCCCCCTTTGTGCCCTCCCCCCACCCCCCCTTTTCCCTGGTAACCACCGATCAGATCTCCTTGTCAATATACCAACTTCCACCTATGAGTGGAGTCATATAGAGTTCGTCTTTCTCTGACTGGCTTATTTCGCTTAACATAATACTCTCGAGGTCCATCCACGTTGCTGTGAATGGGCCAATTTTGTCTTTTTTTATGGCTGAGTAGTATTCCATTGTGTATATATACCACATCTTCTTTATCCAATCATCAGTTTCTGGGCATGTAGGTTGGTTCCATGTCTTGGCTATTGTAAATAATGCTGCAATGAACATAGGGGTGCAAGGGACTCTTGGGATTTCTGATTTCAAGTTCTTAGGATAGATACCTAGTAATGGGATGGCTGGGTCATAGGGTATTTCAATTTTTAACTTTTTGAGAAATCTCCATACTGTTTTCCATAGTGGCTGTACCAGTTTGCATTCCCACCAACAGTGTATGAGGGTTCCTTTTTCTCCACAACCTCTCCAACATTTGTCGCTCTTGGTTTTGGATGTTTTTGCCAATCTAACAGGTGTAAGGTGATATCTTAGTGTAGTTTTGATTTGCATTTCCCTGATGATTAGCGATGATGAACATCTTTTCATGTGTCTATTGGCCATATTCATATCTTCTTTTGAGAAATGTCTGTTCATGTCCTCTGCCCATTTTTTGATCGGGTTGTTTGTTTTTTTGTTGTTGAGCCGTGTGAGTTCTTTGTATATTATGGAGATTAACCCTTTGTTGGATAAGTGGCATGTAAATATTTTTTCCCAATTAGTGGGCTGTTTTCTTGTTTCAATCCTGTTTTCCCTTGCCTTGAAGAAGCTCTTTAGTCTGATGAAGTCCCATTTGTTTATTCTTTCTATTGTTTCCCTCAACTGAGGAGTTATAGTGTCTGAAAAGATTCTTTTGAAACTGATGTCAAAGAGTGTACTGCCTATATTCTCTTCCAGAAGACTTATTGTTTCAGGCCTAATCTTTAGGTCTTTGATCCATTTTGAGTTTATTTTGGTGTGTGGTGAAAAAGAATGGTCAATTTTCAATCTTTTACATGTGGCTGTCCAGTTGTCCCAGCACCATTTGTTGAAGAGACTTTCTTTTCTCCATTGTAGGCCCTCTGCTCCTTTGTTGAAGATTAGCTGTCCATAGATGTGTAGTTTTATTTCTGGGCTTTCAATTCTGTTCCATTGATCTGTGCACCTGTTTTTGTACCAGTACCATGCTGTTTTGATTACTGTAGCTTTGTAGTATGTTTTGAAATCAGGGATTGTGATTCCGCCGGCTTTGTTTTTCTTGCTCAGGATTGCTTTAGCAATTCGCGGTCTTTTGTTGCCCCATATGAATTTTAGGATTCTTTGTTCAATTTCTGTGAAGAATGTTCTTGGGATTCTGATTGGGATAGCATTGAATCTGTAGATTGCTTTAGGTAGTATGGACATTTTAACTATGTTTATTCTTCCAATCCATGTACATGGAATGTCTTTCCATCTCTTTATGTCGTCGTCAATTTCTTTCAAGAAAGTCTTGTAGTTTTCATTGTATAGATCCTTCACTTCCTTGGTTAAGTTTATCCCAAGGTATTTTATTCTTTTCGTTGCGATTGGGAATGGGATTGAGTTCTTGAGTTCTTTTTCTGTTAGTTCATTGTTAGTGTATAGAAATGCTACTGATTTATGTATGTTGATTTTATACCCTGGTACTTTGCTGTAGTTGTTGATTATTTCTAATAGTTTTTCTATGGATTCTTTGGGGTTTTCTATATATAAGATCATGTCATACTCAATGGACAAAAATTGAAAGCCATCCCTCTGAGGACAGGAACAAGACAAGGGTGCCCACTTTCACCACTCCTATTCAACATAGTACTGGAGGTGTTGGCCAGAGCAATTCGGCAGGAAAAGGAAATAAAAGGAATCCAAATAGGTAACGAAGAAGTAAAACTCTCGCTGTTTGCAGACGACATGATCTTATATAGAGAAAACCCCAAAGAATCCTAAGAAGTATTTTTAAAGTGTCCCTTACTCCTTTATGCTATCTAGAATGTGGCTGCAATGGCTGGAGCTCAAACAGCCATTTTGGACCATCACAGGGAAGCTAAATGCTGAGTAAAGCAGTGCATAAAAGGAGCCTGGGACAATAACAACTTCACAGAACTGCTTTACTGGCCCTGGACTTCCTGTCTCTGGGATTCTTTCATTACTGGAGAAATAAAGTTCTATTTTGTTTAAGCCACTGTTATTTTGGATCACATGTAGCAAACTCTTTTGAAATGAAATGTCTTCTAAATTTTTTTAAAAGGAAAAGGAGCTTGCTGGAGAGGGAATTGGAGTCCAAGACATACCTGCTGTGGCAGATATCTCTGAGAGATAAGGCCTTGGTTGAGATAGACATTTATATATTAATATATAAAAAATATTTAACACATCAGGCATTTATAAGTCAGGAACAGCCCCTGAGTTTCATTTTAACCTTCCTTCTCTTTGAAATTTTTTTTTTTTGCTGAGGAAGATTCACCCTAAGCTAACATCTACTGCCAATCTTCCTCTTTTTGTATGTGAGCCGCCACCAAACCATGGCCACTGACAGACGAGTGGTGTAGGTCTGCACCCAGGAACCAAACCCAGGCCACTGAAGCAGAGCATGACAAACTTAACCACTAGGCCACCAGTGCTGGCCCTCTTTTTAAAAAGTTTTGACAATCATGGTCCCTGCATCACCTAGGGGTGGTCCTAACTCTGGGTACAATGAGTGCAAAGCTGGAAGCGGTAGCAACTTTCAAGACAAACTGAGACCATTTCTCCTACAGAAAATGTTGTTTTCAATTGTGTAAGGAGGTAGATGTTTAGGGTCCATCAATGACCATTAGGCAATTTGATCATAACCCAGATACAGTTTAATCACAAATTTTCATACTGCACTTTGAATTGCTAGATGGTTTCAACAAATACACCAAACTGGAATTAAAAATTTTAAAATGTCTTAAATTGTATCATATATTATTTGCATGTATATTCTTGATATTTTATTGGTGATCACTTACATCTCGTATTTTACACTTGATTGTACAGCTGTTTTCAAAATTCTATTTAGAAAACAAATCTTATTTTGCTCCCCGCTACAGAAACTGTGGGCTGCTTGTCCATATCTGTTCCATTTCCTCTCTTGCTAACTCCAATTTTGTTCAGGAGAGCAATATGCCCAACGAAGGATAGTATTTTTCCAAATCCCATGAAAATGAGTGGTCAGGCAACACAATTTTTCCCAATTAGAAGTGAATGCCTGTCTGATAGGGGAGGGATGGGAAATCTTTTGCTTTTTCCTGCCTCAGATGTTAATGTGGTGCCTGGAGCTGCAGGAGCCATTTGCCTGAGATGACAAGCACGAGGACAGAAGCCAAGATGCTAGAAATTGTATAGTAGAAAGGCAGAAGGAGTCTGGTTTCCTCATAACATCATTGAGAAGATGAACAAATACCCTCAATTTCCTCCCTCAAACTTCTATTCATGGACAGAAATAGCCCTTTACTTGTTTAAGCCAATGTCAACTGGGTTTTTGTTACTTATGGTCAAAGACATTCCTAACTGATATACTCTCAAGCAAATGAAATAAATATAAAAAAGAATGCAAAATTCCTTTCTTAATTGGTCCACACCCAATATGTGCATAGATGAAAAATGTTAAGATTTTAGAAAATTTTTAAGATTTTAGTAGAAGATTTTGAACTTAGCACATGTATTTTTACTCCCACTCCAAGATTCCATTAAAATGAAAGTCAAGAAATTTTTTAAAAGTGTAATCTTATGCATTGAGGAGAAACTGAAGGAGCTCATGAGTGACTGCTGTCCGTCATATATGTGGAGGACAAAACAACAAGGGAAGAAGTAACCAACCTGGTAGACTCCTGCGAAGACATCATACTTAGATGAGGTAATTGCAAAAGAGGGCTCTTGTGAGAGGTGTGACTTAATGATTAATGATTAATGAGCAAAGAATTAATGACTAGTATATGTCCACTTTACTCAATGAGTCTTCCAGCTGGCAAGCACTGCCCGTCCACACTGAGTTCCCACAAGCCTTCCTGTGGCCTCATTCTTAAATATGAATGGTCAACCAAGAATCACTAGACATTTGAAGAAAGTTTAAGAAGCAAAAAATAAACAGAAAAATGAATCAGAAGAAAACAGAAGATAATACATCCAGAAAATAAAAGTAGTATATTATGGAAAGAAATAGCTAAAGAACTCTTGAAAATTAAACTCTTGATTGTTGAAATAAAAATACTAATTGGACATCTGAAGGACACTTGAAGAATAAAAAATAGAACACAAATTCTGAAACAAGATATATGAGAAAAAGAATAAGGACATAGAGAATCAATTCAGGTGAGCCAACATACAGTTAACAAGAGTTCCAAGAAAGAAAGTACAAATAAATTGGAGATGAGGAAACTAGCAAAACAATAATAACAACAAAAGCATAGCAAAATTTCCCAGAGCTAATGGGGGCACGAATCTACGAACTGATGGAGAATACTGAGTACTAAATAGGTTGCACAAAAAAATTCCCACACCAACACAATCATTATAAAATTGCAGAATGACAAGAATAATAGCATATATTTAACAGTTTTAGTGAGAAAAAATAGATCACTTACAAAAGACCAACAATTAAACTATCACTTATCAGCAATCTGGATGTTGAGGCAATGGGCAGTGCCTTCAAAGTTCTGAAAAAGAATGCATTTTAATGGATTTTTATACTCAGCCAGAGTATTCTTCAAGGAGGAGAGCAGAATAAATGTGGTTTCAGACGATGAAAATTTGTGATGTCTATTTTTCATACACTCTTCTCTGGGAAATTATTTGAGGATGTACTCCAGTAAAATGAGAGAGTAAACCCAAAAGAGGGAAGACACAAGATGCAGGAAACTGTAGCTCTAATCCAGAAGAGCAAAGAAGGGAAGTTCCAGGAAGACAGTCATGCAAGAGGCCTAGAAAATAATCCATCCAGACTCATGCAAGTGGATAGAGGGCTCCCTGAAGAAGGTCTCCAGGAATGAAGGGATTCCATCAGATGGTAGAAAAACTGAGATGTCGGAGGAACTTGAGAATTTATGAAAGGCACAGAATGCAAGAGATAAAATGGGGACTAAAAACTTCATGGGAGGGAAACAAAGCCATCTAAGAAAGTTATGGCCCGAATATGAAGCCACTGGTCCTAATTAAAAGATGAAGTCAGTAGACTTCATGAAAAAGAATGAAATTGGTTCCAAGTAATAGATAGAATGAGTAAGAAGCTAAAAGATACTAAGGATATTGTATGACGGCACATGATTCTTCTCTCAACCAGAAAAAGGAGTCAATCAGAAACTCATGGAAAATAAAAAGCAGTGCAAAGCATGACATGACTCTCAAGCAAACAAAACTGTAGCAGACTTTTCACTAAGTGATGGAATTTAATAAAGATGATTCCATTTCAACAGTATTTGTTGAATAGAATTGGGGTAATCACTTTGGAACAATAGAGAAGGAAATGCAATCGTATCACAGCACTTGAATCTGCAGTGAACAATATTTACATATTGACTTTGTTTTTTAAAATTTTTATTTCTTAAAAACACAGTATGACCAACAGAATTGAGAGGTAAAAGGTGGGGAGAGGAGCTGGAGAGAAGGATTGAGGAGCTAGCACCCTCACCTCACAAACTTAGGAGTTAAGGTGTCTCCAGTTGACAGAATGAGAAATATAAGTTTAAACATATTTATTAATTAATAAAGGTAAACAAATAGAAGAAGTAAACACAGTGATGTTAAAATGTGGAGATGAGGAACATAAGTGAAACCAAGTCTCCTTGAGAAATAAAGAAATGAAAGTGAAGTATGTTGTTTACAGATATGGAGGTACCACTGAAAGTACTAAAAGTAGAGATTGTTTAATCTCCCCACCTCTCTGGGGAGGTAGCTCTCTGGGGATGGGTAGGGTGGGCAAGGAACTCTTTTTTTCCGTTAAAACTCTTTTTCTATTTGGGTTTTTTTTTTTTTTAAGTCATACGCATATATTACTTTTATTTTAATTAAAATTCTTTCCACATAGACATTTGCCACAGGAATTGAAACAGATTATCAAATCAATTTAAATGAACTTAAAGCAATAGATTATATGCTGTTAAAAATATTTTCATTTATCCAGGCTGTTTCCCCAGGGGAAATGAATATTATATCAAAGAAATCAACTTCATCATAAAAAATGTTTTTCAATGGTAACACTATCCAACTTTTAATGACTTTATTTGAAAAAGGAGATTTCTCATGGTTAGTTGAATTCAAAGCTCTTAGAGTACAATCTGGAAAATTTTCAAAAGGAAACCATTCCTCCAGATGTTTGGGTCTTGTGTACACAGTGTTTCAGAAGCAAATCTGTTGACCAAATACTTAAAACTAAAAGTCTAAGTATACCGTTAGGTAACAAAGAACTAAATTAAATTTAAACAATTCTTGTTTTAAGGCAATCTGCCTTGTATGTTAAGTTTAAAACTTCCAAACATTCCTTTCTTCTAAATTCTCTTCGAATTCTCTTCCCAGCAGCCACCAACCTTCACCACTGGGCAAGTATCTACTCATATTTCAGGACTTGACACACATAATCCTCTCAGTATCACAATCCCTTTATTTTCTCACTGTACCCTATACATATGTCTGTCCCTATGTTGTTTATATGTTTATCCCACTTAGAAGTAGACACTAAGCACTTGTGAGGTTCTTCAGTTCTCGCTTTGTATCCCCTAGTGACAGTAGCCCAGTTAATAGTTTTTGGATGAATAGATGAATCGCCTGTTCTACCTGGATCTGTTTTTGATTTGTTTTGGATATATCAAATACTGAATGCGTTGCTTCATTTAAAAATGCACTAATAGAAAAGGATACAGAAAAAGATTAAAGAGAGAGGAAAAGAGAAGTGTTAAATCGTCAACTAGTGGAGTCTCACAGAGAACATTTTCACATTATTCTTCCATTCTCTACTTTCCTCCCTCCATTATTTTCTCATCTTCCTTCTTCCTTATTTCCCACCTAATTCCACAAAAGGATTTGAAGTGATACACAATAAAATATGTTCATGTGTAGAAAAGAAATAGCATAAAGAGTAAGACAGTTGTACCACAACCAGAAAATTTACTCCTCTATTCTATAAATATTTCTTGATAGCCTATGTGCCAGGCAGTGTGCTTTCGTGCTCGGCATCAGGAACAAAAAGGTAGTAGGACCCTGCTCACATGGAGATTACATTCTAGTGGAATAAAATTGTGTCACTAATTGAATAGTAAATTTGTTTCTGAGATTTCAAAATACAAAGGAAAAGGAAAACGTATTAGGATAAATGGTTTTCATTTTGTATGATAAAATGTTTTGGGAAAGACTAGCCATGTACATCAAGAAGATTAGGTGAGAGAATGCATATGACATCAAAACACAGATAAATGTTAGTTATTGCGTAAAGAACATTAAATAATGTTTCAACAGTGGCTTTGCTGAGGATATTGAAATACACTTCATGGGGACCTAATCCCTGGGCACAGCGTAAGCCTCTGAGAGCTTAGCCATAGTCCTTGGGAAAGGGAGGAGACTCCAACTGACTAAAATTAGGTTTCTACTACTCCCATGGAATGGGGACTTAAAATACAAACTAAGTTTATAGAGAAAAAATTAAATGTGTTGCTTTCCTAAGTTTGTGGACTGAATCATCCTGATACTTGTGAGAGCTCATCTGAGATTGCTGAGGATCCTTATGCAGTACGTGGCTATATGCACCGAGGATTGATTACAAACCCTAGAATTAGAGCCATCATTTGAGCAATGGTGATAGCAATAGTGCTGCAGTGAAGAAGAATTGGAGAGCAGAGTGATGTGGACTCTTGGAACTCCCTTCCAGAGAACTGCTCTGAGATGGAGTTTGCAAGAATACTATGGAGGTTTTAAACTCTCTGGTCAGACACAGTGGGGTCAGTAGATGAAAAGCAGAGAATTAAGTGTTAAGCCTTGTTAGAGTTTGGTGCTGACATTAAGTGCTTTGATTCCAAAGAGTATATCCAGAAAGTGAGCATCAGCAATATAATAGAATTTGGCTTCATCTTTTGTTTGACTATTGACAGCTTTTAAACCTCAGTCCTTCTTTTGCCATACCCCAGATCTGAGAAAGCTGATAAGAAAGTATGGGTGGGCTCTCCTTTGGTGCTGGCAAGAAGTTCAAATCACATGTGGAACCCCATGGCCCCATCTCCTAAACACTGTAAAAATCCCAAGTTAGTCTCCTTTCCCTACTCTCTCAAGAACTCCCAAACAACTGCAGGGAATGGAAAAAAGAAACAAACAACAACAATAAAATAAACTCAATCCAATGAGTAAATGAAAGTGGCAGAAAAAGGGAGAAAAATAGCAAGAAAATATACCTAATAGAAATCATAAAATAAGTTGACACAAGTAAACTCAAATATATTAGAAATCACAATAAATATGAATGAATTAAATTTCTCTGTTATTTAGTTAAATGAAATTTCAAAGACAGTTAAAAAAAATAATCCGGCTCTATGTTATTCATAAGAAACATATGTGGAGCCGGCCCTGTGGTTGAGTGGTTAAGTTTGTGCACTCTGCTTCAGCAGACCAGGGTTTCACCAGTTCAGATCCTGGGCGCAGACACGGCACCGCTCATCAGGCCATGCTGAGGTGGCATCCCACATAGCACAACCAGAAGGACCCACAACTAGAATATGCAACTATGTACTGGGGGGTTTGGGGAGAAGAAGAAGAAAAAGAAGAAAAAAAGATTGGCAACAGATGTTAGCTCAGGTGTCAATCTTCAAGGAAAAAAAATTAAAAAAAAAGAAATATATCTTTTAAAACAGTACATGAAGAAGTTGAAAATGAAGTCATAGAAAAATATATACCAGGCAAATGGGAAGAAAAATACAGTGGTGTAGCAATATATCAAACCAAATCAAATTCAATGTGAAAGCATTAAATGGAACAAAGACGGATGTTTCATGTGATCCAAGTGCAATCAACCAAAAGATGAACTGACCTTCAACTTCTTTTGCATCAAAGACATAGCTTCTAAACATCTAAAGCAATACTAGTAGAAACACAAGGGGGAAAAATGACATATCCATATTTATTAGAGAATTTTTCTGAGAAAATCCATTAATAACTTGAACCTAAGACTTATACCTGGGGGCCGGCCCAGTGGTGCAGTGGTTATGTGCCCACGTTCCAATTCTTGGCAGCCCAGGGTTCGCTGGTTCGGATCCCGGGAGCGGACATGACACCACTTGTAAAAGCCATGCTGTGGTAGGTATCTCACGTATAAAGTAGAGGAAGATGGCACGGATGTTAGCTCAGGGCCAGTCTTCCTCAGAAAGAAAAAACACACAAAAAAGATTGGCAGATGTTAGCTCAGGGCTACTCTTCCTTAAAAAAAAAAAAAAAGACTGATACCTGGTCTTATATGGAACTTTGGGAAGAATGGAGGCGTTCAGAGATTGGTGGATTTTTCTCGAAGTAGGAGTGTTTAGCAATTGCTTGATATCAACTGATTTTCAGACACCTCTGCACTGATGCAAAATTTTCATTGATCAATTAGGATGTGTATAAACCCAGTTCTGTTGGTTGTTTGCTGCTCTAGCCAAAGAATAATCAGTACTTTTCTATAAGGATAACTTTTATTTTCATGATCCTGCCCTCAAGGAGCCTATTGTATTTTAGTGAGGATAGGCAATTATACAAATAATTGTCATACAAAATGAAGAAGTGTAGTATTCTAATATGAATGCTGAATTTGAAGGTCAGAAATCTGGGTTTGAATTGTGGCTATGTGACCTTGGGTAAGTCACTTAATGCTTCCTAATTTCAGTGTCTGTAAACTTTGAGTAACAAGCCCTGCTCACTTCACAGTGATGGACGGACATACAATGAATTACTGTATGTAAAAATACTTGGAAAAGTGATATCAATAAAAAATTGACATTAATATTTTGTGCTATAAGGAGACACAATAGAAACTTTTGAGATTAAGAACAAGGGAATCATTTCATCCAGCAAGTTAGAAGAGGGAAAGAGGGACTCCTGGAAGAGATGGTATTGGTGTGAGCCTTGAAGAATGGCTTCATATTATAAAGAAGCCCAACACACAGAGGACCAAGGTAAGAACTTTCATGGCAAGAGTAAAGGCACAGATGTGGGGAAAAGAAAGAAGGGACAAATAATAAGGTCTGGTTGAACCGTAGAAAAATCTAAGAGAAGTAGTAGGAAAGAAAGTTGGAAAAATTATATGGAAGCTAACCTAGAATACTAAACTGTATGTTTAGACTTCATTCAGTAAAAACATACAGTCCCTGAAGGATTTTGATCCAGATAGTTACTTGCTTAGACATGTGTCTGGGAATACAAATCTGATCTAAATGATTGCAGAATAAATTGGAGGAATAAGACTGGTGGTGGAGAGACAGAAGGGACACTATCACAACAATCCAAGGAAGACATTACTGGAGCCTTAATGGAGGCGACAGTGTGCAAATAGAAGGGGATAGCAACACAGAGAACACTGCTAGGACAGAATCAACAGAGTGAGATTAGGTATGAGATCAAGAGTCAAAGAGGAGTGTGATTTCAAGTACTAGTGGCTAGAGAAGAGATACGGGAAGTCAGAGGGAGGAGATGGTTTGGAGAAGAAGAAGGGAGATTCTTCTTCATGAAAAGTTTGGAAGACATGTAGTGGGCCATGGAACTGTCAGGTCTGGAGCTTGGAAGAGAGATTTTGTCCATATATGTTTGTTGTGTGTGTGTGTGTTTAGGAGTCATCCATGCTAAGTTGATGGTTGAAAGCAAGAGTAAATGTGTGAGTAGAGATCTTCAGACAGAATTTTGGGGACCTATGTTTAGGAAGGTAGGAAAAGAAGGAGAGTCATAAAAATACATGGGAGGAACTTTTGCAACTTAAGAGGAGACTCAGGAAAGTATACTATAAGTAAAACCTAAAAAGAAGGTAGTAAAGAGGAAACGGTCAGTGAAGTCAAAGGCCGAACATAAAGACAGAGTAATATGAAGTCTTAATCATTGGATTTGAAAAGGAGGTCATCTTCATGAAAATTTCTAGTGAAATGGGAGAAATAAGCCCAATTGCAAGACTAAAGAGAATTAAGGAGAAATGGGTGTAAGTGTAGGATGTCTTTTAAAGCTATTTAGCAGTGAAAATGGAATTTAAATAGGATGGAAGTGTCAGGGAAAAGATTTTTGAAATAGAGTAAGCAGAGCCAGGAAAAAGGGAGAGATTAAAGATGCTGGAAAAGAGAACGTAAAATTGATAAAGAAAATTTCTGGGGCATGAGGGACAGGAGATGCATCATGTTCTAAGGGAGAAAGGGCATTTTTCTCCAGAAAAGAAGAGAAGGAAAGAAGTATTTATGATGATGTAGACAGAAAGTTTGAGGTAGAGATGAGGAAAGTTAAAGAAGTTGGAATTGAGCAGTCTTGGTTTCCTCTATAAAAGGTGAACTTATGCAGAAAGAGTCGTGAGGTGAGGGTCAAATTGCAGCTTCAGAGAAGAAATGGCTTGGGTAGGAATGCAATTAGAAGCTTATCGAAAGAGAGCTCAAGGGAGTCAACAGCTACCAAGCCAGGGTGAATGGATAAAGAAAATGTTGTATGCACACACAATGGAATAATATCCAGCCTTAAAAAAGAAGAAAATCCTGCCATTTGTGGCAACATGGATGGGCTTGGAAGACATTATGGTAAGTGAAGTAAGTCAGATTCAGAAAGACAAATACTGTACCATCTCACTTATATGTGGAATCTAAAATAGTCAAACTCATAGAAGCAGAGAGTAGAATAGTGGTTGCCAGGGGTTAGAGGGTAGGATAAATGCGGAAGATGAATAAATTCTGGAAATCTAATGTATAGCATGATGACTAAGATAACAATACTCTACTGTATACTTGGAAATTTGCTAAGAGGATAGACCCTAAGTGTTCTCACTTCAAAACAAGGAAAAGGGTAACTATGTGAGGTGATGGCTATGTTAATTAGCTTGACTGTAGTGATTATTTCACGATGCATATGTATATCAAATCAAGTTGTACACCTTAAATATATACAACAACAAAATAAGATAGTAGAAGTGGTAGTGGTAGATGACATTGTATAGATTGCATTGTTTTATCTAAAAACCTCATCAGCTTGGCGTGAGAACACAGGAAGTAACATTGTCAGGCCAGAAATAGGCAAGGTAGGCTCAGTAGAAGGTCAAAGGTGAAGGAGATTTCAGGGGTGAAAGGGGTCCACTTCAGAGACTGATCATCAAGTCAAACAGGGTAGGAGTTAGGGGCAAAGCCAAGAAAGGCAGATGTTCTGGCAGAACAGGGAGAGATGGAAGGGCTAGGTAGACAAAAACCAGGCTGTGGTGATAAAGGGGAAGCTCTGAGTTCAAAATCTTGGAGATCGAACAAAACCACATGAATCGAGGTCCTCTGTGTGATAACATCCTGAGGAATGGAAACTTTTTGGAGATGAAGGTTTTCAGAGTTGACATGGTGAAAAAACTATGAAGCCAGTGAAGAAAGAAGGCATTTCAGTGAGGAGGAGGATGTCACCAACAGTAAGCAGAGCATAGGACAAGAGATGAAGATGAGCCAGGGCTGAGGTCATGGAGGAGGATGGGAGATTGTCTAAAAGATGGGTAGCGACTGTGAAAAGAGTGGGCAGAGAGAAGACACAGGTGAGCAATGGTGATTAAAAAGCCATTAGAATAGCCTCTGATCAACGGCTCCTTCAGGAATCCTTTGTGAATGGCTCCATCTGGTTCACCCCAGGGCAGTTAGGAGAATGAAGAGTGGTGGACTTCAGAGGCTTCTCTGAGATTTGAGGCTTAAAACAGCACCTCACTCATTGGTCTCCTGTTTCATGTTGTCATTCACTTAAAACTTCATTTGGCTTAAGGCAACTCAGAGGTTGCTGCCTTTGGTAAAAAGACAATGTCCTGAGAAGGCTGTGCATTAAGCACAATCAATCATTCACACTGACTGTGGACGGATCTTTGACAGGATGCAATGGAGACAGTGCAAGAGTACACTGGGCACCAAGGGATGGAGGGTGGAAATGCCTCCCCAGGAGGAAAGAGGAGAAAAGAGGAAGTCTGCAGGTATGAAAGACAAGGTGTGGGCAAGTGCATCTGCTGGCCTGGAAGAGCAGTCTTTGGAGGTCTTAGAAAACAGCCGCCATGCAGAGGAGAGTGCAAAGATGCTCGGCACTGGACTTTTGTTTGGAGAGCTTGATATCTTATTGGAATACCAGAGTCAGTCCTCTTACGTTTATAACACGGCTTAGATTGCCCTCATTTTACATGGCCATAGGTGATCTACATCTTCAATTATACATAACAGCATTATCCAATAGAAGTATCATGCAAGTCACAAACGTAAACCACATATGCCATTTTAAATTTTCTAGTAGATACATTTTAAAAAGTAAAATGATACAGGGGAATTAATTTTGATAATATATTCTATTTAACTTAGTATAACCCAAATAACGTTTCAACATGTAATCAAACTTTAAAAATTATTGAGATATTTTATTCTCTTCTCTTCGTACTAAGTCTTTGAAATCCAGTGTGCACTTTACAGTGACAGCACATCACTGGATGGACTAGCGACATTTCAAGTGCTCAGTAGCCACACATGGCTGGTGGCTACCATATTGGACAGCTCAGGTACATAGTTCAAGACACACCCGTGACAAAGATTCAGTACAGATAATACACTGCTTGGGCAATTAGGAAGGGGCCGAGATTAATGAAGGCTGTGGTTGTCAGGTTGAGGAATCCTATATGGAATTTAGGAAGGAATTTAAAATTAGGAAGGGTAGAGGGGAGGTAAGAACAGGCTATTCCAAGGTAAAAAGGCTTTGGGAACACTGGGAGAGAGGAGAAGGGAAAGCAGTAGAAAACCAACAATCTAAGAACAAAGGGAACAGCGAGAATCAAGAATTGATCGAGTGGATAATTAGCTGAAAGCAGCACAATTGTTGCTCGCCATCATTACCATTGCTGCCTCTTTAGGTGTGGCTTCCCTGCCCGAATTTACACCAAAGTCCCCTCACTTTGCCTCCCCACTGCGAGTATAAAGAGCAAGTCTGGCCTGGGTTGCATTTATGAAATGTTGGTTATCTGTAACTGGGTTTTAAATGTTTAGATTTGTACTTCACTGCTTTTGATCCTGCACCGAGCAGCATTTTACAAGGGTCTACGGTGGGGGGGTGAGGATTGGGGGCCAGGAAAGAAAATGTCCTCACAAAACAAAAACAGTATTTTCAGAATTCCACTCTGCTGCTTTCAGACTATTTCCATCAACCCTCTTATTCATTTTGATTTATTTCTATCCATAAGCGGACTAACGCTTCTCTATGCTTTTATTGTTCTTCAAGAATGGGCCTTCTATTGGAGGAAAATAATGTCTCTACGACCACCACTTTGCTCAATGCAGATCTTCATCAATCTGCAGCCACAGAACAGGCTTTTAGCAGCGAGCACTTTGGATGGGAATTGAATTTGATATTGCATTATGGTTGTAGGGCGTCTCACAATAGACTGTGTTCTTTTCTGTGTCTGAGCACAATCAGAGAGACCCAATTAAATAATTTGGTGCAATAATGGAGAACAAAAGAGTATGAGGGCTTAAAGTGAGGGCTTCAGCATTTGTATTCTCCCTTTTCTGTATCATGTTAATTAATTTGCCTCAAAACCAAAAGAAAGAACACAATATAGCACAGCATAGCTCATCTACAACATGTAGACACTTAAAATGCAGATACCATACCAAATGGACTCAAGGAAAGGGCAGTGTATTAGTTTCCTAGGATTGCTGTAACAAAGTACCCCAAACTGGGTGGTTTAACACAACAGAAATTATTCTCTCACAGTTCTGGAGGCTAGAAGTCCCAAATCAAGGGGTTGGCAGGGCCACGCTCCCTCTGAAACTTTGGGAAGAATTTGTCCTTGCCCCTTCCAGCTTCTGGTGGGGGCTGTCAATCTTTGGAGTTCCTTGGTTCACAGCTGCATCACTCCAGTCTCTGCCTCCCTTGTCACATGGCCTTCTCCCTGTGTGTCTCAGTCTTCACGTGGCATTTTCCTCTTCTTGTAAGGACACCAGTTACATTGGATTTGGGCCCACCAGAATGACCTCATCTTAACTTGATTATACCTGCAAAGACCCTGTTTCCAGATAGAGTCACATTCACAGGAACCTGGGGTTAAAACTTCAACCTATCTTTTGGTGGGGACACAATTCAACCCATAACTGTCAGTCTGTGAATTTCCAAGTACAAAGTAAAGTTGTTCCTCATGCTAATGCTGAATGATCCCCCACTTGGCTCAGGCGGCCATCTTTGCTGTCAGTGCAGGTGAGGAGAGAGCCCTGGAGTTCCGTAATGGCACCTTGCAGTAAATCATGTGACTTTCAAATATAACTGGGATGTGAAAACGAACACAGCTGGCAGTCCAAGAGGACAATGACCTGGTCAGACTCAGTGTTTGTATAGCTTCAAATACTTTAGGCAAGAGCGCCCCGGGAACTCTGACTCTCAACTGTAGCTTTATCTAAGGCATGTCTTGGGCATAAAAATGAGTATCGGCCCTGCAGTGGGTGCTTCTGTGGCAGGGAGAACTGGATGGGGAGTTTCATCTCGATGCATTCATCATCTCTAATCCTGACGCAGAGGTACAACATACCCTTTTGCAAACTTTATCCTGGATTTCTGCAAAATCTGATAAAATATACACCTAATAAAGAACGGCACTAAATGGAGGTGGATGTGGGGTCAGTTATGTAGTGTAGTTATGTCTGTCCTCCTGCGCTAAGCAATATGTTGGAAAAACTTCCTACTATCTGAGACCTAAAAAAAGTCCTATCTGAGACCACCTCTTTGTACAGACTGCTCCAGGAGGGTATATTCCTAAAACTTAGCTAAACTAATATTCATTATATATGTCGTCAGCAAGGGAAGAATGATAATTAACATTGGAGCTAAGCAAAGATATTCATTAACCTGTAAAAGGAACCAGAGGGGATTTATCAGGTCAAGTAGTGTTTAGAGATCACGGCGTCTTGGGAACGTGCAGGTTCACTTTGCAGGGTGACCTGGTTTTAGCTATTTTATAAAAGAAGAGGGCACTCACATGGCAGTGGCACTGGTTTGGGATGGAGTCTTCTGCCTGTGACCCGGAGACAAGAAATAACACATCCGGCTTTGGAAGGAGGGGCACAAGCTCCTCCCTGGGGCCCCTGAGTGGTATTTCCCCGTTGCTGGCCATGCCGTGGTTTGGGAATTGCTTCTAGTCCTCTCTGAGATCAGGTTGCACCATGAGATGAAAGCTGAAAAAGACCGGAGTGGGAAAACCAAAGGATTTGGGGTCAGACCCAGACATGAATTCAGGCTAATCATTGTTATGCAACAGGTAACCTGGGCAGGCCGCTTAGTATCTCTGAGCCTGTTTCTTCATCTGCAAAATGGGATTCATGGAACATTCAGTGGGATGCTATATGTATCCAGGCAGATGCAATTGCTCTGTAAATGTTAGTTCCCAAGTTTACCTCTCAATATTTCATAGGCTTCAGAGGACCCGATCACCAGCAGCCTTGAAGCTAAAAGCCTTTCCTTGCTCCTTAGAAAGGTAGACTTGACCTGAGCAGTGCTTGCCAACATTTTCACAGTTGAAAATGCTGTTCACCTCGGGGTAAATAGATAATACTGCTCACAAGCCACTCTCTGGGCTGAGACTCAGGCATTGATATATTTAAAAAGTGCCCCAGGGTATTCTAATGTGTTGCCAGCCATTTACTGCAGTAAGTGACACCCACTTACCCGCAGTAAGGGGAGGTCTTGAAAATTTGGGCAAGCAGTCGGCCCCGTGGCTGAGTGGTTAAGCTCACATGCTCTGCTTCAGTGGCCCAGGGTTTCACCGGTTCAGATCCTGGGCACAGACCTAGCACTGCTCATCAAGCCATGCCGAGGCGGGGTCCCACACACCAGAGCCAAAAGGACCTACATCTAGAATGTACAAATGTACTGGGGGACTTTGGAGAGAAGAAGAAGAAGAAGAAGAAAAAAAAAAGAAGATTGGCAACAGGTGTTGGCTCAGGAGCCAGTCTTTAAAAAAAGAAAATTTGGGCAAGCCATTCTTTTGTAGAAGTCAAATTATTCAGATTCAACTGACATATATGGAACACCCATCCCAGAAGTTATTTTTTAAAATCTACTTAGTATTTTTTGGCAATATTTTTTATTGTTGTGAAATATACATACGATTTACCATTCTAAGCATACAATTTAGTGGCATTAAGAGCGTTCACAATGCTGTGCAACCATCACCACTATTCATCTCCAGAACTTTTTCATCTTCCTGAAAAGAAACTCGATACCCATTAAACAATAACTCCCCATTCCCTCCTCCCTCCAGCCCCTGGAAACCACCATTCTACTTTCTCTCTATGAATTTGACTACTCTAGATAACTCACATAAGTAGAATTGTACAATATTTGTCCTTTTGTGACTGGCTTGGGTCACTTAGCATAAAGTCCTCAAGGTTCGTCCATCTTCTGGCATGAGTCAGAATTCCATTCATTTTTAAGGCAGAGTGACATCCCAGTGTACATATACACTACATTTAGTTTAACCATTCATCCATTGATGGAGCTTTGAGTTATTTCCACCTTTTCGCAATTGTGAATAGTGCTGCTATGAACGTTGGTGTACAGGTATCTGTTGGAGTTCCTGCTTCCAATTCTTTTGTGTATATGCCTAGGTGTGGAATTTCTGGATCATATGGTAATTCCATGCTTAATTTTTGGAGGAACTGCCAAACTGTTTTCCACAGCGCCTGCACCATTTTACCTTCCCACCAGCAACGCACCAGGGTTTTGATTTCTCCATATCCTTTCCATGTTTTTGTTAATAGCCGTCCTAATGAGTGCGAAGTGGTATCCCTTTGTGGTTTTGATTTGTATCTAGTTTTATGGCTCACAATAACTTTGTGGGGTGAGCATTATGGCCCCTGACTTTAGAGATAAAGAAACTGAGTCAACAAACCTGTCCAAGGTGACTTAGACAGTGGAGGGGCCCTAATAGGCTGTGTAACTATGTCACCCATAATGGAAGTGTCTATTTAAGGAAATTCTGTGGTTAACCTTTCTATAGATTAAAATCCTTTTGTTAAGTAGACAATACCCTTTCATCTTTTTCTAGGTCCAGATGGTCCTAATTCGCTTAAATTGAGGTCAGCTCGCCTAGAACCACCCCTGGGTTTTAAATTTCTGCAGTCTTTCTCAAAATATGTAGTACTCTGTTCCCCTCAGAAAATCCTATGTTTTTCCCACATGTCACCAAGAATTTTGCTAGTATCTCTGAGGGCCACCATGACAGCCCTTAAGAACAAGGACTTGTATCACTTGCCTGGCTGGAATCAGGGAGACAAACCTGTGAGGATCCCTCTCTAATGAAGACTCCCCTGTGCCCTGAGGTTTTTGAATGACAGTCCCAGTCTGTGGAAGGAGGCAACAGGTGAGGAGATCATAGGTGCCCCATCATGGCACTCCAGTCAGTTCAAAGCCAGGCAGGGGGAGTTCAGAGGGAGGGAGGCTGGGAGCCATGATTGCTCCTCTGAGCCCCTCCTTTTCTACCACCTGCAGGAGAGAATGAATGTACTCTGGAGAAATTCTTTGTAGTTAAAGCATCAGATAATAAAATATCTGCATACTTTGTATTTTCACATTTTGGAAAATATACAAATGAAAGGAAGGTTATTTTGAAATCTACCAGCAGAGCATTTTATCATGCAAGGCGACCTCTGTGGAAAACCTTGCCCTGGCTTGCGTGGGTGGTGGAGGAGAAATTCCTCTTATTCTCAGGTTATGCTGGTTTGCGTAGAGAGAGAGAAATTCCTCCCACCCCCACCAAGCGGCTGTACAATTGCTCTGCTGGGCTGAAAGTGGTGGGCTGGGTAGAATCCTGTGCTGTGTGATATGGAGTGAAGTCAGAGAGCTTCACAAATACAGGATGTTATTCATCCTTGATCCTGAGATTCAGGGGGGCTAATAAAATCATTTAAAAGGCTTCACTCTAAAGGTAGGAAGGCAGGCAGAGGTTGGTGGGAGAGCGGAAGCTGGGAGCAGAACCCTGGTAGCTTAGAAACTGCTGCTTTCCTGGAGAGGTCACATCCTCTCTCACCTCTCTTTAAAAGCTTAGTTAGAAAGAATAATCAAGACTACCTCCCATTTAGGAAGACTGCCTCCATACTACTAAGTCTGCCTGGTTACCAAGAACATCCATTTCAACGAGCATTTACCTTAGAGTCACAGGCCTTAAAGTTGAAGGAGAAATGGTTATCTGATACCTTAATATCTCAACCCTCATGGTCATTTTGCATAAAGGATGGTTTCAGTACCTTACATTTCAGATGAATGATAGGATATGAACCCTTCTGGGTCCTCCACTCCCAACAGAATTTACCCTACCAAGTATTGCTCAAGGTGCTCAAAACCCAGTCATGAGCTTGTTCATCTTAAGATCCCCGGGATCACAGCTTTTCTGATTCTGCTTCCAGGATGGTTGGGTGCATCAGTGTGGAGGTAGATCAGAGGCCACCACAGGGCCTCACTGGCCAAGTTACTTCTCCCTCAATCAGATTCTATCATGTGATGCCACAGATTGGTAACCCTGCTTGCCCATCAACGTGAGCATGGAACCAACCATCATTACTTTACCAGCCCATTTTGGAGGACTTGCAAATTATCTTTATTGGTGCTGTCCATGCCGGTGGCTTCTCAGGCCATAATTGAAATAAACGAGGCATGCTGTTGTTACATTACATTTCTGATTTGCTCAGAGAGGAGGGAGACAGCCTAAGACGGAATGCATAGTTTGCTCAGGTCTTCGTAAATGCCTACAATAAGTGGGCAGGGTTGGGAGGTGGGGGTGTGGGGGGGAGAAGGGGAAGACAGAGGTACAGTCTGCGTTTCCTCATATTCTCAATTAATTCAGCCTAAAAGTATCACTCTTATTCAGCAGCAGTTAAAATAGGCTGTGAGGAGAGCATGACAATTTCCAGCTAAACTAGAGGATAATTAGAAATGCCCTGTAGCAGGCAAGTCAGTGCTTCAATTTATTTGCTGTTTATTACCGAGTCCCTGCCCCTTGGGTGTAATGACTGTAAAACCGCGCCAGCAGCTTCCGCGGGTTGATTTAGTGCCGTAAATGGTGCTCAGAGAGTAGATTAAGCTGGAATGTGATCAAACCTTATTTGCAATCCGATTATACAAACTGCTCCTTGCACTGACCAGATTGAAGTAATTTCCCTATAGAAACGTTACACTCACTTTGGTGTAAAAATGATTAACATTTCCTGACTGTAGGTCAGCCTTTCACTTCCACTGTAATCCTTTATCAGGCAATAAGCCTATCTTTCTCTTAGGTTTGTTGCGTTCGTGTGCTGTGTGGTATTTAACCAAGGCACAGCATCTTAACCAATTTAAAAAAACTTAGAAGCAATCTAGCTTCTTATGGAGATGAATAATGATTACAATAAATAAACACTCTGGAAGAAGTGGATGAATGGTATATTTTCTTCTGGTTTGATTGTTCAACATTATTGACATGCTTAATGACCTAATGGAGAACTCTTACAGACCTCCAAAGAAATTTCCATATCCTCTTGGAAAGGGCTATAGAGGTACTTAGAAGCAGGCAAGGCCTTTAACTGCAGATGGGTGAGATTTTGGGGACCAGCATTAATCTCTGAGCCACTCTTCAAAAAATCATTTACATACCAATGACCACGACGAATCCTTCCTCTTTTAAATAATCATCCACAGAGTGTCTGGGTTCCCGGTAGTCTGCCCCCGTCCTTTACCTTATCGGGATTTCTGGATGTGAAAACAGTTTTCATACAATTAGCCTCTGGTAGTGAAACGCAACCAACTCCAAGCAGAACACTGCAAGCAAGCCCTTGGCTCCTCGCATATTTTGTGACAATCAAAGAAAATATTTGAGTCTGAAATTCATTATCATAGCCTAACTCCAATACCCACAATAATATGTTTTGTTGTACAACATATTTAAGCTGATTTTCTTCAGACGTTTTTGGCCTTAACTCTTTAAGAACCATATATTCTATAAATATGTTCCCAGGCTTCAGCGAGATAATTGAAAAATGCCAGGACAGCGGAAGTTAATTACCTTGGTGAGTATTTCTAAGTGATTTAAAAAGATGCAGATGGCATGACACCAAAAGGGCCACATTTAGGTAAATTCTTTGTAGAGCATTTTTGGGTGAAATGGAAATGGTTTATCAATTACATCCAAAGTCTGTTCTGGTGGGCGGAGAGGGCTGCTTTTCATATTTTCTTGCTGCCTAAAAAGACTATTCCTCAAAGTCAGGAAGCATCAGAGTAACAAAACCAACATAATTTTTAGCTGTGTTGCTGATTTTCTTTGGAATTTACAGTCAACGGACTGTGTAGGAAATTACATCAGACACTTGGACTCAAAGCTTTAGGAGCTGGGTTGTACATTCTTTTCTTTCTAGGAATCAGGGAACATTTTGGAGGCAGAAAGTCCAACATCATAGGACTGAATTGACCCTTCCCTAATGATGTATGTGCATGTGGGTGCGTGGGTATACCTAACGGGCAGGGTTTACATTAACAATTAGGAGTCAGCACATAGATAACAAGGAATATCGTCTTGATTTACCATCTCCTTTTATAGCAATGATTCACTAATGAATTAGAAATTAATTAATGATTCAGAAATCACAGAATTACTAAAACCCATTCTAAAATCTGTTCTTCATTTTTTTGGTCATAAAAATAACACTCTAATATCAAGCCTGAGAAAACACAGTGAAATTAAAACACACTTAAAGAACCTATTAACACTCCACTAGCAAAATGAATTCTGCCTATGGATTTTAGAAATGACAAGAACAATAGCAAAAATAAACAAACAACCCTGACATCGCACAAACCTCTGAGCTACCATCGCTGTCCGTTTGCTTTTGGGTTCTGACACATGGAAAGACAACAGGACACACCTGAGCAGTGACTGCCACAAACCCCTGCTGCAAACACGGCTGCATGTCCACGCGTGAAGGTGGCTGCCTTTGGTGAGCAAAGCCGACCCTCTTCTCTAACAGTTGTGACTAGGAACCAGGGTTATAATCCCAGGTCGCTATGTAAACCTGGTCCCACAGCAAGAGCCACAGCAGAGCGGCAGGGTGGGGAGGCTAAAGCAGTCTTCTGTGCACCGCCACAATAGAACTAGCCTTTCAGGGGAGAATAGGGGAAGATGAGGCTGCCCTGGTGAGCCAATGTCAGCAGACAGTCTCTAATTTGGTCCCGTCCTGACCCTGGAGAGATGGGGCTTGGGGCAGCCATCCTGCCTGAAACTCATAGGTAATCTGGGATGGAAATTAGCAACTGTACAAAGAACCAACAAACACAGGAGAACCAGAGGAGAGAGGGAAAGAGCAGTCACCTTCAGCTAGGCAGCACTCTCTTGTCCCCTATTTGTGCCTCACCAGGAACCTGCGCGATAGCTTTCTTTGACTGGTTAAGTTTCTCATTTTGTGACACTCACAGTACCTGTAACTTTTCCTAGTGTGAAATTTTCAGAATAGTAATTTGTAAGAGCAGGCAAAGAAAAGTACACATATCAAGGAGAAGCCAGGGGACACAATTATTAGTAACTCGTTTCAGAGGCTCTACGGATATATGCAATGTTTTCTGGACATTTATTCTTAAATGATCCCACCTTCAGGGAAAATGCACGGTTGGGACAAGATGTGAAATTTATCTCAAATGTGACAGCTCTGAAACTGTCTCATGAGTAATGCTTTGTCGGCACAAATAAAATATTTTCACATTGAATGTAACAGGCAGGATCTGTTTCTACTTCTGCCCCACATCCCAGAGGGCTTCCTGTTTCATGTTATGCATTTTTACAAAGTGTGCTGACTGGCTAATTTTATAGTGCCATGTATGAAATAAGTAGCATATGTATCGTTTCCAACCTATAAAGTCCTGTATTCAAATATTATAAAACTCACTGACTTGGGGAACATACACATTAATAGGGTTTAGTTTCTGATTTTTCACACTATCCAAGAAAACGAATCAGAGGTAAGCAATCCATTGAAGTGACTTACACGTCGCTATTGGAGGATGGCTTCCCATAACTAAACCTTTAAAATATTTGTTGAATTAACAGATGAATTTGATAACAAACAAAGCTTGGAGTCATCTTATATAATAATTATAAAATTAGAATTAGAGCCTAGTACCTTTGCCTTCTAGTTGTACTCTGATAAAATCATCAATATAATATTCAAGTGATTGCTTTCACTTTTCAAAATACAACCCCTGTCTGTCTGCCCTTGAACTTGACAGTGCAACAGTATACTCTGAAGACAAACGTTCCCGGAGTTCCTCACAAGCCCCAAGAAGCATACACAGTGTGCACCCCGCTCAGCATCTTCAGATGCGCTTTAGACCTCTGACGTTTGGCAGATGACTCTGGTTTCTCTCTGGTAGCCACTGACACTAGAACAAGTCTAAATAATTTTTTGAAGTAGTTTCCAATTATGCAAGAAGTTTAGTTTTTATTTCTAGTAGCTTGAGAGTTCATGGCGCTGATTCGTTACTGAATGAAAGTAGACCGCCTTGCTAATTTTCCTTGAGTTTCCCAAAAAACCCCCAGAGGAACAGAGAGGACTTGTTCTCTCTCTCTCTCCTCCTTCCTTCTTTCTCTGTTCTTCCCTCCCTCCCTACATGGATCTATCTGGACATGTTGTTAAGTCTGCTATACAAGAAGCAAAACTTTGTAAAACAACAGATGAAAGGAACAAAAATGAATAGCGAGGTCCAGACAAATTTTTTAGGGTCAAAGTCTTAGGAAGTGTAAAGAAAAGTAAGGTAGAGTCCCATTGTGCTGTTTCTTCAAAGGGATTTAGACACATGCTTTGGAAACCCAGGGGCAGAAGTCAGCAGTGTGGATGAAGCACAGAACACAGCTACTGAACTGGTACAGAAATGCGAACCCACACTTTCCGCCTCCCACTGCACATTACTTGTGACGATGGCTTTTCAAACCAGCATTGTGGGTGTTTTTCCTTAAAAACAAAAGAAGCTGTGTATGTGGAACTTACGCGTATAACATATCACTAAATGTAGGTGACACAGAACCACTAAAATTACACTCATCTCTTTCAAGATGGAAGGCCTTTCGGGAGTGACTTCACCAACCCTTCCTTATACGTTTACCTGGACGTGGCACGTTTAGTTCAAACTTGAGGTTTCCCACAGCTTTTCCTTTGCCACCTTTCCGGTCTTTCGTCTGCGCCGTCACAGGTTTAATACACTGCGGTACGTGTGTGTACGTTTTGGGTGTGTATTGTATATGTGTGTATTGTATTGTATTGTTTGTATGTGTGTTTACCTCTAGTTGTGTGGCTCTTTTTGGTATTTCTGCAGCCATCACATTTTAATTCTGCAGTGGAAGCTGAGTGATGGCTCCGAATAACGACATGGCTAAACCTAACTCTCGTCTGAATGAAAATCTGATGTTCGTTTGTGGTTTTGATGCCTGCTGGAATGACACGGCGACAATAATAGCTGCATCTGCGGCAGGTCGCTGCTCCCGTTTTCGCGATACTTTGGTCATTATTTCACCAGTGGCGAAACTGACCTGTGAAAAAGCCATGCCAAGAATCAAATCCAGACAACATCCTGATTCGTTCTGTTCGTTTAATGCACCTGCTTGAAGTAGCAGGAAATTTCAGAACTTCCTGGTGTTGTGACCAACGGGCTCATTTGGCAAGCTGGGGCATAATTCAATTTTGGAAGTGAGGCGATGGGCATCAGATGATGTGGCACACATAGCATTTCACTTAAAATTTAGGGACTGAATTCCTAATAAGCACCGTGCCATCTATTTTGGAATATGCCTTGCACAGAGCTTTACGGGAGCATTTGTCAGGCAGAGGTACAAGAATGGCAAACTCTAAGCCTTTTATTTTAAATTAGTTGGTGGGATTGGATGCTAATGGGAGTGAAAGCACAGGCCTCATGCTGTTATAGCCAGCACTCCCAGACAGCCTGGCCTGCCACCTTTCTCCACTGGCGTTTTGCGTCTCTGCAGGGCCTCCTACCTGAAGGGCAACAGCAAAGGGAAGTTGCTGAGGACAAGATGCATCTCCCATCGGAAGAGCCGTGGGCTGACTCCAATGGCTGAGAGGGATGCTGTGGACTGTCCTCACAGATGCATCTGCAATTGGGTGGACAGTCTGGTACTCATCCCTCACAATAACTGCAGCGACAGCCAGCCCACTGCTGCCCAGCGACGCAAAGCCGCAGAAGGACGGAAAACATCTCACCTCACCGACGTTTCCGCCAAGTGCTTACACAGCTCCTTCCTGCCAGCGGCTTCCTCAGGACACAGCAGCAGCCCCTGGTCCCTGAATTGCCTGGCCAAGAGACACATGTGCCTCTGCCAGCAGGCCAGCATTTCATCCACCAACCCAAATCCTGCAAATCCGTCCAAATGCTACAGAAAGCAGAAAAGCCACTAAATATATTCGGGTCCAAATTAACTCATTTCACACAGTCAGAAAAGTTTTCAGAGGTTCCTTGGGTTTATCTAAGCCAGGACTCATTTTTAAAAAGGGAAAACGGGACCTTATTAACTGACAGCGTCAGAAGGCACCGTACTGGTTTGCGGCAGAAGCGGGTCTGGCATTCATGTCTCCAATCCTTACAATGTGTTTGTTTTCTGGGTTTCCTGAGGAAAGCTCGGAAAATTAGCTCAAATTAGCTCTGCCTCTAGACTCTGAACCCTCTGAGAACATCTATCTCGTCCTCCCTGGCCCTTGCACAGGGCCAGTTACACTCTTGTTTATTTAGAAGCGATTTGTGTGCCTCCCCAAATGCTGGACACTGTCAGTGTGCTAAATCCATAGCAGTGACCAAGGCAGGCCCGGTCCCTGCCCGCACTGAGTCCACGCTCTGCAATAGTATTCGATGAATAATCTTTGTACGACTGTACATAGGTGACTTTTTTACCTGACTACAGTATCGGCAAACTACCATATTTTGGTATCTGTTGACACATTGACAAAATAAAAACAAAACAAAACTCGAAGGAGAAAATATTTAAATCCATTGGTTTAATCCAGTCTGTCCTTAGTTATTCTTAAAAATTGAGGTTGCTATGCCACCAAGGATGCTACATAACAAAAGACTGTCATAGCTGGTTTTTAAATGTTTATTATTGAACTTGATTGTTTTTAGAATGGCATTGTTTTACGGATAGTATAGCATTCCTCTGCAATGATGTCGGCTAGGAATATAGGCAGTGGTAACTCAGAAGCTTGCTGACTGCCAGGTAAAGGCAACCTGGTATTAAAAATAAAAACAATTAAACATGGGTGGACTGGAGAATTGAATGTCCTTATTTGCACTCAGTAATAGTTTTGAATTTAGTTCAGTAATTCCTATCTGCTAAAGGATATGTCCAGGCAAGTGAGTCGTCTAAATGGATCCCAAGGGTCAGGCCCAGAGTCCCTTGCTCTTCCATTGTGCAGTCTGTCGGCCTTCTCCACCCAGAGCAGGAACTGGATTGGCAGGAGCACAGTTTGATTGGCTGTGGTTGGAAGCAGGGAGCGGGGAGTGGGCCATATTTGCATATTAGCGTGATTAGATACAGGTGCATGTAGGCTTTGTACGCAGTGCGCTTTACAACGAAATGTGTGTCTCTATTGGATGGTGGTTGGAACACACAACAGAAAGAGCAGAAGCATCCCAGGATCCTATAAACTAGCCGGGACACAGCCCTGCTGTGCTCATTGCTTGAGCAGATTCCAATGGATTCCAGGGAATTCGCTTGTACTCAACATGGAGATGACAGACTCTACCTTTCCATATGAATAATTTAACAGTACGTTTCAGGATTGTTCCTTATTTACTTGATGGACTTAAAATGGATATCTAGAATTGGCCCAAAGAAAGTCATTGAGGAGACGTTTGTCTTACAAAGCTTTCCTACTGTTTCTCCAGGGTCTGCCCCAAGTCCAGTAGGAGTTGCCTGTCCTTCCTCATGCCCAGTGGCAGCTAACCGAGCTGAGACATTGAGTGTGTTGACAGGAATAGTGGTCATAGCAGGATGCTGATGAGTAAGTGTACTGCCCCCTCCTGGCTAGCATATTTACACCTGGAGAAGATTCTCTGGTGCCAGCTCTCTCACTAGAAGATATTACTCTAATGGGGGTTATTTCTGGGATTGTGACTGGATGCCCTTCTCAGTCTTCAAATCACACTCCAAAGATAGCTGCAAACTCTTCGACACATAGGGGCAACTCCATATGCAGCAAACGAATCACTCCAATGATGGTCGATAACGTGTGTGTGCGTGTGCATGTGTTTCTTGAGAAGATACAACTGACAAAGTTTTGATTTTAAAAATCCTGCTTGTGAAGTGATCCTTTTCTCCAAGGCTTTGGTGGGATTGCCACTGCTCATGGAACTGGGGAGAGAACTTTCTGGGTCTCCCTCCATGTACTGATGCAATGCTCAAGCCTTCTACATTGTGATCCTGCTGAGGGCAAGGTGCTTGGAAGAGATGAGCTTCAGGCATGAGTAGCTATTTTCTCCAGGAAAACAGGGCAGAAGAAGCACCAACCCTTGTTTTCTGGGACTTGCTCCCTGTCCCAATCTGTTCCTCCACTTAACACGAAGGGTCAAGGCTTTTGGGGGGCTTCAAGCATGGCATCAGGCCTGATAATGCATTCACCTGCAGAGCCATGGTGTAGGTGGTCAGGGAAGCAGCCGCCCCTCCTCTCCATCCATAAGTACACCTACTTGACTTCTCACCCTTCTGCCCTTTCCACAAAGCTGAATGCATTGGTCAGCCGGTCCCAGGGAAATGACTCTAGAAAGTGGGCTTGCGAGCTTCTCCATTAGGAGTATATTCTATGGGTAAGTTACTTAGGAAACTGCCAACTCCTCTTTATGCTTGTTTTATAAATTTCTGAGAAGAAACAGCTGTCCGTATTCTCTGTCCTAAATGCGAGAGCCAATGGCCTTATGAAGGGGGTCTTCTGTGGACAAGTAAATTGCACATGGCAATTTGGGGCAGCATTTTCTTATATTTCTGCTAGTTCTCTGAGTTCTCAGATAAATTGCAGAACCCTGAAATTATGGAGAAATAGAAAATAGCATGAATCAACTTTTCTCTGTAGGGTGCATTAAAAAATACCCACCACAATTTAAGCAAACAGGCAAAAACCTCTGGTGAAGTATTTAGAAGAGTCATTGTAACCCCATCTAAGAGATGCTGGAGGTCATTGTCCAGGCATAAAGAATACATTTCAGTAAATAATTAAAATCGTCTTCTCCCTGGAATTACAGCTGTTGTGCAAATATGAGTCCCTCCTTCTATTTTGTCCTTGTTGAGTAATCAATTCTGACTGACATAATCCTTATGAGAACATTATTTGGTAATCCTTCAATCATTTCCTTAAACAACATCAAAAACTTTTCTTAAAGTATCTGACTTAACCGATAAACAAAGAAATTCAACAAAGAAATGACATGCCATTTGAGGTATTGACTAAGTAAACATTTAAAATGTTAACACTTGGGGCCAGCCCGGTGGTGTAGTGATTGGGTTCATGTGCTCTGTTTTGGCGGCCTGGGGTTTGCTGGTTCAGATCTTGGGTGTGGACCTACACATTGCTCAAGCCATGCTGTGGCAGCATCCCACGTAGAAGAACTAGAAGGACTCATGACTAGGCTACACAATTATGTACTGGGGCTTTGGGTAGAAAAAAAAAGAAAGAGGAAGACTGGCAACAGCTGTTAGCTCATGGCCAATCTTCCTCACCAAAAACATTAAAAAAAAAACCCCCAAAATAACTTCAAAAAATAAATAAATAAAAGATTAACACTCAGGGTTGGTAAAGATGTAGTGAAATGAGAACACTCATTAAATACTTGTACATCTATAAATTGGTTCAATTTTAAAGAGAGCAATCTGTAAATAATACATCTTTTAAAATATTTAATAAAGCAAAAGTCATACATTTTGCACTAGCTTGTCATTTAAGAATCTGTCCTAAGGGAATAATTAGAGATGACAAAAGTGAAAGTTCAAGACTATTTTTTGAAGAATTATTTTCAATAGTGAAGAAGTGGAGACTTGCCGAGGAATGCAACTTCTTCAGTGTACAGAATGGAAGTTGATTAGAGCCATGATGACCAAGGATGTTTGTGAAAATAAGTTTCCAGGTTTCTCCTTTCTAGAATCTGATTCAGAACCCTCCTTCTTCCATCTCTGATCACTTTCTGTTTTAGTGAGGCTCTTTAAGATTTCAGGAAATAATGACATACTAGGGTCACTTCAGATGATGGGCATTGATTGTAAGGGGAGGAAAGAAGCACAGGAAACAATTCAGGGGACAAGAGTAGGTCTAGCCTGTCATCGCTGTGCCCCAGCGCCTCTTTGTCTCTGTGTCTATGTGACTGTCTTTTCCCAGTCTTTGGGATTATAAGAGACGGGAGTCATTGGGATCCCATGGACTTAAGGACAAAAGCTATCACAGCCAGGAGGTGGTCTCCTTTTCACTCAGGCCTAATGGACGGGACTGCAGGCACATGCATCAGAGCTGACTGTTTCAGGCTTTTAGCAGCCTACTGTTCTGTGCTTATCAATAAAGAGATCTGTGGCCCATTGCTCATCATCTTTATTCTGTTATTAAAGGGTATGGCCATTAAGATATGATTTCTGGATGATTCTAGCATAGGTCAATGAGTTTTACAAACTTTTCAGTTGGAGGTTTTTCACAAATTAGTGTCATATTCTGACCCTAGCATTCAGGTTCTACAAATACATACAGAAAAGTACACAAATCATAAGTGCCCAGCTTGATGGATTTTTCCAAAGTGAAAATACCCATGTAACCATTAGATCAAACAAACAAACAAAAAAGAATATTATTAGAACCTCAGAGTCTCTCTCCTGCCCCCTCTCCATCATTACCTGCCCAAATTACCCACTATTTTGACATCTAGCACCATGATATGTTGGCTTTGCCCATTTTTGAACTTAATGTAAATGGAATCATATAATATGTAGTCTTTTTTTTTGTTTGGCTTGCTTTACTCAGCCCTAAGTTTCTGAGATTCATTCATATTGTGGTGTGTAGCTGTGGTTTCTTTTCATTAGTTTATTATGGTAATAATCCACAACTTATTTATACATTTTATTGTTGATGAACATTTGAGTTATTTCCAACTTTAGGCTATTTTCAACTTTTGGAATAGTGTTGCTGTGAACATTCTAAACTTTCTTTCTGTATAAGTGGGTACACGTTCCTGTGGGGCATAGTCTCAGGAGTGGAATTGCTGGATCATAGATTATACCTACAACCAATCAAACTTAGCTGATATGGTCTAACGATTTTCTAAAGTGGTAAATCAATTTACGTTTTCTCCAGAAGTGCATGAGAGTTTCAGTTGCTCCACATCCATGCTCCACACTCAGAATTCCCAGTTTCAAAACAATTTGTCATTATGGTGGGTGTATATATTATCACATTGTGGTTTTAATTAGTAGTTTCCTGATGAATAATGAGGTTGAGAACCTTAACTGTTTATTTGCCACTTGGCTTTCCTTATTTTATGAAGCACTTATTCAAGTCTTTTGTCCACTTTCTAGAAATTTGGGTTGTTTTTCTTTTTTCTTGTAGAGTTGCGGGAGCTCTTTATATATTTTGGATTTTTTTTATGGTGGTCATAATAGTTTATAACATTGTGAAATTTCAGTTGTACATTATTACTTCTCAGTCACCATGTAAGTTCTCCCCTTCACGGCTTATACCCACCCCCCACGCCAGTTCCCCTCTCGTAACCACTAATCTGTTCTCTTTGTCTGTGTGCTTGTTTATCTTCCACATATGAGTGAAATCATACAGGGTTTGTCTTTCTCTGTCTCTCTTATTTTGCTTAACATAATGCCCTCAAGGTCCATCCATGTTGTTGCAAATGGGACGATATTGTTTTGTTTTTATAGCTGAGTAGTATTCCATTGTATATATATACCACATCTTCTTTTGGATATAAGTCCTTTGTCAAATGTGTTAATTGGAAATATTTTCTCTCTACTTTTAGGATGGGTGTCTTCAGATGAACAGTTGTTCTTAATTTCAGTGGGGTCCAAATTGCTAATATTTTCTTTTATGCTCCATCTAAGAAATCTCTGCTTCTCCAAAATCAAGATGCTCTTCTATGTTATCTTCTAGTGGTTTTATTGTTTTAACTTTTCTATTTATCTCTAAAATCAACTGGAACTGACTTATGCGGATGACGTGTGGTAGCTCTCGAGTCCATTTTTCCGTAGAGATATTCAGTCGACTTGAATTCTGCTTACTCTTGGCTTATTTGTGTTGCGGTTTTTACTTCCAGCTGCTGCACTTCTCAGTCACTCTCCTGCATCCATTTTGAACTTGTTTCTCTCTACCATACATTTAAAGTCCCTGCAAGAGACTCTGCTTGGGTCTGTCAGGCACCACCCCTGAATAAAGCATCATTTGGGCAGATTTTTATTACCGGGTGGTAAGTCTTGCCACGGATGTGACAAATGAGCTACAGTAATGTAGATAGAAGAAGCTGGATGAGGAGTGGCTGGGAATTCTCTGTAATATCTCTGTGATTTTTCTGTAAATATACAACTATCCTAAAATTAAAAGTTCATTAAAAAAATTCTGCCTCTCTAAAAGAATTCAAAAGAATCAAGCCAGCATCTGGGTTCAAGTGGGTCCTTGATTTTTGTGCTTGTTCTTCAGTTAAAAGCCTTGAAGTTGAAGTTAGATATACATCTATTTTTTTCTTTAAGATTTTAATTTTTTCCTTTTTCTCCCCAAAGCCCCCTGGTACATAGCTGTATATTCTTAGTTGTGGGTCCTTCTAGTTGTGGCATGTGGGACGCCACCTCAGCATGGTTGGATGAGTGGTGCCATGTCCGCTCCCAGGATTCGAACCAACGAAACACTGGGCCGCCTGCAGCGGAGTGCGAGAACTTAACCACTCGGCCACAGGCCGGCCCCAGGAATACATCTATTTTTAAGGTTCATTTTCTTCCCTAGTGAAGAATGGTCTTTCACTCCCCCATACAGCATCCGTGAAGTGATGATCAAGTCTTAATATATGGTACAGACAAACCACTGTCACTCATTCAGGACAATGTTCCCGCTGTGTTGCAGAATCACAATCATGATCTCTGTTCAGCAGCTGTGATTAAGAAACCCTTTGAGGGGGCCAGCCCAGTGGCGCAGGGGTTAATTTCACATGTGCTGCTTCTCGGCGTAGTGGGATTCACTGGTTTGTGATCCCGGGTGCGGACATGGCACCTCTTGGCATGCCGTGCTGTGGTAGGCATCCCACATATAAAGAGTAGAGGAAGATGGGCATGGATGTTAGCTCAGGGCCAGGCTTCCTCAGCAAAAAAGAGGAGGATTGGCAGTAGTTAGCTCAGGGCTAAGCTTCCTCAAAAAAAAAAAAAAACCCTGTGGGGTTGATCATAGAGCCGACAAGGCTAACTTCTTCCCACAGTCATCCTGAGTTAGAGGTTTATTTCAACCATGGCCCACAGCTTCCTTATCAAAATATAATTCTATCCAGGTAGTCCTGATAGTGCTCAGCTTCCTGACACAGGTGCTTTCTCCAATAGTTAATGAGGATCTTGTTCAGCAATTTAATGTTTGTCGAGTTCTTATATTGTGGTAGGCACTAGCCTGTATCTTAAGTGTCCAGTCAAAGAGCATGCCAAGGATGGCCAAGATATAAGCTCTCTGAGGACAACCACATTGTAATCCCTAAATGCCTAGAATGTACCAGGTCTTAAAAACACTCCATGGGGAGACATCCATGATATAGAGATGGCTGCACCATGAGGTGGGAAAAGCAAGGGCTTTGGACTTGGATAGATCTGGCTTTCAGCCCTAGCTCTTACACGTACTTGTCCCTGGGCAAGTTACTTACACCCTCTGAGTCTCAGTTGTCTTACGTGGAAATGAGGGTCCTAGTGTCTCCCTGGGGCTACTGCTGCCTGGATTGGAGAGTGTATGGGACGTGCCAAGTACATCATAACCTTTCAGGAAGTGGTTCCTTAAGATTATTTCCTGATAGACCAAGAGCTGTGTTAGGGGTTTATGCAGATGACTAAAACATAACTTTAAAAAAACTAGTGTCTTCTGAAGGAGCTCCTGATTTAGGTGGCAAAGACAGTCAGGCAAAAGAATAATGACCATTCAGTGAATTCAGTGGAGAAAGCAACCAGCTCTGAGTGGCTTCTCAATGCCACCTTAAATTAAGTCACTCTTATTACAGTAGGCATGACTGAAGGGGGAAATATAGTAATATATTATCACCCATTAATAATTGAACATGGATTCAGCTGTTTGAGCAAAGAGCTGCTATCATAAATTTATGACCCTGGGACAAAGGACTCAAGATAGGTGTTCAGTCTAAAGACGTGTCTGAACTATATCCCAAAAGGTGTGTCCCAAAGAAGACACTGCCCCTTGCTGCTGCCTCTCAGGCAAGGAACGGAAAGAGGCTGAGGAGAAGGGTGTGTGAGATTTTTATTCTTTAATTCCTTCAACAAATATGTATCAGGCTCCTCCTATCTGTGCACTTGGCACTGAGTCAGACAGTGAGTATTCATCCGCAATCAATATACTGATCAGGTCAGACAGTGTCCCCACTTACATTAATAAATAGACAGACAGTAAGGAGTGTTATGAAAATCGCCTAAGATAAACTGTGCCTGGCTTAAAGACTTTCTGCTATCAACCGAGAGGATGCTGAGCAAATATTGACAGAGTGCTCTCAGCCACGAATCTAGAATGAATGGGCTTGGATAATGGCACCCACTGAATAGCTTGCTTGAACCTCCTGAATGAATGGGCCTTCCCCGAAGGCTGTGGAATTTGATGGAAACCGCAATGGACCTGGAGTCAAAAAGGATATTTAACATGCTGTCCATTTGCCACCTTAGAGCTGAGTTTCCAAAGCTAAAGCACCAGGAACTGTCAAATAAATCATTCAGATTACTTTCCCTTCCCTCAGCACTCTACTCTTCTCTCATGCTCTCTTTCCTCCTGATCCACGATCAGCTCTGCTTAAATTTTTTAGAAAAACTACCTAACTTTTCCTTTTCCTTTGACTACAGAAATGTGGTCCATCAGACTTAACCAGTTTCTAGAACAATTTCTTCTGTCTGTTCACTCAGTAAGTAGTTCTGGCTGAAAAGGCTCAACTATTCTATATCATCCATCAGTGTTTGGGGCAACTAAACTTTAGGCAGAAATCTGAGGTCCTAATCAACATTTAAGTAAATAATGTTGTTGCTGTTTTAATATGGAAAATAAATATCAGCCTATAAAAGTTAGTTCTGTTATTAACTACTAGTTATAGGAAATCACCTAAAATTTGTTGCATTAGTATTTTCACACCCACACACTAGAACGCAGAAGCAACGAGTCTTTTCTCAAATTGTCGCTCGGTATATTACTTTGATCCTTTAGAATATCAACTAGCCTTCTACAGTGATTTTATGATACAGATTTTCTTAAACATTTAATAAGCCACGGTTAAGAGTTTTGGATAAACACAACCAATTGTTAGAGGAAAAAGATCTGGTTCCTAGTCTTTAAAGAAACTCAGCCTCAGTTCCCCGTCATGATTATTCAGTCCCTTTATAACCACAAAATTCTATTATTTCTAATACATGGTGACCTGCTAAAAATCAATTGAGTTAAATAGAATAAAATCTAACAAATTTCTTCAAACAAAGCCAAAGGAAAAAAGAAGAAAAAATATTGCTATAGATCAATTTTAAAAGTTTAACACCACCTGCCAATTTCAGAAAATTTACTTATGATTCTTACGTATTTTTTCTTAAATATATTGTTATATTTTTTCTTCTTAATTTCAGGAGAGTCATATTACACTTGTGATGATAATAATTATTTTAAACTATTAATTTGCCAAGATGTAACACAAACTCTTTAAAAGGTATAAAGAACTTTATTTAACAAGAAGAAACTTCCAGCAATGAGAATGTGCCCATAAAAACTAAGATCAATTGTTTCCCATCACATAACATTCCACTGGTTTCAGTTCAAATGCCTAATGTTATTATGAGTCACCAAAGCAAATATTTTTTTATTGCAAAATCTGCATAATAACACTCTTAATTATCTTCATTCCAATGACTTTTAAATTGTTGATTTACCTCCAACATTTCCCAGTCTATTTCGGTCTTAACTTTTTAAATTCTCATAAATTGTAAAATTTCTCCAGGAAACATAGAAAGCAAAAGTTTAAAACTTTTAAGTCACCTAGGTGAGACAGATAAATACATTAATTTTTTGATTCTTACAGCAGTTTTGTAACTCTCATTCAAACTCCATAATCCAGTGATACTGCTAGAAGTGTGTAGCTGTAATGTGTGTGTCTGCCTATGTTTGTAAGTGTGTATAAAACATAGAAATTCATCAGATATTTCAAACCACTCTAGTCTTATAAGTAAATTTGTAACATCTTGTGCCAAGTAGTGATTTTTCCTTCAAAGCCCTCCAGGTCCTCACAGGTCTTGTTAAAATCGGTGCAGTCACATTCAAAGAGATCTTCAGCAGAAGAAAGTGGCTAGATGTTCTCTCTTTCTGAGCACCATAAAATAGGACAAAATGCACTTGGGAGTTAGATTTTAAGCAACAGAAAAGAATTTTTCAGGAATGCCAAGAAAGAGTTAACTAATGTCTACTTATTTTAACGTAAGGGAGAGAGCAGCAGGGACGAGGCGCTGGGCAGTAATTTTCTTGTGTATTTTTATGTGTTTGAGGGGTAGGAATTTGGGACGTGGCAGGGAGTAGGGGAGGGTAAGCATGGCAGATGCATGGGAAGAATATTCTGGAGGATGTGCGTCTCCATCCTGCTGTTGCACCCCGTCCTATCTGCTGGGTTCAGTGGGAAGGAGGTGGCAGAGGCTATTGTAGGAAAAGGGGTCCTCCTTTACCTGGGCCAGACCTTGCATGGAATCGGGGAGTAAGAGGGTCCAGTTAGCCTGTTCTCTCCTTGTAGATCCCAAAAATAGATGAAGGGCCACACTTTTAAAAATCGTATCTGGAAAAGGAAGCTGAGTTCTCCCGTTTCTGCCTCAGCTAATTGTACCCAGCCCTGTTCCCGAGGCTCGCTTCCTTTGCTATTTCCCAGAGCGCTTGTTCACAGCTCTATTTTACGGGAGCACACCTGTTTGCATATTTGTTTCTCTGCACCACTGTGAGGCCCTTGAAGACAAAGATGGGTCTTCCTATTAGAGCAGACAGCATAGGAGATGTTCTATGTGTGTGTGCGTGTGTGTGTGTGTGTACATACACACTTATAAACACACATCATATATACACACATAAAATGAAGTCACTGAGACTCTACAAACATTGATTTTTCTTATCTAGGTTAGTGATGCTGCTGCTGCTGATAATATAATAATGTTGATGTGTATTTATCACTTTCTATGAGCCAGGCACAGTAGTGAATATTTTACGAATATTATCTCATTCATCTCAACTCAGTTAGAGTACTGTTATTGTTCCCGTTTTAGAGATGAGTAGACTGAATCTAGCAGAGGTTAGGGAATTTCCCAAAGGTCACACTCTAGGGAATTAATCCACAGCAGGATCAGTTATAGGCATGTGGGAGCCTTTCTTCTATGCCTTCTCTGTAATTCACACGTTCCCAGCAGTGGCCTCCAAATCTAGTGCTAGGACGCTATGAGACATGATTATCTCACTTGACCATCAGATTGATGACTTCCTCTGAGAGTGGTAGAAAGTTAAGTGCAAACGCCCAGGCTTCCTAAAGAAGGCATGTTAGGAGGGGTGCCAGTGAGGGGAGGCGGCTCTGAGGTCAGCCTCTCTCCCTCCCATGGACCTTCTCTGACCAGCAGCACGCATGCTTGTATGCATTTGTATCTTGCCTTGTTTCCAAAGGGATCCAGTGCAACTTAAGAATTTTCCAACTATACAACAAAATAAAGGAAAATGTACTTAGATGAGAAATAAAAAGTTAGGAGCTAGGAATAAGGCTAATATGAATATATTTATTTTAAAATTCTGTGTACTTGCTAATGTGGGCCCTAAATTTAGCTCAAATCTTCCTGTAAGTTCCAAAGTGAGTGGGAACCCTGACCAGTTGCATGATTTACAGCGTTCATAGTAAAAACCAACCAATTATTTCTGATATTAAAGGCAGGGAAAAAATCCTATCTAGGAAAACTGTTTTCTGTGCAGTGTAATGGACAATATCCTCGCCAATATCTTTGCAATAGACACAGCATGAGTCTCATCAGGGTCTTTTTTTAATTCAGTGACTGAATAAAAGGCCATTTTCTACTGTTCACAGTTTTGCCAAGAAAGTTCCTCCTGGCAGCACTAAGATTCTTACTAGGAAGAAAGAAATTGAATCTGCACTAACATCCAAAACAGAACTATTTGGCCTCACATTTCTGCCTCCTATTGCCTGAACCTAAATATGAACTTACCACAATGCCTGAGCCACTGAGGCCATGGGCTTCCCCATCCCTCCCACTTCCAGGGGCCGCACAAGACTCTTCGGGGCCTGAAATGTGCCCCTTCCCTTCTCAGCAGTGGTCCTGTAGTGGGGGTGGGTCACTGTCCTATGAAGAGTGCTCCATTCCCTGATGTTGTCTTCTTGCTGCTCCACCAATAACTGGAAGAGAACTGGGAGCGAATCAGTGTAATGGCATAATGCGCCAGCGTCCCTCCAGACAGGCCCGCAAGAACTCAGTTTATTTTGCTTTGCTATCTTCCAGATTATAGGGTACCCTGCTCTGCTCTGTGATCTGTTGGAATATGGTTTATAGTTTGGTCATACCATCTCCTCTTCCTAAACTCATTTTCATTCAAACTTTGAATGCTATGCAGTGGGCTTAGAACTGGATGACTGGGGTTCACATCCTGGTATTGCCAGTTCCTTTGTCCCTCTGTGGAATACGGTGGCCTTAACTCCTTGCTCCCAGATTCAATACGCCGAGGTATAAAATGATGCAAATGAGTAGAAACAACCAGCACAGTCCCTGGTACAGAGTGGGAGCACAATAAATGTTTCTGAAAGAACAACTTTAAGGGTGAGTTTTTCTCCTCTCATCCCTACCTTATGTATGCATGCATGCACAGTTGCACGCACCCAACAGAGTATACGCGTAGCACTGATGCTCTTGCATTGGGATATTTGCCAGCAAGTTCAGGCTACCAATGTACCTGATGAGAGCTCTCAGGACAGAGGGCAGAGTGCATGAAAATCATTTGCCATAAAATAGCATCTGAGAATAGAATCCGAGTGCACTTGCGCATTTTTGTGGCCTGATTTTCAAACCCTAACTATATTGAATCTTGATGTCAAGAGGAAGAACAGTTTCACAATTAAAATTATAGTTCAAGTTGCTACTATTAAGTTATTAACTTTTATATTTTAAAATTATAGAATAAATATAGCCTTGAAACTATCTAAACCACAGCACTGTACTTCAAAGGCCAATCTATGGGAAAAGTCATGCTGAGGATCATTTTTATTAGTTTTATATACTCCAAACTTTTATAAACATATTTAATAATATAACTTACAAGCCGAAACCAAACAACTAAACACACTATAAAAACAGCCCTCTCCCTCTCTCTCTCAGAAAACTATATAACATTGTGTATGTGTATGGATAAGTTTCATTTTTTTAAATAAGTATAAATTACTAAATCCTAAAAGTTGGTATTTTCATTTACCTTCAAATTACAAGTAAATTGAGATTTGATTTTCTTGAGTGGAAACTGGCTCAGCTTTTAACCTTTGAAGACTTCACAATATAATATAATAAATGCAAACTAGGTTGAACCTGAAGTTTTTTATTGTTTTATTAGAATTTTTGTTAACTAAAAAATATAGGGCTGACATCACCTTTTCATTAAAGCAAATATTTTTTAATAATATTCTTCTGATTGTAAAAGGTACACATATTCTTTACAGAAAATGGAGAAAGTGCGGAGAAGTAGAGTTTTCCAAGGATAACTCATAAACTGTGGTCATGCGAGACGCACAGAGTTTGGATACATTCTTTTAAAGTACAATAGTTTATTAAAATTCCTAAATTTTTTGGCTTTTCCATGAATGACCCTGGCTTGGACATGCAAATACTCTGGCTGCCAACATTATTTTTTAATGTTTTGTTCATTTGTCTTTTTAAGACTATCTATGTACTTCTCTTGGCTAATTTTATTTTCCAGACTTTAAATAGTATTGCATTTGCTTTCACGGTCTTTATGAAACTAACATAACTTTCATTAGTCAATGCTCCATTGGTGTCTCTTTCTTGCTATTCTTCTGAATTTTTCAGCATTCCACAAAAGTGTGATACATACAATATAATTTTAGTTGCCATGTAAGCCTAGTAATGGTGGTAGAATAGGTGTTAACTCTTAACGAACATTTACCGGGTACTTGACACCTTGCATTACTGCAATGGCATTTAATCTTCCCAATAGTTCTTTGGGGGCGAGTGTAACCCTGTTATCCCAATATTGCAGATGGGAAAACTGAGGCTTCAAGAAATTAAGTAACTTACTCATACATTTTTTGGATATATTGTGAAGCAGGCTAAATAGGACTTCTTAGTGGATATGATGCAGGGTGTGAAAAAAGGGGGAATCAGGATGATTCCTGATTTTTAGCTTGAGCAACTGGAAGAATGGAGTTGCTCTCCTTTGAATGAATGACTGAATGCAATCAAAATAGCAAGAAAGATGTTGAACTGGAGACATACTTGAAAAGGTGAAGGAGACAGTAGTCCCTCTGTGAGTGAATTGAATTAATAAAGTCTAAACATCTTGTCCTGGGTGATTTGAAGACGTGAATAAGACAGAGCGAATGGTGCAACAAAAGTCCTCATCATTCTAAACAAACCCTGCAAATTGCTGGAAGTTGTGTACAGGAAATACTTCAACGTAGCCGATAGCATTTCCTTTAAATTGCAGAATAACAAGATTGATATCTATTCTGTTCAGTAAGATACTATCACAGTTGTTAACACTTAGTGATATCCTTCATCTTGATTTGGAGAAATACAAACGATCAACAATTGCAATGATTCCGTGTGAAGCCTCCAGTCCTTTAAATATTTTCTTTTATCCTTAAAATGAAGAGAAGATAAAGAACTTGCAAGCCCTTAGATCTCAAGATGCCTGGCGTTTCCCAAGGAGGTAGGCCCCATCTCTGCTCATCTGGATAAGCCTACCTAACCCATTCTCAGAGCCAATTGATGAATCCAGTGCCTCGTATTTGCTAGCCTACTGTCTCCCTTCCACTTCTGTGCAATTATGTTTTTTCAGTGTTTTATGTTGCATGACTTTACCTTGTAAATAGTTCTACGCTAAATGCTATAATTAGTTTAATAGCACTTTGACTACATTATATTTGAGGGTGTGCCCTTTTGCATCTTTTGGAGTCATGCCAAGGAGCCTCTGGATAGAGGGAAACTTGTCAGATCCCCCCTAACAGATTAATTGAGGGATAGGAGGGTAAGGAAGGGGTGTAACCTTGAAATATAACTCAAAAAACTTATCACAGATGTAGTATTTCTCTCCAAGACATACCACCAACTGGTTCCCCAGTTATGGAAGGCAAACCAAGAGGTCCCTGGCAGGGCAAAGCCCATGTTGCCATGTTCTCATTGGAGACCTAAGGAAAGGGGCAAGTGGGAAGTCTGAGGCTTCCACAAATGAAGCTCCAGGATATCCCCTCTCCCCTCCAAGCTGTTGGGAAAGGGGTCTTCAGTCCTGTCGTAGCTTTCGGGTCCCTGGGATAAATCATTTCCATTTCCATCCCTGGCAGGAGAGGTCTGTGATGCTGGCAGGGAAATGGGAGCTACAGAGGAGCTGAGCTGATTTTAGTACTGCTCTCTTAAGAAACTTCATTACAAAGCTGCAGAGGTTCACAGAAGCCACTCTGGTAGAGCGGTTTTCCCTTTGGGGCATGTTCTAGAAGGAATTGGTGGAAGGAAATCCTCATGAATGTCCAAATTCAATAGATCTGCCAGCCATTACTCAGGTTTATCTCTCACACCAGTCAGTGCATCATTCCCTCTGAATCTGCCCCTTGATAAAATGTGTTTGACTGGTGATGTGTTTTCACCTAAGGAGATACTCTGATTTAACACACATCTTCCTGTAAATCACCATATCTTCATTTTTATGGTTTCCATGGTGCCCTATTTACAGTCTAAACTTTGAAATAAATTCACACACGTAAGAAGGGTCTGTCTAGCATGTGAAATCTATTTGGCATAAATGTCACTCAGAGAGGAGGTGAGGCTGTCCCTATGGCTTCATTTGATCAAAACTGGAAAATAAGTCTTCCAGGGTCAGTCTTCACCTTTGGAGCCCTCAAACTTGTAAGATTTCAGTTTGGTAATCTTGCAGCTGTGACAGGAGAGATGGTGCGGGCTTCTGCATGAGACCCAGATAGAGACTTTGAAAACCGAAATCTACCTGTGACTCATTCATTCATCCATTCATTTGTATGCACATGTATTCATTCTACAAATATTTATGGAGTGTCTACAGTGCCAGCACCAGGGAGATTAGAGACCACCCTCCCCCCCCCCCCGTCCCCTTCACCACCCCCCAGATCTTGAGCCCGCAGACGGTTTCTGGGGTAGTGAAGTGGAGAGTCACATGATCTCATCAACTTTTGACAGCTATAAAATGGAAATAATGTTTATTTGTTAGCAAGCAAGAAACACTTTTAAGTGAACAAAATGTGTTTTCGCTTCCTGCAGCTTCTCCGTTCTGAACGCTCCCATCTTTTCCGGCCTAAGGTAGGTCCTGATATCTGTGGAAGTTATGTGGTCATTAAACTAAATCAGCCAGAGTCACAGCTTCGGTTACAAAGATGGTATTAATAAAAACATTACCATATGATTATTAAAACAAGAACCATAAAAGCTAGCCCTCTGGCGTTCAATTTTGCTCATGCACATCACAGCTTGAAATAAATTGTTGAAAGTTAACAATGTTGAAAAATTAATAATGCTGTGCTTTAAATACAACTCTTTAAAAATCTTGTACTAAATGTCCCTGGGTGATTGTACCCGAAAAGAACAGTGTACACCGATAGAGCCTTTAAAGGATGTAATAATGCAGTACGCTATATTGGCAAAACTAATCAATTTAAGTTGTAAAGTATGCCTACAGGAAGTTGTAAAGTACGCTTTCTTTGAGAATCCATTCTGTACAAAAACAGGGGCAGTGGGGCCCACCCCGTGGCCGAGTGGTTGGGTTTGCACGCTCTGCTTTGGCGGCGCAGGGTTTCTCCGGTTTGGATCCTGCGCACAGACATGGTACCACTCATCAAGCCATGCTGAGGCGGCGTCCTGCATGCCACAGCTAGAAGGACCCACAACTGAAAATACACAACTATGTAGCAGGGGGATTTGGGAGAAAAAAGGAAAAATAAAATCTTTAAAAAAAAAAAAAACAGGGGCGGTGAGTGGTGACGAAGTTCAGAGTCCCCACGATGGAATCTTGGATAGGCTGTCTGCAGCCTTGTAGCTTATGCGCTGAGTCTCCTTACAGTTGAAAAGGACCTGACTCTCCTAAACCACCTGAAATACAGGGGAGAGGGATACTGAAAATTTTAATGAGATATTTTAATACAAAGTTAATAGTTATAAAAATATCATCTAGGCAAGTAGAGAATGAAAAAAGCATGTTAAAATTTCTTACCCACCCCACCTCCCATATCCCTCACTCCAACTCACCAGGATTACCACTGTTAGCCATCTGCATCCTTCCAGAACTTAATCAATGCAAGAAAAAAATGAAATTTAAAATGTCTGAGGATATAAACAAAGCGAAACCTTCCACCTCCTTTGTATTTTAGTTCCATTTGCCAAAAGTAACCACTTCTCTCTTTTGTTTTTGCTCATGCCTACCTCCATAGATCTAGATATCTTGCTGACACCTGTCTTTCTTGACTTGCAACTTGAAGCTATATTAAGTGACTGAGAACTGAGAGGTCACCTGAATGACCTTCTCTTCTCTTTCTCCACCTCCCGTCAACCTCACATGCTTATTTTCAGTTCTATTAATTAATTGTATCAATTAAAATAACATACTTAATCCTCTATTTTTTTACCCATCAGATTTAGACTGTATGTCTTGACCTCCTACCATGTGATTTGGGGAAATTAGAGCCCCTCCCCACCCCTCCACCTTTTTTGCCTCTCTGCCTAAAATGTCCATGGCTTCCATATTCTGTTCTTTATAATTAAGCCTGGGCTTTTCTATAGGTTTATTTTGGTTTATTTATTTTTGTGAGGAAGATTAGCCCTGAGCTAACATTCGACACCAATCCTCTCCTTTTTGCTGAGGAAGACTGGCCCTGAGCTAACATCTGTGCCCATCTTCCTCTACTTTATATGTGGGACGCTAGCCACAGCATGGCTTGCCAAGCAGTGCTGTGGCTGCCCCCGGGATCCGAACCTGCAAACCCTGGGCGCCAAAGCGGAGCACGAACTTAATTGCTATGCCACCAGGCCAATCTTCTATAGGTTTATTTTAAAAACTCAAAACCAACAACCAATGTTATCATCTACTCTTGTATTGAATTTTAAAATTTCGGTCATCATACTTGATGACTCTTCCTTGTTCTTTGGGTTCCTCTTTTGCATAGCAGCCTAATTTTTTTTTTTAATGGATGCAATATCTTTTCAAAGCTCTAAATAGAATTTGTGAAGCTTCTCCTATGTTCACTGAATAAGCTGTGAGGTTGGTTGTTCTCTTTTTCCACCCTGTTCCTTCTTTCTGGTGCCATTGTGTATCGTTGGGTGTCTGGTGGTCCTTCCTGTATCTGTGCAGAGGCTGCTATCTGGCCACCAAAAGCTGCTCTTCTTCTTCCTGGTTCACAACTAAGACTTTGTTTCCCAAATGCACTTGCAGTTAAGTGTTCCAGCCAAGGTAATGAGCCCCTTTCAGGTGGATGCTTTCAAGAGCATGCACATGACTCCTCTATGATCTCATTCCTCTTTCCTGAAGTGTCCAGGCTGAAGTGACTCTGGACACCACGAACTGATGACGGCTGAGCTGCCCTCCCAGAATGACTCGTAAGGAGAGTCATGCACTGACTGGTTGGCAGCTGGATAGTGAAATGAACGTTTACGTTTCTCAAGCCACTGAATTGACTGTTAGGCATCTTGTCACCGCATCTTATCCTACCCTTCCTCATCCAGTATCCTCATAAGGAAGCCTGTGGGGATTGGAAGACTTCTAGATGGGGGTAGTCCTGTTTCCCTCCAGGCCTTTCCCTTAGAAAAAAGGGCTCGCTGTAAGAAATGTGTGTGCCTGTAGGGCACGTAGACTGGCAGGCTCTCTTTAGGGTCTGACGAAGTAGGGAACTGGCAAAAAACCTCTCTTTATTATGCCAAACTAAAGAGCTGTGAACTCTGGATACCCGCAGCCACACTCAGTTCCTTAGATCTCCCGAAGCACTATTTTCTTTAGAGAGCAACCACCTCATTTTACTCTGAGACTAAAGGTCCTTCCCTCACATTTTGGGAGGGGGATTGAGAATAGTGGAGGAGGAAGCAGGCATTTGTATAAATGCCCCAGAAACAATCCTTCAATAAACCACTTCCATTTCTGCCTACTTTTCACTCACTCCTGCTCTCTGCTGCCACCCCTGTGCTGGGAGCTTCTCTGGCTCCCCCACCAAGAACACGTCCCACACCCACTGCTCCTTCAGGAATGAGCTGAGTGGTCCCACTCCACAATGTCACTCCCTATGACTCCTTTGGCTTCCCATCTTTCAGAAAGGCATCACTCTTTTTGGCCTGCTGAGGTTTCTTCCTCTCCTTTCTCTAGAGTTCAATTATTCCCTTTTGTTCTTCTTTGTTGTCATCACCATGATATTTTGGGAGAAAGGAGAGTAAACATTTATATTTAGTCTGCCATCTTGTATCTAGAAGGCAGAACTCATTTTTAGAAATACCGAGACTTTCTGGGGAGAAGGAATCAGAATTTCACTCTTCTCACAGAAGCCTTGGAAATCAGTATTCAAGGAGCAAATTGTCCCGTAATCATACCCATTAGAAAGCAATAGTAACAAGTAACCCAAGAGCCACATGCTTCACTGGCCTGTGTGTACAAATATAACCATCTCAACATGAAGAGCCAAGTTCCCGAAGCTCTAGTCCCTGACCTGCACATGCGGGGAAACCCAATTCCTTGGGGCTCACCCTCCTCCAAATATTTCAGCTAATTTTCAAGAGATATTTTACATGTTTTCTTGAATCAGTATAGTCATTTTTTGCCAAGCCAAGGCTCTGCTTACTGCTGGCCCTGACCAAATAACACCACAGCTGCCTCGAGGCCATTACGGCTGGAATTCAGCCCCTCCTGGCTGACCACTCTGGTCCTAGTGCCAGTTGAGCTGTCATTCCACTACCTCCTTAGAGGGGACGCTTGCCAATTCATGCTGGCTGGCAAGGATCTTGTGAAGTTGGAAGGCAGAAATTTTCAGGAACAGCTATTTTCTCTAACATGAGCCGGCCATGGCACTTCTACATTAGCTTGAGTCGCCATCTTGGTGCTGATTCCCTTTAAGATTCACTATTTAACTGATGATGTTCTTGACTCTCACAGCGCTGAGATTGCTTGGCAGTCTCTTACGAAGGGAGAGGACAGACACTCTTTGTTCAGTTAATCTCCGCTGGTTGAAAAGAGAGAGGGTCAGATGGGAGGTAGGGATCTCATAATGGACAGCTTGGGCCCAGTGCACTGAAGGGTTTAGTGAAGCAACTCTTCTAGTTCACAGGAACAACAGTTCATTTGTGATAGCAACACATGCAGGAATTCCAACCCCTGTCTAGTTCTTAGGATCTGCTGCTCAGTCTGGCTCATTCTGTGCCTCTCCTTCCCTTTGCAGAGAGTCTGGCTTCTATCACCTTTCCCTGTCCCTAACCACCAGTGTTGATATGCCTAACCACTAACTATGGGGGGGACTGAAGTGTCCCTCACCCCAAAGGAGCTTCCTCAGTCCCATGTAAATCAGCAAATGGAAATATATTCTGAGACAAGGCAGTGTCACCTTCGGCCACATGCTGCTTCCCCAGCCTTGAAAGGAGGTTCTCTTTTTCCAGATATCATTTATTCTTCCTCTTGATATCATCCACATACTACCAATTTTCCCTGACTCTGCGGGATAACTGAATCAAAAAGCGACTCTCAAGTATCAGGAGAGCCCAGCAGTAGCCAGAGGGAGAGAGCCCCATTATATAAAGTGCTCCCACCTGGGCTATATCTAGCATCTAAGCCTGTGCATCAATTTCCATGTCAGGGCTACTCTTTTCTCTATATGGGTGTGAGGGACTGTGTTACATGAGTCAGGGAACTTAGGCTCCTTTTTATCTACTAATGTGAACGAAGATCATCCCAATGGATGGCCAGACTCCAAGGTCAGTCATGCTTCCTGGGACCCTCGATTTTCAGGGAATGTCCAGTTCTCTTCCTACTATAATGAGCAGTAAGGAATAGCATAATAGAAGTAACTTTCAACCCTGGCTCTGCCAAGCTCACCTGCAACCCTGAGAATTTCATCCAGACCTTTTGGACCTCAATATCTATTAGTAAAGAGATGGATTTGGACTACATCAATGGTTTTCATCTTTTAAGCTGCAAAACCCTTTCTTCAAACAAGCCTAAACTACAAAGCATATAAAAACACAGTGCTCAGGGTGAAATTGGAGTAGAGGGTCCTGGAAGTTGGCTGCTCCCTTTCCTCCTTTGATAACGCAGGAGCCCCTGAGGCACCCCAAGGGGCACTTAGGGTTCTATGGAACACAATTTGAAAACCACTGCCCTCGAATGTCTTTCAGATCCCCTTGAGTCTAACATTCTATGACCTCAAGTAATAGTGGGGAGCTCTTTCTTTGCTCTGGAGAGCAAGGCTCACAGTGGATTTCATGCTGAAATGCCTTGGGGTTAGAGCCTACCTAGCTGAGGGGTGCAGAGGTGCACGCAGAACTCCAGAGGAGCAATGATACAGTACAGTGATTCCAGCCCATGACCTGAGCCAGAGGACTTGAGTTCAAGTCTCAACTTCACCATCTATCAATTCTGTGTGTTAGTTTGCTGGAACAAAGTCCCACAACTGAGTGGCTTTAAACAACAGAAATTTGTTGTCTCTCAGTTCTAGAGGCTGGGAATCCGAGACCAAGGTGTCAGCAGGGTTGATTCTTTCTGAGGGCTGTGAGGAAGAATCTGTTCCATGCTTCTCGCCCAGTTTCTCGTGGCTTGCTGACAGTCTTTGGCATTCCTCAGCTTGTAGAATCATCACCCTCATCTTTGCCTTCATCTTCACATGGTCTTCTCCTCGTGTGTGTGTGTCTGTCCAAATTCCCCCTTTCATAAGGACATGGTCATACTGGAGTAGGGGCCTCCTGGACTCCCATATGACCTCATCTTAACTAATTATATCTGTATTGACTGGATTTCCAAATAAGGTCACATTCTAAGGTACTAGGGGTTAGAACTTCAACATTTGAATCAGGGGTCTGGGGAGTTGGGGAAACACACAATTAATCCACAACATTCTATTACCTTGGACAAATTATCTTACCTCTCTATGCCTTAATTTCTAATACCTATGACTTAGAGTTGTTGTGAAATAATAAGGCAAGTAAACTGTTTAGCATGGTAAGCATTCAATAAACATCGGCCACTATTATGAACATGTTTTTTGTTTCATTTGCAGTACTTTTTTTAAAGAGTCCCTTTGGTACTGTTTTATTGCAGCAGTAGATGGAGTCCATATCCCTGGGGAGTCATCTATAGTGACTTTCTACACCCTCTGATGATTTCTTACATAATCATTACTTTTCAGTTACATGAAAACACACTATTTTGTTGTCTCCTTATCCAGATTCAAAAAACAATACTTGTATTCTGCTCCCAGTTGTGTTTTGAATGGGTAGCTGAGGGAAAATAGTAAATAAGAAACCACTCAGTACTTGCCTAAAACCCACACATAGAGGAAATGGGTAGGAGAGCTCCAGGGCCCTCTTGCTCAGCCTTGTGAGTTTTCTGGAATTTCTGGGTTGGTCTGTTTTGCTTTGTCATATTTTGTTCTGCTATGATCTGACTTTTTCTTTTTCATATCCATCCCATGTGCCAGCAGACAGGAGGTATGTAATCCATGTCTGTGCTCCCGACATATGGGATTCTTTTTGCTGCCTTGACGGACAATAATCATACATATTCTGTCAGTCAGTGTGTGACATCCTCACTTTTTGCGATTTTGTATCCAACTCTTTTTCAGAGGATAAGTATATTTGAACAGACATCCAGAGTTCTGATATCTAACGTAAAGAAAAGCATTCCAGTGTTCGTTATAAGCCTAATCCGAGACGTCTTCCTTGCTGACCGGGAGGAAGGCAGCGTAAGTAGGCATGGCTATTTGACAAATAGTTTTCAGATCCCACAACACTCATCTCCAGGCTTTTACAAATCAGTCTGACATGGGGTTTGTCTGCCTATGTGTATATTTTTCATTTCTGCCAGAGGAGCAAAGATGAGTCAGGCAGACATTATTTCTTCTGTGTCTGGAAAGAAGTGAATGAATTCTTAAAATAACCTAATGTCAAACTTTCTTGTTCTGGGTTGTGGCTGTAAGTGTGGCATACGGGCTAGAAGGTCCTTTTTAAGAGCAAGGGAATAAATTAAAATTTTAAATTGAGATGATAATAATATGTGATTGGGTCAATTCTCCTAACACACAAAGAGGCTCTGTCGAATTCCCATTTTATTTGAGTTTTTCTACATACTGTCAGATTCAGAGATTTCCAGTAGAGTTAGTTATGTGCTCAGGCTTTTTGGCAAAAAATTAAAAGTGATTTCTTCCTTTTTAACTTTCCTTTTCTTCCCCCCCAGTTTTATTGAGATATAATTGACATATAACTTTTTTCTTTCTGAATAAATCACACATTATTGAAAATAAACATAAAAGTATAATAATTCAAATAGAAAGAAAAATCAATGAAAGTAGAGAGGTCCCCAGGAATATAGTAATTATAGATAGCATAGATACAGGAGAGAGGGAAACAAATAACAGGAAAAAGTATTTGACTTTAAACATCTCTAAGCAGGTGGGCTGGAATGAGAATAACAAATTGTAAAACAAAAATTTTTAAAACCATACCCCTCATTCAAAAATTTTGCAAATTATTATTCTAGTAATAAAAAAAAACAGAAAAAGATTGCCTTATGGGAATTACAGCTATCCTCCAAATGCCTGCTTCTCTAAACTTATATACTCCCTGGTCAGTATGGAAAATACAAAGAGAGCATCCAAATCCTACAGAAAGTCATTGCTTTGGGAACATTACTGACACTTTAGTATCTGCTCTGAGAGAAGAGAAATGGAAGGCTGGAGTTCTAGAGGTAGCTGAGTTATGTGACCTCAATACATAATCAATGAATAGAATTAACCATCTATTCATAACATGTGCATAATATCTAATTTTGATCTTTCAGATTAATTTATAGCTTTTCCTCTCCTTAATTTTGAAGGTCAATATCAAATTGAACACCAAATATTACAGAGAATAATGGATCCATGTGTGTGATAACACGATGTACACCTCCCGAAGGACTAAGACGTGTGACTAAGAGTTTACTTCCACAACAGGAAAAATTTTCTGCCTAACGCATTTAGGATAGCCCGATGTCAACCAGCCATTGATGGATAACTGCAAATGCAAGGACTTCAGCTCCACAGCATACTGCTCCACCAGATATTGACTCCATATTCACTGTTGCCATTAGAGATAATGAGTTTTCTCCCATTCGAAAACTTTTATTTAAAAAACCCACAATATCCTCCGTAACCTTCACCCACACTGTGCTTACTGAACTAAAGCCTTCTATTTCCTTCTGAATAGAAACGCCTCCTGCCCAGACCTTGTGCAGCTAGGGATTTGAGCGCAATAGACAATTTCAAAGACTGCTCTTTCTACTTAACAATTGATGCATTAGGCTAAAATGTTCACACAAATGCAATAGCAACAGAAGGGGTTTGTAATGTAGTGACAAGGTCTCTCTTTTACCTGGATCTGGAGAATGATGAATGAGTATTAGCAGAATATTCTGGACGTTAGGTTTACCTTGATCTTCTCACAGAATGCAAATTGACATTATACCCACATTTCTATGGTATTTATTACCATGGTCATGATGTGAGGGCTTTTTCAATATGAATAGTGTAAAAGGGGAAACATATTACTGCAAAGAGACATTATTGTGCAGGGAATGTATAAACAGAAGAGAAGAATGGAGCGACATGCTCATAATAGAAACTGAAAGCTCCTCATTTTGTCCCGATTGTCTACCCTTCCTTTTTAAACAACCTTCCTTTTTTCTAGCTATCAATACAAAGTTCTTTTTGGTAAAATGAAGTGCATTCATGCTGCTTGAAAGAAGCTTTTAAAGTTGATCTGTGCCCACACAAAAGAGAGGCAGTGCTGGGTCCGACCAGTGGAGGAAGCAAACTTGGTCAATGTTCATTACTCATGGCTCGACACTCCGGCCTCCATATCATTTTGTAAAGAATCAGATAAACTTTCCTCATGATAAACAACTGAAATAATTTTTCTTAGCTGTCAGCTCCCTTTCTCCCTTGCCCAGCCTGTTCTCACACTCTTTTCTGTTCGTAAAAGCAACCGAGCGAAGCTCTTTGGTCTGATAAATGGGCTCCTTTCAACTGGTGGCAGGCTTCAGGAAAAAGATAATCCTGGATAATGTGGACACAGTTTTCATTTCATGTCACCCAATTAAACTGCAATTATCCGGAGTGCACCAGCAGAAAAACTGGAAAGAATGGCCACAGAATGTGGTGCGGAGGCTCCCTGCGATTCTTTATACCACGCGCATCAGCCTAGATTTGTTCTGTTCTGATAATAAAGTGCCGGCCTCAGCACTCAGGCGCACAAAATCACCACCAGACCAGCTGCAACCTGTAGCTGCCTATGAAATGCTCCCCCAGACTCTATGAGAAATAGCAGTTCAAGTCACCGTCGCTCTTTTCCTAGATTATTTGCGTCCAAAGCCCAGGTCTGCCCAGCAACCGCATATATCCCATCTTTAGTATCCAAGTAGCTTTGTCTTTCCACAGACAGGACAAGGTGGGGATTCCTCATGAGAGGAGAATAAAATACTTTCTCCACCATGACAGTCTCAGCACCGCATGAAACACTGTCTCAAGAGGCAATTATCGAATTCAAAGAGAGTGATAACTCTGTTATTACAAACACGTTTAATAAACCACGCAGAGCGATAACAGTCTGAGGCCTGAATACATGTAAAAATTTCAGTGAGCAGTTGTCTCATCAATTGGGAGGTTTTTCCTTCATTTAAATGTGGTGATATTCAACCCTATGAAGAACTACAGCTATGAGATGGGAAGTAGAGAAAAGGATCCATCATCTCACATTTAGAAATTATGCAGTTTTTTGGATTCTCAGGTTTATAAAACATGAGGCTTTCAGTGGAGGAAGTGAAAGACAATACAAACCTTCAGAGTGAGGCTTCAGTAAATAATTATGGCCACATCTGTAAACACAGTTGTGAGAAGATTAATAATAGTAGAATTCACTGGGAGAAAAAAACAATACAGTGGAATGAAAAGGACCTTTGAGTATGACATTGTCAGAATACAGCAAGATAAAATAAGGCAGGGCCCAAACTCAGAAACTCCAAAATAAAATTTCCATCACCAGTAACATAAATCTTTGGATTTATGAATGCCCTCCTCAAATGAACCATACAACTTTACCAGCTGGTCTATTTAGTGATGAATCAACTACTTTAATCTCATAAAATGATTCTCTTGTGGGCCGTTAGGCTCTATAGCTCTTCTTCCTTCCTCTTTTTGAAATGGATCCCATCTTAATCTTTTTCTGAATAGCCATTTGCGGCTGCTTGAGGTAGCACATGTGATAGAAGAGTCTCTCAAAGTTGGTTTTAACCAGAATGACTCATTAGAGTTTGGCTGTCAGTGGGCCTGGGGCCCTGCACCCTCTTGCAGGCTCTAGTCCAACGAGGCTAAGAAAGCACCATCCTAAGAGATCCTACCTGTCTCCCATTTTCCCCAGGTGATGTCTGAAGCCCAGGGTGCTGTCTTACCCCAGGCCATTAAACAGACATGGAAGAACACACCATTGCAATCACACAGGAGACATAAAAAATATTGGAGCGTTGTTGAGATGAGTTTGAAAATTGGTTCATTCTTCAATAACCATAAATGCAACAATAATCACAGCAATGATTCTAACACAAGACAACATGTACGTGCCTTTCAGCTAGGCTCAAAGCACTAGACAAATAATGTTCTAGGCTAGCATCCCATCCTGCGTATGGGAGAATCCACACAATGACAATAACATAATGACACCATGATAACAATAATAATACCTATGTTTACCTAATGCCTATCTCTGGGAAACCTAAAGCAGTTGAGAGATGCTAATCTAATTATACCCCAGGTCCCTGTCAGAGAAGTAGGGGGCAGGTATTTTTAATTCAAACGCTGTTTAAGGAATGATGGGAATACAAGCATCTACTACCTCCCTTCCTCCTGGGTATTTGTGAACATAAAGAAAAAAAGATAGCTCAGATTTAAATCTTCTAACTCCATGGAAGAACAATGATAATAATTGAATATAATAATACTGTTTAGATCACTTTTCATCTGATATACTTGTCTTTCAAATTATGGGTTGAATTCACATCCTGTCGTCTTTCATGGGAGATTTTCACACAGCTCTAGCACTTGGAGGGAAAGATGGGTATGTTGTGTGGGAGCGAGTCATCCCTTCCTACTGGAAAGCCTTCCATGGTTCCTTCCCCCATTCCTCCCAGGGTGTAATTTCAGCTTTCCTGGGGATGCCTCTCTAAACATTTCACACAGTTAGATTATATAAACCCAGATCCTTTGAAATGGATGTCTTGGATTTGGAAACATTGAATTCAGAATAGTAAAAGAATACTACTACTAATGAAACTGTAGTTTTGCTCAACCAGGGAAGAATTCAGATGAAATAAAACGGCTAAGTGTCAAGGAACCTCCTTGAAATAGTATACTTTACTTAGACAAATTCAGTATAAGGAGAGTTTATATAGGACCCCTTCCCTTCCACTGATTACTAGATTCTTAAAAAAAGGCTTTGCTTTGGGGCTGGCCCCGTGGCTGAGTGGTTAAGTTCGCGCGCTCCGCTGCTGGCGGCCCAGTGTTTCGTTAGTTCGAATCCTGGGCGGGGACATGGCACTGCTCATCAGACCACGCTGAGGCAGCATCCCACATGCCACAACTAGAAGAACCCACAACGAAGAATACACAACTATGTACCGGGGGGCGTTGGGGAGAAAAAGGAAAAAATAAAATCTTTAAAAAAAAAAAAAAAAAAAAAAAGGCTTTGCTTTAAAACAATCTTATAGTAGTCATAGGATTTATCACAGTCTGTAAGTATGCTGTTTACTTATTTACTTGTTTATTTTTCCCCACCGGAAGATGAGCTCTATGAGGGTAAGGACCATGTCTATCTAGTTAGTTATTATATCCCCATGATAACGTGTGTTTAGTACATAGTAGATGGTCACTATTTCTTGAACGAATGAATAAAGGAAAGAAGGAAGGAAGAGGCTCCAGCATAGTAAAATGGCTGAGTACCTGGACTTTGCAGTCATCAGATCTGAGTTTGAATCAGGACGCCACTGCTTACTAGGTTGGCAAACTTGGGCAAATCATTTAAGCTCTTTGAGCCTCAATTTTCACATCTGTAAAATGGGAATTATATCTTTTAGGTTTATCATATGGATTAACTGAAATGATGAAGATAATTTATCACAGTGCCTAAACACTTAATAAATATGAACTATTACTTTTTTTTATGGCTTCAAAAGTAGAATGTTAGTTTGACGCAATTTTTAAGGCCAATCGTGTGCTTCGGAAATGTGTAGCTTCCCCCTTCCTCCTTCCTGCCCAGCTTACCTCGAAGAATCATCATCTAGTACAGACATGAGGCTTCCTTCCCCAGCACCATAAGCCATAGCATTGCTTTAAGAGAAGCAACCTCACATACCCCTGTCCCCATTCTGAGGTCCTGGACAGGCTCTGTCTTGGCCTCTGTAACTGTATCCAGGTGCTGCTGACATTTAACCCCCTCGGACTGCTAGGACTTTAGTGGCACCCCTGGGCTGATATTCTCTTATGTCTTGGCTCTGCTCACATTCAGGCCTGACTAGGGGAGCAAAGGAAGATGCCTCCACTCATCTGCACTCCCTGCTTCACAGGCTCCCCAGACTTACCCTCCTGTCCCGGATTGGTCGGCGGGGAATCTTCGGACAGTGACAAGGAGGGAGAGGCAGCAGGGCCTTAGAAACCATTGTGCGCCCCTGACTTCAGGATGGAGGGTTGGCCCAGCACTCTCTCTCTCATGCTTCTCCATGCATGCTCCAAGCGCGAATGCTTCTGGGGAGACGCGGGAGCCTGAGGCATAGAGGGCAATCTCTGGAGAGCCAGAGAGAATGCAGATGAGGCAGGACCTTGGCCTTGTCCCATTCATCTCTTTTTTTTGTCAGGATGGGGACATCCTGGGCAACGTGCCAAACCTTGAGCAGCTGTTTGGCAAATCTGCTCCCGGCTAAGGAAGCTGGGAAGAGGCGGGAAGCTCTGTCTTGATCAGTTTGGAAAAAATATGGGCTGGTGCCATGAGGCTTGCAGGGTCAGGGAGAGAGGATCCTGATCTCCTCTGGGCCTCCACACGGGCCTGAATCAGGAGGAGGAAGTGGGCCTAGTGCCTAGGAATCCAGTCAGGATGGCAGGCATCCTTGCTCTGCTACTTATGGCTGCTTGCCCCCTGGGATGTTATTGAACCTCTCCGAACTTTTATGACCCCTCCTCACAAGCTTGCTGTAAGAATTAAATGGGATCATACACATAAACTGCACAGTACTGGCACATACGAGGACACATCAATAACAGCTATGGGTGCTATTTGTGGGCTGTATTTGTAATAGCAAAAGGAGAAACAATCCAAACATCCACCAATAATTGGTTATACCATGGTAAATCCACGCCATCATACTTAGAGATGTAAAATGGAGCAAAGAACGATTCTATCATGGAGTGCACTGCAGGATATTGTTGAGGGGAAAAAAGGCAAGGTGGAGAAAAGTGTAAACAGTACATTAGTTATCAGAAAAGTGGGGGCTTGTGTTTTGTCTGTATATGTATATGTTTTTTAAAGCAATGGAAGGACAAAACAAAAATGGTCAGAGTTGGGAGATAAGAAGGGTTGGGGGTAAGCCTATGTTTATGCTTTGGATTCTTACAAACAGGTTCTTCAGTTCTTTCCCTCTAATTTGTTGCTGTTGTTGTCCTCATCTTCATCATCAGCCTCAGAGGAAACAACCACAGTTTACAGCTTTCGTGATTTTAATGCTTTGCAAGTACGGGGTGGGCCACCCAAAGTTTTCTGCGGCTCACTACAGCCTCAGGAAGGAATGGTGGTCATTAGTGGTGGTCAGCTCCTAGGTTTCCCTGTTTGGGGGTAGCTGGTGGAGACCATGTCCCTCCCAGACTTTGTATTAATTATTTCTATCTGGCTTCTAATTCTTCTCCACATCCTTGGACATGTGCAAAATACTTTCTGCAGCCTTTGGCAGCCTCCAGTCCAGACTAGGGGTCAGCAAATTACGGACCAAGGGCCAAATCCATCTGTTTTTCTGCAGCCTCTGAGCTGAGAATGTTTTCTACATTTTTAAATGGTGTAAAAACCAAAAGAAGAATAACGTTTCATTACATGTGAAAATTACATAAATTTTAGTTTCACTGTCTGTCAAGTGCCCGAGTTTTATTGGAACACAGCCATGCTCACTTGTTTCTGAGGCTGCTTTCACACTACAACAAGTTGAGCAGTTGCTTGTGGCCAGCAAAGCCTAAAATATTTACTATCTGGTCTTGGACAGAAAATGTCTGCCCACTCCTGATCTAGAGCATCAGAGAAGGTCTGGGTTTCAGATAAGTATGTTGTTTTAGGGAGCCATCTCTAGGCCCTACTTAGCCCAGCAAAAACCTGTAGAGGTGCCCCGTGTAGACAGGCTTATCCTTTCTCACTTTTGTTGATGAAGAAAACCAGGTTCCTTGTCAAAGTCTGCAGAACAAAGGACAACTGTGGTTTTGTTTTTAAACACCATCCTAAGCCTGAGGTCCTACAAATATATTTCTAATCAATTATGGAGGGTCATGGACAATAATCACTTGTCGGTAATCCCACCTGGCTATTTTTATAGAAATATTTGTCCCTCTCTTGATTACTCGGGGACAGAATAATCATCAGCAGTTTCTATCATGTTGCTCTGGCCTGGAACTAGCATGGTTGGTGGACTGTTGGGTGGAAGCAGTACGTGCTACATTTCATGTTAATACCATCCTGCCTATGCTGGGCTACTATAGAGCAGTGGTTCTCAAACTTTATCATCCGCAAGAATCACCCAGAGGACTTGTAAAAACAAATTCTACCTGCCCCTCTCCCACACTCAGATTCTGATTCAGTAGGTCTGGGAATTTTATGTCTGAGAAATTTACTCTGATGGCAAATTCAAAAGAGGAGAGTCATCTGAACAGTTTTTATCAATGGGAAGATATCTTTGAAATAAAAATATGATTGACTTTTAAAGCTGCTTATTCAAAGTTTGTTATGTCACTGTTTTGAAATTTGGTAAAATAAATGGAAGGGACCAAGCGTTTATTCCACCTTTCTATATGTATTCTATGTACTTCAAGATAAACAAATAACTGATGGGGGAAAGTTTCTCTTTATAGAAGAGTTTCAACTAACATATGAAGACAAAAGAATAGAATCAGAAAATTAAAATGTTCTGCACCCTCTAATGAATTAATGAATCTAGGCAATAGTCATCAATGGTTGGTAATATCACAAAAAAAGAGAGACTAGGTGTTACTCATCTCCCAAAGTAAGAAAACACTGCTGCCCAGGAAACAGCCTTGCCAGAAAATCAAGATAGCATGTGATCAAGCCTCTAGCTCCAACTACCAATTTAGTACATAAACAACAGAAGAACACACACCACCAGAGCAACCAGTCAGCAAAACCCAGACTAGAAAATTCTACCTATCGAGCCATCCACTTTCTCCAAATTAACTGCGAGGAAAAACAAAAACAACAGATGGAGGGGAGACTTTAAAGACGTTCATCAATTACAGTGTATGGACTTAATTAGATCTTGGTTTGAATAAGCAAACTGCAAAAATAAGTTATAAGACAATCAGGAAACTTTGACTACTGACTGGATAATTAATGATATTAATAAATTATTATAATTTTTAGGTGTGATATCAGTTTTGAAGTTATATGTATTTTTAAAATCCTGATATTTTAGAGAACTATACTCAAATATTTGTGAAATAATAAGATATCTAGGATTTTCTCTAAAATATTTAGGGAGGGAGTAGTGGGGAGAGGGATACAGGAAACACAATTGGCCAGGAGTGTATAATTTTTGGAGTTAGCTGATGGATACATAGCGATTCACTATGTTATTCTACGTACTTTCTTATAAGTTTAAAATTTCCCACAAAGTTTTTCTTAACAGAGAATGAAATGGTAGGAAGAGAAGGCACATACATACACAAAAGCTATCTATAGAAAAAGTAATATTAGAGGAAAAGGTATATTTTCTATTAGTTATAGTCTTAAATGGTTGTATTAGAAAGAACCAAAAGCTGAGAATTAAAGGTGTAAGCATCCAATTTAAGTTAGAAAAAATAACGGTAGAATTATCATCCCCCTCCAAAAGTAGAAGAAAGGATATAGTAAAGGTAAGAGCAAAAACTGATGAAAACAAGGATCTACAAAGTCAAAACTTGTTTCTTTGGGAAGACTAATACAATTGACAGACCAAGAAAAATAGATTATACCAATAAAAATATTAGGACTGAAAAGGAGGACATAACTGTAGATATAGGAAGAGATTTCAATGAAAATAAGAGAACAATAAGAATTATTTTGTCAATATATTTGAAAACTTGGATGTAATTGTGTACATCTTTGAAAAATGTAACTTAGAAAAGCTGACACAAGGAGAATAGAAAGTGCAAACTATGCTGTAGTTATTAAAGAATATGAATTAGTAATTTAAAGGGTTTTTTTTCCACACAGAAAACGTCAAGTTGAGATAATTGTTTTAGGTGAATTTCTCCAAATGTTCAAGTAACAGGTCATTTTAATTTTGTAACAATTCTTGACAGGGAAAAACAAAGAGAAACTATTGCCCAACTTATCTGATTAGGTTAGTAGACTTTTAATAAGAAACTAGATAAGATCAGTATGAAAAAGGAAAATCATTTGGCTGTCTCACTCATAAACACAGATGCAAAAATCTTACACAATGCAAGCTCACAATGTGAACAAACTGAGTTTATACCAAAAATGTACAATTGATTTAACATTGAAATTTTATTATTGAAATTATTCTCTTTACAGCCTTGAAAATAGCCAATGCCTATTCATGCTTAGTGGAGAAAAAAACCTCAGTAAAATATGGATATGAGAAAACTTCCTTTATCTTACAAACAGACTCTTATAAATATCAAAAACCTACTGTAAACTCTTTTTTGTTGTTGTTGCTTTTTTAATTTGTTTATTTATTTTTTTATTTTTAAATTTTTTATTAAGGTTATGAAAGTTAACATCCTTGTGAAACTACAGTTGTACATCATTATTAGTCATGTTGTAGGTACACCACTTCACCCCTAGTGCCCTCCCCCCACCCCCCCTTTCCCTTGGCAACCACCGATCAGTTCTCTTTGTCCATATGTTAACTACCACCTATGAGTGGAGTCTTTTTTAATAGCAAAATATTTAAAACATCTTTAAAATTAGAAACTAGACGGGGCTGGCCTGGTGGCACAGCAGTTAAGTTCATGCGCGCTGCTTCGGCAGCTTGGAGTTCGCCAGTTCAGATCCTGGGCGCAGGCCCAGCACCACTCATCAAGCCACGCTGTGGTAGGCATCCCACGTACAAACTAGAGGAAGACAGGCATGGATGTTAGCTCAGGGCCAATCTTCCTTAGCAAAAAGAGGAGGATTGGTGGCCTCTGTTAGCTCAAGGCTAACCTTTCTCCAAAAAGAAGCAGCAGCAAGACAAGGAAGCTAACACTGTTCACATTCAACATTGGCTGGAGGCCCTAACTAGAGCTGTAAAACAAGATAAAGAAATAAAAGTTTAAAAGATTGAAATAGAAGAATTAAACCTCTCATTTGCTGATGATATAATTCTATACTTAGAAAACTCAAAAAAAATCCACAAATTGTTAAAACTAAATTTGTTAAAATTAACTAAAATTGTTAAGAGCATTTACAAAGGTGGCTGGATATAAGCTCAAACGTTTTAGATGCCTTTTAATCACTTAGTAATTCTAATTAGAAAGCCTAATTTTAAAAAATGCCACACCACTTACAGTAATAAGAAATAGAGCAAATCTATTGAAAGATGTACAAAACCTACGTAAATGGGAAAATACATAATATTCATAGATAGGAAGGGTTCAAGATTATAGAGATATCAATGTTCTTTAAGTTGATCTACAAATTCAAAGCAATCACAATAAAAACTCCAACAGAATAATTTGAGGAATTTGACAAGCTTGATACTAAAATCTATATAGAATAACAAAAGGCCAAGAATAACCAGGATATCCTGAAGAAGAATGTGGGAGGAATTTCCTCACTATATACCAAGACTTATAATAAAGTTACAATAATTAAGACAGTATGGAATAGGACACAGGTAGAAAAAATGACTAATGAAACTAAGTGAAGAGCCCAGATACAGCCTCACATCTAAATGAAAACCAGATGTGGTATCACAGATCAGTGGAAGAATAAAAAAAATAGTCAATAAATGATTTTGGCCAATTAATGAACTATTAGGAAATTGGATCTCTATTTTATGCCATGCATAAAAATCAATTTTTAGTGAATTAATAACTTAAATATAAAAGAAAAAAAATCACTGTTTTCGGAATAACATATTTTTATGACCTTAAGTATCATAAAGATTTGTCTTGAAACAAGAAAAGCACTAATCATAAAGAAGAGGAAAATATTTACAAATTGGGCTACATTAAATTTCAGAAGCTCAGTTCATTTAATAATAATTATAAAGAAAGTAAAAACACAAGCTACTAACTGGGAGGTGAGGGCAGGGCAGTTATTTATTTAAAAAAAGAATTTCTAGAATACATAAAGAATTTTAAAAATGGTGAATAAGCACAAAAAACTACTCATCCTTATTTGTAATAAGGCAAATACAAATTAAAACACAATGGATACTATTTTATAACTGTTGGATTGGCAAAAATAAAAATTTGACAATACCTAGTATTGGTGAGGAAGTGGAACAATATGAAAGAGTATGAAGATTCAAAAATATTTTGGAAAGTCAGTTAGTATTATTTTTGTCAAGTTGACTTGGCTTGTAGTTTATGACACAGTTCTAATCCTAGGTATATGCCCTAAAGAAAACATGTGTATGCCCTGGAGAAAATATATGCTCCAGGAGAAATGTACAAGAATGTTCATTGCAGCCTTGTTTGTAAGGATGGATGGATAGGTACATAGGTACATAGATAGACAGATAGGTGTTTGGGTGAAAGAGTGGGTGAATGGACGGAGAGAGAAAGAGAGACAGAGAGAAACCAAATGTCCACTTCACTGACAGGAAAACAATTATGACATATTCTCATTTGCATGGTGGAATAATATGCAGCAACAAGGTTGAATAAGCCGCAACTACATGCATGGATATGAACGTCTTAGAAATATAGTGTCGAGTGATAAAAGCAAGCAGCAGAAGATAGCATAGAGTTTGATTCTTTTGTTGTTGTGAGTGCCCTGGAGTCGATTCTGATTCCCAATGGTGGAACCCTGCCTGGTCTTTTTGCAACATCCTCTCACCTTCTGGCGCTATGTCAGACAATGCTTCGTCGCTATTCATAAGGTTTTCAGGGCCAATTTTTTTGGAAGTGGGTGGCCGTGTCCGTCTACATAGTCTGTCTCAGTTTGGAAGTTCTGCTGAAACCTGTCCACCGTGAATGATCCTACTGGTATTTGAAATACCAGTGGCATAGCTTTCAGCATCATAGTAACATGTGGCTGCCACAGTGTGACAATCGATAGATGGGTGGCGTGGTTCCCTGTCGCGGAAACGAACCTGGGCTGGGTGGTGAGAGTGTCAAATCTTAACCACTAGACCCCCAGGGCTGGCTATAGAGTTTGATACCATTTTATAAATCTCAAAATTTTTAAATGTATTCTTTGTAGTTTCAATAGAGAAAACCAAGAGAATAATGGATACAAAACTCAGAATTATGATTACCTCTGGATGGGGGAGAGGGATGTGATCAGAACTCTATTTCTTATTTTTGGTGATGGGTTTCATGGGTATTTATTTTATTTTATTGATGTCTTCACAGTATGGATTTGCACTATATATATTCTTTTATATGTATTGAACATTACATATTTTAAATATTTTTTAAAGATTTTATTTTTTTCCTTTTTCTCCCCAAAGCCCCCCGTACATAGTTGTATATTCTTCGTTGTGGATCCTTCTAGTTGTGGCATGTGGGACGCTGCTTCAGCGTGGTTTGATGAGCAGTGCCATGTCCACGCCCAGGATTCGAACCAACGGAACACGTGCAGCAGAGTGCGTGAACTTAACCACTTGGCCACGAGGCCAGCCCCATATTTTAAATATTTTTTAAAAGCTGAAGGGGAAAGGATTGCTTCAGAAAATGTGTGAGAAGTGATGGATGGAAAAAACACTCTTTTTATTTTATATAATTTTACAAAATTTGAATTTTTAAAATCATTTTAATATTTTACCCTATTATTTGTATTAGAATAGTAATAGGAAGAAAAAGAAAGAAAAGGAAGAAGAAAGAAAAGGAAGAAGAGGAAGAGGAAGAGGAGAAAGAGTGCGGTGACTCTTGAAGAGGCCATGTGAGATGAAATTGAGCGATGAGCATGAAAAGAGTGAGCGATGATGGTGTGAGCGTCACTCCCTGAGGGAGCAGAAAGTAGGTGAAGGACAGGTCTGTGTTGGCCTCACGTGCCATTGTCCACAGTGAGAGGAAACGGAAGGCCCTTCACATACAGAGGAAAACACATTTTTTAGTTTTCCCACTGCTTTGCTTTCTCTTCTGTTTCCTCCCTCTCTTCTTTATCTAATTCTTACTCATCCTTCAAGTCTTACAGAAGTCTTCTCCTCAGTCCCATTTTACACATCCCCAGGGTGCATTTGAATCCATCTTTGTAACACTTCTCAAGTTTACTGTACTGTGAAATTCTTGAAGGTAGAGATCATGTCTGTTTTATTCACCAGTGAATCTTTATCCCTAGCACAGAAGCTGACACACTGATGTGAATAAATGCATAATTAAATCATGAATAAACAAATCTTGAATGCATAAATGAGAAGTGATGTGCAATTGGCCATTTATATGTATATCTGTTATTAGGTTCAATGTTTACCAGTTGAGGAATGCAAACTGAAGCTGAATTTTGCAAACAAGTTCATTATGTAATATTCTACAATATGATTTTAGATCCCATAATCAAATCTTCCATGTGCCGGGCACCAAAATCTTCCAAAATGAATTGCCAGACTATCCTAAATTTGTCAAAAATTTCATGAATGTGGTTGAGAGGAAAGGTGTTGTTATCACCATTGAAAGTGCCAAAAAGAGACTTTTTCACACATCTTCTCATTTTTTTAAAAAGTTTAAGTTGTGATTTTTATAACTATATGCCTGTGCTAGGACAAAGCGAGAGCTAGCTTGAACTTCTCTAAGATAATAATAGTGTCGACCGACGGTTGCTACCTTCCTAGACCCTGATATAAAATACTTTAAGCTGGAAAGTATGTTAAAATACATTTTCAAAAACATTCTAGGGAAGTGCTAATTTTTCTAAATGTATGCTTAATGTAAAATTGGAATTTGGATTTATTTGCACCTAATCTAACAGCAAGTAATTTTAAATAAAAAAAATGCATTCAACTGTAAGTTATATTGGGATTAAATAATGGCCATGCGACAGAATGGAAAAGACATTAGGCTATTTGCTTAAAGACCCAAGTCCGCATTCTGGCTCTGTCTCTAACTAGCTACATAACTACTACTGAGTCATTTAACTACTAATGAATCTCTGGGTCTTGGCTTCCTGATAAATAAAGAGATTGAACAAGTACATATGTAATTATCAACACTTGTTTGCAAAAAATTAAAATAAAGTATGCTACACAATTGTGTTATGTATTGTGTGGTCCGTCCAACACCTTGGAAGGATCTGTTCCAACCTTGCTTAAGTTGGAAGCAATGACCGTCCATTCCTATTTTTTTCCCAGCAGGACCAAGGGTCAATGTTCATTCTTAGACTGTGGCTATCACTTCTGAAGACAGAGACTCAAGAGATTTGCATTAGTAGAGAACTCTTGTGGGCACTTATCTCCCTGCTTAATAATGAGCCCACTCGCCTCTTGGGACACGGATCCGAGAGCTGAGAAGGCAGGGGTGTTCTCGGGACAGCTCTGTGCAGAAGACTGGCTGCCAGAAGTGCTTAAGAAGGCATTTTCCAGAATAGCCACCGCGACCTGAGGACGGGGACACTTCCCGCTGTCTACTTTGAATGCAGCTGTGTGAAGTTTACATTGTGGAGTGTTTATGATTTCCCCCAAAGAGCTGGGGGAAACACAGAATCCCCATCCCATCACCACAGAAAAAGAGGCGCGACCTGAGGACGTTGTTTCAAGTCTCCTGCCTTTGCTGTAAAGAATTTATGTACTAAAGAGTCCTTCCCTGGCAGTCAGTTTTCCTCCATCCCTTAAAGGAAAGGGAATATGAAAAGGGGACTCCTTTATAGTACTTTCAAAATTTTTATTTACATAGAGAAATGAGTGTCACTTGTCTTTCTGTCTGTTTGGCCTCTCAGTTCTGGTGGGGAACTGTGGGGTGAGAGGTCAGAGGAGCTAGGACAAAATTTGATTCTGAGAGCTGGTGCACAGTAACCATACACAAGCTGCTATTCTCCCTACCTCCTCACGTTCTTATTCAGCCACTTGGAATCGTCAAAGAAAATCCATGGTTAATTTCAGCCACTTCATGCACCTGTTTATTGAACATGCACCATATTTAGCATTGCTCATGATGCTGGGTTACAATATCAATAAAAAGCTTCCCTTAAAGAACTGACAAGCTATTGAAGGAAAATTGCAAGTAAACAGAAAATTACAATACAATGTAAGTATTGATTGACAAGTTGAGGAGGGTGTGTGTGTGTGTGTAAAGTATATATACTTTAAATTTCTCCTGAGAGTCATAAAGAAGTTTTGAATAAATGGAAAGACATATCCTCTTCTTGTACAGAAAGATTCTTTATTCTAAATATAACCATCCTCCCTTAATTCATCTATAAACTTATCATAATTCCACTTAAAAGGTCAGCAGGATTTTTAAACTAATAAGCTACTTCCAAATGTCATATAGAAAGTAAATGCTTAAAAATACTCAAGAAATTTTTAAAAGAAGAGTAAGGAGGAAGGACCAGTGCTACCAGATATTAAAATGTATTATTAAGCTACTATAATTAACGTGAATAAACAAATCAATGGACCAGAACAAAGTCCAGAAATGGACTCAAAAACATGGAAAATTAGAGTATGCTAAGGCAGCATTTCAAAGCAGTGGGGAAAAGATGATCAATTTTATATCCTTCACTGATTTGGCAGACATGCAATCATAGTACACAACTCATGTCAGGCCTTTCCCTGTCTGAGGCTTCAAGTGATCTTTCTAAACTGGTAGATGCTTTGGATTACTAAGCTCTTGTACACTCTTGACAATTTGGATGGAAAATGGTCCCAAGCTGGCAAAGAATTTAGTTTATGTCATATTGAGTTAGTCTTCCTCTACAGATTGGATTTTCCAAATTTCAAGTGATTATTGCATTTCTTCTTAATTGGTTTATAGTTTGTAAATGATCATAAATGTCTCTAGTGTGAAAGAATTGTTTTAAGTTAATTTTTTATATATAATGCATGAAATAGAAAGCTAAATTTTGGTCTTTCCAATTTGATTTCAAAGAGTGACTGGAATCTATAAAAGAAATGTTTTATCCATCCAAACATGTACATACTCAGTTCCAATATGTGCCAGAAACTGCACAAAATGCTGGAAATACAAAAATGGAAATACATAGTGCTTCTACTCCAGTAGGAATTAAAGTCAAGGGCACAAAAGATTATATAATAAAATGTGAAAGCACTGTATTGGAGAAGGGGAGGTTTCCATTTGGCTTGTGGGGAGCAAACCAGTGGAGAATGGAGAGAAATGTCAAGAAAAATTTCCCCAGTTGAAGATACCTAAGAGCCATGTTTCTAAGTCTGCTGTATGTATAGGTAGACGTGGGACCGTCAAGCTTCCTGAATCACATACACACAGGTAATTTGTGCTGAAGCCGAGTCTGTCTGAGGGACAACAAACCACTTTGTACTGATGATAGTCAATGGGATTTGCAGAAACTCTAATGATGACCCTTGTTTACAAGACTGATAATGGCACTGAGTTTCTTGAACACTTACTCCTCTCAGATCTCAGGGCGAAAGACTATGTATAGCATGATGAAAGAAAGAGAAGCTTTAGAGTCAGTGGAACTTGGGATCACCTTCTGGTTCTGCCACTCGACTATTTGGCTACCTTAACTAAGTCAGTCACTTCCATTTTCTTATCTACAAATGTGGAATGGTTTGTAGATTTGGCTCTGTTGCTATAAGAATTAAACGATCTACTGTGTTTACAGCAGAGCAATATGTTGCAGTGGTAAGCATTGGTGTTTCATTCCCAGGAAACCTCACTCCTGTCATCATCCCTTTTACCTTTAACACAGTCCTGAGGATGAGGCTCACTGTCTCCTGGAGGCCAAATGAAAAACAGTCAGATGATTGCCTTTTGACTCCCAGAATAGATGCTGAAAACCCACAGCAGAAACAATAGTTTCGAGAGCCAAGGTTTTTGCTCATAAAAGATATTGCATTTGTTTTTGATTGTTTTGGAGTCAGGATTGTGTTTTTTGAAGAGCAAAAAGGTTAAGGATCTGAAGAACTGAAGGAGATAAAGTTTGTGCATAAACACGAGAACTAGAAAGATGCTTAATGGCATAGGGGCCAGTTTTTCCCTCCCCAAAAGATGTAGAATTGGAGCAGCTGGGGTAAAGGAAAGAGAGTTGAGATGGAGAAGGAAAGCAATTTGGTTAAACGCTGGGGAAGCTCTCTGAGATGTAACACTGCTCAGGCCCTGAGGGAGAAGATTAAGACCCTCAAATAGACTTGGGGGTTCCAAGAGCAGAGAGAACACGAGCCTTGCTTTCCAAGTAAAGCTGGGGATAGTTGGAAGCCATGAGGAGCAAGTGGCAGCAAGGCCTGTCTAAGCGGAGAGGCTCTCCCATAACCTCAGCAAGCTGTGGAACAGCACCCACGGGTGTTCTGTGCCCTGAGAGGGTCCCACAGGCACTGATGGAGGATGGCAGAATACAAGGGTCTTGCAGCTGTGCTGAGGGGACATCATCAGCAAGTGCAGAGTGCACATCATGAGCCAGACGCCAGGGCAACCTGTTGCCCTTCACCAGTAGATACAGAGGGCATTCATGAAGAAGACTGAAGACGTTGATACCAGTGATGGATCGAAAATAAATGAGGATCAGATGGCTCTTCCCCAGATACCAAGATGCCTGTCAGCCCCTGGAGTTTAGATGTCACTCTGGGCAGCAGGGAGGAGCAGAACCTTACATTTATTTTTTTTTTATTTTTATTTTTTATTAATGTTATGATAGATTACAACCTTGTGAGATTTCAGTTGTACATTTTTGTTAGTCATGTTGTGGGTACACCACTTCCCCCTCCGTACCCTCCCCCCACACCCCCTTTTCCCTGGTAACCACCGATCAGATCTCCTTCTCAATATACTAAATTCCACCTATGAGTGGAGTCATATAGAGTTCGTCTTTCTCTGACTGACTTATTTCGCTTAACATAATGCCCTCGAGGTCCATCCACGTTGTTGTGAATGGGCCAATTTCATCTTTTTTTATGGCTGAGTAGTATTCCATTGTGTATATATACCACATCTTCTTTATCCAATCATCAGTTTCTGGGCATGTAGGCTGGTTCCACGTCTTGGCTATTGTAAATAATGCTGCGATGAACATAGGGGTGCAACGGACTCTTGAGATATCTGATATCAGGTTCTTAGGATAGATACCCAGTAATGGGATGGCTGGGTCATAGGGTATTTCTATTTTTAACTTTTTGAGAAATCTCCATACTGTTTTCCACAGTGGCTGTACCAGTTTGCATTCCCACCAACAGTGTATGAGGGTTCCTCTTTCTGCACAACCTCTCCAACATTTGTCGTTCTTGGTTTTGGATGTTTTTGCCAATCTAACGGGGGTAAGGTGATATCTTAGTGTAGTTTTGATTTGCATTTCCCTGATGATTAGCGATGATGAACATCTTTTCATGTGTCTATTGGCCATATTCATATCTTCTTTTGAGAAATGTCTGTTCATGTCCTCTGCCCATTTTTTGATCGGGTTGTTTGTTTTTTTGTTGTTAAGCAGTGTGAGTTCTTTGTATATTATGGAGATTAACCCTTTGTCGGATAAGTGGCATGTAAATATTTTTTCCCAATTAGTGAGCTGTTTTTTTGTTTCAATCCTGTTTTCCCTTGCCTTGAAGAAGCTCTTTAGTCTGATGAAGTCCCATTTGTTTATTCTTTCTATTGTTTCCCTCAACTGAGGAGTTACAGTGTCTGAAAAGATTCTTTTGAAACTGATGTCAAAGAGTGTACTGCCTATATTCTCTTCCAAAAGACTTATTGTCTCAGGCCTAATCTTTAGGTCTTTGATCCATTTTGAGTTTATTTTGGTGTGTGGTGAAAAAGAATGATCAATTTTCAATCTTTTGCATGTGGCTGTCCAGTTTTCCCAGCACCATTTGTTGAAGAGGCTTTCTTTTCTCCATTGTAGGCCCTCTGCTCCTTTGTCGAAGATTAGCTGTCCATAGATGTGTGGTTTTATCTCTGGGCTTTCAATTCTGTTCCATTGATCTGTGGACCTGTTTTTGTACCAGTACCATGCTGTTTTGATCACTGCAGCTTTGTAGTATGTTTTGAAATCGGGGATTGTGATTCCGCCGGCTTTGTTTTTCTTGCTCAGGATTGCTTTAGCAATTCGCAGTCTTTTGTTCCCCCATATGAATTTTAGGATTGTTTGTTCAATTTCTGTGAAGAATGTTCTTGGGATTCTGATTGGGATAGCATTGAATCTGTATATTGCTTTAGGTAGTATGGACATTTTAACTATGTTTATTCTTCCAATCCATGTGCAAGGAATGTTTTTCCATTTCTTTATGTCATCGCCTATTTCTTTCAAGAAAGTCTTGTAGTTTTCATTGTATAGATCCTTCACTTCCTTGGTTAAGTTTATCCCAAGGTATTTTATTCTTTTCGTTGCGATTGTGAATGGGATAGAGTTCTTGAGTTCTTTTTCTGTTAGTTTATTGTTAGTGTATAGAAATGCTACTGATTTATGCACGTTAATTTTATACCCTGCTACTTTGCTGTAGTTGTTGATTATTTCTAATAGTTTTTCTGTGGATTCTTTGGGGTTTTCTATGTATAAGATCATGTCGTCTACAAACAATGAGAGTTTTACTTCTTCGTTACCTATTTGGATTCCTTTTATTTCTTTTTCCTGCCGAATTGCTCTGGCCAGCACCTCCAGTACTATGTTGAATAGGAGTGGTGAAAGTGGGCACCCTTGTCTTGTTCCTGTCCTCAGAGGGATGGCTTTCAGCTTTTGTCCATTGAGTATGATGTTGGCTGTGGGTCTATCATATATGGCCTTTATTATGTTGAGGTACTTTCCTTCTATACCCATTTTACTGAGGGTTTTTATCATAAATAGGTGTTGGATCTTGTCGAATGCTTTCTCTGCATCTATTGAGATGATCATGTGGTTTTTGTTTTTCATTTTGTTGATGTAGTGTATCACGTTGATTGACTTGCGGATGTTGAACCATCCCTGTGTCCCTGGTATAAATCCCACTTGATCATGGTGTATAATCTTTTTGATGTATTGCTGTAATCGGTTTGCCAAAATTTTGTTGAGGATTTTTGCATCTATGTTCATCAGTGATATCGGCCTGTAGTTCTCCTTCTTTGTGTTGTCCTTGTCAGGTTTGGGGATCAGAGTGATGTTGGCTTCATAGAATGTGTTAGGGAGTTCTCCATCTTTCTCAATTTTCTGGAACAGTTTGAGAAGAATAGGTATTAAGTCTTCTTTGAATGTTTGGTAGAATTCTCCAGAGAAGCCGTCTGGTCCTGGACTCTTGTTTTTGGGGAGGTTTTTTGATTACCGTTTCTATTTCCTTACTTGTGATTGGTCTATTCAGATTCTCCATTTCTTCCTGATTCAGTTTGGGGAGATTGTAGGAGTCTAGGAATTTGTCCATTTCTTCCAGGTTGTTCAATTTGTTGGCATATAGTTTTTCATAGTATTCTCTTATGATCTCTTGTATTTCATTGGTATCTGTTGTGATTTCTCCTCTGTCATTCCTGATTTTATTAATTTGCGATTTCTCTCTTCTTTTCTTGGTGAGTCTGGCTAGGGGTTTGTCAATTTTGTTAATTCTTTCGAAGAACCAACTCTTTGTTTCATTGATCCTTTCTATTGTCTTTTTTGTTTCAATATCGTTTATTTCTGCTCTTATTTTTATTATTTCCCTCCTTCTACTGACTCTGGGCTTTGTTTGTTCTTCTTTTTCTAGTTCTGTTAGGTGTCGTTTGAGGTTGCTTACATGAGCTTTTTCTTGTTTAGTGAGGTGAGCCTGTATTGCGATGAATTTCCCTCTTAGGACTGCTTTTGCTGCCTCCCAAATGATTTGGTATGTCGTGTTCTCATTTTCATTTGTCTCCAGATAATATTTGATTTCTTCTTTAATTTCTTCAATGATCCATTGTTTGTTGAGAAGCGTGTTGTTTAGCCTCCACATTTTTGCACCTTTCTCTGCTTTTTTCTTGTAGTTGATTTCTAGTTTAATAGCGTTATGATCAGAAAAGATGCTTGATATTATTTCAACTCTCTTGTATTTATTGATGTTTGCTTTGGTTCCCAAAATATGGTCAATCCTTGAGAATGTTCCATGTGCACTTGAGAAGAATGTGTAACCTGCTGTTTTTGGATGAAGTGTTCTATATATATCTATTAAGTCCATCTGGTCTAATTTTTCATTTAATTCTATTATTTCCTTGTTGATTTTCTGTCTGGATGTTCTGTCCATTGGTGTTAATGGTGTGTTGAGGTCCCCTACTATTATTGTATTGTTGTTGATGTCTTCTTTTAGTTCTATTAAGAGTTGCTTTACAAATTTTGGTGCTCCTGTGTTGGGTGCGTATATATTTATAAGTGTTATGTCTTCTTGGTGGAGAGTCCCTTTTATCATTATATACTGTCCCTCTTTATCTTTCTTTATCTGTTTTGCTTTGAAATCTACCTTGTCTGATATTAGTATAGCGACACCTGCTTTCTTTTGTTCATTATTAGCTTGGAGTATTGTTCTCCATCCCTTCACTCTGAGTCTGTGTTTGTCTTTGGGGCTGAGGTGTGTTTCCTGGAGGCAGCATATTGTTGGATCTTGTTCTTTGATCCATCCTGCCACTCTGTGTCTTTTGATTGGGGAGTTCAATCCATTTACATTTAGAGTGATTATTGAGACGTGGGGGCCTACCACTACCATTTTGTGTCTTGTTTTCCGGTTTTCTTCAGTTTCCTTTGTTTCTCGTCCCATGGTTTAATCTGTTCTGATGTAGAGCTGCTACTCTCTGTTGTTGTCCTTCTATTTATCTCCCCTGCTCTTGGTTTTGTAGCCCCTTTCCTTTTTTGGATTTTTCAGGAAAGAGGGTTTTCCTGAGGATTTCCTGAAGAGGAGGTTTTGTGGCAATGAACTCCCTTAATTTTTGTTTATCTGGGAAAGTTTTTATTTCTCCATCATATTTGAAGGATATTTTCGCTGGGTAGAGAATTCTCGGCTGTAGATTTTTGTCCTTCAGATTTTTGAATATATCATTCCACTCTCTTCTAGCCTGTAAAGTTTCTGCTGAGAAATCTGCTGATAGCCTGATGGGGGTTCCTTTGTAGGTTAGTTTCTTTTGCCTGGCTGTCCTTAATATTTTCTCCTTGTCGTTGACTTTTGCTAGCTTCACTACTATATGCCGTGGAGTTGGTCTTCTTGCATTGATAAAGTTTGGAGATCTATTGGCTTCTGTCACCTGAAGATCCATCTCCCTCACCAGATTTGGGAAGTTCTCAGCCATTATTTCTTTGAATAGGCTTTCTGCCCCTTTCTCCTTCTCTTCTCCCTCTGGTATACCTATAATCCTTACGTTGCATCTCCTAATTGTGTCTGATAATTCTCGGAGAGTTTCTTCATTTCTTTTAAGTCTTGCTTCTCTCTCCTCCTCTGCCTGCAACAATTCTATATTGCCATCTTCCAAATTGCTAATTCTTTCCTCCATATTATCGGCCCTACTGTTCAGAGCATCTAGATTTTTCTTAATCTCCTCTATTGTGTTCTTCATTTCCAATATTTCTGTTTGGTTCTTCTTTATCGTATCAAACTCTTTTGTGACATAGCTCCTGAACTCGTTGAGTTGTCAGTCAGAATTCTCTCTTAACTCATTGAGAATCTTAATGATGGCTGTTTTGAAGTCATCATCATTTAGGTTATCTATCTCATTTTCTTTGGGATTGTTTTCTGTGTATTTGTTACTTTCTTTCTGTTCTGGAGATTTAATGTATTTTTTCATATTGCTTGATGTTGTTGATTTGTGCCTCCGCATGGAGATAGAGTTTAGTTGCTCCTTTCACTTGTTTCAGCTGCTGCAGTGGGGGGAGCAGCTGTTTATACTTCACCAACCAGGAACCCTGTCCGTAGTTGCTAACTGGGCCTGGGCCCCTCTTCGTAGCCACAGTGGCCCTTTGGATTCCCTCCTCTGCCGTGGGGGCCGTCACAGGGGGGCTTCAGGCTGCAGGTGCCTACTGTTGCAGCCCACCTAGATGTGCTCTCTCCTTGGGGTCTGCAACGGTGTTATGGGCTTTTCCAGCGGCCAGGGGTGGGATCACTTATATTTGTCGCTCCGTTGCTGTTGGCACCCACTGAATCTCACTTGTCCTCTATGGGTCGCAGGAGAGCTATTGGCATCTTCTACAGTCTGTGGTTAGTACACCTAGCTATGCTGCTTTTGCCCTGGGGTCTTCCAGCCTTGTGGCTGGCGGCTGGGTGCCTTCTACTGGTGCTGTGCAGAGGCTTTCCCTAAGGCTGCTGTGAGCCTGTAGGGTTTCCCCCTAGGCTACTAAGCTGGGTCTCTGGAACTCTCTCCAGCCCCAGTCCTCTCCGAGATCTCCGGCAATCCCTAGTCTCACGGGGCGGGCAACGGCAGCTGGGGGTCGCCCCGCCCTCTGGGCTTCTCTCTGGGCCTCTCCCGGGAGCCCTGAATGCTGGGCGTGGCCCCTCTGCTAATGGCAGACAGAGAGTTTTGTCTGCTGCCTGGCGGAACTCCGGCGCTTCCCCTCCGGGTCGCAGAACCGGCCTTTGAAAGTTCCCCCCGCCCCGGTCCTCTCCAAGATCTCTGGCAATCTCTAGCCCCACGGGGCGGGCAACGGCAGCTGGGGGTCGCCCCGCCCTCTGGGATTCTCTCCGGGCCTCTCCTGGAGCCGTGAATGCTCGGAGTGGCCCCTCTGCTAACGGCAGACAGAGAGTTTTGTCTGCTGCCCGGGAGGAGCTCCGGCGCTTCCCCTCCGGGTCGCAGAACCGGCCTTTGAAAGTTCCCCCAGCCCCGGTCCTCTCCGAGATCTCCGGCAATCCCTAGTCCCACGGGGTGGGCAACGGCACCTGGGAGACCTCCGTACCCTCCGTGACTCTCTCTGGGACCCTCCGGGCGCCCCGAGCACCAGGCTGGGTCTCCCCGCCAATGGCGGGGAGAGACTCTCCCCGCGGGCTCAGGTGTGCAACTCCAAAGTTTCCCTCTGCGTTTAGGAGTAATTGTGGGGGGTTTAGGTAGGGTTCTGGTCACCTGTTTCCACCGTCGCTCCTCTGTTGTGTTCTCGCTCCTGCCCTAGATGTGTGTGGATCCTCTGGGGGCGTCCGTTGGAAGAAAGCTGCTTGCGGGTACTAGGCTGCCCATCAGGGTCGGAGAGTTTTCACCTATTTCCACATCCTCCCGGAGGAAAGTCCGTCCGCCTTCCGATGTACTGTCGCGTGGGTGTCTCAGACGTCCTGAGATGCTGTCTGGATATCCTTTGTCAAGCGATAAGTGTCCAAATAATTGTAGACTCGAAGGGCGAGAGACAAAGAGGACTACTCACGGCGCCATCTTGGATCTTCCTCCCAGAACCTTACATTTAAATCCTGAATGGAGTGAATTTACCTGAAAGTAACTAGGTAAGGTTTTTCTGCTACAGGGCAAAATGGGAGTTTGAGGAAGAATTTAAGTCCTGACATAGTGACCATTTTGCATACTTGACTGCGGTCTTGTTGTTAACATCTGTGGGCTTAGAAGGACATACAGTTAAGGATGTAGGAGCTGTGAGATTGTGTGATGTGGTGTTTACCCCCAGTTGTATACGTAAAAAGCTTTGAGAAGAGCCTGTAGTTAGTAGATGGGTACTAAGCTGGAGCTACTATTAGTGTTGACATTTTGAACCTCAGATCAGTGGTTATCAATATTACAGAACACCTCTCCAAGAGCCAGGATTAGGCTTGAATAGAGTAATGAAAACAGAATATTTGACAAATTCTTCTCACTGCTTGCGTCTCACACTGGTCACTGTTCCATCACACACTGATTAGATGATTGATGGATAAGTGGGATAAGAAACCCTGTTGATCTAATATGCAAAATGGTGGTTTCTTGCATACTTATCAAGGAACTACCAAAAAGGGTAGAAACAAAGCCACAGTGCTATAAAATTAAAATTCATCTCAAAATTGAAGGAAGTAACTAGATTGAGAAAACCTCAAAAGATCTTTGTGCGTCCAAGACAACCTGCAGCTAAATGAATGCCTCGTCCTGATGCAGGATGCTGTGGTAGATTCATGCATGCATTTTGTTTTTAACTCCATGTCTAACAGATTTTCAAATCTTTGTACCAGAGGCAATGATCTTGGGAGCAAAGGATGGGTTGGGGGGCTGATACATGTTTCTAAGTCGTAATAGATCTCATGGACTCCAAACTAAGTGGGTAAAGATGGATTCTTCTAGGAGAATGAATTTATTTGCATCTAGATAGCATTCATGTGATGGACAAGAGATTTAGAAAAACCCAACAACTTATGTGCACATAAAGCAAAACGTCAGAAGAACAAGGACTTGCATGTAAAAATCAAATGTCACTGCCAGTTCAAAGAAAGAGTCCTACGAGCTTGCTTGAACAAAGGACTAACTCCTTTCATGTTTCTAAAATATAGGAGTTTTGTTTCAGAATTATTAATGTTGCATCTGAATCAAGCAATATTAACAGGTTTGTGCAAAAGGTATTGACCTTGATATTCATAACAGAAGAAACAGTGCAATCCTCAACTTATTCATGTTCTTTTGTGAAGATTAAAAAGATGTTTGTCAAAATGTTGTTTCAAATTTCCAAATGCTTCAGATTCACTGCTCTTCACCCCCACCCACTGTGTACTTTGTTAAAATGCTTCCTTTCGGAGGAATTCCAAGATGGCGCCGTGAGTAGTCCTCTTTGTCTCTCGCCCTTCGAGTCTACAATTATTTGGACACTTATCGCTTGACAAAGGATATCCAGACAGCATCTCAGGACGTCTGAGACACCCACGCGACTATACATCGGAAGGCGGACGGACTTTCCTCCGGGAGGATGTGGAAATAGGTGAAAACTCTCCGACCCCGACGGGCAGCCTAGTACCCGCAAGCGGCTTTCTTCCAACGGACGCCCCCAGAGGATCCACACACATCTAGGGCAGGAGCGAGAACACAACAGAGGAGCGACGGTGGAAACAGGTGACCAGAACCCTACTTAAACCCCCCGCAATTACTCCTAAACGCAGAGGGAAACTTTGGAGTTGCACACCTGAGCCCGCGGGGAGAGTCTCTCCCCGCCATTGGCGGGGAGACCCGGCCTGGTGCTCGGGGCGCCCGGAGGGTCCCAGAGAGAGACACGGAGGGCACGGAGGTCTCCCAGCTGCCGTTGCCCGCCCCGTGGGACTAGGGATTGCCGGAGATCTCAGAGAGGACCGGGGCGGGGGAACTTTCAAAGGCGGGTCCGGCGACCCGGTGGGGAAGCGCCGGAGCTCCGCCAGGCAGCAGACAAAACTCTCTGTCTGCCGGTAGCAGAGGGGCCACGCTGAGCACTCAGGGCTCCCGGCAGAGGCCCGGAGAGAAGCCCAGAGGGCGGGGCGTCCCCCAGCTGCCGTTGCCCGCCCCGTGGGACTAGGGATTGCCGGAGATCTCGGAGAGGACCGGGGCGGGGGAACTTTCAAAGGCGGGTCCGGCGACCCGGAGGGGAAGCGCCGGAGCTCCGCCAGGCAGCAGACAAAACTCTCTGTCTGCCAGTAGCAGAGGGGCCACGCCCAGCATTCAGGGCTCCTGGCAGAGGCTCGGACAGAAGCCCAGAGGGCGGGGCATCCCCCAGCTGCCGTTGCCCGCCCCGTGGGACTAGGGATTGCCGGAGATCTCGGAGAGGACCGGGGCGGGGGAACTTTCAAAGGCGGGTCCGGCGACCCGGAGGGGAAGCGCCGGAGCTCCGCCAGGCAGCAGACAAAACTCTCTGTCTGCCGGTAGCAGAGGGGCCACGCTGAGCATTCAGAGCTCCCGGCAGAGGCCCGGAGAGAAGCCCAGAGGGCGGGGCGACCCCCAGCTGCCGTTGCCCACCCGGTGAGGCTAGGGATTGCCGGAGATCTCGGAGAGGACTGGGGCTGGAGAGAGTTCCAGAGACCCAGCTTAGTAGCCTAGGGGGAAACCCTACAGGCTCACAGAAGCCTTAGGGAAAGCCTCTGCACAGCACCAGTAGAAGGCACCCAGCCGCCAGCCACAAGGCTGGAAGACCCCAGGGCAAAAGCAGCATAGCTAGGTGTACTAACCACAGACTGTAGAAGATGCCAATAGCTCTCCTGCGACACATAGAGGACAAGTGAGATTTGGTGGGTGCCGACAGCAACCGAGCGACAAATAAAAGTGATCCCACCCCTGGCCGCTGGAAAAGCCCATAACACCGTTGCAGACCCCAAGGAGAGAGCGCATCTAGGTGGGCAACAACAGTAGGCACCTGCAGCCTGAAGCCCCCCGTGACGGCCCCCACGGCAGAGGAGGGAATCCAAAGGGCCACTGTGGCTACGAAGAGGGGCCCAGGCCCAGTTAGCAACTACGGACAGGGTTCCTGGTTGGTGAAGTATAAACAGCTGCTCCCCCCACCGCAGCAGCTGAAACAAGTGAAAGGAGCAACTAAACTCTATCTCCATGCGGAGGCACAAATCAACATCATCAAGCAATATGAAAAGATACATTAAATCTCCAGAACAGAAAGAAAGCAACAAATACACAGAAAACAATCCCAAAGAAAATGAGATATATAACCTAAATGATGATGACTTCAAAACAGCCATCATTAAAATACTCACTGAGTTAAGAGAGAATTCTGACTGACAACTCAGCGAGTTCAGGAGCTATGTCACAAAAGAGTTTGATACGATAAAGAAGAACCAAACAGAAATACTGGAAATGAAGAACACAATAGAGGAGATTAAGAAAAATCTAGATGCTCTGAACAGTAGGGCCGATAATATGGAGGAAAGAATTACCAATTTGGAAGATGGCAATATAGAATTGTTGCAGGCAGAGGAGGAGAGAGAAGCAAGACTTAAAAGAAATGAAGAAACTCTCCGAGAATTATCAGACACAATTAGGAGATGCAACGTAAGGATTATAGGTATACCAGAGGGAGAAGAGAAGGAGAAAGGGGCAGAAAACCTATTCAAAGAAATAATGGCTGAGAACTTCCCAAATCTGGTGAGGGAGATGGATCTTCAGGTGACAGAAGCCAATAGATCTCCAAACTTTATCAATGCAAGAAGACCAACTCCACGGCATATAGTAGTGAAGCTAGCAAAAGTCAACGACAAGGAGAAAATATTAAGGACAGCCAGGCAAAAGAAACTAACCTACAAAGGAACCCCCATCAGGCTATCAGCAGATTTCTCAGCAGAAACTTTACAGGCTAGAAGAGAGTGGAATGATATATTCAAAAATCTGAAGGACAAAAATCTACAGCCGAGAATTCTCTACCCAGCGAAAATATCCTTCAAATATGATGGAGAAATAAAAACTTTCCCAGATAAACAAAAATTAAGGGAGTTCATTGCCACAAAACCTCCTCTTCAGGAAATCCTCAGGAAAACCCTCTTTCCTGAAAAATCCAAAAAAGGAAAGGGGCTACAAAACCAAGAGCAGGGGAGATAAATAGAAGGACAACAACAGAGAGTAGCAGCTCTACATCAGAACAGATTAAACCATGGGACGAGAAACAAAGGAAACTGAAGAAAACCGGAAAACAAGACACAAAATGGTAGTGGTAGGCCCCCACGTCTCAATAATCACTCTAAATGTAAATGGATTGAACTCCCCAATCAAAAGACACAGAGTGGCAGGATGGATCAAAGAACAAGATCCAACAATATGCTGCCTCCAGGAAACACACCTCAGCGCCAAAGACAAACACAGACTCAGAGTGAAGGGATGGAGAACAATACTCCAAGCTAATAATGAACAAAAGAAAGCAGGTGTCGCTATACTAATATCAGACAAGGTAGATTTCAAAGCAAAACAGATAAAGAAAGATAAAGAGGGACAGTATATAATGATAAAAGGGACTCTCCACCAAGAAGACATAACACTTATAAATATATACGCACCCAACACAGGAGCACCAAAATTTGTAAAGCAACTCTTAATAGAACTAAAAGAAGACATCAACAACAATACAATAATAGTAGGGGACCTCAACACACCATTAACACCAATGGACAGAACATCCAGACAGAAAATCAACAAGGAAATAATAGAATTAAATGAAAAATTAGACCTTAATTTTTAGACTTAATAGATATATATAGAACACTTCATCCAAAAACAGCAGGTTACACATTCTTCTCAAGTGCACATGGAACATTCTCAAGGATTGACCATATTTTGGGAACCAAAGCAAACATCAATAAATACAAGAGAGTTGAAATAATATCAAGCATCTTTTCTGATCATAACGCTATTAAACTAGAAATCAACTACAAGAAAAAAGCAGAGAAAGGTGCAAAAATGTGGAGGCTAAACAACACGCTTCTCAACAAACAATGGATCATTGAAGAAATTAAAGAAGAAATCAAATATTATCTGGAGACAAATGAAAATGAGAACACGACATACCAAATCATTTGGGAGGCAGCAAAAGCAGTCCTAAGAGGGAAATTCATCGCAATACAGGCTCACCTCACTAAACAAGAAAAAGCTCATGTAAGCAACCTCAAACGACACCTAACAGAACTAGAAAAAGAAGAACAAACAAAGCCCAGAGTCAGTAGAAGGAGGGAAATAATAAAAATAAGAGCAGAAATAAACGATATTGAAACAAAAAAGACAATAGAAAGGATCAATGAAACAAAGAGTTGGTTCTTCGAAAGAATTAACAAAATTGACAAACCCCTAGCCAGACTCACCAAGAAAAGAAGAGAGAAATCGCAAATTAATAAAATCAGGAATGACAGAGGAGAAATCACAACAGATACCAATGAAATACAAGAGATCATAAGAGAATACTATGAAAAACTATATGCCAACAAATTGAACAACCTGGAAGAAATGGACAAATTCCTAGACTCCTACAATCTCCCCAAACTGAATCAGGAAGAAATGGAGAATCTGAATAGACCAATCACAAGTAAGGAAATAGAAACGGTAATCAAAAAACCTCCCCAAAAACAAGAGTCCAGGACCAGACGGCTTCTCTGGAGAATTCTACCAAACATTCAAAGAAGACTTAATACCTATTCTTCTCAAACTGTTCCAGAAAATTGAGAAAGATGGAGAACTCCCTAACACATTCTATGAAGCCAACATCACTCTGATCCCCAAACCTGACAAGGACAACACAAAGAAGGAGAACTACAGGCCGATATCACTGATGAACATAGATGCAAAAATCCTCAACAAAATTTTGGCAAACCGATTACAGCAATACATCAAAAAGATTATACACCATGATCAAGTGGGATTTATACCAGGGACACAGGGATGGTTCAACATCCGCAAGTCAATCAACGTGATACACTACATCAACAAAATGAAAAACAAAAACCACATGATCATCTCAATAGATGCAGAGAAAGCATTCGACAAGATCCAACACCTATTTATGATAAAAACCCTCAGTAAAATGGGTATAGAAGGAAAGTACCTCAACATAATAAAGGCCATATATGATAGACCCACAGCCAACATCATACTCAATGGACAAAAGCTGAAAGCCATCCCTCTGAGGACAGGAACAAGACAAGGGTGCCCACTTTCACCACTCCTATTCAACATAGTACTGGAGGTGCTGGCCAGAGCAATTCGGCAGGAAAAAGAAATAAAAGGAATCCAAATAGGTAACGAAGAAGTAAAACTCTCGTTGTTTGTAGACGACATGATCTTATACATAGAAAACCCCAAAGAATCCACAGAAAAACTATTAGAAATAATCAACAACTACAGCAAAGTAGCAGGGTATAAAATTAACGTGCATAAATCAGTAGCATTTCTATACACTAACAATAAACTAACAGAAAAAGAACTCAAGAACTCTATCCCATTCACAATCGCAACGAAAAGAATAAAATACCTTGGGATAAACTTAACCAAGGAAGTGAAGGATCTATACAATGAAAACTACAAGACTTTCTTGAAAGAAATAGGCGATGACATAAAGAAATGGAAAAACATTCCTTGCACATGGATTGGAAGAATAAACATAGTTAAAATGTCCATACTACCTAAAGCAATATACAGATTCAATGCTATCCCAATCAGAATCCCAAGAACATTCTTCACAGAAATTGAACAAACAATCCTAAAATTCATATGGGGGAACAAAAGACTGCGAATTGCTAAAGCAATCCTGAGCAAGAAAAACAAAGCCGGCGGAATCACAATCCCCGATTTCAAAACATACTACAAAGCTGCAGTGATCAAAACAGCATGGTACTGGTACAAAAACAGGTCCACAGATCAATGGAACAGAATTGAAAGCCCAGAGATAAAACCACACATCTATGGACAGCTAATCTTCGACAAAGGAGCAGAGGGCCTACAATGGAGAAAAGAAAGCCTCTTCAACAAATGGTGCTGGGAAAACTGGACAGCCACATGCAAAAGATTGAAAATTGATCATTCTTTTTCACCACACACCAAAATAAACTCAAAATGGATCAAAGACCTAAAGATTAGGCCTGAGACAATAAGTCTTTTGGAAGAGAATATAGGCAGTACACTCTTTGACATCAGTTTCAAAAGAATCTTTTCAGACACTGTAACTCCTCAGTTGAGGGAAACAATAGAAAGAATAAACAAATGGGACTTCATCAGACTAAAGAGCTTCTTCAAGGCAAGGGAAAACAGGATTGAAACAAAAAAACAGCTCACTAATTGGGAAAAAATATTTACAAGCCACTTATCCGACAAAGGGTTAATCTCCATAATATACAAAGAACTCACACTGCTTAACAACAAAAAAACAAACAACCCGATCAAAAAATGGGCAGAGGACATGAACAGACATTTCTCAAAAGAAGATATGAATATGGCCAATAGACACATGAAAAGATGTTCATCATCGCTAATCATCAGGGAAATGCAAATCAAAACTACACTAAGATATCACCTTACCCCCGTTAGATTGGCAAAAACATCCAAAACCAAGAACGACAAATGTTGGAGAGGTTGTGCAGAAAGAGGAACCCTCATACACTGTTGGTGGGAATGCAAACTGGTACAGCCACTGTGGAAAACAGTATGGAGATTTCTCAAAAAGTTAAAAATAGAAATACCCTATGACCCAGCCATCCCATTACTGGGTATCTATCCTAAGAACCTGATATCAGATATCTCAAGAGTCCGTTGCACCCCTATGTTCATCGCAGCATTATTTACAATAGCCAAGACGTGGAACCAGCCTACATGCCCAGAAACTGATGATTGGATAAAGAAGATGTGGTATATATACACAATGGAATACTACTCAGCCATAAAAAAAGACGAAATTGGCCCATTCACAACAATGTGGATGGACCTCGAGGGTATTATGTTAAGCGAAATAAGTCAGTCAGAGAAAGACGAACTCTATATGACTCCACTCATAGGTGGAAATTAGTATATTGAGAAGGAGATCTGATTGGTGGTTACCAGGGAAAAGGGGGGGTGGGGGGAGGGTACGGAGGGGGAAGTGGTGTACCCACAACATGACTAACAAAAATGTACAACTGAAATCTCACAAGGTTGTAATCTATCATAACATTAATAAAAAAAACAAAACAAAACAAAACAAAACAAAACAAAAAAATAAATAAAATGCTTCCTTTCATTCCCAACTATACAGAATCTTTAGGATGAACGTTTTAGCAGTATCTAGGTATTTGATAAAATAGCTGATGGCAAATTTTGTTGTAGCTCCAACTGACGAAATACATGAAGAAGATGAATGATGTGGCTGAAGAAGATGGAGAGATGATGAGTGAGCCAGGAAGAGAAGTTAGTAAAGAAAAGGTTAAAAAAAAATTAGATTTCAAAGTGAATCTTGCCCTTATACCTACACTCCATGAGCAGCCACAATTCCATACTCATTTCTAAACCGGACATTCTTATTTCTCCATACACTTGTTTTTTAGAGAAAATAGCTAAGCCCAGAATGTCTATTTTCCCACTAGGGCCATTTGAGCTCAACCAGTATCTTCCTGGACTGTTTAGCTCCATAATCCCCCTGCTTGCTAAGATTCTTGTCAAGTGTTATTGTGAATTTGACTGGATTTCATCAGGCTGTAACTTTTATGCAATAAGTCAAATACAAATATAAGAAAAAAGAGAAAGTTAATAATCACTAGTTATGTTAACCTTATTGTGGTAATCATTTTGCAATATATACATCTGTCTAATCATCACATCTTAAACTTACGTATGTTATATGTCAATAATATCTCAGTAAAGCTGGAAAAGTAGTAAATAAATAAATCACTATCTAGCCCAATAAAGAATAAAGAGAAAAGGCACAAGTAACTAAAATTAGGAATAAGAATGTGTGAGTCACTCCTGGATGCTAAGCAAATTAGACAGAATTATGAGAAAATAATTTTAATAAATCCATACTAATTTAAAAATTTTGTATTTAATGTATTTATAGGAAAATATAAATGAACAAAAATGAGGCCAAAACCTAAATAAATGGATCAATAACCATGGAAGAAATAGAAGATGTCATCAAAGAGTTACGTCTCCCTCCCCACACACCAAAATGTGCCAGGTCTAGTTTGTTTCAGAGTTGAATAATTTCAAACCTTCATGGAGCCTTTATTACTTAAGCTTTTCAGAGTATGAAGAAAGAGAATTTCTGAGCTCTCTTTGTGGAGCCAATAATGATAAAATTAGTTTAAAAAAAGCAAAGTACAGATCAATTCCACTTATTGGTACAAAAATGCAAAATAAAGCACCCATAAACAGAAGCCAGCAATATATCAAAAGAATAATAAACCATATCAACTGGATATTACTCAAGAAATGTTCAATTTTAGAAAAAATATTAATATAATTCTCAATACTACAAGGTCAAAGGAAAATACGTGATCTCACTAGATGCTGAAAAAACATTTCCCAAAATGCATCATCCATTCCAGATGCTTAGAAAATACTGTTAAAACGGGAAGAGAAAGATGTGTCTTTATGATAAAGCATATATCCTAAACTGATAGCATCCTTATGCTGAATGGTGAACCATTAGACAAGGATGTCTTCTATTCCTACTATTACTTAACATTGTTCTAGAAGTTTAAGCCAATTCAATAAAACAAGAGAACAAAATAGGAAGTAGAAATATTACAGAAGAGGCAACTGCCTGATCACTTGAAAAAGAAATAAACTGGACCTTATCTCATTCATTATATCAAAATAATTTCTGTATGTATCAAAATCTTGTGTCAAAAAACCCAAGAAATAACTAAAAAGTTATTTTTTATAATATTGGGTGAGGAAAGCCTTCCTAAATGTGACACAGAAGGACAAACACATAAAGAAAAGATCAATGGATTTAAGTACATTTAAACATAAAGTTTTTGTAGAGACAAAGAAAGCAAGCCTGAGAGACTGGAGACAAAGTTAATAAACATTGGATATCCCAATAGACAAAGGGCAAAAACTATGTAGCAATTCCAGAGAGAGAGAGAGTTTCCACCATTTGAATGAAATAAAGCATGTTATGTCTTCCTATTACAAATGAAAATCAGATATTTGCCTATGAGATTGATAAAAGTGAAGAGATTGACAATTACTGTGTTGGTGAGAGTGCGACAGGACACAAACTTATACAATTTTGGCGCGAATATAAATTAGCATAACTTTTCCAAAGGCCAGCCTGGAAATATTTATCAGACTTTAAAATACTAACACCCTCATAAACTGCTGATAAGGAAGAAAGTTGATACAAATGGAAACTCTTTGGCTGTATCCACTAAAGCTGCTCATATATGTAACCCATGACTCAGTAATTCCTCTCCTAGGTATATACCCAGAAAAAAAGTATATATATGTGCACCAAAAGACATACATAAGAATGTTCTTAACCCCAACATGGATATAATCTGGATTTCTAGTAGAATACATAAATATATTTTGGTATTTCATACAATGGAATAATAATGGAAATTAACATACTATTGCTACACTCAGAAATATAAGATAAGGGGCCAGCCCTGTGGCCAAGTGGTTAAGTTCTCGACCTCCACTTTGGCGGCCCAGGGTTTTGCTGGTTGGGATCCTGGGCATAGACATGGTACCGCTCATCAGGCCATGCTGAGGCCGCGTCCCACATAGCACAACTAGAAGGACCTACAACTAGAATATACAACTATGTACTGGGGGGCTTTGGGGAGAAGAAGAAGAAAAAAAAAGGAAGAAGAAGAAGATTGGCAACAGATGTTAGCTCAGGTGCCAATCTTTAAAAAATATATATATATATAAGATGAATCTCAAAAATGTTAAGGGTAAAGCCAGGCATAAAAGCACATAGCGTTTGATTCCATTTATAAAAGTTCAAAAATAGGCAGAACAGTCCATGCTGTCAGAGGTCAGGGTAGTAGTTACCTCTAGGGAGGGTGGGGACTGACTGGGAAAGGACAGAAGGATGGCATGTGAGGTGTGAGTAATGTTCTCATTATTGACCTGAATTTATTTATTCATGAAAATTCATCAAAGCTGCACACTTAGAATTGGTGCACTATTCTTATGTATACTATATGTTGAATTTTAGAAATATTTTAAATGTGTATAATGTTTGACCTATTAAAGAATTCCACTAAAGAAACTTATCCCAAGAACATAGCAGGTCAAATGTGTGAGCTTGGGTGCACAGGAATATTCATCATAGGATTATTTATCTCTAGAAAACTTGAAACAACCTAACTCTATCAATAGAAGATTGGTTAATTATAGAATATTAGATAGCCATTTAAAAAGATTATGTATATCTATATTCACTGACATAGAAATAGCTCCCAAACACATTCTCTGATGACAACAACAAAAGTAAAATCTGCATAGTGCCATGAACATAAAATTGAGTTTCTATGCACAGAGAAATATAAAGAAGAATATTCATTGAAATTTTAATAGGGGATAATTTTGGGGTTTTATATTTTCTGTATGGATTTGTGTTATTTTTATAAACAGAAAGATACATTTTCATTCTGAAAATAAAATGATTGCTTATATGATGATAAACTTTTTGTGTGTGTGTGAGGAACATCTTCTCTGAGCTAACCACTGTTGCCAATATTCCTCTTTTTGCTTAAGGAAGATTGTCCCTGAGCTAACATCTATGCCAGTCTTCCTCTATTTTTTGTCTGTGGGGTGCCATCATGGCATGGCTTCATGAGCGATGTGTAGGTCTGTGGCTTGGATGCGAACCCACAAACCCTGGGCCACCAAAGTGGAGCACACGAACTTTATCACTACGCCACCAGGCCAGCCCCATGATAAACTTTTTTATTGACACATTTTTAGCTGAAAAATATGGATTATACCATGAAGCTATTTGGGATTGACATAAAATGCCGTCTCCCCCATGTTGTATGTGGGACAATTCCAGACCCATTTTGAGATCTCTTTACACCTCCTGAATTTCTCTAGGGTAAACACTGAACTGTTCTTCTAGTAAACATTTATAAAGCTCACACTATGTGCAAGATCATGGAGCACAGAAAATTAAAAAAATAAATCAGACTTCTTTAACTTCCTGTTGCTTAAGTTTCTAGCAGAAAGATTTTGGACGCTGTGTTGCATCATGAGAAATGTGCTCTTCCGTTGAAGAAGCTGTACTGTGATATTGTGTGTGTGTGTGTGCACACACATGCATGTGTGTGCAAGTATGTGCACACACAAAGGGAATGAGTTGTCCAACTGTATAACCCAAAGGTAAGTAATAATTTAGAGAAGAATAATGATTAGGTACACTCTATATTAAGGAAGACTGCAAAAAGTAAAATTTCAGATTCCGGGTAGAGACTTTGTACAGCCCATCTAGCATCCCATGGGTGTCATCAAACAACAAAACCTCAACGTCTTACTTTAATACAGAGTAATTAGAATACTCACTGTGATATGTGGGATAATAGCCCCCCCAAAGATTTCCATGCTCTAATCCCCGGGATCTGAATATTTTACCATACATAGCAAAAGAGACATTCAGATGTGATCAGGTTAGAGACCTTGAGATGGGCAAATTATCCAGGTGGACTCAATCTTATCACATGTGTCCTTAAAGCTGGAGAACCTTTCTTGGCTGTGATCGGAGAGAGATGCAATGATGAAACACAGGTCAAAGAGAAGCAACCTTTTTTGGCTCTGAAGGTAGAGGGAGGGAGCCACAAGCCAAGGGATGCAGGCAGCCATGAGGAACTGGAAAAGACACGGAGAGAGATTTTCCTCCAGAGTCTCCAGAAAAGAACGCAGCCCTGCTGACACTTAGATTTTAGCCCACTGAGACCTGAGCCAGACTTCTGATCTACAGAACTGTAAGATAATAAATTCGTGTTGTTTTAGCTACTAAATTTGTTGTCAATTTGTGACACTTCTGACAGGAAACTAATACACTCACATTTTAGTTTTTTGAGGGCTTTACAGTTTACAAATACTTTACAAATACTTTATCTCATTTAGGTATCTTTTGAAGAAAAGGAAAGCTTTAAGCAAAAACATGCTCAAAATAATAGAAAATTAGAAGTGGACAATTTCCAGCATCCAACGGTTGGCTGGTCAGTCCATGCACAAGAAAAAGCTAAAATTTCTCAGTGTGTCAGACAAAACAAGTAGAAACAAATCCAGAGAACATTAGTCTCTGATAAGTGGCTGCTCCTCCTAATCGTCAAAGGAAATTTTTCTTGGGGTATTTTTAAAGCTTACAATTGACTCTTTTATAATGTTGCGTTACACACAAGCCTTGGCTCCAGACCCCTCCTGTAGAACAGACCAGTGGTCCATGTCCTATTTTCTCTTTTTTTACTTGGATCCTCAGACAGAGCTTGCTTTCTTCTCTTCTTGGTAACTACCACCACCCAGCCTTCCCGTAAGGTGCTATTCCCCCAAACTGGCTGCAGGGCAGCCAATCTCCCCATATTTCCCACTTCCTAGCTGCCTCCAAAGACAAACACAGGCCTCATTTCATTTGCAGGAATTTTCCTCTAATTGCTGCAGTGAAAGAAAAAGAGAATGACAAAAAGAGCAAACGTCGGGAAGGTCTTACAGCCTATGGCTCTGGACTGATGAAAATCATAACTGCTGAGAAGTAAGGCTGAGAGCAACAAAGTTAAAGAGTCATCAACACACAAGGGATAGAAGTTAAAATTCAATAATTGAGAAAATAATAAGTAGCTGTAATGTTTGTGCATGAATAGATATTCCGCGCGTGTGTGTGTGTGTGTATACATAAATAATAACTCCAACTCTGGACTTTTCTTTCTTCACAGCAGAATTGTACAGTTATTCAATGGCAACACTGGAAGAAGCCACAGAGGTCATTTAGTTCAACCCCTACATTTTGCCAAGGAAAGATTGAAAGCCAGACAGATGGAGACGTGTCTGTCCTTTGACTTCTTTTTCTTTGCTTTTCAATCTTTCCCCATCAGCAGGCCATCAACCAAATGATCGGATGAGATTTTTCAGGCTGGGGTCATTCTCTTCCTTATTATTCTTGACCATGACAATCTCTCCCTTTAATGCCTTTCCTTCCTATCTAATCTTTACACCATTAATCCATTTCTTTCATGATTAGCCTCTGCTTGATTCGTCTTTTACAGATAAACTGAGTCATCAGCAGGCATTTGCTAGAAGTCAGCCTTGTTAAACATCCAGCCTACAGAAGTCTGTGACTTTCTATCTTATCCTATCTCCTGGATCAAAGGTTTTTGTTGATCTAAGTTTCTTATCATGTCAAGTGTTAATCTTCTTTTTGTGATAGAGGAATTGCCAAACTAAAGTACTTTGGAAAAATGAATACACTGACCTGTCATTTCAAAGTCCTCACACAACCAAAGTCCTACTTGTCCTATAAGTACATCTCTACTGAAAATGTGAAGGCAGTGTACAAGATCTCCAGAGTCATGGAAGTCTTCCAATCCTCAGAAAGAATACTCTGAACAAAGGGCAGTCCTGGCCATTTCACTCAGTCAATCAATCCAAACTTGGTATAAAAAATAACGATAGCTAATATTTACCCAGTGCTTACAGTGTGCTAGATATTATTCTAAGCACTTTACATAGATTGTCTGATTTAATCCTATGAGTTAAGTGCAATTATCGCCCCTATTTCATATATAGGAAAATGTGGGCACAGAGTAGTTAAGCTATTTGCCCAAAGCCCAGAAGCAGTAAATGGTGGAGCCAGGATTTAGAGAGTCGGCTTGAGTCTAGTTTCCTAATCCCTTTGGCAAGACACCTCTGATAGGGGGCTAACATGGGTCAACTTCTACCCATACTTTATATTTGAAAGGAACGTCTTTGGAGGCATGGCCTATGAACCAGTGGAGACACCATAGTTTCAGGCTCCAATGAGCGTATATAACAGGTTTCAAGGCTCCTGAAGTGACCACATGCTTTTCTGTCTTGTGAGGATCCAAAGGAATCTGGATGCTCCAGAGCCTGCCAGTGGGCCCCATGATTCAGCAATGCTGTCAGGAAGGACAGTTCTTAAGCTGCCTTCACAACCTTAGATGCACTTTATAGTACGTTGGCTGATTCTTAGAAGTTCAGCTCAGAGCTTTAGGCCTAACTTGGATGGGACACAAACTCCTAGATCAGCTCTTTCCTCTACCTGAAGTCTAGAGTCTCATTTTTCAGTGGCTCACTTATCTGAGGCTGCTTGGGCTGCATACACAGCTTATATGTTGACCATAAAGTGCGGCTAGAAAACAAGCCTGATTTTCTCCACAGGAAGTTAGTTCCTGAAGGAATCAGGAATAATATGACAGGCTCATGCAAACTACCCAAATAAGGGCCACCTCTGGCCAATTAGTCTGCCATATTGGAATGTTCATTAATCAAAGCCAGGGTAGAACTTTTGCCCACTTCTACACTTTCAAATACCACCTCTTTGGAAACGATTTCCAACCCATTTCTCCAGCAATTGCCTCTCTTACTAGCATCTAATTCATATTTCCAAGTTGGACTAAAGCAAAGCACATTTTCTTCCTTATCTGACTAAAGGGCGCTACCATCCATCAAGTCACAGAAGCCAGAAACCTGGGAATTAACTAAGGTCCTTTGCACCTAATGTCAAATCCAACACTAAGTACAAATCCTATAAATTTTACTGAAATGGCCCTTGAATTTGTCTCCTGCCCTCTGTGTCCAGTGCTCTTATACGGGTTCAAGCACTGATAATCTCTATGCTGGACCACTCCAATAACCTTAATTGGTGTCTACCTCCACACTTTCTGCTTCCAGTTCATTTCTTCACTGCCCCCGGCCATTTTTCCGAATTACAGATGTAACCAGGTCATTCCTCTGCTTAATTACCTTATGTGTCTTCCTATGAACATAATCTAAAAATTTTACGTGGCATATAAACTTCTGTCACAATCTAGTTTTGACCTATTTTGGTTCATCTCCCACCATCACTCTTTATCACCCCTTCCCATAATTTCCCAAAGAAGAGTAATCATTTCCATCATTACACTCTCATTTTATCATCACTTATAGCATTTATCACATTATAGTGTATCATTTTGTGTGTCTGTTTCTCCCATTTCTAAAGCTTATACACTTCATGAAGGAAGGGACCTCATCTTGTTCAACAGCCCATCCCGAATACCAAGCACAGGACCTGGCATTTAGAAAGCACTCAACTAATATTTTCTGAATAAGTGAATAAAGGCAGTGATACCTAATTTTGTGTTGGCCGTCAGGAAAAATGTTTATGTATGTATACTACTCACATATCAATTAATCAAAAACAGTATTTGGCAGGGTGTAGCAGGTCAAAAAATCATGACTTTGAAGTCAGATGCCTGGTTTAAAATCCCAGCATTGAGTTGTATTAGCTAGATGATCATGGGCAAGTCAGTTAAGCTCTCCAGTACACTTTTTCATCCGTAAAATGTGAATAATAATCCACTTCTTGGGTGGGGTGACGATTAAAGGCAAAATGCATATGTAAAGCAGTTTACCTCTGTGACTAGCACAAAGTTGGTTTTTTAACAGATGGCAGTATGGCAGAATGACTCCTGCAGGCTAACTTGAATAATTTAGTCTTTTCAGTTCTTTTTAATCCTGTCCTTGTGATTTAACTGAATTAAGCATTCTATAGCCCGGTTCCTAGTAAGAAAAGAAGCTCATTTATTAGTTAGAGGGACAACAAAGTAAAGATTAAGTTGCTGCAATTAACTAGACTCCTATTTTCCTACCCCTGGCCCCAGGACAAAAAACTGCCAGGGATCCAGGCATTCCCACTGGGATGCAAACATCTTTGGATGGACCTGATATTTGGAGATCGTGGAGTGCAGGTCCCCACACTGTCTGTGCAAGAAGGAGTATAGTGATTAAGATCTTGGGTTCTGGAGCCAGACTACCTGGGTTCAAATCCCAGCATGCCTATTGCAAGCTGGGTAATCACACACGAGTTTCCTAAACTCTCTTCCTCAAGTTCGTCACCCGTAAAATGGGGCTAAAAGGAGTACCTATGTAGTAAAGTTGTCATGAACTCAAAACAAATAATATACTAGATAGATGCCTGGGATATAATAAGGCCTCAATAAATGTTATCTATGAGTCAGGACACTGTATCGTTTATCATCAAATTGGGACAGTTTTGAGAGTGAAAAGATGTGCTGTTAATAACCATGGCACGGGTAGGGGGTGAGCAAAATGGGTGAAGGTGGTCAAAAGGTACAAACTTCCAGTTATAAAATCAGTAAGTCCTGGGAATGCAATGTCCAGCATGGCGACTATAGTTAATAATACTCTATTGTATGTTTGAAAGTTGCTAAGAGAGCAGAACTTAAAAGTCCTCATCACAAGAAAAAAAAATTATAAATATATGTGCTGATTACTGTTAAGTAAACTTTTTGTGGTGATCATTTCATAATATCTACATATATTGAATCATTATGTTGTATGCCTGAAAATAATGTAATATGTCAATTATATCTCAAAAAGTAAATAAATAAAATAACCATGGCAGCACAACAGGCTTAAACTGGGACTGTCTTAGTCAAACCCAGATGCATGAACACCTTCCCTATGATGATGTTGACAATGACCATGATGACATCATCCAGTGCAAGCCAGAGGAACTTCCCCATTAGACTTAGTGTGTCCAACTGACACACCAGCTCCAGTCTAAGTTCAGGATTCAGACACAATCCTCGTCCCCTTTGTTTTCCACTAAGACTCACGAACATTTGCTGCTACATCAAGCCAGAGGGAAACTCATTACATGCTTTTTTCCTCCTGAGACAGAGGCAGAAAAGATGAGGTGTAAATATTTCTATATTGAATCAATTGGCTTCATTTTATTTGGAGAGTCCAGTTTAATAAATCCCAATATTGTGGCTGAGACCTGCTGATGGTATAAATCTATGCTTAGCTCACAATACATATTTATTAACTAAATTTCTAAACCTTAGTATAGCCTTTGTTTCTTTTTCTCCATGTTTTTTTAAACTATGGCAGGAAACCAAATATTGAGGGACATTCCCAACAACAAGCTGAAACCTGCTTTACCAATTTTATCCACTTAACAGCATCAGATAATCACATCAAGAAAATAAGCAGAGGCTGGCCCTGTGGCCGAGTGGTTATGTTCGTGCCCTCTGCTTCGGCAGCCCAGGGTTTTGCCAGTTCGAATCCTGGGCACGGACATGACACCACTCATCAAGCCGCACTGAGGTGGCATCCCACATGCCACAACTAGAAGGACCCACAACTAGAAATGCACAACTATTTACCGGGGGGCTTTGGGGAGAAAAAGGGGGGAAAAAAAGAAAGAAAATAAGCAGCTATTAGTTTTAGCATTATTATTTAATGAGCATCTACTATATACCCAGTACAGTGCTAGAAATATTCAAGACATGATCCCACAGGGAATTTTCAACATAGTTCAAACATAAAACGAACATTTGTGAAACAGTGATGACATACAACCATACATACCAGAGACAGATCTGTGATGTAAATAAGTTCCTCAAGAAAAGAAAATCAGTCAAACTCTCAAGGGAAGCTTGAGGAAGGAGGCAGATTTTGAGCTGGGCCTCACTGGGTAGATGGAAAAGATATGGAAGAACCTACCAGCTAGAGAGGTGATTACAAGATAGGACAGGGCAGGGAGTTAAGATTGAGAAGGACCTTGACATTATGGAATTAAATAAACTTAGTTTTACAGACAGGGGAACTCAGGCAACTAAAGGAGTCAGGCAACAAGGAAAGAGCCAATGATTTTAAGACTTCACTCTAGGTTTATTCCATACCCAGCAGATCTGCCAATTTAAGTGTATAAGATTTTGAAATTTTAAAATAGGTGACAAGATGACATTATTTTAATTTTTCCTTTATTAGCCTCGTCTCTGTTTAGGAAGGGAACCAGGAGAAATTCTCCATCAGGGAGAAATGCTTCTCAAAATTAAGCATGAACTCTATCTGTAAGGTAACGTCCGAGCAGAAGTCAAATAAGATCATCCATTTTGAAATGTGGCTGATTTCAGGGTCGATGTCCTTAAAACATAACAATATGAAAATTACAAATAGATTGGCTTCCCAATGAGAGAGAGAAAATTTCTTGGAAGAATAGCTTTCAAAATTTGGCAAATAAATGAGTTTCTGCAATGCCCTCCCCTGGCAGTCATTCATGGACATTTACTACTTGGCATCTTGATGTAACCACATATTACTGCTTAATTAAAAGTGCTTCTTTTAATAGATCAATGGACTTGCTTTTAGGAGCTGCCATAATGACACCTAAGCTTTTATTCAAGGTAGTAAAAGATAGTCAGGAGGGATGACACATAGGGGCTGAATGAAGTTTGAGCTAAAATGTGCGTGAATGAACATGCCGTTCTGTGTCGGGGTGCACGTAACACAAATCATAGCTCTTTGAAACAGCAAGAAAAATCCGAGCCAATTCAAACTAATGACCTGGCTCTTGTTCCTGAAGTGGGTGGGGGTTTACATGAAACCTTTTCAAGCTGCTCCTGAGCAGGGTGAACTCCCAAGTGTTGGGCTTCCTGAACCACAGCCAAAGGGCTTGGCAAAGGCCAACCAAGGGGTACGAGAAGATAGCACAAAAGGAGAAAGAAGATTGCATGTGCTTTTCCTCTCTGAAAACCTCTGTCCCATCTTTCTTCCCTTTCATATACACTCTTCTATCTTTCTTTTATCAAATTTTCTGTTCTTTTCTTTCTCGGAAAATTTGTTGCAAAAGAGTGGTTCTTCACCTGTTCTTGGGACACAAACCCCTTTGAAAATTTGATCCAAATATGCACTCTTTCCCAGAAAAATGAGCATAATCTCGAAACTTGGCAGAAGTTTTCAGAAGATCCACAAATCCTCTGAAACCCATGTAGACTTCCAATTAAGGAGCCCTCGAAACGTTCTCCACTGACATTGAACATGAAAAAAGGATGGGTCTTTAAAGTTGCTCTAGAAATATTATTAAACCTGAAAGGCATTCTATTTGCAATCCATAGCTTAAGGAGAGGAGAGAGTTCATCCCTATCTGGCTGGTCGCTATGCCAAATGCTGCATCACCTAAATTTTATCCTGACTCTGGAGGGAGGCCTGTGTATTTGGGAAATTTCTCTACCTCATCTTTGGGCAGGGTCCATAACAAAGTCTATTCTCAGGTATGCCTACTACCGCCCTGCCCTGACTGCCATAGTAGGATGTATCTAGATAGGATTCTGTTTACTCACTGAAAGCAGTTTTTCTGGAGGAAATTTTAGATTAAAAAAAAAAAAATCTTTCAATTTTAATGTAAATTTTTCTAGTCGAATCTTAAACCCAAAGTGAAATTCAGGTTCCTAATACTAAAATCTGGTGTTGGTCTGGCTTCACAATATATGAAAGCCAGCATTCCCTTCTCCTTATAAACATACACTATAAAACAAAACTCTTTGCTTAACAGACAGATGGGCTGTCAGGATGTTCTTACCTCCAGAAGAACAACCATGTGTGACTTAATTGCCTCATGGAATAAGCTTGTTTCTGTGACTCAACAGGAGCAAAACAACGCTGGCCATTCAGTAAACAAACTGTCCTACAGGAAAACCCACCTCACTCTTGGAGACCACAACATGATTAAGTGCAGAGCAGTGTTTTGCCACCTGACTTCACTGGCCCATGTATGATTCCCCCTTCACCCCACGCCACCATCCAAATACCAGATGGAAATAGCTAACAGTGATCAATTACTGAGTGCTTACTATGTGCTGGGTGCTTTAATGCAGATACTCAATCTACTACCTTCCCTGTAAGGTGGGTGGTATTATTCTGCCTGTTTTACAGAAGAGAAAACTAGAGAGCGTAAGAATGTCCTCAAGGTCCCACATCAGTAAGCGCGGTTGTATGATTTGAACCACGCTTAGCCATCACTGTACTGCTTTCTTGTGCTTTCCCTGGTCTAGGCTTCCAGTCACAGGAGATGGAAAACTTTCAGTGGCTCACACAGAAGATTGGCAGAAGCACTGAGTAGATCTTCTCTTCTAGCCAATGGAGAACCACAGACGTAGGAGCAGGGCAATCCTTTTGGACCTTGTGTCAGTTTCTAATTCCTTTTGGTAGGAAATAAAAATAGAATTCTCAACTTATTATTATGTTTTGGATGCCCTATGGAAGGCTTTATTTTGCTATTTCTGTTCTTTACAGGGAATACATTTTAAGTCATGGTAAATAAATACATGGTCTTCTCATTGATTAAACTATCTTTGAGCTGAGAACATATAATCCCAACACCTTCTTTTCCTGAAACAAGTATAAGGCAATTCAACAGTAGCATAGAATAAGTTACTTGAACAGAAACAAAAAAAAAAGTTAAAATACCAGGAAAATGAAATTCAACAAAATTCGCCCTTATTCTTTATGAGCCCCCAGACTTAATCATTTTCTTATGATTCCTTTTTAAAAACATGTGGCCTCTCCCTTTCACAGAGCACCCACTCAGACTGTCTCTGTAATTTTCCTTATAGATAACTGTCATGTCCATAAAAAAAATAGTACAGAATTTTAAAATAAACAATAAAATTCCATGTATCTGGAGTAGGATTTATTTCTTGTGGTACTGCTATATAACTTCTCTCATGCCTATTCCCTTCAGAACCACTCTGTGAAAGCACACTTTTATATAAATGCAGGACTCAATTCTAATTTATCTTGATGTGGGAAACAAAGTGTGAAATTGTGTAAAGGTACGTCACTATCAGTGTGTCTGTGCGTGTGTGTGCGTGTGTGTGACCGTATTCACAGCGAGCTGACAGGGAGTGGTTATTATGAGGAATTACTGTTTGTTGTTTTAAATTGATCATCCCATAAAATAAATTAATCAAGCCAGAATAAATATTCATGAGGCATGTAATTTTAAAAACCACATCTGTAAAACCACATTTTAAAGCCTACACTTGGGAAATGTGCACCTTTTGTTTATTTTGTGAGCAACACATTTTCTCTCACACTGATGTTCAACCACACACACAAATCTGCCTTTCCCAAAATGGGCCGGATTGAGTTCATTGCATTGAATTTTTTTTTTCAAAGTCCACCTAAATGCAATTGCCATTTTTGAAATGAATGTAAATAATTCTCGTTCATATCGTTCTTCACTTATTAAATTATATTCATTTAATATTAACCAGTTTCACTACTACCACTCTCAGCATATATAAAAGTGTTATAAAAATTAGCCCTACAATTTATTTTCTTCCTAATAGGTTTTCTGCCAGGGTGAAAAATACTGTTTGTTGTTCAATGGGTAAAAAGTGTCAGTTATGCAAGACGGATAGTTCTAGAGATCTGCTGTACAACGTAGTGCCTAAAGTTAACAACAGGTTGTATGCACTTAAAAATTTGTTAAGAGAGTGGATGTCATGTCAAGTGTTCTTACCACAAACAACAAAAAAAGGAGGGAGACAAGGAAACTTTCGGAAGCGATGAATATGTTTATTCCCTTGATTGTGGTGATAGTATCACGGGTGTGTGCACATGTGCAATTCACCAAATTGTATACATTAAACAGCTACACCTTTTTGTACATCAATTATGTTTCAATAAAGCTGTTGAAAAATATCCTTTTGAATTTCCAACAGACTTTAATGAGCACAGTGGCTATCAGTTAAACAAATTATTGTGTAAAAAATAGAAATGTGCATAGAAGCACATGCCTCTCCACCCAGAATGAGGGTACCTGTCACACACACACATGCCCCACTTATTCTTGAAGTCTGCCCTTGAGGTATATTCCCCAATGGTGAGTAAGGGAAAAGCTTAAAGAATCTGTCAAAAAGGTGGCCATTGTAGGTTTTCATATTTTTTTAGATATGAAGTTTTCTGTGCTCTGACTTTTACAGTCATCAGCAGGTCGAACTTTGACAAAACATGACGCTCCCTAGGGTCTTGGTGTGCGGCAAATTTTCCAGGGCCAAAGCACCACTTCAAGGCGGTGGTGCTGCCCTTTGTAGGTGTGCCTGAATTCAATGCCAGCGTGTCAGTGTCAGACTGTGTGCATGGGTATGCATGCACCTGCTCATGCCCATAGGCAGTCTCGGTATTCTTGATGCTGGACAATTTCATTTTGGTACCCAGTGGTGACCTCGGTGTTTCCCAGAAGAAACGGAAAAAATGGCTGATACAAAAGGGAGTGAAAGTAACCTTACTGAACAAATAAACTGGCAAGTGTATCTAATAATTGCCTGGGTTCAGCATTTTTCTGCGATAAATGAGTAAACTTTAAATGTATCTCTGAGATGCACTATCGCAGGCATTGCCATGGGCAAGTTTTATCCAATGATGAAACAGCAAGGCCTGGCGAGATAAAGATGATAGAAGGGGTGCTATCAGGTGGCAGCTGGGTAATTACAACTCTCTATTTGGGCTCTGCAGTGATGCTGTATGCGATAAGTGGAGAATAATGAAGAAAAAGGAGGAGTGATAATGCGGGAGCTAAATGGTGGAAAATGGCCTATCATAGCCCACAGCCTTCCGAGGGCCCACAGGGACTTTGAACTATCTTCTTCAGTTTTCATCCACAGAGGAAATGCTCTCTCTCTTTCTTCTTCCTTCGCTAAATTTATGTCTGGTGGGACAAAAGGAAAAACTGAAAGGAAATCGAGGGTATGTGAAGAGAATATGACCTTTGCAAATAACTCTGAAGGTCACTATGTAATTATTGTAAAATAAAAGTATCCTGTAATCTTGCCCGTACTCACAAAAGATGCAAGAGCGTTTTTAAAATGTGATTTGGCACCATTTTGTTGGGGGACCCTGGCTTATGAAAGGTCAAGTCAAGTATTTCTAATTAGAGTCTGTCAAGGGAAGCCTCAGAACACTCCAACCATTTGTTACTATTGAGTCGAACTTTGATTATGGCAGAAGACAGGCCGCAGACAACCCATTAGGTGTAAGGAAAAGACTGTTTCTGGCTGCATTTTAGGTCCAGAGTTTTAAAATAAAATAACCTGTGTCCAAGTTGAGGTGTTTTAACCTCGGTCCTTTTGCCATCTAAAGCAGGGTAAGCCTGGCCTTTCACACGGGACTGAATGTGGATTAATCTTGTTTGTACGTTTTTGTTTTACTTGGAATCATCCTAAACCTCACCCGGATGATGAATGAAATCAAGGTGGAAAAAAGCGTGTATGTGTACATATGTTCGAGTGTGTGTGTTCGAGCACATGCATGTGATGGCTAAGGCCCTTCTTACGTTTCTTAAATTTGTGACAAAATGCACATAACGTAAAATTTACCATCTTAAGTGTATAATTCACTAGTGTTAATTACATTCACATTGTTGTGTGACCAATCTCAGGAACTCTCTTCATCTTGCAAAACTGAAACTCTGCACTCATTAAGCAGCAACGCTCCCTCTCCCCATCCCCCTCCCCCCGCAACCCCTATTCTACTTTCTATTTCTATGTATTTGACTACTTTACCTCCCTTCCTTTTGTGACTGGCTCATTTTGCTTAGCATAATGTCTTCAAGGTTCATCCATGTAATAGTATGTGTCAAAATTTCCTTCCATTTTAAGGCTGAATAATATTCCACTTTATGTATACCATATTTTGTTTATCCATTAATTTATTATTGGACACTTGGGTTACTTCCACCTTTTGGCTCTTGTGAATAATGCTGCTATGACTATGAGTGTACAAATCTTTCTCTGAGACCCTGCTTTCAATTCTTTTAAGTATATTCCCAGAAGCAGTATTGTTGGATCATGCGATAATTCTATTTTCAATTTCTTTGAGAAAACACCATAATGTTTTCCACAGTGGTCGCACCATTTTGTATTCACACTAGGAATGCATAAGGGCTCCGATTTCTCCAAGTGCTCTCCAACACTAGTTATTATCCTTTTTTTCTTATAGCTATCCTAGTGGGTATGAAGTGGTATCTCATTGTGATGTGATTTGCATTTCCTTAATGACAAATGATTTTGACCACTTTTGCATGTGCTTATTGGCCATTCTTCTTTGAAGAAATGTCTATTCAAATCGTTTGTTCATTTTTATATTGGGTTATTTGTCTTTTTATTGTTGAGTTGTAAGAGTTCTTTATGTATTCTGGATACTAGACGCTTATCAGATATAGGATTTGCAGATATTTTTTTCCATTCTGTGGGTTATCCTTTCACTTTCTTGATAGTATCCTTTGCTGCACAAAAACTTTTAATTTTGATGAAGTGCAATTTATATATATTTTTTTGTTTGCTTGTGCTTTAGGTGTTTTATCTAATCCAAGGTCACAAAGATTTACACCTAAGATTTCTTCTAGGAGTTTTACATTTTTTTGAATTCATTTTTAAAGAATGAAATTTTAAATTTTTTGAACCCAGGCTCTAAATGACAGAGTCTAAAACTTGGATTCCACATTGAAATGCAAATAGAGAGCAATTCTCACAGCTAAGCAGGTATGTGTAGTGAGTCACTCTGCCATAGTGGCAGCTGTGAACTGGACTCCCGGGGTATAGAGGAGACTAAGACACCATGACAACCTTGGGGAAGCTCATAGTGTTGTCAGAGAGAGGGCTTCTGAACAAATCATTATAATCATATTACCCTATTCAGGCTACCATAACTAAATATGGTAGGGCTTAAACAGACTGTGTGGCTTAAACAACATAAATTTATTTTCCCCGAGTTTCCAGAACTTCAACTCTGTATAGCTATACAAGTTCAGTCTTCTTGTTTATTAAATGAGTACTACTCTACTCCCACACAACTGTTAGCAAGTAATGGAAAGAACTGTAAAGCAATGTTGGAGGGTTAGGACAGGAATTAGTGATCATTCCACTGATTCTTCATCTCTGCCCCCCTAAAGATTGTGTCACCTTATAAATCCCTTAGATATTTGAGAAAATGAATCCTTACCTCCAAAACTCAAATGACAATCTCTCCCTTGTCTTTATTTTCTCTTTCAAAACTCATATTTTTCTTCTTTAGTCATATTCTGACGTATTCTCTTGAGGAAGTAAGCCTTCACACATGTTGCAATCATTCACCACTCTTCCACTGGTACTTTGCCAAAGTTCTCTTTTAAATGCATTTTAGACAGGAACACGTTTTTTCCTCAAGTCTGCATTCTGCCCTCAAGATACTCACGTACAATCCTATTTGATTTCAAGAGAAGGTACAGACTTCAGAGCACAAATAATTGTCCTTGACTTTTTCATAAAATTTTTAATATGTTTTTCTAATCAACTAAAAGCTAAAATTATATTTGACTGAAGAAAAAGTTGTCTAATTTTCTTAAGTTTTTAAATACTTAGCTAACTAATAGTATGAGAAATAACAGTTGATGATGGCAATAATCACCGCCAACATTGACGTACAACTTATGCGCCAGGTTCTGCTCTAAGTACTTTACATACATTACATTCTCCAGTTCTCACAACAATCCTATGAGATAGTTACTATTGTTATCTCCATTTTCCAGATGAGGATACCGTGATACAAGAAGTTAAATAGTTTGCCAAATCATGTGGCTAAGAAGCAGTAGAACTCAAGATTGGAACTCAGGCTGTGAGTGCGTCTATTGAATCTTATATTTTGAGAAGACTATAAGATTATTAAATATTAGGTATGAAAAAGGTTATGAAGATCACTTTTCACTTAAGACAGTTTTCCTAATTCTAAATCATACAGGAAGTCAGTGATAGGGCCAAAACTTGCAACCTGTGTCTCCCATTGTTCTTTTCATAGCCTGCCATGATATCACACATAGGACAAGCATCTAGAATACAGAAACTGCCACTCGTCATGGGTTTTGAAACACTCAAAGTGTTTGAATTTCTATATTGACCTAGAGCCACTTAATTTGGATATTCTTTTTCTTTCCTTTCCTTAATTCAACATTGTTGGCACATCTCAATTGTCAGGGGAAATCTTAGAGACACTAGAGCAATATCTGCTCACTATTAAAAAATAATCTTTTTAGTGAAAAAAAAAAAGAGTCAAATGTCTTTGTTTCTCAATAGAGTTGCCTACACTTGTCTTCTCTTCCACAGTCTTCACTGATGTGGACGGAGGAAGTAAAGCGAAAAGACGATTGCCACGCTATCACCTCAATGTTTCAAAAACAGGGTTTATCATCTTCCCCGAAAAAACTGTATGGATTCTCCTTATGTGTTCTCCATGTCAGTGAGTGACACCATCGTCCACAGGGGCATGCGAGCCAGAAATCTGATAGTCATCTTAGATTCCCCCTTTCCTATACCTTCCATATCCAATTAATCACCAAGCTCTTTGATTTTTTTTTTAAGTATTTTTTTTTTTTAAGATTTTATTTTTTTCCTTTTTCTCCCCAAAGCCCCCTGGTACATAGTTGTGTATTCTTCGTTGTGGGTTCTTATAGTTGTGGCATGTGGGACGCCGCCTCAGCGTGGTCTGATGAGCAGTGCCATGTCCGTGCCCAGGATTCGAACTAATGAAACACTGGGCCGCCTGCAGCAGAGCGCGCGAACTTAACCACTCGGCCACAGGGCCAGCCCCAAGCTCTTTGATTTTACTCCCAAAAGATCTCTACATGCATTTCCCAATCTTTCACCATTCTCACCCTCTTTGACCATCCTTTACTCTATAGTTGAAATGATCTTTCTCAAATAGTGTTCTCCCCTTATCTCCACTTTAGTGTTATCTACTAAATCTCCACTTAAAATAATTTACCAATTTTTATTACCTTTAAGATAAATCCAAGTTCCTTGGCATGGCATACAAGGCTCTTGTGTTCTGGCCTATATTGCTTAACCAGTCTCATTTACTACCATTTCCCCCGAGTTTCGTTATTCCCCATACACTCCAAACTTCTTAAAATATATCATAAAATTTATCATCCTTCTTTCCCTAGTTAACTCTTGCACATCTTTTTTACTTGGTCCACCTACTCTGGGAACCTCTTTCTCCTTCTTTTCCCTTCCCAACATCTCCTTGCACCAGGTACCCCTGCTCCATGGTCAAAGTGCTTCTCCTCTGAGTTCCATCAGCGTGTTATGTGTATTTTATCACAGTACTTATCATAAAGTATTTTAATTGTTGACTTATTTGTCTTCTGTCCAACTAGGCTGGGAATTACTGAAGATAGAAACTACATGTACATAAACTATTTTTCATTCTGTAGACTGACTGATAATCTAGAAATACAGAAAAAAGAAAAATTTCCATCAAAATAAAATCTCATTGAATTGTATAGATGTATTTAGAGGACCTGGAATCAAAACCTACAAACTATCAGCAGAATAGATTTTGCCAAATTATCCTCCTTATACGAGGCCTGATTTCCATACAGCGAAAGTGTTCCGTCTCTTCATAGTGATAGGAAAGGCATAAATAAAGAGAGCTTTTCACTTTTTTGGAGAGTTATCTTTCATCTTCTTCACAGAAGCTGATATGATTTACCCTCCAACTCTGTTGGAGCTATTTTCACTAAGCTCCAATAATTTAATAGGCTTAAATCCTTAACAGTTTAAACGAAGCAATAGATCAACCAGGACTGATAAAGGAACTAAGAATCCTGTTCTTAAGAAACTTCAAGATCATCAGCACAACCATTACTCCTGAAAGTTCCCAATAAAACTATAATAATAGCCAGCAATCATAATAATAACAACAATTGTGATTAATAATCATAATCCTCTGTATTTATCTCATGCCTTTCATCTATGGATCTGAAAGCTCTTTTTATAATCATTATGACTGACATTCTTGTGAGCTGAATATTCATAGTGTCCAGAACACGGACTGAACCACTGTTGATGAGGACAATAATCCAAACAGGCTTAAGATAGGATGGCACAAGGGGTAACTGACAAGCTCTAGCTCTCCCACCAAATTCTAACTGTAAACTCTGTTTTCCAGTACATCGAATGGCCTATAATTGACAGGATGCTATAAATTGATAGAGACAAAGGCAGGCAGTGCTGTGGAATTTCGGAATTGTGTTATGTGTGATTGCTGAAGAAATCCTGATTACGAGTTTCCCATACAAAGTGTTCTGCCAAGGAAATGAAACTTTGTCCTTACTGACCCAAATTCAACCTGGAGATGGCCTCCACTTTCAATACACCAAAAATTTGGCCTTGAAAAATGATTTTGGATGTTGGCTTAACTTAAAGGAAAAATTGAACTGAGTATTTTTTTTTTTAATTAGCTTGCAATTGGGATTAACAGCCACACATCTATTTTCAGAATGAAATCTTGGGAATCTTTAATGGAAGGGCTTCACATGGTTCACCAAAAGCTTAGCTGAACGGATGGATTAGGAACTGTCAGGGAAGGAGCAGGAAGGTGCCTGGTGATCCACTTCTTATGATGCTGCTCCCAAATCTAAAACACAAAACCCAACAAAATCAAAATGAAAACAAGCCAAAAATGGGAGAGGAAGGAAGAAGATTGGTGTAACGCGAAAGGAAAGTATTTCTTCATCCAACCAATCTTTTTTAAGCATCATTAAAAGCAAGGCATTTTGAAAGTTCTATATGCATGTATTTGAGCATAGAAGATTATAAAAGTAATATCATTTCCTTTTATTAAATGCATTGGTCTTGTTCCATTTTCACTACTTTTGGACAGCAGTTTTTATTTGTTATATGTTTTAGTACAAAATATCAATGGATTAATCTATTTCTTTAAGAGTGTCCTTTGTACTCTTTATGTCAGTTTTTTCTAATGCAGGATATCAAGGGGATGTGATCCATCCTTTGAACCTGCACGTACAACAGTGAATGGAATATCATCAAGTTAGTTGATAGAATTCATTCGATGTATGTACTTAGGCTTTCATGAAACCTCATCCTAAATCTTTAATTCTGCTTAGAATGAAGAACACATTCACCCACACTGTTTGGTCTGGCCCTTACCCCAATGTCTGTGCATCTTGTAGCAACTTTATCATTCCTGGCTTCTTCATTTACCTAGAAGGGGTATTTTAGCATATGCAGGAATTTTATAGATCGTGTTGCTTGGTACTTTCATGGAACAGAAGAGAAAATTGAGACTTGTGGAGATTGGGGTCTTACCCAAGCCACAGGCTAGTTGAGAATTTGGACTAGAAATCAGACCTGCAAGTAAGCATTCTCTGCTCCTTCTGCTCTACTGAAGGAAAATCATAGCTCACTACCCAACCCTCAACCTGGAAATTAGGCTCTTTTCAGCCAAACTTTGATAACTGGCTTCTCCACAGGGTTCAGCAGTGAAGAATAAGATGAGCCAATTAATGAAAAGCAGCACCAGCAGCGATCAGCCAAAAGTCCCCATAGTCCATCTGTTATTTTGATAAGTTACGTCAGCGTTGCCTTCGATTAATTCATATACTTGTCCCAGAGAGGAAATGTTCAGTTTACCTTCAATTTCCGGACTCATTAACCAGGAAACTAGTCCTGGTAAATACTCACTAATCAAGATTTTTAAGTCCATCCAAGTTTGTACATTTTCTTGTTCCTCACTTGAATTTATTTCTTGAGTATTTTGTTTTCAGCTCTCTTTTTTCGTTGAATAAACTGTTTCAAATTCTCACTTCCGTGGGCATCCAAATCTGTTTCTAGTCTATCCCTTTAATCCCAAATCCCATTACTTACAGATCTATACCATTCTGTTCCTTTTTAAACTCTTTTTCTTTTCCACTTACATCTTCAACATTTCTTGACAAGCTTCACAGCCACGTGACTAAAAGATGTCCATGTACAGTGAATTTTTTTCCACAAAGTTTCAACTTTCCATTAATATAACCATCTGGGAAGTTGGTTCAGAACATCTTTTCATTCAGTTGTGACTTTACGAGGTAAACAGTCCGTTGGAACTCCTCACACAAACTTATACAATGGAGGAAGGTTTGTGTATTGGTTTCCAAAGCTGGCTGTAACAAATTACCACCAACTACGCGGCTTAAAACAACAGACATTTATTGGCTCGCAGTTCTGGAGCCTGGAAGTCTGAAACCAAATTTTCGGCAGAGCCCTGCTTCCTCTGAAGGCTCTAAGAAAGGATCCTTTCTTACCTCTTCCTAGCTTCTGCTGGTTGCCGGCAATCGTTGGTGTTACTTGGCTTGTAGCTATATCACTCCAGTCTCTGTCTCTGTCATCACATGGCCATCTGTCTGCATCTCTGTGTCTGACTCTCTCTCTCCTTTCTCTTATAAAGACATTGGTCATTAGGTTGAGGGCCCAACCTAATCCAATATGCCTTAATCTTAACCAATTATGTTTGCAATTTCCAGATGATGTTACATTCTGAGGTTCTCGGTGAGCATAAATTTTGGGGGGACATTCTTCAACCCAGTACAGTTTGCTTCTTCCATTCCATCTTAAAGTTCTCCTGAGGGCTTTCATTTGCACAGGGTCCAACACAGCCATTCAAATCTTCGTAGGAAAAGAATCAGTCAATTCAGAAGATGAAGCAGCACAGAATGTAAAGAGTTCACATAAGTAGGATCGAATCCTCCATCCACCTGTTTCTGGTTTGGGGACTTTGCACAAGTCACATAATTTCTTTGGGCCTCACTTTCCTCACATTCAAATTGTAGTAACATCTTTATCACATGCTGCACGAGGAGCGAATGAAATTGTAGGACCAAATGTCTTACATTTAGCATATGGTGGTGCTCAGTAACTTTTAACATTCAAGAATTCATGGCCAGGTTATGTACTAGAGGAAGGAGAGACAAGAGTCCTTTCAGGTACCCCCAAAACCATACCCCAGTGTGCCTAGGCGTAAGGCATGTTCTGGAAAAAGGAAGAGTACAGCCTGCATGCCTGGGAAAATTGACTGATGTTTGTCATTTTTTAAAAAGGTAGCTAGAAAAAACAAACTGAACTCCTGGTGGATGCTTATTATATTGCTACACTGTATTTATACGTGACTTATGGTGCCTAACATCTGAGAACCTCAAAACTTTTAATGAGCATTACTCGTTATTCCCTGTGGGGTGGGTAGCAAACAGTCATCAAAGCCTACTTTATAGCTGAGGAAATTGAGGGACAGGGAGATTAAATGATTGATTCAAGGTCAGTACCCAGTTAGCTGCTACAGGGACGAGCAACGGCCACTGCAGGATTGAGGACAAGGCCTTGAGTACAGTACCTTAGCTGTTATCTTTATTTGTTCCCATCCCATGGATTCAGTGGTATAGGCAACATGCTTCCAGGAGCAAGAATAGGGTGCCCTAGAAGAGAACATAAAAATAAACTACAATAAACAAATGAGGTATATCCATACAGTGGAATATTATTCAACCATAAAACAGAATGAAGTGCTGATAAGCTACAATATGGATGAAACTTGACAACATGATGCTAAGTTAAAGAAACCAGACACAAAAGGCCACATATTGTATGATTTTGTTTGTATGAAATGTCCAGAACTGGTAAGACCACAGAGATGGAAAGCAGATTCGTGGTTGCCAGGGGCTGGGTGCTGGGGGAATGGGAAGTAACAGATTAATGGGTTTGGATTTTCCTTTTGGGGTGATTAAAATATTCTGGAACTAGACAGAGTTGCACATGGTTGCACAACATTGTGAATATACTAAATGCCACTGAATTGTATACTTTAAAATGGCTCGTTTTATGTAAATTTTATCTGAATAAAAAAATAATAAATAAAGAATCTGAGTATCTGAAAATGAATGCTACCTGCACCACCTGGGTCCCAAGGACAGACTTATGAAAAGCAGATTCCCTAAAATTGTAGAGGCCACACCTTCCATTCCACTTAGCCAACTATGACTGAGTGATCTTGGGCTAATTTCCGAGTCTGTTTCCTCAATTGTACAATGGGGTCTTCTACCAAATTAGTGATTTTCAAACTGCTATTTTTAAAGCTGTTTAAAATCCTACATAGAATCTTAATCTATGAAACAGACGAAAGTTAAGCTAAGTGAGGGGTCTGTCCAGTCTGCTCCCTACTTCCATCCCCGGCAACCCCAAAGGCACCCTCTGAACTGTGCTGCTCTCGGACAAAGTTGAAAATTCCCTGAATAGATAATTTCTAAACTATCCCCAAGGGAATACCCTCCCTCCCTGTTTAAAAGCAGAATAGTAGGGTGAGAAGCAAATATCAGTCCCATGTATGTTGTTGCTGATAAATACGTGGCCTCATAGACACTTAGGAAGGAAGAGTATAAAACTGAGCAATTGCAGCTAGACATGGGCTGACCAGGGACTCATGGCAGCTTTGGGGGTATTGAGGGGTGTGAGAAGGCCCCACTGCTTCCACTCACCCAAAGTCTGAGACAGCCCAACAGGACATGATCCAGGGAACCAAGAACAAGTCATTGCCACTTGCTCAGGGTTCTGGATTCCTCTGGGTCTCCCATGGGAAAAGCCAAAGACTTTTCATGCCAGATGCTGATCAAGGAGATTGTGACTGGATATGGGGAAAATTTACATGGGGATGAAAATCCGAGAACAAAACTAGAAGACAAAGGGACATTGATCTGGCCACAATGATTTCTCCAATTTCTTTCACATGTGGCATGTATAAGGGTTCAATCCAGAGTTACTGTTCTTCACAAGATATCAAAATATCTACACACAGAGCCCACAGACAGACTTTTAGAACCTGCTAAATTATAGAAAAACTCATCGTGACCAGAATTTTACAGGCCCATCCACTTACCAACATTTCTGCCTGACTTTTTGTATCTGCCCAACTTTACGTACCAAGGAGATATTCTTCACTCTACCCCTCCCCCAAAGACTAAGATCTGCCAAGAAGACAGGAAAAGAAGGGGGAGGGGCTGAAAGTTTCAGAGTGGAGCTAGATTATCATTCAACAGTAAATAAATAAGCCGTGGATCCAAAAATGAAGATGACTTTCACGCATTCTTGGATGTAAGAGAGTTACTCTGACTCTCTCAGTGTCCAAATTTTGAAAGTCTGCACTGGCATGAAGGATGATCAAGTAAATTTTCTAGGTGCTGGTTTGCACAGCCTTAGATGGAATTATCATAAGTAAAATCTTCTGAGGAAGTTCGAAATGGGAAAGTTCACATTCATATCACGTTGAAACACACTAAAAGTCAGAGTTATGGGTAGATTAAAGTATTCTAGACCAGCGGTTCCTAAAGTGTAGTCCTGGGATGCACACCATCCGGGAACTTGTTAGAAATACAAATTCTCAGCCCATTCCAGACCTGCCGAATCAGAAACTCTAGGGGTGGCGTCCAGCAAGGTGAGTTTTACCAAGCCTTCTGGTGAGTCTAACACTCATGACAGTTTGAGAACCCTTTTGAGATCTTCTGTTCCAGTGAACTCCCTAATTTTAGATGAGGAAAGCAAGGCACAACGTAAATAAATGGTTTCCCCACTATCATCCAGTGTGAACCTGTGAGCTAGAAAAAAAGATGAAAATTTGGAAGTGTTACAAATTATGTTTTTAAAAAGAAGCTACATTTCTTTTTCCCAACGATTAGGAGAGAATTGATGCTTCCAGTTCAAAACCTCCTTTTTGATTCATCAAATACGAACTTAACATGTATGATTCTGTAAAACCCGATCAGAATTCCCATGCTCACTGCTGCGTCCTCAGGACCGTGACAGGTCTGGCAAATCATAGACATTCAATAAATACAAGTTATAATATGAATCAGTTCACACAAAGGCCGTTGGCAGGTACTTTATCCATTTCCTTGTACGAGTTCTGGGCCTCTGCCCAACTTGTAGAAACTTGTCCAAGGTGTAGAGATCCCAAAACACTGTATTCTCTCGCAGGGAATAATTTTGACAAGTAGCTCAATTTCTCCCCGTCTCCACCCAAATGCTTCCAAAAGTGTATTGGAAAGAAGAAATCCGTTGTGAAAACTGAAAAGCTAAGAGAAGTCTCTGAAATGCTACCCATAGAAAATTTTCCCCTCGTGTTTATCCAGTCAACTTTCATAGCATCTGGGAAACTTTGACTAATTGTATTTTATTTTATTTATTTTTTTGTGAGGAAGATTGGCCCTGAGCTAATATCTGTTGCCAATCTTCCTCTTTTTGCTTGAGGTAGATTGTCACTAGCTAACATCTGTGCCAATCTTCTTCTATTTTATGTGGGATGCGGCCACAGCATGGCTTGACGACTGGTGTTAGTTCTGCACCCAGGATCTGAACCCGAAAAGCCCAGGCCACCGAACTTAATCACTATACCATCAGGCTGGCCCCCTACAACTTTGACTAATTTTAAACAGCTAAAATTTTATTTGTTTGTTTTTACTTTACCAGGAAACAAATAGAAAATGCAGGCTTAGCGTCTTTTTAGAAAAATGAGGAAAGATTCAAGTTAAAGTGAAAGGAGATCCCAGGACGAGAGGATTTAAAAAATGAAACAGATTTTTCCAAAAAAGAACTCAAAACATAAAAACACCTATATAGAAAGAACATCAAAATTCAACAATTATAAATAATATAGCTAGTCCATTGTTTTTTTTCTCTATTGCAAATTCTTGGCTTCACTTGAAATGTTTTAGTTCATAATTGTTTCTTATTTTTTCTTTGAATCATTTGTCCGACAGTAGAAATGTTCTTTTAAATGGTTTTTATTTGTTAATTTTTTTCTAAAATTATTTTTCCTAAAAAAAGTAAGGTCTGTACTAGGAGACATTCGGGGCATGTTTTATTGGTCCAATAATCCTTGCATCTGATAGTTAAAGCCCTTAGCATTACTATGTACTCAAGGCTTATACTAACTATTAAAAGTCTTTATTGAAAAGCAACAGCAACCAAATTATATAATACAAAATCTTACAACTATACCTAATAAAAAACACTATACTATCAAGCCATTTACCTAAGAACCACATGAACTTTGTGTTCAAATAATTTATGTCAAACTCTTTCTATGGTACACCTCATTTACTGATGAATTCTGGACCACAGAAACACTTTAGGAGACCAAGAAAAAAAATTTTGTCTGTTTTTCATTGTATATCTTATACCTCAATTAACAGAATAAGCTACTTGGCGATGACCCTGCACATCCATTTTTTTTTAATGGCGTGTAAATGGTTTCTGGACCCTGATCTCAAAACTGCCACTGTAGCTCTCCCACTCAGAAGGAAGGAATGCATCCAGGAAAGCAGCTCTGCTGAAACGTGAATTTTCTCAGCGGTCAATTTTTTCCACCAAGGAATCATATCTTTCTTGAGAGCAAGGATTCTTCCAGCCTTAAAGGGACAAGGATTTCTCTAATTCGCTAATCAAAGCAAGCAGTTCACTTTTTGGGAAAAAAGTATCAAACATCTGTCATCAGCAAGGCAGCAAATTCTCCAGCCAGGCTGCGGAGCTTCAGGCTGCCCAGTCCTCGTTGCCTCTGGCGTCTAAGGATCTACAGCTACCACTATTTGCAAGGGTCTGTTAACGCGCCTTCATAGTAAAAGACATAAAAGTGACAAACAAATAAGAGGAGAATGGTCTTAAGGAGAGAAAGCCTAACCTCACGAGTGGCAGCTCTAAAACCAGTCCTACCACTAGCCCTGTAACTCTTTAAGAGCCTTCTTAATTCCCATCTTCATAAAATGGGGCCAATAAACATACCTGTAATCAACGCAGTTCTTCTCTGACCTGCGTATTTTCATAGCACTTTTCTGAGCCTTGGGCAAAACTCTTTTAGCTATCTTTGAATGCTCTGGTCTTGAGAGAAGCATGAAATTCCATGTACTATAAAAAACTTAAATAGTATTGTAGTCGGTTGCAAATGTACTTCTAGTGGTTACATGCGCAATGAAAAAAATGGCTTCTTTTCCCCCCACTATAGTTAATCTGCTCTTCATTGTTGACAATACAATTAAACTCAGCCTGACCCACTAACTTAAGCATATGTTTAGGGTAACTCAGTCTCCTGGATAAACGCTTACTTTTCCAGATTTCCTGTCCCTCCCTCTGCTCCTGTCCTAGATGGCGGCTCAGTGTACATCAGGCGACAGGGAAGAGTGGGGCTTGCATCTCTCAGAGCAGGTCTTTTTCTGACCCCAGGTCCATTGCTGGCATCAGGGGCTCAGTTGGCTCAGCCTGGGCCCGGCACTCCCTCCTATAGAGGAACCCCCCTCAGCCCTCTGGGTGCTGTGGTAGTCTTGAGACATGGCCATGGTCCCCACTGGTCTCTGCTGTAGGTGGTGCCCCTGGGAGACCTCAAGGCCAAGGACCCCAGTGCAGTAATCATTTAGGCAGCTTCCAGGTAGTCCATCAGCCAACATGTGCATCCCTCCACAGGCCCCCACACAATAGTTAACTGAGAGACTCCTGGGACCAAAGCCAGGCCCTCCTCTGTCACCCTGGTGGAAGTGGGGCCAGCCCCTTCCTGCATGCACTTTCTCCACCTAGCCAAGGTTCCCCTGCCCCACATTCTGCTCCACCCCTGGGTGAGTCCTACCCTTTCCCCATCTTTGGGGCTGTAGTGGTGAAAACTGACTTACTGGGAGTAGACTATACCTGGGTTGAAATAATTTTGAAATATTACGGTGATGACAATGGGAATTTCCCGTACTAAGGATCCTGAATGTCTCTGGAAGTGTACTTTCCTTTCCATTACCACTGCTCCCAAACTTATATTCTTCCCATTCGTGCCCTGGCTCGGTGGTTTCCATCTGATTATCAGCATCAACGAGGAGCCTTGTAAAAATACAGATTCTTGAGCTTACCCATTCTAAATGAAAAGTCAGAAAAAAACCCAAAAAGCAAGGTGTGGAATAGTGACTATAATGTTCTGCCTTTGGGCTAAGAAAGGAAAGAAAGTAATAATCGAATTCATATTTGCCTAAAGATTAGAAGGAAACAAAAAACAAGCAGAGGGAATCTTTTTACATTTACGTGAAGGAGAAATGCTTTTAAATGCATTTAAAATGCTTTTGATTTTATTGTTTTAGTGTTTAACTTTTTGAACATAAATAAAATAAATGGCCTGTGCTTTTATTTTGTGTTTTTTTAGTCGTTCTGATGATGAACCGGGTCTGGGAGGCTCTGAGCAGGGCCATCTGAGAGCCCTTTCTAAACTTCCATCTGATGCCATCACACCGCTGAAGCCCTCTGACCACGTCCAGTCACCTTTGGGATAAAATCTAACCTAGTTAGTGTGATCCATGGTGAAGCCGTTTTTAATCTGAGCCCTGCCTTGCTTCTCTGCCTCTGCCCACCCCCACAAGGCATCCCAGCCACTACTCCATTTCTTTGCACCCTCCTCTTTCCTGCCCGCTTCCTAGCCCCTCTGCACAAGTGCACACGATGTTTCCAGCAGGATGCAGTCTGGCATCCCTTTCTACCATCTGCCCTCCCCTGAATTCACCGGAATAGATAAGATTCTCCTCCTATGTCACACTACACAACAATTTTTTGTAGTAGTCTTTCTTCCCTCCCATCTCTAGGTCAGGAACAATGGCATCCTCAGTGGTGTGGTGTTTGTTGAATGAATGAATAAATGATTTTCAGTGTTAATGAAAAGATTTTTTAAATAACAAAATACACATAGAAGAAAACTCATTAGGTCACTTAAATCTGTGATTTTTAAAAAGATGTGTGTGTGTGTGTGTGTGTGTGTGTGTGTGTTAGTAAGCAAACATAGCAAAATTATGGTCAGGCTAATGAGCTAGAAGTGTTAAGGAGTAACTGCTGAGTCTGTTAATAGGTAGATAAGAATCATTTGAAATTGGCATGTTCTTTGTGAGCCAACAATGCCACTCACAGATTTCTCAGGCCCTAGACCATGTTAGGCCTCACTCTTAAGAAAGTGTTTCCCTTGTTTACACAATGATTTGCTTAAGGAGCCTGTTTTCATGGGCAAAACCATGGTGGTTTCACTTCTCTTCACATCCAAATTATCACAAATAGGGAATGAATCTAAACGAGGTCCTACAGTGTTTATAAACACGATATGAATTCATTTCATGATGAAGTGTTACTTTGTGATCTGCATGATGGGGAAAGTAGTTTATTACTTTCTATATGAGAAAAAGCCTGGTAAAATTTTGTCACTTCATCTTTTTCTGTCTTCCCTTTCAGACAAAAACACACAATTCTGTAATGATTGAGGACTATTGGCTCTTAGAGAATTTTCGTTTTGCATTTTTTAAATTTTTTTAAAAGATTTCTTTTTTCCTTTTTCTCCCAAAGCCCCCCAGTACATAGTTGTGTATTTTTAGTTGTGGGTCCTTCTAGCTGTGGCATGTGGGATGCTGCCTCAGCATGGCTTGATGAGCGGTGCCGTGTCCACGCCCAGGATTCGAACCAGTGAAACCCTGGGCCACCGAAGCAGAGCGCGTGAACTTAACCACTCGGCCACAGGGCCGGCCCCCTCATTTTGTATTTTTAAAGAGAAATTTGCAGCCGTGAAAACACGAATGTGTCATCTAACTTTTAGATAAGATCATCGTATTAACAACTCAGGTAGCTTCTGAAATAGACTTATCCAGCTAATACCCTGCTTCCTGAAGAAGAAATTAACAGTTATTTTTGAACCAGGAAAATGCTGAGACTGATGGTAGATCAAAAAACAAACAAATAAACCTGGAACAAGATAGATTAATGGAACTTTAATTCTTCAAAGAACGTGTGTTATTTCAATCCAGCTATTACCGGTAGGAACCGTGCCGTCTTTCTGAGGTCCCACACCAATCTGCTAAGTCTTAAACACTGGGTCATCAATACTGAGTCACAAAAGAGTAAAAAGAAAAAAAAACAGGTACCAAGAATTGATTTAGCTTGCTGACATGTATCGAATACAGTTCTAATGAGAGAATTAAATATTTTTTGTAAGTTATGAATCCTTTGAAATTGGAATCCAGAAAATTACATGTGAGCGACACTTCTTCCTTTCCTAATTAAGCGAGTAGCATTGTCTTCAATATCCAGCTGGTTTCTCAGAAACTGAAGTCGGCCTTCCATAGAAATATAATTTCATTTTATGGGAATAATTTCTCCCACACCACACACCTCAGCTTCTTCAGATGTAAATGGCGCGGTCATGAAGTTCTGTCTTCCCAATTGAAATGTGAAACCAGCCCTTCCAAGTGGCTTAATATTTAACTATTAACTATTAAGACCAACAACTGCCTGAAATAAAAGTCCTTGGCATAATAACCATTTTCACAAAACTAATTCCCTCAAATAGGCATGTCCTAATGGACCAATAAAACTTGCCTTGTCGTGTCTGAGTGCAGCATTACTGCCATTTAGAGTTGGCCGTAATTGGTAATCACTGCTCAGCGAAAGTGGGAGGTGGGGAGGCTTTATGTAATAATGCTTTATTCTGGGCTTCCACAGGGCCTTTCATCTGAAGATCTCAAAGCACTTGACAAACACTAATTAATACTCATGACACCTCGGTGAGAGAGGTATGTATTATTATCCCCATTTTACAGTTGAGGATATGGTGAGGTTAAGTTGGGTAACCTGGTGAGTCAGGGGCAGAAGGAAGAGCTCCTAATTCTTAGTCTTGTGCTCACACAAGCGTTACAAGGGGCTGCCATTGAAAAGATAAAAGGAAACGCACCTCATTTTCAAATACCCCAAGGTGAAAGCACCAATTATAAATGGGATCACAATTAAGTCATTTGATTTTAACAACAGTAATACCATCTTGGAATCTTCAAACTTTATTTTAAAGTATTGAAATATTATGAAAAGTAGTTACTTAGACTCAAGTATAAGATAACGATTATTTTATCGTAGGAGAAGCAATTGTAGAAATTTGTTGAGTAATTTGGCAAACTAGCCAAAAAGTATGTTTTCTTTTTTAGGATGGTGGGTCAGATATTTGCAACAACTCTGAACTCCCTGAGGGCAGAGACCTATCTTTTTAGATTTTGTGACCCAGTGCAAAGTTCTATTGGGCACATCGCTCAATAAAAGTTGGTTAAACCAGCAAAATTCATTAAGTGCCAAGGTGCTCAGGGGACTTGGGAAGATGAATAGGCTAGAATCCCACCCTCAGAGGGGCTGGGGATTTCATGAGAAACACAGACCACAAGAAAGTAGCCAAGAAATGAGGAGAGAGAAGATGGAACGGGCCAAGTGTTCAGTGTGAAAACACCAAGGTTATAGGTTCAAACTGGAACGTTAAGGTTTTGGTGAACTTCCAGATAATAAGACCATTGCTTCTGGAAGCTGCATGAACTTTTACAAACCACTGTGGCAGCTTTCTTTGGCTAAAGCCAACTGGCTTCTAAACAGCCCATTGGGTTTTTTAGTTCATTATATAAAATGCTGAATCTTATAATAAATATTGTTTGGTCTAAGAGAGAGATGGAAGTGGTTTTGAGATAAGCAGGCAGCCAGCTATATTGGCCTTTGGTTTCTCCAAAGTCTGTCTGCCTCAGGGCCTTTGCAGATGATATTCAGTCTACCCAGAATGCCCTTCCCACCTTCCATCCCCACCTTCTCCAGCCAGCTAACTCCCTCATTTTCTGACTCTTTAGGCTACATTAGCTCTGTGGTACATCTGAAAACTCCTTGTATTTTTCCTTCATAATAACTATCACAGCTTGTAATTAAACAATTTTTTTTAAATTAGCATATTTCCCTCTCTTCTACCCATCATGGCTCTAATTTCCAAAAGATTCCATGTCTGCTTTGACCATTATTATGTCCCCAGCATGTAGGAGGTCCTCAATAAATGTTAGTTGGATAAACAAACAAACATGTGTTGCTAATTACTAAGAAACAGTGAGCTAGTAGCATTTGGGTAGAGCTCCTACTAAGAGACAGAAAAGCAGCCCCTGCCAGTGGGAGCAAGCCTGGTCCCATCAGTTAGGCCCAGTGGTGCTGTGAGCTGGCCTGGCACTCACAACAAGCCTGTGGTGTTCTCCTGTTGAACAGAAACAACTTCACAGGACACTAGTGTCATTCAAGGCCACCCAGTGACCATGACAGATCAAAACAAAAACAAGACCACTCCATAATCACGTCTGGACTCAAACAAAAGCAACAGAATAGTGTTCTCGGTCAAACTTGGTGTCATACCTAAATTATCTGCCTGTTGTTTCAATCCATTAAATAATCTGTATTTCCTGTTTCCCTATGGATCAAAAAGAACTCTCACCAGACCATCTAGGCACCCCTCCCACGTCCTTCCAGCTCTAGTCTAACATTGCAATCCTTTTACTCACGTATTCAGGTTTTCTTGCCCACGTCACTACCCTCCTTTCTTTCTTCCTTTGTATATTGCATCTCAAGTTCAGCTTGCTTGAACCAAACTCATCATCTGCCCTTTCCCACCTCCAAACTAATTCTTCGCACCCTCCTTGCCTCCTTAAATCTAGGTCTTTTTGCTCATTTCCTCCCCTTTCTCTTGCCTCTGGCGTTAAAGCAATTTTCAAACCCCGTGCACTTTTCCTTCAGCCTCTCCTATCTCCATTCCCTCCTTTCTCTTGCCATGGACCATTCCTGGCGCTCCTGTTCACGTTCATGGAGGCGCTTCAGCCCGAGTCTTCTCTCTGCTTGTCTCTCTTCTCTCCATTTGGTCTGCCACGTCATCACCAAATTATTCTCCGCCAAATGTCATTTTGACTATGTCATATCCCTGTTAAAAATCTTTTAAAATTCAAGAGACACCTACCCAATCTAGTTCAGTCTCTTTAGTTTGGAGTTTAGGGGGAGGCTAAGGGCTCTGACTAGGAAGGAGAAAGCGCCTCCCCCGCCCCTCCCTCAGAGAGTAGAGGAAACAACAGTCATTAGAGAAAGAACCAGGATTCAAATGAAAATTTTTCTCTTTTCTTTTTTTTTGAGGAACATTAGCCCTGAGCTAACTACTGCCAGTCCTCCTCTTTTTGCTCAGGAAGCCTGGCCCTGAGCTAACATCCATGCCCATCTTCCTCTACTTTATATGTGGGACGCCTACCACAGCATGGTGTGCCAAGCGGTGCCATGGTCCTAACTGGCGAACCCTGGGCTACCGAGAAGCGGAACATATGCACTTAACTGCTACGCCACTGGGCTGGCCCTGAAAATTTTTCTGACTCCAAATCTTCTATGCTTGACCACAAGACTATGATACCTCTTTGCTAAATTTCTTCAAATATGTTTATCTCCGTCATTTGTAAAATTAGACATCCCCCCTCCACTGTGCTGGAAGGGCTGTATAATTTATGTGCTTATGAAGAGCCCATATGAAACAAGGACCACTTCTTGACATCATCTTGTCTTTCCTCTCTTTCCCCAGTTCTGCTGACAATGCAAAATCTGACAAGAAAAGGACAGATATGAAATCACAAATAGTGAAATATCCCAGCACGGTCAGGGCTGCCAGTCATCAATGGCAATAGTCAATGGGCACTGATGAAGTTCAGGAATTGTGTGTTAAATGAACTTGCCTTCTGAGCTCATCTCCTCTTAACCAGCCTTCCAGAATGGTTGCCATGGCATCCCCTGTTATGGTGGCAAAACAGCACTTCAGCCTGGCTGAGGGAACCATCTGTCAAATGGTCCTGAAAGCATTGTCCTACGTGTGCCCCGTAGGAGGGGACTGAAGGAAGAGCGAAAGTACAGTCCTTCAGTTAATTTAGGAGTGACTCTTCAAAATCCTTAGAAAGAACTGACTTCTCCGTTAACATTTAATTTTTTTTAAAACTCATTTTATCACACTTAGTTGAGTTTCCACTTTTTTCATATAATTTTTTTAAAGTAATACAATTTTTACAAAAGAAAGAATGTTCCATGGGAGCTCAAGAAAAGAGTTCCTTCAGATCAACTAACTTGTCGTACAGAGAAAAATAATATTTAAAAAATATATAATATTTACTGAATTTTTCCAAGTGTAAAGAAAAAATAAAGATCACCTAAATTGCATTATCATGGGCAACACCTTGTCTATGACTTGTATAAATAAATATATTACATATATTCACATATTATACATATAGTGTATATATAATGTATATATTTATATATAACTATTAAAAAAACATTTTTCCAAGAAGTTTCAGTGAGTAAAAGAAAGAGGGTATGAGATAGCAGGAGGCTGTCTAATACTCAAATAACAAAGATGACATTAAAACAAGCCTAACACAATGAGAGTGGTTAAAGCCGTTAGAATCAATTAGAGCAGTGGTTCCCAAACTTAGCAAGAATCAGAAACACCTGGAGGGCTTGTAAAACCACAGCCACTGGGCCCCACCCCTGCAGTTTCTGATTTAGTAGGTCTGGGGTAGGACCCCCAAACCTGCATTTCTATCCAGCTCCCAGGTGATGTTAAGGGCGCTGATCTCGGCCACCCTTTAGGAACCACTAATTTAGAGTAAAATCTGAGTACTTGAAGATTTAGATAAAATGACTATTTAAATTTAGGTTCACGAAAGGTCAGCCAGAAATTCCTTATTTGATCCCTGTTTCCGGAAGCTGTTAATTCCCTTCTCACCCAAGGAAACTGAGTGCTCTAAGCTTAGTTGAGGGCTTCTTTGCTGAGTGAGGCTCTTGCCGTGCCCCAGGGCAATTCTTCTGAAGGGCACCCAGTCTTTCAGCAAATTGTAAGTGGAGATGATGCCCTAAGTGGGCTGCTTTGGCTCAGATTCCAGAAGCTACCAGGGAAGTTCATTTTAAATCCTACACTCCTGATGTCCATCTTAACCTCCTCAAAAAATAAAACTGCTTGGATGGCACTTATAGTCTGGTGCAGTGTAGGGAGACAGACAGTAAACCTATAAACCACAAATACATAATCATTTTGATCATGATACATTGAATGTTAACTAGGGTCATCCCAGAAAGCATCTCCGAGTAGGTGACATTAGTCAGAGGGGCCTGCCAAGGCTCTGGTCTACTGCACTTGGAAGAGCTTCCACTCTGGCTGTGAGGAGCTGCATCTGCAGAGGGCAGGATGGGTCAGGGGACACCCAGAGAAGACTACGGCAAGAATAGGCATAAAAAAGATGCTGTTTGCAGCGGAAGCAGTGGAGAATGACATAAAGGAGTTGTGATTTATTTTGAAAGGAGCTGCTGCTGGATTACCTGTAGCTGCTGTGGGAAAAAGAGAAAGCAAAGAAGAGATTAGAAACAAGTTCATAGGTAGCCATTATACAAAAGTGAATATAATTTTGCAAAAAAACAAAATAAGTTGATTGTGTGATTTCAAAAAAAAAAAATTGGAAACTTTTTTTACATAGAATTGGGAGATGTGGTAAGTCCAAAAAATGGTCCCCTAGAAGATATTCACTGCAAATCCCTGGAATCTGGAAAGCGACCTTATTTGGAAAAGGGGTCTTTATAGGTGTAATTAAGTTAAGGATCTTAAGATGAGAGCATCCTAGATCTCATTTAGAGTTGTCCCTATGACATGTGACATGTGTGAGGTGAGATATATGTCCCAATGACAAGCGTCCTTATAAGAGAGAAAGGGAGACTTCACACGGACAGAGGAGAAGCAGGCAATGTGACCACTGAGGCAGACATTGGAGGGATGTGGCCTCAGGGAAGGATGGCAACCACTAGGAGCTGGAAAAGCCAAGAAAAGTTTCTCCCCTAGAGCATCCAGAGGCAGTGCGGCCTGCCAGCACCTCGGTTTGGACTTCACGCTCCAGAACGGGGAGAGAATCAATTTCTGTCATTTGAAGTTACCTAGTTTTTGATTATTTGTTACAGCAGCCGTGGGAAACGAATACAGGAGAGGTGGGGAAACGTTTCATGACTATTAGTTTACCTGCTTACTCATACGATATCTCTCCCACCCTACCCTCACTAAAATATGCTCCCTGAGGACGAGGATTTCTGTCTGTGGTTTCACGGCTGTGTCCCAGAGTACAGAAAAGTTCCAGGGACATGGTAAGCAGTCCCTAGGTATTTGCTCTACACATGAATAGCGGAGGTTGTGAGGTGAGGATATATTTGATCTAAGAGATGAAAGGCTGAAATGAGGAGAGGACATTTATTCAAGGTAGACGGACAGATCTTACTGAAGAGGCAGAAGGCAAGAGCTCTGAGCAGGGCTGGGCCAGCCGTGGTTCTGGGGATTTGGAGGGTTTGGGACTGGAGGAAGTGGAGCTGGATATTTTCGTACAGACATATTGAGGGTGGGTTCATTCATCAGACCCCGGGGAGCGCTGAGGGTTTTGAGCAGGGCATCAACCTGATAAGAACAGTATTAAGAATTTTCCTCTACCTGCCACGAGTATTATTTTTTTAGATCATATATGCCCGTGAGTTCTTCTCTTTCTACGACTTCTAAGTCTCACTGAATTTGGCTATAATTGTTCATTGTAATGAGTTTTTATTTAATGCCAGCGTAACTCCAAGGGGGAAATTTATCATTTTCCAGTTCTTTTGATTTAGCCTTGACTCTTCTTTCTCAACATTTTCATGCCATCCACAGTTTCCTTGTATTTTACCTCAGCTGTCCTGAATGCCAGCCCTCCTCCATTTTTCTTTTTTGTAGTTAATAAATGCTCTTTCCCCAATTCCCTTTATCCAACGCTGAGTTGGTCATTTTGCTCTTGTCAGTTATTTCAGTTAGAAATGTAGCCTCGCTGTGGTTGATTATAACTGACTAACAATATTTCTATAACATTCATCTCCAGGGCTTTTTCACGGTCCTGTAAGACCTCTTTTGTGGGCTTCTTTTTTTCCCTTTTGCATGTGTCATATTCAAGTATCAATTTATTTTTCACTTCAAACATTTTCCTATCATCTCTTTTCCTCTTAAATATTCCTCATTAGCTGTTCTCGATTCTAACTCTTCCTCTTTCCATTGTGTTTCAGCATTTCAGTTTATCGGTTTCTCACAAGAACATCCGTCAAATTATCCAGATTCCCCTGCCCTGTGTGGTCAGGAATCAGCCTTTAGGATCTTACAGAAGCGTGAAATGAGCTTGAATATTGTCTTCTCCTGACACTTTACCTTTATGCCCAAAGCACAGTTTAAGGCTCATGTTTCAGTTTAGTTTCAGTACTTCCTGTCTTCCCCCCAAAGCTCTTATTTTTAGGGGAGAACTAACTTGAGAATGATACCAGGGCAAAGTCCTTAAGTAAAAGGATTTGAAAATGCCTGAGACTGATTAAATCTAGTGATTCAAGAATAGTTAAGATTAATACCTTAGAAAAGTTTCACAATTTTATCTATTATATGTATAACAAGCAACAAAATATTCAAATAAATGTTTTCACTGCTTTTCAGGGCTCACAAATTCTAAACAGAGATAGAAGGACAAGAGCAATAAAACTGTGCTCCTTCTAAATTCAGCCAGTCCTTCTGACACAGTACATGGACCTTATATTTTACACTTCACTTTCAAAATATGTATGAATTTTAGAAAATTGTCCATCTTTGGTTAATAATCTCTGAAAGAAAAAAAAGGATAACGTGATAGTTTCTACATTATCATCCTATTTGACTTCCAGTTTTGAAGATTTTTTTTTTAAAGATTGGCACCTGATCTAACAACTATTGCCAATCGTCTTTTTTTCTGCTTTTTCTCCCTGAACCCCCCAGTACATAGTTGTATATTTTGGTTGTGGGTCCTTCTAGTTGTGGCGTGTGGGACGCCGCCTCAGTGTGGCCTGATGAGTGGTGCCATGTCCGCACCCAGGATCCGAACCAGCAAAACCCTGGGCAGCTGAAGCAGAGCGTGAGAACTTAACCACTCAGCTACGGGGCTGGCCCCGAAGACCTTTTTCAAGTGTGAAAGCATTTAGAAACACAAATCATTTTTCTTTAAAGATTGGCCCTGAGCTAACATCTGTTGCCAATCTTTTTTTTCTTCTTCTCCCCAAAGCCCCCCAGTACATAGTTGCATATTTTAGTTGTAGGTCCTTCTGGTTGTGCTATGTGGGACGCCACCTCAGCATGGCTTGATGACCAGTGCCATGTCCGTGCCCAGGACTGGAACCGGCTAAACCCTGGGCCACCCAAGCAGAGCACATGAACTTAACCACTCGGCCACAGGGCTGACCCCCACAAATCATTTTTTAAGCCCAGATTTCTGCCTTGATATATTTGATAACAAGCTGAAAACATTCATTTCTCTTAGGAAACCAAGTGCAAAAATGCTATAATCAAAGCAACTGAATGAACGGTTTGGGGAGCAGCGTGAGCATTTTGCTACACATATACACAGAAAATTGTATAGTTTCAAAATATAAGACTACACGGGAAAACTGTCCATGCAGCTCTGTAAAGAATATGCTTTTCTAGAATGTCAGATTGAATTCAAATTATTATTCTGCCACTAAGAAGGCATAACAAGCTATTCATCAACTTCCTTTTTGTTAGAAACAAAGGGACGATGACTCCATTTTCTTCCTTGAATGTGGAAGCCATCAGCTAAATGTTCTCTTGAGCAGCAGGGAATTTTAACGGCCACGGCCACCCCAAGGCATTGTTAAGAAGGAAATATTATCTTGGTGACTCTCTGTCAAAGTAAGAAAGTCCTCAGTCTCCCCAGGAAATAGCATGGCAGCTCTGGTTCAATGGAACTGCCAGATACGCTCCCCTCCCCTCCGTGGAGAGATCCTAGATCACATCTCTTTTCATAATGATGAAGAAGAATGCTCTTTAGCAGGAGCGAGACAGACACTCTTGCCTGCTGATATTGAAGACATCGGGACTCATAACCCCTGCAGTGGACTCACTCTTTGTGACTATTTGTGGAGAGTACAAGAAAAGTGGTAAGTTGCTGAATGGCACCTTCACGACCCAAAAGGGATGAAGTGTTTCTTCATACTTCAAACCAAGACAATTTTTGACACTAAGACATTGATTCTCAACTACTACACAACCCTAGTAATAAGATCTTAGTAATAATCTTAATAACACATCTTAGTAATAAGAATGGCTCTAATTTTTAATGCACTTTCAGCGTATCAGGCCCGTAGAAAGTGTTTTTACTCGTGTTATCTCATTTAATCCTCCTAATCGCTCTATAAAATGGTATTTTATAGATAAAAAGCTAATAATCAGAGAGGCTGAGGACCTTGTCCGACTGCTCATTCCGAAGTTTTTGCTCTGCTTTGCCACAGTGCACTACCTCCAGCTTGACTTGCTGTGCAAATATATCTATGGCTTCTAGGATATTTGTATCAAACATTGCTTGAAGGAAGCAATTGGCTGAGATTCATTTTTTCAGTACAGATTTTCTGGTGTGGCCTTCGTTGCAATGGGATTGATGTCCATTTCTACTCATTGTCTTGGACCCAGGCAGGCAACATATGTGCATACTCAGGGAAGATATAAATTTGGACCCAATATTGGTTATATATTTTCTCCTCCACAAGGAGGGTTATGAAATGATTTTAAAATTTAAATGACTATAAAGTACTTTCCAAATATAAAAATTAAAATAATTTGTAGCATACGTTGAAAGCAAAAAGTGTTATATAAATGCTAAATAATAATATTGTAAAGCACCTATATTTTATGTGATAATGAGCACTATATAAATGCTAAGTAGAATAAAATAGAAAATGTAGTGTTTTGAATTGGCTCAAAAATGTATCAGGCTTCTTGTGTTCCATACACACAAAAATTATATCTAGGACTTGCAGCAAAAATGCAAAAGCAAAATACTTATCTCTTTTTCTATATTTATAGATGTGCTAGTCATTACAGTGCTGCAGTTCTCTAAGTGATGACGTATTTAGGAAGAAGGGACCTTTTCCAGTTATCTATCACAGTGTAACAAACTATCCCAAACCTTAGTGGCTTAAATCAACAAGCCTTTTATTACCTCTCATGATTCTGTGGGTTGCCTGGGCTCAGATAGGCGATTCTTCTGCTTCACATGGTTCAACTGGGGCTGTAGTCATTTGGAGGCTCAACTGGGCTCGAATACCAAAGATGGCTCACCTGCATGGCTGGCGGTTTGTGCTAGCTGTTGGCTGGGTGCTCAGATGAGGATCAGTTGGAGTGCCTCCGTTCTCTTCCAATGGCCTCTCTATGTAGCTATTGGCTTCTCAGACCGTGGTGGCTGGAAACATTCCAACCAGACGAGCTCCAATGTATAAACAGCTTATTGAGCCTCTGTTTGCACTATGCTTGCTAATGTCCTTTTGGCTGAAGCAAGTCATGAGATCAAGCCTAGAGTCAATTTGGGAATGGTCTAGACAAGGCATGAATACCTAAAGGGGTGGCTAAGGGGAGCCACCATTGTAATAGCCTACCACAGAGCCATAACCAGCTTTACAAATATCATCATATCCCAGAGTGGCATCCTTGCCACCACCACCAACACCATCATGGCAAAGAACTAGAATAGAAAGTTGCAGGATTTAGAAACAATCATTAGCCAGGTACAAGGGATCTCAGTAATGACCTGTGTGAAATGACAATAGAGGACTAGTTGGGATGCTAGTGACTGAAGCGTGACAGGACCCTCACACCCATAATACTTTATAGCCTCTCCCGTATTCCTTAGGAATACATTCAGCTGCAAGCAGTGTAAAAGACAACTTCAGGGAGTTTAAAAATAGGCATTAATTTTTCTCACATTATAGGAAGCCCAAAAATAGATGATTACTCAAAGTGATTCTACAGTTCAATAACATGTTTGCAATTTTCGGTCTTTCTTGTATGGTCACAAAATTGCTGCCTCCACTCCAGGCATCACATCTGAGATCAAAGCAGAAAGAAGGAGGAGGCAGGGAGGAGCCAGCATCAGCCCATGTCAGAGCAAAATGTTTCCTAGAAATTGCCAGCTGGCTTCCTCTTATGTCCCATTGGCCAGAATTGGCCACCCCAGCTGCAAAGGAGGCAGAGAAAGGGAATATTAAGCTGGGCACTTTGCTGCTCAGTACAATATAAGCATTTTGTCAATGAGGAAGTTAGATGAGTTATATTGGTTAACCACAGTGTCTGTCACAATCTTGAAGTTTAGAAATGACCCCAGAGGAAGGGAGAACCCTGAAGTATCTGAGATAAAGCATCTGCAAGCATGGTAGAATGGGGTCTTGAAATCTAGATGAAGTTATTCTAAAGAAAAACAAAGTTATGTGCAGCTGCTATGATTAGATAATGCCTCTAAAATGTTAGTCCTTGGCACATAGTAAGTGCTAGTAAATGTTAGCTGTTGGGGTAAAGATGACGTAATACTGGTGGAGATGAAGATATTAATCATTATTGCAACTGGCATGAGATAAATTAAGGTTTACCTATTCATCCAACAAAAACTTATTGAGCTTTTTCATTATACAAGAACCTTAGAATTCAAATCACAGGAAGCAAAGAATTTAATGGGTGACTCATATAATCAGGGGGAAATATGAGCATTTATTTTGGATACAGCATTAAGAGAAAAGGATGAATACTTTGGAAAGACATTCTTAATAAGTCAGAATGCAATTCATTCTCCTTAAACAAAACTATGAGTATGGGAAACATTGTGACCTCAGCAAGAAGATATTTTTGTTGCACTGACAACTTCAGTAAAAATAACAGTAAACTTTTGATTGGAGCAAGGAAATACAGATACAGAATAGAATTGAGGCAAGAGAGAAAATTACTGTTAAAAAACTTGTCAGTTTTTTGTTGTTTTGTGGTTTTGTTTGATTTGGTTTGGTTTTCAGAATGAGCAAAAGATTAAAGTTGATACCGAAAATGACACAAAAATTCCTCTGCAAGAGTCGCTTGGCTGTGGGGATGTGTCTGCTCTTTAAAAAGGACCCAAAAAGTGCTAAGCCCCGGCTGATTTGCTGGGCCATCTCTAAGGACCCAGAATGAAAATGTTGAAGAAAAATCAAAACAGGTAACATAAGCCCAAATAAATTCTCGGAAGTTCCCAGAGTGTAAGAGAAGGAAACAGGGAGAAGAGGATGGAAGTTGAGTGGTGGGGAATGTTAATAAAATAGACTTCTTCTTTTTTTTTTTTTTTTTTTGAGGAAGATTAGTCATGAGCTCACATCTGCCACCAAATCTCCTCTTTTTGCTGAGGAAGACCGGCCCTGAGCTAACATCTTTGCCCTTCTTCCTCTATTTTATGTGGGACACCTGCCACAGCATGGCTTGACAAGCGGTACATAGGTCTGCAACCTGGACCCGAACTGGTGAACCCTGGGGCCACCGAAGCGTGCTCACTTAACCTCTGTGCCACCAGCCAGCCCAATAAAATAGCTTTCTTGAAGGGACATGGGAGAAAATGAGACACAAATGATGGTTTGGAAACTAGTCAAGAAAACAACAGATAGAAGATAATACACGTTACTGAGAACAAGATACAGAACACTTCCTTAGAAGGGAGAGCTTTACCCGAAGTCTCCCAAATGAGAAATGGAGAAGGAAAAGGAAGAGAAGCAAAGAAGAGGGGAGGCAAGGCCGGCCCAGTGGCACAGCAGTTAAGTGCTCACTTCTGCTTCAGCGGCCCAGGATTCCCCGGTTTGGATCCCGGTTGCGGACATGGCACTGCTTGGCATACCATGCTGGGGTAAGCATCCCACATATAAAGTAGAGGAAGATGGGCACGGATGTTAGCTCAGGGCCAGTCTTCCTCAGCAAAAAGAGGACTGGCAGAGGATGTTAGCTCAAGGCTAATCTTCCTCAAAAAAAACAAAAGAAGAAGGAAGAGAAGAGGAAGGAAGAAGATGTCGATAAACGGAAAGACTAAAGAACACGAGAAGCAAGTCTAACAGAATTTGAGTCCCAGAAGAAGGAAGCACACAGGAAATAGCACACTGCTAGGCAAGGAGAAGAGATGTGGTACCCAGGCTAATCTTAAGAAAAAGAGGGTGAAAAGAAATTTTGAGAGCTCTTTGAAATCACAAAATATGGTAAAAGAATAACTCAAAGGTGCACTCTCTCTTATTGTTAACATCAAATATTATGTAAAAATTATGTCTAAAAGCCGAAGATGTCTGCAATACTCAGAAGAGAAACAACATAAACTTTAGTACAAGAAATGAAGGTAATATAGTTTAAAATATATCAGGTCAAGTAAAGAGGAGATAAGATCATTAATAAGGATTAGGGGAGAGAAAAGAATCAGATTTCAAATTTAACAACTCTTAATTAAGCACCCACTATAACTCAGGTCTGTGCTAGCACACACACATATGGAAAGGGATCGCAACATTGCATCATTGGAGAATGATGGTAGAGTTGGAAGTAACCTAAAAGTAACCCTTGAAGTATCAAATGTTTAGAATCAATCTGAAAGAGAATGGAATTAAAGGATATCTAGTTATATACGTATGGAACATAACTACTGAAAAGAAAAGTGGACCAGCAGAATTAGTAAAATTTATTGACAAATAGTAACTAAGGTTGAAAAACTGGGACATATAAGACACCACCTTCTCTAATCTTATTATATACTTATTATTTATTCATTCTTTCAGTTACTCAATCATCAAAAGTTGAAGTTGACCTCTACCAAGCTCTGGGCTGGGTGCTAGAGAATGGTCTCATGGGCGGAAATAGATACATTTTAACATAGGAAAGGGAGGAAGGAAACTCACATATTTTTGGTGCCTAAAATGTGACAAGGATGTGCAGTGTGACAAGTATATTATTTCATACGTGGTAAGAGCTAAAGTCAGTTTCTTAGAATTGGAAAATTTGTCAGGGGCCCAGAAAATCATTCACTCTCAATGTAATAATTGGACAAAAATTGAAAATTTAATATATTGAAAAACTTTCAAAGGGCTAACATCTGAGCTATCATCTGTTGCCAATCATTTTCTTCTTCTTCTTCTCCCCAAAGCCCCCCAGTACGTAGTTGTATATTCTGGTTGTGAATGCATCTGGGTGTGCTATGTGGGACGCCGCCTCAGCATGGTTTGATGAGTGGTGCCATGTCCATGCACAGGATCCGAACCAGAGAAACCCTGGGCCACTGAAGCAGAACGTGCAAACTTAACCACTCGGCCACGGCCGGCCCTGACACAGCATTATTTTTAATAGTAAAAAAAAAAAGGGAAAACAACCTAAACAAGTCACACTGAAAATTACGGTCCATTTGTACGCAGGTATGACAAGTCATGTTTTTTGAAGAATATTTCAAGATATGGGAAAATACACTTACCCTAATGTTTATTGGGGGGAGGGAAAGATACTAACCTTATAACCAGTGTGATCATAATTTTTATAAATTTCCAAACTCCAAGAGATTTATTCTTATCTACCACTCATTTCCTCCTTGCACATTAGAGCCATTTAATAGTTTTTATTGAATTTGAAAGAATATATGTGAACAAAAAGAGTAAAATTAAATACAGAATATCAACATTAGTTTATTCTAAGTGGCAGGATTATAGGTGATTCTTATTTTCTTCTGCATAATTTATTTTTCAACTTTTTCACAGATTTTTTTTTTTTTTTTTTTTTTTTTGGTGAGAAAGATTGTCCTTGAGCTAACATCTGTGCCAATCTTCCTCTATTTTGTATGTGGGATGCCGTCACAGCATAGCTTGATGAGAGGTGTGTAGGTCTGCGACTGGGATCTGAACCAGTAAACCCCAGGTCACCGAAGCAGAGCACACGGACTTCACCACTACACCACTGGGCCAGCCCTACAGAGAATTTTTATAACTTTTTTTTTCTGCCCAAAGCCCCAGTACGTAATTGTATATCCTAGTTGTAAGTCAGTCTAGTTCTTCTGCATGGGATGCTGCCACAGCATGGCTTGAGGAGTGCTGTGTAGCTAGGTCCACGCCCAGGATCTGAACCAGCAAACCCCAGGTGGCTGAAGAGGAGCACACAAACTTAACCACTATGCCACTGGGCTGTCCCTATAGAGAATTTTTATAACTTTTATGAGTAAAGAAAATAATTTTAAATTGACTTGGGTTATCAAAGATGTTCACAGAACATTTTAAAGGAAGCAAGAGAGGATTTTTGGTTGTGCGGATTTTTAAGGGACGGCTTTGAGTTAAAGTCAGAATATTGGCTTTCAGTCATACAAAAAGATGGCACCAGGGGGAATGTGTTATAATGTGTGCTAATGTTGGCAGCGCATATAGCAGCATCTTTATGCTCCATGAGTGGATAGGAAACTAACCTGTGAACAGGACGCAAAGCAAGTCTGCCCACTGTTTAAAGGCAGCTTGAAAGTGACCCACTAACCTGTCCCAGGTCTTTACGTGCTCTTGACCTTTGACTAAGAAATAAAGAGAAGTTGTGCGTAAAAACGGAGCATAAAGTGGAAAGTAAAGATGAAGCGTAGGCTGCTTCCACTTCTGGTTTGCGCAGGCAGTGTCACCCTCGAAATAACATAATAGGGGCCATCATTTTGTTTTTATAAATAGTACACCAAAGAAATCAGCGACAGAATGGAGGAAAATGTGCTACCCATACTGTGTATAGCGTACATTCTTCTAGCCTGATTGTCCTACCATATTATGACCTCCATGAGGGTAGAAAAGTTTTCTTCCTTTTGATCTTCACCTACTTTAGCACGGGGAATAGCACGTAGTGAAGGGAGCCAGATGCAAAAAGCCACATATTGTATGATTCCGTTTATGTGAAATGTCCCGAATAGGTAAATTCATAGAGACAGAAAGAAGATTAGTGGTTGCCAAGGGCTGGGAGCTGGGGGAAGTGGGGACTGACGGTTAACAGGGAAGGGTTTCTTTCTAAGGTGAGGAATGTGTTCTGGAATTAGAGTGACGACTCTGCACAACTCTGTGAATATATAAAACCCGCTGAATGGCACACTTCAAAATGGTGAATTTTATGATATGAGAATAACATCTAGATATTTTTTTTTAAATCGTCTTTGAATAGAGTGTAAGACCAGAAAGACCTCTGTGGAGGAGGTTGCACTGGGCCAAGGGGAGAAGCGCTCTGACAGGGTCTCCCCAGCCTCACCATTCTTCAGTGACAAAACCTGCAGGAGTCTTGTAACCTTGTCTTAATTATAATTGTAAACCATATTAATTATAATTGATAGGCTCATCAAAGCAAATAATTAAAAACATTGTGTGTCATCATAAATGCTTTTAGGTGCAATTTAATGGACTACAAAAAGAAAACAATAAATTTTTATCCAGGTATCTCGGATGCAAATAAATATTAAGGCAACTATAATTCATCCTTCACTAAAGAATAACGAATAGTCAAAAGTTCACTAAACTGTGACATGGTTATTCAACCTTGTCAAAAACCCCTATCTTTTTTTCTCCTCTCATAATTTGTATTTCTTCTGCAGGTTAGTAGCAAGATGTGGGAGTGAGGGGAAAAGAATAAATTACTTTAAAGAAATGAAAATTATACGACGATTTTGTCACTCCAGTGCTTAGTAAAGCTTTCAACCTAGTTACTATTCCATACGTGGAAACAGCAAGTTAAATGTTTCTGTTGACTATGAGTGAAGTTTAAAATTTAAAACCAGTAGCCAAGAAAGATGAATCAAAACCGCACAGATATGATTTTTTTTAAGTATCAATGACGTTGTATATAAATTGTATATAAAAATAAAATTTAAAGAAAAACATAAATAAATAAAACATCACTTGCAAGACTAGTGTTTGTCAATTGGTCCTTTTAAATTCCAGTTTATTCCAGAATGTGTGTATGTGTATATATTTTCCCTGCATCAAGAACGCTATATTTACAAAACAGCCTGAAATAAACATCTTTTCTGGCGACTGAAGGTTTAAGTATAAAGCCAATTCTAGAGGTACTTGCAAAGCATTTTGTGGTGGAAAAAACCCCTGAAAATAGTGCTTGGTAATCCCTAGGACCCAGTTTCATGGGTTGTTATATTCTGAAGTACTTACAACTTGGTGATCTACGTGGTCTGGTGTAACATCATTCCAGACCTGCTTCCCTCTGCCTATGTAACTGATCAGTGGCCTGCAATCTGCCAGTCCTCTCTTCAGTTTGGTAAACATGGGCTTGCCTGTCACCCTTCATTGTGCTTCTTCAAAGAACAGTTGCCACGTTATCTGGTAACAGCTTTCTTTAAGAGTACTACTCATGTGAAATAATCTTTCACCACTGAGGCCACTATTTCCTTAGTACAAGAAGAGACATTTATCTTGCCACTAATGGATAATTAATTTTAAAAATGTATATTATGACACAATTAGAAAAAAAAAAAGAAAAAGGCAAGCTGGACAATGGGACTGAAGGTCCCTTCTTCAAACTGACTCCTATTTGGTTCTTCCAATGTCATCCCAAACACAGATAACTTTTCTTTCATGAATTGTTCTCCTGAATGATTTATATGTGTCGTGTTATCTGAGGCTCTCTCCAGGTCCCCTGGTGGATTTAGCCAGCCATCAGCTGCATAATTGTTAATTTTAACACTATAAAAGGTTCTGATGCAGAAGAGATAAGGTGTTGGTGGAAGAATTAATTGAAATGTATCTCCCAATCACACTAGTCTCCTGCTACTGGTTTCCCACATACAAAAATTATACTTTAGGTTTAAGGTTAAAATAAATTTACATCTTTGCCGCTCATAAAGCTTTGGGTCTAGTTGTAAATGGAAACGTTAATTGTTTCTAACCCCCATGAAGGTTTCTCACCCCGAGAACAATTCTGGGGACCGTACAGGTCATGGTCCAATGCACATTTTCACAGGTAGAGAAGCTCCTGCCGTCAAAGGCAGACCAGAGATAAGGTGGGAAGAGAGGTTATAGGAGAAGAAATGAGGGAGAGAGGAGAAAGGAGGAAGAAAGAGGAGATACAAAATAATCTGTGTGATTTATTACTTAATCTGCAACCCTCCTTTTATACCACTCTACACTAATCATAATTTTCCAGAGTTTCTATGCAGCCAAGGAAAGCAACATAAGCTAATGTAACCCCTACTTTTCCCTTCTAAGAATGTAAGTGTATGCAACGTTTGGTCTAAAAGGCCTTTGGGACAGTTATAATTAGATATTTGAGGTCATAGAAAGCAAAAGCGTGTTAAATGTAAGTTATTGGTCACTTTCATTTTCCAGTCTACAAATCTGAATGCTTCTGGATGCTCCTCTCAGTCAATCAGGCAACAAACTTAGGAGTATTTATGATGTGCCAGGCGTCCCTGTTTCGGCAGACTGTAACCGGAAGCTCAACACTGTGAGAAGAGCTTGCAAAGCCCCCTTACCTCTGGCTGGATTTAGCCAGTCCTTCCAGTTTGTTTTTCTCAAACATGAAAGCCAGAAACTGCTAAGTGGTGAAGAGTATTATCACTTGAATGACATTTTATCACTTAGTAAAATACGAAACATTTTACTTTGATATTGTATATCCACCCTTCAGCAAACAAAAAAAGCATGCTTGACTTTTTTTTTTGGCCACACAGCAGATTCAAGGATTATGTGCCTATAATTTTAGGACACAAAGGCTCAGCTTCTTAAAGCCAAAAGAAATGTCAACTGATCTCTGAACATACTTATATATTATGTATTGTACTAAGACATAAGAGTACCATCCAAGCCTTTCTATAGTCAAGCTCAAAGATGGCCTCTCCGGGGTCAGAAATGGGGAAAGTTTACTCATCATTATTGGTAGAATATAATTCTTCGTTCACGGCAATCTGTGTCTTTAATTGCATTTTCTTTTTAAAGCTCAGTGTAGGTGGGTAGATCTATAGACAGAATTACAATGCAGCAATTGAGAAACAATGATTTTCTAAGCCAGAGATATTGGGTATTTAATTTTGCTTTTTAAATCCATGCTATGGTGGGCTCTTACGAACACAATAGAGAAGGAGTTATGTCCTAATCAGTTTATAAGATACTATGGAGAAAATGCATAATAGACCAACCAGATGTATAAATACAATAATACAAAGAAACCTAATCTACTGCAAAGCTATAATTTAATCCTTCTATAACACAAGGGTATTGAAAACTGGCTTATGAATAGCTCAAGAATGCATAAACTGAACTTTATATCCTTGGCTCAGTGAAAAAGATTCAATTCTAACTTATAGTCTATACAAATTATTATTTAATTTTTACATTAAAAAATCATGGATTAAACCTAAAGAAGAGATTATTTATAAATAATAACCTAAATATTTTTAAATAGTGCAAGACCAAGTCCTTAATGTCAGCAAGGGTGAAAATGATTTACTCACGCGTTAGGATCTGTGTGCATATATGTTTTCCTAAAAAATAGTAAAAATGAAAGAACATAATGTGAAATAGTAAGAAGTCACCTTTTAATATTTTGGTTTATTACTTGATGTGAATAATAATAATAAAAGATAGCCAAGGTTACATTTATAAAATAATATCCACAAAATAAAATAACCTTGTAACCAATGAAAATACTATTTGACCTTTTTCTTTTTAAGAACAAGGAAAAGCTGAGCTAATGAACACAATGGGACTTTAAAATAGGAGAATAAGATAAAGAGAAGTCTGTTATGATTTGAGCAAGAATTATCTTTTAATCAAACCCAACATTTGCAATTTATGAACTTTTGTTGGTGAGTTTTTGAGTTCTTCTTCCTGAAATTCAATTCCATACTAACAGTGCTTTATTTTCCTCATGTTCCTTGTCTCCATTGTTGTCTCATTGTTTACCCATAGTCTCTCTTTTTTTTTTTTTTTTTAAAGATTTTATTTTTTCCTTTTTTCTCCCCAAAGCCCCCCGGTACATAGTTGTATATTCTTCACTGTGGGTCCTTCTAGTTGTGGTATGTGGGATGCTGCCTCAGCGTGGTCTGATGAGCAGTGCCATGTCTGCACCCAGGATTCGAACTAACGAAACACTGGGCCACCTGCAGCGGAGCGTGCGAACCTAACCACTCGGCCACGGGGCCAGCCCCTATCCATAGTCTCTCTTGACTCTCCTCTTTTTAGCCTTCTCTTATTCTCTTTCTTCCTTTAACCCTCCTCCCACCCCACAACTGAATGAAGTTGTAACAAACATCATTTCATCAGCTTTCAACAGCACTGCCCTTCCTACTAGGATGCAGGTTACAACCCTTTGTCCAAACATATCAGAAACATACAGAAAGTAGACAAAGAAGAAAGTGCCAAAGAGAAACACGTTTCTGAATTGCAGCTCCTTGCTTTCCTGTGATCCCTTTCTCAACTCCCCATAAATAAGGAAGTCTGGATATGTTTTACAAGTGTATTCCTGGTAGCATATATATGGTATATACATTATAGGTATTTGATCAGTAATGTTGTACCTAATGAAAGCCAAATGTGTGAAAGTCAAACATCCAGTTGTTGTGTTGGTTTCACTACTTTAGTGGATAATGTTATTGCCTTTAATAGAAGGAAAAGTTCATGGCCTGAAAACTTCTCAAATGGAATAAAATCATCAATGCTAACTGCATCAGAAATAGATCCTGGCTATGAAAGTGGGGGTAGACATATAGTACACATTGGAATAAAATGGCCGTGTGTTTATGACGATGGTGAAGGAGGCAATGGATAAGGATTTTGGTCTCTGCAGATCATAGCCACGTTCCATGTTTAGTACACAAGTGACTCCCCATCAGAAACAAAAATAATAAGTAAAAACTCAATTTTTGCATCTCTCTATATCAAATCTAAATATACCATCAATTTAGCAGGAGTTCCATTTAATACTTTTATACATGTATGTGTTTCAGAGACCATCTGCCTTGCATTCTTATTTGCTCACACTATTCTTCTGAGCAATCTAAAGAGAGAATTCAGCGTCATCAAATTAAGAAAATATGAAACAGTGACAACTGATACATCAACACGATTTGGTGTAATTTGGATCAATAAAGAGCAACATGATTACACTGTATAATTTATATATATATTTTTAAAAAGTCTGAATACCTACATGGAAATTGAAAGAAAAAAGTTATAAACTCAAGATGTGGCAATGCACCCAAAGACTTTACCAAAACTTGTTTGTAGAATGTAAAAAATACCTTTCAAGTAGCTGTTGAGCTGGGTCTCAAAAGTAGTATAGCAACACTAATTGAAGTCTAAGTGTTAGTGAGCAAGGGCTCACTCCCTGATGCACGTAGAAGCCAAGATGGCGGGGGCATTTGAGAAAAGAAAGAGCTTTATTGCTAGGCTGACTGGCAAGGAGATAGGAAGCAAAGCTCTCAAATCTGTTTCCCCAGTCCAACGTTTGGGGCAAACATTTAAGGAGTTAGGGGCTACTAAGCTGCAGCTTAGTAAGCTGCATGTAAGCTGATTGGCTAGTCTTGAATCAGTCTATATATGGCAATCAAGCTACTTGGGTTGCTGGAAGCCAGATTTTTCTTACTGAAGACTGGGGTCATCTTGTGGCTGTGTGTCTGTCTGGTACAGGCGCAGTGCTGTCTCTGTTATTGAGCAAGGTCTCATTAATCAACAACCTGTTTTAAGGAAGCAAAACTAGTTTAAGCTGGTCAATGTTTTACGTGCTGTTTCATAAGTAAAGTGGCTATATGATGGCAAAGTGCATAATATTTGGGATGTGAATAGGCAAAATAATTTTTTTTAAACATTTTATTTTTTTCCTTTTTCTCCCCAAAGTCCCCCAGTACATAGTTGTATATTCTTCATTGTGGGTCCTTCTAGTTGTGGCGTGTGGGATGCTGCCTCAGCGTGGTTTGATGAGCAGTGCCATGTCCGCGCCCAGGATTTGAATGAATGAAACACTGGGCCGCCTGCAGCGGAGCGCACGAACTTAACCACTTGGCCACGGGGCCAGCCCCAAAATAATTTTATTTATCAGATATTTAAAGATATAAAATTAAAAATGGGAAAAGAACTCAGTTATGTCAGCAAATTGCTTGATTCTCATCACCAGTCCCACTTCCTTTCCAAACAAACCACCCAAGAAACAAGCAACATGAAAACAAACAAGCAACATGATGACAAGAGGAAGGGAAACTGTCTAGACTAAAGGACACTCAAGAGACATAGCAATCATATACAAAACGCAGGTCTTGTTGGGATTCTGATTTGAGCAAATCAACAACTTAAAAAAAATTTTTTGAGAGAAAAATGAAAATGTACTGGGTATTAGTTTATACCGAATAATTATTGTTAATTTTGTTGAATGTGCTAAGATACTGTGGTTCTGTTGGGGAAAAAAAGAGTCTGTATCTGTTAGAGATGTGTCCTGACGTATTACCAGGGAAATTACACAATCTCTTGGATTTCCTTTAAAATATTGTAAAAAGACATGGGACAACCAGATTAAAAAGATACCAGGATGTTGATAATTATTGAAGCTGAATAGTGGGCTCATCATACTATTTTCTCTGCTTTTGTTTATGTTTGAAGATTTTCATAATACGAGGATGAAAAATAAACAATTGCCAAAACTCTTGACAATCTTCTAGGCCAGAAGTAGAATCCTGTGGTGCTGACAGGAAAGGTAGGACGGGTGAATATTTCCAGGTCAATCATGAGGGCACAGAAGCACAAGGGCCGTGTGGCTGCCATACCTCAAGCCAGTACTCAGCTTTTTCCTCTTCTGACATCTTCATCAGATGCATTTCTGGCGTCCCTCCAGCTTCAGGACCACGCCTCTTTGCTTCTGAACAACCAAAGCTTTCCCCAGACAATTGCTGGTAATATATGAAACAGTTTAATGAACAAGGAGAACATGAACTAGCTGTGAGGTTAAAGGTTAACACCTTCTAAAGAATTCACACCCACAGCTTTCTCTAGAACATTCACAAACACCTAGGGACTCTGGTAGACCACCCCAAATCCTTGTGGATAGAACACGAGATTACTCTGTCCTTTGCCTACTAATCCTCACTTAAGGCTTCCACATCCCTCCTTAGAACAGTTTAACCTCTGAGACTATGTGTAGGGTATTTCTATCTTTAAAAGCATCTCCCTTGGGGCTGCCTGGTGGCACAGTGGTTAAGTTCACACTGCACTTCAGTGGTCTGGGATTCAAGGGCCAGATCCCAGGTGCAGACTCAAGCCACACTGTGGCAGTGTCCCACATACAAAATAGAGGAAGACTGGCACACATGTTAGCTCAGGGACAATCTCCCTCAAGCAAAGAGAGAAAGATTGGCAAGAAAAAGTGTCTCCCTTTATGGACATAGCAGCATTTGGTGTATATTGTTGTCTCTGAAGAAGGACGATCTGGCTGCCAATCTCTCAAGGGTGGAAGCCATGAGCTATACTGAAGAAAGCTGTGATGTCCATCACATCATGCTGTCCATACCACACCACATCACAGATGACCATATCTTCTGTCTCTGAGATCCTGAATGCAGTACGAATAAAGTGTCACAGGGTTTCATATCTAATGCCTCATTTCACCTTCCCTGAGATGCCTATGCCCTGAGGAAGGAAAATTTCCCATGTGACCATCTGGTGCATGCCCTGATTGTTTGCTGTCTGACCATCTCCTAGTCAGTAGTTCTGTCAAAGGAGTCAAAAAAGAAGAAAGGCTGTAGCTCATTATCTCATTGTCCAGGCTTTGGTAGACGGGTGAACATAGAGCTCTCCTATATAAACAGCCATGAACTGTGTTTTCCCTCCCATCTTTTAGAATTTTTACCTAAACTCTCAGAGTCTGGGTCTCCTTATGTGTAGAATGAGAAAAAAACTGTAAAAAGAAAAAGTACATACTTCTTAGAGTAGTTATGAGTATTAAATGAACTCACTCAAGTATAAGTTTTAGCACAGATTTCAACACATAGCTATCAATAATGGAGAGGAGGAGGAAGGGGGGAAAGGAGGAGAAGAAGAAGAGGAGGAGTGGAATAAGAAGAAGAATATACATGTGCTAAAATAAGTAGAAATAAATTATAATATCTGGTTGACCATTAATAAAGAAATCACCCTCTTCTTGCAAAAAATATTCGTTATCTGAGTCAAAATAGCAGCACTGGTACTATGGAAAAAGGTTGAGTTTTGATCCATGAGGAAAGTTCTGAAGAATCACTAAAACTGGCAGATAACCATTGCTAGAAACCCGACAGCGGGACTGTCGTAAGACGTCATTTTGAGAAACTCAACTTTGGGAAGCCTGTCTGAGTATCTTTTTAAATTCTTCTCTCTCCTCATCCTTATCTGTCTTCAATGCAATAAAAAGAAAGCCCTTAGTGTGCATGACTTTAGTGGAATGTATGATGAATCCCCTTGCAGATCAGTATATGCTAGGGTATTAGTCTGTTCAGGTTGCTATAACAAAATATCATAGACTGGGCACCTTAGACAACAGACATTTATTTCTCACTGTGATGGAGGCTGAGAAACACAAGATCAAACTTTCGGCAGATTCAGTGTCTGGTGAGGATTCTCTTCTTGGCTTCTAAATAGCTGACTGCTTGCTGTATTCTCACATGGCGATGAGAGAGCCAGCTCCCATCTCTTCTACTTCTTATAAAGACACAAATCCCTCTTGGGGGCTGCACTCTCATGACCTCATCTAAACCTGATTACCTACCAAAGGCTCCACCTCCAAATAGCATCGTATAGGTGATTAAGGCTTAGACATGTAAACTTGGGGAGGACACAAACACTCAACCATAACAAGTAGCTATTACAGTTGCTGTTGCTGTTGCTGTTGTTATAAATCTTGCTGAGAATCAGAAGTTGGAGAAGAATCAAAAGCCAAAAAATGGAATGGCTTTTGATATTCGCCTGGGAGTAGAATTTATTCTAGATTCTGGAGCTGAAGTGAACCTACTGGTGGGGGTTAAGTGCCTAAGCTTCAAGTTAAAGGAATGGGAGAACAGGACGCCAAAGGGGCCCTTATGGCAATTAGATCAGTGAACAATTTTTCAAGTAAAGAGACATCTGGGTTTTTTGCCCAAACTCTTAGGTATTTAACACTCTAAGAAGCAGAAAACTTATCCCTCTAGAAAATACAAGAAAGATAATTGGTTCAGATGTCACAACTGTATTAACAAAACATATTACATATGGCAACAAGATTTTTTCATTATAATTTTCAGAGAAGACAAAATTTTTCATTAATAGACAGAGGTGCTGTCACTTTCTGCAATCAAACACAAAACTAAGCTCTTTCTGTGCAGGGAACAGTGTGAATCTTCTCTGTATTAGATGCTCTTCTCTGTACCACATCACCATGGAAGTACTGTTGCGTACCCCTTACCCCTTCTAGCCATGTGACACGGTGCTTTCCTATGAGTTACTCATTGTGTAATACCCATGAGGGTAGCTGAAAGAACTATAAAAAAGTGCTTCCCAACAGCCAGACACTCCCCAAATTACATATTGATTATGGATAATGCATTCTCTTTGTCTGGTTTTCTGTAGGTAGTATTACATGTGCAATTTTAGATGGCATGATCAAGTACATTACAACAAACTCTCAACTTTACTGACCCAACCCAAGCCCTTTTAGCTGAGCAGAGCTGGACTAACCTAAGAGCACCTGTCCCTGCTCCTGGCTTAGCCCGGAACCTTTGCCAGACTGACTCCACACTCTACACCCTAACGTGCTCTTAAAGCCACCTTCCAACCTCAAAACTCATTCTCTCTTTGTCAGCTTCCCCTCCTGGGGTCAAGCCCAGGTCACAGAACTGTTGACCTTTTATAGTCCTTAAAGGATGCTCAGTGAGCACTTATTATCCACTTCCTGGTACCTTTACTGGCTCAGTTATTGCTGTAATCTTCAAAGTACCAGGATTGCACTGCTCAGATGCCACCTTATGCTAAACGGTCCCAAGCAATGCTTTCAGGAATTATTGCTTCTGAAGATGGGAAATGTTTTTTATTATTTTTTCCAAAGGCACACTAGTTATTTCCTTTTTTAACTTTTTCCTTGGAAGTGTACAGGAAAGAAGATGAATTCTAAGCGTATAACTCCATAAATTGTCACAGAATAAACAATCTGTGTAACTACCACAGAGCTCAAGAAATAGAACATGACCAGCACCTGCACCCCTAAAACCCTCATTTTACCCTCCCAATTAATATCCCCTCCCACCTCTCACTATCTTGACTTGTAACACTATATCTTAGCTTTGAAATTTCCTGTATATAGAATCAAATAGCATGGAATTTTATGTGTCTGAATTCTTTTGTGGCTGAACACTTTTGCTCAACCTTATGTCTGTAACGTGTGTCCAAGTGGTGGCAGGCAGCAGCAGTTCATTCTTTTTCATTGCTGTGTAGGATTCTATATTATGACTATATCAAGATTTATTTATTCATTCTACTGTTGAACATTTCGATTGTTCCTGTTTTGAACTATTACAAATAATGCTGCTATGAGCATTCATAACATGTCTTTTAGTGAACGTATGTACTTATTTTTGTTGAGTAAATACCTAAAAGAAAAACTGCTCAGTCATATGGTAGGTATATGTTTAATTTTAGTAGACACGACCATAAATTTTCCAAGTAGTTGAATCCATTTACTCTCCCACTAGGGTGAATGAGAGTTCCAGAACTCCATATCTCCTCTAATACTTTAACTGTCACCCTTTTAAATTTTAGCAGTTGTAGTAGGTGTGCAGTGGCATCTCATTGTCATTTTTAATTTGTATTTCCCTGAGTGCTAATGACTTTGAACACCTTTTCATGTGTATACTGGCCTTCTGGATTTCTCTTTATGAAGTGCCTCTTCAAATTTCTTTGCCCAAGTGAAGATTGAAGGATACCACCTAGACTGAGAATCCTTTCATTCATCTACTATGAGAACTTATGAGCCCTGCTTTCCAGCGTATCCAGACACATTCTAGAGACAAGCAGAGGAAGTGAGAACATATGTAATTATCTCAGAAGGTAGAGTGTTATCTGAAGGTATTGTTTAAATTATTGATTCAAACAAATGTCTAAAGTGGACTAGGCATCCTACGAGATGAGGGCTCATTAGGAAAACCAGACTGATTTTAAACAAATAAAAAAACTATATTTTTTACATACATCTATGTTGTAGACTAGGTAAATTTGTGTCCATCACAAATCTCAAAATCTTTTATCTTGTATTAATTTTGGAACATACTTATAAGTAATTAATATTTATTTTATTCTTGATTTTTGTCTATGTTTTCTAAACACATCCACACATTTTTGGATTAAAAAATAGTTTTTTTAAGCCTGCAATCCTCACAATGTCTTTATCAATTTCCTGATTTATACCATTTCATTTCCTACAAGTTCTAAAGAAATATTCTGCAGACTTGTATTCTTAAGAAGTATGTTGTCAGTCTACAAAAATGAGGTTAAACTTTATTAGCTTCTACTAATTCTGTGTTCATAGATCCATCCACACTGCTTAAAATTTACCTTTGCAACTACCTTTCTTTCAAAAAGATCTTCAAAGATTAATATTGTAAGCAAAGTTTCAAGGTGTCACTTCAACCCATATGTTTAGCACTTTGCTGCTTTAATTGCTACTAAGCAAATATGTACACATAGACCCAGAAATGTTTGCCTTTAATAGTCCTTAAAGGCCGTGTGGGAGGACTTCTTCCTGAGGCTCTGATAATAGGCTCTAGCGGGGAGGCTGTTCTCATAATGGTTGGAAGTACATACAGGCTTTAGAGTCAGACACGCAGCCTCCAAAGGGCAGCTCCATCCATAGTGACCATAGTTTTCAGGCAGTATACAAGGTCTATTCATTTTATCTCTCTGAGTCTCATTTTTCCCACCTGTGAAATGAGAATAATAATCTTCAACCTCATCGAGTTGTTGAGTGAATTAATGTAATTGGTGCTTGTGCAGGCTCCAATCAAGGCCTGAGGCTCAGTTGTAGCCACACCATAAATGGTTGGTGGATTAGTTTCCTATTTCTGCTGTCAACAAATTGCCACAGACTTGCACAGACAACACAAAAGTGTTATCTTACCATTCTGGAGGTCAGAAGTATGAAATGAGTCTTAGGGGCTCAAATCAAGGTGACAGGGGGCTGCATTCCTGTTGGAATCTCTAGGGAAGTGTCTGTTTCCTTGCCTTTTCCAGCTTCTGGAGGCCACCTACATTCCTTGACTCTTGGCCCTGCATCACTCCAACTTCTGCTTCTGAGGTCACATCTCCTTCTCTAACCTTGACCCTCCTGTGTCCTTCTTAGAAGGACTGCTGTAATTACACTGGGCCCACCCAGATAATTCAGGATAACCTCCTTATCTCAGAGTGCTTAACTTAATCTCACCTTCAAAGCCCTTTTTTGCCATGTAAGGTAACATATCCACAAGCTCCAGGGATTAAGTTTTGGACATCACTGGGGGCCATTATTCAGCCCACCACAGTCAGTATTATGATTGTGGCCACCGTTGGCTCTTCTGCTTTATTATTACAGAAGGTAACTTCCTTGTTTTTCTTCTTCTTTTTTTTTTCTGTATAAGAAGAACAGAATGCAAACATTTTCCCTCACCTCATGGGAGATCTGTCTTCAAGAAAAGAAGACCTAATCTTTTGGTTGTTAGTGAGTCAGGCTTTGGTTGTAATGCACATCATTTATTGTGGTAGATCATGAGGAAGGACAGAATTAGAGTAGGATCTGAGAGATTTTGAAAGGCCAGTAGCAGAAAGGAATGACCACAGGTCGGAGGAGAGAGTGAGTTGCAGGAAGGAGACAGACCCATGAGACCTGGGGTGGCAAGGCTGCCAGGAACATGGTCCCCCAGTAAGCCAGTTACTTATCTAGTATATTTCAGCGCTAAGCCACCCTTCTATATTCTACCTATGATGCTGGAACTGGGATTCTGCAAATTTCATTTCCCAGACTCCTTTGTCTTTGCCCTTTCAGCCTTACATCACCTGCATAACAAATTCCATGTCAATCCCTCCTATTTGAAAAACCTGGTGTAATTTTCTGTTTTCCTAATGAGATCTGACTGACATTGAGGTCCCGTACTTAACTCAGATTCCTGACTCCCAGACATAGCACGGAAGTCACAGAGGGCCCCTGGGTCTGAAGGTTCGAATGTTTCTGCATAAAACTGAGGAATTTGATGAGACCTCCAGAACAACTGATGTTAAATATTCTACATTCTGCCTGCCCTCAAAGCCTAGACAAGTTCACTCATAGAAAATAAAGAGAAGCAGAATTTCCTACACACTTGGAATGCAAGTTGAGATTAAAACCAACTATACTATTATTAAAACTCATCTCCTCAAACAAATATACTTTCTTGCTTCTCAGTTCTTAAGATAATCATAAATATGCCCAAATTTCCCAAATTTGTTATTCATTTCTTTAAAAAGTAGGAATGTAGGGCTTTCATTCCAAGAACTAATCTTCCTCTTGGCTACAACTTTTTTTATTCCTATTTTCCCTTGTCCTCATTTTAGAAAGCATGTAAATATATTCTGTCTGGGTAAGTTGTAAGAATCTTTATAAGTTGCATTAAATCATTTTAGGCACAGATTAAAGTTTTAATTTATTAGTTATTTAATTATCTTTCCTATCCAATCTATTAGCAAATATTATCCACTTAACATTCTATATATGTTTCAAAGCATTCACTTCATTGCATCCTCACACACACCGTAGTGCAGACCATCTGGGTACTTCATAGACCTCCAGTTTCCCCTCTGCTCCACAGCCAGAGTTACCTTTTTAAGGATAAAGCTGATTCAGCTTAGAAAGCCTGCTATTGTCAATTGGTGAAGTACCAACCTCTTTAAGTGGCTGATATAAGGGTCTCTGTGATCTTCCTTCCTCCCCCTCCAGCCTCATTTCTATCCATTTTCTGCCTTGAATTCTGGCCATACTGGACTTCTATAAGTTTCTCAAACCCCTTTGGCTATCTCTTGTCCCTGAGCTGTGAACATGTTTTTACCACTTTCTAGAACTTTCCCACACCATCCTCTTTTCAACTGTCTCTTTTCAGTTAACTCTTATTCATCCTTCAAGTTTCAGCATCAATTTCATTTCCTCAGGAAAACCTTCTTTGAAATATCCCCTGTCCCACCAGGGTCGATTAGAAAATCCTAACTTGTATCCCTACGCTACCCTATACTTTCTCCTTCATGAAAGCCATTGCTCTCATTGTTATGTGTTGAAATGTCCCATACTTTCATGAAGGCAAGAATTATGTCTACCATGTTCACTCTTCCTAACACAGTGCTTCACACCTCGTGGATAATCAATAAATATTAGCTGAATTAATGAAGGAATAATTACTTCAACTATGCCATTTAGAATCATGGGATTTTAGAACAGGAAAAATATCCTTAGAGATTACCAAATCCTATCCCTTTATTTTATGAATAAAGAAATTAAATAGCTTGTCTAAGAAAAGTCGTATACGACTTTGTGTTTACTTTTGTAACACAAGTTACAAGGTGTTTTAAGCATAATGAATAAATAAATGAGTGAGGGAATAATGGCAGAAGCAGATCTAGAATCTACGTCTAATTTTGAAATATTATCCTTGGAGATTCCATATAATTCCATAGACATTGATAAATTATACCAGCTCTAAGAAAATAATTGCATCAACTAATAATTTGAGTTCTTGTAGCTTTTATAAATTATATGTCAGTTTTTCACAGACAAACATTCCTTCTTAAGTTAATTCTCAATACATTCAATCCTAATATCTTCAATCTTTAAGCAGAATTTTCTGTTTCATATAATAAAGTCTGTATTTCCTCTCTGTATTTTTTCACACCATGGGTATAGTGCTCTCTCTTATTTATTATTTACCTAATAATATCTCCTTTCCCATTAATAGAAAATACCCGAATTATTCACCCAACAGTTGTGGTAGATTTATACACATACACCACCATCTCTTAGCCTCATCCCAATTGGTAATTAATTTAATGTAAGGAATTAAAATGCTACACTAGAAAACATTTAGTGCAAAAAAAAGTAGTTAAGAAAGAGTAGAGGAACAAAAGACATGAGATATATAGAAAATAAAAAGTAAATTGGCAGACACAAACCCCAGTATATAAAAAAACTACATTAAATTCAAATTGGTTAAATGATCCAATCAAAAGGCAGAGATTGTCAGAATGGAATTAAAAAAAACCCAAGATCCAAGTGTATGTTGTATTTAGGAGACACACTCCAGATCCAAAGATTAAAATATGTAAGAAATAAAAGGATTGAAAAAAAGATACTTTATGCAAACAGCAACCACAAGAAAGCTGGACTGACTAAATTAATATCAGACAAAGTCGACTTTAAAGGAAAAAATGTTAATAGAAATAAACATGGACATTATATAATGATAAAAAGGTCAATCAATCAAGAAGATATGACAATTCTATACAACTAATATATGTATCTAGCAACAAAGCCCAAAATACATAAAACAAAAACTGATAGAATTGAAGGAAGAGATAAAAAATTCAACAATAATATTTGGAGACTTCAATACCCCACTTCCAATCATGGGTAGAACAAGTAGAAGATGAACAAGAAAACAAAAGACTTGAGCAATACTATAAACTAACTAGATCAAACACATATCTGTAGAACACTCCACTGAATAACAGCCGAATATACATTCTTTTCAAATGTATATGGAATATTCTCCAGAATACCATATGTTAGGTCATAAAACAATCCACAATAATTTTAAAAAGATTGAAATCACACAAAGATGTCTTAGACCACAATGCAGTGGAATTAGAAATCACTAACAGAGGGAAAATTGGGAAATTCACAAATATATGGAAATAAAATAACATATTTCTCTTTTTAAAATTTTTTATCACAGTAACATTGATTTATAACATTGTATACATTTCAGGTGTACCTAATTATATTTCGATTTCTGTGTAGATTGCTTCATGTGCACCACTCAAAGACTAATTACAATCCATCACACACATGTGCCTAATTACCCCTTTCATCCTCCTCCCTCCCCATTTCCCCTCTGGTAACTACCAATCCATCTCTGCCTCTATGTGATTGTTTGTTGTTGTTTTTATCTTCTATTTATGAGTGAGATCATATGGTATTTGACTTTCTCCCTCTGACTTATTTCACTTAGCATAGAATAACATATTTCTAAATAAGAACTTGCAAAGAAAATTAGAATATACTTTATAATGCATAAAAATGTAAATACAACACATCGAAAAATGGCTTGCAGCTAAGGCAGTGCTTAGAGGCAAATGTATAGCTATAAAAGCCTATATTGAGAAAGAAGGAAGATCTCAAATCAATAATCTAACTTTCCACCTTACGGTAATAGAAAAAGGAAGAGCAAGCTAATTCTACAGCAATAAGAAGGAAGAAAAAATAACAAAGTTTAGAATGGAAATTAGTGAAAGAGAGCCTAGAAAACAATAATAATAGATAATATCAACAAAACCAAAATTGTCTTTTTAAAAACATCAACAAAATTGTCAAACCTTTATCTAAACTGACCAAGGAAAAAAGAGAAAAGACTAAAATTACTAAAATCAAGAATAAGAGAGTAATGTTATTTCCATCCTAACAGTAGTAATAGATCATAAATGTTAAAAGAATTATAAGGGAATGCTATGAACAATTGTATGCCAACAAATTAGACAACTTAGATGAAACAAAAAAGTTTAGGAAGACACAAAAAGTCTTAAAAAGACAAATGCATCTGGGAAGAAATAGAGAATCTGAGTAGACCTTTAACAAATAAAAGGAGTGAATTAATAATATCAAAATTTCCCACAAAGAAAAGCCCAAGCCCGGATGGCTTCACTGCTGATTTCTACCAAACAGTTAAAGAATTAATACCAACTGTTCACAAACACTTTCAAAAAATAGAAGAGGAGAAAACACTTCCTGACTCATTCTATGAAGCCAATATTACCCTGATATCAAAACCAAGCAAGGATATAGCAAGAAAAGAAAACTATAGATCAGTATCCCTTATGAATATAAATAAAAATCCTCAATGAAATTCTAGAAAACTGAATCCAGCAATATACATAAAGGATTATAGATCGTGACCAAGTGAGATTTATCCCAGGAATGCAAGTTTGGTTCCACAATTAATGTAATACACTATGTCAATAGAATAAAGGACAAAAATCACATGATTATCTTAATAGATGCAGAAAAGCATTTGACAAAATTTAACACCACATCATAATAAAACAAAAAACCTGAATATACTAGAAATAGAAACTTCCTCAACCTGATAAAGAGCCTCTATGGAAAACCCAGAACTAACGTTGTACTGAATGGTGAAAGACTGAAAATCACCACATCTGTTCAACAGTGTACTGGAGGTTCTAGCCAAGGCAGTAAGTCATGAAAAAGAAATGAAAGGGACCCAAATTAGAAAGGAAGAAGTAAAACTTTCTCCATTTGAGGATGACATGACCTTGTATATAGATAATCCTTAGGAATCCACTAAAAACTATTAGAACTAAAAAATGAGCTCAGCAAGATTACAGGATACAAGATCAATATACAAGAATCAATCCTATTTCTATACACTAGCATCATACAATCTGAAAATTAAATTAAGTAAACAATTCAATTTATAATAATGTCAAAAAGAATAAAGTACTTAGGAAAAAATTTAACAAAAGAACTTAAACTTGTGTGCTAAAAGCTACAAAAAATTATTGAAAGAAGTTAAAGAAGACCCAAAAAATGAAAAGACATCCTATGTTCATGTTTCCAAAGGCTTACTATTGGTAAGATGGCAATAGTCCCCAAACTGATTTACAGATTCAACTTAATATATATCAAAATCCCAGCTGGGTTTTTTGAGGATATTGACAAACAGATCCTAAAATTAATATTTAAATACGAGTAACCCTAAATAGCCAAAACAGTCTTGAAAAAAACAAGGTTGGAACATCATGCCTCCTGTTTCAAAAAGAACTCTTACAACTCAATAATAAAAGATGACCCAATTTTATAAGCGAACAAAGAATCTAGACAGACACTTCTCCAAAGAAGATATACAATTGATCAAAAAGCACATAAGAAAAGCTCAACATCATTAGCTATCCTGTAAATGCAAATCAAAACCACAATGGGATACCATTTCACACCAACTAGAATGACTATAATCAAAAAGACAGATAATAACAAGTGTTGACAGCAATGTGGGAAAATTGGAAGCTTTACACACGGCTAATAGGAATTTACAATGATACAGTTGCTTCGGAAAATAGCTGAATAGTTAGCTAAGACAGTTATTACTATCATTCTACAAATGAGGAGTTCACCAAAAAGTTAAACATACAGTTATCGTATGATCAGCAATCCCACTCTTAGGCATATATACAATAAAAATAAAAATACATCTCCACACAAAAACTTCCACCTAAATGTTCATAGCAATATTACTTATAATAGCCAAACTATAGAAACAACCTAAATGTCCCTCAACCGATTAATGGATAAATAAAATGTGGTATATCCATACAATGGAATATTATTCAAAAATAAAACTGAATAAACCACTGATGCATGGTACAACGTGAATGAACCTTGAAAACATCATGCTAAGTGAAAGAAGCCTCTCACAAAAGACCACATATTCTGCGATTATATTTATATGAAATGTCCAGAATAGGTAAATCTATAGAGACAGAAAGTAGATTAGTGGTTGCCTAGGGCTGAGTGGAGGGAGGCAGCTAGGGAATAGTGAAGAATGGCTGCTAAGGAATAGAAGGTTTCTTTCTGTGGTGATAAAAATGCTCTAAAATTGATTGTTATAATGGTTGCACAACTCCATGAATATACTAAAAAAATCAACTTGTACATTTTTAATGGGAGAATTGTATGGTATGTGATTATATCTTTTCAAAGAAGTTATAAAAAATAACAATCCTCATGACATGACGGTTCACTTTGGTAGATGACTGAGTTCCAGAAAGAGGTGAAAGAGAAGGGTGTTGACAATCAGAGTGACTGTGGAGGAAACAGAGTAACCAAGGTTTATAATGTGCCTTAAAAAATCATCCTTTCGGGAAAAGTAGCATTCACAGTTCCAGCCAGCTCAACCTCAAGAGGTTTCACCTTACTGGTCCTAATGTCCAGCCATCTTTCCCCCGCCCTCTGTCTCGACTCTTGATTTGTCCAGTTAGATATTTTTCTGAAAAATAACACTTCACCATTTATTTGCATTGCCTCCTTTCATTCTATCTTCACAGCAATTTTATGAGCTAGCTAAGACAAGCATTATTATTTCCATTTTACAGATGAAAAGACTGAGGTTCCAAAATTTGAGCTCTAGCTAGTACGAAGTGAACGTGGAGCTCTAATGCTGAACGTTTGATTTCCAGGTTAGCGTTCCTTATATTGTGCTGCTCCTACCTGCCTTTTTAACACATATTGCTTATTCTCTATCTTAGTGTCCGATTCAGAGTGTTTATAATTAAAAACTCATTAATTGCAGCATGTATTTTAATTGATGGGCTCTGCTGATGTCAGAAACCACAAAACCACTGATTCATCAGATTGAGTAGGAGTCCAGTCAGCTATGGAGTTTCCTAATCCATTTCTGCAGACATTACTAATATTTTCCTTAAGCAACACATCCCTGAAAAGAGATGAAAGTGGAAAGTCTCATGGCTAAAGCAAAGAGGTGGAACCCCACCAAAGAAACATCATTGAAGTATATTGTTACATGCGGATTCGTCAGTAAAGTTTTGTGTCCTCTGGCGATGGCTTCTGCTTCTAATTTTTTTTGTTTTTAACAGTATCAGTGTTAGATGTGCAACTGGCTCTCATTAAATAGCAGATTTTCTCAGTCCAATGAAGATAATTTATTCACAAATATTTCAAAATAATAAAATAAGAAATTAAGAGTTTTAAAAGAAAAACAAATATAATCCTGAACATAACTTCTAAAACTAGGGGTATGTTTAGTGACTCTAGAATCTTCATGACATAGACAAATATTACCAGGGAATATAAAATATTAGAAGTCTGTGAGTTCATCTTTTTAATTAAGATATTCTTATACTCTAGGTTTGGAGCATTGATTTTTTTAAAGAATTCCTTTAAACTACAGTGGTACAGGTGAAAAGTGACATACGTGGTCAATAGAAAGTTTGTCTCTTTCCTTGTGGAAAGCAAAGAGTTTATGCCTGACTGGCTACTTCCAGAAAATCTAGGAGAGAAAACAATTTTATCTAGGCAGTAAGTGAGAAAAGGCTAATGTTTTTCAAGATTGAAAAGAAAGGTCCATTACTGGAAACCAGAAGAGATTAGAACAGAATGGTCCCAGCTATGCCTAGGGGCTCCTAGCTTCTCTCTCCTCCGCCCTCCAAAATTATCTATAATTTCATAAGATGAAGGGTTTAGAGGGTGGCTGTGGGGAGGAAGCTGTCAACTACAGAATTTCTCCAGCTATTGAGCCATTCCCTTTGCACCAAGAGAAAGTACCCCCCTGCAGGATTTACAAGCTGTGTTGTCCTCCTTGATGTGATATATTAAATCTGGCTTCTCCAGGTTGAAGGGAGCTAAGGAATCTTCAACAGGATCAACTCATAAAGTAGTGGATTGGTTTGTTTAGGTAATTATTATAACTCTGGACTTTGAGGTCCAGATGAAGGTATCTATTGCTGTAGAACAAGCTATCCTGACACTTAGTGGCTCATTACAAGCATTTTATTATATCTCATGATTTTGTAGGTCAGGTATTAGGGCAGGGCTCAGCTGGGGATTCTTCTGTCCCACAGGGCATGACAAAGGTCATGTGGTCACATTCTGTTGGTGGATGAGCTGCTCTGGAGGATCCAAGACAGCATTACTCTTGTGTTTGGCACCTTGGTGGGCATGGCCAGAAAGCTTGAATCCACTGTGCTATCCATCAAAGCCTATCTCTCAACTGGTGGTCTCAGGGTAGTTGGAATTTTCACATGGCAGCTCAGGACTTCCAGAGACCAAGAGACCAAGGCAAAAGCTGCAAGGCTTCTTACAACCTAGACTCAGAAGTCTCAGAATGCTACTTTTGCTGTGTCCTATCGATCAAGCAAGTCATTAAGGCAAGCCCAGATTCATAGGGTTAGTCATTAAACTTTATCTCTCAATGAAGGGGTAACAAAGAATTTGCCTCAAACTTTAATCTACCATAAAGACTGCAGCCGTGGAGCACAGGGTTCTGGAAGCAGTCAATTGAATTCTTATGGTAACACAAAATTAAAGATTCACACACTTAATCCTTGGCCAATCATCCCAACTCCATGTAGACTTAATCACAGTAATTCTTTAAAGGTAGCGCAGTGGGACTGCTTATAGTAGCTTTCTTCACCCATCCCCCACAAACAAATTTGGGCTTTCTGATGATCACTCTAAGCCTTGCATAGTCCGTCTGCCTCAGACTCCCAGATAGACCTCCTCAGTACCAGCTCAGAAGCCTGGACCTCTGCTTGTCTAAGAAAAAAGATTTTAAAAAGTTACCAGTTCTCACAGTTATGCCACTAAACAATTCTGTACTTGTAAATGGAACCAGCATACTTTGAGGATAAGGAAGGACATTTTCTATGCCAGAATGAAAACCTCTATTTCTGAGGTGAGGTGGAGTGAAGTTGTCAGTGGCTAAGGGTTATATTTATTGGCTTTTTTGTGACAAAAATAATACAGAAATAAATTTTTGATGGAAAATATCAAACACTACTGCAGCGTATGTGTAGAACCCGAGTCAGCTCAGGTCACCATAACGAAAAACCTCAGACTGAGTGGCTTAAAAAACAGAAATTGACTTTTTCGGAGTTCTGGAGGCTGGGAGATCCAGCATGCTTCTCTCTTTCTGGCTTTCAGACCGTGGTTTTGTCCTCACAAGGCCTCTCCTCTGAGTGCATGCAGAGAGAACGAGTGAGCTCTCTGGTGTCTCTTCTTACAGGGACACTAATCCTATCAGATCAGGGCCCCACCCTTATGACCTTATTTCATCTTAATTACTTCTTTAGAGGCCCCATCTCCAAATACAGCCACACTAGGGGTTGGGGCTTCAACACACAAATTTTGGTGGAACACAGTTCAATTCAGTCCATAGCCGAAGTTTAGAACAAAATCTTTAAGCCCGCCTTCATTTGCCCTCTTTCCACACTCCTGTTTTGTGACTCAAATGTGGTTTTGGAAAAGGGCTACTCTTGGCATTCCTAAGAATCTCCCTGAGGATTCTCGGCCCCAGGTCTACAGAACTCTTAGAATCAAAATTGTATCATTCACAGTAAAAGCACTGAAGGAACAATGTGATCTTTAGCAAATAGGGTGGAAATGTACCACCACCAGTCCTTTTAGTATTCCATTCATCCTATAAAAATGCAAACGTATATGGTGATTTAATTTTACCATAAATTTTCATTTTTTAGTCAAGGAGCTTTGAAAAACAGAGGGGAAACCACCTCTATAGTTGAAATTTAAAAGCTGCTGTCTTTGTTACAGATATGTCTTCAATAGCAATTTAAGATTAAGGCTTTAAATAATGACCATATTGTTCAGGGGATGAGGCGAGAAGAATATACATGAAATATCCTGATGATAGAAGGTAAGAACGTGGGAGTTTTGCTTGGGGTATCAGACACATTATTTAAGTCATCTCATTTCCAGCCCTACTGGAGACTTCAATAAGATTAATTAAATAAATAATTAATTAAGATTTTCCTGATAATCCTGTACCTGAATCATGCAGCTAAATCCTCAACCTCTCCTTTCTCCTTGGCTGTGCACACACAGTCTTAGAGCATGTGGCTGATGCATTCATTCACCAACAACTTATTGAGCGCCTATCGGATGCCAGGGGACTTGCTAGCTGCAGAGGTATAAAGATCAATAAGATAAGGTCTCTGCCCTTAGGATGTTTAAAGTTAAGTAAGGAAACACATAATGAGTTAACGGTTGCAACCAAGAGGTACTGGCACTAGAATAATAGTTGGTCCAGCGTTTGGAGCTGCACAAAGCCAGGAGTGCACAACTCAGCCTCTTGAAGGTATGTTTATAGAAGAAACAACTCCAAATTATTATTAATGAATCTATCAGATAATATTTTCTTGTCAGGTTGTTTCCAGCCTCTTAACTCACTCCTATGTGTCCTAGTAGTACAGGCAGATATTTATTAAAAAGCAAGCCCTGTGATACAACGAAAGCCCTCTTTTGCCTCAAGTAAATAAACAATGACAAAATTTATCAAATACAGGGCTTTGATGGCATTAGATGTACTTGCCACTAGACAATGTACATGCATAACGTCAGAGATCATTTTAAAAGGGCATTGAAAAGCGACGCTGCAGGCTTGTCTATGCTCATAGAGTCTGGCCACTCCTGACAACTGACTGGAATGTGAAATGGGAGGCTGATAATGGACAAAAGGACACGTCAACTAGGAAGTTAGTGTATAGAAACACTTTAGTGTGCAAACAAAGCCTTAAAATACAATGTGCTCTCAAATACCAGGGGTGTGATAAGTCCACTAAGGTCATGAGTCAACTTTTCAGGCAGCTGGAATGATTAGGTGCAGATTGCTATCAGACTAAGCACCAGTCTTTAATGCTTCTGGATTCCTGCCTTGTCCCCTCTTATTACATTCAAATCACAAAAATTAGGAGAAATTATGGCGTTCGCTTGTTCATGGGTTATTTTACCCTGCCTCTAGAGAAAGGGAGCATTGTGCTTCTGGGTAAAAATAAACCCTCATTTAGGCATGGACTACGTGGAGTGACTGGGGGGCTTGGCCTGTCCTCCACACACTGAGCACTGAGGCTGAACCTAGCAGTCACCCTCCCTATTGGTGGCGGAAGAAACTAGGGAAAACTGGCCCCACCACCTAGCCCCTGATGGTGCAGGCACAGAGGCTATGGGTCCTACTGCAAGATGCAAATAACACAGTGGCATAAAAACAGGGTGGGGCAAATAGTCTAACATAATATCCAGGCAAGTGGTTAGCAAATATATTTGGCAAAACCTCTGCTAGGCTGATAGGCTGATAAAGGAATGGAAGATGGAGCAATTTATACCAATGGACTTCTTCCTCCAGTATGTAGGGTTCATGGACCCAGTCAGGTGGGGTTCTTGTTCTAGGGATAAAGACTAGATGGCTTGGTTGGCCAACTGTCCAAACTAAGAAAAGTATAACCAAGCAGAATCCCAGAAAAACATGTAGATGTGTGTGATTGGGTGGCAGTGGGACCAGGGCTGGACTAGATCATTAAAAGCCCCAAGCTCTTAAAAGAGTGGAATGACCCTCCCCCCACTATGCCATACATTGGTCAGGAAAGAGACAAGAATGCCCACTATCATGACTTCTGTTCAACAATGGACTTAAGAGTCTAGACAGTGCACTAAGGCAAGAAAATGAAATAAAATGTATAGAATTGGAAAGGAAGAAAGAAAATTCTCAGTATTCACAAATGATATGATTTTGTTGTAGAAAACTCACAAAAACCTACAAATAAATTATTTGAATTAAAAATGGTTTTACAAAAATGATACTTACAAAGTCAATATACAAAAATCAATTATATGTCTATGTACCAGTAACAACCAGAAAATAAAATTATTTAAAAGATACCATCTTTAAAAAAGATATCATCTTAAGAATATGCTGTTTATAATAGTATCAAAAATGGTTTTAAAAACCTAAGAATAATAGATGAGTAGAATTCTACCAGAAAACTATAAGATATTACTCAGAGAAATTAAAGAACAACAAAATTAATGGAAGGATACTAGGTTCACAGATTAGAAGTGTTAAAATTGTAGAGATGTCAATTTTCCCTAAATCAACTTAGAGATTCACAGCAATCTTAATTAAAAGACTTTTTAAAAATATTTGGGTTTTGGGGCTGGCCCCGTGGCCAAGTGTTTAAGTTTGCCTGCTCCTCTGCAGGCGGCCCAGTGTTTCGTTGGTTCGAATCCTGGGCACGGACATGGCACTGCTCATCAAACCACGCTGAGGCAGCGTCCCACATGCCACAACTAGAAGGACCCACAACGAAGAATATACAACCATGTACTGGGGGGGCTTTGGGGAGAAAAAGGAAAAAAATAAAATCTTAATTAAAAATATTTGGGTTTTAGTAAATCTTAGAAGTTCTCGTTACAAAAAAAATTTTTGTAACTAGGCACAGTGATAAATGTTAACTAGACTTATTGTGGTGATCATTTCACAATGTATATAAATATCAAATCATTATGTTGTACACTTGAAGCTAATATAATATTATATGTTACTTATACGTCAATTCAAAAAATAAAAATATTTGGGTTTTTAAAGACTATTTGGAATCTGACAATTTGTTCTAAAATTTATATGGAAATACAAAGGCCAACAGTAGCCAAGATACTTTTGAATAAGAAGCTGAGAGGACTTGGTCTGCCAGAATTAGAATGGTGCAATATTAGTGCAAAAATAGAAAAACTGAAAAATATGAAGCAAAATAGAGAGCTCAGAAACCAACTCACGCTATAGTGAAGGCAGTGCTAGTGAGCAGTATAAAAAACAATCTTTTCAATGAATGGTTCTAGAAAATGGAGGAACCATATGCAAAGAGATCAAACCTCATACTAGACACAAAAATCAATTTCAGATGGATTCTGGAAATAGAAGAGCAGCTCCATAAGACCAACCCTCCCACAGATAACAACCATAAACTTGGGACAAAATATAAAAAACAACTCTCTGAATGCCTGGAGAAAAACCGGAAGTGAACAGAAACACAAGGGGACACAGTGGGAAAACGGTACAGCACTAGGCAAGTTTCCCATTTTCACAGCTTTTGCCTGTAAAATCTCTAGCAGGTGTACAACAGTCGACATGAACAAGAATACCTATAGTAGTCAGTACACATGGTTAAAAACTGGAAACAACCTCTATGCTCATCAACAGGAGAGTATCAGCAAATGCACTGTGGTACATTTACACCCATGAACATTAGATAGCAGCTATGACGAATAAACACAGTGACAGTCAGTCATATGGAATCCAAACAATATAACTGGATGAAAAAAGTTCGTCAATAAAGATTATATACAAAAGTTTTAACTTCTAAAAACGTTTATAAGTTAAAAAAATTAAAATAAAAACGTACTTTTAAAGGATATATGTAAGTGAGAAGAGCTATATATCTAAATTAAAAAATCAAGGGAATGAAAATAATTGCATTGGGTTAAGGGAGGTAACCATATAGATTACTAGGGAGATCACTTGTTTTGCTATAGGTTTACTGGCAGATTTTACTTTGGGTGGTAGATTCATAGGTACTTGTTATATTATTAAACAAGTAAATAAATGGACCATTGATGGAGCAATTATGAGGGTGTATCATGAATCAGGAATTGTGATTAAACCAATTTTGGGTATTGGAGTTTACGAAAGAGAGGGATGAGGGAGGGAAGGAAAGAGGCAAGGAGAGAGGGTAGGATGGAAGCTAGGGTTGCAGGGAGCATAAGATATCATTGTTGCAAGATTCTCTTTTAGCTGCCCTGAGCTATCACAGAAAGAGTAGAGACCAGTTTCATGCAGGGCCAGCAATTGTTCAGTATTTGCAGCGGGAGGCCCATGGAGTGAGGGTTAGAGGATCGCAGCTGAGACCAAATTTGCGCTGACAACCACCAGAGCCAGGGGCAGCCTCGCTGCCGAGCAGCCAGGACCCGACTTTGAGAGACTGCCTCTGGTGATCGGGGTGCTGTTGTTGTGGGTTTGGAACGCCTTCTTGGAGTGATTGCCATTGGGCACTCCCTCAGAGAGGGAGTGGGGCACCGAGTGAGTCATAGAAGCCTTGAGGAAGTAGGTGGAATTGAGAATCTGAGCCAGGAAGGGGCTGAGCCCTCTAGGGGAACTCAGAGTGGTAGTGATGAAGATCATCAGCTTCCTTCAAATCCCAGTTCATCCACTTTTGGTTGTGACTTTGGGCAAGTTACTTATTCATCTGCTTTAAGGCTCAGTTACTCAACTGCAAATTGAGGTAACTCTGACTCCACAGAGTATTCCTAAAAATTAAACAAGATAATTTATGTAAAAGGTATGGTATCTTAAGAACTCAACACGTGATAGCTATAAAATAACCAAACTGCTCAGCAAATGAGCTCTCCAGCAGACCTATCCTGAGATAGGAAACTGAATCTGAGAGCAGGTAACACGCTGGGCAGGACGATCTGGAAGCTGGAAGGGAGGACAGCCAGACAGAGGGACTTTGTAAAGCCATAAGCCTCGCTTATTCACCACCCTGCTGGAATACTCCAGGGGTACGCCCTCTCTCAGGTTTCTTCTCAAAATCAACCAGCGCATGCATGGTGATGAAATTTACAAGTAACCCTACCACACCAGGACCCAGTCTCCTTATCCGAACGCTGTGGATCGGAAGGATTTTTCATCACACAGACCAAATGATACGCCAACTGTCCAACTCTCCTCCTTCGTTTCCGGTTTGTTCACAGCTAGCTTTCTCCTACTTGAAAAAGCACTTCTCCTTAGAGAAATAAATCTCTCCATTGCTTTTATGGGATTCTTGGGATCTGAAATCAGGACTTCGTAAAATTGTCTATTTTAGATTATTTGTATTGTCTCTTTACCCTTAGGTGCTTTTTGGGGGTGGGGGGCAGTGAAGAAGGGGGTGAGAGGGAGCTGTTCTTTATTTTGTTTTTCTTGCTGTGTCGTCTAGGTAAAGCTCCTTTTGAAAATGCCAGCCTGCATGAGGACTGCTAAGGAGGAATGAGGAAAGGGCTGCTTATCATTTATCCAGTGTCCCAGTGTCCATGGATGGCAGGAGCAGTGAGCACAAAGGGACAGAAATCTCAAAAAGATGGCAGTTTAGCAGAACCAGAAAGGGCCACTCCTGAAGCCGTTCACCCCTGCCATGACTGACTCAACTCCTCTTCTTGTCTCTCCAGCTTTATGTGAGCTCTGTGTTTGGGATTTTTCCCCTTTTGGGGGCTGATGGGAGTGACTCTGACAGTACAACTAGGGATCTAGAGGGGCAAGGCTAGAGAACTGGGACAAAAGCCTAACATTGGGTTTTGTCGCAGTTTGCTCATTTCCTCTTTAACAGGACCAACAGGCTGTATTACTTTTCTACACGGCAATGAAAGCTTATGAATTCTTTCATTGCACTTGCTGAAGACCAGAACCCAAAGCTCTCTAACTCTGTTTGCCTGCTCTCGGTGTTCTAGGTTCATGACTTGACCTCTGCGCTTGGAAGGCCTCACCTTTACTGCCCAGTCACTTCCATCTGGTCACCTCTCAGTATCCCATTGCTTTGCTTTCTTTGCCGTGGCTTACTACCTCCAGGGTTCTAGAAAAATATGACTGTGAGCCATCTTGGTGAAAATCCAGTGAGGGAGAGGAGACAGAAAGGATGGAGGAAAATGATTTAGTTCACTCTGATCTCTTGTCTTCCACTGGGACTCAAACATTTTCCTCTCTTTTATGGAAGAGAAAGAGAGAGAGAAAGAGGAAGAAAGCCAGTCAGTCTGGTGTTGCCAAGATATTTTTTTATTCCCCAGCAACCTCATTGCTGCCTCCTAGTGAAAGTTTTAGAATGGAAAAAAGACCATTTACCAGGGAGGACTTAAGGGGAAAAAGAAGAAACTGAATTTACAGAGACCCCCAAACTTTTTCTGAGAGAGTGCCTGTCCCTCAGTTTCTGATTAGATATATTTGTGATCAGGGGTGTTACTGTGGCCACCAGGCACAGACAGAGCCCACACAGACTCTACTGATCATGGTACACTGGTCTCTGGTGCTCACAATCAGGAGTTCACAATAGAAAGTCCATCGAACTTATAATTATCTCGTTCAGTTTATTTTTCCTTCACTATTCACTCGCACGGGCTATTGTCTTTCCCATATCTTGGTATTTTTCATCTTTAGGTCAAAAGTGTACAAGAACAAAAATATAACATTCTATCAATTCAAATTTAAGATCTGTGGAAATTAAAATTGAATTTACATTTTGGTATATAAGGAAGAGAATGGCACAAAAACTTTACTTTGTGAAAAGCTCAACTCGATTCAGGCGAGAGGTGTGAAGCTGGTTAATAACAGTGGCATGCTGTCTTCTTTTCCTGCACAGCTTCCTATGAGGGCCTCGCCTTGGTTGGGAAGGGTGTAGGCCAGGAATATTGATCCCTTAAAAACCGAAATGGGAAACCACATCTGTCCTATTTTGAAATGTGTGAAATTTTATTTGGTGAATAGACAGACAAGCATACAAACAGCCGTATTCTTTTTAGGTGTGGAAAGCACGTTTGTTTTCCACAGTTCAACATTCTTGGACTTTAGAACTTTCAAATTTGGTTCATTGAATATCACTAAGCAGGCAATATTGCACAATTCACAAAACTATATCCAAGGAAGCTTATGTATTTTATTTTTTGTAAGATATTGCATATATAAGCATACATTTCAATCACAAATACAAACATTTCTTTCCATGTTAATAATTTAGTGCAATAGATTTTTAAACTTAAATTTGAAAAGAATATATTATAATTTAACTCATAAATATAAAATATCTTTCCTCAATCCATATCGTTTTGTATATGTCAAGATAATTTTCATGATTAGACTGAACTTTATTCCCAATGTTCAGTGAATAACAGTTTTTCATATCTTGCATCCCTATTACATATGTTCTTTGTATGACAGTGTATAATATTTTTGTCTCAAACCTATTATACAAGTAGTAGGTTAAAAGCTCAAGGATGATAATTTTGTAGTTTATCATCACAAAACAGTATACTTAATATTCTAGTCTATGTAATTATACCCGCTAGTGTTTTAAGGTTGCTCCACCCAGAGTCTGTGAATGACAGTCTTATAGAGCCTGTAAAAGAATATGGTTCTAGAGAAATCAGTCCAATTGCTTCAGCAATCCAAGAGCCTAACTGATACAAAGTAAACATTTGTAAATATGACATTTTAAGAAACATACAGACTGCCACACATTTCACTGCTGATTCACATTTCTATATATCCTCACAGCAACTAAAATTAAAGCAATAATCACTATTCCTTTATTAAAAAGAGCAATAAAATGAGCCTAACCTTTAAATAAATCTGATGGCCTAAACCAGTTCTAAGTTCATAATTACAATCAAAGCTTTGGGCCTGTGTGTCTGTGTATGAGTAGAACATAGATCACAGGGAAGCCTTAAAAAGTTGACCACTTACAGAACTTCCTACTTGCACACAACACATGGCTCAGTCAAATCCAAACTGCCCGAGAAAGAAGGCAGGCAGGTCTCCCAGAAGGGCAGGCCAACTTGTGAATCGAACCCCACCGACTGATCACGATATAAAAGTGCTGCAGCACACCAACCAGGGAGAAAAATATGCAAACAAAATTATGCTGCTTGATTTTTGCATCATGTCAATTCTAAGGAGAAGACTGCTCTTACTAAAGAAAACTGCTTAACAGATAAAAATATTTCAGTATAGAGCGACGGGTATTTTCTTTCAGAGAAACGTTTTACACTTCTTATTGATTTTGAACACCTTCACCCTATCTGCGCATTTAAGTGAGATACTGTAAGTTAACTGTACCTTAAAGAGATCAGCTTATAGATGGCTCTGACGACCAGAAATAGAAACAAAACAAGACAAAAACACCAAGAATTTTTAAAGAGCTGAATAGTCAGTCAGTCAAGGATGCCTACTCTCAGGCTGGGCTAGCTCCTTTTCGAAACGGTTGCCAAGAGCACGCTCAGTCCCTTCTGTTATTTTTCACTCCACTACCTCTGACTGGGTGCATCACCAGTGCAAGAAAATGCAGGAAGCATCTGCTGCAAGTAACATCTGGACCTCCAAGGAAAAGGAACACTTTCTTGCTGAGAAAAGTCTCCAACATTTTCTAGGGCGCGTCCCCTTTTCCTCCGATGTTCCCGAGGCTCTCCTCCTGGTGCGTGCCTCCTTCCTCAGGGTGGAGGATCCCAGAGCGGCGACCAGCGCTGCTCGGCCGGCCAGGGTAGCAGGGATCACACCAAGGGTTGCCAACGCCAAACAGTGCGCAGACTGCACGGCGCGCTCCCAGCTCTCCACTCGCCTAAACCTGCTCTCAAGTGAAAAGAGGTGGGAGGAGGAGTGTGGGGGGGGGGGGAGGAGGTGGAGGGGATCCTGTTTAATTCGAGGTCCTGGGGGTGTGGGAGCGGGAGGAGGCTCTGCTGGTCCCTCCTCCCTCCTGGAGTCCTCGGCTCCACCTCCTCTTCAAGTCCCCAGATATACACACACTCAGCCGCGGCTGGACATGCACACCCAGCACTGGCTCCGGCCGCGTGCACACACAGGTAGCAACATTTACCTGAGCCCGTGCACAGGGCTCCTGTCGCCTCTGGAGCGGCGGCCTGGGCCAGGAAGGGGCCCAGACGCTGCGGGAGTGGGGAAGGCGGGAACAGCCCCAGAGCGGACCTGCAAACTGAGGTGATGGCGCGTTTTCCTTAAATCCCCTCCTCCAGCACCTCCGCCTCCGCGCCTGCTCGGCTCTGTCCGGAGAGCCGCCGAGAGAGGAGCCCGGGCGCGGCGCACAGGCGGCCACACGCCGCGAGGAGAGCGCGACTACAGGGCGCGGCGGCGCCGGCGCAGGAAACTTGCGCGAAGTTAGTTGCAAGTGCCGGGCGGCGGCCGAGCGCAGCGAGAGGGGACGCGGCCGGGCCAAGCTCGCCGCCCGGCGCCGGGGCAGCGCCACTCTACACGCCCGGCGTGCGCCGGGAGCCCAGTCGGCCGGCGCGCCTGGAGGTGCTCGGAGCGAGAGGAGCCAGCATGGCCCCGGGGACGGCGAGACGCGGCGCCTCGGCGAGCCGGGAGGACTTCCTCTGAGGCCTGGCAACGCCTGGCTGCTCCAGCCTCCTTCCACCTCCTTCCCTGCCTGGCAGCCGGAGAGGAAGACCCGCGAGGCAGGTGCTGGTGGCGCGGACGGCTTCCCCCCGAAAAACCCAGCCGATTGCGGGGCTGGCGGGGGGCTCCTATCAGTGCGCCCTGCCCCTAGCCAGGAAGATCGGCTGGTGCTGCTATATTTGTATTTATATCCAGTGCCCTGCTCTGCGTTCCCGCAGTGCTCCCGGACCCTCCTCCACCTCCCCCTCCTCTTCCTCCTCGGGGGCCACCTCCGCTCCTCCCCTCACCCCCATCTGCTACTGTCAAATGAGAAAGTCACCGAGGAGAACCCAAACACTCCAGCCGCCGAGAGCCCCCTTTGGCACTTGGCAGCACGCGGCGGCGGGGTCCTCGGCTCAACTTGGTGGAGCCTCCGCGACGCAACTTTCCGGGCCGCTGTGCATTTAAGAGAGAAAAAGACCGAGGAGGGGGAGAGCTTTGCCGGGCAGCGGCTACCTGCCGGGAGTTCGCCAACAACCGCAACTGGAGCGGAAGGACAAAAAGAAAGCGAAGGGCAAACTGTCACCGTGGGGTGGGGGCACCGCCGAGAAGTTATAGGGCCGGGGAGAGGATTTTCCCGAGCGCTTGGCCGGAGAGACCAGGGCGGCCGGGAGCGCGGCGCGGCCCTGGCCTGGTCCCCCAGCCCCCTCCTCCCGGGCGGGAGCGACGCCGGGGCGCAAAGTGGGGTGCGGCGAGCGCAGGCGGGCCGAACGGGTCCCCGCGGATAGCCAACATTGATTTCCTCCGGGCCGAGGGCGACGGCCCGGGCGGTGGCGGCGGGCTGCAGCCGCGGCACAGCGAGAGCATGTCCAAGCCGGTCGACCACGTCAAGCGGCCCATGAATGCCTTCATGGTGTGGTCGCGGGCTCAGCGGCGCAAGATGGCCCAGGAGAACCCCAAAATGCACAACTCGGAGATCAGCAAGCGCCTGGGCGCCGAGTGGAAGCTGCTCACCGAGTCGGAGAAGCGGCCGTTCATCGACGAGGCGAAGCGCCTGCGCGCCATGCACATGAAGGAGCACCCCGACTACAAGTACCGGCCGCGGCGCAAGCCCAAGACGCTGCTCAAGAAGGACAAGTTCGCCTTCCCGGTGCCCTACGGCCTGGGCGGCGTGGCCGACGCCGAGCACCCGGCGCTCAAGGCGGGCACCGGGCTGCACGCGGGCGCCGGCGGCGGCCTGGTGCCCGAGTCTCTGCTCGCCAACCCCGAGAAGGCGGCCGCAGCCGCCGCCGCCGCCGCCGCGCGCGTCTTCTTCCCGCAGTCGGCCGCCGCCGCCGCCGCAGCCGCTGCAGCCGCCGCAGCCGGCAGCCCCTACTCGCTGCTCGACCTGGGCTCTAAGATGGCAGAGATCTCGTCGTCGTCGTCCGGCCTCCCGTACGCCTCGTCGCTGGGCTACCCGACCGCCGGCGCGGGCGCCTTCCACGGCGCGGCGGCAGCGGCTGCAGCGGCGGCCGCGGCCGCCGGGGGGCACACGCACTCGCACCCCAGCCCGGGCAACCCGGGCTACATGATCCCGTGCAACTGCAGCGCGTGGCCCAGCCCCGGGCTGCAGCCGCCGCTCGCCTACATCCTGCTGCCGGGCATGGGCAAGCCTCAGCTGGACCCCTACCCCGCGGCCTACGCCGCCGCGCTATGACCCCGCGGGGCCGCCTTGCGAGGACCGGTGTGCACACGTGTACATATGTATAGGTACGAGCTCTATGGCCTCCCCTTGCGCCTTCCCGCGGCAGGGGCCCCGGTTTGTATGTACATAAGATGTATAGGTGCCAGGCAGAGGCAGAGATGCCAGTCGGGGCGCGAGTGGCCGAGCGCGCGAGTGCGCGGGCGAGTGTGCGTGTGGATTCACGGGATCATTTCAGACCTGCACTTCGGCAGCCAACTTTAAAGAGGGCGGTTGTATCCGGCAGCAGTTGGTGTTTGCTTTGCACTTCGGAACCTGTTGCGTTTTGGCCCACAGAGACGGAGGAGTAACTTTTTGACATGTTGGGCTTTCCAGTTTTGTTTGTTGGAAGTTTATTGTCGGTTTTGGTTTTTTTCCTCATTATCTTCCTTTTCCCCGCCCCCCTCTCCTGGTCTGCGTTGCATGCACGCTGTTCAAATGTTAGGTCTGCAATGGCTGGCACAAGGGAAAAGCTGAGCAGTGTCATTAGTTTCTCGGAGCGGGACGGCTCTGAGCAGCCTTGCTCCGTGTTTTACTGTTTGAACTTTGCAAATCGCAGTCCTCTCAAGCAGAAACCCCAGACCGGATCCGTTCTTGACCAGTGACCGGCTCGAATCTGGCCTTTTGTATGTGAGATGATCCCGGTTTCTTTTGTTTATCACGCCATATGCAAATCAGAACAAGGGCTCTTTCTCAAGAGCAAGGAAGGCAAACAAGAAATATGTGTGAGATGAAAAGCTGTCAATTGGATTTTTTCCCTTAAAAAAACAAAACAAAACTACTAGAAGTCTCCCTGAGTCCGCTTGCTTGGATTTCTTACACGGTTTACAGGAAGGAAAAAGACACGGCTCCTATTTTCCGCTTATGGCTCAGTTCACCTTAAGATGTAAATGTGTATATGTCCGTGAAAACTTTGAGTCTTTGAAAATGTGTTATTTGCGTTGCCCTAAATTTGAGTCGGTTTTAGACTCTAAAGCATTTTGAGCAAATGTCAAAGTTAACTTTTAAAAATTGCGGGACTATTTCAGAATCGCAGTTTTATCTAAGATTAAATCAGACTTTTTTGTCTGAGTGGTAATTATATATTTATTATTTAGCAAAACTGAAAAAAAGAAACCCAGAATTGTTTCGACAGATGTCTCTCATTTTCAGCTAGTATTTCTCCACCAACTTTAACTGTTTAAATGTGTTTTGGAGTTCCCTCCCCAATTAGCTTATTTTTTAGATCACTTGCAATTCATTTGCAAGTTATGATAAAACACATTTTAGAGAAAAGAACCCTCCTCAATTATAGCTTTTTTGTTTCTTTTTAAATGTATATATTTTGACTAATGTTTGTGAATGAAGTTGGCTAACATGTATTTAGTTTCCTTTTGGCTTTATGTAATATAAAGTTTTTAAAAGTTTAAGTATTGGTTTTAACCTTTATGTGTAAATGGTTTTCTTGTGTGATCTAATTTAATATTAGACGTCTAAACTATATCTGTAAATTAGAATCCGACTATCACTCTGTTCATTTTTTTTGAACAAAGAGTTTAAATAAAGCCTGAACCAGGGAAAAGAGAAAATCCTCTATTGCTTGTTGAGTTCCTAACGAGATTTCTATCTGAATCGCCCTACGTGCCTGGTCCAGGTGAAGCGTAAGGTATCCCCCAAAGGCAGCCTTTGTTCGCTTTTGAGTAGATTTACTAGGAAATCTAAATCAAGCCATTGTTATTCAGAGCCAAAAACCTGATTTATCACATTTTTAATCGTGAATAGGAAAGAAGATAAAAAAAAAAAAACCCAAGTAGTTGTATTATCTTGGAAAAAAAAAAGGCATTCATGAACCAGTAGAACAGAGTCCATTGAAAACATCCAGACTGTTCAAAGCATTTCAGTAGTTTCCAGTAACATTCTAAGAGGGGAAAGTTGCCTGACCACTTTATCTTGTTAGTAGGACAGCCCCACCGCTTAAATCGGTGTAATTTGTTTGCGTATCTTTGGCATATTCCTTGTTTACACCTTAAGACTTTGTTTGGAAGGATAACCACTGCTAACGACAATGTACAACTTTTGGCCTCTTTCGGGCTTTATTCTGTCATGCTAATGGCATTAAAACAGAAGTATAACAAATTCTAATAGAGAGGGTTGAATTTCCAGGGCTGGACAAGTTTCCACTGGAGAAAGCTTTGAAATCACAAAGGATTTTAATTTTAGAAAAGAAATTATAGGGCACCAGGAAGAATAGCAGAGAAAAAAAAAATTAACTGTAGGGTGATCTTTATTCCCCCCCAACTGAGATACCAATTCTCAAGATACAAGACTCAACTAGTCCTAAACTAGTTTACCCTTTGACAGACCGTTTCTGGAGCTGCACGTCTTTATAAGCGACCTAACTCTTTAAAGTCATTGTTTTCCCCCAACGGAATAATATTTTAAAAACCATGAAAAGTTTTAGAAATGTGAGAAATAGGCTCTGCTGGTTTTGACCCCGATTCACTAATTAAAACGATCCCTATCCTGTTATTCCCCGAGCTCTTTGCAATATTATAAGTTAATTCATATGGTTCTGAGCGATTATGCAAAACTAATTTGGACTGTCCAGGGGTAATTATCCCTGACACGGTTAATTAAATCCTTTCAAGGCTTCGTCTTTCCCTTTTGTAGCAGCCCATCACTTCTCAACACGGAACTTCCTGCGGCTCGCTGGAAATCACCCCAGCCCTAAATCTTAGTTACCTCCCTGAGGCTTCCAGCTCGGCCCCACCGGCCTGAAGACTGCCCGCCCCTCCCTTTTTCCCAAAGATGAGCCTTTTCTGGGAGCAATGCTCCGGAGTGTTGATGAATGAGAAGAAGACTAGAAAGATGGGGAAGGAGAGGGGGGAGGATGCCAGGGGTGAGCACGCAGGGTCACATCGCCAGCAGATTGTGCGGCTGTTTGAGTAAGTCCACAGGGCCACAGGGGTGACTCGTTTATCACCACTCTGACTCCAGCGGGCTTGCTAACAAGTTGGCGGGTTTTACGCCTGGAGCAAGCCTCCTGCCAAGTTAGACTGTGCAGAATTAAGGGGGAGCGACTCTGGGGCAAGAGGACGTGGAGAAAGGGCCGGATGTGTGCCTAAGAGGGACCCACAAATATAGCGCTAGGACGAGGCAAAGAGCTGTTGCTGGCTCGAGATCTCTCTCTCTCTCTGTCTACCCATCACTCTCTCTCTTTCTTCCCTTCCTTTTCTCCTTCCTTCCTTCTTTCCCTTCCTTCTTGTTCTTCCGTTTTCGTTTCTTTTTAAGGTTTAAAAAAGCCACATTTCTTAGGGGGTCACAGTTGCCTAAGGGCTTCAAACAAGCTTCACATCTGAGGGGCCAGGCGTGTGTTGCCTTCTGGCTTTGCGCAAACAGGTGGAATGGTTCTGTTTGAGCCGTAAGGACGGAGCTGGGGGACCCTGCCGGGCTCGGGGTGGCTCCCGGGGAGCAGTGGAGCTGGCTGCTATTGTCACTTCATTTGACAACTTCCCCCCACCCCCACACCGCCCCCGAAACTAGAACAAGAAAGCGTGGATCTCCCTCTCACCCCCAGGCTCGGGACTGCCTCGGCGAGGGGCGCAGAAGATGGACAGAAGATTCCACCGTCTTCGCGGAACAGATAGGGACCGGAGCGCCAGCCAATCAGAGCGCGACTCGGCGCGGGCGCTCCCCGCCGCCGCCGCCGCCTCGGGGCGAGCGAAGTTCCCGCAACTCGCCCGCCCGAAGTGGCCGCGTCTCTCCTGCGCCCGCAGCGCAGCGGAGGCGGAGAGCGCCGTCCAAACTTTATTAATCTCTCCCCCGTTCTTTCTCCCTCAGCCCAGTGCATCTCAAAGGTCAGCCCTCTTCTTTTAAAAGACTGATATTATTAATTCACTGACAATCCCTCCCCCCTCCATTTCTTTTTTCTCTCTTGCAGGGAAAAAAAAAGGAGGGGAAATAGTGAAAAGAGCTTTTTTTTTTTTTTTATCCTTTCTTTTCTTTCTTTCTTTTTCTTTCTTTCTTTCTTTCTTTCTTTTTTTTGTCCTTCAGTGGGAGCGTTTAGACAGTCGAGGAGGTTTTGTCCGGGAACAAAACGCAGGGTTGGGAGGTTTTGTGAGAGTGTTGTTTGTTGAAGTGGAGCTAAGAAAAAGCGGCGGCTTTCTCCTCATTGTGAAGAAACCAATCAGTGGTATTTGGAAAACTGTTAGCATTGTGCACTTCTTCTGTGTCCATTGTGAGGCGTTTCTTTTCACAAGGTTTTTTTTTCAGCCGATCCAGCTGGCCGGAATGAATAGCGGTGCAATGTGTACACGCTTTGTCCCTCCGGCCTTCAAGTAGCCCCCATTGAATAGACTAAGTTGACACTGCGTGACAGTGAAACAACATAATAAAAAATACATGAGCCCCTGAATAGGAGCAGGCGCATAAATAAATAAAATGGGTGACCAAAACTGGATAAACTGAATGACAAAACGGTGAAAGGGGAACAAAAAGATATTTAACACGCTAGATTAGCATTAGAATGCGATCTACAAGGCAGAACAATTGATGAATAGGTTTACCGGCCAAGAAAGAAATGGACTAAATGCCCTTTGAATAGATATGCTTTTTGCAAGGGCTTTGAATAGATATGCTTTTTGCAAGGGCTGAATGGGAAAAGGTAAAGATGAAGCTATGCAAATGAGCGGGGGAACTTTTTATATATATTCTTTAAACACACACACACACTGCGGGAGAAGTGTGTTGCCTCAGGATGTTTATAGAAGCAATAATTGCCATTATTAGCATTGTCTGCACCAGATAGAAATTGAACAGGTTGGGATAATATAGGGTAGCAGTAATTATTCTTCTAATTAATGGTCCTTTGCTACTCCAAAAAAGAAAAAAGGAAAGGAGAAGTAAAAGTTATGCTGAAGTTATGTTTCCTTGTGTCCGACTGCCCAGCGCTGGAATCTGTGGAGCGGCAAGTCTGGCGATTCCAAGATGCCTGCTGATCTTAAAACAGTCCAGGGAGCCAATCCTTAGGCTCTCGGTTTCCATTTATACTGCGTTTTTGAGAGCCTAATACAGTGTCTGGTACATGCTAGGTGCTGAATGAATAGTTGTGGAATGAGTGAATAAATGTAAATTTAATGGGGAACCCGGGCCTCCTATGGGTGTTGGGGAGGGGCAATACCAAGGCCGAGTTTTGCCTTTCACCGCCCCTCCTCCCTTTTCTAGAGAACTGGTCCAGGCGGGAAGGTCGCCATCGCCTTCTCAGGGTTTTGCCTCCAGCCTACCTGGGCTGCTAGAAAAGATGTGAAGACCAAACAAGCGACGAGCAACTACTGCCCCCCCCCATTCCATCTCTGTCCTCACCCTTAATCTACCCGGAGGAGCCTCACCTGTCTGCATAGAAACGTTGTACTCACCTCCTTAAAGAATTAGACTACGTTTAAAGGTTGGCTCTTTCCGTTGTTTCTCCTCTTGGTCCCTGCCCCCCTTCCCCTCCTGGCTGTACGTCTTTGGCTAACCCATGGGACAGGGACCCTCCTGGCTGAATTGTCCCCGGAGGCAGGGCGCGAACCCGCGGAGATCTGGGGTCCTCGGGTTCCCTGCACTGCCCTGGAGGCAGGCGTCCGTAGGGGCCTTTGCAGCTAACGGTATCAATTGTTTTATTTTTGATGATTGACTGCCAGGCCTACTCAGCTGCTGGGCCACCCAGCCGTCGAACTTTCCAGTCGCTTTCAGCGGGGCCCCTGACTTAAATGATGAATGCAAATTCTAGATGGCCCAGCCGTGAAGTCCCTGCGAACGCGCGGAGGCGCAGAGGGCACTCTGAGCAGGGGCTCTGCGACCCTCCAGACGGCCGGCGGGAAACTAGGTTTTTGAGAAGCAATGACAACTGCTTCTGAATTGTTGTGACAAAAGTGCATGGGGGGGGGGGGGGAGGCGGGGGCGGGGAGAATCCCAAACTCTCAAAACAGTGTTCTTTCCTTCTTCTTCTTCTTTTAAAAGAAGCAATGGAGCCTTACCAAGTGGCGGGGGGCGCGCAGAAGCATCGCAGATTTTAAAGTGTAACCTGAGCCTTCGCGGTTCAGCTTCCCTTAAAACATGCAAATTCCTAGAAATGGACAAATCTGAAAAACTTGCGAAGAGCTCTATCCGGATAAACCCGTTGGGAGTCACTTTGAGGAGATAAAACGCACAGCGATTTGGGGTGATGGGCATTTGTGGGGAGGAGGCTACCTGTTGGATTGCGTCGGCGCAGAGCAGGGAAGTGGTACTCGCAAGGCAAGGAGCGCAATGTGACACCCCACCCCTCCATTCCCCCCACTTCTCACCCCAGCCCCTCGCCGCAGGGTTTGTCAGGTAGACTCCGTCACCCTTGCCTCGGCCGCCCCATCATTCACACTTGACTGGAGGAAATAAAGTCAGCTTTGGCTTTTTAATTCCTTTTGAAGATGTCTCCACCTGATTTCTACCTCCTTTGGGCTCCTCGCTTGATTGGGGGAGGGGTTATTTAGGGACTTCTTGACAAACAGCAGAAGTTTAGATATTAATTGTAAACACCTCGTTGCTCTCCTTGAGTGTATTTATTATCTGTTAGCCGAGGACTTGGAGACACACGGCCTATTACTCATTTTCGAGCCTCCAGACAAAGAATTATCCTACTGAGATCGACCAGTAAAACCAGATTTCTTAAGGGAAATTACGAAGACGTCTTGAGACTCTCTTCACGGAATGATATTACTGGATTGTCAATTTCACTTGAGCGCCCCCCTCGCTGCCCACCCCGCCTGCACAGTTTTATTTCGGGATCACCCCAAGGCAATTAGCTACTCGCAGAAAGCTTGAAATCCCGAAAGGAGAGGCACAGCCCAGGATAACAGAGACCGAGACAGGCTTTTCAGATCAGTTGTCTCCACTGCTGGTGCCATCTTTTCATAAGGTCAGGAGGGGAGAGAAGTCTGTTTGCAGAAGAGGGAATACTTTTAAAAGGGCTCTCAGGAACCCAGGGGTGTGGGGGGAGGCGAGAGCGAGGCAAGCTTCCTAGAATGTCACCACCGTGACATCCGCAGGGAGCCCAGTCTGTCCTCCCCAGAGTCCCCCGCAGGTACTGCCACTGAATTCAGGGAAGCCTTTAGCTCTTTCCCCATTTGCCCTGTGGGTATTTCCTGTCTAAAAGCTCGTGCACGCGCGCGCACACACCGAGTTGGGAGCGGACCCGGTTTATTTATCGCCACGTGGTAAACTCCGGGCTTGAGAGTCGTCGCCGAGATTCCACCGGACTGGAGAGCTACACGCGCGGCATCAGGAATCAGGGGAAATTGTGTGGGATTAGGACCGCGCGCAAACCACGAGAATTCTGTCTAACAAACGTTTGCGCGCAGTCTCCCCTGCTCTCTCCCACTTAGCTGAAGTTTTGGTAAGGGCGTTTGTTTCAAACTGGATCATCCGAATGGTGGCCTATATGGCCTCACCGTGCCTGCATAGACCTGCTCAGTGCTAAGGAGTAAGACTACGCTCCTAGAGCCCCGGAAAGGAGACGGAGAACCTCTTCGGGGAAGCAGAAGAAAAATAAGTGCCGGGCGAAACGGAAGGAAGGGTGGGAGGATAAAAGAAAAAATCAGCACTAGAGAAAAAATGGAATTGCAGCACTACTGACACTCCCTCCTGCCTTCAGGTCCCACACCTGGGGCAGGTGCTGCGGAGGGCTGATGAGAGGTCAGACAAGCCCAACAGCAGGAGGAGGTGGAGGACCCGCGACCTCCCGACTCCCTCCAACCCCGACTCCTCTGCAACACCGCCGCCGTCCAGCCCCAGCTGAGAGAAGAACCTGGCCGGGGCTGGGGAGGGAAGGAAGTGGGAGATGATAACCACGCGGGCTCTGGCAGGCTCCGCGTGGAGCCGGGGGATCTGGAGGCGAGGGAGGGTTCTGAAAGTCCTCCTCCCAACCTCGGCGACCCCTCCATCTGGGGCAGGAGCCACTTTAGAACGAGGAGTCTCTGCAACTGGGGCCAGCTAATTTAACCCTCGCAGACCCACCGTGGAAAACATATTTTGTGCAGACTGAAACATATATTCATGGGGACCTATTTAAGAAAAATAAACTTGACTGGAATTAATATGATAGGACTTTAGAAGAGGAGCTGGTGCAAGGGAGAGACTGAAGCTAAAGCTCTTTTTCCTTCCTAGGAAATCTGCCCCTGAGAGACCCTTAGGACGATTCGGGAGCTTGTTCCCAGCTCCAATGGTGAGGCGAGAGCCTGGGGGCATAAATAAGGCCCTCGGCTAATCGACTCAATGCCCCTTGGCAGCCACTGCCCCACTGGGGCTGCTTGCGGAACCAAGGCGCCGACTGCTTTGCCCCAGACCAAGGCTTCTAGAGCCCAAGTTGCTGTTCTCCCTTTTTAGGGACTCAGCTTTCTCCTGCAAACCTAGACTCGAGTAAGCAGAGCGACTGATTAATACGTATTCGAACAGGCTGTTTAAGGCCGCGTGAATAAACATGAGCCGGCGGCGGCAGCGCCCACCCGCTACCCTTCGCTTCCCTGGCGCGCGGGGAGCCGAAACAGGCGGGTCTGGAATTCCCCATACCCGCGGGAACCGGGGGTTGGCCGGAGGCGGCGCGGAGTCTCTCTGCGCCCCCACACCTCGGTGCACACCCTCCTCCTGGGGGCCCGAGCGCACGGCGGGTGGCACGGATCCACGCGCACCCACTCCCCGCGTCTGTGGACACCGTTTCCTTTCTTTCTAGAAAACTGCCTCGACTTCTTTTAGTGGGATGCAGACTTTGGGGACCTGGAGGTGCCCTCCTCACTCCCCAAGTTTTGGGCGAGCTTTACCCAACACGAGTCTCTGCGCAAAACTAGGGGACCCTGAAGGTGTCCTCGGATGCGCCAGATGGAGGTCGTGACCACTTTGGGAAAGAAAACGTCGAGCTGTGGATTCGCGGTCGCTCAACGAGCGTGTTCTCTGATGTCTGCGGGCGGATGGGCGGCCGTGGGGAATAATCACCCACCCACTACGCTCCCAAAGCCCCCGCCACCTCCCGCTCGGAAAAGTCGCCCTTGGGCCTCTGTCTGCCTGGAGCCGGGGCGCCTTGGTCTTTGGAGGCTGTGAGAAGTGACAACGCTGAGTGTACGCGTACGCCTCGGCGGCTTCACCGCCCGCCCCCGCCCACGGCCCCCGGGCCCATCTCTTCTCGTGCCTACACTGGGTGACAGGCCTGGGCCGGGCACGACTTGGGCGCCGGCGGCCGGAGCGCAGCCCTGGGACTGAGCGAGGAGACCGAGGCTGGCGGCCCTGGCCCAGGCCCTCGGGGACTAGCGTGGATCCAGGCCTCGGGGGACCTTAAGGCCTTGCTCAAGTCTCAGACTCCCGCAGCTGGGAGACGCCAGCGCCCCACGTGGCACCCAGGGCTGTCCCCTCGCCGGTACCGTGAGCGTAGGCAGAGTAAAGGCTGCGTCGGGGCTCTCCCGGTGGTGCGCGCTCGGGGTGGAGCCCCCGCGAGCCGCGGGGAAGCGCTTCGCACCGCAAAGGGCCTCGCGGGTGGTTTCAGTGGGGGAGGATGAGCCTCTGCGCATGGCGACCGCTTCTTGGAGCTTTTCTCGCTAGCCCTTGGCCGAGGTCACGAGGATGCCGTCCATGAGATAAAGAGCCAGGTTTGCCTTCCTGCTAAAGCTTTGGAGACAAGATCCAGCCCAAGTTCCGACAAAGATCGCAAGGCTGCAGGCTTTCGCGAAAAGTGTTCCCTGAAAATAATGATTTGCTCGCCGCCGTGGGCGTGACGCATCTATTTACCCCCTGGCGCAGCCTACATCCTGGGCCACCTTTGCCAGGGAAGAGGACGTCAAGGCAGCTGTAGCCCGCAACGGAAAGCTCTTTTCTCTGCAGGAAGAGCAGGGGCTGGTGGTTCTAGGAGCACAGGGCACGTCTTGAAGGAGGTTTGGAGAATTCCGGATGGTTCCGTTAGCTAAGGAGCTCCCTGATGGAAAAATACTCTCACAAGACAGTCAGGAGTGGGCGAAGAGAAGGCACTTGGGATTCTGGACTAAAAGGTAGGGAGAGGGGCAGAGCTGGACAGAACGCATCTGGGAGAAGTTTTGTCTATATAATAGCAAGGCAGAGAACCCTAAGTCATTCGGAGGGGCTGGGGATGAGCCCGTAATGACAACGGCTTTTCCTGAGCTGCTGTGTTGTGCCAGGTGAGCCTCTCAGATGCGCAAGGCCGGAAGCGTGGTTCGCGTTGTATTCTGTGTGAATGGCGCCCCCTGGAAGCCATGTGTCTAACCTTCAGACAAGTATTTCCTGTTTACAGACCCGGAGGGACTTTCCAAAGGTAAGTAGTGGAGCTGAGATCCACACCATATGTGCTCGGCCCCGGAGCCTAAACTCTTTCTTTCGCCTCGCTGCCCCTCACTACAGACCAAAGGAAGGAACCTTCCACCATCTTAGCAACATAAGATTTCCCCTGACATCCTTGAAAATCAAAACAGAAGCTCCTTGATAATTTGCTGTTTCTGGTGTACCCCCCCCCCCCCACCCAAGTTGAAAGCCATTCTGTGGTGGCTGCTGGCAGAGGGGTCTGGGGATGCTGTCAGTAAAGGAAAAAGAGTTTGTCTCACTTTTCTGCTTTAATGAAACAAACCATTAAAACGCCTTTTCCCCTGAACCACCAATGTTCAATGGCGAAGGCTTCTGGCTTCATAGGACTTGTGAGCAGTGAGGGAACCCCATGCATGAAAACCCAGCTGGTGAACAGAGTCCTCAGCTGATGCCTCACCTTTTCTTCCCTCCCCATCTCCTTGTTTCCTTCTCCTGCTCCTAGTTCCTCCTGGGTCTTCTGACATTTTTCTGAGTCCAGGTAAGTAAAAGTGTTAGGAAACTGGTGTAGTGCTTTAAACGCGTCATTGTTAAGGATTTGAGAGGGTAGAGAGCTGTGCTGTGCTGGATTTCGATCCTTCTGGCTATGCCCAAGGATGCAACAGAGGAACAAAAGAAAATGAGCCCTGGTTCCTCTTGTTCTCTCCACCATTCTCCAGGGTACTCAGTGCTACTGAGCAAATACCTTCACCTCGCCCCCTCACCCCACAGCTACCTACCGTTAGCTTCTGTGTGGCCATAAACACTGCCTTCTCTCCTGTGACTAGAGATGAACAATCTCTGCTCCCAGCTAGGGCCAGCCTCTCTATGTGGGCACTAGATTCCATCCCCTCTCTGGTAGGCAGCCTCTAAGATGGCCCCAGTGATCCTTACCTCCTGGCATGCGTCCCTTTGTATAAACCTCTTCCTTTGAGTTTGAGCTGAACCTGGTGAATCACTTCTAACAAATAAAATATGGCAAGGTGATGGGATGTCACTTCCTGATTAAGTTACAAAACAATGACTTCTGCCTCTCCTCTCTTTCTCTTAACTCTTGCTCTGAGGGAAGCCAGCTGCCATTCTGTGAGCTGCTCCATGGAGAGGTCCATGCAGTGAGGAACTGATGTCTGGCCAAAGGCCAGCAAGGACCTGAGGCCTGCCACCAGTAGAGTGAGTGATGTGGAAATGGATCTTCACCCAGTTGAGCCTTGAGATGATGGCAGCAGCGGTTGACATGTTGGTCGTGGCCTCGGGAGAGACCTTGAACCACAGGCCCTCAACAAGGCGCTCCTGGATCCCTAACCCACAGAAATCATGAGATAATCAATGTTTGCTGTTTTAAGCCGTTAGATTTTGGGATGATATGTTATGCAGCAAGAGATAACTAATCTGCCATGTGATGTACTTAAGGATATGGCTCCAGAAAATCTCTCCCCTTTCTCCTGCAGTGTCAAAATTTTCCCTCCCTACTGAATTATTCTTGTCAGCATATAAAAAAAAATGCTATTCTCTTTAAAAAAAACTCTCATGACCCCATTTTCCCCTCTAGCTACCATTCCACTTCTCTGCTCCCCTTTATGGTGAATTCATTAAAAAGCAAAAATGTCTGTATTCCCTGTCTATACTTCCCTGTTTCCTCTTCTCTGTTAGACTCTCTCCATTTAGGGTTTGTCCCCCTCCCCCAACACCCTCCACCAAAACCTGCTCTGATCCAGGTCACCAGTGACTTCCTAAATCAAACAATCAGTTCTCATCTTCCTTGATCTATAGCATTTTACAGAGTTGGTCACTCCTCCTGGAAGCTACTTGGGTGCCAGGGTACCACACTCACCTGATTTTCTGCTACCACACTGGACACATTTTGCCATTCTCCCTTCCTGGTTCCACTTTTCTACAACCTCTTATCAAGCTTTATCAGGAAAGAAAGGAATTCGTTCAATATTCTATGCTATAGACTGAATGTTTGTGTCCTGTCCCCATCCGTATGTTAAATCCTAATGCCCAATGTGATGGCGTTTGGAGGTGGGACTCGGGGAAGGGATTAGGTCATGAGGGTGTAGCTCTTATGAGTGGGATTAGTGCCAGGAGACTCCAGAGAGCTCCGTTGCTCCTGCTGCCGTGGAAGGACACAGTGAGAAGACAGTTGTCTGTGAACCAGCAAGTGGGCCCTCATCAGACACAGAAACTGGACTTGATCTTGGACTTCTCAGCCTCCAGAACTGTGAGAAATAAATTCCTGTTGTTTCTAAGTCACTTAGTCTATAGCATTTTGTTATAGCAACTGGAACAGATTAAGACATTCTCCAATCTTCCAACAAGCTGCTATTGTCGTCTGATATTATTGTAACATTTTTAGTAGGAAAACATTATAATGTCAATTACATATCTTCATAACTGGCAATATAGATTTATCAGTCAGTATGAGCAAGAATAAGCTGAAATAACATACAAACCCTTAATCTCAGTGGCTTAGCACAACAAAAGTTTATTTTCACTCCCACATGGGTTAGCAGGGGGAGTGTGCTCAGCCAGGCTGATAGAGATTCCATCTTGACCTGTGTTTCTCTGACTGCCTCCGCAAAAGAATACAGCAATAACAACCATACACTGGCCCTTAAAGTTTCTCACCAAAAATTATACAAATCACATCTCACATTTCTTTAGCCCAAGTAAGTCTCCTGGCCACACCAAACCTCAAAGGGGGCACAGGAGTACAGTCCTACCATGTGCCCAGAAGGTGGAGAGCCAGAAATATTTGATGAACTGTGCTGTGGACTACCTCAATAGGGTTTATGTTAAACATCCTCAATCTGAAAAGAAAACATTACTAACTGGGCTCCTTTGTATTAAGAGACAATGTTATCTGGAAGCAAATGTGACTGAACCACCCCTGACTTAACCAGTGGTCTTTTTACCTTCCATAATTGAAACGACTTCCCTTTGCTTTGCAGGTGTAGCCAAATTCGGGAAAGCCTCGTGATGCTTGCAGCCCTGCCTTTCATCTCAGGCTTTGATAAAACATGTCTGTCTCCTCTCTGATTTCTCAGCTTTCCAGGCGAGTCTCTTGCTACTGGGGATTTCTGGCAGGTCCACAACCATACCACAGGGTTTGAAACTGTACTTGTGCAGGCCTTTGAAGAGTTTCTTATTGCTTGTGCTTGTGCAAAAAAAAAAAAAAAGAAGAAGAAGAAGAAGAAGAAGCCCAAACTATGTAGCCTCAGTTTTCCCTCCCATCTTTCCCATCTCATCTCTGTCCTTCCCATACACATTCACTCTTATACACACGTCCCATTAGATGACTCTCTTTCAGGAACTTGTGTGGTAATTCTACCTTTGTCCCTCCTCCAAAGTCCTATGCATCTTTCAAAAATCTGCTCAAATCTCATCTTTTTCTAGATCTCACACCCTGCCTACTTTTGATGCCATGTGGAGTTTTTCTTTCCCTTCTATTTTTCATTGTATTTCTGTTGTTGCTGTTTTTGTCCTTGATTAGGCACTTACTGGCTTAATAGAATTTAGTATTTCTCTATATGTGTCTGTATCACCACAATTGTGTGTAAAGCAGAGGTGTCTTTCTTACCTTTTATATCAGGATGGCCCCCTCCCCCTCCCTCAGGGTCTGGCTCAGACTCTGGCCCTCAACAAATATTGGTCATAATTTACTCTACTCTGTGTTGGAGTATCTTCTAATACCTCTGGACCTGCAAACAATTGGAAACACTTCTAGCTTTAATCACTCTCAGTTTTCTCTTCTCTTCCAATCTTACTACACGTAGTCTGGTGGTCTTGCTATGAGCTCTTCAGTTAATTCAAATCTAAATGCCAGATCTACTTCAGAGGAGCCTAAATTTTAGCATTTAGATACCTGATTAAGTCATAAATCTTCTGAGGTCACATCTTTTCTTTCTCGTTTGTATCTTCTTGGGCATAGCAGGAGATCATTGAACACACAACACAAGAAGAACCTATGTTAGTTGGGGTGATTAATGTGAGCTGCCATGAGAAAACCCCCCATAATCTCAGTGGCTCAACACAATAAAAGTTTGTTTTTCATGCATGTCACAGTCCAAGGCAGGACATGTGGCTCCTCTCTAAGTAGTGACTCAGGACCCAGACTTCTTCCATTTTGTTGCAAGGCCATCACCCAGGGCCCTCTGGATTCTCTGCATTCAGCTGGTTGACAAGCAAAGACAGCCCATGGCTCTTGCAGGCAGTTTTATGGCCAAGCCTGAACAATGGTTGCTTTAGCCCATAGTCCCCCGACCAACATGCCAAACTGATTACAAGGAATACTGGGAAATACAATTTACTGGTGTGCCAAGACAAAGAGGATTGGTGAACATCTAACCTGTTTCTTCCAAAGGACCTAAGAAGTCATTTCTTCACTTTATAACATGGAGACACTGCTCCAACATTTCCTTGAACAGGGAGATACAAATCCTCATAAAGGAGGTATGGGGAGATCCCTCATAACAACAATTAATTTTTACTTCTCTCTATTTCCCATAAAACCCAGAATTCACTCATTCTTCGAAAAAAAAAATGAAGAGGTAGGTAGGGAGCCTTTTCCATCAGATTTTGCTCTTCTCTCCCTGAACCCCCGCTACAAGAAATGTTCTAAGAGAGTGTTTCTCACCTGTATCAGAGCATCAGAATCACTGTGAGCTTTTGAACCATTACAGGCACTCACGCCTCTCTGAAGAGCTACTGAGTTAGAATTTCCTAAGCCTAGAGTTCAGGCATCTATGTTTCTAAAATTTTCCCCTGATGATTTTGGTGCACACAGAGGATTGACAACGATTGTTCAGACCTGAGAAAGGAGTGTCCAGTAAGACCTACATTCAGATAATTGTAATGTTTTATGCTGTAGTAAACTTTTATGAATTTGTCTTAGTAAATAAATAAACAGAAGCTGAAATATCTTGTCTCTCAATTCAATTCAATTTTAAAAATTTAAAAATTGTATTGGTGAAAACATGGTGTGAATAAAAGAGAACAAAACTAGAAGCCAGAAGGTCAGGTTCCACAAATTTCCGTTTATGTTAGCTTGGATTAGTCACTTGCCCTCTCGGAGTTTTTGTTTTCTTGGCCCGGCAGCAATCTTTGGCATCGGCGAGTACTCCCTCTTCCCAGAAACACAGTTTTCTTCAGTTGGCCTCGAGGACCCCACTCTTTCCTGGCTTTCCTCCTGTCCTCTCCTTCCTATCTCCTTTGTCTGTTTTCTCTCTTTTTCTGTCTTTAAACATTAGGGTGCTCCAAAGCTCAGCCCTTGGGCCACTCCACCTCTCTGTCTACACTCATTCCCTTGGTGATTGTATTAGTTTTCTATTACAGCCTAATAAAGTACCGCAAACTAAGTGGCTTACAATGACACCCATTTTCAGCCCACAGTTCTCTAGGTCAGAAGTCGAGGCATAGTGTGGTTGGGTCCTCTGCTCAGGGTCTCAAAAACTGAAGTCAAGGGGTCAGCTGGGCTAAGTTCTCATTTGGAGGCTCCGGAGAAGAATCTACTTCCAAACTCAGTCAGGTTGTTGATAGAATTCCGTTCCATGAGATTGTAGGATTGAGGTCCCCATTCTCTTGCTGGCTGTCAGCAGGGAGCTGCTCTCAGCTCCTGGAGGCTGCCCATATTCCTGGCCACATGGCTTTCATCTTCCAACTTCAAAGCTAGCAATGGAGAATTTCTTATGCATGCAATCCCTCTTGCTTCGGATTGCTCTCTTCTGTCTCTGCCCTCTGGAGCCAGATTCAAAGGACTCATGGGATTAGGTCAGGCTCATTTGACTATCTCCCTTTAATTAACTCAAAATCAACGGAGTAGTAACTGTTATGGACTGAATGTTTGTGCCTCCCCTTCCCATTCGTATGTTGAATCTCTAACCCCGATGTGATGGTATTTGGAGATGGGGCCTTTGGGAGGTAATTAGGGTTAGATGAGGTCATAATCGTGGAGCCCTCATGATGGGATTAGTGTGCCCTAATAAGAAGAGATGCCAGAGAGCTCTCTCTCTCTACCATGTAGAGACATAGCGAGATGTGGCTGTGTCTAAGCCAGGAAGAGAGATCTCCCCAGAAATCAACCGTGCTAGCACCTTGATCTCAGACTTCTATCCTCCAGAACTGTGAGGAAGTAGATTTCTTTGTTTAAGCCACTCAGTCTGTGATATTTTGTTCTGGCAGCCCAAGCAAATTAATACAGTAACTTAATTACACTTGCAAAATCTCTTTTGCCGTATACTGTAACTAAATCACACAAGTGAAATCTCATCGCATTCACAGGTTCCATCCACTGTTAAGGGGAGGAGATTTTAAAAGGGCTATATCATGGGGGGGTGGTAATACTAGAATTCTGTTTACCACAGTAATGTCATCTAGTCTCATGGCTTTAAAAATCATCTAAATGTTCATGCTGCCCAGATTTATTTCTCTAGTCTAGACTTAGCCCAATACCTAGACTTATCTATCCAACTACCTCCTAGACATTTCCACTTGGATGTTTTATAGGCATCTCAAACTTTACATAGCTGCAACCAAACTCTCGATCATCCCACCCAGACTTGCTCCTCCCTTAATCTTTCTCACCTCAGTGATGGCAACTCCATTCTTCCAGTTGCTCAGGCCAATACCCTTTGAGTCACCCTTGATTTCTCCCTTTCTCTACACTGACATTTCATCCATCAGGAAATCCTCTGCAATCTAGTTTCAAAGGTCCAAACCATCACTATCACTCATGTGGATTCTTGCAACAAGCCCTGTTTTAGTTTTCTATTGCTGCCCCAACAAATCACCACAAATTTAGCAACTTGAAACAACACCCATTCATTATCTCACAGTTGTGTAGGTCAGAGTTCCAGGGGCTGTGGCTAGGTTCTCTGTTCAGAGTCTCACAAGACCAAAACCAAGGTGTCAACTGGCATGGGCTCTTATCTGGAGGCTCTGAGGAGAGAATTGAGTTCCCACTTCTTTGTCAGCAGGATTCAGTTGCTTGTCACAATTCCTTCAGCAACAGAAGATCAAGTCCCTCTCGTGCATTGCATCTCCCTGACCTCTCTTTCTGCTGCATGTCTCTGACTTGAGCTAAAGAAAACGCTCTGCTTTTAAGGGCTCTTGTGTTTAGATTGGGCCTATCTGGACAATCTCCCTGTTTTAAAGTCCATAACCTTGATTGCATCTACAAAGTTCCTATGGCCACGTATTGTAACACACTCCCACGTTCCAGGGATTAGGGCATGAACATGTAAGGGGATCATTCTGCCTGCCCCAGCCTCCTAAAATGGTCTCCCTGCTCACACACTTGTTCCCCTACAGCCTGTTCCCAACACAGTAGACAGACCTGTGATGACTTCCTGTCTCACTCAGAGCAGAGCCGCATCTTCACGATGCCCACGCACCTGCACGGTTTGGTTCCCCATTCCCTTTCTGACCTCGTCTCCCTTACTGCCCTTCTTGCTGTGACTCCAACACCAGGCCTCCTCCCCCTTCCCGCTAGTATCTGCATGGCTCACTCCTCATCTCCTTGAAGTTGATCCCAAGATTCCACCTTCTCAGTGAGGCCCTTCCTGACCACCCATTTAAAAGCGCAACCTCCCAACCCCCCAGGACTTCCTTATTCCATTTCCAAACTTTCTTCTTCTCCACAGCGCTTTTCACTTTCAAAAGCAGTAAATATTTTATGTATATTTGTTTACTGTAAGCACCAAAGCAAGCCCCATAAAGTAGAGATCTTTGTCCATTTTGTTCACTGCTTTATCTCCAACAACTAGAACACGGCTGGCACACAGAGGCACCCAGTAAATTTTGAGTTTGGTTTGAATACATGAGTATGAAATGAGGAGGGTAGGCTCCCCTACACAGAGGAGACGTGGGTTTGGGACTAGGGGAAAAGGTCAGACCTTACGTATTATGGAGTGTCCTGTTTGTCAGACAAACTGTAAGCTCCATGAAGACCAAGCTGGTGTCACATCAGAGGACCTGGCACACATCAGATTCTCTGTAAACATTCGTTGAATATTGTTGATATCACTGTGCTAGATTCTACACATACATTATCTTATCTGACCCATACAACATGTGGATTATTATTAGTTTCATCTTACCACTTTAACTGTCTTTACAAAGTGAGCCAAATGAGACTTTACAGTGGGAGAATATGCTGTGAGATGTCGAAGCATTTCTGGAAAGAAGTTTTGGGTCATCCAGTCCACCTTTGCATCCCATGCAGGCCGCCCCTCCACAAATGTACACGTTTTTGAAAGCATTAATTGTTGGGAAGACAGCATGGCACAGAGGCAAGAGTCAGCATGAAAACATCTCTCACCTGTGCCGTTGACCAGCCATGTGACCTTGGGGTAGTTAGATAACCTTGTTAGGCCTCTATTGCTTTTTCTTTAAAAATAGGGGGCTAATCATTGCACCTTGTAGGGATATTGTGAGGATTAAATGAGATAACACAGGTGAAAAGATCCAGAAGAATGCCTGCTGCTGAGTAGATACACAACAATGTGAGTTTTCTCCCTTCCTGTATTTGAGAGCCCAAATCCACCTCTGTAACATTTACCCTGTAATGCGAGCTCCGCTCTTGAGAGCAGTGGAGAATGAAACGACTCTCCCTTCCAAACAGCTTTTGAAGGTAGTTATCATGTTCTCCCTCAGTCTTCTCTTTCTGAAGGTGAAAATGCTCGGTTCATTCAACCATTCCTTATGAAAACTGGTTTTGATTTTTAAATGTGCACTAGTTTGACAACATGGCCTGTCAAATGTGCTGTTCAGGAAGGGCTTATATTAGAATAGAAGTTCCATGGAGGCAGGACTATTTCTTGTCTCTTTAGTTCCTGTGCACCCCCAGCACCTGGAAAAAGGCCTGGCACTTAGTAGGCTTTCAATAAAGATTTGCTTATTTAAATGATGACTCTACAGATGTGGTCTATATTGCCTTGTTCTAGGGATCATATTGCTTTTAATGCCAGCTGTCCTTCTCGGGTCCCAATGCATTCTAAGGAAAGTAGAAATCCACTTCAAACTAGTTTTAAAGATAATTTCTTGGACAATACCCTCAAAGTTTCTCAACTGGAAAACTTGAAATTTGTGCCATATGATTCCCAGGAATCCTTCCAATTCTAGGTTTTGGTTGTTGCATTTTTTTAAATTGAGGTATAATTCACATAACATAAAATTCACCATTTTAAAGTGTACAATTCAGTGACATGTAGTATATTCATGGGGTTGTGCAATCATCACCACTATCCAATTCCAGAACATTTCTGTTACCTCAAAAAGAAACCTCATACCTCTTAGCAGTCAGTCTCAATTCTCTTCTCCTTCCATTCCCTGGCAACCACTAATCTACTTTATGTTTTAATTGATTTGCTTATTCTGTACATTGCATAGAAATGAAATCATACAATATGCTGGCTTATTTCACTCAGCATAATGCTTTCACGGTCCATCCATGCCATAGCGTGTATTCCTTTTTACGGCTGAATAATATTCCATTGTATGGATATACCATATTTTGTTTATCCTTTTATCTGTTGTTGGACATTTGGGTTGTTTCCACTTTCTGGCTATTATGAATATTCTATAAACATTTGTGTGCAAGTCTTTGTGTGGACATACGTTTTCAATTATCTTGGGTACATATATACCTAAGAATGGAATTGCTGAGTGATAGAGTAAACTCAATGTCTAACCTTTTGAGGAACTGCCAAACTGTTTTCCACAATGACTGTGCCATTTTACATTCCCACCAGCAACATATGAAGGTTCCGATTTCTCCACATCCTTGCCAACACTTGTTCTTTTGTTTCTTTGACTTTAGGCATCCTGGTGAGTGTAAAGTGGTATTTGATTTACTTTTGATTGTCTCTTTTACATCAGAAAGTTTAGTGACGCTCCCTCCCAATGTTCCTATCATCTTCTATCTCTTAACATTAGTCATACATCTGTTAAACAATTCTTAAAATTAATTTATGTTTTCAACTTGCACCACTTCTTGGAGTAACAAGTTTGTTAAATGTACTCTCTGTCTAAAATAATGCTTGCTTTTGTTATAAAAAAATTTAACTAATTAGTTCAACTTCCACAAGTTACTCCTTAGTCCTCATCATCCATTAGTTGAGGCCTTTCAGACTCAGCCCCTCCTCGCTCTTTAAGGTTCTGTGGACTAGTGTGTCTTGCCAGGATTTGTCTTCCAAGAGTTCTGAGTTTTTCGGCATGCTGAGGGCTCTGGCTCCAGGGAGAGGTTCTAGGTCAGAACTGGGATGCAAAGAGGGGGAAAGCATGCCATGGCATTTTCATCCCTGCATAACTGATAAAAGTCAAACCTCTGTCAAAGAGCAAAAACCAAAAAAATCCTCTGTGATAAAGGCAAATAATCCAGGACCACAAATTCACAGTGGGAAAAGGTCAACCAAGGACCACACATTCTTAGTATAACACAGTGGCTTTCAATGGGGACAATTTTGCTCCCCCCAGGGAGCATTTGGCAATGTCTGGAGACATTTTTGGTTGTCTGCTGGCATCTAGTGGGTAGAGCACAGGGATGCTGCTAAACATCCTACAATGCACGAGACAGCTTCCAACAACAAAGATATCTGGCCCCAAATGTCAATAGTGTAAGGTATTTTTTGATAGTAAGTTGTGTAAATTGTTTATATATTTTGGATATTAACCCTTTATCAGATGTTTTGTTGATGGTTTCCTTCACTGTGAAAAAGCTTTTTTTCTTTTGGTGATGAAGATTGTCCCTGAGCTAATATCTGTGCAAATCTTACTCTATTTTGTATGTGGGACACTGCTACAACATGGCTTGATGAGCAGTGCATAGGCCCACACCTGGAATCCAAACCTGCAAACCATGGGCTGCCAAAGCAGAGTGCAGGAACTATGCCATGGGGCAGGCCCCCACAAAAGCTTTTTAGTTTGATGTAATCCCATTTGTTTATTTTTGCTTTTTTTGCCCTTACCTGAGGTGACTGGACTAAAAAAATATTGCTACGATCAATAGGAAAGAGCTGACTGCCTATGTTTTGTTCTAGAAGTTGTAAGGTTTCAAGTCTTACTTTCAGATCTTTAAAACTTTTTAAATTTATTTTTGTATATGGTATTTATTTTGTATATGGTCCATTTTCATTCTTTTTCATGTAGTTGTCCAGTTTTCCCAAGACTATTTACTGAAGAGACTGTCTTTTCCCCATTGTATAATCTTGCCTCCTTTGTCATAGATTAATTGGCCATACATGCATGGGTTTATTTCTGGGCTCTCTATTCATTGATCTATGTGTCTCTTTTCATGCCAGTACCACACTGTTTGATTACTGTGGCTTTGTAGTATAGTTTGAAATGAGGGAGCATGATACCTCCAGCTTTGTTCTTCTTTCTCAAGAGTGCTTTGGCTATTCGGGGTCTTTTGTGGTTCCATACAAATTTTATGATTTTTTGTTCTCGTTATGCGAAAAAAATGCCATTGGTATTTTTATGGGGATTGCACTGAATCTGTAAATTGCTTTGGGTAGTATGGACATTTCAACAATATTAATTCTTCCAATCCATGAACATGGTATATCTTTTCATTTATTTATGTTGTCTTCAATTTCTTTCCTCAATGTCTTATAGTTTTCAGAGTATAGGTCTTTCACCTCCTTGGTTAAATTCATTCCTAGGTATTTTATTCTTTTTGATGCAATTGTACATGGGATTGTTTTCTTAACAATTCTTAATAATTATTTCTTATAGGTCATTATTAGTGTATAGAAATGCAACTGATTTCTGTATATTAATTTTGTATCCTGCTACTTTATGAAATTCATTTATTAGCAATAATAAAATGGGCAGAGGATATGAAGAGACATTTTTCCAAAGATGACATACAGATGGGCAACATGCACGATAGGATATTCAACATCACTAATGATCAGGGAAATGCAAATTAAAACCACAATGAGATATCACCTCACACCTGTCAAAATGGCCATTATCAAAAAGACAAAAAACAGAGCCAGCTCTGATGGCCTAGTGGTTAAAATTCTGTGTGCTCCACTTCGGGGGCTCAGGTTTGGTTCCTGGTCATGGAACCCCACGACTCACCCATCAGTAGCCATTGCTGTGGTGGCAGTTCACATAGAAAAACTAGAAGGACCTAGAACTAGAATATACAACTATGTACTGGGGCTTTGGGAAGGGGAAAAAAAAAGAGGAAGATTGGCAACAGATATTAGCTAGGGTGAATCTTTCCCAAGGGAGAAAAAAATGAAATCTAATGTGAACGCTATATAATGCAAATAAAAGTGGTATTTAAAAAAGAAAAAAAGGACAATAACAAGTGTTGGTGAGGATGTGAAGAAAAGGGAACCCTCATACACTATTGGTGGGAAAGTAAATTGGCAAAGCCATTATGGAAAAGAATATGAAAAAAGAATGAAATATTGCCATTTGTGATGACATGGATGGACCTAGAGGGTATTATGCTAAATGAAATAAGTCAGAGGGAGAAAGTCAAATACCATATGATTTCACTTATATGTATAATCTAAAAAACAACAAACAAAAGTAAACAGAAACAGACTCAAAGATACAGGATACAGACTGGTGGATACCAGAGAGGGGAGGGGTTTTGGAGGTAGGCCAAATAGGTGAAGCAGATTAAGGGGACAAACTTCCAGTTATAAAATAAGTCAAGGGGATGTAATGTACAGCACAGGGAATATAGTCAACAAAATTCTAATAACTTTGAATGGCGACAGATGGTAACTAGACTTACGATGATCATTTTGTAATGTATACAAATATCGAATCACTATGATGTACACCTGAAAGTAATAGGATATTGTATGTTAATTATTCTTTAATGAAAAACAATGGGTAAGGTAAACCTTGGTATAATAGGATACCAAAGAAGACTTTTCCTATCTTTGATTTTCAGCATATTTCACAGGCTTTGGTTGAAACTTTTTGGTTCAACCTCTCTGGTTTGCTTCCAGATGACAGTGGAGAATAGTTCAGATTTCTATACTCCTAACAAGTAGTACTCAAAATGCCACCAGTGACTGCAGCGAACTCTAGTCACGTATAAAATATATATTTATAGGGTGCGGAGGATAAATGGAGAGGTTAACATATATATTATATTTTTATGTAGAATATATATTTTATATAGATGACTTTCCTATGTTTTTACATAGATGATATACATACATTTTTACATAGATGATATATATTGTCATATAAAGAAAAATATCTAGACAAAAAAGAAGGAAAATATAGAGGTGCATCTGGCAGTTAATAAAAATATTGTTATTTTTCTGTATTTTGTTGTGTGTGGGATTTGTCAGACTTTTAAAATTTATAATTTATTTTATGATTTCTCATTCTAAATAGATATTTACATTTACTCCTAATTTGTATTAATTCTGCATTATTTTACTTGAAACGAGCCCCCAAGTCGTAGAGCCCTCAGGTCCCACAGTCAGTCTTCAGAGGCTGTGAGTTTTAACCACTACAATGTTCTGCCTTTCTCCACCCACCAGGCACAGACCTGGTTATAATAAACCTGATCTGCCCCTGCCTGAGCCCATTCCACACAAGCTTTGTCCTCACCCCTCCACAGACGCTACGCTAGGGATTATCAACAACCTTCACGTGGTAAATCCAGTCAGTGGTCAGTTCTCAGAGCTTGTATTACTCAACCGTCTGCGGCGTTTTACACAGTTGACTGCTTCCTCCTTCTGAAAACTCTTCTCTTGGCTTTTGTGACACCACATCCTTCTGGTTTTCTTCCTCCCTCTCTGTCAGTCTCCATGGCTGCTACTGCTCCCCCCATTCCTCTATTGCATCGTCTTATCTTCTCCCACTGCAGTCCCTGTCGAGCTGATCTCATCCAGGCCATGGCTTTAAATGCCATACATATTCCTGGCGTCCTCAAATCATCAGCCCAGACATTTCCCCAGTACTCAGACTCGTTTATCTAATGTTCTGCCTGACGTTTCTCTTTATTTGCACATCTAATATATATCTCAAGCATCGTGTCAAAAAACCAGACCTTTGATCCTCTCCCACCTTGACCTGCTCTTCCCCCAAGTCCTTCTCCTGGCAATAAATGAAACTATCATCTACAGTACCTGGTTGCTCAAGTCAAAATCCTGAGAGTCATCTTTTCTTTAATCTTGAGAGCCAAATCCATTAACAACTTTTCTTGACTCTTATCTCCAAATGTATCCAGCATCTACCCACTTCTCTCCAGCTCCACTCTCTACTTTCTGGAGTCACCACTGCTCTAAACTAGTCTCTCTGCTTCCAATTCTTGATCTGAGTCAATCTATTCTCCACACAACACAGTCAATGTAAATCAGATCATGTCTTCCCTGCTTAAAACATTCTGGTGGCTTCCGTTATATTCAGAATAAAATACCCTGACTACCTGGCACTAACACCCCTGTCTCTGGCCTCATTTCATCATCTTTCCTGCTTGCCCACAAGGCTCCAGCCACATTGGCCTCTCTCTAACTTGAGTACACCACGATCATTCTGCCTTAGAGTTTGTACTTGCTGTTCCCACTGCCTGGAAAGCTCTTCCCCATGATCTTCTCATGGCTTACTTCTGCTCATTCTGGTCATCTCTTCAGAGAGGTCTTTTCTAAACAGCCATCTTGTCACTCTACCACATAAACCTATTTTAATTCTCTTTATTGCACTTATGGCTATCTGATACATCCTAATTTTTTTATTGTCTTTCTCCTTGCTATAAGGGAAACTCCACATACAAAGTCTGTCTTATTCACCCCTGTGCCTAGAACATTCAAGAAACATTTGTAAAAGTAAATGAATGAATGAATCCCTGTTTTACAGATGGGAAAACTGAGGCACAGAGAGTTAAGTCCCTAGGCCAAGGTGGCACAGCTATAGGTGGTAGAGCCAGGGTTTGAACCCAGGCAGTCAGTCTTCAGAGTTGATGGTCTTAACCACTTTTACATCTTGCCTTTCTCCAGCGGCTGAGCACAGACCTGGTTATACAGAAATTAGAGACCAGAAGGGCAAAAGGAAGGAGGACACAGGGTGGCTTTTCTGTCTTGGATCCAATCTGGAACACAAGGAGATAAAACAACCTACTAGGGTCTATTCTTAAATACTAGAAAGTGGAATATGAGTGGATTTCCAGAACCGTTTGAAATCCACTCATTTCAAGTGGTTTCTGGAACCATTTCAAATGGTTCTGGAAATCTACTCAAGGCCTACTGGAAGCCATCATCGTGTCTTCAAGTCAAGCCTACAGCTGACTTTGACAAACCTGCTCATAAATGCTTCCCAAGGGTTTTGAGCAGACACAAAAGTCACCTCATCTTCACTCAAACTCAAAACAAGGCAAAAGAAAGTCCACAGCAGCTGTATGAACTCACCTTCAGGAGCAAGTAGAGTGTGCCCAGAGGCTGCCAATTTGGTATTTATAAGGTCCCCAAACAAGATGAGTGTAAATGAGCTGGGAAGCCAACCGCCCACTCCCTGCCACACCATCTGCCACCAACATTCCTAGAGAAAGTAATTTCTTTCCCCTCCAAGCAGCACATACTTTTAGAAAGTGGTCTCAGGGTTCCTGAGTCTGAGGTAATTTGTTTTTTCTGTATTTGATGAAATATTGTGGTCTATTCTTTCCAGTGCCTAAGTCACTTCCTGAAGTTAAATTTGCCCATGGAGTGGCACTCTCATACAATCAATGTATAGAGGCACTGGGGAATTAATTTTCGTTAATTGAATTATTTAACAGTATCTTCATCCCACTCTACCCTCTGCTGTTTATTCCACCAGAGTAACTTGCTGGTTGGTTGAGTGTTTTTATTTTTCCTGATACCTAGTAAAACTGAATGCTTTTCAGGTTCTGTAGACATCCTCCTTGTGTTTTCTGCTTACTGTGTGACTATAGTAGAGGAAGAAAGAAAGGGTTGTATAGATCCTTGAAATTGAGTATTTTCAAGCTTATCACTTGGAAAAATCACTAATCACTTTAGCAAAGGTTATTCATTTGGAATCGTGCAACTTAAAAACACATTCCTCCCTTTCAGGTGTAATTTCTGTGAAATGATAATAATTCAGCAGTTAGTAGAAAGAGCAGTAAAGTCATATATCAAGATCACATTCCAGCCCTCTACCATTTCTATTTCTGACACATAATAAAGGGCAACATATTAATAAAAGAGAAATTCAGAATTAATTTTCAACCAAGAACAGCTGAAAAAGATTATTTTTTGACCTTTGTCTTTCTTTGCCTAAGGAGAACTAAGACCAAACTATCAACCTTGGTTACCTTGAATTAACCAAGATTAGATTTCTTTACATAAGGTATTCTTATATGTTGCTTAGGATTATTAGCAAGCTAAAACATATACAGGTGTATGTACTTTAATACCAGAATTTAAAAGCTATTGTTTAAATATGGAGAAAGTTAAATCTTATATACATCAGAAAATTTGCAGTCAACTCAGTTAAAATTTAAATTAAATGTGTGTGTGTTTCTGTGTGTTTCCCACTAATTTTTGAGGCTTGGAGCATCCAGCAGACATTTACCAATGAGGGCTTCCCAAAATTAAGGGCTGAAGCCATTACTGGGGAGGTCCATGAGTATAGACCCATGGAATGTGCACAGTTTGCAAGTGTATTCATCCTAATCAAAAGACATAGGATCTCAGAGTTGGGACGGCCCTTAAAAGTCCTCTAATCCCACCACCTTGTATTCAAAAACACTCTACTGATAACTTGTTATCTTCTGAGGGCTGGAGGAGGAAGGATTTCCTCCCCAACCTGATGCAGTCTGGCTGCGTTGTATAGTAAACTTCTTGGTTACTTAATAGTATCTGTTATCTGCCAGCAAGAAGATTTGATCACAAATAAAGCAGAATTCCTAGATGGTATTCTTTGTTAATTGCTTCAATTTAACGCATAGGATTGAGAAATTGGAGTGTTCGCTAAATTCAGATCAAGCCATCTTGAGTACGGTGGGGTAGGTGATGAGGAGATGGTGATTCCCAAAATATCTCAATATCCACTTCCAGGTTTCCCCACGGGGTTGGGCAGCTGAGCCCAGGCTTCAGTTAAAAGCTCTCCTCTTGTAGGAGAGAAACTCACATCACCACTTCCCTAGTCCAACTAGAAATGGCTCAAGGTGCTGACAAAGTCTCCTGGAGCAGTCAGCAGAGCTTACCTCTGGATGAGGGCAGGTACAAGTTCTGCTGATGGAATCCATGACAGTGGACAGAATTTTAAGCTCTTTGTGGCCAGAAGATAACCAGACATAGTGGTTATAACTCCCCTGACAGACTGGGATTCTGCTTGAGACTCCCCCCACATTAAAAACACCATGGAACTCCTAAATCCACAGATGACAACAGAGCCTTCAAATTCCCCCTGTAAGTCTCACACAAGGGCAAGCACTATTCAAATGCATTTGTGAATTAAGAGGAATCATTCTTCTAGATTTGGAAGCCAATTGTTTTCCAGTATTTGGTTTTCAGATTACAAAAATGTTTTTCCCTTGATTTTCAGATAGTGGCTGATTTGACTGGGTTGTTTGGTCCCTTGAATTTCATAGCAAACCTCAAACAATGACCACTAAGATTTGAATCTTAGTGGGGAGGATTTTGGCAGCTAAGTTCACACGTCCGAGGGTGAAGTCCAAATCTGTTTTCTTCCCGCCATGGTCACATTTTGATCCATAATGTGCTACTTTTTGAAGGAAAGGGCCAGTTGGCATTTAGTCTGGTAGAATTCCAGGTGGCCACGTGCCATGATCATACAGCACACATTAAAGGACGTGTGTACCTCTTCTTGCTGATTTCTTTTGCTAGAAGGATGCACTTTCCTGATAAATGAAGTCTGGAAACCTCTCTTCCCTTTAATTTGCATGAGAGAATTAGGCAGAGGGCCTGCAAGGATTACGAGGGCTCTCATAACATTCATCTGGAGTCACGCAGCAGTCACAGAGCTCCATGTAGATAGTGCAATCACCACCACATTCAACACGGAAATTATTCTGTAATTGAACTCTATTAGACACTAAGGCTCAGCTTCCCTGAAGGAAGAAATTTGAACATTTAGAAATATTATTTGGGAAATTTAGCTTTAAAAAGTATTCATTTGAAATATTTGGGTGATTTATTAAAAAGTACTTTTCCAGAAGTTTAAAATATTCAAAGAATGACCTGGATTCTTCCTTCCTGTTGATGTGTAGGGACACATCCTAAAATATACATGTTTTACCATAATCACTTAGTCATTGAATTTCAGTTCTTGCTGGGGAAAGAAGTCAGATTGACTTGTAAAGAGAGAGGTCTAGTTCCCTCGCCTGCTGCCCTCCAGAGCCCAGTCTTGCATCTCCACCTACCTGCTGGACATTTGAACTTGGATAACTTGTAGTTACCCCAAAGTCCAGCCACTCAGTGCTCCAATCTCTCTCTTGCTCCGCAATGGTTCCCCGTCCCTATTCCCCTCACCGTCTGTGGTACCCATGCTCACTAAAACCTTTTTTTCCTTTGCAACCGAATATCCTCGAGGCTTGCTGGGCATTCCCTTGCACTATCTCTCACACCCCACCCTTCCTCTCAATTCCCATTGCCCCCAGCCCCCTGCCGCTTCAAGCCTGGATGATTATAATAGGCTCCTAACTAATCGCTTACTTGTTCTCCCCCTCCAATTCACTGCTGCCACAGTAATCTCCCTAAAACACCATTTAATCATGCCAAACCCTTAATTAAAAATCTTCATTATCTCTTCATTACCACCAGGATAAAGTCCAAGCGCCTTAGTTTCCTTCCACTATCTGGCCTCAATCCACATTTCCAGTTTATTGCCCTCTATTTCCCCACAGTTTTTGAAGACTCCACTAACACCAGTCTAGTCACTCTATTCATCCACCTGGAATGGTTTGTCCAGTCTCTAATTGAGGTCTGTGCTCATTCTTTGAGGCCCATGTCAAGTTCCTCTGTCTTTTGTGGGGTTTCTTCCCTGGGCAACTGTGTCCTCCTCAGAGCTCCTAGAACACTCAATGCCCCGAATCACAGCCTATCATGAGTCACTGTTTAGTTTTTGGACTGCCTGTGTTTTCTGTCTCTTTTGACTATATGTGTCTTAAGATCAGGAACTGTGTCCGTGTTTATATCTCCCTCTCGTAATCACCACCACCACTCACTACCTGCCATCCCCCAAAAATACCAATTATGGTATGATTTGGTTATAAGACATTTGGAGTTCAATGACCAAAGGAAATAACTGCTGTAGTGTGTCCATCATGGTCCTTTTTATCTGGGACAACCTATATGGGTCACTGGCATGTCAGATTATAAAGGAAAATTATTTTGTATGAGTTGGGTCAGTTAAATTCAACCCAATTCCACAGAGATGTAAATAAAGAAGGAGAAGTGCTGGAGAAAATCATTTGCAGGGAAAGATGGTACTACTCTCCACTCATAAGGGTGAAGGAATATGATGAAGGAAACCCTTGCGCACAGCTGTAGAATGGTGGAGAGGCTGAAGGGAAGGTAGGCACAGCTGTGTTATCACCTAAGTTTTAATTTCCATGTTAGTGTTCAGAAGTGTGTAGCTCTTCCCTTCTCTGCATTTATGCTAGACTCCCCTGGGAGTAAGGCACCAGGCACGGAGCAGTATCAGGTAATTCCCCTGATTCTCTGTTGTGTTGTAGTTCCAATTAGAATGCAGGCACCTTGCCCTGAAGAGGCTTTGGTGGTTTGAAAAAATAAAACCAACCATATAGTGTCTTCCCTGCTCAATGCTAGCTGGGAGTGCCTTTCACCTGGAGGCCTTTCCCTCTTATACTTCACCTCAACTCACCATCCCTGCAGGAGTTGTCCCCATGGAGTCTCCTTATCTCCATGAAGTCCCAAAATCAAGCACTCAAAACCTCACACACCATCACGATGGGAGTGAAAAATCTTCCTTAGAGTCATTTGAGGAGAGAAAGCCTCTTCCTGTCTTCCCGTACTTTTCTCCCACCTTCAGGGAAGAACCATGAAGAAAAGAAAAGCAACACCAGATAGTTGAGGATGTTGGGTTTTCTTTTTTCCTCTTTTCTTCTTCTTTTTAAAAAAGATTCACTGGGGAACAGAAATCGAGGCGACTCGTGCATTAGCATTGTTTGTGGAAGCCAGAAGCACAAATGATCACCTCTATAGTTGGCATCACCCTGGGCACCAGCTAGAGGCTTCCCCAGGTTACCCATGTCCAGAATGGACAGCTTGTCACTTGGAGGAGCCCCCAAGGATTAGCTGATGACGGCCAACCTGCTTGTCCTGTGTTTCCCGAAGGGTCTTCTGCAACATGCTTTTCTTTATTTCTCCTAATAAAACATGAAAACCAACATTTCAGGCATGAGACCTGAGGTTGCACTGTGTGTGCAAGAGACCCAGAAGACATCGATTTCGAGACCTTGAAGTCCTTCTGAGCAGGGAAGCTGACACTCATAGGACTTGAGGTTGTCCCCAGGTTAAGGTGACATATAAACACTTTTACAAATTATAAATGCAATAGAGTATGTGGCTTAAGGAAGCAATTTGAATTAGAAGGCATCTTAAAAAGGTAAATTTGAGTGAAAGTTTGCTGCAGATGAGAGAAAGTGGGAGACAGTGGTATATAAAAAGACATGGAGGGCTGGCTGTTGGCACAGTGGTTAAGTTTGCACATTCCACTTCGGCGGCCTGGGGTTCGCCAATTCAGATCCTGGGTGTGGACACGGCACCGCTTGTCAAGCCAGTGCTGTGGCAGGTGTCCCATATATAAAGTAGAAGAAGATGGGCACGATGTTAGCTCAGGGCCAGTCTTCCTCAGCAAAAAGAGGAGGATTGGCAGCAGATGTTAGCTGAGGGCTAATCTTCCTCAGAAAAAAAAAAAAAGACATGGAGCTGAGTCAGAGTAACTCCTATGAGGATGATGGGAGTTTGATTAAGATAGAGAATTCTGGATGAAAGTTCATTTTCCCATCAGGCTTGAAACACAGATTTAGTCTAACCCATCTTTGCATCCATGGCAACCAGTATAGTGCCAGGCACATAGCAGGTGAGCAGTAAATATCTGGTGAATTAATGTATGAAAAATTAATTGTTGCAGGATCTAATAAATATCTAATAATATCTAACAAAAAGTTAACTAGTATATTTGTAACCTTCTTCTATCTTAGTATACATTTTTTTTCTTCCCCTATTGCCTGCTGCTGGACTTCTTGACTTCCTGACAGGCTTGAGTGCAAAGGGAAACACCTAGGTAATTACTGTGTGCGCATCTGTAATTTTCTACTTGCCTCATGGGGGGGGTGTAAGAATCAGACTGATAAAGCACTTTGATTCCTTCGTAGTAGAGAGGCCACGTCAATGCCTAAGAAAGACAACAATACCACCAAAGCATGTTTAAAAGCTTAGTATTATTTGATGGACATTAACGTCCTCAGAGAAAGGGTGAAGCCATCTTCCAGATCATTCACGTGCTACAGGGAACTTCTCTATAAAAAATTCAGCTTACCAGGTGAGTTTTCCCAGGTCAAAAGAACAGTGGCCATGACACTTTCTTACCCAGGAACAAACCGTACATAACATACCTCCTGGTCCAAAGAGGAAACCACAACAATTTCACTCCATGTCAAAGGTCATAAATAGCGCAGAGCAGAAATATGAGTAGAACAATCACTCTTTAGAGAAGAGAAAATATAGAGGCCTTTATTTCTGTGTGACCTTGGAGGTCTCCACGGTAACTGTGTGCTAACCGGCAAACCGTGCATCTGCAGACCAGGGGCAACCAGCTCCTGGACCTCCAGGCACACGAGCGACACCTAGTGAGGAAATTCCACTTAAAAACTTTCCAAATAAAACAACTCCAACTTTATTCATTTCACTCCACCTTAAAAATGATTATTTTAAGTTCACACAGACATGTGTATGATTTTAAATATTTTAACAAAAAATCCTAACTTAGGAGTCAAAAGACTAGAGCTAGTCATGATCTGACAGTCAGGAAATTGAAAAATTCAACCAATACTTTGTATCACGATTTAAGATTTCTTTCTACCCTTGTATATTTTCAAAAGCGCTGATATGTTATTTTTCAAATATAAAGAACATTTTCAAAACTCTGGAAGAAAACAAAAGAAGTACGGATGAGGGATTGGGAACAGAGTGCAGGGGGACAGAAACGAGACCTTTCACTCTATGCTGTGTTACATTGTTTGTTTTTGAACCATGTGAATGTATTGCTAATCAATAAATTAGACTAAAAAAGACCAGTCAGCATATACTCGTGTTGGAAGCAGCCATTTAGTTTCAGCAAAAACATTATCACCAGTCACATCAAATTTATTTGTTAATTTGCAAAGAAAAATACTGCCTCCTCCCTATGAGGCTAAAGAATTGTCTCCAAGTAAAAGTACTGGTCTGCTAAATGCTCATTAGTACGCGTAGAAACTTCATCTCAAACACACACACACACACACACACACCCCTCCTCTGAGTTTCTTACATCTTACATAGGCACACATCTCAGCTATTGAATTTTTTAAAATACTCTTAAGTCAATAGTACTTGACTTCCTTGAGTGAGTTGTACCAAGTACTTTACCTAATTTGATCCTTGGACATACTCACTAAAAAGTAAATGGATGTTAAAAGTTACAAAGCAAAGCTCAAAGGACATGTCCTTCAGGCTGCCACAATTGCTGAAAAAAGACTTCCATTGATCTTTTGCAACTTAGACAGAAAAGACACATGGAATCCTGCACCAAATGCAGCTTATTGTCATGGCAAAGGCGCGTACCCAGAAACATCAGACTGGCCTTGTGTTCTGTGATACCAGGCCACCTGTCAGTGTGTTCAGGAGTGGCAGACCCCCGCAATGCCTTCCATCACACCTCAAAAAGTGTGATAATTTGCTTTGAGCTTATTTTACAAAAAGCCAAACTGTCTGGTTAAAAAATGTGAAAGATATCATGTAGTCTTGAAGATTTTTTGCCTCTATTTGTGGTTGAAGTTTTTCTGTCCACAGACCATTTGGCGATGAGGTAGATGACCCTGGAGACCGCACAAGTGTTTCCACAAAATGGAAACGAAGCAATACGCAAGAAAACTAGACAGCTTCTGTTAAATGAGGGGATACAATTTTTTTCGAGTTCATTTTGGAATTCTGAACCAGATCTTTAGTGCATAAACAACACAGTGCCATCATATTTCACTAAGTTTTGCATTTTGGATGGATATTTGGGAAAAATGCACTTCTGCCATATTTAAAGCATAATAATAGAACACAAAAATACAGGTTTGGGATTTTATGTATTTTAGCTGTATGAACCACAGATTGTGGTCTAAATACAATCTAATCTTAATAATGTACTTAAAAGCCAAGTATAAGTATTATCTTTAGTTATACATATAACTAAAAGCTATAGAAAATATTAAATAAATAACCAGCAATTATAATATGACGTGTGTTCACAATTTTTCCTTACTTATTACTTTATTTCCTTAAAGTAGTACATTGAGTGGAGGCTGACAGCTTAAAAAAAAGTGGAAGCGAGGTTGTTTGGAGATTTTGATACATACATTTCTATCTTTTACTGTATAAGCTTCTGATTTTAGCAAAAAATTATAAAATAGGATAGAATCAATGATGAGGCCATTATTCTGTAACAATAGACTAAGGTGAGAGATTTTTATTTATCTGACAGTTGGTTTTGCTATTATTAAAAAAGGGGAAATACGTACAATTGCAACTGTTGGATGATAAATGATTTATAAGTCTAGTCACATGGCTACAAAGCTAAAAAAAAGTAAAACTGAACCATCTTGCAGTAAATTAAACTCATGCCAATGTCCCATCTAACTGTTGGTCTAAGCATTCTCTTCACTTCATCTGAGTTGATCCGACCCTGAACTGTCTATTCTGAAACTGTTCTTAGAACAACACCTGCAGAGCAACGTTTGGTGATGATTGTTAAGCAGGAAAATCCACAAATCCATCAGAATTTGATCTTGGATTCTCAATTAGAAATATTCATCTTGCTAGATTATAAACACTATGAGAAAATCTTTGTTGTTTTTGTATATATATGTTTTTGAAGTTATCTTTTTCTCTAAAAATGTAGGCCATTTTGGTTGCTTGTTCTTTACAGCTGGGGTCAACCTAACATTCTCCATGAAATATTATAATTATTTTCTTTTTTAAAATTACTATGTGTTACACAACACATTTTACCATGTACTTGGTGAGCTTATATGTCCAACTGAAAGAAATATTTGCAGCTCATTCTTCAATTAATGAATCAGAATGATGATTGTTTCAACTTGACCATTTTAACAACTGAATTGGAGCTAATAACCCTTCTATTCAGAATTCTACCTTATAACAAACAGCAGGTCTATTAGCAAAGTTATTTGAATTAGATGAAGCTATGGTTAATATGTGATTCTTTGGACATCTACTTTATAAGATGCAATTACGTACCACATGATCTGAGGTACTTTAACATCACTCTCAACATATTCTGTGAAAATTCCATTAACTTCCTGAGGAATCTCATTTTTTCTCTGTAAATCTGTTTAAATCATTAGCTGAAATAAATTAACTAGAAATAAAGCAAGGCAAGGAATTTTCCTCAGTAAGACTTTCCCTTCCTCATTCACTCATTCAATGATCCAACATTTATTGTTTGATAAGCTCAAGGCACTGGGTATTATAACAGCAAACAAAAGAGACATGGTCCCTTCCTTCACTGGCAAGACAGCCTTGAATCAAATAAACACAAAAATCAAAATATAGTGACAAATTGATGTGAATGACATGAAGGAGAAGAATGGGGTGGTCTGAAGGGAGAAAACAGAATAAGCTAGATAGGGCCTTCAGGAAGCATCTTTGAGGAAGTGATATTTAAGTCACCTGAAGGTTAAAGTTGAGGCAGCTAGGTGATGAATGAGGTGGGGTAGGGTTGCCAGATAAACAACAAATAATTTTTTAGTATACGTTTGCAATATTTTGGACATACTTCTACTAAGAAAGTATTTGTTGTTTGAAATTCAAATTTAACTGGGCATCCTGTATTTTATCTGGCAATCCCAGGTGGGCACCTGAGCCAAAGCAAGTGAGAAGACCCTGAGGCGGGCCAGGGCTTGGCCACTTGGAGGAGGTGAAGTGGCTGGCATGAGGTGATGGAAAGGGGAGTGGGTGAGCTGAGGCTGGACAGCCAGGAGCCCAAGATTTCTGCATGACTTGTAGATATCATTCTTTCATGTCTTTGATTTTACTCGAAGTAAAATTTTGCAGCACGCTCATCAGAGGTTAATTTCAATTCGATATGATAACTTTTCAATTAATACAAAGATCTGAGAAACATTCTCAGCAAATACATGAACTGTAAACTCCAGAAAGATTTGCTTATTTTCTTGAAAGACAAGCTTAAATGAGGCTTTAGTGGATAAGGCATGTATATGTTCAGTCTCTGCTTTCCACTTGGCTATTTCATCCTGAGTTGGCTGAGGCTGTCCCGGCACGTGCAGGGTCCTGAAAGATGCTGTCTAGGGAGACACACTGTACTGGTAGTCTGAGGGCCCTGCAGAGGCATGTGACTCAACTCTTGCTTATTAAACATTGTCCATTTCAGCCCCCTTAGGTAGTCTCACTTAAACTTCTCTGAGTAGCACATATAATTTAATCTTTTCAGATCTTTGAGTCAAGTAAACATACTAGCTTCTGTTTTACAATTTTCTACTTGGTGTTAGAAATCATATCATTATACAACTTCCCCCATCGTATTTTCCCCAGCCCCCAGAAAGCATATACAAACGTCAAAGAGTTTGTTTACCATATGTTCCTAATTCATTAGCGTTTACCTGGTAGCTTTTTGTTAATATACAATTAAATAATATCATAAAATCTTTTTCCCCAATCCTGAAATAATCTAGAAAATAATGGGAGAAAAACCAACCTATCTTATTCTGCAAAGAACTAAAACATAATGAAATTAACTCTAGCTGCCACAAAATCTCTTGGCTTGCCTTGTATGTGCCACACAAAATATTTTCTAGCACTTTCAAACAAAAGGTCAATAAAGCCTTATTAAATTTACTAAATAACTTTGATATAAGTAAATACAATTTTGAAATAAAACAATTTACTAAATAACATTGAGGGTCTATCAATGTTAAAAGCCAAGCACAATGACAAATTCTACAGTTGCTCATTAAATCAAATTTAGAAATAAAGATGAAATAGTACTGGAAATTCAAAGACGCTCTGAAGAACAGAGTTTAAATAGTTACAAACCAAAGGTTTTAAATCTTATTTCCTTTTAAGATCATCATTGGTGCGTTTCTCTAAATACGTCTAAGACCTATGACTTCAAAACTGCCTTCAGTAAAAACAAAACAAAACAGAACAAACTCACACGTGAAGCAATCCACAAAAGAAAATCTATATTTCATATTTCTTTTGGGAGGTGTGTTAGTTTCCTAAGACTGCTGCAACAGAGTACTACAAACTGGGTGACTTAAACAGTAGACACGTATTGTCTCACAGTCCTGGAGGCTGCAAGTGCAAGATCTAGGTGTTGGCAGGTTTGGTTCCTTCTGAGGGCTGTGAGGGAGGATCTGTTCCCTCCTTCTCCCTTGGCTTCTGGTGGTTTGCTGGCAATCATTGGCACTCCTTGGCTTGTAGATGCATCACTCCAATCCTCTGCTTTCACATGGCGTCCCCCCTGTGTCTGCACATCCTCCTTCCTCTGAGTGTGTCTGTCTGTCCAAATTTCCCCTTTTTACATGGACACAGTCATATTGGATTAGTGCCCACTCTACCGACCTCATCTTAACTTGATCACCCGCAAAGATCTTATTTCCCAATAAGGTCACATTCTCAGGCACTGGGGGTTAAGATTTCAGCATCTTTTGGGGGAACACAGTTCAATTCAGAACAGAGGGGAATTGAACAACAATCCAAATACTTCTGGGTTTAAAAAAAAGGAAACCAAGCTAAGCTTACCAGCCTGATTTTCTTAACCTCAATTATGATTAGTGACGAGTTGATGTTTGAATCTAAAAGCACCTTATGTAGAAAATCACAGGAGGCAAGTGGCACACTAGATGACATAACACAAGATGCTCTTACAGCAGACAGTCATGGGGAGCTTATTACTACTCATTTTCCTGACCCACTGACCAAAAAGAAAGGAACAAGTCTTCAGAAAGACTGATTTTACAAGTAAAGTCTGATTTTGACAAGTCAAGCTTCCTTATAACGACAGAGGGCCTATGTAGGCAGTGAAAAGGCACCGGAGACTAAGTAAAAGGAAGAGTCTTGCCTTCCAGTTGTGGTTTCCCCAGATAGCTGGTGGCTTTGGGCAGATAATTCGATTCTTAGTCTCGGCACTCATGCAGGGATTGGACAAATACTCCTTAAGTTCCTCCCAGACCCATGCGTCCATCACCACTGAACACTTAAAGACCTGGTGAGACATGCTCACACATACTCGAGACAGAGGAAGAGGCAGCTTTTCTAACACTCCAGAGTAAGATCCTCAGGCCCTAATCTGTGCTGTCTTTATGCCATGTTCTCCATAGATTTAGCCGACACCTGCCAATAAATGTCACTTTCGCTCCCACACACAGTGGGACTATGGGGTCAAGGCCCCAATCACATGAGATGAAAACCATAGAGCAGCTCTTAACTAGGCAGCACATCTAGGGGCTCTCTTTTCTTTTAATAACTTCCTCTCCACCCACTCACAAACACTGGGGAGTCACTGAGTGAACAGTACTACAAAGGAAATAGGAGCTAAGGTCTTTGCCTTTGGAGGCTTTGTTGGTCTGTGGGGAAGTTTCACCAAACAAAGGCCTACGTGGACTAAAAGGGGCATGAACCCTTGGAGAAGAATCCATGTAAGTACAGTCATGTGCCACATGACAACGTTTCGGTCAATGACAGACCACATATATGATGGTGGTCCCATAAGATTAGTACCATGTAGCCTAAGTATGTGGTAGGCTATACCACCTAGATTTGTGAAGTACACTCTATGATGTTTATACAATGACTAAATCACCTAACAATGCATTTCTCAGAAGCTATCCACATGGTTAGCAATGCATGATTATATAAAGGAAGAGCCATTTTAAATGGAGTAGTCAGGTCTGGGGACACTGGCCACCTTCGCGAGGATGATCAGAAATGCCTAATGGGAGGGTTGAGAGATTGACTTTTGTCTTTTCAGAACAAGGATCCTACAAAGCAGTTAGTAATGCATGTGTGTTCTTTTGTGACTGTGAATACACTAGCAGTAGTCATTAGCTGAACTACTGCTTTAACAGGTTTTGACAAGGATTCCAGTTCATGTAGAGTGGAAAGTGTCTTGAAGGCCTCAGAAAAGTACCCCATATCTGGCTTTCTTTTGAATCCTTGAATGCATCTTCAAAATACACAGAATAGAACCAGACCCATGTACATCCGCGGATGAAGATTTGGCAAGATCCTCTCCTTTCCAACATCTTGGCCAAGCTAGTACCAGGATTTTTGTAAACTTGTCTAGAGAACTGTGTCTTTTTACCTATATATCCCTACACTTAATTTCCTGAGGAAGGATAAATCAGGCTTCTTGGTGGTAATTGTTCCAGAGGGGTGGGAGTGAAATTAGGTTTGGTTTGGTAAATTTCTCCACATTTCCAGAGGGGTTATATAAGAGACCTATTTCCCTTCTAGCAGTGTCTATCAGAAAAAAGGCTCCTGTGAAGCCCTCTCATTTCAGAAGCAGTAACTGCTATGTCTCCATCCAGTACTACATTTGAAGGGGCTTCTTTTTGGCCAACGGTCATGAAGCGCCCAGCATTCCATGAAGGGAACTGATTATTCTTTGGCTAGATGTTCAATTCCCTTGCGATCCATCCAACTCATTGTGTGTATCAATAGTTCATTCTTTTTTATTTCCAAGTAGCTTTCCATGGTATAGATGTATTACAATTGTCTAACCATTCACCCACTGAAGGACATTTAGGTTGTTTTTAGTCTTAGCTATTAAGAATAAAGGGCTTCTTGGGTACAAAGATGTAGCAGAGATTTTTCTCTGAGTACAAGTGGTTGAGTCCTGTTGAGTGGGAAGGTTGGAATGGAACGTCACTACTCAAATCAGTAAGACTGAGACTGTCAAATGATTCATCCCCTGTAAGTAAGAGTGTACATCGATGCTGCTGTCAAAACTTTTCCGGTATGTGGCACACTACAGAAATCAGTGTTGAGTGTACGTGTATTTTTACAAAGGCACATATTAATGTTGATAGAAAGGCACATGGTGTGGGGGAAAAATCTGCTGAGGGGGCTCACTGCAGGTCCTTCTCTTCGAAAATCTTGATGCAATGCTGAACAATATTGTGTCAAATGTGATTTTGGTTTTGCAGTGGAGCTTTAGGCTCAATAGGCAAAAAACAGAGCCACACCAATACACACAGGAGGCCTTTATGACTCTCTGCAAATGCAAATCCTTCTTTAGAACAAGGTGGTGATATGCTTTCTCTTTTAGTTGTCATAAATTACTCTCAGTTGCACGTGTGTGCTTCCTTTCTCACTCAGCTTACCACAGCAATGACAGTCCCTGATTATAAATGCACGCAGGGGGTGTTTTTACATAGAGAGAGCAGCTTACTAAGTGTTGCTTTATGGAGGAAAAACTCATGAACACTAATGGTGAGGATAATAACAGTGGGTGTAAAGAGAAGTTGGGGTGAAAGAGGAAACAGTCCTTTATCACCGGCTGATCTATCTTGTCAAAGATAAAGGGAGTCCCTTCGACTGGACAGTTAAATCAGTTGTCATCTTGGCTGCATCTCACCCCTTTCATGGTCCCATTTATCTTTACACTTGATATTGTCCGTGCCTTAAAAACTCCCACCCACAATAAGGACTTCAAATAGGTGGGAAGAATTAAGAGCTTATAGACATCCGGAGATAGGCAACTTCGATTTAAGCTTAGATGATACAGGACCTCCATTTTAAAACATCAAAATGTTCGATTTATGCAGTTTGAAATGTGACTTTCAAAGATGACCCTAATCTCAGGGGAGTAGATAGTCTGTCCGACATATGTGAATTTCACTAGACAGCGTGTTTTCGCTTCCCTGTGAGGAATTAAAGTAGATATGCTAAAAGGTTGTACCTCTTTCAAAGCTGGTTCTCCCTGTAAGAAACTGTTAAACTGCAGTTGGCGATGGAAACGGCTGATAAGGCGTCTAGTCGGTGCCACCGCCTCCGTGGGTGGCTGCTCTTTTGACATATCTCACTTCAGAGTGAGGGGCTGTTTGTAACAAAGTCTCATATTCAAAATTTACATGGTCAGAAAGATTTGTAATATAACGAACACCCTTATCATCACTAGAATCTTTACAATATCTTGGATGACTTTTTAATTGTGGCTTAATATAGTTAATTATGGCAACTCATCCCCATTTTCCAGGATGATGAATTAATATTACAGATCATTAACGTTACTAAATTGGCATAATGATATAGTAGATTTAATGTCCCAGTTACGTTAAGACCTGCTTTATAATTTGGCTCTTTTGTTATTTGCCATAAATAGGAAAAGCATGCATGATGCTTGCCTCTTAACAGTAGGCTGCATGTAACTACTTGTGTCATTTTCCTTAATAAATTACTGATACAGAAAATCCCAAATGGAAGACTTCTTCATCTTCAGATTGTATGTGAAGCCAACATTTTCTTTCTAATATCCACTTCATCAGTATAAAAGTTAGAAAGCTCTGGCTCTTGAGCCAGGTTTTATAATTAGACAAGACTGTATTTTACATCTGCAAAATACTCATGCTTAGTGGGAAAAAAATGAGAAACGCGATATGTTCCATTCTGTTGCAATGGTTATACCATTTTAATCTCTTAAGTTCAATATATATCCTCTAGCAGGCTATACTTCTAGGATTTCATTTTTAGATCCTTAAGGCTGCATATATCTGTCAAACCGACATAATGAATTTAAAGTGCTAATGCCTAGAAGACCAGAAAAACATTGAAATATATCCTTGGTTGATTAAATTACCACCTCCAGCTACTTTACATCCTTATGTCCAAATAGATTTTCTTTTTACTTACCAAGTGCCGGATCTGGAAGATGTGGAAGATGTAATTTTATGGTAAAAACATGCACATGTCTTTAGACAAGAGCATTTTATTTAAGCATCTTTTTAAAGTCTGTACAGTATTTCTGTGATAGGATTTGCAATTTGATTATGGGTCCTTTCAATTATGCTCAACCTTCAGGTTAACCAGTAACTTTCAAGTGCATTCTTGGAATGGAATTTATGTTAAACATCTGGAATAACAATATTCAAATGTACATGATAACAATATTGAAAATATGTGCACTGTCTTGCAAAAATAAAAAGGCAACGATGAATCCTAACCTTCATGTTAAAAGTTGTTTCTTCAGGAACTGCTTTAGATTGACAGACTGACAACTTAAGGCAGCAAAAATGACTCAGAGACACTCCTTACTCCTGAATGGGGTCAGCTGGTCATCTAACTAGTCCGTCAGAAAAGGGAGACCAGGTGGAAAATCTTATTTCCACTTGTAAGAGGTGTAGTCAAAATAATCCTAGAACTAAAAATGCTATGGAGCTCAGTAGGGAGAAGTATTTCCATTCAACTTTTTCCTCTGAAATTTAAGGCAGAATCAAAGCTGAAAGATAGTCCTGTCTTTCTATATGCCTGTATTCAGACTTATAGTACACTGCCTTAACTCCACTCGACCTCCTGTGTACACTTATCACACATACAAACACACACACACAAACACACACATGCACAGTCAATTACACAATCACTGATCTCAAATATACACATCTTTCAGTAATCACCCTCACACAAAGGAAAAGTAGCGGCAAATGTAGCTGCAGTATTTTGGGGCTCGTTTTCTATTGGAAGATGGCCCATTATAAGCCTCAGCTACAGGATCCCTTGTCCTGGCCCTCAGGCATTGGAAGGACCAGTTCTGACCCCATATTCACTGTCCACACCCATCTAAACCTGACTGAGGGTGTGAGAGAATGGTTCTGCCATTTCAAGTTAAGTTTCTAGAACCTTGCAGTACCAACATGCAATGCAAAGATAGTGAGATCAGTGGTTAGACATCAGGGTGCTGTGATGTCTGAGGGTGAAACTAAAGACCGCAATGAATGTGAAATAAAATGACAAGTATCAGAGGAAATAGGAGCAGAGACGGAAGGCAAGAGAGCAGATTTGTAGTGCTTTGAAATGAAACGTTATAATCCCTCCGACAATCCTGTTGACTATGAGCTATAGCACTAGGAGTACAACACAGGAAAAAAGATACATTGTGGGATAAACAGCTTCTTATAAGGTAAAACTGAATGGCCAAAATCGATGAATAGGGAGACACAATGGAGAGAAAAAAGAAATGAGTCAGTGGCAATATAAGAAAAAGATAAAAGGGAACAGAGGACAGAAAGGCAGGAAAGAAAAAAAATGTAAATGAGTGAGACAAAAAAGCCAAAAGACGAAAAAGAAAAAGAGAACAAGAGGGGGAAAGAAGTAATATTTTCCTTGATAAAAATGCACAAAAGGGAAGATGAACTTTGTTCTTTTTCTCTTTCTACTCTCCTCTCTTTTTCTGCTTTTCGCCTCGCAGCACGCCAGCCTAAGCTGAGAGCTGTAATGTCATTAAATTGCAAATGCTTTTTCATTTCCGACACACACTGTTTACTTATCTGGCAAAAACATATGTTGGAAGGAATCCGTTAAATTCTGCCCATTGCCTTGGGTAAGAGTGCAATGGAAACGGACCCACCGAGCGTCCTCTTTCTTCTCTTTAGCACTCCCCTTATCTACAAGACGGCTTCGCAGAAAACTGGCTAGTTCAATGAAAAATGAAGATACAGCGGGAGATTAGGGAAGAACACTGAGCACAAAATTCCTGGAGAGAGGGTCACTCCATTGCAAATGATTTCACTCCTCTAGATCTGCATAAATTACTATTTTTAAGGCATCTCCAAAGTCTGTATATTTTTCTCACTCTGTCAAACATTTAATTTCACGCCCCGTGTTCTGAATATGCTAAAATGCATATCTCTGATGCACCTTTAAGCCAGAAAAACGAATGCAAAATTGAAGATAAAATGATGTGATTTGCACTACAAGCCTATTACTTGAGGTATTTACATATAGTTTACCTCTGCAGTTCTGAGGATGATTTATTTAAAAAAATCTGGATTAAGCTCATATAAATATGTATAAATCTTTGTTTAGAAAATAGATTTTGCAGCTGTTGTGTCAAAAAAGTTCTTTAAGATTCTGTGAAGAATTTTCCTTTTAGTATGCTTTAAGAGGGAAGAAAAAGGAGGACAGAATTTGACATTCTGCTTGGCGGGGGGGTGGGGGGGAGGCATATTCCACCATCCAGCAGTTATAAAGACTCTTTTATTGCCCGTCTTTGCCCAAAGCAGCTTCACCCCTCCTCGCTCTTTTATTATACTTATTTAATTTTCTTCTTTTTTTTTTCCCTTTTTGCTTGGGCCCAAATAATAGTGCCCTGGATTACTAAACCTAAATTAAATATCAGTGTTTAATGACTGAAACAATCGTGAGCTTTTCGGAGGCACCCCCAGCCCCTTCTCTCGCCTTTTTCAACCACACTGTCTTCCAACTCATCCTCCAAGTGTCTCCTTCCTGACACCGAGGGCTGGGAGCGACTCTTAGTTACTGATTTGAAAATGATTATCAACACACTGCAAGCAAAATACCTTATCCACTGGAGAAGCAGTTCTAAAAATACTGGCGTTTCCTTTAAACAATCCCCATATGTGTGTTTTAGCCTCTCTTCCTCTCCCTCTCTCTCAAATCTAGAGTTTTGCCTCTTTGTCTGAAAAATGCTTCATTTAGTCTGGCCTCTCGCATTCCCCTCTGATCCCCGTCCTCTGTAATCATTGTGGGGGAATTACTCTCTGCTATTTTCTTGTTAAGCTTTGGGTTTAGGAGAATTTAGATAACAAAGTTGACTAATTCAGAGCTGAGCACACATTGGACTCTGCAAATATACGGCCCGCTACATGATAAGGGCAGGGCCCAGCTTCTGGGCTGCACCTGCCGAGATGCTGTGGGAACAGCTGCTTCTGGAAGCAGGTAGTGGGAACAGCTATTTCTTCAAAGCCTGCATTAATCCTTTCGCAATTAAAAACAAGAAAGGGATGTTTACAGGCATTTGATCGTTTTCGGTGGAGATACGAGTTTGCTGACAGAGATTGAATTCCAGTTCTGGTGTGCTGCGCCTGCTTAAAGTTGACTAATGACAATTTAGAAGAATGGAACTGTAGTCATCTTCAAAAGTTTAGAGTCATTCTTTTTGCACAAAATGGCTTAACAATCCCCCCTAGTGGTCTGTTTCCTGTTACTGTGATTTATGAATGCTCTCCTTTCCAAAACTGCCTGCTTGGTTTGTTTATAGGTTCATAGCAAAGAGACTCCAAAAAAACCAAAGTCGGACTATCTGGAGTTGAGACGAGCTTTCACCGAATTCCTCCTTTCCTACTCGGAGACAGTGCCTAATTTCTCACATAGTGATCGACTAAATCCAACCATAAAGTCAGCTTTAAATCACGAGGATTTTCTCAAAATTGACGAATAACCTAGATTTCTGGTGTTCACACTCTCGTCACTGAAATCAGTGAATAGACCAGGAGGGTGATGTGTTCAGTCTTTTCAATATAAGAAAAAAAGAGTTAACAGTAAGAAATGGTCTGTGCCTTTCCTTCAGGAAGGTTGGGCCCAAACTGGATTATTTCAATCCTTTAGGATAGAATTACCTTTAAATGACTTAAAAATCCTATATGTTTTTCAAGTGTAACCACTAAGAAAATGCCTGGTCACCATTGCCATCCAGTGTTCATCCTTTTCTTTGCTCTGCACACAAAGGTGGGAAATCCTGTTTCCTTTAGTGTTTACAAGTGAGGTAAACTGACATTCTCCTCTGCTCCCTTCTGGGTCCCTGCCTACACAAAAGGCTGGCCATAACTGAGTTGAGGCCACCTAAATATTTCAAACTTTGAACATCAAGACAAGGAGATGGCCTGTCAACTGAAAGCTAGCTTCATTCCCTTTGCCCATGTTCCCAGTCATACTCCTTTTCCAGACAGTGTAAAAGGGCATCTAGCTCAGCCAGTTATCATGGAAAAGGCTATATAGTGTCACCCCTTCATAGCTCAGATGGGGACGGTATCAAGATTTCTTATATTACTGGATATCTCAGTCTGTTTGCATTGCTATAACACAATACCGCAGACTGGGTGCCTTATAAAGAGCAGAAATGTATTGCTCATAGTTCTGGAGCCTGGAAGTCCAAGATCAGGGTGCCAGGATGGTTGGGTTCTAGTGAAAACCCTCTTTAGACTGCTGACTTCTCACTGTGTCCTCACATGGCAGAAGGGGTGAGGGATCTCTCTGGGGTCTCTTATAAGAACACTAATCCCATCCATGAAGCTTCCACCCTCACGACCTAATCACTGCCCAAAGGCCCCACCTCCTAATACCATCATGTGGGGGGTTAGGATGAAAACATATGAGTTTGGGGGGGACACAAACATTCAGACTATAGCACTGTAATATGGGAGAAGAATAATATTAGATGTTTACTAAATGTGCATCTACAAAAAACAGTGCAAAATAATCCTAAAACCCTAAGTGCTGACCCACAAGAAGCTTACGACATTAGAAAAAGTAACATCTAAAAATGAATCCACTGCCAACCTCCTTGGACTTCAGCCTTGCAAGCTTGTAGACTTTTAAGTCTGGTTTTCTCCCAGATATTTAAACTATTTCCTTCAATAACTTTTGGACTTGGCTTCCTTTCCTTCCTTCCTTGCAGTTTCTGTAGTCTCCATCCTGATCCATGAAATCATCATTTTTTGCTAGAAATAGCTCTAAGAGCCCCAGTGCCTCCTTTTATTTATTTATTAATTTATCTTAACCTCAGGGGCAAGAAATATTTACCTAGCCATGCGACTTTCCTTCTCAGAAATGTTCTCTGGTTCCCAGCTACATTATCGTGAAACTTAATCTCCTTAGCTTCGAGGCCTCCAAAAGGACTGGCCTTTTCCATCAACCATTCAGTAATGCAGTTGTCACCTTTGCCTACACACTAGATCGTAGTTAGTTAAACCTGTTTGCTCTTCCTTGAACCACAACTTAGGATTTTGCAAGTAGACATACCTCTCCTGCAGAGGCAAATTCACCACGAAAGTAATGGAGCTTAGGCTTCAGGGCCCATAGCTTACATGGACCATTGCTAAGGCCTTACGCCTAATTTTGCATTAGTTCTCTTAAGGAGGGCGCTTCAAACTGGATAAGCTTCAGGCCCCACAGAATCAGTGCCTGCCCCAGCCCCTTACTGTTTCATCTAGATGTGAGCATCTACTCAATCCGAAATCTTCTTAGGACTTGCACACATGCCTGCTCATTCTCTCTCTCTCTCACTGAACTATATATTGCTCTGGTGTGTACTGTCAGTTTTAGGAGCTTGAGGGCGTTGCCCCTGCATTTGTGTTACCTTTTCTGTTAGATGATGAAATGAACAACTCCACAATAGGGACCATGTCTTCTTTATATTCTGTACCAGAATATAAGAGTATTGGTTTAATATTTTTAACATGCTAAACAAATATTTTGACCAACTGCTTCTGAGGAAGTTTGAAACTGTTAGTTCATTTATAAGCATCTATACTAAAGATTATTAGAGGCTAAAACCGTAATTTGTCAATACTAAGATCATTCAAATCAAAATCAAAATAAGCAAACATTCATGGAGCATGTTTATCGCTGCATCTTTAAGCCCAGCATGGGTGGGTAATAAATGTTTCTTGAATAAATCATATTTAAGTCACGACTTGGGGTGGAGGATGGAGATCGTTACCCATTGGCTTATATCACTGAAGACACCAGGGAATTTGGCTGGCTTCTGGCATGGCTGGATCCAGACATCGATCCCTTCCTCCATTCAGTTCTCCTTCCGTGTTTAATTCACTCTCAGGCAGGTCTAGTCCATGGACCTATGTGACGACCTTCGGCACGTCTAAGCACACACATCATTAGCTCAGAAGTCTCAGAGTAAAAACAGAACAAAAGCTTCTTTCCCCAAAATTTCCAACTAAAATTGTGAAATCAAGTCTCATTGGGTGAACTTGAGGCACAACCTGAGTCACATGTCCCTCCTGACTTGTGTCTGGGGCAAGGGCCGGGGCCGGGCCATGTGCAGGTCTGGGGAACAGCGAGGGGGCTCCAGGGTTCACCTAACTTCTTCTAGGTTACACTCTACGTCTTCTCCCTCGGAGAGAATGTTGGTTCTCAAAGCATTTAATGCGGATTTAAAAACTTGCTTTTAATAGTTGATCATTTTAAAATGTTTTCAATTGCTCTTACAGTTCTAATTAAGCTCCTTCAAAGAAAGTTATCTTAAAGACGTCATTCTTTTCCTAAAGAAAAATTTAAATTGCCATATTTTACTTTCAACTAGTTCAAAACATTATTGAGATATTCATTTCTCTTCTACTAATGTTAGTGATATGTAATGTTGGCAATGTTGTGTTTTCCAGTTTGGGGTCTGAAGTAAAAAAACATGACTTTTGGATATTCAAATTTAGTCAGCTAAGTGCTCTGTTCACACATCCACATATTTTGTCCAGGTAAAACACGTGATACGAAATCAGAGCAGTGATTATTTAGTCTTGGATTAACGAATGTCTTGTGAGAGAGCCTGATGATGGCTTACAATGGCATCAACATGTAAAAACATATGCCCAACCTGTCACGTCCTCGTTGGTATGAAAAAGATTTTATCAACCCTACCCAGCAGACTAGTGGGGAGTTAGGATTAAATGCCTGAAGGGTGACATTTAGAAAAGTATAGGAATTTAAATAACTTGTCCAAAGTTACATGATTAAGTGGTGGAGCTGGAGTGATCACTGAGTATACACATGTCTAGCTCTCTGTATACTCAACCTTTATCTTATTTGTTCATGTATACATACATATATAAACTCATATATACACATATATGCATATATAAATAAGATAAAGGCTGAGTGTGTAGAGAGCTAGGCATGTATATAATTCACAGATATACCCAATACATATATACGATTGACACAGCTTCTTCATGTCATGAATTTTATATAGTTACTACATGTTTTAACAGCTTGTCTTTGAAGTGTATGCCTAATTTAGATCATAAATCCAAGGACCAAGTTTACCTTCCAGTCTTGAACCTTGTTTAATTCTCAGCCTGTACTCAAGAAATCTTAAGTTGTGACCATAATGTTATGGGAAACAAAGTGAACAATTCAAAATCAAAAGTCATATCAAGGGAAAAATTAAACTGGACATTTATGGAAAATGAAGTCAATAGTCATTCTGATCTCAACTCTTGTAAGCAAGATAGATGTTAAGAAACAGAACAATTTCCAGGTAGATTACATGCGACAGGAAGTGGACTGACTTCTGTCATCCTTACTTATGTAGACATCTAACAGAGCAAAATTTAGCCCCTATGTTATACATTTCTAAGGCAAGGAAGAGTAACTTAATTTTAGCATTTCAATCATAACCTTAAATTTCTTACAATTCAAAAATCTACTGGATACATTTTTAGGCAAACCTCTTAGTTTTTGTAATAAATTAGACCTCACACCTAGTAACTACGAGGACTCATTTGTTGTAATCTGGCAAAAGCAAATAGTACTAAATTTTGTGCTTCTTGGTAGATGTAAGGAGAGCGAACTAAATTGTATACTTGTAACACACCATCCCACAAATGTGGAATCCAGTAAGTGAACACAAAATAAAACGAAACAAGACATATCTGAAAAGTAGCTGCTGTACTAATCACACCTCAAAGCATAACCTTGTTTGTTTGGTCTTTTTAAATAACAGAAGCAATAAAATCCTATTATAGATTAATCTTGTGCCAAATTTTGTTTTTTCATCAAATCTATTTTGAGCTAAAGAAAATACAAAAATGCAAATGAAGGGCTTGATCTTCCAGATCTTGTGAACATGTAAGGGCTGATACACTTCAAAGATTTTTTTTTTAACTCATAAATTAAAATCATCATACAAAACAGCAAAACCTACTTATTTGTAAACATTTTAATTTTACATTTCCTGTAAAATTTCAGCCTAATAAAAGTCTTTAGGAGGAAAAGTTTTATTTATTTATTTTTATTATTTTTATTTTTAAGAATGCATTTATTTTTTATTTTATTTATTTTCTTTTATTTATTTATTCTTTTGAGGAAGATTAGCCCTGAGCTAGCTGCTGCCAATCCTCCTCTTTTTTCCGAGGAAGACTGGCCCTGAGCTAACATCTGTGCCCATCCTCCTCCACTTTCTACGTGGGACGCCTACCACAGCATGGCGTGCCAAGCTGTGCCATGTCTATGCCTGGGATCCGAACTGGCGAACCCTGGGCCGCCAAAGCAGAACGTGTGCACTTAACCACTGCGCCACTGGGCCTGCCAGGAAAGTTTTAAAAATCCTAAAATTAGGTGTTTACTAAATAAATAGTGATCTAATTTAATTTCTCACATAAGTACCATAATCAGACTGCAAGAGAGAATTCAGTTGTTTCACACGGCAAACAAAACCAAACAACAACAAGAAAACCATGTTTGAAAAGTCAGTGGTCTCAAATATGCAGCCCCATCCTGTCTAGACACAGGTACCACTTGAACACAAAGAGTGGGTGAGTTCATGGAAGGGCTGTTCCAGCAGCATTCCCCTGTGTGCGTTCTCCATCACGGATGAAATATTCATTAGTGGACCTAAACAAACTCTTCAGAACACTTTTATCTTGAAGTGAGAAAATGCTATTCAAATAGCCTGCTAATGAAGCCATCCACCATCTTGTTTGATGTTTTCTCGTCGTTAAAGAGTACTCTGAAAGGCTTCGGGCAGTGCCTACTCTCAGTTGGCAACTGTTTTAACCTTTGTGGGACAATTGTGTAGTTGTAACACAGACTCTTCCCATAAAATGACAACCCACATGCTGTAAATGTAAAATAAAACAATATTCTTGGACATCAACTATATAATATCAGGGATCACATACACTGCATTTTACTGCATGAGCTCCTACTCTGTAGCAGGACATAATAACATATCATTACACGGATGCTGCTTCTTAGAGTTCAAAGCATAGGAAAGAATGTGTTTCAGTTTCTGTCCTGAAGCCAGAGAACACAGAAAATATGGGGAAATAAATGTATACTGTTGAGGAAATATGTAAAACGAGTAGTTGGTACATAACATCTTTCATAGGAATATCTAACACTACTTCGAAGCAAATGTATCATGGGAAAGAACTTTATATTATTTTGAGGCGTCTGTGTATGTATACACACACACACAAAACTATAAGTAAAATTAAATATATGGAATTGAAAATTTACGTTAAGATTATAATGATGCAAAGAAATTTTAAGATTCTTTTATTCATGCATTACTACTTTTATTCAACTGGATGAGTACAGTTACTCAGAAGATGATTTTGCACTATTTGTGCTGAAGTGGAATGTGTGCCAAAGGCCCTAGGTACCACATAGAAAGTCACCAAATCAGTATTCCACATCTGGATGACACACAGGCATTTCAAATTCAATACTTCAAAAATTAAATTCACTATTTAACCCCAATAAAATTGCCCCTCTGTATTTTCTATGTCCATTCATAACGCACTCTCTGTGGTAGGCAGAATTCTAGGATGCCTTCTAATGACTCATACCCTTGAGAGTGGGCAGGACCTGTGACTATGATGGGATATCACTCACATGATTACCTTACATTATGTAGCAAAGGTGAAGGGATTTTGCAGATGTAATTACAGCCCCTAATCGGTTGACTTCGAGTTAATCAAAAGGGAGATGAACCTGAGTGGGCCTATTTAATCAGGTGAGCCCTTTAAAAGAGGGTCAGGAAGTCAGAGAGATTCTTGGACTGGCCCTGAAGAAATAAGCTACCATGTTGGGAGAGGACCTGTCAGAGGGCCACATAACAAGGAACTGTAGATGGCCTCTCGGAGCTAACAGCCGTCTCTAGCTGACAACCAGCAAGAGAATGTGACCTCAGTCTTCCAAGTGCAAGGGACCAAATTCTGCCAACAACCACATGGGCCTGGAAGAAGACCTTGGGCTCCAGAAAGGAACACAGCCTAACTGACATCCTGATTACAATCTTGTGAGACCCCGGGCAGCTAACCCATGCCTGGACTCCCAACCCATGGAAACTGACACAATAAATGTATGTTGCGTTAAGCCACTAAGTCTGTGGTGATTTGTTAAACAGCAATAGAAAACTAACACATCCTCTACCCAGTTTCTCAAGGCAAAAATCTTGGGAATCATCCTTACCCAGGCTTTGATCATGACTATTCGAACAATCTTATTTCCAAAATATATTTTTATTCCTCTTCCCATTGTTTTCTGTCAGGTCTGCACTATTTATCACCTAGATTGTTGCAGTAGGTTCTCTGACTGTGGAGTCAAACCTCAACAACCAATACTTGAATCTGAGGCCAGCATTGTCTTACCACAAAACTGATCAAGTCACCCTCTTGCTAAAATACATTAGAATAAAACTTGTATTCTTTAGTCTGATATTCAAAATGCTTCCTGATCTGGCTGCTACCCACCTTGCTAGCCTCATCTTCTGGCATTTTCCAACTCATACCCTGTTCTCTGGCCTTACCAAATGACTTGTATTTCTCCATGCAGGCTCATTCAAACTTCTGCACTTTGCATAATATACCACTTTGCTTGAAATGTCCCTCCTTTCTTGGGCCACGTGGCAAGCTTCCTCCCTCATTCTTCAAGGCCTAATATCTTCACCTCACCCTTCATTTCCTCAACAAATACCCCCCACCACCACCATCCCCAAACTTGTAGTCACCTTCTTTTACAATCTTTCCATCAAAGTTTGCACAGAACTCCCTTGGTACTTACCTTGACGTAATGCCATTATCTGATTCCATGCCTTTATTGGTAAAACCTTCTTGAGGACACAGCCTCTGTCTCCTTTCTCATTCCTTTGTGCCTTGACCTCTAACACACTGCTTGGCACATAACAGGCAGTGACTAAGACTTCATGAATGAAAGCAGACATAGTAGAACTCGCTAACATAATCAAATAGTATTTATGAAGCTTCCACCTAAACTTGGCATTGTACAACACAGCATGAAAAGTTTAAAAGGCACAATGAGTTAAGATCACAAGCTAATATTGAGGAAACTAAAACAAACTAAAGACTAAAAAGCAGGAATATTATTAAATTTGTGCTTTGAATAAATGAGTGCACTGGAAAGGAAGAAAATTAACTCACACATGAAATAGAAGGGCAGAACTGGATAAAAAGTGTAGCACTTCACCTGCAAAGGGGAAGGACCATTATCATGGAAACCTGTCCTTTCTTTCTTCTTTGCTGTCATGTGAAATTCACAAGTGCCCACCATGGGCTGGACAGAGTGCCAATAAAAACAGGTCCAATGCAGTCCAGTGGAGCTTTTAGTGAAGATGTATTCCCATTTTTCTACCTTCTCCTTTGGTGAAAAAAGCTGCTTGCTGTTACAAATCTTGAAGGAATCATTAAGCATTGTCTATAACAAAAGAAAACTGAAGAAAATCCAAATGTCTAAAGCAAATGTCTAGGAATTGGTTAAATAAGTTGTGGCGTGTTTGCACAATGGAATAATATTCAGATATTTTAACTAATGCTTAAAATTAATACATACTGGAGGTGTTGAGATAATATTACAGCAGTATCCCATTTAATGTGTCTGTGATATCTATATTATATTTAGCCCTAACAAGAAAAATCTGTAAGAATATACACAAATGTATACATTTGTGTACAGTAGCATCTGGTTGGTGGACATAGAGTTTTGTTTGTAATAATTTCTCAATTACATTTTTTAATGATCTCCCATTAAATTCTTTTAATTTTCCTATGCATTTAGTTTTGCAATAGAGTTTATTAAAAAAGGAATTTCTAACTAAAAAAAAAACATGAGAGCTTTTCTCCATACTGGCTGCATGTGGCCAGTAGGAGATCACTGTTCTGTAGACAAACTTATTTAGATAAGTGGCCATCATTCAACAAATATTTATTGAGTACCTATTATGTGTTAGGCCTACTGCTAAATTTTGAGAATATAAGGGTGGTAAAATACAGTTCCTGACCTCAAGAAGTTCCCAGTGTGGAGAGGAGGAAGAAACTTGGAAAATGCAATGCTGTGTAGTAAGGCAAGAAACTACAGGAAGGAGCATAAAGGAGGGATACCTAACCCAGCCTGGGGGCGGGGGGGCCAGAGAGACTTCCCAGAGGAGCTGACAGTTGAGTCGAACCCAAAGATCAAAAGTCAGGGGATTCTTATTAACAACAACAACAACAAAATTAGCAAACACCTTCTTTTCTTCCATAGTTCATGAGAGCCAAAATGCATGAGGATGTGTACTGACTTTGGGGTTTCCTTTACGTGATCCCATTAACCCATACTCTCTGATGTCCTGAATTCACCAGTTTGGGTCCCTGAGGGGTCTCAAGTGGCTGGAAATTCTCCTGTGCTTGCAACAGCACCACCAACATTGAACTTTTAAGGCTCCTGTGACTGACCTTTAGCAGGTTTTGAGCATGTTCAACCACTAAATTCTTTCTGAAAGTCTAACCTAAATTGCTCTTACTATAGTAAGTTTGAGTTATTGACTATAACTCTGTCATCTGTGAAATATAAAAGATCTGTTTCCTCCATATACTTTCCCTTCTATTAATACAGTTTGCTTGTTTGTAAGAAGCCCCCTGGAGCTTTTCTTGAATCCTTGTGACTGTCACTCCTTTCACATTTCCTCATAGAACCGACTTCACATTGTTTTAACTAAGTTTCTTCTACCATCTTCAATAAATCCATAGCACTCTCAGGATACTAAAATCTAATCAAACCTGACATTTCAGTAGGGAGTTTAGCCTACCTAGACTAAGCAAAACAAAACACTGGAGCATCATGGCAGAGTGAGCTTCCCCAGTAATCTCTCCCCTCCAACATACAACAAAAAGGACATTCATACTCCAACAGAGGACACCCAAACACAACACAAAAAACATCGGAGAGACCCACACAGCCATATGACGGAGGGCAGAGAGGTTGGAGCCCCCATCGGAGGAGGTGGAATGGGGTAAGAGAAAACTTCGCTCCCTCCCCTAAAGACTGTGATCTGGGGCCACAGGAGGCCTCTGAGAGGGGAGGAATGGGGGGGGGGGGAATGTTCATTTGTGGGAACATCAAGGATGCCCTGTGGGCCCTTGCACCCTAGAGGGAAGCCCTCTACCAAGGTGAAAGCTTTCACAGGGGATGACATTATCAAGCCAACACCCCTGGAGAGCAGATAGTGAGGGCAGAGCAAGAAAACCCTGAAAGCATGCAGAAGAAAGTGACCCTCTCCCCACCCACCCAGCACTGGCTCCAGCACCTGGGATCTTGGCTAAAGACAGAGGGCTCAGAATACATGGCTCTTGACGCCCGCACCCAGTGGCAATAGGTGGTAACTGCAACCAAATAACACCAGGATGGGAGAAAACAGAGCCACTCCCTATAGCAATATCAAACATCATATTAGATCTCCAGACCAGAGAGAAAATGACAAGTACCCAGAAATGAGTCCTGAGGACACAGAAATATGCAATCTAAATGACAAAGAATTCAAAATAGCTATCATCAAAAAACTCAACGAGTCAAAAGAAAATATAGAGAAACAATTCAACAGGTTCTGGAGCTACTTCACAAAAGAGATTGAAATTATAAAGAAGAATCAGTCAGAAATATTAGAGATGAAAGACACAATGGAAGAAATAAAACAAAATATGAATTCCCTGAATGCTTGAGCAGACATCATAGAAGATCGTATCAGCATAATTGAAGACAGACATGTTGAAATGCTCCAGACAGAAGAGGAGAGAGAACTAAGACTAAGAAGAAATGAAGAAAGTTTCCAAGAAATATCCGACTCAATTAGGAAATGCAACATAAGCATTATAGGTATTCAAGAAGGCGAAGAGAAAGAGAATGGAGCAGAAAGCTTGTTCAAAGAAATAATAGCAGAGAACTTCCCAAACCTAGGGAAGGAGATGGAAATCCACGTGGAAGAAGCTATCAGATCTCCTAAATACAACAATGTAAAAAGACCTACTGCAAGGCATATAGTAGTGAAACTGGCAAAAGCAAACGACAGAAAAAGAATACTAAGGGAAGCAAGCCAGAAGAAAATAACCTAAAAGTAACCTCTATCAGACTTCCAGTAGATTTCTTTGCAGAACCCTTACAGGCTAGGAGATATTGGAATGACATATTCAAATCTTTGAAGGACAAAAACTTTCAGCCAAGAATACTCTATCCAGTGAAAACATCCTTCAGATGTGATGGAGAAATAAAAACTTTCCCAGACAAACATAAACTAAGAGAGTTCATAGCCACAAGACCACCCCCCCCCCCCAAGAAATCCTCAAGAAGGCCCTCATATCTGGAAAAAAAAAAGGGAGAAAGGGGTTACAAAGCACAGAGTAAGGAGATAAATAGCTAGACAGAATCAGAGCAGGATAACAAATACTCAAGTATAGCGTTAAAGACAAAGGGAAGGAAAACACCAAAAACAAAGATAATCTTGTCATTTTTTTTTTTTTTTTTTTTTTTTTAAAGATTTTATTTTTTCCTTTTTCTCCCCAAAGCCCCCCGGTACATAGTTGTGTATTCTTCGTTGTGGGTTCCTCTAGTTGTGGCATGTGGGACGCTGCCTCAGCGTGGTCTGATGAGCAGTGCCATGTCCGCGCCCAGGATTCGAACCGACGAAACACTGGGCCGCCTGCAGCAGAGCGCGCGAACTTAACCACTCGGCCACGGGGCCAGCCCCGATAATCTTGTCATTTTAACCGCAACTCATAACACAAGATGGAATAAGATGTAAGAAAAACAACTCAGGAGGGGAAGAGAAAAGGGGCTGAATCGGTTTAGTCTAAGGAGATAAGAGGCCATCAGAAAAGGGACTATCTTACACACGAGATTCTGAATACAAACCTCATGGCAACCACTAAACAAAAAAGCAGAAGAGAGACACAAATGATAAATAAGGAGAAAACAAAGAAACACAACATAAAAGACTACATAACTTGATTGGTAGACCAAAGTACAGAGGAGGAGAAACAAAGGAAGTGCAGGAGAACTGGAAAACGGGTGATAAAATGGCAGCATTAAGCCCTCATATATTGATAGTCACCCTAAATGTAAATGGATTGAACTCTCCAATAAAAAGACACAGAGTGGCAAGATGGATTAAAGAATAAGACCCAACAATGTGCTGCCTCCAGGAAACACATCTCTGCTCCAATGACAAACACAGGCTCAGACTGAAGGGATGGAAGATGATACTCCAAGCTAATGGCAAACAAAAGAAAGCAGGTGTTGCCATACTTATATCAGACAAAATAGACTTCAAGACAAGACAGGTAAAGAGAGACAAAGAGGAGCAGTATATATTGATCAAAGGGATAGTCCATCAAGAAGAAATAACACATAAATATCTATGCACCCAACACAGGAGCACCAAAACACATAAAGCAACTATTAACCAATCTAAAAGAAGATATTAATAATAACACAATAAGAGTAGGGGACCTCAACACTCTATTCACATCAATGGATAGATCATCCAGACAGAAAATCAACAAGGAAACAGTGGAATTAAATGAAAATCTAGACCAGTTGGACTTAATAGACATATATATATAGAACACTTCATCCAAAAACAGCAGAAGACACATTCTTCTCAAGTGCTCACAGAAGATTCTCAAGGATAGACCATATGTTTGGAAACAAGGCAAGCCTCAATAAATTCAAGAAGATTGAAATAATAACTAGCATCTTTTCTAATCACAATGATATAAAGCTAGAAATTAATTATAAGAAAAAAGCTGAGAAAGGGACAAAGATATGGAGACTAAACAACATGCTATTGAACAAGCAATGGATCATTGAAGAAATCAAAGGAGAAATCAAAAAATATCTGGAGACAAATGAAAATGAAAACATACCTTACCAACTCATATGGGATGCAGCAAAAGCCATATTAAGAGGGAAATTCATTGCAATACAGGCTCAACTTAACAAACAAGAAAAATCCCAAATAAGCAATCTCAAACTACACCTAATTGAACTACAAAAAGAAGAACAAGCAAAGCTCAAAGTCAGCAGAAGGAGAGAAATAATAAAAATCAGAGCAGAAATAAATGCTATTGGAACCAAAAATACAGTAGAAAGGATCAATGAAACAAACAGCTGTTTCTTTGAGAAGATAAATAAAATCGAGAAACCCCTAGGCAGACTTACAAAGAAAAGATGAGAGAAAGCTCAGGTAAGTAAAATTAGAAATGAAAGAGGAGAAACAACAACGGATACCACAGAAATGCAATGGTTTATAAGAGAATACTATGAAGAACCATATGCCAACAAAATGGACAATCCAGAGGAAATGGATAAATTCTTAGACTCTTACAACCTCCCAAAGCTGAATCAAGAAGAAATAGAGAAAACTGGACAGCCACATGCAAAAGAAAGTAGACTGTAATCTCATGCCATACACAAAACTAAACTCAAAATGGATCAAAGACTTCAAGATATGTCCTAAAACCATAAAACTCTTGGAAGATAATATAGGTAGTACACTCTTTGACATTGAACTTAAAAGGATCCTTTCGAATACCATGTCTTGTCAGACAAGGGAAACAAAGGAAAAAATGAACAAGTGGGACTTCATCAGACTAAAGAGCTTCTGCAAGGCAAAAGAAACTAGGATCAAAACAAAAAAGACAGCTCACCAATTGGGAGAAAATATTTTCAAATCATATATCTGATAAGGGGTTAATCTCCATTATAAATAAGAAACTCACACAACTGAACAACAAATAAACAAACAGCCCAATCAAAAAATGGGCAGAGGATATGAACAGACAATTTTCCAAAGAAGATATACAGATGGCCAATAAACATATGAAAAGATGTTCAACGTCACTAATCATCAGGGAAATGCAAATCAAAACTACACTAAGATATTACCTTACACCTGTTAAAATAGCTATAGTCACTAAGACTAAAAATAACAAATGTTGGAGAAGGTGTGAAGAAAAGGGAACCCTCATACACTGCTGGTGGGAATTCAAACTGGTGCAGCCACTATGGAAAACAGCATGGAGACTCCTCAAAAAACTAAAAATAGAAATACCACATTACTCAGCTATCCCACCACTGGGTATCTACCCAAACAACTTGAAATCAATAATCCAAACTAACATATGTACCCCTGTGTTCATTGCAGCACTGTTCACAATAGCCAAGACTTAGAAACAATTCAAGCGCCCACCGACTGATGATTGGATAAAGATGTGGTATATATATATATATATACACACACATATATATACAATGGAATACTACTCAGCCATAAAAAGGACAAAATCATCCCATTTGCAACAGTGCGGAAGGACCTGGAGGGAATTAGGCTAAGCAAAATACTCCAGACTGAGAAAGACAAACTCCAGGTGATTTCACTCACATGTGGAATAGAAACAAGCACATGGACAAAGAAAACAGTTCAGTGGTTACCAGGGGAAGGGGGGTTGGGGGGTGGGCACAGGGGGTAAAGGGGAGAACTTACGTGGTGACAGACAAGAAGTAATTTACAACTGAAATTTCACAATGATGTATAAACTATTATGAACTCAAATTAAAAAAAACACTGCATTCCGGCTCTTCCATGTAACGCTTCTATTTAATATAATGAGGTCTTGCAGAGCAAAGTCTCCTCCATTGCTTAGTCACATTCAATTGCAGTCCAACACGAATTTTGCTTCTGTACTTGTGTCTACTCAGTTACACCCCCATCTTATGTGAAACAACTTTTTTTAGCTACCTTCCTAGCTATGAATACAAGGGCATATTTTAAAAAAATTTTAGGCATAATTTACATGGAGTAGAATGCATGGTTCTTAAGCGTACAATGAGGTGAATTTTGATAAATATATACATCGACATAACCAATATCCCAATCCAGATAAGAAGGTTCCTAGCACCCCAGAAAGTTCTCTTGTGTCCTCTTCTAACCAATTTTCACTGTTGACGTTTCTATCGCCACAGATTAGTTTTGTGTGTTCTAAAACATCACATGAATGAGAGCATACTCCTTCTTGTATGGCATCTTTTGCTTAACATAATATTTTTGTGATTCATCCATGTTGTCGTATATACCAGTAGTTCATTCCGTTTATTGCTGAGTAATATTCCATTATATGAATACACCACCATTTGTTTATTCATTTCCCTATTTATGGATGTTTGGGTAGTTCCCAGGTTTTGGCTATTATGAATAAAGCTGCTAGGTACATTGTTATTCAACTCAAATGTCTCGTGGACACGGTCTTTTCCTCTAAGATAAAGACCTAGGAGTGGAATTGGTGGGTCCTAGGTTCAATGTATGTTTAACCATATAAGAAACTGCCAATAAATTTTCAAAACTGGTTGTATCAGTTTACACTCCCAACAGCAAGGTGTGTGAGTTTGAGCTGCTCCACATTCTCACCACTTGGAAACTGTCAGTATTATTAATCTCAGCCATTCCAATGAATCTGAAGTAGTATTTGGTGTTGATTTGTATTATCCATGATAACTAATGATGTTGACCATCTTTCTATGTGCTTATTGATCATTCATGTCTTTTTTTGTGAACTGTCAATTCAAGATTTTTGCCCACTTTTATAAATTAGGTTGGGTTTTTTCTTATTTATTTGGAAGGTTTCTTTATTTATTCTGGATAAAGTCATTTTTTGGATATACATATTGTGAATATTTTCTACCAGTCTGTGGCTTGCCATCCATTTTATTCATGATGTCTTTTGAAATGAAAAAGTTTTGATTTTTCTGAAAGTCTAACCTAAATTGCTCTTACTATAATAAATTTGAGTTATTGGATATAATTCTGTCATCTTTCTCTTTCTCTGATGCTCAGTGCTTTCTGTGTCTTAAGAAATTTTTTGCCTACTCAAAGGTCACAAAATTTTCTTATAGAAGTTTTGCAGTTTTAGCTTTTATATCTAAGGGCTATTATTCCTCTCAAATGAATTTTTTGGGTGTAGTATGAAGTACGGGTGCAGGTTCATTAGTTCATTTTTTGTTCATACATCTATCCAGCCATTTCAGTACCATTTCATTTGTTGCAGCCATTTCATTTGTTGCAAAGACTTTTCTTGCCTCATTTAATTGCCTTGACACGTTTGTTGTAAAGCAATTGACTACATAAGTGTGGGCCAATTTCTGGACTCTATATTGTATTCCATTGATCTGTTTTTCTATCTTTACACCGAAACCATATCATCTTGATTACTGTAGCTTCATAGTAAGTCTTAAAATCAAGTCATGTGGGTCCAATTTTGTTCTTCTTTTTCAAGATTATTTTGGCTACATCTTTAAAATTATACACTAACACTAATAAATATAATTTTCAAAAAAAGTCAATTCTATTAAATGAACAATTTAAAGATAGTTCTTTTGAGCTAAAAACAATAACCAACACAATCCCTCTTTGTCCTGAGGGTCTTGCCAAGTCTATTTAAATAGATTAGCAGCCTTATATCCTACATTGTCATTTGTACATAAAATCACTCAGGAATATGTGTGAACATGACAAAGTTTGATTCAAAGTTTAGAATTTTATTAAAAACTTTTTTTAATAAAAAACTGTGATGAGAGCGCTACATGTTAATGCTACATACTATTCCTGAGAGACGCATTTTACAGCTCTTCCTAATGACACACTTATTTTTGAGGCCATGGTCAACATCTTTTTATGTAATACAAGGTTATATATTTGCAAAAGTTAAAAAATGCTTAAAAATTACAAAATGGGATGAGTCAATATACAATTTAAAAATACAATAACAAAATGTAAGGAAAGAATCTTATTTTCTTTAACATGCCTCAAGAAAAGTATAGTAAGGAGTGATAATCTGGATGGTGAGAAAGAGGCTATGCTACCAATAAAAATCCGCCTATATGGCTGATTGACCTGGGAAAACTGAATGCCTTTTCTTCCTCTTCCCCACAAGTACAACACAACAGCATCCATGAAAGATTTCTCCCAAAAAGTGTTTTCCCTCCAACCCCTCTCCCACTGGGGACATGAATGTTCTGGCAAGTCTGTCAAAGTATCTTTTGCAAACATGAGAGGCCCAGGATGTCCATCTTCTATGAAGTACAAAATACTTCACTTGTAGTTGGTTTTAATCAAAAGAAGGGAGTAGAGTGTAGCACTTAATAAGCTTTAGAGCCTGACTCACTCTCAATTCTGTCACTTAACTGTGTAACATTGAGTAAATTACTTAATCTTTTTGAACGCCTTTCCTCTCAAGGTTGTTGAGAGGATTACATTAAATAAGGTGTACTTGGCCAATGCCTTTAACTCTGTTAGTTATAAGTAAGTCATTACTGCTGGTTTCTTTTTTAGATTTTTCCCAAAGTAGGTGAAGCAAATACTTATAAAACAAATATGTCAAAATAAGCACATAGCTTACAAATTCAGTGCACTTACCATTACTTAATAACCATAATCTTCATCACATCCCTGAATGCTGGGAGTATGATGAAACAGTGGAAAAGGCATATTAGACTGGGAGCTGGGGGCCTGGATTCTAGTCTTGGCTCTGCCTCTATGTGACCATGTGATCTTCAGCAAAATGTTTACCCCCGGAGGCTCTAGATTCCTTATCTGTAAAATGAGGAAATTGTTTTAAGAGTATCTCTAAGATGTTTTCTCAAATCTATGATTTTGAGATTGGACTAAGAAATACAATTGCCACTCTGCTCAGATCTAACCAGTCAAATATTTAGGATAAAACGTTTCACATCTCCTCACTCCACTCTAACACTTAGGGAAGATGCCAAAGCTATGGCAAAGCAGGTGCCTGAGTCGTTCAGAAAGCTGTTGCAGAAGAACTCTTACTAGCTATAAGATGTTATGCTTAATATGGCAGAAACAAACGTCTCTAAACAGGTAATTGGAGAGCCACTTGGACTGATAGAAAGACGTGGTCTCCGACGCTTCTCAGGTTGGTCTCCCACCATACACCTTCATCATTTGGCCTAAATAAGTTTCCTAACAAATTATCACGTGAAAACTTTCTTCACTAATCTCAGTTATAACGTCTACAACTTAGTGGTTCGTATGGTGTAGAACAATCTCAATATTAAAGTTCAAATCCTGAGTGTATTGGACAAGAAAGTCTCCTCATCTTTCTGTATTCTCAGTTGAAGAGAATACTGCCTGCATTTTATTGATTCTGAGATGCATATATTTTTCAACTTTTAAGATCTTGAAATTGGATGCATCTAATAGTCAGTGTGTGGAAAGCATTATGTCATAATTTGATTAGCAACACTTTTTCTTTCTTAGTAAAATTAATGGTGAGTCTTAAAAGCAATGGAATGTTAGATTCAGTTAAATATCGTAAAATGCTGCCAACCTAATACAGGACTTTTGTAAGGCTCCAGTGAAAAAACGGTCTTCAAAAACTCTTGTCAATTGTAAATAGGAGAATGGACTGAATGTTGTCTAAGGTTTTTAGTCTCTAATGTCTTTAGAAATCTTATATAAACACAAGATCTTATTATTAAATTGATTTCCCTATGCAAAATGAGGAAATGTGCTAACACAAGCTAAGATAAAACCATACTGGCTGCTATGATTTCCTCATTGGCCAAAGAAATCAAATATTGAAATATATAGATTCTTTCTATCAATCTTTCCCAAACTGTTTACATTCTCAAAGATAAGTGAATATTAAAAAGAAAAATTTTAAAAACTTAAAATGGGTTATAATTTCAATCAATGTATGTATATAAAACAAATATTTATTTGTAAAAATATTTGCAGCAAAAATAGTTAAACTTATGTATGCAAGCGCATTTGTCCTTGTCTAACAAGCCACCTTTTCAAGCTATAGACTTAATCTAGTAATATTGTCACACACAATTGAAACATTTCCAGCATCTTCTATGTATCACTTAAAAAATTAATCTTTTTTTCTTTTTTTGGCGAGGAAGATTGGCCCTGAGCTAACATCTGTGCCAATCTTCCTCTATTTTACATGTGGGATGCTGCCACAGCACGTCTTGATGAGTGATGTGTTGGTCCACACGTTGGGCCACTGAAGCGGAGCACATAAACTTAACCACTATGTCGCTGGGCTGGCCCAAGAAATTAATCTTTTTCTAAATATTAAAGTTCAAGGTCGGGGGAAGGTGAAATAGGTAAAGGGAGTCAATTATAAGCTGGCAGATGAAGACTGCACTTTTGGTGGTGAGCACGTTGTAGTATATACAGATGTAAAATTATAATTTTGTACACCTGACACCTATACAACATTATAAACCAATGTTACTTCAATAAAAAAAATTAAAGCTCTTTTGCAACTAATTTTTTCTCATTATAAAGGGTAATACTTGCTCCTTGTAGAGAATTTGGAAAATGCAAAAATGAAGAAATAGGGAAATTTAAGTCCCACCATCCTGAGATCATCATCATTAAGATTTGGTGTATTTTTTCAGTCTTTTACATAGTACTATATACATTAGTGTAAAATTGGAATCAGAGTATTGGTACACACGCACACATATATAAAGCATATATCACTATTTTTTCACCTATGCTCATTTTAACATGACCATTTGCATATCAATAAATAGTCTTCAAGAAAATCTTTGTGAAGTAGATTGGAACAATTTGAAAAAACAAAAATTGGATTCATACCGGACTCTTTACACAGTGGTTCTTCACTCTGGTTGTCCGTCACAGATCACCACAGAAATTCTAAAAGATCCCGTGGCCAGACTCCATTCAGAGATTCGAAATCAATTACACTGGTATGGGATCCAAGCATGAATTTTTTTCCTCATGTAATTCTAATGAATAGCTCTGGATGAGAACTATTGTTTTACATCAAAGTGAATCCCAAATAGATTTAAAAATTGATTGGAAAAAGAGAGAGATTTGCAAATCATATACTGAGAAGAGGTTAATCTCTAAAATATAAAAAGACCTCATACAACTCAACAACAAAAAAACAAGCAACCCAACTGAAAAATGGGGAGAGCATCTGAGCAGACATTTCTCCAAAGAAGATATACAGGTGGCCAACAGGCACGTGAAAAGACATTCAACATCACTAATTATCAGGGAAATGCAAGTCAAAACCACAATGTGATATCACCTTATGCCCATCAGAATGGCTATTATTAAAAAGACAAGAAATAAGTGTTGGAGAGGATGTGGAGAAAAGAGAACCCTGGTATATTGCTGGTGGGAATGTAAACTGTGCAGCCTCTACGTAAAAGAGTACAGAGATTCCTTGAAAAATTAAAAATAGAAATAACATATTATCCAGCTATTCCACTTCTGGGTATTTATCCAAAGAACACAAAACACTAATTTGGGAAAGATATATGCACCCGTTTCTTCACTGTAGCATTATTCACAATAGCCAACACTTGGAAACAATTGAAGTGCCCGTCATCAGATGAATGGATAAAGAAGATGTGGTATATATACACAATGGAATACTACTCCCCATAAAAAAGATGAAATCTTGACATTTGAGACAACATGGATGGACCTTGAGGGTATTATGTTGAGTGAAATAAGTCATACGGAGAAAGCCAAATATTGTTTTATTTCACTCATATCACAACAACAAACAAACACATGGATACAGAGAACAGATTGGCGGTTACCAGAGGGGAAGGAGATGAGGGAAGGGCGAAATGAATAACGCGGCACATTTATGGTGATGGATGGCAACTAGACTTTTGGTTTGTGAATACAATGTAGTCTACACAGAAGTTGAAATATAATGATGTACACCTGAAATTTATATACTGTTATAAACCAATATTACCTTAATAAAAAAAAGAAACCATGATATTAGTGAATAAAAATATAACTGTATATGTAATCTTAGGGTACTAAAGAACACTAAAGGCAGAAACACCAAAGGAAAATATTCATATATTTTACTACACGAAAACTTTAAATTTCTCGATGTCAAAAAAAAAATCACAAACAAAACTGAAATAGGAATCACAAATGAGGAAAAATATTTCCAATATACATTATAGGCAAGCTCTTAGAAAGTATAAAGGAAAAGACGAAGAACGAAATAGAAAAGGTTAGGTATAGGTAAATCACCCAGAGAAAAAGTCACTATATATGGAAATAAAAAGCATTTCCTTTTTAAATGAAACACAAGCTGCTCTTCACTTCCGAATACATTCTTCCTTTCCTGACTCCTCCCCTGCCACTCATAACTCAGGCGCTATACAGTAGCAATTACATTTTCACCCTGAAGCTTTATCTCATTAAAAAAAAATCAAACTCTAAGCAAATATATTAAAACTAAAATATGAATACATAAAGAGGAAAGTCGCACTGACACATAAAGCTCTCATAAAATCAGATGCAAAGGAATGTAGCGCCACTTTATTACTGCCTGAGTCCAGCTCTGCACCGGTTCAACTTGCAATAAAAGGAAGTCTTTTCAATCCACTGGAGTGACTTTACCCTTCTTAGAATGCATGCTCATTATTTTCTGATTACTCCTCTACATAAAACATACCATTTTGCACCTTGGTTTCCACACCCCTCGTACAGTATTCATATTTTATCTCTAAAGATTGCAATAAATCACTTCAAACACAATAACCCATTTAAGAATGGATTTTACAGGCAAAAAGTCACACCTTTAGTGACGGGATCGCAATCATCAGATGGTCCAATTCTCCTCAAGCACATATTTATACGGTGTGTACACAAATGATGCAGTCAGATAGGAGAGGCTATTACAGGCTGAATGAGTCAACTCAACCCAATGTGTGCTTCCTGGTGTCAGGACGTATCCATAGGAACCCTGTGAAATGTTTTGTTTTATTAATTTGGCTCCTTTCTATTTTTCACTAGTGCCAACACTTTCAAGATAATGCAGTTTAGACATGTCACAGCTGTTGAAACTCAGCATAAGCTTGAGCTGACAGTGGTGTATCATCAAGAACCAGAAACACCAAAACAACATTATGATAAAGAGTAGAAGTATGAAAAACAAGAAGACAAAGGGCAGGAAATATTGCCTTACCGACTTCAAGCAGAGCCCTGCGGGAGAACATCTGGTTCAAAACAAACAGTGATTCTTTCCACAGAGTGAAGGGGTCATACTGGATGGAGCAAGGAGTGGCCAGATGTGAGAGATGGGTTCCTGGAAGCTGAAGAGCAGGGAGTGAAACCTTGATGTCTGTAAGGGAATTTATATTCAACAAGGTGAGAGATCTGTGATCTTGAAACCTAGATAGAAGCTGTATTATTTGGAATTTTTGCTATCGTGTTTAAAGCCTGACCTTACTATGCCAGGAATGCTTTCCATCTTGAATTCTCAGGTTAGCTTTACGAAGCACTCAACATGCTGTGAGGAACAATCAAAAATAGAATTTACAGGGGTTTAAAAGGACTGTTTGGAAACATTAAACTTGAACAACTATTGAATATCATTATTCCTATAAAACCTCATGTCTTACAAAAGGAAATAAAGAAGATTACAGTTTACTAATTTGATGAGGAACTCCAGTCATAGCAATTGGTATATCTGGGAAGAAACCACTTTCCACTTAAAAAAGTCCACCCCCCGCCCCCGAAAAAAACCCTTTTAGAACTCTAAGTTCTAAGTCAGTCTTAAAAACTAATCTTCCAAAAGAGCTATAAGGCTCACAAGCTAGGCAAGAGATTTAAAAGTTTACTTTGTGTGGGTGTAAATTGGAATGTAGTCGTGTGTGAATTAGACAGAATCTTGAACATATTCCAATCAGACCTACTTTTGGTTCTAACCACATATGTATGATTATTTAAAACAAACACTTTCATCTCAGGGACATTTAAATATTATCTCCATGGATGAGTAGATTAGGAAGAACCTCAGGTTCACTGAAAGTTTTGCACACAACCTTCAGGTCTATAAATAAAGAGCACTGTACTGAGTGGGCACAAGTACCACACACAATCTTTACAACAATCCCATGAGTTTGTAATAAGAGAAGCCATTTCTCACATCTCACTCCTCACTCTACTCAGTAAGACTCCTTCTCTGTGCAAAGGAGTCACTGTTTGCTCCCAAAACCAATTACATAAGAGAAAATCATTGAAAAATGGTAGAGCCAGGATTTGAAATCCAACTGTCTTTCCAAAAGTCCATGCTCTTTCCAGTAGATCATAATGCCTTCTAAATATGAAAGATTTCAGCACCTTTTAAACCCAGTCAGCTATACTCTAAAGCATCTAGTGGCAATAAATATGAAATATAAGTGAAGCACAAAGCAAAAATTCAAAATAATACAACTGATTTTAAATTCACTTTTTAGAACAAACACATATGAGTCTTGTCCTTAAAGACAACCTCGAGGAATGAGAGAATCTGAAATATTTTCATGCTTCCAACAGTCTAAAGTTTATACCCTATTAAATATCCCATACTTTAAAAAAATCTCATCCATTTTGGATGGTAAAACTTTCAAAAATATATTGAATGATGGTTCTACATCAGGAAATTTATTAATAGTACTCATATTAACAGAACAAAAGGGAAAAATCATATCATCATATTCTTGGATGTTGAAAGGCATTGGACAATATCCAACATCCATTTAAAAAAATTATTTTATGCTTTAAATTATGATGGTAAAATTGACTTTTTTCATGTGCAGTTCTTTGAATTTTAACACATGTATAAATTGCTGTAACCACAACCACAATCAGGATACAAAGTTCCATCACCCTCAAAAAACTCCTTGGTGTTACCCCTTCATTGTCATACCTTCCTCCCACCTGTAACTCCTGGCAACCATTGATCTTTTTTCTATCACTACAGTTTTGTCTATTTGAAAATACCATCTAAATGGAATCATACAGTATATGACCTTTTAAGACTGCCTTTTTGTATTTAGCATAATGTCTTTGACTCATCCAAGTTGTGTGAATCAATAATTCATTTCTTTTTATTACCGATACTATTCCTTTGTATAAATATATCACACTTTGTCAATCTAGGACATCTGGTTGTTCCCAGTTTTTCTCGATTGTCAATAGAGCTGTTATAAATATTTGTTTACAGATTTTTGTTTGAACATAAGTTTTCTCTTCTCTAGGGTTAATACTCAGAAGTGGGATTGCTGGGTCATATGATAATTTATTTAACTTTATAAGCAACTACAAACTGTTTTCCGGAATGGCCGTACCATTTGGCATCCCCACCAGCAATGTGGGAGAGTTTCAGTCGCTCTACATCTTTGGCAGGACTTGGTATTTTCAGTATTTTTATTTTAGCCATTCTAATAGGTATGTAGTGGTACCTCAGCATGATTTTAACTTAGATTTTCCTAACAGCTAATTATTGAACACCTCTTGGGGCCGGCCCTGTGGCCAAGTGGTTAAGTTGCCATGCTCCACTTCGGGGGCCCAGGGCTTTGCTGGTTCAGATCCTGTCCATGGACATGGCGCCTCTTGTCAGGCCACGCTGAGGCAGCGTCCCACATGCCACAACTAAAATATTCAACTATGTACTGGGGGGAATTGGGGGAGAAAAAGAAGAAAAAAAAGATTGGCAACAGTTGCTAGCTCAGGTGCCAATCTTTAAAAAAGAAAAAATGAACACCTCTTCGTGTGCTAATTTGTCTTCTGTATATTCTCTTTGGTGAAGTACCTATTCAAGACTTTGGTCCATTTTTTCTGTTGGGTTGTCTTCTCACTATAGGGCTTTAAGAGTTCTTTATACATTCTTTATATAAAGTCCTTTATTGAATAAGTGATTTACAAATATCTACTTCCAGACTGTAGTTTGTCCATTCATTCTCTCTTTTTTTTTTTTATTTGAGCAAGATTAGCCCTGAGCTAACATCTGCTGCCAATCCTCCTCTTTTTGCTGAGGAAGATTGGCCCTGAGCTAACTAACATCCATGCCCATCTTCCTCTACTCTATATGTGAGACGCCTGCCACAGCATGGCTTGACAAGTGGCACCATGTCTGCACCTGGGATCCAAACTGGTGAACCCCAGGCTGCCAAAGCGGGACGTGTGCACTTAACCACTGCACCACCTGGCTGGCCCTGTCCATTCATTCTCTTCACAGTGTCTTGCAGAGAATAGTTTTTAATTCTAATGAAGTTAAATTTATCAAGATTTTCCTTTGTGGTTTGTGCTTTTGGCGCTAAGAACTCTTTGCCTGACCTTAAGTCACGAAGATTTCATCCTCTGTATTCTAAAAGTTTTATGTTTTACACTTAAATCTATGATTCATGTTGAGTTAATTTCTGTATAAGGTATGAGGTTTAGGTTGCAATTCATTTATTTTGCATATGGATGTCCAATAGTTTCAACCCTGTTTGTCAAAAAGACATTCTTTTCTCCGCTGAATTGCCTTTGCGCTTTCCTCTCCCTCCTCTTATATTTTTCTGGAAGAGATCGTATAGAATTGGTGTTATTTCTTCTTTAAATGTTTGGTAGAACTCACTAGTGAAACCATCTGGGCTTGGAGATTTCTATTTTAGAAGGCTTTTAAACAAGAATTCTTTAGTTACAGGACTATTTTGGATATTTAGTTCATCTTGAGTGGGTTTTGGTAGTGTGTGGTATTGGAAGGAGCGATCCACCACGGGTTCTATGCATCCCTACCTACTCCTCCTGGGTCTGCCAAGAATGCAAGGCTCTAATCACTTTTTATCTGGGGCCTTGCTCAAGGCCGTGTTTGCAGAGAGTAGGATGAGGTAATGTCTCCCACTCACCACAGAGCCAGTTATAAAAGAGAGAAATTCACCAAGTTCCATATTCCTTGGGGAATATATGAATCCATTGCATGTATAATATCCATCTAGTCCCACTTGCATTGGCTCCATAGACTTAGAAGATATGTGTAATCAATGCAAACAACATGAAGCTCATGATGTTTGCTGTTCTATGAGTAATAACGTCCTTCATCTCCGACCTAGGAGTCTCATGTGCTCTGCAGCCTCCATGAAGCGGTAACAGTAACTAACAGGTTAACAGTAGCTAACAGGTTAACTAGTAGCTTGTAAGTAGTCATAGTCTTTGACATACACTTTCCATGGAATTGATTATTTAATCTAAATTGTCATATTTATGTTAGTAGAAGTGTATTTGTTTGTTTTGCAGTATTTCTTTACTGTCCTGTTAGTGTCTGCAGAATCTGATATCTCCTCTTTCATTCCTGATATTGGTAGTTTTTGTCATTCATTTTTTCTTTGTCAATTTTGCTGGAGGTTTATTGATTTTATTGATATTTTCAAAGAACCAGATTTGGTTTCATTGATTTTTTTCCATGGTTTTTCTGTGATCAAGTTCATTGATATCTGCTTTCATCTTTATTATTTCCTTCCTTCTGCTGCTTTTGGGTTATTTTTCACTTCTTTTTTATTTTCTTAAGTTGGAAGCTTAGATTATTTATTTAAAACTTTTCTATATAAGAATTTAATGCTACAAATTTCCTCCTAAGAAATATTTTAGCTACTTTATATTTTGATATGCTGTATTTTCATTTTCAGTCATTTCAAAATATATTTGGTAAGCCCTGGTTAATTTAAAAGTGTTTGGTTTTCAAGTGTTTCTAGACTTTTCAGTTATCTTTCTGTGACTGATTATGGTCAGAGAGCATATTTTGTACAATTTCAATTCTTTTATATTTGTTATGGTTTATGACCCAGGATATGGTCGATCTTGATGAATGGTCCATATACACCTAAAAAGAATGTATACACTGCTACTGTTGGGTTGAATGATCTATAAATGCCAACCAGATCCAGTTGATCAATGTGATTGTTCAGTTCTTCATTCTAGCTGATTTTCTACTCATTCTATTGATGACTGAGAGAAGAATATTGAAGTCTCCAACTATAATTATGGGTTTGTCTATTTCTTCTTTCAGTTCTGTCAGTTTTTGCTGTATATATTTTGAAGATCTGCTGTTGGGTGTATACATTTAGGATTGTAAGTTCTTGTTGGTGAATTGATCCTTTTATTTTTTCATCGTTTTTTTATCCCTGGTAGTTTTTGTTACTTTGAAGTCTACTTTGATATTAATAAAGTCATTCAACTTTCATTTGATTATTGTTTGTATATCTTTTCCCATAACTTCATTTTAACTTACCTATATCATTATATTTGAAGTGACTTTCTTGTAGAAAGCATATAGTTTGGACATTAAAAGAAAATCTATTCTGACAATCTTTGTCTTTTAATTGGCATATTTAGAACTTTTACATTTAATGTAATTATTGATGTGTTTGGATTTAAGTCTATAATTTTATTGTACATTTTCGACTACTTTTTCTGTTTCTTTCTGTTTTCAATTCCTCTGTTCCCCCTTTCCTCTCTTCTTTGGGGGTATTTGAACATTTTTTTAGTATTCCATTTTAGTTTTCCTATTGTATTTTTGGTAAAATATTTGTATAGTTTTTTTAAAACTATTTCTCTAGGCATTACAATATACATATTTAACTTGTCAAAGTCTACCTGGAACCACTTCATGTGGAATGTAGAAATCTTACTGCCATGTTACCAAAACTAATTAAGACTGTTCTGGAGATACCAGCAATAAGGGGGTAAAAATGAGAGGTAAAAAAGGGACAGGAGAGAATAAAAATGATCATTATATACAGATGACATGATTGCTTACCTATAAAATACAAGAAAACCAACTAGAAAATTATTCCAACTGTTAGAATTCAGTTAGGTGATGGGGAGAAAAATTAAAATACAGAAATCAACAGTCCTCATATGTAAAACAACAGCCACATGCTAAGATATAATGAAAGAAAACATTAAACTATCCAGGGGTATCAAGAAATGTACAAGATCCATATAAAGAAGTCCTTAAAAAGTGATTGATGAATATGTGCTTGCATTTAGGAAAGAGAAAGGTACTTAATATCATTTCTTGTATCACTATGGAAGCAACCAAAGGTTCAGACAGTTGATAATATGCTTGGCTAAGGAACCAAAAGGATGAGCTACCATCTGTGGGATTAACATCCAACATCTCCCTACATTGATAGGAAATTTAATTCATCCCACTAAAAATAGTAAACAGGATTTGTTTTTCTTTTGAAGTCAGAAAAATTGATTCTAAATTTCATATGAAAAAGTTGGCAGGAATAATCAGAAAAATTATGAAAAAGAAGAACACTAACAGGAAAATCTCCCTACCAGACCAAGGCATATTTTAAAGCTATAATAATTAAAACAGTGTGGTACTATATCATGAATCAACAGTTCATTGGAACAGGCTTAAAAGTCCAGAAATAGATTAGTAACAAATCAGTAAATAAGAGGTAGGTTACACAACATGTGATATTGTAATAAGTAGACGACCACCTGAAAAAAATTAAGTTGGATCCCTAGTTCATATTTTACAGTGAAATAAATTCCAAGTGGATCAAAACTTTACACATAAAAAATAAAACATAAAACTACTAGAAGAAAATATGGTGGATTTAAACATAATCTCAAAGAGGTAAGGCTATTCTACCTGTGACACAGGTAGAACACAAAAGCCATTAAAAAATACTGATAATTCCACTTGTATTAAAAAAAAATCTACAAACACACCTGAGCTTCGGTATCTGCAGTTTTTGTTGGAGTTTCATTTTAGACGTGATTGATTGAATCATTGGCCACAAGGTTGAACTTAATCCCCAGCCCCTCTTCCCTCCCAGGTCAGGCTGATATCACTGTGACTTAAAGCCTCAATCCTCTACTCACATGGTTTGTCTTTCTGGTGTGGCCAGCCCTCAGCCCTCATCCTGAGTCACCTGCAGTGGGGGAGGGGGGCCGGGGGCTGACAGAAGGGGGATGTTGAGAGGAGGGGAAAAGGGCCAGGCAAACTTTTTATTTCAAGGATTTAGGGGCTACCTGTAATGTAAACGCCTGGAAACCAACAATGTCCAGTAACAGAGGACTGATTTTAAAAAAATTAAAATAATCCATATAATGGAGTTCTATGCAATTGATGAATGGGACAACTCTGTAGGTAGAACACAGAATAAACTGCTGAATGTACAAAATAATCTGTATAGTGTGCTATAATCTGTATCTCATATCTATGTATATTTGTATATCCATGGAGCCACCTCTAGAAAACTAAACAAGAAATTGGTAACAGAGGTTCGATCAAGGGAAAGGAAACAAGTGGCTGGGAGTGGGACTGACTTTTTCACCCTTCTCAACCTTCTGATTTTTGTATAATGTGCACATGTTACCTGTTTAACAAATAAAATACTACAATGTATTTGCACATTTCTCTGAGGATACCGAACATAATTTATAATTTAATCTTTTGATTACTAAGGGCAGTTGTCATGAATCACATTGAACAAGAAAGCTCTAGGGGCGGGCCCGGTGGCACAGCAGTTAAGTGTGCACATTCTGCTTCTTGGTGGCCCGGGGTTTGCCTGTTTGGATCCAGGTGCAGACATGGCACTGCTTGGCAAAAGCCATGCTGTGGTAGGTGTCCCACATATAAAGTAGAGGAAGATGGGCATGGATGCTAGCTCAGGGCCAGTCTTCCTCAGCAAAAAGAGGAGGATTGGCAGTAGTTAGCTCAGGGCTAATCTTCCTCAAAAAAAAAAAAAAAAAAAAAAGCTCTGAGTCTATTGGGACCACAGGGCTGTTTTCACCCACACTGAATGACCCCAAGCTGCTATGATTTGAGTGTTGTCATTTTTAGTTCTTCTGTCTGCTCCCAGCTGCTTCTGACTACCCTCAACATTCCTTCCCCTAGCTGACTCAAACTTCTTTTAAATTGGTGCTTTTAGCTGTGGTGGGCTAAGAAATCAGACACGCGGTCCTAATACTGAACTATATAAAACAGAAGGAAACTGCCTCTCTGACAACTAGAGGAATCCTCTCATAATTGGTGAGTTTTAGAGGTTAGACTTTATAACAACTACTCAAGATATTTATACATTCTCAGTTCCATAATTGAACAAAGAACAGGCAAAGCATTATTGAAGTCACTGCGAGAGGTTCTACTATTTAATTAATGTTATATTGCTAAGCACATGGCTGGAACTCTTTTTTCAGAATTGCTTTCGCTCGTTCATTCAAAAATATTTTTGAGCATCTAATATGCACCAGGGAACGTTCTAGGTGCTGGGAATACGGCAGTGAACAATACAGACAATGGCCAAACAGCCCTAGAATTTACATTCTCACTGGGGAGAGAGGCAATGGGCAAAGATAAAGCAGTACGTACTATAAAGAGAAAATGGATAATGTGATAGAACGATTAGGATGGGGGAGCAGCATTAGACAGCATGGCTTAATAGTCAGCATCTGATCAGAAAAGGAGAAGCAGTAGGATTTAACACACACACACATCTTTAACATATAAAATAAGGGATTTCTTGTAGGGATTATAGGAGGCTGTTCCTTTTGTGTCTGGCATGTGGGAAGGGAAGACGGATGTGATGTGGGGGAAGCAAGGACACACTGGAGGCTGCCAGGATGAGCAGAACCCATGGAGCTGAGTGGAACTCGTGAGGATGGACTGGAACCCATGCCAGTCTCTCACTGCCTTCAAGCCTCCATCCTCAATGATGGGACTTTCCTGCAGAACCTGGCACCCTTCATCATGGAATAATACAGACACACCTGGCCCGGGAGTCAGAGAAGCTAAAGGAGGTGATCCAGCAGGAGCTGGCGTTCCTGTGGGCCTGGTCGTTGGCCCACAGACCAAGAACATGAGTCAGCAGATAAGCAACAACGTGGGTGAGCAGCAACAGTGCATGCCTTGCGTGGACCTTTCAATTATAAAAAGAATCTGGATCTGGCTACTTTACTTCTGCCTTATAAGTCTCGCACCAAACGTCTCTTGTGACACACACTATCGTGGAACTATGCAGGGAGAATTCTAGGAAGAATCTCCAGCTTAGCTAAATCGGCACCATATAAATTCACCACAGATGATCAGAGGTCTCTGAAAGACATTTGAGCTGAGAACGTGAAGGATGAGGAGGATTCAGCCACGCAACCATGCCAAGATTTGCAAGAGAATATTCCAGACAGAAGAAACAGCTAATGCAAAGGCTCTGAGGCAGTGACATAAATGAAGCATTTTTTGATGATGAGGCTGGGGTATGGTGAGAGGGGAAGTGGCACGAAATGAGATCAAAGACAGAGGCAGGGATCAGATTGTGTGGGGCCCTGTAGAATGTGGAAATGAGCATAGATCACTTTTTTCCTAAGTGCAGTGGGAAGCAACTAAAGAGCTTTTAACAGGGCAGTAGCAGTTTGATCTGATTTACATTTTTAACCTCTATTTTAAAATAATTTCAAACTTAAAATAAGGCATAGAGGTAGCACAAAGAACTCCATCATCCAGTTGATTTCCCTTTGCTTTGTGGAGAAAGGGCCACTTCCATCCTGGTATTCTATGTAAACGATGCCCCTAGAGCACAATGTTCACAATGCCCCTGGAATTGTGCAGAGAAGGCTGCCCAGCTATGGGAAGCAGCAGTATTACTTAGAGAACCACTGTAAGAGTTCAGGCTAGCAGGCTTCCACCCTAGTCTTCAGATCTCAAAAGAAAATCAATCTCATTATTTTAGTTTCAATTCACGAATTCATGTTGGAAAGAAAAACAGTATTATCTCTTCAGATCTGGTCTCAAATTGATTATCACATCGCTTCTCAAAAACAAACAAAAAACCTCAAAGATTTGACACCACGAAAGCTATTTAAAGAGACCGTTTCACAAATAATTTCAGATTTCCAGAGAACATACACAGCCTCCTAAGGGAAGCATGTTGAAGGGGCCAACGTTCACGTTGATGGACAAGTTCTAGTCTCATTATGTTAGCGTTGGCTTTAGACCAACTCAGACTTGGCTTACCTTCCTTGAGATCATGAAAACTGTTCCTAAAGCCAGCTCTTCTGCCTGGCTTCTCTCTCCCTGCTAACGATAAGGTCTGACTGAAAGCAAGGTTCAAATACTGAAGTGTGCTGAGGTACACACTTACAGACACGCACACTCGTTTCCGGTTCAGCACAATTCCAGGATTAATGTTAAAATCAACAGCCAGAATTAACTATGGATAGCCGTTCATTCTCACTAAAAACAGACATTCCTAATAGGTACTCATTGTTACCAAACCACGTTCGTTTTTGCCCGCCGCCCAGAAAGCCAAACACCGAGACGGCGAGATTACAGCAGAGTTTACTCACAAGGCAGCCATGTGAGGAAGTGAGAGCATGAGCCTCAAATTTGCTTCCCTGAAAACAGGGACTCAGGGATATTTATGGGATGGGGGCAAAGTGGTCTGAAACGTGGAGAGAGGTGATTGGAGGTGAGGCGGTGAGGTAATTGATGATCTGCGCAAGCGTAGTCAGACTTCACGCCTCTTCATAGGACCCATGTTCACAAAATGGCAGCATTAGCATGATCTGAGGGTGGAGGTTTTAGCCTCTTGATGTCACCAAAGGTCGCCTACCAGACATCTCCACAGGCCCAGTTGATAAGCTGGTGGTCTCAACTGGCCTGAAGTGGACAAGGAGTTCTAATTCCTGAAAAATAGCTCAAACACCCATTACCGTGGTGACGCAGGCTCCAGGGAGATGTTCTCTCTAGGAGCCTAGTGGGAGTCAGAGAGCATATTGCCTAAGCAGCACAGTTAACAAGAGACAGGTTAAGCAGCTAAAGGCTATAATCAGTAATCGCAAAAAGGAAAAAGCTTTAGTTCTTAGCTACTTAATCATGGCTAACTCCTTGCCGGCTTCATCATTAAGTCATGAGGGGAGAGGAGACAAATGAAAGAGAAGTCAGGGGACTTGAGGGGAATCAGAGTCTCTCTCGCCCTCAGTTAAGGGGGCCTGGTCTGTGTGACAGAGCTAGGGGGTGGGTGTGAAGGGCCTGATGCACAGGAGGCACTCAGGTAGGCAGGAGCTAACATTAGCCATGGCGATGGAAATAAACATCTTCTATACTTTCGTAAGTGAAGAAGTAAAACGCTTCTGGAGGGGGAAAAGAAAAAAGCTCTGGACAGACCATTCATCTTTTTAAAGAAAAAAAGTAACAACAGATTTTTAAAAAAGCATTATCTAACAGAGAAAGAAAAGTAGAAAAGTTTTGATCTTTAATTAGAGTTCGCAGTATACACTTATCTTTCTGTAGTCTGTGGTGACAAATCTCCAGGTAAACATTCAGAAAGAGAAAAAGAGGGATGCTGTGTCATGACTTAAGTATAAACTTGAGCTCTGATTACTAAACTTTATTAACAACTGTTTTACACATTAACAACTGTTTTCCTTCATTTAACAATGGCTCTTGAATAACAAAATAAATTATCAGCAAATTCAACCATAAATTAAAAAACAAAGTAAAAACAAAACCTGGTAAAGTCTCAAAAATGCAAGCACAGTAATATTTGTCATATATGTTAATTACAGTTTCTATGTTCTTTGTTTAAGGTAACACAAAGATGATTCCTTTCCCATTGTCGCAAGTTCACAACATTTATGAAAAGGCTTTTTTCACTTTTTTCTTTCAGCTTAACTGCACCTCAGTTGCACCACAGACAATAACTGGGGTTATTATTGAGATGTGGTAAAAAGAAAGGTCATGACCACTCGGCAGACCATGTAAACCTAAAATATCCCTCAGACTTTCGAGTCACAACCTGTGGCTCTCATTTATTAAATAATTTACAAAGAACTGTGAGAGATGACGTAATGAGCAGGCTGAACTCTGTCGCTCTGTCATTCTGCTAGCCACAAACACGTACATTTTGCCTTTAAAATGAAGCAGAATACTATTCATTTCCCATGAGACTAGGTGTAAGGGAAGAAACAAAGAGGAAGCCACAGATATTTTTAAGCTGTGCTACATTATTTTAACTATTTAATTAAAAAGTTTAATTGCCAGATCAGTGTACCATTTCTTGCGTAAACATGTAATACCTTTGAAAGCAGATAAAAAAAATATTTTTTAAATAAGCCAGAGGTAAAAACGAAAAGGTCTAAACAACTGGACAAACAGGAACAAAATAATTACTAATCAGAGACTATTAATTGGAATACTCATTTTATACAGCAGGTACTGACAACCACTTAGCAATTCTTTAAATAGGCACTTCATAGAGTATTTTTTACCTAGCGTACTCAATACTGGGGCATCACATACACAAAAAATATGGCTTTATTACAAAGGATTCAAGATGGCAACTACTTAGAATCCAGTGCCAACACGGATTATAACAAATCCAGTGAGTATTTTGTTTTTCAATTATTCATAGAAAATTTAATCCTGATTAAGTATCCTTGGGCAGGAATTCATGGGTAGTTGATGACTGAAACCAATATTTATGTGAAATGCTTCTGTTAATTTAATCTGTGTATACGGCTTAATTATGATTGGGGATTCAGTGTAAGAGAAATGAATTATATCAGGATTAAAATTTTAGTACCATATCACATAGTACTTTTTCCTTCTTTCTTTTTAAACATGTAAACCTGCTTTCCCTTCACCTAAGTGCTCAGGATTTTAAAACCCTTTGTCCTTACAGCCCACGTAATGTGTCTAAGTTGTATTTGTCATAGAATATCCGTCAAAAACCCTCTGCTAATCAAGCTAAGACCTGAACTAGAGCCAAAGGTGATAGAAGAAAGTGGAGAATAACCCCACCCACAAATAAACAAAGGCTTATTCATTGAACCACGAATATATTTTATATTCATTTTCTGAAATAATTTCATTTGCAATTCTTTTACACTCCAATATAAAATGCATTTCCTTACAGCATAAAAGGAAGCAGTTTTTAATCAGTGTACTACACTGATTTCATAACTGGACTTAGTTTAGATATGTATAAGCAGTAATCATTTAACTGATTACTTTTTATAAGACTATCAAACCTGAGTTACCATTGATATAAGATGAGGCATTCTAACTGGTGAATCACTTACCAAAATATCATATAATTCTTTTTAATCTTTATTTCCATATGGAAATTGCATAAAACACCTTATAACAACACTCTTTCTTGAAAGTTTATTAAGTTTATTTCAAAACATTTCATTTATAACCTTTTTCAGTTTTGATACTGCTTAAATGCAGTTGTATAAATAACATGCTCTGTTTTCTCTGTTCAATTTTTCATACGAAAAGTATGAAAAAAAAAGTCACTGTATTTGGATCCTTATTGCACTCTGTTCAATAGATTCACTTTTCCTTTAGAGAAAATCAAGTATCAGAAGTGAGGCCGACTTTTGTGTCCAGATGATATGGTCAGTGGTAGTGTTACAGAGGAAAGCGAAGAAACTTCCCAGTATAGACTGTGGGATAGAAAGAGTCTGTAGAGAATAACCATGGAAATAGACTGGCAAAGGATGACACCTATTGTAATAACCTGAAAAGAAAAGAAAGGGAATGCTTTTATTACATGCAGAAACAGAGAAATTATATTCAATTTATCATGAACTTACATATTTTATATAAACATATATCTGTTATATAACTACTCTATCCTCCACATTTACCATGGGTGCATTTTATCAAAGAAATTTTCAATAGGACTAATGTTCAGAACTGTAATTGTTCAAAGGCAAAATTCCTTTAAGCGTCAGTTTACAGATGCCACAATAAGACATAAAAGAATAATTTGCTAAACCACTCTTTCCTCAGGGTGCACACACTACAGAAAGTAATAAGAAAAATCAGGTTCCTGGCCAATCTAGTAACAGGAATAAACCATGCCCCTACCTGAATCTTGAAGAGAATTCTAAAGGCCCCTTCGAAAATTCTCGTCGCTTCTCTATTTTTGTAGACTAGCTTCCTATCTATGTACCCACTATAAATACCTCAGGCCCAACATTCATTGGTGTGTTCAAGCACATACTGCACTGCTTGGAAAGGGCTCCTGGCAGAACTCCCCTTTGAAATGATGGAGCTGTTCACCAAAGAAGGTAGGTATCAACGCACACAGAATGTGGCAGACTCGAGCGTGGCTCCAGTCTGTAGCCTGTTGGAGCAACTAGACCAATTTTTACAAATCTATCTTAATTTTTACAATTACGTAGCAAAACATTTTAATAATTTTTTCTTAACAAAAAGATGTGTTACAAATTCTCTATTTATAAAACAGTATTATGAAATTGGCTAAAATAAGAATAACAAAAGCTATTTTCCATCATTTTGCTTAAAAACTAAACTTAAAATTTTTCTTTTGTATTTTAAACTTCTAATTTATATAATTACTGTTTCAATATTTTGTTTCAAAGTTTTATTTTAAAGAACTCAAGAAACCTCTGAATGAATAAACAGGTCTTTCTTTCTTTAATAATTTCCCAATACAGACTACAAAAAGCTATTTTAATCATGTATATTACTTACCTTATCTCTTTGGTATTCACTAAAAATGACAGAAATGCATACAAGAACTGGATGGCATAGAAACCACAAGATACAGCCCTGAAATGAATGAAAATAAGTCAAGTAAGTGCAGCTATATCTTTACTTTCACAATATACCACATAAAAAACATTTCTAGTATATTTAGGAGGTCTTGATTGATCTCAATTGGCTTTTAGAGTAGAACTTGCAACAAAATGCAGAAATACATTTGCTGTGGCTGTGACATTAACATTTTGTTTCTAATTAAATGGGTATATTCTGGAGTATTTAAAATCTTAAATCTTTTTATGTACACACATTTTGATACAGTACAAATACATTAATATAAGTAACAAATAAATAATTGAGAAAAGGTATAAATGTATATTTCTGAAAAAATTAAAAATGTACATTCACGTTTACACGTAGATACACAAAGAAATTCTGTAAGAATACACAAAAACTGATTAATAGTGGTTACCTGTTTGAGGGTTAGCACAGAAGAGAGTGGAAGTCGGAGAGTAAGAATGGGAAACTTTTTAACACTATACTTTTCAAATATCTCTTTTATATTTTTCCTGGAACCATGGTAACATATTCTCTTTTCCAAAATTAAATTTGAAATAAAATAAGTTAATAAATAGTAGCTGTTGAGATGCTTAGTATATTGAAGACACAGGCAAAAAAAAAGACGTAGAAAAATGTGTTTAGCATGCACTATTCATATAAAAATGGAGGGAAATATGTAGGCATATATATTAAAAATTATCTGGAAGGAGAAATTAGGAATTAGTAGCAGCAATTACGAGTAGGTGATAACTGAGTAGACGGGAGAGAGGTAAGAAACAAGTTTTGCTATTCTTTAAACATTTTTGGATGTATGAACCTATTCAAAAGTTCAATTAAAACACATAATTTTTTTTAAGTTCAAGAAAAAAGTTTGGTATTGTTTTAAACATAAAAGAAAAAATTTAGTTTCTAAACACCTTCAATATATACTAACTTTTCAAACAATAAGCACTACTGTCCCTGGGAAAAGTTCAAGAGCAAAACAGTATTTTCTTGCCTGTTTGGGACTCAGAAGCCTGAGGGGTTCCCAGGGCTGCAGCTCCGACAAGCTGCACAGCAGGAGTAAAGGAGGCATTGGGCCCCGCTTCCACAGTGGCCGTGGACCGCTCGGACAGCCAGGGACGAGGGGGCGCTGACTGAACAGCTTATCAGAACACTGTGTTGAGTTGTCAAGATGAAGGGGTATGAACTCTCAATCTGACGGAAAAACAGAACCTTCTAGGGAGGGAGGCTCCCGATTTTCCCCTTTATTAAATGGGTATGGTACAGAAAAACTCAAATTTGTTTTTAGATCTCACTAGCATAAGAAGGACATAGAGGGGGGAACAAAGTGAACATGATCTCATATGGATGCGGGGAAATGCTGGAGCATAAGATGTACTCAGCCTTCCGGTCCATCTGCTTATGCTGAAGGATAGCTCCTCACAGTGCGTTAAAGAACATTACATAATTCTGAGAGGAAAATTCCAAAGTCAATTAATAACTGTTTTGAGAAATGCATACCATATTCTAATTCAAAAAAATTCTTAAATTCTGATACTACAGAAAAAAACGTAACATCCCTATTGATAAAGAAATTATGAGCCAGGCAAAATTGACCTGCCAAAGATTATATGGAAACAACTATTCCACGGGTTCTGTAAAATGGGGATAATATCTACGTCTCACAGGTTGCAAAGATTAAACTAACTGAAGCACATAAAGGGCTTACAGTAGTACCTGGAGCATAATAAAATTTAATAAACGTTAGTACGTGGTGGCTTATTAACTCCTAAAGAAGCAGAACTAAGCTGATCAGAAGAAGCCGTTTTCTAACCCAGCCGTACCTTGGCAAACGTGATGTAGAACTCCCTTTTCAGAGTACTTCGTTCCGCCGTGACGATCTGGTAGAGTCCGCAGCCTAATGACAATGCCAGGCAGATTCTTAAAATGATCAGGAGGACCCCGGCTAAGTTGTGGTGCGAATGGTAGCTGTGAGGACTGGCATCTTCAAACTGTTCCCAAAGTAGCAAAATACTCTGCAAAAAACATATTACGTTTAGAGAAAAAAAAACCCATACCTACTTACAACAAAGTACTTTTTTCAACTCTTACACATCCCCTTAAACAGTATATGGACATTCCTAAGAGGTTCTAGGATTGATCAGACTCTAAAGGCTGTCAAGCAACAGAACACAGGCAGTGTTCCCCTCGCTGACACCCTAAGCTAGAGAAAAGGGGTTCTTATCAAATGAGACGACAGGCAAAAGACAAAAAATGCCACTGCTACCACAATTCAAGTAAGACAGCTCGAAGGATGAAAATCAGTTGAAATGGTTAAGAGAATAAATATAAACTTTCTTCCAAATCATCTTTCTTACTTCAACCCCTTATTAGGAATCAAACTGTTCTGCATGCAAACCCATGTCTCAGGATAACTTTGAAATATCTCATTATCTTTTGTAATCCAGACAGTAAGTCAAAATTGTTGATTTCAGACCACCCTTGTTCCATAGTAACCTCCCTGGGTGAAGGAGAGGATATTTTTAATATTTACTATAAGCCCCCAGGGCATGGTTATCTCTCTTTGCTTGTTTGCTGACCTCTTCTCCCATGTTGTTACTGCAACAGAAGAAAGCTCAGCAAGTTCCACATTGAGCTGTTCTGTTTATTGCTATTCAGTAGAAGTCAGTGTCCACGTCCCCTCCACCTCTACCAAACACCAATCCCCTAAATTACTGCAATGTTTTTACCATCACATGTCAGTATCCCTCTGCTTTTCCTTCATCTGCCAACTCAGCCCTCAGAATTGAGTCTTCAGTGGTTTCCAAAGAATTTAGAACAAAACTCAATTATTAAATCCAATTCTCAGGCTCTATGGGGTTTACCAGAAATCTCTTCCTTTTCTCATCCTCAAATCTTCTACTCTAATTTTACTCCTACTATCATTCTTGATAGGTGAACTCCTTGTCATCCTGTACACATGAATTTCCTTCTTACGTTGACTATATATACATTTTTTTAAAGGTATGCTTTTTGGTGAGGCATATTGGCCCTGAGCTAACATCTGCTGCAAATTTTCCTCTTTTATTTTGTTTTTTTTCTCCCCACAGCCCCAGTACATAGTTGTATATCCTAGTTGTAAGTCATTCTAGTTCTTCTATGTAGGATGCTGCCACAGCATGGCTTGATGAGCAGTGTGTAGGTCCGTGCCCAAGATCCGAACCAGCAAACCCCGGGCCGCTGAAGCAGAGCACACAAACTTAACCACTCAGCCACACGGCCAGCCCCCTTAGGCTGAATATTTGCTCTCTATTACTGAAAGTGTTATTCCTCCACTCCACCAAATTACATTTGATTTCCTAACCTACGTGTCTAAACTTAACTTCTACAACATACAAGTACTATTACAGAACTACCATATCCTGGTATCTATGTGAGGTGATGGATGTGTTAACTAGCTTGATTGTGGTAATCATTTCACCATGTACACATATATCAAAACATCAAGTTGTACACCTTAAACATACACAATTTCTATTTGTCAATTATATCTGAATAAAGCCAAAAAAAAGAGAACTGCCATTTCTCGTGATTCATATTTTTACAGATTCGAATTCTCATATTTTCACATACTTATGCTAATGTGACCTGTGGAATATCTATGTGTATTTAGTAGTCTCTGGGTGCCTGTTTCATTCACCTTGTTTGGGCTGTTGTTGATAACCAGAGCCACGACTAATGTATTCTTTATAAATGCTCACATAAACTTTAGAGTAGTGCCATAATCTCAATTCTCAATTTGTATTTGTCTATGAAAATGAATTAAAATTACAATGAAAATTCAATTTTTAAAAAAGCCATTAATTGAAAAATGAGAATCCAACCTGATATTAACACTACTCTCCATAAGTCCTGAATCAAAAATACTAAGCTGGAAGAATCTTGCCCTTATTTTAATCACTTGTAATTCAGTTCTCATTAGCCCTCCCTTCCTGGCATTATCTCCTTTCTAAATAGCCCACCTGTGATATGGTCTCTTTCTCAGATCAATCATCTATATTCAGTACACCCACTTCACTCACCACCTACTGCATGAAATAAACACGAGGGCTACAGAGATGAAGAAAGCATAGGCCATGGCCTTCACTGATGGATTTTCCAACTTATTTAATGCATTAAGACTTAGATTATAATGTCCTTTACAGAGCTCAGGTAAATATTTCACTTTCATCTATAGCTAATGATGGTCACAAACTCAGTATAAATTTTTATGTTTATACCTTTCTTCTTAGTTTTTATAAATCCACTGCAATAGGCATATGGAGATCCTAGAATAACATCAGTATTATTGCTATCGAGGAAAACAAAAAGAAAAGGCATAGAAGACCTTTCAAAAAGGCAAAATTTGTTTTTGTATTTGTTTTCAAAAGCTAGATCCCATTCTTTTTTATTCTATATTTTGCTTTTTCATTGATCTCAGGTATTCACCAGAATTCTTTCATGTATATAGTAGCAGAACTGGACCTAAAGATTCTTGCCAATGGGTAAATCTCAAATTCATTGATTCACTCATTTAATGTTGAGTACTTACTATGTGTTAGAAAATATGAAAGAAAGCTATTAAGTAGGAAATGAGAATCTAACCTAATATTAAACATAGCTTTAAAAAGGTCAAATTCAGGTAAATAATTAAATTTTGCAATCTACATATACCACCACTCAGAAGATTAAGAGGTTATCTGATCTACCACTCTTTAAACTCATACTTTAAAATGACACAAACTCCTCATGGATCCCAGGTTTCCATTTTGAAAGGAGGTATGTTCAAGTCTGCATTTCTGAATATTGCAAAGCAGAAGTATTGAGTATCAACCCTCACCTGTGTGATGACAATGAACACAGCAATGCCAGTGGATGCAGGAGTAGAATCCCATTGGAGAGGTCTGCTTTGAGACTTCTTCATTCTGACTATTGTCCAACCCATGCATAGACTCAGAAGCAGGTATAACATTTGAATTTGGGAAGCGATGTCAAAAACTAATGGGAAATGAAAACGAAAGTCAGCCAAATTTTCATAATACAAATATGGTCCTTTTTGGGTGAAGAATATAATTTTTTAACCACAAAAAGATAAGCACTTTCAAAGAGAAGCTGATGAAATTTAATAAGAGATATTCATGTATAAGTCTAAAGAATTAAAATTTTGCCATTAAATTCATAAACATTTAAGAAAATAGTTAAAATGACAATACTCCTATAAATATATAAACGTACATATATATGCTCCCATATCATATATTTATTAAGGTCAACTTTAAACCTCTTTGCATTTCCCACTTTTCTTAACTTTTCTAACTACATAATCCTGTTCTCTATAACTCACTGCTTATTAAAATAAATGAATTTTAAATATAATTTCTGCCATGTAGAGAATACTAGTGCTTTATTTCTGGGTCATTGATTTTTTTTTGATGGCTGAACTATACAATGTAAATTTATTTTCTAAAACTGTTAATAAGAAATAGCATGACAATAAAAACGCATAGCTGCTGTAACATCCAATTATGTTGCCTTTAGTGTCAGGGTCCCGAGGACAAATGAAATGCTCTATGCATTAGTGTGATGTGCCACCAGGTGGCCATCGCTTACACTGCAGGAGAAGCCCGCTACTTTCACAAGGATGCAACAAAACCACCTTCATGCAGTTCAGTAACACAAAAATACAACCACCTATAAATACTTCAAGTTCCATGCATATTTATCTTAGAAGCTAGTATTTATTGATTTTTTAAAAAAAGATTATCACTTTCTCATCAAAGTGTATTTTCATGTAGATTTTGGAATAAATATATGATCGCAATTTAACACAGTAAAGCTTTCCTCAAATTGACATCCATAACTTTGATGTCTACAATTTTTACTTCTTTTATACAAAGATATTTTTGGAGAAACAGATAAAACTACCTATGGTATAATCTTTAGATTTAAAAGTTACAAGCCAAAAATCTATTAATAATATACCTTTTCAGATATATTTTGACATATTTTTCCTCAGACTCCCATAAAAATTGAAACTGGATACTTTACATTTATGCTTATATATGTGTAATAGCGAACTCTCATAATAAACTGTCACTACGTTGGAATGACATAAAATGTCACGGACTTTCAGATCAAGCACAATTTTCTTTCATCATAGATTTTAAATGACTGTGACACCAATTATTTTTATTAAACATTTCACAAACACATATTCAATTACTTAAAGAAGTTAGCCAAGGGAATATTCCCACATAAGTTGCTAATTAGCAAAAACAAATACTGGGAGGAAAAAGATCCCTTATTTTCTAGCTTATTTCTTTATAAACCAAGTAAAGCAGATACTGATAGACTACCATAACTGTGAGGATAGGTAGAACACTGCTTATCTGTTGCTGAAAAATAACTAATTGTAGATAAAATACACAGAACACACAAAAATCCCATTCTGTGGGATTTGATTAAAAATCCTGAAATTTTAATCATTTAACCAAACCTGTTGTCAGAACTACCAAAATTAGCAACATTGATTTACTGTAGTTTTTAAAAAAAGACTTTTGCTTGCAAAGCTCCAGTGAAGATGCCAGACAGCCTAAAACACCGTTTTGTATATAGCAGACAGCCACATAAATGCAAAATTCCTTGACTGTAGTGGAGCTCGCCACCGATGGGCTTCTATGTGCTTTGCCTCTTTGGACCTCAATTTCCTCCTCTAAAATGCATATCCTAAATTATTTCTAAGGTTCTGTCCAGCTTTAGAATTATATGGTTCTATTAAATATCCTGAGTCACCTATGAGAAAAGACTGGGAGAAATCAGGGCTCCAGATAATGTTCAAAAAGGAGAAAGCAACTCTTGTTCATGCCCGAGAGGTGACTAGTACATGTCCTCTTCACTAGGAAAATGAAAGGTTCTAGAAGTTTAGAATCTTAAAATAGGCAGCAAGATCAGGATAAGTGGGTCCTAAGATGATTACAGAAATTACCATAAGCTATCCTAATAAAGAATGATGAGACTAGAAGAGAAATACAGAAATGTAAGGAAAAGAAAATTCTGGAATTGTTTCATATTCAGAAGCTGCTTTTTTAGAGCAAATCTTAACTATTTTCCAGAATTGAGAATAGCATATGACCTGATTTTCTTTAAAAAGTCACAATTATGGGAACTTTTAAATACTTTTTCCCATCATGCTTAATTGAAAAATATTTATAAGAATTCCTCTTATAAATAAAAGAACAAAGCTGTGAGGTCAGCTCAATTATTGGTGTACTCTACGGCTCTGGGTCAGAAATAGAGAAAAAGAGTCAAAAAAGGGATAAAAACAGGGGAAAAAACTCTTCAGCTTTGGGGTCAGAAAACTTGGGTCTGAGTCTTGGCTCTACCACTCAATAGCTGACTGACATTTGGAAATGGGCTTCATGTCACTGAGTCCACATTCTTTACCTGCAAAATAAGGGTAAGCATACCTACTAAATTTTTATTGAGGATAAAATAAGAAAACATATAAATATGCTCTAAAAACAATGAAGAGCATGTTACCCATTATTAAGAAGAAACTAAACAGAACATACTAGGAACCAAATCTATAACCCTGTTTGTAGGCAAGACGAATTCTAACGAAGCTTGAATAGAAAAAAATGTATTATGACAAAAAATAATTTACAAAAAAGGAAAACAAACAAGAAGGAGATAGCAAGTTTATGTTAAAAAATTGCTCAGAAAGATACTCACATTCGGCCAAACTTCCCATAAAAGGTACCCCTATTCCATCTTTGGAGTAACTGAGGAATTGAAGAGGAGAGTATTAGTATAAATTATAACTGTGAAAAAACTTGTTCATAATCAAAGCAAGCATAATTTTGGGAGACTAATGAGGATTAATTAGACGTAATGATGAACACAGTTTTAGTGGTTTTGAGTTACCTGGAGAAATGAATGTAATTAGCTAAAGCTGAACCAGCTTGTAACAGCAATGCAGTTGTCAGAACTTTTAAAATCATGTGCATGGGTCCTCCTTTCTTAATAGCCTGCCACAATGATTGAGCATAAATGCAAGCAATCACAAAGTACACTAGGACTAGGAGGAAAAAGAACTCATGTAACCCTGTGAAAAGAAGAAAGGAGTTTGCTTCAGTAAAACAAAGCCAGTCATAGTGTTGGGTTGCTTTCAAATCTTCCTGTCAATATATTTCTAGAACTTGTTTTTTAATTGGAGTCATAACATTCACTTTTGTAAGAGGAAAAAAAGGGAAATTATTAAAATGTAAACAATTTTCTACTTTGGGATAAAGTTTCAAGTATCAGAAGGCAGATTAAACTAAACCAGTTAAAGTCAATCTATAAAAAAGCACAGCAGTCAGGGAATAAGCCCAAAGACTAACAATAAGATCACAGTTTTGTTTCAAAGTAGTGCATTAAAACAATGATTTCAGCATTCAGTTAGACATCAATTTTTACTACTTTTTACCCCTAAAGTAGATTTCCCTTTTAAGAAGTTTAGGCACAGGTTTAGCCAGTCAACAACAGTTTAATACAGCCTGACAATGGTTCTCGGGGTGATCCCCTAGCCGCCAGCAGCAGCAGCAGCAGAACTGTTAGAAATCCACATTCTTGGGCCTCATCCCAGATCTGCGGAATCAGAAACTGTGGGAGTGGGCCCAGCCATCTGTGTTTCAACAAGGCCGTCAGCTGATTCTGATGCAGCGAGAGCGTGAGAACCACAGCTCTGGAATGTACCATTACCTTAAATCCCCATTTGGACAAAGCTTCAAAACCCCTGTGACGACCAGAGTCCCCCTCTGAAATAAACTGTCTGCAGCTCTTGTCACAGAGGAAATCCTATGGAGACCACCTGACTCCCCCCCCCCCAGTCGACTGGAACTGCAACTCCTGACCAAATGGCTACCAATCCAAACACCCGCCCGGCCAACAGCAGAATTTAGCTCTCAGAGATAAGTCAGGCCAATCGTATTCTCTCAGGAAATGAAACCATAAAATGTGGAAAGAATTAGGCAACAGAAACTGAAGGTGAAAGGAGCTGATATCGGGACAGGCCAAAGAAGTCAAGTCAGGCCACGATAAAATTAAAATTGTGAGTAAGAAGAAACTTTGAATGAGCGAAGGGAGCTGGTTGGGAAAGACAAGAACAAACTAAATGTGCAGATTTTATATTAAAAATGGTGGTAGTCATTAATGAGCCTCTAGTTCCTACTAGCAGCTTTTCAGTACAGTCTTCATGCATCCTCAAGACAAACACCCTTTTTCTGCATTACCCAAGTACCTCGACTGTGTCTTCATTTTTCAGAAATTTCAGAAAATTTTTTTTCGAGGAAGATTAGTCCTAAGCTAACATCTGCTGCCAATCCTCCTCTTTTTTGCTGAGGAAGACTGGCCCTGAGCTAACATCTGTGCCCATCCTCCTCTACTTTATACACGGGATGCCTGCCACAGCATGGCTTGACAAGCGGTGCCATGTCCGCACCCAGGATCCAAACCGGCAAATCCCAGGCTGCCGAAGCAGAATGTGCAAACCTAACCGCTGTGCCACTGGGCCGGCCCCCAGAAAACTTTTATAATAAACCAGAGGGCTAGTTTTGAGTTTAATGGCTTAGATTTACCTGGTTACATCTAAAGCTAGTCCCTAATATTAGGGCTTTTATATTCTATCTAAACACTGGAATATAGTGACAGTGGCTATGAACAGAGCTGTCTCTGAGTCTTTGGATCAACAGTCTAAGCTGCAATCACTTGCATTCTGATTGTCAACACTGAACCTGCTCCAGTTTCCCACTCGGGGTAAACGCCAATCAACAGCAGAGAAGGGAATATTGCCATTATATGGAAAATCTTTCTGGAAAAGCAATCCAGAAGATACAAATAGTAGGAAAAACAGTCAATAAACAGTTCAATATCAGACATGTTTTTGGCACGGTTAGGAGAAAAAAAAAAGAGAGCGAGGTAAGAAGTATTTCAGCCACTGGGTGTCTCTCCTGCTCTACGTATGTTAATGTCGCTGGTCCAGTTCTCGAGTCCAGGTGAAAAAGCATGCTTAGACTTCATGAAGAGAAGACCAAATAATAGAAGAGGCATATTTTTTTTTCAAACTTCTTACGTAGAAAAATATTCCAGCTTTAGAAATAAAGGGACAAGCAGCCTGGGATTGTTATAGTAATGGAACAAGACAGAAAATAAGCTAAACGTGTTACAACTGGGGGTCAGTAAAATTCTTTACACTGTCCTGTGTTTTGAATCTTAGTTTTCATCTTTTTTTTAGTATAAAGAATTCAACATGGCATTCTATTTAAACTTCTATTTATTTATAACACTTCACAGAATATCCATTACAAGACAAAGTTTCAGACTCCATTAGGTTACAAATCTACCATGGAAAGAAAATCCTCAGACTATTTACCGAGTAATCAGAATAATATAGGAGGAAGAGACGTTTGAAAATAAGACATATGTCATCAGCAAAAAAAATGTTTTCAGATTATTCAAAATTAAATATCTTCCAGAAAAAGATAACATTATAACCAACAAATTGTTTCATTCAGATAATATATTAAATAACTTGAACTATGACATTTGTCAGGCATTTTGTTCACCGAATTTTGCATAAATTATTCTTACCTTGATCCTGTCAACAAGACACTTTAAAGATAAAACCCTGATTCTGCACTCAGTGTTCTTTCACATAAATCACCTCTGGAAAAAAGCGTTTTTTCTCTTCAGCTATCAACTTTATTTTTGTTCTGCCACCACCCTTCACAAGAAAGCAATTTATGTTTGCTCATTTTGAAATTAAAATCTAATTTTAAAACAGATAGATACTAGGTATTAAATCCTACCTATACACAAAAGAAGAAAAATACGTTTTTTTTTTGAGGAAGATACAGCCCTGAGCTAACATCTGCTGCCAATCCTCCTCTTTTTGCTGAGGAAGACTGGCCCTTAGCTAACAGCTGTGCCCATCTTCCTAGTCTACTTCCTATGTGGGATGCCCGCCACAGCGTGGCTTGATGAGCGGTGCTAGGTCTGTGCCAGGGATCCGAACCAACAAACCCCCGGCTGAAGCCAAGGACACAAACTTAAGTGCTTGCCACTGGGCCAGCCCCAGAAAAATGCTCTAAAATGAGCATGCAAAGGTGGCAAACACTTAGGTCATAAGGAAATCTATAGATTTTAAGGCAGGCTTAATGGGAAGAAGCATTGGCAAAATTCAGCAGGAAGAAAACTTACAGAACAGCTTCAAAAAATTTAGCTCCAGCTAAATGATGGAAGAGGGAGACGGGAGAAAAGAGGGTAAGGAAAGGGGAGAGTCACTGCGTCATGGGGCAGCACCTCAAACACTCTTGCCTACCCACTATGTTTGCTATCCAAGAGCCCCAATATCTACCTCACCCTCAAGTGTCTCAAGATCTTTCCTGATTAGTCTAAATCAATCAGAGAAATTCCAAGACCCTTGGCAATAAGAAGTAAGCTTAATCCTTTACTTTGACATATTGGTCTACTCTTATCTTCCTTCTGACATCTTTGCTTACATTCTTCTTATGATGTTGTATAACAAGGGCATGTGACTCAGTTCTGGCCAGTGAAATGTGATGAGGGAGCCTCTGAGAAAGGTTTTCTTACTCTTAAAAAAAGATACTGAATTTTGCCATTACAGTCATTAGTTGCTTAACAATGGGCATATGTTCTGAGAAATGCGCCGTTAGGCAATTTTGTTGTTGTGTGAACATCATAGTGTGTACTTACACAAACCTAGATGGTACAGCTTACTACACACCTAGGCTGTATGGTACTAATCTTATGGGACCATCATCATATATGTGGCCCACTGATGATTGAAACATCATTATGCAGCGCATGACTGTACATACAGGTGACGCCCAGAACTGCTGCAGTTGTCTTTGAACGTGAGGGAGTTAGCCTAAGGACAAAGCTGACAGTCAGAGAAGAGAACAGCAGAGAGATGCTGAATAAACCACTCTGAAAACGCCTCAGAAATTCTTGTGATATAAGATAATACATTTCCTTATTGTCTACACCACTTGTATTCGAGTTTTCTAATACTTTAAGCCAAAAGCATTCCAACATGTTACCAGAGCTAAATGGAAGATCCAACCCATTATTTTTGGGGACGACAGAGCTAAAAAGGAACAAGAGAAAAGAAAGAACATATCTGGAATCTTAAAAACAGTGAGACGGCAGATGTGACAGAGCCTGTGATATTATTCCAATGAAAACCAGTCTACTTTAATGATAATGCTTTAACTCTCAGAATTCTGGGTACTTGTTTTGGTCTCTAACAAGAGCATAGATACAGTTAACGAGGATTTTAATTTTTTTAAGAAGCAGATTTATTTATTCTACCTTAAAGCATGATATTCCTATGTAGTATTTTGTCAAATGGCATCAAACTTGCCTTAGTTTTTTTAAAATCTAGATCAAGTCTGTAAAATATAGGATTAACCAAAGTCTGGTAGATATAAAATCCCTAATTGGTTTGAAAGAATACGAATTATAAAATTTAACCAGAATAACACATAACATTAATTGCAGCTATTTGCACCAGGTTATTCTAATCCAAACCTTTCGGATATATGGTTTAACAGTCAATTTTCAGTAGAAAGCACAGCAAACCAATTTTTCCTATTCGGGGCAGAAAATCAGACAAATGAGCAAACGTTTCTAAAAGGAACTGATTGGGGATTATTCCTGGAAACAAATTCCACACCTGAAGCTACAGAGCAGGTAGAATCCCTCTTAAGGCTCCCCTTTAAAACCAACACATCACCAAAACAATGCGGAACACGGACTTTTAGATCGGCGGTTCCACACATTAAAAATCACCTTCAGGGCTTTGACCAACTACAAGTGCCCAGCTTCCACTCCAAAACCAAACACAGATGAGTCTCTGGTATGGACATCTATTTTTTTAAAGCTCTCCAGACGCATTCACAGTGATGGGCTGAGACCCCCAATCTAGACTTCAATGTAGAATTAACCACATTTTATGGCAATGTAGAATTAATCATATTTTATGGCTTTTAGGCATCAATAAACTGATCTGATCCTAAAGAACTAAGCCGGCCACATAATAAATTTGAATACTTCTGAGTACTTCAAGACACTTTTTAATAATCAATCTCCATAGATTGGCCTTGCACAAAATCCCATGCTTAATGAAAATACATACTATAGTGAGGTTCTGTCCCTCATTTAAATATTATTGGTGACATGACCAATGTAACTTTCCCCATTCTGGTACAAAAAAGACAGATTTTTAATCATAAGTATAAGCGTATTATCAAAATCTGTCACAGGAGAAGGTAGGTCAGGAGTCAGGAATAAGAACTGAATCAGAATGGGTAGCGTGAACCCTGAAGAAAAAGCTAGCCATAATTTAGGATATTGAAGAAAATACTCGAATACATATGGGCAGATTAGGATGTCAAATTAGGAAAGAGGAAAGAGACCAGAAATGGGATGCCTAAATAAGGGGGCAAGAAAAAGCACATCAGGATCCTGTAGAGTCTCATGGATCCACACAATAATTAAAGTATTCTATTGAGCCAAAGGCCAACTGCCTGGAAGGCAGGAGGGGGAAGGGTTATTGGTTCTGGACTCCACTGGAAGCAGCAAACTTTGCATGTACAGTGATCGCAGCAGAGCATGACTTCCCGCTGAGCCTTGACCAGTCCTAAAAATGTGTCACATGAAATAATGAAGCCTTATTGTTAAAACGGACCTTAAAAGCAATTTAGTCCAACCATCCATCCAACGTTATCAGTAGACACGGGTTTCATCAATGTCTTTCCAAACTACAGAAAATAAATATCAACATCTTTTATAAAGATAAAGGAAACGGTAGGACTGAATTAACTTCCAAGAATGATCTACACTGATCCAAAGTACCATTAAGTGAAATTTAATCTTTAAATTCATCTGTATTCAAAAACAACCTGAGTAGCTTACCCTTATGTCATTACATTGACACAAGAAATTTTAGAATTAACTATTTGAAAATGTTTAGTACCCCACTTTGTCACTATGTATATATATTTTCAGACAAAAGAATATCAAAAAAAAGTTTATCTCTTCATACATTAAGTTACTTGTGATCTATTGTCCATTAACACATGCTCCTTGAATGGCTTTCCTAGTTGTGGCAATTTACTAAACAATGGGCAATTGAACTAAACAATGGGTTTAGTCTAATGTGACCTCACTCAATTCCTGCCCTACTTCCACCCACCCACCTTGATGATCAATGAGATGTAATGGGATTGAATTTTCCTCTAAGCAGTCTGACCCTTCCAAATGGGTAATGAACTCAAGAAGCCCTTTTCTTTGACAGACAGCCTACAGATCTTAGTTCTGATTCTGACATGCTAATTTACAAATGTTAGGATACTTTATAAGCATGTCTATCATGATTCACAAGAAGTCATTCATTTCTGTTTGGGCTGGGAGTCTTAGTTCAGTAGTATAGTACACAGTCAACCTAAAATTTTGATGAAATATTTTACGGGAATAAATCTGACTTTTGGAAAGCATTATAAACTTTGATCACTCCTAAAACGGTTGCAAGCTCCAATGAAGGCAATGCCTAAATCTGCTCAAACACCTAGAGAAAGGATAGTCATACAAAGTAGTGCAGTTCCTAATCTTAATCATTAAGTTTCCAATTTACATTGCTTAATTTATCAACATTTTTCTGTTTATAAAAATAATGCTAGGTTATCATAAAAACAAAAAGATTTAGAATGTATAGAAGAAAATAAAACTATCCATAATTCTACCACCCAACATACAGAAACAATCTGTTAATATTTTTGTACTTCTTTCTGTTTATTCTCTGCATTTTTTAAGATACTTGCAATCATACAATAAAAAATTTAGTATCCTTTTTTAACTCAATAGCATAGCCTTCCCTACTGTTGAATACATAAGTTGTTTTTAATTTTTAATATTCTAAAAATACAACATGAAGATATTTGTGCAAAAACCTTTTCGGTATTTAGGACATATATTTAAATATATATTCTTACCAGATTCTCCAGCACTAAAATGATCAAATGGATTCCCTTCGGCATCCGGATTTAGTAACATCATTTCAAATAGGATATCTTCCACCTGAGAATTCTCATTGTCATCTTGGCACGTATACTTGTCTGCATAAAACACGTGCCACGTTTGTGGATACGGAATCTGGGACAACGTCAGATTATGTTCAGTCTGATTCATGGTCACTTTAAAGAGAAAGAAAATAGCACTTTCAAAGCAAAACTCTCAAATGTATTCATGGTTTTAGTCATATAATTAATTTGAAGTTAGAGTTCTCTTATTTAGTTCTTATTGCTGTGGAAATGCACACCCTGGTGTAGTACTGGAATAAGGTCTGTAAATCATAAAGCAGACAAAAATAACCTATCTTAACCAAAGGAATCACTATAAAAGTACTATGAACCACCACAAATGAGTAGAATGGTTTCACAGAAACTCTGAATTTTAGTTTTAAATATTTCCTACGTTTTCAAGTAGGCCGGTGATATTAAAATTTTTATCATGGGAAAATATACACAACACAAAAGTTTGCCATTTTAACAATTTTTCAGTGTACAGTTCTGTAGCATTAAGTACATTCACAATGCTATGCAACCATCACAGTGCTATTTTTGAAAATTACTTAAAATGGAACATTCAACTTAAGAAATTACGATATCTAAAAACTCTGACTGACAAATACCTTCAAAAGATTCCCCAAAATCTATAAGAGTTATCATGCTGGGTCAGGTCTGCACGGCGGGGGGTGGGGCGGATTCAGGAATGTTGGTATCTTACAGATCTGTGCTTGAATCCTGGCTCCAGGACTTACCTTCTATGTGACCTTAGGCAAGTTACATAAGCAATGACACTCACTTTATTCATCTGTAAAATGAAGATAATACTTAGAGCAAAGAGCTGACGCAAGGACTACGTTATATGAGTCACTTAGTATGGTATCTGTCATACAGTAGTTACTGAATAAAGGTTAATTCTCCTTTTCCTTTCTTTAAAACACAGTGGTTATACTCATAAGTGGTTCTCAAGCCAGCATAATCCTGTTCCCCTCCAGGGCATCTGAAAACTTGTAGGGTCAGTTTTGTTCTCACAATAGTTGAGGAGATACTTGGAGGGGACTGTGCTAAGCCTCATGCAATACAAGGTGAAGTCTTACACAATAAAGAACTTTTCCACCCAAAACGCCAATAGCACCCCTTTGAGAAACACTAAATGATGTCTAAGATCCCTTCCAGATCTAAAAGTATGATTCTGCCCTAAGAGGCACTCACTAACACCATCACACAGTTGTAAGACAGCACTGTCTCAAATGCTGTGTATAATAAAGAGTAGAAGAGTCGGACAAGCAAGTCTTGGCCCTACTACTTACTAACCTTGTGACTCAGCAAATAAATTACTTAACCTCTCTAAATTTGTTTCTTCAGTAGTAAAATTAAGATACCTGCCCTATCTAGCTCAGAGTTCTTGTGAGGAGCAAATGAAACAGTATATGAAAATCCTATGTAGAGTCTGATTCTAATAGAGTATTCCTAAAACATAAGATTATGATGGGCACAATTCCCAACTCTAGATTGCCCCCCACAGCATGCCAATTAGTCTTGATCTTTTTCTCAGCTGAAGAAAAAAAAACTTTTTAATAAATAAAAGACATTTCTTGAGGTCTGTGGAAATTTGCATATGGGAAGAGATTTTAAGGACATTATGAAATTATTTGTTTTCTTAGCTGTAATAATGGTATTGTGGTTACGGAGAAGAGTGGCCTTACTCTTAAAAGAAGTATGCTGAAATACGTTCATGACATCCACAGCTTATTTTCATACGGCTCAGTTAAAAAAAAAGTCACACACACACAAAAATAAAGTAAATGTAACAAAATATTAACAATTACTGAGTCTAAGCCAAGGATGTATAGATGTTGGTTGTACTATACTTTCAACTTTTCTGTATGACTGAAAACTTTCCTAGTAAAAAATTGGGAAAATGTTATGTATAGGTTGTCTTTATAGATGAGATACAGATGCATCTGGTGAGGATTCAAATTTTGAGGACTTGGACTTTACAATCGAGAATCTCATTGACTAGTAGTTAAATTTGACACAATGATTTTATTAACAATACCACAGCACTGCTTTTTTGGCTATCTGAAGTTAGCTGACATTTATACTGGTTTTTTTTTTTACTGTACAGCTTCTGGAAAAATGTAGCAAAGACTAATTTCTGTTAAATATTTGAAGATCTTTAATAAGAATTTAATATATGATCAATAAGTAGCTCAGAAATAAGGCTTCTGAAATGTGTAGCTTGCAATTACATAATCTGGACCTCATTATGTAAAGGCTCTGCTGTATTGCTGTTTTATCCCTTGCACTTTTTGTCTTAGCTAAAACAATACAAAAATTAACCATTGTATTTTTACCAATATATTTTTTGATGTTTCATTTTAAATTATGCAGATTTACATCAAACAGAAACAAAAGTGTGCTTCATAAAGTGATAATGTCCTTTAATTTTTGTCTTGCTGCCATTTTTAGCAAGCCTGGGAAACAAGCCTCTTGACAAAACTGTGTGTTCATTGTTTTTGAGACAAAAAACTACAGCACAGCATGCATATTCTATGCTGATGTAATTAGAATCTCAAATATTAACAAAACCTGAATTGCAGAGAATGGTGTTGAATGGCTAACTGCCCAATCATATTATAAAAGGAAATGAATACTGTTTACCAAAATACACAGAATAAAATGGTAAGACCTTTAAATGATTTACAAAATATACCAAATGTACAAAAGAAAATACACGCATATGATGTAAAAAGACAATATCTAAAATGCTTTATATACAAAATTATATTTAGCTCTTGTAATCTGACAGATTACCCTGAATCTCCTTGTTAAATTTTTTTTTACATAGAACTCATTATTTTCAGTGCTTTTAAATATTTTGATTACTTGCTTTAAAAACTTACAAAATAGTTTGTATTTTTTTTTTTTAAATCTGATGTTTTATGTCATTAGCGAAAGAGAACAAAAAGAAGACTAGAAAATAATTTCTCGAGCATTAATTTGGAAGAATGAGTCAAGCAACATTTGACGCTATGAGATTTTTTCAAATCTGCTAGTCTTCTCACAGTTTGTGGAAGCAGCAAGATTTTACACAGGAGTCAGGCACACTTAATGAACTCATTACCAAGTAGGTAAAAGCCTATTAGTTTTAGAAAGTCTCATTAATGGCCAGAAAATGCACTTTCTACAAGGAATTATTTTAAAATATATGTTACTACTACACTGTCATGAATTTAAGAATATGTTTTTTGTTTCAATACACCTAAGCTCCTCAATAATGTTAATACTATAAATATGACAACTAATACATAAGAGTTAGACAATACTGATTTTCTTAAGACTCAGACTTTGTTATTGGAAAAAGAATTTTTGAAATATGTAGAAAGTGATATATATATCACCAGTACTTAATTTATTTCAGGCCCCAAAATTTAACACAACAATCTTGGTTCCTCTAAAATTCCTGTCTCCTGAGATGTTCTGTTTCAATAATTCCCTGCACACAGCAGAGTAGGGAAGAGGAGGAGAAAATAGAAAAAGAACCAACACCAAGAGGTCTCATAAGTCACAGCCCTCTCTTAACATAATTCCATCCTAAAGAATTATAATTAGAATCATAGCATTTTTAGGACTTTCAGGAACCTTAGAGAAAACTAATCCAACAAGAACAACATGATCTCGTTCCAAGCGACTAGCGGTGATTCTCAGGTTAGCGGTCTTCCCACTGCACCACATTGTCTCCCTGTATACAGAAGTTCTGTGACTGAAGGGGTATCACTGACTCAAAAATTATGTTTTTACAAGTGTATATAATCTATGTTATGATATTGACTGTGATAGAAGACAAATAAATGCCTACAGTCAAAGCTTTAAACTGTCTAATAAGTTTTTACTGGAGAAAGAAAAAGACTTTGAGGTGTCAAATATGAAGCAAACAACCTACCCACCAAATAAGCACTTAAGCACTAAACTCTAGGACAAATCACCCCACAAATCCTCAGTTAGCTCAACACCAGGGTCTCAACACCAGGGTCTCGTAAATTCTCATTCTCTCTTCCTGTCAGTTATGAATTACTAACATTCGCAGTACTTAACACAACTAAAATTTCACCTCTATTCACTCATTCCTGATTCATTCCTGTCACCCCTTCTGGTCTTGAGGACTGAGAAAGTGTCAGTACTCTAGTCCCTGATTTATCACTAGTTCCCAGCATAGAACATGAAACAGTGGAAATGCTAAGTGAATGAACAGACCGAAGGAGCTCTGCTGCTCTCACTGACTGATTTTATAAGAAACAAAGAAACGTAAAGTGGTAACTACAGTAAGTGCTGTGGAGGAAAACAAGAGGCTATAGAAACTTGAGTGTTAACTTAGTGGAGGGAGGAGCCGAAGAGGGGAAGGAAGAACACGCAGGAGAAGCCTGCAAAAGCCCAGCGTAGCACTGCAGTCAACACGCACTTGCAAATAAGACGAGGCAGGAGGGGCAACGTGGGAGATGCAGCTGAGGGTGAGCAGTGGCCTGGCTATGATGGCTTTGCTGACCAGCTTAAGGAAGCGTGTCTGTCCGAGGAGCAGGAGTGAACCACTGAAGTGGGAAGGGTGTGGTGAGGAAGTGAACGTGACATGGTCAAATCTGCTGTTCCAAAGAATCACTGGTTACAGAGGGGGACCAGCATGGTCGCAGTGGCCAAGTAGCAGGCTATTGCAATAGTACAGGTAGGAGACTGCGGCAGCCTGGAATAACATGCTGGAGGTAGAGACAAAGAAGACAAGATGAAATCAAGATATTTAGAAGTCATTTACTGATAGAATGGAAGGGGAGAGAGAGGTCAAAGAAGGGAGCATTGGAAGACTTCTTGGTTTCTAGCTTGTTTACTGGATGGATGGTAGTGCCAGTTCCTGAAACGGGAAAAACTGGTAGAGGACCAGCTTTGGATGGGGAAGATGGTGAGTTCAGTTTTGGACATCATAATAGAACAGAAGGCCAGAACTTTTTATACATACGTGGAACACTTAGATGACCAAATTGGTATAGAAAGGAAAAGATAACTGATAACGAGCATTTGCACCAATTTCCAAGGTAAGTTCTGAAATTCAGGGTTGAGGTAAATAACTTTATATAACTAACTGTTTGATATCTGAATCTAGTCATTCAGACTTCTTCAGCATACTGTCAGTGTCATCTCACAAATCTCGACAAAAGATGCCCACAGTGGGTGGCAAGGATTGGGGACTTCTGCTCTTATTCCTATTCTGGCTATCTGCCTTATGAGGGAACAAGGCAGCTGCTAAAACTAGGAAGAGTCGATGTGTAGTAATGACACACATTTTATTTGACTAGACTAAAAGAAGATTCAGAGATTCATTGATATGCAGAACATGGCTGAGGAAATATAGGGGAAAAAAGCCGTGGCCGAGTGGTTAAGTGTGCGCGCTCCGCTGCAGGCGGCCCTGTGTTTCGTTGGTTCGAATCCTGGGCGCGGACACGGCACTGCTCACCAAACCATGCTGAGGCAGCGTCCCACATGCCACAACTAGAAGGACCCACAATGAAGAATATACAACTACGTACCGGGGGGGCTTTGGGGAGAAAAAGAAAAAAAAAATAAAATCTTTAAAAAAAAAAAGAGGTGGGATGATTCCTATATTTTTTCGTGGAGGCTTCACTTTCCTAATATCTCCTTCAACCAATGAACTTCCAACACGTAAAATGGGTAGCATGGCAAATGCTATTCAATTCTGTATTAAAAAGATCTGAGGGGCCGGCCTGTAGCTGAGTGTTTCACTTAGTGCGCTCTGCTTTGGCGGCCCAGGGTTTCACCGGTTCAGATCCTGGGCGCGGACATGGCACCGTTCATCAGGTCATGTTGAGATGGCGTCCCATATAGCACAACCAGAGGCACTCACAACTAGAATATACGGCCATGTACTAAGGGGGCTTTGGGAAGAAGAAGAAAAAAAAGATTGGCAACAGATGTCAGCGCAGGTGCCAATCTTAAAAAAAAAAAGATCTGAACTCCCTCAGGATGACTAACACTCTCACGTATGGGATAGTATTGATGAGAACGGAAGAGCTCAAGGATTCAGACAACCAGGAAAATAAAATCAGAGCCTCCCTAAAGGCAAACCTAGAGGATTACAAATAATGTGATGCTGGTACATCCCAAAATGACATATGGTGTCACCATATGACTAGGTCCTGTGTTCCAATAACATGTTGCAAAATAGTATCACTTTGGCTAAACTATACAATTAAGTGAGATAATACATGTTTAGTGCTTAGCTCAGTGCTTGCAGACAATAAGCATTCAATAAATATTATCATTCACTTCACGCTGCCACTGGGTCAAAATATACCTGCCATACTGGTATGAATGACATGACCCGCAAAAAGTACGAATGAAGGAAAGGACACCTTTATAAGTTATCTGGATATTTTTTCAAAAATTGTCAATGATAAAAGGGGGAAAACACATTCTATCTTTTGGTCAAGGAAGAGGTTAGTTTCCTTAAACTTCAGCTTAAAATGTACTAAGACAAGTGTCATTACAGTGTGATGTGTGCTGTGTCACGCAACATCTTGGTATGAAAACACTATATTTCAACACTGAAGAAAAAAATGTCTCTAATCATTAAAAAAAAAAGAGGATATACTCACTTGTCAACTGAGCTTTGGATAATCTTTCACTACAGCTATAACCACGACTGCTTTCCCACAGCTTTAGCCATTCCTGGGCTTGGAACAGGTAGAGTTTAGCTTCTTTCTCAACAGCTACTGCTATGTTGTTGATTCTGACACACAGGAGAGCATGGTCACCTGGACATTAAAACAAAAATTATCAATTAGTTTGGTCTTGTATGGAACTGAGAGGGCAAGAAAATTCAACAGCTCTACTTCTCAAAATGGGAATTTAAACAGCACAATTTTTCTTAAATCTCATTTAACTGGGTAGATCACGCTATAATGAATATCCCATTAAGACACAAGTCGAGAGGTTACGCACATTAACTATCCAAATCAATGTGCTGTGTTTCCTTATACTTCAGCTGATAACTGACATTTCACTTGAGTAAACAGCAGCATCTGCTGTGCGTGGACCTTCAGTGTAACAGACTTTCGCCTCATTTTACAATCACTCCATGTCTTTAACATCTCTTCATAAACTATCTATAGGAAATTTCCTGCCAAAGTTTCCTTTATTTTTTAATATAACATGGCTGTTAATATTTAATTATACTTTTCACATAAAAAATAATCATAGCTAATAGCAAGAAAGTTTAAATGAATGAATTTTGGGGTAGACATTTTACACGTGACACAAAATTTGACAGCTGTGACTTACAAAGGAACTTTTCAGAACAAGGTATGTTTAAGACTACTATAGAATGAGCCTGGTTGCACACACCAACTACACTTAAGGCTCAGAAGAGAAAAGGCAAAAAATAGTTGCCTCTATGGAAATGGACTCTGAGTGAGGAGAAGTGAACCAGGAGACTGTTTTTCCATTTGTCATCTTAAGACCTTCTATTCTCCTGTTCTTGTTGCTTTTACTTTTGTTATTATAATTATTACTTTGATTAAAGATTTTAAATAAATTTAAATGTATAGTATGCATCACAGAATGTCTAAGTCTCCTACATAAATTGATTACACTATAAATTATCAAAAGTCTTGGGGGCCGGCCCTGTGACTGAGTGGTTAAGTTCGCGCGCTCTGCTTCAGAGGCCCACGGTTTCCTGAGTTCTGATCCTGGGTGCAGACATGGCACCGCTCATCAGGCCACAACTAGAAGAACCCACAACTAGAATACACAACTATGAGCTGGGGGACTCTGGGGAGAAGAAAAAGCAAAAGAAGACTGGCAACGGTTGTTAGCTCATGTGCCAATCTTTAAAAAAAAAAAAACACAAAAACTTTCAAAGTCTTAAAAGTGACTTTAAGGCCCTATTAAACTTAAATAGCATTCTGAATTAGAGTTCATTATTTCAGCATAGTTTCAGAATTATTAATTTTACTGAATTCGAATTCACTGAAAATTGGTAATAATAATTACATATACATAGAGAGAGAGGGAGAAAGGGAGCTAATATACTTGGAACACTATTTCTCAATCTTTCTTGAGAAATCTGGATTTACTACATATATTTCTCCTCTGTGTTTACCAGGTAATCATCAGAAAATATCGGGGTTGTCTCTGCTAATGATGAGTAATAATCCATGTCACAGCTTCCATAATCCCAAGTTTTCCAGCACTGTCCAGATTGTACCATTTATTGTGGCAACATTACTATCACTGTCAATACTCAAGTATAGTTACAGCCAGTTGACTAAGAAACTGAAAATGTTACCTGAAAAATCATAAAACTCTGTTTCTAGAATTTCTTCTTCATTCACCAAAGTACGTTCCACATCGGATTTTGGAAAACTGGGTTGCATCTCCTTTTCTCAGTTATTTTAAAAACTTCGGATTAAAAGAAAGAATTTCGGTTCCTCTCCCTTTATACCACCAATTCTGCAATTTCCTAATAGTTCAAATTCCTTTCCCAAAACAAAACAGCTTCTCATTTCTATTATCTTCTCCTAAGAATCCTCTCTAGGACAATATTCTGATCTTGCATCTTTCAATGCTAAAGACTGTATGAACCAAGGATTCTAACCTTATGAAGACAAATAATTATTTGAAATATAGTATTACTCAAGAGTATCAAGAGTATGCACCAAGAAAATCACTTAATTTTGAGGATGCAAATAAAGTAAAAATTAGAATGAGTTGCAAATTCATTCACTGAAGAATTATTGATCTTTGAGGGAGACCAGAAGGTAAGACTCAAATGCAATTCTGATTTCAGAAGGGCCAGAGAGGGCACAAATTACGAAGCTTCCAAGACACATTGACATGTGTTTCTGTCAAGTTAATCCTAGGCCTCATGGTCCATAGAAAAGCCACTCCTTTAGTAAGAGAGTAACCACACTGCTCTAGCAAGAGTGACAAGGTTATTATAAAATTTGGTTTCCAAAACCTGTCTGCTGCAAGTAGGTTTTATCAAATCGATCTTAAAAACAAAACCAAAACCCAGGAAACCTAAGTTCGGAAGCTTTAATGGACGCGTAAATACGGAGCCTTAGTGTGTACAATCAGGCTGAGATGGGAGGGAGCAAAGATGATGCTTCTTTCAGGGAAGGATCTCGAAAGATGCAGCAGGCGAGTCGTGTACATTCGTTTGCACGGGGAGGGTTGGGGAAATGATCTTCTAGGCGCAGCACACAGTCACTAATCGGGGGAGGGTGCTGACGAGGGTGAAGGGAGCAGCAATAGTGGAGTTGGCAATACACGTACCCCACAATTCCGGGGAGCTGCGGTGGGGGGAGGGCTGCCGAGGACGCTTAAGGCCCAGTGAGCTGGAAGTCCTGGCCCCGCCGCCGCCGACTCCAGACCCCACAACTCGAGGCGGGGGACAGGCCCCCGCGTCCCCATCCCTCTCCCCGCCTCAGCACCTACCGTGGAACTCGAAGTGGCCGATGCTCTGGCCCTGAGCGTCTCGGGCCGCGGCGCTGCTGAAAGTGCCCCGCACGGTCTTACCCTCGCTGCCCGGCGGCCACCAGCAGCAGGTGAGAGCCACCGCCAGCAGCCGCAGCCCTCCCATCCCCGCCTTGTGCTGCGCACCCACACGGCTGCACCTAACCGCCTGCGGCCGGCTGCCCCACGTCGGCAGCTGGGGGAGGAGAGAGAGGAGAACGGGCAGCGGGCAGCGGGACCGGCGTCGCCGCGGACCTGCCCCCAGGACACTCACAGCCAATGGAGCGCTCCCCTCCTCCACGGGCCAAAGATATTCACCAATCAGAGGCTGAAGTGGGCGGGACGTGCAGATGCGTGCGTCCCATCATTCGCCTGCCTGTTGGCTAGTTCCCGCCTTTTTTATGGAGAATCAGGAGGATGTTGCTTCAGGTTACGGAAAAATTATTGCCCTTGTCGTCCCTGCGCCTGGTGCTACTGCGCATGCGCAGGAGAGCCGGCCAGTGCCTGTAGAGCTTTGGTGGGACGTCTGGGATTCAGAAAGAACTAAGAGTGGAACAACGGCAGCGTTTCTGGTGACAACAGGAAAACCCCTGCAAACGCCTTATGTAATCCGCTGGATGTTTCCACTTTAATGTCTCTAAGACACTTAATTGTACATGTACACAGTTTACTGCATGACCTCTCTTGGTACCTCCAACCAATTTTTCCCTCCTAGGTTCACTGTCTTCTTGAATCAAGTCGTCATCCAGCAGCCCAGACGGCTGTGAATTGTAGCAACTCCCACCCTTTACACTCGTAAATCCAATCAATTCAATGAAACAGATGTTTATTAGGGGCTCTCCTGGGCGGTGATGATAGGAAGCAGCCGCCACTATCGTATCCAGGCCGTATTGATACCATGTTCTTACTTGGCCTATAGCAACTGAGTTGCTTCCGGTCTTAATTGTCTCCCACTGGCAACACACAGCCCATTTCTACCCTAGAACCACAGAAAGCTTTGGGAAATGCAATTTGACTGCATCACCTTCCTTCAAAGGCTCTGGGTTGGGTTTAGTACACAACTCAAACTCTTTAGAATAAGGCTTTCAAGTCTTTCAAATTTCCATGCTTACTAAGCCTCTATCAGTTGGCTGAACGCTCAAAGTTCTCCCCTCTGGGCCTAGAGCACTTGTAGATCCCTCTGGCTGGAATGCTTTGCTTGGTCTACAGCTCCACTCGCCCAGCACCTTCCTTCTACTTTCCTCTTCTTTCCCAAGGCACTTTAAGAAGCCTTTCTCAAACCCCCAAGTCTATGTTAGATGCCCCTGTAACCAAAATCCCTTACTTCCCTACCTAGGCACTTTACCACACTGTATTGTAAATGTCTATTGGTTTATTTGAATCCTCCACTATATTGTAATCTCCAACTGGTCAGAGACTATGTCTGTCTTCATGAGAGTAGAAGCTCAAAATTATTTCATCAATAAATGTATATGAAATCTTTTTATTCGACAACCAGCTTTTATTACATAAAAGCAAATTCTCACAACAGACCTTACAATTTAGAAAAAGAAACCTCGGGGGAACACTTCCTGTTATATAGCCAGCATTTTCAGTATCTCTGGTAAACCAAGAATAAGCTGGAGGTATTAATATGATATTTTCTTAATGATGTCATAATAATTTATAACATTGTGAAATGTCAGTTGGCTGTTATTATTTGTCAGTCACCATATAAATGTGCCCCTTTACCCCTTATGCCCACCTCCCAACCCCCTTCCCCTCTGATAACCATTAATCTGTTCTCTTTGTCCATGTATTTGTTTATCTTCCACATATGAGTGAAATCATATAGTGTTTGTGGTTCTCTGGCTTAGTGATGAGATTTTTTAAATTTTGCATTATGTTTTAATTATAAAAGTAATTCATATGGCTGAAAAAAATCCAGTCAAAAGTGTATGAAGTAAAGGGGCTGTCCCTGTGGCACAGCAGTTACATTTGCACATTCCATTTAGGCAGCCTGAGGTTCACCAGTTCAGATCCCCAGCAAGGACCCACACACTGCTTGTCAAGCCATGCTGTGGCAGGCATCCCATATATAAAATAGAGGAAGATGGATACAGATGTTAGCTCAGGGCCAATCTTCCTCAGCAAAAAGGGGAGGATTGGCAGCAGATGTTAGCTTAAAGCTAATATTCCTTAAAAAAAAAAAGTGTATGAAGTAAAAATGGAAGTCCTCATTTCCTCTCTTCCCTGCCCATCCCCAATATGGCCACCAAGAAGTCTCAAGTTTGTAGGTCCTTAGAGGTCAAAGGGAGCAACTAGACTATGCTAGAATCTTAGTCCAATTGCAAATCCCAGGAAAAGGCTTCAATTTGCTTAGGGTGAGTCAGATGTCCATACTGTGGCTTGCCGTAGGGTGGGTCTATTTGGGGAGGTCACAAAGGGTGGGAGGGTCTAGTCAGATAAAACTGTAAGTATCCACTACAATATATTTTGGTCCTCATTCCATGTTTGTACATTCTTGCCCATGGAGCAGTGACAATGAACAATTCAACATAAATGTTGATGACTGCTATGGAGAAAAATATGAAGGGTAAAGTGGTTTGGCAGGGCTGGGGTAGAGTTTGCTATTTCATTTGGGGTGGTCAAAGAAGGACTAATAAGATGACATTTCAAGCTGAAAATTGAAGAAGTAGGGGTAAAATCTAGGCAGATATCTGGGGAAAGGACATCCAGGCCTAAAGGAAGTAGCATGTCAGGAGCCTCCCAGGAAGAGCAAGGAGGACCCGGAGACTAGGACAGAGCGAGTAAGAGGAATACTAGGAAAAGATCTGAGGATAGTATCTAGGGAACATCTTTACCAGGACTCAAAGCAGCCTGCGCTGTCTGTAGTAACGTTAACAACAGTCAAAGCTCATTTTGCAATTTCAACCTCCCATCTCTACAGTTTGCAAGAGAACTCTCCGGGAGTTCTCAGCTCAACTGGTGAGTAATCTTTGGAGATCGCTGTAGTACAAGAATGAAAGGAAGGTAATCATTCATAGCTCCGACCGTTTTTGTGTACCTAAGTAAAGCCTAATTCGTGCTGGTGACACTCGGAGCAAAAACGTCCCAAACTTCACCTTCCCAGACAGACACCGGCAGAGCACTACTCGCGCCCAGTGGCGTGCCCGATGGCCCCGCCCAGCCCGCCAGTGGGCGGGGACACGTCGGTCCGCGCTCCGGAAGCTGCCGCTGCCTGCCCGACTGACGTGTCGCGGCAGCAAGACACGTCGCAAAAAGTCGCGGTGGAACTTCCCTACGGTCTACAGACCTGGCTCTTTACGGTGCCAGGCATTGCTGAGCTGGAGATGTCGGCTGAGGGCCAGGCAGAGCCTTGGGGTCCTCCCAGCAGCTTTGCGAAGCGGGTCCTGGTGACCGGGGGTGCTGGTTTCATGTAGGTAACGGCGCCGCTGGCCGAGCAGTGGCTCCCCAGAAACCCCAACCCTTTCCTACGACTCTGCTTGCCCTTGGCAACTTGGGACCAACTTTGGGGGTCTGATATGGGGAGGGTCTTAAGGCACGGCCGAGATCCTTCTACCTTCTCCCGCCTGCGTAGAGGAGGTTCCTTTGAAACCTCCTGCGTAGGTTCCTTTGAAACTGCCACTTCTTTAAAACGCCTCCTTCCCAAGGCAAAAGCGCCGTGGTACTGTCCGCCCTCCGACTTGGCCTGAGATGCACCTGTCACTCTTCTGAGCGCGCCCACATTGCAGTAGGCTTCTCACCAACTGCCCCAATCCCCATCCTCCTACACAGGCCTTGTACATATAGGCGCCAAAAAATGACTTTTGGATTATGATAGGGCATTCATTTATTCAGTTGACTTTTAGAAATCATCTGTTCGTGCTTTTGATGGGGATTTTTAGGCTGCTTAATTTTAAAACAGTTTATGATGAGGATTTTTAGGCTGGTTACTTTTAAAACTACAGATAAGAAGCAGGCTCCAAGGAGTGGAATTTGTTTGCCCTTTTGATCAGAGACAATTGCAGTTGTAAAGGAAATCTCCATGCCTCCCTCTCTGGAATTTGTTTGCCCCTTGTTGGGAAAACATTTACATTTCTAAGGGAAACATCTATCTGTGAAGATGCCTCCCCCTTGTTGGGAAAACATTTACACTTCTAAGGGAAACATCTATCTGTGGAGATGACTCCCCCTCTGAGCCAGGAGGAAGGGGGGATGGCCTTATCTCTGGAAACTGCCTGGCAACCTCATGTAACTGACCCTCACCCCAAAATCCTCCTTTGTCTTTAGTTGAAGATAATATTTGAGCGGTGACTTCTGCCATTTACTCAATCCGGTTTGATTCTTGTCTTAAAGTTATGGGACCGCCAAATGGCCAGACCAAACGGGCACTAATAAAGAGATAACTCACTTACCTATGCCTTAAATTTGGCCCTAACCCTCAGTTCGGGGCAGCAGCAGGAGCAGCAGAAGCTCTGACTGCCCATGGGTCCTGTCCCCATGCTACTCTATCTCTATTCTCTAAATAAAAGAGCACTACTGCCAGATCTTGAGAGTCTAAGAAATCTTTCTTTCGACTCCTCGGCTCACCGATCCCGCATCATTTCGATCTGTACTAAACGTTTGATGCCTCTTGCTCTCTCACACCCACATTCAGGCAGCAAGTCCTGTCACTACTTCCAAAGTATATGTCAAGGCGACCACTTCTCACGCCGGGCCCCTTCCCTCCTAGCCCGCGTTCCTGTCTTCTTTTGCCTAGAGTGCTACTGTTGCCTTCTGATTGGTCACACTGCTTCCACTCTGGTTCTCTTGAAGTCTGTTCCTCACACACGAGTCAGCGTTTAAGTCAATCAATGCGTAGTTTTACTCCAATGGTTTCTGTCAGACTTAGAATAAAATCCAAACTCCTTACCATATCTAGAAGACCAAGCCTTGTTTTCCAACCTGATCTGCTTTTCTGTGCCTGCCACACTTACCCTCTTGCAGTTCCTAGAACACACGAAGCTCCTTCCTCCTGTCCTCAGGCCTTTGCACTTGCTTCCCCTTTGCTTAGGCTGTTTGCATCACTCAGTTCAGATGTTTACTCAAACATCCCCTCCTCGGAGAGGCCTTACCTCACCAACCTATCGAAAATAGCCCCTCCCACAACTAACACACTTATCGCTACCTGAGATTATATTGCATGTTTGTGTCCACTTGCTTATTGCCTGCATCCCTACTGTAGAATGTAAAGTGGATGAGGGCAGACTCTTGTTCACTCAGCACCTGGAAGAAGGCCTAGCTTATTTTATAAAGGTCTTCAGTAATTGTTGAACGGATGAATGCAGGAGTACAAATGGGAAACTCTCCCAATGTCTAGTGGAAGAAGAACATGGGATCTTTTTATCCTCCCACCCATTAGCACATCAAATCACGTCTTCTAAGCTGACAGTGGCTTAGAGGAGGCTGCCAGGCAGGCAAGATTTACTTAATGAGAAGAGGAGCGTGGGCATAAAAGGGTGGTACTAGTGTGAGAGTGCTCGTCCAGGAAGGGTTCCTAGAGAATGCTTTGAAAGGGCTGCCAGGTACAAAGTCTGAGTTCATAATTTGGTCAGGGGCTGCTCGTTTTCCTGGGAGCCCAACATTTTGATGTATATGATAAAATCTGCTGTATCGTCTGCTGAGATATGCCTCTGGTTGCCCTTCAGGGTCCTCTGAAACCCAGGAGCCACTATGCGTATCCAACTCAGGATGGTTTCAGCTGTCATTAGCCTTGGAAACCTAGCTTTAGTCTAGGACACCCCACTCCCCCCTCCCACCAAGGATTCTGGTTTACACCCCCAAATTCTTGTACCAAGAGATGGCAACTGCAGTAGGGTTGCTGTGAACATAGACAGCTCACTATGCTCGTACTGACTTAATTTTTACATAGTTATGCCTACAGTCGCCGAAAAGGCTCATTATAGTTTCAGTTCCTTTGCACTAACCATCGCCCATTGTATTTATCATCCTGCTTTCCTCCCACACTCAAAGCATGCATGGGCAGCATCATTTGGTTAAACTGATTTTTTCTTATACCTAGGACCAGTGAATTCTGTCTTCTACATAGTGTAAAAGGAGTGTAAGACTTTGTGTATCAATACTGTTGAGAAGGTTAGTGGAAAGTGTGGGTGTGTGTATATTCAGTGTAGTTATATTATTTATATCTTGTGGAAATTTAAAGGTATCTGAATAGTTTTCTAACACTCGACAGCTTAGGGCAACATTCAAGAATTTAGGGAAAAGGTTAAATTTTCTACTAACAAGATACACTTTTTTCTTATAGTGCGTCACATATGATTGTTTCTTTAGTAGAAGATTATCCAAATTATATGATCATAAATCTAGACAAGGTGAGTTTTATAAAAATGAGCTTTAAGTACTGAAACTTTACATTTTTAAAAAATATTAGGATCCTATCATGCTGATATTTTAATTTTTTGTTTAGTCATTTTAGCAACTTAAGGGCGTATATCATCATGTTTGTGCTATATTCAGCCTTACGTAAAAGTCTTCTGAAACTTTTTCATTTACTATGATGGCCCATGAAGTAAAGTTTTTAACTGCAGTATTTTTACCAAAAGAAAATCTCTTCACCCTAAATTCAATATTGAGTGTAATCCTGTGATTATTAACCTTTTTTGGAGTTGGGATACTCTGATTATTTGATTTTATCATTTTATTATTTGGTTTTATCATCCCCACCTCCTGGAAAATTATACAGTTATGCTTCACTTAACAAAGGGGATACATTCTGAGAAATGCCTTGTTAGGCAATTTCATCGTTGTACAAACATCATAAGTGTACTTTTGCAAACCTACGTGGTATTGCCTGCTACACACCTAGGTTATATGGTACTAATCTTATGGGACCACCATCATATATGTGGTCCGTCATTAACCGAAATTACATTCTGTGGCACATGACTGTTTTTTTAATATATTTATTTTTAAGATTAAATATATTTTTAAAATTAAAATGCAGTTAAATTAATATAGTTTTGAGAATTTTTCTGTAATAATTGGAGTCTCTGTGGGGAGTCGGAAAGCTGTGATTGGTAATTGCTGGATTTTTGACTTTAAACATAAGATGTGATTAGTTACCTTAATTTTATAAAATGTAATAATAAAAATATGTAGACAAAGAATAACCTGTAAGTCTTATGAATTTTTGCCTGCCTTACTATCATCGACAGTAATTTTTTCCCCCATCTGTACACCAATTTACCAGCAGATAACTCAGGAAACAGTGGAATGAGTTATAATATGCATAACACAGACATAATTGTCTTATTCACTGATTTCTTTTCAGTAAGGAATGGTAAACTTTGCTAGCCACCAGTGGCTGGAGTCAATTCTGGACAGGAAAATTTTTTAAAGAAGAGATTTATAAAAAGTAATTTTTTTGTATTTTGGAAAGATGATAAAATTACACTTAGTTTTAAGATATCAGAAATTTCTAAAAACGCAAAGGGCAAACGCTTTAAGAAGACATGTTCTTGTATTGTAATCAGAACATCTATGGTCTTTAAAATAAATTGATATTTTTATAGGAATAGCCAGTCTCACTTTTTGTATTGTTTCTCCACCCTCCCCAACTTACTTATTTTAAGCTGGATTACTGTGCAAGTTTGAAGAATCTTGAAACCATTTCTAACAAACAAAACTACAAATTTATACAGGTATGAAAGTTCTCTTATAATTATGTAATTATTATACTGTGCCTTTTTAGTCATTCAGGCATTTTATCTTTCTACTTTACAAACTTGCGTAATATGGGTTTACGAACTTATGTAATATGGACTTGGAAAGCCCGCTTATTAAAGCCTTAGTAGTTTCCAGAAGTACAACGGGCTATAGAGAATACTACTTTTAGATTGACACCATGTCTTAAAGCTACATGTGATTTTTGGTGCCTTGGCAGATATGAGTAGCTGATTGGACTTACGTGGTCTGTGACTTTTAGGGCTTCAATAGCCTTCTTAATAAGGTCATGCTGGGATTTAAAGAGATTACTATAAAGCGGGGTTTTACTCAGGCCAGCCAACAGCCAAATGCCCACCATCCAGCCCGTGGGATAGTCTTCTCCATGAAGGTTGATTGATTGGCTCTGGAAGGCTGGTTCTTACTACCCACTCTTAGAAGAGTCCAAAGTATAAACCAGAGAGCCAGGTCATTAATTTGCAAAGGGAAATTTTAATGTCAGATGAAGCTGTCTTATGATTTATGTTTCTTTTAAAGAGATTCTATAAATTCTCTTTTTAACCACAAGTCTTAAAGACTATAGTGAGCAAATGTTTCATAATTCTCTTCTATATGAAAGTATTTCCTTCAGTCACCAAAGAATCACCGAGAATATGTATTTTTAGAAGACCTAAATGTACATATAACATCAAAAGTACTCATAAGTTTACTTAGTTGTGGTTAAATACATTTTTCAAAATGTAATTCAAGTTGTTACTTGCTTTAAATATATTTCAGTAATGGCTGTCTCAAACTTTTAAAAATATGTCTAAAAATTTTCTTATTAACACAATGATCTTAGGTTGGCAAGAATCTTATGGAAAAAAGCTAGCGCAGTCCTTAATAGTAGTTGGTGCTTAATAAAATATTGTTTTAGATGCTTACTTGCCAAAAAATATTTTGAATTGAATATCTTATATCCTCAGATGCTGGAGAAATGTATCATTGCTATACTTTCTTGACCCCTCAGTTGAATTTTCAAGATATTCTCTATTTATTAAACCAGGGTGGTGACAGGAAGAATTAATTTTTTTCTTATCTTTTTTTGGCTTATATAGTAAATGGTAATTATGAATGGGAGTGCTCAATGAAACTTAGTTTTTTCATGTTTGCTTTTTTATATAGGGTGACATATGTGATTCTCACTTTGTGAAACTGCTTTTTGAAACAGAGAAAATAGATATAGTACTACATTTTGCTGCACAAACGCATGTAGGTAAGCATTGTTTATATTACAGTTATGATGGACAAATTTTTTTTTCCAGTGGCTAACTAGCCTAAATTGAAGTCCAGTAATGAGGTTGAACAAGTAGGTACTTAATATATGTCTTGAAAGAGCATATACCACACTGTACCAGAAAAACAAGCCCGTGGTCACTCTGTCATCAAGATATGTGGCACATTTCAGGTCAGTTTTATTAGTCTAGGTTGACGTGTTACTTTGAATGCTGTCTTAAAACTTTGAGTTTAACCCAATACAGGATAGTGATTACTTCTGGGGAGATAGGGCTTCAACTGTATTTTTTATAGTGTTTTTCTTAACCTGGGTGGTACTACACAGTTAAGCATTCCCTTATGTTTGTTTGGGTTTTTTTTGCTTTTTGGTGAGGGTGATTGGCCCTGAGCTAACATCGGTTGTCAATCTTCTTCTTTTTTTCCTCCGCCCCGAAGCCCCAGTACATATTGTATATTCTAGTTGTAAGTCATTCTAGTTCTTCTGTGTGGGATGCCACCACAGCATGGATTGATGAGTAGTTGCAGGTTCATGCCCAGGATCCGAACTGGCAGACCCTGGGCTGCCAAAGCAGAGCACACAGACCTAACCACTCAGCCACAGAGCTGGCCCTCTGAGCATTACATTATTATCTGTTACTGTTTTGTATATTTGAAATATCTTCTAATAATTTGTCTAACATTTATATTGTGAAATAATAACATACATTCAGAAGAATTTAGAAGTAAAGTTAAATGAATAATAATGTGAATCCCCACGTAGCCATCACTTAAACAACAGATAGAATGTCGCTGAACTTCTTTAATAGTAATATTACTAGGGCTTTATAACCGGATTTTAAAGTTATAATTTCACTCGGTTTTCTCAACAGTTTTACTGTCTATGTATTTATCCCTCAACAGTATAGGTTAGTTTAGCCTGTTTTAAAATTTTATAAAAATGTGTATATAAAATAACATGTAGGTTTTTTGGTCTTAACGTTTTCATTTCTGTAGATTCCTCCCTGTAGTTGGGTGTAGGTATAATTTGTTCATTTTCAGTGACATACAGCATTCCATTCTAAGTATATACCACAATTTGTGTATCTGTTTTATCTTGATGGGCATTTGGATTGTTTACACTTTTGGGCAATTTTGAACAACACTACCATGAATGTTCTTAGACATGTATCTTGGAACACATTAGTACACATTTCTCTCAGTATCTAATTAGAATCATAGATCTTCACACTTCAACATTGAGATAATGTCCAACTGTTTTCCAAAGTAACTGGACCAGTTTCCACTCCAAGAGTGTGTAAGATGTGAGACCTCTTGCTCCAGATCTCACCAAAGCTTAGTTTTATCAGATTTTTTCATTTTTGTCAGTCTGAATAGTGTGTAATCGTATTTCATTGTGGTTTTAATTTCTGTTTCCCTGATTACTGATGAAGCTGTGCACCTTTTGTATGTTTATTGGTAATTTACATTTCTTCTTTGTGAAATGCTGTTGAAATCTTTGCCCATTTTTTAAATTGGGTTATTTACCTTTTTCTCATTGATTTGTAGGAGTTTATTTATGTTCTGGATGCTAGTCCTTTGTTATGTGTATTAAAATATCTTGTCCTGCTCTGTGGGATGCTGCCACAGCATGTCTTGATGATTGGTGTGTAGGTCTGTAGGTCTGTGCGTGGGATCTGAACCCACGAACCCCAGGCGACCGAAGCGGAGTGTGCAAACTTAAGCACTGTGCCACCAGGCAGGCCCCTGTGGCATGTTTTGATGAACAGATGTTCTTAATTTTCATGTAGTTGAATTTATGTATCTTTTCTTTTATGTTATGGTGAATGCTTTTTGGATCTTAAATTCTTTCTTGCCCCAAGATCCTGACGATATTCTCCTGTGTTATCTTTGAAAAGTTTTATTTTTCACATTTAGATTTGTAATCTATCTGAAGTTTATTTTTATGTGCAGTATGAAATAGGAGTCCGATTTCACTTTTTTCTATTTGGATACCAATTGGATCTCTACCACTTACAGAAAAGTTCACCAGTTTCCATGGCCTGGTCATATATTAAGTATCCTTATATGAGTATCTGTTTGTCAACTCTTCATTTCTCTTTTTGTTTATGCTTGGGCTGATTACACAGTATATTGACTCATATAGTGCTTTCCTATCTGGTAGAGCAAATCCTTCTACTTGGTTAATGATAAAGTGATTGTACACTCCTTCCAGCACTTTATGAGATGCTCACCAATACTTGCTGTTGTCAGTCTTTTGAGGTTTTATTTTATTTTTCCCTGACTACTAATGAGGTTAAAAACGTTTGCAATTGTTTATTGGACTGTCCTCTTCCCTTTGTCCTTGGTCTATCTTCTTTGGAAAGTCTCTTTACATGTTCTAGTGGGTTGTCAATTTTTTCCTTACAGATTCTTATGAGTCTTTTATCTATTCTGGATCCAAACCTTTGGCCATTACTTTTTTTCAGTCTTTCCATTGCCTTTTCACTTTCTAAATGGTGTCTTTTGGTCACTGCAGGTCTGCATCTCTGTGTAGTCCTGTTCATCAACCTTTTCCCTTGGGGTCAGTGCTCTTTGTGTTCTGGGTAAGAGTTCTTCCTGCCACCAAGGTCATGGAGATATTCTTATATTCTTTTTATAAAAGTTACTGTTTTGCCTTTTACATTCAGATTTTTCCCCCATATCAATATTAGTTTTACCCAACACCGTTTATTGAAAAGACTCACCTTTTCCTCCTTGCCACCTTTATTGTAGATGAGGTGCCCATTTATGCATGCTAGTATATCTGGGCTCCTGTTCTGTCCATTGGTCTTTGTCTGTCCTTATGCCATTACCACACTGTCTTTATTACTGTACCTTTATAATAATTCTTGATATCAGCAAAGCAAACCATCCCACCCTTTTGTTGTTCCAAAAAATTGTCTTTGACTTTGTGGAGCTTTTCCATCATATGCTTGTTTTCTATGTCATGAATTTCTACTCTGATGTTTATTATTTCATTATTTCTACTTTGTTTAGGTTTATTTTCTATTTTTTTCTACCTTTTGTATAATATTTGATAATATTTAGCTTATTAATTTACAGCTTTTCTCTAATGTTTACATTTTAGTCTACAAATTTACTTTTAAATACTGATTTATCTGAATTCCACAAGTCTTCATGTGCATTATTCTTATTATATTTTATTTTTAAGAATTTGATTTCTTCTCAATCCATGGGTTCCTGAGAAGTGTATATCTTAATTTTCAAACGTGTGGATTTTCTTGTTACCTTTTTGTTATTGATTTCTAGCTTAATTTTATTGGTTAGATAACATACTGTATGATTTCAGTTCTTTGTGCTGCAACTTGCTTTTTGGCCCAATGTATGGTCACTTTCTATAAATATTACATGTGTATTGAAAAGAATGTGTAATCTGCAAATGTTGGGTGCGTTGTTCCTTACATATCCATTAGGTTAAATAGGTTAATCATATTCTTCAAATCTTCTGTGTATTTTTAGTGAATTGAACCTTTTATTCATATGAAGTGATCTTTCTTCCTTAGTGATGTATACTGCCTTGAAGAGCATTTTATTTGAAATTAGTATAGCTCTGTCACCTTCCTTTAGTTATTATTTTCATAATATGTCTTTTCCTATCATTTTATTTCCAACCTTTCTCTGGTTTTATGGTCTAGCTGTATATCTTATAAACAATTTGTGTTTGGATTTTGTTTTTTTAATCCAGTGTCACCATCCTTGATCTTTACCCCGAGCATTTAGTTTATTAATATATTTGGATTTATTTTTACCACCTTATTGTGTACTTTCTATTTTTCTCACCTGTTCTGTTTCTTTGCTTGTTTCTTTTAAAATTCTTTTTAAAAAAATTCTTCCTTGCCTTTTTAAAAAATGCTTTTTAAAAAAATGCTTGCTTTTTTAAAGACTTGACTGAGGAACTTTTTTTATCCTTTTTCTTCCTCTGCTAGTTGGAAGTTATATAGTCTGTTTGTGTGCTTTGAGTGGTTCCCCTAAAAATTACAACATGTGTAATTAGCTTATCAGGGGCTAAAGTCCATCAAAACCTTTGCCCTCCTCTCAAATAATACAAGGTCCTTAGACACTTAACTCCATGTATCTATTCTCAGCTCTGTTTTTTTCTAGAATTCAAAGTCTGTCTTGTTTTGTTTTTTTCAGTTCCACTAGAAATCATTATTACTCCTTAAAACTCAGTCTACCATTTGGTATTTGTTATGTCCCTTGGGTGGAATTGTTCTAGCTTTTTCTCTTGTTTTAGATCTTTCATTTGTACGTGCCTTTGAGTTTACATATGTTAATGTTTATGGCACTCACGTTTTGGTAAGTGCTGCTCATGAAGCCAGAGTGGAGAAATTTATTTACGTCAGCACAGATGAAGTATATGGAGGCAGTCTCGATAAGGTAAGCTTAGGAAATGTGTGTTTCACCTGCTCACTACACATCATGATACAAATCTGTCTTATTAAAACCTACTCTGGGCTTTTCTCATCCTCTGATTGGACACACTTCTGGGACTCGCCAAATGTTATTCCATTGTGTCTTCTGTTCAGATCAAATGTGCCACCAACTGGCAACACTAACCTAGTCTTGGTACAGATTTATATGTAATTTGACTGACGATATTTTGTAAGAGAGCAGCAGGTCTCACCTTTTCCTCCCAGTCTCACATGATGGATGGCATTCCCACGGGCACGGCAGATGTCAGTTAGGCTGCAGCATACTGCCTGCTCACCTGTCTCTTCCCCTCAGGAAAGCACTTTCAAGGGGCAAGGAGCACGTGTGAAATTACTGTAGAAACTGGAATCTGTTCTCCTTTTTTAATCATTTGTAAATATACTTTTTGTGCGAAAAGATGACTCCATTCTCTCGTCTATATTTTTCATAGTCATTGTTTACAATGACCTCATTCTGTTTTATTTTACCAAAACACATACATAGTGAAAAAAATCAAGTAGATTGAAAAAACTCATGAGAAAAAGCAGACCCTGACCACTTCTCCTTAATCCCCAATCCAACTTCTGAGAAGTAACTGTTTTCAACTCACTTTGCAATTTTTCTGAGCTAAACTTCTTTCTTCTTGTATGCTTGTCACCCTGCATCAGATCTGACACAGTAGCCAGAATGATTTTTAAAATATAAGTCAGATCATGACATTACTTTGCCAGAAACCTGTTCATGTTTTTACAGTGGCCTTCACGCTTCTGCATGTTCTCTCCTCCCTCCAGCTCTCTGACCTCATCTTCCATTTCTCTTCCCTCACACAGACCTCCTTGCTGTTCCTTTGGACATGCTTCTGTCTCAGGGCCTTTGCACTTAGTGTTCTCCCTGCTTGCCTTAAAGGGTTGTCGTGAACTTTAAAGAAGTTACTACATGGAAAGTGGTTAGAAAAATGGCAGCCACATAGTCAGGGTTCAGTAAATGTTTTTTTAAATGTAGTGATTAACATTTCAAGTTTGTAATATGTTTACTGATTTTTCTACTTAGAAAGTATGCCTAACACTTCTTTTTTAAATATATCTTTTTAAAATTAGGAATTTGATGAATCTTCACCCAAACAACCTACAAATCCTTATGCATCATCTAAAGCAGCCGCTGAGTGTTTTGTACAGTCTTACTGGGAACGATATAAGGTAAGAACTGATTTCAGAAACTCTCAAATCATTTTTCTCTGGACCTAGGTATTAAAACTCCAAGTTAGCATTAGAAACATTTCTCTTTTAGAGTAGAAGACATAGATTGAGAAAAGTTATATATTAAGGAATTAAGAAAACTGATTTCCTACATTGTGTAGACAGTGAAGGGCCTACTTCTTCCTGTTCTGTTCATCGTTTAAAGGAATAATTTGTGTATATTTTTTTCCTGCTTTAGTAATAGGTAGAGTGTTACAGCTATAGTGAAAAGCCTTGTTGGAATATCCTGATTCCCAGGAATCCTCTGAGTGAAGGAAGACAGAGGGAGGGCACATTCCCTTCCCTTCCACCTGCTCCTTCTGCATGATTCACCTCTCTTGGCTCCTCATGAATGGGAGGTAGACTTGCCTGCTGGCTCTTACACTGTCAATGTGGGAGCCTTACTCACTATAAATCATCAGCTCAAATCCCTACATTTGGCTTCCCCCAGTCTTCTTGTGGAGTTATTAGGGACGGGGTCAGACAGGCAAGCCAGAAAATTACTTAAGATTCGCTTGCCTTTTGTGTTCCAGTAGCATTGGTCCTTTCCCCTTTCATGGTAGCTCTTTTTATTCGTAAGCGTTGGTACAACAGAGAAAGCCAACTTGAAGTTTAACATCTAACCAAACCTAGAGTCCTAGAACTGGTCTCTGAAGTAATCAGGTGGAAATTTCCTTAGTTTCTGCTATCAGACTTACAAACCTACCTCCATCTATATCCGTCCTCCCCTTGTCCCAGTAAAGAGAATATTCCTCTTCTTCCTTTTGCAACCTCTGCCTTATCTGAATCTCATCCTCTCCTGTCTTTTCAGGACCCTTACATTAGAAAAAAATCCCTTCGCTTCTGTCTTTAAGGTGTGTGGAATTATTTAGCCAAAAGCACCCATATTTAAAACTGCTTGCCTTTAGATAATTGTTATCGGACCTTTCCCTTACCTTAATGTTGAATACTCTTTAAGTTTCCAGTTGTCATCACAAGAAGCAGTAATGTTTATGGACCACATCAATATCCAGAAAAGGTACATTTTACTTCTGAATTCATGGTGTGTTTTAGTGATCATAACTTCTCATTATTTAAAATAGCTTTTCTTCAGTTATTTGTCTAAAATAATTTATGTTTTAATTGTACATAATTATAAATGCTGTGTAGGCCATATGCAACTCTCATCAGATTTTGAGTTTAAGTCTCAACCTGATACCAGTTGGCATGAACTTAAGCCCCTGAGCTTCATCTTTAAATTGAAGGGTGACTTAGAAAGGATTTTGAAGGCTCCGATGAGATCATATATGTGAAAATGCCTTGTACTTTGCAGGATTCTAAAGCACTATAGAGTACTCCCATCACTACTGTCATGCTGGTTAAGACTCCTGGTTAGCAGTCAGAGCAGTACGTCAGACTGTACAGAGATGTAAAAGGTAGTTAGAGTGTGATGCAGGGAGCTTGTACATAAATTTGTGTTACAGTCAGCTCGTTAACTGTCCCCGAGTTCCCTCTTTATAATTGCAGGTCAGAATGTCTTCCAGAAAGTAGTACAAGTAGCGAATAAAGAAATGCAGTTAAAAGACTGAAAATGCTGGTTAGTTCTGTATTTTTAAGCCCAATTTTAAGTAACTGTTGCTTTCTCTGCCTATATTTAGGGACTGGGTTTTTCACTTGGCAGCCAGTTGTATTGATCTATTTGCCCAAAGGAAAGGGCCATATCATGATCTGCTGGTATTAATATCTACTTTGCTTAATTTTTGGAGTATCTTTAACAGGTTGAGTATAAATTTAGTAATTTATCTCACCCTGTTTAACATAAATTTTCTTTGAATCCATGGCACTGGAATTTACTTTTTATTAATTTCACCAACACTTACTGAATAGGTGCTCTTTGTAAAGCCGTGAGATAGGATCCCTGCCCTTATAAAATCAGCACAAACGTGAGCTTTGTGATGGGAGCAGACTGTTCGTGAAGACTTCTTCTGAGTGTTTCCACTGTATATGTCATTTTATCTTCATATTTATATAGCAGATAACTTGTTTTTGTGAAATAAGAAGCTTAGAGTTCTTTTACTTAACAAAATTATAATAGGTTTTTTCTTGAACTCCTGATAGGAAGAATTAGAATTTATCTATATTTCTTAATAATAGTCTTTTAATTTATGATGAGTTCAGATTCATATTAATGAGTGTATTTCCAAAGTCTGAAATGATGTTTAAATATTCTTTTAGGTTATTCCAAAATTTATATCTTTACTACAACACAACAGGAAATGGTATGTTATTATTTACCTTTGTACCCACATGTTTTTTTGCTATGTTACTAGTATTTGGTGACAGTCTGTCTTGAAAATCATAAAAGTCTTAGAGTTGGAGGCAATAGAATTGAGTGTCCCAACAAATTTAAGAATTCCTTCTACAATCAATTATAATCTGTAATTCATCTTTATAATATACTTTCTAATTTCAATTCTTAAATAATGTATCCTGGAACTCTGAGTAACAGCATTAAAATTTGACATCGATTTTTATGTAGTTTTACTTTTTCAAAGAATTTGTTTAATTCATAGAACTGTAGATATTTCTTCAAAGTGAATTTAAGGTATAAAATTGATGAATAAATATTTCGCAGGGGTCACTTATGTTTTCCACTCTCCTACTGAGTACCCTCAGGAGGTTTGGAGATCGTTTAAGAACCATGGATAAAATTTAGAAGAGTCATAAGAATTTGTATTTTCAGTAAAAGATGTCTAGGATCGCCAGGGGCATTGGCTTCTCTGGAATTGTACTCAGGCATTGCCGTACCCGGGTTTGGGAGAGCGTACATTTTTACACTTTATGAGTCCTTTTCATTTCATCTTTTTAGCTGCATTCATGGGTCAGGGCTTCAAACAAGAAATTTCCTTTATGCTACTGATGTAGTAGAAGCATTTCTCACTGTCCTCAAAAAGGGGAAACCAGGTGAAATTTATAACATCGGAACCAATTTTGAAATGTCTGTTCTCCAGCTTGCCAAAGAACTAATACAACTGGTATGTATATATTGTGAAAGGATTGTGTTTTCCAAATTCAAAATCAACAATTTATAGTTTACTCAATTGGAAAGTGAACAAGTAAAAAATGAAATTCATAATTATGTATATTTTATGTATGCTAAGATATGTCATTATTTGAAACTGTATCACTCATTTAGTAACAGCTTTTTAGGAACAAAAAATCCTAATACATTAAATGTATATACCTATTATAAGAAATGCTTCAATTTCAAAAATATAAAATTGTGTGTCCAGAATCAAGGAACAATGATATATAAATAACTATAGTTTGGAATGCTTGTATGTATTAATGAACATCAATTTCAAATCTCAGGATTCAGTAGAAAGGGAAACCGAGTGTATGGAAAAACTTTTGTTTTCCTTTACACTATTCACAGAATGCTCTGTACTCCAAACCTGTGGGTTTTCCACACCAAGCAATTCTCAGACACCAGCTGGGTGTCCTACAATTTAACTCAATTCTGATGTTATCCACCTAGAGATGGCATCAGATCCCACAGGTTGAGGGCTCAGTCCCACAAGACTGTGCTCTGCTTCAGATGCCAGTCACAGGAGCTGATTGTCGCCTGTGCTTTTGACCAACGGGCTATAAATTGGACGTGCTTTGCCAGAGTGGCTCACAGAACTCAGGAAAACAGTTTGCTTTCTAGATCACTGGTTTATTACAAAGGATGTAACTCAGAACAGCCAGATGGAGATACATAGGACAAGGTATGAAGGAAGGGGTGTGGAGTGTCCATGCCCTCTCCAGACGTGCCACCCTCACAGCAGCTGCATTTTTCAGCAGCCCGGAAGCTCTCCAAACCCTATCCTTTGGGGCTTTTATGGAGGCTTCATTAAGTAGGCATGATTGATTGAATCACTGGCCTCTGGCGATTAATTCAATCTCCATATCTTCTCTCCCTGGAGGTAGGAAGAAGGGGGCTGAGTTCTATGCATCAGATCACGTGAATGGTTCCCCTGGCAACCAGCCCTCATCCTTAGGGGTTTTCCAGAAATCACTCATTAACAAACTCTGGTGTGGTAAAAGGGGCTTGTGATGAATAGCACAAGACAGCTTTATCTCTCCATCACTTAGGAAATTCCAAGGATTTTAGGAGCACTGTGCTAAGAACAGGGATGAAGACCAAGTATATATTTTTTATTATAAATCATAATATCACACTGATTAATAACAAAAAGCCAAAAGAATTTATTTTCTCCCATAGTTTATACATTGTGTAATCTCGCTGAGCTTCAGATGGAGTTTAGGTTATAAAGTATGGAAAGTGTTACTAAAATGCTGTTCATTTTAGCTATCTCCCCTACTTAGAGGAGGTGGTTTTTCTTCTCTTTGGAATCAGCTATTGAATACCATTGTCGTTCTCTGGTCTCATTTTATAATTTGACTCAAAAGCCTTCTCCATTTTCACAGATCAAAGAGACCAGTTCAGAGTCTGAAATGGAAAACTGGGTTGATTATGTTAATGATAGGTGAGTAACAAGTTAAAACACGGGGGAAAGGTTGTGAAATCTTAGGTATTTGTAGAATTATAAAATACATGGACTTAACCAGAAACTAGTTTATGTCTTTTGAGTTTTCTCCTAAAGTATTTTTTTTCTACTTATAGATGTCATCAGAATAAAGTATATTAAAGTGTTTTATTACTAACTAGCTGTGTGACTTAAAGAAAATTATTGACCCTGTCCAAGTCTGAGGTTTCCTCAAGTGTGAAATAGGGAAAATAATATCTTGCTCACAAAACTATTTTAAAGTTTAATTGTAATGTATATAAAGTACTCCACCCAGGGTGTGAAGCACAGGAGTCCTAATAAGTTGATGTGTATTTATTTATTCATTCATCAAACATTTAGGTATGAGGCACTGTATTCATACCTAGATTGTGGCTGAAATAAAAGGATAAACCACAGAGACGGTTAGGCTTCTGGGGTTATAGATGATTTTTTTTAATATATATTTTATTTTACAAATTTTCTACAAGCTTGTCTTCAGGGAAAATTTTTTTAAGAAAAAATTTGAATTATGCTAGAGATGCGTGGACATGCATTATTTATCTTAGTATTCAAATTTGTAAATGTACATCCACAACGTCATTTTAAATCTGTTTTGTTTTCCAAGACCTACCAATGACATGAGATATCCAATGAAGTCAGAAAAAATACATGGCTTAGGTTGGAGACCTAAAGTGCCTTGGAAAGAAGGAATAAAGAAAACAAGTATGTTATGAATTGGTCATTTTTGGGGGGATTCAGGAAAATTTAAAAGAAAAGAAATTTATTTTTAGAACACTACAAATTCAGCAGAATATTGTGATGAATCATTTTCACTTTTCTTTCACATTGTAACATCTAATCTATTTCTAGCAATAGCAATATATTTCCTAAGCTTCTTGAATTTCATAGACTAACTTCTGATTAGTCTCCTTATATCTTATTAGCATTTGTCAGATACCTCTTTCATTGATTTTCAGATATATATTTTTTCACCTCCTTGAAAAGTGTGTGTTTTACAGTCACTAGTATCTTATAATTATTATTGTAAGCACTTTTCCTTAGCGGTATGTAAAATAATGGTCCATCTTACGATCGGGGTGTCTTAGATTTGATGAAATAGAGACAGTTTACAGTCTTTGAATGCCTTGAGTCTTTTTATATTGAAACAAACAAATAGGTAACAAATTTGGTTTATGCAGAAATATCCCTTAAAATAAGTGTATATAAAGTCTGTGTATATATGTTAAAGTTCTATTTAGAAATGTACTCATGCTAAAGGATATACCCAAATATAGGAAAAAAAAGTCTTGATTAAGAGTTTGAAATACAAAGTACTTGTGTTGAATTTTAAAAGCAAATACAAAGATAATTTATCGTTTTTTTAACTAAAAATGTTATAGTGTAGAGACATAAAATAATTTCACATATTAACAGAAGGAAGCTCGTATTATCTCACTATGCCTATAATGTAGTATTGCTACATTTACGTGAACAAAATATTATACTTTTTTCCATAACTGTAAAACCAGTGCAAATGACTTATCTCCCTTTCCTCCTGAATTCCTTAGAATCAGAATGTCTTAAACACTTATACCAGCAAATTCAGTATTGAAGGACTTTTGAAGTTAAAAATAAGTTGATTTTTAAATCTAAGTTTTCAGGTGCTGAAACATTTTCTGATTAACTTCATTGGTAGGTTTAAAATTAGATTGTTTACATCATTAGGCAACTCTTACCTGCTGATAAGCTGATGGGCAAGACTTTTACTTAGTATGAACTCAGTAAATGTTGTTTATCCTATTTTTAGTTTTTTATTTTTTATTTTTGTCTTTTTTTTTTCCTTTCAGTTGAGTGGTACAGAGAGAATTTTCACAACTGGAAGAATGCAGAAAAGGCATTAGAGCCCTTTCCAGTACAACCATCGTTTGTATAGTCAGAGCTGTTTTCAGAGAAAGAAGAAAATTATCCTACCTCGACAAGTGGTATGAAATCAAGTCACCAAATGAAGTATCCTCGTTTCATTTGGAATAAGATCATGACTTTTTGTATAAAAGTCAATGCAAAATGCCTCAATCTTTAGAAGAATTTCAGTATTGGCATAGGATTTAAATATCAAAATTCTTTCAGAAACCTTGTCTTTTGAAAATGAGGAACGAGTAGGCATAGAAAGACTCCTCCCTAGGAGTGGGCCGGGAAGGAGGAGTCACTTGCTTCTGAGAGCAAGGACAGGTAGTAACCCTGGGCAGGGGACAGCCTTCACTGGCCTTGCACTCAGTCAGCTTCCCAGCCTCTCCCACTGCATAGAAAGTCTCTGAAGTTTTCATTTTTAGGCAATATAGGCTGAGCCTTATGCCCTAATTAATCTTTTTTTTAAGGTCTGATGTTGTGCTGTAATTTAAAAATGGAAGCATATCTAGCACTTTTTAACTTTTGATAATTTTGTAAAATTAAGTTAAATGTTTTTTTAAAAGAAGGATATAGTTTTTATATTTTCAAAATCAGTCATTGAACTATATATAAGTAACCTTGTATGAGAGAAATTTTATCATGTATTTACTGTTTAAAATGATTTTATTTATAAAATTATCAATATTTTAATGTATTTAATGTACAATGTGGCTTTTTTTAGTAATGTATGTTTTTATTTTGCTGTAGAAAATTTTTTAAAATACTTGATTATTTATTCTTAATTCCTCTCTTCCCTAAAGACTTTAGATGATTTGGAAATGTAACTGATTGGATATTGTGTTGAGAAAAGGGAAAGAGTCAAGATTATGCCAAGCTTTCTGGTTCAGTGCATGAGTGATGACTTATTTTCTCTGTGAAGTAGGAAGCAGGGTTATAAACTCAGAGGTGGTTGAGGGGATAGGAGTGGAGTAAGGGCCTTGAGGATATGAAGATTGGGGAAAGAGTAAGCAGATTTAAAATTAGTAAGAGCATTTGCCAAACGGGAATGAAACACAAACTAAAATTGAACACTGTAATTTCAGAATTTTGAGATATGTAAAAATAGATTGAGCCAGAGCTGGGCATAGGAAAAGCCAGGTGGGGGAGATGACTAGAGAGTTGAGAGTGAGCATGACTGAAATGATGCTCCACGGGTCTTAGTTGTGTAGGGAAGAAAATGCTTCTTGGAGGTAGCCTGTGGCTCTAGAGAAAATGGAGATGAGGAGTAGGGATAAAGGAGTGGAGGTGAGAACTCAGGGCGGCTAGGAAGCTACAGGTGGAAAATGGACCAACTGAAAGCAAATGGTCTTTGGAGGAGTTTGGTCATTGGGAGTAGATGACAAAATAAAAACGCTCTATGTCATTTGTTCTCTGTCATTTGTTCTTGCGCATATTTTGGTATGTACTTTTGTTTCCAACTTTAATATACTCAATATGATTTTTTTTTTAAGATTTTATTTTTTTCCTTTTTCTCCCCAAAGTCCCCCAGTACATAGTTGTATATTCTTCCTTGTGGGTCCTTCTAGTTGTGGCATGTGGGACACTGCCTCAGTGTGGTCTGATGAGCAGTGCCATGTCCACACCCAGGATTCGAACCAATGAAACTCTGGGCTGCCTGCAGTGGAGCGTGAGAACTTAACCACTCAGCCACGGGGCCAGCCCCTATACTCAATATGATTTACCTTTATTGTTCGTCTGATCTCAGGAGATGACCTCGACAGACATTAGGAACGTGTAGTGAAAAAACAGTAAAAAAAAACCCAAAGCGAAATGCAAATCAAAACTACACTAAGATATCACCTTATACCCGTTAGAATGACAAAAATATCTAAAACTAATAGCAACAAATGTTGGAGAGGTTGCGGAGAAAAAGGAACCCTCATACACTGCTGGTGGGAATGCAAACTGGTGCAGCCACTATGGAAAACAGTATGGAGATTCCTCAAAAAATTAAAAATAGAACTACCATACGATCCAGCCATCCCACTGCTGGGTATTTATCCAAAGAGCTTGAAGTCAGCAATCCCAAAAGTCCTATGCACCCCAATGTTTATTGCAGCACTGTTTACAATAGCCAAGACGTGGAAGCAACCTAAGTGTCCAGCAACAGATGAATGGATAAAGAAGATGTGGTACATATATACAATGGAATACTACTCAGCTGCAAAACAGAACAAAATCATTCCATTTGCAATAACATGGATGGACCTTGAGAGAATTATGTTAAGTGAAATAAGCCAGCGAGAGAAGGATAATCTGTGTATGACTCCACTCATATGAGGAATTTAAAATTATGGACTAAGAACAGTTTAGTGGATACCAGGGGAAAGGTGGGGTGGGGGGTGGGCACAAAGGGTGAAGTGGTGCACCTACAACATGAATGACAAACATTAATGTACAACTGAAATTTCACAAGATTGTAACCTATCAATAACTCTAAAAAAAAAAACCACTAAGCTTTATACAAAAAGTGTAAAAACAAATTAATGCTCTACATTATATGTCATCAGAGAAATGCAAATTAAAAAAACAAGATACCCCTACTCACCCATTAGAATGGCCAAATCCTGGAACACTGACAACACCAAATGCTGACAAGGATGTGGAACGATAGGAACTTTCATGCATTGCTGATGGGAATGCAAAATGGTGCAGCCACTTTGAAGACAGTTTGGCAGCTTCTTACAGAACTAAACATACTCTTACCATATGATCCAGCAATCACACTCTTTGGTATTTACCCAAAAGAGTTGAAACATGTCCACACGACAACCTGCACAAGGATGTTTATAGTAGTTTTATTTGTAATTGCCAAAACTTTGAAGTGACCAAGATGTCCTTCAGTAGGTGAATGGATAAATAAACTGGTACATCCAGACAGTGAAATATTCAGCCCTAAAAAGAAATGAGCTGTCAAGCCATGAAAAGACGTGGAACCTGAAGTGTGTGTTACTAAGTGGAAGAAGCCAATCTGAAAAGGGTGCATACTGTATGATTCCAACTATGTGACATTCTGGAAAAGGGAAAACTGGAGACACTAAAAAGATTAGTGGTTGCCGGGTGGGGAGGATAAAGATGAATAGGCAGAGCACAGAAGATTTTTAGGGCAGCGTGAATACCTGTATGATAACGTAATGCTAGATGTATGCCATTCTACCTTTGTCCAAACCCATAGAATGTGCACCACCAAGAGTGAACCCTAAGGTAAATTACAGACTTTGGGTGATTGTGATATGTCAGTGTGGGTTCATCCTTGGTAAAAAATGTACCGCTCTGGTGAGTGATGTTGATAATGGGGGAGGCTCTGCGTATGTGGGGACAAGCAATGCATGGTAAATCTCTGTACTTCTCTCTCAATTTTGTGGTAAACTTAAAACTGCTCTAAAAAAATAAAGTCTTAAAGTTAAGAGCAACCTTAAAAATAAAGAAATTGGCTGAGTTATGTTGAAAGCTTTTAGTCTCCAAGGGGCCTTTGAAAGCTGTCTGCCTTTCCTCACCTGCTTTGTACTCAACTTGCTGCTATCTGGCTTCCATCCCACCCCTACCACAGGAATTCTAAAACCCTTTTGAGAAATGCCGTCTACTCCCATGGCTTCAATTACCATCTTTTTTTGTCTTTTCAAATTTCAATTTCTTATCTCTAGCGAAGATCTCTTTTCTGAGCTTCTGATCTCCAGTTTGAAATCTCATGTATCCAATTGCCTACTTGATATTTGCAAATTGATGCCTTTGGAGCACTTCAATCTCAATATGATCCTAAGGCCCTGGTGGTCCCTATTTTAATAAATGGAACCTGGTAGTCATCGTAGTCATCCTTGATATTTTCCTTTTCTGCATAGCCTTCTCTTCCACCATCATATTCCCCCATTCTGACATCTCTTTTTATGTTTTTAAGTGGCATGTTTATACTGCTCTTATTATCAACTTCTTGTAATAATAGATGAGAATTTACCTCTCTTGCTATCCCCCCAACTTCCCATTCTCTTCCAATCTTCCCAAAACGGTAAAACCACATTAAATTTTAATTAAATTGAGTTAGTATTTTATATTGTAATTAAATATGTATTTTTTATTATAGAGTCAAGAATAGTGTTATTATTATAATTCTTAACTTTGGTTTTTCCTGGAGTTAGTAATTGTTTCATTTTTCTTTTCTCTTTTCTAAGTGCTATCTTTAATTTTTCCATCAGTTCTGTCGTAGTTAATAAGTTCCTTCCTAAATGCTCAAATATTTCAGATAATCCCTGGATTTCATTTTTTTAAAGATATTCTCATATATATTATTATTATTTTTGCTGAGGAAGATTAGTCCTGAGCTAATGTCTGTTGCCAATCTTCCTCTTTTTCTTTTTTGTCCCCAAAGCCCCAGTACATAGTTGTGTATCCTAGTTGTAAGTCATTCTAGTTCTATGTGGGATGCCACCACAGCATGGCTTGGTGAATGGTGTGTAGGTCCATGCCAAGGATCCAAACCAGCAATCTCTGGGCCACCAAAGTGGAGTACAGGAACTTAAACACTCAGCTACAGGGCTGGCGTCCACCTGAATTTCATTTCATTCTTGGGGACTTAACTCTTGGAGCCCTCCATCTTCCAATCTGAACTACTGTGTTTAATTGATACCAAGACCCACGCTTCTTCACTATTCAACATTTCTGAAATTAGGAAATCTATTATGTCTTAGGATAATTTTTAGGTTGTGTTTTTCTTAGTGGTATATGAAATAATCATGCTTCTTAAAACTGATGGTGTCATATATTTGGTGGAATATATCACTTGCATTCTAGGTCTGCTGCATAGCTGTTATCCAGCATGTGGTCAGTGCTGCAAAGTCCCACACTGGACAGAAATGCCAGGTGTACCGTTATGCTCAGTCATGGGCTGGAGGCTGCTCAGAAAGAAGTGAGGTGGAGACTGCAGGCTCTGTAGGCTGAGGCTGTCAGGTAACTGCACTCTTGGCAGCTGAATGGCAAACTCAGTCTTATAGGGAAATCCAAGTGGTGGGACCTCTGTAGCTGCCACTTGGCCGTTTGCCATGGGGGATGTGTTCTTGGGGCTCATCAGCTCCCTGTACAGACTTTCAACCAAATCAGTTGCTTTTAGTCCAGTGCTTTACTCTCCCCACTCTGCCTTGCCCACCTTGCATAGCACCTGGTGCTCCTGGGGCCTGAGCCTCTCAGGGGTTCTTTGAGGTCAACTAGCCCAACCGAGAGGTTCTGAGAAGGCTTTCACAGATGACATTTGAGTTGTGACTTAAAGGATGAACCAGAGTTATAGAGGAAACCAAGGATGATTCAAGGCAGAGTGACTAGCAGAGTGAAAGCATGAAGTTGTAAATAATACTGTCTGTTCAGGGAACTACAGATCATCATTCTCACAATGTGCCCCAGTTCATTAGGGAGGTGCAAATAAAAATTATAATGAGAACCACTTCACACCCATTAAGATGGCTATTATTTTAAAAAGCAGAAAAGAACAAGTGTTGGTAAGAACATGGAGAAATTGAAACCCTCATGCATTTCTGGTGGGAATGTAAAATGATGCAGTCACTGTGGAAAACAGTATGGTGGGTCCTCGGAAAGTTAAACATAGAATTACTATATGATCCACTTCTAGCTATATATCCCAAAGAATAGAAAGCAGGATCTCAAACAGATCTTGTACCCCAATGTTCATAGCAGGATTATTCACAGTAGCTAGAAGGTGGAAACAACCCAAATGTACATCTATAGACGAACGGATAAATAAGATGTAGTATATACAAACAATGGAATTGTACAATTCCACTCATATAGGTACCTAGAGTAGACAAATTCGTAAACAGAAAGTAGAATAGAGGTTTGCCAGGGGAGGGGTGGAGGGCGAAAGGGAGAGTTTTTGTTTAATAGGTACAGAGTTTCTGTTTGGAATGATGAGAAAGTTCTGAAAGTGGATAATGGTGATGGTGGCACAACACTGAAAATATACTTAATGCCACTGAATTGTACATTTAAAAATAGTTAACATGGTCGGGCCCAGTCCAGTGGCATCGTGGTTAAGTTTGTGTGCTCTGCTTCAGCAGCCCAGGGTTTGCAGGTTCGGATCCCAGGCACAGCATGGACCTAGCACCACTCATCAAGCCATGCTGTGGTGGCACCCCACATAAAATAGAGGAAGATTAACACAGATGTTAGCTCAGGGCCAATCTTCCTCACAAAAAAATATATACGTATAGTTAATATGGTAAATTTTGTGTTATGTATATTTTGCCACAATAATAATTTTAAAAAATGTATCCCCAGACCAACAGCATCTGCATCGGTTGTTAGAAATTCCTGAGCCCTACCCCACACTTACAGAACCATAAACTGTGAGGGTGGGGCCCAGTGATTCTGATGCACCCTAATGTTTGAGAACCAGTGCTTTATATGGTTAGAGAGGAGATGAGGCTGGAGAGGAATGTGGTGGCCAGGTCGTGGACAGCCTTGTCTGCTGTGAAAAAATTCGTGGGCTTCATCCTGCCAGCAGAGAGCTAATTCAGAATTTTAAGGAAGAAATTGACACTGTTAGATTTGTGAGATTTATCTGGCTGCTAATTCCAGAATAATATGTGCTTATTGCAGAAAGCTTGGAAAACTAAATCAATAAAAAAAAGAAAATCACCCATGACCTACCACTGAAAGATAACCCCTGTTAATATTTAGATGTATGTTCTTCATTTCATTTCTTGGAACATATATAAACATTTTTAAAAACCAAAAATGGGGGCCGGCCCGGGGGTGCAGCGGTTAAGTTTGCACGTTCTGCTTCTCGGCAGCCCAGGGTTCTCCGGTTCGGATCCCGGGTGTGGACATGGCACTGCTTGGCACACCATGCTGTGGTAGGGGTCTCACATATAAAGTAGAGAAGATGGGCACGATGTTAGCTCAGGGCCAGGCTTCCTCAACAAAAAAAGAGGAGGACTGGCAGTAGTTAGCTCAGGGCTAATCTTCCTCAAAAGAAAAAAAAACAAAACTGGGGTCATAATGGATATACTGTTTTGGAGCCTGCTTTTTTTCACTAAGCAATATATCATGAATGTTTTTACATGTTATGAGATCTTTTGCCATCTTTATTGACTGTAGAATTACATTTTTGATAGCTTATTCTGGCATCAGTATGGAAGATGAATTTAAGGAAGCAAGATTGAGCTCCTGCAGGGATCCAAGTTAGGAAACTGTGGCAGTAAATCAGGCAGTCGATGATAAGGCCTGAAGCACCTCACTGCAAAGGGCAGCGTCGGGGACAGGTGTGAGGACTCTGCAGATTAAAGAACTTGTTGATTGATTATACGTGAGAGGTGCACTTTCCTGACTTGGGCAGTATTTTAACGTTTTCAGTGTTGAACTGGAAAGAGTAGAGGAACGGTAAATTACATTTGGGATCTGTTGAGCTTTAGAGATCTGTAGAAACAGTCAAACACATGAATCAGATGCTCAAATTGGTGGGCAGGGTTTGAGATCTACAGATACATATATGGGAGTTAAATGGTACTAAAATCCTGAGAGTGGATTAAATCCCCCCAAGGAGAGCATATAAAATGACAAGGTTGATGGTGGGCGGCATGATTCATAGACAAGCCATGAGAAATACCAAGGCGTTAGTTGCAGGCACAGGAGCAGTGAGAAGATGAATAAGGAATGGTAAAAAAAAACAACAGAGGAGGAAATAACAGCACAGAAGCCAGAGGGATAGACATTCAATAGCAAGCAGGTATCTAGCTGAAGTTCAGGAAGGCAAAGATTTAAAAAGCATCCTTTGGTTTTGGCAATGTGCAGGCAAATTTTCTGGAGTCATTTTAGTAGAGTGTAGGGGAGAGGAGAGGCATCTGGATAATAAAGATTGAGCAGCGGTTAGGGAGTGATGAATGGAGAAATGCAATTTAGACCTGAGGAGCTGAGAAAAATCAAGAGAGGGCCAGCCCTAAAGAGGAGGCAGGGTCAAGGAAGCTGTAGGAGGATGTGATATAATAAGAAATATATTTGGTCTTTGCCCCAGGTTCCTTGCACAGAGCTCCTAGAACCCTGGGAATTTCCTGAATGAAAGGAGTGTCTCTTAATCATAAGGAGCCCCTTTAGATCAGAGTTGAGTTTATGCTAATTAAATGACTCAGGGTGGGGCCCCTAGATGGTCTCAGGATGGAGCTGGTCACCAGAAAGACCAAGTGATTAGAGAATGGGATCTTTCAATCTCATCCCTCCACCTCCAGGAAGGGGAGAGGGGTCCTGGAGATTAAGCTCTATGAAAACTCTTGAACAATGAGATTCCAGGTTGGTGAACACATGGAGGTGCTGGGAGAGAGTGCACCTGGACAGGGCTTGGAAGCTCTGTGCCCCTTCCTCTGTATCTTGCCCTATGCATCTCTTCCGTCGGGCTGTTCCTGAGTTGTATCCTTTATAATAAACTCAAAAACCAAAGTAAAGTCTTTCCCTTAGTTTTGTGAGCCATTCTAGCGAATTATTGAGCCCAAGGAGGGGCTGGTGGGAACCTCAGATTTAGAGCTTATTTGTCAGAGGTGCAGGTGATAACCTGGACTTACAATTGGCATCTGAAGTGGGGGCAGTCTTGTGGGACTGAGCCCTTAACCTGTGGGGTCTGATGGTAATTCCGCAGTGAATTGAACTGTAGAATACCCAGTTGGTGTCCACAGAGAATTAGAGAATTGCTTGGTGTGGAAAAAAACACACATTTGGCGGCTAGAAGTCTGAGTGTGGTACTAGTTGAGCGTAGAGAAGGAAATTGAGGTTTTCCTTTCAGAAGGGTTTTCAGAAGCTGCTTTATTTTGTTTTTAGCATGGAATGGACTGTGTACTATTCTAAACTGAAGACTGGGGAGTAGAGAAGGAAAGATTGATGATAGTCAGAAGTGGGTAATTAATGGGGTACAATGTCTGAGACGATGGGCTCCACGGGCAAGTACTGACCTTAAGGTGGAGTGAGATGGGTAGAGTTCACCTCATCCTCCTGGACCAGTAAAGGCAGGTGTTGAGATGAGTTTGGATATAGAGACTTTGGGGAAGGCACATGAGGAAATGCACCATGGCCGCAATTTCTTCTTGAGAGTGATAGGGGAGGCAACTGAGGAGAGAAGTGAATTTTGAAGAGTCACAGGAATATGAGAGCAGAAACCCTACCACTACCAAGACGAAGGTGCAGGCAGGTATGAAGGCCGTGATTTATAGTGGCAGCTGTTACAACTATAGAAAAAATGCTGCATTGAAATCCCTGTACACACCTACCCTATCACAGGTGAGGGTATTTCTGAAGGATTGATGCCTGGAAATGCTGTTTCTGTGTCCAAAGGCACAAGCACTTAAAATTGCAAAGTTACAGATGAAACTCCCTGCCCTGTGTCCAGTTGTGGGCATTAATAGACCCTTTAATCTGGGCCAATTTGAAAGATGTGAAAATTCTATTGTTTTATTGCACTTCTATAAGCTAGCTTAAGCTAGCTTAAGCTTTTTGTGTATGTTTATTGGTCACTTGTGTTTCTTTTTGTCTGAACTGCCTATTTATATTGTTGTGGTTTTTCAGCTGGGGTGTTTGAAGCAGATCTTTTTTAATGACATGATTGAACATTATTTGGAGCATCACCTTTGATGTCATCTCCCCTGACATGAGCTTCAGGGTCCATCCAACCGGGCTTCCACTTAGGATCCCAATCAGATGAGCCTCAACCGTCCATCTCATCATCCTTGACTTGGCTTCACTACTCCCCCTACTCAGTCTGGACTCCAGTGGTCCAAACTGGTGTAAACTCATTCCTAGCACTCTTAATCCTGCTGCCTGCTCTCTTGCTGCCTCCTTCCTTCTGTATTGCTGAATTCCTACCGTGTTCCAAGCATTATCCTTACCTAGTCCAACCTTGAATGAACCTGACCTTTCTCTAATTCTGCACCTGTATTATAGGATATTGCTGAAGAAAATTTCAAAGTTTTACATACAGTATCAGTACTACCAACATTTGAGGCCCCATACCAACAGATAGGGTCTCAAAACTGTGAGCAATGCTTTCATCTGTCCCTGTTTAGCTCCCTTTTATATGCCACAGGGAAGGAGCTCTCAGTTTTCGTCACAGTGTTAAGTTCCTGATCCCATTCTGGTCTCGCTCGTTCTCAGACAATTCTCCCAGCACTGTTGTAGAAGGAGGCAAAATGATGCCATGGTTAAAAGCATGAGTGCTGGAGTTGTGTTTGCCAGGCCAGAGTAACCCTGAAAACTGGTGCTCACCTTTGAAAGTTCTTGACTAACCCCTTGAGCAGGTGTGCTTGAGCTTGCAAAATCCTAGATCCCTAGATCCCTCAGTCCTGTGGATTCCCACCCTTCCCTGACTGAGGAGATTCTGGGAGAGGATCGCCAAGGTGAGGACCATGGCAACCATGTCCAGACAGACATCCTGCCAGGCTGTCTCCTGCTTGGAGGACTGAGCAAGGATTAGTCATATGGAATCCTACAGCTGGTGAGTTCCTGGGGAGTGTAAACCCACCATTCTAACCTGGTTGGAAAGTGACAGCATCCTAGTGTTATTTCATTAGCTCTCCTACTAGGAATGGATGAATAGAGTGAGCACCAGGGTTAGTTGGCATTGTAAGGCTCTGATGACCAGTTTCTCGGACTTTGGAGGCTGCATTTGAGCCATCAGGCTGGGCAACTGAAAGGTGGCAGCAGCAACACCTGCATAGGGCGACCATGAGCCCTGCCAAGCTTAGGAGAACCTCCCAACACTTCCAAGTTCAAAGTTCACCACTTCAGGCCTCTGTGACCTTTAGCACATTTCTTCAACTCTGTGTTGATATCCTCCTCTGTAAAATGGAATAATAGTTATTGTGAGTTTTAAATAAGGCAATACACGTAAAACACTCAGACCATGCTGGTATAAAAATAATAAGTGCTCAGTAAATGTTAGTTTTTATTTTTATTTCACAGGAAAAAGTAGAGGAAACAGGAGTCTCCTCACCTTGAACACAGAGTTGTTCCCTGCCTCCTGTCTTGTCTTCCTCCTCTGTTTACCAACTATGTCCCCACTCAGCCACCTGTGTCCTCACCTCCTGATCTCTCAGGCCCTTGTTGTAGACTGACTTCTGCCCCCATTGCTTTACCAAGTCTGTTTTCTCCATCAGCACTCATAACCTCTTAAATGAGAGAGCCAAAGGCAATTTTATTCTCACTTAGCAGCAGGAGCATTTGGCCCTGTTCATCCCTCAGTTGTTAAAACGCTTTCTTCCTTTGCCTTCGGCAGTACCACTCTCTCCCATCTCACTCATCACTTTCCCGGTCTCTCTCTTGCTGGCTTCTTATTCTGCCTATTCCCTAAATTGATGTTCTGAGCTGAATCATTCTTGGTTGTGGGGGGCTGTCCTGTGCATTGTATGGGTTTAACAACATCCTGGACTCTACCTCCTTCCCCAGTTGTGACAACCAAAAAGGCCTCTAGACTTTGCCAAATGTCCCCTGGAGGGGCAAAATCACCCCCAGTTTAAAAACACTGCCCTGAAGCATTACTTCCTCTGCCTCCTCATTTACGTGCCCTCTTGGGAGATCTCATTCATTCCTGTATCATCAGCTTGCATCATGATGACCATAATTCCCATGTTTCATTTTCCCAGCACTTACTTTTTTTTTTCTGGGTTTTACGTAAAAGACCAGTGAGCCTGGCCATTTCTATTCATTTGTGGGGTTTTAAAGCAACAGGTTGTGTGTTGCTGTCTCTGCTCTCTCAGTTTCTCTCTGCCTCTCTCTCCACACACATATCTGCTCTCCATCCCCACTCCAGGCCGAACCCCTTGCTTTTTCACACACCACTGACCACATACAGCTCACTTTTTTCCTTGAACCTCACCCTCTACGGAAGAAGTAAATGTTTTGCAAGTCTTGTGCTTGCTAGGGATTTCACTGAAGTTTTGTTGTTGTTTAGAAGGACTGATCTTTAATGCTCACTTTGATGCTTCATTATAAAAACTTCTACCTTTGAATAATTGTTCTCTGATCTTAGCTTTACTAGTTAGTATTTCTAATACTGTTGTGTTTATAGCTAAACTCATTATGTTCTAATTGACACATTCTTTAAAAAAATCAGTTTTGCCCAATGCTGGAAAATATTCTATTTTACCTATGAAATATTTCTATCGTAAGTGCAGGAAGTGGGAAGCCCCCTTTTCATCATCCTGCCTTGATTAGGTCAATTTCCAGGTGCAAAGGAAGCAGTTCTGTCATGGTCTTCCTCCTGTGGCTCTAAGCACTTGGGACACCCTCCAATCAAGTGTCTAAGAACAGTTCTGTTCTTTGCTTAGTCCCCCATCCATTGACTTGGAATGAAAACATCGCTCACTTAATGAAGATAGTTGTAAGAATTAACTACAGGGGTAGGAGGGGGGGAAAGCAGGTTTTCAGGTTAAAATGCTGAATAAAATTTACAGAGATGAGAAATATTAAATAAAATAGGCCAAATAAGCCCTTGAGAAATGTCTATTTCCAGCAAATTTTAAAATTTTGATTAATGGTTCTGGAGTTCTGCCCTTCACATTTTTTTCTTGATAGAATAAGCTTAGGTGAAAATATAAAGCAATTTTTCTTTGCCTGGAAAAAAAAGCCTCCAAAGTAAAATGTTCATTTTAGCTACTTGGATGTTACCCTCAAGTGAAAATTCTATTTGTTAATGTTCAGAAAATACACATTTCCATTAATCTGCTACTCTGCAGGTTTCCCTTTTTCCCTTATAACATTCTAAATAAGTATGCTGCCTCTGACTTACTCTGCAAATGTTTCAGCTATCATAAAATAGAATAGCGCACCACGTATTAAAATTAAATCAGTTTAAAATTCTCAGGAGTTGACACTGTGGTTGCTTAATAGACTAATCAAACCACAGTTTTAGATGATGTTTCTGCAATATCCTAATTACTGCAATCTGATTTTCCTTAGTAATTGTGAAGGTCAAAACTGGAAGCTTGCTTCAAAAAGGAAATTAAAAGTTAAGAATAAAAGACAAGGAAGACGTTTTTATCCCCAATATATGTCATGATAGATTATTAAGTTGACCTTGTAAAAAGTTAAAGAAAGATTTTGCTGTAAATCACATTGGAGTTGACTATAAGGTATGGAAAGCGTGTTCGAAATCTTCTGGAAACAGCATAATTTCATTTAGTTGTGTTATTTTTCAAAAAAGGTGATTCATTATTAAACAGAAAAATCATATCTACACGTGTTTTGATTTTTATGCCTTTGTAAGGCTTTCATGCGATTAAAAGCAGAAGTAGGGAAAACATCCTTTGTCAGACCACATGTCTTGATTTGGTGATTCCAAAAATATGGTCCTGGTATATACGGGACAAACCTTAGCAATTGATGGGCAAGGGGCTACTTAGACCGATTATGGATTCCAGGAAGGACCTCTCTGTTCTAAAAAAATATATCCCTAATCGCATTCTGATACCTGAAATCCCATTCCTAAGGAATTAAGTTCTTCAACTTTTAGTGAAAAATAGCATTAAAATCCAGAAATTTCTAGGATGCATAAGATAAAACATATTTCTTTTTTCAGATTTTTATTGTGAAAAGTTTAAAACATACAGAAAAATTGAAGGATAAATTTCTCTACCTGGATTCAACAATTGTTCACATTTTGCTATAAGGGTTGATTTTCTCTTTCATAGCTTTTTGTTTGTTTGTTTTGCCAGGATCCAATAAAGGTCCACATATTACTATTGGTTATATCTTTTTAGTCTCTTAAACATAGAGCTGTCTCCTCATCTTTTTGGTGTTTTTATTTTTTTCCTTGACATTGATGTTTTGAAGACAGCAGGCCAGATGTCTTAGAGAATGTCTCATCCTCTGGATTTGTCTAGTTATTTCTTCATGGTGTCATCTAATTTATCTCCGTTTTCTGAATTTCGTATAAACTGGAAGTTAGGTCTACATAGAGGCTTGGGTAGTTTCAGGTCAAACATTTTTGGCAAGAAGCTTTTATAGGTGATGCTATGCATGTTATATTCCTGTATACCAGGAGGCCCATAAAAATGAATTGAAGGACTTATTTATTCCTACACTGAAGTATAAATGATTCCTAGTGGGTCCTTTCCTGAACCCAGGTTTTATTAGGAAAGAGTGAACTGAAAGCGATTAGACCTCAAGATTCTCAGAGCAACGTTGGCATAGAATTTCTTCATGTGCTGGGGGAATAAGCCAGGTTAGCATAAGCAGCAAAATTCAGCTCTGCGTAAGGTCAAGAAAACCATTTGCCTCAAAAATCTAATGTTCCCAAAGTGCATGTGGATCATAGATTTAAATAAGCTGCTGTATTTTGATAAGGCTGGTCTAATACAGGGACAAGCATGGTGCAGTGTGACAACTCTGGCCTAAGAGCTGAGACCTGAGTTCTAGTCCCACCTCTGTCACCAAATAATGGTGTGACTTTGGGAATCATTAACCTCTCTGCGCTTTCATTGATTCACACATGGGAGCAGAGGCTGTTGTCCCAGCTGATCTGAGGTCATTTGTAAATATTACGTAAACACTGATGTGATTCAATGCCAGTGTTTACTTCTTGTTGAGACAAGGAACAACACTTTGATTTTACTTCTTGCTACCCTTATGGGGCAAGCAAGGAAGCATCAGTCCTTCCCAAATCAAAGCATTCCTCCTTATCCAGTTGTTCAGACAATCGTTATTAAGAGGGCAGTATGTGCAGTCTGAATACAGTGCTTCTGTCTGTGGTGTGATGGCTTCCTTCCTGCCCACCAGGGAAGAATCGGGCACTGGACTATCAATGGGAAAAGACAGAGAATGATGGGGTGGAGTGCAGCCCCTCCTGAAACATATGCAGCCTTATGTGGTCGGGGAAAACTGGGTGTAGTCAACTCTTCCCATTCCAAGTGATGGGAATGGGCTGGATAGCTGAGTGGTGGAATCTGGGGTGAGGGCCCTGCTTTCTGTTCTAATTTAGGAGACCCCTGGAAAAGTGCCCTTACAGCTCCAGCTGCAGCATAGAGGAGAGTGAGTCCGACGAGGCTTCTGCCTCACGTTGCAGAGTCTTGCCTGAGTCCTGACCACAGGAAGCAGCAAAGCTTCACTATCCCCTTCCTCTCCCTCCATCCCACCCACCCACAAAAGTCCTCTAGAAAAACTCTGGCCTGTGTATTCCAGGAGGACAGGGAGGAAGAGGGGAGAAGAGCTGACTTGTCACCAAGGCTCCTGGGTACAAGTGAGGTGGGTCAGGAATTGGTCAACGCGGTGGGGGGTGGGGGGGGTGACATGGAATTGGGAGTGTAACAGTACAAAAAATAGGACTAGAGAAGTGGCTGAAAGCGGTGGAAAGACAAGAGTGAGAGGCACCTGGGAGGTTGGAGGGGAATCAGGGCCAAATAGCACAGGTGCTTCTGTGTTCTGGCCTCTTTTCTGAGCCTCTAGTCATTTAACGCCATCTAGTGTGTCTTCAATGGGGCAAAGGAAGAGATTGATGTATTTCTTCTTTCTGGCATTTATTTTTGAAATAAGGGATTTAGGAAACTCCTGGGTTAACTTTGTTTCGTGTTTTTTCTTTGAGTGAATAATCAGGCCTTATCCCTTAATGGCTGGATGGGGCGGGCTTGAGAGATGGTGCAGGGATATAGTTGGGAGGCTGGCCCACTTCATCAAAAGAGAGAGACAAGCAATTAAGCTGACAAGTATTTAATGAGCGCCCAAGCCTCTGAAACTCCAGCTCTGGAATCCAAGTTTTCTGGCCTTTAGGGCATTGTGCAAAATCCACATGGTTAGTTAGGCGTTTGTTTGATGGATGTGGGAGTATTGGATCAGAACATACGAAAAGCTTGGTAGGTTGTTCTTGAGTATAATTTACTTAATTGTTTCTGGCCTGGTAAGTATACCCACAGGCTTTATATTGATGCATGAGATTCAACAAAAACAAAAAACAATAAGGTCTTTATTGACTTGTGGTTTAATGGCTTTAAATAAATTAACTTCTTTTGGATCAATTCAGCCCACTGATGATATTTGCAATCTATTAACTTTTTTATACTTCTCCCCTAAGTTACAACTTTAATATATAACTTTGAAAAATCACTTTACATCATCAAGCAAAGGTATTACTTTCTACACACAGAGAACTTCAAGATGCATATACATGCCCATAAAAAAGCATCTACAAGAAAAAGCTGAGTCCTGACCCCAGATTCCAGTTTTCAGATTTAGACTCTAATGTCATTTTTCTTTAATTGAAATAGGTTTTCTCAAAAAAAAAAATTATGCTGAATGGGTCAGCAGTTAATTCTGCACCAAATAAATTGTTTTAAACTGCTGTGGACTGAATTGTGTCCACCCCACCCCCCTTCATATGTTGAAGCCTAACTCCCATTGTGACTGAATTTGGAGATAGGAGTTTTAGGAGGTAATTAGGTTAGAAAGGTCAGAACAGTGGGGTCTTAATCCTAATCCGATGGGATTGGTGGCATTTTAAGAAGAGGAAGAGTGCGCCCGTCTGTAAGCCAGGACGAGTTCTTACCAAGATCGGCTGGCACCTTGATCTTGGACTTCTCAGCCTCCAAACTGTGAGAAAATAGATTTCTGTTGTTTAAGCTCCCCATCTATTGAACTTTGTTCTGGCAGCTAAGATGATAACCTTAAGAAACTACTCATGGTGTCTCTGAGCCTGAGTTTCCTGATATGTAAGAGTTGTGGATCAGGCTAAATAAACCCTTAGTTCTCTTCCATCTCTCGCGTTACTTACTCTGATTCTAAAGGAAATTGTCTGGCTCCAGAAGAGCACCAAATTTTTTTTTTATTTTTTAAAAATTCTGAGTTTCCAATTTTCAGAAAAGTTATAAAGCGGTACAGAGAAGTGCCGTATATCTTTTACCCAGGTTTACCAACTTTTAATATTTTTCTCCATACACCTTTTTATATTCTGTGTGTGTGTGTGTATTTGCACACATATTATTTATTTATTTTTCTGAACCATTTGAGACTAGATTGCAGATATGACATTTTTTATCCCTTAATACTTCAGTACGTATTTCCTAAAAACAAGGATATTTTCTTATCTAATTTTGGTGGCCAACTTCAGAAAATTTAACATTGATATGACATTTTACATAATCTACAGTCCATGTTCCAGTTTCTTCAATTGTCCCAATAATATCCTTTAAAGCATTTCCCCTCCGGAATAGGAGCCAGTCCAGGGTCATGTAATGCATTTAGTTGTCATGTCTGTTTATCCTCCTTCCATCTGGAACAGTTCCTCAGCTTTTCTTTGCTTTCATGACTTTAACAGTTTTGAAGAATACAGGCTAGTTATTTACTAGAATGACCTTTATTTTGGATTTGTTTAATGTTGCCTCATGATTAAATTCAGGTTATATATCCCTGGCTGGACCACTAGTTAAGGGACATTTTGTCTTTTCCAGGAATCACATTAGGAGGCACCATGATGTCTGAAAGCCCTTCATTGGTGATGGTAATCTTGATGACTAGATCAAGCCACTGTATAGTTTCTATTTTTTCCCCTTGCAACTATTAAGCAATCCTTGGTGAGACTCTTCGAGACCATGCAATGATCCTACTAAACATTTAACTTTCCCCCAGACTTAGCACCCATTGATGATTCTTGACTGACCCAGTCTTTACTATGATGTTTGGAAAATGGTGATTTCCAATGCCAGCACTCCTTCCACATTTATCACTTGGCACAGTTCATTCAGCTATAAGCCAGAACCCTCAGTCTCCTCCCCCCCAATATTGTACTCATGGATTTTCATTTTATTCAAAGGGGGAATCATCTATTACTCTCCTTATTTATTTTGATGCTTAGAGTGTCCCAGATTTGGTCAGTGGGAGCCCCTTCAAACCGGTTCCTATGTCCGTTTGACACACTCCCATCTTTTTAATACTTCTGAGAAATACTGATTAAAATCAGAGGCAAATCAAAATAAGTACTATTTTTTTGTGCTGTGGAGTCTCAGGAACAAAGTTAAGGACAGATTATCAACTGATACCAGTTCAAAAATTTATTAGATACTATAACTGTATATAACATATTCTCTTTAGTTGTGCTATTCTCAGGTCTTCTAGTTAGTTCTCATAATTAGTTTTCACAGTTGTCATAGGTAATTACCCTGGAGTTGGCCAAAATCCTTGGGCTAATTTGGAACACAGGCCTGCAGCCTACGCAAAGCTTTACCACATGGAGTCTTCTTCAACACTTTATCCTCATTTGAATGCCAGCTTCTTTGTCATCTAGCCCTTGCTGTGATGTGGGTGCCAAGATTTTCACTTCACTTTAGCCCTTGGCAGTTGGCCCCTGAAGAAGTTCCGATGGTTCGTCTTGCCTCTGCAATCTTGCTGAGCAAAGCCAGACTTTCTCCCAAACTCAGTAATATTTTCATTCCTGCTATCCACACTAAGGCACTGAGCTAGAGGTTTCCAAACTTTCTCTGTTCACAATGCTCTTAGTGTCTCTGTAGTTTTTTCCAATGCCCCCAAGCCAAAAGAAGTATCGAACGGTTCCTTTTATTAAGTACTCAGGCCCAAACAACTTATTAAGTATTTATGTCCAACAACTTGGTAATTGTTTGGAAAAAATTATACACATAAATTAAAAGAAAAGTTATATATTTTTTTTAATGATTTTTTTTTTAAGATTTTATTTTTTTCCTTTTTCTCCCCAAAGCCCCCCGATACATAGTTGTATATTCTTCATTGTGGGTCCTTCTAGTTGTGGCATGTGGGATGCTGCCTCAGCGTGGTTTCATGAGCAGTACCATATTCGCACCCAGGATTCGAACCGACGAAACACTGGGTCACCTGCAGTGTAGCGTGCGAACTCAACCACTCAGCCACGCGGCCAGCACTAAAATAAATGTTAAATTTTTATTTCATTCTTAAACAACCATCATTGCTTTCCAATGGGATGTGTGCACCTGTTGCATAGTGCACAATTTCTCCAGCTGTGGAAGCAGATTAGACATTGGCCCGCCTATTTCCTGTTGTACATTTATTTTCATGGGCAATTGCTTTTTATCACAACTGCTGAAACCCCAGCTAAGAGATGATGTCACTGGCAGAAATGAGGAGTGCTCTATTGCTGAAACTATGAACTACCTAGTGATTTGTGCAGTGTCCCACAGATGTCCAGTATAACTGTGTCTCCCTCAAAAATGGAAAATATTCTGCACTGCAGTGCCCCAGGGTGCTTATCTGCACAGTTTGGGAACTATGATACACTAAATTCTGGAAACTTTCAGTCTCCTTTGTAATACAGCAACAACAAACATGGAGTTGATGTTAAAAATCTTATCACCAATGGTGAAACTAGTAGAGTTCATTATGTAGTGTATGAATGAATAATTATGTAGCACCAAGCTGTGGCTCTTTTTCACAGTTTATAAATGGGGTGATCACAACGTTTATTTTCCAACTATTCTAGCATACTTTTAAAAGTGAAAGGGGTACTGCCATGACAGGATTCTGGGACAACAGATGTAAACAGGGACTGTCCTGGGCAAACTGGTTTGTGTGGCCACCCAGTTAATCCACGACATACATCATATCCCCTACATTCTGAAATCCACGTTTACTTAACAAATGATCATCACAATGTGGTTTTTATCATCTCGTAATTTCCCCAAGGATCTTATCACGTTAAATTGTGAAACGTGAAGTTTATTTGTCGTGCTCTTTCTTCTCTTCTCTCTCCCGATCTTTTCCCTCCATTTCCCCTCAGACCCTGGACCTTTTCTTCCCCTACTCTCACCCCAAATCCCATCAAAACCTACCAGCCACTTTCCTAGTCATCCGGGTTCAAGTCTTTCCTGCCGTGTTTTGAGGAGAATGTGAAAGGGAGCTACATTCATGACACACGAGAAAGCCTGTCAAAGTCCTCTTTTCTTATCCTGCCTTTATGTATCACCTGTGCCAGGCTGCTGCTCCAAATTTCTCCTCCTTCCACTCCATGCCCCGGAAATCCTTCACAGGTCAACGTCCATCTCTAAGCTCTCTTTGCTCTCTTTCTTCTCTTTAGCCAATGACTTTTAAATTTCAAATTCTTCTCTTATCTGTATTTCACGCAACAAAGGAACCCAGAAAGCGACTCTCCACCTTAGATATCGCAAACACTTCCAGTATTCAATCTTTTATTTTTCCTTTCACATTCGAATGCATGCATCAATCCCTCAAAACCGGCTCTGAAGCTTCCACTTAAACGCAAAGCTCCAAGGAGCCGGCTAACAGGGCGGTACAATAATCATGCTGCCTTCAGAGAATTAGAATTTAACTAGAGAGAAAATACGTATATATAATCAACAGGATATCTGGGCATTGCAGAATGTCTGTACCTGGCCCGTAGCGGATGCTTCAGAAACAGTTGTCTACTGATGCAGGAAGTAGTACTGACATCAGATAATCGTGGTTCATACTCGCCAAGCTTTTATGGAGCGCCTGCAGTGTGCCAGGCTGGCTCCGTGCAAAGTGGTGGTAGGCGAAGGGGGCATTTCGAGGGCCCAGGATCTCAAGGAGGCTGCAATCCTGCCTCCATACCCTTGTCCACTCCTTCACCCCAATCGCGACAGAGATGTGCGGCCACAGCGGGAAGGGCCTACCCCGCCTGCGCAGGCGGCTCGCCAAGGGCACCACCCTGCCCCGGGATCGCGGGGACCAGCCCTGGGAGGATGGAACCCGCCTCCAGAGGAGCGGCCCAGCCCCGCCGCGCGGCCTCCATCACTGCTCCGGACCCAGCTCTGCGGGGCTGTAGGCGCCCAGGCCACCGGCCGCCGACCCCAGAGGCCGACACACGGGCTCGTTCGTGATGCCCGTTGTTGCTAATTACGTCAGAAACTCGGATTATATTGAAGAAAGTAACGTATACAGTGCACCTAATCATAGCTTATAAAAAGCAAGGCAGAAGAATTCTGATGTAACCGTTCAATACAAGAAAGAAACCGTCAGCGATTGTGGGGAGGAAACGGATATGAAGACTTCAATAACAGTTTACTCCAAAGGCAGCAAAAAAGGGCGCCGAAATAGCTCAGTTGGGAGAGCGTTAGACTGAAGATCTAAAGGTCCCTGGTTCGATCCCGGGTTTCGGCAGGGCCTTCCTTTTTCAATTTGAAGGGATTCAAATTTCCAAGGACTCCTTGCCTACAGTAACCTGGCTTACTAAAGCCAGCGCAAGTGAAAACTGGGACTTCAAGGGCGAGCGAGAAAAAGAAAACCCTTCTCAGTCTCTCCCAGGAGAGCAGCCACTTGGCACCGCCGCTTCCGGGGCGCCTAATGGGCGGGCGGCGAGGTGCTGCTGCGCATGCGCGGCGCGGAGCCTCGGGGCTGCCGAAGCCCTGCTCCGCCGCGAAAACCGCGAAGTCCGGCCGCGCGAGGCCCACGAGAGCGCGCCCCCGGGCGGTGAGACGCAGCGCGCGCCCCTGGCACGGGTCTGGGCGCGCCCGGGGGTGAGAGGGTGCCGGGCGCTGGTCGCGGGCAGGCGCTGCCTTGGCGGCTGGTGGTGTGAGAGAGGAGTCGGTCTGCCTTGGGGGACGAGAAAGACGACGTCATCCCGAATTTCATTACCCAAAGCGTCCGAGTTTGAAAAGCAAAACCCTGCTGTTTAATCAAATGGCCCCCATCTGGCCCTGCCGGTGAAGGGAACCGGCAGCGCAGTCTTTCTGGTTGGGGGCGCACGCGGGGCGGCTCGGATGGCTTGACCAAGGTTACTTGTCGGATGGGTCAAGCCGCGGCAGCTTTACAGCTCTGTAAACTGTATCAGTCTTGCACCTAAACAACTTTATTTAGAGTCTAGATTGGTGGCTCCTAAAGTGTGGTCCCCGGACCAGCAGCCTCATCTTTACCTGGGAAGTAGTTAGAAACGCAGATTCTGGGCCCCACCTCAGACCCTAGTGAATTGGAAACTGGGGCTGCGCCCAGCACCAGGTGTTTTAACAAGCCCTCCAGGTGATTCTGAAGCAGCTATAGTTTGAGATCCACTTATTTAGACGTTCTTTTTCTAAAAGAGCCCTCTCCTAAGACTTTTTGTGAACAAGCTTTTTCCTTTTACTGTCTTTTTTCCTGAAGTCTGAAATAAAGCTTAGACACTTGCTCGAAATTAATTTTTCTGAGAATTTTGGCTTTCGCACTGTGTGTTGCGGGTGGGATGTGCAGGGGTATGAGCTTTCCTAGGCTGTTGGTGTGCAGTACAGAAAGTGGAGGCCCGGACCCTGCTTCTAAATTGTGTGGCTCGTGCCAGCTGAGCCAGGACTTGGGTAGAAGTTGCAAGGATGTAGATTTGAATTAAAGGAGGAAGAAATTTCAATCTATTGGAATCACTAGAAAACAGAATCTGCAGTTTAGTGGGGTGGTGAGTTGCTGGTCTGCAGTTGAATGAGTCACTTGTGGGATTTGTACCTTGGGTCTTGCATATCTTCTGCTTCTATTGGTTTGAAAGGAAAAGGCAACTCACGCTTATGAAGTACTGTGTGCTCTCAGGTTAATTCACTCATCAATTGGACATTAATCATTGACTCCCCACTATGTGCCAGGCATGATTTTATCTTCATGACTACCTCATGAAGCGCATATCATTATCTTCATTTTACCGTAACAATCCTTGTAGGATTGCAAGGATTAAACATAATGTGTGTCAGTCATCTTACATCTGCCAGCTCCTCAATGTTACTATATATTAATAGTTGTTGGGATGTTTGGTTAACTGTGTGCATAAAAATGAGGGAAACCAAAAGCTTTTTAATTGGAAAGGGCTCTGTGGGGAAGTATGTCTTGACTGGACCCTCAGAGGAGGATTTCTTGGATAGCAAATAGACCCAACTGGAGCTCAACCAGCTATCCGCTTGTTTAAATGGAAGCAGAATGGTGTGCGAGCTGAAAGTGAGTGACTTCATTTCAGACAGCCTGAGGCCTGACTACCCTAAGAGACAGACATCGTAAAACCATGGATTTGCTACTGGAGTAGGCATGTTTGGTATCCAGGAGACTAGAGGCACATACTTGTTAGAAGTCTGAAGAGAGGAAGTTGAAACGGGATAGTTGGGGCAGGCCCCCACTGGGAGTGTGGTTGTAAAGGGTTTTGCTGGCCTTGTGGGAGGGAGGAATGATTGTGACGAAAGTAGTCAGCATTAAAAAAATTACATATATATAATTTTAAAAATAATTATATAACATACATTTACATATATATATTTTTTTACCTTAAGAAGTAAAGTCTAAAGATGTAATCTGATCATCTTTATTGCCTTTCATTGACGTGTGAAGTGCTCTGATAGATGTCAAACACCATCACTTCCCAGGAGTGAAGGCTGAGAAAGACTGAACACAAGTTGTCTGCAGCTCCGGGGTAGCTCTTTGTAACTGAGGAGAAGGTGAGGGGTGAAAGTGTGGAGTCAGCGCTTACTTTGGAAAAGAAATGCTTTCAGTGGGAAGAACACTATCAACATTAAACATTCATAAGAGTTAATGCTCATTGCAGTGCTCTATTGTCAGCAGAAAGGTCATGAATGTCGCCTCTTGCTTCAGGCCATCTATCTGGGGTGGAAGGGGGAAGGCATCTCAAATTTCCTTGGAAAGCTTTTAGAAGGGAACCTGGGACATCTGGCTCATCTAACAAATTTCTAAGGTGATGTGCAAGCATGTTGCTAAATGACTCTTTATTTCTTAATTATTCTGGACACTATATTCATTTTAGGCCAGAACTATGATATAGTGAAGCTGTTATAATTGTTATATATATTAAACTAGATGAGCATTTAATAATTCATTGGGGTCTTTTGTGCAGTCAATGTGTACATACATTAATGCCTATTTTATTAGTCTTGGGTCATAATTCTAGTCTTTTAAATGTATAATGCTTTACAGTTGTTTAGTTTCATGTTATATCATTTGTCATATCTCAGATTTATCTGTTAAACCTTGGTCAGAAATACAACTCCTGTTTGGATTTGCCTGAGATTCCAGGAATGTATGGATCCTACACAATCATCCTCAATACATGGTTTCAGATTGGATTACCATGTTTAAGTGTAGCTCACTTATCTAACTGAAAATCTTGGAGGGTTGTTTGCAGGTCCTGACTGTTGGGGTGTAATGTTTGGGAGAAGGCCAGTTGATAGCCTGGGAATGAAGCAGGACCATTTGAGCAAAGGCAAGGGTCTTCTTATAACAGACACCTGGTCACATATTAGTTCCATAAATTCCAATTTTCATATAATGAGTTGTCTTAAATCAGGATGCACAAATATGTGCCTATTGACTGCCTTCATATATTCCACAGAGCATTTTGAGCAACCCCTCCTGCTCCAAACTTCATTGACTCTCTAGTCCAAAGTGTCAAGAATAACTAGAGTCAACATTTCTGTAGTGTTTTTTATGTGCCAGGCATTCTGAGGAGCACTTTTCATATGCAATCCCATTAAACTTGTGAATAACCTTTTGAGGGAGGAGGCATAGTTGAATGTAAATTTAAAAAAATGCTACATAGGAGTGCTGTTGTGAAAAGCCAGCATAATTCTGAGATGTCTTAAAATGGAACATGAGCCAAAAAAATAAAGCAGTAGTTCTTTTATATGTTGCATTAGTGAGATCCATGTGAGAGCTTTTTGATCAGTTTTAATTAACTTGAGAGAAAAAGGTTAACAAAGAACAAAAACATGATTAAGGAAGAGGAGATTTATTTTAAAAACAATGACAAAAGGATATGAAATAGATTTGCCAAAATAAAAGAAAACTAAGAGTAACTTGATTGTGGTTCAAATTACTATTTCTCAGGAGTATATAATTTCCAGGGAGGTGCCATAGGAAGAAATAGATTTAGACGAAGGCAGGAGAGATTTATGTTAGATAGCAAGAGAGTTGTGATAAGATATTTGACCTAGTTTTGTGACAGAAAAGTGTCAGTCAAGATTGGATAAACTAGAGAATTGCTGTTGAATAAATTTGTATGTGTTTAAGAGGACTGCTTTGGTATGTAGGGAAGGAAAAAAACTTTTCCCCACTACCCTCCTAGGTTCTCAGCTGGGGCCCTGTAAACTAGGCTGACAAAAGACAGATTAACATGAGAAAAACAAGTAGAATTTATTAATATGTGCAGTGTGCATACACATGGGCTCAGTGATGCGTAACTCAAAGAGGTGGCTAGAACTTGGGCTTACAGAGCATCTTAATAGAAGAAAAGTAAATTTGTAGAGAAGTGACAAGACAAAGGAGAAGGACTTCGAGCTTCTGGGGGGCAAATTGTGGGAAGGCAGATGTTAGGGGGAACTAACGGAAGATAAGAGCTAGTTAGCAAAGTTTGTTCTGTAGATTTCTCTGGTGCTGTCTCTGGGCTGATTCGGGTCTAGAGTTGTCTCCCGTGATTAACTTCTGTCCTTCCTGGTAGAGAAGGAGACAGCTTTACAAGTTTATGTCCTGTTTTTAGGTAAATGGAGGGGAGGGGGCAGAGAGCTTTTCTTGTATCTGCTTCTTCTCAATTGCCTTCAGCTTAAAATAATCCTTATGGCAAAGTGGCATGATTGGGGGCGGCATAATCTGCCATCCTTCAGACACTTTCAGAAAATCTACTGAGTTGTGGTTTCTTTGTGGTTGTTGCTGTTGATAGTTCAGGAAGGAAGGGGGTGGGGTAGTGTGAGGTGTGGACATTGCTGGCAGAGACCATAAAAAGGGTGGTTGGGATGGATCTTATTATTTCTTAACACTAAGTGTGTCTAGGAGGAATACCAGCACCTGTCCCTGCCTCTGTGATGCGTTAGTGTGTACTCTAGTTAGAAAAAATTTTAAAAAGCACTCTGCATCCTGATATAGATTAAGACAGCCCCCCAGAGGATCCCCCTGTCTGGTTAGAGTCCCCATAATAAATGAAAAATGAAGCCATGAGCCTTTCCTCAAAGTTATTGACTCTGCATCAAAGATAATTTTTATCCATGACAATTTCAATGTTGATATCTGAAGATATGTGATGACCTTGGTAAATAAAACACTGTGACAGAATCACTGTTTTCTGATCATGAACAGACTAAATGTACACTTGGTAACATCGCTCATCTTGTGTGTAGATGCTGGTGTGATTTGATTTTGGGGGGGTTTATTCCAGAATTTCTTGTTTGTTTTTGTATTGTTTTTAAGCTAGTCTTTTTAAAACTTGGACTCCCTTATTAAATTTCTTTGCAAGTAAACTATTTTTCTTCTAAATGCTTTTTTTTCAAAGCAAATGTCTGCTCAAAGATGGGTTCAGTGTTAGAAAAATAAAAATCTGGGTCCTTCAATAGAGTTTCAGGCAAATGGAAACATGCAGAAGTGAATGCATGAATGCATAAAGCACAAAGCTATGTGGGGTGAGAATTCAGTAAAGAAAATTGCTATTCCATTCTTGATGGCCTTGAATAAAGGGAACAGGCACGTAAAGATGGAATGCCCAAGAATTGTTGGTGGGTGTGAAGACCTGAGTTAATGTTTCCATAGTAATGCACTTGCTTAAATAACATTGATGTGTCCTGTTAAAGAGGAGGCGTGCACCCCTGCCAGTTTGTTTCATGTAAGTTTCATGATTGCCTAGAAGGAGATTTGATAGTAGGCGGTAGTCCATGAAATTAATTATTCAGGAAATGAATATGCATATAGTTCTATACCTTTACTTGTGTGAAGATAAAAGATGAGGCAGGTGATTTCCTAAAATCCAGAGTTCTGCCCCTGGAGTCCTTTCCAGCTGCAGTGGCCCATGTGTGGAGATAGGACAAAGCCCTCTTCTCTCCACATTAGTGCAGTTCTCTTTGAAATCTGAATCTTCCCATACTCTGTCTCATCTTCACAAAGTCTATGTAGTCCTTGACTCTACTTTTCTAGGAGTCTCTTAACTGGGGAGCCCACTCCCAGGAAAAATATCCTTAGAACAGGAGGACAATGTGAACAGAGGTTTTTTTCCTCTTTCTGCATCCGTTAGTTCCCAGAGCACAGGCTCTATTCCACAACTTCTTTCTTCCTTCCCACCCTATCTTCTTTTTTAATCTCTCACTCCCAAATCAGAGTCTATTCTCACATTTTAGGGATGAGAATTTGAGAAAATGTTTTAAAAAACTTAATTTCTTTTTCAGAATTGATAATTGAAGCACATGGTGAGAAGGAGGTATAAATAAAAAGAATATCTCCATTTTACCTCTGTGCAGAGTTTTCCTCTGTGGAGGCCACCAATGTTAGTAGCTTCAAGTGTATCCTATAATTTTTATATATACAAGCACATATGTCTGTATATATCATTTTACACAAACAGTATCATTATTATGCCTATAGTCATAAAGCTGTTTTCTAAAGATCTATATTACTTCTGCTTTTCACACAACACCCTACTTTCCTCTTTTTTTTTCTTAACTGATTGTAAATCTGAGCTGAGCTTTTTTAAAAAACTATTTTATGTTTTGGTCAGGAAGACTGGCCCTGAGCTAACATGTTGCCAATCTTCCTCTTTTTTTTTTTTACTTGAGGAAGATTGTCCCTGAGCTAATATCTGTGCCGATCCTCCTCTTTTTTGTTTGTAGGATGCCACCACAGCGTGGCTTGAAGAGCGATGTGTAGGTCCACACCCAGGATCTAAACCTGTGAACCCCAGGCCACTGAAGTGGAGCCTGTGAACTTAACCATTATACCACCAGGCCGGCCCCTGGGCTGAACTTTTAAACCATATTTAGTATCCTGTAAAGTATTCAGGGATAATCTCACTCAGTAGCCATGATGTTTACATTTTTTAATTGAATCAAATTCTAAAGATATGATTACAAAGGACTTTAATATTAAATCTATAAACTTTAACTTTAATGGTCTGATTTTTTATTTTTTAATTTTTTTGATTTTGATTTTTTCATTTTTAAATTTTTGTTTTTATAGCAGTAACATTGGATTATAACATTATATAAGTTTCAGGTGTACATCATAATATATTTTGAATTCTGTGTCGATTACATCATGTTCACCACCCAAAGACTAATTATAATCCATCACCACACATATGTGCCTAATCACCTCTTTCACCCTCCTCCCTACACCCCTCCCCTCTGGTAACCACCATCCAATCTCTCTTGCTGTGTGTTTGTTTGGTAATGGTCTGATTTCTTATTCTAGGAACAATTGTTATAGAAAAATTTGATTTTACTCCTTTTACAAAATGAAGGCATGATTTGTTGAGTAGGTTCAACTGTTGAGTAGGCAGGAATGAAATACAGGTGTACAGCAGCATAGAAATATTTCTTTTTCAAGCATTTTCTTATGTCAAGTTGGTAAATTTCTCAGAGAAAAATATAATCAGAGGCCTGTTTAGTCCACATCTTATTCCTTTAGTTTCTCCTCAATTCATACTCACCTTTCGAGTTCTGTCTCAAGTTTGGCCTCCTCATGAAACCTCTTCCTGTAGTTTAAGCTAATACTGTGCTCTCCTCATTTTGACCCCCCAGAGAGCTCACTCTCCACTGGGCATGTGATTCTGTCCCATCTTGTGTTTTCTTTTTTGAATGTGTGCTCATTTCCTTATGGCAAAATGCTAGCTCTTCACAAAAGATGGCTTTGATTTCAGGAAGAGATAATTCAGAGTTTCCACCTTCTAACAAGAAAATGCGGGAGAGGTCAGGTGACCTGGAATAGCTGGAGGGCGGTAACTGATTACCCTGAGAGGCTGGAGTAGGCTGGACTCTCAGAACAAGAGGAAAAGGGCACAGAGAACAACACAAGAAGCCAGGCAGGCTGGAGTCGGGGCAGTCAAGTCCTCTCCCCTGAGGTGGTGGGGGTGAGGCTGGGAGGCAGATGGGCAACTCAGATGATTGATCTAGCATGTTAAGGCAGGAATCCTCAGAAAAGGGCTTTTGTCCCAGGCATAGAGAGAAACTGCAAGAGAGCCTGAATGCAACCTTATTCCTTTCAAATCTGAGTTCTCAATTGCATTCATGATCAGCAGTGGAGTGAGCACCTGTAACCCTCAGCCAACCTGGCTGAAGATTTTGAATTGAGACTCATTCCAACTGTCTACGGTTTATAGCCTTGAACTCTCACAATGTAATAAAGATGGAGGACGATCTTTTGACTGCAGTGGATGAAGAGGAGGAAACGTGGTCCAGCAGGAGGCAGAGGAGAAGGCTGAAACCAAGGTGATGCTGCTATGTGTACATATATGGCGTGGGGAGTGCTCAAGAGCACAGCCCCTGGAGGCAGGCTGCCTGGGCCTGAGCTCCAGCTTCACTGATTGCCTGTGTCATGTTCATAACTTCTATAACTCTTCTCGGTTTCAGTCTCCCCATCTGTGAAATAGAGAAAAAGAAAAATGCTTATTTTACAGGGCTTCTGTGAGAATTAAAAGAGGTAATCCATGAAAAGTGCTCAGCATTTGGCACCAGGCACATACTGAGTGCTCAAGAAGTAACGAGCTTCCAGCATGCAGCTCTCTTGCTTCAGGAAGCAGTTGAAGTATCAGCTCCTCCTGGCTCCCCAGGAAAGCTTAGGCTCTCCTTCTCTCTGTCCTCCCACACCTTATTCAGATATCCATCTGGGTCAGATTTTATTGTATTTCATTGGTCTTTTTTCCTGACTGGCTGCTATCATCTCCTTTGGATCATGATCTATGTGCATAGCAGAGAGCACATGGTAGGTGTTCAATGCATATTTATTCAATGAGTAAAAATACGTCTCTTCCCTTTTTCATCCTCCTGATGGTGGCTCACCACCATGTCACAGTCCCTGGCTGTACTTGTTTTTATTATATTCCCAACAGGAGAATGAATGCTTCTGAGGGTCTACCGAGGTTCCTATTCCTTTTCTATACCTTATATCGCCTAGCCCCAGGCCAGAAACATTTTAGGTTCTCAAGAAATGCTTCTTGACATCTATTGACTTGACAATAAGCAACTCTTTCGGAAGGACTAAAAAGGTTGTGTGGTTAATTTAAGATTATGGATGATTTTCAGTGTTTTCTTTTTTATGTGTATTTTTAAAAATTTCTCACTTGCAAAATTAAAAGAAGAGGGCAGAAAAAATGCTCTAAACCTTCTTCAACACAGCAGAAGAGGACAGCAGGAAGCCAGACCTCTTTGTTAGTGTACCAAAAAGAGCATGAGTTTGTCTTAGTCTAACAGAGACAAGTTGAGAATTTGGGGGACCAGGATCTGCCAGGGCATTAACCTAGGTTAATTTAGGTCATAAACCCATGAAGTGGGATCATAGTCACACATTACATGGTTGACATTCAATACGTGGTTGTCTTAACAACAACAGCATTCTCTGTATTTTTCAAGTTACTTAAGATGTTCTGACTGCTATTTTTACACGGAAGATTTAAATAAATTTCTAGATAAACAGGTTCTAGAAAACCTTGCAGAGGTAACTGAGAGATTAAGAGCTAGTTTTGTATTCAGAGAGCTATCAAGAAACCAAACAGTCCAACACAAATAGAAGCATGTCTTAATACAGTAGTCCCCCCTTATCCGGGGGCTTAGGTTCCAAGACCCCAGTGGATGCCTGAAACAGAAGATAGCACCAAACCCCATATATACTATGTTTTTTCCTATACATTCATACTTATGATAAAGTTTAATTTATAAATTGGGCACAGTAACAGATTAACAACAATAATTAATAATAAAATAGCACAATTATAACAACACACTGTAATAAAAGTTACCGTACATCTTAGCAACCCCAGCATGTGATTTTTTTCTTTCCTCATTAAGTCAAGAACTTTCATCTTTTCACTTGAATGAAGCACTTTCTGGCGTCTCTTTGGCATATCCGAATTGCCAGCATCACTACTCTCGCACTTTGGGGCTGTTGTTAAGTAAAATAAAGGTTACTTGAACGTAAGTGCTGCCATACTGAGACAGTCTGACAACTGAGATGGCTACTAAGTGGTTAACGGACCAGTAGTATACACAGTATGAAGACGCTGGATAAAGGGGTGATTCGTGTACTGGTGGGATGGAGGGAGACATCATCCTGCCTACTCAGAACCGTGCTCAATTTAAAACTTATGAATTGTTTATTTTTAGAATTTTCCATTTAATATTTTTGGACTGTGGTCAACTGCAGGTAACTGAAACCATCGAAAGCAAAACCGCAGATAAAGGACTATGTAATGGAAATGTTTTGCTTAATCCGCCAGTTATCAGTTCATTCATCCTTGTGGGGTTGTGAGGCTGTGCAAGCGTTGGTCTTCAGTGGGTATGCTTAGGAGGTCCCCTTTGAAGAGTGGTTGCTGACATCACAGGCCCTGGCAGCTCCCAGAACATTGTTCTGTCCAATGTCAATGTTACATCATCAGGTCCAGACCCCTTGGTACATGCCATCCTTGAGGTTGGACCTGTCAACCCTGGATCCTAGTCTGTATCCACCACTGGCCTTTGGTAGCTGCCACATTTCTGTGCACATACTTTGGTCCACTAGGCCTTAAATAAGGGCTCATTTTCTCTAGATGTAGAAGGGTTTTGTGTCACTTACTAGCTCCTGAGCTGCTTCTTGACACCATTTTGGAAGCGCAGTCGATCTCTTCTCTGGAGTTGAGGGTTATACTATTTCTAGCTAACACCTCTTTGGGAGCCATGATGGGGAGCTGAACTGACTTTGGTTTCCACAGAGCCTCTGTGGGGTGGCAGAAGGTGTTTTCCCTGGAAGAGGTCAACCTAGGCTGGGCTATGCCACTTAAAAGTACTGATATATTATTCGCATTTATTTGCAATTCACCATGTACTCCCAACCTGAGGGTATAAATGGGGTCATGGTATTTGTAATAAATCAGAGTTTTCTGGCTTTTGCCCCAGCCATTTATTGAAGACCTCAGCAATCAGAAAGAATCTTGCCTACCTGCTTGGGGGTGTTTCATGCATTTTCACAAAAAATCTCAGATTGCTGGGCACCACCATTGGAACTCTGGTCTATCAGGGTTCTTTCCTCTCTGACTTGGCCTCACGGGCCCTGCCATAGTTCTGCTGGGCGCTGCCACAGATACTCGAGTGCCCTCGGGGGGCTGAGTGTTGCTGTGCTCTGCACAGGAGAACTGCTGGTGGCCCCCATTTCTGCTAGTCCTGTGGTATAAAGTAACCCACTGGGAGTGCAATGGAAGCGTGTCATCATCCCCTATGTAGAACACTGGGCTGGACCCCTAGGTGGCAGAGATTAGTGACACCTGGAATATTCAAAAACCCACACAAATGCTATTCGTTCTGACTGTGAGATGCAGTCTAGCCTAGTGGTTCAGAGCATAGATTCTGGTGCCGGACTGCAGCCTGGCTTTGAACCCTGGCTCTGCTGCTGACCTTGTGGAAGTCGTTCACTCTCTCCCAGCCCGTGTTTCCTCACCTGTAAAATGGGGATGAAAATAATAGTATCTCCCTCGTGGGATTGTTGTGATCATTAAATTGCTAATATATGCAACCAAAACAGAGGCTGGCACATACTACGCTCTAAACAGGTATTTGCTCTATTACTATGTCAATTATCTGTCAGATGAAAATATTCTCATCTTCTTGAGAATTTAGTGCAAGGAGATGAATGGAATGAATTTATTAGAAGGAAACATCTTTTCAGTGGTTCAGTTGTGCACAGGCCTCTAGAGTTACATTTAACATAATACACTCCACCTGGGCACAAACTCCTGCAAAGGCAAAGGGAGCACCCCCATCCCCCAGGAAAGGGGGCTGGAGTGAAGGAGGTAAGTCTCCCTGTGATGTGAGGGAGGGATGTAAAATGAGATGAGAAGTAATTCCAAAAGCCGAGCAGAGAAGCCTGGATTAGTTTGCTGCGGCCGCCATAACAACGTACCACGAACTTGGTAGCTGTTGTCTCAGTTCTAGAGGCTGGAAGTCCAAGATGAAGGTGTCAGCAGGGTTAGCTCCTCCTGAAGGCTCTGAGGGAGAATCTGTTCTGTGCCTTTTGCTTAGCTTCTGAGGTTTGTGGGCAATCTTTGGTGTTCCTTGGTGTGTAGAAGAATTACTGTGATTTCTGCCTTCGTCTTCACAAGACGTTCTCACTGTATGTGTGTGTGTGTGTCCAAATTTCTCCTCTTTATAAGGACACCGGTCATATTGAGTTAGGGCCCAATCTAATGACCTCATTTTAACTTAACTAGTTACATCTTGCGACAACTCTATTTCCAAACAGGGTCACATTCTGAGATATTGGGGCTATCAACAGATGAACTTTGGGGGGACACAATTCAACCCATAACAAAGCCTTCGTGGGATTCTCCAGAAACAGCCACTGAGGGTGAACCAAGAGAAGATTCTATTGTTTCTTGTGGGGGAGAAAGCAACCGATTCTGCATAGGAGCTTAAAATGGAAGAAAATCCCTCTCTTACTGTGGAAGGAAAAAGTCACAAAGCATCCAGCACAGTAATGCAGGCTCAGCTTGCAATCTCCCACCTCAATGCACAGGACTCTGAGCCCCCTGTCTGAAGGGTCCCAAGGCCACAGGGAAATGGCACCAGTGAGGGTCTGGGCTAACCAAGGACTGCTGAGAGCTGGCAGGCTGTGAGGAAGGTCGAAGTCTGGCCCCGGGTGTCTTTGGTCACACATCCTTCTCACCCTGAGCAGACAGAAGGCCGCAAGCATGGCGGCTCCCCAGCTTCCTTGCCAGGCTTTGTACAGCGTTGCTTTCAATCATCGAGCCGTTCTGAATGTGCTACAGCCCACTGAGCTTGTGAGGAGCTTTGCTGGCTTGATCACAGCTTCCGAGAGAAGTGACGCACCTGACGGTTCTTTGTTGACGCACCATATGGTCCAACGTTCTATGCCCGGGTCACAGCTGGTTGAGAGTTTTGCAGCCGAGGATCTTCCCTGGATGGCACCGTCTGGAGGGAGATCATCTTGTTCTGGTGTAAAGGGGACGGTATGAGCTCATTTTACTGAATTTAAATCCACAGGTGGACTCTAAAACATTTTTTCTTCCTTTTGCTCCCCCTCTCCCAAAGTGGATTCCAGATTTCATATTCACATCCGTATACTTGGGTTCATGAATGGTTACTGTTAACAAATCACTTTGATTTGAGATTGGAGGTAATGAAAAATGATTTTAAAAAAATGAAGTTCTCAGAACATCTTCTGAAAGGTAGAATACTTTGGGGTCATTTATCCCAGGCCAGGGAGCAGGACAATTTAGGTAGTAGGAGGCAGCAGGCTATTGTACATGTTTGCAGCAAAGCGTAGGGGGTTCAGCTGGACATTTAAAGATGGAAGAAAGAACCGATCCAGCCCCCATGAGGCGAGGGCAAATGTGTCTCTGATCAAAATGGTGCTGCTTAGAAATGGCGTAGTTGCAAAACTTCAATAGAGATTTAGCAGGGGGATAGGAAGATGGAACGTTTAGCAAAGGGACTGTTATTTTGCTTCCTCACGGGGCGGGTCAGCCCCAGTAGAAGCTGTGATGCCTTTGCTTTGAAGTTGAACAGCCAAGATTGCCTACCTGTGGCTACATAATTGCTAGCGATTGTGTTTTGGGGGCAAATGGAGGTCAAAGAAAAGAGTTTTTATGTCCTCTCAGCTCCCTCCAAGACACGAAAAGTGTAGCCTAACACTGTGGACTTTCACACACCCGTCAACCGTATCAGGAAAACCTTGGGACTTGACTCAGAAGGTTTAAGTCTCAGCTCTGCCAGTAACTGTGTGGCTGTGCAATCTTTGCGAAGACTTGTGACCTCCCTGGGATCATGGTATGCAATGAAAAACAGTGCCTGCCACCCAGGATTGTTGTGAGCTGCAAGTAAAATGGCTCATGTTCAAATGAAATCACATATGTCAACACACCCTGTAGGCTAGAAAACACCTCTATACTGAAGAAGTTCGCTACTGTGTTATTATGCTTTTATTATTTAGCATTGAATTTGCAATTACTCTGTCAAAGAAAAATAGCAATGGATAAGCAAAATGTAGTCTATTTGAGTAGCATACAATAGAATATTATTCGACCATAAAAACAAATGAAGTTCTGACATGTGCTACAACATGGATGAACCTTGAAAACATTATGCTAAGTGAAAAAAGCCAGTCACAAGAAGATCCATATTATACAATTTAATTCATATGAAATGTCCAAAATAGGCATATCTATAGATGCAGAAAATAGATTAGTGATTGTTTAGGGCTGGGAGGAATGTTGAGATTGTGGAATGATAGCTAATGGGTATGGGGTTTCTTTTGGAGTAATGAAAATGTTCTAAGATTGATTGTGATGGTTACACAACTCTGAATATACTAACAACTATTCAATTGTATACTTTAAATGGATTAATTGTATAGTATGTGAAGTATATCTCAGTAAAACTGTTACCTGAAAAACAAACAGCAGCAGTTGGAATTACCAAAGAGTTCTTAACATGAAATAGTATCTTTCTCTCTCTGTACTCATTAGAGACATTTGGGTTCCTCTATTGACAATAATAGTAGCTAACCTTAATGAGCTCTTGTGAAGTGCCAGTTTCTGTGCTAAGCATATTACAAGCATTCTCTGTTTGATCCTTACAACACAGATTTTTGTCCTTATTTTGAGGTATATAACAAAAATTCAGAGCGGTTAAGCAACTTGCTTTAGATCACGCAGCTAGTGCATTGCCAAGCTGGAGTTTGAAAGCTGGCAGATTGACTCTACAGCCTCCATCCTACCCATTGTCTCCTGATGTCTTCATTGAGAACATATGTTGAAAGGTTTTGGACTGTATTCTGTCTCTATGAGATTTTGACTAAGTTTAAATGGATGTGGCTAATCCTATTAAATATTTACCATGTAATTTGCCATCGCTAGGAAAAAAAGCAGAATCTGCCTTTTGGGGGGAATAGTTATTCTAGAAAGGCGTAAACTCAGTACCAGCAACTCCCTCTGACTTTGCTGCCAGGCTTGTGTTTTGATCTCGAGATCAAGCCAGGAAAGTGTGCATTTCTCAGCCTTTTCTTCCTCTGCCCACCTCACTAGAAAGCCAGAGCTTCAGACATTATTAAAAGCCTATGCATATATCTGTTTCCCAAGGAAAAAGGAAGGTGGGTTAGGTTGATTAATTCTGGGGAATCATTTAACATTTATGTAAGATTTTGAGGGCCCACCATGGTTTTGTGATATAACTTGTCACAAATACAATAGGCTATCCACCACGAATCCGCAGTTTCTCACCACGCTCGAGATGGTTTCTTCCTTTGACGTGGGGTCGGAGGCTGTTTTCCAGCACTACGGCAGGCCCTGCCACCAGAATAGATTAATTTTGTCATTACCCTTTCTCAGTTTCTGTCTTTGACCAGAAAAAAAAGGTTAATTGTGTGCCATTCCTCAGGAGAATGAGGTATCAGCATTTTAATTCCTGATACTTTATGAATTGTGGGCAGCTAATTAAAACTTAAAGATTAGAGGAGCTGTTTTGACTAAGAGGCCATTTGCAGGACTGTGAAATGAAGAGAACAAAGGGTTGTCTTTTCTTTTTATTCCTACAGCTTAAATGAAGCTTCTTGCTGGAATAGAGCTTTGAATTGTTTTACAGACTGAGTGTTCATTGTATTGATTCTAATTGTAATTTTGCAGCGACTGGTGCAATATCTGAAAGCTATAGAGGGGTTAACATTGGGATTATTGGGAATGTTGAATGGCAAGATTTGTTTTTGGAGGCTCCATTTGAGCCTTCTTGACATCTGAGAGACATCTTAAAGTCAGATGGGACCCACTTCCAGATTCTATTGGGTGTCCATAATTGCCGTCTCAGAGCTCAGTGCATATTTAGATCTTCTCTTCTGTCTCCCTCACAGTCAACTGTTTGAATTGCTCCTTAGTAGATTCATGGGCCTGCCCCAAGCATTGGGCTTTTTCTTGGTTCCTTTACTACCTGGTCGACTTTCAGGCTATCCCATTTCTTTGGACATCACTGTAATCACCAAGGGCCCACATCTTTGGCCCTCATCCTGTAAATCAAGGAAATGACTAGCCCCTACCCTACTTTGTGCAAATTCAAAAAAAGGCCCATCTTCAGCTGATGCAGTCCCCACAGACACGTAGCTTGGAAAGTCAAGCGGGATGAACTTTAGCTCCTCCCCACCTCCTGACTATGTTCCCTTGAGCAGGGCAGAACCCACACAACAGATTACAATGGCCAGGACTCAAGCAACTCTTTCCATCTTAAACTTCTTAGATGTGTGTCTCAATGTGTCTCTCGAGGTAAAATCATTTCTTCTTTCTAAGATGGGATTAGGTTAGATGAGAATTGAGCAAGTGTCAAAATGCAAACTCTTTGGGTGCAAAGTCAGGCCTTGCTCATCTTTTATATTCTCAAGCTCTTAGTTTTTTTTCCTTTCATCCAAAATTGAATAAGCACATATTAGGGTCCAGGAACTGTTCTAGGTGCTGGCAATTCACCAGAAATGACACAGACAATGCTCCCGATCTTGTAGAAATTACAATCTAGTAAAATGCATTTAACAAATAGCTACCATAATTAATAATTTTCACCTGGGTATGTGCTGTGAAGGCGAAGCATAGGGGGCTTCAGGAGTGTACAATTAGCAATTCTGACTGAGACAGGGTCAGGGAAGGTTTCCTTGAAAAGATGACATTTATGCTGGAACTTAAAAGATACATAAGAAATAACCAGGCTACAGGAGGGAGTAATGATGGAACAAAGGGTAAAGGACATTCCATCCAAACAGAAGAGTGTGGACAAAGACTGTGAACCTGGAAAGAATTTGGAATTCTTTCCAAATATTGAATTGAAATATTTCAATTTCAGTCTAAGAATTGACTAAGGCCAGCAAGACTGAAGCTTAGGGCTTAAGGAGAAGCAGGAAGCAAGATGAAAGGAAGAGGCAAATCATGAGGGAGACTTGAGTCATGCATTGGACTTGGGACTTTATTCTATGAGGAACTGGAACGTATTCAGATATTTAGTTTTAAGCAGAGACATAAAATGATCATATTTGTATTTTAAACAATAACTCTGTTCATGAAAAATGAACCAACCAGAGGGAGCAAGAATGGATGTGGGAAATCCATTCAGAGACTATTGTCCAAGTTCAGGCAATGGACGATGGTGAGTTCAACATAGCATTGGTGAAAAGTAGAGAAAAGTGAGCAGTTTTGAGAAATCTTTAGAAAGCAAAATCAACAGCATTTGGGATGAACTGGCCAAGGGGATGAGAAGAGAAAAGTGCCAAGGATGACGCCCAGGTTTCTGGTTTGAGTGATTGGATGGTATTACTGCCATTTCCTAAACTGTGGAACACAGAGAAGTGGGTTTGGAGAACGAGATTCTGAGATCGGTTTTGGACACGCTGGATTTAAAGCGCCTCTGTGACCTCCAAGTTGGGTTGGCAGTTGTATATGTATGGTCTGCAACGTGACTGAGAGCAAGCAGTGTGGAGGGCTCAGTTAGTCTCACAACCAACAATTTTTGGTGGCGTCAATCTGCCTAGTCTTTATGATTTTTCTGCAACAACACCTAGTTGCTCAGGTGCTGGCAAAGAGATGGCCAATGGTTAGGTCAATCCAGGGTGGAGAGTAAGTCAGCTGGCTACGGAAAGAGAGAGGGGCAGGGGAATTATAAGTATTTGCAATGTTATCATGATGGACAGTGGAATTTAGGATGGATAGGGAGGGAAATGAAGACAATGGGGAAAGTGGAGAAGGCAGAGAAAAAGCAAAATAAGCCAAGGGTCCTACAGTCCCACAAGACTAAGCTAACATTAGGTGACAAATAAAGGTACCAAACATAAATAATGTAACAGTTCCAGGTTCCAGGGATTGGGACCTAATCTTTGGGGGCCATTGTTCAGCCACTACAGAGTATTTGAGCAAAGAAACAGGAAGGATGGGAGGATGTGGTTACAGAATTGGATTTTTACTGTACATGTTTTTACTACTTCACCTCAAAAATTACACAGAGTTCTCATTTTTTGGAAGTGATACAGTTTCAGGTCATGTTAATGCCAAGAACAGGACCATAAGGATGGTTTCTGAGGTAGAGGCAAGGAGGGATTTATCAGAGATGAAGTCAAGGAGATGAGAGTCCAGATATTGGATGGGTGTTCACATGGACCTTGAAGTCACATTGGACAATAGCAGAAATTGCAGTGATCAATTGTCAAAGTCTTCCAAGAATGAGGAAAAGTGATTAGAAGTTAGAAGAGGAGATGTTTTTGGTGGGTGGAATAAAACTCAGAGTGGAAGAGAAATTGTCTGGAAGCCATTCTCCTCAATCCCCTACTTCACCAATTACCGTCTTGTGATTTAGCAAATGATTACATTTGGCGGGCAAGGGTGCGGGGGAAGGGCAGGGAGAATGGTTAGAAACCACGTAATTAGTATACCTTGAGATATCTTACTTGCAATGGTAAACCTTTGTACAAACTTTGTTTTTCAGAACACACTTTTGATATTGGTTTACTTTGCCTTTCCTTGAATAATCTTATAAATTACTTGGTTGGTAAGCATGGGTTGCTTTTAAAAATTTGTTCCTTTAAAAAGTTCCCCCCCCCATTGCAAATGAGACAAACCATAAAATCTCTAGCACAAAGAAGCATTGTTTAGTTCACTTAATTTGAATCATGTGGTTTCCACCAGACATATTTCTCTCCTGGGCAGCAGTTATAGAAGGGTTTAAATTTAATGTAGAAAATAGTCTACCAAGCTTGTACCTCAAGCCCTAATTCTGCCAGCTTTCCTCTCCACCCACCCACACCTGACCATCATCTCTTCCTATTTTGAGCTAATCAAGGCTCACAATACTTGCCAGGCACAAGCAGGCAATAGATCCTATTCCATATACAAGCATGGTCAATAGTGCACTAGATTACATGAGGCGGGGTAATTGCTGGAACCAACTGAATCTGGGCTCGAGTCTTGTTCTGTAAGATGAAGGAGTTCCTGAAGTTAGAGAGTGGGTGGGCAGCATCAAGAAGCTTGGTTTGCTGCGTATCATTGCCTTATATTTCGGCCCACTGTGGATACTGCCCTTACTGTTTCTTATCTTTCTCTCTACAGTCTCTCTGGGTAACCTCATTTTTGAGCCCAACTCTCGCTTGATTCCCGCAGCATGCCTATGAGATGAGTCTGTTCTTCCATTTTATGAATGGGGAGGGTGAGGTTTATAGATGTCAAGTAACTGGCTCAGAACCCCTGTATCAGTCAGGGTAGACTAAAGTATGCAGAGGTTATACTCCCAAAATCTAAATGGCTTAAAACAACAAGGATTTGCTTCTCACTCATTCTGCATGCCAGTCATGAGTGGCTGGGGGCTCTCCTCTACAGTGTGCTCATTTTAAGATCAGGCTGCAAATCTCACACTGGCTTTGCAGCTTTCATGTCACTGTCTCTAACAAGTCACATGGCCACAGCCATGGGGGGATGTCTAATCCTACCATACAGGAGAAAGGATCTGGAAATATTTGTGTGAACAGAACCAATGACTGCCATAGCTGGGAGATGGGAGCCAGGATTTGTACCCAGGCAGGCCAACTCCAGAGCTGATATCTTACTCACCACACTGCACGGCCTTCCGCTTATGGGTAGAGGCTGACAAGGACCGTCAAGGAGAGAATTTACAGAGGTAAAAGTCTTCCAAATTTGAGACCTCATGTACATCTCTCTTGGCTCTGAACAATTCTGACATCAAGTCAGTGGTTGTCTAAGTCAGCCTGTCATTCGCAAACACCTATTCGGTTTCCTTCTCTACCCTCAGTACAGAAGCAGACTAGAGCTCTGACACCAGGAACAAGGAGCTGGAAATCACCGTCTCTCAGAAGGATCTGATCCAGTTGCAAAGTAGAAGCTCAGAATTCCTCACAGAGCTTCTGGGCTAGAAAAGACTTTCAAAGACATCTAATTTAAGTACCAATGCCCAGCTTTTCTTCTTCTTCTTTGAGAGTTGGTCACCCAGCCTTGTCTGGGGCACCTCTCAGGACCAGGAGCTCACCAAGTCCTCAGGCAGCCTCACCAGGAATTGGACTTCCCTGCTAGAAAGAGTTTCTTGATAATGAGCTGAAATATGTCTCCCCAAACTTCCCTCTTAGAGCACACACAATTCTAATCCTCCTTTCCCAAAACAGCCCTTCATATTTTTGAAGATGTCTTTCATTCTCCCCTGAGTCTTTCTCCTCCAGCCTGAAACTTCTCTAATTTAAAACATAGCAAACTGAAAGTTCCATTTTTGTGACATTGCGATTCCTTACACACTTTCACATACTTTTCCTTCTTTCCTTCATTTCTTCGTTCCTTCCCTCCCTCCCTCCTTCCACGCTTTCTTTCCCCTTCCCTGCGCTAGTGCTAACAGAGTAATCTGATTTAAAAGGCATAAAATAAAAGGAGATTGATCAAATAACGGACACGGCATGTGGCAACTCAGTCACTTCGCAAGCACAGACCTTCCACAGGGCCCAGTGTATACCCACCCAGCTCTTTCTCTGAAGCCAGATGTTACTAGTGAATATATGTTTGCAGCCTCGTCTGTGCCTACCTCACAGGGCTATTGAAGGAGTACAGGAAATAATCCATAAGTGGTCTGCTCAGTGCTTGATAGGTAGTAAGAATAAAATGTTAATTGTTGAAACAAATAATTAGGGCAATGTTACACAGCTTCTACCACCGACATAATATGCATAATGATTAGTAGTAATCACTTTTTCCTCATATCATTATGAAATGGAGCGTGCCGTGTACGGTTCTGGGCATATTCGCAGATTACTGAGGTTTGACTATGTAATTCATGTGAGAAACATGTAAAAACATGTCTAAAGAGCAGTATCTAAGGGCCTTGATGTGTACATTTTGTCTTTTGCTAATGACTTGGATGAGCAATTCCTTGTATCACTAATGATGTGAAGGACAGAGAGTGAAACCAGTAGACTCTTGACTCTATAAAGTTAGAAGGGATTAATTAAAACTGAGCTAATGTCTTATGGGGTTTAAATAAAAATAGTCAATATAACAGAAATGCAAACTCCACCAGCTGTTCAAAAGCAGGGTGTCCTTTGATATGGGTTAGTAAATACCTACCAAAGAGAGACTCTTTTGTAGCTTAGATCAAAGGTTTTGCACCCGTTAAGTTGTGATGTGAGGCCAAAAACCATCAGAACTCCAATCTTAGAATACTAGGTGGAGTTTTTTATTTTTAAACTTTTTATCTTGAAATAACGTTAGACTTCCAGAAAAGTTGCAAAAAGGAGCAGAGAGACTTCCCACATACCCTTACCCCCAATTTACCCTCATGTTGCTATCTGACATAACCATAGCATAATGATCAAAATCAGGAAATTAATATTGATACAATGATATTAACTAATCTAGAGATCTTATTTGAATGTTACCAGTGTTCCCTTCCATGTCCCTTTTCTGATCCCATATGGCATTTAGTTGTCAGGTCTCTTTAGTTTCTTCTGATCTGTGACAATCCTCAGTCTTTCTTTGTCTTCTATGACTTTGACACTTTTGAGACTACTGACCAGTCCAACCTCCTTATTTTCTAGATAAAGAAAGCAAGACCCAGAGAGAACCATACAGTAGGATAATAGTAAAGCTCTTGGTGGAAATCTGTCTGATTTCTTTTTTCATAAGTAGATTGAAGTTAGGCATTTTTTGGCAAGAATACTATCAAGTGATACTGTACCCTTCTCAGTGCATGATATCAAGAGGTCCATGATGCCGATATGTTATGTCTTATCATTGGTGATGTTAAATTTGATCACTTGGTTAAGGGGTATCTTACAGATTTCTCCACTTTTTGGTTTTTACTATTTTCCCCTATATAATTAATATCTTCTAAGAAGATATTTCCCCTATGTAAAATACATTGTCTTTCATCATACAAGAATGATTACTGTGGAATTTGCCTGATATTTATTTTTTATTTCATCATTCCTTCTATGTTTATTAATTAAATTCTACTGTCCTTTCTCCCATGCTTATTTATTGATTCAATTATTTACTTGTATCAGTATAGACTCATGAATATTTATTTTATTCTGTGGGTTATAATCCATCACTATCATTATTTATTTTCTTGCTCAGCTTGTTCCAGGTTGGACCACTGGGGGCTCCTTCAGGTTGGTTCCCGTGTCCTTCTGACACATCCCCATCATTTTTTGAGTACTTCCTTACTTTCTGGCACCACAAAATATTTCAGGCTCTGCTTTTGTTTTTTTCTGCCTCAATCCTCGAATCAACTGTTTCCCGAAGAGCTCTATTTCATTTTAATGGAGAGTGGTATTTAGAAATTAAGATCTGGGTGCTAGGTGACCAAATTGAATTTTAATCCACAAAGTGAGCACCAGAGGGAAGAATAAAAGATAGTCACTGGCATTTAGGCTCTTTGGTGCCAGATAACAAACTATATGTGAGTTCTTGATACCAAATATATTAGTTATCTATTGCAGCATAACAAATTACCCCAAAACTTAGAAGGTTAAAACAACACACATTTATTATCTCGTAGTTTCTGAAAGTCAGGAATCCAGGCATGATTTAGCTGGGTCCTCTGTTTCAGGGTTTCTAACATGCTGCAGTCAAGGTGTGGACTGGGCTGTAGTCATCTGAAGGTTCAACCAGAGAAGGATTTACTTGCAAGCTCATGTTGTTTTCAGCACAATTTTCTTCCTTGTGGGTTATTGGGCTGACAGCCTTAGTTTCTTGCTGGCTGTTGGCTAGAGACGCCCTTGATTTCTTGCCACACAGGCCTTGTCAACAAGGCAGATTGCTTCATCAAATTGTTCATACTGAGAAGGCAACAGAGTTTGCCAGCAAGATGGAAGTCACCGTCTTTTATAACCAAATCACAAAGTGACATCCCATCATTTTTGCCATTTTCCCTTCCTCCACTTTTGTACTATCCTCAGTCTCTTTCAACTCTGATTACATAAAACATCTCTTGATATCCTCCCTTTCTTCCTCCAGAGCTGACAAGAAAAATACCCTTCCATGGAACCCAAGATGAGACATGACCATGTAGCTTACATTCTAGAACTAGCTATATTTGTTTTTCTGAAATGTAGCTTCTACAAATGGATGTTTGGCCAAGTCTAGACTCTGACACTGAATAAGACAATGACTGCTGTTAGAAGATTAGTAGAGAATTTGGAAACTATTTGCTCTTGGCAATAGGGCTATGGTGTCTAATATTGATGTGCTATTATCTGTATTTAACAAAGAAGCAGAATTCTGAAGCTGAAAAATACCTTAGAATAATGCAGATTAAACTCCTAACTCCCCTTATTTTTCAGATGAAGAAACGAAGAACTAGCAAGATACTGGTAGAACTGACATGTCAAGAACCCTAGACCAGGATACCAAATCCTGTGTTATTTCCTTGAGACTAAACCAGAGCCTACAGGATAACAGAGTGTTTTTGTAACAAAAGGAATAATTCATTCTTATAAACATTTTCCAAAAATTTTGGTTTACCAAGTTTTCATTCTTTCACTCATCAAACCAAATTGAGCACGCATTCTATTGCTGACATGTGCTGGGGATACAAAGATGAAGGAAGCATGTCTCAACTCTGATATAACATAGAGACTATGGGAAGATGGACGTGCGAACACACAGTTGGATGAGAAAAAGGTATAAGGGAGTTATGCATTAGGTACCTAGGGTGCAAAGAGAGGAAGCCAATACAAGTCACTTTGATTATTTTTCACACATCCAAAGACAAATGGCATCAGTTTGGCATGTCACAAATTTTGCATCGGAAATCCCTAGCAGCAGTTTACCCAGTGTTGCTTATGGGCATTTTGAGTGGGACCTGAGTTGAGACATGCTTCGTTCATCTTTGTATCCCCAGCACATGTCAGCAATAGAATGCGTGCTCAATTTGGTTTGATGAGTGAAAGAATGAAAACTTGGTAAACCAAAATTTTTGGAAAATGTTTATAAGAATGAATTATTCCTTTTGTTACAAAAACACTCTGTTATCCTGTAGGCTCTGGTTTTGGCTCCTGACCATCAAATTCCAGTAACAAGCAACCCCCTGGAACAAAAACAAATGTCTCAGCACCGCCAAGGGTGTGCACTGCATTGGTTGAGAACCTCTGCCTGAGCTAACAGACAAGCGTCTGCCTGCAGTGAAGCTAACAGAAGCAGAATGGTGCTTTCCAAACAGTTGGAAGCATTGAAAATGGAGTGTAAATTTGGAACAGATGATTTGGACTGAAGATTAATTACACTAATGCAATACAAGCATCACATTCTATAAAAACAGGAAGGATTGTACCATTTTACAGTAGCATGTTATTAATTCCACATCTTGCAAGTCTGACTTTGGATTAGAATGGACTAACGTTTATTTTTGCTTTGACTTTAATAAATGAGTTCACCAAGCAAAGACGTAAACAAGCAAGATAGAAAGAAAATGTTTACCTCACTTATGCACAATCAGCACCACTCGTTCTATAAGTAAAAAGCAAACGTGTAGCTTGTCAATGATTCTAATTATGAAAGCCAGGGCCTCCAGTTGATAATTATGTGAGCAATTAAAACAAATAATAATTGGTACATACTTGTATTAGTTTCCTAGGGCTGCCGTAACAAATGACCACACACTGGCTGACTTATAAAGACAGAAATTCATTCTCTTACAGTGGTGGAGGCCAGAAGTCTGAGGTCGAGGCATCCCAGGGCTGCGCTCCCTCTGGAGGTTCTAGGCGAGAATTTCTCCTCATCTCTTCCAGCTGGTGGCTCCAGCCTCCTCCACGAATCCTCCTTCTTAAACTCCCTGCATCAGCCGCATGGCGTCCATTTGTCTCGGGGCCTGTGTAATAGGCTGTTCCCCATGCCTGGGACGCTCTCCCTCCCTCCTCACTCAGGTTTGGCGTTCCTGCCGTGCGTTCTAGCCCTGTACTTTCTCTGTCTCAGTGTCTGCACGTGCTATGAGTGCAGGAACCATGGCTCTCTCCTTGCTCGTTGTTGTGAGCCTGGAGCCTAGTGAGGTGCCTGGCACACAGCAGGTGCTTAATCTACATTTTTTTCAATGATTGAATCAACAAAGGAAGGAAGGACAGATGGAGGGTCAGAAGGTCAATTTACTTTCTATCTACTAGTGTGTTAACTTGTGTAGTTTTACCAACAACCTGATCAGATGGGAATTAGGAACACCGTCTTCATTTTATAAATGGTGAAAATAGAGGCACAGAAAGATGAATGTACCCGAACTGCTTTAAAACTTTTTTGGAACAATTATCAGCAAAGAAAGAAATTAAAAATAAGTTGTTCAAGGTTGGCAGTGGTAAAAAAGTCTGGAAGGGTAGCCACCAAATATTAATGGTGTTATCTCTGAGCGGTGGATTGTGCTGTTTAATTTTTGTTGTTGCTTATCTGAATTGTTTTTAAAATGAGGACATATTTAGAAAGTGAAGGCCGCTCTGCTTCGGGCTGGAGCACAGTGGGGCGTGATCATTTGCTGTGGAAAGACTGAAGGTCTGGGACACAGGGTGGGCCAGGGTTGTAAGGGGGAGGTTGGTTTAGTATTTTCTACTTCTTGGATCTTGAAGTTCGATCCAGGAGTCAAATGATTTCTAACTTCATTTTTTGTTTCTGGTGTAAAATTGGAACGATGTTTAGCCACTGATGGTACACTTTGCTTGTTTATCCAATAAGACCCAGAGATGGTCTGTTTAAAGTTAGGCAGCCTCATTCAAACAGCCAATTTTGCTTTTGAACTTCCTGAAGAGAATATTATTCTCTCTGTTATATTGCCATCAACAGTCACTGTTTAATGCTTCAGAGGGAAAAAATCCTCCCTCAGTGCTCTTAGTGCTTCTGGAATGGGAATAAACATCCTTCTGCTTTCAGTTTTCTTTATGCTAAATTTTATTCAAGAGGATGAATGTACAGCTCCCAGAGGCTTTCTGGTCAGCTCCGATTTCTTTATTTATGTTTCTCTGACAGCTTTAACTGGGGGATTGAACCGAGAATCAGCCAAGTCCCTCCTGCTGTGCTGGGTCCACCTGCCTTCTCCGCCGAGGGGTTAGGCAGGGCGCTTGGTGTCTGCTGGGGCTCCCCGCACATTTTACCCACATGCGGCCCTCCATACACCAACCTTGGGGCCTGACTCATCCAACATTACTCCCTGCTTGGGGGGAAAGGAGACTTACGATTCTGTCTTGCTGTTGTCCTCCATCCTGTGTCTGCTTCTTGAGGACAGTGGCTCTTATTTAGACCTCCAAAAGGTAACCTTGTTTTTACAATTTTAGAATCTTCTCCACTGAAAAGTGTAGAGCAGGTATATTAGTCAGGGTTTTATACATAGAGCGAGAGAGAGAGAAAGAGAGAGAGAGATTTGTTTTAAGGAATTGGCTCATGTGATTATAGAGGCTGGCGAGTCTACAGTCTGCAGCGTGGGCCAGTAGGCTGGAGACCCGGGAAAGAGCTGATGTTGCAGTTCAAGTCCAAAGGCTGACTACTGGCAGAATTCTCTCTTGCTCAGGGGAGGTCAATCTTTGTTCTACTAAGATCTTCAACTGATGGGATGAGCTCCACCCACATTATGGAGGAAATTTGCTTTACTTAAAATTCACCAATTTAAATGTTAATCTCATCCAAAAAACACCCTCACAGAAATATTCAGAATAATGTTTCACCAAATATCTGGGCACTCAGTCAAGTTGACACATAACATTAACCATCACAGCAGGTTTTCCAGGGACAGACTGAAGAATATTTAGCAGGCACAACCCGGTTCCATACCCAGTGTGTTCTTTGTGGGTCTCCAAGGAGGCCCTGGACATGGGTGGGGGCAGGGAGGGGCACAGAGATGTGTGTTTCTCCTGGCTGTCCTCTACAGTCCACTAGGCCATGCTTCTCAGAGCCTGCAGAAATGCTTGTATCTATGTTGCTCTGAATTCTGATATCCAGAAGTGCATTGATGCCTGCTATTCTGGATTTCTTCCCGTGAACTTGCAGGTTAGACCCTCATGGTGACTTTTTCTAGCCACATGATATGCAGATCTGCTTCTGAGGTTCACCTATGTCTACACGAAGCACAGGGTTTCACAGGGCAGGAGTGCGCCATAGAAAGGACTGGATATGTTTGTCTGAAGGAAACTGCATTTGCCTCAGGCTTCTGCAGGGAAGTCAGTTGCACGATCTCACCAACTCGAAGGAAGCAAAGACAGAAAAAGTGATCCTCAGTCCCAGGGGTTAAATATTTTACTGGGATTTCCTAAAGATTGCTTATTTCCCTGTGCAAAGAAGGATGAACAATCTCAATATCATAAAATCAAAGACTAAAAATACCACCTCAACCTGCTCCAAGAAAACAATTTGTCCATAGAAACAGAATCCTGATATATGAGTTGGGGGTGGGGAGTGTGTCCTGGCAAAGAGAAATGCACTGTTCGTCAAAGGCTTTGAGAACTGGACGCATCACAAGACTGGGATATTGTCCACAGAACTACTATTATATTATCTGATAGTCTTAGAAATACCCCAGAAGATGTGCATTAAAAGCTAATAACTCCTCAGTCTTTTGCAAGGGAACACTTTGTGCTTCATATTGCCTAAGCTTCAAGCTCACTGCATTTTCACTTTTGACTGGCTATTTCAAGCAAAACTAATATACCACTAATAGGAGGCAGAGAAATGATGGCGGAGAATAGCAAAACCTAGGATGGTTGCTGCCTCTCCCCTGGGCTCCCATAGCACTTCCCAAGTGCCTCCACTTGAGGATCTTGCCATCTCACTTGGTATGGTTTGTGTCTTTTTCTCTGTCATCAGACCTGGCACATCCCAGGCTCTCTGTGTGTGTCAGCTGAGTGAATCAATGAGTGAATAGCCAGGAAGAAAGCCAAAGGGCCACCAAGATACAGGACTGCACCCTAAGAAAGGAGGTTCTGCTGAGCCCTAAGAAAGGAGGTAGATAGTCCATACCTTTCCCTGGCTTAACAGTTGAGATTGTTTTGATTTCTTGTGGCAGGCTGCAGTGAAATTTAGTTTTAGTTATGTTAGGGTCTGCTACTTCTCTTTAAAAATTACCAGGGGAGGGGCTGGCCCCATGGCCGAGTGGTTAAGTCCGTGCGCTCCACTGCAGGCGGCCCAGTGTTTCGTTGGTTCGAATCCTGGGCACGGAAATGGCACTGCTCATCAAACCACGCTGAGGCAGCGTCCCACATGCTACAACTAGAAGGACCCACAACGAAGAATATACAACTGTGTACTGGGGGGCTTTGGGGAGAAAAAGGAAAAAATAAAATCTTTAAAAAAAAAATAATAAAATAAAAAATAATAATAATAAAAAAAAATTACCAGGGGAGAAGATGGATATAATGGGGAGAAAATTACACAGGACGCATTGTCAGAGGAATATTCAGAAGCAAGCAGGCAAACAAGAAAAAAGTGCCAGCCATGGGCAAATCTGTTGGCTCCATTCTTGAGACCATTCTGGTTCTGGATGATTTTCTTGGGCTCTGGCCTGGCCCAGGTCTTTACTACTCTCTTCAATCAGATCTTCTAACATCTCTGCAAATTTGAATCCTTCCTTCCCAGAAGACTTGGGAGTTTTCATTTGTAAAACTTGGGGACCCAGCTCTAACTATAATTTAGAACATCCACCTATGCTTTGGCAAACACAAGACAACATTTGGCATAGGGGATTTGGAGCCTGTCTGGCTCAGGGCCCTGGGGATCATGGTGATCTGAGATTGTCAGGAGACCAGCCTGGGATGGTTTGGCTGGTATACTACCAGTCATTACACTGAATTGGCGACCTTTGGAAATCTCTGAGCAATAGTAGGGAGCAGTGGGACTTTGGTTCTATATTGATAATTGAATGCCAACCAAATTTCACGCAATAGTGCAATTTTAGTGCTTTAGCGGTTGAAAAGAGATGCTTAGCATATCAAGTCCAAAATACACCATACATAAATATCTTCTCTCCTTCACATCTCCTGTCTCTATGCCTGGCACTTCCAAATTATGTACCTTACCACCTGCCCATACTTGAAGATCAATGAGCTCTGTGTGTGCCTTGAAAGATCTCTGAGATGGGTAGAAATGTTGATAACAGGCATCTGTTCAAAAAATTACTAGTATAGAATACACCTCTTAAGCTCTGAGTTGATTAATCTGGATTGCACTTTATAGGGTTTAGAATGAGGTCAGAAGATAGGGCTGGGTAACAGCAACATGTCATTGAAGATAAGTGAATGTTGACAACAGAATGACAGGGTATGAGAAAGGCAGAGGGAAGAGTCAATTGGCAATGCTCAGAGGCATGCAGGTATATTGTTCCTTTCTGAGAAGACCCCAGATTTCTTTTATACAACAGACTTAACATGCAGCGTCACTAGGCCTTGCAGAGTAATCTTTGCATGAATTCAGAAGAGGTGCCATAGTAAATGATTTATAAGAAGTTCCTCATAATGGAAATATGAAATGATCACGTTAAACTTCTTAGTACTCCAGTTAAATCATATTTGCCTCTCCCTTTGAGATTCTGTCATATCCTCTATCCTCTGCCATTGTGGAGTGGTTAATATAGTGAGAGACTGGGTAACAATTAACATTCAACAGAAATATTATAATATTAGTGTTGTGACATATTACATCAAGTTCTTATACTATATTCTTATTTTCTCTTTGAATTTTTGCATCTGGTATTTTGACAGGCACTCCCAAACCCACTAAAATTTAAACTCTGATGATATGTGAAACACATTTTTTCTTTAAGTTTTTGCCTTAAAGATGAAATTATTTCCTGGGTACTTATATATTCTGATTTTGGGAGTGGAAATGGTGCAATATTTCTGGAAGGCAATTTTGGAACATTTGACAAAATCACTAAAAATAAACATGTACTTTAACACAACAGTCCTTCTAAGAATTTAACCCATGGAAATGATCAGAGACAAGTACAAAGATTAATCGACAAGGATGTTTGTTGCAGAATTATTAGTACAGGCAAAAAACTATAAACAATACTAAATGTCCAAAAATAGGGGAATCCATTAAATCAATTATGATAACATCACAATTAGTTATTGTGCAGTGAGTTACTATGTAGCCCTTTAAAAATCAGATGAGAACAATGTACATAATATATAGTTCAATAGAAAAAACTATAATACAGACTGTAATATGATCACAATTTTGTTTAAAATTATATATATGTACTGAAAAAGGGTTGGAAGTATCAATGTCAAAATGTAAGCTGTGCTTATCTCTGAGTAAAGGAATAATGGATGAATGATTTTCTTCTTTGGCCTCTGATACTTTATAAACTTCCTATAACAAAATGAATCATTCCTTCACAAGAGGGTAAATGTTAGGTTAATGCTGGGGAGGACCCACAAGAAGCCAGACAGCAAAGAGTTAAACAAGATTTCACACTTGGATGCCCTAATTTTGCGGCACAGGGGAGAGTGGGTGCACGTGAGGAATGAGGCACAGCAGAGAGTGGTGTACATGAGGAATGAGGGAAGGAAGGGGAGATCAATGAATAATACCAGTCAGGCGTTATTGAGTACGACCCCATGTAGCAACTCTCCAAAGATAAAGAGAAAGAATTCATCTCAGGGAACCCCCAGTGAAATGAGTGAGCCAGGACTGCACCTAAAAGAGACTTCCAGAACCCAAAGAAAAGGATGGAGACTGGGTAGAAGTAACAAAGGAATAAAAATAGATCTCTAAGAAAACATTTCCTAGGGCCTAACAGATGCCGGGACCCTGGGGTGTCAACTCCGGAAGGCAGGTGTCCCCAGCTGTGAGATCTACAGGGGCCAGGTGGGCAGTGTACGTGGGGCAGGAAGAACTAGCCGTGACTTGGGGAGTTGGGTTGGGTTTAACTCAAAGTTGCTGGAGCGTCTGGTCTTTCAGAATGAGCTTGAGATTTGAACTTTTAGGTGGAATCTCCTAATTTTATTACTGTTGGCACCTTAAAATTTTTTTAAAAATTAATAGACTTTATTTTTTAGAGCAATTTTAGGTTTATAGAAAAATTGAGCAGAAAGTAGAGAGAGCACCCATATGCTTCCTCCCCTCTGCCCACCCCAGTTTCCTCTATTATTAACATCTTGCATTAGGGTAGTACATTTATTACAACTGATGAGCCAATATTGATATATTATTATGAGCTAAAGTCCATAGTTTACATGGGGTTTCACTCTTGGTATTGTACATTCTATGGGTGTTGACAAATATATAATGGCATGTATCCACCATTACAGGACAAGGCAGAGTGGTTTCACTGTCCTAAAAATCCTCTGTGCTCCACCTATTCGTTCCTCTTTCCCTTTCCCTGAACCCCTGGCAACCAGTGATGTTTTTACTGTCTCTGCAGTGTTACCCTTTCCAGAATGTCATATAGTTGGAATCAGACAGTAGGCAGCCTTTCCAATTGGCTTTGCTCACTTAGCAATATGCATTTAGGTCCCCCGCATGTCTTCTCATGGCTTGATAGCTTATTTCTTTTTATTGATGAATAGTATTCCATTTTACAGATATGCCAGCTTGCTTATCCATACATCTATTGAAGGACATCTTGGTTGCTTCTATTTTATTTTTACAGCTTTATTGAGGTATCATCAACATACAATAAACTGCACATATTTCAAATCCAAAATCTGATGAGTTTTCACATACGTATACACCAGTGAAATCATTGCCAAAATCAAGATAACGAATGTATCTACCACCCCCAGAATACTCCTCATGCCTCTTTGTAATTCCTTCCTCACTCCCCTACCTGCCACCCTGTCCCCAGGCAAATACTTGTCTGCTTTCTGTCACTTGAGATTAGTTTGCATTTTCTGAAAGTTTATGTAAATGGAGTCACATAGTATGAGCTCTTTTTGTCTGGCTTCTTTCACTCAGCACATTCGGGGGGCCAGCATTTCCCCTGGATTCTGTAGAAGTTAAACTTCAAGAAGCTGGCAAATCTCCTGAGGATGGTAACTAATGATATGGAGCCAGAGATTTGCCCTAATATCAAATACCTCCTCACCAAATATCTCCTTATATACTGTATTAGTTATGAAAATAACCCAAACTATTCTTCTCTTCAGAGTCATGTTGCAAAAGATTCTTCACTCTCTTTAAGACAGGCATGAAGCATTTTCACGGTCTGATATAAAGAACCTTCCAAAAACAACGGACTCCCGATGCTCCCGCTCTCTATGACCGCCATGTTTTGATACGACGGACATGGTTCTGACTGAGTGAATTTCTCAGCCTTCCTTTGCTCTGTACTTTGACATCTGCAAATTATGAAATAGCATTTTCAGTATATGATTAAATGGAGGATTAAGGTGGATTATAAAAATGTGTATCCTATAATTCCAATTTGATTAAAAAGACTATTGAAAGAATGAATAATTACATTCACCTGGAATGATAAACAGCAAAAGATTAATTAGAATTACTTCTCGATGGTGAGATTATGAGTGATGTAAATTTTCTTCTCTGTACTTTTCTGTGTTTTTCAAATTTTCTAAAATGAATGTGTGTATTGTTATCAGAAATAGCGTGGGAAAAGTTTATGTTCAGTCTCAAATTTCGGCTTTTGATTTGCAAGAAATTAGCAAGTTATTTGGAACAGTTCTCACCCCCAACTAACTTGAACCTTAAGACAACAATAGTCATTGCTTATCATTCATTCATTCATTCACTTATTCCTCCAGCAAACATTTATTATTTAGTTACTAGGGGTTAACTCTGTGTTAGATGTTGGATATAAAGATGATCAAAATAGCAATGCTCTTCCCTTGGAAAGATCCCTCTACAGCTGACCAGTTATCCAAGTCAGTTTACTGATTGACGGGGTTGGTCAAGGTGTGGGGGGTGGCTTAAGGTTTCAACTAGGAAGTAGGCTTTGAAAGAGAAGAAGAAATGTGCTGCTCTTGGTTCTCAAGGATGTGGGACCCATTCCAACGATGGATGTCATTCTGCATGACTGTGTTGGTGCTTCCATCAGTGAACTGCAAAAACAAGGAAGGGCCTTAAAACGATTCAGTGCAGTGCAACTGCAGGTCTACCAGTGTGCTTGCTGACTCCGTTATTCTAGAGACTTTTTGACAGCTAACTTTTTACTCTGCAATAATTGTAGATTCACATGCAATTGTAAGAAATAATAGAAAGAGATTCCGTGTGCCCTTAACCCAATTTCCCCTAATCATAATATCTTGCAAAACTATAGGACAAAATCTAGAAAAATGAAGAAGAGACAGCTCCATCTTCTCAGCAAACTTCATATACGGCCTGTACCTTTCCCTTTCCTGGCAGGATTCTGCAACATAGACTCTTTCTCTCACACTTTAATAAAGGCATACCGTAAGATAGATTTTTCTTTACATCATAAGATATTTAAATATTTCCTTTAAGGGTTACTTGGCAATCACCTTACATTTGGATTATTTTCTCGGATGAAGTTAATATATAAATATGAAGGAGCAGTTTCTAGTTGTCAGGCTGTGGGGACTCTGAACAGAAAAACTTAACCCCTGAATAGTATGTTTGTAGGGGTGGGAGGAAGGCCGATGGAAGGAATATTCCCCCATCATTGAAGGAGATCATTCAGCAACGCACAGTCTCAAAGGGGCGTTGACGGGGCAACCAGAAGTCAGTGCAGTCTCCAGCCACAACCAACCATGATGTCATATACAAGGAGGCTTCTATTTCTCCTGCAAGAAGAGGAGCAGACACACTTGGGGACCCTAAGAGTACAGCTTAAGGGAAACATCTAAGAGGGCAAGAGAGGGAAGGTTTCCCTAGGAAGAGCCCAACCCACCTCCCAAGTCAGAAGGAAGCGAAGGAGCTCCCTGCACCTTTCCATAGAGAAGAGGGGCAAGTAAGTCAGGAGACCACCTGGCTGTTCAGCTGAGGAGTTTATCCTTAAAGGCATGGTGCTTCCCTGTTCTCATTCATAAATGTATTTAATAAGTATCATTGAGCACTTTCTATCTGTTCATCTCTAACTGTTAGTTGACAGAAAGACAAGAATTGAGTGACTTTTAAATACGAGCTGCTTGAGACAAAGATGAGAGGAAAAAAGTGTCCTTATCAGGAAAGAGATATCTCACATTTTCTCATGCCTGGTTGCCTTGTGTCAGGAAATAGCGCTATGAATCAGGAGACCGAGGCTCTGTTGCTAACTAGCTTCGTGGTCTTGGGTAAGTTATTTTTGACTCTGGCTGGGCCTTGGTTTTCTCAACTCAGAGTATTGGTCTAAATGATTTTTAACTTCTCATCCAGATCTGTAATTTATGAGATGATATGGTTCAAAGAGACTACAGATGGTACTAACTGTAGGATAGTAGGAGCACCTGGTACTGACTGATAAATGCTCACCTTTACGGAAGTAGGCGCCCTTCCATCCAATTTTGAACTTCCAATGAGATAAAGCATAATTCCTTGTGTCACTAGAGAGCAGCTAAGGCTTATGATGGTCTCTCCTCGAGTTCTCTTCAGTGTCTCTTCTCCACCCACATGACCCACACCAACTCTCCTTCTAAACCCAAATGTTTGAGGATGTGTTGAGGGTGACCTGGGTTGTGAAAAGAGATTGAACTTATGAGTTTTGATGCCCAATTTCACCATTTACTCTCTGTTATGAGTTGAACTGTGTCCCCCTCCCACCAAATTTCTAAGTTGAAGTCCTAATCCCAGTACCTCAGAATGCAACCCTATTTGGAAACAGGGTTGTTGCAGACCTAATTAGACGTACGATGAGGTCATGCTGGAGTAAGGTGAACCCCTAATCCAATATACTGGAGTCCTTATAAAAAGAGGAAATTTGAACATAGAGACACACACATAGGGAGAACGCCACGTGACGACTGGAGTCATGCTGCCACAAACCAAGGCACTACCAGAAGCTGGGAGAGAGTCATGGAACAGATCCTTCTCTGTTGCTTTCAGAGGGAGCACAGCCCTGCCAATACCCTGATCTCAGACTTCTAGCCTCCAGAACTGTGAGACTATAAGTTTCTGTTGTTTAAGATACCCAGTTTTTGGTACTTTTGTGTTAAAGTAATCAACAAAGAGGCCATTAGACTGAGGAGGCTCTAATGCCTTGGTAGTCTGTGTAAGCAAACTGAAACCTGAGCCAGAGTCAGTTCCTGTAAACGCCTCAAGATTAAGAACAAGCAATCACAGTCAACTAGGTTTTCCCAAATAATGCAACTACTTAAGCTATAGCTAGTTGAATAATTTGCTTGCTTTGCTTCTGTATCTTCTCTGTAAAAACCTTGCCCATAGCTCCTGTTGGTGGAGCGCTCCTCACCACTTCTGGTTTGATGCCAGCCAATTTGAATGATGTTTGCTCAAATAAACTCTTAAAAATTTTAATATGCTTCAGTTTATCTTTTAACAGTTCCATTTAGTAGTCATGGCAAACAGACCATTTGTGCAATCTTAGGCAACTCAGACAAATTCTGAGTGGAAATTGAAGACATACAGGGAGGTTTCTTTTTTTTTGAATGTAGGTGTTTTTTCTAATGTGCTTTACTCTTTAGCTTTCACCCTCCCTAGTGCCCAGTCCCCATAAGCACCATGACTTTGCCTGTTCACTTACAAATTTGTATTTCCTCAGGTCTCCAGTGAGGACAAACGTGTTTCCACCAAAAAACATTGCTCACTCCTCCATCATTTCTGCATCTTCTGCTGAGTTCTGACTTGGCCTTCGAATCGTCCCACTCAAGATGAAATCCATTTCCATGGCATAAATAGACAGTTGGTGTTCATAAATTCAATCGATTTTGTGACTATAAAAATAGTAACTTGTTGTAAGTTTCTCTTATAATTGAAGCTAAACCAAAACGTCCGAGAAATTGTCTTGTTTCGTACTACTTTTGTCTGTTTCCTTCTTACGCCAGAACACTGTTTAAGAATGAAAAATTCGTAACAGTAAAATTTACATTTAGAAGGCAGCTGTCTGCCCTGATTTGTGAGAAGTACATTTTTGGTGATCCTTCCAGACCCTGAACACTCTTAATTGCACATTCATAAGCTCTAGTGGATCTGTTAGTACTAAAATTATCCAGAAAAGTTTACATTTTTTAGCTCACACGACCTCTTACAAATGTATAGATGGTATTTGCTGGGTTTGATCGGAAGTGGGCAGAAGGAAGAGTGATTCCTTCCTTCCTTAGATCCGTATCTTGAAGGAGGAGTAGCTATATTACTTACTCAACTCAGACATTAAATTTAGGGATACACATAAAAAAACGCAAATTGAATACCGCTTACCAGAATGGAGGATGAAACCAAAATGATAAAATAAGTGTTAGAGGGCACAAATGTGCATAACAAGGAATTGCGATGAGTATAAAGGTGATACAAAATCTGAAATCAAAAGACGTGTTTGATGTATAAACACAACCTTAAGGGTAGACTATCAAAAAATGCATGCAGGTAGGAAAAAAAGGCATCCAATTGAATACCAGAACCACACAGCCCATTCCTAACCCTTAATTCCTCTGAAGAACAATTCACACGACTAGAAAAGAAAAGCTCTTAGATGTAGAAAGCAAAACCTTTATCAGGACAGATTCCCAGCATTTAGGAAACAATTCGGACACAGGGGGAAAAATAATCTCTTTTCCCCATGATGTGGCAGCAGAGAATAGATCAAAAAGCATCAGACAGAGGTGTCTAGCAGGGACTAAACACAGGGAGGATTTTCACATTCAGAGGCATGGAGAAAAGAACAGGCAACTTGCTGACAAGCAGAAGAAAGATGCAGATGATTTCTCTGTATTAATCTTACCAGCAGCTCTAAAATGTTTACCACCCCATTGGATTGCTTCAGCAGGCTTTGAGCCGTTTCTTCCTCCTTTGAATGTAGGGAAGGCACGAGCTGGCATCCTATCTCCAAAATTTTGCATGCCCACTCTGCATCATCCACTGACAAATTCTCTAAAGTATTTAATTCAATTCAGTCCTGTGAACACACACTGAGTCCTTCTTATGTGTAAGATGGTGCTAGGTGCTGAAATGTAAAATGAAAGTATGCAGAACATCTCTTCTCATTAAGATTCTGCCTCCACTGTAAAATGAGAGTAAAATGAATTGCTTTCTAATAAGTCACTTTTTCTACTTTCAGATTATTTAGCTCTATGATACACAGCTGCCTCTCTTTACAGGGTTTCAGAACATTCCTTAGGATAGTCCTTGATTTTATGGCTTCCACTGGCAATGAATGGTCTTAGTACATCCATGAGATATCTCCTCCCAGATTCTGCTCTTCTTTTTCTAGCAAAGATTTTCCTTCTGTAAATAAAGCAATATTTAATTATAGCCATGCTCATGATCTGAGATCTTGTTGGCTTATATCCTTGGATCTTTGAGTACTTCTCAGGAACTCTTGAATTCTTTTCTAAGTCCTGGCGTGCTTACAAACAACAACTTGGCTGGGTGTTTACTACCTTTGGACTTAAACAGAAATATATGTGTGCATGTATATATCTCTCTGCCTCCTTTTTCAAGAGATTTGAGATAGGCTGGAGAAACACATAACTTTGCAAAAGGGTAAAATAAGAATCCCAGAATCCCAAAACATAAGGAAGGAAAATATCACACTAGATACTGTGTGAACTGGTTTTTCGTCATGGAGGCTGCAAATTTGGCTCTAAGCTTCATAAGTGACCAAGGCAGAGAAAGAAAAGTTATTCTAAGATTCCCAGGGTCCGAAAGTTCAGGACGAGGTAGTCGCTGTGAGGAAGCACAGTTTTTCTGGATAGTGAGCCCCGAGAGAAATCTCTCCCCTGGATCCTCATAAAAAGGATGCTGTGCGGTGTGTTAGATGATAAAAAAAAATGCCTTAGAAGTTTCACGTATTTTCCCACAACGTGCCTTAATGTGGGCAGATGGCTTGATACTAAGAGGTGATTCAGTTAATGTGAGGCTGAGAGGGACCAGACAGTCTCAACTTCAGCCAGTTTCCTCTGTCAGAATGAGGATTTCTTAATTCTCTTCTGACCAGCTGAGGCTTCCATCTAGGGTAGCAATGTTAAAACAATTCATTTAAATGAAAAGTATTTAAATTACAAGCGGTGGTTCATTGTAATTTAGGTGGGATAACAGCTAAGGACACCAACCTTAGCACAGTACCTGGCACAGAGAAGGAGATAAAGAAATGTCTTTTCCTCTGTCCCTTCACATGAAGCACTGTGGTGGCTTCCTGGAGAAGGTGATAAACTTGGCAATGCAGTATAGTGAAAAGAGCATGACCTTGGAGTCAGGAAAACACAGCTCCATCACAGGTCTCACAGCTTCCACTTCTTCTCCTGTAAAATGGGGACAACACCCAGTGAATAAGTAACCAGAAACGATATATACCAAGCTCCTAGCCCACTGCCTGGAGCATAGCAGAGACTGAATACATTAGGCTGCTTTCTTACTCCTAAAATCACAGAATCAAGTAATACGTAGGAACTAAAAACACCACAAAATCCAATGACATTGAAAGAATCACAACATCTACATAACCTGGAGCCAGATCCTGCCAAATCCAGAGTAAATCTCTTCATCTTTTTGAAAATCATTTGATCACTCCCTAGAAATTTTGCTCCAGGTCAAATAATCTATACTCGTCCAACCCTTTCTCACTTGTCAAGCATTACTATTATTATTTCCTGGTGCATTTTGTTTCTCCTGCTCTTTCAAGGTATGAAACCTCAAACTTGATGTTTCCATGGGATAAATAAAGAGTGCCCTGGTTTTGCGGGGGATGATTGTGAACTTTGGGAGGACAGTTACTCAACAAATATTTTTAAAGTGCTTATGATGTGCAAGGCGGATGAGGTGGCAGCCTGGTTTAAGCCTTTCCCTTTAACCATTTAAGCCTTTTCCCCAAAGCCAAGGTGAGTATGAGAAGCCTCTGGGTCTCTGCCATCCTAGGAAAAGGGCAGAAACTATATAAATTCCTCCACTGTGGACAAGCAGAATGGTGGTTAATGGCCATAGATACTTTGGAAGCGTCAATGGTGTCCATAGTGTCTCTCTCAGTTCTCTCTTTGGGAACTCTAGGGTTTTATCTGTGCTGAAGTCTCAAAGTCTGGGTCATGGATCCATTTGAGAAGCTAACAAAAATCTGTGAATTTTCTTCAGAGAAAAAGTCCTATGCTACATTCTCTATACAATTTCAGGATGTTCAAGTGCTCCCTGAAGTCCATCCTGAAACCCCCAGAGTTGGAAGCATCTGTTTGAGTGGCATGCCCCCAGGGTCCTGCCATATACCTCTACTCTCTTTATCATTTTCACTCATGAATTGGGTTATGAAGACAATGATGACAGGCCAACCAAATGTGTGGTTAAGATGTAGGCTGGAATGAGAGAAATCATATTGTTTGGTACACTAATTTAATAGAGGCAAAAGTAAATTCTTGCGTTTAGATCCTGTTATCCTGTTATGGGCTGAATTGTGTTCCCCCAAAATTAATATGTTGAAACCATAGCCCTTAGTACCTCAGAATATAACTGTATATGGAGTCAAGGCCTTCAAAGAAGTGATTAAGTTAAAAAGAGACCATTATGGTAGACCCTAATCCATTTTGACTGGTGCCCTTATAGGAAGAGGAAATTTGGACACACAAGGAGACACCACGAGTGTGCATGCATGGCAAAAAGACCAGGTGAAGAGACAGCAAGAGGATGGCCACATGCAAACCAAGGAGAGAGGCTTCGGGTGAAACCAACCCTGCCGACACCTTGATCTTGGACTTCCATCCTTCAGAATTGTGAGAAAATAAATTTCTGTTTGTTATGGTATTTTGTTATGGCAACCCTAGCAAACTAATACAGACCCCAAAAGACAATTCACAAGAAAAGAACAGGGAATGGGGCTAGGAGAAGCATTTGACTTTAAAGTAGTCATGTGAAAACCATATGAAAGAAACGTAGGGATTTAAATTGACTTTAAATGCAGTAAAAATAAAACAGTGCTGACCCTCACTGTAGGGATCCTCCTAAAGATCCTCTCAAAGACAGAGGCAGCAATCTTGGCCACGGACTTGCTCTTACCAATGGAATGTGAGCAGAAGTAAATGAGGTGGGCTGCACTTTCAAGAGTAGCCCATGACTGCCTTCTTTGCCACAAGATGAACAATATGAGAAAAGGAATGAAAAGATGCTCCTTCTCCCTGAGTCGTGGAACGATGGCATTGTGGAGCATAGCTACAGCTGTTTCACATTTGTTTCATAACCCAACAAGATTTTGAGGTCTTAACTGCAGCATGACTTAGCCTAAGCTAACAGACACAAAATTGATGGGGTGATGTGACTGCTAAGCAAAGCTCATGAGCTAATGTTTTAGTCATCTTTTCTTAGCTCATATCAGGAATCTTGAATTAAGTTACATGCATCAAGAGGTCATATAGCAAATTGAATTTTCCAAAAAAAGAGAGACGAGGCCGATGGGAGGATTGAAAACTAGGTCATATGAAGGAAAAATGGAAGGAACTGAGGAAATTTATTCTGAAAGAGAAAAAATAAGGATGAAAATCCTATGGAAAATGGACTGTACCCATTCTAGGGCATCTGAAGGGGTCCCCAAGGGCTTTTGGTGGAAGCATTGGTAGAGGAAATTTTCACTAAATATTTGCGTTTAAATTTACATTCAAATTATGTTAAATATTTATTAAAAAGGAAGAATTTCCTAATCCTTAGAACTATTTCTTAAAGGAACCTCCTTACTAGAGGTGTTTAATCAGACACTGGTGATACCTTGTCAGAAATAGTGAGGAGGGGATTTATTGGTGGTGTTGATGTGGGGACCACAGTAGAGTGTTGGACTGGGCCACTGATTTTCAAACATTTTTAGCAGTTATAACAAAATATGAAATGGAACCTCCAACATAATGGTGGTATTAATTATTCTAAATTTATTTTATATAGCCAAACTAACAACATTTAATTTGTGTAAAGCCAATCACTATAATGGTGAAGCCCTTCTGATGAACTCAAAAAATTGAATTGGGTCTATTTACTCATTAACTGCTCTCAAGTAGCCTCTCTTTGCCAAGCACTGTACTTGGCATCGGGGAAATACAACATGGTTAAGGTTCTTGCTCTCCTGGAATTTATACTTGGGTAGAGGAGACAGACTATCAGCAACTAAACCGTTAAGTAGGAGAATTTTAGATAGTGATAAGTGCTATGAAGGAAAAATAATGCAATGTGATAGAGAGTAGGTGGCTGGGGGTAGACACAGTAAAGTGAGGGGTCTGGACGACTTCTCTCAGGAGCTAACATTTGAGCTGAAACCTGAAAACAAGGAGGATTCTGAGCAAGAACATTCCAGGCAGGCAGAACAACAGTACAAAGGCCAAGGTAGAAATGAATGTGAAACATTTGAGTAACTGAGTAATTGCTGTGCTCTGCGATTGCAGAACAGAGGGAAAGAGAGACAGGAGAGGGACAAGGTCATGGAGGATCTTATACACCAGTTCTTCTCAAACTATCTATGGTAAAGAACTCAAAGTTTTTTCTTTTTTTAAAAAAATTTTTCAGTCACAGACCAACATGCCATCCAACATGACTAGTTTGCAGATTGTGAGACAAGATCATCACTATGCAAGCTTGACAACTCCCCAAATGGACCATGCTGTCTTCAATGAGATGAGTCCAATGATCATGTGCTTGAAACTTGTAGCAATGTCAAATTGCTATGACAGTTACATGCTGGCTCAATTTCTCTCTTTACTGTACTTATCTTGATGCAGACCAGGAATAGATGTTCATGGATCTGTGGACCACATTTTGAGTAGGGCAGGAAAAGGACCTTGGATTTTACTCTAAGTGCAGTGGGAAGCATATATGAAGGAGGCAAGAAGGAAAAGAATCAAGGGCCTCTTATAGGATAGTGGGGGTGCTCTTTATTAAGATGGAGAAGATTGATGGCGGAACAAATTTGGAAGGAGAGACTGAAAGTTCTCCTTTGAACAGGTTGAGGGAGAGATGTCTAGACCTCCAAGTAGAGAGGTCAAGTAGGAAGTTAGAACTCACAGCTGAGGTCAGGACCAGGGTTGTAATTTTGGGACATCATGATAGCCTGCATATAAAGCTCCAGACTAGGCAATTTATGTAGCAAGAGCTGTTATGAAAGAAATCTCAGGATCTAGACCTGGAGATATTCCAACATGAGAGTTGTTGACTCCATCAGTGTCAATATCCAAAAAATTTGAATCTAATGTTTATGGAACCCTAGGGTTTCACAAAACAGAAGGAAATCCCAAAGTGTCATGATGCTGGCATGAAGTGGATTGATAAATACATGTGGAATCACTGAATGAGCTCCAAAACACCATTCCAATTCTGAGATACTGCAATTTCAGTATTATTCAAAATTCATAGCCATGATGTGGTGGGTTGAATGTGGCCTCCAAAAAGATATGTCCATGCCCCAGAACCTGTGAATGTGACCTTATTTGGTAAAAGGGTCTTTGCAGACATAATTAAATTAAGAATCTCAAGATGAGATTATTGACAAAAATAATCCAAAACCAATCTATAAATGAAAATTGAGGTGAGTTTATTATAAGCCAGATCTAAGAACTAGCTCAGCCTGGAGACTTCCTTCCCCAAGGAAGGAAGGGCACAAAGAAGTGGGGGTGAACAGAGTGTTACATACCATCAAAGAGCATGTATCACACATGATTGAAATGTCCCTTTTACAATAGTCATGAGATTGCCCCATCAGCACAGCAATTGATGGACGTAGCAGGTAGTAGGTCTGCTGTCTCAGTGGACACAGCAGGTAGCCCGTCTGTTGTCTCAAGGTGAGTGGTCACAGGGTGGGCACAGCAATCAAATCCTAGCCTAGGGAGAGATGCTCATCCTTAAGGAAATGCCAATGTGGAAGAAGTTGCATCTTTATCTTAAGGCCATTTGTTCTTGTCTTTGGGACATAGCAAATGCTTAAAGCATCTATACAATGCATGCTCAACGGCCATGTCAGGCCCTTTTGGAAAAAAAAACAGGGTTAGACTAAATTAGGTTTACACCAAATGGCTTCCTCATATACTCCAATATATCCTATTGCTTGCCATTTGTTTATCAAGACCATTGTGGATTATCCAGGTAGGCCCTAAATCCAATGACAAGTGTCCTTAGACACACAGAGGAGAGACACAGACACAAGAGGAGGAGGCCGGGTGGCTATGCAGAGATTGGAATGATGTGACCTCAAAACCAAGAAAGCTCAGGAATGGCAGCAGCCACCAGAAGCTAGAAGAGTCAAGGATTTTCCCTTGGAGCTTTCAGAGAGAGTATAGCCCTACTGACACATAGATTTTGGACGTCTGGTCTTCAGAACTGCAAGAGAACAAATTTCTGCTATTTTAAGCCATGCAGTTTATGGTAATTTGTTAAGGCAGCCTGGGAAAACTAACACATATGGAATCTTCTAGCTGAATCTATTCCACATTTCTTTTGGAGCTGCGGCTTATCCTGACCCAGTGATTCTTAACTCTGGCTGCACATTAGAATGGTCTGGAGAACTTACAAAAAATGCTGACGTCTGGGGCCGGCCTGGTGGCGCAGTGGTTAAGTTCGCACGTTCCGCTTCTCGGCGGCCCGGGGTTCGCTGGTTCGGATCCCGGGTGCGGACATGGCACTGCTTGGCAGCCATGCTGTGGTAGGCGTCCCACGTATAAACTAGAGGAAGATGGGCACGGATGTTAGCTCAGAGCCAGGCTTCCTCAGCAAAAAGAGGAGGACTGGCAGTAGTTAGCTGAGGGCTAATCTTCCTCCAAACAAAACAAAACAAAACAAAACAAAACAAAATGCTGAAGTCTGGGCCACAACCTCAGAGCTTCTGCTTTAATGGGCTTGGGGTACCAACTGGCACTGGTGCACAGCCAGAGTTGAGAAGTGCCATTTAATTAGTCACAACAACTTAATATCATGGGGGTGACACAGAAGTACATGGGACAGGAACAGCTAGAGAAAAATATTTTTAACCTTAGGATTTTGCTTTAGAATATAGCATTCTGAATCTTTATGCCCCCATATAAATTATTCTCTGAAACTGTTTGAACAAGTTTTACATCAGCTGTCTCTACAGGCCGTTTTGGCGCCTAGACAGTCTTGGTTCCACCATGAAGGGGTAAATGCATGCTCTGACAGTGGCCACCACTGCTGGTCTGGATGCTCCCCTCGCTGCCCTCAGAAGCAGTGGGGGAGGCTTTGCCTTCTAGATTGAAGCTTGACAACGCTTAACTTTAACATAAATCAAAAGATGTCACTTGCAAGTGCTTGCCCCAAATTGTCCCACTGCCTTCCTTACAATCAGATAGTGACAATTTTGAATTTCTGGTGGTGTGATACTTTGTATAATTAAAAAAATCTGCTGCATAAGAGAATAGTAAGTTATTATTTGGAGGGAAAAGGGTCCCTAATTGTGGAACAAAGCAATTGTTTGTACGTCAGCCCTAAATAAATGTTTCTTTATTTCTGAAGTTGTGTGACCTCCTGTAGCGGTCTTTCTAGCACGTCAGGAAGCAGTCAGGAGTGAAATGTAGTTAGCAATGCGCACTTGTCTATAAAGGGCCTTTGACAACGAGCTCAGTGCATCTATTGACTCCCTGGGAAGTCTGAGGTCACAAGCTTGGCTGGAGCACGCGAGCCCAGATAATGAAGATGGTTTTGCCCTCTTGAAACAAAGCCAGAAACTTTATCTACTTCACTGTGCACTTTGGGTCATGTGCTAACGATGAGGATTTCTGCAATACTAATCCCCCTAATGACGGCTTCTCCCAGCCCTTACACAAACCCACAAGGCCCCGTGGCTTGGCAAGCCAGACAGAATAACCGCAGCACGGCGTTTGGCTTTTGAACTGAGTTCAAGGCAATTAAAGTCATGGGCTAAGGAGGGAAGGAGGGGTTTAGAAATACCAGCATAATAAGTCCTGTGACTGGAGCGCTCCGTAAATTAACTCCATTAGATAAAGCCTGATTTAATGGGGGGAAGATGCTGAGAAGCGCTACCCTCATTAAATCTGGCTGTTAGAGGCGCTTCTGATGGAATTAAATTTGTTTTAGTTGTTTGAATCACATAGAATAGTCTGTGCATGTGCACGTACACACGTGCGTTCTATGATTTTTGTGGGTATTTTTTAAAGAGCAGAGGAAAAGAACAAAAAACAAAAATATACCAAAATATACCAATCCTCCAAAATCAAAAACTGAATGAATGCTCAAGAGCCAAAGAGTGGAAGACAAGGAGAAAGGCAGGATAGAAGCAAGGAGTGGAAAGTGCAAGAGAGTTCTCCTGGTTATAAAGCCATGAGCTCCCTTCGGTGGGGGCTTCTGCTCAGCTGCCTGGGCTGTGGACTCCTGCCTGGAGCCTGGGCGCAGTTCCCCCGGGTCTGCATGACAGTGGACAGCCTGCTGTCCAAGGAGTGCTGCCCGCCACTGGGCATGGAGCCGGCCAATGTCTGTGGCTCTCAGGAGGGCCGGGGCCAGTGCACAGAGGTGGAAACTGACACCAGGCCCTGGAGCGGTCCTTACATCTTGCGAAACCAGGATGACCGAGAACGGTGGCCAAGGAAGTTCTTCGACTGGACCTGCAAGTGCACAGGTGAGGGAGCCGCTGTGGGCAGACTCGGCATGCTCCAAGCTGGGTAGGGAGGGCCCAGCTGGGAAAGGAGCCTCTTCTAAGGAAGAGATGAGACCTTGTCACTATTATACTAGGCTTTGAAAGGCAAACCAAGTTTCTTTTTTGTAGGCAGTGAATTGAGTAAGGCTGATGTCTTGGTGTATTCTTCACATCCTCTATACATCTAGTTATGGAAGCTAAATAAATATCACATGGGCCAAGCCTGGGTATGAACTCATGCCAACATACCATGGGCTTGTTTGTTGGAAGAGGAAGCTAAAGAGCTCAAGAGTCAGCTTTGAAACTCAGAGCAAGTCCTTTCAAGATCACTTCTGTGCCCTCTCCTTCTGGAATGAGTTTGCACTTGTTCTCAGGGGTGGGCATTCTAAGGAGTTCAAGGGGGTGGGCGAGACTTGGCATCTGGAAGACAGGCGTCGAGGGCAGGTGTTCTTTAGTCCTAGTCTCAGCATTTCTAACGATTTGAACAGGTCTCAAGCAGGGTGCGTCTTGCTCGTTAAGGTTATGACTGGGTTGTAACTTTGCCAAAGTTGGAGAGACGTGGCAGGACAGAGCTTTCTCAGTGGGCTGGGGAAGGGAGGTATAACAAGGTTCTTTTTCACTCTTGCCTGGGTTTGATGTGGGCATCTCAAAATTTGCTGTGTTCCTCTTTTATACCTTGGTCTCTCTTATTACCTGTTTCTTTGAAATCTCTGTGCATTTCTTATTCCTCTGGCTCCTCTGAGCCTTCTCAAATCCTCCTCAGTAGTGCTCCCTCCAGTGTTCGGCAACCATGCACAGCGAGATAAATACTCGAAGCCTAAGAGGGCATTTGAAATGCAAAAAACATCAGCGGCATCTTTACCAAAGCCGGTGGGCAGTGTTCTACAATGTCCAGCTGCAGACGAATTTTTCCTTCTTAGTTTTTTTTTTAACCTATATTCTCATATGATGCTGGAACAGAGGAAAATAGAGATATTTGAGTTATATAAGGGTATAAAAAAGTAAACTAAGGGAATGTAAAAGGACTGTGATGTTGATGGAGGAAAGATGCTAGATTTTCTTAACTTTTAAAACATTCTGGCTTTATCATCATTTTGTAGTCACATTGTTAATTCTGTGATTCAGAGGAACTGTTAGTTTTGCCTTGGATGTTCATTGTGACAAGTTTTAAATAGCATAGTGAATATATGTTATCCATTTTTCCTAAGCTAATCGAGCATTTGCTTCTATAGACATTATCTTGTATTCTCATGGCTTTTCAGTCTGAGAAGCAGTAAATTTCATATTACCTTTGTGATTGGAAACCACACAACACAGTAACTTCTTTGTCTATGACTCAAAAATTCTTCTGGAACACTGATTTCCAGGTCAATCAAAGATAGAGTGACACAACTTACAAAGGTTGAGAATGTCCATTTTATAGAATCCTTTGGCAGAAGATATTAGGAAACAGATATAACTGTTAACTCTTCTTATCATCATCTACTTTATTTTTTTGACGTTGCTAACAAGTTTCTTTTAAAAACAGGTGGGGGGGATGGAAAAATAGAAAGTGGCAGAATAGAAGGGATAATTGCCGTCTCTCTTTCCTGAGAGAATGATTATAAATATTCCTCCATAAGTGACAGGAATTTAGGGTCACAGTGACCTGCGTTCAAAATATAAAAAGGATCCCTGCCCTGAGGAGGATAAACATACCCAAGAGGGAGTGGGCCAGAAACAGGGCCTGTCCTGAAGTCCAGGCTGTAAGGACATTGCATGTCTACAGGCCAGTCCTTGGAAGCAGAGCTTCCTCAGTGGGTATAATCTCCATCTCCGACTATTCTCAAGGCCACGGCTACCCCCTGAGACCCACTCCTGGGCTGTGGCTTGCCTTCCTTCCTCAGTGATTTGATCTGTCTAGACTCATTCAGGACCATAGCTCTTTCCATCCTAACTTTGGATGGCTCCACTTATGTTGACTAGATGGTTTTTTTCCTTCAGTCTCAGGGCACCAGACTTAGTCCTTAGTGGCTGAGTTGGAAAGTTACTTAGTATACACAATAATCACTGTGATGTGTCATATGTCCCAGAGCAAGACACATACTCTTCAGTTTATTCTTCCTCAAAAAGAGAGCTGCTTGCCTTCCTAGGGTAGCTTTTTCATGGTTTAGGAGGCAGTGTTCAAATTGAAACTTGATCTTGAATGCCCCAAAGCCCTCGTTTCTGGTAGCTTCATAATTCTTTTGCAAATAGGACCCTTGGGATTCTTCTGAGGTCACCCAAAATTTATTAAGGAAGAAAGGTAGATTAACTTCTGGCAACCAGACTGTTGATAACCCTGAACTTTGTTAATTCAGTGGGAAAATAAACACACCAATTATCTGTCAATGGGCATTTAGGTTGTCTCCACATCTTGGCTGTTGTGAATAGTGCTTAGTGACATTGAAATGCTAATATCTCTTTGAGATCCTGATTTCAATTCTTTTGAATAAATACCCAAAAGTGGGATTGCTGGATCATATGCTAGTTCTATTTTTGATTTTTTGAGACACCTCCATGCTGTTTTCCACAGCAGCTGCATCATTTTGCATTCTTACCAACAGTCCATAAGGGTTCCAATTTCTCCACATCCTAGCCAAGTGGTATATATGTACAAGTGAGTACTATTCAGCCTTAAAAAAGAAGAAAATTCTGCAACATGTGACAACTTGGATGAACCTGAAGGACATTACACTATGTGAAGTAAGCCAGTCATAGAAAGACAAATACTGCACAATTCCACTAGTTTGAGGTATCTAAAATAGTCAAATTCATAGAATCAAAGAGTGGAATACTGGTTACCAGGTACCAGGGGAGGGGGAAATGGGAGTTACTAATAAATGGGCACAAAGTTTCAGTTAAGCAAGATGAATAAGTTCTAGAGATCTATACAGCATTGTATGTGGAGTCAAGAATAAGGTATTGTACACTTAAAGATAAGTGAAGAGGCCAGGTCTCATGTTAATGTTCTTCCCACAATAAGATAAAATTAAAGAAAATAAACACACCACAGTCTCCATGATTTTGAAGCTGGTAAAAGATTTTAGCCTAATACAGAGAAATAAATACAAACTCTGAAGGAGAAAAACCCTAAATTATGTGCTCAAATTCTCTAGAGAGAACGTCTCTATTCTTTGTGGGAATAAATAGAAACAAAAAAAATTACTGAACTTAACTGTCAGAAAGAGGCGAATTTCAGGAAATTTTGGCATTCGCCATTCACCCTACAGTGTTACCTGCCAGTTGGCATTTCAGAGAATATACCAGTTGCAGCTTTGTCTTTGGCCTTTTGAAAAACGTGAGCACCAAGTAGTTAACTGTTGTCTAAGAACTTCTTGTTTGTACAAGTGACTAAGTGCCTCCATTTTCCAATCTCTGAAATGGGGATAATGGTGAAACCACACTTGTAAAATCCTTTTGAGCTCTGTAGATGAAAGGCCCTGTGTGAGTATGAAGTATTGTTATTAAAATAATAGAATCTCTAATTAAAAGGAATAGGCTATTTAGAACTCCTTGTAAATTCACTAATCGGTAGTCTTTAAGCTCATTTAGTCTAATAGCCTTCGGAGTTTGAGCTTTTGCCACTCGTGTAGGAACGTGCACTGTTCTCACCCTCTTTCAGTTCTTTTTTTTTTTTTTTTTATCTTCCCAAACCCCTCTGTACATAGCTGTATATCTTAGTTGCAGGTCCTTCCAGTTGTGGCATCTCTTTCTGTTTTTATCCCAGTCCTCTGTAGAAAGAGGACTTTGACTTTTTAAGTTTAATTTTTGCTCAAGGACATACTCAATGATAGACTGGCATCATCTAGGGATCCTTTATTTTTTCTCTCTCCATTTCCCAGTAAGATAACACAATCTGTTCTAAAAAGCCTGTCTTAAATTTTTTGCTGCTGCTATTAGTGTATTAACAGAAAAAATGAACTCATGTTAAATCTGATGCAAAGAACTACTACAAAATCTAAATTAAAGAAATCAACATTTTGTGTGCAAGGCTTTCATGTTGCTGCACTTTGCAATTGTCTTCAGTGAAACGACGAATTCTTTAGAGCAGGTTTAGAAGCTCAGCAATGAAAGGGAGCTGACTGCAGAGCTGTGGCGTGTTTTCTCTGAGACACACTGGAAAAGGTATTTTTTTTTACTGACTACATTTCTGGGTCCTGGGTGAGCTCAAATCCAGACAAATGCTTTCTTATTAGTACGTCCACAGTGCTTTGCGGGGGCAACTCTGGTATGTGAAAAGAGCTGTGAAGCGTCTCTGGTCTCCTGACTTAGAATTGCTCATTTTGTCTTCTGCTGTCCATGGCGCTTGGTTTATTCCTGTTTTCACTCTCCCACAGTTAGACTTGTGCCCATATTTCATCATGCACATGTCCGTCATTCATCTCCACTAGAGGAAGGCACTGTGCCTTATTTATATTTGTAACTTCTAGCGCCTAATGCCTTTTATTCAATTATTCACGGATTCCTTCATCACCTACCCAACCAATGTTTATTTAGCACTGATTATGTTAGGCCCTTCGGGTGCAAAAAGTAAAAAGCCCAGCTTGATCTTTAATGTGTCCAAAGTGTAGTGGATGAGTCAGACAGATATGAAACAAATGCTAATCAGTACTACTTGAGAAGTGGTATCTAGTAATACTAGTGTAATAACACTTCATATAGAACTTACTATGCACCAGACCCTGTTCTAAGTGCTCTAATATGTTAACATGCTTGTTTTCCATAAGGACCTTATAAAGTAGAATTCGTATCCTAAAATGACAGGCTTTGGGAGGTTAAGTGCAAAGTTACCAAGTGCGGTAATTTGTATGAATGGACATGAAGCTGTAGGAACAGAGGAAGGCACGCTTAGTTTTGTCTGCCCTTTAGGTTGTAGGTGTTAATAAATCATTTGTTGTGTAAATGAAGGAGAGAGATAACTGCTTATTGGTAATTTTGTTTCTAGCCACCAAAAAGAACTGTGGTAAAGAAAGTGCAGGAATCTTAAAACTAAGGCCTAAGGTATGAACGACTCAATTTCCACAACGAGACCCCAAAATTCAAAGATAAGTTTTATGCCTTTAAATATAGAAATGTATTGAATTTATTATTACAAAATTTAGATGTGCTATTTCTTAGTATTTTGAAGGAAGGAATTACTCTCCTGTCATAGAGCTGTGGCTATAGGCAAACAGCTGGAAGTTTGGATGGTTAGTATTCTTCAGGTGCGTTTCGTTCGATTACTCCTCAAAAAATACACTATTCCTGTAAAAGCTGCCAGAGTTGGTGATATGTTTTAATCAAAGATGTTTTAAAAATAGATAGTATACAATTTTAGTAGGTACCCTGAGGGAAAATAAATAGACTCCAAGCTCCATGAAGCCTGAAGCACCTTGCATAGCTTCAATACTATAGTAACTGCTCAATAAACATTGATTTAATATTTTGTATTTAGTAGCTTCACTCTGGTAATCAACATAAAATTTAATGTTTAACTCAAACTATTCAGCAACATGATCTTCAGTCTTGAGACCAGTAGAATTTTTCCTTTTAAGTAGTTTTTACTTATGTTCTCGTATGGTGTTGAAACATAGGAAAATACAGATAACGAGCTATGTAAGGATAGATAGAATATTTTGTATATGACAAAAGGAAAGAACCCAAAAAATCAACTACTTTTTAAAAAAAATTCTTCCTACTTATGATATTTTTAAGAACGTTTTCTTTAGCCATCCAAAAATCCATTGGGTTAATAGAAAAGGATGCTGTGCATTTTCTTTACGTAGTACAGGTGCTAATCATTTTGTTTTCATGCTATTGGAAAATTTTCTCTTCCTTTAGCAATCCAAATAAACTTCTCTCTACTATGGTCATAGTATTTTTTACTTACTCTATTTTGGTACCTACAGTTTATCAAAGTTATTTATAGGGCCCACTTTTCTTTCTAATCCACAAGGATAGGAGAGAGAGAAAGAAGAAGTTTTATGTTTATTGAATTATCTGCTACATGCTTTATACTTCTTTCTTTTATTAATTAACTATTTTTAAATTTCAGCTTTATTGAGGTAGAATTGACAACCAAAATTGTAAGAGATTTAAAGCATACCTTGTGGTGATTTAGCTTTATATTTCTTTGATTCATCCAACAAATATTCATTTTGTACAAGGCCAAGCATGCGCCAGTTGCCTGTAGCTGAGACAAGTAGATGATTGCAGTCGGTGTGGTCAAGTCAATGAAAGGGGAACAGGGGGTTACAAACACAGGGAGAACAGCGTGGGAGCATCTGACTCTGACATGTGGAGTCAAGGAAGACGTTGCAGAAGACCCATCCTGAACCTTAAAGGAAGAGTAGGTAACCCAGGCAAAAAGGAACTTAGGGAGACTATGAGGGAAAAGTGTTGCAGACAGAAGGAAGAGCAAGTACAAAGGTCTGGGAGTGTCAGATGGAGGAGGAGGGCAAGGGAGCAGGTCACCTCCCTGTAAATACTTTACATAACCTCTCTAATCCCTTAGGAGATAAATATCATTATCCCCTTTTGTTTTAACATTTCACTGCAATAATACTTATTTATATATATATTTATTTATTTTTTCTTCCTTCTTCTTCCCCCAAAGCCCCCCAGTAACATAGCTGTATGTTCTAGTTGTGAGTGCTTCTGGTTGTGCTATGGGGGATGCCCACTCAGCATGGCTTGATGAGTGGTGCCATGTCCACGCCCAGGATCCAAACCAGAGAAACCCAGGGCCGCCGAATTGGTGCGTGCGAACTTAACCACTCTGCCTTGGGGCCGGCCCTCAATAATATTTAAATGTTTACTCTCTAACTTATTGCCACCTAGTAATGAGGCGCTTATCATACCAAAAGCAATAATCAAGCCTAAGATGGAAAAAGTCAGAGGCAGCGACAATAACTTAAACTTCAGACGCTAATCAGAAAGGTGCTTAGAGCTCGAGCTGACCAGGGCTCAGTGCCGGGGTTAATAAAGGAAAGGCATTTGTGCAGACGACAGGCAACCCTGCAGTGATCTACACTTCCTGACACTATGGCAGCTAATTCAGCTTTATGACCTGCCAGCTGCCATTGATTTTGTCTTAACTCTGTCTCCTTTGTGAAATAAGCTAGCTTTTTTAATGTTAGATTTCACCTAAATTCCTGGAAATCAGCTTATTTATTTTGCTTCCACCTTTAGCTTGGGGTATATTCTCTTCCTTCTCTAAATCAATGAACTGTTTTGTGTCGGCCTTATTGTGTGTGCCACAGGACAAGAGGGGCAGTGTTGACATCCAAGGCTGCTGCTCAGCCCCTGGATGGGAGCATGGAGAGGACACAGGAAGAACCCCCTCCAGCATGATCTGTGAGAGGAAGGAAAGCCTAGCAAGCAGTGCCTGTATTAGTTTGCTAGGGCTTCCATTACAAAGTACGTCAGACTGGGTGACACACAGAAATTCCTTCTCTCACATTCTGGAGGCCTAAAGTCCCAGATCAAGGTGTCAGGAGGTTTGGCTGTCTTCTCCCTGTATCTTCCTTCGTATGACCTTCCCTCTGTAACTAACTGTGTCCAAATTTCCTCTTCTTATACAGACCTTGGTCATATTGGATTAGGGCCTACCCTATTGACCTCACTTTAACTTAATTACTCCTTTAAGTACCCTGTCTCCAAATACAATCAAATACTGAGATATTGGGGCTTAGGACTTCGACATATGAATTTCAGGGGGACACAGTTCAGCTCATAACAGCATGTAACGCATTTCACATCCTATTTCTTTGCTGGGAATATTTCTTGGGAACTTTCTAGTGTTCAGTCCCCTTGGAGATAGGAACCTTTCAAGAGGAGGGTAAGGAAAGGAAATTGACTGTCTTTGCCCTCTTGTCATCACCTTCATCTTCTCTTCCATTCTACCCCAGAGTTCAAATTTGGAAATTTCTTCCAAACTATATAAACTTATTTCCTTTTCCATCTTTCTCTCTCTCTCTCTTTTTAAAAAATAAACTAGGAAACTTTGCTGGCTATAACTGTGGAGACTGCAAGTTTGGCTGGACCGGCCCCAACTGTGATCGGAAGAAAGCACCAGTTGTTCGGCAGAATATCCATTCCTTGACTCCTCAGGAGAGGGAGCAGTTTTTGGGTGCCTTAGATCTCGCGAAGAACACCACACACCCCGACTATGTGATCACCACGCAACACTGGCTTGGGCTGCTTGGGCCAAATGGGACCCAGCCACAGATTGCCAACTGCAGCATTTATGATTTCTTTGTGTGGCTCCATTATTATTCTGTTAGAGATACACTATTAGGTAGGTTTTTTCCTTAGCTTAAGGTGTATTATTACAGGTTTGGGATTGGGGATGAGTGGGTGGGAAGTCATTTCAGGTAAGTTAATTAACAAGAGAACAATCTCAAGGAAGAGTTAGGCTTCGGAAAATCATGGAACAGTCAAATACTGCCTAGGATGGAATGGAGCTGTTTCTTCCTGTACGTTGGCTGCAGACATTTGCAGTTTGTACTTTGGGTTCAAAGTCTAAACTCTTCTCAATGAAGCTCTTAATCTTCAAAGGCAAGAGTTGGTGAAGTGGAGGCAAATCCGTTTTGATTCCAGAAGGAAACCTTTCTAAATCTGGCCATGGAAGGCCTCTCTGACCCTTTCTTCAAATTGGAGGCACTAACTGAACATGCACTGAAGCACATGAAGCTTCTTTGTGCAGAGTTGAAGTGTTTTTATTGGAAGGTATTGCTCATTAAACTCACAGGTATTAGTCTACAGACTTTCAGGCCTTCATTTATGATGTCCATGCACTGCTGGGATCCCCAAGTTTTTTGGGGTTGTATTGTCAAGGAAAAGCATAAGCTAAGCCACAGCAATATAGCTTAGCTTAGCCCTTTGAGCCAGTTATGTGGGATACTTGAGAAAATGGTGCCCTGCCCTTCCAGACCCTAAAAGTTGGGCCTGGGAGCACTTGGAATGGAGAGTTATCTGTTAGGAAGGTCATTAATCTTGTAGGTCCAACTTCATCCTCAGTTATTTTCAGAAAGCGAAAGCTGTAGACAGTAGTTAGCTGCAGGAGGGCTTGAATCCCTTCCAGGTTCTGCTCAGTGCAGTCCTGAGCCTTGGCTATACCTACAAGTCTCCACTTTTGGGGCCCCTCATTGGGGTTAGGGTGCATGGAGACCTTGCGCTCCCTTTGAACAGTCGGATTCTCATCAGGAATTCTCTGTCCTCATGTCTATCACTCCTTCCCCACCACTTGATTCCCCCTCATCATTTTGTTTTGAGAACTTTAAACTTTGTTCCACAGTAAAACATTTTAAATGGACTGTGTAGCCAACAGCAGCGAGAACAGTTTTTTCCTCAGTGTGAGTCTTTTTAAAATGCGCCCCACAGGTAAGCATCTGTCTTTCTTTATCGATAGCTACGGAGGCCCTTCTGGCTATAAACCTTCATGGTTTTCCTGTCATCACTCTGAGGAATTTTTGCTTTATGAGAGGGTTGTCTCTCAAGAGGAAAAGAAAACTATAGTTTCTGATCGTATCCAGGAATTAAATTTATATTCATGTCTGTTCATCTCTCTGAAGTTATTATAGATACTTTCAAAAAGAACTAAAGTTAGTGAAAGTTTCTACATAGCCTTCAAAAGCTGTTATGAAAGAGGGAGGAAGGATGGAACAGGCAGTAAGGAGGTCATTAAATTGCCCAAAGTGTTTCACTCAAATTGGTAGTTCCAGTGGCCAGCCAAATCGGTTTGAATGTATTTTTCTCTCGTCTAGTCTTGGCAGCCATGCTTGTCAGCTAGTAGTTGCAACTGATTGATGGCTGAGGCAAAATCTGTGGAAGTCCTTTTTGGTTCTATAAATGCTGAATTAGGACTAAGTATAGTTGAAGTTACTTTATTATTATTAATCCCTCTCTTATAAATGTGTGCATTTGTAAGGACTAGGTTAGAAAATGTCTTTTAAAAACGTATTTCATTTAGGTCTCAATGATCTACTCCTTTGGATACTCTTCTTGCATCTTAATGACATGTTGCTTGAAAATTAAATATATAACAGGGGCTTTTTTTTTTGAGGAAGATTAGCCCTGACCTAACTACTGCCAGTCCTCCTCTTTTTGCTGAGGAAGCCTGGCGCTGAAGCTAATATCTGTGCCCATCTTCCCGTACTTTATATGTAGGATGCCTACCATAGCATGGCGTGTCAAGTGGTGCCATGTCTGCACCTGGGATCCCAACCGGTGAACCCCGGGCCACCGAGAAGCAGAACGTTTGAACTTAACCGCTGTGCTAGGGGGTCGGCCCCTATAATCGGGGCTCTTAAAGCTGAAAGTGACCTGAATTTCTCCGGATCTCTGTCAACTATCAAACTTTTGAGAGATAAAGGAGAATTTATCCCAAAAATGCTAGTTGCTTCTGAAATTGTTTTGTTGATGTTGTTTTCAGAGAGATGAATGACAAAAACACTTTTTTCCAACTAAAACATCATGGACTTATTGGCTCTGTAGACACATCCCAGGTAAGGTTTAACATTTAAAAAACTTTATTCTGTGATCTTTAATTAGTTTCCCAATTGTTTAGGACCAGGGCGCCCATATAAGGCCATCGACTTCTCACACCAAGGACCTGCCTTTGTTACATGGCACCGGTACCATTTGTTGTGGCTGGAAAGAGATCTCCAGGTTGGTGAAAACTATACATTTGGCTCTTTTAATTTTGCTATAATTTTGGAGACTCATATCAGTCTTTGCACTACTCGCTTTCTTGTTGTACCTGATGGCGTGAATTAAATGACTAGATATGCCCTTTGCTTCTAGCGACTCACTGGCAATGAGTCCTTTGCTTTGCCCTACTGGAACTTTGCCACTGGGAGGAATGAGTGTGATGTGTGTACCGACCAGCTTCTTGGGGCAGCAAGACAAGACGATCCGATGCTGATCAGCCAGAATTCAAGATTCTCCAGCTGGGAAATTGTCTGTGATAGGTAATGGCACGTGTACCTGCAATGGAAATCCAGACACCATATTTTCTTACGTCTGAGAGATGGAGAGTCACTCTATATTTAAGTTTCAAATGCATGTTGGGTTCTGTTTAGATGTTTCTGAAAATGATTTTCCTGAGGAAGATGGGAGTTTAAAAAATTATAAGCCCTTTAATAAAAAAATAGAGGTATGGAAACCACATTTGTGAATTAAGTATGCTTGGCCATCATTTTTTTTCATTAACTTTTTAAATTGTGCTCATAATAGCTTATAACATAGTGAGGTTTTGTTTGTCATACACCATATATATGCCACTTCACCCCTTGTACCCACCCTCCACCCTCCTTCCCCTGGTAACCATTAATTTATTTTCTTTGTCCATGAGTTTGTTTATATTCTGCATATAAGTGAAATCATATGGTGTTTGTTTTTCTCTCTCTGGCTTATTTCGCTTGACATCATGCCCTCAAGCTTCATCCATGTGATTGTGAATGGGATGATTTTGTCCTTTTTTATGGCTGCATAGTATTCCATTGTATATATCTATACCACATCTTCTTTATCCAATCATCCTTCACTGGGCACTTGGGTTGCTTCCATGTCTTGGCTATTGTGAATAATGCTGCAGTCAACATAGGCATGCATAAGTCTCTTTGAATTGTTGCTTTCCAGTTCTTTGGGTAAATACCCAGTAGTGAGATAACAGGGTTATATGATATTTCTATTTTTAATTTTTTGAGGAGTCTCCACACTGTTTTCCACAGCGGCTACACCAGTTTGCATTCCCACCAGTGGTGTATGAGGGCTCCCTTTTCTCCACAACCTCTCCAACATTTGTTGTTTTTTGTCTTGGTGATTATAGCCATTTTGATGGGTGTAAGATGGTATATAAGTCTAGTTTTGATTTTCATTTCCCTGATGATTAGTGATGTTGAGCATCTTTTCATGTGCCTGTTGGGCTTGGTCTTCATTTTGAGATCAACTGTTTCAAAATTAGAAGTAGTTCCTGCATTCAGCCCACACTTCTTAAGCACTGATCATATTCTAATCAGTGTAATAGTGCTGAGAATACAAGGATGAATAAAATATAGCTTCCCTTTTGAATATCGTATTGTGTTTACAAAGGTAAATTGCTTGTAAACAAGTTACAAAACAACGTGAGAAGTATCTTAATAGACATATGTGCACAGCCAAGAAGAGAGTCAGGAAAAGTCTCTAACAGGTGGGGATGATTATCCAGGGACTTTAAGTAGGCACAGACCTCAGCTAGATGTAGGGGAGGGTGGTGAGTGTGTCCCAGATGGAGGGGACATCACGTCTGAAGCTAGAAAAGTCTGTTGTAGCAGTCTGGTAGGGCTGGGCCACGGGTGCTAGTGAGTTGAGAGGACAGGCATGGGGCAGGGGAGAATGGCCTCTGAAGTACCAAAGAACACACACGCAGACCAGCAGCCCGCAGCCCATGAAGAGTTCTGTCCTCAGTGATCCCTTGCATTTGTTTCTGTTTCCCGGAACACATGCAGAAAAAGCTTCCTCAAGGGACTCCTCTGGCTTCCTTTATTCATTTGTTTCCTACGACATCCTCCTGTTTTTAACCCCACTACTCTAGCTTTCCTCTTCTGTATCTTTCGACTACTCATGGCACAGAGCTTCATTGCCAACACCCCCAGGCTGGGTGTGCGCGTGTTTTCAGGGGTCTAGGCCTGGCTAGCAGGGGTCCCACCTTCTGCATCTTAAGATTTTCCTACAGCCCTCCAGACAGTGCTCCAGAATATGTAGGGACGTAGTAGGCGCTTTTTACATGACTTAGTGTAATTTCATAAAACACCATTTCTCACAGTGCCTTGGGGTATTAATAGGTAGGACATGAAAAGAGATTTCTATGATCCAATAAATTTAAGGAATGCTGAGTTGAAAAGATTTTTTAATTTTAGAACGTAAAGAGCCTTTCTTATGTAAGCGTATCGCTATTCTTCAAGAGGGGCCTGCACTGCACTCACTGACCCGGCACCTTTATTGCACAGATCGTCTCACCGGAACACACTGGGGAAATGCAGCTTTGGAGGCCTTTTTTGCCTAGTTTTCAGGCACTGGCCTCTTTCACCCTCATGCTTGTGCTGATTCCATTCTCACATCCCTGGCACCATGCCCTCACCCATTAAAAGCCACAGAGAAACATCTTTAAACTTTTATGTCTACCAATGAAATAATGCTCTGATGGTGGAATTCCAGGCCGTAACAGACGTGTAGGATATAGCCTTTCATGGCATGGCCCCTCCTCAGCCTCCATGTTTGCCACATAACCATCCCTACTGCCTTGGAACATGTTCTAATACAGCGTTTCTGCTAATGCCGCTCCTCTGTATAGTTTCATCTGATTTTACTCTGACCACCTCCATCTGCCTTCCGTTTGCCTAAAACGCTTTCCCAGTTTACACAGACATTTCTGACCAAACTGGCTTAGCTCAGTATAACACGGGGCACCCTGGTCTCTTTTCAGTTACTTCAGATTCAAATGCGCATGACAGGAGTCACCGTCTTGCCTTGTAATGGTAATTATTCTTACTGTCTCTCCAGTGGAATGGTAATTATTCTTCATCTTTATGGATATATTGATATGTTATGGGATCTTGGTTTTTGAAACTCCTTAATCCATAATTACTTTCAGAGGTAGTAGTTTTAGCACGTATTTTTGACCCTTGTAAGGTAGCTGTAATAAAATTTTATCATGACCTGATTGGGTTACTTGGCCCAAAGTTATGACACTCTCTATCCATGAATTGACATATTATCTTTAATCTCCTTACAAATCTTAGCTTAGATGACTACAACCGCCGGGTCACCCTGTGTAATGGAACCTACGAAGGTTTGTTGAGAAGAAATCAAGTGGGAAGAAACAGTGAGAAATTACCAACCTTACACGACATACAAGATTGTCTGTCTCTCAAGAAGTTTGACAATCCTCCTTTTTTTCAGAACTCTACCTTCAGCTTCAGGTTGGTGCTCTGAACTCTGCTAGACTGGCATTTTTTGACACTTTCAGATTTTCATGCCTGTTATGACCTGGAAGGAAATCCAGGTCTTGGGAGACGTTTACAAAGCTAAGTAATGGAGAAGTGCTTGATAGGACTGGATAACAAGAGGTCAGTGTTAGGAAAGTCATCATCCATCCACTATAATTAATAGTGTAGATTTAACATCTCCTAACTTAGCTATTCAAAAGCATCTTTTGTATTTCTAATTTCTGTAAAAATAGAGGTACAGTCTTCAGGACCAGGGAACTCGTTAAAGACAGCATTTAGAATATTTGCTCATACTCTTTCTTTTTATTTTTTTAAAAAAATTTGTCAGCCATAGACTTTCATATTGGGGTCTAAAATCTCAGAGGAGTATTACAGAGTAAATGCAGCTCAAATTACAGCATAGCAATGACATTACAATGCTTGAAATTTCAAGACCAGCTAACAATTTTGTCCCTCCAAAAAGACTTTGAGAAGTATGAGAAATATGTATGGATATAAATGATTTTAAACAAAGATAGATGGGGCTCCATAAAAGAATGGTGGATAGATAGATTCACGGTCTTCTACCAGACTGAATTCTCTCTCTCATAACTGTGTGTAAACTATACAACTGATGGGTTATTTGGGGCCAGGGGCAGAGTGGACAGAACTTGAGTGCAGAGGTTGTGCTAAGTGTAGCAGGACTCAGAGTCTGTGCTGGAGTTGGTCACAGCCCTCAGAGTGATTTCAAAGTTGAGGTAAAGGGTGACATTTAAGACTGTCTTGAAATAGAGTGTGTATTATTGTTTTCACTGTGATAAAAATGTTATTGAAGCAGAGTGCAATCCATATAGATTTGAGTTAAGAGAGTGGTTCTCAATGTTCAGTGCCTAGACTTCCATCTGGGAGTTGGTTAGAACTCCAAATTGTTGGGATCCAGCCCGCACCTACTGAATCAGAAATTCTGGAAGTGGGGCATGAAATATGTGTTTTCCTCCAATGATTCCAATGTATGCTTAAATTTGAAGCTCACTGAGTTAGGGTATGGACAATTGACAATTAGAATTTCCTGAAAATGGGGAGAGGGAAAAAAGAGAAGGATAAGGGGAATTGGGGGATATATTTAGGATGCTGAATGTATTACAGTCAAACTGCAGGTCTCTTTAGTTGAGAAATATGAATATAGGATTATATGTTAACTCAAAAAATATTTAATGATCATAGACTGTGTGCTGGTCATGGTACTGAGCCCTGGCAATAAAAATCTGAAGGATATATAGTCACTGCCCTCTAGGAGTTCATAGTCCGGCGTGGGAGACAGAAATGAAGATAATTAATTGTCATACAGTACACAAAAGAGATATAATCCAACTTAGCAGGTACAGAAGTAGCATTGATTAAGAGTTCCATCTCCTTAGAGGAGATCATCATTAAAAGTTGGGGCGAATTGTTAATTAATTAGCTATGACAGAGCTTCTCATTTTCCTACCCAACTCAAATGAGAAGAGTGTTGTCTAGGCTGGAAACAATCCAAAGAGACTTTTATTAATCCATGACTTTTATTGCTGACATGCTGATTTCTCTCAGGAATGCCCTGGAAGGGTTTGATAAAGCGGATGGGACCCTGGACTCTCAAGTGCTCAGCCTTCATAATTTGGTTCATTCTTTCCTGAACGGGACAAGTGCTTTGCCACATTCTGCGGCCAATGATCCCATTTTTGTGGTATGTTCAAAGACTCAGAGTAGATGAAAATTTTCTAAACAATATGTTGGATTTATTTGCCTTTCAATAAGATTAAAGTTTGGGATGTGTTTTATTCTCTGTGGGAACCATGGGATTTATGCCTATGTGAATTAACTTTAATCTGCATCATAGGGGTGGTTAGATAGCATCTGAAGTTCCCTCATCAGAAACCCATGCTGCAGAGATGGTTAGCTTTGGAATGACCCCAGCCAGGAGTTTACAGTCCAGAAGTGGATTCATAAATTAGCATAATAATATTATAAATTAGGTCATAACTTAGCATAATATGTATCATAAGTTAGCATAATAGAGTGTCTCAGGCATTAGAAAAGCCTGAAAGGATTTGGGCTCTTGCTGGGTGATTTTGGGAGGGCTTAAGGAAGCAGGGCTTTGCTGTGGATTGGATGCTGTCAGGAAGCAGGGGTAATTCTGATTGGGTATCCCAATAGTTCTTCTCTCTAGGGTGGGCAGACTAATTGGTGAAGCAGCGGCAGTCACTTGTATTAGCCAGAAAGGGCTAATCTTCATGTTGGGTATTTTGTGGTTTGGACAATGTTCACGTTTTGTCTGCGATGAGACACGATTATGGAATTGCCTTGGTTTTATCCTGATCCATCACAGTCACAGAGTGGCCTTATCTGGTGTTGATATTCCATGTAACATTCCTGTTTACGTCCAACAGGAGAACACCGAGACCTTGCTGATAGGGCTAGGCCAGCTTCTGGATGTCAGAGCCTGCTTTGTTTCCTCAAGTAAAGCTCACCGAAGCTGGCTTAGAAGCTTTAGATGACAGAAACGTTTGTTTCTCAGCTGCTGAACCCAACAAAGTATCTGCTCCACAGACACTTCACTCACCATCCACTATTTTAACACAGTCCGTCTGTCTTCAGGGTCGTGTCTTGGATAGATGGTTTCAGAGCAATTACAAGAAGAAATTTCACTGCTGGTCCTTTTTTATTTTGCCAGTATTTAGAGTTTACATTCTTATCCAGTTGGATCGCACTGTAGCAAACAGACACTGTATGGTTTTTTCCCCGAGTTTTCCTGATCTTAATGTTACTCTTAGCAGTGTGTCTTAGTCTGCTCAGGCTGCTGTGACAAAATAACACAAACTGGGTGTGGCTTAAACAACAGAAATTTATATCTCAGAGTTCTGGAGACTGGGAAGTCCAAGATCAAGGTGCTGGCTGATTCGGTTCCTGGGGAAAGTTCTCTTCCTGGCTTGCAGACCACTGCCTTCTTGCTGTGTCCTTACATGACAGAAAGAGCAAGGGAGTGAGCTCGCTGGTGTGTACTTCTTATAAGGACAACTAACCCCATCTTCTTAGGGCCCCACCCTTATGACCTCATTTAACCTTAATTACCACCTTATAGCCCCATCTCCAAATACAGTCACATTGAGGATTAGGCCTTCAACATATGAATTTGGAGGAGGAAGGGGCCACAAATCAGTCCACAGCACAATGCATCCTGAAACCATCAGTTTACAGCAGTTTGTTTCTCTGGACTCCTGGGAGGCCACATGATATAGTCAAAAGAGCACTGGATTACAAGTCAAATCAGTTCTATTTAGTCCTGACTTGTGCAGTCTTGGGAGCCTCATTGAACTATGTGGAGCCTCTGTTTCCCACTCTGCAAAGTGCGGGTCACAGGCTGGATCTGGCTTCGGGGAAAAGTGTTGTACTCATTAAAGCAACTCGTCATAAATTAGGATATTATGATGCTGCTCTGGCAACTGTCAAGTACAATACAAATGTCATCATAAACATATGACTGTGTCTTGTGGTAGTGAGTGGGAACGGATTAGAGAACTATGTGTTGGGTTTGAATTTGCAAATCCTAGTTAAGTTTCCTTGTCTTGTGCTCCATAGTAGACAGTTGTGCCCTAAGGTGATTTACTGACAAATACAAAGTCAGACGTATTTCAAAGATGATGGTTATTTTCACTCCAGCCAGGGTACAAAAAAGGGAGATATGAAGAGCAAGGGTAGAGATAGAGCTTCCAAGGATTCTAACCTTGTCTGGTGGTGTGAGGGTCCCGGTAGCTTTCTGGACTCCCAGATAGGTAGAAGCAGGTAAGAGTGAGCTATAAGAAATCCTGGGATGGGAGCAGTTGGTGGAGGTATTCCTTCTTCCTAAAAAATGTTTCTACCCTCCTATTTGTGTGGTAGCAATAAATGAAGGAGTTGTCGGAAATGTGGACTATTGGTCCCAACTTTTAATAAGGTGGGGGCTTACCTGTGAGGCCTCTGCAGCCATCTTTGCTCTTCTGTAGGATACCTGTCTTGTTCAGTGGTTCTAACTTTATCTTTCACCTCCTTTTTCTGGCTATCATCTCAGCCATCAGCTTATGCCAAACATTTCTGGTGTCTACCTTCTCTGCTATGTATCTATACATCTATTTATCTATACTATATGTCTCTAAATAAGTCTTTTTTAAAACATACATTTTCAATTATATAATTTGTACACGCAATCTATCATAAAGAAAAATGTAACAGTACTCCTTATCTAGTACTCCAAAATATTATGAGTAGAACAGCATAATCCTCCTTCAAGTTGAGGTTTATACGCCAAATCTTTCTTGCCTATGAAAGGAAATAAGAGTGATGCTAGTAATTTGATTTTCAGCCTCTTGTCTCAAGGACTGCTATGTCTTATCTCCTCCTTTTGAGGAAGCCCACTAAGTGTGCAGGCTTGGCAATATTTTTCTCTGAATGACCGGATAGCAAGTATTTTAGGCTTTGCAGGCCAAATGACTTCTGTTGCAGCTACTGAACTCTGCCACTGTAGCATGAATGCAGCCACAGGGAAAATATGAACAAATGAGTGTGGTGTTCTAACAAAACTTTATTTATAAAAACAGGCGGTAAGGCCTATTTGACCCACAGGCTTTAGTTTGCCAACCCCTGCACTAAGGGATCAATGTCCCTGCTCTGCAGTAGGGATATCTCTCTAGTCATTATTTCTCTTCTTGATTTAGGTGGAAGCCATGACTTTATAGACGAAGAATTCCATGACTTACATATAGTTCAAAGATAGCAGATGTTTAGTTGTCCTTGTCTTTATTACTTTCAACATATTTAACATTTAAAATTTTGTTTTCCTTTGGTATGTGTTATCATGTGCGTATAAATAAACAAAAAGCCACGGCCTTTCTTTGAAGGCACAGGTGGAATGTTTTGGCGCTAATTCCAGAATCCACAAACACCGTAGGCTGTTTACAAAGAGTTTCATGTTGAAGCCATTTGAGCCTTAAATGACTTTTCACATATTGAGAACTAGGTTAAAGCATTTAAGTTAGAGTTACAGCTTCTGAAATTTCAAGTTCATGAGGCAATTCATGTAAATATGTTGCATACACTGCATACAACATTTATTAAAATTGTTTTTATGAAATCTCTTCAAGCAAGAGAGACACAAAGTGTAAGCGATCACAATAATGAGTGAAAGAAAGTTTAACATTAAGATACAGAAAAAACTCTGAACCAATCTCTGAAATTCTAATATTTCCTAATTCTAATAAGGTAATTGAAGGAAATGCACACATTTGTCCTGGAAAATAAGATCAGATCACAGGAATGCTAAGTTGTGCTGTCTTCAATATTAAATTTAGATATAACCTAGAAAAGAAAAAAATAGGGAAAAGGATAGATTGTAAAGTTAAATAGTTGAGTTAACTGCCAAGAAAGAAACATATCAGAGACTAGTAATTTTCTCCCCAATTCCTAAAGATACTATTCTTAGGGTGTATTTGGATGTTATCCCTTTAGAAAGGTGCATTTGGCAAGTTCCAATTCTTTCATTCCTCTGTGGCTGGGGGATTCATAGGTTGCATGGTTAATCCTCACTGAATAGCTGGTGTGTTTGTTCTCCCCCTTATACACTGAAATTCCAAATGGAGTAAGACATACAAGTAGCCTTATTACCATTGGTATTTCTTAACAAAGACAATTAACTGGATTAGATGGGTTCATTAATTTAGGGATATAAAAGCAAGAAAAGAGAAAATGAGTTTCTAAAAACAAAGATCTGAGGAAGTACACTATGTCAATCCTGTAAAACCCCTTCTGACTCTACTGTTCTAGGCTGCAATACAACTAGTAAGATTAATGGGTCATAGTAACAAGTATAAAATACTTCTGAGTTAGTATGTGTTTAACTGAAATTTTTAAAAAGAAGTGTATAGGACATTGCTTTTTTCTCCCCAAGAGTGAAGCACTTAAAAATGGACCCATTTTATTTATCTTTCTTAAAAAAAGAACAGTCATAATTAGACTAATACTTTTAGTAATTAAAACAGCATTGTTTTATTCTAATTTTTTAACAGTTTAGTGGTTTTTAATGACATAATTACAGAAATATTGGCAAAAAAATGTTAAAATGTCCACAGTTCCATCTCAGTTTTTTCTGCTTCTTTTCATATCTTCTATGTTTTATGTAGTTGCAATTATAATGCACACATTACACATGATATTCCACTTTCACTTCATTTATTTAATTTTTAGGTTGTTACATAGTTTCCTAAATTCTTTAGTTAAAAAATTTTTAAATGTATAATGCACAGAAGAGGTTCAAATGCAAAAGGCGCAAAATGAAGTACCTGTATCAAGCATCTCCAGCAATCCATTATCATTTTTTCCTATTCTTGAAGATATATTTTATAAATATGGAAGCAAACCTGTTTACTTATTTATCCTCACTTTTTTGTCCAAAGGGTAGCATACTATAGACACTCCTGAGATGTTTTTTTAACTTCTTCTAAATCACTCCATATCCGTTCATACAGGACTTTCTCACTCCTTTTTTAAGGATTATGGTATTCTACAGTGTGGCTTTATCTTGAAATATTTAACGTGTCTCCCACTCATGTGCATTTAAGTGGTTTCCAATCTTTTGCTTTTTAAACAATGCTGCAGTAAATGGACGTGTAGGGTAAGTCGAGAGAGCAGAATCGCTGGGTCAAAGGTTAAATAAATGCATTTGAAATTTTGATAGACGTGCCAAATTGCCTTCCAGAAGGCTGAATCATCTTCCCTCTTACAAGCTGTGCAGCAGAGTGACAATTCCTGCACTCTTTCTCATTGGTAAAGTGGGTTATTACACCTGTTCGTCTTTGCCAATCTGACAGGTGAAAATGGTATTTCAGTGAGTTTTAATTTGCGTTTCTCTTCTTTTTTTTTCAGATTTTATTTTCCCTTTTTTCTCCCAAATCCCCCAGTACATAGATGTGTATTTTTAGGTGTGGGTCCTTCTAGTTGTGGCATGTGGGATGCCACCTCAGCATGGCTTGACGAGCGGTGCCATGTCCACGCCCAGGATTTGAACTGGCAAAACCCTGGGCTGCCGAAGCAGAGCATGGGATCTTAACCACTCGGCTACAGGACCGGCCCCTGCATTTCTCTTCTTATAAATGAAGTTCAGCTTCTTTTTTTTTTTTTTTAAAGAGTTTTTTTTTTTTTTTAAAGATTTTATTTTTTTCCTTTTTCTCCCCAAACCCCCCCGGTACATAGTTGTATATTCTTGGTTGTGGGTCCTAGTTGTGGCATGTGGGACGCTGCCTCAGCATGGTTTGATGAGCAGTGCCATGTCTGCGCCCAGGATTCGAACCAACGAAACACTGGGCCGCCTGCAGCGGAGCGCGTGAACTTAACCACTCGGCCACGGGGCCAGCCCCAAAGTTCAGCTTCTTTTCATACATTCAAAGAACCATTTGCATTTCCTTTTCTGTGATCTGTCTCTTCATATAGGATAATAACTTCTGGAAAGAGAAAAAACCCTAAAATTTCATAAGAGAATTAGTGAAAGTGGTCTGTTGTCTGTGTAGTCAGTAACAAAATACAACATCCTCTTTTGATATTTTATTTTTCTTGAAAACCCAATATTCTGTTCATATAAACATGTGTTTTCTAGGTTTCACTAGCTTATGAGAAGCTACTATGATCACTGACACCATATCCAACCTCTAGAACAGTGCCTGGGACTTAGCAGGTGCTCGCTAAATTTTTGTTAGGAGAACGTTACATTATTGAGCATCTATTAATGTGCTGGATGTCATGCAAACATGACCTTTTAACTTCACAAAACTGTATGTTAAACTGCTCTCCTTGTTTTAAGTATGTGAAAAATGAAGTTCAGAGAAGCTAAGAAATGTGGTTAACACAAGGTGATGTAAACCGGTAAGTGGCCAAGCAGAGATTATAAGAACAGTTTCCTGGGGCTGGCTCTGTGGCACAGTGGTTAAGTTCACACTTTTGGCTTTGGCGGCCCGGGGTTCACTGGTTTGGATCTGAGATGTGGACCTATGTACCGCTTGGCAAGCCATGTTGTGGCAGGCATCGCACATATAAAGTAGAGGAGGATGGGCATGGATGTTAGCTCAGGGCCAGTCTTCCTCTGCAAAAAGTGGAGGATTGGTGGCAGATGTTAGCTGAAGGCTAATCTTCCTCTAAAAAAAAAAAGAAAAACAGTTTCTTACTCAAAATGTCCCCATGTCAAGTCTCCCAGCTCCAGTTTTGCCTTTTGTCAGTTTAGATAATTCTTAATTTGATCCTTTCACAATTAATTTCATTATAGCTGAGGAAATGTAGTCCTGTTAGATCATGTTAACAGGAATTAAGACTAATTCGTGAAGGGCAGGTCTGAATAATTTTGCTTGGCTTTTGAAGCATTCATGTTTTTAAAATGCCACATTCACTTAATTAACGTATGTATTTTTAAATAACTGACATGTATAGTCGCTAACTCCTAAGTAGCATAAACTTTTGGTGAATTTTATAGGAGCTGAGCTGTCAGAGAAGGTGGCTGGCCACCTACTTGGGCAGAGTCTCCCAGAGTGGCGGGATCTCTGTAGGCTGGGTCTGGGGGATGGTTTGGTTTTTTAACTTGGCAGCTGCTAAATGGCACCTGAAAGTGTTCTTTTCAACTCTAGACTTTATAGGGATAAACACATACACTACTGAGAACTAACTCTATATTAAAAGATGAACTATGTATACTTCATTATTGATGAAATTAAGTAGTCTAATGGTAAACTACAATTTATATACAAATCTAAGATAGTTCTAGCTTTGATTTGAGTTCCTCTTTTCCTAGAGCTTTGCTATTGCTTAGCCACGAATAGCCTGGGAATATCTCCGTTCTTATCTAGAATCTCCTCTGACATCACCCTGGTTCTCTCTGTTCGATTTGTTTTGTCTGCTTAAGGTGTATGCTGAACTGGTCACTTCTTTTAAAGCTGACTTACTAACAGCAGAATCTGTTTGCATCCGTTCAAAGTTTAATCCTTAAACTGCAAGCATTCTTCGTCAGGGACTTAGCAACTGAATTTCTTTTTTCTTTTTTAAAGATTGACACCTGAGCTAACATCTGCTGCCAATCTTCTTTTTTTATTTTTTCTTCGTCTTCTCCCCAAAGCCCCCCAGTACATAGTTGCACATTCTGGTTGTGAGTGCCTCTGGTTGTGCTATGCGGGATGCCGCCTCAGCATGGCCTGATGAGCGGTGCCGTGTCCGTGCCCAGTCTCGGAACCGGCAAAACCCTGGGCCACCAAAGTGGAGCTCGCGCACTTAACCACTTGGCCACGGGGCTGGACCCCAGCAACTGAATTTCTAATGCTCTTGATATTTCTTTTTGTATACATGCTGTTATATCTTGTATACAGTGTATATTGTTACATTTTATGTATACATACGTATATTTTAATAATAATAATGCTATTATACAAATCTATGCAGAAATAGTGCTTTCCTTATGTAACTCCTCCAAAATGTCTGAAAAATATCTTCTATTCTGTCTGCTTAGGATGCAAGGAGAGCATAGATAGGGAAGGACAAGAAGAGAAAATTAGAGCAAAATAGAAAACATACTGTCCTGCCTCAGCACTGCCTGGAAGACTCTATGATCGCTCCAATGTCCTTTTTTCTGTGACTGTTTCTCGTCTCTCACTATGCTAGGTACGGAGTAAGCAGCTCCCTGTGGCAGAGCTTCGTCAGCTAAGTAGAAGCTTGGGTGTTGTTTAACTATGTTTTGCCTATGACGTATGGCTTATCTAGGGAAATGTGAAACCAACATCTTGATTATACCTTGCTTCAAATCCTTGGCAGAACAAGGCAAGAACAAATAAATATTACCACAAAATAATAAGCATGATTAAATAGGTTTTTTAGGAATTCTCTCATTTAGAAAATGTGACTCAACTTTTACTTTGGCCTTCTACCTTAAGTTTTAAATTGGAACTTCTCATATGGAACTGTACGTCTACTATGTGACTTCTAAATGATCACATACAAATTCTCTGAGGACCAGAGCACGTTCACATTACCACAACAAGATCCACTCTGATGATGAATGACATCTCTTGGACAGTAACATGCAAACTCGACTCGTGACAACCACAGTGTGCCGGTCTTTCGTAACATACAAATGTCTTTGCAGACAGCCTCAGGTTTCCATGGCACTCCTCCGTGGGCAAAAACGCTTCTCATGTCACCAGTGTGGCAGGAATCTGAATGTGCAGCCATCTAAGTTAAGGTTAAGTTTAATAGTAACTTTATCTTCCAATGATCTTGAGAAAGATAAGCATGCTTTCCCCATATTTTATTAAGTTTATTTATGCCCATAAGCACAATATTTGTTGATTAATTGCTTTCTCCTGCAAGGGTTACATTTAAAAACTTTGGGGCCGGCCCCATGGCTGAGTGGTTAAGTTCACGTGCTCCGCTTCGGCGGCCCAGGGTTCAGATCCTGGGCGCGGACATGGCACCTCTCATTAGGCCATATTGAGGCAGCGTCCCACATGTCACAACTAGAAGGACCCACAACTAAAACATTCAACTGTGTACTGGGGGATTTGAGTAGAAAAAAGCAGGGGGAAAAAAAAAGGAGACGAAGATTGGCAACAGTTCTTAGCTCAGGTGCCAATCTTTAAAAAAAAAAAAAAAGAAGCTTACTGCCTATGTTTAAAAAAAAAAAACCTTTACCTTCAGAGCCTATGTAATCACATTTTCTTCAATAATGCCTCCAGTTTGAAATTCAGTTGCTTTTTTTTCTTCCTGTACCTATGTTTATTTTGTGGGAACAAGGTAGAATAGGTTTGTATACCAACATTTGTAACCTCATTTCTGAAGCACTCAATTTTTAACACTATCACATAGCTAGGTATCTCTACAGCAGATAAAGCCACAAGAGTCCCCTTTTACTTTTATTACCCTCAAATTACATTTGGCCTTTACAGAGATAATAACTGAGCTCATTTTCAACTTGTATCCACAAGGATACCATTAGTTTCTCAAGAGTGATTCAAGGTATCTCGTGTAGGGACAATGTTCACAACTTTAACAAAAATACCCATTCTGCTGGTTGCACCACTTCTCTTTCTAGCCCGTGGACACGTTCTTGCTCATAGCATCTTGTTTATTGCATCCTTTGCATCTTCTTGGCACGCACTTGCCTTCTTTACTACAGTCTATAAACTGGGTTCTCTGGACAGAGTTCCCACTACAGCATTCATTGTATCATGTTTTATAGGCCTTCTGAGACCTATAATCTCTCCTTATTATTTTTCCCTGTTCTTTTATCTCTCCAAATTATGAATTGCTTTAGTCTTGTCCCCTCCTTAATTATTTACACTTTGCACTAGGTGAATTCCGATGCTTTCCAAAAGTTATTTGCTCCTTTTCCAGACGTGATGCGCCTTCTCAAAGATGACTTTTTCTGAACTCCACTGTGGGAAACACTCATCACTTGCACTATCATGTCTTCTCCCAAAGTGGTTGCTTACATGATAAACTCTAGGCCTTTATTCCCTCTGGGCTTAAATTTTGTTACTCAAAGCCAAGGCTTTAGAATTCAAAAAATCTTTTCTCTCACTAAAAGCCCAGGTCTTATAATTTGATGTTTTGGTTTATAAGGTGATTGTCTCTGCCATGAGCTTTAAAAGTCTGTTCAGGAAATAAATCCCTTTAGTAAATCACTTGATTTCTTCTACTATCCCGAGCGTAGCCACGTGAGACAATACAGGCAGAAAGTTTTCACTGTTGCCTGAATAAGGGCAACTACATACAAGTAAGGGAGTGGGGGAGGAACCATGGGTATGATTTGAAAATGTTATCTACTAAATAAATAAGAGTAATACAAGCCAGAAGAACAACACAATTAAAGGACTTTAGAAGTGCAAAGAGTCATGGATTCAGGCAGGGACCAATGTCTCAGAACAGGGACCATTGAGCTGGTCCTTGAAAGACTGACACCAGAAAACAGAGGGAACAGCATTACAGGCTGAGGAAACAGCACCCACGAGAAAGGGGCCTGATTGGTTGAATTGTGGACAAAATAACACCGCTTTGCACGGCACTATCTTCAGCCAACAAATACTTACTAAGCATCGACTGTCCAGGCTGCCTGCTAAGCCTGAGTCTTCAAAGGTCAAAAGATCCTCTCCCTGACATTTAGGAGTTAGGGGTCTTGTTAGGGGAAATAGACAAATAGATAACAAGTTATATATAATTTGACTAGTGCTATCACTTGGGTACAGTTGGTGAATGGATGAATGAATTCACTTAACAAATATTTATTGAAAAAGTACCTCCCTGGCTGCATGTTACAGGCCCTGGGGTGACAGGTGCTGGGGCCATAGAGGGAAAGCAAAGCAGCCACTGTCCCTAAGCCCCTTGAATTTACTGTCTAGGAATGAACAAGGATCTCTAGTGGCCAGGCATCGAGCCTGGGCTGGACTCTGACATGTACATCCTGTTGCAAAATTGGGCTGTACATGTGGAAATTTTGCTGTTAATCTTTTAAATCTTGTAATAATTGCTGTATTTGAAAAGGTCTTCAACAGCTTCCTTGAGAAAATAAAAATGAGCACTATGCACATTACAACATTTTAGACTTTGTTTTGCTGGCATACCACTGAGATTTCAAATGAGAGGGTTATGAAATGAGTATATAGAATGGTGTTCCTGGTGAGGAAAATTTAAAAACCCATTTTGGAGATTTTCTCTTTTTTTACAGTCCATCTGTATTACAGTACTGGTAAACACAACCTCTTCTTTCTTTTCTTTTAAAACCAAAGCATCTGAATATTGACTAGACTGTGTATCTCATCGTACTTGCCTTTTTTCTGAACTCAATAATTGACACGCACTTTTGAAGGTCTCAGATGTCCCCAAATCAATGTTAAATCTGCAACGTGAATTTCATTTGTTCATTTGACAAGGGGGTTTATAGTGCTGTTTGGAGGGATGCCATCCATCCTTGAAAACTAAACTAAAAACGCCACTGGGTATGTCACTAAGATTAGACTGGGTATATGGAGCTTCCTCCTTCGAGAACCCCATTCCATTTCAGAGAAAGCTCCAATCAGATGGTCTGACTGAACAGACTGACCAATGTTAAACGCCATGGTCCCCTCTCTTTCAGGTCCTTCATTCCTTTACTGATGCCATTTTCGATGAGTGGATGAGAAGATTCAATCCTCCCGCTGAAGCCTGGCCTCAGGAGCTGGCGCCCATTGGTCACAATCGGATGTATAACATGGTTCCTTTCTTCCCTCCAGTCACTAATGAGGAACTCTTTTTAACCGCAGACCAACTTGGCTACAGCTACGCCATTGACCTGCCAGGTAACCAATACAGTTTCTAAGTGGGCGATTCATGCATCTTCTAAAGGAGCGTTCTTTCTGATGAGGATTTTAGGCTGGTTACTTTTAAAACTCCAGATGAGAAGCAGGCTCCAAGGTGTGCAATTTGCTTGCCCTTGAGAGACATTTGCATTTGTGAAGGAAGGGAGATGACCTTGTCTCTAGAAACTCTTAATGGGGAAGGCACGAACTTGGGATGGTTGCTGTCTGGCAATCTCATGTAGCTGATTTAGTGTGGTGGCTTCTGACCTTTACTTAATCCGATTTGATTCTTGTCTAAAAGTCATGGGATCACCCAATGACCAGACCCCACCTGCACTGATACCATTTTAACTTTTTTTTCATGTTCTTTCCTTTGTCTTGTAAAGAGATGACTCATATACCCATGCCTGAAAATTAGCCTTACACTCCACTCATGTTTGCAGCAGAAGCGGCAGCAGCAACATGCCAGCAGCAGCTCTGCCTGCCCATGGGTCCTGTCCCCATGCCAGTGGGGGCAGCAGAAGCGGCGGCAGCAGTGGCTCCTCCTGTCCGTGGGCCCTGTCCCCATGCAGCGGCCTGACTGCCCATGGGTCCTGTCCCCACGCTGGCAGCAGAAGCTCTGACTGCCCATGGGTCCTGTCCCCATGCTATTCCATACTATTCTCTAATTAAAAGAGCACTACTGCCAGATCTTAAGAGTCTAAGAAATCTTTCTTTCGACTCCTTGGCTCCCCGACCCGGCATCATTTCTTTCTTTCTTTTTTTTTTTTAATGCAAACAAGACCTTAAAGTTATATACGCAGATCTGATTAAGTTTATTGGCAATTTTCTAGAATATATATAAATTTAGCAAAACGACCCTCTAACCTACCAGTTAAACACCAGAAAAGGGACTGGTTAGATGACTGTTGTTTTGGAAAATTGAAAGTTGTTAAGAGACCTTATTCCACAGAGGAAGTATCTCCTCCTATACCTGATTTGACAATTCTATCTGAATTCATTGAAAACTGGCCGTGGTTTGAAATGTCTAGCCAATAAAATCAAAATGCATCAGCCACGTGTGGAGGGACCAGCAGGACTTCAAGATCTTTGCTTGAAGGCGGGGCTGGATTTAGGGTGGAGCAAGTGCAGCATTTGCCTTGAGCACAAAGGTCAAGGGGAGGCCAAAACCTTCAGTAGCCGAGATAAGTAAAAATGTTAACACAATATTTTAAAAAATCAAAATTAATGCCAAAAATCCATGATGAATACACTATCAAATTTTTAGATAAAGACAGGCTGTTGCTGTTTGTTTTATACCCCTGCATTATTTTGTAACAAGACCAATTATTTCCAACGAGCCCGGACCACTCCTGCTGGGTGGGTTTGTGAGGTTGATGTTGGCCTGCCAACAGTTTGGGCTACACCAGGCTTTATGTGTGTGATCTTTAATTAAAGTTTTTTAAGTCATGTTTTTAAATTATAAATTTGTTTACTAACTTTTCCCACTTGGTTCAAAATATGGGAGGATATTTTGATAAGTGTGTATGAGGGCACACATTTTTCTATTTGCCTAGGCCCCAGTATAGCTCCACGTGCCATTTAAGGAATTTTAGACAGGTCGAGAAAGGAAAGGTCAAACAATAAAAAATGTCTTAATTTGTCAAGAAGCTGAAAAACACACAGCCTATCTGCTGGTGGCTTTTCCTCATTTGTGTCTATCTCATCTTCCTTTCATCTCAGCCTACAGAGTTACCACAACAGTTTCAGAGCTCACATCTCTCTCTCTGACTTCAGCATCTTTTGGGCCCTGGAACCTGTCCTCTGCTTTTTGTTCTAGTTCTGCCTCGAATACTGCTTGTTCTCCTTACTGATTTGAAGTTTCCTTTCTTTGGGCAGCTGAGGATAGTTCTTTCAACCTCTTTCTCTTTTCTCTGGGATTGAACATCATAATAATCAAAAGTTTGGAATGTGCATTTTGACATGCTTCCATCTCTTCTGATGTCAGTCAATTAATAGGTATAGACAGAGAGCCTAAGTCTGCCCAGAATGTGTTAATTCATTAGAAGATACAAATTCATGTTCATTTATTGGTTTGACAAAGAAATTTACAATCCTGCCTGGGGAGACATAACTATAACCAAAGGTTGGAGAATGGGGTGAGAGGTTTGGGAAGGCAGGCGGGTCTTAAACTAGATTCAAAGATATTGTAGATCTTAGGTAGGTTAGGGAGAAAGAAGAGAGAATTTTAGACTGAAGAAGGGCTGCGAACACAAATGTGAAAGGTACACGTTGTCTACATAGAGGACTGTGAGAAGAAAGCCTGGGGGTAGTGGAAGGCTTGAGTAGAAGATTACTGTGAATTAAGGGTGGATCTGGGAGAAGGGCCTGATTACAGAGGGCCTTAAAAGCTAGGCAGAAACCCCAGTGAGATACTACTTCGCCCCCATTAGGGTAAGTACTACCAAAGAAGCAGGAAGTAACAAGTGTTGACGAGGATGTGGAGAAATTGGAATCCTTGTGTGCTACTGGTGGGAATGTAAAATGGTGAAACTGCTGTGGAAAACAGTGTGGCAGTTTCTCAAAACATTAAAGATTGAATTACCATATGATCCAGCAATTCTGCTTCTAGGTATACACCCCAAAGAATTGAAATCAAATACTCAAATATTGTTATGCCTCTTTTCATAGCAGGATTATTCACAATAGACAAAGGTGAACACAACCCAAGTGTCCATTGAAGGATGAATGGATAAACAAACTGTGTTGTATACATACAATGGAACATTATTCAGCCTCGAAAAGGCAGGAAATTCTGTCACACATTACAACGTGGATGAACATTGAGGACATTATGCTAAGTGAAATTAGCCAGACACAAAAGGACAAATACTGTATGATTCTACTTACATGAGATACCTAGAGTAGTCAGATTCATAGGGACAGAAAGTAGAATGGGGGGTGCCAGGGGTTTGGGGGTAGGAGGTTGGGGAGCTACCATCTCAGTTCTGATGAAAAAGTTTCTGTGGCTAGATGGTGGTGATGATTGCACTACAGTGTGAATGCACCAGATGCCCCAGAACTGAACACTTACAAATGGTTAAGATGGTAAAATATATGTTATATGCATTTTACCACAATTAAAAAAAATAATCATTTGATTCCTAAACAAAGAAATGGCAGAATAAAAATCTATGTTTTAAAAAGATGAGACTGTCAAACCCCCCCCCCCCCAAAACCAAAAGAAAATGAAACTGTCACCAGATGCTGCTGGGTTATAGCAGGAGGATAAAAATTAAAATCTTCTTGGAGTAATCCCTTCAGGATGGGTCAGGACCCTCTGTGGGATTGGAGGAAAAGAATTAGAGGTAGAATTTTACATCTAGATGAGTGTAGGGTATAGAATAAAAATCCAAGTCAGAGAAAGTGAATTTAAGAACAGCTGGCCAAGGATAAAAGAATTGTGAAAGACATGGCAAATAGGCATAAATATACTAAAAATGAAATCCATTAATTTTGTAGAAGAGCGTTCATAAAATATAGTTGAGTAGAGGATTGGATCTATCATGGGGAAGATTCAGATTTTATTTGAATGGGTACAAATTTCCTCTGCTCCTGTTATTGAATGTCTCCTGTTGTAACAGCCCATCTGATCTCTCTCACACATTTATCACCCTATCCATAGGCAGAGACAAAGGCAGAATTCCTCTACCTGAGAGTTGTGTGTTTTGCAGTTCCCCAGACACCATTTTAGCCTGCAATTTTACAAATGAGTTTTTAACTCACGAAGGTAGTTATATACTTCCTTGGAGGGTTTATTCTGTATAAGTATTTATTATAAGAAATTTTTAAAGTGCAATAAACTGTCTTTAAATAACGGAATTCCATTTCCCACTTCTTCAAGAAAAACAGTTGTGGATATGATAAATAGTTGGTAAGAAAGGGGAAGATAAATTTTATTCTACCCAGTGTAGTTTTGCTTTATCAACAAAAATGCATGTGAAAGGCAAATTGGTTTATTCTTTCCTTTTCTAAGAGTATTCAGCTGATGAAAATCCTAATCATAGACTCTTCTCTTCTGCTTTAATTTCAGTTGAACAAACTCCAGGTTGGACCACAACCCTGTCAGTGGTTATGGGAATGCTGGTGGCTTTGGTTGGTCTTTTCGCTCTACTGGTTTTCCTTCAGTATAGAAGACTTCGAAAAGGATATACACCCCTAATGGAGACACATTTAAGCAAGAGATACACAGAAGAAGCCTAGGATGCTCACACTTACCCTAGAGAAGAAGCTGGCCAAGTTGTAGTTCTGACTCTGACAATGAACAAACTTTAGTATCCTTCCTTTAGTTGAAGATCTTTGGCATAGCTCCTCCAAATGTGGCGATGACCCCAAAGACAGAAGATGCTTATTTATAGTCTGGTTTGCTTGTTTGGCAAACTCAAGCTAAAGTGCTAGAGGCTATCTCTGCCATCAAACAAAGGTAGAGCTGATGGTTTGTGGTATCACATAATAATTCCCTATGTTGATTAAGCCTCCTCACGTTCTGAGAGCACTAAAAAAAACCTGATAGAGTGGATTCATTTTAATTTACGGGTCAGTGTAATTTGAGACCTGGACCAGATCACGGTTCCATCTTTCTTGGTCCAAAGGTCTTCGTTTGTAATGGGCTGGAGGTAGGGGGTGGCAGGTGCTACATGAATCTCCAAGGTCCATTTTAGTTATAAACATCTATGCTTTTAGGTGCCGAAACTGATAATTTTCCTGAGGCTTGTTTTTCTTCTTTGTCTTCTCTGTCTTTTCTTCTCCAGCTTTTAAAATGTTCTTGAAGATGAAAATAGGCCTTATTTTCCAAATAGGATGGAGAATAAATGAATGAATGAATGATAAATTCAGTTCTTTTTTGTAAATTGGACTTTACAGAATTTATCAAGTCTGCCATTTCTGACAGTAGGCATATCACAAGGTTCAATAGCTGGATAAACATTGATCCTATAGTGATAAATAAATAGACGAGGGATTAAATTATAGAGCTTTCTAGTTGTTACAAACCTCTTAACAAGCATAGAATCACTATTTCCAGGAAACGCTGACTGGTGAAGGCTGGCGAGGCGATAATCCTGAATATGAGGCAATTTGACTAGTGTTCCATTGCTCTGAGGCTCCCTTTGGCTGATCCTGAACCAGTTTCTTTACTAGGCAGCCTCAGATGAAAAATCTTTCACGTATAATGCATTTGGCTTATTTTTAAGAGTTGACTTCAGATTCATTAATGCCGCACCGTACTGACAGTTACTTACGAATACTCATCGATTAAGTGTTATCATTTAAAAGCAAACCATCCATACAAAATATAACAATTCAGAATTAAATGGTTATGTTCTGCTAAGCAATCATTAGGTCAAGAGATATAAGAATGAGGTAGTCTTTACTAAGAGGTTTAGACTTATTAAGATGATGCTTGCTGAGAACTTAATGGTCATTGAGATTTCAAGGCAAATTTCATCTGCTCCTATCTGGTACCTGTGCATCAGGAGTGAGCCCAAAGTTCTAGAAGGTGGCCCATCTATCTGTTCATTTCAGCCCCTCTCTATTGGAGTGAATGAGTGTTGATAGACTCCTGGAGCTGCCTTCTATATATGGGGGGCCTAGAAGGTGCAAGATTCATTAAGATAGTGTTATCTGCTGGAATAAGACTGTAAAAGCCAGAAAAATGAAAAAGCCCAATGTGACCTGAATTTGAGTTTGAGTGAGTCTCATAATCCTACAGGTATATCTGAGAGTAGGTTCAGTGGATGAGAATCAAGATAGCCCCGAGTTCTTCAGGGGGTGAAGCCCCTCTTGGGCATTTTTAGCCACAACCACATACATAGATCTCAACTCCTGCCTTTATTCGTGGAAAATTCAGCAATGGTTCAATAACATGCTCCACTCTAGAAGATTTATGCTCTGAACTCAGGGTTGTTGAGGAACACATTTTTACATCCTGTTTTTAAACCAAAAGAGAAATATATTAAAATGAAGCTATAATTGTGCATGGTAGATATGTTTCTGAAAAGTTAGGTATAAATCAATTATGCGTTAAAAGCATCAGGGGAAATTACTTTTTATAGATGAACTATTACGAATAATTCTATAAAGCACATAACAACCTCTAGCTTATCTTCCAGGTATATCAGAATTTTTATGCATCATATTCCCATAAGATTTTTTTTGAAGCAAGATCTATCTGAGGTAGAAAAAAAGAGTAATCATTTATACTTAGCTACTTTTATATATAGCAATGCTACTTTTTATAAATATTATGTTTTATAATGTCTTCCTAAGAGAAATAATTGCCTAATTTTGTAGTTCATATAAGAGGAATAAAATTTTCTAACATTTTCTAACATTATAATAAATCAATGATCAGTAAACCTTTTAACAAATCTAAAGGTAGAACAAACATGTGGAATAAAAAAGTTGGTATTTACTTACACTGAATATTATGCAGATAAACTCAGGCAATATCACCGAGCACTGTAGGGCTATACTTCTCATTAATAGGGAAAAAAATTCAACCTTGAAGAAAACGAATAGATCACTTTATATGCTTCTATGCACAGTATTAGAAAAACTGCATGTATATGAATTTTGATTTCAAAAGGAATGCTTTTACAAAGCTAACATTCAGAAGTGAACTGAAATCCTTTAACATCCTTCCTTTGTGAATTAAATTCTCTTCTAATTCTAACTCTTTGACATTAATTTGTGTCTTGCTTAGGATTTAACATTGTTAATTATAATAATCTTAATGAATAATTTCAATCCCACGTTAACAAGAAGTCTAAAACTTATTAAAGAAGAAAATAAAAATAAACCTTGTTTTGCACATTATTGTTTGTCTGTTGGGGGCTATTGTTTTTTAATTTGTGACATAAATTTCCATCTTTTTGACATTCAATATACATATATTGGATATGTGTATATATATAAAAACTACGTAACAACTACTTCACTTTTGAAAATAAGTTCTTAAACTGATGTTTCTACTTTCTTTTGAGTTTCTAAGGAATTGCTACTTCCTGGCATTCTGTTATACAGGTGGGAAAAGCAGACACCAGCCTTTTTTCAGGTGAAGAGTTTTGCTGTCCCCTTAGTCTAAAGACTGATCGTATGGTAGGAGTGGCGTTGGGTGGCTACTTAAGTCACTGACCAGGAAGGATCCTGCAGCAGCTAAGTGACAGATCCTCCTGGAAAGGCTTCCAGGTCAGTCAGCTTGTTGGAGACCCTCAGAATAAGGAAGTTAGAGCCAAGGAAGCAATGGTTATGTCGTGTCCGCTTCCACATCTAGACTTTAAGTTTCTTGAAGCTTGGAGAGGTCAGATTGTACCTCTCTCTGTACAGCTCCACTGCCATACTTTCAAAGCACTTTAAGTACTCAGAAACTGTTGATGGTTCACTGATACAGGGGCATAAAAGAGCCAATTCACCACTCCTCCCCACAACTGGGAGATAATTACTCTCCTTGATGCAATGGCAAATCCCAAGGTTAAACTCTTCCTGTTTCTACAGTGCCTTGCTCATCCTGAGTTCCCTATAAATATTTTTTGAATGAATAAACTAATCTCAAAGTAGAACTTGGACCATGAAATTAATAACAACCTATTTTTCAGATTCTGAGTTGTACATATACTAGGTGGAATTTTACTCTATGCAACCCAATACAAGGGGATACTTTTCAGCCCTATTTTCTTCTTGAGTGTATCTTCCCCCCATTGTTGGTAGGCCTTAATTCTACCATTTATAGGGACAAAGATAGAAAGTTAAGACCCCACAGTATCATTTTAAAGCCTTCCACTATCTGATGTCTTAAAAGCCTTGTTTCAGTGGACGGAGTTAGTGGGCGCATTATTCAGCCGGGCAAACCAGTGCCCTTCTTACACCGATGGACCTAAGAGTTTCTCCAGAAACTCTCCAAAGATGACAGGACTTTATCTTTAATGGCAATTCAAGCTGAAAATAACCTCTATGAACTTAATTATGCCTTGGCAGGTAGTTTAATGAAATCTTGAAAATAACACACAAGAAAATTCTGAGCAATAGGATAAGTTAAAGTTTTCTACAAAGAGACAAAACAAACGAAAACAAAAGATTCCTATTCAAGGCCTATATGCACTCTGTATTCTCACCAAGACTATATCTATTTGCAGAAATCATTAACGCACCTGTGTTATTTGCCACGTTGACTCAAGTCGGACTTCTTGGATGTAACATGATTGAATTTGGTCCTTTCTCTTCCTGCCATTCTCTGCTCCTTTGGTGGTTTATAAACATAAGCTAAAACAGGTGTTTCTCAAATGTAATTGTTCTCTGTGTTGTAAATAACACCTTGCAGAATGTCCTTCTTTATTAAAATACCAGAACTTCCTGCCAGAGTCCACACTCTGATTACTCATTCACTTTGTATGTTATTGAGTGTTTCTGAATTTGTAATGAGCACAATGACCATCCTGATTAACAGCAGAGGGGAATGACTTACGCTAAAGCAAAACCTGCCCTCTTGTGTTTTATTAGAACATTGCACAATGTGGTAAAGTTCTTATAGCTATTTTTCTCTACCGTGGTTAATTGCACGGGTCAAAGAAAAAAACAAATAAATGCCGGGAGATTTGCCATGAATTCAGAAATCAGAGAAGATGAAGCACAATATTTAGAAGGAAATGATTTCCTGTGCAGGCAAAGTAATCATATAATTAAGGCTTTTAGAATTTCCTTTAGCATATTCTGATATGTTAAGTGTTCACCAGCAAGCCATAAAAATTTGGGGAAACATTTCAGGCTGCTGGGCAAAACTCTTTTATACTTGTCAAATACACATTAGGGTATAATTTAGGTAAATATTATTTACATGATCATACTCCAGCTGGAGTTTGGGGAAATTTCTTTTTCAATTAAAAACTGTTAATGAGAAACTGGTAAATTTTGGAAGAGTTTTTAGAAATATGCTAGATCAGTGAACCGAAACCAGATACAAATATCTGAATTTGAGTGTGAGTGTGAGAGGTGTCATAAAATGGCCTTTACTCTGGAAAATTCACTTTTCAAGACTGGACTATTGGTATGATGGCGCTAAAAGCAAATATTTATATGAGTGCCCACAGTGGCTTATCTTATATTCACTGGTTGAAAAAGGGACTCGCATAATACAGAAAACATGATCTCTATCTAGTTTTTGTAAGGCTTTTCCTTCTAGTACAGATGCCCAGGTACAGATTAAAGGGGGGACATGGGCAGGGCATTGTCTGCATATTCTGAGAAGTTTTAAGTGAAAAAATTGGGGCTCAAATTTTCCAACTGGCTATGCCTGTTACTCATCTTCTCTGTGCTTCTCTCCGAATGGGGATTACAGACTTGGTGGCAGTAGCTAGCTGTTTTCACGGAGAGTAGGGAATAGGCAAAAACGTCCCCAAACCCAAAAAACAGAAATTGGGGAGTCAGATTCGAAACACTTAGACTGCTGCCAGAAGATGCAGTCTTGGGAGAGTCATTAATTTACTCCCTATTGATGAGTATGTTATTATGTGGCACGCTTTGCTGAAAAGTCAATTTCCAAAGCAGGAAATTTATTACTTACGTTTCTACTTAAAGTCTCATTTCCAATATTTTATTTGCTTCTTTAAATAGTAAGTTTTGACTTGACTATTGCCACTGAGTAGTCTTTTTCTTCTTTTTCTCTCTCTCTTTTTTTTTTTTCGAGGAAGATTAGCCCTGAACTAACTACTGCCAATCCTTTTTGCTGAGGAAGCCTGGCCCTGAGCTAACATCGGTGCCTATCTTCCTCTACTTTATATGTGGGACGCCTACCACAGCATGGTGCGCCAAGCGATGCCATGTCCACACCCAGGATCTGAACCAGCGAACCCCAGGCCGCTGAGATGCGGAACGTGTGAACTTAACCGCTGCGCCACCAGGCCAGCCTCAGTCTTTTTCTTCTTAAAAGAATATTTGTATTTTGAAAGTCTTGCATTTCACACCAAGGAGGCATGCTCAGCTAAAATGCACGTGTAGTCACAGACCTACTTATGCAAGCAAATGATCAGCCCCTGAAAACAGAAATGTAATTGTGATCACAATCCGTGCAGTAATCTGTCGCTCCCCTTTCTCTTGTTTGATTGTAGCAAGGATACAACTTCCAAGCTTTCCAGCTCTGAAGCTTTTATTAGAGCTGCACATTTTCTTTTCATTTCAGACATCTTACAATTCTGAGCCTTGTAACATTTTACAGACTCAAGGTCGTTTTCTTTCTTTCTGTGCATTTCTCTCTTCTGTGATGTCCTCTTATCAGGATGCAGGCTTCTCTGTGTTTTTAACACTTTTACTTCAGATAGTCCCAACTCTTTGATCCCGTGCTGACTCTAAATCATTTGCTGTCAGCTGCCCAGAGCAGAGATCTGGGGTGTCTCGGTGCCGCTATCTGCAAGCGCTTGACAGCATCATCTGGCCTCTCCAACAATCAAAGGGCTTCCAACCCAGTAACATGCAAATTTGTTCCTTTTCTGCTTCAGTCTGTCACAGCTCACATTTTGCAGCTAAACCACACAAGAGCAGGCATGATAAAATCATTCTGAAGTTGACGCTGGGCATAATGGATGTAAATTCATTGTTTTTCAACAACAGTTCCTCAGAACATCAAATTACTGTGAACTCACCTGCAGCTAGATGGCTGCCTTGGATCTGTTTTTCGCTGGCTGGAGAGATGATGCCATTGAGTGGCTTTTATCACAGAGCAATCTGCTCACCTTTGTTGTAGCTGTCACAAGGTAGGAACTCTGCTCTCTGGAAGGGTTTGCTGAGACTTCTGGGTATGTACCAACTATACATAGTCACAGGAGAAAACAAGGACGCTGCAGCTCATTTCCCGTTTATATCTGTCAGCTTCCCTCTGCTAGAACTTATTCCCTTCCTCTGTACATACACTAAAAATGCCACTAGAAAATGTTAGCTAAAAAGCCCACTACTTTTCCCCATTCAAACCACCAATAAGTGATTTGACCTTAATTATCTCCCAGTGTGAGATCTCTGGCAGTCTAAGATAAGGGTTCTGGCTCCCATGAATAGCACTGAATTTCCTGAGCCGGGTTGCAAGTCAGTGTTCAATACAATCTGAGCGTAATTCTCTCTGTTGACATCTGGCTGCCTTCTTTTCATGCCCGTTGGCCCTGGCACTGGTTCAGTGGTTAGGGAGGGCTCCCAGGGCCTGTTTGCAAAGGCAAAGGGGCACTTGGGGAGGAAATATGAACTGGCCTCAGCTGGCATGGAAGTGAAACGTGTTAAGAAAGTTTATTTTTATTTTACTTTTTAAATTACTTTATTTTTTGATAGTAAAATACATACAATATGAAGTTTCCTTGTTCCTTAAAGATTGCAAGAGAAACATATTGGTGCATAAAGAAGGGCTCCTCAGAACGTAGAGGGACAAAACAGTGTAATGGTTCAGTACGTGGCCTGTGAGGCAAAGTACAGACATTTAAATTCCAGCTCAATCACTTATTTGCCACCTAATCTTTTTTTCTAACTTTCGTCTTTTAAAAGCTCTGGGCTTTAGTTTCCTTATCTGCAAAAGGATATTGATAATGCTCCTCCTGCTCCACACACACAGGTTGTTGTAAGAATGAACTGAGTTCATATATAGCAGTCCCTTCTTATTCATGGTTTCGTGTTCCTTAGATTCAGTTACCCTTGATCAACCAAGGTCCGAAAATATTAAATGGAAAATTCCAGAAATAAACAATTCATAAGTTTTAAATTGTGCACCATTCTCTACCTGCCTGTTGGTCACTTAGTAGCTGTCTTGCTTATCAGACCTACTATCGTGGTATCACAGTGCCTGTGTTCAAGTAACCCTTATTTTGCTTAATAATGGCCCCAAAGTGCAGGAGTAGTGATGCCTGCAATTCGGATATGACCAAAGAAAGTCATAAAGCGCTTCCTTTAAGTGAAAAGGTGAAAGGTGTGTGAAACCGATGCTACAGGTTGAATCTTAATAAGGAACGAGAAAAAAATCCTATGCTGAGGTTGCTAAGATCTACAATAACTTTTATTACAGTATATTGTTATAACTGTTCTGTTTTATTATTAGTTATCATTGTTAATCTCTTACTGTGCCTAATTTATAAATTAAACTTTATCGTAGGTATGTATCCATAGGAAAAGACATAGTATATATAGGGTTCCGTACTATCCCAGGTTTCAGACATCCACTGAGGGTCTTGGAACGCAACCCCGTGGATAAGCCGAAAAGGAAGCCTACTGTATGTAACTTCTTCAGAACACTACCTGCATTAATTCAACTGGGTGGTCTAAACAAGAGAAATTTATTTTCTCACGGTTCTGGAGGCTGGACGTCCAAGATCAAAGTGCCGGCAGGCTTGGTTTCCTCTGAGGCCTCTCTCCGCGGCTTGCAGATGACTTCTCTCTTGCTGCCTCTTCCCATGGTCTTTCCTCTGCCCACAGGCACCCCTGGTGTTTCTCTGTGTGCCCAAATTTCCTCTTCTTCTAAGGACACGAGTCAGATGCGATTATGGCCCACTGTAATGGCCTTATTTTAACTTGATCACCTGTTTGAAGGCCCTGACTCCAAATAGGGTTACATTCTGAAGTACAACATACGAATTTTTGATTTTTTTGTCAACATACAAATAATTCAGCCTATAACAGCAGCCTGGAACAGAGAAGTCACTCAATAAATGTTGATATTATTTGCCAAATCTCTTTGGAATGCATGGTGTGTGAAACCGATGCTGCAGGTTGAATCTCATTGATCAAGACAGGAAGTCGCAGCTCCAAAACTCAAAAGTAGGCTCTGCCGAGTGTGTGATGATATCTGACAAACCAGTCAGGGCTCTGTGTAGGATCGTTGCTCTTTTATTCATGATGGAAGTGATTTCTCAGTACTCAGCTGGGGGCGGGAGTGTCACTGAGCCACAGACGGTTTCAGTTGGCACGAAGATCTCTCACCACTCAGTGAAGAAAAAAGGGAAGGGAGGGGGAGCCGGCCATCCTGCTAAGCCCCAAAGGGCACCACTACCTTTTTCACTTGGTAGAGAGAGAACTGGAATGTAAATGGTGTGTGAAATGTTAAATGTGAGTGAACTTTAAGCAATTGACATGGTGCTTCTGCTTCATTACCAGTTTCATTTTTTCTGCTAGTGAAGCCAGAGAAAATGTTCTCAGTTTCCAGTTCTTTCTAAGACATGAAGAACTTTAATGGCAGACTCAGGTTGGATTCACCACAGAGAAACCTTGGATCCTCAGCGCCTGCCCTTTCCTTAGTTTGCGTCCTTTGGTTTGGCTTTGAAGGGGGAGAGAAACAGACGGGGATCGGGTCATAGGGAGGGAATGGGTTGGCTAACTCTCCGCCTCCCTTAGTGTGGAGCTTGAGCTATTCAGTGCCTTACAGAACAGCTGAGAGAAAGGGAGAGAGTCCGCACCTGCTTAGTCACACACCCCGCTGCTCAGCGCTTGCCTAGATACTCGAAGGTTTGATTCATAATTTTAACCTTCCAGAGGTCGTTTTTGGTGTTTGCATATCTTGCCTGTTGTCTTTCACGTACTTGACTATAGTGGAACATATTCTTCCAAAAACTGAGCATTGATACCCTTAGCCTGCCTTATAAATTGCACATTGGATTTGCACTTATCATCGAACCAATGGAAATTGTGGGCCACACTGCGCAGGGTGCAGCCTGCCAGGCAACAGTTTGGCTTCTGCAGAGTCGTGAGGTTTTTCTCCCTGCAGTATTGCATTCTTATTCCAGTATTTAATTTCATGTTTACTCCTTCATATTTTAGAAAAGTGGGTGAAGAATGAAGCAAAAAAAGAAAGACTAATGAAAAGTTTCACAAATTTAATACATTTGGGACAAAGATGGAAGTCAAGACGGGGTAGATTTAGCCTAATGGAATGTAAGCTGGTTAACTGTGGATTTAATTGCAACGGAGAAGAATAGAAAGAATAATAAAAATCCTGAAGGCATATCACCAGAGATTACGTGGAAATGGTGAGGTGTAATGACAAATTTCAGAATATTTTTTCACTCTCTGGGAACATATATTTCTTGTAGACTTTCAATTCATCTTTGAATATTTACTATCATTAGGATTAGAATCGGCTGCTGTCAGGTAAAGTGTGTTTGGCTGAGGCTAATTTTAATCGGCAATCCCAATCTGAACTATTCTTTTTCAGTAGGCCATTAAACATATCAAAATAATGTCTAGGGACTGGCCCGGTGGCGCAGCGGTTAAGTTCGCACGTTCCGCTTCTTGGCGGCCTGGGGTTCGCTGGTTCAGATCCCAGGTGCGGACATGGCACCCCTTGGCAAAAGCCATGCTGTGGCAGGCGTCCCACGTATAAAGTAGAGGAAGATGGGCATGGATGTTAGCTCAGGGCCAGTCTTCCTCAGCAAAAAGAGGAGGATTGGCAGTAGTTACCTCAGGGCTAATATTCCTCAAAACAAATAATAATAATTAAAAATATAATGTCTATTTGTTTAACTGTTAAAGCAAAGTGAACTGCATCCCCCCCGCCCAGAGTTTATATACTTATTGAACAAAATTTAAGGAGACAAAAGCAAATATAACTTGTCCCTTTTATCATTCATCACTTTTAACAATTCAATTAACAAATAGAAATTGTATTCCTGACCCTGACTAAAAAGTCCTTTTCCAAAAGTAACAGGCAGCCTGAGATTGCAACCTTGGGGTCCAGATATAATCTCGTTTCTTTATTTCCAGTTAATGATATATGACCCACTATCAAGAAATCTAGGATTTCTGTCTCAGGGTTTTCCCCTCCTTGAATTACTCAGAACTTCCAGGGTTTCTGTGGGCTCCAGTCTGACTTTATCCCGGAAGAAAAGGGCACTGGTAATTGTTTAATTGTCCTTGCTGTTACTTCTCATGACCCCACAGGGTGGGTTTTGGAAACTGGCTGTAAAGAGTTCAGCAGATCAGCCTGTGTCCCTCTTGACTGAAGAGATCTGTGCAGAGCTGCCCCCTGCTGCCCTTTGAAAAATGCTGTCCCTTTCCCAAATCGCGCAGGATGTCGCCGCCTCAGGCTGCGGTGGGGCGCAGCTCTTTCAGCACCACACACAGGCATGGCTCAGGATACCACCTGCCCCCGGAACATGGGGTTTGGCATTGGACTGGCCTTGTTTCTCAACTCACTGTCGCTTTCCCGGCAGAGGAAGGAGAGAGTTTTCCCTCGGGCCCTGGCGACTTTTCCCTTAGGAGCCTTAGACCTCCCACTGTCTGGTTACATTTCTTTCCTGGGACAATAGCACCACCTGTTCCTATTTCTAAGAGAAACCAAACTTAGGACCTTTGATGGGGCCCCACATATACTCCAGTAGAGGCCCACATTCAGTGACTTGCCTTCCCTAGGATGCGCCAGGTGACATTCAGGCATCCTTCTCTTCAGAGCAGAGAAAAAGAAATCAACCTAATGCAGTAAGACAATTTCAGCCTCTCGTGGACCATCTGGTTATATAATTCAACTGAAATTTTGGATCCTAAATCTCTTCCAGGATTGTCACAGCCTTCTGAACTTTGTAAATACTGATTATTAACCTTTTAGCAAAATTTCTTTGACTACTACAATAGGCTTTCTTTCCTAAAGAGTTATTTACATCATTTTTTCCATCTCTCATTTTCAATTAAAATGGAAATATTTCACAGGGTGGGAAGGTGGAGGGAAAGAAAAAGGTTTTCCTTGTTGCTAATGTCTTGTTTGCTTTTTTATTTTGAGGAACAAAAAAGGCAGAAGTGAGACTAATCCTTTAAGTTTGTCGCTACGTAGATTGTAGGAAATTTTGTGACTCTTTCTGTCTTGTCTGTCCCTGTTTCTTCCTCCCAGTTTTTAAATCAGAAAGGAGTAACTGTTGGTTGTGAAAACTAAAGGACATAACGGTCAGTCACTGTGCTAGTGGGTAAGTTAGTTAGTGATCTTTAATCGACCACCTAATATGGTACATAGATGCCTCTGCTTTTGGGTATAGCTATCAATGTAAAGTAGGCATAAGGAATGGTTTTTATTAATAGCTCGTAATTATATCAGAATAGGAACTAAGTCTCACCAGGTTTTCAGTAGGAGGAAGTGGGATTATATAATATATGGAGCTTGGATGAACAGCTAGCCATTTTGGAAATTATAAAGCTGGCTTCCCGACTTTATTCCTCCCACCAAAATAGACTGCAGATGGATGAAAATTCAAATTTAAGAAATGAAATTATGAGAGTAACAGAAGGAAATATAAGTTAATATCTTTATAATGTAATGGTAGGAAAGGCCATTTCTAATTACCACATTAAATTTAGAAAGAATCTTTTTAGATTTAGACAGCATTCATTTAGAAAATTGTAAAGTAAAAGACCAATAGATTTGACAACATTCAAGTGTTAAAAATTTATTTTTTGAGCATTGACCATGTGTCCGACACTTTTCTAGAAGTGAATAAGCAAGTCCTGTTTCTGCCCTTGTCCCCCTTCAGCCTATCCTTATACTGTCAATCACATCAGCATAGTCATCATGTCACTACCCACTCAAAATCCTCAAATCACACCTCATCTCACTCAGAGTCAAAAACTTACAATGACTTAAAAGACCCACAAAATCTGCCCCTTTCCTTCTCTCTCTGAATTCATTTCCTATCACTTTCCCTATCTTGCTCACTCTGTGCCAGCCATACCAGTTTCCAGGCTGTTCCTCAAATAGTACGTTCTGCCTCAGGTCCTTTGCACTTGCTGTTCCCTCTCTGGAGTACTCTCCTCCTTGACACATGCATGGCTTGCTCTCTTACTTGCATGTTTTTACCCCAAAGTCACCTTCTTGGAGGGGCCTTTCCTGACTACCCTGCAAAAAATTCAACTCCCCACAGGGGCACTTTATATCCTTCTCTCTGATTTATTTTTTCTCTTTAGTGCTTAACATTATCTAACATACTGTCACTTTTTTATTCATCTTGTTTATTGCCTGTCCCCATACTAGAAAGTGAGTGTCATAGAGGCAGGGATGTTTGTTCATTTCCAGTGCCCAGAATAGTGCCTGGCATATAGAAGTCACTTAGGAAATATTGGTTAAATAATTGAATGAATAAATTACAGTTTTGACTATTTGAATTAGTGACATTTAGGAAATTAAAGATGCAAACTGGCACTCAGGAGGTAGTTCAGAGCTGGAATGTCAGGTTTAGGAACTCATCTGTAGGAAGAGATCATCAAAATGTTGCCAGTGACGAGATCTGCAACACGGCCCTAGAGATCAGGGAGATGCGAAGGGTTAAACCACAAGAGGGCCATAAAGAAAGCAAGCATAGGGAGAGCCCGAACTGCGCGCCCTGAACAGGAGGCTGGGGGATCTAACCCCAAGTCTTCCATCTGCTGGCAGGGTGAACCTGGATAACCAACCGGGCCTCTCCGAGCCTCATTTTGCCCATCTGTGAAACTGGGGCATTGAAATTAAATCATCTTCAAGACTCCTCTAAGCTAAAGAGGAAAAACTGTGTGGTATAACAGAAAGAACACTGAAGTCAAAAGCAGAAAGCTGGGTCTAAGTTCTTTTCCTAACATTTGCTAGTTCTGGAACTTGGACAAATTATACATGTTCTCTGAACTTCAAGGTCCTTTCATAAAGGGTGGTAATGCCTCCTTCACGGGTCGGTAGAAAGGACTACGTTAGGTAACACATATGAAGACACTAACCATGGTGCTGGCACATCGAAGTTGTTCAGTAATCGTTCACTGAACCTCAACTAATGAATCTAAAATTCATATTTCGTGATTATAAAAAGGATTGGAGGACCACCTCATTTTCCAAGGATTTTTCCCTCATCTTCAGAAACTTTGGCTGACTAAGGTAAATAAAAGCTAAAACAGAGGACAATTAAAAATCAAAAGGACAGAGATGAAGCAAAAGGAGCAGAGGAATTGATAATAACTTGTTCCTGACATAATTTAGTTACAGAACGGGACACTAAATCTAGCACTGTTTCTCAGCAGCTAAATGAAACCTAAGAATACATCAGCTCTTCTAATTAGCACTCGAGCCTGCGAGAAAGCTTGCCCGCTCACATGTAGAGAAGTCTTGTCTGTGATGGATAGTTGATCATGCCAGCCACTATATCATTACAGAGGGACACTGATAACCTTGGACGGTGTCTTCTTCATCTTTGATTTGCAATTTATTCTGAATTAAAAGACACAAAGATGGGGTAAAGCTTTTTGTTTGCTTGTCTGCTTTGTTTTTAGGTTCAGAAGATGGGAAAATCAGATTGGCTTCAAAATAGAATGATAAGAAACTAGCATTGGCATCAAGGAATATAGGGAAAAGAACGAAATCAAAAGTACCCCCCCTCGCCCTCCTTAGCCTTTGGCTACCCCTGATATCACTTTTGAACAAAGAACAGTCTCTATTGTTTAGCACCCAATTTACATTTTTAAGTGAACCAACTAGATTTTGCCCCCCCCGTTCATTTTAAATTATGCAAATTTCATTTATCCTAGTGTGAAAACAGAAAAAATTTACTTACAGAATAATGACTCTACACAACTTGAATGCTTTCTATACAGAAGTGAGTTGTCTTCTCCATTTTTGTCCCTGAAAATACTTAACAGAGCCTGTCCCTTCTCCTCCATACACTATGATAGAATTAGAAAAAAAAAAAAAGGAAAGATATTACGATTTTGTTTCAAACGTTAAGGAAAGATGATTTAAGACATTGTTTGGGGCTGGCACTGTGGCCGAGTGATTGGGTTTGCACGCTCCACTTCGGCGGCCCAGGGTTTTGCCAGTTTGGATCCTGGGCATGGACATGGCACCACTCATCAGGCTGTGTTGAGGTGGCATCCCACATACCACAACTAGAAGGACCCACAACTACAACATACAACTATGTACTGGGGGCATTTGGGGAGAAAAAGAAAAAAAAAAAAAAAAACTTTGTTATCCATGCAGGGAAAAGACAGCAGAGTTTGAAGAAAAGATAAAATTAGGAGGAATATGAAATGACCTGTCAAAGTCAATGTAAGCTTCATAAAGTTCTCTATACATGCATTAGTTATCTACTGCTGCTCACAGGGCTGCAATCAAGGTCTCAGCCAGGGCTGAGGTCTCATCTGACACTCAACCGGTGAAAGGTTGGCTTCCTTCTGCTGTCCTCACTTGCTTGCTCCTTGGGCCCCGCAAACATGGCTGCTTGCTTCCTAAAGCCACCAAGGGAGGGACACCTTCACCAAGACAGGCATTTCAATCTCAAGTAATGTAATCTGATATGTGTAGTCACATATTTCCTATCACCTTTGTTGTTTTCAATTAAAAGCAAGTTGCGGACACCACCCACACTCAAGTAGAGGAAAGACACAGTGGCATGAAACGAGGAGGTGGGGGTCACGGGGACCATCTTAGAATCTGTTCACTACTATACACAAAATATGTAACGTGTGTTGCAATCAATTCCAAATAAAAGATACACAAATGGTTTTGGATGGACAATCAAATCTGCAAAGCCAAGCATCAATTAGTATCCATTTGTGGCCTCCGCCTCATCCCTCCCCCTGTCACCCACCCTGCAGAGCCTCCTGCCAACGTTAGCCTCCCTTTCTTCTGTTCTCCCCTCACTACCTGCGTTCCCAGTTTCTGGCAACTGCTTCCTCTCATTTTCTGAAGTTTAAACTCTGACTCTCATCTCTGGAGTTCAAATAACAGCACCTCACGTGAAATCTTCTACCTTCCCTCCTTCTCAAAGGTACTCATGTGGCTGCCCCTAAAACAGGATCTTTTCCTTCTTCCTTCTCTTGTTCTACTTACCAACACCCCCACTTCAATCTTGTTTTGAATAGGAAGATTTAGACATTGGAGATGCCCTCTTTTCTTCAAATCATTCCCTCTAAGCACCATTGGTTTTGAAAAACTTGCTGATATTCATTTCTTTCTAAAGGTGTACGTATTCTCCAGAGCTGAGCTCACCTGTGTGGCATCTCATTCAGATCCAGATTGCAGGTTTTCGTTTTTGTACACAAGATCATCTCAGTGCCTTTTTAAGTGACTCTCTGCAATTTGCTCAGTGAGCTGCAAGTTAAGGCCCAGAGCTTTCTTTTTGATAACTGGCACGCACTCAGGCTGAACATCCTCACTAACTGTTTTAAGGGTTCATTATTCTCCAGGAAGTGTGTCCTTATTTTCAAGACTGGACCGTCTAGGTTGGCAAACACTTTTCATGAGTAATTTGAGAAGCCAGACATGGGCTCCAGGTTCATGGCCCAGGCCAGGTTGGTGCCAGGGCCAGCCTCATGGGGGTGGGACCTGTACAGTTGCACAGGCTCCCATGTTCAAAAGGGCCCCATGGTCGCTTTAATCCTCTTTTGTCATCACTTTAAATTCTTAATAATTTTATCTTTGAACTTGTGCTTGTATGTAAAGTCTGATGGGACTATGCAACACGTCATGTCGGCAGATGTGATATGCATAATGAGCAGAGGAGAAGTGCATAACATGCATCCTGCTGTCCCTCTCCACTCCTTTCACGCATAGCATTTGTGATGTTCCTTGAGCACAAAATTCTGGTGGCCCCAAGATTTGTGAGAGAGTTCAGCAAGACCCAAAGCAAGTACCAGTAAGCCTGTTGCACCTATGACTGGTAAGTGGGGGTGCTGATAGCTCCAAGGGACAGTGTTTCCATTTGAATGAGAACTTTTTCAAATGCAGAAAGAAGATGATAATGTTCTAAGTGACAAAATGACCAAAGAAGCTTAGCATATCTTTTCTTACTCGTGTTACTTTCCTGTTAAGTCAACCACTCACCCTGAAAATCATGACACAGAAGGAAAGGAAAAATAAAGCGGCCCATAGTTCCTTTTCCTCTCAGTCCTTCAGAAGGTATAGAGTGTTGGTAGAATGTGTGACCATCAGGAAGTGAAATGAAAACAGTTAGTTTAGTGCAGCATTTTTACTATTCTGGTAAGAACAAAATATATATGCACATACAAGCTATGAAATACAGATTGTGTCATTTTTGTGATTTCCGCATACGAGTTAAATATTCTTAAATTTTCATGTAAAACTGTCAGCACACAATATAAAGATGACTAATAAAATTCATGCTATAGTAAATTTTTTTTCCATTAGAACATTAAATAGCAAATTAAAAAACACCGTGACAAGTTGGGAAAGACAACAGAAGAAAGGAAAAAGGTTTATATTTTGGTACCCCTAACTGGACTTTTTTCCCAGCACAAGGCACCCAACATTTTCATTTTTCAGTGGGCCTGGTAAATTGTGTAGCTCTGGGTACTGACTGAGGTGGGAGAGCAATTCCCTTTGTTCTACGAAGACATATGGCCCCAGGCCAGAAAAATTTTAGAAGGTTTCCAAGTATTCCTTGTGATAGCTCATTTCAGTTGCTCTTAGTCCTTAGAACCGAGGTGTAGGCAGCCCAAGATACTGATTTTCTCAGCCCTCAGTGCTGTGGGCAGGGCCAAAGCTGGTCAAAACCCTCAGGCAGGGTTCCCCTGGACTCAAGGAGCCTCATCCACTGACAACACAAGGCCACGTATATGGAGGGGAAGGTTGGGGAAAATTGCCTTAGAGAACTTCAGTTGTGGCTGAGATCAAAAGACTTTAAAAAAATCTATAATCTAAGATCCTGGAGAGGAGACTGGAAGAAAACATCTTCTTTCAAATGGACGTGCCTGAACCTCAAGACCACCCCAGAAGCTGTCAGTTTTGGTTAAAGCCAGATGAGTAGGGGAGCACATGAAGTAAACAATTTTGATGATGCAGTTGATTCTTGTTGTTTACGGTAGTTGTGTCCTATGGAGTCTCAGCAAACCCTGAATTAGCGAATACTGAATCATTGTCCCTGGGTTAGGTTCCTGCATGCCCCTGGCCACAATATTTTCATCAACATACAAATATTTTGTTTTATGTGTGTTTCTGTTTAAAGACATCTTATTTAATATATATTGTCAGTTCATTGACATTGAACTCACAGCCAAGAACAATGCAACATGCCTGAACAAAGCTTATCTAACATATGTCTTTTCTCTGTAAGAAACATCACAGACTCCTTGAGCTTAGGAATGCTACACAGTGCTTCAGCACTATGCTCAGGGGCCATTTAAACAGCAAAATCACCAACAAGAAGCACAAAAATGTGAAAAACATGACACTAAATAGACTGCGAAAAGCATATTCATTTACGGTGGAAGAACTGAAATGAGAAGGCACAGCATCACTGTGTTTGACCTCAGCCGGGATGTGCACATTAAGCAACTCAAAGTTCTCACTGCTCTGTGCTTATGCGTGTCTGTGAACGACTTCAGAAGTGCCTGTGTATTGACTTTGGAATTACAAATAAATTTTAGCAGGTAGGCAAATTTGCAAAGATGGAATCCGCAAATCATGAGGACTGACTATACGGAGGAGAAAGTTCAAAAGCACCAGCTGTATACTTGATTCTAATATTTCATGTAGAGTTTGAAACCAATAGATATTGGTCTCTTTGTGGAATAAAATGTCAAATGAAAGTGAAAACATAAACAATATGCAGTGTCTGGGTGGCATGGTACACCTATTCCGTCCAATTGTTATGAGGATGAAAATCACAATTACGATGGAGCAGATAAAGGTTTTTGTTGTTGTCGCTGCTATGGTAGCTACTGTTAACAAATCATTCCATAAAATTAGGTCAACTAAGGCGTGAGTAAATTTTTCACATAAGTGAGAAAAGAGATACAACAGCATAGAAGACTGTTCCAGAGTTAACTCCTGGTGTTCATCTCAGCGTTGAATAAGTGTAGTAAGAACTCCTGGGTCGATGGCCCGAAGAGATGGCAAGCTGGAGTTGCGTGGCTTATCTGGAAGCCCCAGGTTTGCCAGTAAGGAGTTCATGGTAATTCTGAATCCTTGTTTTAGAAAGGGGATGAGAAAGCAGGTTTAAGGGTCTAGGTGCTTACCTTTTTGGTGATTTTAAAGAGGGGTCACAAACTGGCTTTGGGGAAGGAGATTTCTGCTCTGAGATCTGCTTTGTTTACCAGCTGTGTGCTGAATGAGGACCTCGGAGTCACAAGGAATGCCTTTGGGTGAAGCCGCCCCTTGGTTAGGGCCGCCGCCTCCTGGTGCCTTCTATCTCGGAGCTCTATGATTGTGCTTCCCGCTTGGGCAAGGAGGCAGTTCTCCGGACCACGCCCAGAAGCCATGGGCCTAAATTATTTTCTTTTTCTTATTTTGTTGGTATTATCACTATTTTAGCCATTCTGTACATGTTTTTGCATTAACATAGATTACACAGCTTAAGTACTCAATATATAGCAAATATTTAAAAAAATACATACCATTTGCAGGATTCTATATTAAGAAATGATTCTCTACTAAATTTCTAAAAATTGTAAATAAAATGAACTGAATTTGCTTCTTTTTTTATTGAGGTAACATTGTTTATAACATTATATAAATTTCAGGAGTGCATCATTATATTTCAATTTCTGTGTAGAGTACATCATGTTCACCACCCAAAGACTAATTACCATCTATCACCACACACATGTGCCTAATCATTGCTTTCACCCTCCTTCCTCCCCCCTTCCCCTCTGGTAACCATCATTCCAATCTCTGTGTCTATGGGCTTTTTGGTGGTTTTTATCTTCTACTTATGAGATAAATCATACGCTATTTGACTTTCTCCGTCTGACTTATTTTGCTCAGCATAGTGCCCTCAAAGTCCATCCATGTTGTTGCAAATGGCAAGATTTAATCATTTTTTTATAGCCGAGTAGTATTCTATTGTGTATAGCTAGTATATCTTCTTTATCCATTCATCCATTGATGGGTAGTTAGGTTGTTTCCAAGTCTTGGTTATTGTGAATAATGCTGCAATGAAGGTACGAGTGCAAATATTTTATGCATTAGTGTTTTTGTGTCCTTTGGATAGATACCCAGAAGTGGAATAGCTGGATTATGTGATAGTTCTAAATGCTTCTGCACAGCAAAGCAAATCACCAACAAAACGAAAAGACAGCCTAACAATTGGGAGAAGATATTTGCAAACCATATATCTGATAAGAGGTTAATATCTAAAATATTTGAAGAACTCATACAAATCAACAACAAAGAAACAAGCAACCCAATTGAAAAATGGGCAGAGCATCTGAACAGACATTTTTTCCAAAGAAGATATACAGATGGCCAACAGGCACATGAAGAGATCTTCAACAACACTAATTATTAGGAAAATGCAAATCAAAACTACAATGAGATATCACCTCACGCCAGTCAGAATGGCTATAATTAGCAAGATAAGAAATAAGAAGTGTTGGAGAGGATGTGGAGAAAAGGGGACCCTCACACACTGCTGGTGGGAATGCAAACTGTGCAGCCACTATGGAAAACAGTATGGAGATTCCTCAACAGAATAGAGCTACCATAAGATCCAGCCATAGGGCTAAATTACAATGGGCCTAAGCAAGAGGCACTTTGCCCCTACACTGCCACCTGCCTCGGTCCCCCCTCCTCTTTCCAGGCCAAAGGGAGGAATTTGCTGCTTTTTCCCGCATTCCTCACAGTCTTGACCCACCCTTGCATTTGGGCTCTTCCACATTTGGAGCTTTCTCTTTTGAAATAAGAAAGATTTCTTAATAATAGCAGTAAGACATATTCAGAGGGAAATTAGATGCCTGAGGATTTGGGGGTACTTAACTCTTCCTTTCTTTGTGCTTTATAACTGTGATTAACACAGCACAGACCACACTCACTATTTCTTATTGCTTAATTAAGAAACATCTCAGAATCTTCTCCCTATTAGTTTCAGGCAGATTAGAAGGAAAAAATATTTTAACAGATGCTAAAGAGTCTTTCCAACAATTTGAAGATTAGGAGAATGCTTTTTATCGAGCTCCCAAAGTGTTCCCTGGCTGCTGCTGCCAGAGTTGAAAAGAATTTAGTGGCTGAGTATTTAATGAACAGCCAAGATGCTCTGACAAAGAACTCTTGGGCGACTATTACTCTGGCTCCAAAGAGTTATTGCAAATTAAATTTTATCCTTGTCCTTTATGATCTATATTAGGCAGTAGGTGTAATATCATGACTTAAATATTCTTGTCTTCCACTGTTAATAAAATCACTCATTCATTAATGTATGTGTACTAGCTGGAAATATGCAGCAGCGCGCTCCAGTGGAAAAGCCGGATATTGTATCGGCAACTTCTTAGGCAAAAGGCAGGGTAAATACAATTTGAGTTTGGGGACAGAGTAATTACTGTCACCATCTGGTAGCACAGTTTTTATTTGAACTCAAACCTCTTATGTGTTTTAAGTGCTTATGGGGCATCTTTCTAGGCAACCTAATATAGGATTACCTTTTCGATGTTACCTTGAAACCTAATCAAGATTGCCGTAGTCTAATAGCACAATATCGCATTTGGCATGATTACTGTCACTGTAAAGCAAAGTCTTTTAGTAGTATTTATTAAGTACTTTCCAAAGATGCATAATCACCAACGTGAGTTGGTGTTCATAGAGAGTCATTAGTCAGCTCAGTCTTCAATATTTGTAGAAAAGGCAGACTCAGCAAGAAACACATAATGGATGTAAAGCAAATACAAAACACAACATCCCTGCAGCCTACTCCTTCCCTTGATGGATGGGAACGCTGCATCTCACAGTCTCACTTCTTGGCAATTTCTGAGCACCATCTTTAAAATATTCGGCATGAAATATGAGCTGAACAAGCATTAGGAGCACAGCAGCTAAACGGAGCCTGATGGGAAGAAATGGTATTTACTTTAATGGCCATGGCTTAGGAAATTGCCATATTCCACACTGGGTTAATACAGGCTTAGGGCGAAGGGAAGAGTGAATGGGCAGTCACGCTGACTGAGGGCATGGAGGAAACGTCAAGCACCTTCTTCTAGTTGTCACTGCAACATCAGAACTCTCCTCTCCCCTGTGCTCCTTCTCCCATCCCCACAGCCCAGAGCAGGGCTGCGTTAGACAAGAATTGTGATTAGGGTAATTCAGCAGTTGGGAAGGTATTTTCTGACAGCACTCTAGATAATGGAGTGCCGTACACAGGGTAATAAATAGGAGACTATGATTATAGAGCGGTAATTCAGTCGAGAGGTTAGATGATCTCATAAACAGCACAAAGCCACTATGGTTTGTCTTGAAGTCATCAAGACCTTAAGATTGAATGAGAACTTTGCTAGTCAATATTTTGCCTTGTTTATTTCTTTGGAGTATAGGGAGTTGGGGGAAAAAAACCCCTAGGTCTCCATTTGATCAATTACTCTAACCCATATATATTTATGTGCATATACATATGGCTTTATGTATATCCTCCTAGAGCTAAGCATTCTCTCCATACCCCGGGGTATGTACAGGAAACACAATTTTTAAAATCTTGGCAGAGTAAAAGCATATATGGAAATGAGATGATCATTGACGATTTTTCATGTGCTTTGCCTGCAGTGGAGCCCACACTAGATCATTATTTCCAAAAGGTAGCCTTCCTCCTTCCTTTAAGCTACTGCATAGCAGGGAGAGCACTGCCTCCATTTACGCGGAGTCGTGCACCTCTTCAAATAACCACGCTGCGTTTCCAGCTCTGGTGATTTCAGCATTTTTATTTTCTTTTTTCCCCAGCTTTACTGAGCTATAATTGACATATAACATTGCGTAAGTTTAAGGTGTACAACGTGCTGATCTGATACACTTGGATATTGCAAACTGGCTACCACCATAGCCCTAGCTGACATCTCCATCATGTCACGTAGTTAGCATTTCGTTTTTGCGGTAAGAATGTTTAAGATCTACTCTCTTAGCAACTTTCAAGTATATAACACAATATTATTAACTATAATCACTATGTTGTACATTAGAGCCCCAGAACTTATTTATCTTATAACTGGAAGTTTGTACCCTTTGACTAACATCTCCCCATTTGTGGTCCCTCCCTTTGTCCTTGGCAACCACCATTCTACTCTCTGTTGTTATGAGTTCAATACTTTTAGATTCCACATTTGTGATATCATTCAGTATTTGTCTTTTTCTGTCTGGCTTATTTCACTTAGCATGATGTCCTCAAGGCCCATCCATGTTAGTGTAAATGACAGGATTTCCTTCTTTCTCATAGCTGAATAATATTCCATTGTGTATATATATACCACATCTTCTTTATCATTCCTCCATTGATGGAGACAGGTTGTTTCCATATCTTGGTTATTGCGTGTAATGATTTCAGTGCTTTTCTATATCTGCTGATTTCTAGCTATATGGGACCTTGGGCAAGTCAAATTGTCTGTGTATCAGTTTCCTCATCTGTCTAATTAAGAAAATAATAGTACCTACCTTTTTTTTTTGATATTTTACTTTTAGAATAAAATTAATTACTATATGAAAAGGGCTTGGAACAATTCCTAGGCTTTGTTTATTGTTTTCTCCTTGAGAAAACAAATGTTTCTTGATCAATTATATATCTTCCCAAACATATATCATAGTATAAATATGTGAATTGAATTTAGGTCACTGACTAGATTTTGCAAGTCTCGTATAACATTTTTAATTCCAGTAGAAACCTTCATCTCTATTCTGTAGACAAAGTAAATCTACACATTCATGCCCAACATCCTTAAAGAACATCTTTAGGAATAGGTGTTCCTGCAAAAAGGAGCCTGGCATACCCTTGAGGGGCTGAGTGACTTAGTCAAGGAGTAAGTTCCTTCCTGCTGGTAGCCTTCAATCGAAGAGGCATCTTTTAACACTTTGTTCTCTTTGGAATACGTTCTCCCAGATGGGAAGTGGAACAGCATGCAGTTTTATAAATCTAATCTAGGAATCAATTGGAAAGTACTGCAAATAGTTTGTTAGAAATAATAATGAGGAGAATTTGTGAGTAACTATCTATCTGTAAGTGGGAGTGAATTCATCTTCAGCTCTCTGATAACTTCATACCCATTGCTTTCTTGCATTCTGGCATGCTCATTTGAGTGGGAGAGAAAGGGGAGGGGTTACATTTAATGCATGGGAAATTACCAGTACCACTTGATATGAACATCACGTGTCCTGCATGCTGGAGCAGGAGAAAGGTAAAGAACTCTGAAATAGATGGCCAACCTTGCAACAGTGGTCAAGAAATTGAGCCTGCATGTGACTCAAAAAACAAAAGAAAATGATTGTAGTTCCTCTGTGATCTCCTTTCTTTTCTGTTTTTAACCAGTTCTTTTCCCCACAGCTCCCCTTTGCCTCTCTCCTTACTCCCATGGTGCTTGGTGGAAGCCTTTGTCACAATGCTGATCACAGCAATTACATAGTCAGCTGTTCACGAATTTGTTCTGTAGTCCCCCACTTACACTAAACCCTGGGCTTGTTGGGAACAAAGCATATGTACTCTTATTTATTTATATTGTGGTAAAAACACATAAAATTTACCATCTTAATCATTTGAAGTGTACAGTACAGTAGTGTTAATTATCTGCACATCGTTGTATAACAGATCTCTAGAACTTTCTCATCTTGAAAAATGAAACTCTATACTCACTGAACAGCAACTCCCCTTTCTCCTCCTCCCCCTAGGCCCTGGCAACTGCTACTCTACTTTCTGTTTCTTAGAACCTGACAATTTTAGATACCTCATATAAGTGGAATCATGCAGTATTTGTCTTTTTGTGACTGGCCTATATCACTTAATATAATGTCCTTAAGGTTCATCCACGTTTTAGCATTTGACAGGATTTCCTTCTTTTTTAAGGTTGAATAGTATTTCTTTTATGTATATACCACATTTTCTTTTCTTTCTTTTTTGTTTTTGAGGAAGATTGGCCCTGAGCTAACATCTGTCACCAATCTTCCTCTTTTTCTTTTCTCTTCTCAGAGCCCCAGTACATAGCTGTATATCCTAGTTTTAAGTCGTTCTAGTTATTCTATGTGGGATGCTGCCACCGCATGGCTTGAAGAGCAGTGTGTAGGTCTTTGCCCAGGATCCGAATCTGCAAATCCTGGGTTGCCGAAGTGGAGCACACGCACTTAATCACTCGGTCGTAGGGCCGGCCTCCCACATTTTCTTCATTCATTCATCTGTTGACGGACAATTATGTTGGTTCTGACTCTACGTTACTGTGAATAGTGCTGCAATGAACATAAGAGTGCTAATATTTCTTGCAGATCCTGTTTTCAATTCTTTTGGAAATATACTCAGAAGTGATATGACTGGATCACATGGCATTTCTATGTTTAGGTTTTTGAGAAACTTCCATACTGTTTTCCACAATGGCTGCACCATTTTACCTTCTCACCACCAGTGTTCTGATTTCTCTGCATCCTCACTGACATCTGTTATTTTCTGGTTTTTTGTTTGTGTTTTTTTGATAGTGACCACCCTGCTGGGTGTGAGGTGCTAGCTCATGGTGGTTTTGATTTGCATGTCCCTGATGATTAGAGACGCTGACAACCTTTGTGTGTGCTCGTTGGCCATGCTCTGCGATTTCTTTTTGCGTTCTTGTGCAGTGTCGTTATTTTAGATTGTCTGCAGGGAGTCTTCTCTTTGAGAGGAGGCTTGCACAAAGAAGGGTCAGAAAAGGTCAAATAAATGTAGGAAACATCATGTGTTTCAAACAGTACTGGATTGCTAGTCTTTTCTTTTGTCACTTTACCTCCTCCCTGCCATCCTACGTCACCCTCCCTGCTAATAAGGCCCAAGACGGGGAAGGACCAGAGGACTGCTCCAGAGGAAGAAAGGTTTGGGTTGTAGGGGAAGTCTGTTTGATTCTTTCCCAGAGAAATCCATTTTGCATGCACATTTCTCATGGCTCAGGCTCTCTGTCCGATAACACACGACTCCATGTAAAGTGTTTCCTATTCCATTAAAAGAAAAGACCCTCAAGCTCAAAAACAAACACATGCATAGATTCTGGGCTTGTGTTTGGCTGTAGAAAAATAGCCTTAACATGCTAATTCATAGGCAATGTTTCAAACAAACAAAGACCAATGAAAAATTTACTATGCCACTAATATGCTTTTAATAAAGTTGTTTGGGCAAAACTTCTTTGGCTTAGTATAATTCGTGAACATCTAATTTTTCATACGCAGGAACTCAGAATATGCTAATTCACAGTATGCAGTTCAGGACCGGAGATAACCAGAAGACTGTAGCGGCATCATTCCACCAGACTCAGCTTGGAAAATTTGCTTCTGAGTTTCTGTGGCCGAGCTAGCAGGCTCGTTCTATAAATTAGTGAGGAGTTGATAGGAACCAGAATGATTTCCATTAAAATCCTCAAGATTTGGGGGGGCTGGGGATAAGGAGGACAAAAAGAAGAAAAGCAGAGAATAAACATAGAAGAATTTGGCTCCACCAGGTAGCATCTCTGATCTGTACAATAGGCACAGTAATGCCTGCCTACTTCATGAAGGTGTGGTGAAGATTATAAGTGAATTTGAAAGCCCCCTTGAAGGTGAAATGCGTTATGTAAATATAAGGCATTTTATATCAAGAAAGAGAATAAATAGAGTTTTGTAGATAAAGCTTTCCATAACTTGATATTCGCCTATCTTTAGGAAGTGTCTAAAGAGAACCTTTTTAAGAGGGATAAACCTGTAATCAATAACCCGGTTCTCTCAGGTGAGGAGGGAAATGGCCCATGCCTTTCAATGGGGCATGAGGTGAAATACGGCAATAAAAGGAGCCTTAATTCCACGAAGAAGAAAGGCACAGGAGTGCCCCACACTCTGGTCTGCATTTTAACAGAGAAAAACATCCCCAGGACTTCGACTGGCTGGGTCTTCTATGTCACAGACTTCGCAAGTTGTTGCAACGGTCAAATTAGTTAACAAAGCAGCCAAACTAGTTGTCTGTTTGAATTGACTAATTGTATTGTTTTGATTTATATTTTGGGTCAAGTTGACCACCTGAATGGATAAATTATAGACATGGCTAATGTATGGGAAGAGCCACTGAGAGTTGGGCTAAGTGCTGTGGGTGATTTCCTTTCTGTGAATATGATGTGTAAATATTCACAGAAGGGAGGGGCCAGTTCCTTGGCACAGCCGTTAAGTTCGCAGGTTCCGTCTGGTTCGGATCCCAAGTTTGGACCTATGCACCCCTTGGCAAGCCATGCTGTGGCAGGCGTCCCACATATAAAGGAGAGGAAGATGGGCACGGATGTTAGCTCAGGGCCAGTCTTCCTCAGCAAAAAAGAGGAGGATTGGCAGCAGACATTAGCTCAGGGCTAATCTTCCTCAAAGAAAAAAAACACACACACAGAAAAGAAATTAAATATTAAATTGAGAAGTAAGGGGAAAGCAGATTTAACGCACACGTTCCTGTCCTAGGCATCAAACTTTGGTTCACAGTGGCTTTAATTTCAAGACTATGCAAGAATCCAGAACCAGTAGTTTATTTACTCAGGATTTTAATTTTGAAAAAAAATTAAAACAGAAAGATACTAAGTGGCATTACAACTCAACATAAACTTTTAATATACACCCTCTGTGCAAGTAGACTTCTCCGGATTCCTGTTCACACACTTGTTGCCAATTCTCAGAACACTCTTGGATAATTCAACTGCCTTTTGTAATACAAAGCCCAAATTACCCTTACATACAGCCACTTTTCTGCTTGGTTGTCACAGATCTCAGTTCATATCATGGCCTCGCCTGCGTGACTGGGCAAGCTAATTAATCTCACTGTGCTTCATTTTATTCAGTATAAAACTGGGCATTATTATTCCTACATCATAGAGATTCTATAAAGATGAAGCGCATACAGATCTTAGCATAGTTCCTTGCTAAAATGTGCTTTAAAATGCAGCAAGTACCACCAGCAGGGTTGCTGCTTAGAGATGGGTCTTTTCAGAGCTTTGGCTTCACCAGATGGTAAAAGACCATGACTTTGGCCGTTAAGCTCAACATGGCTTTCCCCATTTAGCTCTTCAGCCATCTCCCACCACCCGACAGCTCACTTCCCAGTCCCCAGCCACACTGGAGTACATGAAGATCTTTCCTGGGCTGACATCTTTGCATTGGTTTTGCCCTGCCTGGAAATCTCTGTCCCCAGGTCTGTACTTGGCTGTCTCCTTCCTGAGATCACAGCTCAAGTTTCACTGGGGAGGCTCTCCTGGACCATGAATGTAAGGGAGAGTCTCCTCCTTAGTCACTATTCCATTCCTGTTTGAGTTCCTTCCTGGCACCTCCCACTTTCTAAAGTCATCTCGTTTATTAGCTCCTTGTGTGTTGTCTGTCTCTCCACTGCTAGGATGTAAGTGGTCTGAGAGCAGGAATCTCGTTGTCTTGCTCTGGCACCCAGAATTGTGGCGGGGATATGATTAATTTCTCATTACGTATCTTTTGTAAGAATGAATAACTATTATTGCCTAGGCCAATTTTTTCTTTCATTAAAAAGATTCACGGACGCCTGTTCTTATGGAAGAGCAGACGACTTTATTCAGGGTAATTATTCTTCCATTTGCCTTGAATCCAGTTTGATAGTCTTCTTTCTGTTTCTCTCCAAACTCGAGCTCTCACAGGGTAAGATTTCCATTTTCTTGCTCTGCTTTATGTTTCAACGTGTGCAAGAGCATGAGCCCTCTAAGCAGGCTACCAAGGCAGGCCTCTATCCTCCTGGCTTTGCTGTGTGGCCCATTTATGAGCTGACAGTGTATGTTTGGCCACATATTTATATCAGCAAATAAACTGTGCCTGTGGAGTGGAAATGTATCTGCACTAAATGAATTGTGAATATATATTTGAATAGACAAATGTGTGTCTAGATCTTTCTAGCTCTCAAGACATGAAACAACACTCCATGTCTAATTGCCTCTATTTTACAAGTTGGTGTTTCAAAAATCAATGTCATTTTTCATATTCATGCTCATGTTTTGACTATATCTCAGCCCGTTTATCGAAAGAGCAAATTAAAATAAATATTGTTGTTACCTGATAGAACTGTCTGTGGTTTTATTATTATTTTTTTCCAAAGCCATTTGGATGTTTTCCTTTCCCATGGAATTGTTCTCAGTTTATTTCCAAACAATATTTGTTATAGTCTGGCTTCGTAGATGGAATTATCCTAAAGTTCCAAACCAACAAAGTGATAATGTGAGCTAAATTATAATATTGCCTACAGTGAAATGTTGCATTCATGGCAACTATATTTATATGGTTTCCTTTATTTAAAAGAGCGTTCTTGAAATAAGAAATGTAGTAGTATGAACCATAGTTAACAGTAGTAAAGAATGAATAATTTCCAACTGGTGGTTTTGGACAACCAGTGATTGGCACCTTGAGCAGGTTTAGCACAGAGTCAGAGTTTAATAAATATTTTTTAAATGAATCTTTAGCATGTTATATAATATTTAGCATTCCTGAGAGCATGGGAACTTTCAGAAATATAAAAATCAATGCAATTTGCTGAATTTGGAAATTGTTAGTCCTTTTACATATTATCTCATTTTTCTGACCTCATTTATAAAGTATTGACATCAGTTCTCAAGCCACTAAATTTTGCCTAAGAGAGAAAAACAAAACAAAATAAGAGAGATGTAGTATTTTCCTTACACATTTGCAAAGCTCTAAAGAAGTACTGAAAATTCATGATTCCAAATGCCAAGCATACTTGAATGAGTGATGCTGATTTAATTTATGGTTGCTTTTCTTTTCTTTCTTTTTTTTTTTTAATAAATATTGCAGTTTTTAAAAAGGCCTCAAACAAAAAAATTCAAAAGCTCTGAAATTTCGACTATGACAATTATTAAGAAAATGCAGAAAGGGCACTGGTAGATTTTTTTAAAACTATTTTAATACAAGATTAATAGCAATTTTCTATCCAAATCAGAAATGAAAAATCTTAACCCAATAATATTTATTTGACAGTCACATAAAATTTTAGGATTGATGGTGCACACATTTGTCCTGCATATATATTATGCATATGCACACAGAAACCTCACTATTATGCCATCTTTAGGTGTCTTTTCATGGAAGTACCTCATTACAGGGCAATGTCAAAGATTCCAGTAACTATTCAACTTCGAATGAGGTTCAAATGGCCCCATGCTAGGCTGAGTCCTGTGCTGTAGCAAACCATGATATAGCAAGGCTCCAGAATGCATACAAATCAATACTCTATTTCTATAACTTGGCCTAAAACTAAACACTGGCTAATGTCTTCACCACGGAGGAACACATTGCAAATTTCTAAGTTATGATTTTCTTTACTCTTCTGTTGGCAAAGCTAAACTGCCCCTCTCCCCGTTAAGTTAAAAGTCAAGTCTGTTAGTGACTGTAAGTGAATGAAAATGAATTTGAATTTCCGCAAGTTTTGGATAAGTCAAAACTTGCATTTGCTAACACTTCCACCTTTAATCAAACGTGATAATTAGCCTTGCAAAGAGAAGTAATAAAAGAATCACAACTTAGGAATTTACAAAGTTTTTATTTCTCCTTGGTGACTTTAGTTGGTGTTCAGTGTGTAGCCAAAACTTGCATGTAATGGCCAAAGAATTAAAGTAGGCTAATGTCTGCAGCAGGGAATATAAATTAAATATCAGCGTTCTGAGTCCAATAATATTTTCAATATGTTTGATTTATAGAATGTTACTTTTATAATTACTACTGCTTGTCAATGAATAATAGTGTTTTTCAGTGTAGACAAAGAGTATTTTCTATCCCTTACATTTCAAGCAGGTAATACAAGTTCCTTATCTGGGTAAGTCACTGCAAGGGAGTCAGATTGTAGTACTAAGGTTGTTCTACAATGGCTATAATTGAAGTGCATGACTTGACCTTCGCTAAAATGACCGAAGGATGTCATGGGGTCCTTCAATACAGAACCATAAGCAGGGCTAATTTGTAAATTTGCAAGTCATTCTTCTCTGCTAAAGACTTTAGCCTCTGTTTAGCTTTTGTTATAACATATACAAAGTATAATATACACCAATTACAGACGTGTATTTCTGTTAGAAAAATACATATTATAACTAAAGAACATGTAAATAGAGGCACTTCAATAAGCTAAGTGTTTGCAGTTATGAGCATCACCCAACAATTTCTAGTGTCTGATTTCAGTGAGCCCAATTCCTCTCTACTCATAACAGAGGTTACAATGTGATTACAGAACTTAGGGGACATCAAAGCAAATGAGGTCAGGTCAGGAAAAATAATGGAGCATCATTGAATCCCCTATCAATATGCTGAAACAAGAGAAATTAATTTGGCATGGAGGGGATTCCAAAATACTTACTGAAATGGGGTAACTAGACTAACATGATTCCTTTAGAGCAGAAAAAAATTCTCTTGTTAAATTAGCCTGAAAATTATACAACATAGTAGGATGATGATAAAAACCAGGAAGTACAATTTGAATAATATTCTGACCACATCCATGCAGGTAACTAATATTGTGGCATCATTAACATAGTCATTTCAGCTCTCTGCCTGGCTCATATGGATCACTATATTTCACCAACATGAATAATATTGAAAATTAAGGTGTTGAAATAAATGAAGCAGGCGTTTATATATTATCTGTGTGTTTAGTGGGTACAGAACGTGGGTTCACATTCATTAATATAAGGTGTATTCATATACATGCACAAAACCTTTTGGGGGTGAAAGCACAGGGAAAACAAGGCATTCTGATCTATTTCATAGAAGACAATGCAGAAATAGCTAAAAAGAAGAAAGATTTGGAGTATGAAGCCATAAAAACAAGTTATTACTCAAATATTCTGGAAAATCAAAGTTGATTTAATTTGTATTGCACCATAATTACTGGAGAAAGACAATACTGATTTCTGAACACACAATGAAATGAGCAACATAATGATTGGTCTTCTCAGAGATGTTTTATGTGTGATTGGTGGTAGGAAGCCAAAGTTTGGCAGTGAAATGGATGGTTTTCTAGAAGTATGTAATGCTGAATTAGATTAAGTGTTAACTTCATAAAGATTTAAATGAAAAGATGCCACAAAGTCTCTCAGAATCCTACATTTCATATTTCGTTAGGCATAAAATAGCAGTAGATGCTTCTAAATACTTTCAGTTTTGCAAAAGTGCTCAAATATACTTAATACTAGTGTGCCGCATGTGTTCTACTTAAATGTGATGACTAATCAATAACTAATTATAATTTTGATGAGAGTGGAGATTGAAAAATACCATTACTGTCAATGGGTTAATTAAAACATGACTGGCCTACAATGGTGTCCTGAAACATTACTTTTCCCAACCCCAGATACATCATAAAAACCAAGAAACACATGGGTAGCCAACTCTGTTCATAAAGCCCCAGTTTGGTTTATTTTACTTCTCTCTCTTAGGGGGAGCATAAGGCCTGGCTCTGGCCCTCCTGGCAGATCAGTTAGGCTGTGGCTCTAGACTGGCCTCTTGAGTTAGGATATTTATCCACGTGCCAAGCAGGAACCCTAGGCTGAAGGCGGTATACATGAAAGCAATGGTTTTTGTATGAAAACACATTCTTTACGCATACAGTTTCCACGACCAGTGAAGTCCTGCACACCCATGGCTCTCCCCATGAGCTCGGTACAGTCTGGAGCACCCAGGACAAAGCACACTCATGCAAAAAGGGTGTGCCCTGGAAACTTTTAATAAATGGACAGTTAGATACGTAAAAAGTTCTCTTTCTTGATTCTTGGTGCTCACAGATCATTGAGGAATCCCTTCTCTGAGCAGCACAAAACAAGAAGAGCTGGTTGACAAAACATTTTCGTTACAAAGGTGTGTCAACCCTGAGCTTGGAATTAAGAAGTTAAAATCTGTGATTTATATATATATAGATATAAAAATAGATGATCATACTAAGACTAAAAAAGTGAAAGAAATCTCCATGTCAATACTATATATATATATTTTCTGTCTTGACTTTTTTTGTTGTGAGTTATTTTGTAAGAGAATGCCCTTGTGGTACAGAAACCAATGGACACAAAGCAAATAGTTAAAAATGAAAACTCACTTATGGATCTAATTGCTTATCAGTTCATTAAAAGAACTCTTCTTCTGGGAAGGTAAAGAGCACAGAGGCAGAAACATCTAATTAATGTCAAACCTGTGGCTAAAGCAAAGTGATTCTATCATTGAGGATTATTTTCAATTCAGACCCTGGAGGAGGATGAATTGATGGGCGTGTCCACTAGTAACTGAAGATGAAGGGGAAATCTGTGCCAATTGGATGCAGTGGATAGACACTAAGAGAATTAAGAGAAATGGTGCCAGTACTAAAATTGAAATTGGGGAGGGTGAGAGAGAGGTGCTGAGTCATAGTAATTTTTGCTCTCGTATTAAAGATGGAATTAGAAATTTAATATCAGTACCTCCAAATCAGTTTGGTTTTGTGTAGTTAGAGTGAAGACAATACCTTCAAGACAACAGTATATTTTCACTACATTAAAACAACTTCGAACTTTCTCCCTGTAAGCATTTTGTAAACTTGATTTGTCACAGAAAAGCTTACACTGGGAGCTGGCCGGCAATGTTGAACTTATGGCGTTAAAACTCTTATTTTTCTCTCGTTTGCTCTTTTGTTGAAATGCAATTGTCTTGGGGTTTAGATTGACCTTACAAGGAAAATTATTTTCTTTCTACCTTTTTTTTAAAATGGGGAAAAAAAAAAAAACTCACAACGTGAGATTCCTTTACTTCTGCAGCATAAAAGCAAATGAAGGTAAGAAAATCTCCTGGTACGAAAGATTTGAGTAAGAATTCTCTAGAATAAACAAGGTCCCCACAGATAGCTGAAAGAAAGAGGAAGCAGTCCTGTCTGGCACCCGGTACTCTTTGGGAAAACAAAAAGGAGGCAGAGTGCAGTACTGCTCTCTTCTCATAGAAAACGGTCAGTTTTTGTGGCATGGTCCATTGTCCAAGAGTGCAGGGAAAGAAGTGAGTTGGCCATTCAGATAGCTAAAATGCAGTTTCATCTGACCAAAAACCCAGGATTATCTGCACAGTCTCTGTAGTGCCAGGACGATGCAGACGAGAGACCCTGAGAGCAGGGAGTGGCCGAGCTGGGCTGCAGAAGAGTCTACTTCTCTCCTGTCGGGATCAACTGCAGGGGCCTCTGTGGTGACAAACTCGAACTCCGTGGGACACACATCATCCATGCACCCACTGCCACTCCCTGAGCCGCTGGATTCATCACCTGGTATGGGCAGATTGAAAAATAGAGTTAGATCACAACAGGAAAGAGTGGGGACACATGACAGATTTGGTCATGGTGGCTGAAGGGTTTTGTTTACTAAACATTTGCTTTTGCATCTCCATGTGAATTGCATTCCTTTGAAGTCCCAAACCACTACCCCCAGCATTCTCCTTTGTCTTTAGCTGAAGATGGTATTTAAGGTGGTGGCTTCAGCCATTTTGGTGAATTACATGGTTTTCCTGGGTTTCTCCCATGTATACCTGTTATTAAACTTTGTTTGAGTTTTCTCCTGTTATTCTGTCTTATGTCAATTTAATTCTTAGACCAACCAGAAGAACCTAGAAGTGTAGAGGAATATTTCTTCCTCCCCTACACCTTGCTGAGACTGCTTCCTCACCTGGAAAAATGAGAATAATCATATCTATTTCACAGAATTGTTATGGGGTATAAGTGAGAAAATGTTCCTGTGAGGACTCAGGAAATTGGTTATGACATTTGCTATTTCCCCTACTTGTTCAATGATTCCATCCAATAGGCCTAAACTCCTCCCTGCTGGCCTAAAATGGTAAAGCCCTGATTGAGCTGCTCCTGAAAGACTGGCGCCATCTTGGCTGCTCAATGCTACTTAAGTAAAGCCAAGGTAAGGTAGGGACTCTTCTAGTGTCCCCAGAATGAGAAAGGCACAACTCAGCACAATTCTTTTTTTTTTAATGGGACATCTAAATACCAGATAAGATATTTGAATACATGATACCAGGTTCTTAACATTTTCTCTGATTTATCTTTAGTGGCCTTTACAAGGGGTAAAATGACCATTAAGTAAATTCAGAGATAGCGGAATTGCTCAGGGAATTGTTCTAAACACTGGCATTATGAACAAGAAGTAACATAACCTTTACAAAGATACTATTAAAGCAATTTAGAATATTAAAAATGTGGTAAGCAAATAATGACAGGAGATTCCAGCTGAGAAAAATAATGGCCCCATCACTTTCTGAAAGGGAATCACAAATGCAGTTATTTAAGGGGCGATTTTAAAAAATGTCAAAAGCAATAAGGGTGATGATGGCTAGAAGATGTAATAATGGTTTGTAGGACAGACATTATCCTAAAAGGCCAAATTTCGTGTTTGGGTTACGGCTAAGTGGTACTCTCCAATGTTGCTGCAAGAACTCTTTTCAAAGACATTCCCTAAGCTTTGCAGATTGACATGATGACCCCTTTAGGTCAGAGAGGAGAGAGAAGCATGGCCAACATCAACTAACTCTCATGCATCTTGAATTATGTATTCCAGCAGTCATTCTCCAGATAATAAAGCATTTTAATAGATAGGGAACCAGAATGGGTAAATTGAGAGGAGTGAGGCTAAGGAATGAGCAAGGGAAAAGCAGGAAAGGCTAAAACGTGTGTAAAGTTCTCTTCTGAAGAGGGAAGAAGAGGTTTAGTAAAGAGGAAGAGAAATAATGGAAGGATTCTGAGAAATTTTACAGCAATGAAGTCTATTGGGTTGGAATTATCTTGCATTTAGAAAATTAATTTTTGAGTTATTTAAAATGGAGTGAAGCACTGAAAGTTTTCTGCAGGGGACAACTCAGTAGGATGACAGCTTAGACTTAGATGACTTAATGTTTTCCACCTGTAACTTGTTTCTTTCTGTCTCATTAATTCGAGCACACAAGCATCATCTTTTGCTTCATTGACCAAATTACAGAATCACTGGCAATTCCACCTCTTACGTTCGAGAAATCTTTTCCTGAGAACTCTCTCTATGAGGGTACATACTTTTAAAAAAGCAAAAAATCCCCAACAAAACAAAAACCAAAAAAATTTGTCTTAATACTTATGCATCTTGAAATCCTTTACACAAAACATATACAGGTAGTTTCATGTCAATATTCTCTTAGTAGTCTTTTAAATCACTTCTGATGCTTTTGCGATGTTTAATAAAATATGCATGTGTAATACTGCATCAGCATTTTACTATATCTCTCAATATTTCAGATGCAAATGTCAACGGTTGGGGTATGTGCATGACTCATAGAGAATGAATGCAGTTGAATCCATAGCATGACAGGTATTATATTAGCTCCTTTACATATGGCCTCAAATAAAGCTCCCCAATAGCCCCTTAGGCGAGGATGCTTCCCATTCTGTAGAAGAGGAACTTGAGACTTAAGAAGTAATTTGTTGAAGACCTCAGTTCCTACGTGATAAAACAGGGATTCCGGCCCAGCCTTGTCCGAGTGAGCAATTTTCAGAACATTCTTCTTTTGGTGGTTGGGAGGAGGGACAGGAGTTTGGAGCAAAGACATAAATGCTGACAGGGAAAGGAGAAAGTGAAAACATTACTTTGTTGCTTTATCATTAATGACTCAACTGGCAGATGAAACTCAATTTCAGCTTTGGTACAGGTGAACGTCATCTGCTGAAACTCTTCCTGAAGACCGGCTATGATTTTAGTAGTATCCTAAGTCTTGTGGATCAGAGTTCTCTCTCCAAAGGACTATAAACAGCTTTGCAGATTGGGTAAGCATGACACAAGAGTAAAGGTGTGTACTGCTCTTGAAGAAAATGATAGTGTGAACTTCTTTAACCATTTCTCACTCTGGAGAGTACTGGTAAAGACTTTCTTACTCGTGTCCTGGAAGTTGACGTCATTGCCATTGTACGCATTCTTTAGTTTGTTGGTCATCACACGGAGAGCCATGATCTGCTGCCTGATGAACGTGTCGGGCCGCGTGATATCCACATCCACCTCAGGATTGTTGATCTGGTTGGTCAGCCCATCATTCATGATCTCAGGCAGGTATCTGCAGGGCAGAGAGGCAGAGAACAGATTAGGGTGAGGCAGGAGGGCCCTCGAGACCAGAATCCACCATGCTGTCTCTAACAGTGAGCCAAAACATAGGCAAAAACGGGGCTCAATTCCTGGAAAAAACACCGAACAGTAGACATAAGTAACACATTTTCTCAGAGGGAGATACGGCTAAAATGGCTTTAGACAAGTTTTTTAAACGGCACTGAATTCTTAGGTAGACTTGCCTACAAATGAATGTTCAACTGGGGACTTACAGGAAGTGTTACTTAAAATTAACTACTCCTTCTTCCTCCATCTCAAATGTTAGATGCGACATCAAAGAGTTGATAGCTTCCTCAGCTCTCCTGTCAATCTTGTTGGTAAGAGCTGAAGTTGTAAATTATGTATGATATTAGGGCATTTTCTTGTATGAGGATGCTCTTTCTCAACTAAGGAGGGTCTATGTCAGATTTTAATCAGTAGAAATTTTTGGATATAAAAGACCATCTTTGGAAAGTTCGAGGAGTAACCAGTGAGTACTGGCCTGTTTGAGGTGTCTGTTAGGGTTTTTATTTTGGAATAGAATCTTGGGTCTAATTCAATATTGGGTAAAACAGAAGAGTAAAATATAATAGTTCTTTAATTCTCTCATTTGTGCTAAAACGTCAAAATTGTCAGTCCTTCAACGTCAACTGCCTGAGCTGCCCAGGTATATTTATACCAATGAAGACTAAAGATCTCAGACATCAATTTTCAGTCCTGCTGCTCTTCTTCTCATAAAGCTTCTTGCACCTGCCTCTTCTTCCCATCTGCTGTGTCCCTTGTTAGAGAGCAGAGGGCTACAGCAGCCTCGAACTGACTTCCCTGTCCTCCTTTTTCTTTTCTGGTGCATCCTGAACGTGCTGTCTGCTTAATCGTCTTCAGATATTGCTTTCATCATGTTACTGTTCTGTTTAAGAACTTTTGATGACAGTAGCTAACGACCACTGGGCACTTACTGTCAGGCACTGTGCCAAGCACATTACACGCATTTTTAAATTCAGTCCTGCACCAAATCTAGGACGTAGGTACTATTTTATCCCCATTTTGTAAAATAGAAAACTGAGGCTTAGTGAGGATAAGGAACTACAAAATCACAGAGCTAATGGATGGTAAAGCCGTGATTTGAGCCCAGTAGCCTAGCTTTAGCACCCACGTTCCCAAACACTGTACCATACTGCCTGGTTGACAATTAACTACAGTTCACACTTTGTAGCTCATAATCAAAGCCCATGTCCATCTTGTCTCTGCGTTCTTATGCTGCATTATTCCCTTCAAGGGATCCTCCTTGCCTGATGGAATCTACTCCCTGCATATCTCTGGTTCTTGCCTGTCCCACAGGTTTTCCTTGTCTGCAGTGCACTTTTCCATTTAAATCTCAAAGATTCTTAAAGACCCAGGTCAATTCACACTTTCTCCTTAAGATATTTCCCAGCTTTGAGGGATCTGCCCATTGCTTCCTAGGGCTACCGGGTTGGGCTGGGCAGGTGGTACAGTACACAGAGTCACCTGCCAAGGGAGTGAGTGAGGGCTGAAATCCAGCCCGGGTTCTGTGCCCATGGAGCTATGCACTTGCGCAGCACCATTTGACCAAAAGGGCTGCTTTTTTCTTTTCTTTTTGGGAATTTTTTTATTTTAGAAAATTTCAATATATACCAAAGTAGAGACAATAGTATTAGGAATCCTCGTGGACGCATGTGGATGCCTTTTTCTAATTCCTGCAAACGTGCTATATTTGTCTGTGTCCTGGTAAGATACAGATGGCACACTCAAAAGGGGGTAAGAAAGAGAGTTTAAAGAAAAGCCTATTACAAAGGTGTGGACAGGGTGAAAGGAAACCAGTGCAGAGCGGTGAAGAAACCAGGAGCTGGCAAGAGCAGAAGGGCCAGAGGGAAGGAGCTGTTACCAGAATGCACAGGAAGTGAAATCACAGACAGGGGCCAAATGACACAGCAGCTGCCAAACCCAGGACTGGTAGGGAGGGAGCTGAGGGAATGATACTCCGACTTCTCTAGTCCCTCCTTCTGACCTCCAGCTGCTGCCTCTCATTGGCTGAACCCAACTGGAAGCCAGTGGGCAAGGGGACCCAGGTGATGCAGTTTGTGGAGGTTCCTTCAGGGCACCGCTCCAGGGAAGGGATGAAGAGGGATCTCAAGAGGAATCAGAACATCCAGCACAGGCACCCAACAGGCTGGTGGCAGCCCTGCGAATTGCTATTATTATCATTCTTCTACTGCCTCTACTATTGTTGCTTAAAAGCTCAAAAAACTTCCTTTCTTCTATTTTGTTATTCTTATTTACATAGTCTTGTACAATATACTTATGCTTAAAACTTTCTTCCTTCCTGCAGGTCATTTTCCCAGTTCTGGAAACCAAAAGCTCTATCCATCAGCTTCCAAAAGAAGAAACAGAAACACACAGGGAAACTTTCATATTTTAAGCCTCTTCTCAGGTATTGAAATCTTATGTGTGATGTATTGGTGTATGAATTGGTTTACCCATTTTAAATCAGAGGTGCCCTGAATGAGCTCCATGTCATCATCAATATCTTGAAGAAAATCACCTTCACAATCCTCACTACATAATGAATAATGAAACACACAGAGTGCCTTGCAAATTCTTTTCCATAAAGTTTCACAGTATCTATGGCCCTGAAAAAATATCCTAACTGAAATAAAAAAAAGTCATAGAACCATATCTCTTTATTTTTGCAGCAAAGCATAACTTCTATGCTGTCTTTTAATATATCTGGTATATCAATAAATTCTTGTTAGATTCAGAGAGAGTTTCCTGATATAACTTCTAAAATATGACATTGGGTTGACTATTATTGACATTCAATTACATGTACTAGGTTCCACGAGCTCTACATAATTATTAAAGCCCATTGGAATAAACAGTAGCAAGGGCAGGCCAGGCTTTGCTGACACAGGAGTTAGAGGTGCCGAAAGGTGACCGTCACTTCTGGTGTTGCGCCATCCACGTTTTAGACAATGATTCCTGCAGCTGCGCCTATGCTGAGTCAGAGCAGGGCTTTGTTCCTTTCAGATGCTGTGTGCACTGCACTGCTAGCCGAGACTCATTTATCAGAAGCTGACTGCGATAGCTTACATGGGAATGCTGCCCCTGGGAGTCTGAGCATCCAGAAACAATAAGAGACTGCCAGATAAACCCAGCTTTAACTGTGCCTACTGATGCTCAGCCACTTACAATAAAAACAAGTGACAATGCACCCATGTCTTCAAGAACCTTTTCTACTTTTGCTGTATTTAAAGGGTAACTTTAGAGACAATGTGGAAACTTAAACTGAAAATACAGTTGAAAAAGAAATGGCCATTCTGTCGCTCCAGAGGTACATCCTGAGGCCAAATCTAGGGACGTCCAGAGTGCAGCCCAAAGGATCTATGGAAGCCCAGTTCAGCACCATGACTCCTGAGCCCATTTATTTGCTGCCTCTTTACATATCACTCATATCCTGCAAGAATGGATGCATCTTTGAGCCCCTATTCTTCCCTTTATTAGATTTTGCACCAGCTCTTTGGCATGCCAGCATTCTACTTTGACACCATTACAGTTCCGGGAGACATGGAAAGGAAGGAGAATCTTGCGGCAGACAGACCAGGTTCCAAGGCTGGATGCACATTTACCCCAGTCAGGGAGAACCCAGAAATGGGGACAAATTGGAGGGGTGTCATTATTTGCCAATGCTTCCTGCTGGGGTGTGGTAAGTGGGTGGCATCCACGAACAGTCAAGCATAGCTTCTCCATTTTGGTTACCTTCTATTTTGCAAGAGCATTAGGAACTAAATCTTCAGCAGCTTTGCAGAATTACTTTTCTTCACATGATGGTCTGAATGTTTGTGTTACCCCTGAATTCATATGTTGAAAACCCAATGCCCAAGGTGATGGTATTAGGGGGTGCGGTCTTTGGGAGGTGATTAGGATTAGTGCTTTTATAAAAGAGGCCTCAGGAGCTTCCTAGTCCCTCTGCCATGTAAAGATACAAGGAGAAGTCTGCAACCCAGAAGAGGCCCTCAGTCGATCATGCTGGCACCTGATCTTGGACTTCCAGCCTCCAGAACTGTGAGAAATAAATTTGTACTGTTTATAAGCTACTCAGTTTGTGGTATTTTGGTTAGAACAGCCCAAACACAGTAAGACAACATCTAATTTTGTATTTTTGATGTAGGCTTCGTTGATTACATCTAAACAATATAGCTGATTAGGGTGGAAGAGTCTCATAGGAACTTAGGAGGGACTGATACAGTTAGTCTTGTGGGGGCAGGCTCTGTGCCAGGACCCCCACTGGCAGAGCTGACAGCCTCTGTCACCTGAGAGACCTCAAACCTGAGAGACAAAGACTTGTCCCCACAGCAGTTTCCCACTGGCCAGCCACATGCCTGTCATGGCCACCATTCAAAATCCCTCCTTTCAGCTGAGCCAATGCTTCCAGAAGGTCCCTGTTGATATAGGAACGTGCCTGCTGGGAGGAGAGGCATGTTAACTCATCAGTAGTCAGTATTTCTTATCACCACGTTAATGCTGGAAGTTGTTCTGAGGTAAGGAACTGTGTAGTGAGAGGAAGGGACAAACAGCCCTCAAGATTTAATGGGATTTGAAGCTAGTGCAAGTCTGAGGAACGAGGTGCTCAGAAAGAGGGTCACCCTGTGGTGCCCAGCAGAGTTGGCAAGAGTCCAGGTGGAAGTAGGGGCAGGAACAGGGAGAGATGGGTGTCTAGGTACTGGCCTGGGTTTGTTTTCAGATGCCTGACACTTCCTCCCACTGCTCCTGCCTCAAGGCACACTTGGAAGATGGTGGGGGGTGGGGAAGCAGATTCAATCCTGCTTGTTGCCACAAATGGGCTCCATTCAACACATGTCTCCACAGCAATTTCTAATTCTCAATAAGCTACATATATTCATCTTCAGTGAGTTTAAGGGTTTACCTAATCTGAGTAGATATAATACTAATATAGGTCCAAAATTCCTTATCTGCAGTTACAAAATTCAAAAATCTTCAAGGATTTTTCCTGCAATCCATTCATTAGCAAAACTTGATCTTATCCCTACTTATCCCAGTTAGTGTGAATAGTGCTACATTTTGCTGTGGAAATTTAACGTGTTTGATTGTGGGTTGCAGCCTCAGACCCCACTGGGAGTATTACATTATACACAGTATACGCACTGTGATGACTTTCTAAAATCTAAAAAATTCAGAATTCTGAAACACTGATGGTCCCAAGGATCTCAAACAAGGGATTGTGACCCTGTGGCACCCCTAACCTCTTTCAGAAGCTTTCTTAAAACTCTAAGTTTTAAACTTCGCACCCATTAGGATGGCTATTATTTGAAAAACAAACAGAAAACAGAAAATAATAAGTGTTAGTGAGAATGTGGAGTGGAGTGTAAGTGCCTGACATTAAGTTTTTGATTGTTGAGGCATCCATTGCAAAGACATCCATCTTCAGTTAACATACTGCCAGCTGTATGACACAGCTACTAGCAAAACAACCAGATAAGGAAGCAGACCGCCTCCACCCAGGAAGGTCCCTTTTCAGAAAGCCCTGGGCAACCTAGATAACTGACTGCTTGAGTGACCCCACTTCTCCCTTCTCTTACCCTAATTCTCACTCTTGTGCTTCAAGTTAGCCAATAAAGATCAAACCCTTGAAACCCTAGGCACCCCACCCTCGGGCCCTAGTAAAGGCAGAGCCCCAGGACTGCTCTCTCTCTCTCTTACTATCTACCTGAGACCTAGCTGTAAGGCCCTCAGGGAGCCACGTACACTCCAGGACCTTTGAGTAATAAATCTTGTTCCTCAAAGTTCCCTGATGGATTCTTGCTGAAGCGCATTCTGCAATCCTTATAGGAACCGCAAGAGTGGACCCAGCCTTAAGTAGGGGCCCTGGTGTGGGAAATGTCTGTGAAGCTCACTATGAGTGATGTGTGCCCAGGTGAGTGACACGGGCATTCCTAACTGAGGGCAATGCCATCGATAGACTTGGGAACTACGAATCATGGCAAAATGGGAAATCCCGTGCATCGCTAGAGGGAATGCAACGTGGTACAGCACTAGGGAAAACAGTATGGCAGTTCTTCCAAAAATTAATCACAGAATTACCATATGACTCAGCAATTCCGCTTCTGGGTATATATCCAAAAGAACTGGAGGCAAGGACTTGAACAGATATTCGTAGGCTTCTCTTCATAGTAGCCTTATTACAACAGCCATAAGGCAGGAGCAACCCAAGCGCCCATTGAAGGTTGAATGGATAAACACAATGTGGTATCTACATACACCACATTGGACATTATTCAGCTTTAAACAGGAAGGAGATTCTGACCCATGCTACAGTGTGGATGAACCTTAAAGACATCATGTTTAGTGAAATAAGCTGGTCATAAAAGGACAAATATTGTATAAATCCACCTATATAAGGTACCTAAAGTAGTCAAATTCATACAGAAAGTAGAATGGTGGTTGCCAGGCTAGAAGGAGGGAGGAGTGGAGAATTAGTATTTAATAGGTGCAGAGATTCAGTTTGGGAAGATAAAAAAGTTCTGTAAATGGATGGTGGTGATGGTATACAATAATTTGAATGTACTTATGCCACTGAACTGTACATTTAAAAATGGTTAAAATGGTAAATTTTATGTATATTTTACCACAATTTTTAAAAAAATCTAAGTTTTAAGTATAATTTTTCTTAAGTTCTTAATACACTAGACCGCTTTTTTCCCTTTCCATTTTTCCTGACTGGAAAGTGGATTTACTCAAAGCATACTGTGATGTTACGCTTTAAGTGGATTTACAAATTCTTGAAGACTGCTAAGCTGGAGTTGTCTGTGGCATTAGGTGCTTCAGTGAAATGTGACACTGAGATATGGGCAAAGGCCCAGAGATGGACCCAGGGTACCTGAGATCTCTATGAGACTCAGCAGTGTGATCATGAGCAAGTTATTTAGCTACTTTATATAATTACACACAATTATTCTTATATTTATAGGAATAACACATTTATTTCATGAGCTGCCATATTGAGCTAAGATACATGAAAATGCTTGAAAATATAACACACTATGCAATTCTAGTGTATTCTTATGAAAATTAAGTTGTTAACACAGCTCCCTCAAGTGCCAAACTTGTTTCTTAGGAGTGGCTGACAGCAGCAGAGTTTGGAGTTTTAAAGTCTGAATTCATGTACCGAAGAATGATTTGTTGTGGCTTTCCTTGAGCTGGAGGATGTATGGTGTGAAAAGGTTTGGGAACTCTTGGAGGACACAGAACTCAGTGGTTGCAGCACTGAGCAGAAGCTAAATTCTCTGACTTGGCCTCTTAATCCATTGGCAGGAGCTCCCCCACCCACCCTTTTTTGGTAGAACTGGAGTCAGCCAACTACAGCATGAATAGGAAAGAAGACCCACGGGTCAGTTCTCAGGGCTGCCGGACTGTCGGCAGCAACACGTTCCCTTCCTCTTTTTTGTAGCCACATTTTAAAGCACTTGCAGGAGACGCATGCAGCGTCCCTCTCCCCCAGGACAGTCAATCTTCATGGGGTCTTCCCTCCCAAGGATACTGCAGAAGGGAAGCGGGCATTCAGCAATGCCAGGTTTGACAATTGCCAGTTGTCTTCCAGACTTCCCACCTTCCCAAGTTGGTTGCCTGGCTGGGTATACATCAAATATTTCACAGTTCTTTAAAATGCAGCTTGAGTGCTTTAGGACACATTTCACAATCAGACTAAAACAACATTGTCCTGCCAGATCTGCCAAGTCACTATCTTTGACAGATTTCTCATCACCGTGCATCATTTCATTCCTCTTCCATCTGCTCAAACTTACCCAGTCATGACTTGCTATTTTCTTTGCTTAGTCAATCCACTCAGTGGCTGGTGAGAGTGACTGATGTATCTTCTAGACTTTTCTACTTTTCCTATTTCTTATAATTTACTGTATTTACCTCCTGGCCTCGGAAGGGATTTCCTTGGGGACACAGTTATTTCTGTGAGGATCAGGTGCCTTGAAAAACAGCAGAATCTCCCTGCAAAAGCTATATTTCCAACGGATCCAATTAATCCTCGTCTCTCAGCCGGCATCTCCATCGTCTCTTCCCAGAAGGCATTTTAAAGAAAGGACACAGTGACAGCGAAACACTGGCTTACAGGGAGGAGAAGCAGAAAGTTGTTTTGCCAGTTTTATGGGGGAGAGGGAAGAGTCTGGAAATAACTGACTCAAGAAACCCTGAAAACTCTGACATGATGGATGTCCTATCATGAAATCCATGTGCTGTTGGGACTTGCTCCTCAGACTGGCTTTCACACGCATTCTTCCTGCCCCATCCCATTGTCTTCCATACTTCCCCTTCCTTTTTAACCCCTATAAGCTTGGGAGAAGAATCCCATGAAGAGGAAACAAGCCTCAAGGAGGATATGGAGGATGTAATTTGACATGGCTATGTCCTCACAAAGTGAGAATCTGCCCCTATGACAAAAAGGTAAGAGTCTGTATGAATACCATGAGGGACTTATGTTTTCTTCTGCTGCTGCCTGACAAAGTTCTAAGCTGTATTAGCTAACTATCCACAAGTTTTATTTGCTTCTGAGTGTATGCTTTTCTGCGACCCATCGAATCATTCTTCTCTAGCTACCGTACAGACAGGTCATTCCGGCCACCTGGCTGCCCAAAATGCCCTTCTCAGGGATGACGGATGACTGCAAATGTCCTCCCAGGGTCTCTGGGTCACCCTGGGAACTTTAGGAGGCCTAGATTTGTAACCTGCACCATGACTGTTTAATTTCTTTTCCCTTTGGCCTTCTAGATTATTATTGATTTTCCTCCCTTACTTACTAGCTTCCTTTCAATTCCTGTTTGAGTTGAGTCAGAGTGTTGCTTTGTCTTCTCTCATTTCTCCCTAGAAGTTGCTTAGACAAGTGAGAAATGGGAGGACCAGAAGTTTCACTTGCAAACTGACTTTCCTGCTGGTCGCTGAAGATGCAATAGGCTGCTTTTCTTGAGTGACAGACACTGCCGTGAATTGTGAGGAAAATCCTTTATTAGCTATTCTGATAAAGCAGGATTTGAATCTGAGTACTAACTGCTACATACTGAATGTTTGTGTCCCCGCAAGATCCATATAGTGAAGCCTCAATCCCCAGTGTGATGGTATTAGAAGGTAGGGCCTTTGCGAGGTAATTAGGTTGCGATGAGGTCCTGAGGATGGAGCCCCTCTGATGGGATTAGGACCCTTATTAGAAAAAGAGACCAGAGCCATCTCTCTCATTGCCGTATGGGGGCACAGGGAGAAAGCCGCCATCCACAAGCCAGGAAGAGGGCCTTCACTAGAACCCAGCCCTGCTGGCACCCTGATCTCGGACTACCAGCCTCCAGACTGGAAGAAATTAGTTTCTGTTTAAGCCACCCAGTCTATGGTATTTTTGTTATAGCAGCCTGAGCTAAGACACTTATTGAATCAAGTACTGACAAGAAATTCAACGTATCCATCCTTGGCTCATAAGTGCATCACGTTTGAGACCAGAGGTTGGTACAGACAATATCCTGTATCGTGAAGGCTGTGCTTTATTTCAAACTTAAAATTCTCTCTTGCTGCACATGTGAACACTAAGCAATTCGTTGTTGAGATGCCTTTGACCTCGCCTGTGCTCTGGCTATCCTTAGTGGGTGATGTTACAACTGAACCACATGACCTCCCCGGCCCAGTTGCTGTATTTCTTTTTTTAATATAAGAAAAGCCTCATTGAAAGGAACATCAAGGGTATCCATGGAGACAAAGAGAAAACAACAAATTGTAACACCCTCCCTGAGGCTTGTGCGTGAACTGAAAAAGGGAATATCTTACTTGTTAATAGGAGCTTAAAGTACGGCTGCCAGACAAAATAAAATACGAGACTGACAGTTACATCTGAATTTCACATAAACAATGAATCCTTTTTTAGTATAAGTGTATTCCATTTGGTGTCTGGTGTTTTATGTGCTAAATCTGGCAGCTCTGCCTTAGAGCCTTGCTACTCAAAGTGTGGTCCCTGGACCAGCAACAGCTGCATCCCCTGGAAGTTTGTTAGAAACGCAGGATCTCAGGTCCCATTCAGACTTCTCGAAGCAGAATTTTTAACGAGATCCCCAAGAGTTTAGCCTGCACATTAACACTGGAGAAACATTGTTTCAGAGTTTAGGAAGTATTTTCATAGACATTATTGTATTGGTCTTCAAATTGTCTCAGTGGGTTGGAAAGGGAAGGGTAAGCAAGTAAGGGCTTCTCTTAACCACCTGATGTCAGAATGGAGGTTTAAATGCCAACAGAGTCATCAGCATGTCGGCAATTTCCTCCCATCCAAAGGCCAGTCTCTTCCTTCTACCTCACCTCCTCTTTCCAGGCCTGTTTAGCTACTGAAGCAGTGAGATCAGCCAGAGATGGGCGAGAGTGCAAGCAGGGGGACAAAAGTGGGCTCATATTCCAGGGGAGCCACTCCTCACACACCCTTGACCATTATCTCAGTACAAGATTTTACCCTGCGGCCGCCATTAGCAGCCTCATCTATGTGTATCTTGTTCTCTATTTCATGTCATCACTAATTTCAACAGGTGTCATTCATTTAATAACAGCTATTTGGGAAAATAAGATAATCATCAGAGTAAATGGACATATCCACTGTAGGAGTCATTTTGATTTCAGAAATGTTAAAATGTGAAATAGGTATGTTTTTGAATCAAGGAAGTATGGTAAAGAGCTATGGGGTAGGATTCAGAAAATCATCGGGAGAAATGTGGGTGATGGAGAAAAGCCGATCAAACACTGAGATAGGACAAAAGGGCTGCAGGAGTGGGTGTGAACCGAAGAATGTGACTGAAGAGTCTGATGGGTAAAATATAAAGAGAGAAAGAAATGTGTGGGTTAACAGTGGCCTTATCCTACAGACTTGAGTTAAAAAACTCCAGACTGTAAGAATCTCTATCAACGCTAATAAGTCTCTCTGTTCCATATCCACTGACACTTGTTGATAGACTTTTTTCTTAAGTAAATGTTCTGGTTCTTTTATTTCACGTGGGTTATGAGAATAACTTTCTTTTTTCAAAGCATTCCTGAACATTTAAGACGGCCTATTATCTGAGAATCCATACTTCAAAAGTAGGGAAGAGAAGAGGTTACTATTTGCCTTATGAATGGCTTTTTAACTTACAATATAGTTCAGTGGAATTTCTTTAAATGAAAAACTTTTCTCACATGTTTCTAGATCAATTAAAATTTGGATAAGAAGAAAGCTTCAATTAAATTTGATTCAACAAGTCTTTATTGGTTGTCTACTTACTATGCTATTAAATATAAAGTTAAAATATTAAGATTTCATTCTAGAGAAAGAATAAAAAAAGGAACTAAAAGAAACTATGAAATTGTAATTTTTTCAATGGGAACATAACTTGAATCACAAATATTTGACAGCCTCATCTTTTTAATAATACACCGGGTTAAATTCTGGGATGTTTCTGCAAATGATTTTATTGCATTAAACTTCATAATTCCCTTCAGCTGCATAAAATCCTCCAATGGCTTCCCATTGACCTCTGGATGAAATTCAACCTGGTCCCTTGGTACTGATCCAGTTGCATCTCCAGCTGTGTGGTCCTTTCTCAAACCTACAGTCTAATAGTATGGCACTTGAAGTTCCAAAATCCACTGTCCTTTCTCCAGCTGTGTGTCTTTTCAAGTGTTGACACTGCCATTGTATATGTTACATTTCATGTGTATATCATTGCCATCTTATAGCACTTAATTCACAGAGCCTGGCACAGTGCCTGGGACAGAGGCAGTGCTTGATAATATTGTTGATGGACTGATGGGCTGAATGAACAAACATAGATCCATTAAGTCTTTTATAGAGCTAAGGATATGTTTCACTTGTCTTCTGAACCTGGGGAGGGCAGTATAGCTTTCATTTGTTTTAAAGGCAGGGTATTGAAGTGAAAAGAACACTAGGTTGGGAGTTGGGAGACGGCCAGCTTTCACCCTTGTTAGTTGGGTAACCTTGGACGAATTGTTTACCCTGTCTGGACTCCTGATCTGCACAATGAGGAACATGGCCGAAGCTTCCCAGTCTCCTCTAGCTCTGTCTTCAGTGGTCTTTATCTTCTCGGTTCATTTTCTTGATGGAGGGCGGTCCCTTCCCCAATCCCTGCCTGCAACCATCCTTTATATTTCCTTTTGTGAGAAATTGCATCTGTGCTAATATCCAGCAACCTGTGTGACTATTCCCGGGAATGTAGTTCAAAACACAGCTTTCATTTTAGCCAAGCCTGAAAGGTAAACACAGATGGGCAACAGAGCAGCTTGAAAAATTCACCACTTTATTCATTAGGCCATCTGGTCATCCTTTACAGTGTCTTTCTGTGTAGTCATTAGGAAAAGACACCTTAGAAGCTGTTAATTCATAGCTGGATTTGCTGGCCCAAAGTCTCCTGCCTAAAAGGCTGGACACTAGTAAATTACTAAGCATTTTTGAGGGGCATGTTGTTGATATCATGAATTGCCTTCTGTACCCTCATGATCTAAAATTTGCATATTGATATTTTGGAGCAACTTGAAACAATTACAGCTCTTTCTATAGCTGTCTTCTTTTCACCTTGCTAAGCTCTCCCTAGTATGGTTGATAATATCATTACCAACAGATGCTAGCAAAAGCAACTTAGCAATGTAAGAAACAACACCTAATGGGCTCCTCATTTGCACCCCTGCTTACCGTCTGCAGCTTCTTCTGAACTTAATATCCACGTATCTTCTCATTCCCTTTTGATCACAGCTGCTTTGTATGCTTGAAACTGCCCAAAAAGGCTGCAGAATAGACGCCTCCCCCCTTAGCTTCTCCACCTGCTGGTCAGTCCCCCAAAATTCCTTGAATCTAACTGACCAGCTGCTCCAGCCACCTGTATCCCCGCTGAGGAGGGCTCTGGCAGACTCCTCTCCTGGTGTGCTGCCCTCCTTGCCAACTCCCAGCCAGTTCCCCTGTCCAACTTCTCCACCTTATGAACACTCAAGCCAAGCCCACTTCTGGACTGAATCAAGAAATTCAGAAGTTCCATTTCAAGTGGCAATAGTTTTGGATATCAGAGGAGAAAGATGCAAACAGAGCCATCTCTCATTGGAGATTCCACTGGGATTTTCCAAGGCATGGGACTTATGAGACCACTTCCCTGGCTCTCCCTCAGTCATTTTCTTTTTCTTTTACCCTTCCAATGAGCACTTCAAAATTTTTTCCCCAAGGGAGAAAAAAATTAGAGTTGAATTTTCACTTCCTGTTTAACTTGTGATAAAAAAAAAAAAAAAGCAAGCCATGCAAATTTAACTGTGGATAAAAATAGCTCCGCTATCTTAAAATCATTAAGTGGACATAAAAGGGCTCTTTGCGATCTCTGGATATCCGTAACCCGGCATCTGTCACCATTGCTCTGTTTTCATCCAGAGGCGAGGCGTTCAGAACAAGGATTCCACGCTTAATGGCACCTTGAGAGTAAGTGCTCCCAGGTGCCCATCAAACCTGTCACTCTGAACAGCTGTCGCTAAGTGATGACTTGTCCCTCCACCCTCCGTTGCTTTTTGCATAAACAGATCTGCAGAGTTGTGCTAAGAGCCTTCCAGGGCTGGACGTGCGAAGCCCCGTCGTCCATATGAACAGCGAGTCACCCTCACCTGGCTTTGCTGTGCCCGTTCCAGCATTCCTCGTCATTGGACGTGCCCGCTGTCACGCTCTCATCCTTGCAGATGGTATAGGGTAACGTCGACCAGACCTTTTTCGAGAGCTTCAGCTTCTCTTTTATGTCTGTGACCTGATCATGAAAGAAGGAATGAGAGTGAATATTCTCTGCAGGCGTTGTTCATTTCTACACAAGGACACAAGGCAGGTGAAGGTTAGAGAATCTGTGACAGGACTAGCACAAACTCTTAATCGGCTTTAAGAGAGAGACACCACGCTGCAGGATTCACTGCCCAGGAAAGCATCCCCACCTTCTCCCTCAATCTTCCTCTAGCTTCTGGCACAGAGTTCTCAGTAATTGGCTTTTTGCTTTCCATCTTTTCTGTCCTCCCATCCTTTGAATTAAAAACTTATGAAGCATCTCAATTGGCTTGGGGGTCTCTCTCCAGCTGGGAGAAATAGGTGTTCCCTACTGCAAACACCCTAAATATATTCTTTAGAATTCATTTGCTTGAATGTCAAATAAATGCATCTAAACAATGCACCGAGAGATAAAATGCTTTTCCCAATGGTCTACTTGTTTCCGCAAGAAATAAATTTTGCCACTAATTCAGCTGCTGGTAACCTCTGCTCTTGACCAATTGACGGACCCATACAGTAAACACTTTGGTGGTGAACAGCAACCCAAACTTGCTTAAAAATCTCCAGCACCAGAGAGAGAAAAGTCATTCTAAATACAGGTAAGTGTAAAATCCACATCTCTATAGATGGGTGGTGGGGAGAAGCTAGGGAACACCATCTCTAGTGTTTTCAGGCTCGGCACTGAATGCATCTGTGGGAAGGATAGGGAGAGGGATTCCGTACCATTTCTGCTCCATAATTAACATCTAGGTTCATGCAGGCATAACCCGGATTTGATTTCCTATTCTGCTTACATGAACACTGGGAAAGTTTACGGATGGTTGAAATGTGTCTGGTGTAGGTTAAATTATGTCCCCCCCACATTCCTATGCTGAAGCCCTCACCTCCAACACAGCAGAATGTGACCTTATTTGGAGATAGGGTTTTTCCAGAGGGAGAGAAGTTAAAATGAGGTCATTAGTGTGGCCCTAATCTGACATGACCTGTATTCTTAAAAAAAGGGGGAAATTTGGACACAGAGATATGTATAGAGGTAAAACAATGTGAAGAGACATAGGAAGAAAACAGCATCTACAGGCCAAGCAAAGAGACCTGGAAAACATCCTTCCCTCACAGCCCTCAGAAGGAACTAACCCTGCAGATCCCTTGATCTTGGACTTCTGGATTCCGGAACTGTGAGACAATAAACTTGTGTTGTTTAAGCCTTCCCATGTGTGGCACTTTGTTACAGCAGCCCTAGAAAACCTATATAGCACCCTAAATGGGAGAACCGCTGAGACTTATTGGCACTGTTGTACACTTGAGATCAATGGCCTTGGGAAACAAAGTATTCTGTGTTTACTGTGGATGGAGTATAGATTTGAGAAAAAATTTCAAAGATCTTTTGTCAGGTTTGAGAATGAACACAAAGAAATAAAAGATCTCTGACGTTTCATTTTGTCCCCAGTCACGTTTCTTAGTAGTTTCAGAATTATACAGTCTTTGGGCCCTTGCTTATCTGTGATTCTGATGATGACAGAGGCTTCCGTACTGGGAAGTCTGCTCATCCATAAAGTGCTGAAGATGACCAGAATGCTGAATTCAAGACCCTGGTACATATCCTTGAATAGCATGATGTTGCTTTCGTTTTAGAGCATGAAAAAAATCCATGAGTAATGACATTCCAAGAAGTAGCTTACACACAGCAAATGTTTAGGACAGCTTGAAACCTACACCCTCTGATTCCCCCGTTCATGCTGACTTTGGTCCACAATCTCCCCCTCACTCTCCTTCCAGCCAATCTGACCGGGTAAGGGGTTAGCAATGAGAGCCAGTCCTTTTCTGCTCACTACTCGGTATAGACGTGTACGCGTATTGTTGTTTTGTGTTTTTTTGTTTTAAAGATATGTGACCATTTCTATCTAGCCCTGGATGGATGTACATTCTTTGTTTATCAATTACAAAAAAACCACAACCCCCCAAAACCAACTAATAAATGTTGAGAGAATGATAGGTAGAAAAATCACCAATCTGCTACCACCATAGTAATAACTGATCTCAGCAAGTATCATCAATAGATGCTGTTGTGGGTTGAATTGTGTTCCCCCCTAAAGATGGGTTGGAGTCCTAACCACAGGACCTGTGAATGTGGCCTTATTTGGAAATAGGGCCGTTGCAGAGGATCAAGTTAAAAATGCAGTCATTGAGGTGGGCCCTAATCCAATATGACTTTGCCCTTATAAAAAGGGGAAATTTGGACACAGAGACAGATACATGCAGGGAGAACACCATGCGAAGATGAAGGCAGAGATCAGGTGATGCATCTATAAGCTAAGGAACACCAAAGATTGCCAGCAAACCATGAGAAGCTCAGGGAGAGGCCTGGAACAGATTCTCCCTTGCAGCCTCAGAAGGAACCAACCCTGCTGACATCTGGATCTTAGATTTCTGGCCTCCCATCTGTGAGATAATAAACTTTTGTTGTTGTAAGCCACCCAGCTGGTGGCACTTTGTGACACCAGTCGTAGCAAAGTAGTACAAATGCAAAAAATGTTGGGTGAAAGCTTGATGTGGAACAGGGTATTTACACAATCTCAAAGTATCCTCCCCAGATTACTTATTATTACAAAAGGAAAAGTGGTCACGTTTCAGTGCAGAAACTTGGCAGGTCCCCCCCCCTTAACTAAGTGATCAAAGTAATGGGACAAACTCATATTCTGTAGGAGTAATGCGATGCCACCAGAAGGACATATCACTTATATAGCCAAAATTCACAATCCCAATCCATTCATGACATATCAGACAAATCCAAACTGAGGGACATTCTACAAAATAACTGGCCTGTAGTCCTCAAAAGGGCAGTCATAAAAGACAAAGAAAGTCTAAAGAGTTCTTCCAGATTCAAGAGAATAAAAGACAAGGCATCCAAATGCAGCCTAAGGTTCTGGATTGGGTGCTAGATCTGAAAAATAATTGCCAGAGAGGACATTATTGAGATAGTTGGCAAAATTTGAATACTGACTCTATATCTAATAATAGTATTGTATCAGTGTTAAATTTCCTAAATATGAACTCACACTTCAGTAATAAAGGAGAATGTCGTGTTCTTAGGAGATATATGCTGGAGTGTTTAAAGGTAACGATTTCCACAGCTTACTCTAGAATGGTTCAGGATTAATAATAATAATAATGATAACAATAAACACATAGCTGTATAGAGAAAGAAAAAAGAGAGAAAGCAAATGTGGCAAATTTTTGAGAGTTGGTGAATCTGGATGGAGGTATACCTATTTTCAAAAATTGCAATTTTTCAGTATGTTTGAACTTTTTCTGACTAAAACATGTCAAAAACAAAATCCCTCACATTTGATTTGTTTGGCAGGGTGCCACTTTGGTGTCCCTAACCTCTAATCTGCCCTACCCCCCTTAAGCCACTCAATCTAACTGTTGTCAAACACAAATCCCAAGGAAGAAGCAGGTATTACCCCTTTCCAGCCAGTTCAGAAAGTCATCACCAGCTTCAGGACCGACATATCCTGAGGTTTATCCTGTCCTACGGTAAAGTATACCAGGAACGCTCATTCTCTTTTCTGCTTCTTTCATACTAAAAGCCCATCTTTACGCTGTGGGAATCTGAACCAAATATATATATATATATATTTTTTTTTTTTTTTTTTGAGACACAGAGAAAGAATAAAAGCACATGATGTTCCAAGGTCTCTCCTCTTCTAATATTTGCAAAATTAAACTGTGCACATTGTGCTGCTCATTCCTTTTTTTTTTTTTTTGAGGAAGGTTAGCCCTGAGATAACTACTGCCAATCCTCCTCTTTTTGCTGAGGAAGACTGGCCCTGAGCTAACATCCATGCCCATCTTCCTCTACTTTATACGTGGGATGCCTACCACAGCGTGGCTTTTGCTGAGTGGTGCCATGTTCACACCCGGGATCCGAACAAGTGAACGCTGGCCTCAGAGAAGTGGAACGTGCAAACTTAACCGCTGTGCCACCAGGCCAGCCCATGCTGCTCATTCTCAAGATCAGACTCAGGTACGCTTCTTTCTAGGTGCAGTCTCTGGCCCCCAACTCAGATTTAGACTCAACTTTCTGTGTTCGACAGTGCCCTGTTCATGATTCTAAGTACTGATTGCACCAAACTCTGACAATTGGCTCACTTTTCTGATTCTCCCTGAGACCACGCGCTTCTTAGTGTCAGGGACAGGGTTCTGATTTGTCTTTATTCTCCATGCTTAGTATCGTGCAGGTGAGCAACCACAGCAGTTTAACCAGGACATAGTGGATTCTAGGATGCTGAATGTTCAGTGTTAAAACTAGAAAGTCCTGGGAAAACCAGGACCAGTTGGTCACACAGATCTCAGCACACGGTAGGTGCTCAACAAATGTTGATTGAGAAAGTGGATTTAATTGTCCCATTCCATTACAAGGCCATAGACAACATCACTAACACAAAATAGTTGGAGGTCACACAATGTGCACTCGTCTCAAAAGGGCTAGGAGGGGTTGTGGAGCTGTATCCGGCTAAGTGAGGAATGTGTGGGTCACCTCCTATGATTCACCACAGCACATTGTATAATCGGGTCTTGTCCACCCTGGCATTTCAGTAGCCAGGCATTTTCACTGTGCAATTGAAGGAAATAACAGCAAAGGAGCAGTGAGAGATGTAAATGCTGTTTTAACATTCTGCGCGGGAACGCCGGCCAATTCACTTCCAGACTGGGACGGTGATGCAGACAGCTGAAAAAAATGGACGCTATTAGCCACCAGAGAGAAACACGCCTTTGATTCTAACGAGTATCCGAAGGATTGAAGTTTATTTTTCAGTAGCAGGCAAATTTTTCAGTTCTTACACTATTTACACATATATATATTTTCTCATTTTCTTTTATTTTTATTTCTAAATAATATACGTGACTATTTTGCTAGAGCTCCAGACCAGAGTTTTTTTCTTTCCCCTGGAAAATAAGTGCACATAACAGTGAGCTAGGCTTTATGTTAGCAAGTACTCTTAGTAAAAATATATTACTGACAATAACAGTGAGTCCTAACTCATTAGTAATGCAGACCTGATGGGGACAAAGACCTGGGACCACATATGTGGAAATTGACAACAATTCCCTTTCTCTGCTTCCCTAATGAGCTATTCTAGGACAAATTAACTCTCTCCAATACTTGCAAGCTATATTTACCATTTGTCCAGTATTCTATTGTAACACTGTTATATCAGTAATATTAGTGATACCTGAGGATTAAATATGCTTCATCTAAGCTATTGACAGATCCTGAAAGTTAAACAACAACTTCTGTTATTCCAGAGGAATCTGATCCCAATATACACTGTTGGGGTTCCCAGGGAAAACAGGAGCCCTCTTTTAGAACTTATCTGGAGTTCATTCTGATTTCTGACAATTTCAACTACTGGCTTCAGTAAAGACATACACTCTTAGTTTAAGCCCTGTCAAAGGTCCATGAATACTTGACTATAGGAAGACAGTAGTACCATCGTCATACCTACCCTTACAGAATTATAAAATTAGATGAAAGAAGAAGGAAGTTGACAAGGTGGAGTGATTGCTAAAAACAAAGTGATTAGCAAAATCAAAGAGCAGAAAGAAGGAGGATCCAAGTACTGTTGTCTGAAAATTTTGTTTAGGAAGTCATCTTCTCCCAAATATTTAACCTGAATCTCACCAAGATTCTGAATGAACAACTTCCAGTTTACAGGAAGTGCTTGGGATAGAGGGACAGACTAAACAACCCCATAAATAAATGACCAGACAATCTAGTGTATGGGACATTATGCAGGACAGCTGGCCTTGACTCTTCAAAAGAGGCAAAACATTTTAAAAGGCAGGAAGACTGTTTTAGATGAAAAGAAACTCTAAAAACATAACAACTAAATGTGATGCATGGACCTTAACTGAATCCCGAATTTGGAACTGAATTCCCAGCTATAAGAGAGAGGATTGAGATAACTGGGGAATTTTGATTATAGCATTGATAGTAGATGCTATTATTGAATTAGTGTCAATATTCTTAAGTGTAATCATGCTATTGTGGTTGCGTAGGAGACTGTCCTTGCTTTCAGGAGATTCACGCTGAGCTATTTAGGGATAAAGTGTTACTTTGTCTTTTACTTATTGAAAATACCAAAAACATCAAGTACTATTGAGTCTAGATGAGGGGTATATGGGTGTTCATTTTATTATTTTTTCAACCATTTCAGTATTGTTTGAAAAAGTTAAAAATAAGTGAAAAGTTGGGAAAAGAAACGAAACTTCATTATCAGGGCACATGGCATTTAAAAGCTTTGCTGGATTCAGTGCAGGACAGTAATTGACTCAATGCGACTGGGGGCTAATTGTGAGCTCTCATTGAGCTAAGACACCTGCATTCTTTCTCCACAATTCTGTGCTGAAGTATTATCATTATACCTTTTTTTGCAACTGGGAAGTGGGGACTTAGAGAAAAAACTTGACACTCATCTAGTAGCTGGTGGACATGAGATTCAAATTCAAATGAAGACTTGAGAATCATTACTCTTAACCACTGGGCTTAATTAGGAACATTGCCTATAGCTGTGGTCTCCAAAGCATGTGCGTTGGGTTGATGGTGAAGGTAAGTGTACATCCCTTGGGGTGTGCAAGATGATTCAGTGTGATTCAAGATGAAAACATTAGAATTTCTATTTCTATTTTTTTTTTTTTAAGATTGGCCCTGAGTTAACATTTGTTGCCAATTTTCTTTTTCTTTTTCTCCCCAAAGCCCTCCAGTACATAGTTGTATATTCTAGTTGTAGGTCCTTCTAGTTCTGCTATGTGTGATGCTGCCTCAGCAAGGCCTGATGAGAGGTGCTAGGTCCATGCCCAGGATCCGAACCAGTGAAACCCTGGGCCACTGAAGCAGAGTGTGCAAACTTAACAACTCGGCCACAGGCCGGCCCCTATTTCTATTTTTTAAGTATAAAAATATAAGAAGAATTAAGCTTTCCTAGTATTTCATCTATCTACAGATTGACATGCCTCTTAATCAGTTTATATGGTGATGGCCATTTCTCAATTATCCTGTGGAAGGAGTAAGACTTCCAGAGTAGAAAGGGCCCACAGTGGCACCTCCCTCATACCTCATTAGCTTGCTTCTGGGGTACTGAAATCTATCACAGTTCATATGTGCTGGTTAAATGCATTTATGGATTAGATTACGGAGTTTTAGCTAACCCATTAAATGGACGAGTGACTTAAAATGACTTTTGCAAAGAAACTTTGAATTTCTTTCATTTCAAACATTTCAAGCGCAGGTGAACAACGATAAAATAGCAGGCATGATAATTCTTTGACTGTTGATACATCGTCTACATTTCTGACTTTTTGCTGATAGAGATGAGAGATCAAGAAAATTTGGAGCTCACTTGTCTATAGCACAGGGACTGACACAGTACATTCTGAATCAGTGACCTAGCAAGCAAAAACATTCAGTGAAATCAGTTTAATGAGATAGGGAAGTGTATTATAATTCAGAAAAAGTTCCAATACATTGGCTAAATAAGAAATAAGGCTTCTGTTGCTAGCATTCATTCATTCAACGATTCTTACTTGTCCCTTATAAGTCAGGTTTCATGCTACACTCTGGGGATACAAATATGGCCAGTACATAGTTGCTACCCTTGAAGGTTCCTAGCTTCTCTGTCTACGGGGGTAAAGAGACATGGAGCAAATTTGACAGTCACGGGTAAGCAAAGGGCTATGGGAGCACTGATATCAAAGTGCCTGGAAATTTCCTTTCTGGGGAAAACCACTTTCCCTCCCAAGCAAATAAGGCTTTACTGATATTTGCTCTTGTGTGGCTGCTGAATTCTGCCAGGGGGATGATTAGCAGGCTGGGTAATTAGTCATTTCTATCCAGAGGGATTAAAAACAAAAAGTGCACCATGGCCTCCCAAGTTTTCACCTCCAATGACGGGATGATTTTATCCAGGCAGGTGTCATCAATTTTAGCCACCACGCTGGTCTGCGGCACCTCCTTTTGCTAAGGAGCACCTGTGCTGTCCTGACTTCCAGGGAATTTCTGCTCCACAGCAGTGCTGTGTGTGTCTTGAGTGCTTAAGAAATTGCGATTGTTGAATGAATAAATACGTGAATAGCACTGCCGATTATCTGCTAAGGGAAGAAAGATTTCAAAAATGATCGATTATCTGCCAGCTACTGCCTTCTGAACTTTCCCGTGGAGAGTAAGGAAGACGTGGGCAAATTCTGCAGGCCTTCCAAAAACAATGCTTTCCCTTGACCTGATTATCCCCCGAGTGAGAGGAGGATCTCAGATGATCCCCTCCAATCCTCTAATTAGGATTCTAGTCTCCTGTCATCTCGAATGTCATTCCAGGCGTAATTTACACAGAGATGATGGAAGAGCCTTGGAGATCTCAAAAGCAATCTTGGCTTTGGGAAAAACCATGAGAATTTAACTAAAAATGGAATGAATTCCATCTGAACAGTCTTTGCAATCCTTATAAAGACATACCATTTCCAGTCCCTTCACTTTGGTTTGCTAAGTAAGTGACCTGTTAAAATCTGATTTGGGGTGTTTTTGAACTGCTAATACCTTTGTCTCCTATGTGGATCCGTTGATGGGGCATATGTGATCTCCTCCAAGAGACTGCCCGCGGCTGACTACCTGCCTACCTGAGGCCCAGAGTCCATCCACCCTGGATCTTTCATTTCCTCTGGATCTTTCCTGGACTGGGGTTCACTTCACTGGATACCTGTTGTGTGCACCCAGCCGGATGCCCTATTTGCTCACGACTTCAGCAAGATTCCAATGTGCCTATTTCATCTCTATGGAAACCTAATGTAACCGGATGTAAATAATATATACCATATCTTTAGAAAAAAGATGGTTAATATTTAAAGGGCTATACACTAAATAATACATATTGAGGGGAAACAAAACAATGTGAATATTTTATAGGCTGAAGGTCACTTGTTAGCTTTGGAAAACAATCTATTTAAAGAAACAAAGGCAGCCTCATTTTTTCCTCATAGACAAGGCCACTTGACTTGGTCAGGTTAAGGGAAATTCAGGATACATCATACCATTTTTGCAATCTGAGAGTTTAATAGTCCAGTTTTGGAGACGGTGATCTCATCCAGCTTTACTCTAGAGAAGGATGACTTTTCTTATAGCACCAAGTTGCTCAATTCGCCGTGTGAACCTGCATTAGAATCCCAGGCGTACGTCCACCTTAAGTGGTGAAACAAGGGCCTGGGAATGTACCTGTTCACAGCTTCTCTCACTCACTCGAAAGCAAACACAGTCTGGAGGAGAGTATTTAAAGTTCCGACGTCTCGAAGGGAATGCTAATTTTTCTGATGTGGCCAAAGGTTTATAAATCCCATCTTCCCGATATTCTGAAAAAGTAGAAGTTACTAATCCCATTTAGTTCAACCAGGAGGCTGAAGACACGCGGCCTGCTTAATCTGCTGGCTCAGTTTGTCGAAGCCTGAACTCAAGACCATTCTTCTACTGTGGCTTTCAGCATTCCATTCATTAGAACATCAGTTTGTCATCTATTTTTAGTTTGTGAAACTCTTGGGTGTTATTTTCCATGTCTCAGATTGTCCCTGTCTATAGTGTAATGTCTGCATAGGTTCTGGAATGGGTGGAGAAATCAGTTGTAACATGTTTCCTTTCAGGAAACTTCTAAATAAGTCTTGGATGACAGCAGGGTCCTCTTGCATGCAGTTTGTCAGTGAACCCAAAGCCGAATTTGGCCACACAGCACACCCAGTGCTCAAGTCACTACACAACATAAAACCAGCCTCGTATTCTGGGCTCTTTCAGACATTCCCAGGGAATTCAAGAACAAGTTCAAGTCTATTACCATGTGACATATTTTTTTCCCTGTGGTACGTGACTTTTCAAACTACTCCCCAAGGAGACAAACACACGTGTTTTTTAGGAAAAACTAAGAGAGATGAAAAAACCGGTAGGAAGTTAGAAAATCTTTGATGTTTCCAAAAGACAACCTTTAGTTTTGCTGAGTTTCTCAGGGGATCGGGAATTGGATGAAAAATTGAAAGTGTCTGCGTCATCCCCTCTGCCTTCAGGTTTGGAGTTTCTTGGCTACATGGTGACGCTTTATTAAGGGCATGACCCTGAAAAGAAAGATGGGATCCTTTTCTGGCAAAACACTGGTCCCCAAAGAGGAATAAATATGGAAAACATCTGAAATATCTTCCCGTGGTGTTCAGGTCAGGTCTTTGCCACAGATTTTAAGAAAACAACAACAAACTTTGAAATGATCATGTTTATACCTAAGGTTCTGATTGGGTCCCAGTCCATACAGTATTACATTTTAGGCAAGTAAAGGTAGTAGGCGTTCTAGACATCCTTGAGAGATGATGCGGTCTGACTCGAACTAATATTGAATTCAATAGTGAGAAGAAGAAGACGGGAAGACGTTTGGTCTGTGGAAATGCCTGTGAAATCAAAGCACTACTTTGCACAGTGGGTACCTACATTGTGGCAATATTTATTTCTCAAGACTGAACATATCATTTCAAGGAGTGGTTTTATCATCAGAACATGGAATTCAGAGGTTCAGCAGAGCTCTCATGGTCCAAAGGTTCCAGAGAATTCTTGACAGGTACTCACCTAGATTCTATTTAAACATTTCCAATGGCAGATATCAATACCTAAGGTGAAGAAGACTTGGGATTTGCTGCCTGACCTAAAACAAATCACTTCCTCTCTCTGAGAGGTTCTGAAGGTCTTCATGGACAAAGCCTGACCACAGAGCATAAGCATATTCTTCTGGCTTCTCCTGAGATGGGCACTGAGACTGAGCTCCCAAGTTTTTCTCTTGCTTTGCTTTGTTCTTTTGCAATCTATAGCTAGTTTCAGTTGCCGAGGGTGGATTCTGCTTTTCTCTGCCCATCACTGGGTAAATTCTCCCTTTGATTCATTTCTGACCTTGGGTCTATCCAGTCTTTACTGTCTCACTCGCTGCTCTCTGCTTTTGACACGAGCTCGATCTGCCTTGGTTGCTAATTTTGGTCTCTATCATTTCTCAGGCAACATTTTGACTGTGGAGGTGCAGACGTCCCCAAGGAGCTTCCCTGATCTACAGTATGAACTGTAACAAGTGCAGATTCTACATTAGGTTATTAGATATGTGGTCTTCATAACGCTGGATAGGAAAATCCCAGACGCATTCTCCAAAGAAGAGAATGAATTCAGTATTTCTAGCAGTTATACAAGGCACAGTGAAGAAGTTTGGAGATTCAAAAACTGACCTCCCACCATCACCTATTCTATGGTTATGGAATTAAAACTTCTGGAAGTTCTCTGTGGTTTGAAAAGCAGATTTGCCCCACTTTTCCTCAATTTCCTGATACAGCCAACAACATCATGGCAGTGGCATGGCACTGATCCCTTTGTATAGAACTAACCTGGAAATTTGCACTAATTGAGGAGACTGCCAGAAAAAGTTTATATATTTAATAGCCCAGTTTTGCCAATATGAAAAAAATTTGACATTCCGAACGTCCAGTCTTGCTGAAAAAAATTCTTATTCTTTGCCAACTATGACTTCAAATGTGCTGCCCTTCATAGGGCCTTTGATGATACTCAGAAAAGCCACACAGAGTCTCTCCCTCTGCTTATGATTGACATAATGCAGTGTTCTGTTAGGCTCATAACCACCTGAAGTTACTCTTAAAATAACAAAATTTCATCTTCAGGGAATGAAATTTGGGACATTACAAGTGTGTCTGCTAATTAAAAAAGGGGAAGGAGGCAGAGCAAAGCATTATACCTCTAGTTCAGGCATTCCTGAATATTTTAGAATTCATCATTTAATTCCAAATGTTTGGGGCTGTATTCTGTCCTCACCAAAGCAAGAAATAGATATGTATTCTGGTCTCTTTCTCTGAAGCCACTATACATATTTGTAACTTACCAGGGAGTGAGAAACATCCTTTTGCTCGCCTGAGGTCAATGTAATTGAGCAGGGTCTTCTTAAGTAAGATATTGCAAACATGATTCCATCCCACAGCGAGAGAACCCACTAAGACGTACACTTGTTGGAAAAGTAATTTAGATGCAGCACAGAAAAATATGCAGCAAGTGGTGGGTGGAAATCATATTTATCTAAATTCGAAAGCCGTTTAGGGTAGAGATGGGTTGCTCTAAATCTCTTATGGAATCAGCAACAAAAAGCATATAAAGTCTCATTTGGGCATGTGTGATTTGATTTATACTTAGCTATGTAGACTTGTAGTGTATGGTACATAATAAACGCTATTTTTTGCATCTGTTGTGTTATATTTATGATATAACACAATGTTCTGCCTTTTCCTTCATGGATTTAATTGGGAATAGGTTCAAGTTTAACTGCTAGTACTTTTGGCCTAAGGGCGCTTGAGGAACAACAGAACGAGATACTCATAAATGCACCCAAGAACATAAATCACCAAACCCAAGGATGGCTTTGAACTGTAACTCAAACCGGTAGTCTATAATCAGGAAGGGAAGAGCATGATCTAGCGGATGACTCCTTCTGTGGGTCTCCACTTCATTGTCCCTCCCCCCGAGCTCCTCCCTTGATACCCAGAGTCCCTTAGGACCTCCCCAGTATATGCCCACAGAGATCCTCTGGTTTTTCCATCATAAAGATTTCCCCACTTATTGTAATCGTGGTTTTCCCCCCGGACTGCAGGTGACATAGGGGCAGGGCCTCTGTCCTTTGTGTTCACCACACCCTAGGAGATGTGCGTCCCATCTGGCACAATGCCTGGTGCATAGGAATACTCAGTAGATAGCAAATGAATGAACGAGTGAATGAACAAAGGAAGTAGAGTAGGTAGAAGGGTAAATTTAAATTCTGGGTCTCCGAATCACACTGTAAATGAAATTTAAATTTTAGATGACTTTACTTGCAAAATAAACATTGCCAAAGGGAGGAGCTTCTTTCTTATAACCCTCCCTATTTTATGAAGAAAGAGTTGCTTAGGGTCTATTTATGGGTAGTCAGTTCAAGTAAACACAGGCACGCACACACACACATCCGTTTCGTGTCTACATTGTAGACACTAAATGTACTGGGCGCATAGTGATATTATGTACGAGACGGTCCTGCCTTCAAGGAACTAACTACCTGGAGGAGCGGAAGGAGACGTACACATAAATAAGCATCAGAAACGGCTCATACGTTTAAGGGTTGTAGGGCAGGAGAAGCACAATCACAGTCATTACTGAAAAGCAGATGGGGTCCAGGGAGGCTTAAAGGAAGAGGCGGCAGTGGAACTGGGCCTTAGAAGGTGAATGGCATTCTGCAGGTGGAGGAGTTGGGAGGACAGAGGGACGCTGAGTTGCAAAAGCTGGTAGAGGTGAAGCTTCAGCAACAGGGGAGAGAAGCAGAAGTGCCTGGGGCACGGAGATGGGTTTGCTTTAACTGTGACTTTGGCAAAGTCACATAATTTCCCTACAAATTTGTTTTTAAATGGGGAAAATACTGCCCCCACCCCCTGCCCAGCTTCTTAAAGATCTAATAAAGCTTGGTAAGTTAATATATTGCTAGGGTGCTCAGAGCTGGAAGTTCTTAATGAGTACACCTATCACCATGGGGACAGATGGCACAGGGTGCCTAAAGTGTACTTTTTCTTCGAAATCAAGTTCTTACCCCTGTGAGGTAAATTACCTTTTCCTGGGAGCCATCTGCTTACCTTAAAGATCCAATCTACCCCATGGGGCACCAGTGAGGGGTGCCATTTACTCCTCTCGTGATTAGACTCCAGGGAAGTAACAGAACTCGACTTTCACCTTCACATCTGAAACATCCAATAACCTAAATGGATTCTCTTAGTCTCCTAGAAGCAGCAAAGATGTCAGAGATCCCTTTTTAGCTCTAGTGGAGAGCAACAACCTTGCAAAATGGCAGAATGACCATCTGGTCAAGGAAGCACCCAGAGTCTAAAGCAGCAATAGCCCATAAAAATACAATGCCAACCACAAATGTAATTTTAAATTTTCTAGTAGCCACATTAAAAAAACAGTGAAGTGAATTTCACTTTAATAATATATTCTATTTAACCCATCATATCCAAAGTATTATTGTTAACATATAATGAATATGAAAAATTTTTAATGAGATATTTTGCATTCTTTTTTTTTGTACTAAGTCTTCAAAATCCGGTGTGTATTTTACACTTACAGCACATCCCGATTCAGTCTACAGACATCTCCAGTGCTCAGCAGCCATGTGTGGCTGATGGCTGCCATACTGAGAACTTAGGCCTAAGGTCCTTCCTGAGCACATAGGGAGTGAGGCCAGTGGTGTGTGAGGGGCCGAGTTGTTTCAACGAGTTGAAGGCAGCCGTTGGCTTAACATTACAGCACGTCCTTCTGAGTTTTTTGGGTAGATTGTGCTTCACATCAACAGAACTCATTTTCGTCCCTCTGCTTTGATGCCATTCTCCTGCCCTCTGCTGCCTCCCCCTAATCAATTGCCCAAAGTGTACCAGGAAAGAACCGGATTGAAGTTAGTTACATCTGAAGACTGGTTGGGATCCAGCCTATCTCCAGAACTGCTTCCATTTATATAAATGGGAACATATTGCATTCAGCTTTGTGACATCTGCTGATCTTTTGCCTATGTGACAGAGATTTTTTGGCTTACTCATTTATTTTTACTGAAGCATAACAATCATCCAGAAAATATACAAATCATACATGAACAGTTTGATGAATTTCAACCAAAATACCCATGGAACAAGCCACCAGATACGTGGCAGTTTTTAGAAAGGAAAATATTTTAAAGGTTTTTCTTGGATCCCATTTTTTTCAGGTGATGCACTCTCTTGAAAATTAACGGTATCCAGTCATTGATAGGCAGGGATCACAGGTTACTGAAGAGCAGAGAGCTTCTTATTGATTTACCGTAATTTTGAGATTATAAATTGCATACTGGCTCTGGGCATGTGCATGTATTTTAAAGACAAACAGCTGTCAAAAAATTGAAACAAAAGAAATTAAGTTCAAGGCAGCCTGACATCATTTCACTTTTTCCTTTAAGAAGTCCAGCCTCACCTGTAGGCGTTTAGAGACTGCCTTTTATCGCGGCCACCAGATGGCAGTGTTGTCCAATCTTTTTACCCCCTCCAGCAATTCCCACAGTCTTTTCCCAGAGAATAAAATTGTAGATTGTTCCACTGCATATAAAACTGACAACCCTGTTATTTTAAACTTGAAACTGACAGGTTGTTATTTTAATGAGGTCTGCCAGAGCCAAGGTTAACCAAAGCTTTATTTCCCTACAAAATGTTAAGGCCATAGTTCTAAAAGAGGGCTGTGAAATTTTATGTTATTGATACTTTCTCTGACTGTACAAGTTTTAAGATATTTTTTGACAAGTAAAGCTACATGACAAATATAGACGTATGTTTATACATAGCCAAATTCTGCGTTAAAATTAGTTCAAATTTTTCCCAATAGGTCCTTTTGCTCTAAGTTACATTCTGGAAAAAAAAAAAAAGAAAGAAAGAAAGTCCTTTTCTACAGGTAACCATTTCTGCCTGTTTTGAAGCAAAACTATGTATTTTTAGCACTTTGACTTTCTAGCTTAATGAATCAAAGGAAAATTTAAAGCTATTTTAATCCCATCAATTTTCCAAAATGAAATCAAGTGTAGTATTTGATTTTTTATTTCTGTGAAAAAAGCTTAGATCGAGAACAGTAAAACTTAGAAAGGATTTTCTTTTATAATAGCTGCTTCCGCACTGTGTGATGGTTAATGGCATTATAATTTATTTCCTTTCCCTTCAAATGCCTTTTTATGTTGATCAAGGAAATATTTAAAATCAGTTGCTAACTGTGCCAATATTAAAAACCTTAGCAATCACCTTTTTTCAAGTGATTTTGCTAACATTTTTTGCACCTTTTTACCTACTTTTAACGTTTAACGAATCTTCCTACCTGAAGTTATGAACACAGATCCTGCAAATACTGGATCCAATTCTACATTTACAGAATTTACTTTGAACGAATATTGTCATCACTGACTCTTGTGATTGGCCAAAAGCCTGTCCACAAAGAGACTTAAACTCAGGAAGAGACTTGATTTCTGAAAGGAGGCCTCAAATAAAGGAATTCATTTTCAATTATTCATTGGTGGCAATGTCAATCCAATTCAACAAGCACTTAATGCCAACCTACTATGTATAAAGAACCGTGCCTTGTAGACGGGGCTTACAAAACCCAGTAAGGAACAGCTGGTATCCTCAGGATCAGCTATAATTGTGGAACTCAGTGCAAAATGTAAATGTGGAGCTCCTTGCTAAAAAACTATGAAGAATATCAGCACGGCAGCAGCACAGCATTAAATCAACCATGGGCCCTTCTGAACTTGGTGCCCTGGGCAGCTGCACAGCTGGTGCATCCATGAAGCTGGCCTGCTTGTCCTCATAAAGCTACAGTTTAGTTGGGTTTCACTGATACATAAACCAGGAGATGAGACAGATGCTGGCAGCAATCATGAAAACACCAGTGATGGCTACCATACCTATTAGACGCCCAGCAGGAATATCCATATTACCTCCAATTTGCACAAACATGTTGAAAGGTGGTTATCGGCGCCTCCAGTTCACAGATGAGATGACCAAGAAGTGTAGCTCTGTTGTGCCTTTTCTTTAGTGAGATGCCATTAAGTGCTCGCTGGCGGTCACCACGTTAAACCCATCATTCACACCTCACTGTTTAATCCTCACAACCCCACTTGAACAAGGAGGACACTGAGGCCATGAGGGGTTAAATCACTTGGGCTTAATCCCATAGTACAAGTAGCAGGGCCTGGTTTTGAAGCTTGAGGGTTGGGCTCCTGAGCCTGCAGTCTTAAATGAACCATGACAACAGAACAGGCCAGCTGGCACATTCTGAGGCTTTTGAAAAGCTGTGTGGCCTGTTGGTGGCTCTCACTCATTTCATAAAGGATGGAAAATATATTGGGGGAGGGGGCAGAGCGCTTTGCAAGTCTCTGTACTCCGCCCATGTTATTAGCCCCTCCTAATTTTCTAGACCTTCTCCAAACCGCTATGATTCTAGCTCCCCTCCAAACAGTTCCATAATTGCCAAACTTTTCTAACACCACCATAGTCAGAGCAGTCCTGCCAGTAATTTCCTGATTTTCTAGGCCTTTTCTAACGATGTCCATGGTTAGAACAACCCTCCAAACAAACACAAGACTACATGTTTTTGAGTCTAACATTTTAAATCAATCCATCCTCCCCTAGGAGGTCCAAAGAACCAAGTGTTGTTTGCCCAGTTACTCTCTGGTTATGCACATCAGTGGGTCATATTGTCCTTGAGTGCATCTCTCTGTCTGTCTGATCTATCTATCTATCTATCTCTCTAAACTATCAGCAGAAATAATAATTTTCAGGTGGTGCTAAGAATGTCCTACATGCACACCACCATAAAATCTAGGTCATTTCCCCAACATGCTAGTGTGAAAACAATGAAAGTCCTGAAAACTCCCCCTGGCTTTAAAGTGGGAAATGTGTTCTTGCTCTGGATTTTTTATTCATAAAACTGCATGGACCAGCTCGTCCCCTGGGTTTCTATGACAAAGGGAGAATTCCCCCATCGGGCTACATACAGAGGTTAGAAATCCAGCCCTACATATTTAATGGGCTGTACCTAACGAAATTGCATTAGAGACCCTCTCCTTGAGACGATTTCTCTTATGAAATGAAAGTAGTAAAGAAAACAAAATTTCTACCACCCTGCCACAGGAACCCACGAGGACTTGACAGAGCTTTGCCTTTTCCTCTTACATTGTACTTGGGAATAAGGTTGAGAAACCAGACGGTAAATCTGATTCAACCAAATCCAAAGCACTCAGAGAAATCGCCTTTTTATTGCAGATAAGTATAAAAACAGTACTGTAGGCACATTGGAATCTTAAAGATAAAACGCCAGAGGCTGTCTGCTAATAGATTTAGTCACTAAGCAGTGGTACTTAGAGAATAACCTTCATCTCTTCAAAAGAAGATCTCAGCCAAAGGAGTTCTGAATGTAAATAATTATGATGGTGATTGTGTCGAGTTAGCCTCAGTCTTGGGTCTCTTTTCTGTTCCTCTTTGATGAGTTCTGTTTTATTCCTGTGTGTGGGGAATCACAAACCCCTGTCATTCAGGCTTCTGAGAATGCAGTGTGAGTCTTTGCTAACAGGGATGGAACCTTACCCTTTCAAGTTTTTTTCCCCCTGAATTAATAAATGTAAGATTCGCCGATTTGATTTTTGTATTTTTCTCATTAGGAGCTATTTCTGAATTTTTATAGTATGCCACAGTGATCCATAATCACAAATTCCGACATGCTCCATTCGCTTCATTCTTTTTACTACAATAAAGGGAAAATTAAATAGCCTTTTGAAAATAGTTTTCATTTCCTTACTTCTTCAAATTATTTTCTATGCAGAAGACCAACTCTCTTCTTCAGGTCAAATTGAATGTCTGTAAAAGACATTCTAATGTCTTCTTTACAGACATTTAAAAAGGCTCAGGCATTTTTTTTTTTCAAGTAGGTAGGGCTTTTCAAGGGTTTCCCCAAAGACAATTGAAGGTGGTGTTATTTCTGTCAGCACCTGACTGAGGTGGGTCGCTCAGGGCCCCTTCTCCATCATTGATACAGTTGAGAGGACAGACCGAATTTTGAAGGAGCTGGGATGTATGCCCAGAACTTGAGGTTACTTCCGTTAGTCTGAAGAAGTGACCCTTCCCCAAGAAGCTGAGAGGCCTCCTCACTTTTGCTTGATAGGGTTTTTTTTGACAGTCTTTCCTGAAGACAGAACCACAGAAATGGGCTTACTTAAAACTCAGTTAAAAAGAGGGTTTTAGAAAAATACAACAAATACCCTGGGAAATTACAGAAACTCCCTAGCGATCTTTAAAAAGAAAAGAACTTCTTCCTCATCAAAAATGGTTTGGGCATATGTGGTCCTGGGGTCACTGGTACCCAGGTGTCTGCTCGAAGTGCTGTAAGTCCAGACTCAACCACTAGACCACAGCCTGGGGATCTGCATTGCTCCTCCCCACCCCCAAATATCCTGATACACAGGAAACAAGAAAACTGAGACCCGCAGCGCCGAGGAGTAGACTATAAGATATGTCCAGTGCACATTTAGCCTCTCGATTTTAACTTTGTTTTCTTTCTCTGAAAGAGCTTTTAATTTTCAGATTTAACCTCGCCTTTTCACATCTACTATTTCACTTCTAAGACTGTAAGTCAGGGTCCAATGACTCTTATTGCAGTACTTCAAAATATATATATTTCTTTGTATTTTTGTTAATTTAATTTTTTTAATGTGTAGTACTATTGCCATAACTTAATTCATGGTCCTTCCTCTTAAAGGGCAAAGGGCATGGCTGTTTGCTGCACATGTCTATGCATTCAGTTCTCAAACATGTATTAAAGACCTTCTCTGTGTAAGGTGCTCCATTAGGCACAGGGGCTACAAAGATGAAAAGGACATCATCCCCACCTTCAAGGAGCTTTCTCTTCTGAGGAGGTCTAGACATCAAAACAGGAAGACGATATCGTGTCAGCATTGATAGGAACTGGGTGGAGAGGGAGAGAAGCTTGAGTGTAGAGGGGATGGTTTTGGGTTTTTTCCAGAGGGGATACCAGTGACTCAAAGTTGATCAAACCGAGAGCAAATGGAAAAATGCACGAGCACTTAAACCACAGTAAAGGGGAGGGCACGTTAAACCAACACCAGTGAAAATAGGCACATAGTAGTAGCCAAGGGCAGCAAGCACTTCACCAGAAAACCAGTGAATTTCCAAGGAGGGTCCAAGAAGTGAGGGTGGTGTGCTCAGAGCCTGGGTATATACAGTTGGCTGAGCGTGCTGCAGGTGCTTTAACCGCAGGACTTCATGCAGTGGTCACACCATGTCTCACAGGTGATGCCTGTGCCTCTGATGAGTCAGTATTACCAGAGAAGAAGTATTAGCTGGTAAGGACGTACAGCAAGGGGGTCCTAGGTCTGCCGGATGCACTGGGGCTATAAAGAGGGGTTCATACGGGGGCTACTTGAGCTGGACCTTAAAGAGTGGTAGAATAAGGCAGGCCGGACCTCCCAATCAGAAGGAACAACTCCGTGTTCAAAGGCTTATGTGGACCAAGCCCACTCAGGCTTTGAAAGGTACTTTGGTGTGACTGGAAGATAAAGTGCATGTATTGGAGAGGCAGGATTTGAGGCGAGAGAAGTGGACAGATACCAGCAGATCCTACAGGATTTTACAGCCTACCGTGAGCAGTTTTGCCTTTGTTCTGGAGGATCAGTTGAAGGCTGGTAGAACAGCACAGGGAGGGTCCAGATGGATGCCCAGGTATGGCACTGGGAAAGCCAGTCTGGAATGGGCCATGGTCGGGATTGATGACAGGGGGCAGATGGGCAGTGCCTTGTTGTTCACACCTGTCCTGAATTCTTAGCTTGCAACTCCACCACACATTTTCCATTTTAGTTGGACTCTGCTTCTTACAGAGCCCCTTTCCCTCTCCATGTGCCCCCTGCCAGCTCAAGCCTTGCCCATGCTACTTCCAAGAAGTAACTTCCTGCACTGGGAGAGACACCTCTTCCTCTGTGCCTATCTGCAGCCTCTTCAACCTTTAAGGCAGAGAGCATGCCGATAAAGTAAAGTAGAAAAGTGGCTGAGTTTGTTCATTCATTTATTCATCCTATCACTGAACATCTGCTATGTTCCTGGTACTGTCCCACAGGACGTAGCGAACCAAAAAAAAGACAAAAATCCCTTCCTTCATGGAGGCTACATTTTCACTAGAGGACTCCACCAATAAGCAGATAAACCAGTAACATAGATAATATGTTAGACAGAAGTAAGTGCTAAGGAGAAAAATAAAGTGGGGAACGAGGTTGGAAGTCTGTATGGAGGTGGGTGAGGAGACGGGTATAGTTTTAGATAGGATGCTCGTGAAGGTCTCACTGAGAAGGAGGTAGCTGATAATGTAAGGAAGTAATTTCTGTTCTTTCCACAGACCAATAGACATTCCATTTAGATTAATATTAATGGCATGGAATTTTCTCATTTTCACTAGAGATACTCTCTCACATTTCCCTTGAAACGTGAATGTCTCTTGGACTATCTTTTATTTTTCCTCTTTGGTCAGCATTTCTCTTCCATAGGAAAGCAATAGTGCCTGCATGGAAATAAAAGGTGATCCACACCTGGCCTTGGTTGAGGAGACAGCTGAGAGGATGGAACATGGGGCAAAATGTGGAGACAATATCCCAAGAAAGGGAGGAGCCAGCACTCAGCCCAAGGCATCACGCCACATGGATACCAAGCCCAGAGAGGCAGATCTTGTTTTACAACAGAAATATATGGATTTGAATGTGGAATCTCTTGCTTTTTAAATTCTCTCTCATCTCTTTCCTTTTCATCACCGTCATCATCATCATCATCACCATCATCATCACCATCATCATCAACATCATCTTCTTCATCAACATCATCATCATCATCATCACTGTGTAGGCTGAAGGGAACACATCTGTATAGCTGGATTTACCTTGAAGGATGATAGTTGGCAACCTTTGCTTTATGGCTTAGAGAGCAGGCTCCACCCTGAAGCCTTCCTTGATGACACCAATTCATTCTACTTTCTACTTCTTTTACATTTTGTGCTCGTTTACTTATTCATTTGCTCATCATTCACCCAGAACTTACTAAGAACCAGGCACTGGGCTAGAGATATAGACATACTCATGATTAAAACATACCTTCCAGAATCTTCAGTTAAATTATTTTGCTATCATTTGTGCTACACATAAAACTGAAGAGTTTTCGAGCTGGAAGACAACCTCTAGAGTCAAATTTATTTTGATCATCCTATCACAGAAATGAACACTTTATTTTATCAATATCTCATGCACTTGGTTTGTTTACTGTTTCAGTTGGAGATGGCTTGCCTCTATAAAACATCTTCACGCCCCTGGTAAAGAAGAATATCTTGTGCATTTTCGTACCTTTTCGACAGTCAGCTGAGTGTTGAACACATGGCAGATGCTCAACACGTATTTTTTTCAGTTGACTGTTGGATTATGGAGAGAGCTTCACAATTTTAAAAAAAGATCTTACATGAAGAATGATATGAAGTCCATGAGAACTTGCTCATTCCTTGGAGGACAAAAATTTGAACAGATGATCATGTCGGGGGAGGAAGAGCTTTTGAATATGTTATTCTGTATAAGATCCTCAGAAGCCAAGCATCTGGGAGTGAAAATGTCCGTAGTTATGAAGTTGCAGAAAACCAATATATTGCCTTCAAAAAGCCCACGTGGCCATGGCGCAAGTTCATTTGCTCTTCGTGCACATTATTATATGACCACAGTGTTTGGCAATTAAGAAGGAAAAAAGTATATTTTTATGCTATTTGGGCTTGCTCTTAGAGGTGGCATTCTTTCTTCAGGATCGCTGGATCAATTACACGAGTTCCAGAGAGCTCTGAATACACTATCTGGAGGAATAACCAAGCTGGCATCTTGGTTACCCTTCTCGTTCCACAATATCTCATTCTTGAAGCAAAGATGGCAGAGTTAAAGCTTTCGTTCCATAATTTAGTAAATACTAATCAACAGTTCAGTAAATTTAATTGGTTCTGTCAGGTGACTGGCTGACTTTTCAGCCTTTGAAGCTTCCCAGAACTTTAATTTTCAGGACGTGCAATTACTATTCTGATTTGAAGGGGTAAGTGCCTGTTTACTGACTCTGAAATGGTGCCATTTAAAGAAGGATATATATGTTCCTTGCACACACCTTTCACTCTTTTTTTTTCAGGCAAGTGTTAATTAGCAGAGAGGCCTACTTACACTGAACAAACAGACTTTCTGCTGACCTAGATGTAGATTGTTTTATTTTATTTTCTCTCCCAAATCCCCAAACGAGGGGCAGCATCTCATTTTCATGAGAGTCTAGGCATGAGGGAGGGTAAAGCAATCTCATGTTGCATCAACACTCATGATTTGTTAAACATTAAATTCCAAAAAAATTAGGTTTTGGATTAAACGATGAAAAGGGTTTCCAGGAAATGAATGCAAAGGAAGCTGCACTCATTTTTGCTTCTCGGTGACTTCTGAGCTTTAATGCCACACACATCACATTCCTATTGCTGAGTGGTTTAGCAGGGAAAGGTCATGCTTTGTGATGTAAGGTGACTCACAGAGGCAAATCCGTGTCTACCTCCTTTTTTCCCCAGTAACTTGTATCCACCTCCTTTTTTCCCCTTATCATGAGAAAGGAAGGGGATCCCTCCCTGACCCGTGTTACTACAGACGATCACTCCTGGAATGCTGCAGGCACCACTGTTACTCCTCATGAGCTGTAAACTGACATTAGACCAAGAGAAAAGAATCTTCATTTCCCTTAGCTAAGAGTCATGCAATCTTCCAAGTACTGAGTGGATTCTTCCAGTGCCTAAGACTCTCTGGTAGCCATTTTTGGCATCTTTGGCACTTCTAGACATTTCTAAGTTAAAGTTGATGCCTCAGTAGCTTAGCACCTTGAGGATTGCACCGCCATGGAACAATGAAAGTACAATTCATAATTGGTCTATCCTGGGCTTGAGGGGTGTACCAGTTGAGTCTTGGGAGGAAACAGCAGAAGTCAACTTGGGTAATTTGAACATGGTTCAGCAAGGGACTAGATATAGCAGAGTGTTGGGCAACCACAAGAAACAGTGGAGAACCCGAGGTCAATAACAGTCGGGCAAAGGTACCACCTCCAGTCCTAAAGGAGTGAAGCAGGGAGGCCGGGACAGAGCCGTGGGAAAGGCTCAGCCAGTCTGCAGCACCCCACAGGGAGGAAGCCCTTGGAATGAATATCAGAGCCTCATTTTCCTCCCAGAGCTCTGGCAGGTGCCTCCCATTGGCCAAGCCTACCTGGAGCCTGCAGACAAGGGAGTCCATGGACAAAGTCCACATCATCAGTGTCCCAGGGCTAGAGCAGGCTGGAGAAGAGGGGAGAGTGGATCTGCAGGGGCACCAAGAAGACATCCAGCCCAGGGCGTTGTAGCATTTGAGGTAGACGAGGGTGAGCCTGGGAACCCGGAAGAAAGCAGGACCCCATTCTTGCTAGCTCCATGCCTATGCTGCCCTTTCCTCTGCTGTCCAAATCCAGCTCAACAAGGTTCAAGCAGTCCTGGGACCTGGTTGACCTCAGCTCGCTTCATTTTCTCTGTGCCTCTCTGCTTTATGCATGAGGCAAATGCACCCCTGGCTTCAGGAGCTTCTGTAATGCAGCCAGAGGGTGGATAAGACGTGTGAAAAAGCATTTCCAGAGTCCCAAACTGCTAAGGCAGGACCCTAGTTTCCTGCCACTTTGTTTTGTTTTCTCCCTTCTCCTTTCTTTGCCCTTTGTTCTCAATTTCTAAGCCTTCCTGACTTGTGTGGTTTAATTACCAGTCTGCCCTTGCCTCCTTGAAATCATCTGGAATGTTTCTGAGACATCCACTGCTGACTCAAACCCATAAGGGAAATTCATGAGGATATGCTACCAGGATCTGATTCCCTTAAGTAATAGCCTCTTTCTGTTTCATGTCTAGTTAATTTGTTTAAATCTGAGACAGAGGGAGTTAGGGTAGTGGGTTAGGGTCGCAGAAAGGAGACCAGATCCACCAAATAGTCACAGATTTGCATTCCTTCAGAGCTCTTGGTAATTTCGCAGATATTCCCACTCAAGGCAAAGGATGATTACTATTCAACTTAGTTTATGAGGAAAAGGAAGTAGGTTCCTCAGGGATGAATGTGGTTGAGTGAATCTGAGGTGAAATCAGAGACCCAGATGTGTTGCCTTATCTCTCTGGAGCCTTCCATTATTCAGGTTCTTTCCTATGGCTTTGTTTTTCCACAAAAGGCTCTGGTGCACCAGGAAACCAGTCTATTTCAGTATCAGCATGGAGCAGGGGCAGCTTTGTAAATTACCACCTCATGGGGACTCATTCTAGGCATATTTTGCTTTCAGACATTCTCATTAGGCAGGAGATGTAGAGGGAGCACGATGGTTCTCTGTCCCCAGGTGGTGTTTTTTTGTAAGCTTGGGAAAAAGTTGCCACATATATATACTTTTCCCCATGATTTTTTATTTTTGCCGGGTTCCCTTCTCCTTAGTTTCTCTTGGCTTTGACTAGACGCTGCTAACCTTTTATGTAGGAATCTTTTTGCTACGGCTTTCAAGGCTCAGGAAGAACAGCAGAGCTGAGACTTAATCCCCCCAGGTCCTGGGCAGTTGCTCACCGACTCATTTAAAATTTTTCCTTTCTCCCACCCAGCAATTAGTTTTTAAAAATCAAAGTCCTCCAACTTCAGAGACTCAAGGCAGGGTCAGCCCAGGCCAACCTGAGACGGCCATGTCTGTGGGTGGAGGTCCTTTCTCACTGCCAGCGTCCTCTGCTCTGCCCCTCTCTCCTTCCCCTCTCGACGTCTACTGAGAATCAGACGTGCCCAGTTTGTCCTCTGGCTTCCCAGAACTGCCTGCAAAGATGCCCCTACACAGTCTGTGTGCTCCTGACCTTCCTTCCCAGCCCTCATCTTCCACAAAAGGAATTTGCTTTTCATTCTGTACATGGCTAGAGGATTAATGGATTATTTCTTCCAGGAAACATAGAGGCATTTTATATAAATGTAAATATATATGTATTTTAACAATGCCTTCTGGAGACAATGCTATAATTCAAAGGAGAGTTCTGTTGGCTCACAGTGGGAACTACAATGGGCCACCAAGAGAGATGTTTGGGGCCAATTGAAGCCCCGTCCAACTGCCCCATGTCCTGTGGCTGCTGCTTTGCCCCATCCTTAGATTGGGCCTAGAACTGAGTTATTGCCTCGCACAGTGGTTTTCACTTTGGCTGCACATCAGAATCATCTCGGGAGTTTTAAAAACCTTGATGCCCGGGTCTAGATCACAAAGACTCCGATGAAATCAGTCCACCTGGGTAGCAGCCTAAACATTTGGATTTTTCAAAATTGTCCAGAAGATTCTAATATGTGGCCAAGATTGAAAAATACTCTCCAGCAACAGGCTCTGAAGGAGAAGATGTTTACTGATAGGTACACCAATGAGACTCAATCATCACATTATAGGAAGGTGGAAAGACAGCATATTTCAAAGATGCTGAAGAGAAAATGTTTACCAATAGTGTTTTTCCTTCTGCATCTTCTAAGAGTAGGGCTTGGTATTTGACACTGAGGACACAAAAAAGTACAATTCTACCATTACAGTCAACAAACCCAAATTGTTAAGAAACATCTTATCTTGGATGTCAGGGAATTTTACTAGGCACTGGGTAAGCTAGATAAATATAGTCTGAAAATCCAGTGGAGGTGAAGACAGATAGATACACAATAATTATCCAAAACTGTGTGACAAATAGTGTGCGATGCAGGTATAAATAAAGTTCCATGGAAGTGGTTACTTATGACCAAAGAAGGTTCTTGGTTGAGGTGGTCTTTGAGCTGAACCTTGAAGAAGTATCACGTTTTGAAAGTAGGAGAATTAGGTGAAAGGTATTCTGGACTGAGTGAGGACAAGGAGTCAAAGGGCTGTCTGAAGACCAGCACACATTTGCTCTGGCACAAGTAGAGGTAGAGGATAGCGTGAGGGGAAGGAAGCTGGAAAAGCTATTGGAGAGTGGACTATAGGGATGTTAAACTCGTTGCTGTGAAGCTGGGCCTTCATTTCATAGGCAATGTGGATTCATCTGTCTTTGTGAGTTCAGAAGTGCCGTGATCAAATGGATGTTTCAGGACAATGACAAATCCAAGGTTGGTGTGAAAGATGAGTTGGAGATGAAGAGGCTGAAATCAGAAGGATCAGTCAGGTAGGGAGACAAGTGCCATCAAGGATCCTAGAAATGAGAACGTTTCTAGGACAGAGATGAGAGGAATAGATAGGAGAGGAGTGCTTGTGTATGAGACAGGCTCCAGTGGCAGAATAGAGAGAACTTTATAATAAACTGAATGATTGTGGATGGCGAGTTAGAAGGGGCAACCAAAGATGACCCTGTAGTTTCTACCCTGGGTGACAGAGCCTCCAGTAAGAAAACCCTTCAAATTGTGGGTGGCTGAGGCTTTACGAGGTTCCACAGAGCTTCAGGCAAGTGTCATGAGGAGCCATGTCTGCTCCATTCACCATGGTACTTCTAGAGCCTGGCCCATAGTGTGCACAAATATCTGTTGCATGAACAAATATTTGGTCAATAAATAAATGCAACTATCTGTGAAGGAAGTATAATTGTCCGAGAAAGTTTTCAGAGGGGAGTGGTAGAGAGTTTGGTTTTTCCCATGTTGAAATTGGAGTCTCAATAAGGCAACAGGTACTTGGAATTGCAGATCTGAGGTGTAAGAGAAAGGTAACAGTAGACTTGCAGAGAGTGTCCTCGAAGGGACATCTATTGGGGATTCTGGATGCGTACATGCAAAAGTAGGTAAAGAGAAATTTAGCACAGGCTGGATGCCAGACAGCTGGTCCACACACTGGGTGCTATAGGAATTCAGAGGAGGAGGCGTTTGTGATGTCTAAATCCCATCCTAGACCATTTCAAGGAATAGGCACTGAAGCAGAATTTTGAAGGCTGAATATGTAGGTCTTAGGAAGAAAGAAGGGGGAAGAAATTCCAGGTTGAAAGAAGACTATGAACAAAGCTATGGGGGCAGAGATACATGGAGCATTTTCTAGGTCCTTGCTCAAGTGAACTGGCAGCATAGCCATCATCTGGCAGCCTGTCGGAAATGCAAACTCTCAGTCTCCACCCGTTTCCTGGACTGGAACCTGCATTTTTAACAAGAACCCTAGGTGTTGTGGAAAAACTCTAAAGGTGGGGAAGTGCTGGCCTAGATCATGTTAGTTGTAGTGGAGGATTTATGTCATAGAGTACGTCATGTAGAGAAGGTATGGGGACTGCTGAATGCCAGGGCCAAGGCTGCATACCGTGCTCCTTTGCGAAGATCATTTTGATAGAAGTGTAGGAGAGTCCTGAGAGCCTTCCAGGCTAAAAGAGACCTGCCAACCAACTGGTGAGGCAGAGGAAGTTATAAATTAAGAAAATGTCTGACGCTAGGGTTAACATGCTTCCTGGCACTCTGCAATGGTGGGCATCATCAGATGATGGCTGCACATAATCACAACAGCCTAGGCAGGTAACGGGAGATGCGTGATGTCCATTCACTTTCCATAACTCCTGCCTCTCACAAGTGTACTTTTTTCCACTGCAGTTTTTTATTTCGCTTTATTTATTTCCTTTCGTTATATATACAGTTCCCATCCAAAGATCTTCATATAAGTTTGATAACAAGATGCTTTTTCATCACTTGTGAATAAATCATAGAGTAAAGAAAATAAAATGGAAATACAGGAACAATCTTACTTTCTAATCACCTCATTCATATTCCTAAATTACTCTTACATTTTTATTAAATTATGTCAAGTCAATTTGTGTCTATAGGCGATTTAAAAAATATTAGTGGATTGCTTATTACCTCAAAGGAAAATTTAATTTCCTATTTTAGTATGAAATTATTAGCCATGATGTTTAGCTGGATAACTTCGGAAAGCAAATTATGCTGACCAAAAATGTCTCTGTCCAGAATGTCATATTCCATCAAAGTAGAGAATACAGGGAAGTTATATTTGAAAACGAGAGGAGCTTTCAGGACAGCTGTTTCATTTTGAGCTCTACTACAGCAGTTGCTGAGGCTTTGGCCTTTATCACTAACTTTATTCCCAATTGAAAAACAGTAGGACTCCCAAAAGGCCATTATATGTATGGGAATAAGACAAGACACTGTGAACCACACAACAGCTCAGAGAGCAGTGTTTGGGAGCTCTTCTAACCGCACCTCTGAAATGCTCAAGTAGAACAGCATCCCCAGTTCTTTGAGCTCACCTACAACAAACACAATGAAATGTAAACAGATTGAGTCTTCAAGAGGAGAAAAGGAAGAGCACTTATCATGCTCCTTTTTGTTCACCTCTGCCAGAGTGATGCTTTGGGTAAAGAAGCCAACGTGGGAAGTATGAACTAGAGGCAAGTGTAGGATGTGGAGCAGTGAGACACAAAGTTTACGGTTCTTTCCAGAACAGTTGATTTCCTATTTCCTACTTGCAGAGTAAACTCGCTTCATTTTTGTTTTCATCCTTTCTCTCCTCCTCCCTCCTTTACACACCCTCATCCATACCTCCCTCTCCACCTATGTCCTACCTCTCACTCCCATGCTTGATGTATTTATTGGTCATTCTTCTTGGGAGTGAGGCTTCAGGACATCCATCCCCAGGAGTGGGACATCAAAAGCCAGATGCCGGTTTCTCCCAGAGGACTCTTGCACAGTGCAGCACTGCATGTGCGGTGAGGCTAAGGCCCGGCACTCCCCTACCTCAACAGATGGTGCAAGATGAGTAAGTGCCATTATGGGCCGAATTGTGTTCTCAATAAGGTAGGTTGAAGTCCTAACCCCTGGAATGGGGTCTTACTTGGAAATCTGGTCTTTCTTTGCAGGTGTACTTAGGTAAGATGGGGTCATACTGGAGTAGGGTAGGCCATTAATCCAAGGTGATTAGTGTCCTCATAAAAAGAGGAGAAGAGAGACCCCCAGGGAAGAGAATGCCATTATTATTCAGACACACGGGGAGAAGGCCATGTGATAACAGAGGCAGAGACTGAAGTGCTGCAGCTGCAAGCCAAGGAAAGCCAAGGATTGCCGGCAACACCAGACGCCAGGGAGAGGCATGGAACAGATTCTCTCCTAGAGCCTTCAGAGAAAGCACGGCCCTGCCACAACCTGGATTTCAGACATGCAGCCTTCAGAACTGGGAGACAATATATTTCTATTTTTTTTAATGCTTTTTTTTTTTTTTTTTTGGTGAGGAAGATTGGCCCTGAGCTAACATCTGTTGGCAATCTTCCTTTTTTTTTCCTCCCCAAAGCCCCAGTACACAGTTGTATATCCTAGTTGTAGGTCATTCTAGTTCTTCCATGTGGGATGCTGCCACATGGCTTGATGACCGGTGTGTGTAGGTCCATGCCAAAGATCCCAACCAGCAAAGCCCAGGCCTCCAAAGCCGAGCGCACAAACTTAACCACTTGGCCATGGGGCCAGCCCCCCATTTCTCTTGTTTCAAGCCACCCAGTTGGTCGTAGTTTGTTATGACAGCTCTAGGAAACTGACACAGTGCCCGTCAGCAAAATAACAAATAATAGTAACCACCACCACCTGTCACATGCAGTCAGGAGGCGGCTTTGACAGGCTGATGTTCTCAAGACAGCCGGAGAGCTTTCTTAGATGGCCCCTCCTGATCCCCAGAGCCGGGTCAGTCTAAACACACAGCAAACTTCATTAGACACGGGTGCCTCTTATTAAGCATGTAGATGGCACTATACCCCTTTTAGGTAAGGACAATAAGTTTGCAATGGGCATGTTCTCCCAAAGTGCAGACGCTGAGGAGCCCTAAATAAAAGTAGATGAACAGGATGTTCTCGGCTATGCACCAGCGATGTTTTGGTAAATTGAATCATATTTTAAGTACTCAGAGGGAGCTTGCTATTTAAATTAAATTCTTTTGCAAAGCAAGTATGACATTTCCCCCCACAAAATCAGATTTCTTGATCTCAGCTTTCTTAAAATAGGGAGCATAGTGCTGCCATAGATATTATTAAGAAAAAGAATCTTATTACTTGGTGTCAGGCTAAGAAGGATAGAAAAGACTGACCTGAGAGTGTTTTCTCAGAGATTAAAGGATGACAGATTTGGACTAATTTTACTAAGTGCTTTTCACTAGCTGATTCTAAATTGAGAAACAGGGCGCACTCTATTATCTACTTCAAACATTTGAGATTCTATAAATATAGACCAATTAATGTATTTTCTTTATAAATGCAATAATACTAGTGCTAATTTAAGAATACTTTCACTTCATATCCCAGCCCTGCCTGACTGCTAGGAGCCTACAGTTTTCCAAAAAAGGAAATTCCCTGGAATGTCCTGAGAGTTTAGAATAATGGGAACAAATTTAATTCAGCAAAAGAGAAAGTGAAAGCAGAGGAATTTACAGTTAACTCATGAATTAATTCAGAATATATTGAATATGTACCATGTGCTTCCGCTAACTAGAATACTTTTCAAAAGCCGAATTCTTCTCCTTACGGAGATATGGTTGCATACGAGAGCCAGAACTATAGAGAAAGAAAGGGCTAAGGAACAGTTCTAGACAGTATAAATGACTGAATACTAAATAAGCGCTGTGTTAGCTGGGGCTGGATTATTCCTGGGAAGAGATTTAGCTCATTGCTCTGATATTCTCTGCAGACACGGTTTTGACTCATTTTAGGGCAGTGAACAGTCACAAAGAGCATAATTATCAGAGCCATGATGTCTCTGGGTGATTTTATGTGCGCCAACTGGCAAACCAGCATTAATATTCGCAGCAAACTTTTAAATTCAAAGCTTCTGGGAAAAGGAGAGTCTGCGCCTTTAGACCCATCCCCTTGTGAAGCCGAGGCTGCCTCATGGAGATTCCAGTTTCGTTTCGGGTTCCTACGTGGTGAGACTGTTCCCCTGATTCAGAGGGACTTTTCCTTCAAAATTCACCGTGAATGAAAACCTGAAAGTGCACGATCTCCTCTGAACAAAACATTTTTTAAATTTCTAAAGGCTCACACCAAGCTAGGCCTAGGATAGGCAAGTGAGACACTCTCTATGGTGCAAAATCTAAGGGGACGCACCCCAAAAGTCAGCAATCAAAATAAATACCATTTTAACGCAATATTTTAGAAAATTCAAAATGAATGCAAAAGAATTCTGTGATGAATAAAATATCAAAATTTTAAATGAAGACAGGATCGAGATTGCTGATTTCCTTTCTTTCGCCTCAGGCTCCATTTTAGCACTGTGTTCGCACATGCTTGCAAGAACACCATCAACAAATGCTAGCCACATATTTAAAACTTCCTTAGTTCCACTCTGAGGATGCAAAGTTTTCAGTCAAAAGAACAATGATATCGTGTTTTATTTAAAAACAAGCCCTTACAATTCATTCATGCACCTATTCTTCAACAGATATATGTCCCCAGCCTCTGCTGCGTCCCGGGCCTCTTGCATGTGACAGCACTTCACAAGTCATCAAATCCTATTCTTAATTTTCTATTTTCCCTATTTCATGCTCTTCAACTTTCATTTTCTTACTCCCAGTTTTGGTCCTGGAGGATGCTGACAGATCAAATGAACAGCATGGGTCCACTAACTTGCTTTTTCATATCTCCCTGTATCTGGATTACCCTACTTAGGAAACTAAACAAGCCTGTGCTGATTTGAAGCCAAAGGAGGGATCAGCTCCGTGAAGCGAGAGGCCGTGCTCCTTTATGCAGAGGCAGAGGCTGCAGGCTTTCATTAGAGAGTGTTGCGAAGGAGACCACATAGCTGGTGTCACTTATAAAACGGCATGCTCTCCTGGCAAACGGGAAGCCATTTATAGTTCACGGCTTCTCCTGGTGGGTTAAATACTGTAAATCCTTGTGAGTAATGCCAGAGCCATAGAATCAATAAAAACCAAAGTGACCTTCACTTGGCCTGCCCTGTAAGTGGATGGTCCCGGAGTGACAGACGCACCTTGCTCCACGGGGGAAGATGTAATCTGGCAAAAATGACAAGGATCACTTCTGCATTACTTTATTCCCTGCTTTTCCCACTTTTAATCAGTTCTGGCAGGGCATAGGAGTCTCAGACATGTTTTCAAGGTTAATTTTTAAAAACTTCATATTTCAGGGTGACATTGCCCACCCAGTGAATTATGAAATCCCTTAAGTCTCCGCTGGGAGAGTGTCAGGCAAAGGCAACTCCAAACCCGGGACAGCTGCTCTTTAGGGTAGTGAACGGGGAGCTGATGGAGAGTCCAGGACTGAGAATGGCCTTGTGGGAGACACAGCTCCAGAGACAAGCACGAGGAAATCAATTTATTCTCTTGTAGTCTGGAGTCCTGAAGTCTAAAACCCAGGTGTTGGCAGGGTTGGTTCCTTCTGGAGTCTCTGAGGGACCATCTGCTCCACGCTTCTTTCCCAGCTCCTGGTGGTTGCTAGCAATCCTTGGCATCCCTGGGTTTAGACTGGTGTCACTCCAATCTCTGCCCGTCTTCTCCCTCTGCGTGTGTTGCCTCTGTGTCTCTGTCCAAATTCTCTTCTTCTTACAAGGTCACCAGTCATACCGGATTTAGGGCCCGCCCTCCTCCACTATGACCTCATCTGAATTTGGTTTTATCTGCAAAGACCTTATTTCCAGTTAAGGTCTCATTCGCAGGTAGTGGGGGTTAAGATTTATTTTTAAGGGGACACAATTCAACACACAACAGTGCCTTATATTAAATAACAAAAAAGTATCTTTTCAGCTATGGGAATGAAATAAATACAAATTCCTCTAAGTGCTTTCTCAGATTTTAGGGCAGGGACTATTAGATTTGAGTGAGAATTAGCACACGTATTTATTTAAAAAGGCATATTTAAATTTAGAATGACTGTGACGGGGCTATGATCTACATTTTAACAATATTTGAGTGATTCTGATGTAGGCGATCTTGGAACCCTACTCTGAGAACCACTGTTTTATGTTACCACTGTTCACGTTGCATAACACAGTGTTTACACAGTTTATGTAAACACTGTGTTATGTTACTTTAACTCTCTCAAAATGATCAGTGTCTTGCTCTTCATTCCCAGATATTTTGTACGTTATAAAATTGTTATTTACCTTTGACTCAGTTCTATAATGTGGCACCTAAAATGATTTCCATGGTCAGTCCTAATTCATTATTAATACCATTCATCAGTTGCAGGTCTGTGAACTGAGACCTTACTCAGGGGAATCATATCTCATTGTAATCCTTACCCATCTTCCAAATTGCTTTCAGATCTATTCAAATTATGAAAGATATTTTCATCTGAATTTTTAAACAAACTGCTGTCATTTTGTTTGAAGATATCAGACTGAATCCAATAAGAACTTAAGATTCATTTTGATGATATACCCTTTAGCATCGTCACAACCTTTAACACGATATTTAGAGCTTCATTTGGGAGCAAGCTAATAGACAAAAGGAAATTTCTGCTAGCCCGAGTTGAGAATGAGATTCTGATGAGTTTACCATCTGCACAGTGGAGCTAATTACAGAATCTGTTATTATAGAAGGGCCTGGAAGAGACTAAACATTCAATAAATATTAGCTATTATTGTATTTAGTCCTTAAATAATAATAACCTGTGCCTTTGGAAAGGATTTCCTCCTCTATTTTAAAAATGATTGTAAGAAGCAGGAGGAAATAATAAAAGATAAATCAGTGCCTTAGCAATTTTTCCACTGTCTTCCAAATATTTATAAATAACGAGGCCAGAGACATCTCTTTAAATAGCATTTAGTTATGTTAGCAAGGGGTGTATGTTAAAATCCCTTATATAGACATGTATTAAATGTTCCCATGTAGCAAATATTTGCACACTTGGTGATACTTTTCTTCTTTTTTCATTGTGAACCAAAAGAAAATCAGAGCCTTCTTTCCTTCCATTTCATTAAATGTTAATATTTATGGTTGAAACTTGAGAAAAATCTTCTACAGTGGTTCAATTTAAGGAGAATGGCACTGTAAAAAGTTCTTTTATTTACACAGAGCCATTCTTTGAGTCTATATACATAGTGATCTACATATTTACACATACATGTGATGTATACACACATGTCTGTCACAAGATATACATAAGTTTGTAGGTGTTCAGGATGATTTTATAGCTTTTTAAAGAAAGAGGAACTCCTAAAGGTCAAACAACTGTGTGATGCCTCTAGAATTTCGATCTTTTAACTTGCAGAAACAAAGTGTGGGAGGGGAAGGATCTTGACTTGGCTTCATGACTTTCCTTTGGGTCTTTTAATTTTAATTTCTAATTCTTTGGTAATAGGGGATATATTTTTCTTAATTGGTTGGTATATTGTTCAAAGGAGTTGCACAGCTAACAGGCAGGCTCTGTGCTCATTGGAGGATTAGCAATCCTGACATGGTGGATGTTAGGCTGACATTGTATGAGCAGTTCACTTTGGGAGAGTCTAAGGCTTAGATTCAGACTATAAGCCCCCTGCAGGAGTAAGCAAAATGCTGGCTTGGAACCAATGAGTCCATGAAAGGAGACACCAGGCTGGTCGACTTCCCTGGAGGTCTCCTGGCCATCAAATCCTGCCCTTTCTCTCAGTTCTCATCCTCCTCCCTGTCTTGATGGGAAAATCAGGACCTTCCACTGGGAAAGGCTCTTCTCCCTCGGATTCAGTGAACACCGCATGTTTCTGGATCTTCCCTTTTCTGTCTGATCATCCCTTCTCGGCCTTCTCTCTTTCACTTCAGGCCCTAACTGCTGATGCTACCTGGGCCTCCTATTAACACACTATCCCTCTGCTGTCTCTCCCTTCCTGTTATAAATGTGTGGCTGGAGACTGCTCTATAATCTGAGCCCAGCATTTCTCCTGAGCTCTGGCCTGAATATCGTGCTTTCTGGCCCATCTCAACTTCAGCATATCCTCATTTCTTAATGAAGTTGTCATCTCTATCACCCCCACTCCAAGCTTGCTTTTTTCTGTGATCCATGTTTTATTCTTGTTTCCATGATGTTCTTAGGAGTAAAATTCATTCATCTTTGACTCCTCTTGTACCTCACTTTCCCATCTCATTTTTTGCATTATCTGGCTCCTTCCAGCCTTCCTGAGATGTGTCTTATGCATCACCGCTCCCCTTATTCAAGAAGTAAAGTCCGAACTATTGTGAATTGAGAAGTCAGAAGGGCTATATCGACAGTAGGTATGATGTGGGAGTTTTATCCACACAGACACATTACTTACTTTAAAACTCTGCCTACTCAGATGACCAGCCAAGATTTTTCTGTTATATTTTGAAAATTGATATAAAAATAAAACTTAGGCTGATTATTTGCCATATTACAGTAAGTTGCCATGTCATGGCACATACATGACTATAAAAACTAAGAAACCCAAACAGAGAATGACCATGGTAATCATCACCTAGTTTTAAAAAGAACTCATGATTCTTTAAATTCAGCAAGACAGATGTATATATCTTGTAGGACCATTGATCAATTTGAATTACAATAGCAATACAATCTAATTTTAAGAGTTTTCTTCTTGATAGTATAAAATATGTAAAATACTCCCATTATTTTCCAGCAACATGTGTAAGAATACTTCAAATTCAAATAATTTCCTCAAAATTCCAGATCCTGCTATTACTATGACTTTCAGCTTTTATCACATTATCTCTCATCTCTACCCTCACTCCTCCAGGTGTCATTTAACCGGTTCCTACACTTATGACACCTTTAAGCTACTGGGTTGACACCACCTTCTGGAAAAATGAGAATTTTCTCATGATTTCTATCTTTTGTTTTTGCAAACAGAAATTATGCAGATTTTCATTTCCATAGATCTTTCTTCTTAGAAAGTTTCGAACAAAAGTAGTAATATTTCACTCCATGCCAGCCTACTTTTACTTCACTGCTTTGACTTACAAAGAGCATCACTCTCCCGTCCTTTCAAACCCTTCTCATCAATTCCTGTTCTCAGGGTTCCAATGAAACAGCAACCCTAGGTTGCAAAATATTCACATTCAACTTATTTTTCCCTTAGCCGTAAATTTCTTGAGCTTGTAGCCCTGACTATCACAGGTCCCAAGTGAGTAATCAAAGAGATAAGTTACATCGTGCAGATACGTGAACGGCAGCTAGGAAGGGAGTGATTAGGAAAGAACACTTCTAAAATAATACTCCTGTACTCTGTGCCCATGGTAACAGCATTTACTTAACTGATGCAGGGTTTGCCCGGCTAGGTCAATGGTTAGAGCGTGATGCCCCATTTCAAAATGGAGATCATGGACTCACTCCCTTCTAAGCTAAGGGCAATGATGAGACAGAAGGTTAACCAGTTAAATGTTAGGGTCAAAACATTTCCAAAACATCAGCCATCTCCCACCGTAACTCAGTCCCTAAATCATCCTCAAGTGTGTGATGTGGAAATCAGTTCCTGGCTGGGTTTTCCTCGAGGCATTTTACATGCGTTTACCACAGACTTCTGAAACTGGCGAAATTTCTTCAGGCCACTCTGTGAGTCCATTTCCTTATCTGAAAATTTAGGGTTGTTATGTGGATTAAATGAGTGAACATAGGCATGTGTTAGTTCTCAATAGAGGCTGGCCATCACCATTATGGCTTCCTCAGAGCACACTGTTGTTCTAGAGAGGGCAATGACAATGATGTCATCACGGGCACTTGGGGGCTATGGGACCTGGATGGCCAGAAAACCCCAGGACCAAGAGTAGCTAAAAACAGGATCTAGTAGATCTAATGAGTCTATGCCCGTGTCGGGTATGGATCCAAGGACATCACCTGAGGTGGAGGGAAGCAGGCAGGCAGAATAGCAGGCAGTCTATGCTCAGCACAGATGATGCTAGCAAGGAGTGTTGGTAACTCTGCTCCTTGCGCTGTGCGATCTCTGTCCTGTTTTGCATTTTGTGTTGCCTGTAGGTTCCCCTGAACTCTCTGGTGTCAGCTACACGCAGAGGCAGATTAGCAATCTCCAGGTGAAATCTTCCCCAGAGGGGGCTGTAATTATCTCCCAAATCCCTGACTCCAAAGTGAGAATTGACCAGCTAAGGATGATTTCTATTTTTCACAATGATCATTGTTAATGAAGGACTTCAACTACAAGACTATATGGTGGCATGAAAAGAAATCCATTGCAATGCAGAGACAATAGGTAAACAAATAAAAGGACACAACAGCCATAATTGGGGCAGAAAGAATAAAAGGCACAGGAATCACCTTTGTCTGTACTTATTGTGTGCCATCAAAGGTCATGGAATGCATCAGGTGCTTCAGGAGAGAGGTAACATGGCAGATGGCACAGGGAGTAACGGAATAAAACAGAAACGGATATTTACAGAGGGCTCAGCATGCCCTGGGCACACTTGTGAGGGTTTTCTGTGTCTTAGCCCATTTACTCCTCATCAGGTTTTAGTATCATGGATTAAATGCACTATCTTTCTTACTGGCCCAGCCAGGTTCAAGTTCCCACTCTGCCCCTAACCAGGTGTGAATTTAGATGAAACGCTTAAGCGCTCCTCATCAGGTATTATTAACTGCATCTCACAAATGGGAAAGTTAAGACTTTGAGACATTAAGGTCACTTCCTGTATGGGTCAGAGCTGTCATATGAACCCAGATCAAAGTCTTCTTCCTTTCTACCATGCAATTGGAGAGTTCTGTCTTATTTCTCCTCATAAGAAATGGGGAGGAAATGTGTCAGTTCAAAGCTTAATGGGATGGTGAGGTAGGTGGCCACAAATTTGTTTCTGAACTGGGTGGAAGTAGAAAGACATGTGGAAATGCTTTTCTATTCATGGTACCACCTCTTTAGTGGTAGACCTTTAACTCCCTTCTGTAAACCTATGCAAGACAGCCCATCATAAGGGTTTCTATAAGCCTTTATTTAACCCAGCTATTGGGTTCAAAAGGACCTTCCAGGAGTTTTAGCATTTGTGATCCCAACTTATTCACAGTTGGGATTTCTTTTTTAATTCTCAAGTGAATGAGATTTTAGAATGCAATAATAGCATTAGTTCTAAGCATGCTTTACAAATGATTTTTTCCCTTTGTAAACTCAAAACCACTGCTTTTGGATTTTTTTACTTTCCCTGAAACATATTAACATCAACTCTCCTTGTTTTCCTGATTTTCGTTGCAGGGAAAGAAGATATTCCGTGACCCCTCTTTCACGGAAGGTCAGTATATAAAACACCAACCATTCATTCAGATTTCTGAAAAGTTTTCCATCCTGGGAAGAACAACAAATCAAAAAACTGGCATCAGTGTGCTGATATTTTACAGCCCATTCCAGTGAGACTCTGCAATTTTCATACTGAGAAGTAATATATGACCTAGACAAGACCCAGACATAGGCTCATGAGAAAGACTACGGGGCTTTAAAATTACTGCCTTGATCATGGAAAAGAAATATGAGTAATCGCTGCCATCCACCAACTCAGGATGGTCTTTGGGGGCAATCAGTGTTTAAGAGAATCAGAGAACATCTGGAAATCAGCATATTTTGAACTAGTTCACACCCTGCTTGGTTCATATTTCAACAGATCTATGTACAAGGCAGTTAGGCTGCCCTGAGCAAAACAGCCTGGATGTATCCTCTGGGATTAGGACATTTCAGCAAGGCTGGAAGGGGAACAATAGGTAATCCCTCCTCACTGCACTCCAAGGGTACACCTGCAGCTCTGGCCTATCACGGCTCCTTTTAACCTTCTTCAACTTTTCTCAGCATCTACCAGCAAAACTCTTTTCAGGACATCTTACCAATAAAAATTAGTATCTAATCTACATAAGAAAATGTCTAAATAACACTTCCAGGGCTTCTGTCCAAGTAAAGATTGACAAACCTCTCTCTGACCCTCCTCTCCTCACCCTTTATGCTGCAGATGAACCAAAAGAGAAGAAAATAAAAATCACAACATTTGAGACAGCACTAAGACAGGAAGAAGAGACTAGGGAGTATTAACAGATGGTGCTGATTTTGGCATTGATATTTCCCCTCAAGTTCAGATAATAACTCGAGAGTCTGTAGAAGATGGTTGATTCCCGGAGGGCCTTTATTTTAGAAACATTCAGTTCAAATCCACTCATTTCTAAAACTAGTAGATATCCTGAGACATTTCTTGGTTTCGGTCTCATAAGAATGCAAGAATCGCCACAACACATAAGATCCTAGTTCTTTTAGTATATTATATTCTAAAAGAGGTTCTCCAGGAGATTTTATGTCAAATCTTTATCCTCTTAGATGGGAAAGCTACAGGACTATAAATTTGCCTCCAAAGCACCTTAGATTGTCTTAGGAACAAATGACGTATGTTTTCCTAAAGGTATCTAGACTTTTGAATACAGTTGTGATTGTGAAAAGTAGCTAGTGCTACTTTTCAACAGGTAACGTATGTCAAGGTGTACCAAGCAGTGTGGCTCTGAGACTCCTGGAAAAATATCTCCAGGAGGATTCACTGTTCACTTTGTCTACTTCATGCAAGAGTTTGGGGACCTTGAGCTCATCCTATCAGACTTGACTCTGGCTGCTTTTCCTTGCTTTCCTAAGATAGTGTCTTCTTCATCTCCAGGCACTTCTCTCTGGTCCTGCTTCCCTCTTCTCATGGTTTTGTTGCAGTTCAGAAAGCAGACCACCATGATATTGGAAGGGTAAGATAACATTCTAGATTATGCTTAGCATTAACCCCTTGGGCCACAGCAGCCTCCTGGACCAAGAGCCATGGACTGAGCCCACTAATGCAACTGCACATCCTTCGAGCTCAGTACAATCATGATCAGTGGTTATCTTTGCACAGTGCTTGATGGCTTCTTAACTGCCTTCACATCTATGCAATCGCTTAAGTGCCATACACACCATATAGCTATAAATTTCACTTTACCTTTTTTATAGATGAAGACTCTGTGGCTCAGGGAGGTGTAGTAAAGGGCATAAGGGCGGCTTGAAGCTGGACTTTTAATGCCAGGTCCAGGGCTGACTGTAGAACACTATGCCTGAGTTGTGCCTGAGGTGAGGACTATGGGCTGAATGCTTCTCTTGGCTCCAGACCTGCCGTTCTCAAATTTGACTGTACTTGGGAGCCACTTGGAGGGCTTGCTAAGGCACAAATTTCAGTCCCCACTCCCTGAGTTTCAGATTCTGTACGTCTGGAGCTGGGCTTAAGAATTTGATTTCTAACAAGTTTCCAGGTGATGCTAATGTTACTGTCTCTCTCAGGGACTGTACTTTGAGACCCACTGTTTTAGAATCCAGGACGGTGGCCTTCCATCTTGTTTTCACACTAGAATTTCACAGGAATCTTTACAAATATATATTGATGCCTGGACGCTACTTCCAAATGATCCAGTTATTGTAGGGAAGGACCTGGGGACATTAGTAGTTTTGAATGCTGCCCCGGTGATTGTAATGTGCAATCATGGTCCAAAATATTGGAAGCTGATGTTCTAAGGCAGGGGCCAGTGAACTGAGGCCTCTGGCTGGCTGCTGTTTTCATAATTAAACTTGATCAGCAAACAGCCATGCCCATTTGTTTACATGTTGCTATGGCCCCTTTCATGCCATAATGACAGAGTTGAGTAGTTGTGACAGAGACTGTTGGTCAGCAAAGTAGAACATACTCTCCTGCCCTTCGTAAGTAATAAAAGCAAAATAGAGGAAACCATAGCAGATGCCCTATACTCTTTTACTTTCAATAATCTTCCCAAGCCTTGATCAAGGCAATGTGGGGAGTGTTAGGAAACAGGAGAGAGGGTGAGCTTTTCTATAAGGGATTTCACTCGAAGCTCTTATTTCCATCTTTTTTAAAATGACTTTTCTTTCTCCTTCTCTGTTTCCCGTACACTCATTCTCCTTTCCCACCATCCTGACACCTTCCCTTCCTCCCTCTCTGCAGTTACACAGGTTTCTTACTCACATATCAGGACTCTGCTTCACCACCTATCTTAATTTCATGGTCTACACACAGGGCACGTTGCAGTGGAAAAGGAATCATATTTGGAGTCAGAGGATCCGAATTTGAATCCCATGCCTGCTGCTTAGCTGTGAAATCCCAGGGAAGCTTAGTTAGCTTCTGTGGATTTGTTTCCTAAATTGGTAAAACAGAGATGATAATACCTCATTCACCGGGTTACTGCAAAGATTAAGGAGAATTAATCAAAGCGCGTTGCAAACTGCAAAACGCCTTCCACATCTCATATATTATTATTGGTCACAAATTCCCAGGAGAATATAAGAAGTGAACCTGAGTCCACTTCATAGTTTCCTTTGGAGGTTCACCAAGAAAGGACAGGAACTATTCAAACTCTAAAATTGGGTTATCTTAGTTTGACAAAAGAGGAAAGCCCAAAACTTCTCAGGCTGCAGTTTTTATGAATGACTTGGAATCCCAGGATTAGGGCTCAGAGCCTGCACACTCGAATGCTGATGACAAGATGCTGCATAGCATTGGCCTTAAGTGAGATTTATGGCCCTGGCTGCATCTAACGCAAAATCTGGAGAAAAGCAAAAAAATGAGTCAAAAAACTATGATTACTTAAAACTTCAAAGTTATAAATAAAGTGGAAGAAGGATACAGCAAAAAATTAAGGGAGGCCCTGTGTATTTTACAGCTAACTTCAGTGGCTCATAAGACTTCCTGGCTCAGCGTTATATTAAGAGGGTAATGCATACAGATATTAATTCATAAAGCATATGAAGAGCCTAGAATCCTTTTCCATCCCTGATGCACAGACCAATTTCATCCCTAAATCCTTCATCTCTTGCCCCTGGGAAAATCTTGTCATGTGCAGAATCCTCACAATGATTTCCATCCAAAAACTTGATGTAAACACACAGAGAAAAGAAAATGTTAACCTCTCTCATAACTCACAATATAGTGGCCAAAGAGAAAAGTGCCTTTCTTGTAAACAGAGATCTTCACATCTGTTACTTCTCTTGCAGTCTCCTGACATCAAATTCACCCACAGCAAAACTCATTACTGGTCAATTCAGTGAGAACCACCAAACTGATTCTGCTTATAAAAAAATTCCACAGTATTAAAAAAAACCTTTGGGAAAATACTCTACTTCTTGCAATGATTTGACAAAAGGGCATCATCATTTCTATCAAGCCATTGTACATCTGTAAACCACACATTTCAACTTCTGCTCTGAAGGCAGAATCAGCCACATTTTGCTACCCCAAGCCAGAGACCAACAGCTGAGCTAGCCCCATGCCAGAGAGAATAAACTGGCAACAAAAACTGAGTACAGAGAGATTATGCAAAGACTTCATATCTGCCATTTTGATAACAACTTACAAAATGCAACAGTAAGAATATAATTTGAACGATCTGTTAGACCCAAGGCTGCTAGCATCTTTCTTCTTCCCTTTTTTTTTTAACACTTGGAACTTTCACTGTGTATCACCACTGCAGATCTAGAAACACCATTTGGAAGGAATTAGGCGAAAGCTAATTGCCATACTTCAGTTCAAGCCAGCTGCTATCCACGGGCCTTTTTAGGCCCCCTAATGACCAACTTCTTGGCCTTACAAGTGCCTACTGGAAGAAACAGAAATCCAATTAGGATATTAGGATGAGAGAAGGGACCCAAAAGAATTATGAGACCAAAAAAAACCATTAAATTCAGAAATATGAGATATAGTCTAGGGAGCATCCAGTTTCAAGAACCCAAGCTTGGGGAGATTCTTTCTGCCTATCACTGCCAATCTCTCCCTTCTTTGATTCCTGTCACACAAAGCATTACTGCTATATAGTTAGCAATTCCTGGGTCTCAGGCTGAGAGCAGAGATCAATCTTATGTGACTCTTGATTTCTCCATAGCCCACTGAAGAGAAAAAAGATAAGAGCATATGCTTTTATTTTAGGAACTCTTTGATATCACCCAAAATTGGGTCAATATCTATGTTCCAAGTGCTTGAAACTTCCCCTGAGGAAGGAATTTCTTGCTTGAAATAGCCTGGTAACAAATTAGTTTACCTTCCGCTTTTCCTAAGCAATGATCCTTGCTTTCCATCTTTACTGGAAATCTTGCAATTTTGTGTTTAACTCAGGTTTTCTTGGCTTGGCTCTTTTCCAATATTATTTCGAAATGCCATTACTTATAAAGGGGACATTTTAACTTATTATTATTATTATTATTATTTTTGGTGAGGAAGATTGGCCCTGAGCTAACATCTGTTGCCAATCTTCCTTTTTTTGCTTGAGGAAGATTGGCCCTGAGCTAACATCTGTGACAATCTTCCTCAATTTTCTGTGGGATGCCACCACAGTATGGCTTGACGAGTGGTGCTAGATCCATGCCGAGGACCCAAACCTGAGAACCCCCAGCTGCTAAAGCGGAGTGTGTGAACTTAACCACTAAATCAGCAAGCTGGTCCCCAAAGGGGACATTTTAGATAGAAGCTCAAGTAATACTTCCACCGACTTGACAGACAAATGCTGCTCTTCATATACAAAGATGATGCTCTCTTTGCTCCTATTTTTCCCCAGAATGCAGATGGATCCACACTGGGCCCTCTGCCTGGTCCTCTGTGGCCACACAGCTGCTCAATGTCTGGTTGGGATTAGGGCACAGACTGGGTCATGGAACCAAATAAATGAGCTGGCCCCAATGGCCAGTGAACACCCAACGTTGGCCTCAGTTAGCAGTTGTTCTAAACCAGGAATTGGCAAACCTTCTATAAAAGGTTAGTATCAGCTTTTCGAACATAGAAAATACTATTTTGGGCCTTGCAGGCCATTTTGCCTCTCTCACAACTACTCAGTGCTACTACTGTAGTGTGAAAGCAGCATAGATGACACCTAAACGAATGGTTGGGGCTGTATTCCGATAAAACTTTACTTACAAAAATAGGTGGCATGGCCTGTGGGCCAAGTCTGCTGATGCCTGCAAGGGAACTTGTCTGACCAGCTTGAGCCCAACTCATCCAGCTTCTGGTTCACCTATTTTATTAATCCCCATCCTAAAAACCACTTCATAGTGTTCCTCAAACCATCTGCCCACTAGAGTTGATTTATAACCCCCAAATCAAACTAAAATGTGATAGAAAAAGAAGGCAAATTTTATTAAATTTTTTTGGAGGAAGTCCAGTTGCTAAGATCAAAGGGGGATGTTAAACTTGCAGAACCATTTTGCATGGTCATTAAATGTTAACCATCAGCCTCTTAAGAAAATCACATGAGAGAACAACCACCACCCCAGAAAAGCCACCAGGTCACATACCAGAGCTTTGTGAATCAGGTCAAAGTCTTAAGAGCCTATATCTACCATTTCTCCTCTGTACTTTCTTGAGATTACATGGGGAAAAATATGCAGCACATAGATCAACACATCGTGAATATTATTATCCTCCTTCAACAAATAAGGAAGTAGAGTCATGCTTCTCTTACCATGATGTACCTACAAATCCCCTGGGGTCTTGTTAAGATGCAGATTCCAATGCAGCAGGCCTGGGGTGACACCTGAGAGTCTTCATTTCTAACAGGCATCCATTGATACTGACACTGCTGGTCTAAGAACCTCACTTTGAGGAACACGGACCTGGAGCAGTGGTTGGCAGCCTCGGCTACACGTTGGAAACCCCTAAGGAGATTTCCAAATACTGAGACCTGGGCCAGCCCCAAATCAAATGGATCAGCGTCTCTGGGAATGAGGCCCAGACATCAGTATTTATTAAAGTTCCCCAAGTAATTTTAATCTAGAGTCAAGACTGAGAATTGCTGAATTAGAGGCTCAGAGAAATTAACTGACTTGCCCAAAGACATCTGGTCAGTGGCCAACCATAGGTTTTAAATGAGGTAAAATTTTTGCTTGCCTGATAATCTTCGAAAATGATCTTAAACAATGATACTCAGCAGGACACGGTCAAAGGGTGTCGAGTTTCCAGGATAACAGCAAAGTTGAGGGAGGAGGAGAAGAGGAAAGATGAGACTGAACTTACTCACACACAGTGATGCCAACACTGGTCAGGGGAACACAGACAAAGCAGGCAGCACAGCACACTGCTCTGTCCCCGTGTGCACATCCCTCTGACGGCTCTTTCTTTCTTCATGAAAGCAACATGGCAAAGGAGCCTCTGGGAAGGCATCTTTACGTTCAGAACTGTGCAGTACCTTCAGCTCCTTTGATGAATCACCACATGATGAAACTTTAGAGACTGAGGAATCACTTTTGGCTTCCTTTCTGCCTCTCAGGAGTTCAAAAAGTTGTGTTTATGGTAATGGGCAAAATTTCTGACCCAGGGATTTCTGTCCTGAATAGGACCAAATTCAAGGGAGAAGAAAAAAAACTGGGAGAAATTATGGGACAACCCTAGATTCTCTGGGTCTCCTAAATGCATCCAATCCAACATTGTGAGTGGAAGTCTAGAAAAACACATGAATTTCGATGACAGTTACATAATTGTTTAGCCACGGGTGTTCAAGATCAGATCCATTTTATCACCCTGTACAGATCCTACGGAGAGTAAAGCCCCTTGGGCTGAAGCCCCTGGCTGTGTAATTTGGGACATCCTATCTCAAAGAGGAAGTGAAAGTGTGAGGGATGAATTGGACGTCTCCCAGACTAAGCAAATGGCAGCTGCAGGGAGTGCTGCGAGGCGCAGGTTCACTCCTGGGAACCTCGTCCTTCTAGGTAGAGGATGTGAGGGGCCCAGGGCTTGGCGGGTCCTGGGAACACTGTGAGCTCATGTGAAAATTCATAACGTTGAACAAAGAGGGAGAACTCAGCGTTTTGCCAAATGTTTTCAGAGGCTTAAATGCAAGCATGACCTTTCCCCACCCTCTATTCTTTTGGGATATTCGTGTGGACATTTTATTCAGTTTCTTTACTGTGTCCCGCTCTGACTCTCTTTTGGACAATAAAGAAATATCAGTCATGGCCTAAAAGACATTTCCCAGATATTCTGAAAACGAAAGAAAAGTTTGAGAGCTCACGTTTCTGTGGGAAGCATCTCACCAGCCTTAGTTCAGCTGGGGTTTCAGGCACACAAAGTTCTTTCTCAGGAGCTCAGAGTGTGATTCAGAAGGCACTGGTCAGTGTTCAACGGGGTCACACGTTCCACACTCACACAGATGCTCACAATCATGCTGCTTGAAGGGACTGTGGAGCCACGGCGGTCCAACTATCCCACATTTTACAGATGACGGGGAGTGGGCTGTGCAAGCTCACACAGTGCTGCAGGGGCCGAAGCGGGACTGGAACTAGGTCTCCTGACTTCCGGGTCAGTAGCCCCCTCCTACACCAGGCCACCCCACCTCCTGACAGAAGACGGAGCAAGAGGTTGACGTGAGTTCATTTTCCCTTCCCAGAATAGAAAAATACCAAATGAAGTTGATGCATGACATAAAAGTTCAGAAATATTCTTTATCAATCTGTTTAATTTACATATGAGCTCTTTTTAGAAAAACTTCCAGGAGGCTGAGATGTGCCACTGGCTGTGTGGGGTCTCTCTTTACATTTGCTCCTGATAAGAGCAGTGATACAAGACTGCAGTTGACATTAGTGAGCCCAACAACAGGGAAAGCCAGAAAGCGAAGCTTCCATCTAGCATTACCGAGAAGTCTTAGTTTGGATTTTTCTCTCTCTCAGGGAAGGCACTGCAGGGTGAATTCTTCTATGTGTGAGCCCTGAAGTCATTTGTACATATCTATTGCAGTAGGCATCCCTCCGAGAAACGTACATTGGATGCTTTGGTAGTGGGGATGCAAAGATGAAAAAGGCAGATCCTTAAGAGTCAGGAAGATAACAGTCCATTTAGTGTGTTGGGCAGTGTACATCAGAATCACTGGAGAGCTTGTGAGAAAAATACAGATTTGCTGTCTGTCTCCCCCCAACACTCTGCCAAGGTTCTGGGTTGGCCCTTAGGAGTCTGTATTTTAATAAGCTTCTGATGTATGTGATCCAGGTCCCCCAAATTCAGAAATGCTGGTCTAATGGGCAGAGAGGTCTTTTGAGACAATAGCAACAGATCTTTCTCTAAGTATATTTCCAGGAAGGGGGAAAGATAACCCTCTGCTATATTTTCACTCCCAGAAAAAGTCAGGGTGGAGGGATGAGGCAGTACGCTTGGATGGAGAAGTCAATTTTAAAGTCCCTGGAGCGCAATGTGGTCCTATTGCTTCTCACACGTAGGAAACCCCTCAGCTAAATGCGTGTCCCAAGAAAAGGAGGCACTGAAGCTATTTAAGGAAAGGGAGAAGCACGTGAAGTGATTTGCACTTAGATTCAATTTTATAAGACGCGGTGATCACACGCTGCTTACTCGTATCACACATTCTGTTAATAAAATGAAGAAGCGAATACAAAAAACCTCTCACCAAAGAATGACCCAATCACTTTTGAATCTATATTTTCAGTCCATGTGACCACCCAGGGTGACTGTAACCGTGAGAATCTTGAAAAGGGGATCAGGTCACAGTGACACGGCAGTTCAGTAAGCGCTTCCTCCCTAGTGGTTGGCATTTTTAGAACGATTTGCTTTTGTTTTTGTTCCTGCTTCAGTAAATTAACCATGAGATGAAAACACCTTCTTTCTTGTGTTCTGGCCTAGAATTCCGTGAGAGAAGCCACAGCTGTGAGGGGATGGGGGAACCGTGAATGCAAAGGATGGAGCGGGAGAGAAGGGGAGCTGGCGGGTGGTTTCGCTGGAAGAAGAGACAAGAGAGGCCCACAACACTGAAAAAAGTACAACATCTGTGGCGAGATGCTCAGTAATTAATCATCTCCACGAGATTCCAACAGTCTCCAGCCCCGTCCACCGAGCAGTTTTGCTGACACAGAGGAAAAAGACACCTCACAAACACAGCTAGTAAAACCGTATACCAGCTACGTAAACAGCCGGCTCCAGCAGAAGGCAGTGGACCCTTATTTTTAAAATTATGTGTGGTGTCATGCACATGGAGGAGGAAATTACAAATTTTCCTCTCTATGCCTCAGTAGTGTGAGTCCTGGAGATGCACTGAGAATATTTGCTGTCTCATGTTGGTATTGCTAAATGCTAAACTACAAATATGATTTTGATCTGAAAGTCCCTTGAGAAAGTTATTGTTGACAAAATACCAAGAGAACTGGAGGTGGACTCTCCTTTTCCCACGACTTTCTAGATGGTCTCAGAGGAGGAGAGGGTGAGCCACTCTGACTTAATTGTCATTACTCACAGAATGTTAGTGTTGCAAGCTAAAAAGGATCTTAGAGATGTTCTCACTTACTTTTACCCATCTGCTTTGGTCTTCCCTCCCCGCCATTTCAACTAAAAAAGGAAAGTAGGTGGGACTCACCCAAGGTTCTAATGCTTTTTCTGTGTTTTCACTAAAAATGGCAGCATTCAGCATAGAATTCCTCTTGCTAGCTAAGTTAAAATCAGCTTGGATGAAAAGGAGAGTCAGTGTAGGTTCATTGATTATAATGTGTGCCACTCTGATCGCCTCACATCTGTTAGAATGGCTGTTATCAAGAAGACAAGAGAGAAGTGTTGGCGAGGATGTGGAGAAGAGAGAAACTTGTGTGCTGTTGGTAGGACTGTAAATTGGTTCAGCCACTATGGAAAATAGTGTGGAGGTTCTTCAAAAATTAAAAATAGAACTACCACACGATCCAGCAATTCCACTTGCGGGTATATATCCAAAGTATATGAAAATAGGACATCAAAAAGATACGTGCACTCTTGTGTTTATTGCAGCATTATTCACAATAGCCAAGATATGGAATGTCCCTCAACAGATGAATCGATAAAGAAGATGTGGTAGATATATACAAAGGCATATTACTCAGCCATGAGAAAGAAGGAAATTCTCCCATTTGTAACAACATGGATAGACCTTGAGTGCATTATGCTAAGTGAGATAAGTCAGACAGAGAAAGACAAATACCGTATGATATCACTTAGATGCGGAATCTAAAAAAAGGGAACTCATAGAAACAGTGTAGATTGCTGGTTACCAGGAGCTGGGCGTGTGGGACTTGGGGAGATGTTGGTCAAAGGGTACAAACTTGCATTAAAAAACAAAACAAAACAAAACAATCCACATGCACCACTCTCGTGAGGGATGCTGATAGTGAGGGAGGCTATGTGTGTGTGGGGGCAAGAGGGTATGTGGGAGCTCTCTGTACCTTCTGCTCAATTTTGCTCTGAACCTAAAACTTCTCTGAAAAATAAGGGAAAAAATAGATCCACCTTCTTTGTGGCAGCGAATTCAACAAGCTCGGTTTTACTTTATTTTTCTTTGCGATGGTAATTTTGTGGCTTTCCTTTATTCTAGAATATATTTATCTCAATGCCAAAAATTCCTGATCTTACTGGAATAAAATAGAATTAAAAATAGGCTTACTACACCAGTATGACATTATTTTAAAAAATGCATTACTGGATTTATTGCTCGAATTGAAGTTGAGAAGCAAAGAAATATCTTAGCCCTAAGCCAGTGTGATTTCTGTATCACTTACTTTATCTGCCTGGATTCTAATGTCCTCACTGGTGAAGTGAGGATATTGGACTAGATGGACTTGACTGTCCCACAAATTCTAAGGGTGCTGAATGTAGAGAAAATGTTTTGAATTATTTTTTCCTGGCAGTGATGGTGAATCTGCACTTTGGCTCGGTGCAGCCTTGCTCAGTCCTTGTGCAACCTTCTTGTGGAGGATGGTCCAGATTCATGGTGAGGAAGGAAGCCAAGACCAGCACTTTTAAGCATCAGGCTTCAGGTTTCATTTGCATCTTGCTCTACTTACCTGAACAGACAGTCTTGTTTCTAGAGTTGGAGTGAGCCAGCCCAAAGCCGATATGGCTTTGGCCTTTCTGGATAGATCAGTCCTGTTTGCATCACAATGACTCAAAAGGGCTGTGAAATTGCTGACCACAATTAAAGATAATGCAACGATTTGGACACAGAAGACAAAAATATGTAATAAGGATTTTTTAACCAAAAGTCAGTCATCCCAGAGGGACTTTATACAAGTCCTACAAGCATTTTAAATAACATGCTGAAAGCCTCTTACATTTGAAATCAATAGAACCCTAGCTTTTACTACCAATCATCAGTTCACCCAAAAATAATTTACCTGCTAATACAATTATTGTATAGGAGGAGCTTATAAAATGAGGACCTTGAATCCCAAATTCTCATGATCAAATTCCCTTTGAGAATATATTGGCAAGGTAATGAAAAGTAAACTTAGGAGGACAATTGATTCAAAGTTCTGGAAACATCATAATGGTCACTCCCTAGACCCCATTGCCCACTGCCCTCTGCCCTAGCCTTTCACCAAGATCCTTTCTTCACTGGCCTTTTGTGAGCAACGCTCTTCTCCAGGCTTCATCACGGGGTTCTGTGAAGTTGATCTGAGCACCCCACACACCCCTAAGTGTCCAGGAGGAAAATTCCTTCCTTCCTGTCCCTCCCTTCTTTTATTTTCCAAACAGAGGATGTTATGAAAGTACTGTGGGCAACAAACAAGAGACAAAATAGCAGTAAACCTACCAAAATGCCTGTTTACCTTTCCTTTGACCTTTGATGGCAGTAGAAACATCACAGACGCCAAAAGGATTGTAGCATTAGGCCCCTGGGAAACAGAAAGCCAGCACTGGAAGTCTCTTCAAGGGAAACACGAAATAGCTAGTTCCAGTTGTTTCAAGGTTTACAAACGAGGCCCAGGATGTGAAGACCCTTTGTCTGTTCTAAAGCAATCCACAAATGTGAAGCGCTCTTCTCATTTGCTAAAACAAGATAGGCTGTTAAGCAGATCCTACTTCAGTCTGGAACCATGCTATATTTTGTAAGACAGGCAAGTGGGACAATTTGGTGGATGCAAATTCAGGACAGAAATAAGAAACCTGGGCAAATCATAATAACTCTGTGCCCCTGTTTCTCCTTTGATTTTTAAAAGGAGAGAGGTCAAGATGGGAGAAGATAAAAATAGCTGCAAGATCCTCCTACTTCTTGGCATTCCCCACAGTCAAATCTCCTCTCCAAACACTGATCATTTTACAGTTAAATTACTGTCAGTGACTCGTCCCTGTGTTCACCTTCAAGTGAGGGTTTTTTAAAAAAAAAGGCTATTTCAGATACTGTTCACCTTCACATCAAGTCAGCCACCTAATTTGGGTTTTTCACGTCCTCTGCCAGTATTTCTACCTTGCCTGGCTTGAATGTTTTTTAAAAAGCCTTTCAGTGGCGGTCCTCAGCGGTGACCTGAGGCCACAAGATGGGCACAGCTCTCAGCAATGAGTCACTGGAGTCGAGGTGAGTCCCTCGCCTCTCTGTACTCCATCATTCCTCTAGGTTATTTCCATCCACCATTTAGCTGCATGCTTCCCAAATACTTTTATAGAACTCGAACCTCTTATCAGCTTCCCAAAGGTTCACCGTGGGACTTTTCATTGTAATCTTGCTGTGTGGCTGTATCTTAGAGAGAAGCTCCAGAATCACCTTATTTGACAACACAGAAGCCAACTTTAGCTCGCACTTTTCTTCTCGTCCTCAGCAAGTAGTCCTAAAGGCACCAAGGAAAGCTTTCACAGCCTTAAGCTGTCCTTAAATGCCGAAGCATGAAGCCAAAGCAGCCATTTCTGTGAAGACCAAGGGCTGGGGCAAAGGAATTTACCTACAGCCTTTGTGTTAGAGCCCCAATCTCAATGAATAATAAAAATCTTTGAAGTTAGGGGTTGTTCTAGTTTATGATTAATAATAACAATAGGCATGCTTTAACCTATAGTTATCACTATTATTACCAGTCATGTTAATAACAACTAAACGCAACGCAGACAATGGCGAAGCTTGGAGCTTTATGCACATTAGCCATCATCATCACTTCAACAGGGTGCCACAAGTACTATTTTTTTTTCCATTTGACAGATCAGAAAATGTGACAACAAGGTTAAGTGATTTGCTCACAATCTCACAGTCAAAAGTGTGAACTCTGCTGTGTCTCTCAGAAGCCTTGGCTCTGGCATCCATACTATACCGTGTGGAAATAAAAAGGGGCCATGCCTCCCGTGGGATGGGACGCACTCCTCACAGGGGTTGGGAGGGACAGGTCTATTAAGCTATTAACACCTCTAAACCGTGTGGGGTTGGCTTCTTGCTCAGTCCTGGAGTCCTCGTTTGCACCACACGGATGCAGGTCTTCTGAGGCCAAACACTCCTTACTTCCTCTAGCTGTGCTTGCCCCTCTGTCTGTGTGAGGCAGTGAATGAATGAATGAGACACAGTTGTGTGCCACGCAAGCCTATCTAGCAGACACGTATTAAGCGCTTTACCTATATCAACGGCAGCCCCTGAGGTCTAGAATTTTGGCCTGAGCAGACTTCCTAGTGTTCTGTGAAAGAAACTGCCAACTGCAGAGCTAAAAGCCCTGTGGTTCTGCATCCGCGGCCGAACTGCCACCTGGGACCAGCACAGCGGCTGGTCTAAACCGAGCGCCTGGGGCGTCTGCAAACTTGGCAAACGTATCTCCCTCTAAAAAGCACTTTGTTCTTTTAAGAAAAATGACATTAAAACCTTATTTTTAGTTTCTTGTTTTCTAATTAAAATTAAAATTTTATTTTGTATTTCAAATTTTATTTATTTAAATTTTATTACTGTTATTATTGCTGTTATTAGTGCAATGCTGTAAAACGTGTATTTTAATTGGTTTGAAACATAGTCATCACCATACTTTGTAGCATAATGTTGCATAGAACAAGTGATTAAATGGTTCCGAGCAGTTGTACAAGGCCCACTGCCCTTGAATTCCACAATGACTCCCCAGATGATCCGGGGAGCTCTCTGGCTCATTTCACTATGCTCTTTGCCCTATCGGCCTGGGTCAGTGAGTATATAGAAGAGGATCTTTTCAGGTGCCAACAAGGATACAAGGTGAAGTGTGTACCTGTGTTTGCCTTTCTGAAGGTCAGTGGCTCTGGTTACATGTGATATCTTTTGAATAAAATCAGTCATGAAAGAAACCCAACAGCAAGAGTTCTGAGAGGTTTGCAGCCCCATGAGCCCAGGTCTTGGAGTGAAACTTGTTCCTATGCTGGGTAGGTCAGCAGCACAGCTTGGGAACTGCTGAGATGGGGCTGTCGACCTTGTACACTGGAAGTTCAGGGTTGTACCTGGAACAGCACCAACCTTTGAAGATGGGGTAAGGGCTTGTAGCTATCATAAGGCCCAACAAAGTAGGACCTCCTGGAATATTTATTAGAAACAGAGATCTTGAATAAATGACTCTTCCAAAGCTCTGATCCAAAATGGTATGATGCTTTACCAGGTCAAAGGATCTTAACACATAGCTGGTGGAGGAAGTTACCCTGTGTGTACCTGTGTGTGTAAATTTCTATACATTTTCAGGGAAGTATAGAAAACTAGATCCTTTGACTGACCCTCGAACTAAAATCAACTAACATTGCTACATAAAATATAGAAAACATATTCTAAATGAATTGATGATTTGGCAAGACAATAAGAAATCCTCAAAGACCAAAATCTAAGTGAAAATAGGAACCCAGAAAAGAAAACAAGAGTATTGAGGTTGGCTTTTGCCCGAAGGACATTTCCCAGACCCAGATGACCTGAAGCTTTGGTTTTAATAGATTAGCAGGGTGGGGCAAGGGACAGAAGATTAAAATATAGGGCTTCCCTAAAGCCACCAGCCTGTATCACAGAAAAGCAGAATTCCAAGGGTTTAAGTCCTTAGTACAGGATGAAATAGAAATACCCTTCCCCATGGGCCCTGAGGACTTTCCCTGATTAAGTTTCAGGGAATATAAATTCATGAGACAACAACATAAACAAACAAATAAGACATGATATATATAAGGAAACACAGCACCATGTGCAAGACCCAGCAGAAATACCAGATGAGACCAGCAAATATTTCCGATATTAGAAGTATCAGACACAAAGCATAAAATAAATATGTTCAAAGATAGAAAAAGGAAGGATTTAGAAATGTTAATAAAGAGGAAGATACTATTGCACACAGCACTAAGCATATTTTTTAAAAGAAATAAATAAATATTAGAAGGGAAAAATGTAATCATTGAAGTTAAAATCTCAGTGGATGGATTTAATGGGAAATTACATACAACAAAAGAGAGAGGTAACAAAGTGAAGAGTGGAGCAAAACACTGTTCTGAATGTAGAAAGAGACAAAGAAATTTGAGGAGATATGCATGAGGATAAAGTGAGAAAATCTGACATGTCTAATAAGTTATGGAATAAGAGTAGAGAAATAAAGAGGAAACTAGATTGAAGCAATACTTAAAGAGACAATGGCCTAGAATTTTCCAGAATAATGAAAGAGACCAATCATGAGATTCAGGAAGCCCAACAAATCCTAAGCAAAATAAACAAAAAAAGAAATCTACACTTAGGCACATTGTAATAAAATTACAGAACAACAAAGACCTTAAAGGCAGCTTGAAAGAAAACATAGGCTACATACAAAGGAAGGAGTGAGAGTAGACTTCTCAATAGTAATGGAGAAACCAGGAGACAGAAATATAAACAGCAGTGTACTCAGAGAATATAACTGTTGACCTTGAATTACGTATTGAGCACAAATGTCTTCCAAGAATGAGGGCAAACAAAGACACTTTCAAGTAAACCCTCGGTAAAGCACATCCTCTAGTATGTATTCCAGACCAAGGAAAATGATTCGTGATGGATGATTTGAAGCAAGAAGGAATGATAACCAAAGAAAGCAGTAAAATGTGGTTAATTCTATATAAAAAGTTCCAGTATAAAATAGTAACAATAATCTAAAGTCTTGGCAGATTGTAAAGAATTACATGATAGAACTAAATTATCCAATAATAATAGCATGTAATTTGGGAGGAGAATTATAGAGCTGAGGTGTTCTAAGTTCTATGCATTGTTCCAGAGAAGGGTAAAGATATTGATTTATTGATTAAATTCAGGCTTCATTAAGTTAGGACACACGCTAAAACTTTCAAGAGTAACCATTAAAAGAATAAAAAATAAAGTATTTAGATTCCAAACGCTAAAAGAAAAAAAGTGAAATGAGAAAAAAAATCCTTAATCAATCCATAAGAAAGAAGAAAACATAAGACTGAAAAGGTGAGAAAAATAGAAATCACAAAATGAGAAGGAAGAAATAAACACAACTATATCACTATTTCTAGTACATTTAAATGAACTAAATGTTCCACTTAATGTTCCATTAAAATAAAAGATTGGTAGACTAGATTTAAACAGAAATCCAGCTATGTGATGTTTACAGGAGACACAGCTAAAACTCAAGGCTTCAGAAAGGTTGAAAGTGAAGAAAGATATTTCAGTCAAACATTAACCAAAAAAAAAAAAAATCTAGTGCGATATCAGAAATAAATAGACTTTAAGGCAAAAAACTACTACACTAGAGAAAGGGATCATTATATCATTATATAATGATGAAAGGGTCAATTCACATGGAAGATAAATTTGTAACCATATATATAGACTCAAAATACATAAAACAAAAATAGAACCAAAAGGAGAAACAGCTCAGTCTTCCTGCATAGTGAAATACCTCTCTCAGTAGTTAGAGCGAGCTGACTGAAAAAATAAATAAATAAAAAATTCAGTAAAAATGTATAAGATTGGAAAATTGTTCTGGAAAGGGTCATCTTATCCTAGCTTCTCCCCTCTACCCTTCTGGGAAGCATAGAGCAGTGGCACGTCTCAGTGGAAGGGTCAAGGTTAGGGCGGAACACGACCTAAGGGGATAAAGAAGAACTGGAAATTGGTGGTCACATTTTGTTCATAACTGGGTGTCTCTGAATGGTATAAGTAGTGATGAATCACAGACATTTACACAAAAGTATCATTTTTTGGCTACAATTTAATACACAGCTGAAACAACCTCCAGGTTGTTCACTTATTGTTACTAGGCATAGGAGGGTAGCGTGATTAAAAGAAAACAGAAACACACATGCACACACACAAAGGACCCTTCCTTATCACACTGTGATCCAAGTTATCCAATGGCAGCTTCTTCAAAAAATATTCCTAAAGATTCATCTCATTACTCACCCTCCAAAATTATGAAGAAAGCAACTTTTTAAAAATGAAAATGCTATAGGGAGGTTTTTATTTTGTTTATTTTGTCAAGAAACCTCAATAAAAGAGAGGATGGAGATTCCATCACTTAAGCCCTCACCATTAAAATCCTAATGAAATATTTCTTATTCCTTGAAAACTGTTGTATAGAGAAGATCTGATTTTCCTGAGTAACTGGAAACATTTTGGTGAGGACATGAGCGACACTAAAGATCTCTGGGTTTTTGGATTTTACGTGAGGAGATCAATTAAGGCCGTTGGCTGACTTTACGTTTTCTTCTCAGAGCTGATCCGGCTGCTTCGTGTTTACCCCCTTTTTCTAGCACTCAAGGAGCTGCAAAGAGCAGGCAAAGGAAAGGCTCAGGTTTTTCAAGTGCGCATATGAGTGCTCTTCACTGAAATGAGTGCAGGCTGCTTTGGGGAATTTTCTTTGGTCAAAATCCCTTAGAATAAAACTTACAAAGTCATTGTCTTCCTGCCTCATTACACATAAATAATGTATGAATTTATATTGTAATTTTTCTTCCAGCTGAATCAGAGCTCTACGATTTTGCATAACATTCTCGCAGAAGCGGATGGCATACGCATTCCCGAGATTATCCTCGCAATTGATAAGTTCGCCGTGCCTGTCAGCCTGTGCAGTTTCCTTGATTAACCTGTGAAAAGTGTTCTCCTTCATGAATGCTGTTCAGAAATAAACAGGTATTGTAAAAGGAGACAAGGGCAGGTTCCAGAACTTGAATTCTTGGTGATCTTAAATGATGATGTATGAAAGAAAGAGAGGGGGAGCACAATTTGATTTGCTCCAACCAGGTTGACCCAGAAAGGAGAAGAGCAGAAAAATTGCTTTCCCTAAGCAAACATGACATCGAGTCAGACAACAGCAGCACTCACAATATGCGATAGTAAAGCCTCATTTAAAATATATATAGTCCAAACCTGAAAGTCATGTAAACTCCAGTAATAAAAAAGGCTTTGCTCATTCCGTTTTTCTATTGCCATTTTTCTCCTACTCATTGGCAACAGCTTCTCCATTCTCCTTTGAGATACTGTCTTAACATTTGGGTGGGATTCCTTTGCTCTGGTTGAATTATGACTGAATTCAAAATTCACATAGATGAAATAGCCATCTGATGCTAAAAATCAACCTGATTTGGAAAAAGATACAGTTTTCTAGGACAATGTGGACACTCTCTTAGTAACAAGGACTTAGAATTCTCCTAGAGTTCTAAAAATTTTTAGATGCAAGCTTTACCAGTACATAATCTGATTGAAAGTATAGCTAGTTTTGTCTGTCATCCCCCAAAGTGTCATGAGAGCTCTTTGATTATGTTCTAGCCACCTTTCTTTTTTTTTTTTTTTAAAGATTTTATTTTTTCCTTTTTCTCCCCAAAGCCCCCCGGTACATAGCTGTATATTCTTCGCTGTGGGTCCCTCCAGTTGTGGCATGTGGGACGCCGCCTCAGCGTGGCTCGACGAGCAGTGCCATGTCCGCGCCCAGGACTCGAACCAACGAAACACCGGGCCGCCTGCAGCGGAGCGCGCGAACTCAACCACTCGGCCACGGGGCCAGCCCCTCTAGCCACCTTTCTTGGTTCATATTAGTGCACAGTAAGTATTTGTTGAATGAACAATGGATTTTTCTCTTCTTTTTCCTGTGAGGTTTGTCTTAGAGTTGGAGAATGATTTTTATCACATTAAAAATCTTGCCTCGGCTATATGTGTTTGTGCTTGACAATATTGCTGTTCACTGACATGTCCATTTTCACTCTGTGTGAACACAGAGGGACACATGTCCCTGCCTTTTGACAGTAGGTTTGGTCATGACCTGCTTCAGCCAATGAAAGGTGAACAGAGTGCTGTGCTCCTTCCAGGTGGAGATTTCAATGCCACCTTTGCCACATTCTCTCTTTCCCCCACCACTGTAAGAGGTGAAGCTCCAGATAATGGCTGCTCTCTTACCTTGAGTCCTGGAGCGAGAGTGATGATCATGTGTAGCTGACCCATAGCCAACCCACAATGGACACTTGGCATGAACAAAAAATAAACTTGTGTTTTTGTGAGCCATTTTGGAGGTAGTTTCTAGGTGCTACATTGCTTAGCTTGGCTCATCCAAATCAATAGAGTATTGGAAAAGCTTCTAAAGATATTACACAAACCCAAGTTCCAAAAAATTGTTTGTTAGCCAGCAATATAGTGGTGCTGTTGCAGCTGCTGGTTTGTTCATTTACTGTCAATCTGACTTTTTTTTTTAATAGCTTGGCCAGTCTTTTAGGTGTAAGAAAATACCCACGAAGTCAGAGCCTTTGACAATAATGACCATGAATGAGCCTAAGTAATAAAATCATTGTGTATTGCAGATATCTTTCAACCTTTAACATTTAAGAAAGGAAGTCAATTTTCATTCAAACAGGTTTCTTTTCATCTGGTTTTCTCTACAATGTTTATGCCTGAGGTTTATTGTTACTGCTAAAGAGTGTCCAAGTATGTTATGGGAATAGCCAGATTCCCAGTGCTTTAAAAATTTATTCCATAGGCTCCAAAGTCAAGCTGATTGATTATACAGCAAATCCATCAAAAGTGATATTTATGAAATATCCCATTTCTTCAGCACTCTCTCTCATAAGCGTGAACATCACATTTGGGAGTTGTGGTCTCAGACAGCTATGAGAAAGAATTACTGCAGATTTTCCATGACAAGGAAAAGGTTCTTTAAGCTGTTCAGTCATTCAATAAAAGATCTGTGTCAACTGATGCCTCTCATGAACACATATTTTAAAAGGTATGGTTTGAGCAGTTCAGTGTGGCTTGTCTATTCAGGCTTTTATAATCAATTCACCAAAGCACCTATTACAGAGCTGAGAAAAAGACAGACACTGTGAAGGAGCGTGCAGACGGATGTTTTCACCTGACTAATTCAGAAATGACAACAAAGTTTCTGATTAATTTGTCCAAGATATGGGCAAAAAGTCCTGGCTTAAGAAGGGAGAATGAACTATTAGATATGGCCTATAGCAAAGATGCTACAAATGTTTAATGTTTTCAATTCACATATCTGGTCAATGATGATTCATTTGTTAATATAGCTTCCACATATTCTTTATTGGAATTCCTACTTCCTGTACGCTAACATTCTATGACGCTCTCTACTGGATATTATTCCCTGCAGGAGACCCAGTGAGTCTAACCTATTTGATAAGCAATGTTTTTTGGAAACAGTAACTCTTGCCTTTCTGATGACACTAGGACTAACACACTGTGATATAGATAGTATGTGGTAGTTAGTTTTGCTAAGTGCCATGCAACAGAGAAGAACTCAAAAAATACATTTATTGATAGACTGATACCTATAGAATGCACCCATTGAGTTTAGCCAAAGTCTAATCTTGAAAGAAATTTTCAAGTTTAAAGGAGAAAATAAGTTGGGGCCGGCCCGGTGGCGCAGCGGTTAAGTTCGCACATTCCGCTTCTCGGCGGCCCGGGGTTCGCTGGTTCGGATCCCGGGTGCGGACATGGCACTGCTTGGCAGCCATGCTGTGGTAGGCGTCCCACGTATAAACTAGAGGAAGATGGGCACGGACGTTAGCTCAGAGCCAGGCTTCCTCAGCAAAAAGAGGAGGACTGGCAGTAGTTAGCTGAGGGCTAATCTTCCTCCAAAACAAAACAAAACAAAACAAAACAAAACAAAACAAAACAAAAAATAAAGGAGAAAATAAGCATATCCACATATCATAAAACAGATATAAAATCCCTATAGCCATATGTGGGGTCAGAACATGTAACATTTAATTTTTACGACATAGTCAGAGGTCAGTGAAGCTCTTGCTTTAATGTTCCTGAGGACAAAAGAGAGTTTAACACTGAGTTGAAAATGGTTTTGTTGGTAAAATGACTCCCGAGATGATTTCAGACCACTTATACCTAATAGAAGCTGTGTAAAAGTTTCCCCTCTGAAATGTGTGGCATGACTTTATTTCATTGTTGGAATCCATAGGATTCTCTGAACGTGTCTTACAACAATGGTGTGGAATGGGCTTTTAGCACCTCCCAGGGAGTTCTGCAGCCAGCGGGGCGATTCCTCTTCTTTCTCCCCGTGGATAAAACCCAATACAATTAAACACAGCCCTGCCTGGGCTGAAAGAAAGGTCTAGGTTCCTCCTATTCTCACTATTCTTCCATATGCCTGAAAGAATAGCTTCCCAAAGATTTAAAAATAGTCCACTGTCCATTGGGTGGGAGCTGAAAATTCCACCTAAGGAGCAGATATCCCACCAGGTTTCCAGCAGTGCGTGCCATTGAATTAGATTTGCGCATCCTTCAAGCTCCTGGAATAAGAATGTCCTGGAGATAAGCCATCTTTTATATGTGTGGCTTACGACATTCCCCACTTGGGTCTCATCAACCACAAGCCGCCTAAATGGAGAGAAGCCTGTGTCAGGCGGCTCTCCTGGCGACCACATGCTGCTGATGTTGCCCGGAGCAGGGCAGCAACGGAGACCAAATAAGTTGGGTGGTTTGGTTTTAATGTTTTGTATTTTCTCCCTGCTTTGAAAGCTTGCTGTATTTTGCTGCTGTTATCACCCAGGGTTCACTGAAAATGAAACCGGGTTGTTTCAGTGGGGTTTTGCAGCAAATAGATAAAGGAGGTTCAGGCAAGACTGGGCAGTTCACAATCTGAAGTGGATTGAGCAGTAGCTGTTTGTTTGCTGGGGTGAATGGAACATAATTTATTCAGCTGCAGTGGAGGCTGAAAGCCAATCTGGCCTTGACCCATTTATCTTTAGAAAACTAATTAAAGTGGAGAATCTGGTTGACTGTTGTTATTGAAATTTTACTTTTGCCTGTTCTGGGCCAAGCAAAGACTGAGGGGGTGTGTGTCTGTGTCTGTGTCGAGGTGGAAGGTGGGAAATATCAGTTTCACCTAAAGACAGTGGCTAAGGCTCTAGATAATAAAGCAGTTTCTTAAACACAGCCTGACATCCTTTTGAAATGCAAAATAGCGGATTTAGCCGGATGCAGAATCCTTTGAGGTGACAATGAAATGCCATGGCAATTTAAAACCAACAACAGACAGTTTCTCGAATCCTCACAACCAAGACTTCCTAAATCACACCAAAATGGGCCCAAAGAGGCATGGAAGAACATTTTTATGACCAGCATTGTACTCTGAAACTGGTATTAATCACCAGGCAGGAAATGATGCCAGACTGTGAGTTGCTTTGTCCATTTTGTTTTAGAACAATAAAATAAAGTGCATATCTTGATGATATTTTATAAGAACTTAAATCTACATGTAAAAAATATTAATATATTTGTCACCAATGGATTTCAGAAGTTGCATTGTATTTTTGGAAAAAATCATATCCAATAATAGACATCTGATCTTTTTTGGCCTAGTTAGAGAAGATTGTTAACAGGCAAGGAGGGAAGTCCGCAGACCTAGTGGAGCGGGGGGATGATATTATGATTTATATTCCTTCCAATATATTCAAGGAAGTCACTCATCCTGGAGGAAACTACAAGGGTCATGATAACAGTATGATAAGGAGATTGGACTGGCCCAACTGCTGGAAAAGTTGGAGATATCAAGAGAATGAGTAGGGGAGGGCAGGCACATACTCTCTGCTCTAGTTTTGTCAAACGGACCAAACTAATAGGACCCTGACTTGTTGACCCATGATGTTTTCTTCTCTCATTTCCTATTTAACATCAGGAGACCTTAAGCTATCTGTATTCCCTTCCAGATTATTCTTGTTTCAGATTTACCTCTTAACTTTCTTCCCTTATCCAAACTGCCCTGGGCTCAGAGAGCTGGAAGGACGAATGGTGATACCAATGGGGGGCAATTTCCTTTTAAAAAACTGAATTTCAAAGGAGGAATTTTAGGCATAGTGTTGACACTGCTTGAATTTAAGGCCAGGCAGACATGTTAGCACCATGATGTCATAGGTGTGCTATATGAATAAATATGTGCCCATCAGGTGACAGTCATCTGTCCTGGATCAACAATGCTGGGAGGGTTTAGGTCTTTATTAAGTGTATTACCAGCATAGAATGGCATTATGAAAACCAGATTAGATAACTTAAATATCTCATTATAAAGTCAAATAAGAGAACCTGGGCATTCTTGTCCTCGGCCCCAGTACAAACCGCTTTGTAACAAAAAACATCCATTGCTCCCTCCCTAAACGCTCTAAAAGACATCAGTAAATTCAAGTAGAAAAAAAAAAAAGAGTAAATAACCTATACCACAAACTATTTCTTGACCCCCTAAATTCTGTATGCCCCAGCTAATGGAAAAATTAGCTCCTTATGCATGAAAGCTGATGTTGGTTTGTTATTATTAGCTAGGTAATTATTTGCTCAGCACAAGAAGAAAAAAGCCAATATATTCTATCGAGAAAGAGCTAGTTTTTCAGGCAGACTACACATAGCCTGAATATTGGGATAGAATTTAAATCAGCCACCAAATGAACTAGTCTTACACCAAGCTTACATTGAAAATCTTGCCATTGGAAAAGAATACCAAAATGTTTGTTAACCATAAACACCAAGCAGAGAGGAAGTTATTAAACCCCTTGGTCATGCGCAGTGTTCAATTCGCTCTCTAGACAATTTGGAAAGGGGAAGTGGAGGTGGAATTTCTGAGTAACTCTCCAGAATGATCGTACAAAGACAAATGGGGATGAAAGAAAGAATAAGACCAAAGCTTACACTATGTTGCATTGTCCTCCACACAATCCTCTGGGAAGCAAGAGGAAAACAAATTTAAAGGAAAAAGAAAGAGAGATTATTCTATACATAACAGCACAGCACAGGTATAATGTTCAGCTTTATAGGCTGGCATTCCACCCACCCCCGCTCCAAACTCCCTCAGAAAGACCAGTGGACCACATGAGAAGTCTGCACACAGTAAAATGTTGAATACTTACTGGAGATTCATTGGTCTAACTCATCACCAACTTGATGAATTAACTTCCAAGTCTGGACTTTTTTTAAAAATTTACTTTTATAAAATATACTCCTCTAAGACCCACAATTTAAAGTACACTTTTGCTCTTCTAAATGAGCTGGAGTAAATACAGAACCTTCCTGCCCAAATGTGTCCAGGAGCTGTACGGCATGTTGTGTTCTAATTTCCTGAGCTGTACAATGAATTGCCTTCACAGAAGATAATCTGAAATACCTCTGTGTGCTCAGGCCTTAAAAACCGAGCTATTGTATGTTGATTTATTTTAACCCTCTGTTCTTCCAGTGAAGTTCTAGAAGAATTTTCTTTAAAAAGTCAGTTTTACATGAGATATTTAAGAAAATTCATGGAGTATACATTTAAGAAAAAAGGAAGAGATCAATCTCTTGCAAATAATCACCTCTGGCCTATTTAATTAACACTCAGTAACAGTTGGCTGGGACAGAGGGCTGCTGGGGTGAGTATTGGTAACAGGAAAGAGACATATAATGGTGGGAAGAGTGTGTTAACCAAATTAGTTGATGGTGTTTGTATCTTCAACAAATCACCCTGCTGGCAGTAAAGACTGCGATATTCTTTTATGAGCCAGCTTTCCATCAGCAGCTGAATTTATACAAATGTATTCATTCATTACTGGATAATAAAAATAACTTTAGGGTAGCATGTCTGAAAGTTACTGATTATCTAAACTGCTTTTTATGCCCATGTAACTTTAGAGAAACCAATGGAAATGTTCCCTAGTGATATAAAATAATTTATAAGTTCCTTCTAAATATAACAGAGGTTAAATGATGGAATTGATATATTTTTAAGAGAGAGTTTTGTTTTGTTTTCAATTATTTTATATGACTTTTAGCAGCACTTTACCCAGCTTGGGGTTAGGAGCTTTATCTCTAAAACAAACCCCGTTAACTACCAGTTCACATAAAAAATAGCTTTACCATAACTGATATAAGAACATTTACCAACAGATCCCAAAGTTAATAGCACAGGTACTGATTTCAAACGATGGTAAGAAGCAACTCTCTAAGAGCTTTATCGTTATTTTCCCATGGTAAAGGTGGGGTGATTGGGATATTTTTTTGATGCTGTCCTTTGAAGCATTTTTCTCTGCTGAAAAGCTTAGAAAGATTAAGGGAAGTCTTTTGGGACAAATGCTTTTCTGGGACAAATGCTTCTTATAAATCTTTTGAGGGGAAAATTAAAACAGGAGTAGGTAACATGAGACTTATTTATAAACAGTCAAAATAGGCTCTAATGTATGACAGACCCATCAGAGTTCACCAGTGATGCATCTTGAAGATGATTTGCCTGACTGTTGCACAGCACAGTCTGGCCAACGTAACTGCTCTACCTTTCCACTATTCAGAACTATGCTGAACCGTCAAAGAGAAGACTGTCTTAGGGGAGCAACAGCCACAAACAGAGATTCTGATATTAGCTTCTGGCCTAGCTTGTGTCCTCAAGAATAACCTTGTATGGATCCTTTTGATGTGGAAACAGACCCTTGCTCTTAGGAGCTGGGAAAGTAGCTCCAGGTAGATTTATGGCAGACTGTGAATTACAAATTACTAATTCTTACAATTTGGGAAAGAATCACAATTTAATTCAAAAGAAAATTAGTAAAACCGCTATTCTCCCTTTCAGAGACTGAAGCCACAACTATGAGGATGTAAGTATTACAAATAGTCAGAGAACATTTTAGAATAAAATCGGCTTATTGATTTAAATTCCTATGCACTGAATCTGACCCTTATCCACTGCCTCTGGTCCTTGGTTTTACTCATGATCATGTGATTAACTATGACTAATTCTTTCCAGAAAAAATTGATTAAATGTATTTTTGGGGGAGGTGCATAAAATAGAAGATCCTGAATCAGTTTGCTATTTGCCAAGACTCTTTAAGATCTTTATATTTGGGGCATTTTGAAGATCCTCAGTGAAATTTCTTTATAAAAGTTTCAAATTCCAATTTTCATATTTATCAGATTTTAAACATGTGAAATTCTCAAAGTGTTGATGCTCTATTTAGGTTGTGCTACATTGTGTAAATACTACTGTCTTGAAAAAAATATTTTTCTTATGCGACTTCTCCTGTTTGAGTCTGTGTGTATCTCTCCTGGGGAGAAAACTGTGCTTCTGTTCCAAACGGAAAAAAATTAATTAGTAGTCACAGTATCATTATATTGCTCAAATTCAATGCAATTTTAACTAAGTGCATATTGCACCCCACTTGTTTTTATATTTAATTTTATTGTGCTAAGAACACTTAACATAAGGTCTACCCTCAACAGTTTTTTAAGTGTATAATACAGTGTTGTTATCTATAGTCACAATATTGCACAGCAGATCTCCAGAACTTATCCATCTTACATTGTGCCCCAGTTCTTAAATGAAAGTTTATGAAAATTCTGAAAAGCCTGAATTGTTCCAATAACAAATTTAGAGCTAACTAAAATGGAAAAAATAAAAAATAAAAAGAGAGATCAAACCCATACTCACCATTTGTGCTCTAGTTCAAAGGATCGTGACATACAAAGGAATTTGTAAAGTGAAAACCCAAACAAGGGAATCTAATGAAAACCATCATCTCTTTAAAACATCTGGCTAATAGTTTGGCAGAGTCTAATTGGTTGTTTAAAAGAAAAAAGGTGACTAATTTAAAACTTTTCCTGAAACTGTGACTAGAGAATAGATATAACCAAGTAAAGTAGGTTGAAGCAATTACCCAGATGATTCCTTTTTCAAGACCTACACTGAAGAGGGGGTTTTATTTGCTAATAAACAGCAACAAATTTATAACATAATTTAGCTGTTAACAACTCCACTCATCCCTTTACTTTGACACTTTGTGGATAGGTCTTTATGTTGTAAGTGCATTTGATTTTTATAGAGAGAAATGCTGAAGTCCTCACTTTGAGGCCAAACTCAACCAATTCAATCTTATGAGTTTTACACTGTAGGAGGATATTAACTAAAATGATAAAGTGATTTATAACAATGACTAACAAAAGTATTTTCATAACTAGAAACCCTTGAGGTCTGAGTTTATATGAGACACTCAGATACAGTTCAACTGTTTGATGACCTTAAGGTTTTTATCTGTTAATTTTACATCAAGATAATTGGCAAAGAAACATTAACAGCACTAACAATTATAGGTATATAAATTGTTTATAGTACCATAAATTACATTGAAAATAATCAGGCAGTATTTCTTTGAAATTATGAGCTTCTCATTTTTTATAGCAAAATGTGATTTTGAAATATTAAAAATTGTGTTTACTGTGTTTATGGTTGTATTCTTCCACTAAATTGGTTTGATGATAGATATCATTCAGTCCCCTGACACACATTTAAATGGATCAAAGAATGACTATTTCTAAGGATTCCAATTTTTTAAAGACACAAAAAAGAAAAAAAATGGTAGTAACATTGATTTAGGGTCTCTTGGCAAGGTCTTTCAAACAGAAAACTTTACATATAAGTAGAAGTCATAAGAAAAGTACACTATCATAATTGAATAAATAACTGAAGCAGATGACTAAGAATAACGTGCTATTGTAATTATATCTCTGGAAGATATAGTAACTTAATCTTCAAATTAATATTTCAGAAGAAATATGAAGTTGAAAATTTGGCCATTGCATGAGTGGATTAATAGTGGTAAGACTTCTTAAATAATCTAATTCGTGAACTAAAAAGAAGATCTCATTACTTTCCAATATTCTCATTAAGACCAGGAGCAGATATAAGAATGAGATGACTTTTACAACCAATTTTTTCAGAATCCCATCATGTCTTCTGAAGAATAACCTTGGTAACAGAAAGTACCCACAGTGGTCATCAGTCCGAGAGAACTCACCAGCCGGTCCAAGCTTGTGCCTGCAGCAGTAGTTGGTCTTTCCTCAGGATTGTAAGGCCTGAACCGAGTATTAAAATTTTCAGGAGCTGAGCGGGCAGATCTGAGGGCTGGCGCAGGCTTGGGTTGGCCACATCCCTGAAAGACCTGGAGGAACCATTGAAAGGTTAAGAAAGTTATACAATGAGTTTCTTCCTAAGATTATGACACAGAAGTGTGAAGTGAAATGGCTTTCACATTTTTTTCAAGGGATTTTTACCTCTAATAAACTCTAATCTCTAAATTTAAACAAATACAACTACTTATATAACAGAAAGAATTAGGTATGGAGTGACTATATGCCCTAACTCTTATTTTCAACATATACAGTCAATCTTCATTATTCAGGGACTCTGTATTTGTGAATTTGCCTACTTACTAAAATTAATTTATAACTCCTGTGGGGATCTGGAATTGGCCACCCCAAGATACGTCTCTTTGGCATCAGGATTATTTGAGGCTGATTGCTTTTGATAAACTGGGACAGGGAAGGAGGCTCTGAGGAGTGGAACTTGCCCTTTGTTAGGACACATTTACATTTGTAAGGTAAATCTCTATCTGTAAATGTGCCTCCCTCTCTGCACCAGGAAGAAGAAAGGAGATGACCTTCTCTCTAAAAACTCTTAATCAATACCAAAGGCAAGGACTTAAAATCTGCATTTTATTGTGCTAGTCTGGTAACCTCCTGTAACTAACTTCCCTCCCCCTCCCAACGCTGGCATTTCTTAAGGATTAAGCATCTTTCCTTAGGCTAGGAACTGATTGCTGCGCTCACCTGTGAATGGCCAGCTCCAGACAATCGACTTGCCTCCTGCTATGCCCACTGAGATAGCAGACCACTACCTGCTGTGTCCATGGAGCCCTGTGCTGACGGGGCAATCTTGTGACTATTGTGGGAGGGACATTTCAATCACATGTGAAACTCCCCATTTGGGGGTATATAACCACTATGTGTACCCCACTTCTTCGGTGCCCTTTCTTCCTTCGGGAAGAAAGGCCCCGGGCCATGGTTCCTCATAAAGCTTTGTTTAATTTTCTCTTGCTATTCTGTCTCATGTGAATTTAATTCGTTCTCTGGCCAGACGAACCCCCATTTGGGGAGAGGAAATGTCCTCCTCCCCTACACTCCCAAATCAATGCTCATGCACTTCTGCAGACATGAGAAGAGTGGCAACATTTTGAGTTGCCCTATGTGCATTTTTCTAACTGAAGTCCAACAGGGTGATGCTCTGCTTTCTTGTTTCAGCTCTTATGCTAAAAACAAGTGTCCTTTTTGTGGCCCATTTAGTGCCATGTTTTTCACATTTTTGTGTTTTTACTTGGCAATTTCCCTGTTTAAAATGGCCCCCAAGCTCACTGCTGAAGCGCTGTCTCGTGTTTCTAAGTGCAAGAAGGCTGTGATGTGCTGTGTGGAGACAATATGTGTGTTAGATAAACTTTGTTCAGGCGTGAGTTATAGCACCCTTGGCCATGAGGTCAATGTTGATGAATCAACAATATATATTAAATAAGGTGTCTTTAAGGAGAAACACACATAAAACAAGGTTATGTATTGGTTGGTTGATGAAAATGTGACTAGAACCCTGTAGGTGCATAATCTCGTATTTCCTGCAGGAGTAATGGGTCAGTATTTGCTAATTCCATGTTTGCAGTGACTTTATGGAACAAAACTACCATAAATAATGAGAATTGACTGTGTTAAAAATAGGCATTGTAGGGGCTGGCCCCGTGGCCGAGTGGTTAAGTTCGCGCGCTCCGCTGCAGGCGGCCCAGTGTTTCGTTGGTTCGAATCCTGGGCGCGGACATGGCACTGCTCATCAGACCACGCTGAGGCAGCGTCCCACATGCCACAACTAGAAGGACCCACAACGAAGAATACACAACTATGTACTGGGGGGCTTTGGGGAGAAAAAGGAAAAAAAAAAAAAAATCTTTAAAAAAAAAAAAAATAGGCATTGTAATTGTTACTTCGTAGGATGATTTCAGGATTAAATGAATTGTGTCCCAGACACTTTCATGTACTTGAATTTGACGTTCAATAAACATCCGTTTGGGATTCTTATTATTGTGACAAATATATTTCATGTATAGTATACGAGGCCAAATAACTTGAGTGACTTCCCTTTGAATAATGAAAACCTCTACTGGAAGAATTCTTTGAAAACACTCTCTTGAGTCATGGTATGGAACTAGGACAAGCAAATGTGGATGAAATCCATATAATGACAATTTTCTCTAATTTTGTTGTTGACAACTGTTCATGTCACAATTAGGGTTGCCATGGGAAATCAAACATTTTACTGTAATGATCTTAGGGACCGAGCTGCCAGTCTTTTCCTCAGTGATTTCACTCAGAGTGGTGCAGGGACACTTCCTTTGCTGTTTTTAGAAGCTTCCTACTCTCTGCTGAATCTCCAGCAATAATCCCTTTACTAGAATTACAGGAAATGTAGTCACATTTTCAGGAAGTTTGATGAAGTTTAACTTTATGTTTCTTCTATTTCTACTACTAGCTACATTTTTCAGTAAACTTTTTGGGACTATTAATGTCAGCTAACTCTTAACTTGTGTGTGTATGTTTAGAATGTATGCCTGCCAGTTTTGCTTGTGATGCTGTTGTTTAACTCTAAAACAAGCATTTTTCATCAGGCATATTATGGGATTCCACTGAAGTATGCAGAGGGCTCTTGAGTGCCATTCTCAATGACAAATTCAATCTTGAGACATGATTCATTTGGTTTTACCACTACAGCTAAGCTCTCTTTCGTTGTATTCAAAAGTTCTCCTCCAACTCAGCATTTTGCAAGCAGGCGCACTTTGTCTTGGCATTCTTCAGGCTTGGTCTTAACACACTATCGATTATTCTTCTCTCACACAATTTCTGAAGTTGATGGGGTAAGCCAGTGTGATAAAGATAGTGGGCTCTCCTCTCCCAAGTGCCTAAATCACTTCCCAGTGGCAAGGTCATTGCTGATGGAGGGCATTAACATTTCCAAGGCTCCAGGGTTCTGTTGAGTGTGCTCTTTTAGGTTGCTTCAGCTGACTTTTATAAAGTATAAAGCCTAAGGCAAAACAATACTAATGGCCTTGCTGAGATTTCTTGAAGCTGGGCACCGAAAGAGTTAACAGATCTTAATTCACCTTTTGGGAAAATTCTGACTCACTTGTTTAAGTTTAATCAAAGGAACAAGAAATGCCCTGAAAGAATACTAGTGCCTTAGGGGAGATCTTTCATCATAACAGAAAACCTTACCACTTGTTTGATTTGAAAAATTTTTCTTGGAGAGTGTTAATTATAATAACAGAACATAGGTAAGTTAATATAGCTTAGTAGGTTTCTGTTATTTATATCAGGTTTGGATTTTGAAGATGGCTTCGGTGCAGAAATTGCTGGGTGTAAGGTCCAAATGGAAGAAAACACTGACTTCTAATTATTATGGAAACAACACCTAAACCCATCTTAAGGTGGAGACCTACACAAAAATCTGCCACAGTATGTCAAGATCTGAATCTTGAAGGTCTTTCAACACAGATTCTACTATACCCTTAGAAAAAGGGAACTGTCATAAAAGAGACCCTTTAGTGTGGAAGCGCCCAGCCTAGGGATCAAGAGCTGTTTTTCAGAATTTTACAACCTGAAGGGAACAGTTGCAAAGGCGAACGGAGCATCAACTCACCCTGTCTTTGCTTGGAAATGATTAAAAACCCTTGTGTGCTTCTCATGCAGAGAACATATCTTAAACAACATACATCTGTCACGTAACTTGGATGACTTACAGAGTGAAAATTAATAATTTCAGCTTTAATACATGCAATCTGTTAGCTAGACAAAATATTTTTAAAACACAGGGTTCCTAGGGTGAGTGACAAAAGGGATTCTTGTGCAGGACATTTGGACCATCTCAGACAATTTTCTGAGTTTGCTATAGCAGCAATATAGATAGACAAAGTTCTGTGGCTCACAAGGCCCAGGGTTACATTACTATAAAGGACCAATGAGCCTTTTTCCTGGTGGTCTGGGTACCCCAATTTTATTTTAAATTTTGAATAAGGAAAGAAACTGACAAGGAATAATATAGGGAGAAGCGCCTTAGGTTCAATGAGAGTCAGCAGGTCGAGGTCCTCCTCTGAGGAGTGGTCAGCGCTGGAGATGTAGATTTGGATCATTAGCCTGAGTTGGTATTTAATCCCCTGAAAGTGGTTGCTCTTACCAAGGGCAAGTATGTAGCTAGGTGGCAGATGGTGCTGAGGACAGCCCAGTGCCATGCCAACATTCAGAGGGTCCTCCCTGAACCTTAGTTTCTTCCTCCGTCAAATGGAAATGATAATATTATTCACCACACAGAAAGGCTCTGACGATCAAATGCAATATATAAGGCAGAGAAACAGAAACCAGTGTCTGGAAAAGTCAGAGCTTGATAATAATTAGCTAATTATGTCATTCTATGATTGTCTTTCTAGAAGTTTTGTTTTCTGAGTAAGAAGATTTGAGGGGAAAAACTGTCTGTGCTAATGTTTCTTAAGTGTTTTCCACAAAATATTATTTCCAGGGCTATTAACAGCTGTTACATAAGCAACAGATTTCCCTGCGTCAAGGTTAAATGAGGAATCTTAGCAGGGCTTCGTCATGCTAACGTGTGTTCTGACTCGTCAAAAGGGAGGAAGGAATTTGTAATGTTTCCTTAAATTATTTGGCCATGGGTTCCCCAGGGCATTCTCACAAGACCGGAGTTCCAGGGAACACACCCTGGGGATACACTGTAAGGCAGCTCTACCTGGCCAAGAGGAGACATAGCACATTCAGTAGCACTTACTTACAGGTATTTGTGAAGCCATTCCACCCTTCACTACTTTTAATTCGAGAGAAGAAATACCATTTTCAGGCAGTAAAAGTCTTCTCTTTACAACAGAACAGAAGTTTCCAGAGGATATCGTTGCAGGCTAAGCCACCTCATTGTGGAGCAAATCATTAGCTCTACTCCTTGAAGAAATAGAATCGGTATTACCTCCTGCCTGCCTCTCTCCAAGGGATGTTGAAAGGGATAATTAGATAATTCAGAAAAGTATTTGGAAGTCCCAGTGTAGACAGATGCTACAGATGTACAAAGACTTATCCTTCCCACCTAGCTGACTTGCAAAACCTGTGGATTTCAGGAAGATATCTGGCTCATGAATCCTCTCTCTTAAGAGGCTTACTAAGATAATGTCTCAGGAGTATGTTGGCATTCTGACATTAAAGACGCTGACATTAAAGATAGAAAGTGCAGAAAGAAGAGACATTTTATCATGCCAGAGGGGCAAGAAAGAGAGGGAGGTGGGTGATATCGGGTTTGAGTGCTGTGTTTAGGTTTCTAAATACACGTATTTTTCCTTTAAGAACATCACAGCATCTTAACCTATTTCCCTTAGAATAAAACAATATGGTGTGCACTTTCTCTGAGGCACCCGTAGCTTTATACCTATATCTCATTTTCTCTTTATCTTCTGCAGGTTGGTTATACATTCACAAAAGTCATTACTGACCACATGAGAAGCAAGGACTACAGATCCAACCTGTCTCAGCTCCTGTTTTTTTAAAAAAATTCCATCTTCTCAGTTTCTCCTTGATATGGGCTCGGTGAGCTGAGCAGTCTAAAGAAAGATTTCTTGGACTCTCAAGGTCTGGTAGTAGTGCCCCTTTATTCAGAGAACAGCATGGGGACAGGACCCGTGGGCAGTGAAGAGGTGTAAGCATGGGGACAGGACCCATGGCCAGTGAAGAGCTGCAATGTGTTGAGGGTAGTGCTAAATTTAGAAGGTGTGGGTATGTGACTTATTTTTACTAGACAAAGGAAAGATCATGTAAAAAGTCATTAAAATGGTATCAGTGTGGGTGGGGTCCGGTTACTGTGTGGTCGTATAACTTTAGACGTAAATCGGGTCATATAGATTGGCATGTGGGCCAGGACACCTTAGGCTTCTCTCCCTGGGGCAGCCTCGATCCACATCACTCCTCAGTGCATTCTTAATATAGTGGAAAGATGTTGCTATTCTCACATATCATTTTGAAATTTGCAAACAGAACTCTAACCTTTATATTAACATAGGTAGCAGTTAATGCTACCTAGATTTAACTGGACTTGGTGTTTTGAGAGTAACTAATGTTTTATTTACTTATTAGATTCTAATTTATATTACAGTGTTAATGAATGAACTATTTGTTAGACGACCACTTGGGGAACTCAAATTTATTCTATTTGTTCCCAAGGAAACAAGCTATCATATCTGTACTGGCTCTACACATATTTTGTCCAAGTAGAGCCATTGTTTTCAGGAGAGACAGCTGTGGTCTAATAGAAAGGTCATGAATGGGGCTGGCACAGTGGCATAGTGGTTAAGTTGCGAGCTCTGCTTCAGTGGCCTGGGGTTCATAGGTTCAGATCCCAAGTGTGGAGCTATGAACCACTCATCAAGCCATGACATGGTGGCATCCCACATACAAAATAGAGCATAGATGTTAGCTCAGGGCCGATCTTCCTCACCCAAAAAAAAGACAAAAAAAAAAAGGTCATGAATAAGAGTATGAAAGCTTGGAGTACTTGCTTCTGTCTTTCTCCTTATGCTTGTTTGACCTTGGGGTAAAATGTTCTCATTCTCCCCAGTTCTCATTTGTGAAGATAAAATGATATGATGCTTAGAAAACACACTGAACAAATGAGGTACAAAGATGTATTATTACTTTAACTGAAGTAATCTGTAATTAAATAGCACAATAACCAGTAACATATGGATTATGCAGAGTGATACATGAGTGATTTAAGCTTTATGAAGAATAGGATCTTACACATTTTGTTTGTCACTGTATCCCAGAATCTATAAGAGTTCCTAGCACATGGTATTTTCTTTTTAAAGTCGGGAATAAAGGATTATGAATAAATGAAATTTTTAGTTATAATTTTCCTTTTGCAAACATTTATTGAAGGCAATTAGCCTTCTAGAGTTCTGTAATGAGAAAGAAAAGATAGGAAAGAGAACTAACACTTATTGAGTATCTATGATGGGCCAGACATTCACTGTGCTATGTGTTTTATATACTTTATCTCAAAAAATTGATTATCTCTTGAAAATCAAAATTTAACACTTCTTCCTCAGGCTTCAGAAAACACAATGAATCATGCGTCCACATAAAAATATCACTTGATATTTCCCTTACTCCATTTACTGTGCCAACTTCAAGCAAAACCAGATCAACAACTTTGTTTAAACTGATAACTAGAGCCAAAAAATCCTATTTCTTGATCATTTGATAGCAGCTGCTCACTACGCTTGATAAGACAACTAGAGAGCAGAGGACTTTATGTATAAAATGGTCAGGCTTGGATCCCTGATGTCGGTGGGTGAGCTCTAAGAGCCATGGGTTCCGAAGATAACAGGGCTCACATCTCGGGCTTTGGCTGTTTTCTTGTAGCAAAGGAGAAGCCACTTGGGCGTTTTACAGACTCCCTTCCTGACAGTCCCACCCTGTCGCACGGTAAGCAGCAGTGCCTGCACTTGCTAGGCTTGGAGCATATCCCTGTCCCTAATTGCCTCCATTCAGCACAAACCTGGGGCCCTTTCTCAAAGCGGAAGTGAAATGTGAACACCGACATGGGTGCGCAGGAGGAGGGCCACAGATCATTAGTAAGTAGATGTGAATAAGTTAAAGTATTAAAAAATATATACCTCGCTGAAGTAGTAGCAAAAAAGAGCCACATTATCAGTGTGATACAAGATTAAACTAGCACCTAGAGCCTCATTTGGCACATTTTTTTTCCGGTTCCTAACAGCATTCTGCTAATATCCTAAGAAGTATTTTCTTGAATATAAACTCAAAATGTTTTAGTAATGACTTTTTTTAAAATATGAAATTATTATACTCATTATGCAAACAGTTTAAATATCAAGGTATTTTTATTTTTTTTTAACTTTAATCAGTATGCTAGTTTTCTTTATGGATTGCTTTTTTAAGGAAACAGATTTTCATCCTTATGTCTCAGAACAATCTCTCCTCTTCTCTCATCTTCTCCTCCTTCCCTCTCTCTCTCACTTCCTCTCTCAGTCTCTTCCTCTTTTTCTTTGCTCCCTGATTCATGCTTTTCTTTCCTTAAAGATTGATTACAATGGTCCTTTGGCCAAGCTCTCTGGCAAACTCTAAGTCCCTGGATAGGTTCAGGATTCTGTGAAGAGAATTCTGGGTTATACTGAATCAAGTCAAGTCATCAGTTTCAGTTTTGGCTGCTTTTCATTGGCTTCAATTTTTGAAAGCCAGCTACCGTGTCAGTTTTAAGGTTTTAAAAATTTACTCCTGATGCTTATGCAGCTTGGTTCCAGAATATCTGTCAGATGTGTTGCATACTTCTTAAAATCATTTGTTCATTAAAAGCAAATTCTTTCCATTTGCTTAAGAAAATGATTTTTTTCCTTGAAGGGTTTGTTTTCCTTAAACAGCAGAACATCTTGATATTTTCTCCCAAGTGGTGAGTAGGGAGGAGTTACAAGGAACTGAACAAAGCATATTTTAAGCATGGAGAGAAAGAAACCTTAACTCTCCCGGCCTGGTTAAATGATTCTTTCATATGCTCTTTGTTTATAAGATTGAAAGCAATTCTTTAAGATCTCTTTGCAGAATTTACATAAACATGTAAATTTCATCAGCCTGGCTCTGTGTCGTTCTTTCAACTCACCATTCGATAAGTATTTGTTGAGCCACTATGGCAAGACATGGGTGCTGGGATATGCCAACTAGGCCCGTCCCTGCCCTCATGAGGGTTCTGATGAGAAATCAGGCAATTACATTAGAACGCACTAAGTGTGGTGGGAGCACCCACGAGGGCAGCTAACCAGTTTGGAAAGTCAGAGAAAGCTTCTCGGAAGAGCAGCAGTGTGCTGGCACTGGCTTTTACTGGCTCATGAGACCACCTGTTACATTTTCAGGAATTTTATGAGCCAATCATTCAACATAGTGATTATTAAAAGTTAAATTGTATAAACTTAAAATTATATAAAGTACATTGAAAACCAAGGTCACATACACTCAAAACTCGAGACTTCCTAACTATTTTACTATTATGTATGCTCTTGTGGTTCTTTACACCAATCATATCTGTAAGGGGGAGATATTATATCATGATGTGCTACTCTGTGTTCAGTGACATCATATTGGTAGCTTGAAATCACCATGGTGGGAGTATTTGTACCACAGAAATTGGTAAACACTACAAACCTGCGTGCCAGCATGTTTTCTGCACAGGTTGTGCAAACATTTTTTAATGCATACCACTGAATCTTCAGTATAGCACTGAATCTTGCCTGAGAAGTGAAGCAATAGGTGGAGTATGCCTGGCAAATGGTGTGTATTTGAGATGGGGGATAGAGAGGATAGAATGTTCCAGCATGAGGGAGCAATGTATGCAAAAGCATGGAGATGATAGAGAACGGTTCTTCTGAGCAACAGAGCCAAGGCTATTTTGCATGTCTGGTACATATAGAGATTCTTTTACCTCCTAGACTAAAACTTCTGTTCAAACTCAGGCTCTGTTGGTCTTATTCACTATACTACCTCCACAGCATCCAGTATGGTGCTCAGCAGACAATCGATGCTGAATAAATATTTGCTTTAATAATTTAAGGTAGGGAGAGTGATGAGTGGTGAGCCTGGAGTGGGAGGACCACATCGTGCAGGGCCACATCTGGGCTTTATTCTGTTGGCAACTGGAAACCATGGAAAGAAATTAAGCAGGGGAGTCATGTGAGCATATGAGCATTTTCAGCAATCCCTCTGGCTGCAGTGTGGAGAACGGATTGGAGTGTGGCAAAACCAAAGGCAGGGAATTAATTAGGAGGCTATAACCCATGTGTGGAATGATAGAATTAGGGGAGTCACTGACGATAGATTCAACTGATATTTAGAATGACTGTTTAATAGGTTTCATTATGGATTGACTGTGAGGGCGAAGAAGGGAAAGTCAAGGAGTCAGCTGGGCTTCTCTAGGACAAAAGAGCCGTAGAGGAGGCTTTCTCTGGGCTAGAGAGCCCTGGGGGCGGGAACGGTTTGTGGGAGGATGATGAGCTCAGTTTTGGACAGGTGTGTTTGAGGTGGCAGGTGGAGGTGTGTAGCAGACAGTTGGAGAAACAGGTGTGATCAGGAGAATAATCTGGGCTAGGAGAGACTTGGGATGAAAATTCCTACTGTCGCTATAGCAAACTCAGAAAATTGCGTGTGAGAAGGTCCAAATTTTCTGCACAAGAATTCTTTTTGTGACCCACCACCACAAACCCCATGTCTTAAAAACATTTTGTCTAGCTAACAGATTACATGTATTCATAAAGAAGCTACAGATTTTCACTTTACAGGCTTCTAAGCTATTTGGCTGATAATTAATATGTAGTCTGGGATAATAAGGAGGTGAAATGCAAGAGATGCACAAAATGCATTAGGAGAAAAAGCTCTACAGAAAGCCATATATAATTCAAAAATTTCTGGCAGGACAAGTTGCTATAAACACATAGAGGTAGCTCCTTCACATGTTTAAATATAGGCTGGCTGACTCTATGACTCTCAGAATCAAACCAGATCCCATGTGCCTGAGTCAAAGGGATGTGTTAAGAGCTGGGGATAGTTGTGAATTTGAAGATAGAGCAGAGGCCACAGAAATCCCTCTATCGCAATAACCCAGAACCTAGGCATGGTTCTAGGGAAGCTGTTCTCCTCTTTAAGGCAGGAGGAAGTTGGAAGACTTTCAGGAGATTAAGAGTATCTTTCTCTGTTTCTAAGAACACACTGAATGTTAAAAACTGAATTGAGTTTCAATCACCTATTCTGTTTTTTTGAGTTGCCAATCTTCCTCTTTTTGCTCAACGAAGATTGTGCCTGAGCTAACATCTGTGCCAATCTTCCTCTATTTTGTATGTGTGTCACCGCCACAGCATGGCTTGATGAGCAGTGCATAGGTCCACACCTGGGATCTGAACCCACAAACCCTGGGCTGCCGAAGGGAAGCATGCCGAACCTGACCACCATGCTATTGGGCCAGCCTCTCAATCACCTATTCTTGAGTAGATTTCTTAATCTTCTCATCTTTTGTGCTGAAGTTAAAGTAAAAGAAAATCTTAAGATAAATAGCCAAAGGTTAGAGATAATCTGGAGTTCCCCTTTATCATCAAAAGAAGAAAAAGAATTTTTTTTATCACTTTTACATGGAAAGAATGTTTGCCTTGGATGCATTTCCTACAAATGCTTCATAAGCATTTTTCTCACACTTTCATTTTACTTTATAAAAAACGGTGGAGTTTTTTTCACCCAGTATCTAGCATCTGAAAAATCTGCTCTGTTATCCAGTGATGTTACAAACAGGAATGGAACAGATCCTGGTTTTCTGTATTGACATGAAGAAATCAAAGAATACAAGATGTTTCAAGGTCACTGTTTCTTAGTGGAATATTATAAGTGAGAGTTGATGGGCAGGATATGAACTGTCAAATTTGACTAACCAGAGAAAATATTCTGAATCTAGAAATCATTGAGAAGTTACTCTTTTCTTTTTTTCTTTTTTTTTTTTTGCTGAGGAAGATTTGCTTGACCTGACATCTGTTACCAATCTTCTTCTTTTTCTATGTGAGCTGCTGCCAGAGCATGGCCACTAACAGACAAGTGGTGTGGATCTGCGCCTGGGAATGGAACCCCTGCTGCTGAAGCAGAGTGCACTGAACATAACCACTGGGCCACCAGGGCTGGCCCAGAGAACTTGTTCTCCTCTTTTAAAAACAAAACTAAAGAGATAGAAATAGAAACTAAAGCTTTATAAGTAGTATGGCCATTTGCTTTTTTCTCAGAGATCAGGCAGAAGGGACTGAACTACTTGTCAATGGAGCAGGTCAGTTATTCCCTTAGGGTAAGAATAATGTGATATTAGGCAGAGGCAACTGAAATTCCTCTAAAACCCTTTCCTATGCTGGCATTGGTGGACCAACAGGCACAGACCGGAGTCGGGATGCTAACATCGTCTCCATCCCTCGAGCCTGCTTTCTTCTGTTCATTAGACATTTATTCAGTGCCTTGCCATGTCATAGGTCATGCAGAAACATGTGTCCTTTTAGAGGTGATTCTCTGCCATTGAAAATAACACCATGCATGAGTGGATTTAAATGCAGGAGTGTGTATATCAAACCTGCTTTCTGAACTTAACGCCAAAGATAAGTTCACAGACCATCATGGATGAGGCAAAACCATAGAGTCGCTGTTCTTTAGAATGTACACAACGTAGACATTTTCAACAGTAACAACTAAAACACTTAACTTTTGTGAGTGGTTTTGCTTTGACATATTCCATGCTAAGCATTTTACACAGATTTTATCATTTTACTCTCAAACAACCTTATGAGTAGGTGCTACTAGTATTCTACTTTCCAATGTGAGTTAGTTGAGTTTAGACAGATAAATAATTTACCCCAAGTCACCCAACAAGTAAAAACCAGATCCCAGGTCAGTCTGATGTCAAAATCTGATCTTGTAGCCTTTATGCTACTTTAAAGAGTTCAAGACCATCTTCAAGTACATTTTAAAGTATTTTCTATTCCTTATTGCTGAAATCTCTGTGGTATTATACTTTCATGTTCCAAAATTCAACTCAGCAAAATCTACTGCTTCTTCCATGTGTAAAACAAGATGTTAGGATGTAAGAATGAGTAAGATGCAGCCTCTGTCCTCAAATAATTTATAATCTCAGGAAGGAGAAGTTAAGTGCACAAATAACCATAACACAAAGAATAATATTTTTACTTCCATGATAAGAGCACGTGTAATATAGGAGCTCAAAGAAAGGAAAGATAAACACTATTGGAATAAAAATTTGTGTATTTGAATTAAATTCTAAACAGTGTTCTTATATCTGAAAGAAGATATTTTCTCCATGTGAATTCCCAAGATATTATTTATACCTAAGTGTTTTGAAGGAAAAAAGAGCCAGAGAAAAGAAAATATCTGGATGCTAGAAAAAGAAACCTAATCGTTAGCAAAGAGATAAAGTTCATAAAACTATGCACTGATATAGCTGGAAAGGGCACATTTAGATCAACTCCTCAGTTTACAGATGAGGAAACTAAGACCCACCAGCTAGAGGTGGAAATTATTATATTCTCTTTTCTACTCTCTTAGGTTTTTTCTTTTTTTTTAACCTTCATTTGAGCTATAGGTTCAGAAAGAATTGAGAATTGTCTGGAGAAAATTAAGTACCTAAAGGCCATCCCGTTCTTCCATAATGGCTTCTACCCTCGCCTGTAATAAGTATTAATTGAATGGATGGTTTCAATTCGAATCTAATAGGTCTTCCTTTTTAATTTAGACTATTATCTGACAAACCAATCTTTTCCTGGATTAGGTTTGAAATTATTCCCAATATAGTTAAATTATATCCAGTGAGATCAGTTTCATCTTCCCTGAAAGGATAGGCAGGAGATTATCAACACGTCTGAAATTCACAGGCAGAGCTTCAGTCAGTTTTGTTCTTCATTTCACAAACCTGCAAAGTTCTGAACTCCTTTGATTTGGGTGGGTAACAGAAGTGGTGGAATAATGATGGTGTTTCCTGTCTTTGATGAAGATTGTGAAGTTGGTGAATGTAATAGCTTAATTGGGGCTTGAAGAACTAACAACTTGTGTTTCTCATCAGTAGGCTTACCTACTGATCAGAAACAGTCATCATCAGTAGCATATTTCAGGTAACATTTTCCCTTAGATGGCTGGCTCCTCCAATGTTGCAGTATGTCTGGTCTTGGTGGGAAGATACATACTGAGGGAACAGTAGCGTGCTGGGAAAATCTTTTTCTTTGGATCAGACAGTTCTTGGCTGCAATCCCAGTTCTGCCACTTGTTAGTTGCGTGACCTCAGACAAGTTACTAAATCTCTCTAAATTCAACATTCTCTACCTATAAATGAGGGAATGTATGCTTTACAAGATTGCAATGAGGATTGAAATAAGTATATAAGGCATCAAGAAAGAGATTGACATGAGGGCAGAGAACCTGTTTTGTCCTCTACTGTGTTCTTCATGCCAGGTACGTGATAGGGCATTTGTTAAATGAGTACGGTAGGTGCTCAGTGGTAGCCAAGATGATTGTTGTTGTTACTCAGTGGTCATTTGTCCAAAATGGAACCAAGAAAAGTTTTAATATGCTATTGTCTCCAGTCTTAAAAATATATATAAATAAATAATATTATATATATAGTACATACAACACATACACCCCACCACCTGTCTGTTGGATGTCATACTATGGTGGCTGCATGTTGCTATGATGCCAAAAGCTATACCACCAGTATTTCAAATACCAGCAGGGTCACCCTGGGGGACAGATTCTAGTGGAGTTTCCAGAATAAGATAGACTAGGAAGAAGGACCTGGCCACCCACTTCTGAAAAAATTGGCCAAGAAAACCCCACAAATAGCAGCAGAGCATTGTCTGATACAGTGCTGGAAGGTGAGAGCATGGTGCAAAAAGACCTCACAGGGTTCTGCTCTGCTGTGCACAGGGTTGCTAGGAGTCAGAATTGACCTGACAGCACTAACAACAAACAATATATACTATATACAATAATTATATAGTATTGTACAAAGTATATACAAATCAAAAGTCAGAAATGAATGCCTTAATGTTATTACCAAAATATTGTAATTTAATTATACAACTTTGTATAGCTAAAGTATTTTTTGAAGGAATGTCAATATACCCCTCAGCAGCTTAGCTGTGGGCTAAATAGGAGAGGAAAAAGGATCTGACAATACCTATAAAAACAGATCTAATATGAGATTGGAGCATGAACATACATGGTGAATATAGATCTTTTCATTAGCCTGTAAATCCCACTAATTCAGGATCTCAACCATTAGGTAGAAAAGAATAGCTGTTCCCTCCTACAGATGTGGTAAGGGCTGCAGGATGAGAGGAGGGAAATTTCGTATCTCAAACTGTGATGTCTTCATCTTTTGCCTTCAGACAGAAGAAGGAAGAAGTAGACTTATTTTGTGCTATTAAAACTCTGGGAAGGGTTGGGAGCAATGAATGATGAGGCTAGGTGAGAGAAAAATTTCATTAGAATTTAGCATGGTGGCAAGGACGGGGTATAGTTGTAAAAGGAATCAGACAGAAAGACAGACAGCTGGAGTCTTCCTAGCTTTGCCACCTCTGTTTCCTTATGTTCTCATGCAGGTTTTTCTGAAGTCTATTGAACTTTCTCTTAACACTTGATCTATTCAGCAGGTAGTTACTGAACCCCGCCCCTGTGTGAGAATGGCTTTGCCAGCACCCACATCATTGCAATGCAGTAACTAGCAAGGCTCTGGAATCAGACACTCCCCTAGGTACTTCTCATGTACCTTGAGGCCTTTGTAAGTTACTTAACTTTTCTAAGCCTTAGTTTCCTTATCTGGAAAACAAGGGGCAAGATCTATCTCATCATAAGCATTGTTATAAATATTACATAATATAAACTATGTAAGGCACACACAGCCCCTGGCCGGAAGCACTCAACAAATAGGAGTTGGCAGTTATAAATCCTGTTGCTCTTCTGAAAGAGGCTCTGGGAATGACTTCTCTCAGTAACTGCTGTAATAAGGTAAACGATCTTCCAAGAAGTTGTCAATCATATCCTAGAGTAAAAAGTCATTTTAATTTGTAAGCTTTACAACTCTCAGGATGTCCGCCCCACCTCATTAGGAACTAGCTTCTGGCCTCACCTGAAGCTCACCTATCAGAAAGTTAATGATGTCTCTGGTCATGCAAAGTCTGGAAATCCAGAACTTCAAATTTGATGAGACTGTTTATCAACAGTGACTGAGGGTTCCTTTGAAAAAGGAAATATTCAACCTTCCAGTTCATAGCTAGCATGTAGGTTTCAGACTTCAGTTCATGCATAATTTCATGGATGTGGCTTATATGGAAAATAAAACTATGTATTTCTAAATTCCATTCTCTTGGTGAAATAAAACTTCTTTCAGAACATATCCATTCCATCAGCAAATCCTGTTGGTGTTTCCTGCTAAATTTATCCAAATTCCAAACAGCTTTTAATTCACCACTATATTAAAGGCTGGCTTTGGTCCTTCCTCAATACCCGTGTCCAAATCAGAGCCTGCCCCCACTCCTCTTTCCTGCAGAGCCTGGCTTCTCTCTTCCCTGTCCCTCTTCCTGAACTCACTCCATCCCCCTTTCCTTATGCCAAAACCACCAGACACACTTTCCTTTTTTTCTTTTTAAAGATTTTATTTTTTTCCTTTTTCTCCCCAAAGCCCCCAGTACATAGTTGTATATTCTTCGATGTGAGTCCTTCTAGTTGTGGCATATGGGACACTACCTCAGCGTGGTTTGATGAGCAGTACCATATTCGTACCCAGGATTCGAACCAATGAAACACTGGGCCGCCTGCAGCGGAGTGCGCGAACTTAACCACTCAGCCATGGGGCCAGCCCGGACACACTTTTCTTTTCCTAGCTCATTTGACTTTTTTTCATGACCCTCCATACTGTATCCTCTCATGTGAACGCACTCTTACATGCCCTATATTATTTCTACTCTTGATTTTGGCATTTCTTACAAAGAAATGTGTCTTTTTAAAAGTACATTCTTTATAAACAACCATACTGTTATAATGCTGTTGGATAAATTCCACAAAAATGTCTCATTCACATTCTGGTAATAAAGAGAGTCCATCTGACCTCTTAGAGAATTTTTGATAGAATAAATTGACTTGAATGTGTATGCACACACTCCAATGGAAACCTCTACTTCTAAGAAATGTGTGATGGTCTTAAATCACAGACACTTTTGTGTTTTTCACGCCCTGTTCTCTAGAGCAGCTTTGAACATCAGCAAACTTAGCACCTAGTTACTTGAGTGCTGCTGGGCTATTTGGCCTCTCAAAACAACATTAGCAGGTTTCCAGGAAATAGATTTGAAAGGAATAGATAACTGCTATTTTTCCATGGGAAAGAAAGAAAATAGCTTTTCATGGAACCCCCAAACATGCTATTTCACCAATAGGTGATGGCAATTTGGAGTGTCCTCCTTTACATAGGCCATCCAAGCTCATTAAGACCCAGAAGTAAGTCTATGAAACTGTCGGCCCATCCATCTCCTAAGGAGAGAGAGGGACCCAGGCTAGGTTCTTTCTCACCCTGCTTCCTGCCAGTTCTCCCTGAAAAGCCCAAAGCTACTTTGATTCATACTCAGCCAAGGAGACCTGGTTGGATTCCATGGATTTCTTTCTGCTCTGTGATTTCTCCCTACCACCCATCCCTTGTCCTTGGTTATATTTGAAATCTCTTTCACAAAAGATTTTAAAAATCGAAGAAAGCTAAACCTACAATTCTTTGCCTGACATATTTTTGTGTGAATGATTTTCAGTTAAAAAGCAATCACTCAGTCACCAGGTTTAAAGGACTGATAAAGATTTGGCCAGTGTTTCACGACAGGGAGACCAGTTAAAAAGAACAGAAGGGCATTGTGCAGTCATCAGTGTGGGTGAAAAGGGGTGGTGAAGGAAAAGGCTGGGGGACCCCCTGCAAACTTCTCAATTTTGCTTGAGGCAGGTCCTGTTTATCTTCAACTGGGTGGGGACACATAAAAATTGTGCACCTGGTATTTGTGCTTTGCAGCTGCAAACTCAGAAGCTCTGTCTCATATGATTTATGAAAATGCACTACTTTTTTCTTTTAATGTCTGCTTGACTTCATACACAGGAGCCTTTTCCCCTGAAGATTCATTAATGAAGCTTACACCATAGTCTTAAAAAGGAAGTCAGATGGAATGTTTAATTATTTACAATTGAACATATAGAACATTTGCCTGGTTTGCACAGCTGAAGATATAATTAGAAATTCCTAGAGAGACAACAGGGTGAGGGTGTGCAGAAATTTCAAATATTAAAAAGAAAATTCCCCCCAAATTGCTCACAAATGTGAGGGATTAGTCAATATATTTGGGTGTCTCTGAAACTTTTTAGCAGCCAATAATGTCTTCATGATTGAGTAGTTGCAAACTAAAAGATTGCTTCCTTTCTCACTGCCATTTTATTAGACATTTTTAACGAAGTAGCAAATTTGTAGCTCGACAGGAAAAGCTCACTGACAACGTATTAGAATTTATAATCCCGGCTGACATATCTAGTTACTTCATTTTTAGGTTACTGCACTTTCCTTATTAGTAGACATATGACTAAGGCAAATACCTTTGCAGACACCTGCATGCTGTTTTCTTGCATGTTCATAATGGCTTCAGAGATCTTGACATCTATAGGGTCCATGACTGACTCAATGTTGAATGGTCCTTCCAGTCGCTCTGCCACCAAGAGCATTGCATCTGTTAAAATACAGGAGCATGATTTATTTGAGAACTGAGAGCTCCTAGGTTCTTAACCTGTGTTTAAACATTTCCAAAACAACGGGCTGAAAAATAATCATTCAGTCAAATTTTTGATTTGCTTTTATATAGTCCAAAGTGGAAGGATGATTAAATCTTAAAGTAGTATTTTATTTCATTTGTAAATTTAAAATTATTTTGCAAATATAGAACCAGGCCTAAGAATGAGAAAATTAGTTCAAATTAAGAGAGTTGAACATATCTAACTATTCCACGTGAAGTTGAAAAAAAAACAACATTAGGTCAGAAATCAATTGCATTTCAAAAATGGATTGTAACCTCTTTTCTCCTGGAGTGTGGGGAAAATTGAGAATATTGGAGAAGTGCTAATTTGGGAATTCAGATGCACAAATGTCAAGACCCAATTCAAGCTTAACTACGTGTGTGAAGCGTTTCTGGATTTCCCATGAAGAACAGACCTGTCCCTACTTTGTGCTATCACTCTGCCTAGCATGAACTTCTGCTTTCGCACTTTGACACCCTTTGAGGATGAGGAAACTTCTGACTTGATTCTGTACAGTCAAGGCTTATTATGGTGCCTATCACCTTGGAAGCTCTCAAAAAGTGCCTGTGAAATTTCACTGAGCTGAAGTATTGCTTGGGATGGTTAGTTTTCTGGAGAAGATTGGAAGAGTGATATGGAGGCAAGAGCTGTGAATTAGGAGTTAGTAGCCCTGAGTTCTCATCCTTGATCTGTCACCAACTAGCTGAACGGCTATGGGAAAAATCTCTGAGCTTAATGGGCCACAGATTAGTGAGGTATATAAAAGAGACCGGCGATGAGGAGTCTCTCAGCTACTACTGTGAGGCGCACACTCCATTCCTATGCCACTGAAAACTGGTCCATTTTTGTTCTTAGGATTCAGCGCATAATTTGGTAATCTGTCTCCTCAATGACTTAAATAGAACTTTCTGTGATGATGAAAATGTGGCTACTGAAACTTTAAATTTGGCTAGTGTGAGTGAAGAGTTAAATTGTTAATAAATTAATTTGCTTTTACTTACTTTAAATATAATTTTAAATATCCACTTAAGACTAGTGGCTACCATATTAGAAAGCACAGCCTAGACTTTTAACATTCAGGCTCAATAGATCTCAATTCTTTTAATTGTTAAAGCTCCTGGGGGCCAATCTTAAAACACTCTCCTTTTTTTAAAAATAATACATGTTTATTATCAAACGCTTACAAAATACAGAACAGAAAAGTGAAGGAGAGGAATACAGCCATAATCTTGCCTCTTAGAATAACACTATAAACAGTTTGGTATATGCCCTATGTTTTCTTCCTTCTGTGCATGAATATTTTAAGCATGCAACTGGAAACATACCACCATACATATATCATATAATCTTCTTTCCAAATGTAATATATTATTAATGTAAAACACTGTTTATAGTAGCTGTTTTATAGTATTAGTGTAAGGAAACCAAATTTTATTTTTATTATATATCCAACCACACTCAACCAAAGTCTAACATAAAAAATTTTTCAGGGCTATAAGTAGTTATGAATTAGGTAGATGAGAAACCTTTTAAGATTGATGATTTTTTTATGAGAAAGATACATTACTCTCTGGGAAGCAAAGAGTCACATTTTTAAAGATCACCGGGCTTTGTGAACAGCATCAGCTTTTACACTCTCAACTGGCTTTCTGGGCCAGAACCCAGAACTGAGTCCTTGCTCTACCCGTTGTGGACTGACCTGGAGTAAATGCCTCCAGGGCAGCACGTGGAACATCAGGCAACCTCCTCTACCCCAGCCCCAGCCCCAGAACTCTGTCCCATACTATTCTCATGGACACAAGTGAGTGAAAAACTTAAGCGTGAACAGGACTCACAAAGACGCTCTAACAACAAATTTTCTGATTTTTTTCCTTAGATAATGCAGACCTATCTGTGCATATCACAGCTGGATCTTGTAACAAAAGTGGCAATTTCTCTAGATATTAGTGACCTAATTATCTGGCACCGTAGACAAAGGATGCATGTATTTTGATATTAAAGATACTTTCTCCTTTAAGATTTTAATAGGTGGCTAACTATTGCCTGAGAGATGATCTGTTTCTTTTATGTCTTTATATCTATTTTGTGCTTTTATCAAAAATAATCTCCTTTAGGGGCTGGCCCCGTGGCCTAGTGGTTAAGTTTGGTGTGCTCGGTTTCAGCAGCCCAGGTTCAGTTCCTGGCTGCAGACCTACACCACTCATCAGTGGCCATGTTGTGGTGGTGACCCACATACAAAATAGAGGAAGATTGGGACAGATGTTAGCTCAGGGCCAATCTTACTCAAGCAAAAAGAGGAAGATTGGCAACAGATGTTAGCTCAGGGTGACTCTTCCTTAGGAAAAAAAAGTCTCCTTTACTATTAGACTTTCCAATAGGCTTTTTGATAAAGATTATGACGAATGAGTAAGTTTCTCTAAACAGGTGTATTTTGCTGGAAGAATCAAGAAATCTTTACAGGAAAAAGAATTGGCACTATTGAATTATGGAACAAATACAATTAAAGGAACTAATAACTATGGGATACTTAATACTGTGTTTTATATAAGTGTTTGCATAAATCATTATATAAAGAGTACTGGTCTGTCGTGGTATACTTGCCCAACGTGAAGAGGCTGAGTTGAGATGGTAATAACATTGGCTTTCTTGGAAGTCTGAGAGCAGTTGTGTTCGTGACAAAAAGGATAAGTTTTTGGATTGGATCATAAGGACTCAGCATAGGTCACAGTTTGAAATTATGGGGTCTAAGATATCTCTGAGGAGGTTCTCTTACTTGTTTAAATTAAAACACTCTCTTCTCTACCAGACATTCCTTTCAAAAGGTCTGGCAAACTGCTGTTAGATTTGTGTCATGATGTCAGAAAGTTTCTCTGTTGATTTCAATCTTTTTGTTCTCTGTTCCTTTTCCACTACAGTGCTCACTTTTTAGGTTCCTAGGCCTGCAAACTCGTCTCCTCTTTTTTGACCCCAACCATGATACAAGTGCTTAGGGTGTCCCTCTCCCAAGCAGTTGCCTGTTTGGCCTTGGAAAAAGGCAATTCCATGGATTTGATCCAGTGTGTTAAAACACGTAACCAAATGGCCACACTTACTCAAGTTGATTGCCTCTATATTTCCATTTCTTATCTCAATCCATTTGTTTTGTTATAAAAATAATTTACGATGATAAGCTTTTGATGTAGGTGTGCATCTATTTATTTTTATTCTAATTTAGATCACCAGTTAGAATATGCTACTTTAAACTTTTATCTGGTTTAGGCTATTACTAATTTAAAATATATAACAAAATACTTTACTAAGTAAAGTTAGATTCTCCGTTGAAGACTCAAAAGCCAATATACATTGGCTTAAAACCTCAGAATCATCATTAAGGGTTGTATTGTGCATACAGTTAACAATATTGTATTGCACACTTAAAAACTTGCTAAGAGGGCAGATTTCATGTTATGTGCTTTTTACCATAATAAAAAGAAAGAGTAATAATTACTATTGTGCTGATCAACTACAGAAGTTCTTATTAATTGAAATACTTGTTGATAAATCATTACATAGTATAAATGTACAACACTTTATTGAAACATATTGCTTCTACAAAGAAATAGATAATTCTTCTAATTCCTGGAAAAGGTCAGATAAAATTGTGTGTGAAACATCTGGATAATAACATGGGTGCACTAATTCTAGCTCTACATAGAATTTTGGTAAGAACAAGAGGAAGGCTGAAAGGGACGAAAATAGTGGTTTTTCTGGGCTTATAGTTTTTCTACTACAAAGTCATTTGTAAAATACATTAGTTTATAGAAGACCGGATAAACATATGCAACATATGGTATATGGAGGACCATAATACAAAAAAATTTACAAAATTAAAATATGTGTATCCTTATGAAATAATCATCTCTCCCCACAGTTCTCCTTTTTGTTCTAAATATGCATGACAAGATTCCCCAGGGTCACAAAAAGAAAAGTAGCTTTTCAGAAAACTCCTCTAGTATTTTGCATTTCCACTATAAAGGGTGATGCTTACTGCATCTGCCTTTGGGATCTAGTTCAGACACATTTAGAGGTAAGAAAGTCACAGTGGAAGGCCAGAGTTGTCCAGCTCTGGGACTTGGAAAAGCCTTGGGAGCGGATGGCGCCTCTTCCTTAGGCAAGACCGCAGATGGTGAGAGAGCATCCCTGCTTGACTGGTTCGCCTCCCACCTGCTGGGCGAGTCTGTCACCAGTCAAGCTCCCCAGGTGTCGGCAGAACCTTCCCTTTCCTTTGGAGCTGAGGGAAGCCATGCCTCTCTCTCCTCCCAAAGTGAAGAAAACACACTACTTTTATGACACCAAAGCAGTAGTTGGTAAGTTTCTCTGAAACCAATTAAGTCACAACATAGCTGTAATGGACTTCAGAGGCTGCCATCCTGTGCTATCTTAATTATCCCCATGCCGTTTATATTTTGAAATGTTTGGGACATTATTTTTAACTGTGCTCTTGGAGCTGTTATCTATTGCCAATTAAACCAAGGCAGCTCTAGTATGTCAGCTAATGATCAGCTGATCCTTTCTGCACATATCTCTTGCGTTGCCCAAGTTTTGTTTCTCTTTAAACAAAGGACTATTGTCTTGCTCAAGCAGTATCCATAACTTTTGTTTCTAAATCGAGAATAAAATTTAGATGAATTAGAAATAACTGGTATCTCAGGTTTTGGTGCACACAGAGAAGACACAATGATTCTTTGTTAGCACGGGGGCACACGCAACAGCTCAACCAGAGGTGCCACTCAAAGCTGAGGAGCCAGGTTGCAGGTAAAGCTGCATCTGTGGGCCAAAGCATTCTACTTGTGTAAGCAGGGACTTTCTGGTTAGGAGTGAAGAAACCTGACTCTGGTTAGATGCAGTCAGGTGCCTGGGTGTCTGTCTAGGCCCCTCCATTAAATGATTGAGAGATAATGGTTGTCACTAATTCACAGAGTTCCGTTTTCTTCATCTATGAAATGGAGATTATGATGATGTCTACATAATAGTAGAGGTATGAGGAATTAAATGAGATAGTGCTTGTAAAGTTGTTAGCACAATGCCAGGCACATAATTAGCTCTCAACAAAGGTTAACTATTAGAAGGTACTTCCTCCAGGCAAAGGAAGTAGAAAGGAGAGGAAAAAATTTGCAGGATATTTTGGTAGAAGTAATGTCAGCAATTGATGTGAGGAGTAAGGGAGTAAAAGGTACACAGGTGACTTTAAGATGTATAACTGGTGCTATTTTGTGTGTTAAATTAATGTTTTGATTATAGCTGCTTTTTGATGGATGAGTTCATTACCGAAAGATACAAAAATGCATTTTCTCCTGGTGTGCCCCTTTGCCAATTAAAGATGACTACAAAGTCTTTGACTTGCTTTCCATTGAGAGGTGGGGTTTACCTCTCTCCACTCGAATCTGGGCAGGCTCTGTGACTGCTGTGACTAACAGCATGCAATAGAAGTGACATTGTCAGTTTCCAGAGTGGGTAGTTAAGAGACTACAGCTCCCACTTTCCGTCTCTTGTGAGATGCTGCTCCGAGATCACTGTGATGGACTGGCCACCTGCGGGCTCTCTAGGTTACAGTCCCAGCTGGGCCCAGATTCCCAGCCATCCCTGCTGTTATTGACAGAATGTTTGTGTCCCTCCAAAATTCATATGTTGAAACCTAATCCCCAAGGTGATGGTATTTGGAGGTGGGCCTTTGAGAAGTGATTAGGTCATGAGGGTAGAGCCCTCATGAATGGGATTAGTGCCCTTATAAAAGAGACCCCAGAGAGCTCCCTTGCCCTTTCCGCCCCATGAGGATACAGTGAGAAGACTATGAACCAGGAAGAGGGCCCTCACCAGACACAGAATCTACCAGTGCCTCCATCTTGGACTTCCCAGCCTCTAGACTGTGAGAAATAAATGTGTGCTGTTTAAGCCACCCAGTCTATGGTATTTAGTTTTAGCATCCCCAACAGACTAAGACAGCTGCCAAGGTGCCAGACACGTGAGTGAGGCCATCTAGGACCTTCCAGATCAGCCCAGCTGCCAGCTGATTACCATCTAGTGACACCATTCCACATCATACGAGGCAGAAGAATCAGCCAGGTGAGCCTAGCCCAAATTCCTGACCCACTGTATACTGTGCTGTGACTTACAATAACATGGTTGTTATTTTAAGGTGCTAAATTTGGGCATAATTTATTTTACAGCAATAGAAAACTGGAGCAGCCAAATTACAATATTTACAAAATACTCAGGGATATTTTTTCCAATATTTGTTTGACAGGCCTCCAATATTCAGAATTCTAGTCAACTAATATTTGACAAATTTTACAAGTATGATGTACTCCCCCACCGTACAATTTACAAGCCCTGGAATGGTCAAGAAAAAATAAAACCTTGCCCTAAAGGAAACGTACATAAAGAACTTGCTCTAAGTCTGCAGAGCGTTACAGTACAGCATTACGGCCCACCAAACTCACACCAGTGAGTCTCATGTTTGGATAGATGCTTCCTCTGGGATACGAACAGGAGAGACATACAGAGAAGGTTTGGGAGAAGCCAAAGCCAAGTATTTGACTTTATGAAAAGCAAAGTCTCTGACGCAGGGAGCTAGACACTATTTCTGATCTCTGAATAGCATTGGATTGAAAACGATCTTGCTCCAGGGACTCCTGAATGTTTATGTTCCTCTAGGATAAAAATATTAAGTATGATTTCATATGATCCGACATATATTCTTAAGGTACTTCTTGAGATATAAAATCGAAAATGAGTTTGCTGAATCCTACTGATTTTAACCTGGAAGAGAATGATTTTAAAAACGTTCTAGAGGTGGCAAGCAGAGAAAGTTGTGTTAGTGCTGGGGGTCAATTCTGACTCCTAGCGACCCTGTGTACAGCAGGGTAGAACCCTGACTGGTCTTTTTGCGCCATCCTCTCACCTTCTGGTACTGTATCAGACAACGCTTCCCTGCTATTCACAGAGTTTTCATGATCAGTTTTTCCAGAAGTGGGTGGCCAGGTGCTTCTTCCTAGTCTCTCTTAGTCTGGAAGCTCCACTGAAACCTGTCCACCATGGGTGACTCTGCTGGTATTTGAAATATCGATGGCATAGCTTTCAGCATCACAGCAACATGCAGCTGCCACAGTACGACAACTAACAGATGGGTGCTGTGGTTCCTCGATGGGAGAACGAACTTGGGTAGTGGCAATGAGAGCACAGAAGCTTAACCACCAGGGTGGGGTGGGAAGTGGGTGGAGGTTGTTAAAGGGTACAAAGTTCCAGTTACAAGATGAATAAATTCCGAGGATATGATGTACGGCATGGTGAATATAGTTAACAATACCGTATTATATACTTGAAAGTTGCTAAAAGAGTGGATCTTAAAAATTCTTGTCACATACATACACACACACACAAATGGTAACCAAATGAGATGATGGATGTGTTAAATAACCTTATTGTGACAATCATTTCACAGTATATATATGCATCAAATCGTCATGTTGTACACCTTAAACTTACACTATATTACATGTCAATTATATCTCAATAAAGCTGGAAAAAAAGAGAAAATTCAGTTGAAATAAGCTCAATGTTATCTAATAAATATTTTTTATGTGTCAAAGAGTGTCATTATGTCATTATAAATTGGTGGCGGGGGGACAGAAGCAGTCCATGGTTGTCACCTCCACGGTGTATAGTACCTGTTTGAAGTGACAACATGAAACATATGAACATTAAAAACTTTTTTCTTTCTTTGAGGAAAATTTGAAGTAAGATAATAACATGTCCTTTCAAAGTTCTCATGAAATCTTCTAAATTTGTCCTAATGATGTACTCTTTGAAAGATGAAATCTGTGAGCACAATCTACTTAGCGTTTCATCAGAGCCCAGTAGCACCCAATTTTGGTTTTCCTTTAGGAGCAATGCTCGCCCTCTCTTACATGTGCTGCACCATTGTTTTAGCTTAACCAACGTATTTCCCCCACTGAGAAGCAGACTAAAGAATTAAAAGGAAAAAAAAGCAATTTTAAAAGCACCCTAGTAAATGCATTCATTGGCACCCAGCTATCCATTAAAAGAAAAAAAAACCCACTTGAGTGTTTACATACAGGCTCATGTATGCCCATGGCATGAATGTAATTAGAAGCCTCTGCTTTCCATACTGAGACAGGTACACTGAGGAGACGTGTCCTTTGATTTCACCCAAATCCATTAATTAAAATGCTCATGAGATCTTGGACAGGACTGTGTTTCAGGAGAGGCCTGGGAAGGGAGGACAGCAAGAGGGGACTGAGGAACACACCATGACAGCAGGCTGACTTGATCTGAACAACCAGAAAAGAGCGCAAACTTGAGAGTAGAGAATTTGAACTGACCTAGTCAGAAGGTCCATGCCCTTTCTAGAGGGTTTTTTTCCCTTCATATTAAAGACAATTTTAACTAATTTTGTTTTTACAGCTCTATAAGGATATAACTGACATAAAACAAATTACACATACTGAAATATGCAATTTAACACATTTTAACAAATATCTACCCTCATGAAACCACCAACACGATAGGTTTCGTTTTTTTCTTTTTTTTTAAAGGCAATTTTATAGGTAAGACATTTTCACTTTTGGAATTCTGCTTCATGAGACTGCCAAACAGAGAGAACGCTTTCCCTGTCTGGACTATATTTCTGATCTTTTACACTAAGCCCTCTCCCCACTCTGGCTTTGATGCTCTGTAATCTCTTCTCTGATTTTGCCAGCAGAGCTGTCTTTTAAAAATGCAGATCTGATGAGGTCACTGCCTTGCCCTAAAGGTTGCCAGTGCCTTCAGGATCAAGTCTGAACCTCTCAGCCTGGCATAAGAAACGCCCTGCCCACCTTAGCAGCCTTGTCTGCTACCACTCCTAGTGTCCCCGCCCTCAACACAAGGACTCTCCCCTTAGAGCTCCATTGAGAACTCTTTAAATGACATTGAAGTTGTCACCGAGGTCCCCACACACCCAATGAAACCCCAAATTGATAGCAGACAAGTTATTCTAAACACAGCTTTGCTCTCATTTTACCTGTTCAAGAACTTCTAAGGGTTTGAGTTTAAAAAGAGGTTCATAATCAGACTCCACTCCTCGCTTCTAATTCATTTCTCACTACTCAACACGTCCCGTGGTTTCCTGTTATTATAAATAACGCCACAGAGAATATCCTTGTACATAATTCATTTAACATGTGAAAACAAATCTGTTGGATAAAATCTTAGAAGTGAAACTACTGGGTCAAAGATCTGGGCATTTAACATTTTGATAAAGCCATAGTTCTCCCTGTAAAGGCTGCATCTGTTTACACTCCCAATAGCAACACATGACAGTGGGTTTCTGAGTCTCAAACTTTCAGATGTTGTTAAGAGCAAACGTTTGGATCTTTGTTAATCTGATTGGGTAAGAAATTGGCATCTCATTGTAGTTTTAACTTGAATTTCCCTCATTATAAGTAAGGTTGAACATCCTTAAATATGTTTAAAAGCCATTTCTATTGCTTTTTCTCTTCATAACCTTTGTTCATTTATTCTTCTATTGGGTTATTCATTTTTACACATTGATGTAAAGAAATTGCTTTTTTAAAACACATTAAAGACACCAGCTTCTTTGTGACATGAATTACCATTTTCCCCCTAATTGCTGTTTAACTTTTGGTTTTGTTTCTGGTGGTTTTTTTTCACTATGCAGAAATTTAAAATTTTTTGTTGTCACATTTACCAATCATTTGTTCAAATTTTCCTGGTGTTGCATCATATTCATACAGACTTTCTCTGTTCCAGGTTCACCTCTATGATCTAATCTACACCATGCATATTTTCACTCACTAGCTTCCTTGCTGTTCCTTGAATATAGGCCAGGTACCCTCCCCAGGGCCTTTGCACTTCCTGTTTGTTTCTTCTTCCTTGAGTACTCTCCCTTTAAGATATCTACATGTCTCTCTTATTTTCTTACGGTCTCTACTCAAATGTCAGCTCTCAGAAAAACCTTCTCTAACTAGCCCACGAAATCCCAGGTACTCTTATCTGATTGCTTTATTCTTCAAAGCCCTTAATAATTGCTGAATTATTGTACATAGGTTTGCTGTTGTCCCTCTTTTTCTCACTCTTATGTAATCCTCAAGAGGACAAGGACTTCATCTTTGTTGTTCACTTCTATAGGCCTGACTCCTAGAATAATACTTGGATCCTAAGAGTTGTTAAATAAACCATTGTTAAATGAATTGTTGGAATAAATTTTTTAAATCTTTCTATATTTTCTTCTGCTAACTTAAGAAAAACTAACTCTCTCCCCTCCTCCCTCCCTTAACCCCCCCATCTCCACTCCCTGCCATGCACATCATTGCAAATGCCTGCAAAACTTTATCAGCACTGGCCTACAGGATAAATAGCCCCTTGGTGGCTTTTGATGTATAATAAGGTAGACGAAGGGTTTCTGTGGGAATTTAGAATCTTATTGTACTTTTTTTATTAGGTAGAAATAACTTTTTAGATCTTTTTTAGCTTGAAATTGAAAAGTATGGCTGGTTTTCTTTCTGTCAGAGGTCACATTTAGGTTAATCTATAAAAAAATAAAATAAAAGACATTGTTGACATTTTTGGCATTACCAAACAAGGTAAATTTTTGCTATTTCTCAAGACTCCAAGTTTGCCATTAACTTTCAAAACAATCTCCATGATGAATGACATTTTTGTTTTTCCCCTGATATTTGTCCACATTCACTAAACATCAAATTGATGATCATCTTTTTCCTATTTTGCCAAACTTCTGCAGTGTTTAGGTCCATAAAAAAAATGCCTTTGAAAAATATCAGACCATGACAGGAGTCAGATCTAGCTAAAGAAATCATAGTACCACAAAGCGAGGTAAACAATAGAAAAATGGAAGTGAACCAATTAAATACAATTTAAAACAGTGCACAAATATCTGATTCAAAAATAAAACAGGGACAGCCACACAGATAATTATAGTAACTAAAGAACTAAAGCCAAATAAAAGAGAATTTAATGAAAATAACTGTTTACTTTGAAAGCAAATCTAGGAAGAGGAGGAGAGAACAAATATACAAACTAATTTAATTCTGAAACCAGTGCAAACAAAGGCGCTTATTTTGCTTCCCCACCGTAAAAGAAAATGCAAATTGTGGGGGGATATAATTCACTTGTAGTCTTAACACAGTGTAGAAATTAGAATCTACAGGACTCATTTTCAGGCGCTGGTTTCTTCTTAGTAGGATGATGCATTGCATTTCATAAAAATATAATATATTCACGTAAGCATCATCTCTCTGCTATATTATATTTTTGAGACGTTTAGTTACATCATAAGCCTTGTAAATCATGAATTTGATGGACATCAAAGTGTATACTACCAACTATAATCCTTTATTTAAATTTTTATTGCTGATTCTTCATATGAATAATTTTTTCTGTCATTTGTAGCTAGGAATATTCAAATAATTCACATCAACCTATCAATCTTTGCCTTGACGATGAATCACAGAATTTAGAGTTCTTAAAGATCTTTCTGAGGGAAGAACCACATCTTTATCTTTACATCCCCGTGCCTCCTACAGGGTTTTGGTATCTACCAGATTGATTTAGACCAACCAGTTGGCTTCATAGTTTAGGAAACCAGAACCCAAAGAAGGAAAGCAAATCATTTAATGTCAACAGCAGCCCCTGCACCAAAAACCCTGTCCTCTCTCACTCTATCCATTATGCCAACCATCTAAATTGCTCAAGCAGTATCAATGTGCTTACCTAATATTTTATTATTTACTAAATTCCAAGTGCTTCACCACTTTCAAAGAGAATATTGAAAGTGAAAGCATAGATGATAAAGATAAAGCATTTTTGTCCCTATCTAAGATTTTTCTCATTCCTTTGTTACAATTTAGCCTCTCTTTAAGCCTCCCTTGGTGACCTCATTCTTTCCATGTGGGCACCATGATCCTGAATTGTCCTTGAGAAACTTATAAAGCATGCACATTCCTCCTTACTCTTTATTAACTTGCACATCACACTTGTTGCTTTGAATCCTTTACCAGCTTGGATGGTCTTTATGGCCTCCCTGAGAGGCAGTATGGAGGCGAGGTATGGTCATGAGCTGTGTGTCAGGCCTGGAGGCCTGGTACCACCAGTCACAGGCTCTGTGATCTCAGGCAACTTACTTAACCTTTATGATCCTTGGTGTGCTCTTCCTACATCGCTGTGGGGAATAGATGCAACACCAGGCACACAGCACAGCAAATGCTTATTATTATATTATGATTATTAATCTTTATGGAGAGGAGGGTTCCTTTCATTTTCCAACAAACTTAATATTAAATTCATCATCATCCATGAAGTCGTAAACCCTTACAGAAAGAGGACAATATCTAATCCGACCCCTTTATTTTGCAGAGAAGGTCACTGAGTCCCAGAGACACCTGGGGTCTAGTGATTTGGCTGGGCATGATGGCAGGGCGGAGACAATTACCCGGTTCTCTTTCAACCAGCTCTGTTTGTACTCCATCACACTGCCTCCTTCTTTACAATCAGACAATCTATCATTAAGAAACAGGACCAGTTAAAACATTTTAGGTGTTGATGAACTAAAAAAGTCTGAACTTTTTGCCAGTATGTTGCAGTTAAAGCAATCCTCCTATTTCTCCCTCCTTTGCCCTAAAAGTTAATAAAGCAAATCTCCCCAGAGACCATTTGTTCCGGTAGTACAAGGGCTTGCAGCCTACATGGAATGAATCACAGACTTCTCCCAGAACCAATAAAAAATAAATAAATGAAAAGTCAGGTGTTGTCAGAATTCCCTGCTGAGTCCGAACGGAGTGATTAGTGAGCGATTCAGCAAGCAATGGGAGAGCCCTTTTCTCCTACTTGTGTGTGTGCTGGTATTATTAAAAAAATATATTTTTTATTATTTTGTTGCTCACTGCCATATGAAGCAAAAGAAAAATGAAAAAAAGAGCAGTATGTCCTGTAACATGGGTCAACAGACCCAAATAAAAAAAGCTGGATTGTTTAAAAAAGAAAAAAAAACTCATTTTAGGAGGTGATGACTTCACCTCTTCTCATTTCTGATTCACCCTGTGAAATGGCGAGGTGACTTGTCATTTCCTTTGTGTTTACTTCTTGTTTAAAGTTATCTTCAAAATATGCTCCGTGGTGAAGACAAAGATCACTTTTTAACTAAAGAGGGAGGGAGGGAAGGAGAGAGAGAATGAGAGAAAGAGAGAGGAAGAAAGAGAGATAGGGAGGGAGGGAGAAGAGGGAGAGAAAGAGGGGGAAGGAGGAAGAGAGAGAGAGATAGGGAGAGTGAAAGAGATCGGGGAGGGAGAGAGAGAGAGAGAGAAACGGAGAGAGAAAAGAGAAGAGAAGAGAACACACGATAGAGAGGAAGTATTTATGCAGCATTTTCAATGGGCCTGAGGCTGACACTGCTCTGCCAGCTCTAGGGCATAGAGATTCATTGTATTTTTATAGCAGTACCATGTAGTAGGAAGAACTATTACCTCCTTTAATGGTGGTGGAGGCTAAGACGCTAGAAAAGAAACAGCTTTTCCAAGGACTCATAGCCTGTGAATGGTTAGGGTAGGTCCTGCTCAGAGTAGGCCAGAACTAACATCAGCGAATTGCTTGAACTTGTCATTCTAGCCAAGGAGACCTGACAGTCTCAAGTAGGTGGGCCTGAGCATGCATGTGTGCTGTTAATGAGGGTGAGGTGAGGGGATCACTGCTTGTCCCAGGGCAGTAAAATTGCACTTCTTTGGCCCTGCTCCTTTGTGAGGTTGCATTGAACAAACAAGTGACCCTGGGAACTTTGGGCAGAAGCCCTCATATTGCAATTTGGGGGCTCACACTTCCTCTTTCTGGGCCTTCTCTCAGTGTTCAGCCTCTTCCAGAACTTACCAGTGAAAAGTAACCTCATTGACTATAAGAGTGTAGTGGTATATTCTGTTCTTAGAACATGCACATGATTAGGGAAGGAATATTTGCCACCAGACATAAAATTAAAGATAACTTCATTTATTTGGTTTTCAGGAAGGTACAACTGCTTTCTTATTAGATTTCTTTTTATAGTGAAGAGCAGATTAGCTGGGTTGGAAGGAAAGCTTTTAGGCAAAAGTCGCTTCCTTTTTATCATAAATCTACCCCAGAGTCCGACTCTCTCTAAGCTGGGGCGTAGATGGCCAATTGCTCATTGGACATCTCCACCTAGTGTCTATGTATGTTCGTTATAACAAATTGAGAAATACAAAACAAGAACAAAAAAAGAAGAGAATGAAAATCATCTACAATCTACCAAGACACAGATAACTGTGGATAGTATTTTGCAGTACTTCCTTCTATGTGTTCACTCTAATATGCATAATTTTAGGGTCAGGCTATAAATTCAGTGTTTACTCTTTAGATTCAATTCAATAGTATATAGCTAGATACCCCCTTATCATTCTATGAAAACATCCTTTTTTATTGGCTGCATTGTATTTCATGTCTTCAATGCCCTCTAATTTCTGTAACCATTCTCTCTCTTTCTTTTTAAAGATTGACACCTGAGCTAACATCTGTTGCCAATCTTCTTTTTTTTTCTTCTTCTCCCCAAAGCCCCCCAGTACATGGCCTGGTGAGTGGTGCAATGTCCACGCCCAGGATCTGAACTGGCAAAACCCTAGGCTGCCGAAGCGGAACGTGTGAACTTAACCACTCAGCCCCGGGGCCGGCCCCTGTGACCACTCTCTTCTGGCTTATAAGTTCTTATCAGACTTTGCATTGCTATAAAATAAATATGCAGAAATTCCGATGTCTGATACGTCCCTATTTCTTATTATCAACTTAAGACAGATTTCTTTAAATTGACAGTTATTTATTCATTTAAGAACTAAGTACAATGAACATACATTTCTTTTAATAAATACAAAATATTCAAACTTCAATATGGGGAAAGAGATAAATGAAGGCAAGAGAATATAGCTCTGAGCTACAATTTAATAAACCTCCCACATTTAAAAAGCAGACATTTAAGGTGATATTGTATTTTCAAATTTAAACTCTTAGAATGAAAAAAAATTGTTTTTCCCATGCAATTGTAAAGAGGTTTAAATGCATAAAAAGGAGACACAGCTTCTAGTACTGACTTCAGCACAAACTAAGCACACGACACTGACCTCACTCCCACCTGTAAAGTTAAATGTCTCTGTTCCTGGACATCTTATGTGTGTTCTAGCTTCGAAGCCACATGGAGCTACAGCTCTAGGTTGTCTACCAGGGGGCATGAGGCAGCACCTGGGATCACTGAGGCCAAGCCCATGGGCAGTTGGCAGGTAAACCAGAGAGAACGTGGGCAGAGACAACTGATTTAGGAGTCAGACCCAGGCGGGGCAAAAGCCAACAGAGGTGTTCACTAAAGTGTCAGAGTGAAGGACACAGGTGGCACAGAAAACCCAGGGGAATGCAAATAGAATGTAACCTATAGAATGTAACCTATGGAGGTAAATGCAAGTTGTGCATGATGGGGGGATGCGGATTGGGGTGGACCTTCAAAAGTGGAAGGAATGAGGGGCCGGCCTGGGGCCAAGTGGTTAAATTTCAGCGCGCTCCTCCTAGGCGTGGACCTACTCCACTCATCAGCCATGCTGTGGAGGGAAAAAAAAAACAAGTGGAAGGAATGAGAGGTGTGTGTCCTGTCACAAAAATATCTGGATTTTACTTTTAGCTCCTCTCAAAATAAGGTTAAAGGAAAGAAAAATGGGTATATAAAGGTAGACTTTAAAGAACTAACATGAACCCCTCAATGATTCTTGAAAAACCAGTCACAAGAAAATGGGTCAGAGGCCCCAAGTCCATCCCAAAACTGCAATGCAAGGAAACGAGAAGTTTGAAACATGAAGGCAGTGTTATTAAGGTGTATGCATTATCGCGTTAGATGATCACAAACAGTCTGAGTAGATGATAATGAAAGATTTAGGTATAGATACAAAAAGGCTCATCAGAGAGTCATTTATTTAGATTTGAAGGCAAACCTGGAGCTCAGTTGCTGAAGGGCCACCAGTTAGCACTCACATCCTCCCTATGTGCAGGAAAGTAGTTCATGCAGAATCCCATTTAATCTTCCTGACTAAGAGGTGGACACTGGGCTCAGCCCCAGTTGAAAGAAATGAATCAACTTAGTGAAGCCAGAGTTTCCAAACTGAGAATGGAGCTGGATGCCGACCCCCATCTCTGAGACTCCAACTTCCAAGCTTTTCACCATTACTATCTCTCCCTCTAAATATTTAAAATGATTTAAAAATATCCATATTCAAAAGGCAATGTGAAAGGCCCAGAAATGCTTGTAGAATGATCAAAGCATTACAGTAAGAGTCAGGAAATTTGAGAGATGCTCCTCAGTGAAGTAAGTCTTTGCTATGTTGGTCAGATAAAACATCCAGTGTCGAAGGCCTTGATGTTTTCCTGGAAAATTTCTTCTAATTTTCTTTAAGTACCTACGTGAGGTTTTAAGATAAAAGGACAAAGAAAATGTTGACTCATTTATGATAGAAATAGAAAAAAAAAATCAGGATGAGTATCTACTACTTGATGATAGAGTCAACACTCCAAAAATTGATTTACAGTGCCTTCCTATTTGTATCCTTACCTCGGCTTAGAGACGTGTTGAGTCATTTCTGCTAATACACCTGAATTAACCATAAGACACCTTTGGGTATTTAAAGATCAATAATATCACTGTTTTCTAAAGCAAACATATATCTTGAAAACAGACTAAGAGGTTTTCCTAAGAAAGGGAACAGTAATACTGAAGACTGAAAGATAATGAATGGGACCGACTTAAAAAAAAAAGGAAAGTGATGTATTCCAGAAATGAATGGGTGATAAATCTATGCATGGTCAATGTGCTGGTTGTCTTTTAAATGCTGCGTGTAATCATCTTCAATAAGTTTGCAAAAACTATTTTATTCCAAAGTCTACGAAGCTCTGAATTTCATAGTTAGGACACATTTGCCTACCTTAAGAACCTCTTGGAACTATCATTTAGAATTTTGTGAGATGGAAGATGCACTGGAAGATACCTCATGCGATATTTTCCATTCTTCCTGATTGTTCTGAATTTTAGATCTGGGTTTGAAGTGGCAGTTTAGCAATGTCACTGGCCTCTATGGTTAGTTGTTTAACTTCATCTGTATTTAATTTTTGTTTCTTTCATATTTCTTCTACACATATTCCCAGATGCCTTTAGGAAATGGGTCCGTTTTGAATACATCACATAAATAAACAGCAATGGAGGAATGCCTCTTCGTTTGAAAATGCCACTCTGCACAACAGCTGAAAGGAAGGTTCATTGAGTAATATCAGCTTGTATTTCCATGGGAGCACTGTAAGTGCTTTTTTTCCCAAAGCACTTAACATAACAAAATTGCCTCACTCATCATGGCAAGGCAGTCACCTTTGGAGTGGTACATGAAGCTGTTTTTCAGGATGGAGTAACACTTCAGATGGGACGAGAAATGAAGAAGAATTCTGTGTCGAGTGGCGATGGTTGGGGAATTTAAGCAGCAGAATAAAATTACTTAGTTGGAATTGGGTCAGAACTCTAAGACCAACAGCTATACTGATAGCAGAGTATTCTGAGGAAGACTACTAGATATTTATTGAATAAACCCATTCTGGTAGAAAGACGTGTCTATTGTATGCATCTATAGAATAGAGATCTACCTCTTTTTTCTTCACATATGTTTACTATGTAGAAGTCTTAAGTATATATGCAAAAAATTTTGACCCAGAAAATGCGTATTGGTTCTTCAAAACTTGCATTCGACTGTACATTTAGCAACCTCATTCCATATACATCCAACTTAATCTTTGTATTCTATGGTTCCTATATCAATAAACCAAATCCAGTGTTCAGAAGCCAATGCTTTCTAAACTTTATCATAAAATAATATTTTCTGAACAAGCAACTTCTTCCTCATTTCCCCTAAATTATCCACACACCGCCCCCCAACCCCAGCCAAAGACCTAGGCTATAAGATGGGGCCTGGGCTTACATTGTTTTTGTTGTTAAGAAGAGGGGGCTTTAAAAATTATTCTTTTCTTTTTAAACATTAACTAATAATATCACCATGGTATAGAAAATTTAGAAAATTGAAAGAAAATAATTTTAAAAATATAGTGCATTTAATAGTACCATTGGGATTAGAAACGGATGGGTCAGACACTCAACCCTTCATGTCAGTAAAACTTTTGAATAAGTAAGCCATTGAAGATCTGTGACAGACTCAAAAGAACTAAAGACTCTCACTCTTGACTTTGTTGACTATTGATGTGTTATTATTGTCTTATTCATTAATCAGCCAACATGTACTGAGTACCTGTGATGTACAAGGTCCCCTACTAGCCGCCAGACTCATGGAAAGACAGACAAGCATACTAGCAATTATTCAATGTGATGGGGGCTAAGCAGGAAACACATACCAAATGCAATGGAACCTCAGAAGAAAAATAGCATTTAAATCCGCATGTGGAGGGAGAAAGGGGAGCAGAGATAGCTTTCTGGAGCTGTGTTTTTGAAGCCTGCTTGGATTACTAGGAGTTAGCCAAGTAGAGAAGAAAGAGTGGGAGGCGTGGTTGGAGTAAAAGATGAAATATCAGATAAGAGGGAACAGCAATACAAAAGGGGATGGAGACAAGGAGACAGTGAAAACATGATGACAAGAGGGGCTATAGGAGGTTGAGGGGTCAAGTTTCAAAGGAACAGGATAGCAGGTCAGACATTCCGTGGAAAAGTCCGATGAGCCTCTAATCCCTGCCCTAGCTTGGACAGAGAGCTGGGCTCCAGGGTAGACTCAGGAGAAAAAAGGAGTGACTATTGCCTAAAAAACTTTCCTTCCAACTCAGCTAATCTGTTCTTCGGCATTCTTGGGAGTAACATCAAAAAAACAAATTGATAATATAAATCATTTATATTGATGGCATAGGCTCATACAAATCTAATTTACAAAATCATACATGGCACGAATTAAACAGCCTCTGATACGAGCCGGCAGCATTTTCTGAAATTTGCTCCCATGCTATTTTGCTTAGTCACTTCATGCTCCCTAATCCTCCTTCTCAACAGATTTCACCCATTTCTCTTGCCCTTCACAGTCATGCTTTGTGTTTCTCCCTTTACTTTTTTACCCTCCTCCCTTTTCCACATAATACACTGGTTTATCTGACTCCTGGGTCCTCCTTTTTGCATCTGTGTCACATTATGATCCTGCTCAGGGAACACGTGTTGCCAAGTATTTGATTAATTTCAAACAACTTTTAAAAAATTTTACCATGGGCATTGGAGTCCTTCTCTCTAAGAGCTCCCTCCTTCGGGCTCCTACAGCATCTTGATCATCTCTCTCCCTGCCTTTCACACATGGTGGTATAATGATCGGTTTTTCAGTCTGTCTCTTCTGCTAGTCTTTGCGCTCTTTGAGGCTAGGTACTAGGAATTATTTATCTTTTATTCTTTAGTGCCCAGAACAGCACCTGATACATAGCAGATGTGTCTTCTCAACAATACATATATGCTGAAAGAAAGAATAGGAGGATTCCAGATGTGTGTATAGCAAACACATAGAGTGAGTTTCAATGGAAAAAGGTAAAGAGTTACTTCCAGCTCCAGGACCCTGATTAGTGGTAAGGAACGAACTTATGAACTTGCCATATCCTCGTTCATTTATTCCTTAGCACAGGGCTGTGCACAGACTTAAGAGATTCAAGAAATAAATATTTTAGTAGTGGAAATCTTACTTTTTCCAACTGTTGACTTTTAATTCCTTATCAAATAAGCCAGCCAAATACAGAATGCAATAAAAGCCTTAGTTTTGTCTAGTATGTTAAATCCTTAGTCACGTGAAGGAGGGGTAGAGAGGGAGGAATCTATATCCCATTTTTGCAGATGCTGGAACCAAGGTATGCAGAAAATCAATGACTTATCTCGAGGTCTCTGCCCAGTCTCTGTCCATCAGACCTCAGTGACTATTGATGTAGGTCCTGGGGATGGTGGCACCTAGCCATGGGAAACAATAGTGGTGGCAGCTGCAGACTCAATTGCAAATGACAGTGACGCATCCACTCTACACCAATGACACAGCTCTTGGGTGGTGTCAAAATCAGTGGCTGTGGCTCTTTATCTTCTACCTGTGCCTTTTATTAATATAAAAGCTTCATCTGGATAGCCTGATGTATTTTTCAAAGCTTGCTGCCAGGCTGTAGATTTCAGAGCTGCCTTGCAGTATTTCTTCTCAGACAAGGTTCAATATTTCCTGGACCACAGTGTCCACACAAATAAAGGGGAAAGGAAAAAGCAAAGATTCTTTTCAGGCCAAGAGCCTAAACCCTTCAACAGAAAACCTGGAATGATGCTTCTGCACTCCCGAAGGGCAGTCTGTGTCTAAGACGTCCCAAGTCAATACCACTGATATGATTAACCTATTTATTATTTTGACATTGTAGCAAAAACGAGAGGGAAGAGCCATTTCTCTGTTTTTGTCTGGCTTGGCTAACCACGTTATTGGGATAGAAGAGAAAAATTGATCGCAAGCAGAAGCACAGGGGTATAAAAAACCTTCTCCATGATCTTCACATTACTCTTTTTAGTTTCTACTTCTATTGTCTTTCTTTTTAATGGATTAGTGTTATGCTAAGGGGAAAGGTCATTTTAGAATAATGAAATGTCAAAGTCAACGGAGGGTGAATTGTTTAGCAGGTGTCACATAAATGTATGGCATTTTAAATATTTACATCTGCAAATGGAAGGCATATTTCCATCCTCTGATTACTTCCTCTGACTTTTGTTTACTAAAGGGGAGAGAAGAGTGGGCTTCCTTAATGCTGGGCTTCCCAACTCTTCCCCCAGTCTTATGAAACACTAGGACCCTGCCTCTCCTCTCATTCACAAATGGGGCTACTTTCTGAGTCTCAGTTTAGAAATGAGGAAAATGGCAATGGATAATAATTGATTTCATGGGATGTTGAGAAAGTTAAATGTGACAACACTTGAAAGAGCCAAATCCAATGCTTGGCATGTAATTGGCACTCAATGAAAGTTATTTCTATTTCCTTTACATGTTCTTCCAATGACCCCATAGGCAGTCAGGGAGATGGGGGATTTCAATTGCCAATGTCTGGTAGATTAAAAAATGTTTTTATTATTCACTTCATAATTACAAAGAATTTAATATTTTGGGGGAAAGAAAAAAAAAAGAAATGTTATTAAACCCTATTTTACATCATTATAGGCAACAATTCCTTCCCAAGACCACCTCTGTTGGCCCATTGAAAAGTAGCCTTTCCTTGCTCTGAGCATCTTTCAGATTTACCTCCACACTAGTGATTCGCAGTCTAGACGACAATGAGAACCACCCAGGGACTCTGAAAAATCCCCATGCCCAGGCTGAACTAGTTAAGTCAGGATCTTGAGGTTGGGACCCAGCATCAGGGGGAGCCACTGCCTTGCTCAATGATGCCTGTGAATATGCCAACTCACTCCTGCCTCCAGGCCTCTCACGTTCTTTGCTAATCCAAACAATTCCATATATTTCCACCAATTATTAAACAAAACAAGTGTGTGTTGAGAAAATACTATATGTCTAGCCCTGTACTGGAACATTTCAGCAGATGAATTTGCTCCCTATTTCAGAGGACACAAAAATGTCTCCTAAGGCTCCTTTGTCTCTGCTGATTATGGACCCCACTTCCTCTCTCTCTTCAGGGAACCTTGTTCTTTACTCTTTTCTCCTTCAGCATTTAAACATGTGCAAATATTTGCTATTTAAAAACAACTTGAAAACCTGCCTCTTATGCCCTATTTTCAGGTAAGCTTCTGAGAAAGAATAGCCTAGATCCATGTCTGAATCTTCTTTCAATAATTTCTCAGTTTACATTAATCTGGTTTTGGTCAGAAACAGCTCTCATGAAGGTACCAATGTCCTCTTAGTTGCCAGATCCTTGTCCTCTCTGCCAGCCTGGACTATCGACCCCTCCTTCAAATTCTTGTATGCTTTCACGCCTGGGACTACACCTCTGCTTCCTCCTACCAGTCTTGCTACTATTTTCATTCCTTTTGTTTGTTGGTTTATTAGCTGTAAGTGGGCTCACCTTCTAAGTATTAGCTCTCCCAGGGTGGAGGCTTGAATACCCTCTCGTTCATTTCACCCACACCCATGACTCCATTTCCCTCTTGGCTGATGATTTCCTTATTTCTGTACCTACTGACCTCCTTGTAAACTCCAAATCCTTATTTACAACTAACTAACCAGTGGACGGTTCCTTCCAGATCTCATATCCATTAAACACAACCTGTTCAAATGAGAATTTGTCATCTGCTCTTCCTGACAAACCTGTTCTTCAAATGGCATCTTCTTTTTCAGAGAATGATACCATACCCAGTTGCCCAAATCATTAACTAATATTCTTTCCTTTTCCCTATTTTCACACCCAATCTATCACAAAGGTATTAGTTTCCATTTTTTTCCCTCATGCAGTCACTATTTTAGTTTCAGCCTAAATCATATGGTGTCTGAACAGTAATCATAACCCTCCAACTGGCTTCTCTGTGTTCAGCTTTCCTCCTTTCAACCTAACCTCCACTGTGCTCACAACTGAAGGCGAGAAAATACACATCTCTCAGATCTGATCTTATTCCTCCTCTTTAGTAAAGCATTTGGATGGCTGGCACTTCCTCCAAAGGGTCCTATGATGCCTATCCCTAATAGATCTCCAAAGCACATGTCAAATATTTCTGAATCCTCAGGCTGGGCTAGGCACCCCTTCTTTGAGCTCTGCTTCTGTGTTCCAACAACAACAAATAAAACAATACTAAGGATGGCAGTAGCAAATGACACTTTTAGAGCACCAATCAATCCTTTACAGATGTTACATCTTTTAATACAACATATGTAATAGGTTAGTAATGTCCACTTTGTCACTGGGGTTCAGTGATGTTAAAGACAGTACTAAGAAAATAGGGACTCAAACAGGTACTTGTACACCCAAGTTCATGGCAGCAATATTCACAATAGCCAAAGGTGAAACAACCCTAGTGTTCAACAACAGATGAATGGATAAACAAAATGTGGTACATTCACACAATGCAACATTATTCAACCACTAAAAGTTATGAAATTCTGACACATCCTACAACATAGATGAACCTTGAAAACATTATGCAATGTTAAATAAGGCAGACACAGAGGGACAAATATTCTAGGAGTCCACTTATAAGAGGTGTTTAGAACAGGCAAATTCATAGAGGCAGACAGAAGTTACCAGGGGTGGTGGAGAGAGGAAAATGGGGAGTTACTGCTTAATGGGTACAGAGTATCTGTTTACGATGATGAAAAAGTTTTGGAAACAGATAGTGGTAATGGTTATAAAACATTGTGAATGCACCTAATGGCACTGAATTGGACACTTACAAATGGCTAAAATGGTATTTTTTTTAAGTACAATAAAAGATAGTTTTCCTTTTTAAAAAAAGTGCTAAGGCAAACAGAGTTGATATCTAAGTAGCCCAGCCTGGAATTTTCTAACTGCAGATCCTGAGCATGCATATCACCTTGGAGAATACTAGGCAACCCAAGAGCCATTTCTTAAGCTTTCTGCTTAAGAGAATCCTTATTTGTTCCAGTAACGAAAACCATCTTAGTTTGGATAAATTCTGATTGTGGTGGAAATCCATTCCCTTTGCAGGTTATTCATTTAGAAAGTGTCTTGTAGCCCAGTTCTGGCCAATGAGACGTGAGGGGAAGGTTTCTGGGAAAGGTGTCCACTCTGGCCCTTATTATATCTCTATGTGATGTCTGCAGTAGCAATGGCCATTTTGCAACCATGAGACGAACTAGCCTGAGGATACCAGAGCAGAAAGAATGGGAAGGACCCACATCTTTTGTGACATCCTAAAGCCTCTGAAACAATCAACCTTGATATCACCCTATCTCCATTCTTCTTGCTTACTCCAGCGGAATCATTACTGCAACTGAAAGCATCCTACATGACACACTCCTGTTCAATATTGTGTCCCCAATCCTTTGCAAAATCTTTGGCACAAGGTAGGTAGTCCATAAATGTTTGCTCAGTGAAGATACTTCCATACTAACAAAGTTAGCAGTATAGATGAAGAGGCAAGAATATTTTCAAAAGAATACTCTCAGAAGCTTTGGAGGAATAACAGAAGATGATAGATAGGTAGATAGATAGATTGATAGACACTACGTAGACAAGATGACATCATATTTAAATCTACAATTATTGATATGCTGCTTCTTTTCTGTTTGTTTTTGGAAGATTAGCCCCGGGCTAACTACTGCCAGTCCTCCTCTTTTTGCTGAGGAAGCCTGGACCTGAGCTAACATCCGTACCCATCTTCCTCTACTTTATGTGCGGGACGCCTACCACAGCATGGCGTGCCAAGCAGTGCCATGTCCGCACCCAGGATCTGAACTGGCGAACCCGGAGCCGCCGAGAAGCAGAACATGCACACTTAACTGCTGCGCCACTGGGCTGGCCCCTTGATATACTTCTTAATTGACCAAGACCCCAATAAAGAATCCTTTTGGTGTGGAATATACTTATTAAAAGTAGCACTTGGAACTTCAGCTTTGAATTCCTACCTATCACTTTGTTTTAATTTATTTCATCTGAAAAGTGAAACAATAGCTGTGCCAAAGAAGCATATTTTTAATAAAACTCAAGAAATAAGGTTCTAATCATTTCTTATTCCAACCAAGTGTTTGTCTACTCCAGTGGGTTGTTCAGTGGTCACATAAATGCAGTCAGACCTCTAGGGAGCTCAACCATTTCTTGTTGTGGGTAAAGACATGTGTTAGAAAATAAACATTCACCAAGATAATATTACACTTAACTGTCAGCAAAATATTCTGAAAATAGTTGGGACTTTGGATATGATGTCCTATGTTAAACTTGGTGAAAAAATTTTTTAATCTTTTAGTATTTTGTTATCATATCCCGACATCAGAGAAAGTATTAGCTTTTGCATTCTTTGCAATAATCTGAGGGTATTCTCTGCCTTATGCAATGCTATTTTTTACCTAACTTTTGTATTTAATGCTAAAGAAAGGAGTGCAGTGTAGTGGTGATGTGCCTGGATGGGCTTAGGTCCCTCTCCACCACTCTTTGTTGTATCTCCAGTTAGACTCTCTTATCCTGCCTTTGCCTTGGTTTCTCAATATGGAAAATGGGGGTAACAGTCTCTCTTGTCAGGGTTGTTGCAGCGATGACATGAAATAATGTATGTGCAGCATGTAGCACTGTTTCTGCCACATCGTAAGCACTCAATAGTGGGAGCTAATTAGACTGGGTTCTGGGGGCGTCTTTTGTGATTTGGAAACTGAATGTGGAATGTGAGAACTTTGTTGGAAGTAGAGAGAAGCCAGTGTCCACAGAAAGAAACCAACTGTCTGGCCTCAGAGCCAACCTTGCCTTGGTTGAGTTGCTGTGTTCAAGGGTCTGTCTGGTCCACAGCTTGCTGATCTGGAGACTCAGTTTGGTCTACAACTCAGGGTTGTTTGGAGTTGAGGGAATCTGAGGGCTCTGAGAGCTGGTTGTCTGATAGGAATGTTTGTGGGAGTCAGGCTCTAATTATTTCTAAATGAAGGCTGCCCCAGACAAGGCGAGTCTTTGATCAAGGTGCCTTTGCCCCTGGGCAGAGTATGGACAATCACTGCTAAATTGACAGGTACCCCTGAGACTCTTGTTTTATCTCAGATCCAAGGTACCCAAGCTCACTCTGGATTGACAGATTCGCTGCTCCTACAAATGTAAATAACATTGATCAGGGCATAGTCAGCTCCTTACTCTGTGGGCTTTGGGCCTAGGAACATTTTGTCTCTTATGTGCCCTTTGCGTGTATTAATCTCCTGCATTATAGTTGATTTCTTCATTCAGGCCACATATCCCTGATATTCTTGCTCCAAACTGTCTGTAGTCCAGGGTGATACTGGAGCTGTAAAATCATAAACTAACTACATCTGAGCTAAAAAGAGAACACAGCCGGTTAAGGGTCTACCTGAACTCTCTTAGTAGCTATGTGTCAAAAGCAACACTGTTTAAATGAGCTCTTCTAGAGATGAGAATGCTTGAGTTCTTTCAGATCAGTAAAGAAAGCCTGAAACACTTTCAACTTGCAGACTCAACAGAATCTGTGAAAGAGAAACAGATGAAAGGCAGATAGCTGTGCTATCCTGGTGCTTTTTAGTATGTGATTGACACAAAGGAGAAAAGAATTTCCCCTCAGTATAAGGAAGAACTTTCTTTTTTAACAATTACAGCTGCCCCCACCTATAATGAATGGCTTGGTGAGTCATCAAGATCTCTGTCACTGGAAAGATGTAAGGAGGAGATGGGAATCAGGACCACACGGTCCTCTTAGGTTTTTAACACCCTTGAGGTTTTAAGATCCTTGGGGTTAAATCATGTATAACAGACTCTGAGGGCTGGAGGACCTCAGGATGATGCTGATATGGGGTTATGTTGCTAGGAGAGATGTTCTGGAGAGGGTGGCCCATGAACTGGACCCTGAAGGATGGCAATGATGGAGATGGGAGGAAAGGAGTGGACAGACCACTTTGTACATCAGGAATGAGACTGACAAAAGGACAGAGACAAAATTAGCAAAATATAAGCACATCTGCCCTGGCCAGTCTCCCTGCTATTTGTCTTTTCTTGCTTTTTGTGGCAGGATGTTTCTTCCTAAATCATTGCTTTCACTCCTCCTTAATAAACCTATGCAACCAGAAAAAACACTGAAACTCTTTAGTTGGCTTTCAAAGTCCCCCTTAGTCTGCCCCCACTCCACTTTTCAGAATCAAGCATATACCGTGCCAAGACAGGAATCTCCTGCTCAGGCTAGTCTCCCCCAGCCTATTAAAGGAACTGAATCTTCCCCGACGTGGCCCATGCTTCACCGTATTTGCTCCTTCTTGGCTATGTTTGCTAATTTTCATCAGGATTGGAAGGAAACTTCAAGTTTCATTGTGACATCCAAAAATCAAATGTAATACTTGAGGTAGAATCTGACAGGTGCAGAGTCTAATCCTCTATTTTTCCTATTTTTTTTCTTTTCACTTTGGATTTGGCCAGTGTTTCTCAAACTTTTATGTGCCAATCACTTGAAGGTTCTGATACAGATGATCTGGGGTAGAGTTTGAGACTGTGTATTTCTAGCAAGTTCCCAAGTGATGTGAGTGCTGCTGGTCCATACTTAGAGTAGCAAGGCTCTAGAGTCAAACACCTTCATCTCCTGTCTTGACCAGAAGGCCTCCCTCACCTGGGCCATACATTACCTCTTTTCAATACAAACTGATGCCCAGGTCTCACTCTATCTGTTTCCTGCCTCGCTCTGTAGTGTCTGCAGATCCCTCCTTGTTAATGAGACTTCTGTCCTGACCCCTTCTGACCTCTCTCCTCCACTGCTGCCCTTGCTCGGACTGGCAGAGACAGTGGAAGCTATGAGGATTGATGAGTTCTCAGAGGAGGTGAATGTATAAGGCAAAGAGCAGGGGGCTATGCATCGAGTCCCTCAAATAGAACAGGAAGGGAGTAAAGGGGAGACAATGCTGACACTAAGGAGAGTATTTCGAGAAGCACAGGTCACCAAAACATCCCTCAAATCCCATCACACATCACTTCTCTTCTCTGTGATCTCACCCTCCGATTTCTAGAGTAGTACATTTTGGACTTGATTGTATACTGGATTTTATTCATTTTGGAATTGTATTCTGCTTCCAAATGGGATTTGAGATGGCTTACAAATTTAAGGGTATGATAGAAGAGGCTAATATTTTTAATGAACCAAAAGTTTAAGGAAAAAAAGCAGAGAAATCTGCATGTCCTGGTCTGAGCACAGAAATGAGCTTTGAACATTATAATGTTCTTTGATTACTGGTCCTTTCCCCCTTTACATTGTAAGCTCCCAGCAAGCCTTAGTTAAATGCGCTAAACGGACCAGTGACTTCTCAGCCTGGACATGGCTAGACTTCCAAAAACTGCCTAATAAAATAACTATTGACTTGAATTAGTCATGTTTACTATCCTGCTCTGCACAGCACTGGATTTTCAAATGACATATAACTCTTCAGTTGTCTTCCTCAAAAACTGACGACAATTTACGTTGACTCTTTTGATAACACGTCTTTGTTTCAAGTGCTTTCTGAATGTTCTGTATGATTTCCTAACATTTCTATATCAACATTTCGAGTATCAGGAACTTTTAAGGTGATTTAATGTAATCTCATTTTGCAGATGAGGAGACTGAGGGCCAGAGAGGTGACAATGACTTATTTAATGTTACTCTGAAAATGACTGACAAGCTGTGGTTGGAATTCATGTTTATTATATTATACATTTGACAACACTCTACTTCATTCTAAAATTTTATCTCAGGACTTTGTGCCTGCTTGGCTCGAAAAGATTTTGTAAAAGAGTCAAATGGCATTTTTTTTCCTTCAGTAAAACACTCACTGGCTTAGTATAACATAGTTTTAATTTGGCATATGTTCCAGTTATTTCCAACCATTCTAAAGTGGTCAGTGACATCAATCAACTGCTTCTGGTGATTAAACTTTTATTGTTTTATTGTTGTCATTACATTAGGTATGTTTGTGGCACAAACAAAGTGTGTGTGGTCTATTCTGTGGAAGGAGATGAAGTAAAATACCAGGTTATCTTTGGAATATAACAGTTGTAAGAGGTTCATTGTTACCTTGACCCACACTGAATAATTCAACATGGCATGATACATCAAAGGTGTAGGCAATAAATCTCAATCCAGATGGCTAGGGGAACTTATTTATTCAATGATGTATTTTGAAATAACTTCAAGAAGTCCTTAATTACTTTGAAGCATCCATGCAAATGGAAGGTCACTTGGCTAAAACTGTTAGATGCTATAGATATTACCTACAACTCAGGGAGAAAGGTCAATACATGCCAAAGACACTCTAAGTATATGACCATATACATTTTATAATCATTTTCATCCAGGGACATTCAAATGCCATAGAAGGGATGAAAGCTAGGTTCTTTATTTCTCTGCAAATATTAATACATTTTCACTCATTGTGTCATGGTTGGGAAGGAAATACCACTCATGACTCATAGTGCTAAAGATGATATAGAATCAATGAAAGACTAAATCATCAATATATCAATCTGTGTGCTACCAACCTAAGAGACTAATGCGAAAATTAATGACCTTTAAAATTCAAGGAATGCACATGCATCAATCTAATTGAAAAAGAACTGATAAAGTGTTCCATCATTTACTGCCACCACACAGGAAGGAGAGATTAATGACACATGTTGATCAAAGGCAGTACATAAAGAGTAAGATACCCTTTTGCAATCATTGCAGGTCCAGAAATAATCTTGGGTTCCTTTTGTAGGAAAGATTGGACTGCGGAAATGACTCACAGGGTGTAATAAGACTCCCATGACTCTTTAGATGCATAAGAGAAGTTTTCTGTGATCTAAGATACACCCACTCAGCAGTTCGTACCAAGAGTACAGATTCACCTTGGGAATAGGGAAGCTCCCAAATACTTGTACACACTTAAAAAGCAAAAAACCTTCTATATTCTGTTATTTTCCCAATACATGGGTGCACAGAGCATTATTTTCTCATCACGATAGTTTTGTTTCTATTCATGAAATTCCTTTCTTATTAAATTAAAAAAACTTGGGATAAATGAAGTATCATTACAGGGCAGTTGTCTATGTTGGTGTTGACTCTGACTATCTAAGTTGCAGAGAAACAACTGGAGAACAGAGCACAACATACAATTTAGGACGATAGTCACTTACAATCATTTTAAATGACATCTTTCTTTTCCCCGTGGCTGCCTTGGGAGTATAGACCACCCTCCTATCTCTTGTAACCCTTCTCATTTAGTGAGCATCAAAAAGTAATTTCCTGTAAGTGTTGAAGAGATTATATGTTGTACATACGCTGTGTACAGATATAATGCATTATTTCATACGTATACTCTCTACATGCCTCTGCAGATTCACAGAATAAAGGAGAGTTTCTCCAGCTCAGGCAGAAAGATTTGCTGGATTCCCTTGGGCTCGTGGGCTTCTTGTCATTCCTGACACCAGCCTAAACTTGATCAAAGTTTTCTCTTGGGAAAACTTGTTCCTTTTTCTTTTTCTTTACATTCTGGGTGCCTCTTTCTCAGCTACTCTCCCTGAAAAATCCCAATTGTCTTTCACTGGTAATGGCAGTCTTGGGATGCTAGAGAGCATATCATATCCTTGAGCCCCATTTCCATCAAGTTTAATAGCTTTCCTCCTCCCATCACTGTCCATTTATACCTGCCGTATCGTTTATGGGTTTTAGACTCAGCTCTGTGATCTGTTCTGGGGAAAGAGGAAGTCCACACTTTTTGATCTCTTTAAATTCAGTCATTCATATTATAAACACACAAGCTATCCCGATGATTAATACCAAAGATAGCATATGCTATCAGGATTTCTTCTTTTTCTTTTTTGGCAAGGAGGAGCAAGGAGAGGTAATTTTCCACAATTCACATCCTATCTTTTTTTATCCTCTATTTCAGCATAGAAATCTCAGTTATCTGACCATATGTGTTTCCTACTAATTTCGCTGAGGTTTAACCAGAAGGAGTCACATGATGTAATCCCTTTTATTTCTTAATCAAAATAAAATAAATATGAAGACTATCCAGAGAAACACAGACAAATCAGAGCCAAGAAGTTAGGCGTTTACACATGACTTAATTGTAGAAAATCTTATTATTAAATACCGTAATTAATAAACCATTTAGCATAGTACACAGGGCTCTGCAAAGAACATATGAAGGACACATTCACAAAAACTAATATGATGGACGGCCCTGTTTCAACTCCAAGGTTTAATATAACAAAGTCACAGGAGAGCTTTGATTCCCAGACACCTGGGTGACGAATCCTTCCCAGGTTCAGGGAAGCAGGAGGAAATAAGTACAGGACATTGAAGGCCACCCAAGGAGCATCGCAGCAGCCCCTTCTCTAGAATGACAAGAGTTCCACAGTTGTTAGTGGTGCCAGGAGAGCATGAGGAGAGGAGCCAGGAGCCTGCTGGGGAGCTAACTAGACAGCATGCATCAGCCAGGACAGCGATGGAAGAATGTGTTCCTGAGATTAATGTTTCACAGCTGTGATGCAGACTTGGCTACAGCCGTAGCCGATGGGTTTTGCAGCAGGAAACAGATGAAAAATTATAGCATCCGAAGAGCCTGCTACACCAAATCAATGATAAATTTACACCTGTGAAACAATTGGTGGTGAAAAAAAAGCAGCAACCCTTACCTCTGATTTTTCTCTTTGTCCTAATTTGCCCAAGTCCTACACTTCTTCACCACGCAACTTCCCTGCCAGCATTTACTCACATGGCTTTGAATATCTTTCCCTTTTCATTCTATGACAGTATCAAATAAGCACCTCTACTTCTGAAACTTTAAATTGTGATTACATCTTGAAGAGGGACTTAAACTTTTTTACGGAAAATTTCAAATATAAACAAAAATAGAGAGACTAGTATAATGAACACTCATGTACTTCTCACTCAGCTTCATCAATTACCAACTCATGGCCAATCTTGTTTCATCGACCACCTCCACCCTCCACTCCCCCACCCATCCCAACTGCCTCATCCCCAGATCATTTTGAGAGACTTTCGCACCTTCCCATCATTTCTCTTACAGAGAATTTGTAATTAAATCTCCTTCAGGAAACTGATAGTCTAGTTTGGAGCTTTATTTTTTCTATTTTGTCAACCTACAAAAACAGAAACCTGTTTAAGAGGCAAAGCGTTACAAAGGGATCAAAGAATTACAATTTGCGGGGCAGGGACACAGACTCAGGTTGAAACCCAGCGAGTGTCCTGCTAGGGAGTAAAAGTCAGGGGCTTTTAAAGGCAAAGAAGGGAGGTTGTATTACAAAGAATTTTAATTGGAGTTGGAGGCAGAGAACTAGCCTTGGCTAAACATTGATTGACTATTAATTCTATCTTCAGAAAGTCCACAATCCTCAGACTTTGTGATCAGGATGTCCGTTCTCCTGCTGACTTCTCAAACTATTGCTTGTAAAACAATTGCCATTTTGGCCCATTCCACAGGTTTGGCCCAGTCCAAGGTTCAAGATAGCAAGGCAGTTTCTCTGGAAAGGCAGCTTCAACTCCGTTTTAAAATGGCTCCACTATAGTCAATTTTGACAACTTCTATTAGGAACAAAGGATATTTGGGGGGCCTTCGCTATTTACTTCTTGTCCGTTTTTAATATAACTAAAATCAAAACCATTGTAGTGTTAAGATAATTGCTAAAGACATGCATGTGAACATCATTTTAGATTAGCAAGTTCAGCAGTGATTCAAAATATTTAACCCCTTTTGGACTCTGACTGACCGTTATAAAATATTTCCACATGGTGTGAAAGAAATGTAAGAAAATATAGCACTCTAAAACTACACAGCAATTCCATCAAAGTTCTTTCCACATCTATATTTTGTCCCTTGATATTCCTTTCAAAAGATGTCACATATTTCACAAAGATGGACTCCTTTTATTGTGTGATTTGCCTCTTTATGAATCTGAGCAATGTTCAGTCAGTATCAGAAGATTAAAATCTAAAGTTTTATCTGTGCAATTAGTTGACTTTCTATGTTGGATTGTAAGTTATATAGGCAAAGACTTTCTCTTAAACTCCTTGGTGATCATCCACAGTGCCTAATATAGTGCTTAGCATTCATTGATACTTAATAAAGACTTGTCAATTTATCGGTCTATGTTGCTTCTCAGCATAAAACCCAAGTATGTTTTATAAAGTGATAGGTTATTTCGCATAAAAAGAGCAAATATGTGTGCTGCCACCAGCCATTTCCTGTGACCATGGCAGACATTGCTAATCGATCACTGTACTCTTTTCTAAATTGGGATGCAATGTTAGCATCCTTAGCATGCTAATTGCAATTTATTTGCTATCCTCACACTAAAATTATTTAGAGAAGAGATATGAATCACTCATTTGGCCATTGAACTTGTCAAATGTTGTCATGTTTTAAATATTCTGTACGTCGCTTACATTCCCCCCATGTGTTTTAGTCAGTTCAGGGCTCCTGTGTTCATGTGTTCTGATCAAAGCATGGTTTCAAATTCAAATTGTATCACTCACTACCAGGTGACCTTGAGCAAATCACCTAATCTCCATCAGCTTTTGTTTTTCATGAGTAACATTTGGACAATCACTTCCTCCCTTCTTCAGAGGGCTAGTCTGAGGGTCAGACGAAACAATAAATCTGAATGGCTTTTTAAATTGTTAAGGCTTTATAAAATGTTGGATAATATAAAAGATATCTTAGAAGTCATGAAAATAAGTACAGATTTATGTCCGGGATAAGCCAATGCAAGTTTCCAGTCTTATACTCCGTCACCTCCCTCTCCCGTTGATTCCCTCTTTTGTAGGATTGCTGCAATTGCTGGGGATTTGCAGGGGATCTCTTCAAAGTGTAGTCTGAAGTATAATTGTGCTCCATTACTTTCTATAGTTAGCCATCCAGGCTGGGGAGGAGGATTGGGGGATCAAATTGATAGGATAGAAAATTAGAAAGCACGATGAAAAGTTTAAGGCTAAGGGAACATTTTATAGGTCTAATGATTTTGGGATAGTGTTGGTAAGAATGCTTTAAAAAAAAAATCAAAAAGGGGCTGGCTTGGTGGCATAGTGGTTAAGTTTGCATGCTCCACATTAGCAGCCCAGGGTTTGCAGGTTCAGATCCTGGGCATGGACCTAGCACCGCTCATCAAGCCACACTATGGCAGCATCCCACATAAACTAGGGGAAGACTGGCACAGATGTTAGCTCAGTGACAATCTTCCTTGAGCAAAAAAAGAGGAAAATTGGCAAAAGATCTTAGCTTGGGGCCAGTCTTCCTCACCAAAACAAAAAAAAAAAACAACAAAAAAAAGCCTCAGGGGATTTCCCTAAAGATTTGGCCTCATCAACCTCACGCTCTAACCAGTTGACTAACTGACCATATATCACATTTAAACAGCTTTCCAAAAAAAGCTGCTCTCAATTCTCTCAGCACGTTGGCATATATGACAATATGGAAAATATGCAGTGGTTAATTTTTCTAACCACCCCGAAACTAACATTTGCAATGCATTTCATCAGCAACTTAGTAAATTGCCATTTAAGAGGTACATTACTTTTACAATGGTATCATAAAACTCCTGCTGCCAGCCATAATTCACAGGTGGTAGCTGAGGAAAGTGGATTCAATGGTACTTCAATATCTGTCTGTCCTGAGGTGCTAGTTTCTAAGTAACAGGCTGGCGATGTGTGTGAGCATGTTTCTACTTTGGGGGTTTTGAGTCAAAATAATTTATAAACCTGTCTCTCTCTTGCTCTCTCTTTTTAAGCCTGATATGCTCACAGGCATATCAGCAGCTGCATGGAAATTGTGCTGGTGCCTAGAGGGTCCTGTTGGAAGGTCACTTTGTGTAATATTTGAGAAGGCACTTCACATTTATTTTTGGCATTCAGGTTCTTGGGTGATATTTAAAGTGAATTTTAAATGCATCATAAGAATGATAAGAAATGAAGGTTTTTCACTGACCATGTTATAGAGGGGGAAAAAATTCTAGTGAAAGAAGAACATTAGACTCCATGATGCTGGTTACTTTAAATTTTTACATCACTTCATCTCCAATTCAAACGTCAAGTCAAAGTAAATTCCTTAAGTACTTAGAAAATCTCTCTAAGTCATTCGACTAAATTTGGAAGCATCCATCCAAAGGCAGACTTGGCTGACAGATCAAGAGGTGGGGACAGAGAAATCAGTGTCACTGGCAAACTGAGGAGGGAGCAAACTAAAATTTTTTGAGGGAAAGTGCAAATTTCATTACCAATGATTTTTAAAAATACAACTTTAAGGCTTCTACAAACATGATCCTAATAATTCCAGGACCAACTGTACTTCCCACATCTTTTCCAAAAAAATTCTACCTTTCTGTCTTTTTGGCAAAAAGGTGAAGCTTTATACTTAAAAAAAAATTTCACACAGAATCTTTGTCTTCAACTCCAACACCCTGAAGCTTTACTTCACATTCTCTTTATTCCTGTCTCTCATAGAAATTGATGAGCCTTCCATCACTGAACCTTATGGTTATTTATTTTTTTTTAAGATTTTATTTTTTCCTTTTTCTCCCCAAAGCCCCCCAGTACATAGTTGTATATTCTTCGTTGTGGGTCCTTCTAGTTGTGGCATGTGGGACGCTGCCTCAGCGTGGCTTGATGAGCAGTGCCATGTCCGCTCCCAGGATTCGAACCAACGAAAGACTGGGCTGCCTGCAGTGGAGTGCGCGAACTTAACCACTCGGCCACGGGGCCAGCCCCAACCTTATGGTTATTTTTAAAGTTATATTACTTACTATTTTAAGTTATTTTACTTGCTATTTACTTACTATTTTGCTCTTTCAAAAAGGAAATACAATAGTTAAGGTAATATTCAGGTAATTATAGGTAACGTTTTATTATTTTGTTATTTTCTTCTTTATTCCATCTCCTGTGGCCTTGAGCAATTCACAGATTTGCTATGTGACAGATGTTTAGTTCTGGATAGAAACCTCAAGATAGTGTCCAAATCCTTAATTTAACAGATGAGGAAACTGAGTCTGAGACAAGTAAGATGCCTTGCCTGAGGTCACAGAGTAGCTAACCGGGGACAATATTTTCCTGTTATTCCCCAAAGCCATTTCTTATCTAAATAACATGGATATATTAAGCACCTCGAGCTCCTTACTGGCCCTGCCCCCCACTGATCAAATGCAGTTTTCAGGGTACTCTAACTTGGCAACGTACAGAGCAGTCATTTGTATTATTCCTCTTCGCCCCTGTCATTAGGGTATCTCTGTTTCTTTTTGCAAAGCAGGAAGGAAACTGAGGCAGACAAAGATGAAGGGTCTTGTACAGCCTAAATGGCACAGCTTTGAGACGTAGGCCACAGTTTGTTACCCACTCCCATCTGATAAATAGTGTTCTTCTGAGGCGGACGAGCAGGTCTCTCTCTGCACAGATAAATGACGAACCAAAAATAGTTTGTGTGGTCTACTGGCAGACGTAAAAAGCAATGAGGTCAGCCCAGAGTCCATAAGGAATGAGCACTAATGTATTCTTCTGCCCGCTTTGATTTGCTAACAAAATCATGCACTTTTAAAAGAGGGAGGACAGAGTTTAAGGAAAGAAAAAAAAAATTAGAAATGTCAAGTGTAATCCTTTGAAACAGGTAGTGAAAGCTCAGGAGGATAACTGTTTTGATGTTCTGAGTCAGCCAGTGAGTGACAGGGAAAATGAAGACCCTTTCAGACAAACCCATTGTGCTCCTGTCAAAGGTGGCTGAAGTTCTGTTCAAACACCTGTTTCTAGTCCTTATGAATATTAAAAGCCTCTGTGATTTTTTTTTTTCGAGAAGCTACGATTTTGAAGCGTTACAGTACACAAAAGGCATCATCTCAGTCTTGTTCCAATTCACTGCCAGTTCTCAGTTTTCCCCTGAGGAGGTGCATAATTTTTAAAATTTGTGGCAGTTAGATTTGGAGACGTAGAGCATGTTGAAACTGAGAATCAGGGTTACTTTTTAAAAATTAGTATTCGTCATTCTAATTTCATTTACATGTAGTTTCCTTTCAATTTAGCATAAAGGTGCTAACTACACAAATTGATATGAAAACGTAAAAGAAAGGAGCCTTGGAAGAGAGAAAGGCACGTCTTTCCAAAGATGTCATTCCATCACTAATAGCCATGGAACTGTCAATTGTATAGGGAGATGGATTCCACTGGATAAATAATTCTCTGACAATTAAAATTTGTATATTTGAAATGTGCATGGGCATTCCAGAATACAATATTGTTTTCTAAATTTAGTTTGCATAGATTACAATTCCTTCCAAAGTTAAATAAAGGTATGTGACATGAACCAACTGTATTTTCTGCAGTTTCTTGGGAATATACATTACAGACCCAACAGACTGTGTAGAATATTGCCATTAAATCTTCTAACCACGCTTTCAGAACCATTTCTCCTTGTTTCAAATGAAATTGTGCTACACAAATCACAGCGCCATAAAATGATCACTTGTAACTAACTCCTTCCAGATTTCACTAATTCTGGGCTCGACTAATCCCCACTTTGTGAAGGAATCCAACCCACTGTACTCCCTAATCACTGGAGCCAGTTTCAATGTGTATCACATTATGGTTGCTGAAAATGAATTGCCCTAATTCTTCTTGAAATTCAGGAAGCAAAAGCTGTGGAGTCAGGAAATTACATTTGGGTTGTCTAGAATTTACAATCAACATTCCAAGTCACTCATTCACATTTAGGGATGGAGATAAAGCCAAAATCTGTCTTACATTGAGAAGGGATCTCAAAGGATTTGCTTTACATTGCTCTGCCATGCTTCTTTCAGGCTTTGGAAGTTGATACAGATAGTGGAAACCAGGAAACCTGACCTTCTTTTTCTGCTTTGGCTCTTGGGGATAACCTGTCTCTGGCCCTCTTTGATGGCTAATTCCAGGCATTGACACAAAATGCAGAACCTGTTGCCTATGTAAGAGGAGTCACTATCTCTGTGCTGTGACAATGCTGCGATTACCATTTTTCTGGATTACATTTTATTGTCTAAACTGCAAATGTCAAGACACGTGCATGATGGACCCATAACGTTCCTCAGTCTCATAGAGGCAGGACTCCCTTAAGACCAAATAGGCCTGCCAGAAAGCCATGTACCTCTCTCATGAGAGTTCTCAGAATGCAGAAGATCCAACCATCGGCTTCAAAGGACCATACTACCACTGTTCATTCTGCCACTTCCCAGCTGTGGTTGACTCTCAGCTCAAGAGTGAGAATATGATATCAATCAGATGGTGTGCCTCCTCTGTACAATATACTCTCTGAGGGCTCCTCAGCTCACCCAGAGGAGAAATGAAGTCTTGGCAGGTGCCTAAAAAACCTTAAATGATCTCACTCCCACCTACCTGGCACCTCTCCAGTCCCATCCCCTACTATTCTCCTCCTTATTCATGTGGCACCAGCAACACTGGCTTCATCTCCTTGTTTTAAGTAGCACACCCCACTTCCAGCACTATCTACCCCCTTTCCCTGCTCTATTTCCCCTCCAGGGCACTGATCACTTTCTGACATTGTATTTGCTTATCTTATCTATCTCCCAAAACTGGAATATATGCTCCATGAGGATAGGGATTTATTTATTGAGTTTTTGCTGGATCTCCAACTTCTAGAGCAGGGTCTGGCAAAAACAGGTGCTCAATCATAATTTTTTGAAAGAATGAATTAATCCATGGCCACTGCTTGGCTCTTTATTATTTTTTAGCTTGAAGCCATTTAGTTTCTCCTGAAGGAGATAAGGAGGCCCTCTCAGGTAAAAGTCTGTGTCTGGTCATGAATACGTGTCCACAGGATGTCAAATTCCACAAAATGTGTCACTTTAGATCAACAAAGTGAGCATCTACTATGCACTTGATTCTGAGGAGACAGCATGCTCCTTTTGATGGAGGAGCTCGCAGTCAGGCCAGGGTTGTTGCCTCTGACTGCACAATTTATGCACTGTGCAAAGAAGTCAGGCAGGGGAGTGAGCAGGGGAGAAATCCGGCTTGTTCTCTGCTAGCTGAGACCTGTGCCCTCTGGAGTAGCAGGAGAGAGGTGCCTTTTTGTAATTCATGTACCCACAGGGCCCGCTTTATTGCACTTTACCAAAAATGTTCTCCCAGTTAGCAGCTGACCCCAGTCAGTACCCTCTGTGGACACCCTCGAACATCTACAGTCAACTCTTAGCTCCCACCTTGGCTCCCAGCATTCAAGATTGATTTTCCGTTCAGTACTGTTTTTGGATAAAGCATATGAGCATCACTTCCTAAAGAAAACTGGGTCCCGGGGGCCAGGAGCCTCCTTTACACAGTACATCTCCTCACGGACGGCATTTGAAAGAGGAATACCTGCTGATCTTCCAGGGGTAAAGTTGAGTAGGATCGATGCAGAGCCAAAAGCTCTCACTTGAATGCGCTGGAATGTTTGTTATCTTTTTGCTTCTAGAAATTGCATAGAATTTCCACACAACTGCCTTTGAGTAGCCAGGCAGCACTTAACTTTAGTCTTTACTAAAGGTTAAACTTTACTCTTTTCTTAATTTGGGGGTAAAATTCCCAGGGAACTATCCTTTTCGCAAGAATGAATTCATAATTCACATGTAATGACTTCATCAATAAAGCCTCTAATGCAGAGAGGGCTTTGAAGCACCTATCTCCTATATTTGGGATATTTGATCTAAAACATATTTGAAATGAGAATTTACTTAAAAAATGTTTAAAAAGCTCTCTCTATCCTTCTGTTCTCCAAATCGATTAAAATAATTTCAAGAATCATCTATATATGGTACTCTAAATTTTTCCTTGACTTGATTATTCTTATCAGTGATGGCGTTTTATTCAAGTTGAAACAGAAACAGTTGTGCTCAAGTATAAATTACTTCATACGTTTGTGTGGGGGTTGAGAGTAACTGACTTCTCCTTTGCTGGCGACAGTGACACAGTGTGGATTGTCTAGTTTCTCTTGCCCCACAGCTCAGGATTCCACGATATTTTTCAGAATGCTGTTTTGTCATCAAACTCAACTGTAATCACTTTGCTTAACTGATCATCAACCAGAGACAATTAAAGGAGAAGGGCTCCTAAAGGCAGAAAAGGGCAGAAGAATCCAGGCATGAAGTTATCTCGCAATCCGTTCCCTGATCTTCCGCTTGCATTGTGAGCTAGTAAAACCCGGTGTGTGATAAATGTCTGGAGTTTGGACTCACATTATTAACTCAAGAGCGGTAAAACATGTGAAAATCTTTATTTTAACCAAACATGGGCTATGAGATAGCATAATTAATGGTCTACCGAAAAAGGCATTTCCCCACCTTTTCAGTTGTGTTTTGCTTCCCAATCTTGCCCCACAGTACTCCCTCCCATCTTTCTGGAAATCTAAGTTTATTTCTTATCCCCAATTTAATTTTATTGCTATTCTCTCATCTCTTTTCTTTAGCTCCAGAAGCATTTTTAAGTCTAATCCTTTCTCAACCCTTCTCTCCTTGATGGGGACTGCTGTGGCCTGCCATGTATTATCCCCAAAATGTGTGAATCCAGCATTTATATCATTTGCCCCCACTTTCTCACAATGTGTTTATACTCCCTAAAATCTGGATTCAGCATTCACTGCATTATTGAATTGGCTTTCTCAAAAGACTTCTTATAATTGTCACATTCAACGAGTTATTCTGTGTCCGACTCCTTCACATTAATTCTGTAGCACCCAACGTCCTCTCATGGGGAAACCACTCACTTAATGAGACTTCACTTTGCTCTTCTCTCTAGTAAGATCACGGTGACAGTCTCCTGGCATTTCCTCTTCCTCACCAGTCCCTTTTGCAGTCTACTTTGTTGGCTCTCCATGCCCTAATCAAAGTCAGATGTGTGAGCACCCTAGGGCTCTGCCCTCGACCCTGTTCTTTCCTCAGCCATCGCACTTCCCTTCCTGGTCTTACTCCCTTCCTTGTCCTGCCCTTTCCACGCTGATACCGGGAAACCACTCACTGTGGGACCCAGGCAACAAAGCTAACCACCAACTTCCTGGGTCTGGTTTCTTGTCCTTTAACCTCCTGAACGTTTCTCCTGGACCACTAAGACTTAACCTTTTGCCTTCAAAGGCTTCACAAGGTGCTTCCAACCTCTTTTTCAAGTAGCATTCTTGACTAGTCATGTACATGCTTGAGGCTATTTACATACTCGAAACTGCAGGGGAAAAAATGCTTTTTGCTTTCACCTCATGTCTCAGGTGGAAGCTATGATGCTGGAGGAGCTGTCTCCATTCTTCTCTGCCTCACCATCTCCAACTCAGAGCTTAGACAAGATCCTGTAATACGTGCTCCCAAACTATTTGTAGAATGAATAAATGACAGAGGAATGCCTCAAAATCTGACCACTGGAATATTTTCCATCTTTAAATAACCAGCTCAAAGTCACCTTCATCTTAAAGCTTTTCCTGATCTCTCTATCTTGATTTACATACTTACTCTCTTCGACTTTCAAAGAACGTCTTTCATAATGCGGATTTTACCTTATATTTTGGTATTTTATGCAATTTTCTCAGTGTCCCTACCAGGCATTTCATACACGCTGTCTGAGAACAGATACTGTCGATGCCTTGACGTCCCCTAGTGCTCTCAATACAATTCTTTGTATGAAAAAACAGCTCAGTTCTTGCACGTTGAGTTTATTTCAGCTTGACTAAAATACTTGCTGGAAATCACAAAGTTTCTGCTTCTTGCAGGTCTGTAAAATGTCCACTGTAACCATTAGTTTAGGATATGGTGCTTCTCAGTCACCTAATCGCTCAGAATTTCATTTCCTTTATAAATGGGGTTAATAATACTTATCTAATATGGGGACTCAGAAGATTCTTTAATTAATGAGGAAGATTCTCGAAGGAAATAGAAAGATGAACATTATTATATCTCTTATTACTGTAGATAGCAGTTATCAAACTCTCCCATAAATAAGGACCAAGAATAGTTCCAAGCCAAACTAATAGTTTAATAAGAAATAGTGAGGCATTTCCACAGTTGAGCTAACATAAACACGTTTGGCATCAATTATTCCCTTCTTCTCTTGTTATTAATTCTGGACAAGGTGAGCTTTCAGAGTCTCAGTTTCCTCACCTGTTTAATGAAGATATTGGATGAGATAATCTCAAAGGTCCCTTCAAGCTCCAGCATTCTTGGTGAATCTCTGATTTTATTAACATTTCAAATCTCTGACTAATTGAATGGTCCTCCATGTTTTAACATAACCATGTACCACTATAACTACTTTCTCTTAGGGGTTCCATTTTGGTCAAAGAGTTGAAGGACAATTTTTACAAAATTATTTGGCAGTAGGGATGCTGTATAAAATCTTTCAGGGTACTTGGAACACGCAAATCTAAGTTTTTGAATCTTGGTGTCTCAGAAAATTTTTTAGCTTAGAGTAGAGAATAATCAGGAAATATTCATGTGTACCCCACCACACAAGCTAATCAGAGTTTCTCACAAATAGGAATTGATGTTTCTCATCAGCATGTCCACTGGGGCTCAGGGTAATGCTTATCAACGTTCTCCTAGGAGTATTTCAGAGATCCGAGGGAAGCAAGGCAGCTCAGGGAGGATATTAGGCATTTGAAACAAACCAAGTACCAGTGCTTTGCGTTTTTGGAGGATGCTTATGGAATGGATATTCTGAAACGTCCAAGTGAACTGTGAGAGACACTTGTAAAGAGATTGTTTTAGAAAACTCCTTCATTGGCTCATTCTGCCTGACTTGAGTGTCCAAAATGGTCTTGAAAAATCAGGACCACTGGAGTGGAGTACTTTGTGACTCACTCTTTGAGGTCCAGTTCAACATTGTTCTCAGAAAGTGTGGCCACCTGTCCTCAGGATTTGTTATGATGCCCCCTTTTTAATTCATTGTGGTAAAAAACACATAAGTTTACCCTCAACATTTTGTGGGTGTACAGTGCAGTATTGTTAATTACAAGCACTTTGTTGTACAGCAGATCTCTAGAACTTTCTCATCCCTTATGACTGAAATTCCACATCCATTGAACAACAACTCCCCTTCCCCTCTCACCCTCCACCATTCTACTTTAGAATACCTCAGATAAGTGGAATCAAGCAGTATTTGTCTTTCTGATTGGTTATTTAACTTAGCATGATATCCTCAAGGTTAACCCATGTTGTGGTATATGAAAGTATTTCCTTCTTTTTTAAAGATATGCTACCTTTTAAAACATAAAGATTTTGTCCACGTAATTCATATTTCTAGTGCCTCTTCTTGGCGATTTATTTATTTCCTGGCAGAAAGAACTTTCCTGAAACATTCGAATAAAAGAATTTTTCTTCCAGATTCATTGCCAGAGTTGGGATCCCGTGGTCCATGAGACATAAGAGGCCAGGAAGTTCTTCAAAGAGGTCTAACATCTTTGACATAGCAGAAAAACAAGACAATTTCCATTTGTTTTTTAAAATACTTGGGTCACATTAAGATGATGTCACCAGTACTTCAGAGAAAGTAACAAAGTAAACTACAAAAAAAAAAAAAAAACCCAGAAAGCATAATCCCCTCCTCTCACTCATCAACATATTTTCCGTGACAGAAAGTAATTTTTGGCTTCAGTATTATATGGAGAAAAGCAACATCTTCCAGCAGTCATCAGGTGGTATTAATACAATACATACCCTAGTATTAATACCCTAGTATAGATACAATAAAAATATAGAGTTTAGTTGTAAACATGGAATTTTTTGGGGTTCACTTTATGTCCTCACCCGTTTCCCATGGAAGCTTCAGAAGGAAAGGTGGCATGGTTTTTAGACTAAAGTTTAAATTCTGGCTTTACCTCTTACTATTTGGCCTGGAACCACTTAAGCCTCAGTTTCCTCATGTGTAAAATTAATGTCACATCTGTTTCACAGGACTGTAGGGGGGAATGAAATGTGGTTAAGTAAATAGTGGGTCATGCTCGTGATCTAGCACAGTTCCTGCCCCGAATAGGTGCTGCATAAATAAATGTCTGACCCTGACCTTCTCTCACACTTGGAATGCTAGTGCTTTCAACTCACACTGAAGTATCTAGATATTCTAAAAGATCTGTCCTCTGCTCAAAGAAATACTGGCATATAAGAGGTTGACCATACAAATGAGATAAATTTAGGAGTTGGCTATTTGCTTTACAAAAGGAGTCTTTGATTGACAATAAGATTAATGGCTCCCAGTTTTACAGCCCCTCCTAGGTCTGTTTGTAACCCGGCACTAGTGCTGAGCTGTACATAATTTTCTCTGTCCTAAAAAGATTCTTTTATAGAGCAGGTTCCTCTAACACATAAACACGATTCGATTTTTCACATTTTTGTTTCCCTACAAGTTTGTAAGATGACAGCAACTGGGTAAATTGTAGTACTTATTTATGTCTTACAGAGCTTTGAAAGGAAATAGAAATTAGGCCAGCCTGACCTCCCATGCAAGTTATTTCCATATATCCTAGTCCCATCAAGAAGAAAAAAAAGTCATAAAACCTGAGCTATTGTGAATTCCTGCAGGATTTAAAACGTGATATTCACATGCCCATAATTAAATCTCGTGGTTACACGTGCTGGTGATTGACCCAACTATGCTTTTGGCCAAAAATTGTAACAAGCAGCCAGTCAGTAGAGTCCTTTCTATTTTCTCCAAAGCTTCCACCTTGGCCCGGAGTCAGGTATCCGAGACACATAAAAACGCACGGATGTTCTTCCAGCCTCCTGTTTCCGAGGTTTCTGGAGCAGGTGATCATTAATGCAAATTTATGGGCCATTATAGAATTTTAAAAAAATGGGTTGTGGTTGAATAAAAACCGTAAGCTTTTCACACTTGCTTTTTAATTACCAAATATGTAAAAGAGGAAAGTTACAGATTTAGCTGTACTGGTTTCTAGAAAAGGTACTGAGCTAAACATTCCTTGACAAAAACAAAACAACCTCTCCTGAAGGAGGGTGATTTCTTTGGCAAAAAGTGTAGATTTCCTCTATTTAAAAACGTTGTAAGGATCTAAAGCAGGCACTGTCTCAGAGAAGGGTCTGTTGTTAATATCCTGTCAGTGCCAGAGCGCGGGGCGGCAGAAGCCCATGAAAGCTCTGGTTCACGTGCTGGGTGTGTGTGTGTGTGATCAAATTGCTGGAAACTTCTCTCTTGCTCCTTCCCTGAAAAATTTGGTTAGACTGAAAGAAAGCAAATAGCTTGGAGTACTATTAGTTCCTGTTTAAATTTAAGGTGAGGACTAAGCTAAACATGGTCTTATGAAAGGGGTATTTTTGGGGAATGAATGAGTTAGTCAGTCAGTCCAGGAGAAGCAGATTTTAAACAAGCCATTGCTACGTCTTGGTAAAGAAATATGTCTGCAAGGGAGATCTTTGCTTTATTAGAAAATACATTTTTCGGTGTTGTTTTAAACGATTCTGTATTCACCACAGCTAACATTTCCCCTGTCTTGCTGTCCCAACATAGCCCAGTTCTTTCAGTTTACAATAGACACGTGCAGTTGCAATTGGCACTTTGTGATAATTTTTACTATATACTTTTTTTTAGATCAGCACAAAAGATTCTGAGATCTTTTTTTATTTTATTAAAACAAAGGGTCAGTTATGGAACTGGCAAGAGCAGAAATATTTTTTCATCTTAATAGTCAGATCACTTTGTTTCTATTTTGCTTTATTAAATAAAATGTACTATTTCTTCTGTTATTTATTTTTCTGACCCCAAGATAGGAAAAACTGATCACAGGAAAATATCACTTACTGTCACTCTGCTTAGCTTGCACTTTAATGATAAGAAAACCATTTTCTGAGATCTCTTTCAGGCTGAAAATGTTTCATCCAATCTGTTTGCATTTTTAATAACAGTAAAATAAGCAAACCCTCCGATAACAGTGTTAAGCATTAATTTTTAATAACGTCATGGCTTTTAAGTTGCCCTTTGTATCTTGTTGGGGAAAAAAACTTTTTATAGAAAATTAATTGGAAAATACATTTATTTCTGATGCCTTCCTTATTCTTGGGGTCCATCAGAGAGTCAATGACATGGGCTGCCAAATGTTTCTGAACATTCTTTTTTCAGAAACAATGCCGTGAAGGCCAACAGCCAAGATGATAGTTTTTGATCTTCTGCATAGTAATATTTTGTCTCTCTTCATGGTTGGAATCTCTTTGGCTCCAGAGTGGTGAGCTGTCGCTACCAACAGTCTTTATGATTGGTTACTACCTGTGCAAGGATTCCTGGAATTGTCTGTTGGGTCAATGTAAAGACCTGAACACAGCAATATTTATCATTCATTCATTCATTGAATTAATAAAAATTTATTGAACACCTGTCATACACCAATCCTTGTGCAGGGCACTAGGGGCATAGCAGTGATCAATTCAGCCGTGGTCCAATCAACACAGCTGTAGGGGCACAGCTAGGCTTCTACATATTCTTTATAAGGTACCTCTGTGGTGCTTTATGTGCCAGGAAATATTGAGGAGAATCTTCATTCACCCAACTTCCCCTGACCTGCCTGGCTTCAGATTCCTCATCTGAAAAATGAAATAATACGTCCCTCATTGCATTGTTGTGAGGATCAAATGGAAGTTACTTATTACATTGCCTGGCACAAATTGCCATCATAAATGTTGACTATTCTTATTGTTATCTGCAATAATGGTAATAGTTCAAAAAGTAATAACTATCACTTATTTTCTGCTATGCATTTATATGACAGGCTCTCTGTTGGGCATGGTTAGAATATTATCTGTAATTCTTTCAACAATACTCTGAGATGAATCTGCTCATTTAAGTTTCAGAGAATTTAAGCAACATGCTCAGGGATGCCCAGCTACAGGAAATGCCAGGTTTCCTACTTCTCTGAGGGAACCCACTATGTCAGCAGACTAGGTGATAAGAAATGGCTCATGACTTGATGATCCTGTTCCCACTTGGGGAATGCTGGGGTGTGAGGAGAGAGTCGCCCCATATACGGTTTCAGGAATCATGTCCAGGTCCACAACCCTAACAGCAGCCATGGTGGGCAGACAGGGCAGATGGTTTCAGGTAGATCTGTCCTCTCCCTGCCAGCCCCATTTCTTTGTGTTACGAGATCCACTGTCAGGAAGGGGGAGGTCATGGGAATGCCTTCTCCTGGGAAAAGGGAATCCAATCAATGCCACCAAGGTTGTGTTACCTGGAAGAGGACTTTGGCATTTGGCATTTTTGGGCACCGGTTTCCTAACATCAAATGAGAAAAGCCAGTTGTAGGATTCCTCCTCTTTAGATAAGGAAGGGAAGGTAAGTGTTGAGTGTTTTCAGGCTTTATATCTAGTAACATGTAATTTGCCCAGGTACTCGGAGAAAAAATTATTATTTGTGGTTCCACCCAATGTTGTCCAGCTACTCAATGGTGGAATCGGTCCAGAAACCTAAGTTTGATCAACCCCTAATCTGAAGATCTTTTCATGCCACTACACTGCTGCTGGGTTCATGCTCATTTCCCAGTGATGGTGACTTTGGCATCTTCCGTCTTACACCAAAGATCATTGACTCTTTGTTGCCATATGTGTTCTGAAACAGATGCCATCCAATCTTGAAGGCCTTCCCTGTAATGGCCAATTTTCAAGTGAGTTGCAATGAATGAAGAGTTACACTGCTCTGTCTATGAGTTACTGTGTCTTTTTTACTCATCATTTTTAACCTGGATTATCCCAGTATTCTTTATCTCTACTTTTCACATGGCAGCGCAATTGCAAGGTTGCTTTGGATCTGGTTGTCTGAAAGTAAATGGAGCCATCCTTCTAACTTGCATTATTGAGCAGGCGGAAGATTATCCAACTGCAAATGTTTTTCACGCACCGCTCTACCCTAACTTAGATACTTGCACAGCCACATTCCCATTGCTGACAATTTTGCTGAAGTGGAGTTTGTAAATAAAATCCTCCTTAGCTGCTATAGTTTCTCTCCTATTCAAGCTACATGTTTCAAGTGGTTATTATGTTTAATACAGCAACTGTAACATGGAAATTAAAAAACTGAGGGTTGGATGCCAAAATTGAAACAAATATCAGTAAATATTCTCACGATATTTCTATATGAAATAGCCTTTGATGACTAGGCCTTGCAGGGTTTGTGTGTGTGTTAGAAAATACGCACTTACAGATCCAGTTTACACATGATATAATGATTCCCCATCCTGCCTTTTTGAGATCATAAAAATAATAAGATTATCCCACCAAAGGCAAATAATACTTAGAAACAATTAGGAAAAGTTAATGAAAGGAATAATTAAATGTATGTTAAACAACAATCTATCAAACACATTTGTGTTTGGAATGAATATCATTTCATAAGCAGAGTTCTGACTGATGTTAACATGAATCTTCATTCTTCCAGATTCTCATCCAACTGCCAAAATATTTTTCCCCTGTAGGATTGTAAAACAAAGTATATTCTGGTTCCCAGCAGATCCGATAGTGTTTCACATTACCATATTTAGACTTTAGCATTCGAATAATACAATGGGGAAACAAGTCTTGAAACACTTCTCATTATCAGCACATTATGGGTAAGTAATCTCCATAGCCACCATTTATATCTGCCTGGTTACTCCTCCCAAACTTGTTAATAGCATTTTGAAAAATCTTATTTTAAACTCATCTGTCTACTTTTTTTTTGTAAACAAAAGAGAACATATGTGTGTTGGAGAGGGCATTCTACAATCTCCACTTGAGGATGGGATGGCTTCAGGCCATCAATCTTTCCAGGAGTAGAGAATATTCTTTAGGCCTACATGGATGTGGATGGTGAAAAGAAAAGCTTTTCATTTCCCAGGATGTTTTACTCTGGGATATTTTCACCTCTTGGGAAGCAGTCTACACTCCTCCTGTCTTACTCTATTTTAAGTCTGTCATTTTAGCTAGATACCAAAAAAGGAAAAAAAACTCTCTGGTAAAGGCAATCATTTCTAGAAATAGTTTTTCAGATGAGCCCCTCACCAAGAAAACTATTTTTTTCTTTGTAAAGCTTCAATACTTTTTGACACTATTAATGAAAACATATTAACTACACATGTTAGTTAAGGGTGAAATATATATTAATAACAAATGTCTAATGTCACAAAATCACATATGACTTCATGATTTTTTCACAATTCACTTGTGTAACTCAAAATGGATAATGCTCCTATCTCTAGAAGGAAACTCAGTTTGTAAAGATTTGCACTAAACACAAGCGCAGCAGCATTAGGAACAGAACTGTCTCCTCCTTTGTTCTGGATTCTACTCTTCTATTAGTGCAGCTTAAGTTGACATTGGCCCTTTTGTCATCCTTGCTCCATGGAACACACAACGAGCAAAGAAAACTCTAAGTCTCTTTCATCTCTGCTATGTGTTACCTGCAAAATATTTCTGGTTCTTCCCATTTTCGGGCATGTTGTTGGATAGTGTTTCTTGGCTCCTTGTAGTTGGGTTACTGATGAAAGATCTGTGTCAATTTCAGGCCAGAGCCTTTAATTACTGATGTGAGACCCTTTAGAGCTCTTTTGTTTTCTTCTACCTTGGCAATTGGTATTGTTTAAGATAGTGGCCACACCCTCATCCTGAGTTCTAGAGTAAGAGATATGGAGGTAAGCAAGAGCCAGAATGGGATGACTGTGTTGCTTGAGTGAGAAATAAACCTTTGTTATGATAAGCCACCAAGATTTTTGTGTTATTCATTACTGCTGCATTGCCCAGTATATCCAGACTGATGTACTAAAAATTAATTTTTAAGAGAAAAAGATCACATTGTAGAGCAGGGGACACAAATTTATATGCATCCATGCTTATTACTGTAATAATTTTCTTAACTCATTAACCTAGGCCACCACTAGCCCGTATGGCAACTTTGTGGAATTTAGAAGAAATCTCGGCACCAGGGTATATGTCCTAGAGTCCAGAGTGTGACCGGGGTTTCAGGCCCATGAGCCTTCTTGGCTTGGCATCCGATACAATGACCCATTTAATTTAAATAGGCAATAGCATATTTGGTCCTAATTCCTTTTTTTATGATTTTTCCTTCATGTGAAGTAAGGATTAGACAGGCTAACTGTCTTCTTTCTGCGGCCTTCAAAATCACTGATTTCTTTTTACAGCAAAGTATTTATGCAGTACTTTCTGTTTGCAAAGACTTTCTCACAAAATGATAATAATTATAATTACGCTTAACTGACAATGTTGATGTGAGCATCAAATGAGATAATGTATGCGAATAACGCTTTGTTAACTACAAAATCCTTCACATGGTGAGTCATTAGCATCTCTCTAATTACTACAATCTCTGGAGGTAGACAGGTAGATAATTCAACCAATTTACAGATATGTAGGTTGTGGTTCTAAGATGTACAGTGACTTGCCCAGAACATTCACTGTGTCACAAAGCCAGGCTGGAGCCCATGTCTTTGGATGTCAGGTCAATTTCATCTTCTATTTACATGGGCTGGAGAAAAATTGGTGTTTTAGCAGCACTCTAGCAAATAAGTGGGTCTAGGAGCCACAGATGGTACAATCCTTCCTTTAGACTTTCTATTTCTTCAGTACCCTTTGCAATGTTGAAGACATCATCCTTGTTGATTTATTTCTTACTTTTCTCAGTGGGGAAATGTGCAGGAAATGATCTCCTTTAGAGAAAGAGCTAAACTCCAGAGGGTTCATGGTGTACATAAGAAATCATTATGCAATGAGAGGAGCCCACTGCAGTATATTTGTTTGTTTCTCTGGACCCAAGTGTAAACTCCATAACAGAATGAGAATGCTTAGAAAAGAACCCCCACACTTCTTTTTGCCCCACACTTTGTATCTTCATTTCAGAATCTGACGCTCACAAAGTACAAATTATTTATGCATATAAACTTGCTTTAAGCTAAATCAATTTAAATAAATATTTTATGAGTTTGCTTTACTGTGTGCTGTGTTGTTTTTTCTTTGTAATGACAGTGAGAATCTATTGGTCATCTAAGCAAAAATGCTGGGTGGTCTCATGTTTGAATGAGTCGTGGGGTTGTAGTGAAGGAGCACGTCTCTCATGGGAAATTTGAACAGAAATTAAAAACAAAGGCGCATCACCCAAAACAGAACGGTATCATTTCACAGAATGTGTGGATGGTCTAGAGGTATGCAGTAGAAGAACTTGGACACTGGAAACACAAATACCGTTGATTCTTGTTATTTGTGGTAATTATGATCTATAAGGTTGTTGAGAACACAGAATTAATGAATATTGAACAATGCACTGGTCTTAGGGGAAATACAAGGTTTGGTTCCTGTGAGCCTCTGGTCAACCAATCAATACATAGCCTTTTTAATATATGTGTGTTCTATTTAAAGACACATGTATATATATATTTCATTAACGCTGGACTCACGGCCAACAGCACTATAACGCATACCTAAGTGAAGCTTATCTAACATGCATTTTCTCCATAAGGCACATCACAGCTTTCTTACACTTAGGAACACGAGACAGCACTTCTACTGTTTGGGGGCATTTTAAACAGTGACATCACAGGGAAAAAAAACATCAAAATATGAAAAGTGTGGTGCTAAATAGACTGCAATAAAGACACATTTACAGTTGAGAGCTGAAAGATGAAGGCAGAGCATTGCCTTGTTTGACCTCAGTTGGGAGCATGCACATTGGGTGACTTGAATTTTTGCTGCTCTGCACAAGTCTGTGAATGACTGCAAAGCTATGTGAGTATTGATTTGGGGGTTACAAATAAATTTTAGTGAGCAAGCAAATTCACAAATATGGCATTCATGAATAATGAGGATCGACTGTATCAGGGTTTGAATCCTGGCTCTGCTATCTTAGCATAGCCAAGTTGCTCAAGCTTTTTGAGCTTTGCTTTCCTCATGTATAAAATGGTGATGATACTACTTGTTTTTTAGAGTAGTGGAGGACTATATGATAATGGATGTAAGGCACATAGTATATAGTAGAAGTTTATAAATGATAGCTGCATTATTTCCATTATGGAGCTACTTAGGGAGGAGAAAACATCTTGGCAGAATAGATAAGGATAGGTGGTACTAGAAAAATCTGGTTTCAAATCCAAGTTCCATCCCTTAGTCGCTGTGTGACCTTGGACAAGCTATCTTTTGTGAGGCAATTTTCCTCTCCGTAAACCAAGCACAATAATATCAAACACACAGTAATGTTTGGGTGTGTGAGTGTGTACATTAAATTGGAAAAGTGAGTGTCCTAGCACATAATGACCTCAAGAAAAGTCACTTTGATTCTCTAGATTCCTGTATTATTTCATTATCAAGTAGAATGTGTATCCAATTGATGGAGGTATTTATAATTTTTAAATAAAAGAGAATATCCTTTCAATGTGTCTGATAGTTACATAATATTAGAAATAAAGAATCAAAGGCAATCAGGCATTCATGGGCTCAGATGTACATACAATCACCATGTTCCTCTCCTTCCATGTAAAAAAGAAAGAAAGGAAGCAAGGAAAGAAGGGAGGAAGAAAGGGGGAAGGGGGAAAGAACAAAGGAAAGAAAGAAAGAAAGCTTACATAATTTTGTAGTGATTTTTAAAAATAAGATTTGGGAATTACAATGTAATTACAATAAGAATAAGAAGAAAAGAAGAGTGACAATACAATCACTATTCTTTAAAACTTACCAAAATTTACTTCATTTTAAGAATTTCCTACTGAACTTGGCAAAGAATAGTTGACCAGTTAAAGAGGCCATCCAGAATTTGATAGGAAAGGGAAGTTTCACCTGGGTTAAACAAAGGGTCAGTGACAATAACTAAGATGGCGAGGCACTGCTGAGATGTCACCGAGGTCAGAACACAGCTGAGTATAGGCAGAGAGCAGACTACTGACAAACTGAGTTTAAGATGAACCAGGACATCCAGCAGAAGAAATAAGAAACAGATGAAATGAAGGACTGTTAGAAAATGTCCTATTTGAAACTTTTCTCTCTTAGATATTTCTTGATTTTAATTCACAGTCTAATTATGTAATATCCGTTGAACACATAGATCCAGGCACAAGTCAGACTTTCATCTGGACTATCCCTGACTTTCCGTTAGACATTCCTGGACAAGTCTGACTAAGAGGCTGTACTCTCAATACTGAGGATAATCCTGATCCATGGCGAATGGCCCAGGGGAGGAAGAGAAAAGAACAGACTCCCACTACAGCTGTCTGAAGAGTTCAGCCGACAAAGTGGTGGCCAGCTTCGTCACTCCCTAGTGGGTCTTTAGCGACACTTTCACCTGAGATAAAGGTAAAATACTCTTTATTTAGGTCTACTTCTTGGATATCTGCTTCATACATGGTACCATATAGAGCTTCCCTCTTCTGGTTTCCAGGTTAGAGATCAGGGCTTGTCTCATATAGTGTAACTCCCAAACTCCTATAACATGTACAGACAATTTTTTATCACTGAACTTATTTTGAATAAAGCATTGATCTGAAATGTGAATGAGACTCTAGTTTATATGGACAATGACAAGTCTACAAGCACTTTATTTGTTCATCAATTTTCATGGGTCTGGCTGAGAATTAATATCCCCATTTTGTCTGTGACAAAAACCAAGCTTTACAGAGATTAAGTAACTAGAATTGGGCAGAAAAGCAAGATTGAGAAAAGAAAACAACAAATTCTATTACTAGAAAAAGAAAACACATGGTCAAGAACTAGAACGTTCTTGACTTCTGATTCAGATGGGCTTCTGACTCAAGAGCCTATGCTGTTAGCTCTCAATTGAAATTAATGATATTCAATGGCTGTTTAAATAATGCAAATGAACGAGTTTTTAATCATACCCTTGACTATTACCCAATTTTAACTTGTGCCTTAAAGCTGCATTTTAGAAGCTTTGCTCTTGTTAATCACAATATCTCGTTAAGTATTGTTAGTCTGTCAAAAAAACCTTCATTTTCTCCAGAAAAATAAACTGAGAATTTAACAATCTGCTTTGCAGAAATTTTCAGTGAATGCAAACAGAAGTTCAGAGTAGAACATATGGGATTCAAACATGATCCTGTCACATAAAATTAGTTTAAAAGTAAAATTGAAATGTGATCACTCTGCTGTATGTACATGTGAGTATGCTAACCATTAATCTCAGATAATGCCTTTTACATTTCAGGGCTAACCATTGTTAAGCGATTTCTGATTTAAATGTCACTTTCCATGAAAAATAACCTGGCTTGGAGATATTTTTTGTTCCCTCATGGTTTCAAAAAGGTAAATTTGGCTGATTTTAGTTAGGGCAGTTTTATTAGTTTTATTGGCTTATTAGTTCCATTAGAAGACTGACATATTGCTTTTTTTAAAATGATTGCTTTACTTCCTGGAAATATTCAGGAATCAATCTTTGTATAAAGTCAAGACATTTAAATGGTGAACATTATATGATCTCACTCACCAGGTCAAGTCATTCAGTTATTTATGAAGATCTCTTTTTAGAACAAGACATTTCCATGGGGCTCACACAAAGATACTCCTATGGAATGGTAGTCACCAGATAATACTTGTTTTAAGAAAAATTCTAGACTAGAGTCATCTTGCCCTTGTATGACACAAAACTTTGAGTCTTAAACCAAAAACTCATATAAATTTGGTGGAGAGTCTGTTATAGGCTGGATTGTGCCCCTCCTGCTCCCTTCCAGTTCATATGTTGAAGTCCTAACCGCTGTACCTCAGAATGTGACCTTATTTGGAAATAAGCTTGTTGCAGATCTAATTAGTTAAGATGAGGTCATACTAGAGTAGGGTGGGCCCCTGATCCAACATGACTGGTATCCTTATGAACAGGGGGAAATTTGGACACAGACAAATGCATAGGATATCACCAAGTGAGGACTGGCGTTAGATTGCCATAAGCCGAGGAACAACCAGAAGCTAAGAGAGAAGCCAGGCACAGATCCTTCTCTAGCACCTTCAGAGGGAGCATGACCCTGCTGATACCTTATCTCTGACCTCTAGCCTCCAGATCCAGGAGACACGAAACTTCCGTGGTTTAAGTTGTTTAAGCTTCTCAGTTAGTGGCATTTCATTACAGCAGACCTAGCAAACTGATACAGAGTCTTTTTGGAAAAGACAGATGGGGTCTGTTTCTCTCTTTTGCTGTCTATACTGATACTGAAGTGGTGTAGTCTTCAATGAACAGGAACATAATTTCAAACCTTAAACTTCCTCAAAAGAATGCTAACCCCGCCCCCTTCAGATCTGTTCTCTAAATCACATGTCTCCCACTCTAGCAAGTAGTACAGAATAGCTGAACAAGCTGGACTTTTAAAGATGGAGGGTGATGGTCTTCATGTAGTTTGGAATGAGAAGGAGCTGGAACATAAGAACGTGCCATGTTTCTCTGGCCCTGTGTCCAGGGAAGAGGGTGTTCTGAGACAGGTTCATGATTAGTCTCTCTTCTCCATCTCCAGAATTCACCTGACTGTCACTGTGATGAAGCACTCTCCTTCCTATGGTTCCGACTCATCAGTAGTAGATTTAACTGTACAGAACACTGGCTCAGTGCGTCTTCCATTTATATTAGAAATTATATTCTAATATCTAGAGTTTCTGGTCAAAGGCAGTGTCTGTGACTTCAGCTACTGCGAAGGTCCTGCGGACTGCTGTAAACTGAATGTTTTTGTCCTCTCAAGATTCGCATATTGAAATCCTAATCCCCAAGGTGATGGTATTAGGAGGAGGGGCCTTTGGGGAGTGATTAGATCATGAGGGTGGAGCCCTCATGAACAGGATTAGTGCGCTTATAAAAGAGAGCTCCCTAGGTCCTCCTGCCATGCAAGGACACAGCGAGAAGACAGTCATCCAGGAAGCAGGGAGTGGGCTTTCGCCAAACACCAAATTTGCTGGCACCTTAATCTTGGACTTCTCAGCCTCCCAGAACAAAAAGAAGTAAACTTCTATTGCTTATAAGCCACCCAATCTATGATATTCTGTTGCAGAGGTCTGAACTTAATCTGAACCGGGGACCAATATCTTTCTAAACCTGCCAAGCACAGGATGCCCGGGCAAAGTTAGGTGGTAAAGAGTCCTGAGTGGCTGGTACAGGAGCAACTTAAGTGCTCCTGCTCCCCTTGTAGGGGAGACAGAGGAGGAAACCAGCATTGAGAACCTAACGTGTTCCTGGGCCCTGGGACAGGCCAACAATCCTGAGAGGTAAATACTATCTCCCTTGTGTAAATGAGGAAATAGTGGCTCAAGGTCAGATACTTAGTAAATGTCATCACCAGTTCTCCAAAGAATAAGCTTTTACTCTTTCTATAATGTCCCTATTTCTGCTTAAAAAGCAGAAGAGTCTTTTACAGGACATGCTATTATTATTATTATCCTTGTTGCTGTTGCTCTATTGCCCCCAAATGTATTAGGAAAAGAAAGTTAAAGACACAAACACACCATATATTGTTTTTGATGCATGATAGCATAAATGAACTGATTCACGCTATAGGCTACTTAGCTTCTATATGTTTTGTTTATGATCATACATTTCATAAATTAGGAATTTTTTTAACGCGATAAAGTTGTGTTTCTCCCAGTGTCTTCCAGAATGACCACATGCATCAGAGTAAACTGGGATACTTATAAAAAATACAAAGTCCACAACTCCAGACCTGCTGAATTGGAATGGGCAGGCGATGCCACGGAATCTGAATTTTTAAAGAGTAACCCCTAGGTGATTTTTATGCAAATTAAAGTTTGAGAGTCGCTGCTGTAAGGGTTGGAGAACCAAAGGTCTCTCAGGAAAATTCGTTGCCTCTGGCACACTGAGCTTCTAAATGTAGAACTTATGCCAGGCTCTGTTACCAACGGCTGCAGCAGGTGCAGAAGCCTGGGGGTATGGGAGGGTCACAAAAAGGACACAACTTCTGCAAGGCTGACATCAGAGAGGGAGAGTTGCAAACTTTGTACAAAACAGTGTGACAAGCAGATTTGAGCACACCTTGGAGGCGAAGCCGTGGCTGTAGAATAAGGGGGTGCATTGGGATTCTAAATGTCTTTGTCAAAGAAAATGTTGTCCTAAGATCCCCAAACAAATTCTGTCATCTCTACCTTTTCCATCTCACGAAAGATTCAGCCTCAAGCAGTTGCTTCTCTATCATTTATCCAAGGTGGGCATTGGACACAATGCAAATGAATAGTTTGATTTTGATTTGTATGAAGTTAAGGAGCAGAACAAAGTACCCATGTTTTAAATTATCTAGCAGCTATGCTGTCTAACTTCAAATGCCTAACTTTCTTCTACTTTTACAGGCAGAAAAAGAGCAATGGTAGTCTGAAGGATTGCTTGATCTCGTTAAGCAATTTCAGTTCACTGGAGTCCCACTTAGGAAAGAGTAGTTTCAGGATTCTCAGCAGCTTAAAATAAGAGAATGTTATGTGTACTTCATGTTCTCTGATAGAATCCAAATCCAAACTGAGTCAGAATTCAATTGATACACATACTTGTGTATAAATTTTGGAGTGAGAAAGAAATACCATCCCATATTTAAATAGCAAGAATTGGTATCTGCTTGTATTTACGAAGTGCTATTGTGTCTGGCACTGGCAAACATCCCCTGTACTCTTCACAACACCTCTCTGTAGGCTTTATGATCCCCTTTGTCCAGCTGAGAAAATAGAGGCCCCGGGAGATGATGCAATTTGCCCTGGGTTACACAGTGAGTTAATGGCAGAGCTAAGAGTCGAACCAGGATCTCTGTCATGCAATGCCTGTGTTCTTAACCACTTCACCTCCTGTTCTGTTTGTGCTGCTTTTTCACATTACATAGGATATGGACCTGGTTTGTGTTGTTGGAGGGGATGATAGCAGTTTTTTGTAGTTTAAGCTTGAGTTTTTCTATTGAATCTAGCGTTCGGTATCCTTGAACAATGATAAGACAGAATAACTAACAGAGTGGTACAATATCCTGCAGCTTTACGAATTGATGGGATGTCACCACGCCCTCTCAAAGAAAGATGGCCCCCTGGATTCACAGTGAGTTGTAATCAGCATACAGATTCTCATTCATTATTGTCTTTTTACTTTGTCTCCATCTCCTACCATTTTGAAATGGGGTATAAAGAGCCAATGTTCACCAAGGAAGGCACAGATGACATTATTACTTCCATACAAATATGCCTGAGGTCATGGATTTAAAGTTCAGAAACAGACGTAAGTTTTAGGCACTTCTGAAAAAGAGAACATCTCAACATTTACAAAAACATTGGTGTAGATTAATAAGATGATATCTAATTTTGGCTAATTTGCAATCTATACTTACTGACATTGGGGTCCCAAAGACTATCTCTATTAGTTATTTTGTCTCATCTTTGTGGATGGGTGCCAAACACTGCAGTGAATCTCAATTATAACAAAAGAGAAGACCTTAAACATTCTTGCTTTTCTCTCTGTTAAAGTTTATGCCATTTTTGGGCTAGGGTGGAGTCAAGGCTGATCTTGTCATAGTTTATGGACTAAGGCTTTTTAAAGTGGGTTTCAGGGTTCTGACTGCTCTGTGTGAATAAGCTAGCTCTGGAGACCAGCCTGGGGAAGAGGACATGGAGGTGAATAAGTCAACTTCCAAAGGCCAGATGGTTCTGCCTCCTGAGAGCAGAAGGGCCTGAACACCTCTTGGAAGCGTGCCACCTCTTCCATGTGTCATATTTAGCCTCAGAATGCTATTAATCTTACTGATTTACTGAAAGTTAGAGAGAGGAAGTAAGAATTGGTAAGAATGATGTCAACTTTTCAAACTTCCGTAACATCAACTGCTGCTATTTATACATTGCTTTGCAATATACAAAGTACTTTTCTTGTATGTATTTCATGGTGTAATAAAATGCAAACAAACAAATCTAACAAGATTAGAAGTTCATGGCTTAGATTCAAGTCATGTTCTTCCTCAGTTTCCTCTCTTGGAGATGGGAATAATAAAATAATAACCTGGCCACAGTGGTGGTAATTGCATATTCTTACACGATAGCTTAGGAGAAGTCTAGACTTTAGAAGAGGAGAACAAAATAAAAGATTCCTCAGCTTGCTTAGAGAGGAATGGGTACAAATGAGGAATAAAGCGCAGGACATGAGGAAGATAGAATAACCATTAAGGATTTAGGATTAAGGCACGTTTGGAAGAGATTGACTCTCTTTTATTCTTGCTACAGATTCATATCTGGTATGTCTGTCTTTTTTGACAAAGAGTAGGAACTAATATTAAAAGTTCATTTTTAAAAATATATTTGAAAGACACAGTATCACAATAGTGTGATAACTCCTTTTGGATTATTATGGAAATATCAGTGGTTATTTAAAATCTTACTATTAATGAAGCTAAATCTACTCCCTTTGCTTTTGACATTTTTTTTGGTTCATTTGTCTAGGTTTAAAAGAAAAATTAAAATAAAATTTATACATGAAAATATAATATAAGATAAAATAGGTGTTTATTTGTTTAATAGGAGGTGTTTTTCCATAAAAAAAGAGATTAAAATTCCTGAAACTAGATTCTTCTTTCAACACAATCAAATGTAACAAATTCAAGGTCAGTTTTGTAACTCCAAAGGCCTGGTAGTTCTGCTGGAGGCCTGGATCCCTCTATGTAAATATGTCAAGACGAGACATCTGGTTTGAAATGTGTCAACTGAAGCCTATGCCATCATGATCATGCAAGTTACGGAGTGACTAAACATGGAGGCAACACTGTTTTCCCATTTAACTTCCATTTGCCCCATTTGTGTAGCACACATTTACAAAGTTTGTAGAAAAAAATACATATGAGAAAATGATTAGTGTTAGGACAAGTCTGTCTGCCTATGGTAATGTGGGTTGAGAAAACTGGACAGAAAAAGCCCACAACAAAATCGTGTTCCAGAATCCATAGAAGCAGATAATTGTAGAACTAGTCGGTATCGTTGAAAGAATTCTAAGCCTTTCATTTTCACAAGAAAAAAAATGCAGCTAGTTAGGGGCTGGGAGTAGAAGTGAATTTTATCATCCTAAAACAACACTCAAATTCACTGCGCTAACTGGCTTACTTTGCATAATAGTTCATGCTTTGTAAATGCATTACTGAGGAAACAGTAGGAGCGCAGAGTTTGCTCTGTGTGTGTGTGTATGTGTGTGTATGCATGTGTGTGGGGGGGTGTGTGTGTAGGATTTGGAGATGAAGGAACATCGGACATTTATCCTTTAATATTTGAAATTTTACTCATTGTTAAAACATGGAACCAGATTGAAAAAAGTTATCCAGATTCTTCTTTCTTTTTCTTTAAGTGGAATGTCTCACCTTAAATTGTATCTTTGCCCAAGTGCTGAAAACTGTTTAATTAAATGTATCTATTTCAATAAATTCCTTGAGCAAACAGATGACCATAGAGGCACATAAAGAATGTGAGCATTAATTGTGTTTAAGATTAGCCCTATTGAATTAAATTCTCACACATTGATGCCCTTTGTTCTTAAACCATAAATAGTGGGTGTTTATACATCCAGCTATTGATAGACTTACTATAAAAGAGTCCTTCTATCAGTATGGGAAGGTTCAATCTGGAAAAAACATCTCCAATCTAAGTAAATAGTAAAAGAACTTACTTGAAAATTACCCAAAAGGAACACTGATGCTATATTTTATTACATATAGTGCTTTGGGGAGAAACAGCAGAATTCTTTGTATTCTTAATAAAAAAGATCTTTAGGTAACATCAGTTCAAAATCAGTTTTCTAACATACAATACCAAAAAAGAGGATAAAACCAAAAAGTACCTAATGAAAAATTCAATTTGTTGATAGATTAATTAAATTCCCTACCTACCCAACTCTGACTGAATCTGTCTCAAGGGGGTGAAGTTGAAAGATGAGTTTGCTAATTAATGTTAATACACTGAATGGCACAATTAGAACAAACTCACAAAAGAACGAACATCCCTCGGTGAGATAGTCAGTACAAGTGTACAGGGGAATTCTCCAAGTATGCACAAGCTCTTTAGAATAGAAGAACTGAAATTCTATTAAATTTGATTTGACAATGATAATGCCTGAGGTAACCTTATAGAGAAATGTAAATCAAATATGAAATAACTATTATTTCAGGATTATCTTTAATCACAGTATGATAACTTCAGTCCAAAACTTAAATCCTAGGAGACTGACAATACTTCTGGCTTCCTTGATCACAGATACTTGTGCAATAAAAGAATTTAACATACTATCCTAACCCCTGTGAATCGAACAAAATAGATTTTCAGAAAAATGTGTATTGCCATATCACTCTTTTCAAATGTTTAACAGGTAAAGTTGATTGTGTGTATTTACTCTGCCAAAAATGGCCATAATTCCTTCCTCTCCATATCACTTTCCTTGCAATGTGATTTGCAGCTTCTCCCATCAAGAAGTAAAGTGTATTTCTTTACTCCTTCAGGATGGCATGTCCTGTGACTTGCTTTAGCTAACTGAATGCAGTAGAAGTGATGTTATCCAGTTCTAAATGTAGACCCCATGAGGCCTCCAGCTTCTGCTCTATCTAAACTTGCCGGCACCACGTGAATGTGCCTGGGCTCGCTGCTGGAGGATGACAGAGCATAAGGAACAGAGCCAAGTCATAGCAGCAGAGGCCATCCTAGACCACTCAGCCCTCTGCCAACCCAAGAGCTGACTGCAGAGGCACGAGTGAGCCCAGGAGGAACCTGAAGAACCACCTAGACGACCCTAGACCAGATAGCTGCCCTAAAAAATCATGAATAAATAGATGATTAGATTCTTATTAAGCCACTTAGTTTGGGGTACTTTGTTATGTAGCAAAAGTTAACTGATGTAGACTTGCATAGAACTATTAGTTTTCTTTAAACATTTATAAAATATTGCTTATACTGCCCAACTTAGAATGATCAGAGATAACAATAATAATAATTATTATTTTTAATGACCATAGCCATTCTATATCTTTCTAGATACAGAAAAACTTCTTCCAAGTTAGATAGAGAAAGACGAGCTAAAAAGCACAGGCTCAAATCACGGTTCTAGTGCTTAGTAGTTTTATCATTAACATGTCTGTCTCTTGATTTCCACAGGTCTAAAATGGAGAAAACGACAGTGCATATGTCATCAGGTGTGCGTGAGGATTCACTGAGATGATGAACTGATGGGTTTCAAGTACTCAGTATATGTTTCCCCAAAATTTGTCAGCATATTATGATTACTTAAAGGGTTTCCAAGCAATTTACCTTGAGGGATATAGCTGACATCATTGCACAAGGTAAGATATGGGTGACAATTGGCAGAAACATTTTAAATAGATACAAATAGAACTATATATTTTTTTATGACTTTAGACAATTTTAAACACTTGATGATTCTATGTGCTACATGCATTCCATAATTGCATGTCCTTCATCTACTGCCTAAAACAATTGGGAAATTCAGTTACTTCATATAATTAACAACAATGGTCATATTAGTTTGTGGCAAGTATTACAGATCTTACCCTGGGAACAAATGAGCTTCAAAGACATGAAGTGACTTCCCCAGGTTCGCATATCAGTGAGCAGCTCAACAGAGAAAAGACTTAAGGACTCTTGACTTGGAGTTAATTGGCTTAGCTGTCAGAGACTGCTTGCACCTAACGGGCCAAGTTTCTCTATTGATGAAAGAAAAGAAATCACGACTTGTTTGAAAGAAGGATTGAGATGTTAAAAAAAAAAAAAAGAGAAAGATTGATTGCTGATCCATCTCCATGGGGGACTAACAGGCCTATGATATTGAATGCCAATTTTTTCTTTTAAATAGGGAAACAGGTTTCCTACTATGTCTAGTCATCAGGTAGAATCCATTTTCTCAAGTTTCAGAATTGGATATAAAAGAATGTGCTAATATGGTCCTCATTGATTTTGTAGACAATGAGAGATACGGTCAGGGGAGAATTTAACAGTCACTTCAAGGCAGGGTTAATTAGCCTCTTTATCCAAGAACTGGTGCATATCTGCTAAGTGTAAAATATGAAAACTATATTGATAAATCCCTCACGCATCCAATGCTGCACAGAATTATGTGTCATATCGTGCTAGACTCTTTTCCGCATTGTAAATAGCTCCCTGGAAATTGCATTGGCTTTTTCAGGAACTGTTATGAAAATGACGGATACTGAGCTTGTGGTCTCTAGGCCAAAGCCTTAAGAAGAATACTGTCTCCACAAGTTACTAACTCTTTAACTTTGGACAAGTCATTTAAACTTTCAGGCATTTAGTTCCCCTGTCTGTAAATTGGTGATAATACCAATTGCTTTATGGGGTTATTGATGCCCAGGATAGTGCCTAAGTAGGCACAGGGGCTATTCTTAGTACACTGAGCCTTTTCTATCTAACTTATTCCCTCCAAATAACTCCTATTTCCCTTCTCCCAATCCAAACATAAATATACTCCTTAAATAAACATTTTTTCATTACTTAATATAATTCTCAAAAATAACCCTTGCTTTTACAGCAATGAGATAAAAAAGGTCAATGTATTTTTCTTTAACTTCTTACATTGGCATAGTGTTTTTGGTGGATTCAAGGCTGAAAAGTTCTTGATTCATAATCCTTTATTTGCTTAATCTTGGTATTGTGTCCAATAAATATCCGGAATCTGTATCTTGCTGCAGAAATAAACTCTTACCAAAGATTCATTTGTTACTTGAGGCAACTAAAGTATCATTTTAGGCACAGAGGCAGCAAGGTTACTAACCTTTCCAGGCTGTGCAAGAAAAATCAACTAAACCCATGAGCCAAATGATGATTTTTAATATATGTACAGGGTAGAAAGGACAGTTGGTCATCATTGGTATTTTCTGCCACACTTAGGGCTTCAGTTTCAACACTCACACACAAACCAAAAGTGATTCCTTTGTAGAATGAAAAAAATTGACTGCGAAGGTTTCTGATTTACAAGTGTAAACTCACTTATTCACCCAGAAATTTCTGACACAATGAAAAAAACAGCACTAAGCTGTAAAGCCTTTCAAAGCTCAGCTACAGGATGTGTTTTATGCCCTGTCCATTTGTAGTTGGAGTTTCTCCACTCCTGTTAAGGTATTTAGACTTTAAGTACCAAATAAATAAAAATTTATTCATAATGTTTTTATTTTCTCTAAGTACTAAAGTAATTCCTCTATGATTTCACACGCACACATGCAACTGTAAGTAAAGATGAAAACTGAGCTTTGTCTTATTTGTGATCATAAAAAGAAACTCTCCTGTCAGAGTTTTCAGTTCCGTATTTTAAACAAATTGTAGTTTACTCTGACTGCTACCTCTTGTCCTATTGTAATTTCGTGCAGATATGATACACGCTTTTCCTTAAATTATCTAATTTTAGGTAGTATTTACCTAAATTGTAGGTAGTGTTGAGGAAGAGATATTAAAAATGTTAAACCTTTTATCATAAAAATTTTAAACATGTAGAAATCAGAACAAATAGTGCAATGAATACCCAATTTCCAGACCACCCAGATACAACAATTGTGCGGTCTGTTATCATTAAATCTTCCCAACATTTAATGTCATAAAACGCATGATAGTTGAAAAGACTTTCAGATTCTCTACAATGATATTACCAGAATTGGATATCAGTGTTCTTTTTTCTGGTATTGTTTTAAAGAAAGGCAGAACGAGAGAAACCAAAGCACTATTTTTCTTTCCTCCACTGTTTTAAAATGAGATGAAATTTGCAGTGGAGTTTTCTAATCTTTTTTTTTTTTTTTTTTTTATGGTGTGTTTCTGTAGGAGCATTAAAGCGTACTCTGGTTGCAGATCAATATGACACTGACTAAATATAGATTTACTTACGAGGTAGACTGAAAGGAGCCATGTTGGACAAATGAGTAAATAATGTCTCTTTTAACAAGTTCATAATTATGTATTTATTACATGAGCTATTCCACAATAGCTCCAGGGAACTGTTACAGACTCTGCCTAATAATGCTTATGCTAACAACCAAACCATATTCCAGGGCAGCCATCAGACTGATCATAAAGCACTTGAAGGAAACAAACCAAAATGAGTCATATTATTGCTTTTTCTTCCTTCTTGAGAAGGAAGAAGAAAACAAATGAGATTAAGAAAACACTGTCTGCAGAGACCAGGGAAACCTAAAGAAATTCATTTATCTTGGGGTATTTATCTTGGGGTACTCATGATGTATCAACTTCTATCCTAATACGTAACCCAACAATAATGATATTAAACATGTTAATCTGTATCATAATAACTCTCTGTTCTCTAAATAAGGATCATTTCTCTGAACTTTAATTAACTAACTCATAAAGAACAAAACCTTATGGAAGAGGAGATAAAATATTACACATTGTATATGTTTATATATAATCTATAAATTAAATATATATAACATATATCAATTGAAATATCATCTAAATAAAACATTATGCAACCAAAAGTGGCCTCTTAACTGAGAAAAAGCAAGAGGAAAACAGGAAATAAAAAACCTCCTCACTTTGGTCTGCGTCCCACTACCATTAGATGCTTTGTGAATGCTGTTCTTCCCATTTGGAATTCTTTCCCACCTTGAATTTCAATTCATTTTTTAAGATATAAGTCAAATATCATCTCCTTTTGAAAGCTTTCCCTAACTAATCTTGCCAGCCGGTCATTTCTCTTTGTGTTAACTGTAACAAGGGTTAACATTTATTGAGAGCTTACTGATATACTAAATGCTAGCTATGCTTTATCTGATTTAGTTGTCCAACAACCCTATGGGGTAGAGACTTATTATGCCCATTTTAAAGATAAGGAAACTGAGGTTTAAAGAGATGAAGTGACTTAGCTAAAGTGATAATTTGTGAACATTTCTGTTAGAGCTTTTCACAGAAATAATGATAACATTTACTTCATAGCATAGTGGAAGATAGAAATATGTGCATGTTAAGATTTCCTTTCATTTTAATCCCCAAAGTTACTAATTGTTTTAAAATGTACACAGAATTTGTTTCAATGAGGTGTGATGAGACATGCAGACAGGGAAAGGATTGTGATGAAGGAGAAGTTTATACTCACAGATCCCTATCATGCTGGGCCACATGGGGAACCACCAGGGTCATTCAGGAGGCAGAAGGGGTGAGAAGAAAGCACAGAAAAAAGCCTTTAATGTGATTTTTTTGCAGGAAGGAATGGACAAAGCAGGGTACGTATGCTGAGCAAGTTTGAGATTGGACAGTTTGAGTAATTTCAGAGAGCTCCGGCTGTAGGGTGTGTCTCTAGTTGTCTGGTACCTGGCCCTTGGAATGGTTTAGGGCAGGAGGAACGGCCTAGGATGGAAAGGAGGAGGTTGTGGGTATGGGCCCTGAACTGGTCGGTTTGCATATGAAAGACACGTTTACAGGCAAATTGTTTACTATGTTTAGGAAACAGCTAGTCCTGGGAGGGGCGGTCTCTCCAGGATTAGCAAAGCCTCACAATGTCAAAGCATCACAAGATAAAGAAGAGTAAAATCATGATTAATACACTAATTTTACTAAAAAACTAAAGGAGCACTGATGAAGAGGACTGCTTAGACATCCCTATTGAAATTTTGGGCTGGATGATGTGTTTATTTGGGCAGCCCTCTGCCTTGGTGTTGAGTAGCATCTCTGGCCTCTATCTACTTAGATACCAGTAGCACTGCCCTCCCCTCCCCCAAAGAGACAATCAATAATGTCTCCAGGCATTGCCAAATGCCCCCTGCTCCCTGTTGACAACTAGTGTTCCAGATAGCTTATAGTTCAATTTGGTTATGTATTCACATAGCTCCTCTCATTATGGATCCTCAAAGCCTTTTATCATTCATATTTGAAGTAATTTTTAATGGTAGAGAAATGGCCCCATTCATCCTGGTCTCAGAGTGGAAAATGAAGTCACAAAGCACGGACTGCTAAATGACAAATCTAGATGAGGCTTCACAGATGCTGTCTGAAAGAACAATCATGACCCCCTCGAGGAATAGATTAAGAATTGGTCCAGGTGCATCTCTGCCTTGGAAGGCAAGACATAGACTTTCCCAAGCTGCTCTAGTGTGCTTTGGTGAGGAAGAAAGAAAGCAGGCCTGGAAACTTCTCTAGGACTCCTCACCTGTGTAGCCTACTATAGGAAAGCTTACATAACAAATAGGTTCCTCCATTTTCTCGTTTTTCATTTTCTTATACAAGACGGGACATCAAATAAATAGACAAGCTCTAAGTTGACTAGCATCAATACTGGATACAAAAACAAGACAAGGTGTATCGTGGCCACTTGAGATTTGCTATAATAAGATGAGCCAGATGTTCACAAAATGAAAACACGTGCCCGGGGATCTGAAGTGCAACATTCAGTCCCTTGATTTCTCAATACTCCTGTTTGCTGGAATCTGATTAGCAGTGACTGGGAAACTATGCAGGTAAAGTCAGAAAACCAAACGGAAGCTTGAAAGAGAAAACTCAATGCAGATAAGGATCAAAGAGGCACTATTTTTCCAGAGAATAGATGCTTTTGGCCTACAATAAACTGTTTTCATATCGCATTAACCTTGTCTTCATATTATCCATGATCACTAAATATTTCATTCCTTTCATGGAAAAGATCGTTATACCTGACCTAGAGTAGAGGAAATTAAATTTAAAACATGTCAAGGTGGCATTGTCGAAATTTTTATTTACATCACTTTTGGATTCCTAGTTTATTAAGTCATGTTTTGCCTCATAAATTGAGAAAAGTATTTGCTAAGAGAGAAATGTTTGCTAAAGAAATATTTATTTAATATGTGCATTGGGAATATAGTGCTGGACTCGGCAGACCGGGTTCTGTAAGACCTGATGGAGCTTACATTCGAAAAGGGGAGGATAGAAAACTTGAACATAATGTATGCTAGTGACAGAGTTTATAAAACCTTTTCTCCCAACCTGCTGATGTGGTTCAACCAGCAAAGGTAACCAATACCTTTGAATAAAATATCTGAATTTCATATCCACTTGAAAAATAAATTTCAAGCCCAAGGCTTTTATAAGTTCAAATCTATGGGGTGTGTTGTTTCTGTAACTATTATATGTGTTAGTGAAGTTTCACAGGACCCTAAAAGGAGGTAAACTGAACTAATTAGAACAGTGATTGAATAAAAAGTCTTTATTTTTATTACCAGTGATATATGCCCACTTCAAAATGGATTATTTAACTAAGTAGTAGAGAGAGAAATGGCTTATTGATTTATGTATTTTGTTGTCGCACTTTTGTAGGCTTTATTTGCCATACTAAAGCAGTCACACCATAAAGCTCTAAAATTTAGAGGATATATTTATTTCTCATTGTGTGGAATGCAAATAATTCTTAGGGGCTGCCCTGATTCTCTGGAGGATTTGGTACATTTTTATCCACATTTGTTTTTGCTTTTGACTGAATACCTACCCTTTTTGTTTATCAGCTTAAAGTATTTATGTTTTACAGAAAGCTGGAATTTTGTATACAGAAGGATTTGTCTAAGTTTTGCTTTTTTGTTTTCCTGTGTCCTTTTTTATTTGGGATGTGGCTTAAACTCATCCCTTTCTGGAAAGAGCAAAAAAAAAAAAAAAAACCCAAAGCAATTACTGTCTTCAGTACCTTAGTAAATGTAAACTTATTGGATATACGTTCAAAGTTATATGTTCAATTGCGTGATGCAGATAAATGAACAAAGTCATTTTGCTGAGACCTCTGGTGAAAATGGTGGAGTAAATTTATGCTTTAATGCATCCCTTCTCTGGGTCCAAAAAGAGCAGTGACAGAAAAACTATTAAAAAATGGAAAAAAAGTCATAGAGATGAAGTGATATAGAATATGAAAGAGGAGTTATGAGATATGGGTATGGATTAAGGAGCTCCAACATGCATTTGATAGGATTCCCAGAAGAAAAAATGGAGACAATAGCAGAGAAGAAAATTGGAGAGGTAATAGCTGAGAATTTTCCAGAAGTAAAGAAAAACATAAGTTCTGAGATTGAAAGTTTTGTGGTGTTCCATCTCCTGTCCTGAACCAGCCTGTGTAAAAATAATTGAGAATTGAGACGGCAATATTCGAATGCTGTGTTGGAGGGAATGTCAACACAAGGTTTAAAATTAATGGGTACTGTCTTTCAAGTGAAATGCACTGTAATAAATGCGCTACCTTAATATTTATTATGGCAAATCTAAGGACAAGGGAGATTAAATATGACATGTCATTTATTTTTTACAAATTCTGAAAAACAACAGGAAGTCATAATTTGAGATAATGTAATTGTGTGAAGCTTCTCATTGCTTTCCAGAAACAATATAAATGAATTCTTTCAGTGATTCTATTCACCAAAATTGTATATACATCTCCCTTCTGAATTTTCATTATCTTCTTTAATTTTACAGACTAAATAGGATCTAGTAAAATCTGGATCTGTTTAAAAAAATTCCAGTCCTATAAATGTAGGCCCTGTTAATGTATCTTATATTTATAACTGCACACGTTCATTTAATCTATTGCTTTGGGGACATTTGAAATTACAAGAGCTCACAAAGAATGACCTGAGGTCGTCTGGTCAAGGAATCTGGTGATTTTTCTCTAATGTTATCAGCCACGAGGTGCTGAAAAGAGGATTATTTTCCACCTATCATGGAGAGTTCTATCTTGATTTCCCATTAGAATAGAAAAGGACCCACGTTCTTAGAGGCCTTCATCTGGGGCTCTCCCTTTCATCTTCAATGGCCTCCTCCTCTTGCCTACTTCCAGACTCTGCTACTCACACCTTCCTAAACATCATCCACCACTCTAGGGGTGTTCCAGAGCAGCCGCCTCCATCACCTCATTCAGCTTCCCATTTAATGAAGTCTAACATTTCTCCTGTCTCCGTCTTTTCCTTGTCTAAACAACCTGTGCCTCTCCTTGTATCTAAGAGAACTTGCATGTCTTTTTATTTAGCGAAATTAATACATCAATCTGATTTCCTTTAGCTCTTGATATGCCAAAATACATCAAAGATTGTGTGCTAGAAACTGTGGAGAATTTACAAAGAATTTTAACCTAGTACGGCCCTTGTTTTGAAGGAATCTACATTCTAATTGTGGAATTTATCTCAAAAAAACTAGAGCTACATGGTAATATATGTGTCAGAGGAGTCGTGAAACTATTAACTATTTTAGAGCCTATCATTCATTGAATTATCAAGTTTGGTTTTATTTAGTGTTTGTCACGTTGACATCTTAATAATGATTTTATTGACTGGTTGATGCCTATTACAAGCTTTCAAATGCAGTTAAGGAGGTGGTTGGGATATATATTTGGTAACTTTATCATAGTTTATAGCTAAGAATTGAAAAGTGAGAAGGAAGAGGCGATAAACTGTCTTCCCCAAAGGTGCTAAGATATTTTTTGTTGTGTTTCAGCTTCTGGGTAACAACAGTGGCCAGGACTGTGAAGTTACTTCCAACATTCAGTATCCCAGTCTCAGGCAAAAACAGTTCCAGGCAGAGTTGACTTCTGTTTTTCCTTATTGACATTGCCTAGTTCAGCTCTGTCTCTTCCCACAGCGCCAGTGTCAGCATATTCAGGAGGTGATTCATTTCTGTCACCTGCATCATAATCAGCCTCAGCATCCTATCACATAATGCATCACTGTCAGACCCCCTGACTCCTTGATATCTTGGTCCCTGTGAGAGGCCTGGAGATCAAATCACACCTGATAGCTAAACCCGGAGCCAGAACACCCTGCCTGAGGAAGAGAACCATGAGGGGTACATTTCTGTATGCTAACGTTATGCAACCTTCCTGACAGCCCTTGATGTTGCAGTTTTCCAAGGAGCACCTTAATTTATTTGATGTTAATCACTTTGTTAGGTCCTGTAACAGAATCAGTCAATTGTCAAGTGCTGCTGCTTCTTGCGCCACCCACGGTAACTTCTAGCACTCTCTTTCCTGCCATCACTGACGCGCAGCCTTTATTGGGCCCTGGTCACTTCACGTGGACTCCACTTTCCTCCAACATCCCCGTTCCATGTAGTGCAAACTGAATGTGGCTGCCACAATGATTTTGGCATTTGTCATTGACACAATGATTACCTCATAAACCATTTCAACTGAGGTATTCTTCACCCCAAGTCAATACATGTAATCCCCAAAACTTACACAAAGAAGAGTTCTTCAGAATGTTAACACATCTGTCAACTCAATCTATGCATTGAGTTTACTTTTTCCAACCATGCAAACTGTCATGTCCCTACTGAAAGTCTCTCTTTTTTTTCCCGCTATGTTGCCTTAACCTTTCAATTCTCCACCACCACACCTTTACTTGAGTAAAGACACAGCTAAAATTAGACTTCCCTAGTTGAGCTGAATATAAAGAACATAGAGCATCATTCCAAGCATCTCCTCCCAACAGTCTGCCCTATAATATGCAGATTGACCTTGCAGCATATGTTGAAAATGAAGCTACAGGCTCACTGTCAGAAGAGCATGGACTCTGAGCTGCTGATGAATTTGAAGATAATTAATTGTTACATATCCTCACCTGCTCCACATTGGACTCACAATATACAAATACAAGTCATTAGTCTTGGGTTAGAGTTTATCTCATGATCTTAACTTTGGTCCCAGGGCTGAGTTAATGGACTTAGGCACGCAAATGTAATCAGTGATGATGGACTCCTGTGTTATTGTAACTGGAAGGGATTCCAGAAACGATTTATTCCTATCTCTCCATTTTACAGATTAACATACGAAGAACAGAGAGATTAAGGGACTTACTCAAGCCCACCCAGCTTTGTGAGTTTGTGTATTTAAAATATTATTTTAGAAATTCTTTTCCAATGCTTTAGCTTTCCTTGACTTTGGAGTTCCCAAAGAGCAATTCCTGAAGTGTTCAGAGGAAGATTCAGGAAACTTAGAGAACATTCTTAACACAACAGAAACCCTGCCTTCTGGTTTCTACATATGCTCAAGGAGGGCAATTTGGAGAAGAAAAAAGAAAGAAGAAGGGCATATTTATTGAGCATCTATTAGGAGAGGTGCATTCTATCACCCAATAAGAAGTAGCCTTTACTGAGGGCCTGCCAGGTGCCAAGCACTGTTTAGAGTGCCTTGCATATGTAATCCGCCCATTCAATCCTCAAACAGCCCTATGAAGGAAGAACATTTTTACTATCCCTATTTTACAGATAAGAAAATCCTGGCCAAGTCACCCAGCTAACAAGTGGGGCAGCCGGATTCATACCGAGGCACTGTGCCATCTTACCTTCTGGAAATCTCATCATTGTTCTGTGGAATGGATGCTATTGCTCCACATTTACAAATGAGGAAACTGAAGCCCATATGAATTGTGTGACTAAAGCCTGGCAGGTGAAAGCAGAAGGATACGAACGCTAATCTACCTCTTTCCAAACAGGCAACTCCATGATGTATCCACCAAAAGATGATGACTTACGACATTTTAACACTGATCCGGAGGAGCTGAGTCCAAATCAATTTAGCAAGTTAACTAACAGAAAGAGTAGATGCTTCAGCAATATACTTAAGTATTTGACTTTCCCTGCCCCTCTTCCTGTTGTGAAGGGGAGATAAGGCAGGTTTTAGCTGAGATACTAGGTCTGGTTAAGTTCCTCTCGGACAGGGCATAAACCTTCCACCACGGCACTCCTTCCCAGGTGCCTACTGCAGCTTCCAGTACAAAGCCTGCTCAACAGGCATGTGGTGAATGAGATTATAAGGCCAGCCTGGCATGTCACTGCCCCAAACTCTCCACGGTGGGTTGGATCTACTGTTTTGTCTGATTGATGAAAGAAATTTCCTGTTGCTCATTACCTGGAGGAAGTCCTCCGTCTGTTGGTGTTTGTGAATTTTAAGGCAGCTGTGCCATAGGACAAAACGAGAACAAAGATTTAGTCTGAATTCACTCAAGAAATACTGATTCAGTGTGTGAGTCTCAGCTCCGGCAGGGGGTCGAACAAACAGTCACAATATCACCATGGCCTTACACTGAAGATGTGTAACTTGTCAGAGCAGTGAAATCTCCAAAGAAATGTGTGCTAGGGTGATGTTGTTCAGGCAGAAGGCTGGTCAACAGTACACTTCCCTGAAGACATCTTTCAATTACAGATGCATTGCAATTAGAGATGGCAAGAGGTTAGATGCAGTCACCAAGTTAATTTCCTCTGCCAACATGGATACAGCCTGAGATTTTGTTTCACATAAAATACCTTTCAAAATCTACCTAGTAAGATTTCATGTGGGAGGGTCATCTATAACCGTGTCATCCAAAGATTGTTTCCCACCGATATCACCTGAATTTTAACTTATTTCCATGATTTTTTCCCAAGTGACGTCTGTTCTCTAATTTTATTAAATCATCTTCCTACTTTATTTCCCAGATTCAAAGAATGTTATTCCTGGAAGCACCCTAAAAGATCATCTCCCCTAAAGTACTTCTTTATGGAAAGAGAAAGTGAGGCTCAGAGAGGCTAAATTAAAACTTTCACCTGCTTCTCAACCCACTACTTGGACTAGGACCTTACCTGAGCCCCAATGTATTACCTTTTCATTACACTAATGAACCGCATAATGATGTTTCAGTCAACAACGGACTGCACATACGATGGCGGTCCCATAACATTAGCACCGTAAAGCCTAGGCGTGTAGCAGGCTATCCCACCCAGATTTGTGTACCGACACTCTATGATGTGCACATGATGACGAAATCACCTAATGGCGCATTTCTCAGAATGTATCTCCACTGTTAAGCAACACACAACTGCATATGTAACCAGTGTTTGCCATTTTACAGATTGTGAGAGGAAGCTGTTAGACTTTATAATTCTGGTGCCAGAAGAAAAGTATTTAACAGCTGAAATGGCTATAAATGTTCACTGTTTACAGCTATTATATTTTGGTAAGTAGAATTTGATCAGTGCTAGATCTCATGCCATGGAACAATGATTAGGTTTTATAGGGCACAAATAAACTGAAAACATTTTTTCTCCTGTAAAGACATCTGCATAAAAAGTAACGTTCTGAAAACAGGTCAACATTTACAATGCTCAACATCAGATACAAATAGCTGCTCTTGAGGGCGCAGGGTTTTCTTTTACATCAATAAAATTTTACATTTCTTGGTAAAATATTCCACTCAGTGTTTTGATGCTAAATGTGTATTTATCGTGGATGACTGAAGGACATTTGTAGACCAGAAGCAGAAAAGTAATTTGTGAAAACTTGGATACTATGATTTATTCTTGGTCACTGTTATGGAATGAATAGTGTCCTCCACCCCAAATTCCTATGTTGAAGCCCTAACCCCCAAGGGGACTGTATTTGGAAACAGGGCTTTTAGGGAGGTAATTAAAGTTCAGTGAGGCTATAAAGATGGGGCCCTAATCCAATAGGGCTGGTGCCCTTATAAGAAGAGGAGCGCACAGAGGAAAGCCACACAAGGACACAGTGGGAAGGTGACATCTGCAATCCAGGAAGGGAACTCTGAACAGAAACCAAACCCGACGGCACCTTGATCTTGGACTTCCAACCTCCAGAACTGTGAGAAAATAAACTTTTGCTGTTTGAATCACCTAGTTTGTGGTATTTTGTTATGGCAGCCTGAACAGACCAACACTGTTATCAGATGCCCCTCCTTAAATGTAGGAGCCTGATGACACTTGCCAGGGAGGAGAGCATAAGTTAAAATATGGAGAAGACTGATTGAGGTCTGGATGGGTGGAAGATCCAAGCAGTGCTGAGATTTTCCTTCCCCAGCAGAGGGTATCAGAGGTGACAGCATTTCATGGAACTGGCCCCAAATCTTCCTATTCCTTCTTCTCATCCCATCTTTCCTATAATCCCAGTGATGGCATTTCCAATTTCCTTTCTCCTTGTAGGTTCACACTTTTGAGATGCAAAGGGAATGGTATCAAAGTGTTAAAACCCCCAAACTTCCACATCACTGGTTATAAAAGAACACAAGCCAATAATTACTTTTATCCCATCAGCGATGTTGAAATTCCATCATTTATCAGACATACCATCATGCATCTCACTAAATCCACAAGCAAATTAGCATGGGGTAACCAACATTCAGTGTCTCATTTTTTAATAGTTGGTATTTCCTACTTTTCATGTAACTTGGGTTAAAGTTCTAAACATGACACTGAAGTTCCTCTTCAGTCAAATACAAATGTGTTAGCAGCTCTGCGTAGAAATAGGAAATGAACCAAATAAGGGCATATTTAAGAAACATCTGTCAGGGTTATGCCAACTCTTATAATGTCAGGTGGTTTTGATGAGCAGTCTGAAGTCCACTAATCACTTGGGTAAAATTCTTCAGCTTGTTGCAGTTAGTTCCAACTCCAGCAGCAATCTGACTTGACAGGTTTACTGCAGTCTTGGGAGAAGTGGATACCAGTCAGGACACAGCCCTGAAGGCAGAGGTCAGTGTGGAGTGTCTGAAACCACCCAGTATCTTAGAATAAAATTTCCTATTGTAACATTTGGACACACTTCAATAGAAGGTGCTTAAAAATTTTCAGTTTCATGTCCAGAACTTACAGATTGACAAGTTACAGTTGGGAAAAGGTAAAGGTACAATATAACATCTTTATATAGAATGCACTTGGCTTTGTGGTTTTTGAAATGCAGCTGGCTTTGAAAACATAATTGTACAGCCTGTTTTCTGCAGCCAAAATAAAAATTAAAAAAGGAAGTCCTTACTTGGTTAAGAAAAAATCCTCTTATAAAAAATATTCCTGTGCTCCAAGCCCTAATTACCAAAAAAAAAAAAAAAAAAACCTAATTGCAAAAGGTTATTCAAGTTAATTGTGCTATGGAGTATGGCCCTGCTCTCTATCTCTGATATTAACAAAATTTATTTTACCAGTGACAGAGTGTCTCAAAGGCCATCTATCTTTTGTCTACAGAGAATGTTGAGGGATATCTATTTTAATATGTCAGCATCAAAGAGAAATTGTTCTTATAGCCTCGAGATGCTCCCACCACATGGAGCCAACATACTGAGCACGAAGTGGATTTTGGCTTTGGACCATATCCTAGGAAAGCCCACACTTACTTCTGCTGAGTCTTTATTTAACCATGGCTGCTGTGGGCTCCCTTTGCATTTCCAAAGCTGAACCATAGTCGTCCCCCAAATATAGTTCTTTTTGTGAGGACATTGGAATGGACTCTTTGTCATGTTTCTCAGAAGATGTGAGAAACATCTGGAATGAATTCTGGGATGGTGGTTGATTCAGACGACATTAGAGGCTGTGTAGTGGCGGCCGAGTTTTCTCTCCCATATGTCTCATAGCTCTTACTCTCTCTTCCAGCTATTGCACCGAGGTTTTTATTGCATTATCTGATTTACCCTCATGACAGTCCTATAGGGTTACTTCATCACCCCCGTTTTATAAATGAGGAAGCAGAGGATTTGTGAGTTAGGGAACTGTCCTAAGATTAGCAAGAACAATAACGTGGGCCTACACTCATAGCCTGACTCCTATCAAAAGTTGATTGTTTAGATATGGCACAGGATTCCAAAAAATTAATTTCATTAGTGGAAATCACAACTCAAGCTTCTATGTGTTTCAGAACTGCAAGTACCTCTGATGCTTGATACATCCTGGCTGCACGGAATTATTCCTATAATCAAAACTATGACCTTGGAATCTCAAGGCAATTTCTGTGCCCAGCGTGCCCTCTTGCTGGAGTAAGGTGAGGGGGGAGGGAAGTTCAGGGAGGAGGGCTTATTTAAGCTCTAAGTAGGAATGGACTGTGAGGGGATGAGGGGAGGAAGCTGAGGAGAACTGGGGTTTTAACCCCTTTGAAGACTGAAAACTAGGTGCCTTTAACAGGACATGGGGACACCAGCACATACCACTTGCTGTTCAAAAGGGACATAAACGGAAAAGCTGTGAGAGAGAAGAAACTGGAAAGAATAAGGCTTTAGGGGCCACATCTACAGGCCTTGTTTCTAGATACTTTCTACTTCTCATATCCCTTTCCTTAAGTTTTGCCCTTGGTTGGGTGGGTGTGTGGGAGGGTTTATATGCATACAAACACATATATTAGGGTTGCCGGGAAAAAATACAGGACACTCTGTTAAAACTGAATTTCAGATAAATACCAAATACTCTTTTAGTGTAATTATGACCCAGATATTGCATGGTACATACTTATATTGAAAAATTACTCATTTACCTGAAATTCAAGTTTAACTGTGCATCCTGTATTTTTATTTGCTAAATCCAGTTATATATGTACCTATACATACATATATATTTAAATTTATCTATCTACATATACAATTATATAGTACATTCCCTGATCCTAAATGAGATTGGCATCCTATCCTTACGTGCCTCTGTTTATTCTATACTTCCATATGTCAAAGTACTTACACTCGTAATTTCATTTTCAATGTCTATTTTCCCAGCTCGGTAATAAACTCCACAACGACTGTGACCGTACCTGTTACAAACTCAGAACCCAGCACAAAATGTAATTGATGAACTAAGAACATAGAATATATGTTCAAGCCACATCCAGAATTTGGCCAATAGATCAACCTAACTATAAAGAGCAGTTAGGGTCTGCCCAACTGTGGACAAGAGCTTGAGTCAGCAACTGAAACCATTAAAGAGATAAAAGGCCTGAATTTAAAAGCAGGACCAAAATGATGATATCGACTTCAACATTTTCATCTCACTGATTTTGAATAAGCATTTTTAAATGATTTTTTCCCTGGTTACTTGGCTAGCCTTCTGGGTAACAGGTGATTCTGCACACGGGCACTTTTCCTATACTCCAACCAACACCTCGACCCTTCCTGGCATGCCACACGCTTACCAGCTTTGGTTTTTATATTTTGCAGCACACTCGAGAAGTTTCACTTTGTCTCGAGTTCTGTTATTAAGAACGCCATTTAGAAATTTTTATTTTCACCCAAAGCATTCAAACTAGGGGATGAAAGAGAGGCCAGAAATGGAAGCCTCCTCCCACTCCACAACACATTAGTGGCGTTTTAAAATTACAGCCTCACCAGCTTCCTTAAGAAATACTACATTTTTCATCTTTGGTGGCTGTGATTAAGGAACACTCACTTTGCATAGCTCCTGTGGTGACATAGCTCCCTTACAAAGGCCTCCTGTGTGGCTTTTGGGTCATTAGAAACTACACAAACTCTTAGGAAACAGGAGCAGAGCTGCTAACATACCCTTCAAATTATGGTCTCCTTTCTAATTGTGGCAAAGAATAAGGACTGAACTCACGATGGTTTTGGAGTTGAAGAAAATTGGTAAGTGGAAGTATCTATACACACACACACGAAGAGGAGCACAATGTCAGATACAGTTCTCAGAACATTTCTCTGTAGACCTCTCAGTCTAACTCTCCTGATCCCCAAAATTAGGTTTCAATTTCTGAATTCTGCAAATTCTCTGGTTCACCTCACCTAATATCCTAAAGCTTCATATGTTTATAAATACAGGTTTCAGCAACTTGGTGTGTGTGATGGTTAATTTTGTGTGTCAACTTAACTAGGCTGGGGGATGCCCAGATGGCTGGTAAAACGTGTTTCTGGGTGTGTCAATGAGGGTGTTTCTGAAAGAGATTAGCATTTGATTCAGTAGACTGAGTAAATAGATTCACCTTCACCAGAGTAGGCGAGCATCATTCAATCCATAGGAGACCTGACTAGAACAAAGAGATGGAAGAAGGGCAAATTCTGTCTCTCTTCTTGAGCTGGGATGCCTGTCTTCTCCTGCTTTCAAATATCGGAGCTCCTGGATCTCAGGCCTTCGGACTCTGGGACTTAGACCAGTGAGCTCTGGTTCTTAGGCCTTTGACTTTGGACTGAGGTTATAGTATCTTCTCCCATGGTTCTTAGGTCATCGGCCTTAGACTGAATTATATCACGATCTTTCTTGGTTCTCCAGCTTGCAGACAGCAGATCATAGGACTTCTCAACCGCCATGACCACAGGAGCAAATTCCTGTAGTAAATCTCCTCTTATATGTATCTATATATACTCTATTGGTTCTGTTTCTCTGGAGAACCCTGACTAACCCCATGTCCTACACTGAAGCTTTACTTTCTTGACTGTCTCTGCTAAGGATCTGTACACCCAAATAGGGCTTATACTTCAACTTCAGCCTCTGATATGAAAGTGGGGTCCCCAGCAATGGGTAACCCTGAAGGGCACTGTCATGTTCTCTGTGCTGGTGACGAACCCATCATGCCGTCTTGGCTGCCCAGGTCCATGAGGCCATTTTGGCCAGAGCACCATAATGGCTAATGCAGGCTCTTTGTGTGCACATGGACAAACAGGTACAATACCCCAACATATCTCGACATCACAAACATTTATCCTGCTTGTTGTGGAACATAGATCCATATTTTATTGGCATTTTGACTAGTCTTTTGGGGGAAATCTGGCTTATGTGGGAAGAGATTGACTATGTGGTACCCTTTCCTCCAAGCTAGTACTAAATCAGGACCCCAGATGTACCCTTGGCAGTCCATCTTTCCAATGATATATAAAAATGAGGAGCCAAATACTCTGGGCTATTACAGATCCCATGGCACTGTTAGTAAGATCAGAGGTTGTACTCTTAACGTGGCAAAATGCCAACTCAGAGAATGCGGTTCTAACTGCTCAAAATCCTTTGGTACTTTATAGATTGTTCTGTCATTTACCTCAAAGATTGACCAGCATGTGGTGGGGGCCGTTTATCTGCTAACACATTTTTTTCCCCAGAGGTGGCTGCATGTCAGCAGTGAATTTAAGCAACCTCTGTGTCAAATATCATAGCATGCTGAAATAAACAAATGCTACATAAAATAGATTATTTGATGACCCAGGGCATTGTCCTGTAAACAAACTCATTTTTTATAAAACCTATTATAAATTTGTGCATTCTAAGGGGTGAAGGTAGGAGCAAAATATGAGGATAGATTTTATTTTTGTACTAATTAGACATCTTCTAATCAAGTTACAAGACTATAGTTTTTCATATTGATCCAACACACAAACTTCTGTTCTGTACATGAGGAAGTTTAGTTCATATAAGCATTGCTTTTTTATTAGTTCCCAAATGCCTTCTATAGCCTCTCTCTTTGTTACCTTCACCAGTTGCCCTTGAAGACTAAGTTCAGCATCTCCAACTCTGAAAAGGAACTTCCCATGGGGTGCTCCCTCGCCCCAGTCATTAATAGAGGAGACAGGAAAGGCTGGGGCTGGGACGATTGGATTTATATAGATGGAAAGATAAGTCTCAATTTCTTCCACCTTGACTCTACTTTTTTTCAGCTTAAGGTGTTTCTTGTTCTCTGCTTTAATCTAAGCTTTATACAAACGATGACATATTGGAAAGGAGGCCATTTCAAAGGCCATCACTTACTCTCCTGATTCATTGCAGCACGGGTCTGCCATTCCAACTCTCTGAAAAGCCTCTTCAGTCCCTATTTAAGTTTCTTGCAGACATTGCCAATGCCTCCCCCTGAAACTGGACACTGGTTCAAGTCCTTTAAAGGCCTGCAATCTCTGAGCGACACTTAGCAAGCCCAAACTCCCGTAAAAGACCAACTAGCTTGTCACAAACTCTCATGAAATACCAAAGAGATTTAAGTTTCACCTCAGCACAAGCAATCCTCATCTAGGTTTTCCAGGATCAATACAATTCTTAAAAAGTGCTCATGTTCATCATTGTGGATTCAATATTATACATATGTATAAATAATAAGACTGCTTTTCGTGTGCCATACCTAAAATCCAGTCTTAATACTTCATAGTTGCATTTTAAGGGAAGCCTTTTTGTTTCTTTGGGAAATAATTCCAAACGCACAGAAAAGTTGCAAAAATGGCACAAAGAATACGTGTATACTCTTTACCCAGAATCATCTATCATTAAGACTTGCATTATTTGCTTTATCATTTCTTTCTCTCTCTCCTTTTTTGTCTCTCTCATCTATATGAGAAACTGTACATACATTAATACTTCATACTAATATATAACTTATATTACTTGAGAATATTTGAGAATATACATGAGTGAGAATGTACACACATTACTACTTACACGCTAATATATATAACTTATACTATTTGAGAATAAGTTGCATGCATTGTGGCCCCTTTACTGCTTAATACTTCAGTGTGTATCTCCTAAGAATAAGGATATCCTCTCACACACCCATAGTGCAGTTATCAACCTTAGTAAATTTAACATTGATATGATACTTCAATCTAACCTACTGTATGTATTCCAATTTTGTCAGCCAATCCACTAATGTCCCTTACAGCATTTTCTCCAATACTGGATCCAATGAAGACTCATGTGTTGTATTTGGTTGTCACGTGTCTTCAGTCTCCTTTACTTAGGAGCAATTCGCTAGCCTTTTGTTTGGTCTTTTTTATGACATTGGCATTTTTGCAAAGAACAGTCCCTTAACTGGATCTTTGAAGGGCTCTAAGAGGGGGTGAGACTGGTGGAGAGAATGGACTTTAAATGGAACCATGTATATGAGTAAGAGTTTAAAGAAAAATTATATGATTGAGGCAGGTGACGGTGTGGTCTATAACCCAGCACATGGCCTGTTCGGCAAGTCGAACCATCTTTAGACTGTTGAATCTTGGCTTTGCATTGTAACTAAGAACTACTCAGCCAGCTTGTTTATTCTTTTTATTATGGCAGACGTTAAAGGGCAGGCATCCTGCCACATGATAACCAAGTAGTGATAGAAGAGAGAGAAAGGTGGGGGGCCGGGGGATGGGGAGTAGAGGAGGTGGGAGGAGACAGTACCCCTCATCAATTAAAATGCACCTTGGGACCATCTGGTGTGCTGGCCATTAGATGATATACCTCAGCAACCTTTGAGGATGCCACTGTGTTTCCAGCTGAAAATATACATGAGATCATCATATGTTGATGTTGTCTTACTAGCAAGTGCACATTCCTCCTACCTCAGCTGACAGGCTAAGGATCCCTATGCTTTTGCGTGAACCTCACGTTTCTCTCTGCCTCTGCATTGTCCACCCCCAAGCCCATTTTGTACAGAGGAGAGAAAGAGACTCTATTGAGCACAATTAAGCCACCCACACGCTGATTTACCAAGCAGAAAACAAAGAATAATGAAGAAAACATCTGCCACCACCTGGAAAATTGACATAAGCAAAGTGTCATGAATTTCTACCAGGGATAATGCCTCTTGATAAAGTAATAGGACAGAGCTTCCGGGTGACGTAAGGTGAAGCCGTAGAAACAAACACTAGGAACCCCCATAACTGCCGGGGTGAAAGGGAATTATATGGATGCTTGTTATTCAGTGGAGAACTGTGGCTCTTTCTCCTTAGAAGTAGAAGAGAAGGAAGCAACTATATGGTCCAAGAGACGGACGATGGATTTGGAGTCACCCACAGGATTGTGACTTTAGGGAAGACTCAGTAGCCTTCCCGAGCTTCACTTCCTTTAGTATTAAGGGGCTTTGATAACAAGTCATAATGAAATGAGCTAAGCATGTAAAATGCTTAGTAGAGGCCCTGACAACACAGTAAGTAGGTGATGCATGCTAGTTTCTATCCTAAAACAGGCTTCCTGGAAGCAGAGCCTGAGACACAGCTTGGACACACATAATCTATGGAGAAGGTACTCCCGGGAGGAGCAGAAGAAGGAAACAGAAGTGGGCAGAGGAAGACGGTTGGCAGGGCTGTGGCCTCGGCTGGAGACTAGTTTTAGCCCTAACCCATGGGGAGCTTTGAAGCTGAGACTTCGTCCATATTAAGATGAGGAGGAAGCCAGACTTTTGAGCCTGTCTCAGTCAGTCATTAGCTGTAGGACGGGAGGGACAAGTACCTCCCCAGATACAGTGGCTCCCAAAAGCATTTCTTTAAAGAAGAGGACAGCTGGGAGCAGCCAATCCTCAGAGCAGCTGGAGGATGGGGGGAAGGTGCACTGGCCTCGCGAAGGGATCTAGTGGGAGACCACAGCATCCACCATGGTTCTCTTTTCCCTTCTCATCTGAATAAGGAAACGTCATAGAAGGCAGTGCTGGATTCTTTGTACTGAAATGCTTTCATTTTTTCTTTTTTAACTTTGGTTGAAAAAAGTGACCACTCACATCACAGAACTCTCTGAGGCATGCTGGACTAATTGATTCCATTGAGACAGCCTTTTATTGTGATAAGACTCCAAAGCAGCCAGTACCAGCCACGAGGAAAGGGTCCAATGCCTGTGGTCAAGCTTCAGGCAATCCCAGTGGTCCTCAGCTGCGTTGTCTCATCCCAGTCTCCGGGAAGAGGTACAGAACCAGGCAAGGACCTGGGCGTTCAAAGTTGCTCTCCTTTACACCGCTCTCCTCTCTGTCACCGCTCTGCTTTCTGGCTCAGCATCATTAGTGCACGGCTGCGACTTACTGCACATTCCCCTTTCTAGGTCAGTGAGTCATGAAGTGAACATCACTTGTAATATTCATCCTTTTCTCTGAGAACTGGCAGGGGGATGGAGAAGGGCAAGAAAGTGGGAGCGGTGGCTGCTGGGAGGGTGGAGAATTAATTTGCATTCATTTCTCACCCTGTTAACTGGTATGTCACTTTTCTACTCACACAGTCTGGGGGCTCCTTTTTAGTGCAGATCTAGCAATTACTTAGCTCTTCAAAGGTAATGTGCCCCATAAGATGGCATAGACACTGGTGAAGACTGGGCCTGGGAACTCACAGATAATATTCATATTCTGTATTACAAGGTATATACAAATAGATGAACCACCTTTTTCTCTGAAAACTATATATCGATCTTATTATGTATATTATAGCATTTTATATATACATACATATATATGTCTATATATGTGCAAAGTTATCTTGTTTTTGCTCTTTCTCCACTGGGCTGTAAACTTCATTAGGGTGGAGGTTTTGGCTATTTTGTTCCTTGTAACCCCAGCACCCAGAAGAATGGATGTTCTAGGTCCCACAGTGGATGCTCAATAAATATTTGTTGCATACATAAATTCATATTACATCAACTCTTAGATTTGAATTGATTTAAAAATCTTCGGCATGATGGATAAGGTGCTTTATTTTTAAAACAAGACTTCTGTAAATAAGAAACTCTATTTTAAAGCAGCACCTTAGTTCAACTTTAGTTCATAAATGCTTTATCTACGCCGAAAATAAAATGAGTTATGTGGCCTCCTACCTTCTGACTCATCATTCTGTTTTCTTTTTCTGAGCTCCACCATAAATTTGAATCTGTAATTCTTGCTTTGATCAATTTGATGTATAAGAAGTGGGGCCAATCAAGCTTGCATGTAGAAGTCCTAAGTTAGAATTCCAATTATGCAGATGATTCACTGCATAAAACATGCCTGCCTCAGTTTCTTATGAGTGTTCATTCTGCCCCAAGCCTTCCTGTGAGGGAAGGTACATATGCTGCCTGAAGCAGAGAGACTAGAAAACTTCCCATACATTCCCTCTTCCTAATTTTCTCCTGAAGTAAAAGGAGATTGACTCCTGGATCTTCCAAGGATGTAATTCCAAGACAGGCTCATTAATGTGACTTTCAAGCTCCAATGTAAACACTAATAATCTGGGGTTTTCCTTTAAACAATCTGCCTATTCAGAATAAGATAGGGTCAAATTGGAAAGAGAAGTGAGGGTTCTTTTGAAGGTTCAATTCTTGTTTCTCATGTGAATAACTCTGATACTTTAGAGACTTAGCTAAACCTGTTCATTTTCTCTTGGGATTCTGGCCTCCTATTTGGTGTATGTAGAGAGTTGTATCTTAATTCTGTAAATTCTATTAGCAAATTGGCCTTCCAAAGCTTGCTCAAAGAGAACAAAGTTCGGTACTAAACATGTTTTACCAAAGACAGAAACCTATAAAAATAGCTCTACATACATCAATATAACTGACTTGACAGATTAACCAACTCTCTCCATTTTTCATTTAAAGTATCTATGAGAATGTCCATGTCACACTCACCACTTGAGGCTAGTAGGCTACTCTCTAATACCCCACCAACATCAATACCAAAGGTTGAGTTTCATGCTTACAAAAAATCAGTTGACCCTAAATCTGCTTATGTCATTTGTAATATAGAGCAACCCATTCAATATCAGTTTAGAAAGAAGGAAAATGAAATACTTTGGAAAGACTTGGTCAAGTAGAGTTGCTGAAAAATATCAGTAATGGTAAGATGATGATACAAGATTCAGAGAAAAAACCTCGAAAGACTCTGTGCTCTTATTGCTTTGCAAGAATCTTTAATTCTTGTTTCACTTTTAAAAAAGCCAAAGCCAGAAATTATAGTCATTGATTTGTTTTCTATGTAAGAAAAATGATGCTGAACTCCAAATGGTAGATTCCTATGTCAACAAAAGGACTTTGACTTCACATTAAAAGATTGCTAATTGAATGTGCAGTGTATTTCTATATAATTACATTTATGAGTGAAACTATGCCTTTCCTCTTGCCAATTTTCAGCTGGGAAGGTTTATGTCTACAAGTATTTTAAACAATTTTCCACTTAAACTTTTTTGATAAACTGTTCAACTTCCAATCTTCCAAATAATAAGATAAGAGTTTGCCATAAATTACTAATTACTAAAAGGGTGGCCAATAGTATAGACAATAAGGCATCCTAGAATGTCAGAGATGGAACAACCGTGAGATGACCTAGCCTGATCCAACCATTCTACAGAAGGGAAGTGAAGCTTAGAGACTCTCACGCTAAGTTATGATTAGACCTCCAGTTGGTGAGACAGATGACAGCAGATGTCAGGCTCCTGTTTTCAAATACACTGCTTTTCCCTAAAAAGTATCTGAAAGTAGAGATTTGTTTTTCCTAAAAAGTGTTTTCCCCAAAGATGGAGAACACAACTTACACTGATTTTTTTTTCCCCGTTCAATCATACATTCACTGATTTATGCAAACCTACATATTTTCATTGCCACTTTGTCTTTAGCACTGAGCTCCATGCTGAGGATGCAAAGATGACCAGGGTATGGTTCAAAAACAAGACACTCTCAGTGTGATGGAGAATCTCCTCATAAACTACATCTAAAACCCACATTCTTTAACCCTGTTCCTCCCCTTCCTCCTGATTTGAGTAAATCTAATGACCCCAAATTTCTAACTAAGGGACTAGACACGGCCGATGTGGGCCATGCACATGCTTTGGGCTCTCCAACTTAACATGTTGTAAAAAGCATGTGTGGACCTGCTAGAATGGCTATCATCATCATCGTAATAATAAAACTGGGAAATAAATGTTGGTGAGGATATGGAGAAATTGAAATACTTGTACAGTGCTGGTGTGAATGCAAACTGGTGCAGCCAATGGAAAACAGTTGGTGGTTCCTCGAGAAGTTAAACATTGACTTTCCATATGATCCAGCAATTCTACTCTTCAGTATATGCCTAAAAGAGTTGAAAACAGAGACTCAAACAGGTACCTGTATGACAATGTTCATAGCAGCATTATTCACAATAGCCAAAGGATGGAAACTCAAGTGTACATCAACAGATGGATAGATAAACAATATGGATGCATCCACACAATGGGATATTATTCAGCCACTAAAAGGAATGAAGTTCTGATACATGCTACAACATAGATGCACCTTGAAAACTTTATGCTCAGTGAAGGAAGTCTAACACAAGGGGACAAATATTGTATAATTCGACTTATATGAGGTACCCAGAATAGGCAAATTCATAGAGACAGAAAGTAGAACAAAGATTACCAGGAAGAAAGAGTTATTTAATGGGTACAAAGTTTCCGTTTAGGGTAGCAAGGAATTTTGAAACTAAATAGTGGTGATGGTTGCATCAAAATGTGAATGTCATTAATGCCACTGAATTGTACACTTAACAATGGTTAAAATGGCAAGTTTTATGTTATATATGTTTTGCCACAATAAAAAAGTGCAAATACATGTATGTGAGGACCACCTGTGATCATTTGGGCTTTTAACTGTCTGCTTGCTACTAGTCAGTAGGAATTTTATTCGTATTCTAGACGTCCTTTTCTTCTACTTCAAGGTTTTAGCAGAAAAGAAATCAGGTATTAGTGGTTGGCTACTACTCTCGCTAGAAATCTCAGGATGCATTTTGATCAGTGATTTCTCTTACCACTAGATTCCAAATCAGTTTCTACCTGCCAAGTCCTTGGAGTCCCCTCCCGTTCCCCACAAGCCTCACCATGCACACAGCTTGACGTTGACTCCTTACTTGCAACCCTGCTTGGCTGGTGTACAGCCTCTTCTCTCATCACCCTTCCCACACACTCCTCCTCATGCTGCACCTTCATGCGTCACCCAGGGGTTCTCAGGACACTTCCTGTTCTCTCTTGCCTTGGGATTTCATGCACACTGCTTCCTGGTCCAGGATATCCATCCTCTTTGCATGGCAACTCCTACTGATTCTCGCGATTTCAGCGGAGACCTACCTTGTGGGGCAAACAGGCGCTCACAATTGCTCTATTACACTTGACATGCCCCTCTTTTTGCAGGCCATTCACATATTCACACAGAGCAGTGGTTAGGAACTCAGGGACTCCATCAGATCCTAGATGTGCTCAGTCAAATTACCTGATTTTTCTGTGTTTCAACATCTTTACAGATAAAATGGGAACAACAATACTCATCCATAATAGGGTTGTGGTAAAGATTATACATGTTAACATATAGAATATCTATATATCATATATATATTGAGCACAGTGAACAAATTAATAAAAATATTATTATTTTACACCAGTCCTTATCTCTATATAACAAATGCTATTTACTTATCTTTATGCTGTCCTGTACTGTAAGAGTCTCACATATACCTGATATAAAGAAATGCTAAATGAACGACTATATTCTTTATTAATTATATTTTTCAAACATAAGGCATATTTGTGATATGCCTCCTAAGACCAATGTACTTCTCTGGATGTTGGATACTGGAGGAGCTACAAAGACTTAGTAGATAAAATTTTTCTATTTCAAAGAGCTGTCATTGTAAAGAAAGATGCACATTTAAATATAAAATTATTTTAAATAAATTTCAAAATGACCAATGAGAAATGGCAAACTAAAAACATAAGATAAAATAAGACAATAAAGATGAAAAGCATGGGATTTTACACTTCACTTTTATGATTTTTACTTCAGAAAATTCTGGTAATAGTTATTATTGATAAAAAAATCTTAATGGGCAAAATAATAAAGCACAAGCAAAGCCTCGTTCCTATCCAAAGGCCTTGGAACCAAGAAACCAATCACAATTTTCACTCACCTTCCCCTTTCAGAAAACATCAGGGTGTAATTTGCTACAGTTTTAAAACAGAAACACAAATAAAATGTCCTTTTTATAGAGGCATGCATATTCAGCTCCACACCTAGCAAAACTCAGGCAGGAGGTGCAGATGCCCGCAGCCACAGCTAGAGCCCCACACCTGGAGCCACTGACCTCTATCACCCCTGGGACAACAGGTAGGCTCTCAGACCATCCCAACTCACTAAGCATCAGAGTAGCCTGTCTTCGAATCAGCCTCTGACTTTGTAACCCGATTCCAGCTTCATGATCTTTTGCCTTTCTTCTGACACCAAGTCCCTCTATTGTATCCCAGTTTCAGGGACGGGAACCTGCCAGGTTTCTCTGGGTCTGACTACCTTCCTTGTCATCACATCGCCAAAGCACATACCTTGCCAGTTGCCTGTTGGGGAGAAGGCACTGACTACCAGGTCTCCATTGCCTGGCTCAGTGATCTCGCAGCTTGCACTTGTTCTCCTGAAGCCACTTCCCAGCTGCATGACTGGGAGTAAGCTGGCCAACCTCTCTGAGCCTCAATTTCCACGTCAGAAAAAGGAGGATAATCTTACTTAGTCCTCACAGCTGCTGTACAGATTAAATGGACCAACGCATGTAAAGAACCTGCCATGGATTTAGCAGGTGCTCAGTAAGCGATAGCTAGTGGTAGCTAGTTTTCCTTCCCAACCGTGTCAAAAATGTGGCAGATGCACTCGAACAATTGTCTCTCTTTTATGAGGTATCCTAAATTATAACAAACTAATTTATAAATGACTCTGCAATTAAAGTTACAAAAGCCAGGTGGCACAGTGCAAAGATTGTATGGTCTGGGAGTTCAGAGACAGATGTGTTTTGTTCCTGGAGTCACCAGTAAATATCTTTGTGACTTTGATCAAGTCAATTAATCTCTCGGGACCTCACTGTCTTCATCTGTATACAATAGATTAAGTTAGATAATGTTTCAAGTCCCTCCTAGCTCTAAATTTTTAGTTCTTTATGAAAAATAAATAAAGTCTTCATATAGTAGCAAATATTACCCTCAACTAGACCCCAATTGAGTTTAATGATTGGGGTTTTAGGTCCCCTCTCCTGCATGCTATCAAGAGCATTGTGGGTACCTGGTATAAGGAGGAAATAGAATAGATGAGTCCAAGGAACGTCTAGTACAATGTATCTCAAAGTGTGGTTTCCAGGTCAGCAGTGTCTACTTCACCTGGGAACTGACTATAAATGCCAAATCTCAGGTCTTGCTCCAGACTTACCAAAGTAGAAACTCCAGGAAGAGCTCAGCAATCTGTGCTTTCACAAGCCCTACAGGTGATTCTGATGCTCCATAGATTGAGAACCACTGCTTGAATCTATGAAAGCACTGACACACAAACACGTGTGCACGCGTGCTCACAGAAAACCTTTATTTTGAATTGAGAAGATAGAAATATTAGAATAAGGACATATATTCTACCTTACTGACTTGTCCCTACTAATTTCTAGATTTAAAAAAAAATTTTAAAAATCCTCAGAATTGCCTATTGATCAACTTCATTTCCAGTAGATTATCCTATTTTGAAGGAGAAATGTATGCCCAATAGAAAATTAAGAAAATTGCTAAGGACAAATAAACATTGATTGCTAAGGGAGAAGAAGGACACTTATCACATTATCTCTTTTGTGAACTGTCACTCCCTCTGCATGCAACTCACTTCAAACATCTTACATTTTAATACAGTGAGGATGCCTCCAAATAGTGGTTTAATTCATTGATTTTTCTTGCTATTTTCATTATCTACTTAAGCACAAAATGCATTTATTGTGGCTTCAAAGACTACATTCAGTTGATGAAATTGCTGTGTTTGAAGAAGGATATCAAATACAAATGGACACCACTAAACAGCCTCTTTATCAGTGCATGAGAGCATGATGCCAGCATGTGGTAAGGCCTCAAACCAAAGAACATATGTCTTAAGGAACTGGTGCTCACACATAATTTAGCACCAGATGAACCTAGGAACTAATAACTATTTACAACGCTGGTCATGGGATTTTTCTGTGTAAAGCCCTCCAAGGCTCCCCTTATCCCCCAACAATACTCTCTGCCATGAGCCCTCTGAGCCTTATCTCTCACCTCATGACCTATCTGCTCCCTTTTCAGTCTTCATGTGGGAGTGCCATCCTCTAGGCAGCCTATTCTGTCCACATTCCCCTCCGCATGTCCTCCTGCTATATCTTGCACACTAACCGTACCTGTAACACATTATCACACTATTCCGTTTATATGCCTGCCTTCCCTTTTGGGACAATCAGCACTTTGGGATCAGGCATTATTTTTCTTTGAATTCAAATAGCAGCATGATAGGTTCTTGTAAGTATCTGTTGAGTGAAATAATTTCATTTTCTAGTCACATCTTCCTTTTTTCTGCAGGTATTTTACCCCAAAACTAGTGGCCTTGTTAGGAGGTAAAGAAAAGACATAGAAAAAAGAGAATTTCCTGGTGATATTATTCTCCAAGGAAAAAGTTGTAGTCAAAAGCAAAATTTTCCTCCTGTTGCGTTTTTTCAGCTAACTACAGATATAGTAATTTTTAGGGGAAGCCTGTCAAAAAACTTGTGAATAGCAGTTAAATTAATTTTCCATTTATTTTTGACAAATGGTTGTAATTAGAGTTCATATCACTTTTATTGCTCTTTTTTTTAAACCTTTGGAACTCTACCGAAGATTAGTACCTCCTAGGGAAAAACAAGAACTAAGTAAAAAATTAAATAAATAAATCCCACATATATGAACAGTGATGGAGAATCATTGGGGAAAGAACAAAAAAACAACAGAGCAGGCACTTAGGAATCCATGTGAGCGAGGAAGCTGTAAGTTTTTATGCTTCCTACTCAGGACTTGTGTGACCATGGCTAAGCCTTGTATCCTTTTAGATTTCACTTTTCCATCCAGCTTCACCATCTCAAAGTAAATGACACCAAGATATTAGAAGAGATCATGATGATGAAGGAAGGGGAGAGGAAAGAGAGCCTTTGAGGAACATTTCCAGAATGTGGGAGATGGTTTACAGAAAACTGCAGTGTCCTTAGACACCTGAGGAAGGCGTAACTTCAAAAGATGTAAATGACAGAATCTAGGTTGGCTTTAGAATCAACTTTTCTGAGCATAAGAACAAAGACAGGCAGAAGGATGAAGATACTGGAGATGACGTACACATGATCAGGACCAGGCCATTTGTTACTGCCAAAAAAACGCTCCTGTAGAAACAAGGTGATGAGAGCTGGATTCAAAGCCTTCAGACAAGAATCAGATAAATCAAGGCAGCAATTGTACCTTGCAATAGGCTTGGAGAACAAGAAAGGGGGAACTCAGTAGCAACTGGAAGAGATTGAGTTCAGGCCAAGCTTTTTTCAGTTTGAATATTGCTTAGCTGAGATCCAGCTGATGTGCTGTGTGTGTGCACCTCCTAGCAAGGCAGGAGAACTCATTCCATCCAACCATTTAGATTCGTCATCCCATCTGCTCCCACCTCTGCTGGCTGCACATACCAAATGTCAAGCCTGGCTGCAGTGGAACAAGAGAGTGAATATCAATAGTGGGACTCTGAGAACTGCTGTTCAGAGAAGCTGGGGAGGAAACCAAAAATCCATTTTTGTCTTAAAAAAGTGTTGTGAGTGTAGCGGTCTTTTGTTGAAGAGAGCAATTACTTTAAGGATTAACATTTTTATTATGGGAAAAATACATTCTATTAACAGAAATGTGGATAGTTTTAAATAGTCAAATGAAGAAAGAAATCAAAACCCACTGTCCCATGAGTCAAATACAATAATTGGGCATATTTTAGTGTGTTTCCTTTCCGTGTCTTCTGGTATATATAGACATTTTAAAATGTTGTTGAAATCACTGTTTAAGGTTATGTACAATCATTTCCCACGATTTGCATACAATTTATATAGTTACATCACTTCTCATTGAATAAACTTACCATAATTTATGCTACCTCTGTAGTTGAATGATAATGTGAGATATGAGGAAAAGATAAAATATTTAAAGACCACTGAAAGAGAATGATACATGCCTCTGAAAGAATTTCAAACTCATTGAGGAGACCTGGAACAGGGATCTGGAAAGACAGAACGTGGAATTTTCGACTGGTAGAAAATAAAACTATTTTTTAAATTAAGAACAAATATCTATTCAGAGGACGATGACAATGATTAAGATGTTTTTATACTTGGCCATGTGGTGTATTTTATTATGTTATTTCTATCGTTGTTATTATTGCCATTGAAAATTATGTCCTCTTTAAAATTCCTGGGAATTTATATGACTATTTCTGGAGAGTAGATTCAAAGAGCTAAAATTACTATGTTAAAACATACAAATATTATTAACATTTCTGATGGCTTTCCAAAAGCCTTATACTAATGGGTAATCTAAACAACATAAACAACATATGTAATTGTGCCTACTGTATCATAATCAGGCCACCATGCCTGTTATTCATTGAAAAACTCCTTGCTAATTTGATTGGTAACAATTGATATCACTTGTTTTCCCTACACAAGTCAGGTTTAACATTATTTTACTGTTTACTAACTAACTTTAGTTCTTTTCTTGTTAACTATTGGCTCAAAACCATGGAAAATTTGGCTGTTAAAGTGCTCATTTTTTGAAAGTCAATATATAGGAGCTCTTTATAGAACCCATGTGTCATGCCTTTCAAAGTCATATTTGCCACAAACACTCTCCCCGGTGTCTTTATCTTGGTGGTTGATACAGAGAAGTCTTACCTTTTTATGCAGCCATCCCTACTTTATAGTTTAGAACGAAATAATTTGGTCATTTCATTCAGTCACTTTTCTCAAGATGTTTACCCGAACAATTTACATTGTCTTCCTTTACACATTGACATTTTGGAAGCAATTAATCATCATGTCACATGAGTGTCATGAGCAAACATTAGCCATTTAGCTGGCTGAGCTAACTAGGATACAGGATTGATAACTTCTTCCTAAAGGCAAATTTTCTGTATGGGTTTCTAATGCTAAGAATAGGATAAACACAACCTTGCATATAAAAATAACCTAGTCCATTCTCATTTATCCCTCTTTTAAAAAAGAGTTTGAAAACATTTGTCACTGGGAGTTTGGGCTGCTTTGGGTAGCACTTACGGATGCACAGCATCACATGGAGGAGTTCTGCAAAGTTTGAGCTCTTCCACTTTCTTGGTTACTTCTGTTACCGGATTCTGATTACATTAAGTATTCCTTCTTTCACCCCGGAGAAGCATACATCTGCTTCTGCTGACATCTGTTCTCCTTTGTGGGTTCTGAGGAAACATTTATTTCTTTTTTGCTTTTCTTCCTGTTTTAGCAATGTCTGCTTCTCATCTTAATAAATCACTTTTGCTTGGCAATAACTTAATAGAAGGAGAATGCACAGCTAAGGAGGGAATGTGTAGCACAGAATATAGAACTCTGGACAACATTCTTGGCTTGTTGAAGGTGTCTGCTGGGCAGTACAAAACTGGGTTCATAGTGTACTGGCTTCCTTTTTATATGAAGGTTATAAACTACAATATCAGGATCGTTAGTTTTCTACCATGTCTGGTACAGAGGAACAGGAAGAGTGGACGAGTTAGAAAAGGCCCTGCTTTGGGGTTATAGTTCCAAATATGGGCCCTGCTACATTTTTGAGTCCTCTTTACCTTCCTCCCTGAAGATACCATGACATCAGGAGAGGAAGGGAAGCAAAAGGCTTTATGTCACATCCTGACGACAGAACTGATCTTTCTTCTCCACAGTCTCCTGGGCCCCCGAGATTCTGCTCATATATCCTAATTAATTCTATGACCCAGTCAGGGCTGATTCAGCTGAGGAAGTGAAAGGGTCTTATTGAAAAAAAAATCATGATATCAACTGTTCAAAATTGTTTCAAGAATTCACAATACAAGTAAAGGACTTGTATCCAGGATATATAAAGAACTCCTGCAAATCAATAATAAAATGAACAGGCCATTCTTAAAAAATTGGGCAGGAGAATCAAGCAGGCACTTCACAAAAGGGAGCATCCAAATGGGCAACAAACATAAAAAAAGTTGCTCAGTGTCATTGCTTATCAAGGAAAGATGTTAAAACCATAAATAGAGTCCCCCAGACAATCACCAGAAGATTGAAATGAGAAAGACTGACTATACCAAGTACTGGCAAGGACATGGAGCATCTAGAACTCTCATACATCACTAGAGGGAGTATAAATCAGTACAACTACTTTGGAGAGCTGTTTGGCAGTATTTATTAAAGCTAATCATAACATCAAGTGTATGATACAGTGATTCCACTCTGAGATATACATAAAAGAGAAATGAGTGCAAATTTTTACCAAAAGACTAGAAACAATCCAACGTTCATCCATAAGAAAATAGATAAATAAATAGTGGTATATTTAGGCAATGGAACACCATACAGCAGGAATAGCAAATATGGCCCCCAGGCCAAATCCTGGTAAGTAAGCTTTGCTGGAACACGACCACACTCATCACTTACATACTGTCTATGGCAGCTTTTGTGCCACAAAGGCAGAGTGGAGTAGTTGAGACAGAGACCACATTGCCCACAAAGCCTTTTTTTTAAATTACTGATCCTCTAGAGAAAAAGTGTGCCAACCCCTGCTATCAAGCAACAACTAAGAACAGACTACTAGTACAGACAAGAACACAGAGAGAATCTCACAGATATTATTATGTTGAATAAAAGAAACTAAGCACAAAAGAGTACACTCTGTAGAATTCATTTGTATGAAGTTTCAGAACAGGCAAAACTGATGGTGTGAGAACTCCAAATAATAGTCCTATCTGGAGGATCCAATGAGAAGGGTATGAGTGAGCCTTCAGGGGTCCTGGAAATGTTCTGTATCTTGATCTTAGTGGTGGCTACAGGAATGTGTTCATACATAAAAGTTAATCGAGCTGTACACACAAGATGAGTGCACTTTACTTTTTTATAGGTCAATTAAAAAAAAGAATGGAATCATGAATTTGCTGCTTCTTAAATGGGCAGATTGGCTAAAACTCTCCATATGTGGTTGAAAGGTAAAAACCTGTTCTTCTCTGTGACTGTGGGAGAAATTGAAACCTAGAGGTTTTTTATAACATTATATTAGTTTCTGATGTACAACATATGATTTGATATTTGTTTATATTGAATACATATTGCCAAATGATCCCCACCACAAGGCTAGTTAACATCTGTCACCATACATAGCTGCAAAATTTTTTTTTCTTGTGATAACTTTTAAGATTTACTCTCTTAGCAACTTTCAAACATGCAACACAGTATTATTTAACGATAAGCACCATGCTGTACATGAAACCTCAGTTTTTATAAGTGATAATGAGACCGGCCAAATTTACTTCACATCAAATTTATAAGAATATTATAATACATGATGAGATAGCAAGAACTTACGTTAAAAAGCATGTTATCTACAAAAGAACGTCTTTTATTTTTTCTTAAATTTTTCTTTCTTCTTCACTGGTCTTCTGTTTTGCCACACTATTTGTTTTATGCCATTTCTTACTTCTAACAATGTCTTACCAATTTTGTACTTCCTTATTCACCTACATCTGTCTCTTTTTTCCTAGTGTATTTATAGTAAATTGCCTGCATAACCCTTGGGCCTACATTAATTTATCTTTGAATGCTTTTTATTTCCCCTTTGTGTCCTTTAACTCCATTGATTTACCCTATTTGATATTTCTTCATTATTCTAGAATTCGCTTGGCTGCTGTTCAGTGCTCTTATTTTTCCCCCTTTTGGTCCTCCCTGTGTCCTAATTACCAACCTAACTAGGTTATGAGAACTCTTGCACAGAGGGTCCCTAACCTATACATTAGAATCGTATTGTATGGATCACTCAAGCTTAGCCAAAGATCGATTTCTTTTTAGCTCCCTCTTTTACATTGTGCATGATTTAGTAATCTTGCGCCCTGCCTGCAAACCTACAGTAGTACATGATTTATTCATTTCATGTCATTTATTTCCAAAGAACTAAAATCATATGTAACTGGTAGCCTTTTCTATTAGCATAAATGAAAAGCAATGATGATATGAGTGGAATAGGCTATTGCACTAGTTGGTAATCAACATAATGGAAGATTAAGGCTTCTTCTTGTAAAGAATTCCTGAGTACTTTGCATGTATTCCCATTACATTGCTGCAGTAACTGGAAAATTACTAAATGTTTGTTACAGACAGAAGAAGGGGACAACAGAAGTACATGAATTTTCCATGGTTCTCTCAACTTGCCACCAACTTTGCAGATGAGAAACAGAACATTGCATATAAGAAGCAGGACATTTGATTGGCAGCACCAAATTTGTGCTGTTCTATCTTAGTCCAAACAGAAAAGGAACCATTAAAGCAATTGATGTTCTCAGAGGCCTAACTTGAGATGCAGCTCCATCTTGAAATGTGCTAACTCAGCCACTCACTGAAACCTCAACTATTTATATTTCTAGATCTGGAGAATCACTACCCGTCCTTTACATCACCACACCTTGGGATGAAGCAGCTCAGAACATACTTGTGAAGAGCCCTCTTGGGATCGATCATCTGTCTCACAGAATCAAATATTTTAGAGTTTGAAGGAAGCTTTGAAGTCGTTAATCTAACCACCCCACTGATACTTGAATCATCTCCACAACATTCTCACTTACTCCTGAGACCACCAACTCCATCTTTACACATTAACCACAAAAAGTTCTCCTCACTGGTCCCAATTATACCTAAAAGCTACAGTCAATATAGAGCTCTCTAAACATTTGAACGCAGATTGTGTACATCCCTGAGTCTCTTATTTTCTGGGTCAAATGTAGCCTTTTCTTGGTTCATTCAGTATATAGCATAGTTTCAAATCCCCACTCAAACTTGGTTGCTCTCTTTTCCATGAGCTTCACCTGTCTTTCATCCCTTAAAAATATGAAGCCACAAAAACAAACACTCTTCAAACTGTGGATTGACCAGCACAAAAGGAAGTCAAAGTGTCCCTTCTCTCATTTGAAATAATTGACGCAGTCTCAGAATTTGTTTTTCTGGTCAACTTGTCTAATTGTTGGATAACAACAGCTTACTCTCTTTCCAGGACCAAATCCTTCTCAACCACGGCTCAGCATTCATGGGTTCTCCTTATAGATATATCTAAACTGACAGCCCCTATCAGATCGTGGCCCAGGAAAAGTCACTGGTGGTGGCTATCTGCACTTGACTCAACTCAATCCTTTTAGTCTAGATACACCATCTCTCTTGCTTCATTATGATCTCTGTAGGCCTATACATATATTTATATATATCACACTGTTAAGAGGCTTGGAAATACATGCAATTTGGTCATTTTTATGAGTGTACACCAGCTCATTTGTTGAGCCACATAGTCTCTGTTGCAACTACTCAACTCTGCTGTTGAAGCGTGAAAGCAGCCATATACAATATGTAAATGAATAAGCATGGCTTGATTTACAAAAACAAGCAGCAGGCAGACTTTGGCCCATGGGCCACAATTTGCTGATCCGTGCCTTTGAGTATCTGAAAGGATCTTGAGATGATTATTTTCTCATTATCCTCAAACATTTCATGGAAATGGTGTATTATTAAATGTATTTTAGCGATAGAGGAATTGAGTCACAGAGTAACAGAGAATGTGATCTTTGGTGTACTGTTGCTGTAATCTCCCTATTCATCTCTCCACTCAGCAAACGGACTCTGAGATACTCATCTTTATTTGGGAAGAAGATTTCAGTAATAGCACAGTTCTTTCAGTTGTCTTCTGGTGGCTACCTCTGTCATGTAGATTTGATTATAATGATCCCATAAAACTATAATCTAACAGAACCTTTGTGATGGTTACCCTCTGTGCTCGAGGGCAAGCCACTGCTGCTGTGACTGTGTGTGTGTAGTTTGGGAGGGTGTATAAGCAATGGCTCACTGTCTTTCCAAACCATTCACCTAAATGACCCAGCCTCCTAAACACAAAATAAAACAAGAATGCCCATCAGCTCCACACTTTCGTCGCTTAACACAGTCACTGACGGGCTTTGCTCTTGTGTAGAAAATACATTTTCTGTATGGAGCTTCTGCAGCCCTTTGCAGTTTCACGGTTTTTGCTGTTTGGGGTGATGTAGGGGATTCCTTCCTCCCAGACCTCTGTCATTTTAGGATCAAGGAGAGGATCACTGAAGTACATGGATGCACTTTTCATGCTAATCTGTAGTTTTCCGAATACTTTCTGAGCACCTGCTCTGTGCTACACACCGTGAAAGATGTTAGGAAATCAGAAATGATAAACTAGGGCCTCAAGGAGCTCAGGCTGGTAATGACTAAAATGCTCAGAAAGACAAATCTCTCAGTTTTACCTCCTAGCAAACTTCCTTTTGTCAACAACTGAGGAATCCCTTATCATGAATATACTTTGGAATTTTCCATTCTCCCCAGAGTTACCTTCACCTTCCTTAGCATTTTAATCTAGGAAGCATTTGTTCTTTTGAATGTCATGCAGGGTGACAAATTAGTTCTCTTCCTTATACTGGAGCACTTAATAAGCTGTTTCTCTTCTGCACCCTTACTCTCGTCAGGTGTTCTCATAGGGAAAGTGTAACAGCTTTCCTTATTCCCAGAGAGTCTCCTAATGTCTCACTGGAGAATATTCACAAAACAAAGGTAAAAAAAAATGACAAAAGCATAAAATGAAAAGTAGGTCTGAAATCTACGCTACTCTGGCTGTCTGCTGTCTTCAATGGTGTTGTGCATATGGGTGAATTGCTGTAGTGCTGAAAGAAGCAGTCTTATTGATTTATCTGGACAATGAGGAGCAGAACCAGTACTGTAAGGTCCCAATGGTGGAGAATGGCTTTTCTACCGGACCAGTGAGGTTGACAAGTTGTGCGCTTTGGCCTCCTCCAACCCAACCATACTCAAGTGGAAAGAATCAGGGACAATAAAATAACATTCAGATAAATTAAAATGGCACATCCATTTTCACGAGGGAATACACAAACAGAGAGCCAATTTCTTATAAAACAGAGTCTCTTAACACTAAGAACATTCTGCACTTATTTCCTTGAGCTCTGGACATAGAATAGGTAGAGAAAAATGCCACAATTCCAGAGAAAGCCTTTAAGTCCCATTCTTTGCAGCTCTCTACTCTCAGGATCTTTGCTAAATGACCCAAATTAAACATGATGGTTCAAATGTCTGCGCAGGAGAATTGTTACAATCTACCTACGCAAATTCAATGTCCTGAAAACTCTCATGGCCTCACTTCCATTGTCTTTCACATTCACAAACATTTTGGGAGCTCTTAAACTGGCCTTTTCTGCCAGGTTCAAATCAGTATATCCACCTGAAAACATGAAAATCCAGTCAGAATTTGAAGATAGCAAAGAGTTAATGCTTATGGGGAAAAGACAGTGCCCAAAAGGAATTAACTACATTCCCTTTTCAATTTCTCTGTCTTCTGGCTAACTTTCGAAACAGATTTAATCACTCTCTCAGTACCAGTCACAATCAGAAATCTCTCCCCAGTGGCCAGCACACGGCTGCCACTCGGCTCTGAGACTGCTGGGCAGCCAGCAGCCACCTCACAACCCCATCGCTCAGCCTCACCAGCTCAGTCCCTCTGGCATCCTTCAGAGGCTGAGTTACTGGCATGAATAAATTGTGAGAGCCCAAGCTAACACGGTGCCATTTCAAAGGAATTAATGGTGAAAACCATAGAGTATGAGGGTTTGATTTCCATCCAAGGAACAAAGGTTGCTTTTGGGCTACTCTTCCTTGCACTGGAAAGGGAGGCTAGGATGTCGATAACCACTGTGGCTGTTGTTTGTATGTTACCACTTTATAGCTGGGAACCATCCTGTGTTTTCCTTCAGAGCACTCATTATTTTCTGTTTTTTTGGGGGGCAGCAACCTGGTGTTTCCAGAAATTAGCATTTCCTTCTCTTGCCTGCAACATAGGAGTGCCAAAGGAAAGCTCTCTTAATCAACTCTGTGCCACAAAACAACTTCAAGCCGCGACTATGAAAGTTCATCCCCAGAGGTCCTGCCTGCCCAACTTGAAGTCTTCACTTCTCATGCAATTCCCTTCACTCTGAAGCAAACGTGCAATTTTTCATTTTCTCTGGAACTGAGAATGCAGGAAGATGCTCATGCTGGAGTCTCCGGCACCATCAAAGTGGGCTCAGCACATAAGGTTCCTACAACCATGTGATCTAGGTTCAGAGCTCTCTGGGTCTCCAGAGAGTGTAAATCTGACTCAAAGACCAAGACTCTTAGCCCAACCAACTATCTCCCCCAATGGCTTGTTTCTGATGGGAATGTCAGAGTTGGCTTTCTTTCATGCCAACCATTTCTACTTTTGCTTTGTAATAGGTTGCAGAAGAGTCAGTCATGTCTTTATCCTCTTTAAATCTCTTTATATTGGGTTCCACCCATTTTCTTGCTCTGGTGTTAAGTACACATCAGATTCATAATGACTACCCTTTTGATATTCAAGAGGCAAAACCTCTCAGTTCTGGTATTACAAGATTTCAGTATTGTCTTTCTCCACCTCTTGTATCCCTTTCAGGTATTCCAAATAACACGTCTAGCATTTCATCAATGTGCAATTTCAGAGTGACAAGATTTTGGAGGTGCAGAGTATTTTAAAGTATTTCCAGCTCTTTACCTGCTTCTTTCCTACCTGGATCAACCTGTGGTCTCATCCTGCATTCATTTTCGGAGACCGAGGTATTTCATACTTGGAAATTTTATTGCACAAAAATAAGATACGGAAAATTACTGCAACACTATCAAGAGAGGCAGTTAATTTATTGTAAGCTGTTGCTTTTCTTTTAAAAGCCAGATTACAAAAGTTGCCACATATCCTGTAGGAAATATGTTTGCTAAAAGTTAAACTTGGCTAAATCTTCATTGAAGGTGAAAATATAATTTAATCATATAACAATTTAATTAATGTCTGACTTCCCTAGCAGAGACAAGTGGCCAAGGGGCCATATCGGTGTGTCTTTAATTTGCTGCCATATACTAGAAGCCTAGCCCAGGGCTTGGGACATGGGAGATAAGCAATAATTTTTTTTTTGAAAAATAATATTTGTTCATTTTTCCATATTTATTTGACAGTAACCCCCAAACCACTCTGTGTTATGATTTAATAAAGGTGGCTATTTTGTCTTTGAGGAGAATGTGGTGCCATTGGGCTCTGCTTCCTTAGGAGTTCAGGGAGCTTATTTTCCCCATGCATCCCTACTGGGCAAGCTGGTGGAAAGCGGCTGCCGCCTGCCTAAGCCTCTTAGGAAGCTCGTCACATAGATGGAAGTTACTCTGATCCAGCTTCTCTCCCATGCCCAAGGAAGGCAACACTTCGTGACATTAACTTTGCATTCCTTTACCATGTAGAGATGGATAACACTCCAGTCTTCTAGGGCCGACTTACCCACAGCACCCAGATCCCACAGTGCTGCTAGGGACCCAAAGAAGTTTTAAAATGTTAATTTCTTTTAAAATCAAAAGGAAAAAATAAATATCATAATAATGAAAAGATAATGAATCCTATCTGGACTATATTCATCTTTACTCCAATGCAGTTGTAAAATATAATTTTTAGTGTGTGTGTGTGTGTGTGTGTGTATGTTTTTTTAATGGAGGAAGGGGCCCACAAAGGCAAAAGTGCCCAGGGCCCATGAAAGTCATAATATTGCTCTGGTCCAAAAAGATTTACTTATCAATTAGGTCCAGAACATGCTGGGAACTTATCACTACTTGGCAGTAATAAAAAAGGCTATTTGAGGAATACAGTTTTGTTTCAGCTCTGGGCTCCTCTCCTCTGACACTGCCACTCCACCCCCACCCCAGACAGTTTCCCTCAGGCTGTCTTCCCTTTGCTTTAACAACCAGCAAATCTGCGCAGGAGTAGGCTGGTTCAGAGACAGGGAAATGCAGTCTCTTAAGAGAGCAGAGAAAGATGCCCCTCACCAGTGTCTGGCATACAGAAGGGGCACAATATGCATTTATAGAATGCAAGAATGACATTGTCACGCCCTGGAAAGAGGGCAGAGTTTGGAGCCAGAGACCCAGGTGCAAATTTTGGCTTAGCTATTTACTAGCTGAGCTGTGTTGGTGAAATCACTTAACTGCTCTGACTATCCCATGAAAAATAGTGATAATAAGGTCTAACTTGCAAGTTTCTGTGGGGTTTGAAGATAATTTATGTGCAAACAGTATAAAGACTGGATACAAGCACTTTATTTTTTAAAGCTATAATATAGTGAGAAGAAGTAAAAAGTGTTATGGAATAGAGAAGAATTGGCAGTAAAATAAATGGTGCTCAACAAGTGACTGGCATTATTATTAAGTGAAGCCACTCCCTTCCTCAAATTCTCGAACGGCTCTCCTGTTTACAGCACACAGGGTACAGAATATCTCTGCAGTTTAAAAAGCCCTTCAAATCTGACTGATGTCCTTTGTCACCACACTTCTCCCCTCTTCCTCACACCTGCAATTTTATTCTGGCAAGGCAGATTTACTTCCAGTTTTTCAAATCATGCAGGTCTTCTCATACCTCTGTGATTTTGTAGATGCTGTTCCCTCTGTCTGGAACACCCTTCCCTCTCTCCTACATTTATTTCGCTAGAAAATGTCTACGTTTCTTCCTTACACTCTTTTATTCTCAATTCTTCCTTATTCCACATCACTTTTAATTCCTCTCGCTATATTATAGCTTAAAAAATGAAGACATTTTTCAAAAGTGCTTTATTTAGTTCTTATGAATTTAAATGTAGTATTTATAATTTCTCATCGTTTAACGATTAATAAATCACCATTTAAACATATTGAGGTAGAGTGGAAAGATGAGATTTTGCAGAATCTTCTTGCCCATCTTCAGCCAATCATTCAGCTAGAGTAAAATCAGAAATTTCATGGGAGGAGGCCCTAGCTTGTCAATAGTGTTTCTTTCCCTCCCCCCAACACTGCTGTGACTATAAGAGCACAGTTTTCTCCTAAAAGCAACCAGGCAAATTTTTCAAATATCTGCATTCTTTATTTTAAAATATTTTGGGCCATAAATTGTCAGAAATTAAATGAATCAAATTTGGAAAGAGTTCAAACTTCCATAATGTTATCAACCATGCACCATTTTAAATTTGGCTGGCTGATATATAAATGGAAAAAAGAGTATAATTTTACAAAACTCTTGATAAAAAGATGAAATCTAGATTTTATTAAGAAGTACATAGCAATTTCCAAATTTATGATTATTTAATTTATTAATCCATTATGTCCATTCTCATTTTATTCCATTTAGCACTTGAAACTGAGAGATTAACTTTACCAAAATAACTTTGATCATTGTAGATAATTCATAATTAAGTTCTTAAAATTGGTTACAGAATATTAATGCTTTGGACTAAATACATATTTAATGAAAACTTAGAACTAAGTGTTTTTAGTGTCAAATATTTATTATCTGTCCTTTAGATGTCAGCATCCTTTGACACAAGTGTACTACAGCTTAATGCTTCTATGGAGATTAAAATATGTATTATATTAACATGAGTGATGATTTATGTCAGGTTGTACTGTCATCTTCTCTAATAAAAAAGATTAAAAAACAGATGGCTATTGTGTACGGTGGTGGGGGGACTGATTTGAAATTTCTATGTTCAATTTTTAACCAAGAAACCTATTTATAAGCCCTCTCCATATTAAACAATATCCAATCAGTTCTACTGACAGTGAGATAACTTCTAAAAATTAAAAAGGATAAGATACAGGCCTATTATTGAGGAAGTCAGGCTCAGATTGCAACATATATGAGTTTGTAACTACAGTGCTGATTTCTTCCGAAGATAGAAGGCAAAGCTTAGGAAAAAGGATAGGACATTATCAACAGGATACAATATGTTATAAAAGTTATTATGATGTCCTACAAAATGAACATTTTTTGAAAATTCTGAATTTAGAGTCTATTTAAAATGTATTATCCAAAAGGCTATTTGCTATCTTTAGAAGTTTAATGCATTTTAAAGTAATACTCTTGCATTATGAAGTGTGGAATCCCAAAGTTTGGCACGGGAAAACTATAACTAAAGGCTTCTCCATTACCCAGTGCCCCGAGTCAGGCAGGGATCCCATTATTGGCAGGCAGGTGTCACATTTACATCAATTATGCTTGCGTAGGTCATAGGGTGCAAAGTAGCCAAGAATGAATTAGTAGAAGAACTTTAACATGCCCTACCTGCTAAAGCTTATACTTAGGGGTATATGAAATATTTCCTTCCTGAAAGCTCTTCGGTATATATGAATATATTCATATACATAAAATATATATTTGTAAAATTTACTTTGGGGAGGTCAATTATACCCTGTGGAAGAAAAATAAGAATAAAAGATGACTTGATCATGCAAATGGCTATTATCTCCCTGTAACAGAACCCCATTATTCTTATCTCATGTATAACTTTGCTCAAAGAAACTCTTGTTAAGATCCAAATATTTGGGGTTAAGTTTTGTACAGGATAGTGATGCGTGGTAGCTCTGCAGTGCTATAGCATACCTAGCAAGACCAAAAGAGATTCACGGATATAATTTTGAAGAACAGAATGACAATGTTGTTAGTTTATTTAAACTCTAAGTTTTATCTATATTAGAATAGACATTATTAAATGCCAGCATGTGTAAGCAAAAAATTCTAAGTTTCATTATATACCCAGGAATCCATAATGAATTTATTTTTTAAAAAATTCAGTTCTCATTACTTCTCATATTGAGGAATACTGGGCTGTCCATAGACAACAGAGTGAGAGATCACAGGTGTCACGAAATTCTTTTAAGTTATTTTACGCCTGCTATCTTTTCTATCACTGTAGAAGCCACGCAAATTATTATTCCCAAGTAGAGAAGATCTCAGTATGGGAACTGTGGGATTCATTTTCCTCTAATAGCCATTTGCAACCCCTACATTAGATGGGACTTTCATTTAGGTACTTTATGGCTTGTTATACTTTCCCACTGTGGAAAGTCTTAAACACCATACAACAACTATGTCAGTATCTTGCTCACCCTAGACTTTTAAAAAAATTATATAGAAATAACAATATCTATACCTTTTAATTAAAAACTTGTGTGTGACAGTGCAAAATAACTCTTGAGGCCTGAGTTTTCTCATTCAGGAATTGGGATAGTGAGACCTACCTTGCTGGATGCAAAGAAGAAAATCAAGGTGATGAATCTGGAAGTAATTTGCAAACTATTAAGTGCGATCTTGATATTAACTAGCTTATGTGCTTTGCAAATAACAAAGGACTAATAACATTATCTCAGTATATCTATGAAAAGTCCCCATGTGACGGAAGAGCAGGAATTAATGATACAATTTTATAGATAAGAAAAATGAGTTTTCAGAGTTGTCTAAGGCCACATTGCTCGTATGTATTGTAGGTAAATCTCCAACCAGGTGGGCAGTCATCAAACGTCTTGAAAGCATTTGATTTTTCCTTCTTGCTTCTCTGCACTTTATGTGGCACCTCACAGATAAGGCCTAATCCATTTTCTGCAAATTTAAGAGCCGTGATTGCTCCCCACTTGATCTCACACATCAGATCACTCTGCACCATCCTCTGCACACTGCACACTTATTCTCATTTTCATCCAGCCATCTTTACTGAGCCTGATGTCTTAAATTCTGTCTCCAGCTTTCCAGAAAATTAAGATTCTGCAATGCTTCCAAGGCTCAGCTCCAGTTTTACCACGGCCCTGACATTTTTTCCAACAGCATTCTTTAACCACCTAGCCCTTCTCTGACTTTGCAGAGCAGTCAGATTGGTACCACACAATCTAGCGCTTGATTAGATTGCAATTTTTCTAATCCTTCTGTGCACGCAATTCTCATCTTTCTAAACTAGATTATCAAGTCAAAAGTAAGGAATAAAGCTACTTTGTAAAAATATCTCCCACAAATTTTGAACACTGATTGTGGATTAGATTCAATCTAAGGGGTTATTAAAAGAAATTAGTTTTGGTTATGATGATGGTATTTTGGTTATAGTTTTTTAAAAAGTTTGTATTTCCTGGAGAAACATACCCAAGTGTTTAGGGATAAAATGATATAATGTCTAAGATTAGTTTGAAAATAATCCTGCAGGGAGTGGAGGAGGTGGAGGTGGAAGGAAGTTGAGGGGGATAGAGATGAAAAAAGATTGGCTGTATGTACATAATTATTGAAACAGGATAAGAAAATGGGACTTCATTATATTCTGCTTTACCATTTTTGTGTATGGCTGAAAATTCTCATAATAGAAGGCTAATAAAAATCAAAAAGGCTGGCACAAAGGAAAACTGATAGCTCCCATAAATATTGGCACAATATTGGGTGTATAGTAGCCTTAGTGAAGTCATGAATATAGAGTGAAAAGAATATTTTAGCAATTCTAATCACTTTAATTTTTTATTTAGAAGCGAAAGAAAGGTTTTGAAGAATTCTCACCCCAGAAATAAGCTTTCTGGTGAGTTAATTCTTCCCTGAGAGAAGCAAACAGAGGTGAATGAGATTCCTTCTTGCTTCACTCTGGTTTTGTTACCTTCACATGTAACCCTATTTATTGTCCATGTTTGCGCCACGCCATAAAGAAAACTAAGTATGGATGGTTTTTGTACTGGATTTAACTTACTTTAAATGTTAAACTTCATTTTATCCATAAATGAACTACTTCCTGAGCAAATGAAGAGTTACAACATACAGTGCTCAATGTCCAGCTTGTCTAACTAAAAACGCAGAAGAAAAAAGGAGAGAGTAATGGATGTAATAAAATTTTAACCCAACCTCCTAAATTCATTAATTTCTTCATGTGCAAGTAGGTGATTGAAAAGAGAAACTAGAGATGGTAGTCATCTCCTCTCTGTTCCCTTCTTCCCTTACTAACAGTACCCTGGGTTTCTGGGCAGAGCAGCTTGGGGGTGATTGACTCTCCAGGCTCCAGGGGTGGGCTCTGAATGGTGTGGACCAGCCAAAATACACCAGCCCTTGGCCACAGAGCAAGTCACAGGGCTAGGCACAGACCCATTCTGAGACAAAAAGATGTGAGGAAACATTTGCTGAGGGACCCTGGTAAAGCAGCTGATTGATTCTGTAGAAGCAATTTAATAAAACCCTCTCTCTCCTGCTGGACACAAACAAGAAAGCATTCAGCCTCAGTTACCATTGGCAGCCATCTTGCAACCACAAGGATAGCCAGCCTTGGGGGGAAGCCACCTCACAGAAAGCAGAGCAGAGATGGAGTGACACTGGTTCCAGGTGACGTTGCTGAGCCACTGAATTAAACTTCCCTCTAGGCTTACTTTCCCCCTTGACTTCTCTGTTTTGAGATGCAACAAATTTTCTTCATTATTAAAGCTTATTTGAGTTGGATTTTCCAACTTGAAGTGGAGATTGCTCTTGCTGACACACTAGTTTTAAGTTCTGGCTCTTAAACAGGGCTGCTGCTTTCAACGAGGAGCCAGAATCCGTGTGGCTTCTTGTCTGCTTTACGCCTGCATCGCAGTCCATCTCCAGATGGCTGAACTAAGCGATGAATCTGATGACCTCTGATACACAGGTGCCCAGGAAGGTGGATGGCATTTATGGTGAATACCAAACCTTATGAAAAATATACCTAAACATGCCAGTGAAACATGTACACGGCAACAGTATTTCAAAACTCTTAACCATAAACATTGAAGGTGAAAAAAGTTAACTGTGTCTATTAACATCAAAGACATACGCCAATCTACTTCTACCAGTGACTGAAAACACAAAGATCAGAAACAAGCTTAAAGCTAAAAAGACTTTTTAAATGCTCCCCCTTCCAGGAAAGAGCAAACAGCTGAGGAAAAGAGAGACAATGGCTCTCCATGTATCTGCTTTATTTATTAGATTTTTCTCTCTACTCCTTGAATCACGATTCAGAAGAAGGAAAGTATGAGGACCTGGAAGAGTAAGAGAGCTTACAAAATGTGTGGTAGAGATGGAACTTCAGTGTCTAATAAAATGATTCCCTGAGGCAACACTTTAAACAAACATCTTAACTGATCAGCTGCAACTATCATAAACCCAAAGGGCTTGGGGGCAGTTCCTCTGTGAAATAAATCAATACTTTCCGGCATAGAATGAAATATAACTTATCAGAGTACTGTTCACCCTAGAATAGGGAGAACTTAAGTCTGAAAAGTAAAGAATGTCAATTGAGTTTCATGGGAAGATGTCTCTTGTTATAACGATTTGTCAAAATGAAATATTTCTAAACCAACGTTCCAACGTGAAAAAAATTTATGGCAATTTAGTTTTGCTCCTAGGTTAGTTCTAGGTTTGAATCCCATATGTATATAATCTAAATGAAGAAAAGAGAGAGAGGCTAAGTACGAAGAGAATCCAGACCAAGAGGCCTAAAGTAGCTGTGAAGATCTTGCCTAAAAGGGGACAAGCATGTTTTTAATTAGCGAATCAATAAGTTTTTGCTGAAAGCCGACTGCATATCTAACACTTTGCTAGGGATTGAGCTTATCAGGGCTGGTTTCATGGGTATGCAATCTGTCCAGTATTCAGAAATGCCTCACCCTCAGTTTAATGTCCTTTTGTCACCGTATTAAAATTGTTAATGATTGTTGAAAAAGGGGCTCTGCAGTTTCATTTTGATCTGGGCCTCAAAAATTATGTAGCCAGCCCTGGTGCTTATATATGCTTTACTTCCTGTCTATCTGTAACCTGTAGACTATTGGAGGAGATAAGATCATAAGACACATACATAAAAAATAATCAATAGGGACCGGCCCCATGGCGTAGTGGGTAAGTTTGGCACGCTCCGCTTCAGGTGGCCCTGGTTCGCAGGTTTTGATTCTAGGTGAGGACCTGAACCACTCGTCAGCCATGCTGTGGCCATGCTCCACATATAAAGTGGAAGAAGCCTAGCACAGATGTTAGCTCAGGGCTAATCTCCCTCAGCAAAAAAATAGAATAAATAAAATAATTAATAAACAAAATTATTATTGAAACCTATATTGCCTAGATAAACTGTCATAAAGCACTAAAACAGGTGGGACAGTGGATGAGACATAAGAAAGCATACACTAACTTTTTAGTGGAATGATGATAGAACAAGCATAGCAAGTCTTGGAGACATTGGTATGTATGGGCAGGATTTGCTAGAGAAGACTTCTCAGAGGACCTGACACACATTATTACTCACCATTTTTCACTAATACTAGTGACCATTTATTGAGCACTGACCTTGTACCAGACATACAAATATATATCAGCTGAATCATTCTCACACAGTCCTTTTTAACAAGTGAGGAACCTGAGGCTCAGAATGAACGAGGAAGGTGTCCGAAGTCCTGCAGCTAGTAAGGAGTTAGTGTGGAATCCCTGCCCAAATCCATCTGATTCCAAAACCCAGGCTCTTACATTTTATTACTCTGTTATCTCTGCCTAGGTGTGTGTATGTCTGCATGATGTCTTCCGAGATACACATTACAGGTGTGGAAAAAGCATTAGCACATGTCTGCAGGTGGGAGTGAGCAAAGGTTGTAGCGCCCAGCTGGGGAACGTGTAGATGGTACACAGCAGGGTGAAATAATATGACGACAGATGATGGTGAAGATAAGAATGCAAGTAATAGCCTCCATACACTAAGACTTGTAACTATCCTTGCTTCACACATGAGTTGACAGAGATACCCAAGACAGTACCACCAAATGGATGCACCAAGGTGGAAACCAAACCTGTGCGACTACATGTGTGGTCTTGATCAACACCTCCCTTGCCACCCATGGGTTGAGGTGCAAGGGGTAGGTTTTTTTTTTTTTTTGGTGGAGAAGATTGGCCCTGAGTTAACATCTCTTGCCAGTCTTCCTCTTTTTGATCGAGGACGATTGTCCCTGAGCTAACATTTGTGACAGTCTTGCTCTATTTCGTATGTGGGATGCTGCCACAGCATGGCTTGATGAGCAGTGTATAGGTCTGCGCCTGGGAACCAAACCCGCGAACCCCAGGCCGCTGAAGTGGAGCATGCAAACTCAACCACTATGCCACTGGGCTGTGCAAGGGGCCAGGTTTTTGAAAGCTTATGAGAGTCCAGCCCTGATTAAATTCTTGTGGAAGGCAGACTGTGGATTTGGGAACGCAGAATTGAGTTGATAAGAGAGATGTTTAGGGAAGATTAATGTGACCAAAGGGCATGGGATAGGGGAAACTGTCAGGCAAGGAAAGAGGCAGGGAACGGACAAAGCGACATCAATTGATTCAGGGGTAAAGTAATGAAAAACTGGTGATGGGAATGGAAAGAAAAGAGTGAGGATGAAAAACATTTCAGAGAAACGTGTATATCCAGAGATAGTGATGATCTATTAGTGAAATTTTACCCCTCAAGGAGTCTATCCTCACCTCCCTCTATTTTTTCTTCCAGTTCTCCCCAAAATATTATATTTATCCCTCTTCATCCCTTACAATCCTTTTCTCTTTCTCTTTTCCCTCGTTCCTCTTTCTCCTTTGCCTCCTTCTGTCCTTAACCCTGGTTTGATGAAAGTTAGGCTATATTTTGAATGCTTATCCTGGGGAATGTTTTCCTAAATTGCTTTTAAATTAAGCATTTCATTTATGAATTGTGTTCTCTTTAAAGGAGTTAATGGCATGTAAGCTCTCATCTTTTCCTTTGCGAATTAGTCTGTTTTTAAAAAATGTATCATCAAAATACGTACAAGAAAGGGTAATTATTCAACTCAAACTATAATTGTGTCTAATTGATACTCCAGAAATATCCTTCTTAGTAACATCTGAAACAATTTATTAAGATTTTTTGAACATTGATTCGTAGCTAGTATCTCATTTGTAGCAGAGAAAAGGATCTTGATAATTTTGTTATTAAGGAATAAATATTCTATGGAGGCATTCTACATCATTTCTCAAACACTATGAAGCAAACTTTCAAACAGGCGCTGATATCTGGTGCGAAATTGGATTTATTAACCATTAGCAAACTGGCTCGCTGCTTTTAGGCTTCTGGCAGAAAAGCCAGCATTGCCAGGTCTGCAGAGAATGGGGTGTTGGACTTCTTACGATATGGACCCACTGTGTTCTCTGTCTCAGCCCATGGTAGTTCCCGTCTTCCCAGCCTCCTAATATTGTACTCTCAGTAACCCTAGACCCTCCCTTCCTGCTCCCTCCACATTCACTCACTGCCTCCCTCTGCAACTTCTTTCAAACATCTTCTTTATTTCAAGTATCACTAAACCAGTCATAGCTCAGTTATGTCCCACCTGGCTGATATGACACCCACGGCCTAGTATCTTCTTGCCTTCCAGTTTTCATTCCTCCAATTAAGTGTGATCTTCCTAAGTCACAGCACTGGTTAGAAAAGTCTCTTCCTCAAAGTCCCTCAATGGCTCCACCATTGCTAGGGACACTTGGCAAGGTCTCCAAGCTTGCACAATGGGGCTTCAGCTTGATTCCCAGCCTTAGTTGTTTCCAGACTTCCTTGACACCTCCAAGCTTCCACCACTCTCAACTGCCCATCATTGTGACAACATATCCCAGACCTTTTCTTCTCCCATTCTCTGCATCTAGGGTCCCCTTCTATGACTATTTCCACCCTCTACTCTCCATCCTTTAAAGCCCATCTGGGCTTCCACCCCCTCCACGAAGCCTTCTCAGATCCAGCTCCCAGTTGGAGGGGTTCACTTTCTTCTCTGGATTCCCAAAGCAATGATTCATTTTACCTTCCTATGAGCTTATCGCCCTCACTAGACAGCAAATGCCTTGAGGTTTGGAATTATAATTACAGTTTTGTAGACAGCAGCTTATTCAATCCTTTAAGTAGCCTATGAAGAAGAGACAAATTCCCATTTTACAGATGAGGAGGCTAAGGCCAGGAAGGTGAAACAACCTTGCTCAAAGGCACACATCTAGAGAGAGGCAGAACTGAGGTTCCAATCCAGGAGTCTGGCCTCAGGATCTTTTTTTGTTTGTTTAACCCCAATGCTCTTCGGTCATTCTGACCACCTTATATATATGTCTGCCCCGTGGCTACTAGCACAGCTCCTGCACATAGTAGGCAATCAGAATAGGCAGGTTTTTAAAATTGAATTGAATTAAATTGATTTAATTAAGGCCTGGAAAGGATCTCACTAATGTGAGGACATGAAATGTTAACCATAGTCTCTTTCCACAATGCTCTCCTAATTGCTTGGACCCATGGCTATCAATCAGTGATAGGCACCAGAAAAATATGCAGTAGCTAATATGAGAACCATGTATATTTTATGTTCATTTGAAAAGCAACACTTTATCACACCTCTGGGAGCTCTGGGCATTGGTCTGAATATAAATAGGCACACATTGCTTTAGTCAAATTACTTGGCATTGACATGGAGCCTTGTGCTGATCTGTCCTGGAGCAAATAGGATTTGAGCAGCCTGATAAAGTGGAAGACTTTGCAGCAACTGAGAAGATGCCCGAACTCTTGTCCTTGAGGTCTGACCATCAGCACTATCACGTTCTGGGCCTGGGTGTGGCTGGGTAGACACCACAAGACAGTGATTGCTGTTTCTACTCTACAGGGGTACCTGTTGGATCACATATTCAGCATTTGTGGTATCTCTGTCTATATGTATATCTACATCTATAGGCATATCCATATCCATATCCAAATCCGGATCGATATCTCGTTCTCTGACATGCATGATCTTTCTGGAGTATCTTCTCAAAAAGTATCATTGTATTGTGACTCTTGCTCCACTGTGCTGTTCTCTGGCTTCTCAGCAGTCCACAGCAATGTTAGAACTTGTCACATTTCTCCCTATCTTACTTAGGGTTACCCTGTTTCATTTGGCCATAACTGCAAAGCATGTAGTTTGGCATCATCCATTTTTCTGAAATATATCCCATGACAGAAATGTGGAAAAGTCAAAGGTATCTTGATGTTTGACTATCTGGGATTTATTCCCAACTCTGTCACTGCCCATATGGCCTAGGCATACTATTCCATTTCTTTGGGCTTATGAATTATCATCCGTTAAAGGGTGATGCTAACAGGGGCTGGCCCCGTGGCCGAGTGGTTAAGTTCGCGCGCTCCGCTGCAGGCGGCCCAGTGTTTCGTTGGTTCGAATCCTGGGTGCGGACATGACACTGCTCATCAAACCACGCTGAGGTGGCGTCCCACATACCACAACTAGAAGGACCCACAACGAAGAATATACAACTATGTACCAGGGGGGCTTTGGGGAGAAAAAGAAAAAAATAAAATCTTTAAAAAAAAAAAAAAAAAGGGTGAGCTAACACCTGTGGAGATCAAATGAGCTAATGCTAAGTATGTTTTCAATAAATAAAGGTCCCTTCCTTATCTCTTTTCCCTCCACTCCTCTGGGTTCCAGGATCCCTTTGTAGGTGATACTCTCAAACTGCATGTATGGGTTGAGGATGTGGCAGAAGAAAGCCTGGAAAGGGAAGCAGAGGACAGACGGCGAACGTTCATGCTAAGAATTTGGGATTTTATCCTAAAAGTGAAGGGGAGTCCCTGAACAGTTTGAAGCAGAGAAGTGGGGCGTGATCCATCGCCCTTTCATGGTACAGAATGGTTTAGATCAGTTTTCCAGGCCTGACCTGCATTTGTGTCTCGGGGTGGGGAGGGGGATATCTGTTAAAGTCAAATTCACCCCACAGTCTGCACTGAATTAAACACTTTGGGTCTGGAGATCTGCATTGGATAAAGCTTGAATAATATTTTTAGGCTCTGAAGTTTTAGGGTAAGGCAAGGCTGGAGGCAGAGAGAAAGGCACTATTATATATGTGAGAATTAACGGCAGCTTAAATGAAAGTAGTGGAAAGACATAGAGCAATTTGAGATATTTATATGGTAGAATCTACTGTTTGTCATGCTCAACAATATTTAGGAGGTAAGGGAGAGGGAAGCCAGATGGTAACTAGAATTCTGGCTTAGGCCAATTGGGGGATGGTGGGGCCATTAATATGGAGGTGGAGATAAGGAAGAGGAGGTACAGGGCTGTGGGATCAAGAGGGAGTTCAGTTTTAGACATGTTTTGGGGTGACTATGAGGCATCAGTGGAAATTCCCATTAGAAAGGTAGATTTATGGGAGTGGCACTCAGAAGAGAAGCATGAACCACGGATGCAGTGTGGGAATCTTCAGTTGTTGGAAGGCAGGAGTTAGAGGGGAACAGCCTGGAAGCTGGGCTAAAGGACCACTGAAGACCCTGGTGACACCAGCCCTCAAGGATAGTAAGAGGCACAAAGGAGGCTGAGAAGGAGAACCCAGGGATAGAATACTAAGCACTTCTTGGTGTACTTTAAAAAATATCTGCAGAGAGGCCACTGAATTAAATGATGTAGGGTACAGAGAATAAACACCTGAAAAGAATGGGAAAATGATGTGGGTTTTCTTATCGATGTAGTTATGATCTGTAAAACCTCAGAAATAAATCAAAGGCCTCTGCAGAACATGTTAAAAAGCAGAATTTAAGATTCTCTTCTATATTTTTTAGTACCATTTCTCCTGGTGCCCATTTTTCAGGTAGTGAAACTGAGGTGGGGAGGGCCAATGATCTATACAAGGGCCCAAGGGTAAAACGAGCAAAGCTGGGGCTTTAAGGTAGTTTGAGTCCATGGCCCATGGCCTTTCTCTCTATGAAAATACCAAAGCATGCCATTTAAAATTCCCTCACAGACCTACAACTAAAAAAAAAAAAAAAAACCACACAACTATGTACCGGGGGGCTTTGGGGAGAAAAAGGAAAAATAAAATCTTTAAAATTCCATCACAGTCGTGTTAGTGCAGCTGTGCCACAGGGAAACAGAAGGAGCACTGAATGAAGAGCCAGCTCACCAGGCTTTGAGCCGCCATGCAGCCTCTTACTAACTTCCATGATCTTTTATGTTTCAGATCTTTAAGATCTAAACGTTTTGCCATATAAATATAAGGGAAAAAAGGTATAAACATGGGAGAATCTGCAATTTTAAAAGGCATATTTTAATGGTTTGCAGTATTTTAAAATTGACCTTTCTTACTGGCCTACAAACAATTCTATTTAAAATAATCCTGGAGAGCAGATTAGCTGTGAGAAAAAAAATCAAAATTAAAAAAAAATTTTTCCTATAATTAGTTAAATAAAATCTGTACTGTGAGATATTTGCCAAATTGGCACCTTAATATCCAAATTGGCACCTTAATATACATTTATTATCTCATCTGGAGTAAGTATTCCACCTGAACTGAGTCTAGTTTGAATTCTCCAGAGCTCCAGCTCGTGTGTAATTGATACGCAACTGGAGGACAAAATGCTAATATGAACAGCTGAGTTAGTATAAATGAGAACGATTACTATTTTTGTAAAGTCTTACATTTATATAGTACTTTTTAATAAAAGGAGCTTTCTTATATAGTAATTCTATGAGTATTTGTGTCCAACTTAGAGACGTGGAAACTTCCTAGATTAGTGCGTCTCAGATTGAACGCACATAAGAATCCCCTGCGGATCTGGTTAAACTGCTGTTTCTCATTCAGGAAGTCTGGGGCGGGGCCAAGTCTTTGCATTAATCGATCAGGTGTGGGGGTGGGGTGCCAATGCTCCTGGTCTGTGGGCCACACTTTGAGTAGCAAGGATCTGTTCTACATTTCACTCTTGTGCTATTACGTGCTATTCCTCTTCGTCACTATCAGTTTTTAAGAAATAGCATGGCAGTATTTTTCTACTGCATGCCATTTTTAAGTGGTAGATGGGACACAAGCTTTGGATTGATCCCACATCCCCAAGCTACCAGCTGAGTGGTATTGGCAGTCACCCTTCTCCATCCTTTCCCTTTTCCAGAGTTGCTGAGAGGATCAAATAAGTTATAATATGTTCGTGTGCTTTATAAAGAGTTGGTGTTGTTTATCATACTTTCTGTTTATATACATGAGTCCTCCAAATTCGCTGATTCATAATTCACTTATTTTCTGAGACTGAACTTAGCTTTGGTCTTTTCAATATTTGCTCTCCTTGATAATAATGATGATCTTTGTTTTACTAAGCAAAGGATGTTGAACTATTTACAGGGTGAGGGCAGAACTGTGAGGGGAATTTGGCGTCTTTGATGAGCTGTGCTAGAACATTAATGAAGGGGAAATGGAAGCAAACTGCTGGTAGGCGTGTTGCTCAAGTGGCAATATTCATTAAGCTCTACTTTGCCTACCTCATATTTTCCACCAAGAAGATGATTTCTCCTTTCTCTGAACTTCTCTTCCACTTATGGTTACACAACACATATTCATTTGGTATTACATAAGATCTTGTAAAATCGCTTCAAATGTCAATCATTTAAAACTTTTGCTGCTTTTAAAATGTAGCTGTTTAATTGTTAATGTGTTGACAATTTATTTTCACAAATCATATAGATTTCAGAACTCCTAAACGTGGGGCTTGCTCTTACATATGTAAGACATGACTTAAAGCATAGATGTAGATGCTTAGTAATTACTGGTTGCCTTGATCTGACTTTCATTAGAGTTAAAAAAAACTCCAGTTTTAAAATAGCAAGTTTTGGGGGGAGTATAAATTTCCCTAAGGGTGAATTTCTGTTGTTTAATTAGATAATCAGATTGATACCTTAATGAGAATCTCAGCATTGAAGGGGTGGGAGTTTTAATTTCCAAAAGGGAATAGAATTATTTGGGAAAAAAAGTAGACCTGAGGATGTAGCAATACGTCTAAGTGCAAACCACGAAGCAAACAATGTATTGGATGCTTCATATATTTTTTCTCCTTTAACTTCATCAGTAATGCTCTTCCTATTTTATTTACCTTACTTACCTATCATTGGAGTAGATGTCATTTTTTTTAATCATTAAAAATCCAGCTCTAGCGCCATATCTGGCATGTACTAAGCCTTCAAAACTATTTGTTTGATGAATGAGTGAATGACTGTCTATTTACAGGTTGGGAGACTGAGAAGCAGCAAGTTTAAGTGAATTGTCCAAGATGGCCCAGGTAATGATTGACTGGACCGGTCTCAGACCCATGTGTATGTGTCTCCGAATCCAATCCACTTTCTAGTCTTCTACAGTAAGTCAGGGCCTTCAGACATCCAACTAACACTAATCGATCCCTGGGTAAAGAAAAGGAGGCTGGGAAGGGAATAAACTTGATGGACATTGTAATTCTGCCTGAAGCCCAAGGGGTGTTCGAAGTGCTCCTGAAACTCATCAACTCTGCTAGCTCTGAGGCTGCTATAGAGTGCCAGTGCCTGCATTATTAGGATTCATCTGGCAGACTATGAGCCTTGAGTCACCCCAATTCTGAATTCAAAACAAGCCCCTGTAGATTGCTCTGTTCGGTGCTCATCCTCCTCCACTGAATGGAAGAAAAGAGGTCAATAAAAGGAGAAAGAAATAAAAGATAGAAAGAGGGAAAGGGGGATGTCCACAGCAAACAAATTATGTCATACAATTGATCCTATAATATTTTTCTTTTCACTGGACTTTGTGTCACTTACCCTGTACTAGGGGTAACAGGCATTTTTCTTCTTCTTGTGCATATCTATAATGCACATAGAACTATCCAGCCATTATTTTGTGACTTGGGTTGTCTACTGGATGCCCTTTTAAAGGAAGGCTCTGGAAATATCACAGAGGTGTTCTAGTCTGTTTGTCTACATGTGCAACACTGGCTGTGATAAAGGCATCTCTTTGCCTTCATAGGGCTCCCAACTCATCCTAGTAATCTGCAGTCTCCATGATGTGCAGATTTAGTGGCTCCTTCTCTTTCATTTTGGCTTTTGAAACACCAAAAGAAAATACTGTCGAGCCCAAAGAACCATTTATACTTATTGTGTGGCAAAAGCATTCAGGTTCACCAGGGCCCTTCAAACATTAGCTCGTGTAACATCCTGCTCAGTTAATGAGAAGCCATAAGATTAGGAAAACATAACAACAAGATAGCTCTCAATGGGGCATCAAGGGGAACAGATATAAAAGGTCTTAACATTTTCTCTATTGTTCACTTTATAGCAGATCTTTTCCAGTTATGATGAAAATGTAGTTTTCTTAGAGAACAGTGCATCTAATTCTTTCAGTTACTTGATGTATATTTCTGCTGCCTGCCTTCCTTAAATGTCCTCATTTCCTGCTATGTTTTGTTTTCACAAAGATTGTCTAGGTGTAAAAATGTCAGCATTACCATCCGGTAATCTCTGATTCTAACCCTGCCTCTATTTCACTTCATGGAGACGCTCCTTGACTTGCTGTCTGGCTTGTCCATAATCACGTGGCTGGGCAGCTTTGGTTTCTTTATGCTATGAAAAGAGCTATCATAAGAATGTATTTGAAAATGCTTAGAGCTTCCTGGAGAGGGAAGAAACTAGGGGAAAAGTTTGTATTTGGATAATTTACCAGATACCTTTAGAATGTGCAGCAACAGAACACTGGGGTCCCAGTTACATGTTTTACAGATGAGTCTCGTCAAAATTGTCTTCATTCATTCAAAAAACATTTTTTTTTGCATATATCTACTTATCTCTATCTGCTTCATTGGATCCTACTCATTATTTGTGTTTCAACTTAGACATCCTTTCTTCCAGGAAAAAAGTCCCTGATCCACTGTGGTCCCCAAAGGCTGTGGTACTAAGACAAGCAGCTAAACGAGCCTTGTTGGGAATGGGGATGTCAAAGATTGCTTCCTAGAACAAGAGAGAAAAAGGAGAAAAGGAGAAAGGGAGAAAAGAAAAGAGACCAGAGAGGAAAAAATATTCCAAGTGGAGAAGATAAAAGACCCTAAAGGGAGAAAGTCTGTGTATTGCATTCAAGGAACTAAGAGTATGTCCGGGTGGGGGGGGGGGGGGGGGTGAGGTAAGAAATGAAGCTGGAAAGATGAGCAGGAGCCAGAACAAGAAAGGACTTGTAAGACATGCTAAAAAGTTTAGATTTCATAGAGAACTAAAGAGAGCAAGACAGTCAGATATGACACAGCAAATGGTCATGCTGGCTGTACAAGGGAGAGTGGGCTAGAGAGGTGAGGAGAGGCAAGGACATCAGTCAAGAGGATACTGAAATAATGCAGGCAAGAAATGATGGCAGTAAATTAGATAAATGGTAGATGGAATCAAGTGGACCAATTCTAGAGATGCTAAGAGAACACAATTGATCAGAGGTGATTGGCTAGATTTGTGGTATGAAGGAGGAGGGCAACTGAATGATGTGTCCACCTTTAATCCTTTGGCTCTACTTGGAGACTGATGGCATTGTTTTCTGAGATGGGAAGTACCAACGAGGACTAGGTTGGGAGCTACTGAGAAGGGAGTTGAGATTGAGAGTCTGGGATTCCAAACTGCATGTGCTTTCTGATACTCCAACTTCTACCTCTTTTTTGAGAATTACTGGGTACATGGCAGCATGCTGGGTTATGTGACATTTAGAAAGGTGGTTAAGGCACCATTGCAGTCTTGGAATCTCTTTGTGGACTCTGTTGCACTAGAAGTGACTCCCTTCATCTAACTCCTCTGAATGGATGTTCAATGCTATTCAAGGTTTGAACCATGGGACTTCATGCTGTCTTACCAACTTATTCTCTAAAGGCACAACGAGGGTACATGTGAATATAGTCTACTGAGAGGATGCCTTGGACTCATGTTCTATCTTTATGGCCATTAGAACAACTTCTTCTAGTACCAATAATAACCTCTCTTGCAGCTTTTTCTGGGGCAAGCACGCCATCCATCCTGGCAGTGCCAGATGCCTGCTTCACAGATACTGTCTCCATTGGGCCCTCTTGGGGGACTTTAGGCTCCCTTTGTTTATTTGTGTTTTCTTTCATTCATATATCAAAATGTTTGGATTTCCCACACTATGCAGTGGGGGGAGCATGCAAAGATGGCATGAATGATTAAGATACCATCCCTGCTGCCATCAAAAGTTACAATCTACTGTGAGAGATCAGATATGTACAAAACAGACCATGAAAAAGCGAGTGAATTTTGTCAGTTCATCCTTCTAGGATCTGCATGCTGAAGCTGAACAGTGGTACCAGTAACGCAATTTCCGTCTACTCCATAATTTCCGTGTGCTCCACATCTGCTAAGTTTTACTTGCATATCATCTCACTTGATTCTGCAAGAGCCCCAGCTATATTATTGTCTCTATTTTACAGATGAGGTCATTGAGACTCCAAGAGGTTAAACCCCTATTCAATGCCCACATATCGGGGGGTGAACCCAGAACCATCTCCCTCAATGCCTGTTCTCTTAATCTTGCCTCTCTCTTTCCACTGCATCAAACATCATTAGTGCTTGTGCTTTATTTTCTCTTCATGTGAGTGACGCAAAGAACACAGCTTCTGAAGAACTGTTGAGCGAGAGGACCTAAACTAGAGTGTTGAAATAACACTCAATGGCCCCTGGGTTTCAAATGAATATTTTTACCTGATGTTTACATCCTAGAGTAAAAATCTGTTTGTCAGTTAAATTAAGTTGCAGTTGTCTTTGACTTGTAAAATAATGTCTCATATTTCCATTGAATCTATTATCTGAATCAGCTTATTTTATTTCTATAATTCAGTGTAACATGTTCCTTTTTATTTGCTATCCCCAGGACACCCTTGTAAACAAGATGTTTCCTGTAATAGGTTTTCCTGGTAAAAATCATTTAACAAGCAAATATCTCCAATCCATGGTAATATGTGCTGACAGCCTCCTAACCATATTTGAAATGTGAAGGCAGTGTTTCCAAGATGACTCAAGCCAATTGCTTTAATACCTCAATAAAAATAACTGCTATTAGAAGGTTCAATACTGAAGGCACATAATTTCAATCCTGGTTCATAAAATTTAATTTGGATTTATTTCAGGATAATGGTCATTGAGAAAAGTATGTATTGGAATGGTCGGGCACTGGGTAAGGACCACTAATATGCTCTGAGAGATTGCTGGGCTCCAGCGGGGTAGCTGGCAATATATATACACACACCATTAATTATTTGCAGAAAAATTTTCTGTGACATTGGCCTCAAGGTGCTCTGTTCAAATACCCTATTCAGCAGAATCCCTGCCACACAGCACTTGAGTAAAATGACTTTACATCAAATTGGATTCTCTTTGGCTCTGACCACATGACCAGGTTTCATGGGTCCACTTGTGTTTTAATTTATTTTTTGTCTATCATTTACAATATTTTTATAGTAAATGGATACAATTCCAGTGACCTACCAGAATGTTATGAGTAAAAATGTAGAGCATGAAATTATTTCAGAGCAAAGAATTTTGGAGCTGGGATCTCTGAGGTTATCTCATTGACACTTTACAGTTTACAGGTGAGACAATTGAAGTCCTATAATAAATGACTTGCCCAGCGTCCCAGAGTTGGGGTCCAGGGCAGCTTATTTGATTCTGAGTTCTGTGTCAGTTAAGCGAGCCACAATGTTTACACTGACCCAGATGGCATAGGCATTGCCTAACCATGATGACCATAAAAGCTTACCTTCACTGGAAGTTTAGTAAGCACAGTATATGTTTCATCTCACTTAACCATCAAAACAATCCTACAACTTTTACTTTATGAGAAAACTGAGGCTTAGAGCATTGAAATAACTTTCCCAGGGTCATTCAGGTAGTGAGTGGGAGCCTTGGGATTTGGCTATAGAGCCTAACATCCTTTAATGATGATGCTGAGCTGAAATCATTAAGCAAGGTATTGGGAGTACTTGTGTATGGGTCTAACCAAAGTGGTAGCAAAATAGCTGTAAGGTCTTTCTATGTGAAATAATTAAGAAAATAAGCAGAGCCGAGCTGGAGAAGCCAGAATCAGGAGCAGGGGTAGTGAAGGACTTAAGAATAAAATAGCAGGAAAATTATCTTTTACTTGCAAATTGTGTTTATAATCACTTCAATTTTCTAGTTTATTTGAGTCAGGGTCATCTGGCATTGGCCATTTTGTGTTTTAAATTTAGTAGTATCCAAATTTATCAATGTGCACTTTCAAAGCACGCATTGATTTTGGGAAATCTAAGGTAATAACTTAATAACTTGCATTTACGAAATGAAATGAATGTTTGAAGCAGACTTCAAGGACAAATGAAAAACATTATCACTCATTTGCAGTGTTTTATTGCTTTCCTATGTTAATAGTGGAAATATCTACAACCTACTTCTTCCTCTGGCACATGAAAGCATGAATCTTTTTTGCCAAACTGTAATGTTAAAAATAATTATCAACACTCATTTTATCCCCAAATTGTCTAAGTGCTTTTTGACCTGGTTGGTAATATAGCTACCGTATTTCTATGCAACTGCATTTTTGTATCATTTTTAACGTATGACAATTTGTAAGAGACTTTCCATCTACAAAATGTTATATGATCTCTCTTTTTTAATCTCGTGAGACATATCGTCGAGGAGTTGATTTATGAGCCTGCTTGAGTAACCTTGGACATGTCTCTATCTTGCACATTATTGATAAAATGATTCAGCTTTTGCAACCTGAGATTTGAAAAACACTGTCATCTGGAAACCCGAAAAAGATAGTTTTTTGAAAGGTATAATTACTCCAAGGATGAAAAAAGGCAAGCATTTTTCATAAGTTCAATTTTGCTATGGTCTCAAGTTGGTAAAAGGTATTAATAATATTTGTTGAAGGAAAATTATCCTCTCAAGGACCAGAGATAAATGTTTGATTGGTGAGACTGTCCTAGACAGTAAATTACAACTGTGTCTAGAGGAAATCACACAGCTTGTTTTTTCCTTTTATTTTCTGTTTTTAATATACTAGTTGGTGGGTATAAGTCAATTCAAGAAAATATTTATTGCATGTCTACCACGTGCCAGGCACTCTGCTGAGTGTGCGGGTTACCAAAGTGGATAATGTGCAACCTCTACCCTTCAAGGAGCTCACAGAATCAACGAAGACAGCATGTGACCTGATTGCGAGTCACGCTGTGAGCTTCACAAAGCAGAACTAGCAGAACATGCATCCTTGCTTTGTTTATATGGTTTTAAATGAACGGTATTGGCTTGCTGCTCATTTACATTATTTCTTCTGATCCTTTTACAATCATTTAATTTGGCTATCACTAAAATCCTGGCTTTTCAGACTTCTTTAATTGCAGACACTGAAAAGTCCATTCCATTCTTCTATCAGCTGTCAAGTACTTTCTCTCCCCAAACCTCCAGATTGGGTTAGTTGTTTCATTCTCCTTGTTCATTCAGCCCTTGGTTTATATATCTGTCATAGCACATGTTCCCTTCTTTAGAATTGTATCTTTCCTTCTTTATGTGTACCTCCCTTTAATCGATTATCTCCTAGAGAATAGGGCCCAATCAGCTTTAGATTCCTCCATACTTGGGAAAGTCCACAGTTTTATGGAAAGAAGTCATGAGAGTTGGCTGAGTTAATAAATCATCTAGTGTAGAATCAACAGGTTATAATTTCTCACATATACAAATATTACACTCTTCATGCAACCATACGAAAGAGATCTTAGGTAAATCAATTAATCTCTTTGGTCCTTAAATCCCAAACAAATACACTGCAGTAGCTGGCTACATGACTGCTGGTATTCCTATTTACTCTAAGATACGGTTTGGATGCTTTACCATTGGCCTATTTTCCTAACAATGTACTGACTCTAAATTGACAAGCTTCAAAAATTTCAAAACTTTATATGAATATAAAACATAGCGATAGTAACTACGATAATGAGCATCTACTGTGTAGAAGGTGCTTTATAGAGAGAAAGTGCTAGGTAAGCGGCCAAGCTAGGATTCTGCTATATTTTATCCACCTGTCCATCAGACTGTCTATCCTTTGTCCATCCATTGTCCATCCATCCATCCAGTCATTGAATAAATATTTGTTGAGTGTTCACTAGGTGCTAGGCATTATTCTAGGCAGTAAACAAAAAGAAACAAAATCTAGGACCTCCAACGAATTTATTCTCTAGTCAATATTTCAGACTCTATGCTTTTTCTGGTGAACTATATGAAATGCAGAGTTGTTGCTATTAAATTTATTCAATCAAATCTTTGCATCCCCCTCAGTTGGCCTTGGATCTGCTCCTAGGGATTTTGTATTCTATAAATTAAATGTGTAAATTGTTTCTTAAAAAGCAGGTATTCTATTGCTTACACTCTGCTCCATATTTTCATAACTGTGAAAATTCTTCAGTTTTATACTATGTAGTGAGAATATTAACTTCAGTTAGGTGTTATCTTTCTATCTTCAAAGATCACTTCAAGTTAGACTAAATTCAATAGATTTGAAAAGAAAAGAACAATCCACCTATTTTTGGTTGCATGCCGAGAGTGGAGATTTCAGAAAATTTTCTGTAAATTGAGGGCATATCCTTTAGTTAAACTAGTGTTTGCAGAGACATGTGCCTCCCTCTCTCTCTTACACAAACACACCCCCCCCAAAGAATGATGATCTCTTCCTATAGAAGAACTAAGAACTGAACAGATAAGCTTGGGGCTATTAGTCCTGGAAAATGGATGCATGGATGCTCCGATTCTGGTGTGTTTGTGTATGTCTTAAAAGAACCTAAGAGGCAAAGAGTAGAGGCTGAGTGGCATGGATGGAGAGTGGCTGACATAGACCATTCACGGAGGGAAACCCAGACTTCACGTATTTTGGGGTCATAGATTAGAAAAAATACGAACTACTGTTCCCATTCTGTTATTAAAACAATAGGGCCTACATTGCAACCATGATGTTACAGATGCCACCTCGCCTGTTTACAGCTGCTTGTTTGCTGGTGGGAAAACAGACACTGGCGTTTCCTTCCCTTAGCTGAGTGATTCTCAATGTCTTTTTCTTACGTATTTGTAAACAGGGCAATGGCCCTGTTAAAAGAGAGTATGTATACATTTCAATGATAACGCAATCATATTTCCTTCAAGAAATGTCTTCTTCTCCCCATCAGGACAAAATTAAATTTGTAACAACTTTGTTTGACTTGAAACAAAATATGTGCCTATAAATTTATGGCATGTTGTGATCAGATGTGACAATAGTTCATGGCCAGATCCAGAGATACTTTAGGCTGCTTTCGACTGCTACAGCTGTACAGTTATTCTGCAGGGCTGGAATGGGAAATGCACCAATGGCATCTTTCTGCACTTTCTGACTTCAGAATTAAAAGTTAATAATTAGGGTAAGATGTCTGAGAAGCATGTCATGACTATAAAGAGTGACAAGAAACTTAAATCTGAGGTTTGAATATTGTATTAAAAATCTAGATTCCCCAAATTAAATACTTTGTGAAGATAACACTGCCTATATAAACACTACCTATCAAGACCTTAGTATAAGCCTGAATTAAAACTGAAATAAAAGCCATGAAAAATTTTCCTAAGATAAAACTATTTCTCTCTTTGATGGTAATAGAAAGTCCAGTAAAAAGTAATATGGCAAAACTCCCTACAGAGCACTATAAAGAGAAAGAGAAACAATCACACATATTCTTGAAAATGAACAAACTAGAAATTCTATTTAATTCTCTTTTGTTGTTTTCACATATCTTTTTTTACATTAAAAGTTATTGATCAATGATGAAAATGCTCCTCTGATGCACAAGCAAGAGGAACATGTTTAGTACAAACACTGATACTACTTGTAATATATGCAAGAAAGCCGCCAGATTAGGAAAATCTTCTATGGGAATATGAGGGAAAACAAACAAAAAAAGCAGTTGGGAATAAAAACCTTTATAAGCATCTGAATAAAGCCTTTAAACATGTTCATTTTAGGGATAAGGAGGTGCTTATTGACACTGGCAGGCTCAGCCTTGCATGTGATCAGAGGAGGAAGAGGAAGAGGAAAAGGAAGGGGAAAGGAGGAGGAGGAGCTGGGCAAACTGGATGATCTCCATAGAGCTGTGGTCTAGATTTTAAATGGCAGTGTACTCTTTCCTTTATTACATCAGGTAGAAAAATAAGTCATTTCAAAGGTACGCACCCATTTATTGCAAAATACAAAAGAATTCTAATGTTCATTTCCTTTTTGTAATAATTCTGGATTTTTGCTACTGAGGGAGCTGTTAGGCAATTTTTTTGTTCATTATTTAAACTGTGTTGCACTGGTCAAAATTGTAATAAAGATATATTTGCTGTCTGGTGATGTAGTAGAGTAGACAACTGAATTCAACGAGAATTTATTGAGTCCATATTACATATTCTGTGTAGGTGATTTGAAAGATGCGATGAACGCACGTGGTCCCTAGCCTCCAAGCATAACAGTCTTGTTCCAGTCATGACTTGACGTCTGCTCACAGAAATCCATGCAATAGAATATAAGACTATACAATGCAGTGCAGCATAATGTAATATAATAAACGTATGATATAAATATACAGATCTATATAGAGCTAAGTAAACTAAAGCTAAGTAGGAAGCAGAACCAGGAAATGCCGGGTTTACATGTCTCAAAAAAAGTCCACTTCTTCATTTAAATATAAGTTGGTTTAGTTACTTAAAGCAGAATTACTTATGAAAAAATAAAGGAAGGGAGCCAGCCCGGTGGCCGAGCGGTTAAGCTCTCGAGCTCCGCTTCGGCAGCCCAGGGTTTCTCTGGTTCAGATCCTGGGCGCGGACATGGTGCCGCTCATCAAGCCATGCTGAGGCGGCATCCTACATGCCACAACTAGAAGGACCCACAACTAAAAATACACAACTAAGTACTGGGGAGCTTTGGGGAGAAAAAGGAAAAATAAAATCTTTAAAAAAATAAAAATAAATGAAGGGAAAAAATCCTAAAGTATTAACTGTGGCCTTAAATGGATTGTGAAATTATGGATAAATTTTTTCTTCTTTGTATTTTTCTATATTTTCCAAAAGGTTTATGAAAGCATATACCATTTTTACAGTGAGGAAAAGATGCATGTATCTGTATGCTGATAATACACAGACTTCCCTATTAAAATAAAAAAGACCCACAAATCATGCCACCTATTTTGATGTATCACTTTAAGACTTTACTCTGAACTTTTGGATTTTCTCTTTTTTCACTATACATGGCCAAGGGGAAAATCATAGGTTTAATATATTCTTTTAAAATCATCACTGATCAAATATGTGTCTGTATTCTTTCCAACCTATCTTCACATGGTTTAGGGGCAGATTCTAAATTCCTGCCAGAGGTGACCATAAAATAACGACAACAACACAACAATAAAAGTGCTTTCTAGAACACTCAAAGAATGTTAAATTATACTAACAGAAAGATAGTGCAGTCAATAGGATATCCAAGAGGATTTCAGGAAGACGGTCAGAGGATGCAGAATTATATTTAGGAAAAAATATAAGCTTCCTTCAAAGTGGTAAAACCAACAGAGGGAACTGAGGAGTTAAATAAACATAATTTCTAATGAGAATTCTCCAACTGCAAGTTAACACCTATACCAAAACGAGCAACGTGCCAAGAAGAGCTTTTGGTTTTTCCCCTTCACTCACCAGGTCTCTTCCTGTGGTTATTAAGTAGATACTCTAATGACTATTGAATCATAGTTAAGAGATCATTGTAGAAAAATCCTGATTCTTTTCTCAGTTTGACACGTTTGATATGGATATGTTAGTTTAACTTATTTCTGCTTTAATTTTTCAATTACTAATTAAATATGCTTAAATCTACCTATTTACATATTTGAAAGTTTTTTTATGTTAGTGGGTTTGTTACTCCCTTTTCCCCTCACAATGTCCAAAGGTGGCAGTAACAGCAGTGAAAGTGGTTGTGATTTATGAAAGCAAAATCTAGAAAAATGAGAGCAGCTCCTGGCAGCCTCAAATCTACTATGCCAAACTGGAGTTTCTCCTAATACCGTCTTCTAGAGGTTTCCGATGACCTGGAAGACAGCAATCTAGAGAGAGGAGAAACCTTTCTGCACAAAATTCTTGAAAGCAGTGCCTTCAGATTTCAGTCCCAGCTCTGCCACCATTCTTTCTTTGAGCTTCAGTTTCCTCCTCTGCCAAATGGGGACATGACAGTTCCTCGTTATTTTTGTGAGGATTGAATGAGCCATGGCTTGTTAATGCTTAGACCAGTGCCTGGCCCATAGTAAATGGGAGATAAATGGTAGCTGTATAATTACTTTTTTTAAATAACAATTTACTCTTGGTTCCAATTCTAAACATATTTTAAACATTGCATGTGCAGCTTTGGTTATCCAGGTCCCCAGGGCCAAACACAAGCTACTTTTAGTGTATTGTGACAGAATTTACATTTAGTAATTCAAATGAAAACTAAATGTGAATTGTAGTAGCATAACATGCTAATGAACAGAGAAACTGTCAATCCTTGCAGTTCTACATCTTGTATTATGTAAATACCACTCAAATGAGTCCTAGTCAAAGGTTTATACTGCATTTGCTACTGATCCTGTCTTTTATTTCCTTCATTTCTTGAAGTTATATACTATAAAGCGCAATAAACTACTAAAATTCAAAGAAAATTTGTTAAAAGGAAAAGAACAATATAAACTTGAATGAGATCATATTTTAAAAAAGAAAAATTTTTTCTGATCATGGTATAATGAATCAAAAATAAAAACTCTGTTTTATATTTTGCTGAGGCTTATGGGAAGGGATCGAATAAAAAATAAACATGGTGGGGTGATTGGATATGGCTGAAGAAACAGGCAGAGGGAGGGATTCAGTTTTTTAGAAAGTTAGAACTCAGTCGGAAGTTGTTCTCTGTCAAAAGCAACAGTGGTCTCATATAATGCTCTCCTCTTCTGCCCAAACCACAATGCAAAAAGAGAAGCCTAGGGAGTCGGCAGAGGCACATTTTTTGCAGAACATAATCAAAGGAGCAAGAACCTCATCATAGACCAGCATTACCCAACTCCATCCAGTAGAAAATGAAAAGAGCAATAGCCAGAGCAAAGAAAAATCTCACCAATGAGAACTAAGCTTGAAGTTGCACTTCTGAGCAACTGCAGGCAGGCAGAGCACTTTAAGACTGCCAGCAGCCTTGATAGGATCCCTTTTGGCGCCACAATAAAGGCAAGTTTGAGATAAGAATCTTCACTAGATCTGTAAGATGCTTGGCAGATGATCGAGAAGCAGGATGATAAAAGGAAAAACAGGGATCCAAAGAGTCTCTACAAGGAGATATTTATTTAGTTTAATCTGGCTGACAGGTCCCCAGTTCCTATGGAGAAGGAACTGGATATTAACACAGGACAAATGCTGTAGTTAGACCCATATGTTGTTTGCAGTTTGTTTCTAAAGTGTTTTGTAGCCTGCCTATGATTTACGTCACAATGTGGATTCAGCCTTGTTCAAGCCAGTCCTTTTGCTGATCCTTCATAATCTGCTCCCAGTCTGCTTCTCCAGGCTCACCTCACTCTTCATCACCCCCTCCAGCCATCCTGAACTATATGCAGTTCCTCAAATGCATCAGGCTTTCTAAGTTTTGGGTGTCCTTATCCTTTTATGATCCAGCTAACTCATACTATATCTTCAAAGGCCAGCTCCAGTGTTGTCTCCTGAAAAACATCTGCCCACCTTGATCTTCTCCTTAGCTATGATCAGGCTTCCCTCCTATCTACTATCTTACTCTGATCACTTTTCTTATCACAGTATATCCTATTTCTCTGGTTTCCTGGCTGTTGCCCTAACTAGACTGAGACCTATTTAAGAGCAAGGGATGTGTCTTATCATTTCTGTAGCACCTGATGCCACACATTGCTGGGCACATTGCTGAGGACTACTAGGTACTCAGTACATGAGAACTGTTTCTGTTCCTGTTGCTCTTGTTGCTGTTGTTTCAGATTGGTTTCTGGATATCCCTGCTTCCAGCACAAGTTCTCTGCTCTTCCGGACTATGAAGCAATGACTCAAACAGGTTTAAATGGGAAAATCTCACAGGGTGAGATCAACGGGCAGAAAAACGGCAGATGAGCTAGATGAGCTTTATTGTCTTTACAAAAGCATTGGCTCCGAACTAACCATATATGAGGCTGATGACAAGCTGTTATGGCTAAGATGATGAAGAAAGTGCTCCAAAGTGTCAGAAAGAAAACACAGCAAGCCATCTTACCCAGGTGAAAAACCATGCCTTTCCTGGAACATGGTAAGAGGTGGCACTTAGGAAGCATTGTAAGTATAAAGACAATTGGAATGATCATAGGAACGGAAGCCCTCTGAGATATGAAGATAAACAAAATCACTTTGGATCAGCAAAATGGAAAAAGGAGAGTAGTGAGGTGGTTATTAAAATCTATACAGACAGGGAAATTATGTACATATTTAGCGAACACTATGCAATTAGGCCTAGAGAATACCTCTTAAATATGGAAAGGAGGATTTTGTTTATTGTTCGTTTTTAAATGGGAAGTGCTTTTCAAAGTGTGATCCAGGGAACAACAGAATCATTACTGGGAAACTTGTTAGAAATGCAATTTCCGGCCCAACTTAAACCTACTAAATTCAAAATTTGATGTGCTTCCTCCACCTTCTTCCTTCAGTCAGTGCTTAAACAAGTCCTCCAGAACCACTGTTTTGCGGTAAAAAGAAAGTCAATTTTTTCGCCTTGTCTCTGCCAGGAAAGTTTTTCTTCCTTTTACTTGCCTGCTCCAGACCTCACTATTTAACTCAGATCATACCCCATCTCCTTCAGTCCCTCACATCTCTATATTCTCATTGCACTTTGCTTGTACTGTAGCAAATGCAGCGCTTGTCCCAAATCCCCTGACTATTCTCCAGCTGTCCCTGCTTGCCAGGGTTTCCCTCTGGGCCCTGTTCTCATCAATAACAGACTCTCTCCACATCCATGCCTCTGGTTTCAATGATCAGCTCTCTGCTGACTTCTAAGTTGATGTCTCTAGCCAAGATCTCTTTCCCCAGAATCATGTCTTCAATTGCTAGATAGCATCTAGATGTCCTACAGATATCTTGAATTCAGCATATCTAAAATCAAATTCCTCTAATTCCCTCAGAATCTCCTTCAACTGCTCTTCTTTTCTGTGATTGCTGCTAGAGTGAATTGAGGTGTTCCCACCTATCAACTCAATTGTTACACCAGAAATTTAGGATTTGTTCCTGACTCTCTCTTTTTAGCCATTCCTTCAATGTTAATCAATCCTTGAGTTTTATTCATGTATCTCCTTAAATTTCTCAACTATCTACTCTTATTATCTTTATCGACCCAATATGGCCATTCTAATTTCTCACGTTGAATCTGTTCATTTCCTCCTATTTTCTCCCTATCTACAAAGTTGGCCTCTTTTTAATGTTTTTTTTGGTCCAGCTAACTCATACTATATCTTCAAAAGCCAGCTCTGGTGTCGTCAATGTGATCATTCTGAAAAATGATCTCATGATGCATTCTTTGTAAAATTCCTTCAATCACTCTCCAATGCATTTGGGATTAAAAAGAACCAATTCCTTAGCACAGCCTTCAAGGTCCTTCATATCCAGTCTGTGCACATCCTTTGATGTGCCTCACCTCTCTCATCCTCTGCTCTCTAGGAACTGCTTGCAGTTCCCCAGAGACTCCATGTTCCAATTCGGGGGTTCACAGTAGTTGGTCCAAGAATAATGCTAGATGTGACAAAGGTCACTGGTAATGTAAAATGGGGAATAAAAATGTTGCTAAGCTTATTCAGGTTAGAGGATTTTCCTTCATTCTAAGATTATTCCCTTTTCTATGGTTTTGGTGTTAAAACATCCTTTCCTTGAAAAAATGATGGTGAGAATAGTTGTTTTTTTTTAAATGGTCTTAATTGGCAATAAAAATATTTGGTGGCTCCATATCCACATCCTAAATAATTTTTGAAATTTGATTTCTCCACAACATTCAAAAGAGCAGGACCAACTGCAGGCTTAGAAGTGCTGTTCTGTCTGGAAACTGCTTAATTTCTGAAGTTGTTTGGCTAACTCATAACTTTTCAGAACTCAACTCAGAAATCAACTCTTTCTGGAGGCCCCAAACTCCTTCCTGGTGCTTCTGCAGCATCCCAGGCCAAGGGTGCCTTGGTGCTCACCACTCTGTGTTGGAAATCAGCTGTTTGTCTGGTTTTCCTGCTATTCTGCAAGCAAGGGCTTCTTTTTCCTACTCTATCTTTTCTTGCTAACTCAGCACCTCATTCGATAAATTCCTATTATAGCAAAAAATGAATGACAGGATTCTGTGTTTGGGCTGGAGTTATTGGTGTAATGGCTGATGCCTTAGCCATGTGAATTGCTTCCTACATTAGAGAGATACCCCCAGTGGGTAGGTGGGCCACACCTTTTCACCTTTCCATTCCCCTGCAGGCTGTAGCACTGATCTCTGTATATTTTGTTCTCTATAAATGCTTACTGAATTAAATTGAAGATAGGGCATAAAGAAAGCACAAAATTTAGACACTGAAAAATTAAGATAACAAAAGCAAGCTACGTGGGGAAAGTCACTTTAGCCAAAAGGCCCTGGACAATTATTTAAAGTAACTAGACTACCTTCAGGGACTCTTTCAAATGCACGTATTTAATCACCTAATGTGTAAGTCAAATCTCAGATATAATTAATTCAATGTGCCTTAACTTTTTTTTTTTTTGGATACTAGCTTTCATTAGATGAGGCTAATCTGTGACATGGCTCCTGGTAGCCCCATAAGAAAAGTTCCATATCTGTGAATGATAAGAAGAAGGAGAAGAAATTTTGTGGGTGTCCCATGATTAGGGCACCTTTGGTTCCAGCTAGATATGTACTATTTCAATGAATCTAAAAGGAAGCTTAGGTCTGTGGCTCCACAATTCTCATGTCAGAGGAAAACACTGTTAGAGTTTAGGGGAGGGAGTTGCCATTTTGAAGGTCACATGTGTTAGTGTCAATGTTTCTGTTAGAAGTGGGTGACAAGGAGAAGAAGTGATTTGAGGCTTTGATGCTGAACTTTAATTGCTAACTAAAGAACCAATTAAATAGATCTCATGTGATTTGGAAGGAGAAAATCACTTTTCTTTAAACTGTAAAAATCAGAGCACTATAAGTGGCTTCAACTTTTATTAAGAAACCTACTGAAGAGGGAAGACAGGAGAAATGGCCCCAAATAGAAACCCAGGAGTCCTCTTAGAGAAATAGAATAATATTTGGAATATAAATTCTCTACAAATACCTTAGAAGAAAATGCAACACTTATGCCTTTGCCAAGATGATGAATATTTTTTTCTCTAAGGGTTATTTAACACTTTCCATAATTTTATTATAAATGGTCCAATAAAATGCAACAATAAGTTATGTGCTATATTAGGAGGACAACTCATTTATGAGTAATGTGGTAATTTGTAAAACTAATGGGCATGTTTATGAGCATAAAGGGCTCTAAAGAATAAATAAAATACTGTAACAGGCAAAACTAAGGTGTTCAGCACAAAGGGGACACATTCTACCAGGAGATCTCAATTTCAAGACAGTTGCCAAACTCTGGAAATGTGGCCTTCTTAGGCTCTACCTGGGTGGAGAGACAGAATAGTACAGTGTAAAGAAAACGATGCTGAACTTGGAGCCGGGGGTCCACTTTTCTCTTCTGGCACTGCCGTTAACTAGCTTTTCCAGGCCTCAGTTTCCCATCTTTGAGATGAAGGGGTCAAAATGCCCAGTCATTAAAAGACTGTATAATGCTTACAGCCTTTAATTAAATTTAGTATTCAGCATTCAAAGGTGAAAATCTGAATTCAGCTATTTCTAATTTGTCACTGCTTTTATGAAAATGAAAATAGAAATCAAAGGTTAGCTTTAGAAATATTAGCTTTTAACTGCATTGTAATGTGTGTTGAACTTTGTGAGCCTATCAGTGGTATACATGTTTACGTTGATTTCGCTGATTTCTACTGAAATGCTGTTTTCAGTTGATGATTAATGTCCTAATAACTTGTTTTCTAGTGTGGCTCCCTGAAAAAAAGTAAAAGGTTGCTTTTGTATATTCATTATGTCTCCCTGTCTCTGGCAGGAGGTGGATCAATTTTGAGGATGAATATCTCACATTCGGTAATGCATACAATGGCTCCATTTATGTCTCCACTCTGGCCTCCTGTCTATGACAGAGGTACTGTTATCAGTAATCCATGAAACGCTTCTTGTTCTTTTAATGAGTTAAACATTCAGCGGAGAGGCAAAACGTGCTGTTTGTGTTCTTTTTAGGTATACCAGATTTACTTTCCCACTCTCTTCCCCTCCAAATCATAATCAGGGAAGGGCTCCCACTTACATGTGAAAACAAAGGGGAGCCCTGGATTGTAAAATCATACCTGGACATTTTCATTTCTAAAGGCTCTTACTGACCTTAGGTTCTGTGCTTTAATTTTCTTTCATAAAAGAGAAACAGAAGTGTTAGGTTCGAGCTGGTATGCTATTCATAGGCGAGGCCTAGGAATTAATACTGATATTAAAGTTAAAATACAGGGCTAAACGCTTTCTACCAATATATCTTGTGGAAGTTGAAATGACACCATTCCCTGTTCTGATTTTTTAGTTTGGCTTTTTATTTTTTAATCGTGAAGCTTTTTAAGTCATGATATTTTGGCTGTGCTTTTTATAATATGCCTTTTCACAGTATAATTTTCAAAGTTAGAATTTTATTTAGGGCCATGTGTTATTAAAGCACTTAGATTTTTTCGGGGGAGGTCACTGGTTAGTATATGTATTATGGGTATATACTTGCTGCTTTACTAATATGGAAATCAAGACAGAGTCATATTCTAATTCTTAGGTTCTTTGGTTTTCTTATTCCCATACCTGACACGCAGTAGGTATTTAATATCTCCTGAATGAATGACTGAGCAAAGGCTGCTCTTCAAGTCCCAGAATGAGAATCAACATTCCATAGGAATCATATGTTGGAAGTTAGGCATCCTTTAAAGTTGACAGTACATTTCACAATGTCCATTAAACGAACATCAAAATCTGATAAAATACTTAAAACATATCTGAAGCTTTGTAATTTTATTTTATTTTATTTGCAGTTATCTTCCAAATTGTCCTGCCTACCATGCTTATTGAATGCTACAACCAACTCTTTAAAATGGTCTGCTTACTTTAGAAAATATATCCATGGATTAAGTCCTGATAAAGTGTTTGCTGGGTATTATGGTTTATTATATTTCAACATCTGACATAGTGACAATGATCTAATCTAAGAAACTAATCAATACCCAGGAGAAAGATTAAATGGACTTTGGGCCATATAAATGCTGCATTAATATGAAGACTTTCATATAAGTCTTCCAGAAATAATACTCTAGACTTCAATGGCTAATTTAGATGAGGGAGTTGGGGGCAACTCTAAGTGCTATGAGAGACCCAGGTGGGGCTGGGGAGAGGATGTTCTGCTGTGACGCAACAGAGCATTTTAGACACGGAAGAGATCTTGGAGTCCCTTCATTTCCTTCATTTTACAAAATGAGTTCCAGGCAGAGAAAATAACCTCTTCTGGGAGCTTCTTCCATGACACCACAGCGTCTTGATCAGACTGGGATACTCAGTGGTGAAGAAGGTCCTAATGACCAGGATTTTCGAGACTTGCACATATTCAAAATAGAGAAGTAAACTTTGATGAAAACATGTCATTCCTTTGGTGCTTTGATTTCAACCCTGCTAAGGTCATCAAATGTGAGAAATGGTTTTGGAGAACTATGACAACACTGATCTTATAGTAAACACATTTACAGGAAGCAAACAAGAAACGCACAGCTAGAATCACCCTTTAGAAGTTATGAGTCCCATCAATTTTGTAGCAGCTTTGCCCCATTGAATCTTCTGTACTGCACACTTTAACACCCCAACTGTAAAACCACCATAGCCTCTTTGTGTCTGGAATTACCTTTCCCCATGAGCGTTTTCCAGATGTTTCATTTAAAAAGGGGGCAGCCAGGGTTCTAAGGTCAGTTGAAGTTACAAGCAGAATCTATTACCTATTTACTAAAGTCTTTGAGAAATCTCTCTCTCTCTGTGTCTTGGACTCATGCTAATCTAAAATATCCTAGACTATTTGACCGTGAAACCCTTTGATTTTCTTTTTTTTGGTAACACTTTTGTTAATCCAATGAACGATTCTTAAAACATTTTCACTTGCTGTAGCTATTCTCATCCTTAGCCTAATCTTTTGAAGAAGGCAAGTAATATCTTATTTTACATCTTTGAGAGATGAAGAGATGGAATCGTAGATGCTCCTAACATGCCCAGGGTCATATAATTATTTTGAGTTGGATTTCAAGGTTTCTGACTCTGACCTTTTTGACTCATAAGCCAATTTAAAAAAATGACGCACCAAGATTACACATTTTTCTTAATGAAGTCATTTATGTAGAGATCGAAGACCATTCCCAAGGCCATCATTTCCCAAATTAATTAACATTTAGACTTGAATAAAACTCTGTACTTGTATCAAAGAGCTGTGTTAACAAAATGCTCCCAGAATATGCCTTATTAAATCTGTCATTTTAAGTTATTTGTATTTTCACCAATGAGTTACTGCTTTCTACGTAAAGTGAAATAACCATCACAGGCAAAGAATAAAAATCTTACTTTATTTTTTGAATTTTCAAAGCCCATTATGAATTGCTAGAGGTAAACTGCACAATAATGGCATAAAAATAAAACAGAGAACCTTTAAAGAGGTTTTCTGCATTCCAGAAAATATATACTTATCACAGATCATAAATGCAGTCTTGGATAATTTTAAACATATGGTAAGTTTCTTCTTAAGTACTTATATTTTAGGAACCTTAATTATGCTCTAAATCTTTTTCTTGTCACAGAATAATTTTGCCTTGAAATTTGTGTACGAGGACTGCTACTTCTTTCCTCATAATATTTATGGAAGTTGGATTGGCTTACAATTTGCAATTCATTAATTCAGAATATAATTCCCCATAACTAAGGAGTTTCTTGTCTAGTTATTCAACTCAATAGTGCTTCATTAAGTTAAACTACGAGCTGCAAAAACAAACAAATTATTTCTCAAGCACTTAACAGTCCATATGTTATGGAAAGAGCCTGTGAAGGTGTTATGCTTACTCATTCCTATGAAGTAATGCTTAGTATTTACTACTGAACTGTCAGAGTAGCTATAAGCTTGTTAAAACTTTTCTCTACTCCCACTAGGTTTCTTAATAAAGCAGAATGACTTCATGATCTTTTCCTCTGAAGAAGAAAAACGCCAGAGGGCCTTGTTTCTTGAGATTCTTTAAGATGAGTTGGCTTGATGTTATTTGCCTCGTATTTATGGCAACTAAACAGAGTTTTCAAAGTGTTTTCTCACTCTGATTTCAAAATTAAATTTTGGAAACCTCAGTCCATTCTCCTCTCCTCTGACAGCCGTGAGGATCTCTTCTACACTCAGCATCCTCTTTAGGCTGGGTTTTCACTTTTGTAAGCACACTAAATATATTTCCTCTTCTAAGACGGTAGTATGGCATTTACGCTTACTTACTCTTATACTTTTCTTTCAGGATTATGATTTATTTTCCATTCCTTCACTGTAGAAAACCAAGAGTACAAAAGATAACAATCATTTCTTTGTATTCCGTCAACTGCCTGACTGACTTAGGAATCTAAGATAAAATAAAAAGCTAGGAGGTCTAGTGGACAGAGTTACTCTTGAAATAAAAAAGCTAACTCTAACAGTAAAATTGTTAGAAGTCATTTCTGCTTAAAAAAAATACATTATATCCTTCAAATACTTCATTTGAGGATATTCATTTCAGTATTATTTGTAACAGTAAAAAAACAACAGGGGCTGGCCCCATGGCCAGGTGGTTGAGTTCGTGTGCTCTGCTTCGGCGGCCTGGGGTTTCACCGGTTCGGATCCTGGTGCAGACATGGCACCACTCACCAAGCCATGCTGAGGCAGCATCCCACAGGCCACAGCTAGAAGGACCCACAACTAAAATATACAACTGTGTACTTGGGGGCTTTGGAGAGAAGAAGAAGAAGAAAAAAACCACAACAGATCCTAAATGTTAATCAATAGGAGAGCAGTTAAATACATCAGGCTTCATCCATGCAGTGAATGTGATTCCATCACCAAACAGACCTTTATATGTTTACATGGAAAGAAGTATAAGGTATACTAAATTAAAACAAGATAAATATGAAAAACAGTGTATATAATATTATCAAATTTGTATAAAAAAGTGATGAATTCAATATATCTATTTTCCAATGCACATGTAGAAATTTGTGGAAAGATTCATCATCATCATCTTCATTGTCACTTACCAAGCATTCACCACATGCCAAGCAGTATGCTAAAAGCTATATATGCATTCTTTCATCCAATCTTCACAATGGGTTAGATATTAACATTAACTCTGTGACAAGCAGGTTGAAACTCAGGAACAGGGGCTTAAGTTATTTGCCCAAGTTTCCAGAGCTAATCACTCATGGAGCTAGGATTAAAATCTAAGCAGTTGCCTGCTCTCTTCATAAGCAAGCAGGAACTCTCTATCAAAAGTTTTAAAATACGTATTTGTAGGATAACTTTGGAATTTTTTAAAGCCTATTTCCATTCTCCATCTCTCTCTCTCTCCATTTTCTCCTTTATTTCATCCAAATTCTTCAATAGAAAGGAATCAAATTTCAGAGCTAAAAGAGATCCTGGAGACATAATTTAAGTCCCTTGTTTATTTACTTAACTAATTAATTGTCTTTCTCAGTGCCCTCTTTCCATTTTTCATATCGAGGTATATTTACATACAGTAAAATGTGCACATCTTAAGTGTGCTGTTTGGTGAGTTTTAGCAAATATATACACCCGTGTAAACAATACCATGTCAACATAGAGAGCACTATTAGTACCCTGGAACATTTTCTTGTTTCTATCTTCTCCCTCTCCCCCACCAAGACAGCCATTATTCTGATTTCTATGTTCATAGAGTAGTTTTATCTACATGAACTTCATAAAATTGAAACTTTACTGTATGTACCTTGTTGTGTCTGGCTTCCTTCACTGAGCATGTTTCTGAGATTCATTCATGTTGTTGCATGTGGTAGTACACAACTCGTTTTAGAAATGAGGGAAAAAATACAGGAAGTGAAGTACTCTGCTTGGAATCACACAACTAGAGAGAGAAAGAAATGGGACTAATATTTAAATATTTCCCTCTCTGGTTCACTGTATTTTCCATTTATGCTACTGACCTCATTCACTTTAAAGAGAAAAGCGTCTATTGGGCTTTTGAATTAGCATAGTTTTGAAAGGAAAAGATCAGAATATTTCAGTTTTGTTTTGGGATGTTTTATTAGTCAGGATCTAGCCAGGAAAAGAGAAACCGCTCTAGATGCAGAGAGGAAACAGAAAGTATTGAATACAAGGAATGAGTTATACAGGTGACAGAACTGCTGAGAAGCCCAATTAGAGATAGAACAATGAAGACCACTAACTCGGCTATGCTTTAAGAGACCACAAGAGGAGGCAATATTATCCAAGAATAGAAGCCAGAGTCTCTGGTGGGGGATGGGACCACAAAAGGGTGGAAAACGGAGTCACGGGGAAAGTGCAGTTGCTGCTGGAGCTGCAGACATCACAAGGAGACAGAATGAGAAGGAAGAAATACTCTAGCTTCTTTCCTTCTCTGGATCTAAGAGTACCTTTGATTGGTTGAATTGACCAGGAAGTTAAGGGCAAGGGATCCTGGGAAATGTAGCTCTTTACTACAGTCATGTGTCGCATAACAATGTTTTGGTCAACAACAGATCACATATATGATGGTAGTCCCATAAGATTAGTACTATACAGCCTAGGTGTGTAGTAGGCTATACCATGTAGGTTTGTGTAAGTATACTCTGTGACATGCATACAATGACGGAAATCACCTAACAACACATTTCTCAGGACATGTCCCTGTTGTTAAGTGACGCATGACTGTATATGAGAGAGAGGAGAGGAAAGAAGAGGAATAGGTCTGAGAGTAAGCAGTAGCTGTCCAGTACAGCTTATAGGTCATTCATTATAGTTCCCACTCATTTTGAGGATGAAGGTAATAGTGAGATTCCTGACTATTTCAATTTAATGTTGTGATCTCTAAATGCTGAGCAACTGTAGCATGTTTTACAAACGTGCTAAAAGAGCATTATAAATAACTATGTGAATACTGTAAATGTCACAATTTAATAACTCCACAATGCAATCATAAAACTGTAAGATTTAGAAGAGACACTTTAGTTTGAATCTTTACTTTCATGGCTGAAGCAAATGTTTTTTTTAAAGATTGGCACCTGAGCTAACATTTGTTGCCAATCCTCTTTTTTTCTTCTTTTCTTCTTCTCCCCAAAGCCCAGCAGTACATAGCTGTATATTCTAGTTGTAGATCCTTCTGGCTCTGCTATGTGGGACGTCCTTGCCTCAGCATGGCCTGGTGAGCAGTGCAAGGTCCACACCCAGGATCTGAACTGGGGAAACCCTGGGCCAAAGAGGAGCACGTGAACTCAATGATTCAGCCACAGGGCCATCCCCCTTAAGCAAACTGAGGTCCAAAGAAGTTAAGAGGAACTTCAGAGAAATGCTCAGAGATACTAATGAAGATATTGGTTTATGTTTTTGAGTAATTTGGGTGTGAAAGAGTAATTATGAAAGAAAATGGGAATCTAAAACATAATCGTGGTAGTCGGTTACATTGTTTCACACCACTTGAGGTTTTCACTCCTTCTAGATAGAGATATTGCCAATATAAGGGATGATGGCTACTTCATATGAATCATTAGGAGAGTCATTAGTGTTGTTTGCTAGATCTTTCCAGTTCTCTTCATTTCTGATCACATGGTAAGATCACAATTCCTGGCTCCCTTGTGGTCAGGTGGGGCCAAGGGAATTGTTCTGCCTAGTCAGTTGTAACATTCTGTCATTTCTAAGACAGAGCCATTAATTGCCCATTCAGGCGGAACTTGGTCTTCCCTCTGTCAGGGTGATTGATAAAATTCCAGAGAGCAACTGCTATGTCACCTTGGGTCCAGAGTGAGGACACATGGTGCAGAGTCCCTGCCTGACTCATGACAGGCATGTAACCTAAGAAGAAAAGAACCTTGTTGTTTCAAACCACTCTGATTTTGGCAGATACAATGATCTGTTGTGCTCTGTGTAAGAAAACATAACTGCAAACAAATCATGTTGCAAATGATTATAATTTATGTTGCCCTGTGTGGAGAAATTATGAAAATATTCCCACTTAAAAGACTAATAATCTAACTCAGCTAATGACCCACCAAAGAGAAGATGGGTAATTATGCCCCTAATAAAATGGATCATTCCTAAATTTTCATCAAAAGTCTAAGATGTTTCCCCCTAAATATTAAACACATTGATTTTAAAACCTAACAGAAGACAAATTCTAATACTGGAAATTTTATCTCGTGTATAATTAAGTGGTGAATAATAAGCATTGAGAAAGGAGAGAGGCATTGAAAGAAACACATCACCACTTACAATAGAATTCCATTTTCTATAGAGGAGCAGAAGTAATCTCTTCTGTGGACTGTACGAAATTGTCTACAAAGCAACCTAACTTGTTTGCTTAAGTCTTTGATCATCTATGCACCCCTGTATTCCTAATTTGGCTTTCTAGATACCTTAACGTGGGAAAGAAGAGGCCCTGGACAGCAGATAGGAACATTTAGGAGCTGGGAATGAATGTTCTCCCATCTCCCCCTAAAGATGAATTAAAAAAAAAAATCAATTTTCTGAACATGCAAAACTAAACTGATCACCTGTGGCGACTTCCTCCAAATGTTGCCATCTGAATGGCAGTGCACAGGCACTCTTCTTGCTTTTATGACTCAAGCAACAATAATTTAGCAGAAATTTATCTTCCAGTTTATAACCAGGAATGACCAGGGACTGGTTCAGCTGCACAAGACCCTAGGCTTCAGTATTTTTACCACGGACTTCCATGTAAAGTCCTCTTTGCCACACCGTAAGTTCAAAATACCTTAAGAGTGAACAATACAAGGTGTTATATACAACCATCCAGCTTGGATTTTCTGGGTTTCAGATATTAAATTGAGTTGTCAGATCCTATGCCTAGATTTAGGGTAATAAAAAGAAAGCTACTACACTGAGAAATGACCAGTACATATATATATATTTCCTAAAAAGATAATACAATTCTAAGATTTTTCAAAATCCAAAATGAATAAAATCCTACACATTTTGACTTTTGATCTTTATAACTAGAAACCTGCTACAGAATACTGTAAATAGATATTCAGTCCCTTGCTAATGGCTGACTGGAGGCAATTTTCAGAACAACAAACCTTTATTTTGAAGAATGAGGATTTAATATTGTGAAGTTTTACTTGTACTGCAAGATAGAAATTAGCTTAGCCAGCTTCTTATGTTAACTATATACTCACAAAGAGCATGTGTATACCTCCAAAAAAATGATGGAAGAAATAAAGGAAACAGGCAATGATATTTGATATAATTTTTATACCTTTCTATTAATTGAGAAGATGACATTAAGTGTTTAAGATGCATGCAGATCATAGATAAACCAGAAATTTATTTAAGAAGGTCTAAGCTCCTTAAAAACAAATAGAAACTTTAACTCCTTCCTGGTAGAAATTCACTAAAAACCATTATTATATTTGCATTTTAAAAAAGGCTTGCGGGGCCGACTCCGTAGCCAAGTGGTTAAGTTTGTGCGTTCCACTTTGGCGGCCCAGTGTTTCACTGGTTCGGATCCTGGGCGTAGACGTGGCACCGCTCATCAGGCCATGCTGAGGCGACGTCCCACATGCCACAACTAGAAGGACCCACAACTAAAATATACAACTATGTACTGGGGGGATTCGGGGAGAAAAAGCGGAAAGAAAAAAAAAATGGCAACGGTTGTTAGCTCAGGTGCCAATCTTTAAAAAGAAAAAGAAAAAGAAAAAAAAAGGCTTGCAAATGGTAAGTATAAATTTGAAATCAGCGTCACCATAATAGGTGGATATTGGGATTGCTTTGCTCATATAACCCAGGCCTCATTTTGGTTTTTATCATTATCCCTCTCCATATTTTTTTGATTGCTTGAAATATTTCATACATATAAAATAATTTATATATTCCTTTATGGGGACATATATTTATATACAATTTTATTGATATTTGTCATGTAATATATACTATTACATATTATATACATTACATATAATAAAGTATATAAAATAACAAATTATACCTATTTTCAAGCTGAAGATACAGAACACTTTCCACTGCTTGTGAAACTCCCCGTGTACCCCACGTCAATCGTATCCATCAAGGGGGGCCACTCCTCTGCATTTTGTATTTATTATTCTCTTCTGCAAGATCTCGTTCTACTACACATGGATATATCCTTTAACAATACACCAATAAATATTTTATGTTTTTGGATTTTACTCATTTTCATATTTTCATTGTTCTCTATTTTTTTTCTCATTTTTCAGTAATTGTGTCTAAATCAAAATTCTGGAATAATATTCAGGAAATGCTGGAAAAAATAAAAATAATCTCTGAAAATCAAAAGCTTTTTAAGATACTTGATATTAAAGATATTTATTATCAGGAGACTGGAGTGAAGGGCAGAAGAGAAATTTGAAAACTATGCAATTTTTTTAAACAACAAAATGGTAAAACTACCAAATGGAAATCCAAGACGGTGTTTCACCAGTAGAGATTTCAGCATAAACCAAGAGATTTAAACTTCGATTATTTAGCTACACAATTAAATAAATATTCTTAATTAATTGATTAAGGCAAGACATCTATTGAATGCCTACTATATGCTTAGGAAAAGGGAATATTGTTGAAGTGAAAAGGAAAACAAAGCAAAATGAATGTCGTCAGGCTATTCAGAGGAACAGCATTCTTGTGCATTTCTGGCTGTTTGGAGCGATGACCAAGACACTGATTTAAACCCTTTGGTTGCAATCAGAAGTCCCTATATTCCTTGAGGCTTTGTTATTATTCAGTGATTCATAACCAGGTCAGGGAACTTCACATCTCTAAAAGCGGAGGGGAGGGAGAACCCCACAAAAATGCTTCACAGTTTAAGTTCCTTTTTCCCTTCTGTGAAATAATTCTGAGTTTATGGAGAAAAAAGATTTTTAGCTACCGCAGCTTTTAAAAAAGCTAATTTGAAAACTAAGCATCAAAAACAGACTATCTTTTCTACGAAATGGCTCCTCTTCATTAATGAAAATGCAGAGCGTGTCAATTGGAATTTGGACTTTTGGAAGAGAGAAGGAAGGGGCTGGAATGGTTTGGAAGGCTTTTGTAGAAATTTCTGGAAATTCAGTCAGGAATCTTTCAGTCTCAGCATAGAAAATCTCTGTATTATCTAGAGATTTTATTTTTTGCAACTTGCCTAGGTGAGATTATACAGGAGAGTATGTTACTGAAACAGTTTTAGCACCTGCACTGTTTAAAAAAAATGTATACGTATATATATGAAATCCCTCACTCCAAGGGTGCAGGGTTCTGCCCTCACTTCACCAACAGGTCACTATGTCAAAATATCAGGCTTTTTTCACTCCACATTCTGCCGCTTTCAATTTCCTATCTTCACTGCAGCAACACGTAACAGAATAATAATAGGACACAACTTCTCTTCTTCCAAAGCCTATTAATTTTATATGTCTCTCCAAATGAAATGAACACTAGAGGTGGAACTAACTTGCCTAGGGACATTTCATGAACACTCTACCAGACAATTTGTGTAGTAAGTTGAAAAACAAGCAAACAAACAAAGCAAAAAACAAAAAACGAACACAAACCATTCATGAATTATGAGAGAATCTCTATTAATAGCATTTCCCATATTTTTCCACTTTGTCTCAAACACAAAAGTTGAACTAAGAGCCACACATGTATCTCTGATAAACAAATTACTGACTTTTGCCAAGACACAATATCTGAGCTCTTTCTATACATGTGTATCGTTTTTCCTTTGTAAGAGATGGTTATGTAGATTTCTATTGTATATAAATCAATAATAGCAATATATGAGCAAAATCAGCATATTTTGTGACGTCTTACATAAAACATATCATTTGTATCTCAAAACAAAAGGAACCTGCCTTAACAGAAGTTTCCTTTCTAGAAACTAGACACCTTAAGTACCAGAAATGGCTCATCTTGTGATACTTTGAAAGGTGCCATGTTTTATGTATTTTTTTCCAGACTGAAGTTTCTATCTAGATCATGATATGTTCAATTCAGTGAGAAGCATTCAATTTATCACCAAATACTACTGCTCTTTGAGAAAAAAGATTTCTTTTTAATAGTTATTCATTTTGAACAATTCCTTGTCTGAAAGCTACTAGAGGGCCACATAACCTTATTTTCAAGATCATCTTCACATCCCTGGAAATCCAGAGAACAAAGCCCCTGGGAGGGACCATCACTGATGTCTCGTTAGCTTGATTCAGATTGCTGCCTCAAATTATGTCTCTCAGGTGCTCTCAGATTTCGAAGGCTGACTTCTTGCCTTTTTTTTTTTTTTTTTCAAATAACAAAGAGATTAATGAAGCAAGCAAAGAAATGTGCATGGTCCAATGCTGTGTAACCAGTGCTTGTTCGCACCCACCAAACCTTATAAGGCTACATTATAAAACTTGTGACTTTTCTTAGACAGACTAGGAGTCAAATATTTGTTGGAAAAAAATAAATACATTTTAAGAATTGGCTACTTAAAACCAATCCCTGTGCATTCTGCTTCACTATTCTCAATGTCAAGGCTAGTCTATATAGGGAAACTTCACTGACTGGTAGAGGAACAGCCCACACTCAGATTTTTGAAGGGTTATCACAAGTGTTGTTTCCATGACTCCATGTACGCCTTGCGTAAAGAGCTTTTCTACTGTCACATCAAATTTATACCTCAAACTGTATTTCTTTCCCTTAAGACCATTTCCCCTCTGTCATGACTTATCTTAATGGATGACACCACTACCTACGTAGTCAGTGGAACCAGAAACTTGGGAGTTTTGCTGGATGTTTCCATCTTGATGATGCCGTATGTTCAATTGGTCACCAAGTCCCGTTGATTATGCCTCTCTAACAATGGTATGGGTCCCCTTCACTCTATCCTTGCTGGTGCTCGTCTAGTTAAGGACCTCAGCCCCAAGGAATGGGACTGTTAGAAAAAACTTGCACCCTTGCCTTTGGTCTCTGCCTCCCTCACCCTCCACATAGCCATAGATGGAATTTTTCAGTCACTGCTTAAACCTTTCAGATCCTTGCGGAATGAGGTTCAAACTCTTAGGCGTGAGCTAAAGGTCCATTCCTGATGTACCTCCTCCCTGCTGAGCCAGCCTTCCCTCCACCCATCCCTCCTCTGTCATATTTCAATGCTTACATCTCCCTTCTCTCACAAAGTGTACAATTTCCCCCTCCCTGCACTTCCCTGGGAAGTCCGTCTCAACAAGTCTGTGATGCCTTCCTAATCTATCCCTGTGGACTCATCACTTCTTCCTTTGTTTTTACACAGTGAGCTCCTCGAAGGCAGGAACCTGTCTTGACCATCTTTGTATCACGGGTGCCAAACACAGTGCCTGGTGCTTGAGACTTTTCAGAATCATTTGTTTAATAAATGAACAAGCCAAATGATCAAGATGTATACAACTCATAAAACCGAAAGGACAAACTGAGAAATGGGAAACTGAGAATGACTTGAACTGTGTGTAAGGCAAGTGGATGCAGATGAAGCGTGAAGTGCTAAAAATGAAAGTGCTTGAAGAATACCTAAATAAACCCATGGCCTGGGAAACTGCAGTTCTAGGAAGGCTTTATTTTTCAAAGGCAGGTTTATGGGGCTATAAAGTCAAATTCTGAAAGATATCACACTCTCCTAATAGTGCTTTAACAAAATTAAAATAAATTTTAATTACTTATTCACCTCAGTAATCCAGAGAAAATATTTTGTGCAGCATTCTAGTTAATATTAGCACCTCTGTACCCAGAGAAGCTTCTATGCCTAATAAGAACATTCTGTGATCCAGACTTAATCTAATATTTGTCCGACTTTGCCCACTGAGCAAATAGGGCTCATTAGTATCAAACACACAGGATCTTTGTTTTTCAGGACTGTAAAGCTGACCTTTGAAATGCAATCTTGTGTTCTTAAGATTAGCATCCAATAAATCCCAACATGAGTTATAGCAAATACTTCCTCCTTCCCCCTCGCCTCCTCTTCTCTCCAACACAAACACGAACACTAGAAATCATTTAAGAGCTCAATGATTTATGGGATATTTTTGGTGCTTTTATCTCTCTGTTTCTGAAAAATGATATATAACATGTTATCTCATTTTGATATTTATATCACTACATCTTATTAACCAAGGCTGTGAATAGAACTAGATACAATATACTTTATGCAACGAGACACAATTATTAAAGTACAAGGTATATGAATTCAGTTTACATATCCAAAATATAACTATGTTTGATATACCTGTTACAAAATAGGAAGTTAAAATATATACTATTAACATGATTTTTGGGGAAGTGTTTATATTCAACTAAGTGTTTAGGTTTGTAAAGTTTTTACTCCAATTACAAATACAAAATGATACTTAATGCTGCCACATATTTTATAGTTAAGATTTCAGTAAGGAGTTTTTAGCAAACATATTTTTAAATATTTTAGATGTTTTCAAAGCATATTTCTGTACTGTTTTCAAATAGTGATATTTAAATATTTACCAGTTGTGTTTTTCTATGTTTCACGTTTTGTTCCAGTTTTCAATATTTTGAAAGGATTCATGGGATTCATAATATAACTCATACACCAAAATGGCTAGAATATTATGAAATGCATTTTTAATCCCTTTTTTGAAATGCTTCAGTAAGATATTAGCAAGAATCAAGATATTATTCAAAGGCAGGAGGAATTCTTTCTTTAGTTTTCTAAATAGCTAAGAAAGAAGTTTAGAAACATTTTAATAATAAACAACTACAGAAGTAAACAAATTCTAGAAATAAATTAGGTTACAGTTGTATGTCAGAGGAGTGTCACAAACCCACAAAGTGAGTAAGTATGATTTCTGAAGTGAGCATTAAAATTCAGCACACACTGCTTCCCATGATGTTGAATCTTTATCTGCAAAATGAGGAAGTTGGAGAGATTTTTGCAGCAATTTAAAATATGGAAATAGCTCTCTTCTGGCTGATTTACAACGTGTGTGGAGTAGAGAATGAATGAACTCGAGTTTAGCCTGGGAACACTTTTCCACCAAATAACATTTCAGGTTTAATCCTGCAGTGTGGTTTCATCTCTTTCTCATCTCCCTCCTCTCCCATGCCAAAACTACCCTGCAAAGAGTCCCAGGTTGGATGGGAAAGTTGGCCAACAGGCTAGAGCTGTTGGACTGGTCATGCAACCAGTTACGAACTCTGGGCAAAGCCAAACCAAACACACCTCAGGGAGAGAGTTATTTATAATACACTCTTCTTTAAAACACTGGGTAAATGTCAGAGGTTCCAAGAGTTCAAAACACAGTACAGCAAGTTTGGACATGACTTTAGATCCAGGCAGAGGAATCTGAGTTTGAATCTCTCATTTTCCTGATCCGTAAAATGAAGCTAAATGAGACTTCATGGAGGAATAAATAAACAAAAGCCTACAAAATGCTACCCAATACAGAGCATGGCACACAAGGGTCTCTGAAAAACATTAGTTGTATTATACTTATTATTGAAAATTATGCTTTCACTTTTATACTTTCTAGAAATAGAAAACACTTTTACACTGATACTCATATAATCCTCCAAGAAGGACCTTTACAAGTGTCATGTAGGTAACGTTGGAATGGGGTACCCTTTCCTTATTTCTTACCCCTTTAAGCATTATTCCAGCTAGTCTGTTCTTTTGGGATGCCCCATATGCTAGACCAGTGGTTTTCAAATTAGCTAGTTGTACTTAATATGGTTGTAGCTAATATTTAGTTGTAGCAGAACTCTTTCCCAAATGGAATCTTATGCTGAACCCTGATAGATATGGACGTGAATTATATCAGAGCATTTTTTTTAAGTGGAAGAGGGTTGTTGGGTAGAAGGGAAACAGTGGCCCGAGGACCCCCATTTTGTGCACAGTGTGAAGAACATTGTGTATGACCAATGTTGTTTGAACAGGAGTCCACAGACGCTTGGAGAGGGGTTGTCCATAGGTATATTTAGAGATGTTTTAAGGGAAAAAAATTTGATGATAATAAAAAAAAAATCATCTGGACAACTAACAAATAACTGGATATTTATAAATATATCTGTGCCCATGTTTTGTTTGGGTTCACAATGATGTTGGCTTCTAGCTCTCATCTAAATTGATAGCACTTAACAGATAATGTATTGTTAAACGTTGCTGTGTATCATGCAATTTCAAGGACAATAATCATCCAATGTCCATTATATTCCTGTTAAATTATTTTTACCCGTAACAAAAACGAACCTTCTTTTTCTCAGGGATAATTACTGATTGAAAAATATTTTCATTGAATGACTTTCGTTTTTCGAGTTATTCAATAAACTGAGATTTGGATGTGACATTATAAAAACTGCTAAGCGTGATAGAATAATACACAAATTTAATTATCCCTGGCTGGAGAGAAAAAAATAAAGGCAGAAATCTATGTTTTTGTGCCAAATCAATGCCAAACAGCTGCAGGGCCTGCCGCAGAAGCACAGGAATGAAGATGAGCGGTAGTTACAATGGGGTAAAGTGGCGAGGGTGGCGGAATGGCATCCAAAAGCACAGAGTGGTATAGGCTTGCTGAAGTCAAAGGACCTGTGCAAAGGGGCTCAGGCATTACTCGGTGCTGAAACTGCATTAGGTCTCTAAACAGCACTGACCCTCCATTAACATTTTCCTGTCTCATTTCCTCTGCGTGCTGCCCTCCTCTTAATCTTTTTAATGGTCCTTCTGTGAATGGGCCATGACTTCTGGGTCATTTTAAGACATTTTAACAGAGATCACCTGGAGACAATGCTTTAACCCCAAAGTCCTGAACTAGTGGGAATAAAATACATCTTTGCCGGCTGGTGGGGAAGGAATGTGTTACTCCTTAAATCACACTCCTAGACGGTTGCCTGTCTTATTTAATCAGAGGAGAACTCACTGGTCTCCCCGAATGCTTGATTCATTGATTCCTCTTACATCTTTCTCCAAACCCCAGTGCTTGCCTCTCCTGTTAAAACATTCTCACTTTCCTCAGCCTTTATTTATAGAATATATATTTATAGTTCAAAACCTTTATCAGTTTTTTTGTTTTTGAGGAAGATTAGCCCTGAGCTAACATCTGCTGCCAATCTTCCTCTTTTTGCTGAGGAAGACTGGCCCTGAGCTAACATCATGCCCATCTTCCTCTACTTTATATGTGGGACGCTTACCACAGCATGGTGTGCCAAGTGGTGCCATGTCCACACCCGGGATCCGAACTGGAGAACCCTGGGCCGCTAAAGCAGAACATGCGCACTTAACCGCTGTGCCACCGTGCAGACCCAAAACCTTTATCAGTTTTGCTCAATTGTGGGGCACAAACAATACTTTCCTACAATCAATTGTGTGGTTCACAAAGCAAATTGGAATGTTTTCTCAGTTGTAAAATGCTATCAATTGCTAGGCCCACACTGATTCAATACCAGCTTTTTAGGAAAAAAGAAACAGTGTATATTAAATGTACACAATCAATTTCAAGATGCATTCCAATTTCATCCTGATTTCAAAAACATTGACTGTGAAGAAACTTTGCGTCTTAGAGGAATTATGCGTTAAGTGACTAAGATCAGACTTTTACACCAGCGCTCCTAAGCCACATGGAAGGGAAACTGTGGCCAGTGCAGGATTTTTCCCAATGACCCATGCTGAACCCTAATGATTCTTGCAAAACCTCCTGACTGGTCTCCTTGTTTCTGCCTTGACCACCTACCAGCTGTTCTCAGTATCGCAGAGTGATCCTTTTAAAACCCTGGGCTGCTGACTTATGTCTACTGCTTATAAACCCTCACTCAGAGGAAAGCCAGTGTGTGCTGGAGCCAGCTCATACCAGTTCAAGAGAGGGGACTACTAAATTTTGGGGGGTTTGGAAGCTGGTTAGACAGAGACATTGTTAAAAATTAAATTATATAAACCTAAAATGACATAAATTGCATGTAAAATAAAGGTAACAGATCACTTTTCATTATTTTATTACATTGTGCCATTATCTATGCCCTGGCGATGATTTACATCCCTTCTATCTGCATGTTAGAAATACTGCATAAGGGTGAACTACTGCACTTCTCTTCCCAGCTCTGCAGTCAGCAACGTCATGCCTGAACTCGGCGAGGGTATTTCCATCACAGCAATTAGCAGATGCTACCAATTAAAGGCGAATCTCCCCTAGACGTTAAACATCAACCAGCCCTCCACTGAGTAAACCCAAAGTCCGTACACAGGCCTGTGAAGCCCTCTGGGATCATCGGCTTCTTGTCACCTCTCAGATCTCATCTTCTACCACTTTCTCCTCCTACCTTCTACTCTAGCCACATTGGTGTCCTTTTACGGGCTGACTCATTGCACAGCCCTAGGGGACACCAGTCACACTGTTTTCTGTGTAAATGGTGCTACTCCACCCCAATGCCATCTGTCTGCCAAGTTCTATAATTCAGAGAAACTGCTCCTTCCTGTGTCTGAGAGAAGCCAAGCACGGTCCCGCATGGGGCCTTTGCAGTTGCCGTTCCCTTGGCTTGTAATACACCTTCCGTCACATAAAGCCTTGCCTTCCCACTCATGTTTTTTTCAGGTGTCTGCTCAAATGTCACCTTGGCAGATGCCCTCTCTGACTATGCCATTTATAAGAGCAAACTTCCCTCCCCCATCCTTTGGCACACTTGATCTCCCTTCCTTCTTTATTTTTCTTCATAGCACTCATTACCAACTGCGATACTAAATCTTTCACTTTTTACTTGATGTCTATTTTTCCCCACCACAGTGTAAACTCCAACAGAGCACAGACTTTGTTTCGTTCACTGTATTTCCAGAACCTGGAACAGTGCCTGGCATATGGCAGGTGCTCAGTAATATTACTGAATAAATGAGTGAATGTATGACGATTTTAACAAGGACTCTGATTTTATATAAAATTTAGTTTATATATATATGTACACATACGTATATATGTGTACACAAACGTATATAATTTTAATTTACACGTGTATATGTATACATATGTATGTGCACACACATACACACATGTATCTATATAAACTAGGGATCTGAATATCTAGATCTGAGTGTCAGCTGTGATGCTGACAGACACATATTATTGGATTCTTAGTTGAGAAGCCTGATTATGACCAGAGACACTCTCGGAAGCAGTGAAGCGGTGGAAGTATTTCTTTGGCATATAATAGGTTTCTCTTTCTGCTCAGACAACACATGGGGACCTGAATCTGATGAATTCCCCAACTTAGAGACAGGGAAGTGATTTTGCTCATCATTGGAAGGAGATCAAGGCAAGGACTTGACAAAGTTCAAGCAAGGTGGGTGTACCTAAAGAAAGAAGAATAAATCCCAAAAGGAAGAGGAAACTTTAGTTACAAGGGAAAATGTGAGTTATCCTGAATGAGTACACACGAGAGGAAAACAAGAAAAAAGCAAAGAAGGATGAATAGAAAAAGAGAAGGAAAAATGTCATATGTCCAAGCAGAATGGGCTGGGAAACACCAGGAATGATGCTCTGTTGGCATCGAAGACTTTCCTGATCACCTTCCTTCTTTCCTTACTTATTCCCCCCACATTCAACAATTTTAATGGCCTAATTATAGGCAGTTTTACATTAAAATTCTATTGTATGGGTTTTAGAAATAATTTTGGACACATTAAAGATAGACACCTGTCTGAAACATTTTAATCTTCATTTCAAAGAAGTCATAAAAAAAAGTTTTCAACTTTCCAAAATTATAAAAGATACCATCAGGAAATTAATTTTTCAAGTTTGCTCATATTCCTACTCTAATAACAGACACATCTGTTTTCAGGAATCATCTTCACCTATGAAAAACTAGATGTCTTTTTATATTTTTGCCCCAAAGAGTAACAGTAATAAAATGAAAAAGTGACCTAAAAGGGTCCTGTTGGCAGAGCTAAGAGTCAGCCACATAGCCCAAGGTGCCTGCCGAAGTTCAAGTGTCCCTTCCCCTCTTTACTGTCTACCTTGTTCATTTCTTGTGAGCAGGACCTAACCCTTAGCCTGGTGCAGAGGAAGCACTCAGGAAACGTTTTTGGAGTGAATGAATGAGTGGCTAAAATAAGTATATGGGCTGAATCTGCCTTGACCACCTTTATTTCCTTTTCCTGTGATTCTGTATGAACATATGGGATTTAGGTTGTCGCCCTCTAAGCCCTAAACTGTAAATGGTAATTAAGACAAATGAGAAAAGCCAGGTTACAGGTGGTATTTTCTCCCGGAATAATAAAAGTGGGCTACAACACCCACACTTGATATTATTCACCTGCTCAAACAATTGTCTGGGATTTCCATTTGTCAATGGCATAGTATCGTTATTCAGGATACAGCACCTTTGGGATTATAATTAAACCCTGGGCTTCTGTGACTCAGCCACACTATGTGCCCGGTGCTAACAGTAGAGTTGGTGTGGTGGAGGGCATAAGAAGTCATTTTCCTGCGTGTTACAAATCATCAGGGGGAAGAAAGCAGCCTTATTAGGCAGCATGCTTGTGCAACTGTGTCGGACCCCAAGTAAAGAACAATGACTGCAATGGAATTAATAAGATATTAATGTAGCCGCTCCTTAGTGCACCGCAAGGGTAATTGAAATACTCTGAAGCAAAAGCAATTTCATGGGCCTCAGAAACAGGGCCTCAGTCCTCTATTTGAAAAAAACAACAACTAGTATGTCTCATTTTCATTAAAATAATAATAATAATAAAAATCAACTCATTACGCCAGTGCCTTGAAGGTTGACAAAAAAGTTGATGTTAACATGCTTGCTGAACCTGGAAAGCAGTATGTTAGAACAACTGCGGTTTAAAAACCATTACTCCTTTTAATTGCTATCCTCTTCCCTCACACAGCCTTGAAGGCAGCGCCTAGGCAACTGTAGCAACAGAATCATTGTCAGTGAAAGGGAAAATGGAGAGGACCGAGAATTCTTTCTCCATGGGAGGATGCAAACATAAGAGCTAGTGCTAATCCTATTTTATTTAAGATATACTTGTTTAAATGTTTAAATAGAAGATATCTTCTGGGAAATTATCAATTATTCTTAGGAAGGAGGATGACATGATAGGAAGGAAACCACAGGTTGGAGGCAGCCATACCTGGGTCATACTTCTTGATGTTAAAAGCCTGCCCACCTCCTCGTGCATGTGGGTTCTGAGTGGGAAGTGCATTCAGAGCCTCAGACTGAAAAGTTAATATCGACAGTCTCCTGTACCTTCCAGCTCCCTGTGCAATTTTCCCTGTGATGGTGAGGACTTGTTTAATTTTCTCTGGTTCTTAAGCTTCATGAGTTTGGAGCCTATCTCTCTCTCACTGATCATTATATCCTGAACATCGAGCACATAGTAGGCGTTTCATCAATACGTGTTCATTTAATGAATAGGGTTATTGAGCAGATTAAATGAGTTAGTGTATGAAAGTACCCAGCATTCCATAACTATTAACTATTTAATTAACTATTTCTCTTCTCTCCCCAGTAAACATAATTTCTTAAAATGTTCAATTTATAACTAAATTACTGAAGCATTTAGTAATAATGCTAATAATTATTATCTTGCATTTTTATATCAATCTCAGAAAGCTAGGGATTTCTAAACATTGAATTCTTATAATATTTCTATGAAACAGCTAAGGGGCAAATATAAGCCCCTCATTAAGAAATCTTGATACACAATATTAAATAATGTAGGGAGTGAAAAGAGTTGCCTTAGGATTTCTATAAATATCAAACTTTCTTAGTGAATTAAAAAAATATTTTTATTTACTAAAATGTGACTTAGACATATGACTATACATATTATATAAAGTTGAAATATCTAATTTTTACAGTTTAAGAAAGCTGATAGGGGCCAATCCCATGGCCGAGTGGTTAAGTCTGTGTGCTCTGCTTTGGTGGCCTACGGTTCACTTGTTCGGATCCTGGGTGCAGACCCACACACCGCTCAGTAAGCCACACTGTGGCAGCGTCCCACACAGAACAACTAGAATGACTTACAACTAAGATATACAACTATGCACTGGGGCTTTGAGGAGAAAAAAAAAGAAGGAAAAAGAAAAAGAAGAGGATTGTCAACAGATGTTAGCTCAGGGCCAATCTTCTTCAATAAAAAACACAAAGAAAAATAAAGCAGACAAAAAAAGAAATCTGATAGTATAAATATTCTTTATCAAACATCCACATAGAAACATTTGTAGACTTGTGTTGGGACTTAGGAATTCCAGCTACCAGGCCAATGATGTCCCCTGTAGAACACACAGGCTTCTACGAGCCACCAGTGCACATGTCAATGACACCCCAACATCTCTTCTATCTGGATTACAGATCACCGAATTCTCTCTGTGCCTACTTGGTTTGGCACCTGAGGAAGAGTGAACGAGTCCGTTCTTCGTTACTACAGAAGATGAAAGATTGGTTTAAAGGAGAAAAATTATGTTAAATGAATGAAGGAAAAGGCAGCTCCCCTGTTCAAAGAGATTTATTTTCCCTTTGCTTCAAAAATTCAGCTGGGACCATCTCCCTCGTAACAGTTGAACCCACATAATACTAAAGTTTTGACCCCTTTCCCTCTGACATAAACCTCATTACCTATGCATTTCAGATCTTTAAAAAACCTTCAGGTACAAAAAAGGAGTTGGCTAAATGGCCCCCTGGAGGCCGTTTGCAGCCACATGGCTCTATTAAAATGTACAGTCCTATCTACCTAAGTACTTGGAGAGGATGAAGTACATTCTTCAAAGTGATGATTTCATTCTATAAACCCATGGCCTGGTTTCCTTAGAGAGCACTTGTCTGCTTTCTATTTTCTCAGTTGAAACAGATAAAATATTCCCAATACCGCCTTGAGTTTAAACTAGTTGGCTCTTACCACACATTTAACCATTTACTTACAGGACACAGAAGAGTTTAGTGGTTGAGAACCAGACATGAATTGATTCTCATGGCACTTGAGCGTTTACTAGTTGTGTGACTCTGGGTTAGTAATCCAACTTTTGGAAGCCTCATTTTCTGTCTATAAAATGGGAAAAGAATAGTACTACTGTTTAGTATCATTACAAGGATTGAGACAATACATGGAAAACACTCAGTTTGGCACCTAAAAAGACCTTAATAAGTATAATTATAGTTTTCTTTTCATTATTTCAGTTCTTGATCTCATCTTTCTCAAGTGGGTTGTGTAAATTTGAACACAGATGGGGTATGCAAGGTTCACTGGTGATATGGCTGGTATTTCTTTGCGTGTCATATCTTAACCTTGCATGCATGGACCCGAGGAAGGAATTTACCCCTGCCTCCACCCCCCATCCTAACCTGCCAGAAGGTAAACCTCTGTATCCTTTTATACAGCACCAAATTTCTTAGCCTAATAGCTAGTATCTAACGATTTGGATTCAGCCTGCCTTTCCCACTTTTTACTGGCCACCCCGGCAACCTCACCAAAGGAGACGCTTCCTGTCCTGTGAATACACCTCTGCACCCCTGCTTATGATGAGTGCTTCTGCTACAAGCCTGTCCAAATTTGATCCATTCTTCAGTGTTTAGGCCATAAGCTCCTTCCCCAATGAAAGCTTCTCAGATCTCATTTTCTCCTTGGATTTTCCAGATATGAACCTTGCCATTTTTGGAAAGAAGACTGCAGACATGATTTAAGAATCAAAATTTAGTTGTATGTCTTTTGGCTTGTCACTTTACCCCTCTTAAATGCAGTTTCTTCAATTCTATTTGGGATAATAATGCCACCTTGAAAGGACTTTGTAAAGCTAAAGTTAAAACCTTAGTTCTGTGCCTGGGTCATAGTCACAGTTCAAAAAAGGCCATGTACCACAGTCTAAATGTCTCACTTTCTAGTTGGCTAGATTTGAACATTTTCCACGAGATCCTAAGGCTCCATCATTTACCTCTTTTACACATTTGCTAAAGCTTTAGTTTGCCCAAGTTCAAGTTACAGCAAACAAGACTATTGATATTGGCAAGATAATTATCCTTGACAATGTGGAAACTTCATAACAATATTACATATTGTATAAGGCGTGTGCATATTTAAGGACATAGATCAAACACATTAGAAGGAGTGATGGGGGGCAATGAGAGTACACGCTAAAAAGAAGGAAATAAAACAATTCTGGACAGAATGGATAATAACAATGTGCTAGGAACTGAGGGCATGATTAACTCAAGTGTTTTTGCTCATGAGGGTCCATTTAAAAATAAAACCTTAAGACTCAGCAGCTCACAAATGTGAATTGTAGAGTTCCCACTTGTGCTTTTTACACTTAGAACAGGGACAGTGGGTAATGTTTTATGGCTGAAAAGTCTGTCACACGGAATGTATAAACTTCTTAGGGTAACATTACAAAAGGGACCTGCTCCTCCAGAATGGTGTTTGAACTTTTCTTGAGATTGCCGTATGCATCCCAAGGCCTGAGCAAATATTCTTAATGAAGTTATGTGAAAGGAGTACTCTTCTCTTCAGAAAACACTTTGCAATAAGCTCAAAGAGCTGCCAAAGAGAATTAGGTATCTAGTCAAATCCTGGGTTGTGTGGGTAACCAATTAGCATGCTCAACTCCAGTCACCACGGCCAGGATGAGCCAGGAGAGTGTTAAACTCAATTTTCGCATGTGCTATCATCAGTGAAAATTAGGTAGCAGTAGCTTAACTGAAAAAAAAAAAGAGAAAAAAGTCCATTCTCTCAGTGATCTGTATCTACCGACAAGAAGAAAAAATGGCACTTTTAATAAGAAGACTGTCAGCTCCAAAAGGTACCATCCATGATGCTACAGAGCCACATAAAAGATGTGCCAGTCATACTTAAAATAGCTCTGATGGTTAACAGAAAAATAACACCGTAAAAATATACAGCAAAGAAAAGAATGGAAAGCTTGGGAGAAACTTCTAACAGAAAAGAATCTGCAATTTTCCAGGCTGTCACTGCCCTTTAGGTATTAAGATGATGCTATGGAAAGAGGCCTTGGAACAAAAGTGCGTAACATAAGCTTTAAGGAGTTCAAAGTGAGTAACGCTGATGGTTGCTATTCAACCACCTGCGTCTGGTCAGAGTGTATATGTGAATTCCAAAGACCAGCTTCACCAGCATATCCTACAGGAGGCTGCCATTGAGTTAGGTCACCCCAGCAGATTGTGAGGAAGACCCTGGATTGTTAAGAGTTTAAAGAGATGTACTTTAACAAATGAAATAATTATATATTTTGTGAATTTGTAACTCTCCAGGCATATATTTGGATTTCAAATACTTTTTGAATAAAAACTGACCTAATTGCTTTGGACTTAGTATCAAAGTTCTTTTTATCACCCTCATTTAAGAAATGAAAATGCCAAAATTCATAACAAACTTTTTGGTTCCTTCTAAAATTTACAGTAAACTTCTAGTGAATATGAAAATTATGGTTTAACAACAAGGTTTTTAAGATGTATAAATAAAAAATTATTTTCTTTACAATGCTTGTTTTTCTTGGGAAGAGTAAAGAAAAACAGTGGTTTAAGTGTATTGATTAGCTTTAAATAATGGTTATATGTTTATTTGTCACTTCTTGTATCTGGCTAGCTATTATGGGAGAATATGAATATGAATGAGATAGAGTTTATGACTTCGAAGAGGTGAAAATCCCCTAGAAGTAAGTGAAAATGGTACCCTCATTTTTCAAAGGGAATTCACACTGAAAAACAATGACTGAACACCTCCTATTTCCTAGACCATGGGAAAGCTTCTAGGAATACAAAAGTGAAGAGGGCCATCAGGAGTTTACAATTTAGAGAATCTCACGTAAATAAACTAATTCAATTAATTGTCAGAGCTGCTGTAATGATTCCATATTCATGTGCTATACACTATAGAGTACAAAATAGATAAGAAAGAAGAAAGGAAAGATCAGACAACTTCACATAGGAAATCAGAGAATGCCTCATAGAAGGAATAATATATTAAGTGAGTCTTCCGGGATAAAATGTTCATAAATAAATAGAGTTTGGGGCAATATACTTAAAAGTTATATTTTAGAAACAGAGGAACATATGTGAAGTTAGAAGAGACAGATTGGAAAAAGATATTCTCAAGAAATAAACACAAGATTGGCATCACATTATATAAAGAAGCCCTACAAGACCAATAAGAAAAACAAAACATGATAAGAAAAAAATGGACAAAGCATATGAACAGGACATCCAAAGAATAGAGACTCTGAATTGCCATTAAAAATATTAAAAGATGGTCATTTTTATTAGCAATAAGGGAAATGTCAACTGAAGAGAGATATTGCAAGCAAAATGTTAAAAATTATGATAAGTATTGGGGAAGAAAAACTCTTATAAAGAGCTGAGGGAAATCTACATTTGTACAACTACTTCAGAGATCAAGTTGGTAATGTCAAATAGAATTGAAAATGCCAATATTCAATGACCTGTAATCCTATGGTAAAAAACCAACCGACCAACCAAACAAACAAATAAAAACCCTTGCACATTTTCACAAGGCGAAATAGACTGCAGAATAACATATATTCTAACTCCCTGTTGAGTATTTCTGTTTGCATTTTCTGCTGGTATTTTCAATTCTCCAAGTCTAAATCTTTCATAACATCAACTATTTAAAAGTATTTCTATCTTTTAATTTAACTAATTGCATTAATGATTTAAATATAACCCAAATTGCAAGCCTCAATATTATCTTTGACTCCAGCCCCCTGCGTGCCTTACATTGAAATGATTTACCAAATGTAGTCACTTACAGGTCCAAAATACCCCTGGTCATTTCTTCACTCCTTTCCCACTCTATCTCAATAGATTATTCCCTTACTAGTTTGTGCCAGGCCAATTGCAATACCATTCGACATTTTCTATTTCCCTCAAGATTTTTTTCTTCCTCTGTCTTTTTCCACCTCACTCCACAACCTCTTGGCACTAGTCTCCTGCTTAGGAATCTTCTGTGGCTCTCCACTGAGTACTACAGAATGTCCACGTTCTTCACCTGGACGTCCTGGTTTTCTATAGCCTGGCCCTGCTTAGGCTTCCTGACCTCATCTTCCACTACTCCATGACAAGTACTCAAGTATTCCATGATTATTCAGATATTGGCCATTCCAAATGTTTGAATAATTCTCTACACTCACTACCCCACTAGATTCTGGATCACAGACAAGAACAAGCCAACAAGACGTCTGTAAATTCTCTTTGGAAGGTGAACCTTGCCTTTTACTCCAGGTTCTTTTAGACCAGGGTGAAAAGACATTTGTTTTTGTCTGTAATAGACAAGATAATTAAGTGTTGAAAGCATTCAAATCATTATGTTACAACTGAAGCTTTAAAGAGACCCTAATATATCCATCAAACACATGATTATTGTAACGATGACACCAGGTTCTGTTAATGGAGCCACAATGACTAAAGCTCTTTATTTTTAATGAGGTAAAGCTCTTTTGTGTAACAATCAATACTCATTGCCAAAGAGATCTGGGCAGCCTTATAATTGTTACAAATTCAATTATTGTAGCAAAAGTAAATACAACCTGTATAAATATGCCAAGCCGACTCGGCTTCAAAACACTTCTATTAGAATCACAACTAATTTTTGTCCCTAATACACAAGAGTTATTATTTGTGGGTACTGATCACATTAGGAGGACTCCCATAATTGAACTGCAGAACCTGTTTCTAGAAATAGTAGCCTTTTTGGTTAGTTAATTAGACAAGTGCACAAAAAGTATATTTTCTTCTCGTTAATGTCTAGGTTGTGTGGTGTTATAAAGCCAGAATTTAGGGCAAGTATTTATTGAATGCCCATTGTCCTTGAACTGAAGACTTGAAATCTATTTCAGAATTTAAAGCTATCTTCTGTCTCAAGAAGTTTACCGTCTAGCAAGGACCACAAGATAAATCAGTTAATGATTAGCCCCAATGATAATAACAAATGGTAAGTTTTCAAGAATCTAATAATGTTAAAGCTATGCTTAGGGAAGTGAAGTTCCCGAATTATTTCAAAAATTCTGTCACCCAAGGGGCTGGCCCTGTGGCCGAGTGGTTAAGCTCGCGCGCTCCACTGCAGGCGGCCCAGTGTTTCGTTGGTTCGAATCCTGGGCGCGGACATGGCACTGCTCATCAAACCACGCTGAGGCAGCATCCCACATGCCACAACTAGAAGGACCCACAACGAAGAATATACAACTAGGTACCGAGGGGCTTTGGGGAGAAAAAGGAAAAAAAAAAAATCTTAAAAAAAAAAAGAAAAAAAAATTCTGTCACCCTTGTAAAATCAATGCCTTTATAAGTCCCATCCCCCGGGGGTCTATTCATGGCAGGAGCAATGCTGGGCACTTTATAGGCATTATCTCTGGTCATTGCAAATATCCTGCAAGACCATGGAAGGGAAAAACAGAGCTTCACAGAGTTGAACAATTTCCTCAAGGATATATAAGGCTTTTACATTTGTCATTTAGAGGAGAACATTGTAGTTTAAAGAAAGGGAAAAGACAATAAATGTGATCTTGCTTGAAAAAGAAAACTCAGGTTGAAGAATAGTAGGTGATAAGTCAGTCAAGCAGAGTATTGTCCACCAGTGAGGTTTCCTTACATATAGATGAGGATAGATATACTTGTTTTCTTTCTTTCTTTCTTTTTTTTTTGGTGAGGAAGATTTGCCCTGAGCTAACACCCATTGCCAATACTCCTCTTTTTGAGCGAGGAAGATTGTTACTGAGCTAGCAGCTGTACCGATCTTCCTCTATTTTTTGTTTGTGGGATGCCGCCACAGTACAGCCTCAGGAGTGGTATGCAGGCTGTGCTGGGGATCCGAACCCTTGGACCCCAGGCCACGGAAGCAGAGTGTGTGAAATTAACCACTACCCCATGGGGCTGGCCTTTACATTTTTTAAATTATTTAAAAACTAACGCATTTTATAGTTATACATGAATTATCCTCAACGCAGCCTTGGAAGGTAGAATTCATTATTCCCATTTTGCAGATGAAACAAAAACAATGTTTGGTGAAACGGTTTGTCTGAGGCTACTTATCTAGTAAGGGCTGAGTCAAATACAGATCCTGGACTAGATCTGTCTTTCAGCCTGAAAAGAATGGACTGTAGATACAGCATCTAATTTTGACTACCAGAAGAGAATGATCAAAGCGGGCCAGCATATTAAGAAATAATTCATAGACTATTTTCTCTGGAAACTCCCTGAAGACAGAGACAATTTCTAACTACATCTGAAAAGGATAGAAATTGTGGAGACAAGGGTGTTAGACAGATCTTTCTCTCCAGTGACATTCTTCCATGTTCTATAGCAGCAGGTCATCCACAGGCAAACAATTTTGTTCTCCTCATCACCCAGAAGTGTTCCCTTGATCACAACCTCTTATCTTCCTTCACACTTTCTGGACTAGCTCTTTGCCCTCTCCAAGACTTCCAGTTCCTCAACCCCTCCTTCCCTTGTTTATCAGTCTCCACTCCCCCAGACAAGAATCTTCCTGAGCCCCTAACACACCCTAAATCATGGTTCACCCTTTCAACTTTGTCCTTCTTAGCTCCCTTCATTTCTTTGATCTTATACTACAGATGTCTTGCCAACACCTCACCCTTAATACGTCTGAACATCTGTTTTCTTTGGTCTACAAAGCATTTCTAGAGGAGCTATTCTAAATGTGATGATTGAATCCACTATTTATGCTTTCCAATGTCAGCTGGGTTTTCAACATTGTTCCACAATACTTGCAGTCATATTGAACCTATTCCTTATCCGTGTTTCATGACGACTGCTATAAATTTGTTTCCAGTCCGTAAACCTCCCTCTTTTAATCTCAGCAACTTATACTTTTCAACTTCACTGAGAAAGGTCATCTTTTGTGAACTTCTTTAGCATCTTGTCTCTCTATCTTAAGATTCCATTCAATTACCTATCACCTCCTTCTTCATCCTCACTTTCAAAATGATCCTGGCCCAAACTCCTTTTTCTGCTGTTAACCTCAATTTTCCTTACTTCACAGACCATTGTTCTTGTCTTTCTCACATTTGTAATCTCTCCCCCTCTCTCTTGGCTCCTTCTTGGTGTAGAAATAAGTTCAATTTACCTTAATTTTTAGAAATAAAACAAACTTTGCTTCCCTTCCCTCCTCCTTTACGTCTCACATGCCGTGTGAACTCTGTCTCACTACCCACCTCCAGCAACCCTGTCCTCTCACAATTTAGAGAAACTTTTCTCTTAAAAGTCACCACTGGCTTGGTAATATCCAAGTAAATTGACCTTTGCTCAGATTCTCAGGGCATTCAACACTGTTGAACATGTGTTATAAATCATGATTTCTCAATCATGGCACTAATATTTTCGAGCTGGATAATTCTTTATTGGTGGGGGGGGGGGCTGTCCTGCGCATTGTAGGATGTTTAGTAGCATCCCTGGCCTCCACCACTGGATGCCAGCAGCACACCTCTTGGTAGCAATCAACAATACCTTCAGACATTGCCAAACGTCCGTGGGCGTCAAAGTTGCCTCAGGTAAAGAACTACTGTTCTAACTGATCTCCGCTGGCCTCCACACGTTGCTCTAACCTGGTTTTCTATTTAACTGACATACCTTCAAAGCCTGAGTAATTGTCTTTTCTTCTTCCAACCACCACCACAACCTCTGTGGCCCCAAAGTTCTTTCATCTAATGTCTTCACGTCACCACTTGTTCTCTCACCTTCCTTCATCCCATCCTCTGAAAGGTCTTGAAGTTCTACCTCTGTGTTGATAACACAAAAAAAATCTACATTTTTCTTTGAGCTTTGACTTATCTGCTGAGGTCCACCCTTAATTCTCCAACTGCCTGCTAAGGAATGGAAATATTTGCGAATTGAGAATCTACTATGTTGAATGGCATTGTGCTAAGCACTATGGGAGAAGAAAATGAAATGGACATGAATTCTACTTTCAAAAGCTTCAAAATCTAGTGGCAGTCACATAACTAAGTTGCAAAAGATTACAAAGCCAGTTAGTGCAGAGCTAAGAGTAGGGCTCAGGTCCTCTGACTCTTGTTTCACTGTTCTTTCTAACTGTATCTAAAAAGGAAAACACAACCATAATCTCTGTCACAGTATATGCATAGTGGAATATCATTGTACTCTTATCTTGTCATCTTTTTTCCTAATCAGACAAAGCATGTATGAGTATTATAAGAGTGAATTTGTAAGGCTACTTCTGAGAATGTACATTTGTGTCTTAGGGAGGATGCAAAAGCATTAGCTTAAGGTCCAGAATGAAATTTTAAAAAATTAGGTCAGAAAAGAGGCCCATGTTGGTGGCAGGCCACAGAAAGGTTTAGGAGATATAGTGTTGCCTTGGAAGTACGGTCTCAGGAGGAGTTCCCAAAAGCAGGCACCTGAGAGCCACGTAAAGATACAGGCTAGGTACCAAGAGGATGCTTACCACCCTGTTGAAGACTGGTGTAATTGACTCATTTGGCACTTTTGTCAGTAACATATATTCTTTGTACCTAAACGCAGCTTTGGGAGAGTCCTGGCTGCCTACCTAGACCATTTACTAACAAATTATAACCTAAAGTGACTTAAAATGACTAGAAAAGAGGAAGAATAGAGGAACAGCCAGGAAAATTTTCATTCCCTGTTGCCAGTTCACACAGTGAGTGTAGTATGAAGATAGCAGTATAATTGTATAATTATTCTACAATAGTGGTATATATATATAGTATAGTAGTATAATTATGTAAAATGCTTATATAATTCAAAAGTGTATTTTTTTAAAAAAGACTTAAAATGCTCTTTATAAATCTCACGTTTTTGAATCAATGTTTTTATATTAATAAATGAAGGAAAACAATCCACAGCTCTATACATGATAAACTTAAGCAATAATATTTGAGTCTTTCCATAAACTTTTTATATTACATTCAGAATATGGGCACATGACTCATGATAAATATTTGCTGGGTTTTTTTGTTCTCAAGTGTGTTACTGTTGGCTACGATGATGCATTTAATTGACATTTACATTTTAGAAATAGCTTATAGAGAGGAATTCAAGCCTTACCTTTTATTATTGCTTTTTCACTCACAGATACATTAATCATGAGTCAAAATTGAGAAAAACAATCTTTTCCTCCTTTATCTAAAATATAGTTGCTATCAGTGAACAAAATTATCTATTCATATGAGAGCTTTCACATAAAGAGGATATTTAAAGTATTTTTGAGCCAGCTCGACTTTTATTACCTATTTAACATATTAGAGTTCTACACATGCCAAAACAACATGCCGAATTGCTGTGTTACTGAGATGGAATCGCATACAACCCAGACACTCTGCTTTAGACCGCTTAAAGATGGGGCTTAAGATGAGCAGAGTCTATGGACGTCAGATTAAGTGGAGATTTTCAGAAAACCTTCATTTTTCAGGCAAGTACAATGAAAGGCTTCTGTTGATAACATGGGACATGTCAGGGCCTTTAACAGTGCACACAATTTCCTGTTGCTCCAAAGGTCGAGCTGCGCCTCACCTGAGCTTATTAGGCTCTCCCACAGGGATGGGACAAGACCTGCTGCCCTGAACTGAGTACAAAGTAATGTATAGTGTGAAATGGAAGGCCAGCGAGAAGGCCCCAGGAAAACTACAGCACTCTGTGGGCATAGAGAAAGGGAAACAAGAGAAAAGGGAGAGAAGGTTCAAGAAAAGTGAGACTCAGGGTACTGGGCTAGGAATCAGAGGTCGTAGGTTCCAGTCCTGCCCTCGTTGTTAGCCAGGTCAGCTAACACAGTGTCTGGCGCTTAGCAGATGCTTAATAAATGGATGACGACTTGCAAATCTTTCAACCTATTGACTGCATTATCTCCTGGTAGCACTTCTGTTACACTCTCATGTGGCTATGATGAGAATCAATGTAAATGCTCTATGTAGAAGCCCTTTGAGGACTAAAAATTGTTGATATATTTCAGTAAGAAATTATTACCATTAGCATTATTGTCATATAGAGAAAGAGGATGAATACCAATAGTTAATAAGAAAAAGAAAGAATTCACCCAGGCTATGTTCTATCAACTACCAATTCAGGGGAAGATGGAATCATAGATTTTAGTCAGGTCTTGTATATGACCAATTGGACCAAACCAAGTAACTCCTTTCAATAAGTTCAGGCCTTTAAAAAGTACTGACTAGAAATGACCATCCAAACGCTGAACTACAGGAGGCTCTGCAGTTGTTCTAGGAAAGGGATGTGCTGGCTGAGGCTATTAAAAAGTCAGTCTTATAGTTAATAATACTGTATTGCAAATTTGAAAGTTGCTAAGAGAGTAGATATCAAAAGTTCTCATCATAAGAAAAAAATTTGTGTGTGGCGACTGATGTTAACTAGATTTATTGCAGTGATCATTCTGCAATATATACAATTATTGAATCATTATATTGTACAGCTGAAACTAATATAATGGTATATGTTAATTACACCTCAATAAAAAAATTAAAATTAAAAAAAGCAAGTCTTTGTTGAAGTGACCCCAAATATAGTCATGAGAACCCACTGCCTATCGCTCCAGTCCTTTCCCTTATGTTCCTGGACATTGCTTCAACCTTGGCTCATTTAGATGAAGAGAAATGTTATCATTGCCCCTTCAGGATAATGTAATAAACATTGAAATTTGAGGAAATTGTAAGTTTCCAAAAAATTCATATAGCCATTTTGATTTTTCCCTTTCCTACTCCATTCCCTTCGAGAAAAGAATAAAAACCTTATTTGCATAGCTTTATTTCTTTGTTTATGTTTAATTATGTGTGTGATTTGGGCAACTTTACTTATTTGAATCTGATTTTCTTCATCTGTAAATATGAGACATTATATCAATTGATACCTGCAGTTAGTATTAACTCTAATTCATGTTGAGAATCTATGAAATCATAAGTCTAAGAAGATATCAACACCAACATTCCCAATTCATGCCATTTTAACTCATACTTCTATTGAAAATATCTTTCCTTTGTGCCAACATTAAACATAATACACAAGGCACTTAAAAATATCCCAAGCCATCAGATAAGATAATTTATACCAACCCAAAGAAAAATGATTTATTAAAATGCTTTCACAAGTGCTGTATGCCCCGATCTTCTATTATGCACTTCTACCTTCCATCAACTTTCTAATTAAAAAGAGACAAAATACCAAACTTTTAATAATGGATTAAAAAAAGTGTCAAAGAATTTATAGAGGTAAGCATATGCTCTTACCTTTTAATAAAAAACCAATTTCAAATCGACAGAGCAGCGGTAAAGCAATAGATGAGAAGAAATAACAAATTACTTTTACCTGGATTAAAAAGTCACACCGGGGATTAGCTTATTGCCCATTTGTTCATTTGCAAAGAAAGTCGCCTATATGCAGCTTCAGTACCTCCCTAAGTGAGCCTTAAAGTGCAAAAATACCCACACATGTGCACAAATAATATTCCTTTGGTAAATATCAAGACGAGAACATTTACATCTTATACACAATATTAGATCTCATATTTCCAAAGCAAACATAACAATGCTACTTATCATTTTTAATCTCTAACCTTATTTTTAAATCAAGAATACCAAATGATTCTTGTTTGGTAATCACAGGAAAATATGTCCATAAGACATTTAAGATGAATTATTACAATGAGTCTGTTGTAAAAACAGTATACTTTATAGGTCAGAGTGACACAGAATATTTATCTTCGTCATAAGAAAGAGTCTCTGTGAATTAGTTATGGCGTTAGCTCTCTAGTGCAATCAATTCTCTCCTCACTTGTGGGATAAATATATTTTACTGCAGTCATCCTGCATTCTTGCAGACTGCTAAGGGCTTCAGACTGCTGTCAGGTTCACAGGTATATAAATTTATTTCTATGGGTGTAGCCCCACATGATATGCATACTGACTATATTAAGCAGTAATTTTCAGATTTATCCCCAAATGAGTTCAGAGTGTCAGGAAATAAAAATATATATATATATATATATATATATATATATATATATACGTCTTTTTGTCCTGTCAAATATTTTGCCTTCTCATTTAGTCAAATAATATGCGTCAAGACACTTCAGCAAGAGTTAATGCTTGCCTCTTAGGAAATCAGACTGAAGCATACTGAAGTTGAATCTCCCATCTTTCCTACTCAAAAAATCACTTATAGAATCCTCAGGCTCACCTGCACACACTAAAGAAACAGTTCAACAAACTCAATAGTCCAGCTGTGGTGTGAATGGACCTATTTAATGGAGAATCAAAAGATTCCTAATGAGCTGGGTCCCTTGCATGCTCTTGCTTGCTCTCTGTCTTACAAGAGCTCTTTTTGATTACAAAGGAAATGCATAATATTGATATTTGATAAATATTCTAAAAATTCATTGATATTGAAGAAACTCTACCTAACAATTTACATTGTTCCTCCTCTGCATACACCCTTTTACAATTCTCTAGGTTGTTAGGCTAAAGAAAGTAACAAATGTACTCAGGATGGGTCCACATGGGTCAAACATCAATTAATCAATGATCTGTTTCTGAAATATCCAATTGCTTGATTTCCTATAGATGAAACATTTTACTTTTTCACTTTATATTAAACTTTGGCATTGTACAGCTATATTAAACTCTTTGGCATTGTATACCTGTGAAACAGGAATCCATGAAAGGTATTAAGAGGAGAATTAAATGACATTGAAGAGTTTCCATGGACATCATGTCTAATTTTCAATATCTTCATGTACATTTCTCTCAGAGCCTGAGAATCTGTGTCAATGCTTTTAGTTATTGCTGATATTTTCGAGTGAGGGCAAATTCCTGATGTGGTTTTCTATTTACAGGGTGGTGACTATACTTTCTTTTAACATTTTTAATAACTACAAGGAGAAAGATTGTTGTGGTCAGTCAGTCTGGGAGTCCTGGTTGTCTCAAATTAAAATGCCTATGTAAGAAGACAGCAAAGGAATCTAGTGCAAATGTGATGGCTATTGAGGGAAAGGACTATTGATAATGTGTTAATGACACAATTTATAATGGAATCTCTGATAATTTTCCCCCAGCTGTGTTGCCTCATTTTTTTAACTGTGATAAAAAACATAACATAAAGTTTGCCATCTTTAACTATTTTCACCTGGATGGTTCAGTAGTGTTAAGTATATTCACATTGTTGCAAAACAGATCTTCAGAACTTTTTCATCTTGCAAATCTGAAACTCTATACTCATTAAACAACAATTTGCTTCATTTTAATAGTACCTTTATTTGTAATTGTTTTATTGTCCTCAAACTACTTTCACATACATTATCTTATTTGATATTTCCTTTACTCAAAATATTAGTAATATTACACAGACTTGAGCACTTACTATGTGCCAGATATTGTGCTAAGTGCATAATAGTTACTCAAAATATTTTTTATTGAATGAATCACTGTGGGAACTACATTTTCTGAGTTTATGGCTTTATATTGTCCCATTCATATGTAATCTAAAACATTTTATAGAAAACGTTTCACTATAGAAAATATAAAGTATATTAAACATACTCTTATCATTAGAAATTTCAACAGATGTTAACTTTATGGTCTTTTTCACTTTAAAATATTGCTACGTTTATATCGACATTTTAAAAAATTCTATTACATGTATTAGTCTCACTCCTCAACATTTTACTAGTCACAGTGAATATTATGATTAGTATTATTCTACTGTCATGAGTTTTACAGATTCAGTGCTGCAGCAACAAGGTTTTGAGGAAAACAGAATCATCAATTCTCTTCCTTCTCGTTTTTCTTCATATACACCCACACTTGTTCATCTTTGATGACTAACATTTAAAATTCATCTGCCATAGGATGCTTAGAGTTTATTCCAGGAAACAGTGAATATTCTGTTTGGCTGTAACTAAGGCCTGGCTAATTTCCAATTTATTGGAAAGTCTTATCTGCTATGGTGAGTACTGGCAAAACATTAAGATTTGGATACAAATGCCTGGGATTTTTATTTCTGACCTGGCCTTTGAGCCCTGTAATTTAGGACAAGTTACTTCTCCTCTCAGTTTCCTCATCTGAAAAAAGCGTAGGTAACAATGCCAAGTCCCGGATTTATTAAAAAAAAATCATATGTGATAATATAATGGATGTGAAAGACCCTGAAACAATAAAGGCCCTCTCAAATATGTTGGTTTATACACAGGAGCCTGGCTAATGATAGGATTCATTCATTAAAAGGTATATGTATGAAGCATTGTAGCTAGAACCCTATTTTCCCAACGATTCACATGGAAATATTTCTCTAGTGCAGAAATGGGTCCTGAAACACATTTAAATTTCTGACTTCACGGCAGGTTCAGTGCTGTAGCCCCTTCTCTATTCCTTTTATACTCACAAAATTTTTTTCTCAATTTACAAATTCCGAGGAAATAGAATTCTGTGTTTTAAGTTGTCAGTACCAAAGAAAGTTTAAGACATTTAAGACAGTTCTGTTAAAAATGTATCTTTTTGTGTTTAGCTCTCAAAATTGGGGAGAAGTGAAAGATTCTAGGAAGAAACGTTTACTGCAAAACTTTTGGTTTTTTTGGCTATAATTGTCTATGCAATTTGAGTATCTTTTGACTCAAAGATCTTTTCACTCAAAGAAAGCTAGGTGGCTGTCTCTATTTGGGTGGCACGCTTGATGACATCAGAGAAAACATTTCGTCTGTTATCTACTTCTATGCACATAGGCGTGAGAGTAAAAATGTTGTGTATAGAAGAAGCATTAGTAAATATCACCTCTATCTGTGGTTCCTTTATCCCCTTGTCTATTTACCATCATAGATTAGGTTTTCTTTAAGTTTCACGCATTATTGGAACAGTCTATTAAATGTTCTCTCCCGTCCCAATCTCTCCGTCTCCATTCTATCTCATATAGTATTATGGCTAATCTGAAGCTCCACTCTGACCCCACGGCTCTTTTGCTAGCAAACTGTTAGTAGACTCTTACTTTCTAGAGCTGTGCTGTCCAACATGTCAGTCATTAGCCACATGTGACTATTGATCACTTGGAATGTGGTTAGTCTGAATTAAAATGTTCCAAAATTATAAAATTCACACTAGATTTTGATTAGAAAGAAAACCTATCTCATTATAATTTAGTATCAATTACATGTTGAAATAATATTTTGGGTATATTGAGTTAGATAAAATATATTATTAAAATTGATTTCAGGGGCCAGCCCAGTGGCGTAGTGGTTGAGTTTGACAGGCTCTGCTTCAGTGGCCTGGGTTTGCAGTTTGGATCCTGGTTGCAGACCTACACCACTCATCAAGCCACGCTGTGGCAGTGATCCACATACAAAATAGAGGAAAGATTGGCACAGATGCTAGCTCAGGGCCACTTTCCCTCAAGTAAAAAGATGAAGATTGGCAACGGATGTTAGCTCAGGGCCTATCTCCCTCACCAAAAAAAAAAAAAAAAAAAACCAACAAAAAAAGATTTAATCTGCTCCTTTTTTATTATAAAATAAATACATGTTTATTGATAAAAACATAGATAATACATAAAGTTAGAAGAATAAAATGAAAATGTTCCATACTGTCACCATCATAGATATTTCCTACTTATATTTTGGTAAATGCCCTTTCAGAATTTTCTTTAGCCACACAAAAGCAATCTTTTAAAAACATATAAGACCATGCAACATATATTATTTAGTGGTTTGCTTTTTAAAATTAACCAGAGATAGCTGCAAATAACTGCAAATATATCCAGTGATACATCATTTTTCATTGCTATAGGACATTTCATGGTATGGATGAACCTTAATTGATTTAACCACTGCGTGGTTAACTATTGCTGCATAACAAATCAGATTCAAACTTAGTGATCTTAAGCAATAGTAACCACTTACTATCTCTCAGGGTTTCTGATCAGGAATTTGGGAAGAGCTTGGCTGGGCCATTCTCACTTGAAGTCTCTCACACAGCTGTATTTAGGTGTCAGCTAGGTTGGCCAGGACTGGAGGATCCACTTCTAAAGTGGATCAGTCATATGCCTGCCGGGTTGATGCTATTTGTTGGCTGAGGGCCTCAGTTTCTCTCTATGTGGGCCTCTCCATGGGGCTTCTTGAGGGTCTTTGCATCATGATAGCTGGCTTCCCCCAGGAAGAGTGATCCAACAGACCAAAGCAGAAGCTGCAATGCCTTTTATGACCTATCTGCAGAAGTCACACACCATCACTTTTGCCATATTCCATTGGTTGCACAGGGCCAGCCCTAATCTATTGTTGGAGGGGACGGCACAAGAGCATGAATTACCAGGGGTCATCTTGGGGGCTGGCTGCTCATCTGCTTCGTTTTATATTTTTAATGTGAGTACTAGAGAATTTAAAATTACATTTGTGACTTGCAGTGGTGGCTCCCATTATTTTTCCATCAGACAGCACTGATCTGGAGAATCAAGTTTAAACCTCTTAGCCTGGTATGAGGCCCAGGGTCACACTTACTTCCCACTACCCTTTTTTCATAAATCCTATGTTAACCAAATTGGAAAACTCACTGCTTCCAGTACACTCCTTTCCTAGTACTTCTCTCTCTTTGGGTCTTTTAAACTCATTGACTTTATGTACGCATATCTTAAGGAATTGAACACTGTTGACTACTTTTTTATCTTAGTTTATAGGCATCGTTCTTTCAAGGTAGTACCCAAATCTAATTTTTCATTTGTATCTTTCTAAGCTCCTAGCATGGCCCTTTTCCTATAGGTAGAGTTACCTTATAAAATACAAGATGTTCAGTTAAATTTGAATTTCAGATAAGCAAGGAATAACTTTTTAGCATTGCAATATTTAGGACATACTTACACTAAAAAATTATTTGTTTATCTGAGATTCAAGTTTAACTGCATGTCCTGTGTTTTTATTTGCTAAATCTAGCAATCCTACATAGTAAGCATTCCACAATTCTTCATAAAATGATGGCACTAGAAAGCATACATATGAATTATTTAAATGATGATAAAATGAAGGGAAAAGGAATCTACATGAGTGTCCTAGAGCCCTCATTATCCTACCAACTGGGAGCTTCACAGTTTCTTTAAGACTAAGCTAATAATTGAAATAAAATCATAAAGCTGAGCTAATACAAGAGTGATTGTAAATTTTAATGTAATTTCTTTTTTGTAGAGGAAGAGCAGTGCTCCCATTTTAAGGTAAATTTGGACAAAAATGGAAGGAAAATGTTCCTAATAAGAGGTGATGAGAAGTGGCATCACCAAAGGAGAAAACATGTCTGCATCTTTTTCTCATGACTTATCAGCTTGAACCAAACCATATTTGAGTTTTCTATGTGATATTTTACCTTCACTTTGAAAAGGCTTTGTGGTACTGCTGGGCTAATAGGGAAAGCAAGAGATGGCAGTGATTTCTGTAACAGACTTTCCTTCACTGATACCCAGATATGCCGACACGTTTGATTCAAGTTATCTGATTAAGCTTTCAAACTCTTAGAGACTTATCTAAGCCGCAACGTCATTTGTTTATCCAGCACCATTGCTCTCCCGTCTCTACCCTGTTATAGCTATACAATTACCCTATGAACAGTATAAATAGGAAGGAAGCCTTCAGCTGTTTCATTTTTCAGAAATAACAGACGTAACATCTTCAAGCTCTGTAGCTGCATCTAGTGTCATTGTAAAGTTGGGTGATTCCCTAATATAAACTTGGCACCAAGCTAGATAAATAGCAACACGAGGAAGGCACAGTTCTGTTCCTGCATTTATTGTCCTTAGATATTTTTCCACAGTGATGGGACTCTCTTTCATATTTAATTGAAATACTGCATTTTCAAATGCATCCATTTAGATATCAGGGCCAATTTTCTTGTACTTTTGCCTGTGCTAGCATCGTCTTAAGCTTCACAGGAACTTTGCAGGTACATGGAATACTCAGTGAGTTCTCTCCAGGATTAGATGTGCTGATCACAACCAGATGGCCTCATTTTACAACTTCTGCCATCAGGTCATTCAACGAAATAAATTCAAATAATTCCTGAATCCTATAAGCAAGTGTTCATTCTTTATAACTACTTAGAATTAAAAATATATGCTTAAGATGTCTTTAAAATACACACACACAGACACACACACACACACACACAACTTGATCTTTAGCTCTGTGTTTTTTTTCCTTGCCAGTTACCATAGCGGGGAATGGAATTAAAAGGGGTTATGACTCTTGTGTTCTCTATTCATTTTAGGGAGTCCATAACCCAAGTTGAAACTGATGATCCCAGACACCCATGTCTCCTGGTCATAATCATCTTTCATATTTTAATGAATAAGGACTGTACCAAGTTTTAAAATTAGATTTAAATAACTACCTAGTGAATACTAATTCATGGATCACTGGCTCCACAGATCTAAGTAACAAAATTAATTGCTTGTCAATTTGGGCTGCCTACATCTGATTATAATTCTGATGCAAACTTTTTTTGTGTGGTTCCCTTCAGAACACCACAGATCACCTGTTTACTTTGTTATTCAAAAGAGAATCAAAAGAATATTATCTTTTCTATAATTTTGAAGTACTTGATTGATTTACAAAGCTAGAATAAGGTTAGTAGATAGCATAGCTCACTTCCATTTCAGAACACGGATATCAACAGCATCAGACTCCACAGGTGTTTTTGTTGGTTTCAGCTAGAGACACCTTTATATCCTGGTACCAAAATCGTAAGAATCCAAGAGCTACTGCAGCAGCTTCCTTTGCTTGAGTGTTTCTCTTTCCATTTTTACCCTTTTCATAAACCAGTAAATAGATGATACTATTACCTTCCCAATCATAGTGACCTGAAACTAAAAAAATTATTTCTGATGAGGCTTTTTCTTTTTTTTCAGTGAGGGCTTTTTCTATGTTTTTCACATTTTTGTGCTTTTTCTTGGTGATTTCGCTGTTTAAAATTGACTCCAAATGTAGAGCTGAAGTGCTGTCTGGTGTATCTGAGATTAAGAAAGCTGTGATGTGCCTTATGGAGAAAATATGTGTTAGATAAGCTTCATTCAGGCATAAGTCATAGTGCTGCTGGCCATGAGGTCAATGTTAATGAATTAATAATATATATTAAATAAGGTGTCTTTAAGGAGAAACACACATAAAACAACGTTATGTATTGATTTAATTGATGAGAATATTGTGACCAGAAGCTCACAAGAACCTAACCCTGAATTCCTCCTAGGAGCAATAACTCAGTATTCGCTAATTCAGTGTTCATGTTCATGGTGACTTTATACAAGATAACTACTGTGAACAAAAAGAATTGACTGTACATAACTCAGAGCCTGACACATGATAAATGCTCACATATCAATTATAATAATTATAAACAGTAATAATAATAATCATTGTATAAACTTTGCATCAATACATTATGTTTTCAGGAAATTCCAAGGAACCTTTAAGGAGGAAAGGAGGAAATTTAACTTTGCTGGCTACTACAATATCTTCCCTCCATTAGCAATAGCCAAATGAAAAACTGGTCTGAATCAATCAGGATTTATTATTGAATGACATTATCAATGCTGTCCTGGCATTTCACTATGGCTCTAGACTCTAACAGAGTACAAAAGAATGTTGAAACTGACATTTGAGGAGAAAAATCAAGATGGCTCCATTCATTGGCTTTACAGAATTATTTCATGGTCTCAGTGGTTGGAAACTTGATTACATATTAAACATATCTTACTGCCCTGGGTCACGGATATCCTAAAGTTCTCTACCTGTCATATAATTGATTTTGTCAGAATTGATGAGATTATCCGACATCTTCTCCCTTGCCAGTGAAGTAAAGAATTGGAAGCATAATAGGTTCAGGCTTAATCGGTTTTATGCAGCTGTGCTTGAGTACTTAATAAAAGGCATGGAAGTTGGCATCAGGAAGTTTCTCTGAGAAACTCTTCCAATTCAATTGATTTAGAATATGATTAACAGTTCTTTGCATAGTAATCCAGGAGCTGCTGTATGCTAATGACTGTGCTCTTAAGGCCCATGGGTAAAAAGACATGAAAATGATCACCCAGCCTCCTGCAGACTCTGCACCATGGCTAGGCTGATAAGCCTGAAAGAGATGGATTAGGTCACAGCCCTAACCAAGGAAATCCGGAATCCAGCCAAAGACTTTCAATGACTGCAGAATAGAGAGATGCCGGTAAATCTGGCCATGTAGGCTTCACATAATTCTGTGGCTGTCTAATTTTCAGCCCTAGGAAGTCAGAGAGATTGGGTTCCTGTATCCTTTGGGAAGTTGGCAGCTGGGGAGTACCACCACCATGGCTTCTGGCTTGAGAATAGGGGCTCTTCAGAGCTCCACTTGTGTTCAGATTTCTTAATTGTTATGAAGTTGGACTTGTCCCAGTGCAGCAGAAGACCTCATAGAAGAACTCGTAACATCCTCTATGCTTCATACGAGAAGTCTATAGCATTAGCAAAATGCTCATAGCAATAGGTTTGGAAGATTTAAAAGCTAGAGAAGAATGAAGACCACTATACTATATATGGCAGAGTTCAGTAGGCTGGTATCCATGCCCACGTAGGAAGGATTGCTGCTCAGTATTTCTCTAAGGGATACAAAAGACCTTACGAGGTTTTTAGGCCCATAACGCTAAGTTCCGTTGTAGTGCTAGACCCCAAAGCCAGCTCGGCTCAGAGAAGACTACGGGGCTATTACATCCCTAAATCCAAAAATGTGGGGCATATCTCACCCATTCATTTTGCCCCAGGGGAGGGCATCAGGTAGTAAAGAACCATCAGCTCTGAAGTTATACAGGTCTGATTTAACGGTTTATTAGCTAAGTGACCTTTGGCAAGTTACTAAATCTCTTCTGAGCAGTCGTTATCAACAACCTGTTAGGACTGCTGCCCAAACTTGATGAGTTATGTATGGGAAGTAACATTGTCTGGCACATATTGGCTTCTTAATAAACATCAATTTTTTTCCCCTTCATTTCAAATAGTTGATCAAACAGTGATACCTGAAGTGCCTTGGTCTTGCTTCTGTTCTCTACTTTGTGTTGGCTAAGAGCAGGAGTCTTGGTTCTGGTTTCCTTCTGTTTTTGAGGTCTGGCTCATGTTTTACACCTTGGAGGTGACTTAATCACCCTGGCCTTGTTTTACATGTCTTGGCTCTGGTTTGTTTCCCAGACCACATATGCTTTGACACTTAGAATAGCTTGCAGGCCTTTGCCCTGATTCTTGGCATATTCTCAAATATGAAAGGCAGAATTTCTTAGATTTGCTCATTCACCTACTTTCCTAGAGAGGCAACATGTATGAACACCTTCGAACATCCCACTTCAATCCCTGAGCTCTGTAATAAAGTGGGACTGGGGCTTTCTGCATAACGGTCTAGAAGTCACTGCTGAGAGCTTTTCTTGACCAAATCCCATCTCTTTCTCTAGTTGCCTAATAATTAAAAGTCATTGTTTGTCTAATTTTCCACAGTGGCTCACATTACAGTAGATTTCCTGAGAAAACTCAACTTGCCTGTTTCTAAGGCAAGGCAATTACAAGCCTTCCTTTTGAACCACTAATAAGATAGTCTATCATTAAAAACACGTGTCCTTACTTTCACTCAGAATCCTTCACTAGAAAAATTGCTTCTTAATAAAAAGAATTCCTAGATAAACTTATTCACCTTCTTTTATCCTGAGAAAGCTTTTCTTTAAAGATTGTTAAAATAAAGGCTTTTTGGTTTTCTAATAATTTTGTTGCATTTTGTACAGTTAGTGTTAAAATACAGAGTTACTTGATGTATAATCAGTCATGCCCCATAAGAGAGAATTTTGAGGATCCTGTCATATTCAACTCGAGGAAACAGAGATTCAGCTCATTAAGGCTGTGCAGGGAACTGGTGAAAGAATTGCACCCAGGACTTCTGCTGTTGGTCTCTAGTACTCTATTCACTAAGTCATGCTCTTGCACCTGTAATTTTTTTTTTTGGTGAGGAAGATTGGCCATGAGCTAACATCCATGCCAATCTTCCTCTATTTTGTATGTGGGACGCCACCATAGCATGGCTTGATAAGCAGTGTGTAGGTCTACACCAGGGATCCAAACCCATAAACCCTGGGCTGCCAAAGTGGAGCATGTGAATTAACCACTATGCCACTGAGCCAGCCTCTCACCTGTAATTTTTGACTCGTGTTCACCTAAGGAGCCATGGACATAGTTACAGATTAATTTTTCTTAATCATGAATAAAATTTATTTGAATGTGACCCACTTCCCATGAACTCTTGTGGTGCTGTCTCTGCAGTATGCAATATCAGAAAGCCCAGACCAGTATTTCATTCCACTCATACACTCTCATTTTAGCCACATGCTTTCTGTCCCTCTGGGAGGTGAGCCCATTTCACTTGTACACCAGCCTCTCCATCACCTACTCCAGCACTCAAGATAGAGTGCTGGAGATACGTGCTTCACAAATGCTGTTGGCTGCCTTGTAGTTGGGACACCTTTATTTAATTCTCTTTCCTAAAGCTTTTTCAATTAAAAATGTGCATAAGTGGTTAGGTCAAATGGAGAAGGCATTTTTAAAAATTCACAGAAGCAGAGAATGTTCCAGTTGGATCTCTAACCTAGAAACAAAAAAAGAAAAGCAAAACCAAAAGGAAAAATTAAAAAAAGAAAGTGAATATTCAGCATCTTGATAGAAGAAAAGGAAGATTATCTTGCCCAATAATCCATTAGGGGAAGTTTGCCTCTGAGAGCTTAGGAGTAAATTGGCTGTATGTTACCTAAACTTAAAAGTCTAAAAGAGGTGTAACCAATGAGAACTCAGTGTATGTATTTTTTGTATATGTATTTCCAGTACACAAACAGTTAAGGGGACAGAGAACAAGACACATAGTGGGAAAGGCACTGGGCTTTCAGACAGAAGTCAAGGATTTCACTCTCAGGCCAATAGCTCCGTATTAGCAGGGAGAACAAATTACCTGTTGTCTCGAGGCTGCTGTTTCCCGTATCTTACACAGTGGCTACGATTGCCCCTGCCTTCTTCACAATCTTGTAATGATTAAATTTGATAATATTTGTGAAAGTGTTTGCATTGTTTGAAAAGTATAAGGTCATAAAAATGTAAGATATTATTACTGGTGGTAGACCCTTATTATAACACAATGAGACAATTGCCAGTAGCCTCCTAACTCATCTCTTGACTTCTTGGTATATCTTGTCTTAGGCAACATGCACCTCAATGCGAGGTTAGTCATCCCAACACTGCTCTGCCCATGCCATCTCCCTGCTCAAAAGCAAAAGCAAAACCCACCCAAATGAACAAAAGCTGTGTATTAGTTCCACTGTTTACTATATAAAGTAAAAAATCCATGATACAGTTTATCTTTGATATAAACTCTCACCTCACTTGCGGCCAAACTGTTCTCTCGCTGCCTCTGATCACCTCTTGAGTCGTCTATCTTCCACAGCCCTTGCCTTGCTGTGGCACCCAGCCTCCGAGCCTGAGCTCCAACACAGCATCTTCAGGTGACTCAGCTTTGTATACAAAGCATTGTAGTTGAGTTCTGGTTCTTCTTCTGCCACCAAATAAGCTTTGTGATTGTGGGCAAGTCAATCAAAGCCTCTAGATTTCAACTTTCTTAACTCAAGACGGGATAATAATACTCCCAAGGTGTGGATCAGAGGATTCCTGAATTCCTTTTCAACTCAAGACATTTAAAACAAACAAAACTCCCATATGTTGTTGAGAGAAGCTCCGAGAGTATTTAGTTTCTTCATCACAAATAGTGCTTACTAATATGAAAATAGTTAACTGACATTTGAATTCATTTGTATGAAACCAACTTTCATAATTGCTGACCTGAGGGAATGAATTCATATTCTTGCAGATAATGGACCATTTGAATTTCAGTTGATTTCTACCATGAATCACGGCTAAGTAAAACTTTTCATATGTCAGTTTCCTCGTCTCTTAAATAATATATATATTAAACAAATGTACTTTCCTGTGTGGAGAACTGAAATGCTCTGTGTAGCAAGGGAGAAGCACGCAGAAAAAGAATTTGGATTCAGCAGGTTTTCTCATTATGACTCAGGTTCTGGACTTGGATGCAAATCTCTAAGGAAGAGATGGCAATAATAGAGCACAGCTCCTCTGGATTTATGTACAGTTAATAAAAATGTTCACAGAGCATTTCACAAAGTGCTACAAGTACTTTCATTAATAACGGTAACTAAACATTGACATAAAACAATTTTAGGGATCACACTTTATAAACATTAGCTTCTTGGGAGATGACAGAACTACAGCCACTACACAGCAATAGGAGGTCCAAGTCTGTAACAATGAATGGGAAAGCCATTTTTCACTTGTGTAAACTATTTCAGGTCATTCTTCATTCTTCCAAACACTTCTCTTCTCATTTTGGATAACTGACAGACATTTACAGCCCTGTGCTCTGTTTATCTCTAAATCAGCGGATGGAAGAGAGAGGAACAGAAAGACATTAATATCTAGGTCCTGCGTTTTATCAGAAAAGTAAGAGGAAAAGACTCAGTTCCTCATTAAAGCCTCCCTTCTAATGGGGATTTCTGGTCTTCCATTTAAAGTTGTCCACATAAGTGTTTATTGATACTAGTCATTTATGCATTTTGATGATATATAAAATGTAGACCTGTTCACTAGGACTTGGATTTGAGTCAAAATCACAACTGTTTATTGTCAATCAGAAAACTAGATCTTAAACAGATTCACTCCTATCTACACTCATTCAGTGTCTATCAAGGGCCAGACACTCTTCTCGTCCCCAGGGCTACAGCAGTGATAAAAACAAAGTGCCTGACCTCATGGAACTTGCATTTTTATGGGAGTGGGGCAGATACTAAAGAAATAAACTAATAAGTAATTAACATACTGCCAAGCAGAGATAAACGCTATAAAGAAACCTTGAGCAGAGTGAGGGCGAAGACTGACGAAGGGCTATTTTAGACGGAGTGGTTAGAGAAGCCCCTTTGAGCAGGTAACATTCCAGCAGAGACCTAAAGGGAAAAATCTGACAGATCGTGAATCAATCCATTAATCAGACATGCTGTAGCCAATCCCTGAGCATTCTTTACTGTGCTGGGTTCTAGAAGAAACACAGGGTTCAGCCCTTAGAGAACCTACACTTTGACTGGAGAGACTGGCTTAGCATACATCAGAATTATTAGAGAATAATTGATGATAAACTGGATGCCACTGAATCTGCGTACAGAATGGGTCCAGAGATGGAAGGTTGCAACATTTGCTGAGCATCTGGGGAATGCGTCACGAAGGATGTACACCCTCAACTTTTGAAGATAAAAAGAATCCAGCAAAAGGGAATATGAAAGAAAAGAATTTATAAGGAACGTGGGCAGAGGATGGGAAGCATCAGCGAAGGCACGGAAACGGGGCAGAGAAGAGAAGGAAAGTGTACTGAGTAGTCACTGTACACCAGGTCCTGTGGCAGGCGGTTGATGGAGGTTATTTTGTTGAATCTTTTAGCTACACATGAGGTAGGTATTACTACAGGGAGAGGTGGTTAAGCTGAGAGAAGATAACGTCTTCCCAGGGCCACTCTCCTTTTAAAAGAAACTCATAGGAGAGGGAGGAAACTGCTTGCCTTGTAAAGTTAATGTTTTGGAGGGTGGAAGAAGATAAGGTTGGATAGATTGGATGAGTTTAGAGAAGGGCTGCTGAGTAAACGTAAAGCAGAGAGTTCAGAGTCTGAAGATAGGGAAACCAGCTATCAAGTGGTGGCAGAAACCCAGGCATGAAGTGACAATCCTGATTTTGAGTAAAGGCGGCAGAGTTGGGGAGTCAAGTGTGAATTTGAGGATGTGGAGACAGGTTAGTAATAGGAGAATAAAGAGAGGCAAGTTCACTGGTTTTTGTAAGAGAACGTAGTGGAAGCATAGAAGTGGGATAGCTGGGAAGGAGGTTACAACAGTAGCTAGGGTCAGTGCAGTGTAACTGGGGAGCCACAGGTTCAGTTTGTGCCTACTTAAGTGGTTATTTCGTTACACATTTATTGTATAGTGCCTGGACTTAGCTAGATAATGAAATATATAGTTGGTCTTGGCAACTTGAGTCATTCCCTCCAACCACATTTCTTTCTAGGACTTTTAGCTTCTTCCTCTCCAAACACAACTACACATGACGCGCTTTTGTGAGAACTCTGACCACTTGCAATGAGGCACTGCCGAATTTCTACCTCTCCTTCTGATCCTTTTCTCACTGAAACTTACCTTTCCTGTGCCATATTCTTGTAATTCTGGGTAGTAGTATTTTACAGATAGTTAGTAGTTCAGTGCATTCTCTTACCAAGTTAACATATCTATTATTAATATAACTGTGTTTAAAGAGAGACATCAAATATGGGAATTTCAGTTTGCATGACAAACCAGAGGAAGAATAATTGAAGAGAAAATCTGATTTTTGAGCACCAGAGGATTGCTTCCTTCAATTTGGAAAATAAGTAAGACAGAATCATTCACAGCTAAGTATTATAAGTATTTTTTATAAACACAATAAACTAGTCTTAGAAATGAATTGAAAGCTGACTAATAAAAATATTAGAAAGTCAGAGATCATTCTTTAACCTCTTAATTAATTAATCTTTTAAGAGTCAACATCACTAGCAACATCTGAGTGACAATCCTGTTGCTCTGGACTAAGGTGCCCAGAACTTTCCCATGTTTATACTCCTTCCATTAGAACTCATTACCACTTTAAATATCCAATTAAATTGTTAATTCCTATCAATGAAGCCCATCAGAAAGCTCCAGGAGAAGATCCGTGGTGTTGATCACCTAAAGAAAAACAAAGTGAGATGTTTCCCCTCAGAATGGAGAAATTTATTAAATTGATTATCATTCTTACTATTGTCACTGGAGTTTATCCATTCTGTTTATCTAAGGTAACGGCTAATAATCCAAATGTCTTTGAATGATTTCTCCATAGATTAATACATTGGAGTAGATTTCTTTCTGTTATTTGCTCTTATAATACAATTTATTTTTTCAAACATAATTGGAATTGCTTATCAGCCTTTTCTTCAAATTCTCAGCTTTTAAATTTCATTGAATAGACGAAATTACAAAGGAAAAGAACGTCGGAGTCAGTCCAGGAGCCCAGATTCACAGACCCTAAATTTCCAGACACTAAGCTGGTCTGTCTTTCCTTAAGAAGTTTCATCTGAGAGTTGGGGAATTGGGTTCTTCTGAGGTTAGATTCTGAGTTGATGAATTTCAAATGACTGGTTTCTGGTTTTCTTTTCTATGAGAAATGAAATCTCATTGGGATTCTTGTAAATAATTGCATTATAAATGTCCCTGAAAGAGGGAAAGTACTAGAACAAATGGAAATTTTTATGGCATTTCTTCAGAAGCATTGAAAATAACGAAAACACTGGGATATTGTGCCCTCTCAATAGCCTGGATACCAAATGTGTTAACCATGTAAGTTATTTAATTAGCAAATGTTTGCTGCTGCATTCCCGTGTGCCAGACAATGTGATATGAGCTGGGGAAATAAAGGTGAATGATATTTGACCCTTTCAGCCAGGAAACCAAAAAGTCTAGTGCAGGAAACAGACATGTAAATAAATAATTGCACAACAGTGTGAGGAGAAGTAATGGAGATAAATTTTACAATGGTTATGGAAACCTGTGGAAGCAGAGTCTGTGTTATTTACAAATTTAAAAAATGTATATTCTCAGGAGGAAAACAGGTACACACATATGTACAACTGTATATACACGCTTGAAATGTCCTATTAGTTAGAAATATTAAAGTGAAAAGTAGCTCGCAGAAACATTTTTGCATTAAATTCACCATGGGTGAAATAACTGTCCTCAATAAACTCAAATACATCATCTGCAGAGATCTCAGTAACTCCACAAACACTCACCGACATGAAAAACACCTCCACTGTGGATCTAACGCTACTGCCGAAGAACAGCATTTCCCCGTCTTTACATCTATCTCATACTTTTAAACCGCCTTGTTAGAAATCTCTGAAATACCACTGTGTCTACAACTGAAATGGAGAGAAAGAAAGGACCACAGACATTAATTGGTGGTTCTATCTCATGCAGTCCTATAGTAAAACGTTCCTGGGAAAATTTTATATATATAAAAAATACACTCACCACGCTAGAGTTTGAAGACTCTAATTACAGTTTTAGGCTTACTCTATTATTATATTCATAAACTGGTTATGACTTCACACACCGTTAATGCAGAGGATTCTGTACGGCTACCACTACATGGTAAATGCAAAGATATTTTTTCGCATGTTGTATAATGTAAAGATGTATACAAATTTATAAGCATATAAGTATATAAAGAATTTTAAGATCTAGGAGTAAAAATGTCTGGTAGGCCAACCCCTTTATTTGTTGCCCAGCTTTTAAAATTTTAAGTAATTACCTCAATTCTGGAAAGAGGCTAAAATTTCACTTTCTCTCAAGTTTATTCGTTGTACCATATTCATATGTTATACTGAATTCATTGTGATATAATCAAATTTTAACCAAGGAAAGCATACACAAATTACCCTAAGATAAATATTTTTTGTTTCTTTTATGTTATGTAGGCCATCTTCCTATGAAAGGCAAAAATGTAATCATTTTGCTGACTAGACTCCAACGACAACGCTACCCATTTACTTCCAAAAGTCAGAGGCAAAATATTAAGGAGGCATCAGGTGCTAACTTGCTGGAAGCAGGTGAACTTGGGTAATTGTTTGCTATGCTTCCATGTTCAACACTGGGCGGCAAAGAGCAGCCACTGGTGACCTTTCTATCTGAGGTCAAGGGTATGCAAAACGGACTTGCTATTGCAGGGGTAAAAAATTCCATTGATACAATGTCAAGCAGGAGCATCCTGAAGGGGAGGAGATAAGGAGAGCTGTAAGTTAGCAAAACAGGTTCAAGCAGTCTAAAAATCCAACGTGACTTCTGGAATCTGTTGGAAATCATTTTTAAGCCTTCATTGTCATGTTTAAACCATAACCTCATTTATACTGCATATAATATTCTTCTGAAAATATTACAGCACATATGCTCTTGGAACAGGAGAATGAGGCATACTTATCTGTCCCCTTTTAAAAAGTAACATTTTTGCTGAGCTATTGAGTATGAGTTATTTAATCTATATTTTCATATGATGATTGCTACCCTAAAAAAATGTCTGAGGGCTATTGAAGATCTTTGTCAAATAGCCTACGACATTTTTAAGCTCAGTATTTACCACTGGCCTGAAGAGATTTGCACTGCTGGGAAATATGCAAACCGCTAATGTATGGTTCCCTAATATGCATTGATTTCTAAAGCAACAAAAATCCGACCAAATCCACAGATTTTGCTTAAATTCTAACACATGGCTTTGCCTTCATTTTTAAATGACAATATTATTTTATTTATTTTTGCAAACAGTATGATTTCGCAGGTGGCAGTTTGAATGGTTGACTGTGACTTCTTATTTTCATATATGATTATTTAGAACTTACAAATTTCCTCTCAAAAGTTGAACAAATCTCCAATGAAAACTTCAAGACTATTGAAAAGCCTCTGCTGAAGGGTCCTCAGACCTGTTAGTGACTCAGGAGAGAAAGACCACAGCATGGATGCACAGAACTATCTGATATGTGGACTCATGTAATAGGCTTCATTGGCAGAGTTTCCATGTGACCCGACACCTTCACCCCCCACAGCTTTGTTATAAGCCAGAGTCCAGTCCGTGTTGGGAAAGATCTCTTCCTGCTGCTAAGAGAGCCATGATGAGAGGAATGAAGAGTGAGCATGATAAATGGAACACCATTTATTCTTAGGCCCAGGACTACTCTTCATGCTAAGTACAGACAAATGGAAATCTAACCAGCAGCCTCTAAAAATTAAGTGTTGCAGAGAATGTCTCTATTTGCAACGTGTGCACCCACATTCTTGCTGGCATTATGCGAACTCCATTTTTGTGCTGAGCTCTGTCACAGAAAAATCTTGAAAGTATTTTATTTTAAGTAGATTGTGAGATGGGATCAAAGAAATGATTTTTTAAAAAAAGAAGCTTATGTAAAGAGCCTTGCACATTTCTGAATGTACTGCTTTCATCTGAGAATACTTTGGGCGGGAGTAATGACAACGGTATTCCTGGATCGGAATCAAACAATTGTTTTGGTTCAAAGTCATTACTAAACTACTTATTCTAGCGCTGGGCTGGCACTCACATTTATAGCCATTCAGTGCAGAAGTCAAGGAGGAAGAGGCCTGTCTGGAGACTTCACGTGTGAGTCGGAAAATAATTAGGTGTGGACATGACTCTCTTCCTCTCTCCAACATAGAGATATTCTTTCTCGTATAGCCACAATTTCCTGAATGGGGCCCAGCATTTTTTAACTTGAGACCTTTGCACTTGTTGCTTCTTTCTCTTGCACACATTTCACTCTCCTGACCTTCGTCTTACTCACAAGTATTGTCCTTTTAGTTTCACCCAGGTGCCATGCTGCCTGAGACCCTGGGCATCAGCCCTCTGGGTCAGGTGGCATCCTATGGTCTTCACTGCACATTAAACACACACCACATTGCCCTGTCATTGCTTTTTGTCTGTCTGTCTCCTCCTGTGAGACTGCAAACATCTGCATCTGCAGATGTGCATCTGCAATAGTCATTGTTACCTCTCCTGTGCTTAGCAGAGTGCAAGTTCATATAGGAAGGCCTTCTCATGCCGTCCATGGGAAGGTAGGAAGAATTTTAAGCAAGACATGCTATTTTTTAACACATTTATGCTATGATTTTCAATCTTCATTAAATACTTATTTTAGGAAAATTATGTATAGGTTATATATAAAATGTTAAAAATAGATCCACGTAAACTCTCAGTGGCACCATTAGACAACAAGTTTTGTTAAAACTCAAGTCAATGGCCCTTCCTCAGCTTTTAGGTTCTGTTATATTTATTGCCTTAGCTGTACAAGGTCTCTAGAGGAAAAAAAAAAATCTCGCTAGAGAGCATGTCAAAAAAATGTATTTAGAAGGAGAAATAGATGGAAGAAGACATTAATCACATTTGATGTTGAATGAATGCTTGACTGTGTATAAACACCTGCAAAAATCAGTTAAGAAAGTTCATCTCTATGAAAATTCAAATCCTATAATTCTCTAAACATTATTAGACTTTTAGATGTCCTGTAACAATTTTCTTTCTTTCTTTTTTTTTGTGAGGAAGATTGGCCCTGAGCTAACATCTGTACCAATCTTCCTCTATTTTTTGTATGTATGTGGGATGCTGCCACAGCATGGCTTGATGAGTGGTGTGTAGATCCTCATCCAGGATCCAAACCCGAGAACCCAGGGCCACCGAAGCAGAGCATGCAAAATTAACCACTGCACCACTGGTCTGGCCCTGACACTTGTATTTTTGACATAACTCAAAATTCTAGTAGTTATTATTAATTTTTTAAATTCTATGGCAGTGGCACAATATAACAATTCATATATACTTCATTGCATTATTTTTAAGACAAGGAGATTTGATTAGAATAAAAGTTGTGTAAATATTGCTGTTTTTCTGAACCAGAAGCTCTCTGAAATTTCGTCTTTTCTGAAGGTTTAGACTAAGGGAAGGCACTTCTACTGTTTGTGGATGTATGAATTTATATTCCAGGCCATGGGACTTCTTTATCACCTCGGTTGGAGTTCCAGATAAAACCACAGATACAGCCTCCTGACTGTCAGAGCACATTTGTAATTGAGCTCTACGCTGAATAATTTCCTTTAAGCCAGGCAAACTTTAAAAAGAGAACAAAGGGCATGTGGAAGTCAGACACAAAGCTTCCCAAAACATGAAGCCAGATAGATTTTCAATGATTTAAATGACCAATTTGGATAAAATTTTATATTAGTTAAATCCTCTGATTGTTCATTATAATCTTTAATCAAATCGTAAGTCATCCTAAAAGGGACTGTAACATACACCACATGCTTTATTCTAAGTTATAAATGCATAATTTCAGTTAATTTAAAAAACCTTCTACATGGAAGACTATTCATCATTGAAATTTCAAAGCTGAGTTAACCAAATATGCTTAGGTGCATAAAGAACAAAGGTGGAATTTAATGATTAATCAAATGCTGGAAAATGGAGAAAAGACAGATTGCCTTTTAAGGTCAGGATGGTATAGGCCAGGCATGAGTGCCAGAAGGAAATCATTTCTTCACTACTTTCCCAGTGCAGCACCATTAATCAATTACAGTGCTCATTCATACTGAGCCCAGAGGTGACCTCAGGATCCTTCTTAACACAGAATTCCAGGCAGTCACAACCATTCTATTGGATCAATGAAACCAAACACCATCTCTGGTTTTAGATTTCCTTTGTATTCCCCTTGGCAGAATTGCTCAATAATGTCTTAGCAGAGTTCTGTATTCATTGTTGAAGGGGAGTAGAGGTCATCTGGTTCAAACAGTTGCTGCAGAATCACCCAGAAAAGGTATAACCTCTGTTTGAAATTTTTAAGGGCAAAGACCCCGCTTCATCAGCACGCACATTATTTTCCTACAATTCCAGCCTTAGAAAGGTTAGAAATGTGTTCCTTATGTTAATTTACAATATGTTTTTCTGTAACATCCTTACAGATTAAATCTATTTCCACTAAAAAAGATAAACCATAAGTATTCAACTCTGAGTTATCTCATAGCTCTCTTTCTAGGTGTCTCCTTGCTAAAAATACATTTAAATGCTTCAATAGTACCTCGTGTGGCATAGTTTCCAGATCCTTTACCAGCTAAAAAGAAGGACAATTATTCTTTTTAATTGTTAGTTGCAATTAATATTTTAATTATCATATCCTCCATCTGGTGAAATCCATTTTTAAGTAGCAAAAGAAAGACAAAGAGTAAAAACTGTATCGTTTGCACTCTTTGCATTTAGATGTACCAGAGCTTTAAAAAATAATAGGATCTTACTTAATTTTGTTTATTCATGTACATCTTTTTAAAAGGGTTAGTGGGGCCAGCCTGGTGGCACAGCGGTTAAGTTCGAACAATCTGCTTCGGTAGCCCAGGGTTCAACGAGGGTTCAACGACTTGGATCCCGGGTGCAGACATGATACCGCTTGGCAAGCCATGTTGTGGCAGGCGTCCCACATATAAAGTAGAGGAAGATGGGCACAGATGTTAGCTCAGGGCCAGTCTTCCTCAGCAAAAAGAGGAGGATTGGCAGTTGATGTCAGCTCAGGGCTAATCTTCCTCAAAAAAAAAAAAAAAAAGGTTCGTGAAGTATCTGCCACTGGGGAACACACAAATACATATTTTTCTTCCATGAAACTGAACCCAGTCGTGTGTCCGACATAAAGTTGGATCATCTTTATTCTCATATATCCTTGTAATCCCTGTCTTTTGCTCAGGCTGGAAAACCAGAGGACTGTGTGCTGTTTCCATCCTTTTGACCATTAAGGTGGTATTGATTCACACCTACAGTGGCCGACACACAAATATACTCTCAACTCACATTCTTCAGCCACAAACAGATTATCTGCTTCATTTTAAATTATTACCAGAATATATAGATATTAGATATGATACCAGATATAGATATATCTGTGTTTCATAACTCTCCTTAATAATTTTGGCAGTAGAATAGGCATAATAAAAAGAATATTAGACAGAGAGGGAGACACGCAGCTTCTAGTGTCAGTTCTTTCATGTATCTTGGGCAAACATCTTTGCTTCTATAGATCTCCTTTTCCTCAATAGTAAAATAAAATTCTAACCCCAAATTTTATGATTTATGAATAACTATCTCCAAGTTCCAATTTGATACAAAATGAATTATATATCACATCTTCACCCCAATGTCTTAGTCCAGTTCTTGATAGCTTAGGAATTTGTATAGGAGATATTTTTTCAATTAAGAAGAATTTGTCAGTTATGTAGGATATTCCTTATTAGTTGCAAAGAAAGTCTAGTGGCTTAACTTATTTACTACCTAAAGGTGTTTATGCCTTAATTTATATTATGTTTTAAAATATTTTGAAAGTAAAGAAAACCAGTGGAATTAATGTTTTGAGGATCACTAAGATGCCCCAAAACATATTCACTAAAAAATATTAAAACAGGGGGCTGGCCCGGTGGCACAGCAGTTAGGTATGAACGTTCTGCTTCTGCAGCCTGGGGTTCGCCGGTTTGGACCCCGGGTGCAGACATGGCACCACTTGGCAAGCCATGCTGTGGTAGGCGTCCCACATAGAAAGCAGAGTAGGATGGGCATGGATGTTAGCTCAGGGCCAGTCTTCCTCAGCAAAAAGAGGAGGATTGACAGCAGAAGTTAGCTCAGGGCTAATTTTCCTCAAAAAAAAAAAAAAAGTTAAAACAATCTAGTTACATTCTTTGCAAGGATGCCAGCTGGAACTGATTAAAAAGTATCACACATCTGTCCCAGATAGCTTTTCCAGAAAGAGAATTAATATTTATATCCAGATACCCAGCTTTTATACCCACATTATACAGTGAAAGTGGTCAGCAGTTAAAGAAAACGGAATTTCTTGTAGAAAGGGACCTGTCATATTCACCTCTGGTTACTCAGAGCCTACAGTGCCAGGCACAAGGTAGACACTCAAAAAACCTGTATGAGCAAATATTGAGACTTAGTAATATGCACCTCAAGCTTCTTCACTGGGTCTCACAACCTCCTTAGAGTCCTGAGAAGTGGCCCAGGGAGGACAAAATCTTCTTCAAAGGGAGTTACACTTAAGAATGCTCCTTTTATTAGAAGTTGAATGCTAAAGACACTTTAGCCCCAAAAGATTGCTTACTGGCACCCAAACTTATAACTAAAAAAAAAAGTATATGTTATATTGCTCCATTAATTTTTCTTATCTAAAGAAATAACAGAACATTAAAAAAGTATATGCAAGTTATATATTTACAATAGAGAAAGTAGAACAATTGTGGAAATTACTTCTGACATTATTGTTTCTAGTAAATACAGTGAACAAACATTAAGGAACACAGCTATAAACATTTATGTACCTGTGAACAGCACGGGGTGAATAATTGGATAATAAGGCTATACAAATCCAATTTAAAAAAATATAATTACAAGATTGGACCATGAATACCTACAATGGGTATAATGATATATCTTGATTTTACTGAAGTACTTGATATAGTGTCTCATAAAATTTTATTCACAAAATTAATTTATACCATCTATTCTAATCATCTGAGAAACCAGACTTGACTATGTGTAGGAAATAAGATTAAGAACAAATAACAAAGGTTAACTAATAACAAGGAATTGTGCTTCTTTGTTTCAAGAAAAATCTATTAAAATATCTCAAGCACTGCTTAACCCTTTGCTGATTCATTGAAATGTAAATATTATTTTAATGAGTAATTCAAGGTATTTAGGAAGATCAAAGGATGCTCAGCTTAGTTCATTATTATTTCTAAAAGCACCGGTCTTATAGTAGATGCTCAATAGATACTGAATGAGTAAATTGATAGGATCTCAGAGAAGCTACACATCATTACTTCAGTTGTACAGAGACCGACAGTAGGATGGAATAAGATTTGGTCATTTGCCTAAGGCCACAAGCCTGGTAAGCATTAGAACCAGGACCATAACTTAGGTTTTTCAAGTCATGAGAAGCACTAACCTTTGCCATGTGGTCAAAAGTCAGAGGTTTCTCCTATGGTATATATGAATGTTATATATGAATCTTTTTTTCTTTTTTTTAAAGATTTTATTTTTCCTTTCTCTCCCCCAAAGGCCCCTGGTACATAGTTGTGCATTTTTAGTTGTGGGTCCTTCTATTTGTGGCATGTGGGACGCCACCCCAACATGGCCCTACAAACGTTGACAGGTCCCAGCCCAGGATCCGAACCAGCGAAACCCTGGGCCACCGAAGTGGACCACGCAAACCCAACCACTCGGCCATGGGGCTGGCTCCTATATATGAATCTTAATTTATAGAGAATAGCAAAATCAAATCAATATTTAATGCTGTTAGTTTCAGAAAATGCATTGAATTGTGCATAATTTCTATCATGTGTAATAATGGCATTTGAGCTATTCACACTTAACATAAGAATGCCATGCAAGACTTCCCATCAAGCCATGAAATTGCACAAATGATTGCTTTGGTCAGTTAATCCTGACTACAGGTTTCACATCAGGGTTCTAACGCATGCCCTCATCATAGTGGAGCACCGAGAAGCTAGGGTTCATTTTTAACCCCATTTCTCTCTGACCTAATAGCTTAGACTGATCATACTACCTTGGTTTCTTTACAATAAAACTTGGCTAACACTTATTCCTTTTCAATTGCAGACTGCCAGAGAAAAGATTAATGGGCAAACCATATATCATATGCTTTATTAGTGTATCATCTTCAAAGCCATGTGAGGATTTACTATTGAGGTGACACATCACAAAAAAGTGGGCACAAAAATCAAAGTTGTCATACTTCTAAAGATTAGCATCACTTAATCTACGTTTACTTAGGTGTTTGTGAAAATGCTAAAATTCCCGGATGCTATTTTGTGAAATCTCAGAACCACACTGAAATGTCACACGGTAACTGAGGAGTAAACCATGCTTACTTGTAAATGTTAATACCTAGCAGCACGAGAACATCTGAAAAGATACCAAGAGTACTTGGGAACTTTAGGGACTGGTACATAAATTACACTTTCTATTTGAACTAGATCCACAACCCAGTTTGTAGCAGGGATTCAGGAAGGAGTAGGGTCAGTCCTGAAAGGTGGATGTTATATTGGGGAGCTTTTAATCCCCTAGAGCTGGGAGTTTTAACCCAGTGCTCAATGCGGATTCTGAACAATATAAGCAGAGAATGACTGCATCAGAAGGCTCTAGGAAGCCAGGCAGGCCTTGAGAACTTTGCTTTAGTGGCTTTGAAATAAACTTGAGTGAGGCCACATTGAAAATTTAAGAGTAGCTCCAATCATTTGCAAAGGACAGGTTTCCCTCTTAAGGCATGTAATGGACGACACAGTTCAGTGCTCCTTAATGCACTGAAGCATCTGGGGCACTTACTCAACGCAGGTTCCCTTCCTCTATCCAAAATTCTGACGCTTCCCCACGTTGTACTCCTTGTGGAGAGAGGGAGCTGGTGTCTCTGATGGGAAGGTACTGCCTTTCTCAGGTGCGTTAGGATGGGAATGAGATGGAGAAGAACTGATAGAAGTAAATGGAGATGAAATGAGAAAAAAGAAAGCACATTATTCTGATTGTTTTCTCTAAAAGCTCAATCAATCAAGGTAAGTATGTTTTAGACAGATTAAATGAAACGTGAATATAATAGGCAGTTTGAGCTTAGAAAACATTTTAGAGATAATTTAGTACAACTGTTCTCACATATGAGTTAAAAGTGGTCCAGAGCAGCTAAGTTATTCGGTGGAGGTACCACAATACGACTGAAGGCTGAGACTCAGGCCGGGTCTCCTGCTTGCCATCTACATACTCCTGGGAAGCTCACTCTTCACCAAGTGGGCCAATAGTGGAGGCACAAATTCTACGACACGCATTATTCAACTAACATACTGAGTTCTCTGTTGCGCGTGTTGTTAGTCTAACTGTTAAGAGAATGCTTCCAACCATGAGAACTCCAAAGAAATTGGTGGAACATCTTTTCTTGAAAGAATTAGAGGCAAACTAGATAATGATATAAGCAAACCATGGATAAAATGCTGAAATTTGAGGTTTCTTTCATCCATATTTTGTAGAACTGTGGTTAACGACTCTGGAGAAAACAACTTCAGAGATGCCTCTCTCTCGAGTGATGTATTTTCCTAATGTGAATATCGGTTCTCGTAGCATGAAAAGATGAGCTGTGAGGGGACAGGCTTTGAGAGAGGACGCAGTGATGCTGTTTTTTCTGTCTCTGCAGTTGCACTTCATGGGCATCTCCTGTGTTTAATAGGAGACTCTAAGAAATCTCAGTGTAGACAAAAAGAAAAACAAGTGTCGAGCAAAGCACACACAAGGCAATTTGGCCTGAAAACAATATTTCACAGTCACGTTTTTAAAAATTCCTGCCTTTGTTGTCTCAGGCAAGAGAATCTGTTGTTTTCACCATCTTGCATTCCACAGCACAGCTAAGCATAACTGCATGGTAAAACATAACAGCTCTTCCTTGCAACAACATCCAAATGTTTGTTGAAGAGCTCCCCGTTTGAATCACAAAGGAACTCCCAAACAGAGCCTGCTGCTGGAAAATCTACTTCCTCAGACCAAGTCCAGCATGTTTTACATTTCCTGAGTACAGGAGTTTCTCATAGCAGCTGGGAAAGGAGAAATGACTTCATTCTTGAAGAGATCTCACTCACAATTGTTCTGGGAAGCTGGAAGAGTCAGTGAAGGTGTAAAAGTTAAGACGTTCTAAGTATTCATCACTGGAGCAATCCATGACATCATTTAAAACAAATAAGCCTGACACCAATGGGCCAAACCTCACACAGTGATCAAAGGCCCCGGAGCAATGACACTTAATCAGGCGTACAGCATCCAGAATTCACTAACAGCCAGAAGAAAACACCCGGAGACATTATTCTGTTTCTATTGTGAAATTGGTAGTACTTCACTCCAGTAAATTATTTAGATATTTGTCAATAACTACAGGATATCTATTGGGTTAAGGATTTCTAAAATGGTTTGTATCTCTATATATCTATATAAGTACTGGGTAATGTTAGAATATCTATGATTCTGACTGACCTATGGTTAGAATTAAGTAATGCAGGCTTCCTCAATTTTAGCCACCTTCTCATACCATCCGCCATTTTGTTAATCAATGTGTGCATGTATGTGTTAGAAAACGTGTTCCTTCCATAAAGGATTTAGTTTTCTTTATAAAAATACATAAAATAAAGTAAGATTTTTGAACAATAAAGCTAAATGGAAAATGGTAGGACCTTGGATGAAAACAGAGGGGAAACAGTACATAGCAATTCAATCGGTAAAGCCTCACATAGTCCCTCACATAAATCGGGGATACAAATTTTGCTACTCCAAGTTTCCTGATGGCGAAAACAAAAAAGGAAATATGATTAGTTCAGAAGATTCACCAGTTGCTCAGGAAATCCGATTGACACGTCTTGCATGAGTGACACTAAATTGCTTAGTATACAAGGTCCCTGTGGTAAATACAGAGATGAATTATAGTCTTTCAATGTACAATAAGGGGTTATTTCTAACTAGAGGAAGAGAATCAAGATCTGCCAGCATCGAGTCTGTCCAGAGACTCCGTAACACACAATTCTTTTAGCTTCACTGAGTGTAATTTACCAAGGACTGATTCCTCTTAAATTTGGGCAGGTTTCTTGTAGTCAGCCTTGGGCCCTAAATTACATCAGAGACCACATTTTCCCCCCAGAGCTGACTCTCCTCTGCTGGATATCATACACTGACAACACGCTTTCTCAAGCAGGTTTACTTTAAGGTTAGAGAGGAGGATTAACGGCATCAGCAGGGCATATCTGAAAGATTTCACCTCACGCGAGTCAAGGGTACTGCAAAATCACCTAGTAACACACCGCTCCCCCTTGAAGAGGGACTTCAGCATCCAATTGCCCAGGGCTCCAAGCCGGTGTGTGCTGGACGTTCTAACCCTGATGCATCCTCTGCTAGCCATGTGCTGCAAACACAGACATCCTCCCTTGGCTCCGTGGGCAGGAGCAGTTATGAATATTTATTGCAGCCACAATTCTGGCTTCCATGTCTGTCACTGCTGTTCATCTGCTGAAAGCCAGAGAGCAAATCACTGCAAATCTGGCCTTCAATATGGCAGACAACTGCTTTCTTGTCTTGTTTAATAAATTGTATTTCTTTCGTACGAAAATGAACGGAGTTAAAATGCTCCCTGTATTATGGGGCAGTGATTTCGTAGTAGTAAGATAGGACATACACAGAGTAACACGAGTTGTTCGAAGGCATGCGTAGCATGCTTTCTGCCATGGATTTCAAAATGACTGTGTTAATCCATGTTAATCTGGTTCAATCTTTGAAAACAATTACATTTATTTTACAACCCACCTGGCACTCTGACTAGTATTATAAATATGCTCCATTGCTTACATATTTTCACTTTATTGTACCTGCAGGCAGAGTTAAAGCAAATAAAAAGATAATAATGCTGAATTTGATTAAAGTTGCTCAATAGTATATGTGACAGTCTTAGATAGACCTAGTTCAATGTTTGATTTTTAATCAAGTTTAGCAAATTATCCTTTACAAGATGAAAAAAAAATACTCTGTAAGTGTTGCATGTACAATTACTTTCAATAGCTCCTTGCAAAAGGAAACTACTTATTCATTTTAATCAGAAAGTTGCCAAATTAAAAAAGTTTGTATGATATTAATACACTTCCAAGAAGACACTTGACTTTATTATTACTGTTAAATATTAAGCTTTAATATTGGTGCAGGATGACACCTGGCTGAGTGATGATCTCTAAGGCTTTAATTAAGAAAGATGGTCTCCAGATGCACCTTGGGATATTTTTTTTGCATCCTTCCTTCTTGTTGGCTTTTGAGTTCTACTGGAAGCTCAAACATACTTGGGTGTTTGTGGTGAAACTACCTATTAAAGTATAGATTTTAATCATCTTTTTGGGGTACAGCAGTTACTGAGAGATCACTGCGATTTCTTGGGTCTTAAAGGGCTTAAGGTAGCAAATGACATGAACAAGAGAAATAACCATTAAAATTCAATTTAGGAATTTTCTTCAATTCAGCACATAGTTCCTGAGCATGTACTATGTGGCAGGTACTATTTTAGATCCTTCCCCTCATGTAGCTTACATTTTAGCAGGAGTGAGAGGTAATGAACCCTCAAAACCAAGGAATAAGTAAATGATATAGACTGTTAGGAGGCGATGAGTGTTATAGAAAAAAGAAACATTGGGGCAGCATTGAGGGAATTGGAGGGAGGGCAGGCTGCAGTTTTAAATGGATATGTTTGTGTGTTATCCGGTTAAAATCATTGTGTTGTCGCCTCTTCATGGAAGACATAAGGGTGTGCTCCCCTTCACCTCCAAATTTTTAAAGCTATCAATAGAAGGGCCAAATTGCTCTTTTTTGTCCAATAAGAAAAAGATAATTCTGAAGAAGGAATTGAAACAAGCAAATAAAAGGCAACAGAAAAGTTTATAATATTTCTTTTGATGGAAATCCAGAAGGAAATGGTATTTGGGAAGAGGTGATAAAATGACTAACAATAAAGTCGGGATGCATGAGTGGGTAGTGTGGCTGCCTTGAAAGATGACAGCTCTTTAGCAGTTGGGACTGGAGAAGGAGGTTAAGGAGAAACCAGACCACATACATGTTTGATTTTAGACTCATTCCTACCCTCAGCGCTGTTTTCCCTGGTCCATGTTTGTAGCCACAGGCTGGTTCTAGGTATCACTGATAACAATTCTGAGGTCCAGACAAGATGAGGGGGGATGAGGAGGTGAAGGATGATAAGTATTGGAGAACGATAGGAGAAGCAAAATGGAAAGTGAGGAGAAAACACATTTTCCTTGCATGTAGATATGGCTTTGAGAGACATAGAAGCTTGGAAACAATGCACATTGGTCTACAACCAGCAATTGTTATTTTGCCTAAACAACAGCGTCTGATTACCAAAAAAAAGAAAGATGTTTTCCCGACTGCAAGTGTATTTGTTTAAGAGAAAAACATGTTAATGCCTAATCCTGAGTTTAGCCTTCAAAGTTAAGCTAAGAGATTTTGCCTTCTTAAAAAAAAATTCTGTAAACAAAATATAAAGCTCCTTTTTGTTTTCATTCTTAAACCTTTAATCAAGAGAATATTGGAGTTGAGCCAAGAATGTTGACTGAACCTTGAGCTCAAAATTCTAAAGACGCTTGGAGCATAGACTTTGGATGGTAACAGCTTGACTGAAGAAATGCTGAACATAGCATTGAGTAGCAAGCATTTGGGACTTGTGTACATTTATTCTAATTTATCTAGACCCACTCCTGGATGTGTGGCTTCACGTACCAACCTCCTGTCCCAAACATCCAAACTAGGAGAAGTATAAGAAGAAAACTCACCACCGAATGGTAGGAGCTGGTCTGCTTTCAACAATTCTTTCTCCTTTTCTTCAACTGTCACTGCCTACCACTGCCTCAGAGATCATCAGTCACTCTAATTAGCCTCCCCCCAAATTTCAATCATATAGTAACTTGAATGTTTACTTTCTTGTTTTGCTCATTATGTGCACATATAGGCTAGCAGAGTCCCTGGCATCTAGGAGAGGTCTAATATTTATCTAGGACTTTTGTTAGAAAATAGTACAGTGCACATGTATAAATTACCTTTAATCTTTAATGTACAACCTAGAGATAATAGTTATTATTTAAAGTACACTCATCAGGAACCAACATCCAGAGGTAGCTTCTTCAGCACATCAAACATCACTGAAATCTACAACAGAGAGTTGGTTAATCAGCATTGATGGGTTTTATAAGTAATTTTGTCACTGGTGAAATGAATATTCAGAATATGAGGCTGTTGAGCCACCAGTGGCCTGGATGAACACAGTATCTGAGGAGATTAGGTCCTGGAGCCTTACATCTTTCCACTGCACGTTTACTGGTCTGCAGGATCCAGGTCTGCCACTTCACGGTGGTCTCTGTTGCCTGACCCAATGTAGGGCTGGCTAGTTCTGCAGTCAGAATTCTCCTCTAGATCCTTGGAGGCAATGACCCATTCATGCAAGAAACTACTGGAGTCTCCTCAGGATAGAAAGAAGTACTCCCTCAGGCTTATAAGAACAGGCTGTGTGAGTACTCCTATTTGCTAACAAATATAGTTTGTCAGAACTTGGTCTGGGGCTGGCTTTGATGGTAACCACCTGGGGCTAGGGTGTGGGACAGGTCTTATAAACTCCCTAGACAGTTAACCTCTGAAAGCTACCAAAGAACCTGACAATCACTTAACAATCAAAGTAGCTTAGGTCAGCTCAAGAACACCCATGTGTATTTGCAGAATGAATGAGTGAGTGAATGATCCTTACCTTGCAGATAAGCAATTGAAAGTTAAGTGAACATCTGAAGTGGGCTAGGTCCTTCCATTGCCAGATTGTGAAAATAGAGGCCCAAGAATCATCTTGATTTCCCTACCTTAAATATTTATGTTCCAACACTCCAGAGTCAAGCCTATAAAATCAAGTATATATATACATATATATGTAAAATTGAATACGATTGCTGATTTTCTAAAACGAGTTAAATGGAATTTTGGGAGAATCTTCAGTGTTAGGCTCTTACTTCCCCAAAAGTTAAATCTTTTCTGTAATTGTCACAATTTGTTTTCCTGCCAGTTAAGGGATAGCGGGACTCTTACTAAAGTCTTTCTCTTTAATTGTGTATGATATAAATTAAGCTCCACATACAGAGTTTTGGGGGTAACGACTAGAGTCTCTGGGGGTATGTTTCAGATACTGAGTGCACTTATGAAATTAATTTATTCTCAAGATGACTCTTTGGTAGGTTTGAATATAGCATGTTTCCTTTTTAAATCTATACATCTAAATGATCTTCTGTCTTTTATCAGCTGTCCTGTTTAATTTCTGCTGGTTTTTTCTTGATTAAGACCATGTGCTCTCTTAGAAACACTTGGTTTCTGTCAACTCTCTTTCATTCAGTATGTCTGCTTCTTTTGAAGGTCACACATTCAAGCACTTATTCACCAACCTACAAGTAAACTACACATGTGTGAAACGGTAGAATTATGGCACGTAATTCACAACGGTGTTTCCTATTATAGATGTGTCTTTTCAAGAAGAGACTGCCTTTCTGTTACTCCTCAGTAACTCTTTGGCTTCTGCTACTTACAATTTTAATGAACTAATGATGTGGGGAAGCATAATGCTAGTTAGTACTGCAACAGCAAACACTGAGAGTGTCAAATATTTAGAGAAAGTGCTAATAGTCTCGACGGGCACTGGATAATTGTCTTCAGATAAAATTTAAAGTTTCAATATTCTGAATGTTTTTATCCATGAATAGAACTAATTTGGAAGAGTTTTTAAAAATCTGCATCATATTATTCCTATAAGCAACAATAGTCTGGTATTTGATCCATATTTCCAAAATAGGACATACTTTCCTTCAATTCTCTTATTAACCATAGAGCTAATAACTTGAATATATCTAACCTCTAAGTTCCATGGCATATGTGACACGGAGTTTACTTTTCAAATTGCCAACAAAAATTTTGAATATATTAAGCGAAAAACAGAACAGATTTTTAAAAAACTCTTACTAGCCAATCTAATAGCTTTGTAATAACATACTACAGATGTAAATATGAGTGGTCATGACAGAAAAATGCAACATAGTAAGTTGATGAGATAACTATAAGCATCTTTTTCCCATTACTGAAATTTCAGGTAATGCTAATGATATTCAGAACAGACTATGATCATTCCTCTTCTGATTGCTCTGTCTCATCAAAAATAATGGCTTTGGATGAAAGTGAAAAGAATTGCTGACTTAGAAGACATTTGTTATGTTTTAACTACATGACCACTCAGATTGGATTTAAGTGTTATAGGAGAAATTATCATTGGACTAATGGTTTTTCCAATATTGATCATTAGTACCTTAGTGAATTACTCAGTAATTAGATATACATCTACTACTCATGAAAATAATTATAATAACTATAAGAGATTTGTTTATCTTAACTAGATTATGCTGTTTGAATTTGATATGCTTCTTCCAGATTCTCAGACATTGACTTCATCCTCTAGCTCACTGGTCCTGCAGGGGTCCTCAGAGATTTACTCAGAAGGGACAAATGATCACTTTCCAAGGCCTAGTCTGCAATGAGACATAATTATTCATTAATATGTTTTCAACATGGTATTCTCCATGTGTACTGAATTTGCTTGCATGATTTCTTTTTTTTTTAAGATTTTATTTTATTTCCTTTTTTCTCCCCAAAGCCCCCAGTACATAGTTGTATATTCTTTGTTGTGGGTCCTTCTAGTTGTGGTATGTGGGACGCTGCCTCAGCGTGGTTTTAATGAGCAGTGCCATGTCCACGCCCAGGATTCGAACCAATGAAACACTGGGCCGCCTGCAGCAGAGCGCACAAACTTAACCATTCGGCCACGGGGCCAGCCCCCATGATTTCTTAATTATATGTTCATTTTGATTAATCTTTGAGTAATTCCCTAATACGTTTTACAGGACTATATACTCTTTAAAATATATTTTAATTAATATATTTATTATTAATATACTTCATAAGAACGTACCATGTGCCAAGCACTGTTCTAGGCTTTTGCAATTGGTCAGTGAATACAGCTGACAAAAGATTACTGTAGAAAAGTTTACTGAGATATTTCTCCATTCCTTTTATTACTTGACCAGTAATAATTGTAAGGACATTACAGTAAATATTACTAGTAATATTTAGAGCATCTTTGAGGTACACATCCTTGGAAATAAAAGGATGATGTGAGGAGTCCTTGGAGGAATTCACTTCCTTGGAAGAGACAGGAGGAAAAGCTAATAGTTCCAAACAGTGTATTCAGATCTACAGTAAGAGTATCAGCAAAGTGCAGGAGCACACAAAGGGAGTGAGAAACTTTGGGATTTTGGAAAGGCTTTAGAGCATTCTTGATAAGTACTGCTTAGGATAAGGCTGCTCTAAGACACAACCCATCTCAGTGTGTCACCAGAGACTTCCCTTCTCTGCCACTGTTTCTCTTATCTATTCCATGGTAAATTTAGTGTTTTGCTATCAACACCTTGTTTGCATTTTCAATCCTTAAGAAGCAGCATTAAAATATTTCTAAAAATCAAAGTATAATAGAAAAACTACATAGAATTTAAGTAACAAGAGTCTGAAGAATCCTCAGTTAACATAACCTAACTTCTGCTGGATGTAGTGAGCTTCCCACCCATCTCCCCTGTTGAAGTTTGAGGCGAGGAAGCCCCCAACAACCAACCTGACCACAGGTCCAGTGCAGCTGCTGTGGGGCTTGGGCTTTCCCCTCTTCCTGTTAAATGCCCTATAGCAGAACTTAGGTCTTGTCGAGAGAGAAGAAGGTAGTGGAGTGAGGGAATGACAGAAAGGGGAGTGAGTTCACTTAAATTAATCAAAGAAAGGGATTAGGGAAGGTCAAAAGAGATACGGGTCCAAAACTCCAGAAATAGCTATGGGAAAGAAGGAACAAATAAAGGGAAAAGAACTAGCCTTCAGGATTCATCATAGATGACTAATGATCATATACTTGGAGAAACAAGGGACCAAAACAGTGCTCTGGCCCAGCTCCTCGTTTTAACTGATGAGGGAGCCAAACAGGTGTGCCTTGGCTGGGTCAGATGCCTGGTAGATGCTAAGATCAGAAAGAAGCCAGGACATCCAACTTCAAGTTCAGCCTCTCCCTTGTAATCCTAGGCAGGATCTTCAACTGGAGGCATCAATGGGTTTCAGGGCATTGAAAGACAATCTGATATATCCTTAAAATTCTATGTCTATGTAGCCATGTTTATTTTTCTAGGGAGAGGGCATCTGGCTTTCAAAGACTTTTCAAAGGGATCCAGGATTCAAAACTAGTTAAACCTACTGGGTTAGGTTTACTGGAGAACCAGTCAAGTTCCAGGCTTTAAAAAATGTATTTGAGGGTCCAGCCCTGTGGCATAATTGTAAGTTTGGTGTGCTCTGCTTTGGCTGCCCAGGTTGACCAATTTGGATTCTGGCCGTGGACCTATACCACTTGTCAGCCATATTGTGGCAGCAACCTGCATATAAAATGGAAGATTGGCACAGATGTGAGCTCAGCACTAATCTTCCTCAGCAAAAAAAAAAAAAAAAAAAAAGAGAAGGTATTTGAATAAATCAACAACTTTTGCTAAGAATCCAAATGACAACCATTCTTTGCTAAAGTACATACATTAATTTGGTTTACTTATAGAATATAACAATTAAATGACAAATCTATCAAGCCATAAACCATTATTTTCAAACTGTCCAAAAGGATTTGGGTCAGATGACATTATGAATAGGTAAAATATCAAATTGCATTTTACTGGGTTTAAATTGATATTCAAATTTTTTTGACACTTTTAGAGGATCGGCTCTAATTTTTTGGTGAGCAGGATTTCTGGCCAGTTCTATTCTAGAGGATTATCTCTTTTGTGTTTTCTCCTTTCCTTGCTTTAATGACTGGAGCTTGAAACATTATTCTCATCACTCCTGCTAACATAGAATTGTAACTAATACACTTAAGGTGCATAAGTGTTTCACCCGATTTTTAATGAGAGGATCTCATTTAAATTTAATGTGAGATACACAGTGATTATCATTTTTGAACCATTTTTAAAATTTGTTTCGTATATTTGGAACGAGAATTTTGTAGAGTGTGAGTGTGCATATGTATGTGTGTGCATGTGTACGTGAGCGTGTCAAGAGTCAAAGATGAATCAGGATTTCAAACTGAGATCACTCCACAGCTCTCTAAAATAGAGTGCACAACAAGTGCTTGCTTTAAAGTCGAAATTACTCCCTGGTGATTTACACTGACAGATTAATATAAGAAATGCAGCTAATTTCCCACAGTTTCCTCACCCACGTGGTAAATGCGTTCTTATAAAGTACAAATAAATGGTGACGTAATTGGCTTTGTGAACCAGGTGGAGTAGATGCGCTCTTCTGAACTCTCTATTTGACAAGCCGTTTGAAGGTGGGTAAGCTGATTGTTGAGCTTCCAAATAGAAGGAAAAGCAGAGCTTGAGGCTCTGGGAGGGCTGATGACTGGCTGCCAAGAGGTGTCAAAAGGTGGGATTATTTGGATCAGTGGTTGTCACAGTGTGGCCAGCATCAGCAGCACTCGGGGACTTGCTAGAATCACATTCCCCACACCAGACAAACTGAATGAGAAGCTCTGGGAGTGGCGCCCTGTGCTCTGGAGGTCTAACAAGCCCTCCAGGTGATCCCAATGCTCCCTAAAGCTTGAGATCCACTGGAATTTGCCACTGGTTCAGGTGCACCCCTCAGGTTTGCTGGCACAGAGGCTGGGCGTCACGGCACACCCAGCAGCAATCGGCCACCCTCAGTGAGACTGGTCCTAACTACAACCACATGGGCTGATGTATAAACCCAAATGGCAATTTTTAAACCAAGATTGGCAGTGGGAGTATTCCTCCCCAGAGCTGGCAGGCTCACCTCCTCTGTTCATAGTCTCCCCTCCTTTGATCACTGACCTGAACAAATCAGATAAGGATTCAGAATGCCATCTGGTAAGCAAAGAATTAGAAAAAAACTAAGAAAGGTGACTTAGAGGACTTTCCCTCCTTTCTACTATCAGGATCTTCATGTCCCTCTCATTTAGCAACTTTTTCACCAAGACATACACTATCCAAATTTGCTTTGCTGAACTCTTTTTCTAAAACCTGACCATCTATTTCTGCTAATGCTTTTTTCTATAGATGTATAGAAATACATGATTAAGCTAGGTAGTTTTTCTAAATACAAGTATCGAAATCTCTGAAATAAGGAAATATCTTGTGCTGGTCTATTAGTTTAACACCTAGAAAGCTACTTCATTTCCCTTTCCTCTGGGTCTTCACAGAAAAGGGGTGTCTCAATGTTCCCCCCAAGTGTCAACTACACAGAAAATGGGCTCTTATAGCCCCAGGAGTCAATATATAGAGATAGCGAGCATATCATTTATTGCCCAAACTGGGACACTTTTGAAAGCGAAAGGGGGGCTATTTATAATTACGCTGGGTCAATGGGACTGCCCTGAGCTAAGTGGACACCTGGTCAGATTTGAACCACTGTAGCTCCTATTTCTTTCTCAGTCTCTTGTGAGTTTGTTGGGTAGCACCCAAAAGGACAAGGTAGAAATTTTAAAGTATTATTTAAACAATTACTATTTTTTATTTTTCAACAATAAGCCACACAATTTTATGTAGAATGTGACCGCTATAGCTCCTATTACATTTCAGAAGCAGTGCTAACTCTCGAACACAGAGGTCCTCTGCTCTAGTTATTTATCACACTTTCCCGTGGAGCTTTTAAAAAATGCTAGTGACCCTCTGGAATTCCAGTTCAAGAGCCAGGGTTGAAAAACACTCCTCTAATCACATATCCCGTGAAAGTCATCCCAGAGTGTAGTATAGGGAGTGGCAAAAACATTTAGCTTCTGCACAATTTCCAACGCTTCTATGGCTAAGATGCAGCAGTTCTGTCAATTATCCATGCCAGTCATTCTCTTCAAAAATGAAGTCACTGATTTTAAGTTCCCCTAAAACCCTTTCTGACATGTTTATTTGGTAGAAGCTGAGTGTTGAGAAAGTAGGACATGATGTGACAGCTGTCTAAGGTGGATGTGTTTGTAAGATGTCGCTTGAGTGAGACAGCGCCGAGGTGGCAGGGTGAGTGAGGGGGGTGCAGAAGGGAGAACCTTCACCTGTAGCTTCCCCCCACGATGCCCTGTGATTTGAGAGAGGCAGAGAGCCCTCCCTGGGTGTACAGCTGTGATGGAGGACCATTAACAAGGGGGCTTCTGACCTCAGCTCTGGTGAGATTAAGACCCACATATTTAATTGCCTGCCTCAGACAGGCCCCCAAGAAGCTTAAAATTAGGTTTTGGAGAGGATGATAGGGGGAAAAAATGAAACAAATGAAAAAGAAACATACAAATCGGTAGGTATTTAATTATTAAACTGTGTGGAGGAGACACTGAGGGATACAGCAATTGAGAGGAGTTCAGGAGAGTTGAAACCATTAGAGAAGCTTTAAACGAGAGGCAAAGGTTTGATATATTTTAAGTACAATTAATCATCTCCCAGTGCTGTTACATAAATTCCAATCTCCTTGGCATGAATACATCAACTCCACAGCATAGCATATGAGGTAGTTCATAACATGGCCCCAGTCAATCTTTCAATAATTACACCTTCAGGCATTTTCTCCCTTTCTCCTCACCTGACAACCTGCCCATGCTCTCTATGGTTTAGTTAGACCATTTTTTAGACGAGCCATGCACCTTTACTGCACCATTTTTTTTGCTCTTGCTGAACCCTCTGTTTATAATGCATAACCTGGCCCGAATGCCTGGTCAATTTCTTCTCATATTTTAAGACCCAGTTCAAATATCACCTCCTATGAAAACCCTTCTTCGACCTCATCTAGGTAACATTAATCACTCCCATCTGTTTTGCCATAGCATTTTCCACATATGTAGCTGGATTTTAGCACGATCACAGTGATGCTATAGTTAACTCTTTATGCATCTGTCTCCCGTACACTGGGAGCTTGATGTACAAGGCTGTGTCTCGTTCATGGTTTTATTCCCACTGCCTTAGTTGAGAGAACTCCAGCTAGCTGGCATTCTACATATTTATTAAAAATTGTTGAGTCAAAAAACCTTCTATATAATTAACGGTATTTACAGCATCTTTAATAACAAATATAAACTTTAAAAAAATTATGAAATTCACTGAAAGTTGTTTCTATAGCTTACGTCATTTTCAGCCCAAAAGTCTATGCAGCAAAAATATAGGGTGAGACAAAAACCTCCTTGAACCTGTCTTGAATATGGCATGGAATCTGCAAGATTATTGTCCTTTTTAAAAAGAGAACAGTTATGTCCTCTATTTAAGAACCTTTTAATTTCAGATAATTATTATGTATTCTTTTGTTAAGGATAGTTCCTCATATTTTCCTTTAAGTATGCCTATTGTACCTCATACACGTTTTGAACATGTCCAGTAATGTGGAATTTGTAAATAAGTATCTACTTTTGTAAAGTGCTCTGTATTTTGGAGAAAATAACCAAGCTGAGTGACCGCCATAGGATAAATCCAAAAAAACAAGAATGCATGCCTAGATGCATGTGGATATGTGTGGATAAGGGAACTCTGAGATAAATTCGGCACCACATAATGCAAAATGATCTACCAAGCTTTTGAAACACCTTCACTTTCAAAAATTGATTTTGCAAGATATGCTGTTCAAAGTAAGATGCGACTGTAGTGGATTTCTCTGAGGGCAGATAATAGGCTGATTTAAGGAATTGTGTTGTGCTAAGATCTTAACGCATTAGAAAACTTAACACTTCAACCTTACGAGTCCACAATCAGCATAGCAGTTTCAACAATCTTATTTATCAAGGGTAAGTAGCTTATTAAGACCCTCTGATTATTAAGGCAGAGTAATCAATCTAGTAATATTCCACTACAAAGCTCTAAGTCCTGGAGAAAACCATTGAGAGATTAGGGCTAAATCTAGAGTCTATATACCACTAGTTTGGGTCAAAACTGATATATGTGATTGAAATAAATATTTTTTGCCCTCAGTCCATGAAGACACACTTGGAGTAGATTATCTAGGAGGGACATTAGATTTGACCTGGCTCAACTTGCAAGCAACAGGATATATTTACAAAAGTACTAGCTAGGTTACCATTTGTGGTGCTGGTTGCAAGTTGACTTGTGCTGGCTCCTCCTGGGCTGTCTGCCTGAGTGGATGAGGAGAGTAGAAAGAACATCGTGTTGCTTTCTGAAGGCCATCTTAGGGGCTTAGCATTGGTTCCAGGAGGCCACCCAGCAGTCTGGGTCCAGCAGTGATAGCTAACTGGTGCGTATTATCTCTGCCTCCTCAACAGGTTGGCTTTCGTATTGAAAGTCTCATGATATGATGGTGGTATCCTCTAGAACAGTATACTCAGCCAATAGCGCAGCTAGAAACCTTCTAGGAGGTCAAAGACATTAGAAAATTATAATGATGTTGAAGATAATGATAATACTGCTACTGTCAATCATAATATTATGGAAAGCACTACAGAGTTTGCAAAACACATATGCATCTACAATTTCACCTGATTATCACAATCAGAACAATTTGTGACACAGGCAGGTCAGGCGTTCTTAAATCCACAATAAAGAGGAGAATGCAGAAGCTGACAGCACCCTGTTATTCATTTATTGTTTAACAAATATTTATTCAGCACCTACTACAAGTCAGGAATTGTTGCTGGAATGGGACTGGGAATAGAGTAAAACAAAACAAAGTCTCCTATTGGTGAGATGGACCAAACCTACCCAAACAAACAAACAGACTGCTAAAATACACTGTGGTAAATTAAGGAAAGATGCAAAATATGAATGGTTAGGGGAGGATGGTTAAAATTTTAAAACAAATAACAAGAGAAAGCTTCACTGAGAAGGTGTACTTTGAGTGAAAACCTTAACGAAGTGAGGGAAGCTACTGTGTGATTATCTGTGAGAAGAGCAGCAGTGGAAAGGGGACCAGCAAGAGCTAGGGCCCTCAGGTGAGAAAATGCCTGGTAGGCGTGAGGAACAGTGAGGAGGCCCATGTGTTGAAAGAGAGCTGGAAGAGGATCTCATGGCCTTGTTTCCTCAGCCAGATCCCAGGTGTCATGTGCAAATTATATGTTATAACTACAAGGTATCTTTGATTTCCCCAGTCCACACAAGTCACTCTTTTTTTTTTAATTTATTTTTTTAGTGAGGAAGATTGGCCCTGAGCTAATATCTGTTGCTAATCTCCCCCCTCCTTTTTTTCTTTATTTCCCCAAAGCCCCAGTACATAGTCATATATCCCAGTTGTAGGTCATTCTAGTTCTTCTATGTGGGATGCCACCATAGCATGGCTTGATGAGCAGTGTGTAGGTCCGTGCCCAGGATTGGAACCGGTGAACCCTCAGCTGCTGAACTGAGGAGTGTGAACTTAACTGCTCGGCCACAGGGCTGGCCCCCACACAAGCCACTCTTAAATCAGTAAGTTATCGCTCATATTTATGAATTAATCAGTCCACAATGTGGAGAGCACTCTGCTGGGTCTGTGTGGGGAGACCACAGTAATGACACCATCTTTATACATATAGGACACAATCACCAGACTGGAGCAGAGGACACAAAGACACAGGGGAGATCTGACCCAGAAGTAGGTCTAGACAAACACCAAGGCAATGGCCACGAGGTCCAGTGATGGAAGGTAATAGAGTGACAGCAGCAGGGGACAAGTTAGAAGGTATTTTAAGGACATGCTATCTTCTCCCGTTGTCACCTGCCCAGCCCTGCAAACTTGCTGCAGACAGACACTTGCCTCCTGGGAGAGATCTCATTGGCATGGTTCATCCAGCCAGCTACAAAGGTCTGAGATCCCTGAGGTTAGAATTTCTGTTTCTTTCACTTTTTTTCTTAGTTCACAGTGCCTAGCCCAGTGGCAGGCTTAGAGGAAATGGCTATGAAGCTTTAATAAATTAATAATTTGGAAGCCAGTGGGTAAATATTCCCCAGAGAGGAAGCAAAGAGCCCTCATTGCTTACCCTAAACCTGTTTCCTTTCTTCCTTTTTACTTGCAAGTCAGGCTTTTCCTATGTCACTCAACACTAACTTCATTTATTCTGGTTTCTAATTTCCGTGCTTCTGGTACTACAGAAAAATCATCAATGCCATTTCTTAATCAACTGCTATTTTTGACACCACCATTTCATTCTTACGGATCTTCCCAAGACTGCAAAAATATATTTATAACCCTTCATTCTTGCACTCAACACTATCTGTTTTCCTTGTCACAGGCCCTCTGAGTATTCTTGTGCCTGAAGGTGTGAAAAAGCTCCTCATCTTTTCCTTTTTCCGCTTACTAGTCTCCATGATTTTCCACAGCTCTTGTATCTTTCTTCTTTTCCTACAGATGACTCTAACTGAACTTGTTTATTTCTTCCTGTGAATATTTTTTACCGTGAGTTAAAATAAAATCACCAACTTTTCCAGAGAAAAAATTTAAAATCTTTTTTAACAGTGTGACTTCCCTTGGTATTTGAAATAAATCTGTGCAATAAATATTTATTTAAAAAATGCTTTAACTACATTTGGAGATCATCTCTCAACTACAGATTTGGAGTCAGACGCTGTGCGATTTGGCCAAAGACAAACTCTGAGGCTTGGTTAGTTTCTAGACTTTTGAGAATTCAATGAAGAAATGTCAGTAAACAAAATGTTCTAGAAATGTGCAGGGTTTATATTTTACTGGCATCTGGTATGATAATTTAAAGAGCCTTTCAAGTAACACTGATTAAATCTGTTTGGCAAAGACCATTTACACCTTGCAAAACAGTTCTCTTTACTATAATGAGTATCTGTAGTGACTATGTTGACATGTGTCCAGCAACATTTGCAAATTTAAATGGAATTGTCTCACCCCATGTTATTCCTAAACTCATTGCCCATTATTTGTTTTAGATGAATCATTAAGATTTTTGGTATTTTTTACATAATTCTTTTCTTCCATACCACTTGGCTTTTGTAGGTGAACGAAAATTATGGAATACTGCTTTAATCACTTTCTTGTCCCTTCCTGGGAAAGAAAACAAAAGCAGACTGAACAGAAAGGACAAAGGGTGTCACTGAATTTGAGATGGTGAATTTATTCTCTGCGAAGTGTATTCAGTAAACTGGCTTGGATATACAGGATGAGATCCAACTGTATTCTATCCCCCCTCACCCCCGTATCTTGGAGCACGGCAAAGAGCAATGTATTCAAATATTTTTGTAATATTTAATTGTTTGTTTATCATTTTGCAATTTGTGATTTTTAGCAACTCGGTGCTATTTCCTCATTTCATTATTCCTAAGTGTTATCCAAGCATAACACTACATTTACAAAATATCCAATGGCACACTAAGGTGGACCTATTAGGTACTCAGAAACGGAGTACCTAATAGGTAGTATTAGGTACTCCTAAGTGGTAGGAGTCCTTGGGCTCCTAATTAGACTTTTGGGATCATTAATACCATTCAAATAGATTAACGATAATATAATTCAGGATTATGTTACTTTGCATACCACTACAAGTTTTAAGTTCCTCTCTCACGTTTAAACTTGTTTTTAAGGAGGATAATCCTTTAACTTCTCAGGGGTGGCACTTGTAGTTTCTATTTATCACAAAGTTGTATTATGTATGTTACACACACCACTTTCAGTCCTGACAACAAAGAAAGGCCGGCACCTTATAACTAATGAGACCAAGATCCTGAAATTTTAAGCAATTTGCCCAACGGCATGTAGAACAGTTCTATTTAAATTTAACCTCATTGAAAACTGGACTTAAATGGCATATAGACACAGAAACACAAGCAAAGAACATAAACAAAGAGAAATCCAGAAAAGTGAAAAATGAGATGACACTGAGGATAAGGTGTAATGATAAAAAATTCCTGGTATATGAAATAAAGGTGGGCTGCTTTGACAGTCGATGGGTCAGAGCAAGGAGGGAAAAATGATGGTTTACAATAATTACATTTCCATTAGATTAAATTAAAGTAGGTGCTTGAGAAGTGGCTTTTTCTGACTCTGTTCTGAGTCTGTTAAAGGGGACCCAGTATGATAGAATGGAGAGCTTTCTCCAGGGCACCTCCAAAATAAGTGAGCTCAACCCAGTCGGTTCTTATAAGACCTCCACTGTAGACGGTTGGTAAGACTACGGGGTACAATTTTGTAAAAGCAATTCTGCAAACGTTCAAAGCAACATGGCCCAGGTTTTAGTGTTACAATTCAGAAGATCATCTTATCCAAGGGGAAGGAATGAGTGGCCTGTGTGCAACATGTTATAAATGTTATATTTTGATCAAGAACCAAAAAAAAAGTGAGTTCACAGTTACCACCATAGATGGGATCTGGAGATGAGTTACTCTAGGTCTGTGGTTCACAGCAGATCTCTTTTCTTTGGCAATCCTTTGGGTGGAGGATAGAGCTGTCGGGGAGTTGTAGCCTATAGAATAAAACATGGGCTTTGCTTTGGACAAAGCTGGCATGGAACCCTGGCTCTGCCACTTAATGGAAGCGTGGCCTCAACCTCTCTGAGGCTCACTTTCCTGCTCTGTAAAATGGGGATAATAATTTCATGTATCTCTTAGGATTGTTTGGGTGATTAGATAAAATAATGGAAAAGAACTTACTGTTGCTAATATTATTAATTAATATTATCAACATCCTATTCCAAAACTTACAGGGCCTACAGGAGGTTTTGCTTGAGCAGATGTGAGCATGGCAGTGGTAGAGAGCATACCTCAATGCAGGGCTATTTTCCTGGAAAATTGCCTGGTTTTAGTGCAAGAATCTGTGAATGCTGGAGGCCACAGATTTCTAGACAACTAACAAATAGCCCAGTTGGGGCTATACCTTAGGTCTCTCTGGAACCAAACTCCACAACTTTTCCCCTCTATCCTGCCCCCTACCTCTTTTAAATATTTTCATGATATTCCACAATAATTCATTCCCAAATGGGCTCTATTTCTAAATTTAGTAAGATTTCTGCAAGGTTTTTTTTTTTTTTTTTGCTTAATTTTAACCCAATTATCACAAAATAAAAGTTTTTTAGGTATCTTATATCTACCAATGTCTACAAACACTTGATAATCTTAGCATCCATTTGATAATGTTTAATTTTAGAAAAAAACCTTCTGGTTTTAGGTTTTAAGAAACTAAATTAGACAAATGTTAGCAAAACATTTACATTTGGTATATGCATTTAACCAGCAATTTCCTAGCTCCCAAAATATTTATTTTCAATATCCTGCTTGCTTTTTATGGTTTATCTACTCTATTTGAAATCTGTTCAATTTACATAGCCAGTAAATTACTTTTCCATAATTGCAGTAATTATAGTCCTCTTCATTTGCTTATACTTATTTCTCAGAATTCTACTACAGGGAAACATTTGTGACGAAGTCCAGATACATTATGAGAGCTTAGGAAACAATAAAAATGTTTCCCTAATATTCAAAAATATTATTTTAATATAAACCTGCTCTATTAACAGGAGGTTATTCATAAATTAACATATATATCACTCATATTTAACCCATTAGGAAACTTTTAGAGTCATCTTTTTAAGAACATCTTAGTAAAAAAAAATTACTCATGTGATACTCATGGTGAGTGAAAAAAGTTGTTAATTTTTCCAGTTAAACAATATCAAAATGATAAGGAAAATTAAATTAAAAATAATTTGATATTATTTCTCATCTCTCAGACTGACAAAAATAAAAAAGTATGGCAACACATTCTGTTGGTGAGGCTGTGGGGAACTAGGCATTCACACTGGTAGCTGGTGGGAATGAAAATTGGTATAAGTCTTCAAGAGGAAAATTCAGCAATACTTAATCAAACCACCTATGCACTTGCCTTTTGACTCAGCAATCCCGCTTCTTGGAATCTACCCTAAAGATCCACCTCCAATGGTATGAAAATACATATGCACTAAGTTAATCATTGTAGCACTATTTCAATAGCAAAATATTGGACACACTACTGATAAACCATGGTACATCTACACAATGGAGTACTATACAGCTGCAAAAAAGAATGAGGAAGATCTCTGAACCAATTTGAAATGATTTCCACAATTAACTAGAAACAGCAACGTGCAAAAGAGTATCTATAGCATTCTACCCTCATGTAAAAAAAAAAAGGAGCTATAAGAAAAGACACATCTGCTCATTTATGCAAAAGATGTACAGGAAAGCTAAACTAGAAACCAAATAGACTGATCAACCTAAAAATGGTGAGTGAAAATTGGATGGAAAGAATGGAGGAATGATCATGGGTTAGTATGGGTAAGGAGGGATGACACTTCTCAGAATATACATTTTTTATATAGTTTTGAGACTTAGAACTATAGTAAGTTTTCACATTCTACCCCCAAATAAAGAAATAGTTAAAGTCAAGGATGTAGGAGAAACTAAAATGAAATACAAACAGTAAGAAGTCAAACTAATTCTACTACCAATAAATAATATAATCACTTTCAAGAAGACAGGGAAGAAAAAACTAAGTAACTTTGAAAAACTGTATTTTGATTGGATACTATAAGGACAAAAAGAACTGTATACAAATACTGTACTCTAGCTAGTAAATATGGTTCTTAAAGAGGTATGGTTAGCAACTCTAAGTTATATGCATACTAGAATTGAACAAATATATTAATATATTGAAGATCATGGGAGCCAAACTTTCACTGCTAGGGAAAGAAGTTACAAATAAGGAAAGAGAGAAGGCTAGAATGAACTTTCTGGTGTTAAACTGGAATCAGTATGAAAGAGAGAGAGAGAGAGAGTGAGGGATGGAAAAATAAATAAATATAAATTGCAAGTATGTGTGGAATAGAGTATATATATGTATTTCCTAGCTCTGTTTACAGAAGGGGTTTAATAGCAATGACATTCTAGTAACAATGAGCATATCTAGTGCCCAGATCTTGGTTTCTAATATCTTCCAATAAAAGGAACCAAGGTTCTTTGAAGAAGATGTTGATTCCAGGGCTGCAGCAGCGAAAGCACAAAAAGATCTGGAATATCTTGTGATGGCAAAAATGAGGAAGTGTTGAAAAAAGGATGGCGAGGATGTCAAAAGGATACAGGATCCAAGTGTAAGGAGCTTCCAAGATACAAACCTGGAATGATTTGAATAACAAAGTAAAGAATGGCATTATTGGATTATACCCATAGAATAAAATAAATATCTACGAGTCCAGACTGACATAAATAAATAATTGAATAAATAAGTAGTTGGGAGAGAAAAAAATCCAATTTTTTGGAAAGTATTCCAATTAATACTTATAGAAGGAAAGAGGGAAATACAAAGTCACCACTACACAAACATGACAGTAGTAGTATTGTAAGCAACACCCTCTTACAGGTGCTAAATGAACACCAGCGGCCGAAAGTTTGAGGAGAAACAAGATATTAACATATACTTCACGTATCTTCCCTAAGTTATTACCAATAGATGAAAAAAATAGTAACTTTACAGTGGAGAAACCCAGGAGATACTGCGCGTACACCCTAATGTGATGTATGAGGATCAGCATCACTACTGTGCTATTCTTGCCAAATGCATCACTTCAATCAAATCATGCAAGAACATCAGACAAACAAAAATTGAAAGAAATTCTGCACAATAACTGACTAGTCCTTATCAAAAGTGTCAAGGTCATACAAGATAAGGAAACTTGAGAAACTTTCACAGATTGGAGGAGACAAGGAGACACAATGTCTGGATGCATGTGGGACCCTAGATTGTATCCTGAAACATGAAAAAGATAAACTAGTGAAATTAGAATGAGGTATTATATCAATGTTCATTTCCTGGTCTTGATTATTGTATTATGGTTACGTATGTATGTTGTTAACATTAGCATAAAATGAATAAAGGGTTAAGGTCAACTCTGTGCTATTTTTGCAACTTTTCTATAAATCAACAATTATTTCAAAATAAACAATAAAAAATAATTTGATTTCAAGCAGATCAAGATGGAGGATCACCATTTGTAAAGCTATTTTTTTATCACAGTCCCTGGGCTATAAAGCCCATATATCAAGCTTAATGCATACACACACACGCACACACCCACATATATATGTATAAAACCTTTGGTAAGTAAGAATCCTCTAATTTGGAATTTTATTCATTCAGATAAGGGCTTGGCTAAAAGTGTCTCTTTAAATGATCAGCAATATGAATGTTCAGGAGAACGTTAAGACATTTAAATGAAATAGAGAAAGACTCAAGTAAAAATGACATACTAGTTATGACTCATTCTTATTTCTTAAAGCATAAAAACATCACATAGGATATTACCTGGCAGACAATAGGCACTCAATAAGAAGCCAAGCCTAAATCTTAAAATAAGTCCCCAAATGCATTCTAGAAGGCAACAATTTGATGTTAGTGTCTTTAGTCTCTCAATTAGTGTAGATACGGCAATTTTCCTGTATAAATGGATACAGATTTATCAGGAAGGATCACAGACACTTTCTTGAACTGCTGTAGTAACCCTCAAGTGGCTGTTTCTCTGACGGATTGAGAAATTTCAGATTAAATAATATGATTTTCATCTTGTAATCAATTTGTTGAATGAGGCTTATACTTTATCTTTTTGCATTTCCAAACTATTAATTTCTGCACCTTAAAAAATACCCAGGTGTAGCTGTAAATTAAACTTTTCTTATCTTACATTTTAAAGGTTGATTTAACACGTTTTTGATGAACACAAGCTCAGTGGTCACAGATCAAATGGATAAGAATCAATGTATGGCACAGCAGAATTAAAGTGGGTGATTTTTTAAAATCCTGAGGCACTCAAGAGAAATGGACATTAACATCTACCAATTTCATACATAAATTAAACGTATCCTGAAACTAACTTCCTCAAATTCAATTCAAAGGAAACCTAATAACTATTCAACACAATTCATGTCAGGTTTTTTTAAATGTTGCATGGTCACTATTAAACCATTTGAATTGTTGATCTCAAAGATCAGGACTACTACGTGGGTGAAGAAAGATAAATGTAAATCCTCCCGAAGAGACTGGAAGCCTGAATGCAGCCCATAGGTTCAATCTTCCCTTGGAGCCACATGCTGCAACCTCAATTACTGTTCTCAGGCCCGACCTTTCCTCTTACTTTGTTCTGGCAGCTTTCCAAAGAGGGACAGGTGGTTTCAGGGCATTTTTTGGGGCTTACAGATCAAATAATATTTCATGGTTTTCACTTTTAATGGGCTAAGCAGAAGGCGTTTGACGAAAGTCACTATAGAGGTTTGGAGAACTAATTTATACTCGAGGGCATTCTTAAATCAGTAACTCGGCAATATAGTATTCAAAAAAATCTCACTGCTGCTTCCAATGTTGCATGACAAAAGCTGCACGGTGTGTGTTTGTCTTCCTCCTTGGGGGGCTCCATGTTCAGAAACCAAGGAATAGATTACATTGGTCCTTACATGTTGAGTTTTCGTTGGTGACAATTGCGCCACAGACATGCAATCAAGTTAGGGGCTGCTTTCTGATACATGGCATTCTTGCCAGTGAAGGAAATGTATGCTCTTGGGGCAAAGTTTTGGTAAAATTAACAAATTTCATGCATCAACTTGAAATTCAGAACTTGCTAGTAGCCAGAAATGAACAAAGTAATCTTAGATTTCATGCATTGAGGATTGCAAACACCAAAACCAACAGAAAATAAATTTCCTCTTGGATTGACTGCAATTATAAAACGTCAGTGTGCATGATAAATATGACCATCAAGGGGTTCCTGAATCATGAGAAAACATATTTTGAGGAGGAATCAAGGCATGTCTGCTTTGAATCATTATGTAGGTATTCTCATATTCGCACAGTTGACATTCTAACTACACTTAATTAAAGAGGTTGGTGAGTATAGATATAGGCTTTTTCTGAGAATACATATTGATGAGCAGGCTGTTAAATGTTTAACATTTAGGGGTAAAAACAGCATAATTACACAAGGAAGGAACATACAGGCACCTGTGGGCTGCCCAGGAGAGGGGATTCTGGGCACTATCTTTTGGGGTTGATTTAGAAAGTTGGCCACAGAGCCATTTGGACTGTGGAAACCCTCCAATGGTTCTTGGCATCCCCAGTTCCTGTTCTAGGAACATACTCCTATTTTCAACACCCAATTGGACATTCCCATTTTAGGTACCATTGTTCCTCAGTTCCAACAAACCCTAAACAGATTGAAGAAATCTATGTTTGCCATACACCAAATTAGCCTCTTTATTTGCTGACAGCACCATCTTTCTTTTGTGCACTTATCTCAGTCATGTCTGATGTATTTCTTTCTTTGCCCTCTTTGTTTAGTCACCTGTATTTAGACGTGAAGTCCTATAAATTTTTATTTCCAATTCTAGCATTAGGACTGTCTTCCTTTCTCCTTCCATGCCATGCTTACATGACCTCTCCAGTCTCACCACCACTACCAGTCTCATGCATCTGAATCCATCCTTTACTTGGCTGCTAGATTACTACTTGGCTCCTGCCATTCCCTGGATAAAAATACCTTGTGACTTGTCATTGCCAACAAGACAAAAGAAAGTCAAGTTTTTGGCCTGACTTTCAAAGTTTCAGCAGTCCAACCCTGACCGGTTTTACCTCCCAGTACATGCCAGCAAGTATTTCAGCTTGGCTAGTTTTCTCACAAGTGCCTAAGCACACCACGCTTATTCTTACCTTCGTACCAATGCTTTCCCAGCCTGGTGAGACCAAGAGCTTGTTCACCTGAGCAAGGGCAAGGTCTATCTCTAGTGGGATAGGTCCTGCCTCCCAGGAACTAAGGCAAATCTAGAAATAGAGATAAGAAGAAGCTTGTACCATGAGATGCATGTCTTCTAATCTTCTCCTTTCAGTTCTCACTGACTAACCATTCTCTTACCTTTTTCCTTTGGTTTTCAGCCTGTCCTTGTCATCTTTTTTGTTTGCATGTTTCTGGTGCCTGATGTTCTCCTGCCTCCCTGACTACTCCGTTGCTTTCTATTTTCTACTTTCTATTTTCTGTTCATAACTTCACAGCTTGTTCTCCAGAACAGGGAACCACCGTGCTTCTCCTTCTGTGCTACCTCTGTGGACATCTTAGCCCTCAGATTTACATCCATTGTCCAGCTTAATCCATACAAAGCTAAGAGGTAGGTAGTATTATCTCTAGTTTATTGATGAGAAAACTGAGATTTATGACGTTTAAACCCTGTTCCTCAAGTCACATACAGTTAATGAATGATAGAGTCAGGATTCAAACTCATGCAGCAACTCAAGGACTGTTGCTCTTAACTACGTCTTCACTTAACCAAACTACTACTTTGAAAGTATACATTTCATTACTTTGGATAATTATAATTTCTCAGGACCAGGTAGTACAATTTTTATTTCTTTTGTGTAAGCACGAAAAAAGGCATCTAATAAATACCTTTTGAAGATAATCAGACATATCCAGATGCTGAGCCACATCATGGATATTATAGGTGTTTTGATGGTCTAAACGTGCCCTGTGTAATAGAGAGGCCACTAACCACATATAGTGATTAAAATTTAAATTAATTTAAAATAATGAAAAATCTAGTTCCTCAAAGTTGCCACATTTTAAGTGCTCAACAGCCACATGTGACTAAATTTAAATTAATTAAAATTAAATGGAATAAAAATTCAGTTGTTCAGTCTCCTTAGACATATTTCAAGAGCCCACTAGCCACATGTGGCTAGTGGCTACTATATTTGACAGCACAGACATAGAACATTTCCATTGTTGCAGAAAATTCTACTGGACAGTGCTGGCAATACCCAGTTTCCCCTGACAGACCCGATCAATCCATGTAGCCAGAGACAGTTACTTCCTGAACACTTAGTAGGCATTAATTTGTGCAGTGATTAAGAACCTGGGCCCCTAAGGTAAGTCCTGGCATTGCTACTCACAAGTTGTATGACCTTGGACAGGTCACTTGACTTATCTGGTCTCAGTTTTCCCATCTGTATAATGGAGATTGTAATATTGACTACTTAATAGTGTTGTAAGAATTAAAAGTGTAAAGTGATTACAATAATTCCTGGTATAAAGTAAGTGTCCAATAAATGTTATCTTTTATTGCTATGTGTGTATTGTTCTCCACATGGAACCCAGAACCATAGAAATAGGGGAATAAAGTTTCTTAGTTTTAGAATTTGGATGCTATGATTGTGAGTAGCAAGACACATTTAAACATTCTCTCATGGACAACCTTGAGAAGTATATTTCTGGATCTTCAACCAATAAAGGATAGTAATAGGTCCATATTAAATTGAGTCACCAAGAACTTGCCAAATATTTCATATTCAGACACAGTGATTCAATCAAAGATACCACAAGGCTGTTTGTAGAGGACATACGTATTTCACTTTGTGGAGTCACCTTCTAGAAGTCAGCTCCAATGCATGATCCACATCCTCAAAGTGCACTGTGTATTGGTATTTGTAGAATTATTCCTGAGTAACACTCTTAGGAATATCAATGATTGCAGTTCTCCCTTCTGGTTGGGTATTACACATAGATTTTGGACTATGGAATATATTTCTATGACTACGTTAATACAGAAGAGTTTGGGACACCAAACTATTTTAAAGATAGGAACTAATCCAACAATAATCGAGGACATTGAATTTAGAAAACCAGGGGACATATGCACAAGTGAAAATATCAAGAGCTCCAAACAGCCTTCACCAGCAGATTGTTGTGGATTTTGAAAATACTCTCCCTCTTGAAGTCAATGAATACTCTTATAGATGGTGATCCTGCTTCCTCTGGGAAAACTGACTTCGAGCTGGTGCAGATGTACTGGAGAGATACATGTAGGGGTGAGGGGGGACAGGGGTTGCTTTCTGATTCAGTCAATCTGAAAACTACATCAGCTCTGACAATCAAAGGAGTGGTCATTGTGACTTCTAAAACTCTCTCACATCTACTAACTTATTCATCCCACCCAACAGGATTCTTAAACCTTTCATTAAATCAATTAATTTCCAGAGCATTGAAATTTTAGTGGTGAATACTGACTGGCTTTTTTGACACTTAGTTATCAGTGTTACCTTTCTAGAAGATCCCTACACCTTAAAGAATAAAAATGTGATGCATATGGATATATCCCTTCTTGGGGTAATGTCATATAGTCAATGACTTAGTTTTCATTTCTCTTTCTAATTTTCACTTCTTCAGAGGTTATAACAAAGGAAATTCTTAGCGTAGCAAATTATTTCAATCCATGCAAAGAAAAAAATAGAGCACGTATCTTTTTTATGTGGGATTTATATATAAGCTGTTATTTGAAGGACAAGGCACATTTCATGCTCTATTTTAATTTAAATTCTCTCCTGGCTATCTTACCAAGTATCTGTAGGCATAATAATTATCTCAAGGGTTCCATACACCATGAAGGTTCCCAAAAGTTTAAATTACTCCCAAGGACATTTATACCCATTTCCCTTTTAGAAAAACCAACAAAAACATGTCTTTAACCATCAAAATAATTCACGGGGCCATCTCTTCTAATGTGGCTTCCACTCCTGGTTACTTAGAGAGTTCGTAATAAAGAAGCCACAAAGACAACAAGATGAAGAGAATAAGACTCTAAAGGTCTCTTATATAATTGTTAAAAAACAAGGATGAGGAAAATCAAAACTAATTTCAAAAATGACTCGAACATAAAGACACAATCAGCGGTTCTACTCTTGAGACAATCATGGATTTAAGAAACTTTTAGAGCAATTGGAAGGTATATCCATATATGCCTATATATAGATTTAATGATATATATGTATGCATAAATGTAAATGTTATGTTTATGGGAAAAGAAATCTAAGTACCCTCATTAACACCACTCTTAAGATATTTTAGTAGCGTATTACAACATCTTAAAAAGATTTATTAGGTTAAAATACATATTTTCACTTTAGCTGCTAATCAGGACTTTAAGCGTGATCTAAACACCTCAGGAGGTAACCCCACCTCCCCTTTTATTCTATTAAATTGGTCACTGCATGAAGGACTTTTTGGTTATGACGGCCCTGGGACTTGTTATAAGTTTACTGTTTGTAAATAGCCTTGTGGGTTAATGTTTTCTTTAACAATCCACTTACTTAGCTCTATTTATATTTCTTATTTTCTAGTTTCTACAACACAATCATTTATTCTATCTCTTGCTCCCCTTATCTCCTGAAATTGGAATTGCTTAAAATATCATTCGGCTAATTCTTACAGTGTTTGATATTTACCTGGGTTTCTGGGCCTTCTGAAATCTATTTAATTCCATTTTAAATAATCCTCAAATATTTTCTCTTGGCATGCCAAAATCCAGACATCTTGGGTTATAGCTTGAACTTGGAAACATGACAGTGAAAAACTATCACATTATTAAAATCAGATGTCAATTTTTAAAAACAAGTACCTTTGATATGATTATCAAATTAAACCATTTCTCTATAGAAAATGCTGCAATTGAAGTGTAAATTAAAAGCAAATGCAAAATACCAAATACAAAGAAAATTCTCTAGCCCCCTGAATCATTTTGATGTGCTCTGCTTGCTCCTGGTAAACTAAATCCTTCTGTTGCTGTTTCTCATAGAAATTGGAGAGCTTGATAAGGCATAAGAGGTATTTCAGTGAATTTCCTATTATAAATGGAACATCCTATATCCTAAGGAATGGTATGCAGTATTTGCAAAAATAGGTATGCCTCATTATAGGCCATTGGTCAGTATCATGTTATAGTACACCATGAATTCCAATTTGAAAATCCAATTTGGAGTATCATATTTGTAGTCATCAGTAAATAGGAAATGGAATAGTACAATTGTAAATTGTATAGAAGTCGAGTATGTGGGAACTGGAATAGATGGATGTACAAGGGTTGGCATTGGGGGTAAAGGAAATATACACATACGTTAGAATGACTCCTTGTCTATTACACCAAGTAACTTTAGGTTTGACATGCTTTGCCTGCTTTGATCCATGGGAAAATCTGCTTGATTCAGAATAGAAACTGCAGTCTCATGGATCCCTTCTGCTATGGCCTCAAGATCAGCATTAGTAAGTGTTCAGAGGTTAAGAGATGCCTGCCTCTGTGTTAGCTGAATAGCCTCATGCATTCTACCACCCTAAGGCATTAACCCTATTGTACCACATAAAAGTACGTTCACATATGCGGAGTTCAGAAGTAAACTATTTTCTAAACGTAGGAAATTGATAACAAATGCAGCTCATGAAAGGCTGCTGGGTACCAGCCAACTGTTTTCTTTCTTGGTTTCTTTTTTTCCCAGCGAGTAGTTAGTCTGCTTATGCATTCTGCCAGCATTAGAGAGAGAACACAGCATATGATAAATGTCTATGAGAAATGAGAAATATTGAATCAATGACTATAAAAGGATGGCAGGGGGTTGGGAGGAGTTAGATTTCAACTGATAGAGAGTAAAGTGTTTTTGTTCTTTTCAAAATCTTTCTTGCTGCTTTTAGGAATGCACAAGGGCAAAAGCAAGTTCTGTAGCTAACAGTGAGATCAGATTCTGAAATAATTGCTTTGGTTTTCGTTCCTCAATTTAAGAGTTGTGTTTCTGGCCTGTATTATTGAATAGGCTCTTGTCTTATACAAAGAGGAGATGAAGAAACCTTGAAATCTTGCTGCTAAATTTTTCTTTTTCTTTGTTTGAAAGGAAATAATTTTCTATATTTAGGGTCTAGAGGTTTTTGAAACATGGCACTTCAGGATATGTCAGCCAGAGTAATATCATATTTATCATGAAATTCTTTGAAACTAAAAAATTTCTTATCAGATTTATATTACAGAATTTCATGCCTAAGAAAGTCTTTGAAAGAGGAGTATCTTACACAAACGCTTGAAATAGTTCCTTGCCTTTATTTTATATCCTTCTGAAACACAACATGACACAGCCCTGTACATTTTACAAAAAGAGAACCCAAGTCTACTTACCAGAAACAAAAAATGTTTATCTAGCAAAGTTGTGAAAAAAGTAAATACCTTGAGGATAAACAACTCTTTCAGGTCCTAAGAAAGTTATTTGTGCACCAAAGTGGCCATTTATTACATGACACTAGTCATTTGACTGACCTAACACAGCTTCCTTGTGGCTGACTCTAATTTTCAGCTTGATAGCAGCTGTCAAAATGAAAGAACCAGGTTCATTATCTGATTTGTTTCTGCCATCTCTCTACTCATAGAGTCCATTAACAGCAGGGATATGCGCTTTTCAAATTACTGAATTAGTCATACTTCCATTAAAAGAGTAGACTTACAGAGTAAAATAGAACAGCCTCTTACTACATTTCCTTCCATTTCTCGTCTGGTTGTTTCCATTTATTCCATTCAAAGAATATACATTGAGCCCTGTTTTCAGCAGGCAAGACCTTATCTGCTCTATCCCATGCTTAAATGGGCGCAAGGTCCATACTAGGCACTCAGTAAACATGTGTTGGATTAATAAACGAGAGGATGAATGGATACAACGCAGTGGAGGGTCTCCTGGCCTGACACAAATGTAGCGTCCATCTTGGGTTTCATGTTTGAGGTTCTCATGCCACTTTCCTGTCTTTGGGCTGTCTTAGACTTCATAATTGGCTAGTATGACAGGAAGAAGGAAGCCCAGAAAGTTTAATACCACTGGTTTGTCTGGTCCATGAATGCCCAAGGCCTAAATTAAAAATACAAGCTGCTCTGCTAGCTTTTTTCTCCCCCTCATTGGAGAGCATCTATACATCAGGGAACTCAATCTTTTCTTCATGAAAAATAACACAAATTCTCCAAATCTTAGCGGTTCAAGTCAGTGGCAGTGGTGGTGGTGAGACTGATTAGTAAAAGTTAAAAAAATAAAACAAGTAAGTATTTAAGAATCACTGACAAATAATGCTAGCCTTATTGAAATGGCTGTGGGAACTTGAGAATATTTGAGGCCTGTATTGTAACAACTATATATGCTACGGCTATTCAACATCACTTATGTTTGACAACACTAATTCAATACGGTCTTACATACTATTTTATTCTATACTTACCAAGGCAGGGCTTCACTGGTCCCCCAGACTAGGTTAAGTCCCCCTGCTCAGTAGATACTTAGCATCCTGTGCTTCTATTTTCTCGACACTTTGACACAGTTGATTATAATTAATTTAACTATACTAAATTCTCCGAGGGCAAAAAAATGTATGTGCCTACCTTACTCAATATAGTGAGCTGAATTCACGTGTTAAAATTATTAGGGCTTTGATAGCTGAGATAGCCTAGAAAGTTAGGCTACTACTTTGGGACAAAAACATCTGCAGGTCTCACTGTTAGGGAACCATAGAGATAATTGTGCCCTACACCTGCAGTAATAAGCATCTTATAACATTTTAGTGATAAAAAATGTTACAGAACAAACTAGAATCCCTGCCTTTTGTCCCGGCAACATTCACCTCTCCACACTCACAACCCCTTTTATTCACTCTCCGGTTCTCACAGTGTATAAAGTCCTAGAAGGTACCAGATGTTTAGACGGGGCTGTCTCACACATCCTAGATTTTAAAGTGGAATCAAGATTTATTATAGCTATATAAACGTAATTTCAGCCTTAACTTTTGTGCTCATGAGCCAGGTGTAATCAGCAACGTGGACCCCTGTCAAATAGAATTCTCATCCGTGGATGTTGGTATCAATGCTAAACTCTCAAAATAACCACAGGATATTACTGGAACAACAAGTTCTGGGCACAGACTATTTCCCTCTAGGAAATTTTAATTTACTTAAATATTTTCCAGGAAAAGCCTTTTGCATGCGGGGCTGGAATAAGTTGGTATGAATAAACAGCAACACCTGGGTAGGTGCCTAGGCAGTGATGTCAAAGCCTCGAATTATATTTTTCTCCTACTGCATGGCTTCTGATAGTCAGAGTAGACTAAAAACCACTCTTGTGTTCCTTCCAGTCCTGCCCAGCTTGGGTGTGAGGCAGCAGGCCCATCCCTTTAGGGGGTACCAAGTTGAAGTGCAAGTTGACGCTGGGCTATGCTTTGTACTGGAGAATCCCACATGCTTCCAGAAAGCAGCTGAAAGTTGCTGGCAGAGGTCAACTGAGGCTTTCAAGTACTCTAAAATGGGTCTAGCAGCATCCTCTTCAAAGCTGTCAGCAACTTTTCCAAAAAAAAAAAGCTCTCTATGTAAAAAGTGAAGAGTTCTTCCTTTTTCCTACAACAGTTATTGATAAGAATCTTTTGAACACTGTCTCTGTTCAGGAGTTAAACTTCCTAAAGGAGGAATATGAAAATGCATCTGAGTATATTTCCTGATTTTTTTTTTCTAGGATTACAAAAAAAAAATTCTACAGAACTTCAGAAGTGAATGGAATACCACTGGGGTTTTTTTGAACACTTAGACCATTTCATTTTATCAGTGAATTGCTTTTATTTCGACATGATCCAGACACCAACTGAATTCTAAATAGTTACAAATCACTTTCAATTAATTCATGGCATTGTAAAGATCATGAGAATGTGCCACCAATTCAATTCTTGTTTTTATTAATGGTTGATTGCATGTCACTGTTAACATTTTAGATGAGCGCATAACAAAAAACAACCTATAAAAATGTATTAAATGGGACATTAGTGTAGCAGATAGAGATGGCACACACAATTGACAGCAACAGGGGCGAAGGGTTTGATGAAAAGATGCTAGAATCCCAGGAGTGACAGGCTGCAGGTGCTAACCAGAGACAGGACTATTATACACAATTTTGTTGGATTACTGATTTGCTCACTGATCTCTGCTGCTTCTTTCATGAAAACAGTAACACTGCCATCTTGGATATATATGTGTGGAAAATGGAGTTGGCACATTTGACTAATCTACGTAATAAATTTGTGAAATAACACTTCACATCGGGACAAATATTAACAAGAACATATTTGGCTCCATAAGTCTATGCTGGTGTTCAGTTCCCAATGGTATAGAAAAACCAGGAGAAAGAAAATTGGAAAAATTTTCTGAGAGATCTCTAGGACTAATAAAAAAAAATGAGATAGGGAAACCAGAGGTATGAAATAGGTGAATGTAGGACTAACCACTAGGTTCCCTTTTCATTAAAGTATCTCTAACATGTGGGAGGTTCAAATTTTAGTCTTTAAATCAGATGATTTTCCAGATATTCAATTTTACATGGAATCGGTATCCAGAAAACCCAAATGACTGGAAGTTTAAGGATTTGATTTATGTTAAAATAGCCAACAGCACTGAGGGAAGGAAGCCAATTAAGAAGTCACTGCTGCTCTTACAAGTTAAAAAGTCTGTATTTTTGTTTTTAATCATGGCTTGCTCTAAGTAACAAAATCCACATGCCCATTCTCAACAACTTGCAGGCTAACCAAAGACAATTTAACTGTGCTATGAATTAGGGCAGTTTCAACCAAAAAGTATGAATAATCTTCGTGGCTCAAAAGTGATGCTATGATGTTTAATCTGGTTTTTAAAATATGCAAATCTTTTTTAGATTTCCTGATGAGCGTACTTTTTTATTGAAACATGTTTTCTTTATTTACAGTTTGCATTTAATTTGCAGATTTGTTTTGATTTTACCACTCTAATGATTTATAATTAGAAAATTGTTTTAGTTCAGGTTTTATGTATATAAGTGAAAATATGATTACACCAATATAATGAATTTGAATTATTTTTTCTTTTTGAGCTGTGCATGCTAATGAAGGATGAGAGAGTACCCTCCAAAATCTTAGTAAGGAACAAAAATCTTAGCAAAGAATCACATCATTGTTTACTTAGAAGGGTACCTTAATGATAAACTTTTTAAAAACTCCATCATTTTTCAAACGAAGTAACCCAAGATCATGCAAACAGATTTTGTCCTTCCCCTGGAGGAAAAAGAACGGGTTTCAATTGATTCTTTCTGCGATGATTTCTGAGATGTTGTTAGATGACTTCCATTTGAATCTAGCCACTCTAAAATCTTTTTAAAACACTTCAAAACCATTTTCTCCGGCCTTCCTATGGATAACAGTGTGTTAGCCAATGAGTTTCATCGCCATAGCTGAGTGCCTGTAACCTAAGCACACTTTTGCACTGTCGGCTTAGGTTTCTCTGCATTCCAACACATATTAGATCTTTTTCCTATCCTACCCAAATCTTAGATGTCAGAAGACTTCACTTGTGCATTCTGCTTTAGAGGTTTGCATAAATGATGAAGGCCCTCGGAGGGTGACGAATGCCGCTGTTATTTGCTCCCCTCTGCTTGTCACTACGCAATTGCAGTAAATGCAATTGAAAGTACTTTTATTTTGAAGGTCATTTGACAGAGGGAGAGAAAACACATTTACTCTTTCAAGGCCTGTGTATTTTCCTGGGAGAAGCCTGCCTATAAAATTTGTCCTTTTATCCTTGGGTAGCTATTTGGGAAATATCTTTTGGCAGTCTACGCCCTGAGTGATTTCTGCAACTCAGGAACAGAGGCATGATTCACAGAACTTTGCTGCATCTTCCCTTTCTTCCATCTTCTTACCTTCTAAAGACTGGAAGGCTGTTTCATGCTCACATGCTTAAGCATTCTTCTCCACAGAATAAGGAAGAAAATTTGCATATTTTAGAAAAAATATTGAGCTATTTTCATCACAGATGTTTAAGGAGGAAGTTGTTTACTAATATCTGTGACTATGTTGAGGTAATCCAAATAAGAAATGGTACTGTGAATTTTTTTATAAGATTCTTTTCTAACTTGTCCCTTCTTATAAGGGCTCACAGAAATTTAACAAGGTTACTTTTGTCTTTGTCAAAGACATCAGCTAATTCCATACAACTGGCTTGTGCAATCTTTAACAGGCCTGCCCTTCGTAATATACAAGGAAGTCTCATTTTTCAGGATTAAAAAAAAGAAGAAAAATGCAAAATAATGTTTATAATTTGCTAAAACCTGTCATTTTTTTTTTTTTTTTAACCTGTTAGTCTCTATAAGTTATCACAACTTCGGACCTGTCCATCAGGCATCATAAACACTTGCTATCCCCACGTCTCTGTTTGATATCTAACTCATTGTAATCCATGTTATGGATCCATTGAAATGCTCCTTACCTATAAACAGATTCCACTCCGTGTCCAGATCAGCCTGATTGGCGAGGCAGCCCTTCATGACGTTGAGGCAGTAGTTGTTGCAAGGTCTCACGGTGGGAAGTCCTCGACAGTATGGACAGTATAGCATCTTCATTAGAGCACGGATGCAGCCTGGGGTTGGGCTGACCTGTAGATTTATTGAAAAGAAAAAGAAAATCGGAAATAATAAGGATGGAAGGGAGAAAAAAGAAGTAACTCATTTTCTCTCTAAAAAAAAATGTGAAGGTTCTGAGTAACTTTCAGCAGCAGAAGTCCAAAAGAATCATCAGAATCTTAACTCTTTGTAACACTTGATCTTGAAGTCAGTCATTTCTTGTTAAATGTTTCTGTTTGGCATAATAATAATCAATTTTCTTGAAATGTCCCCATCAAAATTTTGATATCTATATCATTGTAATTCAGCCCTAAAACCTAGACACTGTTTCATTGTAATAGAACATGAAATAAGATAATGCATATGAAAGCAATTTGCAAAGTTAAAAGCCCTATAAAAACGTAGGTATTATTAAAGTTTAATGTGACACCTTTAGAAAATTTTCCAACTGGTTACTTGACCCTATTTCTAAAGGAGGTTGGCAGATACACTTCCTTTGTACATAACTTTTTAAAAGGATCAATATCAACTTGACTGGGATTTCGGAGATCCAGGCCTGCTTGGAAGCAATGGAACTGCCAAGGCACCATCTTGAGGCATCTAAAGCTGTGCAGTTCCGGGAACTTTGTGGAAAATGGACTCAGTGTTAAATGTGAGGAGAAATCTTTGCAGTAATTCAGAGGAGCTACTAATCAACTGACAGTGAAGTGCTATTTGCCTTAAATAAGAAAAGCAGTGGTGCTCCTAAATTCACCAATTCTAAACCAATAAGGTCTTTTTCAGATTCACCGAAAATTCTAATTTGACCTCAAGTGGAAAGAATATGTAAAACAGAATGGACCAACCAAAGAAAAAAATAAAGTTCTTTTTCATGACTAGACGCAAGCATTATGGTCATATTTGGTTGGTTGGTTCCATTTAATTTTGGTGTTTTAGTGAAGTAACTACATCTTGCTCTTCTTGTGTTCTAGATCTGAGAACAAGTGTAACTTATAGCATTTAGACATACTGGAGAGTTTTAGTCTTATCAGACAGACCTGAGTCCACAGGTGACATTTACATGTCAATAACATTCAGATATTGACAAAGCATAACATCACTATAAAGATGGGGCAACAAAAGGTATTTCCACATAAATGGATACTTTCAGCAACTATAGCTAATCACTGTCGCTTTATCCTTAACCTAGAAACCATATTTGAAGTTTTTAACACTAGGCGCTTGTTTTTGTAACATTTTCTTAACTTTATGCTGACAAAGTCCCTAATATGTTATTTCAGGAAATGAAGCTGCTTATTTATTTAGGCACTGGAATTTCTAGTTGTCCTTTTGGGGTTTTTGCATTTTCTTTCCAAAATTTTATGAAAAATTTCAAACATACGGAGAAGTTCAAAGATTTTTATAGTAAACACCGCATACCTCCAGTCCTAGATTCTACATTTAACATTTTCCTACACTTGTTTTTTCACACCTCTACCCCTCCTTATATCTATCCACTAATCCACCTTATTTTTTATGCATTTCAAAGTAATACCCTTTTGATTTTTACTTTCCCTGGTAATTTAATGTTTGCTTTAATAAAATAGAATTAACTTGATCAACAATAGAAAGTTAGTGTGCGAAGTACTCCAAATCAAATAAGTGAAGTAAAATATAATTGGTCTTTCTTCATAAAGATAGAGAATGATTTAGTATCCATTAATTCCAAAAATTATTTTTTAAGAACAAAACAAAAACAGAAAATGAGAACCAACGCGAGGAGTATGGTGACTTTTCTTTGGAGCACACATTAGTGCCACCGTATCATTTTATCCAGACGGGCTACTTTGTTGAAAATGTCAAATTTTATCCACAATTAAGCAGTATTGTTTAAGAAATTTCTTTTATCCACATGTATCCCAAGCCATTCACAGAAAATAGAGAAAATAATTCTGTATTCTCCATATAGAATTAGTGTGGAATTTCAAATTCTTGTATTTTTGACTTATTTGGCATGGTTGCAGTTCTATAAACCTTTGTCCACAGGATTTTGTCTTCTCTGGTCTTGCGATTTCTCTCCTGACCCAGATGTCTTTCTCCAGAGACCTACCCTATTTTCACTCGAGCTGGCTAAGCTATTTCTTCCTTTGACTCTTGGATTCTTAGTTTTCTTGCCATTGGTATTATATGATGCTTTGCTCTTCTCACTCAGTGCACAGGTATAAAACCTGGAATATTTGTCAACATTGGGGATGCAAATTTGAGATCTCTTGAATAGCATGGACTGTCTTTTTCATCATTATAACCTGCACCACTCTGGATAGCATGTACATCATTATAAGGTATTATGATTATGATGTAGGGACTCAATAAGTGCATTTTAACTGAACTCTTTATTGCATTTCCCAATTTCTTGGCCACGTTGATATTCAAAGGAAAAAAGGAACAAGATAGTATTATATATCTGAGCATTCAATGGTTGCTTTTTAACTTTGTTTTCAAAGGTTATTGATTGCATTAATTCCAAAGGTTTGCTTTTTTTCTTTATTGTGTTGGAACCAGTACAATTTTCTCAGTCTGACATTTCAGAAGAGTCTCCAACTCAGGGTGGCAACCAACAGAGAAAATTGAACAGCCTTAATAACCTAAAAGAACAATGTTGTTCGAGTTAAATGTGGCTTTCTCAGTACTTTTGGAAATGACATCCTTCCTGGTCAAATAAAGGGCATTTGAAGAAGAAGAAGATGGGGAGTGGAGGATCAAAGTTGAAACTTTCATTTTCACAAACTATATTTTTTGAATGGACACAACTGCATGCTTGAATTAAAATAAAAGAAATCATCACTTTAAACTGAAGACTTTTAGAAGTAAGCCTCTGAAAAGAAGATTGTTTTATATGCCCATTGTGTGAAGGGATATTTCTATTCTTTAATGTTTAATAGTGTTTTATAATTGTGCTATAGCTACTTTTAAAAAATCTTTTTATTTTGAAATCAATATAGATTCACATGAAGTTGCAAAAACAGTAGAGTCCCAGCTATCCTTCCCTCACCTTCCCTCAATGGCAACATCTCATAAAGCTGTAGTGTCATACCAAAATGAGGAAATTGACATGGTACATTGCTGCTAACTGGTTTATAGACCTTATTTAGTTTTCATGATTTTCCCAACTTGCATCCATTTGTGGGTGTGTGTACACGTCTATGCACTTTTATCCCATATTTAGATTTGTGTAACCACACCACAGAAACTTTTTTTACACCTCCAGAAAAGAACTCTCTTGTGCTACCTCTACCCCACTCCTTGTCCCTGTCACCTGGCAATCTATTTTCACTAATCTATTTTCCATCTCTATAATTTGGTCATTTCAAGAATGCTATATAAATGGAATCACATAGTATGCATCTTTTCGAGCTTCATTTTTTTATTTTGAGCATAATGCCCTTGAAGTCCATTCAAGTTGTTGCATGTATTAACAGTTCATTCTTTTTTATTGCTGGGTAGTATTCCAAAGATTGGATGTGCCAGAATTTGTTCAACTATTCACTCATTAAAGGATATTTGCGTTGTTTCTTGTACTATGCTATTAGGAGTAAAGTTTCTATGAACATTCATGTACACGTTTTTGCATGAACATAAGTTTTCATTTCTCTGGGATAAACGCTCAAGGGTGTCACTGATGGATCAAATGGTTAGTGCATGGTTAGTTTTATAAGAAATGGTCAACCTATTTTCTAGAATGCTTGTAACATTCCACATTTCCACCAGCAATGTGTGAGAGATACAGTTTTCCCCACTTCCTTGCCAGTATTTGGTAGTACCACTATTTTTTATTTTACTCATTTTAATAAGTATATTATCTACTTTTAAACTTATGGGGAGTTTCCTCTGAATAATATTCACACTGGTATTCTAGCTTCAGTGGGTTCTAATACACATCAGATCCAAAATCATTTACCAGTGGAAAAAAAAGAAAGAATAAGTTGATGATGACAACACTTTTTTTGGTACTTATTTGTGTTTTCACCTAACTTTTACATATTGTCCTTCACCACTAGTAATCTTTTGCCAAGAATTCACAATATTAGGAGGAAAAAAGAAAACAGTCAATGGTTCCTACTCCATTATCCTACTCTTGGAAAGATAGACACAAGTTTGTGAGTCCACCAAGTAGGATTTCAACATGAAATCCTTGCATCTTGGGTTTAGTCCTTCTGTTAACTTTTTTTGATGCTGTTTGCGTATAATGAATGACTTATAAATTACAAGTTTATATTTGGTCTTATAACTGACTAGTTTTACTTATTTATTTTTTTATTGCAGTAACATTGGATAATCACATTATATAAATTTCAGGTGTTCATCATTATATTTTGATTTCTGTGTAGATTACATCGTGTTCACCATCCAAAGACTAATTACAATCCATCACCACACACATGTACCTAATCACCCCTTTCACCCTCCTCCCTCCCTGCCTGCCCCTCTGGTAATCACCAATCCAATCTCTATTTCTATTTGATTGTTTGTTGTTGTTTTTATCTTCTACTTATGAATGAGATCATATGGTATTTGACTTTCTCCCTCTGATATTTCACTCAGCATAATGCCCTCAAGGTCCATTCATGTTGTCACAAATGGCTGGATTTCAACATTTCTTATGGCTGAGTAGTATTCCATTGTGTATAAATACCACCTCTTTATCTATTTGTCCTTTGATGGGCACTAGGTTGCTTCCAAGTCTTGGCTATTGTGAAGAATGCTGCGATGGACATAGGGTGCATGTATCTTTATACATTTGTGTTTTCAAGTTCTTTGGATAAATACCCAGCACTGGGATAGCTGGATCATATGGTAGTACTATTCTTAATTTTTTGAGGAAGCTCCATACCGTTTTCCATAGTGGCTGTACCACTTTGCACTTCCACTGGTAATATTGAGGAATAATAACACAAATTATAACTAAGGTTCCTTGTAAGATAACTGAAAAGTAAATAAAATAATATAAAAATAATTGAGCTCTTAGCTTGTAAATTTGTGACTTTTTTATCATTGTTTGCGCTTCTTTTTTAAAAAGTTAAAGCAGAATACATTGAAACATGGCAAAGAATACAAAAAGAGCCCTTGATAGAGCTGTATTGGCAGTTAGGACTAAGACTTATTTACCTGGCTAGACATGTGTGTCAGGATGTAGAGCAAGTAATTCGTACGTTTTCTAAATGTGATTTGAGGCATAGCATACCCTTAACCATATAATAGCAATTCATTGCTGGTCTTTAATATACTTAAGCTTTTTGTATCTGGATTAACATTCATGCATTAGTGCTCACATTAGCAATTCTTAATAGTTGCTAAAGTAAAATGAGACTGTCTCTTAAAATATTTTTACAAAGCAAGAAAATGTGAAAGTTATAAATCTACATTTATACACAATTATACACAATGTAGGAAGTGCTTGTTTCTGTGGAAATCACATAGCCAAAATAATAAAATAAACATATCTGTCTTTTGCTCCCAAAAGACAAACAAGTTAATGTAAGTGAATTATTTAACTAGAATAAATTCAAAACATGTTTTTGAGGAAGAGTCGATGCCACCCTCCACAATTTCTAATCTACAGTCATATTAAATGATGTGATTTCTTTCTACTCATCACCTTAATATATTGCCAGATTCTGAAGTGTCTTCTGAAGCCCTCAAGAATAATTAAATTGCATTCAAAGTAGTTTTCACGTTAAGTAATTTTAATTCTTTAACAATCAGTAACCTGTAAATAAATATAATAAGTTCACAAGAACTTAAATTTCTTTCTTCTTTGTTCCCTCTTGCAACTTTCATTCATTTAATACTTATGGGGATGAATAAAGAGAAATTATATCAGCATTGAGATACTCAGAATACATTCATTTCCAGATCATTTCAGGGGAAAATGACTTGTCTTGGGGAAGTGCAGTGCAAAGGGAACCCATGAGAGGCCACTTAGCTCACAATTGTGAAGTAGGGGTTGACAAGGAGAGCTTGTGAAGGAAGTTATGTAACAGATACCTGTAAGATAAGCATTGGAGATGAGTGACCTCACAGAAATGCTGGAGTAAGGAATATCAAGAATTGGTCCTTCCACTGAAGCAACCATTAAACTAGCAAAAAAGGATAGAATTGACTTCTGAGAACTCTGGAATCCAATCTAAAAAAATTTACAACAACCAGGAGAGTGCTTAATAAAGAAAGAGAATTCTAAATTTCAGTAAAAAAGCATTGCTAAATCTCAAGTCTCAAGAAATTTTAAAAGATTGCAATCATACACAGTATCTTCTCTGAGCACAATGGAATGGAACTAGAAATCAATATCAGAAGAAAAACTGGAAAATTCACAAATATGAATTTGAACCATGCACTCTTATACGAGCAGTAGATTAAAGAAGAAATCACTAGGGAAATTAGAAAATACTTAGATGAATGAAAATGAAAACACAGCATACAAAAACAGATAGCGATAAATGCCTACATTAAAAGAGAAGACAGATCTCAAGTCAATAAGAATGTTACACCTTAAGGAATTAGAAAAAGAAGAGCAAACTAAAATGAAAAATTTTACTAATCTTTATTATTTCCTTTGTCTTGCTACCTCTGGTTTTAGTTTGCTCTTCTTTTTCTAGTTCCATAAGGTATAAAACTAGATTATGGATTTCAAACCTTTCTTCTCCCAGAAGCTGGAAGAGAGGCATGGGATAGTCTCTTCTTCTGAGCCTCCAGCAGGAATCAAACTTGCTGACACTTTGACTTCTAGCCTCCTGGACTGAGAGAGAATAAATTCCTGTTGTCTTAAATCACTCAGTTTGTGGTAATATGTTACGGTAGACTTAAGAAACTTATACATACACCAACAAATTAGATAACCTTGATGAAATGGGCAAATTTCTAGACACACACAATCTGCCGAGACTGAATCATCAAAAAATGGGAAATGAATAGACGTATAACAAGTAAAGAGATTGCATTGGTAATCAAAAGGCTCCCAACAAAGAACAATTCTGGTCTAGATGACTTGACTGGTGAATTCTACCAAACATCTAAAGAAGAATTAACAAAAATCCTTCTTAAACTATTCCAAAAAATAGAAGATGAGAGAAGATTTCCTAATTCATTCTAAGAGACCAGTGTTACCTGATACCAAAGCCAGACAAATATATAATAAGGAAAGAAAACTGTAGACCAATAACCCTTATAAATGCAGATGAAAAAATTCTCAACAAAATACTAGCAAACTGAATCCAAAAGCATAATGAAAAGATTATACACCATGACCAAGTGGGATTTATCCCAGGAATGCAAAGGTGATTCAACATAAGAAAATCATTCAATATAATACGCCATATTCATAGAATAAAGGAAAATAAACCCACATGATCATCTCAATTGACACAGAAAAGGATTTTGACAAAATCCAACACTCTTTCATGATAAATGCAAACACAGAACTAGGAATAGAAGGGAACTTCCTAAACATGATAAAGAGTATTTGTGAAATACTCACAGCTGACATAAACAGATTTTCCTCTAAGATCAGGCACAAGACAAGGAAGCCCGTTTTCACCACTGCTATTCAAGATTGTACTTAAAATTCTAACCAGAGTCATTAAGCAAGAAAAAGAAATAAAAGGTATCCAAATTGAAACAGAAGAATTAAAACTATCTCTATTCACACATGGCACCATCCTATATATAGGAAGTCCCAAAGAATTCACAAAAAAACTACTAGAGCTAAGAAATGAATTCCACAAAGTTGCCAGGTACAAGATCAACACACAAAACTGTTGAATTTCTATACAGTTGCAATGAACAATCTGAAAAGGAAATTAAGAAAACAATTCCATTTACAATATCATCCAAAAGAATAAAATACCTAGGAATCAATTTAATCAAGAAGGTGATAGAATTTTACACCAAAAACCATAAAACATGCCCAAAGGAAATTAAAGAAGACCTAAAGAGGAAACACGTCTTCTATTCATGTATTAGAAGACTTAATATTGTTAAGATAGCAATACTATTCAAAGTAATTTACGGATTCATGGCAAACCTTATCAAAATTCCAACAGCTTTTCCTTGCAGAAATGGAAAAGCCAATCCTCAGATTCATAAAGAATTGCAAGGGGCCCAAATAGCCAAAACAATCTCAAAAAAAGAGAACAAATTCAGAGCACTCACACTTTCTGATTTCAAAAGTTACTACAAAGCTAAAGTTGTAAAAACAGTGTAGTACTATCCAGCAATCCCCCTTCTGGGGATTTATCCAAAAGAATTGAAGATATATTCTGGAAGAGATGTTTGTACTCCCTTGTTCATTGCAGCATTATTCATGATAACCCTGAGGTGGAAACAATCTAAATGTCCATCCACATCAGGAGGGATAAAGAAGATGTGGCATGTCCGTACAATGAAATACAATGAAATACATTCAGCAATTAAAAGAAATGAAACTCTGATACATACTTCATCACGGGTGAACTTTGAAAACATTATGTTATATTACAGAAGCCAGTCCTAGAAGACCACATATTGTATGATTCTATTTATAAAAAATGGCCAGAATAGGCAAATTCACAGAGACATATAAAAGGTTAGTGTTGTCAGGAGGAAACTGGAGAAGCAGGAGTGGGGGATGATAAGTAATGGCTAATGGGCACAAGGTTTTCTTTTTGTGTGATGAAAATGTCCTAAAATTAGATTATAGAAACCCTGATGGTTGTCCAACACTGCATATAAATATACTAAAATACCATTGACATCTATACTTTAAATGAGTGAACTTTATGGTATGTAATTGCATCTCAATAAAGCTGTTTAAAAAGAGAGATAGAAGTACTTTTTTAACAAATAAATTCCTACTACCATATTTGTAAGTTTGTAAGAAATTTCAGAGCTAGAGACACAATTCTTTATCAATAACCAGAGGCTATATTTAGCTATATGGTTATATAAAAAATTTTATTTAAAACCAGAGGCTATATTTAGCTATATGGTTATATAAAAAATTTTATTTAAATAAATTAACCTTGAATTACGTGATACCAAAATTAGTTTGATGTGCATGACCTGGATGATATTTTAACATTTTCTCACGTATTATTTCAACCCTTCCTTAATGGTTTCTTGGTAGAGATGACTACCCATGCATACAAACAGAAAACCTTTGAGCCTTCCAATTCAGTTTGAATGTTGATTAAAATGTGTATGTTCTAAAACTATCTTCTCTCCATCTTGAACCATTGAGAGAGAACAAGGATAAGACAGGAAACAATTATAAATTGCAAATCAGAGCCTGAAGGAAAAATGTCCCCTAGATGGATGACAAATGTTTATAGCGCCACTGTGACAAAAATTCAGCCCAGTTTTTAAAATGTAATTTACTTACAAACTAGAAACCTCCCCCCAAGTGCAAGAGGCTTACAAAGCATTTGCAAGCCATGAAATGATCGCCGAACTTGCTGGGTCTGGCAGAAAAGGAATAGACATAACTGGAATGCCTAATGACCATAAGTGCGGAATTTCCAAAGCCAAGTTTAAGGAACATCAATGCTGTGAAACACTTAACAAAAACAGGACATGGGAAGTAAAGTGAGTTAAGGTCTGTATCAGTCCTTGCCAGCCCTGTCAGTACTGGTCAGATTGTCACAAATTCAGTGTTCCTTAGATCCAGTTTCTATACTTAATTTCACACCTTAAAACATAAATAAGACTGCCATAGAAGTTAGTAAATGTATGTTGTTATTCATTTGATAGACTGGAATAGTTCCAAATAGCACTTAAATAATACAAACACACACATATCCAAGAATAGATATTTTTCATCCATTAGAGTGAAATAGCTCTTTGTACTAGTTAAATACATATTTCAGAAGGCTTCTAACGTATTTACCCAATGGAACACAACATCATTTAAATTTTACCTTGCTCTATCATTATGAGGTCTTGGTGATATTGCCTTTTACTTGGGCAGTCTGTTTGACATTCTGAACTTTACCCAAATGTAAATTTTCAAAATGTGAACACAGAATGTAAAACAAGCTCCTTAAGGGTCTCATCAGGGAATAGTTGTCTTCCACATTTAGAAATTATAGCTTAAATATTGCTTCATTTAGAAGAAACATTTTAGTGGTGACTTTAAATATGAATCACTGATGTGAGAATCCACTTTGGTAAAAGCCATGAATTTCTAGCCTCTGTATAGTGGAACCAACCTATTTATAATGTATCTGCTTTGGAATGCACACAACCTGCTTTTAAAGTAAGGAGATGTAGCATTTTCAAGAAAATTAAACCAAATCAATCATTCTCTCAGGAACACACAACTTTAAACACCTAGTTATAAGGAGCTGGCATATGGTGGGAGGTGAATAATATCAAAATGAGGCTGATATACACAGGAACATAGACAGACACCAAACTGAAGTGTTTTGGTAATTTTTGATGCACAACACATAGATATGGAATTTGCATTAATATAGCTATCATCTGTCTATCTATCTATCTATCTGTCTACCTATCTAACAGTTCTCCATGAACACTAATATGTCTTCCTGTCAGTAGTATTGATGTTATCTACTTTACAGATCATATAGTTGTTAGCACACATAGAGATTCACATTAATCATTCTAATTCCTGATGAGGCCTACATGAGAATCCCCCTGGCTCAAAGCATCAAGACATTTCCATGGAAAATTCCCATTCTTCACTTCATCCTGCAAAGTGCCAGTGTGGACTTTTTCTGAAAATGTCCTAAGGAAGAAGAAAGGAAGCAATGGCAACATCAGTTTAGGGAGATTACACAACACTAATTTGGTCATGCTCTAATCAATTGGCTGACAATTGAACCATGGACTGTCATCAGCAAAGAAGAAAACATTACTTGGAAATGTGTATGGGCATGGGGGAATCTGATTGGGAAGAGATACTTCAAGAGGGGCCAGTAGTGACTCTACCCTCCAAAAAAAAAAAGTAACAAGGGACCAAAAAAAGTTAAGCTAGTGAACTTTGAGAGGGGAAAAAAGACAGCACTGTACCAAGAAAAAGTTTCTTCTCTCCTCCTCTTCCAATATTAATGGAATGGAAGTTTATGAGGAATTCATTCTTAAGTTCATTCAGTAAACATTTGACAAGCATTACCATGTGCTGGCACTGCTCAAAGTGCTGTAATGAAAATGAACGTGGAGTTCAAAGTTACTGGGGAGCAAGATCCACAGCTGAGGAAGGAGACACGAGAACTGCTGGGGTTTCAAATGACTGGCCAAGAAACAGAGAGCTAGTGAAGGCTCTGATTTTACCTAAAACAGGGCAGTGGGAAGGTAACCACAACAAACTCTCAGGAGAACCAGAGAAGCAGCACAGCCTGGAATATCAGGAGCACGGAAAACTCAGCAACCTTGAAAACTATTCACTGACTTAATGTCTTTACCATTCTTATCTTAAATAAATATCTTCTAAGGACAACTTGATAGGAGTCTGCACAGGTCTACAGTGCATATCATGCTTTTCAGCATTTTAGATATTCCCAAGTGTTCTGGGGATGAGTGAGGGAGACGATAATATACCAACAAAAGCAAAATCTCATGAAATGAATTAAGGGGGAATTTGTAGAAGAGTGATACAGAAATAATGTTTCTAATTTTCTTGTGTCAAAGCATTTAAAAAATTGTTCCCCCAAATAATGCAGAGCTATTTGAATAACTCTCCAGTTTCAAAAGGAGTTTACTTTGAATGATGAAACTAATGTGTAAGTTATGGCATACCTGATACAGAAATAAGCAATATTACTTTGTAATGATTACTTAAAAAGTAAGAGGTGACTAAGTTTTTCCAGTCATCTCATCCAACATTCCTACAATTTTTTCTACAAAGAAGCCCTCCCAATTCCGTGGTCTTGATGCCTCTTCCTCTCTGATAGGTTTTAGTAAAAAGGAAGGTATTCTAAAAAAGTTAAATAATGCTTAATTGCATATCATGATAGTATAGCAATGAATACAATTTTATGTGATTGATTAGTAAATTGGTGAGTTTATACACATTTTGAAAACTCTGGTACCATGTTTGAGTGGTTAAGATATGATGCTTTTATTCATTTCTACTGCAGTCACTCAGCCCTTGTTAGGGGTGTTTGACCCATAATACCATTTTCTTATGAAAAACCCTATTAGACTTGTTATTTCAATTCATGGTGCAAATTCCAAGAACATCACCCACCATTAATTCTATTACTTAAAAAGAATTATATAAAACCACCGATTAAGTTTTAGGTCAAAGTTGCAATGAAAATATTAAGTACAATTTACTGAGCTCTAAGGATATTTTTCACATTGTCTTCAGTCTTGCAGACAACTGAAAAATATAATTTATGAATGTGCCCAAGAAGTTTGCTGTGCTTAAACACTAATATTACATAGTTTACATGTTATTGTAAACATATAAAAATCTAACAACAAAATCGATTAGCTTATTGCATATTGACATGAACTGCTAACACCTAAAGAATTATACCTCCAACCACAAATATAGAGTTCAGTGGTAATTAAACTTGTTGCATATTATAAAGTATGCCTTTTAGGACAGTGCATTAAGCTTCTGTAACTTGAAAGAATTAATTCAGCTACTAGAGGAACCCTATATTGTTAATAGAGAAAAGCTTAAATACAGGTCAAAACTGGATTTTACAGCATCTTTTGGTTGGCATTTTCATTACCTTTGGTCTTCTGATGTTAATCTCCATCTAAAGTAGAGGACTATTAAATGTACTTATCGCACTTAGGAAGAACAATTAAATTAATCTTTTCAAGTCCTTCTTGAAGGAAGTTTTAAGATTTCCTTTCTAAATTTTCATTGGCATTCACTTTCTAAACTTTTTTCTCCCAGATTTCATCAAGAGAGACATGTCAGCATAATGTGTTTGACTAACAGAAAACACATTTCCTCTTATAACATGCATAGATTATTTGACCTTCAATTTTGGTTGGTTTTTGTAGGCTTTGAAGATATTTTAAATGATTCAAATGCTGTCTGTTTTCTGTGCTGCAGGGAAAATGAATTGAGAGGACCATAAACTACAGAGCTTTTTTTTTTTTTTCTGAAAATTTCTATCAAAATACATAGTAACGACTCTAACAATGTCAACTAAACTCCCATGCTTTTGGTCATGAATATGTGGTAACAGGTGCTGAACCTTAGCTGTCAATGTCACGCAGACCTAGACCAGAAAAAACAATACCTTCTCCCCAGTCACCCTTCGGTGAACATATGTGACTCTCTGGACAGCCTTTCTGAGTTCCATGTTCATTCTCTGCCCACAAATGGTAGATCTTAGGCTACTATCTATACAGAGATACAGGTCCTATTCTTCTATCCTTTAGCCCTTAAATAGCATACATGAGGCCTTTCTGAGAGATACCTGAGCAGAGAGAGTTTTAAGTGAATCCACTTCCACGTCTTCAACTTCTTTATGAAATTTTTCCTAAAACAGATCTGCCAAGACTGAACCTACTGTCAAGGCTACTTCTTTCACCGTCAACTTCTCAAAAGTCACAAAACAAGGCATTCTTCTCACTTATCACTAAATGTAATATGATGCATAGTGCCAGAATGTAAGTACCTGAGAACCAGAAATTGGGGTGGGATATTAGGGACAATTTAAAATATTACTATTCATGTAGAGAAACAAGTTCTTCTAATGCTTAGGTAACAGATCCTTTATAAAGCAGATAGTTTTTTAATTTTTCGCTTTCAACAAAATTGAAAGAGGATCTAATCAAACTGTCAGGTGCTAGCTTATTAAAAATAAGTTTTGAAGATAGCTACTATGCTATTTTTGACCTACAAGTTGGAAGAAGTTCAAAGAATTGAGTGACTTCCTCTAACAACATTCCTTTTATTCCTAGCTAACTATTTATTTGAATAATGTTTCTCAATACATACTCCATAACAATAAAAAGGAGTATAAATGATGCCGAACTACTCTGTGTATAAGAAATATTCATCCAAAGATTTATGAACCAATGGCGGGGGTGGGGGGAAGGAATCCCACTGTTTCACTAAGAGAAGAATGTGCCAAAAGACTTTATTTTTAAACTTTAATTATCAAAAAATATAAGATACTTCTGTGGTTTTGATCAATTTACTATCAATAATAGTTGTAATGCTAACTCAAGCCAGAATAAAACGTTAGCACTTGGAGCCTTGTGGTCATGGAAATTCTTTTTAAATGTTAATTTCACTTTATCCATATGCATTTGTCACAGAAATGATAGGGTAGTTATTAAATTTTTCAAGATATAAATATGTACTATAGCATGCATTTCTGTGGGGGTATTAGAAAGAAAATACAACTTCAGGAGAAAGAAAAAACCTGTTAAAGAAAAACTTGTTTATGATTTTTTAAATGGACTATAATGGATTACAAATATGCTGAGATATTTAGACTTTTATTTCATTGAACACCTTAAAAGAGTAATGTAATGTTTTGTCTTAACTGTCAATATTTACAATATGGCAGAAATTACATCATTTGTAATTATTTAAACTTATAATGAACATTTTTGATAACTGAAAAGATTTGTGAGCATATATAGATTTTCAAAATTATTACTTTAGGGAGAACACAAACGAAAAATGTGAAGACAATTATACTGGCCACTTCTAATTCTGATTTTGATCATTCCCTGAAGGGACAGATTCTTATCATTTTCTATATGAGCATAAAGGTCAAAGTTACTGAGGAATTCAAGGCGATTGTGAGTATGTGACTGCATGTGTGTAAGATGTGAAAATGTGCTGTGTTTTGGAAAGACGATTCTTGTTACAATGTGGAAAGTGGAAGTGGAAGCAAGAATTGGAGGCTGTTATAATTTACCTGACAGTGGAAAAATATATTTATAAATTTAGGAACATGCATGGACAAAGACATAAACTGAGCCTAGAAAAATAAAAAGAAATGCTCCGTTTGGAGGATAGCATTATTGATAAATTTTCTTCTTTTTTTTTGAAAAGTTACTTTGTCTATAATATCTGAAATTTTTCTTTAAGAAATGTCAGTTAGATGCCATATAGAGAGAAAAGAAATGTTCCTTTAAACATTAAAAAAAATCTTATACCTTGAGTGGGCCCCATAATAAAAAGGGAATTAGCGCTCTTAATAAGCTAGAAGTCTAGCTTCTCAAACAAAGGACTTGTACTTGCTGACAGATGATAAATATTTAATGTAGCAATGAAATTATTTTATTAATTAAAAAAAACACTTCTAAGAAGACCTGAAGGGAAAAAAGGATGACAAAGACCAAACATCATATAATGTCCATTTAAGGGGAGTAGGAACAGAGGAGGGGCCAGTGAGACTCAGAAAGAAAGACTGAGGGCAGTGACTACATGCTCCCGCTCTCTATATTACCTTCCAAACCTTCTCTGCGGCTAGCAGCAACAATGTGTTACAGATGGGCAGTTTGCAAAGACACTCCTCAAGCAACAGCTATAAATATCTATGTGTTTATTGTCTGTCCCTCTCACAGAATGGAAGCTCCATGAGGGCAGCAGGGGATTCCTCCATTGTGTTCACTGTTCACTGCTGTATCTCTAGTACCTGAAAATAGTGTCTAATCATAGTAAGGGGTGAATAAATATTTGTTGAATCACTGGATGAATGAGTATTTGAATAAATGAATGAATGAATGAATGATTAAAGTGCACAGTTTCAGTATCATGAAAGCCAAGGGAGGAACTTCAAGAATGGTGTGGTCACTTATGTCATATACTGAGAGTGATTTGGGGAATTTGAAAGATGATTGGACCTACATCTTCGGAGGCCATTTTGGAGACTTTAAAGTCAATATCTGAGGACCACTCCTTCAAAAGTTGATTCTTAAGTAGAGAAGTAGCATAGTGACCAGAGAGGGAATTAAGATTTGAGGAAGATGTTTTGTTTATTTATTTTTCCAGAAAATGGAAGATATGAGAAAGAAAATTTCTCCTGCCAACATGAATAATAAAGTCAAATTGCTGACATAAATAAAAACCGTAATAGTTCTTTACACAGTACCTTGCAGTTTTTAAAATGCTCCAATATATGTGATCTCATTTGAAACTTGAAATTACCCCTTAAAATTGCCATTTCTTCTCTGGTAATTGAGAGGAGAAAGGGCAAACATCTGTCCAAAGTTATGCACCTAGTAAATGGTGGAGCCTCGAATAAATCTGTGTGTTGACCCACTTCAGTATCAGCACCATTAGAATACACTCGAGGAAATATGTATTATTGCTTTTGAGGAGTATGTCAGTGATATGAGTTAGTTTAATGGGGATTCTGGTTTAATGTACCAGCTTTGTCTATGTAAAAATTTAAAACACTGAAATTTGGTGCTGTCATGTTCATTTACTGTAGCTATTAACTAGAGCCAATAAACAAGTGGGTGGTTAATAGCCTTTTTACCCTTAGGAAAGGAGAAATTTCAACATCATTTGAATTTCTAAATCAAAGTATTCAGCAAAATGTCTTTTTTTTTGTAAAAGCAGAACATATTAAAGATTATTGAAAAAATCTAATTTACTCATTAATCAGAAATAAATCATGCCCTCAGAAAATGTTTATTTTAAGAGGATTTGCAGTTTTCCTTGAGAAAATGACATCAGAAGAGGCAGACACAGATGAGCTGGATAGAATGGGATGGAAGTAAAATAATGAACCAGTCTAATTTTCTAGGGATCATTTTTGTAGCAGCATATTTTGGCCAACACTTGAGACTACAGAGTTGATGCAAAAAGTACGGTATCAAAGGAATTCCCGATGAGGAAATTGAGTCCTGGGAGCTAAACTGACTTGTTTATGTCTTGTGACTGGTTAGTTGCACAACTAGGAAAAGAACCCATGTCTCCTCCAAGGGTTCTCCAAAAAGAACCTATTTTCCCTCCATACAATGTTACTACAACCAGGTTTCCAACCTTGCGATGACCTAGCTCACAGTGACTCTACATTGGACCTTTCGAAGTGCAGAAAGGCTTACGGACTTGAAAAAGTAATTAGACTGGACAACAAGTCAAGAAAACAAGAAAAGTCTGGATTTCAAAGATGCTGCTATTTTATGCAGGTCATCACAAAACTCCCCATAAGAATTATCATGGAATCCTGAAATGGCCTTCATAAACTAGGGTGTCAATATTGACATATTAAAACGCAACCCACTGGGACGTAATTTTACAAATTATGTAAATGAGTTGAAAAATATACTATGTATATCTTAATAAAAATCAATTTTGTCTTCTTGAAATTTCAAAGTCATTTTCCACACCTCGTTAAATCCTGATCCATATTATCTTCCAATTGGGCTCAAGAAGTTATCAGTTTATGTGTTTCTAACGTCTATTCAGATTCAAAGGGCTACAGGTCATCATTCTATCAAACTTTAACTTTGATGCTTCTGTTTACTGCATTTTGCATTGTGACATAGTAAGAAGTAAAACCATACATAGAGAGTTTTCATTTAAAACTTGACTTTAGGTCTTCTTTATTGATAAATCCAAGAAGAGGAAGCACAGTAGATAATTTTGAAAACAAAAGTATTAAAAATCAGTTATTTGATCATCATAAGGCTTGTGTTCTTTAATATAAAAAAGAATTAGGTTCAATTAAAATAATACATTCCAGGGCTGGTCTGATGTCATAGTGGTTAAGTTCACAAGCTTTGCTTTGGCGGCCCAGGGTTCATGGGTGTGGATCCTGGGCACGGACCTACATACCACTCATCAAGCCATGCTGTGGTGGCATCCCACATACAAAATACACACACACTCACACACACACACACACACAAAATCTACATGCTCCAGTATGTTCCAAGTGCTGTTTGCCAATTTACCAAAATGGAAACAGGGGTGGAAGGGTTGGAGAGGAGTGGTGCCTGGCTGGGCTACACCACAGCAAGTGGACCTTGCAATGTATCATCCAGTCAGCTAGTCATTGATGCTATCTGTCTAATGTCACATGTGATTAACCCTTTAGTTATGTGACATGAATTGAGAGGCAAATAAGAGAAAAGTATGCAAACGATTTGACTTTCTCTATATTAGTACACGTTAAATTTATCTATGCTATAAATAAAAATTTCCTCTCCAAAGAAGCAATCACTATAGACAAGGACCCAATCTATCAGCAAATTACATGGAGGAAAATTGAGATTTCTCTATGGAAATGCTGAAATGATTAATGTAATTTTGCCGATGAAATCCTAAGTTATGTGGGGGAAAGTGATCCTAGGCAGTACTTTATTTATTCTACTTAACAAATCAGTCCATTAATCAGTCTGTATCGTGGACTGTGGACTATTAGTAGTAAAATATATTCTTTGCATGACATACCTACTGAGGCAAATCTTTTGATTCCCAGAGCAGGGACGAGCTCAGATACACAAATTTAACATTTTTTCCCAGTCTAAAAAGTGCGACTGCCAGAGAAAGGCATTCAATGATTCTTTTGAAGCCTCTGGATTTGGAGTCACAAGAAGAGATAATTATGTTTATCACAATGTCCATGATCTTTAGAACTGACATTTTTTATTCTGTACTCCACCTATCCAATCAACAGTGAAATGGATTGTGCATCTTGTCTCCATTCTCTTTTTAATATCATATAATCTTTTCTTGAGTGTCAAAGAGTTTGAATTAAATAGTAGACTGTATGATGGTAGATTGATCATCTAACAAGCAAAAGATAATAAAATTCCTGTCCATTGATTTAACAAAAAATGTCTTACTTTCATTTGTGTATCTTTGGAGGAGATAAACAAGTAATATTTTAATCTTTTTGCTTATACCCATTGAAGAGACACAGTGTATTTCTCCCAACCCTCCCTCTAATTACTTACTAAAAGCAACGCTTCTCTTTGTAACGTTGACACTTCTTCCTCTATTCTGACTGAGCTCTATTGATGCAGTTGTCATGTTCCAGCAGTGTAAGTTACTCACATGATGGATTGACAGTGTTCAAACTTTTCCAAGTTCTTGAACTTATAATCAGACTATGTGCTCAAGTTTTACACAAACCATTCAGCATCTAAGTTTCTGCTTAAATACACCTTTGACACACTACCTTCTTGGCAGGTTCCAATTATACTTTATTGACTGGAGTTGCCAACACTGGAGAAAGCACACGCCGCTTTCTTAGCTGTGACTTGTTATTGACCATAGTTGCGAACACTGGAAAAAGAGCATGTGGCTTAGTTAGCTGTGCCTTCAGACTGTTACATTCACAGCTAGATGTGAATTATTCACTTTCTTTTGTCAATTTTTGCCTCTTTCAAGATGACTGTGTTACCGTTGATTTCTTTAACTGCAGGATCCCACCAAAAGTCCACTGAAAATGATTTTTCATTAGTGCTTTGCAAAGCCATTTAGGAACAAGTAAATCACTTTATAATTGGCCTTTTCCCTTTTTCAGGCTTCAGTAGAATATTTTCAGCCTCTCTTGAGATAACTCAGGGTCAAACTCCATGAGGCGCGTTTGAGAGCTATGTGCCCCATTCAAATCTCACATTAATTGTAAAAAATTACAAAAATCTCTGCTAAAATTTTAAGATTTGCTATGTCTTTACAGATTTTAAGGCAGCGATAATTTATTCCCCTTCTGAATATACATGGAAACATGGAACTCACAAGAACCATCAATGGAATTCACGGTTCTTGAACATTCTATGCTATAATTCTCCGTGTTTATATTACTACTCCAAGTGCACCTCTCTAATATATTGATAACCCATTCATAATAAGGAAATGTTCTGGCAAAAGAAAAAGCAGATTAATTTCTAGGATAAATTAAGATAAATCTAGGTCAATATTGGGATAATCTAATTAATAACTTCTGCCAATATATTTATCTGTTATGTTCTTTTCTCCAGCTGCATAATCAGTAGACATAGAGAAAAAACTTAAAATCCTTTTGCTAACGTGTTTTGACCCTTCTTCACGGTGTTAAGACAATTCTGGAGAACAAAGCTGACCAAGTTTCATGGGAGAGTATCGAGAAAGATGGCCTTAGTGTTCCCCTCAGCTTGACTAATCTTCAGACAGATTTCTTCCTGACTAATATTTTCTTTTCTTAGAGCATTTACTTTAGAAAACTTGCAGTTGTAAATTCTTTCTCTTCCCCCTTAAGATGTACACCTTCTCCTGGCCTCTGGCCAGTTTTAAAACCCAGGAATATCTTTCTAAGGACCTGCGAGCCATCACTTTGAAAAGCAATCATCAAGAAAGATGGGGTCCCTATCTCCCCAGTCTCTCTGGGAGGGTAGGAGTCTAATTTCAATAAGTACCAATTAGCAAACACAAATGGCCTATTCATGTTGACCAACAATCCCCCTAACCTCCTCTAGTCCTTTTCCAATAGCTCACTCTGGTGCTTAAAAACTCTCCTGCATTTTGTTTCAGCAGAGTTGAGTTCAATTTTTCTTCCCACTGCAATAGTCTCTGTCTTATTGCGATAGTCTTAAATAAAATCTTCCAGGCCTGTTTAACTCCATCTGGTGCAATTTCTCTTCAACAATTCATTTACTTTGACTTAGTAGAATATAGTTTTGAATGAAATCAACTGCTTTTTCATTCACATATATAGCATGTTACTTGTGGATCTACCAAACTATTTTGGTCTTATCTTGATTTTTCTGAGTTCCTTTTCATTGTGCCCTGAAATGTACAAGATTTAGAGTGGTGGGGTACTTAGCTAGATCTGATTATATACAGCCATAATTCTTACCCATTGGAATATAATTATAGTCCTACATATAATATCAACAAAAGCCTACAATTTCGAATATATATGATTTGGTAAGATTGATTTTAAACAATTCTCCTTGAATGCACAAAAATAATCTGAAGGCATTGTAGAAGATATTTATAGCCATAAAAATGCAAAAAAGATAATATTTAAAAGAAAAAAATATAATTATCTCATTTTAATTTTACATAATGATATGTAAGATAGAGAATCAATGATAATAATAAAAATAATGCCAGGTAAATGTGGTATGCTCCATGCTTAATACCTTACACTCGTTTCTCATTTAATCCTCATAATAATCTCTGAGGAAAGAACTTTTCAAGTAAGGAAACTGAGGCTTAGAGAGTTTAAGTAACTTGCCTGAAGTGTTCAATAAATGTTTGCTGGATTGTATTGTAATGACTTAGGTTGTCCTCCAAGTACTAAATCAATTACTTTGCCTATTTCTTCTTTCTACGCTGGGTAATACGCCTGTTTTAAGGAGGTCAGAAATCCTTCCCCCATGTTCTTTCTCAGAAATGGCAGCATTTACCTGAGGGAGCTAGGCCCCCAGAACGGAGCAGGACCAGGCATCTTACTAGAAGAGCTGCGCAAGTCTCCTGCAGCTTCTCGTAAGCGTGTCGCCTCTGTTCAGCTCAGTCAACTGGCTCTTTGGCGTCTCCATATGCACTGTGAACAGCTGCAGGGTCCCACCCCAGAAGACACTATTTGGGACTGAGCCAAGTGATCCTTTGTGAAAACGTTTGGCAAATTGCTTTGAAATTCATTTTGCTGCAAAGTGCTATGTAAATGCAAAGTGATTATCTTTATTATGATAACCGAATTCATGTACCCTTTTACGTTTCTACCAGGCCTATTTTGTAGACATTTTATGACAATATTCCATCATCAGCACCTTTTCTCAGTCTTCTTGTCATTCTTAAACCCTCAGTCCCAACTGTCCAACTCTGAATAAAACTTATATTCATGAAGAGACATCTCATTGCTATATACAGAAGGTACAGAAAATGTTCAAATAAAAATAAATATCTATTAAATTCCTGTTATGAGTGTGAAGCATTGTCATGGCTTTATACAGAAAGATGACAGTGACACTGGCCTCAAGGGGCTTATGGTTAATGCTAACACATAGACAAGTCCCTTCAATGTAATATAGGAGGACAAATATAACAACATATACATCAGAGTGTAAATAGACTTCAAAAGTGTTTTATTTTAAGTAATTTATTGAGCAAACATAATTGAACACCGATTATTTGCCAGGCCCTGGGAATATAGTAGTGAGCAAAATGAGTAGGGTCCCTAACTTCATGGATCTTACTGTCTACCCATTTTGTTTGGGGCTTCATGGAAGAGTTAGTAGGAGCCACAAACATAGCAGGATGTATAACAGGATGTCACAGAAGTGGGGAACTGAAGGAGAAAAGAGAGACAGAGAAGCATCGTTGTCCATACAATGATCGTTATAGAAGAAATCTAATTTGCAGACTCCCCAATTTCGGTAAACCAAGTTTAAATTAGCATGTTGGACAAACTGCCAAATGAGGAGAAATCAAGTTGGTGGCTATTTTGTGAGAAAATTGAGTGTGAGTTTGTTTGTACTCAGGGTAGCTAGAGTTACACCATGGTAACAACTGACCCCAAAATTTCACTGACTTACATTGAAAAGGTTATTTCTTGTTCTCCAGTTGTTCCATGCTCTCCTCACTCTGGGAGCAGAGCTGATGAAGTACCTTCTATCTGGAACATTTCAGATATGATCGCAGAGGGAGGTAGACAAGGCACAGTGGACCATGAGCTTTTCCTTAAAGCTTTTGTTGGCAGGGATCGGGCTCACTTGTGCTTAAGTAGAGCTGTGCTGGAGTTGCCTTGTATCAGCTTGTGAAAACCAATGTTAAGTTTTAATTTGATGAGTGAGTTGTTAAAAATTAAATTGTATAAAATAAAATAAGTAAATTACATAAAAAATGAAGCATAAATGCTCAAAACTCATCGTCTTTTAATTAATTTACTGTGTTTTACTATCACTTATACTGTTGAGTTTATTTACATCTACTGTATCTATACGGTGGAAATACTATGCAATAGCATGCCACGGCACATCTCCTCCAAATTCCATGTTCAGTGATAATTAACACCACAAAAACCAGCAAATTCTATAAACAAGGGCTTTTTGTTGTTCAGCATTTCTGGCCATACTACTCTCTTACAGAGATTGACCAGAGCATGTCATGTGGCCATGTCTGACATCAGCATGGCTGGAAATCATATTAAACACAGAGGTTGAGATGGAAAAGGGAGCAATAAGGAAGGAAGGACTCATCATCATGGCTTTATCTCTGATTCTCCTGACTTTCCTTTATGTTTCACTTCACTTGTTGATACAGCTGTAGTCCCTCCATCTCCTTTCAGAATGCTTGTGTATCAGCAACATTTATTAAACACTCTATATGAAGCAAATGCAGAAGCATTTATAACAACTCATTTTAATTAATGCCTTTCTTCACTATTCTGTTTGATAATCATTCCTTTTCTGGATAAATGAAGCAAAGATATTGCTCCTCTCTTTTTTTCTCAAAATGCTTGAAATCTTGGTAGATTCCTGAATTTTACATACCTACACCCACACACGTTCATTCAGAATCATGTGTCTTCTTAGGTTAGTGTGATGGTGGCTAAGAGAAGAGGTAAAGATCTTCCTTCTTTGGGTTTGGAGAGTGGAGCTTCTACCACAGCCTTAGTGCTCTGGGCACCAGATTGAGCAGTCCCCAAATTTCCCCCACAGAGTCATTATTTTGTCTTGGGATTGAGTGTCCAAAGTAACTGCTTAGCCAATGGGCTAAGAGGCTTGGAAGAAAGCCTAATTTATTCTAATATAACCAAAGAGAAGAAATCAATTGCTTTTAACAGATAAAGTAGCAAGTATACTCTTTGCCTTTTCTTGTACGTAAAGGGCATAAATATGGCCTACTATGAAGTCTCCTATGGCATTTTAGAGCCAACAAAAAGCATTTGTTCATTCATTCATTCACTCACTCATTCATTAATTAGGGAAATCCAGTGCTACAAGATGTTACTGGAAAAAAATATTTTTTAAAGAAAAGAACAAATGGAGTGGTTTGGATGTACATGGACAGAGGGGACCTGGAGCATCCCTTATCAGGCTATTTAGTCTTGATTCCCCACTAGGATCTTTGAGTCTCTATTGATCACAGTTTGAATACCATGCCTCCAAGACAACCCCTTGGTTTTACTGACAAGGAAACTGAGGTTTACCCAAAGATAGATGATTTTGTCAAAAAGCTAGTGGCCAAGCCTGGGATCAGAAATCGAGTTTCTTTCTTCTAAATTAGAATTCCTACAACTCTATTTCTAAGCGTATGACTATTTTTGTGAAAAGTGACAAGCTTGCAAAATCCAACCTAAATAAATGTCCCAGAAAGACAAATGAAATCCTAAGATTAAAGATAAACTTCAAAATCCACGCAGGATCTCTGAATGCTCTTTTATTATTTTCAATTGTTTCCTCAAACCAGTTGGCATGAACTCCACAAATCGTGAAACATTATTTTGTTTATAACGTTAGTTTCTTACTGTGAGCTGAAGTGGTGCTTAGGTAATCAAGAGACCGGTTTGCTTTTTTCCAATGTTACATATTTTGAATAAAATAAAGGTGAGAGGAGACAAGAAAGCAGTAATCACTGAGAAAAATATTCTCTTGAATCCATGCACCTAAGTAAATTGTCATGTCAAAATTGTCATGTCGAAATTGTCGTGTCAAAATGGTCATGTTGAGATGTCACTGTGCTTTCCTGGAAAGGAAGATCACTACACCATTGGAAAAATTATACTGAAACCAAATCTGATAACTTCAAGGACAGTGAGTAGCAAAAAGTAATGATCTTTTCTGTAGAAAAAATACTCAAACCACATGATGAAGTAGCTGAAATGATCAGAAGCTGTTCCCCATGGAGCCTGCATTCATAACTCAACCTTAGTCTGTTTTCTGTAGAATGCACTTTGAGCACCTTGAGATTTTAATTATACAATAGCCATTATGCCTTTCCAAGCATTTTAAGGGAAATTATAGTTTTCATAGTAAACTTATTCAGTTATGGACTACACCTTCAAAGTGGTTGGGGAAAGGTGTCAGATTTCAAATAAGAATGGTTCCAAGAAATAATTACAGGGAAATCACAAGTGATGGTTCCAATGTATTGACTAAAATTATAAGCTTGAAACTTAGAAAAGTAAAATTTTTACTTAATTTTCTTCTCAAAAAAAAAAATCTACTTTTTTCTTAGGATATCTCAACATGATGAAACTCATTCACAGCTATTTGCTTTTTCACTCATCTTTTCTGGGAATGATTATGAAATAGACATGAACTATCATTTCTACCTCATATCCCAAGTAGCTACTGTCAAGTTAATTCGTGCACAGTATTCAGGAAATATTTTCATGAACTTGGAGGAAAATATTTTAATTAAAAATTCCAATTATTCTTCTACCATCACTATGCAACTACAATTGAAAAAAATCTATTTGCATGATTATTTGATACATTTCTGATGTCATCATTGAACATGAAGCTCTAAGACCATGCTTGTTTTATTCACTGGTGGCTAGAACAATTAAAAACAGTTTTTAACAAATACCAAGTTAATCATACTTAATGTATGAAAAGGATCAGAGGATCTGAGGCAACAGAACTTAATGAGAAGTGGAAGATATTGAGAATAGCTGGAGGACAGGATATGATGTGGAAGGGGCCAGGTGAGAGACGAAAAAGGAAAGGTCAGCAGCGGCCATATAAAGAAGGACCTTGTGTATCATCGTAACACTTTAAAAATGATAAGTCAAGATGTATATCAAACTCATGTTCCAAAACACTGGAATCAGACCAGAAGACGTATGTAACAAGTTCTTTTGACTGAAGGCCCCATGAGTTATTTATCTGTTACATAGTGAGATCTACACTACAGAACCACTAAAATTTAAGCTTTGCCTGAGGGTAGTTTGTGTCTGTCTTCTGTCTTGTTGAATTTTCAGTATACAGTATAGAACTTGACCCATAGTATATGTTTGTTAAGTATTTATTAAATGGGTGAACAAATGATTGAATGTATTCATTTAAAACTAGTACTGGGTACTGTGCCAAAACTGTAAACATAAAGCACAGATTGAGAAAACAAAACACAAAGATACAAATGAGAAACACTTGCTTCTTTAAACTTAAAGACTAGCAACAGACACATTAAAGTCAATCTTCCAGAACTAACATCTTCAGGCACTGCTGTACCACCTTCACTGTACTCTCTATGCTTCTGTGCTGTGCCTTAGAGACTGTTATTGAGTGGCATATACTGAATTCCACTTTCCCAGATTTAAAGACTGAAAGAAAACAGAATCAAAGTCTCTTTTTTAGAATTAGCCATGATTCTTAACCTCTTTTGGTAAAAAGAGATGAAAACTGAATTATCAGGGCTAAAGCAGAAATGCGCTCTATAAGAACAAATAATCAATCCACAGGGCCATCATTTAGAAAAGACTAGTAATATTTAGAAATTTCAAACCAACTAGTTAAGATCAAAGCAATCTATGAGGCAATACTAAAGTGTTTTTTTTAAAGGTAAAATATTCCTATACATGCAATTAAATTCCCAAAGCAAGAGGTTATCATGTTGGCATGAACTTCATCAAGAATATAAAGAGTTATCTGGAGGATAGATTAGATTCATGCACTTACTTAAATGGAAAATTTTAAACAGGAAAACAGAACTGTGATTTCAGGATTATTCTTTGAAAAAAAAAGTTATAATTCATGTTTATTCACTTGAAAAATCATTTCTCCTGGAAGTACTTTTGAAATAAGAGCCTTCCTTATTTTTCCACACCTTGTAAGTATAAGTATTTTATTTTCACTATACCAATTGCTGTGGCCTGTTAAATAAAACAAAGAAACAATATAAACATTTTATATCTTGGAAATAACATAAGGTGGTTTATCTACTTTGGATTTACTCAATATTTAGAATAAAATAAATATTCCCATGTACAGAGTATTCTTTAAAAATGTTTGTAATTTTGGCCAAAAAAAACAGGTTTTTTTCTCATATAACTAATCAAATAATAGCGGTATTGAATTTTTAAGAACAAGCAGTACGAATTATTTAAAATAATATATTTCCAATCGAATTTTTATAACACTAATTTACACAAAGCACAGAGGTAGTGTGTTAGAAGCAAACTAAATTTGAACCAGAAATTTCAGCAGATGAGATATGTTTATTTTTACACTTGTTTGAGTAAAGAAGAAAATAAATTATTTTGAAAAAAGTAACGATTTTCGTGATTTAGAATTTCTTATTACTTCAAAACATGAATTTGCAAGGAAGAATCAGATCCAAATGCATCCATTTGCATAAGCAAAAGCAGCTTATAAAGATATATATTATTTATCTTCCATGCCATACTGCAAGTGGGAAGTTTCATTATTAGCTCTCAGCTTCAGCATTTGAAAACTACGGGTAAGGAAGGAATGTAATATAATACCATCTCCCAGCTTCAAAATCTTACTGAAATTGCTCTAAAACCAGGGTTAACTTCACTAATTTGTTTCCATCAAAAAGAAATCAGATGTGATAATCTTCATGAGAATTTTGTAGAATGATCAACTAGACCTCTTTATATTCACCAAGGAGTTCTGAGAGCCGCCACGTTCAGAGACAAGCTATTTGTATTCCTCACACAGGAAAAGAAGCTTAGCACATACAATTTTCCTACGTGTCTTTTATGATTCTACCATTTCTCTAATTTCCGATTCACTGTCCTTTTAAGTTCATAAGTGATGATGGAACTGCCAACATCAAAGCTAAGGACAGTCTATTCTGAGAACCATTTATTAGTGTAACTAAAAGTCTAATTAAATAATGACTTCATTTCAGCAAGATCCCATGATAAGAATCAATATCCAGGCCACTGATCTTGCATTAATTTGCCCCTGTCATCACTAAATCTTGTCACAGTCACACCTTCCTGATACCTTGAATTAACCTTGAGTGCAACCACAAGTTAAAAATAAAAGCAAGGAAGATATTTTTCATTAATTTTCCATTGATTATTCCATATCAAATAAACAAACTTCTCTAATTGTTTTGATGGGAATAGCACGAAAGAAAACATTATGTAAAATTATTTTTAAAATTACATAAAATCCATCTCGAATCATCACATTGTACACTTTAAATGTGTATAGTTTTGTCAAGTACACTTCAACAAAGCTGAAGGGAAAAATTATATAAAAAGCACTGCCTTTACAGAAAAAGTACATAATTAAATTGATCTAATCAGGAAGAGCTACACTTTTATGTGAAGGAACAAACTGTATGCTTCTATTTCGTTGCAAAGGCTTGTTCTTTGATATCTTATAAATTTGCACAGTAGATTCTAGTTTTAATAATTAACATAAATCTTAAACACTCATTATGTTAAAACAAAACTTACGAAATGAGGTTTGTTTATCTAAAGCAGGATCTATAAAAAAATTTATAACAAATATATATGTACACACACATAACTATAAAAATATTTACATATAAATCTATATACCTATAATATATAATTTTATGAACTATATATGTATATATAAGTGGAATATATGTCTAAATATACTACAGATATATGTCTATACATAATATACAAATATGATTGTGTATGTGTACGTCCACCTGTATATTACATGTGTATACGTATAAAGATAGCTCCAGGATGTATGCACGAAGAGAACTTTATTTTTAAATCTTTAGATTTATGAAATTAAAATACAAGTCAATCTACAGTTTAATATTGATGAAGAGTGATGTGACACCATTAAACACACCCAGGCATCCCTTATTCCACAGGGATGTGTGATGGTGATTTATCCAGTAATTTCACTTGACAGAACTCGAGAGCACACTTCAGCAGTGGCTCTTTCTTTCACTGCACCACTTCCTGTGTGTTTAAAAGTGCTCTGATATCTACAGTTCCGTACAGTTACATTACACTTACAATTAAGTTATATCCTTGGAAGCATTTCTAAAACATTAACTGCCACTGTAGAATTACTTAAAGATATTTCACGAATCTTCCTATATATCAAGCGTGAGTAGAAATTAAGACGATGATGATATGCTGGAATTCAAAAGGAAGAAAAGGCTGTTGATACACAATTAAAAAAACCTTTAAAAAGTTATGAAATGATTTCTGTTGGATGGCTAGTTTCAAATGGAAGACACATGGGTGGGAGAGAAAATATTGGTTATGGTATTTTATTAATAGTTAAAGATACTGAGGATAAAATATTGTGATCTGATATGAGATAAAATTTGTATGGCCAAAGTTACTTTTCCTAGAAGAGAGCAGTAGAAAATATTTAATATATGCATGTTTGGATGTATTACTTCTTCCTAGGTAGTATTACATAAATTAACTAGGAGAATAAGAAAAAAACATTTTATGATGATTTCATTATGCAACTCCCCTTTAGTTTAGGATATTTGATCTGGGAGTTTTCACCATGTTACACTGAGTTTTTAAAAACACTTAGCTGAGATGTTCATATTAATGTCCTCATCTTCCTTATTGTGTCCACTCTGATTTTACTAAGGAAGAAAAAAACCCAATGAAGCAATGAGCTTTTAAAACACGGGTAAAGTATTAAAAGTTGTCATACATGTATGGTTTCTATACTAACAAGATGTTGGTAATATAGGTCACATCTTTACTTAATGAAGATATGTAAGTACGGACTCCTCTGACATTACATAAAATTTCAAATCCTACATTTTCCTCTCAATCCTACACTTTATCCTCATGAAATATTATCCTAGATGCATCCCTAAAGGCTTGGTCTAATTCACACACATGCAGGCCTTGAATGTCACAATGTTTCATCAAAAAAATAGCACTTTCCTTTTCTTTGGTCTTGTGGAAATATCAAATATCACTGTATATGAAGATAAGAGCTGAGAAGAAACTAAATTCTAAAAAGAGGCAGACATTACCATCCTTTCAATATCGAAGACTTATTTTTTGATCCTAAATAAGATAATTCAAGCTTGTTCTTAATTAATGAAAGAGCTCTAGAATTCAGTGGGCAGTAGGATCATTATTACATTTTGTCAATGATGGTGTCAAACACACTTTCAGTGACGTGTGTGAAGATGAACATTTACACTTTCAAAAGAAAAAAGTCCATTTCTCGTGCGTGTGTGTGTGCATGTGTGTGTGTCTTTCAAAGCTGTGCTTTACATTTACTTGTCCTTTTCTTTTTCCATATTGCTTGTTTTCACATATTAAACAAAGAAAATAAGATATTTAAAGTTCAGTTCTGTGGAAAAGTGACCTTTTGTATTTACATTCTTCAAATTCCATTTCATGTAGAATGGCACCAAACATATACGAAAGCTTGATTAAATTGGAATCTTTGATTCTAATTCAACCACCTCTTCATAAAATATGGCTTAAAGAAAGATCAATCATTTACTCTAACGAGAACCATTATGTTGCTCTGTCTAAAGTCATTTGAAATTCAGTCTATTGTTATTACTGATTTTCAAGGTCTGATCAAAGAAGGATGGCAATTGCATAGCATACATATCTCCATGCTCCCTCTCCTAAGACCATAGGCGATGTGGGTGATGGTTCTTTTGACGCTGAACCTATACTTTAACTTGGAATCCTTCTCAACACTGTGGTCTAGAAAGCCATCACCAAGTGAACGTAGTTGACCAGAGAGCTTAATCTCTTTTGTTATCGTTGTTCTAGAAGTTAGCTCTTCCTGAGGTTCTATGCCTGAGATTCCACTGATTATCAACAAGTAGGCAGTGGTGGCTTTCAGAGTAGTTTGCTTCTTTTATTATTTCACAGTTGCTGAACACTAGCCATGCTTCAGACTCAGTATAGGTCCTGGCAATGCATTTATGAATAAAACAGGATCCCTGAGCTCAAGAAATTTAAAATCTAGTTGACAAGACCGATGGGTAAAACTGACAATGACAACCAAGGAAGTATGAATAAGGACTACATAGGAGAGTATTTGTCAAGGAGTTAGGTTAGAGTACGCAGCACATGAATTTCCCACCTTCCTCACCAAGGTGAGAGAAATCTTGGCCCATTCAAAGAACTACAAACCTCCATAATTGGGTTACACTTTTCTGTTTCCATGAATAGGACCTCAGTTTCCTACTCTATAAAATGGAGAAAATAATGGTATCTACCTCACAAGGTTGTTATGAGGATTGACTACAATAATACATGCCATTATGATCAACAAGTTAAGAGATCAGTGTGGACAAGGATGTGGAGAAAAGGGAACTCTTGTGCATTGTTGGTGGGATTTTAAATTGGTTCAGCCACTTTGGAAAACAGTGTAGAGGTTCCTCAAAAAATTAAAAATAGAATTACTCTATGATCTATATGATCTATCAATCCCAATTCTGGCTCTATATCCTAAGGAAATGAAATCACTATCTCAAAGAAATATCTGCAGCCCATGTTCATTGCAGCGTTATTTACAATAGCCAAGACATGGAAACAACTTAAGTGTCTATCAATGGATGAACAGATAAAAATTGCTGTATATATACAATGGAATACTATTTAGCCATAAAAAAGAAGGAAATCTTGCCATTTACAACAACATGCCTGGACTTGAGGGCATTATGCTAAGTGAAATAAGTCAGACAGAGAAAGACAAATACTGTATGATCTCACTTATATTTGGAATCTAAAACAGCTGAACTAACAGAAATAGAGAGTAGATTGGTGGTTGCCAGGGGCTGAGGGGTGGGCAGATAGTGGTGGTCAAAGGGTACAAACTTCCAGTTATAAGATGAATTAGATATGGAATCAAACATACAGCTTAGTGACTATAATTAACCATACTATATTTACACTTGAAAGTTGCTAAGAGAGTAAATCTTAATTGTTCTAACCACCCACCAAAAAATGTTAATTTTGTGAGGTGATAGATGTAGTAACTCACCTTACTGGTGAGTCATTTCACAACATATACATGTATCAAATCACCAGCTTCTACAGCTTAAAATTAAACAGCGTTATATTTTGATTATATCTCCAAAAAGCTAGACTAAAAAAATATATGCCGTGATCAATGTACCTACCTATCATATTTACTTATAGCTATAATTCATTAGCATTCATTCTCTGCTTCCTAGGTGTCACACATGGTTCTAAAACATCAGATAAACATCATATAATACTACGTGTTAGATATATTAATTAATTTAGCACTTCTATACTAAAGATAGACGGCCTATCACAAAAGGGCACTTGATAAATGTCATTTGTAATTACTAAGACTGGGATGTGGCATACAAAGGGATGGGAATAGTAGCAAATGAGGTGGAAGGAGGCTGTGTGTGGTGGGGGAGGGGTAGTGCTCCCCAGGCCCTGACAAGAGGCCACGTGTTTCCAAATGTGAGTCTTCGGACTGCATCAGAATCACCTAGACAACTTTTTAAAAATAACAATTCTCAAACTCCACACACATGTTTCTGATTCAGTGTTTCTGGTGGGAACTCAGGAGTCTGTATTCTTCAAAACCCCCTCTGGTAATTCTGAGCTTGAGTCTAATTTTAAAATCAATGAGAGAGACAGGGAAGATGGAGTAGATGAGGATCCTGAGAAGACAGTCTAGGGAGGGATCTGAGATTCAGGAAGACCGCTCTTCTGTGTGGGAGAGACAGGAAGAGAGTGTGACCCTTCGTGGGTGAGACTGTACATCCACTCTGCGGTCATTTTATTTATTTAACATTCTACCTCCTGAGATCTGGTGAGATCTCTGCAGATTTTCTAAAGAACCTACCTCTAAATGCAAAAAAAAATATATAACAGAAAACATGTACTACCATTGACTCCTACGTGGTGGCAGGGCTTTCCAACAAATGATCAGGAAGAGTCAAGAAGGGCTGCACAGTGTTTCAGCTCCAAGCATTACGGTTGTGCAGAAATAGCTTTGAAAGTGACACTCAATTCCACTGCTTTTTACCCCACGGGTAGGAAAAGTGACATTTATTTCATCTGGATGATCAAAACAAGAATTTGAATACCGGGAAATCTCTGTGGAAAAAATATTTTCATAGTTCCAGCCAAATTTAAAATCACTTTTACATTTTCTAGACTCATCTTTTCATAGAATCTTTGCTGGATGTTTTAAATAACATTTACTTAGTTAACATTATAATAATTGCAGTTAAAAGTTTTAGTCAAAACTATAATAACCAGTTCTTGTTAGGCATACAAAAAAGAGGCTCATTATAAAATTTGAGTGCTTGGCAAATGGTAACTGCTCAATAAATGTTTCTTAAATGAGGGGGTGAAAGCACGTGTGTATGACTAAATAAAATGATAATTTACACCTTATCCGACAGCATCCTGAGTTAATAGTTGTTCATGGTAACATAAAATTAGAAATATTCTACTGTCCAGTAAGACTGCTATTAGGGTTTGAGTCCTTACTAGGAATTAGGCACTGCTTTTTATCTTTATCACACACTCATGAAGTAGGTATTAATATTAGTCCCACTTCACAAATGAGGAAACTAAAGATTAGATCCCCTTTGAAATTATTTAAAGTAAAGATGTTACCAGGATCTGAGCACAGGCCAGTCTGTTACAGTGCATGCATTCCAACTCATACAGCTTTTCCAATATGGGACCGGTTAAATTACGGAATGGACACAAGACAAAAATATTATGCAATCATTCAAGTCAAGCTTTCTAAGACAACTTAGTACTACATTTCAAGCATTTTCTCACGTTAATTGAAAAAAAAGTAATTTGCAAAAGAGTAGGCGGTTTGCAGTACAGTGTGTAAAATATTAACCCAATTAAAAAACACAATTGTAAATGTGTGTAAAATACTGAAATAACACGCAACAAAATATAAACCATAGTTAGTGTTTTTTTTCCTGAGTGACAGAAGGGTGAATAATGATAATTTTATTCTTTACACTCCTCTATGGATGTTGCTACAGTTAACGGGTCTTAATATTATAACAAGAGGAAAAATATTTAAAGTATAATAGTTGTTTAAACGAGTAGATAATAATTTTTATAATACACACTTTTCATTTTCCTGCTGTCATAGTTTGAAATACACCTAACTTCCTGTAATTCTAAAGTTACCCAAATCTTTTTTAACTTGTCTCCATGTTTTCTTCATTTCTTCTCTTCTACATACGCATCCAAAGGGTTGCATTGACCTGACTTCATCTTTGTTCAAAATAAATTTTCCAGTGAAATTATAATCCAGCCTTAATTTTTGTTATATCCTTCATTGGCTTTGAAAATATATTTGGTGATGAACTCTGTAATATCACAGAGCTTAATGTCTAAGAGAGTGTTTCAAATTTAGTAGACACTATTAAATGATAAAATAACTAAGTGAATGGAGCAACTTTATAAGTCAAAAAGGTCTTTATATGCATTTAATCCTGATGAAACTGAGCCTTTCAAGATGCCAAAACTAAATGTTTGATTTTGGAAACTCTTGGTATAAGTAAATAAAAGACAAAAGAATAATGTGGCTCAAACTGTCATGTAATATTTAAATGTGTTTTCTTGTTTAAAGTGAAAATGAGTTGAGTAGCGGATCAGTTCATGCCTTTACCCAACAAGGATCTGTGTCTATCTGGTAATAAGAGCAATAAAAATATTATCAATAAGACTTAAAAAACTCAGTAATTTGCATTAAAAGGGGAAAAATAAAAATTATATATTTTCAGACAATAGCAACTGTGACACACTGTGGGTTATCCTTCATTACTGAATCCTATTTTTCCCCAGTAATAGACCCCCAGCTCCCCTAATTTTCAGTTGGGCACATGGCTACTTAGAATAAAGACTACATTTCCCGGACTCCTTTGCAGCCTGCCATGACAATCTGCATCCTAGACATAACGCAAGCAGAAAGTGAGTATGTGACTTCTGAGAAGTGAGTTTAAAGGTAGGGTTGACCATCGTTGAGCTTTTTTCTTCTAGCTGGAAAGGAGATGTGATGGCCAAGCTTAAGCAGTCTCTTGGGCCCTCAGGTAGCCATATGTGGAGGGTGGCAGAGCAACAAGATGGACCCCAGGTTCTTAGTGATTAGAAAGCCATCCCATCAGCCCTGTACTGTTAACTGCTGGGCTTTATTTACGTAAGAGAAACACATTTTATTGGGATTCAGTCACTGTTATGTTGGGTCTTTGTTATTTAAAGACATGAAATGTTATTCAACTAGAGAAGCCATTTTTTAGGCTTTATCTAATTATTCAAATGAAGTCAGAGATAATTATCTAAGATATTGCCCCTCGTCTCACTAAAAAACAATACTTATACATTCAGATAATAATATAAAGAAGGAAACTTTTTTGTTTTGCATTAATTTGTAGGGATGATTCTTGTCTGCCCTTTAGTTTTCACATGTAGATGCAATTTAGCACTACCTCCCCCCCCATATTATTACCACATTCACCTAGTTTCAGTGAAATTATGTTTGAGGGTTCTTTAACAAAAATTAAAACAAGATGTTTAATTTCTCTGCTCAGATTCTTCACTTACTATGATCATTATTTCTGACACAAACACCTATATGTGCCATCTAAGGAAAGCGTTACAATAAATTTGAATCTAACTCTTTATTTCAAAAAGAAATTTTTACAAAATTTATTTAATACTCACATTATATAAAATGAGTGTATTTTTGGCTTTGGGGATCCTTTTTCACTCTGCCATCTTTGTTTCACTTCAGTTTTGGGGCATTCATCCTGCGCTACTGTTTAATACAGGGATTAAAAACTGAGTGACAATAAAACCAAAACAGCTTTTTTTATTATTTATGTAAAGCCTACTTCATGCATCAAATGATGCCCAGAATAATGTCAAAACATGTATGGAAAGAAAAATAGCACCCACCTCCTAAATAATTACGTAGCTTCATAGCCCTATGATGATATACATTTGGGATTATTCTGAGAGCTACTGAATCAAAACAAGACAGCCGAGATCAATCAGAATCCTGGGACACAGAGGAGGCCAGCACAGTTCTGAGCTGCAGGGGCCTCCAGTGTTGAAAAATAGACAGTGTCTTCTGATAATTCTTTAGTACAAAAAAAAAAAAGAGAGCATTTCAATCTCCCTCCAAATTCCAAATAAATGATTCAAATTAACATTTTGCTCTTTTTAATTTTTTATTTTTTTCTCTTATAGAATAACAGGCGTATGATTTCATTTGTTCTTAAGTCCCCAAACTGGTGTTCTAGTTCACATGAGGCAAAGAACCAGCTACTTTCTGGATTTCTAATCAGTCCAGAATTCTTGAGAACTATTTTCCTTGTTAATGACATAAGTAAATCTTCTGACAAAAAAAAAAAAATGTGTGTGTGTGTATATACATGAAGGACACTATCCACAAACATCCAGAGATGCTCAATATTGGAGTTTGGGAGAGTTCTCTCTCTCTCCTCTCTCTGTTTCTGTCTCTTTCTTTTAGGAGTCATGTTTAGCAATTGTATATCCTTTTATAATGTTAAGCATATACAATGCAAATGCCTTTGCTACTAATTAAACTTAGAGTTTAACGTGTGCAGTGTTATGTTCTAGGTGCATGACTGCCCTACACGTCTGAAAGCCGGCAATTATTCAGCTGCTGATTGATTCATTCAATCCTTAGCATCAACTACATTATAGATACAACACAGTAGATGATCAGGAGAAAAACGTTTACATTTGCTGTATCCAATAGTGCCCAAAGTAGATTTTTGGGTTTTGTATCAGCAATTATTAACACATGTATTCTCAGGGTTCAGGTTTTGTACAAATTTTTCTTTTGTATGGAAAACTTTCCGATTATCCTCTTCATTTCCTGAACACCAACTAATGTATAAATATCTATTAAATATATATTTATTTTCTCATGAATTCGAGTCACAGATAGTGTCAGACAAAGGCACAAAATTTTACTTCTTCAATGACATAAACCACTCAACTCAAAGTAGGATGGACACTTGCCAAGTCTACACCATAAAAAAGGAACACCCAGAACTGGCACAAATCTCTTTACCCTCAGTAGGAAGTGGATTTCCTAAATGTAAGTATAAAATTTTGAATGGCCCCTCCAAAACTCTTTTGAGTATAACCATGTGATCTAAGGCTGTGTTCAGGCCATAGGAACAGCAGGACTGTCTTTGTATAAACTCATGTCAACGCCATATGGCAGAGGAGGTGATGCTGAAGGAAAAACCAGTTTTACAGACAGATTTTGATCAACAGTATATTTTATAATCCACCAGCTGGGAAAATCTGTTCTGTCTTATATAAGTCACTGTTATTTTGGGTTTCCTGTCACTAGTGGACTCACCTAACCCTTACAAAGTTCGTGGACGTGGAAGGAAAGTAGTTCTGAGAGAAATAAAAGACTTTAGCAAGGAAAGGACAGTTTGGTTTTTGACCTAGAGAACAAAGAACTACCTAAGTAGTGATAGATAAGAGAATTAAATAATTTGGGGTTAATATCTTTAAAACCGCCCTGTTCAATTAAAATTTGCAAACCACGTCAACTAAAAATCTTCCCTGACCGCTCCCTCAGTCTCTCCCAAACAGCAGATGGGCAAGTTTTCCCCACCTCTCTGCTTCCAGACTCTTGTCCAAACATCTGGTACTAATCACACTCTATTAGGCTTTCTGGTTTCCACGTTTGTCTTCTCTTCTAGACTTTGATTGCTGTGAATGTAAGGATTGCATTTTTGAATCTCATTGGCTAACAACAAATATTTGTTTAATCATGCACAAAAGTGTATATTTCATGTGTGTGTGTATGTGTGGGAAAATCTTGCTCTGGTTAAACTGTGGCAGATCACAGGCCCCACAGCACAGGATGAAAGTTAGGAATGATCAGCGGTGATGCTGCTTTCATTCAACACCATAGAAAATTTCTAGTTTAATCGTGTTCACCAAAAGTAAACTATTCCAAAGAACTTTATTTTGGGAATTCTGCAAATTAGCAAGGGATTCTGCAGTACTATTATGATTTTAGGAGGAAATAGAAGAAAAAGACAACATTTAATAGATATTCTTGAAATGATTAGTAAGAGACTGGGCCACACGGATGAATATAAATAAACTTGAGAAATAAAACATTCTTCAAGACAGTGATTAGAATTTTAGTGGCTCCACCAACATTACAAAATCTCTAACGGAAACAGCTACCAAAGGAGATGAACGACAACTAAATTTATTAACAAACACATGAGACTGTGAAATGATTTGGAGGAAAATGGAAAAATATGTTATTTTTACATGAGCTTAAGTGCATATTTTGTGTGAGCTCCACAGAAACTGAGGAAAGAAAAATGCTTTGGTTGGTGAATGAGTATTTGAAAGCAAAGTTAAACCGAGCTATATTAATAAGCAGGCAGATTTTTCTCATGTTTCAGCATCAGAAAATTATGCAAATAGCTACAGCATTTTCCCTAATAAATTCCATTTCCTATGCCACTGACATGATTTGAATATAAAATTGAAAATTACATTTTCCCGTTTGTTATTTTAAACAAATTTTTATTTATCACAAAATTAATAAAGTGGGCTTCTCTTACTACCCCCCAAGGGACAAACTTTTGGATGATTAGTTCTCTCACTAAATAACATAGTAAAATATTCATAGATTTTAAAATATGGAGTATTTTTTATTTGCATAAGAAAACGGTCACGTACTTGAGATATGTTGTTACATTCTTGCAGAGAAACTTTTACAATGATCTCATCAGATAAGAAATAGCAATTAACATATGCTCAGGAACAGCTACATATTCTGTAATAGAGCAGATATTTTGCTCCGAAATCAGTGATCAAAGATAATAAGGAGTCCAAACTCTGGAGATGGGAAGACTTTTCAGAAATGTCAAAAGGATCTGAAACTTCAGATATCTCCTTTTTTAAGAACATGATAATTAAACATTATTCTGAATTCAAATCAAGCCAAAGCACAAAATGTTTGAGGTGATTAAAAAAAATAGCTATTTAAAAGTTTTTAGTTAGCTTATATTCTGTCTTTGGTCAAAGTTTCTAGAAACAGAACCTGAGATGGTGGTTTTTATATGAGTAGTTTATTGAGTGAGGGCTCTCAGGAGGAATCTGAAGGGAAGTGAGAGGCAGACTAAGAAAGGGATGGAGCCAGCATGGTGTGGTTTCAGCTGGAGGCTGCTCCCAGCCTGATCCTACAAGATCGGAAGTGTGAAGGGCCCTACAGAGTAAATCTCGCCTTGAGGCAAAGGGACAGCCATTTGTCTACTTCCATACCCAAACACACAAAAGACTGTGTGAGACAGGAAACTCTCTATCAGTCAGTCCATCCTTAGTGGCAGATCGCCCCTGTCTTCCAAGACACAAAGGGAGAGAAGTGTCACTTCTCAAGCCAGATGGCTTCTGTGACTGAGGGCAATCTTTGGGAGAAAGGTGTGGCTGTAGGTCTGGAAGCATCTGCCTATTTAGGGGATCTGGGTGGGAGACCAACACCATCCATTACACACTCAGTCAAACGGCTGCCCTATTTCCAATATCAGGAATACTGCTTTGCTAGATTTTTCTGGTCTCCTTTTAGGAAGACATAAACTGTTGCATCCCATTGCCTTTTTGCCACAATCTAGAAACAAGTCAAGGGAGGATAATCAAAATGTGAAGTATTCTTTTATGGCTCAACAAAACAAAGAAACTAATCAAGAGCTGGTGTAAAACTAAAACTTTAGTAGAAGGGCTGGTTTCATTGATTCATTTTTCCATATGCACTAAGCCATATGGATATCCTGTTTACATTAGTTTTTAAAATTCACTGTGGTGACAACCCATTAAAAAAGAGGAGAACCTGGGTTGGTAGAGGCACAAGCTGAGTGCATAGTGGATTTTCTGGAAGTGTTGTAGTGATATTCTCAGACTTCCATTTGTTGTGCTGGGGAATTATAAGATTTCTCTTGGCACAAGTTCATTTGGCATAGTGGAAAAAGAGCTTTCCTGAGAGCCAGGAAGGGAGTTCTCTGAGCTCTGAGGCAAGTGGTTGAAGTATGTCACATCCTTCCTGGACTTGGATTTTTCACTTGTCAGTTGAGGCAGTTGGAGTCTACAATTTCTAAGTTATAACTTCTGTTTTTAAGTCCTATCATTCTGAGAAGTCTAGTCAATAGAATTTAGCCTGCTTATGGTGAACAGACTAGACTCCTGGCCTCTGATTCCTAGGCTTCTACACCTGGGCTTCTTAAGCTAATTGTAGCTGTTCTGTGAGAAGACGGCTTTTTAAAAACTTCCAATCTTTCATGGACCAATATGTGGTCCTACTGCACCTGCCTGTGCTCATGCCAGATGGCACTCATTGTGCAGGCTTGAGAACACCTGAAGCAGTCTATGCCTTGTTCAGTGAGACGAGTCTATTGATTCCACATTTGAATGTTACATCAATGCCAAGTGGCTACAGAAGTTTCTAAATGCTTACTCTCAATTTCTGTACTTTCATGGACTACTAACAAACAATTCGTTGCCTGGTCTGAATTGCAGAAGATTCTTTGGGTAGAATTGATCCACCATTATTAATTCGCTGCTTCAAGCATAACACTATTAGGAAAGATGAAAATGACCCTAATCCTTTACTACACTAGCCCTTAGAACTTGGAGAGTGCTCTATCAATGTAAAAGTGTCTTCATGCTGTCCAATAAGGGAGCCACTAGCCACATATGGCCATTTAATTTAAACTTAAATTAATTAAAATAAAAATTCATTTCTTCAGTGACACTAGCCATATTGCAAGTGCTCAACAGCTATGTGGCTAGTGGCTTCATTAAATAAATAAAGTAGATAAGAAGTTTCACCTTTTTAGGCTAGAGTATGAAATATTTGAGATTATAAGAAGAAATCAGTTGAGTATAGAGGGTGTAACTTGTAGACTAGAATAACCAAAAAAGTCCACACTGAAGGCTGAGACTTAAGATGATCTTAAAGGAAGAGCAGAGATTGACTAAGCAGAAAACAAGAAATGGAATATATATTTATATATGTCTACATACGTATATCCACACACAAATATGTATACATGTTCATCTGCATATCCTTATTTCAGTATTGGTTAACTTGAAGACCATGTTTTAAAATTCTGCATTGAGAACTGCTAAAAATGGAAAGTAAATCCACTTGATATGTCTTCTCTCTATTCAAAGTGGATAAGTTCTGATGTTCCTCATGGATATAGAAAACCTTGGCTATTTATTTTTTTGGCAGCATAAAACAACACAAATTTATTATCTAACAGTTTTGGAGGTCAGAAGTCCAACATGGGTCTCACTGGGTTAAAATCAAGATGTCAGCAGGGCTGTATTCTTTTCTGGAAAGTTTTATGGAGGATTTGTTTCACTGTTTTTTCCAACTTCTAGAGGCAGCCTGCATTCCTTGGCTCTTGGCCTCATCTTCCATCTTCAAAGCCGAGAACAACTAATGAAGCCTTTCTCACATAGCATCATCTGACCTCCTCTTCCACTTTTAAGAACCATTGTGATTACATTGGGCCCACCTGAATAATCTAGGATAATCTCCCTATGTTAAGGTCATCTGATTAGGATTTATTTTTAACATAAAATACTTTAGACAGTTGCTAAAGCTCTCCATTCTTTGCCTTCCTTTTATTTCACTAATTATCCAGGGAGAAAGCAAACAATTCAGAGTTCACATTTTGTAATGCTTCTTTTAAATAGCTCTGGGCTTTCCTCATTCATTCCACTGCATTCCCAGGGGACTTGCTGTCTGGAGGTCACAGATGCCATAACAATCCTTGAGAAGGACAAGAGTAGGCACCAACACTGAGAGAGTCAGTCTCAAGCAGAAGGCAGGAAGAATGTGGATATTCCTAACTATGAATTTCTCTTCGATTCTGTGTCACAAATTTATAACATCAAGATGTTGTGTTTTATGTCCTTAAAGTAACATGTGGTGTGCTAACATCAAATTCTAGTTCTCTCCAACTAGCTTGGTTGCAAATCAAAAGGAATAGCACATATAAATAAAATAAGCGCACATGAAGATATACAGATAGAAAGATAGATAAATAGATGGTAAATAGATAGATGGATAGATAAATATATAGAGAGATATTTCTAATCTTGGAAAATTGCAGAAAACCATTTTTCTTGGAAAGACGGCACAAATTTCTGTAAGTTTAAATATTAATGCATATATGCAATGGCAATTGAAAATTCATTAACTGATTCTACAATGAAGCCCATTTGGCTGTCTTCTTCTCTGACAGGAAGCCACATACAGCAATGAACTTGGGCTCTTTTGGATTATTTATTATAATATATTAAAAATAATGGAATGAAAATGTGGTCTAGTCCTGAAGAGCAGACACCAAGTTTTTCTCTGACCCTCACTATGAAGGGGTGGCTGGAAATGACATAACCGAAACTATTGGAAATTCGTGCACTATAACCATACACCACGCTCTGCCAAAATCCACTCTGGGTGTCACTTTGTAAAAGTGGTATTAATATCCCACCCACTGGAGGCCAGGAGCCCTCATCGATTATAGTTTAACAGAACCCTCTGTATTTGTTACAGGAAAAAAGAGAATATACTATCAGAGACAATTAAAATGTGAAAAACGTCTTGTTTAGATTCTTATGCTGTTTCTGATTTAGGGAATAAACATTTCGATTAAAACTAAACATAGAAATATGGATGTTAATTCCAAATAATTAGGAGTCTACAGGCCAACAAATAACCTCTTGGGGCAAGTGAAAGGCTGCAGGTGCCCGTCCTTCTCCTCTCAGAGGTGCTGCAGTTGCCCGAGAGCACTTGAGCTGGATGAGAATCAGCTGCTCTCATCAGAAGTGAGATGGCAGGCCAAGGGCAGGGAGGGAGTCCTGTGAGACTTCAGTCCCAGCCTCTTGCGCTGGCCCAGACAGGTGACTCAGACCTAAAAAGCTGTTCCTCACATTTCTTCAGATCTCTAGGTCTAACGTCCCCTTACACATTTCTTTTATTATTTGGTCACAATTACATTTTTTAAACACTTATTTTAATTCTTGAATCACTTGTCCTTAGATTTTATGCAAAATGTATATTTTTATTTATGTTCTTATATAGCAATCTTTGATTTCTTCTTTTCCAAAGCCTCCTATTTTGAATTTTAAACAATTAACATGGTTAAAAAAACAAACAATAAACCAACAAACCAACAAAAGTGTGCCTTAAGAGACAGAAGGGCTATAATTAGCATCTTTAATAATATTCATATGAACAGCATTAAAATGCATATCAGATTTGAGGATCTTATCATAAATGAATGAACACTCGTAATACACTAGAACAAGGAAGGTCTAATGGCATCAGAGGAGTCAGGGAAAGAATACATTTGTGAGTTGAATGCATGTGGACTGTCAGGGCAGAAAAAAGGCAGCTAAATTGGCTCTATTGAGGAGTGCTGGAATCCTAGGAGGGCCACCTGAAAATTACATTTAATATGCTAACACTATTACGAGAATATTTCTATTCTTCCCATAAAGGTCTTGCTAACAGTAATTAAATTTTAAGACAGTCAGATCTGGAAAGGAATAAAAATACAGTGAAAATATGATTAGGATGGCTAGAGGAGGTCTTCCCTTTCAAATACTAATTAAAAAAAAATTGAATTTGGGCTACCCAGGGACACCAAGGCTGGCCATATCTATATTAAATTATACCTAATCACACCTAAGTTCTTAAAAATCTAATGCATTTACTGCCAAATGCCTAGGACTTCAGAAATATGTAAATGACATTCTAAATGTATGGGTTTCTCCATCAGTAGCCACATACAGAGTAAAGTAAAAAAAAAGAAAAAAAAAATATATATATACACACACACACACACAAACCAGGATCAGGATAGCAGGCTTTGGGGAACAAAAATTGCATTGGGTCAACAGAACTAAGATTGTGGGGTCGTAGTAGTTTCCAATAAAGAACACATTTTATTTGAAAAATATGTCTATATATTGGACTTGTTTTTAAAATAATTTTCATTTTCTTATTCACAATCAGTAAGCCTGATTGTATAACGGCATTTTTTTATAGTCATTTGTCAGTAGAATCCTAATGCAGCTAATCATTCATAAATAACGTGAGGATAGAAAGGAAGTGCCAACTGTGCTCATTCACCATGCCCCAGCCTTCATTTTCACAGGAAGCCTCAGTACTGTGGTCTTAAGCTTGAATTATCACAAACTAATGCATAAAACACTCAAGGAATCCCTAAAGTAAAATTCTGAACGCTTAAGCAATAAAACACTAACTTAACAGGTTGGTGAGAGTCAAACACGATTTTTTTTAAAAACATAGACTTTCAAAAATTTTATAATATCAGCTGCCTTTTAAAATTTGGAAGCAGTCTATTAGAGAGCAGTGGTCCTGAAAGTTTTGCATGTATCAGAACCACCTGGACTGCTTGTGAAGAAACAAATTGCTGGGCCCCATTCCTAGTATTTCTGATTCAACAGGTTCAGGATGGAGTTTGAGAATTTGCGTTTCTCACCAATTCCCAGGTGATGCTGACGTTGCTGATCTGGGGACTACAGGTTGAGAACCACTGGCAGAGCAGATGAGAGCACAGGCTTCCCAGTTAGAGACCTAGGCTTACCTAACTCTGCCACTTCCTGGACTTAAGACCCTGGATAAATTATTCATAAGCCTTAGTTTCTTCATCTATAAACAAGGATTAAGCAGTATGTACATAACAGCATCTCTGTACAGACTAAAGGAGAAAAATGTGTGTGAATTGCTTAGAATGGTGTAAATGTCCAACAATAATCAGTTCCTATTCCGAATAGAATATGGCAAGAGCATAGGTAAATGGATTAAAGAGGAAAATTCTTATGCCTCTTAATCAGACATAGATTTCCTTAAAGAGAGGTCTATATCACTGAGTAAAGATGTACATACAATCAAACTTCAAACAACTCATTAACTACAGGAAGCTGATTCTCTTTTCTAAAAAAACACAGGCCAACTTCCACACCAGGGACACATCCTTTTATAGTGCTGCCTAGGTATTTTATGTTCTGTTTAAAACTAAATCAGTAAGCTTTGATAGATGGAGTATAATCTATATTTTTAGCTTTAATATGTGTAACTATATATAATCAATTAATACCTTATGTAAGTGTACATAATACCATAGTTATATGGAAGAAAACATGAAAAAAGCTTAAAAGTCATTATTTCTGCATAATGGATAACAGTTATATTATTTTGACCTTTTCTCTCTATTCCAGGTTTTTTGTAGTAGGTAATAAGTGGGTATTACTTTTTAATCACAGAAAGACCTTAGAATAAATGTTAATGAAACAAACACCTGGGGAATCATAAATTCCCCAGGCATCGCGCTGCCATATAACTTTTGTTTTGTAGGTGAGGGAACCAAGAGAAAAGGCGTGGGAGGAATTGTCAGAAGGAGACACTTGGGAAAGTTCAACTTCTCTTGGGAACTGTGAGTGTGCCAAGACCTCAGAGCTCAAGCAGAAGATGGTGTTTAAACGATTAGAGGAAAAGCTACTCTGAAGCCAGGATGCTCCTCAGTCAAGTGGCATGTCTGATCCAGACGTACAAAGGGATTCCAGAGAGAGGTGAAACACTCCTGCAAGGAGAGTTGCACTACTCCTGTCTAAGCCTACTTCTGCGAGGAGGGGCAGAGAGGGCAGTGGGCTTCATTTAAAATAAGAATTCTTTACTTTTTTTGGATCATTCCAAACGAGAACCTAGTGAAAACCTCACAACCTCCTCCTCAGTAACATACATATGTAACTTTGGGTGGGAGAGTCAACGATCTCTCTGAAGTTGATCTTGTATGTCCCCTGTTAAAAAATCTTGACTTAAAATAATGGAAACAACTTAGGTATTAATGAGAAAGGCATTCAAATCTTTAGAGACATTCCCATTTTCATAAATTTTTTCATACATATAGTACTTTAAATATTTTGTTCTGCAATGGCTATGGTTTGCTGTTTCACTAGAGAACAAAACAAAAGCAACTTCTCATTTTTATAGAGAATCATAAGTGGAAGATCATGCTATTCTCTTGGCTCAGTAATTATATCAAAAGGCACCCAATCATTCAAACGAAAGTTCTAACCCTGTTGTCCCTTGGCAGCAGTTTACCCTAACTGCAGACCAAATATCTTAATGGCATTAGTGCAGTAGAATCTTAACATTTGTGGATTTCACACCAATGAGATGTGACCATGAGAGAGAGACACCAGGTTACATGACCTATGAAATCTGTCATTTTGCTGAGATAAAAATGTGCAAGGCTCCTGTGAAAGAGTCATTTAGGTTGTGAATGATCCCAGCCAAGCACCTGGAATTTGCATCTCATTGGGGCAAGGGACCTATTATCCTTTTTTGGCTCTTTAGAAGGTTTCCAACAGCATTCTCTAATTTGGAAGGGAAAAATATGCAGTAGGACACAAGCTTTTTAAAATGTATTTTAATTTTTTTAACATGGCTTCAAAAAGAAGGGGAGAGAACTGATGGTAAGTGTCTACTCTGGGATTCATGCTCTTAGAGACATTACCTCATGAAGGTTTGCATGTTCCAGAGTAAAGTGATGGAAAATGCCATACGTGGAAAACTTGAAAGCACAACATTAGGATGCAAAACATCTCCAGAAATGATGGATTTCCTTGCCCTGATTTCTGACTAATGAGAATCCATCCTATTTATAAAGATCTCTAGGGACTTTCACAGCCTCCCTGAAGAAACTAAATAATCCCAAATGAAAAATCTATATATGTAGGGGCTATCAATCCCTATTCTTTTTCTCAGGATTGCTCAATGGCCGTCACTGAAGACCTTCGATCCACCAGCTCTGCTTTGAGCCAATAAACCAGTTCTAGCAAGCAGCTTAGTCATCAGACACTGGGTGGCAATAAATCTTGCCAATTCAGAATGAACTGTGCTTGGGGAGGGTTTGCCGTTTTGCTGCCAGACTTCATCTGCCTAATCCGTATGACTGGACCCAGCCTTTGTGGCTTTATTTGTTGGCCAAGACAACAGTTCTGCAGCTCAGGCTGGAGCCCAAACATCCTGTCTCATTTTGTCAGCCTTCTGTGCCTATGAGATGGGTATGTCTTCTACATCAGGGCCATCCAACCAGACTGAGCTTCTCCATTGCTATCATTGCCCTGATGCTGGAGATTCCTGCAGCCCGGCATGGGGCTCACTATATCATGGCATTTTAGCTATCAAAGTCAAAGATGAAGAACCTTGGGACACAGTTCTTGGGGCTGGTGATCATTCTTTGGGGTGAGGGGAGGGGGCAGTCCCACAGTTTAGTCAGCTCTTCTCACTCTGGCCCTTGTTGCTTCCAGCTTCTCTCTTTTGCAGTCCTGTCATTAAAACCCCATAAGACCCTTGTGTAATCTTCCCTAGGAAAGATAAAAGCCATGCTGGCTGCACGTCTTCTATATGTTTGGGTTGCAACCATCCTGTGTCTCAAAATTCACTTTCCTTAAGGGAAAAGACAATCTAGTAGGATCACATCCATTTTTGGCCAACAGATGTGTTTTCAATTGATTTTTATCATTAGTGAAGGAGATCTTCTTTCTGTTTCATGCACAATATTTTAAATACGATCTATGAACTCTTTCAATGACACTCAATAATATGGTTTATAATGTAAGAAAAGATTACTGGTAAACTGCATATTTCAGATACATTTTAATTTTTTGTTTTGTAATTTATCTGAATTTAGACTGCGGTTTTCCATAAAAAATAAAATATTTTAGATCAGTAAAAGAAACTTCTAAATTTTACATCCAATAATTTAGTTTCTTTCATTTCTCTTATTCTCTAGTTATTTTGTCAATAAATTACTTGTTTTTTTTAGGTGAATTCTTTCAGAAAGTTTCTGTAAATATGTTCCACCATGTCTGAGTCATTTAAAGTAGTAAAAGAGTTAGTGCCTTGGCTTTAAGGAAGTGAAATAATTTGCTTTGAACTAAACCAGGCAGAAACAGTTGATTTATTAAAGTTGAATGTCCTCATGAAACTGATCGTCAGTGTAGAATACCTTATTATTGTAATACCAAAAATGTTTTTAAAAGTAGTTGTCTTAGGAGAAATCTAACTTGCTTTTTTATTTATTTATTTTTTTGGTGAGGAAGACTGTCCCTGAACTAACATCTATTGCCAATGTTCCTCTTTTTGCTTGAGGAACATTGTCCCTGAGCTACCATCTGTGCCAATCTTCCTCTATTTTGTATGTGGGAACCACCACAGCATGACTTGATGAGCAGTGTGTAGGTCCGTGCCCTGGATCCAAACCCACGAACACCAGGCCCCCAAAATGGAGCAAGTGAACTTAACCACTATGCCACCAGGTTGGCCCCTAATTTGCTTTGGAGTAACATCTTTTTAATTTTTCGAAATTACGTGACTCATTCTACATAACCGATTAATAGGCAATTATCAAAATACAAGTCCTTGTAGGAGAGAGAGTTTTGCCAACTTGTATTTTGTCCTTTTGAAAGCATGTTGAATAGATAATGAAGACATTAGCCCTGCTATGAAAAGTTAAGCTTTTGTACATCTTTCCTTTGAGGCTAAAATCTGTAACCTTAACATTGCAAATATTAGGCCTGTTCCTTTGAGGCTTTGATGTTGATCAGGGTTTCATACTAAGATCAGGTTGTTAGGGCAGAAAGCAAGGCAAAAACTACTTTTAAGTAGCTTTTGCAATTAGCCTCTAATTAATGAGGTGTGAAGCATGAGTGACTGAGGTTCCATGATATAACACAGTATCATATCATGGGTCTCTCATTACTTATTTAATTTTAGACTTCCAGGAGCAGCAAGAATGGGCATGGAAGGCTCTCCTAGCAGAGCTGAGAAGAATACCCTGCTAAGAGGGATGTGTAAGCCTGCGGAAAATGCAAACAGCAAGAAGCATAATTACATTGTAGATGAGGTTGGCTATCTCAGAAAGAACTGAATAAGCACTTCTTTCATTTAATGAACTCTGGATTGCGTATACAGCCCTCATAGCCAGCCTTCTTTCAAACCTTTCTATGAGATACAATGTTATTTCTCAACTTGTGTTTCTCAGGTTTTGCTGTGTCTGTGAATACTCATTCCTCAAGCAGCCCTGATTTTGACTTTTCTGCATGACGTGCTGCTCAGCAGTATACAGACCACAAAATAGCCGCTCTAGAACAATCATTGGTCTTGTGCCATTCCTGGAGGCTAAGTTTAGGTACACATTCTGGGGAGAAATGAACAAGAAGAGAATGAATATAAAGAGGCCCCTTCAACTCCACATATAAGTGAGATCATACAATATTTGTCTTTCTCTGTGTGACTTAGCTCACTTAGCACACGCCCTCAAGATGCATCCCCGCTGTTGCAAATGGCAGGATTTCCTTTTTTTTTATGGTTGAATAATATTCTATATCATTATTATATTATATACTTAAAAGTTGCCAAGAAACTAGATCTCAAATGTTCTCACCACAAAAAAGAAATGATAATTATGGGACATTATGGACATATTAGTTAATGATACTGTGGTAATTATATTGCAGTATATAACTGTATCAAATCAACATGTTGTACACCTTATATTTACACAGTCTTATATATCAATCGTATCTGAATAAAAATTGAAAAAGATTAAAAAATAAAAAGAGGACTCAAGATTTCTACTTTTTTTTTTATCCCAATTATTCTGCAAAATGTGACTCAATTCGCCATATGAACCCTAGGTAAGTCTCTTAACTTTTTTACATCTCACTTTCTTCCCATGTAGAATGGGGATGATAAATAAAATCTGGTGAGAATCAGATGAAATCCTGTATGTGAATGCCCTTTGTTGATTGTTGGTTGCTTGAAAGTATTAATATGTTCACTGTAGCAGCTTGAAGGCCTTCAATTGCAAAATGGAGAAAAGAATAATTGGAAAGTGCGGGAATACCTTTGAAAAAAAGGACTAAGAGGGCAAGAGTAACAGGAGGTGCAGAGGTGAGCTTCGTGCTTGGTTGGGTTTGCAGCACAGTGATATCACCGAAGAACTGGATGCATTTTCTCTCTCTGCTTAGGCATCCCCAGGCTACACTTTGTCCTAGGGTTACTACATGCTGCCACGCACAATCAGGACCCTAAGTTTCCTTTTCTACATCCAGGGGGAGTGAAGATTCCTGCTAGTAGCTCTCACAGCAGAGCAAAGGAGAATCTTCTTCTAAACTCTCTCCCATCAGCGCTCTCTTCATTTCTCCTAGGCCTGAACTGAGTCAGCTGTCCACATAGGAACCAGGAAGATGAGCTTTACTGATAGAACCAATCCAATCAGTACCAACTACAGCTGATATAACCCCATCCAAATCACCTGGCTGCCATAGACTGAGAAGTAGGATGTAGCTGGGCAGATGAGCACAACGTATAGCATATTGTTTTTACCTCTTTGGCTGGTGCCAGATTATTTTTCATGCTTTAGAGGATCTTCTGAATATCTAGTGTCACGACAGCTCAAGGGCACCAAACTTGCCTAGTAAGAAGGAGATGCTCAGATCCTTGTAGAGTCCATAAATATTGAGAGAGTAGGGGAAGTTAAATCAAATACCAATGTCAAGTATCAAAAATTTCTTAAGCCTTCTAGTTACTAGATCACTCCAAATAGTAATATACTAATTCATGAGAGTACAGCATACACTAAACTCTAAATTTTCATCTCTGTAAATATATGTATATATAATATAAATATGCATATCTATATATTTCATATTAAATAGGAATAAGAAGAGATCTACGGAAATTTCCATAATCCCTATTCATTAAAATAGGATATGATGAGATCACTTTTATGTATTTTAAAGCCGGTGTAAGAAAACCTATAAAGGTTTCTAATTTAAAATTTTGTTTAAAAAGATATGAAGGTGTGTGGCTATTTTAATTGGATTAAATGTGATTTTCTTCAAAGTCTTTTTTTTCAGGTGGTGTGTACCTATTCATGTGCTTCTTCAGAAAAGGTTTTGCTGCAAATAAGTGTACTCTCTAAGACTGTCTTACATTAACGGAACATATTCAGTGAAACAAAAAGCTAGCATAACGCAAGTGAATTGCCTTGTGAATATTAAAAACTATGTTTTAAACTAATTTTGTTAACCAGTTCCTTATGCAAGGAATTAAGTGATTACAGAATTGCCTTTGGATAAGGCTATAGAGGTTTAAAGATTTAAAAGACCTTTGATCTTTCATATTTCATCTTTTTCTTTAAAATAAAAATTTAAATGTATTAAGTTCTTATGTTTATCAGTATTTTTTGAGTTTTGCTCTGCGCTCTCAAAGCCCACTCTGTCCCACATCAAATGAGCATTCTTTCATTTCTTCTGTTAGTGGGCATTATACCAAGTGCACGAGAGAGAAAGCAATGCCTTATACTTAAGTTCTTTTGGAAAATCTGAGTTCAGAGGAATTAAAACCATAAGCACCTCAATGCTTTATTTTTGCCCATATCTTCATAAGCATTCCTAGAAAGAGCTTAGAAAACGGCATTTAATTTTATTGAGTCAATGCCCAGGGGATTGCTTACTAGATTCTATTTACAGAAGATCAATTCAGTCAGTGCACCAACAGTTATTGAAGGGTTGCATTGTGCGTGGTGTTAGTGTGAGTTAGGGGACTAGGATCTTATATCTGTGTTCTGGGACCTTACAATGAATCCTGATTGGTAAATGTCGAAAAAGGACATTTAGGATACACCTTATATCATTCAGTATTTGTCTAAAAATGACTTGATTTATACATTAAGTTTTTTGCCTAACCTTTTCCTTACATATTTGTCTTATGTCACTTTGTTATGATCAGAAAGAAGTTTTCCTGGGTCCACACAGTGATATGCTCTGTGTAGAATGAACACCAGGAAGATTGTTATACTCCATATCTCAGGGGACAGGTGGAAGGAAGCAGTAATACTTGTTGCACCAGGAATCACATATTTATTGAGCTTCTACTGTGTGCTTAAGCATGGGAATTATAAAGAGAAGCACAGCATTGTCAGCTCTTTTAAGCAAACATGAGCATACATGTATGGAACACAAACCGTTCCCAATATAGAAATGCATGTGGTGTTGAGAAAGACAATACAGTTTTTAGAGATCTCTCCTATTCAAGTCTCTCATCTATTCATAGTTGAAACTAGTACTTCTATACATCATACTTTTATCATAGTATACGAAGCACCGAATTATAATTATCCATTTGCACAGTCTGTCTTCACCAAAGAATTACAAACTTCTGACTGAAGATATCCCATTTTTCTCACCTCAGTCCCCTCAGCACCCAGTGAAATGACTGTCACATTGCAGTTGTTCAATAAATGTTTGTGGAAATGAAATGGAGTAAAAAGTGGCAAAGCCACCAATCTGCGTGACTATTTCAACATCATTACTTTCTGTATTTGGAGACTTTCTCTCAAGCGTCTCTTTCTCATTCTTCCTTTTGCCTTATGATCCCAGCCCAAAACGTTGGTTAGGGAGAAACTGCTTAAATCTGTGACATCACTTGCAGTCTCAGGAAAAGAAAAAAGCAAACAAACAAAACTGATAGTTAACACTCTTTTGCTCTTAAAGCACTTAGTAGCTATGCTAGGCCAGGCCAAAAAACGAGTCCAGGTTGGTGATTTGGGCTCAGCTAAGGTTGCTTGCACTTTGTTGGACCAGCAAACAAGCAGAGCAATGAATAGGAGATTAAAGTATGTAAGCGAGTTGCCCATGAGAGGTATGCCCACAAGTAGAGGTCTGGTAGCTCATGCAAAGTAAAAAATCTACTAGGGGAGAGGAAATGTACCTTGGCTCACTCTTTTATAATGTTTTAGGCAAGTGTAGGGGATGAGGACCCCACCCAGTTCCTCAAGGGTCTGTCTTATTGCTGTCTAGCTGCACGCTGGTCACATTTTTATTTCCTATTATATCATCAAATTTATTAGAGGAATTAGTTAAACAGATTTTTCTGCACCCTGTAACATTAAGAAGGGTCACCAGAACCAATCAGTTGGCATTAAGATGGACCAACAAGAAAAGATGCTCCAGGAGGGGTATCTCAGTTAAACAGTAATTTAACTGCTGATGACCTTAGTGGAATAATTTTCCCCAGGAGCTGTAAAGGCACAGAGTTCACTTCAGAAGACCATGGTGCTTTTTCTTTTACAACTAGCTTGTGGTCACACCAGGGGCTGATGAGTGTGCTAGGCTGTGGGGAGAGGGCTGGCCAGGCCAGACCTGACTTTTCACCCTACTCTTCCAGTGCCCGTCATCTTTGCCTCCATCACATATTGCCAAAAACCTAGTGGCTTCAAACAACAATCCTCTATTTGTTCATGATTCTGGGAGACAGTGATTTTGGCTGGGCTCAGCTGGTCAGTTCTTCCTCTGGTCTCATCTGAGGTCATCTATGAGGTGGCAGTTGTGGGGACCTGGAATTGGCCACCCCAAGATATGTCTCTTTGGCATGAGGATTATTTGAGGCTGATTGCTTTTGATAAACTGGGACAGGGAAGGAGGCTCTGAGAATGGAACTTGCCCTTTGTTAGGACACTTACATTTGTAAGGTAAATCTCTATCTGTAAAAGGTGCCTCCCTCTCTGCACCAGGAAGAAGAAAGGAGATGACCTTCTCTCTAAAAACTCTTAATCAATACCAAAGGCAAGGACTTAAATCTGCATTTTATTGTGCTTCTCTGGTAACCTTCTGTAACTGACTTTCCTCTCCCTCCCAACGTTGGGGTCTCCTTTAAGATTAAGCATCTTTCTTTAGGCTGGGAACCGATTGCGGCTCTCATCTGCGACCCGCCCCGCCCCAGCCCGAGGCAACACACCTGCCACCCCGCGGCGTTCAGTGGGACAGCAGACCTATCTGTCGTTTCCATCGAGTTCTGTGCTGACAGAGCAGCCTCGTGACTATTGTAAAAGGGACATTTCAATCACATGTGAAACACCCTGTTTGGGGGTATATAACCACTATGTGCACCCCCACCTCTTCGGTGCCCTTTCTTCCTTCGGGAAGAAAAGCCCTGGGCCATGGTTCCTCATAAAGCTTTGTTTAATTTTCTCTTGCTTTTCTGTCTCATGTGAATTTAATTCGTTCTCCAGCCAGATGAACCCCCATTTGGGAAGAGGAAATGTCCTCCTCCCCTACAGAGTCATCTGGTGGCTTGACTGGGGCTGGAAGGTCTAAGGATTTGCACAAGCATCTGGCAGATAGCAGGCTGGCAGCCAGGACACGGCAGTTCCTCTCCATTAGCCTCTCCAGTAGGCTAGCAACATTTACCCCCTGGTGACAGCCTTCTAAGAAAATGAGAGAAGAAGCTCCAAGGCCTCTTGAGGCCTCAGCTCAGAAGTCCTATAACATCACTTCCTCCACATTCCACTAGTCAAAGCAAGATTCAGGGCCTGCCTAGATAGAGGGGTTAGAGAAACAGACCCTCCGCTTGAGAGGAACTATAAAGCATTTGTGGTCATTCTTAATCAACTAAACTTCCTTTGCTCAAAAAACACGAAACCCGTAGTGTTTCCAAAATACTTCATAATTAAGGAGCTAATTATTAAACATGTAAATGAAAATGAGCTATCTTCTTAAGTGGCTTCTCTCTCTCTTTTTCTTTTTCATACGGTAGAAACAGTAGCACAATTTTCTTTTCTTGATAAGGGCTTTAAGTGTGAGGTATTTTCTGAAATGTATCGCATACTGTAACATATTTTATTCCTGTGTAGAAGCTGGTGGAATGGAATGAGAATTACCTGAGCCTAAATGAAAACAGAAAACTTAAGGCAATTTCCTCTTTCTAATAGCTGAATAATGCAGCAAGAGTATAACACCAGTCACTTCGGGAACATAAGAAACAATAGAATTTTCATTGTGTTGCTTTCATTCACACCTTTGCCCCATGGGAATTTCTGGAAGGCTGATCAGAAATAAAAATATGCTCTTCAGAGAAAGCACAGTTAAGACTTTTTACCACATACAACACCAGTTTCTTCTTAAAAGCAAAAATTATACCTCAATCTCATTACTCTTTTTAAAATAGAATTTACTTTGGATAAACATTATCACCTCCTCTCTTTTATCTCTGTTTTTGATTAGCCCCTGGAGAGGATGACACATCATAAAAGGCTTTTGCGTTGGGCTACCCTGAGTGGCTCTGAGTATTCCATCATGTCAGCTCACTGTAATGAGAACTCGATATTTTAACCTTATTGCTTGTCCAGTTGTCATTGATGATAATGGGATACTTTTATGGCCTTTTTTGACACACAAAATAATGCATGACACCACTGTGCGCTAACCTCATTTTCTCAGGGCTAGTCCTGCCATGTTGGTCAAGGACATAATGACTCCGAATCATAGTTATGGGAATTACCTTTTTAACTATGCAAGCTTCCAGGTCTAACAGATTCACAGCTAAACTTGAAATTCCTTAGGCCACTGTGAGTTCCTTCATAATGGATCATCTTTCTCTGGTGACCTCTAAAAGTCTCTGGTGGATGATCTCATTTTATTTCCAAACAAGTCTAAAGATCAGTTACAGACATTGTTCCTTTGATAATACATGATTTGGGGGAGGTGGAGAAGAAGAGACCTGTAGAAGTGGTGTGTCTTGACTGCAAAGTGAGCCATCCGGAAGGACAAAAAATTGACAATGTGCCATTTGAAAAGACCAAATTATCAGGGATGACATCAACACACAGTCTCCTGAGACTGGAAACAAACCGGAATGATACCAAAGGGCTGCACATGAGCCAGATTTGATTTGTCAGTGGGTTGCTCTTATTTTGACAACATCTTAGTAAAACTGTCACATCTGTTGAAATTCTGTTTGAAAATTAGCTGTAGCAGAGAACACCAAACAATCTTATTTTCACGTATTGTGTACAGTGGGATTTTCCTATAATGAGTCATCAGCCACCAGAAACAATGAAGTGTCACAACAATTCCAAAGATACCATCTGTTTAAGGGAGATGATCCAATGACAAACATATATCATTTAGCACAGTTATTTTTTAAGTGACCACTGATTAAATCAAAGCACTTCAAATCTTCTGTATACTGTTATTAACAGCACATATTGGAAAAGTGCAATTAAAGTTGTACGCCCCATTGATAACATCTGCTAAGACTATACAGAGGATGTTTATTTAACAGTCCTCTCTCGGGAACAGCTGACATTTGAAAATGTGGAAGATATTTACATCACCTATGTCCTCCTCATCTGGTGTTTATGAAATTTCCCCATTGGAGACAAAACTATTGAAAATTCCGATTTTACTCAGAAATCACAAATAAATAAAAGCGTTTATTTGCAGCTTTTGTTCAGTAGCTACAATATGTGAGATCACCGCAGAAAGAATATATAAGGTCACTAAAACCACTAAAACTTTTATAAAAGCACTTTTCTTCATGGCTCATGATTTTACCTATTTAATAATGCTCAGAGTGATCTTGGGAAATCTACAGGACTGGGGGCAAATCTCTAATAAAAATGGGAAATTATTCAATTGCAAAAAGTAATATCAAAGCAGAAAGGAAAGAATCAAAAAAGCAAAATAACGATGCAAAATCTGGCTGATGAGTATACTTAGTATGAAAAAGACAATGCACATGATGCCATTAAGTTCCAGATATGAGGTATTACAAATTCTCCTTGATGGATTTTTCCTTTAGGAAATCTTAATTATGATGAGATAAAACTAATCAGAACAACTGTCACTTGGTATTTAGGAGTTTGATTACAAGTACCTATTGCCATCGCTGTGAAATATTCCATTTAATCCAACAATGGTTTATCAAACACCACTGTGTGCGTTCACGTACTTTCATCTTCTAGTCTTTTTCTGTCCAAAGAGCAAGAAAGAGATCATGTTTAATTTATGATACGTTGAAACCACTTTATAGTACTTCTTGGGGTGACAGCAACAGCACCTGTATAATAGACTAACTTGTTATTCCAGGTTTTTACCATCTGGATTCAAATTTCAAAGGAGATGTGAAACTATGCCACCAAGCAAGAGATCTTTAAGAATAGCAGACATGCATACAGGTAATGTAATTGATCTACGTGTTCATTTCTTCACATACTTATTCACTCATGCATTTAATCTTTCAGCAAATATTCATGGATAGTCCAGGATCTGGGAAGCCAGGGGGTAAGCACTGGCGATGCAGCATGAGGAGAGAATCTAGGTTACAGAGAGAAAATTCCTTTTTGCCAATCACTGTTAGTGAATTGTGTGACCTGGGGTAAGTTTCATAACAACCCTCTGTATCCTTTTACCAGATCATTCTTTTCTGTTTATTTTGAGGAAGATTAGCCCTGAGCTAACATTGGCTGCCAATCCTCCTCTTTTTGTTGAGGAAGATTGGCATTGAGCTAATATCCGTGCCCAGCTTCCTTTACTTTATATGTGGGATGCCTGCCACAGCATGGCTTGATAAGTGGTGCATAGGTCTGCACCCGGGATCTGAACCTGTGAACCTCAGGCAGCCGAAGCAGAGTGCGCAAACTTAACCACCACACCACTAGGCCAGGCCTACTAGATCATTCTTATAAAGAATTAGTTTGGACAAGAAAACCTTATCAGATGCTTAGAGGTGAAAAAAATGCTATTAATTATTCAAGATGAAATATGTCATATACCTAAGAGCACCTAACCGAAGCTTGATCCTCAGACCTGCCATTATTTTAGGTAAAATGGAATTTATAATCATATTCTTTTGCAACTTACAATAGTGGACTACATTTTATCGGGAAAGCAGTAGGGTTTCAAATATTCACTGCTGTTTGATCTAAACTTCTCTGAAACTTTTTTCATTTGTAAAATGGACATAATAATATGGACCTGAACCGGGTTGTTGTGAAGACTAGAAATAATTTATGTAACGTGTTTGCTGAAAGCTTCGTGTATAATAGGGTCTTGATAAACAACAGCTAACTCCAGCTGCTATTAATGTCAGGTTCGAGCTAGGTGAAGCTAATGAGAGATTCCACCCTCAAGTGAAGTGCAGCAGCGCGTCTTAAGTATTTCAGTAGAAATTGCTAATTGAAAACATAAACACGTGGACAATTGCCTAAAACCTCTGCTATTCAAATTTGCTGTTTAAAGAAAGGTAAAACTTCAACTTAAAACAGCTTAGAGCAGAACAAGTTAGTTGTATTCCAATCAAACTAAACTTTCAAGTCTCTTGTGAAGTTTAAGCAGATGTTCATCATCTCCTCTATCTTTGAACTGTTCACCAAGCTAATGGCAGACAACGTCTGGTACATGTTGGCAAAATCAAAGCATGTGAATGTTTCTCTTCATCACTCAAAAGAATTGTGATGGTCTATGCATTCAACAAGCTATTGTGCATTGCTCTGATATGTCAGCACCATAAATGAGTAAATACTGGGTCTTTTTTCCTTTCGGAAATATGTTCCAACTTTTAAAGATTCAAGTGAATACTCTTACATGAATATAAAAAGAAGGAGGTAGAAATCTCCATTTTTCACGTAAAACAAATTTTGTCTTGACCACTTCTTCTCATTACTTATTTTCTAAACACCTGGCTAGACATTAAAGCTACGGTGATTTAAATTTGGAGAGTGGTTATTCCACGTGCGGGATTTTATTTTAGGTTTGTTTTATTGTTGGGCCAGCTAGTTTAGACCAAAGAGATAATTTATAGTTCTCATTTTAGATTTTTAGATTTCCTCTTAAAATTTATATTTAAGTAATGTGTTTTAAATGGCACCTAGTGACACCCAATAGGATGCCAAAACAACCAATCAGTTAGAAAGATAAAACATTCCAGCAATGAACTGGTTTTCTGTTCTGCATGATGTCAAATAATCCACATTAGTACAGTGATGGTTTCAGTGTCACAGAGACTGGGAATCTAAGCCACTGAAGAAAATCAAATGAAGTGGAAAAAACTTGGGTTCTAATCTATGAAGTACGCCAGTATTTCTAAATGTTTAGAGATGCTCTCTAGGAGTGGCAGACAACCAGAGAGCCAGAGGGACCTCAGTGCCCTGGCTGCTATTTTTGTAACATTCTCCCTGCCTCTTACGCCCACTCTCCAGCTACTCCCTTCTGCCATGCTTCTTCCATCCCCTGCACATTTTGTGTAGAGGACCAAGTCGTAAGTCATAGGATGACTGGTTGCCACCAATCAGAGTGTATTTGAGGAGGAGAGAGGTGACCTGCAATTGCAAAACATACTGCTGCCTACTTAGACACTTGCCTGTGATGAGTTCTGGCCGGGATTCAAGAGAATGATACAGATCAGTGAGTGAAACCCATCTTGGAGGAGCTTGCTCAAGTCGGGAACTAAAGTCTGATTTGCATTTTTTTGAGTGTGTATTTCACCTATGACTATGCACCATATTAAAACTCTTTTTCTCTAATAAAACTAGGGCTACAAAAGCCCTTAATAGGATAAAGCCCATCTTCTATAGCTTGAGGAAATACGAGCAGGGAGGGAATCCTGCTGAAAGTAAAAAAGATGGTGATTTTCTCTTTCTCCATTTTCACTCCCTCCCAGGCAGGATCTGAAGTCTTCAGAGGAACATGCCTGACGGTGTGGGAGATTACTTGCAGTCCTTTCCTGCAGGAGACTAGATAAGATGAGCAAGCTAAAAAAAAAAAAAAAAAAAAAAAAAATCTGTAATTCGCAAGACTTTTTAGAGGCAGAGAGGGAGTCAGAATGGCTGCCTGAGTTCAAACCCCAGTTCTGACACTTACTAGTTGTGTGACCTTAGGCAATTTCGCTAGCTTTTCATGTTTCAGTTTCCTCATTAGTAAAATGAAGATAATAGCCATACCTGGATCCAAGGGTTATTGTCAGGATTAAATGGGTTAATACCTGTAAAACACTTAGAATAGTGCCTGACTCATAGAAAGGGCTCTGGCAGTAGTCCATCTACTCAATCCAGTCTGGCTAGGCCACCTACTCGACCAAGGTGGGTTAGGATAGCCTAAAAGAATCCAGAGATAACTTTGTCCTGCAAGGAATCAAACGTAGCAGCATTTATTTCTAGACATCAGATAGTATAACAGACTCTCTTATCCCTCAATAACACTGAGAACACATAATTCTCACCTGTTGACCTGATGCTAGCAGGACTCAGACATCTTGTCCCTCACAGGCTGCGTAAAAATGGTTTAGATCATGGGACAACTTTGAGTTACCATATTAATAGAAATTTCTAGAATGAAAATACAATCATATGCAAAATGACTTTAAAAATAACTCTCTGTACACAGGTGTTTTTATCCAGACTCTAGATGAGTCACCTTGAAAGGAATAAGGTGGCAGAGGGATTTTCTATAACCATTTTCAAATGAGGACAATTTCTAAAGGAGGCTGTAGCTGCAGAACATGCGTTTAGAAAGGAAGTCAACGAAATGCAGATGAATGGAAGAGGGTGCCTACCCATCTGCTGAAAACAAATATGCCCGGTTGGACACGTATATTTTTGCCCTTTACATCGCTTGAAAAATGTGGCTCTTTTGGCTTTAATTCCGTTCAGTGCAGAGTATGTGCCGAATAAATACCTGTTGCTTGATTAATTGATAGTGTCATCCCAATCTGGGATTGGGGCAGAAGTGGAAACAGCAGAATGTGCTTTTACATACTAATCCTCAAATATTCAACAATTCTGTTTTGGAGAAAATCCTTCCTGACTTGCAGCCTAGAGAAACAAGCACTCATCATTTCTATTTAAGATTTCTCCAGTAAAACAGTCTGAAGTTGACTAGTTTTAACTTTAACATGACTAACATCACAATTTTGACAGCAACAAGGAGAAAAAATAATCATATTTGGATCTAGAAAACCAGGGGTCTTGACCTTAATCTTTTCAATAAGGTAATCCATTGGGATGAAAGATGATAATTATATATCCCCAGCTTGCTTGGAGAAATGTCACAAGGGTCTGATGAGCATGTGCTGCATGTCTGGAGGAAGCTAAGATGGTCACCACCAAAGAAGAGAAAGGGAGAAGGGTGGTTACTGTAGCAGTTCAAGGATGCTGACCAGTGGGGGATGTGGACAATAATAGGAGTCCTAGAGGAAAATAAGAAACACAGGGCTGTACGTTTGCTTTGTCAGGATGGTTTTCATCTCTGTCAACCATTCAGGATAAGATGGGGTGGGTAGCAGTTGTAAGCTGTAGTTAGTTGAAGAAGAAATGAGACAGCTAAAAAGCTGAAAAATTCGCTGGAGTAGATAGAGGAAGGAAAGAAAGAATTATAAAGAAGAAATAGGAGAAGAAAGAAAATGTATTAATCAGTGCTGATTTCTCTATCAAGATGAAGGTGAAGAAAAAAGAAGACAGAAGGTAATAAGAGATATCTGTTAAATTTGTTTTTTAATGAGAATATCATTTTTTTTTAAAGATTGGCACCTGAGCTAACAACTGTTGCCAATCTTCTTCTTTTTCTTTTTTTTCTTTTCTGATTTTTCTCCTCAAATCCCCCCAGTACGTAGTGTATATTTTAGTTGTGGGTCCTTCTAGTTGTGGCACGTGGGATGCCGTCTCAGTGTGGCCAGATGAGTGGTGCCATGTCCGCACCCAGGATCCGAACCAGTGAAGCCCTGGGCTGCTGCACCAGAGCACGTGAACTTAACCACTCAGCCACGGGGCCAGTCCCTAAATTCTTTTAAGGTAAGGTTTGTTGTAAAATGTTGCTTCACAAGAGTACAACAGTTGCCCAGACAGAAATAATACTGTGATCATTCTGATTGTTAACTAAAATGGAATGAATCTGAAGAACCTGAAACTGGAAGAACAACCTCCCCTCCATTTCCACATCCCCCTCAACAACCCCATACTTGTATAGGAGATGCTCATATAGCTATCTTCTGCTTGCAAACGAGCAGTGACGTGTTGCCTAGAAATGCGATTTTGTGTTAAGGGACAGAAAAGTAGTAATTCCAAACCTCTACCAGGTGTTTCGATTGTCATCAATGAGCATATGACTCTGTTTTTTCATGTAGGTGGACTCTTGGGCAGGCTTAGTGGCAGAAGGTAAATCTTGTTGTTTTTTAATGAGTGTGTGCGATCGATACCAATCTGCATAATAATGAATATTAAACCCTGTTGTCTTTGAAAATGGTGATTTGTGTAGATTATACTGCATTTGGGGAAAAGTTTACTTCCTTAATGTAGAGCCAGATTATATTATTGCTGAAAATTAACATTTGTGTTTGGCAGGTAGGAAGGAGTGTGTATGTGCGTGTGTGTTTCATTCAAGAGTTACCAACCAAATAACCAACTTGCCTCTGTATCTCACACTGGCAGGAAGATATCAAAGGTGTTGTGGTGGAGATAATAGAGAGATAATAAAGACTAGAAATAGAGAGGAGGGCCCAGGAATGAAGTGAGGTGCGACCTGCCGCCATTTTTTCCGTGGTCAATGGCATACCAGTGGCCCACCATTCTATAAAGGAGGACAATAGCACAAGACTTTCAGGCAGACATCTGCAAAAAGTAGGCAGAGGTCACTGGTGAAGAGAAGGAGTAAACAATGTGGGGTAATTGCCATGCGGACAACTCAAGAGCATAAGTGTGACAAACATCCTTGTTCCCAGCTACACTAGAAGATGGTGATGTTGAAGCTGATGACCTTTGGTTTTAGTTATATTTGGAGTTAGAAAATCTGGGGTAAGTGAGGAGTTTTTGGAAGCTTCATATCAATCTAGCTCTTGGGTTTATTTTAGAGACCGTACTAGAGGGCAAAGACGAGAATAGTGAAGGAGCTCTGTCAAATGTCAAATGAGTGTCCCCTGGGGGCTTCCTATTCAGGCCTGTGACAGGTATACAACTGCTGCATAGGACAACTGAAGACATGCTTCATCCATGTGCTTCATAAGTTAAACTCTATGTCAGAAAAGGTGTTTCAGTTGTGGAAATACCACCACCTGTAAAAAGAGAGTGTGCAAAATTTTGGAACAGATAAAAGCACTGTATATGTAGAAGAATATTTAAGGGAAAAAGTTTATTATGTGCATGTGTATGTGTGTGTATGTATAGTAAAAGTATATGTGCTGAAAGAAGCCAGGCACAAAAGGCCACATTTTGTCATTCTATTTATATGAACTATCCAGAATAGGTAAATCCTTAAGAGACAGAAAGCAGAATGGTGGTTGCCAGGGGCTGGGGGCAAAGGAGGGCTAGGGAGTGACTGCTTAATGGGTAAGGAGTTTCCTTTCGGATGATTAAAAATGTTCTGGAACTAGATAATGGCGATGCTTGCACAACATTGTGAATGCACTAAATGCCGTTGAACTGTACATGTTAAAATTGTTCAAACGATAAATTTTATGTTATATATATTTTATCAAAATTTTAAAAAGCATATGCTCTATCAATCCATTTTTTTTCATGGAAAAATGACTGAAAAGAAATTGACAATAATAATCAGAATGAGGCTCCACCTAGTTCTGGGGAGGGAGTGACACTTAAGATCTGAGCTTTTGGAAGATTTTTTCCAGTCATTTCCTTCTTAGTAATTCATATGGTCTGGCTAAGTGATATTTATGGTTCCTTCCACCTCGACAATTTTATGAGTTTGTGATTTGACATATCAGTGCAAACATTCTAGCAACAGACCCTAGGAAAAGGGAGTCAAAAAACAAAGGCAGTCTGAAGGGAAAGAAAGAAATAACATCTATCAAGATAAATTTGAATGTTGCATGGCAATTCAAAGTAAAACTATAGAAAAAAATTGATAGTAAAATTTCAAATGTAGGGAAAGAAAAAAGAAAATTTCTAAGAAGAATAAATTGTGGAGAAACAAACATGGGACAGAACTGTTCTAATAAAAGAAGAAATAGAGGACTTATTTAAGGGGAGGCAGATCTGTTCAAGAAAGAAAAGTAAGGCAAAAGAATCAGGACATAATGAAGAAAAGCAAGACAAATAGAGAACATGTATTCCACTAGAGATGGATTAAAAGCCCCAGAGCTGAGGGGGGAAGAAGGAAGCCACTATCCAGGAGATAAAGATGATAATATGAAGTGTCAAAAGGGGAAAGAGACCAGAAGATTCAAAGGAAGAGTTTAAAAGCTAAATAAACTCTTAAAGCGACAACACTCAATAGAAGTAGAAACATAATCACAATGGCAGGTGGGTTTTACGGAGACGATGGAAGAAAAGAAAGGTGAAGACACTGGAGCAAAAGTTGTGGAAATCTAAGACCATGAGGAAGACTTGGTTCAGAAAGAGTCAGGGCAACAAAATGAATAGAAACACAAACAGAATGAAGGATTGACGCCCTCAAAGGGTGGGCACGATGAGAAGGATAAAGAGAAGTAGTCGGCTTTAGGAAAAAAAACAGAAAGTTTGAGAATTCTGTAGAAAGAAAAAAGCTGAACGGTGGAGATGTTAAATGGAACAGTTTCAAGGTCAATAAAACCTATATCCACTTTTGTGCATAGATGTGAGCTAATGCTAGAGGTCAAAATCAAAAGACAAATGGTACAGGAAAGATATTCCTAATATCAAAACAAATTATAGCATATAATCCTTCTTGGAAACTGTGTCAAGTATTAATGTTCTCACTTTGCATGTAAGGAAATTACAACTCAAGAGTTTCTGTACCGTTTTCACAATTCCAGGGTCATAAATGGCAAACAGAATTTTAATTTAGTTCTAGTTAAGAATAACATTCATCTAGTTCATCCCTATATACTAGATTTCCTAAAGATTCATTTATGAGCTTTTTGCTTTATTTTGATTATCGTCTTGGAAATGAGCATAAAAACTCATTTTTAATTTAATTTTAATTTTATTACCTGATTCCAGTAAGTTCTATTTTCCGGACCTGCTTCACTGCCAAACTTTTCTAACTTCCTTCTCTGATGTGTTTCAGCCAGTGACACCGCTACTGTGTGAGTATCTCATGTGTTCTTGGAAGCTTGAATTATGAACACAGAGTGCACTACCGTATAGAAAATTGTAGGTGAGAGAATGAAATGGACATTTCTTTATTACTGCATATTCTCAGGTCCTACACTCTGTTGGCTGTTCTAAGAACTGAGCCATCGACTGGCATGTTATTTGCATAGAAGAATGTATTTCTGAGCTCTAAGGCAGTTGACTGAGAAGCAATTATCTAAAACACAACTATTTATTTTAGGTTGAAGATTACCTATGAAATACATCCATCATTTTATCCCTTGTTTCTAATTAGCTCTAGTGACCTTTGTGGTTATTGATTTCTCTTCTGAATGTGATCTTATAAGAAAAATTCAAGGTTTTGTTTATGTCTATTTTTGCTGTTCTATCCAAGAGATTATTAACTAATAGTAATCACCTGACTTCCTTCATTTTGTCTTCACTATAAGCCTCCGAAATAATATTATTATCTTTACTCTACAAATGAAGAAACTGAGGCTCAGAGAGATTGGGTAATTTATCCAGGGTCACCCTGCTACTAAGAGAGAGAAATTAAAATTGAACCCCTATCTGACTCCAAAGCCATTACTGAATATCTTCAAAATAGAAACTGAAAAATAAATAAAATGTATAAGGCTGGATATTTTTCACTTACTTATATATTCATTTACTCATTCATTCAAGAAAGATAGATTTATTGGGGAAAAAAGTAGAAAAATGACCTTGTGCTAGCATTAGGAAGATGGTGGGAAATTGAGTTAGGACACAGTCCTGGCCTTAGAAGTCTTCAAACACTAAAAGGAATAACAGACTTAAAATCAAATAATAATAAGTAAGCTTGGTAGGCTCATAATAATTATGCTGGGGAAGGTGGAAGAAGGCATCAAGTAGGAAGTAATACTTCATGTTTTGTTGAAGATGAAAAGAATTTATCAGGAAAATAAATGGCTGGTAGGAGTGAGAGGCATGAAATAGTATATCTACTCTTATTGCCTAAATAATTTTCCTGAAATACACAATCTTATTCTAAATTTTGCTTGAATTTACCTTGTATGTAAAACAACATAAAATCTTATTTGTGCAATTTTCTGCTACTGATTTAAAGGATAATATGGCCTTGCCTAAACTCGCCCTTTGCCCCCTTAGACCACCAAGCTGGGCAAGTTCTACAGAGGGGGACCCTGTCTGCCAGGGCAGAAGAGAATGATGTATAACTCTCCCCAGTAACCTCGGAGGGCAAAAATTAGTTTTTAGAACTTAAAGTTTCTCCTCTGTGAATGTCCAGTACCTATGAGCTTTGACAATAAAAAATTGCCCTGGCTTCAGAATACTTTCCAGATGCACAACCAACTCTGTCAAGTGCAAGAGAAGGTCAGAGATGGACCCACGAAAAAGCCAGAATTATGAAAATATGGATGACTGTAGATGAATCAAAGTGAACAGAGAGTGACCCTCTGCTATTATCACTTAATCACTCAGTTAGGTAAAATACCAGAAGACAAGGGATCAGACTAAGCAACTGTGACCAGTAAGGACAAGTGGAGTCAGCATAAATTTATCATAATTAATAGCATCATCATTAGTAACTTTGAGGTCTACTTATCTAAACGTACTGGGTAAAGTTACCTGCACAATAATCAAAAAGGCTTAGTTTATAGCTCTAGATACCACATGGCTGAAGAAAATAGCATATTCCTTTAGCTTTTATATTTGTATATTTATTAAGTATAATAGAGTAATAACCTGTCAGCTAAAACTTACATATAAATTTCACTGTTAATACAGGAGATCCTTGGCATTTAGGGATCTAACATTCCTGGTATTTCCTGTTTATTGCTGTTCCTCAATTTTCATGAAATTTAGACATTTACATATTAATTGATTAAATAATTTAACATTTTATGGTGTTAAAATATACATAACACGAAATTAATCATTTAGACCATTTTTAAGTGTACAATTTGGTGGCATTAAGTACATTCACGATGTTATGCCACCATCGCCACTATTCACTTCCAGAAATTTTTCATCATCCCAAACAGAAAGTTTGTACCCATTAAACAGTAGCTCCCCCTTTGTACCTCTTCCCAGCACTTGGTAACCTCTATTAGACTTTCTTAGATACTTTTATTTTGCAGAACCCAATTCAAATTCACCAAGCTGCATGGCTGGTGTGGCATGTCACTTAAGTAATGACTGGGTCCGGTTAATGTTGATCATGTCCACTTCAACTCAGTTTATTGACCTGTTCTCATGTATGATATACATTCACTGTGAATTTGGGGATCCTGGAAAAGTTCCGATTTTGTGCCAGTTGGATATTAGGGGTCTATTAATTTGGTTATTTCTTTTTAGGCTTTCAACCATAATTAAACACACATACGCACATATAAACATGTGCGCACACCAACACAAATATCTCCCGATTTTTGAAGGGAAAATGTCATTGCTGGTGCCAGGCAAAGCAGAACATGAGTTGATAACTGCAAATTGCCTCATTTCTGAATTGCAGGTTATAGGCACTAAGAAAGTGTCTCAGAATGTTAGTGAAACCTCTCATTGATTAAGAAAACAAACCTTTTTTAAAATGAAATAAATTCAAGATTAATTCAAAGCCAGAGAGAGGAGCTTGCCTATGAAACAAAACAAAACAAAACAAACAGGACGGTGCAGAGGGCTCCGAAAGTTGGGATGAAAGATAAATATCCAATCGATAACAAATGTCTGTTTAAAATGAAGGGGGGAAACCTGTCATCTCCACAGATAAGTTTTATATCTCAACTCACTGTTTTGGAAATAGCAGAACATATGGGGATTTAAAAAAAAAATTGGAATGAAGGGGGATTAATGGAAAAACAATTTTATCTGTCAAAGATCACTATGAAGCAAACAAAAAAACAAGCAAACCAAAGCGACTATAAAGGGCATATTCATCAATAATCCTGGCTGTGTTTTAAAGGTGCATGGATGCCTCAAAGACATCTCCATCATCACATAAATACAATTTTATTGTTTATCTGAGTTGAAGATGACATTTAATGCCTCTCACACTCCCTCTTAAAGCATCGTGTTTACTTATCTAGCAGTGTTGTTTAGATGTTTGTGTTTAGAAAAGAACACCTCTGCATCTTTGCTAAACCTTAAATAAATTATGCATTAAATCATATTTTTGCTATGAAACATACTTTGCCCCAGGGACAACGATTTAAATCCACACCCAACATTGGTTATATATATTAATAATTTAAGAAAAAATTGCTTGGACACGACTATCTACAGTTCATGAATTTATAGTGAAACATGATTAAATGAATCCACAGCTGGGAATCAAGCTATTGAACAAGCATACATTCGCTAACCGGATCTTCTAAAAGAAAGCATTCATTAAGCGAATCAATCAAATCCATCCATCCTGGCGTGTCTGGTTGTCATTCTGGCATAAAACAAAATTTATATTACATGAATATGTATTTGAATCACAGAAAATATGATAGGAAGAATAGAGTCATTTAACAGGGGCTCTTTCAATACACGGTTGACAGTTAAATTTTTATTTTGGTAACGAGTTGAAGTGTCTGTTGATATCATGCCAAGACAAAGTCAATTCTGGACGAGTTAAAATTATGTAACTGATGACTGATTTTATTGTTCTTAATTTAAATTTGCTTGAAATATATTCTCATTATCAGAAAGGTATCCTAGAAGTTACAACACAGGATATAATAATACCGCCAAATAATGAGGGTGGTAAACTTAAGCACGCTACTTAAATTGAAACATAATAAGGGAAATTGAAAAGTGAGAAGTAGCCACAGGAGCGTCTGCCCTTCTAGCACCCAGCTTTACGTGCTCAGACTACACTTTCTGCCCCAAGAAACAGATTCCTTTAGGATCAGGTTCATTCTCAAATGAATTTTAGGAAAATTTCCACAATCTACAAAAATAACAGAGTCAAGTACCACAATGGAAGCTTCCTATCATGGTGGTAAAAGTGTTAAAGGGAAAACCCCACATTTTCATAGAAGGACTCAATCTTGATGTTAAGCAGTGTTAATTCACATATATGTGTCTGACTTTATTCACTAATAAGTGTATTTCCTCTTATATAGACTTCTACTTATCACAGCAACTTTTGAAAACTAGGCATCATTCAAGTTCATTGCCTCAACTTTTATTTTTAGGTCAAAGTGCTGGTTGTTCATGTTGATAAATTTAAAAATTGCATTTAGATACCCATCAATTGCTTTCCATACTAAAATTTCCATTCTTCTTTTGTGTTTCTATGAGACTATTTCAAAAGTCAATGAAATATCACCATTAATCCTTTTTCTACAGATGGTTTGTTCTACTTTATCACCTTTTTTTCATGAATTTATGTGAGTGCTCTAATTTAGGGCCCAATTCTTTCTTTCATTCTTTAATTTGGAAAAATGTATCACTGTCTTGTCTTTAAATATCTTTTGAAATCTACGTGTTGCAGAATCCCACGTCAAGCAGTCAGCCGGGCATCCCGGAGGCAGCTCTGCCCTACAGCATGTTCCCCATAGCCTGCTCATGGCCTGCTCATCTAGGAACAACTAGCCCTCTTTTTCTCAATCAAAGCATGTCGCTTGAAGACCAAAAATGATAAAAATCATAAAGAGCTGCAAGTTTTTATGCATGAATCAATCCGAACTTGGTTATTATCAAGTCTTGAAAAGCTGAATTTGGGAGGTCAGAGAAACTTGCTCATACAGAGTCCCAGTCAAGGTCAGAAATTTCTACAAAGTGCTAACACAAGACAGGTATCTTCCATTTCTAGCTATATTTCTTTTCTTTTTTTCTTTTTTTAAGATTTTGTTTTTCCTTTTTCTCCCCACAGCCCCCCATTACATAGTTGTATATTCTTAGTTATGGGTCATTCTAGTTGTGGCATGTGGCATGCCGCCTCAGCATGGCTTGATGAGTGGTGCCATCCCTGGGTTGCCCAAGCGGAGCACATGAACTTAACCACTCCGCCACAAGGCTGGCCCCTCTAGCAATATTTCTTAAATGTTAAAATCAAATGTCTTAAAATCTCCCCATGACAAGACACCTAGAAGTGCTGGATGAGATTCTAAAAACATTCTTTTAAATGTTTAATAAGCTTGAGCAAAACTAAGCAGAATCCCAGGGACCAAAATCCAAAATAAAGCTGAAGAGCAGCAGATGCCCTAGCTGCCTGCTGGAGGGGGTGGGCCTGGCCATTGACAGTGTAGTATTCAAGGACTTTGGGTTATAATGGCCTTTTGACAAGAGGCCTGGGCTTGTGCAAGGTGGAATAAAAACCCACACTGACAATCTCAAAAACTGGAAGACTGAGGTATTAATCATTTTGCTTAGTGATGTAAACTCTGTGTGCCTTTACACCAAAGATACGCTGGCAATTGTTAAATTTTCACAAATTTTGTAAACTTGTTAAATAGATCCATTATTTAAAGTTATATAAATTTGCAATTAAAAAAGTTACATTTTTTAAAAAGGTAGCAAATTATTAAAACATTTGTTCCTAATTATTTATTACAGTTTACTATTACCTATGAATTTGTTATTTGTAATAAATAATGCAGGTTATTTATGTCCGTTGTATCTCAATGGCAGAAATGCTACATAATGATAGTGTTCTTCTGCACATTTCTTCCAACCACCATGTTCAGTAATGTCACATTGGTACCTTGAAACTGGCCATGATAAGAATATTATAGTATGGAAATTGGCAAATGCTATAGGGTTTTATTTATTGCTTTATCAGTTGTCTAGACTTAAGAAAGTGATGCAAATTTTGTTAACAATGGGGATCCAACTTAAAAATATGGCATGTGTGTAGATGGTACATTGTGAGTAGCACAAAAAATTGAATGTTTGAAATCTATTTTATCTGATTCAGTGGTCACTCATATAACTGATGAACAAATGCAATTCCAACATACATGCACCTTTGTTGTTACTCAATAACAAAAACAAAAATATCAACCAACGTTCATGTTGGAACTACATTCGTCAGTTGCAACCACAGGCAGGCAACAGCTATAAGAGTTCAGCAAAATCAATGAAAGTGAAAGACTAAATATGCAAATGGACAATGGCCAGAGCATATATGACAATAGGACTCTGACCCACAACTTCTGCAGCAGTTGACCCAGAACATTGAGGACTTGGTCAATGTCTTCCAGCTTCCCTATTTTTCATCCTCCCTTCTGACTGAGGTTAAATCAGAGAAAGCCAAATACACCCCCAACATAATCACATAAGATGACCACTTCTAGTTAGCCTGGCTCCAGCTTCCCCTTGCCAACAAGCTCCAATCAGAGAAGACCCGAAGCTTTCCTTTTTTCCCCCCACTATAAAGTTTTCCCACTCCCCTAAATTGAATGCCTTTGAGTCTCTGCTAAATGCAAGTGATACCTGACTCCCTTGCTATACAAGCTCTGAATATAGAGCCTCTGTTTGTCCTCATTTGAGGGTCTTTGCTTATTGTTGCATTCTGTGAAAATCAACTGGCTATATGGAACTTAAAACTGTGGATTTTATATTTTATTATTTGTAATAGGTGTATCATCCGTTCTTATTAGTAAAATTTATAGTAAACCTATGTTTGTATAAATATGAATATTTTTCTCAAAGAGCTGGTTGTTAGCCATTTACCAGCACATCACTGGGCTTACACTCTACACAATATGGGTTAGAAAAAAAACAAATTGACCCACTGGCACAGAGGAGACAATATAGGCTCTGAGTATAAGAAGAAAAATACATGAGACGCCTCAGAAAATTTTAACTTTGGGTCTGCTCTCACTTGAGTTTGGGATGCAAATTTATACCACTTATGTGGTCCAAGGATCCACCATACCCACCTCCCCTGCTGAGGGTCCTCATCAATGATGCCCCTGTGGAGTCTAGTGGAAACCAACACAAATCCTTCGTGGAGGGACACACTCGAATTCCAATTCATCTGCTATTTCACAGAAAAGTTCTGCTGAAGATGAGCTCACAACCAAAATTGCAAACAATTCCCCATGACCATGATTAAACAAATAGTATAAACAGCAGGATTCATCACTGTAAGAACTGCAAATTACAAATAATAGATCCCTTGAGATACAAGAACACGGAAAACATCATATTGACTGAAACTCCTTACAGATAGAGTACAAATAGGATTAGGAATTTTTTTAAATGCCTGCTGGCTATAAAACAAGCGAAATAAAACATAGGTATCTCATATTTAAATTAGGTCTTTCTTCAAATTACCAAGGTGCTAGAAGAAATTGGAATTTGTTTTAGCTTACAGAGACTTGCTGCAACTGTGGAAGTCCCTTACACAAAGGCATTTCATCCAGTAAACTACCTGCCTGGCTGTATTAGGAGAACCATGTAGGGCTAGCAGGTACTGCATGGAGCCCCACAGAGGGGGATGCTTTGTGATGGGAGAGCTCAGTTGTGAGATTTGTGACTGAGGCTGTTACTTCAGGAAAAATAACAACACACCATTCATAAAATACATTCAAATCAAACCACAGACCTGTGGCAAAAACAGCATTTATTAATGCACAAGAGATTAGAGCCTTTCCTCCTTCCACACCTGTCCTTAGCTCTTCCCTCTAACTCATCCTCAGGTAAGATTTAGTGCCTGCCCATTTCATGGAGCTTTTTTTAGTGCAGGAGAATAGAACAGTAGTGAGAAACAGGACTGGAGAGACAAGGGGAGGGAAGAAATTTTGAAAAAGAGTTAGGAGCTTGGGTTTGAGGGCAAGTAGGCATCTTTCGGTTCAGTTTCTGGAAACCAACTCTGAGGCAGAGTTTGAGTGCAGGAGGTTTATTCGGGAGTAAGAGAGTGGGTAAACAGGATTGGGCAGAGGACAGAATTGAACTGCAACGGAGTTAAAAAGGAGACCTCAGCCAGTCCGATGAGGAATTCTAAGGAACTACAGGAGGCATCCAGCTTAGTTTCACATTTAGACAAGGTCTCTCTTATACAATAAGATGTTAAATTTTGCATCCCAGCCCAGACTTAGGAATTCTCTTTAATGTTCAAAGACCTTCCCTACATATGGCTGATCAGCCCAGCTGGCATTGTGTAAGAGATTTCTGTACACTTCTACCTCTAAAGACAGACTCTACTAATACAAGAGTCAGAACTGATATTATCATCATTTTGCACCATCTAAAGTTCTGTATAATTTTCAAGACCAACTTAAATATACTTTTTAATGTCCTGGGGATTAGCCAAGCTAAGGACTTACTGCCTCTTCTCTAGGATAGGGCCCTGGAGACCTGAGACAATGTCCTACAAAAGAGTTTATATTTAAGTGTCTATTTTGATGAATATATTGTTTCCTGGATGGTCTTATTAGTGCTGGGATGATTGGCATATCATCTCTCTCTAAGGACAGGCAAAGCAGCTGCACAAAAATGTGCCTTGGTTCGTTCATGTGGAAGAAGCTGATATTTTGACTGCTTCAGAAATCACTCAACTATTCCATGTTTTATACAAGCCTTTGAAAATAAAAACAAAATGTGCTACTGACTAGAGTGTCAAAATATATCTTGGGAGCAGGGTGTACTGGACTGCCACTGTCGACAATTCAAACCACTGGCTTGTACCCTAATCACAGGCCATAATTCACATCACTGATGAATTTATGCAGTGGGCCACTAGATCTGAAAAAACCAAGTTTTGGAGTTATAAGTAATGTTAGAGATCACCTAACATAATCAGTCACTTGTACCATTCTCCTCCCCGCCCCCCTTTGCAAATAAGAAAAAGATCTATTGTGTCCACCAGAGAGTGTTCCAATACACTGCTCAGTTTCTATCTGCTCATTAGAAAATTTTAAAATCGTGACTTCTATTTCATGTTGCTGTTTGAGGGTTGTATTATTGGATATAACAGAAGTTTTCTATGGCCTATTTTAGACATTCAGTGGGTTCACTGCATCAAGGATGAAGATGTTTGTGGTGGAGCACATCTTTTAGGGCCTGTTGCTAGTGTCTAAGGAATGAGAGCATTTTATGAGAAGATAAGAAATAAAATTGCTAATTTAATGCAAGACCAATTATGTGCCAAAAATCTTGATTTTTACTTTTGATTTTGGAGAATCTCTAACACTCAGAGAATAGGGAGAACTTCCATGTACCTATCGTTCACCTTCAACAATTATTAATAAAGCCAGTCTTGCTCCCCCATTCTCTACCTCTCCTACCATGGTCTATTATTTTAAATCAAATCCCAGACATCTTTTTATTTCATCCATAAATATTTTAGTATGTGTGGATAAGAGATAAAGACTCAAAGAAAACATAACCACAATATAATTATTACACATAGAAATTAAAACAAATCCTCAATATTCTCAGTGTTCAGCCTTTAATTGTCTTATGTTACTTTGACAGTTTATTTGTTTAAATCAGGATACAAACAAGGTTCACACATCCATTTGGCTCATATGTCTATTAGATCTCTAAATCTCCCACAGTTCCTTCTCTCAGCCCTTTTTTGTGCTATTTATTTCTTGTATCTGATATTTAGATCTAGAGCATCATTCAACTCAGATGTGATTCATTATGCCTGATACCTATTTATCCACCCAAACATCATCCATCCACACTAGATCTAGTGTCTTCTCTAAAAGTCTACAGAGGAGGGTTGCTCTGTTACAAAATTTGAAAATTCTAGAGAAGGTGGAGGAAAACACATTAATATTACCAATTTCCATACTTTTTAAAGTAATGCTTTCTATTAAATTAAAACAGATGTATGTAAAAAAGAATGAAGTCAAAAAACGGCTAACTATGAAGGAGAATTTTAAAGTTCAATGGGGACATAAGAAAAGTGCATAAATAATAATGCAAGGTAAAAAATAATAAGTATCGAAAGAGACGTTGACATAAAATGGTTTAAGAGCTCAGAGCAAGGATAAAAGATTTCTTTTGTTTCCACTATTTTGCATGTTATACATATATTCTTAATCTACACAAGAAAATAAAATTAAATTTAGCAAGTCCAATAACGATAGCTGTGCCACTTAACTATATGAGCTCTGGGAAGGTACTTAGTGCCTCTGTGCTTCAGTTTCATTCTCTGAAAAATAGAGAAAATGTTTACATTTACCTTCCACTTGTGAGCATGAAATGAGATAATATATGTGATACATTTGGCAGTGTGCATCGCTCATTAATATTCACTTAAAAGACTGTGTCATGCCCTTAAAATTTTGGTGCTCACCTGTTTTTTATGGTTCACCTGCCATTTCAGCTGATGTGAACTGAGATAAAGAACTGAAAAAACATAACTCTGAGACTTTCTCTGAATAAATAAGGCATTTTCTTTTCCTATGTAAATATAAAATGATTAAGACACAATGCAGGCTGTCAAAATTCTAGTTTTACATTTAACACTTTATATTTTTTTCCTTGTCCTTAATATATATTGGGCAAACCATTGCTTTTCTGAAAACATTAAAGAAGGATTTCTCTTTTGACAATCTCAATTATTCAGGGATGCCCAATGCACAGAGGATCGAATGTTTCCAGACAGGTTCAATTGCTCCTTCATTTGGAATTGCAAGCCAGTCAGGACTCAACAGCAAGATTCTTTTGCATAAGGACTGATGTTTCTTCCTTTCCTGCAAAAAAATCCTGTTCCAATTTTTTTAATATTTGAGTTGAATGCTTCTAATTTAGAATTTGCCACCTTCATAACCTCCCAAGTTCTTAGAACATCGGGAAGGATTTTCTTTGTCATTCAGTTTTCTGATGTCTTTTTAAATCTCTCTTTTTTTATTTGTCTGAAAAATCTTATCATTGGAACTTCATATTCTGGACACCATTTTTCAGCAACACCATTTTATATACTTAATTTCATTTTTTGAACCAATTAATTATTAGAATAACATGGTAGAGTCTCTAAAGCCTTAAGAATATACGAACATGAAATCTATGAGATAGCCAGCTGTGGCATTTCAACCTTAATTCTACAAATTGAGAAAGAATCATTGGGGGCCAGTCCTGTAACCGAGCAGTTGGGTTCGCACGATTCACTTTGACGGCCCAGGGTTTTGCCAGTTCGGACCCTGGGTGCAGACATGGCACAGCTCATCAGACCACGCTGAGGCGGAATCCCACATAGCACAACAAGAGGGACTCACAACTAGAATATACAACTATGTACTGGGGGGCTTTGGGGAGAAGAAGGAAAAAAAAAGAAAGAATCATTGGAGTTTAAATTGAAGTGAAAAGAAACTGGTTGAATTTAAGTAATATCTTTGGCTTTAATACTTAAATACATTATTTATGGACTAGAATTAAATAACACTTAAAATGGATTCAGTTATGAATTCAGCATCAATTGGGCTTGCTTCTGTTTCAGAGTTGTGTTTGATTATTATCATGAAAAAGTGGTTATACTCATAGTAATTTTTAAGTAGATGTTTGAGATAACATATCAACATTTAGAATAAACTTGCATCCAAGGAAATCATCTTTAGAGATTGGATCCCACAGTTAAGATCATTAGAAATTGTGTGTGTGTGTGTGTCAAACTACTTGAGGGTATTATAATATCATTTTTGAGGAAGGCAATTCTATATGTGTAAAAGTTTTTAAAAATTAAAACATGATTCATTGGAAAGAAGTTAAGTATTGAATTCTGTATGCATTTCTATCAGTCGCTCTTTTTCAGAAGACGCACTAAAAGGTAATAATATTATATATAAAATGACTGCTCAGTTCTGACACTATTACGTAGGTGGAGACTTCTCTGGATGTATTTTTTAAGGCTATAATTTCTGACTGTAGATAAATATAAAGTTAATTCAGAGGTGTCCTAGTTAGATTCCAAAAGACATTCCTCCATGTGTCTAATGATATGACTGATTTGATAACGGACAAAAGTCCTTTGCCACTATACAGCTGACAATACTTGCTTAAAGGTTGTTCTTGAATAAAATGAAGACTTGGCCATCCCTCAAAATTTCCATTTCAACCCAGGCTACTATCTTGAATCTAGGATATTTAAAAAATAAATATATATGGAGTAGTACAGCAGTTTGACATCTAGGTTTTAGCAAAGTCACTGTCCCATGTAATTTATAACAGGAAAGGAATCACTGGGACAGAAAACATATGCAATAGCACAATGTGGAGCTGTCACATCAATTCAGTGTCAGTCTCTGGCTAACCAAGGCAAACACTGTATTTTCCCCCTACTTCTCCTTATGCTTTTGCTACCACCTTCTCATCCATTCTTTCTATTGATTACTGGGCCTGACAAGTAGACTGGTTTTCAATAGAATTAGGAGGCATCTTGCCCACTTGATAACCACAACTTATCTGGTGGGTTTCTAATCTTATGGTGTTGCAAGAAGTAGTAGGCCATAACTGACTTCTAAGTCGTGTATACTGCATTTTAAGCATTGTCTCGTGAATGTAACTATGGTGCTATTCAATCATCGGAGGTGATTTACACAGCTGAAAAACCACCCATGGTTTCTTTCGAATGAGATTTCTGGGTAGGGCTCTCATTTTTTTCTTATGAGTTTCCCTATTGAGTTTTATTTTAATGCCTTGGGATAAGTAAATAAGCCATTTCATTTTTATTACCGATTCCATGAAACGCTTCTCAAGTAACTCGATTAATGTTCAAAACCAATATTTGAGTAGGCGCATAATAGAATTAAAATTTCATAAAACTGCTATAATCATAGTAGCTTAGTAATAAGCAACCTTATTTATCACACAAATGATTTCTCTGGATTTCTAATATGTACTGTATTTAGCTAAATTAATAATTAAAAAAATATATATGCACATATGTGTATACGCACACAAAAGCACACACACACATTCCCTCTTCCTCCAAGGAAGCTTGTTCTTTAAAAGCTACACTTGACAACCAGTATCTTCCCCTAACAAAAAATCCCATATTTTCTAGCAGTTTGGCCTACGGATGACTTAATAGGGTAAAGACAGAGATGGCTAAATTCCGTGGATATTTTCTGAGAAAAACGAGTTTTCATCCAGAAAGCTATGAGGTACACTGTGATGTAATGTGGAAGTGAATGATATTGGAATTCTAGCTCTTCTACAACCCAAACAAAGCTCACTGGTGCCCACTACTTTAGTTCTTAGGTATAGTGGTAAGCGTTATATATACAGGAATATTACTGTTGTTCATGTGTCTACATATGTTTGTGGTCTGATTTTTTTTTTTTTTTTTGCCCTTTAGTCTCAATAAATTCATCACTGAGAATCGTTAGTATGTCTCAAACTTTAGTGCAGGTAAGAATCAAGAGGGAATTTATTAAATATCCAAACTCCTGGGCACAAAGATTCTGAGTAGTTAAAGCTAAATGGAACCCAGAAATTTGCATTTTACGCCCCCACCCCCCCCCCCCACCCCCCTGCCAAGGGATTCTGATGCAGGTGGCTCAAGAACTACTCTCTGAGAAACATTGACTGGGGGACTGAAATCTTACTTTTTTTTTTTTTTTCCTGAGGAAGATTTGCCCCGAGTGAAGCTGTTGCCAATTCTTCTGCTTTTTTTACTTGAGGAAGATTAGCTCTGACCTAAAATCTGTGCCAATCTTCCTCTATTTTGCATGTTGGATGCCACCACAGCATGGCTGATGAGTAGTGTAGGTCTGTGCCCAAGATCCAAACTCGCAAACCCTGGGCTGCTGAAGGGGAGCGCACTGAACACTACACCATGGGGCCAGCCCCTTGAAATCTCATCTTTTAATTTAATTCCTTTGCAATTCCTCCTTGTGTCCATTGGCATGCTCTGTTCGTTTAAGACAGGCTGTTTCATATTGTGTCTGCCTCAGAATGACACAATAGGACAAAGTTTTGAATAGTGCTGTCAAATAGACATATAATGCGAGTTACATATGCAATTTTAAACTTTATAACAGCTCCATTTAAAAAAAATAAAAATAAGGGTCAGTCCTCCTGGTCTAGTGGTTAAGTTTGGTGCATTGTGCTTTGGTGGCCTGGGTTCGATTCCCAGGCTCAGATATACACCACTCATCTGTCAGTGGCCATGCTCTGGCGGTGGCCCCCCCACACCCCGCTCTGCCACACACACAAAAAGGAAGATTGCCAGTAGATGTTAGCTCAGGGAAAATCTTCCTCTGCAAAAAAATAAATAAATAGGTGCAATTTAATTATAATAATACATCTTATTCAACCCAATATATCCAAAATATAATCATTTTGATATGTAATCAGTATAAAAATATTAATGATATATTATATTCTTTTTTCATGCTAAATCTTTAGAAGCTAGTATGTGATTTGTACTTAATAGCCCATCTCAATTTAAAATGGCCACATTTCACGTGATCTATATGGCTAGTGGCTATCGTGTTGGACAGTGCAGGATTAAGAGAATAGCATTGCATTCATATTTTCGAAACCACACTGGCATGTTCAAAAGTAAACAAATCACAGCATGGTAAAACTAGTGATTTGATAAGCCTCCTTTTTTTGAGGAAGAATCGCCCTGAGCTAATTACTGCCAATCCTCCTCTTTTTGCTGAGGAAGACTGGCCCTGAGCTAACATCCATGCCCATCTTCCTCTACTTTATACGTGGGACACCTACCACAGCATGGCTTTTGCCAAGCAGTGCCATGTCCACACCCGGGATCCTAACCGGTGAACCCCAGGCCGCTGAGAAACGGAACCTGGGAACTTAACTGCTGCACCACTGGGCCGGCCCCTGATAAGCCTCTTAATTTACACATATCCACCAAAGCCATAGGGGATAGTACGATAGCCAGAAGCGCATCATGCTAACTGGTTCTGCCAAGGTCTGATTAACTGAGATACAGCCTGTGGGATATGAAGCCATTTACTTTCAGGTCCTTCTCTGTGGCCTAAGTGAGATTTTATGATAGAGGACAGACTCCAGAGAGGTGGCTGCGGTTTAGTTATCTCATTAATTGGCCTTAAAATTCTGCAAAGATCTTGATTTTCTCAACAACGGTTGGTACAGTAATTTGGCTTACTATTGGAGTTAAATGTACCGTATTTATAAAACAGTGACAAAGTTTCACTTATACTAGTTTACAATATATTCTGAAAGGCTCTGAAAAGGCACAAACAAAACCAATTGTTACTCTTTACTGAGTGCCAATAATAGTATTAATGAGAACTAACATTTATTTATTTACTTATTCATTTATTTTAAGATTGACTCCTGAGCTAATATCTGTTGCCAAGCTTTCTTCTTTTTTTCTTAGAACTAACATTTATTGATTGCTTACTCTGTGTCAAGCGCTGTTCTGAGGGCTTCACATATATGATCTCACTTACATACATTTATCTTAGTTACATTACATTTACATACAACAACCCTATGTGATGGGTAAGGTTGGAATATTATTATTCCTATTCTACAGATAGAAAAATATTGAAAAACAAACCAACCGTTTGCAGACCACATGGCCAAGGCTGCTTAGTGAGTAGTGGAGCCAGGTCTGAAGCCAAGGACTTGGACTCTGGGGTCAGTATTTAATCTAAAACCAAGATACTAAGGTCTTTTCAATTTCACTGCTATTGCCATTTTAGGGAGGACTTTTCTTGGTTATGCAGAGCGTCAGGAGTGCTGCAGGATATTTAGCAGCATTCCTAGGCTCTACCAACTAGATAACAGTAGCACACTCCATCCTTCACCTCCTTAGTTGTTCCAACCAAAAATGTCTCCAGATGTCTCCTCTAGGGGAGCAAAATCGCTCCTGCTTGAAAACCACTGCCCTACACTGGACTGCCTCCCTGTAACACGTACAAAGCACACTAGGTGCCTTCCGGTAGGAGATGTGACAACAGAAGCAAGGAGATGGAGTGATGTGAGGGAGATGCTGTGAGTCAAGGAATCTAAGTGGCCTCGAGAAGCTGAGAAAAGCAAGGAAACCAATTCTCTCTTAGAATCTCGAGATAGAAGCAGTCCTGCCAACACCTTGACTTTAGTTCAGTAAGACCCATTTTGGACTTCTGACCTCCTAGACTGTACGAAAATAAATTTGTGTTGTTTCAAGCCACTGAGTTTAGGGGAATTTGTTATAGCAGCAATAGAAAATGAATACTGTAAGTTTTGGCCAAACTTTACCATAATTCTGTCAGGTAGGTTTTCTTATTCCCATTTCCATGATAGGGAACTGCAAATCAGGAACTTTAAGTAACTTGCCCAGGGTCCCAAAGCCAGGAAGAGTGGAACCAAGATTTAAAACCAGGCACCTTGCTGCAAAATCTGGGCTTTTCTTACTCACCATAAGGCTTTCCACCCATTTCTCCAACAATACACTGATATGATACAATATTTATTCAATCCCAACTATTTGAAGATTTAGAGCATAGACAACACTCTTGTGCGGGGAAGCCTGGAAACAAACATCCCTTTCTCAGTGGAAAATACTTTAAAAAGTAATATTAATGGCAATCTTCCCTTTGCACTTCAATTGTTAGTTACACGTGTGGAGAAGATTCTGGTAATTTCCATGTCAGTCTTAGGCGGACTTTGGAGACTTGAAGAGCAAAAGTAGAAAAAAAGAATCCTCAGTCAATGCAAACCAACGTCCTTAAACATCTGTGCTATCATTGATTTGACCATTTTGACCAGCCTGTTTATTTCTAAACTTCTGGAGACATTTTATCTGCACAAAATTTCCTCCAAAAATATCTAAGTGACAGTAACAAAACTTAGGCTTGCAATCAGCATCCTTTTTAGCATTATGATTAAGCAGCAGATTAATCTGACCTATGTGCCCTGTTTGCAAGACAATTAAAATACTGGAAAAGGCATTAATAGATCCTTGAATGAAGCAATATCATATTCAATAAAAATGTTCTCATTATGCAAAGGTCTCCTTATCAGAAATATGTTTATGGGTTATTTGCATTTCTAAATATTTGGCTTCTAATATTAATGCCTACAAATTTATTACTTTTGTTCTTTCTTTCCATTGTTGAATCATGTTTCCGCCTTGGATGGCTCTGTAACGTGGTGATTAAGAGCGAGGACTTTGGAGTCAGACAGCTCCAAGTCCTCAGGCCTGGACCTCCAGCCGTGAGACCAAATTACTGGACTACTTTAAGCCAGAGTTTCCTCATCTGTCAGATGGACATTATTACAGAAGCTGTCTCAGAGGGCTGTGGTGAGGATTCCCGAGACAACACAAGGAAGCATTTACACAGACTCTGATCACTCTAAGATGCTTCCTCATCCTTTGCAACTGCTTTTCTTGCCTACACACAGTATTTCCACTGTGACCTCAAATGATGAGATTCAGAACTGAAGCCATACCTTCCCTCTTGTTCCCTGAAAATCTGCTGAGATTTTTCATTTTAATTAATGACACCTCCATCCCTTTATCCAACTGCCCAAATCAAAACTAAGGTGCCATCAGAAGCTTCTTCCTGTGGTTCGCCACCACCAGTCCCCCACCTCTCCCACAAATCTCAACGATTTTGGTACATCCTACCTTGCAGGTGGCTCTTATACCCTGCTGCTCCCTTTAAATCTACACATTTACTACCTGAGCTCAGATCCTCATCATTTCTCACCTGTCTCCTTCCCTGCTTCCAATTTGCCAGTTAATTACCCATCCTCCACAGCCCTGCCAGAGCGATCTTTGGGTAAAATGTATGTACAACCATATCGTTTCCAAGCTTAAAACTTTGACTACCCATAACCTTTAAATAACCTTTATGATAGCATGGCACCTGTCAACTCCTCCAGACTCCTCTCCTATAAACATCAGTGCCTGCATCCAAGGCTTCTTCCTGTTAACAGTGGCTGTATGTTAAAATAATCTCAGCAGCTTTTAAAAATAGCAATGCCCCAGCCCCCATTCATTCCCTAGACATATTAAAATAGAATTTCTGAGGCCCAAGAAGCAGTGTTTTGTTTTGTTTTGGCATTTTTAAAATATTATTTAGAAAGCATGTTTTTAATTTCAAAAATTTTCAAACCAACAAAAGAAGAGAGAGTACTACAATGAATTTCATATCTTTAATACTCAGATTCAACAATTATCAAGATTTCACCATACTCATTGACCTATTCCTTTTTTGTTTAAATATTTTAAAACAATTCCAGACATCATCATTTCACAAATAATTAAAAATAATTATTTGTTATTATCTCATACCTTAGACCATACTAAATACTCTCAGGTCTTTCCTTCCTTAAGGCGTCATTTGATTTGTCTCTTTCCTGAATTTCCCAACACGACTTTTAAAACTTCCCCGATAATTCTAACGTACAGCCGGGGTTGAGGACAACTTGTCATCCAGCCATACAAATTAGTAGGATACTTTGCATCATGCTCCTCTATGCAGTTATAGCAATAGCCACTAACATCCACTGAGCCTATCTAATACATGCTAGTCAACATGCCAGGGGCATTTCTCATGTTAAACTCACTAGGACCCTACCAAGAGGAAACTAAATCTTAAGGAACTTAAGTAAGTTCCCCAAGGAATTCAACTGGTAAGTGGTAAAGCTGGGACTTGAACACTGGCCTATCTGACTCCCAAATCTATATTATTACAACTGGCCTGGATGGCTCCTTATTTTCATTTAAGAACAGGCAAAGTATGACTTTAAATTGGATGCAGAGCCTGATTATGCATTGCTAACCAAGCTGTGATAGGTACCCTATTCTCCCATAATACCAAGGTCATATATTCATTAACCTGGGGTGATGATCATTGCTTTCCTTATTGCAACAAGTAGACCTATGCTGTCTAAATTACATGAGACTATTGAGCTACTATATGTGGCTATTCCAAACCGGAACGTGCTCTAAGAGTAACACACATACTGGATTTCAAAGGCTTAGTATGAAAAATAAGAATGATAAACTATATCATTCATAATTTTTAAAATTGTTCACATGATGAAATTGTAATATTTTGGACATGTTGAATTAAATAAAATATATTAATAAAAAATTTGACATGTTTCTTTTTACTTTGTTTAATGTGGCTATCAGAAATTTCACAATTATTATTCTACAAATAATTTTACAAAGAGGTCTAGCTCCTCTTTACTTTGTAATTTCTGTACTTCCAACAACTGCTTGGTACAGAGTAGACAAATAATAAATGTAGGGCAAGTGGTGGACCCTGTGTTCCAAAATAGAAGTCATGAGTTCAGAAGTATGGTTTGCATATTGTCAGGATTTTCTCATTGCCTGTAAGATATTGATTAAAGATTTTTCTAAATTCACATTAAAGTGATAATATATTCACTTGAGGATGATAGCATTAACATTCTAAAATAAGCATATTATCAACAGCAACAAAAAGAATAGCGAAGTTGTATACTTCAGATATAAAACATATGGATATGGTAGAAGATAAATATCATTGTCCACAGAATAAATGGTCTGCACTTGAATAAAGCAGGTTTAAAACTCAAGTCTAGTGGTCATCCATCTCCTGAAGTTCAAGTGCTAATCAGACTTCTAGCGAGGCTGACTTTCTGGCTTTTGACCTGAAACACAAGCATTGAAAGGACCAGGTCTGAATCATAAAAGAGAAACCCTTGTAGTGAGGATTTAACATAACCTTCTGAAGTGTCCACAGGGGTGAGGAGAGTGTAAATGACAAGCACACTCAACAGAATACAGTGTTTTCTTTCACATGAAAGCTTTACTGGCACTAAAAAGATAACATCCAAGATGAGGTGGGACCGTATCCTACTGTCCCTAGTACTTGTAATTTAAAATATCTGTAAATACGTACATGCATATAACACACAGGGACTGTAAGAGGAACGCCCTCTCTCAGGACATCTCATGAAGAGAATCCTCTCGGCAAAATGAATCTCCTTTTCTCATTTATCGCCTGTCTACCTCAATAACTAGTTTAGAATTATCTTTCTCTAGACCATAGTGATGTCACAGAATTAGGCTCCAGAAAATGAGCATCTGCTGGATTTGGTTGAGTAAAGGAAGAAAATGTATTGTTTGGGGCAACTCTAGTTATTTAGACGCCTTGTCAGCCTGAAACAAATGAAGATTTGAGGATCCTTATCCCTTAATTTCCTTATTAATGTAGCTAGGAGTATTTAACCCAAACCATTGTTTTATAAGCTCTTTAATTTACTACTTGAGGCACCAAGTTTCAATACACAGCATTTCTGTGATTATTCTATTATTTTGCCTGCAACTTCAAGGAATAGCTATATTTTATACATTCCTCTTTTTTTTTTTTTTTGCCAAGGAAGATTTGTCCTGAGCCAACATCTGTTGCCAATCTACCTCTTTTTCTTTTTGCTTGAGGAGGATTCTCCCTGAGATAACATCTGTGCCAATCTTCCTCTATTTTGTATGTGGGTTAGTGCCACAACATGGGCACTAAAAAGTATAAGTCCATGCCTGGGGAACCGAACCCGGGCCATCGAAGTGGAGCACACCAAACTTAACCACTAGACCATGGGGCCAGCCCCTATACATTCCTCTTTTATTAAAACAAACGAGAGAAATCCTAAAATCTGGGCTGTGCTTTAGATAAATACCTTCATACCCACACTAGTCCTTCAAGAAAGCCACAAAAGAACATTTTATTTCTCTATGGAGTTTAATTTTTCGGGATATAGAATTACGATAATCAGGATGGTTCTCCACCTATGCCCCATTGTCCAGTTTATTTTAAGTTTACGCTGCAATGGGGTGAGATTGAAGTGGCCACCACTGGAAGTTGATGCTGGTTCCACAGGGCACTTGAAAGTTGGACCTTTAACTGTAAGAGTCTGCACAGAAAGTGAATGAAGAAGCCAAATGCAACTAATTGACCATGCTATGTAAAAGAAATCGGAAATAGATCATCTCAAAGTATTATAATATGCTTAACTTCAAAACATCCCTAGATTCTAACCTTCATCTCCTCAACTTTCAGTTGTGTCTAACTGACAGATGCCTCCATGGGTAAAATTGGAAGTCTGAGTAATAATATCCTTCATTCATGGACCAAAAAATGTTCTAATGGTTTTAATAAAGTTCATATTTACTCAGTGCCTATATATCAGGAATTATGTAAAATGTGTAAAGTAACAATCCTACTTAAGCTTCACAGCTCTCTAAGGAAGTAGATAGTGTTATCATCCCCTTTTTTGCAAAGAAGGACACCGACGCTAAGAGAGTTTAAGCAACTTGCCAAAGTCATATTTTATTATGTAACGGATCCAGGATTCCATTCTCATGAATATCTTTGGAATGTGTTCTCTTAACTGCTAAACCATCAAATTTTGCATGCCTTTGGTCTTGAATAGTCAAAACAGTAGGACAAGGAAGCAAACCACTACAGGATCCTGTCCCGTTATTTCAGCATTTTCTGGTCAATGGAATTAGTCAGATTCAACTGCTCTGCTTTCTAAGTAAAAGCCTATAACCCACTTATAACTCAAGAGGTTTGATAACAAGATGACAATAGGAAAGTAAGAGATGACCTTCCTGACTATAAGTAGGTAGAAGAAATAAAGTCATTATTCATAGTCTTTATCCTTCAAGGGAAGCTATTTGGCTATATTTTAAAATTAGTCTTAGTTTTCTATGTGTTTGGTTTTATGTGAGACTCTGCATAATTCCCTCTTGGTCTCCACAGACAGGCTAAGAGATTGTATGTCTTAGCAGCAAAGTTGTCTCATTCAAGGCTGTCTTAGTGAGAGAACTCACTCCTCACAAATTTTAGAAACGTTTATCTATTTCACATAGCACATCACGTAGAACAGCCTGTGGATAGAATATTTTGCTCCAGGTAAAGCTGTTCAAATCCTCTGCTGAATATACAGTAAACAGAACATTACACAGGAAGCTGCTGGGGGAACATATGGTCTTTGTCAACAGTGAAATCTCTCAACTGTACAGCATCATTAGCGATGGGCTCACTGGATTCAAATACAGAACCACACCGTTTGCATAAGCTCTAGTGACTCAATCATTTGCCCTGGTTAGGGTCAGCTGATGGTAGCTGCCTTCTATTTAAAGCTGTGTGGGGAAGAGGAGGGAGTAGCTGACATGTAAAATAATAGGCTTTCCTATGAGAAGCAACAATATGCCTGCTCAAAGCTGGGATCTTATCATTTCAATGAGTCAGATCATTAAATCTGAATTATGGCCCATAACGATTCACTAGGCTAAAATTATGGAAAGCTAGTCTCTTGCCAATAGAATTAAACCCATACTACTTTATTTTCAGCTGGGATAGTCAAACATATGTGTCACATAGCAGCCTTCCCTGGTGCAATGAAGATGCAAATTGAAAGCTACAAGTTGTAGCCCCAAGCAATTTCTACCCTTATATACGGGAAAATACAAATTATTAATATGTAATTCACTTGAGACTTCTGAAGTTTTTCTGCCTAAGGAGATGGTAGAATATTATGGGGCTGCATTACCTTTAATCCATATACAAAACTGTCCTTGGTGGCCTAGAAGACTATTTATCTATTTCTAGCATATTCTTTTTTCCCCTTAGATGAATGGTTTATGTGTGTGGCATATTTAGCCAGCTGCTTATGTGTCTTTCAATTCTAAAATTCCACGGGGCTTGTAGCTAATCTCCAAAGATGGCTACCAATAAGCCAGTAGTTATGCCCCTGTCCAGCTCCCTTCCACATTGCATCTGGACTCATCTGTGTGACCAAAAGAGTACAGCGAAAGTGATACAATGTGACTTCCGCAACTAGTTTATGAGAATCTTTGCACCTTCCACCTTGTTCTTTTGGAATGCTTGCTGGTAGCCAGTTGCTATATAAGAAGTCCAGCTACCTGGATACCTCCATGCTGTGAAGAAGCGCAAGATACCCACAGGAAGAGGCTATGTAAACAGCAAGAGGGAGAGAGATGATTGGCCAGCCCCCAGCTGATCCAGCCATCCCAGCTGAGAAGCTGCCTTGTGGATTTTAGTCCTAAAAGATGGCACATAGAGAAGAATCAAGGAAATCAGTCAGTAGCCAGAAAGAAAGATCTAGATATATTACCTCAATTGAGCCATTCCAACCGTCTCCCATCATTTAAGTCACCTTTGCTGAGGTGGCAGATATCAGGCTATAAAGACAAGTTGTCCTAACTGTACTTTGCCTGAATTCTAAGCACAGAGAATCATGAGAATAACATAGTTGTTTTATGTCATTAAATTTTTGGGGTGGTTTGTTACACAGCAGTAAATAACCAGATTAGGCTTTTATCAGTGCCCTAAATACTTAACGGTAAAAGTGAATTTATTCTAAAAGTTAAGACCCAGTGTAGAACTTTTTCCTGCTTGGACTTCAAAAGGGAGGTGACATAAGCCCTTTCAAAGGGAAAGACAGTTACACATATAAGTTTTGTCAAGAAACCATTTTTTATAACCAACTCAAATTTCTCATGCTACAAATAGAGCTCATTCTTTTCTTTTTCTTCTCTTTCCAGATAACAGAGAATATCCAGTCACACACTTTTACAAAATAACCCCTTTTATATCTAAAGGTCATTCTTAAATTACCACCCATCTTTCTCTACAACAGATTATAAAAAATGTAACAGGCTTTGGAGTCAGGGAGACCTCTGGCCTCCGTTTGGATTTCAGCTCTGCTACTCGAAACAGTATGGCCTTAAGTGGGTTTGTAAATCTCAGTGAACTTCAGTTTCCCATCATTGTAAAACAGGCTGATGATGCCTAAATGATTTGTTTGCTGGGAGGTTAACATGAGACGAAGTAGGTAAAATACTTAGCCCTGTGCTAAGTGTAATAAATGTGGAATACATGGTAGCCTTTGGAACGTAGTGTCTTCTGCCTTTTACTTATCTTTGCTGCTCTACTTCAAACTCTTTAAATGTTCTTCACGTACCTCTTAAGTTGAAGTAATCAAACTGGGTATCATAATTTTCCTAAGGTGACTTGAGATGTGAGGAGGCCAATTCAGAAGGAAAGGTCTTGCAGGCGACCTCATTCTGCCTGTGAGGTCACTCCTCACCCATGTGCACTAAGGGAGGGTTAGAGTCAAAAGCACCATCCCAGTCAGGCAAGGTGCAAGGATGGGAGTGATTTGGGCTTTCTCCTCAAGCAAGTGTTGACATGTGTCAATCATGCCAATATAGCCATCACAGGCAGGGAATGCCACTGAGTCAGGAATCAGCTGGCTCTGGATACCATGCTTTGTCAGTCTCATACAAAGATTGTTGAAGATGGAAGGTATCACAAAAATCATCTATCCTAATCTCCTTATTATAAATGAGAAAACAGTCTTGCACAAGTGAGGTAAAAGATCAACAGTTCACAGCGAGTTTTTGATAGAGTTGGGACAAGGACCCATTTCTTCTCCTGGAATATGCCAATCACACCCAATAGCTCAGCTATAAGGAAGAGGCTTTGGAGAGATCTTCTACTTTTTAATCCATTCTTCTCCGCTTCTATTTCTAGCATAGAGTATGGCATAGTGGCTTAGGGCACCAGCCTGGGGTCCACAGACTGAGTTTAAGTCCAGCACATCCCTCTGTCTACCCTCTGCATACACCTGGACTCCGATATCTGCATTCTAAAATAGGACTAACAGACCTCTGACGTCATAGAGTAATTTAGCGGACAACACGTGACACGTTTGGCTCAGTGACTGGCACATAAATGCTAGCTGCCTTCACTCCCATTATTTCCCCATTTCATCATATGACTTTTCATTTCTCCCAAGTTCCTATTCTCTTGCTGGTTATTCTTGTCCTATTTACACTGATGTCTTCAACATGCTCATATTCTGTCTCTTTCCACTAATCACCACCTCCTTTTCATATTCCATCCACTATCCTGGTCCTACCTGAAAGTATCACCTCCTCCTTTTAGTGTCTGCCATTTCTTCAAATGGAGAATGAGAGCTCTGCTCTATCGGAGACAAGACTATGTGAAAGTTGTATGAACAAGGGAAAACTGTAGACCTTGTTAGCATGTGATTACCATTTGGGGTTATTTATTAAGGCAATACTTCTCAGTGTGGACTCCAGGCAGTACCAGGGTTTCCTCAAGGTTCCCTGAGGTGCTAGCCGGAGCTGCAGGCAAGGGAGGGAGTGGTATGAGGGAGGAACCACATTGACTCCCACCCTGGATTTAACCTTCCGTATGTATGCATGTGTGTATACACACTCACACACTTTCATATGCATATATATTTATGCATATACATATGTATATATGCACATATATGTATACCCACACATATAAGACCTGAGGATTTACTTTGAACAAGCAGTATTCCAGCCTCAAAAAAGAATGAAAGCCACCGCTAGAACATATCAATTAACCTGGGTGAAAGAAGGTATTTATATTCAAGAATAAGCTGCCATCCTAAACCTTGAATTCAAGAGAAACTAGTATCACTTGTTTCCTTTAAATGAATAGACTGTTGAAAGAAGAATTTATGCCAGGTCCAGGATGAATAAGAATGCTTTCTTTTCCTGAAATCCATAATAGAATTTGGGGCAAAAAATTTTGAGGGGGTTTCTTTTTCCTTAGCATAAAATTTTTGTTAAAATATCATAAACTTGGTGACTTTAATGGAGGAGAAAGTGTATGATTATAATAGCTCTAATTTCAGCAGGGCACTGCTCATTTCTGAGTGCTGCCCTGTGTCTGTGGAGGGGAACAGGCTGCTAGGTACACACTGCTCTTTTCTGCACTAGCAGCCACAGAGATAGGAATCGGCATTAGTAGCATTATCCTGGAATACAAAGGACAGCCGTATATACTGTACATCAAATGCATAATAAAGAGAATGTATGAATGGGGCTAATTAACATCCAAAGGACCATCATAACTTAGGAGTTTGCAGACTCCACATATTTACAGAGTTGCCAGTACACTAATCAGCAATGTACAAAATAGAAAATGAAATAAGGCTTCAGTCACACTGCTGTTGCACACACAATGTCACTTTGTGTGGATTCACAAATCTGAAGCTACCCCGCTTCATACACAAATGAGCTGAATAATAAATAGGAAGAGTGAGAATGATGGACTCATGAGTCATAAATTAGCCTTGCTTTGTAATAAACACACACTAAATAAGAGAGCTGAGTTTACCCAAATTTGACACATATCCAATATTGACAGTAATTGTATAAAATACACACACAGCACAGCTACTGACCGCTCGGCCATGGGTTATTTTAACAAATCTTTTATTTGAACAGTGAAAACATATTTTATTGCCTTAATCAAAATGGGAATTGGTTTCTTTGAGTAAGTTTTACAGGTAAAAGTAATTTAAGACAAATTCTAGAAATGTCTTAGGATAAAAATTGTTGTATTTGCTAAAACAGAGGAAAGTGGCTACTTATTTTAGAAAAATAAACAAGTTTCCAGAATCGTAGATTTTTTATTGTTTCTTTGTTTTGTCTATATCTGGAGCAGAGTAGTAACCTCTCCCAGGAGTTTTGGTGACCTGTAAGACTGTGGTTTTGTAATATTTGAGTCAAAGTTCTACAGGGTCACCTCATCATCTGTCACTCAGCAGGTGAATATCAGGAGGAGGCAATTGCTCTTATTCTGACACAATTTCTGCCTCTGTAATTCTACTCAAAATTTATTTAACATTCCAGATTCATTCTACTTCCTAGAAGAGTATTGCAAATAGCACTACTACCATTAAAAATAATTAAGTGCATTTATAACCCGGTACAATGTTTGCATACAGGCAAAATGAAACACGACATAAAAAGTGCTTCAGGTCCACAGATGAGTTTTTAACAACATGGAAGCTTGCTTAAAAGGAAAACTGATTCTAGTCTGAAAATGTCTTTTAGCATGATTTTTCTTTGTATCTGTCTGCTCTGTTGTAATGATGGATGTTCACCACTGAATTCTTCACTAGACCCCACTCAAGAGTTATCACAGTGTGGACAGTGGGGTTCCTTCCTTCCACATTTGTATATTCATTTTTTAAGAGGTGGTTTGGAATGGTGCCTGTGAGCCTTGTCTGTTTCATAGCTGTCACTATTATGAATGTTATAGAATTTTGCACAATATTACAGAATACAAACTGATTAGAAGCTCAGCCTAAAGGAATGTAAACAGGAGGGGTTTTGGAATGAGGGCCTGAAAATGGGTCCAGTTGCTTTTCCATGGGAAAATGTGTTAGCATGGCCATTTTCAACGTTTTTGGGGAATTATACGCATTTCAACTGTACATATCTTTCTCCAAATTTAGATTTGGATACCCAGGGGATATTTGGCAATGTCTAGAGACATTTTTATTTGATATTGCTTGGAAGGGGGTCAGAGGATGCTACTGGCATCTAGTGGGTACAGACTAGGGATGCTGCTAAACATCTTATAGTGCACAGGACGGCCCCCACAACGAAGAGTTATCCACCCAAAACGACAAGAGTGCCAACGTTGAGAAATGCTACTTTAGACATACAGTACCACTATTTAATGTGAGGAACTTCAGAACAGTTGTCCTTTTCTTACGCAATATTAAATCCTCAAGAACCAAATTTAACAACCAAATATGTTTATTTGAATCCTGTTTTTGTTTGCTAACATTATTATTATGAGGACAGACACAAGGTCTTTTATGACACTCAAAACCACTAGAGAAAGTTCAAGTCTCCTCCACGTCAGTCTCACTAACAGGATAAATCAGGTCCAGGAGACATTTGTTTACTGGGCTAAGACACAAAGGGTGAAATTTCATGTTCATCAAGTAAAAGTTAAAAACTCTGTCTCTTTCCCACTCCTGCCCTATTCACGTCCCTCTTCTCTTCCTCTTTGTTTCTCCCTTTTTATTTTCTTTTCTTGCACCTTCTGATATGATTCAATATGAAAGTCAAAAGATTTTCTTAGTTTGATTCAATTTATTTTAATTCTATGTTACAAATATCTATTGAATATTTTTATATCCAATGAGGAGGATTTTTTTCTCAGCTACTTAGCATAATAACTAGCGTAGGGAATCCTAAATTATTTTTTGAATGGGGATAGGTGGAGAAGTAGGACTGCTAGGCAATTGAGTGAACAAAAGTTCAGTATTAGTAAAGAGTAGAGTGTTGTTAGAGAATGACTTATAGTCTAGTTATTTGCAGTGTGGGTGGCACAGGAAACTGCTGATAGTTAAAGAACATGAATGTTGGTTGCCTAGAGAAGATGAAGGCACCTAAGGCTAATGGAAAAATTTCTACTTTGTTAGGTGACAAGAAAGAATTCTTGAAGATTTTGGAGCAACGGAATGTCAAAGCAAAGAGGTGCATGAGAAAGATTAATCTAGGTAGCAATGGGCAGATGGATTAGAAGGCAGAGAAAATGGACATGGGAAATTAGGTAATGGGGGCTTGAACTAGGGGGCTGGCACTGGGGAGATGAAGCATTGGTAAGGGAGACTGTGAGAAAGTTGTGAGGATGGCTCTGGACTATATCCAAAGTGTGGAAAAAGAGACAGATTCAGAGTTGAATCAAGGCTTCTGAGAGAATGGTGGACCCATTAAAAGAAACACAGCTTCAGAAGGAAGAGCCGTGTATGGAAAATATGAATTCAGTTTTGGACTTGTTAAGCTTGAGATATTAGGGAGACCCTCAGGTAGACATTTCTATCAGGGAATTCAGAATATCAGAATGGAGCTCAAGAGAGAGGCTGGAGATGGAGAAATACTTTGGGGAAGGTGAGAATAGTTTCTATGGAGGTGGTAGTTAACGCCCCAGAAACTGAATGAGAAAGAGGAGAAAAACAGACAGGATCTTGTGGAATGCTCTCATTTGGGGGCATGAAAGTAGAATAGAAACAAATGAAAGAGACAGAGAAGGAATAATCAGAACGGTTGTCATAGAACGAGAATATCACTGTGTGATAAAAGCTAGGCAAAGGTTAGACTGGAGAAATTAGGCATGGTCAAAAGCTAGGGAAGGGTCAAGGAGCTAAAGGCTGAGGAAAGGTTGGTGAATTGCTTATTAGAAGTTATCACGGACCACTAAAGGAATAGTTGCTGTAGGTGATTATAGAGAAACTGAATTGTGAAATCCACAGAGAGAGGTGAGGAAGAATGTGGGTGCTGGAAAAAGGGAGAAAAGAACAAGGGTTGGAGGTATGAAGGAGTGGATGCATTTCTGGGCTAGAGGCCTCGCTACATGACTCTACACGGGAGGAAAAGAGCCCAAATCATTGACTCCTAATAATAATAATAATAATAATAATAAGGTAGTTCTTTTTAGGGCTCCTGCTTCCCCTTCTATTTCTTTTTCCTTCTTTTTATTTATTTTTTTTTTGAGGAAGATTAGCCCTGAGCTAACTACTGCCAATCCTCATCTTCTTACTGAGGAAGACTGGCCCTGAGCTAACGTCCATGCCCATCTGCCTCTACTTTATACATGGGACACCTACCACAGCATGGCTTTTGCCAAGCGGTGCCATGTTGGCACCGGGATCCAAACCGGTGAAGCCTGGGCCACCGAGAAGCAGAACATGCACATTTAACCACTGCGCCACGGGGCCGGCTCCTTCCCTTCTATTTCTAAACTGTGGTTATGGAAAACAATATTTGAGCATGAAAAACAGAAATGAGAAGGAACATGACTGAGTGCTGTATAGTTAAAAATGGACACAGAAATACCAGCATTTTATGTTTATACTATAAAAGATACAGCAAGAACAACATATAATTCCAGATTCTTTTGCCATCATTTCTAAACTTCCAGATTCGTTAACCAAAGCATTCGTTGATGCTTCCTCTCAGAGGCCCTGTTCCTAATATACTAGTGCCCTTTACTTCAAATAAATGTCTAGTGAACCTGATGGGTTTTACATTTTTAGGCACTGAGGCAGGCCAAAGAAAATTTTATAACTTTTAAAGGGGATGTAGGAAGAAGGTGTCATGTCATAACACCTACATTAGCAAACCATGTCATAAATTTATTGAGTGAAACTGCCAGCAGTGCCATAAAAGCAGCGGTTTTCACACAGATTGGAGAGGCTCTCGCCAGGGTTGCCATAGAGGTGCCTAATTCCATCCTTACTCACTAACAGACCACTGAGTGCACGTGCTTCAGGATTCATAAAAAGTCCAACCATTATTTTTTTCTTTTCTTTTAAAGACTGGCAACTGAGCTAACAACTGTTGCCAATCATTTTTTTTCCCTGCTTTTGCTCCCCAAATCCCCCCAGCACATAGTTGTATACTTTAGTTGTGGGTCCTTCTAGTTGTGCCAAGTGGGATGGCTTCTAGTGTGGCCTGATGAGTGGTGCCATGTCCACACTCAGTATTCAAACCAGTAAAACCCTGAGCCACAGAAGCGGAGCGCGCAAGCGTAACCACTCGGCCATGGGGCCGGCACCCCAATACTCTATTTTACTAATTGACAGGGAACGATTGTAACTTGGAGTAATTGGAAGGTGCTGCCTCCCTCAGTGGAGACCTTGAAAATACAAATGTGTGATGTGAGCTTCTACTTCATCAGGTTGATGGAGACACGATCTTGGCTCTCAAGATGTAATCAGGGGCTTAAGTCCCTTCTTGAGCCTCTTCATGGAGGTGGACACTACAAAGACCCAAAAAATGAGAGCATTGTTTCTGGAAGGACCATCAGTTAGTGTCCAAGATGAGCTGGTTGAGATGAGTACCTTCCAAACTGTGTAATAGCCTTGGATCTCTCTTATAAACTAAACTTTAATGTGGAACCTCAGAAGAGAAAACTGATACAAGTAGAAGGATTTTTGGTGACCAGGAGAATAAAGAGGGTCAGAGTCACCTCTTTTTGGTCTTATTTAATAGCCTGAAGTGACCTCGAGACAGCTCTGAAGAAGAGAATCTTAAAAACTGCCCTCTTTGATCATCCCCAAGAAGCCAATCAAATCCTGAACAAAATAGCCTTTTAATAGTGCCAATAGTAAGAGAAGATTGCCTGGCACACGGGTTAGTCAATGGTAGTTTTAAATCCTTTTAAACTGCTTGATAAATAAATCTTGAGGGACTGCTAGCTACACTTAGGTGATGAAAATACATGAATAAAAACAAGACAGAAAAAGTGTGCCCCCATCCCATGAAATTATGATGGCATAACAGCTATATTAAAATGATCTCATTGATCTTCAAGTACTTTATGAGGTAGCTGTGAATATTTTTATTTTTAACAGCTGAGGAAATCGAGACTCAGGAAGATTATGACATGATGTGCCCCAGGGTACTCAGCTGACGTGGCTGGGATCCCACTCAAGCCTGTCATCCCAAGTCAGGCTCCCAATCACCGCTTTCCAAGACTTCAGCATGTGGCTCTAGAGCAAATTTTAATCTCCGGGGTATGGGGTCAGACCCAACTGTGCTCCCATGGTCTCTGTACTCTAAACGTCCTCAGGCCAGGGCAGAGCACCTCATCATCATTTCTTCATCAAGCTCAGTGCTCCCTCTTCCTATTGGTACCTTAGGAGCCAGGGTCAAGGAGACTTTTCTTTAATGGCCTCAGATTTCATGGTGCATCCAAAAGACTTGTGATGCATTGGAATAGACCTCCATGAAATAACTTTATCCTGTGGTAGGGTTCAAACTTTTTTTAAATGCTGAATTTCTCTTCACCACTGCTGCTCTTTGTTGCTTTGTGGATAGTTCCTAAGAGTTTTGCTATGCCTAACTGAGTTCTCAAAAAAGCAAGCAAGAAATAAGAAGAGAAGTTGGCCTCACTTTAACATGAGCTGATTATACTTCTGCCATGACTTGTTTTGGAATATTAAAAAAAGTAATAAAATTAACATAGTCTTTGGGAGGAAGAGAGTACACTAGCCATATTCTGTTTTGACCAAATGAAGTCTGTTGAGGTGGAAATAAAGCCTCTTTCATGTGAAACACACACATTTATTTATGAAAGAGATGTCTTGTTAACTTGTTATAAAGATCAAAATAACTAGGAAAATGACTAGGAAAAACACATTTAGAGCAAAAAGTGAGCTTATGGCAGACATAAAACTCTGCAAATAGTTTATTGTTAGAGTGGCTAAGATGGAAGAAGCATCAAGATCACTAACAGTCTGTTTTAGGATTTATTACTGACTCAGGTCACAGAGAGCTGCTGCTTTTATTTTGCAACAAAATAATAAATAATCAAAAAAGTCCCCCCCCCCCACCCCTCGCTCCCTGTAACTCCTAGCCACAAAGAAAGCCTCATCCTGGTTTTATTATCCTTCAAAAGACAACACTGCTTACTTTTCAGAACGCTAGGTCAATGGAACAAAACATTTTCGTATGAAAGTGCATTTCACAGCTTATTTCTGATTTTATGGCACTTCTTCTAGTTTCTTCCAGCAGAAAAAAAATCTGCCTTCACAGTGTAAGTCTGACAAGTTATTTCAACTATATTAACAGCAGGCTCCAGTCAGTTGTTCTTTTGTGCTTTCTGGCATTCCTGTAGTTCCAACTACAAATAAAGGGTCAAAATGTTGGAGTTTGGGGGATAAAACTGGACTTACTCTTAGTTTCAGTTTTCTGTTAAGAAAGACATCAAAAGGAAAAGTTTCTGCCAAATACAAATTCTTGGCAATGTAGACCCAGTTCAATGATCAAATAAGGTGGTCACTACCCTTAAAACCAACCAACCAACCAAATTCTTCAAGAAGAAGGTCTTATTTATGCCTATAAGAAATTCTTTTACATTTGTGTTAGCCCAAATTTCAAGATAGCAGAGCATGAAGCACGGATCAAGGTGCTAACATGTTATTTCAGAGATATAAGCCAGAAGTGAGGAGAGTGAGGAAAAAAGGAGAAGTGAGGCAAGAAAATAAGGAAAGCATTGAGATATGACACATCACTGCACTGGCTACTGCTTCACAATGAACCACCAAGAAACTCAGCCTCTGTCTCTGAAGGCGTGCTTGCTCACTCTTATGGCAGGCTTCCAGGGAAGGGGTTTATGGAGGAAACACACCTTGGAGTGATCCAGAGAACAGAGAAAGAAGAGCATCTTCGGCTGGGCCCCCTCTGGCCTTCTGTTACAGCTCACCAATGGGGAATCCTCTCCCCTGCAGTTTTTAGTTGCTTTGGTCACTCTGCAGCCACACATGCAGTTAAATCCCATTTGTGTTTGTTGCACACAAGTTCAGAAGAAGATGGAGACATGCCTTAAGTGGGACGGCAGCCAACAGAGAAAGGAGGAGGTGGTCAAGGGAATCTGAGATGGTGACAAGGTAGGTTCAGTTCAATTGTTCGATTTACATCACAGATTTGATTCTGAGCTTTCCCATAGGCAAAAAGGAAAGAGACATTATCAGTTATATGATTCACTATATCCACAAAGTAAGATCAAGCCAGTTGCTCAGAATACAACTATTCCTGATACTAAATCATGGAAAAATTTTTCCTATGGAACACTGGCATCGTTTAAGAGAATAAATGGCATCCTCATTAACAGTACACAAAATAATGAATTTCGTAGAATTGTTTCTTCAACCCTTCAATACTGGAAGATGATATACTGAGAAAGTAGTTTTGCTACATGCTGTGGGGGTCTAACAAGGCAGTGGAGCATGATAAATTTTAAAATGTACAGGGGAAAGCATAGACAGCATAGCCTTTAGGCAGTATCCCACAATAGTTACTCTCTCAAATGAGCTTCTGATACATTTTATGGTGCCATTTATACTCTGACTGAGTTTCATAACTTCTTTTGGGATATTAACATGCACCTTATTGGGCTGTCACAAGAATTAAACAAGATAACCTATAGAAAATTCTAGTGACGTGAGATCTGAAGCTCAGTAAATGACAGCTAATGACTCCTGGTTAATTTGGCAGGGAGGAGAGACAAAAGCCCAGGAAAATCCCAAGATTTAAAGCATAGTGCCCAGGAGTACAACACCAGCAAGACAGGCAGTTTTGAAATGGAAGATTATTTTGGTTTGTGACATGATGAGTTTGAAGGATCAAAAAGATGTTCATGTGGAAACGCTCATTAAGAAAAACACGGTTTTGGGAGGACATCACCAAGACGGCGACATAGGAGGCTCCTGAATTTCCCTCCTCCAACGGAAGAACTAAATATACAGCTATACATGAAACAATTCCCTTAGAGAAAAATCTAGAAACTAGCTAAGTGACTCCTACACATTAGGCAACTGAGAAAATGCCCACATTGAAACAGGTAGGAAAGGTTAAGGAACTCACTATAAACCCTACCTCCGGCACAGTGTCATACAATTCAAAGGGAACCCCCACTCTCACCTCCCCCGAGGAGCAAAGGGTTTGGGTCATGCATTTAGCACCCCAACTTTTAAGACTGCCACCTGAGAGATGAGTCTTCAAATCATCTAGCTCTGAAAGCCAATGAGGCCTAAGTCCATGAGTCCCACAGGACTACAGCAAACAAAGAAACAATTGTTAACCAGCATGTGAGCATTCGCCATGGCTATCCCCTCAGGGCTCAGCGCAGGGGGAGCAGGCAAAAATGCCCATCTCCCAGTCTTTCCCTGGAAGTGGTTTGACTGCCTGCTTTACAAATTGCTGCCTCATGGTCCAACTTCTAATCAGAATGCATCTCGGGGCTGACTGTGATCCTTCAGGAGCCTGAAAGAGCCAGTGGGCAGTTCCTTTACATTCTTTCTCTGGCTCACTCCAATAATAAAACCAAATCTCCATCTTCTTCCAGGAAGGAGCTTATCCACACAACCAGCATCCCAAGTTTTGTGGCTACTACCCAAGGGACGAGCCCTCAAATCACCTAGCTTTGATAGTCAACAGGGCTTAGCATTCCAGCATCCCACAGGACCACATTAAGCAACAAAAAAGCAGTTTTCAAATGGGTGCTCAAGCTCTTCCTGAAAGCAAAAGATCTGAATAGGCATTTTCCAAAGAAGACATGCAAATGGGCAATAGGTAGAAAAAGTGCTCCATACTACTGAACATAGGGGAAATGCAAATCAAAACCACCGTGAGATATCACTTCACATCTGTTAGGATGTCTATTATCAAAACGACAAGAGATAAACGCTGGTGAGGATGTGGAGAAAAGGGAACCCTTGTACACTGTTGGTAGGGATGTAAACTAGTACAGCCACTATGGAAAACAGTATGGAGGTTCCTCAAGAAATTAAAAATAGAACTAGCTTATGATCCAGCTGTCCCACTTCTGGGTACATATTCAAAGGAAATGAAATTATTATTTTGAAGAGTTATCTGTACTACCGTTTTCACTGCAGCACTATTTACAATAGCCAAGATGTGTGTGTGTGTGTGTGTGTGTGTGTGTGTGTGTGTGTATAATGAAATATTATTTTGCTGTAATAAAGAAGGAAATTCTACCATTTGCCCAACATAGATGAACCTAGCGGACATTATGCTAGTGAAATAAGCCAGAAGGTAAAGACATACTGTATCACCTATCAGTGGAATCTAAAAAAAAAGTTGAACTCATAGAAACAGAGTGTGGAATGATGGTTGCCTGGGGCTGGGGGGAGAGGAAATACAGAGAATTTGGTAAAAGAGTACAAACTTTCAGCTATAAGATGAATCAGGTCTGAGGATCTAATGTATAACATGGTGACTCTAGTTGATAATACTTTATTACACAATTGAAATTTGCTAATAGCGTAGAACTTAAAGGTTCTCAACCCAAAAAAGGGTAAATATGTAAGGGGATGGATGTGTTAATTAACTCCATCGAGGGAATCTTTTCATAATGTATACGTATATCAAGTCACCATGCTGTACACTTTAAATATATCACAATTTTATTTGTTAATTATAACTCAATAAAGCTTAAAAAAACCCAGAAAAATATGATTGCCAGTTTTGGTTAGGGGATCTAAGTTCCGTGTGGTTAAGAAGGATCTTGCGTAATTGAAAATTCTTGAATTCCTAACACATTGCTAGGAATAGAGTAGACACAGCTGACTTTCCCCATTGAGTTATGGAATTTCTCTTCTAATCTCATAAATTCCTCACTCCTTGATTTTTTCTTTTCTGATTTGTGTTTTTCCAGCCTTCTGAGTGCTTACTCATTTATATCCATTCATTCCCTCCTCTTTGGTTGTCTTTACTCTTCTTGCTGCTTATTAGTTAAGTAGAATTAAAAGAAAGGCCTGTTCCTAATTAATGTATGTGATAAAAATGGCATCTTAATAAGACAGAGGTGAGATTTATTTGGGAATAAGGCCTATGAGAAATTTTAAAATCAATTTGGATCTTTAACTTAAATGAACTCAATATGGGCTTGCTGAGTAGCTACCAGAGATTTCCGCAAGAATAAAAGAATTAATAGTGCAATGTAGTTTCTGTACTTGAGGAGTTTAAAATCCAACAAAAAAGATTAAAAAAAAACTTACAATATGGATCAATAATAAAACAGTGAAATTAAATGTGTACCTGAACAGTGCAGCAAACCGGTGTTCACAGAATGAAGAGGAAATTCTAGGAAAGGAATGTGGGGAGCCTAAAGTAGACAAGAGAGAAACAGTAGAGAAAACCCTGTCAGCAGACAACTGGATGTTTGTTTCTTTTTATTTTTTTGGGTGGGGGGAGGTGTCCTTAGTCTGAATTTGTAATGTCCTGAAGCTTTAAAATGACAGAGTCAACCTTTCACTCATGAATTATTGTGAATGACTGCGGGTTGTTGCCATTCCCTCCTTTTCCAGTGTGAACATAATATCCCTACCCCACCCACCTTCTCCCCCAAAAAAGGAGGAAAGAAGAAATGGCATGCTTAAAAGCGGAGCAAGATGCATACTCACTCAATACCCACATAAGATTTTCTTAAAAAAGAAAAATTAGAAACCTGTAGTGCTTAAAATTAGAGCGCCCTTTTCCAGGGAGAAAGCAAATGCTATGAGAGAAAAGGGCTCAATTTAAAGGCGGATTTCCAAAAATATTATAGCAAAGGACAACGCTGAGAAAGTGAAGGTATTTTCAAATTGGTGAAGGATTTGTAAAGGATGTGTTTCTTTTACTGCACTTTGTACAGAAGTGACCTTCAACATCCTTTCTCATGTAAAGCTAATTTTTGCTCCTAATGGGCATACTGATGCCAAGGGCGTATGTTGAATAGAAGAAAGATCCGGGGAGTTTCAATAAAAGTCATCTTCCTGTAGATTCTTCCCCCTTTGGCCTCTTTAACAGGGAAAAGTCAGGCAACCTGTGGATAATTGAAACATTTAAAATACATTTGTAGTCCTAACCCCCAGTACCTAAGAACATGACTGTTATGGACTGGATGAATTTGTGTGTCCCCCCAAAATTCATATGCTGAAATCCTAGCCCCTAATGTGATGATGTTAGGTGGCAGAGCATTCGAGAGGTAATTAGGTCATGAGGGTGGAGACCTCATGAATAGAATTAATGACCTTATAGAAAGAGACCTTAGAGAACTTCCTCACCCTCTTTCAGCCATGTGAGGACACAACAGAAGATGGCAGTCTGCAATTCAGACAAGAACCCACACTAGAACTTGACAATGCTGTACCCCAATCTTGGACTTCTAGTCTCTAGAACTGTGCAAAATAAATTTCTGTTGTTTATGTCACCCAGCCCATAGTACTTTGTTATAGCAGCCTGAACTAACAAAGACAATGACTTTATTTGGCTATAGGGTATTTGCAGACATAATTAAATTAAGGATCTTGGGATGACATCACCCTGTATTTAGGGTGGGCCCTAAGTCCAGTGACTTGGTATTCTTAAAAGAGAAAAGAGAGGGAGGAAGGTGATATGAGGACAGAAGAGAGTGAAATGATGCAGCTACAAGCCAAGGAATGCCAGGATTACTAAGAGCCAGTGGAAGATAGGAGAAGCATGGAACAGATTCTCCCTCAGAGCCTGCAGCAGGAACTAACCCTGCTGACAGCTTGATGTCAAACCTCCGGCTTCCACAACTGTAGGAGTACACATTTCTATTGTTTTAAGCCACCCAGTTTATGATAATTTGTTACGGCAACTCTAGGAAACTAATATACTCTATTGAGAACAAGAATTTTAAAAATGGTCTCGAACAAAACAGAAAAGCCCATCTACCATATTTTCTCTTCCCAGAATCACGAGAATATTTTCGAGCAGAAAAGCAACTAGTTTAAAAAGAAATCGATGTACAAATGTTTGCTATAAACATTCCAAGCAAAACCTCATTAATCTGAACTAATTGGAGGGAAGATGCTTCTCAAATAGTAAAGAATAATGGCAGAATATTTTTGTATACCCATACGTTATGGGAAAGAGGTTTAATGCATGTCTAAGAAAGATCCTGCTGTAATTAATAGACACATCCACCATGGGACCCCCACGAGCTCCCCCCCATATTTTAGTGTGGCCTGGTTTTGGGGATCTGGATGCTGCCTGTCTTCCTGCATCATCTCCCATACTCCCTCAAATATCCTTGGCATCCAACGATGTGGACTCACTTGCATATTACGATGAACACTTCTGTGCTTTTGTACATACTGTTCTCTATCTCTAAAACTCCTTAGTTAATATCAGTAACCATTTATTTGACCTCAACCATTGATCAACCAGTTAATATGGCAGGCCCTTTACAAAATATTATATCATTCAATTTTTTTAATATTGAAAAATATATATTATCACTCCTTTTTTAAAGATGGGGAAACAGTCACAAAAGTCAAGTAATATGCCCAAGGTCATACAAGTTCGCAAGTCTTGATTTGAATCCATAACTCCCTGATACTAAAGCCCATGCTCACAACCTCTCCTCTTTTGAGTTGAGCTGCTACTCCTCCTTCAAGACCCAGCTGAATGTCGTCTCAGCAGGAAGCCTTTCCAAGACCTCCAGGGAGAGTTTAGTATTTCTAGGCTGCTCTTTATATCTCACTATCATGCCTGATATCCTTGGTATCTAGGATACAAGTACATACACTTGTAATTGACCAAGAAAAAAAATTTAAGGAAATACACACACACACACAGACACACACACACACCCCTCACACAGACTACAATCTTAAATCCTAAAAACAACTCATCCTGGTAGGTTCTATTTTCTTTATTTTACAAAAGAGAAAATGAGGTTCCTTAGTTTTGGCGACCTGCCTAAGGCTGCCCCACTAACAGGTGCCAGAGTCAAGATTCAAACCCCATTCAGGTGGCCCCAGAACCAGGGCTTCTTGTGCTAAAGTGCACTGCCCATACAGTCTTATCCTCTGGTCGTCCCTGTACAAGAGCTGAAACAAGGAAGAGCATCGACCTCAGCTGGGAAGGCAAGTGACAAATTTTTTGCTGCTCTGCACATGTCCGTGAATGACTGCAGAAGTGCTGTGAGTACTGATTTGGGGGTTAAAAATACATTGTAGTGAGTATGCAAATTCGCAAACAAGGAATCCACGAGTAATAAGGGTAGACTGCATTTAATATATATTCACTTAGTATAAATACATGGAAATATATCTCTTTCCTTGATCAGAGCTTCTATTTTCTGAAGATGTGGCTACCCAGCCTGGGTCCTTGTTAGGTCTGGCCGATACATACATGAGACTTGTGGTTGCTAAATAGATTCTCTAGTAAAAAAAAAATCTCATGAGGGGCCGGCCCGGTGGTGCAGCGGTTAAGTGCGCATGTTCTGCTTCAGCGGCCCGGGGTTCGCTGGTTCAGATCCCGGGTGTGCACATGGCACCGTGTGGCAAGCCATGCTGTGGTAGGTGTCCAACATATAGAGTAGAGGAAGATGGGCATGGATGTTAGCTCAGGGCCAGTCTTCCTCAGAAAAAAGAGGAGGATTGGCAGATGTTAGCTCAGGGCTAATCTTCCTTGGGAAAAAAAGAGAGATCGCTTTTCTGATCATTCTAGATTTTCTTAAGGCTAGGCTATACAAAGAACCCATGTGGACTTTGCCCTTGAAGACCTCTAATGTCTATCTGCCCCTGTTGGCATGGGTTAAGATCTCTCATCTACCCCTTCTTTAGACCTTTCATTAAAAGTTAAAAAAGATATTTGAGTTGGAAATAGGGTACCTTCACACTCTCCATTAAATCACCTCTCAGTGACATTAATGCATTCTGCTTTCAAAGAAGTCCACGTCTGAGTATCTGGCACGTTTGAGGACACAGCATCGTGTTCAACCACAGGAACAGGAAATGTGCATATTGCTTTTGGTTATGAGAACGCTGATACATAGCACTGTAGGGAGCCCTTGGGCCTGCATACCTTCTGTGAAATCGAGCTTATCTTACCTGAAAACAAATGAAAATTTCTGAATAATTCATTAAAATTTACTGATTCTGTCAGGCTAAGTGATCCGTTTAGTGGTTGACTGGATTAAGGGAGGGAGGCAAGGCCTTTGGGAGGTCAAATCTCTCCTTCTCCTGATATTGCACGCATATTCTAGGACTTAGGGGTATCTTATATCTTCCATCGGCTTGGCTGTTTGGGACCACAACACTAAATTAGCCGATAAGACCAATCTAGGTTCAGGGTCAGGGGTGATAAGTCAGGGATAAAAATATCCCAAGTGATTCCTCCAGGGTGAGATAAATACTTCCTTAGATCTATGCCCTAATCCCAATCCCACTCCCACTCCTCCCTCCACCCGCAGGAAACTCCACACACTCTCTCACACACACGCCAGCTATAACATTTCCTTCTAGCTTTGTCATTGACTCTGTCCTTGGGTTCCTCACAACAGTAGCATGTAAAGAGTTCAATGAAAGCTGCTGTACCCTTGTCCTGGGACAGCCAAAGGAGGTGGGAGAAACTACACAGTTGGGTGATGGAATTGGAGATGAGAGACAGAGAGAAAGAGAGAGAGGAGAAATTACACATAGGGCCAAAAATATCCTTTTGGAAAACGGAAACTGGGAAGCATCAGAAAGACAGCGTGAAAGTCACTTTATGTGTAAAGCTGCTTCTAAACCAAAGGTTAAGATGTTTGACTTCAAGAAATTTTTCCAAAAACCCTTTCACTTCCTTTCAATATATCTGAGCACTCAATCATGAGTCAAATCAAAGGGGGTGACACTGATAACTAAGGCCTCCTTAAGAAGGCCAACCATTTCAAAAAGGACTTGATCAGACAGAATGATAACAATGAACTTGCATTGTGAGAACTGGATTGGCTGGAAAGTCTCATTTGTTACTCATAGTTTTCTCATTTCTTTCTCTAGAGTAATTTCTATTGAGGTTATTCTTTTTTTAACACTTACCTTTGTTTTTTCCTTTTGTTGGAACTAATATCTGCAGTGCTATTTTGTGCCCTTTCATTTTGCTTTTCATTATGTTTTTCTTACTTTTCTTCACTTATCCAGTCCACAATATTCTATGAAAGCGATATAGTTCATACTCGCTGAACTCTCAATAAAAGCCTTTCAGAAAAGGGTCAATATTCCACTTTATGTTTTGTTTTGAATACAGTGTGTCTATTATTATTCTAGCATTTTCTTTGCAGAGGGCTTCTACCAAACTTTAAGTGGCCTACACACTTATATTTCTCCAAAAAGCACAAGTATCACGCATTCATTTGGCAGATATTATTATGTGCCTGGCACAGTTCTAGGCTCTGGAAAGATAGAGGTGAACAAGACACTCAGGTGCTTGCCTTTATATAACTCTTATGCTAGTGGGAAAGACAGACAGTTAAACAAACATATGACTCTGGTACTGGTAAGTGCTAAGAAGAAAACTAAAGCATTCGGAGAGAGTTCAGATCACCACCATGGCCATCACCACTGTTTTATTACTGCAGACACAAACAAGTGTGAATGCTACCCACACAGAGGGAATCCCACGGTGCTACAGTTGCTTTCCAGACTTGACTTCACATGAGCTGTAGATTTGTTCACTGAATTCTCCGGGGACTCTGCTGTTTAATAAGAACGTGATCTGTCACTTTCAAAATAGTAGGTGGCCTCATTTGTGCTCTAATCACATAGTATCATAACTATTCACAGACTTCCAAAATCATTTCTATTAAGACCCTTGTCCTTATCTGACCTTGACATACTGAAAGCATTTATGAAGCCTGCAATTTATTCCTTTCTCTTTTAATCTGAGTTATTGGCTGAACTATTGGTCATACTTGGTTAATCTTCCTTTAGCTTTAGGCAGAAATCTTTGTGGCTGTAAACTGCTGTGATAAAACTTTTAAAATGGCTAATCTTTATGGAGAAAATCATCTTGGGTCATAAATTTTTTTTTTTAACTTATATTTTCCTTCTCTACAACCTATCCTTGCCTCCCACCCAAGGTTTTCTATGTTTTTGTTTCTTTTCTAAGGCAGTAGGACATCTGTAATTCTTATAAACTTACACTTGAGAAGGAATTGTTGCCATACAGTCAGATCAAGCTGCAAATTACTTCTTGATTCTGATATTCATTATTTATCTGTAGGCAAGTAAGCCTATCTGGTTTTGTTAGTCAGATGTAGTTACTCAATAGTTATAACATCAGAGGTTTAGCTTAGTCTGGTCCTACTTTTCCCTTCCTTAGTGACCTTCAATGAATTATTAATCTCTGACTGCTTCTTCATCTATAAATCTTAGTAAAGATAAAAAATTCAGTGGTATCCCAGTATTATTTGATAGAGGAGATTCCAACCATAGATGTTTCTGTAGAAAGTGCTGAAAATCAGCTGTTCAAAAAAATATACTTTTCTAACAACCAGTGATTAAGGAGTACAGATCAAATGTCTAAAATTAGATGGAAAACTAGAATTACACAAAAACCTGAATAATACCCAAATCTATCCCATTGAAAATGTAGGAGAAAAACCCTATTTTTGTACCTTACTATGTCAACAAGATTGCTAGGTCAATGAAGTCTTAGAACAATGAGAGACTTTTTGGTTGTTAAATATTATTATTAAGGGAATTTAAATAAAATAAAGGATTACAGCGTGCCTTGGAGCACAGTTCTTCTTGGAGGCATTTCTTCCTACAAATTGAAGGGTTGTAGATCTTATCTATCATTTCAAACCCACAATTTCCTTCAAGGAATTTGTAGATTTTTATTTTCTTTTAAGAAGAAATTGTCTAACTCTTCTTATTAAATTTCTCCTGCCTGTACTCTACCAAATCACTCTGACAAAAATTGGAAAGTTAGCTCTTGCTCTTATATCCAGAGGTTTATGTCCAATAAATATGTTTTTGAATATGAATTTTTGATAGTCACTCAAAAGAAATTAACCAGTGAACTAAAAGAGGACTGGAGAGAATCTATATATACCTCCTAATCAGAACAAAAATTCCTTGCTAGAATCAACTCTGATGTTTTAAAAGCTACTAAAGAATCCTTCATTTTATCACTCTCAGAGTTTCACCCACTGCTATCTTGGATATCTAGGTGGCAAATGGCTCTTAAATCTATAGCGTTATACAGAGGAAAAAGATACTTAAAGTGGAGTGAAAGGTGGGGCTAGAGATACATACCCTCTCCCTCTATATGTTCTATTCCTTACCTGCAAATTTAATCTGAATGCTTCTTTATATAAATAAGACATCAATATGGTGACTCAGTTGCCTTAAATATCTGGTAATATTATGTTCAGTGAAAAAGGGTATTATCCATGGAAAGCTTTGTTTCACATACAATGATAATCTTGGTGGGATCTTGATAAGTACTGGATTTAGACCACTGAATAGCAAGTTTGAAAATGAACAGCTCTCTGCAAGACAGTGTCATCAGCATTTATTCCATCATTATCGTTTGATTCCCAAACATAATAAGTTATTTCAGCATATGCAGTGAAAATTTTGGCAAATTGGAGTTCCTTCTCTGAGAGTTTGAAATTGGAATTGGAAGCCTCCCCCTGTAGTAAAGGTTTGTCTCTTGAAGACAGAAGACGCTCACTCTGGAGCAATGGCCTTTTCCATTAGGTGGACTCAGTAATTGAGAAAGAGGATCTGCCAAAACTAAGGATGCCAGGATGATGATGCTCTACAGAGAGAAGAAAAGAGGAGAGAGTGAAAGAAAGAGCTAAAGCGAGAAAGAGAGAGCAAGTGAGCAAGGGAGAGAGGAGTGAGAGAGAGAAAGAGAGAGGACCCTTTGTCCTTGGCTCAGAAGTCAGGCTGCATTCTTGTCCAGGGGTTCTGAGACACCCCTGGATCCTTAGAATAAATTTCCCTTTTGTCTCGTGAAGCTAACAAATTGGTTTCTGCTACTTGCAACCAAAGATTTCTAATAGTAACATGTCTCTGAAGTAATAGCAGAGAACTCTAAGAGAGTATTTGTTCTAAGATTCATTGATTTTTAATTTTCTGATATCCTTTCAGAGGAATAAACTGTGATTTACAAAATCACAATCCTTGAGTGAGATCCTTCACAGAGCCCCTTGGTCCTCTACCTCAGCCTTTCACTCTTTATTGTTCTCTTTGTCTGGGCATCTTCCTGCTTATTTCACCTCTGATTTGTCAAGTCTTGACTTACCATAGAATTAAGAACTCTTGCTGGATTCATTTATTTGGCAATTAAAACATGATCCCTCAAATTGGATTATTCGCACGTAATATTAAAGAGAGAAAGCGGCTATTTGCCTTTCCTCCATACTCTTGTGTGGTAAAACCAAACTCTAAAACATGGTTATTCCTTAATTTAGTTTCTATCCTCTTAACTGATCCAATCAATTAAATATTTCACACAGAATCAGATATGAGTTTAACAAATAATGCATTTGACCCCAAAATCTTCTTATTCTTATTTAGAAAACCATGGTTCCTAAGATAATTACAGTGAATTAATTATAACTCATGCCAATCTTTTAATCAATATAACTGATTGTAAAATTAATTAATCTCTATTAAGCACATATTTTAATAATAGCTACTTTTCTTGAGTGCCTAATCTGGGTTGGGCATTATTCTGGGCATTTTTCGTGTAGCGTAAATAATCGTTGAAAGAGCCCTATAAGGCCTAATGGAGAGGTTTATTTAAGTTAAATTAATTATCAAAGAATATACAAAAAGAGGCAAAGCTATGATTTGAATCTAGCTCCCTGGGAATTTCAGCACTACGGTTGTTTCCACCACACCAAATGGTTTCTAAACAAATAATTTCCATTACAAGGAAAAGAGGGAAAATACAAAAAAAAAATTTTCCCTCACAATCTGGAGAGATAAAAATATGAATTCTTAGAAAAATCAACATAAATTTAAAAGTAAACATAACAATTACATTAATTTTTTTTAATTAAAGGATGTAAAAATTTTAGTGGACTATTCCAAAAATAGAACTCTATTTTCTCTCCTCCCGACAGATCTGATAGATTCTCATTGTGCATTGTCTTCTAATCCTTGTGGAGGATCACATCACTGTGACAGCTCTTTGGGGTGTAGACAGAGATGTGACCAGCATCCCTTCCCACAGTAAGTTTTCATAAAGATGCCCCTTTTCCTCTGCAGCTTCAGCTGTTGTTTGCAAAGTTTGTTTCTATCTACAGTTGTACTCTTTAACCTCATAATCTACCCGAAGTCTTTGTTTAAAATGAGCCACCCCATTTATGCTTACTGCATACCAATGTCATCAGTCAGACATGGTGATTTCCCAGCATTCCATGGCTATGCTCCATTTTCTGAGGTAGTTTGTATAAACCTCCTCTGGTCACTGCACTTAAGCTCATCCTGTAACAGCTGTTTGGGTAGCCTGCTGTCATCCATATTCTCTGCTTGGACAAGCCCGATAAACTGTTATGACAAGTATCACTTTAATCTATTAATCAACACAAAATGTGCAAGACATAGTGTTAAAGGACAGGATATGTTCTTCTTTGTGATGTAGCTGCGAGGATGATACTACACACAGGAAAAGACAATGTACAAGCCATACGAGTGGCTCTGATCACTGATCTTGTAAAGGCTCATGGAGAACATGGGAGACAAACTTGGTTTGAAAGATGGGTAAGCTTTTAAAAAATGATTTGTGGTGCAGGTGAGACTAGAGGATGTGCGGCAGCTACTGCCTGTGGCAGACTCATTCTGCCCCAAGCACTGCCCTAAGGACGGTACATGCATTATCCCTATGAATCCGCACAGCATGTTATCAAGGTATGTATTAACATTTTCCCCCAATTTTACAGTTAAGCAGCAGAGGTTCAGTGAAGTCATTTGTTCAAGTAGAGGAATAGAAATTCAAACATAGAACTTTTATGCTCTTAAAGTTTATGTTATAGTAAACAGACTGAGCAATGACTTGGAGGGAGAAATATGACAAACCCATTCCAGAATGTTGGAGCATTAAGAAAAGTCCACTGGAATTTGTTGTTGACATTGCTGCAGGCAATTGGCTGGGTAGCTTTGCAAGTTCCTGAGCAGGGTGAGGACATGATGCAGGAATGGTTTAGAAAATCTGAAGGAGAAAAGTTACTAGTTATGAAGATCAAGTAAAAGCAACAGTTGATATACCCGACAATATCGGCCTAAACCGTGGGGTTAGTGTAAGACAAAGAGAGAGACAGGAGTCTGGATCACTGAAAAGGACAAATCAAAGGTTATTTTCTGTTCTTGTGTGGTAAGAGAGCTTCTACTCTACCATATTTTCACCCACATGATTTAGAATTTTAAAGCAACTGGTCTGGGAACCAAAAAAGTGTGAGAAAAAAACCTAAATATATATTTTTAAAAGAAGCCTGTTCTCAGAGTTTTTCTCTGGTTCCTGCTCCAACTTTAAAGTGATCTTTCGAATTTTATGAAAAAGAAAATTTCATTTCGGGAAAACGGTATGGGGGTGTGGCTATAAGAATAAAAATGTAACACAAATACTTACAAAAGTCCAGAAGAAGGAATAGTTAGAAACATGTGGATTCTTTTATGTTTTATTTCGCTTATCACATTTTGCAAACAAACTAACAGATTTTCAGTAGTAGAGTATATATTTCAGGTGATTTGGAGGATGGGTTTCTAAGTAGAGAAATCAGTGTTGGGATCCTTATCAACAATGTCAAGATGTTGTTGCCCAGTTAGTTCGCTGATCATTTTGATCAATTTTAAAAGTTGCAAAAAAAAAAAATTTGGATAGAACACTATCTCAGGAAAGACATATTTCTTCACTTTTATCAGTGACTATTTGGGATAGGAGTTTTAGGAAAGGAGACCAGAATGAGCTTTTCCCATTAGCTATGACCAAGAAATGGGATACAACAGCTGGGTCTGATCTAACCAAATCCAGTTGGACCATATGGGATTTCTTTCTCTTAGAATAATATTCACAATTCCCCAACAGGGATTCCTCTCTGACACTCTGCTCATTACAATCCAGCTTACAGTGGACTTAAAAAAAAATTTGATTTATTTTTCCCACACTGTCTTTATTTGCCCTTAACGTTTTTGTATACCAATACCTCTTTTGCATTCCTCTTTATACAGTATCTAAGTTTTACTAAATACCATAAAGAAACTTTCTGTAAACAAAACCTTTGTGAGGAAAATCAGCATAATACTTCTGAATGAATAAGTTATGACCACAACTTTCTTACTCAGATCAAATAGTAGCAGAACAATGTAAAGGTTAGGAGAGAATGAAAGATTTACCAACTTTCTGTTTTTAAACATCTGGTCATTTCTTTATTTAAGAGTGGTAAAATGGTAGCAGAGGGTAGAGACAACATATCTATGTTTTCATTCAAAAATACATTCTATGGTTTCATGTGTTTCCATGTCATTTTTGTTTTATGACTAAAGAATTTCATGTCCTTAGAGACTCAACAACAGAAAGAAAGACAGCCTAGAAATTTGAGTCAAATTGTGAGGAAGATTAAAAATGAACCACTAGAGCATCTAAAACAGACATGGAAGAAGCCAGCTGAATGTTTGGCTTTTTATGTGCCAAAAACTAGAAGCCTTAATTATGATTCATGAAGCCATTAATTTTTTTAGGTCTGTGAGTTAATGGAATAATGACTTTTAATTGAGCACTAAAGATTCTTAAATCACTTTAAAAAATAAGCAAGTATTTAAATCATATGAATAGTTCAGGAAAATGAAGGGAGATTTAGGACACAAGTTTCATCAGCAATCTCAGATTTGTAGTGGAAGGTTGAAGGTGAAGGAATTTGTATGACTATACAAATTATTTTCAGAGGTAAAATTAGTGCGACTGAGAGAGACTGATGATACTATTTCACCTGCAGAATTATCTTATTTATTTTTTTCCAAACTACTCGATTAACCTATAACTTCCATATAATCAAAAACATGTTTTTGAAGCGCAGTTGTCAGATCAACATTCCTTAATTAACACATGTTGTCCTAATATTTATATTTGATAGATAAAGAATTTGATTTTTCCATTTCCTCAAAGGCCTTGACAGACACAAATAAATTTGATGGCAGATGAAAACTGGTTGTTTCGGATCGTATGTGAAATGACCTCTTCAGGCCTTTTATTATCTTATAGCTCTCTGTCAATCATATTGGTTATGAGATCTTCTTCAGTTAAAATTTTACTGCCAACCATTTCCCTTTCTAAACTTTCTTCCAGTTCCTGTTTACATACATGCATTGATTCATTCTTTCATTAAACATCTAACATACTCCAGGTAATATATACCATATTTGTTTATATCTCTGTTTCCTGGATATGCCTGACTCAAGTTCTCCTGCACATTTTTCTCTCTCCATGGAATTCCCTCTCTTTCCTTTCCATCTAACACTCACCAATCCTTCAAGAGTCAGCTTGTTTAATTCAAGTTCAGCTTTTGTTTTTGACCACTCAGATTCACAGGGATCTTGGCCACGAAATCCGAGTCATTCTTGTACTGACGTACATAATTAGTGCACTCTTTTGTTGTTACTTAACTTCCTTGTCAAACACGTCTTATTTGCCTACAAGTTGGCAAGCTCCGTGTTAGGGCCCCTATAAACTACCTTTTGCACAGCACTAAACACAATGAATATTTAGTGCTCAAAATTATAGGTTGGAATGGAAGAAAGAACGATTAAATGGCTGATTGACTGACAGTGAAGTAGTGCATCTGACTGGCTGCCCAGAAGTCATCAAAGCACATAAATTACATCAGGAAGGCTGAGGAAAGCATATATTTCCCAAAGGGGTAAAGAAACATGGCACAAGAGACTTAACTTTTATTCAGTATAATGAATAAAACAGCAATGCTTGAAGTCTCAAAGGATCTGGAAGCCGATTCTTTTGGAATCTGTTGCCACAAACTCCCCTAGTCCCTGCAATGGAAACTTGATCTAAATTGATGAGATGGAATAACAGACAAATTATTATACAGCAGGAACTTTCCCAAAACTTGCATGCTTCTCGCTATAGACTAGATGTCAGTATACTCAAACTGCACCTTCCCCCAAAAAGGAGCTGACGGAAGACCATGGTTACATATATTTTTGCAACCTGGAAAACACAGGTGGTGACAAAGCAGAAGACATATATTGGAGATAAAAAGCCAAAAAAAGAAAAACTACATATCGCTGAAATCTGCTGTCTCTAGAAACGTATACAGTGTAGTGCCCATACAGAAACGTCCTTCACTCTAAGCAATGCTTGCCTTCCTTTTCCTGAGACTCACCTGGGCTTGTCCATCCTAAATTCTGCTCTGTGTCTGCTGTCCTGCCTAATTCCAGTCTGTCCTACATAAAACTTGGCCACATTTTCCCACAACATATTCAATTCCATTGGTTTATAGCTGAGGAAAATAGCAGATAACATTTAAACAACAGATTTCACTGCCTTGCCAACAAAAATAAAGACAGTCTGGAGATTTGGAAAAAGCATTCATAAGTTTTAGAAATTGATTTAGATATTTTGCTGGTTTCAGAAACTCTTAAATGAAACCGGACCATCTACTGATTGATCTGTTTAGGTACAGGACCAGACTCCATTTCATGCTTTAGACCAAAAGAGGCTTCATGCACAGTTTCATCCATGGAGCCTTCAAGGAAAGATCACCAAGTGAGTGTGGATTCTTGACTCGTATATGCTTCCCTAACACATGTTTTTTTACTTTTTGTAACATGATTATATTTACAATTATTTGTTTAATGTCTGTTTTTCCCATAAGGGCAGAGACAGTGTTGTCTTCTTCATTGCTGTATCCACAACGCCAACACAATGATAACATGGTGTTGACACAGTGATCAATAAATACAATGCAGATTGAATGAATAAATGGGCATTCTGAACTCAAATTTAGGTCATCATTAGAAAGTATGACTATATGATTCAACAAGACATTTACTAATCTCCGAATATTCATTTAATTCCTTCAGTTTTAAAGGCCAAGAAAGACAATCTGAAGTGCCTCAGTTGTATTTTTTTTTTTAAATTATAGTAAATTAACAAAGAATATTCCTTGGATAATAGAAAACCTCCCCAGTCACCATTTAGCCATTTATGCTTGATGTATTTCTCATATTTTTGTGAAAAGTACATAAGAGTTTTAGATTATATTAGTGAAAGCAAAGCAAGAATAGCTGTAGGGAATGGAAAAAATATAATGAAATATGTGAAAGAATGAATACATTAAAAGGGAAATGAGGGAATTTTTGACAATGTAAACTATTAAGCATTTTCTGAGGAAACCACGTATGTACCCCCTAAAGGCAGTCAGTCATCCGGCAGCTGGAGTCTCCACCCTGGTGGACAGTTTTTAATGGATGAGAGGAGCAGGAGTCTAGTGTCTCATAGCTGAACGTTTCCAATCCTGAAGGAGTCATTGCAGATGCTGCACCACTTGCTAAGGTATCTCATAAATCTGGAACACACGGATGTACGCTTTCAACATTTAAGAGAAAAACGAATGTAAAATTCTACCATGAATCGGAAGAGGATACATTTTAAAATCATTTAATTGGGATATGCTGTAGGTGACTTTTAAATTTTTGTATGATTTTTAAATAGAAAAATGTGAATTTATTAAAAAGGTATACAGTTAATACTTGAGGAAAAAATCTTTAACAGCAAGGAAACTTTGTAAACAAGAATGAGAAGTCTTAAACTCGCCCTCTACCCAGCCTCACTTAGATGACCTCGATAATTGGTTATGAGATTTAAATAAATGTCAGACTTAGACATAGACATCTAGAGATATTTTTATACCTTATTTTTATTTCTGTTGGAGTTTCTAAGATTCATTTCATATTTTCAATTGTTTTGTCAATTTTTAAATATGGCCAAGCCAAGTGATATCCACATGAAATGAAACTAATGAGTGGATATGAGGCTAACACGACACATTTTCTGTTTCTTTCAACAAAGTTTAAAAGGGAAAATATATTGGTCTCTCTGCCTTATTTAAAACTCAACTTAAATGATGATTGTATCTATACATTATTCTGATACTGGACAATAACATTTACATATTAAACTACATGTTTTTCACACTGCACAATTTTTATCCATCTCCAGGAAAAGAACTGTTTTGAAAGATTTTGGGGACTTTACTTTCCCTTCTGGCTTGCTGCAATTTATACTAGCCATTTGATTTCGTAAACAAGCAAGAAATGATCTGACTCTGAAAGAGTTTTAAGTCTAAAAAGTGTGGTTTCTTGGGGGCTGGCCCTGTGGCCTAATGCTTAAAGTTCCACATGCCCTGCTTCGGCAGCCCGGGCACGCGGGTTTGGATCTCAGGCCCGGACCTACTCCACTCGTCACCCATGCTATGGCGGCGATTCACACACAAAGTAGAGAAGGATTAGCACAGATGTTAGCTCAGGGCTAATCTTCCTCAGGAAAAAAAAAAATGTGGTTTCTTGTGTTTTATTTAAAACTCAACTCATGTGGGGATTACTGCTATAAGAAACCCTTGACTTAGAGGTAAAAAAAGAGACTGTATGGATTAAACATTTTTTCCTACTGTACAATATTTATCCATGTCTGTCAGGGGAATAAAAGGTATTTTATATGTTTGGTGGTAAATATAGGCTGTCTTAGTACATTTGATAAGGTTTAAAAAGTTCGAGCACGAATGTGGAATTGAACTGATTCATCAGATCGTACCTGTGGGTAGTTCTGTTGTGATGGGGAATCGTTTCTTCCAGAATAGCAAAACTGGTTACTTTTCCATAATATTATCTTTAAGGTTCAGATTAGTTATTTGGTTTCATAAAAAAGCAAAATATGGCCTGATTTAAACAACTCTGGAAACTATGGTTTATATAAATGAGTTACTTTTAAACGGGGAGAGGGGGAATGAAAGAAATACCAAGGGAAGAAAAATACTAAAAATTAAAACACATTTTCTATTGCTTCTCTTTTTACTTGAATCACTTCCCAAGCAAGACTTCCATTTAATTTAAAGACTTCTTTAGAGTCTAACCACATTGATAGCCAGAATGAAGTGACTCCTAGAGGAGACATTATCTTTGCAATGTGCCTCTGTTTCTGTAACCTATTTACCTCATAAAGCCTGACAGATGACCACACAGTACAGCCTCAGATTCATGCAGGGTTCATAGTAAAAACTCTGGTGTGAACATTACCAACACTGTATATATATTTTGCTATGAGATGTTGGTGTGGAAGAGTATGTCTTAAAAGAGAAAGTGCTTTCTCTCAACATTATGAAGGTTATAAACCACTCTATATGCATTCAGTAACTTTAAAATATTGCCCAAAGGATGGTTGAGAAATAGGCATTTCAGAATAAGATTATCATAAATCAAAAACTGGGAGTTCAAATGGAAAACCAAGACAACACATCACTTTCTATACTAGTCATTAAAAAACAGGGGCTTCATTCGAATTTTTATGTGTATTCCCAAATACTATCACATTAATATAAATTGGTGATCTTTGATGGCATTTTCTTTTCTCAACCTATGAAACTCTTTGTAGTGAATGTGAGTAAAAGCTACAATTTATCTGTCAAGGTGCTCATGTGAGGGAAAATCCACCATCACAATCTTTTCTGAATAAGAGTCAATGGCCAAGCAAACTGGGGGTTACAGGTAAATATTAGAAAAAGTATGGAACAGTGTTATTGCAACTTTGACCAAAATTGTTGTACCTAACTATCCATAAGTACACAGCATAAATTGATTTTTATCCTATTGTCTCTTTTTAGTTTGCCATGATAAAGTACATGTGTGGAAAAATAGTTTGATGAGTACATATGAGATATATGAGCCATAACTATACGGAATGTATAAAGTCATAAGGAATTTATTTAACAAGATAAATGTTCTTCTCTGCATTAGTCATTTTGGGAGGCTACATACACCTTAATCTCATGACGATGCCATTAGTAAAACAAGCATGGAACGTCTCTTTCGGAATTCTTTAAGAGCCTGAAGTAACTACAGATTAGAATATGCATAGAAACCAAGTTGTGTCCTTTTAACGAGAAATTCCTCTTTTGCCAATAGCTAGAAGTTATAAAAAGCCACTTTATGTTAATTTTTAAAGATATGAGATTGATTTTCCTATTTGGCTTATGACTGGGGACTAGGCAGCAAGCTAAAGAGTTGTGACCAAAGAGGAAGTCCAGGGAAAATGACAGCTAAGTAGAGCCCTCAAGGGTACCTCAATTCTAGGAATCTAGGGGCAAACATATGCAGTAAACACTTTGTTGCCCAGAAGAAAACAAAAAAAGTCATTTAATTTATTATTGAAGAAGTGGTGTCATCATAGTGAACCAGAGGTTGTGTGTGGTGCTTGTCTTCCTGTTGAAGACACCCAGTAAGTGCCATCATTGGGTTTGCCATCCTGTCTAAAGCATCTGATATTTATGTGAGCTGCACATGGACAGATGTCCTTGATTGAGGAAAAGGTAAAAGGACTTCGTGGTTATTGAAAGCTGCTTCTACAGAAGAGTTGTATTCTGGGTTTTGGAAAAAAAGATTGAGGCGTTCTGCTGTTAAAATTGAAAGACAACGGAAAAACTAAATTAAGGGAAGCCCTATCTTTTAGAGATGAGAGCAGAATCTCAACAAGGAAAATAACCAGTCGATAATGAGCCAAAGAGAGAAGAAAGCTCAGATCTTTGGACATTTTCTCGAATCTTTTTCCAACCAGACACTGATTTCCAGAGGGCACTTGACAATGTGTATCATGAGATCCTTGCGAGAGAGTAGGAGAAACATCCCCTGAATAACAGTAATATTGGGTCGATTTAAAGCTGATCGGACAACCTGATGGCAAGAAGGCTGAAAATAGCCTTGTTGCCCTAGAAGAGGAATGAGAAAGAGAGCTCGGCCCTTAGATTGTTCCAGTTAACTTCCTATCAACTGTAACAATACTTACCAAATTTGTACAGTGCACAGGACTAAAAGGGAGAGTAACATATCTGATGAATAAACAAGAACCTTTAACGTACTCAAGTACTTTAAAGTAATTAAATGACTAGAAGAATATTTTTAAACAAAAAAAATAAAAATAAATATAAATAAACATTTGTACTCACGTTCAACTAATCATTGTACAAATAGAGTATGTGAAAGAACTGATATAACAGTGGTCAGAGAAAGAAATTTTCTAATACACCCAAAAGGGGCACAAATAGATTGTTTTTAGATATTTGTACATCACTAGGAACTTTTTTTTAAAAAAGGAAATCAAATAAAAATGCTTTGGTTTTTTTGTTTGTGACAGAGTGGCAAAATTCAAAGGAATTATAATAGACAGCACTGGATAAAGTTTGATTAGTTCTTATATGCTGCTGAAGAGCAATATGATAATATGCATTAAAAGCTTTTAAAAATTACATATATTTCTGACATTTTACATTTATAAGTTTACATCTAGCATTTTTTCCTAAAGAAAGAGTCATAAATACATTCAAACATGGTTGTCTAGGGATGAGTATCAGAGTGCTGTTTATGATAATAGCAAACAGGAAACAGCCTTACTATCCAGTTAATAGGGAAGAGGCTGAGTAGCTTATGAAGATGCATCTCTTTAGTGAAACATGATATATATAGATTTTAAGAGCCATCTTTCAAACTTGATTTTGATTTATAAAAATGCAAAGAGGTTAATGATGTGTTGTTGAGTGAAGAAAGCAAATTACAGTACAGTGAGTTATGGAAACTCTTTTGCATCCATATGTCTGTCTCTTGATATCTATATCAATAATGTGTCATTATGTAATGTGCATTTTATATATAAAATAATGTGTTATGTTATGCAAAAGATCTCGATTGTGTCTAATTTTTTCATTTCCTTTTTATTGCAAATTATTTGTATAACTAAATTATAAAATGAATTTTAAAACAAATAAGTATTTACAGAATTGGAGATATCACATGTGAACCAATGTTTAATTTCAGGTACATAATAACAAAATATTAAGTCTTTTCTTGATGATTAAATCCGTAGATACTCAGGGAACAATATTTAGAAAATTCATAAAAGATTAGGGAAGAGTATAGCTCTCTGATTTTCAAAGTGCTATCATTTTCCTTGCTACCCATCAGTCAGGAAATTACCACCATAAATATTTTTGGAGTGCCTGTGTTGGGGCCTCTCATGTCTAAGTTTATTCTAGGCCAAATATCAGTGTGATTCATAGATAAGCTTTTTCAAAGTATAAGGATGATTTACCATATCTGTCTTGATACATTTGTTAGTTAGAGATAGCTACATATAAATGGCTGATGGAGAAGATGTACATACTGGCTGACGGAGAAGGCTGTACTTCTTGAGGAGCAACTAATTTTAAGTGAATTGTATGGAGACAAAATTCCTGGAGTCCTTCAACTGTTCCAGTTCATTGTCTTGAACAGCTAATGACTGGAGCTGAGTATCTGCAGAGTGAGACTCAGTTAAGCAAATTTTTTTCTGAGGGATCAAAGGCTACGAAGAAGGAGAGTCAGAATATTGCACAGCCAAGAAACAATTGCCAATTTAAAGGTAATTTCTCCTGGGGTTCAGATGTTAATAGAGATATAGAGAATGAAAACCAAACAAAGTAACCTCACCTTAATCTGAAACAAAATTGGAAATTGGAAAAATTCTTGCTGGCAATTGACTCATGAAATAAAACACTAAACATAATGACATCAGCATAGTTTGCTTTTTCTCTGATTCCTGCTTCAAGTACATTTTAAATAAGAAAATACACATAGAAATGTACATTATGAACATTAAAGTAACAGAACAGGTAAATTCAAAGTGGGGTATAATTATCAATAGCCACTTGGAAATGTGGTTTTTTTGGTTGTTAATATTACTTTTATATTTTAATGCTTTTTTTCTTTTGCATTTCTACTGATATGGCCATATTTTAGTCCTTTTCTCCCTTTTGCATTTTTTAGCATGTGTTAAAAATGTCCCTAGTGTGACAGAGTCTAGTGAGGTAAATTTCCCTAAACAAGGAAGACATGCCCCAATAATAATTTTAGATTTCTGCATTTTTTCAAATTTTTTCTAATTATACAAATAAACTATTGGAAAATAACACTTAGTGATTATGAAACTAAGTCTTTCTTACTAGTATTGGAGAAAAAGAAAATTCCAGAAAGCGTGTGAATTACATAGCAGAGGAAAAGAAGAAAACTTTTTTTGTCCCACAAATACATAACCTTTTCTAAGTAAAATTTATAGCTGTAAACTACAAACCTACTTTGAATGTGTGATCTATTGAAGTAGTCTGGTATAAATTACCAATGGATGTCATGCACAGAGGTCATATACAAGGATGAGCTTACAGAGCAAAAGTAGAAAATGATCCTGACCCACATCATAAGTTTTCACCTAAGAACTGTCCCACTATGGGACGGTCTTTAAGGTAACAACAAAAAGGCTATTTTAAAGCATTTAATATAACAATCTACATGCATTTGTCCTTGACTCAAAATTGGACTCACACACCCAGTCACCCACCCATCAACAGATATTTATTGATCACATACCGTAAACAACTTATTGAAGGTATACAAAGCCATGAGCAAGTTCCTTATCTTAATAGTCTACAATAGAGGAAATAAGAGCCAGCCCTGGTGGTCTAGTGGTTAAGATTCGGCACTCTCACCACCACAGCACGAGTTATTTTCTGACCAAGGAACCACACCACCCGTCCGTCAGTTGTCATACTGCGGTGGCTGTATGTTACTGTGATGCTGAAAGCCATCGGTATTTCAAATACCAGCAGAGTCACCCAGAGTGGACAGGTTTCAGCGGGGTTTCTAGACTAAGACAGACTAAGAAGAAGAACCTGGCCAATCACTTCCAAAATAATTGGCCATGAAAACCCTATGAAGAGCAGTGGAGCATTGTCTGATACAGAAGGTGAAAGGATGGCACAAGGAGACCGAGCAGGGTTCTGCTCTGCTGTATACAGGGTGGCTAGGAGTCGCAATCCACTCCAGGGCATTAAGGAAGAGGAGATAAGACATGTACATAAATAACCGTAATGTAACCTGCAGAGTAAGTACCATAAGAGCAATATGAATAAAGCATCTTAGTAGTTTGGAAAAGGAAGAGATTAGTTCCAGTGCAATACAATAATCTACTGTTGGCATAGAAACCATCAGGCACCCAGCCAAATATTTGGGACAGTGCCTGTAGAATCATAAGATGCCTAGCTCTGTAAGACAGACAGCCAGCATATGGGAAAGCACTTTGGTCACTGAAGTGATAACTGGTTTTACTTTAATCATCTCAGTTTCCACATGCTTTAGCTTCTCTGCCAAAGCCATCTTTTTTTTTTTCTTGCATAAGATTTCTTTTTAATTTAATGTTTCTACAAATGGTATGGTTATATCTATGAATTTCACTGGATTATTGGTTTCATCAAAACAGCAGAATATGTGGTTTGTTGGTAGAAATAAGCCTTTGCCGGCCACCCTTACATACAGGCAAGAGGCACAGACTACCCTTTTGAGGAGCAACTTAGTGTGGCCATGGCAATCACCTAGGACAAACAGAAAAGCAGACTGTGGTTATCAATTGGCAAACCTTTCCCCATGGGTCCAGGAGGAAAGAACATCTTTGACTTTTCACTGACTGCTTCTGAAAGTTCAAGATGAGAACAGGTGCTCAACAGAAAGTGAAACCTTTATTCTCTTCCACAAAGTTAATCTTCATTATACAGTACCATAAATACCCAAGACAGAGTAGTTTTAGCGATATCTAGTACACGTTATACATAGGGGAGAAAAGCTTATATTGAAATTCTCCTAAAAGAGTTATTTGTTCCCTTGATTATAACCATAGCCCCATAAAAATCTCTTCTTTCCTTTCCAAACCTGATGAACAATATAGTTATTAGATTTACATTTACCAACCACTATCAATGTGTTTCTAACCACAAAAAATTGCTTCAGTTACCCTGTGCCAAGTGGAAAGATGCAAAATAATTCCTTAGAAAAACGTCAGAGGTTATACTTTTAAATTGTTTGGGGAAAAAACAATATATACCTCCAGCCCTCCTTATTATAGATAGCAGCGATTGGCAGGCTGTATTAAACTGAGAGGCCTTGAATAAGCTGTGTTATGAATTAAGAACAAGTGAATAATGTGAATATAAATGTTTCATAAGTCATCCAAATCAATGCTAACCCATTACTCTTATTAGGATCTAGAGATAGCCAACCAAATTTTTAAAAATTAAAAAGTGATAAGCAGTGTACAAGAAAATGAATATGATAATTTATTTGATGTCATTTTAATGGATTCAATTTACTTTTTTCTTTTTGCCAGTGTCGAGTTCAATTGTAGATGATAAGTCTTGGCTATTATTGTAAATATGTCTTTTGTGCTCAGAATTACTTACAAAATGCTAATCAGGCTCATTTCCTGCTCAGTTCTATTAGTTTAGCCCTTGAAAGCATAGTTCCTAAGATTTAGAGACAGTTTTTGAATAGTCAAGACCTCCCTATGGCACTGGGAAATTAAATTTTGTTTCTTTCCTGCTATTGCAGAATGCTTATTCCATCAGGAGTAATTTACTCTAATTAGGGGATATGTGTTCTGAAAATATAAGTATTTCTTTCATAAAAAATGTAATGCTGTGTAGTTTTTATGTTCCTGTCAACTTCAAGAAGAATCTTATGACCAAAAGCACATGATAGAAGAATGTCTTGCACCTCAGAGAAGGCTGAAGGAAGATTTCTGGTCTTCAGATAGCACTGTACTCTAATTAATGATCAGCTTACACATTCTAGCTGCATAATCAGATAATTATAAAGTGTTTTCCAAATCTAATCCCTCTCCTTATATTGCAGGAGTTAATATTGTTTTTAATCTCCTTGTCACAAAGTGACCTTTTGCCCAGGGACAGCACCAAAAGGGACTCTCTTACACCTAAGAGACATGCCACTAGGCATATCTGAAAGGACCATGATGATCAAACTTCATGCTATGCATATGTAGTAGAGTTTTTTCAGTGGTCATAGAAATTAATCTACTAAATTTAAAAAAAAATAAATGACTGCTGTATCCTAGATCTTTTCTGGACTTCTATGATATCCTCCTGATACATAAAATGGGCTGCATAAAATTAAGCTGACTGATTCATATCTTCCACTTTGTAAACGATTGGAAGTTGATCAGGCAAAGTTCCCTCAACTTGGAAAGAACTGCCCAAATATCATGTAGCATCTTTGTTGACTTTTCTAGTACTGACTCACTTGTTCAGTAGATGCTAAAATAACTGAAACAAAGGAACATAAAAACAAAAAGAACTTTGTGGGATTGACTTATGAAAGATGTTTTAAGGCACTCTTGCTTTTGTTTTGGTGTCAGTTGCTTTACACAGGTTGTGTGCATTGTTTGGCACTGTTGACCAGGAGCCACAGCTCACAGGCAGAACGTCCTGGTGACCATCTTGGTAGCTAGATCTAGCATGTTCATTAATGGGCCAATTACATTTTTAGTTTTTGTTTTGTTTTGTTTTGATGAGGAAGATTGGCCCTGAGCTAACATCTCTTGCCAATCTTCCTCTTTTTGCTTGAGGCAATATCGTCCCTGAGCTAACATCTGTGCCAGTCTTCCCCTATCTTGTATGTGGGATGCCATCACAGCATGGCTTGATGAGCAATGTGCAGGTCTGCCCCCGGGATCCAAGCCCTTGAATCCAGGGCCTCCAAAGCAGAGCAGGAGAACTTAGCCACCTCACCACTGGGCCAGCCCTACATTCTTAGTTTTAAATAGAAAGCCTTGCCATCTTTGAAACCAACCGGGACTTTCTTAGTTTTAAGCAATGAGGAACATAAACTGATTATTAAGCCTGAAAGTTACGTCTGGCTTTATGGCCCCATCTTTCATGAATTTAATGAGATTGTATCATTTTAGAAACTAAAGGTTCAGACATCATATCATGAGGCCACCAATTTCCCACAGAGGCTCTTTCATGACAGTGGAAGGTACAGTAGAAGAATCACTGAAGAGTTGCTATAATTTCCCCCCAATTATCTCTTTACTCCTAAGGTTAATGCAGCTATCTCCATGATAAGAAGTATCAGTATCAGGGAGGTGTTCAAATGCAGATACCATGCAGCACATAAGATAGAATCATCTCAAATTCAAAGTCATGAATAATTCCAGTGAGTGTAATCTCTGTGTTCATCAGCTTTCCTTCTTCAATTCTCTAGTCACTTATTAATTCATTCATAACAATTTGATTCGTGTGTTAATATTTTCTGAGCTACACACTTAAATTCCAAACCTACTAACCAACTGTTATGTTGATCACTCTTGAGTGTGTTTATTCAATTTAAATTACATTTATTATTTACTTTGGTGATCTCCTCTTTTCATCTTATTGTCACATTAAAAAATAAAAATACAATTATATTTAGTGAGTTAAATGAGTGTATTTGAAGGCAAACAAATTTAAGGTTGTACATGGTATTCTTTGTGTTCATCGTGTTTAAAAATATGAATGCATAAGTTTAGAACATGTTATTTGTGGTAGCTGAACTCTAAACAGATAATCCAGGCACTAAAGACACATATTTACGTACATTTGGATTCTTCCACTTTGGAAACATGCATTCTTATTATTCTTGAATTAAAGCAAGAAGGGAACCAAGTAACATGCCAATGTGCACAAAATTTCATAGGCAATTAAATTGAAATGTGATTCAGCAGTTCAAAAAAATTTAACATAGTAAATCCGGATAAAAACATGTATTCCACATGCTTCAAAATAAATATAATTTAAAATTAATCATGTAATTTCTGTTTTTCAGCTTAACACAATGGATTGACTAGAAGTTTGAAGATCAAATTTTGAATATTTAATTAAATTTTATTACTGAAATAATATGGAAATAAAAATAAGAAAAGGAATTAAAAAAATCAATGACAAAGAAGTTCAAAATGGCAATCCATTAACATCAAGCTAATTTACAAAAGTCATCCCATGCCTGTTAATCAATGCTAAAAAAGCCAGAAAACATATAGAAATCATGCAACGAAGGAGATACCAGTTTCAGTTCTAACGGGTGGTCTACTTCACCCCGGTTCAGCTAGCCATCATTCAGAACAAGAGAGAAAGGGTCACAATCTATATAATGCTTCAACATAGCTAAATTTTTCAAGGTCAGAGTGAATGTTTTGTACCTTAAACCTGAAACTTCCCAAATGGCTTTTACGCTGAAAAACTTAACAGGGTGCAAAACAGCCAAAACTCCCACTAGGGACAGCCACTCCGCATGTCCTCTCTAGCAATAACCAAATTTAGGCAATTGTAAGCAAACTGCCACTGCTTTTTCAAGCCCTTTCTAATTTCTTAGGATTCAAACTTAGATCTTTTTGCCTTTTCTTCAACAAGATCACTGCCATTTCAGTAGATCCTCCAATCAGTCTAAGCACACACTTTGAAGTCCAAAACAGAACCACCTTCTAAAAGCCAGAGAAACTGTTAGATTAAATATGTTGATGATGACAGTTGTGAACACTTTTGCCAATTTAAAATCCCAAAACTTTGGCATAACCATAATATTTTATTCATTCTCTGAGAATGCACTGAGAGCTATTTCAGTAGTATTCCAATTAAAGTAACTGTGCAGAAAGCTTCTACATGTTCTTACAAATTAAAAAGAAATAAACAAATGGCTTATCTATATTTTATCATGACTAAAATCCAACTGCACTATGAATATATCTGCTGGCTGCATCACTGGCAAAAATCTCATCTCTCTAATACATACAAGTGGGTCACTTTCTTTTTTGTTTCCATTTTACCTACTGTTACCTTTCTATCTTTTCCTCAACTAGTCCAATTAAGTACTATTTCATGTCCCTAAAATACTATGATGTGATTCACATTTGCTATTATGTTACTCTTTTAAAAATTCCTATAGTATTACAATACCACTATAATTCCAGTGCCAACATAACAAAAGTGCTAATAGAGATATTAACTTGGATTATATTGCTCATGAATTGACAATTTGTTACATTTTATCAGTGAAGAAGCTTAAATATCTAAGGTAGGTCTTAGCTGGCTAGGCATATCTGCATTAGAAATATTGGTAGTAAAAAGGTCATTTTCTTCACTACATAGAGCTGGCCAGTAATGAAAAATAGACAATGTAGTGAAGAAACACAGTTTAGATCTATGTTCTTGTTCAAAGTCATACTGTTAAGAAAAATAAGTTTTTTTTCTTTAACCATTTTCACTCTTCTAACCATTTCTATCCCTCTCCTAATTTTATCCCAACTATGGTTTCGCCAGATATTTTTTTGAATGTCACATGGTTGTGGCTTAGATCTATTGTTTTATAAATAATGTAATTTGGTGCTCTATGAATAATTAAATACATAAATTCGCTACTTGTCATTTATTCAACAGATATTTATAAACAATAAATATTTTCATGACTTTTTATACACACACAAAATATATATAAATAGTTATAAAGCATGAACTAAACTTAAATTGAATTGGTAAATATAAAATCTGTAACAAAAGACATGAAAGTCCTTTGTCAACCTGAAACATTTGTCCATGCCTATGTACTCGGTACAAGACAGATGCTCAATAAATGTTTGTCTTGTAAGAAGAGGTGCAGCTAAGTTACTCAGGTAGCTAAAAGCATCATTCCAAGTTGGGATTACTAGAAAAAGTTTTGAAATGGAAATATCTCAAATGAACTTTGACACATGGAAATGGTTGTAAGGTGAGACGTTTCCTCCTCTTTTTCCCACAAAATTTTGTTTTTAATCTCTATCATAGCAGGTGGCTTTGTGTATTTTAATTTACCTCTTTATATGCCCATCTCCTCTTCCAGAACATGTAGAAGGTGCATTCTTAATTGTTGCTCCTTTGTCATTAAATCTTAGTATCCTTGCCATATATGCAAAATATAGATGATAATTGTCCCAGTCATGTTTTAAGTAAATAATCATGGTTCTTTGTCTTTAAAAGCTCTTGTTATTCAAAGAAAAGTGTCATAATGTTGATTTTATAACTTTACAAAAGATTTCACATGCATGCAAGTAGATTCCTTGAAGATTTTTAGAGATTTCTTTTTGTCCCAGAAAGAAAGCTGTAATCTTACAAGACATTTAAAAATAATCACCATAGTAACATGCTTTCAAAAATTTCACCCTGCAGGAAGTTACTGAAATTTCATTTACCAATATAATTGAATTTTGGAAGATATTTATTTAAAATATCCACACACATACACCTCTACATTTACGCAACTTCAGTGTTCAATGCTAACTCAAGTCAAATCCAACCTACCATAGAGTTATCTAAACTTACCTAATAATGAAGACTGGATTATGCATGTTTGGGTTAAAATGTAGATGTTAAACTTATATAAGAGTTTACGAATATGTTGAGTTTTGGGGGAAAATCCTGACACATTTTGCCACCCACTATGCCTTATCATTCATCCACATATTCTCCGATATCAGCTGGCCTACTTGTTTGGGACTTCAAAGAATTTAGAAGTAGGAAAGGGAAGCAGGTTAATGAGTATCTACTCTGTACCAGGCTACATGCTAGACGCTGGGCACTGAGAGATTGAAAAGTCCTTGAAGAGCTTATAGCCTAATGAGGATAACAGATAGATAAACAGACAATTACACTACAGCCCATTAACCAGGTTGGCAGAGTGTAAACTGATAGAGTCATTCTGCAGGGCAATTTGGCACTGTAGAAACTTGCATACCTTTTGATCCGGCAAGTTTCCTAGACATCCAGCCATTTATCTCTGGGGACTTGGTTTCCTCGCTCTGCTTCTCTTATAACATTACTGTGATTATGCATTATGTTGCTATCATACCAAAAGTTGTCAGGTTTGGAAACAGAGAAGTGCAGGTTGGATAGAGGAGATCAGAGAGACAGGCGATGAGACTGCAGTAAGTTGGGAATCTTAGAAATTCTCTGGGGAATTTGGATTTTATTTAAGGAAGTAGAAGGGAAAAGAAAGTATGGGAAATTCAAATCACTGGAAAGAAAGTCTTCTATTAAGAGATGTGATGTAGATATAAGGGATATTTCACATGGGTTTGCACATCCCAGGGTATACGACTGGAAGTAAAAATTCCAGAATGAAGTGCCCCTCCCAGTGAGCCTGTTTATGTAAGTGGCCAGAGAGAACTGGTTTGTATACCAATTTAGCCAAATACTGAGTCAAGTTTGACAGAAGAGAGCTTTTCAGTTTACGATTTTTAAGCCTACCTTAGTGTTTTTGCCCTTGGTTAACACCATCTAAATTTGGGCCATTAGCCTCCAATGCAATTTACATGCTTTGTTACCAACATGCCTATGGTATGTGCTAATAAGCAAGAGAAAGACACAATTCCTAAAATTCTGCTAATCTTTATGCCATAAAATTCTTTGTCCATTATTGACTGTGATAATCCATCATTCAAAGGAAATAATTATGTTTAAATTGCTTTCTAGGATCCTGGCAATAACTTAATAACTCAGAGAAACGAAAATCCAGAGAAACAGAGACTATCAGAGCAGGTCTTGCTCACCAACACATTACATACCAGCTCCACTCACATCCCATTTGGACCTTCCAGGTATGGAAAAGTAACTTCCATCACCACTGGGATTAAATTCAAGGATTCTTCCAGGACTCTCAAGATAGTGGTGGATAAGCACAAAGCAGCAAAATAACATTGAATGATGGTGGGTTTGCTACACCCGGAATATACAAATTGATAATCTGTGGTTAGATCGCTTTGGATTTTGATACTGGTGACCTCCTCTTCCTTCTTGAAATTCTTTCCTCCTATGCCTGAAAGATACACATATTTTTGATCTTTCTTGCTCTTTTTGACTATTCTTCTGGTTCCAACTTTTAAGAACTCTTATTTATTGTCTGCTCTGGACCTGCTTTCCTGTTTTCTCTCTCGCCTTTGACCACTCTTCTTACTTTTCCTAACTCTTCCTCTTCTAATTATATTTTCTCCCAAAACAGCATCAATGCCCCTCTTCTCTTCTATCTCTCCTCTCGTTCTCTCTGCAAAGCTCTCACAATCACCACTTTTTTTTAGATGAATATCAAATCATTCTTTTCAGCATCAACACACTCCCAAAGATAAACTCTCAGATTTCCATCTGCTTCCTGGGTAACTTGTAAACTTACTGCTTCTCAAACCAAATTTACAATGTTCCCACTGACACCAGCTCCTTTCTGCCTCTTCTATTTATTAATGCCACCAAAGGTCCTCAAATCACCCAGACTCATTTATGAGTATCATCACCCCCACTATTCTGTCCCTGCCAATGTAACCATCTACCAGGATTCTATCACAGAAGAAAAAATAAAAGGTATTCTCTCCTTCCACTATCACAAACCTTAAATTTACAATTCCTCTAAGAAATAAAATGAGAACTCCCAGTGATTACAGAAAATATATCTTTATCTTTGTGCTACTTATCGCTAATGACCATTAAGAACAAATTGAATTAAGGAAGCATTTATTGGGACTAGAAACTAAAGAGGTGGATTCCCTGACACAGATTTCAGGGATTTATGAATCTATAAAACACTAATATATAAAGTTAAAAAATAATATAATATCTTGTGTAAACTTCACAGCTCCCTTGAAATACTAATGTGAAAGCTGAACACATTTGAAAATTATGCAAGATCATTCCTCATTGTGTGTATGCGTATCAGATTTTGCTATAAAAATTTATTCTAAAACGTCTAAAATTTTGAAAAGAGGGAATTAAATATTCTTGCAGTGGATTTATAAATAATCGTGGATGTCCCAAAAATACCTGTGGATCGCAACTTATATTCTAGGATATGTGTCTCTTTCTTTCCATTTCAGCTTCTGAAAGCTTACTTATAGAGTTTACCAGATCATATTATAATGATTAGGCATAAAATAGGCATTATCTGTATGTACTAATATAATAAATTCTTTCTCATGTTTGTTATTAAATGTATTGATCAGTAGTTTTACTTAAATTTAAATGCTAATAATATATTTAACATAGCTGTTTTACTTAGTTTATGTAATATATTTCCAATGCCTGTGGAAGCACATTCATGCAGTGTTAGTCATATTTCCTTCAGGAAGATACACACATTCCTACATTTTGTCATGTTGAAGATGTGATGATGTCACCTTCACCAGAAGTAAAAATTTATGGCAATGTCTGAATCTACCAACAATTTAGACTCTGTTGGAAATGTGCTCCAATGGAGAGGAAAGTATCTTTAGAGTTCAGACATATGTGATCTGAATGCCGGGGGCTTATCCACCTGGGCAACACATCCAGAGAAGACAAACCCATAAAAAGATGCGGCAATATTAAGTAAGAGTCTTTTGTTTTGGCATTTAGTACAAGAGCAAAGAGTTTGCTGAATTTGACTAAATGAATCTCCTAAAAATAAAAGAAAAGAAAAGAAAAAAAAAAATTCTTCCTAGATAATTCTAGAAGAAAAGATTCCATTTCTTTTAAGATAGGAATGGTAAATACATTGGTTGGACCAAAATGACAGAAATATTTTGCAACTACCTTTGAGCAACTATCTGATTCTAATAGCAATGTGAGAATATTAAAAAATAAATTTTTAGATAGGAAAGGAATTAAGAGAAGTAATATTAACTCATTCTGAACTTCTGATTTTTGCAAACAAAAAGCATTTATTGAGTGTCCTCAATGAGCTAGTCCTTCACCTGGAGAAATCATGTCATGCTCAGTGATCAGGGTGCCTGTCACAAGGAAGCTAGCTTCAGATGCCATTTTCTTTAGCTTTATTATCTAATATAAGCCAACTAGTATCGCTTGAGTTAGAGTTGCTTAAGGCAAAAGGTAGGCTTTTTTTCTGGGTTCTGATATCAAGTTTGTAGCCATTTTTCTGCAAAAACACGTCTCTCCTGAAAACTACCGGTATAATTAATCCTTCATTCCTCTGTTTTAAGAAATGCACAAAAAGAGTGCCAATAGGTACTTTTTAAGGAAAAACTTACAGAGATCGTATCTCTTCCTACTGTAATTCATCTTAATTCCTGCCGAGGCAAGCTGTTTCGTTGATTTCTGTGGTCCCTGCAAGCCGCACTTCTGTGCTGGTACTTTTCACTGGATGGGCTCTGTTGTTGGTCAGCTCTTGCCTCTGGCACTTCAATACTGCAACTAGCTTTGCTATTAAATTCATTTTAATTAAGTGCCTGAGCCTAGTTAGAAAAATGTTATTAATTTTGACACCAGCCTTCCTCACCAGACCCATTTAGTTCTTCCACTGACTCCTCTCTAGGGAAGGCACTGGCCCTGTGTTCCCTGCAGCTTGTCTCTTTGTCTGTGACTATGTCTTTGGTGGGCTCCCCAAATGGCCTCATTACTAGCAGGAGGCAGATGATTAGCTTGAATATCTCTCCCATGCCGTATGAATCATTTATTGGGCACCTGCCAGGTGTCATATACTACGCTAACTGCTCTCTCTGTATTATCTCATTCACACTACACATATTTACTATAGACTGTGTGTGCCAGGCACTGCTCTCAGAACAAAAACACAGTATCGAGCAAGATAGACACACATCCTTTCCTTAGTGCACGGGATACATTGTGATTAAAAGAGGGGAGTTGTGGAGACTACTGATTGTAATTTAACACATCTCTGGATTAACTGAATTGATAATTCGAAGCATTGCATTTATAGCTGAGACAAGATAAAGTTCTCTTACAAAAAGTTATTAAGAAGATGATGGGGGGTGATCATGATCAAATTTAATCTCAATGGCTAAGTGAAAAATTCTGCTGAGATTCATCTGAAAGGAGCTTTACTTTGGGGATAAACAGTGGAGTTGGATGTGGACAAGAGAAAAGCAGAAAGGGAGATGACAGAACAGGGTAGTTTTTCAGAGTAAACTTGGGACACAAAATAGAAATTGAGATCCGGCATGCAAATTATATCTGGTGCTCTGCACATTCAGAGAAACTCCCCTAGTAATGAACTATAGAAATGATCCCTGAAAGTACAGTCTTTGCAAAGTGTATCTGGATACTTAAGGGGGCCTCATTAAACTTGAAAAGTCTACACTGACGTGCTCTGGAATACTTAGCATGGAAAAAAAACAAAACTATTAATTAAATCAATGCATCAATTAACCCATTTATTCTCACTCACTCTTTTGAGAACTAACTATAGACTAGTCTGTAATTATATGCTAGAAATACAGTGGTAACACACACTTCCATCTCTGCCCTCCTGGCCTTGTGTACATGTGGGGTGAGGGGAGTGAAGTAACACACTAAAATAAGCACAAAATTAAGTACAATGATTTCAGATAATGACAAGTCCTAAGGGGAAAATAAAACTGTAGAACGTGATGGGATGTGACTAAGATGAGGTCATGTCAGAAAGTGTGTCTAAGCTGAGATGATCCGGAAGTGCCAGGCGTAGGGGCACCTAGAGGAAAAGGTGGGAGATCATTCCAGGTGGGAAGAATAGCAAGTGCAAAAGCCTGTGTCAGGAACAAGATTTGTGTGTCCAACGGACCTGCAGGAGGCGTCTGATTGAAGAGACAGAATCACTGCTGGTAAGGTTGGAGAATTAGTGGGGGCTCTACTCAGGTAGGGACTGGTATGCCCTGGAAAGAAGTGTAGATTTCCTTCTATTTGCTATGAGAAGCCCTGGGATGGAATGACATGACTTGATGCAAACTTTAAAATCTGGCTGCTGAATAATGCATTGCCAAGAGCAAGAAGGGACACAGGGAAACGAGTTAGGAGTCTGTGCAGAGTCAAAGCAAGATATGATGGTGGCTTAAGATGGGGGAGCAGTGGAGACGGGGTGATGCAGTCACAGTGAGGATAGATTCTGAAGGCAGAACAACCGAGAATTACGACTGGATGGAGTGTGAATAACAAGAGAACTAGAGGAATCAAGGATGCCACTGAGTTCTTCTGTATGAGTGCTTTGTGGATGGCGGCGCCTTACCCAAGTTAGGGGTGGCTGGGGCAGGAACTGGTTTGGGGAAGAGGAGAAATCTGAGAAGGTTTAGGAACTCTGTTTGTGCATGAAGACTCTCCTTTTGAATACATCTGCTGTATTCATTATATTAATGAAATGCTGACAAAGATTCTTCCATCTTAAGTTCCAGGTCACTCTGTATCAGAGTCTCTCAATCTTGGCAGGCTTGACAGGTTGGGCCTGATCATTCTTTGTAATGGGGAGCTGTCCTGTACACTAAAATGCTTAGTAGCATTCTTTTTTCTTCTTTTAATTTTTTTCCTTTTTCTCCCAAAGCCCCGGTACATAGTTGTATATTCTTAGTTGTGAGTCCTTCTAGTTGCGGCGTGTGGGACGCTGCCTCACTGTGGCCTGATGAGCAGTGCCATGTCCGCACCCAGGATTCGAACTGATGAAACACTGGGCCGCCTGCAGCGGAGCGCACGAACTTAACCACTTGGCCACGGGGCCAGCCCTGCTTAATAGCATTCTTTTTTCTTCTTTTTAATTTTTTTCCTTTTTCTCCCCAAAGCCCCGGTACATAGTTGTATATTCTTAGTTGTGAGTCCTTCTAGTTGCGGCGTGTGGGACGCTGCCTCACTGTGGTCTGATGAGCAGTGCCATGTCCGCACCCAGGATTCGAACTGATGAAACACTGGGCCGCCTGCAGCGGAGCGCACGAACTTAATCACTTGGCCACGGGGCCAGCCCTGCTTGGTAGCATTCTTAAGCTCTACTCACATGACACCAATAGCACCCTTCCAGTTGTGACATCCAAAAATGTCTTTGGACATTGCCAAATGTCCCCTGGAGGGCAAAATTGCCCCATTTGAGAACCACTATTCTCTATATATGGAACAGGAGCAGAATATCAAAGTCAAGAGAGGCCACTTCCCCAGTATGAGAAAAATTGTTTTTCTGTATATCACAGAAATTGGCTGCTAGTCACTTCCCCTCCCCGCCAAAACTTATGGCATTGCTACACAGAATTATAATGTTATAGTTAGCTTTAACTGCCAAGACTTTGGAAATTGGAATAGGAAAGAAGTTGACGATATTAAGCTTTCTGATAGAAAATCCTGTGGCAAATAGCAGCAAACAGTTCATTGATTATTTTACATAAGTGGGTGACCTTCCTCACTGATTAAAAAAAACACAAAACACAAAATGTTTCTCTCGCCTCTAAAAAATGATAAAGAACAATGTAAATATTTAGTAAGTGGTTGAATTTTCCTCTAAATTTTGCTGTGTTAGTGTCCCACATGAAGGTACAATTTTGCAACTTTTGTTGAATGCATGCCAGCCTTTAAGGTTATCAGAAGCAGTGATGATTTTTAGCAAATAGCTCTGTTTTCAGATTTTGAAAAAAATGACATTCCAAAATTTGGTTGCATAGTTTTTCTGTACTTAAAAAATACAAAAATTATTTAATTTTTATTTAATTGTTTAAATTATTATCTTTTTAAAAAAACTAAAAAGAGATTTTGGGAACAAATAAATCATCTCTAAGTGGTTGCTTGTGGTAGGCAGAAAAAAGGACCCCCATATTTCTGGATGTCTACATCCTAATCCCTGAGTGTATTAATACATTATTTTATACAGCAAAAGGGATTTTGCAGATGTAAATAAATTAAGGATCTTGAGATGGGGAGATTATCCCAGATTATCTGAGTGGGCCCAAAATCATCACAAGGATCCTTAAATGATGGAAACATGAGGCAGAAGGTCAGAGTCAGAGATTTGAAGATGTGATGCTGCTGGCTTGGAAGATGGGGAAAGGGGCACCAGCCAAGAAATGCTTGTGTCCTCTAGAAGCTGGATAAAGGAAGGAAACGGATTATCCCCTAGAACCTCCAGAAGGAATGCTGCACTGCACACACCTTGATTTTAACCCAGTAAGGATCATTTTGAACTTCTAACCTCCAGAACTGTAAGAGAAGAGATCTTCATTGCTTTAAGCTACAATGTTTCTGGTAATTTGTTACTGCAGCAATAGGAAACTAATACATTGCTTTACAAGAATAAATGGTAAACAGTAAGTTGTTCTTTAAAGCTGTTATTTTTAACAATAAAAAAAGACTTTTTGACTATTGTATGAGAGTTTGAAACATACTCAAAAGCTAAGAAAAATCTATGTGGGTATTTCTACTTGTAAGTGTTTTTCACTGGCAAGTTTTAACTTCCGAATGGTATTTTCATCTCACCTACCTCCAAAACATCTTCAGGAAACATCAGGGTACTATTGAAATTTCCTCAATGACAAATAATCTCTTTTGATATTTTAAAAAAGGCTTTTATGTAAATAATGTCAGCGATTTTAAAAACAGCATTGAGCACTTGTATTTGATTCAAAGATCATAAATTTGAATACATGAATTCATATAAATTAGCAATCAGTCTGAAAATCTGTTTTATTTATCTCTTTTCTTGCTTCTTATCTGAAAAACAGGAGCTACATTAATCAAAAAATAAATGCAGTGAAAATGAAATGCAAAAATCATCTTCATTAATACACTTAGAATAAAATTTCAAGTATACAAGTAAAAAAAAAAATCTAATATTTGAATTTCCATTGCCATATTTTTGTTTTCCTGCTTTTCCTCACTCAAAAAGATGGAATATCTCAGTTCTTTGTACCAGTAACACCCACTTGTAATAATAATGAGTATAAGTAAAATCAGTGGTTTCCATAAAAAAGAAACATATAAACTTGTAAATTATACTTGGATGAAAAAGTAGAACTCAGGGAAGATGTGTTATAACACCTGACTTCCAACCTGTTCTGATATATGAGAACCTTTGGAAAAGGGGCAAAATGTGTCTGACGTGAAAATTTACTTCATAGTGAAGTGTTATTGTGAAATTCTGGTGTGATGTTTAGTCTGGCGTTACACAAAGACTAAGGGAAAAGACGATTAGCACAGATCAAGTGGGTTATTTTAAGGACAACTGATTATTGTCCTCTATGAAGTCATTATAGTTTAATAAACTAGAACTGTGATATTTTGATCTGTGTTTATTACCTTAAAGAGCTAAGGTGAGAAAGATTAATATGCTGGGCTCAAAGCTAGGAGCCTTACAAATGATATCTTATTTAATCCTTATGACATTCCCTTGAGGTTGTGTGAATAACCCCACTCTATAGTTGAAAAATTGGGAGCTCTGATTATTTAAGTAACTTGCCGCAGGTCAGACAACTAAAAAGTGACAAAAACAGAATTTGGAAAGAATGCAGATTTAGAGTCTGTGTGATGCCACACTGTGTGTCATCTGTTATACCTTGAGCCTCCCACTCTATTCTGCCTCCTCTCCATTTTAGAGACATTGTGTAGAGTAGCCAAAATGATAGTGACGTCGCACAGAATCAAACCTTAGAGCAGTGATGATGAATTTTCATTGTCTTGCTTTTCTTAGAAACAAATAGTAGAAATAAAAATGAAGAAATATCAAAATAATTCAATAAAAATCATTATATAGACTCTGTAAAAAGTACCCATGATAGTCAAACTTTAATTATTTATATTTTTTACTTAATTAACATGAAGTTAATATATCTATAGTTAGGCTATATATAGAGAGAGAGGGAGGGAGAGAGAGAGAAAGAGTGTTGATTTCATAACTCTGGGAATTTTAAAATGTAATTGAAAAATCTTTGACATGACTCCCATAAAAAAGTGAAAGCTAATTCCTGTCCCCTTGTGTTGGGCTGGCTCCTATGACTTGGTTCTGATGAATCAAATGTGGCAGAAGTGTTACTATATACCTTGCAAGGCTATGTCAGAAAATGTGATAGAGCCTCTACCTGGCTCTGTCTCTTGGAATTCTCACGCTAGAACCAGGCACCATGTTGTAAGGAAACCCAGGCCACACGTAGGTCTTATGTCAACAGATCCGATCAGAGTTCCAGCCGGCTGCCAGTATCAACCAACCACCAGATGTGTGAGTGACTGAGCCTCAGATGATTCTAGCAAAATTCCCTCCCCCGAAGTGTATGGCATTGAGTGAAGCAGAACCCAGCGGGCCCTGCCCAAATTGCAGATTCATGAGCAAAATAGATACAGCTGTTTCAAGTTAGTAAGTGCATTAGTTTGCTAATAATTATAACTGATTTTGTCATGGGCTAACAAAACAAGGTACCACAGACTAGGTGGCTAAACAACAGAGATTTATTTCCTCACAGTTCTGGAAGCTAGAAGTTTAAGGTCAGTTGTCAGCAGGGTTAGTTTCATTCTGAGGCCTCTCTCCTTGGCATTTAGATAGCCACCTTCTCCCTGTGTGTTCATATGGTCTTCCTCTCTTGCTCTGTGTGTGTGTGTGTGTGTGTGTGTGTGTGTGTGTGAGAGAGAGAGAGAGAGAGAGAGAGAGAGAGAGAGAGTTCTAATCTCCTCTTCTTATAATGACATCAGTTATATTGGATTGGGACCCACCCATTTTAACTTAATTACATCTTTAAAGGTCACATCTCCAAATAGTCACATTTGAAGGTACCAGGGGTTAGGGCTTCAACATATGAAGTTTGAGGGGACACAGTTCCGTCTATAACAGTAAGTTTTGGAGCAGCTTGTTATGCAGAAATATATAAGTAGAATAACAATCATACTATTCTGTAATAAAAGCTAGCCAAATTTGTCTTCTCCAGCATATTTACATAGGAAATATATTAATGTCAGTAACGCACAAGGTAACTGCTGGTGGAAAAATAGTAGTAATACTGCACTTAGCATTTCTAGCAGGGGCAGGTGTTCTAGTGAAAATAACCACAGCCAGGAGATGATGCCAGCCTTCATTCATTGAGACACGTCTATGACTAAACTATTCACTAATTTCTTGGCACATAAGATCTCATTTAATCTTTACAGTAACCTAAAAAGAAAGTATTCTTATCCTTGGGTTATAGTCAGGACAACTGAGGCTTTGTGAGGAAGAAGGAAGAAGAGAAAATGAAGATAGTGGTGGCTTATAACCTTAGAAGGTCAGGATGCTTTACTCTGGAGGTAGGTATGGATTCAAATCCTGGCTCTTCCAAACACTAGTTTTTTCCTCCTGAGAAACATCGTGTAAATGACTTGCCCAAGGTCACACAGGTAAGGCTGAGCTGAGGGGAAAACTTCTATCTCCTGCCTCAGGGTACTATGCTCTCTTACTATCATTGTTCTCTTTTAAAAACATTCTTTTAAAACTAGCTGTAGAGGACACCAAGCAAAATTTGTTCATTTATTTATCTCTTACTCTTCTATTGTACTGAAGAATTGTAGACCATATCACTCATTAGACAAAACGTGATTAGAAAGAGCCGAACACCAGGTATATAGAAAATATATTAGTTAAGACACATGCTAGGGAAATTACTGATCCACCCTTTCAAATTACCCTTTACATGAAATATTTAGATGCTGGGGTTTCCCATGGATGTATCTTCAGGTGACTGCAATGCAATTTTAAGTAAGCTCTTTTTTTTTTTTTTTGGCTTAAAACACTATAAATTCATTATCTTACAGTTCTTGAGATCAGAAATATGAAATGGGTCTCATTGGGCTAAGATCAAGGTGCTGGCAGGGCTGTGTTCCTTCTGAAGGCTCTAGGTAAGAATCCATTGCCTTTCCTCATCCAGTTATGCAAACTCTTTAGGAAATATTTGTATTTCTGAAATAATAGTTGACAATGCACAAAGGAAAGAAATCATTGGATTTTTGTTCTATTTCATATGATTGGCTCCTTATATTGTTATGTTAGCTGAGAATTTTGTTTTTCATAACTCTCCTTCCCAGCAGTGACAGCTTCACAGGGTGGCAGATGGACCCTGTCAGACAGGAGTCCACCACTGCTGAAAAAACTGGACAGGTTAGTCACGCTGTAAACACATGCCACATTGCTGTGCACTGTCTCAGCTTGAGGGAAATCATTTTCTCAAAGGTCATCTATCCTCTACACTGATTTGACCCTGTCTCCCTTTTGGAGTTAAATTAGAGAATAAGCCAATCAGCTTGCAGAGTGTAGTAATGTGTGAAATCCTCTCCCACCCAGGGCTGTAAAAAGAAAGGGACACGAAGCTGACGGTATGTGAAATTCAAGGGCTAATCAATGTCAGTGTATTTTCCTGCATCACTCAGTTGCATAGTTGTATTAAAAGGAGTTGAATTTTCTCAGGTTTTGTGCCCTGAGTAAAAATTAAGTTTTAAGTCCCATGAAGATTACCTTACTCACTTGGTCACTATATAAGAAATAAAAGCATTTCCCAGCTTCCCCTCCTCCTACCTGTAACCAGCAGTATTTATGGGCTGTGAAAGAGATAACAGGGAGAAATATTTGCATTCAGTCTTTCTGTTGTTGGCCAAGACAGATATTACACAGATAGATTCAGAAGAGGGTCCAGTCAGGTTAAAATCCTACATCAATACTTTTGCTTTATCTTGGTTTCTGTTTGGTTTGGTGTGTCTGCTTGCCTCTCAAACAACATTAAGAGTATATAAAATCTCCTTCAGCAGCATGTTGGTGAGATAAATACCTCTAGGTAGTATCAGATGTTTGTCTGAGGATTTATTTTTCAGTTTAGTGAGAGGAGAGAGAAAGAGAGACCTTTACATACATCCTGGAACCCAAGTTAACTCCTTCCTCAGCCCCACAAATATCCAATCAAAGTTAAGATGTCGCTGATGGGAAAAGTAACATGCCACCATGAATTTCTCTATGAAAATGCACATTTTAGTCAAGTGATGCTCTATGTCAAATTCTTAACTTACTCATTATTTTTATAATTTTATTTATTATTTATAATATTTATTAACCTAAGTATTATTTACTTAAGAAAGAGCATAGGAAGACGTAGCTATGCAGGCAGAAAGCTTAAAATTTACGATATAGGCTATTTGGAGACTTAGGGTCTAAAAGTAAATGTACAAGTGTGCAGAGAACCCAACTAACACTACTGAAAAGCAAACGACGCATGAGGTTCAGGAGAGAACAAAAGCTGGTAAATCAAGTTAATGTTTGTGACTACGATAAATGGGAACTATGAGGAAGAAGCATTGGGGTCTAATCCAAAAATATTATGTCCCAAACTTTAACCATTTCTGAAGTCTCCTTGAAATTTAGATGTATTCTTCATTTAATCCTGCTCTTCAGAGAATGCATGGAAGCTTTGCCCAAGCATTTTCCAGAGTAATACCAGGGACTTCACTTTGATTTCTGTGTTTCTAATACGAGGGGGAGAGGCATAACAATATGCTGTTTCATCTCTGAGTAACTCCTGTTTCCCTTATATAATTCTTCAGATCCATAAAGGCTTTAGAGCTTGTCTAGCCACAAGGCTTGAATCCCATTGCAGCTCATTCTGAAAAAAAGCGTAGGACTGAAAGGACAGTTGATTATTTAAGCTTCAAGGTTGTAGTTCCTACACTGAGAATGTACCATGTAAAAGTTGTGATTTGGGTGCTGGGAATACAGGAATGGATAAGACACAATTGTAATCATCTCGAACAGCTCATAGTGGAGTAGGAGAGGTAAAAAGGTTACCGCCCAACAATGATGTAACCTGTCAATGGTGTAATAGATGAAGTGTTGATTCACTCTACTGGAGGCATGATGGAGAAGGTCTCAGAGAATAGTCTACACAGATGGAATAGCTAGCCTTTACTCAGAGCTCATTACAGACCAGACACAGTGCTGAGTGGTTTATGATCACTATCTTATTTAATCTTCTCAATGAATAATGAAGGGTTTTATTATTAACCCCACTTTAGAGATAAGGAGATTGAGGATTAAAGATGTTAAGCAACTTGCCCAACATCTCCTAGCTAATGAATGGCAAGGCCAAATCTTTAACCCCAGGCTGCAGACTCCTCTGCTCATAGGTCATCATATTCTACCTCTGTGTGAGAGGGACCCCAAAAGAATAAACAGGATTTATCAAGTAGACAATGAAACGCTCAAAGATTTCTACAAAGAGCTGTCTACAACAGAGATGTAACCCATAACACTGTTGCTCAAAGACACTTTACCATGACATAAGCTACCTTGTTTTAAGCGTTGGGGATATTCTGGAACATTCCACATAAGTGAAATTTCTGGAAGTAGCCTCACTTTGTAAAACATCGACTTTATTGAGGTATACATTTCAGCAATTTCCTGCCTCAACCACCAGTCCTGGCAAGCACTGCCCTGTGTTCTGCTAGTCTAGAAAAGCTCTGCTTTTTTTTTTTCAGAATTTCAAGGAAAGGGAGAATAATATAGTAGGCAGTCCTTTGTGTCTGGACTCTCTGGCTTAGCATATATCTTTGAGATTCATCCACGTCAATGCACTTCTCAGTATTTTGTTCCTTTTTCCTGCTGAGTTGTATTCCTTTGCATGGCTAAACCACAATTGTTTATCCATTCTCCTATTGATGCACAGTTGAGTGTCCTTCAGCTTTGACTCATATCTTCTATTTCTGCATGGCTCTTATCCAGTTCTGATCTATAATTTTTGGTTCAATTCAAATCATGTGAGCTCAGAGAAGCCCATCCATTTAAACTGACCTAATTAATAATATCCCAATCCAGTCACCATGAGTTGAAGGTTTGAGGGTAGCAGTGAGCACTGCACAGGCCAGTTCTCTCAAATTATCTATCAGTTCTTCCTTTGCCACAGATTTCCAAAATTAATGGAATTCTGCCTTTAAATTACTCTTTTCTCCCACAGGCAATCAAAACATGTTGGATTAGTAGAGAAGAAAATTGTAATGCATAACAGATGAAGAAATATCTTTATTATGATGTTCCTAGATGAGAGAAGACAAAAATGTGAAAGTCAGTTGTGGGCCTGCAAAGCTGGCCGCATAATCAGGATGCCACAGGGTGGCAGTTTCTGTGTTACACCTTCTGGTCAAAAGCTCCATCTCACAGCCGAAAGGTTACAACCGCTGGCTTTAAGCTAAATCCTTCCATCAGATCCACAATGGAGATATCTGGAAAGCCGCTTAAATGAAGTGCTGTCTATCTGCAGAGCAGAAATGATAATCCATGGAATCCTTTGGCGTTTCATGCTCTCCGTCATTATTGGCACATCGGACCCGACGGCATGGAAATGATATGAACCTCAGCAAAAGGATCTTGAAGTAGGTCAGACATTTATCATTGCAATAGACAGAAAACTCGCTTTTTATTTGGCCATTTTTTTCCCAGACAGTAAGTTCCATTGAACTTGAAGTGACCCATGATTATAATAGCCATTTTATCTTCCAACTGGGGAGGAGGAGGATTTGGGGACAGTGCATTTACTGTCTTGTCTAAGGGCCTCAAAGGAACTTTTACAAAGCATATCTTCTAAAATGTCTCCCTGAGTGACTTTAGTTTTGCCCGGTGTCACTCACCACAATTCAATTGTGATGCAGTGTCCATTCGTGTAATGCCCTAAGCCCTTTTTTCCAGTATATTTAAGGTAAAAACCAAACTTATTTATAGGCATATTTTGAAATGTATATTTTTTTGTCATCTTTACACAGAATTAGGGTAACAAGTCACAAGTTCTTACACTGCAGAAATCATCTCTGTGCATCAGTTCCCACTCACTCAACACAGGATTGAGCCCCTGGGTACCCACAGTGTGGAAAAATAGAGTTCTATGTTTGGGCCACACTATAAATGTCACATTTGAGCTCTACTCCTTGCTGGCTTTGAAACCTCAGGCAACTGGCTTAGCCTCCTTGTGTAAAACAATAATGATAATATAATAATAGTAACTATCTTATAATGTCATTGTGAATATAAAATGAGGTAACAAATGCCTGGCTCAGAAGAAGTGCTCAATAAATATTAGATATTATTATTGACCTGTTAGGTCCTCCAGAGTCAAAAAGAATAAGTGGAAGGCTGGATCTCCTTCCATAAGACATTCAATATAGTTAAGGTGCAGGTGGTAAGACCTACATAGAAATGCAGCAAGGAGGGTACCAGGCAACATTGTACACTATCAGCATTTTACACTGATTTAAGGCAGATTTAAATGATGTGTCACATACTCACAGGCAGCATCAGGTGCAGTGTTAATTGTGCAGAACAGTGATTTAGAGCAATAGCAGTAAAAGCAGCACTGAGCTCACCTGGGAGCACTGGCCAGAGGAGAGGGGATCAGAGCAGAGCTTTCATAGATTGGGGAAGAAATAGAGAGGCAGTTATCGCCTTACACTTACCTAGTACATCATCACATACAATGAAGTATTCAAATATTTATTTTGGCTATGATAAGTTAGGCATTTTTCTTCACCATGCCTAAGTATTTGCCGCTGTAGGTAATTTGAAACTAGGTAGGATTATAGTATATCCAAAGTAAATAAATAAAAAAAAAAAACTAGGGAAATTATTCTCATAAAGTTGACTGAACCCATCATCAAGGTGCAGTGGTTTTAAGAACGCTTTCTATAAAGGCAAGATGGAAAGGCATTTTAGAAACAGGACAGTCATATTTTAAGAGTTTTGACTAGTACTGACTTCATCTTTCATTTTTCCAATGCAAAGTTATTTCCCAGCACATTCCTGAATGAGACCAACAGACTACATCTTCCTCTTGCAACACAACCGCACATCATATACCATGGATTCCCATTTAATAAGGACTCTAGAAGTCTGAGAATGACAGTGGAGGCTAGACTTATTTGTCTCAAAAACTGTACCCCACTATCAGAATGCCATAGTCAGTCATAAATCCCAGGGAGAGTACTATTTACATCAGAGTAAACTATAAAAGAGAGGTTTATGATGTCACAATGGATCAGAGTTATATTTATGACTGTCTAGTGAGGAATACTACTTTAGCTGTACCAAACCGAATGTTTTATCTACCATAAACCCTGCCTAACCAGGTTATTGTTTCTATTAACATGTAACGTGTGACGAATATGCTTAGAGGATATTAAAAGTCTGAAAAAAATAAGACCTCTGCCTGATTGTGGCATAAGAACACTGTTATTTTTGGATTTAACAAATTACTAATAGAAATGATGATGATTTCATTTTCTCCTTCTGAATAATCTACAACAGTGATTGGCAAACTTTAACTGTACAGGGCTAGATAATAAATATGTTTAGCTTTGTGGCTCGGATGGTCTCTGTCACAACTATCCAACTCTGAGATTGTAATGAAAAAGCAGCCATAGATAACGTGTCAAATAAAATGTTATTAACAAAAACAGGCTGCAGGCTAGCTTTGGTCCTCAGGCAATAGTTTGCTGACCTTTAATCTACAATAAATTAATTTGAAAAGATAAATTTTTACCATTTGATTGTCCCTAGTCTGTCTTGCAGTTTTTCATCTTTGTTTTTATAGCACATACCACATCACCTTGATTAAAACAAACAAGGAAAGGTCAAAATTGGAAGGAATTTATTCTTGTTTCTATACCTTCTTAGCTATGGGTCAAACAGCATGTAAGGATTCATTCTTTGGGTCAGAAACAGTGGTAGGAGTGAGGATGCAGAGTTGAAAGAGCCATAACCCCTTTTTCTTCTGTATCTTAGATGTTATCAAAAGAATGTGTCTAACCAGAGAAAGAACAAAGATAGATTAAAAAAATAGTAAATTTTGGAAGGCCATAAACTCCACAGGGTTAGAAAGCAGGGAAACACACAAACAGAATATACTACCCTGGAAACAGAAGGGAATAATAAATGTCAATGGGGGTATTACTCTGGAAGGTTTGGGATTGGATTTGCTTCTTTCTATACGGTGGCAAGTGAGCTCACTTGTCCAATATACTTTGGCTTACACCATTTTCTTTATAGCCACGTTCTCCTGTGTGCTGAGGGCAGTGTATATATGGTTCCCAGGGATGCAGACTAGGGTAGGATTTCATCTCCAGAATTGAGATTTTTAATTGGATTAAATCCTTTCTGGGGCATAGGCACCACAAACTCCTTCCTCTTCCTTCTGTGCAAGTTGCTTTGGGACTCAACTCCCTGCCTGAATCAAATGCAGTACCTTGAAGGGCTTTCCATCCTGGTTCGTCCCCTGTGTAGACCCTCTAAATATCAACTCATGCAGCGATAAAGCAGTGGCAATGTCACACCTGCAGAGAGGAAAGTCCATTCTCAGGCTTGCTTATTTTCCCCAGAAGTCAGCTAAACTTTCATGTGAGTGGAGGAAACTCTATGAAGCTGCCCTCCTAAAGACTTTAGAAATGCCATTTAGCTGGTACTGTGGGGAGAGAACTTTAGAAAAAATTCAACACTGATAGAATTACATTTGTTCTTCATTCAATCTTGGTGAACTTCCTGGGCATTAGAGAATATTGCTTTTACTGCGCTGTCATTTCTGAAAACCAAATTGCACAAAAACTTTTATAATCACCCAAGAGAACTCCTAAATGGGTTTAGCATCATTCCATGAATAACAACACTGATACAGGCTTCATGGTGTTCCAGCCACTTCCACACTCCGAGACTCATGTAATCCTTGCAGCAGTTGGGGCGGGTCCCGCACCTGACTGACAGGCAGAGTGAGGATCGGAGAGGCAAGCGTGACCTCTCAGAATTTTAGATCACCAAATACAACCTTTTGTTTTACAAAAGAGTGAAATAAGGCCCAGAGGATGAAGAAACTTGCCCAGGAAAGAAGTCAGAGGGTGATAGAGTCAGCAAGGGACTAATTCTAGACCAGAGCTCTTTTCGCTATTTCCCAATGGTTCTCTACTTTGTGCTCATATACCAATTTAAAATAAAAGAGACAAAATGAGATAATGAAATTCATCAAGTGACAGCTCAAAGTAAACTGGCTGCATTAAAAGCAAAGCCTTTCAAGAGGCGAATGACACCAGGTGCCAGGAGGAAGCTTAAAATAAAAGCTTGAAATGCCTTGACAGGAGAGAATTAAGCTCTGGGCTTCCTGTTATTTGCCCACTACCATCCATTTCTGGTGGCTGTCTTCTCATAGATTTTTGGATAAAATCAGAATTTGTAATATGCTGTCTGTGGTTAATAGGCATGGGCAATTTTTTAAAATATACAACTTTATGTACTTGAAGATTTTGCTAAACCTACTAATAATTATAGATATTTTTGCTTACATTTTAAGTTTAATTATTCTATAGTCTTAGGTGTGTCATCTCTGAAATGAATGTCTTAATCATTTATATTCCCAAGACCTGGAATAATGTCAGGTATACAATAGATTGCTCAGCAAATTTTCTTCATGGAATTCATGCAAAAGAATCCCCTATTTTTACTATTGAGAAATAGAAAAGGACCTCACCAACTTGTAATCACAACATTAATGACAATAGCTAGCATTTTTGAATGTTTATTATAGCCAGGAACTGTTCTAAGGGATTTACACAGATCTACTCTTTTAATTCTCAAAACAGACCTACACGGTATTATTAGTACCCATTTTACAGAAAAAAGAAACTGATGCATAGAGATATTAAGTAACTGAAACACGGTCCCCAAACTAGAAAGTAAAGGTTCCAAGGTCAGCATTCAAATCAAAGAAGTCTGGCCTCTCAGTTCCACCTTCTTAACTACAAAAATGACACAATAAATCAATGTATTTTTATTTTACTATAATGAATGGAACCAAGACAACATAGGATTCTACTTATTGTTATACAATAGTTATTTTGTGCAATAGCATTAGCTGTGACAGATCCTCGCCAGCTATAATTAAGAATCAAGAGTCTTCATTATTCTAACTTAACCTTTCTCCATGTATCAAAAATACAAATAAATTTAGAATGCCTATCTCTTCCCCCCACCTTTAAAAGTATGGGGGAAAATAGTAAGGTGGACACAAGAACGTCACATAAAACAAGTCTACAAGTACATTATCACCTCCAAGGATGATACCAGAACATTCTGCACAGGAATTCCAAAGTTCTTCTGACATCAGTTTATTGGAATACTCAGTAAGATAATCTCTATGCTTTAACACATATTCATCTTCAGAAACCAAAGTAATAGTTAGCAATAGTCTTCTAATAATATGTGATGACCTCGCATATTTTAAATGGATTTCTATTTGAACTTGCTCTTTCCCTACCTTGCTTTGCATGTCTTCCAAAGACCCGAAAAATGGGATGAAGCTTTCAATTTGTTCTTATTCACAAATGTAGAAAATTTCTAATTTCCAAGGATAAAATAATCTTTCATGATATCACTTGCACATGCTGGCAAAGCCACACTTTTATTATCCTCTAAAGGAGCTAAGATCTGATCAAATTATTCTGGACAGCATCTGCACAAACCTTAAACTATCTGCAGAATTCACAATGGGTTGACACAGCTGACTATTTCCAAATCTTGCGTAACATCTCTGATATTTTTACGGTTTGCAGTCTCCCACAGAGCGCTTCTTTCAGTCTGTCGCTTTTCTTCTACATGAAAACTCCCTTTGATTCTCTCCTGCTGCTTTTGAGTAAACTCCCTGATGTGTTTGCAATTTATTGTGATCTATTTTCCTCTTTCAACAAAGATGAATTTTACAGCCCCTCTCATAGTGACCAATGTGAAAAAAGCCTTCACAGTGATATTAGTAACAAGTTAAGTGTATTGCATACAGTTGGTACTAAATAAATGATATGTGGCGGTAAGTTGTTTATTGTCCCTCCATTTTAATATTGAAAATGCTGAACAAGAATTTACAACTAGGAATAGGGAGCAAGCAGTGGCAAGGAGAAAAGGTGGTTACTGTCATTTTCCTTTAACTTCTACTTTTATCAAATCCACAAAAATCTTTTCTTTGTCTAACTAAAAATCTTCTCTAACATAGTGGCACAATGAACCAGGTACAGAGGTCAGCTAAAGGTATATTAAGATGACCCATGACCAGGGTCAAGACTCACAATCCAGACTTAGCTTACTTCTCCAATCTGTTGGTTCCTTGTAATTTATGCCACAGCCGCCTCAAACATGTTGCGCCATTTCACACCTTTGTCCTTCACAGTCGCATCTGCATGGAATAACTTTCTACACGTCGTCCCCTCAAAAACTCATCTTCATTTTTGAAAAATAAGTACTGGCATAAGTATATCTAGGTTCTTTCCAAGTGTGCTCACCAACTATCCCCTTCACCACTGGTGCAGAGTTCATTCTTTACTCCTCAGTGTAAACTGTGCAAATGTCAACTAGGTAAAACTCCTCTTTTTTTCTGTGTTGACAATTTACACATTAAAATCACTTTTAACAAGTAATTGCAAGAATATCCTCACTTGGGGCTTCCATGGATTACCAGTGAAGTTTTAACAATATAATCCAAATGAAACTATATAAATTCATTATGTAAAGGGACAAGAGTGATTTGGAACTTGAAGAACTAAAAGCATATTTTTTAAAGAAAACATTTTCTCAAAATAATGAGGTTGGGGCTGGCCTCGTGGCCGAGCGGTTAAGTTCGCGAGCTCCTCTTCGGCTGCCTGGGGTTTCACCGGTTCAGATCCTGGGCACAGACATGGCACCGCTCATCAGGCCATGTTGAGGCAGCATCCCACATGCCACAACTAGAAGGACCCACAACTAAAATATACAATTATGTACTGGGGGGATTTGGGGAGAAAAAGCAGAAAAGAAAAAAAGAAGATTGACAACAGTTGTTAGCTCAGGTGCCAATCTTTAAAAAAAAAAAAAAAATTGAAATGAGTTGGAGGAAAAGAGATTATTGCTGTTCCCAAAACTGCTCATTCAGTTTTTATTAAAAAAGAATTGAAAGAGATCTGAATATCATCGGGAAACTCTCTGTGGGTTTCAATGAATTGTGTTTAACAGACTCGCTGAGTAACCAAATTATGATAACTTGGAAAAGACAACCCAACCTCTTCATGTAAGGTGTTCATGAGTGATTTCTTCTTTATTTTCTTTGGTTTGTGGTTGTAATCAGATTTACAACTTGAAGTGTCATTAATCACATATGATAATGATACTCCCACCATGATTTATGGCAAAGGCTAAAGCAATTCTGACATCTGACAATAGTTACAGTCATTTTATCTTGTCCCTATGAACGTGTCATTTTGTTTCATTAACTTCAGTAGTTTTGTGAATTTCAATAGTGTTCACATATAGTATTTAAACATTCTCATATCATAAGGACAATAATAACTTGAATTTGGGAAAATAAAATTATAAAAAATATGCTCATCTTCCTTTCTGGAGATCCAGGAAGGAAATTCAGAAAACATTAGCATGTATCATTAGGTATAATGTGATCACATCACATTAGCATGTATCACACTTATGAATGGAGTCTGAATTTTACTTCATAGAAATAAAATTACCATCACAATGTAAGCCTAAAGGAATTGACTAACACAGGGAAAGGAAACAAATTGTGTACACATATTGAATATAGTGAAATTTTTACCTTTGATACCAAATCAACTGAAGATTTTAGGAGTGAAAATATAGTACTTAGGACATTTTATATAAAAGTCCATTAGAACAATTCATGCTGAGTATAAAGAATTTAATTAAGAATTGTGATTTTACAAGCTTTACTTAGTGAATCAGGTATAAACTTTAACCTCTACAGAGTTTTCAAAAGACAATAAAATTCGTAGTAGAGAATAGTGAAATTAAAATGAACTTATTGCTTTACATTATTTATAAATGTAATGGTTCTTTTACCTTAGTGATGCTAAGACCTTGTACATACCAACACAGTGTACCAAGAAGAAAAAAAAATCACATATAGGCAAGAGCACAGAAAAACAAGATGTCATATAATCTACTAGAATTATACTCCAGTAGACTGATAGCATTTCCTAAAAAATTCACACCGTTTAAATAGGTTATTCTTGCACTATGTTTTGGGCTCTAGACAAAATTTTTCATTATTAATTATAAAATCAGAAAAGGCAGTAGATAATATAAACAGAACATTCTTCATAGTGCTTCTTTTGTATTTCTCCAAAAATATTCATAATTATCTTTTCAACTGGATTTTAAATTAGTATTTGAAGCCCTTGAAATTGCTAATTTATGTTACCTGCATAATGTTAAAAGAAAAAGATGAAATACTAAGATTAGGAATGTAAGTTCTTGTACAAAGTAAATCTTAATAATAAACCCCAAAGCATTTTGCTTCTGTGAATGATACTAGAGAAGAGGCAAGAGGGTGAAATATCCATCTAGGTTGGAAACTGGATCATAGTCATTCAGAAGATCCAACAGAGAAGAAATATAATTTTGAAGTCAACAATCAAGGACCAATAAAAGTGCAACTAATGGAAGTACAGCCTGTTCTCAGGTGCAATCAATAATAAAACCATGTATACAAGAATTGAGTTTGTGAAAAAGAAATCATCTCATTCCAGTGGTTTTCAATTATTAATTGTACAGGTAAAGAGAGTGATGAATAAGAAGGTTTTTACTTTTAACTTCATCTTGTAGGACTCTAAGTTAGGAAGAACTGGTGGTATTTATTTTAGAAATATTGAATCATGACTCAAGTCGTGAAATTTTCCAGTAGAAATCATGAAATTATTTGGAATTGTAATACCTATCTTGGATTTAATTGATTGCATAGAACAAAAATCTTAAATATGCTTTGGAGGGTGTGTAAAGAATAGAAGAGTGATGTCTACTGATTTTTTTTTTTTTTTAAAGACCAAATCCTCTTTTACAAAATGACCAGTCCTCATTGTTTTTTACTTAGTAGGTCAGAACATGGGTTTAATGAAAACTGTAGTGGGATTCAGCCCAATGTGTACCTTACATGAACCCTAGAAAGCACACATTTCCAAAGAGAACTGCTCATACACTTAAAAAACATTAGAAAAGAACAAAACCCTAGATGACCTCCATGTGTTTTTCTTTGTTTGCTGAAGTCTATTGCAGAGCATCGTGAAGCCAGAGTACAGATAAGGAAAGCCTATTCCTCAAAGCAGACAGAGTATCCCATGCTTAGGATCATCATATTCCTAATACAGAAAATTACAGTTTTTAAAATTGATATTGCTCTGGTAGGTTTTTATAGTTGACTATTTTATAATATACTGTTTGTTTCAATTTTACATAAAATTTTAATATCATTTAATAATATTTTATGTGTCCGCTTTTGTTTACCAAATGCTTTTTTCATATTTTATGTCATATAATCATTCTTCTTCCCACTTCTTATCATCTCCACTCTGCAGATGACATAACACAGGCTCAATAACTCAGAAAATTTCACCAAGTGACAAGGGGCAGAAGAATAACTTTCCCTACTCATTCCGCTCTCCACACAGATGCCAATCGACTGTGAGATTTGATACGCTAAAACCACCTGCCTATTGACTTAACAAACTGTAAATATCAACATCATGCCATTATGAAACTTTATTACACAATTCAGTTTTACACATTATTCTTCCAAATTAGCAAAAATGTCTGCCAACCTTATGAAGATATATTTGAAAAGTTAGAGTCAATGGAAACTTTTGCAAAAGAAAACAAAAGATTTTCATAAGAGTGTTTACAGGCTACTCCAGAGAACCTGAAACTCATTCCTGAACATTCCCAGCTGACTTCACTTATGATCACTTTTCAGCTCAACTGTCTCCCTGACTGTTAGATGGCACTGTGCCCTCTAACAAGGTGCTATGCCAATTTTTCTAGGACACAAATGCCAGTCAAATGTGGGACTCAATAGGGCAAATGCCATCTCTTCAGCAAGGCATCTGTTATTTCTGGCAGTAATACCCATTAACACCAAATACATCTTGAGTGACAAAATTAAAAGTATGAATTGTGGAAGAAAATACAGCTTAGTAGACGTAGATGCTTGCATCTGCCTGATGGACAGGTTGAATTCTAGGAGGCCCATGGAAATACATTCAGCATACAGGTATCCTACTGCTCAACAGTGTATTTGAAATTTGAACTGATTTATGAAAAGAGCAACAACCTGGTATCGTAAGAGTAAGCTGTATCACCCAAAAATTAGAGGCAAGCCCAACTGGAAGAGTAAGAACCAGAAGGAGTAGCTAGACAGATTCCAAAGCCAGATTCAAAAACAGTTAGGGGCATCCCGGACAAGGCAGTATGGCCTATAACTTTCAAATTAATTGCTAGTGGATTACTTGATCTGCTCTTTCCCACACAGATCTAAATGTCCACATGTGCAGTCCTGAGTATATACCTTAGTTCTTAGGTCATATGTTCACGACCTAAATAATTGCCATATTTGGAATTTCACTCCCAGTAAAGCATTTCATCTAGTCCAGTCCCCTCACTTTACCAAGGAGAAGAGAAATGAAGTCATCCAGACAACTAATGAGGGTCAAAGTCAGAATTCAATCCCAACTATCTCCTATTCTTGGTCTAATGAACTCTAGATTATATCATGCTCCTCCTCTCCCTCTCTTTGCTTTTCCCCCCATGTTATTCATATTACGCTTAATATGAATTATTAGATACACATATAACAATATAGAATAAAATATTCCTAGTAATAGTAACATATACTTTGTCCCTAATAAATAAATATTTACTAATTGTTTCTGCAGTTTTATTTTCTCAATAAACAGTGAATTTTCATATCTCTATTAAAATGTATGTCCCTCTTGATGCTAAATCCATGACTTGCAAAGTAAAATTTTCTAAGGCAAAAAGATGGGATGAGCTTGTATCAGTGGACACCTGCATTCTTATGACACGTGCATACTTCTGTGTTAGTACTTACCACTCTCTACTGTTAATGTGTCTGGTGTCAACTAGGGAATGGGAGTTCTTTCAGGGCAGGGCTAGGTCTTATTCATCACTGTACCCATTGCACCTGCCAAAGAGTTAGTGTTCAATAAATGTTTGCTGAATGAAGGGATGAATAAATGCATGAGCTGGTGCATGCCATGGATTGCTAAAACAACCCTCGGCTAACCCTACTGATTGTCTTTTTCATGCCTGGTTTGTTTTCAAAGATTTCTCATAGGAACTAAAGCATGTGAATAAGACCTTTCTTTCAATCGTTCATTCATGACAACAGTCTTTTTTTTACTCTTGGGCATGAACTATTAAGGCCTCTCAGAGGAAATTATTTTAATTACATAAATCAGAACAGCTTAATTGTAAATGTGCAACGTGAACACTTTACAAAAGACGTTAGTTGCTTTTCCCTTTATTTCTTTCCTTTCTCTTTGATAGTTCTTTTAACTTAAACTAAAAACATTCCCAAGATTTCAGCATTCTGGCACATCTTTCTCTTCCATTTAATTATACTTAAGAAAATCTACAATGTTGTTACTTGAAGACTATGAAACCATACTCCTCTCCACTGATAATTCACTGAAATAAATTACTATCATGTAGTCAACAGCCTCTGGATGGATGAGGTCTAAGACATGAAAAGAAAATAAGAGTGAAAGAATAGATGCTCCAATTCTTATGGAAACAATGTAGATATCTATGTATACATATCGATAAATGATATAGATAGAGATATTTTGGAAATCTAGAGTACAAACAAAGATTCATTACTCTTCCACAGATCTCAAGCTACTACCTCATCTAGCTGATAGCTAAAGGAATGCGTGGCTTCTCAGCCTGTATTTAGTCATTAACCTTTCAGTGGTCTACAATGTCTTGCCACATCCAACAAACATAAAACGGAGCTACAGTTCTGTTGGGTAACCACATGTACTGAGTATTTGCGTTTTATTTTTGGGAGGACGGGAAATGCAGAACTCTAGAAGGACCCATATTACATCCTTTTACAAAACCATCAGAAATTCAGGGCACGATTCACAATAAAGTGGCAGATGTTATAACACATATGGATATTAACCCTCCCTGCCACTCCAACCATAAGACTGAAAGGAAAAAAAGCAATATAACATTAGTAATAATATTCATTCAAAGTCTATCATACTCAAATTGCAGTAGTGCTTCCTCTCAGGAATAGTGAAGACAGTAGGCATGTTCCTTCCTTGGGTTCTAAGTTACAATCTTCAGGTTGAGGAGCCCCATCACACAGGACAATGTCATGAAAACTTTAAATCACCACATGCAGAACTCCACACGAACATGGTAAAAGCTTAGTATAGAGATTCAGAAAAGAGGCTGAGAAAAAAACTGATTAAGCTCACAGGAGCTTCCTGGAGACCCTAGAAGTAACAATGAGTAGGTTTTAGCAAGTTTTGAATGACGTAAGAGAGATGGGGAAAGGAGAAGAAGGCATGACCAGTAAGGAAATGGCAGAGAAACCATCACAAAAGCTTTCACGTGGGGCAAAACTCAAATACATTTGCTTGAATAAAACTGAGTGTTGAGTTGGGAGTGGGAAAGTTGCCTTGAGCGGGCAACATCCTAGGCTTGAGGTGATCAGAGTTTAGATTTCAGCAGAAACTGAGGCAATGGAAATGGAGAATTATAAAGGGGAAGCAACATAGAAAGAAAATGAACTATAATAAAGCTACAGAATGATTATGCTGCCCCCAATTATTAAGTTCAATTTTTAATAGATTAGTATGTGGGTTGCTGAGTATCAAAAAGGAAATGCAACTGTAAATGCTGGAGTGAAGACAAAGCAAGAATTTGAGGGTGCAGATAGACAGAAGTTATCTCTAAATTTTCTCTTGTTGGAAATACTATGACATACTTGTAACCGCTCCAACAGATTTTTGACTCAGCAGTGGGAAGGAGAGAGAAAATGACACTGTGTGGCTAAAATTATGGGCTGCTGACATTAAATTGCCTGCCCCCTGAAATTGAGTCAAAGTTGTGCTCAAAAAATTGCTAACTTAATATTCTGGGCTCTCTTGAGGGAAATGATTTTAAATCTCACAATAAATCAGTTTACATATTTTAAATTAATTTAATGAATAGACTTATAAAATAAGTCTAAAGTCAGCTCTCTAGCACTGTGGTATTACGAGCCTGGGGGAAAGTGGCATGTATCCAGGACATGGTGGCTGTCACAGAGCCATCTACTTATGCCTGGTTGATGTGATCCTCTGTATTACAAAGGGAAACCCAACAGTAAATCACAGTTTGTAGACTGGTGATGAAAGTACCAATTCTGTAATAGGAATTATTGAATAGGATCCCTCTCATGATAAGCTCTTCACTGACAGTGGCAGGCATTTTGGGAAGATGGATGCCAATTTTGTCAACCTCTAGTGTATCACTTTATGCACCCAAATAGTAATTCACTAAAACTGTAATTCCTCAGTTTCTTTTAAAAACTATATGCTGAAATATTTTATGAGAAACCTATGAGAACCAATGCTTCAGGGGCTTTTACCTGAAAAGCACCTTCACTGAAAAATTGTGGAAATACCCTCAAATCTATCTGAACACAAATTAGTCCTGTTGTTTGAGTCATTTAATCCAGTGAAGGGCCACCTCTATGAGTATTAGGACCTCTTTTTAAGAGCCAAATATCTCAGATAGTCCCTCATTCTAAGAGTTGGGCATTTATTTGTTTGCTACTGATGCTGACACCCATAGATACTTGCCAATTTCTGCATTAATTAGTCTCATCCATCTCCCCAGGGCAGATTGAAAATCACAGATTAATCCATCCATGATGATCTACGATCTTCCTGATGCTCATTACACTTAGGGACATCGGTAGTACCACCAACAGAGCTTTTGAGGGACTAGAAAGAACAAGTCTCTCAGAAAAGTGTCTGTGTGATCTATGTCAGAGTTCCATTCAGGGCCCAAAATGCATTACACAAAGACAGAATATTTCTCTATATTTTCCTTATAACCAGAGGGACTATATGAATAATCAGTGACAAGAATTTAGATTTCCAGGTGTGAGTTCCTAAAATCCTTTGCCTTAAATAGGAGGATAATGCATTAAAACTTTATATGTACACTTCCAAAACGTTGAACACAGATGCTCAAGCTAAAACGTTAGCCACTAGCCACATGTGGCTCTTGAGCGTGTGAAATATGGCTAATCCAAAACTGACATCTGCTATAAGTGTAAAACATACACTGAAATTTGAGGACTTATAACAAAAGAGTTAAAATATTTCATGAATGGTTTTTGTATTGACCATATGTTTAAATGACAATGTTTGGGATATACCGAGTTAAAAAAAATTATCGTTAAAATTAGGTTCACCCATTTCTTTCTATATTAATGTGCTTTTAGAAAATTTTAAATTACATAAGTGGTTCCCATCATATTCCTATTAGACAGCACTGCCATAGACCAAGGAGTTTAAGGCCAGGTTTCTGTATTCAGACAAAAGCTTCAACTCAGTGAGAAGCAGTATAGACGTACAGCATAGGTGTCTTGTTATTCAGTTCCAGGTTCCTTATCTAATAAATGGGATAATAACCATACTTGTCTCATAGTTTTAATGTAAGGATTAAATGACAATGCGTGAAAGTACTTAGCATAGTGGTTGGCAAGTACTCAGTAACTTTTAGCTTCCGCGCAGAGAGAGAATTTGAAAATGGTGATGGTGTTATGACAACATTGATAGGAAAAATTCTAGGCCTGTGCTTTTTAATGTCCATTTCAGCAAGAGTAAACTTCTAGATGTGCATATTATAGGATGTTCTTGAAGATGTTAAAGAGGAGGATAGTAGCTTTTTTCTTAGCTATTGGTTTGCTTTTATTTGACTAAAGAATACTGTCTACCCTACAGTGATGACTATTAGAAAGCTTAAAAGAAGCTTTTCAAATTCAAATGTTAAGGAGTCAATAACCATGAGTGAAGTTCAATGACTGTATTTTTCAAACATGATACTCTTTGTTTATTAGATATTTAGAATATTCTATACTTCCAAAAAAATAAACTTTCCTACCATTTTTTATTGAAATGTGACCCTATTTGTCTTTCACTTTTTCGCATTTAGTAAAGACACAGGTACAGAGAAACATTTCTCTTTTATGAGAAAAAGAGCCAAGACTGCGATAAATGGCAACCAATGACCAGCTCAGCATCAGGTCAACTACAGGAATGATTAGACCTGTGTCAAACTGGAACACAGATGCTCAGGCTAAAACTAATTTGGTCTAAATATTCTTTAACTCCAGCTGAGTTTTACCATCTAGATCAGGCCTAAGTTGGTCAGATCTTCAGAAATTATAGAAATCCACATTTTATGTCAATCTTCCCCATTTAAAAATAATTATTTGAAATCTTAACAAATTCACACCAAAAAAAACATGTCTGTGGGCCAGTTAGGACCAAGGTCCACCAGTTTGCAATCTAGCTTAGATCCAGACTTTTGGTCCAATGGGAAGTTTTGCCCAGGGAGTTTTAATAAAGACTTTTCTATCAGCCTCATTCCTACCTCCTATGTCTATACCTACCTATGTCTATACCTTTTTTCCCTAATTCACGTAACTGTCTGGAGTAGATATAAATCAATCAATCAATTTCAGCAGTTAAATACATGATAAGGCAGTCATGGAACTCCCTGTGTCCTGGCATTCAGAGTGCAAGATGAGTTAAGCTAAACATGCACACGCTCATGCACACACACACGTGCACACACACACACGTTAATGACTTAAGACAGGCGTTTCCTTCTCTTAGTAAGAAAGTCCAGGGATGACTATTTGTGAAAGACCCTCAACATATATTGGCAGCAAATAAATCCCTTAGGTTGTAGAAGAAATCTCTAAGAAACGAATAATTTTTTAAAGGATCTCTATTGATGTGGGACAATACATATGATGTTAAAGTGAAAAAAGTAGAATCCAGTATTAAGCATCCCATGTGACTTAAAACTACGTAATATAAAAATATATTAGAGTTACAAAAGACTAGAAACACAAACTTTTGACATTAGCTATCTCTGGGTAGTGAAAATTTTAAATTATTTTAGCTTCTTCTTTGTACTCTTCTGCATTTTCCACATTTTTTTCTTTTTAGATGAGCACATTGATTTCATAACCAGAAAAAAAGTGAAAATGCATAAAATTATTTTTCTGACGACCAACAAAAATAAATATCGAGGTGATTTAAGCCAGAGTGATGTTTTATTTGAACTTTCTTGGTAATTTGAAGGGAAAAAAATGTCGATTTGGTTTGAATGATTCATAAGATTATCTCATTTGCCCAATTCCATTTGTCCCATAATCACAAAACAAGTGAAGAACTAGAAATTGATCAAGACAGAGATCTACGACCGTTGAGAGTTGAAAGTTTTACAATTTATTAAACAATTGGTATATCAGACTCCCTGGAAAAAACCTATCACTTTAACACTGAAAAGAAAACCTGCACAAATAAGAAAGGCTTTCAATCAGGATTCTATCTGCCATCTTAGCCAAAACGTCAGGGCACTTTTTTCTCCATTCCAAAATAGATATTTCTGATATCTTATGGAAATAGTGCCATAAATATTTTGTAGACTTACCTTCTGTCTACAAATGCTGTGGGATATCATGAGGTTTGTCTTTTCAAGAAAATCCTTTATTGCAAACACACAGTTGAGTTCTTCTTGGCCCAGCCTCCAATTTGAGCAACAAAATCCTAAGAAGAAAGGAATGTGGACTTCTGCAGAGTGCTTGCTCCTCTGCTAATTTTAAAAACACTATAAAATCTTATACTTCTTACTAAATGCTGTCCATTTTCATTGAAAAACCTGGAAATAAATGTTGTCTTACATCTAGATATATTTTTAGTGAAAGAATGTTTTTAGAAAGCCAAGAACAAATGAGAAAAGTTTTAACACCCATTATTTATAAACGGATATATTTCTTTATGGAGAGACCCATGTTTGTACCTACTATGAGAATGGAATGCAGAACAGTAATGTTTCCATAATTAATGTATTTATGAAAGTTTAAAATGGTGAATGAACTTTTTTGATTGCTGAAATTCTATACAAAATGAACACAGAAAATTTTGCCTTCCTGACTTCTTAAGATACTATGAACTGAAGAGGATAAAATTTCCTTATAAAATTCTTCTATCTGCTGAGCATTAAATACGACAGCAGCATTTTTGACATGCAGCGCACTCCTGCAAGGACGAAAATGAATTTTTAAAAATATGTTTATGCCAGCCACTTAAGTGTCAACTGGTGTTAACTTGGAGTATTTATTGATTTAGGCTACAGTTTTACTTACATCTGAATGTCAAAGTCACCATTATCCTATTACCGACATTCTGAACTGTCCATTTTCACTCTTGGCTATCCAATTTCAACTCAAGAAAATGGAGAGTTTTGATATTGTGTGGGATGATTACGATTTTCTAAGCATCTGGGATTAATCCATTGCGTTTGCACAGAATATCACCCATGAAGATGAAGGGGTATAATGTATACACAAGAAGGGGAATAACCTATGCTTGCAATCACAAAGATAACAATGGAGAAAAATCTATGATATGTAGTAATACACCTCCCCATCTTTCTTACAAATATCTGTATGACCTAATACCTCATTTAAAAAAAATACCAATATGTCATACTCCCTACATAAGTCCTGCTTCACGATGTCAGCACTATTAATGCAATATATCTGTCAAGCTTTATTAAAATTCCTTTTGATGTGTATCTTGGCTCATAAACCTCTACAGTGCACTGATATTGCCTCAGGGAATGTCCTTGTAACATTGAATCTCTGAAGATGGGACAATAAAAGAGAAATCCTCCAAACTTTCAAGTTCGGCCTATGATATCACACAGCCTGTAGAGTGTCCTGTCAGCACGCTGAACGTGCTTTTGCATGTGTAAGTAATTACATCATGACTATTGTTCAAACTTGGTTTCACAGAACTTTCTGGTAGGAAAAGCAGATAGGCATTCAGAGATAAATATCCAAGAACAGAGTCAGCGCTGACACTGGGATAAACTGTACGGTCCGTTTTTCTTTATGAAACCATTCTAGAAGCAGCATTCTTTGAGTTACAGCATTAGAGCTTTATCTTTGGGCCTTTTTTATTTGTGTTGTACCTTAATTGGCACATTTTATCAGTAGCTGTTCTCTATTAGTAACAAAGACATCTGCTTGTAGCACACATTTTCTATGGCCCCAGAGGAGTTCTTGTACTTGCCGGACACAGGCAAACCAAGACATGCCAATCAAAATGGGTTTATGAGAGCCCATCATGGTTGTAAACACAAAGAACTCACCCCACGGGAAAGAGACTAGGGCAGGAAGGAACAAAAAAGGGAAAAGGGAAACTGCATACAGGAAAGAGAAGGCCCAAATACACTAACAAAATCAAACAAAATACCTTCATTATTTTCCTTTTCTTAGCATTGTTCTAGAAGAGTACATACATCTCAAACTATCTGTTTGAGGCTCAAATGATCTGGACAGGCTTTGCTGGTTGTTTAATTTTTCCCAGTATGTTGTGACCTAACACCTGACCCTACAGAGCATGATGAAGATGCAGCTCAGAGCACAGGAGACTCACCATGCAAGTTCAACAACATTCAAGGAAGAGTCCCCTGATGGCATCTTGGATGGTGGGGTAATGTGAAATTGCTATCAGGATCTTTAAAACATTTTCAATTTTGGTACTTATCTTGTTGCAGAACTGTAACAGCCTTCTCATGGATAAGCACCAGTTCATGGATCATGCTTTGCTCAGCCTATTCTAGAAGGTATAGGGGCAGACGAGTTAACTTCACAACCAATGAAAACCATTCTAGTCAAACTGCACTTCCTAAAGTTAGTGAGATCCTAATGATCAAATCCAAAGGTCTGTTTTCTCTGGCCCTCCCACTCAACTATCTACAACCTCTGATACTATTGATTACCCTATTTCTTGAGATTCTCTCTTCTTTTACTTTCAGGACAATACGCTTTTCTGGTTCTCATCATTTGTCATCCTTTTCTGTATCCTCTTTAAATATTTATACTCCCTGGTGTTTCATCTGATCCTGTTCCTTTCTTTCTCTAGCTAAGTGTTACCATCCTTTGCCAACCAACATCGATATTTTGGTGATTCTCAAACCAGTCAGCAGGCAGACAACTGTTACTAAATGGGAACACACTGTGTGCCAGGAACTGTGCTTGATGCTGAGGACATAGCCTGAGAAGACAGACCGTGTATACATGGTGCTGGCTCATTTGTCTCTCCAGATGCACTTTCCACTCTGCTCCACCTGCTTTCACTCAGGTCTCATCACTGCTCATCTGGGCAATTACAACCTTTTCTCATCATTGCACCTGCCATCAGTCTCTCCCACTCCAGTTTATCGTCCCCATGGATCATCTTTTTTAGGTGAAAAGCTAGTCACATATTTGTCCGAAAAATCTTGGCTGTTACCCGTTGCCTATGCAAAGTCCTTCAAATTCCTTAACTTGAAATATAAGACCCAAATAATATGGTCCAAATCTATTTCCTGCCCTCGTCTGTAGAAAAACCATGACATTTCATGATTCATGCCTTTGAACCCACTGGGCCCCTGGCAAGAAAGCCGGACATCTTTTCGCCCTCTCTAAGATCCTTCATTCGTTAAGTCTGTCTGCTTATTACTTACTCTAAGGTGCCTTTTCCAATTTGCCAAGGCAAAGGGAGACATGTATTTCTCTTGATTCACATAGTATTCTATCCACACTTCCACCTTTATCCTAATCATTTGCACCACATTTGAAATTTTAGATAGATTGATTTCCTCAAGGATAATAATATTCATTGTTATTTCCTACTTGCCATAAAACAATGTCTGGTGCATAGTAGGAGCTCAGCACAGGTCTGTTTCTCAAAAGTACTGGAACGCTTCTAACCACAAAAGTGTTTTTAATTATGCAGGCAAAATAGACATGCATAAAATCATGAGTGAAATGGTTTTTATTCAAGGGTTCAGCTTAGGTCTCTGGTCTTCTGTCTTGCTAGTCATTGCTTTGTGCTTTATGCCTCAGGAATACCATGCGCTTGCAACTCCCTGCACACATCATTTGGTTTCAAACCTCTGTGCTTCTGCTCAGTTGTTGCCTCTACCTGAAGCATCCTTCACCATGCTAAGTGCCCTAGTCACCTACCCAATGCCCCACGCATCCTTCAACATGGAGTTTAGCCTTCTATACCCCTGAAAATTTCTTTGCATCCCAAGTTTAAGCTAGCTGCCTCTCCTTTCTGTCACCAAAACGTTTCTTGCATAATTCTTTCATTGTATATTGTTATTTTTTTCTGCCTCTCTCTTCCCAATTAGTACTTGCAAGTTCTTTAACTTTCTTAGTCTTTGTATCTCAAATACTTACCAACTGCACTTGACAAATGAAACACATTGAACAAATGTTTATTGATGAGGACTGAGCTAGAGCTCCAAAATGCCTCTCCTCTTACAAGAATCCACATTTGGATCAGATGAATGTTGCCTTATTATAACCACCCCATCTCAGACTGTAGGGGAGAGGAAGATTATATCTGTTAGCTACAACGTAGTCAGAACTGTGGTTCACAAACATTTTTTAGCTATGTTACATTTGGACAGAGTTAAAGAACCTCTTAACTTTGCTTTTCAATATGAATAACATTTCAAAATCAGATTCAGTAGGGAGAAAGGTACTCATTTTAATGGAATTCCAATAGATAGTATAATTCTAAAACAAAATAGCCTAACTCCAGAAAAGGTATTTGAAACATACACAAGTTACAAAAAGAACAAAAAGAAAGGATATACAAATAGTCTTTAATGCTTTGGAAATAAATAGCTTCATTTTCCTCAATTTTTACCCTCTTCTTAATTCAACCATTTTCCAAATTTATACACTTAAGGTATACATTTTTCAAGAAAACTTAAAATTATTAAGAAAGATTTTACTTGTTTTAATCAAAATAACTAAATTGTTTTAATCAAAATAGGACCTTACTCTTAATTCTCTAAATTCATCTGTAGAGTCCCACATGCTATTCTCGAAGGGAAATGTTCTTTATTCTTCTGACACCTGGACGTCTTTACACTCGTGATTTTCAGTGCTCATCATAGCATCCGGACCATGGTAAAATTCATACATTTTAATCAATTGTATTAATAAGCTATTTTCATTGTTATGGCTCCTAGTGCTAATATCATTGTTACTATTTTCTATCATGAAATTACTTATTTATTGACTGTAAAGTACTTTCTAAATATAATGTCCACACCACCATCATGAAGCAGCAAACATATATTATTCATGCTGAATTAAAATGTGTAAACATGGAAACATTATTGATAATTTCAAACGGCTTACCTATTCTTCCTAACACTGTATTACCGAAGTCACCTACATTGAATAGTCATCAATTGTAGAAGAAAAAACACCGACCACAGAAGAACTATAAAAAGGTTTCATTCATCTAAGGTATTTTTGTGGTCCTTTTCAACTCTGGGTGACTTCACAAAAATTAACTCCAATCAAAAGACCATTATGGAAGCAACAAAACAAATAATTCAGGTGATAGCTACAACAGGTGGTCTTATTTTATATCTTAAATTATTTCTGAAAAGCAAATAGCTAAATACAATACTATTTCTCTTGTAAATTACATTCAGAGTAAATTCTTCAGAATGGTTTCCCATTGTGATCAGAGAATGCTCTGACTGGAAGCATTTCATAGTCTTCATTTCATCAAAATTGATGATAAATTTTTTTCAGCTTTATGGTCCATCAACTGTATTTATTGAAAATTGACTTTCTGTTTATTGCTTTCTAGGCACACATTGTTAATGCAAGGCTGTTTACTCAGGGGGATGAACCAGTTAAGAGGCTTTTCAAGCAAAAACAACAGTCTGTGTAGCAGACATAAGCAGGTGTCTATTGATGAAAACATTCTGGTCTTACTAAAGACTAAAAGACAGACTTTCTTTTCAAAGTTATGACCCACAAGGAAGAAAGATTTTAGATAGACAGACAGACAGACAGATAGAGATGTATGACGGTGTTTGGCAATTGTTCACGTTCTAGGGATCCCAACTCTACTACCTACTACCTACCTAATTTGCCTAGAATGAATCAATGAAACGACTTGAATAGATGAAGTAGGTGCTATTGACACAATTTACAGCTATTACTCAGAAGTCACCTTTATTAAAGAAAAAGATATGAAAGGCATGTCTTTATTTAAATGGCATCAAGATGGACCAGTGAAGACAGGGGAGTCATTTCCACATTTCCATTCATGATCAATAATTGAAGTTTGGTCTAAGTAGACAACCTGTTAATATCTCCTTCTGCAGTCCTCTTTCTGTGTTCTTCACAGTGTCTAACAATCCTTCAGAGGGACTGCTGCCAACCATGTTTCCACTCACAGATAGGTGTATATAAGGGGGTGAAGGTGGTGTTTTAATAAAGGGACAATGCTAAAATATACTCTGGATCCTTTCTCGCAAGGCTACTACATTATCAAATTTGTTTTTATCTTTATTTTAGAGCTTTGCTTTTCATGCCTACCTGACGTCATTCAGTACAATATGGAGCACAGAAAGAGAATGGTTAACAAATCCATAAACAGCAGTAAATTTGATAAACAACCGAGGGTATAGCTCAGGAATTTGATCATATCTGCACAGATAAAAAGAATTATAGATGAACAATGGTAAAGTCTTCTCTCACTTTAATCTCCTTCACTAAAAAAATCTAAAACACATGTACACACTCACACTCCCAGCACCATGCTTAAGAAATAGTATGTTATTAACTTTGGAAACCCTTGTATATCCCTCTTTGACAATACTCCAAATCTAATTACCAGAGGTAATTACCACTTAATGTTTGTGTTCATCATTTTTAAATTTTCTTCAGAGTTTTATCGTATATATTTTATTCCTAAAAAACATATTTCTTAGTTTTGTACTTTTTGAACTTTATATAAATGGTGTGTATTCTTTAGTGACTTGGTTTTTGTTTCCCAAAATGAGGTTTCTGTGATTCATCCACTAGGGTGCCTATAGTTCCCTTATTTTCAATGCTCCACAGGATTTCATGGTGTGGAGAGATCACCATTTATGCAGAAGCAACATTTGTGATATTTCTTTTTTGTTTTCTTTTGAGGAAGATTAGCCCTAACCTAACTTCTGCTGCCAATCCTCTTCTTTTTGCTGAGGAAGATTGGCCCTGAGTTAAAATCTGTGCCCATCTTCCTCCATTTTATATGTGGGCTGCCTGCCACAGCTTGGCTTGATAAGCACTGCATGGGTCCATGTCAGGGATCCAAAATGGTGAACCCTGGGCTGCCAAAGTGGAGTACACGAACTTAACCACTACGCCATCAAAACAGCACCATGTTATTTCTATTTTTTACGTCATTGTAAACAATACCACTATGAACATTTTTCCATATATCTACCAGTACACACATGAAACAGTTTCTCCAGGGATAGAAATGTAGTTTAAGGATACGCATTTCTTCAACAATACAGGTCAAATTATTATCCGAAGTGAACACATCAATTTACACTTCTACAGTCAAAGTGTCACAGTTACTGATTCTTCACATCTTGTCAACACTTGGCACTCTCAAAAATAGCCTTTCACGGGGCTGGCCCCATGGCCGAGTGGTTAAGTTCGCACGCTCTGCTGCAGGCGGCCCAGTGTTTCGTTGGTTCGAATCCCGGGCGCGGACATGGCACTGCTCATCAAACCACCCTGAGGCAGCGTCCCACATACCACAACTAGAAGGACCCACAAAGAAGAATATACAACTATGTACCGGGGGGGCTTTGGGGAGAAAAAGGAAAAAATAAAATCTTTAAAAAAAAAAATAGCCTTTCACACAGAAAATGAATCCTGGCTAATTGACCACAGACATTCACTCCAGAATCATACAACACTTCTAAGTCAGATCTTGAACTATAGTTACTTAAAATTAACTCACTCCATCCAAAGGCTAGAAAAAAGACAATGTTTGTATCTATGAGATAAGAAGAAGTTGTTTTAAAAATAATCATGTTGATGCTTACAAATTAGTCCTCCATTTTTCTGGTAAGGAAATTCTCTACAACGTTGTGTCAGAACATTTGTGTCAAACTGCTGTGTTTTGCCAAAGAGATAAATTTCCCAGTCAAAACAATTAATTAGAAGCTATTAATGATGCCTTCCAAGATTTAAGAAGTCATTGTAAGAAGAGAGAAACTGAAGGAAAAAAAAAAAAAAAATATCCCAAAGACCAAGATGCAGGTTTAATGATCTTCGTTTGGGAATTTTGCCTCGAATTCCTTCACTTTTCTGCAATCATTTCACCAACTCTAAATCACTCAATTAACAGACCACAGGGAGACTTCAGATTTATGAAGAGCTTAAACTTAAAACACAATTCTTGCTTTTTCTCTTAACGTGTTTAGTCCTTGGAATATTTTATTCTGAGTACAAAAAATAGTTTGGGGGCTGAAAGTCTTCAGCACCCAAATAGTCTTAGTAGATCTATTTCTGGTTTAGTTAGCTACAGACATCTGGTAATCATTAGGTGAGAAAGTTCATTGGCAAAATACTTCAATCCCTGAGTAATAAATGATTTGAGAAAAAATTGCTCAGCTTCTTTTAAACCAAGACTACATATCTGCATATCTATATCTATCTATCTGTCTGTCTATCTTTCTGTCTGTCTCTCTACCCGTCTGTCTATCTATTAGAAGGCGGTTTCCAGATGTCAGCATGGGATTTATGCCTTGAGTAGATTAGGGCTAATGAAACTTAGGTCAGACAAGCCAATATCTGCATAGAATAGTTAACATTCCACGGTAACATGACCACAAACTACATCACAAACCCACAGCAGCTGCTCTGCAAACAAACGTTGATCATGAAGAAATCAGAGGGAGAAAGATTTCAGTGTTGCAGAATACATCCCTCACCACGTCTGGAAAAAAACTAAAGGTCATATTCTACTGGTGGTTTGTCCGTGATGCCAACCTTCACCATGAAGCACAGTAGCTCTGCGTAGACAAAGACTTCAGACTGAGACAGTCAGGGAAGGAGAAAGGGTAAGTGCCCTCGCCGGGCATTTGTTAATGCCATCCTCTGAGAAACAGGAAGGAGTCAGGAGCAAACTCTCCTGTGGCTTTTTAGACACTTTTCTAGAAAATATTCCCTTATCTTACTGGAACATCCTCAAACCAAAATACACACATCTAAATGTTATTCACGGTCAGGTAGAATCAATATAAACAATCAGGAATGCTGCATATATCAATCCAGGCTTTGAATTTCTTACCTCATGTTTCTCAAAAGCTGGCTGCACGTTTCATTCCTCAACAAAAGCAAAGGCTTCAATTCGAAAATTCAAAGCCTCTGTGACTAAACTTACCTTTTTTTTTTACAACTAAAATCTATCTGCTCGAGAATATATGGAATATATATTTATTTTTTGTAGTTATGTATATTTTACAGACTTTCTCAGGTGATCGTAGTTCCTCTTGCTATTCCATCTAGCCAATTCCTTATTAATCCACTTTTGGGGCTCTAGTTCCTTTGGTATCTGGAGCATTGTTGATTTTCAATAAAAAAACTTGTTTTTAACATTAGAGTTATACGCCTTTTGTATTATTAAATCCCTTGTGATTATCCCTTTTAGAATCTTCCTGCAAATAATATTTCTATATGCTCAAATAAACATTTTAAGAATCGATAGTTTAAAAATGGACGACCATGGATTTTACAAATAGTGCCATAGGGGAACATTTTTAAGGGTAGACACAGTCTTTATGCCAAGACGTAAATATTGAGGAGATCAAATGGAAAAAAAAATTTGGTAGGATAGTACCAATAGTTGTGAAAAATATGTGGCTCTTTGGTACAGCCCTGCAGTAAGAAAGTAGTGTCTGGCAATAATCTTTGTACAAATATGGCCCTGTTTGAGTGATGTAGTACCGGATGCTGTTATATATTGTTTTTACCCAATCTATCTCTTAAAGTAATCATCTTTCAGTTTATTTGTTGGACTGATCTCATAAATTGGCAAGTCTATCTCACAAGAGTAGTTGAATGTCAAGAAAGAATTTAAACAAAGGCAGATATACTCTACACAGGAAATAGCCAATGTTTAAAGACAGCAGTGGAGAAAGATCCTTGCGTTAAAGGTTTAGAGACATCCTCAAGCAAAAGCGCAAATTTGTATTAGTGATTTATCTTTCTCATAAGCCCAACACAATACATGGCATTGAATTACAAAGCTAATGGATAACAAAAGGAATTCTCCTCCAGAGTCTGTACTTTGTATTCATTAGTCCTCCCTAATCCATGTCTACAGGTGTCAGCAAAAGGTTCTTCTTTCACTATTAAGGAATTTGGCCACTTTGACAAAAATGACAAAGAAGAAATGCCAGGTGTTGGTGTTCTGAGGAACAACTTGTCTCCACTTGCAGGCCCCATTAAGACTGTCACCATGTCACTTCCTAGAGGATTATAACCTCCGGATGGACTGTTTCATGAGTATTTATCAACCTTAAAACTCTGATCAGAAATGCCAAGTGGTCATGGTTACAAGACACCTGTTTTTGCACCATTCCTAATAAAAGTTTCTCTGCTATATTGCTGATAAATATTAACATTATGTTCCAAACAACACGGAATGGCTTGAAATCCTGTCTTCTATCACACAAAGCAAGGAAAAACCAAAACAGAATTAAGCTTTGACATTTAGCTGATTTCTCTAAGAGCAAGGATCACTATAAGTGAGAACTTTCACTTTGATTTTTTTTTTTTAAACATTGGGTTTAAAAACAGAGTAAAAGAGGAAGATGAATTAGAAAGACAGCAGATTTGCAATTACCTTGGAAACTCGGTTTGCAACTTCTCTGCCCACAGTCAGCCCCTGGACAAATGTTCGAGCAGCAATGAAGGCCCGGGTGACCTGAATTTTCAGTTTCCGGGGTACATCTCCAAATGGCTTCAGCTGGTCTGTGTATTTGCTCACACATTCCAGGTAGTCCTCACTGAAATGATACTGTGGGTTTATCAGCTGAAACATCCGTTCCAGGAGCCGAGCCCAGAAGTCATTGAGCATCTCCTCCAGATTCACATTGCCCCCAGTGTAGTATCTCTTCAGCTCTGTGAAGAGGTCCTGGAACACTTCCGAATTCTGCATGTATAGCATTCCATAGGTCCGTACAAACATATCATTTAGTGACTTTTCTGCATTCTCCAGGAGTTCTCGGAAAAATTCTGCAAATAAAATAAGAAAGCAGCCATAAATTAGTAAGATCTAGAAAGTCTAAAGCATCTACTTACTAAAAACAACTACCTTTAATGGTCATTTTCTTTTCTTCTTCTTTTTTCTTTCTTTCTGTCTTTTTTTTTTCTTTTTACTGAGGAAGACTGGCCCTGAGCTAACATCCGTGACCATCTTCCTCTACTTTATATGTGGGACGCCTACCACAGCATGGTTTGCCACAGGGTGCCATGTGCGCACCCAAGATCTGGGCCGGAACCCTGGGCCAGCGAAGCAGAACATGCACACTTAACCGCTGCACCACTGGACTGGCCCCAAATGGTCATTATCATAGAAAAGTGTTTCCTGTGATTAAGGTATCACTGAACTGATAATAACAATATTTTAAATGAGATTTGACCTACAACTATGATCTTCTATGAGTCAAAGAAAACAGAAGACTACATGATTTCCATCTGAAAAACATCCATAAATATCAAACTTTACTCTTTTAATGTTTGTCCAAAGTAGCTCAATTATTTTTTCATTTATTGTTAAATATTAGAAAATCCTATAATTTGATATAAACAAATCAAAGTATGTTGCAAAGTACTGTCATTAACATAATAACAAATGCATGCCGATAAAAACATTTGCTCCAGCCTATTTACAAATCTGTTCCAAAACTAAATTCAATTAAATTACTTTTATTTGGAATAGTCCATAAATGGGAAATTCAAATTAATGTAATATTTTGGACTCTTTGTAGCGGGTACATATAGCAATAAATTATCAGTGTTCAGAGACTCATAATGCAATTAAATTCACTTAATACCAAAGCTATAATGAACATAATTTAGGTTGTCATAAAGAATCAGAAAGTTATGAAGTACCTTGCATTATCATTATAAATATAAACTATAATTTTGTAAAACTTGAATAAAATGAAGGCAATTGGGCTTTCTGGTTAAGAGGTTCTAAATGAAAAAGATGATACCAAGAAATGAACTGTTCTATTCTGCAACAGCACTTGAACGTTACTAGGATCACTTATAGGTCACAAAAGATAAGACGGGAATTAATGTCGCTGGGTCCTGTTAGCCTCATTGGCCCTCCTATTGGGTTCCCTCGAGAGATAATTCATGTGTGTAGGACACCTATCCATTTGCACAAATGAACCTGGGTACAGAAAGCTCAATTTTTATCCTATTTGGAGAATGTAATTTGGGGGGTGAAGAGGCCAAGTAAAGATAATGCTCTTAAGGTTATAAATCCAAGTTCCCCACAACAGAGTAACTCTGCTTTACCTTCCATAGTTTCCTTTTATTCCCTGAAGCTATATCCCCTCTCAGCTAATGCAGGGACAATCAAGTCCTGGACACCTCAAGGAATCTAATCCAAGTAGGAATAAAGGAAAAAAGAAAAAACTCTTCTCTTTCTAGAGCCTTGGGGAGCTTTCTCCTGAGACACAGAGGGAAAAAGCGATGAATCTCCATAGATACTGTAGAAGCTACACTTCATTTCTGCATCACCAGAAGTCGCCTGAACAAGAATTTGATTTAGTTACTTCAATTCTGAAGCATTGAACCACTGTCTTGATAATTAAGTGATGTCTATAATAATGATGATTATTTTATATTTGTTTTCAAATAAACCCAAAGCACTGAAGCTTAAAGAGAACTCTGTTCACATGCTTGCCCTTGTATTAGGAAAGAATACACTTTCCTAAATATAGAAATTCTCTTGCTGCAGTGGCAGCAAAAACTGAGGGATTATCTAAAAGTCTTAGCTTACAAAACCTGTGTGAGTTTGGCCAAATATTTCTTATTTTAATTTTCCCCAAATTTAAACCAGGCTAAATATTATTAAACCTCCCTTATCTTCAAGGATTCATTAAGGAAAACCAGTGTTGAAGAAGATAGGGCAAAATTTTCAAAATTGTGAAAGGATCAATTAATCAAAATACTTATATATGCTATATGTCAACGTTATTTATGATTTTATGAAATTAGGAGCACTTCAGAAATATTAGTCACCTAGTTTGTCCTAAAATGGAAACTATATTAAGTTATTAATATTAATACTAAAGTATAAGAATATCACAGTAAATCCTTTTAATCTTGAAAGCAAGAATGAAAATAGCTTGGCCTTGTTGATATAGGAGCAGGGTGAAAGATATTATAGATTGCAAAAGAAACTAGAAAAGAATGGAAAAATCACTGAATTGAAAAATACTAATATAATGAGACTGGAAAGTGGATTCTAATCATGAGCTCAGGACAGCCTATTCATTTATCTTCTTTTTGAGGTCAATTATTTTGTTGGACTCAGGAATTAAAGCTTAATTTATTGAATACACAGTACTGCCTTCAGGAATGAATAGTTGGTAATCAATAGTGTGGTCTGGATTTGCAAAGAGCTAAAAAAAAAAAAAAAGAAGAAAAAAATCTTCTGGTCCCCATTGCTCTCCAAAGACTTGAGGTATAAATGCTTCTTTATAGGTATGAAAATTTTACTTTTTTCTTTTACTTAAGGCAATATTTCTTAAGCTTTTCCCCTCCTGACATGGGAATATGAAATATTGGGCTTATGTCCACATTGAAGCTGAACGGTTAAAATCAGATCGCCTATTTCACTGTCTTGTGGTTTGTTTCCTTATGCCTAAATTAGTATTCATAATTGGATATAAAAAACAAGTTATCATATACCGATAAATGTAACTTAAGAAAATTTCATTAGATTTCAAGATTAAATTTGTGTCTAAGGATGTGTCATTGTCTCAAAAGTTTGCTACCAGCTTCACTGGTCCTCAGAAGTCGAGTTAATATTCCTTGTTCAAAATCATTATATGCTTTAGTGATCTCATAGTCAAAGTTAATATTTGGTATTGAAAGATGCTAATGTATCAGGCAATTGTGACAAATGTTGCTACCTTAAGGCACATTGATCTTAGATCTTATGAAAGACGGTGATCCAAAGTACTGAGGCAAAACTAATGTCCTCTAAAAATAAGTATACTCATTTCATTTTTAGCATGCCCAGAGACTTAGAATTCCACCTTCTGAAGGATGACTCTTTGAACAAAGTATTTTATGCTTGCATGAAAACTGTTTCCCAGCAAGCTGAACAAGATAAAGATTTGGAGACAGTTAGCAGACCCATTCTGCTGATCACGTATTATGCCCAAACAGCACACAGAACAAAGTTGAAGGGCAATACAAGGAAAAACAATCTCAATGCAACTCTTTGTTTAATCAAAGAGAGCAAACCTTACATTGGATAAAGTCTTCAGTCTACAAAAATCCTCATCTGCAAGAAACAGTTTGGCAGAAAAAAACATTTTTGATTTTTTTTTCTTCCCCAATCACAAAATATACATCAAAGGTGGTTGCTTAGGGCTCAGTTATACTTCATAGGTGCACAAAAGAACTTTTTCCAGCCAGCATTAGCCTCTGGGAGGATTTTATTCATCTAGAGGGGAGATCTGGATGCAGACATCTGTTTGCTGCGGGGCAGACTGCCTCAAGTGGCCGAATAATCTTGTAGATAAAAACCACCATCACTGTTCCAAAAGCAGAAAGAAAGTGTGCATGCTGCCTGATCACTTGGAGAGGCCTCTTCAGGGGCAAAAATCAACTCTTAGGAGACAAGAAGTGCCCTCAGGATATCTGAGAAAGGCTTCAAATGAAGCTTCCATATGAATGGATCAGAACGTAAGGTGCACACAGGGCCAAGGGGAAATGCAAGCAAGAGAGGAAAGGCAGACTAGAGGCTCTCTAGGAATTTGCAGTCCACATGAAACAACCAAAGCTTCTCCTAATCAAGCTGGAAATGTGTTGTTAATACTATAGGCAGATTGGGTTTAGAGACTGTATTAAGCATTGTATAGCATTTCTCTAGAAATTGTAGAATTTTCCTTTCCTATTGCCATGCTCTCCAAAATACTTCTCATTGAAAGCACATTTAAATTGAGTGTTTCAGGATGGTGGCATAAATCCATATAATCACAGAACTCAGTGAGTGAAAAACTTTGGTCACTAGGTAGTGGAGATTATATCTATGTGGGATTACAGAAAGCACTTTTCGTACCAGGGGAGGCTGGGGTACCAAATTTGCTTCCCTAAACCCATGGATTTCTGTTGAGTGTATTTCTCTCCTAATCTCTTTCTTTCTACCCTCCTCCCACAAAAGCATGCTCAATCAGTTCGGTCAGCCCAGAACCCAAGCTGTGGCTAAGGAATGATCCAGAGGAGCTGGCATGGAGGGTATAATGGTTTGGAAAGCTGATTTCCTGTAATGGTTGTGATTCGTAGACACAGTAAAGCTGCCACATTGCCTCCCCATGCCTTTTTCAAGTTCAAGTGAATAAGAGTGTCCTTTCTTATTCAGAACACACCCGTTAGCTTTCAGATATATCTTTTGAGATGATTTCTCCTTTCAAAAGTCTCCTTGCTTACATAATAACCTAATATGGCCATCAGGAAAATGCAGAGTTAATGAGGAACATTAATGGAGGAAGAACCACAGCATCACTTACTCTCTTCTGTGTTGGACTTTGAGAGCACATGGTCTCTCTGTCTTATCTCTTCCCACTCCCCAGGAGGTGAGACCTTGTAAGAAGAGCTAAGGACTTGTGTAGCTCATGGAGTCCTAGCCACATGAAGTGTCACCCTTGGCAAGTCGTAGCTTCTGTCAAATGATGGTTGAATGCAGTCCTCGGCATCAGGGGTCTCAGCCTCAGCACTGTTGACATCTGAAGCTGGACAATCTTTGCGGTGTGGATGGCTGTCCTGTGCATTGTAGGATATTAAGTAGTATCCCTGGCTTCTACCTACTAGATGCCAAAGGCATATCTTTCCCCAAGTAGTGACAATCGAACATGTCTCCGGACCTTATCAAATGTCCCCAGGGGGACAAAATCACTCTCACTCTACCCATTGAGAGCCGTTCTTCTACAGATAAATTCCAGAGACCTACAAATAGGAGAGCAAAACAATCTGAGAAATGGCCGGCACATTTCTAGACCTCATCAAACCCACAATTTCTTTATGAGATACATTTAGGAGCTGTGCCTTAAATGAAAGGAGCTGAAACACAGGTTATATTCATGGGTAAGATTCGTGGTTCCTAATATAACCATTTCCATATATGATGCCTGTCATATGGGCCAAAAAAAGCGGTGAAAAGTGAGTGAAAGAATAGATGGATGAACATGAGCATTCACTTAAATACATCCTGACTCCCTCTGGTCTGGGCTTCTCTTAGAGAGTGGTAACTCTGTGGACTCATCTCGGAGGGAGAGAGATGTTACAAACCACATCTTAGAACAAGACATAGCCCATCTGCCCTCCTGTCATTCTCCATCCTCTCATACATTTTTACACATATAGACATTCATATCTTCCGAAGCTCCAAGTTCATGTGCATTTATACATAAAATGCCCAGTGGCCTCTGTTGAAAAACATGTTGGTCATCAAGACTGCTCTAACAGACACTCACTTCCTCTCCAGACAGCTCCACTTGTCCTAAGCCGCGCTTTGCCAGGCTTCATTAGTGCCTCTCCGGCTGCTGGCCCTGCTGGGCCTTGATCGACCTCATAGCCCATGATCTGACCAAGCTGACCGCGTTCAAGTTTGCTCACATACTTCATTTAAGCAACACCCAACATGCTCCATATCAGTTAATTCCCAAACCACTTTTGAGTCTCACGCATTGCAGTAAAGCCTTCTTCCATTCAATAGCTGGTCTGTTGTATTGAATAAACTCAGTGTGGAACTTTGCTTTGTTTTTGTTCCTGTTGTCAATAAAGAAGACTATACTATCTTTTATTTCTTCAAAATACAAGTTTAAAAATTACATAAAGGACAAAGGGGAAGAAGTATTTTGAAGAGATACCTTACTATATTGTCTCAGTATTTTTTCCTAACCATCAGTTACATAGTTGTATAAGAAACAGACCCTCAGTACCCATTTTTTAAAATTATGGGGTTGAAATTACATAAAATTATTTTCAAAATAACAATTTATTCAAAAAGGGAGAAATCAGAATCTGTAATTATTGTGAGACAATGTTGCTTATAAGCAAAAATTCATTTGTGATTTGCCACTTCTTTATCTTTTAATTTATACTTTCTTATGCTCTCTGCATGTGTATGTTTTCATAGGTTAAGTTTATTATACTATACTAAGTATTATGATTTATTTAGTCAGTTCATCCCAGGAATTAATAGAAGGCTATATAATTTCAAAGTGACCTAATAGTAATCTACATCTTTCCTGTTTGAGGGATAATTATGACCAAATTTCTCTCCCCTAAGTAAGAGCCCCCTACACTCACAGGGACAAACTGATTTAGAATGTACTCAATATGGCAGCAGAATATCTTTATGACTTCCATTTGTCTCTGCTACATGTTAGGAGAAAATTAAAGAGACCAAATCTTAAATGAAGATGAAAAATGGATTTGAAACAGCAAATGATGCTAATTTTAAGCACAAGTAGAGATAGCACCTAAGAAAGTTGCCTGATGTTTAATGGGTGTCATACGCAATGTCAGACACTGTGTTATGGGCTTTATATTCAATGTACGCAAATCAGATATTCATATATTTAGTTTGCAGATGAGGACACTGAGGCTCAGAAATGGGAAGCCAGTTGCCCTAGACCACTGAACAAGCACGCAACCCAGAGCTTCAAACTACTCTGGACAAGGAAGAGTTCTAAGAAAGAACAGGACAGTGGGCTGGCTTTGCAGTTTATCTTAAGTCAAATCTCCACGCTGCAATTTGAATAATTAATGGAAAATATAATAAACTCTTAGGCCACTGGGTAAAACTATATTTAAATATAAATTGCAAACTGCATTCTAAAGTAAAACATTATTTACTAAAAATAATATTCATATGTGATTATTTTTTCCAGTGACACTAATTAGTTGATGTAGATAATTGAGACTGGAGAGCAGACTCAAATCTCAAGGATTGGTGTATCTTTCTCAAAGAGGTGACTTCCACCAGAAGAAAATCAGTCACACAGCCTGGGAATATAGATACAGCGTATAGAACAGTGACTAGCACACAAAAAGATGCTAAAAATATTTGCTAAAAATGTGCCTCATTATATGGTATATGTACACATATACTGTATATATCATTTTATAATATGTATGTATTACCAAAAATATACATATAAGCAAATATATTCACTATACATTTAAATGTTTGAATAAAATCAAAAAACAAAAACACAACAATGACAAAGAAGAATATGCCACAGAGATGTTATGTAGTTCAAAATGTCCAAAATAGTTAATATCTACCCCTTTACAGAAAAACTTTAACAATGTTTGGCATAAAGGGTCAAAATCCTAGGTGAAATGTTTGAGGATGAATTAATTTAACAAAATGTATCACCCCTTTAATTTCTTGTAGGTAGGAAGAGAATTTAATTGCTAGCCTGTTATCTCTAAGTAGTAGAGTAAAAGTTCCTTCTCTCGATTATTTTTATCTTATATGTTAAAATTCACTCTGAGAGCTCTGCAGCCCATTCATCTCTTCATATTCCCTTGCAAGGTAACCAAAGTCCAAAAGAAAATTCTTAAATCACTTAAATGATTTAGAGGATTTAGGTGACTTTAGTGATTTTAAAGTAGACACTCCTAAACTTCTCTAAGGTTAGGGTCTAATGAGTCCCTGAAGAATTTTACAACAAGAAAATTTCACAATAAACCTGGCATACAAAATAGACAGTATAGAAATGAAAAACGAAAAGAAAAAAATAACATCGTACTGGTGATACCAGATGAAGGTAATAAATATATACATTTTAACTCCTTTTTTTAACTTTCTCTTCATGATAATTAATGAAAATAGAAATTTAAACTATCTTTTAACACCTTACAAAGCCCTACAACAAGATACAATGCTCATCACAAATCTAGGAGAATTATTTTCAGAAAATAATAAATACATCAGCTGTTAAAAATACTACAATACATAATTCAAAAATTCCTCACTATATTAATCCAAATGTTATTTTTATTATATTACTCCTATTGTGTGTTGAAAACTCTTATAAGTAAGGTATAAAGAAGGGGAAATATAAGAGTTCTGAGGAAATACTCCTAACCTATAAATCAAGAAAACCAAGGATACAATAATGGATTTTTAAATGCATTATTCAGCTCAATTAGACATCCCATTTTATATTCTTCCAATGTATTTAATCTAATTGACCAGACTTTTCCATGAAGAAATTTTAATGAAAAGTCATCAGTTTACAACCATGAGTATTTGTTAAAAATAATCAATACCTTGCAACAAAGTCCTTCAGTTTAATACCATTATAGTCAGCCAAAGAGACCAAATACCAGATTTTTCAGAACTGGGTGTGTAATTCATGGGCAAAAAGGAAAGTCACCTGGAGAGCAGCACTATGTTATTTGTTGATACTCGGAGATTTGAAACAATAAAGCAGTTTATAGAAATTCTTGGCTTGAACTCACATTTCACAAGGTTAACCGTTTTCTATACTTAGTGATCCCTTACATGTTAGATTGATAACTGTTTTATTTCTTGGTAGGTTATTTCTCCAGAAGATATCTTTTAAAGTAAGAAAGACTGATTATGCTATTTATGTTCACAAGGTGGTATAGATAAACTATTAATTCCAGGAATCATGAATCAAGTTTGCTGACCGTTGCTGCCAAAAGCAAACAACTGTTTTGAGCCTGCAGATGATATTCCCATTTCACCCTAAGCAACCTATATGAAATTAAAAGCTGAGATGCTTTCAGAGTTCAGTTTCATCATTGCACAGCTCCTTAGCTTTGGCCTACAGACAGCGCCCTTTAGGCCTTGCTCATGACCCTGCTTCCATTTTACTTTCAAAGATGACATTACCCACAGCGTGGGGTGTCTGTTTAATCCATCTGGCACCTAAACTACAGACCTGAAAATCATTTCCAAAGTTTTGTTTTCCTCAACTGAAAAAAAACAGTTAGGTTTCCAAATTGGGATAGTATATTACTCTGCTCACAAACCCAGTTCTTTCCCAAGTTCTCCTTTCTTCTTCCCCCAACTACTTTTGGGCCACGGGGTAGAAAAACTCCTCCAATACCAAACTCTCAGTCAACTCTGGGAAGTGGGGCCAAAGCTAATCTGCAAGTGAAAAGTCAGTGATAAGGACCTGGGGTTACTGGAACAAGAGATTGTATAGGCTTTTAAGGAGAGTGAGGAGAGCAGCCAAATGGAATTTGCTTCTTCCTCTCTTCTACACAGAATTCAATGGTTCTTACTGTTGGCTGCCCATTAAAATCACTTTGAATAATCTTGATGCCCCAACTGCATTCCAGACTAATTAAATCATAATCTCTGGGAGTGGGATGCAGGTATCAGTATATCTTCAAGCTCTTCAAGTGAACCCAATGTACAGCCAAGACTGAGAATCATTGCCGCTCTTCTTTGTCCTCCAGTACTTTCATTTTAATCAACACGTGAAGGAGGAAGGATGCTGGAGGGAGGAGCCATATTAGATATCATGAAAGCCCCAATTCTCTTCTTCTCCTTTACTTACTTTCCCTTCTCTCTTTTCTCCCAATAGACAATTAATGTTCTGGTCTTTGGAAGAGAGAATTGCATTGGTCAAAGAGGTGTCAGGAGTATGTGAGTAGCACTGGGAGTGATACTAGGGGATAAGAATGTATAGTCTCTTTTCCTTTCTCCTCCATCCAGTCTCTTTCTCCTTTCCCACCGCTTAACACTCCCTCTAGTCTCTTTTTCCTTTGCCACCACTTACTGGACAATGGGCTTGTCCCATGGTGAGGAAAGGAAGGGTGAGCACAGATAGAAGGAGAAACAGGGTTTGATAATGCCCCAGCTCATTAATGCCGAAGGGAAAGGGAATGCCCATCACAGTCTAACTAAGGCATCATTTAAGGAGATAACTTCTTGTTCTCAGACGAGAAAACAAGAAGTTGAATTTATTGGGAAATTCTGAGTTGTGAAAGCACAATTAAACATAAAAGTTTTTACAAAAGTATTATACCTTAATTTAACACTAACTTATTAAGTCATACCCTTTCTGGCCCATCAAAAACCTGCAATATCAAAAATACGTGGGAAGTCCTGTAATAAAAAGTTTACTTTGCTTAACAGATGTAAAAACGAAAGCAAAAGTCAGTACAAAGTATGAGTTCTAAAAAATAAATCAAATAGTAACATATTCATGTATTCTGCTATATTCTTACCTTCATTGTTGAGTTGTTTTTAGATACCTACATTTTGTAAAAGAAGAATTTTAGCTTCTTTGATATCTATTACTGAAGTTACCTTTTTGTAAAGAAAAAGTGAAATGCAGGACCCTCCCAGAGCAAACACTAATAAAAGGTAATAGTTTAATTTCAAAGATAAGGTCAAAGATCTGTGTACAAAGATATTCCTCTTATTATTTTCATTAGTAAAAAAGGGAAACAATTTGAAAAGCCCAAAAGAAGAACACAGGCACACTATAAAATATTATGTTGTATTTATAATTTTTAAAAAACTATTTAAAAGCTAACACTTACTATGCACTAACTATGAGTTAGCTACAGTTCCAAGGGCTTCACATATGTTAACTAATTTAATCTTCTCAACAACCCTATGAGGTAGTTATTATTATTATTTGAGTTTTGGATTTGGGGCAACAGAGGTACAGAAAAGTAGCTTCCAAGGTCCATAGCTAACAGGTGATAGAGCTGGGATTACAAACCCCGGGCAGTCAGGCTTCAGCTATACTGCCTACAGATTCCATGAAGAGTGAAACTTACACAATTTAGAGGGCTCTTTTTAACAAACATAACACAAAATTACAAACACAAAATTAGGTATAGGACCTTGGAAAGGCTCTATTCAAGTGATTGGTCTTGAAACATAAACTTCAGCACATTCACAGAAAATCTACCTTCAATATAAGAGGTGATGACGGAAAACGCTAAGAAAGCAAATGATACAACAGTATATATATCCAGTACAACCCCAATTTTGTACAAGAAAAAGAAAAAAGAATAAATACACACATTGAGAAAAATAAAAAACATACTATATACAAAAATGGTTTACAATGTGTAGAAGGTTATAGGTTATTTGTATTTTCTTCTCTGTATGTTGTTTAATTTTTCAAAGTGTCTGTAATGACCATAAAATACTTTCATAGTTAGAAAAGAGACTAGATATTATTTTAACATAAAAACACCTTTTAAACACAAAAATACTGCTTGACGATAGGCAGAGAATACCTATTTCAAAATGTAGACCGAAAAAATAAAGATTTAGAATGAGGGCCAGCCCCAGTGGCCTAGTGGTTAAGTTCAGTGTGCTCTGCTTCGGCTCCCTGGCAGGGAACTATGCCACTGGTCTGTCAGTGGCCATGCTGTGATAGTGGCTCACATACAAAACAGAGGAAGATTGGCAACAGATGTTAGCTCAGGGCAAATTTTCCTCACCAATATATATATAGATATATAGAGAGAGAGAGAGAGAGAGAGAGAGAATAAAGCTATTTTGTCTAATACACCTAAAAGGAAAGTCCAAAAATTAAAACCAAAAAAAAAAAAAAAGGCAAAAAGAAGGGAGAAGGAAAAAAATAAAATCTTTTAAAAAAAAAAAGAAGGGAGAAAATAAACAAGAAATTTACTCCAATTCACAGAATACACCAACAAAGTAGCAGAGACAGAATTTGAGTCTCTTGACTATAATTCTAGTGGATTCATGCTGATTAGTAAAAAGGACTTAATTAACAAAAAAAGACACAAGAAGTAGCCTCTAAGGCACAGCATGCTGGCCATAAAATAATGGTCCAAGTAAGGTTAGATAATTGTTGATTGATAAAAAGAACAACTAAACTTTTGGTATTCAAATGAAATTCTTTTTAAAACATAATTTCTATTTATTTCTAGATGGAGAAAGGATTCCTTAAAGTTGATCTAATTGGTAGCCATAAAATTCAGTTGCTCATTATTACAGATGTGAGCCCAAAGTAAAGTAGGGAAATGAACATCAGGCCCACTTGGCATCATAGATGTTTCATTCAAGGGTAACTGTTCACTTTTGATGAATAAATAAACAATAGATATCCTGGTATAGGTATATACTAAGACTTATAGCATTATTGCATAAGATATAAATGCAAATGACTTAGTTTAACATAGATCTAAATTCGCTTAACATTGATTAAATTTATTTTGCCAGTCATTTACCAGATTCTTCTTAAAGAAAAAATATTGAATTCATTAATTTTATGTTGCATGATGGATATTTTACTTTTATAACATCAATCATCTGGAATGCAATAAATAAAGATAATCGTTATTAAACATTGAATAAAGTATAAAATATTGAGTGCCAACATGTTTCATCAAATTCTACAATGTCGAACATATTTATCTTATTATTCATAATGTTAAAGTCAAATTAAATCCTAGATGAGGGACATGTTTATTTTGATTCATTGGTACATTTTAGGTTTACAAATAAGTTTCAAATTATTTATATTTCAACTTTTGAATTATATAGATCATATGTAAAAGTCCTGAAAAGAAGATATTCAGTTGAATAATTTTTTAAAAATTTTATTCATACCACAGGTTTATTATTTTGCACTTTATTGAATGTTTTATCATATATGTGTTTGTTATTAGCCATATGTAATATAGTGATATGACATCATTCTTATTTTTACTCTGATGAGTGTTATAAAAACCTCCCCAAAACAATTAGCAATGGTTTTTAAGAAAGTATCTATCTATATACTAGAAACTGGTAATCTCTACGAAGTGTAGTCTTAAAACAGCTCTGCTTTGGGGAGACTTATTTAAAAGGGCTCTGCAAAGCTCCCCCAACATAGCAGTCTTTGTTTTTGGTTTTGTTCTGTTTTAAATATGCTGATCTAGGAATCCGTGGCTTAGGTTGTAAATGTGACTCCCTGCATGCCCATTTCCCCCTCTTTTCGAACTGCTGATAGTAATTAATCTCCATCCAGCTCCAAATGCTGCATCCAGTTATCATCAAGAGCAAACATCAACCAGCACTTTAATCTTGCTCTGATGGATAGAATACTAACCTTTCACGAGATTACACACTCGAGGTATTCTGGAGATAATAAAATTCAAACAGGTTTATTTCAAAGGGCAACCCAATCTCGCTTGTGTTCGTGGGTCACTTGGCAGATCATTTGCCAATGTAGTTTTTGTGTCTTTCCAAGCCAGGTTCTGGTTCTGTGTGCCAAAGATGTCAAATTAAGTGGGCCCCAAAAGCCAGTTCAAATAGGAAGACGAAAAGATGAGAACAACATTATTTTAGTAGATGTGACAAAAACTCTATTGGCCAATAATTCTAATTTTGCTTAAATTAGACTTAACGTACTCACAAGGTAAATCAAGGTTGACTATGTTGACAATACAATGACTTAGTATTCCTGCCAGTATTGTGGGCCTTCAGTGTAAATTCCAAAAGATTATTTAGAGATTTCTATTTCAAACAAATGCCTAGTGGAAATCAAAATCAAGAGTTAAAACATATGGTGCTTTTTGAGTATTATGTGGGTATCTGCTTAACATTTTCCTCGAAATAAAAGTCAAAGAATATTAATCAATGAAATAAATCAAGAATAAGTACTACATACACATAAAGAAAAAGACCAGGGCTAAAATCTATTCTTCTAAGGGAAATGAATAATCCTTACAAAGGCTTTATGTATTTCTCCTGTCTACTATCTTCTCATTATTTAAAATTACCTCTGCCACATACAAGCCTGCAGTTACCTCTTAATAAGAAAATGAGAAAGGAATATAAACTGGCATAGACACTACAGAAAACAGTATGGAGATTCCTCAAAAAACTAAAAACAGAACCACCATATGATCCAGCTATTCCACTTCTGGGTATTCATCCAAAGAACACAAAAACACTAATTCAAAAAGATACACGCACCCCTAGGTTCATTGCAGCATTATTCACAATAGCCAAGACTTGGAAACAACCTAAGTGCCATTCGACAGATGAATGGATAAAGATGATGTGGTATATGTACACATGGAATAGTATTCAGCCATAAAAAGGATGAAATCTTGCCATTTGCAACAACATGGATGGACTTTGAGAGTATTATGCCAATGATATGAGTCAGACAGAGAAAGTCAAATACTGAATGATTTCACTTATATGTGGAAGATAAAACAATGACAACAATAACAAACACACACATAGACATGGAGAATAAATTCGTGGTTACCAGAGGGGAAAGGGGGTGAGGGGAAGGTGAAAGGGGTAAACGGACATGTTTGTACAGTAACTGACGGCAACTAGATTTTTGGTTGTGAACACAATGTAGTTTATTCAGAAGCTGAAATATAATGACATACACCTGAATTTTATATAATATTATAAACCAATGTTACCTTAATAAAAAAAAAATTTAAAAAGAAAAAAACGAGAAAGGAAAACCAAAAGCAGTTTCATTTAAGAACACTTCTACAATGTATTACTCACCTGTAGGATATCATTAGCAAACTATTATGGAAGGTAAAATACTCAAATTTAAAGAACATTAATAATTCTGTACTACTGCACACAATACTGACGATACATACATGTATCACTTTTGTAATTAATTTTGATTCTTAAATAATTCTACAGTTTGCAATGTAGTATAAAAGTTTTGCTCATTTTTAAAAAAAGAGTTTTACAGATAAATTTTTATAAAGTAAGAAAATTAAATTGTATATATATTTAAATTGTGAAAAGCTCTTAAAAACTTAAATGTTATTTCATTAAAAGAGAACTTTGTGGGAGCTGGCCAGGTAGCATAGTGATTAGATATTCGTGCTCTGCTTCAGAAGCCTGGGGTTCACAGGTTCAGATCCCGGGCACGGATCTATACATTGCTGATCAAGTCATTCTGTGGCAGAATCCCACAGACAAAAGTGAGGAAGATTGGCACAGATGTCAGCTCAGGGACAATCTTCCTCAAGCGAAAAAAACTAGAACTTTGCAGTTACTAACACTTTGTTCATTTCAAATACCATAAAAAAATCGTTTTCCCCAAGATATTTTTAAATCAATCATAATTGATTATCCTTATTGTATTTTATTAATTAAATAAGGCTTTTGAAATGAAACAATTATAATCAATTGTATATTTAAAATAAAACATTTAGTGGGGTTATTTTGCTCTTTCATTTCAATAAGGCATCTGAAAACATTTCAAACAAATTCTTGTTGAAAATAAATCTGGGACTACATTCTCCACAGAGGTTATGCAATATTAGAGGAAGTTGATTAGATTATTTTAAAGATGTTTTAAAAATTCTTAGAACAATCATTATACATTTTTTCATTTATTTGGTAATATTAAATTAGGTTAAAATTATCTTTTATCGAGACACAGAAACCATCGAGCTGTTTTATCTTCTCCGTGCAGAGGAAATATAATCTAACAGTAGTGCACAATAGTATCTAAAGCAATCCTATAGAAGAGAGAATATGGATGTCCAAAGCACAGCCTTTAAGTTAGATTGGACACATGATATGACATAATTGGAGAGATGCAGCACTTGACAATTATTGTCAAACAAAATTCTTTTACTTTTATCAAAAGTTGAGATGTAGCCATGTGCTAGTTACTCTTGGTGCCTCATCTGTAAAATGGAAATAATAGTATCTTCCTAATCAGATATTGTTAAGATTACAGGATGTACACAAAGTAATTATGAGAGTGTCTGGCACACAGTAAGCACTATATAATTGTCAGCTATTATTAATCCTTTCTCAAGAATGAAAACATTTTCTAATAATAACCATGGTCATCATTATCCATTTAAAATCTATCTTGGTGTACAAAAGATGAGTGTTATTTTCCTCATCATACCAGCCCAATGAGGTCTAATGAAGAATTTTATTGGGAATGGCCAAAAAATATATTTGGTGCCAAAAATAGATGGAATATAATAGTCGTGTGATATCTTCATCAAAAAGATAATTTAATGAAAAATTAAATATAGTCCTATAAAAATTGTTTATCCTTTATTCTCTCTTGAGTTGATCAACTACCATCCTCCTATGCTTGAGCTTATATTCAGCTTTATTGTCATTTCTCACTGTTTATGGTCTTTCAGTGACCGTGGCCTAAAAGTAACGTGCCTTCACTGAATGTACAAGACTTTACCTTCTGAGTAATCAAGTGACATTGTTGACATATGTTGGTGCCAAGGTCAGCTAAGACGTGCCCATTATCTCTCTTTTGCAACAGGAAGTATGGTTTGGGGCAGAGGCAGAGTAGCTGATATTAATGTAAACAGAACAGCTTTATTTTTACATTTCCCATTTATGAGATTTAGTGGGGTTTTTATCCTTTGGTATATTTTTTAGCATTAATCACTCAGCAGTTCCTTCCCAAATGGATTTAGATCACACTTCTACTTTGTTAAAACTTTGGATTCTCAATGTTCTTTTAAAAAATCCTGGCAAAATGCTCCAACAAAGCAGACTTTGCTACAGGTCTCGGAACATATTTCATATTCTTTCATGAAACCATTTATCTGAAAAACAAGTTCAGATCCACAATCAAACTTGTGGGAGACTTCTAAATAACCACAAAGTTGTCTTTATACTATTTACTGACCAAGCCTAATAGCATTTTCCCAACCAGTTCAATATCTACCTGATTATTATTCCAACCAAGCCATTTTTTGCAAGCTCGTCAATGACCATTCCATGCGAAATAGCACTGATGATCGTGCAAAGGTCACACTGGGCTGTAACCAGTAAGTCTTCCACTCTATACGATCAGTCACTTTGTCAAGGAAGGAAATTAGTTTTGTTGGGCATGGCTTGTTTTTGAGCAGTCCATGTTACATGCCACTTTGTTACACTCCAGGTGCTTGCAAATTGATTATGGAATAAATTGCTCCTGACTCTTTCTAAGAATGGACCTTAACCTTACAAGTAATTAATTCTCAGATATTTACTTCATTTTCCTTCCTTACGATCGTCCGCTGTGATTGTCCTTTCCCTAGTTCCCTGGATCTGTGCCAGTCCACCATAAATCTGCAAATTCACTTAAATGAATACAAGATAATTTGATGTTGCCTTTGATTTGGCATTAAATGGTACACAGTTGTTGACTTCAAAGTCAAATACATAAATCTTCACTGCTCATGGAAAGAGGAGGCATTTCTTCTGAATTGGTTTGAATATGACCATGCCGTCGAGTTCAGATATACAAAGATAGAAACAGCATTAAACAAATTGGCTATAAACCCTTCTTCTTATAATTAGTATATAAGTAGGAAAATATATATATGTATCTAAGTAAGATGAATAAAAACTTAAAGCAAATCTTGGCTTTTGTTATGTATCTTGCTGTGGTTATTTCTCAGATCCAGGCATCAGCTAATGTTTTCCCCCAGAGCAAAATACTTCCAGAATATTTAATATTGCACACTTGACTTTGGACTTTGGGCATAAATTCTGAATTTCTTTGATTTCAAGAGGTTGAGTCAGATCCATCACATTTCTTTAATGTTCATTTGAGGGTGTGTGTGTGTGTGTGTGGTTTAATTATAGGCCATTCCCTGAAAGATAATACAGTAACAATTTACCAACTAGTTTTAGCTCTCCCAGGCAGAAATGTCATCTCTTATTATCTGAATTTCAAAGCCAGCCAAAGTGTCAATAGATCTCCAAAAAACAAACAATGGTCACATTTGAAAAACAACGAAAAACAATCTTCAAGCCAAGAGTATAACCATTTTGAGTCAGTTTCAGGTTATCACAAGCTTGAACCTCTATTATCCCATATAGGTCTGCTTGGAAATCCAGGGTGACCTACAACACAAGGGTGGAGACGCTCCATTTAATCTAGAAAAGCGAGATAAAGGTGGCCAGACAAAAATATAGTGAAACAAACTCAACCGAGCATTCAGGAGTCTAGTCCAAAGTTGTTTTTACAAAAAAGTTCCTTTCTTTTCTTAAGGCAAAAATAGACTTGTCCTGTGAGTGCCAACTGAGCCTAAACAGGGACTCAGAGCGTGGTTGTGACTGATTAAACACTGGCGAGCCACTAGCCTGAGGTGATAAGCTCGGGGCAGGAGGCGGGGCTATCTTCAATAACAGTTTTCTGGACGGGTGTCTGGGACAAGCGAGGAATTCAGAGGCCAGTTGAGTGTCTATGCTGAGTCCGGCCCCAGGGAAGAGATCTGAGGTAAAGGAAGACAAGGCGATAGAAGTAAAAGTTGAGCAGCCCTTTTTTCCCTAGAGATTTAGCGAGACCTGCAGCTTCTCTGGGACCCAAGTGCAAAAGTGGGCGTGTAAGGTAGGGAGAAGGCCCAACTAATCACAGTATGGCCCCAGTACAGTCACAACCAAGGCAATGAAACTCCGGTTGCAACCTGGAGAGTGTACAGCACTGGGAACACCAAGAAATGGGATCCAAGCAACACCTCAGAGGAAGGGTTTATGGGGCTTATAAACAGCGATAGGGACAGCAGGGTACGGGAGACATGGTAAAGTGGTAGGGGGCACATATGTGCAAATATTCTGGATTTAGCTAGAAACAACTAGAGATACTTTGATGGGAGTCAGTGAAGTGGCTGTTAAAGGCACACCATGATGGAGCTTGCTTGTGAATTAGAGATATGCAATGCCAATGTATTTTTAATTGTACCCCAAAGTCGGTGAGAGCCAAAGGCATCCACATTCCACACTATGGCCCCTCAAAAGAGTATTTAATTATGCAAATTGAATTTAAAGAAAGTCTTAACTGAAAAGCAGAAAATTAACCCACTAATTACATTTTACAGACTTATCTTCTTCCTGATTGCCCAAATTAGAAATAATTCTGGGAACAATCTTTTATTGCAGTTCAAGGAAGGTAACCATCTGCTTAGGCGAGAATCCAACATATTTGGTTGTGAGGATTGGGAAGGAAGGAGGAGTATTTGCAAGGTAGTCAGAAGCATGATAATTTTTCAGAGTTGCAGAACCCATAGTAAACCAATGCAATCTGGTTTTCCTTTTAAGATGGATGAATTTCTACTTTCTCCTGTCTTCACGTACTCTCCTATTTTCTTGCTCTCACATCCTCTACCCTGTCCATCAGTAAGTCCTACTGTTGATGCTTTCAGGATGTGTATAGAATTCAACCACCCTTCACTAGCTCTACAGCTACCACCACGGCTGGAATCTCCACCATCTCTCACCTGCCTTACTGCAAATACCTCCTAACCGATTCCGATTCCTTGCTTCCACTTTTAGTTCCCTAACAAAAAGCTCAAAAGAGTAGTGATCTTGTTTGGTTTTGTTTGATGATGAAGCTCAAGCCCCAACTAGAGTGTCTGACACAAAGTAGATGTTCAATAAGTATACATCAACGAATTAATGCTTTCTCATAGTTTCTGGAACGAAACCTCCTCACCAGAGAAGTTCTGTTTAATCATATAGACTTCATTGTAAATATTCAGGTTTAGGCACTTAGATTTATTGATAGGAACTAAGACTTTAATTATTAATGAAAGATGTTCGTTCATGTTACAGGAAATTTAACTACCCAACAAGTTGTTTGAGGAGAGAGTTGTTTGGGATGGAAGACCCTTGACGAAATCACGTCGTACAGAGTTATTCTCCGGATGGCTTCAAGATGACACTGACTCTTGCAATTTACATAACATTTTTTCTTCATCCTTTCTGCTCCCTGTTAAGACTTACTGAGAGAACCTTTTTTTTTTTTTCTCCTCGATGACTGGAATAGATACAGAACAACACAATAGTGATTTTTACAAGAAACACATTTTGCATAACATTAGTATGCATAGCATGAAAATATTCTAATTTTTAAAGTTTCTACTTTGCAACATACAGATAGAGCTATAAAGTGTATATTACCACCTCATGAACCTAAATCAATCTAGTCTTTGCTGAATAAGTTATTAGCATTTAAACCTGTGGTTTTACAACAAGGAAACTGTTTGGCCCCTGTTGTATTATACAGACATGAAGGGACTCAGGAAAGTGCAGGTTGTCTTAGTGGCCCACTTCATTTCATAACTACCTTGCTGTTTGAGTCACCCATCTGTTCTGCATTGTTAGACTTAGAATTAAAAACTAAATTATAATTCCTTAAACTGTTGTCTTTAGGAGAATGGTCAATGTTCCAGAAACTTCTTTTGGATGAACACAGCTTACTGAAGAGAGCCTAGCACTGAATTAGAAGGGAAATATTCTTGAGTTTCCAGTATGGTTCAACTGCATGGCCTTAGGTGAGTCACGCGATCATCTGTAAATCTATTTATTCCGAGGGAGCCTACTATCACCTGAGTCTACCATAGACCAGTGTCATCTGATCATGACCTTGAGAATGTCCCTGTCAGCATTCTGAGTTTTCTTGAAGGGAAGTGGGCAGAAAGAATGCAAAAGTCATTGCCATTTATTAGACCAGTGGTTCTCAAAGTGTACCCCCTGGACCTGGAAACTTGTTAAAATGCAAATTCTAGGTTTCATTCCAGTCCTACTGAATCACTAACATGAGGCATAGGGCCCATGAGTGTGTATTTTAGCAAAGCTTTCCAGGTGATTCTGATGCACACTAAAGTTTGAGAACTGCTGTTCTCAGAAGACCAATTTCATTTGGCCAGCCTACAAATATGAGTTCTTTCAACAACTAACTCTTATTCTATCAAATTCCTTGATATAACTATTACTTGTGAATCTGTACTTAATTTCTGAATTTTGTACACAGATCTTTAAATCTTCTAACCCCCCAAAGAGATCTTTCCTTAAATCCCACCTTTCTATAATTCCAGTCATTTTTATTCATTAGTAGAAAACACCTGTAACAGCAGGAGCTACTTACACTCTAATTGTTTCTTATTCCTCTAAATTGCTTGTCATTATAAAAGAAATGACAGAAGTGAAATGGGAGAAGAGCAATGTGGCAAAAAGACAAGAGCCCATTTTCAATGTGTAATTGCTATACAATGCTAAGAACAGATTAAAAAGATAAATCAAAAGTTTGCAGAAAAAAGTGAGGCCCCCAGTCAGTTTTATGGTTTCATTTGAGCTGCAAAGATATTATTATACACTCATTTACAAAACAATGAGCTCTTACTGTTTATGAAAGTTTAATCTCTTGGTTTATTGCCTTAATATATTTCACATTGGTAAGGTTTACTTTTAAATGAAATTTCTGACTGTCTTATGTGGTTGTTATTTTACACTGAGAATACAGACAGAATGAGTGTAACATCATAATTGTATTCATCTATGAAGCAATTAGAGTCAGGGTAATTGCTTCTAGTTCTCGCATATCTGCATACAAAGTAATAGAATTAATATTTTATCATTTGGCAGTATCCCTTGTTAGCTAAGAAGTCTAACATTGTATATCTTCTCTGTCTGTCTACAGGAATTTAAACAGACCCTATATTAATATTTGCCTAAATCAAAAACTGCGCCAAGTGGAAAAGTTACAGGGAGTACATTGGCATCATTGCTCAACATACACATCCAGTTGGTGCACAATGGTACAGAGGCCCTTGAACACACTCTCTAAACTGAGCAGATTAATGGCAACTGGAGCAAAGGCTTAGGAACCTCGCCTCAGTCTCCAGATTTTTTCCAAGGGATCTCACAGTTGCCAAAGAGAATATGAATTCTATGGGGTTCCATGAGTCTGCTTAAAAATATGTGGCTGGTCTAATATCAAGATTCTTATAAAAACACCTTTACAAGTTTGTACAAAGAAAAAATTGATAGAGCCAAAGAAGGAGAGCATGATGACTGTGAGGAGCAGCTTGGTGAATGACTGACAAGATTCAAATCCTCAGCTAGAATCCACAGGACTAAGAAGGGCTAAATGAGGACTTAGAGCCTCATTTATTTTCTAAGAAGCTTAGGCTGGAGGGAGAGAGGAGAAGCCATAAATTAAACGGCACTTTGCTTGAATAAAAGGGGAACAAATGAGGGAATTAAGTTGAAACTAGCAGCTCAACCACTGGACAAATTTAATTGATAGATAAGCTGTATCCCAACATAAATAAATATTATAAAAGATGGGGGAAAACCAGCAATTCTGCTCCTTCTTTTCAGGATACACAAATAAATATCCTTATGGCGAAAGAGAGAGTCTAGAATTAGCAGTGATAAAAAAGTATGTATGAATTATATGTATAATGTACACTATATACCTACCCATGCATTACATAGTTTGGGTAATAACCTGTTATTAAACGACCTTACAGGGAGGTCATTTAACTGAAGGATGCCTTGGAAACAAACAGTAAAACGTCAGTAATATATGTTAAGTATTTAGAATATACAGTGGCACATGGTATGCACTGTATAATTGTTAATTATTATTATTATTGATAAATGTAAGTGTAGTTTAATCTATGATTAGTTAGAAATTCATTCTACCTTTCTCAACGACGTAACAGTGACACATTTGAAAGTTCTGCCCTCACTACTCATATGGGTTTTACTTTGAATTATTGTAAAACTTTATTAGTCCTTAGATTATCTTAGGTATCCTGATTCCTTCCTGGTTCTGTTCTCCCTACAAATTTGTGTGGCTGTTATTTTTAAGTCAAATAAAGAAGCATTTAAGCACATACTACGTAAAATACTTAAACGTTACATGTAATAACTTCGGTAAAAAGCTCAGGTAATTTTCAAAATGGTGATTCACAAACTAGTGGTATATCAATTAGTCCTCATAACAGCATTAGTAAGATAGAAGAGAAGAAATGGCTCCTCTAATCTCTAGTTCACTGGGACTCAGAGAGGTTAAGTGATGTGCTAACATCATACAACTATTAAATGGAAAAGACCAAACCAGATTGGAGTTCAGACATTACCTAGAATATAGCAGGAAATTGAGAGATTGTCAAGGGAGAATCCATGGTTCCCAGTGACTGATTTGGTAGGCTGAGAAGGAGTTGATATGCTCTGCAGTCATCTAAAACCAGGGCTATGGGAGGCAGGCTACTTACTGATGGAGGTGGGGCCTCCAGTGGTAGCCACTGTGGAGTGCAAAGAAATTTGCTTAATTATCAATTATAATTTAAGTGGGAAAATTAAATACACATAGCATGTGGTTTTATTTAATTGAGGAACATAGAATTAAGGTATTGAAATCAAAATGTTCTGGAGGTAGTTTGAGACTGGGAACTAAATGACAGTTAAGAGATCCGAAAAAGAAGTTTAGATCTTGAAATGAAACTGTAAGAATAAATGCATTCTTGAAACACTTCAATGAGAGAAATTTCAATGCTACCTCTATATATAATAATGGACCCTATTCCTTGTCTACATATCAGCAATTCTATATTACCAGGTTCTGAGAAAATGTAAAATGTATGTATTTTCTAAAAGAGTAGAAAACACTTTCTTTTTCAGAATTATTAGACTGAGCATGCAAAATTTTAGGCATAATAGATGTAACATCATATGGAAGCCTCATCCTTTTCTTTTTATTCATTTCCTTTAGAGGAAATTAGTCAAATATTTGTTAGAATATTAGAATACGCCTGTCTCCTTTTTTTTTTTTTTTTGGTGCTGTAACTTTTTTTTGTGAGGAAGATTGGCCCTGAGCTAACATCTGTTGCCAATATTTCTCTTTTTGCTTGAGGAAGATTGTCAGTGAGCTAAAATCTGTGTCAATCTTCCTGTATTTTGTGTGGGATGCCACCACAGTGTGACTTGTCGAACAGTGCTAGGTCCACACCCGGGATCCAAACCTGCAAACCCCGCGTTGCCAAAGCCGAGCGAATAAATTTAACCACTACACCACTGGGCGGGCCCTATACCATTTTTTAAACAGCTTTATTAAGATATAATTCACATTCCAATTCATATAACATATAATTCACTTATTTAAAGTGTATAATTTAATGGTTTTTAGTATATTCACAGTTGTGCAATGATCACCACAATTTTAGAACATTTTCATCACCTCAAAAAGAAACCCCATATACATTAGCAGTCACTCTGATTTTCTCCCAAACTCCCCACCACTCCCCAGCTCCCAGCTTTAAGCAACCAGTAATCTACTTTCTGTCTCTATAGCTTTGCCTTTTCATATAAATGGAAGCATAGAATGTGTTGTCCAGGACTAGCTCCTTGACCTTAGTATAACGATTGCAAAGTTCATCCATTTTTCATCACGTATCAGTTCTTGACTCCTGTTTATGGCTGATTAAAATTCCATCATATAGATATACCACCTTTATTTATCCACTCACCAGTTGATTGACATTCAGTTTATTTCTGCATTTTAGCTATTATGAATAAGGCTGCTATCAGCATTCACATATAGGTTTTTGAATATACATATGTTTTTATATCTTTTAGGTATATATTAGGAGTGAAATTGCTGAGTCAGATGGCAATCTGGTGCTTAACTTTTCAGGAACTGCCAAATTTTCCCATAGCACTTGCACCATTTTACATTCCCACCAGCAATGTGTGAGGTTTCCAATTTCCCCATTTTATTGCCAACACATGTTATCATTTATCTTTTTGATCACAGCAATCTTAATGGGTAGAAAGAGGTATCTCATCGTGGTTTTGATATGCATTTTACTATTGGATAATAATGTTGAACATCTTTTATATGCGTCATTTGTATATATTCTTTAAAAAAAAAAGTCCTCAAGTCTTCTGCTCATTTTCAATTGAGTTAGTTCTTTTTTTTTTTTTTTGGTGAAGAACATTGTCCCTGAGCTAACATCTGTGCCAATCTTCCTCTATTTTGTATGTGGGCTGTTGCCACAGCATGGCTTGATGAGTGGTCTGTCGGTCTGCATCTGGGACCAGAACCCACGAACCCCAGGCTGCCGAAGCAGAGAGCGTGAACTTAACCACTACCCCACCAGGCCAGTCCTGAGCTAGTTCTTTTTATTGTTGAAGTGTAAGAGTTCTTTATATATTCTGTATACAAGTCCCTCATCAGATAGATGATTTGCAAGTCATTTCTCCCATTCTGCCTCCTCCTTAAGCCTTATTATTTTCTGTGTTTTGAAAAATTCAAATACAAATTAGGAAATAAAAACATAAGAAGCTGCTGTAGGATAGGTTAATGTCAGCATTAATTCAAGTAAGCTAAATTCAAAATCTAATTGTCCTTCCCATACACAGAGGTCAGACATTGCAGCCTTTGTTTCATACCTCATGCAGAACAACATACTTTAAATATGGTGGGGACAATGAATACTAAAGAAGTGATGATAAAAGCTTAGTGTGGGGTAGATAAAACTATTAATTGCTAAACTGAGATTTTTTTTTCAGAACAAGTTTTCTTCTGTTGTACTATAAATTATTGTTTCTCTCTGAGGTGTTTCTGTTGTCTAATATATATACACTTTTCACAACTTAAATTAATGGGATTTGTCCACCAGATCTATTATTTTTCAGGTCATCACATTTCTTTCTTCTATAAATGACCGTCAAAAGTTATTTTCATGTGTTTGCTTTACTGTGACAATTAGACAAAGGAATTTTATTTTGGAAGGATCTAAGTTACCAATACTAAAAATAACAGCAGGTTATCCACACCTAAATATCTTAGGTGATTAGAAAATGAAGCAAAATAAAACACAGAGAGAGAAAACATTAAAAAAATGTTTCCATATTTTGAAAAGAACAAGATGGCAGAAGATGACAGAAGATAATGTGTAAATGGTATGTTGATATATGTATGTTATTTTAATTTCTCTTTTATAGTCTTTATTTAGAATGCAAAAGTAACTGTCATAATTAATAATGAAAATTAAACTAAAAATGAAATTAGAAATTTAAAATATAGTCTGCTAAGTAACCATCTATTCAAAGACATAAAAGAACAATTACACAGAACAGATTATGAAGACAAGTTTAAAATTTAGTGTACCATCTATTACAACACCCTAAAGAGAAGCACCCTATTCATTCATTCATTCATTCATTTATTCAGATAGTGATGAAGAGATAGAACACAGACTAACAGGAAGTAAGAAGATTATTAAAAGCAGAGAGGTATGGAATTCCAAGGAGTGTAATTACCAAAAGATGAATTTGTTTAGCATGGAGTGTACTTACAAGGAGATCAGAGAAATGAAGCTGGAAGTTTAGGTGAGGAAAAGGGTCAAAGAGGGACTTAGCCTTTGTTCACCTATATGTCCCATCTCTTCCAGATTCCTATTACTACCACTTTTACAAAACTTCTAAGACTCCTCAATTGAACTCCCCCATAAGTTAACATGAAACAATAAAACAGATTAGAAATCTCTAAACTCCCTTTTAGGCAACATTTCAATTTTCCTCTCTTTTTGATTTGGACAGGTAGGAGACCCTTGCATCTCTGGATGTGTCCTTTGGGCATTTATCAGGAATGGGGAGCAGTGACAGTTAACAGAATGGCGACTGAGATGTCCCCGGAGAGTGGGAAGAGTGAGGAGAGAGCATATAGCATCTGTTCAGGAATCAGACATCTGGACAGGGTCTGACTAAAAAAGCAAACCAAAAGACACCCAAAGTTGGACAGTATTCAAGGAGAATCAAACCCATTTTCCACCATCACCTTTCCAAAGTAGATGTGACTATTCTACATATTTTAGGAGGCTAATAGTTGTCTGTGTATTCTTTTGTCTTTTTTTTTTTTATCCTTAAGTCTAATCTTCATGTTTATTTTAACTACATACAGCTAGTGCCATTAGTAAGGATAATTTATTGCCAATGATATAGCTCTCTAAAAGACCCAGCCCAGAGACAATACAGAACAACCATATTGGCTCTGCTACTCAATCCCGAAAAGCCTACGCTATAAATGTTTATTGTGCAAATCATTTTTTTCCCAAAGAATTCTCAATGCTTTTTATTAAACCTTTTTGGAATTTTGTCTGCAGTCCCTTTTGATCTGTCAGCTATTTTCAAAATAATTTTGCCATTCAAAGTTTCTATGCTCTGACCGAGGGAAATTTAACACCAATACATGTAATCCATACAACTTTACCATTCAACCTATCCTTATCCTACTCTGTCTGCCAAATAACTCAAGAAGTTTTAAAATATTACAAATTTATAGCCTTGGCAGACAGATTCATGAATAGGAGAAATGTTCCATAATATTGGGAAATGTTAAAATATGAAATATGGGAATTACTGCATCTAATTTCTAGGTTGATGTTCATGCTGATAGGATAATTTTTAGTGCACACTTTGAATTCAATCTCCTTCATTTTAACAAAATATATTTCATGCACATTGCTTACAGATGGAATAACTTTCAAAAACATACTAAGTTTTATAGGCCACATTCTCATAGAGATTTGCACAATTCCAGTTCGCCATAAATGCCTTCCTGGAAAGCACAACATTACATGTAATCCTCCTTATGTGTGCTCTAGGTCACCCACTTCATACAACATACAGTTTTGTCATGACACTAATCTCTACTCTAAGGATGCTTTCACTTCTCTTTGGGATGCTGTTTCAGATGACCTAGAGATCACAGTGAAGTCTGAGTAATTCCTCTGTCCCGGAGATACTATATTCTCAAATATATTTGATTCAATCCTTGATAAAAGTCTGTTAGATCTCTCCACAGTTTAATACAAGCTTACAGGACATGTTCACTCTGTATTCAGTTTTGCCCATTACAAACAACCTCAGGTCCTTCTGATTTAATTGCACAATAAGTTTATCAAACAGTAGCAAAGCCACATACCTTGACACAATTTTTTTTAAAGTAATGTGCTATTAATGTAAATATATATCCCTAGAAAATCTTACCTGAAGTTATTTTGTCAGAGTTGATTTGCAATCATTACTAAGAGATGCCTTTCTAGCATTGTTTTGAAGCTATAATAAATACATACTTGAAGGATAGAACCAACATTACGTGATGTAGAAATAATAAAGCCAATATAAGTTGCAAATTGTGTTAAGGGACAAGAAATGAAGGAATGAGAATGTAAATTCCATGAGTTGAAGGACCTGGTCTGTCTTGTTCACCAGGTGCCCACAGGACCCAGGGCACTGCCCACTACATGTAAGTGTAATTGAGATATATGAAAGTTGAATTGTTTCCACTAGATAGTGATTTCTTTAAGGCAAGAATGATGCCTCATATATCTAGGCATACTCGCTCTGTGCCCAGCGTAGTACATGATATAGAATTGTGAATATGAAGACATCTTGATAGAGTAAGGTTGGGCTCTGATTTACAGAGCCAGGTGTGGTTCAAGATGTCATACATACATTGTCTGTAATCCTTGAAATGGTTGTACAGTAGGCATTTCTATTCTCATTTACTGAAGAGGAATCTGAGGCACAGAGCCACAGAGCAAGTTTGGGACTCAAGTTGTCTGACCCCAAAAAGCCATGCCTTCTGCTATGTCACTTTACTCACCTCTGCAAGCTGTCAATATCTTTACCCTGAAGTTTAAACCTATTAATCTCTTTCTTGCTAATAAATGATAAGGGAGTAAGTATTGGATAAATTGATAATTTCATATGCCTCAGAACAGCAAAATGTAGTCTTAAATGACAATTAAAACTTAATATGTGGATTATTTTATGTAGTTATATATCTTTATGTAGTTATATGTCTTCATTGCACCTAGAGATAAAATGGGTTATTTTCAAAAAACCCAATGTATTAAATGTAGTCATATATATTTATGCTTATTATTTATATTTATATATATTTATTGGATATATATATCTAGAGATATATATATATATATATATATCCCATAAACAACTCAGATTTGAGAGTATTAAATTAGGGAGGATTTCATGAAGGCAGCTTTTTTTAATAAGTTTAACTACAACATTTATGCCTTCATGCTGTGTACCTGGACTATAAACCCACTAAACTTTAAGAGATGGAAACAATAAAATGTCTAGGTTAGCAGAGACAGTTACATTTGCTTGGACATACTGTACCTTTGTAAATGTGAATCATTAATTGAGAGACTACTTATCACTGAGAAAGAACTGATTTTAGTAGTAGATTAAGTATTGGACATGAAATGATAAAATATTACCCTAAGATAGACTATGTACCTTTTTCACTGTTTGCATATAAAACTATAACTCTTGCTACTATGTCCACTTGAGAGCTAAATGACTGTCAGTGCCGTGAGTCCACATTCCCAATGACCTTCTCACCAGTTGCCATACGTGCTTATTTAACAGAAGGTCTCCCGTGGTTACAGCAGAGAATCCATTTAGCCCTTCATAGCAGAGCAAGTGCCTGATTTGCACTGTCTATAATTTTCTTTGCACTGCAAAATCTAATAGATTTGGACAAAATGGCATCTGCTGCTTATTAAATCTTGTTTTTATATGGTTGACCTAATTTTCCAGGGTTTAAAATTCAGCTTCTTATCACCTCTTTGGCTGAAACTTCAGAGTTGCTTGGTCAAATACAGCATGTCATTTACACATGTACAAGTCAAGTAATTGGATGTACTGAAGACCTATGTCAGTTTTAAATCTGGTCCCAATTAGAAAACACATCTTCGAAGTTGTAAGTTCAGCTTCTCTTTTTCACACCTTCATCACCTTCAAAATACCTTGGAGCAGAGAAGTGACATTATGTGATTTACACAGTCATACCCTAGACCTTGCCATTATTAATAATGGTTACACTTTCATAATCTCAATTTCCAACACTTCACCCTCTGGCCACCAGCTCTGCCCATCTACTACTCCCATTCAACAATCCTTCAGGGATGTACCAACCCCTGGGATGTAGAACCAACCACCTTGCCTCTGTCTCTCAGTCCCTGAGAATCTCACTCCCCTCCTTATCCAGCCTCAATTCCCCAGGCTAACTGTACCCCTTGTTAAAATGAATAAAAATGTAACCTTTGTGAAACAACTAGAAATTGAGACCCAGGCATTTTCATTTTCATGTTCTAAACAGTCACGCTCTGTCACGATTAGAGAAAACAAACGAATGAATGAAACACAGCCTAACAGACTGGTCTGAGCTTAAATTCCTGGTGTCTAACCTAAAGTTAACACTTAAAATGTAGCCTGGTTGATCTACTATATTTCCTCCCCCTATTCATTCTCACTCTCTTAGACCGCTATTTCACACTTTCTGCCTTGGCCAGAGCTCATAAAATGTCTCAAATAGCCCCAAAGTTCTCTATAGTAATAACTGGAGGAAAATAGAGTACTACTCCTTTGTAATTATCCTGGTCACTCCAAGTTTCTTCATTCCCTCACCCATTCATTTATTTAAAGAGTATTTACATAGTGCCTAATGGAATCAGAAATATTTGGTCTGGAAGAAACTTCCAAGCCTTTCCAATTATAGAAGAAGAAATTGAGGCCAAGAAATTTTCATTTTAAGGTTCTAAACATTGCATGTATACGAAGAATTTACTTGAAAAAAAATCTGCCCTCAGTTGGTTTCTTGCTTTTGCTTGGCCTAACCTCTGTAAAGATGATATGAAAGTGTGAATCTTTATAAAATATTATATGCCCTTGCTACACAATGTGACAAAACATGGTCACTGGTTCAGCAGCATCTCATATCTGGAGGCTGTTAGAAGTGCAGAGTCTCAGGCCCCACCTTGGTCCTAGGGATTAGAATCTGCATTTTAACAAGATACCCAAGTGGTTCCTCTCCATACACAAGCTTGAGAATTACTGCTCTACTAAATGAAAATCGGGAAAATAATTATGGCCCAGCATTAAACTACTGCCAGGACTACCAGAAATACAACTTCATCTTTTCTTAGGCTAGGCTACTTTTTCTTTCAGACAGAGCTATCTTGTCTTTTGTTGTTTTGCTGGGATATTGACTTGTGAAAATTCACCTGGTGTTATTCACAATCCATTCCTTTGTGTCTGAGAAAGTTAGGAGCTTTGATTTTGTTGATACCAGAAACTGATGCAACAGCACATCAGGGCAAACCTCATACATTTTAAATTAAGATGGTGCATCAGAGTTAAGATGAAAAGGCTTAAGCTCCTCTTGGAATGGGAAAGCCGGAGGCAAATGCAATCTTGCCACCACGAAATCAAATGTGTTGTTTTCTGCCTCTTCTAAGTACACACACCTTCTTAGCCCTTTTAAAAACAATATATTTCACTTTGGGGCCAGGAAGAGGTTAAAGCTAATTCACATTATCAAAACAAGGAGAGAAAATGTTATGTTATTGGGCGGAAGGGGGAGGAACAAGGAAGATTCCTCCCCATACCCTCTTTGTTTTGAAATTACTTCTGAATCCTTCCATCAATGGAAAAGTGTTGCCAGTCTTACAGTCCTTTTTAATTTTTTTTTTCATTTTATATCCCTAATATGTTAGAGTGCTATCTTTTCAAGAAACATCATCAACAATGTTTTCTGACAAAATGCTCACATTTCAGTGAAAATAAACACATGCAAAGCCTATTAGTAGTAGTATGATTTCTAGGGCAAAGGCATATCACACACACAGTTTCATGCAAAAAAGTGTCCACTACCTAAAATGCTAAAATAGCATGGTAAAAATAAAGCAATGCTATTTAACATATATTCTCTTTGTTTTTTTTCCTCAGTTAAACGAAAAATGTCCACAATTACTAGACTGCTAATATAAGGTTACTATTTTCCTTTTTCTTTTTTTTTTTTTAACAGAGCCCCTTGATTTTTGCCCCTTAGAATAATTCAAGATCAATTCTCTGGATATCTTTCCAAATCAAGTTCTTACCTTTTTCAAAATCCTTCCACATACATTAAAATTCCAACGCAACCTGCAGGTCATCAGTACACACTGCAGCGTCCATAGATGGCGACTGATTTGTCATTAGAAATGGAGAGCCTTCCTGAGCCAAATTAACAGGAATGATACCTACTTACCTGTGAACTAGATGTTTTAGATCAAAGTACATGTTAGGTAATAGAGTGTAAATGTTGTTTTTTTTTTTTTTTTTTTTTCTCTTTTAATACTCTGTCTTGTTTGTAAATGTCCTGGCCAAGTGTTCAAAACAAAACAAATTTACTGAGTATCAGACACTATATGTTTTCAGTCATCTTAGCCTTTTTGTTAATTTATTGAGTCCTACTTTCTAATGGTTGAGGATTGTTTTGGTACAGCTTATAGAAAAGTTTACACATGTATATCACATTTTGGTGCAGTGTGGTTCAAGTAGAACTCCACTTCCTAAACAGAACTTTTCACTGTATGTATGCTGCAAGCATATGTCATGTAGTGGCTACCATTCGTTATGAGACCCATCTCAGAAGTCTGATGGGAAAGGCTGGTATACTGTTTAAAGTATGCTTGAAAAGCATGAAAAATAATATGAATATGTAGAGGAAGATGGGCATAGACGTTAGCTCAGGGCCAGTCTTCCTCAGCAAAAAGAGGAGGATTGGCGGCAGATGTTAGCTCAAGGCTAATCTTCCTCAAAAACAAGAAAGAAAGAAAGAAAGAATGTGAATATGCTTTTAAATAAAATATTTAAAAGGACCTGAAGTTGAATATAAAAGCCTAAAGCTCACATTTACGGAGTGAATCTATAGCAGTATTCGGTGCTTTAAACAACATGACATCTGGTCTACCCTATTTAGATCTTTGAATACTATGAGCCTTCCACGTTAAGTACTATAATATGCAGCTGTGATTATATCACCATCCCCACCGATGGGGCACACGACCAGGACCAATCATGATCCCAGCTGGAAATGTGAGTTCTCAATTGCATCTTCCCACCCCCACCCCCAAATTACTGATGTCACTGAAACACAACTCTGTTTTTTCAGTGTGGATGGGAGTTCTTCCCTATTTTTTCAGATTCTCCCTAAAATGTGGTATTTAAAGTGCTGATGCATGTGTATTAAACCAGAAAGACTAGACCGTTGGGTCCTTTAAGTGAGAGGGTGAGGCAATGCACTAGAAGCAGGCTTCTCAAACTTGAACATGTAGCAGAATCCTCTGTAGGGCTGATTAAAACAGATTGCTGGGCCCCACCCCCAGAGTTTCTATTCTGTACATCTGCAGTGGGACCCAAGAATTTGCTTGTCTAACAAGCTCCCAGGTGATGATGATGCTGCTGGTTCTGGACCACAGAGAGCCACTGTATGGCAACATCTTCTAGTCCAAGATTTTTCTGAAAAGCATTTCATAAAAATTTTATTTGGTTTGTCTTTGTGCATCTTTTAAATTACTGCTTATCTCTGAACTTTACACTGTCATAAAATTCATCATAAATTTGAAGTTGGAAATGAATGTGGAAAGGACATGAGAATAAATGTCACGTACTTTCCACAATTGTGGGCTAAGTTATCCCTTGCCTCCTGATTTTTCAAGACTTTTCATTTACAGTATTGAAATTACAATCCCTACGTGAAAACAACACATACATACACACATGCACAATCTATGAACAATGTTTAATAAATACAAAAACACTTACAGATATATAAAGACATTTGTTTTTATATTGGCCAACATTCACAGCAAAATGACCTAATAAACTGAGAATGAATACTGAACATTTATTAGCAAAGTAAAAATAAAATTCTGTATTCATATCACAAAAATGTGAATCAGTTTATTTGCTCTGTTTATTAAGAAAATACTCTGGAAATGTAAAATAACTCTCTAGCTTAGATTTCTTTCCATTTGATAATGGCTAGTATTTTAGATTTCTGTTTCTCTATCATCTACATCACCGTCATAAAAGTACTTAATAGAGATTATTAAAAGTTCTTGGTTCTATGATAATTATTACATGATATATCTTATTAACATTTGCAATTCTCTTCCTGCTCCAACAATTCCTGTGCCTTCAACACAATACATAATGCACAAGGAACACAATACAAAGTTCATCTATATTCTTATGTGAAAGACACACACATATACAAAGTCAATAGTGACGCTCTGAAATATATTCTAAAACAAGGGAAAATAAAATAAAATATTTAAATCTTTCACTTGATTTTAGATTTCCTTTAACTTTCTCTTTCAGAGAGAAAGAGTTATTTAGTATCTCACAGCCTTTCTCAGCAGAGGTTTGCATCTGAGGCAGAGAATAGAAAACAGGATTTCAGTGACTATTTTCACAATTCTCCCAAGGATGGGATGCAACTAGTACCATTCTAGAATTAATTCATTACATTAAACGGATGACTCAGGGTCTCAGTTGAGAATGCTGAACAACTCAATCAAAACATACAGAAGCGTCCAAGGCTATATACCCTGTAATGGAGAAAGATGTGACCCACAACAAAAATGTAGAGCTTCAAGATGTTGGGGATACGATCTAGGAGAAAAATATCCTAGACCAAAATGCCTTACATTTTGATGGGCCATTATTTCAAACCAATTTCTCAGGCATTATCCTTGCAATAGCCTTATGAAGTCAATATTATTCCTCACTTTACAGATGAGAGGTATGAGCATGAGAAAATTCAGAAGCTGAATTGTCAAGGTCCCGTGGCTGGTAAGGAGCTTACACAGGTGTATTATTCCATGCCAAGATAATTCTCCTGGATCTGTGGGCATAAACCATTTGACTTCCTAATAGGTCTGATTGTCCTGAGAAGCTCACTTCTATTGTCCATACACCCATTTTACTGATTTTAGTTTAATCTGATTGAGCGAGTCTTCAGGATGTACTCTCCCACATTAGGATAACTTGTGCACCTCCTGCCCTTAAGAAATAATGTGAAGACCAAGTTTCCCTTGCAAGGCTTCCTCATCATTATGAAGTCTGATTCTCCCCTGGCAAGTGGGAAGCAGAGCTTTGAAACTCTTGAGGACTTGACTACCTAGCTTTAGAGAAGACAAGAAAACCACCAGTGTGTTACCCCACCTTAGAATTAGAAATCAGAGAAAACCAAGGACAGAGCTACACAGATAAGCTTGAGAGGTGAGAATGTTACCTGAATAATGGCATAGGAGGAGCTTTCTCTCTTCTGCTCCCCATCTCTCGAAAGAGGACATAGTTTGGATAGCATCTCCATTTCTTGCTAATTTTTCAAAAATGTTTATTTCAAAAGAAAAGAATTACTTGTAACGGCTGTGTTTGCTCTGTTACATGTGTACAACACTAATCTTAATAGGTCATTCTTCAGAAAAATTTCTTTGAAAATAATTTCATGATTTTGTCTCATTCCCTGGGTAGAATCCTTAGGGAGTAAGACTATGGATGGAAAATTAATTTCCAGCTACTCCTGGTAAGAGACAGTGATGTTAACAGGTTCATTGGAGATGGTTAGAAGCACAGCTTCACCCTGTGATGTTTTCATATCACAGTCTAAACAAGTTTCAGTCACTCAGAACTCTTGTTAAGTGTAATACTACAGGAGCAGTCTTCCAAATACCCAGGAAGCTAAAGCTGTCAACAGACTGCCAGTGTGTCAACTGTGGTTTTCATATTCTCTTCTAACAAAACAAACAGAAGAGTCACATACCTCATGATGTTTTAACATTTTAATTAACGTGTTGTGGAAAACAAATAGGTGGGTGTGGAGATGGAACTATTTTTGTCAAGTTACCATGTAACGCTATTTAGTAGTATTTTTAAATAAAAGGATTGGTGTTAAACACTGCTTTTTGTTTAATTTCTTTGGAAATAAGTGTACAATAACTCAAGATGCCTTTCAACTTAAAATATCAATAGGTATGCTGACTTAAGTGCTATTTCAATTAAAACACCTTAGGAAAAATTACACCTTCCTTGGAAATATTCAAATCTCTTGTAAGTGAACATCTCTTTAAGCAATCCTGATTTAAAAGGAAAAAAAAAGTAAAATAAAAAGATTTGTTTCCTTTTGCACCGTAGGCTTTTGAAAAATAGGGATCATTTCTACAACCTGAGTCTGCAAATTTCCCAGCACATGGTACCAACCTAGTACTACTTTTGAATGAATGGATAAATGAATGTACACACATGAATCGAGAAGCATCACCCAGTACCGAGATAGTGTAGGTCACACACAATAGGTATCACTACTTACTTGTCAATGAAGTGATCACAGCGTGCAGACCTAACATCTTAAATTTTATTAGGAACAGAAATGTATGGGGTTATGAGGCTCCTCACTAGTTCCCCTTTTCAGAAACTAGATATATCTACAAACGTCTTCTGAAGTAGCTTGATTCAACGCAGCGCTTTAGTCTTTTCTCTAATTCGCTGTTCCCTGTGCCTGGAATAACCTTTCTGCTCTTTGTTGTGCCTGTAACAAACTTTCCATACTTAAAGCCCATCTCAAATGCTCTCCTCTGACTGGACATTCTCATTCTCTGTTTAGAATCAATTGTTCCATCCTTTGTAGTTAAAATGCTGCATTATAACTGAGGTGAATATCCTGTCTCTTCCAGTAGACTGGCCACTTCTGAGTTCCAGGGCTGTGTCTTGTTCATCTTAGCATTCTCTTTTGCCTAAAATAATGCCTTGAATATATATTAGGCATATGCCAAATCTTATTTAATAAAATTGTACTGAAAGGCGATAACTAGAGGGGTGAGGCCATTTATTGAAGTAAAAGGGTGGATATGAAAGTTGTATTCTTGACCCAAAAGAGAAAGTTCGTTCTAAATATAAGAGCTTTTGGGTCACCAGTGTCTATCCTTGGGATCAGTCATGACATGGGGAAGGAGGTTATGGTGTGTATAAGACCCTTTACCAGATGGTGATGATGGCAACAGTGTTTGAGACATTTTTTGATGGTGTCTTAAAAAATGATCTTTATTCAAGTACTTTGAATTGCCTTTTATGTTTAATACAACCTCAACTGAATGCTCAACCCACATTTCATAGACATGTTTTTTGATATGAGAACACCATCAATGATCTGGAACACATTTTTCACATTTTCTCCACATTACAGATATAAAATCTTGGTTTCAGTGAAAAAGTATCAGATATGTCCATGCTTTGGGTTTGTCAATCTTGGGAAAATGTTTTGGCTTCCTTATCATTAACAGAGTTAATTTATCTGCAGGAAGTGCCAATAAACTTTCCATTGTTTTAGCAATGAAAATACTATAATTCTTTCTTCTTCACTACCTTTTTAAAAATGCTGTTTCCAGGTGCACTTTATACATGGCATTATGATTTCCCTTAATCTAATAAGCAGGAAAAACACTCCAATACACATGTTATTGTCACTTTAATTCACCAATAACCCATTAATACTCAATAACTGAAACTTGAATTACCAATATCAAATTAGCTATATTTTCTTCTGATATCCTCAAACCTAAGAGTTTCTTTATAGGTTTCCAGTTCTCTGAAATTGGAGGTTAGACTATCTATATCTTTTCTATTTAAATGTATATGTAACCCTAAAATAAATATATTGGAATCTGTAGCGTCCACATTTACAGAGATTAACACGAAAATGTTATGTTCCATTTTATAAAAAAGAAATACAGATTTGCCATTGGGAAATAATCTTTTGTTTCAAGATTGTGAAATGAATGGTACCCATCTATTATTTTGTTTAAAAGACCTCAGGAAGAGCTTCAAGCTTTTGACTTCCTACTGGACATAATTTAATTTACATATTTTAAAATTTTGCCTCTAAGAGTTTGCTCCAGATAATACCCAGTGATAGGCTGAATATGGTAATGTCACCTTCATTAACCTAAACTCTACTTTTGCTTTTACTATTGACATTTAAAGACGGCCTCATAGATATTGCCACATTTTCAATGAGTGATTTTACAAGACGTGTTTATATAAACCAAATATTTCTGCTACTTTATAAAAAAAGGCCTTAAAATGCATTTTCAGAGTTTGATCTTCTTTCTTTGTAGCTATGGGCAAAACAAACCAAAATATGTAGAGAAAGAGTGTGTGATATTCCTCCTCCCTAAGATCATGACCAAAACTCTCACTTGTTATTGATTTTATTTCTCTCCTGGCTACGTCTTTACTAATAGAGTCATGGAGCTGTTGCTTGCACCAAGGTCAATCAACTCTCATTTTCCTCAGAGCCATTCACTTCATTTGAAGTCTGCACATCTACCAGTTCAGTGCACAGGCTGGTCTATTGGCGCCTTCTCCGAATGCCTCCAGACATTTTTGCATACATCAGCATTTAACTGGACAGCACCTATCCTGCACTGAATATCGTTCATTTAGATATTGAAATCCCGTACTGTAATTACAGGGTGCATCTGAAGTTGCTCCCAAGTAGAAGCCATGTCATTCTTCCTTTATCCCCTTAAGAGTCATGGTCTAGGATTAGGCATATTATAAACATGCAGTAAATTCTCATGGATTATTGGCAGCTCCAGACATTGCATTAATATTTTCTGCCCTGACTCATTTCTTAACCCTCACTCCTATAGCCAGTTGACTACTTGATATCCTCACCAATTAGGCATTTTAAATAAAAGAGACAAAACAGAACTTTTATTTTCTGTCTCAGATATCAGTACCATCCATAATATATTGTACCATCATCTTCCCAGTTGTTTAAGCCAAAACTCTTGAAGCTATGCTTGAATTTTTTTTTCCTTTGCCCTCTCTCACATACAATCTACTAGCAAAGCTTAGGCGGGTCCTCCAAAACAAAATCTGAATCTTGATACTTCTCATACCTTGCCTGTTTTCCGCCTGGTTCGAACCACCGTCATCTTTCCCTGGATTACTAAATAGCTTACCAGCAATTTTCCTTTCTTTGTCTCATCCCTCTGTTGTTCATGCTCCATGTAGTTGTCTTGTAATCTTTTTAAACATCAATCAGATCTGTACCCTTCATGCTTGATTCTCCCCACTGGCTTCCTTTAGCTCTTGGTTTAATGTAGCCATCTACTACAGCATAGAAAGCCCTCCAGGATCTGGCCCTTGTCTCTATGCCCTAGTCATTGACATACAAGCAAGTTAGTACAATGGGGCTTAATAACTGCAAATAGAAATCAATGTGCTTGGGAGGTATCTCACTTAGTCTAAGAGGAAGGTTACAGAGAGGGAAATTTGGAGAAAGAATGGAAGTTTGTCAGGAAGACAAGCTTTGTGTGTGTGTGTAAAGAGGGGTGAGGAGTAGACAAGATAGAGTATTTTGGTAAATGGTATTTTTCCAATTACCATTTGTGGTGGTATAATACACTCCATTATTACTTACTAGAATTAGTAACCTATCAAACTATACCCTACATCATAGAGAATATCTCAATGATTTCCAAATCCCTTGCAGCTCTACTTATCCATTTAATTTCTTCAACGCAGGTCTCAAAGCTGAACACTGTTCATAACTTGAGTTGCAACATGTGACTGCCACGATATTGCAGTTTTGAGTATGGGACACAATTCTATGTTGAATCACAAGCTTATTCACACTATTGACATGTTACAAAAACAATCTATAGTACAGGGACTGGCAAACTATAGCCTGCAGGCCAAATCTGGCCCACTGTCTGTTTTTGTAAATACTAAAACTTTGTTGGAACCCAGACATACCCACCTGTTTATAGATTGTCTATGGCTGCTTTCACACACTATAATGGCAGAGTTGAGTAATTGGGACAGAGATCCTATGGTCCTGCAAAGCAGAACATATTTACTCTCTGGCCCCTTAAAGAAAAAATTTGCCAAACTCTGCCATAGAAAGTAGCATTTATTGGTGCTTTTTTCGTTTGTCTTTTTTTTTTGGAGGGAGGGGAATTAAAAGTATATGACATCTGGGGCCAGCCTGGTGGTGTAGTGGTTATGCTTGCACTCTCTATTTTGGGCAGCCTGGAATGGCAGATTCAGATCCCAGATGGGGACCTACACACTGCTCATCAAGCCATGCTGTGGTGGCATCCTGCATACAAAATAGAGCAAGATTGGCACAGATGTTAGCTCTGGGCCAGTCTTCCTCATCAAAAAAAAAAAAAAAAAAAAGGTATATGACATATTTCATGGATTAGGTAAACTGCACTTTTTTAAAAAAACGCTGTTTTTTAAATGTGGTAGTAGAGTAGTTCATATTTATTACTATTCCTGAGATAGTTTTAATTGTTAAAGAAAACACTGTGGTTTATATAAAAGCTCTTGTAAGTGAAGTATCATTGCTGTGTGATCATTTGATATTTTCAGACTTGAAAGTACCTTTCAGTACATCCTTAAAATGTACAACAATGGGAAGTGATTTGCTGAAATAAAAATGTTATATCTGGCTCCAGCCCAAATTGCTCAAGGCCATGTAAAAATCTAAGGAGATGCAGACATCATAGGCACACTAGGTTGGAAGTAAAATCGCGTTTTTCTAAATGCAAAGACTAATCATGTGCCACTTACTAAGCTGAGCTTAGGTTTCACTGACAATCTTTATTAACCTCTTATTTGCTACATGTGTATAATTTTTCACTCAAATATACTCCAGGTTCCTTAGTCACAGCATGCAAGGGATTTTTAAACTGTTTTTGAACTGCATGTATTTAAATAATTTCATTAACTTTTATGTTTGACTGAACTAAAGTTTTCCGTCTGCAAATGCTTTATTGCATTTTAATGGTTCACAAAATGATTTTTTTTCAGCTTGAAATTTTGCAGCCGACTGGTTGACATTGTGTCATCGCTGTGTATGTGCCTCATAGCTTATGTCATTTCATTAGCGGAAGGGAGAAGAGAATATGGTAATTATGACCACTTGGAGAAGACATTCATGTGAACAATGTTATTTTTCTCCTTATTTAATGTAGCATTTTAATAAGATGATAGTCATAATAATGGGAAATATTATGGTTATAAAAAGCCTAGAGCTTTTGAACAAGAAACAAACAAAAGAGTCCAGCCTGAGCCCTGAACCTCCTGTATCTTTGCTGACCAGGACTGTCCTGGTTTGTTGGAAAGTGCTAGTTCAGAGTATTTGGCTCCTTCACCTTCTTCCTGCTATCTCCACTTTTGGGGAGATTGCTACTGTTCTGTTTTCAGCACTTTCTTTTCTTCCTCTCCATCCTCTTCCATCTGATTGCATGGTTTCAACAATAACATCTGAATAGCGGACCCCGGCCCTACCCTGTCAGCCACCTTGGAACTCTACGGCAGCATTTCCACGTTTGCTAGACATTTCTACAACTGTTACATCATTTAAATACATGCTAATAGGGGAATTTTCCCTCATTACTCTTCCTTTTCAAAATTTATTGGTGACTCCTTTGTATTTATTCTACAATATTAAATTAACACATGTCTAATGAATAAAGTTTAGAATCAGAAAACGATGAGTGGATTGCACAGTATACTTGTTTGACAGTCCCCAGGACCTACCTCCCTTTTCTTTCGTTCCTCAAACATGTATTAAGTTGGTGCTTCTCAAATTGTGATCTATGTACCACCTGTGTCAGAAACAATTGAGCCATTCTCTTAAAATATCAATTCATAAGTCCCACCCCAGCTCTTCAGAAACTGTCCCCATACTGATGAGCCATTTAAAAAAATCCCCAGATGATAATTACACAGGCCAGATTTTGAGAACAAATGCAATACATTTTCATAACTTAGAAACTTTTTTCGAAAGAATATATCTTTTCTACTCCATTTATCACATTCACTACAATATAGTTCTCTCCTTCGACTCTAATCAAGGCCCTTATCCCTCATGTCTGGATAATCAAAAAAACCTTTGAAATGATTCCCTTGTTTCTAGTCTTCTGATGCTGCCAAATTTGTCACCTAGAATCATAATTTTAACATTCTAATCACCGCCTTTCTAGTGAAATGTACCCTTTTCTACTTGATAATAATGACACCTTGTTAGCTAAGGCACCTCGTTAATGCCTACAAAATCCTCTCCTCAAGAGAATTAGACTACTTGCTATTCTTAAACACATATTCCTTGTTATACCCCTGTCTCTTAGTTCAAGCTTTTCCCAGGTGCCTTGCCATTTCCACTTAAATTCAGTTTATTTATTATACCAAGTTCACTTTAAATTTACATCCTCCACGAAACACTGTCTCACCACCTTAGTGGCCTGACCCCTCCCCCCCAGGAAATCCTGTGGCATTCAGACACAATCTCTGTCTCTATTATGGTTATTCGTATATGGGTTGAGGCATTATAGCACAATCATCCACCCATTTCAAGGGAAACCAATTATTAACGTGAGTAGAATTCCAGCTTACAAAGACATCCAAGCATGAATTTAAAGCAACTACGAGAATTTCTCTTCATGTATACACATACATGACAAGTCACTTCCGTTAGAGATGAAGAAAATAAAAAGGGGAGATTGGGAAAAGAAAAAGAGGTTTTAGACATGGCATCCTGTAATAGATGAAATGAACTCAAGTTAAACTTTGACCTTAGAAATTTACTTCTGCATCTGGGAGAGAAGCTGAAAGGTACGTGCTTAGTGAGAAGTTAGTGTGAGCAGAACTATGGCTGTACAACCCCATGTTTTGAGGGAGTTGAAAACTGCCTACTCAGCTGGCATGTGTTATATAAATGGAAGCAAAAGTGTTCTGATCACTCAATTCCAATGTGGGTGCTGCGGGGGGTAGTTTTCTGCCCACGCCACCAAGCAATGCTCCAACATCAGCTGGGTGTCCCACAATTTAACTCAATTCTGACACTGTCTACCCAGAGATAGCATCAGATTCCACAGGTTAAGGACTCCGTCCCACAAGACTGCCTGAGGCTATCATTTGTGCTTCTGATCAGCCGGCTATAGATTGAAGGTTCCACCAACCCTCACCTTAGGTTGCATTAATTTGCTCGGGTGGCTCACAGAACTCAGAGAAACATTTTACTTACTAGATTACAGGTTTATTCTGAAAGGATCTAAGTCAGGAATAGCCAGATGGAAGTGATGTATAGGGCAAGGTATGGAGAAAGGGCACAGAGTTTCCATGCCCTCTCCAGGTATGCCACTCTACCTATATCTCCACATGGCCACCAACCTGGAAGCTCTCTGAATCCCATTCTTTTGGGATTTTATGGAGGCTTCACTACATAGGCATGATTGATTAAATCATTCACCATTGACAAATGATTCAACCTCCAGCCCTCTCGGCTCCTAGGAAGGGTCGGCTGGGCCCGAAAATTCTAACCCTCTAATCACGTGGTTGGGTCCCCTGGCAACCAGCCCCCATCCTTAGGTTACCTAGCTGTTTTCCAAGAGTCGCTCATTAACATAACAAAAGACACCTTTATAGCTCTCATCACTTAGGAAATTACAATGGTTTTAGAAGCTCTGTCACAGAAATGAGAACTAAAACGAACGACATATTTCTTTTTTTTTTTTTAAAGATTGGCACCTGAGCTAGCATCTGTGGCCAATCTTCTTTTCTTTTTTTTTCCTTCTCCTCCCCAAAGCCCCCCAGTACATAGTTGTATATTCTAGTTGTAAGTTTTTGTGGTTGTGCCAAATATATATATTTCTTATTATAAATCACAATATCACAGGAAATTTCCCTACCTCTCTGTTTGCTCAGTGGCTCCAGAAGTGTAGAATAGTTTAGATGGAAGGAAGCAAACAATCACCAGTATGTCTTTTCAGGGTGGCTCTGGTCCAGTCAAGTAGAGGCAAATATTCAGGTCTCCTTGCTCTGTGAGCTGGACTCATAGGAAACAACTACTTGCAATAGTTCTCAAACCCAGGAAAATCATTCTTTCTAGGTCACGAATAAACCCTATTATTATATCTGTCACCCCATTTCAATCCCCACCTCCAACCTCCCTCTGATTACCTCTGTTTGATTCCACTATGTAAGGATCCAGTTTATAGGTACTCCACTGGGTACGTGGTATTATATTAGCCACAGGGACATCACAGTGACGACTGCACAGTATGGTTGAAGACCTCGGAACATTTACAGCTAGTTATTCTGTGAAGTTATAATTTCTACTTTTTATTTTTTGGTATAGACCAACTGCTATGGGGACAAAGAGGTGGAGGCAATTCTAGCTGGGCAATTGATAAAGATCTTGAAGAATTAATCACTTTCACATAAGCAGCAATAAGCAGCAAGATTATTCTAGGAAGAGGGAACAGAATCACTGAAAGCACAGAAGCATCAATATGCTTGATGGCTTGGGGAAGAAGCATCTAAAATGGAAAGTAGGCTGCATAATGGAGTGTGGTGGGTGAGAGAACATGGAACTGTCCAATGTAGGTAAGGATATTGATGTGACTTTGGGGAATATCAGTGATAGACAGTGGGTGGATGGACATTTATATTATTACCCTCTATACTTTTTCTGTGATTTAAAAACCATATATTTTATTTTTCAAAAGGTGCTGACCCTAAAAGAAAAGGTATTTTACTTGTGTATACACTTAGAAAGGGACATATACAAGATTTTGTTGAGATATTAGCCCCGCCCCATCTGTCCTATATCTAATATTATGGTTGAATCAGGCATTCTCAGTATTCTTAGAAGATCGCATCATCTTAAACTGTGGAACTATCCCATGTGGTCATTCTTAATTTCATGAATGGCCTTTTCCCCTCTTCCCTACTTCCTCACAGTAACAATTTCAAATGCTTCTAATGCATTAATTCTCAGGACCCCAACTCCAGGGATAGGAATGTGGTGTGAAGGACCCTGGACATGCACAAGAACAGATCTTGGCTCTGCTTGTAACCATCCCCTAACTTGGGGAAGTCAAATAATTATTTCTGATCCCCTGATTTTCATCTACAATATAGGAATAATTCCTACAGTCTTCACAGGATCAAAACAATGTTTGTGAAAGACTTTCGTTAGTAAAGAACGAACAATTAAAGTATTGTTATATATTTCTTTTAGTCTGTAAGACACTTGAAAATAGAGTTTTTTTATGAGCACATTTTTATGCTGTGCCTTTAACAGTACTTCACACACATGGGTCATAAAAAAATAAATTTTCACTCAATAAGATCAAGATCAAACAGAAATAAAAAATGCTGTTATATCGAATAAAATCCAGTTATTTTGTGTTAATAAATTTTTACAGTGATAATAAGAAGCAGAATAACAAGGAAAGTAAAGGTGATACCCAAAATAAAGATTCAGAGAGAACGATACAATTCAGGCAATTCAATTGCTCTAAGACGTGTTTCAAACATCGACAATGCCAGCTCTTTAAGAGGAGTGATCTTAGATAAGGGGAGAAGTTACATCTTAAAGATTTATTGTGTTTGTGTGCTTTTTTTTTTAAATGTTAAGCCATTAAGGGTAATTTAATGAAATTTCATATAGCTATAGCGCCAGCTGTTTAATAATGAAGAATGCTGTGTACCAGTTTAGAGAAGGCTTCAGGGGTTGTTTTACATGCTGTTTTTAACAATTCATCTAAGCCAGGGGTCATCTGAAGATGAGATTGAAAAAAAGAAATCCACAATGATGGCTAAGCTAATTGTTTACAATAGCTAATGGAATCTGATATGGTGGGATGTAATTGACTATGTGTGTAGCCTATGGTGATGGACCCTTGAGGGAAAAAAAAAAAATCTCTTTTTGTCTTTTTTGTTGTAGGTTTCAATTAATGAATTTGATACACACACACATACACATATATATTCTAAGTTGCTGATACAGATGTTTTCTTCACATTTTGAGAAAAAAATTGCTGTCAGTATTCTTTTCTGCTCTTGAATCCATACTTGTTTTTCTTCTTCATTACTTCTCAGTGACTTTTATGTCCAATTAAACATTACTGGAGTAATTTTGCCTATTCTTCCCTAACTTCTCCTGATCTTGGTACTCTTCTGTATGTAGTTTGGGTTTTATTCCCTTTCGTAAGAAATTTATGTTCCTTAGATTCGTAAGGAAACAAAAAATGTACTTAACCTTTTACTACAAATTCCACCAATAGATAAGAGTATGGTCTTCCTGTTGCATGAGATCATGTGCACCATTTGGGGAATGTGAAGAAAAGCCCAGAATGGTCTTTCCTTATGGAATGGAAGAGTCTCAGTTCATTAGATGACTCTGGCTGTTATTTCCCTGACATTAAGCTCTAAGGTATGTGCATGGTGCCCTCTGGGGAGATCAGAGAAGGAAGTGGTCTCCAATTTTTATATTCACAGTTGCAAGGAACTTATCATCCCTGTTTGGCAAAAGAACAAAGAGTTGGCTCTCATAAAAAAAAAGGGATACACTCAACACTGGGGCAAAAATGGCACAGACCATACTAATACAAGCCAGTTGGGGGTTTTGGGGATAATAAAACCATCTCTTTGAAACTGAATCACAGAAGCTGAATCTCATCATATTGTGATGGACAATAGTGAAACACAGGGGCACTCCATCTACGACACAGTGGCAGCATTACTGTAACTTCAGGCAAGTGATGAACTCTACTGGTACATGAATACTTTGAAGCTTTGTATTGTTTTGCCAAATTGTCTATAGACAACATGAATTATAAACATATAATCAGTTGTTTTTAGCTATGGACACCAGAAAGAGTTAAAGAAGCAAACCTGATTTAGAATGTCATTAAGCATGTTAAAATGCTATTTTGGATGAAAATTATTTTGCTTATACTAAAAAATAATAATTAACATTGGTTAACGCCCAACAAATTCAGTTCAATGTAATTCAGTTCCTTCATTGTGTTAGCCACAAAAATAAGCTCCGAGTAGGTTATAAAGATAGTAGTCTCAGTCCTTACTTTCAAAGAACATACAAAACTATGCATAGAAAATAATATAAATAATACACTGGGTTGGAAAACAATATGAGAAGGAAAATTATATTTGGCAGGTAAATATAAAATTTATAAAAAACAAACGCACAATAAAATGCTAAGTCTAAACATATGGTGAGACCAAAATTGGCAAGTATTTAAGAAAAAAAACAAACAACCCAGAAACACTTATCACAATTATCTTTTAAAAGAAAAGTGATTTGTTCAACTTGGATTTCCTGCAGTTCCCTGCGTTATTTGATGGAAACAGACATGTCTATAATCTTACTGGCCATCAAGGCAAATGTATCCAGACAATCCAGAAACTCGAAGTACACAGCAATACATATCTTCCTTTGGGGAAGACTTGGCTACGTGGACTCAACTATCGCCAAATAAACCATTTCCTTGGAATCAGCTGGGCAGAGGTGAGGACTAAGGAAGGGAGGAAAGTTAGTGAAAGTGGCTGAGGAAGGTGAGATAAGTAATTTGTCCTAGGACAGAAGCTTGGAAGGGGGACAGATTGAAGAATTGTGAAAGTGAGTATTCAGGAAAATTACCTATGATGCTGAGGGCCATATACAAACAGGTGTGCTGATGTCACTCCAACCTCAACAGTGGTCTTTGAACTGCTTGAAGGCAGGGTTAACCCCTCCTTTCTCACCTCTCCAAAACTTAGCACAATGCCTTCTGTAACTTAGTAGATACTCACTCACCATTTGCTGAGTGAATTAATGAATGTATTTGCATGTATTGGAGCACCAGTTAGTCTACAACAGAAGACAGACTACCCAAGAAACCATCCTCTAGTTCACTCCCTTCATTTTGGCCCCCAAAGTACAAAAATTTGTTGCTGTTTTTCTGTGTGTGTGTGTACGTGTGTGTCTTAACAAAGATGTTAGAGGAAAAAAATTTTCAAGGAGAATCACATTCTATTGAAGAAAAATGTTGACATTCACAAAAACAGAACAAAGCTATTGGTGCCTCTCTATCTTAAACATCCCTCTACAGCAAAGAAAAGCACAGAGGTGAACAGATTTAGCAGTGAAAGCAGGTTGTAGTCCCATTGACAGCTAGGAAATGAAATGACATCAAGTATTCGATGATTGACCTCAATTAGCCTATGCAAAGCAAGAATTAATTACCAGCATTGAAAAAACTCACCTTTGATTCCTCTTTCAAGATCTCACTTATATTGAGTGTTCCTCTGGTGTTATAAATGAAAGTCCAGTAGACTTGATAACTTGCTTTTCCCTTAATACATTTTAGGAAGAAGTAGTTTTTTTCATAGGGCAACTCACACTTAATGAAAGGGGACTCAGCTGGTTTAAGATATAGATACAAATCCATATATAGATATAGATGTAGATGCAGATGTAGACATAGATGTATAATATATGGATCTATAGATGTAGATACAGATATATGAATGAGTATAATTTACTGATGCAGAATGCAATGGGCATTAGCAGTACCATTGCACATATTAGCTTTGGAATTCTCAAGGCAGCAATTAAATGTATTAAAGTAAACCTATAAAATAGTTGTATTACTATACAGGGAAATAAATCATAAAAATAATGTCTTATAGGTAAAGATACTACTTTTCCACATACTCCCCTAACAAAAGCTGTATATCTTTTTCCCAAGCCAATAATAAAATAAAACCAAGTAACTCCCTAAAGCCATTCACTTAATGAAATAATTTTGTTAAGCAAACATTAAAAACCTCGTTGGCAACAAAAAAATCACATGAGAGCGCACAAGAACGCCTGAGCAAAAGGCTAGAATGTGATTTGCTGGGTTTGGGAGAGTTATCTGGGCAAATGGAAAGGCTGAGGTTGGAGTAGCTAATGTTGCTAGGAAGCGTCAATCTTAGGTAACATAAGAATTCAGAAACACAAAGAAGTGTCAGAATATAAGAGATAAGAATACAAGAAAGTAGAGAAAATAAGAAAGCAGGAAAGGGTGCTTGGAGGAGGAAGTGAACATTTGTTTTAGTACATAAATTTCAGCCCCTGTGTGAGATCCTTTTGCCTATGGCTATGCAATGATGACAGCATGGTACCAGGTAGGAAGCGAAACTCAGAAGTTATTAATTGGGCCAGAGTCAGAAGGATAGGAAATGAGAAGTGTATCATTTTTGGAAGACCACTGGGTTTGAACTCAACCAGATGTGGTTTAATTCTCAGCCTTTATTATGACAGTTATCTCTACGGAAAAGGAAACAGGACAGGGCTTAGCTCTATGGGCAAATGTAGTTAACCATAAATGTTAACATGACTGTGCTCTGTGTGGCCGGTCATTCCTTGGTGAAAGAATGGCCCAAATCCTACTCACTTCCATAGTCATCTGACATTTCTGAAAGCCTGTCAATCAGTCAGCAGGGAAGGGGATGGATCTGATGGTTTAATAGGGACAAGGTAAGCCTGAATGAAATGTTTTTATGTCACGTACAGCGGTACATACGCGAGCAAGCATCACAACTGACCTAGTAACTGCCTACCATATGGGAGGTTTCCAAACTTCCTCTAGGCGAACCAAGGGCAGAAGAATAAACTGTTCCTGGCCTTAAAAGAATATATGTAACTGAACATACCTTGAAAAGACCAACTAAAGAAAGGTATTAATGGATCCAGATAATACTAGTTCATTAACCCAATATGACACTGGGGCTGAAAAGGAGATGTTATGCACATTCTTCTGGAGATAGTTTAGTGAGGTGGTGAAAGAGAATTGGTTAACCTCTCTTGATCTCAGCTGTTTCATCTGTAAAACAGGGATGTTCTTAAAAGAAAGAGAGCTGCTGAAGTGCTTTGAGCAGTGCTGCACAAAGTAAGCGTCCAATACACGTGAGCTATTCTTCTTACGAATATTAATAAAATGAAATTCAATCCTCTAATTCTGTAAAGTATAGCTTTGAGAGATTACCTAGATTGTGTTCTTTTCAAAAAGTTCTTCATGAAAAGATGTTTGGGTGTTTTTCCAAGCCAGGGCTCAGTAAAAATGCAAAAAAAAAAAAAGAAAAAAACAAAACCAAAAAATGGTTTTAAAGGCAAATGAAACTGGATTGTATGTTTTCCAAAGGGGGTTTATTGTTTCTGGCTGCAGCACTACATTTAAAAAAGCCAATTATTTTCCTACAAAAACAGTCAGCAAATAATGAGTCATGCTGGAGAGTTTTGTGACTTTTCAGAGAATTATTTTCTGACGGCAATAGATCTCCGAGTAACTTTAAAATTCTGTTGAAACTAGTTTGTTTAGACAATGTTCGCCAATTTCTGCCTTGGGTGTTAAGAGTGAACCACTCAGTTTAAGCAGAGGAAGCCTGAGCTGACTGTTCTTGAATGCAGTAATGTTGCAGTCTGCCCCAAAGTAAACAGAAATTGGCAATTTGAAAATGTCATCAACCCAGAGCTTTCCAAGGTGTTAAATATTTAACTGTAGCTAATAGACTGCAAAGTAATGCTTGCTTGGCCAAATACATGTGCTTTTTATTTCTCCCTGATCACTCTTGGCAGCATCTTTTTTTGTAGCCTCACTCAGCTTTTCAGAAGCAGAGCAGGCTGGAAGGCAGCAACAACAATCTGGTTCTAGAAAACTCTAGGGTTTAGCTTGAGGAAAGTGTTTTACAGTCTAGGCTTTGGACCTGGGTTTCTATTGCAGATATGAATCCTAAAACCTATGTGACTTCAAGAGTGTAAACTCACCTCTGCAGGCCCCAGTTTCCTCATTGGTAAAGTCTGGTAAATGGTTTCAAAAATAAATGAGACGATATTAAATGAGACAAAATTAAGTCCTGCACAGTGCCGGAACGTAGTAAGCCCAACACATATTGGCAATAAGTACAATAATTGCTCTCATCACGATTTGGTTTCATATCAAGTCCCTTCCTATCTCCAGAAATTGCGTTTGCTCTTCCTTCTCTTGGAATGCTGCTCCCTTGGGCTTTGCAGAGGTGTCCCTTTCCCAATCCTTCCTGTATCAACTCAGATGGCATCTCCGCTCGTGGGCCTTGGCTGGTCTTTCCAGTTAAAGCAGTCACTCCTCATCTCCTCCCCTCTCCTATCCCCTGTCTACTGAACGTACATGAAATTATGTTAAGTATTCACTTTTTTAACCTGTTGATGGTCTCCCCTAGTGAAGTGCAAGTTTCTTAAAAGAACTTTTTTCTATCTTTTTAACCCTAAATTTCCAGAGCCCAGAACAGGGCATCATTTACTGAGGCCTCTGAATAAATGCTTATTGATGAACTAACTCTTATCATCATTATGATGAGTATACCTTTGTATTAACTTATTTAATTTATGCATTGGGATATGACTCAGAATACAACATTATGTTGTTAAAGAGAGTGCCTGAACAAGTTAATCCATCATGCAGGGATTATGCACGACTTTTACTAATTATAGCATAGCATCAAGTGTATCATTAGTGTCTGGGACTCTGATAAAAACAATATGCTAAGGAAAGCTTGGAGAAAAGTGTATAATATTAGCATAACTTATCTCCTGATCAAGTTAAAAGTATAAGACACTTTGTGATAACTTTCCAAAGTACTCCAGTGCTCTTAGGAATGGCTCTGGAAAGAAGTGAGATAGAAGGGAGTGTGTCTACTAATCCAAGAGTGTGGACAAAGAGTTAATAGAAGTCTTTTTCTTCCTTCATGAGAACTTGACCTTCAGTGAATATTCTAGCTCTGTTCCCTGGTCGGCACTATGGACTGCCACAAGACTTCAGCCTAAAGAGAAGTCTTGAAGTTGCCCTGCTGGCAAACTGTGCTTCCCATCCTGCACCTTCTAATGAGTCTAATGCCAGTATGGCCAATAGCAGATGTTATGGACTGAAGCTGAACATATGTGTCCCCCTGAACTTCCTATGTTGAAGCCCCAACCTCCAAGGTGGTGGTATTTGCAGGTGGGGCCTTTTGAAGGTAATTAGGTTTAGATGAAGTCATGAGGGTGAAGCCTCCATGATGAGATTAATTCTTTATAAGAAGAGGAAGAGAGAGGAGCTCATTAACTATGTGAGGACACAGAGAGAAGGTAGTGTCTGCAAGCCAAGAAGAGGAAACTCACCAGGAACTGAATCTGCAGCACCCTGATCTTGGACTTCCCAGCCTCCAGAACTGTGAGAAATGCTTTTCTGTTGTTTAAGCCATCCAATGTATACTATTTTGTTATAGCAGCCGGAGCTGCCTAAGAGCAGTCTTTTAAGACTCAATGCTTAGCAGAGTCCAATAGGAGGATACGCTGGTGGGTGAAGCAGAACAGGCACTGGTTTGATGGCTATGGAGACCACAGATCATATTTTGAAAAGGGGTTGCCTAGTCAAAGAGCACAGACTGAGCCAATGAAAGGGAGGTGAGAAAACCATGAGAGAGAAGGCTGCCCCAACTTCTGGTTAGCTAAGGAAGTCAGCAGACAGGCAAATGAACAGTACCCAGGAATCCTTACAATCACAGAGCAGTAAATGAGATATGGCGTAAGGCAGGAGGATTAGAAATGGACTATTTTAAATCTATTTGGGACATTCTTGGAGTATATAAGCCAAATAAAGAAGTTGAGCAAATAAAGAGAGTAACCGGAGTGGCACTTTACTACTTTATCTCACAACTGTCTCTATCTTATTCCCTACTTGTCTTTTGGCTAAATTCTTCATAAAAGTGCTTTCTTTGCAAGGATAAGCAGTGTCCTAGCTGTCTTGCCTACCATATATTGGAAGATATTGAAGAGAAAATGCCCCACCATGTCAGGGAGAGAGAATAACACCGCTGACTGGAAAGAATTCTTATTTCTGACATATCTCTGATTTTCCTAGTGCCCCTTTCATTCCTAAAGGCAGCATTTCATAATAAACAAGGATGTGGGAGAGAATAAAGCACTCCAGATTGTGGGTCAGATCGGACAACTCCTCAGAATGTTGCCTTGACTGGGCACCTGCCCCTCAGGCTTTCAGGAGTCTGTTCCTCACCTGAAGAATGAGAAGGACGTGGCTGGCAAAGCCTCTGCAGGACCCACATTCTGAAATTCCATTACTCCTTCTCCACACCGAGCATCTATTATGACAACATTCTGTTAGTTTTGTCTTTGATTTTTTCCATATAGAAAATTACAGGAGTGTCTACCTTGACTTCTTTCTCCTTATTTCTCTTTCTTCTGTACATACTACTTTTTAATATTCCCAAAGCACACCTCCTCTTACATCACTACCCTCTCAAGTGGTGCCTCATTGCCTCCCACCAGATGTCCAAGGTTAGACATGCCAGTTGAAATCCTTCATTTCTATCCTTGCAAATTTCATATTATGCACAAACTCCATATTATACACAAGATAGGAGTGAATAAGAAGGAGATATAGGGCTTCAGCTGTTGCAAATATGAATAAGCGCATTTAAGTCTATTGTTCAACTTAATATTATTCAACGACCCTTTTTGGAAGAGGGCAGTAAGATGTGCTTTTTCAGAGACAGCCCTAAACCTAAGCAATGCTGATATCTTTGTAAATAAGAGCAAGAAAAATATACAGCAGTAATGAATCATCCAACAGTTATCTAGTGTTAGTTGGTGTCATTACTTTTCTTTATCATTAGTGACATTTTATTAATAGTTTTGGTGCTTAGTTTTCAAAGACCACTGAACAAATACCATATAAAAGGAAATACAATGAGGACTCTATGCGAAAAGCCTATTGTCAGAGATGGTATGAATTCTCTTTCCAAAATATGATTTGTGAGTCACTGCACCAAGCAGAACTGAGATTTTGGCCACTTGGATGGACCCTCCCTCCAGAGTCCTAATCCTTATCGGACTAAACAAAGTGCAATAAACTCTGAACTTCTATTGTCAAATCAAATCCAAGTTTGATTCCTCGCATGCTCATAAGGGTAGAGAACTCTTACATTTTCCTTATTTGGTAGTTAAAATATTTTAATAGCTTCTCTTCAGTCATCCACATTCCTTTCCTATCAACTAAAAATCTCATGTGCTTGACTTTTAAAAGTTACTATTTATTTTAGTCTAAAAGGGTAAACAAACAAACAAACAAAAAATGAACTGCACACCTCAGTGTGAACCAAGACAGAGAACCTATAAACCTGGGACTCCTCAAAGCCCACCAAGTTCCATATGGCCCTTAAGGAAATGAAATTGCAGAATGTACCCCCCACCGCCTGAGAGATAAATACAATGATATGAGAGATGAAGCCAGCAAAGCAGCACTTCCCTGCATCTTCAATTAGCCACGGAGGGAAAATGAGACAAACAGTCATGTATAATTTAGAGGCTTCCTCTCTGGTTCTTCCTGCCTGGAAGCCTTCACCGAGGAAGAAAGCGTGATCCAGGGCAGCGCTCAGAGGTGGGAGTCAGTCATCTTGTGTTGTGTTTCCAGTTAGTTCACTGACTTACTTCATGACCTTGGATGCTACCTAATTTTTATCAAAGTGACTCAAACAACGGCTTTTACAGATTACATGTTTGGTTACTCTGGGTGGGAGGGGCTCATAGTCCTTCAGTGGGTATATTATGTTTGGTATAAAATAGGATGAGACAAGGGCTTGGTGTTTAAGACCAAAGCAGGTTTCTGAGACTGTGAGGACAAGACAACAAGGAGGACAAGATGAGGTTATAATGTACATCCTTTTCTACCTACAGGGTTGTGTTTTGTTTTGTGTTTTAATTGGTCAGCAAATTGTAAACCATCCAAGGATGAGAGCTGCTTAAGTAAACATTAAATAAGTCTATAAACTTATTTGACCAAGAAAGTATGTGGGCAGAAAGGACTTATTTTCCAGAAGAAGCAGGTCTTTGTGTAATATTAACCTTAAGTTAAAGTGCTGAGAACTAGACAAAGAAGACGGAAAACTGACTTCTGCAAGCAAATTTCTAATAGCAGTTGCTGGGAATGGGAACAGATGTCCAGGGAGAAAGAAATCATCAGAGTCCACAGAAGAATCCAGAAAGAAAGTGGGTACAATTCCTCCCCTGCCATGGGGTGTGGAGAAGGCTCTAAGCCTCCATGCTGCCACAGAGCAGGCTGGTCTCTTGGGAGCAGCCACTCTGCGCTGAGAAAACAAATTCAGTTAGCACACTGGCTAAGAGGGTGAAGCCTTAAAGGAGACAAGCGTAAAACATCTCAGCTGGAAGAGAAAGTGGCATATATCAGACCAGCTGCCAGCTTAGAAGACTAGTGAGAAACCTCTGTCACCAAAGATTAGTATTTCAACAAGCCAGGAAGGAAATATCTTTGGGCATACAGAAAGAGAATTAGTAGCTAATATTTATTGAGCACTTAGTATCAGGCACTATATTAAGTGCTTTACATAGTTTATCTCACTTAATTCTAAAATCAGTGTTATGAGATCGTTGCTATTATTGTATCATCTATTTATTCACAGAATGAGTGAGGCATATTTGAAGACTAAAAACTATAAGTAACATGTCTATTTATTTTATATCCATAAAAGTATAGGGTTTTGGGTTTTTTTTTTTTTTTTAGAGAATAATTAGGATTGAAAGATGGAAAGTAGAAAGATGGACTTCATTTTGGCTCTGGTTTTCATCCCTAAATAAGGTGACTAACTGTCCCAATTTGCTAAACAGTGTCCTGGTTTTATCATGTAGCCCAGGAAATCACTCAGTCCTGGGAAAACCAGAATGGTTGGGCATCCCCTCCTCCTAAAACTAAGTAGTTCTTGGCAACTTGTTGAATAATACAGACATCTAAGCCCCAGGAGGTCTAGGGAGAGTTTCAGCATCGCTTGTTGTAACAGCTTTCCCAAGTGATGCCGATGTGTACCAAAGTTGGAAACCACTGACTTCAGCTTAGAGGATACAACTGAAGGATGAATCAGCCTTGCAAGGCCTGCACTTTTTTAGAGGTTGTGGGTGTGAGCCAACTTCTGCCTTCAACTTAATTCCCATCTTGTTGAGGTGCCAAACCACACATAAAATAACTATAGCATAAAAGCAAAGAAAATAAAAGCAAGCACACAATAACAAGAGAAAAACATTAATTAAAAAAATATGGAAGGGTAAAGGTGAAGGAATAAGGTGGTCAAGCAGATATCAGGGCAGGTAAGTGAGAAAAGAAAGCAGTGCCAATAGGCCTGGTAGCAGGGAGTGGCAGAGAACCAGGATCCTCCCAGACCCTGAACATTCCCCCTCCCAGAAATCTCTGCCCCCTTCTCCCTTCCCCCGAGGGCTCCACTTTTGCCACATGCAGCAGCCACTTGCAGCTTGTGTTCCTCCTAAACTTGGGTCATTTTACCAGCTGTTTAATAAGACTAAATAAATGGTGTCAACTTCAGAAAGCATAGCACATTCTGTTTAGAGAAGTCTACATTCCTTCGTGCTATTAAACTGTGATAACCTTTGGCAAGAAGTATATATTCCTTTGCTCTGTCTCCTCTGAGAAGAAATTTTCCTTCTGTTCTCACGTGGTCACTGAAGAAACAAAGACTACCATATTTAGTGGAATACAAAAGGGCACGCGTTAAAAAAAATATTGACTTAGAAAACCTTATCCCTGAGAAAAAGATTCTTAACAGAATGAGCCAACGAAAAATTCCCACTGAGATTTACAGGATTTAGAAACACTATTATTTATTTATTTTTTTTTGCTGACGTTCACATGTCACTTTAAATTGACCCAAAGCATTAAATCCGTGCTAATTTTAGCCGGCTACTATGTTTTTGGAAATTAGCCTTTAGATCCCACTTTTGCAATGGGAAAAGGTAATCCCAGGAAGGTGGCCAGTCAGAATCTGGTAAAAAAGCTTCCTTTTATGAAAGTCACAGAGTACAACCCAAAGAGGACTGAAGATGTTTGAATATTTCACCATGAATAAGTATTCTTTTCAAAATTAAGAAGAATGGATAAAAAAATACGCCTTATTAGTAGCCTATACGACCCAGCATTTATTCCAAAAAACAATTCTTCTATGAAGAGTGTTCTAACATCCATGGCTGCAAATAACCACTCCTTTTTTAATACTTCTCTTTCAGCACTTCTCTTACTCTGCTTTGACTCATCATGTTTACATAAGCCTTGTTCTCTAGATTTAAACTGCACCAAGGAGAGAGGAGTGTCTCCTTCATTCATTCAACCATTATTGACCGAGTGCCTGGTACGTCACAGGCTTAGTTCTAGGGCCTGGGATACAATGGTGAATGAAAACAGAATCACTGAATTATATTTACAGGCTTGGGAATGGAGGACTGGTAAGAGAAAAAGAAACCATGATGCCAAATATACATGCTAAGGAACAGATAAACATCACTCTATGGACCTAACCTTGAGGGTTAAGGAAGGATTGTCAGGGGAAAATGACACTTCAGCAGAGTCACTTGCTCTGCAGCTTAGTGGTAGTCAACCAAGCACTAAAGAATGGGCAGATGGGTGCCAGCCACAGACAGAGCATTAAGTCAGAGCAACAGTGTTGCAGTCAAGGCAAGGGTGAGTCCTAAGCTCATGGTCTCCATTCAGCACTCAGTCCTATGCCTTGAACATGGCATTCACTCAACAACATGAATTGAATTAAAATAATAAAAGCCCACCTAGATCAAAGTGTATGTGAAGACATGTAAAGTTAAAAAAAAAAAAAAAAAAAAACCCTCAGATATTTTTAAGAGCTATAATCACCCTCAGTTTTATGCTTTTTTTTTTCCTAGTCCTTGTTACTCAAGAGCTTAAGAAGCCAAATCAGAGAGGAAAAAAGCCCACTAAATTTTTGCTTGAAGATGAGTTACATTTGTTTAACAACAGAAATCCAAAGGACATCAGATGTTTCCTCATCTGTGTTCTATACATGCATGAGTTGAAAGTTGGAATAAACATTTTTTAAGCTCAGCAAATTTTCCCCTCTGAGTCGGCCAGATGTTCCAGCTAAACACTAAGCTGGTGGTTAGTAATCAGGCCCTTCTTTGATGGTAATCAGTTTTTACTGATCAGGGAAAGAGTGTTTCCAATAATTCCCCCTTCATTTATGAAATAGAGTATACTCTTAATTTGCATCAGCTATACATTGGAGCAAGCATTTGTCATTTGCTTGTAAAAATAAAGCCTCAACAGCCATTCCACAGAGTGAAATGGGGTTATTTTAGCCACAGATCCCATGTAATTTTGATTGAAGAAGACATTTTTCTGACTGATAAGGATTCCAAAAATATTTTACTCTGAGGAAATATACACTAAGTTCAAAGTAGAAACTAAAAAATACGTAAGTGACTCAGATCACTGAAAAAATACACTCCCGAGTTAATTTTCCCCGACCGTTGTAAGATTCCTTCATGCAGAACTGCAGCTCATTTTGCCTGACTTCTTTCAACAAAATATGATTTTCTGGTGGAGCACTTGTTGCTTTTTCATGGCGCATTAAATAGAAACTCTAAGTCAGTCCAAAATACAGCTGCTGCTACTCTGATAAGCAGCCAAAATTATCTCAGAAAGGAGTACCTTCATTATGGCACATCTTTTTTTCAGGCATTTGCTTCCCAGGCGTATAATGCTTCGCATACTGATTATTAAAAGAGTAACAATTATGTCACTGAGGATTAATGTTCAAGAAAGGATATCAACACTAGTTCTAGGGAGCTTAGCCCAAAGCACCGGAGAATGAGCCCCATGTCACCACCACTAAGGAAAAGAGTGCACTGTGGAGCGCTGCATTTTATTTTTCAATCCATCAGGGGTGTCCACTAAGCTAAAATGAGTGACCCAAAATGAGTTGATTCTTTTTGTCAGCAGTAACAATTATATTTATTTAATCTTAAGCTAATGTTAAGGAGATAATTAAATATATGTAGTTTAGCTTCATGAGAATGAAGTTAGTCATATGAAACACTATTTTACAGGATTGTGTTAATAAAATGTGCCAAAACAGTGTTTCTTTTGTAATAATACTTAGGATAAATACCTCAATATTTTTCCTGATGCTTTGATGATGAAAATGCTTACAGCATCTCTTTGCATCATCTTTCTTCTCCTTCCTCAAATTCAAGTCCGTTTCAAATAATTTTCCTTGGACACAATGTAACACACCACAAAAATAATCTTTTAATTTAATGAAATTGATTAACTTGACTTTTTAACAAAAGAAAAGGTTCAGATGCCACCTTCCCCCACCGCTCTGCCCCAAGGTATACACGTAAAACCCATTAGGGGGCTGCACTCTGACCCAGTCATATTCCCAAGTACTTGATAGACTTCCACAAATCTTCAATTTATTAACTTCACTGAAAAAACAGGATTGATGCTGTCGATCCACTCCTTTTGCTGAATGAAATTCTGCAAGCAGCTGTTACAAACTTAAGAGTTGGATAGGAACAGAAAAGCCATACTAGAACCTAAGCAACTTAAAACACAACTTTTCCCCTCTTACAAATTGACCTCAGACCTTTCCAGAACCTTAGAACACTCACAGTATGACTTGAGTGAGGTATCAAAGGTACGGGGCAAGTGTCTGTGCTGCAGTCACTTAGGACTCATTGGTTATTGAGCTGATGTTGCACCTCACTTAAGAGACAGCATTTGGGCTAACGGGCTGAGTTTTACTGTTGACTTTTTCCATCATATCAAAAAGTTAACTTTCAGGAAAAGTGATACAACTTAAGAATAGCACCATGTTATTCTTGGAGGCACAAGTCCATTCCATGAAATGAAAATTCTCTCTACAGAGATAACAGAAATGATTTCACATTTAAGAGGTCGGCACTAAAATCAGATAAGACACCTTTGGGATTCATTAATTGTTCTGTATCTCTGTGTCTCTAGGGTACCATATAATTTAGCATTGTGAATTTTTGTTAAATGGAACCATAATTACCCCCAAAAGATTAACTTGCACTAAGAGTAATGCATGTAACCTGAGGCATATATTAATTTAGTAGGAAAGCTTTGCCTTCTCAACAAGATTCCATCTTCTTGAAGATATATGATTGGAAATGTAGGTTATACTCATTTCACTTTTTAAAAAGTTTACAATCTAGATAACATATACTAATGTAAATGGAGTAAAATTTACACCCTTTTCATCTTATTTGAAAAATTCTTAAATACGTTTAACTGCTTTTCAAATGCATCTTCATCAACTATGATATATGGCTGTATGTATTTGTAAGCACGGAGATTTCTAATACCTAAAACTAAATAACTTGTCCTTCCAGAGAACATTCAGACATTATGATCAGAAGATACTGTGCCATTTCTTTATTTTTGTATAGCTTCATACAACAGATAATGACCAATGGCTTACAAAAACATGCATCTGTTCCAACTACATAGAGACATCTAGATACATTTAAATGGATTTATGAAAACATATGTTAATCACTCATTTTTTATCTTCTGTTTCCTTTTTCTGAATGATTTGATTCTAGTCTTCCAGGGTTGTATCTTTTTCTTCCTTTTACTCTTGACCTTGGCCTTGACCATGTACTGTTTCTACTGCTAGCCTTACACAATGGCTTGTTAACATAGACTTGTCACTAATCTGGTTATAGCTGGCCTCTCTTGTGTGTGTCAGTGTGTGTGTGTTTTTATATTTACTCTCCTCACAAATAACTTTAACATGTAAAACAAAATGCTACAACCAACACCCCACAGAGTCTCAAATTTTGTTGGTTCATCAATGATGCTAATTTATTCTTAGTAGATATGAACCAGACACTACACTGTGGTTTAACAAAATTGCTCAGAGCTAGCAAGGTCTGTTTTAAAAACTAACTCATATAAGAAATTATATTAAAAAAAGACATGTTAGAAACTAGGCAAGGTCAAATATAACAAAATATTATGAACACATAATATCTTAAAACTGCAGTTTATTGTTCCATATAACAAAGGTGGCATTTTATAAGATCAAAGGACTCTGATTTGTTGACGAAAGAAAGAATACATGTAGCCAAAGAATCTGCTATGTATTAAGGCTTGGAAATTTTAGACTAAAAACCAAATGAGAAACCAGTATATTTGAAAAAGACACAACCGGCTCGCTGGGCTTTAGGTGACTGGGTGATTGGCCAGGGAGGAACCTATTGACACAATTCCAAAGGGATTGGTAGATCCCACCTATGAGGCAAGTGTGACAATTCCATTGGCCAGAGGTTCCTGTCATTCTACATAAGGAAGCCACTTGGAATGTGTGTGGCAGATGTTCATAGAATGAGATAAAGGAGAGAGTCTTGCAGGATTCAGCAATGGCCTATATACAGAAGGATGAAAGAGATGAAGACTTGGACAATTATCCAAAATCTCACATCTTCTTGGGGAGAAGTAAGTAGTCAACAAGAATGCTAATAGAGTAACATGGTACTATAGGAAGGTAGATAATTTACAAGATTCATGAATTCCACTTGACAGATATTAAGTTTTAGAAATCACAAGATGTCTTATCTGAGATATCCTATGGGAAATTATGGGATTTTGGAGAGAATAGGTGTATAGGATATCTCTGCAAACTATGGTTGAAACTTGTATCACATAGAACACTTTGGTGACTGAAAACTCCTTGAATGATATCTGATTCTAATGGGAAACCTCTCCAAGACAGATCAGGATAACAACAGGGGGCTACCCAAGGTCCTGATATATGGGAAGACAGTGGCCTAGAATCATTCTTGGACTTCACTCTGAGAAGTCCATGTATAAGAAAAAAAATACTTCTAAAACTTCGTCCTTCTATTTTAGGCTTGTGATGTGGTGTATGATTGGTGAAATTATGCTACTTTTTTGCCCTGTGCATCATGGAGAATTAAAGAGTCCAACTCATTATGACAACAAAGCCTTTATGCTTACCAATAAGTGAACTTGCATCACTTAGAATCAACCTATTTCTAATGACCTTCAAAGTGTCTGGACCATGTTGGCATTTACACTCAGTGGTAAATTACAGAAGTAATCAATATCATAGTAAAACTGTCTAGTCCTAGTATATCAGAGTGACTCTAAATTAATAGTTGCACTTTATTGATTATCCTATCACGAAAATGGAGAATTTGGGAAATAACTGACTGCCTTAGTTCCAGTCAAGTTATGGAGAAATGAAAAGTATAAAGCACTCCAGCTAACTGGGTCTCAAATATAAATCTTTTCCAAGGTGCAGTCTATTACTCACAGCTTGTCAGTCTTACCTCAGCTGAAGGATTTATGCAATGTCTGCTTGGCACAGGGGCAATCTACCATAATTACCTACGCTCAGAATTGCTCTCAAATAGCACAAATGGTGGGTGACAGTTATGAATCACAATTAGTGTGGTCGCCAATCATGCAACGAGTAAATTGATCTGCATTTTATCTGTATCCCAGCACATCAGGACCTGACTTAGAACAATAATATGGATTTATCCATAAATGCTGGTTAGGTCACTTTTACATTTGCATAATATTATTGAAAAATCTCATTTTCTTTCCTTAAAGGTGACAGCTAAGTCAAGCATAACCTTTAATTTAAAAATTCCCTGCCACTCCATAAATCCCACTCTACCCTTGGTAGCTTTCTTCTCCCTTGCCTGTGTGTTGTTCCAGGACCTTCTTTATCAATGTTTACAGCTCCATTCTGGGCAGATACCTCCTGTCTCCAGAGCCTTGCTGTTACACTGACCACAGGTCAAGAAGCATTTATCGACTCACATCATCAGTCGTAATTCTGACCAAAGGATTCCTGAGAGAATAGTTGCTATGCTTCCCAAAGCAGACACCAGGAAATACACTATCAACAAAATTTCCTGGTTTTGAAGGCTGTACGATTTCAGAACTGCATCAGACTGTTTCTAATTTCTAAAGACAAAGGGGAAAATACCTCAAATTTGTTATTGTTTGGCCACCATAGTAATAAAATTTTATGTTTAATAAGTGTAGCAGGGAGAGGGAAGGGAAAAGAGTGAACTACCATAAGCATGACCTAGAGGTCAGAAAAATAACCTTCCTGCAAACTGAAGATGTGCCTCTGTGTGCTAGTTTATAATCTGTCTACATTAAAGAATTAACTTTTAAGCTCTTTGCTCACATACTACACAGTAGAGTGCATGTCCCTCCAAATCAATATTTGTTATATTTTACACTAAAAGAAAATTAAACTGTTTTTTAAAATCAGAGAGTCTATAAACTAGTGCTAATATAAAATTACTTACTGACAATTTTACTACTGCACGCCTTTGCAACTGCCTCCAAACTGATAATTTTCTTTAAAAACAGAGGGGAAAAAAGAAAGCAGGAAAAAAAAGATGTTAATGAAAATGGAATATAAATTCCAAAAGTTTAGAACAACTTTTTTAACTTTACAAAAGTAATAAAGCTCATATTTCAGAGACTGATCCCATGCTGTAAACATAATCACTGTTGACATGAAAGAAATCTTACTTTATCTTTGAAATGATCATATCCTATGTGAAGAAGCACTTAAGAACAATAGCAACAATTTACATATTTTAGTGCTTTTCATTTCAATGATTTTTCATGGTGCTTTGCAAACTTTAAAGGATGCTGAGCAATTTCAACTCAAAAGGATATGTAACTGGAGGAACAAAAAAGCAGGTTTCAAATCCAGTGAGGAAATGAACATGCCATCATTTGCTGAAATTCTGAGGTGAATGCAGGAGAAAGTATATCAAAGGTAGCATATTAATTCATATCAGCATGCATATATGCAGTATATTTTACTGAGGGAGGAATCTTTGGGGTAGCAGCCAGGGTCCTTGCTGAGAGTACGACTGGCATGGCCTTTTTCCCTCAGCCTATTGAGGTATAATTGATCAAAAAAATGTAAGATATTTAAAGTGCACAACATGATGATTTGATATGCACATACACTGTGAAAGAATTCTCTCCATCAGGTTAATATAAATCCATCACCTCACATATTTATCCTTTTTTATTTTTGGTGAGAACACAAGTTCTACTCTCTTAGAAAATTTCAATTATACAATACAATATTATTAACTATAGTCACCATGTTATATATTATGTGTGGAATTAAAAAAAAAAAATGACACGGTCTTTTTAGGTATTTCAGTCTAGGGTAAAAGGCCAGACCTCTCTCTGCCCACAGTCCACCCGCTGTGCTCTATGCAGCTCATGCTTGGGATGACCTTTTGGAACAATGAAGCTATAAGTTGCCTAAGGATCAAGCCAGGCTCCTGGAAGGCAAGTTCACCTAAAGTTTCCTTTCTAGTCCATTGCTAGGACAAGTCCTCCCTTACTCAAGAGGCAAGGGGACCTTCCACTGGCCTCTTGCTGTCTCCAGCTATGCTTAGGGTATAATTAGCTTTTACTAGCCCCAAAATGACATTTGGGAATTCTCTAATTTCAAGAGGAAGGAAAACATGGTACTCAAGAGCAAGGGCTTTGCAGTCTGTGACTTGGTCCCATTTTGATCCCTGCTGGTTCTGGCTATTTGTTACTTAATATCTCTAAGCTTCAACATTTTCATGAATTAAATGAGAATGATACCACCTATTTCTTAGGGTTCAGTAAAAATAAATTTAACTAATACCTGTCTAATACTTATTACAGTGTCTGGCACATAAAGGAACTCAACAGATGCCAGCAGTTATTAAATGTTATTCCAGCATCTTTTCCCTTTTATCTCTCTGTCAAGCTGGAGGAGGGGCCATTACTTAAAGAGAGTCTCTACCCTTTCAGTGCTTCTCATATTTTACCTCTACATTTGATGGTACATCCCTACATGATAGAGTCAGTACAGTGTTTTATTAGTGGGACAATGATCCTAGAATCAGAAACTGAGTTCTAGACTTGCCTTCCCAATAGTAGGCTACTAGCCTGCCACAATGGAATTTGTTTTGTGGTGAGTTAGTTTGACCTTGTCTAACTGACAGCTGAAAATTAAGATTTCACTTTTTTAATATTCTTGGTTCAATAGAAGAAAATTCTAGAAATGAGAATTTTAGGAAATTATCAATTTTGCTTCAAGACAGGATTTTCTTTTTATATCTACCATAGAATCTAAAACTCAGCCCATTATGCTAAATTCCAGAATCTGATAGAGTATAAGGCAAATTATGGCCATAGGAAAGGAAGAAGTTATATTGATTTTGTAGCACAGATATAAAATCTTTCTTAGAAGCCCACAGCATATCCCAAACTGCCAGTCGACATAACTTATTCTGATAAAATCTTTAGGCACTTTTGCTATGTTGCCTGAGAGTTTTCTATAAAAGTTAAATAGTATGTCCTTCAATGCTGACATTGGAACCACCATGAAGTGCTGGTCTCTTCCCTAGTCACTTTGCTTCAAAACACAGCTTCAAAACTACACATCTATGGACAACTAATCTTCCACAAAGGAGCTGAGGGCCTATAATGGAGAAAAGAAAGTCTCTTCAACAAATGGTGCTGGGAAAACTGGAAAGTCACATGTAAAAGAATGAAAATTGACCATTCTTTTTCACCATTCACAGAAATAAACTCAAAATGGATCAAAAACCTAAATATTAGACCTAAAACAATAAGTCTTCTAGAAGAGAATAGAGGCAGTACACTCTTTGACATCAGTATCAAAAGGATCTTTTCAGACACCATAACTCTTCAGATGAGGGAAACAATAGAAAGAATAAACAAATGGGACTTCATCAGACTAAAGAGCTTCTTCAAGGCAAGGGAAAACAGGATTGAAACAAAAAAAAAAATCCACTAGTTGGGAAAAAATATTTACAAGTTATTTATCCAACAAAGGGTTAATCTCCATAATATATAAAGAACTCACACAGCTCAACAACAAAAAATCAAACAACCCAATCAAAAAATTGGCAGAGGACACGAACAGACATTTCTCCAAAGAAGATATAAGGATGGCCAATAGACACATGAAAAGATGCTCATCATCACTAATCATCAGGAAAATGCAAATCAAAACTACACTAAGATATCACCTTACACCTGTTAGAATGGTAAAAATAACCAAAACAAAAAGTGACACAGGTTGGAGACGTTGTGGAGAAAAAGGAACCCTCATACACTGTTGGTGGGAATGCAAACTGGTACAGCCACTATGGAAAACAGTATGGAGATTTCTCAAAAAATCAAAAATAGAAATATCTTATGACCCAGCCATCCCATTACTGGGTATCTACCCAAAGAACTTGAAATCAGCAATTCCAAAAGTCCCATGCACCCCTATGTTCATCGCAGCATTATTTACAACAACCAAGACATGGAAGCAATCTAAGTGCCTATCAACTGATGATTGGATAAAGAAGATACGGTATATATATATACAATGGAATACTACTCAGCCATAAAAAAGGATAACATCATCCCATTCACAACAACATGGATGGACCTTGAGGGTATTATGTTAAGTGTAATAAGCCAGATAGAGAAAGACAAACTCTGTATGACTCCATTCATAGGTGGAAGTTAATCATATAGACAAAGAGAACTGATCGATGGTTACCAGGGGAAAGGGGGGGTGGGGAGAGGGCACAAACGGTGAAGTGGTGCACCTACAACATGACAAACAATAACGTACAACTGAAATTTCACAAGGTTGTAAACTATCATAATCTTAATAAAAAGGTAAATAAAAAAAAAAACACAGCTACTATATGCTAATGTGGCCCAAGTAGGGCCACATCTAGTGATAGTAGTGCATACAGTGTTGTCAGTCTACAAAGGGAGACAAGCTTGAAAACAGAGTATAAACTCACCAGAGAATTGTTATTATGAACACGTGTACAATGAACAGTGTAAGCACAAAGAAGGGCATGATCATTTCTCTGGAAGGTAAGAAAAACTTAGAATTTATGTCCCAGAGGAGGAGATACTTCAGCTGTATCTGGCAGATCAGTGGGAGGGGGCCATGTAAACTCAGGCAGGCAGGTCCTTCAGATAGGAGAAACAAAAGAGGAAGAAAGTGTGAAAATAGAAGAGAAACAAGACACACTTCAAAATGGCTAGATCTTAGGGCTCAGAGAGGGAGAAGAAAAGAGGCAGGATAGAGTCTGGGACTGGAAAAAAACACGAGAGTCAGATCGTAGAGAGACCTGCATTAAAAATTAAACATGCAAGCAAGAACACAGGAAATTAGAAAATGATGACACACTTAGGAAGTACCAGTAGGTTAAAAAGAAATGAAGCCAACACTAGCAGCGCAGCAACAGCTGATTCAGTGATCAAGTTCCACAGATTTGAAGCACAAGGGCAGGCATTCAGGGTGACCCTCCCATGCTCAGGGGGGAAGGAATAAGATGCAACCTTTGAAACTTTTAAGATGAGAAGGATTATATCTGTAGATAAATATACCTGACGACACAGGAACTTCCTGCTCACATATAAAAGTTCATACATATATATATTCATATGTTTTTAGTCTATATTAATTCTCCACATGTATTACTATCACAACATTCAAGATACAGCCATATGCTGCATAAAGACGTTTTAGTCAACAACCAACCTCATATACAATGGTGGTCCCATAAGATTAGTACCATATAGCCCAGGTATGTAGTAGCCTATACCATCTAGGTTTGTGAAAGTACACTCTGTGACGTAAGCACAAAGACGAAATAGCCTAACAATGCATTTCTTAGAATGTATCCCTGTTGTTAAGCAATACACGACTGTGATATCTATATATTATAGAGAATGGTAATATACAATAATACATATAATAATATATACATATATTTTATTTATATATATTTATATATGTATGTATACACAGAAATTTACATATATAGAGACAGAAAGAAGGAGAGAGAGACAGAGAAGGAAGATGTACTCATAGAAGAAGTTAAACTGGAGAAAGAAATAAACCTAGATTGGTTGGTCAAAACTTTCTTCCTCAACACTTCAGTCATGACACTTCCTTCTCAGGGAACTTTTTCACCCTCCTCTCTCTCTACTCAGAACTGTTGCACCTCAGTTACATGCCTTGTTGCCTCTTTTTGTTTCTTTTTGAGTATGAAAATCAAAGTCATCTCAAAGGTAGCTGATGTGAAGCTCAGACTGTTGAACTCAAAAATGCAACATGAGCAGATTAGCAATTCCAGCTACAGATTTGGTTGGTGTGATTGAACTGCCATATCCATGAACCCAGTATTTGGGATCAGGGAATTAATGCCTGGAAATGGAGGAGGGAGGGAATGAAAAAATACTCTATGAAATTACTGCTTATAAGAACAATGACTGGATCTAATTTAGACCCAAGGAACTTTAGTCCTGGAATGGGTCCTGGGAATTATCCAGCCTAAGTCCCCGAATATATCGATCATTCAAATAGAAATCTTAATTGTCCATTTCCCTTTTTTTTTCTCTATGAAATTATACATTCTGCCTCTCTAAAGCTTATCTAGTCCAAAGTGAAATGTTCGTAGGCAGAAAAATGGCAGAATCTACAGTGCCTGAATTCAGACAGAAAATCGCCATGGCAAAGCTTCCTTTAAACTCCCTGGAGTCACTCCCACTTTTGTTGGACACAGAAATGGTCTAAGAGTTGAGGAGTTGGCCTGTAGGAATCAAGGGATATGACATAGAGTTACTGTCACCTAGCAAGAAATCAACAGGGAAAGCTAGAGAACTAGGGCTTGCAACTGCGAAAAGGGGTGATCAAGAAATGTTTGCTGACCTTCAGACCAAGGGAGGTTCTTATGCTCTGATCCTCAGAAGCTCAACAAGAATAGCTATGTCTGCTCCCTCACAGTCCTCCCATAGATCTAGGTAAAATAAACTCTAGGCAACTTGCAATAATGCCTCCCAACACCTAACTTCTCTGTAACTCACTCACCATGCTAAGCCACAACCTTCTGTGGGCGTCTCAGAAAGACTGAAAGGCCGGATGCCCCTTAACAATCTGTTGGCAGATTTTGTAGGGTCATTTGCTGTGCCCTGGAATCTCCAATCTCATATCTCCAGTGTGAATTCACAGACTCAGGGTCCCATCTCTTCATGAACCAGGTTTCAAACAGTGGCGACTTATATGTATTTATGAGCGTATGTGGACTTACACGGACAATCAGAAACGATGTAGAAACGGAGGGCTGGCATTGAGAGCTTGGTACAGAAGGTGTAATTTCCACGTGGGGAATTATTGGTAGATTTTTCTTGTTTAGCTAATTAGAGGGATCTGCCATAATGTAAACATTTACCTGTAGAACAAGGGAGTCATAAAGGGTTTGAACTAGAGTCTTCACAATGTAAAAAGTGCCACAGAGCAATTAGAGTATATTTTTACAAGCTCTATTAAGCCAGTTGTGGAAGTTCAGCTTGGAAAACAAATTTAACATCCCTTCCGATATGCTCTTGTATATTTGCCTAGGGGACAGCATTAGTGCTTACTATTTGCAGTATTTAATCCCCCTCTCCCTATCAAGCCCTGAAAACAAAATCATCAGCTTATCAGTGGCACTTTGAAAGCCCAAGCACAGTTGGAAAGATGGGGAGGTTTGAATAAAAGAAAAGAAAATTGATCCATACTTCACTGCAGTATCTCTTGTGCTCTCAATGGTAGGAACAGCCAGCTCTGCACACACATGTCACTTCAAAGATGAACACACACAGTGTCAAAGGAAGTGGCATTCTCATCCCACTGTCTTGGCATTTGGTGAATCCTCATTAAAGTACAAACAAAATACTCCAGTGTCATCTAGCAAATGCACACATTTGGGAACTAAAGGTAGTCGATGAATGAAGAGCTCATGCTTTCAAGGCAGGAATCATAGAGCGGCCATTTGTAATCACTGTAAGGAGACAATCCAACTTTGTGGACGACCACTTGCCCGGATTCCTTAAAGCATGTTCCTGCCTTGGAGAAGAGGCTGATTTTAAATCAGGAGTGAAACTCACTTCTGAGGTGTATGGAAATGGGCTGGGATGGTTTTTTTGGTTGTCATGATGATTACAACATGGTTCCAGAATTTAGTGGCCAGGCACCAAACATCCTGTAATATGCAATTCAGTCCTGCACACTGAAGTATTGCCTTACTCCAAATGGTAATAGCACCTCCAATGAATACTGTCCTCAGTATTTATTCAGCTCCATAGTGGAGCTGTGGTGGACTCCCAGCAATATTCCCCATGAATACTGCTGCAAAGTTTAACTTCCTTAAAACTTACTGGGCATGAAAAAAATATAGGGAGAGAACACGGGTAAACACCTACATGTCTTCCTCTAGCAAGGTAAGCTATTTTTCTCTACTAGGAGGAAATCAATTTCTGAAATAAAGTTATTAGAGAAACAAAAGAAATAACAGCAGAGATTTACTTCCATACTTCTTTCTTAGACAGAAATGCTCTGATGCTATAAAATGAGATTCTTCTAGACCTAAAAACAAAGTCCTCTTCTCTCAGCATATGTTGAATATTTTACATTTTATGTCCATCACAAACTCTATTTTAACATACAAATGAATGCTTTTTTTGGAAATGCTGACCAGCAATGCTGTTCACTGTGATGGCTTAACTTACGGAAGAGCAGCATGTGAAGCCAAAATTTGGAGCAAATGAACTCTCTTCACAGGTTTCAGAGGCCCCTATTCTTCTTTCTCCTTTTAGCAGATATTATTCCTCCACTTCAAATGTCCAAGGTTCTAAAACCCACTGTGTACATTCAGAAATAAACAATGATACAAATGTGAAGTGCTAGCCTTTCCCTAGGGTATCCGTTTTAACAAAGACCAAATCCTTGAGTTAAAGTGAGTTTCAGTGAGTGAGAAGGATTTCAAGCGACACCAGGGCTTTTCCAGAGCTCTGAAGTTCCTGCCACATAATCCACATTGATTTGCTCTGCATTTTTTCACAAGTAGAAATAGCTGATAGCTTCTTCTTTAGGAGGCAAAATGATGCCTCTCTTGAGACAGGGACCGCAATGGCCTAACAGACGTATCTGCAAAGCTCTTCAGCATCACCGAAAGAGGCTGCTGCTTCCAGGGAAAATCTCCCTCTGGGTGTCAGGGTACACTGCACTTCCACCAAGATGCTGCGTCCAAGTCCTCTGCACCACAGTGGTTCTCAATCTTCTGGGATCTCTTCAAATGGCAAAAAAAAAAAAATCTAGACTCCCACATGCTGTACTTTTAAAATCTCTTCATTGATACCACGCACAATGACATAATGAATAAAAAAGCTACCATGTATTTAAGGATAAAGTTAAATGTTTCTGTATTTTATCCATCACAACGGCATCCATATGCATGTGGAGACTAGTACATATGTGTGTGAAGTAATATTTTTTCACACTATAGAAAATGTTTGGTGCACCTACGGATTTTTTAACGTATCCCTTGGAATCAACTCTGGAGTTGCTGAGGATCTGTGTGATGGGACGGTGCTAGATCCAAGTCCAGGCTTTGTAGTAGCTGAGTGGATCCCACATCGTATTGGGTGGCCTCAAAAGTTGGTAACATTAATTTAAATCAGGGAACAGAAATCCAAATGAGTCTCTAATTAATTATGGTTTTTATTTATAAGAATAATAGTTATCCCAATTTCACTTTTTTGATTAAAAAATCAGCTCTATTCTATGCCTTTCTACACATCCTCCTATTTAGTACCATGACGGGTTTTGCTCCTATCATTACCTGCTGATACTCCGTTTCTAAATGTAGAGAAAAATAGCATTCTTTAACATTTGGGAAGAAAGGGCACCCTTTGACAGCTCTTTTTCTTAATGCCCCCTGCTACTCAGCCATATGTGTCATTTTCTCCCAGTGGGACTAAGTGATTAATTATTCATCTCTTTTAGCTGGGTAAGTTGTTTTCATTCTAAAAGTAATACAGAGGAAGGGCTACAGGCATGTTAGAAAGTGCCACAATTGGTGGGTGTAAGTATCAGAATTATACTGGGTGGGGGAAGAAAAGGACTCACTGGATTGCCAAGATTCTTAATTAGATGGATAAGCCCAAACTAATTTTTGTTCTAAAAGTTAATAATGTACTCCCTTGACTTTAATATGAACATTTCAGGCTGATCCATATTCTACGTTAAAAAAAAATGCTATCTTTTCCTCCAAAAACCATGATCATTGGGAATAGTAGAAAATCTGAGAGTATCTTATAATATGCTTTAATTTATCACAAGAACATTAAAGCCAAAAATGCCAGTTTTGCATGACGCTTAACAGAGTATGCCAGCTTCCAAGGAAGTCCTGAAGCCATGAAGTAGCCCACCAGCCTATCATTCTTCTCCTGCCATTACGTGCTCAATCCCCTTGGATTCCTTCAGCCCAGGATATTGAAATATATTCCACTTACCATTGTGTTACTGAAGATAAGCACCATCCGGAAGATATTTGCCCAGCACAATTTCATTCTAATAATAAACCTTGCTGATTGTTTAAAACACACTCATATAGACAATAAGAAAAACTAACAATGGTGTTCAGCAAGTTACATTAGTACCATGCCAAACAAGGAGCTATATAAACATTCACTGAGGTGACACGGATCATATTCTACCAGCACTAAGCAATGACACATGGTGGTCAGGAAGGTAACACCGTCTCCTACTATTTCTGTCTTGAAGAAGTTGAGGCGAGGAACATTCCATCACGTTCTGGATGAGCCATTACCAAAACCATCAGAGAGGAAACAAGAACTCCCAATTTTCCTGCTTGGACTCTTTAAGTGGCTTAAAAATAAGGAAGCAAGTATTTACTCTTCTAAATTCAGACCCAGAATGAAAGAAAGGGTATAAAGGGAAGACTGTTGGACACTCACAGTGGAGCTGACAATTTAAAGTTAATGTTGTACAACCTGCTGAATCCATTAATTCACACACCTCAGCAGTAGGCGTGACAGCTACTGTGCCCAGAGGCTCAGTCATGCCTCAGCACTACCCCAGTAATTGTCTCACGATAAAAGACATGCAGCCCGGCCCATAAATGTCACAGCCATCACTGGCATGAGTCAGGCCTGTAGGTCCCCAGGTCCTGTAGGGATGACAGGAGAGAACACATTTCTGGAACTCTTCACCCACACTGACGGGTGCCCTTTCAAGACTGCGAATCTGCAGCGGATGGACTGCTAAACTCCCCATCGACAGCACAGCAATCAGACCTTTCCCAAGGATATCAATTAGATTCCAGAGCTCTTCGGCAGCTCAAATTAGAACGTAGCCACTGGTAGTGGCTTACAACTGTCTATTCATAAATGGTGTACTGGCCTTTTCTTTCCTTTTTAATTTTAAACACATAGAAAAGCAACAGCTCGTCTCTTGTGTGAAGAGCACAGCATTTGCCTGACATGAAATCAAAAACTTCTCAGCCTTGACTTGCATAAAGAGAGCCCTGCCGGGCTCCTGAATGGGGCATGTCTAACACACTGTGTGAAGTGAACATTGCAGGTGAATATTAGCTCTGAAAAATCATCAAAGTACTACATATCGCATTTGGTAAGACGGCTTGTTTACCGTCGAAAGAACCTAGCAGGGTCTTCTGATGTAAGATAGATTGGAAAACATACTATCTATGTCATACTCTGCTTATTCAGAACAAACTTACCCACAGAACACATATCACAATCAAAACTACAATTCATGTGTTATTCTGGACCCGTATGCTCATCAGAAACAATAGAACTGATTAATATTATATTAGAAATACTGTCAGGGAAATAGAGCTGGAGAGAATTATTAGAGAGCATGTCAAAACCGCACTGACATAAAGATCACACAAACTAGAATGGTGTGATTAGAATTTAAGGGAGAGGACAGAATGGAAATGATAGAAAAGGAAGATGGCAGGAATATGAGTCAGAGGAGAGAACTCCTCCTGTTAAACATGTAGTGGACAATGCCCATGGGAATAAAGCAGACATTGTTTATTTCTGAAAAGACGCAGCAAAGGAGCAATTCTGAGACATACATACACAATCATTGGAGAGAAGCTATAAAACTCAATAGAAATAATTTATTCTCAGAACTCTAAACCCAATGACTAACACACGAAAATAGATTACATCATCTATCCACTCTTGGTGGTGAGGCACCACACCTTACATCCCTCTCATTTCAGATGGAGAATAATGCAAATGAGACTCCGTCTGCCTCCAGTCCCTCCAGCCTTGCTTTCTGTTATTTCTAGGCATTTTATACTTCTTTTAGGGGGGGATTATACTTGAAAAATTGTAACTTACAAAACACCACTCTATTCTTGTAAGGTAGCCAACTCTGTACTCCTCATTCTGCAAGCGAGGATCCAAAGACTGTGAGTTTAAGTGGCATAAAGAGAGAAATTGAACAGCCTTTCTGCTTTCTTCCTCTCTGCTTTTGCACATTGGCTTTGTTTCCAAAGGAGAAGTGAATGTAGAGGCCCCTCCATATTCCTCTAGACATCCAGAGAAATCACTGCAGTATATGTTATGAACTGCTACCAACAAGCACAGCTTGTGTTGGGACTCTCTTTGGTGTCACCATGGTGGCAGTTCTGAAACAGGCAAATTAAGTCCGTACTGAGAAGCCACCACATGCCTGACCTGATGCCCATTCAATCAGTTAAAATCATCCAGAGCACCAGGGATTGGCTGAAATGGTTAGCTGGAGTCATTGAAGTTTGGTTAGTACCAAGCCTGTTTCTAGTTCTGGTCTTATAGTCAATGACACAAACAAATCTGTTGGATTTTAAGCTAATCTGTTGACAAAATGTAGGCTATGCGGGGGCATGTTTATTTTTGTTTGTTACCTCAGTTGTGATATCTTTTACACTGAATATATCTTCATCTGCATCAGAGATAACATATTTTACCACAGATCACTTTGAAATAGAAAATATCAACCACCATCAAGTAAGTTTTTTATTTGTGAAAATATAGCCCTGAAAAAATTATTGTTAGCCTAGGGTACCACACTATATGCATTTTTTTGAATGAATTGTTATGTGTCATTGCCTATTATTTTATCATAATATAACAGTTCTTATACTCATATTTCTCACCAAAAAGGAAGAAAAATTACCTTTATTACTTGTCAGCACTAGCCCACTTTATTCCAGTTCTCTGGTCAACAAACTATCTTGGAAATATCATAAACACCTTGGTTTTTTAATTTTTTAAAATTTTTATGAAAAGTAACTATATTTTCCAAAATCAAAACAATTTAGTGAAAATAGTTACACTGTTTTACATTTTTGCAAAACTTTAATCTCTGTCTTAAAGAAAGGTAACTGTTCTCATATCTGCTTCTGTGCTGGATCTTTTGCAGTACATTGTTTTAGTTAAGGCATAGGAAGAATATACACTTCGATACGCTTTTAGAAAAATGAAAGCTATTTTAATAGACTTTTCAGATAATTGTGGATATTCTTCTTTGATACAACATGAAAATCTCAATGAGAAACATTTTTTAAAGGTTAGTAACAATAAAAATCTGAAACAATATCAATCAACTTTTCATACCCTGCTATATTAAATCGGTTGCTCTCTCTTCCACTTTGAATGGATCTTTTAAGCAGTTAGGATTTTGTAATACCCTGCCTTAGTCATTTGGAAAACATTGGTGCTCTGAGTTACGTCAGTCTTCCAAATGATGATACCTTTCATTATGCAATACCTAAAATTCACGTTTGTAAATATCACCACTGACCTGATGGAAAAAGTCTTTAGTGTTGAGACACTGTCAAGATCACAGTGGCGGATCCAAGAATTCTAATAAGGTTAGCTAACATCCCCATTCCTTCACATAATTACAATTATGTGTGTGTGTGTGTGTGTATGTGTGCATGTGATGCTAACATTTAACATCTATTCCCTTAAAAACTTTCAAATATCTGAGCACCCTGGTTTTTGATCTTTGCTAATTCTTTCTCCTTGACGTAAAATGGCCCCTTGCCCTCCATTGTCTCTACAGATGAATCTTACAATTCTTAAAGACACTGATTAAATTCTATTTATTCCAGGATTCTTCCCCTAACCTTTCATCAGATGGATTTCTTCTCAGTCTCTTCATTATTTACTAGTAGGCTTAAGTATATACTACCTTTTCTTTTCTAGAAATTTCTGTTCTTAGTTGTAGAAAATTTGGAAAATTCAGACTAGATCTAAAAAGAATAGAACATTATTACCCTAGTTGCAGCCCAGAAGGTGAGAACACCTCAATAAACAGTGTTTATAAATGCCCATTTTTTCCATATTCTCTCCAAAATGAGTGATTTTGATTCATTTTAATTTGTTAGAAATGGAATAATATTTTGTTGTTTTATTTTACATTTCTTTCCTTACTAGTGAGGTTGAAGAATTTCTATATGACTTGCTTCTTGGCTTTTCTGGGGGTAATTCCAGTATATGGCCTTTGCCTTTTTTCCACAGGGATGTCTTTTATTATTAATATTAATATCAATATTTGTAGAACTCTTCACATATTATAGAAATCATGTCTCTCTCTCTCTATATGCTACATACATTCATTGCAGTTTTTATGTTTTGTCATACTGCTTTACTGTTTAGGTATGAAATATTTAATGTAATCTGTTTGAAAATAAAATGAAATTCTTAGTATGATGGTGCATTGTGTTGCAAGAAAGCCTTCCTGAGAAAAAAATACTTACTAAATATTCTTAAAAAAAAAAAAAAAGCAAAAGTCAAAGAATAACAAGAAGATTAAATAAGGAAGATGAAAGAAAAAAAATTCTATACCGCAAAAATGTAGAAGACATTGAATTTGTTGGAGTAAAATCTGAAATTGACCATCTGCAAGAGATGTAAAATGAAATTATAGCAAAATTAAAATATCTTATTGAAGAGATAAGTAAGTTGGAAAAATAAGAAATGCAATATATTATTAATAGAAATTTAAGGTCAAAACAATCAAAGATAAAATACACTTAAAAAAATCCAGGACCAAAAAAATTAAATAATGAAGAAAGTATGTAAGAAGTTGAGATAGCCAAAGAGTGGAGACCGAGATTCAATGTGCTGTAACAATAATTTTGAAAGAAAAATAATTGTATGGGTGATTAAATATTTCATAACTGAAAGAGAAATAGGACTATAAATAGTATCTCTGATTCTTTTACAAAACACAACAGTTAGAAACTGAATCCAACTCAGCGCCTCATTTTAAAGAAGCAATACAAACAAAGGACAGCATTCTATGTGCTTCTAAGACAAAAATGTAGCTAATCTATTATGGAATATAAATCAGACTTCTTGGTGTTTCTCTATGAAAAAGTAAAAGTAGAAAAATAATGGAACAACATAGACTTGAATGTAGAGTATTCTTAGTTTTCAGTCATGCATGAAAACAAGACACTCTTACACCCTGAAGGACTTAGAAAATTCACTAAATAAAGATATTTACTCCAACATCTGCTGGAGAATCTATACCAAGCATTATACTAATTACCAGAGTAAACACTCCTAATTGAAGATGTAGGTAAATAAAAACTCTGCCAATTACTGCTAATAATATTAACTAATTTAAAGAATTGTTAAATCCAGACTTATTATGAATGGAAGAAGATATAGGATAAGAGTGGCATGTGAAGCGAAAAAGGAGCAAAATTCTTTCTCATTTATAAAAAAGATAAGAATCTACAGAATAAGAACACTGTGGATTATTCTAAAATAGGCACTGATGATTAAAAATTGAGTTACAAACTTTTAAATCATTTAAAGATAGAAGAAAACATGGCAAATTCCATACAAAAATAAAAAGATGAGCAAAGAGTAAATCTTAAATTATAAAAAAAGGTAGAAATACAAAGCTAGATAAGTAGAAGGAGATCAAAAAATAGAAGTTATTACATTAAGCACGAAACTTCCTCTTTTGCCTCATTTAAAAGGTGGAGATTTTCAAACTGCATTAAAAAATTCAATAATTGGCTGCTGATAAAGCAATATGTCATTAAAAGGCAAAAAATAAGATATTCAACAAAGATCTATCAATTAAATTTGAACAAAAGAAGGCATCTATCCCAATAACTTGAGTATGATGTGGTAAGTGCAAAAACAAACTTTAAGAAGCATATGCAAGGTAAAGACCTGGCATAGAGAAGTCAGTGATTTAAATTATGAGACGAAGAAAGGAGGGAATATTAGAGAGGATCATAGATGAGGATGTTTGGAGAGTAATCTAGAGGATAATAAAAACTCTGTAAGTCAAGTAGGAGGCAAAGGGGGAGACATTCAGGCAGAAGAAAGAAAAGATGCAAATGCACAGGGCACAGACCTTGGGGGAGCAGCTCAAGGGTTAGCAAATCTGGAGTATACAGAGCAAGAAGAATGGTGGGGGTTGAGGCTAGAAGGCAAAAAGGGGAAAATTATGAACAGACAAATCAAATAAGCAATGCTTAGCAGTCTGAGCTCTATTCTGTAGATAACTAGGAGCCTAGGATTAGTTATGTCTGGGAAATACTGAGTTGCATTTGCATGTAGATGATGAACCCTCCTGACAATGTTGGGAATGGACTGACCTTGAGCTGAGACTGCAGGTGGGAAGGCTATGGGAATGAACTAGGTTCCCAGCACTGAAGGTGGAGGGGAGAAGACAGATTCAAGACCTATATTGATATCACAAAACTGACAATGCTTAATGTCAGATGAAGTGACAACACCCTATTTTTCTTGCTTAGAAAAGTGTGGGAATTGACCAACAGAAAGAAGAGACTCAGGAAAGCACGTTTGGGGAAGACAATGTTAGTTTGGAACATCTGAGTTGAAGGTCCTGGTAGGAATCCAGGTAGAGAAGTCCACTAGAGAGGTCAGAGGTAGGCCCTGAGAAGTGGAGTAAACTCAGCAGAGTGTAGGAACTCATTCAGAGTGTGAAACTCATGAATGGATTAGAAAAGCAGGTAGAAGTCAGGGTGCTTGGGTAGAGATAGTGCCCATGGCTATGAGGGTTGAGCTGAGGAAAAGAAAGCCATGAAGAAGAAACAATGTTCAGAGACGAAAGAGACCAGGAAAAAGCCTGGCCATGCACATGAAGGAGGTGGAGACTCTGAGTGTGGAGGGATCAACAGTGTTAAATGCCACAGGAGGGGAAAAATCACCACATATCTAGCAACAAACACATAAGCAAAGACTGAGAATAACACAGTATAGATAACTGAGATAGAAACACAGTATAAAAGAAATTAAACTCCCTCAAGGGGGGCATAAATCTATACGCCAAAATATTTTTATATACTATTAGGCAGGGGACCAAAACTCAATAAATAGAAAAATCAGAAGTTAGAGATGTTAATTTCCCTAATGTAAAGTCAATAAAATAAAAAAATTAATGCCATTAAGAATTAACAAAAAACCTTAAAATTCTTAACATCAGTGCTCCCAAATAACAATTTGGTCAGGATAAAAATAAACTCACCTTAGAAACAATACTAAAGGAAGCAGAGAACTTTGCATATTGGTCAAAGTAGCACACAGGAAGACATTCATAACTTTAAATGTTTCTATTACATAAAAAAAAAGAAGAAAAGAGAATAAGAGAGTTAAGCATAGATTTTCAGATCCTTGGTTAAGAGGGAAAATAAAAGAAAGGAAATAATAAAGATGAAAGGAGCAATAAATATATTCGAAACCATTAAAAATCAGAATAATGTAAACAAAGAGTTGGCTCATTCAAGAGTCTAATAAAACAGACAAATCTCAGGCATATTAAAGTTTTTTTTTTAAAGCCAAAACCTATAAACAAGGAAAACTGGAACAGGGAAACAAGAGCCACAGTAAAAAAATTGAAAATAATAGAGAAAATTTTAGGCTAATGATGAACAATTAAAGCTAAGAAATTTAAAAGTTTTCCATTTAATTAATGATTTGTTATTTTACCTATCAAGATAAACAGTATTGGCCACATTTTACAGTTGAGAAAACGGAGACTCAGGACAATTAAGTTGAAACACTTATTGTAAGTGTTAGGACAGAGTTTGAGCCAGGTCCTTGGGACACCATAGCTTTCGTGTTTTTCCTACACTACATGGTTTACCATATCTACATCTATCTGTTCTACCCTGGGATGTCCCACAAACCAGGAGCTTAAAATCCAAAAGTAAGCTCCATCTTTGCTAGAACATCTTCTCTTCCACCTGCAGTCTCTGTCTCAGGGAAGAGCACGTCTGACCCCCTGTTGCCCAGGGCAAGTGCTTAGATATTATTCTATAATCCACAGTCCACCATTTCGCTCAACCACTGCTGGCAGCTCGCTACACTTTGTTTCATTTATGTACTTCCATTCCATTTCTGCAATCTCAGACTCACTTCACATTCTCTGTGGAATCCTGCATGTGTCCCCCAAAACTTCTTCCTCCATTTAGACCTACCAACTCATTTCTCTGCACTGAAACCAGTTTAGTCTCTTCTTCATGCTGCCATGTACACAAGTGCTTGAGACCCCAAGGTTGGATATCAATATTTTTTTGATAATATTCATCTTGTTTGTTTGCACCTATATCTTCAGCCTATTGAAAACACTTGGATATTGATTCTGTCACTGGCATATTAATTTTATCCAAACCTGGTATCATTAGCAAATTTCATGAGCATGCTTCCTGTCATTGTGCAGATCTTTGCTAAAAGTGATGAACTAGAAAACAAAGCCAGGAACAGGCCCAGAGGAATGACATTAGACATCAGCCTCTATGCTGATATCAACACATTAATCAACCACCGGGGTACCACTGTTTATCAGCCACAAACCCACTTGTCTTTCCTGTCATCTGGCCCACATTTATCCATCTTGTTCACAAGGTTATCATGAGATATCTGAAAAATACTTGTTAAATTCTAATTACATAATGTCTATAACCTTTCCTTGAAGCATAGCACAAACAAAAGAGCACAGATTATGAATTAAGAAATCTGTACTTTAGATCCAGCTTTCTCTAACTCTCTGCCTGACAATGACAATGAACTACCTGGTACGGAAGGTTTCTCTTCATCTAGAAGTCCATCAAAATAGAGGCAAGGCCAGCATGAGAGGAGTTAAACTACACTACTTTTATATTTAAATAGAGCTCATTTAGCACACTCAGGTGGAATCATATTATCTCCATATTTTTCCCACTTCGAGATGCTCATTCTAAATTTTGTTGAATACAAATCTCCACAAATAGAAACATAGACACCACAAAGCATTTGTTCATGTCAAACATCAAACTTACTACATGTTCTTTCTTATAAAACAGTCAGTGGAATCCAGCCTGGGACCTAGAGAGGGTCAATTAATCCTTACACAACATATGGCTAATCCAGCAGCTCTCAAGACAATTTGACATTTGCTATATTCTTTTCTGTAATTGCATTATATATTGTTTTGGTTTTCTTTCATTTTCTGACACTGTTCTTGTTGGCATTGAAATACTACCATAGCAAATATAGTTCTTTTTAGGTAGTGGAAACTATAACGTTGAAGGAATTATAACTTGATAGAACAATGTAAGATAAGAGAAAATTAACCAGAGAATTTGTAGGACTAAGGAAAGAGTATAAGTAAAAACCAACAGAAAGTCAACAAGTGGGTTACAGTGTCTAATACGACAAGCAGGTTGAGTAAGAGTGTGAGGAGGAAGCACTGACAGGTTTATGGAGAAAATTTAAATTAACAGTAAAAAGACTCAAACAATCTGGGCTTTCTTTTGTTTCTTTATGCCTCAATAACATTGTTTCTGCAAGAGAGGATGGACATAGAGAAACTGTAGAAGCCAAACACAGACACAGGGAGATTAATACAATACAAATTAAACTCTGTGGGGTTGTACTGTCCATAATGTAAAGAAGTTCATAGAATCCCAGAGTTTGCAAGAGAAGTAATAACAAAGAAAACACATGGGACTGGTGCATGAGGAAGGGGAGGCAGCATTCCAACCAGGATGAAATAACACGCTCTCTGGCTCCTTGTCTTGTTGGGGAGATTAAGAAGATTCCGGATGAGTATCTCTATCCTACACAAGTTCAAACAAAATAGAAAAACTAATTTTATGAAATGTATGTTAAATATTTGGCTTTCTAAAAAATTACAAAATCAATAACTTCATATTCTAAAGTTAAAAAAAAATAAACTAGAAAAAACCTCAAACAATTGCTTATTGTTTTCCCAGCACCATTCATGTTAACAGCATATTTTTTTCTTTAAAAGAAGATAGTTTTCCACAAAAAATAAAAGACCTTTGGAGCTTTGCCTCAAAATTAGCCACAATGCCCCAGATTGTAATTGGGATTTTAAAGTTTTGAATTCTGCATTAACTATTTTTGTAGCTGAATTTATTCTTCAATCATTTTAGATCTTTGTTCTTTGGAATTAGTACTAAATTCATCTAATCTATCTTGCGGCCTGAACTGTCACTTCCTTTCTATGAAAAGCTTTGAAATATGATCAGGAGATTTTTATCTCATAAAGGATTTGTACTGTTTAGCAAATGTGATACTGTCAGAATACAACAAAGCAATTGCAATATTAAACTGTTTATCAATTTTAGCCCCACTTGTCATTCTGATCATGTTATGAATTCCTCCTAGCAAATAGCTGCCTTAACTCTGGCCTGATTACAGAATGCTGCTTCATGACCTTGACTTTCTTTAGTCTTTATCCTTAATTACCCCACAGTGCTTTAAGAAAATGCTTGTCCACTGAATCAGGCTGTGACATTTGAAATGTCTGTAAAGTAAATAATTTGGTTTCAGCTACATGTTTAGTTTAGGTGGTTATTTTTTTACATACCCTAATCTGGGATCATTTGCCTGCACAAGGCCTGCTTAGGACATTTTATTCAAAATGTACATCAACGATGAATTATACATATAATTAAGGCTAGGCTGCAGCAGCACAGAACAATGTCCCATTGCTATTGCATTGGCTAGCAGTTTATAATTCTACAGTCCTTTACAACTGTTTTATCAGTTATTGAACACAATTGTTGAATGACTTAGGTCATTTTTAATTTGAAGGGGATAGTGAGAGTCTCAAATTGGGAATAATTACATAATTCATCTCGTCTCCTTTAGGTCTTTAATTCAAATTCAGTGAGGTCTTTTCTGCTGCCCCATATGTTGTGAACCCTCTCTTCCAACATTCTCTATCCTCTTTCTCATTTTTATTTTTCTTCATAGTACTTCTGACTTCACCCCCCAACCCCTCATTAGATTATAAACTCCATGCAGACAGAAATTTCCTGAGGGCTTCAATCCTTTCTGTGTTCCTAGAACCTGGAAGAGTGTTTGGCACATGGCAGACACTCAATATATAAGTGAAGAATTAATAAATAACAAGGCGCTATGATCGAGTTTCTTATGAGCTATAATAGATATAAGAACAACTATCTTTTTATATATTTCAAGTGTAATTCTCAAGGAAGTATTAGAGAAGCCACATTTGTTATGCTTACAGGAGGAGAAAACTTATCACCTAACTAGTTTGCTTCTCTTATCTGTTATCCAGGTGGGAAGAAGTGGTCCATTGTTGGAGGCCCTAACAATTTCCCATGCGCTTATGTACATTTCAACTACTGGGAAAGGCTCTGTGGACCATATCTTGCCCACATCTAAGTTATCTACAGGGGATTTCCAATAGCAGTTTCCTCTTGCCCCATCTCATCTCTAACATGCAGATTGGGCAAATGGCCAGAATGTCATTGTATCTCTGTTGGAAATCATTGTTGTTTCATAAAAATATTTTAACAAAGAACAATTGGAGAGCTGAAATTATCATTCTGAGTTCTTTTGGAGGACAGACTAAAACAAAAGCAAGTTGTATACAAACTAGAGCATTCCTAAAGCAGTGGATCTCAAAGTGGAGGATGGGGAGGAAAGGAGCATAGCCCTTTTATAAGGAATATCAGAATCCCTAGAGCTCACATTTGTTTTTCCTTCTTTCAAACTGTCCAGTCTATAACCTGAAATTCTGATAAGACACCTCATGAGGGATGCTTTATCTTCTCTCTCTCTAACTCCCACCCCACTCCCTTATCTTTGAGAATCATTGTGTATGGTGGGAAGCGTTGATGACAGTAATGTTAACCATGAAAACTGCATGCAGGATGAAAAAATGCTGACAGCCTCTCTGGCTCTGCTTTGAAGTCATTTCTTAGTAAATATGTGGAGTGGTTGGTATATGAGTTTTAATTTTGTTTTAAAAGTAATATGAGAAGCTATAGCTTCAAAAGACACAGAAGTTATGGGAAACTAATGTATGGGGAAAAAACTGTCATGAAATGATGCAATCGCTCTTTTCTGGTCACAATTCTTATAGGAAACTCAGATGATCAGTCTGTAAAGCCAGACCAGATGCCACTATTCTGAAAGTAACTTCTGTGGACCAAACATATTCAGTTCAACAGCAAATCAAATGATGATGATGATGATGATGGTGATGATAAAGCATATATTCACTCAGACATTCCATCAATCATGAAGATTTATTCAAAGACCATTCTTTGGCAGGCTTTGAGCCACATTACATGAACCACTAGTATTTACCTTAATTTGGATAGCATTGTGTAGCATATTTGCAAAGGATTAAACCAGGAAATGCACTGATATCGTAGAGGTAGCAAGTTCTTTGCTGGGGTATCAAAGAGGACAATCAGTCTAGCACAAGTTACAGAGAGCTTCTCTGAAGATATGGGAGGCTGGGGGAGCATGACTTCAGGTGAATTTTCAATGTTCCCTTCAAGTTCTAAGGTCATATAGTTGTGAGGGTTTTTTTTTTTTTTTTGGTACGCACTGCTGTTTAAAGACTAAGGAAAAGCTCACATCAGAAAAAGCTTCAAGACTATTAGCATCATTCAATGCCTTGAGAAGACATCCAAAAAAGAAGAGTAATGATTTGTCAGAGCTGTTTTCTAGAGAGTATGTAGTCCTACCGATCGTTTTCGTAAAATAGAAACTCCTAAAAAGAAAATAATATATTTGTTCACTTAATTTTTCCAGAAATAATACTTTCACTAATTTTTCTAAAAGAAATATAATGTTTTCCCAGAAGATGTTATTCACTCTTCCCTCTATTAACAAGAGCTTTCCTGAATCCCTCAAGTCTTAGTGAAAGCACATAAACAGATGTAAACTATATTTAATTAAATTGCATTTGCTAGAAATAAAACAGCACTAACTTTGGTTTGTCTTCCTTTCACTACTTTTATCAAGTTTTTCAACTATTTTCTAAAAAGGAATATGGTACTCCTGTTGTTATTTAGTCTAAATATTTTTGACAACGTAAGCTACACTTACGTACTTGGGAAGATTAGAAAACATGGCACAGATGTGGGAAAAATTTCATGTACTTTCATCAAAACCTTGCTTAAATAAATAATAAGGCTTCGAATTTTAAAGGTCCTGTAAGGCCACTAAAAACCCATTAAGAGATCATTTTAGTCTTCTGGCTTGAAAGAAACCCATCTTGACCAGGATACTACTATCTACAAATAGTCATCCGTTCCGTTTATGTGAGCCAATCATGGTGTGGTGACCATAGGAACATAGGCAGGACACTCTGAAGCACACGTTCAAAGTAAACAGCAGAAAGAAGAAAAGGAAGAAAAAAGACACAACTATAGTTTCAGGGAAGAACAGAAGTCAGGTTCATAATGTATGCCCATGATGGCAACTTAGAAAATGGAGAAGACTACATCTAACTCATGTTGTCACTCCTTTTATCTTTGCTTTCTTAGAAAACTATGCAAACTTCAATAGCAAATTTTGTGCCTTTCTAAATTTAGCTAACAGAAGTGGACATTTCTCATACTATTGAGTCCCTTTAACATGTGTCAGAGTAAACAAGAATCTTAAGGGTACATTTTTGTGAATATCATGATTTTACAAACGCATGAAACTTCCATCCAAGACATGAATTGAAATACGAATTTAAACTTCTTGCCATAAACACTAATCAGTATCCTCTTTTTCTTCAACTGGCAAATGCATCAAATTCATTTGTAGTCCCAGATTGTAGCAAAAGATGATGTTTACTTTAAGCATCACACATTTTAATCTAAAAAATTAATTCGTATATTACATTCTCTTGATTGCACCTGATATATATTATTGTGGCTGAGAAATCTATAGTTATTATGTAAAAAAGGAAGATGGAAATGCCACATCTCCCTCACTCCTATCAATTACCTGTTATTCAGACTGTTTTCTAATCAATATTCTATTCATCACTATCAATAAAGAGCAGTGGTATGCATTATCTTGAACTGAAAATTATATCGCAGCGTATTAAAAATAGATGTATGTATACAGCAATGAGACATAATAGCAATCTTATTACTCACAGTTCAAAGATGTCAGTGTTGCTGTTGCACATATTTAGGAGATTACAAATTGCTGTAAAAGTTTCCCACAGATTTAAAGTTTTGATATATAGCTATTTTGAAATTCTTCACATTTATCTCTAGTTTCAAGGGAGCTTTCAGCCTCCTAAGGGTCTGGTTATATTCATTTATGTGTGACTGTCTGGGTCCCTGAGAGCCCTTGATAATATGGTATGTGTCTTTTTTGGCATAGCGAGATGATAAACTCTTCTAAATCCAAATGCAGTGTTGGGAGCTGAGAATGCCAAGAGCTCTGCACTCTCTTTTCCATTTAAATCCATTTCAGCATGCAGACTTTTCCCTTTTAATATCCATTTCAAGGTGACGTTGGAGTTGCAGAGAAGGTACAGGCTGTCATCTCTCCAGGCAAAAGAGAAAAGACCCTGGGGCATGCCATTTAACTTCTGGTAAAAGATTACTTACTTTTCAGAATTAGTTAGCCAATGAGTAGATGTAAACGCCCAGCACAGACATGGATCAGGTCGACCAGTCAAGCAGTACAGAATTTGTACCACACAACACCAGCCATTCATATGGGCTGTAATATAAGGGTAAACCCTAGAATGTGCTAGAGCAGCCCCAGGAACAGTAGTGACTATTACTTTATTTTCAAAAACTGAACAAGCATGCAACTTGAAAGGAGAAGGACAAAGTAGAAATGCGTCTAGTGTTTCAGGTGAATCTATTTCATGGTCAAGGCAGCAAAAGTTGATCAAAATAGATGGCTGTCCTTCCCTCATCATTCTTTGTGCACACTTGCCCCTCTACCTCACATGAGTCTTTGGAGTCTGGGGTGCAGAAACCATGTTAGCATGGAATACTTCAGTATTTTTCCTTGAATTATTATTATTATCAACCTCTTACATTTTACTCTGCAGTAGAAAATATACAATAGCAATTACTTTTATTAAAGCACCAATCATTATTACCCATGAGATTTGTTGCTAAAAAGAAAATATACATGCACATCTGGACAAAACATGCCAACAGGAATAGATTATATATGAATCTTAAATTTTAGGATAAGATTTAAGGTCTATCCATTAAATATATTAGAGGAAATCTAGTTTGAACTTTGGGCTAATGTAATTTAGTGCTGTATTTATTTATTATCTGCTGTAATCTCAGGAAGATTTCAAACAGCTTATAACCTATTATCAGCCATTAATAATTATCAATTTCCATGGTTTCTTGTTACAAGTTTTTGTTGTTTTGTTTTTTTTCAGGGCAAAATAAGAACAGGAAACACTTGTAATTATGGTAATCAGGCAATTGGTTACTTTTAAAAATGTTAAGTATACTAGAACTCATTTTAATGTGCCTGCTTTTAGATATATTCATTGGCTTGTTATTTTTAGGTTTACCATATCACCATGTATAATTTGTTGATTTTTAAATAGATTTGGCCTATCTTTGAAATTATTCAAGTAAGTTATTAAGAATATACAAACTGGGGACATGAACAGACATTTCTCCAAAGAAGATACATGGATGGCCAATAGACACATGAAAAGATGCTCATCATCACTAATCATCAGGGAAACGCAAATCAAAACTACACTAAGATATCACCTTACACCTGCTAGAATGGCAAAACTATCCAAAACCAAGAGTGACAAATGTTGGAGAGGCTGTGGAGACAAAGGAATCCTCGTACACTATTGGTGGGAATGCAAACTGGTACAGCCACTATGGAAAACAGTATGGAGATTTCTCAAAAAGTTAAAGATAGAAATACCTTATGACCCAGCCATCCCACTACTGGGTATCTATCCTAAGAACCTGAAATCAGCAATTCCAAAAATCCCATGCACCCCTGTGTTCATCGCAGCATTATTCACAATAGCCAAGACGTGGAACCAACCTAAGTGCCTATCAACTGATGATTGGATAAAGAAGATATGTTATATATATATATATACACACACACACAATGGAATACTACTCAGTCATAAAAAGGACAAAATCGTCCCATTCACAACAACATGGATGGACCTTGAGAGTTTCATGTTAAGTGAAATAAGACAGACAGAGAAAGACGAACTCTGTATGACTCCACTCATAGGTGGAAGCTAACATATAGACAAAGAGAACTGATCAGTGGTTACCAGGGGAAGGGGGGGTGGGGGGAGGCACAAAGGGTGAAGTGGTGCACCTACAGCATGACTAACAATAATGTACAACTGAGATATCACAAGGTTGTTAACTATCATAATCTTAATAAAAAGAATATATAAACTGGGACTGGGGCAGCAGTTAAGTTCACACTTTCCACTTCTCAGTGGCCTGGGGTTCCCCGGTTCGGTTCTTTGCTCAGCGAAAAGAGGAGGATTGGCAGGAGTTAGCTCAGGGCTAATCTTCCTCCAAAAACAAAAAATATATAAACCTAAATTCTGCTTTGATAAAAAAGCAATGAAAATTTTACCCCCAAATGAAATGCTTCTGAACTTCAAGTGCCCCACTGAAGCAGCAGGGAACAGAATTTTAATCCCTTAAAAGTATGGAAAAATGCTCTTCACTCATATAAATGGAAGGACAAATCCATCCATCACTCACAGTACTCAGATTCTACCATGCGTGCTGCTGGCGCAGTTTTTGTTGAAAAGATTTGCTAACTTCATTGTGAAACAATAACTCTATAATTGGTCCCACTTGTGAGATCCTGTGGACATGTTTTAATTATCAACAAAAGTAGTGCAAATTCAAAGGGATTTTAATGAGTTCAAATTTGAGTTTTGAAGAGCTCTTTATGGTTCATTCATGTTTAATACAGTCTGTGGCTTATTTGTGGGATTCCAAGCCTTCAGGACACTTTCGTTTTCTACCAAAACAATCATATTCCAACTTGTCTTTTCTTGAGGCCTAAAACTGCAGAATTCTTTCTTTTTTTTTTGCTAAAGATTGGCACCTGAGCTAACATCTGTTGCCAATCTTTGTTTCTTTTTCTCCCCGAAGCTGCCCAGTACATACTTGTATATTCTAGTTGTAGGTCCTTCTGGCTCTGCTATGTGGGATGCCGCCTCAGCATGGCCTGATGAGCAGTGCTAGGTCTGCTCCCAGGAACCAAACCAATGAAACCCTGGGTCACTGAAGTGGAGTGCAAATTTAACCACTTGGCCACGGGGCCAGTCCCTAAAATTTCAGAATTCCAATCCTCCGTTTCTGTAGAAGCCAAGGTACAAGAGTTATGAATTGAACAACAAATATTTAAGCAGGCTAAATTTTAATGTTAGCTAGGGGCCATTAAACTATGTGGGTGTTGATGTCTTAATACTGCAGACATGAATGAAGGGATTTTGATTAACTGTCAAAATCAACTAAGAAGGAGAGCCAAAAAAAATCCCTCATCAGGTTGCCAGTTCCCATGGATAACGCACATGTCTCTTCCTCAACTGTTCCCTTTTCTCCATGTCGCTTATCGTCAACGTCATGTAAGAGATTTGCTACTTCAGCCCATCATCATGTGCTGCTGTCATCTTTCCTCTTTGTTCTCTTGTGTTGTCAGCAGAAATACTCCTCATTAGTGGAATCACTGAATTTAACGGTACTATAAAATGGCCTCCCAGTCTCTCCACTGTTTCAAACGAACTCTTCAAGCACAACTAAGACACTTTCTCTCTCAGAAGTTTCTCCTATATAAATTCCACGCGCAAAAGGGCATAATACCAAATTCCTTCAACGTTTTATGCCCAAATGCACTGTATGGACTACATTAGTTTACACTTGGCTTAAGCATCTATTGTCCTACAGCTGGTGCTTCATGTCTATAGGTTCTGGTTACAAGTGGAGAAAAGCAAAGGGAGAGTGGAAGCGGTAGAGCGAAGAGAAACAAAGAGAAGAACTAGGAAGACAGGCTAAGCAAGCTCTTTCCTGTTTAGCTGATATTTTTGTACTTCACAGTTCTTTAATGCTCTAGTGGTTCTAGACACAAGTGACAAGTAGAATGGCCCTTACCTTCAGACTCCCCAACTATTCTCCTCTTTCCAATCTGATTTCTTGATTGCTATACATAGCTCCAGGCCTTTTGACTATATCATGAAAACAGTTATATAGAAGTAGGAGGTAAGAAATTAAAAAACCTTCTACCCTCAAGTAAGTTTGATAACCTACTTCAGAATGGATTTCTGTTTTTACCCACATGTTGAATCCCTTACGGTGGAAATTAATGATACTATTTAGAAAAATGACGTGTAGCATACTGATAAATGATGAAAAATGTTATAAATGGGAAAATACTAATGGACAGCGGTTTCACATGTCCAGTGGTATCAATACGAAAGAGGCTTTCCTAGTGCACAGTAACATTCTTCTCAAGACGATCTTGTGAACGGTAGTTCTGTTTTACTTCAGTGGGGATTTTTTAGTCCATAACACCTTGCCAGGAACCATATGTAAAAGCTGGATAAATTGTACCCTGAAATTTAGCCTTGAATAATAATTTTGGGCATGCTCAAAACACAGATAAATAAATAATGTTCCTTATTAGTCATTTCCTGGAAAACCATGATGTGTTCTTTGTGATCACACCATTCTTTCATTATTAGAAGTTTGGATTCAAGAAAGATTAGTGCAGAGGGCAAAGATAATATCACTAAAAAGGTGCAGACTTGAAATTTTCAAGGGGCATAGCTGAAGAGATGGATGTAACGCATCTACTCTACCTCTTACAAGAGCTACGCAGAAGAAAAGCTGGAGTCTGCCCCATGCAATATGGTAACCACTAGCCATTAAACATGATATGACTATATCTTCCATTATTATAAAATTTACACTGGATTTCAAAGACTTAACAGAGAAAAAAGAATGCGAAAGATCTCACTAATACTTTTTACATTGAGTACATAATGAAATGATACTATTTTAGACATATTGAGTTAAATGAAAATATTACTAAACATATTCCTTTTTTTTTACTCTTTATAATGTTGCTACAAGAAAATTTAAAATTATACATTTGACTTGCATTGTATTTATATTGGATGGCACTGCTACAAAAAAAGGATTCAAGTCGTATGTCTGAGTCTATAATAAATGATACCAAAGAGAGCAATTTCTTAAAATATATTTATTGAATTTGTTTCAGAAACTCTATTTACACCCTTAATAAGTTATCGTTTTGCAGAAAATACATATACGAAAAGACACTCTACTGCTTGCTAAAGCTGTAATAACTGGTTTGATTGCTCCAGCACTGGCGAACCTAATGACAAAACTCAGTGACTGCTGGCAATAACACACAGCAATCTTTTTAATCATATCTCAATTAGCTTTAGAAGTTTCTCATTTAAGGGCTCCCAGGGGTCTCATTGCTTGTCTTTCTCACTTGAGATAAACAAAATCATCTGTCTTAGATTCATCTCCAATATTTGTTTCTCGTGGTGGTGGTGGTGGTCCTAATAAGCTGCAGTTGTTGATAGGGCTGTCAGCTGCAAACATCGCTGCTGGAAATGTCTTATCCTCCCAGAGCACATCTGAAATCACTCCTGCGCTGGGGACGTGAGCTAGCCTCCCACCTGGTGAAAACTTGTAGGGACACCTGGGTATTGCTTTGGGAAGTAACTATAGGATAAGGGAGATGCAATTTTCAGCTCTTTTCCTCTGTGTAGGAAGCTGGATAGGCAGCATCTGTCTATGGTGGGGAAACATTTAGAGACAGACTTTTTTTTTGGCTTTATTTAGAATGGATGAAAGTATAAGTCATTTATTCTTTTCTTCATTTATTCACTCATGAACCATTTATCATCTATTTTGTGAAAAGTGCTGGGGATACAGAGGTGAAGCATATGGTGTCTCTGCCTTCGAGGATCTCATACTCCGAGTCACTTTCATTATTACATATATACAGAGTCCATTTTTTCTCAAAATGGATTGATCTTCAAGATTGATAAGAGTCAGATCTCTTATAAAACATCAGAATGCCCTAATATGGCTCTTTCTTCACGTTATGTCTAGGCTTCCCTTATGTGACTGTCCCACATTCATATATAATCCATATCCATATCTATAATTCATATTCATACCCATATCTATATCTAAAGTTGGTACCCACATCTGTATCTACAGCTATGCTCCATACTTAAAACATACACCATATACTTATGACTGAAAAATGTAAAACTTCAATAATTGCTGTCCTTGGAATAGGCAATAAAGTTAATATAATTAATATCCTTAGAATGGATGCATAGCCTATAAAGTCTTGTACAAAGAAACCAAATACTATGGTGGGTTCATGAATGAGATGGGACCACTGAGTTAACTTCCAGCAGTAAAAGAATGCTCCATGACAACCAGCTTTACATGCAGAAACTAAGTACTCACTTCAGGACTAAGGATTCAGCAGGCTTCCTCCAGATTCTTCCCGTATACACCACTGCTGTGGTGAGCGGTAATCTAACAATACCTCAAACACTCTTAAGAGTTTCATGATGTAGTCCAGTTGCCACATTCCTGTTGGGCATAGAATTCGGATCCAGAAACAGTCATAAAAGCTAACTTACTCTTTCACTGGTCCTCGCACTGAAACTGATTACAGAGAAAATGGCCCTACTCCTTTTCTCCCCAGCAATGTCATGCAGAGAACGAACAGCACTACAGTCTTCAGCAAATCTCCTTCTTCATTGTATCCCATGCTCCCCCATGATACAGCTCAGTGACTGCAGAGTAAGAGCAGAATCTAAACTGGGTTTGCTTCCTTAGCTTTCATTTTTGTTCTGACCTTTCAAGAAGGAATGTTGTCAACAGATTGTAATGGGCCCCTGAAGTTTTACCACAAATTACACATTCCAGCAAGGGGTGAGGTCCTGTTTTATTTCTTGTAAGGGCCACCTGGATCTAGTCAGTCACTCCCAGGTCATCAACTTTTTTGCCTAGAGAAAGGCCGCAGTTAAAGACTTTCAAGTTCTGAGGGTAATGTTTGAAGGCTGCCAAAATAAGAAACAGTTTTACTCCCTTTCCTGCATCTCCATGTTTACTCCTTTCTCTCGTTGACTGTTCAACCTGAAAACCTACTGCACAATATAATTAACTCAGTGTGCTCTAAAAACTAATGAAAACCTTAGACACTTAGGGAGCTTTCCGAAGCACATATCAACCACAGGAGCCATCAGATGTTTTGTTAAATGGGATATCATGCAGTCTAGGCCAATTAGTTACAATAAATGGCAGAGAGCAGGGGAAAGGCTCTAGGTGACGACAGTGTCGTGTAACATCTCTACTGGGAAAGCACAAGGATTAGCATAAATCCATTCAGGATCAAATATGCAATGAAATGGCATCAAGGACATTTGTATAGCTTTGAAATCTTATGTTGAAAGTGGAAAAGCAAGTGAAAGTTTGAGTATGATTTATTAAGGTCAGATTGTTATTTTTCCATCCATGTCTAGATATAAGGCAGCTGGAATATTCCTTAATATATCCATGTGTTTTATTCATCCTGATAGTGCTATTACTTGCACCCATTGAGCACCTGGTACAGGGGTTTGGGGAGGGATACCAAAGACAAAAATGTGAGCTGTGTCTTTAAGTTGGTGAGGGAAACCATGAAGCAACTTATGGTTGTTTAAGCAAACATTTTATTAATCTATCTTATATACAGAAAAGATCACATCCACAAACAGGTGAGTGAACAGCATCCAGAGCAAGAAATAGAACATTACTGGTTCCACAAAAGCTCCCTTCCCAATCAAATTCCTGACTTAGAGATGAGTTTTTAACTTTACATAAATGAACTCATACAGAATGGGCTCTTCAGTTTGGTTTCTTGTGTTCACTATTGTGTTTATACATGTAGCAATTGTTTGTTCATACTCGTTGTAGAGTATCCATTGAATGAATGCAACACAGTTTACTTTGGGTTGTTCCAGTTCGGGCTATTTTGAATAATGTTACCATGAAATTTCATGTGTACATCATTTAGGATACATGTGTACACATTTCTGTTGGGTATATATCCAGAAATTAAATTTTTGAGTCATAAGATATGCCTATGTTCAGTTTTACGAAATACTGTCCAACAGTTTTTCAAAATGGTTGTACCAGGTTATTCTTCACTGTAAATTGAGAATTCCAGTTGCTTATCACTTTTGCCAACTCTTGGTATTATCTCGTTCTCATTTTAGTCATTCTAACAAACATAAAGTGGTAGATTCACTGTGGATTTCATTGACATTTCTCTGATGACTAACGAATTTGTGCACATTTTGATAAGTTTGTTGGTGTTTGAATATTTGAGCTCATGGTATTTTATAAAGCTATCTGTCATATAGAGTTCCCAGTAATATGAATCTTCCACTTTGGCTGCTCTGTGGCTGCTCTGTGAAGTATGGACCATAGGGATGGAGCAAGAGTGGAAGCTAGGAGACCATCCAAGCAAGAGATGATGAGGGTTACATTAGGGCAAATGGCGATAATAAATGTAGAGAGATTCTGGGAGGAGACTGTTATAAGACCCATGGAAGAAGAACTACACAGAGAGGAAAAAGCAATATTCTGAACAAACATAGATGTGTCAACTGCTCCTCTGAGAATGTGCTCTGATGGTTCTGTCCTGGACTGGTCCAGAGCCTCAATGCCTTTGTAGAGCATAGCCCATAATTTTCCTCTGGGTGTATGTTAAGCAGCACAGAGTAGAAAGAGGCAGAAAGCTCTAAGACAATTAAACCTTCTACTTCTACAAACGTTTAATACAGCAAGTAAGATGTAAGCAATTCCATATCATTTCCCTACTTTGGCTCAATGACGCCTCTAGGGGATTATTCATTTTTCTCCATTAATACTTAATACTTAGACTCTGTACTCATACTCAACAAACTATTCTCATTCATTCATTTAGCAAACATTAATTGTGCACTAATTACTGTTCAAGGACGTCTCTGGATATCGGGGATGCAGAAAAGCAAAGTCCTTGCCTTCCTGGAGCTTATGTTCCTGTGGTATAACAGACAAGAAACAAATACGTAAAATAAGATGATTTGAAATAATGACTCTCAGGCAAGGAAATTTGTAAAAGGGATAAAGAATGATTAGTACAAGGAGAGGGAGAGCAATATTTTTCACTGGATGGTCAAGAAAGCCTCTCTGCAGAAATGAACTAAAACCCAATGGACTAAAAATGAAACAAACCAAAAACACACCAGCCAAGTGCTGATGGGAGTGAAGAGGGTTTCAGGAGGAGGAACATAGCCCAGTGTGTGTGAGTTACTGTAAGACAGTGAGAGTGGTCAGAGCATAACTGTTGGGGATGCAAGGAGGAGGGTGCCTGGTTGGGGATACTAAGAAGAAAGTCCAGTGAGGCAAGGCTTTGTAAGCCAGAGAGAGGAGCTAAGATTTTATCCTACCTATAATAGGAGGACAAAGAATCAGGCAGGAGAGTGACATACTTAGTTATAAAACAGGAGTTGGCAAACTGAGGCAGATGGGCCGCCTTCATTTTGTGTAAATAAAATTTACTGGAACGCAGTCACGCACATTCCTTCAACTGTTGTCTAAGGCTGGTTTCATGGCTTCATGCTACAACACCAGGGTTGAGCAGTTGTGGCAGAGACAATATGGCCCAAAAGCCTGAAGTATTTTTTATCTGATTTTTGAAGAAAATGTTGGCTGATCCCTGCCAACTTCTTTAGAAGACCACTTTGGCTGTTCTCCGAAGTATGGACCATAGGGAAGAGGCAAGAGTGGAAGCTGGGAGACCATCAAGGCAAGAGCTGATGAGGATGACATTAAGGCAAATGGGGGTAATGAAATGGGGAGAGATTCTGGGAGAAGAGTGTTATAAGACCCACGGAAGAAGAATTACAGAGAAAGGAAAGAGCCGTGTATTCTGCAGTCAGCGGTTAGTTGACGTTCTTTTACAATTCTCGGAGTCCATATTTGAAAGGCTTTATCTTTATATAGTAAAAGCCAGTATAATTTAGTGGACAATATTATTACTATTATTTTCAAAGCCACATTTCCCTGATTATAGTAATTGACTCAGGCACTCTACAAAATGAAACAACGCGCCAGTCAGTAAAATGCCTGCTTTTCCTTTTTAGTGTTACTGTGTCAGTAAATACTTGTTCTCTAGAACCTTTTCCCCAGACTGTCCCCAATATTCAATTAAGTATAAAGCAATGGATAAAAGAAGTATTATCTAAATAAAAATATCACCTATATGCTCCAATTTCTTTTTGCAAACAAGACTTTTCTCTCATCAACGTTAGTCAGAAAGAAAAGATAATTCCCGGACGGAGTCCATCTGGGGATCCCTTACAGTGAGCAGGCTATTTAGGAAGCATCAGACCAAAGCCTCCTCAGGTGGAAGAGATTGAATTCTGGTCCTAGGGGGGCAGTTGTCCTCCTACTGTAAGAGTGTGACTCCTGATGAATGGAAAGATGGAGGCCATCGTGTGGGGATAACTACAGGAAAGAAATGACTTTGCTAAAACGCAGAAAGAATGCAGGCAGGGGGCAGGCATTCCAATTGGCCATCCTCAGAAAGTTGGGAGAAGGGAGGCCACTGCATGGCTCCCAAGGAACTAAGGCAGGTTCAGAAAAACAAGAGGGAAGAGGAGATGTTACAGATTTGCAGATCTCCATGTATGTGACCTTAGAATGGCTAAGGAATTTTTCTTTGACGTACCCTGAAGAAAGGAAAATAGAACTTTAGATTAGATTTGATAAACCTCTACTCTGCAATATGTGGACGCGGTCAACACGTTTCAAATTGTTTGGGTGAACTTTTCCCCATCTGGTTTGGGTTAGGGAGGTTATTGGCCAGGGAGTTTCAAACAAGGTGGAAACTCGAAGCCAATTTTATGGGTGTGAACTGAAACTGACAAAGAGCTATTTCAAACAGTTTGGTAGGAATGGGCGAGTACCTCCTAAAGGTCTGACACAAATGAACAGACATAAATATGTCACCGTATTCCCCACAGGAACCAGAGGGCTCAAACAGAGTCACCAAGAAGAAAAATAAATAACCTCCATAAAGGGGCATTTGTTTGTTAGGACACACACATATACACACACCTACACACATATAAAAGGAAAAGGTCTTGATTTTGCTTCTGAGTGCATCTACTATCCTTCATGAAGTGAAGGGTAGCCTGGAATATCTAAATATAAACAGGGCAGACTTTAGTCGATTAAATTTTCACTGGGACAAAATGAGAGCACTCTAATTAATGCAAGCTGATTTTTAAATTCTGCTATGTTTTCTATTAGCCAAAACCTTGCTGATTTGCTTGATTATCTAAACAGATGAAATGGAGTGCTGTTTTGTTTTTGAAAGTAATTATTTCATTACTAATCAAGTTATTAAATAATCCATTTGTGGAAAACACTGATTTTTAAATTTTTTTCATATTTTACTAATGCCTGATTTTAAAAAGAAAGAACTGACTAGACACATCATAGTTGCTTTGTTAACAAATTAATAAGGACAAAGAAGAAACATAAAGTGCCATGGCTTGATGACTCTAAGCATAATCATGGGTAATACACAAGCACAGAGTTGTGGTGCACAGTAAGCCACATCAAGATGAAATGACCAAATCCCCACCAGGCAGAGAGGCTCTTTAAGGAATCTGCTCTATGTATTTTCATTTCTCTAGAGAGAAGTTTTTTCATTCCCTTTCATTTCAAACTCTATAACCAGACATAGCAGGTTAGAAAGAGTCTGAGCAGCATTCCTGCGTTTCTTCGATGATCTTTTCCTCGACAGTTCTGCTTTTAGGAGCAAGCAGTCTGCAAGCAAAGGGAGATTTATAATAAGAGGCTGGCTTACCATCTTGGCCTTTGATAAGTCTGTTTAAGGCCTCACAACAGTCAGCTCAAAACTCGCTGAGAGCATCAGACCACAGATTACTCAATGTCTTCTTGACACTTAAAGAAAAGTCTACAGCTTTCCACCCAAGAATGTTAGTTGCACTTGAACTTACTGAATACTATTTGACGGTTTCTCAAAAGTTTATTGAAATTTCAAATTCTAATTCTAGTCTTCAAGGTAATTTCATATTTTAGAGTCAATTAAAAATGACTAAATCAGGTTTTTTCAGGAAAAATACTAAACAACACAGGATTAGGACACAGCATCGAACACTATAGGTTATAACATTACTGAACAAATCTTGCCTTTGAGTGTGCAAAAGTCATTTTCTTTTTTTAATATTAGGTTTCACGGAGACAAAATTAGTCTTATTCTCTATGGTACCTTAAATCTATGAGCAGTACAAGAGTAAACTTTTTGGAGAGGGAGATAAAATTGTTCTCATTTATATGGATGTAACATCTCTAAGGGATGGATTTTCATCATACTGCTATGAAATCAAGATGAATTGCACATCAATGAATGATTGCACTTTTAAAGTGATACACCAAGGACACACAATTTCGTGTAAATAAATCCTAGTAAATGATTCAAAAGTATAACAGAACATACCAGGGAAAAGAGATATAGCAGAGTATTAGAAAACAGACGTGTTCAATCTTTATTTCCAAGATTATCTTTCAATCTGGTCATTAATCACTGGAAAACTATATACTAGATTAAAGTCAGGTGATAATAGAAATTGATGTCTTTGAGATCATGGCAGAAATATAATTTCTTCCCTATTGCCTTGGGAATTTTACCTAGAAACTCTTCTTAAAAACAAAACTACAAGATGAAGAATTCATTGTTTTTCTTCCTGAGATAGTATATCACTAGAAAGTAAAAGATTAAGTGACTGAAAAGCTTAGCCACATGATTTGACTGCAACCCTTATCAAGAGAAATGATCAACAAATAGTTGTTTCTAAAAGTGACAGTAAATCCAGAGGGACAAAATGAGATACTTTAATTTTGTTTAAATGATGAATCAGAGGATATTACTAATACCTTTCCCATCCAAGCTATATATCTTCCAACTGAAAGTGTATAACTGGGTCACAAATTAGAATCTACTATAAGCAACTGCTGTTCCAACTTAGAAGAATTCAGTTGGAGAATATGGCTACCACCATTTGTAAAAGCTTATTAAAATAAATTATTATTTATTTCTAGTGGGAAGCATTCAATAAACAAGTCAAGCATCTCCAAATACCATGAAAAATCTTTTAATTTTTCATAATGATATCTTGTCCCCCCAAATTACATGGTTTCAACCATAGGCTTTAAACACGAACATGCACCATTTAAATACATCAGCGTATCTCTTTTTTAACTTAGAAAGGGTGATCTGAGTTGCCAGGCAAGAGGGATAGATCATTATTATCAACATCTAAAACTGCATTTCCCGGATTTTTATAGTTGAATACAAACTTTCCTTGATAATTCTGTCTTTCACATTCTCTCATCTTCTATTCCATGGATATACTACCATCCTCTCCATGAACAGTAAAAAAAAGGTGGGATCTGCTTAGAAAAAAAAGCTGGAAAATAGCACTTTTATATAAAAAGCATGTGGTCAACTCCTGGAAGGAAATGGCTTGTAGAAGTGAATGAGGAATTGTATTAGTTACCTGTTGACGCATAACAAATGACACGAAAATGTAGATTCTGAGAACCACAACATTTACTACATCATCTTATCTGTACATCAGAAATCCCAGAGTGTCTTAGCTGAATGCTCTAGCTCTGGGTGTCTCAGAGGGTGCAGTCATCTGAAGGCTGAAATGGGAAGGATTTTCTTCCTAGCTCACTCAGGGTTGTTGGCAGGATTCAGCAACTTGCAGTTTGTGTGACTAATGACTCAGTTCCTTACAAGCTGTTGGCAGGAGGCCTTCCTCTGGTCCTTGTCATTGGTCCTCCACACAACATCTCAGAACATGGCAGCTGGCTTCTCGCCAAGGCAGTGAGAGGGCTTCAGAAGGCCAGCAAGCAACAGAGAATGCCAACAAGATGGAAGTTACAGGCTTTGTAACCTAATCAGAGATCAGTACCATTACTTTTGTTATATTATCTTCATTACAAGTCTGTTACCAGATGGGATCATACTTAAAGTGAAGAGATTACAAAAGGGGTGAACATCAGGTTATGGGAGTCATTGGGAGCCATGTTGGAAACTGCCTACTAAAGGAAGGATGACACCAAAATTCAAGGAAAGTGTTCTGAGAGCTCAGGGGAGAAGCTCAGCTTTTTGTAAATCATGTTATCATTTCTTCATCAGTAAAATGGTAGCAATATCAGCTCTATCTACCACAAAGAATTGTTAGGTAAAAGACGTAAGTGATTTTCAAAAGTAAAACACCCTTCTATTAACCACATAATTACCAATATTATTGCCATTGAGCTAAAACTTGTCAAATATAAATGTATGTTATAAGTTGAATTTTGTCCTCCAAAAAGATATGTTGAGGTCTTAACCATGAGTACCTGTGAATATGATTTTATTTTAAAAATAAGGTCTTTGCAGATATAATCAAGTTAAGATGAAGTCGGGGGCAACGGGTGGGTGGGGGGACACTAATCCAATATGACTAGTGTTCTTTTAAGAAGAAGACAAGATTCAGAGACACAGAGACACAACAGGAAGATGGCCACGTGATGACGGGTTGAAGTGATGCATCTATAAGCCAAGGAATTCCAAGGACTGCCGGCACCAAGAGAATTATGAGAAAACATGGTACAGATCCTTCCTGAGAGCCTTCAGAGGGAGCATGGCCCTGTCAGCACCTGATTTCAGAATTCTACCCTGCAGAGTTGTGCAAGAACACATTTCTGTTGTTTTTAAACATCCCGGTTTGTGGTACTTAGCTACGGCAGCCCTAGGAAATGAATACAATGTATATGTCAGAAAGCAAAAATGACGATTTCCCTGGTCCTTCTTTTGTATTTCCAATAAAAACCTTTGGACAAGCCTCAAGGTAAGTTTAAATGAAGCTAATTTAAAGACATTTGTCTGCTGTATATGTTACGAATTCCAAGACACTGAATAATGATTCAGACTTAGAGAGTGATCTTGAATATTAAAGAACTTAAAACTTTATTTAGAATTTATTAAAATGAATGCATACCCTTGTATTCATTATTTTTCTTTTTCATGCTTTCCATAGGTGTTTTTGACCATGTGGTCAAAAAGAATTTAAGTAGCAAATGATCACCGTGCCATTTGAATGTCATGGTTAAAACTATTTACCCAAGGAAACACACACTTATATGTATACTATTAAATTACTTAAAGCTGATTATCTCTGGATACAACAAGACTGGGAGAGTAAGGAATGATTTAACAGCCAAACTAGCAGTAAATAAAAATCACACTTAATAATATTTTTGCTCTTAGAAAAGTAAACAGGTGTGTTTTCTAGCAATAGAGCTGCCTCAGTAAACACATGGGCAGAATTTCATCGGAATACTTCCAGCTGTGTTAAGACCATCTGTTCATCCTTTTTAATTTTAATTAGTGCTAGAGACTTCTTTTATTTCATTAATCTCATCTGCAAATTCTTGTTTGCATTTTGACCCCTGATAAAAAAGAAGCAAGTCTGAACAAACTAGAAATTCTAACAATCTATTCCTTCCCCAGTTTTACTTTGATCAGCTATTCTAAAAGTAAAGTTATTGATTTTAATAATAATAGCAGTTTTCCATAAACTTCACTAAAGCAGCATAATGTTATAAAAGCAATTCCAGGAATTATTCAGCATATGTTTAACAGATGATGAGAATTTTAACCACAGATATTCATTCTACAATGACTTTCCCCCCACTTTTTTTTTTGACACAGATTAGCCCTGAACTAACACCTGCCACCAATCTTCCTCTTTTTGCTGAGGAAGAGTGGCCCTGAGCTAACATCCGTGCCCATCTTCCTCTACTTTATATGTGGGATGCCTGCCACAACATGGCTTGACAAGCGGTACTAGGTCCGGACCCAGGATCCGAACCAGCAAACCCCCAGCCGCTGAAGCAGAACATGCAAACTTAACCTCTGCGCCACCAGGCCAGCCCCTTTCCCCTTCTTTTTAAAAACTCAATGGTAGGGGTTTCCCTCCATGAAGTCATTTCCATAATATTGTAACTACATTCAAGGACTTCCAGACATACTTTATTTCCACACTTATATACTTATTTATTCTGCAACTTGTTTACACTCAAATCAGAAATAAAAATAAAACAAATAGAATCTGTTTTAATAAACCAAGTAAATATGCTTTCAGTGTAAAGGTAAACTTGACCTTTTATTTATAGGTCAACTGTGGTACTCAGATTCAACTGTCCACAACAGAAAAGAGTTGTTTTCCCTGGCCTTATACATTCTCCTTTTACCTAAACACATATTTATCTAGAGCAGTGCTTCTCAAACGTCAGTGTACATAGGATCACCCAGGAGTCTTACTGAATGCTGGTTCTGAATCAGTAGGACTGACCTGGGCTTAAACTTCTGCATTTCAAATCCACTAACAGGTGATGGTGATGCTGCTGGTCTGAGATGGAGCCCTGAGTAGTGACCTGGTAGAGTAAGTATTGCTGATACAAAAAAGTCATAAACACCTGTAGTTCCATGAAGTTTACATTAATTAGCATTAAATTAAGCAGTTCATTTTATCTAAAAATGGGCACTTAACATCACTAAACAGAAAACTGGCAGTTCTTCTTAAGTCAATTCCAGAAGGCCTCTCATTTCCAAGTAATCATATAAAATCATAAAATATACAGTGGATAGAAAAAAGTGTAAGAAATTTTCATGAAACACCTGTTACAAACTATTTTAACTCTCATACTAAAATCCTATATTAAAGAAAGGAACAAAGACACGTTGACAAAATTTTTCTGCCATTTAAATATATTAGTGCCTGTTAATCTCTCCTTTTTTTCTGGCTAAAATTGTTATTTATGGTTCCTGTCTTTATTCCTGATGAGTCCTGCCAGTAATTTGTCTATTTTATCGGCATTTTTAAAGAATGAGATCTTGCTTTATTACGAAGCCTACTTTTGCCGTTTTCTTTCATTTAGTTGTGCTTTTATCTTTATGTCTTTCCTTCTACCTTATGTTTATTTTGGGTTTTTGTCCTAGCTTCTAGAGCTGACTACTTAGCTCACTTACTTTTAGTCCTTAGTGTTTTCTACAAATTGCATTTATTGCTAAATTTTTTTATCTTAATATTGAATTCATATTTTGGATAAATAATATTCTTATAGTTCCATGTTTTAAGCAATACAATTTCTATTCTGAATCACTCTTTAATCAAAAAATCATCTAGATACATGTCTTAAATTGCTAAGAGGTTTGTTTTCGATACATACATACATACATACTTATTGGCCAGTCTTTTAAGAAAATATGCAGTTTTATTGCATTATGATCAAAGAATGCATTATGTATGTTTCTACTTTCAGGAAATTAAAAACAATTCTTTGTGGCTTAGTATATAAGCAATTTTTGTAAATGTCTTACCATTACCTGAAATACATATTATGGGCAGTATCGTGCTAATACTTTAGGAAGCTTAACTGGAATTTATACTTTTTTCTCAGTAATTATAAACTGAGAAAGAATAATTGGAATAGAAAGACCAATCAGGACACAATAATTAGAAACTGGACAAAAATCTACCCTCCAGGTAGGATCCCAAATAATTAATTCTTATAAGTGATTTTTTTCAACCCTTAAGGAGCACATTTTCCGATGTTACTCAAGGTGTTCATGTAAGAAAAGTTATGACAACCTGATGGGTAAAACCATGATTAGATCAAATTACTATCACTTAAGAAACTAGGTACCCAAAGCCAAAATAAAATACTGATACACAAAGTTATATTAAAGGAATAATATCTGTGATCATATGGACTTGCTACAGGTAACTCATTCAATTTTAATGCCATTCAATATTAATAACTTTAAAAATAAATTTCACATTTGCAGTTTTAAGTAGAAATGACATATGATCATCCCAATAGATTTGTAAAAAAGGCATTTGATAAAATCCAATAACTATTGACAGAAATGCTTATTAAGCTGGGAATGTCAAGAAATTTATTGAACAGGATAAAGAATAGCTATCAGAACACCAAAGAAATAATATAACAGTGATTAAAAAAAAAAAGGAAGCATTCCATTAACATCAGGAAAAAAACTCTATTACCAGTGTTATTCATCATTATTCTAGAGAGTTCCATAAATAAAATTAGAAAGGAATAACAAATAAGAGATTCAAATGTTAGAAAGCAAGATGTAATTCATCATTAACTGTAGATGACTCAATTGTCTTCCTCGAACATCCGAGAGAATAAACTAAAAGAATGTTAGAACTAAAACTCTTTCTCGAAGGTAGTTGGATGTATCATGACAGTATTTCAAATCAATAGCCTTCCAAATGTCAACACTAAACAATTATAAAATGCTTTAGTAAAGCATCTCAGAGAAGCACAAAAATGGAAAACATGCAGAAATAAAGTTAGCAACTAGTACAAAATCTCTATATGAATAAAATTAACTAGAGGTCATAAATAACAACATGAGAAATGCAAGATACATGCCATGTTCCTATTGAGAAAACACAAAATTATAAAATGCTGCTTTTCATATTAATCTATAAATTCATTGCAATCCTAACTGAATCTCTCAAGATTTCTCATCGTACCTGACAAGTTCACTCTAAAATATTATATGGGGAAATTTGCCAAAATAACAAGATAATTTTGACAAGGAATGAAGGAGGGGCATTTCTTTTCATTCATTTCATTCATTTCATATTACAACATGGCAATTAGATAGCATGTATAATAGGTGCCCAAATAGACATAGATTAATTATGAAGTTGGCAAACAAATAGAATAAATTATGGGAATCTATGTATGAGAAATTGCCGTTGTATGGCAGAGGTGAGCAAATGGACTATTCCATAAATAATGTGAGTCATGTCCTTTCCTGTGCCCATCTCTCTGGAAAGCAGAGCCTGGAACATGGACTGGCAAGCTGGGATTTTACTTGGGAAGTGATGCCAGGGAGCCTGAGCGAGGGAGGTAGCACGCATCAGTAGAGAGGGAAAACAGTATGAGGTGTGTTCTTCAGTTAATCAACACCATGGGCAACTCAGGCTCAATTACACGGTGACTCTCTGAGGAACTATGAATAATGTGCTTAAAAATCGTCTGATCGAGGGACAAAAGAGGTGGGTATTTTTTCACCAATTTTTCTAATAAGAGTTGCCCTTACTAAGGGATGTTAATTCCTTTACATTTCCAGGCTATTCATGGGTGAGTGCAGGAGAGATTTTCTGCCAGTGTCCCCTAGCGGTGCCACAGATGCCCTGGGGCAGAAAATTAGAGAAGAATAGTATGGCCAGGGAATGCTGTATCTCCGTCTGCTTTCATCTGCTTGCTGGAGTAAAAGGTGGGTTAGGAGGGGAGGAGGCTGAGCCCAAGAATCCCCAACACACGAAAACTGGAGATTCATAGATGGAAAAAAAAATTAGATGGGAAGACACATCTATGTTTGATTTCATCCCTATTGTACCATCATTCTAGATCTCTGCAAGCCCATTTAGGTAAACCAAGGTTTTAAATATTCCTGAAAAAGTCATGTAAAACACTCAAGGTCAGTTCTGTCCTATACAACACCTTGAACAGGTTTAGTTAGGGTTTTGGTGCCACTTTTCCCCCTAGATGTATCAATTTGTCACCTGCACTTCTAAGACTTTACTTCCTACCTCTAGCTTATTACTTATAATTTCTCAGCCATCTTGATGTAGCTATTTTCATATGTAATGGATTCAAGCACACTATTTCTTCAGGTAACTTCAATAATTTTAAGTAAAGACAAAAAGTAAAAAGATGAACAAATTATGAACAGAAATGTGTGAGGTTTCCTTTTAAGTAATTTATCTTTAATATCAAAGTGAATGTTTAGATTATCTTTTTTGTTTTTAAAGATTGGCACCTGAGCTAACAACTGTTGCCAATCTTCTCTTTTCTTTTTTTCCTGCTTTTTCTCCCCAAATCTCCCCAGTACATAGTTGCATATCTTAGTTGTGGAGCTTTCTAGTTGTGGTATGTGGGACGCCGCCTCAACATGGCCTAATGAGCAGTGCCATGTCCGTGCCCAGGATCTGAACCAGCGAAACCCTAGGCCACCAAAGTGGGGCATGCAAACTTAACCACTCGGCCATGGGGCCGGCCTCTAGATGGTTTATCTTTAAGTGTATTTAATTACAATTTAAAATTTGCTGACGTTCAAGAGAACTTGAGTTATCGACAATAAGCCTGTTTTTAGCATTTTAGACAAAAAGTTACTTTAGATTTCAAAGGTAGAGACTATTATTCAATAAAAATGTAGTGATTTAAGTACTCAGCCATAAAAGAAGACGAGATCATGCCATTTGTGACAACATGGAAGGACCTTGTGAGTATTATGCTAAGGGAAATAAGTCAGCAGAGACACAAATACTGTATGACTTCACTCATGTGGAAGACAAACAAACAAACAAACATGTAAATACAGAGAACACACTGGAGATTACCAGAGGAGAAGAGGGTGGGGGGAGGGCGAAAAGGGTAAAGGGGCACATATTTATGGTGACTGATGGAAACGAGACTTTTGATGAACATGATGCAGTCTACACGGAAGCGAAAATATAATGATATACATCTGAAATTTACATAGTGTTATAAACCAATGTGACCTAAACAAAACGAAAAATATATATATAGTGATTTAAACTCTTCAGAAAGTTTTACACTATAAGAAACTCAGTTTCCACTATAAGAAACTCAGTTTCCACATATTGATCATATATTTTCTTTGGAAAATTCTAAATATGGAATTAATTTACGCAAGGAAAAAAATTAAGGAATAATGAATATTTAAGAAAAATGATAAAATAATTTAGAATGCAAATTTATCAGAGCCAATTGACAGATAACAATTCCTAATAGATAAGGGAGCTCTCTCTCGTAACATCCATTCGTATTTTCCCCTTCTACACACAATGGTATTAGTTTCTGTATAAATCACAAAGGTCATATATGCTTAATTCACCAGAAAAAGATATGATATCTTTGAAAGCTTGATTACTTACATAAATGGCAGGATAAATTTTTATGAAGTATATGAACTAAATTTCCAGAGTCTGTGTTCTGTACCATGATACTGTTGCATTATTGAAAGTTCTCCGGAGATATCTTTTAAATTACAGATATATATAAAATCTTTAATTGTAACTTTCTGTTGATTTCACTAAAAACGTTAGAAATACATTTACTTTTGTTCAAGAGTATTAAAATAACTTTCTCCTTTAAACAGATCCATTTTTAGTTACTTCAAAAATGTTCATGTAATTCAAAATATGAAGTCAAGAAAAGAAGCCCCTTCACAAAAAACATCTCCCTTCTTTATTTTCCTAGGATATTCTGTCCTCGAGCGTAAGTCTTTCCACTCAAAAGAAATGGAAAACATTTATATCCAATGGTAAATTACAAGCAAGGGGAAGCGAGCTATGTAAACCCTGAGGAATTGATGAATCTTATTTATTTAGCCTTTCTGAGTGTGCTTTCAATTATGTTTGCTCATAGTCCTGAACGCTCATTTTTAATATCTACCATTAAGAATTTGAAAATATGCTAGCATTTCACGATGGGAATCTGGTTTTTAACCAGCCAGGTATAAATTATATCTCTTCTCTGTTAAATAAGTAAAATGACTCATCTCCAACGGAGGCCTGACATTGAAAGTTACTTCCGTGACCCTATTTACCTTTAACATTTCACTGGGGAATGAACCCAAAATCACACTTTGGAAATACACAGTGTACAAAACACCTAGGAACTGAAATTTGTTTCTGAATTTCCTGTTTTCGTTTTAGGACAAATTATGCTCAGCTGCACAAACAAAGTAATTGACAACAGAATTTCAGTAGAAAGAAGGAATGTTTTCAGAATTATGAAAACCTCTTGGGAGGGAAATGTCTGAGAGTCACAGAAGAAGTGTATATTCAACAGTCATGGAGCGAAAGGAACTTTAATATAAAAATGTCATTTTCCAAGAATAATGATGTCTAATTCTACTTTAAAATCAAGAAAATATGAAAGGTTATTACCAAGAGGGTGTTAACCAGATGTTCTCAATCTCTATACAGAAAGAATGTCTGTAAGTTAGATAGAAGGCAGAGCAGCCACACACAGAAAGTTGTTAAGTCTAGGAAAGGTTAAGAAGTGACAATGTGAACAGCATTTTCAAGATTAATTAAGTTTCATCTATCCAAGAAACTTTAGGTTGGAAGAATGGCAGGCTAGATTGATTACATATATCTACCTTATAGCCTTATTTCTTTCTTGTTTTATGGAGTGCTTACTTTAGTAGTATAGTTAATAAGCCAAAAATAGCAAAGGAAATGATTCTCCTAATTATAAAATAACTTTCCCACTCAATTTTTGTATATGACTTGAGTCTACTTTGTCAACTAATGGGCACAATATCCCTCAATACGTTGTATATAATGGCTTACTTTGGAGTCAGAAAATTATGAAATCACTCGCCCTTTCCCTTACATCTGTGTGGCTGGGGTAATTTACTTAACCCTGAAGATGTATTCTGAGGATTAGCAGCACAAATGCCAGCACCATGCCTGCAGGGAGAATTCCTACCACTGGTTAAGTTGGCTTCCCTAAATGGACTGGAATTCATGAGGGCAACATCTTCTACTGAAGTGTCAAACCTAGTGAACAAGCACACCATAAATACGTGTTAAACTCATGTCAAATATTTGGCATTGTTATAAAGACATTATAAAAACTGCATGCCATTGAATGTCTGCCAAAAATACTTATGACAAATGGATTTTGAGAAAAGAAATTCATATGCGTGCAGTGAATGGGGCACTCATAGAGAGGAATAATTTCACATCACTTAACGACAACAAAATCTTCCATAAGTGAATATCAGAGGATAGCAGCAAACCCCTCAAATGCTGATAAATAGTCCAAAGTCATTGCTCCTGGAATTCCCTAAAGGATAACATGAGAAAATTTAATAAACTGAGCACAATGTCATTGGAGACATTTGGAGTATTTGCTGTCTTTCCTGAGGGGCTGAAGCAAAGCAAATGTGATTCTCATCCAACGGATAATTGCCAGAAACAGGCTCTAAAGCAGCCCAGGGATGGAAAAAAAAGTTATGCTGGTATTCTGAAACTGTAGAAGAAAACTAAAACAAAACAAAAGAACGCAAAATATATGACATGCTTATGCCTCTGTAGTACTATGTGTTTAAAATAGGATATTTTATGTATACGCAGAGAAGTGCGGAGAAATATCTCATCTAATTAAGGGAAAACTTGTAAATAATTAAAGACTTGTTCATGAAATGAGCTTAGGGTAGTTTCACGTACACATTTAAAAAATTACAATGCTTTCTGCTAAATGAGTGATAAAAGTGTTGCTGGAAGTGTGTTCTTCAACACAATTTATTAGTAATATTTAAACACAGTGGCTAATGTCAAAATTAACAAGAACTGGACTTTAGCCATATCACATACTGCTTCCAAAAACCCCTGCTTCCTCTTTTGTATGGCATATATCATTTCCTTTTGATGCTTCAGTTACTGGCTACAGACCTCTAATTGACTTGTTAGAGTGAAGCCAAAGGCTGCACAAGTGAAGCTACCACAAAATGCACTGGAAGAACTGAACTAGCAGATTGTATAAAATAAAAACAATACTATTTACTAAAATATAATCCATAAAGGTGTTACTTTTATATATTAAAGAATGGCAGCAGAACAAGAAATAAAAGGAAGGCATGTACTGTAAGATACTAGATTTCCTTCCTTCATTAGGGTAGGTATTTCAATCTCAAGCAAACCCCTCTTCTGCACAGCCATCCTCTCCGGGCTTAGGAACAGCTGGACTTACAATCCAGAGATTGTCTTGGCAGCAAACAAGCTAGTCTACTTTGTTTCTCAGGAGGTAGAAGCATTGCTTTAGATTTGTCATCACCAGAGGTGTTCGTGCACCAGCGAGTCTTCTTGAAACACAATCCACACTAAATGGGATTGGGCTGCTAAATCCATAACACTCAACAATGTGTTTAAAAAGCAACATTATCAGCTAATTCTAACTATGGCAATAACATGTTTATTTTTAAAAGTTAAAAAATACAGGTAAGCATAAAGAAGAAAATTAAAATTATTTGTAAACCTATCTCACCAAGAGACTAATGTTGAGGAAAAAAAGAACACAAGTGAAGAAAAGTTTTTTCCCAGCTCCTGGCCGCATCTCCATTGCTCTTACACCTACTTTCCTGCTTCATTAGAGAAGGCAATAAACCACAGAGAATGAGGGCAACTCTGTCTCCCTTTGTGTACACTCAAGGAACATTATTTATATTGGATCCTGCCAAATTCTCTTCTAACTAGTCTGTTACCACATTTGTCTCTCCCACTAGACCGTAAGCTCCACAAGACAAAAAGCTGCAATTTTTTCCCTTAAATATAATGAAGCCTAATTATAGTGACTAGCAAATACTATGTTCTTGATTGTTTCACTGTTGAATGAATGAACAATTGAATGGGTACCATCTCCTAAATGTGCTAGTCAAGTCAAATTGTTTCTCCACGAGCCTATTTATTTCTACGTGATAATTCAGATGACTATAAAATTCCAAAAGTTTAATTAAAGCTATGGCCTTATCTGAACAAATTGGCTTTCCACAGCAGTGATTAACTGAACAAAGGGAGAATTCGTTGTTATTTCTACCTAATTCTATTTTGTAACAAATTCAAAGGTAAACATTTTGTTAGAGTCATTGGCAAATAATTATTAATCACTAATTATATTGATGAAAGGTGGTATGAAAATTGTACAAACACCTAGGCACAATTATAGTAGAAGTCTTTTTATCTAGTATGGTTGGACATGAACTGGTTAATTAAATGAAAAAGTTTCCTAACTCTGGCAAATTGAAAAATAAAAGTAAGAATATTCATTTCCTAATCTTTTTGCATAGAATACTTTTTTTTAATTTAAAGTAGACTTCTAATATTTATCATTTTGAACAGTCTTCATGACCCACATCAATTCTACATTGCCTACAATTTTCAATCTTAATTCTTTAAGGTGAAACAGGAACTTAAAGACAATTGAGAAGGAATTCATGTGCAAAATCCTTGTGTGTACGTTTACCGCTTACCATCAAACTTTTACAGCTATCTGACAGCACCAAATTCGATATTTTCTGGAGGTGAGGGGAAGAGTTTGTTGGTTTTATATTTTCATTTTTTGCAATTAGACTTTACTGAGTCTCCCCAAAACATTCAGTTTAGTTATCACGGAAACAACGGATAGATTTCCTTATATATTCATATTTCATTGGTTAATATAACATTTAATAAAATTACATAATTACAAGAAAATTACAACTAGCATAAAATCATTTGAGAATAAAAACCATACACTCTTAGTAAATATGTAAAGAACTGGTGGGATACAGGGACATTCAAAAGAGTAGCCCAGGACTGGCAAGCATTCAGCATGCCAGGGCATGGGTGAGTGTGATTTGCAGAGGGAACTGTGAGAGTCAATTACAGGTTGATGAGTTAGTCGAGACTGTGCTGGAATTACCACCTTCAACACGCATTACTATCTGAATCCTGCTTCATTCAACCCCAGCGCATCTATCTAGCAAAATGCTCACAGCTTCCCTCTCCTTTCATACTAGCTCCCTTGAACTTAGCCCCACGCTTCCCAGGTTTTCTGTGCTGCAAGATCAATTTTTCCCCAATCCGTCACAAACCAATGTTATACTTGTAAAATACAATAAAAATACAAAGGAAAAAAAGACATAAAAGGGTATTTTAAATTATTAGATCAGCGACATAAAATTACTCTGTCAAACTGCTATAAAAGTTTCCAAACATTTCCTCTTAATTTCTGTTCTTATCTCTTCACGGACCAGGATCAGTTTGGGGAACAACCATGATTTGCAGACTACACTTTGAGTAGCACTTGTCTAGAACAAGCCTACAGATTAATTAAATTTGCATTCTGTGTAATCACATTTGTATGGGCAACAACTTCAGGAATACACTTGAAAAGTGGATATAGAAAAATGAACAAATCTTTTCAATGGAAAATTGAGTATTTTCTTCTGATGCATAAATCTCTTTCACGCAGCTTAGAAATCCATGAGTAAAAACAATAGGATTATGGGAACATATGGTTCTATGGTATAATAAGATAATTTATTTTTTTCCCAAAATAACCCAGTTACGAGAACTAATACTGTTAAAATACAAATATATGAAAATATGGATTTTTAAAAGGAAAGTAAAAGATGAAGCCTATTGAGAGAAGATTAAAGATATTCTTGCTCTAATTATTTAGCATACTGTTTCAGATAATTACAATGTGATCTTCCTCAGCTAGCTTTTATTTTGTATTGTGGCTCAAAAAGAAGTCATGCAGAACAAATCCTGTCCTTAATTTTGGGTTTATTTCTCAGAGCTGGTTCAAACATACACATAAAGATATACCAGAATACTAAAAGAATCTAGATACTTCCATATGTGCATCCATTAAAATGGGAAAAAAGGAAGAACTGATTTTATCTTAATCAGATGGGCACCAAAGAGAATTTCTAATATGAAAAACAACAAATATGGGCAATGTTAGGCTCAAGCTCAAACCAACAAGGGATAATTCTTTTTTAAAACTACAACAAAAGCAGAAATTCCCTAAATAATTGGCTAATTAAGTACTCTGTTTGGTTGACCACTCATAGACAGTTAAGGTAAAGTTTAAACTCTGCTCCATCATCATTACAATGCCAGCTCTCATGCCAAGATAAGACTCAAATACTTTTGTTCTGAATTAAATGAAATCCTATAATCATGGTTATAATAACATCTGTCTGACATTAAGCAGTTGGCTGCTAAAAATGGAGATTTTCTTTTCATCTGTTCCATAAAATCACAGACACAGGGATAAGTCTTCAAAATACCACTCCCCCGCCCCAAACTTCAAGTCATCAAGGAGAAATTTCGAAAAGTGCTGTAGCATTTTCCATTTTTTTCCTTGTCATAAGTTTAGTTATCTTCACTACTCCCTCATTTGCCATTAAAACAGGACAAAACAAAACAAAAACCTTAAATTCATTCATGTTTCTAGAATGTGTTTCAACCACTATAGTATATAATGTTTACTATAATAACCAACTATCCATTTTGGTTTTGTGTTTATTCACTAAAATGTTATGTTTCTATGCAGTAATGCCCCTGGGGTGAGGATATTTTACAAGCTCTCCTTGTAAGTCAAATTCTCAAGGTCTTTAATCATTGCTTATTATTTGTGAACTTCTTAAAATATTCCCTTTTTGGTGTATAATTTCTAACATTTACATTTGTTTCTCTAATCAGTCCAAGTGCAAATTGTTTTATATTTGATCTCTGCACAAACTCTTAACTTAAAGGCTCAATAAAAAATGAGTACCATTATTTCGTGTTGTAATTACTCAAGTCTACATGATTACATTAATGAATATTTTGTCCCACAGTCCTGCCCTTTCATCCTCCCTTCCTATACCCAAGTCGTAGGGTAGCCAGGCAAAAGTACCTGAAGTCTGATGATGCCTTCAGTTTGAGAAAAGGTTGGTTTAAGCATCAAGTACTTCATATGAAGGTTTTTGAATTATTCATTGATCTCTAGGTTTCAAAGATGGTGATAAACTGGTAATACACGTGCAAAAGTGCTGAAATTACAAGGACAATGTAAGGTCAACCCATGAGCCTTCCCAAAGAACACATCATCACCAAAGAACGTGTTAATTCTATACTTCAAAAAGGAAAACTTCCAATCTTTTACTCATTTAAAAAAGTCATACAGGAGCAGCAAGAATCACTTAGGCCCCATTTTAGGTAGCCCAGGAGATTTCTGTATGTCTTGAAGTCAGATCCATCATGGTTAGTGCTTCCATAAAGCAGAGGAAAAAGCCGGGTTGAGGGACAGAGAAGGTTTATCCTGGTGCAACGGCTGTTCTTGTAGAACACCCTTCCATTGCTGTTTTCACTTATTATGCTTTGAAGTCCTCCTGCCTTGACTGGAAACAATTTGCTCTCTCTAAGAAAGATTGGCATTTTCCGTGGATGTAAGAGATACAGTAATAGTAAGCCATCATAAAACAATGTACTGGCACGTGTACTGGACTAAATCCTCAGTACAAAACACAGAAACTGAAGTGGTTTCATTCCACAGAGAAAGAGGCATGTCTTGCTGGACAGCTTTGTATTCATTACTGTGCACCACATTTTCTCCTGGAGTAGCCACAGCGTTAAAAGCATTATAATCTTTATATCCACGAATACGATATTTCCTTTTGTCTTCTTTGATTTTTAAGAGCACTGATGTTGTGAACTGGTTAAATAAGGTTTATGCTAATGCCTTCTTTTAGTATTTTTTCCCCTCTCAGGAGTGCATTTTACAGGTTTACCTGATAGTGATAAAAGAATAGGTTTGTTCAGCTTATATTATGACAGAGAAAGGTAGGTTAGCAAAAACAAAGGATGTCACTGGGAAAGATTCCTTTGAGAAGAAAACAGGGCTGTGCTAGGCATGGAACATTTGTTTTCCACGTTAGCATCAATGAAAAAAGAAATTTCCAATCTAAGTTACATTGTATACATCCACAGCAATAGAACAAGGCTTTCTCCATACTTGTTTAATAATTTTATAGTATTTATACGAGGAAAGAGAGATTAGAAATAATTTAGGATTGTGGATATAATTAGATGGTACTTTAATTCTGTGTCTGAATAGAGATATTTTTGTACATCGTTATCACCTGGATTAAGAAGTATGTCTGTTCTTTCATAACCATGGGTATCCCCCCTCCCGTCCCTTTTCCATTGCCTAAATTGAAAGCCAAATGGACACATTTACGTACTGTTACACACAGCCCATGGCTTGATCTTTCCTTACAAGCTACTTTTCATGTTCTAATTCCCTCCTTGTGTGTTTTTATTTCTCACTCTTTGAATTAAATTTATTATCCAGGGGTAAATGTGCCAACTTAAACCTCTCAATCTTGGCTGCACAAAGTTAGGCTTGAAATGTCTGGGTCAGTATTTTCTCATGCACAAGAAAGTGCATGGTGTCCTTCTGGGCTCCTTCTCTTGAGCCAATCTTTACTAAGTTCTAATTAACTCTTTGACTTTTTCAAGCTCCTGGGTGAACACTCAATTCTCAAGGACTGCAGGATATTCTAGTTGGCCCCAATTAAAAGTTGTGCTGCGATGTTTAATTTTTCAGTCCTCCTCCTTCCTGAAGTACAGAACTCCTCCTCCTGAGTCAAACCACGGTACAAAATATCAACAACTCCTCCGGACTCTGAAACATTCCAATAAGGGAGTAGCTCTGCTCCAACTACAAGTCAAGATATATAACCACTGATTCCAAAATTGTATTGAGAGAAGAAGGAGGGAGAGAGGGGAGGGAGATGCAGAAGAAGAGAGAAGGGGAGGAGGATGAGAATAAGAAGAGAAAGGAGAGAGAGAAAGATTGTGAAAACTAAAAACATAGCTGTTGAAATTTGCAAGAACCATAAATAAATAAAGAAAACAAATAAGAGGACTTGTCTCAGAGGTAGCGCAAATTTTTTTTTAAAGAAAAATAGAATTATTAAGAAAGCTATAGGATCAATCTAGGAATGCTTGAAGTTACCACATCCAATATACGAGAAAAGGCAAGAAGGAGAAGAGGCATAACTAAAGAAATAAAGAGAAAACATTTTCTAAAATAAAATAAATACTCTGGCTTGAACAACAACAAAAAAGACCCACACACTGATGGAATAGATAAAAGAAACAAACACAAAATCAAAAAGCTACATTTAGAAACATGCTCATAAAATCTCAAAGATAAAAACAAACAAAAAGTTATAAAGTGTAGGATAAAAAACAGCCCTCCACAGGGACAAGAGTCTGACTGGTGTCAGACTTTTCATTTGCAACAAAAGATGCTTCATGACAATGAATACTATGTCTGGAGGAAAAGGATTTCAAACCATAATGCACACCTAAGCAAACCATCCGCCACATATCAGGGCAAAATAAAGATACTATTAGATGTATTTGGCTCAAGGCCTACCTTACAAGCACTCTGGCTAAATAAAACAAAGAAATAATCCAACAAACAGAAACTTGTGGGATCCAAGATGAGGGTTTAACTTTAGAATTCGGCAGCCAGAAATCACTGATGGCAACTTCAGAATATGCTTTAAAGAAATTTTCCCACTTTAGGACATTTGACAAACAATATAATTAGGAACCAGCTTACTTTAGAGACACGGATGAAGACCACACTCACTTCATCTGTCAAGATAAATGAAATACAGTTGGAAATTCCATGGGAAAGAAAAGCTGACAAGATAATCATAAAACAAATATAAAGAAGAAAGCATGTTATTGTGAACGACTGATGGATTATTAAAAAGAGACATTTGACCTTGATGCTCAGAAAAATTCTCCTCTGAGCAGCACAAATTTAACTCGAGAGTGTTATGTTCTTTTCTGTAGATTCTATCACAGTGGATGCATGATATTTATAATTCATAACATTATAAACACTAGTTGTTGGTGTTATATTTTTGGAACCAACTTACAGAAAAAGTACTGGAGGCTTAATTAATAGTATAGAATAACATGTAAACTTTATAAACCATGCAAATGAATTCTTTCAACAAAATCTAAGTGCCAGGTACTGCTCTAATATTTGTGGACGCAACAGCAAAAACGGACAAAATGTCTGACCTCCAGTGTACATTAGAGGAAGAAAAATAATCAAGATAGTGATACATACATAGTGCAAAGTGAGATAATGGTAAATGTTATGGTGCAAAATAAAACAGTACCAAAGAGGAATGGGGGTGCATAGCTATTTTATAAAGGAGCATAGAGCAAGTGCTCTCAGAGAGAAAACATGCCACGCGTCAGTTCATAGGAAGAGCACTCCAGAAAGTGCATTCAGTTGCCAGTGTCTCAGGCACTGGTTGGTGGTATTTGAATTCCAGCAAGACACCCAAGGACAGAGAAGAGAAAATGGGTGAAGAGAAGTAGGAGCTGAGGTCTGAAAGAAAGGCTGGGGCCAGACAGTGTGCATAAGGCTTGTGCACCATGCAAAGAACTTTGGATCTTCTGAACATGAGGAGGAGGCCCTAGGGGATTTCAGCTGAGCACTCCTGTACCAATTAGGGGCTGAAAGAGGAAGAAGAGGCACTTAGGAAAGATTCCTTATGCTGCACAACAGGGAAGCAAGAGACATTGTTGAAAGTTGGTTGCTCAACAAATACAGCTTCAAATATATCATTTAAAGTTATGAAGGTGGTCAGTTTGAGTAAAGATATCAATACAAGTAAAAAGAAAAAAACTGAAAGAAGAAAGAGGAAGGGAAAGGTGGTTAATGTAAATGGGTTAATTGCTTATCCTTCACAGCTAACGCTAAAAATAGATGAGACAAGAAAAATGGGTATTACAAAGAGTCAAAATAGGGCCGGTCCATGGCCCAGTGGTTAAGTTTGGTGTGGCGTGCCCTGCTTTGGCAGCCTGGGTTCAGTTCCCAGGTCCAGACCTATACCACTTGTCGGCAGCCATGCTGTGGTGGCAACCCACATATAAAATAGAGGAAGATAGGCACAGGCACAGTTAGCTCAGGGTGAACCTTCCTCAAGGAAAAACAGGAAGATTGAATACAGATGTTAGCTCAGGGCAAATCTTCCTCAGCAAAAAAACATAAAATAAAAAGGTCAAAATAGTAGGTAGACTAGGATTGAGAAGTTTGTTAAAATGCATTTTATATCTTTGTTTAGTGTGTTTATTTAGATTATTATGTCTTGTTCATACTTTTTGATAAACTTTTTAAGTTTTGTTAAAAGCAATATCAAAACTCTAAATATTCCAATTTTGTGAAGTAGGGAAAAGGAAATTTATATTAGTTGGAAATGATGCTTTCTGCTTTATCAAGAACATTTACTAAAATTTACCAGTCAAAAAGCCATATTATAGATCACAAGCATAGAAGTAGAGAATTCTCTTGGATTATAATTTTGTTACAACATGTTCAGAAAGACTTTTATTTTAAAACTAAAAACACGTATTTCCATGCATCTGAATATATAAAAGTCTATGTGGCCTTAACATCCTCTATATTTACAAACACTCTGCATTCAATTGAATTTCAAGATATTTTCCAGCACAGTTTTTTCATATGAAATCTGGATGACACTCATGATTAGATAAAGCTTCGTTATCATCTTTGTTTATTCCTGATTGACCTTTTAACTCTAAGAACAAAAATGGGTGGAAAACAAGTTCAGAATCTGCAGAAAATAATAAAAATAAAACACCATTTAACATCAGCAGTGTCACAATAACCTCTGTAACTTCTTTGTGCTTACCGTTTTTAATATAGTTTGAAAAAACATGAATCAATAACTAAAAGGAAATGAATGAGAACATACTTTAAATCCCCATTCCGTTCTTTATTTCATTTCAAAGTATTTTGCATTTTTGGAGTGGAAATATTTCAAGATATTTTTAAGTAACCTAAGAAATATGCCACTATACATTTTGAAAGAAAATTCACTCTAAAGATATTTTTCAATGTCTAAAATAAAGATTTTTATTTATAAAGCTATTTTCAAGACCATTCTTCTTTTACAGATCAGGTAACCATCTCATGGTTGAAAGTTCATGTTGAAAATAAAAAATATCTGAATTATAATATTTAATACAGTAGTCCCCCCTCCAAGGATACATTCCAAGACTCCCAGGGGATGCTTGAAACCACGGATAGTACCGAACCCTAGATATACTATGTTTTTTCCTACACACACATATTTGACGTGCAACAGCAAAACTAGTACGAATTTTTTTTCCTTCTTCACATTTTCACGGATAGAAGACTTGTTCTTACTGTAAGTCTTAGCAATCTCAGCATATGATTTTTTTTTTCTTTCTTTATTATGTCAAGAACTTCCATCTTTCCACTTAAAGGAAGCACTTTACGGCTTCTCTTTGGCATATGCGAATTGCCAGCATCACTACTTTTGCACTTTGGGGCCATTAGTAAGTAAAATAAGGGTTACTTGAACATAAGTACTGCAACACCACTACAGTCTGATAACGGAGATATCTACTAAGAGACTAACAGGTGGGTAGTGTATACAGCGTGGCTACACTGGACAAAGGGATGATTCACGTCCTGGGTGGGATGAATAGGGACAGCATGAGATTTCATCATGCTACTCAGAATGGCTCACAATTTAAAAGTCATGAATTGTTTATTTCTGGAATTTTCCATTTAATATTTTCGGGCCACAGTTGATCATAGGTAACTGAAACCTCAGAACACAAAACTGTGGATGGGGGGGTTACAGTATTTCTAATATTTGACTGTGTCTATGCTTTTAAAGTTCCTTTAAATTGTCCACTTTGTTGGTTTAAAAATGAATCAAAATGCTTGTTTGTGGAATGTTAAAAATTAGGGGCCAGCCGGGTGGTGCAGTGGTTAAGTTCGCACGTTCCACTTCTTGGCAGTCCAGGGTTTGCGGGTTCAGATTCCGGGTGGGGATGTGGCACCCCTTGGCAAAAAACCATGCTGTGGTAGGCATCCCACATATAAAGTAGAGGAAGACGGGCACGGATGTTAGCTCAGGGCCAGGCTTCCTCAGCAAAAAAGACGATGACGGGCAGTAGTTAGCTCAGGGCTAATCTTCCTCAAAAAAAAAAAAAATAAATAAAAAACAATAGAGTGTAGAATTAACAATTTGTATTATGCCTACTGTTGTCAACCCAAGAAATATAATTTCAAAAAGTAAATGAATCAATTTCTCACTGTTAGTAAACATAAACATAATCTAGTATGGTTTTATAAAGCATTTTTATGATAAAAGGAGAATGCTGCATAAATATTTCATAAACTTTATTTCCTAAATAGCTCAGAAATTCTCATTTTTTGAGGACTCTTGTCTCCATCACTGGTTTCTAAATGAAGAGCTTGATTAATAGTTTAGAACTGATTTTAACTGACATGTGCATTGTTCTTGAGCATTTGGAAAGTTTCTTTAATGTAGGATTTCATTCTCAGTAGAAGTTCATGAGTAGGACTTCAAAGATCACTTTCCTTCATTTGCTAGAATGGAGATGTGAACATTTTTCATATTATTTTATGACAGCCTAATAGAGAACAACTGAGATTTTGGTCCAGGGCCCAATGAGAATGACAGGTGGGGTGAATGTTGGGAAGGCTGTTACTGGGAAGCAGTCAAGTGTTAGGTCAAAGAAACAGAGGCAACTCTAGCTTAAGTATGTCATCCCCAACTTGGGTCTGGAGTAGTACCTAAAGGTGCAGATGTTGCTGTGTTTGCAGTAAAGTTGTGTGGCGACATTAACACGACTCAATTTCTTCTCCTAAAGCCTGTGTCTGGCATAAGGCCACCTTTGATGTGCAATTCAGCGTAATCACACTGGGCAGCCTTGGCTTATGCTTTCTTGCCTGGGTAATGCATTTTGCGAGTCTTACGTTTTTCTACAGTTGGTATAGGATCCAAGTATCAAGTTCAATTGTCGCTTTTTGATTTGTGCTCGTGCTGAAGCACAATTCTAAAATACTTTTTTTGTGGAAAGAGACAGGAAACTTTTGAGTAACACGTAATAAGCTATATAGGAAAATATATTTTGAGATAGGCAATGAACTATAAGGAAGCTTTATACCCAGAAACCAATTTCTCACACAGATAAATGCCTCACCGAGCAAATCGATGAACGAGAGCCCTGTGGGCTCTCTTCCCCACTTCACATTCCATTTCAGGGCACTGTCCATGCAAATTGAGAGAAACACTAAGCAGTAAATAAAAGGAATCCGTACAAAATTTAGAGTCCTCTGCAGGGAATGTTGCATTTTTTATTTCTAAGAGATTAACGAGAGAGAGAGAGAGAATGGAAAAAATCAGACATGCATTACTATTTCTCATTCATAAAATACGTGAAATTTTATCAGGCATGCCGAAATATCTATGGATATTAAAATGAGACTTCTAGAGAGTTTTAGCAGAATAGGAGCTTATTCAATTAGTTAACATCATACACTAAATTTTTGCACATGTAGTAAAGTTAAGTAGAAACCTGTAGAGGGTAGACAATAAAACTAAGGTTTTTTAACTAATTCATACTAAAATAGGCATAATTCTCAGTACTGCCAAGCTCTAATTCTTAAGCTATAAAGAAAAATGGTTCTTTTTAAAAGTAATACATTCAGAATAAACTGCAGTTTGGCCCTGGAGAGCATGTTCAAATATTTTCCAACAGCTTCTCATAGAGGGTGATGAGTATCTGGTAAAAAGAGGAGTGAGCTGAATTTTTAAAACTACCTTCACTGTTTTAAACACATTCATTACCCTAATTGTTATTTATGTGTAAGCACTAAGTAAGGAATTATGTAAATGTAAGTTAATGATGGAAATGTAATTCTTAACAATTATTTAAAACTATTTGAAAGCTTCTAACTAGTGTATCACCCTATCTGCTATTGATTATCCCAGCAACGTATGCCAGACTTGACGGCACTAATAATCTAGAAGGAAAGAGAGCCAGAAATTTTCCCTCCACCCTCTTTCTCTTTATTACACACTGCTTTATTTATTTATTTTTTTAATCCACCCTTTAGTGAGAAACTTTCATCACTGTTCAGTAGAATTTATGGAAACCAGGCTAGGGAGCAAGTATTTGACTCATACAAATTTGCTTTTAAAACTAAGTGACCTTTGCACAGTTGCTTTTTAGCAAAAACAAATTATAGTACAGTTTTATTCAGCTAATCACTTAATGAATTAAAATTAAGACAGATGTAAGAAAAGAAATTTTATGTGCTACAGATTACATAAATATAGAGAAAACTAGTGTATTGGGCATAGTATCCACATTTTCAAACTGGATACAAATTTTCAAATATTTTCTCCAACCTGATCTCCATAAGTTCTACTGAACAATGAGGAAGATTTTTCACTAAAAGATGATGTGAAAAGAGAGTAAGAAGGTAAGTAGTAAAGAAGAAAATGGTGGAGGGAAAATTTCTGTATTTTCTAGCCCTCTCAAATTCTAAAGCAAATGTAACATCTAGCAGAGGGACTAACAGTTCCCAATATTATTTTCCAGTTAATATATATTAATTGATCGAATGGTAACAGACAGGTATTCAGGCCATTCACTATAAATGTTGTCTTGTTTCACTGTCAACTTAACTCTAGTCCAGCAAGCATTAGGACCAGACTGGTCTAAGTTTGCACTCTAGCATCTTCATTTACTATGTGAGTGACCTTAGACCTGGTACTTAACTTCCCTGAGTGGGACCCAAATTGATCTGAAGGTGCAATTTCAGCATTTTGTATAATTGACAATAGCAATTAGGAATAATAATTAAACAAGAATACTTAATTTTCAAGGATGTAATTAACTGTTGCCTATAAGTCAACATCTGCAGCAAGGAGGTACCAAAGTAGGTAGCAAGATAGGTACCAAAACTATCATTTCCTTTCTTTGTACATATAAAACTTCTAAAATCCAAGTATCTGAAACATGCCAAATGATGATTATTTCTTGCTCAGAAAACAGAACATGGCATTTTTTTCTGTGACAGTAGCTACTGAGCAATTTAAATTTCTTAATACATGACTGCATATAACCTCCTTGTTAAACTCCTTTAAAGATCACAACTTATAATAATATATTCAACGGCAACTTCCAACCCCACATAGGATAGCAAAAACTAAGCTACCGGCCTTAGGTGAAGAAAATCAGAGTTATGAAATGTAATACACATTCAATCAGAAAAACCTCAGAAACCTGGGTACGTGAATAGAGTAAATTTTTCATTTGTAATAGTAGTTTGAATCTGAAAAATATTTAACATAAAAACAAGACGTTATCACTTCTGAAAAGTCTTGCATCAGATTAGTGCCAAACAGGCTTATCCTGATTGTGGCAAGAGAAAAAAAACATGGCCAATCTACAATCCTACAGAATAAGCTCCATTTCCCTCCCATTAATATAGACGGAGTTAGAGAAAAAAAAAATCTTTTCAAAAAATATGTATAAGCATGTACAAAAGAGGGCTTAGGATTGTGGTCACTATGGGCATGGCCAACCAACAATTTCTCAGTTGCTGAAAGGTTGCTACACAAGAGTTCTCTCAGGAGGCAACTTTTCTATATCATGCCTAATCACTACAGGCCAGTGGCTTAAAGCAGCTGTTGATCTGAGCATAGGAAGAGGAGAGAGGAGAATAAGTGTTTAGTTTTGTTACCTTGCACTGTAAAAAGTAAATTACTTGTGCTCTTCTGATTGAGAGAAGGGGATACTTAGGATTTAAAATTCTCTTATATCTGCTTTGTTTTGACAAAGGATGCAAAACGATAGTGGGATACATTACAGAAAACTGTTCTGGACAGTAAAGTTGAAGCAGATGGATTACAAAGAACTTGGCGAGAACAGATATGCTAATGTTTCAGTAAAACACAGTTTTAGGCACTCCAATATAGTGAGGATTGGCTAGGGAACAAATAATTGATTAAGGGGAAATCCAGTGATTAAAAAAATTTACTTGTGATCATCATTATAAAAAGGAAAAGCAGAAACCATTGCTATGAACAGGAAAATGTAAACTAAAATAAAAGAATCGCTTAAAACTGAGAATTTCAACTTAATAGAGGTAAGATTGGCTGCAATTCTAGACTGAGATCTTTCTTCAGCTTAACAAAAGGGGGATCACCAAAAGTTCATAAGTTTAACATGGAGAATGAAATTCTACCTGCTCCTTTCCATGTCTTCCTGAGAATATGTGCTCTAAGGTTGAGAGCCAAGCCAGAAAGTGGAGTGGTATTAACATAAGACAAAGAATCAATGTGCTTGGGAAAATGAGTATGGTTTTCCAATTGTACATGAGACAGGCTAAGCACAAAAAGAGCACAAACTAATTTTTTAGAATCATAAAATTCCAGTCAGAAGATAGAAAAACTAAATAAATGAGTAGATTTAGGATAAAAAACATTCTCATTTTGCGCTGATTGTCATAGCAGCCTTTCAGCCAGGGAGCTGCCCGAGGTGCTGAACTTTCAAAGAGCAATTTAGTAAATAGTCTTCTTCCACTCACTTTGAATCCATCTTGTCCTCTTGACTTGAACTCTCACTTACAGCAGTTATTTACCAAAAACATAACATTACCTGAATGTAATTATTACCTAGGTCGATTATATGCCCAGCTCCACATCAAAAGTGACTTCAACTTCACCCTGTACCTGCCTCTTACCCAGATAAAAAACTTATCTTGATTCTCATCACCTAGTTTATATTGTCTGAGTTAAAAGCATAGAAAACCCCACATCTTCATGGATTAAGTAAAACATCAATCTTTAGTTATATCCTCTACAAGAAGCCAAAAGGGATGATTTCCTATCAAAGGAACTAAATGCTACACAAAACACTCCTATGTTTTCCAGTCCTCAGCACCTATAGGGGAAATGTCTAATTGTGCTATTAAGAAAAATTCTGTAAAAGCAATAGTTTTAGCCAGTTTGTTGGCTCAGACAAGGAGTCATGAAGCAATACAATGAACAAAGATTTGGGACATGGTGTTAGGTCTGTCTGTATTGCTTATTAGACTTGGAGATGTCACTCGAAATTTCTAAGCCTTTGCTTCCTCACTGACTAAATTAGTGGGATATAAGGATGGCATACATAGCAAATAAGATAAGAGGTGTGGGAGTGACTTAAAAAGTTTAAAGTCTCAGGAACAATAAGATTGAAATCAGAATAATTTCTGAGTGTATCTGTATCTTTTAAAGTTGAATGTTGCCTGGAAACTAAGATTCTACTTCAAAGACACAGGCCAGGTCTAGATGGTCTTAAATGTTAAATAATGAGCTATCAAATAAACCTGTGGAGAGGGCATCACTGGAATAAAAAAAAGAAAAAAAAAACAAATACTAAATCCAACAGTTTTGTAAGCTCAAGACAAGATTACATGGCATCATGCTATTTCACGTACTCACCAAATTTTTAATAATGTTGTTTCTGAACAACCAGACAAATAGACAAGAGCTGTGGTAGAAAGTCCACTGAGGGGCCGGCCCTGTGGCGGAATGGTTAAGTTTGCCCACTCCACTTCAGTGGCCCAGGGTTTCGCCACTTTGGATCCTGGGTGCAGACATGGCACTACTCATTAGGCCACGTTGAGGTGGCATCCCACATATCACAACTAAAAAGACCCACAACTAAAATATACAACTATGTACTTGAGGGATTTGGGGAGAAAAAGCAGGAAAAAAAGAAAAAAAACGAATATTAGCAACAGTTGTTAGCTCAGGTGCCAATCTTTAAAAAAAAAAAAAAAGAACGTCCACTGAACCAGCAGACAGATGCTTCAGATTATTAAAGTTTATGGACTGGATGGTAAAATTATTGGAAGGAAGCATTTGCATACGCACTCTTCTTCCAAGCTCACTGAATAGAGGCAATCTAACTAGGAACAGTGAGTATACTTTAAAACCAAACCAGCTTCAGAGAATCTTGGCAAGGTATATAGAGTCTTGTAAAAGCAGATATACAATACTTCCATGTAATTTGTTTAGTCAGTCTTTCTTATTGACAGTAAAAAGTTTATGAAAGACCATATAGTAAGGTCTATGGTCAAAAATAAGAATTATGATTTTCAAAGAAATTCGATGGTCATGGTACTCAAGACAAAAGATCAGTAGCTGTTATTCTAACTGAAATGTTTAATCAATCTCAAAAATGCCATTTTTACTACATATGAGGTCTGCTTCGGCTGAGCTGGCAGCAAGCCACTGATTCAAGACAAACTGAAGTTGTATTTAAACATACTGACAATCAATATCGTTTCAGCTTTCAAAAATGATTTCAGGAGATTTAAGAAAAGAAAAGGCACATATGCAACATAGCTTTGAATTAGAACAAGGCAAAATATTTAATAAAGAGCAGGAAGCAAATATATTAAATACTGAGGGAATAATCACTATGACATTGGCTTTTAGCTCTGATTGTCTCGATAAGGAGAGCAAAACAGGAAATAGGACTACATATCATTTCCAAACACATCACAGAGTTTTGTGACTCTAGCCATTGCCTGTGCTGTCTCCCTGAACCAGAATGCCTTTCCCATGTTGCTTTGCTTATTGAAATTATGTACATCCTCCAAGTCCTAGTTTGCACACCTTTTTTCCTATTAAAACATCCTTAGACCTAACGAGATGTATACTCCTTGTTTTGTACTCACATAAGACTTTGTTTATATAACTTCGAGCACGTATCTAAGGATAAGCATTTAAGTTACATGCTTGTCTTTCTACCCAGGCTTTAAGTTCCTTAAGGACAGAAACCATGTTTTAAAACTGGTACATCATAGCCACTCATAAAAGTTTTATGAATTATTTTTAATGCCTTCCTTTAGCAAGCTATTTATTTAAAAATAATAATTTTAATTTCATCTTTTCTGAAATATTCTTAGGTACTACTATATAGCAACCTGAGAATTCAATGAGTTTCACTGAGCAAGACTAGCTTTAGAAAAAGTTGTAGAAAATATAAACCTTTGAAATGAATCTGAAGTTTGAAATAGGAGCTCATAGTATAGCAGAAATAGAGATAGCTAGGTTCCTTTGGGCAAGTCCAAGACACTTTGTACAATGGAGAACAAGCAAACCTCGCCAGATTTCTTTCTTTCTTTTTTTTTTTTTATTTTGAGGAAGATTAGTCCTGAGCTAACATCTGCTGCCAATCCTCCTCTTTTTGCTGAGGAAGACTGGCCCTGAGCTAACATCAGTGCCCATCTTCCTCCACTTTATACATGGGATGCCTACCACATCATGGCTTGCCAAGCGGTGCCGTGTCCACACCCGGGATCCGAACCGGCGAACCCCAGGCCGCCAAAGCGGAACGCGCGCACTTAACCACTGCGCCGCTGGGTTGGCCCCCCGGATTTCTTTTTTTAATTGTGGTAAATTATGCATTATATAAAATGTACTGTTTTAACCATTTTAAGTGTACAATTCAGTGGTATTAAGTACGTTTAAAATGTTGTGTAACCATCACCACTACTTATTTCCAGAAATTTTCATCGTCCCAAACTGAAATTCTGTACCCATTAAACAATAACTCCTCATTTCCACCCCCTACAGCACTTGGTAACATCTATTCTATTTTCTGTCTCTATGAGTTTACCCATTCTACATATACATTTAAGTGGAACCACACAATATTTGTCCTTTTCACTTGATCTATTTCACTTAGCATAATGTTTTTAAGGTTCATCTGTGTGGTACCATATATCAGAATTTAATTTCATTTTATGGCTAAATAATATTCTATTGCATGTATATGCCACATTTTGCTTATCCATTCACCTGTTGCTGGACACTTGGTTCTTTTCTACCTTTTGTCCTCTATAAATAGTGTTACTATGAAGATTGGTGTGCAAGCATCTGTTCGAGTTCTTGCTTTTAATTCTTTTGGATATATACTGAAGAATGAAATGGCTGGAATTGTATGGTAATTCTATATTTAACTTTTTCATGAGCTGACAAACTTGTTGGCTTTTATAGTGATGAAATGAGAACGGGCTTTCTAAGCACTAATAAAATCCACACATGTTTCTCTCACTTTTTGCAAGTTTCTGGTCTCTCTTTTCCCCTGTTTTGGTTGCTGGCTTCAGTCCTTATTCTGGCCACTCAGTATCTACCACCCCACAGTCTCTCTTACGCATCCTTCCTCTCATCAAAACAAAGTTGTCTCATCAAAACAAAGTGGTCTTATAATTCCAATTGCTTGATAAATTAACAAGTTAAAAGCAAACAATGACTTCTAAGGAATGAATTTTTAGCCTATCCAAGACTACATCTATTATCAAGGGCTTTTTTTCTTGAGAAAACAAGTTAATCTTAAAAACAAAAGCAAAACGAATAAGCAAACAAAAATCCTAAGACTTTGAAATATTCCATAGTATGTGGAAGGGATGAAAGGGGCAAGTGGGTCTCTAAGAGCCCACTCAATGCACCTGTATGGTCAAGCCCCTCTCCTGATACGTAGTAGCCTTGGCCCTTCTCCATAAGTTTGGTAAAGTTACCTTATACAACAACAGTGATAACAGGTAATATTAACATTTCAGAACTTATTAGGTACATTTTAAGCACTGTACATATATTAACTTGTTTAAACCTTACCAAACCTCTTTTATAGGTGAGGAAACTGAGGTGCAGGGAGATTAAGCAAATTGGCCAAGACCTTATGGCCAATAAGTGATGGTACTAGTATTTAAACCCAAGCCGTGCTGCTGCGGACACTGTTGGTAACCACTACTTGATACAGTGCAACAAATCTCAGCCAATCAATTGGCCTGAACTTTCAATTCCAGACCTACGTGCCTTAAATTTTGGAACTCATTCAGTTGTAGTACTCTGCCATAAGTGGGCTCATTTCAAGGAATATTTCTTGAATGCCTATTATAGACCAGACAATGAAGGATGAAGGATACAGGATGAAGAGTTCAAGGTGAGAAGGGCAGAACTAATAAGCAAATAATTATAATTCTGCAAAAAGAAAATAATTATAAACTAAGAAGGAACGTAATTCAGTGCCTACATTAAACAATCATTTGTTTATTGAAGTAAATTGATTTTTTACATATATGACAAGAAATTGAAATTTAAGAAATGAAAATAGATTCAGCAAAGAATTCCAGCTTAACAAAAATGATGGCGATGAATTATGTAATCATATTTTAGGCGGAATTATTCAGATATTTGTCATACCCTTGTAATTTATTGTACGTGTCCTCAGAGAAATAAAATGTTATATATGCTGTAAAATCAGCAATGGGATCAGATGCTCAGTTCTTCTCCATATAAAAAATTCAGATCAATGTTAGTGAACATACAAGATTGATTGCTGCAAACAGAACAAGAGTTATTCATCAAAACTATTATACTTCATTTAGCTGAAAAAAAAGATGGCTTTATAAAGTCTTTTGTTAAACATTCAAACTATAAAAATCTCTGTATTCATCACTTCAAAAGAAAATGGAGGATGAAGCAGTTGAATAAAACTTTTGAAAACATAAGTTTTTAGTCATACATGACTATTTTAACATGTTCTAACAAAAAAGAATGATTTAAAATATATGTACGCATTTTGACATAAATGCAAACATGCTATATAGTTGACGGTAGCAAAGGACACAGTATTGTTCTTTCTCATCACATCTCATGCATGCCCTTATTTTTTATGTAAGACCACTTGCCTCCCTTTCAACTTCATCGATGCTAAAACCAATATTATCAGCCTGTAATAGCTTCCAAAATGTTTTGATCCCAAGAGGCTGTGATCACTGAGGCATAGAGCACAGAGAGGGAATCTTGCAGTGGGCCCTCAGCATCTCCCTTATGGGACCAGGGAGAACTCCAAGCATCCTTCAGCTCAAGTTATCCTAAGAACACAGTCAAGATGAGAGCTGGACAACTTAAACATTTATTTTATTTTAATGTTTAAAATAGTCTACTAAATGCTACATAACAAATATTAAGATCAGTTTCCAACTTTATTCAGCATGTTGATGGAACTATCATTCTTTAGCAATATCAGAAGTTTGATTCTTAATCCTGATTACACCCCATAGATAAAGACAATGAAGAAACTTAGTTGAATGTATTTAAACTGATATGAAGTAACAAAGTCATGGGGGGAGGGGATTAATAAAGAACTGTACTTATATAGGGCACAACATGAGATGTACAACAACTTATCAAATTGTTATCCAAATTGGCTGGCAATGACAGCAGAGCAGCCAATGTTGGCCAATTCTGGGACAAATGAATGTGAACTTCAGAGTGCAGGTTTTGAGTTGCTGTGTAGTGAAATAGAGAAGAAAGAGAATGAGATTTAAAGTCAGAGAACCTGGCCTAGCTAATTCCTGGCCGTGCCAAGTAAATTAAGCCCATTAAGCATCAGTTTCCTCACCTGTAAAATGAGACGAAACATAAAAGTACTTCTCAACCTTTCCTCCTGGGGTTGTTGAGAAGCTCAAGGAAGAATACCTGAGAAAATATTTTTCATAAAATATAATGTCACTTAATAGTAAAATGTGAAAGTACAGAAAAAAGCTTTTTGGGTTTTTATCTATAGGAAACTAATTTGACCTTATGTAAAATGAACTAGCAACCCCAGGCTCATCAGTACCAGAGTCTAACCAATTAAGCTAAGTGGCAGAGGAAACCCACATTTCAAAATGAAATTTCAAGCAAATGAAACAGAGCAACGTGTTTATAATGCTAAATGAGGTGTTTCATAATTAATTTCAAATGGCAGGTGTTAAGCTTATACACTCCCTGGCACTTCATGCTCTATAGTGCCAATATGAAATGAAAAATAACAACTCAAAAAACTAGCAGTCCATGTGGGGAATGGCAAGGCCAAAATTGAAACGTCTCCACCTTGATTATTTGGACAGCCTGATGCGTGGCCCTGGATCTAAGGCAGCTGGCAACCAGGCTGCAGTGGGCGTGCTCACCAAGGGGGAGGTTTGACACCAGCTTTTTCAGGGGCTCTTGGCACCTGACAGTTCTACCTGGAGCAGCCAAAGCTTTGTGGCACTTAGCCCTACTGGAGTCACTGGACTGCCTGATGGCTTTGTTGGTGACTCCCACAGACCATTTCAAAAATGACTACATAGGTAGTCTCAGATGAAGGAGAAAATAGAATTTGTAATTAAAATAATTGTAATTAAAATAATTCACTTTAGCGACTTGTAAATGGGTGGTAGTAACTTAGATGAGAAGGCATCTTAAAATCCTTATTCATTATAACAAGTCAATTTCAAAACACTTATTATTTGCCACCAGACAGATGATGAATTTTCAATTAAGATAAATTGATGATTTGATATTCTAGAAAAGTCTTTGTCATCATTTTACAGCTCCTTATTGAATGGGAGAAATGATAAAATGTTTCATGATTTACTTTGTCCTGCTTGTAGGTAAATTACCTATGGCTCTTTTTCAGATTTAGGTATACTTGACGTTTTCAGATTGGATAATTCAGTTGGAAGTTTTAAATGCCAGTCCTTTTTTTTGTTTTTGGGGGATTTTTTTGCTGGGGAATATTGGCCCTGAGCTAACACCTGCTGCCAGGCTTCCTCTATTTTGTATGTGAGATACCACCACAGCATGGCTTGGCGAGCGGTGTGTAGGTCTGTGCCCAGGATCCAAACCCATGAACCCCAGGCTGCCGAAGCAGAGAACATGAACTTAATCATATGCCACTGGGCCGGCCCTTAAATGCCAGTCTTTTTTTAACATATAAAATATTTTATTATACTTCAATAAAAACTTTACTTAAAAATATATATTTATTAGGTGCCAACTAATTACCAGGCACTGTTCTATGAGCTGGAGATAGATCAATGAAGGAAACAAAGTCCCCCAGGCTCCTCAGTGACATTATAAAGAACTTAGGTCCTTTCCCTTTTCTGTCCTGCCATCCTCAGCATAACATCTGAGTGACCGGAAAATGCCATCTATTTTAGTGTTTATAAAAATCCTTTGAAGTGGTATATAACACATTTAAAATTTTTGTGGTGGAAAATTGAGAGTAGAGGGGTTCGAAGTAATAAACCCAAATCATCTCCACCCTCCAACAACAATTCTTAAGTGTCCAAGATGTGCGACAGCGTTTTCCTACAAATAAGACACTACTTTATTCAAAAGGAATATGCCGCTTAACTGGGTAAATGAAACAAATGCGTAAAAAATATAAATAGCACTTCAAGGAAAAATATAAATGGTAGTTCTGATGGTTAAAGGAATTGAGAATAGAATAGGGACAAAACTCAGACCTTCCGATGACTATTGTTTTAATCACCACACCAGTGGATTCCAATAACAATGGATACATTAGTCTTGCTACATACCAAAAATGATTTTAAATACAAGTGGTCCCAACTAAAGTGATGCATCCTTTTAAATATTCATATACCTAAAATATAAATTCTGCATCATGAGAAGGTACATAAGGAACCTCTTTGAAAAGAAAGATTTTAGAAAGAGAAATTGTTTAATAGTAAAGTAGAAATACCAAAAAGCTGATATATTGAGTATGGCCTATATTTACTTTCTTAACTACCAATAATCTTTTCACGGTTGGTAATGAAAAAAGCTAGATACCTTTCTCTTGACTGCCAGTAAGAGAAATAAATTCCAAGGATATCTACCCTGACACACTGCTATGGACTACTTAATCATGTTAAATGTGATTTTTGAGAGTTGTATGGCAGTTAAGAATTTAATATCTGGACAATGCCTTTTCCCCTCAATTTCAAAGGCAAGTTTTAACAAAGGACTCTTGCAGATTCTGCCAATAGAGATGTCTAAATACCAAATATTTCAAATATTAAGGAATATGTAGCACTTTAAATTGAGTACACTTTCTGAAAGAAGTGGTTTTTGACATATTTAACTCTGAGTCTAGGGCATGCTGTGGTAGGCCACTCAGGCCCCTTCTTCAGGATCAAGGCACTTATTTCACCCAGTTTCTGGGAATGCTGGCAGTTGAAATCCAACTGGAAGCTGAATGTCTAAGGCCAGGCCCCATCCTAGGAGCAGCAGGTGTCCAATGACTGGTTGGTGTGCAGGCTCAAAGTCTCAGGCCCCTTGCCTCAAGGCCAGAAGGGCCATCCCAGCTTGAGAACACTCAACAGGATCAGCTGGGGCCATTGTTTTGACCGATCACAGTTCAACTCTGCCTTCTGCAATCCTTGTTCCTTCATGTCCTCCATAAATGTTGATACTGAGGACATTGCCCAATAAATTTCCTGCAAGCATGTTTTCATCTCATGAGTCTGCTTCCTGAGGATCCCTCCTAAAATAACGAGTTTGGAATATTCTTTTTACTCCTGTCTGCCCATTACCCCAGTAGTCTATTCAGTGAATTAGTGACAGTTGTAGCTAAACTTTTCAGAGTATTGCTAGTCATAAGCCAATAAGGCCAATATTTTCTAAACAAAACATACTAAAGTGTTCTTCTCTAAATTATAACTGAGTTAGAAAGAAATCAATACAATTAAGTGGCTGTCAAAAACAGTACTAAAAGTTAAAGTCAAAAGAAAACAGAAGAATGCACCTTGCAGGTATAGCACAGCTAAAAATCAATGAAACATATAACATCTATCAATACATAAAGGCAATAAAATAATCTGATTAGCAGTGCAAGGCCTCATGATATCTTTGGGTAATAGTAAGTTAAAAGTTCAAGAAAATTAGGCATTTTCTGTAATTTCTAGTAAGTTGGCTCATACTTTGTACATTTCTTGCCTTATGAAACATTTTTAAAATAGATTGCTTTAAAAGCGCCCTAAGAAACATTGAAATTGCCATGACAAATTACCAAATATCAACTTCTCATTGATTTTATGAGCATGTTTTACCACTCTAGGTAACATATATAGATATATGAATTAAGTTCTTCAAGTCACACAACATAATGAAGTTTTATTTACTACCACAAGACATCCGAATTGATTTCTGTATATTGTTGCCTCCAGTTTTTATTGATGGCTCTTCTCATATCTTCCTTAATCAGTCTGACAAGCATTCACAAACTGGTACACAAAAATCCCACGTTATGCAATTAAATTGTAGATCAGCAGCAAATACTTTTCAAACAGCAGAAGTATCAAAAGTTATCAAATGCTCTGCATCTATTCACGTAAGTTTTGTAAGTTGTCAAATATTCATTAGAATATCTCTAACCAAAATAGCTCGAGTTTTATAAGAGCCTCTGTTTCTGGAATTAAAAAATACAATACACAGCAGCATCATAAAAACAGGAGCTAGGCTTCTTCTCTATCATCTCATTCTTAATTATCTTCTTCCACACTCGTCCGAAAGAAAAAGACAGAAAGAAACACCTTAACAGTCATGGAAGCAAAGCTACCAAGGATCAATGAATGAAATAATGTGGAGATAAGACACAGCCCTACGCCCCTCTCATACCACTGCCGCTGCTCAAAGTCAAAACCTCATTATTTCTCACCTGGATTATTGAAACTGCCTCCCAGTCACTTGCCTAGTCTGGCACCCTTTCAATCTGTCCAAGTTAGTCATCCTCAAGCGCAGCTCTCACTGTGTCACACCACAGATCAAACACGTTCAATAGCTCCCTGTTGCCTACAGTGAAACTTCTGAACAGGTGGCCACAAGTGGAAAATGGACGCTTGCAGATATTGATCTCCTCAGTTCTTATTGCCATAGGGTAGGATCCGGGACATTGAGGAAGGGTCTAGTTCAGTTGCCTTCAATTGAGAGCAGCCTCTTTCAATGACCACAGCAAGTCATATAAACATTATCACTGTCATTTGTGACACGTTGCTTGGAGACTGTACTCTGTATTCCCAGTTCTGCAGCACTGGCTTACAAGACCCTTGTCCCTCCAGAATCTCACTCTACTCTCATTTAGTTACATCTCCATAGATTCCATTCAGGCATGCCACAGGTCAGTCATTCCTCTCTTCTCTAACCCTCTACTGGGTTCCCCTGACTTTCTTCCCTCTGTATGAGTGTGCCAGGGCTGCTGTAATAAAGTACTCTAGACTAATCAACAGATATTTATTGTCTTACTGTTTTAGAGACTGGAAGTCCAAAATTAAGGTGTGGCAGGATTGGTTCCTTCTGAGGGTTATAAGGGAAGGATCTGTTCCGGGCCCCCTTCCCAGACTCTTAGATGACCATCTTCTTCCTATGTCTCTTCACATCATCCTTCCTATGTGAGTCTCTCTGTCCTAATTTCCCCTTTTTATAAGGAGGCCAGTCATATTGCATTAATGCCCACCATAATGACCTCACTTTAACTTGATTATCTCAGTGGATAGACCCCATCTCCAAAAAAAAGTCACATTCAGCAGTACTAGGGATTAGAACTTCAACGTATGAATGGGGGGGGAGGGGCAATTCAAACCAAAACAGCCCCTTATCTCCATTTCTCCATATCTGCATCCTACTTCCAGGGCCAATCAGAGGGCATCCTTTTCCATGACATGTTTCCTGATCCCCTTCTGGAAACTACATTCCATTCCTTGAGATATCTGCACTGTGAGCATGAATCACCTTTTTAACCTCTTATAATAATTACTTGTATGCACTATCCTTGAGGACAGTGACTGTCTTGTTCAATTTATTTTACTCCCAACACCTAGAACAATAATTTGTACACAATAAACACTAAGTGAGTATTTGTGGAATTAATAAATCACCATCCATTTTAGTAATGGCTTTGCTCACATAATAAACTACTGAAGTACTGGTAGTGTCAAATATTCAGAAAGATCATAAACCTCTAGACTTTAGGGTTTCTTACTGGACATGCCTTTAGTGATGAAATTATGATGGCTATACATAACTGCTATGAAGAATTTTCTATCTGCCCCAGTTTACATACCAATATGTCTAGATAACAAGATGACCTTTAGAGATAATTCAGCCTGAAACAAAAATGAACAAACAAGAAAGTTACACCATTCTAAAAATAAACAGTCTCTTCTTTTGGCATGTCTAGAAATGGACTCAGTGGGAAATTTTCCACTCTTTCAGAATAGTCCGCATTTAGTTACATTGAGTTCCCTATAAATCAGCTTAACAGTGGCTATCACTCCATGGTCTGTTGGCTATCATTTCTCTTGATGGATCTAAACTTCTGAATTTCCCATTATTGGCCCACAGGTCACTAGGCTGAATCAAGTATTTATCTACCATTAAAGGGGATTTTTTTCCTGGCTCCATTTAACAAAAAGGAGCCTTATAATATATCACATTTTCAAATTCTTCTTATTAATAGCTATCCATATAGATACTACCCACTTTATCTGCATGCCGTGCAACACTAGGCACAAAATCATTTTCTCAATTTGTTCCCCTCAAATACACTATATTTTCTATTAATCAAACACAGAAATCAGAATAGAGTCCTTCAGGAGAACACAGAGGGGCTTTGCCAAGTCTGAGCTCTAATACAGTGCCTGCCTGAATGAAGCAAAAGTCAGAAGACAGGGTAGAGATGACAGTAATGAAACTGGTCCAGGCAAGCCCCTCTGCCTCTGGAGATAAGAGATGGACCCTAGTGGACCCTGAGTGGACCCAGCTGATCCATTCCCTTCTGCTTCTGATGTGTTCAGAAGTTCAGAAAGCTTCCAAAAATGTATAAGAAGCTGCTCCACTGAGCTCTGTTCTACCTTAAATCGGGTGTGTTGGACATTTGATATATATAACTGGAAAACACTATCATGTCTGAATGTTGGCAGCTGTAAGGCAGGAGTTCCCAAAGGGTTGTGGGTAAGTGGGAAGGATTTGGCCAATGACAGAGGCCAGATAATCAAGAAGTTTGCAAGAGGGAAGAGCTGCTGAGCTCCAATTGCAGGGAGCAGTCTCTGCCAATATTGCCCAATTGTCAGGATGTGTCACCGAATGCACAGATACTAATCACAGCTCAAAACTTTGGACTTCGAGTGGATCGCTGTCCTGACTTAGACCAAGCCAGACATGCTAAGATTACCTCACAGTCATAGCAGGTGTTACAACTACTCAAAACGCATTTGAAATTTGTCCTACAGCTATAGTCACACATGTACATCATTGGTCGTAACAACAAAATGCTGGAAGCAATCAAGTCTGCATCAATAGTGGCTATGATGTATCTATAGAATGGAATACTATGCACATGTAAATAGGCATCAGAAAGTTTTCTATGTACTAGCGTGGAAAGATCGCTAAGAGATACCGCTAAGTTAAAACAAAAAAAAAACAACCAAATGGTGAAAGGGTATGCACATTATGCTATATTTTTTATAAAACCAGAAAAAAGGGAGGAAGCAAGAATATAGCTAGATGCTCAAATTTGTCTGTCTATGCATAAAGAAAGTGGAAGACTACACAAAGAGTATGGCTACATTTCTGAAGATGGTGGCGGGAGGCAATGTAGGAACTGGACAATTTTTGGCCAGAGGTAGGAAAGAGTTTTCTTTTTATATCTTTGATATTTATTTTAATTTTTCATCCATGTAGATAAGTTATCCAGCAAAAATATAAAATTTAAGTTAAATTGAAAAATTAAAACAAATTTATTTGGCCATATCAATATTATCCATTTTATTCTACGAGATTCCTACAGTTTGGAGACTGCTTAACAAATTGCTATATTTTAAGCAAGTTATCTTATCCCAAGAAATAAGTTATCCTAGGCATCAAAGTTTTAAAACCTGGATAGTATTACACCCTTATCTCTTTGTTTTAATCCTTATGACCAGTCCTGCGTGCCACACTTAATCACAAGATGCTTTGTTTGAGAGAACAAAAGAGAGCAAAAGTGATTTATGTGGCTCTCCTGGCCCCCTTTAGCTACTCCTAATGACTTGTTTATACAGTTTAAGCATAGGTTAGTCTCAACTGATTATTCCAGTGCTTAACTAACGTTATATTGTTCCCAGATTACCAATCTCTTCAGTTATTTGGAGAACCCTTGAATAATTATTATGTATTATTAATAACTTTATAAAGGCTTAGTAGTACAAACCATGATCTTCTTTAATCATTGACATTCATATATAACCTGAATCACTGTTTTATCCCCATAATCCAATTGTAAATGGTTAAGAATATACTATGCATTTATTGACATCCATCATCATCTAAAGAAACTGTCCCCTACAAGGATACCTATACTAAGAAGGAAAAAGACATAACATTTAAAAAGTACAAGTATAGAAACAAAAGAGACAAGCCTGGGTGCCAGCCTAGTGGCATAGTGATTAAGTTTGTGTGCTTTGTTTCAGTGGCCTGGGGTTCACAGGTTTGGATCCCAGGCATGGACCTACACGTCACTCATCAAGCCATGCTGTGGCGGCATCCCACATACAAGATAGAGGAGGACTGGCACAGATGTTAGCTCAGGGCCAATCTCCCTCACCAAAGGAAAAAAAAAGAGAGACAAGCATGAAAGGGTATGCTTTATGCAATGGCTTGGCATTGAGTTCCCCTTTAAGCCTTTGTCTCATTTCCCATTTCCAAATTACTAAGACCATCACCTCATGCTAGCACCTCATCACCGCTTGCCTAGAACGTTAGAGCACCTTCTCTAGATTTATTTTCCTTGCATCTCTAGCCTCTGCACTGTTATTCCTCCATAAACAAAACAAAACAAACTTGAAGGAGAAATCCTATTTTAAACTAGATTCCACAGAAACTTCTCTGTCTACAAACTGAAAACCCTCTACAAATCAACTCCCTGTGTCCTAACTTCCCTACAGTCCCTCCCTTCCTCTCCTAGTCTCCAGTCTAGATTTCCAGATTGTCACATTCTATATCCAATTTCTCCCAGGGTCCCCAGCTTTGGTTCATTTTTTTCTCTTGATCGGGAATGCTCTATTGACCTACCCAAATCAATGATTTAACAGGGGTGGCCTTTGAGATAAATCCAGACAGTAGATGGATTCAGACAAAATATGCAGAGCATGTTTCCTCAGAGGATGTTTAATACAAAGATCCTGATTTCAAGGTTCACTTTAAAATTTGGGAGATCTGAAAACTTGGGCCTCCATTCTATGAAGTTCATCATCTACTGGGTGGGGCTGGGAAACTACTTCAGTTATATTGTGCATGTGCTCTCTAGTTCTGATGGTGCCTACCCTGGAAGACTTTACCTCATCTGCTGAGAACCCCTGGAGGCATTTGAATTTTCTACCCCTCCCCCAAACCCTGGTGCTATTCTTTAAAGGCCAGTTCAAATCTTCATTCACTACTTTGCCCTGCACTTAGATCTTTTCAAATTTTATAGCGCTAAGAATAGCCACAATATTTTTTAAAGATACTCAATCTTATTTGTGTCCAAAGAAATCACACAGTTATGAGATGTGGTGTGTCCACTTACTGTATTGGTAAGATTTTGAAAGCATTCTAACCTCCAGTTTTGGTTATAATAAAAAATCAACACTCCTGTATGCTCTCAGTGATATAAATTGACAGAAATATTCTGGGTGGTATGATTGCCAATATGTTTAAATACTTTTTAAGTGGACTTATCCTTTGATCCAATAAATATACTTCTAGAAATAAATTTTAAGATAATTGTTCAACAAATGAGCCAAGAGGTATGTATAAGGATGATTATAACACCCTTTTTAATAGCACAGATTGGAAACCAAATAAATACCTAATAAGAGGAGTTGGGTTAAATTATGATACATCAGTACAATAGTTTACTATATAACCACTAAAATATAGCAATATAGAAACAGTATCACAACATTGTGAAGATGTGTATAGTCCATTACGTGTTTAGTGTGTTTAGTGTGTATACACATGTATGTGTGCCTCTAAATCTTAATCAGCATGAACTTGTAAGCCAACTACTGAAGTTGTAGATGCTTATTTTTCATATTGAAACTCTTTGTCAATCCCTTTAATTGTATATCTCCTTTTGAATACAAACATTATAATTAAAAAAAAAAAACTGAATTGTAGACTTTAAAGAATTTGGAGGAGGCATTGAGTTGCATCAACTAGAGGGATGTTTTAAGCAGGTATTGTGCACCTTCTATGATATCCATTATTACACTGCGCATGTTAAAAGTAGTACTTGACTCAAATTTACCCTTAGGATGCAGGAAGGAAAGCTGTCAATATAAGAGAAGAATACACTTGAAGTGAATCATTAACTTAATTGTATTCCCTTTATTTTAAAACATAAAAAGGCAGCATTTGCATTTAAGTTCTGATTAGTAAAAAAATGAACCTGTCTATTCAGACTTTGCATTAATACCCCGAGCCGGGTATAAAAACTCCCCTACCCTGTCTTTCTTTGGAGGGAACATCTGACACGAAGCAGTCAAAAGTCATTTAGTGACTGACATTGACATAACTTTGCCACAAGCAACTAAAGCAATTACTAGGGCTGGTTGGGGCACAGCTGAAACACCTTGATAAGGCAGCAGTGAAAAATGACACATCATACAACCTGAATGGTTTCATCAGCACAACACTAAATCAGCATGTATGTCTCCAACAGTCTCATTCTGTCGATAACGGAATAATCAAACAGAAAGGACGAGCGTTGCCTCCAATTTCTGCTGACAGTTGGAAATGGAAATAAAGAGATACATGCCCGTGTTGTGTCTTTCAAATGTATTTCAGACAAGATTGTTTCCATTTAGTGACCCATAAACCACTTCACATTTTAAACCAGTGTGGCTTGTAGTTAATAAGCACAGGTAAGAAGAGACTGCATTTATTTGATTGTTCATTTCTTCAGAAACAGTTGTGTTTAATACACTTAACAAAAACTAAATCCAAAGACAGGACACAAAATTAGGTCCATCTCGAGTTGACGAGAACTGATCTACGTTAGAAAGAATACAGTGAAATACAGTCCGAAGATAAAATTTAGATTAAGGGTTTCTGTGAGACAACCCTATTACAGACATCATGTATGACATTGTATAAAAGCAATCTTTACCCCCCAAATTGACGTTTACTAAATAAAACTGAAATCTTCGTTCTACCATATTCAACCTGATTACCTAAATCCTGAACTGATTTTTAGGTGACCACGATGTTTCATTACTTCCATTTCCCACTTTTCACTTGGCTAACGTTACTGCTGGTCTCTTTTCCTGGCTTTCTGCCCCTCACTCCTCCTTCTCTGTAATTCACCTTCCCAACAAACCCCAAACTCCTACCTTAAACACTGTATCTACATTCATGGAATGAAAATTATAAAGCAAGCAGACCATAAATGCTTACATGTAACATTTTTGGGATTTGTAGAACTCCACTATTACTGAGTGCAAGTTGTAATCAAACTGCTCCCATGTTGTGGGAGAAACAAAGTTCTCATAAAAATTAAAAAGTGAAAAGTCTAATATGTGTCACTTGGAAAGAGTCAGAAGAAACTCTGACGTGTTTTCTTAACTCTTTCCATATTCAGTTTATAGATAGTATGGAGAAACTTCCTCTTTTTTGACCATAACCAACATGCTTGAATTTTAAAATACAAAAAAATAGTAGATATTCAATGAAAATTCATTTTACCTTGGGCTGGAATAATAGAAATGGGTGGCATGTAAGATGGAGGAAGTGTGAGAGATCATTAAGTCTTTCCCTGGTCCGGGGACAAGGCAACATTGAACAGTCCAGGAGGAATACGAGCCTGTCCTCCTTTCAAACCCTTTCAGGTATCCCTCCTTCTCGGTCATTTCAAGCTGAAAAGTTAAAATGGCAGGGACAATGTGGTTCTGGGAAATAAACAATTGGCTACAACTTGGGGGAGAAATGACTTGGAATTCAAACTCTCCCACTCTCTTCGCATTTTCCCTTAGAGAACTGAACTCTGACCTCTACCCCGTGATGTAATGACCTGCTAACACTCAACTTCCTGCCTGTGGAATGGGGGTTTCCCCCACTAACTGCATCCATGCTCCTCACACTCACTGCTAGCTCTCCAGGCTACACTCTATATCTTGACAGTTGTTGTCTGTAAACCTTTTCTATATTTGATTTTCAAAAGTACTTGCATATTTTCTATGCATAATATTATTTTAAAACCAAATTAATAAGTAACTACTAAAAGGTCTCTCATTTTTCCTAATACTTCTTTCTGGGAACAGAACACAAGGAAGTAGGGAAGATGTCTAATGAATTTATCTCATTGAAAATATCTTAGGGTCATTTTAGCAGAATAATTTAACAGAAGCAGCATTAATCATGAGCCTATATGATGCATTTCTACTAAAATACATTAACTGACATTAGCATCTGATATATCACTTTACTACCATCTATTGAGAAACTAATATACATATACACACATATATATATATATTTGATTTTCTATATATCTTATTTTATATATACACTGAGAATGCTCTATTTGAGAGAGGTCCAATTCAATTTTTATTTACAATTTTAGTGTGCCATATAAAGAGAGGTAGATAACACAAGAAACCCTATACATTTTTTAGAGGAAAAATCCAATTTTCACTCTCCCTATTTTACTTTCTTTTTCCTCATATCATCAAAAAAACATATTTTAATTTGTCCCTCAGTGAACTGACATGCTTCCTTAACTGCATAGCAGCTTTGCCAGCAGAGGCCAGATAACTAATATCCATGGTAAAATCATTTCCGATGTTTCTTGGCCTCATGAAAAAGCATCCTCAGACACTACAGACTCAATAGTTACATCCAAATGTTAACTGGAATATATTTTAAATTTCTCTTAAGCTCATATATGGCTGCTAAAATGTGGCTGCACACCATCGGCTACTTTAAAATAAAAACACCAAGAACCCACTTCTATTAGCTAAATGCAAAAATAGTCTCTAACACTTTATCTTTTATATTATTTGCTCATTATTCTTCCCTTTAAGATATATTTTTGTTAGTTCCTTAAGAACATTACTAAATTAATCATAAGGCCAATTAAACTAATCATAGTGCAATCTTGCTGGATCTCTTTACGGTGAGCTGTGGAGTAAATGTCCACAGGTCAGTGTAGAGATCCCGTTGGCATGAAAAGCATACCATGCCACCATGCAACCTTAGGGTGCACTCAACTTTTCCTCCCTCTGATATGTCCATGGCTATTTCTTGAGCACCATCAATGTACTAGGCAGCATGCTGAAAAAAATGATGAAGCTTAGTCCTGACTAAAAGGATATGGCGATTTTAGAGGTGAGACCTGCAAGTTAATGGGATGACAGCCTAGTCAGATAATAGCTATCATGAGATGTGAGGGTAGGATGCTATGGGCCATGATGCACACCAGATATCACAGGAGAGGGACTGGACACAGGCTTCCTAGTGGTGACTCTTGAGCTAAATCTGGGAAGGCCAAGTAAGACAGAACCTAGCAAAGCAGAAGCACCCCAGAGAGAGGACACAGCAAAACAACTTTTCAGAAAAGTTTAGTTTACTGGGTTATAACTATAATCTAGGCTCTAAATGTGCAACATAAAGATACAAAGTTGAGATATAAAAGGGCAGGGGTCAAATTTTGAAGGAATGGTATTTCATGCTTAGAATTGTAGGTCTTATTCTCCAGGCCAGCATTTACCCAAGGATAAGGCATTCCTTGCATCACAAGTCTCATGAGATGCTAAAGGGGTCGAGAGGTCCTGCAGAAAAGATAAGCGTTTGATTACGTTTAACCCAGCTCCCTCAAACACATATGACTATGGAACCTCTAATATAATGCAAATCACAACTGGCTGAGCGAGCTGTTTTGGAGCACACTGACAAATGCTGCTGTAGGCAGTGAGAACGCACGGAAAGACTTTAAGCAGAGGGCTTTAAAATATCCTCTGCTTTGTCAACAGTGTGAAAGTGAACCGGAAGGGAGCAAGATCACAGGAAATAAAGCCAGGCAAAAGGCTTTGCTCTTTACAATTAGAGAGCCAGAGGGAATGGTTTCTAAGACCCTTCCAGTGTTAGCGTCTCATGATGCTAAAAATAAAATCATTTAAAAATTGATTTCAGAATCACTAGAAACAATTGCCACAAATGAATCATAAGCATTTTGATCTTTTAAGTGCATTCAGTCCTTTTAAAGGCACTCTGTACCTTGAGCTATTCTACTAATGAAGCAGAGACTATAAAACCATTACTGAGATACAGCGTTGTCAAGCATTTATTACATTTGGGGATGCCTCCCTAAAAATAACAATATACTTAAAATATTAATTTTGAATTACCTTTCATACTGATTATATCACTGTTCTTTCATTTTAGCTGTCCCGACCTATTATGTAACGGGATTATTATGTATTCTCACTCCCAGACATAATTTTTATGACCTTTCAATCAATTGCTTAGGGCTTAAATCACAGCTGTACCTTCCAGCGATATATATCCATTATTATGTCAGACGATTAATACTTTTGAACACAAATTTTAAAGCGTTCGTGACTCTCTTTCATTTCAGATAATGATTTAAATATTTTTAAAATTAACATTATCTGCAAGAACCTGCCTCAAAGTAACCAAAACATGGCAGTCATATCATCACCATCACTGAGTCCCATAAGGGCTTCTAGGGGGATACTGGATCCCATGCCTCTTTAGGAGGGTTTCCAGAGTCAATATTCAGGGTGGAAACCTAAGAGGAGTGGCTCTACCGGGTGTCGCTCTGTTACATTATGAGGCTTTATTATTGGCAAGCAAACTAACTAGGAGCTAGTAAGGCCAGGTTTATTGGCTGTAAAAGTATACATCCCAAAGGAAGACTTAACTGCACTCAAGTCCTTAATGGATCACCTGTTGGTTACATTTCCAATTTAGTCTCATTGTGTGAACTATAAGAGAGTGCTCAAGCTATTGGAGCTGAGAACAAGGAAGGTAATCACAGTCTTTCCTCACTGAAATTAAAAACAGACTAGCAGGCAAATATGTTGCTAAATACTTTTAAGTAGGTAGGCATCTCTTGCTAATAGTGAATTAACATCCATATCAGCCTCTACATAAACTAATCAATACATGCTTTTTTTTTTTTTTTTTTTTTTTTTCTTTTTGCTCAGGGCCCTCAATCCTACCTTAACGTGAATAGTTTGGGATAAGTGACACCATAGCTCTTTTTCCTGCAAAATTGTTAACCTTGAGTTTCAACGACCGCTTGCTTGTTCTCCCTTCCTTAGATCTCAAGGAATGCCCTTCCAACTTCTCTCCGTCCCACAGGCCTCAGCTTCACCATCACTTCCCCAGGGAACCTCTGCATGAACACTGGGCTCTTGCCACCCACTGGTCCATGCTTCCAGAGCACTCTTTCCTCCTCTTGTATAGCACGGTCACAGTTAGAATATTTTAAATAGCTATTTTCAATGATTTGTGGAATACCTGTCTTCACCGCGCCTAGTGTGCATAGGTACTGGGTGAACATGTATTTGCTTATGGACAGTCTGCCAGCTTACACTTCCATGTCTTCTCTCTCTTGATTTTGCACACTGCATGTATATTGAACTGGAGAAAGCTGTTATTAATTCTAGAATCAGAGATTCTGGACAAGGTTTTGAAATGCAAGGAATCTGCTTTTAATGTTAAAAGTAAGAAAACACAGGCCAGCCCAGATGGCTTAGTGGTTAAGGTCAGCTTCGGTAGCCCGGGTTCAGTTCCTGGGCATGGACCTACACCACTTTGTCAGTGGCCATCCTCTGGCAGCAGCTCACATGTAAAAAGAGTAGGATTGGCAACAGATGTTATCTCAGGGCGAATCTTCTGCAGCAAAAAAAGAAAAAGTGAGAAAACACAATTTTATACAAGTCTCTTAATTAATCAAGTTCTAACTCCAGCAGTTGAGTTTTTCCTGATACCACAAGAAGCAGGTCACAAGTCCTTGTATAACTTAATCCATTTATGTGAATAGGTAGCAATGCTCAGAAAATGGTCACAATAAAAATTCTACAATTAAAAAAACATCCAGAACTTCAAGGAAAAGGGCAGAACTCACCCTTCATATAATCAGGCATTGCTCTATATAATGGAGATTTTCCTAAATGATGGATCTTTTTCACTCTTTGATTGAGGCCACCTGGAATATTCTGGGCTTCATCATTAAGAATTTGAGGTATTCTAGCAATAATTTTACATACCATGGCTTTTGGAAAAAAAATTCTACCTCTTCTTTTATACCTATATTTGGCATATATTTCAATAATCCTCAAGGAGATATGAGCAGTTAGCTATAGTTACACGAGTAGTGTTTATTTAACCTGCTCTTGGGTATACACTAAAATAGACATGATATTTTGGCCAAAAATGTCTTTTAACTGGTTTTTATGCTTGTTATAGCCACAAAATAGAAGCCAAGCAGTGGTAAATTGAGTGCCTGTAAACTGTTAATGTTTTTTAAAAAACATAGCACTATTACAAAAGTTATGTTAAATATTGTGACTACATCATTCCATATTTCTATTGTCTTTAAAAGGAAGTTGCATTACTATAGGTTATTAAAAGAAATGAATATGAATAATTTAAGTTAGATTTCCACAGTTAAATTTACAGAGTTAAAGGTCAGCAGAGAGCACAAACTCACAATGTGTTGGTAATTTCTGTTGGGTCAGAGTTCACCTAAAAATGATTTACAATATGTCCATTGTTGGTAGTGTATATTCCTTTAACATAATGCTGATCTAATTCTGACATGCTGATTTTAGTGGGAGAGATTATTCAGTTTCTTTCTTGGTTATAAATAAAAATAAAAACTCATTAAAAGAATAGAAGACACTGTGTTTTTCACAAATCAAAATATATATATTTCAGAAATCATTATCATCATTACAATAGTTACCACTTTCTAAATGTTTACTCTGCGAGGCACTTTTGCTAGATGCTATATACACATTACACCATTGAAGGACATTGCCCCATGGCAACACAGTGATGTAGGCATTTTCATCTCCATTGGTGAAATGGATGTTCAGAGAGGCTTTCTACTTCCCCAGCCAGATTTCAAATCTAGCACTAAGGGATTCCAATGCCCAGCTTTTCTACTTGGAATTAATTTGATCTGAAAAAAAAATTGGCAGCTATAACCATAAACATCTCGCTTAGACACCAACTCTGGATTCAATACTAAAAGAACATGGTATAAATTGGAAGCCAAATTTAAAGGCTCAGAAAATTAAAACTGTTGGATATAAAAAATTCTTATACATTGGGGAAATTTTGGTGGCAAGAATCTCCAGGTTCATGAAGAGATTTACAATTTATAACATCATTGAGGATCCATTTGTATAAAGCACTTCGAAGTTTTTCTCGACAAGTACAATCAAGAAAAAATGTTTTCTCCAGCACTTGATGCCCTCCCCTAAATCCAGATGTACTGAACAAAGGAAGCCATGAGGAAAGGAAACTAAGATAATAGCTATGGCTTAGTCAATAGGTATTATATGCTGAGTTCAGTGCTCTGCCCTTTTCTCTTTTTTAATTATTTAATGTCTACACTTAGAGAGTAAGCAACTTGCCTACTTATTAGTCAGAGACTGACTTGAGGGCCGAGTACTGAGCACTTAGTAGGTTTTCAATACTTACTGAAAAAATTGCATCACTTGATCGGCAATCGAGAATGGCAAAGACTAGCTTTCCTAGCCTATTCCTCTTCTTCTCCTTCTTATAAGACTTATTTATTTTCTCATTAAGAACTTATAAGAAACACTATTCTTTATCATAAGCCAGTATTTCTTTATTAACATGCTATATTCTATCTTATCTATTTATCGATCATCTCTTTACCATATATATTAACACCCACACACTTAAAAACACGAATGGGATTATGTTATACATACTTTCTGCAAATTGATTTTCACATTTATCAATATATCTTGAACCTCATTTCAAATCAGTGCGATTCTTTTTCAAGGTTGCATATCATTGTATGGATGTACCATAATTCATTTACTATTCTCTCCATTGATTAATTAGGTGTTTTTAGGTTTTTGCTATTACAAGTAATAGTGCAATAAACATCTGGTACTTAAATATTTGAATATTCATGCAAGTGTATGCCTATGATAAATTCCTAGAGTAGAATTCCTGAGTCAAAGAGCATGCGTGTGTGTGTGTTCCACCTTGAGAGCTGACTGTTCCTCTAAAAATCGTGACTACTACTTTCACTTCAAAGAGTAACACACGAAGATTTCTCCACATTCTTTCAACACAGAGAACAACAACTGTTTAAATTGTTGTCCATATGATAGGTGAAAAAGTGAATATTACTGTTGTTTTAATTTTAATTCCTGTAATAACTTGAGATTTTTCTGTAACAGAATTTTCTAACTCAGAATACTTGTCATTACCTAAGCCAAGTAAAACAAAAAACTTTCAGAAAAGTGGCTGAGTATAGTGTGTAGTAGCTGAAGATGGCAGCAACGATAGAAACATTTGTCAGTGGAATGACATCTAAAACATTATGGGTGTTTTACTTACATCTATCACATGGTGGTGCCTTTCCCTCTCTACCATATTTGCCAAATCAGTTTTTCATAACAAGGGCAATACCCTGATTTCCAACAACATTCAATAGTGTACATGATGACAAACACTTGTATATTTTTTTCAATTAAAAAAACTTCTTAAAGTATATAAAAAAGACTGCTGAATCCCATGCACTTTTTATAGGTTTGCACATGGGTTTATGAGCTTTTTAATAGCATGACCTTGAAAATAAAAATACAGATTACACACCTGAATAATCACACAAGGTGATTCTTACGTACTCTAGAGTTTGAGAATTGCTTCTTGCATTATTTTATTATTTTAAAGTATTTTTTATTTAGAATAAGTTCAAATACACAGACATTTCCCAAAATACTTGTCATTTTTGAGTGTTTAACCAAATAACTTTTATTTGCTAAATGATTTACAAACATTTCAAGCAATCCTCAAAACAGCCATATAAATAATATTATTATTCCAATATTATATGTAGGATCAACTAATGCTTAGAGAGAATGTTACTTATTCAAACCACAGTTCTAGAAAGTGGCAAAAAGGACACTGAAACATTGCCTTTAGGACCTCGGTTTTCTCTAGCCCTAGAATTTTAGAATAATAAAATTTCAGTGCTGTTAAGAGACTTAAAGCCTATTGGCTTCAACTAATTCTTTCACAGATGTAAAACATCTCATCTTAAGCACTGTTATCTAAACATCTAGCACAGTCCTTGCATTAGGGGACCATTCTATTTAATGGAAGGATGAAGTGACTTGTCCAATTCCACACAACTTCCTTATAGCAGAGCAGACACTAGACTATGTTTCTTGATCATGAAGCTAGGGTTTGTGATTTCAGCACTTGAAAAGAAGAGGGTACAATACAATTTTATAATGACCAAAGAAATTGGTATCATTACATTTGAATTCTCAAACATAAGAATAATTTAGGTTAACTTTAAAGTCCAATAATATTACTTAGAGGCAGGTCTGTCTCAGAGACAAATATATCTAATCAGACAGAGAAGAGGTATATAGAAAGGCTCAAAACCCAAAAATTAAGTATGTTTGTTTAATAGGCTTTTATTAATGTGTCTCAGTCTCTTTCATTTTTTCTTTTAAGAATTTGGTGTGAAGAAAATCACTTCATATGTGAACATTGACTTGGCAAATAGTTTGGAAATTCTTCTTCTGCCCAACGTCCAACTTTATGGACTGTATGGGATTCCAATTCAAAGAGAAGATTCTATTTTTGCAAAGGAGTGATGAGATCTTGTGAGCCAAACAGCTCCATGTTATAACTTGTCTCACTTTGTGAAACTCACCAGGAAACATTATTATAAGCCTCAGAAGCATTTTCATGCACTTGCTTTTTATTCTGTGCTGTCAGTTTCTAAGTTCCTTAAAGATAGAGTTTTTTTGGTAGCCAGTCCTTGGCATAGAGTATTTTCTAAGTAAACTTATGTTAAACATTCCTAATGTTGTCCTTCTATTACAGTGATTCTCAACCCTGGATGTACATTAGAATCATCTGGTTAACATTAAAAATAGTGATCCCTTCACCTGATTCCACCAGAATTCTGAGAAACTGCATTTGATTAATCAGGGTATGTGCCATGGGTTTGGGTTTTTGTTTTGTTTTGTTTTGTTTTTGTCTCTTTATTTTTAATCTCCATCTGATTCTACTTCTTGATTATCCTAGTGTCTCTTTAGGAAATACTCCTATAAGAACATCAAATACAAGATACTACAACACAGAAGCAAATAAGCAACTGTGGCTGGGAGACATATTCCTGGTGGTAAATATACTCAAAGTGACATTTCAATTTAAAGTATAACTTTAGATGTCGAAGTATTTTAATATCTCTCTTTCTTTCCTCCTTCACCACCGTAAAGTACCATTAGCTTTCAGCAATACCTCATTAGCCTGGGTGACTACAAGGTATAAAGACAAATGCCATGGGTCATTCTGGATACTTAAGTATTTATGAATGACTGAGGATTTGAGAAGGAATGAGGAAAAGGAATGTAGATTAAATTCAAAAGAACTGAGCACAAGCCTGGGGCCTAAGAGCAGACACAGAGTTGGATGGATGATTTTTGCCTCGCATACCTGATGTCAGACCAATAAGGAGAATATACAGAGATGGCTTTCTGAATGGCTTTGGGGACGGGCAGTAACCTAAACGGCTTTGTTAGGGCAAAGCAAAGTTCGAGATTACAACTAACCACAGCCACTATTCACGTGTCTCATTCTCATTGAAAAATGTCTAGGCCAGATATCACAGATAATCTGGGGTTATCTGAAACAGAGAGAGTCCCTCACTCTCTTCCTCCATGCAAGGCTATTCTAGAGCAACTCGCTACCAGACAGACTCCCCCATGGCCAATGTGTGACAGAGGTCCACTCACTAGTCTCCTTTATAAGAGGATCAATCTGTAGCAATGATTTTCAACCTGTGCCCCATAAATCCTTCAGCAGAATATTCTTATTCTACTCACAAAATGTGCTTACTACACAGCACAATCTGGCACAATTCTTCCCAGAGACAGCATTAAACCTAGGTCCTTTTCTCTCTCAGTAGTTGGGAAAAATGACTCTTTCTTTCACTAGCCTTCCCTGGAGCCTTGTAGCAAGACCAAAGTCCCAGTCCCTATTATGTCACTTCCTTTGGGTAAGTTATATAACGTTGGTGAGTCCCATTTTCCTCAGTTTCAAATGGAGCTGATAAAGGGAAACTTTATTTAGTACAGCACATTACAGTTCCAAAACACTTGTCATATGCGTTAGCTCATATCATCTTCAATCACTTTTCTCTCATCTGGGCATTTTTGTTGGCCCACATTACAGGTGAATTTACTGTCTCAGAGAAGTTCAGTAAATATTTTTAGCTCGTATGCTGTAGAATCAATATCACATCACAGTCTTGTCTTTGCAGGTACAATGCTCTATACTTCCATCACTGAAATCCAACTCGCGCTCCCATAGAAGAAAGGGTGCTTTCCATTTTCCCTCACCTCAGGTGGGTCATGAGCTATGTCATAGAACCTAGCAGCCTGCTGCCAGTGCTTCACTTTAAGGAAAAAGAATAAATAGAAGCAGAACCTGTCAAGTTCCCTGGAAAGATCCCGATGTAAACGAAGGTGATCTCCTAGAAGACTGCCTTTAATGAGTTCACAGAGCTTTGCAATAATAGGTGGATTTACATTCTCCGTTAGCATCTCTCATTTTAAGTCTAGATCTAGAGACAGCTTTAAAGAAGAGCAGGAGAGTTTCCCAGAGGTGAAGCCTAAAATGTAAATTGTATGCAAAGACTACAAAATGTGAACAGATTGAACAAATAGATTGACTCTCAAGGACAAAGATTGAATTTATATATCCTTTCAGATTCATAGGTATATGGTTTTATAAAACTAAATTAACTAAATCTTAATTTTCTACAAGTGTTTTTGTGGCATGTCTTACTGCATTTAGTGGAGAAAATAAACAATTTATTGTTTATTAACACTTTAACCTCTGTCACACAATTAGAATTATCAAAAACATGTTAATCCCTGATTTTCTGACCTTTACCAAGGAATTAAATTTCTAAATACCTACCTCAAGAAGCCCTTAAACATGCCTTTGGAAGAAAGTCAAGGATTAAAAAGTAACTGAGACAGCCTGGGGAATTGGCTTATAAGTAATTTAAAAGCTCTATTTTACCTCCTAAATTGTCTCAGAAAAGAATTTTTTAACTCAGTGCTTTTGAAAATGTTTGATTTCGTATTTTTTGCCAGCTTAGGAAATTTTATTTAGCATAATAAAAATAGGTACAATACTTTATATTCAAGGAGGAAAAATTATTATTTTTCATATTTCTGTCTTTCGAATTACAAAAGTAATGCCAATGCTGACTATAGGGATTCAAATAGGGCTGTTTTAAGTGTCTAACATACAATGAATGGATACCACCTTCTCCTAATCCAATACAATTTCACATCCTCAATATTAATCTGCACTGTTAAACAGATACACATCCTTTCTCACTTGTAAAATTGATTTGAAGTTAAAAAACAAAGAGAAGATGCTTATTCTAAGATACTTCCTGAGACAGGAGAGCAAGGCACAAGTAATGAAACAGGTAATGAAGTCAGCCACCTAAAGGAATTCTGGCTTTGTTACTTCACAGACAGAGACCATGGTCAAATTACTTAATATTTCTGTGCCTCAATTAACTTATTGATAAAATGAGGTTAGATATATGTAATGTATTGCCAGAGCTTACAGCACTGTAAGTACTCAATAAAGGCTGGATGTATATAATTATTATTATTGACCCATATTGCAACTTTAAAAAAATACTCTATCAATTAAGACAATTATAAGCTAATAATTTGATTACTGAGTGACTCCATTTAGGTCATATATGATTTGGATGTATGTCCTGGGAGCTAGGGAACTTAGGACTTTTACTGCTAAAACTGTTGGTGGTAGAATTCCCAGACAAACCAGGGGGTAGGCCCTACATAAAATAGGAAAAGAGTAGCAGAATGGAGGGAAACACAGGAAACAAAAATAATTTACTTGCTCGTGTCTTCTGACCACTGTTACACGGTCATGAACTAGAAATAACATCATCATCAGCCTCTTCTCTAGCCCCCAAGAGCAATCACTCTTATTAAGCCAGATCTTTCCTGGAAAAACTGCTGCCTGTACTCAAGACTTAAAACAGCTTCAACTTCAGGTTTTTAGTTGTTTTGTGCTTACTGCTTTAGAATTTAAGTACCGAATAGTTATTTTTAACTAAATTGGGAATTTCAGGAAAGAAATGGAAACTTTAACAAAGGAGTAAGAGGGAATTCTAGAAATTCAAAGAAATTGAAAGAACAATTTCCAAAAAGAAAAACTAACTGTATATGCTTAACAGAAGGTTGGAGATAGTACAGGAAAATCAGTCAACACCAACAGAAAGAATTCAACCTCTAAAATGGAAATAATAAAGACTGAAGTAAAATAAATAGATAAGAAACTGTGGGACAACATCAAATGAAATAACAAACCCTTGGCAAAACTAATCAATAAAAAGAGAGAAAACACACATTATCAATATGAGGATTGGAAGAGGAAACATTACAGACCCTACAGATACGAAAAGGAAAATAAGGGGCTATTAGGACCAATTTTATGCTGAGAAATTTAACAACTTAGGATAAGAACAAATTCTTTGAAAAATACAACTTGCCAAAATGGAAGCAAGAAGGTAATAAATCTGGAAAGTGTATGTCTATCAAAGAAACTGTAATAAAAAGAAAAACCTTTATATTAAAAAAACTTCAGGTCCATATGCTTTCATTCTTAGGTTCACTCAAATATTTAAGGAACAAATAATGCTCATCCAATATTACACTTATTTTCAGGAAAATAGAGAAGTGAAAACATTTCAACTCATTTTATGAGGCCTGAATAATTCTGATACTGAAATCTGACAACCATATCACACAAAAAGAAAATTACAGACCCATATGCCTCATGAACATGGACACAAAAATCCTCAATAAAATATTTGCAAAACTCATCTGGCAATACACCAACATAATAATGCATCATAAAACGTAGAGTTTATCCAAGGAAGGCCAAGTTCCTTCAACATTTAAAAATTAATCAATGTAATCCACCATATTAACAAAGTAAAACTGAAAAACTACATGACCACCTCAATAGTTGCAGAAACAAGATTTGACAAAAGGCTGATATTATCAAACATTGGCAAGGAGGTGGAACAAATAGAAACATGCATTGCTGGTAAAAGTGTAAAATGTTAAAACTCATCTACAAAAGTTTGACATTTTCTTAATAAGGTTAATCATGCTTACTATGTTACCAGAAGTTAACAGGAGTCAATAAGTGTACTATGATATATTAGTACAGAATACTACTCAAAACTTTAGAAGAACAAGTTACTGTTTTATGCCTCAATGTACACGAATCTCAAAAACAACATGCTGAATAAGGCGAGCCAGATTCAAAACAGTATATACTATATGCTACCATTTATATGAACAGGCAAAAACAATCTATTGTGAGATAAATCAGATTGGTGATTTGCTGAAGTGGAGGCTGGGAGGAAGGACTGAAATTGGGACATAAAGGAATTTTAGGTATGATGGAAATATTCTAAACCTTGATTTGGATGATGTTAACAAGAATGATAATATTTATCAAAACATCAGATTTTACATTTAAAATGTATTTTCATGTAAATTAAATTACAATAAAGTAATTTTAAAAACCCCACTAACTTGGAGATTATGTGGCTGTGTTTACTGCAAGTGTTAAATATATCCTCTCTGGTCCACATTGATGCCCATATCTTCCAGTATCAATAAGTCAATGTGATGGACAAAGCAGAGATGAGTCAAAACTGTGACCAATAAGGTTATTGGGCAAAAATTACATAAAATACAACAATATGAATTAAATATAGGTTATACAAGGAAATATAACATTAGGTTCCCCTGGAACATTCTGGAGTGTTCCATGTGGCAGTGGTCCAGGTACAGGACAGATAGTAGTACAATACTAACAAACGAAATATTCCTTTCTTTACATTGTTCTCATTGGAACACCCATAAATCTACTTTAAGTAAACCTTTTCTTTTGGTAATCATTTACTTTGGGCTATAAAAATCGATAATAGCTGCATATACCTTTCAAAATTATTTGATGACTTTCTTGTCTTGATTTACTTGCTGACACTGTATACATTAAATGAGTAACTTTTTAATATATTCCTTTCACAATTATTTTAAAATTAACTGAAATAATTTTAATCAATTCACTAGCTAACTGGGAATGTTCTAAACTATTTTATATGGATCTCCTGTTTTATGTAACTCCACTTTTCTTTATGACCCCTTAGCTGGTTTTATTAACAAAAAACCTACTTTAAAATTCTATTTCTTATTGTTCATCTCTAGTATAAATTATGAAGGTGGATGTCACTACTAGCAGCACTTGTATTTTTTTAAAGGAACATGATGTGTATGTATAAAAAATAAATCAATTAAATTCATACATATACATATTTTACAAGGTAAAATTATCAAATTAACCATTCTGTAACATAAATGCAATTCTCATACTAGAAGGCCAGAATTTAACATTTGCATAGAATCTTCACCATAAAAAAAATAACTAAACTAATTTAAGAAAGCAAATTCCCCATTTCATTGTTACATAAGGGCAAGTCTTACAGGTTTAACTAACATTTGCAGATTCCACTTGCGGCAGGTGTTTGCAAAAATACTGACTTCACTAGCTGCCAGTATGTCATTCCCTTCTCCAAATTTAGTTGATTTGTTAGTATACACATAGATTTTCAAGGTAGGTTTCGTGTTCTTTCCCCTGTGCATAATTTCCTTGATATAGAATTTCCACAACCATGGTTGTAAAAAATGTTTAAACAGAGAACATTTTGGAATGTTTGTAACTGGGATCCATCATTCACTGACATTCCTCCAAGAGGCTATATTTAAACCTTTACACTGCCTTGCCTTATCAAAGTAGCAGTTTGGCATTTGGTATTTGGAGACAGCTATAAAGCTGCACCATCTGTACCACTCTGTTTCAAGAGGGACATCAATTTTTATCCTTGTTGGATCCTGCAGGAATACTCTGCTAAAACTCAACACATGCATGACTCAGTTATAATTCAGTCATGTAACTGTGGCCAAGGGTATTTGCGGCAGACGGAAGCACTTGTGTTCATATATTTCAGTAGAAAAACTATCGCCTGATACTCAATCATAGAGGCAAGAGATTTCTAAGTCACACTGGCTGATAAAATATCTGGTTATGGTAGTGTCTCAATATTAGTTTTGGCAATTTGCCCTTAAGAAAATATTCCAGACTCCATTTGACAATAAAAATTATTTTGTTCACTGATGAGATTTATTTGGGAGAGCAAAACGTGGAGTTATCTAACCTATCACATTTGCCACGTAAAGAAGTTAAAGGCGTTCCAACTACAGAATTACAGATTGATCTCCTTTTCTTTAGAAATAATTACTTAAAGTACAAAAAAAAATCACTTGGTGGATCAGAACATTAGAGAAAATCACAAAACTATAAACAGGAAAGAAAACAGTGCATCTGAGCAAAAAAAAATCATTAAAAAGGGAAGGGGCCTACAAATAAATTAAAAAAAATTATACCAACTGATCTTTATTTCCTCCGAACATACAAAAAAAGAAATGCATTGAAACAACAAGTGACATTCAAATTTTGCATTGGTATTGCATTTTTTCCTGGCCATGAAAGTTGTTAAACATTGGAATGGGTGACAGAGTAAAATAGATTTTCATTTCTCTAGACGGGCAAAAGTGTGATGCTACAGGAATAGAAAACCATCTCTCAATGGCCTCTCCAAATGTAAAGTGGCTTAGCTTTGTGAATTTCTTCGAGATAAAATTATAAGTAGCTAAAACTATTTTTATTAATTGACAACTTCTGATGCTCTGATGGTTCCTAGAGGAGTTTGGATATCCTGAGGCTGAAAGGAATTTAACCTGGTGCTTTCGTTTTAAATCTACTTGGTATTACTTGACAATAAACTTTAACTTCCTTCACCTCCTCGCGTCTATTTCCTCATCAGAAAAATGTCTATACACGCACACCCACACACACACACATCCAGCCCCAGTGATCTAGTGGTTAAGATTCTGCGCTATCACTGCCACGGCCGGGGGTTCATTTCCTTGTCAGAGAACCACGCCACCTGTCTGTTGGTTGTCACAGTCAAGAGGCTGCATGTTCCTGTGATGCTGAAAGCTATGTTACCGGGATTTCAAATACCAGTGGGGTCATCCATGGTGGACAGGTTTCAGTGGAGCTTCCAGATTGGACAAACGAGGAAGAAGGACCTGGTCACCCACTTCCAAATAAACAGCCATGAAAAATCCTTTGAATAGCAGTGGAGCATTATCTGATGTAGCACCGGAAGGAGAGAGGATGGTGCAAAAAGACCAAGCAGGGTTCTGCTCTGCTGTATACAGGGGCACTAGGAGTCAGAATCAACTCAATGGCACTCGCAACAACAATGTATACACATATTCATATAATATATATATTCATATATAATGTGTATCCATTATAATATATATTGTATATAATATATATAATTATATACATTGTAGAATTGAGAATATTAAATTTAAAAATCCACATAAAGTTGTTGGCACAATACCTGTGTTATCATTAGGGTGAAATACTGCATGTGAAATGGCATGATGAGCAGCTAGAAACCAAGATTCATTTGTCTACTTGTGTTTTCTAGAGTTCAGTTATCTTTCTGTTCTTATTTACTCTTAATCATGACATATGTATATCCTTATTTAAGGAAGAATATAATTGTACATGTAATTCTTTTAATTTACATTTCTTTTTGAAGCCTAATACATTCTAGGATGCCACAGACATGAAACAGACAGACTTGCATGTGATATTGATAACTATAGGATGCTTTCAGAGAAGCCAGTGGTGCTCAAGGGAGAGGAATTGAGGTTAGCAAACCACTGACCTCATTCGTCATATTCCGACAACTGCCCAAATAAACTGTCTGGTTCTCTAAAAGCTGCTGCTTTGTGTGTAAACGTGCCAGGTGCATGGACACAATTTCTAGATATCAATGTGTCTTCTCCAATCAGTATTCTAGCATTTTCCCCTAAGAACTTGAACATTATGAGTTGCATATAAAGAAACATAAATGTTATACTTTTAAAAGTAGGCTATTCTAACCTAAATTTAAAAAGCTTAACTGCTCCAAGTAAACCCATTCCCTTTGGCAGATGTATTTTTATACCGAAATTCAAATAAAGTGTCCTAGTCCATAGACAAAATGTGATATCCAAAGTCTTAGCAAATACCTCCTGAAACAAACACAAATATCCATAATGTTGAACATTTACTTATTGCCAACACATTGGACTTGGAAAAAGTATGTCATTTGAAAAAGAGGGTTTCAATGCTTAAAGGAGGGAGGACAAATCAGTTTTGGAAGTTTAAGCCCAGTTTCTCCTTTAGAAATTGGTGGGAAAAAATAAAGGCTCCATCCGCCCTACACGGAGGTCTCTCAAGGATAAGTGGGGGAAGGAGCTGCAAAGGCCACTGCTCCTCCTTCCACTCTACAGAAATCAGACTCTCCACAAGTGTGCTAATAAACTTCACTTGAACCTAAGATATCGTATTATATTGGCTGAGTTTGAGGGCACGCTCCTGTTCTATTATTTCAGTTCGGTAATGGTTGTGAAGTCATGGATGCATGCTGGCAGGGGCACGGAGCGAAGGGCAGGTGGTGGGCAAGGAGGCAATATGAGTTTGTTGTGGAGAGTACAGTTGGATCATTGTTGAGTTCTCCGCATTAACATGACATTGTAAAAGAAATCAACGAAATATTGAAATCTTGCAAAGAAATTCACCACTAATCAATACTCATGGACTGAAACCAAGACAGGAAAATATATTAAGGTGTTCTATACAATCTTTAAATTAGACAAACAGGAAAAGGCGAAATGTATTATTGGAAGAGGTCAACTCTAACAGATTTAAAATGTTTAAGATCAATTAGGACTTCTACATGGTTTTCCTTTTCTTAAACTGGAGTTTTAATGGTGGTTATGGTGGTTATCCGGCTTTTTCTCCATTAAGCTTAAATTTGTCATTTAGCTCGGTGGTTCTCAACCCTGGCTGCACATTGAAATCACCTGGGGAGCATTAAAAGGATATCGATGTCCAGGCCCCATGCCCGGGGATTCTGATCTAATTGATCTGGAATGGAATATGGGCATCAGTGTTTGTTAATGGCTCCCAATGTGATTCTAATGTGCAGCCAGGTTTGAGAACCGTTGCTTTAGCTCTGAGTTTGCAGGACTGTAAAGTGATGTGTCTGGCCTGGACAGGTGGGGCAAGGATACCACCCAGAGAGATCAGAGACCCGGGTGCCCTCCTTGCTTCCACACGCAATGCCTGGCCTGGATGGCACCCCTTTGGGAAGGAGCTAGATGTCTGTGGTTGTATGGATTATGTTAAGGGAATTCCGAATTAGGGTCTGAAAGAGACATTTGTCTCTCTCTGGTGGCTGAACCTGTACAATATAAGTCAGGAGGAATTTGCAGCCAGGATTTATGCGCTATTAAGAAACCCAGGGGCCAGCCTGGTGCCAGGGCAGTTAAGTGCGCACATTCTGCTTCGGTGGCCCAGGGTTAGCCAGTTCGGATCCCAGGTGCAGACATGGCACCGCTTGGCAAGCCATGCTGTGGTAGGCGTCCCACATATAAAGTAGAGGAAGACGGGCACGGATATTGGCTCAGGGCCAGTCTTCCTCAGCAAAAAGGGGAGGATTGGCAGCAGATGTTAGCTCAGGGCTAATCTTCCTCAAAAAAAAGAAAAGAAAGAAACCCAGTTCGCAGCAAAGGAGAGAAGTGACATTTAAGTCCCTGGCTGTGGTTGCCTCCAAGGCCTACCTACACCACTGACCTTCTTAAAGCTCAGCTGTTTCTTGAGACAGAGCAGCATCTTTTCTTTTCAATAAATTCTGTTTTCAGTTAAAGAAAAAAAAGAGATCCTACGAAGCAAACTTCCAAAAGATATAAAGAATGTCTTTATTTCCTAAAATAACTCAATGAAAAAAAAAAATAAGGCAACCCTGATAGTTTTTGAAATATTCAGATGTTTTGGATTTTTTTAACAAAACCATTGGAACAGTTTTCTGCATTTTAAACATCTCATCCAAATGTCCTGGGGCCACATTTAACCAAATAGAAACATGCAGTGTTCACTTAGAAGTGGTTCTTGAGTGGCCTTTCCTGAACTCGCACATGCATATTTAGATGGAAAGACTGAGGAAGGCTCTAACATTTGTGGACTTCTTTGGTTTTTCACATATACTTAACACTTCTTTATGAACACACATTTTTCAAGGAAGTCTTCAAGCAGGAACATCTGCTAACCTGCAATTATGAGTGCTGACAGTATATCATCAGAACACACAGAAGCAGGTTAAAAAAAAAATGTGATTCTGAAGGAAATGATGACAGGCCTGAGAATAGAATGTAATCATCCAAAGGTACACTCATGCATCTTTTACGTGATCAGGTATTTGGACTGAACTTAAAGATACTTAAGATGCCTATTAACCCTAACCGATTATTGAATTGACTAGGAATATTGAAAAAAAACACAAGCACATGAGACCTTTTATCTGAGTAGTCAGTAGCTACTGACAGTCTTGGAAAATGGATTTGATGAAAGACTTCTGCCTCCAAAAATCATGGGCAGAATTTTGCTATGTATATAGCCTGTGCTATTATTATTTTTTCTACCATCAAACTGAATATCTTCTGTATTTTTCCTGTCTTCCCAGTGTGTTAGAAAGCAAATTTTTTTTTAATTCATAGGTATGATTTTTTTTTTAATTTCTTTGGGGAGCATGATTACAGTGATGGCTGATTCTAAAATTGGGCTGTATCAGAATGGGACCCTTATGACACTTCACTAATTGACTAGTTTATTTCCTAAGAAGACTATAACAGATTTACCTGAAACCCAGTTCCTTTCTAGAGCAAACAGTCTGATGGTAAGGTTCCTTATTCTGGAAGCCCAATTATGTAGATCCATCTATAACATTTCTCACATTGCTGTATCGAAATCTACTTGGAAAAACAAAACCATATTTACAGGTTTGCGGCTAGAAAATTACCTTATATCAATTCAGATTCCTCAGTTATTACCCCAAAAGAAGGATTTCATATAGAGTATTAGCAGTGTAGCAGCAAGAGTTTTGAGATCCAATTATTTGGTAACTTGACCTTTGAGAATTATGAAGATATGAATTTTGCATCAAGTATTATTATTTCCTTCTCCTTTTTCTAAGACAATAAATTCACTGCACTATCTCTTCCTGAAGGCTTCATTATTTTATCCGAAGGGAGATAACATTATACAATTCTTAAAATATGGGAATCTATTCACCAGAACTATATGTAGATACCAAATTACATAATGTGCTGTGAAAGAAAGTTGCAAAAGACCTTGGATATTTAAAATATTGCATTTTGATCACATGACAGGAGTTGCTTCCATTTTCTTCCTATAATAATAGATTTCTGGTCTACATAAATATAACTGTCCATGATGCTCTAACTGAAGCAGATAGCTTCCTTTAACGATATACATATGTGGTAGATTCATCTGCATTCCAGAATAATTCTGGAATTCTCAAGGAAGAAAGCCAAAGACAAATTTCATAAAACTTAACAGAAGCTAAATTGGCCTAAGAGTCTGAATATTGTCATACACAGCAGGGAATCAAAATCTGACTGTTCTTTCGTAGACTTTTTCATTACTTCTGAAAAGACAATCTATAATTTTTGTATACCCATATAAATTAAAATATGCCATAAGCTGTGTTTGATTTAGACTCTATTTCACAAAATGAGCTAAAACTCTTTTAAATGCTGGTGTTCACTAAAAAAAAAATTAAGGAAAATAGTTATACAAAATAATTTTTAAAATATACTACATCGAGCCTTATGAAATTGCTGATAGTCAATGATTTTTGAACTTCAAAAATGATAGATTCTTATGGTTCAACTTGATTTTACTTGATCACGTGATTATGCAGAAAGAGATGACTAAAAGCCACCCATAATCTATTGATCTTATTATATACAAGTATACATCTCTCAAAAACTTGGAAGGAAAAATAAAGATGCAGAGTCAATGACAAAATCATTTATAGAATTTATTTTGCATTTACAGACACAGCTTCAATGTACTGTACTTTTCAACAATAAACAGATTCAAATGATGCTTGACAGGCATCAGGAGGCAGAAGGAAGTTTGGTATTAGATGTGTGATGTCCCTACATAACTTTTAGGTAACTTCTCATTGTGTAACTCTGCATTTTGAGGTATAATAACTATGTTATCTTGGTGTATTCTAAAAGTAACATATGGAGTATTTATTTAATGAACATTAAAGCTTAAACTAGAGTGAATAGGACACCGACCTGGTCTAACATAAAATACCATGGTCAGAGGCTAATGCATTCATCTTATTTGCTAGACTGTAGTAGTACAAACATTTTTATCAGCCTGTGGAATACTGCCTATGCAGTTCATGGCTGTCAGTGTCAGATCAGCAGTGGGACATTATTAAGTATCTGTGATTCAGTTAAAATATAATAAAGTGTCAGCTAATGAGGCCAAAGGTAATCACATATTATCACAACACATCACTTTCATTCCTGGATCTCTTGCTAAGATAATGCTATAAGCTCAGGAAGGGAAATTATTCTTTATTTCCTATATGAATATATTTAATAACATCATCACTTATTGTCTTGTAGGTTGAGAACTTCAACACTCAAAAGTGGATTTCTTTTTCTCTTCACTAATTTTCTTTCAACAAGATGCATGAGAAGCCTTATGCCTCTATCATAGATGACTGCAAGAGTGTTCCATGGCCTCTCATTGGATGAGGCTGTAGATTGATAAAGATCATGCTCAATGTTTATTATGTTCTGTCTCTAACTTAAGTTCTCCCAGGAATTCAAGAGAGGAAAAAAATTCAACGAACAGGGTCTCTTAATGGGGAGAGAAGATGGGCCCAGGGCACAGGTGAAGCGGCTGGCCTTGGAGTGTGCGAGGGGCACCTCTGCCATTTTAACAGAAGAAAAGGAGGGAAGCAAAAGTGTAGATGAGGGCAGCTTATATATCTTTTCCTCCATAATGCCTTCCCTGAACCAATTTCTAGATAGATGCCAACACATCCATAGCACCTTCGGGAAGGAGTCCTTCCTCACAATCTCTGCCAAGGAAATGAGTCCTGTGTTTGCATAGCAAGACATTTGCCTTCATATCCCTGGCTGGAGGTGACTGACCAGGGACAGACATCTGATCCAATGACACCAGTTGTTAGGCTGCCCATGCAGGGTGGTTGATCAGTTGGCCCATGAGATTGTCTCTCAGGACTTTAAGTAAGGAAAGACAGAGAGAGCCAGGCTTTTGGTCCTGAAAGCAGAAATTGCAATGAAAACAAAAAGCAATGAGTGAACTGAAATTGTAAATAAGATGAAGTATGAGTAAGCAAAAGATTTGTGATTTGAAGTGACAGTAACGGAAGAATCACAGATTAAAAAGACTTTAGTAATTGTGAAGGGGTGGGCCTCATGAACCCTCATGACTCAGAGCATAATAAGATGGTCCAGGCCTCAGAAGAATCTGAGCCTCATCCAGATCCTAAATTAGATCTAGTCTCAGCAGGCCTCAGCATCAGGGCTATCGCCGAGTTCCCATGATTTCTTTATAATAATTGTCCCCAGCTAAGTCTCATCTCCTTCTCCTGAATACCGATAGATCCTTTTTTTCTTTAAATTTCTCACAAAACTAAGCACTTTCTACTTTGTACCATAGACATTTCAGCAAATGTCTTATCTCCCCTACAAACAGTAACGTCAATGAAGACATAGCTAAGGCTGGCCCATCCTTGCACACAATAAGTGAATAATAAATATTAATTGGAGAAACATCCATGTTATTAAAAATGTGTGTAAAAATACAGATTTATTCATGTTTTCAACCTTAAAGAAATAAATGCTTGAATGGCATATAAAATATAAATTTGCGCATACTTGGGCACATAATTAACCCAGTTTTTTAGCTCCCACACACGGTAGTTAAAGATAGTTCAGCTTACTAAATTTAGATGTATAGTCAAAGAAATTCAAAGACCATATCTTGATAACCCCATTAATGTCACAGAGAATCTGTGAGTCACTGGGTCTCTAGAGTAATTAAATACTTTTTAATAGGAATGCCACATACACTTATGTTGACATGATATTAGCCCTGTGTTTTGTTATAAGTGCCATGACAATCTCAAGTAGGGCTTCACTATTATTTTGCTTTTCAGGCACAAGTTTTGTTTGTCATTTGTTTTTTTTTCATGTCATGATAATAGGTAACCCAAAAGCCGGATTATTTCCCCACTCCATCAGACACCACAATACAGGACGCAGTTAAATTTATGGGGCTTCTATCCAAAATCATGACAAGTTTCTCACAAGTTATAGGACCTATTTAATATTGTAGTGAAACAGTTTAACAAGAAAATATTACCATTATAATTCATTATGGCAGAAAAATGAAAATAAACTTAAAAGACTACCAGTTGCAAACGAGGATTTTAGTTTGATAGCCCAATAAGTAAAATCAGAGGGGGAAAAACATATGGTCAGTAAAAAATGCAGGAATAACTTTCCCATTTTCTTTTAGCTTTTTTCCTTAGCTTTTTCTCACCCAAAACTGTTGATGACATCATTATGGAACAGATTTCTGGTGATGAATGACATTAAACATGAATTTGCCAAGAAAAACAGACTAAAGAATATTGTTGGCTATTTTACAAACAATCCACAGTTTTCACTCTTCCAATGTGGAACTTGTCTTCAATTTATAGTTATTGATTAAAAACAGAATATAAACTAAAAACATAGTTGGGGACTACTGTTTCAACAAATTTTACTAAATCCAAGCAAGTTTGTTCAGGTCATTAATCAATGTGATTATTAGACATGACAAGAGGTCTATCTCTATAGTTTATAATTTCACGCTCTTTTTATCCCTGAATTCCACACTACTAATAGAGAGAGGTTGCCTCTTGAAAATTGGTTTTTGTGCTTATAGATTTGCAGGCTCTTAAAATTAAAAATCATGTTAAAATGTCTGAAGGGACTACCATTCAAACTGAAGTAATTTCCCTCATATTCTGGAGCAACTTCCCTTCTGTAACTGCGTGCATTTGGGCAAGGGAGGACCAGATGAGTGTTTCATAGTGTCTTGTTTTTCCTTTAAATGGCCAGCAGATGTGTGCTTTACTGTGATGATAAAGAACTGTCATTTACAGACACTCTAAAGAAAAGAAAGATATATCTCTTGTTACCATTTATCCAATGCTAATCCAAAATTAAACATAATATCATTCATTTTCCAGCAACTAATTATAAATCCAGAAGTGCTCTGAATTGAGAAATAAATGATGTTTTCTATGTTGTATACATAGACCCATGAGTATCATATTATTTTCCCCAGAAAGTGAAGAGTGATAGGTAAAAAATGAGGATGTTATAAAACACAGCAGAGCAAGATGGAATTTGAGTCAAATGACCCATGAGTCTCCTTGTTCCTTGCTGGGCAGGTCCAGAATAGGTGTGTTAACAGAGAAATGATCATGGCTCAGGTTATTAAAAAAGACCAAATCTTCTCCAAGGTTGGCTCCCCTTTGCCAAAAGCATGGAGATTTTCTATCAGTTTAGGAACAATGGTTCTTATTTCTTCTCTTTTAGCTGGAAGTATCTTGGTACATAACCAACTATGTAACCTTTGGTTCATATCCACCTCCTGCACTTCCAATACAAATTTTTTAAACCATTTTTTATCCTTTCATGTCTATTTAAAACATCCCACAAAAGAACACAGTAGAATCTCACCATATTCTAACTTGGAAGTGATCATGAAAAATTAAAGTCAGAATATTTTCCAAAAAAGAATCTGAGCCATGTTCTGAGGTGAGATTCTTTCTTTTGACCCTTGTCCATAGGCCAGGCTCTGTGGCCAACCATCCCTCACTGCCTACCTCAGCCCTCATTCTGACCCTCTCTCTCCAGCCCCACACCCCTGTACCTTTCCAGTCCTTGCCCTTCCCTTCAGTCTGAGTATAATCCCACTACTGCATCTCCTGCTTAGGTGCTATTGCTTTGAAATGCTCTCAAGTGAAATGCTGGGGCATTCTGAAAGAATTTTGGCTATGGGTTTAATCAGAGGGCTCACTGAATATGACTACATTTGACTAAGTTCCACCAAACTCCTTAATTCTGGGAAAAAATATAGGAAAGAAATATCAGTTTCTGAGCCACTATTTATTTATTAAGTTATTTGCTCCTGATTACAAAAGTAATATATGTTGACAAGACAGAAAAAAACAAAACCAAAAGAATCTAAGTCATGCACAATCTCACCACACAGATTGTTAACCATTGATGCAATTTTAATATACTTCATTCCCTTTAATTCCTCTGCCTATCCAAAGGGTCTTAAAAAGTATCTTGTAATCCTACTGTTAATACAAATTATAATTTGCTTATTTATTTTAATAAAATACAGTGAGCATTTTCCTATTTTATTTTTTGTTTAGGTATTTTTTAATTTAATTTAATTTTATTTTTTTATTGCAGTAATATTGGATTATAACATTATATAGCATTCAGATGTACATCATAATATATTTCGAATTCTGTGTAGATTACATCATGTTCACCACTCAAAAACTAATTATAGCCCATCACCACACATGTGAGCCTAATCACCCCTTTCGTCCCGCCTCCCTCCCCCGCCACCGCCTTCCCCTCTGGTAACCACCAATCCAATCTCCCTTGCTCTGTGTTTGCATGTGTTTATTTGTCTTTTTTTTTTTTTTTTTTTTGAGGAAGATTAGCCCTGAGCTAACAACTGCCGCCAATCCTCCTCTTTTTGCTGAGGAAGACTGGCCCTGAGCTAACATCTGTGCCCATCTTCCTCTACTTTATATGTGGGACACCTACCATATGGCTTGCTGAGTGGTGCAATGTCCGGACCTGGGATTCGAACCAGTGAACCCTGGGCTGCCGAAGTGGAACGTGCGAACCTGACCCCTGCACCACCAGGCCGGCCCCTGTTTGTCGTTGTTTTTATCTTCTACTTATGAGTACGGTATTTGACTTGCTCCCTCTGAGTTATTTCACTTAGCATAATACCCTCAAGCTCCATCCATGTTGTCACAAATGGCCGAATTTCATCATTTCTTATCGCTGAGTAGTATTCTATTGTGTATAAATACCACATCTTCTTTATCTATTCTTCCTTGATGGGTACCTAGGTTGCTTCCAAGTCTTGGCTATTATGAGTAATGCTGCAATGAACATAGGGGTATCTTTACGCATTTGTGTTTTCAGGTTCTTTGGATAAATACCCAGCAGTGGAAGAGCTGGACCATATGGTGGTTCTGTTCTTAATTTTCTGAGGATACTCGATACTGCTTTCCATAGTGGCTGCACCAGTTTGCACTCCCACCAGCAGTGTACGAGGGTTCCCTTCTCTCCACATCCTCTCCAACGCTTGTTGTTTCCTGTCTTGTTAATTACAGCCGTTCTGACCCGAGTGAGGCGATACCTCGTTGTAGTTTTGATTTGCATTTCCCTGATAGCGAATGATGTTGAACATCATTTCATACGCCTATTGGCCATCCGTATATCTTCTTTGGAGAAATGTCTGTTCAGATCTTTTGCCCATTTTTTAATTGAGTTGTTGTTTTTTTGTTGTTGTTGAGATGTATGAGTTCTTTGTATGTTTTGGATATTAACCCCTTCTCTGATACATGCTTTGCAAATATCTTCTCCCAATTGTTAGGTTGTCTTTTCGTGTTGTTGATGGTTTCCTTTGCTGTGCAGAAGATTTTTAGTTTGATGTAGTCCCATTTGTTCACTTTTTCTTTTGCTTCCCTTGCCCCGTCAGACATAGGACTTGAAAATATGCTGCTCAGACCAATGTCAAAGAGCATACTGCCTATGTTTTCTTCTAGAAGTTTCATGGTTTCAGGTCTCACATTCAAGTCTTTAATCCATTTTGAGTTGACTTTTGTGCATGGTGTAAGATAATGGTCTACTTTCATTCTTTTGCATGTGGCTGTCCAGTTTTCCCAGCACGACTCATTGAAAAGACTCCTTCCTCCTTTGTATGCTCTTGGCTTCCTTGTCAAATATTAGCTGTCCATAAATGTGTGGGTTTATTTCTAGGCTCTCAATTCTGTTCCATTGATCTGTGTGTCTGTTCTTGTGCCAGTACCATGCTGTTTTGGTTACCATGGCTTTCAGTATATTTTGAAATCAGGGAATGTGACACCTCCAGCTTTGTTCTTTTTTCTCAGGAATTCTTTGGCTATTTGGGGTCTTCCGTTGCTCATATAAATTTTAGGATTCTTTGTTGTATTTCTGTGAAAAGAGTTGTTGGAACTTTGATAGGGATTGTGTTGAATCTATAGATTGCTTTAGGAAGTATGGACATTTTTACGATGTTAATTCTTCCAATCCAAGAGCATGGAATATCTTCCCATTTCTTTATGCCTTCTTCAATTTCTTTCAACAATGTTTTATAGTTTTCAGTGTACAGATCTTTCATCTCTTTCGTTAAGTTTATTCATAGGTATTTTATGCTTTTTGTTGCAATTGTAAATGGGATTGTATTCTTAATTTCTCTTTCTGCTGCTTCGTTGTTAGTGTATAGAAACACAACCGATTTTTGTATGTTGATTTTGTATCCTGCAACTTGACTGTATTCCTTTATTATTTCTAAAAGTTTTTTAGTGGATTCTTTAGGGTTTTCTATATATAAAGTCATATTGTGTGCAAAGAGTGACAGTTTCACTTCTTTTCCAATATGGATCCCTTGTATTTCTTTTTCTTGCCTGATTGCTCTGGCTAGGACTTCCAATACTATGTTAATTAAGAGTGGTGAAAGCGGGCATCCTTGTCTGGTTCCTTTTCTTGGAGGGAAATTTTCCTATTTTATTAACTTTCCTTTAAACATAAACTTTGCTCTTCTGCTACATGACTGTTACATAATATGAAAATATCACAATGCATTTAAATGGTACCTATTGTTGGTTATTTAGGCTATTTATAAATGATCACTGTGGTAAATAATATTGTGGCTCTAGGACATGGATACACAGATGATTTCTTTAGATGCCTAAGAAGTGGCTTCCAGTGGAAATACTACATTAAGGTAAACTGGAGTAATAATAATAATAATATACATATATATATATCATCATAAGAAAATATACATATATAATATATATCATCTAGTGATAAGTCTCAAGAATGACCTTATTTGGTATTTTAAAAAATAGTATAGAAGTATAACTTCTAAACTTACAGATGATATAAACTCTTCAAAATAATGAAGTAGCTAAATCTAAAGGAAATAAAGCACAGACCAATTTCAAAAGGCAAACAGGTTGAAAAGTGGGAAGTAAGCTTCAACGGGGAAATGGACAGAATAATGTATTTAGTGAAAAGTAATATATTGCATATTTATAAGCTGATGGGATTACACAGTTTAAAGTGATCAATTGCCACTCAGAACAAGGACACAGGAATCATTAACGGCTGTTTTCTGAAGACAGAAGTTCAATGTACCACTGAGAGCAGGAACATGTTGATGTATTGAATAATACTCAACTCAGGAATACTGAATGTCTGCAAAAGCCTCATGGTTTTGCAGTAAGGAGAAGCTCAGCCAGCATGCTCATGGGGACGGAGATGTGCTGCATGAGGCGATAAACAACATTTGGAGGCTGACAAGACATTTGTTTGAAGTCTATTAAATCCTGAATATGCTTTCACACTAAATGCTCATTGAGAAGACTTTCAAATTTGTGGATGCATAAAAATAAGTATATTAAACAATGAACAGTAAATTCAAGGAACTCATTGTATGCGAACATAGATGGGCCAAGAATATAGTAATCACTAAAAAAACATAAATATCATATTCATTAATATTGTAATGAGGAAAATAGTTCCAACCTACTTACCTTCCAGTTTCATTCTGACATTTTCCAGATTTGTAATGTAAACACATTTTATCTTCAAGTGAGGTTCACAGATCAAGTGAAAACAGGTGTGAACCTCTTTTAGTTGGGAAGTAAATATTTTCCTTAGAATTCTGTAATATCTCACCTTTCATGCTTTTCCCATAATATGCTAAAACTGATGAAACCACTGCTAGTGTTGAAATGCTTAGTAAAATGGTAGAACATTGTTAAACAATCTTCCCTAACAAATTATGCCTTGTTTTGTTTTTATTTTCTTCCCTTTTTTGTGCTTTAATTGGTCAACTACAATCTGACAGCAACGAGTAAAAAGTATTGGTCCCTTTAGCCTCTGGCCAGCCCTGGAGCACACAAAAATATAAGGGTGAGAGATAGAAATGACCCAAAATACTGGTTTTCTTAACCAATTCTCATCAGAGAAATAGAAATGAAATACTTGAAAAAATTAGTTTATCAAAATACCCAACTAGATGTCTTTTATGCCATCACTGCATAATTCATTGTTCATGTGGATATGTATTGTTTTATTCCTGAAAACAAATCTGTAGATGTCATAAGACTTGTATCACCTGTTTACTAAATAATACCTTGATATAGTTTGAAACCTGAACAACTTTGTCCTCTATAAAATGCAGAGAATGTTACTAATATGCTGGGGTTGAAAGGGGGGCTGTGAGTTCTCCTGCTGGTTGTCTCCAGTTAACCCATCACTTGCACATGACTTGGACCTACTCTGGTGAGATAAAAGGTGCAACACAGAACTGTGAAACAGCAACACAATAATTATAGCTTCTGACTCTGAGCATATACTCTTGTATAAAGTTTTCATTCAATGACACATTTAGGCCTTACAATCACTCAGTGAAGAAAATAGTATTGTTATCTCCATTTTACATATGAGGATAGAAAGATCTTGATGCATTAAGCATGTTGCCCAAAGTTGTACAATGAGCATTGGTAAGTGATGGAACCATAAGTCAAACCCAGGCAGTCTGAATGGAGCACACCTGGCACACACCCTTATATGCTGATCCACTTACTCTCGGTCAATGGTCGCCGAATCCTGTCTGTGCCCTTGCCACATTTTCCTGCATAGGGGAGGACATGGACTAGGTGAATAACATGGTTTGCCCCTAAGATTTTGGTGTGTAGGGATAAGGCATGGGATATAATTGTGGAGGCAGGATACGAGGAAGGGGGTAATATTCATTCTAAAAAAAGTCTGCACTATTGACCCCATTTATATGAAATTGTATATACACAAAGAGATGTATGAAAGGATAGTGTCCAAAATGTTGACCATGGTTACCTCACAGACTTGCCTCCCAGGGAACCTTTTCCTCCTCCTTACACCTTTGTGATGAAGCAAATGCTTTACCATGTACATGCATGATTTAAAGAATCAGAAAAGAAACAAAGCTTTTCTCATCCCCTCCCCCTCAAAAGGGGGAAAGAAACAAAGGAAAAGGTTTCCTTTGCTGCATTTATTCCAACCCTTCTCCCCCACAAATGGCTACAGAGTGCCTCGGCTTCCTTTTCTTGAAACAGAGTTCCGATGGCTGTTTTACATCATAAGTTATGATCCTTCCATGGTGGGAAGTGATAAATTTTGGTGGTTAAGAGCATACACTTAGGAAAAAGACTTTATTTTGAATCTCCACTTACCAGGTGTATAACATTGGAGAAGTTACTTATCCTTTCTAAGCCTCAGTTTTCTTCTACCTAAAATGGGGATGACCTCTGCCTTATACGTTTGCTGTGGGAAATAAATTAGATAATGTACCTGGCACATAGTAAGTACACAATGATTGGTCATTTTATTATTATTATCCTCATTGCTTTTGAGTATACCTTTGGTACACTCTCCAATGGTGTGTACTATTACCTATGGCTGAAAGAAATGTTTTTAACCTTTTTGTGCCATGGAGCCTTTTGGCATTCTCCTGAAGCCTGTGGATACATTCTCAGAATAATGTCTAAAAAATGCCTAAAATAAAACATAGTATTACAAAGGAAACAATTACGTTGAAGTTAAGTTATCAAGATATTTTTAATTGTGATAGATGTGCTTCTTTATTAACACATTAAATAATAAGGTCTGGCAGCATATCTAATTGCTAATAATTATTGCCAAGTAGGGATGAGTGTAAATGATGTTTTGAGATATCTGCACCAAACGTAATGAGTTATGAATGTATGTGTGAATTCTACTGGTGATAAAGCTACAGATACTGCTAATTCTACAGTTACTTGTTGTCTACACTCATAATTAAAGAAAATGCTAAATTTCTAAAAGTAAAGATGAAAACATTCCCATTCCAGATTGCAGAATTATGAGTTTTGTCTACAAACCCCCTCAACTTAAGAATAAGGTTACCTTTCAAAAGAGTATTCATTTTGGCTCTGCCATGCAAAAAGTGACCAGTTTTAAACTTGGCATCATCCTTGACTCCTTTGCTTCTTTCATACTCGAAAACAAAACTGTCAGCAAACCTTACATGTTCCAGTTCCAAACATATGTAGAATCTGACTGATCTCACTACCTTCCTGCCCCACCATGGTCCGAGACACCTTCTTCTTCTACCCAGATTATTTCAATAGCCCCCTGACTGCTCTTCCTGCTTTTACTTTTGACCCCGGCCTCATAATCTGTTCTTAAAACAAGTCAGACAACATTATGGATCTCTCACAACTATGTAATAACTTTCTGTTTCACTTGGAGAAAATTTCAAAAATTTCATTTATCTGCAAGGCCCTCCCCTGATCTTCCCAGGCTCCCCAAGGGTTGTCATTCCCTACTGCACTTCACTGGAGTTCTTAGAGCACAAGGAACACTCCAGGCATGATCCTGCCTCAGGGCTGCACTTCACTGGAGTTCTTAGAGCACAAGGAACACTCCAGGCATGATCCTGCCTCAGGGCCTTTGCACTTACCCTTTTCTCAGCCTGGATGCTGGGCTCAATGTCTCCTGCAGTGAGGCCTTCCCTAAGTGTGCAGTTGAAAATACCACTCCCACCTCCTTTCATTTTCCACCCCGTCCTTGCTTTATTTTTCTCCAGGATTATATGACAAACTATAACTTTTAAATTATAGTTGACAATCTATAATTTTTATATTATCTGACAAACCATAACTTTTTAGTTTTTTGTTTCTTCATTGTTCATTTTCCCCCACTAGAATGTACTACCATGATGGCAGATCATTTTGTTATTCTTTCGCTTTTCCGGTTGTATTTTTTTTTCTCCTGCTATAATCCTTCACATCTAGTATTTAGCTCTATAAAAGGAGCTAAATAAATGTTAGTTGAGTAAATGAATATTTTAATATAAACACGTATGCTATTTTGCTATCAACTTACACAAATATTTTTGGAATAAGTAATGATTATCCTAGGGAAATAAAACTTAGATCATTATTAACCAGTTTGGTCACATTATTATATGTGTAAAATAAATTTTATGCCTTCTTCCCTGATTTCAATTAAACACTACATTCTAGAGGCTGGCTCAGTGGCATAGTGGGTAAATTTGGCACACTCTGCTTTGGTGGCCCAAGGTTTGGGGATTTGGATCCTGGACAAAGAACTACACCATTCATTACTGTGCTGTGGTGGTGATCCACATACAAAATAGAGAAAGATTGGCATAGATGTTAGCTCAGGGCCAATCTTCCTCAACAACAACAACAAAAGCCCATTCTCAGTGTATAACCTGTCACTGCTGTTCGTCGTATATAGTTATAATTTGTCTTCATCTTTAACCAACTTCAACTGTAACTTTAACTCTTGTTTCCAACCATAAAGCCTGGAATGCCTAATAGTCTGAGACACAGATGGCAATGAAAGGCTCTTGTCAGAGTCGTTAAGCTAAAATGACATATGTATATTGGAAAGAGGGTATAGGTGCTACTGAAAGAAAATTATTACTTTATGTCCAAAGACAGCTGATGCTATTTGCTTTTTTTTTAAACAAGATTCAAAGATTTCAATAGTTTTTACATTTGGAATACATTTTCAAAATGAAATTTAAAATAAGTGAAAATACAATTTTGACTAAAAAAGTCAAACTGACAAATTTTTGCTTTTGTCAAAATCTACAATCTATTATCTATATCTTTGAAACATTGTTAGTCAATTAACTTACCTTAATTGTTGTGAATGTTTGAAAACTTATAAAAGGGTCATGTCTCAACAGAGTATACTAGTCTCAAGGAAGTAACATATCACCAAATATCCTATACTAAATGTTATATACATTTTGTTGATCTGCTTGACAACGTCAGTGCAATTTTACAGTACTGTGATAAGAACATTCTCACAAAAATCAAGCACAGATGCCTTTAACTACAAGCTAAAATGTGGCATTATATTTCTATAGTGTAGATGATGGTTACATGTTGACTTTATTATTGGATTTTCTTTGAAAGCTCAGCAATTTGTGAACTTTGAAAGGTCTGTCTTTTTAAGGTGAACACCCCATCTTATACAATACCTAATGACTTGAGCAATCCAGACACCATTGGAATGTCCCCATTTGTCATTCTAATATGACAGCCACATATGGAGGTCAGATTGCCTGAATATTACTCTTATTTCAAAAGAACACTCTTCAATCACTATCCACCTATTCCAGTAATTCATTTCAAGTTGAGAATTTCACTTTCAGGTGGAAAAATGTGTTGATTCTTAGCAGTCTGCCTTAAAACAGTACAAAGATTCATTCATAAATACGCTGCCTGTAAGGATCTTGTTATTTAATTATAACTGTACATAGGATGCCAATGCTTAATCTCAGCATTTCTCCAGGAAGCACATTTCCTATAGAACGTTACCTGGGGCTTTTGCATTTGGAACAGTATCTGAAAATAATCTGTATTATATTCCACCCGTGTAACCTGAGATGATAAATCTTCCCTTGAAAAGGATGAAGGGAATGGAAAGTTTCAAAGGGCCTACATCATAGCGCTTATGTGAATTATTCCGGCAAAACATTGTGGCAAGAGACCTCCAGTTATTTAACTCTGCTTTACTAATCAGTTTTCCTGCAGTCAGCAATTACTTTAAAAGATTTTAGGGAATGAGGGGCTCAAATAGTCTGCCAAGGAGCATAAGCAATTATAAAATATGCCTCACAAAATAAGGTCCAAGTCCAAAAAGTCAATAATGGTTTATTATACCCCAAAAATGAGTAAACTCTGTATAGAATCTATTCTATAGATAGTCTCCCTCTTCGTATTGCGAAAGGTTAGTATACAGCAGATGATCTTTGCTTTCAAGAATGTTAGCATGACCTCTTCCCCTCCAAACAGACAAACTACTTTCACCTTCAAGAATTTCCATTAGGAGGAAAAGGTCCAGCATTTTGTACTCCCTTAGTCCTCTTTAAATTATAACCTAAAAAGTTTCCATTCTGAGTGGTGGAAATATGCTCCACTAAGATGACAGAGAGGGAAATTATACTATTATTTTGGGCTTTTTTAGAGCAGTCTAGTCAAGGGTGGCACCCAATTTTGAAAAAAGAAAGCATAAAAAGTCCCATATTACTCAGCTTTGCTGCAGTAACAAATAACCCCAAATCCCAAAGACTTAAAACAATAAAAATGTATGTCTCACTAATGAACTAACTTTATACCAATATTTCAAGTTGACTGCTGTGAATTAATGGTTTCAGCTCTTCTCCACTCTCTTCTCATTTTTGGGCCCAGGGTGACCAGGCTGCTTTTATTTATGACATGTCATTCCTGTGGCAAAGAGAAATAGCAAGAGAGATGGTGGAAACACGCAATGGTTCTTAAAGGTGCCGATGGGATGTGGCATAAATCCTGTCTTCTCACATTTTTGGGCCAAAAACAAGAATCAGGCCAAGTCCAAAGTCAACAAGGGTGGGGATATACGGCTCCCAGAGAAACACTGCCCCTCACATGGTAGCAGGCAGGAACATGTGATAATATATCCTACTACATTTGCTTGTAATTAATTCCACCACTCTAAATACTAGTTTTCTTGCAAACTCCATACCTAGCTTAGAAAGCAGGTCCAAAAGTGAAATTTCAAGCAAGGATTTCAATTGAACAAACAACTGAAATTAATTTGTTTTCCATTAATTACTGTTTATTTCATCCCAACAATGCTTCGACCACCGGCAGAATAAGTGCCCTATTAACCTCAAAATCCAACACCTACATAGATCTACAACTTGTAGCATTTTAATTAAAGTCTCCTATCATTAGTGTGTTGTTATAAGTTATAAACAGCCTCCATCATTTTTTGAATAAAACCACCTTTACAACACTATTCTAGCTTTCTACTCTGACCCTCATCATAGCCTGACTTCCTCAAAACATTGCTCATGTAGCCTATCCTAGGACTGTGTTAATATGTACACTCCCTCTTGCTCTCTCAGGAGTACTAGAATTTGGAATGTGGAGCTGAAAGTTTGTACCCTTGTTGCAGAAACTCTATGCACTATGTACTAGCTCAGCTAGGAATCAGGCCAGAGTGGGGAGTGGGGTTTCGAGAAAGGGCAAGTAGCTCTTTCCTGCACTATAAACACTACAAAGCACAGGCTCTGTCAGCCCTGGAGCTCGTCTGCAGAAAAGTGGTAACATGTGTCATTTGCAGGATGTAGCAAAAAACTGTGGTACTATGACAAGATATGTCCTGTTCTTTCCCAGTGATATCATTGCTGAAGTAATGAGCTTAGAGAGAATCTCACTGCACCATGCCAGGAAAATACATGCTGGGCAGATCTCACTGTGGGATTTCTTTGATGCAAGACAGATTGCTCTCCTTCTTGGTATTGCTCTGAATATGTCTTTAATGACCAGAGTTTGCACATTTGAATTACCACTCACACAATGGCGCCAGAACCTCTTAGGTCTTTTTTCTAGGTATGGATTTGAACCCATGTTAGCAATTATTGTAATTTTCTATGTTTTCTTTATTTTTCCTACTTTTTGCAATGAACTTCAGAGATCGATCCTCCACTCTAAATGAGAATTTCTACCATACTAACCCTGACTTCTTGGTTCTGCTGGGACATTTGCAATGACCAGAGGCTCATTATTTCATAATGAAATTCTCTCTACCATGGGACAACTCTGGGTATAGTGTGTCTATATTATGAAAAGTCCTCAATTTCTGAGACTACAGAAATATAAAACAATGAATTTCTCATAAATTCTACAAATAAGTAACTCCAAATGGCTTCAGATTTTATATGCAATTTGCAGGTAATAAAATGGGGCTTAAGATAAAACTAAGTAAAAAACTCCATTATGCTAAGTTCATCTAGATTCAGATTTGTGAGAAAACTCAACATTTCCCCCTGCATATATACAAAGATGTGTGTTAATCCTTGGATAAGCATTATTAGTCATGATGGGAGACTTCTCACTGAGCTAGCTGTGATGTCAAGCAACTCTCTTTAGGCTCTATGCTTCATTATGCTCATGTAGCACAAACTCTGGTTTGGTCTGTGGCAGATTTATAGTTTTGCTTATTCAAGATTGTTCCCACTCTCTCTTCTTTTGCCTTCCTTTTACCATAAAGAGCTAAAAACCTGCTTTCCCATATTCCATTGCCTAACAATGGACACATGGCACTGTTCTGGCCAATGAGGTGCAAGTAAAACTTTGTTAAGAATTTTAGGGAAAGTCTGTTTTCCTGATTCAGATGTTGCTTCTTCCTTCTCCCTTCCCTTCCTTACTATATTTTTCACCACTTTCATACTTCTAGGAATTTGAACATGATGGTAGATGCTTTGGCAGCCATATTGCATCCATAAAATAAAAACCAAGAAAATTACAGACACAACCATCAGACATCCTTGAGCCACAAAATAAATGCCGGGAACTGGAAACATTCTCACTTCTTGCTAAGGAAGAAAAATAAAATGTCAAGTTTGTTCAAGCCGTTGTATAGTAGGATTTTCTATAACTTGCGTAGGAATACAATCTTTAGGTTTTTAGAGTTATAAGTGTTTATGGTCAAAAGTTTAGCCTGACACTTATTAGTGGGACTGTTGGTCATTCTCAACTTTTAGATAGTTAGTTTGTCCCACCACAGTAGACTGTTAAGTTGATAAGAGATAGAAGACAGGCAAACTGATAAAGGGACAGGTAATGTCTCTTCCAGAACAAGGATAACTGGATGTCCTGAAATCCTGATTCAGTTACAAACATAACAAAACCCATTCCATATGCTAAGGTTTTTCAGATCTGAAAATAGAAAGTAAACATTTAAGATAACACTTATTAATTCAAAAAGGAAAGTTAGACAGGAAAGCAGTCCTTGTATCCCCTCTGAAGGGGAGTGAGAGAAGGCATGGCAAAATATGAGTTTACTAGATCATATTATAAAACATGTACCAAGTAGCATGTTAAAGTTATCATGAACAAATAGTAATTTGAATCTTCATTTAAAAACTACTCTTTTACATCCAGAGGAAGCAGGGGGGGAAACACATGTTTAGTAATTTGAAATTATGGGTTCTTTCAAGTGCACAGTCCTAACTCTTGATTAAAGACTTCCTGGATGCAATTCCTCTCTAATACCATAGAAATCAGCAGCAGCATCGGCTGAAAAATTTCAAAACATGAATTTAAAATCCTCAAAGGAATGGAAATCATAACTTGATTTGCTGTTCTTTCATTTTCTACTCTCTGTCCTTTTCATTGCTGTTCTTTATTTTATTTAGTTTTGTCGAAAAAACATTGGATATTGGTTAAAGCCAGGAACTAGCCTGCCTTTTCAATGGCAAAAGAGCTATCTGGAAAAGTTATAAAACTTGGGTCAGGGAAAAATGTGAAGCCCACAATAGTCACAGTGTCCCATGATCCTGAGCCTAAAAAGGCTGTCTTTCATCTATAAAACTCAATTACCTCAAAGTAACATTCTTATTTACTTGCCCATGTAAATTCACTCAGTAATCAGTTCTCGCAAGTCTGACCCATGAGAACACATTTAATGTAGAGTTCAATAAACACATAAGAAAAGCTACTTGCCAAATTATAAATTGGCAAAGGAAAATAACTTGGTAGGCATCAGTTTTGGAAAGCCAAATTCTTACGGAAAATTGTCAACACACATTTACTCAAGCCATCAAATGTACCCCTACTTGATACGACCTGAAGGGCTTATTACATTTTTGTTTTCTGACTCACATAAACTCAGAACTAAATAATTTCAGTGTTGATGTTTATTTTTATAAATGGTCCTCTGATGTTTGGCTGCTTGAATATGTAAATGATTTTGCATTTAGCTAAGGCTAATTTGACTTGTTTAGGAAAAAGATGCTTACTTCTAGGGAGGCAAAGTTACAGTGGCGGTGGTAGAAGGATGTGGTTTGGTCATGTGTATATCACTGTATAAATGTACATATATGTGCACATATGAGCACACACAAGCACAGTTTGGCAATTTGGAAAACGCTTCTTTTTCTCTTACTTGGTTATTGTTGATAGTCAAAGACACCTCAAATCTCCTGTCTCCAGTGTCAACACCAATGATATCCAGTGGCCCCAAGGTTAAAACTTAGACATTGATAAAATATTTTCCAAAAGATAAGTTTCTAAATTGCTATCTCTGTACCAGATTTGAGGCAACCAAATGTTTTAAACCTTACAGTACCTTCTTTCTTTTTGTCTCTACTTTTCACGAAGGTAGACAAGATAATGCTTTGGAATCAGAGACGCTCCGTCAATTTTCAAAAGGCTCTCCAAATCACATTTCAGAATCTCATCCCTTCCCTTCCTCTCACTTCGCACAATAATCAACCACAGCAAGTTCTGCTAACAAGACATAATGTGATAAAGAAACAGAATTGCTGATAATATTTACCCAAGGAAATCCCAGAGGACACATACTAAAGTGAATCATTCCTAAAACTGAAAATCTCTTGTATCTTTAATATACGTCTATATATGAGTATTTAAAATCAATCAGAATATTTATCAAACATCTACTATCTTCTAATATTTGAAGAAGTATGCTGGATACAGTGGGGAACACACACATGCAAGCCATAACTTAAGTCCCTTTGGGACTGGTGCTCAGTTTGAAGAGATAAATTCATGAAAAATATAAAGTGAAATAAAAATACAAGATGACTTTCGAGATCCAATGGACCAGAGCCATAAGGAAACGCTTCTTAGAAAATAATGGATTTGGTCTAATCTTTCGATGGGAAGGGAATTCGTTTATTAAAGATGCTTTAAAAAGTAGCACAGCACAGACTGGGTGACTTAAGCAACAGAAATCTATTTCTCATGGTTGTGGAGGCCAGAAGTCCAAGGTCAAGGTGTTGCCAGGACTGGTTCCTTCTGAGGACCTCTCTCCTTGGTTTGTGGACAGCCATCTTCTCCTTGGGTTTTCACATGTATCTTCCATCTACACCTCTCTGTGTCCAAATTTCCTCTTCTTAAATAAGGATACCAGTCATACTGGATTAGGCCCCAGCCTAACGACCTCACTTTTAATCTATTCACCTATTCAAAGAACTTGTCTCCAAATACAGTCACATTCTGAGATACTTGGGGTTAGGACTTCAACATATGAATTACGGGGCGACACTACTCAGCCCACAACAGGAAGAAAAGACAGAAAGTCGGAAAGAATTTATTCTGAAACCAAGTATACGATTTTAGAAAACATTAGTAAGATAAAGGTATATTGGCCCTTATTTATTATTTTTATTTTAGTTACTAATATAGATGATCCATTACCAGTCACATAAAATAGTTTTTCTACTTGTATGGACCAAACCAAAAAGCATCAATTTTTAATTCAAAATAAATTAATGTTTCTTAAGTGTACAAATAAATATTGTCTCCTGAAGAACTCTTACACATTTTTTGCAGGAAGGAAAAATTGTTTTTAGAGCTAGAAGTGACTTCATTGATTGGAGGGTCCAACTTTTTATTCACTCAGCAAACATTTATTAAACACCTACTTGTGTGCTTAGCAATGTCCTTCATTAAAGGAATTAAAATATAACTAAAATGCAATCCTTGGCTCATTATAAAGTTGAAGATGCTAGTATACAGAAACCGTGAACAAGGTTGGAAGTAGCAACCACTTCTACAGTCTCAGCCCACAGCTTGCCTTACTCACTATGTAATGCTGACTCTGTGAAACTTGGTTTCCATGGAGGGACCTGTTGAGAATTGCTAAACTGAGAAGACAGTCTGAATACAAAGCAACATGAGTAAATAAAGTTGTGCTACATGTGCAATCGATTAGAGTAATGGCCAGTCCAAACATTCAAAAGAACCTAGTAAATTGTGGACAAATACCAATGATAATAATACCTAACTTTTATTCTTGGCTACCTGTGGCCAAACCTCTTATTATCTGCTTTATATCCATCATTTGACTTATTTCTCACAAATCATTGACATTTTTATAGATAAGAAAGTTGAGGCTTATAGAGTTCAGGAAAAATACCTAAGGTCATAGTAGCAGATATTTATGCTTCACATATCAAATCACCAAACACAACAGGAAGCACAGATTGCGGAGATAAAGTTGTATTCTCTCCTCTTCTCAATCAAGAAAGAAAAAAGTGGAAGCAGGGAAAGGAATGCCATCAATTTGTGGTTGATTGTTGTATTTTCATGCACATATTAAGGAGCAGCCATTCCATATGTACGAGATTCAACAGACCAGTCTCATTTATTGTTATATTTAAGTAGTGGAATTTATTAAATTTTACCAATTTAGGTCTTCAGACATAGTATAAAAAACATGTTTTGTTATATTGTAACCCAATGTCAGGACAATCTGCTACATATTTAAGACAATATGTAATGTTTCCAGTTAATTTAATCTTTTCTAACTTTCTATTAAGTGAATTGGACCAACTGTGTGACCTGACTGTAAGTCAGGAAAATTCAGGGGAAAAAAACTGATTTCACTGAAAATTACACTACTTCAGGGGCTCATTTAGGCACAGCTCCCATATTCTTTGGATAAAAAGATGCACTATTTTGTTGCCAATTACTATTAATGATGTTGTTTATAAATATTGTAAGTCTGACTATTCAAAAATGTTTGCACATCTATTTTACTAATAGATATAACAGTCTACATAAGAAAGAAATAAGAATTTCCAGATGGTGTGAGAGATCTCAAAAGGTCCGAGGATAGCATGCGATGCTGTTCCAATTTTCAATATACTTACCAGACTTACTATCTACATAAACAGACTGTGAGTTTAACCTTTTCCTGGAAGCTTTCAACTCTGCTAAGCAGAACTCAAAGACTGTCTAGCCAGACTTAAAAAGTCATTTGAAGTAAATGGATTCTTGGTGATAAATAATGATGACTTTTTAAAGTAGGTTTCTTTTTTCTGGCTAGATACCGTTTTATATCCCATTTTAAGTCCAGCGAATTTTTCTCGTAAAACAAGGAAAACCTTTCCCAAATTGGGCCTGGCTTATTTGGTCCTTCTACCTCTGTTTCTTTCCTGTAATTGTGCCAATAGTTTCTACTCTGAGTCCTGTTTTCGTTTTGTTTTGTTTTATGATCTTCATTTCCCATGCTTTTTAGTAAAAATTGTTTTGAATACCTTTGGATATTTTTACTTTAAAAATTATAACACAGGGGCTGGTCCTGTGGCCGAGTGGTTAAATTCTCACATTCTGCTTTGGCGGTCCGGGGTTTCGCCTCTTCGAATCCTGGGTGTGGACCTGGCACCACTCATCAAGCCATGCTGGGTTGGTGTCCCACATAGCATGACCAGGAGGACCTACAACTAGAATGCACAACTATGTACTGGGGGGCTTTGGGGAGAAGAAGAAGAAGAAGAAGAAAAAAAAAAGATTGCAACAGATGTTAGCTCAGGTGCCAATCTTAAGGAAAAAAAAAATTGTAACACAAAATTGACTCAATAAGGGACAGGAAAATACTCTAAAAAATCTGAGTCCTATTTAAATGATATCCTTAAAATATTTTTTTAAACCTATATTGATGTATTCATTTAAATATCTTTATCCAAAATCTGCCTCCTCTTCTTCTGGTCATGGAAAAGGCATGGAGGCAGCTTCACACGTGCCTCAGAATCCAAGTGGAATCACTGACCAGAATGTTTTCCACTTAACCATTTATGTAACCCCCAGTGTAATGCAGGTACAACTGATGGACCACATACAGCTGGTCCGGATTACACAGCCCTATCTCAATGAACTTGGGAAGACTTGGCCCAATCCCAGGCCCTCCAACACTGTAGAAATATCTGAAAAACACTAACGTGGTTACCAAGTGAAGCCTCCCCCACAGCCCCTGTGAAAGGGGGCACAGTGGTGGATCATATGCCCCTCAACCCCTTCACCATGGAATAGGCAATGCTCATGTGGCTCAGAGCAATAAGGAACAGGTGGCAATTAGTCTCTCCTCCCTAAATTTGAACTAGAAGTGCCATCACCATATGGAATGGAACTGAACCTGGAAAGCTACAGCACAGAATGCAGCTGGGGAGATAAACAAGCTGACACAGAGGCAGAGGATATAGATAGATAGATAGATAGATAGATAGACAGACAGACAGGCAGATGAGGAGGTGAGGAAGAAATGCACATCCAGAAAGCAGTGGGCCATGACTATGGTTAAGCATTTGAGGGAGGATGCATGGATGCCGCTGGCTGAGATCCCCAGGGCCACCAGGCAGTTCCTTTGAGGGCTGGCTCCGTGGCTGTTTCTCATCTCTTCATTTGTCCCCCACAGGCTTGCTCCCTCATCTCCTTTAGGTATTTACTCAAAAAGCACCAGCCCAATCAGGCCTCCTCTGACAACCATATCTGAAATCTCAATTCCTACCTCATACTTCTTTTCCTCTTCTCTACATTTGTCTTCTCTTTAGCAAGTATCATTATCTAACATTTTATATAGTTTACTTATTTTCTTTTTTTTTCTGTGTAATTCCTAGACCACCTTGTAAGTTCCCTGAAGGCAGGGGCTCTTGTCTATTTCATCCCTTGACATATTTCATCTCTTAGTGCACTATAGGCATCATCTATCTTTTTAATTACATAAATTTAAAGCCAAAGTATCATGGACTATTTACAGTTCATCATTTACCAGCAGGGGCCTGAAAGAATAAAAATGGGTTTGCACAATCAGTCTTAACTGTCTATGTGGGTGCAGGTTCGCAGGGTCAGTGTCACGGGGTTTGGTCTCTGGGGCAGCACAGGGTCCCACATGTACACGCTTCCTGGGCTTCCTTTAATGCTCAGTGGTCACTGTCTTGAAATTCTTAATGATTTTTCAACATGCAGCCCCAGATTGTTATTTGCACTGAGCCCCACAAATCAGGTGGCCAGTCCCACGTATGTGAGGGTCATGGCTGGGGTTAAAATCCTAAATGTTATTTTGCATCATGTTTGCATAAATCATAGAAATTTATATGGAGAGCATTCTACGTTCTTAATTTATCTGCCTTAACTACCCAAAGGAAGTTCAGAGAGGCAGCACCACTGTGTTATCAATGCATGAACTGCAGGTCAGTAGAGCCGGGCTATGGTTCCAGCCCAGCCTATGACTAGCTGAGTAACTGCTAACCTCACTTTCGTTACTTGTAGAAGGAGGTACTTAAGCTAAACAATCTCTAGGTGGGTTACCATCTAGCTCTTCTATTTCTTGAATTCTTTTCTAAACAAAATTATACTACATCTTTAAAAGCATAATGAAACATTTATTTCCTACCTCTTTACCGAACTCTTTTAAGCAAGTTGTTATGACAGAGAGGATTAAAGAAAGAGTAAACCCACTCATTTTACATGTTTGCAATATGAATTCTTGTTCTGATTCATGGGCCCTTAAAAAAGTTTGCTTTTCCACATTCATTTTTGTGCTTCCCAACTACCTACTCCCGCCTAAACCCAGACAACCAATAAATTGATTAAATGTACTCTCATTGTCTTGGATACATTCACAGGATCAAACAACTTAATCCCAATATAGTCTGAGTTTTCTTAAGCTGATCTATAATTCCATAGTGAAATTCAAATGCAGCTGTGGGTAGCAGAACCTCTCTGTGGCCCAAGGGCATTTTGATGGGCTGCAAAACAGGTCATTTGAGGCAACTTCGATGTATAACAACATTGAAACCTCAGTTCTCCACATATGTCCACCATAATTTTAAATTCTTAAAAATATCATTACTATTATTCAATTAATTACAAAATCTATGTGTTGAGGAACATCTAACAAAAAGCATGCCTCTTCTACATAATTACAGTCAATTCTGCCATAACGTGAAACATGCTCGAAAACACATCGTGCTGGGCAAAACTTTGTGATAAAAGCCACAGAGCTCATGGGAGAAATGGACTTGGGTGCACAACGCTCAAACATTTCATTAGTGACACACAGAAAATGATAGGAACCAAATAACAGCAGCATAGTTTACACATGTTAAATGGTTAAGAAATGCATAAATGCTACAATAAATATGACACCTCACTTTGAAAAAGCCCTGAAGTTTGCTTGTGGAAGTGGTCACGGGAAGGGGTGCAGCTTGTGAGTTATTGTGAAGCAGGGGAAGGAGGGTTATCGGAAATTGGAAGGAAAGTTGTAACACAAGGTATAGACGGGATGTGGCTCCTAAGACAAGGGCAAACTGAGATAGCTGGAAGATGTCTGAGGCAAGGCCAGCTTCATGGGTGTGCAATCCATGTGCAGTCATGAAGGGGCCATGCTTAGAAGGGTGCCATAATTGGTTTAATGCTTTGCTGTGGCCATCTTACAATTCTCAATAATTTTGGAGCAAGTTGTCTTGCCCTTACCTTTTTCACTGGGTCTGGCAAATTATGTAATCCGTCCATGTTTGAGGTGTGTGTGCACACAAGTGCGTGAGTGGGCCCATGTGTACACATACACGTGCATTTTGTGTATTCTTACAGGGCACTATTCAGCTAGGTGCAGTTTTCTGCATTAAGGTCAGAATGTTTCTAGCAGATGAAACTGTGCAGAAGCAAACTCAAAATTCTCATTATATTCAGATTTCCTCCTGATAGATCAATCATGTTAGAACAAAAAAAAATTATATTTTCAAAACAAGCATTACAGCAGAACTGACTGTACCTAAATTTTAGGAAACTATTATTAATCTGAAGCAAAGGGAAGGAGACAGTCCCAGAATGAGGGAAGCAATGCATTCCCTATGAGTTCAGGTTTTCTGACCAGGGAACCCCACATCCTAAGAGGAGAAAGTCAAGGGACACTGACTCTTCCAAAGGCAAGGTTGGAACCCCAGAGGGAAAGAGTAAACTTGCATAGAAAAAGAAGTATGCTGTTTACTGCAGGTTGCTCTGATTATTCTTTCTTTTCACTCTTTCTCCCATGAATTTTAACCTGAGTCCCTGGGAAAAGAGGTGGAGGAGAGCCTTTTTAAATCTTCCAGCCAAATTGCTGGAGCATGTGGTGGCGAAGTGGGGCAGGGCATCTCCCATCTGCAGAGGAGCCCTGACGCAGGACAGGAGGCCACTAGCCTACCTGGGTTGATACCAGGAGACAAGAAGGCAGAAGGACAGCTTCAAACTGAAAGAGGAGAAAGTCACAAGACAAGGAATTGATGGTTTGGAGACCCAGGAACACCACAGAGGTAGGACTCGCACCCCCAGCCACAGGGCTTCCTAGGCCAGCAAGATTTCAGACAATCTGAGGACCCCATTTTCCATAGATGGTGGCCAAGATAGGAAAGTACTGTTTAATTCCTTTTTTTTTTTTTTTTTCTTTTGGGAATCCTCAGGCTAATGTTACAGAAATAACATCCCTATTTTGAAATTTCCGCTCTTTAGTGAAAAATAGGGAAGAAATGAAGTGCAATAGATTAATTTGCATCTGGTTGCCATAGAAGTAGTACGCATAATTTTTTATTAAATTTCTTTCACCATATATACTTACAGTGAAATAAAAAAGTATAGCTGAATCCTCATAGATGATATTTTATAGTCTTTCTAAAATTTCCACCCAATGCATTTTATTTTTTACAGAATAAGGAAAATTCTAAGCAGAGCGTTATTTAACTATAAACCACAAAGGACAAATAATGCTATAGAAAACATTTTGCCAAAATCGCTTTTCCTCAGAGCCTGAGTCTCTCTTCATCCAAGTGTTACTTAGCTACTTAAATTCTATCACTTCATCTCAGTCCCAGGATTAAATTTTCTCTCTTGAAACTCCTAGCTTTTAGTTATTCCTTATGAAAAGGTTTATCTCCCCTTATATATTGCCAGCTCTTAGCCCTCAGTTTATTTAAAAGCACTACTTTGTGCCGATAAAGGCTACTGACGTGCAGATTTCCATCTTTTGTTAAGCCATTTATGGTGAGGTTTGGCTGGTTTTCTACACATCTGGTTATCAAGTGCTATTAAGAGGCTCATTACCATAACTTATTATTTATGTGAGTGTGACTTTACACATGTGGTTTTCCTCTAAGTCCTACATACCTGCTATTTTGGGTTTTTGTTTCTGTTGTTTTTATGAAAGATTACTTTTCTACTTTTACAGGAAAGTCGGGAAAATACTGTTTTTTATCCTCCAGTCTTAATATTGCATTTCCATTCACAAATGAAATAGCTCTTAGTCTTTCTGGTGTGAAACCAAGTTCAAGATAACATAGATTGAAATTCAGACATACAAAGCCCTCCTTTTGAAATGAAAATGTTCTTCAATAATACTACAGCCTTCTCAAACCCACAGTGTTTCAAATGTACTTTAAAATGAGGCAATCTGTTTCTTCCCATGAGATGTATTATTTTAAGAGAGCTCCTCATATTTGCTGCCTTGCAAGCTATTGGGTCTCCCATTAGCTCGTCCACTGCCAGCTCTCAGATCGTACAAGGCCAGTGGGAGAAAATTCACTATACTGGCCATTTCCCACATTTCTGCTCAAAGAAGCTATATCTACGTCTGGAAGATAGTAGAGAGAAAAAAAAAAAAAAAAAAAAAAGGAAGCTAAATTTCTTGTACTCAGGTGCTAACTCCAAAAAAAATTAAGTGTGAGAATGATTTCTCCTAAGAAATATTAATAAAAAGCCTCATTCATTAGGGTTGGGGGAGGGAATGGAGTCATTCAGAAAAACCATGCAGCACCTTAGTCCCTGATTTGAGGATGAAAGTCTGTGTGTGTGTGTGTGAGAGAGAGAGAGAGACTGAAATTGATTCTTATCTCTTTAACCTGTAGCTTATCATTTCTCCTTCCTGTCCCCTTGAACAAATTTTATTTACTCTTCCTAAAGCTTCAGTTCCCTTACCTTTCAAGCGGTGGTCATCCTAGAACCCACTTGGTGAGTTGTTAAGCATCCAGAACCTCAGCACAATGCCTGGTACATGTAAGTTTTCAACGAATATTAGTAATTAATATTGTTTTAAGTATTTGTGAGAGTTCTATTAGGATGTGACATCTGCATGACACCAGCAAGAAGTGTGTACAAGGGTATAACTTAGTTCCAGAGTTTGACAAGATCTCCCATCCTAAGTCTGGGCACAGTTAGGAAAGTATTTACTTCTCATTAACTCTGGCACTGTCTTTTCAGCATGCTTACACTGGTTTTCCAAACTTGAAGTCTAATATGAATAATATAGGGGACTCGTTAATCCAGATTCCCAGTCCTCCACCCAGAAGATTCTGATTTGGTGGGTTTTGGGGTATTTGCAGGGATTCTCATTCTTGGGGACACACTCAAGTTGTTATCAACCAAATTTGGGAAAAATGGCTACCACAAGATTTAATAAGGGATAATCTCATTTTTATGAGTTTAATAAAATTATAAACTACTCAAAGAACGTGTCAAAGACAGTATTCAGAAAATATTCCATGTGTTCTTACTTTTCCCAGCCTCCCTTGTATTAAGGAAAATCCATGTGAGTAGTTCTAACCAATAGCTGTGAATAAATTGCCGTAGATTACTCTTAGGTCACTGTAGTTAAAGATACATGTGTCCCTTCATTGTTCTTTTCCGTTCTTGGGCTGAACTCTGAGAGTATGTGTTAAAATAATAATACTCAATATTGATGGGAGCCTCTGGCAGCCTGATTCTTTAGTAATTATGTAGAGTGCAGCACCAATCTCACCCCCTTACCCCTGGACCCATCCTATTCATGCAGCATGAGCAAGAAATAAATCTTTGCTGAAATTAATCACCCTACCTATTACAATGGGAGGAATTTACTATTCATCAGAGCCTGAAATAAAGGAATGGGCACAGAGAAACCATTCAGTAAATACTACTTGATTACACGTGAAAAAAAAGGCATCACAGAGTACAGCCCAGTGACATGAAAACAATATTGATTCATCCAAACAGATGAAGGATGTGCAATTGTCAGCAGTATATGAAGAAAAAGTAAGATGGCAGGAGAGGGGTGGGAGTGGGGAGACTGGTTAAGTCCAAGGAAAATTGCTACTAACCCACTCACTGCACTCTGACCAACCCTTTACTCATCAAAGGGACTTCTGCTTTGAGTAATCAACAGTTGTTTTGAAAAACCACAATAAAATGAAGAATCTACTAGATTTTTAGAATTTAGATGGGTGTCTGGTTTCCAGAGAACAGCTTCAAATATTTAAGCTGCTAACATTAGACCAACAATGAACTTAATGGTAATTGAAAACATCTTTTCAATAAATAAAAACACATTTTGCACACTTTACTTAAAAAGTTTACTCATGACTTAGACTAACACAGATGTGGTTTGGAGACATTCTATAGCTAAAGAAATGGAACTTGATGGGAAAGAAAAATACCAAAGAGGAAATGAACTGATATGATTTAAAGTGCGATATTATTACCATCGTAAATTATGTCAGCCATGGCTGCCTCAAGTAGAACTTGACTTGATTTAGAGCCAAACAAGGCCACTGAATTATTTTCAGTTAATTATGAGCTAGCCATATGTTGCAATGAGAACAATGTGTTAATCAGTCAACATTGACTCAGTGGTGACAATTAAAATGGTTGGTTTCTATCCTGTTGGACAGAGTGTATCTCAGAGATCGAAGAATATGAATGTAATACACTTTGGAAGAGAAAATCTTATTAACTGATTTGGGGAATTTCAAAAAGATGTAAAATGTGGCTATGTAAGAGATTCTGCAGAAAAGTTTACACTTTAAAAAAGGTATAAAATCCTTCTGAACGGCGAGATGTTAGCAGTTTAGCTTTAAGCATGGAACTCATCCCTTATGTAAAAATAAACATCATCTGCTCTACATCAGAGACATACTGAAAATATTTGCAATGTATTTAATATATAATTGAGCAATCTTATAAAACAATGCCATATTCAAGCCCTATATTAAAAGAAAAAATACTCTGCTGTACAATGAAAACATAAAATACAGAAAATAAATTTTAGTGAAACACACACATGCGTACACACACAGACATACCAAAAATGCTCTGTGTTTATAACCAAAAGATACAAGCATTACAAAATTGTAAGAAGGATTTTTATAAAAACATTTAAGGAACATAGATTTTTCCTTAGTTCTATAATTATCTACTATGTGTATTCAGTGTTAGAGCTGTGAAATCGAAGTTTTCTTTTCTTTTAAAATAATCCATGTTGTCAATGTCTACAGCAATACAGCAAAAACAGGAAGTAGGATGACTTACCCATACATTTGGTGCACTGAGGCAATTCCTCAGGTGATGCGATGTCTCAACTGAACTCATATACCTACGATTCAAGCTCTACACCTTATCCTGTAAAAACACTACACAAAATAGCCCTCTTTCAATAGGATGCAGCATGTATAATTAATGGATTGGTACTACTTGAACACATAAATCCTTGTATACCTTAATTTTTAAACATATGCTGATGTTTTCCAGTTGATGGTACCAATATTGAAACATTTGCAATAAATCCTAGTATAGTTAATTAAAATATTTGAAGCATGATAAGTTTGTCAAATCATTTTGAGATTAAAATGAACTCCACAAGTCGTGCCAGGCGTAAATGCTCAACTTTCTTCCAGCCAAAGTGTAATTAGAGACACTGGGCTTACTGAGGCTCCTTGGACATCTGTTTGCTAAGCCTTCTTTTTAAAGCCTTGATCTTTGCCTCCCTAATTACACATTTTATCAAAGCACTTTTGCTACTCTTTGCTAAGCCCTATACAATGGAGGCCATTCTGAGAGAGATAAGTATGCGAGGCTCATTGATTCCACTGAGAAACTCTGACCAGGGCAGACTTTGGCTGTACAATTCCTAATTTATATTATTTTTTATGATCAATTAACTAACCTATGACTTTTTCTAGCCTCATGCCTAGTATTTTTATTTATTTATACTGAGATACACACTTGTATATACACACATATATTTATTATGTATATATTTATACATATGCACACATACGTATATACATATATTGTACATATAAACAAAAAATTGGATTCTATGCTCAATAAAATGAAAAAAATTGGGGGACTATGGAAGTAAACCCATGAAAATAGATAATTTATAAATACCAGCCAGCTTACTCTTAGATGGAGTAAAAGTAAATGTTAACTTTTCCACATTATATTTATCTGTGTGTGTGTGTGTGTGTGATGTGCATGTGCATTCTCATGATTTTTTCTTCCCTAAGAAGCCAGAATAGGATTAAAATTTTTATGTGAAGTAGAAATCTCTTTTTAAGAATAAATGGGCAGCAAGCTATTTCCTATGTTTAATTACAATATCATGAAAAATATGTATCTGTAAAGAATAGGACATGTCATTTTTGGAAAGAATATCACATATTAATTTTGAATACATAAATTATCATGCCATATGTAATAACCGTAAAGATTTACAGTAAATGAGTTATAGGCCATTCTCTTTTATGATTTGCCTTCCTAGAATAATTTCCCTGAAAACAAAGTGACTCATAAGAATATCCTAGAATGTTCTTTTCCAGCTCCCATAAATACATGCTATCTGGGTACAAAAATATATATTGAAACTAGGGATCCCACAAGACCTGAGCTCCGTTTTTTCTTTTTTTGTTTGAGGAAGACTAGCCCTGAGCTAACATTCACCATCGGTACTCTTCTTTTTGCTGAGGAAGATTGACCCAGAGCTAACATCCGTACCATCTTCCTCTACTTTAAATATGGGATGCTTACCACAGCATGGCTTGATAAGTGGTGCTAGGTCCATGCAAGGATCTGAACCAGCGAACCCTGTGGCACTGAAACAGAGCGTGCGAACTTAACCACTATACTTCCAGGCCTGCCCCTGAGCTCCATTTTCTTATACATAAATTGAGAGGATTGAACTCAGCGATTTTCAGGTGGCACTAAAGAGCCCAGAGGTCCAGGCTTGTGTGTCCAAGGCACTTCTTAAGGGCCCAAGAAGGCTGCTGAGCCTCCCACGCACGTGCCTGCTCGTGCTGCTCTCACCAGAGAAATGTTGCTTTTCTCTGTTTCTTAAGTTATGCTTCCCCTCTCATTTTTTTCAGCTCATATTTATTGAGCACTTCACTGTGCTCAGTACTTTTGTAGCTGCTGAGGACACAGTGACGGCAAAGGTAGACCAAAGCCCCCTGACAGAGCTTATCAAGTTAATTTTAGAAAGGTTTACATAGCTCAATAAAGAAATTTGAAAATTCCTGGAGTGTAGATCTAATCTTACTTCTAACTTTAAAATTTTTTTAAGTAAAAATTGAGTAGTAATTATTTGGCAAGCCATTGTAAACAGTCAAGTTGCATCACTAAGGTCTTCAAAAGTACTTTTGTCCCTTTGTGTCTTCCTCCCATCCACCTTCAATGTTACTCCAGTAATCTCTGTGCTCTTCAAGTGTGGCCTAAGTATGACTTTAACTCTAGTATGACTCTTAAGCAGTTTGCATATTGAACATAACATTATTATAATTTTTTAAGTGAATATAATTTAAAGGAGGTTAAAATTTTCATTGTATCTCAGGGGAAAAAAAACAAACTGTAACTATGGAAGTTGACAATGATGTGTTATTTCCTTTTGGTTAAGTGATCACACACTAGAGAATAATCATAGGTATTTTAGTAAAGTTAACAATTACTTATGATTAAAAAAAAGAGGGAGCAAGTTAATGGTGTTGAAAGTTCATGACTAGTCCTACATACTTCATAAACGTGTTCTCAGATAGGTTGTGGGAATTGTGGTTTGTGTTTCTTTAATCTCTGGGTATTCATAAAATGGTATTTTAAGGGAACACTTGTTATTCCAAGAAATGACATATATTATTTAGTATGGCCCTTGCCTGTGTATTTCCTACTTACAGTTGAAAGATCCATCTAATGCTTTATATTATTAACAAGATGCACTTTTTCTTGCCCTCTGCAATCTGTTTCATTGACTTTTGCAACTTTAGAAAATATTTAGTCATCTAGTCAGACCCTTAAACATTGAAACTAAGTTGATTTTTCCACCAAATGTGTTTCCCCCCCAATATAAAGTTTGAGGTAATTGTTTCTATTTTAAAAACAGACTGTTATCAGTGATCTAACGACACATATTACAAGATATAAAACACTTCTCATTAGTTGGTAAAAACTATTAATTTCATAATTGCTCACTTCTGATAAATTTTCATTAAAGTACTCAATACATCCTCTTCTCCACCAAAGTTCATTATATTCTCCCTATTAAGAATTTATATTCTGAATTACATAAAAATTCTTTTTTTTTTTAGAATGGGCCAATGAGCTGCATTTGTGCTTTGAAAAAAGGAAAGTGATAACAGAAAAAGCTTTCCTGACAAGGATTTTAATCCAAATTCTTACCTATTTCACAAAACAAAGTGAAACTTGGACTAACTGTATAAGTGAGGAAAAGCAGTTGAAACACTTGTGACCTATTTTTACAAACACACACACACGTTTATATTGAGACAGTCCTTTGAACACCCAGGTAGGGCTGTGCAGAAAGCGGGACTTTGCTGATTCCCAGTTTGGATCTCCTCTGTCTATTACTGCGTATCCAGCACGTACTCTTTGCCAGGCACCACAAACCATCTATTAGTCACTGCAGCAATCATAGGAGGTATTTGTATCCTCCTTTCCTCATTTTACAGATGAGGAAATTGAGGATCAGATTTGACACATGAACAGGCTTAAAGAGAAGGTCGGAAGACACTGGTGAACCTAGGGCTGTCTTTGTACTCAGAACACCCCTCTGGTAATATTCCCACGTCACACAGCAGATCCTTCAAATGCTTGTACGTAAAATGTTGTTCTATAAATTTCAGGGGAACCTCTATGTGATAAATAGTTACGTTTTCTTTTCTAGGGTAACTGTGTTGGATGGTGTGTGATCTTCGTAAGAGCATTTGTGTGACTGCTGCTCAAATAGGCCATTAACAACATAATGGTTAGGGAAAGAGAAAAAAGACACAGAAAATATGGTGGATACATAAGCCACCTGGCGTCAGTTACCTTTTTCATTAAACGTCTTATAGAAAATGTGATAAAAAAAATCATGGCATTAATCTTCTCAACAAAAGAGATCAATATAAAAATCAACAGATGTTGCAATTCAGAATTTCTTAATAGGATCAAATTTTTTTAGCAGGATGAGATACTAACTTTGGACAACATTCAGTTACACTAATTTTAAGGCTATCTGATAATTCACATGATTACTATTTGTAAATGAAATGACTTTTGGTATTTTGGAATAAAACCTGTGTGGAGTTAAATTCTAATAAGCATATCAACCAGATTCCAACATGGGAAAATTTTATTGGCTTACATTGGTTTCTTAGGAAATGGAGTTCTGAGAACATTTTTAAAAGTGAACAAAAATTGTACAATATTGTTAAACATCCGAATCTGGGTTCTGTTTTCAGCCAGAGTCTGCAAATGGAAATGCATGGGGAATTGGTGACCTTCTTCATGCCCCTGATATCACGATGGATAATACATTATTAAATTCTAGATGGTAAATAATGAGGCAACTGTATGAATAGAAAACAGATCATCAAGCCAAGTGTATTTAGAGGAAAAAAGAAAATGATGAGCAAGAAAAAAAGAGAAAACAAAACAAATATGGCAAGATTCTTCACTCTGTTTAGGAAAGTATTCTATCTGTGGTAATTATTTTAATTTTATAAACAAAATGTATCATGAATCAATAAACACATTTTTCTTTGCTTTTAGTAATTTACTAAGAGACAGTCTACAGCACTCTTTCCTTTAGGGTAAAAAAATAAAGGATAAAAATCAAACAATTATGTTCTTTTCTTTGAAAAATAAACTGTGGATTAACTGATGTATTTCCATCACTATTTGTGGACTCTGGTTGCAACTATTTAATGCTGACAATAGCACAGCTCACACTGACTGAGTGCTTACTATGTGCCAGTCATTGTTTTCTTTGTTACTTCATTTAATCCTTACCATTGCCCAAGGAACTAGTTGCAATTTCTATGCTGAATTTGTAGATGAGAAAACAAAGGTACATGGAAGGTAAGTAATTTGCCCAAGTAAATGGTGGAGGAGTTTTTACCCAGACTTCTGAACCAATGTCCTCAACCACTCGGCAATATTGATCATATTAATTTTATTTGTATCATTTTAGAATGCATATATCAAATTTTGGAGACATACAAAAAGTCTCTAACAGTATCACACCACATTTTCTGGGCTGTTACATTATAGTTTAGTTTTAAATGTTTTCTGAGAAATAATATACAGTGATTCACTGTGTCAAAGAAAATAACATTTATGTTAACAGGGTAGTAGAGAATATTGAAGTTCTGACATAGTTTCTGATAATTCGCTATCTAATCAAAAAATATTTGAGTGAGGAATAAAGTCTATTATGCCTGGAACATAAATGTACCATGAGACTGACAGCTTTATAGCATTTGAGGTTTTTGTCCATAATAACTGCCAAATCAGATTGATGTGCGATCTAGTCAACTGCCCAGCAATTGTTCCAAATTGACTAGAAACCAGGCAATTTCTACATTTTATAGGCGACAATGAAAAGAAACATCATTTCTGCATTCTGCTATAGATCAGGGGGCAAAGCCTACTTTTAAGGGAGGACTGGCCCCCTATGAGGTTAGATCCGGGGGTGTGGAAACCCAAAACAGCAGAGTAGAGAGAGAGGCTTAGAAATGAGTGGGTAACAAATTCTCTCCCCTAAATGTCTTCCATAAGGACGTATTCTAAGTGACGGCTTTTGAGGTGAAGCAAAAAGCAAGTTCATACAGTGAACTCCTTGAATGGTAATGAAAAAGCCATCAACATAAAAAGACTGTGGCCTTTCTAGGAAAATGTTGACCAAGGATTTGAAAACTAAAAGTGACATCAGTGGCATCTGTGTGTGTGTGTGCGCACTTGTCTGTCACAGAGAGAGACTGAGAGAAAGAGATAATTAATATGTCAAAACTCCACATAAAGCATCTTAGAATAAGTAAGTCAACGTATGATAGAAATATTTTCAATATTCAGACTGCTGGCTCTCAGTGTCTCTAACTCCTCTGTCTCATACTGAGGGTCCAAGCTCCCCGATCTGTAGCCCTAATAATCCACAGAAATCAGCCTAGTTTAATCTAACCTAGTACTAATCAGGCACAAATTAAGAATTTAATGCAGAGGACTTGATATTATCATTACTGTTTTACTTAGATCCTTATGCAGTATTTGCAGTTCTCAAATATTGCAGGTTGAGCCCAGGGACTGGTGACTGGTTGTAAAGGATGAAAAAGCAAACACAGGCATATGCAACTTCGGGCCTTAATTTTGGTATGCCTCTTTCTTGTCCACTCTTTCTGCATGTCAATGGAAGGCAGCAAAATTGAAGACAGGTGGGAAGACTTGGCAGGTATACCAGTTAGGTGAGGAGGGAATGAAGGAGGCAATGAGAATAGCAGAAAGGAGTGGTTTTGAGAGATATCAAGAACGAAGACCATAAAGATTTTGGGGACTGATTGGATGGAGTCGGAGTGAGAACAACAGTAGAATGGAAGGAGAGAAATCTAAGATCACTCTTCAGTTTGTAGCTTGAGAACCCGAGCCAGTATCTGTTTATGTGTCTACCATTACCAGTAGTCAAAGGTCAAAATTAAACTACAACACCTTATTCATAGTTGTATAGTTAGCCTATTACAAAATCTGATTCATAGTAGGTATTCAACAAATGCTGACCTGAACTGAAGTGAAAGAGTAGAAAGAAGTAGGCTGAATCTCAAGACCCATATGAAATTAGGTATTAGGGACATTTGAAGGAGCTGCTTCAATGCACTTACTTAATGTTTTTTCTTACCCCTATTTCTTGATAATACTCTCAGGCATCACCTCCCATCCTCTCCCTGACCCTGGCAGGCCAGGACTTAAATTGCACATGCCTCTCCTCATTTAGGATTAAGCCTTTTCTCTAGGACTGGTCTTCATTTCCAGGACTACATATGTGAAAAGTGCCATCTAAAGACTATTCTGAATAGTCCTCCCCTTGGAGGGAGGACTAAATGATGTAACTCCTTGTTACTTTCCAAGTCTCAGGTCCTGACACTCTTCTCCTGTCCACTGCACTCCAGCCATCTGGTCCCCTTGCTGCTCTGTCCTTAGGGCCTTCATGCTTACTCATCCTTCTGCCTAGACCAGTCTTCCCAGAGAGCCAAAGGCTCTCTCCCCCACTACTTTCATGTTTCTGCTTGAATATTAACCTCTCATCAAAAGCTTTCCAGAAGAACCTCTCTAAAATAGCATGCCCTTGTAATTATTGTCCCCTTTATTTAACAGTTATCACCACCTGACCTATATAATTATTTGCCTATTAGTTCATGTTGTCTCTCCAGACTGGAATGTAGAATATAGAGATTTGTCTCTATCCTCACTGCCTAAAACAGTGTCCAGCACATTTAACATAATAAATATTTGTGGACTGGGTAAATGAAAAGTCATAATACTAGCAAAATTTGTAGCCTTTGGCCAACCTCCCTTTCTGTGACAGATGTGCCATATAAAAGCATACTTCTTATGGTATATTGGAAAAGAAAGCCATATTGGAATGCTGAAGTCCTGACCAGGAGCCAGCTACTTTCTCCTTGGTGGCAGCTCTGTGAGCCTATAAGCTTGTCTGCTTTCTTATCCTCAGCTTGCTGGTCAGAAAGGGCATGCCCAGTCTTGTATTTGACTTAAGTACTTTCCAACCGGAACAGTGTGAGCCCGCCCCTCCCTTATGTCCCAGTGCCAGGGACTGTACCTGTTGGTTGCATTTTTAGTTCTTATTCTTAGTCATGATATTTGTGGACTGGGTAAATGAAAAGTCATAATACTAGCAAAATTTGTAGCCTTTGGCCAACCTCCCTTTCTGTGACAGATGTGCCATATAAAAGCATACTTCTTATGGTATATTGGAAAAGAAAGCCATATTGGAATGCGGCATATACTCTTCTGTTTGGGAATTCTGGTGGATTTTCTTTTCAAAAAGAAACTTACTGGGGAGGCCCTCAAATAGTTTGAGTCAAGACTGCAAGATTCAAAGTGAATATTAACACTAATTTTAGCAATCTTCTTTAAAAACCAGAACATGGGAAATGTGCTGCTTAAGAATACTTTGTATTTTAAAAATAGTTTTAAATACATGAGAAAAAAATAAAGACAAGGTTCATTTACTTCACTATCCTTTCCTTTGAACTACATGGTAAATACCTATTAATTGCTTTTGTCACTTTCTCTTTTTTAGAATAAGAAATACAAGCAATGTGAAGATATGGGAACTAAGGTACAAGAAAGAAAAAATGATGTATCAATCACTGAATGGTAAATGGGAACACTTTCAATAAATATTGTTTCCCACGATGGATTCCTTCCATTCAAATATATTTCCAGAAGACCTGGTACTTTCAAGGCAATATGCAGACGCTTCAGGGAGTTCAAAGAAATGCAACAGCCTTCTTAGGACAATGGACTAGTATGAAGAATTAGTCAAGAACAATGATAATCATAAAAAAATATGCAATGCTATAAGTAATGACAGAAGAAAAGCTCCAAGAGCTACAGGAGTACTAAAAAAGATGGAAAAGAATAAATATATTGGGGAGACCCAATATGGCGATGGAGAAGGTAGAATTTGAGTTGGATCTGGAAGGAAAATAGGATGTTGGCAAGTAGCAGCAGGGGCCCCAGGGAGGTGATACTGCAGTTAAAGTGCCAGTCTGTAAAGCATAGGTGGGGAACATGCAGCACATGCCAGTGGTGTCATGGGAGATGGGATTTAAGAGGATTTTAAAGACATACAGGAGAGGTGATTAGGGTTGTGAAATTTGAACACTGTGCTATAGGGCCAAGCATTATGGGCTCTGAAGGGAGTGCAACTGACTGACTGGGGGCTTTTCCTACTAAAACAGGCATTGAACCTTCTCACCACCACCTTCTATATTCTGGCATTCCTCTCCCCAGGGACTTACCAACTGTCCCTTAAACAGAGCCTCAGTAGCTATGGGGGAGATACACTTGATGCATGAATACTAGGAAGGAATATCTTCTCATATTGGGTGAGGACCTGCAGGAGGGATGGAAGCAAAGTCCTTTACAAGTCTTCAACAATTGATAGAATTTGTGAGCTTAGCTCACAGTACCAGAACATAGTAGGCACTCAATAAATAGCTTAAAAGAAATAATTCCCCCAAGTGAAACATATGGGGGTCTGAACCTAGGGAAGGCAGTAAAAGTGGAAAAGAAAGCATGCTCATTGTTTTTAATAAAACCTAGGTTATTTGTGAACAATCACTAAATTCGTTAAATATGATCTTTAGTCCTAAAATATTTTTCCAGTAGCTGACAGCTGATTTCCCCCAGTGAAATTTTTCCATCCAGTTATTTCAGTTCCAAATGCAAGTTTCAAAAAACAAAAAGTAAATATATTGGAGGAAACAGTCATATAAAAGTAGACTTATCTAGGTAATATTTTATTGTCCAGATGTAGCAAATTTAAAAAGAGTTTATATTGGTAGGAACGTAAGACACAGCTTAATAATTAATTTAGATTATATCATGGATTTTAGGTCATTTAGTATGAGTAGTTACAATAAGCACATCATAGATTTTTTCTCCTGAAAGTGTTAAAAAAATGAAAAAGAAGTATAAAATATTAATTACTTGTTTAAAAAAATATATCCTATTTTCATTCAAGAGCTATAAAAAACACAAGCAATGTCAAAATATTAGTACAAATATCCAATTTGTACAGGTCCTGCTGGAGGTTGATTTATTTGTAACATGGGTCATTTAGAGCATTGATATTTGGCTTAAATAGGAAAGTAAGTTCAGATTTAATTTTTTTTTTTTTTTTCACAGAAAAGCAGTGGATAGATCACAAAAGAAACTATTTAGGAAATGTGATCTATCAGATTACATATAATAGATGTAATGATGTACATCTAACCTAACTTGCCATCCAGTGAAGGAATCATCCCTTACATTGAGTCATTGTGTTGCATCAAATTGAAAATTCCTAGTAACATCCACTCATAATTTCAAAGGGCAGCCTACTCCATCATTGGACAGCTCAAAGACTTTGTGCATTTGTCCTATGGTTAACTTAAATGTGACTCTTCTGCACCACAATGTATGTAACCTGGATGTGGGGTAACCATGTAATTTCTTGAACAAACACAAATGTTTTTATAAGTTAAAAACTAACTGATAATTGCACGGACATAAACCGTGACCATCCAGGGAAACCTGAACATGTGATCATCCTTGTTAGCTGCAGCCTCTGAAGAGCAAACACCAAGTTTCTTTGGGCTTTCACACGAACAACCTTGAAATACTTGAAACCTTAGTGGCCATGTGTCTTTTTCCCACACATCCATGTAACAATGTTCACTGAAGTTCTGTAACGCCCTGCACATGGTGTGATAGGAAGTGGATACCTACAGAGTTGATGGCCCAAGCAAGTGATATTCTATTTTACTGATATTCCTCTTAAAACAAGCGGGCTGGACAAGACATAGTATTCCCAATATGGCTGATAAGTGCAGAGTAAAATGGAACTTGAACTTCTATGATCTAATGAAAATAGTTCATAATAGCTAACATATACTGGATATTATATATGTCAGACAGATATCTATGTATCTACATTTCTCTATATATCTAATTATAATTTATATACAGATGCATATTTATCTATATCTATATGTCTATATAAAGGGTAGAAGAGGGAAAAAGAGTTGCATCATCACATTTTTCCTTCGTGAGTTCCAACAAGATACTAAACCTTTCACTGCCTCAGTTTTCTTATCTATAAAAGAAAGAGATAATTATAGGGTCAAGAAAATTACATACATATATATATATACATATATATATATACACACACACATACATATCTTCTTTTCTCACTCTGTCTCTGTCCTTTACTCTTTCAGTCGCCAACATTTACTGAATACCCACTAAAGGCCAGATTCTGTGCCCAAACCTGGAAGCATGGTGGGAAAATGCATTCCAAATTCTTATCTGGACATACAGGTATATGTGCTTGGGAAATAACTATTTTCAATATATTTTATTTTAATCTCATAATTCTCCAACTTTTTCTTATTTTAAACCATTCCCATTTGGAGCACAGTCCCATCCATAGCATCCTACTACAAGTAGTGCTTCCCAAAGGTAGGGCAGGATGGGGTGAGCCTCACAGGCAGTAACCCTCAGATTGTACATGTGTGTGTTGGAGGGGAGGGTGAATGTGCAACCACGCAGGGTGCTATATTGCATCTGGGGAAGGGCATGGAGAAAAGGGTCTCCAGGTGATTCTGATGCGGCCGTTCATCCCTCACAGCAATCAGCAGATCTACTGGAACAAAGTCTATCAAAGGTCAAGTGAGGGAAGTTTGGTGTGATTTATTCTTGGTGAATCCATAAAACCCTTCATGATATCCATCAAGAATCCTGGATAACCTTGCTTTTCTTTCAAAGTTTTTATCGTTTCATTTGAGATTTTTGCAAGGGATTATACTATATTTACCTGTCCACAATTTACAGAGTATACTCCCCACTCCCACGTTTGAGTATCAAGAATTTTGTCTGTGTTTATTCTCCTGGTATTTCTCCTATTCCCAATTTTTTGCAGATTATGAGTAATGGTTTTGTTATCACATTGGTTTAGGTGTGTTTTCATCTAAGCCCACAGATAAATGTATTAAAAGAGTCCATTGCTGTTTTTTTCCTCACCTCACCTATCTTTTGTGAAGATATTTATTTTTTAATAAATTGTTGGTTTTTGTATCTAGATACGGAAGAAATAGCTAGTTTTCCTTGTGTAATAACTATCCATCTGTAGGCACTTAACATATAAGTTGCATGTATGCATGAATACATGCTTAGGTACATTCTTAGCCACCTAAATCAGTCCTGAAATTCTTAATCTTATTTCACAATTAGTTCTATCCAACTGAGAGACAGAGTAGTGTGGTACTTAAAGACAACAGGCTCTGGAGACACACAGTGTGACCTCAGAAAAATTAGTTAACTTCCCTGTGCCTTGGTTTCCTCATCTGTAAAACTGGGACAATAACGCCTATTGAATTACATGTTATGAAGAGTGAATGTGTTAACATATGTAAAGCTATTAGAACAGTGCTGGAAATATAATAAGTACCAAGAGTATTTAAATATTTAAAACAATTCATTGTAATACTAAAATATATGCATACATATCTAACTATTTTCTGATTGACTGATGCAAAGTGGTTCATAAAAAATAATCCTGACTCAGGCTGGTATAATGTCAATGGAAGGTATTTTTCAACCACAGGTTACATGTTTACACTGATTTAGTTAGCATTAAATGTATTTCCAAATTTTAGTATGAGATTTATTAGAAATTGAAAATGTAGCCTTTCTTGTATTTCATGACATCTACTGTGTACTTAATTATTCTTTGTGTCTTTTGTTTGGCAATAAAAGATAAAGTACTAAGTGTGGCACTTAAATAAAATATGCCATTTAAATAGTGCTTAAAAATAAAACAATGAAAGAAGTAGGGCACATGTATATTTAGTTATAGTATTCATATTTGATACTTTGCATGATTTTATTCTACTCATTCTTTAAGATTTTATTTGTCCCTTTTCTCCACAAAGCCCCCCGGTACACAGTTGTATATTTTCAGTTGTGGGTCCTTCTAGTTGTGGCATGTGGGACACTGCCTCAGCATGGCCTGATGAGCGGTGCCATGTCTGCACCCACGATCTGAACCAGTGAAATCCTGGGCCACCGAAGTGGAGCGTGCGAACCTAACCACTGGGCCACAAGGCCAGCCCCTGCATGATTTTATTTATACTACACAAAAATAAATTTAATACAGAGACTGATGTATTCTTCACAATTCATCCTATATTCTCATCTTCCCTCAAGATTATTTATATGTGAGTAATCATTTAAGTTTTCCAGTTTCCCTTATATAGCTATCAGAAAGTGGTTGCCAAAGAAAATTCTGGAAAATAACAGCACTCACAGGAATTGGACTTTCCTAAGGTCTTTTCACATTCAAGGTTAATGCCAAACTAATTATCCTTCCACTGAAAATGGCAATGAGGGATAATCAAATTGGAATTCAGTCATCTTAATTTTAATATTTCAGGAAAGTTCAGTAGAGGGTCCCTGAAAACATGTTTCCTCAATTTGTATCAGAAACAATATTTGTATTGGTTGAGAAAATTTAGAACTGTTCTCCACAGCCGTTGTAGAGTTTTTCTGACAATAACAGCCTAGTTTTGCCTAAGAGCTCAAAGTGATTAGTTTTGAATATTTTATTCTTCTCAAATAGACTAGGAGTATAATCATGATGTGAATGGATTTCTATAGACAGAACAAGGTCTGACAATGTACCTTTTCCTTTCCAATTATATTTTTTTAAAAAATGAGAATATGTTTTATTCTACAGACTGCCTATTATGGGTGATTCCCACAGGAGCTATTAGCTTCTCCAAACCTTACAATCTCAGGATATAAAGCAAAAAAGGACCAAAGGGTCCTTATTAATAGGTCACTCCAAAGAAAAGATTAGAGAAATAGGATCTTAGGCAGATTGCGGGAACCAAGGAGATGATGAAGAACTGAAATCTCAACAAAATTTTAAAAATTCACTTTAGTAAGTTTCCTCCATTACCAGGCTTTTTGACAGCACAGTTAATTGACAGAAGAGCTTCCTCTCACAAAAGGACAAGAAGCCAGATACATATTTGTATGTATACATACCTATGTACTCAGTTATTTTACCTACTGGAACACTCCAGCGTCTGGGCACCCATCTACATATGATAGGGACTCAACAAATAACAACTGAATAAATAAATCCCTACATTTACTTGTAACCATGTGAGAACTCCAAAGATCTTTAGCCCATGAGTGATGACATGAGACAATTTCATGTAAGATGTTTAATAACAGTTGAGATGAAAAAGCAAGAAAGAAGGATGGGAACTGAATGTTTTCCTGTTAGCAGAACATACAGTGGAGAATTTATTACCCAGTGGATTGACTACTCACCTATTCCAAGATATGAAGTAAGCATGCCCATGTTCTACTTTTTGTAAGCTCCTTGTTTTTCTCTAGTCTTTCCTCCTAGTGAAGACTGCAATGGTCTGATGCTAAGCTTCCCTTGTTGCCAGATATGTGGATGTAGAAATAATATTTTTTAAATGGAGAAAGTGAGGAAAAGGTGAGTTGAACAAACCTGTTGGTAGCACATTTTTAACTCACTCATTCCCTCACGGTCCATTCTCCCAGAAGGAGCCTCCTTTCACAACCAGACTACTAATCCTCTGTAGTTGTTTCTCAAGACATTTTAAATAAGCCATTTCCCCCTTAAAGAGTTGAACACTGAATCTTGTTTAAAAACGTAATTGTGCAGTTTCACAGGATGCAAGGCAAGATGCAGCCCATGATAATTCCTGTCTTTTCTCCACAAACACTTCAACAAATGCTTTGACCTGTGGTGAATTTACTTTTCTCTGAAACCTCTATTGTAATTATATTAGCAACATGCCACTTAGCATTAATTGCTTAGCATCTTGTAAAGTTTCCTGCTAGAATGGACTCCCCAGGGACAAGAAGCTCCTATGATCCGTGGTGCTAGTATCTGTATTCTATTTTTCGCTCTGTCTAACCCAGTGTCAGATAAATACCAATATTTATTTAATTAAATACTTGATTATTTATTTGAAGTTACTATGTTTAATTGCATATTAGGTGAAAGATGTCTGCTCCACTATTTTAAGAATGAGAAAGAATACTTAACGAATTTACAAAAAACGGCTTCTGGTGATTCTCTCAAATGACCTGTCCCAGGAAATTCAATCTTGCAAAGGTAGTTTTAAGATGATTTCTTGCTGAAAGATGCTTTTTTTAAAAACATGCTCAGATGAAAATGAATTGATCTATGAGCTGCTCTGTAGATGAACTGAATTTGGTAAGCAGTCATTTGTGAAGTGTTATCTTTCTCCCGATTCCATCTTCCATTTCCTCTTCTTCTGTTGACATTCTTACGGAAATTATTTAAAAATGGACTGAAGTGATTAAAAAATGCAAAATATTTTAAAATTAAGCCACCACTCATTTTGGCATTCTCATTTTTATTAATTAATTATTTTATTAATAAAGGTTAAGAACAACAACAAACATCCGATGAAGACATTCTTTTCTCCACTACACAGGGTTGAGGTGCTTCTGTGCTCCATTTCCTCCCTCCCCAGACCATCTTTGACCCTACACTCTACAAGCTGCTCTTATAACCTTCAAAGAACTCAGCAGGACCATGAAACAGCTGCTTCTTGAACTCATTCCTTTCCCCCATTTTTTAAGACAAATCACAAAAGCAGGATCGTCAAGAGTAAGCAGAGTGTAGTGACTTCAATTCCCACGGGCCCTGAAAATGCTCTCAATTTCATGCCTCCCTGATCAGCTTTATCTATAAGAAAATAGGTCTCTATGAGCAAACACTTGGACTTGATCTTCCAAAAAGATCTTGGCAATATTATTTTTGGGCACTTGATAAAAATTTTGATGTCTCTATTTTTACCAATATTTTGGGAGCAAATCTAAGTGATATCTCAAAACGAAGCTTGAAAGATCAATAAAATGCGTATTTCTGTAAATAACTTAGGGGTTTATTTTTCCAAAATGCATTTGTATTCAGCAAAGATTGCTAGAAGTTATCACAGAAGTTCACTGCATTATTTGAAGTGAATAATTGCAAATATAATCACAAGGACATCATAGTTGCTACCTTTTATGTTATAATGATAATTCTTTGTTATCAAAGATTTCTAAAGCTTTCAGATTTTTAAAAAGTTTATGAGTAGGGGTATGAAAAGTAGAACTGTTGTAAATCCAGGTGTCTCAGACCCAGAGGTGACCGCAAACTATGATGATTTCAGAGTTTCCAATATTTAATCTTCATTAGTAAGGAAAAAGAATCGAGAACTGTGCTAGAAGCAAAATGATAAAAAGCTATTGACATTAAAGTTTTCAAGCCATTAAAATTTCAGGTTAATTTCCATTCAATTTTAATTAGCATTTACTCCTATTGAGTAAGATATGAATGATTTGCTGGCTGCAAGCTGGATGGAGGCAATAGGGGAAAATCATCCAGTGTTGCAGTCATAATAAGCCTTAGTTTAGCTCTGCTACTTAAAAGCTCTATGATTCTTAAAAAATAAAAATTCATGTTGCTTTCATCTTTGCTTCCTTGCATCTCAAAAGTAAGTTTAATAACGCTATATGCAAGCATATAAAATTGTTGATTTTGTTAATACACGATGGTCAAATATCAGCAATTTCAATGGTTCAACCTACCGTTCACCAAGTAATCAATTCAGACAAAGTATGTGAAAGGGCTCATTAACTGGAAAGGCTAATGGAAACTTAAGGTAAAGCCATGGGTTTAAAATTTGAAGTGGTGTTTACTCACATAAGTGAATCCCATCTCTTATTCATGGAAATTAATGAGAGGGAGGGGTAACAAAGCAAAGGACAAATTTTTAAGCTAGAGATGACGTGAGGCATCACATTATTCTGGGTGTGTCTGTGAGGGTGTTTCTGGATGAGCTTAGCGTATGAATTGGTAGACTCAGTAAAGCAGACTGCCCGCCTCAATGTGAGTGGGTCCCAGCCAATCAGTTGAAGGCCTGAATAGAACAAAAAGGCCGACCCTCTGTTGAGTAAGAGGGAACGCTTGTCCTGCCTGATCTGTGAGCCGGAACATCAGTCTCTTCCTGCCTTCACACCATAACTGAAACATCGGTTCTTCTTGAGTCTCAGGCCTGCCACCATCTGCTCTCTTAGTCTCTTAGTTCTCAGGTCTTCGGACTCAACTGGAGCTACACCATTGGCTCTCCTGGGTCTCCAGCTTGGTGACTGCAGATCTGGAGACTTCTCAATCTCCATAATCACATGAGCCAAGTCCTTATAATAAATGTCTTCCTCTCTATATACATCCTGTTGATTCTGTTTCTCTGGAGAACCCTGAATAATATTTGCTTCCAGGGCCTAAGAATCGACTTTATGTTGGTAGAGACTGTCTGCTCTGCCTTTCCCGTAAATAGTCAGGGAAGTATACCTCTTGCCTTATACCCTTGCCAACCTAAACACTAGCTGTTACGAGCAATCACTCAACATCCTCCCTAACTTATCCCATTCTCCTTGCCTGGCCAAGGCTCCTGATAGCACTTGCTCTAATCTCCCTGGTTCCTATTCCTTCTTTGCTCTGTATGCCACATCCATACCTGCTCTGGCCCTCTTGGGTTTTGTCAGTACACAAACACTCTCCTGATATGTTGGACTCTGGTGCTCCTTGCATGGTTTCCTCTATCGCTCCTCTTAATGAAGACTGTGGCATCTAGGCCTCAGGCCTCTGACCCTACTTGCCTGCTCTGTGGATTCAAGGGTGAATCGGGCAAATGTTAGTCCTTGCTAGAGAGTTGAACCATGTAGTATTTACATGATGTAATTTGTTCTTACCAGCCTCAGGTAACATGATAGCTAAAATAAGATGGTGGATGGTGTTTCTACATTCTTTACGTTCCCAAAAGATTATACCATATGGTGAATGGGCATATTAATGAATAAGTATAATAAGTCTTTAATTCTATTGAGTGTATATGTATATATATATTTTTAAATGAGGAAGAATAGTAATGCCATCCACTGGAGTACACATTTTGTTGGAAGGCACAATAATCCTGCTGCATAATGATAACATAGATGTATGAAATCACTTAACATTCTCTGTAATATGCCAATCAGTCATACATTTTAAAATTATGTGATAATGCAGAACAGAACAATGGATAGATAGGACATTATGTTTCCAGTTTAAGAAAGGTAATAGTTTCATCCAGATTGCTCACCACCTGTATATGTACAACTGGCAGAAATTAAATTTTGTGGAATGAGACATAGAAAGATGACTATACATTCTTTTATACATTGGAAGAAAAAATTAATAGATAGAAGCCATGGAGGCAGTTATCCAATATAAATTGCCCTCTATCCTATAGTTTGATGAAAGTCACAGAGAAGATACTATATCCGATATCAACATACTTTTGCAATAGCGTTGAGTAGAATTGTCTCCAGAAGGTTATTTTGTGATTAGAAAAGAAATTCTATTTTTGTTTATTTAAAATGATTAATGTCAAATAGTCCCAGGGCTCTACCGCCAGGCATTTAAAGGGGGTGGAATCTGTCCCTTTGAGTGTTCAGTTTGCTTCCTCTTGTTGTGTAGATTTGGAAACTCTTGATTGTCAAATTATACAAATTCTCCATAAGATGCTCCAACATTAGTTTTATTTGCCAGAGAGACATATGTAATGCTTTTGTGGCAGTCACCTTGGTTAATAGATTAAAAGAATTATGAAAACTTTGGAAGACAAGTTAGTATGTAGAATATGCTCATAAAGGTTGGGTTTCAGTTATAAAGATTTTTTCTTTTCTTTTTTTTTGTTTTTGAGGAAAATTAGCCCTGAGCTAACTGCTGCCAATCCTCACCTTTTTGCTGAGGAAGACTGGCCATGAGCTAACATCTGTGCCCATCTTGATCTACTTTATATGTGGGGATGCCATGTCCGCACCTGGGTGAACACCGGGCCACCAAATCAGAACGTGTGCACTTAACCACTGTGCCACCAGGCTGGCACCTATAAAGATATTTTTAATAACAATATGTTTATGCAATCATATCCTCCAATACGGAGCTAAAAAAACTCAATAAGTAATAAAATTAACCTAAGTATTTCAAATATTTTATCAACTCACCACATAGGATTTGAGTATACAAGCATTCTAAAAAATAGTTTTTCTAATTCATATGATGCTTTGATATTCTTAATTGCTCTGTTTGATTTTTTCTAAGTTCATCTATCCTAATGAAATCTTTTCATATTCATGTAGAAATATAAATTTCACCATCAGTTTCAACATCTATCATACAAATCCAAAAAGGCTCCCTGTTTTTCTCTTATGCAGATTCTAAATCTAAGCAGACTACAGTTAGAATGTCAAAACTATGGCATACTATTAATTCACCACATCTTGCTTCATTAAACATAAAAAAACCATGTTGATTTTCCCCTGTTTCAGCCCATGAGAGCTGGCCTATTCTCCTTGAGCATCTTACAGCCCCCATTACAGTAGAGACACAATGTAGGTAGACTGCAAATGATTCATTTCTTGAATGAATAAGTGGGGAAATTCAAGCACAATACTATTTAAACAGGTTAATAACAATAATTCAATCACATAGTATGTACCAAAACGAATAAAATGTTATATAATGAAAAGTGTTTCTCCCACCTCTATGTCTATGATCGGTTATCATCTTTTCGAACAAATAAGCATTATACTTTCTTATTTTCCCTCCCCAGAGGAATTTTGCCCATATAAAAGCATATATATAGATGTGTGTATATATATATACATACACGAACATATACTTTCCACCTTCCCTATTTACATGAATGGTAGTCTAATATACACGTTTTTCTGTATCTCGCCTTGTTCACTTAACATTTCAGTACAGAGAATGGTTTCTTATATTTTTTTAGCTATATAGAATTCCATTGTATGATTGTAACATAATTAATTTAATCATCTTCCAAAAGACGATTTCCTCACTGAGGCTATTTCAGAAATTTTGATACTATAAGCATGCTTATAATAGATAAACATCATGTATGCAAGTATATCTGCAGGATAAAGTCTATAGAGAGGAATTTTGGGTTCAAAGAGTATTTGAACTTGTAATTTTGACATATATACAAAGTAATCAGGATATTTTCCACCTGGCAGCATCTAGCTCAGTGTTTCTAGAAATAAATATTCACATACAATTATTTCAGAGTGTTGAACTCACACAATACCGATTATACTAGATCTAGACTGTTATCTAGAATGAACTCTGAAAATTTGGATTTCAATAATCTTTTATCTTGTCTGCCAATTGTAGTACAAATAATTTATATGCAACATATAATTAAAGCTTGAACTGCCAGTTTTACAAGGAATGAAATAAAAATAAATTTATATAGAGATTTCATGATCCCAGGGTTACCCAGAATGTCATTTAATTGGATTCATTCATATATCCCTTCATAAATATCTACCAAGTATTTGGTATGCACTTTTTACCATATTTATTTGAGATTTGATTCCATTTTTAATAAATCAAATAAAACAAAACACTATTGCATATAACCTATCCATCAATTAAAAATAGTCAAATTAGCACCCCCATTCACACATACAGGAGCTAAAATCTATTTTTAAACCTCTCTGATTATAGAATAGACGTAACTATAGTCCTTCGACAGGATTCAAAGAGAATTCAACGGACTGTTATGTTCCCTTGCCTCAAAGAATCTCCTGCTTCTTTTTCTGAAAAGGCTAGGAACTGAACCCAAAATTGGTTTGTGGCACTCTTCTAAACTAAAGAGATAGAATGATCTTTTCAACGTTATTTATTTGCTTTTACATAAATTATCCTTAAATCAATGAATTTTGAAAAGTCTATTTTAAAAACACTTTAAAGAGTATTAAGGAATTTAATTCAAGTCTATTTTAAAGAGTATTTAAAGAATACTCTTAGCATTTAAACTCTAATTACCCTTCAGTAAAAGTCTTGTAGGGACTATTTGTTTGTTTCTAGCTTCTCACAACTCGTGGAACAATATTGGTTTTGAAATAACCAGCGGTTCTATTTACAAAACATTGCCAAATTTTTCCTTTTTATAGTTACTAAATATGAGTTTCTATTCCAAAGTTGTTAGATATATATCTATCTTAATTTCTTTATAGTTTAATAAACATTTAGCTCAAAGTAAACTCAAGTAAAATCCTGCATGGGAAAAAATTAAGTAAATATTTATTTTTATTTATTTTTTTAAGGATTATTTTTTCTTTTTAAAGATTGACACCTGAGCCAACATTTGTTGCCAATCTTCTTTTTTCTGTCTTTCTCTCCAAAGTCCCCAGTACATAGTGTATATTCTGGTTGCAGGTCCTTCTAGTTGTGCTATGTGGGATGCCACCTCAGCAGGGCTTGATCAGTAGGGCTAAGTCCACGCCCAGGATCTGAATGGGTGAAACCCTGAGCCATTGAAGCAGAGCTCATGAACTTAACCACATGACCATTGGACAGGCCCCCTATTTATTTTAAATAATAATGATACTCACTTTCTATACTGCTATTTTTACACTTGTGAACAACTATAGTTTATAGAAAACTTGCAGGAACTTCTAGATATTTTGAATTGAATTGAATTTTAGGAAAGAAAACAATTAGAGCAAAGATTCAAATATATTAACGAAAAAGGTACAGGATATGATTACTTTAACTCCGTCAGTTTGAAAGTAGTTTCTATCAGAAACCTACAGACATAAAATCCTTTAAAAAAATATACTGCTTCCTTACATTTAACTTTTGATATTCAAAGAATATAATGTTTAGTTTAAACAGCTTCTTTGAAGAGGTCCTACAGAACTCATCTAAAAATGCACAATAATCAGTTATTTTACTGTAAGTCTTCAATTCTTATCCGTAATTCTAAAATTCAGAAATTTTAAAAACTAAAAATATTTCCACTTATCTAAACTATGTTAACTGATAACTAACTTCCAAACTGATAGGAGGTTATTTATAGTCGACTGACCGCACAGAGAGGGAATATCTCTATGTTTTATTGCAAAAATATTTATACGCGGGCTTGATTCCATTAAGGATGTCCTATTACATTACATATAGGCATTGAATTAAGTTTCTAACAAAAAAATTCTGAGTCCTAAAGCATATCAGGTTCTTGGGGCTTCAGATGAGTAGCTATGGACCTCATATTAACCTAGGGATGTAGATTCATCAGACTATAGTTACTACCAAATGTAACATTTTCTTCTATAATATTGATTTGAAACAGGATATCTTTGTTTTAAAATTAGTCATTTTTAATCATGTAAACAACAGAGTTTCATGAACAATTCAATGTCATAAAGTATACAACTCTGAAGAATTACAACCTCAAATTTGCTAAAGGGTTGAAAGTTTAAAGAAAGAGATATTGAACTAAAAAGACAAAGGCATCTTTGTAATTTTATGACTCTATTAGGTCAACTTTCTTGGCTTATCTATGAGTAATCTCCATAATTATGTACAAACATCTCTAAAATAATGGTATTAGTAAGAGTACTCTCTTTTTGAAAAAGCTTATTTTTATCCAAAAGAAATGCTTAATTTTAAGAAACAGTCAATTCTTATTTTCTTTCATTCAAGGTATACCATTTAATGGAGGACAGAATGTTACTTTTCAGGCACAATAAGAAGAATGATATTATTGGACTATATTAAAAAAAAACAAAAAAAACCCTACTATTAAAAAGAAAACGACAGGCCCAAAATGGAGTCACTTGTGCTCGGCCACATCACCAAACAAAGGCTTAAGACCTAACCTAATTGCAGTTTCAACCCTCTCCAGGAATGCAATCTTAACCAGTCAGTCTGGAATTATGACTGGTCAGCACCAAGAAGGTCATTTGTCCCATGGGTCCTCTCCATCCCCCAAAGAAAGATGAGGTCACCTGCCACACTAAGCCTGAATAAAGTTTTTGTTTATGACTTCCTTGTCTTGTCTTTAAAAACCTTTCCTTTCTGTAGCTCTTTGAAGCTCCTCTCTGTTCGTTAGCTGAGATGCCGCCTGATTCATGAATTGTTCAATAAAGCCAATTAGATCTTTAAAATTTATTCAGTTGAATTTTCATTTACCACTACATATCTAGGAAGCTATTATTCATAATCACACTTCTTTAAAATATAAGCTTTTGTAGTAACACTCCCTTTTCATGCAAGAGAAAACCGTATTGGAAATAAATGGGAAAACTTCTGAGGTACACATGTTAGGTTCTGCTTTCTTTAGATAAGATGAACATGAACTGACTATTTAGCTAATAGGTCTTTGCTAACAGCTTGGGTGTTATACAAGGCTCACAAAACTATTAATGGAAAACTCAAAGCGCTACGCCTCCTATTTAGCAAACTCCGATCTCCTTACTATAAATTACTAACTCTAGTATAATTGCAAATCTAAATAAATTCCCTGGTGATTACAGATTACAGTCACAAATCCAAAAAGCTACAATACAATGTACTTTCTCCAGGAAAATTAATTATTCCAATTCTAGGCATCTCAATAGTCAGAATTCAGCCACCAGCTGGCTAATATGTACAGTTTGAGCATTTACCAGCAGGCTTCTGCATTAGTAACAGCAAGATTCCATTTCACAGAAGAATACTGCAAATGCTATGTATAAATGATTCGCTCTCAAAGAGTCCTTAAGGCATAAGTGTTTCATTCCCTTAAATGTTCAGGCTAACTTGCTCCCCATGATGTCATCAGGATTAATTCTGAGGAAAGCAAACAAAAGGTATAATGTAGTACTCTGTGCAGAGTAATGAGAAATAGGGACCCTAAAGTTTAGAATTTCTGCATTTTGGAGCCACAGGAAATTTACTGATCAAAGGGTCAAATAACCTCATTCCATATTTCCAAAAACTGAGATTCAGAGAGGTTAATGTGATATTCTGAAACTCCAACCACCAGAGAGAAGCAGGTCCTGGATTATAGGCCAGGGTCCCTGGCTGAGATCATTCGCCTTTTCCAAGATGAGAGTAACTAATGCCCAGAAATGGACTGCTGTATTAGAATTTACCAAACGACATTGTGGTTTCCTACGATTAAACTTATTTGATGGATGGATTTTATGGTTGGTAAATTATACATCAATAAAGATGTTCAAAGCTCAATAGGATGGATGGATGGATGGGTGCATAAATGCATAACAGATTTATAATGGAACAAGTATAGTAAAATGTTAATGGAAGAATTTAGGTGGTAGGGTTAGAGGTATTCACAGCAAAATTCTTTCTGTTATTCTGCGTGTTTGAAAATGTTCTTGATAAAACACTGTGGAGAAATAAAAAACTAATGGGCATCATGTCTGCAACTTATTCTCAAAAAATTCAGGAAAAAAAAAGGCAAATGTGATAACAGGTTAACCATTGGGGAATCTGGGTGAAGGGTATAAAGGAACTCTTTGTACTATTTTTGCAGCTTTTCTATAAATTTGAAATTGTTTCAAAATAAAAAATTAACATGGAGAAAAAAATTTGGCAGAAGTTAGTGTTTTACGGGTCTTTATTTTCAAAGAGAATTATATTGTCTTAAAGTCTTCCTGAGGTATACGACCTCATGATCTCTCCACTACACCATACCTTTCTCCCTTCAAACACACACGGTAGGCTTCTGGGTATAAAATTTAAAAAAAGAACTTCACAAATCCATGGTTGGACATTAGGCTAGTATGGGCAAAAGTCAATCACTACAGGTAAAATTTTGAATGGAATGTGTAAAGTAAATATAAATAAATACACATACACTATCTTAATAGCTATTCTTTGTCAAAAGTTGCCAGCAGTTGTTTTTTTTTTAATATTGTTTGGAGATGGAAACTTGAATTTTCCCTTGAGGGCAGTTTATATTGGTAAAAAGAACCCACTTTAATTAGCTCTTGTTATGCATGACTGAAACAAAGATCCTTTTCTGGAATCCACAGATTAGAAACAAAGAAGAGATACAAGGCTTTGCATCCTAATGCAGAAAAAATCTCTAGGCTGGGGGTGGAGACTCACCTTCTTAACCTAAATTTTCTGGGATTGTTGAGAACACCAGTTGTTTTCCTAATCTCTTTCCCTAGAAGAAGGGATCCTGAAATTCCAGCAGGGGAGAGAGGCTAAAAGAAGCTCCTTTATGGAGGGCTGTACTCATAGGGGCACGTGGGCTGTAGGCTCTGGAGGGAGTTAAGTAGTACATAAGCTTCTGCGGAGAGCCTATCAATTATTTCCTTGCACTGATTTCAAATGTGGAAACGTGCAGTGTGTTCCGAACCTTCTAAGCTGTGTAAAGCATTCGAGCCTGGCCTTAGATGTGTGGGAGGCACGTAAGTCTGGGCCTGCACCCACGCTTGGCTGGAGGATCTCTGGGAAGCCTTCTCAGCCTGAGGGAAACCCTGGATTGAGGCAACAGGAGGGCGCCCGTAAGGGTCAAGCAGGGACCCAGAGCGGGACTCGGTGGGATTTTGTGTGTAAATCTTCCCATAAACCTGAGGAAAGGAGCTTCCCACGGTCAGGGAGGAGGGGGAAGGTGGCCCTAGAGCACAGGACAGGTCTGGGATATCTGGGTGGGCTCTGCTGAAGCAATAGTGTGAACCATAACAAACATATTCAGGCCATCCTAAAGGTTGATATGATTTTCCACAAAATATGGCACTATAAGTTTGTCTTAGTCCTTCAATTAAATAAAAATATTAGAGCTGGAAGAAGTTTTAGAGCTTATCTAGATAATCGTCTCGCTTTAGAGACAGTAATAATAGCAGACGGCGTGTTTACAGTGCTTGTGTGCCAGGCAGTGGTCAATGCACTCTACATACCTTAACTCTCATAATCCTGCCAATAGCTTTGTGATATAAGAATGATGATATCCAGTTTATACATGACAAAACTGAGACGCAGAGAGGGTAAGTAACTTGCACAACATTGCACATCTGATAAGGCAAAGAGAAGAAAGGGAGGTGCAAGCAGGTTACATCCCTTACCGGAGTACACTCAGCTTCCTATTAGGGATCTGGCCACATACAGGTCCAGGGGCCAGGAGTCTGTTCTGTCTCAAGCAGCCCATGTTATCTACTAATCATACTATAAAAACCAAGTTAAATAATCTCAAGTATCCAAACCCAAAGAAGTTCACCATGAAATGTATACACTTAACAAATGTCTATTTCACAGAATCCCCAAAATTCAGTACTGGTAAATTCTGTCTGAATAAAGAGAAGCTGTAAAATTGCAGCACAAAAATTTTAGTGTCGTATGTAAACTATAAAATTCATCTTTTACCGTGGTAAAGTCCTGGAAATTTCAAAATGTTCTTGTTCTTATAGCTCGGCAATTAATATAATTCGGTGAAACAGAGGAAGAAATAAGGAAAACTGAAGACAGAAATAATCATTCTATATCATTCCTGTTTTGTGTAAGAATCTGGTACGGTGGCAAGAGAAACATACTTGGTTTCCTAGAACAAATGATATACTGTTGCCCATCTCTTCATTTTAAAATCAACTGCTAGTATGGCTTAGGCCTCCTACTGTGCATTGTCAACATTAATCCTCTACTGATTCTCCAGTGTCTGTCCTAATTTCTTTCTCTAATTTAGGGAAATAAAAAATAATTTGGAGCCAGCCTCAGTGGCCTAGTGGTTAAGTTCAGCACATTCTGCTTTGATGGCCCGGGTTCGGATCCTGGGCACAGCCTACACCACCCTGCTAACGGCCATGCTATGCTGGGGGCCCACATACTAAAACACAGAGGAAGATTGGCACAGACGTTAGGTCAGGGCAAATCTTCCTCAGAAAAAAAATAACAATAATAATTTGGAAGTGATCCCTCAACAGTCTTATAACGTAATGGGTGCATCTGCATTTCTTAATCAGTGGTCTCATAATTCTATTTAGGAGAAATAATTGAAGGACATCAAAAATATTAAGGTACAGAAATGCTAGGAATATCAAAGCCAAAGTCAAAATCTGCTTTGTTATATGGTTTCTAGGAGGGTGAACAATTCTCAAAAGTCTCAGCACTTAGCAATGTAATTTCCGCATTTAAAACACCGCTGAGGCACTGAAATGCTGGATCAAAATGAAAAGACTAACTCTTTATATCTAGCTGAATGGCTTCTTTTTGTCAAGCTGGGCAAATCTTGAAAAATTCGGAACTTGACTGTCATCATAGAACATCAGAGTTTTTTTTTTCTTTTCCCTACAACACACACCAGGTAGAGTGAAAGAACATTAACATCCTAAACTTTTCTGTAAACCTTTAACCTTGCTGACAAAAAGACAGTTTTTTCCTTAAGAGGAGAAAAGTTGAAAAGTTATTCTATTTTCTATTCACAATTTTATTTTGAGCACCCCTAAAAACACCAAAAAAGTGCTGTTGAAAACTGACATCATAGAGCATTAAGTTAAAACGCAGAGCGTTTTCCTAACAGCATGAACACATTCTTCCAGAGTTTAGGTGCAAAAACATATTTTCATGATATTTCTTTTTATTTGTTTAATCAAGTGACTTATTAAAGAACTCGGTTGAATCCTAAAGTCTAAACATAAAATGCATTATACTTCAAGGCAGCAATTTTCGAGCTCTTGGTCACAGGACTTCTTTATACTTTCAAAAATTACCAAGGACCCCAGAAAACTTTTCTTTATTTGGGCTATATTGTATCAGGAATTACAATTGGGAAGTGTTTAAAAAGATAAATAGACAAGCACACATTCCATTCTCCTTCAGAGCAACGACTTCACGCATATCGCATAACCTCTAGAAAACTCCATTGCACATTTGTGAAAGAATGAGAATAAAAATAAGCAAATGATGTCTTAGAATTAGTACGAAAATAGCTTTGATCTTCCAGAACCCCTGAAAATGGTTTCTGGAACCTCCAAAGGTCCCTGGAGAAGACATTGAGAACAGCTGCCTTAGCATATCATGTCATTTCCAATTTAAAATCAAAGCATTAAAAATGAATGTATTAGTCAGCCCTAGAAAGAAATATTTCCACCACCACCCCACCCAGTTTAATCTTTGCTTCTTTGATGCTATTGTCATCTCAATATATTCAGTAGCAATAAGTACTTGACTCTTGAGAAGAAAGGTGACTGGCTATTGGTTGTGCACAATATTCATTCTCCCCTTTCATAACAGAACTTCTGACTCCCAGCTAGGCACATGCCTACCCAGGTCAAGACTGCATTTCTCAGCCCTCTTTGCAACTTAATGTGGCCTTGTGACTAACATCTGGACAACTGGGATCTCAGCAGATATACACCACTATTGCATTTTACCTTTCAAAGGACTGGAGGCTCTCTCTGGCTTTTTCCTCTCTTCCCACTGATTGAGAGACAGCAATAGGGTGGCCACAGGTTTAGGATATCGGAACTGCCCCGTCAGTTCTCAGCTGCTCACTACTGGAGTTGCTATGTGAGAGGGTACATGGCTCCTATCTTATTTTAGCCTCTTGTCTCTTAGCTTCCAAGCACTCCAAGAAGTGTTGAAAAGTAATCTGCACTAATAAGGTAGGTTTATTTCACACACACACCCATAAAGTGTATTACTTTTAAAACAAATTCAGAACCATTAAGAAGGGAACAGATACAGAAGGTTGAGTCTCAGGTGGGAGAAGAAGAGGATTTCCTGCTCAGAGTTAGTGGTATTCATTTGTTATTTAGGTAATTAATACCTGTGTTCTAAAAATCAGCTGATACCAGCAATAAAATCTTTCTTCGGGAGCAGAAATACCGTATCACTGGGATTCTCCCAATCAGTTCGCTGAGATATTTACGTCATTTAGTTACCTGGTGTGCCCTTCACTATTCAACAAAGTAAAGCACCTGTTAAGGTGTGACTGTTAGAGCCCTGTAACGCTGTGTTACAAGTCCCTAAAACTTATCATGTTTTATGGGGCAGAACTCTGGGTTCTTCTTTGAACATCTGAACAACTGCAGGACTACTTTCCGAGGAAAAAGCCATGACCCTATCAAGACATATGCTGGAGGCCTCCTCTAGTAGAAAGTGGGCTGCCGACCCCTAAGGCTTAACAACAGGTTTGACTTCCACTGTTCCTGGCACAGTAGACTGAGCCTGCACCTGCCTGACGGTCACAATAATGCAGCTCTGCTCTAAGGTCAACAAGACTTAGAAGGAGCTGCTCCAATAGAGCAGAGCCTGTGGATTGCAGCAGGGATTCCCAAACACCCCTACTGCTGGTCCATGCCAACGTGCCCAGCTGCCTCAGAAAACTGAGAAAAATCAAGACAAACATAAAGAGTAGTTTATCAAGCTAAATATGCAATCTAAAGGCCTGTTCTTTAGTCTGAGATTATGTCCTTCCTATGAAGTGGAATTGACAACCGATGTAGTAGCCTTTTTAAAAATGTATTTTCTTAACAAGCTAAAAAACAGGCAGTCCTGTGCTGGTTTCCAGATTTTGAAATTGCATTCTGTCGGTCCCTTAAGTCCAAACATTTGGGAAACACTGCTCTAGGGCCCATAGTTTGTTTCTCTGTTTGTTTTCTAATTTTTCATCTATGACACAGAATGCCTGCCCTCTTTACACTCTCAGGTTAGAATTAAACCACCTCAGCAAACATGACATTGAGGGAAATAGTAGTAATTAACATTACAAAGCACTTTAATATTGGCAAAAGATTTTCACTTATCTTCTGTTACTTAAAACTCAAAACAACAATGAGAGTCCTTCTAAGGGATGATGCTAATCTTTGATTATTGATCACCAGATAATCAGAAAGCTACACACACCAGAACTCTCTCTCTCTGGACACCCAGAAAAGCTGCTTTGTAGTATTCACCCAGAAAAACTTCAGTGTAGTATTAAAACCTGGACTTCTACTGATACCTTACGTAAAAACACCCCCTGTGGAGGGGTGGCGGTTGGGGTGATAAACACTGCTAGTCAAAATGGTCTCTATTAAGTTAGTTTCCTTTTTTGAGGAAGATTAGCCCTGAGATAACATCCTCTGCCAATTCCTACTCTTTTTGCTGAGGAAGACTGGCCCTGAGCTAACTAACATCTGTGCCCATCTCCCTCTATTTGATATGTGGGACGCCTGCCGCAGCATGGTTTGACAAGCAGTGCATAGGTCCGCACCTGGGATTCGAACCAGCGAACTCCGGGCCACCGAAGTGGAACATGAGAACTTAACTGCTTCACCACCTGCCAGCCCCTGCGTTAGTTTCCTTTCATGATATTCTATCAAAGTCATACCTCTCCTCATGAACTGATATGCCTATTGCCCTCAAAGGAAAGAAATTGTGAAACTCAACACGTCTTTCTTTTTTCCAGGCTTCTAGGGGCGCATAGGAAGTTAGAGACACAGCTGCTATGGTTCTGTCCTGGCACGTATTTTTATAGAACTACTGTCTTTATTTCTGCCTTACTAGTAAGACTTTCTTTTTCATTATACCTCAAGTTTCTCTTGTTACTAAAATTATTTGTGGAGCTAATAGTAATCCTAATCCTGACTTTGCGGCTTATTAAAAATAAAATTTACAAAAGTAATTCCTTTCTGATCTCAATGTTCTTATCTGTTGAAAGCTGTAGCAAAAGCAATACTAGGAGACAAAACTATCTAGGGGATATTGAGGCGTTCCCAGTATGTATTGACATATACTCTGCGTAGTGAAACGCAGAATACTGGTATCTTCATGAAGCATGACTTCAATGTACGGACTCAGGAATCAGTCTCATTCCTACATAGTGTGACCTTCACTATCTTGCAAAATGAGTTTTTTAGAAACTAAATCTTAAAACACAAGAAATTAAATGTTTCAAAAGAAATTGTAATGGTTCAAAATTACTAATTTTTCTTATTCAGAAAGCTCAATACTTTTAATGTGACAAATCCTCTTCTTTCAAGTGACATAAAAATCTAAAACACTTTTACATTTAAATACATAGAAAGTTATAAATTCAAAACAATATCCTTTGGAGAAATGATACTTTCATGCTATGGCATAGATGCTGGCTGAAACAATTTCTATTTAAATGCAGATTATTTTCATAACTTAAAGCCACTCTGACTTGACTATGAAGAGGATCCGAAATATGACTTACATTTAATTATAAATGAAAAATTTCACTCTAAGCATAAAGTAATTTTAAAATCAGATGAATGCCAGCTAATTGAGAATAAAATAACATTGTTTTGTTTGTTTTCAGAAAACAAAAATACTAGAATATAAGTTCCACAAAGGTACAGATTTTTTGTCTATTTTGCTCACAGATGCATCCACGACACCTGGAAGACAATCTGTGCTCAATAAGTAACTGTTAAATGAATAAAAGTTTAAAAAACAAAAAGAAAGACAGGCAATGACAATATTGGGACTCCTGTCATGTGCCTACTGTAGGCTTCAGGTGGCTGCCTGAGCTCTTTCTGATTGGTGATTGCATCTGGGGCACATCTTTTTAAGAAAAATTTGTAGCCATGTAATATATAAGGAATGAGAAATAAGCAAGGTAAAATTTTTACTTTTAGAGCTTCTAAAATACTTAGATAGCCTAAGAAAAGGGGTGCTTTTTAAAAATTTATTTTGAAGCAAAGCTTTTTAGTGGTTTACAGATAATGAGAAACTGGAAACCGTGTGAAGGAGCAGAACTATGAGACAGGTAGGAGTTCCAACATTTACTTTCAGTCTGTTACTAAGAGAGATGAAATTCATCTTTCCAAGTCACCATTTTAATCATGCCATATCTCTTCTCAGAAGCTGTTATGAACTGAATATAACCCCATCCCAGATTCATATATTGGAGCTCTAATCTCTAATATAATGGTATTTGGAGATGGGGCCTTTGGGTGTAATTAAGGCTAAATGAGGTCTTACGGGCGGGGGCTCTAATTCAATAGGACTGCGGCCATATAAGAAGAGGAAGAGAGACAGAGAGATCTTTCTCTTTCTCTGCTGTGTGAGGACACAGAGAGAAGGCAGCCATCTTCAAGCCAAGAAGAGAACTCTCACCAGAAATGGAACCCTTCCACACCTTAATCTTGGACTTTCCTGTCTCCAAAACTGAGAAAATACATTTCTGTTTCTTAAGCTAGCCGGTCTATGGTATTTTTATTAGGGCAGTCCAAGCTGACTAAGACACAAGCCTTCAACCATTTTAAATTGCCTTTCAAAATCATATGAAATGTAATCATAGCCTTCAAGAGTCTTAATCAAGTCTCTTTTCTCATCTCTTCTTCCCAGATCATTCTCAAAAAACATACCAGCAAAACGCATCACAGAAAGCCCTACATCTCTGATTGTAATTTCAGGTCTAGTCAGGACAACTTTACAAAAGAACAAGAATTAACTCTTCCCTCATAGTTTATGCATATTACTTCTCCCACTTGAAAAACTTTCTTTCTTTTATTGGTTCTACATCATATTCTTGAGGTATTTTTTACAGCAAAGGTAGAGATGGGCTTTCCATGAAGTCAGCGTACTTAAGCATTCACCTCATTGTCATGGGTTTTGCCCAAAGAACTGGGCAAAACCACAGCAATATGATCCCACAGCGCATGTGCTTTTCTAAAATTTCCAAAAGTGAGATCATATATCTGCAGTTAGATAATAATGTTCTCCTTTGTGTCAGATAATCTTAAACAGCCTATGGCCATTTTTGGAGTGTAAGTGAGAACTGACTTGGAAATATTTGTAATTTGGGTTCAGTAAGATATAGTTCTGTAGCTCCCATAACTTCCGCATAAAGCTAAGTTATTGTTAGTGTAGTAAGGGCATCTAAAATACTCCCAGCCCACTGGACTCGTGACATGAAAGGTAGAGATCATGCCACTCCAAAAACACATCCTACAGTGCCCAACGACAGAAGTTTATGGTAGCCAAAGAGGGAAAAAAGTGACTCAAATGCATGGAGTCCACCTGTGGAAAATACGGTTCATCTGTAGAAAACTTATCTGATCATGAGATATGGTATAAAAGTGTAAGTGGAGGATTTTGTTCTCAATGAAGTCTAATCCAAAAAGTTCTCATTTGTCTGGAATATACTCAGTAATGCAATATATGCAATGATAAATGTATCATACATCTTTTCTTTCTTGATGGAAATTACATGAAAGCAAATGTATCAAAATTTGGGCTTTTAAGGCCTAAAATTACAGCAGTCCTACTAAAAAATATGAATACTGTTGGGAGAAGTTGCATGTTTTATTGTACCTTGACAGATTGAGTCTGAGCATTACATTCTCAATAATGAGGTTTGAAGCTGAAAGAAAATTTTCTGAACTATTAGTAATACAAGACAAATTTCAATCAACCATGAGGGAGAAAAGACAATACTTACTTTCCATTCTCTCTATAAAAATGTTACAAAACCCATACGATAGGAAGATACCATTAAAGAGTATAGAGCCAGAAACTGTAAAGACAAAAAAAGTATACCAATGTGCTCCGCAGGAAATAAACAAAAGTAATTTCTCCGGATTGTGTGATCTTTTATGTTATGATTACTTTATTTATTCTGAATATCCAATTCATATGAAATTATGTGTTTTTTAAAAAAGATAAAATTTGGGGGGCCAGCCCGGTGGCATAGAGGTTAAGTGTGCACATTTCGTTTCTAGGCAGCCAGGGGTTCGCTGGTGCAGATCCCAGGTGTGGACATGGGACCACTTGGCAAAAGCCATGCTGTGGTAGGCCTCCCATCTATAAAGTAGAGGAAGATGGGCATGGATGTTAGCTCAGGGCCAGTCTTCCTCAGCAAAAAGATGAGGATCGGCAGTAGTTAGCTGAGGGCTAATCTTCCTCAAAAAAAATAAAGATAAAATTTTTAATTAAAAAGGCATGCCCTCGCCCTCCTTTTATATAAGTTTCAGACTTCACAAAACAGATCTACCACTGAACAAAGATCTGATCTTGCTGTAAAGATTTTTAAATTAATAGTATTTAGTTTTAGTATTTACTCTTACTGTAACAACAAATTCACAGAAGCAGCTCTGAGTACACAACACACTAAAGAGAAGAGACAGTGTAATTCAGGTTGTTCTTTCAGTCAAGTTAGAAATAAAGCGGCAAAAACACATAAAGTAAAGTGAAGTTAATGGCAAGTCTATGATTCTAAGAAAATGTTTATTACTGATTCAGTGAGACTTTGACCAATCTGTGTGCATTTAAGCATTTGGGTCTCAATCCATCTTGTGGTTTGAAAAAAGAAGAAAAAAATTGCTAGCAATTCTCAGCAGCTTTGCAGATCTGAGACTTACTTAAAATAGGGCAAGTGACTATGCTCTCAAGAAGGCATGTAGCACAGAGATGACATTAAGCTGATCGATTTTTAAATTTTATCCTGCAAACCAAAAGCTCTCAGGAGATGCCACATTCCATGGAAAGCATGGATGATAGGCATCAAAACTTAAATGCAGCTTTCAAAGATGTACTTGGACTAGACAGCAGTCCAGGTTAAGAAACAGTAATCTCTTCTACTTATTATAAGACACTGAGAAGAAGGCGGAAATTGATGGAGATGAAAAATAAAAGAGCCTTAACACTACGAAATGTGGCTTTTGGTTAAAGCAGTCATTCTCAAAGGATGCTCTGTGAACCAGCGGCAGCATCCGGGAACTTGTTAGGGATGTAAAGTCTCAGGACCCATAACAGTCTTCCTGAATCTGGAACTCTAGCAGTGAGGCCCCCAAGTCTGTGTTTCAACCAGCCCTCGAGATGTTTCCGATGGCATGGAATAATGCCTCCTGACACATCCCATAAATAGAGTTTTAAGTCCTGTCACAACACACAATTCATGCTTCCTTCCAATACTTTCTTGTTGGCCAAAAAAGTATATTAAGCACCCGGGGTTTGTCATTTATGCAGATTGTTTCTGGGGTAAATTAATTTTATATTAAAAAAATAAAACTGCACCACATGGATGAACTCCCAAAACATTTTGCTAACTGAAAGAAATCAGATGCAAAAAATCATGTTTTATGTTTCCATTTATACGAAATTTTCAGAAAAGTTAAATCTGTGGGGACAGAAAGCTGTTTCGTAGATGCCCGAGGCTCGGGGTGGAGAGGAACAGGAATTGACTGCAAACCAACATGAGAGATCCTTTTGGGGTAATGGAAATGTTCTAGAACTGTGTTGTGGTGTTGGTTGCACAACTCTGTAAATTACTAAAGATCGTTGAATTGTGCACTCAAAACTGTTGAATTTTATAGTGTGTGTGTATGAATTTCCTGGGGCTGTCATAACAAAATACCACAAACTGGATGGCTTAAAATGACAGAAATTTGGGGCCTGGCCCTGTGGCTGTGTGGTTGAAGTTCCGCGTGCTCCACTTTGGTGGCTCAGGTTCGCAGGTTTGGATCCTGGGCACAGACATGCTCTACTCACTGGCCATACTGTAGAGGCATCCCACATACAAAAAATAGAGGAAAACTGGCAGAGATGTTAGCTCAGGGCTAATCTTCCTCAAGAAAAATAAGAGGAAGATTGGCAACAGATGTTAGCTTAGGGCGAATCTTCCTCACCAAAAATAAATAAACAAACAAACAAAAATTTTAAAAATAAAATGACAGAAATTTTTAATCTCACAGTTTTCAAGCCTAGAAGTCCAAAATCAAGGTGTCAGCAGGGCCGTGTTCCCTCCGAAACCTGTAGGAGATCATCTTTCCATGCCTCTCTATGGCTTCCAGCGTTTGCAGGCAATCCTCAGCATTCCTTGCTTGTAGATGCCTCAGTCCAGTCTCTGCCTCCGTTGTGAGTCTCTATCTTTTCTTATAAAAACCCCAGTCATATTGGATTAAGGGCCCACCCTACTCCCTACTCCAGTATGCCTTCCTCTTAACTAATTATGTCTGCAACAACCCTGTTGTCAATTAAGGTCACATTCTGAGGTACTGGGGGTTAGGATTTCAACATATCTTTTTGGGGGACATAATTCAACCTATAACAGTATGCAAATTGTACTTCAATGAAGCTATTAAAAACCAATTTAGAAGATGTGCACACAAACATTCATATGATACTTGAACATATGCCATTAGATCATTTCTCATAAAAACAGTATTCTTGGCAATTGATGTATTATTACTCATTTCATAAAAAGATATGCCAAAGGGACCCATGCCCCTGAACTCAATCCTGTTAGATAAAGATATTTACAATCCAAAGAACAATGAATCACACATCAGTACATAAAGTTTAAGTCCCACAGTTAGCAGTAGAAAGCAATGAGCAGAGAAGGGCAGAAATGGCCAAGAATGGATACTTTTTGGAAGTTACTGTTCAGCATGCCTTGGGGTATGTAGGTGTGTTGGGAAGAGGAGGTTCCTGTGAAAACACAGTCACTTTTTGCAGCAAGAGCCAGAAATTACATAAAGTAGGCATCCGGCTCCGAACTCTGTTGACGAACTAGGGTCTCGGCTGCTCAGTCCCTAACCCTTTAGTCTCGCGTTTCAGCCATTTACAAGCTTTCTTGGGTATTTCTTTGGTTTTTGTTTTTGTTGTTATTGTTTGCTTGGTTTGAAAATTCCTTCCTTGTTACAGCTCTATTTCCATTAAAAGAAAATTTAAATTTGGGTTTCCTTTTTACAGTTTTCCAAATGTAAAGTGCATCAGCACTGGGGAGTATTGATAAGTGGAGAGCAACCACACCCTCCACAAACACATTCATTGTTAAAACCTGCTGAGTCAATCTAATCTATTGAAGGAGGGCCTATCTCATGAGACTTAACACATTATCCATGAGATGTCTAGTTAGAATTGCAGCTCCATATCCCCTTTATCTGGTTGGTTTTATTTTTTAAATTTCTTCCATAACACTATCAATTTCCAACATATTTTATAATTTACTTATTTATAATGTTTGTTGTGTACCATCTGTCTCCCTATAACCTATCAGAGCAGTGAGCTTTGTCTATTTTTTTTACTGACAAATATCTGAAGTGCTTAGAAAATTCTACAGCATATAATATACACTCAAGAAATATATGTTGACTTTATTGAATAGTCTTTCTATTATGACTTCAAATGCCCTAACCTTTTCCCCTGGCTCCTCCACCATCTCAGGTACATCTGACTTTGACCTGACAGACCCAGGACAATTGTATCTTAACTGACCTGCCATCTCTTTAACATTGTGAGCTTTCCTTTATAAAGTCCTATGCACTGTTTATTTTCCCTCTATAGTCATGAGATATAAGGAATTTAACATAAAAGGAAGAGCAAAAACTTTTTCGAGGTCTCATAGTTCACTACAGAGCAAAACTGTTCTGAAAATAAAAAGCTCTGGCTTAACAAAGCTTTTATTGAGATCTAAAGGTTCCTTCTGAAAGACCAAATACAAAAGGCTGTCTATTCAACCAATCTTCACAAACCAATTAGATTTACTATACAGTATCTTAGAATTTATATCTTTCTACACTTTTTATTTCTCTATAAAATAATAGTAAGTTTCTTAATACTCTTTGAAGCCTAAGAACATACAGCAGTGGTTCTCAAACTCTCACCTGCACCAAAATCATCAGGAGAGCTTGTTAAAACTCATATTGCTGGGTCTTACTCCCAGAGTATCTGACTTAGTGGGTCTAGGGTGGGGCCCAAGCACTGGCATTTCTGAGATACCTAGTGATGCTGATGTTGCTGATCCTGAAACCACATTTTCAGAACCACTAGGATATGTCAATCACAAGTTTTTATTTGTTTTCTTTTTCCTCTCATCTATCTAGTTCTATATTTCTCATGTGAAAGGGCACATTCATGATGTTTCTAAATCATGAGTTAAACAACCCTTCACAAGCTAAAAAGAAAAAACACTACAAATGCGTAAGAGTCATCAATCGCCCCATCTAAATCCCTTGAGAGTACACACAAAACCCTTAAGGGGCTTTTTGAAAGTCTACAGGTATCTCCTTAGCCTCTTTTAATTGAACCTGGACCCATTCATGATGAACAAACAGCAAACATCTGGGGCAGCCGTGAGCCAGTAAAGAAGCCCTAGACATAGACCCCAATTGAGGCTCTTGGCTCAGCTCTAGCTAGAAGTATCAACTATCCCTATTACAAAACGACAGTGATAATGCCAACTTTGCAGAGTAATAATGAAGATAAAACTAGATTGTGCAAAAAAAAAAAGGATACAATTTTTTTTTGAAAAGTAGTATAAAGGTGAGACCAGTGAATCAATAATTTTCTGTAGTTTTATTTGTGAATAAAATGGATCATTTGCTGTTTAACTCACCAGAAATTATCTTATCATCCAAAACCTTTGTTCTCTCCCCTATCTAAAATGTGAAGAAAATACCTATATAAGCAAAGGTAGTAAAAAACTACTAGCAAAAGGTTTTCATGAAATCCTCAAATTTTATGCCACCTGATGAGCTAAACCTAAAAAGCAGTTAGCTGATCAATAAGCTCAATTTTGCAACATTTTCTTTAGATTTTAAAAAATAAATTTAAGTAATTTTATTAAATCAAAAATAGTTAAATGTTGATCTATATGCTTATTTCCTTAATGCAGATTCTGATACCAATCACATTATCACATCTTGAAACACTCATGGGAAAACCAATGAATTTCTTGGAGTTATAAATTTGTAAGAGGCATAAAATTATATAAAACAAATTCTTAATATTGATTTTCTGGCATATTAAAATCTTAAGTGAACCAATTTCAGATGAGATAATGAAAACAAGATTTCCCTCCATGCAAATTTACCAGGAATCAAAACATTCTAAATTTAATTCTCATGTGTGGATAGCTAATCAGTTGAATTAGAGCGTTCAAACTGGGGCAGCCATAAGAAGAGTGTGTGTGTGTGTGTGTGTGTGTGTGTGTGTGTGTGTGTGTTTTAGAAGTGAGGTGAGCTGAGCTTGGGAGGAGGAAGTTGGAGAAAGGTAGCAGTGATGAGCTAAACTCTACATCAGCTATTTTTAGTGTGGGACAGGGCAGTGATCATTAAAGCATATCATTATACTCATTGAAAGAGGGTTATTTTGCATATTTTATTGCGTTAAAATTTACATAAAGTAAAATTTGTAAATCTTGCGTAGCTGATAACTAAAACTGTGATCACAACCATAACCATAACTAGATAGATAGATAGATGGGAAAATAATCTCACTCATCTATAGAAACTTTTAATTGCCCCAGAAAGATCTCCAAGGGCTTCTTCTAGTCAATAGCCACTGGTCACACACACCAGAGGCAAATCATGTGGCTCCCACTGAATATACTCAATTCACTCTCCCACTCAATACTAGGCAGGATTTTTCTCTCCAATGCTGATATTAAAACTATATCCCAGGGCTTCATAGGTGACTCAAATGCGTGATTCATTTTTCACAATTAAAAACAGTCTGCAATGGAACAAATGCTATACACACTGAAAAATATTAAATCTCAGATTTTAACATGCTGGAGACCAACATCTCTCAGACTCTCATCAAGCCAACAACTGACCTATGAATAAATAATTATCATTAATTTTAATTATAAAATAAATTTATATTTATGGCCTTTTGTTTCTCTCTGACTTATATATTGTTTTTTTGTGTAATGTTTTGATTTTCCTATTGCAAATAATTTGAAAACTACTGCTTTATAACATACCTGAAAGAAAAAAGACATTGAGCTTGTTTGTAATTGTGTTCAATATTGATAAATTCACAGTTCCAAGAGGTAACTCTAACTGTGAAAAAAGTTCTTTGTTATGTGTAGAAATCTCCCTGTAATATCCACACAGTCAGCTCTGTATCTACTTCACTGCTCCACAGAGCAACACAGAGAAAAGTAACCTTCCTAATACAGTGTTGTGTCTACAGTATTCTCTCTGTCTGTGTCATAGATCTTCACATTTTCAAGTTCTAAAATGACTATTTATATGATACGAAATGGTACAGCCATTACAATTGCATTTTGTAAGTCAACATAGTAACGTTGCATGAGACAGTAATATCTCTGCTGTAACATTGGCATTTTCCCATGTATTCACAACAAGCAGCAGACTGACTTAAACTATAGTAGGTCCTCTCGTGGTTACTGATAATGAGGATGTAATGTTACAATGATGTAATGATAGTGTGAGTAATTAATTCAACCCTCATTCCACAACCAAGAATGCCAGCATTCACTGGTATATATTCAACCTTAGTTAGATCCCTAATTAACGTATAATTGCACCTTAAAAATAAATATTTATGTCTCAAATCCTACTAGATAGTCCTTTCAAATGAGTGAGAGAGTCCAAGGTGATATGATTTAATGGCAAGATTTTCCTTTTTGACGGGTTAAAGTGCACTGGAAACTTAAAAATTCATAAAAAGCTAATTTTCCCCTAGAACTTTGACAGTTATTTGATATTTGAACAGCACCATCAACATATTCAGTGACATTATAATACGGTATATTTAAGGAAATAAACCTTCTAGAGATAGCCAAGAGATTAACAATACATAATAATTAATTCAATTAACATCACTTGAAGCCCTTATCATGTCCAATGAATACATAGCTGTCTTACTTTTTAAAGCTAATTCAAACACTAGGACTTAGACAAAAATACCTTATTTCCTTTTATACAAAGTTTGAATAAAAGATTTTTTTCATAATTAATTTGAATCTTTGCTACCCCATATTTTCTTGAAATAACAAGGCATATTGTCGTGCTCAAAAAATGTACAAAGATTATAACATATAACTTAAAAAAAACAGATTTTTCTCACTTTCTCCTTCCTGTTATCAGTTAAATTTTATACCAAAGGTAGTAAAGCATTGAATTCTTGCCTTTAATTTATGATTATTTTCGAGCACATTCCTTGATCTGGGTACAAAGACCTACAACCATGGGTAACGTGGTGTGCAGTGGCACCCGATCGTTGCCAACTCTCACTTTCCAAACTTCGAGTAGCAGAGATTAGAAAATGAGGATTTGTGTCTTTTCACTTTAAATTCAATCTCATGACTTTTCAATGCTCAGCTCAAGAATGGGAATGGCTAACGAAACTCTGTTTAATGTCACACACATGAATCAATTTATCTGTATTATCATTATCCCAATATGACAAATGTGGAAGTTGAGACTCAGAAGTCAGCTAAATGACTTCTTGGACCATATGACAAGTGAGTGCAAGAGCTAAATTTTTTTGCAAATGAAAACTGATGCTCTTTCTACTATATTGTGTTAACCCTCTTTGCAATTGTTTACTAGTGTTCCATTTCATTAATGATCCTACCCTTAATTATAATCTTATTTATCTTTAGCAATACAGACTCATTATGTAATGTTCACATCTATGATTATGATAGGCTCCAAAATCTGTGTAAACGAAGATATCAAAAATATTTAAAACAAAACTAACTTTGGGATCTTTGGAAAAAGTCTTGCCTGAGGCTCTCCCCAGATGCTAAAGGGGTCTCTGTAAATTCACATCAGGATTGGAGGTAGGGACATGTACGGCCAGACTTGGCATAATGCCCTTTCCTTTTCCTGCCAAGTCTTAAATCCAGCAGTTACCTCCAAAAACTAGTCTGGGATGAACAGACAGTACCTCAATTGTTCTTACTCAAGAATTTCCTGGAATTTGAATTAAACAAAGAAAAAGCATGAAAACATAGGAGCAAGCCAATTCCTGTCCAAAGATGACAGCAATCAGTTAATAAAGAAGAGAAATGTTAGTTTTTAGAAATACTAATGAAAAATCAATGTTTTTAAGAAAGGTAGTATATTATTAAGTATGAATGGGTGAGCCTCTTCAGAATACAAGATGAAGACACTCTCAGGTTACATTAAGTTGTAGAGATTTATTGTAAGAATGTTCAGGGTCTCACACAGACGTAGATTTTCATCTCAGTCGTGCTTACCTTTCAACACTTGAGCTCCTCTATTTTACTCACTTTTTGGCTTCTATGGTTCCTGCCTCTAGTAATGGTCTTCTTTCAAATCCCTCTCCACTTTATACCTTATGGCATTTGTGTAGAACATAGACTTTCATGGTCTCTGCCCTTTGCTTCCCTTCTACTCCACCATCTATTGCCCTTGACATCTCCAAGAAGGAGTTCACTAGTTCACTATAATCACTATCAGGCACAGAAGTTTCTATTGGGTCAAGTTCATACTCAAACTCAATACGTATAAAGAAAGAGATTATCCTTCCTCAGTTAATAAGATTCATATTAATCAAATGGTTACTAAAAGGCACAATGAGTACTTCTAAGAGCCAAATGAAAAATGTGGGCAGCCTAATACATGGTAGGTGGAGAAAACTACTACATCTTTGGAGGGAAGCTCTGAATCCTTTCAGAGTTTAGAACATGCATCCCAAGAGATGCCCTCAAATGGCCCTCTCTTCTCATTTAAGTCCCTTTCACTCACAGAAAGTTTCCAATGTCTGTCCCAATGTTGATGAACAAAAACATACCAAATATAAATAGCATTATCAAGGTATTTGCATTGTTTATTGGTTTCTCTTAGAATATCAACTGGTTATTCTTAGCTCCTTGGCGGGCAACCCTATCAGCTCTGCCTGGTATGTGGCAGTCTTTCATTTATAGGCTGCTAAGGAACAGTGAGTCTTTCTTAGAATATCTGACCATGGTGAGCCTCTAAGAAAGCTGAACCACCAATTTTTATAGAATGACTTTAATTATGTCTAAATAGCTTAATTCCTGTGCTTCTAAAATAAAATACCTGTTGACCAACCTAAGATGACAGTTTTCCTCTGACAACAAATAGGATAGGATTTAACCTGTATTTTGAGTTCATTTCAGAAGAAATTTACTGGAATATAAATCTGTAATCTAAAAAAAAGTGTAGAAAAGTCATGCCTTTGGATGCAGCATTACGTCAAGAATTTTCCAGTGAGGGTATATAACATGTATTAAAGTAGAATTAAAGAAAAATGTAATTGCAATCATCAGATCCCATAGGCTTCCCTTGAAGTAATGAAGTAATGGAGGCTGAAGTCTTCCTACATATGTTCTTGGTGAAAATGTATCAGATCAGCCATTTTTACGTGAAAACTGAAGTGCAGTGTTTATGGTTCAACAGAATTATGTAGAATCATAAATTTTTGGAGTTGAAAGAAATCTCATGGCTTATATAGTCCAATATTTTCCACTTTATTTTCCAATAAAACAATAGTCTAATTAGATTATTTCTCACAAAAAGTCATGGGGCTCAAACATATTTAGAAATATTGCATATTTTTCCCCCTTTCTTTTACTTAGAATAACCATTAATTCCTTCATCTAGTAAATTCCTATTCCTATGCTAAAATTCAAGAGTCCATCAGCTCTGCTAGGAACTCCCTTGACTCAACCAACAAAGATAGTCACTCCATCATCCTTGCTTCCAGAACACCGTTTATGTGTCTCTTATAGCACAGATGGTGTTGCTATTATGGTTATCTGTCAACAAAACTATCTTCAACGTGAGAACTAACTTATTCACTTTGCTAGATTCATCTGAAATACGCATCTCCGATATGAAGGAGGGGGGGGGTCCATGAATGTGATGAATTAATAAATACTTTCCAGAAACACACCAGTTGAGCAATCTCACTTTTAGTAGAGATAGAACTCATCTGCATTTATTGTGAAAAATGCTAAGTTTCTATAAAGAATATTACCAATATACAACATGTTTAATTAACATAAGGTTTGTGGACTCAATTTTGAATGAGTAAGACCTACCAACATATTTCACATAAGCTATTGAGTAACATTCAGGAAGTAACTGCTTTTGCAGCTATCAGTGGCTTTAAACATGATTCAGTTACCATGAGGAGAGGTAAAAGTGTCACAGCACATCTCTGCTTCTCCATCTCTGATCTCTTAAACGCAGATGGCACTGCCTTAAGTCTGGTAGGAGGTCTGCTTACTGTCAGCTCTGGTCCTAGGTCAGCCATACGGCCATCTATCTTTAGAAGGTAATTCACTGTCACTGTTTTTTCCTCTTCTCTCTTAAATCATTGAAGCAACTACACTGACCAGATGTGTTTTTATTGAATTTGTACTTATAGAGATTCTCAGAGTCCCCAGATAAAAGGAAATATCAAGATACTTTTCAAAGCCCATTCCAGTAGTGACGTCCTTAAAAATCAAGAAAACAGACACTTCCTAACTAAGACAAGATCAAGATACTCCCAATTATTAGAAAAGGCAAAAGGTTGAATGAGAAGTTTAAACCTGTTAATTCAAAAGATATATATTCCTTTCTCCCTGAGGAAGCTTCTTGTTAAAATCCTGCCATGTAAGCAATGAACCTGTACCCATTATAATTCCTTTCAGAGTTTTCCCTACACGCTTTTCATGTCCAGAACTGCAGAGGGACCGACACCTGGCAGAGTGGAGCAGGTACATAATTGAAGTCTTAAATTGCAGAATGTTACAGAGAATTGCTCCTTCCTACTGGCAACAGAAAGAAGGAAGGAGGAACATAGAAATGGAGATAGTGATCATCGGAATATAATGACGTGAAAGTCATGCACATGGTCTATGAAATTGGGAGCATTTGGGATTAAAAAATTAAATATAAGGAAAGAGACATGCAGGAGAATGACAAGGAATCCAAAATTTTGACAAAGTAGAAAAAGGAAAAAGCTACATTCAGATGTATAGTTTGTCTTTCTTGATTTTCTTAAGCCTCAGGTCAAGAAAAATTTTGTTTACATTTGCAATCGCACAGGAAAAGGTAGAAAAATTTAAAATATTAAAAGCTACAGTACAGAGTTAAGAAACAGACTTAGGTTATTAATAAGGGATGTGAGGAATGAGCAATTCCCAAGACATAGCTCCTAGTTAACACCTTTTGGGTTATGCAAACTCTTTAAACATTGAATTGGCCTTTTCCTGGAATTAATTCATATGACAAAGCATACTTCAAAAAGAAACAGTACAACATTCAAATGTCAAAGTCATTCACTTCCTAGAAGGTAAAAAGCATTCTTTAGAGGAGAAAAAAAAATGTTTTACTTAACTTAGAAGAGTTTTATCATTGACTTTGACATGAACATGGTCACTTTTAAATCAAAAGTGTGGTATAGGAAAACAAAACAAAAACAGGACTGTCACAACCTGATTCTAACATCTTGTTGAGGACTAAATTTGAAGTTTAATGATATTCTTTAGCATAGCTGCACTTATTTGTTCTTAAAAATATATTCTTTGGATAGGTAACCCATATATATAATGAAACATTCAAAAGGTACTAAAGGTACTACACTGAAATGTCTTTCCTCTCCTCCCTGCTCTCAGAGGCTGATTTCCTTTCCCAAATAAAACACCGTTACCAGTAACCATCATATATGACCAAGTCTACTATATGTAGATATATACAAACAACATCTGTATTTGAAGCAAAATTTGAGTTCACTGAAAGTGTACAAGACTGTTTACTAGCAATAAGAAAAAAATATATTAGTGAAATCAAGGATTTTATTTTTTTAGGTTTTATAGAATCTTTAGAAACTTTATTTTATCCTTAGTTTAAATAGTGACACTATCATGAACTGTACCATTTCCTTCATAAGCTGAAGTATGAAATATATAAGAAAATTTTGCATTAAAAACATGGAATATTGGATTATACAATCGAATATAACTTGATAACTTGCAACTCTAACCAAGTGACTGGGGTTTTTAATGATTTTCTAAGAATAGACAAAACATGCCTTTTCTGCTGGCAGGATCTGTCTCTTTGGTCCCCAGCCGCCCATCTGAAGATACAGGAATCCTTTTTGACATTAGCAATGAAAGATTCAAGAACTTCTAGACTCAAATGCCATACTTGCTACTATTTGAATAGTATCGGGGTGGAATTTTGAGCACCAGTTCTGGTTCTAAATGAGTCCCCGTCTTGTTTCTTGTGTCTGAGATCCTGTCTTTGTAATTCTTCTCATATGCCAAGATTTAGATGTGAGCTCTGACTCTCTCTTAAACAGGGATCCTGCCTCTGCACCCAAATCTGGCTTTTCTCAAGGGTCAGCTGTGTATCTGTGTGAGTTAACATCCCACTTGTGCCAGAATCTCCAGTGCTGGTACTCTCCTATCTGTAGAGACTCCTGTTAACTTTGCAGAGGTGTAGATTGTTTGGATAGACTTTCTAAATACTGTTTCTTCCTCCCCTCATGCCATGTTTTACTTGTAGCACCTATAACTAGGTCGACCTTGTTGTTGAGTTTAAGGCTATCATACCTTTTTATGGTTAACTGGATCATACCCAAAGACGTCCAAGTGAGAATGCCAAAGCATAGACTTATTCGCGAAATAATGTTTACCACTTAAAATATGAATCCATGTACCAACTAGCTAGAGTCCAGGGGATGAAAATAGCCACAAAGTGATGGTACAGTCAGCTGAGCTTCCCTATTACTAACATAAAAACTTTCACTTCCAAAAAAAGCTCAAATACTTGATTTCTAGGTAATTTGATTTGCTTTCCTTGGGAGAAGGTATAGTTTGGTAAAGAGCTTGGGCTAGATTAAACCCTAACTCCATCTCTTATTAGCTATGTGAACTTGGGCAAATCACTTAAGTCTCTAAGCAAGAATTTCTTCAACTATAAAATGGGAATAATAATAATAATATCACCTACCTCATAGGATTGTTGTGAAGGCTAAATGGGATAACACATGTAAAATACTTAAAATGGCACCAGGCACAAAGTATTACTTAATAAATATTAGCTCAATTATTTGAATGTATGGAAATGTTCATATCTATTGAACAGGAAAATTAATTGTGCTCAGAAGTGAAGCAAGGAAATGAAGAATCTTTTCATTCATCAGAAAAACCCGATAAAAGTGATGTGGCTGGTGTGGTAGAAACAGGAAAAGCTAACTCTGTGCCAGGCATTAGAGTAGGTGCTTTATGTATATCACCTCATTTTAACATTCTACAAGGTAGAATTTCTTATTCTAACCATTTGAGAGGGAGAAACTAAAGTTTTGTCAAACTGTCAAAAGCTATAGAGGGAGAAAGCAGCAGGGCTTGGATTCGAAGGTCTGATGGCCCGAATACAGCCAAGTGACAGGCTGTGCAGCCCACGCCCTGCTCCTCGGTAACTGCTGCATCCTCCTCCTCTCAGCCTGGTAGGGACAGTAAAGAAGTCCTTTCCTCATTTTATTGTGCATCACAGGGGAAAGGCTCTATCACAAACCGGTTTAGGTAGGAAAATAAACTTGGATTCAGCAAATTAACTTTCAGCAGAGCTTTCAATGACTAGGGTCTCAGACTATTAAATTTAGAATTTCTGAAACACGTTCTAGCAAAGAACAACAGCTGCTGCTGGATCCCAATCCGCAAAGCAACAGCAGTTGCAGCATCTGCACCAACAGCCACCAAAGCTACATCAGTAAATAAGGTGAAAGTCCACATGCAATATGACCCTTCAGAATCTTCTCCCCAAGCCTGCTATGGGTGGCTCAAATGTACCTACACAAGGAAGGCAAATGGCATCTTTTTTTAAATGCCTGTTCAGGCAGGAGGCTGTGACCCTTGCTCTCTATTAGTGGAATGGATGCTAACACTGCCAGCTGGAATTAAATAGAGATTGTAATTGAAACACATACAACTATCTACAACTAGGGGGTGGGGGAAAGCAAACCAGAGACTTTTTCTAAGCTACCTAATGAGCACCCAGCATGGCTTAGCTTTCTACAAATGATCCTCCATTAGCCTGGGCTTGTTTTGCAAACAAATACTCAGAAAGCAAACCTCAGCTCTTGCACATTTGGCACCGTTTCCCAATACCGGCTCTATTAGCTAATGTAAAAACAAAGTATAATTCAGGATCCTGTTTATTTTTGTTTCCTGGAGAAAATGGAAAAGAAACAATATTGGAACATAAAAACTGCAGTTTTTAAAAAAATATATAACGATGAGTTACTTGATATGACATAATGTGCAAAAATGTGGATCAGTCTCATTTAAGAGTCTTTTTCACAGATACATCGTTCTCTTTATTCTTAATGCTTTTAAAAATGTTTTATTTCCTCAGAACTTCTTATTCCAATGGAAGAAATTAATTACAGTCTTTCAATTTAGTATCTCCTCACCTAGTAGAAAGGAAGGTCTTCTTCATTTATTTTGAAATGCTGGCTATCTAGCAACATGTTTTATTCCACGTAGTGCTGTTTGTTTAGACGGCAGGAAAATTTTTGTGAATAAAAAGTGTCATTAGTCATCATTCCTCAAGTTAACCAGCCTTTCTAAAGGTTACCCATGCTTTATTTCTTTCATTATATTACTTATTTTAAAGAGACATCGTACGTGAGGATAAGATATTTGACAACAATAATATATTTCTTGATTGCTCTTCAAATACATAGAAAGAGGTTTAAAAATGAGGCTAATGGATAATGAGAGCAGAGAACAAAGCCACACTTAGGGTTTTACATTAGCAAGAAGACAAACAGCTAATGTTTCTGCTTTGTCATCAAGGTGGCTTTTATTAAGCTCCCACAAAATCACAGTGCCATGCCATTGAACAAAATCCTCAGAAGGAAGGAAAATATATCGTTGATTTTTAAAAAAATCTATTCCTCAACTTTGCCTAAAAGTGATGACCCTTAAAATGTATTTTATTCAGACAAGGAATAGAACAGAGAAGTGGATTCATCTAACAAAGGGCCCTTAATGAAGAATCTTAGTCAGAAGATTGCTGAACTCTCTAAACTGAGTTCTGGCATTTTCTGTGCAGACTGTGTAGTGAAGACACAGCATTACTCATTGGCAAGAAATCCATTTAGGTGTGCAGGTAATGCCCGGTTGATGTTTATTCCAAGGAATCTTAATGTCTTGGCCTCCTGAAGAACTCTGCACAAATAAACTTGGTTCAACATTAACCACAGTTAGTGAATCTGACGATAAGAAACACCATTAGTCAGCCAGTGAAGCATCTTTCATTTACTATTGGCAGCAAGCCAAGAGTACACCAGGCTATTGCATATCACTTCATTTCTAATAACTTGAACCAATGGAGATTTTTAGCTGCCTTTAAGAATTACACATTTTAAATGAGGATTTAAAGTTGCTAAAAAGCAACTATGAAAAATCAATAGCTACTTAACAAACACTGTATAAACGTACAATAAGTAAATATGCATATCTTTACATAATGCAGGCTTTAACAGAGCTCCAGAGCCTTTGGGATTTTCAATGATGTGAAGAGTTTGAGTGCATGAAGATGTTTGCATTCATCCATCTCCAATGATCTAAATACTAAGTCAGTTGTATACTAAATCGTTGCTGAGAGAATTCAATTCATTATGTAAATTAGCATAAGTTTTATGTCCACCATGGTTGTTGATTGTAATATTTATAGTAGGGTGCTTGTCCTATATTTGCATGTAATATTGTTAGGGGAACCTTTATGCAAGATATGTGAAACAGAAATTTAGCATTTTATGAAATATAATGTGAAATTTAACAATTTCAAATACAATTTTGTTTTTGAAACTGGGACCTGACACTTTCATTAGAAAATTTCACCAAGACAACTGATTTCATGAACTGAGGTATGGTGTATGTGGCCAGGCCTTATGAGAGATATCAACGTAATGTTCATTTTCTTGATCAGATAAACCATTTAACAATTTTTGTGATTATAACAGTAATACGTATTCATTGTAGTGAGAAACCTGAAAAGGAGAATAACATAAGAAAATCTACTCCTAAACCTACCATTCCCCACAAATCACTGTTGAAACTTTGTTGCACATGTTTTGAAGTAGGATCAACATATCAGCAGTCCTTAATGTAGAGAATTCTCACACATACACCATACAGGAATCAAACTCTGTCAAAACCACTTGGAAGTTTACTGTTTATTCAAAAATATTATTTAGGGCCAGCCTGGTGGTACAGTGGTTAAGTTTGCATGCTCTGCTTCAGTGGCCCAGGGTTTACAGGTTTGGATCCCAGGCATGAACCTACACATAGCTCATAAAGCCATGTGGTGGTGGTGTCCCACATACAAAGTAGAGGAAGACTGGCACAGAAGTCAGCTCAGTGACAATCTTTCTCAAGCAAAAAGAGGAAGATTGGCTGCAGAGGGTAGCTCAGGGCCAATCTTCCTCATCCAAAAAAACCCCCATAAAATTATTATATAGACACACACACTAAAGGATATAAGGAGTCCACTGAATACATTTTGTTCTCTAATCCACATACCTGCTCTCTGCCATCAAGTAAACTGAATAAACCCCACAGTGTAAACTTTGTTAGGTGCTCAACAAGGATTTATTTATTTTCTTTTTGTGAGGAAGATTGTCCCTCAGCTAACATCTTTTGCTAATCTTCCGCTTTTTGCTTTGAGGAAGATTGTCACTTAGCTAACATCTGTGCCAATCTTCCTCTATTTTATGTGGGAAGCCACCACAGCCTGACTTGACAAGCAGTGCTAGGTCCATGCCCAGGATCCAAACCTGGGAACCCCAGGCGACTGAATCAAAGCACACAAACTTAACCACTAGGCCACCGCACTGGACCCTCAACAAGGATTTTAACTTTTGTCTACATGACTTCAAAATCAACAGTCAATTCAATCATCTAAGTGAAAATGAACAGGAGCATCCATTGATTTTTCAGAGAATAGAATGATTTTTCCACTTTTTAAACATACTCAAAGACTTAATGATGGATCTACTCCTCAAAGACCTTAATGATGCATCTCCTCTTTTACTTGTGTCTTTTGTTCCACAAACAGAATTATCCCTGTATCCTTCTTGATTCCCCATCTCCATGTCTTCCCTCACATTTCTACATCCTTCCTAACTAATGTCCAAATCCTTTCTAACTTTCAAGGCAGTTTTCATTCTGTCTTTTCAGAAAATTATTCATGGTCCTCTCATCATGAAACGATTTCATTCCTTTCTAATCTTTTATCTGTATTTTCCTCACAGCATCAATCAGTATTACAGTTACTTATGCTCTTGTCAAAGTGGCTCTGTGGGACTGCTGGCTCCTTGAGGACAAGAAAGTCAACACAATGATGATGACAAGGATGAAGAACAGGGAAGAGGCATCATATATTAAATATTCAGTTTTTGCCAGATTCTTACTAGGCTCCTTACGTATATTTTCAAAACTATGATTATTACACTCATTTTGACAAAAGAAAACATGGAAACCAAAGAGTTCAAGAAACTTTCTAAGTCACTTTAAGAAACTGCAAATCCTGTATATGAAGTCTGGTCTGCTGATTCGAGGGCCTGTGCTTTTAACATGTCGTTTTTTTTTTTTTTTTTTACTAGAACTTGAATAGTGTCATGAACATAACGTCATTCCCTTCTTCAACTATGGGGAATGAAAGGGTGAATGAAGAAAAGAATGTAGAAACTGCACTAGGCACCTGGCATCTATGTGGAAACAAATAAAGAGATTCCTGATTTAGAAGCAGCAAGAGAAAAATAATCTCAAACACTGAAAAAAAGCACTCATTTTTGGAGAATGTTTTAAGCAGTTTAAAAATGTATAACACTAATATTAACTGAAACTGGCTCTCCAACTTCTGTAGCTGCAGAAGACAATCCAGAGTTCTACACACTAGAGACAAACTAAACCTTGAAACGGACAGGAGGCTGTGCCTGACGGCTAATCCTCTATTTATGGGTGGAATTGGGACACTCGGGCCTCACAACATCCTTACAAGCCACTTCCCTTAGGAAACCATTTCCGGGCACTGTGGGGAGAGTGAGAAAAAGCCCGGCTGACCTACTGATAACTGGACAAAGTCAGTAGACCTTAGAGGATTCAGAGAGAACATGAGAAACGTTCATGTTGTTTCTCCTTAACCTTTTTTTGTTAAATCGTTACTTCACAGGAGGATTCATTTAAAGTGCTTCCTTGACCTATTCTTTAACAAAAAACATGATTTAGTACATCATACAAACCTTCAGAACTATGCTGTCATCATTCTGAAGGGTTTCTACTTGCATTCTAAATAAAGACCACCAAGTCAATTATGGGAAAAGTCATCCACAGTTGTAGTGACAAAATGTTATGAAGCATGGGGGAATGAATATTACCGCCAGAAAATAGGAAATCCTCCCTCCCACAGGGACTGGGTTCTGCTTTTCATTTTATATTTATAAACCATTAAACATAGGAATAAAGAGCTGAATTTATTTTATTTTTCAGAAGTTATCTGAGTAAACTTTCATGAGAAATCATATATTGATTATTATTACATTTTTACCTCAGCATGCTCGGAGCTCAGTTTTTTTTGTTTTTCCCTAGTTAGGCATAAATTTAAGATAACTTTAAATCCTCTAACACTTTAATGTTAAATTATTCAAATTTTCTAAAATAAGCATGTTACTTTAAAATCAGAAAATGCTATTAAAAATTAAGTTATTTAGCTTCAAAAACATCATCCTAGCTAAAAGAAAGCCCCAAAATAAAGAAATTAAAATGTATTTTTTTACGTTGCAAAAAAACAAATATCTGTTACATCTATAAACTGGAAAATAAAAGAGGAAAAAAGAAAATAATTTTATAGTTCACAAATACAAAAAAATTTCAAATAAAGTATAATTTTGATCTGCAAAAGATCAAATGAGTTATGGATCTTGAGTGTAATTCACTGTTAAAATCAGAAGGAAAAAAGAGAGACTTGTTTAATGTATAAAAAACATTTTCTGGGGCAGGCCCCAGGGCGCAGCAGTTAAGTTCGCATGTTCTGCTTCGGCAGCCCGGGGTTCGCTGGTTCAGATCCTGGGCGCAGACATGGCACCACTTGGCAAGCCATGCTGTGGTAGGCGTCCCACATGTAAAGTAGAGGAGGATGGGCACGGATGTTAGCTCAGGGCCAGTCTTCCTCAGCAAAAAGAGGAGGATTGGCAGCAGATGTTAGCTCAGGGCTAATCTTCCTCAAAAAAAAAATTTTCTGATGGTCAGTAGGTGCTTGGCTCCATCTTACACAGTGGGGACCATTTATTGGCAGACCTTAAACTGACCTTGATATAATAGAGCAAAGATTTAAAAATCTCCGTCATCTTTCTGTGCCTCAGCTCTATGTCCTGATAACTGACCTTTCAACTCCACTTAACCTGTGATACTCAAAGTGTGCTGGCCCAGAGACCACTTGCTTCAGAAATGTGGGATGCATAAGCAAAATGAAGATTTCTGAGTCCATCCAGACCAAAGAGTCAAATTCTCCAGTGTTTGAACCCAGGAATCTATATGTTAATTGGTCTTCCAGGTGATTCACGTGCATCTTAACCCTTCTTAATTTGTGTGTGTGTGTGTGTGTGTGTATAATAGAGAACACACTCATGCTGCTTTTTGAGGTAAGGGCTTCTACTTGTACTCTAAATAAAGACCATCTTTGTTCTGGGAATTTAAAATGAGTTCTACTAAATCCACTGGAATAACTGCTGCTGAAATCAAATATGACTTCCAGGTTTATGGACCTTAAGAGTTAAGAGATAACTAGAATTCAAGGCTTCCTATTTTCTTCTGTCATACTTATTACAGGAACTTAAGTAATTCATCTGACCAGTCTGTGCCCTTGGGTCTGTGCAGGTCAGTGCCACAGTCAGACAACACTGAAGCATTATTAAATATGTTCTGTATTAAGTCAAGTATAGGAAGATAAAACAGAAATAGGAGACCTAATCCTTATACTTAATGAGCTTAGACTGCAACAGAGAATATGCAATAGATCATACTTTTTTTTTAAAGAATACTGTTAAAAGAACACTAAATAGGAGCCAGCCCAGTGGCACAGCAGTTAAGTTCGCATGTTCTGCTTCGGTGGCCCAGGGTTCGCTGGTTCGGATCCCAGATGCGGACCTATGCACCCTTTGTCAAGCCATGCCGTGGCAGGTGTCCCACATATAAAGTGGAGGAAGATGGGCACAGATGTTAGCTCAGGGCCAGTCTTCCTCAGCAAAACAAAACAAGAGGAGGATTGGCAGTGGATGTTAGCTCACAGCTAATCTTACCCCCCCAACAAGGAACACTAAAGAAGTGAAAATGATAAGGTGTCAACTACGTAATCATTGAGGAGAAGGACACAGGAGGCCTGAGCGAACTAAAACCTGTCATGACCACAGCACTATTCTCTTAAAAGGAGAAAGGACGCAACAAACTTTTCAGAAATAAAAAATACATGAAGAAGTACAATTTCTTCAAACATGGAAAGGCCTTGGAGGCCTGATTCCCTCTATCTGACTTCAAAGTTTGCTTTTCATTTTCAGGTTGTTTGGATTCAATTAAACCACTAGGTAGGGAGAAAACAGGATGAAGATCATGTCCTACTATATATAGTCACCCCAAGAATAATATTTGTCCACTTAATGAATATAGCAATCCTTTTGAAACAATAATACGTGGAAAATTTTGAAACCGTAATGAGTGATTTTTTTCAGAATTTCTGAGTGCTGTGAACCGTGACGTCTTACTAGCTGATTGCTGATTCTACTTCCACATTTGGGTTCAGGATTGTCATCCTGTCTAATGGAATACTTGGAATCATACGGAATTAATTGCTTAGGCAAGCTGTCTCTTCCTTCAGATTTGCTAAAATGCCAAACTCTAAGAGCTCATGTCAATGCTGTCATTCAAGCAAAAATCACTGGGTGACTGTTACTTATAATGCATTTATAACATACGTTTTACAATGCTTCTGAATCTTGCCAAAGTTTGTGTTTGAGTAATATGCTTGTCTTGGTGTCCAAATATCTTCTAAACAAGAATTTAACATTTTGAATCACACTTAACAGGGAGATCCAAAGACGAAGGCTCATTTTAATAGGCCTGTTCATGTAGATAGACCAGACATGCCATTTCTAGCAAAACAATAATAAAATGTTGGCTGGAAGCAGAAGCTAAGTAGCCTTGATCTGAGTTAAAATTCCTATAAGTTATGTTCCTCTTTGCAATTTGAAAGTGGTATGCTCTGTTTAACTTACTATTGTTGAATACAAAAGACGTAAGAGTGGTAATACCTTTTGACATTGCTCTGTATCAAAAATGAATACACAATCTGGAAATCTTCAGTCCTGCACAAGTTCAAGTCACTTCTGTCTCTTTTTTTTTTCTTTGGTTGAAGAAAATTAGCCCTGAGCTAACATCAGTGCCAATCTTCCTCCATTTTGTATGTGGGACACCTCTACAGCATGGCTGACCAGTGGAGCTTGTCCACACCGGGGATCTGAACCTGTAAACCCAAGCCACTGAAGCCGAGCGTGCAGAACTTTAATCACTCAGCCACAGGGCTGGCCCCACTCACCTCTCTCTTTTTAAAAAACTTTTTATTACAGAAATTTAGAAACCATACAAAAATGAGAATATTATAGTAAACCCAATGGACTCATCAACAAGTTTCAACCATTATCACCTTTCTGCCCGTCTTGTTCCTTCTATCTGCCCATCTCAGGGACTCCCTCAGGGCAGAGTGTGTCATTTCAGATAAAGACTCACCTGAATTATTTTCTTCTGAATCTTAGAACTCTAAAAGCATATAAATGCTTTTCTTATGCCTTTACCATGTTATTTGTTTGATAAAGGGAAATCTTTTATATAATGTCTCAGTGGAGGAAGAAGTTTTTATTCCAATTGCTTATCACGAGGGAAAGTCAAGAATCTCTTGATGCAAAATCCCAGTTAGGGAGTGGATGACTTAAATTGTTTCCTACTGCACGTCACACCTAACTGGAGATAACAAGTTCTCTATTACCTTTACGCACACTATACAGACCAATCAGTCTACACTGAGCTACTGGGCTCTAAGGTCCGAAGACAAAAATGTCTCCACTGAGCTCTAATTTACACCACCATCAAATATTTTTCTTGATTTTCATTAAAATAAGAAAATCAGTTTTCTCTATTCAGTGGCAGATCAATTTAACTGAAATAAAATTTCTCCTGTAATTTACCCACACTTACTCAAAGGATTAGTGAGCCACTGTCAGGGAACAGATACTCGTCTGCTCATTAACATTCATGACCAAGAACCCTTCTGGTAGGGCTGGTTTCAGTGTCTGATAGAGCAATACTTAAAAGAAATTGGCTTGTCTGTGAAACAGCTGCTCAGTGAAGCCACCATGCAAGGGAATTGGTGATAATAAGATCAGAATATTACAGCTACACTGGGAGCATAATGTGTTTTAAGTTACTTTGAGGTGTGTAATAGGGGTCTCAGAATTAGAAAAAGATTGGTAGTCCATCACAGAGGACATGAAGCTGCTGATTAGCAGTGTGCTTCCCGAGTTTTGAACCATCTGGCCAAAGAGAAGAAAGAAAGAAAGAAAGAAACAAAGGGAATAAACCACATTTAGGCAGACACATCGCTCTACCACTACCTCCCATATCCTATCATACTAACAAATACACACATGAAGACACAAACACAAACACACACACACACACACACACACAAGCCAACGTGGAATGTGAAACATTGTTTAGGGAATGGCAAGAGGTAGTCAGTTGAGGACTGTGGTAAATTAGGATACAGAAATAGTCACTCCTTCCCCCACCTCCACCTCCATGAGAGTTCTACACGTCCCCGCCCCATAGATGTTGGGAATGACCACGAGATTTGCTCTAGCCCATGATACCTAGGAAGACAGTGTGGCAATTCTGGTTTAAATGTTGAGGGGCATCATGCCTCCATGTATGCACCTTAGCCTACAAACTGAACCATGAGAAGAACATGCCCAAGAGAGAATGCTGATTCCAAAAGAAATAAGAGACATGTAGAGAAGACCAGGCCAAATTCATAGTTTACAGCTAAGCCTAGCTGAATATAGCCTGAAATAGCCAAACTCTAGCCAACGCAAAGACACATTAAGGAAAAATAAATGCTTCCTGTTCGTGTCCTGAAATTTTGTGGTTTGTTGTTACAAAGCAATAGCAGACTGAGACAAAACCAAAAAAGTTTCTGAAAAATATCTACATAATAGATATATGCTAAATGTCAATAAATTAATATTATTTGGAAGAAATCAATGGTAAACATGTTTACAACATGCCCCAAGGACCTTGTGGACATGGATACAAAATTTCTGGTGCCTTTGTCTCCTCCTGCCACTTCTTCAACTATCACAGTCTTTTCTTTAAGGGTCATTCCTTAAGGGTCCTGTCTGTTCCCTCCTTCAAAAGTCTTCTCTGATGCCTCTAAGTAAAATCCTTGACTCGCTGTTTGTATTTCCCATGAACTACTTTATGACAGTCAATTCTGCCTTCTTCAGTGTGAGTTTTATACTTATGTCTCCTCAACAAGGTAAACTTTGTGACAGACTGTGACCATATTTTTGTCATTATTACTCATCTTTTTATCTCCTTCACACAAGGTTAAGTTCCTTCTATATAGTAGGTTCTGAATAAATGCTTCCAATTGAAATCACACACACACACAAACACACACATATCACTCATGTGACAGGAAATATAGAAAGTTCTACGTCCATATGGAAAACTACTGAGGGTTTTTTCCTTTTCAAATAAGTGTATTCTCTGAGAAAATTAGTCTATATTTTAAAGATATCATTTCATTATTGTCATCTCTACAGTATATAGATGAGAAATGATATTTTAAAAGAAAATATAAGCAGATTTGCAGCATAAAAATACTATGCCACCATGTATAAATTATTTCCGCATTCAGTAAAATGAGAATTCTGAGGGTGTTACTATAGAATAAGTTCTTCAGAAGGATGGAAATTACTGCTCAGCTTTTTTTTTATTTTGCTTTTAAAAATGTACTTGCTGCCAAAACCTCTGGACAAATGTATATCATTAAAATACATAAATAAAAACCAGGAAGGAAAGTAAAATAATAAGACCAAGAAGAACACACTGAAAAAAAAAAGCTCATATTGAGTTTCAAATGTGAATAAATTTCAGCTCAAATAAATCTGAAGAAAAAAGAATAACCAAAATAAAATATCCCTTCAACTAAATTTCCCTGTCTCTAAATAATACATATTCCATACTTGCTCCCAGAGAATAGGATACTGGTGCCCACATCAAGACAGAAGCTACTAGGCTTTGTGAGGTAATAAGAATAAATAATATGGCTTCATTTATTTAAGATTTTTGCACAAAACACTCATTCTTGTTTAATTAGGGGGAACTTTGCTTTGAATACTGTTCCTCCCTTTTTCCAAAAATGTGGCTGGATTCTTTAGCCACCAATATCATTATTGCCTTGTTAAGGGAATATCAATAATTTTTAACCAGCGTCCACTCAAAACAAATAAAAGCTAGTTAGAATTTTAACCCAATATCAACTTTCTATCACATTACTATTTATAAGTCTGATGTCAGTCAAGAGTATTAGGTTACAATGTTGGTTTCATCATTCTTGGTGGAAACTTGGCAAGTCATTTACCCTCTCCAGGCTCCAGGTTCCTTGGGGGCTGAACTATATTTAGGTGGGTAATTTTCTTTTTTTAAGGATTAAAAAATAATCTTCCACTTTTCTCTGTAAGATATTTCCATCTCCTCCCCACAATAACTGGGGCAGGGCAGGCAGTAGGAGATAGAGGAACACATGCTGCTGATCATGAAATCTCACCTCATTTGGGGACTGGAAAGCACTAGAAAGATCATGTGCCACTGGTGGCCAAGAGCAGGGATTCAGGAGTGCCCAGCCTGGGACGGAATCCTGACTGCCACGCAATCCCTGTGTGACTTTGCACGGCAGTTCTCCCCTTGTAAATACATTAACATCTACAAAGGGCTAGGAACAGGGCCATGTGTTGTGTATTATTACTGTAACTACTATCCAAGTGTTTGTTGTTCTCCATTTCCTAGGATCCTAACAAATTAGCCTCTTAGAAGCACAACAGCAGTTGGGATTTTGACACAAAAGAAATTTGACAGGTCAGATAGTCACTAAATACAAAAATGCTAGGAAAATGAGTGCAGGCACAGGGATGACCCTCTCCTCTTTCTGTATTTTTATATGATTTTCTTTATTTGTTTGTGTGCTTCTGGCTGTCTGGGGTGTTTGGCAGAGGTGCAGATGGTAAGAGGTAAGGGAGTAATATGATCATTCTGCCAAGTGTATCTGGTTGGGTCTTCATCCATAATTTTAACCCCTGGGGTGGGACAGAAAAGCTGGGCTCAGCCAGAGACAAAATGGAGAGCATCCCTGGATAGGCATGAGGGGACCTCTGCAGTGGCCGGGCCCTGGCCAAAAGGGTGAGGGGCTTGCAGGGATGTGTAATGCCAGCCAGAGGTGGAAATTTGACCAGAAAAAGGAGAAAAAACAGACAAAAACCTATGAGACACCTGGAGAAACACTAGTGCCAAGAATGCAAACATTCATTTTATACACATTCATCATAACATTTCAATTCTATGTTTAAAAAGGAAAAAAAAAGCTACTCAGGTATAACAAAATTCTCTGCCAAAGAATGAAAATTTCTGCAATTGATTTTACATAATTTTTCAATTCATTGCCTCTCAGCTACAAATTTTTCAATAAACTGCCTCTTAGCTACACATTTGTAGGCTACTGGGGGTATAGAGCAAAGCTTGGCCATTTAGGAAAGTTGAGAAGAATTCATACTAATTCAGGTTTAGCTTCCAATCACCCAGTGAATATTTACAATTTTATACAGTATTATCTTCTAACTATTACCAAAGATATTAATACAAACTAGAAAAGACTGTGGCAATAAATAGAATGTTATGTTAAAGGTTTTGGAATTTCAAATTTTAGAAGTCACCTTTGCCACAAAATGAAAACCTACATGGAATGAAAATATCTCTAGTATAACAAGGGATGCAACACCCACAGAATAATTCCTAATGGTGATTGAATTTAGCCTCTCTGAACATAGTTTGAACTGAATCACATATATCAGGTGGAATTTAAATTGTTGCTGTACTTAATGAAAACAGGAAGTAGTCACGTTATTATATAATATAGTTGTCATTCATAAAAAAAGAATATATAGCCAACAAAGAAGTGCAAATTCCAGATGACAGTCAAAATCTCTGAAAAAGTGACACCAGAGGCAGAAATGCAAAATGGACACTGTGCATCAAGAGACCCCAGCAATAACGCAAAATGACTCACAGAATAGGAAGCGCCTAAAAATAAACTGAAAGCCCTTCAGAGCACCATTGGTTTTATCTGGGAAAATAAAACTCAGAGACTAACATTACACAACTGATTCTAGATAGTTCTCCTGTGCTCACACCAACTGATACTCATCAATAAATGCCACGAGGAAGTGTTTAAAAAAAAGCCAAGGGAAAAATGGAAAGCTGCCCACATGAATGCACCAGTGTTCCTGAAAGGTGACTTAGCAGGATCACCTTCTGGGGACAGGAAGATAAGTCATACAATTGCATGACTGACCTTCATGAAATTGCCTAAAGAAAGGGCAGAGATTTTAATGGTGACTTTTTAATTTTATATATTTTTATGATTATTTTCTTTAATACTGTGCTTTTTAGATGCTGACCTTACTAGGATCACATTTAGATTTTTTAAAAAGTCTAGCTGAAAGTTTCCTTGAAAAAAGTCTTAATTTCGCTCCCATCCCAATCTAATGCAGCTGCAATGAAATGCACTGTTACTAAAGAATTCATCATCCCCACGTCAGATCTAATCTTAGCAGAAATCAATGTCCTGTCAAACCAATTGACATAATAGCTTTAAGTACATCAGGATGATTTAAAATACACCTGTAAAAGTGGGGAGCAGGGGAGAGGGAAAGGAAGAGAGGAATAGACAGAGGGAGTAGTTTATTTAGTAAGACAAATGAGACCTGGGATTGAAAATTGTTAATCCAAAGATATTAAAAGTCATTGATATGAGAATTAAAGAAGTATCTGACTGAGTCTTGTTGAACAACTTTACTCATTTAAAAAAAATCGACTCCCCACAAAGCTACCTTATATCTAATATTTTTATTAAAAGGAATATATGTTACCTACTGTGAATACTGCCCTGGAATTATTTCAACCTAATGTTGGAGTACAGCTTTATAAAGGCACTAGAGTTGTTTTCCAAAGACACAGGTAGAAGTTAGCAGCAACAGATCACTCTCATGTGCTTTCTGTAACAAAGGTTGTGGTGTCTCAATTCGCCTCATTTTGAAGTGATATATTATGTTCCTCAAGCACAGAACCCCTTCAGGAACTCCTGCATGGTACTGGATTTGTAATCTGTCAATCAAGGGCAAGTTCCAAGTACTCTCTAGTTGCATTCAAGGGAATAACATTCACAGCATCACTTCTAAATAAGGAATTATTTTCACATACATCACATATAAAGTTATACACAGGGTGGGAGACAGAAGAATGTGAAGATGTTGAAACACACTTGCGGAAAAGATGAAGTCCCATTGACTTACACGGAAAATGTCACATCATCTTGAGCATTGAAAACACCACTGGGCGGACCTGCCTTTTAGAACTTAGAGGACTGATTTAGAAGAAGTTGGTGTTGCTATTATAATTTAAAGCAGCGATGAAGCAGAACATTTACCTACTACAGGGAAAAGAAAAAAGAAGGAAAACTTTGGCAAGCCTTTTCTAAACTGGCTCTGTGTGCTTTGGCTGGAAAGGGCAAAGAAAATGAATGGCAGTTCTCTTGCCCGAGGGCAACTTAATATGACCAAACGAAGACTCTCTGCAATTTGCAAGTCTGGTTTACAATGAGTCATAGTAAGGGGCATCCATTTCTTAGAGCACTAAAGACTACACACCATCTAAGAATATTAACTTTATCCTTAGCATTATCAATTCAGTTGATAAAAATCAGGTTGCTTTTGAGTATTTTTCTTAGGTTCTGATGAGAAAATTCAATGCTGTCATCTTAGTAATAATTACTTTCATTCCTTGTGCTTTCTAATAAAACAGGTTTATTTAACAAATAGAATATAGAAATGAAGTCAACTGCTTATATCAGGAAATCAATAGAAGGTTTAAATGTTATGCAGCATGCCCTGTAACTACATTAATGGAGGGGCAAACGCTAAAATAAAGGAGTCCCTATCATTGGCACTGAAAACAAGCCTGTCTTCCTAAAATTGTTGTTATCTTTCAAATAATTTTAAATGATTTAATTATTTTAAAGAAAATCCCCAGATGAAAACTGAAGACAAGCTACGGTGTGACAAAACCTGAATTAAAATCACTCTAATAATGAAAAATTGAGCTAAACCTTTCAGAATAAATCTCACAGGCAAACCACAAATGCAAAACAGCTCTTTGTTAACTCAGGTTTTTCCAAGATACTACTATAAAAATTGTCAAGAATAATCATGCTTTTTCTAAAAAAAATTTATAAATGTTTAAGAGGGAAAGAAAAGCTCCTGCTTTAAAAAAAAAAAAGTTTTACACATAAGACCAAGATTCTCATAGAAATGCGCACCTAGAGCAAAGTGAAGTGGAAAGTGTTTCACCTACCGTCAAATTTCTTGTGCCTGGACACGAAAGTGGTGCGCACAAAATGACTTGTCTCCTCCACAAGGTTTTCAAACTCGAGTTTGCTTTGCTGGCTCAACTTGTCTTCCATTTCTGTGGTGCAGCACGTATATTCTTGAGGACAGATTCTCAAGTGTTCCCCTGCAAGGAGAAGGTAAATGTCAGCATGGAATGGTAAGGACTTCAGGGAATCTGTTTCTCTAAAATCTCCCTCAAATGCTGGGCTCCTTGTTCCACCAACCCCTCCAGCCATCCCCATGAACTTTTATCTCATCCTTGGTGTACTTAACATTTCAATCATTGTGGACTTACGTTGAATCGGATGCTATGGTCTGAATTTCTGTGTACCACCCCCCCAAATTCATACGTCAAAATCCTAACCCTTAACATGACGGTATTAGGAGGTGAGGCCTTTGGAGGTGATTAGGTCATGAATAGGCTTAGTGCCCTTTTAAAAGAGACCCCAGAGAGCTGGTCCATCCCTTCTGCCTTGTGAAGACACAGCAAAAAGTTGGGGTCTGTGGACCAGGGAGCGGGCTCTCACCAGACACTGAATCTGCCAGTGCCACGATCTTGGACACAGCCTCCAGAACCCTGAGAAATAAATGTTTGTATTTATAAGCCACCAGTTTCTGGTATTTCTATTATAGCAGCCCAAACGGACTAAGACACCTGATATTTAGTTCCTGTGCCTGTCATTTGAGTGAAGGTATATTAAAGACTTCAGAAGACCACGACGATGTTCCTGCTTTTATTTGAAATGTACCAAGTAACACTAGATGACAAGAGATGCTCTACAGTTATAAGTGTGCTTGTCTTTGGAAACCTCAAGTAAGGCAAAAGACATTCAGTCCCATCACCACAGTCTGTTAGACAGCAAGGGCAAGAAAAGATGGGAATAGTTCCTTGTGTTCTCTTTCTGCCTGTCCTTCTGTCAGAATGCATCAGTTTTTCTCTAGGTGAAAGTGAGCATGCTTTCAGTGGCATGTCTCATGTGCCACATGTTCCCTCAGTTGACACATCTTGTCAGAGAGAAAACGTTCTCCTGCAAAGAGGAAGGCACTGATGGGTTATTTAATGCTTGAGCTATATGGAAATGTAAAGTAAAAAGTAATGAAAGTCTTGTATTTAATTCAACAGATTTATCTCTGGATATACCAGGCCACTTCTTTTTAACAATATTGCTTTCTTCAGTGCTATTTGCAAGTGGGAACCAAATCTTCGCTTCATCAAATTAAAATGGTCTGTTATTGCATAAAATGTGACTTTCCAATTGACGCAGCTCCGTTAGCATCAAAAATGTTTAGCAGAGCCTGTGGAGGGAAGAAAGAAAATCTACCCAATATCTTGCTAAATAAAAGCAATAAATTGTCTCTGTGATGAAAATCACTGTAGGCCATTGAAAACCAAATGACCAGAGCACGTGATGTAATGATTAAAATTCATGTATAATGTTTAACTGCACTTATACAAAATTATGTCCTGTAACCCTGTGGGCAGTATAGGGTATCTCATGGATCCTCATGTAGTTTGATGCTTCAGTGCCTACTTAAAACAACCTCAGGACAAAAACATGATCACAAGTGTGTATTAAAGTTAGATCTTATGTAACTTCTAGAAGGGAGGGAGACCATGAAATAGCATATGTATTTTTTTTCAAAAGAAAGGAAAGGAAAATGCATCATATTCGAGAATGATAAATATCAAATTCAAGATAACAGTTCTGTCCCAGGAGGAATTAGAATTTGAGAGAAATGCTCAAATACTTTTATCTATAATCTTTTATTTCTAAGTTCTTTGATGGATACGTGGTGCTTATTATTACCTTTACTTGTTCTGTACATTTAAAATATTTTGTAATTAAAACTTGGAAATATGTCACTAAAAATAGTAGTCACTGTAGTTGTGCCAGAGAGGAAAGCAGGGGGTGGATATTAAGAAAGAGAAACAAGATGCCCTTGACATTCAGTAGCCAGTCCGGCACTCACAGCTGGGTCATGATAGTCTATCACACCTAAACCATCTCACGGAATACCAACCTCAGACAAGATTATTCTGAGACCACAGTAAAAGGAGACACAGCAAGGCCACTTCAAAATTTTGTCTAAGCACAGACAAAAGCATGGTCACTATACCAGACAAAGAGTACGGAACACCTCTCTTGGGCAAAATGAGTGTCTGCACTTCTTTCCCATTTATAGATTGATCTTCATACAAGTCTCCCTCCTTGTTGATAAGATTTGTTGAGATGCCTTATTGTAGAATTCCATCTGCTTTCTGACAGCACCCAGTGTGGGATGAAGCCCTGCTTCTTTGAAGCTTTCTCCAAATCACCCAAGCAAAATCAAAATCCTTTAATAGATTCTTTCGAAATCCCTCTTACTCAGAAGCCCCATGGTTCTCCGTGGTGTATTCTTACTTGCTGTCATGAGTGATAACTCAGCTTTTTCAACTACAGGTGTGTTTCTGGTCAGTTCTGATTTGAAGGTATTGACAACACCAAAATACGAATTTTGGAATTTTTTTCCCAAGTGACTCTGATACTCATGTCCCATTGAGAAGCATAGTTCTGGAGTTTAAGACACTGAGAAGGAATAAGAAAGGCTTTATCAAATGCAAATGGTCCACCAATCACTAATTTTCTTTTTATAAGATATCAAGTCTAACTGATAAAGACAAAACTCTGTATCCAGATTGAATGGATATTTAGTATTAAGCTTGCAGAACGTTCCTTTCTCTGACCTGTTATAAACCACTTTTTTTAAATCCCCCTACTCCATTTCTTACTGTATTATGCACAAATGAAATGTCCCTTTCTCAAGATTTAGTATATCAGGGCTGCATTCTACTTCCGAATCATTACAATTGAGTTTACAACAAAATGCACAGGACTTGTGGTGAAAAACTGACCAAAAAAAAAAAACAAATAACATTTTATGACCTGAGGGAAATAGCCGTATTTGGGATATTTGCAGAAGAAACCTCATGGCTCTACATTCATGAAATTAGATTGGAGGTGTTATAATCTCTAATCACTCCAAGAAAATCAATATTTTATGTCAAGTGCTAAAAACAGAAAGATACTTTCTATGGGACAACTTTAAACCAAAATATTTCATGTGCGTGTGTGGGTGTGTAGGGTAACGGAGGTACACGTAAGAGACTGCCTTGCTAAGTCAGCGCAGTATTAGACTTTTTATAGAACCGGAAATGTCCTCAAGAAGTCAACCCATTTCTCCTTCCATACATACGTCCCTAGTAGAGAGAAAGCTAGAGAGATGGCGAGACAGAGATAGATAAGCTTTGAGAGAGAAAGTGAAGGGAGGAAAATCCTCAGAATGTTGAAGAATTCTGCTGTAGGAAGAGTAAATGTTTTATGCAAAGTGCTTGTTAGAGTGGCTAGGGAGAGACCATGATGATGTTCCCAAGCATACAAGATCAGGCCACATAAAACATGTGGTCAAATTTAGGCTGAGTCTTGTTGTCTTTCTGAAATTACTAAATAAGAAGGTTGTGGGAGAATTGAACTACTGAAGTACAGTTCTTCTCTCGCCCTCATCTGAGGCCACTGATATTTGCCAAAACAACCTGAGGACTTTAAATGGCAAAAGAGACTTAGGACAATTGAACAATTTATTCTAAGTGAGTTTATTTATTTTGTTTTTTGGCTCTAGAACAGGGGTTTAAAAACCATGGCCTCTGGGCCAAATCTGTCCTACCACCTGTTTCTGTAGAACCTGTGAGCAAATATTTGGAAAAAAATCAAAAGAATGATATTTTGTGCTATGTGAATGTTTTATGCAATTCCAATTTAATTTTCCATAAATAAAGTTTTATCAGGAAACAGTTCCACCCATTCATTTCTGTATTGTTTACAGCAGAGTAGCTATGACAGAGACCATAGGACCTGCAACATCTGAAATATTTACATTCTGAAATCATACATGACAGCTACTCTGCTACATAAAGAATTAGCTCTAACCTTTCCTATTCCAATTTCTCCAAATAGCAAGAATATGACTTTTCTCAGCTTAAATACTTCCTGACACTTCGGAGTATTTGATATAATAACGGGATCCTTCCAAAGTTGTAACTTAAGGAGGAGAAGAAGGTGCTGTCTTCTAAGGGTTTCCCACTCACACTCGTTTCTCAAATTCTCTTAAATTCTTTCTAGGTTAACTATTATATAATTAGATACAACATTTAGCTCAATCGGAGTGCCACTAGACATGTCCAAGATCACTAGTAATAAAGATACTAAATAGCTTGTTCCAGAAGATCAGGATGAGACACCACAAATGCAGACAATGTGGGGTTGAAACTGTGGTGACTGTACCTTTACTCATCAAACATTTATTGAAAACTTCTATGTGCAAGTCATGAAGGCAGGTTCGCATCCAGTAAGATTAGACAGGGACAGGCATGCAGTTTACACAAGTCATGATGGTAGGTTCGCATCCAGTAAGATTAGACAGGGACAGGCATGCAGTTTACACAAGTCATGATGGTAGGTTCGCATCCAGTAAGATTAGACAGGGACAGGCATGCAGTTTACACAAGTCATGATGGTAGGTTCGCATCCAGTAAGATTAGACAGAGGGACAGGCATGCAGTTTACACAAGTGCATGTTTTCTTTGGAAGTTCACGCCAGTGAATTCCTGGGTTCCTGTATTTTTACAGAAACCTTCACTACCTCTAAAATAAACAAACAGAATTATAGTTTGGAAGAAAGGAGTTCTGCTTGGAAGTTAAAGAAGAGCAAATGCATGGGGACATACAATCAGACCCTGAGTTGCCATCTGTTTTCCAAGAGAGAAGAAATGGGGCTGTTCCTCCCTCTACATGCCCCTTTCAATTATATGTCACTCTTTACAACTTCTTTCCCCAAATGCCTGCCAAGGTGTTCTTTTTCACTCCAAGATGCTAAGGTGACAGCAGAAATATGATTCTGCGAGACAGCACTCCTTCCAGAGATGGCCTTGGGTCTGAAGGCCACCAGGAAAGACTTGGTGGGTGGCACAGTGGGAAAGAGCAAGAGACAGGAGGCCCTCGGTAACGAGAGAAGGCAGTCTCTGTGAGTCTGCTACTGCTGGCTCTCTGCCCTTGGAGGTGACACATGGGGACCTCAGAATGCACATTCCAAATAAACAAACAACAAAAATGAAATGCCCCATCATCAGCCATGCTGTGGAGGCAGCCAACATACAAAATAGAGGAAGACTGGCACAGATATTAGCTCAGGACAACTAGTCCTCACCAAAAAAAAGAAGAAGAAGAAGAAGAAGTGTCCAAATGAGTCTGATGTGATTCAGCATAGGCAGCCTCAAAATATGCCATTTTGGCATATTGATTATTTTGAATTAAAGTTCCTTAAGAAACACCTGTGTAAGAGGAAACTCTGACCCTCCTTTGTCCCCCTGAAAATAGTAAATAAATCTCCCATATGAAACATACTCTCCCTGTACCAGGAGGTAAAGAGATGTCTTTGAATCACCAGAGACAGGGAATTCAGGGCCAAGAAGGCTGCATAAACAAACCTTGTTATTTCTTTTTTAATTCACTACTACAACTTAAAATGTCTTTGTCTCGTCAATTCTTCATCAATTTATTGTTTCTTTGTCTAAAAGGTATAAGAGCTGCCTGCTTGGGTCACTACTTTGAGTCTCAAATTTCTGTGAGCTCCCATATGTATGAAATTAAATTTATTTTTTTTCTCCTGTTAATCTGTCTTATGTCAATTTAATTATTAGACCAGCCAAAAGAACCAAGAGGGGTAGGGGGAAATTTTCCCCTTCCTGACAAGTTACATTTCACAGACTATAGCCAGCCGAACTTTTACAGAGCTTTGGAGTGTGGAGAGAAATTACTACCCTTTACTTCCTAGAAGTTAGGTAGGAAATTAAGAACTAAAAAGTGCAAAGAGGATGGCAAGCTCTCACAAAATGGAGCACTTCAATTTCTGTACCGCCAAATTCTATTCGATTAGAGTGCAATATTTGTTTTACACTTGGCCCTCTTCAGAGTGTATAGCCCACACCACAGTTCTTTCATCCCTGAAGTATTAAAATCCCACAGTCAATTAGCTGTGTCTGGTACCAAGCTGGAATCTCCTCATCATTTGATACGTTGCCTCAAATAACCATTCAGTTTGTTAATCTGGTGCCTAGGAGGTTGACTGGCGCAAGTAATCTAAGGAAACAAGTTTAGAGAAGTCATACGCTAGAATAAGTGAACTTTTAGCTAGAGTTTCTGATAGCTAAGATCATTTAAGTTGGACTTAGCAGTCCTGGACTGCTTTTAGTCACATAAAGTTCCTATACAAGCTAATCACAGAGGTAGAACGTAGGAAAGTAGCATTTTTTAAATGTATGTTCCAGTTCATTTCTTTAAGTTCAAATTCCCAAAACCTCCCAATAAGCACTTCTTCAGCATTTTTCAGTATGAAGTGTTACTATAAATGATCATTTCCTATCTTTAAGGGCTGATCTTCCTTAGTGAAGTTGTTCACTACCATAATCAGAAATGTTGAAACTTTCACCCAAGTTTTAAGAAATTCAATTAGAGTTCTACTTCAGTGGAACTTATCATTCAAATAACCTGTATTAGTGTCACCCTTTCATGTTGTCAATTTCCTGATAAAGAGTTTAAATATTAATTCTTGGTTATAAAATTTTCTCTCTGCATTTTTCAAAAATAATTCCTTTGAATGGAACCCATAAGCTAATTGTTTAAATCTCTTCCAACAATTGCACAGAGAGGACTGGAAACATGCTACTCTAGAAAGTACAGGGCCCACCTCCATAGTTCTTCTGCCGGTGTTTCTGGTCTTGACCATTTCCTTGCCTTTCTTATTTCAGAGAAGCTGATGGTTTGGGGACCGGGAACAGGCATAGAAGGTGGCGTGGTCAGAATTAACCAGGGCTGAGGGGTATGGGGGATAAAGAGCGGGCAGGGCTTGAAGGCAAGATGGTCTTCCAGAGCATGCAGCAGCTAGAGTAAGGAAAGTGATCTTTCTTTTATTCTCACTTCTTACCCTGGCTCGAATATATTATAAAATTCTTAACTTGTAAATACTTTGATCCTTTTTAAAAAGAGGGAGTTTTTTCTTGTCTTCAAATTAATATAACTTGTTTAATTCATACATGGAAAACCTCAAGACATTTAATAAAAACACTGCCCTAACAAAAATGATTATCAGTAATTTGTATGTGTAGATACACACATACAAGAATACATAGCATATTCTTTTCCAGTATCTAAAAAGAAAAAGTAATGAACAGAGGGATTTCAGAAAATAATTTGAAATGCTCCAAATTTCCTTCTTCTATATGGGAAACAGCCCATCAAAATTGTGGTTAATCATCACAGGGACAATAGCAAATCATAACACCAAGATGATTCCATGATCCAAAATATGCCACAAACTAGCCACTGGACTTATTAGAATGTTTTTGCAAAAAATGAATGCAAAACCAATGTAAAATATAGTCTCAAAGCTAATTGATGATTCATAGTAATGGAGCTGATTATTCTAAATCCATAGGAGGGACGGTGCTTAATAATAATTTTTGTGCCTCGATCACGACAAAAGGGAAGAGATGAATTATTGTGCTGTTCCTTGAGTTTTCCCAGCCTCTTCCCATCATAACTCTGCATCTTGCTGGTTAAAGTATTAATAGAATCTGAAAACACTAGATTTGAGAAGTGAGAAGTGATCAAAAGACTGTCTGGTGCCATGTGCCCCACCCTAGAGATGTATTGAAATTGGATTAGGGGAAGATGGACAGGGGGGAATGAACAGGCATGCTTTGCCAAGAGATTACCTACAGCTATTCTGATAAACTCACCAATCTCACAATGGTTCCTTTCCTTTCCTACTCCTTTGAGTTGTAGATTCGATATAAAGTTCTCATATAGGAAGTAGTCAAATGATAAAATCTCACTAATATCCAAAAAGTTAACGTTTTGGTCTCAAGATAGTTCCCCGAGAATCGAGACTGGTAAAGAAATCTTGATCTCATTATTTCTGTATTTCAAAATCCAACTGAAAGCTATACAGGTTCGGAAAACTTCAGTTATAATCTATAGGTGTCAGAGAACAAGACAAGCAAAATGCCAAGGCAAGGTATGAGAATTCCCACTCCCTCATCTCCATTCTCATTGTAATGTACACTTTCTGTTTGCTCAAACACTTTGGTTAGTTCCTACATGTCAGGCACTGTGAAGCAGGTATTTTTATCATCTTCATTTCACAAATTAAGAAATTGAATCTCAGAAAGATTAAGTAGCTTAATCTTTAAACTAGGAAAGTTCTCCAAAGCTCCTAAAGCTTGTAACTGCTCTAAATGTGACAAGACTCGCTGAAGCAGAACAGCAAACTTAAGGGGGTGTCGTGGGAGACTTTGACTCTTCGAGGGAAAATTGACATCTGTAGGAAACTGCACAAACTAATTGTTGCAGGTAGTTCAAGTTTCAACATCAGACTGCACTACATTCCTGCAGTGACATCACATCTTTGCGAAGCTGAGTTTTTCCTTAATTTCCATTTCACTAGTATCACGTGAAAATCAATAAGGAAATAAACGTGGCAGTATCCAATTTGATTCTAGGGTTTGAGAAGTTGCACACTGTCCATTAGTAAAACATGGTGACTATTAAAAACTAATTTTTTTCTGACAATCTATATGTATTATGTTTTCAAATGGATGCTAAGTTCTTTAGGATATAAATACTTAATTGTCTGGATTTAACAAGAAATGAAATGGTTAGTATTTCTTCTGGCCTCAGAGCATCATGGATACTGTGATAGTTTTGGGCCAATGTGGCTAGGCTATGGGACCCAGTAATTTCATCCAACACTAACCTAGGTGTTGCTGTCAAGGTATTTTGTAGATGTGGTTAAGATGTGTGACTTTAAATAAAGGAGATTACCCTTGATAATTTGTGTGGACACTATCCAATCAGTGGACAGCCCTTAAGAACAAAAAGTGAGGTTTCCTTGAGAAAAAGAAATTGTTTCAAGACTGCAGCACCAACTCAGTTTTCAGCCTGCCCTATACATTTGGGAATTGCCAGCCCCCACAATCACATCACCCAAACCAATTCTTTAAACTAAACCTCTCTCTGTATTTATATGTATACACACACACACACACATATGTAGGTTATATATCATGTGTGGGTGTATATACCTGTCCTACTGGTTCTGTTTCTCTGAAGAACTCTGACTGATACAGACACTAAGGGCTCCATGAAAGAGGATGTTTGGGAACCTCTGCACTAGCTCCACTATCTCCCAGTAGATCTACAATGGAACTTATCACAATTGCCTATGATTATCTGGTTTGACCTGAAGTTTAGAACCATTGCTTGTCCTTTTTCTCCCCCTTTCAGTGCCTAGCAATCACAGTAACCAAGATATTATAGCTGGAGCCAGTGTTGCATTGGTGAATGTTTAACAACCAGCTCTCAGGCTTTGAAGGGGAGCCCTGATTTATAGTGTTTGCCAACGTCCATGGTATAAATACTCCCACCACGGCTGATTTCTAGTTACCAGAATGATGGCATGAATTTTGAGCTGGGAAAAGACGTGCAGCAGCACACCACTACGTATTATTTCCTCCATACACGTACAAAGACCTCAAGAGTACAACTAATAACAAAATAGTTAGAAGTGATGAGTTTTGATTATTTATTACTTTTCTTTTTAACATAATTTATTTAATTGTAAATTTATCCAATTTAATTTCTAATAATGGCTGGGCTTAAAAACAGGTTCACAAAATTCCATAAAATTGAACAATCAGCTCTCACAAGTTGGAAGGTGCCAGTTCCAGCGTACCACCACATGAAGCTAAAAGCACTGTATACTGTTGACTGGCTTTTTCTTTCGATTGGCTGAGTCCCCAAATTCAATTAAAAAGCCCCTAGACCAGCAGAATCTGCCATTTCCATAACCAATATTGAGATCTAGGGGTCATATACCTACTTGTCTCAAAGGAAAATTGGTTCTTCAGTCATTCCTGACTGCTAAAGTACACTAAAGAATGCCCCAGACAGAGATGAGGAGGTGTAGAATAGTTTTTCTAGGAATGGCGGAGAGTGGGGACCATGGCTAAACTGTGTACTTAAAGAAAAAGTCACCCTTAGTCATGAGCAGGGTTATCATCGCAGCAAGGTGAACCAAGGTGATTGACCCAGGTTTTGCAATTTTCGGTCCCAGGCTGTAGCTGCTGTTCTACGGCACAAGGACAGAGTTGAGAAGGAAGCTGTTACTCTACACTACTGTTTTGAAAGACCTATGATTCATTGTACCATAGCCATCTGCTCACAGCCCTGCTATTATACCCAAACCAGCCATTATGACCCCTGTCTTCTTTACCTTTGTAGTGCTCACTGCCTTAGCAGAGATCTTGGCACATGGGCGCCTCTGTAATAAATGTTGAATTGAAGGCATCTGACTCTTTGCTTGCTCTCTTATTCAACTGCCATTCAATAGCACACAAGCAACAGACCAGATATCATGCTTGGTGCTAAGGGATAAGAAGACACTCTGTGCTTAAGAAGCTTGGAGTCCAGCATGGAAAGACACATCTATGTGTTTAGGTCCACCTTATAGATAAGCACAGGACCTATTAAAGCACATGGTTCTCCCCATCCACCCACCTCCCAGGTGCTGATGACTCTTGTAGGGACAGTGTTGATGATAGGCTCTCTTTGATTGTTAACTTTGCCTACTTGATTTCTAGGCAAGTAGCAGTAGTATTGTCTATCTCTTTAAGTTTCAATGACTGGCAAGAACATCCACATAGTGGTTTAACCTGTTTCTTTCACTTTGCCCTGGCTCAACTACCTTCATACAGCAGAATCTGAAATCATTTAGTAGGTGTCCACAAGCATTCATATTCAAAATAGAATAGAGTATTTCAGAGCTCATCATGTGAACTTAGGATAAGTGTTTCTTGTGAAAGTTTTGCTACCATTGTATGTATTATGTATGCATTGGGTTATAATGAACAATGTTGCTTCTTATAGTAGATTGTGGGCAAAAAGTTTGGAAGCCAAAATTCAATACTGTGTCGAAGCGATGACAGAAAGGGCAAAGAGCCTACTTACTAATGCATACTCGTGAAACCACAAATAGCCAACACTCCTTTAGATAGGATGCACCGATATTATGCATGTTTTCTTCTTCAGTAACATCAAGATGTCCTCCCTGGAAGAATTATTAGAGATGTCTAATCTTTATCATGCTCCCTAAAATCTTTTATACAGGCTTATTTTCCACTTGTGTTTCATAAACACATTGACTTGGGGCCATAATAGAGGCTAATTGCTAACCTAGAATGGGAGGATTTAAGCAGCATTCATAAAAACGTTGCAAATTTCATGCCTGCTCACAATTTATTTACCATGCCTGTCTTAGGAATTGACAAAAGTTTCACATTCAAATGTTCAAAGATGTCCATAATCCTACAGCCTGAAGGGCATCTTTATGGGCAGGTTGGTCAGATCTAGTTCAGCTGCTTTGACACCGCTTGCCAAATCCAGGCAAACAGTAATTCACCAGCTCCTGGTGACCTTCTGCAAGTCAACTGACCAGAGACGCTGACTTACATCATTCTCTTTCTGTGACCCATATTGCATAAATCAAACCAATTGTCTCCTGCAAGTTCTCCCAAAGATGATGACCAATTTCAAGTTTATTGCAGCTGTAATCCCACACTCATCTTTGCTTACTCAAGTTAGCCATTTTTACAATTGAATTTGGTGATCTTGTGGTAATATACAATAAACCAATTTACAAAGTGCTTGTTTTTGACTCTGATAACAGCAGATCAGCATTCTTACTAAATTATATGATGGCTCACTTGAGAACTTAGGATTTACTGTTCAAAGCCCAATGGCTGTAAACTAGTGCAGACCAATTCAGTAAAGGGGCCGAGGCTAGGTGAGAGTGATTGAGAACCTAATCAAATTGAACTGCATGTAAGCCTTTATGAAAAATTATTTTTCTTTCCCATAAAATACTGCAATTTTAGTAGGCATCTGTAAAACTATGATTGCAACACTGATCATATCATATACAGTAAAGTAATAAAAGGCAAAGCAGCTAGAAATGTTACAAGATCTATGGTACAATCTGTAAGTGTATATTTCCTTAATTGTCTGCCTCCATGACAATGAAACTCCATAATATCTAACCTTTTACAACTCATAGAGCCATTAATTTATAATAATTACTTTAATTCCCACTAATCATTTAAGATGGATGCCCATAGGTAAATATCACTCAGTCTCTATTTCACAGATGAGTGATGGGAGGCCTACGAAAAGGAGATAGTCCTTTTCCCCTGGCATCACTTTTGCAATTAATAAAGGGCAAGAGGTCTCTTTCTAAAATTTGTGTGTGGAGACCCAGATTTTAAAATGACACCACTTCAAATACTATAATAAATTCTAGCATCCTTTCCAACCCGGGGCTTTAAAATGTCAGTGCTCAGGTGACAGCAGTATAGTCAAGCATTATTATTCAAAAATTTGTGTGATTAAAGTTCAGCCATGTCTTTAAACCAAGAGGAGTGTAGAACTTCAGAAGAGACAGGAACAAAAACTCTCCTGAAATTAAAGCACATATCCCTATATATTTAAAAGTGAAATGAAAGACCAAATTGAATTTTAAAGAACATACTGCATAAAGACAATTGAAAGATGTCTTGATAGAGAACATAGTGTTTTAAAGAAATACTTCTTTTTTTAAATTTAAAACAAATCTCAATAGGAATAAAAACCTAATACTTAGGGGACACTAGAAATAATCATAGTTTTTTTTCTTCATAATCTCTTATTTGGGGACATAATTCTTAGACTGGCCTCAAAGGAGGCAGAATCAACAGTTAACCCATATCCTATAATGGAGACGAAAACCATGTGTAGCCTTGCTTTATTCAGAACTTAAAATCCAAATATGCAAAAAAGATGATTAAGTCAATATCATCTCACATAGGAAATACTTCGTTTATCAGATTGGCTCTTCAGAGTAAGACATTAATGGGCAAGGGTCTCAAACCAGGTCTATATTTCCATTCATCTCTGGCCAATCTCCTTCTTAAGTCCTGTGCCAAACAGAACGATTGTCAGCACAAATATATCATGCTCATTATACTCTGGACCTTGGCAATACCAGTCTCTCAACATAGAAAACTGTGAGCTTCTCTTTTGCACCTCCCCTTCTCCCCTCCATCTCTTCTCATCCATCAGGTCTCAGCTTAAACACCACTTCTTCTGAGCCTTCCCTGACCCTCGAGTCTAGGTGAGGTGTCACTCAACTTCCTGCTGTCCCATTACCTCTCCATGTGGCCCTGTGTTACACACATCATTGCACTACAATAACCAGTCTATCCACCTGTGTGTCTCACAGGAACACACCCTGCTTGAGGGCTAGGATTGTGTTTTGTTCATCAACTGTACTCCTACTGCCTAGATCCATATGTGTGGCCCATAATGCCACTCAATACATTTTTGTTCAGCAAATAAATGAAATAAAAATCAATTGATGCAATAATGCAAGTAATGGACTTTGCACTAAGGAGACTACAGGAGAATACTAGGTTCCCTAAGAAAGAACAAATTTAAGAGAAACATTGTTGAATCACGGCATATCCAAGGCATATGGCATATCCAGGAGAAGGCAGCAAAGCTGCTGAAGGCCCCAGTAACTCTGTTATACAAATGCAAAGTCTGTAGTGGTTTTCAAACCAATTAGAACTCAAGCCACCTTTTTAAAATAATTAATTTGAATTCCCATTTACATTCCTTTATTAAAGAAATCTATTGGTAGTATAACTACCCAAATACATAACTTTTAAATGAACGTAATATCCCAACTGTAATCTAAAGGAGAAATTTTTAAAGGATTACAAATAATATGCGTGTTAATAAGTAAATGCTCAGATCATGGCTAAACTTAAGGTAAAAAATGTAGTCAGATATTTGACCTACGTGTACTATCACTGTAAACACAACAGCTATACACACAAATAGAAGTGTGTTGGATTGGCACCTCAAGAATTACAAATAGTATAGCTCGCAGTGATGACATTTTCTGAGAAAATGAACAACTTGGTAAAAATCTCCAAATGAAACAAATATAATTTTGTCTTGATTTACTTCATAGTAATATTCCTAGAAAATCTGGAGTATATTAATATTGCACAACAAAACTTTACAGTAAAATGGAGTTAGGTTCTAGGTTCATTTCATTGTAAACAGAACTTTTTTATCTACCAGAGAATCAAACAGAATGTTTAAAAGTTGTGCAGGGTGCTGGACAAGACTGCATTTTGCCAGAAGGTCTCATTCATGGCAGGATATCTTACATCCTTGGTAACTACCTACCAATTGCCAAGGCTAGCACGTTCTAGAGGAGACATCTGTCCTGGGAGAGAGTTGCGTTAAGCAAACAATAACTTATTTAACTCCAGGATTTTATAATATTATACATTATTTATCTAGACATAAGATATTTATAACAAATATGTAAGTGTGAGTAGAGTGTGGGCCATTGAGCTGAAGTCATTGGCTGTTTATTCATTCATTCATTCACAACACCTGTACATTCATCTATTCATTCTTTCATGTATTGAGTATTTCATGTATTTCATGTATTGAGTGCCTACTGTTATAAGGAGGTCCTGCTGGCATTTCCAAATAATTAAGCACCTTGGAATTTTCTACAGAAAATCAGCTTTGTACTCTAGTTTGATAATCCCATTGACTGACCTCAAGCTCAACCATCCTCCTGGGTGTCCTTCTGTTGAGTGCTTTGAGGTAGGTAGAGAAAAAGAATATCTCCTGAACACATCAAAAATTAGTTCAGTTTCCTCTTTAAAGTGCCCAAGAGAGTCCAATCCTTTATACTGCATAATACTCTCAATTTCCTGGAGAAATTCCCAGAAATAAGGCAGGGAGTCAGAGGTGAGCAAACCTCTACAAACCTATTAGAAGAACATCTGACAGTTTTCCCAGACAAACTCCTAGAAGCTATTCTATTTCACTGACACTCAGGTTCATTTTCTTTCCCAAACACACACCCTTAGACAATTGGTTTTTGATAGCACATTTTGTGAGAAGAATCTTTAGCTACCTCTTGGGGGGCATGTTCCTGACACTTTGCCCAATGCACTGTGGAGAGCAAATGGTATGGCAAGGATTTGTTTCATCACCTCGCTGTGCAAATGGCTGTAATTTACAAGTTTGGAAGCATGTATCCTCTTGGGACTCACAGTAAATTCTCATTTCTTCTCCCTCCAAATTAATTTTGCTTTTCATGATTGCCCTGCCATAGGAGAGAGACATTGTATGTACAAGGAGTAGTGGAATGTAGCCAGGCTTCCAGCTTCCATAGGATTCATCTCTAAACGAATCCTGCTGGGAGACTACAGCTCTAGTTTGAGCCAACAACCAGATACGAATTTTACTATTAAGAAGGGTTTAGACCATTTACAAAAAAAAGAAGTAACCACTAATTGCTCATTTCCAGTTCCTCCAAAAAACGTCTTCTGCAGATTACCACCTCTTGCAGAACTATTCTAACTAAAATCACACCAGCACATGGCCAGGAACACATACACATTCAGTACTGGCTTGAGTAAAGGTACTCTGTCACTTCTTACTGTGAGAAGGAATTAAAGACACAGGACTTTGGTGCTTGAAAGGTGGTAATGGCGTTGGCCCACCTCATGTAGTCAAGCTCATTCTATCTTCCAGCTTCAAGCATGCTGGCTCCTCTTTCTCCAAAATTATCTTGGGTAAAAAAGAAGTCTCAAGGTTTAATAGAGTGTCTCCAAAGCTACAAATAATATTTGTATGACTTAAGTGACTTGAATAAAGGGTGTGTATAAGTATGAGAATGACAAGCACAGATCTCATTCTCCATATTAAGGGATAGACCAAGGTAAATTTGTGTAAGACTATGTCCTGTGGGGAGAGGTTGACATCAGGACAGAGGCGGTCAAAAGAAGTAGTACACACAGTCAGCTTCACACCCTGCAAGCTCCTGTGTTTTAATCCTCAAGCTCCACTCCAAGGTAGGTTTAATTGCACCTATTTATTCATCCGGGGAGGTGAAGCAACTTACTGCCAATGCCCACCCCCTTCTTGAAATTGCCTTCACTTAGCAAGCATACTATTTTTTTCTTGGACTGCATGCCTATTTCTGGTGATTTGTGGTTAAGGGGGCGGGTGGAGATTCTGGGTCCGAGACAGGGTAAAGCTTCTAGAAGTTACTCATTAGTGCTGTCACTCGTTATTTCAGTCTCTCCTTGCCTGAAAGAGTTAGGTATTTTTATCTTTAATTTTTACTAGGTGAACAAAATGAGTCTCAGGCTCACATAACTCCTTTGTAGTCAGCCCAGAATTCAAAAGAAATTGGCTTGCACTCACATGAGGGCTCTCTCATCTGTGACTTTCCCCTCTCTCTTCACCCAGTCTAATAGAAACATGTCTCTCTCTAACTCTCTTGGATTCTCACACTATTTTAGACCAAGTTGCCACAGGCTTATTCCAGATTCAAACCAGTTTGCACCCGCCTTCCTCCTTCTGAATCCTGCAGTACACCTGGTGTGTGGGGACACATGGATCCTCACACAGATTTTGAGAAAAGCTATTCAAAATGGGACAAAAGTGAGAAAGTTTTCAGACATTAATCCCTATAAGAAGCAAAAAGGAACAAAGAAAAACTACCCAAGAAATGGAAAATCATTTAGCAAATCAACCTTAAGACTTTTCGTTGTTGGAGTCATGGAGGCATGAGTTTGAACGCTTATACTTCAACTTAACAGCTGCATGACATGTAAAATCAGGCATGACAAAATACAATCACAGACTTGTAGGGAAGGTGATATAGGGCAGCCTATAAGAAAGCGCCTAACTTATAGTTAGTGTGCAATGATATTTTATACACATATTTTTTCTTTTCCTTTTTGATCCAAAGTCATAAATGGCATTAGAAATATAATTTTCTCAACAAAAAAAATCCCTTGTTCCTTTCTCTTCCTTCAACCCTGATGTCAAAAGAAACCACTAGAACATTCTTCCAAGTAGCAATTCAGATGTGAACCACCAACTCCCCCTTTTCTAGGCTACTACATATTGGCTTTCACTTCTTTCCATGGCAAAGCAAGGACGTGCCTTGGAGCTGCTAAATTCGAATATGATAGCCAAGAAATGCCTCCAGATTTCAGCCTATTCGCATAGCACAGGGAAGAGATAGGTGAGAAGTGAAATTACCCACCCAATCTACATCCACAGATTTTCGTTTGATGATTTAGCACTCATCTCCCTAGAGCATGGTCTTTCTGAAAGCTAGAGTCTAATCATTTACCTAGCATGACCAGAGTACAATAAATATGCAAAAAAAACACACATTCATAATTTCTGCCATTAAGAGAATATTATTAAAGGATAACTTTTAAAAGGCCTTATAATCATGATTCCTACGAATGTAAGATAAACATTTGTCAAGGATCATATTCAACTAATTAATTAGTGAAAGAACTAGTAAAATGTTATAACTGGTTCAAAAGTGAATTCAAAGAACCACACATATATTAGTGAAAACGAATGATAAAATGAATTACAAATAAATATCAAACTGGCTTATTCCAGGAAGAGGGTAGGGATAGGACTGGAAGTTGAAAATCAACCGTATTTCCATGGGACAAAATTAATTTGGATGTCTATGGACAAGAATTATTTGCATTGTTACCAATTATTTCCAGCATACAGAATTGTGCAACAGCTCAAAGATAATGATAGGAGCAGAGACCCTATAGAAACACATAACCCAGAAGGGCATGCCTAGACACTGCCTAGTTTTCCACTGAAGACACCCAGGAATCATTTTTGTCCATTTCTAAGCTTTTCACAACTTTTTCCGAAGATATAAATTTAAAATAAAATTAAACAGGACAGTAGAAGGTAATTGAGACATTTTAAAAGGAATTTTAAGAGTAAAGATGACTTAACCAAAACTTAGCCATCCTATGGTATCTAATGCAGATTAAGAAATGGAAAAATGAAAAAGAAAGTCTATATCAAAAACCTGACAGTTGATAAAATAAACTGTACTTCCTGTCTTTTCACGACTTTTGGAGTTAGCCCACCATTAACAGCTACCTGAAAACAAATCCTCATATATGTCATTATTCTTTTTAACATGTAACTGGGCAATGAGCCCACCACTGGAGAACTGAACGAGTGACACATTAAATACCGCTGTGCCACCAATCACGCCGTATAACCACATTGCCACGTATTATCTTAGTATTTGTCACAATCTATTAACATTTTTCAGGGGTGGCTGTGCTGTATTAAGAGCCACGGAGTCCCATGGGGCTCCCTCCTACAGAAATAAGGCCGGTATGGTGGACAGTTCAAAGTGGAAGTGACAAGTGTAAAAGCAATAGTTAATCAGCCTGCAATGTCGTCCATCCGCATACACAGGCACCTGCCAATTTAAGGCAAGTAAGCTCTGAAACATTAATAGATCCAAAATATTATACTGCTGAGAAACCCAATGGTAGTCTCATTTAAGTAAATGGAATTAGTATACCAAGTAGCTTTACTAAGTATACTGATCTACTAGCATTAAGATAATTCACTTAGTACATATATTTTCACCTTAAAAATAAAATATCTCCCTGGAGTTAATTCTTAGACTTCCCCATCTCTCTTTGAAAGGAAATGCAATATCATTCCAGTCTAGGACTCACAAAATAGACTCAACAAATTCTGAAAACCTGTTAAACATGATGCCTTCTGGGTGACTGCCTTCAGAGAGAACTATATTCAGCTAAAAGATTTCCTTAAATTTCCTGAAATTTCAAGTCTTAATGAAAGTGTTTCTCACACAGAAAATCAAACATATATATAATATATAAACACATATTCATATGTCCATTAACAATCACAATTAAATTGTTAAAATTCTGATCTTTTAGATGTAAAAGATAATGCAGAGATTGCTTCATGTGACCACCACACTATCAGATAAAACCCTAATGTCCGACTCATTAGTTTCTGAGCCACAGGCAGACAGCTGGGTTCCTGCCTCCTGATAAAGTGTCCTCTCCATGTCTGCATACTTCGTCTCATCCACATAAGTCATCTACTCTGAAAGATGCTCCAAATTTGACATATTTTTTTACTTTGTTTATATTATATACATGCTACTCATTGACAGACAATTACAGAAAAGCATCTGCTATTAAAGAAAAACTAAAGCACAAAAAGCCTATATATCCTATTTAAAAAAAAAAGATTTTTTTCCAAAATTTAAGTGTTTTTAAAATTCACTAGTTTTTTTTTTTTTTTTTTTAAAGATTTTATTTTTTCCTTTTTCTCCCCAAAGCCCCCCGGTACATAGTTGTGTATTCTTCGTTGTGGGTTCTTCTAGTTGTGGTATGTGGGACGCTGCCTCAGCGTGGTTTGATGAGCAGTGCCATGTCCGCGCCCAGGATTCGAACCAACGAAACACTGGGCCGCCTGCAGCGGAGCGCGCGAACTTAACCACTCGGCCACGGGGCCAGCCCCTGAAATTCACTAGTTTTTTAAAAAGCCTATTTCAGCAAACTGGGTTGTGAGAATACTTATCGATTTCTTCAAAGCAAAACCAGTACTTATTAAAATGTTATTCACTTGCAACTGCTCTTTTGATTAAAAACCATTAATGAATTTTTTGAGAAAGTAACTTGTTAACAGGTCAATCTGTCACTGGGTAAAGACTTTAATAAATCTATAACTCAAATGCTAATGATAAAACATAAGCCTAGGGCACTAAGTAAAATTTGTAGTCAACCAGCGCTTCTCAAATCAGGGAGATGGACCATCTGGTTCCTGGATTGGACAATGCTATAATTTTACACAGTCACCCGTAATATATCAGCTGTGCTCTGGAAGTTGGTGGTATTCTGATAATATTTTAACTTGCTTCTAACAGCTGCAAGTCAAAGCATTTTATGGTTCTTGAAAATGAAAACTAGAGCCTTCCCAGTTGGCGTGGTGTGTCTTCATCATTCCATCATAAGTTTACATAATGAAGTTTAGTAAAATCTCTACGATGAATGAAGAGCTGATACTTTCTATGTTAGAAGAGGCAAGAAAATTAAGATGTCAAATATGCTTTTCTGAGGATGGTTATATTGTTTCATTACAAAATTCAATTTAATACATTTCTTTAGTTTTAGCTGATTCCAAGGTACGCTTCAATTAAAAATCAACTCTACAGTTCTTTCAAAGACTTTGAATTTTCACATTTTCTGTTTTTCTCAAGGAATGTAGAGTGACTTAGAGATGCAACTTTTAGATTTTTCTTTTAATTACAGTCTGATTCAGATATGAAAAGGCTTCATCTCTCTAGGTTCCATTAGATTGTCTGTCTTGCTATGAAATGGGTGTCACTCCCTTACAGGGTCCATCAGACTAACATGCAAGTAAACTAAAACATTGTCTGTGATATCAAGATGCACTTTGGTGCATGTATTCTTTTAACTTTTCATAATCATATCAGGAAAATAACCTAGTTACGTGCAAATTAAGGTATCTCCATTTTATTTTTTTCCCTCCATAAACTAAGGCAATACTATGTAGAAAGTAATTTTGAAGTTGAAGATTAAAGTTTTGTGTAGTGCTTGTATCTTGTCCTTAAACTACCAAAATGTAGTTTAAGTGCTCTTTGCATTGGTAATGTGTGGAAACTGCCCTATTTTTACAGGAAAATGCTTTTGTGTGTGTCTAGGTGTGTGTGCATGCATGCAGGAACACGTGGATGTGCATGTGTGCAAACGTGAGACATTATATACGTAAACATATGCGTGTGGTCATGTTCCAATACAGCTTTACTCACTACTGCAGGGGGCAGGTTAGATTTGGCCCACTGTGGGCAGTTTGCCAACCCCTGGTTAAGCATAAAATTCTGCCTATTTTACAATGATGTCCCATACTTCATTATCCATCAATACAATCCTTAATAATAAATATATTTTATATTACTACTCAGAAAACAAAGTACTTTAACACCTTTTATCTTGTTTAAGTATCACAGTGACAATCTGTGAGAAAGGCCCTATGGTATTCCACAATTGCAGATGAGAAAACTGAGGCTTAAAGATGCTTAACTATGGGCCCAAGAGAGTCTAAAGTGAGTGCTAGCTCCCCTCTGCCAGCATCATTTTGCAGTTCACTGTGAGGAAACTCAGTGTTTACGAAGATAATTGTTAGGGGATTTTTCAATTATACATGCTCTAAATATTAGATTGCGACCCAGTCAGAGTGCCAAAGGCTCTCTTTTCAAAAGGTGAGGCTAGGGTGAAAGAGATGTCAGAGATGGTAGAACTGTTTGCCTCAAGATGGCTGGCAGTGGAGGCACCAATATATTGGAAATACAGAGGAAAAGCAAGAAGAGATGACAAGTCTAGATTATGGCCAATTTGTGCTCAGGAGAAAAGGCCAACTGCTAAGGATAAAACTCATCTTGGGAAGTCTTCAGAGAGGAAGTAGCATTTAACCACCACCATTTTCCCCTCTCACAGACATAAAACTCAGGAATCTATGGGCTCCTGTGTCCTCAGACTCCCTTAAAAGAGTCTTTGTATCCCAGACAGAACTTTAAAACTGTCTGATAAATGGAAGGTTTTGACATTCAAACTCCATGAATCTACTACCTACTTGTAACAGACAACATCTTACAGTTTTGCCACGTCTCTTTAAGTGTTCTCACACACACACAGTGGTAGCTATGTGAAGTGATGGATAAGTTAACTAGTTTGATTGTGGTAATCATTTCATGATGTATACCTACCCCAACTCATCATATCATATACCTTAAATATATACAATTTTTATTTAATTATAACTCAACAAAGCTGGAAAAAAACACAGTAAAATAAAATCACCCTTCAACTGAATCTATGAGTATTACTGAAAACTAAAATTAGGAAAAGAGGAAATTTGCTGAAATATGAAAATGCTTATTGACTTTTAAGCATTAAGTAGTAAAAATTGCTGATTTGTGCCTTTTTAAAAGATGAATCTTGCCTAACTTTATGGTGTTTTCATGTCACTCCTTATCTATCACTCTATCCAAAGAATGGTCTTTATTCACTCATCTGAGTTATTAAGAGCTCTTGTTCAAGGACAAGGTCAGGTGAAAACCCACAATATGTTGATGGTTGGAACAAATATATGAAATGGTCATTTTTTAAGTGAAATTCTGGGCTAATGTGACCCAAAAATAACAACAGCCTCTGAAGTCTAGTTGGAGTTAATTTCTCTATAAATTAATTCCCCAAAATAAAACTCAAAGAACATAAAAATGCGGAGTACCAAATGTGAATGAATTAATTACAGTGAATGGAAAAGAATCTAATTCCAAACAAATGACTGACAAAACCTCCACAAAGTGATTCACATCGTCTGAAAATTACAGTCATGAACTTCAAGATTAAATCCAAAGCAATTACAATCTAAAAGAGATTAATTTTTCCAAGTGGAGGATATGAAAATTTAGCACATCTTATCATCAAGTCGTCTGAAAGGAGAGTTAGCCTTGAAAACACATTGCTTCCAAAGTGCTATGGAAATTAAATGTGGGACAGGGAATAATATTATTATCTTACATTTTGTTCCTCCAAAGACTATACACAGTCTTCTTTAGATACTCCTTCATTCCTGTGATGAAAGAAGACGTTCCTAAGATACAAGGTAGAGTAGGAAAAGTAGCAGGTGATTCTTGTTGCCTTATTAAAGCTCATATTTCCCTTTAGAGTCTGGTGACAATGGTACACAGTAATTCTCTCTGCTATGAATGCAGCTAAAAATAACAACAGATGAGCTCAAAGTGCTTTTCATTTAAAATCCACATTTTACTTTGCAAGTGAGGGAGAGACCTGCCCTGCCTGGTATAGAATATTTATTCAAAAGTGTCTTGTACTAATAGGTGGCTTTGGCCCCAGTGCGTATGTCTTGACTGATCTATTGATGGTAATGACCCTCCTATTCCAATGAGACGGCTGGAAAACCACCTGGCCAACCTCTTTAACTGCCATTCTTATCCACCTACTCCAAACACTGCAGGTGAATTTATAATTTAAGGATTCAGAGGAGCCCAAAAGCAGCTAAGTTTCCCATTCCTCCATTCTATATATCAGTTCCCTATCTACCTGCTGTTCTCAGAGGATAAGGAAATATAAAAATGCAAATAAACATCTATTTGGCTTTCTTTTGTTGCGTGTGTGATAGCACATCTCTTGTTGTTCTATCCTGAAAGCACTTTTCTCTTCTTACTTTTATAATTAAAATTTTTCCTATTTCCCAGCACCAATTCCTCCTGTTGTTTTCTGGTCTTGTTCAGAAACCTTTTACTGGTGTTGACAACCTCTAACAGTCCCTTGGAAAATGTATTCAGGATGTTTCCAATTACCTGTGCCCCACTTCCTGGCCAAATGCTCCTAGTAATTTGGCAGCATACGAACTTCACTACCCAGGGCTCTTCTCCCTGCATTTTCCAGAAGGTCTGACTCCATGATCAGATTTGATGAATAGATTGAGCTCAGTGACTTCATTCCTAGGGTCTTTGCTCTAGCATTTGATGTTAAAGGTAAGACATAAGGCTGTTAATGAAACACGAAAAAATGGTTGTGATATGGAAAACCACACATCTGGAGAGGGTTGACAGCATCAGAGCTGTAATGATTTCTCCTTTGATGTGAAACCCGTAGTCTACTCTGTATACTGCTGGGCTGGCCACTCTTCTAAAAGACAAAAACACTTTTAAGATCCAAACTTGCTGATGAATTTTTCACATGTCAAGTTTCTATAGTAGCAGAGTTCTGAAAGCACTTTCACCAATGTTGAAAATAAGTAAAAGTGTTGATCTTTGGATGAATTTTAATGGAATCGGCTAAAAAAAAAAAATAGGCTGGGATTTCTTTAGCCAATGACTTACTTGAGCCACTATCTGAGTTCTGTTCTTCTATCTTTTCCTTGGTTTCCCGTGGGGATGCTTCCAGATTACATGGATTTCTATATGATTTTTCTATACATAGATCATTGTCAGAGGATTCAGTTACTTCATTTGTGCTTCCTGAATAGTGAGTTTCACACTGTATTATATACACGATTATTTGTGTGTCTACATCCTCTACTACATCATACTTGAGGGCAGGAGCATTTATTTCATATGATACCTCAACCTCTCACCAGTCAGTATTTAACAGAAAGAAGGGTAGGAAAGAACATATTTTGAGCGTGTATTTTGCCTTGGGAATTCGGCTAGGTGACTTACATACAATTCATCATCTCATCCTCAGAACAAACCTGTAAGTGGTATTGCCCTCATTTGCAATTGAAGAATTTTAAGGTTGGAAAAGTTTAAATAATTTGCCCAAAGTTCTGAAGCTAAGTAATTATTAGAGGAGGACCCACCCCAATCCACCTCAACAAGAAATTGCTGGACACATGTTTATTAAATGTATTACAAAAATAAACTTCATCATTCTTTGGTAGCATGTGTTACTTTATACAATTTTAAAAGGCTATAGAAAATTGGTAACAGTCAGGATGAGCCATGTAATTTTCAGATCACAAACAACCCCAAAGGTTTATTTCTCACTAAGACTGTATGTCCAATGCGGGTTGGTAGGGGGCTCCGACCCTCATAGCCACTCAAGAATTCAGGCTTACCAGTTCCCTTATCAAGGCAAATCACACTTGAACTTTTAAAACTCCCACCTAGAAGCAAGACACTTCATTTCTACTCAGATTTCATGGAGAAATAAGTCACACAGCCACATGTAACTTAAAAGGAAACAGTGAAATAAAATCCTACCATGTACCCATAAAGAGGGGAATCAGTATATCCGTGAGCTGTTCTAATGACCACTGCATATGTCTACCTATGATGTGAAATGCACTGAAAAGATAAATTATACTCATCGTGTGTTTACATTCCTGCCTTGAAAGTTATTTGTATCGAGTAGCCGCTGGCTTCATGTAGGCTCTTGCCTTAAGACATTTAGAATCTATTTATTCTTGGTCAATGAGGTTATGGAGTGGCTGTAGGCCTTATTTTGCTTTGAGAGGATCTTAAAAAAAGGCAAAACAGACTGTGAGGCTGTCAACAGCTGACTCATTTTTGTATTCTGTGATTCAGCGCACTAAGTCCCTCTAAACCCACAGAGCATCAATGGCTTCCCTCTTGGCACACAGATCTCTGTTAGACCAATCTACTCAAAGAACCCAAGCCTCTGTGGTTACTGCTTGAAACACGAATGTGTCATCATTCAGTAAAGGATTCATTCCCTATTTTTGTCATGGGATTTCATGCCTCTGGTGTTTGGGAAAATCATCATTGAGGTTGACTCTTAATATACTGAAGAATTTGACAGAAGGACTATAAAAATATTAAGATTATATAGAGTAGAGATTTAATCAGACAAGTCTGTCAGGGTACAAACCATACAAGAGTGCAATAGCTGTGCTCTTTGAGTGACTTTAGAGACTAGCAGAGAGCAGGAGGAGTTACTGAGTAATTACTTAAATCCCAAATCTGGGCTTCTATTTCACAATCTCTCTGCCGCATTTTAATGAACACAGCAAAGCAGAATATAAGATTCACTTTGTAAATACCAACATTTACTAATTACCAGTCACAAAGGTAAAACCTGGAATCATAGCATCGTAAGATGACACTAGTAAAATGGCAACAAGTTTTCAGAGCAAAGAACACCAATTTGATTTGGCTAGATTTATGTTGAACAAATGTATTTTACAATCATACAATTGAAGGAAGACAGAAGGTGAAGAGAAGACAAAAGCTCAAAGATAAACATAGTTGGTTTATAATCCCAGGGACACCTGCAGACTGGGGTTAGGTGGCAAGAATTATACTATTGAGGAGAGTAGATTATAGACTAAAAAGCTTAGCTTCATCAGAAAGGAGGAAGGTACTACACAAAGTATTCGTTTTGCCCCTTTTTATTCCCAGTACAATCTACATTGAGGAGAGAACTGGGGAAAAGAAAAGATGCACCATCACCCTAGGGAATCCAGTTTTTAACCCAGTCGGAAACAAAGGCTCAGTTTTCCCAAGGATAATAGTTAACAAAGTTGAGTCTTTCTGGCATCTGGTGTAGATCAGCCATAAACGTCTAATATAGCTAATTTACTCAAGTAAACTGGACAATTCGCGCTGTGATAGGTTTTTAAATTTGATTTTCAAAAATGCCTTACAAAAGGTAGCTCACTGTTTTTAGATTTATAATATATATCTGATATTACAGACACCTGCTTTTTTCATGTACAGGAAATCCTTCCAGTATGTTATTGTCTAACATCTGGATAATGCCAATTCTTGAAACAACCTACCATTTAGCTACAAATTTAATTTCCTCCTAAAATTGATCCACTTACGGTAACCACATAACCTCAGAAATAACTAGTATGTTCTTCCTTCTCCTAACCAAAATTATGCCAAAATAGGTTTGAGGGAGGAAAAAGAAATAGAGAGAGAGAGACAGAATTTTTTTACTTCAGGAGAGCTGAAAAGAAATGACATTCAAAAGAATCTGGTTTATTAACAAAAATATGCCTTAAAGTGTAAATTACCTTCTTATGAAAGGAATTCAATTTATGATTCAACAGAAAAATCTGTATGCTGGGTAATCTAAGAAATCTGCATCTGCATGGGCTCCTAAGAATCAGAAACCAACCCAAGCTGTCGTAACTATTATGCAAAGCAAAAATGAATAACAAAGTAGGCAATTTCCTAAAGCAAATTAAAATGCAATAGCAGGCAATTCATGAATATTTGAGTTCTCTTTTTCTCAATGACAAGCACCTGCATGTCTTTCACTACTTTTGCTGTTCAAAACACACTGAATAAATGGTGCTAAATCTTTACTCCAAAGGTGTCAGTGAAACACAACGGGAACACTCATGTTTGAGGAAAGTTGCCTTGGTATTTCCAAAGATATTTAGACAGAAGCTTTGAGAAAATAATCTTTATGAATAAGCAAATACTCTTCCAGGGCGTTCTAATAACATCAATGGAAGGCATTATGTTTACTCATTGTATTGTTCTAGAGCTTTACAATGGGCTGGCTCTCAGATCCTGTGCTGCGTTAAATGAAGGTGCACCCTTTCTTTTGCAACTCAGTGGCAATTTGGGTCAAGGAAAACACCAACAGATCAGTGTGTGGGTCCATGTTGACAGTAGTACCTTATTTGGGGAGGCAGTTATCCCAGTTCTCATAGTTTTAAAGAGAACTACAACATGCATTGGATATTTATGCTAAATAGCGAAGTAGGGAGAACATATTTCATTTTGGAAACAGCTTTTAATACATCATTAAATGATTTACCTGAGAAATAACGACTGAATGTATTTTCACCTTTAAAGTTATGCAGTTCCAATGAACTTGGTAACACAATGTTCTTTTAGTCTTAAGGTCTAATTCAAACGATTTTGGCCAACATACACCTTCTAAATGCACCTGTTGATTTTTCCTCTTCTGTCCACCCCAACTGGCATGAGCTGAGTTCACAGGGACCACTGCCTCCCCCTGCTCCTCACACTTGTTCTGTCATCATTCATTCTCCATCTTGCTGGTGAAGCCATCTTTCAACTGGTGACACACAGCTTCCTTGATTTCATGTCTTCAGGGGCTCCACAACAATAGCAGGCTGAAGTCCAAATTCTTCAGAATGACATACATGTACATTTTCCTGCCTCAAACCAGGTTGGGCCGGTCTTCACACTTTATGCTACAACCTCTTAGCCTAGCTTCCCCTGTACTGAAATGTCTTTCCTCCACTCTTCCCATTGACATCTATGAAGGTCCTTCTTCCCCCCGTTTAGGAAGAAGATTAATTCACCACCTCTCTGCCCTTCTGCTGGACTTCTAATATTACACACTTCACATACAACATATTCTTAGCACAGTAGCCTAATAATTTCTGTCCTTCACTCAAAATCTTCAAAGGCATTCCATTTCTCTCAGAATAAAATCCAGCCTTTGTGGCCTCATGTGATTTCAGCCCCTGCTTTCTCTCTGACTTTATCTTGTATTATGAGTCCCCCCCATTTCCTATGGTCACACCCAAGCCTCCCTGCCACTGCTTAACCATGCCAAGCATGTGTCCACCCACCACAGGGACTCTACATTCCCTTTGCCTGGAATGTTCTCCTCCCAAATACTGATTGACTGACTTGCTTTCCATTTCCCTGTTTTCTGCTCATACATCACCTCTCACCTCATATATCACTTGACCACCCAAGTCTAAATAATGAAACATCCTTCCCTATTCCCAGGCAATTCCTATTTCCCCATCTTGTATATTTCACTATTGTACATATTCCCAGCTCATTTCCTATTGTCCACCCTTGTCTATCCCTTATAAAATAGCACCTCCCATCACTCTTTATCTCCTTGTGCTGCCTATTTTTCCTCACAGTATTTATCACCAGCTGACAATTCTATATGACTCACTTAATTTGTTTATTTTCTCTCTCCCCTTACTAGAATATAAACCTTTAAGTCCCAAAGCTGTATTCCTAGCTTCTTATAACAGTGCCTGGCACATAGAAGCCACTCAATTCATATTTGTTGAATGAATGAATACTTTATTTCTTAACTTTGTCATCTCCTGACTAAATCTCTTAGACTTTTAACTTACACAGGACATTTGTTTTTTCATGTGCTCAATGGTAAGCACAATACTCGGTCGAGAGAAACTATTCAATCACGTGTTTATTAAACAGGAAGACATTTCAGATCTTAATCAGTCTCCCCAAAAAGGGAGAAGTGATAATTTTCTACATAGTTCTAAAAACAGTCTATATGCTAGATCAGAAAAAACAATCTTTTGAGACTATAAATTCAGCTCATATTAGGAATATCTTATAGTCTACTGCCTTGTCAATATTGGCTAGCCAAAAAGAAAAAAAAGGCAAACGAATCATTTATAATATAGATATATTTATAATAGAGATATATAATCATTTATAATATAAATATGTGATATATATAACACTTAGATATTTAATATCTATATCATTGTTCAGAACACTGAAGTTCCATTGACTGAAGCTGTTCATTGGAACAAAAGTATTTAGTGAGCTGAACTATAGAATGTTTTTTAAATAGCTGTTTTAAAGGTGTTCTATAATCATATCAAGTATCTTACTGGATTTGGGGAGAGGAGGAGTTGGTTTTCATCTTTGATTAAAAGATTTGAGATTTGATGTGCAATATCTAAGCTCTGATGTGTGACAAGTAGTAAAGAAACTATTCCCAAATTAAGCAATGATCAATGGAGGGAAAAAAGGAAAGAGAAGAAGACTCTAGCCTGACCCTTTTGATGTAATCTAGAAAGTCTGAGTGATTTGGTTAAGGCTTCTGGGTAGTTAATGGCAGAGCTGCTTTCAGGATCCCTGTTTCCCACCTTCCTACTTTGCTCTTTATCCTTCTTGGGGATGCTTCACACAGAGGGATGTAAACCAACCAGTCCTGGGGTTTGGAGTCCTGAATACACTCTAGGCTTTTAAAAGTACATGCTTTACAGCCTGAATGAAGAGAAAGTTAGAGCCAGGGTATTTAAGTAGAAACCACCATGCTTATAAAATGGGTTATGGAACCATTAATTGTCTGCTTAGAGTCTCAATTATAAGACCTCTAGGGTACCATTTCAAAAATTAAAGCTTAAAAGATGCACTGGTGGAAGGGAAGAATTATTGCAGCCTCCAGAAATGCCTAACTTTCCCACAGGGGAAGGAGAGTGCACGAGGAGAAGCTGGCCCCATATAGAACAGTCACTTTTGACCTCTTCCTTGCTTCTGGACATGCCAGCTTAATGACACTTTGAGTAATCTCCTAATAGCTACCTACTTAGCGAACTCTTAGTTTTTCCTACTGAAATAAAGCAAGGGTAATATTTCCCAAGAGAAAACAGATGATTTCTTATTGGCCAGCCAAAAGTCTATGCAACAACTTACCAACTACACAACCTTAAAAATTTTGCAAATCCTCAAAGCAAATGAACTCATTTCGAACACATTCTGTAGGCTTAACGGAGAGCTGCTAACTTTGATCTCACCCCATTAATGATAGATCTCTCCAAGCCCTGGGGTGGGCTTTGAGCCTTGCAAATAAGCAAACGTACTGAACCACAGCCAATAAACAGATTTCTTCCATCTGAAGAAACTGCCTACAGCAAAGCCTGTTGGCCACAAGTAATAGCCTAGACAAGGGTAACTGTATCCAGTAACAACAGGAAAAGGAAAATGATGGAGTAATTACATGGCCCAAATATTAGGAACAGAAATGATGAGGTTATTTTATAATAGAAATGCAGTCCATCCTCATTATTTGCAGATTCTGTTTTTGTGAATTCGCCTAATCGCTAAAATTTACTCATAACCTCAAACTCAACACTCACAGCACATTCACCCATTCAGACACGTGCAGAGCAGCAAAAAATGAGTTACCTGACACACTTGTTCCCAACTGAGGTCATCAAGGCTACTCACTGCCTCGCTTCAGTTCTCATACTGTAAATGTGTCTTTTTAGTGTTCTATTTAGTGCCATATCTTTTTTTGCATTTTTGTGCTTTTTATTGGTGATTTGGCTGTCTAACATAGCCCTCAAGTGTAGTTCTGAAATGCTCTGTCTAGTGTCCCTAAGTGCAAGAAGACTGTGATGTGCCTTACTGAGAAAACAGGTGTGTTAGATAAGTTTCATTCAGACCTGAGTTACAGTACTGCTGGCCTTGAGTTCACTCTTAAGGACTCAAAACACATAAGGTGTTTTAAACAGAAACACACAAGAAAGAAGATAACGTATTGATTTGCTGATGAAAATGTTGTGACCAGAGGCTCACAGGAACCTAATCCTATATTTGCCCTAGGAGCAGCAATTCACTAACTCATTAATACAGTGTGCACAACTACTTTATAGAACATAACTACCACATATAATGAGGCTGAATCAGGGCCAAATGATTCTTTAGGCCAAAGCTAATGCAAAATGGTAGCTGGTATGCTATTGTATTAATTGTATCGCTATAAAATTTCAATCTTAATTCCAGATCAACTGCCTTTGGATTATTTTCATTTCCTTTTCCATCAAATGTATCCTGGAATAAACTATAGTAATAAAATATGTTATTACCTTGCCCATTATTTTGTTAAACTAACCATCATGGTTCATTTCACACTCGGAGAGGGATGGATTTGTAGTGTAAAGAGAATCAGATTAGGGTAGACGGAACTGGCGTTGGTGTCCTGGCTATATATTTACTAGTTATATGAACCTGAACAAATAACCGTATCTTTCTGATCCTCAGTTTCCTAAGGTTGTCTGAGGAATAAATTACATATTGTGAGAAAACTGCATGAGTGGCATATAGTAAGAGCTCAATGTTATTTTTTTTTTAGTTTATAATTAGTAATATTTTTGTTACTTTTCTTGTTAATAACTGCTCTTTATATCCAACTCAAGATTTCTGCTTTTTTCTACTCTTCTAATATTTGAGCCAATGTTCATCCATTAATTTAACTAATTTTAAGGGAGTACCTATTCTGTATTGGGCTATGGGCTCATCACTAATGACACATTGATGAATAAGACCTGGTTTTCACCCCTAAGAGGTTATAATTCAGTGAGGGAAAGCAGAGAAAATATAAGTATTATTTTTTACAACGAAGTGGGATAACTTTATGGCAGAGATGTGTAGAATTTTATAAATCACACAGAAGGATTGGGCAAACGTGGTTAAAAAATGTCTTCCTATAAAAGGTCACTTTTAATATGTCTTAATGTGTGAGTAGAAAATAGTCAGGGAAAAGTCAGGAGGCATTTCTTTTTTTTTTTTTTTTTATTTTATTTTATTTTTTTTATTAATGTTATGATAGATTACAAGCTTGTGAGATTTCAGTTGTACATTTTTGTTAGTCATGTTGTGGGTACACCACTTCCCCCTTCGTACCCTCCCCCCACCCCCCCTTTTCCCTGGTAACCACCGATCAGATCTCCTTCTCAATATACTAATTTCCACCTATGAGTGGAGTCATATAGAGTTCGTCTTTCTCTGACTGACTTATTTCGCTTAACATAATGCCCTCGAGGTCCATCCACGTTGTTGTGAATGGGCCAATTTCGTCTTTTTTTATGGCTGAGTAGTATTCCATTGTGTATATATACCACATCTTCTTTATCCAGTCATCAGTTTCTGGGCATGTAGGCTGGTTCCACGTCTTGGCTATTGTAAATAATGCTGTGATGAACATAGGGGTGCAACGGACTCTTGAGATATCTGTTATCAGGTTCTTAGGATAGATACCCAGTAATGGGATGGCTGGGTCATAGGGTATTTCTATTTTTAACTTTTTGAGAAATCTCCATACTGTTTTCCATAGTGGCTGTACCAGTTTGCATTCCCACCAACAGTGTATGAGGGTTCCTCTTTCTCCACAACCTCTCCAACATTTGTCGTTCTTGGTTTTGGATGTTTTTGCCAATCTAACGGGGGTAAGGTGATATCTTAGTGTAGTTTTGATTTGCATTTCCCTGATGATTAGCGATGATGAACATCTTTTCATGTGTCTATTGGCCATATTCATATCTTCTTTTGAGAAATGTCTGTTCATGTCCTCTGCCCATTTTTTGATCGGGTTGTTTGTTTTTTTGTTGTTAAGCAGTGTGAGTTCTTTGTATATTATGGAGATTAACCCTTTGTCGGATAAGTGGCTTGTAAATATTTTTTCCCAATTAGTGAGCTGTTTTTTTGTTTCAATTCTGTTTTCTCAGGAGGCATTTCTTACAATGGTAGCAGCCTATACAAAGATCAGGGAGCAAGAAAGAAAAAGGGAAGTTTGGAGACTTACACAAACTTCACCAGGGTTGTAAGAAAGTTACAAAATGAGGATGAAGGAGCCTTGAAATTCTCGTGGCATCAGCATTTTCCGTATCAGTTCCTCCATTTGTGTAGCAATGATGGAATGAATTAAGAGAAATGAATTATAGTTTAATGAAATCAGCTCATATTTACTTTAGCAACTACTAGAGGTCCAGAACTTCTAACAGGCTGTGATGCACTTAGAGCAGAAGGACCTTCGGGAGAGCACTGTAATGGGGTGCTGCAGTGGGCCACTGCCTGGGCTGTTCTGGTGGGTGGGAACAGCCCAAGAGCTCCGGATTCCCCAGGCATGAGGATGGTTCCATAAATGCTCATCTAATAGCAATGCCACTGACTTCAAACGTGACCTAGACCTGGCCCTGGATAGCAGGCTGGTCTTTTGCAGCTCTCGGGAAATTTTCAAACTGGTCATCAAACACTGTTTCTCTCAGCTACACTGTTCATAATAATAGGAGCACAGTTTGTGGAACAAAGCAACCTGCAGCATAAACAGTTTGGGATTTTATACAGTATATATAGCCTGCTGGAAACTTAAGGAGGATAGTTGAGAGGCATTTTATTTGTTCACTGACACTATTCAGGTTCATCACATCTACACCATATCTAAGTATAGCTGGTCTGCTGGGCCAGCCAGGCAAGGAAGCCATTCTGATAAATAAGCTGTCTAGTTAGTAGGAAGGCAAGAAAATCCAATCGTAGTGTATACTAAACATAAGGTAGAAAAGAATTGATGGTATAAAATTCAATTGAACATAATTTGGACTTTGCTCTGGCTCTCCTTCATGATTTAGTTGGCCCTTTCAAGACTGTGTATGTCCTTGGTGCTATCATTCCTATAAAATATAGTAATATTTGTTCCACACATGTGTAGAGGGGCTAGTAAAAGTGAATTCAGGTCAACTTTGAGATAGTCACACTTTTATAATATGTCTGAAATCTTAAGGACTAAAAAATAAAATCCTGTTTCAGTTTAGTTCTGCCCACAGCCCTCTCATTTCTTGTTCATTTGGAAAGTAGTTATGATAACGGATTGGTTTGTTACCAGTTTACATTACTTTGAAGAAATTAAATATGAAGCTGTCAGCCTCAGAATGAAAGTGGGGGCTGTGAAGTGAATGCCTGGAAAATTGACACTGGGCCATGTTCAACGTGACAAATAACAGAAGTTGTCCACGATCACAGATAGTAGGGGCAAATAAAACACAGGCTCCTGCATTATCGGAGGAATAATTACAGTATGAGCGAGCTGACTCTAAAAGCAGTGCAAATATTAAAAAAAAATATGCTTCTTTCAAAAGTCAAATGCTTGCTTAAGAATCATTAAACAATATCACATTGGCACATTTTTTTGAAATGGTGAAGGACTATTTTACACCTACTCAACAAACTTAATGAACGCCAAAGAGAATTGAAACTAACCATTATTATTATTTGAATAATTATTATAAAAATAATGATTATTATTAATTGAAACTAATAATGAAAGCAAAGTACCCCTTAATCATTTCAATACAGGATTAAGGAATATTTTGAAAGTCACTAATCCTTTACTCTCGGCAGATCAATACATTATCAGTAGCTCATCCCTAGAAATATCTTATGATGTACATGGTCTTTTTACAATAGGAACAGAAATAACTAATGCCACGATGATGAGTCTAAGCTTAAGCATAGCTCAAACATTATTTAACAGAGGAAAGTGTACTAATAAACATTAGAAATTCTTTTCTGTGCTAAGAATTAGAACAAAAGGATTAAATTTTTAATAATATAATATCAATAATTAAAATGATCATTTATATTTATTTATTGTGTACACAGAAAGAGAAAATATTCAGATTACATGATTCCTAACTTCTAGTTGCTTCATTATCAGGGTTAGTCATTTAATTTTTGTTGAAAAATTAGGAGGAATATTGGGATGAATGGATTAGCAAATTTCTCAGGAATATGGCAGAGAATAATTAGATTACAGGGGTAAAACACTTTTTATTTGTACCTTAAAATGAAAGCCGTACAAGTTCATCATGATTTTCAGTATGGACATGCTTATAAATTATTCACTTTTGATACCATATCTCTTACATAACAGTCCACATTTGACAACTAAAAAAGAGTCATAATATTTTTAGTTCTAGAGAAAGAAATTGTAGATACTCTACCCAAAAGAGCAAAGTCGAAGCAAATGACCATACCAAGAGCCATTACTTGTAATCACAAGGGGTTTTGTTATCACCTTGTTTTGGGGATTTTGTAGGGGGAAAAAGAGGAAACAGAAAAATAGGAGGATAAAATACAGCTCAAGCTACAAAATTGTGAAAACCTCAGACAATTTTAGGATGATGCCTTCTGTTTAAAAATATTTTGACGTGTGTCTTATTTTCTATATGTGCTATCCTCCCTTTTTTCATTATTACCTGCATATTTGCATGAAAACAGACTCCATTTTTCAATATTTATTTGGCTCCTGTGGCTTAGTCTCTACCTGAATTCTTAATCCTCCCTTTGTGACATAAATCCAGTCGCTGTGAAAATCATTCCAATGCCACAGAGAGAGGATTATAGCTTCATGTGGGCCATAGGCAGCTGGAATGACAGATGAATACTTAGCAACTCAAAGTCTACAGCAGAAAGTACTGAGAAAAGAAATTATAGAATGATGAAATTACAGCAGCCATAAGACTATAATAACACTATTGTTACCACAGGTTGAGGCTGATATTTGATATATGATTTCTTTATTAGCTTCTCCTTAAACTAAAGCTTATAGGTAACATCAAATTACCATTAAGATATTGATAGGCATATCATAATTATTACTAGAATACCCAGTGTGGTAAAGGACCTGTCTTGAGTATTCCTTAGCATAGGTAGAAATTCTAAGTCTCTTACTTAAAAGCTGTGAGATCTAGGACCAATGAAAACAACAGCATTAACTTTACAGGACTGTTGAGTTTAAACGAGGATGTAATTCAATAACTTGTGTTAAGTACCCAGCTCTGGGCCTGGAATACAGTGAGAACTCTTGACTGCTGGTTGGCATTATCATTTGTGGAACACGGGGGTCATCTATTATGTCACTCAGGTAATTGCTCATTCTTCCATAAGGTATTCTTATGATTTACATTTGTCTTCACCTGTTAATTTAGGCATCAAATGCAGCTGTTCCTCATTATTAGTGGATTCCATAACGTGAATTTGCCTACTTGCTAAAATATATTTGTAACCTCAAAATCAATACTCCTAACAGTCTCACTGTCATCTGTGGACATGTGCAGAGCAGCAAAAAATTTCAGTCACCTGATGCTCACCTTCCGAATTTAGGTCCAACAAGGCATCGCTCTGCCTTCTTGTTTCAGCCAGCTCTCACATCGTAAACAAGCATCCTTTCACAGTCTATTTAGTGTCACATAGTTCGCATCTTTGCTTTTGTTGGTGATTTCACTGTTTAAAATGTAGTGGTTAAGTGGCATATAGCGGTCCTAATCACAAGAAGGCTGTGATGTGCCTTACAGAGAAAATATATGGGTCAGATAAGCTTCGCTTGGGCTTAAGCTATAGTGTTGTTGTGCATGCGGTCAATGTTAATGAATCAACACTAGAATACATCCAAAAAAAGGAAGAGGAAATTCTCGGATCTGTCTGTGAGGTTGGTTTGAAAAGCGCTAAAGTAACATGTATAGTGGCTAAATTTGTGAATTTCTGAGACAACAACTAATAAAAAAAAAGGATAGTGTACAGCATTGTGGTGTGGTTGAAAGCCAAAGAAATTTATGGTCACTTTACTGAGGGTCAAGAAAATGTTAAGCCAATCTTGGTTAGTGTGTAATTATAAAAAAATACTACATATAATTATTTGTAAGAAATATATATATATTAAATAAGGCATCTTTAAACAGAAACACACATAAAACAAGGTTATGTACTGAACAGTTGATAAAAATGCTATGAGGAGAGGCTCACAGGAACCTAACCCTCTATTTCCCCTAGGAGCAATGGCTCAGTATTCCCTAATTCAGTGTTTGCAATGACGTTATGCAACGGAAGTACCACATATAATGAGAAGCAACTACTTTAAAGTAAAGACCGTCTACCAGTTCAAATCTCTACTACAGGGCATAGAGTTGCCAGATACAAATTCAAGGCACCCAGTTAAATTTGAATTTCAGATGAATGATAATTTTTTAGCATAAGTATGCTTCATTTAATATTTGAAACTCAAATTTAACCAGGCATCTGTATTTTTATTTGGTAAACCTGGTTGCCCTACCAGGGAAAAAAACTTGTAATTTGCATATCTAAATTACAACTGCCTTTGCTTTCACCACTTTCCATATCTTTAATTTTTTGTTGTGTTTTTCATTTTTTTTTTTTTTTTGCTGGAAAAGATTCACCCTGAGCTAACATCTGTTGCCATCTTCTCTCTCTTTTGTTTTTTCCCTGCCCCAAAGCCCCAGTACATAGTCGTACATCCTAGTCCTAAGTCCTTCTAGTTCTTCTATGTGAGCCACCACCACAACATGGCTCCTGACACATGAGTGGTGTGGTTCTGTGCCCAGGAACCAAACCTGGGCCACTGAAGAGGAGTGCACTGAATTTCAACCAATAGGTCATCAAGAGCAGCTCTCCATATCTTCAATTTTTAATCCAATAGGATTTTTAAATTAAAGGTATGCTTCTTTGCTGTTGGATTGACCATTTTCTCTCTCCTATTCAATACTGAAGAGGAGAATAATGAAATGTGCAGTTTTGCATTTTTCTTTGAGAATTTAACCTTCCCTAGTGCAAAATACCAACTTCCTTCCTGAGTGAACACTATATTAAAAAGGTAGGTGCTAAATCTAAAGGGTTAATCTTATTTCTGAAAAATTCTAAGTGATTATGTACTCTATCTCATATTACCCCAAGTGTGAAAATGTCAACGTTGTCTATCCAAAATTTAACAGCTGCTCTATAACTGGTTCTATTTAAAAACATGATACATAACACATAGTCATTGAACTTATTAGCATTCAATTTGCTAATTCTGATCGAGATGAGAGCTTGTATCACTTGCTTTACTACTCAAGCCCTAGAATTTTTATTAGGCCCTTCTCTCATCTAGTTTTTTCCACAAGCCTCCATTGCTATAGCCTCCAGAATTAGAGTCTGATATACACACACAAAGCAAATATAACAGGCATTATCACCATTCACCAATAACCATTTTGCCTCTACTTCCTGGCACATGGGGAGCTGCTTCTCCCACCCCTACTAAATTAAATATGCCCATAAGACTCACTGTGGCCACTGCAATCAGAGTGGAAGCGATGTGTGTCATTTCTGGATGGAAGCATTTAATTGCTGGTGCTCAACTCTCCAGGCCACTCTTTCACTGCCACAGTGATTACAGAAACATGTACTCTTATAGGAAAATCATACGTTGGAAATGGCCTGGGAAGCTGAGCCAGCACATGGAAGACTGTCATCCAAGAGCAGGGGTTAGCAAACTATGACCCACTAGCAAAATCCCTCTTACAGCCTATTTTTGTACAGCCCACTAGCTAAAAATGGATTTTACATGTTGAATTGTAAAATATGAAAATGATTCTTATCCCTTCAGTGAGAACGGTTACCCAATTTTGCCTCTTGGCTAAATTTACGCTCTGTTCCTTTACAAAAAACTCCGCTAACCCCTACTCTAAAGATTCACTTGGACCCACAGCAACTTGTGTGTGAGCAAGAAATAAACTTGTGTGATGCAACAGCGATTTGAGTAGTTTGTCATAGCTGCAATAGGGACTTCAGCTCCAGTACTGTCACTCCGTAGTGATAAAAGTCTCTGAGGTTCGGCTTCCTCTTTGTCAAATGGGTGCACATTAAATAAGATAAAATATATGAATATATAACTAGAGGTCATAAACCATCCAGGAGAGGAGATTAAACAGACCATGTTGAGGCTATGTGGAAGGGAGGTAAAACAATGTATTAATTATAAAAATGTCTTCTACCTGCTTTCCAATTTTGCCCAAGTCCAGCTGTATCTACAATAAATTTGTCAGCACATGTTTAAACTCTTCTAAGTGTCACTTTTTAACTTTTCTAATTCATCTTTCAGTTTAATATTTGGTAGGCACTATATCAGCCTTCTGGTCCAAGACACATATTTCCAAATGGATAAAGTCATGCATAAATTAAAAATGAAAAACAAACTACCACTCATTTTTTATGTCAACTTTGACAGTCTGAAAACTCAGGGGAGACTTCACCATGAGAATTTTGCAAACCATTTCTGTCTATAAATAAATAAGCCTATGGGATCTCAAGCCCTGATTCCTTCGGAGAAGAAATTTTCCCCACCACTTCTGGTTCTCCGCCTTGTTTAAGATGAGAAATTTCTGCTGGTATAGTTCCTGGGGCTGATTATTCCTCAAAGTGCTACTTCTCTTGAGAAAAGTCTGCATAAAGTTATTGCCCAGAATTCTGGGATTTATGCATTTTAGAAAATACCCTCTATGATTTCAAAGGCCAATCCCAATTATCCTTACATTTTCAGGCTTAGCAATCCTCTCTAAACAGTATATTGGTCACAGAGAACAATGTGGAGTGGATTTCACTGTATTTCTAATAATTCTGGCTACAGGTGGAAAATTTACAAATGTATAAAATGAAGCTCTCATTTAAGGAAAGGATTTTGGCATCTCAGTATAGAGAACGTACAGTAAGTAACGGAAGGTTCTTGTTAATAGGAGAACGCATCACAGGCTTGGAGTGAGGTCATTGCCATTTTCAGGTGTAATTTCTAACACACCCACATGGATTAGCTCCTTGGGTGTGACATTTGGTAGGAGGCTTTTCTATAGGAGGATAATGGGCAACAGTATTAGGAGAAACAGGTTCGAATGCCGTCGCAAATTTAATGTTCTTAGTGCTCATTGTCTATTTTTAACCATAACACTTCCTATGTTCTTTAAAAAGTGATTATACGCAACCCCTTTTACTGTGCATGAGCGAGATTTTCATTATGGAAAAATTATGTTTAAACAGAGTTGTTTAAAAACTTTAAAAAATATTTCCAGCATGCATCCGTTAATTTACATTTTATTCCAAATAAAACATATGAGCTAATGTTGAAGATGAGCACCGAGGATGCAAAATAGATATATGCCCATGGAATATTAAGTAATATGTAATTATTTTTTACAGTTTGGATTCTTTTCATGTAGAAATGAGTTTTCTCACAACTTCATAGAAGCACAAGTTGAAATGTTGTCCTCCCGCTGGCCCCAGCGGAACTTGCTAACCTTGACTGTTCCCCAAATGCTCCCTTATCCAGAGGTCTGAAGCTCTGAATTTATTCACTGACCACAACCTCCAATCTCTCTCTCTCCAAAATTCTAGGGTTTTACTTTCTTATTCTTCTCCAAGTTCTTTCCAATGCCAGCCCCCATCATCAGATAAATCACTTACTCCTCAAACAACCGTCCTGCCAGCACCTCGCTTCCATGTCCTTCCTCCCTGCACCTTACACCAAATATCAGCCTGGAATTGCTTGCATCATCTGTCTTATCTGCTCTTGGGCTAATGCATGCCAAAGGATGCCAAAAAAAATAAGAGGATTTAGCATGGAAAAGCAAGGAGGGAATGACAAGCTCAAAGTGTTGTGAGCCTTGAGGAGCAACAACTTCCTGCTGGACTAATAAGCCAACACTCCATCAGGGGGCTCAGCCTTGAAGACTGGGTAAGCTTTTTACAGTCAGAGAGTAGGCTGGGTAGATACTGGCAAAAGTTCGTGCAGACATTCATCTTCGTGTGTACCTTGAAACTTAAAAACCGTTACAATTTACCTAAAATCTCAGTTAAGCCACATTTAACTTTTTAATACAAGAAAGGCAATTTGGGGCTGTAAGAGTCAAACATGAGCAAGACTAGGAAAAAGTCATAAACAATCAGTGATATCTTCTTTTTTTCCTTTTTTCCGCTGAGGAAGATTAGCCCTGAGCTAATATCTATTACCAATCTTCCTCTTTTTTTTTGCTTGAAGAAGATTAGCCCTGGGCTAACATCTGTGCCAAATCTGTGCCAATCTTCCTCCACTTTATATGTGGGTTGCTGCCACAGTGTGGCTGACGAGTGACGTAGGTCCATGCCCAGGATCCAAACCTACAAACCCGGGTGCCTGCAGTGGAGCATCCTGAACTTAACCACTATGCCACAAGGCTGGTCCCGATACGTTCATTTTTTTAACTGAGGTTCCAAAGAGCTAGATCCTAGCACCACTTTTGCTACTAAGGGTCAGAAATCGGCATGTTGTCTACCCAGTATCCCCTCCCTGCTCTCATTCCTAACAGTATCCAGATTTTCATTCAGGTCTTGACTCATCCCTCAGGCAAGAGAAGCCAGCTCCATCCCCAGCGCAAGTGTGGGTCCTTACTGGCTTAAGCCAGTCAGCATATTCCATCCCACTGTCTATCATTGGCTTAGATCAGAGATGGCATGTGCCCTAACTCAATCCTGTTTCAGGAGGTGCTCAGAAGCCAAGACAGCAGTCCTGTCTCATTAAGTGAATGTGACTATGAAAGATAGAAACCCCAATGGCAGCCAAAGCCAACCTATCACCCTGACAGAATATTCACGTGCAGTCTAAGAGCTTCGTCTTGTCCTAACAAACCCACTTTTGTCACAACAGGAACTTTTAGTTTAGAGAGGATTTAGAGCTCTGGTAAAATGAACAAATCTGTAAACAAACTGTTTTCTTATATTCAAACCAGTAGGTCACATCCTTAAGGAATCCATAAGAATCACTTGGAATAGCGAGTTGAATTTGCTTAGAAGTAGACATTGGTGGATACTGCAGCTGCCTCTGCCCTCAAAACGAGTGTGTGTGTGTGTGTGTGTGTGTGTGTATAAAGAGATTAAGGATTGTAGACAGCATCATGTTAACTGTTGTCTCCCTACTCTAAATACATTTCCACAATCAATAAACAACTGCTGAATGAATAAATACATGAATGAATAAAAATAAAAATTAAACACAGGGCTTTCTACATAGGCACTCTAGATAATCTGCCCTTTATTCTAGTATTGTTTTTTGAACGCTGACAAATAACCCAGCCTAAAAAGGCATTTTTGAGGAGAAAAAGGCCTGTGATCAGGTTTTTGAGGCATAGGCTCCTATTGGCAATGAAATTCAAAGCAAAGAACACACCAATGCCATTAGAATAGGGAACATACACTTCTACAAATGGAAGGGACAACAAGACATTTTAAAATACATCCTCAAGTGTCTGTAGGTGTAGCCAAGGGATCAAAGTCATCTGCCCTCAATTAAAAGGGCAGCAAGACTATTCTACTTAAGAGTACGCTGAGAGCTCTGGTGGCAGGGAAAAAGCAGCCCACATGACTAGCAGGAAATAATCAGAAGCTGGGCCAGTCACACAAAGCCCAGAGCTGGACAACACTTGCTCAGTAACTGCACAGGCTGCCTAGCAGATTCAGAGAACTTGCACAGAGCAGAACAAGAAGCCAATTGCCAAATTTAGAAAACCATGGTGGCCAGCAGATAGGATTCCACAGCTTGGAGCTATCCTAAGGCCATGTCCAACTGGGACAACTGGGCTTAGCTTCCCAGTGACCCAAAGCAACTGGTATAGAAGATGACATGCTTCTTTTGAACCAGCACTAAAAAGTTAGCAACTTTTGAGTGCAGTATACCCATCATATCTAAGAACACATTTAACCTCCCCCCACTCTTCAATGCAAGTTTTTTTGGGCAGACTTTCACTTGAACTACATCCAGAATTCCCAATGGATTGTCCTGGCTCTCTGGGACACTAAGGAGATTTCTGCCAATGACCTTTGGTTCACCCATTTGTCACAATAATCATTACTGGTTCTCTGGCTCAGAGAATGCCAAGCACAAATTAAGTTCATATGAGACTTATTCCACAGTCAAAGATGCCAGCTCTGTTTCCCACCAATTTTCACTTGAATAATTTAAGGGCCCGATATGTTATCAATTGCCCTTCAGCCTCCAACTATGTCAACATTGTGTTCTTTAACATAAAAGTTTCAGTTTTAGCCTTTTATTTTCTGTGTTAAATGGCCATACATCTCTGTTAACTGACCAGGATTACACAGCATATGGAATGCCAGACCTTCTCTCTTTGAAATACAATTTCCTTTTGGCTTTTTGCCCAAACGCAGTTAAGTACTATTAGCTCCCTAGGCAGCCCTCATCGTCTTTGAGTTAAATACAGTAAGAAGTGCTGATGCTTCTATTTCACTAATATCTTTGCTCCATACTCCTTTATTTTATGACCTGCCCCTGGCTGCTCCCTGAGCTAAGAATTTGCTGTTCATAAAGCAGGGTGACAAGTTTCATCACATAATGATAAAGAAAATGGTGTTGCTTCAGCTTTCACATGAGCAATCAGAAGACAATATGAATGTAGATGCTCTAGGCTACTATCTGATCCAATGTGAAAAGTAAAACATGACGCTTTCATTCAACATGAGAAAAATCTAGATTTTTATTGTTTTAATCTTTTGCTCATAAAAGAGACACAGACAGAATCAACCCCAGAGAGTCATGTTTGAGAAGTATGATGGCATCAGTGTCATCCTTTCATAAGCCTTGTGAGCCTTCCCTGGATTAACACACCAAAAGCACATTGAATGGAAATTCAACTTAGGTTGCTGTGAATAATTTGCAAATTCCATAGCAATGTTCAGATCAGGAAGGAAAACCAATGATAATTCTGAATTTTTCTTCTTAACAGATCCCATCTTTCATTTATTATATTTAACACATGCTGCTTATATAATAAATCCTCTGTGCCAGGCACACTTTTAAGTAGTTTACAAATATTTACTTATTAAATCTTCATAACTACATAGAGAAGGTTCTAAATTATCACCAATTTTTTCAGATGAAGAATCTGAGGCACAGAGAGGTTAAGTAAGCTGCCCAAGGTCACAGAGTATGTAAGTGGCAGAGCCAGACAGTCTGGCTCCAAAGTCTATACACTTCCTCACTATAATAGGCTGCCTCTCTCTATAAAGCAGTGTTGAAAATAAAACCCAGCCTTTAAAATCTTTGATTAACACTAGTTAAATTTGGTCAAGAGAGAATTATAGTGCACCAACTTCAAAACGTAAAGAAAGGAAAAATAGTGTATATGTATATATATACGTATATATCTTTTACTTTGAAAAAGCCTCAGCAATGTGATGAGGTGGAGAAGACAGATTATGGATCTGTCTCTAAAATCTTCAATAAATGAAACAGGTTCAAAATTTAAATTTAATTTAAATTTATATTTGGTTTTGATAAGTTTCTTAAATGACTACTGTTGTTTCCCCTAGGACATATTGATTTCACATCTTATTGCCTGTTTTTTAGAAAATAGGGACAGACAAGTATCTGCTTTCTAAATGCCTGTTCGACTTATCTCCTGAAAACAGTGTTGCGTTCAAATACAAATGATGTGGTAAAGGAAAACAAGCAAAAAGAGGTTTGTTTGGTCAAGGCAGAGAAACACTCAGTGCAAATGCCCTTAAATCAAGAACTTCGTTGTCCCTCAATTTCCTACCTTTTCCCTAACCCCTCACTCCTCCAAACTTGTCACCCGTCTCTACTGTCCCCTAGGCTCAAAAACCCTTTCATAGTTAATTCGGGGCACCCAGCAACTGACACCTTCGGCTTTTACTAATTCTCTTTCTCTTTTATCCTCTCTACTGCCTTTCTCCTTTAAACTAAAGAAAGCCTTCTTAAATGAGATCCTTGGGTGACAACAACGATAATATTGATAAATTAATAATAACAAAATACTACTACAAGGCACTATGCTAAATGTGTTGCATAATGACTTCTTTTAATCCTCATAATAGCCCTGCAAGGTTAGGTGGGGATGACAGTTGAGATATTTAATACCAATTAGAATGGCCGCTGGCCACAAACAAGGGGTAGGGCTGGAGTTGTGCAAACTGCTGAATATCAGCCTTGCAGGAAGTTCTACATGATTTCCATTTCACAGAAGGCGTAACTCAGCTCAGCAAGTTTAAGTAACTTGCCCAAGATCACACAACTGGTTAGCGCCATACCTCACAATCACACCAGGGTGTGTCCGACTTGGAGATGATCTCCAGTGCTGTGGAGTCAATAGATCTTTGAAAGGGGCAGTCAGTTGCCAAATATGTTTAGGAAACACTGGGTATTATACTTCCTGTTTGGGACATGCATATTTGCACATTAAAGGCTCTAAGATGCCCAGAAAAGAAACTTATTTTACTTCACTGAATCCAGAGTTTATCAAACTTCATTGGTCAGAAAACCATTTCTTCATACAGTACCTATTAACCATATTCCAAAAACACAGCTGGGGAGATGTGAGTCTAGAAACATACACAAGTTTCTTAAAAAGTTTCCTTGGCCCCTGCACGCCATTAACAGCTAGAGGTTCATAACTCTCTTTTCCCTCTAATGTACAATTATTTTTTTATTTTTGTTTTTGTTTCTTTGTTGGTTTTTCTGTATGTGAGATTTTGTTTTATACTCCTGAGCAAGTGATTTCTCAGTCACTAATTTAGGCTTGTGGATCAGACTACTGATTCATACTGGATCTGAAGACACTGAAACTGATATACCTCTAAATTTAAAGGTATTTCCTGCAGATAGAGATTACTATTGATCTGAGTCATAAAAATTACATTGTGTTATCTGCTAGGATCCCGATGAACAGATTTTCAAGCAAATTATAGTAGAAGGTAGGGGAATACAACCAACTGGCTGGCATCCTACCTTTGGTGAACTAAATTTTTTTACATAACACTCTCACAATGGCAATTAAGAGAGAAAAAGAAATAAAAATTATCCAGATTGGAAAGGAAGAGATAAAGATAACTCTGCTTGCAGATGTATGATCTTGTATATAGTAAGTTCTAAGAAATCCACAAAAAAATTAAAACTAATAAATGAGTTCAGCAAGGTTGCAGGATACAAAACTGAGATGTAAAAAGTACTTGTATTTCACTACATTAATAATGATGAGGATTCTGAAAAAAAAATTAAGAAAATAATTCCATTTACAATAGCATCAAAAAGAATAAAATACTAAGAAATAAACGTAACAAAAGAAGTATGACTTGTACTAAACATCATTGTAAAACATCATTGAAAGAAATTAAAGAAAATCTAAATAAATTAAAAGATATTTCATGTTCAAGGATGATAAGACTTAATATTGTTAAGATGACAACACTCCCCAAACTAACCTACAGAGTCAATGCAACATCTATCAAAATTCTAGCTGCCTTTTTTGCAGAAATTGACAACTGATTCTAAAATTCATATGAAAATGCAAGGGAAGCCAAAAAGCCAAAACAATTTTGAAAAAGAAGAATACATTTGGAAGACTCACATTCTCCAATTTCAAGTCTTACTACAAAACTACAGTAATCAGAACAAAGTGGTATTAGCATAAGGAGAGAGAGACATACAGAACAACAGAATAGAATTGATAATCTATAAATAAATCCTTGCATTTACAGCCATCTGATTGTGACAAGGATGCCAAGCCCATTCAATAGGGAAAAAACAACCTTTTCAAAAAATTCTGCTAGCACAACTGGATACCCAGATACACAAGAACGAAGTTGGATCCCTGCTTCGCACAGCAAACAAAAGTTATCTCAAGAGATATAGGTATAAGAGCTGAGATCTAAATGTAAGAGCTAAACCTATGACACTCTTAGAAGAAAACTTAAGAGTAAATATTCATGATTCTGGATTAGGCAATAATTTCTTCGATATAACACCAAAAGCACAAGTGACAGAAGAAAAAAATAGATAACTCAAAGACTCCCTCAAAATGTAAGCTTTTTGTGCATCAAAGAACCATCACCCAGAAAGTGAACAAACAATTGACAGAATAGGAGAAAATATTTGAAAACCAATGTATCTGTTAAAGGACTTACAGTCAGAGTATACAAAGAATTCTTAGACCTCAAAAAGAATCACCTAACTAAAAAAATGGGCAAAGGATCTGAATAGACATTTCTCCAAGGAAGATATACAAATGGCCAATAAGCACATGAAAAGATGCTCAACATCATTAATCTTCAAGAAAATGCAAATCAAAATCACAAGTAGGTACCCTTTATAACCATTAGGATGGTTATATTCAAAAGGACAAATAACAACTAGTGTTGTCAAAGAAGTGGAAAATTGGAACCCTTATACATTGCTAGTGGAAATGTAAAGTAGGACAGTTGCTTTGGAAAACAGTTTGGCAGTTTCTCAAACAGATAACATAGAGTTCCCACATGATCCAGCAATTTCTTTTTTTGAGGAAGATTAGCCCTGAGCTAATTGCTGCCAATCCTCCTCTTTTTGCTGAGGAAGACTGGCCCTGAGCTAACATCTGTGCCCATCTTCCTATGTTTTATGTGGGACGCCTGCCACAGCATGGCTTGCCAAGCACTGCCATGTCCACACCCAGGACCGGAACCAGTGAACCCCAGGCTGCCGAAGCAGAGCGTGCGAACTTAACCACTGGGCGAACTTAACCACTGCGCCACTGGGCCGGCCCCAGCAATTTCACACTTATACGTATGTTCACACAAAAGCTTGTACATGAATGTTTAAAGCAGCATTATTCATATAGGCAAAGAGAGAAAACAACCCAAATGTCTATCAACTGATGAATGTATAAGAAAATGAGGTACCCATGAAGTGGCATGTTATTCAGCAATAAAAAGGCATGAAATTCAGATACAAGCTAAAGCATGGATGAACCTTAAACACATTATACTAAGTGAAAGAAAAAGTGCATTTACATGAAACGTCTAGAATAGACAAATCCGTAGAGAGAGAATGCAGATTAGTGGTTGCCAGGCATTGGTGGTGGTGCCAATGGGAGTGACTGCTAATGGGTATGGGGTTTCTTTTGAGGATGATGAAAATGTTCTGGAAATAGTGGTGACCAATGCACAACTTTGCGAATATACTAAAAACTCTAGAACTATATACTTTAAGATGGTAGACTTTATTTGTGTTAATTATATCTCAATAAAACTGTTATATTTTTAAAAAATAGCATGCTCTTGTCCCTATATCTTTTTTTTAAACTCACCAATATAATATAGCTTGACAGCAAAAGAAGTAATTGTGCTGTGAAAACTCTAGTTTATTGTATTCAGCTCATATCTCAATAACGTCAGCCACTGAGAACAGAAAATATAACCAAGATAAGAAGAATCATTATATTTAATCAAATATTCCAAAACTATACCCTCTAAAGAAGTGTATGTAAAGGAATCACCATGATGATGTCTTTCCATGTTGCGCTGAGAGTAATATTAAGAAAAGAAACTCCCTCTAAATCAATGTGTATAAATTACAGTTTAAAATGTTAATTAGTTTTCATCTAAGCATTATTGTCCCTTGGAGACACAGTGACAAAAGCCACAGGTGGAAATGAAAGGAACACTGCTTATCAGAAGTGAGGAATAATGTCTATGTTGCCAAAGTAACCAAATTGTCTCATAAGAAATGTATGATTTGACATTCACTTATCAATATTTCTAAAATGCAATTCTTATCTTGCCTTTGTTGTAAATTTCATTTCCTGGTAATGACTTCACAGATTCCCCCCTTTATATGCATGTCTCATTTATTTCTGTTTCCAGAATGAATTAAACCAGAGAAACTTGGCCCAGGCTGTCTCTCTCTCCCACACTCCGTGGGAAATAAATCATGGTTTTCAATGGGAACATCACGCTATATGATAATCGCTCACTCAGTTTTCAGTCTTCCACCTGAACTTCCTCTTATATGATCCCCAAATCACAGAATTGATGATGGCAAAGGATCCTAGAGGTAATCTAGCTCAGAGTACAAAGTAGATGATCAATAAATCTTTGCTGAACTAAATCCTCTACTTTTTAGCACTCATCATCCCTCTCACACCTCCTAGTGAAGCAATGGTTTAAACTCCAGTGATGAGGAACTCAATGCCTTATGAGATTCTGTGCCCCATTTTGAACAGCTCTAATTGTTAGAAAGTTCTCCTTCTATGGACGTTTAACCCTCACTCCCCAGATCCTAGTTGTGGCTTCTGCAGCCCCATACAATCCTGCTTTTGTGCTTTCCCTGTAAATATTTAGATATGTTTAACATGTCTGATGCTGCTTAGCCCTGTTTTGTGTTTGTATGTTTGTTTCCAATCTCAGAACTTTATACTTCGTCCTGTTACAGTTGTTCAATTGAGCTCACCAATAAAGTTTGTACAGATGAGTTTTGGATCCTGGTTTTAGGATCCTCTTTTGCACGATGCATGTGCTACCACATTTTTTGAATTTATGATAGATTCTTCACATATAAAACTATTCCACTGCTCTCCCAAGCAGATGTACTCCTTTTTAAACAAAACGTAGCTTTATTCTGGTTGCAAGGTCTATCCTTCAAAGTTTAGATGTCACCTGGTTCAACTAGCCTCTGGGCAAATAATTCTTTACGGTTCTCTCACTCCAATAGCTTAAGCTCCAATGCTGCAAGGAAAAGTTTCCCTTTCTGATTACGTCTATGTAGCCAGCTATAGAACCTTTTTATATTCCCCTCTCTCTTAAAAGGATCAACACCCCTAGGATGTAGTAGTCTTTAGCAGTATCTCCAAGACTACTTTTGGCAGTGTTGTCATTTAAAGTACCAGTAGAACAGATTGGGATGTATAGTTTTGATAAGTTTTATAATGTTTGCCACCATATTTCAGCTACGCTTCATGGAGACATATCACGTTCTTTCTGGCCATTTCATACAGATGTAACATGACTTCCCTGTATTTTTCTAGCAACATCTCCCTGACATCTCTACCACCACCATCACCGTGCCTCTCTCAATGCCAGTACCAGGTGATCCCACTCTGAAATTCTCCTTAATGTCCTGCGGGTCCAGAAGATCCAGATAAACACCCTGAAGGAGGAAAGTTACTTTGAATAACTGTGCCTCACCTCCAGAATTTACTTACCCAATCATAATTGTTTAAGAATGAGTACGGTAAACTATGTCCATGTTGATGCAATCCTGACAGGATGAGCTCACCAATCAAGTTTGAACTACTTGATTCAAACTAGTAGACACCCTACGCTGTCTCAGACTAATTTGTAAATGGGGATCTCAAAGAGTCATTCATTCAACATGTCCTTCTTAAGCACATTTTGCATGTCAAGCTCCGTATTAGGTCTAGAGTGAAGGACTAAAGAATAAATGCCTTTAGGGCCTAGGCCATGTCTTAGAGACTTTTGTTGCTGGAGACTAAAGCGGCACCAGAAATCACAGATTAAAACCGAATCTAGGCATCAAACATAATTAAAGTCTGGTTCTACGATTGCTAGGCTAAATTTTCTAAGAAGTAAAATTATTCCTTGGCTGGATTTCATCATTTCCAAAGGCCAGCATATAATAAATGTCCCCAAAATGCTAAGTAAATTGAGCTCTAGCTATTCTGAAAGTCTCTATTTTCAAAGTTGTAATAAGAAAAAAAATGTATATATTCACAAAAGACCATCCAAGTGCCATTAAATATCTTATATATTAATATTTCTAAACAAGCAGCTCATATTCAGTAGCATATTAAGATTAAAAGGCTTCATACATTTTTTCTTATATTAAAAAGGCCACCTGCTGTTAAGGCTGTACTTACTTTGTGCATAAGAAACAAATAGTTAAGGATGAAGTAATTAAAGGAACTCTCAACAGCTCAGCATCCTTGGAAAAAAGAAGTTTATTCAGAAAATAAGTCAGATTTTACTTGTATTTAAATTCCCTGCTCAATATATGAGAATTGTCCTTAAAAGGGTACCACCTCTCAGCTCTATAAATTATATGCACATTTCCAAATGCTCCTCTATGTCCTTATTTTTTTTAAGTAAATAAACAATTTTCTCGTGCGCTGTTTGTTTATGATAGTTGAGCTAACTGTGTTTTGATGGTTCTCTAATAGGCTTCAGGAACTTACTAACGCAGTCATTCTCTTTAGTTTTCTTTAGAAGCATGAAAACTTGTTTAAACTTCATAAAAATATGACATTATCAGACAAAACCAGAGGGGAGTTACAAAATAAAAATTGCAGAGCAATGGCTCTATCATGTGAATGCCACACTAAACACCCATGAAGTCAAGAGGGATCTCTATTTGTCCCATTCATGGAAATATTAATGAATATGCTTTAAGAATTTAGGTAATTCTATTCTTTGAATTAACCCAAATTGTCTTTAATTCTGTGAGTTTATAAAGACTTTGAGTTTTTTCCTCAAAGAAAATTAAACTAATATTTTAAAATCTGGTACACGCTGAAACATCATTTTTGTTTTTCATAAAGAAGAACTTTTTAAATATAAGCAATGTTAAATATGAAACCATTTGGGACTGGATCACACAAGTCCCCAACAATATTAGTTATTTATAGCTAGTCAGAGAAAATCGTGAGCTGTCATTCATCAAAACTTTCCTCAGAATATCTAGATATGGTTCTTATAGATACCACATAATAACGAACATTGATTTCAGTTCATTTAGAAGCCCCAGAGGATTGTAACATTATGTTAATGTGCAGATCTTCATATTTTAAAATTTTCCTTACCCTAGTAGGATAGCCTCAGGAAAATAACCATGTTTCACAATCACATGTTCATATCTTGATATTTCTAAAATTTTCTTTGTTTATATAACCCAATATTTCATTTACACAATATAAGTGACCAAAAACAAAGATTTGCTATATTTTTAAAATACAGATGTTGTTTAATATTGGATAACTAGTTTGAAGGGCACAATAAGATAAAGAAAAAGACACTAACCAACATGTGTTGAAAAATTATTTTTGTTTTACATATGTTTTAACTATATAGTGACAGAGGTGTACAGAGTTTGGAAAACCACTTACAGTAATCAATACTTGGGTAATAAGGACTTTAACCACCATGATAACTCAAGTGTGAAGCAGCTAAAGCCTATGGATGACTTTTATGTGAACCGAGTTTCTTTCTGAACTGATGGAACACAGAGAACACCAAAGTTGGATAGTTATTTGAAAGAGCTTGGTAAACTGTCCATTGTTAGTTGTTACTATAAAAAGCTACTAATATGCCAATGGATGAATGCACATGGAGAGAAATCAAGGTGAGAAGCTTTTTTTTGAAGACCAATGCCTATATCTATATTGTTTGGTTGCTTACAAAAACAAAAATGAAAAAACAAGTCATATTCATTTCTATTCCAGAAAAATCATAGAGTATAAATGTTCTGCGGGACACCCTTTCAACATCCATTTTCCTATTACATCAATGATTTAGAACATATCGTTGGGTTACGATAATGTTCAAGGTGACAAAACTCATATCAATATTCCTCTTTGGTTAGATTTTCCAATAAAACATGGAGAATCCCATTAATATGACAAAATCTGCCAAGTGACTATCCCATATAGTTGAACAGTACTCATATATATATTTAAGAGGACATGAACCAGGCAATATTCTCTTGTAAAAAAAATTCTAGTCATTCTCAAAACCATAACAGATAATTCTCCTAGACTATCTTATTAGCCACCTCATGAATTATACAATAGGAATGCTTGTTCAAACTGTTTTTTTTTTTTCTGATAAGAAACACTGCATTTTAAAAAGCAACCTCTATTTTAATATTTAATACCTCAGCATATCTAGATCTCCAAAAGTAGCAAGCTATTTACGAAAGAAGTGCACTTCTTGTAATGTTAAAAGCATTTCTGGCATTTTATATTATCTGCTTTCTAATGACTGTATTTTCCTAGCATTAAAAATGAATTAATCTCTTTCCTCCTAAGTACTCTGTGGAACATGGTGAAAGAAACAGTTCAACAGGTTACTTTCCTTGTAAAAGCCATATAGATTGTTGCCTCTCTTTGCATATTTGGTTTAAAAGCAAAACATCTGACTGTGCATCCAACTCAAAGCTCATCACCTTTTACAGGGTTTCGCAGACAAGACTTTCTTACTTACCATTGAATCATATTGACTCTAGGCTAGAGTACTGAAAAACGAATGAGACATAATTAAGATACCGTCTATACAGCTTCTTCAGCAAAAAAGTCTGAGTTTTACTCTACAGTCTAGTAGAGTAAAAGTACTTTAAGTAAATTAATATTAATCATTTGCAGCAATCTGTAAGAAATGCAAATAATTGTCACATCAACTTCCAAATGTACATTAGCATTATTAAGTAAAGATGTTCATACTTTTGCATTCTGACATGTTTCAATCATCATAGTGTTTGCTATACAATAATTTAAATCACACAGACTGAACAATAGCATTTTGATGAAAGATTGTTTAAAAAATGGAGTCAAAAGTTCTAGTTCTGGGGCAGGTGGTAGTAAACAGCTACCACCACGTCTCCCACTGAATGCAAGTGGACAGAATGCAAGGAGCAGCTACCTAAGTTCAGAAAAGTAAATAGTATCAGACAGAGGGAAGAGGAAGACCAGAAGTCAAAATACCACCAATCCAATACTGAGTTTACCATTTTCTTCCCTCTGATATACCCTGGCCTGAACTCAAAACACTGGCAGTGGGGATTGGGGCACAGATGGAGAGAACTTCAGGAGAAGCCCTAAGTTCTGGTTCAAGGATCTGAAAAGGATACTCTGAATGGGAAGAGAGTGAAGAAATATCCCATTTTCCCTCCATTCTCCATTCTCCTGCACCTCAGACCATAGCAATGTGTCACGATAGCCCCAGCCAGCAGCAATAGGACCTTGCAAAAGCTAAAACACTGAGAAGAACTGTCTTCTTCATTTGAGGGAACTAGGGTTACAAGGAGGTGGGACCAATCTCTGTTTGTTTGTTTATTTCTCTCTGTCCTCTCAAATGTTGGCCCTGGATGCTGACCCAGTTGCAAAGTGCATAGCAGAGAGAGGCAACTAAGGCCTCAGTACTCTGGACGGAGGAAAGAGAAGCATCAGCCAGCAGGAAATTTCTAGGGAAATAATGGAAAGAGAGGAGCTTGGAAAAGTGACTTCATTAAGTTTTTATGAACACCTGGACTCATCTCCAATTGCACATGTGTAGACTTGATCCCATTCAGCATGCCAAAAACTTTGAGAATTGAATTAACATAGACCACCACACAAGTCTCAAGCTGGCCCCTGGGTGGTGCCCCCATGGGACACAGCAAATTACACAGAAAAGACTAAAACTGAACTGATATTGGAACTATGAACCCAGAAAGTGTATTCAATGTCCTAAACCTAATCAGCTTAACTGATCAGGAAAATAGAAATATCAACAATTTCCATAGAATTTAAACAAGATCCAGGGCCTCATATAATACTCAAAATGTGCAGGATAATATCCAAAATTACTCAGCAAGTGAAGAACAACAAAAATCTCAACTGTGCAGGATAAGATATTAAAGAGATATCAGTTCATAATGATAAAGGGTCAAGTCATTAAGAAGACATAACCATCCTAATTGTGTATATACTAGAAAATAGAGGTAAATAATGAAACCAAAAGTGATAATACTGAAAAGAGAAACAGACAAATCAACAAACATAATTGAAGATTTCAACACTCTTCTGTCAGCTAGAGATAGAATCTGTAGAAAGAAAATGAGCAAGAATCGAGAAGAACTGAAAATTACCATTAATCAACTGAATCTAACTGACATTTATAGGTTACTCATCCCACAACAGTAGAATCTATATTCTACTCAAATGCACATGGAACATTTCCCAGGATAGACCCTTACTTGGGTCATAGAACAAATAATAACAAATCTGAAATAATTAAAATTTTATACCATATGTTCTCAGTCCATAATCAAATTAAACTAGAAATCATTAACAGAAAAATATGAGAAAATTCCAATCAAACACTTGGAAGCTAACAATCACTTGTAAATAATTTATAGGTCAAAGAGAACATTTCAAGGGAAATTAGAAAATATTTTAAACTGAATAAAAAGGAAAATAAAATACGTAAAAGTTGTGAAATGTATCTAACGTATAGGCAGAAATTTATAGCATTAAATGCTTCTGTTATAAAGAAGAAAAGTCTCAAAGTTCCCACCTGAAGTAACTAGAAAAAAGGGCAAATAAACACAAAGCAAGTAGAAGAAAGAAAATAAGAAAGATAAAAGCAGAAATCAATGGAATTGAAGAAAGAAAAACAATAGGAAACATCAATAAAACCAAAACTTGATTTTTAAAAGATCAATAAAATTGATAAACCTGAAAGAAGAGAGAAGACACAAATTACCAATCTCAGGAATAGAAAAAGGAAATATCACTACAGATCCTACAGGCATTAAAACGAACATGAACAACTCTGTGCACACAATTCTAACAATTTAGATGAAATGGGCCATTCCTTAAAATCAGCAAACTATGAAACTGACTGAAAAGGAAATAGATAACATTTATGATTCTATAACTATTAAAGAAATTGACTTACAGGAAAAAAAATTCTTTGAAATCGCCAGGTCTAGATAGTTTCACTGGCAAATTCTACCAAACACTTAAAGACAAAATAACACCAATTTTACACAAAATTTGTCCAAAAATTCTTGCAGTAAACTAGAAGTAGATGAGAACATGCTTAACTTAATAAATGCCGTCTACAAAAAGCCTACATCTATCATCTTACTTTATGGAGAAAGACTGAACATTGTCCTGAGTAATCTTAGCCAGTGCAATAAATCAAGAAAAAAACCAAAAGGCATCCAGATTGAAAAGGAAGAAATAAATCTGTCCCTATTTGCTGATAGCATAACTCTCTACATAGAAAACCCCAGGAAATGCATGCCAAAAAATGTCCTAGAACTAACAAGTGTGTTTAGCAAGGCCACAGGGTACTGGATCAACACATAAAATTAACTGTATTTTTATATCCTGGAAATGTACAACTCAAAATCAAAGCTTTTTCAAAAGTACCATTTACAACAGCTCCAAAAAATGAAATACTTAGGCATAAATATAACAAAAGGTGTACAGCGTAGAATCTATTACTAAAAACTACAAAAGACTAATGAGAGAAAGCAAAGACCCAATAAATCGAGAGATGTACCATGTTCACCAGTTAGAAGACTTACATAATAAAGATGTGAATTATTTGCAAATTACCTACAGATTTAATACAATTCCAATCAAAACCTCCGCAGGCTTTCTTTTTTCTTTTTGTATATATAGACAAGCTGATTCTAAAATTTACAAAGGAAAGGCAAAGGGCCTAGAACTAAAACATTTCAGGAAAAAATATATCACAGTTGAAGGAATTACATTATCCAATATTAAGACTTACTATAAAATTAGTACTCAAAACTGTGTGGAAATGGTGGGAGAACATACACATTGACCAATAGAACAAATAGTGAACCTGGAAATAAACCCACCCATGACAGCCATTAGATTTTTGATAAATATGCAAAAGCAATTAAAAGGAGAAAGGGTCACCTTTTTAGCAAATTAGGACAGCTGAACATCCACATGCCAATAAAAAAAAAAATGAAGTTTGATGTAAAGTTGACTTAAAACGGATCACAGATCTAAATTCCTAAAATGCAAAACTACAAAACTTTTAGAAGAACACACAGAAGAAAATCTTTGTGACTCGGGTTTAGGCAAAGATATGACACCAAAAGCTCTATCTGTTGAAAAAAAAGAAAGGAGAAATTGGGCTTCATAAAAATTGAAAATCTTTTATTCTGTGAAAGACACTTTTTAGAGATTCAAAGGACAGGTACAGACTGGGAAAAAATTTCTTTACTCATATTTTCAAGAAAAAACTTTAATCTAGTTCCTCACCCTGAATGTAATAGTGATTACCCAAATCTGTATGTCTTAAAATTCCTGTATCCCCCCAAAAACCCTTTAACTACATGATAATTTAAAAAATAAGACAAAACAAGAAAAAATGGAATAAAATGAGTATAAAACTTCCAGATATATTACCATTTTTTTAAGTAGGGTCTGAGGTAAAGCTCATCATGCAAAATCTAGTCATTTTTATATTTTCTCAGATAACTTTAAAAATGATCTTAATTTCCCTAGAGACTAGTCACAGAAAGTAACCAGGTTGAAGTGGAGAATTAGGCCTAAGAACTCTGCCCTCTGAGAAAGCAAGAATGAAAAAAAAAGGTCTAATTAGTGTCATTTGCAATGAAATATTGAGGTAGTTAAATGTTACAATGGTTTTCTTTGACAATTTACAACAACCAAGCCAAACTTTTTTTTTCACTTAATCTAATCAAACTGCCCTATCCTTGCATAGTGCAATTGCATTAATTAGAAATTGTCCCAGTTAGTTTACTTTAGATATTAATACTTTTGTTAGTCTAACTTAAAGTCACTTTCCAGTGGACCTGTGTGTTACGCATGCTCTTCTCTAACACTGTGGAATTGGTGAACATCACACTCAAGGATGTTTTTTCTGACTCCTGTAAAAGGGAACAATCTTCTATATTTTTTAAAAATACGACAGTATTGTGGGAAGCTAATTAACTCTTAAAAAATAAAAAAGACCCCATATTCCTTTCAAAATCCAGTCCTCAACCCAGAATTCCATTCTGCTTCTTTATTACAATAAGATATATAAGCAAATTAAATCTTCAGGCTCTAAGGGGATGTTTTACCTCAATGAATTTGAAACTATTTTTCATGAAAGAAATAACATTCAGTAGTCTCATTTGGAACACAGGGATAAATAGGTGAAATTTCTCATTTTGAAGCATAAACTTGATTAAAGTAGGTGAGCTAATCCAAATAATGTCATGAAATTCAATAGCCCAAATTCATTCTTTACAGGCCAATGATCATTAAAAGTCAAGACTGGGGCCAGCCCCATGGCGCAGCTGTGAAGTTCGCACGTTCTGCTTCTGTGGCCTGGGGTTCACTGGTTCGGATCCCAGGTGCAGACCTATGCATTGCTTGTAAAACCATGCTGTGGCAGGCATCCCACATAAAACAGAGGAAGATGGTTACGAATGTTAGCTCAGGGCCAGTCTTCCTCAGCAAAAAGAGGAGGATTAGCAGCAGATGTTAACTCAGGGCTAATGTTCCTCAAAGAAAGAAAAAAGTCAGGACTAATTATTGAAGATGTTTGTCATGTATGCAGAAATACATCCAACACTTTTACTTGCTACAACCTTCTTTAAGGGACTGGAGGCTCAAGTAAACTTCTAGGCTAAGAAGATTACCATGAACCACACCTGGCATTGGTCATTTAGAAGGTTACAAGGCAGGAATCACAGGTTGCCAGCAGGGCAGCATCAGGCATTCTTCTGTGAGATTCTCTGCAGCAGTCCACACAGTTGCTTGGGTACAAGAAGACAAGGTACACATCAGTGGGCATGGGAGTCACTCAGGTTAAAAGTCTCATGCCCGATGGGAGTCCATATGTACTACATAAATCCCATAAGCATAGCTTCAAGGGTACTTCTCATGGGACATACCGGTTATAAATCGCCATACTCAGGGAAGCCCAGTGCTATGGCAACTCCATTGGGTATCTATAATTCATTTACAATTCCTTGCAGTACATATGCAGTTTACTAATTAGGGGTCATGGCAGAAGCAATACTGCTAAGTGAGTTGGTGTAGTACCCTTAACAGGTTATCAGGTGATCAAAGTTGGAGCGTTAACCAAAGGTCAAATTCTCATGCAGAAAGAGAAAAGGGTTTGTTGAGATTTTGCTTCAGAGTTCAAGAGTGAAAGCAAGAGAGGCAACTTGGTATTCAGAAAACTGTTCTGGACTTGGAATTAGAAGGCATGGATTTGCACTCTGACACTGCGCTTTGCCAGCTGTATAACATTGGAAAAATTATTTTACCTCTTTGACTTCACTTTTTCATCAGAAAAATGCAGATGATAATTGCTCTCCAACATTTATTTTGAGGATGATATCTTAGGGTAGATTTCAATTTACTTAGAAGGTGGCCTAGAATTAGAGCTCAATTAATGTTAAAAAACAAATTACAACTGATGAGAAAGCAAAGAGGCCATTGCCAGATTCATGATGTTACCTTACAAGCACGTGAGAGTTAAAGCCTAGAGTTTGACTCTCCATCATCAGCCACTAGCTCTTTCGTCCTTCCTGTTCTTTCATTCACTCCTCTATATACATGCCCAATTCTCCAATAGTAAGTACTCTTTGGGAAACAAGGATTATATCCAACTCTTTAAAAATCCCGCTTAGAACCCAGCTGGGTGCTCAATGAATTCTTGTCAAATAAATAATTGTGCTCATCAAATAGAACTTACATAAAACAAAATTGTGTCACATTTTTTTAAAATTAACTCTTCTATACCACAAGCAATATAATAATCCCAATCCTTAGACTCATTCATTGAAACGCATTCAATAAATATTGCCTGAACCCTCATCAAGTGTCAAGGATGGTGCTAAGTGCTAAAAATACAACTCAACAGGCTAGACACAGTCTTTGCCCTTGCATATGGCTTACATACCAGCTGAGAAAGCTGTTGAAAAGTGAGTAAATACTCAAAAAATAGTTATATCTTGCATTACCTTTGTGATGGAAATAAAAGACTGAGGCAGAGAATTTATAGGTAAACCATTTTATATAAGGTGGTCAGAGATAGCGACACTTGAGCAGAAATTTGAGGATTTATTCAGGCAAATATGAGAGAAAGAAGACAGGCCAAGCAGAGGGCTTGACTTGGAGAAAAACCTAGTATGTTTGAGGATTAATAGAAGACCAGCTTTGGATAATGGCCTCTCAGTTTATCAGGGAAAAAGGAAAAAAATGTACGGCAGCTTACTTACAAGGCAACATTACTTCGAGAGGCGTTCCAGAGCATGGTTCAGGTTAATTAGAGTTGTTGTCATTCAGGTCCTAACATGGTCTCTATTTTAATTAACAAGCTCAACATTGGTACAGAGTGTCATTCCAAAAATTACTAATGAGATGTATACAATAAAAGCTGGTAAATGTCCACAGTCAAAAGACAAATCAAAACTCCCAAAAATGGCAGTGACCTGAGCTGCACAAGAACTCTTCAACTTTATGCAGGTCTGGTAATTGGATCAAGCCAGGAATAGTACTTTACCCCCAAATCGAATCTAGAACAAATGAAGGTTCAAATGCCCAGCGGCTGCAAGATTTAATATGATCTAAGTCCATCTGGTCTTCTGGTCTACCAGATGAAGTACGGTAGCCATTTTGGCAAACTTCCATTAAACACAGATCTTTACACATTACTTCTTTCTCCTCTTCAAATAAGCACAAATGCAGGGGTCTGATGCTGAGGCTACTTAATAAAACATTCCAAGTAGGAGATAATCAGGGATTTGTCTAAAATAATAACAGATTATACAGCAAGTAATTTAATCTTTAATCTGAAAGTTGCCCCAGAATATGATGGCCAGAGTGATTTATGCAACATACTATTTGGGTTGAAGCAAGTACAATGTATTTTTCATAAGCATTTGAAAATGGAGCACAATTTATTCTACTTCAGACAAAAAAGATTGTCCTAATTCTTAAATAAAATGATTCATACACAAACTGTCACATGCCAGGAAGGCTTTAGAAATGTGTTTAGCAGTATTTTGAAACCTTAACACGCAAATAGCAGGAAAGTAGAGCAGAAGCAGGGCAGAGGGCAAGAAAAAGGGAGGTGAAACACAGACACTGCCAGGACTGGTGAAGTTTGCTCTGTGGTGTTTTGTTCTTTGGTTCTTTTCTTCTAGGATACACAGTAGGCTTGATGATTTTCTGCTTGCGCCTGGGAGAATTAACTAAGTTAGGGGACCTCTTCACCATAATGTTTTACACAAGTCGCTCCTATGCTCTTTCATTTATATGTACTCAGCATTTCTTTTTTATTCCCCAGTTTTTTCAATTTCTATAAAATTTAAGTGGAGAGATGATTTTTTTCTTACAATCTTTACAGAAGTTAGAATCCACTGGCAAACGAGTTTCTTAGCTTTTTCATCTTTAAGGTTAAATTCTTAAAATCAAAAGGAATGATCGTTTCTTAAAAATATAGTTGTAAAAACTGTCTTCCAATGCTACTGTAATACTGGAAAAGAGTAATTCAAAAGCCTTATCTATACCAGTGGCTTCTTTAGGTCAATGAGATGTCAGTGTTTAAAAGTGGAGTGTCAGTAGAAAATTTGCATTTTTTCCCAGTAATTTTCTGTGATAGGTTGGCACTCTTGATTAGAGTCTGTCATTTTTAGGCATCTGAACCTCATCATTCTCTGTCTGCTTCCTCTATGCTCTATGAGTTCTGAAGGATCTTTTCAAGGATGATGAGGGATGGAATCTTTCTTAAAGTATATTTTGAATCTCATCCAACAGAGATGACACAATAAATCTTCCAGCTGTTTTTGACCATATGTCATAACTCTTGAAGGCAAATGAAGGCTCTCACAGCTTTAAGAGATTACTTAACATTGACAGCTGTTGAGGTACTTATCCTGAGTTTTCTTCTTTCTTTCCATCAAAAGTATCTACATAAGAGTGCTGGACTTTGGGTTGGATAACACGTAATATGCTTCGTGTATTATGTGAAATCACACAAATTTCCTATGTTTCCACATGTTTATCCACTTCAGTTTATCCAGAAATGTCTGAACTAACTGTGTGCCCACGCCTTGCAAATGTAAAGATGAGATAATATGAAGTTGGGAATGTAAAAATGAGACAAAACAGGCCATTGAAGGTCTGACATAAGGTTACTTTTTTTAAAAATTATCACATCAGCGCTGAGAAAGTTGACTTGGGAACATTAGGCTGGGAATGAAGACATCTAGATTTTAACAAGTGTGACTTAGGGCAGATCACCAAGCCCCTCTGGGCCTCAGTGCCTGCAGTAATGAAATGTATGGCTTGAAGTAGTTGATCTTTGAGATTCCTTATAGATTTCAAGTGTCCCTATATAGTTTTAAAAGACAATGGTGGAGTGGATCTATTCTGTGCCATAATTATATATCTAAGCACTATGTAGGTACTCTTTCAGAAATCACTGAATGGCAAAATTATTGCAAAAGGATTAAATTCCTCAACAAACTTAATGAATGCATTTGTAACTTCAAAAAGGGGACATTTTATATCTAAAATTTCAGAAAGAAAAACCTGATTGCTGAATTAGGTCTCTAGCTACAAGAAGATTTTTTTAATTCACAGTTTTTAAACTTTTTTTTCTGATTCTAAAAATTCAGAGAAACATCAATAGAACATTTTGCACTGATAGAAGGAAATCTGAATAATTCTTGAAGGCACTAACACAGGCATACCGTCACTGAATATAGTCTAAGTGTGAAGGGTAGCTCTTTCTGCCGTAAGCAAAGCTTTAAAAAAGATATGAGAGATGTATCGTATAGTTCAACACTGGCGGAACGAAGCAGGCTTGCAATGAGCTTCCCAGAGCAAATGTAGCTCAGAGTTCAGAGGTCTGCTGCTGAGGCGAGGTCACTGTGCCAACTGTATCACTTCTTCAGACATAAATTACATCAGCTCCTGATATTTCCAAAGGTCTACCGTGGAGCAAGGGCAGCCACGGGTATAAACAAAAAAAGGTTTGACCATTGAAAAACCAAGAAAGGAAAAGCTTTTGCCTAATAAACAAGTTTCACTTAATCTGTTTGGCTTCAGGCTAAACATTGGTTTCTAAATGCTAGATTTTCATCTGCCTGTATGGGAATTACTCAGAGTTAAAAAAAATTACCTCCTCTCTGGCACAACTCTGAAGATTCCAATTCAGTACAACAAGGGTGGGGCCTAGAAATTCGTGTTCTGAAAAACCTTCCTAGATGATGCTAGCACACAGTCAGGCGTGGGAAACGGAGAGAATGTGCTGCTTGTATTCACATCTTACTTGCAATTCTTTAGTGGCAGAGCCAAGGCTAGAACTTCATTCCTACCAATTATTCAGTTGTAGACTACTATATGTTCTAGTAAAAATAAAAGTTGCAGCACAAGTGTTATACATTATTCAGATAAGAGATACCTGAGGACAGAACAACAAAACTGAACTAAACCGAACTTGGAATGTGTCACGGCCAGATTCATTCAAGTGTTTATTAATCATCTCCTCCTTATAGGTGCTAGACTAAGTTTTAGGTATCGTGGTGAGTAAAAAACTGAATAACGGATGAAGCCATCATTTTATAAAGTGCTCTATAAAACCAATTTCCAATCATAAATTCATATGCACATTATAATATCAAAAACAATACTAAATGAGTGATGTGCAAGATACACATAAAATATTTTTAAAACCATGTTGCTCAATACTGAGTCTACGTAAGCAATATAACTAATGATGAATTGAAGAATGGGGAACACATCATAAGAAGAGAGATAATATTAATTTTTCAGTTTATCTGATCAATATAAAAAACAATTGAAGTAATTTTTCCCCAAACTGCATTTTTTGGTCATAATCTTCCAAAGGAATATTGACTCTGATAACTTTTACTTCTAGATAATTATTAAAATCTTCATTATGTTTTTCTTTTTTCTTTTCTATTATGTTAACTATTTTACATAAAGAGTTCTCCTTTTCACTGAAAAAAAATTAAATACTAATCTTGCAATATTTCTGCATATTAGTGCCACACTCGCATTTCATCATGGATAAGTTAGTGACTCTTAAATAATTATCATCATCATTAAATAGAATACTAAATGCAGTGCTCTCTATTGAGTAAATTTCAATGTTTGTGCAGTTTTAACGTAACTTTATTGTATAAAATTAACTGAAAAAAGCATATGAATTTAAACCTTTAACTTAATATATTATGGCCAAAGGTTCTCTATTTCCAAACTGTCAAATATAAAAACTGATTACTCTGCCAGAGTTTTCTCCAAGGTTGAAGAACCAGCAGCAATTAAAGAACATTTAGCCAGTCAGAAATCAGAGACAGAAAATACAGTATGACATCAGCTTGGCTGCCATAGCCTCTCAAGGTCAGGAAATCCATCACACTGACAACAGTTCATAGCTAGAAAGCAGGCGGAGTGACTTTAATGAGTAAGAAGCAAAGATAGTATTTTGTAAAGAAGCCAAGTAGACATTGCACTGTCGGAAAGGTGCCACCAGAAACTCCCTGAAGTTATTGCAACCCCGCCCTGGAGACAGAGGACGATAAAGCAGATAACCATGAACACACATCAGAAGCCAAGGGAACAGAGTCAGTCCCGAAGACTGCTTGTATGGTGAACGAATGTCACTGATTTAGAAAAGTCTATGTGGTTTACTTCCCACACTCTTGGTCATTTAAACCTAAATTTACATATCACATTTCACAATTTCAGGGGTGCCATTTACCTGGAATACAATGTGATTATGTCCTGTTAAACTGAAAAAACTAATAATACTCATTCTAAAATTATGAAGATTGAGCTTTAACTGTGTCAGAATATCTTAAGGTAATAGCTGAGACACAGCCTCTAAAAGAAAAATCAGGGGAGGATATAGTACATACAAAATCTCAAAAAAGGACATTGTATCATAATTTTGTGTTAAAAGTTAGACATACTGACAATTATAGCTTAGAAAGTTCCATGAGCAGTAATTTCCCTGAACTCATCCATGTAAACAAAGCAATAGTGCGTGGAGATTCTTGGGTTGCATTGCAATGACGAGCCTATTTTTACAGTCAGTTGTTTTCATTTGAGAGGTCAATGAGTCTTTTCATAATTACTTCAATTACAGTTTACTATTAGAGAAAAAGTAAGCCAAGGGATGTTTTGCTTTTTATTGTTAAACACCAAATAATTCTCAAGTGTTTCTTTTAAAAGATTATTTTAATCCAAAGCTTTCCTTAAAATATATATGCAAACTTCTCCATTAAAAGATTATTGATAATAAAATTCACCACTTAATTTAGCAAAGAACTATTTTACTTAATGTTTTCTACCCAAATTCATTTACCTCAAATTGCCCTACAAATGTAGTGACAACAAGTATTAAATCATGGACCCTTTGGAACAACTCTGCTGTGACTAGATGGCATGTATTTTTGGACATAAAATGTATTGTTTCTTGAAAATAAGATAAATGCATATAATTTAACAATAAATAGTACATCGTCAAAAGAGACCTCAGGAAACATGCATATACTATGGAATCTAAGAAAGAAAAATATGTTGTTTTGAAAACATTAGAAATGTTTACACTGTAAGCCTCCAGTTCCCATTACCCAGACATTAACAGTGATAGAATATTGTGCCCAAATTCTTGCCTTCTGCCATTATGATATTATTTTAAATGCAATAGTTATTATATTTATTAGTTCAATACATTATTTCCTTCAGTATCAGGCAGGTATTATTCTCGATACTGGAGTTAAAAGTGAAAAAGAACAGAGCTAAGTATCTTCCTTCATGGACTTATATTTGGGTGGGAAGGAAGAAGATGGGCAACCAATGGCAGGAAATGTAAGAAACAAGTCAATAAATGAGAAAAAGTCTCAGTGTGATAACTGCTATGAAGGAGATAAATGCTACAAAGGATGATATGATGGAGGAAAGTGAGGGACACTTTGGGAATGGTGGGTTTAAACAGAATATTTACGCTGGAATTCCTTCTGGCTAAATACCTAAGTTACTATGTATCTGTGTCTCCTGGTCACTTTGTGTGATCATAGTCCTGGTATGTGTCACGTTTAAGACTTCCTTTCTACAAAAAACAAATAAGATCAGAGAAGGCCCCACACACTGTTCTTTCAGCCTCCAACCATGGTTATCTGTGAATGTGTATCACCATAGTTTATTCAATAAATTTTCTCGACAATATAATCCTTTACTTTTTTACCTATATCAGTGCACCTTCCATTCTCATTGTAGGAATGAATCCTCTCTGGGTGAGGAGGACGCAGAAAGGAAGACTAATTAATGCTTCAGCACCTTAAGTCCCAGAAAAACAACCTTATTTAGCCAGACAGCTAGAAATCTTTTCAAGACTTCATAATAGAGGTCCATTGTTTTTGAATATCAATCTATAGATGTAGACAAAGATAGGTGGATAAAGATATATTGCTTCTCATAAATATTTCTGGTTCTCTTCTTCCTTGCCACACAAGAAGAAATGCATTTCTTTGCTCTTTTAAATTAAGGGCAGGAATGTGACTTATTTTAGCCAATAAAATTTTAGCAGAAGTGACACTTCCCAGTGGAGACATTTTAGGCCTTCCAGCACTCTCTTCCCTTGGCCTGGAGATTATGGAAGCATGTGCTACATGGAGGCTCAAAACTGAGCCATCTTATGATGGTGGAAGATGCACCAGGATTCCCACTGGACTTTGAGAAAAAAATTTTTAAACTCTTTATATTTTAAGGCACTGGAATTTTGGAGTCATTTATTGTCACAGAATAGCCCATACTTCCTCTTACGGATGGAACTGTGTCCCTCCAAAATTCATATGTTGAAGTCCTAATCCACAGTACTTCTGAAGGTGACCTTATTTGGATATGGTGTCATTGCAGAGGTAATTAGCTAAGATGAGGTCATACTGGAGTAGGGTGGGCCTCTAATCCAATCTGACCAGCGTCCTTATAAAAAGGGAAATCTGGGCACCGATACACACACAGGTAGAATACCATGTGAAGATGAAAGCAGAGATCGAGATTATGTAGCAGAAGCCACCGGAACATTGCCAGCAAACCACCAGAAGCTCGGGGAGAAGCCTGGAATAGATTCTCCTTCACTGCTGTCAGAAGGAATCAACCCTGTTGACAACTTGATCTCAGACTTCTATAGAAGTCTCCAGAATAGTGAGACAATAAATTTCTGTTAAGCCACACAGTTTGTGGCACTCTGTTACAGCAGCCTTAGAAAACAAATGCACTATCCTAATATAGCTATATATTATTCCAAGCAAAAGATAAGATATGTGTGGGCAGGGGAGGGCACAGCTAACACTGCAGTAACTAATATCTTTATAAGGGAATCCAATCTATTTATATGAGATTATCTAGTAGTAAGTTAAAATTCCTTTCATTCTCTTAAAAGTGGGGATAATTCAATGCTTGATTTTTTATAACTAAGAAAGTACACTTCTGTTCAAAATTAAAGTGCCTCCAACTTAAATAAAGATAAAGAAAAATTTTATTACATTTTCTAGGAGGCCATTTCCATATTTACACTGTCCTAGTCTGTTGTCTCTTAATTATGAATGCTGAAGCTTTTAGCTTCAGAGGGCCTGAGATGTTTGCTATGAATGATTAAGTGTTCCTAAAATTTTTACTAGCACATTAATCTCCAGGTGCAGAGAAAGTCAAGACACTTGTTAAAATTCTCTAGTCCTCACACAAGGCTGCCTCAGGAAACATGGTAAACAGCTACAGTGCTGGCTCCCCAAGATAGCACCTAAACACACCAAGTTCAAAGAAATGCTGTCTAGACAAAATAAGGATTCTACTCTCAGTCAGCCTAGAAAATAAAGAGAACTTTATTTTACAAGACTCTCTTTCTTTCTGAAATGAAACACTTCATGAACAGCAAGTTCATGACGTAGAATTTAGAAACATGGTAAATGCTTGATATTTGAGAAGGTTATGTCCCTAGTCCCTTGCAGAGAGCACCAGAGCTCTCCAGGGAGACAACTTGCAGGCTAGATGGACAAGTGAAGAAAAGAGATACAATGAAATGTGCCTGTTAGGCCAGTGACTGGATCCTTTCATGAGCTTCACCTCACATACCCAACTCAACCATACTGACAATTCTTCTCTCTTACAAGTCCCCCACCTCATGGCTTTTTAGATAACTACTGTCACCATCTTGCTATCTTTTGGCTTGTTTCTTTGGCTGTCTTTCCTGGCTCTCGATATTTGAGTCTATCTTCTGAGGAGAGAGTTCACCAAAGCTTATTCCTTACCTCTCTATTCTTCTCTGTATATACTCTCTCTTGGGGAGACAGGCAGGTGGCATGGAAAAGAACCACAGGCTTCAGAGCCAGACATACCCAAATTGAAGTCAGGGCTCCAGATTGGTTAAGTGGTCAATAAATCACAATAAATCCCCTGAGTTTCTTTTCCCTTATTTGGAAATAATCATACTTTTCTTAGAAGGTGACTATGAGATTTAAATGAGCTTTAACACATGTAAAATGCACAGTACTTAGTAGGCACTCTACAAAGTCTAATGCTTGACTCTTGAAGATCTCACTCAATATCCTAGTTTCAACTATCTGTCACACCATAAATCAGAGAAGGCCAGTGAAAGGAAAGCTTGGAATGGAAAGTAATGGTCAAAGACAAGGACACGTAGTATGGGAGTGGAGAGAGAGGAAGGAGAGCCACGTAGATTTTAGACCCAGAGAGTGCAATTCGGGAGTGACTTAGGTCTCTGCTACTACCAGTATTTAATAATTCAGGAACCAAGTAACATCTGAGGCTGAAGAAAAGGGGCAGGAAAAGCCCCTTCTTATTGTTTTGAATACTGTACACAAGGCTCCATGAATTTATTCAGTTCATGCCAAGAGAGTTTACCATTTAGGAGTCACATGTCAAAGCAGCCATGATACACGAGAGTCAGGGACATGAGACAAGCATACAAAACTAAAACACACATAGAAAGATTTCCTGTGCTGGGGAAGGGTTGACATATTTCAGGGATTGGGGACATGAACAAATTGCATAAGTGGCACGGGTGAGAAGTACGGAACCAAAGTCAGCCAGTCTACACCAGTGGTTCTCAGCATCGACTTTAATTCACGTCTTTTTGAAGAAATGTAAATATGTCCTAGTTGCCCTAATGTTGCTTGGAATTTCAATATAAAGAAAACAGTTAAGACTAAAAGAATCCAAATAAAGGACCAAAGTGCTGCTATACTTGATCATCAGTAAAGCAGAAAACAATTCTTCTAAAGGGTTTATAAAACTTCCACTTGAGACTTAGTATTTCATGGTCAATAGTCTCAATATTCATAAACTCCTTAGAAGATGTCACTTACGTAAATATGACAACAGTGATTCTTTAAGAAGTTCTGAAACAGAACATACCATGTTTTTAAATAGATGTCAACTGACTTAAGAGTTAGCAAGTCAAATGGTAATGCTTATTAGATCACCTACTGTTAATTGTCTGAGGACTCATGTTAAGAAAAGGAATCAATATCTGATATGCTTTGTAATATCTTATATTACTTTAAGCAAATTGAACAAGTGTATATATAATACAAGTGCCGTGCTTGGTACACAGTAGAAAAATCTGCCTCACAGTATCAGGCCTTACTCATAATCCTGAAAATGGTATGCGATGCTACTTGAAAAATAGTTATTACTATGGTTGGTTGGACAAAGTTATTTTTTTCTAAAAGCAAATAGGCTGAAGCATGACTGCAAACCAATTTCAGGTATAACAGCTACCACGTAGCATGCAGCATCATCTCACTACCTAACACATTCGAATAAAGTTTACCGTAACATGAAAAACCGCTGTAGCGCTAATGATATTGCAACTTGAAGCTGCCCAGGGAAAGCATTTGCTATTATTTTTTTTAATGTTAGCATAAAGATAAACTGAGCTAAGATGCCATCTCTGTTTTTTTCTTGCTCCTGGACTATCTATACCTTCTCTGAAATACACTTCCATGTTACTCTGGTACACAAATATTGGGAAAAGTCAATACTAATTAAATGCATTTATAAGTTTTACATTGGAATATCTGGTGGCTGGCACAGTCATAAATCTGAAAACCCAACCAGAAGTACATGATACCTCAACTAGAAAGCTATTACATTTTTTTAAAGAAATGTTTTTTTTAATTTAGGATCATCAAACTAGAAAATGAAGCAGTTATTTAGCACAAGGGTCAGCATACATTTTTGTCAAAGGCTGGGAGGTAAAATTTTACACTTTGCAGGTCCCTGCTGTATATGGAACTCTGGTTGAAATACAAAAACAGCTATGTACAATATGCAAATGAATGGACATGATGGTGTTCCAAAAACTCTTATGTATGGAAACTGAAATTTAAATTTTATATAATTTCCAATTGCCATGAAATATTCTTTGTAAAACTTTTCCCCCAACCATTTAAAGATGTAGAAATCATTATTAATCGGTGGGCCATATAAAACCAGGCCACAAGCCACATTTGGCCCACAGGCCGTAGCTGGCCAATCCCTACGTTGGCCTTGGCACGTCATCTAAATGACTGAAGTAGGAAAAGACCTACATCAGGAGCTACAGAGCGAGCAGGGGCTTTCTCACTTCAAAGATTTAGAATATATCTTTTAACTTCCAAAAATTCTAAAGATTCAACATTCATATTAAACAGATGTGCATAATTTGTGAGCAATGCAAAAGATTAGTCAGAGAAAATAAACTCATTTCCTTTCCCCCACCAATCTGATCCTCTCTACATGTACTTTATCTCAATGAGATATCCAGTTGCCAGTTCTTCAAATAGACATTATCTTTGATTCCTTTCTCCCTCTGAAAGCTCTCATCTAATCAATCTCACATTCCTGCCAGGTCTTCCTCTTAAATAACGTACAAAACTATCTACAATACACTGCACTGATCTAGACCATCAGCATTTCAAGCTGAAATTATTGTAACAGCCTTTTCACTGCCTACACACGTTCATACTTACCCGACTCCAGTCCATTTTCTTCACTGCAGCTGGAGCTTTTTCTTTTACCACTTTGAATCTGATCATATTAACTTTTCCACAGATGCCAGTAGCATCCTACTGCCCTCAGGATAAAATGTAAGTCCTTATCATGACTTGTAAGCTCCTCCATAAACAAACTCTTCCATAAATATCCACCCCTACCTTGCACGATATTTAATAATATAATGAAACAGAGTTACTAAAAGAGTAGGAAAGCTTGGCGCTCGCAGCAGCTTCTAGTCACTCCACAGAGGTGCACATTTACCAAAGGAATGCAGAAGGTGAAGGAGTTACCACTTCAGTCCAAGGTGCAAAAGCATCAGGAAGAAACATGTTTAGAGGAAGATCCAAGATGGCGCCGTGAGTAGTCCTCTTTGTCTCTCGCCCTTCGAGTCTACAATTATTTGGACACTTATCGCTTGACAAAGGATATCCAGACAGCATCTCAGGACGTCTGAGACACCCACGCAACTATACATCGGAAGGCGGATGGACTTTCCTCCGGGAGGATGTGGAAATAGGTGAAAACTCTCCGACCCCGACGGGCAGCCTAGTACCCGCAAGCGGCTTTCTTCCAACGGACGCCCCCAGAGGATCCACACACATCTAGGGCAGGAGCGAGAACACAACAGAGGAGCAACGGTGGAAACAGGTGACCAGAACCCTACCTAAACCCCCCGCAATTACTCCTAAACGCAGAGGGAAACTTTGGAGTTGCACACCTGAGCCCACGGGGAGAGTCTCTCCCCGCCATTGGCGGGGAGACCCAGCCTGGTGCTCGGGGCGCCCGGAGGGTCCCAGAGAGAGTCACGGAGGGTACGGAGGTCTCCCAGCTGCCGTTGCCCGCCCCGTGGAACTAGGGATTGCCGGAGATCTCGGAGAGGACCGGGGCTGGGGGAACTTTCAAAGGCCGGTTCTGCGACCCGGAGGGGAAGCGCCGGAGCTCCGCCCGGGCAGCAGACAAAACTCTCTGTCTGCCGTTAGCAGAGGGGCCACACCGAGCATTAACGGCTCCGGGAGAGGCCCGGAGAGAAGCCCAGAGGGCGGGGCGACCCCCAGCTGCCGTTGCCCGCCCCGTGAGACTAGGGATTGCCAGAGATCTCGGAGAGGACTGGGGCTGGAGAGAGATCCAGAGACCCAGCTTAGTAGCCTAGGGGGAAACCCTACAGGCTCACAGCAGCCTTAGGGAAAGCCTCTGCACAGCACCAGTAGAAGGCACCCAGCCGCCAGCCACAAGGCTGGAAGACCCCAGGGCAAAAGCAGCATAGCTAGGTGTACTAACCACAGACTGTAGAAGATGCCAATAGCTCTCCTGCGACCCATAGAGGACAAGTGAGATTCGGTGGGTGCCGACAGCAACGGAGCAACAAATATAAGTGATCCCACCCCTGGCCGCTGGAAAAGCCCATAACACCGTTGCAGACCCCAAGGAGAGAGCACATCTAGGTGGGCTGCAACAGTAGGCACCTGCAGCCTGAAGCCCCCCTGTGACGGCCCCCACGGCAGAGGAGGGAATCCAAAGGGCCACTGTGGCAACGAAGAGGGGCCCAGGCCCAGTTAGCAACTATGGACAGGGTTCCTGGTTGGTGAAGTATAAACAGCTGCTCCCCCCACCGCAGCAGCTGAAACAAGTGAAAGGAGCAACTAAACTCTATCTCCATGTGGAGGCACAAATCAACATCATCAAGCAATATGAAAAAATACATTAAATCTCCAGAACAGAAAGAAAGTAACAAATACACAGAAAACAATCCCAAAGAAAATGAGATATATAACCTAAATGATGATGACTTCAAAACAGCCATCATTAAGATTCTCAATGAGTTAAGAGAGAATTCTGACCGTCAACTCAACGAGTTCAGGAGCTATGCCACAAAAGAGTTTGATACGATAAAGAAGAACCAAACAGAAATATTGGAAATGAAGAACACAATAGAGGAGATTAAGAAAAATCTAGATGCTCTGAACAGTAGGGCCGATAATATGGAGGTAAGAATTAGCAATTTGGAAGATGGCAATATAGAATTGTTGCAGGCAGAGGAGGAGAGAGAAGGAAGACTTAAAAGAAATGAAGAAACTCTCCGAGAATTATCAGACACAATTAGGAGATGCAACGTAAGGATTATAGGTATACCAGAGGGAGAAGAGAAGGAGAAAGGGGCAGAAAACCTATTCAAAGAAATAATGGCTGAGAACTTCCCAAATCTGGTGAGGGAGATGGATCTTCAGGTGACAGAAGCCAATAGATCTCCAAACTTTATCAATGCAAGAAGACCAACTCCACATCATATAGTAGTGAAGCTAGCAAAAGTCAACGACAAGGAGAAAATATTAAGGACAGCCAGGCAAAAGAAACTAACCTACAAAGGAACCCCCACCAGGCTATCAGCAGATTTCTCAGCAGAAACTTTACAGGCTAGAAGAGAGTGGAATGAGATATTCAAAAATCTGAAGGACAAAAATCTACAGCCGAGAATTCTCTACCCAGCGAAAATATCCTTCAAATACGATGGAGAAATAAAAACTTTCCCAGATAAACAAAAATTAAGGGAGTTCATTGCCACAAAACCTCCTCTTCAGGAAATCCTCAGGAAAACCCTCATTCCTGAAAAATCCAAAAAAGGAAAGGGGCTACAAAACCAAGAGCAGAGGAGATAAGTAGAAGGACAACAACAGAGAGTAGCAGCTCTACATCAGAACAGATTAAACCATGGGACGAGAAACAAAGGAAACTGAAGAAAACCGGAAAACAAGACACAAAATGGTAGTGGTAGGCCCCCACGTCTCAATAATCACTCTAAATGTAAATGGATTGAACTCCCCAATCAAAAGACACAGAGTGGCAGGATGGATCAAAGAACAAGATCCAACAATATGCAGCCTCCAGGAAACACACCTCAGCCCCAAAGACAAACACAGACTCAGAGTGAAGGGATGGAGAACAATACTCCAAGCTAATAATGAACAAAAGAAAGCAGGTGTCGCTATACTAATATCAGACAAGGTAGATTTCAAAGCAAAACAGATAAAGAAAGATAAAGAGGGACAGTATATAGTGATAAAAGGGACTCTCCACCAAGAAGACATAACACTTATAAATATATACGCACCCAACACAGGAGCACCAAAATTTGTAAAGCAACTCTTAATAGAACTAAAAGAAGACATCAACAACAATACAATAATAGTAGGGGACCTCAACACACCATTAACACCAATGGACAGAACATCCAGACAGAAAATCAACAAGGAAATAATAGAATTAAATGAAAAATTAGACCAGATGGACTTAATAGATATATATAGAACACTTCATCCTAAAACAGCAGGTTACACATTCTTCTCAAGTGCACATGGAACATTCTCAAGGATTGACCATATTTTGGGAACCAAAGCAAACATCAATAAATACAAGAGAGTTGAAATAATATCAAGCATCTTTTCTGATCATAACGCTATTAAACTAGAAATCAACTACAAGAAAAAAGCAGAGAAAGGTGCAAAAATGTGGAGACTAAACAACACGCTTCTCAACAAACAATGGATCATTGAAGAAATTAAAGAAGAAATCAAATATTATCTGGAGACAAATGAAAATGAGAACACGACATACCAAATCATTTGGGATGCAGCAAAAGCAGTCCTAAGAGGGAAATTCATCGCAATACAGGCTCACCTCACTAAACAAGAAAAAGCTCACGTAAGCAACCTCAAACGACACCTAATAGAACTAGAAAAAGAAGAACAAACAAAGCCCAGAGTCAGTAGAAGGAGGGAAATAATAAAAATAAGAGCAGAAATAAACGATATTGAAACAAAAAAGACAATAGAAAGGATCAATGAAACAAAGAGTTGGTTCTTCGAAAGAATTAACAAAATTGACAAACCCCTAGCCAGACTCACCAAGAAAAGAAGAGAGAAATCGCAAATTAATAAAATCAGGAATGACAGAGGAGAAATCACAACAGATACCAATGAAATACAAGAGATCATAAGAGAATACTATGAAAAACTATATGCCAACAAATTGAACAACCTGGAAGAAATGGACAAATTCCTAGACTCCTAAAATCTCCCCAGACTGAATCAGGAAGAAATGGAGAATCTGAATAGACCAATCACAAGTAAGGAAATAGAAACGGTAATCAAAAACCTCCCCAAAAACAAGAGTTCAGGACCAGACGGCTTCTCTGGAGAATTCTACCAAACATTCAAAGAAGACTTAATACCTATTCTCCTCAAACTGTTCCAGAAAATTGAGAAAGATGGAGAACTCCCTAACACATTCTGCGAAGCCAACATCACTCTGATCCCCAAACCTGACAAGGACAACACAAAGAAGGAGAACTACAGGCCGATATCACTGATGAACATAGATGCAAAAATCCTCAACAAAATTTTGGCACACCGATTACAGCAATACATCAAAAAGATTATACACCATGATCAAGTGGGATTTATACCAGGGACACAGGGATGGTTCAACATCCGCAAGTCAATCAATGTGATACACTACATCAACAAAATGAAAAACAAAAACCACATGATCATCTCAATAGATGCAGAGAAAGCATTCGACAAGATCCAACACCCATTTATGATAAAAACCCTCAGTAAAATGGGTATAGAAGGAAAGTACCTCAACATAATAAAGGCCATATATGATAGACCCACAGCCAACATCATACTCAATGGACAAAAGCTGAAAGCCATCCCTCTGAGGACAGGAACAAGACAAGGGTGCCCACTTTCACCACTCCTATTCAACATAGTACTGGAGGTGCTGGCCAGAGCAATTCAGCAGGAAAAAGAAATAAAAGGAATCCAAATAGGTAACGAAGAAGTAAAACTCTCGTTGTTTGCAGACGACATGATCTTATACATAGAAAACCCCAAAGAATCCACAGAAAAACTATTAGAAATAATCAACAACTACAGCAAAGTAGCAGGGTATAAAATTAACGTGCATAAATCAGTAGCATTTCTATACACTAACAATAAACTAACAGAAAAAGAACTCAAGAACTCTATCCCATTCACAATCGCAACGAAAAGAATAAAATACCTTGGGATAAACTTAACCAAGGAAGTGAAGGATCTATACAATGAAAACTACAAGACTTTCTTGAAAGAAATAGGCGATGACATAAAGGGATGGAAAAACATTCCTTGCACATGGATTGGAAGAATAAACATAGTTAAAATGTCCATACTACCTAAAGCAATATACAGATTCAATGCTATCCCAATCAGAATCCCAAGAACATTCTTCACAGAAATTGAACAAACAATCCTAAAATTCATATGGGGCAACAAAAGACCGCGAATTGCTAAAGCAATCCTGAGCAAGAAAAACAAAGCCGGCGGAATCACAATCCCCGATTTCAAAACATACTACAAAGCTACAGTGATCAAAACAGCATGGTACTGGTACAAAAACAGGTCCACAGATCAATGGAACAGAATTGAAAGCCCAGAGATAAAACCACACATCTATGGACAGCTAATCTTCGACAAAGGAGCAGAGGGCCTACAATGGAGAAAAGAAAGTCTCTTCAACAAATGGTGCTGGGAAAACTGGACAGCCACATGCAAAAGATTGAAAATTGACCATTCTTTTTCACCACACACCAAAATAAACTCAAAATGGATCAAAGACCTAAAGATTAGGCCTGAGACAATAAGTCTTTTGGAAGAGAATATAGGCAGTACACTCTTTGACATCAGTTTCAAAAGAATCTTTTCGGACACTGTAACTCCTCAGTTGAGGGAAACAATAGAAAGAATAAACAAATGGGACTTCATCAGACTAAAGAGCTTCTTCAAGGCAAGGGAAAACAGGATTGAAACAAAAATACAGCTCACTAATTGGGAAAAAATATTTACAAGCCGCTTATCCGACAAAGGGTTAATCTCCATAATATACAAAGAACTCACACTGCTTAACAACAAAAAAACAAACAACCGGATCAAAAAATGGGCAGAGGACATGAACAGACATTTCTCAAAAGAAGATATGAATATGGCCAATAGACACATGAAAAGATGTTCATCATCGCTAATCATCAGGGAAATGCAAATCAAAACTACACTAAGATATCACCTTACCCCCGTTAGATTGGCAAAAACATCCAAAACCAAGAACGACAAATGTTGGAGAGGTTGTGGAGAAAGAGGAACCCTCATACACTGTTGGTGGGAATGCAAACTGGTACAGCCACTATGGAAAACAGTATGGAGATTTCTCAAAAAGTTAAAAATAGAAATACCCTATGACCCAGCCATTCCATTACTGGGTATCTATCCTAAGAACCTGATATCAGATATCTCAAGAGTCCGTTGCACCCCTATGTTCATCGCAGCATTATTTACAATAGCCAAGACGTGGAACCAGCCTACATGCCCAGAAACTGATGATTGGATAAAGAAGATGTGGTATATATACACAATGGAATACTACTCAGCCATAAAAGAAGACGAAATTGGCCCATTCACAACAACGTGGATGGACCTCGAGGGCATTATGTTAAGCGAAATAAGTCAGTCAGAGAAAGACGAACTCTATATGACTCCACTCATAGGTGGAAATTAGTATATTGAGAAGGAGATCTGATCGGTGGTTACCAGGGAAAAGGGGGGGTGGGGGGAGGGTACGGAGGGGGAAGTGGTGTACCCACAACATGACTAACAAAAATGTACAACTGAAATCTCACAAGGTTGTAATCTATCATAACATTAATAAAAAAAAAAAAAAAAAAGAAACATGTTTACCACCCCCGACTACTGCAAAGAAGAGGATGGTACTGTGTGGGCATGGAAGGTTCTGGTAGCATCAAGTATGGAGTGGGTTTTTCTACGTTCACACTGGTTGAATGACATCAATTTTCCTTACTTATAAAATAAGAATGAGCACCTATGGTTCAGTGTCAAGTAGACATAAAGCTCTCTGGGATCAGAGATGAGAGGTCTCACACAATTAAAAGATATAATGAAATTACACCATAAAAGATATAACGAAATTATACCATGAAATCAGGATATTCCTAAGAAAAGGAAATTAACAAAATGCAGACTTATGATTTCAGTGTTCTCTCTGGAACTGTTAACTTTGTATGCTATTTCCTCTGGCTTGCTCAACTGTAAATATTTAGCTCTTGTGCCAAAAAAGAACAAACATTAAGACTGAAAAGCTACTAGTCGGAAGTGAGAAAAAACTCAAGTGATAGACAAAATAAATAATTGATACTAGAGAACCATGATCATGGTCAAGTGGACACAGCCCAGCATTACAGGGAAGGAAAGGGACATTCCTTCCAGTTGGTGGAAAATTCAATCTGCTCTGTGTAGTCTCCATATTTAATTGACTCTTCTTATTTAAAGGGGGCGTTAACATGTATATCCACAGAGCATAGGAGAATTTCTGTTTGGAGACTGACTCAGCGAACAACTGTCAGCTAGGTCAAGCCATAAAACTCATCTTGACATCTGACCACCAGGACCTCCATGACAAGGTGCCCACCCTCCTTGCACACCTTCATTCTAGACAGTCCCTGCTTCACACTTTATGTCCCAGAAACAATAAACCGCCTATAATTCCCCACCCACCACTCCCAAAATGCATAGTGGTTGCCTTCCTCTTTTTCCAGCCCTTCTATAATGAATTAGGGAACCCATCTCAACTGTGCCTTCATCACAACCTGCAGGGGCATCCTTATCATTGCACTTTGCTCATTTCACAAATACGTAGTAAATGCCTATTCTATGTCTGCCCAGTTCTAGGCTATGGGCATGTGGCATAGAATTCAATGTCTTTGTCTCTTTAGACAGTATTATGCCTTTAGCTCCTTAACAGTAAGAACTCTGGATTATGTATCTTTGTATTTTTCTATAGCTAGTAGGAACTCAATACTCTTCACTGAATGAAGAAGCAGATTAACTAATGAATGAAGAGAGATCCACAGAACTCTTATTTTGCTCTTCTTGTGCTAAGTACCTGGAAGCCTGCAGGTAGGAATCTCTCCTGGAGTTTTTAAAAGGAGAGTCTTCCTTGAATTTCAGACAACGTATTTATTATTGGATACACAAGAAGAACCTTGTTAAAAACACTGTTTCACATATAATAAACAGCTTCATTTAGATATAGAGGACAGAATAAAATCAAGCCACAATGCAAGACTCCAAACTATATTAGGGGACTCATTCTTGCTTGACAGTGAATATTTAAAGAGGCAAGTCTATTTAGAGTCTTGCTTGAATATCTGAAAATGGTTCTGTGTGATCTTTTGACCACAGTGATTTTCATATGGAAAAATATGACATCCTCCACAAGAGTACCTCAACAGAAACTGTGCCTTTCTAAGAAGCTCAAAATCCACACAACTATCAATTTATTGTTATTAAGTCTCCCTACTTCACTCTAAGGAAGTTAAGAGAGACACAGAAAAAAGTGTGGAAGAGATGAGCATTGTTGCCTCAGCTCCATGTAGAGAATCATGTACTAGATAAAAGGAAAAATCTCCATATCCATTTTATCTCAGTAATGAACAGATATTCTTTATGACTAGAAGCATGCAAATGCCTGATTAGATCTATGTTTGGATTAGTTCATTAATGCTGGCACTAACAGACTTAACTCTGTTCTGTAAAAAACTCTAGTTTGATAATGATGAGAGATTCACAGAGATAATGAAAACTACAAACAGGAACCGAATTCTTCCGAGCCATCCTGATGAAAATTGTACAGAGAATTCTATAACCAGCATGCAGGTTATCAAGACATAAGCTCCTCTAATAATCGAGAGGAGACCGATACCTCAGACTATATGATAACACTTCATGTATGTGTCTCAAACTGAAGATTTTAAGTTTTGCATCATAATTTTACATTTGAGTCTTGAATATTTGATATGAAACTTCATTTGGGGAACAGAACCACTCACAGTGCCTTAATCAAAGTAATGTGCTCCCCTCTATCTAGGAAAGAGATTGATTGCCTTATCATGGAACTTTGGAGAGAAGGAGCAGAATGAATAGAGGGAGTCAACCTAGACTCTGATCTACCAAACCAATCCCAGTCATCAATTTAACAAACATTTTGCACTGTTTGGAGACAGCCATTGTACTCAAAAAAAAAAAAAATTCTATGAATATACTCATGAGTGCTAAAATCTTTTTCTCAAAATAACTTTTACTTATCATCTCTTAAACATGTCATGAGAAGCCTTCCATGTTTTAGATTTAATTTGGTTGTGAATCTGAACAGCTAAAACACGAACGCTGCAGCTGAAAAAATATGAACTTCCATGAAGAAGCCACGAATCCCCAACTCCATGCTGTAATTATTTTGCCAATAGCTTAAGAATTTATTAATGTCGTGGATCACTGAATGGCAGCTGGAATCAAGCTTCAGTGGCCCATCAAATGGCAAAGCATCTTGAAGCCATGATATGCTTTTTGCTAATATGAGTGGATTATAGATTCACGCTCCCACTTACTTCTTGCTAACTCTGTGATGGAGGGCGGGTACTTACCCTCTCAAAGACTCTGTTTCCTTTTCTGTAAAATGATAATAACAATAGTGCATTGGATTTGTTGTAAGGATTAACTGAAATAATCTACGTAAAGTTCTGAGCAGAGAACCTGATATATAGCAAGTATCTTCAAAATATTAGTAAAGTGCTTTATATTTCTGTTAAGGGGCACTGAATAGAAAAAAAAGCCTCTCTTCACTCTCATAAGTCAGAACTTTATAAAACAAAAAATGAAAATGTTATGACAGTTAAGTAAATTAAATGTTAACAAGTTAAAAAATAAAGCTGGGCCGGTACCTTATGAAAATCAGCCCCGGTCCTGTCCAGATTTTTAAAGAAAAAATAAACACTGAATCAAATAGCAAGAAGGAATTTCCACATATCTTTCAATCACATTTTTCATCTCAGTAGAAAAATGCATCCTGAACAGTCTTTGAGAGATTAATTTTTTACATCATGGAGAAAACATTCCAAAGGAATCAGGAAAACTGAATTATAGTCACCATGCTATGTCTATTCCTGTCGACAGGCCACTTCTGCTGCTCCCTCATGTGTACAAAAGATGGTTTGTAATGGATTGTAAAAATCCAACTTGGCTGTAAAACCTTCGTCTAGTTTAATTGATGATTCTAGAAGCTACTGATACCTTTCTACCCAGAGTCAAAGCAAAATAATTTGTGATTCCAGTACTTCTGTGAGCACTCAAATGGTCTAACAAAGACAACCTCAGAGGCACAGCAAGCCAAGTGGTATGAGGATTTTTCAGGTCAAGAAGCCCAACAAAGACAATCTGGAGTAGAGATGCCAACTGGGACGCTAATTGCGACACCTCTGAGCATTTTTGAGTGAAAAAAGACAGCTGTCAGAGGCTATGGAGGATGCATTCCGAACTAGCTACAACATTCAGATAGCTTAATCTTGATGTCACGTGTGCAGCATATGACCACTAACCTTAGGAAGTTCTAATACAACTTTTACAACTGAATCCTAAAAATTAAACAAGTAGGTATCTGGGTTAGTCACAAAGCCCAGAAGATTGCTTTAAATCCCTTATATTCTCTTCTATTATTTTAGTACGATTTCTAAAAACACTATCAGTCCTTATCCTGTTGGACAATCTTTCTGTTCCTTCGTCTCCCTCCTTGCATCTTTGCCTGTGAAGGCATGTTTCCTCTGGCATTATCCCCAGTGGAAATAAAGAAGAATATGGCTTTCCTGGAGAGTTCCTCACATAACCATCCAATTTGTTTTAAATCAGAGTTTAGCAAGTAAAATTAACTAACATTCATTTATTTCTAGCCTGTCTTTCATTCTTTCCATCATTCATTTATTTATTCATTCATTCAATAAACATTTACTTGATACCTACTGTGTCCATGGCAATATGCTAGGTACTAGGGAAGATGAACAAGACTCCATTAATAAGTTCACAATCCAGAATGGAAGGCACAAATGTACAGAATTAATTGCAAGGTAGTATGACTGGTGCTACAAGAGATGTATGTAGTAGCGATGGTGGGGATATGAGGGAGGCAATAATTCGGCCTGCAGAGGGGTGATGGGGACAGTGAAGAGTCAGCCGACAGTCTACATCTCTTGAAAGCGTGGAGCGCCTTTAATACTAATCTAAATTATTGCTCCCTTTGAAAACAGCAGAACTGACTTAGATGTGACCAATATTACATTTTACCTAGAATTGTAATCTATGTTTAATGTGCACAGGAATAGAGAAGTGATACTTAACAGGCCTGAGTATGACAGCATTAGGAGCTAGGAGATACTCTTCATCTATAACCTCCCATTATAAAAAATGAGGTTACATGCACTTAGGTAACTACTCTGTAAAAATAGTGAAATTATACCCACTATTACCCAAACATAGGCTGAGTATTAAAGGAAAATGCAAACAGAAGAATTCCTTACTAACTCAGAGATCTGTATGATATATTTATTCCATTTCTCTAATACCCTCTACTCTAACTCTACTCTATGAGGAAATATAATCGAAATAACAGGTAGGTTAATTATAACAGAAATGTTTGCTTCAAACTCACAATAGGCAAAGACCAAATGACAGTTATATAAAGAGTTGGTGCAGTTTATAAAAATAAGTTATATATTTTGAGGGTGAAAGACTAAACATCTCATTGTCTCTGATTTTAAAAGAAGATGCTAAGTTCTACACTTAGTGAAATAAAGGCATCAAATTCTACACTTCTACATTTTTTTTCTGAAAGCTATTATACCACTAAAAATATTAGACATATTTGGGAATAATAAGATGTATGTCGAATGGACTGCGTATCACATGTTTAAAGTAGGGACAGTATTAAAAGAAAATAATTATGTTGGCTGTTAGAACCAAAATGTGAAATTCAAAGCTTTAAATTAAACTTTTATGAGAGCTTCTGTCGTAAAGAGGAGAAATTTTAAAAGAATTGCTGGAAAAATATATTACTTTGCTTGTATTGTAGGCACGGCATGCCCATGTTTGTGATAATGGGTTAATTTTTCAATTTCTATGCTATTAACAAAATGAACTTCAGAAATTATATAGCAGAACAGTTCTTGTGCCCTCATGCTCACTCAACAACTATTCACAACAAAAAAGAAAAGGGATTGCACTTTGACTTTATGTTGTGGATCCTTTAAATGGAATCTTTACATAACATTTTAGACAATTGAAAATAATCAATAAGCGAATTCACTAATAAATGTTTATAGTTATCTGAAAGTATTTTGAAAACCTAAAAAATAACATTGTGAAGTACAAAGTAATTTGTATATGTGGCCATTGAATGACAGTGAAGTCGTACCTTCCACAGTACCTTCCAAGCATATGCAATGATTGTTGCTATTCTAAGTAGTTTCTATTTTCACAAAGCTCTGGGGTACAGCATTGATAGTATAATGTAGCTGTCTTGATCAAACATCACTGATACTTTCCTAATGTTTTCAGAATCAAGTTCAAATTCCTTAGATCATTATTAAGATTATTGACATTTTAGGTTCAATCTATGGTCCCAGCTTTTTATCACATCATCTCTCTCTTGAATACCTTAAATCCTAGTCCCCGAAAACACTGTGTGTTACTGAAATCAGAAACCTCATCCTGGCATATCTGTGATCTCCTTCAATCCTACCACTGAAATCTTTCATTCTCATTTTAAAAATATGTGTTGTTGTATCCTCAAGTCTGACTTCCAGTAAGTATGTTATCAATATGCCTGGGTCCCCTGAAAGGCTATTTATTTCCTAAAGACCAAAATTAGTCACCTCTTTGTCACTCAGTGACAGGCACTGTACTTTGCATCTAGTAGGAGCTTAACAAAATGTGCTAAATGAATTCAATGAGAATTCATTCCCTAATTAACCTTGTTAATCTAGCTAGACTCCATGTTCAGCTACCTATTTTGCTATTATTTGGCTAATCGGCTTCTCAAAATACTCTGATAGCAAAGGCCAAGCAGAAAGACCATATTCATAATGACTTATTCCTAGAGATGATTCTGAAATATGACTCATATCACTAAAGTTTATGGAGGCCAGCCCCGTGGCCGAGTGGTTGAGTTTGTGCACTCTGCTTCGATGGTCCAGGGTGTCGCCAGTTTGGATCCTGGGCATGGACCTAGCACCACTCATCAAGCCATGCTAAGGCGGCGTGCCACGTAGCAGAACTAGAAGGACCTACAACTAGAATATACAACTGTGTCCTGGGGGGGGCCTTGAAGAGAAGAAGAAAAAAAAGCGATTGGCAACAGATGTTAGCTCAGGTACCAATCTTTAAAAAAAATTTTTGAATATCTGATAAAGTCCTTATATAGTTTCTCATTACTAAAATTGACTTTTTTTTACTGGTGTTGACTGTTTTATACAATACAAGCAAACAAAAAAAGCAAGTAATCTAATGATAAGCAATTGAACTATAAGAAGATTATGGATAAGAGCTGGGTTCTCTAAGTAGCAAGTACTGTTTAAATATTGTTCATCCAGCTATGTATAAACAGATGTTAATATAAAGGCTTCCACTTGTTTTCTAGAAAGCTCTTAATGCAATCTTCAAAAAGCAAGCACACAAGTGATATGAGTAGCAGCTAAAACTGAAATGTTAATATAATATTACAACTCAGGATCTAATTTCTACATAGGCATAGTTAAGGGATAAAGAATAGGTAGTTTTATTGAATGTTTTCAATAAACAAAAAATTTGCCTTCGTAGGCAAATAAATGTCAAAAAAAAAAGAGAAAAGGTCAGACTTTGGTAACTCAAAAATTGTCTTAATGAGCCATATTTGTCCCAGAAAAGGAGTGTATATCTGGTATATCTATATGTTTGGGGATAGGAAATGATAGACATTCCCAGTAATCACTCACCATATCCATCCTGTAAGATACTATAACACATAGATATATGCTCTTGGCAGGTGAATAACAAACAAATGTATTCTTCTAAAACTCATGCTTCTTTGGAACTTATTTGTGTAGTTAGCTGGGATGGGGTGGGGGAGCAGTATAGGGAGAAGGATGATAGAAAACTTCAGATAGTAAAAAGACTGTCACTCTAAGGAATATTCATTTACCCCAGTTTCACCTGGAATCTCCAAAACTCATTAAACCTCCTAAATCAGCGTCTTCTACCAGTACCACCCTAGTTTGGGATCTCATCACTTTAATCCAGTATTGCTGCAATAGCAATTTAGCGGGTTTCCTTACTTAGAGTCTTTCTTGCTCCACTTCCACCTGCACAATGCTGCTGGAATAATCTTCCTAAACTCATTTTCATTAGATCTTTCCTCTGCTCAGGAGCCTCTGGTGGGTCCTTTTCACTGATCAGATTAAACATACTCTTCTCAGGCTGAATATCAGAGCCCTTCATTAATCTTCCCCTTCTCTCCAATAAGAACCTCTCCTTCCTGTCTCTAAAATCAAGCTGAATTCACATCTTTACAACTATGTTCTTCCTGCTCAAATGTACACCCTTACCTGTTTAAAATCCAGATAATTCCATCTAGCAGAGAACCACCTTGTCCTGAGTTAGCCATCCTGGAGTTATTTCATCCCTTTCTGCTCCTTCTTCCTAGAAGAAATGTTTATTTCTAATGCCCATAACTTTGTCTCAACTAGTTTCCTAAGAATGTCTTCCTGCTCTCTACCTAGTCCTTCAGCCACACTGGAAGCTCCCCAGGACAGGTGGATAACCTGTTTTGATACCCTACCGTATATCTAGCAGATGCCTGGGTGCTTAACAAAGACCTCTTGGGGAATAAATGGTTTTTGCTTTGCTATTCCTATGCCACTTGGTTCAGCAACCCTTTCCATAAAAATGTGATTTTGATTAGCCATAACAATAAAGAAAAAAATTTTAAAACATCCAAAACAATAAAACCCATCCTTTCCATGGGCCTCTCCACTGAAGCCTCTCTGCACAACTGACCAAGGAGTAGAAACTCAGAAGGTGACAAAACTGTGACCTGTAATTTTCCACACTGGGTGTTCTAGGAAGCATGAAAATATTCACATGGTTGAAGAAACAACATCTGTGAAGAAGACCCTATAATCAGAAGCTGATTACAAGAAAGATTTCTATATGAAACTCCCTGGCCTTGCCTATTAGGTTCCAGAGATCATCTGGCCATAAAAGCAGTGCCTGGATTATTTGCTTATTAACTCACTCATCGACTCAGCCAAGACTTGTTACGCTACACTGCAATATACACAGTATAATGTGTGGCTGTTGCTGATTGCCTGTGCCAAGCACTGTACTGAGCACTTCTGAAGCATTCATTCATGAAAGTTTTACAATAAACCTATAAGCTATATTGTGCCATTATCTTGATATTACAGATGATGAAACTGAGCCTTACGGAATCCTGAACTTGTAGTCTCCCTACTCTAAACTTCTTTAACACATTTTGGGAAGTTCTGTTCTGGAACATATCTCTTTGCAGTGCAATGTTATACTAACCTGTAAATGTGTCCATCATCCCTAACAGGTAAGCAGCAAGCTTTTGGAGGATAGAGGACTTTTTCATGGTTGTGAACGGCTCAGGATGCTATAAACAAAGAAAGCCCCCCCCCAAACATATATAGAATAAAAAGATATGTTCTTGTGTTTACAAAGGCATGCAGGAGTGTGACATTCAGATTCTTCAAACCTTTATTTACAGGGTGAACCTTCAAAAACTATACCTAGCATTACTGCTCCTTTCTCATTACCATGAACATCCTAATGTCTGGTATTGCCTGTCACATAGTACATTTAACCATCTTTTGAAACAATTAAAATACACATCAATTTGGATTTCAGTCTTACTATCACATGGTGCTGGGATGGTAAACAATGTACCCAATGTGGTCTGGGAAGAGTATTACAGAGCACAAGAAAATGCCTGATTTATTGTCCATATAGCTATAAATACATTTCAAAGCCTTGTTTTTCACTTTCACCACTGACAATTGATGTGCAGATGGTTTCAATGTCTTATTTACCATGACATTTTCCTCTGTATGTATTCCAGAGTGTTCTGTCTTTAGAGTTAGTTTCTATGATTGTAGAGGGTAGGGCCTCCATTCTATTTTTGATATGAAATTGATAGAGTCAGTTGCTGGCTTCTACATTATATCCATGCAAATCTCTTCAGTTGGCCTTGATCATGGGGATTTACTTAAGCAACACAAGGAACATTATGGTAGATGTATAGTCAAGGATCCTCTAGGAGTCTGATCGGCCCAGGAGGTGGATTTCTGGCAACACCGAAAGCAGATGTTACTAGTGAGCCAACAAATCTAGATCCTAGATGCATCACTCTGTGTCCATCTTTCTACAAACAAAGCCTGCTGATGTGTACAATCCAAAAAAGAAGTTTGCATATCTGAGATCTTGTTAGCTGAAAATTTTCCCACTAGATCCTTGCATCTGTCTTGCCTCTGCAGTTCTACTTCATTATAATTATCCCAAATTGTATTTGCATTCACAACCAGGCTTTCGAGGTTAAGGAATTAAGAAGACTACTGTGGACTGAGGAGCTTCCGATTTTGTTGGCAACCTTGTGTTATCAAGGATCTGTTGCATCAGATACCTCAAGGAAGAAGTTTCTTTTCTCTTCTATTTTTGATGGGTTTATGGAAATTAAAATGAAATTTCTCTGATATTTGGGGCAATAGCAAGACTTACCCTTCTGGTAGCTGATTTACCAAGGTTGCTAGAACTGTTAAACAAAGCAAACCAACCAAACTAAACAAAACAAATAAAGGAAAAAAAAAAAATTGGTGAAAATTATTGAAGAGACATATGAACCAAAATTTATAAGATGTTCATCAATATTTTACTCAAATCTTACCTTACATGTGTCACTGACTTATAAACAACACTTTAGTTACAATAAATCCCTATGGGAGAAACTGATTTTGGCCATTAAATCTATCAATGACATCAGACTAGGCGATAACCTATGCTGTCTACAGCCTCAAACTGCCTAGACTCACACAACAGGAACATCACGTGCCAGTGACTTCCCCTCTCAGAACAGAACAGATATAATAAGATCAAGCTAAATAAAGAGTCCTGGGCAGATTTCTTCTCCCCAACAGCTCATGGACCACAACCCATTTTTACTAATTGTTTACCCTCTTTAACTCTAAAGGATTGTCTTATCTTTCTGGACTCAACAGTGTAGTCTATTCTTCACAGCCCCTCTCCCTCATAAAAAGGCAATGCTCTATCTCCTCCAGTTATAGACTCATTATCTTTCGAGCTCTTCCATCAAAAATATGCCAGGCTCTTTTGAATGTGTTGTCATCTGGGTCTGCCAAGCTAATGTTCTGGGAAGACTGGGAGACTTCAGGCATAATATCAGACTATAGACTGTGCTGTACTGAAATCAGACAGAAACAATCTAAGACTGTTTTCATTTCTACAGATTTGCCCTGCGCCCTTATGTTTGTGGGTTGTGGCTCTATGAGAAGTGACATATGGGCAGATTACACCTCGATGCCACTTCAAGAGCCAGGATAGTCACTGCACAGAGCCAGACACCAATATCTAGCAGAGTAAAATAGGAATGTGCTTCGGATCCCTTTGATTTAACCTGTAGTTTCACATACTACATATTACCTCATTTTATAGATGGGAAAACTAAGTCATAGTAACTAGCCCAAGGTCACACTGATCTGTATAAAGAGTTAATTCACTGTATCAGTTTGAATCCATCTTTTTGTTTGAGTAGCACTTTTTTTGGAATTCCTGCCCTCAGTTCAGCATGAAATGACATATTCTTTGAAACATTTTCATGTCTCATATTTTCTACAGATCAGTAAGATATAAGGCAAAGACTATGTTATGATAATGTCCATCCCTCTTGGCCCCTGGAAAACCCACCATAGCCCAGCAGCCCCTGGAAAATCTTTCTCTGTCCTTTATTTAGTACTAATATTTTGATAGTATCTCCATTTCTAAATTTTACTTACAGCTAAATAAAATTTGCTTTAAACTTGTAGTTCCACATTTCTCGATTATCAGCACAGTGTGTGGCATATTTATTTAATTTAAGATTTTATAACAACATTGAGAGGCTCAGAGAAGTCAGGCAAATTGCTCTGGAAATCAGATAAATTGGCTAATTTTCAAAACCAAGTTTGTCTACAGCTATGATCTTTCCCACTGCCTCCTTTCTTACCTATTTACATATCATTTCCACTATTTCATTGGAGCCCCCAGAACAGATTCAACCTTGGTAAAATGCCATTTGAGGTCTTGCAGCAGCAAAGGTAGACTGGCTAAAAGTCTCCCCATGGCTTTGCCCCCGGCCCCCTCTGGACCACCAGTAGGTGTAATTTGTACCAACATCCCTATGCATCTCATCAGACCAGATTTCACAGACTGAGAGATTACAGTATGATGACATTTTTCATGGTACATCATGATTTCAAAAATATCAGCCGTTCACTATTCAGAAATTACCTGAATTTCAATGTCACACTAACTGATAGCTAGCACAGATTTACTTAAACACAGAAACGCTTCTCATGGCTCTCAGTAGTGCAGTTTTTGTAAAAACATAGTTACATATTTTAAGCGAAAAAAGAACAATTTCCGAATACAAGCTTTAAGGTTTTTTTGTTTTCTTTTTACCAAATCTCCACCAAAGCTCTCTTTGTCTTTGCTCTTCTTACCCTCAGAATTTCAACGCTGCTTTATCACTCTCTTTGGGCTGCAGATTAGTTAACAAGAAATTTTAAAGGAGAATAATGGAGATAAATATCTTTAATTTTCTACCTCATTTTGTCTTCACAAAATATAAGCCAGCTGTGCTTTGCTTTTATTTACTGCTTGTTTCTGCTAGGTAATAAATTAATACATCTCTTAGCAAGGGAGCCATTTGGGGCATTAGTATTGCCATCCTACTTTAAACTACGCATTCTTGGAGCTTTATTCCCTAGAAGCACACATTAAAATGCTTCAGTAAGACTGCACTTTTGAAGATATTTTGGTTTTATACAACATTACACAAAAACACCAAACTTTAAATCATTTATTTGTATGCCTGGGGCTCTTGCCCATCCTTTGTTGACTGTCCGCAGTCCTTCATGGCCCAGTTCAAATGTCACCGTGTCCCCTTAACAGCCCAACACTCTATTTGCTGTGCTGCCCATTCATTTCACTTGTGTTTTTATTATGACTCCCACCAAAGATTTGGCTACACATGCAGTCATACATGGATCTGTCAATAATTCCCACCCACCGTCACCCCCTCCCCACGGTCACAAGGTAGAACCTGGACTTGTTAAAGGCAGTACTTACGTATAACTCACTGCATGTAATTTATCTTTAGTAAAGCTCGTCAGGGTGTGCTCAACAATTATTAGTTGAATTAAATTTCAAAAAATATCTTATGTCCCATTCTAAGTCAGTCTGATTATGCATCTAATCTAAGGATTCTGTATTTGATAGTGGCAACCGACAATATACCTAACAGTATAGTGTTTTAAGTAAACTTCTAAGGACACATTCCAGGAGAAAGAACACTGAATTTCACTGGACTCCCATGGTCCATTAAACAGATTTTAGGAAAACAATATCTGACTTTCTCTTCTCCAGCCATTTATATCATCACAATACCACTACCATCATCCACTCAAGAAAAAGAAGTTTAATATGTCTAACTGACAAGAAGAAAAGGGAGCATTTATGTTCTAATCACTTACTATTTGCTAGGCACTGAGATAAACACTTTAATAAACTTTGCCCAGGATTATTTTCAAAGCCAACGTTGATTGTCTTTTTCTTCACACCAAACCTGTTTTGTCCTTCATTCAAAATCCTTAATATGCAGATTGATTGCAAATAATTATTCTTCTCAGATAATTCCATTGAGATGGCTTTCATAAAGAGTATGCAAGTTTTTAAGACTATAAGAATGTTTGTTGCATATGTAATCAAAACAAATTGCAAGTGGCTTTTTAAATTAGGCTGGATTTTCTTCTTCTGACTGATAGGACTTTAGTTAATTTCTACTTTTGTTTCACTTAACATGCTATCTGAAATGTTGCATAAAACTGTCTATCTCCTATCTTAAAGAATTTGCTTTTATCTGTTATGCACAGATAAAATTTTAATATTTATCATCTTAGCTATTCAGGTTTAAAGGTGAACAAATACTTTATGGAGACCTTATATGGCCAAACCTTATATTTCCCCTACAGTTCATAGGTAGTGTCCTTTCAGATAACGAATCTCTCCTCCCAACGTGGAATAAAACAGACATGAATTCCCTGAGGGCATAAATCATGTATTGCATAGAACTTGATTCCATGGTCAACACACATGCTTCATGGGAAATGATACGTTAGTGTAATAGTTACAAATGTGTTTAGTCTAGCATTAAAAATATTAATGCCTTGAGATCATGACAGTCAAAATACTGCTTGTTTTGGAAAAGTATCAACAGAATTTCCTGGATTCAGTGTGTTACAATAGCAAGGATAGATCTTTCTTGTTAAAAAGAAAAAAATAAATTTTAAAAAGCCCTATTGTTCCCAAAACACATGGTAGAAGCTTTGATCACCAAAGTCTAATGGTACATCTAGGCTTAATTTTCTCACCATCAGCCTTCTAATATCTGCCTCCATTATTACTAGTCTGAGTGTTATCAGCTGAATTTTTTAAATTTGTGGGACAGCGAGAAATTATTTCCTGTCCGCACCATTTCATGAAGGAATAAACTATTTCCTCAGTTTCAGAACAGAATAGCTTGATGATTGTATAGCTCTTTCATATAAACATAAAATTGTATAAATATCTAAACTCCTTAAAAGGGATACTTTGCAAGATTTTCTTGAGAGATAAAGAGCCAACAAATAGGACTTTCAGGGTGTCAAAGTAATGTTTTGCGTTATTATCGGTACATTTTGCCAAGTAAATCCTGTACTCAGTATGGCTCCGAGCCCCTGTTCCTATCTACACTCGATCCTCAGCCTCAGATCTGCTGGGTCTGCTCTACAAGTTGTCCGGGCTGTCTTCTCTGTCTCCATCTTGCCATCTGCTGTGCCATGTCTTCCCACCTACTGTTTTCTAGTAATGGAGCTTCCCAAGTCTTTTCCTCTTTTCTTCCTCACACACAGCTCATAGAGTTATTTCCACAAATGTCAAAATGGTACCTTCTATCCACTTAAGTAATTTCCTAACTTCTTTTCTTTCAATTTTCACTTTCAAAACTAATATTATGCTAATGATACAGAGTATACTAATCGTAAAGATAAAAATGAACCCTATTCCTATTTATATATTTCACATTCTGCTGTTTGCTTTGTATCAGGAAAAAAACGTTCTCAAAGAAGACTTTAAAAATCTACCATTTCATTTATATGGCATGTGACCAGGAAAACTATTAAATTTTTTCAATCACCTGATCCTACCCTAAAAGAATTTTTTTTCTTATTTTTTTACCACAAATGTTTCCTTTCCCAAAAAGAATTCTTCACCCTACAATTAAGTACTACAGTAAAACTGTCACAGCATTCTCGACTGCAGCCTTCGCCCAAGGCACACTGGAGTAAGGAATATTTATTAGCAAGCTAGCAATCCAGTATTGCTAGGAAGAAAAAGCATCTCTGGAGTTTTCACATATTGATCAAATCGTAAGCCTGAGGATAATGTGTACTAGGGCAATTGTTTCCATAGGTAAGCTGAATTCCTGAGGACACACAATCCCAGCTCACAGATGTTCCTCTTTGTCATTCCTTCTGTGTGAGTCAGGGAACCTGCACACGACTGACACACTGTTTGTCAGTCCATAGGAGATGCACCACCTCACCCACCACAAACTTGCAGCATAAAGGGACCAAAAGAAAAAAAAAACCATCGAGAATTCACCTACAAGATGGTTGTTTGTCCCTTTTCTGAAAACAGTCACCAAGACAGAGATTCAGATCCCCATTCCAGAATGCCTACGGGCTACTCTCCTAATGTTCTCCTGAATAACAAGCGTTTTAATCAGCTGCCTAGTTAAGCCAATGGCCATGTGGATTGGCAGCGTGTCTAGAAATGGGGAGCAAGGGGAACGATGGAAGCAATCATCAGGAGTTAAGAGAAATAATCAGGGCTGAAATGTTTGCCTCAGTCATTGGACTGTCAGTTAACAAGCCTCTCAGACAGTCCCCTTATCCCTCACCTGTGGTCCCCATTACTAATCCAGGTACTGATGTCAAACCTTCACTTTACTCTGTGTAGAAACACTCTTCTTAGCCTGGGGTGGTGATGAAATTGATGGAGTAAACAAATAAACAAAAATCTCATTAAGGGGAGATTTTTCTTTTGGGGAAGCTCTGAGAAATAGAAAGATTATGGAAATAGGCATGAGTACCACAGCCCATCAAAAGTAGTGAAATTAGCTTTAGAAGAGTGTCCAGTGTTCATCAGCAGAATGAGAAATTTCAGATCATTTTAGCAAAAACCTAGTTCCCCTCTTTTATATGTGTAATGGCACTGCCTGAGATTCCAACTGATTCAGCATTTAGCTAAAAGCACAGATACTGTACAGAAGGTGGTTAGGTATAGTTGAAGGATTCTTGGCTGGAAGGAGAAGACAAACTCCAGGCTCCAATGTTCCTGTGACAACATGACTCGTTCTAGTGCCAATAGCATGCAACGGGGTGACTTCTGGGCATCAGTTTTCTAATCTGTAAAATGAGTGGAATGGAGTTAGGTCTGTGATTTTCAAAATGGTGGGTTTTTTCTCTCCAACACTTAAAGTATTTGTTCAAACCACAATTGCACAGAAGCTTATGCAATAAAATTGGGGTGGGGTGCAGGGTTCATGCTGGAGAAACACCTGGTAACACTCCCCCGCCTTGAGATTCCCAAGGAATCTCAGAAGAACACCTTAGAAAAAGCCTGCACAAGATGATCTAAGGATGATCTCAAAGTCCTATGAATCTCATGGGTGCTAACGCAGAACATATTTAAGAATAAAAGTAGCAGGTAAAAAACTCCAGGTACTAATCATTACCCATTGGTAGTTTTCTTCTATTTGTCTCCAAGGACAGGAAATAAAAAATCCACCTCCAGAGTGGAGAAGTTTTTAATCTTCATACAGTGAACATTTTCAACAGACGATATTACAGCAAAGAGAATATAGATTTTTCATCCCTGAGCGATGGAAAGAAAAGCTGATGCCTGAGCTCTTTGGATAAATTGTAACAGCAGGAGGTGGATTGCTGTTCCTTTGATTCTGTCTTTAATATGGCCACACTTTAATACCTGCTTTCTAGGAAATAAGCAAGCCCAATTTTTTTTCCATAATATTGCTTTATACTCGTTTGTAAAGTCTCGCTGACTGAGTGATTAATACCTTATTATACTGTACATAAATCCTCAGTAAAAATGTGCATCTATTTAATTGCTAAATACGTTCTTTTCTCCTGATCAAAATAATGGAAGTGAAATCTTACACTTTAAAAAAGTATTGGGGCCTCAATTTAATAAAGTTGTCAGAATTTCCCAAAACTAGGATGGTAGGGAATTCAGACCTTGCTAATTTAAAGTTAAATTCCACCAGAACACTACTGAAGTTATCATGGTATGAATAATGATTTTGCAAAAAAAAATTCATTACATCTATCTAAAATTTTACTCTCAAGGAATATTGATTGCATAAAACTTTATTAAAAATAAAGTAAGACTCCAAATTTGCATGTATATGTACCAATGTATGTATCAGTGGAATGCACAAATGATCTGCGTTTCTACTGGTTCTAGCTGATCACAACCATGCATGCATTTGTTTTTCACTCTGAACTACTGTGCGTGCCTGCGAGGCTATTGCTGTGTTAGAGGATAGGTGTGTAAAGATGAACACAGCTTCATGCGGAGTTGAAGGCTCCTCAAGCCTTGATTTATTCATAGATAAAATGGCGATAATATGAAATATTACAGTATGAAATTATAGTGATAGCATGAAGCTTATTGAAATAAAATAAAACCTCATATTTAAAGCACTTTCACATTGCCTAGGCTATTGGAAGTACTATATAAACAGTTTGTGTTACAATAATTTTATTAGTTCTAACAGTGCTACTCAATAACAAAAGTCTATTGGGAGACAAACATGTAAACATATAATTATATGTCAATACATTGGGCTCAAAGTGGGGTAGAAGTTTCTGTTTTTGACCCAACCTGAGAGAGGCAGTAAAGGCTTCAAAGACGATGTGATATTCAATTAAATCTTGCCTGAGGAATAGTTGTTCTCCAGGAGGAGAAATTGGAGAAGACAACAGTAGTCATTCTCCAAGAGGAGAAATCAGAGAAGGAAATCAAAGACAGCAGGCTGCAAGGCTCACAGGCCTAAGGCTGGGGAGCAGAGAGAGGTTAAGGCTGGAGCAAAAGCTGCTTATATTTGTGAACTTTAGCAAAGTTTTTTTTATAAAGGAGAGTTTAAGGAAGAGATGAGACACATAGCCATATTGTGTGAAGGACTTGGAACGCCTTATTGACAAGTTGGGAATTGATTCCATAAGGAATGGAGAAGGTTGGCATTTTTTAAGATAGGAACTGGCCAGATCAGTCAGAAGAAAAGAGACAAAGCAACAGTGGTTTCACCACACACACTGTTCTGGAAGTACTGGAGCCTGGCAAGCATTCCACTACTCCTACTTGCCTTTTGACCCCAGGACGGAGTCTCAGCTTTGACAACTTCGGTGACTCTGGGCTTTGACCAGTGGCTGTGTCTCTGAATTGATTATTTCATGAAATCCATTTAATCCTCTGATCTTCTTCTTATCTCCATCATATTCAGCCCTGATGCCAGCTCCCAGCTCCCAGAGATCTGCCTCAGGCTGCAACTCACGTGCAGTGAATTCATACATTTAAATATATTCCTTCCTCTATGTTTTTGAGTTGCTGAGGAATCTCTGCATTGATTTCACTTGAGGCATTTACGGAATTGTTCATTCACTGAAGTCCATGGAATTGAGAATGGGTTTATCAGATTATTTCTAAGGTGTAGCTAAAGTGACCTGTGCCCATTTAAGCCACAGTGGAAGCTGAGGCAAAGGGAAAAATAAGTAAGACTTCTTTGGTCTCTATTTAAAATTTTTATAATTTATCCATGGTAGATTTTTTGCATAAATTTTGATTTTTTTAAATATTATTTCTTTTGATTATTCCTTAAGTTTTGCACCCAAGGTGAGTGCCTCATTTGCCCAACCCTCATTCCAGCCCTGAAAATGGTCAATATATGTCAAACATGCAACACTGGGATCCAGCGGGCTGAGTGTTGGGGGTGGTGCACAAGACTCAGAATGCATTGCCCCCAGGACCAAACAGCCAGGGAGAAAGGATAGTGTTTCCCTGGAGAAGAGCCTAATGGTGCCAGCAAAGTCATAGTCCTGCCCCATGTGGTCCTGTTTCCATATCATCTCCTTAGAAACACATGACACAGAAGCCATGGCTTCTTAATTTTAAGTTACAACAGCAAAGCTAAACTGGAATAAAATAATTCAGTGAAAATGTCTGATCAGGACTAAAAGCCTCTATCCCCAGCATTTTTCTTTCACCTGTAGACAAAAGAAGAAATGCAACCTTTGTTTTACATGTATTATTAAACTTAATAATAATAATGGCTGTTTACCATTTTTACTATTAAAATGAGATTTTACAGAATTTTTAGAATTGGGTAGAAATTTAAAAGCTCATCAAAGCCAACTCCTGCAGGCTTCACTGTGCAGTGGGTACAATGATGCCCCCTGTTCCCACTGATCGCCCCTTTAGGATGGAGGAATGAACAGGAAGGATGATTCCTCAGTTGCCAGCAGTGTTGGTGGTCTCGCTCCAGGACCTGACCTTAGCTGAAGAACATCTTTGCCCAAGGTTCTGCCCTTACTCTGGAGCAGCCTGCATCCAATAACCGGTCCATGCAGGGGTACAAAGGCTTGGCCACTTTGCCTCAATCTGGGACAGCCGCGAAGGGCCATGTCCGCTAGAGGAGCCTCAGAGATGAGACCAGCTGAGGCTCCTGTGTCAACTTGAGGAAAGTTCAAATTTTCCCTCTGCACACGCTGCTTCCCGTACTCCCCAACAGGTGTTGCTCTCAAGAGAAACTTCCTCCAAGCAAATATCCATCTCAGAGAACCCAGCATGCAACACTCTGAAATCCCTAAAATGTATCTGGGAAAAGAGAAGAGTGACAGCTGTGAGTGAAAGAAAAGGCCAATACGACATCCCATCTGCTGAAGGGGGTAGTTTCTACTAGTTGTCAAAGTTCTACTTGGTCTCACATGTCTCTGTGGCCATGGGTCATCCATCCCTTTAATACAGGCAGGTGCTTTGCTTGTCAGCTACATAAACCGTCCCAAGTTTGCCATTAACCATCTCTATTAATGAGATTTTACACACTGAAGCACTTTCTATTGATTTAACTAAAAGGGCACTCCAGTGGCTCTCATTACTTTATAAGGTCAAGAGAGAAAGCCACCACACCTCCATCAGTCAAGGAAACATCAGAAGTCTATTGGTGACAACGTGGTGGAGACGGTGGAATTGTCTGAGCAGAGAAAAGAACGCTCAAGAAGAAATCGTTCCCAGAGACACGATCAATTCCAGCTACAATAACTTAGCAACCAATAAAAAAATAAACACATTTCTATAAACTTGAAAACGACTGAAAGCTTTAACTGTTTGAAAGTCAAGTTACTCCTTCATAGAATAACCACGACATTTTTACTGTATGCAATTTCTGGAAGCAAATAGAAGAGAATTTCTCTGAAATTTAGTGTTTCTGAGTCATCTTTCCAATATTAAGCGATGAGAAATTTATTACTCAATATTCAGAAACATTAAACTTTTTCTTTCTTAGACATTGGATCCTAAGATATTTTTAACCCTTTCCCAAGTTTCTCTCCTGCTTAGATAACATATTCCCCAATTTATTCATAATTACGTGGTTAGATACACCTGGCCCAACAGGAAAGGATTCAGTCCTGTTGGGTGGTTATCATTATTAATCTTTCCATGTCCCAGAAACCTACGAGGCACGCATTATCTCATTAAATCCTTACCAGAACCATATGAAGCAGATACTACTGCTGGGTTTACAGATGAAAAACCTCAGACTCTGAAAGAAGTTAAGTAATTAGCCCCACACCACTCAGCTAGGAAATAGGGAGTTGGGTGGATCTGACCACCAGGTCTGGGCTTCGAACCAGTGCCTCGCACTGACTCTCAACGTTAAGATAAAACACATCCCAGGCAACGAACCTTGCCTTTTTAGCACAAATTTCAATGGAAAACAGTCTTTAATTAAATGTCTATTCTCTGCTTTTTAAAGCCTTCATTTAATTTGTGTGAGCATATTCTCTCTCTCATGCTGCTAACTAGATCCTTCAAGTTAAGGGCAAACAGTTTTCACTGAGGATGCCTTTGAGGACTCTTTCTTTTAAATTTTGGCTATATTTTGGACAGTTAATTCAGTGAAGGGATATTATTCTACTGTAAAACATGTTTTAAATACCAGTTAATTATCACCTTAAATATGAATAACCTGCCAGCTAAATCTGCCTGTCTTTTGTTCTGAGCAAAGTTGGTATCATTCACTCATCTTCAAAATCTTCTTATATTAAAATTAGGTTCAAACAGGATTACACACAGAAAAAAGACTGAAAGGAAACACACCATATATTACCTTAGTAGGTTGCAGGTGATTTTTATCTTAATAACTATTCTCTTATTTTATCTCTTAAAATTAAAACAATAATAACCACAATTTTAAACATATACCAAATCCCTGCAGTGGCAAAGAAACCATCCAGAAAATAATTACGTGGCTGTTTAATCTGTGTTTGATTTAGAAAAGGAGGCAATTTAATTTTAAAGGCAAACTATACATTAAGAGCTTAAAGACAGAAAGCTTCACTTGTGAACACAGCATGTCATTATGATCATTTCTCTAAATGAAAATTCTCAAGTAATGAATTTTGTGGTTGATTTCATATTTGGAGGGTGTTGCTTAGAATGTTTTTTCCATTTGAAGAAAAAATCTGGTCTTTTTGAGGCAGAACGACTCTGGGGAAGAAGCGTCAATCTGATTCAACAAATGCGCATTTATTGCTTACTCTAGGCAGAGCAGTGACAGGAAATGGGAGCAGCACAAAGGTCTCCCCTTTTTTTTTTTTTTTTTTTAGATTTTTTTTATTTTTTCCTTTTTCTTCCCAAAGCCCCCCGGTACATAGTTGTGTATTCTTCGTTGTGGGTTCTTTTTTTAGTTGTGGCATGTGGGACGCTGCCTCAGCGTGGTCTGATGAGCAGTGCCATGTCCGCGCCCAGGATTCGAACCAACGAAACACTGGGCCGCCTGCAGCGGAGCGCGCGAACTTAACCACTCGGCCACGGGGCCAGCCCCAAAGGTCTCCCCTTTTTTGAAGAGTTATAAGGTGAATATTTCAGCAGAGATTTTCATTTCTGATTATATTTAACTTCATTAATAACAGAGAGACTCAAAAATTCTATTAAAATGTGATGTTGAAAATTCCAACTATAACGTACTTGCACAAAGGTTAGTAGAAAAATATTCTATTATTTGGGCTGAAGAAATCAATCATGCACTGTGCATATGAAGCAAATGGCACCTACCCCACTTAACTTCCAAATTTAACAACAGTTCTAGAAGAGGTCTTCAAGCTAATGAAAAATAACTTTCCTTTCCAATAATTCTCACTTTCTATTCAGAATAACTACATGTTCAAATAATAGCCAAGATGGCCACTTTAGTCACTCTTCTTTCAAGTTTTCCACCTATTTCCATTAAAAAGCATGTTAACTACAAACTAGACACTGGGGTAATTTCAAATGCATCTCTGCATTAGGGATTTCCAAAGAGTACAGTAAATGTTATATTACACACCATTTAAATCAATACTGCTTTAAACAGTGGGAGAAATATTCCCAACGTATATGGCTCATTTTGTTCTTTTAAGAACAAGGAAGTTTCTGTTTGCCTCTAAGCAATAGTCATTTTAGAATTTAGTAACATGGTGAGCAGAAAATCAAATTCCTGACAATTATCAAGACTAATAGTTTCTTAAAACAACTAAATAACAATGATGCTAATAGCTAATACCTTCATTTTAATAAATTAATAGGAAAGAGACAACGACGTTCATGAATTAATTGCCCTGTACAATGAATGTCTGCACGAGTATGTGGGGCCCCTAACCAGTTGGATACGTCCTGTACTTGTCCCAGACAGACATAAATGGTTGACATACCACCATAAACTCCTCTTCAATCTTCATGTCACTCTCTGTCTCCATTTTCACTTGGCCAAAATCTCACAAGAAATGACTTCTTATTCTATATCGTGAGGGCCAACTGACCTCCTCCAGGACTGTCACACGCTCTCATCACTCGGTCCCTTCAGACACAATGGTGTTCTTTTTCTGCCAAACGTGTTCACCTCTTAGGGACTTTGCACTTGCTCTTTTCGTTGCTTAGAAGTTCTTCTGGAGATTGTCTCACCCCTAGCTTCAGGCTCCACTGTGACCATGACATCCTACCTAAGTAACCACACATCCTCCACTACAGTGCCTTGTGCTATTGTCTTCATGGGACTTACCACTACTTGTACCTCTCACTAGAGGCAAAATTTTGTGGGAGGAGAGTCCTTACCTCTCTTAATAACTCTGGTATCCCCAGGACTTATTATAGTGTCCTAGCCTGTAGCAGGAGTTCCATGGATTTTTGTTGAATAGATAAATAAATAAGCAAACCAGCATCTTTTGCTCAAATGACTGAAGATCTCTCTCCCTCTTTTCTCCCCATGTTCCATTCCCTACAGAGAAACAAAGATGATCTTTCTAAACTGAATATCAGATGTTACTTTCCTGCTTCAAACATTCCAATGGATTCCCCTTTGTAATTAAATTTCTAAACTGCAGGGCAGCCCGGTGGTGTAGTGGTTGAGTTCACAAGCTCTGCTTCGGCAGCCTGGGGTTCAAGGGTTGGATCCTGGTCGTGGACCTACATACCACTCATCAAGCCATGCTGTGGCAGCATCCCACATGCAGAGTAGGGGAAGACTGGCACAGATTTTAGCTCAGCAACAATCTTCCTCAAGCAAAAAAAGAGGAGGGGGCTGGCCCAGTGGCCTAGTGGTTAAGTTTGCGAGCTCCACTTTGGCAGCCTGGGGTTCGCAGGTTCAGATCCCAGGCACAGACATACACGCTGCTCATAAAGCCATGCTGTGGTGACATCCCACATACAAAACAGAGGAAGATGGGCACAGATGTTAGTTCAGGGACAATCTTCCTCAAGCAAAAAGAGGAAGATTGGCAATGGATGTTAGCTCAGGGCCAATATTCCTCATAAATAGAACTAAACTCCTTATCATAGTCTTCAAGGTCCAACAAAATCTGACTCCTGCTTCAACTTCATCTCATTCCCATCATTTTCCCCACTCCTTCATCTTCATACTAAGTTCAGTTCCTCTCAGGCCTTTTGTATTTGTCTATTATTTCTGCTTCAAAAGCCATTCTCCCAGTCTTGGCATGGACGGCTGCTTCCCATGGTGGTCCCATCAGAGCTCAATTCAAATAGCACCTCCTCAAAAAGCCTTTCTTGACCACCTCTACTAAACTAGAATCAGATAAACAACTAGGACCATGGTTTTCATTTGAATATGTATACTCATAAAAGTTCAGGAAAAGTAACTTTGACTAAGTTAAGGATAGTTTCTATTCATTTATTAGGATGGTTAAAACTCAGCTCAAATTTGACAACATTGTTGGTGCTATTTACATGCTAATATTTCTAGAACGCTGTTTTCCAGTTCTGTAATTATAAATATTTTCTCTACAATAGTAATTTTTGGCAATAGTAGTATTCTCCCACTGTGTCTGCAGGGGAAGGCGGTTATTACCAGGCATTATTCACTGAGTCTGAGTTACCTTTATTCTCCTATTCGCCTTTCATTAAACAATTAACTTTTTCTTCTTATAATCTGTTCTATAATTCTCTTTCCCTCCCAAGATCATACACACAGAAGGACAGAGGTACTTCATAGCTTCAGTTTTGCTTTATATACTAACTGTAATTTTAAACCTTTAACATAAAACTTAGTGTTATCTGTAAACACAGCTCCTACTGTTCTTAACAAGTAAAACGAATATTGTCATAAAAGCAGGATGGCTGTCAGGAAGGAACAATTCCCAACCAAGAGGCAGGTAAACTCTCACAAAAGGTCTGTTGTTAATACAAAGTTTCACTATATCAAAGGCTTGGATTCAATCCTTGCAGAGAAGATGTCATGCTAAAGATCAGTGGAAAGACAAATATCAAAATGCATATTTTCATTAGGTCTCATTAGTTTTTATACAAATCCTCACTTTGATAAAATTCTGAGCACTCAGTTCCACAACGGCAAAGTGGATGAGGGAATAGATTTCAAAATGGCAGCCAAAATACAGAGACTCAGACGCATACCAACTTTTCATGTTATTCAGCATTAGCATAGCATTTTAACTGCAAGAAATATTCTTGATATATAAAGATGCTAATATTTTTTAAATAACTGTATAAATGAAACTGAGCCCTAAAAAGCTCAAAGACATATACTCAAAGTCATTAGAACTGAATCCATTCTTTTTAATTTGGTGACCTAGTTCCCAAATAATTACACAGAGAATATATGCATATTATTCTTATATCCTCATTTTTATTCTGATTTTGACCTTTATTAAGAACCAGGATCAAATGTTTCTTCACAGACCACTCTACAAGTATTCTACGATCACATTTAGTAAAATATGTATAGCTTTTCATCTTTTAATTTTAAATATTTTTGCTCTCCTGTGCTGTTAATAAAGAAAACCAGAAGAACGTGCACATCCTCTGATAATCTGGCATATTTTGAACAATTTTATTTCTAACTCCAATAGAATTGTGTTTTGCAAATAAAATATCCATTCTTATAATGTATGAAAGCTAATCAGGATTCCATAAATCAGCAGCTGAAAGCAAAAGAGTAGAAAACGAAACAAATGGCCATCAGAGAAATTATTCTCTTCCAAGAGGCTTCTGAAAGGGAAGAAGGGAAGCTTTTTGCCAAAAAACGTGCATATAATAATAGTATAGAGGATTTATATACATATATAGATCTTTAATTTAAATCCATCTCAGTTCCAATCTGTTCTTGCAAGCATTATTTCTTAACTCGTTATATATTTAACAACATTGCTCCTGAGCAAGCGTTTTATAAATTCATAATGGCCCACACACACATCTTGGCCATGCCTTCTCTCTTTGATTTTGCTTAAATTTTCAATTCTTCTTCAAAATTGTTCAAGAAACACTGAGATTCTGCCCCAATCTTGCCGCCCACACCATTTAAGTTATTTCATGAAGGAAATAATTCAGCACAGAAAGACCCAGACTGGAACAGTAACTCACTGAAAAAATATATTCTATCACAAGGGCATTGGTCCTCTGCATGATGGTTTCTGGGTATGAGAGATCAAGAAAGAATTGAAACTAGTGATGGAAAACTGATTCAGTATCATGTTGTGCTCCAGAGACCAGCTATAGAATTTAGTTAGTGAAAGAAAGGCACCAGAAATAAATGAGAAGGAGAGCACCTTCCATGGGTATTCATTAAAATCCCTTCTTTATGAGTAACTTGACATTACCCCAAGGCTATGTAGCTAAAGCAAACAAACAAACAAACTGTGAAATCTATTGAAAGTGAAACAAGCCCCTGCGAACGCCATACATATTAAATAAAATAGGCATTTCTCATGCGTTTGTTTTTCACTTTCCATCGTAAAATTGAAACCAGCGTTTACACAGCAAATTCTGAAACACATGTTTCCAAAATAAGACAGACATAAGAAAAACAGAGCAATGGAACTTGGGAGCTTCACATTATTGCTTCTCACTAGGATTAGAATCTCAGTGGCTTTATTTTTCTGATGAAGGTAAAGGCACATATTTCCAGGTCAAGTGATTCAATGATCAAGGAATAGAGAAAAAAAGCACTAGATTCAAAGTCGGAAGACCTGAGTTCTAGGCCAGCTTCTGCAGTTTATTAGCTGTCTGGCCTCTTGGCGTTACTTAACCTCTCTGAGCCTCAGTCTTCACTTGTGCAGTAAGTGGGGAGCTGTTCTCTGTCTCTCACCAGGTTATTGTCAGAAGCACATGAGATGATGTATTAAACTTCCATGCAACCTCTAAAACACTAGGCAATGTAAATGTTTCTAAACTGAAGCTGTGTCATGTCCATTGACTGAAATGTTTGCAAATCACAGTGCAATAACAGGATGTCATTCACAAGTTGTTAAAAAATTAAATTCCATAATTTGTTATATTTTGGTAACTATGTCCAAAAGTTTTTGTCACTATAATAGTGAGACAATACCCAATCATTTAGAAGTAAGTGCTCAATAACACCAATTTTTCAAGAAAAAATATGATTGAAACCATTCACAATCACAACAAAAAGAATAAAAGATCTTGGGGTGAATTTAACTAAGGAAGTAAAAGACCCATACAACGAAAACTACAAGACTTTCCTGAAAGAAATTGATGACAACATAAAGAGATGGAAAGACATTCCATGTACATGGATTGGAAGAATAAACATAGTTAAATTGTCCATACTACCTAAAGCAATCTATAGATTCAACGCAATCTCAATCGGAGTCCCAGTGACATTCTTTACAGAGAAAGAACAAAGAATCCTAAAATTCATATGGGACAACCAAAGACCCCAAATTGCTAAAGCAATCCTGAGAAAAAAGAACAAAGCTGGAGGCATCACAATCCCTAACTTCAAAACATAGTACAAAGCTACAGTAATCAAAACAGCATGGTACTGGTACAAAAACAGGTGCACAGATCAATGGAACAGAATTGAAAGCCCAGAAATAAAATCACACATCTATGGACAGCTAATATTGGACAAAGGAGCTGAGGGCATCCAATGGAGAAAAGAAAGTCTCTTCAACAAACGGTGCTGGGAAAACTGGACAGCCACATGTAAAAGAATGAAAATTGACCATTCTTTTCCACCATTCACAAAAATAAACTCAAAATGGAACAAAGACCTAAAGTCAAGACCTGAAACCATAAGGCTTCTAGAAGAAAATATAGGCAGTACACTCTTTGACACGACTATTAAAAGGATATTTTGGACACCATGTCTTCTCAGACAAGGGAAACAATAGAAAGAATAAACAAATGGGACTTCATCAGACTAAAGAGCTTCTTCAAGGCAAGGGAAAACAGGATTGAAACAAAAAAAAACAACCCAGCATTGGGAAAAAATATATGCAAGTCATATATCTAACAAAGGGTTAATCTCCATAATATATAAGGAACTCACACAACTCAACAACAAAACATCAAACAACATGATCAAAAAATGGGCAGGGGACACGAACAGACATTTCTCCAAAGAAGATATAAGGATGGCCAATAGACACATGAAAAGATGCTCATCATCACTAATCATCAGGGAAATGCAAATCAAAACTACACTAAGATATCACCTTACACCCATTAAGAGGCCAAAAATAACTAAAACAAAAAGTAACAAATGTTGGAGAGGTTATGGAGAAAAAGGAACCCTCATACACTGCTGGTGGAAATGAAAACTGGTGCAGCCACTATGGAAAACAGAACGGAGATTTCTCAAAAAATTAAATATAGAAATACCATATGACCCAGGCATCCCAGTCCTGGGTATCTATCCAAAGAAGTTGAAATCAGCAATTCCAAAAGTCCCATGCACCATTATGTTCATTGCAGCATTATTTACAATAGCCAAGACGTGGAAGCAACTTAAATGCCCATCAACTGATGATTGGATAAAGAAGATATGGTATATATATATACACACACAATGGAATACTACTCAGCCATAAGGATAAAATCATCCCATTCACAACAACATGGATGGACCTTGAGAGTATTAAGTGAAATAAGCCAGATAGAGAAAGACAATCTCTGTATGACTGCACTCACATGTGGAAGTTAAGCATGTAGACAAAGAGAACTGATTAATGGCTACCAGGGGAAAGGGGGGGCAGGGGGTGGGCACAAAGGGTGAAGTGGTGCACCTTCAACACAACTGACAAACGATAATGTACAACTGAAATTTCACAAGGTTGTAAACTATCATAATCTCAATAAAAAGTTTAAAAAACGTGATTAAGAAAATATGATTGAAAACAGCCTAATAGAGTTGCATAAGTCAAATGATAAGATTAAGGTATAAGTCTGAGGCAATCTACTGAACTGCTTGACAGTTTCACAAAACCTTAAATTATTAGGTGAAACAACATAAAGCTGCTATTTCGTAAGGTAAAAATTGTACAATATTGTTAATTTCATGGTAATAAACCAAATACATCAAATACTTAATGTAGTTATTCTGGACTCTTTGAACTCCATTACCTTCTAAAACTCATCTAATGATAATTACGTTTCTGTCACATTATCAATCCAAAAAAAGATGCATGTACCAGTAGAAAAGTTGAGAAGGATACATTCAGATAAGCAGTTCCCAAAAAAGAAACACTAAAGACCTAAAAGAATATTAACAGTGTTCATCTTTCTCAGTCCTCAAATATATGTAAATTTAAACAAGACTCTTTTTTCTAAAGACTAAAAAGAAACAATAATACTCAGTGCTGGAAAGATTGGTATTCCGGAAGACAAACTGCTATTTATACCAAAAGCCTTAAAAATATTCATACTATTTGACTTAGTAACTCCCCTTCTGAAAATTAATCATAGAGAAACAGCCTTAGTTTTGCACAAAGGTTTAACTGTGCAATGATAATTATATCTTTATTTTTAAAAGTAAAATACGATAAAAATATTAAATAAACAAGTTTATCACCCAAATAACTACTATGCAATCATTAAAATGGATGCTGTAGACAATCATGGAAAGGCACTTATTTATACTATGAGGAAGGTAGGAAGTTTAGAATATAAACAATGCTTGCAAAAGTTGCTATATTTTGTAAACACATGAACAGTATATAAATCCATAAATATCCTATGTGCCAGCAACTGGGCTTAGTTCTTTAAATGCATTAGCTTCTATAATCTTCCAAACAATCTGATAAAATGAGTACAATTATTATGATCCCAACTGTACACATGATGAAAATGGGGTACATTTTGCCAAAAATAATGCAGCAGATAGCAGAGGCAGAATTTGAATGCAGAATTCAGAGACTATGATAGTAACCATTCTACTAGATTGTCTCCCAGCTCTTAGACAAAAAAATCTGAAATAGTCCAAATGTTAACTATGATTATTTCTCACAAATAGAACAACTGGTGTGCTTTTTTTAATTGCTAAAACATCTAAATTTTCTACTCCAACCTTTTATTCCTTTGTTATTTGTCACCATTTATTATTCACTATAGGTACACTATAATGGGCAAAAAAGTGCGACTAAGTTTAATGCATATAGACAAATCATCACAACAGGAGGGAAGAAGATGAGCTTTAAGAAAAATTCTAAGAAATAAATGTTCCCACAGCTATCTCTACCCCTCCATTCCTATCATCTCCACTTTGGGAAACCTATCATTGTCTCTTATAGTAATCACCTGGGTGATCCCCTGTCTGCAATGTCTTCCTCTGCATCCTCCACATTCCCTCCAGGAGACTCTTCCTAAAATATCTGTGGCTGTCCCAGACTACTCACTGTTTATTCATTTGTGAAACATTTCTTGAATACCCACATTGTGCCAAGTATTTTCTAAATCCTAAAGATAAGTAATGGTCCCCATCCTCAAAGTTCTGAGAAACACACTGTTATGCTGCTGAAATCATACAATTTGGCAGTCCTAGAGAAAGAGAGCAAAACAAACATTTGCAATAAAAAGTGACCAGTCAAAACAGAGCAGGGTACAAAAGCAACTATGACAGTGTAGAAAAGGGCAAAAGTAATTCTCCCTTATTAGGGACAACTGGGTAGAATTCACAGAGATTGAAGCATATTAGCTGGTAGTGGAGGATGAGTAGAGTTTAGGAAAGTGAGAGCACTGTGAACACAAAGCACAAAGGAGCAGAAGCACATCGTTGACAGGGTTACCTGAACCAAGTAATCACTCCAAGGTTCCTGGTCAAGTCCACCCAACTCCAGGTAGGAATGGTTTATGATTAGCATAGGCAGAGGAATGTGGTCCCTGATCATCCTTTAATTTAGAGGGGGGTGTGGGACTGGGTGTGGCTGGAGAGGGAAAGTTTATTCTTTTTGAGGTAAAATTGCCAACATCAGTATTTTTTCCAGCAAACTTTTTTGTGTCACAATAAAATTAAGTGAAATGAAACAAATTCCAAAAGAATGAAATCCAAACTTGAGTTGATTTTTACTATACATGTTTTTGGAGGGAGATGTTTGAAGACTATCACAAGGGGAATTTTTTTTCCTTTCGTTTAGGTATAGAATTAGTCAAAGTATAGCACTTTTTATTATTTTTAAACCACTTTTATTTTGGAGAAATTCAAGGACTGAATTGAAGGGGAAACATTAGAATGAAGAAGGAGATTCTGAAAAGAATACCCCATTAATTTATCAATAGTCTACATTCTTGAAAATGAGTAAAAGTATCCTGCATTCATCCATAAATACTATTAAAATCATGGTAATTCCCAAAAATACATTATATAGTGCATTATAGAAATAATAGCATAAAGTCCATTAATTTCCCAATTTTTACATTTGTCTCTTCAGGTAAATGGCACTATTTGGTAAAAGAACAAGGAGAGGAAAGTTAAGTAAATGTCCATTAATTCCCATGAGAGGCCTAACTTTATATGTCCAGTAGATCTGCAATGAAATAAGTGGGATCATCAACCTGGTTTAGTTGATTCCTATTTCAGCTACACACGGTGCTCGGTACCTAGTTGGTACTTAATAAATGCAAGCATAATTGGTTCACTCAGATGGTTACAGGTAGTCAGTTCCTTAAGCAGAATTAAAATAGGCTCAGTTGCAGAGATATTGATTATTAAGCCCTGCAACAATCGCTGCTATGAGACACTCATTAAACATTTCTTTATAATGTGAAATAAGCATTTGAGGTTTAACGTTTGCTAGGATCACCTTAAGTGTAGAGAGAAATTTATATTTTTCAACAGAACATGGATTTATCATTGATAATCATATTTTCTTTTCTTTGTCTCTTATAAACAACATAGCATCCACCACCAATCCCACACAAGTAACTTCCACGTTTGTATGAAGATAGAAATGAAGGAACCAACTAAATTTGTGCTTATTGTAGGATCTAGGCAGGTTTCCAGATATAATTTTCAAAAAGGATCTTTCATTGTTTTTCTAATCATCACAGTTTGTTAGTCATTGCAGGTATATGAGAAAGGGTAAAAAATGAACTCAGATTCACACACAATAAATAAAGAATTATAGGACCTAATTGGTGCTGTCACTCTACTAGCCAAGCCTTCCTGCTGGGCTTTGCTTTATTATACGTATGATGTTTGAAAAACACATTTCTCCTGGGGTAAATTTGTTTCTACTTTATAAGCCAGAAATACATCAATTAATGATCGGGCATTTTTATGAAAGATTTCTTAAACAATACTCTTGATAGTTATAAACAGAACTGGAAATTATGACCATTTTGAAAAGATGGTGGCTCTACAACTTTCAACTGGGCACTGAAATGGAGTTGATCGGCATGAGTCAAGCACCATATGTACAATGAAGCTGATACTTGTCATCCATTCCCCTTCTAAAGTAGAGTTCTATCCAATTATTATTTATATCTCTACTCTCCAAATAAGGAGTGTATCAAGATATTAAAGTGGTTGGTGCAGGATTTTTCAGTCTGGTTATGTCTGAATAATGGAGAAGAGAATGCAATGACTTTTCAGCTATACTGGCTAACAAACCTTGAGTAGAGTTAGAGCTGTCCTGTTTTTTTTATTTTCTCTTGTAGAACTCTATTAAAGAATGAACTTCTAGGAATGTGCCTAGGGAATCACATTGATTAGGGAACAATAATAATACTAGTAATAATCATAGAATGTGCTGTGCTTCCACTATCTGGGAACTTCTTATCTGCCCACTTCTGCCTGACTGCACTAAGTGGGTCCATCTCAATCAGCATTTGAAAAATTTCACTCTCTGCTCCATGTCTCCAGCCACTAAGATAATCAAACTGACATGCAGTGCAGCCGAAGAGTCTGCCTTGGGTGCTGGGAATAAATGGAAGTGGACAGACACTGTCATAGTAATCCTTGCATCCACACTGTGTGGGACATTGGCTTGACAATGTGGGCAATGATGAGGCAAGCAGGTCATGAATAGCCACCCAGCACCTCTTTATCCCCGGCAGATGTGGTGTCTTTTGATGACGACTCCAACAGAGGTAGGACCATACTAGCAGATGGATTAGTCTCTCAGCTTCAGCTCAGGTATCAAGAAATGGTAGCCAGCTTTGGGCTTAGCCAGCCTGCTGGGAAGAACTTTAGCTAAAACTTTAATAGTTCCGTGTCTGGTATGGAGAGCCATGGGGCAGAAGGCAAAATGTGCTTGTGGCAGACAGATGCTTATGTGATATGGGAACCACTAGAAGTTGGTGAAGTCTTAATGGCAGAGGATCTCATTGGCTTATATAGATGCAATCATTGCAAATTTGGGTTGGATAACATTTCCATAGCTTAATTTTCCCTGGAACTATCTTGGAGGCTGCTAAGTATCATTTCCCCTGAGAAAAGAGATGCTCTCTAAAGGAAGAATCCAGTGACAGTCACTCCAGAGAGATTTGTCATTGGAAGAAGTTTGAGGAAAGTCATAATCGCTTTTTAGAAACTATATTATGAGCCAGAAATTCAATGAATGTCCTGGAGTTCTAGGGTAGCACTTCATAAGCGTTTTTTTTCCCCTTCTTTCAGATGAAAACTAAAATCCATTAATTTAATATACTGCGTAAGTCCATTTATTACACAGTAGTCCTAGGAACCAAAAGGGAAATTGACAGGATAAATTTGTCTCAATTGTCAGAATTCACTAATACTGTCTTCACCTGACTTTATTTTCAAAGTGTTAACAGGTGAAACTCTGTGTGCTTTATTTAAATAATTGGCCTATATTCTTTAAGGCAAGGCACAGTCCTAATGCAGGGGTGATGTTCCTATTAGGACCCATGAACACGCCACAGCTTCACCAACTGCTTGATTTACACACAAAACCTTAGCCCTAAGGAAGAATAACAATGAATTTAGGCTTTATTGTATAGCAGTTGAAAGAAGTATAGCCTGCAGTTGGTGGTTTTGTATTGAAAGAATGCAATCTATGAATCATCAGTTGGGCCTTATTTTAGGAATTAAAATTTCCTAGTGGAGAGAATCAACTGAATAACTACAGAAAAGTGCTAGTAACAGGTCAACAGTTTGTAAACCCAACAACAAAGAAAGAGGTTGAATCTGTGAGCTGAAGGCAATCCTTGCTACACAATTTTGTTCATTCACCCAGTCATTAGTTCCCTCTATCAAACACTAATCCATGGTGTCCCACCAAGACAGGCACTAGGCAAGCTCATAGAAATGGAAAACTGAGTCTTAATTTGTTTTCTTAACTTTATACTTCTGGCCATTTTCTTAAATTATTCCAAATAACTTTAATACATCAGTCCATAGATTGAGCATGAAATTCCACCTGCTTTTAACCATCCCTCCCTCAATTGAAAATACTTATATTGATATAAATCTTAACAAATTACATGTAAAGTGCTTAGCACCGGACCTGACACATGGTAAAAGCTCAATAAATGTTCACCATTGCTATTCTTGTTAACTTTTTTTCTTTTGTGATTGACTATCCTATGGACAACAAAAAGTTTCAGGTCACATGCCACCTGGTGCCAAGTGCTGAAACAACTGTGACGCCTCATTCAAGATCAGAGGTGAAGAGACCCCTGTTTGCCTTGGATGCATGACAGAAGAGAAGCAGCACACACTCACATCCCTAGTTTAGACAACACTTCCCCTTTTTCAGCTATGGAAATCAAAGCCCAGAGTGAGGAAGTGTGATTCCAAGACATAGAGTGTGTAAGCTAAACATGGAACAAGAATGCAATTCCAGGCACAACTTCCAATCATGATGTCTCAGAATTAAGCACTGCTTCCTCCTAGTTATAACCATCAAGTTTCAACGACTATTGCTTGAAGTTCTTCAAAGATTACTTGCAATTAAGTAAGCATCCTGTATTCTTTGTCAATCTTAATCACTAATGAGTGGAGTAATGCAGCTGCCAGGTGGCTGACAGTACTGCATGGTGACTGTACAGTGAAATGATGCCTGAATTAACCAGGGTAGGTGGAACTGAGTAATCATTACAAGAAAAGGTGTGTGTTACAAATAAGCAGATTAATAAAGCAAATTTGTTTATTCATTTGATCTCCATAGAAGTTCAATCTCCTACACTCTCCCTACTCTGACCACCTCTCTCTCTACTAAGTGCATCAAAGCTCACAGCAGGAACTAGTGACAGTGACCTGAAATGTACTTAATGGGTTGTCCTCAAGTTGAAGTGTAACTAAAACTAAATCATCAACGTTCTCCCAAACCAGTTTCCAATTATTTTTTTCAACACATAGGTTGCAATTTAGGGTTTACTTCTTCCCTCAAGTTCAGGAATGGCAAACACATGATACGTGTGTTTTTATGGTTCTGCCCTTGCCCCAGGCAGACATCACTAATCAATCACAGCCCTCATTACCTCCTACCTCCACAGAACCTTACTCCTCTTACACTTCCCTAATGGTACTTTGCTAGAGCCTGTATTTCAGAGCTGAACGCTCATCTCCATCCAAAATTCCCAAGGGAAGTTCTTTGCTGGTCTTTTCCTGCACAATGCTGCCATGCATTACTTCATTTCCAATTTAATTATGCCACTGTCAATCCCCTATTCAGCAACCACTAGTGTCTCCCTGTTGCCTACCACATGTTAACACCAATGAGTTTTGCACTGCTTTCACTGCACCTATCCAATAATATTGCTCAGTTTCCTCCAACAGACAGGACTCCAATTACACCTCCTTAGTGTCAGCACACAAGAGTTGCTCCTGTATATGTCTGTGCACATAACGGACACAGGATTTCTTTTCTCCAGTCTCCTTCATCTATTCAAAGCCTTCCCAATCCTGTTACACCCAGACCATGTCTCACCTCTTCTACTCTAAGTCCACAGAAGACTCAGCCTTCTGTGGAAGAGCTGTATTTTTATAAATTGTGAAACAGTTTAGAGTGGCTATCTAATTATTTCATATGCTCTCAACCACCTACACTTCTAGAGCATAGAGAGTTGGCACAATCCTTTCACAGACATAGTCAAGGGTAATTTTTTTCTACCTAGATCTCCTCCCCCAACCCAATCTTATTCGAGAAGGAAATTAAGAGTTGTGCAGGAAAACAGATTTGTCAAAATACAGGTAGATTTTTCTTAGCATTGTAACTTATGGGTAAAGAATGAGACCTTGCTCAGGATCCTGTAAGAACAATCTCTAGACAGGTGCAGAATCAGTGAACATTACATTAGCTCCTCAGCACGACAATATGTTTTCAAGCCTGAATATTTAGATGGTAAAAGCTGTTTACCAAACTTTACAGTTAGGTAACTAATCCTTACACAAATAATACGATGTAAACCAGCATTTGCTTCTCCATTTTATAGAACTGAGTCCCACACAAGTTAAAGTGACTTGCTCAAAGTCATCCACAGAATCCGAGCAGAAGGAGACGAAACCCTTGTCATCCAGGATTTCTGGCATAATATATAACTCTGTGAACCATAATGCCCACATAACATACAGGCGAATCTGGACATCTTTTATTATGACACATTACAATTCTCTACTTGGTCAACTTTTCTATCAATTACCATATTCAAACAACTGCCTGTACTTGAGATTTTTCTCCTTGTCTATGTCTGTAAGTGAAGAAAATGTGCCTTTTTAGAAATGCAGCATTCTGCAATTGAACTCCTTAGAATTTAATCATATAGTTGGCATTGGAAACTTTTCATAATAGCTCAGAATGAGGCTATGCCTCACTATTCTCAGCCACAAAAGACAACAAGTTGTTGATATTTTTACCAACTGTTTAATTTGAAATTTTTCTAACCTTCAAAAAAATTCAAAGTATAATGAAGATGCAGACAACAGCTATCACCTAGATTTGTCACTTAGTATTTTTGCCATATTTGCTTTCTTTCCCTCTCTCCTTCTGGTGCTAAATAAAAATATGTATGTATATGTGTGTGTATATATATATACACTGTTTACATACACATATATATTATATTCATTTTTTGCTGCTCAATTTGAAAATAAGTTGCAGATATCTTTTCCTCCCCTCTAAATATATCATAATTTTTCTCTAGGAATAAGGACATTCTCCAACATAGCTCCCAAACTATTTATCACATACAAAAAATTTAACACTGATACAGTAATACTATCTAATATGTAATCTCCATTGGTCCCACTAAGGTCCTTTATAACTTTTTAAAATCCAAACTCCAACACAGAATCATGAATTGCATTTTGTTGCATGTCCCTTTAGTTTTATCCAGAACAGTTTAATCCAGAATAGTCCTTCAGATGTAGAAAGACAGACAGACAGACAGAAAGACAGTTACAGGTCATTCATGAATTTGACATCTTTCAAAGATTTCAGACTATCTCTTTGAGAAATATCTCATGTGCTGTATTTGTCTGTTTCTTAACTATTAGATTTGTCAAGAATTCGACACAAGAGATGTTGCATCCTTCTCATTGTATAACATCAAGAGGCATAATATCCTATTGTTACGTTATTGATCCAAATGTGCTTGTTGGATTGATCCAAGTTTTATCATTGGGTAAAGTGGTATCCAAATTGCTAACACTTTAACCAATGGTTTATGTTATAATCTATCTAGAAAATACATAATACATGATGATATTGCTCAAAATCTGAAATGATGCATATTTTTAGAAATTTTAGTTACAGAAATAAGTGACTTTTCTAACAGAACCTTTTTAAAGAACTGACCAGAAGTGAGAAGCCAGAATGATGAGGAAAGAAAAGACCCTGCAATGAGAGCCAGGAATTCTGAATTTTCCATCCAGGCTCTATCAACAACTCACTGCAGAGTCCAGATGGCAGATAAATTTCATTTCTGTGGCAGTTCTGATTGATTTGTAGCAGCTGCCTGGAGCATCGTGTTAAAAAAAATTTTAAGGCTGCATAAGGACTAAGCCAAAATCAGTGCCTCAACTAATCATGTGGCATGGGTTTCGGAAGAAGAAATGATAGTCTATGTGTAGCAGACTAAATTTAGCCACAAATTCTTTGCCACTCCTCCTATCAAGAGGTGGACTCTATTTCCCTAACCCTTGAATTTGGGCTGTCCTTTGACTTGCTTTGACCAGTAGAATGTAGGAGAAGTGGCACTATGCAAATTTTGGAACCTAAGATTCAAGAAGCCTTGCAAGTTATGTCTTCTTAGAACTCTGGGCTGAGGCTGCATGTAAAGAAGCCAGTCCTAAAGCATCGTGGGTAATAATAAGGCTGTGATGCTTCAAAAGGCACTAAGTTTGGGGATAGTTTGTTGCACAGCAGTAAATAAGTTATTTAACATGTCTCTATTTTTCACCCTGGACAATATCTCCTTTGACTCTGCCAGTCATCAGTTTACTTAGCTATGAAGTAAAAGGGTTCTATTAAAATTAAGGAGGCTTTCAGTGCTAAGAGTCAAGGCTAGAACTAAATTGGCACCCTCAGTTTCATTCCAGGGGACCCACCTCAGTGTTCACGGACAAGATGATAAAAAGAAAATGATGACAGTAGAAACTGAATATGTTCTGTCTAGAAAATACTGATCCAGACCCTTCATTACGAAGATGAGAGAACCAAGGGCCCCAGTTCTGAAATGATTTGTCTAATGCCATAGGCAGGCTAGTGGCAAACTGTGGTACTGCATCTTCTTCAAAACGGCTGCCAGAACATAGCTGGATCTGATCCGTTTTTGATCTCCCGATCTTGTGTTCATCCTGATGGTGCCTCAACTCAATACCTCAGCTCCCCCAATCAAAATGGTACGTGCCATGATGCAGAGACATACACTGGGTTTAGGAAGAAAAGGGGATTGGAACATGTATATACAGAGCCCAGGACGAGAACAGGTCAAAGGAGGGAACGGGCAAGGATATAATAAAGAACAACATGCATCTCTGGATAGCTTCCCTTTTTGGCATATTTGCTTCTTTACTTCAAAATCCAGTAGTCAGGGGAATTCCTATGGTTCTAAATGAAAATAAGTCCAATTGACACACACAAAAAATACCCACACTGGAACCTCTGCTTCAGTGGCCCAGGGTTCACCGGTTCAGATCCTGGGTGTACATCTATGCACCGCTGATCAAGCCATGCTGTGGCAGGTGTCCTACATATAAACTAGAGGAAGATGGGCACACATGTTAGCTCAGGGACAATCTTCCTCAGCAAAAAGGAGGAAGATCGGCAGCAGATGTTAGCTCAGGGTTAATCTTCCTCAAAAAAAAGAAAAAGCCAACACTGAAATTCAAATAGAAGAACTGACTTCTCTCAGTATTCATTCATTTTCATACTTCATTAAAGAACTTCCCATACTTGGTCTTTGTCTTGCTGTTTTCCTCTTTAAGTATTCAATAAATGAGGTGATTAACCAAATGATTATGTCTTCTATGTGATAGAATTTTTTATTTAATAAGCCAAGACTATCATAAATGTTACTGTTTTAATAAAATTAATTAATTAGATAATTATATTTATTGAATCCCATCAATATTACAAATTCTGACCCCAATTCTATTATCATATAAAGAAGTTTTATAGGGAAGAAGAGTTTTATTACCTCAATCAGAAAGATAATCTGACAAAAGATTTCAGTGAATCCCCAAATTTTTCCTGAAAATAATTAATCATTGTAATGGTCACAAAAATGCCAAGCAGAAAATAAGGCTGACATAAAAATGTAACTACAGAAGCCAATTTGAGAGCAAACAATCTACCAAAAATCTGCCTTTCCATACAAAAGTTAATAAAATGTTTATTTCTATTTTAATTGTTTTTTTGTTTCAGTGAGGAAGATTGGCCCTGAGCTAACATCTGCTGCCAATCTTCCTCTTTTCGCTTGAGGAAGATTGTCACTGAACTAACATCTGTGCCCATCTTCCTCTATTCTGTATGTGAGACCCCTCCACAGCATGGCTTGACGAGTGGTGTGTGGGTCCATGTGTAGGATTCAAACCCACAGACCCCAGGCCGCCAAAGTGGAGTGCATGAACTTAATCACTATGCCACCAGGCTGACCCTGATTTTTATTTTAAATGAGCTTCTTCTAATGCAATTTAATCTTACAAAATTAATTGTACAGAGCTTATATCTACATGTGGAATTAGAAAAATGGGAAATATTAACGCCTTTTCTAATGGCAACCATTGTGATGGGTCAAAACCTAATTCAAGTGCCCACCTTGTGGCATAGTGGTTAAGTCCACATGCTATGCTTTGGCGGCCTGGGGTTCACAGGTTTGGACCCCAGGTGCAGACTGAGCACCACTCATCAAGCCACACCGTGGCAGCATCCCACATAAAATAGAGGAGGATTGGCACAGATGTTAGCTCAGTGTCAATCTTCCTCAAGCAAAAAGAAGAAGATTGGCAGCAGAAGTTAGCTCAGGGCCAAACTTCCTCACAAAAACAAAAACAAAAAACCTAATTCAGAGTTTGCTATGGCCTGCACCAGGCCTTCAGTCTTCCTTCCTTATAGGTTCTTCCTGATGGCTGAAGTTTGGTTTGTTTCCTGTTTTCTCTCAAACCCACTGTGCCTCCTAACTCTCCCCCAAAATAGATCAAATCCCAGAACTCAAGTATTCATTGTAGTCTTTTTGTACACCTGTTGAGGTTAATAATATTCAAAAACAAAAATAAAGTTTAATTGTTGTAAAAGGGTAGAGAAATCTAAACGGAGAACTTCTAGAATCACAAAGCTGTCAATTTGGGTAACAGAAAATAATCCTGTCTCTCAGCTCAAAGAAAAATCTGAGCTATCTCCCAAGAACATGCCCCCCAACCCCAAATATGACAACTTCATAATATCTAGATAATTCCATGGAGAAAAAAGTACTTTTATTCTATGATGTATACAAATTTCCAATAAGAAAAGTAGATGAAGACAAAACTCTATTTAATAATAGGTAAATTTCTTAAACATACATTTGTTTTTAACTGAAAAGTGCATGTGGAGTTAACTAGATACATAGCTCATAAAAAGACAGGATTTAGAGACAGAGAAAGAACAATTAGTGTGATTAAGAAGGCTCCAACCTGACAGAGAAAGTTCCAATGCTTTTAAAAAACATTATCCCAAAGCAATGGTTTTTCTTTTTTAAGATATATATATTCGTAAGCACACAATTTCCAAAGCCCGATCACATTGTCTGGGCAGCCACAGAGGTAGGATGTGATCCAGTCTCTATTTCTATTATGTTGGAAAATGAGTGCAATAAGTAAGCTTAGATTTACTTCCCATAGAGTAATTTTTTATGAAGCACTGACCCCCGAAAAAGATTGAGAGGAGCAACCAAATAGAGATGGGCTCATTTCATTTTAAGGCTGTTAATTGACTAGTATCCAATAAAAGCTTCTAGGCCTGTAGAGCTTTCCAGGTGGAAATCGAGGCCCATGATGGCCACAGTCAGTGGAGTGTAATGCAAAGAACATGAGCCCTGAATTCAGACCAACATGGGCACTCCAGTTTCTCCGACATTTCCCAGACCTAATATATTTTGTGCATCAAATGCAGTTAACTTTACATTTCACTGAATACTGGAGATAAAAGGGACCCCAGAGAGCATCTCATCCAAAGCCCTCCTTTTACAGATTGAAAAATCATTTGTTATGAATAAGGAGGTGAAAGGTGGCACAGCACTTGTGGGACCAGAGGGGTCAGCACACTTGATGTGTAGTTTTGAGCGTTCGCTCCTGCATTGCCCTGGCACTTAACGAACTTGGCTCGGCACTTGGAGAATTAATTAGAAGCAGTAAGTGTTGTATTATCTTATAGTGGAAAAAAGCAGAAATGGCTCAAGTCTGAAGACCCAGGTTTCATACACACTTGCACTCCTTATTACACTGCTATTCCAGCAAGTTGTTAAAAATTCCCCGGAAGCTGTAGGATAGAAGAACAAAGATGAGGGATTTTAGCAACACTTGGCTTCGCATCCAGACTCTTCACTTTACTTGTCCTGTGACACCGGACCGGTTCGTTAACCTACTTGGGATTCCCCCTCTCATCTGATTAAGGAAAATAACACCCTCTTTCTCAAAGTGTTTTGCACAGATTAAATGAGATAAATATATAAATGCCAGATACATGGTAGACACTGAGGTGCTAGTTTCCTTCCCACCACCTTATTGGTAATTTATTCACGTGCAAAAGAAGGATAAAGCTACTCTCTATGACTAGTGTTTCTTGTTAATGGGTATTAACCCACGGGTAGGTATATAAATAAATAACTAGATACACATAACCATTAAAACACATAGACAGTAACTAGCCAGTGCTTTTTAAAAGCTTGTAATAAATTGCCTTTCATTAAAAAAAATAAGTCCACTCATTGAAGAAGAGGCAAAAATATTCCTCGGAAGTTGACGTCTCTGCAGCTCTTTCCTGCATGGGTAGAGATTCATGGTAAAACCGTTCTAACCCCTCTCTCTCTGGTTTCTAATTACACTGTGTTAGAGTAGATACTAGTGCTTGAAACAACATCACTTTTTTTTTTCTTTTAGCACAACCTAGCATAACTTGACTTAAGGGAAAGAGAAATTGTGGTAATTGCCTACTGGGGAAAAAAAGTAGTAACCATGTCACATTGCACTTTTAATGCAATGTTTTCTACTGCACTTTGGATAAAATCCTAAATCCAGAGCATGTCCTAAAGTGACCCCATGTAACCTGGCCTCCACCCTCTTCCCAAACCACCATACGCCCTGCTCTTCCTGGCTTACTGTACACCCTGTGGCCCAGTCCCACTGGATTTGAACAATATTGGGGACCTATTGTTTGCCAGGTGCTATTCTAGGTGCCAGAGATATGGCAGTAAAAATCTAAAACACACACACACCCTAAGCAGATAAATATCTCTGCCCTTATAATGTTTAAATTCTAGGGGAGAAGACAGTAAAGAAAATAAATTGAATTTCAATTTATATTATGTTAGATGTTGAATAACGCTATTAAGAAAAAAAAAACAGAGGAAGGTGAGCTGTATATGGGGTGGTCCTTCAGTTACTACCAGGAACCAATCTCTCTCTGCCCCAAAGGCCTTTATAGGCTTTTTCTCCCCACTCCACCCTCTTCCTGAATTCCAGCCAGGTCAAACTGGGACCCATCTTTCAGCTCTCAACTTCCCAGACAATGTTACCACTGCAACGTTTACTTTTGCCCTCTAGGCCATTATCAAATCTGCAATTATTTCTATGATTATTTCTTTAATCCTTGGTGTCCTCAATGGATTGCAAATGCTATGAAAACAGGGTCCTTGGCTATATTTTTTAATGAGTGCCTAATACCAAGCTTTGTTGGCATCAATAAAATGTGTTGAATGATAGATGAAAGGAAGAAAAGGAAGGGAGAAAGGAAGAAAGGAAGGAAAGAGAAGGAAAGAAGGGAGGAAAGGAAAGGAAAGAAGGAATTCATTGCAACTAGTGAAAGGCCCCAGCCTCTCATCTGAACTGCTATGGCAAACTAGGCAGAATCACATAACAGACCAGGCACATTTAGACAAATTATAAAGCAAACAGAGGAACAGAACTCAGGGTCAGTTTACCAAGATGGGGTTTGTCATCTCAGAGACTCACAGGTTTGGAACAAAGTATAGAAAATCAGATGGCCAAATTAAAGTCAGCAATACCTGGCAAGTCGACCAGGTGAAGATCCCCCATGTGAGAAATGTAAACGAGGAGCCATAGTTCAGGTTGGAAGAGACGAGCATAGAAAAAGAAAGTCACCAAAAAGTATGAGTCTGAGGCCACCGAAGAGCTAGTTGCATCTCCTCTTGCGCCGAATTTAGGCTTCCAGGTCACTCCTCGCCGAACTTGCCCTGAAACATTTAATTAGAGTATGCTTTCGTGTGGATTGGCTTGATGCGTTTATTTCACCTTACTGAGTTTTATATGCATAAACTATGGTGGTATCTTGTCTACTTTTAGCCAGGGTCCTCTTCACCTAAAACTCCCTGAGTTCTAGCCACTTATTTACCTCTTTCTGTGCTAAAAGAAAAACACAAGTAGGCCCCTCCAGGAGAGAGAGTCCATATTACCCTGGACAAAGGCTTCTCAGGAGCCCTGACTGGGGAAGGCGAGTAGGTGTGAGCGGCCCATCAGGCAGCACCTTGCAGGAGAACTTGAACACCTGAAGAAAAACTGAGTCAGTGTGGCTGCCTAGAGTCTCTGTACTCAATGGGGACAGAAATTCTTTCTTCTTGTCTTAAGATGCTCAAGAATATGAGGAAGCAGACCCATGAGTCAAGCAGACCCATGACACTTCTCTGTTCTTTTCACCTAAAACTGGTTGTTCACTTTAGCATCTAGCATATGTGCAGGAAATATTACTAATGATTTTTGCATGGATACGGATTCCTGTCTTTCAACCTCTCAGAGAGAACTCACACATTCATTTATTGATCCTTTCACTCGACATGGATTTATTAAGCACTTGCCATATGCTACGCACCGTGTCAGGTAGGGGGTTCGAGTGGAAAACAAATCAGATATGGTCTCTGCTCTCATGTAGGTTACAGTAGGGGAAAGAAAGTACAAAAACAAGGAAACAAAAAGTAAAATTACAAAATGCAGCGAGAGTGATGAAGGAAAGCAGCACTTGCACTGTGTAGGGCTCATTCCCAGGGTCTAGCACTTGCATGCTTTCCAGTCAATACAAGCATTACCCAAAGATATTCCTCCTGGGCATTTAAAATCACACACAGGAGATGAGAAAGAAGAACAGGAGACCATGGCAGACACAAGGGACATTCCTCACAGGTGTGCATGGTAGGGGTGGGGATAAGGAGAGGGAACTGGTCAAGGTAACAATTGAAGAAAGGCTTCTTCTCTTTCTCTTTCTCTCCTGAGGTGACTATTTCCGACAACAGCCCAAAAGGATCAGCAACACAGAGTTACCATCAGTGGCCAGTGGGGCTGATGTGGCAATAGACAAAAGCACTCTCTTGAGACAGCTCTTTAGGACATAGTAAAAAAGTGTCCAAGCTCCGCTCTTAGACAGACTCGGTTTAGAATCCCAGCCCTACTACCTTGTAGACCCGTGATCGTGGGAACAGTGTTTGGTCACTGATAGTCTCCGTGTTATTAAAACGCAGATAATTACTGTCTGCCTCTTGAAGTTGGTGGGAGAATTAAATGAGATAATTCATGTCAAGTATTTAGCATAATGCCTGGCTTAACCTATGGTAAGAGCTCAGTACATGCGAGCTGCCATTAATTAATGATAGTTCCCCACATCCGACGCACCGGTATGCAGGCCTAGCCCCTGATCTAAAGTCCTCCTTGGGAACAAACCCTGCATGCACCTGGCTGTTACATACCACGGCATGGGGTGCAGACCCACAGGCTGAATTGGACTTTGGATAACTATAGGTACCACTAAAGCTACTCTTGTGCTCAATGCTCCTGCCTTGCCACAGTCAGATGACAACAGTAAAGAAAAACCAGACATCGGATAGCCAGTTTCTGTAAAGCAGAGTGGAGTTTGCAGAATATGAAAGGAAGCGCACCTCTTCTAGAATCACCATTACTCATTCTGAGCGGACGTACCTCCGGAGAGTGCAACCCAGGCCAGCCCAGATCCAAATTTGACTCCTTAGTTGGAAAATCCTGCAAGCAAGCTTAATGGCGGAGAACTGCAGATGAAATTTTTAAAAGTAAAAGGAACACACATGATTTTGCTTCAGTGGACTCAGTCTTTCTTGTGGGCGATTTTAATAATATGTTATCTTTCCCTCTGGTTATATTATCTCAACATTGCTCTATGCTCTGGTGTGTTCGAGGACTGATTCAAGGTGCATTGAAAGCTACTGCCTCAATGTAGTTTCAAAGTGCTGAAATGGGGATTGGAACAGAGCAAGCCAGAAGGAAATCCAGAACAAATTTACCATTGACAGAATCAACATTGGATCCAAAGTATTAAAACTCTCCCTTGGTTTCATATAATCCTTTTCAGATACTTTAGCAGCATCTTACAGTGTTAGGGAACGCTGTCAGTTTGTGCTAAGAATATACATTTCACACTCTGTACAGGGTCACAAAATAGTATATAATTATACTTGGCAAAGGACACGCTTCCAAGCTGAGGAGGATTTTCGGTAAAGAAAAAGCTCTGAGCAGGAAAAAAAAAAAAAGAAATGGATATCTAGCCAACAATGGGAATAAAACAGACACCCGTAGGCTATGGTCACCTTAAAAGGACCATAAAAGCCATACAAATGTTTGTGCCCAGGAACCCAACACAGTGCCTGGCACGTAAGTGTGCTCTTTATATGAAGGAAAGAATCTAAACAGCTGCAATTCTACTACCAAAAAAGATTATTAATACAAGACTAAGGAGCCTAAAATATCTCTTCCATGGTAAATATTTACAAGCACAAGTTTAGAAAATAATTTCTTAAAAGGTAAATAATTCAAACAACAAAAAGACAAACAATCCATTTTAAAAATAGGCAAAGGACTTGAATAGACATTCTCCAAAGACATAACCAAATGGTGAGTAAGCACTTGAAAGATGTTCAACATCATTACTCATTAGTGAAATGTAAATATAAACCACAGTGAGATTTTTGCTTCACACATACTAGATAGCTATAGCAAGAAAAAACAAAAAGGAAAATAAGTGTTGACCTTAGTGTAGAGAAATTGGAACCCTCATACAGTGCTGGTGGGAATTTAAACTGGCGGAGCTGCTATGGAAAACAGTTCTCTGGTTCTTCAAAAAGCTAAACATAGAATTAACATATAACCTAGCAGTTCCACTCCCAGGTATATACCCATAAGAACTGAAAGCAGCGACTTGAACAGATAGTTTAATGACAATGTTCATTGAGGCATTATTCACAATAGCCAAAAGGTGGACACAAACCAAATGCCCATCAACAGATGAATAGATAAACAAAATGTGATATAAACATACAATGAAATATCATTCAACCATAAAAAGGAACGAAGCTCTGATACACGCTACAACATGAACGAACCTGGAAAGCATCATATTAAATGAAATAAGACAGACATGAAAGGATAACTACAGTAGTCCCCCCTTATTCACAAGGTCTACATTCCAAGACCCCCAGTGGATGCCTAAAACCATGGATAGTAATGAACCCCAACATATACTATGTTTTCTCATACACATACATATTTGAGGTGTAATAGCAACAGTAGCATGAATTTCTTTTTCTTTCTCCACAATTTCATGGATAGAAGATTCGTTTCTACCATAGATCTTAGTTAGCAACCCGAGCAGACAATTTTTTTCTTTCCTTAAGTTGAGAAGTTTCACCTTCTCACTTAAAGGAAGCACTTTACAGCTTCTCTTTGGAATATTTGAATTGCCAGCATCACTCCTCTTATACTTTGGGGCAATTATTCAGCAAAATAAGGGTTACTTGAACATAAGTAAGCACTGTGATACTGTGACAGTCGGTCTGATAACTGAGCGGGCTACTTAGCGACTAATGGGCAAGTACCATCTAGTGTGGACAAAGGGATGATTCACATCCCAACTGGGCTGGAGCTGGAACTCGTGAGATTTCATCATGCTACACAGAATGGCACTGTAACGTAAAACTTATGAACTGCTTATTTCCGGAAATTTCCATTTAATATTTTCCCAAAGTGGCTGACTGTGGGTAACAAGATATTGGAAAGCAAAATCATTGATAAAGAAGGACTACTGTATTCTATGATTCCCCTTATATGAAATACCTAGAATAAGTAAATTCATGGAGACAGAAGGTAGATTGCAGAAGAAGGGAATGAAGTTACTGCTAATTGTTACAGAATCTGAGGGGATAAAAAAGTTTTGGAAATAGATAGGAGTGATGATTGCATAACATTGTGAATGTAATTAATACCCCTGAATTTTACACTTAAAAATTATTAAGGGGCCTTCTGGTGGTGCAGCAGTTAAGTGCGCACCTTCCACTTTGGCGGTCCAGGGTTCCCTGGTTCAAATCCCGGATGCAGACATGGCACCGCTTGGCAAGCCATGCTGTGGCAGGCATCCCACATATAAAGTAGAGGAAGATGGGCATGGATGTTAGCTCAGGGCCAGTCTTCCTCAGCAAAAAGAGGAGAATTGGCAGCAGATGTTAGCTCAGGGCTAATCTCCCTCAAAAAAAAAAGAAAAAGAAAAAAAGGGAAAAAAATTATTAAAATGGTAAGTTTCATATTATTTATATTTTACCATAATTTTAAAGACAATGTAATATGCCAAAAACCATTGAACTGTACACTTTAATTGTGTGAACTATGTTATGTAAATTATATCTCAATAAAACTGTTTAAGAAAAAAGTAAATAACTCAAAATCCTTAAAAGAATCATGAACTTTTGATCCATTAATTCTTCTTCTAAGAATCTATCCCAAAGAAATCATCAGGCCTTGTCCACAAAAATATATAATATAACTGTATATCAAAGTATAATTTACAAAACTCAAAGGTTAGAAAAAAATAATTAGGGACTAGTTACACCAATTATCATGGGAACAAACGATGGCATAATATAACCAATGAATTCATATACTAAAAGAATATTTAAATATGTGGAAAAAATGCTTATGATATATTGTTAACTGGAAAATATAGGATAAAAAGTTGTACATCAGTGCATGGTCCAGATTTTTTAAAAATAGAATGGCTGGAAGTATAATAATAGTTAAACTAAGAGTACATACTGTGTGATCAGGTACTATTTTAAGTGCTTTATGCTATAAATCCACTTAATCCTCACAAGAACCTTCTCATGTAAGCAATATTATTCCTATTTTATAAATAAATAAACCAGCAAGGTGAGGTAACTTTCCCATTGTTTGTAAACTAGATAAGTCGCAGAACCAGGATTTAAATGCATGCAACCTGGCTCCAGAGCTCACAGTTGCATTAAAATGTCAATAGTGGATTCCTAATGATAGATTATGAATATTTTAAATTTTCTGCTATATATTTTTCTGTTTTCTAAAATATCTACAATAAACATATATTACATTTTGAAAATAAAAAATAAAAACAAAATTTCAGGTGACCTTTATCACCGTGTGTTTAGATCTGGAAATGAGCAAGGGTCAAGTTCACTTCCACCTCAATTTCTACTCTCAGGATATGAAGGAGGATCTAAATGCTGAGCTTCTTCCCCTCACCTTCAAGGACAAATTCCCTTGGGCATTTTGTTCTAGGGATAGTTCAACACGTGACTCTCTTCTTTCAGCTGGGAAAATAAGTTATGCTTTCCCAACAAGACATCTGAAATGGCCTAATGCCACCTTAAGAAACAAGACCAGGGTCAGTCCTACTTCCAGTGATGAGTGAATGACACACGAAGGGCTGCAGTAAGACAAGGTCTTAATTCAAGTGCTTGCCTTTCCACCTACAACCTTGGTTGAATCACTTAAGCTTTTGGTCTTGTCCTATATCTGTAAAATGGGAGAAATCATTCTGGCCCTGTCGACCTCACCAATTTGAAGAAGATGAAAGTATGCTGAAAATAAAAAGCACTATATAAACAATACATTTTCATTAATTTTTAATTTTTATTATATTCAAATAGGAAACTAATAATGTAAGAGTGGAACTATCAGGTGCTGATGATGACGTTTAGGTAATAATCAAATGAATTCTTTGAGTGACATTTTTTTACTTATAAAATAGTAAAAGCATCAACCAGATAATCTCCAAGGTTCATTTCAGTCCCATTCCTTCAATAAGCATTTATTGAGCATTCACTTAGTATGTGTGAGGTTCAAAGCCAGATATAAAGAATCCAAAGATGAGGAAGGCAGAGGCCCTTCTCTACAGGAGCTCATGGTCCAATGTAGAAGATGTGCATGCACATACATGCTGATGACCAAAAGTGATGAGCTCTACAACAGTTCCAAGTATAAAATGCTCTTAGTGTACAAAAGAGAAACCAATATTTTCTGGAGAAGCCAAATCATAGGTAGAGATCAAGCTTCATGGAGGTAGTAACTTTTCAATGGATTCTTCGGGGAACAATTTCAATGTTTGGGAAAGTTAGGGGAAAGGCTTCCACTCAGAACATGAGCGGCAGCATAGATTTGCATTGGAAACCAGTGATTGCCAAAATGAAAATGACATAGAGATGAATTAGGAGAGAGCGGAGAGCGATCAGGAGAAGGCGTTTCCACAGGCAGGAGGATATCATGGGGTCCTGTAAGCAATTCACTAGGGACAGTTCCAAAGATCTTTAAGTGAGAGAGAACATGATAAATTCTGAGTAGAAAATTGAGGGAACCTGGGGATAGGCAAAAATAGGAGAGAAAACAGGGCTATTTTCTCTTATGGCTAAGTCCTTATTTGTGCATCAGGTTTTTAATATCTTGAATATATATTTTCAAGCTTTGGAATTAATCATAAGCAGACTGGCCATTCTCGAAGATGTCAAAACTGCATGTTGTATTATTAAAATACTTACTCTATGGCGATTTTAACGTTCTTAAGTGGGTCACAAAGTTATAACAAAGTTTTAATTAGCAATAAGTGATAAGGCAGCATAGAAGCTTATGTTCTAATCTCCACGAAACTTCTCTACTAGAACTACATATTATGAAAACTAGTTAACCCTCGCTTAAAACATAAGGCTTCAGATTTTAAACCATGGAAGAATATAACAGTTAATCACACACATCTTCCCAAAAGGGTTTAATGAAACCTGACCTTAGTCTTTCCTGTTTTGTGGATGTGGGTTTAAAGTAAGTACTGCAATACTCTATGTAAACAATATTTCAGCACAGTTGTTGAAAAGTGCCATTTTCAATCCAAGTGAAAAGATGTTCCTTTGAAATAGCTGCAGAACATGGAAAATAAGGAAGGACTGTCCACTTATTTAACTTGATGTTCTATTCTTCTCTCCCAGGTCATCTGGTTCCGGGTGTCACCACTTCCAGCAGGGAGTTTGATGCTGAGCCATCAGAATGCACGGAAGCTGGGAGTCCCCTGGGCCTGCCTTTCGTAATTTTCTAATTGCTAAAATCTTGCATTGGGGTATTTCTGCAAATTAGGAAATCTATTACCTAGACTAGAAAATCAATAGCTAAGGGGACTCCTTAAGGCAATGCTGATGAGTTTATAGAAGAAACAGCAACTGCACTTTGTGCAAATATCTTTTTCAAAAAGGAAGGATGGAGTTTCATTATTTCTGAGTAAGCTCAATAAAGTAAAAAACAATTAGGGGGCCCAAAAATCATTGGTAACGATTGGCTGCACTTGCTGGGCTAATGGTACAATGGGAGCTGAACCTTTCAATCCAGTCTCAGAGCAGGCAGTACAATGAAAATTGCTACGAATGTGCCCTTCAGTTATTGAACAGCAGAGCAGACATTTTGTGAATAGAAAAGGAAGCAAAGAAGACAGAGAGAAAGGGCGGATACTTGAGACTCCAAAATTTCCACAGAAATCCAAGTTTCCCATATCTAAGTGATATTCTATTTTACTATAAATCCTGATTTAAGAAAACTAAGAAGTTGTTTCCTGCAGAGTACCATCTGGCAAGAGAAACACCTTCTGTAAGAGAGCTGGGTAATTTTGCTGATATATAGCTCAAAAAATACAGCTGAGCAGCTGAGAAACTAGATGCTCAATAACCCCCCATCCTTTTTATCTGTCAAAACACAATGAGGGTCCATCTACAGGAAAAAGAAAAATATATATATATTAAAGAATCTGCTATAACTCATATGCCAGAGTGAACACAGACAAAGAAACATGCTGGCCAGCAGCAAGATAAGTGCCTTTTGGTATAAACCATTAAAGCTAAAAGCTAAGAAAAAGAAACCCAAGAAATGAAAACCCACTCTAAGGGGTGGCAGAATCACAAGAAAAGTTGAAATTCAGAAGGAGTGACTGCAAGGGGTGTGAATTAAATTATGCTTAAATGTTTTCTCTTTTAAAAAAACACACACGTGTGTTTACCATAGTACCTGAAACTGAGATCAAATTAAAAACCTGTATTGTACAAAGTAATGTTTCCTCTGAGAGACTTATATTAGTGTAAAGTCCAGTAATGGACTTACTTTTTTGAAAGCCAAAGCATACTTGAGGAATAATGTCTTTCTCTAGTGACCAGAGGTAGTTGGCATTTGTCATAAAGACTCACAATCAATCTGATGCAGGTAGACATCAGTTACATGGACTGACACTGGTTGTAATTGTGTCATTTAAAATCTCTCCACTATGTCCCTGAAAAAGGACAAGTTAAATTTTTATTAAAGTCATGGCTTAGAAGATAGTTATTAGAGTTGTAGCAGAGGACAGACCCTCTCATAACAACATTCCATATTCCTTATGGTTGCCTACCATGCTGCTAGCTACTGAGATGGTGATTTATATATTGGCAATGCTCTAAAATGAACCACACTTTGCCGATATTATTCTAATAAAGTTGGTGATGCACCACCTAGGAAAGTTAGTAAAAGTTCTTCCTCAATCACCAGGCACACTCCCCATCATAAAGCAGATCCCTCCCCCAGAAGAACGGAGACATAGTTTTTATTTAAGAAATCACAAAATGAACCCAAAGAGGAGACCAACAGAAGTGTGATCTTCTAGTGACTTTCCAAAGAGTTTATATGAAAATAAGGAATAAAAATAACAATGATCTGAGTGATGGTGTATGCAACAGGCATGCTAAGAGGATAAAGAGAACCAAGACACAATGTCACCATGACAAAAAAAAAATTATAGCAATCAAAGAAAGGTGCAAAAACACCACATATGTGAGCTGACGAAAGATTGTTCTCAAAGAGGAGCTTTTCGAGGCATATCATTAAAAGATAACAAAAAATTAATATTCTGAAGAAAAAGAATTAATAAATAATGGCTAAGTAAACACCTCTAGAAGTTGAAAATAATTCCCTGTGAAGGGGTGAAGGCCACACGGAAAGCTCTTGGAGCAGTTCTTGAACACATTGCCAACCTCTTCCCATACTGTCCAGACCACAGTGAAAGGCAGTGAATGATTCATTTCAATGTGCTTTGTAAACCATAGAAGCTACTTTAGCACCTCAGCTAGGTCTCCAGAACACACTATATTGATGACTCTATTACCTTTTTCACTGTCTCTATAAGTTGCATTACTGAAAAGGAGAAAGTCGTAATGGAATAGAAATTCACCAGCAGAGGAAATGTAGAGCTGAGCACTAAGAAAATGTCTCCTTTCTCTCTCAATGGCCGCCCCCAGTGCTTTGACTATCCTTCTCGATTACTGCTCCCAGCACTGGTTATCAATAATGTCCACTCAATCCTGTAAAGCAATTTGGAAAGCTGACCTTCTAGTCAAGGGAAGAACAGAACAGAATTTTCATCTCCCACCTCCTCTCTCTTCTCTTCAACCAAATAAGTCCTATCGTTCCCCTTTATTCACCATCCCACAATCTCTCCTTAAACTTCCTCTCATGTTCCTTACTCAGAGACATAGGCATCTGATGGAGAAAAGAAATGCCTGAGTCTCCTACCATAATGTTAGGCCTCCCATTAGAATTACACATCCTCTCTGCATACATTCACATACGCTCTTGAAATCCACTAAGAGAAAAAGCAAACAAAGGTCATCATTCTTTTTTTTGTCTTTTTCCCAGTAAAATCATGTGCAGACTCATATTTTGTGGGAGTTGATGGTTACATGCAAATAAATATTCCCAGCCTGCACTGTATCTATGATGGTTTAAATTTATCCCAAATGGTTTTTCTGATTATAGACATTTATTTATAAATAGATAATATAACACTATTCTGTGCTGGTTTTCCTTTAATAAAATGGAAAATAAGAAATTAAAGGATGTATACATATATTTAATATACACATGTATTTAATATATATTAAAGGTAGTATATATACATGAATGCAGCATATATATATATAGTATTCATACAAATGGTAACATATATGTATTTATTACAAGCAGCATATATTGATGTCCAACCATTGCTGTTTCCAGTGTATTTACCCACTCAGTCTTCCTACTATTTTAGCTCTAAGACTTTTTTCCAGCTCTCTTATTGCGTCCCACCCAGCGGTAATCATAACCTTCAGCCCACATCACTATACCATGTGAGAATACCGCTGCCCAATAGATAACTTAACACCAACATTTTATCAGTGTTTAGGCCTCATGGAAGTCCTATAATTCCCTAATAATGGTTTAATCATGGCAACGCAGCATATTCATTCATTCACTCACTCATTCACTCACTCACTCACATGGTCTTTGAGCATTTGTGCCAAGCCCTTTCCTGTACACTGGGGACAGAGAAGTGGAAAAGACAACACTCTTGCCTTCATGAAGCTTACATTCTAGTGGTGGGCAAAAATAAGGGAAGGCATATTTATTTAATTTTTTAAATATTTCATTTAATTTCATATTTATTTATATTTTAAACACATAAAGTGTATCAAGAAGTGCTAAGTGCTATGAGAAAAAATGGAGTAGAATAAGTGGACAGGAGTGATGGGGAGGGCGGGAGGAGGCTATGTTCTTTACGGTGGTCAGAAAGGCAGCTCCAAGGAGGTATCATTTGAGCGTGAGGCCACCTTCCAATCTGGACACCATACCTGAGCTTGGCAAGATGCCCTCTATTCACCCTGCTTGGTGGCTTAAATCTGCTTCCAAACAGATGCAACTTCCAGACAAAAGTCTTCACTGAAAATGGAAAGGTGCCCCAAAGGCAAGTAATGTCTGCCCTTCACTCAGTATCAGCTGCTGTGTTCAAAGCTGCCAGCCAGGAGTCTGGAGAAACAACATGACCCTCATATGAAAGAACTAGAGCCTTCTTCTGGAGTGAGCTCCCTGGCAGGGCACACTGAGACCCAGCAAGGCAACTCCGGCTTCAAGAACATTGGCTCGATGTGACAGTGGATTAACAACAGATAAATGTAGAGACCTCCTTCTACCCCCAGGGTGGACATCCTTAGAAGGAAGCATTGGGAAGTGGTCAAAGGCCTGCACCCTGGAGTCAGACAGACCTGGATTAGAAAATCACTTCTTTTCCTGGCACCGTGCATATCCTCGGGCAAGTCATTTAAGCTTCAGTTCCATCATCTGTAAAACAGGGGCAATATTACCTACACCTAAGGGCTGTTATAATGCAGGATTGCATAAGACAATGGATGGGAATCTAGAAGAGTTCCTGTCCCATAGTAAGAGCTATAAGGGACCATAACTATCAGAACTGAAACTGAATGAAACTCAGTAATATAAACAGAACTGAAGGACTAGAACTGTATATAATTACATGAAAGGCAAATATTCCTCAAGCTAGAACCTAATTCTATGTCTGAGAACCAATACTCCAAGCCAAGTTATATGAAAAAGTCATAAATTCGAACCATATTTGGAAATACATTTCTTTCAAAGTCTCCTTCACAAGAGTTCAGTTGAGTAAATTTTTAATAACTTTTTACAATTAGATAAAAATCTTTCTTTGCTGAATTCTATTCCCTTACTAAACATACATAGAGATTCTTGGTAATTTGATCTTCTAATAATCCTACGAATTAACTCTCTTTATTCCATTTTATTATTAGAGGGAAAGGATTGGGAATAAGGAGATTCTTTAAAAGTTGATAAAATTGGGATTAGGAAATAAAACCACCAACTCATGCGTCTTTGCTTTGTATTCTGAGTCAGTGATTGTAGTGAGTTGAATAATGTCACCCCAAAATCGTACCCACCCAGAACCTCAGGATGCAACCTTATTTGGAAATAGGGTTTTTACAGATGTAATTGTTAGGAACGAAGCTGAAAAAATGCTGGATTAGAATGGGCCCTAAATCCAATGAGAATGTCCTTCTAAGAGACAGAAAAGGACACACAGAGACTCAGGGAATGAGGCCAAGTGAAGACAGAGGCAGAGAGTGAACTGATGCAGTCAAAGCCAAGAAGTGCCTGGAGCCGCCCTAAGCTGCAAGAAGCCAGGAAGGATTCTCCCCGAGAGCATTCACAGGGAGCGTGGCTCTGCAGACACCTTGATTTTGGACTTCTGGCCTCCAGAACTGTGACAGAATAAACTTCCATTGTTTTAAAATACCAAGTTTGTGGTAATTCATTGCAGCAGCCACAAGAAAACAATACAGTGATTTTCTGAAATATTCAATTCTTTCTATTCATTATGATGGGCTGCACCAGCCACATTTTTACTCTCACAAGCCCAGGATAAGACTAAAGAGGAGAGGAGGGCAGAGGCCCTTTCTGGGACTTTTACCCTTTAAGGAGCTGAGTGGATTTATCCAGGTTTTCTGGAAGTCACTATTGACCCTAGTTATGTACTATTATTGTAGACACTAACACAAAACAAGACTGGCTCCCATGGGCCACGCTTCTTCCATAAATTTTATTCCTGACAAGAGGAAAAAGGCAGGATCACAATTGCGAGGGTTAGAATGGTCTGAGGAGACACAGCGGGAAACAATAAACATCGTTCTAAAAAGCTCAAAGAGGAGAATTATCTACATCGAAGCAGCGCTGCTCCCGCAGTAATGTTTCTACCTTCCATTTAAAGAGAGATAAATTTTCCATGACAGCTCTTAATAGCCTCTACAGTTATTCACTGAACTTGCCCTCAAAATTACAGAGTAATAAAAGGATAATCGCATTTGAGTGACTACAGTGGAAAGGTGGGCTTTTTCAATAAAGTGGCCATTTCATTTCCCCCTGTATCCTCGGTTGTCTGGTGACGTGCTCTATGTGTCTAAAGGATAAGAAATAGCCATAATGCATCGTCCATCACTGCAATGCCATTTGGACCCTTCATTTCTTTATCCAAAGAAAAGGAGAATATTTCTCTTAGTATAGACCACATCTACATTAGCCAAATGTTTCAATGAGAACCATCAAACTCTGAGTCTGTTAAGTTGAACCATATGAACTGGCCATTATCCAACCATTTTAACCCACAAAAAATGGCAACTACGTAAATTATAATCTAATATAAAGTTGTACTCGCCTTATTACTGGGTAAACTATAATTATAATAGAAGAATTTCTCTTAGAACCAAAAATGGGAAAACAAAAAAACATTAATTAGAAATGCACAACTATATTTTAGATGTTTGAGAAGGGGAAGAGCCACAACAGGGAAGATAAACTGAAAAGTGTGTTCTGAAGCATTCATTTCTCCATATTTTTCAGATTGTTGAGTTAAAAATGAATGAACTCGGAACCACGTTCTCGTCTCTGTCTTCACTGCTACTGCCACTGTTGAGGGGCCTGGCTGAGCAGCAATTGTCTAACAGTTTCTCCATCTCCTCTTTAGACACCCCTGCAATCCATTTTCTTCACAGCAGTTAAAGGGATCTTTTCAAAGCATAGATCAAATGGATCACGTCACTCCTTGCTTAAAACCGATCAATGGCTTCCCATTCCTTTTGTACACACTCCAAGGCTGTTGCCGTGGCTTGTGAAACCCTACATGATCTGGCCCCTGCTAACCTCTCCCCTTTCATATCCTTCCCCTTCCCCCCCTCCAGCCACACTGTCCTGCTCTCAGTTCCTGGATCTGCCGCCCTCAGAGCTACGTACAGGGCCCAAGCTCTTTGCATGGTTGGTTTCATATTCTTCAAATTCCCTCTTCGTGGTCCCTGGGCCCACTCCATCTCCGGATAACATTTTTATCTATCACAGCACCCTGTTTCCTCTTTAATGTTTTTCTCAATTTGTTTATGTATGTCTTTGAGAGTCTGGATTTTCTGGGTCTCTCCAGGAGAATGGAATCTCCCCAGAGGCAATGACCAAGTCTGTTTCCCTCAATACATTATACCTGGTGCCTTACACTGTGCCTGGCCCAAGCTCAGCTCTCAGCAAATATTTTCTGAGCTAGTAAATGAATGAACGAATGATTTAAATATAGGAAAACAGATGCTGTATAAAGACAGTCTTTCTAAACCACAGAAGAGTATCTCATTCCACAATAAGAACACACCTAGCTTGTTTGCTATCTGGTGTCATACAAATGCTTGTGGGCATATAAATTCACTCTTCTTCCTCAATTTCATCACCCAAAAATTCAATATGCAAATAGTAAGTAACTTTGTATTACGTCTAACATGATATGCAGAGTTACTCAAACAGCTCAATGTTTTAAAGAAGCATTTTCATTCATCACTCTTTCTACGATTGTGTTACCTGGTAGTTACGCGTCTTTGCATAGGCAGAGATAATTTTGATGAGTTTCACCTCATGATCTCAACATTAATTCTGTTATGAATTCATTATAATTACCTTCATATAAGCATTCATCTATCCAATTGTGTAATTGATCTGATTATTAATCAGAATTAATTTTTGCCTTTTAAATAAAAAAAGCTTTCAGATTCAAACTCATAATGGTAAAATATCTAAAATGAAATATCCCCACACAGCTCAGAACTGAAACAAAGTTGAACCAGGCCCCTTTCCTTTACACAGTCACCCACTCCCTTTACCCTGATCTCATTTTAGTCTCTAAAGCAAGACGTAGCAACTTTAAAAAAAACTCAGTTGCTTGAATAGATATCACTTGTACATATTTTAATAATATAAGTAACTCTAGAAAATGCTTTGGAGTTCTAAAGCACTTTTCACATAAATTAATTTTAATATCAACATTGTTTTTTTTCCCCTCAGTTAGATGATGTCTGAATCTAAGAAATGTCGTAAAATAACTGATACTTCTGTGGTGTTATCTCAGCCTTTTATAAATGAGAGAAAACATCAAATCAAGATATACAATTATTTGCCAGCATTAGTTTCTTAAGAGTAAAGATTAAATATAAATATTACTTAGGCACCAACACTAAAATTACCAAAAGGAAGATATAAAGCTGGAGCATTCAGAGAGAGTGAAAACATAAACACTCAGCATAATTAAATAAACCTCCATAGAAAACAGTAAATCCCAGGGGGAAAAATATCAGAAAATTCAAAGTGCATTCAGGCACCATATAAAAAATATTCTCGGTCTGTATAATACCTAAGGTAAAGTCTACAGCATCAATAAGCAGATTTTTCTCAAAGTAGCATGATTGGGGGAAATTCAATTTCCCAGCACTAACCAAAAATATGTTAAAAACAAATAGGTAATATGGTCTTCAGAAAGTCACTATTAAACTCCACACAGGCTATGCTAACTGGAAGAGGAGTGAGAAGCTAGGAGCCAAGCTCTCTCAGTGCAGTAACAGATTTCTTTTTCAGATTAGTTAGCTGTCAAGATGTTAAAAAGATACCAAATACATGGGTGAAATGGTCACAGGACAAGCTGGAGCAGTCTAGCACCCCCAAGCCCACATTCATGATAGATACCACCATCTGATCATGGCGGTCTTTCCCATTGATCTGAGCTGTAATCCTAAAATCTTTCTCAACACAGGACTCCAGACTGCAATTATGGATTGATGTGAACTGTTAGAAATGTGATACCAACTTTAGTCTACTCTAAGAGGAATCCCAGAGAGAGAAAGAAAGAGTGTGCACCACGTAGGCAGACGGAGACTAAGGGACAAGAGAATGAAGGAAATGTTATGTTCAGGAAAGTAGGGACAATGTATAAAGTGTTGAAAAGGAAATGAATTCATCCTAAAGACAAGCTTAGCTTCAGTCACCATTTCTTTTAGAAATAGTCCTAGACATAGAAGCTTATTTAGGTTCTAAAAACATGAATGATATTCCCACAAGTAAAAGTTATGGCATGATATGGCAATTTTTAAGATGTGCAAACACACAGCACCTTTAAATCTTTATAAGATGATTCTACTGGCAACATAGCCCGAGACACCTAATGGTTCATAAATTGGATATTTTCTTTTCTTTAGTACTGTTTAATAAATTATGACAACATAATTGCCAATGACTTTTTCACAGAATCACAGGCTAAATAATAATAAGATAGACATTAAATTATTCTGTGGTACCAGATTAATAGAAATATAGAAGACATCTACATTATAAAGATTATGAAGAATTATATTAAATCATGGAAAAAAGCAAAAATCAATTTTTTTAAGTTAAAATTTTTAAGTTAAAAGTGATAGAGTCCTAATAGAAATAAAAACTGTGCAACATTCATATTCAATAATTGATCACAATATTCAATGAGGAATGAAAAAGAATGGCCCATTATGTCATTTCTAGGATTCCAGATAATTAGAAAGCGTTATTGTTGAGTATCTATAACAGTTCACTGAACAGATGTACATGCTAATGTCAAGTTAGACTACAATACTGGTCAACATGAGCATTAGTAAGGGATCAGTCAAAACATCACTTGGAAGACTGCCTGATGATCTTATCCAAGTGTTGGAAAGTAGAATCTTTCCTTCACAGTGACTTTTTTAAAACACATACATATTGATCAAAAATAGAATGCGTTACTTTCTTAGATCTTCTTCAGTGAAAGTACTTGAAATACTTCAGTTTTATGGAAACAAAGACAAACCGTCCCCCTTGGATTTGTCTTAATGAACATACAAATGATTAATTAGGCCCCTGGCACAATGATTGGCAAACAGTAAGCAGTAAAATGTATGTATCAGTAGCTTGAGTGAATAGATGAAAGAATAAATGAAATAGGGTGATGTGAAGAGAAAAATCCCAGGATTAGAAGTTAGGAGGCCTGCATTCTGGTGCCAACTCTATAATTAATCGTGTGCAATGACACTGGGAAAGTTAGCAAAATCCATTATACTTCAGTTTCTTCACCTATGAAATTAGAAAACTAAGCTAAGAGATGTATAAGATCTCTTCCATCACTATGATTTCGTGACATGTTGCCAGACAGAAGGCAAGTTCCATCTTATAAACGCCTCCGTGAAAGATATTACTCATAAGCTCCCCTAATCAAGGTAATGAAAACGCTGCTCAATTTTTATTTCAGTGAGCTACATATTAGCCAATAGTCATACTGGTCCTCTGTAAATTATTTTGAAGAATTGATAATAATGATTTAAAATTTAACTTATTAGACAATGCCTTCTGACAATTCTTCCCTTTTTTGAAAGTGTAGAATGTCCAGCTCAAGTCAATAGCATCATAAACGACTCCACCCTAAATTCTCTCAGTAAAGATTTTGCCTTCAGCAATGACAGTACCAGTTATAAGTAAGTAGGATCACAATGTCCACTGTGTAGAGAAAATGAGACATCATAAGCACCGAAGAATGAGATAAACCGTGACCTCAGATACACAAGATGATTCCAGCAGTCTTTGTCAATATATTTCCCTTTTAATGTGAAATGATTTAAGGCTGATATAAAAATTCGATTTCTACTTATTTTCTTCTTTAAAAAATTCATTCATTTTTCCATTAGCATCTCATAACTTTAAATCTTATGACTGGCCTAAAAGATATATTTTCAAAATAAAAGTTTCCAATGGAACATTGAAGATAAAATTTGGATCTTAGATAATTTAGTAGAATGACAGCCTGTGTGTGAAGAGACTTAAAGAGATTATCTGGAGTTAATCTAGACCAATCCTCTACCTGGAGACAAATCAATGAGCAAAGAGGCAGTGACCAAAAAATGTCTGTTGAATCAACAAATGCATGAGCCAATATTGCATGGGGTACCTTTGATAGAGTCGGAGTAAAACAATTACCTTACCTTACAATGAGTGAGAAATGAGAAAAATAAAAAGAGGAGAAAAGGAAAGGACAAAGAGAAGAAAAGGAGAGGCATAGAGTACAGAGCATTAATGTCACCAACAATTTCCCTGACTACCATTCCGTAGCAGTCACACTCCACTTCTACTTTCAGCTACAGGTATCTATTTTCTTGAAAAACATCTCTGGCTATTGACTCTCCGTAAGAGTTGCTACAGCTGAGACTAATCACAATGTTCTTTTTAAGTGCTTTATGAGATTATCCCAGAAATCAAAAAGAATTCCATTTCCTGTTCTCTAGATCTTTGAGAACATAAAGAATAATTTAATGAGGAAACTTCTCTTTGCGCATCACCCTGGGATGTATTCTAGAACATTTATATGACCTACACATTCTTAAATTGGAATCTTTATTTCTAAATATTTAAAAAACATCAGTCTATTCAGAATTTATCCTGGGTCCATTTCTCCAATATTCCTTGATTTTCAATGCACCTCAGTGCTTGGTTGCAAAATTTATGCCAAGGTATTTAATGAAACCAGTCTTTATAACTCTCCCGCAATGGATTTTCTTCACAATTTCTTATGCTTCTAATGCAATTAGTGAAAATCATGTCTGTGATTTAAAACTTACCTCTTTTTTTTCCATTCTCATCAGCAATTTTTAAGCATAAGCTGATAAACACAGGTAATAAGAGAGATTCTTTCTCCTGAATATCAAGAGCATAAAGAACATGCAAATACTACTCCTTGCCAACATTTTCCCACTTAAAATATCATCCAACATTACCTCACCCCTGCTAGGAGATGGGCAAAGGAATACTTGCAAGGTTCTTTTTTGAGAAAGAATTTAAGCTGCTCAACTATTCTATAATCAAAAGCAAAGTTTCTTGGCTGCTTCTCCAATTATTTAATCCCATTATATTTAGGAACTATGGCACCATTTTCTTTCATTAATTAAACTGTACACCAAATTCTCATGGTCTATGAGCAATTTATACCATAATAAAAGCTAAATACATTTATTTTCCCACTAAAAAAAATGGAGGTGTAACAGCATGAAAAAAATAGCAAGCTAACAAAAAGACAATCCATTTGGATATTCTTTACGGTTTTATGGTATTTAATAGCATTATGGGGGTATCCTATCTAACTAAGAAAAGTAGCTTAGAAAGATTGTATCCCAGGTCTAAATTCCAGGGATATGTAAGATTATCAATAATGACAACTGAATATGTATATTTTGGCTTCTTAGCTTATTCCTGCTTCCTTTGAAAAAGTTAGTAGTGCACATATAAAAAAATCTAAACGTATCTATTGATATGTAGAATGAAAACTAATTGGCCACTTCTTTTTATCCATCCTTTTAAGTTCTGATTCGACTTCTGATACAATGAATCCAACATTTTAAGACATGCTCAGCTGAAACTAGTGAGTACCACACATTGGGATACAAAAGTAATATGATGTATTAATCATTCATTTTCAGGTAATTCTCAGTCTAGTACAACAGACATGATTATCTACTCCCTGTATAGGTAGTGAGATAAATGGTAAATTATACAGATGTAGTCTGGGCTATAATGGGGTTCATTGTCTAGTTCAAAGTTTCTCATTGGAGAAGATACTGTCCCCCAGGGTACATTTTGGAAATCTGTAGGTGTCATTGCCACCTTGCAGTAGAGTTATTCTTGAGAACTTACCACTAAAAATCTTACAGGGACCAGCCTGGTGGCATAGTGGTTAAGTTCATGCACTCCACTTTAGTGGCCCAGGATTTGCGGGTTCAGATCCTGGGCACAGACCTACACAGCACTCAACAAGCCATGCTGTGGTGGCATCCCACATATAAAAAAAAAAGAGGATGACTGGCACAGATGTTGGCTCAGGGACAATCTTCCTCAAGTAAAAAGAGGAAGATAAGATTGGCAACAGATGCTAGCTCAAGGACAATCTTCCTCACCAAAAAAAAAATCTTATATAAGTATATTATAAAATATTTTTATTTTGTTTACCTTTATATTACAGTTCTGGAATTATTATAATATGGGTAGGTAGGTCAAAAATCTAAAGATTTTATGTCAAGATAATAACAGGGCATTACAAACTGTTTATTATAAAAACAGGACTTAAACGGTCTAGGGCTGAGAACCACAAATCTAGAGGAAAAGTTATGTAAACATATAAAAATACAGTGTGAAACATACTAAATACTAAAACATCACTATATACAAAGTCCAAAGGGATACAAAATATGGAGTAACTAAGTGAGGAATGAAGAGATGCATTATAGGAAATATGACCTTAAAACTGAACTTTGAAAGGTAAGGGGAGATTTCCAGCTAGAGAAGAGCAAAGGCCAGCCTAGGCTGGGGGAAAAACAACAGAGGCACCAGGTTGTCACAGGAGAACCACAAAGAACAAACAATTGAGCCAGAGGATAAAGTTGATATGTTAGGCTGGAGCCAGTGCCTGTATTTCCTACTAAGGAGTTTCATGCTTATCAAGCAGGCAGTAGGAAGCCATCAAATTGCAGAATAATTTCTCTGGTCATTTCTGATTTCAAAAATATACAATTATGTTCAGTCCTTTGCCTGGAGAAATAACTATTAGTATCTTGATATTTATATTTTGCTTACTATATTATTTCAAAGCCTTAGTTATTCCGCTACAGGCTTTTAAAATACCTTAAAATGTTCAAAGCGAGACCACAATTTTGAATGCAAATAAAAGAGAAATCAGAAAAGGAACACTGAGTTTAAATCCACAGTGATTTCAAAAATATGCCTTTGAAAATGCTATTCCACATGAAAATGCAACCAATTTACTTGAATTAAAATACACATTTGTTTAATTAACTTTTCCATTTTACCTCCTTGCTTCCTTTATGGCAAAACATGCTCCTTTTGAAATATAGCTTCATTTTGGAATTTTCCGGAAGAAATTGTTTTTTAAACACGTATTTTAGATAGCAGAGATATTTTATTTGTCTTCTATTTAGATAGAAAAGTGGGGTGAGGACCCAAAAGAGGATTTAAAATTAGGTTCTTAATAAAGAGATACATGTATAACATTTTATTTGTACCAAACCAGATTGAAGCCAAGGAACGACATTATTAACAAAAGAAACTTTTTCGTTCTCAGAATTTTATGCTAGAACTCCTACTGGAGCATGGCTGTAAACAAAGACGGTCTAACGTGATGGATTCCTTTTTGTTTTACTACTGTTTGTTTTATCACTGGTTTGAACCAGACCAATGAACTCTCCACCCCTGACCCTTTACACCAGGCTGCCCCTCCCACAGACTCATCTCTGTAGGGCTCATAAAAGCGAGCTGTAAACTCCAGCAGTTGTCTGGTCTAGGGGATAGCTCCGACCCTTCCCTACCATCTTGCCCCTTTCCCGACACTAAACACTTCCACCTTCTTTTCTCCTCTACCTTGGCCCGGACACAGAGCTTCAGCTCCTCTGCAATTTTGGTCATCACAAGTTTCCGCTGCTGACTTCTCGGACTTTTATATAGATTTTGGCTCAGGAAGTCATGGGAGATTCACTTCAGAGCTCTGATGTTTCCACAGCCCATCCTAACCCTAAACATAAAGTATCCTTCGACACTCCAGAGCTACTGAGAAACTCATCTGTCTTTTCTGCAGTTGTAGCCTGACTGAGGTTTGCGGGAGCTATGATGTGTCTGTAAATACACATTTGTACAACCATCTAGGTTACTAATAAGGATTAAACGTACTTGAAGCCTACATTTTAGAACAAAAATTAAGAGGGAAAAAGGTAACGTGGAAAAGAAATTAATAGAAGACATCCTTCTGAAAATATTAAATTAACATTGCTCACATTTTTAACGATTGTTGACATATTCAGCTGTTGATTTTATGAACATTCACAAAATGAAGCTGAAAATAAATGCTGGGCACATGGGAGTGTTTGGAAACGCCTAAACTGATCACAGCCAGAACAATATTTTACAAATATATATATATTTATATGTATATATAGGAGAGAGATATATATATACTCCATTCTATTACAAGTGTTTTCACAGAAAAAGTGAGCAGAAACAAACAAGTAAATGCAGGGGAGAAATAAAAGGACGGTTCAAACAGAAAAACAATATAGAAATAAGTTTTCATATAGAGAGTTACTGGCCATAGAACAGAAACCAAAATAATATAGCAGTTCGGTCTGCAACCGAAGGTATTTAAGCAGCATTTACAGAGTTGTCAAGTGTTCTCCTGTTTTGTCAGGCTTGCCTATATTGCTGCTAGAACCCTAATGATACAGTAGACTGCTAGATGAAATACTAACACACAAAACAAAGGGCATGGCAGAAATTCAGTAATTGTGATATTTATCCTCAAAGACCATGGCAGTTTTTGATCAGAATTAACCTATTTGATGTTAATTATGTAAATCTTGACCTTCACCATGAAGTTGGAAAAACCCAGTCCTGAATGTGTTTTTAAATCAATTTCCTATGTGTATTAGTGTACTCCCTTTCTTTACGATTACATGCTTTATACTATGGATATTATGATTAAAAGAGGTTTTTGGGTTACATGAGTTCAACGAAAACAGCCCATCATGTCTTGACACCACGGCCTTTCCCAGCTCCAGGGCTCCCAATAATAACAACCAAGACAGAGACCAATGTTCCACGGAAGGGTCTATGCTCTTGCTACTTCTCCACAAGTGTAGACGACATCGGCAAGCAGGCCCAGCAAGGCACTGCTGTCTTGCTCTGTATCCCCTTCCCCTCGCCAATCTCCTCCCTCTCCCTCTCCCAAAACATGCCAAATGCATAGTGTATTGCACAAAATACTGGGTATGCAGGCAGTCTACCTTGAGGTGGCCCACCACTTATTACATATTCACAATGTACAAACAACTCTTCGAGGTTGTTATTTTTACTGTTAAAAAGTTCTAATTTTCTTCTCAAGAATGAACAGGAAAGATCCCTGGATTCATCAATTATATTTTCCTTTTACTTTTGGGAGGTTGCAAATAGGGAAAATCCACATTTCTGCCCTCCTTCCCATTTTATCCAACTTCTGCTGTCAACTGGGAAGTTTTCAAATTAATTGGCTTGACATAGGAAGCTGTTGGGAAAGGAGGGCCACAGGAAGCAAGCAGAACTGCCAGGAGCCCCTGCCCACCATCAGGTCCCCTTTCCCATTGTACAGGTTGTACAGCCAAGACGGCCATTGGGCCAAGGGCCCTCTGAAGCTGCCACGGGGAAGGGAGGATGGGAGGAGTCATTCTTCCCTGCAGTCGTAAACCGGTGTCAGGAGCACACTGGAGGCTTTATGATGCCCCACGTTGCCCTCCTCCCTTGTATATGTTGGTGAGGGTGGGGGAACACTGCACAGGAAGACCTACACACACTCAGACAGTCATGCACGAGTGTTCAACCATATCACACCATCTAACATTTACATACAGCTGAGGTAAAAGGAAATTCTCCTTCTGCATGTTGGAAGTTCTGTAAGCAGTGCTCAATGTTAATGGAATAATCTCTCTCCCTCTCTTAATTTGCTTTGTTATTACATTAGTGCACACAAAGACAGCATCTGGTTCACCTCCCTTAAAGCCACTGTTTTGTTTGCTCTTCTGCATTCCAAAAATAGAGTCTAGACTTTCAGTGTCATTTACATCCGAGTCAGAAGAATAATCAGGAAAACAGTAATTTATGAATAATTAATTAGACCTGATACCATATTAGAGAGGAGCTATTTTTAATTTACAAAGGCCAGGATAACATGGATTTCAAAGTGAGAACGGACATGCAGCAGTTAACGGGGCTGACAGATGGAAGAAGTGATTGCTTATCAATGACTCTATATCATCACTGATTGGACTCCACTGTACTCCTCAAAAAAGGACAATTAGAGATAAAAATCAAAGACCAAATGCACCATAACATGATACATGTCTCAGGACATATCTCAGGGTTAGTTGTGAATAAGAAAAATTTTTCTATTCATGGGAAGATTGAAATCATGCCTAAACTTACCTTCATTTTAAGTTTAATATACCAACAATAAAATGAAAAATGTGATTACTGCATCCTTACTTAACAGATGAAGAAAACACATAAGAAAACTACAGTAGTAACCGCTTGATATTTTTATTGCATTATCCATTATTTTTACTTATTTTCATACTTCTAAAAAAAGGATGGAGAGATTGAAAGAGGTAGAATTATTGAGAGGTGGTCACTCCAAGTTTCCAAATAGCAACAAGGGCCACATTAGTAATACTGAAGCTAAGCCACATCTGAGCTCCCTCTTGTCCTTGTTATTGTCTCTTCCATGACTTAACATTACTAGTACTCATTCATTTATGTCTTGGGTCACTCCCACCCCAAGCACAGAGAATATTCTCTGTTGTAGGAGAAGACGCCCTGGTCAGACACCTAGAGAGGTACAATCGTGAATAACTTTACTACTCATCAACTTCCCATCTGCTGCAGAGATGGGAATTGTGTTTGAACTTGGGGAACACTCTTAATCAGGGCTCCCGAATCTAGTTTGGGTTCCGCCACCAGCTCTGCGATCCCTAGGCTTTCAGTTACAATGAAGCTGTTGGAATAGATGGATGTTCTCTAAAGTCCCTCTCAGATAAAAAGAACTGTAGTTATTTCAGAAGTTCCCAATTCTTTATTCCAACCACTAAAAAGAAATGATAATTATGAAATGTGATAGAGGTGCTAATTATCGCTACAATGGCAATCATATTGCAATACATAAAGGTATCGAATTAACACGTTGTATGTCTTAAATTTACATAGTGTTATATGACAGATATGCTTCAATAAAAAAATAGAAGTTCCCAATTCTGAGTGTTGATTGAATCTGTAGGGAAATTCTGGAAAAGACTGATTTCAGAGTTCTAAGGGACTCAGTGAATCAGGACCTCCTGGGACGACCACTCTGAATAATCTTCTAAAAGATCCCTAGGTGATTCTGATGATTCTCTTGGTGATTGTGATGATGTCAGCTACTGCATTAGATGTCTAGATTAGAATCTAGTTACTGCCCCTTGAGGGCAGCAACTGCAGCCCGTACATCTTGAAATCTGCACAGGGCTAGGGCTATTAGAGGCACTCAGGAACTCAACTGCCTGATGATTGAATATCTGTTAAACAGAACTTGCACATTTTTTGGTTGTTACTGGGTTATATTCAAAGAGAGAGAGGATGCGTAATAAAGGCAAAAAAGTAGATTTATTTAATACCATGTGATTATAAACACACAAAACTGACCTCAGCCTTGACTAAACAGAGATATAAATCATAAATCAGAAATTAACCAGAGGATTATTATAAACATTTTTAGTTCATCCTATTTTTTTGGATGGCTCATTCTTACAGGTTTGAGCATTTATTTTATCGATCTGACCTACACTGTTAGCATTACAGAGTTTATCGTCATGGAGGACACACTAACCTAAGGAAAATGGAGCAGGAAGAGAGATTCTCACGGATTCAACACACGGGTCACTCTGATTTTTTTTCATTAAGTCATTCGTTATTCTTTCTTGGTTTGTTTGTTTGTTTTTCAGTTGCCAGAGGAATTAAAAGTCAAAATATAAGCTGATGTAAATTTGCCTCTGAATTAGATCCCCGTTTAGAGTTTAGCAACAATGTCAAACATTCCCTACTAGGAAGCTATTAATTCTGGAAGCAGAGGCTTAGAATGAAGAAAGGAGGTTGTGTATTAGTGTTTATTTCATTATGATGTGAACTGTGCTCCTTTGCATTTAAATGGACAGAAAAAGACCAAAGCATTAACTTGGGGTTCATTAAAAGTAAGCATAAGCCTGTCCATTCATTACCTTCCCCCCAAAGTCTCCTCTGGTGAAAAACAAAATCACTAGCACAAACAGCTGGGTCTGTGTGACGCCATGCTGCCTGAATACCATTGTTTGATAGGTTTAATGTCACTTTTGTACTATTATATACCACAGAGAGAGATGCTGAGTTGCATCCAGCAGGGTGGCTAACATTCTGTAGCTAATTGTGTATAGCTCCATGACAGTACTGAAGGAAGGACGACCCTGCATATGTCTCAGAAGGGAATAGAAAGATATTTTGTTTATAGTCACCCATCTGTCTGGTCACAATAGAATTACATATGAGTACAAACCACAGTTTAGTGTGTCCTTCATGAATGATTTTCTCGTTATATTGATTCTATCAGCTACCTCTCACATACAGGCTACCAGACACTGTTTCTATCTTCTTTACGAACAATAATATATCTGATATTCTAAGACATCAACCAAAGTGAAGTTCTTCTAACAGACTCCAAAATCATACAGGGACTATTGTTTTGTAGGATAAAGGTGGAATTCCAGTAAAAAAAAAAAAAAAACTAGCTGTAAAAGAGGCAAAATGAAAAATAAAATGTGTGCATTTTTAAACTCTGTCTCTATTTTAGTTTTATGAATAAAATAACAGAATGTATAGTAACCTGCACTGGAAAGGATCTAAGGTAGTACCTATAATCCTCACTTTGCGGCTCAGCGAGGATCAGAGAGGTTAATTGGCTTGCCTAACGTTCGAAGAGGAAACGACAGAACCTAGATCTCCTGATACCTGGGGCCTACGTAGCAATAAGCAAGCAGATCCAGCCAAGAACCTGCTTCATGCATTTCTTCTCATTGACACTCCAATTATCTAAAATACTGAAACATTAATAGAGCCTTACAGACCCAGAGAGAATAGTTAAAAGCAAGAGCAAGCAAACTAATGGTAGATAAACTCTCTCCTTCGAAGAAGCAGAATCTCTACCTCTCTTAAGGCATCTAAAACTCTCTACCTTGTTACTACAAATCTTTCTTTACATGTTGTATCTTACCTATTTGAGGGCAGGGTCTATGTCCAAATCACGTGACTACTATAAAGGTTTGTGTGTACCGCAGGCATTTGTGTGTGTACAGCAGCAATACAAACATGCTGAAAGAATGGAAGAATAAATGAATTAATGAAAGCAAAATCCATCAGATTAAGCTAACCCCAGGGTAAATCTTTATTTCCATCAAGACAGAAATACGCCAAACAAATAACACAGTGAATGTTTTATCAATGTGAGACTGATGTAGCCCAAAGTTCCACAATCAAACTTGACTACTTTTAGAGAATGCAGCAAGGGGTCCAGGGATCTTCACTTGTAAGCTCTGGTCTAATAGAGATAAGACTAAAGATGAACTCAAAGGACATTAGAGTTACCCAGATTTCTGTTCTTGAGAGTTTTCTTTGTCTATACACAAAGATGCTCCCATCAGCTTTTGGTTTTCCTCATGGACTTATTGCTATGTGACATTGCGTTACATTTTTCTCTGCCTATCCACACTAGTACTCCTTTTTGCTACCTGATACTAGATAATATTTTAATGTGTTTATTGTTCATTGTCTGTCATTCCCACTAGGATATAAGCTCCTTGGGAGCATACACTTGTTTATCTTGTTCACTCTGTGTACTCAGTTCCTAGTACCTCACACGTGTTGAATGAATAAATCAGACTGAAATGTTCCATTGGTAGGTTGAATTATAAGAATTCTCAATTTTAAAATATGATTTTTCCATCAAGCTACTTATTATACTTTATAATTGGTAAGGCTCTTGATTAACTTGTTCCATATCATTCAAATCATATTGTTTGAGAATAAGAACCAATAATTATCTCTCATTATTGTACGACTAGTTTACTCAAAATCTAAGACAACCAGATTTGGGTGATTAAATCCATTTAATATAGTCCTTCATAATCTACCTGCATACATGGCAGGCTCTGTGACGTCCACCAAAGCCTGTTCCATTCCCAACTCCTGCCAAGCTTTTTCCTCAACAAGATATGTCCTGAATCAATACACACTCTAGCCACGAACTCGATACCTGATATCTTTGGAATAGGTAATACAGATGCCAAGAATTATTTTAAATTTCAACCTAGATTGGAAAATTAGAATAAAACATCTGCCATAACCATCCAAATAGCTGCAGACTCTGTTTATCAACATTACAAAAGTAAGAGATTATCTATTATCTATTAGTGTTCTCCTAAATTACTAATTTTCACAAGTCCTCTTTTCAGATCTTCTTTTCAGTTAATCAAAAAGGTGAGTCCTGGGGCCGACCCGGTGGCACAGGGGTTAAGTGCACATGTTCCGCCTCGGCAGCCCGGGGTTCGCCTGTTCGGATCCCGGATGCAGACATAGCACCACTTGGCAAGCCATGCTATGGCAGGCGTCCTACATATAAAGTAGAGAAAGATGGGAATGGATGTTAGCTCAGGGCCAGTCTTCTTCAGCAAAAAGAGGAGGATTGGCAGCAGTTAGCTCAGGGCTAATATTCCTCAAACGAAACAAAACAAAACAAAAGGTAAGTCCTTCTAATTGGCAACCTAAACAAGTCAATACAATGGGAATAGAAATGTCATTGCTCTAAATGAACAGTGGAGTGCTAGATATTGAGCCATTCTAAACTGATTACCCTTGATTATTACATTAAAGATTTGCCTATAATCTAAGCAAACCAGATTTGGCTGTTGAAATCCATTTAACATAAACCATGGTAATTTACCTGGTGTGTGCGGTAGGCTGTACAGATGGCGAACCAAATGTTATTCCAATCATCCACCAGCCTCTTCCTCAATAACAGAAAGCCAATTTTAATAAAACCTGACTTCTTGAAGAGATAATAAATGATTTAACTGACCCTGGAACTCTACTACATCTAGATTTCTAATGATTGAACAATCAATGTCCTTATTGAGTTCGATCTTCTGTACTTTTTTTTTTGAGGAAGATTAGCCCTGAGCTAACATCTGCTGCCAATCCTCCTCTTTTTGCTGAGGAAGACTGGCCCTGAGCTACCATCCGTGCCAATCTTCCTCCACTTTATATGTGGGACGCCTACCACAGCACGGCTTGCCAAGTGGTGCCATGTCTGCACCCTGGATCCAAACCAGCAAACCCTGGGCTGCCGAAGCGGAACGTGCGAACTTAACCGCTCCACCACCGGGCCTGCCCTGATCTTCTGTACTTTTAACTGAAAAATCTGGCATTATTTTTCCCTTGCTGAAAAAATACAACAATTTTTTTTCTGTATGTGTGAGGAAGGTTGGCCCTGAGCTAACATCTGTGCCAATCTTCCTCTATTTTGTATGTGGGTCATCACCACAGCACGGCTTGATGAGTGGTGTAGGTCTGTGCCCAGGATTCTAATCCACGAACCCTGGGCTGACAAAGTGGAACACGCTGAACTTAACCACTATGCCACTAGGCCAGACCCTAATGTTCATTTCTTTTTTGAGGAAGATTAGCCCTGAGCTAACATCTGTGCTCATCTTCCTCTATTTTATATGTGAGGTGCCTGCCACAGCATGGCTTGACAAGTGGTGCATAGATGCACACCTGGGATCTGAACTGGGCTGCCAAAGTAGAAGGCATGAACTTAACCACTGCACCACTGGGCTGGCCCCAAAAACAACAATTTGTAATCAATATTTCCAATGAGGTAATATGAGTTCAAATTATTAGACTGTTTTATAAGTCTGCCTTATTCAAGGAATAAAAGGGAAACTGAGATGGAAGTGTTTGTTTTATCTTTGTCACACATATAAATAATAAACAGTGGCAGAATGTTCTGCTTAAAACCCATTTCTCTATTGGAGGTCTTCCCTGTTTGCACAAATCTTGAACATTTCCAGATAGTCCCAAAATTTTTATATTATCTAGAAACCCAAAGGACTTACCAATTCTGGGACATTAATTAAAATTTTTAAAAAAGTCATTTCAGTATGATGACAACTGTCTAGAATAATGAATGCAACAGTGTATCCTGTCTCCTCCACAATTTAAAGGCATCTACCCATAAATCTCTGGGCACGACTGAAGGGCTTCCAGAGAAAGACAGAATAATGTGTGTCATTTAAGTGAATTTGAAAAGTAGCTCCTTGCTGCTTTGGGGGGAATGTCTATTGGCATTTCAAAAAAATACAACAATGACAGAATCTGCATAATCACTTGTCAGTTAGCTTAGGTACAGCAGGCCATGGAGAAAACTGATTGTTTGAAATACACTGTCTTGAGAGATACAGATTTAATGATGATAATTTTAAAGCTAGGAATATTAAGAAAAAGGTTGACTGAAGCTTTTGAACATTTCTTTTTATAGCTCTGGTATTTTCATTCCTTCTTATAAAGTACTGACAGTTTTCTCAAGTGACAAAAATGTTTAAACTGTTGCTTCAAATGTCATTAAAATAATAGCAACTGTGAACAAAATTAGCACACTTTGGAGTTTCTAATTCTGCTCAAACTAGAATATCCAAACATGATTATCATAACTAGTATTTTATTTATTAGTAATCTTACATACCGGAACTATCAATAGTATTGCAACAAAGATGATAGACTACAATGACCTAACTCCATTTTTATTCCTGTTTTTGAAAAGTAAAACATAATTTGCTAAACCACAATGTAAAAGTTTAAAAAATGTTTCATTGTTTGATGCTTGCACATTTAGGAGTGCTATGTTTTCTTGACGGATTTATCCCTTAAAATAGACACTCTTGCTCCTTTTTGATTAATGTTTGCATGATATATATCTTTTCCACTATTTCACTTTTACAAGCTTATCATTACATTTGTAGTGAAATTCTTATAGACAGCATAAAGTTGGATCATGTTTTGTAATCCATTCTACCAATCTCTATCTTTTAATCAGTTTATTTAGATCATTTACATTTAATGTAACTATTGATATGTTAGGGCTTGGTCTGTGGTATCAGTGGAGAACACATGAGAAACCTGTACTTTCACCTTCATCAACTAATAACAAGGTCCTCCTAGCCTTCCCCACTAGGGTGGTGTCAGAGGAGACCTAGTAAAGAGTAAGCATTCCATCACCACCTATCAGCAACACACCCACCCCTCCCTCCATGGTGCCAGTGGAGGCCATTTGGGGAGCCAGAACTTCTAGTCATCATATCATTCAAACACTAATCAAAGAAAGCAAGAGTGTGTATTTTAATATCAGATAAAGTAGACTTCAGGGCAAAGAAAATTACCAAAGAAAGAGAACGACATTACATAATTATAAAAGAGTTAATCCACCAGAAATACATAGCAATCTTAAACGTGTATGCACCAAATAACAGAACTGCAAAATATGTGAAGCAAAAACAGAACAGAATGGGAAAATAGACAAATTCACAATTGCAGCTGGAGACTTCAGCAACGGTCTCTCAACAATTGGTAAAATAACTAGAGATAAAATCAGCAAGGATACAGAAGAACTCCACACTATCAAACTAAAGGATCTGATTGACATTAATGAAACACTTCACTCAACAACAGCAGAATACACATTCTTTTCAAGTGCCCATAGAATATACACCAAGATAAACCATGTCATGGGCCATAAAACAAAAAACAAACTTCAAAGAATTTAAAAGAATTAAAAACATACAAAGCGTATTCTCCAACTACAATAGAATCAAACTAGAAATCAATAACAGAAAGATAACATGAAAAATCCCTAAACACTTGGAAACTAAGATATATACTTCTAAAGAATTCTTGGGTCAAAGAGGAAGTTTCAAAGGAAATTTTTAAAAATGCATTAATCTGAATGAACATTAAAACAGAACATACCAAAATTTGCAGCACACAGCTCAAGCAGTGCTGAAAGGAAAACTTATAGTACTAAATGTATACACTGGAAAAAAGGAGAACCTCGAATCAATAATCTATATCTGTATATAGATGTATATCTATATACAATCAATAATAATCACTTCAAGAACCTAGATAAATAAGAACAATATAAACCCAAAGCAAGCAAAAATAAGAGCAGAAAACAATGAAATAGAAAACAAGAATATAAGAGAAATTATCAATGAAAGAAAGAGCTGGATCTTTGGAAAGACCAAAATAACAAACAAACTTCTAGCAAGAATAACAAAGGAAATTTTGTTAGATAGAAGAAGGAATTTTGTTAGGGAAGATTCAAATTATCAGTATCAGTAATGAAACAGGGAATATCACATATTTCTCTTTGTGATATGTAATCCCTAGTATTTGGGTAATTTTTGAACAATTGATGCTATTTTTCAAGAAGAGCTGAATTTCTTTCTGATAGTAGTTTTAAAAATTAGCTCCGACTTTAGAAATTCTGCATGTGCAGTTCTTTTTTACCTAGATTCCACTATTGCAACCTCAACTAAGCAGTGAAATGCTTTCTGGTGATGATGAAATTTTAAAGTTGAAAAGTACAAATAATGAATAAGCTCCCCAAGGGTTGGGACGTTGTTTCTTTTGTAACCACCAGCATATTCTCAGCACCAAGAACAGTGTCCACTGTATCTTAGAGACAGTCAATATTTGCTGAATAAATAATTGAGGGAATTAAAAATTGGAAGGGGTACAAATAGTATAAATTAGAAAACAGACTAAGAGTTAGATAAATTTCTGATTTACTCAATTTTAGTAAAAAGAAATCCATAAATCAGTGCAAAAGTTGGGGATGAAATTTGGCTTGAGGATAAATATGACATAAATTCTTGCTGAAACTTTTCAATGTCCCTGCTGTATTTCAAGCCCACTCAAATTCATGGATTACAGATCACTGGTAATCTGCTCTATTTGAATGAGACTCTTTCCCCTAACATTTCCCAAAAAGTATTACAAGACTTACCAAAAATACTGTAGAAAAACTAACCTTAGTGAAATGTGGTTTGGAATACAGAATAAAAAGACTAGAGAAATGCAGGTGGCTTACCTGATAAAGTTAAGTGATTTAATACAGTGATAATTTCTAGAAAGGAAATTGAGCTTCAGTGAAGCATGCATGTCCTCTTCCACATTATCCGCAATAGTGCATGTAATTTGCACACATTTAATTAACTAATAAAACCCTTATCAGTAACATCAGGTTTGGAAATGTCATTGTTGATGACATGCTGCTCCATCAGGTTTAGTTGATTGTTTTTTGTTTTCTCAACACTAAACTACAACATGTCCAAAGGTGACGTCTAGCACTTCTACTTTCTTTCAAATATTTCTGGATTTATTTAAAGTATTTGGGGAGTTTTCCAAGTAGGAGAGAATTTACAGAATTCTGTAAATGCGATGACCTAACTAAACTGTGATTCAAAGAAAAACTGAGGCATATAAAGGACGCATAATTACAAGGAGATTAACTCCACCACAGACCGTGTTCTACTGCAGACAAATCAGGTTGCCAATTTTACCAGAGATGTATGTACAGTGTCTCTCTCACTCCACAACTTGGATTGTTTTTATCCTTGTTCCCTGATACCTACCCTAGTAAGAACTCATAAAATATTGCTATGAAACTAAAGTCTTGAAGACAGAAGATCAAGTATAAATAAGATTTTTCCACCTATACTTTATACAACATTGTAAGTTTTTACTATATATCGAATCCTATTTTTCCCTGGAACTGAAGGAATCACGGGAAGAGTTATTCATTGTCTATATTATCAGATGGATACAGTGTCAGTTTGTCCAGAAAGAAATTTTGGTTGGAATCTGCCAGGTGAAGAGATGGAAGGGAATGCCATTCATAGTCATCTGCTCATTAACAGAGATCACTATCCCATTGCCAAATCAAAAACACGATAATTATTTTCTTAAGGTAATTAGCTTAAAAATTCCTCTAAAATTTAGGGTCTATGCTTCACTAAAACACAAGTACAGGGGCTGGCCCTGTGGCTGAGTGGTTAAGTTCGCACACTCTGCTTCCATGGCCCGCAGTTTCATCACTTCAGACCCTAGGCACAGACCTAGCACCACTTGTCAGGTCATGCTGAGGCAGCATCCCACATAGCAGACCCAGAAGGACCTACAACTAGAATATACAACTATGCAGTGGGGGGGCTTTGGGGAGAAGAAGAAAAAATTAAAAAAAGGAGGTTGGGAACAGATGTTAGCTCAGGTGCCAATCGTTAAAAACAAAAAAAAACCCACAAGTACACGTATGATGAAGGTATTTATACTAACAAACGACACTTCCCTACATCATCATACATGTGGGTATATTGTTGTCGTTGATTTTTAGAGGCAAAATACTTGACTACCAAGCAATGAAGTAGTGAGACTGGACTTGGAAATGAGGGGACTGATGATTAGATAGAGAATCTGCAAAGCCAGATCAATAGAACTTGACACATGACCAGAGATGGGAAGAGATGATCCAGGAGAATTCTGTTGCCAGTATCAGAGATTGGAAAATCTCAAGTACTTACTTCAGGGTAGGTGTCAAGAAAGCGTGTCAGCGAGAATGAAAGAGAAATCACAAGTTCAACTTTGGAGGGATGAACTTGCAGGTAACTATAGGAGTTCCTAATGAAGGCGTGCTGCAGGAAGAGACAGGTCAGAAACTAGAGTTAAACATAGCAGTGCTTGTCATTGACCTCTTTCTTAAGCCATGGACCAGCAATGCTTGAATTCCTGCGCAATATCTTCATTAGGAATTCCTTTAGTATCTATCTAAATGTGTGTTTATGTATATATATATATATATATATATATATATATATATATAACAATGTGTGTATACACACACACACACACATTTGTGTGCCTGACCCCACTACAAGGAGAACTGAGATATATGAAGTTGTTTAAAATTAATCCAGAGGTAGTTTATTTATTTCAAACCAGATTCATGTAATTCATGTTTACCATCCCATCACTTGCTAATGAAATAAAAATAGGAAAAAATGCTACTAAATGTCATACCATACCAACATGTAGCACTAATGATTAACCCTGAACAGCAGTTTTATTAATATGATATTTCCTTCATGAAAAGCAGAAAGATTAAAACTGCCGTAGTGTTTTAAACATTAAAATTGCCTTAACGATTGACTTACCATGCATCACTGTGATTTTCTGACTAGCTGCTCTAGTTATACAACATAAATTCTCCATGAACTTTACTTTTCAGCTCTAATTCCTGTACACGATGACTAAACCAAGAATAATTTTTTTCTTCATTCACCAAGAGTTATCTCTTTGGCAATTTTATTAGTGATATTTACTAAGGCACAAAACCCACTGACATCATTGAGTACTTATGAAATGTCTGAGTAGAGATGCTAATAAATTTTGCAACCATTTAAGAAATAGCAATTCACTAGTATAACTTTGATTTCTGACTGTCCTGACCTCTCTTTTCACCTAAAAATGAATACTTGCACTGTTTGGCAGAAGTTAGTGGGGCGAGGGAATCTTGAAGACTCGCATTTGTACTTGCTAAGCAATGCATTTATTTAAAAAGATGCAGGGCGCTTAAAATTTTAATAGCCACTTGAGTACTGCCTTGAGAAATATTTATTTAGGACAAAATGTACCACAGTTGCTTCCTGAAGATTAGTAAAGTAAGTTAGAACATTAGAAAATCCTTTCTCCTATGTAAGACCGCAAACCCTTCTTTATTGATAAAGTCACTTCCAAATTTCCTGTTACCTCTCAGGTCAATCAATCCAATTCCAACCAAATTTACTCGGAATTTATTAAGTGTCTAACAGTACTCACAGCTGAACTCCATCACAGTTTTGGTTTTCTTACAAATGTCATAAGATAGTATTTAAAATATTTTGACAACTTTCCCTTGAGGTTATTCCTTCCTGATGTAATAGGAAATGCTTCCTCCCACGCTCCTGCTCTCTTCCTTGTTGGGTTTACAGCTCTTGATGATCAGACAGACTGAGTCACAGGTCATGTCTTTCTGGGCACCAATACCACAAGCAGATAGTATATTGGATCTGCTAATTGCAAACAAAAGCAAAGGAGTTGGCTGAAAAGAACCAAAACATGCTGGATAACCAGTGGCGGCTCCAGAATTTCTCTCTCTCAGAAGAGCTCAGCTGGGGTATCTGATGCACAGAGGAGCTGGGGGCATCCACAGCTCACACAGCAAGCACGTGGGTTTCTCTTTGATTATTTGGAGTGGCCTGTGGAAGAGAGCTGGCAGAGATATTATGGAGCTAATAAACCACCAAAATATCCCTGCAGCACCCCAGCAACAGAGGATATGAAAGAGTTACCTTATTTATAACAAAAACAAGCTCTCCTTGACTACTAATTCACCACTTATTGAGGCTTGAGATGTGGTATGATCATCTAGCCACAGGTGGAAGATAAACAATGGAGAGTAAACAAAACACTCAGCTGCAATTCTACAAGTGAACAATCTGCATCTTCTTTTAGAATTCTACCAGCTGCAATTGTCTGCTTTGACTAGCAACATTTCTGAAAGAACACTGACCCAGGGACTCCGTAAACTCCTTTTGCCCTTACCGAAGTTGAGTTTTTAATGCCCAAGGTTTTCTGCCTGACTCCTACTGCTCTCCTGTCTGTTTCATCCATCTCAGTCTATCAGCATTTGCACAATCTTACATCTCAGAATAAGAAGCACTTCTATAAGTAGCAAAATCGAGATTCTTTTCAGTTACAGTTTGTAGAATTTTTAAATACTGTTTTTCATTTTCTGAATAAATGTAGCACATGTTCATTGTAGAAGTTTTGGAAAGTACAAAAAAAGAAGACGGTAAAGAAAAGAAAGGATACATTTAACCACCTGTAGTCCCACAACCCAAGGACAATGATTTTTAACGTCTGATGCATATCTCATGAATATCTATGGCATGATGCTTATTTCGCTGGATAAGGTTTTTATGTCACAGGCCAAGTCCCACACAGCAAGAAAGGAAATTCCTTTGCCTCAGGAGTTTGTGGTAAAGAATTAGACACAAAGGTAGGAGAATCAGGCTGCCAGAATCTTCCTCACTTTGGCCTAATATCTTGGAAATGGGATGGGAACAAAGAGGAGCCACAAACATTTCCCATGTTTGGAACTCTAGAAGGAAAACTCCTCCTGGCTTCTAGTGACCACGTACGGCAAGAAAGTTTCAGAAGTGCAAGCAGGCAGTAAGAAGGACCCATAAGGTCTGCACTCTGTTGGGAACCAAGGGCACTGCAGCCTGGGGTTAAGGGACAAGCCACTTAAGTTGATGAACAAACAGAAGTCACAGCCAGATTTCAGACGGGATCTGTGGGACCAAACCAGCGGTGGTCAGCAAGAGAGAGACCCAATTTTCAGATTACAAGAGAAAAATACAAGCAAAATTGGAGAGGGTAGAATCAGACCAAACACTCCACAGAAGATGCAGTGCCCACACGCCAGAACCAGAGCACCAGGCCCACAGTGGGGTCAACACAATCAAAGGGCCTCCACGCATTCCCTCCCTAGAGAGCCTTAAGGTGTCCCCCATATACACATCTTGGGAAGGGAAGAGATAGAACGGTAACTGTAATAGAGAGTTGAACTTTGAACCTACTGGATATTTATCCACTAGAAAGTGTTTGGAAATCAAAAGCGACTTTGGAGGAAAATGACAGGACATCAGTTGACTAACTTAAGTCAAGTTCCATCCCACTTCCACCATCTCTACCTAGCAAGGCAGGGACTCAAGAGATTACTATCAATTATGGAAAACTTAAACAATTGTATTTTCCGGATATCTAATTTGTAGGTGCTCAAGTTCTTATTCAGCTACACACACATACGCTGTAAAATAGTAATCTCAAATTTCATAAATCCATTATATTATTGTGTATGCACTCATGTCCTTGAATTGTACTAATATTTGGGCTACGGTAAACTGACCTCTTATTCTGCGTTACTCTCCGTGTCTGCTTTTTTGTGATGTTCTTTTGTCACCTACTCACAAATCCACCCTCAGGCCCTAGACACCCCTCCAGAGGCCCAATGCCCAATGCTCCAACTCCTGTCTCCCTTGCCACCACTTGAATCACACATATGGGCAGATCCACTTTGCAGTCCCGTCTCCGAATTCCTCCCACAACCTTATGCTTGACTATTCTGATTCTCTAAGTGGTTTTCACTCTGGGGTTTCAAAGAACCTTCTGATCTCTACTTTCTGCTCAGTAAGTGACACTCTTTATCCTGCTCTGATGTTTTTAAATTGGAGACAGTAGTTTCTGGAATGATGCTCCTTTTCAGACTCTCTCTAGGAGCAAGAGATTTTCTGTACAATAGTGTTTCTAAATTTCTCCTTTGAAAAATTTTCCTCTTCTCCAATGACTTGGGGAAAGCAGTAAAACTTCTGTGTTTAATATGGGAGCAGAGGACAGCGAAGAGCTTGCATTTTGACTATTTCTTTTTTTCAACAACATGTTTAAAGGTTTAAAGATACGTTTTTCTTGCCTAATTACCTATCATTTATTTAAGATAGTAAAGCATACAGATCAAGAAATCAAATGTTCAAAATGCTTGGCATCTACTCTCCATGGAACAGAATGACATACTCTAGAAAGCCCCACAGGCTCTGTGTTTGCTGGGCTCTAAACTCACCCTACCGTACTCCAGATAAATCACCATCCGGATAATTTCTGCCCCAGACTTATTGCATTACCTTGAAATGTTTACTCACATTAGCACTCAACTCTTGAATTCAGGTCTCCAATGCCTCAGAAATGTTCTCCAGGTTTCAAAAGCCCTTCAAAATATACTTAATATTATTTAAACTCCAGACATAATGATACTATTTTCATATTTATCCCTATTGTAGTTTGCACATTCACGTATTTTACATATCAAATACATATATTTATTATAAACACATACCCATACATATACACACACATAAATATACATATATATAACTTGATTTTTTTCTGCATTCTCACAATTCTACAAACTCCATTTTCACAATTAAAACACTATGACTGGTTAAGCATCTGTTACACAGTAATGCACTGAAACCAGAGGGAGGGGCAAATAGGACTAGAAAAATCAAAACCTCTGCTCTTACGAATTTTTCACACTTGCTGAAGCCACATGATGTAAAATGAATAAACAGCTAAATTTATTTTCCCAAAAGACATGGAAACAACAACAGAAGAAATCCATCTTCCAAAACATTCTCTCTTTTGAGAAAAGACTGGTCAATTAATATCAGGATCTCAAGAAATGTGTGTTGGATGCTGACTGCATATTCCTACAGGATGAAACTGGTGGTTCTTCAAGGTGGGTTCTTCATTGTGGGCTTTGGAGTCAAGATGACACTATTAAAAGCAGTGGCATCTTCTTAACTTCCCTGTGTCTTCCTTTTCTCATGCAGAAAAAGGGTATGATGATGTTGACTACCTCCTAGCATTGTAAGGATTACATGAGAGATTGCAAGGAAGCATTTATAATAGTCTCCAGCACATTGTTAACACTCAATAAATGTTCACTATTATCAGGAGAATTGCAATCGTGGATGTCTTTCTAAGAACGGCAATGTTTACTGGTGCAATCTATCCCGTGAGGAAGCCACTCAGAAGTCACTTGCAAACAGTCACCTCCTACTGATTCTAAGATATACATGAGTAAGATTTCACAGATTCTCAGATAACATCTACATATATAAGTTCAAATTCCAGTGTGATCCAAAGAATTGTGCTATTCAATTTTAGAATTTCTTAGATTTTTAAGATAAAAATCTAAGAAATTTTGCCCGGAGAATATTGTGGTGCCAAAAATGTTATCTGTCAATGGAGACAGAGTCAAGCACTGAACAAATTAATGTTGTTAGGATTCTAAGAATTATTTTTTCATCTCTTTTTTATTCACAGATAATTCAATAGCAGGTAATGAGAAACAAATTTATTATAGTTCCAAATAACTGAATAGGCAGGAAAAAAAGTAAAACCAAAAAGCACATTGAAGCAATCACAAAATTGAACAATTTTATTCACCAGTGGTGTTCATCTTGGATATGGCTTTTAAACTAGGCAGACACAACAGGCAGCATATGCATACCACCCAAGAGCAACTGAAAACTCCTACTTGCTCAGCTTGCAGAAATTCAGTACACAATGAAGGTGATTCACTCTATTTGAGGGAAATGGAATGACCTGTCTTGATTTTACAGCCACCAGATTATCCACCAGGTGGAGGAAACTGGGTTATATGCTACAAATGCAAATAGCAGGAGGAAATTCACTTTCTTATTTCTTCCTATTTTCTAAAAACTTCAGATTTGGAGTTGCCACTCAGAAATCTGCTGAGAGGATTCATCAAATTCTCCTAATGCTGCTTCCTGATGTAGCCTGGTTATCCTGGATCTCATGCACAAACTCAGTTCTATATAATAATCAGATATACATTTCATCCTTGGACCTGTATCCATCTCCCAACAAGTCAATTCCATGTACTGGTCTCAACGCGATTACATTATTGACATTTCTCAGCTGAAAGTCTCCTGCAAATACCATCCAATTTTCCAGCTCTTTCTGAAAAGATCAAAAGATACACCTTGCATAGTAGACAAGAATTTACACTGATGGCTATCTTTTGTCTTGAATACCAATGCTGCTGGCAACGTTTGCCTGGAGCTAACAGCTAAGTCTCTATGATAACTAACTGCATTCAGTCAACTAGAGCGACTTTTAGTGGACATAAAGTATGTTTGCGTTTGGGAATGCTTTTTCAGCTTGAACAACCTTGAGGCAATGATCTTCAAGGCCTCCTAATTAGGGAGGTTGGCAATCAAATGAGAAACCTTGCCCTTGGAAATCAAATGCATGTCATGCTTGAAACGGAAATGCCTTCTTACTGGATTATGGCTCACATTTATGGAAGAATCTGCTATTACAGGCACAAAGACTGAACTGTTTTCAAGAGTTCTTGCCACAAACCTTGTTCAAGGAAATTATCTTGAACTCTTGCTCTACTGGAAACAAAAGAAGTGTGTTGTATTTTACAATGTATTGCTTAAAGTCTGAGGTTTCTTTTAATGAGCTAGAAAATTAATAGTATGAATTCACCTAAAAGGATAGTGTTATTTAATGCAGCTTCATTTATTATCTTGCCACAAATAAGGACCAAGTCTCTTTCTGTACCTCTGGTCTCTCTGCCAAGCCTAGGCTTATATTTGCAATTGGCTGCAAGACGCTTCTTCCTGTGCATGCTTCAGGTACAAGGCCAGAATTAAACTCAGCCTCCTCCTTGTCAAACCAACTCTTCCTCATGTCATCTCTCTTTCTATCTCTATTTCTAGACACCACCTCAGTCCCCTGTGTTTAATACCACTGCCCGTGAATCTTTCCCTTTGACTCCTAAACCAATCATTGCCCAGTCCTATTTCTCACAACCCAATATTTATCTCCCCAATATTTCTCAAATCCATTCCCAATTTCCCTTCTCTTTCCCTCTCCCCAATAACCTTTAGGACCACCCTTCCCCAGGACCTCACCACTTCCAGACTGGACTACTACAACTATCTCCCTGTTTCCCAAATCTCACACCAAACTCTATTCTCTCAGCTGTTACACATTTCTCTTTCTAAAGCATAGTTCTAGTTACATCGCTTCCTGCTCAAAGGCTTTCAAAACATTCCAGTGCCTCTGGTGTGAGGAAACACTTCATCTTGAAGTGCTTCCAGTGACATCCTTGTCTGCCTACCCACATCCCAAACACCTCCATTGGGGAATTCCTGATGTCAGTTCATTTGCTCATCTGATGCAGCCACCTAAATGCTCACCTTCCCTCATTCTCTTCTTTACCTCCCAAACCCTATGCATCCTTTAAAGCCAATCCAAAGGCTGCCTCTTCCATGAAACCCTTCCCAATTTGCCCAAATTAATACAGCTGCCCTCCCTTCAGTCTATCACTTTGTTTAGGTCACAACGTATTTCACCTTGTGTCATATATGTTCTTTCCCTATTGCCGTAGCATGGTCACACACATTATTCCCATCTAAGCAGTATTCATACACGTCTGCTGAAAATGGCTTTTTACCCCCTGAAAATGCTTTTTTCTTGAGAACAAGTGCTTATGCCAATTCAAACTATGAAGGAGAAGGGAAAGAAAAAGGAGAAAAATGGGAGAAGAATGTTAATATTTATCAAGATATAAATACTGGTTTCTTACTTTTTTTTTTTTAGATTTTTTTATTTTTTCCTTTTTCTCCCCAAAGTCCCCCGGTACATAGTTGTATATTCTTCGTTGTGGGTCCTTCTAGTTGTGTATGTGGGACGCTGCCTCAGCGTGGTTTAGATGAGCAGTGCCATGTCCACGCCCAGGATTCGAACCAATGAAACACTGGGCCGCCTGCAACGGAGCGCGCGAACTTAGCCACTAGGCCACGGGACCAGCCCCTGGTTGCTTATTTTTTGAAGTCAACAAATTGCCTCTACTGCCTGTAATCAACCTCAGGCCAGGCATTGTGATGAACGAGTCACCTGTGGCGTCCACAACTTTGTGAACAAAAGAGCTGGTCGAGAATTATTTTTTGAATTTGTTGAATTGAACGTAATTGTTATCATTAATTGTTTAAATTGATAAAACCAGAGAGCGGTTAAGCTGGTCCTAGGATTTCTCTCTTTCCTGAAAGTTTCCACCTGCCTCCTAAGGTTCCCCTCTCTCAGGTCCTCTTGCTCTTTCCACAGTTCCACACACAGGCATCAATGGCTGGAGAGAGAAATGCCAGTGTAGCCACTTCACAAATTCAATGTCTTCAAATGCTTTATTCTAAACCAATCTCAGTTATTTAACATAGAGCACATGCTGGGAAAATTTTTTTCCATTTTAAATCCCATCTACAGGAGCATTCTGATTGTGACTTGGATTTTAAATTATATTAAGCTGATAGTGGTAAACAAAATCCCTATTCTCTTTAAACTACTCAGTTATGAATGGGTCTATCATCCTATATTCCTCAGCACCCTTCACTCACTTGATCTTGACAACCAAATGTGTCAGACCTAGGACTTTAAGCTTAAATCTCTCAGAAGCAAGCTAACGGTCAAAGCAACAGTGCTTCATATAAGACCTAGGGTTTGACTTACAAGTCTTGCTTCTCAGTTCTTGTCTAGTTCTTAGAAAAATAGATCACAATGTAGTAAATCTAATTTACCAAATCAGTTCCTTGGAAAACATCAAGAGTTCCACTCATTTCTCCTCAGTGTATCTATCAAGAAACACACCTTTGTGACTAAAAGCTACTATTTGATGAAATATTCTTTCTTTGTAAAGATGTATGTAAATTTTGACAGAGACAGATGAGAAGGTACTGTAAGGAAAGGGAGGATTGTGAATACTTAAAACTGATCAGCAAAGAGAAAACACTAAAGGAGCGAAAACGGCAGGGGACATTAAACATAATAGCAAAGATTTCCACCCAAGTTACCTATAGCACTTAGGTGAGTAATCATGTGTGGAAAAACAGACGACCCAGAGCTCAACATGCTGCGGAATCACATAAATCCAGGAGTCCTAAAAGTGCCAAGAAATATCCTAGCACATAACAAGCGATTGTTCTTCATTTATCCAGTGGCTTACTTTTGAACATCTTTCAAATGCTAGGCACTGATTTGAAGTAAAGCAATAATTTCATTGGAGGTTTATAAGTTCTTTGATGGTGTCTACACTTGGTGCTGGGAACACCAGAATACTGTATATTTTTCCTTATTCTCCTACAGATTCACTTTGAATCCATTTTTATGTCCTGTTTTGGATGTTCCTCTTTTCCCCGAAGCCCACTGGTGGAGTGTTTCAGACCTCAGTCCTTGGATGGGCTCTTCTCTCACTACTCATTCTCCAGATGCTTACCCTCATGGTTCTATAAACCATCTTTATGCTAATGGCTTCCAAATTTATAGTTCTAGCCCCAATCTCTACTCTCCAGACATGTATATCCAATACCTCCCTTGTATGTCTAAAGACATCTCAAACCAGATTTTTGATTTCCAATCCTTCCAAGAAATCTCTGCTACTCTCTCAGTTTTCTCTTTTGTAAGTAAAGGGCACTCCCATTTATCCTTCTCTTATCTCATACCTTTATACAATACATCAGCAAATAATAATTTAAAATTTATGTCCAGGAGCCGGACCGGTGGTGCAGTGGTTGGGTTCAGTGCTCAGCACCAACGTTCAGAGCCCAGGAGCAGACCTACACCACTTATCAAGCCATGCCCAGCACGCAACCTACATACATAGTAGAGGAGGAGTGGCACAAATGTTGGCTCAGGGCCAACCTTCCTCAAGCAAAAAATAATAATAATAATATAAAATATATATCCAGTGTCTCACCACTGCTTAACACCTTTACCCAGACTATCCTATCCCAAACCATTTCTTGCCTAAATCAGTTCTTCTCAAACTTGAAAGTTTGTACAAGCCATCTGGGTATACGCTGCAGTAGGTCTGGAGTGGGGCTTGAGAATCTACACTTCTAAGAAGGTACCAGGTAATTTTGATGATGCTGGTCCAGAAACCACATTCAGAGTAAGTAGCAAGAAGCTAGAGACTACTGCACGATCCTCCTACTTGTCTTCTTTATTGCATCTCCACCCCCTGACCCAGTGTACTCATCACACAACAATCAGAGCAATCATATTTACTGGGTAAATCTGATTAAGACCCTCCCTTGCTCAAACCCTCTGGAGGCTTGCTAGATCACTTAGAATAAAATCTAAAGGCCTTATCAGGTCTTCAAGGCTCTGCAAAATCTGGCACTGGCTTACCTCTCTTAATTCAGCTCCTTCCCCTCCTCCTTCCCTCACTCCAATCTAGACAAACTGTCCCCTTGCTGATTTTCAAAAATGCTGAAGCACATTCCAATCTCAGGCTATTTGAATATGATGTTTCCTATATCTGGAATGTTCTTCCCCCAGACATCCACATGAACTGTTTGGTCACTTTCTTTATATCTCTAGTCAATCTTCTCTCAAGGAGCTCTACCCTGACCATCCTATACAAAGCTGGGCATGTAGCACACATGTGCACATACATATAACGTTTCCAGATCTTACCTTGCTATAGTTGTCTCCCTAACACTCATCACTACCTAATAGCCTAGTAAATATTCATTTGTATGCCATGTGTCTTCTTGTATCTGAGAGCTCCACCAAAGGCAGGGACTTTAGGTCATTCAGCATATTAGGCACTGGATAAAGATTTATTGAATAAAAGAATATACTTTTGAATATGATACAAACTGATAATATTAAAAGACATTCACAGGCACATGCTATGGGCTATCATTTTTGTCAGGCTCCTTTATATATGTAATGCTTTAATTATATAATGAGACTTTAACATACTCCAAAACATGCCACTGAATGCATTTCAGCATGACACTTTTAGCAAACACAGTAACAAACATTTTTCCCTCCCAACAGAAATAATTTATTTTTCACTTTGCTTCCGTTGGAGTTGGGGACTGTGACTCCACTGGGATTAACTCATTTTCATAGGATGTATCTGTTTGAAGAAAAGCTAGTTTAATGGTTACAGAACAAGCTTTGGGATCAGTCCCAGATCATGCAAAGATAAACCTTGGTTTCCTCAACCATTAAACATGTAACATAGCACACATCATAAAGCTGTTTTCAGGAATAAATTAGATAATGCATGTAAAGAACTTAGCTGACGACCAGCCAAGAGTAAATGTGCACTAGCAAGCAAAGGTGTGCAGAGAGCTGGTGCCAGTTGTAAAACTTCTCACGGAAGCTTCACATTCAACAAACTCACCTCTGACCAAAAAAGTCTGTCAACTGCCAGACTTCACTAAGCTAAATAATATTTCACTTGTTTGAAATGTTACGTACTTTAAGAAATTGTAAATTACCATAATTTAAATGTCTAAATAATCCCCAAAGCTGCATTATTAACATTAATTTATAAAGTACGTAGAGCTCAATTTTAAAAACAATACAATTTTTGTAAATAAAATTTTATTGGAACACTGTCACCCTCCTTCATTTCTAAGTAATTTAGTGAGGTGAAATTCATACAACCTAAAATTAACCATTTTACAGTGAACAATTCTGTGGCATTTAGTACCTTCATGTTTTTGTGCAATCACCACCTCTATCGAATTTCAAAATATTTTCATCACCCCAAAAGGAGACCCTATACCCATTAAGCAGTTACTGGAATCACAAAATGGAATCATATAAAATGTGACCTTTTGCTTCTGGCTTCTTTCATAACCCACATTTTAGCATGTATCTGCACTTCATTCTTCTTTATGGCCAAATAATATTCCATTGAATGAATATACCACGTTTATCCATTCATCCATCGATGGACATTTGAGTTGTTTCTACCTTTTGGCTATTGTGAATTGTGCTGCTGTGAATGTGCATGTACAGGTACCTGTTTGAGTAACTGTCTTCAATTCTTTTGGGTATGTATCCAGGAAGGGAATTTCTGAGTCATATGGTAATTCTATGTTTAACTTTTTGAGAAATAGTCAAACAAGGAATAAGTTGTTGATGTGCAAATGTATTAGTATCTATCACTACCAATCATAGTTCCCTCAGAGATATGTTTTTAAAAAGTTAAAATATTGCACTGAAGAAAATAATTGCATATTATGTCTATCTAGTCTTAATCTCTGCATGATTGTATATGCACAATTAATGTTCTAGGGAACTTTGCGAGTGTAAATCCAGATTATTAACAATAATTCTTTGAGGCACACTTGATAAACCTGAGTTGAAGTAGAGAGAATGCTGTGGCTTGATGTTTCCAGAGGTTGGGAAACCTACAAACCAGTCATGGACAACTAAGCTAATACTCTGCATACTCTGAGTGTCAGTTTCTTCAGCTGGAAAAGTCTAGTGAATCTATAATCCTACAGCCTTAGTTTAAAATGGATGTTCATGTTCTTTTATATTCTTATGTTCTTTTACATATAAAATGGATGGCACAGAATTATGAAATGGGGAAATTAATTACTGTCCTCTAAATGTATACATTCATTGTGAAAGAAAGGGAAATGTAGATAGCTGTTTTTGACTACTAAAACTTCTAAGAAAGTTACTGTAAAATAATCACTTTTTTGCAGGGATCATGCTCTTTGCAGGGTACAAAATATGTTTCAAAAATATTGTCCTAAAGACACTATTATAAAATTAAATAATGCATTATGATTTACCTCATATTTTTATTTTATAGCAAAATGCCTGAGATATTATTCAGTAAGACTACGATAACATTAATAGATTTTCTTAACTGCAACCACTATTATGAACAGGATAAAAGTGCTATTTTGCCTGTTGGGAGTGCCACTTGCTGTTTTTCAGACTAGTTTAACATAGTTGCATTTGAATTTTTTAAGGTATAATGACATTGTTTTATCACAGAAAATGTCTTTTTACTTCCTATATCCAACTCTGCGGCTACCAAATATTCCATTAAGACATGTGCTTATTACCGATAGGTTTTATTTTATAATAAAGAAGTTCCTGATCCAACTTTGAAGGATTCAGCTACATTCCAGACTTCATTTACATGCTGTCTATTTGTGCCTCTGTGAATGTGGGTCTATAAGTGCATGTATATGCATGTGACTTTGTGTCTTCCTCTGAAAAGCAACAAAAAGAATATATGAAACACAACTCACAAATCAGTGAGGCGCCTCTCACCTAGCGGATTCATTCAAAGTCAATGTGATGGACATGGCTACAAAGGTGGGTTAATATCTTCTTAATACTTGTTTTAGCCTTTCTCATAAGGTTTAAACTCCAAACATAAATACATTTCACTCTAATTAAGGTTCTCTGGGTCTTAGTACAAAATATTCTATAATGCAGGTGTGATTAGAATAGATTATAGTGAGAAATGAACTGGTAAAATCCTGAAGATCATGGAATATTCTAGACTCTAAAGGTCCAGAATCACCTTGATATCTTAAAAACAGTATAGGTCAGTGATTTGCAATTATATATCCAAGAAAGTCACTGTATAAATCAAAAGGGTGCTTTAGAAACTATAACGCAAAATATTTAATTGTGTCCTAGTTAGTGCGACATTTCAGGGGTTATTTTCTTTTAAAACCAAAAATGAATCAACTATGTTACACACTTATGTTTTAATTCACTGGACTCGGCCTATTTCCTCATCTGTAAAATGGTCAATTGGAACAAACCCTACCTCATAAGGTTGTTGTTAAAATTAAGAAAAGAAAAGCAAAAACGCTATAACATATAAAATTTCAATGGAGTATTGGTTAGCATTTTTTCATATCAGTTATCATTTAACCCAATACGTGACATAAATGATATACTTACCTAATGGCTATTGAATTTGATTCACTAGTTAATATTTTTTTCATATTAACTTGAGTTCAAGTCATCTTTAACTTTTGGCACAAACACATTTGCAATATATTAGTATAAGGAAGAAAAAATTCAAACTAGTGTCTGATAGAAGGAACACTAATACCAAGATGAGAAGGAAAGAGAAAAGTCACTCAATTTAACACGTTTACTTTGCTGAAGAAAGAGAAGAACCATCTTTTAGTACTAATGTAATTATTCCTAGAAGATATAGCAAAGTATTTAACCGAAACTTTCTAAACATGTCCCCTTGAAAGTTTTAAACTTTGGCCTATTTCCAGATCAGATGTATCAGTATAAATAGTCTGCCTGGAAAATTATTCATACACAGAATTTATATTAAAAGAATCATCTTAGATGCTTTTTCCAGGGCATTACACATTTTTATCCTCAACATTTAGTGTAGCCTGCAGAGAAAGACCCAATCCATTTAATGAATAAGGCTATTCAAAGTTTGTGCACAAAGCAAAATCAATTTTTCTGAAACTAATTAGTATTTAAAACAGAACAGATTCTTGAAAATCTCTTTCATATCATATTTGTCAATGGCACAATTTAGTAACTTTTGTGGGGGAAAAAAATCCTGATATGTTCTGGGAGACTGCAAAGATCAACACACTCCCTACATTTTGGCAAGAGATTCAAAGAACTTGTCAAATCAGCTCCTAAGTTGAAAGCAATTATCAGCACATGTTAGATAGGACTTTTTATTCATCTCTCCCTTGAACTAATAAAGACTCAAATTATGTTGATGCCAGAACTATAACATATAGAGTAAACACACTGTCACATCTCACCACATTTCTCCACCAAGGACTCGGCCACTGCAAAATTGGGACTAATGCTTTGATGGTGAATGACTGGAAGCATATTCATGCAGAACGTTATTTCAGACACAAAACAGTGACATTAGTGACCTATATATTCTCTATGGAGGGAAAAATAATCCCCCCATGCTTGTGACTCTACTCATTTATGCTAAGCCTAAGGGAGAGAATAAAAGACCAAACTAAGAAGAAATGTGATTCAGTTTCTATTCATTAAATTTGTATGGGCTTTCTTTCCTGCTAGGGGAAAAAAAAGTTAGTATGACAGAATGTTTTATCCAACTTTATATTTTTTGTAGTCTATCAAAAATAGTAGTAAATGAAAAAATATTTTCTAAAATGCTTTGATCAGAAATGGAAGGAGCAGTTTTTGTTTCTGAAATTGTTTCTGGGTGCCATAGGCTAAGATGCACCCAGTCATGTGAACACTACTAATGTGGAGTGCCTGACACTTCAATCAGAGCTAGGGTCACAGTTAACCTCCTCCTCTACATGAGCAAAACCATTACAAACAAATAAATAATGCAAGGAAGATGCCACGAGGATTAGAAAAGCTAAAAAATCTAGTATTGAAAATGAAACATACAGCTACGTCTAATTACAAAGTTGTTGTTATCTATTACAAAAATTCACAATTTACTTGACAAAATATTCAAAAAGTTCTTTTTTATCATTCTAAAACTTAACATTCTCCAGTCTATAATGATCTGTTTCTAAAAATGCTGAGATTTTATATTTATTTGCAACTAGAGGAGCAAACCACAGACAGCTCATATTGGCCAACCAGGACCCAGAGGCTGAAGAATCCACCACTGGAAGTCTTGGTTCACCTTCTTGAGCCCATAATCCAATTTCCTTTTTTGTATCACTCAAAGGAGACAGTTCTTCAAATTATGGTAAATTAAAAAGTATGATGAAAAGAAAAAACAGATTTCCACGGTCAAAAGAGTTGTTCAACACCTGGCTGGAACATTCAAAGGGCTTTACAACAGCAGGGCATCTCAGAACCTTTCCGTGGCGAGGGCATTGTGCATCCAGCAGGGAAGATCCTGCAGCTTTCCCCACGCTGGTTTACTCACGGGACCTTGCTTTTGCATGGTGCATCTCAGTATGGCTCATGTTTCATGAAAGCACTGGAAAGGCTGCCCTACTGTACCCCCAGGGAAGTTTCTGGCAAGACTCAGTCAGTCAGAGCATTTACTACTTTCATATAATCATCTCTCTCTGGAGTGAGCTTGAAGTGCAACAGGGGGCTTGAGTTAGGATCACAGAACTAAAAAATAAAGATCAAAGGTTCCAGACTACAGGATATAATGCAAGTACATCATTAAAACAAAAAAAAAAGAAAGAAGAAGAAAGGAAACCTTCTGTAAGGCCTAACACTTTTGTTAGAGTGGGCACTGGCATGAGAGAACACCAGACTCTACGTTGGGACACTTCCAGTATTCAGTAAGCATTGTCCTTCATCTCCCTCATGACGAAAACAACTGAAAGTATTTCTTTGGCCCCTGTGATACTGAAGATGGGGGTAAAATCCTTTCTCTCACCACATTTTGTGGTGGGAATAAGCATTCACATTAGAACATATTTGCTGAGATGACAGATAACTAAATCTATTGTGGTAATCATTTCACAATAGATGTAAATCAAACCGTATGCTGAATACGTTAAACTTATACAGTGATGTATGTCAATTATTTCTCAATAAAACTCGAAAAATAAAAAAAGAAAACCATGACAAAAATCCAAAAATAAAAAAAAGAGGCAGTATTTCCTAATGCATTTGCAAGATCTTGAAACATCAGGAAGACAACTAAACTCAAAAAAATGTCACCACAGACTTTGAAGACGGTCAAACATGATGAAACGATTTCTTCCTGACCTGGCAGCATCAGCATAAATAATTCCAAACATAGGTCAGTTATTTTGTCTAATGCAATAGAATGTTATTTCCTAAATTAGATATCAAAGAATTCACTTTGAACACACTTATTTTCATAAAAACTTGATGTGGACTTTTCTTTCATTTGTTTAATGCTTCTGCAAATCCTCTTCTCTACATGTTCGAAAAGAATATCACCAAGTGAGTAATATTTGCTATCTATGTTCATTTTGTCCCTTTTTAGCCACTGTACTTATCACCAGTGGAAAAATTAGGATAATAAATTAACTTTTATCTATCATTAATCTATGACTAGTTACCCAAATGGATAAATTGAAGATGTTAACAATGACAATACTATAGCAAAGTCATAGAAATGGACTGATGGTTTTCATCAGCTCTAGAAGCATCAATGATCAATAGTGGTTCGTCTTATCCCGTTTCTGTGAGACAGCTGCAGGTTTCTAGTTAAAGCATTAGAATGGCACCAGATTTACGGATTTGATTTCTAAGTTTAACACTGGTTTTTATTGTGACCTTGAATGAGACATTTAGTATATAGTTGTTGATTTTAACATCTGAAAGAAAGATCATTACTGACTAGTACACGTCAAATGAGCATCATAAAATAGGTTTTTTAGGAGTTGTCCTGGAAAATACTAAAATGCATATGGCAAAACATGAGTCCTTCCCAAAGCTGCATTTATTATATCACTAAGCACAGCTACATGATGCTATACACTACAAAAAACAAATTTCAAGACAGCAATGCCTGAACTTTTCACAACAACTTAAATCACACTATGGAACTAAAATCCATGTGGAATTCTTATGGTAGATTCAATCTCCATTTTCAGTCCACTCTTTTAGTCCTTTTGTCTTATTTCTTTCTTCGTTGTCATCCTAATCTAGCAAAACACACATTCATGTATTCATTTAATCCATCCAAATCTATTCAAAGGCTACTCTAGGAACTAAACAAGAGAAACAAGATACGTGTTCTACCCTTCAGGGGGCCACAAAAGGCAAAAATACCATTCCTTAGTACCCCTAAGATGACAGGGTAACACTTAATGGTCCTGTGTACACTTCATGTTGAGGTGAATAAGACCATTGGGACTTTACACCAAGGCGAAGCCAACTGATGCACTTCAATTTCCCTGGGAGCACTAGAAGTCGTCTCTACATGCCTACTGATTTCTTAACGGCTAAGAAGGATCCAGCAATTATAAATAGGAAACAATTATTAATTGATTTAGCTTTACATCCACTCGTTTATGCTTTGCTGCACTACTTGCCCAATCACTCAGATTAGATGCTTAAAGAAGTGCATGAATGTAAATGGACATCATAGATGTCAAATTTGGTGTGTTTCATTCTTCAACCCTTCACCTTCTCTTTAAAAACTTAATGAAAAAAAAAAAAAATTAACTGCAGTATTCTGACCACAAAGCACTTTGATCTATAGTGATTTACTTAGCAACAATTCAGCTTCATTTGTATGACACTAAAAGCAGTCATCCCATAAGGCTTTCTTAATCAACTAGCCCAGCAGCTTTCAATAAAGAGATTAACTACGGAATTTTAAAAGGGCATGCTGGTCAGTCCATTCTTATAAAATCCACATGAACCAGTCTTGCAAACTAGGGTGAACTTTTCTTTACCTCACTGAAGAATTCTCTGACATCCTCAGATCTCAGCAAACGTACCAGATTAAATGCATAGTCAGCTTTTTATTCTTTAAGATCTTGCACCAGAACATCACTTTAAAACCATACATGGTGTGGCAACACTCAATAAAAGGTAGGCTTATCATAAACATTATCTAAAAGAGTTTAATTTCTAAAATACCAAAGAAAATTCATCATAAGCTAATTTTACCAACAAAATGCCCCAATTCAATGTATTATGGATTCAGTATTTCTTTAAAGCTCCAATGAATTACTTTGCTCCCTTTCTTACAAAAGTTATGCAAATATATTACAAAACCCATTCATACTCTTAATTTTAAGGGGGGGAGAAGTGTGTACATGTAGTTTTAAAAGTTCTAATTTTTCTTCATTCATTCACATTTTTTAATGTGTTTGGTTTGAGATGCTTTATTATTTGACATGTCAGGTAGGCTCAGTTCCTCTATTATAAAAAAGTGATGAAATACTAGGACAATGAGGCAATATAACAACATCAGCAAAAATAACATCGACAATCACTATGAATCACCACATCGACAAGTACACACTATGTGCCAGGTACTTGTTAACTTCTTCACATGCATTACTCACCAAATCCTCTCAACAGGTCTATGAAATGGTTTTGCTTTCAATTTGCAGGTGCACAACAATAAGACCCAAAGAGGCTAGCTGGTCCAACGTCACACAACTAAAAAGGAGTTAGAGCAAGAGCTGGGAGTCCATGCCCAACTCCAGACCCAATGCTCTGAAAACCAAGGGTCCCCAAACGTTTTGATCACACATCCCTATCCGTAAAATCATCTTAAGCATGTAACATCGATCAGTGCATTTTTACAAATTATGTTCATGTCTTACTATGCTAATAGATTACATATATTTAAAAGTAGAAATAAAAAGGCATGATATCAAAATAAATATAATGGGATATCTTATGCATCCTCCACAGGGGCGTGTACACTCCACTTTAAACATACCGCCTCTGGTATAAAACAAGGTCTTTGCAACTTTTCCCAAATTCCTAGAAAATTGGCTTTTATGATAAGCGAAATAAATCAGTTAATCATTAACACTCAGAAAGGTGGCAATTCATCAGTAATTCTGAGTGGTGCTGTTGGTCACTTGGCTTGTTCAACTCAAAGTCAGTGGTGGCAACCAGAGAGCAATGAGGTGAAAACAGCACACAAAAGGCCCAGGGATTGTCAGGCTTTTATAGTCCCAGCAATTATTGAATTAAATGGTCCCATTCAAGAGTGGGAATAGGAAGTGGGAACACAGCCAAAAATGATTGAGGCAGGCTGTATAAAGAATAAGCTACAATATGGATCAAGAGAGCAAGGTTATGGAGGAGGTAATGGAGCTCAAAAAAGATGTAACCTACTTTATTGATGAAACCAGAGACCTGGAAAATAGGGGCTGTCAGGCTAATCCTAGATTAACTGGCTGTCCTCAAGGGAGATAAGGGAGAAAACACCTGACAGGTTTTGGAGCATTCAAAGGGAAACAATACAATCCAAGAGAAAGCACGCCCTGGAATGTCACAAGTCCACTGGGCTCTCTAAGGGCATCCCTGCTGAAGACACACCTGGTCTCTCCCCGGCCAAACCCACTCTGCAGGCCATTACCCTCTTTGTATTTATTTTCCACTCAGAAAACAAAAAGGCTGGGCTGCTCTGACCGTAGAAGAACAACAAAGATTAAAGGTTATAATGGCCTCGATGGCAGCCTGGTCCCTCGCAGGGTGGGAAGTGGGAACTGGAAAAGCAGGCCTCTGGCTGGGTTACTTCAAAACTTTGCCCTGAAATGATTTTTGTTTTTCCTGTTGCTTATAGTTAGACCATAGTTAGATACTAAAAATTCAATTAAAGTCATGAAATCCTAATTGGCAACATCCTATATATAAGGCACTCTGCTGGCAGTAGAAAGAATTTGAAGAATATACAGAGAAGAGGCAATAAAACCCTAGGCTATAAATAAATATGAATAAATAAATAAATAAAGCTAGGACAAGAGGTAAGAGTTAAATATCAAAAGAGAGGAACAGACAAATTATAGAGAGATCAAAGGATGGAGCACTAGGCAGGCATTTGAAATGAGTATAATTTGTGACAGGCGGGGATTAAGGGGGCGAAAAGGCAATTCCAAACAGAAAAAACTCAAGGAGCAAAGGTGCAAGGGGGAGAAACAAAGGCTTTGCTGAGGAAATGTCAAGTAGTCTAGCTCAACTGGCCTGGAGACACCTGCTTGGAAATGAGGGGACAATATTCTATGGGAGGTCCTGGTTAGTCATTATGAGGGTCGTACGCTGGGCTGAGTAGTTTGAGGGCAATGGAGAAGGCATCTATGAGTTATAAAATCGCCATGATGCAAAAGGGAAAAAATGCAAGAAAGAAGTGTGGTGGCTTTTGCAATCATCTGTGTACATGAGCATCGGGCAGGTATCCTAGTTCTAGAATAATTGCCACTTACATTGGTGCTAATTAACAATGTTACTGGTGGGTATCTGGGGCACCCTAAACCAATTATGAAGCACTGGGCGTCTGCAATAAGAAATTTCAATGCTCACAGGCGCAATGGTCTCTGGCCAGGAGCCGAACAGATGGGACCTTCTGCAAGCACAGGGAACACATGGGAGTCAGCCAATCTAAATGAATGTGTTAAACTTGATCCACAGGCTATATCGCCTTGAGTTTGCCAGCCAAATTATCCCAGGTTATGTAAATGAACTGTCTTATCTTTCTAAAACCTTGCACTGTTTTGGAAAACTAGGAAAATTTATACATGTGCAGGTCAAATGCTGGCCAATAGTAGAGAAGAATCATCATTATTTCACAGAAGTAAGGAAAAACAAATATCAAATATATTTATATTTTTAATGGATTAAGTATGGGTAAGGGAGATCTGTGAAAGAAAAAAAATCCAATGTGTATCATTGACTGACCAGTGTCTACATTATGCCTTCACACATATATAGGAGAAGGCTACTAAGATTTAGGATAGGAAAAGTGACGTCATTTTTAAGATTTTCTCACGTATTTCCAAACTGCCTTCCTGCGTGGTTGTGCCTCAAAGTGAGAATATCACTTTATGAACCCCAATGTCCATTTATATTAAACAATAACATTGATAATTCCAGGACCAGGATTTAATGGGATTTTTCCTTAACTTTCTGCCATTTAATGGTAAGTGCCACCCTTATTTTCTCTCTTCCTTCTACACCACTCCCATCCAATCTTACAGTAGGACCCATCAGTGCTACCTCCAATACCTATCTCAAACCTGACTCCTTTTCATGACCATTGTCACCACACTAGGCCAAGCCACCAACATTCCTCTCCTAGGTTACTTTCAACACCTCCTGAGTCCTCCAGCTTATCCTTGTGTCCCTAGACTCCACCGTCCACCCAGTACGAGGAATCTACTTTAAAACCTGCCAAACTCCTCAGCAAAGCCCATACGGACTTCCTCATGAGGCCCATATGTCTCCAACCTCATCCCAACCTCCAAGTTGCCATTCTTGTGCTACAGCTTGCCAAACTTTCTAATCCTGGAGCACACCAAGCTGTCTCTCACCTCAGAACCTTTGCATTCCTTCCATCAGCTGAAATGCTGAGCACTTTGCACAGCTACCGCCTTCTCATCCCTCAGCTCGCAGCTCAATGTACCACCCCCTCACTGGTGTTCTTTAGCACACTACTCTGGACATTTCCTTATCATTATCAAAAGTTACCTTATCTGTCTCATTTATTTAATTGTAAGTTGTCTGTCTTCCTTAAATAGAATATAAGATCCAAGAAGTAGGGACTTTGTCCTTAATATCATTTCTCAAGAGCCTTGAAAAATGCTCAACACATATAAGACATTTAAATAAATATTTGCTTTTGAAGGAGTTATTATTAACTAAACCACATATCAAATTTACCCCATAAATATTTTCACTGAAGTGCCTAATTCTAATTTTCAAACAGATATTTTAATCCTTTTATTCTTTTTCAATTAAAACTCCTCTTAAATGTAATTTTTTAAGAGTCCTAACTTCATAAATTGAGAAAAGGAGTTTTATTGATATAAAACTATATTCAACTAAAATATTATTGCTTTGAGTGTGCAAGACACTCTGATAGTCATTTTAAGAAAAACTGATCACTCTCCCAAGCTCTAAAACTTATTCCACCTCTGAATGCCAATTGAACTGCCAGTTCCCAACAGAATGGTGGGGTTCTTTCATTCCACAATAATTTATTAAGTCACTACCGTGCACCAAGCACTGTGCACAGAGTTGGGATACAACAAGAAACAAGGTCTGATCCTGCCTGCCTGGAACTTGTGGTCTATCCAGGAGAAAGACAAAAAATGAGCACACAATGAGAAGTCTGTGTCTGCCAGGGCCATTGTGAGGATAAAATGAGAAAACTCGTAAAAACATATTAACCACTTGGTAAACCAGAAGATGCTATAAAGTGGGTGATTGTGGCGTTTCTTTATGGAATATGGTGTCCATTTCTACATGCAGAAGACACTGGGAAGGAGAATTATTGTGATCATGAGAGATTTTCAAAAAATAGAATATGGGAAACAGTGGCATGACACAATGTGCATGAGAATAATAAGGAGGAATATTAAGATGGCTCCAGATATTTGAAAGACCCTCAGGTATAAAAGGAATACATTCATCTGTGCTGTCTTAAAGATCAGAAGTAGGAACTAGTGAATGTAATGAGTCACTCTGCTAAGCATAAGGAAGAATTTTTAAATGATTCCCAAAGTATAATGGGCTATTTCCGAAAGAAAGCGAATGAACTGTTCATCACTAGGAAACTTCAGGACTAAAGCAGTGGTTCTCATCTTTGGGGAAGTAAATTAGAAATCTCTTGGGAAGCTTAAGCTATAAAACGGCATCAAGACTAGATCTCCTAGCTCATGCAACTGTGCTCCCAATACCACATCTACCCCATTTGAGAACCACTGAGGGCCAATTTTCCCCACTACCACTGGTAGAACATTCCTACAGTTAACCTCTTGCTTTAAAAAACATATTGGTATAGTAAAATATTGAATGATATCTAATCCCTAATGGGGAATGTAAAATCCATTAAATTCTAACATGCTTATAAAATTCAGAGAGATAATCATTCATGGACAGCCACTAATGATGGTGATTAAGGAAGATGACTTTAGTTCAAACAAGCAAATGATTAAGCTTGAGAATACAAAATGTTAAAGGGCTCTAATTAATAAAGTAGCCAATTTTTCTTCTCAGTCTACTTTCTAGAACATAAATGTGTGAATCATCCTTCTAAGATACAGATGAATGACCTTCATGTTCTAAAATTCAGCTAGGGCAGAAATCACTGCCTGGAAACCAAAGTGCGATTCAAAAGGTCTACTGGAAACGTGTCAGAGATGCAGTCAAGAAGTCTTAGGGAGAGCGCTAATCAGAAAAGGAAGTTGAGAAACTGATTCGGATGAAGAAAAAAATCTAAACTTACTGATTTCCTAGTCTGTCTTCCTGTCATAAATTTCTGTTTCATACATACCTTATTGAAGAGATTATTACTGTTTTATATTTATCTCTAAAATCGACCTTTTCATTCTTTCTCTAGATCCGTTAGTCATCAGCCACAGGTGAATTATAATGCCCGCATTCAACTCGCTGGGGATATAACTTCGCAGTCGGAATCACTCTTTTTGTTACTCGTTGATTTATATTTATAGAATAAAAAAGGAAAAGAAAACATGAATCTCAATTCTTAAAATCAGTAGCTTTCCCATAACATTATGAAATATTAATGTTTAAGTTAGCAAAAAACAAGCAAAAAGAACGTTTAGTGAGTCCTTTCCAAGGGGGTGCCATACAGTTAAGGGTAGCAACTGAAATTCAATTCTCTTGTGAATTTAGCACTGTCTGAGGTTGCAGACTGCAGTAGTGCTTTGGGAGATGAAAGAAGCATGATAAAAAGAAGGAAAATGGAACCCAGAAACGTCCACTCTTCCTGCTCCAACTGTTCTCGATTTTCAGCCTTGGAAAACATGACCAGAAGGGTAATCTAAACTCTGTAATCCTAAACTACATTTATAGAAGAAATCTGTTCTCTTTGTTAACTGTAAAAACACATCTCCATCAGACAGACAGGCATTCAGTATGTGTGCTCCCTTTCAATGCCAAGGGTGTATTTGATGTCATTTCAGTTGATTTGATGCATTAATTTTGGTTAAGTGCACAAACTTTGGAACCAGAATATGTGGGTTCCAATAGAGATTCTACCATATCCTGTCTATGGCCTCAGATGAATTGTTTAATCTCCTTTACCTTAGTTTTTTAATCTGTAAAATGAGGATAATGACACCTGATAAATAGGTTTTTTGTGAAAATTAAATGAATGCAAATAAGTAAACACTCAGAACAGTGCCTGGCACAGAACAAGCACAATACATGTATTAATTAGTAATCACAGTAGTGGCACTGGTAAACTAGTATTAACTAGCTGTATAAATTTGAATCCTGAGCCATATAAGGGCATCTCATAAAAAATCTTCATAGAGTTCTCATTCTTAGCTTGTAGCTTAGTCTCTATGATAAATTCATGTCTAAGATGCACTGGAAATCAAACTAAACAAACTCAACGACTTCACAGCAGGTATGTATATCTATTTTACTTCTGGGAGAAAGTGAATTAAGAGTCAGCATAACTCCACAGTTTTTAATTGAAGAATTTTGCCATTAATAGTCACAAGAACGGGACATTGACTGTACTCTGTGGCTAACAGGATGGCTCCAGAGACCACAATGTGTGTTGAACAAACAACAACCGATATGTGTTTGGCATCATTAAAATAAAAGTTAACATGTTAAATACAGCAGAAAATCTTTGCACTGAAGGAGCTCTGACAGCATTTGTCAGTTTGAATGTTTTATGGCACCAGCGCAGCTTGTTAACAGGCAATGAAAGACAGCACTATTAAGCTCAGGGTGGTGCTGAGATGGTTTCTCATAGTCCGTACTCATTTGCTCTACCACCGAGTGAGGACGCCCATCGAGAAAGGCCATCATGTACAGGAGGTCTCTGCGACTCATCAGTATTGATTGTAATGAGGAAGATATTTTATTGCCACCTGGTGTTACGGTCTACACAGTTACCCACACAGCTGTTTTGATTAATACATAGACTTACATGAAAAAATAGAAGGTCTTGTACAGCAGTTTCACCTAACAGAGCTTCCTTTATAAATTCCAAATAAAACAAAGCTTCCTACAAATAGAGAAAGGATTACATTGAATTCCATTGTTTAGAATTCAAAAGCCAACCTTGAAAGCAGGAACGGATTACAGCATCCTACCTTTCCGGCGTTAACGGGGCATCGTTTTCATTAATAATTACTCCTCTTAATTGCAGCTTGATTAATTTTTGGTGCTAAGTAAAACTCTGAACTACTGGAGCACATCTAAATCTGTAGGAACAAATATTGCTCTTCAAAGACTATAAGAGGAATCCTATAAGGTGAGGACAAAGAGAAACATCTGCACTTGAAGAAAGTAGCATCAGTGTGACAATGTGGCATGTCAAACATGTCTTGTGCAAAGATCTTTCCAAGGCACAGACCTTATATAACTTTTCTGCCTAGAGTAGCAACATAATCTAAACCCTTCTGGATAAAATCCCATATAGTACCAAGCACAGACCAAGTTTGATTTTATGAGCCGATAACATTTTATCTGTAGAAGTGAGCCACTTTCTCCCACAATGAGGTGAAGTGACTTCAACAAAATTACATTTTGATAGATAACTACAAAATCTTACTATTTAGAGGACGATTTAAATCTTTTCCATTGTCAATTAACATTTAGTAAGCACATATTGAGTGCACAGCACTGTATTCCATGTTCTGTGCAAAGTCTTAGGAGAATAATAATTTATCTATCTTTTCATAAGAGAGTTGCAAAGTAGTCTGAAGATTTGTCTGGTGATAAATAATTAGACCAAGTATAAGGTAATAACAGTATAAGAAAGAAAAAAATGCACATATATTAGAGAATGCTAGGCTTATTCTAGGGCAGAGGTCACAAATTCAAATGTGCACAGGGACTGGGAAGGCAAGCAGGTACAAACTGCACTGGGTATAATAGTACACAGAGTCAGGAAGCCTCCCAAGGCCTGCCACTGGCAAGCCCCAACTAAGGCATTCACACTAGACAAAGTGAATAACAATCATAAAAACGTCAGAGGCCAATTTGTTCCACAATCTCTTCCACCACCACCCTCCCTTATAGAGGCAGGAACACTGGGTCTGATTTTGGCAAACCTGAATTTGAGGCTCACCTCTCCTGGAGACCTACTATGCAATATTGTGCAAATAACTTAATCTCTCCAGGTTTCACTTTCCTCCTCTTCAAAATGAGGATAATAACGCATGCTCTGACTTGATAATGTTGTTGGGAGACCCAAAAAAATGCCATGGATGAAAGAACTTGATAAGCTTCAAGGGACCTCAACAATGTGAGAGATACTGGCTTATTATTATGTTAATAAGCCAGAGACTTATGTATATTTAACATCAGCTAAGTATGAAATACTGTATTAGCTATTTATTATATTGTATAATATGATGGGGTATTTGTACAGCAAATGATACGCATTTGCGAAAGAATAATTGTACATACAACTAGTTATTACGATCTAAAGAAACATCTGCCTTCTAATTAATTTGCCATGCCATTGGCATGAAAAATGTAGACGATGGTAGACTTGATGAGTGATTCTCAAGTTGGATCAATGGTTGGAAGAAACATTTGCCCTGGGGAGGAGACAAGGCTGTACAACTAATTGTTCAGTTACTTTTGGTCACTGTATTTACTTTATTTGGTGGGTTCAAATAACAGTAAAGTAAAATACACAATTTTTCAAGATGAATACCTGAAAATATTATAAGAAGCATAACTGATTTTAAGGACCAGGATTAATTTTTTGTGCAAGTCTTTTATGAAGAAATTGATAAAAATTTATTGAAAGACATTTAAAAAACCTAAATCAATGGCAAGTTATACATGCTGTTAGATAATAAGATTCAGTATCAGAAAGATGTCAGTTCTCCCCAGATTGATATATAGATTCAATATAATTACAACCCAAATTCCATGGGTTTTCCTGGACTTTGATGAATAGATTCCATAATGTATATGAAAGAGTAGAGGGCCATGAAAAACTAGGACACTCCAGAAGAATAAGGTAAACAGGATACTAAGATTTTCCTATACTACTATAGTAATTAAAATAATATGCCTTTGCTACACATTCAGATAAACAGACTAATAGAACGAAGTCTGGACAGAAATATGCACATATGAGAAAACTTCATTTATGATAGAGAAGGCATTGCAGATGGGTGAGGAATAAGTGGATTAATCAATAAATGGTGATGCAATTGGTTACACATATAGAAATAAATGAAAATATACCTCAACTTCACAAACAACATAAAAAGTCAAACAATATCTTATAATTTTATGATAGGGAAGAATTTATTAATCAGTACACAAAAGATTTATTATAAAAGGAACAGTCTGATGAATACAATTACATTAAATTAAGGATATCCTGTTTGTAAAAAAAAATGAGTAAAAAGAAAAGCCACCAACTGATATTTTTAGCCTAAAACATCAACAGAAGATTTACATCATATAAAAAGTGCTACAAATGAATAAAAAAGGTAACAACCAAGAAGATAAATGTTGAAATATATGAACAAGAATTTTGCAGAAGAGTAAATACAAATAACCCCCAAACACTTCACATGCAATATTTTGGCAAAAATTTGTACACTGCTAGGTAGTGCACAAATTGGTACAACCACTCGGAAAATAATTTGGCATTTTCTAATAAGGTAAAATCTGCATATCCTATGATCCAGCAATTTTAATGCACATATAAACCCTAAAAATAACTCCTGCATGTGTTAACTAGGAGACATGGTTATATGGAGTGTCCACTGAAGCAGTGTCATAATATCAAAAATAACTTTAAAGCCAACCAACAGTACACTAGATAAATAAGTTGTGGTATATCTATTCAATGAAATACTCTAGAGCAGAGAAAGTGTGCAAACTAACTATAGGAATTAGCATGGATGAATCTTCAAACATAATATTCAATAAAAGCCTTAAAAGAAATCACTAAATATCATTATATAAACTTCAAAAACAGGCAAAACTAACAGAATACTGCTTTCAGATACATACATAAGTAGTAAAGCTATAAAGAAAAGCATGGGAGTGATTGACACAAAATTCAGTACAGCGGTTACCTCCGCAGGGAGGTGAAGAGAGAGGTGATCACCAAGAGGGCACAGGATGCTTTATAAGGTTTTGATCATTTTTTTTCTTAAGCAGCAGGTGGTGACAAACCACACAGTGTTTGTCTTCTTATTACTATGTAAACTATAGATATCCATTCAACAATTTATGTATATGATAGGTTTTATAAAAAACACTTTTTAAAGAAATGATTAACAAAGTATGTAAGGTTGTAGTCAATAAGGAAATGACTAAAACAACTGGTTAGGTATGAGCACATTCTGAAGTAGCAGGATGAAGTGAAGGATAAACAATATGAGTTACAGACCCATTCTTCCCTGAAATTTAAATAATGAAAGACAAAGAGAAAAATGAGGAAACAACAATGCTTTTAGGGGGAAAAAAGATGATTTAAAATGTTTTCCTTAATAGAAAAGTGTTCATTATTCAAATAAATTCTCCAGATACTTATATGCTTATATATTAGAAGAGAAAAACAAATACATTTGCTTCAAAAGGTGATAAAAATCAACTGATATTGCTCATGTAAATTACATCCGTAGCAAACGTTCCTCAATTTGATAATGAATCATCCTCCACCAAGCTTCTTAACAAAGAGAGCCAAAGGGCATCATTTTAAAAAAATATAATAGGAAAATTTCAATTTGGGAGATGCCAGTGAGAATGGATAATTTTCATTTACACAAAAAGACAAGTAAAATTCTTTCCAAAGGACAGATTGACAGATATATAATTAAACTTAGGCTACTTGGGACTTGAAAAAATGTAATATGAAAGTATATTTAGAAAGAAAGAAAAAAAGAGAGGGAGAGAAGGAAGGAACGAAGGAAGGAAGGATGGAAGGGAGAAAGGACAGAACTTCAAAGTATACCACTCATCTTTAACAGGCATAACCTTCTAGAGAATAACAAACTAGATTGAAAGGAAGCCAAAACATTCAATCTCCAAAGAGTGGTTCCCAAGACCTCCTGGAAATACACTTAGCAAGCATCTTATCCAATAGTTATTACTGTTACATTCATTTGCCCATTAAACAAACAGAACAATTTCTCCTTTACATTTTATTTTGAAGCCTGTAAAAATCAGGCTAATTCCAAAAGTCTACAAACTAAAAGTGACGCAAGTATAAGAAATATAATTTTAGGATGCAAATTTTTGTTTGAATGATAACTGTTTTGTTTGGATTTATGTATGATTAGATATACAGGATTCTGTCTATATGTTGACAGAAAGAAGCCAGTAGAGAAAAAAAATGCAAGATGCAAGAGAATCTTTAGTCAGTAAAGCAAGTCCTAAATGAGGTGTTTGGAGGCAATGGTATCAAAACCAAGGGTGGAGAGAAAAGAGCCGGGGTACCTGAGTGAGAAAAGTATGGGTGATAAGTAAGAACAACTAAGTCTTTAGATAAAGCAGTGATTTGCAGTGGAGGAATCAGCGGCCCCACTGGGAGCACTGGGAAATCTATGAGGGCAGTTTCGATTATCACCAGGACAGGTGGGTTCCACTGGCGTTCAACAAGTGGGGACCTGAGATACTGAACATCCCGTAATGTGCAAGACATTCTTACACAAGAAAGAATTACCTCACTCCAAACGCAAAAATCACCCATGTTAAGACACACTACCAGCCTTTATCTTCCTTTATGATTATGCTGACTTTAGTGTTAATTATTGTGCAGTAAGATAATTAAAGTGCAACTTCCAAGACTCGTAAAACTTCCACCTGTGCAGTAGATAATTTTAACGTTAATAAAATACGACCTAAGCCTTCTTGAATTTTCCTAAACAAAGAATTTATTTATAATTTCACGATCTTACAAATTTAATGTTATGAAACTTTTGTAACAAAGATTTTATTTGTTCATTCCTTTTTGTTGGATTTAAGGTAACCAGGAAAAAGGAAATAGCAGACTGATCATGTTTCTTGGATGCTTAACACTTTCAGGAAACTCATTTCTGTTTAAACATTTGCCTCTACTGGTGGCTATTGAGCAAAAAATCCTGGAAGAATACAATCAGGAAGCCGTAAAAATATCAATTTTTATGCATTCCACTCTTCCCTGCAAGACTAGTGATACAGGCTCTCCATGTGTTAAGCCATTTTTGCCATTAACTACTGAAACAGAGAAAGCCCACTGATAAAGGCTAATCTTAGGAACTTCGGGAAATAACATAAATCCCTATTAGCCATCAAAACTAATTTAAATATGCAGCTCAACTTTTTATATTGCAGCTTATCAAGAGTCAGAAGTAGGAAGATACCGCTTACAGAGTAGACAACCTGTTCTTAATTGAATTGTAAAGAAAAAACCAACCTTTTGTACGTAATTATAAGCATTAAAATTCATTTGGGATTTACAATAGCTGCCGATAGTGACTAGTGAGCTGTTTTTTATTTTATTATCAAAATGTGGCCTACATGCTATAAATTATCTTGTTTGTAGCTAGGATCAGCAGAGAAATTAAGAAGATTTTCTCTTTGGGCAGTTGGGTTTCCCAGAAACCTAGGGAATCTGAGTGTCTGAGTTTCCCTGGGGCCAATGTATTGAGGGCAATAAACCAACTTCTCACTACCTATTTTTAGTTAGTATGTCCCAGGGTCCAAAGTTTAATGTAGGTCACCAAGAGAGGAAATTTTATAGGCTATTTTACTCAAGATAATTCTTGTAAAGATTTCCTCCAATGTTTAAAAACACACAACCATCTACCCTGGTTTCTGACCTACATATAGAATCAGATCTGTAGCCTTGAGTTCTGACGACTATAACCGAATACCAAGTCTACCTCCGGGAGTTTCAATGCCATCAACAAGAAACACAGTGATATTTGGCGAATTTTTGGGGCAAAATCCCTAATTTTGTGATATTACACAAAAGTCTTCTAAAATACTAATTTAGCCCTTAATAAATACATGACAAATGAACATATCTCATTTTTGTCACCCTATTTTACAGATTCTAGCTAGTGATTGGGCTAACTTAAAAATTTTATATTCCTGTTAGTCTGAGCAACATTTTCTTTGAGCAAAAGGATAGAAGCAAACAAAGTAACCTCTGTGGACTTCAGCTAATTATAAGTATACCTTGTTTTATTGTACATCACTTTATTGTACTTCACAGATACTGCTTTTTTTTACAAATTGAAGGTTTGTGGCAACCCTGTGTCAAGCAAGTCTATCAGCACCATTTTTCCAAAAGCATTTGCTCACTTTGTATTTCTGTGTCACATTTTGCTAATTCTTGCAATATTTCAAACTATTTCACTACTACTATATTTGTTACAGCGATCTGTGATCAGTGATCTTTAATGTTATTATTGTATTTGTTTTGGGGCACCAAGAACCACGCCCAGTGATGACAGTGAACTTAATTGATAAATCTGTGTGTTCCGACTGCTCCACCCCCCAGGCATTCCCCTGTCTCTCCCCATCTCTTTGGGCCTCCCCAGTCCTTGAAACACAAAAGTCTTGAAATTAGGCCAATTAATAACCCTACAGTGGCCCCGAAGTGTTCAAGTGAAAGGAAGAATAGCAGGTCTCTCAGTTTAAATCAAAAGCTGAAAATGCTTAAGCTTGCTGAGGAAGGCATGCCGAAAGCCGAGATGGGCAGAAAGCTAGGCCTCTTGCGCCAAACAATTAGCCAAGCTGTGAGTGCAAAGAAAAAGTTCTTGAAGGAAATTAAAATTACTACTCCAGTGAGCACACAAATTATAATAAAGTGACACAGACTTATTGCTGATATGGAGAAAGTTTTAGTGGTCTGGATAGATCAAACCAGCCAGGACATTCCCTTAAGCTAAAGCCTAATCCAGACCAAGGCGCTAACTTCATGAGGAAGCTACAGAAGAAAAATTTGAAGCTAGCACGTGTTGGTTCATGAGATTTAAGGGAAAAAGCTGTCCCCATAACATAAAAGTGCAAAGTGAAGCAGGAAGCGCTGATGTAGAAGCTACAGCAAGATCTATCCAGAAGCAAGAATTACCCAGAAGATCTAGCTAAGATAATTAATGAAGATGGCTACACTAACCACAGATTTTCATTGTAGATGAAACAGCCTTCTATAGGAAGAAGCTGTCACCTAGGACTTTCACAGCTACAGAGGAGAAGTCAATGCCTGGCTTCAAAGCATCAAACAACAGGTTGACTGTCTTGTTCAGGGCTACGGCAGCTGGTGACTTTAAGTTGAGGGCAATGCTCATTTATCACTCCAAAAAACCTAGGGCCCTTAAGAATTAAACTAAATCTAGTCTGACCTTGTTCTACAAATGGAACAACAAAGCCTGGACAGCACAGCTAGTTACAATATGGTTTACTGAATTTTTTAAGCCCGCTGTTAAGACCTACTGCTTAGAAAAAAAAAAGATTCCTATCAAAATATGACTGCTCATTGACAAAGCACCTCGTCACCCAAGAGCTCTGATGGAGATGTACAATGATGTGAATATTGTTTTCATTCCTGCTAACACAACATCCATTCTGCAGCCCATGCATCAAGGAGTCATTCTGACTTTCAAGTCTTAGTATTTAAGAAATATATTTCATGAGGCTATAGCTGCCATAGACAGTGATTCCTCTGATTAATCTGGGCAAAGTAAATTGAAAACCTTCTGGAAAGGATTCACCATCCTAGATGCCATTAAGAACATTCATGATTCATAGGAAGAGGTCAAAACATCAACATTAACAGGAGTTTGGAAGAAGTTGATTCCAATCCTCACGGCTAACTTTGTTGGGTTCAAGATAAGCAGAGGAAGTAACTGCAGATGTGGTAGAAATAGCAAGAGAACTAGAATTAAAAGTAGAGCCTGAAGATGTGACTAAATTGCTGCATCTCATGGTAAAACTTTAACAGATGAGGAGTTGCTTCTTAGGGATGAGCAAAGAAAGTGGTTTCTTGAAATGGAATCTACTCCTGGTGAAGATGCTGTGACAATTGTTGAAATGACAACAAACGATTTAAAATACTACATAAACTCAGTCAATAAAGCAGTAGGAGGGTTTGAGAGAACTGACCTCAATTTGGAAAAGAGTTCTACTATGAGTAACATGGCATCAAACAGCATCGCATGCTACATAGAAATCATTCATGAAAGGAAGAGTCAATCAATGCATCAACTTCACTGTTGTCTTATTTTAAAAAATTGCCACAGCCACCCCAAGCTTCAGCAACTACCACCCTGATCAGTCAGCAGCCATTAACATCAACGCAAGACCCTCCACCAGCAAAAAGATTACAACTCACTGAAGGCTCAGATGATGGCTAGCACTTTTCTAGCAATAAAATATTTTTTAATTAAGATATGTATATTTTTTAGACCTAATGCTGTTACACACTTAATAGACTACACTATACTCTAAACATAACTTTTATATGCACTGAGAAACCAAAAATTAGTGTGACTCGCTTTATTACAATATTCCCTTTATTGTGATGGTCTGGTACTGAATCCACAATATCGCTGAAGTATGCCTGTATTTTGCTTGTTTTTCATATATGGACTACAATACACAAAGAAACAAACAAACACATTTTAATCTTAGTATAAGAATAAGATAGAGTTTTCTTTTCTAGTATCTAAAAATGTAGAACACGGGGGCCGGCCCAGTGGCGCAGCAGTTAAGTTCACACGTTCCGCTTCGGCGGTCCAGGGTTCGCCAGTTCGGATCCCATGTGGGGACATGGTAACCACTTGGCAAGCCATGCTGTGGTAGGTGTGCCACATATAAAGTAGAGAAAGATGGGCACGGATGTGAGCTCAGGGCCAGTCTTCCTCAGCAAAAAGAGGAGGATTGGCAGCAGATGTTAGCTCAGGGCCAACCTGCCTTAAAAAAAAAAAATGTAGAACACGAGTGGCTGTAAGTTTTAAGCATGTAAGAACACCTGGGAATTTGCTGTATATCTTTATACATTTAGTTAAATTATCTTTAATAAGGATGCAAACACAGACTAAAGATGCTTTCTGGAAGAAAAGTACAAGAAAGCAAAATTTAGTGGAATCATGTTAGAGAAAGAAAAGACCTAATAGTTCGGAGGATTGTAAATATGCATGGACACAAAAAAAGATATTCTATGGTCAAAATGGTTGCTTTTCAAAGGGTATTTTTTTTTATATTTACACATTTCCTCAAAGTTCTGCATTATTTCCTCTGAATCCATGGAACATCCAGTTCTACAGATCATTCGTGAGGGCACTGACATACATTTTGACACCAATTTCAGAGCTGAAAATTTAAAAACTTTAAAATATGAATTTGAGGGGGCTGGCCTGGTGGCATAGTGGTTGGATTCATGTGCTCTGCTTCAGCAGCCTGGGGTTCCTAGGTTAGGATCTCAGGCAGAGACCTACATCACTCATTAAGCCATGCTGTGGCAGCATCCCACATACAAAACAGAGAAAGTCGGCTCAGGGTCAGTCTTCCTTAGCAAAAAGAAGACTGGCAACAGACGTTAGCTCAGGGCCAATCTCCCTCACCACAAAAAAAAAAAAAAAAAAGAATTTGACATTTTTTTGGTTATTTGCATTCCATGCCATGAGCTAAGATATTTAAAGACTTATTCAATTTATTACTTGTATTTTTCAAGCTGAGGCACTTCATTATGAGTACTGCCTAGATGAGAATATTTTCTCACGGCATACATATTACTGTATGATATGTACATTTTACCTGTGCAGTATTCCATACTGAGGAGATTGAGGCTCTGAGATGGTTATTCAACTGGTTAGGAACTGAGCCAGGATTTTAATCCAGGTCTTCTGATGTTAAGCACCTTTCATCACAACAGTTGTCGCCCTAATGAGGTTTCGGTCTATTAAAGAGACTGAAACATCTCTGTCTCCCTCTACAGAATTGATTTTTTCTTCTGTTAAATGAGAGTACAGTCAAGGAAAAAGTGTAAAAGGAAATAAAACTACAAACCCAACCAAGAAGTGGAAAGTCTTACTCCTAGAATATCTTCAGTGTCACACAGACCATGTCATCCCAGCTGTTAAAGTAAAGAAAGGAGTCCCAATCAGAGAAATATTCCCATTTGGAGAAGACTGATATGTACTCAGTTTCCCCCAATATTTTATATGGACAATGCTTGGAGCAAAGAGAATGGTCACTAGTCACTTAAGAGTCAACAGTGCTTGTGAAAGGTAGATTTAAGTTAAATGCCTAGTTACTACATAAACATTGACTGGATTTCAATACATCAAAAATTATTCAGAGTCCTACCTCCCTGTTATTCTCTGCATCTTAGAAAAGCCCTTTCCTGCACTCTCAACATTGTTCTTATCTAAGATGCAGAGAATAAAAACCTGAGGATTTCTTCTCAACAACTCAAGGCAACCCAAGAGTGAAAAACCAATAACATCCACTGTTTTTAGTGCAGGCTCAGAATCTGACATGAAATTACATATACTTATTCCACAAATGACATTCGCTATCTTCGTCCCTGAGGCAACAAACACCACACAGTATTTCCCTCACAGAAACACATTCCTTAAAAACGTTAGCTGGACATTCTGTTTTCTCTTTTTTACCACCTTTCAGATTTTATGGATTAGAGTTGAAAAGTCAACACTTAAAAATAAACTGTGGTTTGGAAATAGTTATCTGTAAATATGAGTTCATTATTCCCCTTTGACAACCATAAGTAAAGTCAACAAAATACGTTCTGTCCATGTTTGACATAAAGAAATATTTTCCAGATGACCTGGAGATTATGGTCTTTCTGCAAAAGCAATTTCATTGTAAATGAATGTATACGTACACATATGTAGGCATTCCACAATCTGTAAGTGGTTCTGCTCCCAAAGAGTTTGTTTATAAGTTTGTTCTAAAGCTTAAAATGCGTGTATGTATGTATGTGTGTGTGTGTGTGCAGACAGAGAGAAAGAGACAGAGAGAGAGATTTTTAACTATTTAGCTATTTTTAGCCAGTTTGTTAACTATACATCTTCTGCTCCAACCACAGTCCGTGGACCAGCAACATCACCTAGGAACTTACTAGAACTAAGAATCTCAGACTCCACCCTAGTCCTACTGCATCAAAATTTGCATCTTATCAAGATCTTAGATGGTTCCAATGCATATTAAGGCCTAGGAATCACTGGCCTAGACCTCTTAACCCCAAAGTCTCCCAACTACTTCCCAAGTACATTAGCTCAGCTTGTCTACAACTGAACGTCATCTGCAATTGCTGGGAAGCCACTCCTCAACTACACACACAAGCTTCTTTCTCCTCCCGTATTTCCTCTGGTTCTCAGTGCATCAGCTTCCATCCAGTCCCCTAAGCAGAGACCTGGATGCTGTCTTAGATTTCTGTCTGTTGCTTGCCCGCTTGCTCTGTGAGGGAAAGAATCACGTCTGTGTTTCTCTACGTTATGTCCTAGCACCTAGTGACTTAATGAATATCCGTTGAATGAAGAGAACAAGTAACCATGTAGATACCTCCCCACATCCATCCTCTGTAGCCACACTGCTGGAGTCTCTTAATTACTCTCTCAGGCTCTGATCTCTTCTCCTTTCAGTATGAATCCTACATTGCTACCAGATTGATATTTCCAAAACACAAATCAGATGCTCCTCTCCCACTCACACCCTGCATCACGCTTTAAAACTCTTTAAGGTTTTAAAATAGCCTGCAAAATAAAGTTCAGTGCCTTAGTATGGCCACTTTGTACTCTCTTATAGCATTATTGCTCACTGTCTCACTCATTGGCCCCCAACCACATGCCCTGTGTTCCACCTTTACTGAAGTATAAGCCACTCCTTGTTTGCATCTGAATTCTCAACTCCTCAACTCAAGCTGGCATACATTGAATCCTTATTGCCTGTAAGTATAAAGTAATGTAGTGGGTTTCCACTTCTGAAAAGCTATATTAGGCCTTAAAAATACCTCAATTCAGCATGAAAATTAAAAATACACACAAATACATTTCTATACACAGTCATTAATATGAAAATCAAACACCCAATATAAAAACTACTTTTTAATTTTATTGGGGGGTATGCTTCTGCATGGGCTAACTAGCTTAAAATTCTTAATATACAAATCGAAATAAATCAAGTCTGAAGACACTTGCTTCATCTTTAGTGTGTTCCTAAGCATGGCACTTTTTCATTTCTCCAAAGATCTTCCTAAATCTTTCAAAATATAGACAAGTGTCTGCCAAATTTTAATTGCCCATTTGCTGCACATGAATCCTTCAAATCAATTTTTTCCAGGTAAATACTGAAGTAGGTTCCATGCTGGCTCCAGCTGAGTGTTAAAAGTAAATACCACTTTGGGTTCTCACTATAGGGGTCTCAAAACAGCATACAACACAGAGCCACCACTCAGGCAGTATACATTGGAGGCACCTGAACATGTAGCTCCAAAATCCAAATCTCCCACCATTTTCACATTTCAGTGCCGGTTTCAGATTCATCCGCCCTGACTACATTGCATACCCAAACCCCCAGACAGAACAGCCACATCTTTCATCACTGAATTGCCTCATCTCAGCTCAGTTGTGGCATACGGGAAAGCCTTTCTTCACTTGTCCCCAGAGTAAATTATGTACTCCCTCTTTCACGTCCTCATCATACCCTACAAAGACTTTCATCATAGCTTCTGTTAACAAGTTATTCACATGTCTATCCCCTACTAAACTCTAAGCCCTTGCTTGGTTAGAGGGTCCATGCCTTCTCCATCTTTTCTCTCAAATACTTAGCATGATACCTCACATTGAATAAGCAAACCTATAATGTAGGATTAAATAGAATTAAGAGCCACAAATGCACAAACCTCTTGAAGAGGTGGAACCTTCTAAGCCCTAAGTATCTTGATTTAAAGTCAAGAAGTGAATCTCTCTGGAACTTCAGATGAACTCCACTGAACCATGAGCTGGATACAACATGAGACTTGGACTCAGAGGACAGGCAGAAACTGACAACTGAGGCACACCCATGACAACACAGTGAAATGGCTCATGCAGCAATGAGGTGGGAAGAAGGATGGTAAAGAAGAAAGGAAAAGGAAAAAAGGAAAAATGTCAGCCAAGACCATTCTAATGAGAGGTCTTTGGTAAGACAAGGGCTGAAAAGCTGATTTATATATACATATATATAATATGTGTATGTGAGATATTTGTATGTCACATACACATACATCACATATTTTGTCTATTACATAATAAATTTCTCCATATATAATACATCCTCAATGAAGCTATCATAGATCTCAAGAATATAATGGGCCCCATAATAGAAATATTAAAAAAGTAACCATTGATGAGTTAATACTATAAAATTTATATCACAAAATGAATTTAACATATATAACCTGACATAAAAATGGCATAAATAACACATCTAATAATAGTCACAAAAACAGATATAAAATATGTATCAACCTTTGGATTGCTGGACCAATATTTAAGATCTATCCAATTCCAGCACAAAGAAAATGGAAAGCTATTTCACAAGATCAAGTCTAGTAGACTACAGCATTGCTACTCACACTGAACTGCTTTTTACCAAAACCTAATTAGATAAGTACAAGAATCAAGAGAAAACAGAAATTTTTGTAACAAGTTGACATTTTCATATCTACTGAATCTAACAATGATGTGCTTGTGTTTTGTTTTTTTATTAAATTTTATAAATTAATTTTATTCTATTTTATGAAAGAATCAATCTGCCATGGATTGGAAGGAGAAGGAAGAGCAGGAAGAGGACGAGGAGAAGGAGGAATAGAAAGAGGACTGAGCCTTCACCACAGACAGTTTGAGAAGCACTGCTTTACTAGATGTAACCCCACCAGAAGCCCACCCAGTTAGTAGCTAATACTGGTTTCACACTAGAAGTTGAAATGTGCTGACAATTCCAGAGAGGAAGAGAAGGAAGGGAAGAAAGGGAAGGAAGGGAAGGAAGGAAGGAAAAGGGGAGGGGGAGAGAAGAGGAGCAATGCTATTTGCCTTGAGAGATGAGGCATACAATTAATAAAATGTGAACTACTAGTAATAAATTGGGCCATGGGAAGACTGAAGTTTTATTTGAATGAAACACAGTCATTAAAGATGGGAAATTGGCAAACTCTAACGAGATGTGATTCCGAGTAAGTGAGAGAGGAATTTGGTACTTCAGATGCTTTAGACAGGGTGACCTCATCACAGTTTTAAATAGCCTGTCCATTACAAGCATAAATTATCACCACATGAAACTTTGATAGACTGGATACTGACCTGGAAATTAACAATCAAGCTTATTGCAGAAAAAATTTTTAAATGTACCTTTTCGCTTATAACCAGCATGGGGCTGATGAGAGAAAACAGCGAAACCATTGCAATTTTTTCAAATTGCTATTGTTAAAATAGAAATTAGCTGAACTAGCAATAAGAAACACAATGCTTTACCTGTTGTAAAAATCACTCCTTCCTCTGCTATGAAGCTTTGTTGTTGGAGACCAATTCTTATCGGTAAAGTGTTAGTAGCTGAGTAGGGAAGAAAGCCATGGAATTTGGTTTTGCAATTTAATAAACTGTTCATCAATGAATTGTTATATAAAATAGTACTGAGCATGTTTCCCAAAGTGAATCCAGAGTTTTTTTCCCAACTATCACGTTATGAAAAATACATCATCAAGTTTGGGCATATGTATGTCCCTTTCCCAAGGATTTTTCCAGTATGGTTATTTCATTTGTGAATGTCACAACATCCTCATTTAACAACACGTCTTAGTCCATATATTTAACGCCATTTAAAATTCTGAAATATCTGTCTGCAATAAAGTAATTTGTTTCCTCTCAAAACAACCTGATTTCAATGGTTTACTAATATTATTTGTTCTCTAATGAATTAAAGCCCTTTCCCTGAGAAGCGTTTTGTTTAATAGACAGCTAGATTCAAAAAAGTTAATGGATTTAAGATAACTACTTCAAAATGTAGTTAGAATTATCTTTGGTAACTTACTATTCTTCAGTAAGAGCAAAGAAATGCACAACACTTAAAAGTCAAGTTTTGTGGAACACACACATACATAGGTCCACTTTTTGTTAAGGTATTGGGTAGTGTTTGCATTATTATAAGTACATATTTTTCTCTGATGAGCCAAACAGTGCAATGTAATATTTCCTCTTTTGTAAAACTTCATATTTCTTCTGGATTTAATCATTGCCTTTTTTTTCCTTTTGCTTAGACTCTTGCCATACCCTCCAACATTAAAACCACTTAAGATGCAGGTTTTCACATGGTCATAGATATCAGGTAATCCATAGTCCTCGAGCCTTCAATTCTCCTGCTTCACTTTGGGTTGATTGTTCCCTAGGCCTGTCAAATAGCTATTATCCTGTGATTTTCCTTTACTTCTTCTGGTTTCCATATTGCTGCATGGGCATCCTATGTCACTTGGATTTTTAATCCTTTCTATACAACACATTTATTTTTCCCATTTAAAGGCCTTTAGGATCTGGTTTTCATGCCTAGAATTCTGAAATTTCATGATGGTGCTCTTGGCTTTTTTTCATTAATTTGGTTATACACTTGGAATGTGGAAGCTTATATCCTTCCATTCTGGGAGATTTTTTTTTTTTTTACTACTTTGTGAATTTCTTTTCTGTCATTTTCTCTATTCTGCTAATGAAAACTCTATTAGTTGGATATTATGTGGTCTACTTGTCATATTTTCTAGGGTATTCCCTTAATCATCAAACTCTTCTATTGATTAATTTTATTTTTGCTTTCAATTTTTTAAATTTTCACAGAGTCTCTCTTGTTCTCCAATTGTTATGTTTCTAACAGCATTACACTCTTTTTCATAGATGTCTTCTCTTATTTCTCTAAGTTAATTTTCTTTTTTGTTTGTCTTCATTTCTTCTGCTCCTTAACTATTAAAGTTAATTTCTCCAAGATTATTTTTAGTAGTTCTTGCCCTTTGTTGTTGCCTATTGCTTTCTTGTTGGAGCATACCCCAAACACTTGGTGATCCTTGGATATATTATGAGTGAGGACACAAAATAATGACTGGGAACACTATGGGTAAGGACTGCAGCTTGTCAATCAACGGATTTCACTACAGGATAAGCAAGCAAGAACCTGATCCTTCAAATATCAAAGATCTGTAGATGTTTTCTGTAGAGCCAGTTTCTTCAGCAAACAGGCTTTCACTAATCTCCTATTTGGGAGTTACAGGCCTGTCTCCCAAAGCCATTGAGATCCCCAAGGCAGGAGTGAGCTAGGGATCTCCTGTTGATTATGCAGACTCCACCCTAAGTTGTGCATGGTGTTCCCATGTCTGGAATCTCTCTTGTTCAATATCTCTACGGAATAAATCTCATCTCTGACTAAAAGTAGGGGTACTCGAGTAATCAGTTGTTTGTTCATACAGGGAAAGTGGGTCTGGGGAGCTGTAACATATCCTATTCAGATTTACAACAAAACTGCTGGTTTTTGCCTCATAGTTCACTCCCAGCTTCTGTAGTATCTCATATTGCCAATTCCTGTCTTTTCCAGGGTTCTGAAGCATAAGTTTGCTTCCTGCTTTTTGTTGGCACCTCACTCTGCAAGCACTAGGTATTCAGCTCTCTCTGCTCTAGTAATCCCTCCTTCTAATTTATTTAACCCAGAAATTCATGGCATTTGCAACCCATCGTCTCCTCTCCAATTCTCTGTTCACGTGTGCTCCTGTCCTTTTTATTCCTTTAGTTTCAGTGCGGGGTTCAGGAGGGAGTAGAAGCAAACACGCTTGCCCAAGTTGCTGTCTAACTGGCATCTCAAGATCTTTTCCTCTGTGTCAGAAAATACGCTATTCCTAATTCAGTCAAGATATCTGAATTTTATTACAGAAAAGAACCATGCTAGTCATATTATTCATTCACCCTTATGATTCAAAATAAGAATCTGCCTTTTTGTTTGTTTAGAGGGGTGGTCCATCAGCATCAAGCAACAAAAACCAACAAAACCTGGCATATATTTATGAACAATTCAACTACCTAGAATGATTCTTAAAATTTCCTTAGTTAAGGGGAAGGGAGGGGAGCCTCAAATGAGCAGCTTCCCTCGATGTATCTACTTTCTACAATTCAGGAGACCAAACCTGTCAATCAGCTACAAAATACAGAGTGCTACTCCATCTCCTTGGCATCCATCAGAAATTCCCCCGCTAGTCCTCCCTTGTAAAATGACAATGACACATAATAACAGTTGAACTCCTTGGAAGAAAGGTATGTATGATGGGACAAGAGGACATGACTATGACAAAAAGCATTAAGAGTAAGTGGTTTTCCTTGCCATTTATCATTTCTCCTGCATCCTCCTCACTGCCATAAAGAAATCTCTTACAGTGTGCTGAAATAGCAGATGGGCTTACCATAGCACAATAACAGCCAAAGGAAAGGCCAAAATGAAAAAGGACTGACTTTATAACAAGAAGAAATATTTGACAATGGATTTCAATCGAGGTCTAAGCCTACTCCATGCATTTCACTGTCCAGTGGTAATTTTAATAAAACCAACTGAGAATTCACCATGATCCAGTCAGTTGTCTGTTAAAGTCAATAAAAAAGCAAATGTAAGGGCCATGGAGGGTCAGTATTGATTCCGCAGAGGTTTCCCTTCATTCAAATTAAAAGCTTTCATAAATCCAACTCAAAAAAAAAAAAAACCAAACAGAAAAGCATACTTCTTATAAAAACTTACGATTTGGGATGATCAAAGGAGAAGGTGTGTGAGATTTACCTTGACCACAAACCTACTGTGAGTTCAAAGTATGACTTGGTTATTCAAAAAGCTAAGGCAACCTTGAGCTGTATACGCAGATGCATGGGAAGTCTCCAGCTCATCAAAGCTTAGTTTCCCCCAAATTTCCACTCATAAAGATTGATTGTCATTTTTTTCTGTTTAGAAAAATATCGAGATGCTCAAAGAGTTTATCAAATATTTTTAACTATAATGGATGCTTAGGTAGTGTGAAACGACTTGGCATATGATAATTCCAATTTTTAATGGAAAAAAATGCTAATAAAAGGATTGTTAAAATCTGAATTTGATTTCTAAATGCTGGACCACATGTAAACCATCCTATGAGTATGTTAAAAGTCAGCCAATTTTTAATAACATGAAGGATAAGAACAGGAACCACCTCTCCCATTACATTTCTAAACCTTCCCTAACATTTATAATACAGGTCTACATACTTGGAAGGGCTGTCAAAATTGACTTGCTAATGAGAGTGGCTCAAAGTACTAACATAGCTTACTCCTCAAATGCAGATCAGATAATAAGAGCTTAAGCACTTAGTGTACATGCTGTAGAAATTAAATGAAAACAAGGTATGCCACCTTCTCAGAAGAGAAAGGTGCATTAAAGTATATGCTGGGCAATGAAACAAACATTTAAGCCATGAGTTGCTAATAACATTCTAAGATTTTGATTTATTGATTTTGGAGAAAACGCTTATAACTGATTTAACAAGGTAAGATATTTTAGTATAATGCCAGTCTACAAGAGATATTTGAGAATTAAATATCTGTAGATGTCTAGCATGTAACAAGGGCTAAAGAGATGGTTCTTTTAATTATTATTTATTGATTGCTAAAGAAATAATTCAGTTTAAAAGGTACTGTTTTCCAATGAAGATAGTAGTTTAGAGTATAGACACTATTATACTCTAGCTGGTTCTTTCCCTCTATGCCCTAGAACTTCTTTTGCATATTATCCTTAATAGCACTGTCCTCCTGCGACACTTGATCATGAGCTCCCTGTGATCAGGGAACTATTAGGCATCTTTGTGTCTCAAACACCTGGCTAGGCCTATGAAAGGTACACCATGAACGGATAATAGCATGTGCCCAAATATTAGGCAAACCAGAGATAAACGTTGATTTTATTTCTATATTTGCACTATGGACTTAAAGCCTTTTCTTTGGTAATGGTCTACGGTGTGAATAAAAAATATTTTCCCGCTCAAATAATACTTTGAATCAACAGGAGGTTGCAGCCTGGAGCAAAAGGATTGTAATAATGAATTTAGGTATAGTAGCAAAGGTTGAAACACACCAAGGATGCAAAAAGAAGGTAAATCAAGTACATTCAATATTCCAAGCCTAGATTTAAAAATTTGATGGTCTCAATTGTGTAAAGAAGGGCACCCTTGTGAAAAGACATTATTGGAATTGCTTTGATCATGAATAAGCAACAGCACACTGATGAATGTTATTAATTTCTTTTTTTCTCATGAGTACACACATTAGCTAGAGGCCCAGGCAAAGATGATTTGTTCAAATATCTTGCTCATATATGTCATCAACAAAGTGTCTGCAATGAAAGTGGTAAATACAGAGAAGGGAGGGAGAGAGACTCTCGAATCCCTCAGACATCAGTTATTAATAACTGATTACACAAACAGTGAAAATAAATGAAGGAAAAAACATTTTCTCAAATGGATATTCTAATTATATCTTGTAAAAGAATATACATTTTTAAAACTTCCTAACTGCCGATCTTAGGATACACTTCCGGTCTTAGTGAAATAATGTAAAGGTCTATAAAGAATATTAATATTTAATGGTTGACTTAAATCTCTAAAAATGAATAATTCACATGTCAAACGCTTCTGAAAATATATACGTAATCACTAATTGAATGATTGAATACATAGAGCCTCATCTATTAATTGGTGGTAATTGTAATTTTCAATAGCTAATAATTTACTAATTTTACAAGTAAAATAGATAATGAATATAATTGCACTGGGACGATTACAGGTATTTTATATACTTATTCTCTTCCAAGAATACGTTTTATCATTTTCCTAGAAAACAGAACTAAAAGTTAAAACAATTCTCCACAAAATGATCATACTCATTTTTGATGGCAAGAAAAAAATTACAGTCTTCAGAAAATTTCATGCTAGAATCATGTTGAACACAAGCAACACAGCTCTTCAAACAAATACTTTTTCTATAAACAAATACTATAACAAAAACTGAAAATATTGTTTTAAAGGTACATAATGTTTTAAATGTAGATATCAAAATATCAAATAACTTGTTTTTTTTAAAAAGGACAGAAATATTTGACAGAGATGTCCCCTCTCTCTCACCAACTCTCAAAATAATCAGGAAATGAAAGCACCTTAACCATTCTGCAAACCGACAATACGCTCATTTTCAACTTTTAGTTCTAATTCTCTCAGACTCATCCTTCTCTGTTTCTACTGTCACCACAAGACTCTAGATTGTCAGCAACCTCAGACCCAAGTTACCTAAAAAATATTTAGCCATGTGATCCTTGGGCTTTAAATCTACTCCCAGGTTAACCTTCTTATATGACATGATTTATTGTATAGCATCATAAACAGCCTCCTCATGTCTCAGTGCATGCACATATCCTCCTTGTTTCCTATCTAATTAGGTCCAATTTCTTCCTTGAACTCCACTACCCTGCATAATCTGATCAGTCATGCCCATCCAGCTTACCTGCCCTTACTAGGGGCTGAAGGTACAAGAGAACCAAACTCTCCTGAATCGCAGTCCAATTCTCATACTAAAGACAAGACTGACAGTCTAGATTAAATGCTCCCGTTTTATACAGTGAGGCATGAAGAACACAAGAACACCACATGGGACTGTAAGACTCCAAGCTTATACCCCCAGCCTGGTCATCTGTTCCTAATCCGTACCTCAACTATGCTTCACCCCTCAAGCTCATGAACTGCTAAAAACCATACTCACCGTAGGAGGACAGCTTAATGTGCCCAATTGATGTGGTCACTTTGATTCTGGATTTGCTTACCAAACCAGTCTCACCTACAATGGCTTGATTCAAGTGTCAACTGTCTATTTGAGTCGTTACATTCCGTTATTTCAAGGGGTAAAAGAAATCACTGGGCAAAAAATTAAGTCACAAAGAAAAACACCATTCTTTTATGTGATTCAGCTTGCCTACCAATTTTCTTTGTTCATCTCTGATGACATCAGAAATAACAAGAAAAAGGCATTTTAGAACAAGGAAAATCAGAATAGAGTTCTCTCGACTACTCAAACTCAGGGAATGGTTTTGCTTCCTCTAATTGCATCAAACTCACAACTGGAAACACAATCAAGAACAATCTAGAGATGAGCACAGAGTTCATACTTACAACGTAATGCTAGGCATCCATTGGAAAGAATGAAGTATGAGCCAATACAGAAAAGTTCCCAGTGTATACTGTTTGTGAGAAAGCCAGTTGGAGAACAGTATACGCAGTACAACCCCCTCATTTATATAATTCTTAGAGGATAAAATTCTACTCTATGTATCTTATATATGAATAGAAAATATAGAGAGAGTATACACAAGAAACTATTTACATTGGTTACACTGGAGTGGATGAGAAGCTCACTTCCACATTGAAGTGCCTTGACATGTATTAACTATTCAGTAAAAGGATGCTTTAAAAAGAGCACAAAAGTGCTGAAAGCCATGCTGCTGGTCATCTCAACTGGTTTATGTTCTGGTCACCCTTTAAAGTGATCTTGAATATTCCAACCAAAAGTTGAGAAATTGATGAAAAACATTCCCACCTATTTCAAAAGAAAGTATACAAATATTGCTAGCTGTTTGACATTCAAATAATGGATTATTTTTCTTTATACAAGGAAAAGGAACACTATTTCATTTCTATGGTTTCAAGCCTCAAAGGTTTTATTGGTTTTTAGGGGTTTTTTGTTTGGTTGGTTTTGGTTGTTTTTATTCTTGGGCTGTGTCAAATAAATGATCCTAGACGCTATTATGTCAAAAATACAAACAGCAAAGCATCTAACAGATAAATGAATTATAGAGACATTTCAGAATTATATTTACTTAGATCTAAAAAAGAATCTCTAAAACAGAGTTAACATGTGCTGACAATGGTGCGTTAGAGTCCCAACTTCATTACTTAGAACACATTGCTTCTCTATTAAATATGAAAATGGTTATGTCTCTAATACCTACTTTCATTATCACCTAATACCATCATAGACTAAATTACATTATTAACTGCATGGCAAAGATGGCTTCAGTACCGTTTATAGAGCCAAATAGGATACCATTAAAATCAAATTAAACCATCCACTGGCAGAGTAAATCTACTTGGGCACATCAGGTTTTAGAGACAGCAAAATGACACGGCAGCATGAGGAACAACTGTCGAATTTCTGCAGTATTCTAAACTAGCTAAGGATTTCAAGGTGCTCAACTAAATAAATTATTCTTCATTAACTGACCCTGCTATTCACAATGAACACCTCTTCAATAAATGGCTCAGGACAGGGATATTGACTTGAGAACTTAAAGCAGGCTATCAAATTAGACAAGGAAATTGCTATCTAATGATGCAAGAACCCTGAGGGCTTGTCAAAGCAATCACTAGACTATACGAAATTATGTCAAGTCTTTATAAAGAAGAAAAAGAAAGCATGATACTGATTAAGCTATAGGATTTTAAAATAATAATATAAATAAATAAACCACTGGTATTTAATCAGTTCAGTCTTCTTGCTTAAATAGTTAAAAACTCAAAATAGGAAGTAATAGGTATACATATGCAACTCATAATGTTAAAGGAAATTGACTTGAGAATAATGTCCCGTGGTCACACACCATATAAACAGGGATGTGAGTGTACCCCGTTCTCAGGATCTATTGACACTTTGATAGGAATGAATAATGAAGAAATATGCTGAGAAATGAAAAGCAGTAAAAAAAAAAAAAAAAATCAATTTCAACAAAAGAAAAGAATTCCAATCTACCAGAGGGAAAAAAGTTACTATTTTCAAGAGACTCTGTAACAAGAGAAGAGAAAAAGAGATGCTATCTCATATTGTAATGCTTTCTGAAGTACTGTCAATTTCACATAAGATAGATGTGAAATGACTATATAATTAAGGTGCTTAGATATTTTCTAAGCCAAAGTAACTTTCTGAATGAAATGTTTATCATTCACATACTACTGATAAGTATTCCACACAACTTTTAGCAAGCATTCTGTTAGGGTACTCATTTTCTTCTTAGCTTCTCTCTCTTTTTTTTTGGTAAGGAAGATTGGCCCTGAGCTAGTTTCTGTGCCAATTTCCCTCTATTTTGTACATAGGACACTGCCACAGCATGGCTTGACAAGTGCTGTGTAGGTCCACGCCCAGGATCTGAACCACTGAACACCGGGCCGCTGAAGTGGAGCACAGGAACTTAACCAGTACGCCATCAGGCCAGCCCCTAGCTTCTCTTTCTTTTTACACCAAATCAGGAGCTAAAAAATCACTCTTCTACCTGAGTACCCCAAAGACCCTCCTGCCCCTGAACCCTCAACACTTAACTGGCATCCAGGAGGATATTGGAAGGGTGGTTTCTTTGACTGTTCCTGAACCATGAGTTTACATCAGATTTGGATTTTGTCACGATTTCCACTATCGCTTTGTTAGTAATTCAGGTTAGACTACAAACCAGACAACTCGTGCTGCCTGTTGGCCAACGGCTACATCTTCCTCTATTCAGGTCACCATTTGTTTACAAATAGACTGTCTTTACAGGTTTCTATGAAAGTCCAAGCACCATAAAATTAACCATACAACATGTCAAGGAAGTATAGCTTAACCATAATAATTACGATAGACTTTGTCAGGCTTGGCTGATTTCAAAAGCAGTGCATGTCAACACTATTATGGTATGACCAGAACAAATCAATAAGTGGTGCTGTCCTTGCTTGCAATAATACAAGTATTAAGTCCTGTGTCTGAAGGAATAGTCTCGCTTCATGACTGAAGATGTGTTGGGGCCTTGAAAACATTCATAGGAAGATTGGGAGAAGAAACCGGATGCTAGTTGTATTCAAATATCTAAAGGATCCTCACATGATGAAATGGTTTCCTCTGCGTGGCCCCCTGGGGAAAATGTAAAGTGAAGAGGTAGAAGATGAAGCCAGCCACATTTCATTCCCTGTGAAAGAATTATATAAAAATCACAGCTTTCCAGAGATAGAACGGGTGTCAGAGTTTCCTCCACAGACATAGGGAGGGCCAACTGGCACTGCCCTATCCTGTCGGTCCTCAAGGCGTAGGCTTCATTCAGGGCCACAGGACAGGCAACATCTGGATTCCTTAGGCAGTGATGATACAGTGGCGCTTAATCCTCTGAGACTCGACACCATTTCATATCAGAAATGAAATTCATAGACAATATAACTACCTACTCACATATATTTTTTTTTAAAAAATCAGTAAAATGTACTAACTATGATATAAAAGGATTTTGTTGTTTGTTAAAACTGTTCATAATAAAATAATAGTAGTTCAGTAGGTGAATGCTTAGGTTAGACTTCATAAGAAGGCCATGAAAATAATGAGAGGACAGCTACAATTGCCAACAGACACAATGTGTCATATCTGTTAACTCCTGTACCAAAAGCAGCCCAGCCATCAGTAGCATGATTTGTTACAACAGTGAATAACGCTTGGTAAAATACAGAACACAACAAAGTATAGTCTTTTCTCAATTTATATGGGAGTTGCAGCTCTGAAAAATTCACTATATAATAAAACTATGGGAAAAGAATTATTTTTAATGTATAATAGAATTAGTTTCCAAACTCAGAAAATTACGAACAGGTTTTCTCTTATAGGAATGTCTTCAAGGACATTCAAAAGGCCTGTAGGATGAGACAACTCTGTGCACTGCAGGAAGTCAAGCAGCTCTAGTCCCCAAACACTACAAGCCAGTGGCACCCACTCAACTACTGTGACGAAGATATGTCATGTTTCCAAAGTGCCCCTATGGGCAATCCTGTTTTTGCTCACTGTGATGGTTAATTTTTTGTGTCAACTTGACTGGGCTAAGGGATGCCCAGATGCCTGGTAAAACTTTATTTCTGGGTGTGTCTATGAGGGTGTTTCTGGAGGAGATTAGCATTTGAATCAACAGACTGAGTAAAGAGATCTGTCCTCACCAATATTGGTAGGCATTGTCTAATCCACTGAGGATCCAAACAGAACAAAATGGCAGAGGAAGGGTGAATGCCCTCTCTCCCTTCTGGAGTTAGGACAACCATCCTCCCAGACTTTGAACATCTGAGCTCCTGGTTCTTCAGCCTTCAGACTCCAGGACTTAAAACCAGAGACCCCTAGTTCTCAGGTCTTCAGATTTAGACTAAATTACACCACTGTTTTTCCTGAGTCTCCAGATCGCAGATGGCAGAGTGTGGGACTTCTCGGTCTCCATAACCACGTGAGCCAATTCCTATAATAAATCCACTCTTTATATCTATATCCTATCTATTCTGTGCCTCTGGAGAACCCTGACTAAAACATCCACCCCACTGAGATGGACCTTCATCTGCAGATTCTTCAACAAGAAGTGGAGTCAAAACCCAAAGCTGAGAGATCTGATGTGGAAGGAAGGAAGCAGAAGGAAGATGAGGCCTAGAGGAGTTCCTTGACCAGAAGAACAATTAGCTGCAGTGTTTTTTATGTGGTATTTGCGGCTGTAGCTCTCTCCTGAGCTTTTAAAGGCACACACAGTTCAGCAGCAGAGGGAGGTTGCAGTTTCCAGTTGGTCATGGGTGGTATCCAAGCAGAGGCCGGATGTCCACTCACAAGGAAGACAGAAGAAGTGGGGATTTTGGAATCTATGACTCCGTGAGACTGTGTAAAATGTTTGTTCACCATGGTAACTGGTCAAGTCAGGCTTCCTAGGAATCGAGGGTAGAATGAATTCCCAGCTAGTTCACACATCAACAACTCCTCTCACAGTGCACTCTATGATTGAGGTAACCACATCATTCATCTTCCAAACCAGGTCACTTTTGACAGTGCAAGGAGATGCTTTTAATATATTATATGGCACAAGTATAAACCAGGCCTGTCCCAGCAAAGCTGGACCTGTGTTCCCCGTATCTATGTTGGAATTTATGTCTAAATAAGAAAGAACCACCAAAGAACAGTGGCATTACTAAATAAATAACACCTTCACATGACTGTCTAACCATTCAGGGCTTCTTTTTCCTATATTTATTAAAAACAAAAACAAAATTATAACATCATGAAAATAATTATAGCTTACTATATTCCTACATATTTTTCCCAAGTAAATATATTTGCTATATGCCTATGTTTATACTAAAGCACATATACTTTAAATTGCCTATAACAATTATAGTTTAAAATATGTCATATTATTAAATTAAAGGCTTCATTAATTTAGAAAAGTACATATATAAGTATATCACATTGCATACTATGATCTATTACGTTAGCAGAGTGGTTTCAAAGTCATTTGACAGCTGTAATCTTTTTAGAATCAGTCATCCAAAATGAGAACAAGCATGAACAGGTATATTGACACCAAACAAAAAGTTTAGCAATATAATGAGTTATCCTTATGTTTATATTTCAAGTCTAACAGTGAAATAACTGTTTTGAAAGTTATTCTTTACAGAACACAGAGATATTTACATATTAAAATGTTGGCTCTATGATTTTTTAAGTTACAATTTATAACATTCAGACTTAGTTACAATTTATAACATTCAGACTTTTTAATTTTTTTTCAAAAAGCACACTGTTTATATTGTAAATAAGAATTATTTGTGTATAATCTGCTGTACAGTCTTATCAAAAGAAATTAAGGCCTCTTTGAAAGGAGGAAAATGCCTGAATCCATCCATTGTTCCACGTTAATACTCTGCTCACAATATTACTGACTCAGTAAATGTTCATTAAATCAAACACAGAATGATCAATTGACGGAAGAACGAATGAACAAATGAACCAGCAATCTCACAAAGGGGAATGTTTAAGAAGATAACTACTCAATTAAGAAGCTACAATGATCATCAGCACTCCCAGTGGAAATAAACAAAATGTATCCAAAACATAGTATTGCAATTTGCCCTCCTTACATTTTTGTGGCCAAATACCATAAAGAAAAATTAAGATAATAAATGGAGTCATCTTATTTATCTGTACCAATGTTTCAGAAATTAAATTATACATAGCTATAGATCCATTTATTTAAATTTAGTTCAACAACTTCTACCAACATCAGAGGATTTATCATGAACCTGTTACTCCTCAGTCACTGTGGACACAAAAGCATAACTTAGATCCTCAAGCAACTTTTTGTCTAACAGAATCATTTCTCAACTGATCTTACATTAGTAAAATGAGTAGTATTATAAAATTTTGTCATACCTGAGCCTCATGACTCTTAGCAACTGATCAGGAGGTAAGTTTGGTTTCTAACTTTTGTATAGTGATTTTTAAAACTATCTTAAATCATATACATAAACTCATCCTGGGTTAATAAGCAGGAGCTATGGAAAGAGCCCTTCAAACTTCACCTCTGTCTCTTTTCATGAATAGTTATGAATGATTTATAATTAGCATATTTATTCTAATGACTATTTTTAAAGTACTCTGAATATTTTTAACTTTTCCCCTTGCGCTTAATAACCATTGATTGAACTTCCTATATAGTTAAGATTACTAAGCAAGGATAAATTTCATCCACGTCCCATTCGATTCACCATAAAATCAGAATTAGTTGAAGAGCCAGATAATAATACATTAATGTATAATTGTGAAATAACAATGAGAGTACATGATCACTTGTGGCAGGCAGGATTTAAGTTGATTAGGCAAACATATGGCTATAATTCTACCCCTACCTTGAATTACATTTCTACTACTGCCATAGGCATAACATTTTGTTAAAAATATGTATCAATCAAATGTTTCTTTTTCTCCAATTCAGAATAATAGTTAGGTTAAGTAGAAGAAAAAAATTCTACAAGGGGTTACCAAAGGAAGTTAGGATACCTCTTTCACTGGCAAAATTTAAAACAGAATAAAAATAAAAAGTAAAAATTCAAAACCAGTTATTGGGCTTCTAAGAGCCACTGCTGTTCTAAGCACCATTACAATCTCTAGGGATACAAAGATAGGACATGCCCCCTGCCCTACAGGATCTTAAAGTTTGGGTGGGGATACAGATATTTAAAAATGAAAACAAATATGCACTGTAAAAATGTAATAAGAACCTAGTCCTATAGGCTCACAAAGAATAGCTTCTCAAACATATATTATGTTTTTGATGTAACTTCAAAAAAGATGGATAGACTAAATGACTTGACAAGATTTCTTTTAATCCCATGATTCAATGAATTTATTTCCCTTGAGTCTTGAGAAAATTAAGTTGTTTTATATCAGGTAGTTTCATATGACTTTCTAGGAGATAGGACTTATTTGAAGTGAAATCAGATCGATCAGTTATATGAAACATTGAACAACTTTACTTCCTATAGTAAAGTATTAAATCTGTTTACTTTTGCTCTTAAAATTTAGGGTTATTATATTCCATTATCCTCTCTGAAATCTCTTCCAAGAAACAGGTCATCAGGTCCATCAAGCAGATTTTTCTGAATATATTCAAGATCCAAATAAACAATGAGTAAAACAAGTTCGACCTATTTTAATTATATGTCGGCTAATAAATAGAATTTTCCCACTTATAACCACTAGAAATCACTAAGAAAACATCTAGGTTACCGTAAGGGCAAAACCTTTAAAATTCAACATTTACTTCCATCATCAGTTTTCATCATACACTGAACTCATGACTCTATATTTCAACTTTTTACTATAAAATAATAACTAGTTTGACTGATATTCTGTTTCCACTTTGCACTCTTTGACAAAAGACATTCAATAACTATATATCGGAACGCGACTGTTCAATACCCAAATGCATGATTACTTTAAGTTATGTACTATGCACAGCACGTTACGAACCTATTTGTTAATATTCTAAACATAGTTTGAACTGAATATACTACCCTTCCATTCATTTACATAGGAAATAAGCACATTTATGACTACCTTAATCTTCTAGTAATCTGTACTTTCTGCTCTTTGGTTTTAATATTTTATTTTCTAATATAGTTCAGTGCATATGGGATGCAGAAAGTTGATTGCTTTGATAAGCACATTTAGAAAAATATGAGAAAAATAAAAACAAATCTGGAAAGTAGATTGCTTGATAAAGTCGTTTAGGAAATATGAGAAAACTAAAATCAAATCTGGAGCGCTTTTCTTTACGAAATGCAATCTGAAAAGTTTAGAGGAATGAAGTTGTTAAGTCATCCATAACACATCTGTGGGCCCTAATGTAGGGTAACACGACTAAAATGAGAAAAGAAATATGTAAAAAGGAATAATCATTTAGGATGAACTAATATTCAAGAAATAAGAAGAGGCTTAATGTTCTCTGCCTCAGTAGTGTCTCTGTGGGTCCTTCAAAGACAGAAGTGGCATAGCTTTGGACATGAGAGAGGCTCTCAGCTCCCTCACTAATTCCATCACCTTGAATAAATCACTTAACCCATCTAATAACAGAATAATAACACCTACCTCACAAGATTGCTGGGAAGATTAAGTTAAATGATATAACATTGATGAGCTCACCTGACCTATAATATATATGTGATACAGGATTTTATTTTCTGCTTCCTCTTCTAAAAGTTTAGGGATGCGATTAAAGCTACAGTTATCTATAGGTTTAGAAACTTAGACTCACTTGGCAGAGCAGAGGCCCCAAGCCCAGAAGGAATAAGTGACTCAACAGAGTGTCCCATTTAGTTGGAGAGAACACCAGTTTCTCATCATGGTTCTCCTAACAATAACCACCAGTCATGTTTCCAAAATGACAGCAAACTGAAATCCCCATCAGAGGCTGACCTGGAGGCCTTGTGAGTCTTTGGTCCTCAACCTAGGCTGCTCATCAGAATCACCAGAGACGTGTGACAAAAAATACCAATGCCTGGACCCACTTCCAGGGATTCAGATTTAATTGGCCTAGGGTGAGGCCAGGTAGAGATTTTTGTTTTGTATTTGTTGGCTGGCTGTTGTAAAGGGCCCCAGGTGTTCCTCGTGGGCAGTCACATTCAGAACTGCTGCCGTAAGTCAAATGTATATTATCCGAATCCTGGTCCCCATCAACTACTCCAAGCCCATCATCTCAAATAGGGAGTAGGGACTGATCCTACTGTAGGTTTCAAGGATCCAAAGTTCAGGAATGAAGGTTAGAGAGTGGAGTGAAGAGGTGGGGTGAGAAGTACTCAGCCAGCACAAAGGTAAGTTGCTGAAACAGAGCAGAGCCTCGCTGGTGACAAGGACTCCCTCCGAGACCAAGCTTTAATCAGTATTTCAAGCCCTCTTCTAGACTCGGCCTTGTCCTCGTCCTGCGGAGCCCAGTTTAGCAAGAATCCCCCAGCCATCACTGATATCCAGTCAAGTTTCTCTTTGTAACCTTCTATCCACTGACCCCCTCACTCTGCCCAGTGGCTATAGATCCCCATCTGTCTTTGCTGGATTTGGAGTTGAGCTCAGTTCTATACTTAAGTCTCTCCCCTACTGCAGTAGCTCCAATAAAATCTGTCTTGCTCTGTTAACAAGTGTCAGAATAATTTGTCTTTAACAGTTCCTATATTCTCTAAAACATGGCCAAAACTACTGGGAACTCAAATCCAGGAGAAGTCTAGATATGGGGCCAGAGACTCCTTGAACCAGAAAGGGAAGAGTAAAAGGAGGCAAGACAGGGCAAATGGGAAAGGTTCTAGAAAGATTTTCTAGAAGCGAGGTGAGCAGGGCCCTGTGAAAGCCAGGAAGACTGCCTAAAGATGAGGCTACCAACTGTCATCTACCAGCAGACAAGCCAGCAGGAATTCTTTGAAAAGCTTGCACTAGCTGCAATGAGTATGCCTCACAGCCCCATTACCCTTGGTCACATCCAAGATATAAGCCCTATGACAGCATTTTTATGAAGGCAGTGTTTCCACTCCTCATAACAAATTCCAACAAACACCTCTCCTTGCATTATGCATTCTGGGATAGCTTTCAATAGTATTAAATAGTCTCCTCTATATATTCAAATCTTTTTTGTATGTAAAATCCATCTTTTACCTTAATTGAGAACCCTACAGACTGCCCTGATGCTTGTTAAAATGTTCCTTTATCACCTTAGTTGGACCCTAGGGTCAGAAAATGGGGTTACATCCTCCCAACTCTGCATTGCTAATTCCATTATTATGTTATCCAAGTATTTAAAAAGCAGTATGAAATTCACCCATTCCATTTAATAACACTTGGCTCTACTAACCTCATGGTCACTCTGATTCATTGAAAACTTGGTTCATACTCTTCATCAATCCACCACCTGGGCCTTATGCCAAAAACTATTGGAATAGGTTGGGTATTTATGTTTGATATGCTCAAAAACTCATGAGAATTTATGTTTATAGATATCACCACTAATAATAATAATAATAATAATAATAGTAATAGTTCATACAGCACTTACTGTGTCAGTTACTGTCCTAAACACCTGTGTGTATTAACTTATCTAATTTGCCCAACAATCATATGAGATAGATATTAAGGAACCAAGGTGCAAGTCAACTGAATAAGCTGCCCCAGTTCACAAGCTAGTAAATGGTATAACCAGAATTTGACCCAAAATCTATGGGACATCAAAGCCTGGGTTTTCCCACTACAGTATTCTGCTTTCACCTTACCAAATTCTATGCTCTGACTACACTAGGAGGAATAAAATTGAGGCCGACACAAATAAATTCCTATCTTTAACTTCACACTGAAACTAATGGCAGACAAGTTCAACCCCAGAAATCCCATTCATCCATGTATGTTTCCTAGTTTGCTAAAGACCTCTCTGATCATGTCAGAGACATAATGACTCTTCTCTGACATTCAGCCCCATAGCAATCAAGTTATTCTTTTGTCAACTTACACGATACACAAATAATGCCAACATTTCACAACCTAAATTACTTTGCTATATACCACTCATTGAACACAAAGTACTATTCTTAAAGAATACTCCAGAGATTGAGAAATGTCTTCCAATCCATATGGAGGTCCAAAGGGTAACCAGACCACTTGAGTGACATTCCAGAAATAGATGGACCACATGTTTTTTCATCACTGACCAGTACAAATTAAAGATTTTTACAATCAAAAAAACTGAAGTCAATTAACACACATTATCTAAGGCAGGAAGCACACCAGATCCCACACATTTTAAAAGTCAATGCTTAAAATAGTAACACCCCATTAGCCAGAAAAGAAAGTATTCCCACAGCATTCCCACGTCCCATTCCCATTTATAAACAGGCCTTCATAACACTTTGCTTAACACTTTCCGTATTCACAGACAGGAAAATATACAGTGACCCAATTTTGATCTCCTTTTCAGAAGTTTGTATAAACTATATTTTATTTTTCTATGACTAAACCAAGTTCATAAGAGGAAAGTGCAGGGGTGTTAAAATTGCTAATATAATCTTGTTCCTTACACTAAAAAGTACTGGTCATTTTGCCAAATGAACAGTCTTTCAGGGCTAATATTCATGTGACGCTTCAAGAAAATCTAACATTTATAGACATCAAGGGAAGCCCTAGTTGGTGTTGGATCTGGCTAAGGAACCATGCCTACTGGCCAATGGAAGTTACCCATTGGCTAAGGCATGTCTCAGGATCTTTTTCTCCCTAAGGCTGCATTTGTGCTGAGGAAGGAGGAACCGTTATTATAACGTTCTCCTAGTTATCCACAAGCTATAAAAAAGCCAATAACCCCTGGAGCTGATAGGAACAAGTAAAACGAGTCAATGTTCAAACATCTGCCAGCGTGAAGTAGGCACAGCTTATTCAAGGCTATGAAAGAAGCAACACTCTCTTCTACACTTCTCCTTGCCCTTCCTCACCTCACCAATACAAGTGCAACAATTAACTCACATCAACACGGACATCAAGCTCAGCACAGCAAATGCACAAAGAAAGGAACATGGTGTTCCCACTCTCTCGAATATTATATCTTGTCACCTCTGATAATAAAGCACATATATCAGTTATTCTAAATTTTGTTTTCCTCTGAAAACTCAAGCTCCCTTCAGGAAAGACCCATAGCACATTTCCAAGCATCACAATTTTAGGGCATAAATTTTCAGTCTGCGATTATTTGTTTGCATAAAGCATCAAATTTCAGACTATGGGTGCTTTGAAATCATAGATCTTCAGCTTTGCCTTCCCACTACTCAAGACAGTACAGTTGGATAGTAGGCTCGCAATAACATTGGTGGGGTGAGTAAATGAATGAATGACTCAGTGAAGTTGAGATTTAGGTAATGTCTGCCAGCTCAACAGGGTCGGTCTTGATATGGGAATGAGAATGTAAGCAGGTAAAGCTTTTATTTAATTCTATATAAATCTGGACATAAGAATTGGTCTCTATATTCTCTCCCCTATTGGCCTCACTCCTATTTTAAACCTCAATTCACAAAAAGAATTTGCTGAATTTACAAATATAAAACAAGACTAAATACATATCAATACTTAATTTGAGTAATACACTGCTAAGACACAGAATCTCAATGCATTGCTAAAATATAAACACCTGAAAATCCATTAAGGCTTTCACCAAATGGCTTTGCATCCGCCACATTTTCCTGGATGCGCCCCTGCTATAGAGCCCAGCATCATAGTGATTTGGCTCCACACTGTCACTAGTGTCATGCAAATAGCGACCTTGATGTGTATTTAGAGAGAGAATCCCTCTCCACTCTGCAGGCGCACTACCTTATCTCACTGATGTGAGGGTTTTCCCAGGTGCTGCTGTGCTGCAGCTTCGTGGAGCTGTTGTTGTTAATTAATTTATGCAAATCAGCTAGATACCATCCCTGATTAACGTCTTCACTGCTTTATTAATTTTGAATACTTTAAGAGGCTGTTGGACATGTATGATGCAATATCTGCTTAGAGAATAACTATTCATATGACTAATTTAGACCTTGAAGAACAGTACTTGATCTCTTTAGTTGATAGTACTAATTACACAAAATTTATACCTTTAAAACAAGCAAGCACACCAGAAACGAAACTAAGTTTTACAAATTTTCTACAAGCAACATTGGCATATAGCACCCTTAAAATAGCTGTATGAATTTGCAATCTACAATTAATAGCAAAGAAATTGTAACAAGGGCCCACTCTGTGCCAGGCTCTGTGCTAAGGGTTTCATATGCTTGAACAGACTTAACAAAATAATCTTGCCAGGTAGACATGAGTGGCAGTTCTGGGATCCTAACCTTGACCACTGGCACCAGAGCCCAATTCTTAACCACCATAACATGTGAACCAAAATAGCTCATACATTCAACAAAATTCACATAGAATTCATGGAAGTTATTTTTGTTATCACTGTTCTTTCCAAACGTTCGCGTTTTCTGACTTTGTTTGTACAAGTTCCTCCACTGAGCACTGAGCTTCCATGAGGGCTAAATTAATCTCTCACGTCACTCTGCATTGCCTGCAAACATAAAAAATAGTGGTTTGTACTAAAACAAGTTTTATTGATTTAATTTTATGGTTAAAATTATTTTCTCTCAATTTGTTAAAAGTCAAAATCACTTAGAGGCCGGCCCCGTGGCTGAATGATTAAAGTTCCCCCTGCTTGGCTTCAGCGGCTCAGGATCCCAGGTGCGGACCCACTCCACTCCTCAGCCACACTGTGGAGGCGTCCCACATACAAAAGAGAAGAAGACTGGCACAGATGTTAGCTCAGGGCAAATCTTCCTCACCCAAAAAAAAAAAAAAAAAAAGACTCAGAATCACTTAATTCTCCTCCTTAGTTACTTTTTTAAGTGGCAAATCTTACTTCAAAGCATTTCTGATTTAAAAGGGAAGTGTTCATTACTGAAGAACTCATGACTTCTATGGAGACAGGTAGATGCAAGATGTTGAAAGAAATGAATAACCTTAGGAGATCATTTATTCAAAAAATATGTACTGAGTTTGAGGTACCGTAATTGAAATGGTTGAATACGATATCTGCCACCATGAGTGCACAATCTAAGAGATGGAATAACAGAAGTATAACAATAACTATAACATCAGGCATCTTGTAACTAATTCCCATTTAGAAAAACTATGTCCATGTCAGGCAGTAGAAAGAACATAATAAAAAGAAAAGAAATTCAGAGTACTGGACATATGCCTGAGGGAGGGCCAAGGAGTCCTCCAGCACAGAGGCAGGAAAGAGAAAGGCACAGGTGAGGAAGAACAAGTTCAATAGTCAAGGCATAGCTCATGACAAGAGATCACAGGAAACTGCACAGGACATTGTATTAAAAGAAAGATAAATGAAAATGGGAAGGCTTTAGGAGTCTGCTGCCACAGTCCAAGTGGGAGAAGATGAAGACTTGAACAAAGACAGTGACAGTGGTCCTACAGGGTAGAAGAAGAGTTCCAGAGGAATTTGAGAGGAAGTATTTACTAGCCCACCTCAGTTGTGTGGAAAATGAGGGAGAGGTCAAATAGGACTCCCAAGTTTCTAATTTGGAGAACTGAGTAAAAGGCATTGTCATTAACTGAAAGAGAAATGGAAGTAGGAGCCATTTATTACTGAGTAGGGAGGGGGAGGCTGCAGGGAAATAAGCAGAAAGGAAATGGATGTGGAATGGAAAGATAAGGAGATCAACTCAGGCCATGTCTAAGGTGGTTAAGGCATATCCAAGTAGAATTGTCAGTAGGTAGCTGGATACATGAGGCTGAAGCACCAAAAGGGATCTAGGCCAAAAATAAAGACTTGGTGACCGTCTATAATTATATTAGATAGGAACCCTTGGGAGTACATGAAAGAGGACAAAATACAGACCCCTACCAGGGGATTTTCACACCTTTGTCATCACATACACATTACCGTGCTACTGTCATGAATGGACTCAACTCCTCTGCTAGACTCAAAGCAACTTGAGGACAGGCATGTCTCTTCCTTGTCTTTGCATAATGAGTGCCAAGCCCAGGCCATGGTAACATGACATGAGAAAGAAATGCATGAACTATCTTATATACCAAACCACCTATTTCTTGGTAGGGAGGGTTTGGGGTTTGTTTTTTTTTCTGTCAAGAGGTAGTGGTGGAAAGAGTTATTAGGGAATTTGGGGTCATTATAAAGTAATAACTAAATACTAAACAATAGATTCATTATTAAAGAGTTGATCCCACCTGAGAGTTTCATTGTGTCAGTCAAATAACCAAATACTTGATCGTGTATTTGGAATAAAAATTTATTTCCTTCTTTGCTTACTGAAAGCCTGGGTAAAGGACACAGATGTATACACCTTTCAAAACTTATCAAACTGTTTATATTACATCTATGAATTTTATTGTTGATAAAATAAACCTCAATTTAAAAAAAAATACCTATGGAGAGAAGGTTATTGATTAGAAGAAAACAATTCTTCTTCTTTCTTTTAATTTCCCAGAAAATACCCATTTATTGAGCACACACTCAGATTTTTTATTTGGTGCTCAGAATACATAAAACTTAGGTATGACAAAAGTTCTTGTTCTCAAGGAACTCACGGTTTAGAGTTAAGCCAGACATGAAAACAAATCATTACAGTGGATGATAAATGAAGTAAGAATAGAGTGCCAAGGGTTAAACACAATTGTTTAAAAAGGTTACAATCTTTTTGTCTCCTCTATGTTCCTAGGTCAGATGTCCAGGGGGAAATGAAGCTGAAAACCTCGCTTCCTAAACTTATGAATGAATACATTACCAGAACTATGGGCACTAATTACATATGTAACTCATTATAAGAGACATAGACCAAAAAGGAAAATAAGTGCAGGGTAATAATAGTGGCTGTTATTGGGTGTGCATCATTCTGTTTTAATCAGTAAAACTGCCCCCTATTATATACACCACTGTGTGTGTCGTGGCGTGGGGATAAAGCTGGGAGGGGTTCGACACTTTAAAAATGAATACCAAAAAATGCTCATTACTCACGTAATCTTACATCACTTTCACCAATAACAAGTTCAATTCTACTCAAACTCAACAACTCAACTCTGACTTGAAACCTGAGTACTAAACAACCCTTAAACATATCCTGACGCTTCAGGTCAAATAGTTCTTACTCAGAAACACAGATATCAGATTAATTTCTAGAAAAAAGTCTCGTATAGAGGTACTTTTTTTTCTGGATTTTTCACTTAATAGAACTGCCATCAAAGGTTTCCCAAATATTACAAGTTATTTTTTCAAAAGTTAGCTTAAGAGCTATAATTATTGTTTATTATTTCTAAGTATTTCTAATACTGTGACACTACAGCTATTCAAAAGAAGAACTTCTAGAGCGAATATAACTAAACACATAAGCCAAGGACAAGGTGTCTTTAGCCAGCATGCTAGTCAATGAGGCAATAAACCTTCATTAATCCATTACATAGTACTTTCTAGAGTACCTTCTGGTGCATGTAAATTATAGAAATTGACTCTTGCAGAGGATTTAAATACTGTATATTTGAACATTGAATGAATATGGGTATAAAAAATCATCTAAGAATTTCACTAAAGGGAAAAGAATCACGGTAATTATGTATTTAAAGTGTGGATTTTAATCACTAAATAAATTAACTACAAAAACAGAGATTCACTTCTATTACAGACACATAAACACACTCTGTATAAACTGTATTACTTAGGATTTATTCCATATATGTTTGTTCTGCTTGACACAAGTATACACATATGCAATATCTATCATGTCTTGGAAGGACTTTGAACATTTATGAGTATATTATGAGATAATCATATTACTGTAAAAAGTTCATTATTTGAATTTTTAGATACTCCGAGATAATACTGAATGCAGGTAGGCTATACCTGCCCTTCCTTTTAAAAATTCTGTTCCTTCTCTTAAAATGCTAGAATTCCCCTCAACTCTGAAAAAGTATCTTTCTCTGGATAAAACTTTCCATGGAAGCTGAGTCATCACTTGAGCAGGGCACCAAATCATGAATCTTCATAGTATTCACATGAGGTAGAAGTTATACATCCACTTGAGAGCATCTTGTTACTTTCTTCATGTTAAGGGCATGGATTGTCTCAATTTTCACCCTCCCCACAAAACAAAGAAACAAACTCTGAAACACAATAAAGCTATTAGTTAGCTATTGGCAAGTTTGCTATAAAATGCCTTATCAATGACAAAATCGTTTTTCAATTTATCGATCATCACTAAATATTGTCAATCATCATTGAAAGATTAGGATTCCTAAATTGAACTAACAATAGTATTCTACAGTTAATATTTGCAGCATTGTAACTTTGATATCTTTGCAGTACATTGAATAATTTTACAATTGTCTTTTGTTTCCAATATCTACATGTTTGGAACTAACAAATGTTGGATAAGAGATAAACCAAAATAAATGATGTCTTTCACAACATGAAATCTCTCTGGGTAGGAAATACCACTGGCACATTCTACTGATGTTATTCCTCAACAGTACACCCTGGAGTGTTTGTTCATACTCATGTTAACTTGACTGGCAAATTATGGAAATCAGTTCATGCTTAATATTTATTGCTACAGGGATTAATATTCCAAAGATGAAATGGCAGGTGGACAGACTTGATAAAATGCAAATGGGATTAAAATGTTCAGGTAATGGATGGTATAATTTGCTGTTGCCTAATGGTAAAGACTACTGGCTGAAGAAAAGAAGCACCTAAAATTTAATAATAAAATAAAGAAATTGTTCTAAGGTTGCAAGAATCAGAAATATATAGCAAAAAGGCTGAACTGTAGATTGAAAACTGTGAAGCCCCAGTTTTAGCTTAACATATTTTGTTCAGAAACCCACTGAGTAACAGTATATCTGGAAATATGAGTAAAGTCAGGCAAAACAGCACTGTCTAATTACAGTTAAATATAGAAAACTCGGTTGAAATCACAAGACAATGGGATTCTTTAACAACAGTTGACAGCAGGTCACTTGGCTCAGACTGCCAGCACTAAGGCAAAAATAACACCATCATAGGTCAGATTTCCAAAGCAGAGGTCTGGCAACCAAGATGTGGATGGAACAGAAATTACCAGACTCCTGACTATAAAAGTTTATAATCTCTCGGTGAGAAGATCAGCCTAACTGGCTTCAACCTACATCAAGGCAACACCATGTCAGCATTCATATTAGCTATTGTGTGTCTAATTTTAAATAGTGATTCCTAATTAATTTTCCCAATAGACAATGCTTTGATTGATTTCCTTACCCAAGTGGTCAGCCACAATTAGTATTTTAGGTCACAAAATATGTTCAAAGAATTTAAAAACCACCATAATGAAACATTAATTAGTCTCTAATCATAAAACTGAGTACACTTTTTAAAATAAAGACTACTTTTATGCAAGCCTTCACATATCTTCTTAAAGACGTTTTATTTACCGAAGTAAGCTGATTCTTCCTTGCTAAGTTGTAAATCTAAGACCATATCCTGTATGGGGATAAAGTTATGAGATCAGTGTGGTTCCCAGAAGTTTTATTTCTGTCAAAGTTTGGAACAAACGACTCACCAAAGTTATACTACTCTTCACAGCAGTGGGTAGTACATCTATGCACAGAAGTCTGGTGTGAAATGCATTTAGTCAGACCGGGTGATGATAATTCCAGTGATGGGGAAGGGAAGGGGTGTCCACCAATCTACGTTGCTTTAGTAATCAGACATCAAAGATCATTATTTCTACACAATTTCCTGAGTAACCATAGAGATAGTATCACTAAGATTTCAATCAAATTGTTTGATTACTATAAAATGAATCAATTTGCTAGTTTTATTGTCTCTATTCTTTCCCTTAACGTTAAAAAGAAAAATATGAATGTACGGTTAATGGTTGCATAGCGCATATTATTACTAAACTCCTGGACAGATTGTGGAAATAGTTCTTAATTTGTGTGCCCGGTGTAAATATCATATCTCTATTCTCTAATTGATTTTTGTTATTTTTATTTCATTTCAACACGGCAGGCATCGCTTGCATTTTTCATTTTCATGGTTTAAAATAAGTCACATGGAAACACTCCTTACTGGGGTGAGCATTTACATGACTTGACAAATTTGCACCTGGACCTTATCAAGCCAGCAAATGGTTCTGCATGATTACCAAGAGTCTCGTTACATTAACTTCCCTGCTTCATTTAGAGCCCAGACCAAACAGTATGAAACAAAAATGAGTAATCCCACGTACCGACTAAAGAAATTCTACCATATTCAGCTTCCTGCTAAGTGCATGTTCAAGTGATGATACTGCTAATAGATGTCTCTTTCTTTTGTGAGACCATGTGACTCAAATGATATTTTCCAAAAGAAGAGCTATTTTTTCCATGAAATATCAACCTTGCACGACCAACAAAAACGATGGATTCAGAAAACGTAAAAGAAGCTTCAATATTTATTTTCAGACTGTGCTGCTCACCTTTTGATCCCGAAAGCAATGAAAGCTGTACACATAAACAAATCCTTTTATATAGATTGAAATTCACATAAATCTGAAATGACTAAAAAGTACCAAATATAATCTGCCTAGACTCTATTTGTAGGATTTGATCATCTAAATTGAAAAGCTGAATTTTGCATACAAGTTTTATCAACACAGTATATTTTTCCAAACACATACATTCTTTGTCTATAAGTGGATATGGATATAGATATAGTTATGTTAGTAATTCAGGGAGTATAAATATGTATGTACTACATATAGATTGTTCTGTACAGTATTTTTATTTCTAAAAAGGGGTCATTGTCTTTCCTAAGAGTATTTTTAAATACGTCTTTTTCATTCTTTAGTTGTCTTTCAGTGTACTGAATATAATGAATTTAATGACATCATTCTTATATTTTCATAGTATCTTTCAATATATTCTCATATTTTGAAACAGTGTTTGAGTCTCAGAGTTAGTATTACTGTCTGCATTTTACAACTGGGAATACTGAAGCTAAGACAGATTAAATACTTGGGACAGAATAAGACCCAGGCATTCTGGCATCCAGCCTAGAGTTTCCCCTCTAGTTTCCTGCTGTTCTGCATTAAAGATGTTGCGCTGTGAGCATTAATAAATGCTATTGGTATTAGTTACACTAGGGTTACAACATGGTACTAATAAAATCCAGTTAGCAATGTCAACAAAATAACATCATTATCTATGGAGATTATCACTCTTGACCCTCGTCTCTTCTTTCTTTTCTATTTTGGACCAAATGAGGAATTCCAAATTGTCAAAAGGCTATGTTCAGATTTTCACTTCAGTGTCCTCATCATTGTAACTCTTCTGTTGTTTATTCAATTAGTGTAACTGGCCTGCGGCTAGACTGCCCTACACAGGGCTATGTGAAGATTTACACCTGCTCATCAGGTGGTTTAAGCACTTTGTGGAAATCACCTGTAGCACCATCAATCCCGTTAGTCACCTATGCAGTGCTGAGCTTCCACGCCTGAAAAGTGGTCTACTGAAAATTGGAGATGACGCGTTGGTTACACATACAGTGTCAATTTTTCATATATCTACTGATTAAAATTTAGCAAAGCATCTTTATTCCTTATAAAATAACTATGTGAAGCCCAGATGTTTTTATAAAAGAGTACTCAAGATAAATGCAACAGTATAGTGTTAACACTGGCTAGCCTTTTTTAATTTTATAAAACACCTTTTTAGGAAAATCAGAGAAATGTTTCACATTATCCACATACTAAATATCTCAAATGCTTTTAGTAAAACCTATCTTTAAAATGTTCTTTCACCATCTTCACGGAACCTCTAGACTAGAACCCCTGATTAACAAAACAAAGAAAGTTCTTATAGATTTAGAGAGAATGTTAATGTTAATTAAATCTCTTTTATCCGGATTGATTAGTGTAACTTATTATTCACTACTCTTCTGGACAGATGTGCTAAATTACACTTGATACAGAACACTGCTAAATGTTTATTTGATCACATTGCTTCAGACTTAAAAAAGCCGCACTTGAAATTAAGAAAAAGCACACAGATTTCTGAAGTGTTTTTCCTGCTCAACATTTTTTTGGTATGATCAAGCCCAAATGGTTGTGACTGTCTTATTTTGGATATGTTTCTGCCAATTATCTTTTGTAATTATTTCAGTTTTAGAAGTATTACTTTGTAGTTTCAAAGTATTGAAATATGAAAAATTCTTAACCAAACAGCTTGCTCTAGATAATTTACAGATGAATTTTATTATGAGATATATTTTTGTCAATTTTACTTAAAATCAAAATTGAGGAAGCTTAATAACAGTCTAATAAAATGCAATAAAAACAAAAGACTGCTTAAGAGCAAATCATGATGATAATATTCATTTGCTATTACTAAAGAGTTTTTCCCACAAGGGTATCTGAACAAAATTCAAATTATAAGAAAACCAAAAACGATCAATTCCTTAAAAAAGGATTATTTTTAAGTGAGAAGAAACTTGCAAAGCATTATCAAATAGTCCTTTAAATATCGCCTTTAATGAACTGTGCAAATGAGTCAAACATATGGATACCATTTCCCTTCTAATACATATGGGTAAAAGTTACAGGAAACGTCATTACCAAAGTGTGTGGCAGACTGGATTACACCTCCTAATATCTGAAAACTAGTTTGATGTGTCTTATAAATGCAACATGTCCTGCATTCCTAATTATTACTCAATTCCACAACTCTTCTTTCACATCTTTTGAATATGTTGAAGTGACGATAATGTTTTTGGAGATGAAAAGAAGTCATGCTCAGTAACAGATGAATCACAAGGCCTCTCCTCACACAGTGGTGTTTTTAAGAGTCAGAAAAGAGCTGGGAGAGCTGCTGGCCAGTTTCCCGGGTGAGGACAGACACCAGGCAGGGAGGTCTTCTGGGAGGAGCCTCACCCCTGAACCAGCCTTCCACTCTGGGGGGCAAAGGCCTCCACCTTCTACGTCATTGGCTCACTTTTGGCAAAAATAATCTTACAGAATTCTTTTACATTTTCATTGGTGACTTTTTAATTACCTAGACATTACTACTAAGTTATAATCCAATTTCTCACTAGGCTCTTTTACATTGTATCACTAAACACTAGGAGCATCAGGAAGAAAGGATGGAGGAAGAGAAGGAAATAAAAGGAAGGAAGGAAGGCAGGAAAGAAGGGAGGGAGGGAGGGAAGGAGGGAGGGAGGGAACAAAAGAGTAACCTCACTCTCACCACCACTACCCAAGTGCTCAGAAGACTGGAAAGGAAGGCTATTCCCTCAGGACCTAAGAATTCCTCATCTCTTCCACATTCCTTCCCAACAGTAGATCAACAGTTGGACCACTCTTTAATAAGCTACATGAATGCCAAACTTTTTTTTAACAGTATAAGCCTTATCAAGACACAAACTATTTATGGGTATTTAAATTACAGACTGATACAGCCTTCTCCAATTTAGAAGGGAAAAAAATTATTTACCTGAGATGTCGTTCCATCATGAATAGCCTGTGAAGACCTGGCTTTCAAGGTCCCCAAATCCTTTGAGCTCTGTTCTGCCTCAGATTATGTTGGGACTACCTGTCAGAGTTCATAGAATCAGTGATTCGACAGCATCCTTTGTTCCTACTTTTTTTAGGATCATATCTAACTGCAGATTTGACAGAATTCTGGAGATATTTCCCTGGTCTCTGGTCAGTCTTCCGCTCACATGCTTCTTCTCTCTCCAGGCCACCAACTTCTGGTATCTTCGAACATACCAGTTGTCTCCTAAATTTTTTAATCTGTATTTTTCATATAGATTTAATTTATGTAGTATACACTTATATTGACAATCACTAAATAAGAAGAAATATGTATACTTGAACAATCTTTAAAAATGTCCTCAAGGGCAGTAATTTTGTCCTAGTAATTTTGTCCTAGTAATTTTCATATTTTTTGACATGACCTAGAAAGATCCATCCTGAGGTTTATTACTTTCTTATCAGAGTTTTAAGAGAGATCATTGTTGTTACTTTTCTTTACCTGCTTCCAAACACACACACACGCACACACACACAAACACCTTTATACACACACACACATCCATAGAAAATAATTTCTCAATTGCAGGTGGGAAAAAAAATTATACAAAATGATATTCTGACAACCTAGTAAAGATATAAACAGAATCATGTCTTACAGTCTAATTGCCAAACTGAGACCACAGTGTACGAAAACATCATTGCTCAGCTTATGAAATTATTTCCTATTCCAAATATTAGTAACATAGCATGGTAGTAAGGATTGTAACCCCTTTACCCAGTTTAAGAAGAGTATATGTTTACACATTTTTTTTCTCTTTTTTTTTGGTGAGGAAGAGTCACCCTGAGCTAACATCTGTTGCCAATTTTCCTCTTTTTTTCTTTTCTTGAGGAAGATTAGCCCTGAGCTAATAACTGTACCAGTCTTCTTCTATGTTGTATGTGGGACACTGCCACAGCATGGCCGATAAGTGGCATAGGTCCACACTCAGCCAAAGGGGAACGCACGGAAGTTTAACCACTTGGCCACGGGGTGGCCACCTACATGTTTATGTCTATCTGTAAACAACTGAAAGAAAATTTATTGATATTTTTCAAGTCAGTAACTTTTTCTTTTTTCCAGCTTTACTGATGTATAATTGACAAATACAATTGTAAGTTTTTTTAAAAAACAAAATATTAAAATAAAGAAGCTACAGATAATAGGATTATCAGTGATTTTTATTTTCCTCTCTGTATATTGCAATAGTTCAAAATCCTTTACAATAAGGATGCATTATTCCACAGATAAAGACTGAAATCCTTAACACAGCTCACCTGAACTCACGGGCCTTCACTTTCTCCCTGCCCCACTCTGTGCTCCAATCCCACGGCTTCCACTCATTTCCTTAAGAAGCCTTTACCTATTCTGCCTCAGAAGCTCCACAGCTTCTGTTCCCTCTATTTAGAAGGGGCCCTCCTACTCCATCTTTACTGGAACCTTCAGCGCAGCCCAGACATTAATCTCCCAAGGAGGTCTTTCCTCACTTCCCAGACCAGATAATACCCCCTGAGAAAGACACTGCACTAGTCTCTACTTCTTTGGGGCAGCGTTATTTCAATTTATACTCATCCATTAATTTCATTATTATTTTCTTTCTCTAAACCATAGGCTCTAGCAGGCTCAGTTTTGCTCAACACTGTATCCCCAACACTCGGCATGCAGTGGCACTCAGTAAGTATGATGAAATGAAGTGAACATCTTTATAATGTTACATGTTAAAATAGCTATGAGATTTATGTATTTACTACAGGATTCTTGGATAAATTTGAGGTTAGAAGAGTGTTAATTACACATTCATTATATAATAGTTTGCCAGAAATCTGACAAATATAGGAAATACAAGGGCACATATCAAAAAGTGTGTCCTATTACCGACATTACTGCAAGTGAATAAAGAGAATGTCAAATGACTACAATGTACATACTAAAGAATTTCATTTGTTGAGACATTTATGCTCATTAATCCTGCTAAAAACTATTAAATATTCTCTGTAGCTCAGACAAAGCAGCTAACTACTGGTATAAATCTTCATAAGCCTCTAAAAGAACTTAAAGGACATAATAAACCCTATTTGTAAGACACACACGTGATTTGAGGTTGGCTTAGTTTGGACGTCCAATTAAAATTACTGCTAACTGTGCCGCGACTGAGCCCTCAGGGACTGATTCTGGGACTCCAGCTCAACGGCCCTGCTATTTTCTTCCGCTGTAAAAGTACACCCTTTAAACATAAAATCAGACTCACTTTCTTAAAAAAGCATGAAACTATATATTTGAATTTGCCATCTGTAAGAAGCTAAACTTCATTATTACAAATGTACAAATAAAGCTAACGAACGAACAACTTTCAATGCAAAAAAAGTGTTGCCCTCAGAAAATAGGAACATTAACGCAGAGCTGTTAATTCTTGATCTATTTCTTAGATGATCTACTTTGTGAGTCTTCCAAAAGGAATTTGAAATTGCAGGTGGGCTTCCCAAAACCCATTTGCTGAGCTATGTAATTCCTCCAATTTGTTTATGGGCTTTAGGAATACCAAATATTAATCAAATGAAAGGAAACATCAGGAAGTGAATAAACGTACTAACAGTATCCATATTTATCCAAACACATGAAGACATACATAAAACAACAAGTTAAACATGTTTTAAAGTTTTGTATTACCTACAGTTTGGAATTAGCCACCATATTGATCTCTATTGCACTATCACATGTAACTCAACAAAGATCACACATGTCATTTCTCACATTCACTTAACTGTCTACCTCTCCCTTCCAGCTTTTTTACTGCTATCTTTTGCTCTTTCCAAATAACAAAAATTAATATTGCACCATTCCAAATGAACCCATTGTATTTGGTGGAGACCAATTATCATATCAGTTCATATCAGCCGGTGGCTCTCCATTGGTCTGCAGCAATATTTATATTTATCTGTTAAGTCCTCATGGATTAGTCACAGCAACTGAGAGTAGCTCAGTCTCAGAAGATTAACCCATCTCTTATTTTCTTGAGAAAACTGAAGCCATCCAGCGTGACCTTTCCTAACATTTTGTATCCTTCGCCCTCAAAATCTCACCTTGGTGTCTGTTTTAGCTTTTTTCCGTTAGAAATCATTCCTAGTTTGGGGCTCGATAGAGACAAATAAGGTTGGAAAAAATAGGTAGAACTAAATCCTCTTCTACCATAGTGGGCAATCAATGCAAAATGTCTAAAATTTAAGAATTAATTACCAAAAGAATTATCTAAAAAGTGTTTAAAGTGACTATTTCTCTGGAAGGAGAAATGGGGATGGTCGCAGGCGATTCTTCTAACTGTATAAAATATTTGACTCTTTCAACCATGTCATAACTTTAAAAATATTCCTCCTGTTTAGCAAAAATTAATTTCCCTAGTTGGTCTGTTCTTATATTTAAGGAGACAGTCCAGAAAGAAAATTGACAGGAAACTTATCTTCCACTCTAATCCATTGGTTAGGTCAGCTGAGGTAGGAGAGGTGGGGAATCAGAACCACCAGAGGAATTTTTCATACAACACATACCAGCCCTCTTCATGGATTCTGGGAGTCTGAGGGTGATATCAGAATCTAGAAATGCAGGGTGAGTGTGTTCAGTTTGAAAAGTTTCCACAAATGATTCTAATAGATTCCCCTGAGTTAGGAATTTTTTCACCATGCTGAGGATTTTCACAGAAAATTCATGGGTTTCTCTCTTCAGTTCAAGGGAAACAGATGGCCCTATTCCAAGTGGGTATTTTTGTTTCTTTCGCTCTCTTCCTCAAAGAAAATTCAAAATCCTGATTGTCCTGTAAAAAATAATGTAAAAATGTTTCTGCATTTTATTGTCCATTGATCCCATTAAATCACAAATCTTAAACTTTTACCTTCAGAGGCCACAAAAATTTCCTAGTAAATGCTCAATTCTAAAACAACTTTGTGGTAAATATTATCACTTATTTTGAATTCTATTTCACTCAGGGTGACTATGTTAGTACGCATATAAAAGTACATACAAAATATGAGAGGCTAAATCATCCTTACATAACTCAGCTTTCTATCTTTCCATTCCAGTCCCTGCCCAAGAGCAACCATGGACTCTTTAAAGCCCACTCACAAAGGAAGTTTAGAATTGGTTCCACTGTAATGAGTAGTAGAGCTCATTTGCTGCTGTGGACTAATCTAACGCTTGAAGAAGAATCACTCACACCGGATGAAAATCATGGGACTGGTTTCCCTTTCAAATGGAAGTATAAACCTGAGGGAAACAACAGAACAGTAGTCATGCAGAAGACGAGAATCTACAAGGTGTGAGAAGGTGTGGGACAGAATGAGGCCAGGACACAAGCACCACTGACACCCTGCTCAGGTTTTTCCCATGGGCAGCATTCCCACAACCTCGCCCAGTACAGTTCCTGGAGAAACGACTACACAAAAGTTTCAACGTTTTGACGAGCCAACAGGAGCCACCTTGAGGAGTGACATCTAGAAACCAGTCAGGAGCCCCAAAGAAATGACATCTGATCCTTCCCCTTTTTGTGGTGGGGAGAAGAGAGCAACAAACCAGGAATATTCTCAGAGGGAAGAATTGAACCCAGGTAACTTTGTAGGAGTGATTTAATAGAGTGGGTGTATTTACTGGCCTAGCCACTTAGAAAATCACATTAGCCACCAAGAGTTACCAGATATTTTATCATTTCTTCTGAAAGATTAGGCTACTTCCTTTTATAATATCTGAAACTAACATTGGAAATAAGCTTTTATTTCATTGCCTGAAGCATGATCTATGGTTTGATAGGTCCCCATTTTTCAAACACTACTTCTACCATCGGCTTACACTTAAATGTTTATGTCTAAAGGGTGTACCGTAGGGGCTTAAAATGGCTTTAACTATAAGATACCCATAGGAAAAGGAAAAATTAGACTCACAATTAACACTTTTTGAACACATAAACATAGACAATTTCTAATAGTGTGAACTTTTGACAAGCACTTTATAATTCCTTATTTTTAAGTTTAGGGGAATCCCAACAGCATTAGTGTCAAGAAATAAATGGAGAATAAACACAATATAATATTCTTTTTTGTTGTTTTAGTCTATGTACAGAGTATCAAAATTTTCTGAATCAGTGGTTTCAAAACAGCTGCAGGTGTAGTTTTTTTCCTGTAAAGCGCTTTCTTGACAAATTAATCACAGTAGTGAGTAAACAGATATATTTAACACTGAGCTATTACAACTAAATATTTTGGTATATTTCTTATATATTTTAATAATTCCTTTCAATCAGAGAGGAGCATTTATTCTGCTTTCAAAATGTCAATCTATTTTCCAGACAAGCATCATTCTAGGCTTTTGTATTCTGTCCTTTTTTTCCATATAGTAAGAGGGAATGTGATGTGGTGGATTTTGGAGGCCAAATCCTGATTTAAATCCTGTCCTCACTTCTCACCAGGTATACAGGCTTAGGTAGATCACACAGCCTTTCCGGATCTCCTTACATTTAAAATGAGGGTAATAACATCTGCCTTAGAGAATTTGGGCAGCCACACACGTAAAGCACCCTTTGCCTGGCATTCCCTTATCGGGCCGCCTGGTTTGCAATAGTGAATGGGCTACTCCATGTTAGGCATTCATCACAATACGAAAACACCATACTTCGAGATCTATATTCACTTTGTGTCTACCATGTTCATAGACACATACAGCATATTCAAAAGCAATATATCCCGGTCTGATGTAAAAATCCCAAAAAAAGAAAAGTGGGGAGATAAACAATGTGTAACGTTGTGTGTCAACATTCTCCATTTTGTTTACTTTGTGTCTTTGTGGAAACTCTCAGAGCCCTGTTGGCCAGTGACGTTATGTGACCTTGCATAAAAAACTGTGAGCAAAAATTCTACAGAAAGGAGGAGATTACTGTATGCATACAAAGAATGGGATGTCTGCAAAGCTACATTTACTTAGGGAATTAACATAAATCTAGGCCTGTTCTTGGCATCAGAACCAGGAAGTGGGAGACTTTCTTTACACTTCCTAGAGAGAAAGCTTTATTCTGATCCTTCCACATGTGAACCTGAGGACTCTGGAGGATGACAACTCTGTGCAGAAATCTCACCTCAGACACAAGGGTGAAAAAAATGCCTTCAGGTGAACCACAGCAAAACCTCGGATGCTTTTAATCACTGATGTGGCACTCCAACCTAAAGCAGGACACCTGGTGCTGGTGCATTTCAGACTCAAGCAGGTACCATTACACCTCTCAATTCTTGCATCAGCCTGGGCACTCACCACAATATTGCTACACTCAACCAATCTATATGTGTCCGTTATTGTAAAATTTACACAAATCGTAAGTGAAAACCAAACAATCCGTGTAAGATACTATGATAGAATTTTCCAGTTACAAATCTTAAAACAAATACTAGAATTAAAGTAAGCAAAGTTTTTGTTTACTTTCTATCTCTGAAGAAACAAAGTACTGGATTTGACAAGTCTTTTCTATTCCTCCCCACCTTAGGAAATGAAATTATAGCATATTGATTTTAAAGATAAGGAAGAGAGATGAGCTACCCACTGCCCTGCCCCACCATGAAATTTATAACCCTAGACTTTGTACTATGACATTGAAAACCTTATACTTTCCTAATTCTTTATCCTAAAGAGTACTTTTGAAATTATGCACAATAAAACGTGAGTGTCTCCCAAAAGGTAATACATGTTAGTAAAGAGTTGATTCTGCAATCAAGTATATTTAGGAAATACTGGAAACAAGGTTAAAGAGGCTATTTTAAGCCAGGATCTCAATGAGTCTTTCATATGCAAATGGCCACTGTGATCCCCAGGAGATAATTGTAGTGCAGCCTTTCCAAATCCATTGGACATGTCTCGACGTACCATCTCTCAAAGAATACCTTGGGAACGGCTGCTCCAGACCAGTAGTTCTCAAAGTGTGGTCCCTGGGCCCAGGACAGCAGCATCACCTGAGAAGCTATTAAAAAGCCAAATCTTCAGGTTTCTCCCCAAACCCACTGAATTAGCAGCTCTGAGAGTTTGCCCAGCCATCTGTATAAAGAAGCTCTCCGGGCGATTCTGAGACACACTCAAGTTTGAGAACCACTGATCTAGCTAGACCATTCTCAGCAAAAGTGAAAACATGCTTTCTACAATTATCTTAGAAAAGAAAGGATTTTCAAATTAAAATGGGTCTTTGATAATAGGCAGTTTTTAAAAATATATCATACGTCTTCCTTCCTTACCTAAATCTATTCTGATTTAGAAAAGCGTCCACTGCTTTACAAATTATACAAAATGTTTTTATTTGCTCTCTCATTACTTTACTGTTTACCCTTAGCAAGGCATTTCTAATGCTTATCAAAGAAAATTAGTATCTGGTTTTGTTGTATATAAAGGAAAATGAAAACATCACTTAGTATTACATTATCCAGATTTCCTATATGACTTTGATTGACATAAATAGAAGCAAAAACTAGTATATCAATATGTCTTTTAAAAATATTTGTCTATGAAGTATCTAAAGTAGTCAAAATCACAGAAACAATAAGAAAGGAGGAAAAACTAATGGTTAATGGGCACAGAGTTTAATTTTGAAAGATGAAATAGTGCCAGAGGTCTGTCGCATAACAATGTGAATATACCTAACACTACTTGAACTGTACACTTAAAAATATTTAAGATGGCAAATTTAATGTTATGTGATTGTAACCACAATTAAAAATAAAGCAATAAATTTTAAAACCATGTCTCTATTCAGCTCATACAGTGAAACTGAGTCATGACGGCACTTCCCAACTGTTGGAAACATTATTACAGTATCAATATGCTCTACCCAGGACCTACAGTATTGAAGGAGAAGATATTTAATTCATTGGGATATAATATAAACTTACTTTCAAAATAAAGAGTGTGATTAACAAGTGAAGAGCACAGCATCAAGAGGCTAAAATCTAATTTTATGTTAGGAAAGCAAACATGAAAACCCTTAATATGAATAAAAGAAACAATCCCTGTTCTAAATTTATGCCACAACCTTCTATTGAGTTCCAGACACTGAGCTTGCCAATCGCTGGGGAAACAAGGATAAAAGAGATATGATTCCTGCCCTTAGGAAGCTTATAGTACATTGGAAAGATACAAAAATACTTACAAAAGTTTCCCCCAAAAAACACAGAATTGAACGATTACTTAAAAAAAAAATGAAAGTCAAAAAATAGAATGGTAAAAAAAAAAAAATTTAACCATAGTCCTTGTCAATACACACTTCCACAGTACAGCTAAAACTCACTTTTTAGGTTCTAAGAATTTCTGAACATTTCAAGTTCAAGCTCAGACAAAGATTTGAGGAATTGGATTATAATAAAGACACCTTGGATAAGTCTGAACAGACATGATTTTTGAGAAGCGAAAGCATTTATTATAAGCTTTTAATGCCTCTAATATAATCTCACATTTCTCTACCAGCATTCACCATTTCTATTTGTATAGTGCCTGACAACTTATAAAGCACTCTCTTCGACGTTATTTCACTTGATCCTTACAACTCTTCATTAGGTTGGCAGATATTATCTTCATCATTTTGTAGATGAGATGCTGAGATAGAGGAAGACATGACTTGCTAACAGTCACCAGGCTATTACTTGCCAGACCAGCACTGAAAACCAGGCTTTCTTCTCACTACGCTAGTTTATTTGTGAATTCCTTCACTCTCAGGAAAATTATGGGCAACCTTTGCAAAGTGTCATCATTAAGCTAATAATTAACAAAAAAAATTATGTACTTGGAGTTTGGTATAGGGGTACAGGAGATGTCACAGGGAGAGATTTTTGAGGAAAAATTTCCCTTCCTGGAGTTCTCTTCTCTCTAGTCACAGAACACGTAATGACTCCACTTCTGGTTTGCAAGCATTATTGGAAGCATAGATTATAATCTTTATTGCCTTAAAAAATGTGGAAACAAAAGATGTTATTTATATGAGGCAGAACATAAGGGACATACAATAGAAATTCTTCTTTGCAAGCCACCTAAGATGCTAGCAGGACAAAGCTGGAAAGAAACAAGAACCACCTGTCCAAGAAGTTCCAGAGTGGACAGTGAGCTGTTGATTATGACAGAATCCCTGCCCAGAGAATTGGGCTTTCACCAGGCCTCCGGCCCCACATTCTAGGAACTCCCAATGGAAGGTCTAAAAGTGGGCAGCAAGCCATCCCATGGCGCTTCCATGAACAATCTCCAGCCCTGAGCTCCAGGAGCATTCCCATCTCATACCTGCTGCTCTTCAGAGGAGCCTTGACATCTAGGCATTTCTGTGGCCAGAGTATACTTCTTCCATCCACTCTAGGAGATTCTCATCCTGTCACCCCCTCCCACAGTCACCCCCAAACATAAACGCAGGCATACACACACACAAACACATCACACACCTCACACAAACACACATACACATTCTCTTAGTTTATGGTCTCGAAGTGAGAATATCAATAAACTTGCTGGTGAAAAGGCCAAAGCATCAGGCATTTTTAAAATTGTATGCTCTTGTATAACCTCAGGGTGAAAAGGTCTCCTACCTCAAATGTAAAAAAGGACCCTCATTAGTTTAGTTGACTTTTTCACAACCCAAAATGAGAAAGCTCATGAATGAGAGTTCAGTCTGGGGTCAGGGGGCCTTAACTTTCCCATCTTCCCTCAGCTGGGGCTCTAGGCCCATCCTTGGCTCTTGCTGAGCTAAAGGTAAATGTTCTCACCTTGGTCATTTTAAATAAATTGAAGTACTTAAAAGTTTTCCTAGCTGTTATGGGCTATGTGGTATCTCCCCACCCCAAAACTCATTATGCTGAAGCCCTAACTCCTAGAATCTCAGAATGTCACTCTATGTGGAGACAGGGCATTTAAAGAGGTGATTAAGTTAAAATGAGGCTGGCAGGGTGGGCCCCACTAATCCAATATGACCAGTGTCCTTATAAGAAGAGGAAATTTGGACACACAGAGACAACTGGAATGGTGAGCAAAAAAAGACCATGCGAGGACACAGCGAGAAGGCAGCCATCTCTAAGTCGGGGAGAACCAAACCCGCCCACACCTTGATCTTGGATTTCTAGCCTCCAGGGCAGTGAGAAAGTACATTTCTGTTGCTTATGCCACCCAGTTAGTGGTATTTTCTTATGGCAGCCCTAGAAAACTAATAGTGAATCCTGTGCTCCCACTTGTATCATGTTCGGGGTCTGTTGACTTCTCCCTTTTCGATCTAGTCAAACATAATTTTCTAAAGAACGAAGCTCTCTTCTCATTTCTCTGCCTCATAAATTGTGCAACGTTTAAAACAAAAGAATCCTTTTGTACATGTTGCAAATGTGCACGTCCTAGGATCAATGACAGAAGAAACCATTTCATGTACCCAATTAAGGTCTTAAATGAACCATTTTTAGAAAAATAACCATTAAGAACTTTAAAACAGTCTTTCTCCCAATGAGATGAAAAGAGTTTCAACGTATTACGGCATCTGTTTGCAACATGTCAGAGTTGGCAGACAGGTTAGTCTGTAATCAGAAGAGCCTTTCAGTGTAGAAGCAAGATGTGTAATATTCCTCAATATTTTGCCTGATTAAGTGCTTAAATTCAGACGGCTTGAAGAGACAATCAAAATTTGTGAATATGTGATCTTGTGATTAAATTTCCCCAGTGTCTAACCCCAAATCCTTACTAATTACCTATACAACATTTTTCCCTTAGTCTTTTATACAATCTCAGGTAAAACTAATTTGTGATACAATATTACTATGTTAAAGTACTCTGAAAATAGAGGAAGTTGTTATATCAAAATTAGAATTAGTTGCATTACTAATATTCATTTCCATCAACATTGATTCCTAAAATTTCAAAAACAGTGGGTATTTTTTTTGTACTTATTAAAGAGACATTATTTATAGTATAAAGCCAAAGACCACTTGTAAAAGAAAAAGTGCCAAAATACTAAGTTGAAATATCTGAGGTCAAGTTCTAATTGTAATAGAGTTTTCAAATGAAAACAGTTTCCTTCTGGGGATCTGTATATAATATTTTATTTCAGGCTCCTAGCAAAATGCCTGGTACATAGTAAGCACTCTATAGATACAGTCATTCACTGCTTAACAACAGGGATACATTCTGAGTAACGTGTCATTAGGTGATTTCGTCGTTGTGCAAACATCATGGCATGTACTTACACAAACCCAGATGGTATAGCCATCTACACACCCAGGCTATATGGTACTATTCTTATGGGAACACCATAGTATATGCTGTCAGTCATTGACCAGGGAATTGTCAATGTCATTTGAAATGTCAATTGAAAATGTCATTATATGGCACATGAGTGTGTGGTTGAATAAATGAATGAACATATTGATACTATAAATATTTTAGAATAAAATCTCTATGTGGCAAAGAATCATGTCCTCCTTTGGAATCCATTCATTACAGTATAGAATTCAATATTTTGATACTGAACATATTACTTTTGTATTGATACTAAAAGGACACTTAAGGGAGCAAGACATTATTTATATCATTTCCAGAATAAATCTACTAAATTCCTCCAAAGAATGGCACATTACTCATTTGTTCATGTGGTGTTGCTCACCAAAATGAATAACTTAGGGACTGACATAGTTCATATTTAGTAGATAATGATCAAATGAATGAATGAATGTCTAGGTGAGTAACTTTTACAACTACCTTCTGAAGTTTTAAATTTCTTATACAGAAGTTTCTTGAAGACAGCTTCACTCATTTCCCTTGGGGAAAAAAAGGAAATCAGTCTGTTGATCTTAAAGGGAACATGAAGAGCAATGCAAACTAATAAAGAACCTAAAATTTCTTTGACAAAGTAAAATTTTGACATGTAAAATACTTTTCTAACTTTGAGGCAAATGAATTCTATCAGCTTAGCAGCAAAGGACTGAGTCTGTTGTTAAATCTGAAATATTACTAATGGACTATGTGTTCGACTCTTTTTAATATCTCTCTTAAAGTGCAACTTTGTTTACCTAGATACGATTCAGACTAGATTTTTGTAAAAATAATTTGGAAAATTCATTCCTAGATTTCAGAGAGAAGTAAAAGGTTTTTCGCAGCCTTCAGGAGACTATTTGCCTTTCTAGGGTGCAGCTGATTCATATTTGGCTTTACAAGTTGTATTTCAGCTCGTAGCTTTGTTAAGAAGTGGGTGAAGCATTTTGCCTTGTCCTTAAGAACTGCCTATCTTTCTTTTGTCCTGAGTTTTTAATAAGAATAAAGCCTACCACCTGTCATTTTATGGATAACCAGGTGACAGCTTTCCCAAATTCTAATACAAAGAAGTATAATTCTGTTTCTGCAGCTGATTAACACAAATGTTCCTGAACTGCTGATATCTAGCATGGAAACAAAGTTGGAAAAGTCAATGGGTATGAGCAGGCATGGAAGATCTGGATTCTGCAGTCCAATGTCTGTTCAGAGATTCTCAGCTGTTACCAGTGATAAAACAGATGAATATTTATAACCTCATTTACTGAAGCATTCACAGACATTATATCCAAATAAGACTAGAATAAATTGTTAGAGCTCCACTCTGATACCTTACATGAATTATTTAAGTCTTCACAACCTGGATTACTGTATCTCAACAATCTGTGTTTTGCAAAACTTATAAACACTATAACTCTATTCGAATCACATCATTCAAACACATTTTCTAAGAGATATATATATATATATATATATATATATATATATACAGACAATGAATTGCCTCATTCTTCAATTTCCTCTCAAATTCCACTGCTCAAAATCATTTGGATCATTGTTCTGTAAATTATTTCTCAAATGAAGTGACTACTGTTGGAATTTTTAAAAGGCAGTTTCAAAGGTAATATAAATTCATTTATCATGATTAAATCCCCACTCAGTTTTAATTTTATCTTATTCATTTGGTAAACGTATCATTTAAAGATAACTTATATGTTCTTAAAGCTGTGTCATTAAAATTACAACTTAGCTATAACTTTATTAAATCGCTCAAACTAGTCACATTTCCAAATTTGAAAATAAGATGTCCCAAAGTGGCCTAGTTTATATTATCCAATTTATCTCATCTAAAGAGTTAATGTTAAGTACAAAACTATGGCTTATTTTTTACTATAATGCCAGTAAAAAAATTTTAACTCTATCTTGATAGCCAATAAATAGCTACAATCCCATTGGCACAAAATAAACTGGATTCTAGAATTTACAAAACTTAAGAAGGAATAGTTTATTATTCATTAGTCATGTGTAGTCCAAGTAAGTGAAAGAGTTAATTACTAGTCTTCAATGGTAACCAGCAAGTCCTGGTTCTTTAGTCTGAAAAGCACTATTACTAAATTTTAGCAGCCTGTTAAGAAAAATTAGTTCTTTGTCTACCACTATTACTAGCTCCCATTTTAACAATAAGTTATCACTCAGAAAACTCAAAAGGCTGAGATATTCCACTCATATTTCTTTCCAAAGGATATGACACTCTATGCATAATTAACCTCTGTATCTAACATATAAGATCCACAGATTCACTCAAGCTCAAGAAAAAAATGAGTAAACATTTAAATCACTCATTTAATCTTCCTCAAAAATTCTAACTATGGTTATATTGCTTACTTATGTTGGTCTATTTCCAGTCATGTCTTCCTTTCAGATCTCTGTGTAAGAGTTTATATATACTCTGAAGCTATATTTCACACACATCAAGCTGCCATTTTACCAATCACTTTAGAATTATCTAGATTGTAATTTTTATAGCAAAGATTTCTGAGTACTTTTCCCTTAAGCCCTAGCTGTTTCAGAAAGAGGAAGATATTATTCGGTGTTTTCCAGACAATATCTTCATGTCTCAGGGGAGGGTAGGCAGGACAGGGAGACAGATTTGACCACTAAGTCAATTTTAAGTAACTTAATTGAGTTAAAAGTTGGTTGAAACAGAAGACAATGTAGGGAGATGTAAGGTCTACAGTTGAGTACAAGCTTCTTCCCCAAGCACTAAGGTTTCATGTGGAGACACTTCTGTTGAAATAACATTCCAGGCCTCTCCTGTCCCCTTAGGCATGTCTACCCAGGGAAGAAGGAATTGTTATCAGAACTAGTGAATGACGAAGAAGGAATCTGGCTTGCAATACAGACTCTCGCTTTTCTCTTGAGAGAATTTGCTTTCTGTTCAGCTTTTTGCCCAGGGGAAAACTGACAGAGGCCTCCAGTTGTCCAGATGTGCCATTAACCACGGGTGCAAGTCTATTAAATTCTGCAGGGAATTGGCAGCAAGCCCTTTCGATCTAAGATCTAAATACAGACCTACCATCAGCTTTAATCTCCATTTGTCACTTTAATCTCCATTTATCGGTCTTCTCTATACTGTTTCTCATTTGGCCTCAAACTAGGGGAGCAAAGGAAAAGGAGTGTTAGTGTCGACTCTCAAAGACCCCAAAATTTATATAAGACACTGAGGGGGAATGTACACTAGGACTTTACTTCCTTTTGAGGGAAATAAACACAAAAAAGTTTAAAGGATGACAAATGTGAAATGCTATGATAGAGATACAAAACATGGAGCTGGTAAAGGCAGAAGGGGTTCTAGATAAGGGATTCTGGAAGGGCTTTGGTGAGAACTTTAAGTAGAACTGTAAAATATTTTGGGTTTGAAAAGCAAGTTACAGAGAAGAGGAGGGAAAAGTATTGCAATGTACAGAAATAAAGTGATTTTTAATTCTTTGCTAAGTGGGGTAAAGAAAACACATTGCTTTACAATGCATTCTCTCTAATCCCCAGATATGACAGAAATGTTATCTATATATCCATAAAGATATACATATAATATTGTGTGTGTGTGTGTGTATTCATATGAGTAAACTCTCAGAAGTTCTGGTGGGAAACATTAATTAAGAAGACGCATGAGATGGTAGGTGGCTCTGGGGACTTTTAACACCTACTCATATCTCTGGTGTCAGTATATGTACACCACATACTAGTATACAGGGGGCTTGTGTTCATGTACCACTTATTTAATTGAAAAAAAGAAAACTAGAAAGACAGAAAAGAGGGAAGGAACAGAAGAAGGGAGAATTACAATGAGAAATACATGACAATAGAATTACACAAGCCTTAATTTACTTCTTTATTTAGAAAGTACTCTAGAACTGTAAAATGCCAATGGGACATTTTTAGGACAATCAATATTTATTACATTGATAAATACAAAAGTAGAAATCAATACTCAAATTTTCAGCAGATAGAATGAGAAATAAATGTCACAAAGATACTCATTTCTAAAATTATAGGCTTTATATCTGTTTTAATAAATCAAAATTTAATTTTATTGTCTTTTCACTGATAGAACCCTGACTAAGTCAATACCGTATCAGATTATTTCCAAATTTGTGACATCCCTCCAATTATTCATCAAGTACATAATCACTCAGAAAAATAATATTGCTAACAAAAAATATCTTCTCTCTAGGGTAAAATACGTAATTTCAAACCCATCCTTAACCCACTACTTCTCTCCTTCAGTGATAAAAAACGAACTTATCTTATATGTCTTGTAAACTTAATGATCATCATCTTATTTGTTTCAACTAAGTTTGATTATGACAACTGTTACAAGTGCTCCTCAAAAAGACATTAGAAGGGGGAAGAAAAAGAGGCTCTGACCTTGACAAAGAGCTCAAGGCAGGCTTCCAGAGGATATAAGGCTTGAGCTGAAACCTGATGGATGACCAGGAGGTGTCTTGTGGAAGGAGGGGGCAGGCAGAGAAGAGGGCAGGTGGATCCTGGAGGGAGCCAGACTTCCGGTCAGTGTGCTGGGAGTAGAGAGCGCTACACAATGAGGGTCTTTCGGACCACGTTAGGCAATTATGTCTTCTTTCCAGAAGCAGTGGAAAGCACTGCAGTGCATGAACCAGAAGAGTGGCATTTTGAAAAGACCTTTCTAGCTTCAATTAGCCAACCTTACCAAACAACTTTATATTCATGTGCTTCCGAATAAGCCTGACTTGGCTAAAGCAAATGGTACTGACTCAAAGATAGCCAAAATGCTTAGTGGGGGGCATTCCACTGCTCTCTTGCTCGCATTCATTTACAGTTAAGTCTTTATGTAGCCAGAAATACTGCATCCACCCACCTCATTCCCACCACAACTCCTTGTAGACAGGAACCCTGCTGCCTGTTCACAGCCATGTCCCCAGGCACTAAAGTAGTGTCTGGTGTACTGAAGGATTTCTCACTAACTGTAGACCCCAATATTCGGATTTTAATATTCTAAATGCAGCTTATCCAAGACTTGCTTCTACACCTACACTTTGTAGATTGCCCATATGCACTTGGCAGAGTTTTTGATACAGATCCACACCTGCACATACATGGACAGAAGGAGTTTGGGCAAATGGCATGGGATAGTCTACCTTCCATGAACTACATACTGACTCTGCAAGGGATGCTCAGTGTATATTCAACAATGTATGAACGTATTGTTCAAATAATCCTCTCATGATGCTTTTTCCCTACAGAAATGCACATAACCCACTTTGAAACACCTTTCATGATGCAGAAAATGCTAAAAATGAGCCCTGAGAAAACTATGCAAATATAGATCATTTATTTTTAGGTCAACATGGATACAATCTAAATTAAGGGGCTAGTTACTAAGGTTACAAAGAATGAGTGAATAAAGTAAAACAGTATTTCAGTCAGTCTTATCGACAAGCACAAAAAATATGCTCAACAACATATATCTCTACAGGAGAGCCATAACAATGCATTCTTCCCCAACATTCTCATGTCTACTGTAAATCCAAGTACATTTATTCTTTTTTTTATTTTTCACCTGTTACATAAAAATTCTATCCCTAAGCATATATAAAAATCCTTGTCCTTACAAGCTGATGAAAATTTAGGTGTACAATCTAATAAACTGTTAATCTGGCCAGGTCACATTTGGCTTTAAAAGGAAAACAGTGGACAATGTTTTAATGATATGTGGCTTTTTCCAAATTCTAAAGACCATCCCAAATGTTTCAGTCCTAAAATTCTGAAATTAAGCATTGAAAAAGTTTATGGCGATTGAAAACAATATTGCATATTCGTATAGATTTTTACAATTTGCAAAGTGACTTCATTTACATTAGGTCATTTAGAAATGAAATATCAAAGGCAAGGGAATAGAAAATTGGAGTTTTTAGCCTGAAAAACAAAAGAGTAGCTGTGATTTCACATGAATCTTCAAATATCTAAAGAGATTTTTCAAAACAATCATCAGAATAAAATGATAGAAGGGGGCCAGCCAGATGGCGCAGAGGTTAAGTTCTGCTTCAGCAGCCCAGGGTTCGCCAGCCCAGGGTTCCCTGGTTCGGATCCCAGGTGTGGACGTGTGTGTGCATCGCTTGCTGTGGCGGCGCTCCCACATATAAAATAGAAGAAGATGGGCACGGATGTTAGCTCAGGGCCAGTTTTCCTCAGCAAAAAGAGAAGGATTGGCAGCAGATGTCAGCTCAGGGCTAATCTTCCTCAACAACAAAAAAAAAAGAATAAAATGATAGAAAACGAAAACTGGCATGAATTACTTTATGAAGAAGTGAAGTGTGCAGTAAAAAATTCCTCTGTTGAAAACTATCAATGAGTGATCTGAGAGATCAAGGTGGAACTTGCAATGCCTTTAATGACCTGATCTCATGTCTTCTTGGAAAAGCCCTTATTAGCCCAACCTTAAATTACCATTTAAGAGAAAGTCACATCCTTAAAAATTTTTATTCTTAAAATTGGAATGAAATAGGTTATCACAAATTTGAATTCATCAGAACCCTAAGAAATAAGTCTTTTTTGCATTCCCAAAGATCTAACATGTAAATCTCTACATTTTAATACCGCACTGTCGCTATTAAAAGAAACTAGCACAGCTGCCTCACATTATTAGTAAACTATCATTACTCCTGCTTAATTTGGGTTTTACAAGTTTTCTTTATAGATCAGTAAGTCATAAATGAAAATAGGTTTCACAGTCTGTTTATAACCTCTTTCACATCCAGAAAACATCTCAGTTCATTTTTACGCAGGATTTCTAAGCCATCATTTCTTTGTGCCTCTTGAGTAATACATGACCAAGTACAGAATGATAAATCACATTTTACTACTTATAGAATGGCAAAAGCCACAAGGCTATATACAACTGTCTATTACTTCTGCCCTCCATAAATGATATTTACCAGCAGAGCCCTAACTCTGACATTTAATTTCCTTAAATTCTGATCAAGTTATTAACATTATCTATATTTGAAGTAACAGTCATTCTTCCCTATTTCAATACTGAGGGAAAAAATTAACCACACAATCTCTTTATGTTACTCATTTGCATGCCTTTTAAGTCCTCAGTTTCTATATTCACACTGAAAGCACTTAAAATCCAGGCCATGCTGGACCAGGGCAAGTCAAATGCTAACTCACATGAATCCTAACAGCATTAATTCCCATTCTCCCTTCTTATAAATGAGGGTTCAGCGTCACAGGAACTCCAACCATCCTTCTAACTTAAAGTGTCTGTTTCTCTAATTCTATAGCAGCGCTTTTGCCTGTTTTCCTAATTCCTGTGATCAAATATTAGATGACCTATTGCTTTTAGGGTCATGAACTACCACCAATGAATCTCAGTAAATCATACTTTTAGTATGTCTATAGTGTATTATTTGCAAAAGATTTTTTTGGCACGAAAATTTCCAAAAACGACCAGAAATTACACACATATTAAAAGGAAACTATAATAGTACATATGTACATTATTTCTACTTACAATAAGTAAAATTAATCTATAAAGCATTATTAAAGCTTTGATGAGAAAAGTACAACAACACTAATTTCTACTTTTTCCTGCTTCTTGGACTCAGACATTGCAAACACATGGCTTTTTAACAGTTCTGCGGGTTCTTCATTTTTGGACGGAGTATTGATTACACATACACATGTACAGTGGTGGACTGGGAAGTGTGTAACAACCAACTTTCCAGGAAAGAAGACCCTGATTTTTAGTGTTTGCCGATTTCTGGCACCAATTCTCCCACTGTGGCTGATTTCAAGCTACTAACGTGAAGTCAAACTCCTCACAAAACACCTGAAAATTGAACAATTGGCCCTTATGGCCCAGTGTGAGCTGGCTCCAGCACACCACTGTGTGCATATCCAAAAGACATACATATACATACACATACTCACATATATGCAAATATGTTGCTATATATTAGACACAGAGAAAGGAAAGTCAAATACAGTTCTTGACAAATCAATTTCTTCAAAGTTTGTTAGTTCTTTCCAAAGGTCAGAATTTCACTTTACATATGCCTCCTATCTTTCTAACCACATATCTTATTATCGTTGCCCCTGAGGTCCCTTATAGAGTAACATTAACGGTTTTCAAATGTATCAGCATTTAAGCATATAATTAGTTATGGCCATATGTTTGTTGTCTAAAATGAAGCAAGCGAGATTTAAAAACTCAGATAGCAGACCTCTAAGAAATTTCATAATCTGATCTTCTTCATAAGTGCATGTTAGTAAACAAATACTGGCCTCACTTGGATAGAGACTCACATACACCATTCCAAATACAGAGATAAAGCATTTAGCTTTCAGTGTACCGTTTGCCCCACATATTTAAGAGGTCTGTTTTTACTTACACAACTTTTTTCTGCAATGATGCACAATCCTAAAGAGAAAAATTGCCTGAAGGGAATCCCGAAAACTCCATCCATCCATTTACTCCCTCTGAAGTTCAATAACCCATACTCTTGAACCAAGGGTCCCAGTAACAGAAGAGCAATGAGCTAGCCTCACGCAGCACCAGGAATAGCAAAGCGTGACCCCATCTATATGTACGATCATGTGAACAGCACCCTCTGAGATTGTGTAACATGGTGACTCTAAGTGCTCTGTGCTGCTGCTGTTATGACAGTAAACTGGCACAACTTACACAGAGAGAAATGTGGCAATGTCAATCAAAACGTTCAATGTCTATGACTTTTCCCCACCAATTCCACTTCCAGGAATATCTTTTAGAGATAAGCTCCCACTTATGTGAAAGGTTGTACGTGTCAGGACATTCACTATAATAGGTCACTGGTTAAATAAGGTATGGCAAATCTATACAGTGAAATAAAATGCAACCTTTGGCCGGGAGGTGGGAGGTGGGGGTACAGAGCAGGGGAAGGAGGCAAGTCCTTATACAGGAAATGAAACAAGTTTCAAGATACATCGTTAAGTAAAAGAAAATCTTGCATAAAAATGTATACAGTATGTTACCATTTGCGTAAATATATATATTTATAAATATTTGTGTATACATAAAACATCAATAGAATGATCATAAATGCCTGTAAAAATGCTTGCTTCTGAAGAGGCCCATCCTTGTGTATCATTTAAATATTTTCATAGTACCAATACGTAAATTTTAGAAATTAAAAACATCTAGGGCCAGCCCAGTCGCGAAGCCGTTAAGTTTGCACATTCTGCTTCGGCGGCCCGGGATACACCAGTTCGGATCCCGGGTGTAGATCTATGCACCACTTGTCAAGCCATGCTATGGCAGGCGTCCCACATATAAAGTAGAGGAAGATAGGCATGGATGGTAGCTCAGGGCCAGTCTTCCTTAGCAAAAAGAGGAGGATTGGCAGCAGATGTTTGCTCAGGGCTAATCATCCTCAAAAAAAAAAACCCAGAAGAAACACAGAATAAAAAAAAATGAAGGCTTTGTCATGATACGTCAATTATTCAAGGTTTAGAGGACTTTAGACTCTCATCACATTTCTTTTCACAAGAATATTTAAATATAACCCAGCATGAAAGCATCTACATTTCTATCCCTTTTTAAAATTTCTCTCTCCCACTCCTTCTTCCGGAACCCTTCCTCCTTTCCTCTGCTGAGGTGATCTTTGAAGCCAGGACTCCCAAAGTCACTGTCACTACAACCCTCTGTAATCTCAACCTGGAAAGGTAAATGTGATTTTTGGCTTAAGGAAAGTTCTAGAAGTCAAGAAAGGAGTTATAATATATTGTAACATACAATATGTTACAGTCTTATAGTCAGAATTTATGTATCTGGACTCCAACATCATTAATAACTTCACATTGAAAAATATATAAATAATTATGTACCTGGAGTGTGTGTGTGCATGTGTGTAGAGAGATAAAAGATAAACGTGAATAATGCCAGAAATAGCAAAGTTGCTTCATCTTTATTAATCTTCTTTTTCCTTTCAATACTTGTCTATCCTCAATATTTTTCACTAAACCCCAGGTTGACACCTCAAAAGTGAGCAGATAGTCAGTTAAATCCATCAGTTAAGAAGCTTATCTGTTTGTCCAACCCTGGGCAAAGTACACGTGAAACAAACAAAAATGCATAAACCCAGCCCTGGAGGAGCTTAAAATCTTCAAATAGCAACCACATTTCTCCGAGAATTTTGCAGTGGTGGATTTACACTCAATTTCCCTGGGAATAGGAAAGCTTCTTTCTTCTTTTTTTTTTTTTTTTTTCTGCAAAGAAATTACAAAATCTATTTATCTACAAATGGCATTTATACACCAGATTTTTCTTATACCTTAAAATGTTTTTTTAAAAAAAGCAATATTCATACTGCATCTACACAGAGCTGGTTCAAATCAATATCCCAGGAAAAATTACTAGTACAAAAAGCTGAACTCTCCAAACCATAGTGGATGCTATTATCACTCTTAGAAATTAATTGCAAAGAAATATGTTTTAGAAAATAAGAAGCCAGGGAAAACCTGAAAGATAAGCAATTCTCTGAATTTGGAATATTTGCTTTGAAAGTCTCAATGTTTCCTCCCATAAAGGACCATTCTGCAATGGCTCTTGCTTCTCCCTCCCTTTCCTGCTGGCTAAACCATGCTCCTCCAACTCCCTTCTCCTTAACTGCCCACACCTCCTGAGACTGGCTTTGCAGGAGGAACAAGTTGGTCAACATCTACATAGAGACTGTTTTCTAGGAATCAAATGAAAGCACAGATCATTGTCATCATATGGTACATTCAACATGTGCGTATTGAATGCCCTATGTGTGCCAGGCACCAAGGGCTAAGTAAGGAGCTTCAATTCCATACGGAGAGAAAAAAAAACTTGCAACCTTGTTTTCAGAAAGAAATATTAATTTGTACAGATCAACTTTAAGAAAAACAAAATCTTGGGTAATGATTGCTTTTGTGTTAAAACTATTTCTGGAATTCTTGTTTCATCAACAATTGCATTCTGAAAGACAGGTGTTTGTTAACCCATCTGAGTCACGTGCTTTGGCATAAGGCTGCCCACTGCAAGCTCAGAGCGGGCCAGACAGAGCCTCCTGTAGAGGCAGGGAAGTGGCCGAATCCTGGCTGCTCGCCAACTCCATAAATAAGGCTCTCTTGTGCCCTGCTTTTAAATACCTTCATTTTAAAATTAGATTTAGATTTTTTTTCTCAAAAACAGCAAAATCCCTGTTGAGCTACCAAAACATATTTTACAACTTAGATTAGTGTGTTTTGCCTTCCTGCTTTTTTTGCAGCTGTGACTTTTAAGAGAGAACATTTTGCTTTACAAACGAGAATGGAGGCTTTTATTTAAAGGAGAATTTTTTCTGCTCGTCATCTGGGCATCCTCTATGATTTTTTATAATTTCAGAACTTGCTTAAAACATCGTCATACACAAATTACGCAACAGCATAAGAGTTTAAACGCTCACAGTTTCAAACGTGATAGAAAACATAGAAACGAACTAAAAAATAAACCAAGTTAGATCACAGAGGGCACAGAAGCGCCAATTGGGTTCCACCTTTTCTCCAGCTGGAACCACTTATTGTACCATCTACATAAAAAAATATAAGGGATTCACAGCACGAATTGTTCTTTTTAGACACCTAGGGCAAAAAAAATTGCCACACCATTGGTGTCACCTTTGATTAGCAAAATATTTATATATATGCCTTTTCACATATATCATACCTACTTTAATAGGGTAGCTTGGATGTCTATGAATTTTTAAATCTATAGCATAACCATATGCTAATGTCTCTAAAAGAATGTTTGTACATGAAAGGTAGAATTACCATCCTTAAAACTACACCTTTAGAAGGATTATCATGTGATAAACATGGCTATTTTCCTAATATTTCTCTTAGAAATTTTACTAAACTATGGGAGCTAAAATAATTTGAGGTTGAATATCATCCTTGGGTCATTATATAGAATTTCCCAAGGACAGATGCATGTCCTATTAGCTTGAACAAAGATCAATTGATGCATCTTTCCAAAATCAGAGTCACCCATTTCTTAGGGAGTTCACAGGGCATGGACTTCTATTTAACAGAGGAAGTTAACCTTCCATATTTACTGTATAACTAGGGTTCATCCATTTATATGAAAGAACGATTAACACTATATAAGAAATAAATTATTCTAGTGCAGAAAAGAGGCACTTCACACTTCCTGATTCAGAGCCCTCACTTCCTCTTACCCTCCCCGCAGGTTGCCTTCACCTGCCCTCCAGCCTTTACCTGCTTTCTTCTGGGCTCCCAGCGCCTTCATCGCTCCATTCCCCACATCATACTGAAATTAATCATCTGTATCTCTGTCTTCACTGCTCTTTGTGGACCTCAAGGGCAGAGAAACTGTGGGTGCTGTTCTTTAACCAAGTAATTAAAAATAAATTTTTACTGACCTGAACAGAGATAATAAGTGAGAGAGTTTAGGGAAGTAAAAGTTTAAAATGGAATTCACAAAATTACAAGCAGTGCCTATGAACACTTCAGTGGCACAATTCATTACTTAAAGCCTCCACCATAAATAGATCATTCTAAAGGCGGTACAGTTTGATTGCTTTATCCCTAGGCCTGACTTTAACTTTCCTCTCTATCAATTTCTTTATCTCCCAGGAAATGTCACTGCAATTTAAAGTACTCTTTACATTTAACTTCTCTAATCTTTTCAGGTATTTGAAAATTGCTGTCAGTGATAGGTGAAATACTCCACATTTTGAAAAAACATTTTGATAGACACATACCTATATACAGTAGGTCTTCATCAGGAGAAAAGTTATGCTTTAAAATAAAATGAAAGCAACAAAATGCATGTTCCACGCAATAAACTCTGGTGGTCTATACTTTCACAAATTGATTTCCACTGGCTTGAGCTAATATACCTTATCAGCTGCAATCTTTCCAAGAAAATATAAGGGTGTCTTTATACTATACCATTTAATCGTGATCTTAAAGTTGTCTGGAAGACCTGGCAAAATAAAAATTTCATTATATTTCCAATCAAGGAGTAGTCAATTATTTATTGAGCACCTACTATGCTCAAATACTGTGCTCTAACGAGGAAAAGCATGTAGTATTAAAGTGCCCTCAGCTATCACATAGGCAAATTTGGAAAATAAAAATTAAGTGACTCATTTTAAATGACACAGACATTAGAAGAGTCATGAGAAGGCAGAATGTGATTAATTACCAAATGAAGAGTCAAACACTACACAAAGTTGGCAAAGGAAAAGAATAGGGACTGGGAGCCCTAGGACAAATTCATGAAGGGGAATTTAAACTAAATTTGATTTTACTTGGTGGGAAAAAGTGGGGAAACAGACCAAGCATTTTCACAAGTGTTAGCAAATGAAATGAGACCCAGAAGGAAAAGTAAGTTCAGTGAAAGTTTTTATCAGATAGAACTTTCTAGAAGAAGGGTGCTTAGAAGTAAGAAAGATCGTTTGAGTTCTTGAATATCAAACCAAGATAGTTGAAATTTATCCTCAAGCCATTGGGGAATTAAGTGTACCATTGATAGTTTAAGGGCTAAACTTTAAGCCAGTGGTCCTCAGAGAGGTTTCCAGGGACCATCAGCATCAGCATCACCTGGGCACTCAATCCACTCCATCTCAGATCTACTAACTCAGAAAATCCTAGAGTGGGACCCAGCAGCTCACATTTGAACAAGGCTTCTGGTGATTCTGATACACACTCAAGTTTGAGAATCACCAGTTTAAGCAAATTAAAATCAAAGCTATGTATCAGATAAATCACTCTGCTGACAGTATGCACAACAGAAACCGGTGAGAACAGCATGAAAGAGAAGTTTCAGAGCTATTTCCAAGCAGAAGAGCAAAAAGAAGACAAAGCAAATGTTTTTCAAAAATTTGCTATTTGACATTTAACAGCATTTCAAGATCACCTTTTAATGTTCTATTAGAGCTTCACCCTTAGAAGCTTATCATAAAAGGAAATTAAAAATGACTAAGTCATAGAGTGGGGATTACGGCCTACCAGGTTTTCTTTCCTCTTTTGAATAAGAAATAGAAAGATTTCTCATCATGATACGTGTGTCAGGAGGGAATTGAGAAAAGGAGAACTAACATTTACTGGAGACTTCTATCAGGTGTTCACACGCATTATGCCATTTAATCCTCACAAAAAATATTATGAGCCAAGCTATATTATTGCCCTTTTACAAAGATAAAGAAACTGGAGTTCAAAGGGCTAAGAAAACTTTACAATAACCAATTAGTAAGCACAAAACAAGGAACTAGTCCTTTTGCTTCTATATGATACCATCTGATAGGAAGCCCAAAGATGCCATATAAACAAAGAATTCCTGTTATTCCCAGTTCCTTGGTGTTTGAGAGATTCTTAGGAAGTTTTCATATTGTGTGGGTAATGGGGATTACATTATGCAAATACTTTACTGATTCAATTTTGTTTTGCCCCTTAATTCATTATTTTCTTATAGGCTTCCATCTCCAAGGGCATGGGTGTCCATTACCTGACCTCTTGAGAAGACAAAAGTCTCTAAACCCTGGCTGAAGGGCTTGAGGACCAACCAGGACAAGAGAAGGTAGCAAACCCATCCCTGCCCCAAGAGTCTGTGGGAAGAAGGGAGGTGGAGGGAAGGTAATGGTTCCCTAAGTCTCCCAGGTTCCTCCTCTCTGAGCTTTGCATCAACACACGAAAGTCAAAGAGAAGAGGGATTTCCTGCTCCAATTCTGTTTAGGACTCTGTGAAGAGAGTCCCTGGTGAGCAACCTGGCACCAACCTCGCCATAAACTTGGAGGCACAGAGTACTCAGAGGGAGGGCTATCCCCACACCTGGGGGCACAGGCCCTGCCCAGCAGTCTCTAGAGCCCTTCTGAAAAGACTCAGCAAACAGCTGAGTTACCAACCAGAAAGCTTGCCATGACCCCACCATACCAGGTGATCAAGACTACAGCTTGGCCAGAGGCCAGGTGAGGGACTGGTCAGGGATTCAGGTGGCCTACAGGGCCAGAAAGACCAACGTGAGGGTGAATGCTGCAGGAAAGGGGACTACCACATCCTTGCCAAGTTGCACAAGATCAGATCAAAAAGTATGGCGACCCCACACATCAGCAGTGCAGGCTGGCAGGGCCCTGGAGATAGGAGGAGCCCAAGGAAACTCACACTTCCCCTTCCTTTCCTGGGGAAGAGTCACTCCCCTGTCACTCCCTTCCTGCATCTAAGAGACCGATTTGCTTATTTATCATCTGTTATTTGACAAACATGTATATAGCCTTTATTATATGCCAGGCACTATTCTAAGAGCTTTATAAATGTTAATTCATTTAATAGAGTCATGATGAGAGGTAGGGACTGTTATTATCCCTGTTCACAGATGAAAAAACTGAGGCACAGAGAGGCTCAAAAAAGTCTAAATAGTAAAGCCAGACATCAAAGCCAGTCTCTGCTTAACCACTACACCAGAGCAAGTATCCCACAGGATTAACTATTACCTAGAAGAGCTAAATGGACCATACAAAATTTTAAATTAGATCACACTAAAATTTTTTTCTGGTTAGCCAAAACCCAATGGGTCATGTGAGTGAAGAAGAGAGGGAGGAGGAAGAAGAAAACAAGAAGAGGGGAGGGAGAGGAAATTGCACGCCTTTTCATATTGGAGCTGCAATGTGTGTATATTTTCAACTTTGGAGGAAAAAATGGTGGCAGTTCACATACTTCCTAAAGGTCCTTCCAAAAGCTCGTGGAACAGGCGAGTTGCTGGGGTGAGGAACGATGACTCATCTGCATGGCTGTTTTTCTCTTACCTCGTCTACTCACCACTGGAAAGTTGAAATAGGAAACACTGCTTGGATCTAAAGGAAATCAAAAGACATACTATTTCTCTAATTTTTTCAAATGGAAAAATGTCCAATTTGACAAGTGTTCTTCAGTTAAGTGTAACTTTCTCACCAAAAGTCCAGAAGACTGAAACACCAACCTTAGACCAAACCTTAGTTTAAAGGCCTTCAAGTTCACCGGGCGGGAAGCACACATTTCACACCCTGACCAACAGAAGGATAAAACTAACACTCAGAGCAACAGAAAGGAAAACCAAAGGTACACCAGATATAATTCTAAGAGTTAAGGGTATTGCTTTCAGAAAATATATTTTAATTTTGGGGATTAAAATGAATTGACTTAAACTATAAGGTGTTTTAGAGGCTTCATGGGGTTGAAGTAATTATTTTTTTCCCTGATGAGATATTACCAAATGGGGCCACCACTAACGGTGACACAGTGTCAGTTCCTGATGGGCAGTAATACGGGACACAAGCCCAATAAGGTGGCAGATTCATGGCACTGACAATACTTTATATTTATCTGAGATTTGGTTCCGTTTTTCAAATCTAACATGCCACTGAATAGGTCCTAGGATATGGTGTTAGCACAATGTCTGTAAAAAATGATTCTTTCAGAGAAGGGGAAAAAAAGAACAGTGCTTTCAATGTTCAGTATCCTTTACATCTGCTGCTCAGCTGGAAACACTGTTAAAAGGCCATTAGAACCTTAAGGTAACAGACCTCGAATGCTATGAAAGCCACGGAGCAATTTGCTGTTTGTGTGAGGAGTATCAGCCCTAGCCACTTCCTTTTCAAGGGCTGAAAACAGCTTCTGTCATGAGCCGTGAAAATCAATTCCACAGTAACCAGGCTGAAATGCGGCTTAAGGTGGTACACCTACAGGCTGGCGCCGTACAGCAGAGCCTCCTTCTGGGCATCCACGGCACCTTCCAAAAGTCCCAGACAGCAGCTCCCTGGCGGTGCCTGGGAGGTAATGAGCAGCCTGGGACTTCCAGAAACCTTCAGGTTTATCTCTTGAGACACTGGTTCTCTCTAACGCTTAATTAGGATAAAATCAGAATTGTCACCCTGAATGAAGACAGCTATGAGAAATGTCGAACAGGGAAAAGGCTGCTCTTGCTTATTTGTATTCCATCTTCCTATTTTTCCTGATTATAGTAATTGTCAGAGAGGCTCATTTTTTCCAAATAATACTGTTTCAAAGCCTTTCAAAACACAAAGCATTTTTAAATTTTTTTCAAATACAAGGTCATACTTTTGAAAATAAATATCTCAGAAGAATAGCAACAGTTTTGTCAAGAGTCGTACTTTATAAACTAATGGTTAGAAAGGTTAAAATTCATTTTAAAATGTGTTATTGGTTTTGTAGTTATGGGAAATTGTTATGCCAGCTATAAAATGCAACTTTAGTTAACATATAGAATTAAGATCATTATAACCTATATTTCTATATATAGTCAACCCTTTGTTAAGCTGAAAACCTTTGTGTAATTTACTAAGCATGTTCCAGATAAGAATAAATTGCCATTTTGAAATCATAGCAATCAGCTTATGTTTATGCATGTAACTTCTTACAATATTAAATTATTTATCTTTATATCAATAGCCCAGGCTGAGAAATTGACTCAGTTAATTTGTTAAATTAATATAAAAACAAAATGAAAAAGTATAATTTCATGTTTTTTGCTGTGACTATCTAATACACCTAACTTGTCGTTTTAACTGGAATTTAAGTATGATTACTCTATACATATTTTCTTGACTAAAGTACAAAAACATGAGTTTACACAATTTCTATACATCTATTGTACAAAACACACCATGAAGATGTCAGATTTTAAGAAATCTTCAAGTTATGTTTTTTAAAAGAGGGGAAGTAGTCACTGAAGGAGATTATACATAATAATTTTGTTGTTGATAATATAAAATTTGCCATTTGAAACCTATTTTACATTCAATTGAAACTGACCTTTTACGAGAGCCATGTGGTAATATAAGTGAAATGAATATATTCTTTATTGCAGTCATATAAAAAGATTGGCCTAAGCTTTTAACATAGTACTTGACCTCCTGATGTCTGAATACCCCCAAGTCTGTGAAAGAATATTGAATAAGATACCACATAATCAAATGAGTAGTAAAAGTACAATAAAAGCCTTTCACACATTAGCACTTGATAATGTAAAAGTAACAGTCAACTCTGTTCTCTAAGTTCAATGCAGATATACAGCTGGAGGAGAAGCTGTAACAGATTAAGAAGGAATGTTCAGGAATCCTGCATTTCCAGATTACTAAGACTTTAGATTTACAAATTCTTACTTTCCAAATAGAGTTCTCATTATGTCAAAGATCATTTAAACTCCTCAAAAACATTTGTTAAACCTTTTGCTGTAAAAAAGGAAAAAATAGCAGTGATTTTAAATTTTATCATTTTCTAAGTTTTAAAAACTCCCAATCATTGAGATTTAGCAAAAAAGTAGGATAAGGAAACAGATAAAAGACAATATTTTCTTATTTTTTCAGGAAAAAGTTAAGGTCTGTTGTACTAAAATATCTACAATATCTAAAACCATGGTGGCTTTTTTCAAGTTCGTTTTAAAAGTGCTCTTGACTTTGAGCTATTCTGACCCATTAATAAAATAGTAAGTGAAAGTTATTTATCTTTTTTTAGAGGGCCTCAAAGAGCTTTTCTTGCAAAGAAAATAGTTGCCTCAATTTCATTGCAACCTTAAGAGAAAATACCTCTGGACCCCTGAAATTCAGCTGAGGATCACTGGCCCCTACTAATTTCAGCTGTTCTGGGGGTGCAAAGAAAGGAAGCCAATTTCTCAAGAAATCCAAGAAATGTAGTACAGAGCAAACACACTAGCTGATGAAGCCTGCAGAACACAGGTGCACATGCCCAGAACGTATCATGCTACATCTTTAATTAAATGTGTAAAAAATGAAGAGTGACCAGCTCTAAATGTAGTCTCCTCGAATAAGAGTCTAGAGGTCAGGAAAAAATGGCTAGATTAGCACTTGGGAGGCTAATGTAGGAAAAATAGCTCAAAGAGCGGGTGGGAGATACAATTAGTCTTGACCAGAAATCATCCAAAAAGGACAAAAACCTGAGTCCTATGCAGCACCTACAGAAAGCCTGCCATATTAGCAAAGAATAATAGGGATCCTACAGTGAAAGAAACTTACAATGTTTCCCAGTTGACCTTTAAAGCAGTGTTGAAGTTCCCTCCCACTCATGAAGACATGCCCTTGGCAGCTGGGTTAGGCCCCTTCTGTTCCAGGCCTAGGTAGTTATGGATTGAATTGATCCAATCACTCCTTCCCTTACTCCCTCTACTGGCCAATGTAAACATTTGAAAGAAGGTGCAGGAGATGTTGGGGTGGGGTGGTGCAATTTGCAGCAGCAACACTTTCTGGGTGGAGATTCTTATCCGAGATCGAGGTGAAAAATAACACAAAATCATTGCCCAAATTTGAATGTCTATCCTGACAAAAACTCGTATTTGAAACCACATTGAATGCACCCAAAGTGTGGACCCCAGGGATTCAAAGGATGGTGCCTGGACCAACCACATCAGCATCACCTGGGAACTTGTTAGAACGCAAATTATAGCCCCTATAGCCAGAACTACTGAATCAGAAGCTCCAGCACTGGGGCCCAGCCACCGGTGTTTAACAAGCCCTCCAGTGATTCTGATGCATGACAAAGTTTACGAAGCACTGCTCTAGATCACTGGTTCTCTTCCCTGGATGTACATCAGAATTACTTGGGGAAATTTAAAAAGAAAGAAAGGGAAGGAGGGAGGAAGGAAGGAAGGAGAACGCCCTGTCCCAGACCAATTAAGTCATAATATCTGAAGATGGAGCTCAAGTATAGGTATTTTTTTTTTAACATCCCACGTGATTCCAGGACAGCCCTGGCTCTTTCCAACTGGAAAGGGCCAATTGTTAAATTTTCAGGAATTTTCTGAGTTGGTTGTTAAATCGTTAGTAGCTTGAAATCGGTCAAAGTGGAAACGTTTATACCACAGAAATAGGCAAATGCTACAAATTAGGTCTCCCCCTACCCAACCCCGCTGAGAGCCAAGTGTTAAACATTTATCAGGTCACCACTGGCCAGGGTTGAGAACCCCTGAACTAAAGCAAGAATTCCAAGTAGCTTATTAATTCAGACAGTCTGTGTAGTTCCTCTCAATTTCTCCATTACCCCTCAATTCCTTGGGATTCTTACGAAGATTATGAAGATTAACTGAGCAATTCAGTGGCCTTATACTTGAAGAAGGTGGACATCAGTCCCTGTCTGAGGGTGTAACTATCACTGGTCTAGGTCAGTGGCCATGGTCTCTTTCCTTTCTCTTCCAGGCATGGGCACAGGAAGCAATTCTGAAATGAGAAGGGTGGGTAAATATGCTGGGGGACTTTTGCAGGCAGTCTGCTTCATGGATGAAGAGACATCGATGGGAAGAAATAGTCCCTTTTCGTGCCTCTGGGCATTATAATGAGGCTTTGACTCTTGGTACTCCGGCAGCCATCTTGTGACCACAAGGGAGCTGACCTGGTAGACTAAGGATCACAGAGCAGAAAGATGGTGAGAACTTGGGACCCTGATGGTACTGTTAAAGTTCCTACTTTCTCAATCCTAGAACTCCCTACCCTACGCTGGGACTTCTTGTTATGTGAAATAATGGCTTTCCCTGATTGTGCAAGCCAGTTGAGAGAGGATTTTCTGTGACCTGCTGCCAAAAGTATCTTAAGAGGCACAAATTATTTCAGACAAGAGTTTCAACAGCTTGTCTTCTTTAAATTCTTTTACTGGAACTTCTAAGTAGCAGAGTAAAGTTTTTAAGTTCTTTTCTTTTTAATTTTGCCTCTTCTTTCTCTGATGACCTCATTCACCCCTTCTTCTCTCCTCTCACCCTCATCTGGGACCTCAGCAAGTCATGCTTTAGTATCCGAAACAGCCCCCTTGCTGTCCTTCCCTCCTCCTGGGCCTTTAACAACCTCCTCTCTATTCCATCCTATTTATAGCGTTTGTCAATCTAAAACAATACTTTCATCGTGTCACTTCACTGCCAACAACCCAAGATCATTACCTACTTCCTGCCATATAAAGCCTAGGATTTTTCAGGGCCCATTAGAAAATCCAAACCTACCCTACTGTTCAATATTATTTCTCACAAGTTCTTAATAGATCCTTTTCTGTACTAGCCTCCATATGCACTATTTTGCTCACAGATTTAATCCCACCCTGAATGCCTTCTTCTTTGATGGGTCTTTGTCAAACACTACCCATCCTTCAAGATTCTTGTGATGGTTAATCTTATGTGTCAACTTGACTGGCCAAGGGATGCCCAGATAGCTGGTAAAACATTATTTCTGGGTGTGTCTGTGAGAGTGCTTCTGGAAGAGATTAGCATTTGACTCAGTAGACTGAGTGACCAACATGGGCAGGCATCATCCAACCCTTTGGTGGCCTGAATGGAACAAAAAGGCAGAGGAATGGCAAATTCTCTCTCTCTTCTTAAGCTGGAATGTCCATCTTTTCATGCCCTCAGACATTGGAGCTCCCGGTTCTTGGGCCTTTGGAGTCAGACTGAACTACACAACCTGGTTTCCTGGGTCTCCAGCGTGGAGACAGCAGATTATGGGACTTCGCAGCCTCCATAACTGCATAAGCCAATTCCTATAATAAATCTCCTCTGATATATCTATATCTATCTATATAGCTACCTATCTATGTATATATATCCTGTTGGTTCTGTTTCTCTGGAGAACCCTGACTAATAGAGTCCCAATTAAATTTTACCTCATCCTTTCCTCAAGGTCAAAGAAATCCCTACATTCTCCAATTCCTATCATTACAATCAGTAATGTAATTTGGTACTTAAGCCATAGGCACACCACTGTTTAAATCTTGGGCAACGAAATAACAATTTAATTAATTCTTCATCTTGGTGAAATTTTAAGATTTTTTTCTTACACTGCCAAAGAACCGTGACTTAAGTTTCAAAATGGGCACAGCTGATTACATACATTTTGATAATTCTATGCTTTCTGTGAGTTAACAACTCACCCCACCCTATTTGGGAAATCCCCTTCTCTCAGCCACACTGATAACTCTTAACAGTCCTCTGCTGGCTTTACGATATTGAGTTTTTTGTCTCTACTAAAAAGCACACATAAACTATGTTAGAGCATTTATATGGCCTTGTAAACTCAACGTTGCTGGGACACTTGCTTCTCTCTCTCAAACTCTCTCTTTCACATAAACACACACACCAGTCCCTATTCACTGTCAATCACGTAGTAGATGCTCAATAAATAACTTTTGATTCATTAATGGTCTTTTGGTGGTATCAATTTTGCCTCCTAAATATTTCTTGAATCCTTCTACTTCATTCCATTTCCAAAGTCACCACTCTAGTTCAAGCTAACATCCCCTCCTCCTCCTGTGTCTGCTTTTGCTCTCCTCCCATCTGTTCCCCACAGAGCAACCAAAGTCACATTGCAAAACCATGTCCAATCCTGATTAAAACACTTCTTCAACAGCTTCTTACTGCTCTAGGCTAAAGGCCAAAGTCACTGTAGTGAGTTGGAGCGACTTCAGGGCTGACTGAGGAAAGAGACACACGATGAGGTGGCAATAGGACAGAACTAAGCTTCATGTGGGTGGCGCTTTGACAGGTTGCATGTGAAGGGAAGTCCCTCCCGGCAGGAGACCTTCCAGAGATAATGGAGGGGTCACTACAAAGAAGAGGAAGAGGTTAAGGAAACTCCCGGGGCAGAGGGCAGAGGGGGATTAGGTATCCAGGCAATATTGCTCAGCCAGAGGGTGTGCAGGGCAGTGGCAGCTCGGAGTCTTTTACAGGCCCCAGGTTTGTCTTATAAATGGCTAGCAGATGCTGGGTGCAGTCTGCAGGGCACACAAAACAGGAAGGCTCTAAATGTTAAAAATGTGCTTCTTTGGGCTATGCTCACAACAACAGTATGTGTAAAAACTCGAGTTTAGCACCCACAGACTTTAGAGTGAAAAGTTCATGCCTGTAGTGAAAAAGTAAACACGGGGCCACTACACATGAGCCATCTCTGTATCATTTATATAAGTCATTAGCCTGTTCCTCAGGGTCTTCTTCCCCAGTCTCTCTCACACCTCCTTCCCCACTCAGTGGCTGGTTCTCACCGGGTTCTGGAACTCCTTTCATGCTGAAGGGTCTTCTCACCATATAGTTAACGTGTGCACCCTCCACTCTCCTGTTTCCTTAATGACTTTGGACTCATGCTTCAGAAACCATTGCTCTTCATCAGGCAAGCATTTCCAAGACCCTCTAATTAGGTGAGGGGGGGCCCCTAGTGCTGTGCACTTATCTCAGCCAAAATTAATTCATTGTGAATGGTGCCCTTAACTTCTGCTTCTTTGCTGGCATTAAAATCCACTAGGACCTTATACCCAGCACCTGGTACAGTGACTTACATGTGATAGGTAAACAAGAAATATTTAATGGATGGAATGAAAAAAAAGCAAAAGGAGAACAGGTTACAAAAATAATCAATGACCTGGATAATGTGTAAACATGGAATTAAATTTCTACTTTTCCTTGTTACTAACTGGTGCATTTGTTTAAAAAATATTTTTCACCCAGGGTCATTAAAACCTCTTAAATATTTCCATCCAGGATTATTAGAATTTTTAAACCTTTACTTAGGACTTACCTCTGTGAAACCATTTATGTACAAATATGCCATCCTAGGGAGTCAACTACACTTTCAAACAGTATCATGTGAATCGTTGAAAACTGAATAACACTGGAGAAATATATGAAACTATTTAAAGGGGAATCATGTGCCAGCTAAAGAATTTAACAGAGCAGAATTTGGTCTATAAAGGGATACAAGCACCAAGTTTAAAAGAATATTAAGTATTCTGTTTATACTGGCAAGACAACTTTAAGTCACCTTGCTGGCCTTGCTAAGAAGTCTTTTGAGAGATGTGAATTAAGAGGGAAAAAAACAGTCTTATAACGTTACTTTTATGTGCTTGAACATAAATTAAGATTAAGCTATTAAAATTACTTTATCGACAATTCCTTTACGATAATTTTTATCCTAAACTCATACGTCTATAACAAATCTAGTGACTAAAGGGTACGTCACTTTGGTTTTAAAGGACTCAATAATTTTGCGTTTTGTAAGTGTTCATAAAACTTGCCCATAATTGAAAAAGAACACTAGTCACCTTCTTACATAAATTATGATGCAATATTTATACTATAATATGTTAAAGAACATAATGCTGTACATTTTAAATCACTTTTTGATAGTGGCCTGCATTTCTACTCGCAAGCTATTAAGATGTGGTGCAGTTAAATGACGTGAGTTTTATCTAAAAAAGTATATCAGTCAACTCAAATAAACTCTTGTTCTCAATGATGACATATTATCCTCTAATTAAATCAGCTAAGATAACTCTGTTTGCAAGGATCGTTGTAAAACTAATTCCCAAATCAAGAGTTTAACAAGTGGCACTCCTAATAGCCCAGATTTTAGATTGCTTTCATACCTGGAATTAACATGATTCTTTCAGAAATCCAGTGACTTGACAAATCTTAAAAAAAAAAACATTTGAAGTTCAGCTAACTCATTTATACCTCACACTGTTCTTCACAAGGATTTTAAAGACATCAGCTAACTAAACAGAAGGCAAAGAAATCAGAAATCTGTGAAGCAGGAAGATAAATGGAAATCAAATAATTTATTCCCAAACAGGATATTTAATATGACTGCAAAAGAGTGAGAGTTACCAAACACTATTGTTCCATTTATGTTAATGTGATATCTACATGCAAACTGAAAAAAGATCTGGGGTAATGGCAGATGTATTAAATAAGTCAGTTTGCTGGGGGAGCAGAAAGAGGAAGGACAGTCTCCCTGGGAAGCCCACCAAGGAAAGGAAAAGCCTGTTGGACAAAAGCCAGGTAAAATAAAACATTATATATTTTGAAATTTGGAACCAATAAAGCAGGGCTAAAACAGTCACTAGTACATCAACAGAGTATAAGAGAATGTTCTTCCTTTTAATTTTAGATTTTGAGAGAGATTTTTAGATTTCAGAGATAAACTGGTATCAAAGAGATGGAAAACAGTTTAATACTTTATTAACATCCAGATGCTGTAACCCAACTCTCAAACTATTTGAGACAGAAAAAGGGGCAAGGTTGGGGCTGGCCCGGTGGCAGAGCAGTTAAGTGTACATGTTCCACTCTGGCAGCCCGGGGTTCGCCAGTATGGATCCTGGGTGCGGACACGGCACCGCTTGGCAAGCCATGCTGTGGTAGGCATCCCACATATAAAGTGGAGGAAGATGGGCACGGATGTGAGCTCAGGGTCAGTATTCCTCACTGAAAAGAGGAGGATTGGCAGCAGTTAGCTCAGGGCCAATCTTCCTCCAAAAAAAGAAAAAAATTGGGGGGAGGGCTCAAGGTGAATACTGAGAGCAGAGTTGGTTAGACTTTTCTTCCCTAATGTGTGGGGATAAACTTCTCTCCTCTCTCTATACCCAAGGTAACTTCCTATAGTAAGCTTTGTTGGACTAACCCAATATTCCAGTAGGCCTGGTATATTGAAGAAAACCAACACATGTTCTTTAGTTTCCATCTTTTATATAACCATATCTATACAAGAAAATGATCAAGTAAACGCATAAATACAGGAACAAGTTAGTGGTGGCAGCATGGCCAATTCCTGAGAACATAAAATTCAAATTCAAAGTGATCTGGAAAAATTGTAGATGTTACAAATAAATAGAAAAATATTCAGCATGAACTATGAGGGAACACATATGGTGATTGATAATATCAGGCTATATACATATTAGATGAAGAAAGAATTGATTTTGCATGCATTTATTTAACAAATGCAGAATGGCACTGGGCAGGGTTAAGTCTATGGATTGGCGTGCCCAGAGCCAGGGTACATGGGATTGAATTGTAGCCTCATCACTTTCTAGATGAGTCATCCTTGGGCAAGTTAATTATTTAAGTCTCTCTGTTGCTCAGTCTTTTCATCTATAAAACAGAAATAATGATAGTATCTACTAAGTTATTAGAAGGAGTCAATAAGGCAATGTTTAATGTTTTAAAAGTAGGTAATATTTTCAAATAGGTGTTGGGCACATAGTTATTTCTATATAAGAAATTGTTAAATAAAGTTGTATCAGATAAGTAATGAAAAAGTGAATGTGTAAGCCAATAAACCACCATTAGTCAGCTATAAAGTATCATAATGAATGACTCGAGGAAGGCTCAAAGCATAAAACAGTGGCACTGTAAGCCTAAAACAACACCCCCTGAGTTGCCCAGACTTTTAAGCAGATGCTCTTTTCAGTTGTGGAGTTCCTATAGAAGTTTAGAGCCACCAAGATGAGTTGGGTTGGAAAATGAGATAATATTACCGATGCTCAAAAAAAGACGGGAATGTTTCACACCGACCTTTGATCAGAATAACAGTCCTAACAAAGAACTTGATCCACTGCTCAATATTTTCCCAGAAGATGGAACAAGAGAAAATAAGCAAGTTCACTCTAAAGGCTTTTGGCTAGATATCTGGAAACATTTCGATACTACAAGAATTACCAGGTATTAGAATGAATTGCTGAGAGGGGCTCAGGAGTCTACTCCTTTGGAGGTCTTTCAAACAAAGACAGATAGTCTATCTGATCTGCCTGGGACGGTTTAAAACCAGGAATGAGAGAAGATTGATGGTGCAAACAGCTTCCTGAAGCCCTCCTCCCTCCCAAGCACTCTCTGAGAGTATAACTTTATATATACCCATCACAGTCCCTCATCAGTTGGGTTTGAAGAACTCCCTTCCATCCTAGAATAGAAAAGGGCAACACTATTTCACGATTGTGAGTTCTGAGTATAACTTTAATAATGTCATGATGAAACATAATGTCCTTATTACTTCTCAGTTATTTTACCAGGCAAGCTACCTGCAAATATCTTCCAATTAGAAAGTCTCATGAACCTGAAATCTGAACAGCAGGTCCTTTAAATTCATGTTCCCTGGTGGACTAATGGCATATTCTGTTTCTCAACCAAACCATTAAAAGTCCAAATAAGGCAAAGGACGAGAAAGAGCTTAAAGAAAGGATAACCACCATACACTAGATAATTACATGTAAATAGTATCAGGAACTAGGGAGGGGAGGAAGAGTATGTGCATTTAATAACGGGAGGCATTTCCTAAGTGATTATTCAAACAGCAATTGACTAAAACTTACTTTGAAAAAATGTATATCCTTAATATACAATTATCTTTCGATTCATTTACTTTCCTATCAAATGTGCCTCTGACCTCACAGTGACCTGTACCTTGATTATTTCCACCAGCATCAAAAGACATCAGTGTTAACCGGCAAAGTCAACATGCCCTTAGTCCTAGAAAGTAAGTTTCACAAAAGTGCACACATTTCAGAAATCCATAGCTAATTAGCAAGCACCATAATTGTCAAGGGGTGGAGAGAAAAGGCAAAAAAAAAAAAAAAGAAGAAGAAGAAGAAGAACCTCTGTAGTGAAAAATCTTCTCAAGGATTTATTTTAACCACTGGGAATGTTGTCAGGAAAGGAAATGGTGACTACAGCAAGTATTTACAGTGAAAACCTTCACTTTGATATTAAGGAGATTTGCATCATGCTAAGGGTGAACCGCAGTCTCCTGAAAGTCCCATTATCCACTAAAGAATACTGAAGCAATTTAAAAATACTTACCTATTTTCTTCTTTGAGATATCTTATCCGAAATCATGTTATGTTTAAAACATATAGTTTGAAAAAGCACAGACCGGAGGAGTAGAAGTTCCTAGAAGAAGTGATCCATACTACAAACCTTTTAAAACTTGAATTCCCTGAGATTTGGGGGGGGGGGGGGAAGCAAAGCTGATCCTTATCAATTAATTAAAAAGAGTGAAACAACAGTAGACAAAGGGGAAAGAGAGTTAAGAAACGTAAGCAGCTGTGGAGGTAGTCGCTCTCCATTGATTAACAAATTAAAGAGTTCTGGAAAAGGGAGAAGTGACAATGATAGAAAAGTAGTCTTATAATTCACCACAGGTTCCGCCTTCGACTCACCAGAGCCTGGCTACGTCTGGCTTAGAATTGAAAAAGGCTCCCTGTATATAATGCTCTGCGCTGTTAACGTGATGTATGGGCTACTTTTTTTTTTACGATGCCTAAATTTATATAAACGTGTTAATTTCAGTGTAAGTTAAAAACCCTCACTTGTAGAGTTTGTAGATCAACCACAATAAAATAGCAATCCCACTGTGTATCGAAACTGTGATGTTTTAAGATATCTGCAAAATGCTTTTCTTCCATCGACCAGTGCTTTGGCAAAACGGCAGGGAGGCTGGTGGAAATTCAGCGTTTTGACTTGACCATCTGAGGTCACTGAGGACTTCAGCTGCCGGGTTTGAGCAGCCCGCGTCCTAGGAGCATCTCTTGGCCTCTCTCAGTTCTGTCCTCTCGCAGCCAAAGGATTATCTCTCCCCAACACGTTTCATTCACAGAGCCCCAGAGAAGCTCGGATTCGGTTGGAGCTAAGAGCCGGAAAACACGCACCCAGGCTGCTGCGCAAGTAGTTGGAGACCAAGTGCTACCCACACACTGGCGCCGAGAACGGGGGTGGGGGCTCTCCAGCTCTCGGTGGAGGAATGCTAGTGGCCGGGCACGCGGGGGACACAGGGTCTGCGGACTCCGAGACGCATTAAGTTGGTTCAGCTTCCGAGAGCGGCGGGCGAGGCCACGCTCAGGACGGGGCGCCGCGCCGGGTGGCTGGAGTGTCCTCCGAACCACGAGTGACCCACCGCAATCAGGGAAGCACTGAGGAACCGTAACGGGAAAGCCCGCCCCAAATCTGAAACAGGCAGCCGGTGAACTCCCCAAACCGGCCCGGAACTACCGACGTCGGGAGGCCGGGTCCCGGGTAGGGGTCCCCCCCCCAGCCTCGCCCGCCCCCAGCCCGGGCGCCGAGCGCTCTGCCTCCCCGAAGGACAGGGAGAGTGGAGCGAGGGGCGAGGGGAGCCCTCGGCGTCTCTCCGCCGCCCCCGCCGGCGCGAGGGCGGGAGTGGAGAAGGCGCCACTCAGACTGTGGCGCTTGGGCAAACTGCGGCCGCAGTTCTTCCAACTTTGCCCGAGCGAAGGGGCGCGGGCTGGGCGCCCCGCTCGGCGATCCGCCCTCGCGCCGCGGCCGCCCCCGAGAGTGCCGGGCTCCCCGGCCCGCCCGGCCGGAGCCAACAAGGAAGGGGGCGCAAGGGCGCGAGAACGGAGGGAGGGAGGGCAGGAGGGCGCTCCCGCGTGTGCACACAATGAGGCAGCTGAGACGCACACCTTCCCCCGCGGGGGACGCCGCGGGAGCATCCGCCGCCCGGCGCGGAGGCGCGGCGGCCGGGAGAGCCCTGACGGAAAGTGAACACCAACAACTCAGCAACAGGGGGCAGGAGGAGGGCGCCGGGCGGCCCGGGCGCCGTGTGGCCACCCAGGGCTGCAGCCTGCCCGGGCCGCGCGCCCGCGCTTACCTGCGATCTCCTGGTAGGGGATGTCCGCCAGGCTGAATCCCTTGGCACCGTACGCCTGGCGGACCTCGCCGCAGCTCCGAGCCTTCACATCCGCCCGGGCCGGGAGGGACAGCAGCAGCCCGGAGAGGGGAAGAATCACAGCCCCGATCCAGCAAGGCATGGTGCAACATGCAAATCCAGCTCGGTAAACCCCAGGGCCCGTGCGCTCTTCACCTTGCCCCTCGAGCCGAAAGCCCGCCAGAGCCAGCGGCGCGCTCCTCGCCGCTGCCCAGCGTCACCCCCTTCCGCCAGCCGAGGGGATGAGCAGCGCAGCCCTCTGGACTGCGCTCAGCAAACTTTTATAAGCCAGATGGAGGATGGCAAGCCAACCAGGGCTGGCTGGGAAAGCAGCCGCCTTGCTCCTCTAGCCCCTCAGATCGAAAACGGTGCAATAAAACCGAGAGAGAGGAGAAAAAGAAATGTTTAAAAAGCCACCATGGGGGTTCAAAGCTGCGATGCGAGTTCCGAACCGCACAATCCTAGAGCGCTGTGAGCTCGGCTAGCCGGAGTGTGCAGCGAAGGTGGGAACGCGCGCCGGCTCTCCCGGGAGGGAGATGGACTGGCGAGCGCGAGTGAGTGTGCGCGCGTGTGTGTGTCGGTGTGAGCGCTGGGTTCTTGGGGATGGGTGTGCGTGGAGGTATGTGTTGGGGATATACGGGATCCAGGGGAAACCTCAGCTTCACACAGGCTGAGAGAGCCTGTGAGAGTCCTCCTGAAATAGGAAGAGAGAAATCCTGGAGACAGACACTGGAGGCAAGAGGGAAGGAGAAAGAAGGGGAGAGAGAGAAACGTGCTACACACCGCACAGCCGAAATTCAGAGGCAGAGTCGAAGGCAAAACCTGGACTGGATCTCTTGCTACTCGGTAGAAGGAAAAAAAAAGGAAACGTTCCTCTTTTCTCATTCCTTTCGCATCGTTCATACAGATCCGAAATGCTGCGTTTAATGACATAAGCAAGCAATCTAGAAAGAAAAAATGTTTTTAAGACATTAACTTATATGGATTAAACTATATTTTTTGTGGACGTGAAGGACAAACGCAATTCCAATTGTTGCTCTAAATATGAGCAACAATTCATGACCTACTGAAATACAAAGCCAGCGGAGAATAAACGTCTAGGGGAACCCCTGAATAGCAGAGCACAATCAACGCTCTAATTAATTTCCTATGGCTTTGTTTGTTTTTATTTTCTAAAGAGAGGTAATGTGTGCACGTATTAGAGACCAGTCGTTTTATTTTTTTTTTTTATTTTTGGTTCTGGACTCAACGTGTCCCCGTTTTTAATTTCAAATATTCGATGATCTTGGATCAGAACTCATTATGCTTAGGTTTCTTAGGAAAGCCGGGGAGAAGGACCAGAACACGGAAGCAATGGGCAAATGAGGGAGCAGGGATCAGTGGGGTGCATGAAGGAAGATATGGGAAGTTCTTCCTTTCCTCTCCCCAAATGCTCTCACATACTAGACTTAGCGCTTTCTTCCAAGTTAACAGAATTCTCAACTGGGGAATCAGTTCACTTTCTTCTTCCTATCTTACACTCGAGTTCTGTGAAATGGGATAAAAGCGAAAATTCAGAATAGGCTAATTTTTTATTGACTTTCTTATATTAAAGAAGTCTTCTAGGCAGAAGTGTCTAATGAAACCCAAACCTCCTGCAACTACTAAGGCAGTTAAATCCAAGACAAAAAAAAAAAAATGATAATGCTTACTCACTTACATGGCCATTTGTATCTGAGGTTAGTGTATTATTCAGAAATTACTAGGAGGGTAATGTCCAGTTTTATGGAGCTCACCTATAAGACTACACATAAAGATGTTTTTCTGATGATGGCTTTTAATGACCAGAATGACTCATGAAACTTGTCATTTTATTCGTTATCACCATCACAGTCATAATTATCATCACAACCCATTAGGAACATCTTCTTCCTCTCTTCAGTTAATTCCTCCGCTCTTGCTCCCCCAAAAAGACTCTCACGTTTAAGATCTAACTTCATTTAAGCTATGGAAATGCTTAAAAATGTTGTTGTCTTATTTATAGAATGACTTTTTCTTTTTTTCCTTTTTTTTTTTAAAGACCACCCTCGAGTCATGGCCTTTTTTTTCCTTTTTTTTGAAGATTGGCACCTGAGCCAACAACTGTTGCCAATCTTTTTTTTTTCTTCCCCCAAATCCCCCTGGTACGCAGTTGTATATCTTAGTTGCAGGTCCTTCTAGTTGTGGCATGTGGGACGCCACCTCAACGTGGCCTAATGAGCAGTGCTATGTCTGCACCCAGGATCCGAACTGGCGAAACCCTGGGCCACTGCAGCAGAGCGTGAGAACCCAACCACTCGGCCACAGGGCCGGTCCCTAGAGTGACTTTTTCTTCTTCACAACTTCACAGCAAAACATTTCTTTCAGAAAACAACAGTCATATTAGTACATATTTTTTTCTCTTAAAATTTCAGCACAGTTTTTGCCTTCATGATGTTGTGCTGACAGACCTTAAGTCATTGAACTTATTTTCCTCAAAATCTGACCTCAAGGTGAGAACAAAATATAGTTTAGCGTATTTGTGAATAAAGGGTAAAATTGGTAGAATTAGGAATTGCTGTAGCCAAGTCATTATTTCTATAATATTTGATATGACCTCCTTCAAACTTCTGTTTCTGTCATAGGCAGGTGGTAGGCATTCTATACTCCAGAGGAAGGGGTAAATACACACATAACTTATCCTATCATCCCACACCAGAAGTCATTGTAACTGTAACTTACCCTGGCCATAGCAGCACGTAGCAGATAACACCATAAAAAGGACGTATGAGATGGAGGAAGAATGAGTAAAAATATACTATGTGTGGTTTAAATTATTTGAAAATCAATCAATCAAGTATAAAATTCGATGCAACCATACAGCAGCACTAGGTTATTATGCATAGCTCCTGCATTTATAAAATGACCTTGGGATTTGTGGCAAGGCTAGTATATGGAAAGAATTATAACTTAATCAAGCATTAATAGATTAGTTTAATCCCATCAGGAAGGTGAAACCGTTGAGGCTAGGTTTGTGAACTCTAGTCAGACCAGGGAATTAGGTAACTTGCTTTACTGGTGCTTTCAACCCTGTTAGGTCGATTTGTTGGGTAATATAGCACTGTTTGAAGTGGCGTAAGAGACAAAGTCAAACATTCCAGCTGAGGGCAATAGCAGGAACCTAGATGAGGAATTGGAATGAGCATTGACTGTGATGGAAGTTCATAGAAGAGGCCTCACAGGAAGGAAGAGAGGTCATATGAAGGAGAAGTTGGCACATGGTTTAGATAGGTTAGTGAAGGACTTGAACCCCAGAAATAGGGTTAATATTGTATGTAATAGGAAAACAGTTAAAACATTGCAGAACATCATACCAGAGGAAGTCAGCAGATAGAAGCAAGAGGAAGACATGAAGAAGAAACAGATGGAACTCTGCCACAATGGTAAAGATTTCAGCTTATTATGGAGACCAGAATAGGAGGACAGTAAATGTAAAGAAGGGGAAGATAAATTTTGCAGAAAGGAGTAGCATGATTTGGGCCTTGGTTCAAGACACACACACACAAATTATAAAAAATGTATTTTAAAATTTGAGTCTCGTTGGGAAAATGTACTATATTTACTAAGACAATAAGACTCTTGTTTATACAGCACTTTCACATCCCAGCTGTTTTTCACAACCCCTTCTGGGCATAGGATGAATGGAACCTCAGAAATTTTGAGTCGTAGAGAGAAAATGACTCAGTCTTGAGGAGGAGCCATAGTTGATAGGTAAGCAGAGCAGCCCCTGTCAGTTGCCTACTCCATGGGCTACTCTAAGCCTGGTTGTGTCTGAGAAGCATTGTATCAATGCCAAGGAATGAATTACAGTTGATCTAAACCAGTCATGGTGATCCTTTTCTTTCTTCCATTAAATAATGTAGGGGTGGGCGCAAGACCCGTTTCTGGACAGTGAGATATAAGGAGAAGATTTGTGAGAAACATAGTTTTCCTGATTAAAGGCAAGAACTATAGGAACAGAAAGTTCTTTTTGCCTCAGCCTCCTGCCTTCTTAGTGCTAGTTGGCCATCTTGTGACTAGGAGACAAGACATGGCTAGCAGACAGAGAATGACAGAACAAAGGCTAGAAAGAACCTAGATTGTTAATTTCCTGTTTGAGTCAACGAACCAGCCCTGGGACTGCCAACCTCTGGACTTCTTGGTAAATAATCCTTAAATATCCTTGTAGTTTATGCCACTGTCAGTTGGTTATTCTACTATTTACAAATGAAAGCAATGTAAATATCCATAGCAAACTAAAGGAAGGACAAGAGAAGTGAAGGCAAGACACAGAGATTAGTTGCAAATGTAAGAAGAGTACAAAAATTAGGTAGAGTCATGAAATCCAAGTCAGGAGATTTGCAAACATGGAGCAAATCGCTGTGGACATCAAGGACAAGGAAGATGGAGAAAATGGTACTTGGATGATAAGAAAGAGGCTTATTGGAAACTTCAACAGAAATATTTTAGTAAAGTAATGGGGTGGATGCCAGACCACATGGAATTGTATACGAAGTGGGTGGAGAGAATATGGAAACATCAGGTGTAATAGATTACGGTGTGGTAACTCTATGTGGAAAGGGCAAAGTGGTGGTCAGAGAATGCTTTCCAGAAGAATCTTCTAAGACTGCAGGGAAGAATGAGAGACTAGACATAGAAAGAAATTGAAATTCAGGGGCTGGCCCTGTGGCCCAGTGGTTAAGTTCGCACGCTCTGCTTCAGTGGCCTGGCGTTTGCAGTTTTAGATCCTGGGCACGGACCTATGCACCGCTTATCAAGCCATGCTGTGGCAGCATCCCACACAGAAGAACTAGAATGACCTACAACTAGCATGTACAGCTGTGTACTGGGGCTTTGGGGAGAAAAAATAAAAAAGAGGAAGAGTGGCAACAGATGTTAGCTCAGGGCCAACCTTCCTCACCAAAAAGCATACAAAAAAGAAAGAAAGAAATTGAAATTCAGTGTGACATTACTTGGGAAGTTGATTTTAAATATTTCTCTTATCTGCATTTTGTAAGTTTTCTACAGTAAATGTGAGTTCTTTTTTATGATGAGAAAGGTATTGATTTAAAATGAATGTCACACTTTTAACAAATGCAAATGATGATAACATTTGTGTCATGCTTTACTAAGTAGAGAGGTCTTACCACAAACTCATATATGTTAAACAACTGGATGTTAATACTTTTCTCAATAAGTAACAACTTGCGGTATGACATTTTTTGTTTTTTTTTTTAAAGCCTTGAATAAAAAAAAGAAGATGATTACAAAATGTACTGTTCTTTTGCTCAGTTATACCAATTCATGAATGAGAAACTGGATGAATTTTAGGGTTTTTTTCTTTGTGTGTTTAGACTAAGCAGGACAAATAAGTTCAAATGAAATCTTGTGAAAACAAGAGAATGGACTTCAAGTGTCTATTCCACATCTCAGCTTGGCACAAATCAAAATCGCTTAGTTAAACTGCCTCTTGAAAAACAGGGCCTGTAATGAAAAAGCTGTCAGAAATTTAACAACAGTAGCTCTGCCAGGTGCCTGGATAATGGGAAGGTTGCTGAGTTACAGGAAAAAAAAGGTAAACTTGGGTGAATCACAACCAGAAATGGTAAAAATAATGTTTCATTTTTCTTATCAAGGTTTATACCCAACCTAATCCTAATAGTCTATTTAACATTTATTGAGCCTTAAGAGTATACCTAATAGTAATATAAACCAATTAAAATAATATCTTCAGGGCAGCTGAGAACCAGCTGCATTGCTAATGATCCCTCGGGGAAAGCTAAACACCAAGGGACAACAGATTCTCCTTGTCTTGCAATACTCTTCTAAGACTCTGATGCCAGAGCTCTTTGGCTTCAGAGGAGGGAATTGTGTAATCTGCTTAATCAGATTTTTGCTTAATAGTTATGTCAGGGTTTAGCCAAGAGAATTAAAAGAGCTCTAATTATTTAATTATATTTAGTTTTCATATATGCCAGAAACTTAGACAATGGAAGTATTTCATGTATTTGTAAGCACTACTCATATTTATTTGAAATATTACGATCATCAAGAAGGTATAAATAGAGAATATGTTAAGGTATTACAATGACTTAAAATACTATTTTTAATTTTTCATATTTACTAATGATCCAGAAATCTACTTTCCATTGGTTCTAAGTAAGTTTCATGCTTGGAAATACATCTTAAGTTATTAACTACATTTGAATATCAAGTGACAAATATTTACTTTCAAAAATTGGTGTTAAGACCACTCTCTGCCTTGGAACAATCTTGGCAGATGGAATACTCACTACGTATTGTTTACTACCATCATTAGAAAAGCTAATTGTGCATTAGGAAGAGAGTTACATTTTGACTTTATGGCTCCCAATATTAATAGATGCCTTCAAAAATGTCATTATTTAAAGCTCACTTGTTTTTGAAGTGTTTCCAAATCAGATCTGTAAATGTAGAAGAGTGACAAAAATGAAAATCCTATTGCAGATTAATAAACTTTCATTTTTGTAGTTCATAAAAGAAGATCATTTAACCTTGTCTTACTTGTTGCAAATTCAGATATTCATGTTATGAGAGATGGCTCTGTAGCTAAGCAGTAATTGCACATACCTAGATTAGTGGAACCATACATCTTGGCAGTCATTCCTCTATCTCTTTTGCTTTGCTGAAAGATGAATTGAGCTTTGCATAGTTTTCAGATCGTCTGGCACCGTAAACAATGGCATTTCTTAAGGCAAGCGGATGACAACACAGGCTTATTTGGCAGACAACATCTCTTCACATGTTGCTAACTTTGATCAATGGAACACCTTAACTCTCTTTACTAAAACGATTTCTCAAATTTTAAATGCCCTGGGTTAATTAACTATCGTTAATTATTTCAACATTAAATAAGCAGTATGACAGGCTTGAGTTTGGAAAAAATTGATGATGACCCCATAAAATATTGCTGTTATTAACTATTTTCCGACATACAGGTCTCTGCTCTTTTAACTTCAGCTTAGAAAGACCCTCCTCTGAAGGAACAGTAAGATAATTTTCTGATTAAGCTTTCTTTTTTTAACCTATTATCTCTAAATGAGGAGAGGATGAAAACAAACAAAAAGTTCCTTAGATAAATTACAAAAGTTGTTGGATTAGAATCAGAAGAAATCCAAAGAAATTTTAAAAGACATTAATGTGGTTAACCTTTGCTATTTATGATCATACTTTGGTATGAAATTACTTTCAGTAATGGGATACAGTCTGAATATTCTAAAATTCAATAATCAACATATTCAAAGCTTTTAATTTGGGGAATTTTTTAATAACTTCAAAATGCAATGATTAAATTCATTCAATTTTATTGTAAGTTAGCATAGATACTAGCAAGAAAAAAAAGGAAGTGAAAATTTTAAATGGATTCTGCTTCATCCACTGGTACACACAAGTCAAGAAAATTTCTTTGTTGACTGTTAAACCTTAAAACAGTACTATTTATTTCCATAGAAAGCTGATGGAGGGGGTTACAGGCAGTGTTCTTGAGGCCAAGCAGAGCAGTTAGCTTTTCTCTATTCAGTGACGACAGTCATACACATCCCAGCTAGAAACTGTACCAAGACTATCGGTCATAAGAGGGTAGGTGAAAACAGCCAGGCTATACTAATATATAATTCTACAAAGAAAAACTAAAGTCCTCATGGAACCAGGTAAATGGTATCAATACAGTAACATACAATAACTTCATTGATAAATTTTGCTTTATCCTTTGACAAAGATTATGATTATGTTATTTAGTGATTTCATTTGAAGAGGCCAGGATGATTCCTGAAAAAATAACTGATTCTTTATGGTGAATATCATCTCTTAGGCAAGTTACAAGGATAATGTTTTCAATAATAATTCTTATTCATATAGCTTTTCCAACTCTGTATTCACCTTCATGGTCAGAATGCATATACATGGACATCAGAAGTACAAAGAAAATTGCTCTCTCAACTTTGTCATTACTCTGAATAATAAGTACTCTGAAAATTCTTGAATTTAGCAATAAAATGTGTTCCTTACTAAGTTAGAGAAACAGCTTCTGAACCTGGCCAGACAACGCCTGTAACATATTCTCTGTCAATGCTAATATTTTCAATTAAGAGTTTCATGCATAAGTGTTTTTGAGTTTAGATTCCGTACAGTGTTCACAAATGTCTTCTCATCTCCCACATAGAGTAGTTTCTTAACCAGCCTCTGGCTACACTATGCCCAACTGTGTCACATTTTACAAAATCAGTAAACACTAAAGAAAAGAGTAATAAATCATTAGGTTTACTGCCTGCATAACAAATACAAACTGGCAATAAGTTTTAGATCTATGGTTAAGAAAATAGCACTGATCTTGATCTATGCTGTTTATTGGTAAGTCAAAATCTAAACAAAATTAATTCCACTGAATTTATATAAAACACACTTATGGCAAACATCCTCCATTCTTTATCAGCCATGAAAAACTAGAATATATTTAATTTCATATAAAACATTATCATTTTTTCCTTGAGGAATATGGTCTTATATGTCTTTAGAGTCTGAACTCATTCCAAGCAATCATTTCTAACACTTACCTCTATATTAACTTCACACATTTTATTACATTTCAGGGGGAAATAATTAAATGTTTGTGATAGAGTAAACCTAGTGTATTTGTTAAGTTACTTAGAGGAAAGAAAAAGTCTAAGCTTGAAAGTTGGAAGTTCCATCCACTAATGATCTGTTTCCAGGGAGGTGTCTGAAGTAAGCAGAGAGGGAGGTAGCAATGCGCCCTCAGTTTTCTTCTGATGTTCATTTGCAATCGTAGCCAATCAATGTTGAGGACATCACTAAGCAATCCGGTGCTGTTTGCTTTTAATTGGTAAACTATCTTCCAAAAATAACATCTTCAAGCTTCACAACACTCTAGTCATGGAGCCATTAAAGAATGAATGTCTTTACTGTACGGGAGGACTTCTATGAATAATGAATAGGCCTCTATTTTTTCCTGGGAAACAAACATGTAGTGGCATGTTCGTGGTAATGAACAGTATTGTGGGTGTGTATAGCATAGAAAGGACACTGCATTGCTCTGACTTCTACCTTAATTTAAGTTGATAACTGATTTTGAAACCCCACAGAGGGTCAAACAATCTTATTTGAAACTTGTAACATGCTGCCTGGCTTATATGCTGCTTTTATAAGTTTAAAATGATGATTTAGGACAAAAATTGAAGAGATGAAGGATCATGTTACAGTCTCTAAAGGGCAAGACTGGCTTACACAAATTTGAGAGGAAAAGAAAAGAACATTTGAACACAGTATTTAAGAAACTAGAATTTCATCTTTACTTTAAACTTCACAAAAACATAGTTGAACCATGATTCTCCTGGGCACACATAAGAAGTAGTTTGAGCTGTGCAAAGTATACTCAAATATAGATATTTGTGCAAGAGATATTTCACAAAATAACTAATGAAAAGTAAGATCTAAGATTTTAAAATGATAATGACCTTGCAATGTGTTTAAAACTATTTGGCTTTTCCTTTAGAAAGATCGTGAAAGGACTTAATGTATTTTGTAAATTACTTCCATAATGATTTCACTTACAAAGAATATAATTTGCTGGTCTATTTTCATAATGAATGAGAGCTTAATGAATCACACATACTTCACCATTCAACAGAAATATAGGACATCAGAGCATTGAATTGAAATATTCATTATAAAAAGTCTTTGGACTTTGGCAAGAAGATTTCTAAAGTTTTTTTCTTTCTGTGTTTTCGGGTAAAACATGTTGCTGTTCAAGTTGACTTAAAGGGTTAGTTAACCATCATGCCAAACAATTTTTCACTGCAATTGGTAGCAGCTCAAATGGAAATTTTATATTTGTGTAATGGTTATGAATTTTCACAGGCCACAAACTCAGGTGGAAGGAATGGAACTTCCTTTATTTTCCTATAATGGAACTTAATTTCTATTTTAAGTCTCTTTTACTCAGCAGCAGAAAATTTAATCTTGCCCAATTCAAGGTAAATTTAGTCACAGAAGAATTTTTTCAGGCTTATCTCCCTCCCGAGGCAGGGTTCATTTTTTCTACATGGAGATGGTGAGACCTTCAGGCATTGGTGAAAATAGATCATCTAGTTGTTGGTCACTGTTATCCTCTAGGCCGGCATTCTCTGAGATATATAGATATAGATCTTTTTCCAGTCCCTGACTACATGGTCCACACTACATCCTAGGCTGTGCTAGCCCCCTTCTCACCTAGAATCCTGCAAATACACCAGTGTGTGCGAACTTACCAGTAGTGGTAGCTTTCTTTCTACTAGTCTCTGCCCCTTGGTCAGCTGCACAAGGGAGGTTGGGCTGCCCTCCTACACCTCTCTGCGGTTCTGTCACTCCATTTCTGCATCCTTTTTGTATCAGCCTCACTGTACTCCCTCCATTGTAGTACAAGGAAAATCAGACAGAATTCAGGCTACAGTGTCTCCAGACAGAAGAGTCAGAATACATATCTCCACCCCATGGAAGCCCTAATCCTATCAGGGCTCAGCCCACAGAGAGGACACAGGCAAACTCCAACATCTCCAGCTTTCTCTCTTTCCCTTCACCCAGCATTTTTATTTAGAATGGGACAAGAAAATGGCTCCTGCTTCATCTATTTTGCATTCTTTCTAATTTATTGCTTATGGACTATACTACAGAGCTTGCTTCCTTCAAACCTTAGACTTCTTGGAACTAAAAAGCGCTCCTTACTCTTCCAGAAACTTCTAGATCTTATAAATGAAAAGCCATGCCTATCAAGACTGCTGCCCCTGCATTAAGTATAAGAGATTTCTTAGAAATTTAACAGATGAGAATTGATTTGTTTGTTATCTCAGCTGAAAGCATATACACTGACCAAGTGGGTGGAAGTTGTCAGGACAACAAAACATGCTACAGAACAAAAAAAACCAATAATTAATTCTGATATTTTTTAATTGTACATTATGTCACAAAGTAATATGGACAAGGATTTTGAAGGAAATGATAGCTTATATTTATAACATTTTAAACAACTTTAAAAGTGCTTTCCTGCAAACTCTTCATATATTCATTTATACAAACGTAAGTGTCCTACAAACAATGATTGAGTGCATGAGTACACTGCCCTACAGTTAACAAAGCCTGGCTCCAGACTTTAAGCAGCTCAAGTCAAGCCTGTCAGGGACCCTCAAGACACTGGTGAGATAAGTAGAGCTAGGTAGGAGAGGCGTATGGCACATTTCCCTCTTAGAGATTAAATTGTGTATTTTTCTGCTTTGGGGAGATGTGCTCGACAGTTCCTTTGATCACCCAAGGAAAATGAATCACTCTGAGTCACTAAAGATAGCTACTTTCCATCCCCACCTCCGGTTTCTAGGGGAGTGGGAGGGCCCAGGGCCCTAAATAGGTATTTGGGGAACCTGCCTGTAGGGTTCTAATCACTCAATTCCAATGTGGGGGCGGAGGCTCTCCACATCACCAAGCAATGCTCCAGCTACCAGCTGGGTGTCCTACGACTCAACTCAATTCTAACACTATCTACCTGGAGATAATGTCAGATCCCACAGGTTAAGGGCTAAATCCCACAAGACTGCTCCCCTTCCTTCAAAAGTCAGTCTCAAAACCAGGTTCTTTCCTGTGCTTCTGGCCCACTGGCTATAGACTAGAGGTTCCCCACAACTCCCTGCTTGGGTTCGATTAATTTGCTAAAGCAGTTCACAGAACTCAAGAAACCCGTTTACTCAGTAGATCAATTTATCACAAAGGCTATGAATGAACAGTCAGATGAAGAGATACATAGGGCGAGGTTTGGGGAAAGTGTGCAGAGCTTCCGTGCTCTTTCCAAGCACATCACTCCCCCCAAAATCCAATCTTCACCAATCCAGAAGCTCTCTGAACCCTGCCGTTTGGGGTTTTTATGGAGGTTTCATTACATAGGCATGACTGAGTAAATCATTGGCCATTGGCAATTGAACTCAATCTCCAAGCCCTCTCCTCTCCCTGGAGGTCTGGGGGTGGGACTGAAAGATCCAACCCTCTGATCACATGGTTGCTTCTCCTGAAAACCAAGTGGGGTCCAAAAGTCATCTGATTAACATAACAAGAGACACCTTTGTTGCTCTCATCACTTAGGAATTCCACTTATGGTGTTAGGAACTGTGTACCAGAAATGGGGATGGAGACCAAATATATATTTCTTATTATAAATCACACTATCACACTGCTTTAAGGAGATATAGGGGAATTAAATCAGCCCTTTTAATACTTGAGGTTCTAAAATATGAAATGGCAGTTCTGGGGAATGATTTGGCACACATATGAGTTTTGCTGGCCTTTAAATAATTTGAAACATCACCACCACTTAAAATTGGGAGATATCACAAAAGGAATTTAAATTTTGTGTTTGTCTTGAAAATTCCAAAGATCTGGCAGGATGGAGCCTACATTTGGCTGGAGCTGAGGCAAGTTAGGCAGCCTCTTTTATTCAAGGTCTGAACTCAAGTTTGGCAACTACCCCCCTCCCATTCCTGTCTCTAGCTGTCCACTGCACATATTGACTTTTCCTGCCTACCCTTTCATCTTCTAAGTTTGTGATCCCTTGTGGTTCCAGAAAGGAGATCCAACTTTCAAATTCCAAATAGTTGAAGGAAGGAGCGGGGGTAGAACATGGTGAGTGTATAATGGATGAAGATTGTAAGTCACACAGGATCCAGGTCACCTGCCACTTCTGCCTTCAGCATGTCTCCTCAGCTCAAAGTAAGAGGTACCCTAACCTCTTGGTCTCTGTGAGATGCAGATGGTTTATCAGCTCCTGCATCTCAGTCCGAGGCAACCACCGCCAGGAGAATCTCTGCCATCAGCATCCCCCAACATGGCCTCTGCCAGGGCAGCTCTTCTCAGGCCCTTGAGTTATATGTGAATCACTAACTGCAGGCACAGACTGAGGCTCTTGGTGCTCCCAGAAGGGAGTGACTCTCCAATAAACCATAATTGGCCCACTCAGGGTCCCAGAATGATCCTGTAGAGCAACTTGAAGCATCGGGTATAGAATAAAGCAGGTGGAACACTTTGCCTAGTCCCTTGTGTCTCTCGATCTCCTGAAATTTCTTTCTTGTGCAATGAAAAGAGCCAAAGCACAGAGATGAGCTAGAGAACAGAATCAACTCCAATTTGGTACAGGTTCTAAAGCAAAGGCCCAGCTTGTACATTTTCTTTCTATAGCGGGAAAGTTATTGAGAACCTGCCAGTTTGATATTCCGGTATGGATGACAAGCTTATGTTCTAGGGCCCATGTAAGACTGTGCAGTACTCCATGGGATATAGATAACCACGCTGTTGAAAAAGGAGAAGTAACATTTCCCTCAATGTGGAGTGGATAAAATTCATGATCCGCCCTCAATTTACTCAATTAGTTTTCAATACATTTGTAGGGGGCCGGCCCCATGGCCTAGTGGTTAAATTCGCTGCAGAGGCTTAGAAAAAGTGACTGCAGCATTCATTCATCTAAATTTTAAAGAGCCCCACTAATCCCCACACTGTGTCTTTTATGCTTTCTAGGGAGAGGAGAGAGAGAGAGAACTCTGTGCTCTGCAGGGAGTTTATAAATTAAAGGAAGACATCATTTCTTTTTTTCTTTTTGGAAGACTAGCCCTGAGCTAACATCTGCTGCCAATCCTCCTCTTTTTGCTGAGGAAGACTGGCCCTGAGCTAACATCTGTGCCCATCTTCCTCTGCTTTTTATGTGGGACGCCTACCACAGCATGGCTTGCCAAGCAGTGCCATGTCCGCTCCCGGGATCCGAACTGGCGAACCCTGGGCCACCAAAGAGGAACATGCACCACTGGGCCAGCCCCAGAAGAGATCATTTCTTGATCTCCAACCCCGTATCTGTTTTTGTGTTGTGTATATGTGTGTGTGTACATGCATATGTGCACGCATGGACAAGCAAGTTGGGGTGTGTATGAGTTTGGGGAGCAGCCCAAATAGGACAAAGGGGGGCAGAGCCTATGCATGTCCAGGTCTAGGCTTGGGACACACCACCCAGTGGGATATGCCAGTCCTGGTCATCCCGGGAACTGGAGAGAGACTTAGAAAATTTTGAAAAAGACTCTTCAAAGCCCAGGGGGCCTAGTAGTGCAGGAAAGTGAAGAGGGAGGGGCTCTGCTTACCCAAGTTTATGGACAACACTGTCTATGGACTTCCATTTATACATTTGCCCCAGGTGCAGAGAAGGTTATAGTATTCTTCCTCTGTGCATCACTTCAGCTCCACAATTTGTTACTACTTTGAATTCTCTGAATAGGCTGTTCCTTCAGCCATTCATTCACAAAAACATTTATTGAATATCTATATCACATATTGTGCTAGAAACATGTGTGATGAAATTGTGAAAAGACAGGCTGTGTCTCTGCCCTCATGAACCTCCAGTCTAGTGCTCTATTGAGCTGAGGTTCTTTAAAATTTAAATCTTTTAAAAAGGAATCACATAAGAAGCAAGAGGTGGTATAGAAGGCCTCGAGAAGAACAAAGAAGCATAAAGACCATGTCTTTAGAAATTTCAATCTCAGGCATACTTAAAAATCTAGGTTTTACTATTATTTCCTTAAGAAGTACTGCTTATCCAATTAATTTGCATAATATAGTTTAATGTAAATATGGGCTGCATTATGATTTATGTCTTATAGATTGAAAATTGGCTTCTTTATATAACTTTCCCAAAAGCAATCAAAGCAGGGGTCTGGCTACAGTTACAATGGTGACTTTGGTACACTTTAATTGAAAGATCAGTGGCTCAGAAAACCCAGTTTTTGGTTTTGTTTGTTAAATTTGATTATTCCAGTCCCTAGAAAAAGGGCTTACCTGTAATTGGTACTCAATTAGGACTTGAGAAACTAATAGACCTTAGAATACATGAAATGATCAGTTAAATGGGTTTAGCTGCCCTCCTTAACACTCACCATCTGCTTCATGTACCCCTAAACCCCACCAAGACTAAGGTAATTTTGAAGCTATTGAATATTTTCCAATATGTTTTGGAGAAAATTTTAATTTAATAATGGAGTTCAGTATTCTAACTGGTCATAATTACCAGAATCAACATTCATTTCTTTACTATTACTGTGCAAAAGAACCAAAATCATCAGTTTCTTATATTTTAAAATATGATATTAACTCTGATTCAAAAGCAATGATATGATCATAACCTTTCAAGACAATGAAATTTAAGTTAGAATAGAAAATTTATCATAGATTTTCAGAAGGGTGTTATGGGTCAGGAAGAAAGCCCCAATTTTGCAAATGAATTAATGTATGCTCTCAGAATTCATATTCAAGGAATATGGTAAGTTTATTGGGAAACGATAAGGATATGCACATGTTCACAGACTTCAAGGTACATTGTCTCGAAAAAGAGGTGGTGATGCTCTCTTCAAACCAATTAATAGCCCCATCCCTACTCTAACATTAACATCAGGCGGACACAGAGGCATTGGAATCAATCAGGACGTTCTTATCTGTCCACTAGGTAAACTAATCAACAGTTCATTCCTTCTCGAAGACCTGTGTCAAAAGGAGCACTGTCCTCAGAATGAAGATTTAAACATAAGTAAAGATATGCTTCTTGCTTCCCAAGAACTTATGGTCTAGTTCTCACAGAAAGAGGGAGGAATGGCAAATAACATTTGCGGAGTAACTCAAATTTTCCTGCCATTATATATATTCTTTCATCCAAATAAAAATCCTGAGAAGTAAACATAAATCAATATTGGAATTGCTCTTACCACTACACCATGTTGCAAGAATCAGGATTCATATTTTCAATGTCAAGAATGGCTTCTTGGCTCTAGAAAACCTTTTGTCTTTTGTCTACTTTATCTTTTGACAGTTTTGACTATTTGCACATTTAGGATCATTATAGAAGTTTAAGGGTCCAGAAGGTTGGTCTCTGCTGTGCTAAAATTATACAGTCATGAACATAAGTAACTAACAGAAATATATTTATATATGTATAATGTATAGTGTTTTGATTTCTTGCTTTTATTTAGTTTTCGTAGTGAATACATCCTGTAGGCCTGGGAATTCTGCATTTTGAACTAATTACACAAAAACTAGAAACTGTACAACTCTATCAATCTATTAATATCTCCATTAGAGATATTTGGAAAAGAAATCATCCATATCTTCAGTAAATTACAGGAAGTATCAAAAGCAAGGAACATGTATGATTGAATGCTGTTATTATAATCATTATATGTGAACTTTTATTTCTTATTATAGTTGTTTTGGCTACCATTTATTTTTCCCAGGGGTGTAGCAACATCAATGAAATAGCGAACTATATTACAGTAGCAATAAATAGTATTTGAAATAAAATGTTCATAGTTAAGTTATTTGATTCTTGCCAGACCATTAAATCAGGGCTGGCAGATGGCTTTTCTATTACATGCTAACTCCAAGTGATTTGACGACAGCTCTGAGGTCATTTCCAGCCTTTGAGAAAAAAGGTGCATTGCTAGATTAGTAATGTCTGTCACGAGAAAGCATTAGGCAAGTAGTGGCATTCATGCTACATATTTTCCCTCCCTCATCTAGATTGCTAGTTAGATAATCCTCAAATTTTCATTTCTAATGTAAAATCAGTTTATCTATTAAGACAGAACAAACTGATTAACGCATCTCTCTAATTGCCAAAATGGAAATTCATTTTATTATCATAAGGAACAGGAGACGGAACCTTTCGAATGGGAGGTTTCAATGATAAAAATTATTTTAGTGAAATGTGCTCTATATTTCAAAGTCATATCCTAAATTCATGATTCAAGATCAAAGAAATAAAAGAACAGCTATAACTACATTTTCAGCATGTTCTCCTTGTCTTTTATTTCAGACTTTGCTAAAATCAGGGAGGGGAAAGCTGTTCATATTTTAAGAATCAGCAGTATCGTAAACCATTTCTCCTGACTTAACATCTTTATAATAAAAAATCTACTGTAATAAATTCATTGCTAGGTTGTGTTTTTATTACTACAATCTCCCCCGTGAGTTCTCAGTTAAAAACATTCTGGGGGAGGCAAAAGAATGTCATTTGTGTCAGAACATAATTTTCTACCAGCTGAAAAAAAGGCATACAGTCTATGATAGTTGCCTCTTATTTTTTTAAAGATTGATATATAAGCTTACATATATATAGCAAATTTAAAAAATAGATGGGAGTACATTATACTATCAAAGCTATTGTTATAGAAGTAACCATCATAAATTGTGAAATGTCTAAAATCCATCTCAAACTTCTATAAGGGAAAAAAAAAGCCCAAATCTCTAAAACAAAGAAGATAGAAACAAAAAAGAGAGTAATGGTACTGAATTCATAATTTTGATATCTGTTCATGAAAGATACTCATATTTTTCTTTTTTAGTATGAAATAAAAATGTATCGATTCAATTCCAGTGCCTATTAATTTGTATTGTGCTACTTTTAAAATTTGGATAAATATATTTTGAGTGTAAAAAAGTGTTTTCCTTTGTGACTGTGCTAAACGATCCCAGACTATCCTGAGGCCCCTTTGGTGGTTATCAACGGCCCGTGTCTCGTGCGTGCATTTAAATCAGGCCCAAGTCCTCAGGTGCCTCCACTGAGACCCAGATTTGACCCACTGAATCCAATCCTGCCTGTGTACTTGCTATGGACTAAGGCAATAATCCAAAATTAAAAACAGTTATCTCAACTCTTGGGCTTAAGCAGGCAAATCACCAAGAGGGAAATAATTTACTCTCTTCATTCTAAAGATTCTCAAGATCCTTTTTCTAGAATTGCTCTTTTTTTGATGTTTCTTCTCCTTCTCTACCAACACTGCCTCATTCCAGAACATCATTTTCCATCCATACATAATACCCTTGATTCCAATCGCTCTTAACTTCACTTCACTGCCAATAGCACAAACAGAGTTATCTTTGAGGGGGAAAGAAACCAATTACAACATTATTCACTACTTAAAAACAGGGGTGCCAATGTTGCTTCAAAATCTGGCTTCAATGCACCTCTCCAGTGTTATTTTCCTTCACTTAAACCTCACACTCCAACTATATTGGACTATCAACATTCCCTAAATACCTTACAGTCTTTTGTGACACCATGTCTTATTCAGCTCCACCTTTCCGCAATCTTTTCCCTGGTGTTTTTTTTTTTAATTAAATTTAATTTTTTTTTTTTCTGAGGAAGATTAGCCGTGGGCTAACATCTGCCAATCCTCCTCTTTTTTCCGAGAAGACTGGCCCTGAGCCAACATCCCTGCCCATCTTCCTCCACTCTATACGTGGGATGCCTACCACAGCATGGCTTGCCACATGGTGGCATGTCCACACCCAGGATCAGAAGCAGCGAACCCCAGGCTGCCAAAGAAGAACGTGCACACTGAACCACTGCGCCACCAGGCCAGCCCCTCCTTGGTGCTTTAACGTAATCTCATCCTCTGTCTTTGTTACCTTGTTTCCTTGGGTCAGTATTTTGCCTCTTCTATTGGTCTCTGTTAGGAAAAACCATGAAAGACTTTAAAATGGGCAATGAAAGATTTCTGGGTAGCCTTTCAATGGAATGTTGGCATTTTCTAGCTGACCCTCTGGAGATATACCATTCTATGGCAACTTTGAGTGCCCTTGACTAGATTATTTTACGACTCTGCAAAGGGTGCAAAAATTATAGTAATGCAAACAAATGCTGTCCATACAAATACAAAGCAACTTCGTTCAGTAGATACAATTGGCTTCTGCCTTGTAGAAAAGGTGATTTCAAACATTCTATTTTATTGTCCTACAGAGTATTAACCCATTTTCCATCTATTAGGAAAGTCTTTTCAGCATTGTTGATGATATAAATATATATACATATAAAATTTGGATTCTCTTTTGAACCAGTTTTACAATCTTACTGCTTCCGTCATTAATAAATAAGCTAAACAAAATATTTTATGTCTGTATGAGTCATGGATTTATATTTTTAAAAATTATATTTCAACAATTTTGGAGGGTCCACAGATCTGCACAATACATTTACCAGGTTGTTGGAGAAGTGTACCTCATGGGCTATCTAGTACCAGATGCGTATTTTCTCGGCTCCCACAGGAAATCTCAAGTGGCAATAAAATGTAAACTTTGCTGACTTTGTTTCACTATGTTTCCCCCCTCTACTAATTGTGTGGGTGTGTATGTGGGAGGGGGTTGTACACTATGACAATTTATTCCATATTGGTGATAACAATGATTAGAAAATTGATTTTATGGTGTGACTTTTTGATAATCTCTGTCAGGTGTAAGATGGAAATATATTCTCTGATGAATGAGAAATGACAGAGTATCTGGTATGTGAGTCTTTTCTGTTTGTGTTTGTCTGTTTGTGTGCTCAAATCAAGAATTTTCTGTAGGCTGATATCATGAGAACAGGTTTTAAAGGTCTGAATCAGTGAGTCTTTGTGTTTCTGTGTTTCATTTTGATCTTTGCCTAAGGTTATAAAACTGAAGCTATGTGCTCTCTCTGTGTTACTGTATCTGTATATCTGTGATCCTGTACATGAGAAAGACCTTGACTTCTCAGTATGTGACTATGTAATGTTTCCCTATTTCTGGAGGCTTTTAATAAATTAGATTGTAATGCCTCCTAAGTCAGAAGAGCTGTCTTTTGGTTGTTGTCCAGCTGACACTGTGGGCTATAGAATCGGGTGGAACCTTTGATCATCTTTGACTGGGCTACTTACAACTCTGTAAATAGTAGAAAACTGATAGTGCTACAAATTATTCTTGTCTACTGAAATGTAAATGAGTTTTTCCAGTAAAGATATATTTGATATCTGCCCAAGAGAAAAATATATGTCAAAGACTATGTTGTATTTCCCTAGTTGTGCGTCTGTGAGCAGCTTTTCCAACATACTTGAGTGTGTCTGCATATCTACGTCAACATCAACATCGACATGTACATAGATCTGTCCTTCGCATTGTCCTTTACACAGCTTTAACATCTTACAGGCACTCCTTAAGTAATGAACTAAATAAAAATCTTTGACATCTGTTCATTTTATATTTGAATAAGAAGAACGGTCTTAACTACTTAAAAATTACACATTACCAGCTCCCTCTGCACTTGGTTCATACTTATGCATTACGTAATAATTCCTGTATTTCTTTTCACTAGACTTTGAGCATCTTAAGAGACAAACTGTATTCACAGGGCTTAACAAAATATCTTTTATAATAGGTAGTAGATACTAAAAATATGTATTTTTTATTATCAAAGAAAAAGTGCAGAGCCTGCTAAGGAATTTGGTGAAGAAAAACATGTAAGATGATGAGAGGATAACTAAAATTTTATAACACATATTACCTTTCTTAATGGGTAGACTCTGAGGAGTAGAACTTGCTATTCACCAATTTTATTAATCAGGATTTACACAAAAATGATTGATTGGAACGTTAAATACCTGAAAACATTTCAACCATTGTCTTACGAACAAATTTCATTATAGAGAGTGTGAAAAAGTGATTTTTTTGGTTATAAAAATTGTAATACTGGGGCCGGCCCGGTGCCGTACTGGGTAAGTCCACATGCACTGCTTCGGCGGCAGGGGATTCGCCAGACGGAGCACCGTTTATCAAGCCATGCTGTGGTAGGCGTCCCACATATAAAGTAGAGGAAGATGGGCACGGATGTTAGCTCAGGGCCAGTCTTCCTCAGCAAAAAGAGGAGGATTGGCAGTGGATGTTAGCTCAGAGCTAATCTTCCTACAAAAAACAAAATTGTAATACTATATAAATATCATTCTCCAAGTACAATATCAAATTTTATCACTCCTCAAGTCTGACTTTAATTAATCAATTAATTTTAATTACTTACATCTTTTAAAATCTGAAAAATAACTATATGATAATTGAAATTACAAATTTGCATTCTACCTTTGTGTCCTGAATTCATTTCAGTTTGTATTTTGATTTTTAGCCCTCTAAAGTTACTATGTTAACAAATACTTTGCACCAATTTTTTCTTAGAAAACTACATTTCTGATAAAATTTTATTTCTATATACTTGTTGTTTCTTTTGAACTTCACTTTTTACCACACATAGAGATTATCTTACCAAAGTGATTAGAAAGAATTTTGAATTTTTATTTTTACGTTCTTCTTGTAATTGACTAGTTCCATACTGCTGATTGTGCATTCAATATACAAATAAGCTGCTTTCTGAGAGAAAGGTAAATAACTAATTTTAAAAATTGAATTTTTTCTCTATTAAAAAACCTTCCAAAATTATAGGATAGGCACAAAACTGGAAAACCATCATACATACAATGCAACAATTCTGTGCTATAAGATACCTAACTGATACTGTTCATGAATTGTCTATAAATTCACATAAATGCCATATTATACATAGTAAACATTTTATTTGAACATTCTGTGCTTTTCATTTGGAATAATTCTTGGAAAAGTGCTAGAGTATTTTCATAGTGTTACATTTGTTTTATGGTATGTACCTATCTAGTTGCTCAAAATTGAATGTTTCCTGTGAATTTGGGGCCAATTAGGTACTAAAATTTCCCTGGTAACAAATTCTTAGAGTTAAGACAAAGAAGATTGAGAAAACTGCTTATCTATATAAAGGCTCATTTATTACTTAGTGTTAAAAGTCCACTATGAAATAATATTAAATTCAACTCATCATGATAGTTTTATTTAAGAACCTCTAAGCAAATCAATATTTTAAATGGCTAAGCATAATCCAACTCTGGCAATTTTAAGCATGATAATTGAACTTTCTAAATGTTTATAGATACTAAGAAGAGAACCATCTTAGCTGCAGATTTCTTGAGAAAAAAAGTTCACACATCTTAAAAGTATAAAAGAAAGTCAAGCAAGTTATTCATCCTATCAAAGACTTTAAAATCAACTCTTTTGAATATTTTTCATAAATTTCTCTTATGGGACAGAATATTAATTTTTAAATAAGATGGCAATTCATTGTAGTAATGAAAAAAGAGAGAGTAAGCTGTACTCCTTTTGTGGAAATAAAATGGCCAGAATTACAAAAAATCAGAATGATACCACATAATCTCATTTTTAGTAGATATCAGTCTCTGAAAAAATACACACTGAAAATGGAATTTAAGACAAGTTAAATAATGACTTACAACTAGGATATACAACTATGATGTGCTGGGGCTTTGTAGAGGGAGGGCAAAAGAACAAAGAGGAAGATTGGCAACAGATGCTCACTCCAGGCCAATCTTCCTCACCAAAAAAAAAAAAGGAAAGGAAAGAAAAGAAAAGAAAGAGCTCAGCTTTAAAAAAAAGACAAATTAAGCAATAAAATGTTCGTTACATGCATTTATACTCTACACTTAATTCAACTTTGTCATCATCTTTTTAAATAATAAGACAAAGTCTTAAATACTTACTCATGCAGTTACCAATTCTAGCACTTTATTTCTTGTGTAGATCCATATTTCCATTTGCTATCATTTTCCTCTCTCTGTGCAGCTCTACGGCATCTTTCCTGCAAACTGTAGTTGCTTCGGTCTCCTCAAGACCTCCAATCTGGGAGTCCATGAAGGCCTGCTTAGGTAACCTCTCCTTCGGTTGCAGCCTGGAACGTCTCCAAAGGCAGTAAGCCCGGGCGATCACCCTTTCTTGTCTCTCAGAGATAACTATCCTTTCTTACCTGGTGTAAAATGTCTTGAAAATCGTTATTCCATGTATTACTGTCTGCTTTTTTTTTAGCTCTTTCTAGTGGGAAGGTACATTTGGTCCTTGTTACTCCATCGTGGTCAGAGGTAGAAATCCTTGTCAGCAACTTTTTAAAAATCACTTTCACTGCTTCTGAGTGTAATATGAAACCAGTACATTTTACATGTCATTCCACTTGGTAAATACCAAGATAGAGCAAAAATATGGGGAAATTACTTATTAGCTCGTGGTCTATGAACTCTACCTTGCCTTGTATCTCAGCTGGGTTCTGCAGTAGCAGACACTGTGCTAAGGATCCAGGTGAAAGTACTTTATTAGAATGTGTCCCCAGGAAAATCTGGGCGGGGCGGAGACATTGGAGAAGTAAAGGGAAGGAGGCCAGTCAAGGATGTGATATCCAGCAAAGTCCCCAGAGCGTAACTCTGGCTTGATCCTATAGGACAATCATGGAAAAACATAGGTCATACTTCAGAACTGAGGGATGAGGCGATAGATTATTTATTCCCCTCACCTGTCCATCTCTGGCTAAGGGGTGCCCAGGTGGGAGGTATATTCTTAATCTCTTTGGATGCCTCTTGCTCACAGGCAAAGTCTGTTCTGGCTGCCTGAAGGTACAAAAGGCACTGAGTGTTGGGTTAAAATCAAACTGGTACCTGGTGTGTGCAAAAATGTGATACTGAGAGATCTGGGCAGAACAGGAAAAGCATCAACTACCTAGTGCTTCTCGAACTTTAATGTGCATATGAATCCCCTAGGGATTTTGTTAAAATAAGGATTCTAATTCAGTAGGTCTGGGCAGGTGATGCTGGGCAGATCCACTAACAGCATCCACCCCTTGACTCCTGGTTGATCTTAAAAGGAGGGGAATGGTTTTTATTTCTCATATCTCCTTGCCCTCACTTCACCCTTTCAGGACACTTTATGAACTCAAACAAAGGTGTCATGAACTATAACTGTGGATGCAATTTGCATTTTTCTAATCTATATTTCTATTCACTCTATTCCATAAAGGAAAATTTCATTTCCTGTTATACTACTAGGTCTCAACCTAGTAAAAAAAAAAAATGACAGATTATGGTGGCAACAGAATTAAAACTCTTGAGGTAATGTTTTTTTATTCCATTTATGAAAAATTGTGTTCACTCATTCATGGTCTTCTTGAGCCACCTAAGTGCTTTGAGGAAGATTAGGATTATGGAGAACCTTCAAGTCTATACATATAAAATATTTGCTCTCCATTTGTTTGGAGCAGAAGCTGAGCACTGCCTGAAAGAAGGATGGAGAAGGAGGAGGGATTAAGCTATGTTCTAGCAGGCCTACTACACTCAGAACAATGAAGGCTCTGCAGCTAACTGGACTACCATTCCTTACATGGCAAACTGGGAACCACCTATTGACATCTACACACGCCTGGAGGGATCCCATTTCCTCAGCCTCGGTCCGAGTGGCTATCCAAGTATTCATTCCAAATACTTAGTTTCTTTGAGAGAAGATCTGGTATTTACATTTTTCTCTGTTTTGTCACAATTCAGGTGACATTTTCATGCCTCTTACAACCTGATAGTTGACCAGCTGTGCAGCTGACCCACAACTTAATTAGATCTTAAATTCATTCTTGTAACATGTATACATTAAGCACATATTAAGCACCATGCCACATATTGGATGTTCAATGGTTAACAAGAGAGATATATTCCTGCCCTCAAGCAGCTTGTAACCTAGCAAGGACGATACACAAAACATGAGACGAGTGTTGTTAGGGTCAGTACAATGCTACAGGAGCGCAAAACAGAAGTATCTAAAACAAAGGTTGGCGAACTTTTTCTGTAAAGAGCCAGGTAAAATATTTAAAGCTTTGTAGGCCATATAGTCCCTGTCACAAGTACTCAACTCTGTGAAAGCAGCCATAGACAATATAGAAAGAATAGATGTGTCTGTGTTCAAATAAAACTGTATTTACAGAAAGAGTCAGTGGGTCAGATTTGGCCTTTGGACTATAATTTGTGAACCTCTGATCTAAAGGGGTATAGGAGAGGTCAGAGGAGACTTCCTAGAGGAGCTGAGTGTTAAAACTGATGCCTGTTGGTAGAAATTGTCCAAGTAAAGAGAAGGGAGGCCCAGAAGAAATAGGCCCCGATGTGAACGAGAGATCATGTTGAAAGAACTGAAAGATGTTCCATGTAGTTATAGCCTAGATTTTTAAAAAATTAAGACTTTTTTTTAGAGAAGGTTTAGGTTCATAGCAAAATTGAGAGGAAGGTACAGAGATTTCCCAGATACCCTCTACGCTCCACACATAGCCTCCCCCATTATCAATACCCCCCCATCAGACTGGTACATTTGTTACAATGGATCAACCTACTCATCATAATCACCCAAAGTCCATGGTTTACATTAGAGTTCATTCTCAGTGTTGTACATTCTGTGGGTTTAGACAAATTTATAATGACAAAAATCCATCATTATGGTATCATACAGAGTGTTTTCACTGCCCTAAAAATCCTCTGTGCTATGCCTATTCATCTCTCCCTCCTCTGCAACCCCTGGCAACCACTCACGCGTTTACTGTCTCCATAGTTTTGCCGTTTCTAACATTTCCTATAGTTGGAATCATACAGTATATAGCCTTTTCAGATTGGTTTCTTTCACTTAGTAATACACATTTAAGGTTTCTATGTATCTTTTCGTGACTTGATAGCTCATTTTCTTTCAGCACTGAGTAATATTCCATTGCCTGCATGTGCCACAGTTTATTTATCCGTTTATCTACTGAAGGACATCTTGGTTGCTTTGGCAAGTTATAGAAATTATAAATAAAGCTTCTATAAACATCTATGTGCAGGTTTTTGTGTGTATTTAAGTTTTTAACTCCTTTGGGTAAATATCAAGGAGCAAGATCGCTACATTTTATAGTAAGGGTATGTTTAGTTCTGTTAGAATCTTGCAAGCTTGTCTTCCGAAGTGGCTGTGCTGGTCTACATTCCCACTAGCAATGAGTGAAAATTTCTGTTGCTCTACATCCTCACCAATGCTTGGTGTTGTCAGTTTTCTGGATGTTGGCTATTCTAGTAGGTGTGTAGTGGTACCTCAGTGTTCTTTTAATTTGCATTTTCCTGATGACATATGACGTGAAGCATCTTTTCTTAGGCTTCTTTGCCATCTGGATATCTTCTTAGGTGAGGTGTCTGTTAAGATCTTTGGCCCATTTTTTAGTCTTGTTGTTTGTTTTCTTACTGTTGAGTTTTAAGAATTCTTTATACATTTTAGATAATAGTCCTTTATCAGATGTGTCTTTTGCAAACATTTTCTCCCAGTCTGTGGCTTGTCTTCTCACTCTTTTGACATTGTCTTCCGCAGAGCAGAAAATGTTTATTTTAATGAACTCCAGCTTGTCAATTATTTTTTCATGGATAGTGACTTTAGTGTCCTATCTAAAAAGTCGTCACTCTATGCAAGGTCATCTAGGTTTTCTCCTATGTTATCTTCTAGGAGTTTTATAGTTTTGTGTTTTATATTTATGTCTATGATCCATTTTGAGTTAATTTTGTGAAAGATATAAAAAGTCTGTGTCTAGATTCGCTTTTTTTTTTTTTTGCATGTGGATGTCCAGTCATTCCAGCACCATTTCTTGAAAAGATCATCTTTGCTCCACTCTATTGCCTTTGCTCCTTTGTCAAAGATCAGTTGACTATATTTATGTGGGTTCATTTCTGGACTCTCTGTTCTCTTCCGCTGATCTGTTTGTTATGTAGCTTAGAATTTTAGGAGTATGTGGGACATTTGTTATTCATCTGTCCATCTACCATCCGAAGCCCAGTTTCGTGTTTAGGGAATTCCCACATTTTATGAGTCTTGGTAAGAAGTAAAAATCCCTTCCCTAAATGGGTTTATAATGTAGATATTTGTATTACCAGTCTTTCTTCCAGCTAAGGCACAGGCATGTGGCCTAATTACCACTAATCAGATACATTCGTTCCAGACTTCAACTCATAATCCAGTGATGAAAGAAGGAAGGAGAGGAATCAGTCTCTTACTCTCAATCCCCATTCTTTCTCTCTTTCTGTCTCTCTGTCTCTCTCTCTCTCTTGCACATGCATCCAGCTTGGGCTTAGCAGTGGCCGCAGGGTTGAGCTACTAAGGCTTAAGTGGCACCAGAACAATTCTAGATCTGGTGCTTTTTGGTAGTGACAGATGTTTCTCTATCAGGCCAGTTCTGCAGTGAGGTTTTTGGATATTATTCCTCAAAGCGGAGCTTCATGCCTAGTTCTCCAATCCACCAACAGTTCTAGGGGATACCCTGTGTCCTTTTAATAAACTCCTCTCCTATGACTTCAGTTAGAGTCAGTTTTTGTTGTTTGCAACTAGGAAATCTGACTGATCAAGGGAGATTAGAGTAGAGAGGTAAATAGGAACCAGCTTGTGAAGGAGTTCTTAAACCATGTTAACATATTTTGAATTTTCATTAGTGTTGTAAGAAGTCATTGAAAGATATTAAGGAAGAGAATAATATAAGCAGATTTGCAATTTGGAAAGATCACCTTGTAAGCTCCCAGATGACAGGGATTTTTTTCTGCTGTTTACCGATCTCTGCTCAGTGCTTATAATAGTACCTGACATATAGTAGGTAACCAAAAAATGTTTATTGAGTGCGTGGTGGAAATTTCAATGAATGAATTGGAGGAAGGGGTCCAAGTAGAAGGATGTTGTGGTAAATCAAGTGACAATGGTGACCTGGATTAAGTTAGAGTCCTTGAGGATTCAGTGAAATATGTAGATTCAAAAAATCGATCTGTCGGGGGCAGAATCTAAATAATGTGCATGGAAATGGCATATTAATATTTTAAAATGCAAATATTCTTTAAAATTAAATTAAACTTACAGTGGTGTCAATTTCAGTAATTAAATGTAATATTAATAGAGAGGGAATGCAGGGAAGTATTTGTTCCAAAGCTTTTCTTCCATCTCGAGCACAATAGCACTAGTTATACAGATACAGCCATGTCAAGGGGGTGGTGCATAGGGTGAATGAGTAACTTCCAATGCCAAGAAAGTGAACAAACCCAGATTGCAAATAATCATTTTGTGCTGAAGAGAAAAACATAGTATCAAATGCAGTTGTTTCAATTGTTTAAGTATCCTATTCTTTTCTGCATCATTTGGGCTACCCAGGCTGTCAGTTTTCTAATAAGCCTAACAGTGGATTCAGTTAAGTAGATGAGGAGGATTTAAAAGATAAAACCAGACTGGCGTTCAACACTCCTTTCTCCTAAGCCCTCTGAGATGATTTAATAAAAAGGAGACAGAATATTAATTTTTCTGAATTTTTGTTTGGTTGGATGACCTTGGTAAAAGCAAGTAGGTGAAGCTGGAAATTAGTTTAATTGACTGTTATTACCATTCTGCTGTTTCACTGGAATAATTCGCTGGTCATTCAAGTTGATTCACTAATGGAGCAGGTAGATAAGACAGACAGGGCAAAAATCACCACTATAGTCCAATAATTTCCCCAAAGCCTCCTGGCAAATTGCAGATCTTAACATGGAATTTCGCTTAACATTCTCAAAACAACACTCAATAATATAGAAAATGAAGTTATCTGTGAACTATTGACATACTACTTTTTCTGTAATTGTGTCCAGCATTGGTATCTGAAAAAATCTCAATGGCTTTAGAGACCAACCAAACCACTTTGATAAAATTAAGTCACTAACATTCTGGAATACAATGAGAAATGCATGTTGTCTGGATAGTTATATTCAGTGGAAACTTATTTGATTGAGAATGAGGCATGATTGTCAGTCTTTTTCTCACTAGCCAATAGATTTGGTCAACTCTTTATCATCTTCAGGCTGTGATTTCAATTTTGGGGAAAAAATCAAACAATGAAATAGCTTAAATATTATTAGCAGTCAGCAACATCTGGCCTAATATATGTATTGAGCAGGCAGGCCTTTTGGGGTCTAATTTGATAGCTCCAGAAAACCGATTTCAACCCTTCCCCCAACCATATGAGCAAGTACACGAACAGTGTCTTTAAGAGGAATTCTCAGCTTTACAGCCATGCGAAATTAACACATTTATCAGACTATTTATGTGGAGATCAGCCTGTGAGGGAAAGGGAATGGGAAAAGAGAAAATTCTGCTTCAGGAGGGAAATGGAGCCACAGAGGGCTAGAGAAGTGTGCAGACTCTCTCACTGCCCGATTTCATCAGCCCTGTTTCCACACTGTCAGGTTCACTGTGATTTATTTAATGAAGGTCAGCGAGAGAACACACTAAATGCTTTAACTTGAGAAATAAAGCAGGAAACCTGTGTGTACCACTATAATAAAACAACAGGCTGAGAAGGGAAAATTTCACACAGCCAATAATTTTGTCGACATGCCACCAGCTAATAAGTTTTATTTTTACTGAAATGACTGATTGTGCCTCAACCGCGATAAATGCAAAGCACTAACATCATTAACATACTTTTGTCCCCACAACTGGCACAGTGGTTTACAATGGAAGGTGCAAAATAAATATCAGCTGAATGAATGAAGAATTTGCCTGCTTTCCCTCAACAGCAGTTATACATTTCAGCTCCTCCTGTCTTGCCTGTGCCACCTCTGCAGTCGTACAGTTAATCTCTGTCTTCAGTCTTCCTAACACAGCAGTCAGAGAGATTTACATACAACACATATCTGACCGTGTCATTCATCTACTATGTTGGTGAGGACAATTAATGCTGGCTGCTGTAACAAACGACACCGATATCTCAGAAGCTCAAAACAATAAGGGTGATTTCTTGGTCATGTTAGATTCAGACACACGTCTGATGGGTCTCCTTGGTAGCTCTCCTCCAAGGGGTATCTCAGTGATTCTGTTCTTCCCAATTTGTCCAGCTGCCATTCAAAGCCATGTCTTTGGAGTCACTGCAGAAGTGGAAGAGAGTGAGCTGAAGATGTCCAGGATGATGTTGGGGGCAGGCCCAGGCAACAGTTCCATTTATGTTACATGAGCTAGAAGATCAATAAGGCCTCAACCTAACTGCAGGAGGGGCTGGGAAATTTAGTCTTCTTGGGTAGCCAAGCAAAACAAAAAATGCAGGATTGTGAGCACCTAGGTAATCTCTGCCTGACTTGCTTCAATGGTCTTTAACTTCTCATAGTCTAAAAGTTCTACCCCTAAATGTGGGTTGTAAGGACCGCGTGCCAGCATCTCCACTCTCCTTGTCTCTCTTCTTTCTTGGTTTTTCATACCTTTTTCTTCACCCTTGCCTCTGCCCCTCTTTTCTTTCTCTCTGCCTTGAAAAGAAATTCAATACCTGGATTATCCTAGCTGGATATGTTTTTCTAATCGATACTGTATGTTAAAATGAATTACTTCTCACAATTTGTGTTTTAGGTGTCAGAACCAACTACATTTAAAAACTACATTTATAAAAATCCTAGCTTAAGGAAACTTTTGTTTCTTTTTGTATGAATTACCGACTCAGTTAAGTATTTTCTAGGTGAAAACTTGAAGTCTCAATACCTCAAGTGCACCTAACGTTTCAGAAATGATGCCGAGAGAGAAGATTTACAGGTGTCAAAACATGTGCTCTGTCTAAAAGGGCAGTCTTTTCAAAGGTGTCAGGATGAGAAACATTTTCAAAATACTTATTCTACCCCTTTCCTTAACCTTTTCAGTAAATACCTGACTGTCCCCGGGGCTGAGATTAGAGTCCAGATAGGATTAGTTCCCAGCGCTCAGCCTCTGAAGGGCTAGCACAGAACTGACTGTGGCTTCTGCTTTAAGCCCGGAGAATGTGATTAAAGGCAGTTTGCAGAGGTCTCATGTTCAAAGTTATGTTTCCCATGAGCTACCCCAATATCACCATCTCTCCGTCACATTGTCTGCATTTAGAATTGAATTCCTTCTAGCCTCTTGCTAATTGTACAAAATATAGGCTAATAATACCTACCTCATAGGGCTGCTGTAAGGAAGAAATTTGACACCACAGTAAAGCTTTAAACGGTTTGCTTTTATTAACGTTATTAATATTACATTAATAATTAACATTATTAATAAGGCATTAATGTTACATTCCAAAAGTCCATGGAAACATGTATAAATACCTAACACATGATAGACTATCAATAGCTCTCTTTGTATTATTTCTTTACTTTATGCCTTTGAAAGTAGTCATATTTCCATGATTTTCTATGAGGGATATTTTTATTACTGTCTTTGAGGGATATTATCTAAGAGAAAAATGAAACCTATTATGACATTATCAGCATGTTCATCAACAGAAGAAAAAGAAGACAAATTGTGGCACATCCATTGTTATATTGCCTACAGTGTATTTGAAAACACTTTGGTGTTAAACAGTATTATATATGTGTATGTAAATTAGCTTAAATTCCTGGTGGGTAATTAACCAATGAACTGCCATAACTTGAGGGCCAGACTGTAGAAATTTCTAAATAAGGCTTTGGAATCCCAAATCTATGACCGAAGAATGATTAATTAGAATAAGGGATGTTAGGAATAATTTTAATCTATGAAATAACTGATAGTGACGATCCACGGCTCCCTAGAAAGTATAAATGGACTAGCAAGAAGGACCTCAGTTCCAAGGTCAGGTGACAGCAGCCTTGCAGACTGGCATAGGGAGGCGGAATTCAAGAGCATAGGAGAGACTGTTCAACCTTACAGGCTGCGGAAGTTTGAATAGTGGCCCTCCCAAAGACATCCACATCCTAATTCCTGGAACCTTTGAATATGTTACCTTATGTGGCAAAAGAAATTTTGCAGAGATACTCAAGTTAAGTATCTGGAGATTGGGAGATTACACTGGATTATCCAGGTGGCCTCGATGTAATCATAACAATTCTTATAAGAGGGATACAGGAGAAGGCAGAGTAAGAGGAGAAGGTGAAGTGGTGGTGGAAGCAGAGATTGGAGCAATGTGCTTTGAAGATGGAGGAAGGGGCCACAAGCCAAGGCTTACAGATGGCTAGAGAAGCTGAAAAAAGCAAGTACATGGATTCTTCCCTTAAAGCCTCTGTACAGAAAGACCCTGTCCTACAGACACCTTGATTCTAGCTCTTGAAGATTTATTTTAAATGTCTGACCTCCAGCATGGCATAAGAATAAATTTCTGTTATTTTAAGCTGCTAAATTTGTGGCAATCTGTTATAACAGTAACAGAAAACTAATATATAAACTCATATTGCTCTTTGAATAATGTTTGACTCTATACTTTTAATTGGCCTCATCTATAGCCAACCAACATTGGTCTTAGTGGGTGACATCACCGCTTGAACTTGATTATGCACACAGTGAGATAGGCACGACAAGCAGAGAGAAAGTGTAAAAAAGGCAGGGGATGCTCAGAGGGCAGAATCGCCCCATTGTTTCCGTATTCTTCTTGACTCAGAGAATGATACAGACACTGGCTATGATAGGCCTTGTTGGAGGGCAGTTAAGCACAGGATGAGTCCTGAAAACCAATGTTAGGTCCTTCACAATTTTGCCTTGTTCAGTGCTATTGAACCGTACAGCTAGTGTAAGAAACCTGTGTGTAAGAGTGCACATGTGGGGGGTTAGGATGCTCTTGTCCAAATATATCTAATTTTAATTGCTAGTATAATTATGGGGTGTGTTTTTTAACAGGTAGCAGTGGCTAGAAAATGAAACAATTAAAAGCAACAAAGCTTCTGGTCCTTTAAAAGAACAAGTTGTCCTATGTCAAAACAGACTGCCTCATGCAGTAGCTGTAAATCCCCACAGAGATAAGGTGGAGATATTGAAAACTCTTTGTATCCAGACAGCTCACTTTTGCTAGTTTCACAACAGGGAGCCTGTGTTCATCTCTGGAAACTAGAGTTTAGCTTTTGGCTTAAATAGCTATGTGAGGCCAGAAACCTCTCTTAAAACACTAGGAGGGTTTGAGAAGCTAATAAAGATGGTGTGTGAAAGATGGGAAAGAAACACATGTTTAGTTGTTGTGTCAGAAGCCCTCAGGAAGGAAAGGGGAAAATTAGCTTTAAGGAAGACTAGTGTTAGTGTGTGATTCCAAGTGTTGTGTTAAGAATATACCAAGTCAGCCCTGATGGTCTAGTGGTTAAAGTTTGACACTCTCACCGCTTAGGCAGCCCGGGTTTGTTTTCCAGTCGCCAAACCATACACCTGTCTGTCAGTTGCCATGCTGTGGCAGCAGCTCACATAGAAGAGCTAGAAGGACTTACAAGTAGGATATACAACCGTGCACTGGGGCTTTGGGGAGGAATAAAAAAAGAAGAAGATTGGCAACAGATGTTAGCTCAGGATGAATCTTTCCCTGCAAAAAAAAATATAATAAAATAAAGGAAGATGTTCATAGCCACATCTATTTAAAAAAAAAGGGATATACCAAATTCAATGGGACCATAAAGAGCCATACTTATGATATGAAGGTCAAGCAGAAATACCACCTAGGAGTTCAGAATACATCAAATATTGAAATTATCTGGTACAGAATATAAAATAAATATTTTCATATGTTTAAGGCAGAGGATGTGCGAACACTCATTGTACTATTATTCCAGTCTTTCTGATGTTCGAAGGTTTTCAAACAAAAAGTAAGGGAAAAAGCCTAGGACTAGAAGTAAACTTCCAGCAAGACAAAGCATAAATACAAAAATGTACAGCAACTATCTTACTTAATAGTTAAAATGTTAAAGGAATTTTCCCAAAGCGTTTGTGTCCAGTATCAACACTTCTATTTAAAAATGTATGGAGTTCCCAGCAATAAGGCAAGAAATAAATTAATGAAAATAAATTAATAAATAATAAAATAAAATAAAAGGATACGGGCCAGACAGAAACAAAACTCTCACTATTTAGACAATATGATTATGTACAAAGAATACTCAAAAACCAATATATAATAATAAGATATCTACTGGATATGAAATCTGCTAGATATGAAATAAGTGTATAAAAATAAGTTGAATTCCTACAATACAGTAGTTTAGAAAATGTGTTTTTAAATGAAGGTAACGTTTATAATAACATAGAAAGTACAAAGCGGCTAGAAATATATCTGACAGAATTTGATGGTGATCTTCCCAAATTCATCTATGAGTTCACTGTAATTCCAATAAAAATCCCAATAGGCTTTTTTGTGGAACTTGAAAACATGATTCCAAAATTAACATGGAAGAATATAAGGCCAAGAATAGGCCCACTGTGAAAGAGGAACGAATTAGAGGGATCGTCTTACCAGAAATCAAGAGTTATTATAGAGTTGTGGTAATAAATTTAGTGTCTTGCAAAGGAATAGACAGATTGACTAGTAGGATTTTTGTCTGTTTTTCAAAAGCAGGTTTACCCAGATATTGAAACTTGATCTGTGATTGAGCTCTCAGTACAGGTTGGATGTAAAAGATGGACTTTTCAAGAAATGATGCCAGGACAAATGATCATATAAACAGGAAAAAATGAAATTGGACCCTACTTCACACCATAAACCAAAATTATAAAACTCTAAGAAAACAATATATTTATAACCTTTGGGTTGAATCTAAGTTAAGGGTCTATGAGTGTTCATGGGATATTCTTCATAAACCTTCGGGTTATAAATATATTGGGTATAAGGAAGGATTTTTTTTAACCAAGTCAGAAAAAAAGCATGGACAGTAAGAAAAAAAGATTTAAATTGAGAGCTTCTGTTCATCAAAAGACATTGTAAAGAGTTTGATGAAAGAAAAACCACGATAGGGCGAATATGTGTGTATTTCACATAAGTGACAAAATATCAGTATTCAGAATATAGAAGGAACTCCTACATACAAAAAAGGAAAAGGAAACTTAACAGCACATGAGGGAAAAGGCTCACGCAGTTCTTCATGTAAGAGAAAACCCAAATGGTCAATAAGGTATGAAAAATTTGTTCAGTCTTACTAGCAGTTAGAGAAATGCGAATTAAAAGCCACAATAAAATACCAACATATTTATCACAGTGGAAAAATGAAAAACATTGGATAATATTAAGCATTGGTGAAGATGTGGAGCAACTGCAAACATATACACGTGGTAGAATGGTAAATCGGCAAAATCTTTTTGGAAATCGTTTTGACGCTGTCTAGCTAATTTGAGATGCACATATGTAGTGACTGAGCAATTTCCTGCCTATCTCGGAGAAGCTTTCGTCCAGGACACATGTACAAGAGTGTTTACTGCAATGCTATTAGAGATAGCAAAAAACTGGAAACAACCCAAATATCCATTCACATTAGAATAGACAGGTAAATTGTGGTATATTCATCTGATGAAATACTAGATCATTGAAAATGAATGAATTAAAACTTGAAGCAAAATCTTCAATGATTCTTTGGAATATAAAGCAGCAGAAGAATACACTGAGTATGTTTACATTTATATAAAGTTCCAAACCATGTGCAACTAAATAATTTATATTTTAGGGATACAAACACTGTGGTGAAGTAAGTGTGTGGAGGAGAGTAAATGTATAATAACACTAAATTCCAAATAGTTGTTACCTCCAAGGGATCAGGCAATTAAGTGGGATGCCCTGGGACACACAGGACTTCAAAGGGAATGGTGACCTTCTGTAAATTAAATTGGGTCATGGACACCAAGATGATTGTGTTTTCTTGTTTGTGTTGCCTTATGCATATTTAAAAAGATTATTTTGTACATATTCAATATTTAATTTAATAGTTTATAAAAGCAAAATGTGCTGAGGAGAATTTTGATATATCTACTCATTTGCTGAGTGGTATTTTAAAAATTGTCCGCAGTGTTTTAAAAAATATGTACTGCATAAAAAAAAATGCCAATGATTTTTTTCAATAGCAGTTTTTGGAAAGACTTTCTCCAATATCTGCTTCTCTTGGTGGTTTTCCTTTATAGACACACCTAGACTAGCTCTGTGTGATTTCTACCAGATTTTGGAGAACTAATTCATTTATTGACTCAATCATCATTGACTTCACAGCCTGTAGAGCTTCCTATAAAGTGGTACACTTTGCTGGGAGCATTATCTTTGTATTTCCATCTGTGTCCTCCTTTCCTCTTTCCTAATAGTAATTACTTACTATTCATCCTGCATATCTCAGTTATTCATTATGAGCTTACTTCCTCTGGAAGCTTACTCTGACTCCACTCCATGCAGAAGGGACAATAAAAATATGTTGAATAAATGAATACATAATATGTGAAGGAATAATGAGTAGACTAAAGAACTTCTCTCGAGGAGCCTGGAGTCCAGTAGATAGTGGTAAATAAAAGTAAATGGCATTGGCCTTCAGCATAAAGCGATAAAGCAGAATAAGTTAAAAAAGAAATGAGTGAAAAAGAAATGATAATTACACGACGAGATATGGGTGTTAGTTAAAGCTCCAGTGGTAAGCATATTGCAATATATAAATGTTTCAAAGCAATAGGTTGTACCCCTTAAACTCATACAATGTTATATATGAATTACATCTCCACTAAAAAAAAAGAGTAACGGGTGGAATTTGGTGATTGTTTGTTAGTACTTGAAATAATGTTAACTAAAGTCAAGGATTTGGTCTCTTTAAAAGACAGTTAGCTTTACAAAAAAAAGGAACACCTTTCTTAGCACAGTCTACTGAACGTACCAATGAACATTACTGACTTCCAAATAGCAATCAGCATTCTTAGCCCCCAGATCTTGGTTTCTAATTAAGATTTTTCCTACTAAAAGAAACTAGAGCTTTTGGATAAATGGCTGATTTCTTGTTTGTGGCTGCAATTTCATGTTGAGCCTGGAACATCTCGTGTCAGGAAGTAAGGAATGACTTGGAAACTGTTAAGGGCATATCAAAAGGACATTAAAGCCAGCCTGAAGGGCTTCCCACTGGCCAAAGTGGGACAACTAGGCATCAAAAGAATAATGATGGTAATGACTTTAATGCATTGAATTAAAAAATAGTTCATAAGTCCATAGTCATGTTAAAAAAAGGGAAGGAGGAGAGAGAAGACTCTTCTTTACTGCCGTATTCTATGTGATATATGTAATGAGAGTCATAGACTAGAAAAACAATCACCACTTTGCTGCCACAAATGTCATAATTGATTGAGGCTAGGATCATCAATGGGTGCTGAAACCTTTGGGTGAAAGTATTGAGAACAGAATGTTTACACAGTTTCAAAGTATCAAAATGTCATATACTTAATTCATTACAGAGGCACAAAAGTACCTTTATAATAAGGAAATCTGGCGCACTTCATCTTAAAACAAGTGAATCTAATGTCACCGTTAATGGGAGAAATAAACAATACTGCCTCCTGACGTGATGCACTGAGAAGAACCAACATCACCTATGTAATATTCTAGCCGAAAATGTTTAGTCTGAATCTATTTATGAGAAAACAATCAGGCAATTTCAGTTGAGGGCCATTCTATAAAGCAACTGGCTAAAAAATATTTTCTATAAAAATATGTGAATAAAGAGGAAAGAACTGCTCTAAATGAGACCAAAGAAATATGACAACCAAACGTAATATGTGGTCCTTGATTGGATCTTCAATGAGGTGAAAACAAGAAGGGGAAATTGAGGAATTTCTTTTTTTAAAGATTGGCACCTGAGCTAACATCTGTCGCCAATCTTTTTTTTCCTTCTTCTTCTCCCCAAAGCCCCTCAGACACAGCTGTATATTCTAGTTGTGAGTGCCTCTGGTTGTGCTCCGTGGGATGCTGCCTCAGCATGGCCTGATGAGTGGTGCCATGTCCGTGCCCAGGATCCAAATGGATGAAACCCTGGGCCACCAAAGCAGAGTGCACAAACTTAACCACTCTGCCATGCAGCCGGCCCCCAAATTGAGGAATTTTGAATATGCAATGCATATGTGATAATATTACTATTTCAGTGTTAACTTTCTTGAGTGCATTAATAGTACTGTGGTTGTGTAGGAAAATGACCTCGTTTTTGGGAGATTCATGCTGAAAGGGTGAAGCGTCGTAATGTCTTTCAGATGATTCATCCAAATAGGTACGTGTAGATGTGAATATGGATAGAATGAGTATAGATATAAATAAATGTGGCAATTGGTTGACGATTGATGAATCTAAGTTCAGGGTATATGAGTGTGTTCATAGGATATTCTTTCAATTTTTTAATACATTAAATTTTTCAAAATTGAGAATTGGGGTAAAAAGAAACTTAAAGCTTCCTGAAAGAAAAAGGCTCTATAGCTAGGATAAGTGAAGGTCATCGATAAACCAAAGAATTTTCTAAAAATCAAGCAAAAAAAAGCCTAGATTTTAGATTATTTTTTCTTGCAACTAATTTCTGACTTCTACCTGAATAACAAATGGCTGAAACTGATTCCCTGAAAGGCCAATGATCGTGCAAACTCTACACAGGTAATTCTTTTTTTTTTTTTTTTGGCTCCTGGGCTAACAACTGTTGCCAATCTTTTTTTTTTTTTAAGGATTGGCACCTGGGCTAACAACTGTTGCCAATTTTTTTTTTTTTCTGCTTTATCTCCCCAAACCCCCCCGTACACAGTTGTATATCTTAGTTGCAGGTCCTTCTAGTTGTGGGATGTGGGACGCTGCCTCAACGTGGCCTGACGAGCGGTGCCATGTCCGCGCCCAGGATCCGAACCCTGGGCCGCCGCAGTGGAGCGCGGGAACTTAACCACTCGGGCACGGAGCCGGCCTCCTACACAGGTAATTCTTTACAATGCAGACAAATGGCATATTGTAAGGCATGTGCAGGCCTACTACAGCCACGTTGAGTGAATTAAGCCTAGTAGGGTTCAGGTGGAAAACAACTTTATGCCTCCACTCTGAAGCACATACACAGCCAACCCCTTCCCTGGATGAAACTTCAGTCAGTTCTTACAGCTTGTCTTCTCACTCTCAGGTAATAAACTATCTCTGTTTTCAAGTTTCAAGATGTCTAATCCAACAGGTATAATATCTCGAACTTCAAACTGCATTGAATTTAAATCTTCTTCCTTTCTCCTACCCCTTTTTTAGGCTGGGAAGCTTGAAATGGGAAGGCCAAGAGGACGTGTTGAGATTTTTTTCCCTCCTTCCCCTATTAACAGCTCTTTTGGCTCTTCCAGACTTAGGGGGAGGAAGGGAAATCTGGAAGATTGTATTTTCCAAAGATGGCCCGTGTCTCCCATTCCACAAGCTTTTCTACAATGTGATCTTGCCACTTTCCCATAAACAGATGGAGTCATAATTTCAACCAATGAAGTCTGGCAGAAGTGATCTGTGTGACTCTGAGGCTGGGTCATAAAAGGCCATGCAGCTTCCACCTTGCTTACCAGAACACTCATGCTTGGAAACATAAGCTTCCACTTATGGCCTCTGCCTCCCCTGACGTCCCTGGGCCATGTGGAAGCCAAGTCACAAGGAGAGGCCATGTGCATGTCTGTAGGTCCATTTAGTAATCCTAGTCTTTGAGTCATCTCTGCAGAGGTTCCAGATATGTGGGTAAATGAGCCTTAGTTGACTCCATTCCTCAGCCAGGGAGTCAAACCCTAACTTTCCAGTCCTTCCAGCTGAGTTCGCAGATATCATGGAACAGAAATAAGCCATCCCCACTGTTCCTTTTCTGAATTTCTGTCCTTCAGAATCTGTGAAGATAATAAAATGGTTGTTTTAAACCTCTCTGATTGGAATAATCTGTTATGCAGCAATTGTAACTGGAACAGAGGATAAGGAGTAGGTTCTGTTGATGAACCACACTGGAATCTAAAGTTAGTGCTTCCTTTATGTGGTAGATCCCAAATGTTGATTCTGTTTAAAAAATGGGATATTTTGTGACTCTTTCAGAGATAACCCCACCTCCACCCCTTATTGTTCTGTTGACACAAGGGCTTCTCAGTGTGTGATCAGAGGACAGGAATAGCACGTTCATAATGATCTCTTCTAAGTTCTCCTCCATTGCTGACCTTTTCAACCTCTGCAACTAATTCTAAGTTCTCTTAGCCTGGAGGTGGGTGATGGACTTATGTTGGCAAAACCATTTTTGTTCAACTGTTTGCAAATCTCAGATAGAAGATCTTGCCCCTCACTTTTAGACTATGTGGGTGCTTATCATCTGCTTACATTCTCAGCTTTAACTCTGAATCTCTCGACCCTAGGAAATGTAATGCTACGTGAATACTTAGGTTTTACTCCCTCAGGGTATATTTGAAAATCCACGTTGCTTTTCTCTCTATTTTGACCAAAAACTTGGAATTAATAACACTGTGTAGACAAAATCCTAATGTATTATTATTTTGAGATCTCATAATTCTGGTGATAACAAATATTCTTATAGTTTACATGCCAAGTTTCAAATGATTTTTTCATTATGAATGCTCTTATTGTGTGTATATGTATATGCCTAAGTCCCCAATGTATATTCTTAGTATTTAAATAATCTTTTAATTCTAGAGTAGTTTTAGGTTTACAGAAAAGTTGCAAAGATAACACAGAAAGTTCCTCTATCTCTGCACCTTCTTGAAACTATTGTTGACATCTTACATTATTGTACTATATTTGTCATAACTAACAAACCAACATTGTGTATTTTTATTATTTGAACTCCATGCTTTATTCATTTTTCATTATTATTAGTTTTTCCTTAATGCTCTTTTTCTGTTCCAGGTTCCCATTTAAAATGATATACTACATTTAATCGTCATGTCTCCTTAGGATCCTCTGGGTTGTGACAGTTTCTCAGACTGTCATTGGTTTTTATGACCCTGACAGTTTTGAGAAGTACTGGTCAGGTGTTTTGTAGAATGATCCTTCATTTGGATTTGCCTGATTTTTTTTCACTGGTACATTGGAGTTATGAGTTTTGGGGAGAAAGACCACAGCATGTCCTATGAGGGGTACGTGCTATCAACATGACTTTTCACTGCTGATGTCAACCTTGGTTGCCTGTCTAAGATGGTGTTTGTTAGGTTTCTCCACTATAAAGCTACCTCTCTCCCACCTCTCTCTCCATCCTATATCCTTTGAAAGTAAGTCATTAAGGAAAGTCCACATTTCAAGGGCAGGGAGTCATCTTCCACCCCTTTGAGAGAGGAATTTCTATACAAATTGTTTGGAATTCTGCTGCATGTGAGGTTTGTCAGTTCTCTCTCATTTATTTGTTTAATCTTTTATTCATGTGAGTATAGGCTCAAGGATGTCTGTTTTATACTTTGGGTTATAGTCCAATACTGTATGTCACTTAGTCTATTGTTCATATTGTTTCAACTTTGGCCATGGGAGCTCTTGCAGTTGGCTCCTGTGTCCCTATGACATACTCCCATTATTTTACTTTGAACCCTTTTTTGCTTCTGGCACAAGATGCTCTAGTCTCAGTTTGCAAGATCGGTGCCCAAACTCTAACATCAGCCATTTCTCCAAGGACTCTAGTTTCTTTTATTAGCCCCAAAGTGTTTCTGTATTTGTTGTACATGTGATGTATGTAAACACACAGTATTTCTATGTTTTTAGCCATTTTTCTTATTTTTAGTGTGTGTAATGGAAGTAATAAGCTGTGACATTTCTGTTATCAGCAAAACTTTTAGCATAATAAAGCAAAGTTAAGAGCCCCATGGCCTCAAGTCTGCACATCAGCTCTGGTTGCACACTACATTCCTGAAGAGATTTAAAAATATACAGATTTCCAGGCTCCTCCGGAAGCCCATTACATCAAAACATCTGGATGTGGCACCCAAGCATGAAAATTTTTTTTAACGTCTCTAAGTGACTCTAATTTGCAATCAGTTTGGAATCACTGGATTAAGTCTTAATTCTATCAAATTCTTACTGGCTAGTTTCAACTCTTAATGTTGTTTTGTTAAAAATAGACTACAGGGCTAATTTCGTTATTTGGAAAGTCTCCCCAAGCATGCAAAATAGAAACATTGAACAGTCATGTTCATCCACAAAGCATTTTGTTGCTCTGACAAACCTGAGTCACATAGGCTATGAAATATAAGTATTTTAATGTCAAACAGTGAAATTTTGAGCAATTGCAATGCAAATGCTACAAACTATATTTTTAGGGAAAAGCAATTCTATTCACAACTTGAAAAATATTAATCGTATGTATTGATTAATATGTTAAATACAGACTAACTGATCAATCATAATCAATTATTAACAATTGGTTAATCATATATTAACCTTTATAATTCATGGATTTATATTTAAAGAAAGAAATAGAGGATACTAATTTGATAAATTTACCAAGTATTTAATAGCCCATAGTTGGAAAATTAAGCCTTGTTTAATTATATTATTAAACAATCATCTTTTGAGCACTATGCAAGATATTGGGGTGGTAAGAAATGAAAACCTCTCTTCTCTATAAAACTTAGTAAGCAATGAATTCTAATGAAAATTTTCCACGTTTTGAGGTAAACCAAGTTCTTCTCATTCTCCATGGTTGAAGTAGCTGGGTCTCTCATAGGAGCATATCTGGGTTTTGTAGGGTCTAGAGCTTGCATCATTTGGGGAGTATTCTTCAAGTAAAATAATACAACCTTATATCTTTAATTTAGGTAAAGATACTAGGAAGGGGCCTGTGCAAGTGAGATCCTGCCCACACGCAGCTCCATCCCGTAAGAAGGGAAAAGGGAATGTGAGTGAGCAGGCAAGTCCAAAGACTTACTACCTAGGTCAGGCTGCTGCGTGCATCACTTTCAGTCTCACTGCAGTGGTGAGCCACACGTAGTTGTAAGGAGGTCTGGGAAATGTAGTCTCCTGCCAGGTGGTCCCATGGCCTGGCAAAAGGAGCATATTGATTTGGAGATGATTACAAGTTTCCCTCTCAGAAGGAAATGTTGACGACTCAGGATCCCAGAAATTATAGATGTTCTCAATGGAAGGAGGTACTTCAAAGAGGCCACAGCTGTTCAAAAATCAAAGGTGAAAGTTCCAGGAGTGCGATTCCAATTAGCTGAGCAGAGGTCATATGGAAACGTGCTTGCTGTGCTGGGAAGGCAAATAAATGATATGGGCAAAGGAGCCTCCAGGAGCCTTCAGGTAATGGAATGAGAGGACAGAGCAACTGAAAGTACCATCCCACCATGAGTGACACCTACAGGGGAAAGAAAACTCCCCAGAAAGTAACTGGGATGTTTTTAGGGAAGGAGAACATGTTCTGTGTGTCCAAACTGGTACCCAAGTCCACCACACTTTCTTTAAGGGAAATAGAGAATAAATAGGTAAACAAATAATTATAGAATGTGATCAATTCTTTAGTAGAAGAAACAGAATGAAATTTGGAATCATTTCTGGGATGCTTGAGGGTGAGGGGAGGAGGAGGTGAATTTTAAGCTGGATCATAAAGGTTCCGTTGGATTTTTCTAATTGAACAGGAGGGGGATGAACACTTAGGCACAAGGATCATGGCAAAGGAAGAGTTTGGAACAGGAGTAGATCCAGGGGCCCTCTTTGTAAAAAAAATAATATAAATTTATGAATCCAAAATTAATATATGTAAGTGAATATGTTTAAAATGAGGAAACGTATTATAACAAATTATTTGAGTGTTGGAAATTTAAGTCCTTTTTTTCTGAGATCCCTTTAAGCAATTTAACAGAAACGCTTACATAGAAATATTGCAACTTGACCTTTTGTCTCTTCCTAGAACATTCTAAAATACTTAGCCACTTTTGGCAAGCACAGGCACAGACTGGAAGCTTACGTTTCACTAACTTCAGGGACAATTGGCCTTGGGGTGTGAAATGGTGTTGTGGGTGTCAGGAATTCCAAGTAGCTTGTCTCCCTGGCACCCAGGCTATTCTGGATTGCAGTTGGAGCTGAGGTTAGACACATAGGCAAAACTTGATGATGAAGGATTTTGTATGCTGTCCTACGGAGCTTGGACCATCTTGTAGGAAATGGAGGCTTTGAAGGATTTTATATAAGAAGTTACATGACTAAATTTAAATTTAGAAAGATGTCTCTGGAACATTTAGGGCTTCGGTAGAAGTCCAGAGCAGTAACTTTAGTAAGTAGTTATTGGGAACTATTTAAAATAGACTAAAATTAAACAGCATTCCTGAACATTGGGAGAAGAGGGGATGGATTAAAAAAAAATAGTCACAGAGTAGAATGGACAAGAACCTAGACAAAGAAGCAGGAATGCAATAATGACTGAATAAAGGGAAACAGATGTCATTTGCGGAGAGAAGGCTGTTAATGTTTATTTTGTAGTTTTATTTATATTGGTGAGAAGAGAAGGAGAAATATCATGACAGTAAGGTAGGAAACATAGGTATACACAGTTTTAGAAAGGCTGGACTGAAATCTTTCCGTCAGGGTGAAAGTATCCATCTAATTAGGTAATGTGTTCTTCAATAAGGAGAAAATTATTATGAAAAACAGGGAGTGAAAGATACTACATAAATATAATTATTTTCCAATTTGATACAAGTTTAATATCTATGTTGTATCTTAATAAGCATGACAGCATTTATTACAGCTTAGCAAGGGAAAATAAAAATTGGTCTTAGCAATTAACCTTATCCACATGTAAATGAGATTAATTAGTAGTTTTTCCTTTCTAATCTTTTGGGAAAAGCGGATAATTGTAATTATACTATTTATGCAAATTGTATCCAAATATGCAAAAGGACACAATAGTTTGCAAATTAAATTTCAAGTAAGAACATTATTCTAAAATTTACCTTTAGGATACTAGGAAAGTCAATTAGAACATGTAAATGACGTATTATAAACAAATATGAACATTTGCCCAAGAGAACTAACTTTTTATTTAACTTTACTGATGCTTTTGCTCCCCATTTGAGTTACTCAATGAGGTTTAACATATGTTTCAAGTTTTTCTTTTAATTATAATGAAATACGTTTGAAATTATTTCAAAATGAAAAAATTTTTGAAGTAATATATTTTATTCACAAAAAGCAATTTTGACTGAAAGGTCCTTACAATGTGAAGGCAGAAGGACAAGTCTGATCCCACTTACTGGAGAGGGAAGTAGAAAAAAATATGTCACAAAACTAAAACAAGAATTTTGGTGTTCTGACTTCTGATTCTGCTTCTTTCTAACACGTTCATGCCCTATAAAAGAGGAAAAGTCATTTCTCTCTTGTCAGAATTTTAAGGTTCTGTGCTGACTTTCTCTTACTGATTTGTTTTTTTCCTGTCTCCTTTTATGGTTGGAGAAATAAAATACACACTCCATTTGCAGAAAAACAGAGAACAATTCTTTTGGTCAGTTTCAGACACCATCAGAGTAAATTTTCTGCTCATTCTTTGAGAGAAGTGATTAGGATATGCATTTATTGATTTATTTAGCAGACAAACAATATTTACCATGTGACAAGGTTAACACAGACTCTAGGGAAAGGGCTAGCATCATCTAGTTCCTGTCCTCAGGGAGAAGCAAGGTGACAAAGAATATACATGGTATGCAAATTTCTCTAACAGAGGTGCATGGCAGGGTGCACAAAGGCAGAACAACTCCTTTCAGGGAAAGAACATACATGACCAAGAATGTTAGATGGAAGAAAAAAGTGGGAGAGAGCATGTCAGGTAGATAAGAGAACACGTGCAAGACCATTCAGACACAGTGTGTGTTTATGGATAGGACTATATGTGGGTCAAAGACTGATGGGAGTGTAATAGTATGTTGGATTCATCAAGCCCTGTTGATAAAGTGTTTTTAAGACCACTTCTGAGTATCTCCATGATAGTTTAGGTCACAATCATGTTTGCTTGGGCTAGTGTATTAGCCACCCTCTTTGTCTCTCTGAAGAAATACTTGTCTACTCCCCCAATCCTTTCTCCATACTGCAGCCAAAGTAATCTTCACACAAAATGCTGTAGATTACGTCATTCCCACATTTTAAACTCTTTAATGGTTTCCCATTGTCCTGAGGATAAAAACCGAAATCTGTAAGATGACTTACAAGATCCTCTGCGATCTTTCTTGACAATCCCCTCAGGACACACACGCACTCATCCTACATCTCTCTCTGGGCCCCCTACCTTTTGTATTCCCCTATTCCTAGTATAAGTTAGTTAGTGGGTTGTTGGAGTGAAGATGGGGGAGTCATCTTACTTAGGAACTTATTCCTTTATTTATTTGCAAAGGATAGAATACAGTCCCTGCTGGGGACTAAACCATTATCACATTCACTTCTTATTTGGGAATCTTTTTATATACCATAGCATTAGCCTGATTAAAAAAAAAAATGAGCATTGCTTAGACACCAAAGCATATCCTCCTTTGGATGCTGAATTTATGATAAAAACCCATTTTCCTTCTGAAAAGAAGGCAGTGACAGATATCTACCATTTGTCTTATAGAATCCTGTCCTACATTCAAATACTAGTATTTCAGGGACTGTCCTACAGAAAACATCCTTTGTAGACCCTTGCTTATAAAGTCAACCCCTCAGTGCATGAAGTTTGACTTTCCAGAGAGGGCAAGTGTAGTTATATCAGTCAGGGTTAAACTAGAGAAGCAGAACCAGTGTGTGTGTGTGCATGTGTGTATGTACATATATACACGTGTGTGTATATGTATGTGTGTGTGTGTATGTGTATATGTATGAGTTTCTGTAAGTGGGAGGAATATGGCCTCTGGTCTCATATGGTTTCCTAGGAGGAGTTAGAACTTCTACTGTGAAGACTTGTGAGATCTCTGTGGTTGAACCTGGGTTTTGGGGGAAATGAGAGCAGTGTGGAACATCTCTGTAGGCTGCCAAGTGCAGCCATGTTAGACAATGGTGGAAGGCCAAGGCTTACCAACACTTAGTGTAGCAAAAAGAGCCCTGATAGTGCTCACTGATTATGGTTATCTAGGATTATAGACTGTTTGTAGCATAAGAAGCAATGAAAATGATTATCAATGTTTATGGGTATACATCTAAAGATTCAGGATTATCATTTGATTTAATAAAGTGGGAAAGGATATTAGATGACATATCAGCCAGACATGTGGCTAATTAGAGGCAGGTTTTATTTGATTAAGCATGTTAGAGAAGTGTGCCAGGGGCACAGATATTTTGAGTCCCTACCCAAATTACCAGAAAATCAAGAATCTTTTTGCAGCACGTATTTCCACGGGCTGCCGCTACAGTTATAACCCTGTTGGGGAATTGGTGTGCAGAGATAAGAGCAGCATCTCAAATATCTCTCCTTGTTTGAAGATTATCACTCGACTGTGATATAGCTGAATTTGGAGGGATTCTACAAAATACTTAAAAACCCCAATGCAGAAATAGAGTAGTTGTCAGAAGGTTTAGGAGTGAGGAGAGGTTCAATACAGCCTTATTTGCTAAAATGCTAAATTTCTTCGGAATATGCATGAGGATACTGAGACAGGAGGGATATTAAAGAAGGTTTTAAGGCCCCTATTTCAGACATCAAAATTCCAAAACTACTGGCCTTCTTCCTGAAGAGGGAACAGCACACAGTGTGAGGGAACGGGAAAGAACTGGATATGAGAATATCTCTGTTCTCCAAGTCTACACAAGACCCCTGAGACGGGCTGAGGTGTTGGGTAAGGTGGCATGGAATGTGTGAAAAGTTATTCCTCCTATAATGCAAAAGGTAAATGAGTAGAAACGGTGTGTTGGAGGAATTCCATCTCTGACTACAACATTTTACAGAGTTGTGCTTCAATGTCATGACTTAGAAGACCAGGACTGCTAACGGTTGATGAACGCCCGAAGACTCCAACTGTGAGGCCATTTCTTTACTCAGAGGGGATGAAGTTTGCTGACAGAGGTGTTGCAGTACACTCTTTAAATTTTGTTTTTGGGCATTAATCGCTATGGTTTCAAGTCACAGCAAAAAGGCCTTGAGTTTTTGTTCTCTGTCTTAAGGCAAGATTTTTGACATAGGATATCACCGTAAGATATCAAATACTATCGGAATCAACTGTCATATCCATTGTTCTGATGCTCTTTATCCCCTTTAAGTTTGTGGCAGAAGATACCAATTCCCCTAGATCCATACCCAACCACAGATAATAACATGAGAGGATGTTTGAGCACTGAAAACCGTGGACTGCTCCTTTCCCAACTTGAGATGTCTATAGGAGTCATAACTTTTTGGCCTGATGACCAGACCCGAATTCTGCACTTTTCTCTGTGGCTTTATTGCCTAGAACCTATTCCCTGGTACCAATTTTCATCTAATATTCTTTGGATAAAAGCATCAAAAAGTGATTCTAACTAAGCCTCTCATAAAAGTGATTGGCTGGTAGCTGCCAAACTGAACAACGAGCTGAACCACCAAGTCTCAGAATATACAGGACCATTGTAGTTCTGGAGATCTCGGCACAAGAATTTATAACCTTTTCTCTTTTAGGACCTGCTGTTAGATGCCATCAGATGATATACTAAAGTTAAGGTTCCTAGTAGAAAGAAGCTGGTTAATCTAACTTGGGTCATCCTGTCTACCTTTAAGGCCTGAAGGCTGTGTTGTATCAGAAGAAAGGAAGGCAGGAGTACTGGGCTCAGAATCAGTTGCCACTTTAAGTTATCATGCTTCCTTGCATATCTGAAGATGATTCTAGTGATCCACTATGCCCCACATTTAAAATTATTTTTCCAATAATAGCAAAGAATATTTCTGGGCCATAAAATTTTGTGGGCTACATTCACTAATAATTAGGGTACACGTATATATAAGATAAGTGAATGGGACTATGTATATTGTCCGTTATTGGAAAAATTATAGCTAACTGGCCCATATATAAATATAAAATCCATGCCCTCATCCTGGATGATGATGATGGTAGTGGTCATGATGACAATGATGACAGTGATCATGATAATGATGGTAATAATGGCAACAGTTTGGGTAGTTCCTAATTGTGTGGCGTTTCACAAGTTACATAATTTTTCTGAGCTAGTTTCTTCCTTTGTAAAGTGGAAATAACTGTTGTATATATCAGAAAAAAATGTATAAATTCTGTTTCTGAGATGGTTCTCAATGATTGGTAGCTGTCATTCCTTTGGATTAACAACTGACTCTCTTTATTTTACTTCTTTGGATTTATGGAAGTCTCAGCATATTCTTCCAGACATCATTTTAAAATCTGGCCACTGTATTTCTGAGCTCTGCATACAAAAATTGCCTCTCTTTGATATTGCTTCCCACAGGAAGATTTTATCTTTTGAAGTGATATTAGAGAAGGTATTTCATCATTTATGCATATTTTCAATGATTCCTGGATAATTGCTACACATGCATTTAAAGTGGAAGTATTTTCAAAATTATATTGCTACATTATAAGGCAAACTCTATAACATTCATTAAGTAAAGATGATGATAGAAATATTTATTACTGAAGACATTTTTATGGCATGCTTTTATGATTCTTTATCTGTAAAGAGCCTGAATTCTCAATCTGTTTGCCCTAAGGCAGGCATATAAGTAATCATTGTATGTTTACATATTTGTTTAGTCTTGTTGTCACTGTAATATTTCTAAGTTAACTGTTAACATCAAGGCTATTTTTTTATTGTAGGTCCCTAAGGATCAAGGATTTCTTGATAATTTCATATCTACTACTATAGTTAAACGTCATTATATTTGTTATCAGGTACTATATAACAAATCACCCCAAAACGTAGTGGCTGTGTTAGTTTGCCCAGTTTAAGTCACCCAGACTGGGTGGCTTAAACGACAGACATTGATTTTCTCATGGTTCTGGAGCCTGGAAGTCCAAGATCAAGGTGTTGGTAGGATTGGTTCCTTCTGAGGCTTCTCTCCTTGGCTTGCAGGTGGCTGCCATCTCACTGTGTCCTCACATGACGTGACCTCTGCCACAGCCCTCAGTCAGCAAGCAACTGATGTACCCTAACGAACTTTAGCAATAGCAAATAATGAGATTGTTTATGAGTTGTAATTTTGTATTTCCTTCCATTTAAAATAAATTTCCTACTGACAGTTTTAAAAGAAAGAGTGTGTAGACTGTTGGTGGGAATTTAAATTGGTAGAGCCATTATGGAAAACAGTATGAAGGTTCTTTAAGAAATTAAAAATAGAACTACCATATGATCCAGCAATCCCACTTCTGGGGATATATCAAAGGAAATGAAATCATTATCTCAAAGAGATACCTGTGCTTCCCTGTTCATTATAGCATTATTCACAATAGGCAAGATATGGAAACAACCTAAGTGTCCATTGACAGATGAATGGATAAAGAAAATGTGGAAACAACCTAAGTGTCCATTGACAGATGAATGGATAAAGAAAATGTGGTGTGTATATATATATATATATGTGTGTGTGTGTGTGTGTGTGTGTGTGTGTGTATATGTGTATATATATATATATATGTATACAATAAAATATTATTTAGCCTTAAAAAGAAGGAAATCCTGCCATTTGCAACAACATGGATGAAACTGGAGGGCCTTATGCTGAGTGAAATAAACCAGACAGAGAAAGACAAATGCTGCATGGTATCATTTATATGTAGAATCTAAAATAAAAGCCAAAAAACCAAAAAAGGCCGACTCAGAGAAACAGAATAGAATAGTGTTTGCCAGCGGCTGAGGGTCGGGGAAATGGAGAGAGGTTATAAAAAGAGTGTAAACTTTCAGTGATAAGAGGAATAAGTTCTGAGGATCTAATATACAGCATGGTAACTATACTTTATGCTATACTGTACACTTGAAATTTGCCATCAGAGTAAATCTTCAGCTTTCTCATCAAAAAGAAACAAAATAAAGGAACTATGTGGGATGATGGATGTGTTAATTAACATAATTGTGGGAATCCCTTTGCAATGTATACATACAGCAAATCATTACTTTGTACATTTTAAATATATTACAATTTTATTTGTCAATTATACCTCAATGAAGCTGGAAAAAAAATTTTAAGAAGGAATGTGTAGTGAAAAAAAGGTGAACAATACTGTTCTGGTATATGGCATTGAACAAGAATGGAGTTGACCTAAAATTCAAACTATATTAATCAAAGTATATTAACTTATTGGGTCTCTACTACATGCCAAACTGTCCCTGTTCTAGGGATCTGTCATGTGTCAGTCAACAAAAATTCATGCCTTAGGGGCCAGCCCCGTGGCGCAGCGGTTAAGTGCGCAGGTTCCGGTTTGGCGGCTTGGGGTTCGCAGGCGGGGATCCTGGGTGCGGACGTGGCACCACGATGCAAGCCATGCTGTGGTAGGCGTCCCACATATAAAGTAGAGGAAGATGGGCATGGATGTTAGCTCAGGGCCAGTCTTCCTCAGCAAAAAGAGGAGGATTGGCAGCAGTTAGCTCAGAGCTAATCTTCCTCAAAAAATAAATAAATAAATAAAATTCATGCCTTAATGTTGCTCTTTTCATGTAAAGGGAGACATAGTAAAGGTTAAATTTGAGAAAAGTGGGAATACTCAATTTAATATTGTATAATACTCTTATGTTTTAAAAATGTAACAGTGTATTAATTTCCTTATTTTTAAAGCCCAAAGATTTATTTACTTCATGCTTCATAGACTTGATCTCCCAGATTGAACCTGGGCAGATTTTCTGATCATATTTTGATTATTATAAAGAAAATAAATAAAGCTCTACTAAAATACTTCTATTATTTAGATGCTGGAAATGCAAATTTATTGGGGAGCCTGCATTTCCTATGTAATTTCTCAAACTCTAAAAGTCACTTGACTCTTAAAACATTGAGAAAGCAGGTAACATCGCTGACATAGAAGCCCAAGACTAATGCTCATGTTCATTTGTGGTTAAGATGCTCAACGTATTATTCAATTAATTTTGGTTTGAATAATTTCTTAGCTGTAGTAACAGAATATGTATTTATCAGTCATTTCACTGTAGGGTTTTTTCCTACAACTTAAAAAAATATTTTCTTTTTTTTGAGGAAGATTCCTCCTGAGCTAACTACTGCCAGTCCTCTTTTAGCTGAGGAAGACTGGCCCTGAGCTAACATCCCTGCCCATCTTCCTCTACTTTATACGTGGGATGCCTACCACAGCATGGCGTGCCAAGCGGTGCCATGTCCACACCTGGGATCCGGGCCGGGGAACCCTGGGCCGCCAAAGAGGAATGTGCGCACTTAACCACTATGCAACTGGGCTGGCCCTAAAAAAATATTTTCTATATTTTTCTTCTTTGAAAACTGAAACTAATTCTAGTTGTTCTGCAGCAAATGTTTTGTGGATGAATAACACCACATTATTACAAGGACGTACCTTCAACCTTGAATTTTAACTGTCATCTTGACACAAGAATATTTATTTTTCTTATGGAACTTTGCACATGTTATTAGGTTTTACACTGTTTTCATCTCCCACTACTGTGTCCTTGCAAGTATTATGGTGTCAAATAGCTGCTTTATTAAATTTTACATTGTAGACCCGAGAGTGGAAACTTTCTAATAATATATACTGTCGTTGGCATAATGATGTTTGGGCTTTTTTTTTTGTTAGGGGTTGGAAATTCAGTCTCTTTTTCTCTGGAATGGAAGGATTATAGCTGGTGTTACATATTTTGAATATTACCTTTTTATTCCTGGGAAATGAAATCCTGAACTTTGCTTAACGTGTTGTATACATTACTTCTGCATACATTACAGTACCTTTGATAGCCCATTTACATATTATTAACTGTTGGATAGGATTTCTTTGAAAGTAGTGATTCCCTATTACATTAGAATTTCAAGAGTGAAGAATCAGGGAACATCATGTCCTTGTAATTTCTCTCAAAGCACAGTGACTCTTCTTAGGAAATCGACTTCTTGGAGATGGGTAGGAAATTTGGGTGGGTTGGGAGAATGGGAAAAAGCAGACAAAGGTTTTAAGGAATATAGAGTATAGGGCATTTCATTTTTAAAAAGTTTGGATGGTTGTTTTCTTTCATTTTTACTGTCTACACTTCTTCAATATGTGGTATTCTGTGCTCTCCAAGTGTGACTGACTGAAAATAGTTTCCCTAATATGTGTGCTTGTCGTTTAGAGCAGTAATTATGTTTTCCGAGTTTCAATATGACATGCTCACCAGGTTGACTATGAAACTTTTTCTTTTCAAACTTTGAAGGGTAGGTAGGTGTCTATTTTATCTATTGCTCACCTTTTGTCTTGCCATTTGAGGAACAGCTCTTCCCTCTATCCACATGGACTCAAAGGAGTCACCTTCTTGGTACACAGCCCAGAGAGGATTGCAGCTCTGGGATGAAAAGATGTCAGCCCAGTGTGGCTACTCTTTTGAACAAAGAAAATACACACGTGGGGGTGGTTTGTAGTGGCTATTTTCCATCATGAGCTTTGGGAAGCAGAGCACACCAGTCTAGACTATTGCAGGCGAGGCTGATGGAGCACAGGCGCAGAGAAAGGCAGAGGACAGAGAGATGATCCGGGAGTTTGAGTCTAGATTCACTTTATTCTGAGTCCCAGTTGCAACCTTTCTTTGTTTTCATGGGCTCATTGATATCCTTTTAGTGAAGTCCGTATTTTGCCTAAGCTAGTTTTCTCAGAATTTCTGCCATTTTATAGATGTCCAACCCAAAGCATGCCATTTTGCTCCTATTTTGGTTGAGAAACCTCCAGTTATCTATTTCTATTATTCAGATAGAATATTTTTTAGCGTCATTTGTAATGGTATGTGGTTTATTATTTTTTAATGCAGTTCCTGAAGTATATTTAATATAGTTCCTGAAATGAATATTCTTCTTTACAGAGGTTATATATACAATATAGTGATTTTTAAATTCATAATTATTTGGCTAATTCAAAATACGACCTCATTCATCCATTCCACCAAGTGCCTCTTTTGGCATTGAAAAATAAATTAGGAAACAACAGAGGGAAAAGGAAAAAGACACTACAGTATGAAAAACCCAGTTTAGAACAAGCGTGATAAGATTATTTTGAAAGTAAAAGCTTTGAATCATCTATGTTGAACAAAGAAAAGAAAAGAATGTGGAAGTGCTTACTCTTTAAGACTACAAACTTCTTTTCCTATACCGTCAAGATGATATTGTTGTATAAGAATTATGATTGTGTGGAGTTGTTTTTGAGTTTAGTCGAATTTATTTCAAATATTTGAACTAATTTTTATCTGTTCTTGTCAGAATTGTTCTTTCTCAACAGTCTCCTTATTTCTATGTGTATTGGAAAAGCATGAAGTTGTTTGATTCTTGTTTTGTTGGCTTCAGAGTTACAGATGATACAGATGAGTAACTGAAGGTGCTTAACTGGGTAATGCACCAGTATCTGTTTCCCAAGCTGATGGACAACATGCAATTTCTGGTTCTGAGTCTAATGATCGTAGAGATCTTATAATGGGCTAGATTGCAACATGAATTCAGCAAATTCTTCCAGTTCCCTTGAGAGGCCTTTGACAAAGCCACAGTAATACACAAATTGACTCATTTTCCACTGTGAGGGCTGATTATGATATGTTATGCAAGCTGGTGTGCAGTCAGCAACAGTCAGGCAGGTCTGAATCATGATTTTTATTCTGTTGGTTTTTTTTTTTTTTTTTAAGATTATTTGTCTCCCTTGCAGCCTCCTTGCTTACTCTCCCTAGATCTTTCTAGTAACTGACACTGTGGTGCAGTGGAAAGTACCCTTGACTGGCATCAGACAACCTGTATTTCAACGCCAACTGTGTCCTTCTAACTATTTGACTTTGGATGAGTCACTGAACCTATTTCCTCATCTATAAATTGAGGATAAAAATACCTATGTCACAGAGTTGTTGTAAGGATTAAGGGAAATATAGCTGGTATGAAATGCTCCATTAAACTGGGATATGATTCCTGACAATGCTTTCATTTTTCCAACAAGTAATAATAAAAAAATAAGTTACTTGTAGTTGAAAAGCATGGAATCTGGGCAAACAGTCCCGGTTTGAATCCTGTCTCTGACTTTTGGTAAAGCATTCCACCTCTGTGTGCCTCACTTTATTCATCTGAAAAATGGGTATAATAATAGCACTATCTCATATACTTGTTGTGAACATCAAACAAGTTAATACTTAGAAAGCACTGGCAAGTATCTACATATAGTAATGCTATATGTGTTTGTTAAACAAAGAAACAAGCAACCCGCTAAATAGGTAAAGAGGCTACTGCCTTCCCTCAGTTGATCCAGAGAAGTCCAAAATTCTGAAGTGGACACTGAGTGTGGAGAGCTCTCTGTCTGCTATAGTGGTTGCTTCTCATGCTGTAGTCTCCCAGGGATGCCATCCAGAGCTGTGCCAGACTGCTGGCGTCTTTTGAGGAAGTGTGATCCTACTCCCTCTGTATGGAATTCAGACAAGGGTATCCTTAGGCTCAGCTCTTCAGTCCCACAAGCATCCACCTCCAAGGGCCCCAGCTTTCCCAAGTGCTGGGCCTGGACTGGGAGCAGTGTCCCCTCCCTATGGACCAGGAACTCCTCACTTTTAACCTCCCCAGAAATTCAGACTTCCAGTTTGGAACAGCTTTTCCATTTTCAACCATCAAAATACGAATGAACTGATGCCCCGTCCCCACCCCTTCTTCTCCTGGACAATGGATTGCTCTTCTCTGCCCTATTCTGCTCGGTAAATCTTCCTTGAGTAATTCTCAGGCACAAAGGAGTTCATTATACTCCCTTTCCCTGGACACTTTTCTGGCAAGATGTAGCTTGTGTATCCACTTGCAATACTTCCGGCGAATGAGGCAAGTGATCTGGGTGATGGTGGAAGCTGCCCTCAGTGAACCCACATTGATTTTTTGGAAACAGGCATCCTGTAGGTCCCTTTCTGGGTCAGTTCAATCAATTTTTGCCCACCAGGTTTAGCATCTGTGGTTCCGACCGATATGTGCACAGGTTGATATAGCCAGGTAACCCCAGGTAGTATACACCTCCCCCAAATTTAAATTATTCTATGCATAGTTAGCAGTCTTATCTTGGTTTAGGTAAATTCTTAATTATAGTTCTTATTTCATCTGAGACCTAGGGTTTAAATTCTACAGTTTCTTGAATACTTTGCTTTTGGAAAAAAAGGATCTTTAGAAGCAAATAGCATTTAGGAGTTGTTAAGAGAGCGCTTTAGGAAATGCAGGAAGTCTGGACAGGGTACAAGGAGAGAGGAATTGATGGAGGTACAGAGGAGACAGACTGGAAGGATAAGGGGGATGGAAGAGCTAGATAGAGGGAGCCACCAGGAGGGCAGGGACGGGGCTTTACTGGAGAAATGAGTCAAGTTTGTTTTTGCTGAAGTTTGTCAAATTCCTCATTAGCTTTTGCCAAAGAATCTTTTAGTGAAGCAGTTTTTGAATCAGAATTTTGTTTCGAAAAATGCTGCCCATTGAGTCTGAGATATCTTATTCCTCTTGCTTTTTAAGGTGCTTCTTAAAGGAACAATTTTGTTTAAGTCAAATGTTCCTCAGAGGTGCCATGGAAGGCTCAGTAATCCTTGCTAATGTTATGCCTTTTACGGAGGGAGGCATGAGCGCTAGGAGTGTAATGAGAGCACATATAATGTGTAGGAGTTTTCACTGTGAGGAGATTTGGACGTTGATGACCTCATGAGAGCTGGCAATGGTTAAGTGAAAGTGATGTGTATACACTTCATGTCTTGGACCCCCAACCTGAGGGTTGGCTGCCTCTGCACATCGACACCAAAAATCTGCACCCCTGGCAGGTAGAAAACCAAAGAAAACCTGCTCTCTGGAGCAAAGACAAACTCTCAAGGCAAAAATCGAGACATAACAAGAACTGATCAGTTTTATTGGTGACTCATAGCAAAGCTTGTCCAAATGGCCAGTGAGAACCACAAACTTATCTATCTGTGGGGCTGGTTTGAACAACAGGCTTATAGGACATGTATTGTCTTCTTCTGCCTGTCTTCCACCTGTGATTCTCCTTCTTATGACAAATGACTCTTATAGGTAGTACAACACAAATCAGAAGCACAGAAGAGTGCAAAAAGAAATGAAAAGGAATGTTCTGGTACCACCAACGAGGCCAAACAAATTGGAACCAATAACAAAACTTTGGTACCAAACTGAGAATAACTAGTGAGGAACTCAACCCAAAGAGAGTGGACTTCAGACCCAGTTCTGACTTATCTCATCAGCACAGACTCAACAAGCCATGAGGAGCAAGGCATAAGGAACCTCTATGGATACTGCCCCTAGTCAAATGCCCGGGTCAGCAGCAGCAGGCAGTACATACCATATCTCGATGGAACTTCTAGTAAAACAGTGGAAATATATGAAAACCACTCAAATGAAAACAAACAGAGGCCATTTCTTCAGAGCTTGCTATAGCAAGGGAGTCGGCCATCACTTGCACTTGGCAGAGAGTCAATGGCAGCCAGAGGAACAGGAAAGCTTTATGGTGAGAAAAAGAGAAGGCTTCAGGTATACTCTGATTGAAGGTTGTTGGCCTGGAAAAGCTGAAGGTGGGTTAACTAGAATTGGGCATCTTATCGGACTGGTTTGGAGAAAGATTTGACTTTCTCTAGTTTAGCCTGGATTGGAAATAGGAGCAATAAATAGTGAAGCTGACACTCATTACCCAAGCCCTGGCTGTTCTGGACTGATTACTGTAGAGCTTGTGGTTTGGTTTCCTGCACCGGTTGCAGGTCACACTTCTCTTGTCATATATGGTCCTGCCTCTGTCTGTATATGCAGTCTCTTGTAGTTTTCATCTTAAACTTCCTTTTGGCCCTACAGACACATAATACAGACTCATCAAACTCAAAGTGTTCAAAATTAAGTTCATCATTTTCGTTAAATTCACCAACCTCCATGCATGTGATAAAACTATAAACCCAGGAGGCAATCATTCCTCTCCTGTTTTACTACTCATATCTAATCAATCACAAGTTGATATCAGTTTCGGATTTTTAACCTCTCTCCAATCTTACCCTTACCTTCATCCCAGTGGTCACTGCCTCTGCCTAAAGTCTTCATAATTTCCTCTAGAGCTTATTACTACAGTTTTAGTTTTTATTCGCTTCCAATACATTCTCTATATTTCTGACAGAGTAACCCTTTTTGAACATACAAATCCCTTTATGACTATAAGTCAAAGTCCAAAATCCATACCGTGGCTTCTCAGTTCATCCATAACTCAATCCCTGATGAGCTCTCCAGCTTAATCCTTCCCTATTCCACGCCTACAACTATGTTCCATCATGATGGGCAAATTTAGCTCCCCACTTAAGTCATGATGTTCCTGTCTTCCATTCCTTTGCATATTGTCTACTATAACTTGAACTCTCCTCTCACTCCATCTCACCTTCCTCATGCCTAAATTTTGCCTGGATAAATTGTACTCCTCCTTGAAGGCTGAGCTGAGGTGTCACCTCCTCTGTTAGGCCTTCCACGATTTCTCCCAGCTGAATGAGATTGCTCTCTTATGTGCTACCATAGCAACAAGTACAATACATCTACCACAGGACTTACCATGCTTTCTGCTTGTTTAACTATGTCTCGCTTAGAATATTAATATCTGTACAGCAGAGATTATTTTTTGAAGTCCTTTCTCTTTAACCACAGTGTCTGGCATAGAGGAGGTGCCAAATACATTTTTGCTGAAAGCTTAAATGAAATACTGAAGTTACAATGAGTTGCTGGATAACCTTTGTGCAAACAAGTGCAACTTTGATTTCTGACCCCCGTTCGCATGTATGTCTCTTCAGAGGACAGCTTTCTCTAATGTGGGCGGGATAAGCAGGATGTTCAGTTTTATTGTCTCTCTGGCATTTCCACACAGTGCTCCTCAGGAACTTGTGGTCCCTGCTCACTCTTCCCAGCATCACCGTATACTGATCACTTGCTGGTCAACAACTATCACACCACCCAATAGACCTCTTGACTTAAAGATCTTTCTTCTCCACAAGATCGCAGAAAAAGAATCAGGGGGAGCATGCCTCACTTCCCTTCTTACCATTTTCCCTCTTTATAGTAGAATGACGATTTAGGAATGAATAGCTAAAGTTCTAGACAACTTGGACTTTCCCAAGTGTCCTAGTGGGAAAGCATCCAAAGGCAGTGGGAGCATTGTGAATATGCCTAACCTTCTACCCTTCCTCAGCTTCTCACCCCTCCACCACACGCCCCTTTCTAGAGAGCTCTCTTTGTGAATCTCTACCCATGGGAAACTCATCCCTGTGCACAGGACAGGATCCTGGTCTCCGATCCAATGCTTCACAGCAGCATTTCATTCTTTTTAAATATGGAATGGAGGAGGAAGGCTTTCCTAGGTAATTCCACGTAGGTTTTTTTTTTAGGACAACAGTGTTTTAAGACTTCTGCTGTGATGTCTCTCAGGAAAGCATCGCAGCATCACATTTCCTTCAAATATACAGGTTGGCATTTTGTTTACTTAGCATTTACCTTGAGTGAAGACACTTCTTGGGAATGGCTACAGTTAGGCCGCATTGTTTACTCACTAATGTGAATCATAGATAATTTCTGTGTTTGTTCTGCTTCCCAATGTCTTTGACTTTCTTCCCAAGAAGTCAGTTAAAAAGGGGCTGAGCGCTGAGTCAACCCGTCGCTGTATTTTTCTTATATGTGTTCTCTGTCTTAAAATGCAATTAAATGCTGCTTCCTTAGAGAGTGCTCATACCAAAACAAACAAAAAACAAAATGAAAAAACAAACAAACAAAAACCTCACAAAGAGTGGTATTCTTCCCTGCCACAGGTTTTAGAGATTGCTCATCCTTTTCAATATTCCCACAGGTGTGAGAGTGGGCACACCTATTTGCTTATCTGTGGAGCCTATTATTTGTTCCAGCAGAGCAGGCACAGCACATTTCCCAAGGACAGTGCTCATTCTTTTCTTTTCTTTCTTTCTTTCTTTTTTTTTTTTTAAGAAAAGAAGGAGGGGCCGGCTCCGTGGCCAAGTGATTAAGTTCGCGTGCTCCGCTGTGGCGGCCCAGGGTTGGGATCCTGGGCGTGGATATGGCACTGCTCCTCAGGCCACGTTGAGGCGGCGTCCCACGTCCCACAACTGGAAGCACCTGCAACTAAGATATACAACCGTGTACAGGGGGGGTTTGGGGAGATAAAGCAGAAAACAAAAAAAAATAAGATTGGCAACAGTTGTTAGCCCAGGTGCCAATCTTTAAAAAAAAGAAAGAAAAGAAGGAAGTAAGGTCTAACCCCATGTTGGGAATGGAAACGTTTCCATAAGTAGCAAAGCACTGCCATTGTTCACAACAGCATTTGGTTTCTTTCCGATTCTATAAACAAACTATATTGCCCTTTAATGGAAGCTTCTGTTATCCTAAAAAGGCTTTTAACATTGGGGTAAGGAGTACATTTCTTATGAGTATAGGATGAAATTCTTTAGTTCTCCTACAATGGGATGTGGTCGGGCGAGGAATGAGTCACGCTGGTGGTGGTAATTCATCTTGTTCCATCTGCATGATGTTCATGGTCAGAGGCTAGATAACACAGCATCGCAATGTTTTAATAACCTCTAGTTGTGTTCTGGGAAGAACATGGTATGGCTGGATCATATTTTTAACTGTTAAAATTTCTTAAGTACACTTAGTATTTTCTTTCTCATTCTATTTTCATTTCACCATCTAAGCAACTTGACTTGTGTTTCACTATCTCAAAAAAGGAATGCATAAGGCTGAATGTAGTAGTTGGATAGAATTCCTGGCTTTTCCTCCCCATAAATTATTCTTATTACAAATAACCGAATTTGCAGGACAGAAAAAGGGCTTCTTTTGAGGTTGGAAACAAAAGTCCTGGACAAGAGAGAGGGAAATGGTGGATCTGGGAATAGCAGGTCCCTGTTCCTTCCTGGTGGAGCCCTTGGAACAGCTCCTGGAAACTTGTGAAGAAGTTATGTGATAACAGAAGACACCCGCCTTCCCCTGGACTACAACTCTGGAGGAAACCAAGAAAAACTTAGGTGCGATGTCCTTTAGCTCAGTGCGATGGGGGCTCAGACACAAAATTACTTTTATTTAAAGAAGCTGTGACAGAGCTGTGATATTCGGACACATAAAGTTAGGGGACTAATTGTAAATTAGCTTACTACTTTGTGGTGGTAATTCAGTAACCTGGGGCAAGTTTCTCAACCCCTCCAAACCTCATGTATCTGTAAAACAGGGACAATAAACTAACCTTGAAGGATTGTTTTAAGGACTAAAGTGAAGGAGCTGATGTTTGTCAAGGACTAGTAGGGTATCATTAAATGGCATCTATTATTACCTTACTACTTCTACTTGTAATAAAGTGACAATTATGTTTATATAATAGTTTGATAAAAGGCTTGTTTGATCTGATATGAACCTCTCATTACTATGCTGTCACTCTGCCTGAATACACATTTACATTCTCATCAAATTTTTAAAGCTATAAATACAGTTTTATTGAGTAAGAAGCTCATTATTGGAGATAATGTCTCAAATTTGTAAAACTGACTCAGTCTTTAAGCCAGAAACACGAGTAATACATGCCACTTCTTGAGGTTGCAAAGGTTTACTTACACTAAATTCTAATTTATTGCATGTCCATTTCAAATAAATTTATGAGAAATTCATTAAAAACCATGAAAATGTCAACATAGAATTTTAATTGTTGTGCTTACTACATACTTGAAATGTCACAAAATATCAGGGTTATATGAGCTAAACAAATTGAAAGCATCTTTAGGGAATAAACCATTTCTAGTATAAAGTCATATGACCTGATTCCCTTAATGATTTTGTTGTTCAATAAATGCTAATGGATGCAGATACAATAACATTTTGTGAATTTAATTTTCTCAGTTTCTCTCCTCTGGGAAGGTGCATGAATAGTATGTTTTAAATGATTCTCTCTTTGATTCAACTCATCCAACTTCCTGTTAAAACTACTTTTGCCTTTGGAGTGATTTTCTAACCACTTGGTGCTTAGTGCCCCACATCAGAGCTTTCTAACCAGTGATGTACTGTGCACCATAAATGGGTTATGAGTGTGCCCTCCACCTTCAAGTTGCTGAGTGGGGTCTCAGGGTGGCGTGAGTTCCACGGTCCTTGCAGCTAAACCAGTTGCTTCCACCTACCCCAGTGTTCTGTACATATATTATTATTATTGTCTGTATGTGCTATGACATGAAAAGCATAGAAAGCCTGGGAAACAAAAATCATAATTTACTTCTAACTAATTTTTTTTTATTGAGTTAATGATAGGTTACAATCTTGTGTGATTTCAGTTGTGCACTAATGTTGGTCATTCGTGTTGTAAGTTTGTATGTGTTGTATGTATGTAGGTACACCTATGTTTGTATAGTGTTGTATGTATGTAGGTGCACGACTTCACCCTTTGTGCCCACCCCCCACCCCACCTTTCCCCTGGTAGCCACTAATCTGTTCTCTTTGGTCACGTTTTTAAATTCCTCATGTGAGTGGAGTCATACAGAGATTATCCTTCTCTAACTGGCTTATTTCACTTAACATAATTCCCTCAAGGTCCATCCATGTTGTTGCAAATGGGATGATTTTGTTCTGTTTTGCAGCTGAGTAGTATTCCATTGTATATATATACCACAACTTCTTTATCTATTCATCTGTTGATGGGCACTTAGGTTGCTTCCATGTCTTGGCTATTGTAAATAATGCTGCAATGAACATTGGGGTACATAGGACTTTTGGAATTGCTGACTTCAAGCTCTTTGGATAGATACCCAGTAGTGGAATGGCTGAATCGTATGGTAGATCTATTCTTTTTTTTTTTTTTTTTTTTTTTTTTTGGCTTGGACAAGTTTAACTTTATTTTTAATGTGTTAATTACTTGGAATAAATGCATTAATCTCATGTTTCTTTCTGGATTTTTGTTTTGAAACCATACACATTTGAACTCCACAGGAAAACTAGAATAGTGAACCCCTACTGCCCTATTGTCTATCCCCCCTCCCAACTGTTCCTCACTTGTCAGGGCTTCTTTCATGTCAGATTGTTAGGTTATATAGTCTGTGCCCCAGTGCTGCCTGGATAGGCAGTGAGTTGGCAGACAGTGGTCTGGTTTTGGCATCTCCCTATTGTGAAGCTTTTTATTACCCTTATGTTGGCTGGATCTATTCTTAATTTTCTGAGGATACTCCATACTGCTTTCCATAGTGGCTGCACCAGTTTGCACTCCCACCAGCAGTGAACAAAGGTTCCCTTCTCTCCACATCCTCTCCAATATTTGTTGTTTCCTGTCTTGTTAATTATAGCCATTCTGACCAAAGTGACGTGACACCTCATTGTAGTTTTGATTTGCATTTCCCTGATAGCTAATGATGTTGAGCATCTTTTCATATGCCTGTTGGCCATCCGTATATCTTCTTTGGAGAAATCTCTGTTCAGATCTTTTGCCCATTTTTTAATTGGGTTGTTGGTTTTTTTGTTGTTGACATTTTAAATATTGATTTGCATCATTTCTTACTGTTCTGTTTCTACATAAAGATAGTTTCATTTCAAATGGAGGAAATACTAAAATAGAACACAATAATTTATGAAGGACAAGGATGAATAAATTCTAAAAGAGTTTATTAAGGTTCAACTTCTGTAAGAAAGACCCAAATAATTGTGGTTTAATTAAGATGTAGAGTGTTTCTTTTACAAAAGAATTCAGGTCAAGCATATGGCTCTGAAATCAGGGATTCAGGCTCTTTTATCACGCACTGTTCCAGTATCCTCAAAAAATTATTTTCACTAAAGTTTAGTGGTGGGATAATAGTGACTAAAACAACTAGGTAGTTCAAAGAAAATTTTATTAAGGATGCAATACTTGAGCTGGGTCTGCATGGTGAACTTGTTAGTTTTCACCTGTTTCTTGGAAAAAGAGGAATTACATACAACTTCAGCTTACTAAGGAATAATTTCTCAGCCTTATAGCCAAAAGATCAGGCAGCAAGAGCAGGAGAAGCCTCCAATTTTGTCCATGTTTGTAGAAAGCTGTCTGTGAACCACCATTGAAGATGGTAGCCCTGTTGGACAGGGCCTTCTCTACACACAGCTTTCTCTTCCCTCAGATCTGGGGCTGTAACTTGCTTTTACTAGTTCTGGAGTCTGTGTTAACCTTTGCGATTTTCCTACCTTGCCAAGCCTTTTTTTTTTTGAGGGAGATTAGCCCTGAGCTAACATCTGCTGACAATCCTCCTCTTTTTGCTGAGGAAGACTGGCCCTGAGCTAATATCCGTGCCCATCTTCCTCTACTTCATATGTGGGATGCCTACCACAGCATGGCTTGCCAAGTGGTGCCATGTCCACACTCAGGATCTGAACTGGTGAACCCCAGGCCACAGAAGCAGAATGTGAGAACTTAACCGTTGCGCCACTGGGCCTGCCCCCACCAAACTTTTTTTTTTCAAATGGTCCCTTAATTAAACTTGCCTCAAATTGTTCAATTTGATGGTATGTTTATTTCCTACTTGAATCTGATGAGTATAATGTGTAATTATATACTGAAAAAAGGTAAAATACACAATAAAAATAAGGGAATAAAAGTCTTCTTATTCTAAATTATGAGCACAATATCACACACACTCAAAACCAATCAGTTAGTATGCAAGTGGAGCATATAAGATCATGATTATAGTGAGATAATTTAATATAGCATTCTTGCTTAGGGGTATATCAAAATGACAAAAATACAGACATTGAAGATCAGATTCTTACAAAATGTTGAACTAAAATATATGCATATAATTTTGAATTTATATTCTAATATATTTATGTCGAATTAAACATATAATTTTAAATAATCATAAAACTCTTAAAATTAATCATTATTAGAACATTGAGAAACAATTTCAATTGTACTATGGACAATTTCTAATTTCAGTTCAACAAATCAAGAAATAAAATGACAAAAAACAAAGCACAGGGGCCGGCCCGTGGCCAAGTGGTTAAGTTCGCACGCTCCACTGTGGCGGCCCAGGGTTTCGCCGGGTCAAATCCTGGGTGCGGACATGGAACCGCTAGTCAGGCCACGTTGAGGCAGCATCCCACATGCCACAACTAGAAGGACCTACAACTAAGATATACAACTATGTACCAGGGGATTTGGGGAGATAAAGAGATAAAGCAGGAAAAATAAAAGGATTGGCAACAGTCGTTAGTTCAGGTGCCAATCTTTAAAAAAACAAAAAACACAGTGATCTTGTGCTACATAAATACTCCTTAATTATCACTTCTTAATAGGAGAGATTAAACTAAAATCACAGATAATGTCACATAGTCAATAATAATTGATTAGGATATTGCTATTCAAAAAATATATGGCAGTGCTAAAGTGATATTCATAGATAAATGCATGGTAAAATATTTTCAATATGTAAATGGAAGGAATAAAAATAAATAAACTAAGCATTAAAAGGAAGAATCAAGAGAAATTTTTAAAAAGCAATGTAAGGGAAAGAAAAGGAAAAAATTAAGTAATTAAAAAAATGGAAATGTATATTAAATAATGAATAATTCCAAGAGTTGTCTCTTCTCAAATGCATGAAATAGCAAACAACATAATGTATTCTGGTGAATCTAATCAATTTAGAGAGAAATTGCAGAAAATATATTTGGAAAGAGAGCAGACATAACAGCAAATCAGAAAAAGCATTAAACTTTTTTTTTTTTTTAAGATTGGCACCTGAGTTAATAACTGTTGCCAATCTTTTTTTTTTTTCTGCTTTTTCTCCCCAAATCCCCCAAGTACATAGTTGTATATTTTAGTTGTGAGTGAGGATTAAACATTTTTGAGTTCAGTCTTAACATTGTTTTTAAAGGTATGTATTATCTTATGACCAGTAAAAAATATTAAATAAATTCTAAATGAATAGAAGATATAATTTCATTCTAGAAAAATATAAATTACCAAAATTGACAAGAAAAAAATAAAATGTATAAAAAAATAGTAGAATTGTCTTAAATTATAATCTCTAAACAATTTTCAGATTCTCTCTGGGTTAAAAATTTCATTAAAAACACCAATGTCCTTAAAAAGGAATAGAAAGACAACAGGATTGCACAAAATAAAAGATGAAGTATCACAAATGTTAGGAGATTAAATTGTTTATTCCTATGTTAGAAAATTTGAGACTGGATGAAATAGATCATATTTTTTTCTTTACAGAGTATAAGGAGAGAAAGCTCATTTCCAAAAATAATGTTTATAATTTTCTTGGCAAATATTTAATGCACAAAATAATCTCCATCAAACTATTACATAGTTTGACTGTTGCTTCTGGTCATGACGGAGTAACAGAGAACAAATTTACGCGCCTACTGACAAGGAGATTCAAAGCAGATCGTTACCCATTTGGCTGAGCTGAAGAGACAGGGCCTGGATTCCACAGAGGCTGAGGTCAGCGGAATCTTAAGGGTGGATCCAGGGAGGAGAAAGCTCTTGACATTTTGGAAAAAATAATACCAAACATATACATATTTTTCCAGAGGCTTGAAGAGTGTGAAACACCCTCGAGCTCATTTGATGAGGTCAGCCTAACTTGGAGAACAAAACTTTACAGGAACATTACTGACTCATGTCTATTACAGTCATTTGACTCAAAACCAGTGATGCAATGATTCTAAGTAAAATACCAACAAACCGAATCTAACAACATATGATTCTATATCATGTGAAAGGTTACCTACATTTTTTTCAGGAATGCAAAGTTTGTTCAATGTTAAACATTCTCTACACTATTCTCTACAGTCACTCTATTAACAAAATTATGGAGAAAAATGTCATAGCCACTGAAACAGCTGTAGAAAAGCTTTTGATAATATTAAACATTTGTTCACGAAAAAAGCTTTTATAACATCAAGAAGGGAATTTAATTAACACAATAAAGGGTATCCAAACAAACAAACAAACCCAAATCTCTAAAGCCAACGCTATGCTTAATGGTAAAATGTTGATAGCTTCCCCTTTGAGAGTGAGTGGAACGAGGCAAGTATGTTTGCTACTATCACTTATCTTCAATATTGTACTGGAAAATTAGGAAAATCCATGAAATAGAAGAGAAAAAGTTCTAAAAAATGGATAATTTTGATTGCATTGAATGTAAAACTTCCATTCCTTAATATAGTCCTTTATGAAAGTGAAAATCAAGCCAAATAATAGAAGTTATTTGCAGCCCATATAACTATAAATAGCCCAGAATTCATAAGTAATTCATAAAAATAAATTAGGTAAAAAATCTACCTAGTAGTAAACGTGTAATGAATTTGAACAGGCAATTTGTAAAACAGATGATCACACATGCAATAATTACACAGTAGAGTACATAGTACTACTTTTATTAATAGTAGTTGGGAAATGTAAAATAAAACCACAATTCGATTCCATTAGACATCACCAGAATGTCCAACATTTTAAAAAGCCTGAAAACGCCAAGTGTTAGCAAGGGTATGGAACAACAGGAACTTTCCTACAGGATTACTGGAAGTAGAAATTGGTGCAACCACTTTGGAAACCAGTTTGACATCAATTAATTTGAAGATATGCATACCTTAATGCTCATAGATGCTACACTTTGGATTTTTTCACCAGAAATGTATGCACACAAATCTTCACAGTAACACTATTCATCACAGGTTCAAACTGGAAATAATGTAAATGTCTATCATGTAGTGGGCACATGAATTGTGGTTTACAATTGCAATGGAATACTATTCAGGAAAATGAATGAACTTAAGCTATAGACAAAAACATGGCATAAAATAGCTGTATAATATAAACATATTGTTGAAAGAATCCAGATACAAAAAATATACACTATATGATTCAAATTACATAAAGTTCAAAAATAAGTTAAATAAACCATTGTGTTTAGGAATGCGTTCTTACAGGTGTATAAAAAAGGAAGACAAGAGAGGCTATAAGAGAATTATGGGGGAGAACATGTGCTGGGGGCTTCTGGAAGTTGCTGGCAATTACTGACCCATCTATTACAGTCATTTGACTCAAAAACGTGTTATATACTTTATCTTACCCATAAAAACTTACTTGAAATAAATTCATTGTCTCTAGTATCCATCACTTTAAAATGTGTTCTTGCATGCTGATAAAAGAATTTCATCTTCTTGACTTTTATGCTAAGTAAATTTTATTTCTGAAGTACAAAACAAATAAATTTGCAGCTTCATATTGATAGAGACCGAAATTAGTCCATAATCATCTCTTTGTGATAGTGTTTTAAAATTTATGCTTTAAGTCACAGGGATTGTATCATTTATTATTATTACTATATAAACTCTTTTTGAAATAGTAAAAGGAAATTTCCACTCATGTTACAAGTTACTTATTTTTAGTCTTCAATACGCTTTAATATTGTGATTCAAAGTAATTTTGAGAATAATTTCCTTGTCTTCCATGATATTTGTTTTACTTTTTGCTAATGAAGAAAATGTGTAATGTCAAAAACTCTTCCCTCCATTTAATGATGGTTGCAAATGAATTTGTAATTTAAAAAATCATATCACCAACCAAAGACCTTTGAAAAGGAGCAGCATATAACAAACCCTCAACTTTCTTGCTCTTTATCACACTCGCTTTGGAAAACCAAATCATTGTTTAAGTACCACTCTGCATACTCTGTGCCTGGACTGTGACTGGAGAAGAAACAGAAAACAAAATAAAAGATGCTTACCTGACTCACTTTAAATTTATGATCACTAAACTAAGAGGTTTCTTCATGCTCCCTATTGATCAGAATATATATCCCTGGTCAATTTTCTTTTTCTCACACTCCTTGTTTTCTCCCCTCTCTTCACACTTGTAACTTGTTTTCCTTATCCCCACTATCGGCTGATAACCTGTTTTCCTTTCTTCATTGAAAAAATGGAAGAAATTGGGAGAAAATTTCCAAGAGCTCCAAGCACCACGTCTACTCAGGTGACTAAAGCTCAGTTCATGGAGACAACACTGCCCCTGCTACTGTGAATGAACCCTCCACACTCTTCACTGAGGTCAACTTGCCTGTTGTGCCCGCGATCCTATTCTCCCTCACTCGCTCAAGGATAATACTCCAGCAATTGTCTCACCTCTCTCTAGCATCATCACTTTCCCCATTTTTCTAGATCGTTCTCATCAGCATGCAAATATGATATTTTTTACTACCATCGTAAAATGATATTGTCTTGACTCTGTATCTCCCTCCAGCTATCACATCAGTTTTTGTCTCCTCTTTTAAAAGAAAAAGACTAAAATAATCGCCCTTGCTTGTGCTCGCCTCTCATTCTCTCTTGAATTCATTGCCATCAGGTTTCTTCCTATACCATTTCACTAAACCTGCACTTTATCAAGATCAGCAGTGAGCTTCAATTGCCAATGATCATTTCTCACTCATCTTGATTTACAAGTAGCATTTGTCATAATTGATCACTATGTCTGTCTTGAAACATCTTCTTCACTTGGCTTCCAACACCACACTTGCACAGTTTTCTTCTCACTGCTGTGGCCACTGGTTCTCATTATCTTTCGCTGGCTCCTCTTCACCTTCTCTATCTTTAAATATTGAAGTGTCCCAGGGTATAGTAGTCGAACATCTTCTCTCTTTTATTTACACTTACAACCTAAGTTATCTACTTCAGTCACATGGCTTTACACATTATCTCAATGTTGATGACTCCCAAGCCCTGGATTCCAGAAATGCATGTGCAATGATTTTCACCACATTTCCATTTGATGTCCAAAGCATTTCAAAGTTATTACCTCAGAACACTGGGCTGTCCCCACTGTAGTCTTCTCCATTTGAGCTGATTAGTATTATATTCTTCTAGTTTCTCGATCTAACAATCTTGCTGTCAACCTTGGCTCTTTTCTTTCTATCACACTCACTTCCAGTGTTGCAGAAAATCTCTCCAGGTCTGCCTTCAAGATATAGCCACACTTTGATCTTTACCCTGTCTGTACCACCACACCTGGTCAGAGCCTCCGGCATCCTTTATCTAGATTATTGCATTTTGCTTCTGACTGGTCTCTCTGCTTCTGCCCTTACCCCACCCACTCCTGCCTACCATTAACACTGCACAGTGATCCTGCCAAAATGTAGATTTTCTTAAAATCATTTCACTACTCCTTACCTCACTCAGAGAAAATGCTAAGGCCTTCATATAGGAAGAATATAAGGATGGAGAAAGATAAACCAAAATATTCATTCACCAACGATATGATTGTCTTCATAGAAACCATAGAAGACTCTTAAGAGAAACTATTAGAATTTTATGACCTTCAAGGCCTGACAGGATCTGACCCTGCGTTACTCTTCTGATTACATTTTCTACTCTTTTGTTGACTTTCCTCTAGTTAGCCTGAATTTCTCACAGTTCCTGCAATACGCCAGGTACTTTCATACTCAGGGACTTTCACTTGCTGTTCCCTCTGTTTAGAAGATCCTTCCTCCAGATAACAACAAATTTCAAAGATTATATCTCTGAAGTATATATGGAAACTCCATATATGTTTAAGTTTTAATATCAACTTCTACATTACTCATGGGATAGAAAAGAAATCAAAATGGAAACTACAATATATTCAACAATAAATTATAGATAATTCATATCAAAATTTATAGGATATAGATTAAGCTTATACGGGGGAAGTTATAGACTTAGTTGCTATATTTAAAAAAAAAGAATGATGAAAACTATGAATGAAATTTCCAAGGAAAGACATTAGAAGAAGAGGGGAAATCCTCTAAAAAAGTAGAAGAAAAGAAATAATAAAAGTAAATAAGACACTATGAAAAATGAAATGAACACTTAAGATAGAAAATCATAAAGCTAAACTGGCTTATTGAATAAACCAGTAAAATCAGCCAAATGTAGAAAAGATTAAGTAAGAAAATTGAGAGTAACTGCACAAAAAGGAAGTTAGGAAGAAGGGCACAACTACAGAGGCTGCAGAGTTTGAAAGATATTATTATGAAGAAATTTTGCCAAACATTAGAAAACTCAAATGAAGTGAACAACCTCTACAAAAATGGAACCCAAACTGAAACAAGAAGAAATATAAACGAAATAAATCATACAAATACGAACAAAATCTAATTAGTAGTTAAGGTATTCCTTTCCTCACAAAATATCAGACCCAGGTTTTGTATAGGTAACACTTCTTTAAAACAAACATTTTCAATTTTGTACATAATATTCCAGAAAAATATATTGGCTAAGGTATACATTTTGTCACAAAACAAGGCACATATAGTGAGAGACATGAAATATACAGCTCAATCTTGCTCCTTTGATTTTTTGAATTTTGTTTTTTTTAAAGATTGGCCCTAAACTAACATCTGTTGCCAATCTTCTTCTTTTTTTTCTTCTTCTCTCCAAAGTCCCCCAGTACCCAGTTGTATATTCTAGCTGTGGATCCTTCTAGTTCTGCTATGTGGGACACTGCCTCAACATGGCTTGATGAGCAGTGCTAGGTCTGCACCCAGGATCCAAACCGGTGAACCCTGGGCTGCCGAAGTGGGCCACAGAACTTATCCCCTTGCCACGGGGCTGGCCCCAATCTCACTCATTAATATAAGGGCAAAACCCGCAAACAAAATATGAACAAATCAAATCCAGCAATGTATAAAATTATGGTACATTTTATCAAGCTGTACTTATTTTCTAATGCAAGGATGGTTTTCCATTGCAAAATTTAGAAATGTAATTCACATTAAAATGAAACCCATAGACTAAATATCATTAAATTCAAAGAAAGTGTTCAATAAAATTCAATACCCATTCATGAGAAGAATTCATAGAAAATGATAAAATACATACCAAAAACTCGACAACAGATTTATATTATGTGATGAAACATTGAAAGCATTTCCCCAAAAAGCAAGAACATGGTCTTAGATGGCCATTATGAGCATTTCTTTTCTGTATTTACCTTGAGATTCTTGGCAGAACATTACAAGAAATGCGAAAGCAAGAATATGAGGATGTAGAAAGATAAACCAAAATATTCATCCACCAATGATATGATTGTCTTCATAGAAACCATAGAAGACTCTTAAGAGAAACTATTAGAATTTTATGAGATTTTAGCAATATTGTGTGATTCAAAAATCAATATATAAAAAGTGATTTAATTTCTACACATTTGTAAACTATAATTAGGAAACACAAGTTAAAAAGGTAAATAGGGGGCCGGCTGGAGGCCGAAGGGTTAAGTTCCCCCACTCTGCTATGGCGGCCTGGCGTTTTGCCGCTTCAGATCCTGGGCGTGGACATGGCACCGCTCATCAGGCCATGCTGAGGTGGCGTCCCATAGCACAGCCAGAGGGACTTACAACTAGAATATACAACTATGTACTGGGGGCCTTTGGGGAGAAGAAGAAGAAGAAGAAGAAAAAGAAGATTGGCAACAGATGTTAGCTCAGGTGCCAATCTTTAAAAAAAAAAGGTAAGCAATTAACAATAGCTATAATAATGTGCAGTATTTAAGAATAAATATAGGCAAAAATGTACAGAGATTTCATACATAAAACAATAAACTTTATTTCCAGATATTTAAGAAAAACCGAAGAGGGATACTTTCCAAGTACATGGATTCAAAGACTAAATATTGTAAACATGTCAGTTCTCCTCAGATTGATCTACTGACTCAATGCGATTTTATAGAAAATTTCACTTATGTGTATTTTTGTGTGTCTATGTGGAATGGACACATTGATCCCAAATGTCTTTTATGTAATAACAAACTGAAAACTAAGAGTAAGTTGGTGGAAATTGCTATATCAAACGTGAAGATTTGTTAAGATGCTTTAATATTTAAACATTGTGTAGTACACACACAGTACAGACAAGATGATTAATGCAAGAGATTAGTGATCTTAAAGGAAGATACACCCCACAAATATAGAAACTTGGACTCTGTCAAAAGGTCCACTGAAAATTTAGTGAGAAAAATGTGTTTTTGATAATCAAAACAAAATAAATAATAAGAAAGAAAGTGGATTGCTAATTCACAATGTATCCAAAAAAGGAAAAGAAACAATTCCAGTTAGGTTAAATGTGAAAAATACAACTATAACATTTTAGAAGTTAACAAAAGACAGTATTTTCTTGCCTTTTGGGTAGGAATGGATTTATTAAAGACAGAAGTGCAAGGCACAAAGGAAAAGCTTAGTAAGTTTGTCATGATGAAAACGAAGAACTTCTAGTCATCAGGATATACCATAATGATAGGGAAATTAATAAAAAGCCATGAAATGACATAGAGTATTTGTGACAAATATTCAAAAAAGTCTCAGTATCTAAGGGTCAATTAGAAAAAAAAATCTTTTCCTACTTCCTATGCCACTAAAGTGGGCAAAAGATGTGAAGGGGAGATTTCAGGAAAGAGAAACAGGAATAGCATAAACATATCATATCATGGGTAACTCTCTGAAAACACCACAATATGATAGTACTTGACACTCATAAGACTGAAAGAAGTTAGAAGGTCTGACAATGTTGAAAGTTGGCATCTGGTACGGAAGTGGAAGATGCCATCTGGAGAGGCTCATACAGGTGGTTTCAAGTTCATGTGTATGTTTCTTAAGCTGAAAGATAGGAGAGCAGATGTTTTAAAAAAATTATTCAATTTTCTTTACACATATATTATAAATATTACTTTTATGTACTCAATATTTAATAAAAAATACCATAAAGAAAAAATGTCACCAGAGCTCAAGGGGTTTTATGGGAATAACAAAATCCTTTAACACTCTAGATTTAAATAAGTCAAATAAATGAGGTAAATGGGAAGATTTCCCAGGAAATCACAGAGGTGCCCCTTACAGTGCCCAGGCAGTAACTTGATTCTTTACTACCAGCACACATTGGTTATCCCGGGGCAACAGGCCAGTAAGCAGAGGTTTCCTCACAAGCTCTCTAACATTGCTTCTGCCCTCTCTTCCCCCTCATTTAAAATTTTCAAAACATTCCAATACTATTAATAAATTTAACTAAAGAGATTTTATAAATTGAGTGCCAAAGAAGGAGAACGAGGGGCAGAGAGAAAGCAGGTGAGATAGCATAAATTGATAGAGTAAAATTGTTTCCCAGAAATTCAAGGTTATATTTCATGTCATTTTTAACACAGTAAATTAATCAATTAATTATACCCCCCAACACCCAATATTGTGGTTTAGGGAAGTGGTCTTACTTAATGGTAGATATTCTATCATTTGGAGTGAGACAGACATTGGCTTTGGATTCCGCCTCCAGTATTAATGAGCTGCTAGCAAGAACAAATTATTTAACTTCTTTAATAGTCTTATAGTCTCGGTTTCCTCATTGGCTACATGGGCAAAATATTACCTACCTCATAGGATTGGTATGAGTTTTAAATGACTCAGTACATATAAAGCCCATTGCATAGAACTTGACACTTTTTAAACACTTGATAAGTGATAACCATAATAATTGTATTTAATTTTACATTCTGAATTTAAAGAATTAACAAAGCAATCTGCAATTCCTAATTAAACACCAACTCTGGCGAGGATTATCAATTAGTACAAAGATTACTAGGTTTGATAGGAAACTGAATAGTTGAAGGATGCCAAAGTGAAACCACAGAAATAACTTTCAGGTCCCAAGGGGGAGAAGTAGCTGTATTTTAAGGAGTCAGACTGTCATGCCCTAAATCTAGTGGCTAATCTTAGTGTCATGAATGGTGAGTCATCCAGATGTCTCCTGATGTGATGATTGGTACTGCATCGTCTGAGATGTATTCTGAATCTTCCAACCATTTAGAACTAAATTTGAGAGGAAGAACAAGCTAAATTACTCAATTGCACACCTAGAAGATGAGTTATTCTTCAGAATAACTGGCAAGGTCCCATCAACGTCATTGCTATGAGGGGAAATAAACGCAGAAGGGTGAGGTGTGTTAGATTAAAAAAGAATAGTCCAAAGACTATAAACACATGCAATGTGTGTTCTGGTTTGGATAAACCAACTATAAAGAGCTTTTCTGGGACAACTGGGGAAATTAGAAAATGGACTGTGTGTTAGGTAAGATGAAAAGCTATTGATCAGGAAAAGTAGAGATTAGGTAACTGTAAAAGCGTGTGTGTGTGTGAGAAGAAAATATCTGGAAAGTTTTATGATAAAGTCTAAAGTATGTGTGTAGTAATCAATGGATGGTAGAAATATGGCATTTTTATTTTCTTGGTGGTGTTTATCTGAATTTCCTTACTTTCTGCAATGCACACAGATTACATTGAGATAATAAAAGATGTTACCTTTGTAATTAAGCCAATTTTGAAATATTTTTTGAGATAAATATCATTTCAAAGGATATGTCAATGCACTTCATTGGCAGTGTGTTTATGTTGCATAAATTAAGAATCATTTAAATCAGATACACAGGCTTGGGTGAATGTGAAGTCCTAATATTTCCTTATTCCTAAATAAGTGTGTGCTGACACTTGAGGTTCACGGTCATTGACAGTTATTTGGATCCCAATCTTGGCCATAGCTGGAACAGAGCTAAGTGTACAGTAGAGAAAATAATAAGCATCATTGTTTCCAATTACTAATGAAATTATAATTTTACTAAGATTTCTCTAGAAAGCATATTTAGTCTTGCATTTAAATAATTAAATAAATTCAAGCAGCGCAGCGCTGTAAATTGTTTTTATGTAAATCACCTAACAATAAATAGTATTTTTTCATAAAGTAATTACCAGGAAATTGTAACATGTCTAACTTGTCATGATTCTTCAGAATTTATTTGCTAAAATGTTGCTCTTGGAAAATCACAGAGCAACTTCGCATTTATAGTGTTGTGAATTATACTTTCCTACAATTTTCTCTTTCCAATTATTTTCTTTATTGTCAAAATGTGGCATCTCTAAGCTTTGCATTCATTTCTTGCAATTTTGAATTCTTTTCTATGAACAGTTGGTAAACACTCTAATTGTTTGCCATAAAATTATCATCAAGGAACAGGTACAGTTGGAGTTTCAGTATAGGGTACTTTTGTGGTGTTGATTTGTGTTTCCCTGATGTTAAGCATCTTTGTCATTTATCTGTTGGCCATTTGTATGTCTTTTTTGGAGAAATGTCTATTCAATTCCTTTGCTCATTTTTAAATTGGGTTATTTGTTATGGAACTGTAGGAGTTTCCTATTTATTTTGAATATTAACCCTTTATTGAACATATAGTTTGCAAATATTTTCTCCCATTCCATAGATCTTTTCTTTGCTGTGAAGAACTTATAGGTATATTTGACAGCAACTTGTAAAATGCAAAAAGGTAAGCAAGTATTTGTTACTTGGTTATCATTATTATCTGTTTTATATGATCATGTCAGAATATTGATCAAGCCTCAGTTACTCCATTTTTTAACAGGTAAAGCCCTTGTCATCCACCCTTTTCATATTCCTTGTTCTGTTCTCTGAGACAGGGATTCTCAAACTTGAGTGTGCATCATCTCCGGAGGGCTTCTTAATACATGGATTGCTGAGCCCTCATCCCCAGAGTTTCTGATTCAGTAGGTAGGTGGGGCCCAGGAAATTGCATTTCTATCAGTTTTTCAGGAGATGCTAATCCTGCATTTCTGAAGCCCATGGTTTGAGAACCACTGATCTAAGATAAAAAATTCCATTTACCCAAACTACTGAAACAAAGCTCTGGGCCTACCTCTTCACTGTTTCATTCTTTCATCCAAAATGACATTTTTCAACATCCAAGTTCTTAACTTATCAGAACCCTTGACCTCGTGGGTAATACCACCTCCCTGCCACGTCAGCCATGTGTGGAACTTCTGTCAAAAAACACTGCTCCAAATCACTCTGAAGTGTCAAATTCAGCTCTTCTGTGCATTTTCTTGTCTCCTTCCTCCACAAATGTTGAAACTTACTTCTGCTTTGGGAATACGATACTATTCAACCCAGCCCTTTTTTTGCTAAGATCAAGCTTCTTTCATCAGACCAAACTTGACTCCTTTCCACTTTGTATTAATGGTCAGCTGGCTCAGTGCTCTTCCTCCTAGCATTGTGGACTCCCTCGTGGGCCCTCCCCAGCTCTAGCCTTGGATATCTCCATGGTGAGCCTTCTGCTCGCAGACTGCAGAGCGCTGCTGGAGAAAGTCGTGTGGCTTGGTGCAGCTGGCTCCCTGGTAGAGCCTGCTGTACAACTTCAACTTGGCCAGTTTCTCCCACTCAACACTCCTTTTATTTATCCCTCATTGGTTGCCAAGATTATTTTCTGCTGAAACTTTTCAGTCCTTATTTTATTTCTTTAAGCCCTCAATTCCATCAGGTCTCTCATCTTTAATTTGATTTATGTATATCTATATTTAATCTTCTCTCAAATTTCAGGGGAAGATATATCCTTCTCTCAAAAGTTAATGTCTGATGTTTCAGACGGATGTCTGGTGTTCTTTGGCTCTCATCTCTTCACACTTTTAAAGGAACTTATTTGACTCCTACGTTTACTGTCTTTCCCTTTAACTTTTCCTGCCCTTTCCTAATTTCTCCTTTCCCAAAATTGGACTTCTTTCCTTCTGCTTTGAAAGCTGCTTCAATTTTCACTATTAAAGTGAAATTTTTACTTCATCGTACTCCTCCTTCCTAATATCATCCCTTTTATCTTATCAATCAGGTTCTTTGAAGGAAAGTTCTTACTAATTCAGTTCATAATTCCCTCACTGACATCATTCCTCCTCAAGTTTTTGAAATTTGCAGGGGGACCAAATCACTCCATGAAACCACTTTCTCTGAAGTTAGCAATGACAAACTCCATCTCTCTCCTCTCTTCCTGTCCCATTTGAACTGTCCTCTGGGTTGATTCTCCTTGATTTCTCTGCTGTAAATTATTTCTATTTACCTTTTCTTTCTTTTAAAAATATTTTTTTGACCTCTGAGACACATATATTCTTTTTCTAGTTCTCTATACCTTTCACTTTTCCTCTCCTTATCCTGATCATTCTTTTCTCTACCACCTTCCCAGCCCAAGCTTAACCTTTGGCTTCCACTTTCCATTTCTCTTTTGAGGAGATAGCCACCTTGTCTAAGATTTTGACTCTGAAATTCTCACCTTTGGTCTCAATTTCTAAGATGTCTACCTGCTTATAGAACTTTTCATCTGAATATTTCAAAGCTTTGTTTATTCCCACCAAAAAAATTCCCCTTCTCGTCTCCCCCCGTTTTTTTTTTCAGAAGCAGCATCATTCACAGTGTCAATATCTTGGATGGATTTCTGACTCATTGCTGACCTGTGCCTTCCAAAGCCTGCCAATCAGCAGGCTCATTTAGTGCTTTGGAATCTCTAAATCTTCTTTTCTTCTCCAACATGACTCTCTAAACTTTTATGAGCTTGAGTTTGGTTTTCTCCAATGGTCACTAACAAGAAACATAGGACATCTTTGTTTCAAATAACAGTCTAAATTTCTTTTCATGCTGCTTGTATCGTGTCATTGAATTCTAAAAATCTATAATGACTCCTTGGTCCTCTTGGTGATCAGCTACATCAACATTTGGCAAAAGCACGTGTCGACCCAGGAAAAATCACTACAGTTTAGACAGCAGATATTTCTTTGTGCTCAGGAGACACAGATTCAGGTAGAAACCCAAAACATGTTCCAATTACAGGAGATGGGTTTAGTAGGGTTCTTATGGGAAAAAGGGAGGATGAGGTGAGTTGTATTAAAGAAGAGCTCATTGGTGCTGGGTGAGGTAAGACTACGCTTGTACTTCATTGATTGGTTAGAGATTTGGTAATCAGCGCAGTCCAGTTTTATCAGTCCTTACAAATAGGGTATTTGTCCTTGCTGGCTTCTTGGAATGTTGGTAGTTTGGTCCAGTTTGGAAGATAAAGAAAATGAGACGTGCAAGGCAATTCCTCTGAAATGGCTGCTCTATCCCTATTTTAATATGGCCATACTCATGTCATCTTTTACACATGTATTAACTGGCCACCTCACTTGTTTGGCAAGTGTCCTGCCCACCCAGCCAAAAAGCTTCACCTGTGGTCAGGATTATTACATCACCATTTGCATGAGCTTGTGTTTCACTTCCACTTTTTAGGCTCATCCCCTGTCCTCAGTTGAACTGCCTCCTTTCTCCCTTTATTCATACTTGTCTGTGATAATCCAATGCCTGTGCTTCTTTTAAGATGGATACTCCTTTCCCATGAAGCCTTTACTTATGACTGTAGCCTACTGCCATTGTTCCTCTACTTAACTTCTAAACCTCTCTTAGAGCCTACCATTTAATTATACACTCAATGTAACTTTCTAAAAATTTCGTATATGTATATCAATTTCTCAGTGAAAATATAAGTACCCTATTCCTGAATTCTATTCACTGCAAGTACGCACAGAGTGGGTGCTCTGTGGCCTGTTTCATTAGGCTGTGGCTCTTAGCCTTGTGCTGCATAACAAAAGAGGCCTAAATGGATTACCGTGCTATGATTTAGAAAGGCAGAAAGGTTTCCTTCTGACTCCCCTTAGGTTTTATTTATGTGCAAATTTGCATGATTGACTTTTTAAACTACAAAGTACTAGGTAATCATTATTTGTAGTTAGTTCTTAGCTTAATACTAAAATATAGATCAGCATTGTTATTATCAGAAACTCAGCCTAGCTAACTAAATAACTTTTCTTAAGGCACAAAAATTTGCAATATGGATTTTGCAGACTCGTCTTTTTAGAAAAATAGAGCTGAAGTCTGAAGTCTCTGACTTCAGCACCTGGGGCATAGTCAGACCTTAATAATCATGTCTCAGCACAAACCTTCTTCACTACATTCTAGTGAAATATGCAGTATTTTAAATTATTACCTCGAAAGAACCTAGAAAGAAAAATTCTGATTTTTTAGAATAGCGCATATTATTAATAGCATATTTGATAATTTTATTTAAATAAAAGTACTCTAAAGATCTGTGAAAGCAAAATACTGCTCAATAGTGTAAGCCATGTCTGTTTAGAACTTTTTTTTGTTTTTTTTTTAAAGATTGGCACCTGGGCTAACAACTGTTGCCAATCTTCCTTTTTTTTCTTTTCTGCTTTATCTCCCCAAACCCCCCTGTACACAGTTGTATATCTTAGTTGCATGTCCTTCTAGTTGTGGGATGTGGGACGCCCTCTCAACGTGGCCTGACGAGCGGTGCCATGTCCGCGCCCAGGATCCCAACCCTGGGCCGCCGCAGCGGAACGCGCGAACTTAACCACTTGGCCACGGAGCTGGCCCCTAGAACTTATTTTTAAATATAACTTTTGTTGATTAAATATTTTTAAATGTTGAGAGACATTAATTCATTAATGAAGGTGAAGTGAAATAAAGCTAAATGTAACAACCTTTAGTTTTCTGATATATAAGGTAGTTCAGTTTATAAATAACAAATTACCAGAAAGTATTTTACTACACTTATGTTAAAATGATCAGTCATCTAAGGATATATTGTCTTTTTCCTATGTTTTAGATAAGAAGTACATAGTAAAGATACTCTGGAAAGACCTGAAATCCTGCCATTGACCTGTCATGGCCACTGGATGTCACTAAGACCAATAATATGGATACAAGCCAAATGTTCATGAAAGGCTTAAATACTAGTATTTTGTTTTATTTTAAATTTATTTTATTCTCTAAAATGGAATAGTCTAAATGTTATAAGACACAATTGACTTATAGAGAGAGAGACAGGAAGAATAGGAACATAGTGCAATGAAAGTATAAAAATAAAATGGTAAAGGAAAAAGGAAGACATAAATTATGGCAAATCTCAATGAGACTCCAATAGGTAGGTTGAATTTTAGTAGGGCAATCATTTGTCTTAATTGATGCAGATACAACTTTAACTGAGCATCCAAGTTATCCTCCTGAATGAAGAAGCCAGATCTAAATTATACCTTGTATTGGTTATCTGGGTTCTTGTTTTCTTGAACAAGGTTAAGTCCTTTTTAGTTCTATAACCACAGGTCCTCCACGACAAGTTGAACTGACCCCATCTCTCATCAACAGAGTGATTAAGAATTGTCTTTCAGAAAATCTGCAAAGTCATATAGCCAGAGAGTGCACAAAGGAAGAAATCTTGACCTGAAATGACCACAGAACCAAAGATCCGTCTTCCCATGGAACTCAAGGACTGGGACACGACCAGAACTTGAAAGTCAAACTCTAATCAAAAGTGAGAGGGTCCCTCTTTCAGAAAGATCTGGTGTTAAAATTCCTTCCCCACCTCATCAAAATGTTTAGATCCCTGTCATAAATGTTTAGAACCCTGTCACAAATGTTTAAAACCTCACTATAAATGCTTGAAGCCCCCCAATCAAAACCTGTCCCACCAGCATTTCTGCATGCCAGCCCGTTCTCCCTAAATTCTTAAAATTTCGCCCCAAATCTTGAATCAGAGAGGCAGATCTCAGGGCACATGCCCCCTGTTCTCCCTGCAGATTGATCTTGCAGAATAAAGCTGTTCTCTTTTCCCAAAGGCAGATACTGTAATTAATTGGCTTTTTATGTGCATTGGGCAAGAAAACCCCAATTTTGTGTGGTAAGAGTGGTGTCTGTTATAGGTTGAATTGTGTCCTCCCCTTAAAATTTACCGATTGAACTCCTAGCCCTCAGTACCTCAGAATGTGGCCTTATTTGGAGATAGGGTCTTTACAGAGGTTATCAAGTTAAAATGAGGTCATTAGGGGAGACCCTAATCCAATACGATCAGTGTCATTATAAAAAGGAGAAATTGGGACACAGAGATATGTATAGAGGGAGGATGACATGAAGAGACATAGGGAGAAGATGGCCACCTATAAGCCAAGGAGAGAGTGCTGGAACAGATCCTTCCCTCACAGCCCTCAGAAGGAACTATTTAACTTTCATCACTATCTTGTAAAGTAGGCATTATTCTCTCCTTTGTTCAGGTAAAGCTTAGAGGTAAGTGAATTATGAAAGGCAGACTTTATCTGAATCCAATCACTCTTTTCATGATCACAATGCTTAACTATTTTTCTTTACTATTGGACTTAAAATTAAAAGGAACATCTACAGTTTTTATGAATAGTTAACATTTATAATCATATGAAGGTAATAGTAAAGAACTTTTTACTTATGTTTCTAATTTTCATACAAATGTAAACTATAAACAATAAATCTAAAACACTTTGTAAGTCATAATCCAAATTTAAATGTTATTGTCCAAAGAAAATCTCATTTACACCATATAGAAGATATTTTCTAAACATTTGCAATAGTAGTTATTTGGATTAATGAAATTTTGATAGATGGGACATTGTGAAAATTGTGTAGCACTTTTTAAAATGAAGTGCACAACAGCAACGAGGAAGTTGGTTGATAGAAGTTGCTAATATAATGTGTTTCATTCTCCGAATGTGTCAGATTCACAATGATAGAATTGTACATATATATTATAGGATATATAAATTCACCATTACTATTTCTAATATGATAGGTTAAAAACCTATACAAACTTAAATATTAACAATAATGAATAAACTTGTGGTTTGGGACTTACACACACACTAAAAAACCCCAGTTACTCCTAATTACCAGAATTATGCTTACTAAAAAAAGATTGAGATGATAACATAGGAAATGCAAACAGTTCTGCCTTTGCAATTTCACTGCCTACTATGCCACCTGTTACTAATGCTGATGCCAACAAGCTAAGTTTATGCCAATGCCCAATCCACATCTGAGACCTTTCTTGCAATCATTGCAAATTTGGAAGCATCTGTGAGCTCTTTCTTTTAAGAGCTTTGGGCTAAAAAGTGGAATTAGCGATGGACTTGAGCATGTAAGTCAGTGTACTCGTATATGTTTTTGCATTTATATAAAATTTTCAATAACACTTAAAAATTCTAGGTGGAACATGGAAAATTTTGCTCAGAGATTCACAAAAGTTTTTCGCTGGTCAAGAGAAAACTTCAGGTTTTTTCATCTGCAAGGTTATCTTCTGTCTTAATAGACTGATTTGATATTGATTTTTAACATTTGTCTTCTACTTATTGTAATTGGTAGATGCCTTCTGAGAGCTTTTCACTTTGCTATTTTAAATAAAGGTAAAATACCAATCATGTCCTTAAGACTTTGTCCAGTTCCAAAATATATTTCAGAATATATATTCTAATATAACAAAATATAAATTCCAATGTAGTGTATTCCATAATTATATGACTGAAATTCTTTATTTCAGTTTTCTTAAGGTGCCAATCTTAGAATCTGTAGAGTTATTTGACATCCTTGGGCAGTAAAGAGCAAAGTTCTCAAATATTCAAAAGAAGAAAAGTCTCACATGAGTTTTTCTCTCATGAAAAAGCTTGTTATTTCAGGAATTTGAATAGAGTATGAAACATTAGATGAAGAATTTTGTTTCAATAAATATCAAATCTATTTGTGTAGACACTCCAGAATGTTATCTACAGATCTAGGAAAAGCAGAGGAAGATTTTGAGCAATGGACTAGATTGGATACTTAACTCCCGTTCAAACGTTGTGCCCATTTCTTATTTCAGAGCATTAGAGATGCAACAGTGCTATAGAACCGTTCAAATAAATGGGGGGCAGCCAGCAAAAGGAAAGCATAGCAAGACATGCTATGCCAACATGAAAGTGAGAAGATCCTCCAATCTTAAGACGCTTTACGGTGGAAAGTGCCTTTAGTATTATGGAGAAAACTTCCTCCTCTTTATACCTCTTGGCTAATCCCTCAGAGAATCATCAGTATGCTTTGCTGGCCCGGGGCAGTGGTTAGCACATCTACACTGAGGAGAAATTTCTATATCCATTATTTAGTCCACAGTCCCTCAGCTCCTACCCTCAACTGTAATTACTTTTTACCTGGAATGACAACAACCGAAAATCTAAGCTGGCCAAGAGACTGAAGGAGGAAGTGAAACAAGGACAAAAGTGTGGAGAAGCAGAGTAATGTATCTGTTGGGAAAAGTATGGTCTCCTAGAAAAGGGTTTTGGGTTCTTTTCTCCCTTTAACTGACTAACAATGTGTTACTATCATTTGTGGGACTCAGCTTCTCTGTTTGTAAAATAAAAGTGTTGGACAAAGTAATCTTTAAGATTATCTCCAACATTAAATTTCTATGAATTTTTGAAATGAAAGATTGTGGAAATAAATTTCCAACTTCTGAAATAATAGAAATGGCATCAAACAAATGGGTTTGTAAGTCATGTAGTTACTATTCAAGATTATGTCCAGAGCTTACAGGTCAGGTATGAAGCTGTGAGTTTTGAACATTGGCAAAATCAAGGAACAAAAGTTCCACTCCATAACATTTATTTATTTGTTTATTTTAACCTTTTCTTTGGTTTTTCTTTCTTTTTTTTAAAGGAAGATTGGCCCTGAGCTAACATCCATTGCCAATCTTCTTCTTTTTTTTTCCTCACCAAATCCCCAGTGTATATTTGTATATCCTGGTTATAAGTCCGTCTAGCTCTTCTCTGTGGGATGCTGCCACAGCATGGCTTGATGAGTGGTGCTAGGTCCACGCCCAGGATCCAAACTGGTGAACCCCAGGCAGCCAAAGCGGAGCACGTGAACTTAACCACTACCCCACTGAGCTGGCCCCTCCATAACATTTAATATAAGCATTACTTATTATCATAGAAGCATCTATTTATTATTTCCTGAAAAAGTTCATTCATTCTGCAAGTATCTCTGGAATTTCTGTATTTTTTAACACATGGTTTATTTATTTGTAAGGCTTTAGTTCTGGTGAAGAATGTTTACATTTATTTTAAAATTTTTGGAACAATGGGAGAACGTCCTGAGATCTAAAGCAAACAAGGGTAGTCATTTTGAAAACGAAGCACTATAAAATAAGTTTCAGCTAGATATAACTTCAAGATAAACTAATCTAGAGTTACTAGTGAATGTACTTATATTTTTACTTCTATCTTTATCATTTTGATGGAATCTTACTCATTACCTAAAAATATACTTTATATCTGAATAAACACCATACATTAATTTAATTCTAAAGCATTGTGGTTTGTTGATTATATCATGATTGAAAACGAGACCAATAATATAGAAATTCCAATTAGCCTTTATACTTTGAATTAAATATATTAAATTCAGAATAAAATATATTATCCTTTAAAATGGTAATTTATTTAAAAGTTTCTTTATACCATAAATGTGGCTAATAAAAGAAGGGCTTGGTCAGCTACCTTTTCAGGCTCAGAAACCAGGACAAACAGTAAATGAAGTTAACAAAATACACACAAAATATATTGTATATATTTTTACAAAGTAATTTATTTATTTGTCTAAGAAAGCACTGTCCAACAGAAGTATAGAGCCACAAACGTAATTTTAAATTTTCTAATAGCCATATTATAAAAGTAAAACAGCATAGCTAAAACTAATTTTAATAGTCACTTTATTTAACTCAATATATCCAAAATTTTATCATTTCAACTGGCAACCAATATAAATAATATTAAGGAAATATTTTGCTTTTTTTTTGTACTGTGTTCAAAATCTGGTGCACATTTTACACTTATAGCACATCTCAACTTGCCCACCAAATTTGCATCAGAAAAACTTGATCTGTATTTAGATTTCATACGTTTTGCAGTTGAAAAGTAGATTTACATACTGAACTTGTTCTAAACATAGTTAGAAGTTTTCTAATAACTGAATCGAGTATCAAGAAAACATTCCCTTTGATACTTGCATCCATGTTGACCAATCTGGTTTGTCTTTTTTGGAAGAAATGATTTGACTGTGAAATTTTGAAGCAAAAGCAGATCAGTTTCAAAACTACATTTAAGTTCATTAAATTTATTAACTGTTATGCCAATTAATACCAGTATTCATAATATTAAATTCAAAGGGATATTGCGTAAATTAAAAAGCAACTCTAGATTTATCAATATTAACAAAGCCTTAAGATTTTTTTTGTAGTTTTGTAGCCCATTTCTGTAATGCTGTCGATTGTAGTTAATCTTCTGCATATTGATTAATGTTAGAAAAATGTATAAAATATAAAGAGTTTTTAATTTTAATATAATTTTTTGTGTCTATCTAGTTAGGCCACAGCTAAGCTTTTCCTTTCCTTGAAGATTCAAATTTAGTTCATTTATGTGCAGTATGAAATAATAATTTCTTTTTCTATCTCTCCATTTAAAAATGGTTTTGCTTTTTGGGTTCGAATCTGTTTTATGGTTGTCCAAAATTACGAAGTTAGATCTTATTAAAAAATCATTAGAAAGTTTTTGAATTTTATTTGGATTTTAGGTGACTTTCGTCAATTTGTTTTGACTCTTGAGAGCAAACTGTTTTTTTTTTGGAGGAAGATTAGCCCTGAGCTAACTACTGCCCATCCTCCTCTTTTTGTTGGGGAGGACTGGCCCTGAGCTAACATCCATGCCCATCTTCCTCTACTTTATACATGGGATGCCTACTACAGCATGGTTTTTGCCAAGCAGTGCCATGTCCGCACCCGGGATCTGAACCGACGAACCCTGGGCCACTGAGAAGCAGAATGTGCAAACTTAACCACTGTGCCACTGGGCTGACCCGGAGAGCAGGCTTTTTATCAAATTCATAACATAATTGCTGTTAAATATCTCTTTACATTGAGCATTTTATTACCTTTAAAGAGAGTTTTACACAATAAGCAAGAGCTTTTTCAGTTTTCTCTACTGCAGGAGGTCGCATAGGCCTTTGTCATGAAGTTGCAGCATACCGTCTACCAGACTCTCTTTTTCTTTACTGATCCAGTTTTTTTTTTTTTTAAAGATTGGGACCTGTGCTAACAACTGTTGCCAGCCTTTTTTTTTTCTTAATGCTTTATCTCCCCAAACTCCCCCATACATAGTTGTATATCTTAGTTGCAGGTCCTTCTAGTTGTGGCATGTGGGACGCTGCCTCAGTGTGGCCTGATGAGCAGTGCCATGTCCGTCCGTGGCCAGGATCTGAACTGGCGAAACCCCGGGCCACCACAGCTGAGGGCCCGAACTTAACCACTCGGCCACGGGGCCGGCCCCTTTACTGATCCACTTTTAACATGAGCTTCTGCATCTTGAGTTGATTCTGCATCAATAGTGTGCCTTTGTTTTAAATTTAAAAAATTGTAATACTTAATTTTAATTAAAAAATATCTTAATTATAGTTAAAATAATAATGAGAATTCCACCTAATTACCAGTTATCATTTGATAGGTATCACTCTAACTTATGTTAACTGTAAGAGAGATTTAAAGAAACAATATAATGTTACATCCTATGTGAATGAATATTCCAACTGAATCAATCTGTTGATACTAACTAGACTGTTGATGTTTATAAGGCATACTAGAAATGATGCATGGGCCCCACCCCACATACCACAATAAACAATAATATCTCATGTGATGTAATGTTTACTGTAAAATGTATTTCTAGAAAACAATAATAATGTCTTTACCAGAAAATAATTTAAAGTGCCTCAGTTTCTAAATTTAAACATGTTTAATTAAAGTGAAAAATCAGGTAGTTGTACTAACCACATTTCATGTTTTCAATACCCATCTGTTGCTAGTGGCTACTGTAACAGACAAGGCAGGTCTAAAAGTAGTGGTACTACATACGTATCATATATATATCATATTGAAAAGCATTATACTGATATTCCACTGTGCTAAAATGTTATACATATAGTTATAGACTGAAGGTTGTGTGCCCCTAAAATTCGTATGTTGAAACCCTACCCTTCAATGTGATGGTACTAAGAGGTGGGGCCTTTGGGAGGTAATTAGATTAGATGAAGTCATGAGGGCAGAGCTCTCATGAATGAGATTAAACACCCTATGAGAGTAGGAGAGAGCTTGCCTCTCCTCTCTGCTCTCTGCTGTGTGAGGATAAGAGGAGAAGTAGGTAGTTAGCAATTGGAAGAGTGTTCATGCAACCTTGCTGGCACCTGATCTTGGACTTCCAACCTCCAAAATTGTGAGAAGTAAAATTTATATTGTTTATAAGCCACTCAATTTATGGTATTTCGTTAGAGAATCCCTAACTAAGACATATAGATATATATTCTAGTATATATAAAATACATATATTCCGATATATATATAATCCTATAATATATATATATAATACGTGTATACGTAATACATGTATATAATACATAAATATATTTTATATATGTACTATTTCATGAATAAAACTACTGAAACCCAATTACTATTATGGAATCATGCATTTTCTTTTAAGATATCAGGTCTTAAACTTGGAAAGCATATAGCAATAGTTATATTTTATTAAACAATTTTTGAAACTGTACTTTACATAGAAAAATACAGTAATATTTAGTTACTTAAAAAGAATAGCTTGCTTAAGTAATCCAAGAAACACACTGAAAGTACAGAGTGTGTTCTATTTGAGAAAAAAGTTTCCTACTAATCTCCTTTACTAGTGAGTCTTAAGCATACCTGGCCCTAGGGAAAAATGGGATAATAAGTAGCAGATATTGATGAAATGATCTGTCAGAAACTTTATGGGTGGAACTAAGGGCGACTGTGATTTTTAAAGAACTTTATAAACTCAACACTGTGTCTACATTTGTTGAATTATTCATTCAAATTGTTTTTTTATGGAGGGAGGTGACAAAGTAGTAGCTGTCTTAGTGGCAGAGCTCTGTTCAATCAAAATCACCAAGTGTTAGTAGTAAACATGACATATTCAACTTTTTTCTGTTTTGGAGAAAAGATAAAAAGGACAGTCTAAACTTTTGCATTATATTGCCACAAAAGTTAAACCCAGTCTTTAGATCAGTCATGGCAATTTCAGCTGAAATGGTGTTTTTACTAGCAGATAAGCATTTATCTAGTGTGTTATTACAAAACTTATTAACCAGATGCTTTTATTCAAAATATCAATACTAAAACTAAGAGCCTAATGTTGTTGATGAGACGCTGTCTTAGGGACACAAAACAGTCTAGAAATTGACATTTACTAGAACCATCTAAATGTTGAGAAAAAAAATAACTCAAGCTCTACCTAGATGACAGCTAACATCCATCCAGATTTTAACAAGTATCTGGATGTTTGGCATCATGTATGAAAGTTCCAGATGGTTGACTAGACTTCTCACTTTTCATTTAGCTGTTTTTCCCAAGAGTTCCATTCAGTTTTAATGTTCATTCATGGAGACAATTTGTGGCAGACACATAACTTTCAGTGATATTCTTATCTTCTATTAACAGAACATGAGTCATATTTGGGCACGCCATCTTTCAGCAGATTTAAATAAATTAGTATGCAATTAAGTTACTTGCATATTTGTGTTCCTTGGTAACCACTGTTAAACTTAACCTTATGCCTTACAATGATCTCAAAATACCAGTTACTCTATTTCAAGTAATAATCAAAATCTGAAAAATAGTGGACACTCAATAAGTGTTTAATAATTGTTTGAACAACAATAATTGCAGGTAGTTTCAATGGAAAATGTCTATAATAGGTAAAGTGTGGAGACCGTAAGTTAAAGGGGAGAAACTTACAAAAATACAGAAAATTAATAAGATATATAAAGGAAATCCAAATATTTGAATTACCAATAGTCAGGGATGTTATGTTATTTAGTCTAATTTGATGATTTGTCTGTCTGGCCATACTAAATAATCATCAACTTTCTTTGTTTACTTTTGCTGAGAGGCAGCAGATATGGCATGAAATACAACAATCTGGGAGTATTCCACTTTACCTTCTGGAATACTGGCTGACAGCAACTGGATTGGGATTTTTTTTTAACACATGACATGAAAAATTAACAGTTTATAAATATTGTTTTTCATGGGAATAGAAATGATTGAAAAGCAGCTCCCTTTTATGTCAAAAGCTATTAAACTGGGGCTGTGTTAATAAACAAGCTCCAATGCTAACAAAATTGAGAGTGTTTGTGTAGAAATGCTAATTTAGGTTACCGAATGGGCACGGGAATCGGGAAACTGGATTCTGGGCAAGCTATTCAGTATTTCTAGGCTTCAGTTTCCTTGTCATCTCTAACACATACTTAGGAGGTATGAATATACAACTTATGCTGATCAAATGTGTGTGGAATTTCTTTAAACAAACCCACCATTCAAGCATAAGATATCTGTCATTAATATGGAAGATTGTACAACTTTCTGCACTGGCGATTCCACCTAATTTCCCTCTAGACTAGCACTGTGAGGACACGTAGAGGAATTTACAATCCACTGGTCTCTTGCACCTCTGTGTAAATCACCCATACATGCTGATATGCAAGCATCAGCTTTCATACAGAATGGCAGCCAATGGTGCTGCTGCTGGCTGGCAGTTCTTTCCAGCCAAAGGCAAACTGGTGGAACTAGTAATAGTAATTGGCTCTTACTGGATGCCTAGCTACCCATCTCAAAATTTTATGTTTTGTTAATGAATCATCGACACCTCTTGTTGGCTCCCAAGGTTTGGCGTTGCCCTGTTGGCAGGCAAGAATCCCACATTTCAATTATTTTAGCTGTTAGCTCACCACATACGTTTTTGGCATTGTTAACTTAGGAAGGGAGAAAGTACAACTTGGACTGCAATTAAACCAACGTTGTACAAAGGAATCGTGTATGGCTTTTTATTATAACCGTTAAAATCACTGATTTTCTTGTTGGGGTTGTGTAGTAAACGCAAGATGCTATTTAAAGACATTTAATCAATATAGATCCTAAACATTCATATTTTTCTTTAGAAGTGAAAGTAGATTGTACTTAATTTGAAAACAAAAAAGCAGAATACAGCAATCCAATCCTTGGAGATTCAAGAATGAATGCGAAAAATTATATGCCTCTGGTATTTGCCAGCAGCAAGAAGAAAAATTTGTGAAAGAATCTGATAAATATTAACTAAGACCATTTTGTTTTAAAATGATTAGGTTTGGGTTTGGTGGTCAAGAAATGATATGTTCATCTTTATTGACAGTGGTTAATTAAAAAAAGAAAACAATTACATCAGTAAAGTATAAAACATTTTATTTCTGAAAAGAGGGTTGGATTGTTATAGTGACATCTGCCAAATCACCTTACCCAGAAAAGCAGAAATCAACATGGACTCCGACTTCTTCCCCACCCCAAACCACATACAATCTACACTAAGTTCATCCATGTTTGCCTCTTTAATAGTTTAACTATCTGTTTTCCTCTCCATCATTTCTGCTATTGCCTAATTCTCATCTTCTACTTACAAGGCTCTAGCAACAATCCGTAACTACTACCCTGGTCTCCTGGTTTGCCCTTCATACGCTATCCTTCCTCTAAAAACATTTCCATTCAGTTTTCCCATTGTCTCAGCAATGATTTTCTCTCTGACCATTCTTTTCAGCCTTATCATTTGCTATCTGTCTCCACCTCTTACCATTCAAGCTTGTCTTGTGTCACCTCTTCCTGTGAACTTCTGTGTACCAGTCAAGTGGAAACACTTCTAATTTCCTTTTGCATGCCATGCTCTTTTTTGGTCTGTGCTCAGGATACACTTCTGGGATGGAATTATTCTCCCATTCCTGTTTACCTGGTGAACATGAGCTCCAGCGTTCTCTCTCTTAGACAACCTTTCCTGATTCCCTGATTCTTTACATGAAGAATCAGCCATATTCCTCTCCTATGTGTTCCAAAGTACTTTGTAATCATTTTCTGCACCTATTTATTTTAGTTTCTGTCTCATACTTTCATTAAGCACATTTTTTGGATGTTTGCCATGTGCAATACGCCATCTTATTCATCTTTGTATTCCTGGCATTGAGCACAGTCCACGGCATACAGTAGGTACTAGAGGAAAGTAACACTTGATCTGAGAAGGGAATGGTACAGCAGTTCACTAGTCACAAAAGAGAGTTGTGACATGAGGAGATGTTTTATGCAAAGTAAGAACTTTATAATGGAAGTGATCTTGGCTGGAAAGTTCAGAGTAGGGGCTCTCTGTCTGCATATAAGGGTCCTGAGGTTGAGAGGGAAGAGATAGTGTGGGAGACTTAGTTGGAAGCCAGGTCATGGAAGGACTTGTTTATGTTGAAAATTGTACAGGTTTGTTTCTGTAGGTTATGGGGAGGATTTTCCGGGAATGTGGGTGCTATGACATAGAACTTTTTTGAAATGTCAGTATGGTGGATGTATTTGAAATGGGCATGTTGCAGAGAGAGCATGAAGCAGATTGATGCAGCGATATAAGGCAAGGTAAGAAGCAAATTGATCGTTAGGAATCCACTGCAGTATTCCAGGTAAGAGAGAATTGTGCTTCGAGCAATTGAGATAGAGAAAAAAGGGGTGTATTCAAAAGATACTTAGATGGTCTAAAATGCTCAGGTGTATACTTTGTTATGGTAATTTGAAGACAGATGAATCTAAAATGATTCCCAGGTTTTTAGCTCAGACTGCTGAAAAGAAGGAAAGCCTATATATAAATTGGAAATAATGGAGGAATGGCAGCCTTGGGGAAGGATATGGATTGAGTTTGGAGAATGTTAATTTATAGACGCTTTGAGCTCACCAACTGGATATATCTAGTGGACAGTCAAGTATTATTTATTGTTCAGACATCATGTGAAAGAGTAAAGAAAGAGACTTGGAGATCATTATAGTCTACAGGCTGAATCGATGTTGCATAGGAAAAATTGCCTGGGAATAATTTAAAATGTGAGAAGAGAAGAGGGTTAAAGAAAGAACCTTGGAGAATGTATTTAGAAGCAAAGAAAAGAAAGACCAAGATGGAGACTGAGAAGTCCCTCTCCTAAAGTTTAGACATCTAGAAAATATTAGTTTTATTGAACCAAGAGAAGAAATATTTTTGAATAAAGGTGTAGTCTGTAGTGTCAAAGAACGAGAAGATATGAAGTAAGAGAATAAATTGAAAAAAGTCAATTAGATTTTGATCTTTTGGTTCTCCGAGATTTTAGAGAGTGGTTTCGGAGGAGCACTTGGATATGGTTCCTATGTAACCGGTTGAAGTTCAAATGGATTTCCAGTACTAGGGACATGTAGCAAAATGTTTCTTTTCTAAAAATGTTGCTATAACTAAAAGGACAAATGGTGTGATAGCTTGGGACTTAGGGTACATTAAGGGAGGCATATAAGGTCAAGTGAGAATTTCTTCTCTTCAATATTGTGTTTCCCTTCCAATGTTTCTGACTGCTCTTTCTCGATCTTATTTGCTGATCTCTTTTCCTAAAGTTATGACAGATTATTTTCATTTTAAATCTTATGTCTTTCTCTACTAGCTCTTCCTTCAGAGACTTTCCACACACATGGTTTTCTCCAATATTAACTTCAATTTTTTAAAAATGTTTATCTCAGATTCTAGTTCCTGATTTGAGACTGCTTCCATTTTGTACTGTGAACATTTCCTCTTGGATAACATTTTGGCAGTACTAATTTAGCATTTATAAAATGGAATTCACCGTTTCCCCGTAAGATACTTGACCCACTGCCTATGTCACTTTCTTGGCTTCTGTCTGTCAAGTCACTAGGTTCTATTTGTACCTTGCAATGTCTTTTCCATCTGTCCCTTTCTTTCTCTTTCTATTGTCCCTATCCTAGTTAGTTTCTTTTCATCCTTGCTGGGATACTGCAAATACCTCCCTGACAGCAATCTCAAAAAAACAATTCAAAAGATTTGCTGGTCTCAAATGCATTATTTTGACAATATCTCTTCCTTATAGAAGAACCTTGAGTGGTAGACTATCTACAGTACTGTGTATGTTAAGGTTAGACTTCCAAAAAGTTAATTAGATCCAATGATGGAAAAGGGTTTCATAAGTAACTTACTTAGGGAGATCAACAAATAACGCAGGCTTTAAATAAGCATCTACTTAAAAGAAAGAAAAATTTCTTCACCAACAGGGTTATTCACCTGTGATCACATTACTAAGTACAAATAATGAAGATTTACCTTCTGCTGGTAACCAGACATCTCCCATTTGGTTAGTTCACCAAAACTGTCAGAGTATCCTTACTGCTAAAAAAAATGGTTAAAATATATGGCTGCGATTATCTGAGTATATGGCTCTTCACCCTTCACCATTTTAAGTTCCCATTCATGATTCTCAAGCCACAGTGCTCTGAATTTAGCTTTCAGAAATATTTAGCAAAACAAGCCCATATCTAGTTCTAGCCACTTCCTCTCCATTCCTACTATTTCCTTCAGACTTGAACTGCAACTTCCACTCTTTCTTGGATCTTCAGTCTGAAGGCCTTTGGACTTGACCTGCAGCATTGTTCTGTTCTCTGGGTCTCCAGCCTGCTGGTCCACCCTGCAGATTTTGGATTTGCCAGCTTCTTTTATCACATGAGCTAATTTCTTAATCTCTCTCTCTTTCCCTCTCTCTCTATCATCTATCTAACTACCTATGCATCCATCCATCCATCCATCCATCCATCCATCCTCTTGGTTCCTTTTCTCTGCAGAATCCTGACTAACACACTAAGCAAGAAATGCTGCCTCCCACCAGACAATGTTATGTACAGGGAACCCCATTCTTATAATCTAATTTGTTCGAGGACAGTGGTCACAAGATCAAGTATGGAAGTTAAGAATTTTCTGTATTGATATTTGCAGTACTTATTCTTTGGCCTTGCCATTTCTAATCCATTTTGTACACTGCAGCCAGAGGATCTTTCTACAAGCACAAATTTGATGATTTTATTACCTTGTTTTGTAAAATTCTTTAAATAACTCCACATAACCTCCTGAAAAAGCCAAACTCATCAGTATGGCCTACATAGCCTTTTGTAATCAGGCCACTGTGTGCCTTTCTTGCCTCTCCCCTTCTCATAGTCCATGATCCAGTTGAGACAAACTACCTGTGTGTTCCACAACTGCTTATCCTGTTTTCCTCTTGTAAACCGTTTTTCCTTCAAGCTGTTGATTTTGCCTGGTATAATCTTCCCTAATTTGTCTACCTAGTAAGCACCTACTTTCAATTTCCACCGTAAGATTTCCAAATGACATCTTTTTCTACTTGTTTTGGCTAACATTGAATATTTTCTATTCTGTGCCCTCACACAGCTATTTTAGGCATCTTGAGTTCCCTCTACAATCTTATCTTTCCATATTCAAGACTATACCTGCAGTAGAAGTGATGACCCATGCTCATTTACCATGGCCTCAGGACTTGATGTGGACACTAGTCCCAGCCAAGGCTGTGTATAAAAAATCTTACACCTGCTTAATCAAGCAGAGACAATCCGTATACCACTGAAGCAGTCAATAATTTTAACAAAGGCAGTCTGTATGTGGGAAAGGTTTAAGAACAAAGATGATGATAGAGTAAAGGAAAATGTTTTCAACTTGAACAAGAAGAATTTGATCACGTTAAGAGAGAGTGGCTTGATATAACAGAGTTCAGGGTGAATTGCAAGTGTCATCTAGACTTACGATTCCTTATGATCTTTGTTCAGGAAACAAGTTATAAGTTTGGAGTCATCTGTACATTATTCATTTGAAGTTATTTAAGACTTTCCCACTTTTTGTTAACAAATCTGTTTATCTCTAAGAAAGTGAAAGCTCTCTTAAGGGAAGGGAACATTGCCTAAAAAGAAGGATAGCTGAAGAAATATTTGTTGAATAGACGAAATAAAGTATTTGATAAAGCAGATAATAAAAGCTTAACTAGTCATACTTTGGTCGATTGCTCTAGTAATTGAAAGTCAGCAATTTCAGTTAGTAATTGAAAACTGAACCTCAGTAATCCCCAGGGTCTAGAGAATTGAAGGAATGGACTTTTCCCTGTCTCTTATTGGCTGTCTCCCATTGTCCTGCCAGGATGGGAGGCACTTAAAATTATCTGCTTTGACCTTGACAACAAATATAAGAAGTAAATGTTGTTATCTTAATTTTATAGATAAGGGAAATCAGGCTTAGAGGAAACAAATAATTGTTCAAAATCTCACATCCGGAAATAGCAGAGCTCCAGAGCTCATGCTCATTCTTGTGTACATTTAAAGACTGTCCACTCCTGTATAAAACCCTTCACTCGAGTTAGGTTGATCCACTTAGCACCCCTAATGCTTCAGCCGCTCAGCCCTTTGTATCCATGACTCTTTACTTCCCTCTGTCACATCTTCTCTCCTCCATCCTTCAGCACTTCAATAAAATCCTTTTCATGAAACGGCCAAGCTGTAATCCAGGGTTTCTCAATCTTAGCACTACTGACATTTTGGTCTAGATAATTCTTTGTTGTTGGGGGCTGTCCCATGCATTGTAGGATGTTTAGCAGCATCCCTAGCATCTATCCACTAGACACCAGTAGGACTCCCCCTCCCAGCTGTGACAGCCCCCAAAATATTATCAGGCCTTTCTCAACATCCCTGAAGAGCCCAGCTGAGAACTACTGCTCTAATCTATCCTTCCCTAAAAATCTTTCTGAATTTCTCAGAGGCCTCCTCAAAAACCGGAGATTATTGGTAATCTCTTTATTTGCAATTAAACATGAGCTTCCTAAAAAATCTCTCTTTCCTAATTTTCTTTATATTTTTAGTCACATGTTACTATTTAACTTTTCATGTATATAACTCTCTCTTCAACTTTTGTAAACATTTCTTTAAAATAGAAATAAAAGTCACTAGATCTTAATCAGCTCTTGTGTTTTTCACAGAAGAGACATTAGAAGATTTGATGATTTGATTATTTTGTGGCTTGAAAATTTGGATCAACTTATAATATGAAATTATTTAAAATACCTGATGAAGCTGAGCAGCAACACAAGTCACAGTTGTCAAGTCACGAGAGGAAAATGACAAATGCCATCCTTTCTTTAGTTACACTCAGCGAGCCAAGTTAATTTCTTGAACGACAACAAAAACTGGGGTTTCTACATAGTCTCTTTATTGTATTGGAAAAGGCAAGAGATAAAAAAAATGGTGAGGTGAATTAATAAATCATAAGATAGTATTTATACCCTCGTGCAACAGCAAAGTCTCTGCCTGCCAGGGAAGGTATAGAAGAATTTTTGTAAATCTGCAATTTTTTCCTTACTGGAGAATACGTTAACCTTTCAGCATTTCCCCAGGTGTGAACAAAAAGCAGCTTCTAACAGCTTTCCGGTGCTTGGGCCCATGGCCCATTTTAGGAATCTTGGGTTTAGGTTGTAATCACGATTTTGTAGTCTCATATAATCACTTTAAGTTTTGTTAATGTGGTGAACATTCCTTCAGCACAGGGATAGAAGACTTCTATTAAATTTATTAACAATTTTTTTTAATTGTGGTAAAATATATATAATATTTACTATCCTAACCCTTTTTTTTTGAAAAAAAAAGATTGGCGACTGAACTAACATCTGTTGCCAATCTTCTTCTTTTTTTTTCTTATTCCCCCCAAAGCCCTCCGGTACATAGTTGTATATTCTAGCTGTAGGTCCTTCTGGTTGTGCCGTGGGGGACGCCGCCTCAGGAAGGCCCGATGAAGAGTGCCATGTCTGCACCCAGGATTCAAACCAGTGAAACCCTGGGCTGCTGAAGTGGAGCGTGTGAACTTAACCACTCAGTGACAGGGCTAGCCTCTCCATCTTAACCTTTTTTAAGTGTATAGTTCAGAAGTGCTAAGTGCATTCACATTGTTGTGAAATCAATCTCCGAAACTGTTTTCATCTTGCAAAACTGAAACTCTACACCCAATAAACAACTCCCCCCACTGCATCTACTCAGCCCTTGGAAAACACCATTCTTCTTTGTCTCTATGTATTTGATTGTTCAAGATATCTCACGTTAGTGGGATCATACAGTATTAGTATTTTTGTGATTAGATTATTTCATTTAGCATAATGTCCTTTAAGGTTCATCCATATGTAGCATATATCAAAATTTCCTTCCTTTTTAAGGCTGAATATTATTCTACTGTATGTAAATACCACATTTTATTTTTCCATTCATCCTGTTGATGGACACCTGATTTGCTTCCATCTTTTGGCTATTGTGAATAATGCTGCTTTGAACATTGGTGTACAAATATCTCTTTGAGACCCTGCTTTCCATTCTTCTGAGCGTATATCTAGAAGTGAAATTGCTGGATCATGTGGTAATTCTATTTTTAATTTGTTGAGGAACCATCATACTCTTTCCCATAGTGGCTGCACCATTTTATACTCCTACCAACAGTGCACAAGGGTTCCAATTTCTCCACATTCTTGTCAATATTCGTTATTTTGTTATTATTATTTTTGCAGTAGCCATCAATGAGTGGTATCTCATTGTGGTTTCTATTTGCATTTCCTCAATGATTAGTGATGCTGAGCAATTGTTCGTGTGCTTGTTTCTCATTTGTATATCTTTCTTTTGGACAAATGTCTATTCAAATCCCTTGCCCATTTTTTACTTGTTTTCTGTTGTTGAGTTGTAGGACTTCTTTATATATTCTGAATATTAACACCTTATCAGATACACGATTTGCAAATATTTTATCCCATTCTCTAGGCTGCCTTTCAACTCTATAGATTGTGTCTTTTGATGCATGGAAGTTTAAAATTTTGATGTTGTCCAATTTATCCCTTTTTACTTTTGTTGCCTATACTTTTGGTGTCAGATCCAAGAAATCATTTAAATCCAATGTCATAAATGACTTCAATTAAATTTGTCTTTCTTACAGAACACAGAACTCATGAATTACTTCCTTTTTCATTGACTGAGGATTTAAATGTTAGCTACCAACCAAATCTTCATAAAGTCTCCCCACTCAATCCCCTCATCTGTATAAACATCTCTATTTTAAAAACTGGAGGAGTGGGCTCTCTCTCTCTTTCTCTCTCAATCTATCTTTCCCTCTCCACTCTGGCTCGGGTGCTGTCTTGTATACTGCATGCGCTCTTATTCTCTTTTAATCTTATAGAACTAGTGCAGCTAGTGTGTTTATAGCTACATCTTTTTAGACCAAAAAATGCACCAAATAGTATAGTACAATGGTCAATAGCTGAGCTGAGTTTGGACCTAAAATCTGTGACTGGATTAGGGAGGGGACTATGTTTGTCTTGTTTGCTGCCTGGACATATTAAGAACTCAATAAATATCTTTTGAATAAATGAAGGTGTAAATGGGTAAGTTGCTTAACCTAAGTCATACCTGTAAAGAGATTAATATTATCAATCTTATGTGTAAAAGATAATTATACTTATTATCTAAAATTTTGTGAGGATTAAATGTAGGTGCAATTTTGGCAATACTTGGCAATGGTAATTGCTCATGAATGATGGTTATTAATTATTGACTAATAAGACATCAGATTTGCAGGACCTAGAAAAGTCCTTAAAACTAGCAATACTGATACTAAATATCTGCATGACACTGTTAGAAGGGAACCATGTAAGGATCTTATACTCTTGTTGAGAAGACAAGATTAGATAAAAATATGTACATAAAAAGAAGCGTGATCATCAGTGAGTGAAGCAAATACTGATATTTGTAGAAGTTCCAGGAACAGAGAGATTACTGTGGCATTGAATAGCCAGATAAAGCTTCATAGAGAAGATGAGCTTGAGCTGTTCCTGATGGACAGCTGAATTTAGATGACGGGAAAGGAAAAGAAGGACATGCCGAGACAGGGAACATTTGAAGTATGGTTAGTCTGTCAATTTGTCTTCAGAGAGCGGAAGGTCTTCAACGTCATGCTTTGAGTTTTGTACTTGCTCTTATGAACCAGAGGTTGGCACAATTGTTAACTTATTCTGTAAAAGGCTAGACAGGAAGTATTTTAGGCTCTGTGGCCACAAATGGTCTCTGTTGTCATGTATCTTCTTTTCTTTTTCTTTTTTTTTTTAACAACACTTTAAAAATGTAAAAACCATTTTTAGCTCTCGGGTTGTACAAAAACAAGCCACATTCTGGATCTGGTATAGTTTGCCGACCGCAGGGCTCTATCAGAGATCTTTTGAGCAGTTACTTGACGTGATCAGATGGACATTCTAGGGAAACGGCTAGTGGCAGTGAGAGTCACCTTGCATGTCTCTTTTATTCTAGATCTTGTATCTTCAGAGAGAACACGTTTTACAAGTTAAACTATAGGGACAAAGCTTTACGTTTTCTGGCTGTGTATATAGAGTAGAGAATTCTACTATCACCAAGAAGAGGACAATATATAAGTTCTTTAGAAAAACATTTTCATTGCATCTCATCCTCTTGTTGGCTACAGTTGGCATCATAATTGTTATTAATAACATTACAAATGGGTACATTGTAGGCTCTTAATGGCTACTTTAAGAATTGAATTTAGGAGGTGAAAATACTTCATGGACTCTGTAATAAAGAAGTTTTATTGCAGCCAGTTAAGAAACAAATATTATGAGAAGAGCAGATTCTTCTAGTGTGTTTCATAAAGTATGACAGCCTTTATGCTGGCAGCTTAATTCTACAAGCTTCATGTGTTTGTGTTTAAAGGTATTTTTAGCAAAATGAAATATGGTGCCAAAGATATATCTTGTCCGTTTGCTGATCTCCTTGTCAATCAATGATTAACAAGGAGAATTGGAGTATCTTTATAGAAAGAGTGATTAAGTATTTTGTTATATGAACAAAATAACTTCCTTTATCTTTTAATGCAGTATAGAAAAACTCAAATGCCTGGACTTTGTGATGGTTAATTTTATCTATCAACTTGGCTAGGCTACAGTACCCAGATATTTGGTCAAACATTATTCTAAATGTTTCTGTGGAGGTAGTTTATATATGAGATTATATTTATATCCTGTTGGTTCTGTTTTGCCGAAGAACCCCTGACTAATACAGAGTGTATTTGTGTGTGTGTATGTGTAGTGTCTGAGTTAGAATATAGGATTTGTGGCATATACATAATTAACTTTGCCAATGGATGGGTAAGCTGGCCGGTAAGGAGGCATCTCCAAGAATGATTGAAATGGAAGCCTGTTACCTGCATGCTCTTGTGTACTCTATGTATTAATCAACTGGACAAAGAAAACAAAGAACAATTTCAAATATAAGCCCTCAAAATTAAAGTCATATGAACAGATGTTGGAGCATTACAAGCTTTGGTATGATGTCAGGTTTTCCTCATGGAGAGTAACTAAGTAGTGTGCTTTTAGGGAATAGTGGGAGGGATTTATTCATTGATATCTTGACGATTAATGACTCTTCCAAGCCATCCAGTAAACTTGAAAAATTTTGCTCTTGCGGGCTTGTTAGCCATTATCAAGGGCAAGGGTTTTCCATCAATGATACACAATTTTGGACTAAATTGGAGGTAATTCAATTAAGTTCAATCACTATTTATTGAGTAACTGCTATGTGCCAGTACTAGGCCCTGTTTAAAGATGAATAAGAGATAGTTCTCTCAAGCCTATAGTTTCATAATAGTTAAGGCCTTTAAAGAATGTCAACTTTAGTAAATAAATAGTCTAAATCCGTAAACATCTTTCTCAGAATAAGGGACATTTTAACTTTTTTTGGTGAGGAAGATTGGCCCTGAGCTAACATCTGTTGCCAATCTTCTTCTTTTTGCTTGAGGAAAAGTGTCGCTGAGCCAACATCTGTGCCAATCTCCCTCTATTTTGTATGTGGGACATAACTACAGCATGGCTTGATGAGCGGTGTGTAGGTCCCTGCCCAGGATCCAAACCCCCGAACCCCAGACAGCTGAAGTGGAGCATGAGAATTTAACCACTACACCCCCTTGCTGGCCCCAAGGGAAATTTTAACTTTAATTGCAGTGTAACACAGATTCGTCAACAGAGTGCATAAATGAAAGATGCTCAAGATGTCAGACCATCACTGACATGTTGTATGAGAACAGAATTCAGGACAAGTATGTTTGCATGAAGAAGACAGACAAGCAAAGACTTAGAGAAATGACATGCTCGGGAAGAGAGACGTATGTGACGAGATCCATTTTGAGGATCTTGGGCAGATAGGGATGGAATTGAGCCTCGGAAATTGCCGTGGCATGAAGGAGCAGAAGAGTGGGGGGCAAGGGTGCTGCCTGAGATACTTCACCTATTTATAGTCTTGTTTACAGTCCTTCGAAGAGTTTTGCCAAGCAGTTATTTGATGAATACCCGAAAATGCTTCATATGTAACCGAAGTTAAAACTAACATTACCAAAGGGAAGGTTTTAGTTTTGTGTTGCTTCTTTCCTTCTAAACTGTAAATGAGGTTATAATTTTCTGGTGCTATCTATCCTGGCTTCTTATGCTTTATAGATTTTATTTTTCAGTTAGAGTAACTAAATTTCACTGATAGGGTGGGTCTCAAACGCTTAAGGGATTTTTAACCATAGAACTATCTTTTGCACAATCTCCGTTAGAAAAGTAACACCATTCTGGCGATTTACTTTGTGGGAAGAGAAGCAATTTTATTTGTTGAATACCGAGACAGAGTAAGAACCCATTGGCTCTCACCACAATTCTAAAATAAACTACACTGCTATTTGAACCGTGGGTACAATTACCTATTTTCCACTTCTGTTCAGAGGGAATTCAGATAATTGTGAAGAAAAAATATTGAATGTCAAAGTGCATTTGCCTTTGCAGAAATAAGATGAGTGTTATTAATGAGGATCTGTAAATAACCACAATTTTGCACTGCTGAACATGCATAAATAACTACCAGTTAAATCAAGGAAGCAATTTCTGCTCCCATTATATCTTGCATATGCGGTGTACATGTTATCTCAACATCAAAGCGTGCATAGTGCTACCAAAGCAAGGAATCTGATGATAGCAGCATTTTGAGCCGTGAGTTATCTGTAGATCACTTAGCAGTATGGCAGTGTGCCAACCAGGAATAGTTTCTTTTATGCTGCAAACAAAGGTTGTTCTTTTGCCCATGTTGGAAATCCACATTGATACACATGACTTATTCTACTAGCCTGCTGGCTGAGTTAAGTAGATGCATCTTTCTTTTGATTAATATTGTGAATATACACACGTGTGTGTGCATATATATATTTATATATAAAATTGTGTGTAAGAATATATAAAAATATAATATATAATCATTGATGAATAATTTCTAAGTAACAGTAGTTACCTGGCTGTGTTCAGAAACCTAATTGTTGGGTAGCAGGGAATGTTTCTCCTTGTATAAATCAAATACTGTTTACTTATATTAAATCGTCTCTTTTAACATTATTTATATTTTGATGTTTTAAGCTTGCAATTGGCAAAGACGAACTGCCATTAGTTAAAATGGCCCTGCTCTTGGCTTAGTTTACAGTAGTTTAAAATTCCTGCAAATATACTCAACTCCAAATGGTTTAAACATATAATTTTCAGTTGGGTTCTTGATATTACCAAAATTTGAACTTGAGTGTGATTATGGATGCTCCAACTGTAATTCTAACTTGAACTCGTTATACAAACACTAGTTTTTACTTTTCATTTTAGTTTCCTCTGTTTTAATTCTTTTTTAACTGAGGTCATAATGTTTTATAACATTGTGAAATTTCAGGTGTACGTTAATATTGATCAGTTGCTGCATCGTGCTCACCACCAACAGTCTGATTTTTATTTGTCACCATATAAATGTGCCCCTTTAGCGCTTTTGCCTACCCCCCGTCACCCCATTCCCCTCTGGTAACCACTAATCTGTACTCTCTGTCCATGTATTTGTTTATCTTCCACATATGAGTGAGATCATATAGTGTTTGTCTTTCTCTGTCTGGCTTATTTCGCTTTACATCATACCCTCAAGGTCCATCCACATTGTTGCAAAAGGGACAATTTTGTCTTTTTTACAGCTGAGTAGTATTCCATTGTATATAAATACCACATCTTCTTTATCCATTCATCAGTTGATGGGCACTTGCGTTGCTACCACATTTTTGCTATTGTGAGTAATGCTGCAATGAACACAGAGGTGCACAAATCTCTTTGGCTTGTTGATTTCAAGTTCTTTGGATAATTACCCAGTAGTGGGACAGTTAGATTGTATAGTATTTCTATTTTTAATTTTTTGAGAAATCTCCATACTGTTTTCCATAGTGACTACATCAATTTGCATTCCCACCAGAGATGTTTGAGGGTTCCCTTTTCTCCACATCCTCTTCAACATTTGCTATTTTTTGTCTTGTTAATTATAGCCACTCTGACTGATGCAAGGTGATATCTCATTGTAATTTTGTTTGCATTTCCCTAGTAATTAGTGATGTTGAACATCTTTTCCTGTGTTTCTTGGCCATCTGTATGTCTTCTTTGGAAAACTGTTGACATCCTCTGCCCATTTTTTGATCAGGTTGTTTGTTTTTTTGTTGTTGAGTTGTATGAGTTCTTTGTATATTTTGGATATTAACCCCTTGTTTGATATATGATTTGCAAATATTTTCTCCCAGTTGGTGGATTACCTTTTCTTTGAGTTCATTTTTTCCTTTGCCTCGCAGAAGATTTTTAGTCTGATGTAGTCACATTTGTTAATTTTTTTGTTTTGTTTCCCTTGCCTTAGTAGACACAGTATTTGAAAAGATACTGTTATGACCGATGTCAAAGAGTATACTGCCTATATTTTCTCCTAGGAGTTTTATGGTTCCAGGTCTTACATTCAAGTCTTTAATCCAATTTGAGTTAATTTTCACGTATGGTGCAAGATAATGGTCTGCTTTTGCTCTTTTGCATATGGCTCTTCAGTTTTCCCAAGAATGTTTTTTGAAGAGACTTTCCTTTCTCCATTTTATGTTCTTCACTCCCTTGTCAAAGAGTTATTATCCGTAGACGTGTGGTTTTATTTCTGTGCTTTCAATTCTGTTCCATTGATCTGCATGTGTGTTTTTGTGCCAGTATCATGATGTTTTGATTACTACAGTTTTGTAATATATTTCGAAGTCAGGTATTATAATGCCTCCTGCTTTGTTCTTTTTTCTCAGGATTCCTTTGGCTATTTGAGGTCTGTTGTTGTTTGATATAAATTTTAGGATTCTTTGTTCTATTTCTTAAAGAGTGTCATTGGAGTTCTGATTGGGATTGCATTGAACCTGTAGATTGCTTTAGGTAACACGGACATTTTAACTATGTTTGTTCTTCCAATCCATGAGCATAGAATATCTTTCCATTTCCTTATATCTGCCTCAACTTCTTGTAATAACGTCTTCTAGGTTTTTCACCTCTTTGGTTAAATTTATTCCTAGATATTTTATTCTTTTTGTCACCATTGTAAATGGTATTGTATTCTAGACTTCTCTTTCTACTAGTTCATTATTAGTTTACAGAAATGCATCTTATTTTTGTAAGTTGATTTTGTACTCTGCAACTTTGCTGTAGTTTTTGATTATTTTTAGTAGTTTTCTGATGGATTCTTTAGGGTTTTCTATATATAGAATGATGTCATCTACAAACAGCAAGAGTTTTGTTTCTTCCTTTCCAATTTGCATACCATTTATTTCTTTTTCTTGCCTAATTGCTCTGGCCAAAAACCCCAGTACTATGTTGAATAGGAATGGCAAGACTGGACGCCCTTGTCTTGTTCCTGTTCTCAGAGGAATGGCTTCAGTTTTTTACAGTTAAGTATGATGTTGGCTGTGGGTTTGTCATATATGCCCTTTATTATGTTGAGGTATTTTCCTTGTATACCCATGTTATTGAGAATTTTTATCATAAATGCATGTTGGATCTTGTCAAACGCTTTCTCTGCATCTATTGAGATGATCATGTGATTTTTATTCCTCATTGTATTAGTGTGGTGTATCACATTGATTAATTTGCAGATGTTGAACCATCCCTGTGTCCCTGGAATAAATCCCACTTGATCATGAAGTATGATCCTTTTAACGCATTGCTGTATTCAATTTGCTGATACTTTGTTGATGATTTTTGCCTCTATGTTCATCAGCAATATTGGCCTGTAATTTTCATTCTTTGTGTTGCCTTGTCTGATTTTGGTATCAGAAAATGTTGGCCTCATATAACGAGTTAGGAAGCTTTCATTTTCTTCAAGTTTTTGGAAAAGTTTGAGAAGGATAGATATTAAATCTTCCTTGAATGTTTGGTACAATTCTCCAGAGAAGCCATGTGGTGGACTTTCATTTTTTGGGAGGTTTTTGGTTACTGTTTCAACCTCTTTATTTGTGATTCATCTGTTCAGATCCTCTATTTCTTCTTGATTCAGTTTTGGGAGGTTGCAAGGGTCTAAGAACTTACCCATTTTCTTCTAGTTTATTCAATTTGTGGGTGTATAGTTTTTCCATACTATTGTCCTATACTCCTTTGTATTTCTGCAGTATCTGTTGTAATTTCTCTTCTTTCATTTCTAATTTTATTTATTTGAGCCTTCTCTCTTTTTTTCTTGGTGAGTCTGGCTAAGGATTTATCAATTTTATCTTCTCAAAGGATCAGCTCTTAGTTCCATTGATCCTTTCTACTCTATTTTTCATTTCAATTTCATTTATTTCTGCTCTAATTTTTCTTACTTCCCTCCTTCTGCTGACTTCGGCTTTGTTTGCTCTTCTTTTTTGAGTTTAAGATTACATATTTGAGATTTTTCCTTTTTGTTGTGGTGGGCTTGTATCCTATGTATTTCCCTATTAGAACTGATTTTGCTGCATCCCATAACAGTTGATATGTTGTATTTTCATTTTATTTTGTCTCCAGGTATGTTTTAATTTCTCCTTTGATTTCTTCACTGATCCAATGGTTGTTCAGTAGCGTGTTGTTTAATCTCCACATATTTTTTACTTTCCCGGGTTTTTTCTTGTAGTTGATTTCTAGTTTCGTAGCATTGTGGTTGGAGAAGATGCTTGATATGTTTTCAATCTTCTTAAATTTATTGAGGCTTGCCTTATTTCCAAAAATATGGTCTATCTTTGAGACTGTTCCATGTGCAATTGAGAAGAATGTGTATTCTGATGTTTCTGGATGGAATGTTCTCTATATATCTATTAAGTCCCTCTCATCAAGTGTATCATTTAAATGCACTACTTCCTTGTGGATTTTCTGTCTGGATGATCTATCCAGTGATAGAAGTGGGTTGTTGAAGATCCCTACTATTATTGTATTGCTGTTAATTTCTCCCTTTACGTCTGTTAATAGTTGTTTTATATGCTTTGGTGCTCCTGTGTTAGGTGCATATATATTCATTAATGTTTTGTCCTCCTGGTGGAAAGGCCCTTTTATCATTATGTACTGCTCCTCTTTGTCTCTCATTGTCTTTTTTGTCTTGAAGTCTGCTTTGTGTAAGTATAGCAAGACCTGCTTTCTTTTGTTTGCCATTTTCTTGGAGAATTGTCTTCCATCTCTTCACTCTGAGCCTATGTTTGTCTTTAGGGCTGAGATATGTTTCCCGGAGGCAGCATATTGTTGGATCTTGTTTTTAATCCAGCCAGCTACTCTGTGTCTTTTGATAGGAAAATTCAATCCATTTACATTTAGAGTGATTATTGATATATGAGGGCTTAAGACTGCCATTTTTATCTCTTGTTTTCTGATTGTTCTATGTTTCCACTGTTTCTATTCCTTTGTATTTCTGACTGCCATTTCATTTTGGAGGTTTTCTGTGGTGAAACAGAAAATCTGTTTTTTATGAATTGTGGCTTTTCTTTGATTTTTTGTTTAGTGCTTAACTTGAGGTTTGTATAAAGGATCTCGTAGATGAGGTAGTCCATTTTCTGATAGCCTCTTATCTCCATTAGCCTAAACAAGTTCCATCCCTTTTCTGTTTCCCTTCTGAGTTATTGTTGTTACAAATCATTCTGTTTCATGCTGTGAGTTTGTGACTAAGATGAAGGGTTTCCAGTTACTTTTGATACTTTTCTTTCCTTTATCTTTTAAGTTATAATTAAGCATTTGTCTTCCTATTCTGAAAGCGAGCTGCAATTTTCTGCTTTTGTCTGTCTATTCATCTCCTTGCTCAAATCTTTGTAGACTTTTGCCTTTTTGTGTCACGTATGAGGGCATCCTTGGTCATTTCTTGCAGGGGGCGTCTAGTGGTGATGAACTCCCTCAACTTTCATTTATCTGGGAAAGCTTTTATTTCTCCATCATATCTGAAGGATAGTTTCACTGGATAGAGTATTCTTGGCTGAAAGATTTTGTCTTTCATTATTTTGTTTTGCTTGTTTTTATTATCCCTATTTTTTTTTATTGCTGTAACATTGGCTTATAGCATTACATAGATTTCAGGTGTACCTCCTTGCATTTTGATTTCTCTGCAGACTACATAATGTTCAACACCCAAAGACTGATTAGTCCATCACCACATACGTGTGCTTAATTATGCACTTTGCCCTCCACCCTCATTCCCCTCTAGTAACCACCAATCTATCTCTGTTTTTATGTGATTGTTTTTTGTTGTTTTAATTTTCTATTTATGAGTGAGATCATATGGTATTTCACTTTCCCCCTCTGACTTATTTTGCTTAGTATAATACCCTCAAGCTCCATCCATGTTGTCAAAATGGCTGGATTTCATTGCTTTGTTATGCCTGAGTAGTATTTCATTGTGTATATAAACCACATCTTCTTTAGCTATTCGTCCCTTGATGAGCACATAGGTTGCTTTGAAATCTTGGCTATTGTGAATAATGCTGCAATGAACATAGGGGTGCATGTATCTTTACACATTAGTGTTTTCATGTTCTTGGGCAAACACCCAGCAGTGGAATACTGGAACATATGGTAGTTCTAGTCTTAACTTTTTGAAGAATCTCCATATTGTTTGCCATAGTGGGTGTACCAGTTTGCACTCCCACCAGCAGTGTATTAGAGTTCCCTTCTCTCCACATCCTCTCCAACACTTGTTGTTTCCTGTCTTTTTACTTATGTCATTCTGACAGGAGTGAGGTCATATCTCACTGTAGTTTTGATTTGCATTTTCCTGATAATTAATGATGTTTAACATCTTTTCATGTGCCTGTTGACCATCTGTATGTCTTCTTTGGCGTAATGTCTGCCGAGATCTTTCCACCGTTTTTAAATTGGGTTGTTAGTATTTTTGTTGTTGAGATGAATGAGTTCTTTGTATTTTTGGATGTTAATCACATATCAGATATATGGTTTGCAAATATCTTCTCCCAGTTGTTAAGTTGTCTTTTCATTTTACTGATGGTTTCCTTTGCTGTGCAGAAGCTTTTTAGTTTGTTGTAGTCCCATTTGTTTGTTTTTTTTTTATTGTATCCCTTGCCCAGTCAGACACGGTGCTTGAAAATATATAAGACTGATTTCAAAGAGCATGTGGCTGCCCCGTTTCCCCAGTACCATTTATTGAAGAGACTTTCCTTTCTCCATTGTATGTTCTTGGCTCTCTTGTAGAAAATTAGCTGTCCATACATGTGTGGGTTTATTTCTGGGCTCTCGATTCTGTTCCATTGACCTGCATGTCTGTTTTTGTGCCAGTACCATGCTGTTTTGGTTACTATAGCTTTGTAGTACATTTTGAAATCAAGGAGTGTGATACCCCCTGCTTTGCTCTTTTATCTCAGGATTCCTTTGGCTAGTTAGAGGTCTTCTGTTGTTCCACATAAATTTTAAGATTCTTTGTTCTATTTCTGTGAAAACTGTCCTTGGACTTTTGATAAGCATTGCATTGAATCTGTAGGTTACTTTAGGAAGTATTGACATTTTAATGATGTTAATTCTTCCAATCCAAGAGCACAGAATATATTTCCACGTCTTTGTGTTTTCTATTTCTTTCAGCAATGTTTTATAGTTTTCAGTGTACAGATCACACACCTCTTTAGTTAAGTTTATTCCTAGGTATTTTATCCTTTTTGTTGTAATTGTAAATGAGACTGTATTCTTAACTTCTCTTTCTGCTACTTTGTGGTTAGTGTATAGAAATGCAACTGATTTTCTTATGTTGATTTTGTATCCTGCAACTTTAACGTATTCATTTATTATTTCTAAAAGGTTTTTGGTGGATTTTTGAGCGTTTTCTATATATATAATCATGTCATCTGCAAATAGTGACATTTTCACTTCTTCCTTTCCAATTTTGATCGCTTTTACTTCCTTTTCTTGCCTGACTGCTCTGCCGGGATTTCAAATACTACATTAAATAAGAGTAGTGAAAGTGGGCATCCTTGTCTGATTTCTGTTCTTAGAAGGACAGCTTTCGATTTTTCTCCATTAAGCATGATATTAACTGTAGGTCTGTCATATATGGACTTTATTATGTTGAGATACTGTCCTTCTACATCCTTTTAATTTGGAGTTTTTATCATAAATGGATGGTGTATCTTGTCAAATGCTTTCTCTGCATCTATTGAGATGATCATGTGATTTTTATTCTTCATTTTGTTAATGTGGTTTATCATGTTGATTGCTTTGTGAATGGTAAACCATCCCTGAATCTCTGGAATAAATCCTGGTTGTTTATGGAGTATGATCTTTTTAATGTATTTTGCTAGTATTTTGTTGAGGATTTTTGCATTGGTGTTCGTCAGTGATATTGGCCTTACTTTTCTTTTTTTGTGTTATCCTTCTCTGATTTTGGTATTAGAAAATGTTGGCTTCATAGAATGAGTTACAACGCTTCCTCTCCTCTTCAGTTTTTTGGAAGAGTTTGAGAAGGATAGGTATTAACTCTTCTTTCAATGTTTGATAAAATTTGTCATGGAAGCCATCTGGTCCTGGACTCTGATTTTTTGGGAAGTTTTTGATTACTGTTTTGATGTCCTTACTGGTGATTGGTCTAATCCAATTCTCTATTTCTTCTTGATTCAGTTTTGGAAGGTTGTGTGATTCTAAGAATCTATCCATTTCTTCTAGATAATCCAATTTGTTAGTGTTTGGTTCTCTTTGTTCCTCTTTTTCTAGTTCCCTTAGGTGCTCCATTAGATTGCTTATTTGAGGTTTTTCTTGTTTGTTGAGGTAGGGCTGTATTGCTATAACCTTCCTCTTAGAATCACTTTTGCCGTATCTCCTAAATTTTGGCATGTCATATTTTCATTTTCATTTGTCTCCACGTATTTTTAATTTCTCCTTGGATTTCTTCATTGACCCAATCTTTGTTCAGTAGCATTTCGTTTAGTCTTCATATATCTGTGGCTTTTGTGATTTTCTTCCTCTAGTTGATTTCTAGTTTCATATTGTTGTGGTCAGAAAAGATACTTAGTATTATGTTCACCTTCTTAAATTTATTGAGACTTGTTTTGTGGCCTGATATGTGATGTATCCTGGAGAATGTTCCATGTGCATTTGAAAAGAATGAGTATTCTACAGATTTTGGATGCAATGTTCTGTATAGAGCTATTAAGTCCATCTGGTCTTACATGTCATTTAAGGCCAATGTTTCCTTATTGACCTTCTGTTTGGATGATGTATCCATTGGTATAAGTGGAGTGGTAAGATCCCCTACTATTATTGTGTTGTTATCCGTTTCTCCCTTTATGTTTGCTAATAATTGCTTTATATATTTAGGTGCTTCTATTTTGCATGCATAGATATTTACAACTGTTATATACTCTTGTTGGGTTAGTCCCTCTATCATTATGTAGTGCCCTTCTTTGTCTCTTGCTATGGTTTTTGTATTAAAGTCTATTTTGTCTGATATAAGTATTGCTACCCCAGCTTTCTTTTCATTACCATTTGTGTGGAGTATCTATTTCTACCCCTTCACTTTCAGTTTGTGAGTGTTTTTTGGTCTGAAGTGTGTCTCTTGTATGCAGAATATATATGAGTCTTACTATTTATCCAATCAGTCCCTGTATACTTTTTGATTGGAGCATTTAGTCCATTGATATTTAGAGTAGCTATTGATAAATATGTAGTTATTGCCATTTTGTTACTTTTTTTCTGGATGTTTTAGTAATTCTTCTCTTGCTTTCTTCTCTTGTCGTTTGATGGCTTTCTTTAGTATTATGTTTGAGTTCCTTTCTCTTAACTTTTTGTGTATTTATTGTAGGGTCCCAGTTTGTGATTATCATGAGGTTGATATATAATCACCTGTGTATATAGCAATCTATGTTATGTTGATGGTCTCTTTAGTTTGACCTCTTGCTAAAAGTTCTACTCTTTTACTCCTCTCCTCCCATATTTTATGTTTTTGACATTATATCTGACCTCTTTTTTCGTGTGTGTGTATCCATTACTCTCTTATCATGGAAATGGATAACTTTAGTTTTTTGGTCTTTTGACCTTCATATTATCTTCATAGGTGGTTGATCTGCTACCTTTACTGTATGTTTGTCTTAACCAGTGATTTTATTGCCTTTTTTTGGATAATTTTCTTATTCCTATTTGTCTCTCCTCTTTCCCACTTAAATAAGTCCATGTAGCTTCCTTTAAAGTTAGTTTCTTGGTGATAAACTCCTTTAAATTTTGCTTGTCTGGGAAACTCTGTATGTCTCCTTCCATTCTGTATGATAACCTTGTCTGGTAGAATACTATTTGATGTAGTTTTTTTACTTCAATACTTAAAAATATCATGTCCCTCCCTTCTAGCCTATGAGGTTTCTCCCGAGAAGTCAGCTGATAGCCTTATGGGGTATCTTTTTTATGTCACTTGTTGCCTTTCTCTTGCAGCTTTTAGGATTCTTTCTTTATCTTTAATTCTTGACATTTTAATTTTAAGGTGTCTTTGTGTTGCCTATTTGGGTTTATCCTGTTTGGTGCTCTCTGTGCTTCCTGTACCTGGATGTCTATTTCATTCTTTAGGTTAGGCACATTTTAAGCTATTATTTCTTCAAATAGACTCTCTGCCCCTTTGTCTCTCTCTTCTCCTTCTCGGACACCTGTAATACAGATGTTAATATGCTTGATGTTGTCCCAGAGGTCCCTTAAACTGTCCTGATTCTTTTCAATTCTTTTTTCTTTTATCTGTTCAGCTTGGGTGATTTCCTCTAGTCTTTCATCCAGCTCACTGATCTGTTCTTCTGTATCATCTACTCTGCTGTTGGGTCTCTCTAGTGAATTTTTCATTTCCAGCATTGTACTCTTCATTTCTTATTGGTTCTTTTTTATATTTTCCAATTCTTGGTTGAAGTTCCCAGTGAATTCACCCATTCTTCTCTGAAGATCAGTGAGCATCCTTATGACTTTCTGTTTGAACTGTTTTTCAGGTAGGTTGTTTATTTCTGTTTCATTTATTTCTTTTTCCGGGGTTTTGCCTTGTTCCCTTACTTGGAATTTGTTACTTTGTTTCCTCATTGTGCCTCATTTTCTGTGCTTATATCTGTATATTATGTAGGTCTGCTATGTCTCCTGATCTTGGCAAGGTGGCCTTATGTAAAAGATGCCTTATGAGGCCCAGCAGTGTGCTTCCCCTTTGTCATCTGTTCCAAATGTTCAAGGAGTGTCCCTTGTGTGGTGTACATGTTTCCTCCTGTTGCTGCAGGAGCCCAGGGAGGCTAGGCTGTCTCCTTGGCAGGCTGGTTGTAATGATCAGGTGTGTGTGGCTGCTGTGGACCCTTTAGTCACTTTATTGGGCATGGGGAGTCCCAACACATTTGGCTGCAAAGTCTAATAGCATATTTTTGTTGCAGTTTTTCTATTAAGTGGGTAAGCCTCCAGAGTGGCTGGTTGCTAGGCTCAGGGGCTTACAATTGCCGTAGGCCTATAGCCTGCAAGGCTATTGTCAACTCTCTCAGGATTGTAGCTGAGTGGGGCTGGCCTCAGGCACAGGATCATCCAATTGTTTCAGGCTTTGTTTCGGAGCTGATCCCCTGTGTAGCTGTTTGAGAAGCACAAGTCTGCTGCAGCTGAAAAGCCCCACCACCCACAGGGCTACACACCCCATCAACACAGTCCTGCCCCATGCATGCACCCCAATTCACTGAAGCAAACCAAATCATCCCCTTGTAGAGGCCCCACACAGTCCACCAGTGCCCCACACCACCCACTCCTTGCACATTCCCTGCCCCCAGAGATGACCCAGTTGCTTGGCTTCAGAGGATCCAGGCTGCCAGCCTGTGCAGGCCCACAACTTTCCCTAGGGCAGGCTACCTTCCCTGGCTGAGCTGGATTTTATCCATGTTCTAGTGGGTGGGGAATATCTTGGGCTAACAGGCAAGGGGAAGAACGCCAATGGTGTCTGCCAGTACTAGGTCACAATAATGGCTGTCACCAATTTCTCAGTCCCTAGAGAGGTCTCACCTCTCACTGAGATGCACCCAGAGCCTATCAGGTGAGTTTCTTTTCACCAAATGAGTGTGCACCTTTCTTTCTGGTGATTTAAGTTGCTTTGCAAAATGGATGAATTTGTGTGTGGGTCCTTTAAGAGCTAGCTTCTTTCCCTTTACGTCCAATAGCTTTTCTGGGGGGCATTCCCTATTGTTAGTAGCCAGCAAAGCCAGATATTATGACACTTGTCTAAGTTATGCTGAATCCAAAAGCTGCTTATAATGGTAATGCATCCTTGCTCAGATCCGCCACTTCTCCAGGGAAGCCTATGTCCCTTAGGAGTCTTGCTGGCTGGGCTGAAGTTCTGTGACTCATGAAGGTGGCTTTTTTCTCTTCAGAAAGGAATTTCTGCCTCTTCCACCCCAGTCAGCACTGCCCCTTGTTGTGGGGGTTCTTTTTATCTAGCTTTCAGTTCTCTCTCAAGGGTAAATGTTCCAAGAGTAGTTGTAAATTTGTTGTGTCAATGGTAGGAGGTAAATTCAGAGTCTGCTTAGACTGCCATCTTGACACTGTCCTCTTGTCTTTCAGGATTTTGAATATGTCATTCCATTCTCTCCTAGTTGATAAATTTTCTGCTGAGAAGTCTGCTGAAAGCCTGATAGAGGGTTTCTTTGTGGGTTATTTTCTTCTGCCTTGCTACCCTTAGTACTTTTTCTTTGTCATTGACTTTTGCCAGTTTTACCATTATATGCCTTGGAGAAAGTCTTTTAGCAGTCATTTAATTAGGAATTTTATTTACTTTGTATATTTGTAAGTCTGATTCCTTCCCCAGGTTTGGAAAATTCTCAGCTATTATTTCTTTGAGCAAGCTCTCTGCTCCTATCTCCCACCCTTCTCCCTCTGGAATACCTATAATCCTTATGTTGATTTTCCTAACTGAGTCAGATTTTTCTTGAATAATTCCTTCATCTTTTAAAAATCTTAGTTCTTTCTTCTCTTGCACTTGAAGCAATTCTATATTTCTTTTTTTTTTTAAGATTTTATTTTTCCTTTTTTTTTTCTTCCCAAAGCCCCCTGGTACATAGTTCTGTATTTTTAGTTGTAAGTCTTTCTAGTGTGGCATGTGAGATGCTGCCTCAGCATGGCCTGATGAGTGGTTCCATATCTGCACCCAGGATTTGAACTGGTGAAACCCTGGGCCACTGAAGTGGAGTGCGCAGACTTAACCACTCGGCCACAGGGCCAGCCCCCACTTCTATATTTCTATCCTCTAAATCAATAATTTTCTCCTCCATACCATTGGCTCTATTTTTTGGGGATTATAGGTTATTTTTATTTCATTAATTAAAATAATTAAAAATAATTAATACAAATTATTTTTTATTTCATTAATATGATAACTATTAGTGGAATTTATGACAACTATTTGTCATTTGTATTGTAAATTTCTGTGACTTCAGGGTTGGTTTCTGGAGAAAGGTCATTGTCCTGCTCTGAATTATTGCTGTAGTTTCTCATGGTGTTTGATGAAAGAATCTTTTGCTGGGGAATTTGTGGTAGTATCAGGTCACAGATTTCACCTGCTACAGCTGGGCTGAAGAAGGAGCTGTGTTTCTGATCCTATCCCATCTGCTGGAAGTTGTGGGGTATTATGGGCACTTATGTCAGCCCAGATAGCATTCATCTGGACGTGTAGATTTGTTGTTGTCTCTTCTTAAGGTTGTGCTGGCAGTTATGTTTGGTGAGCAGGGCTTCCTCACAGGCTGTGAGCCTGGGCACTCCTTGGGACCACAGTGGCACTGTGGGCTCCCCCACTGGAAGGAAAGCAATCCTGTAGGGACTCAGGGCTGCCATCACCTGTTCCTACAGTCACACCAAGGCATGTTCCCACCTTCAGGGCCATGGTGGTGTTATGGGCATTTGCAGCAGCTGGGAAATTGTTTGCTCAGGCTCGTAGGTCTGCCACTGCATCTTCTTGCAGTGGCACCAGCTGCTGTGCTTGGTGGGCAAGGTGTCCCCTCTGGCTCTGAGACTGGGCTGCTCCTTGGGACTGTGGCAGCACTGTGGGCCCTCTCTCTGGATGAGAAAGTGATCATGCAGGGGCTCAGGGCTGTTGCCCTTTGTTGCCACTGAGGCACATTCTCACCCTTGGGGCTGCAGTAGTACTACGGGTGCTTGCACCAGCTGGAAGAGTGGTTGTGCACATGCACAGGGCTGCCAGGGGCCAGGAGGGTGCTAACCTATCTCCACAACCTCCCTGGGAGTAGTCCATCCATCTGCAGATGTATAGCTGTGCAGGTCTCTCAGATGTGCTATTGTGCTGTGTGGGTATCCTCCATTGATCAATGAATGTCCATTTAGTTGTAGTTCAGAGGGGGAGATATAAAGGGAACAGCTCACTCTGCCATGTTGCTGATGTCACTCGACTCTGTTTTTTTACTCATTGTTTTCCAGCTTTCACTGCCACTAATAATGTGTTGAGCTGTTGCTTGAGGCACTGGCTGCAGATCATTGAATAATGTAATTATAGTTTGTTGGCTGAGCTCTCAACTCCTACTGCAGGCTGCATCTTGCAAAAGTAGTGACTTATGTGTACAGTGCAGCACAGTGGGCTACAGAAGGATCCAAATTTGATCTGATGAAAGTAAAGATTCTTGCGATTTGAGCTTAGATTTCTGATGAAATTAAAATTTGATAAGTTCTATTTCTAAGCATTGTATTAGAAGTGAAAAATTGCAGAGCTACATGATGTCTCACATTTGTTTAGATGGCTATAAACAGCAAAGGAAATTTTGATAATAAAAGATATATGGTATTTTGGATAAAGATATACTCTTCAGAAATTCTTGGTAAATTTTATGGAAGTCATAAAATGCTCTTTTGAACTAGCCTGGATATATTGGGTAAGAGTGGTTCTGAATTCTACTGCCTGTCTTTAAATATTTAATGAACATTTACTGCTTGCAAAATTTTAGATGTATAATTGTTTTTCCACTCCTTAGGGATAACTTTGGGATGATCCAAGCTTTGTACTTTTTTCCAATGGATTCCTACCATTATCTGTATATGAAACTGTGTGGAATAAGCTATATCTAATCAAAGAAATGTATTCATTTAAGACATCGAAATGGGCAGCCTTTAAGGAGAGTAGAGTAAATTATAATATTTATATTATACATATACAAATATATATTGGTTACAATGTAGGTGGCCTAATTTCAAGTGAGACCCATATAAACTTACATAAGTGTCCTGTAAAGAGGATTAAGCTAAGGGGACTAGTCAGTATTAATGGCTGCAATAAAATGAAACCTAATTACCAGAGGATCAAGATTTTATTTGTAATTTAAATGAAGTTTTTCATGATGTATGGTGACGCAGATATTTTAAAATCCAGTCCAACACACCACCTACTAGCACAACAGAAATAGAAACATAAAGCTTTGTGTGCCAGATCCTCAGTATTCCTCAGATGATCTATTGTTTGATGGAGAATTTTTCTCATTGATGCCCTGCAATACAGTTCTGTGTGGATACGTTGTTATATAGACATGTATTTTTATCTTGTAGATTTTACTTTTCTTGTCTTTTTATCCGTTCTTCATTCCTGCCTATGCTGGAGGCACATGTCATGCTGTTTAGCCACTGATGCAAACCTAGTCTGCTACCTGTCTATTAATAACAATATGAAGGATAATGGATTGACTGGAAAGACACTAAAACCAGCATGAACACAAACCTTGAAATATTCTTAAGTCTTTTAAAGAATTGATATAGCTTGCTCTACTTATGTGGACCAAAGAATTTAAAAAATGTTCTAACTTCTAAGGAATCCTTTGATTCAGACTACCTGATGACTTGATAATTCTGTATTAGAAAAAGCAGAGAATAATCTAGGTCTTTGGGATGGATGAATATAGTTAGAATAGATTCAGAGCTGATTTTTACACCTAAGTTACATGTCTAGGGTTGTAATATAAAAAGGTGGGGTTGACAAAATTTAAAGAGCTTGATTTGAATGAGATAGCCTAAGATCAGCTCAAAGAAAATCAGAGTGCATTGAGTGGAAATTCTAGAGAGAAAGAATGAAATAAAATTCAAATTACATAAAAGACTGTGAAGTGGATAGCCACGATATTCTTTACTACTCTGAGGTTGAAATCTAAAGTACTTTAAAATTTGGGGTCTGCTTTAGCGCCATCAGTCTAATGTTATTTAAATGGAAGAGAATAGAGAACATTTGTAAAACTCTTGTTGGAAAATGGTTAGAGAAGCTAGACTAGAATAACCAATGCATGAATCTTTGCTTTGGGTTCAGGGTGTGGCAACCAGGAGAGAAACATGTTAGTTTTGGCAAAGAATTAGGTCCATAGCTTTTCACGAGTTTCTCAGAGGGATCCATGCATCTTTTACAAAACTCTACATTATAGGAACCAGACATTATCTCTGAGTTTGCCCAAGCCTATAAAACAAATTCTTTTTATTAATTGATTTTCTGTTTTTATCTAGTTCTTAAGTAATTCAATAATTTTCTTATAGCTTCTCACTCTTTTGGGACCAATCTTCTTATAGAATGATTTCTCTCAATCCTATATATACATTTGCATCACCTGGGAGACCTAAAAAAACTATGTTTCCTGGGTCACATGCCTGGAGATTCTGAATAAATTACTGTGTGTGTGGGTGGCTAGGGGGTGGGGACAATACTGTATATTTTTAAAAAGCTTCCCTAGATAATGTTAAAGGGCTCCCAGGGTAGAGAACCACTGACCTAAAATGTTACGGAGCTCCACATTTCAATTAGTCATGGTAAATTGCTAACAATTTTGAAAATTAGCATGAAAATGTCTTTCTCTGCTGCTTGTGGTGATCAGATTTGATTATGAAGATGAAGGGGAGAAAAGTGAATGGATTAGGCTATTACGTATTTATGTATTTCAATGGTTAACATCTGCCTGAGACTATGTCACCTCCAAATTCATGGTAAAGCCCTGTTAATGTGAGGAACTGTACCTTCTCTTTAATAAAATCTATGTAAGCAATTAATATAAAAGCAGGTTACGGAAATTTGACTGTTTAAAAGCATTCAACCTAAGCATAAGCATTGAATTGTGCATGTTATTCATGAAACATTCATCAATAAAACATAACCCTCCCCATCTCTTTCTAAAGAATCTGACCAATTTTCAAATTAGGTCATTAACACACCTGCTACAACTATGCTGAGATTTTAAAATAACATATTTCTATATTTTGTTAGGTTCTGAAAAATGCAGATACATATTTGAATTCCTCTAGATTTAGTCTAAAGCCTTTCCTTCTAGTTTTATACAAAATCTATATCTATTTTTTAATTGAATTAACACAACTTCCTGCTTTATGGGCAATATCTTTCCCTCCTCCTCATCCCTTTTCCATTTCCCTTTGATTTTTAAATCAAGATTCAAACCAAGTCTTGTTCATTGATGAGCTAAATAAACTGTTCTCTAGAGAAGAGGCTGCTTTCTAATTAGCTGTAGGATATAATTAGTACATTCTCTGGGCAAGTAAGAATTGGATTTACCAGATGCCAGCAACTGACAACCTGAGCAATATTAGTGGTAAGCAGGCAAAAGTGTGGATGGAGGAATGGGGACAAAGGAAGGGTATCCCATTTCAGGCAGATAAGGAGGTCAGGGTGTAAGTGTGGAAATTTCTGACAAGTTAGTCACTTGTACTATTAAATATGTTAAAGCTTCCATTTTCAATATGCAAGTCTACCAGACCAAAAGGAACCACGGAGGATTCTGCATCAATAATCGTGTATTATGGCAATTAGTCCGTGAAGTACAAAGCTGCCATAGATGTAAAGCATCTTAGCTGAAAACCAGAATCTTGGCTCTAAGTCAAAGTTTAATTTTCGATAAAAGCCTACAGTTGGCTTCAGCATTTGTCTAGCACCAGGACACCATGGGCCTATGATAAAATTATGGTATTTCTTAATAAGAAATCAGACCATGAAATAGTTTAACTCCAACTCATTTTCATGAAATTCCAATTTATCTAATCCAATTGCAGAGCCATGTATGTGGATCAAAATGAAGATCTAAGAGCCTTTTGAGCTATTTTTAAGATCCAAAAGTAGCAAGCAGCATATTAGATTTGATTTTGAAATAAAAATACATTACTTACAAATAGAGCACAAAGTCTCATGTTTGACTAAATTCTCTCAGAAATCTCTTATGAACAGAGATGTGATTTAAAAAGGGACATTGCAATTTCATGTGAATATAATCCCTATGGCCCTTCAGGCACATTTTACTTGTTTTCACCAGTTCACAAATGAGGAAAAAATGGTTATTATGAAGGCTTTAAAAATATTCAGGGTCCGGCCCCGTGGCCGAGTTGTTAAGTTTGCGCGCTCTGCTTCAGTGGCCCGAGGTTTCACCGGCTCGGATCATGGGCACGGACATGGCACCGCTCGTCAGGCCATGGTGAGGTGGCGTCCCACATGCCACAACTAGAAGAACCCACAACTATAATATACAACTATGTACTGGGGGGATTTGGGGAGAAGAAGAAGAAAAAGAAAAAAAAGAAGATTGGCAACACTTGTTAGCTCAGGTGACAATCTTCAAAAAAAAAAAAGAACTTGTAAAAAAAGTATTCAGAATTGCTTAGCATTCAAATAGTATTATCAATATGTGTTGTGAAGCTTTATTAATACCAGTTCTACTAGTGTGACATCTATGAAAATAAATTTATTCAATTCCTGCTACAAATTTTGTAAGTTCTGGATAAGCAAGAGGCATTGTCCAAATATACATATATATATATATTCCAAGTATATATGTATATTCCAAATATATATATATTTAAGTTTTAATTAGAAGGCAGGTAATGTAGACAATTGTAATTCTAATTTTCTGCACAGTCAACGCAGGATTATTTAAGATAAAAGATTTAGAAGTGACAACATAAAAATATTTGAAGGAGCTGATAATGTTTACCTTGACGAGGAATAGACTTAGTAGGAATGTTGGAGCTGATAATGTTTACCTTGACGAGGAATAGACTTAGTAGGAATGTTATAGTTATCTTCAAATATTTGAATAGTTATTTTCAAATAAGAACTGTCTACCTTTCGGATGGAGAGTGCTAAGGTAGAACTAAGAACAATGGCGCAAGTTTGAAGCAAGGGTCTCAGACTCAGAATGAACTCCCCAATTTGATCAATGTTGGGATTAATGTGGGGTTAAGATCTAGATTGTTGAGCTGGTTTTCCTCATTTCTCCATTTACTAGTTGTGTGACCTTGGAAAAGCTACTTTACCTCTTTAGGACTCAGATATCTAAACCATAAAACAGGGCTAAAATAACTAGCTAGTAGGGTCTTGGTGAGAAATCAAGGAGTTATTCTACAGTGCTCTGAACATGCACGTAGTACATGATCTACCCTTGATATTACTATATTTTATTAGTATGTAGTTTAATTCACTAACTTTAAAAATGAAAAAACTTCATCCCAGAGAATTTAAGGAATTGGTCAAAGATCACTCTCCACTTCCCACCATTGTCTGTGTCTTGTTATCCCGAGTGGGGGTGCTGTGGCTTGAATTACATCCCCCAAAAGACATGTGAAGTCTTAACCCCCCGTCCCTGTGAATGTGACCTCATTTGGACGTAGGTCTTTGCAGATGTAATCAAGTTAAAATGAGGTCATATGGGTAGGTCCTAATCCAATATGACTGATGTCTTTAGAAGAAGAAGGAAATTTGGACACAGACTCAGGGGGGGAGAACACCATGTAATGACATGAAGACACAAGGAGAGGAGTGACAGGTGAAGACAGAGGCACACAGGGAGAATGCCACGTAACAGTGGAGGCCGAGATGGAAGTGCTGAAGCTGCAAGCTGAGGAATGCCAAGAATTGCTGACAGCCACCAGAAGCCTCTTGCCAGGAAGGATTCTCCCCTCCAGGTTTCAAAGGGAGCCTGACCCTGCCGATACCTTGATTTTGCACTTCCAGCCTCCAGAACTGCAAGACAATAAATTTCTGTTGCTTTAAGCCACCCAGTTTGTAGTTCTTTGTTATAGCGAACCTAGAGAACTAATCTGGGGATATTTAATAAATTCCTTGACCCTGGAAAGATTTATATCAAGACTGATACATCCATCTGTCAAGAGTGTTATGGGGAAGAGCCCTACGTTATGTGGGAAAGCAGACTAAATCTAGTCAATGCAACACATTTTTATTGACTGTCCACAGCTAGGGATGAATAATAACAAGTCATTGGTCCCACTCTTAAATATTTTATATTTTAGATTACTTCTGAGTTTCGTATAACTCTAAAATATAACTCAAATATTTTTATTTTTATGGTGATGAAAGTGTACTAAGTGTGGAAAATCACAAAGTTTGTCAGATTGCAGAGAAATTTAATAATAAAAGCACACAAGGAGGTGCCTAGTGGAATGAGTTTGTTTATCAAGATAGAATTTTGGGCCAGCCCTGGTGGCCTAGTGGTTAAGTTCAGTGCACTCTACTTTGGTGGCCTGTGTTTGGTTCCCAGTCATGGACCTACATCACTTATCTGTCAGTGGCCATGCTGTGGTGGTGGCTCACATACAAAAAGAGGAAGATTGGCAATGGATGTTAACTCAGGTGGATCTTCCTCAGCAAAAAAAACAAAGAAAAAAAATTTTGACCCTAAAATAATATGTCAGGTTAGTAAGATAAATCTGTTAATATAACTTTTCTGTACAATTTTTTTCCTATGCCAAAAGGAGGCCCCTTCTAATACAAAGTTTGATATATGCATATGCTTATAAAATAACATCTACAATATATTAAATAATGCTTAAGATGCATACACAATTCATGCCTATGCAACCATAATTGTTTATCTTTATTTAAATGAAAGATGTATTTTCAAACTGTTAACTAACAAGTACACATATAATGATTGAGAAATGTTTAGAATTTAAGTTTTAGAAAACTAACCATTGTGGATTAGACATGCTTTCACTGATTCCATACAAATTGTTTTATTTTTCAACTTTTATCATGAAAATTTCAAAATATACACAAAATTAGGATAGTAGAATCAATCCCCATTTCGCCACTGCCCAGCTGCAATGATCAACATTGTAAAGCATTTTAAATAGCCACTTTCAAGATTCAAGGACCATGAGCCCAGCATGAAAATGGTCAAACTCATTTTAATAAATTTTTTAGTACTTAGGTGTTCTCGCACTCAGAACCATGAAAGGCTCGTGGTAGACTCAGTAGTTTTGAATGAATATTACTGTCTTATAATCCAAGTGATGGTTTTATTTACTTATTTTATTTTTTTAATGTTTTGCTTTTAGCATTGCGTTGTAGAAAGGAGAAAGAATGTAGAGAAGTTACTATTATGATTATATTCAAAGATCTCTCACGATGCTCAGCAAAGTGAAATATTGTCTTTTCTTTAGGCAAGTGCTTATTAAAATGGGTTAAAATGTAGCGGAACTTTTAAAAGGGTCATTCTTTTAAAAATGTCTCTTCCCTTCAAAAAATTGTTTAACTTAAAAAAAGTATATATTTGAGATCCTAGTACTTTCAAAAAATTTATTGTTATACTGAGCATTTTCCTCTATCACTAGAATTATTTTTCATGTTGCATAATTTTCCATTGTGTGAGCCATTTCTTATTTGGCCGTTTTCCTGTTGTTAGCTCTTAAGGGTCTTTTCAGGTTTTAACTATTATACATAACGCTGCTATAAGAGTCCTTGTATCTAGATCTCTAATTGCATTCCTAATTATTTCCTTAAGAAGCATTCCTGTAAGTGTAATTATATTGATAAGGCCCCCAAATTTTGTTCCAGAAGAGATACATACTTTATTCTTCAACCACCACAACTCCTCAATAGCAATGGGTATTATTTTTAAAAAATCTAATTTAAAGGGAAAAAATGTATACTTTCATATGTTTTAGTTCACAGTTTTAGAATATTAGTGAGGAAGAGTATTTTTTTTCATGTAAATAGAGCATTTATATTTATACCATGTATTTAATTTTTAATTTCTTTTCCTGTTTTTCTCTTTTATTTTTTAAATTATACATTTACAAGCAATATTTAGATAAAGATATTCACCCAAAGAGTTATTCGGGAGATATTTTTATGAGTACAGAGTTTTTATTTTATTTAATTTATTTGTAAATCATTAAATCACCATTCAATTGATATTTAGTAGAATTATTTATGTGGCTCCCATGTATAAAACACCTCAATAACTCCCTATAATGGATGGACACTGAAGTCACTTCCTTCATGCCTGTTTCACCCTTCCTCCCCCACACACAGTGTGGTCGATGAGCGGTTGGGTGACTGATGCCCACTCCCTGGGCAGCCCCAGAGTGTCTGGCTCAGTCACAGTAATCCCATCTCCCTTGCCAGTGACTGTTTCAGGGTTCCAGATCTGAGCCCATTGATCTGATGACAGGAATTGGTTCTGGAAGGAACAGATGAATTAATTTGGGCAAATGAGATGTGAGTGGGAGTTACCTGGAGGCAACCTGAAATTGCTTTGCCACCCATAGGAGAGTGTCATACAGAAAGACCATTTCCTTTCCCCTAGACGCTGTTATCCGCGGATGTGAATCTGAACTGCAGTAGTGATTTAACTACCAGTCTGAGGACAAAGCCCACACAGAGCAGAGGGCAGAGCCAGGACAACAGCAGGGGTCCAAGATGGAGCCACAGAGTTAAGTCATCACCAGAATCTTCCAGCTGGACTTTCAGGTAGACAAACTAATAATTTCCTACTTGAGCTTGAGTTGAATTTTCTTTTAATTACAGAGAAAGTATCCCAAGTGATACTTATTAATGTTACCTATTAAACTCACTCTAGATTTTTACTGAGGTATTCAAAGCTGGTCCTATCTCCTACTATTTCCTGATTTTTATTCCCTGTATACATTAGAGTACTTAGTATGCCTTCCAGTTTTTATTGTCTAAAACAATGTTCTTCAATCATAAGTTATGAAAGTTTCATATCTTTTGAAGTTCCAGCTCAAATCTTACCTCCTCTATAGGGCAGTCCAGGATGACTTCAGCTGGAATGAATCATATGTACCTGTAAATTATTACACATTCATTATTTTGTTGTTCTCAATCATTCATTCATTTACCCAGTGCCTGTTCGTTTTACTCTAGTTCTTAAGCATATCACATGCCAGCTCATAGAGTTTATTCCCGTTGTATCTTTTCTACAAGATGTTGGGGCCTTGGGGACAATTGCTGTCTCTTTTTATTTTTATGTCCATATAAAGTTTAACAACATATAACCTATAATTTATTTTCTATTATTCAAGGTTGCCATAAATTTTTCAAAACTTTCTGTGATATGAGTATAGTTGTTTTCTTTTATCTGATAAGGTGAAGGAAGTAGAAAGTCACTTCCTAAAATTAACTGTTGAGTCAGTGCTTCTAGAATAAGTGTAATTGGTAAACTCGAGGCTCAGCCTATTCAGCATGTAGTCAGCTTTCAATAAATGTTACTTGAATACGTGAATGGGGTCTACAATGAGGAAAAAGTAGCAAGAACTTTGAGATTCACTGAAACAATATTAATTAGATCAGCAGATTTAAATGAGTTCCACCTTTCTTAAAGAACAAAGCAAAACCTGCAGGATTTAGAGCTGTGACTAGCTTCATGGGCTCTGTAGCCCAAGAAATAAATGTTATTTAAAATTCAAAAATGGTGGAGTTCCTGATATTTTCAATGAGGTTCTGAGGAAGCAAGTAAAGAGATTAACTTTTATAAATACTATGTGCCACACACTGTGCTAGATGCACACACATTTTATTGAGATAACTGAATTTCTGAGAGCTTAAGAGTTTGCCAAGGTCACATGGCTGGTAAGTAACAGAGCTGGGGCTGCAGTTCAGTTCTGCCAACCTTGAAGTCCCTTTCTTCTTGTATTACACACTTCTGTCGACTGAGCAATTGCCAAGCAATCTGGGGTGAAGTCTGTTGTTTTGTGCAGTTTCCTGAGGGCAGAGGGAAGGCACTTTGATCATGTCAGGCCTCTGTTCCTAACCTTCAGTGGCCTTCAATCCCTTAACTCATTTATTCATTCATTCAGTAAATAGTTGTCAAGAGGCCGTCATGTGCTATCTACTTAGCTGTGTGCAAAGCATCCAACATGAATAAGGCACTGCTTCTTCTCTGAAGGAGCTCACAGAGTAGAGGGACAAACGTGTAAGCTGTTAAATATATGATTCCCTGAGGTCCATGCTTCCCTGCCTCGTGAAGGCCCACTAATCCTCTGTCGTAAGCTACCCCATTATACCTGTTGATTGTTCTTTCCTACTCTTCCAATATCTTTATGTTGGTAACTACCAAATTTACTTCTACGGCCCTAATCTCTCTCCTGCACTCCGGACACTAACAACCTACTCACCATTTCCAGTTGAATGACCAATAGACATCTTGACATTTCCAAACCAAAACGCCCAAATCCTCATCCTCCCAAACCCAAATTTGACCCTTCCTAGTCTTTTACATCTCAGCATATAAATAAGTAATTCTACTTATTCAGTTGCTCAGGCCAAACATCAGGCCATCTTGATTTCTCTCTTTCCTATGTGTCCCGCATCTACAAAACAAGTCGTGACAAGTGGACCTCAAATTATCTTACGGTCTCCACCACCACAACTCTAATCCAGTATGGGCAGAGGCCAGGGCTCCCCACCTGTTTTTTCCCTTTAACTCCTGATGCCTATAGTCTTTTCTCCATGCAAAAACCAAAGTGGATTTTTAAAAACAACAACAGCAACAACAAAAAACAACAAAAAGGCGGAGTCAAGTCATATTACCCTTTTTTTACGTCGTATTACTTTTCAGCTCCAAAATATGATCCGAAATCCTTATCTTGCTTAAAAGGCCTTCCTAACCTAACCCCATGGCACTGTCTAGTGTCATCTCCTTCTTTTCCTTGCTAACTTGGTTCCAAAACTGGCTTTCTTACTAAGTCTTGAATAGGTCAAGCTTGAACCCTTGTCTGGGCATCTGCCTGTAATAGTTTCCCCCAGTATCCATATGGCTCATTTCTGGCTTCATTCAGATCTCAGCACAAAGATCAGCTGCTAGAATATTTCCATGACCATCTTGTCTATGACATAGCGCCTCCCATCACTCCTTATCCATATACTCTGCTTTATTCTTCCTCTTAGCAGTTATCCCCATCTGGAAGATATATTTAAAAACTTAAAAAAAATATTTTTCTGTCTTCTTCTACTAAAATACAAGGTCCACGAGAATAGAGACTGTGATGATTAGTTTTATGTGTCAACCAGCCCCCTCAATCATGCAAAGCCAATTCCTTGAAATCAACCTCATTATAAATGTATGTAAAATACATATATATGCAATATACATTTATATTTATATAGATTTAATGTTTAGATTATATATAAATTTTATATATAAATATAAATTGTATAAATGTGTATAATATATATTAAATATAATATTAAATAGTATATATTTATATAATTTATATTTCTATAAATCTACTCTCTCTCCATCTGTATGTGTGTGCGTGCATGGTGTATATGTACCCTACCAGTTTTGTTGCTCTGGTAGTCTCCCGACTGATACAGAGACTATGCTGGATATTTCTGTTTGCCTCTTCAGATCTCGTCTCCACTCTTCTTTATCCTCTGTGCCCCTGCATAGACCTGTACCACCTGCACTGAGTGGCTCCTTTGCCTTCTACCTTTTAGTTGGAATTAGCTAATGGGAAACATTAGGAGGAAATCGAGAGACAGCAGACGAGACATTTATTCACCAGATTCACTCCCAGCTGGTCACTGCAAGTTGAGAGCGACACTTTACTGAAGGCCATGCTTCTTGTTAGGCAGCCCTTTTCCTGTGTCTTCTCTCTGGGTTCTGGGAACTGCTCCCTTCCACTGTGCTTTCAAACCTAGAGATATTAACTGCTTCCCACTTTTGCTAGCTTTAGGCTATGGCACTATCCTTTTCTGATTTCCTTAAAACCTGCTCGTATCTTTGTAATAGTCTTTTCCTTATGCTCTCCTATCTCACCCTGTTTAGATGAGCCATGGGTTTTCTGCTGGGACCATAAGTGATAGTGGAGCTTTGTCTTCCTTTTTTCTCTCTTACCAGTATATCCCCAGTATCTAGAACAGTGGGATTTCCATAAATGTTTGCTGAATTGATGACCAAATGAGCATGTAGACTACACTTAGTCTCTGTCTCATAAATATCTTTTACTTTCTCAGATGTATCCCATGTTTACTTCCCCATATCCCACCTAGAACATCTCTCTTCTTTCCTTCTACCTGTGTGTCCATCCATTGAGATCTAGTTTAATTTTAAACTTTTTTTTAAAGATTTTATTTTTCCTTTTTCTCCCCAAAGCCCCCCGGTACATAGTTGTGTATTTGTAGTTGGGGGTCCTTCTAGTTGTGGCATGTGGGATGCTGCCTCAACATGGCCTGATGAGTGGTGCCGTGTCTGCGCCCAGGATTCGAACCGGTGAAACCCCAGGCTGCAGAAGTGGCGCGTGCGAACTTAACTACTCAGCCATGGGGCTGGCCCCTAAATTTAAATTTTGTTTTTTTTTTATTAAGGTTATGAAAGTTAACATCCTTGTGAAATTACAGTTGTACATCATTATTAGTCATGTTGTAGGTACACCACTTCACCCCTAGTGCCCTCCCCCCACCCCCCTTTCCCCTGGCAACCACCGATCAGTTCTCTTTGTCCATATGTTAACTACCACCTATGAGTGGAGTCATACAGAGTTCATCTTTCTCTGTCTGGCTTATTTCACTCAACATAATACCCTCAAGGTCTATCCATGTTGTTGTGAATGGGACGACTTTGTCCTTTTTTATGGCTGCGTAGTATTCCATTGTATATATATATATATATATATATATATATATATATATATATATATATACCACATCTTCTTTATCCAATCATCAGTTGCTGGGCACTTAGGTTGGTTCCATGACTTGGCTATTGTGAATAATGCTGCGATGAACATAGGGGTGCATGAAACTTTTGGAACTGCTGATTTCAGGTTCTTAGGATAGATACCCAGTAGTGGGATGGCTTGCTCATAAGGTATTTCTATTCCGAACTTTTTGAGGAATCTCCATACTGTTTTCCATAGTGGCTGCACCAGTTTGCATTCCCACCAACAGTGTATGAGGCTTCCCTTTTCTCCACAGCCTCTCCAACATTTGTCACTCTTGGTTTTGGATATTTTTGCCATTCTAACAGGTGTGAGGTGATATCTTAGTGTAGTTTTGATTTGCATTTCCCTGATGATTAGAGATGATGAGCATCTTTTCATGTATCTATTGGCCATCTGTATATCTTCTTTGGAGAAATTTCTGTTCGTGTCCCCTGCCCATTTTGTAATTGGGTTGTTTGATTTTTTATTGTTGAGTTGTGTGAGTTCTTTGTATATTATGGAGATTAACCCTTTGTCGGATAAATAACTTGTGAATATTTTTTCCCAATTAGTGGGCTGTTTTTTTGTTTCAATCCTGTTTTCCCTTGCCTTGAAGAAGCTCTTTAGTCTGATGAAGTCCCATTTGTTTATTCTTTCTATTGTTTCCCTCATGTGAGGGGTTATGGTGTCCGAAAAGATTCTTCTGAAGCTGATGTCAAAGAGTGTACTGACGATATTCTCTTCTAGAAGACTTATTGTTTCAGGCCTAATCTTTAGGTCTTTGATCCATTTTGAGTTTATTTTAGTGAATGGTGAAAAAGAATGGTTGATTTTCATTCTTTTACACATGGCTGTCCAGTTTTCACAGCACCATTTGTTGAAGAGACTTTCTTTCCTCCATTGTAGGCCCTCAGCTCCTTTGTCAAAGATTAGCTGTCCGTAGATGTGTGGTTTTATTTCCGGGCTTTCAATTCTGTTCCATTGATCTGTGCATCTGTTTTTGTACCAGTACTGTGCTGTTTTGATTACTGTAGCTTTGTAGTATGTTTTGAAGTCAGGGATTGTGATGCCTCCAGCTTTGTTCTTCTTTCTCAGGATTGCTTTAGCAATTCGGGGTCTTTTGTTGCCCCATATGAATTTTAGGATTCTTTGTTCAATTTCTGTAAAGAGTGACATTGGAATTCTGATTGGGATAGCGTTGAATCTGTAGATTCCTTTAGGTAGTATGGACGTTTTAACTATGTTTGTTCTTCCAATCCATGTGCATGGAATGTCTTTCCATCTCTTTATGTCGTCGTCGATTTCTTTCAAGAAGGTCTTGTAGTTTTCGTTGTATAGATCTTTCACTTCCTTGGTTAAATTTATCCCAAGGTATTTTATTCTTTTTGTTGCGATCGTGAATGGGATTGAGTTCTTGAGATCTTTTTCTGTTAGTTCATTGTTAGCATATAGAAATGCTACTGATTTATGTATGTTGATTTTATACCCTGCAACTTTGCTGTAGTTGTTGATTGTTTCTAATAGTTTTTCTATGTATTCTTTGGGGTTTTCTATATATAAGATCATGTCGTCTGCAAACAGCAAAAGTTTTACTTCTTCATTGCCTATTTGGATTCCTTTTATTTCTTTTTCCTGCCGAATTGCTCTGGCCCAAACCTCCAGTACTATGTTGAATAAGAGTGGTGAAAGTGGGCACCCTTGTCTTGTTCCTGTTCTGAGAGGGATGGGTTTCAGTTTTCGTCCGTTGAGTATGATGTTGGCTGTGGGTTTATCATATATGGCCTTTATTATGTTGAGGCACTTTCCTTCTATACCTATTTTATTGAAGGCTTTTATCATAAATGGATGTTGGATCTTGTCGAATGCTTTCTCTGCATCTATTGAGATGATCATGTGGTTTTTCTTTCTCATTTTGTTAATGTAGTGAATCACGTTGATTGACTTGCGGATGTTGAACCATCCCTGTGTCCCTAGTATAAATCCCACTTGATCATGGTGTATAATCTTTTTGATATGTTGCTGTATTCGGTTTGCCAGAATTTTGTTGAGGAGTTTTGCATCTATGTTCATCAGCGATATTGGCCTGTAGTTTTCCTTCTTTGTGTTGTCCTTCTCAGGTTTGGGGATCAGGGTGATGTTGGCTTCATAGAATGTATTAAGGAGTGCTCCATCTTCCTCTATTTTCTGGAATAGTTTGAGAAGGATAGGTATTAAATCTTCTTTGAATGTTTGGTAGAATTCTCCAGAGAAGCCGTCTGGTCCTGGACTCTTATTTTTGGGGAGGTTTTTGATTACTGTTTCTATTTCTTTACTTGTGATTGGTCTATTCAGATTCTCTATTTCTTCCTGATTCAGTTTGGGTAGGTTGTATGAGTCTAGGAATTTATCCATTTCTTCTAGGTTGTTCAATTTGTTGACATATAGTTTTTCATAGTATTCTCTTATGATCCTTTGTATTTCTTTGGTATCTGTTGTGATTTCTCCTCTCTCGTTTCTAATTTTATTTATTTGAGACTTCTCTCTCTCTTTTTTTTAGTGAGTCTGGCTAAGGGTGTGTCAATTTTGTTAATTTTTTCGAAGAACCAAGTCTTTGTTTCATTGATCCTTTCTACTGTCTTTTTTGTTTCAATATCATTTATTTCTGCTCTAATTTTTATTATTTCCCTCCTTCTACTGACTTTGGGCTTTGTTTGTTCTTCTTTTTCTACTTCCGTTAGGTGTCGTTTGAGGTTGTTTATGTAAGATTTTTCTTGCTTATTGAGGTGAGCCTGTATTGCAATGAATTTCCCTCTTAGGACTGCCTTTGCCGCGTCTCAAATCATTTGGTACAGTGTGTTTTCATTTTCATTTGTCTCCAGATAATGTTTGATTTCTTCTTTAATTTCTTCAATAATCCATTGTTTGTTCAGTAGCATGTTGTTTAGTCTCCACATTTTTGGTCCTTTCCCAGCTTTATTCTTGTAGTTGATTTCTAGTTTCAAAGCGTTATGATCAGAAAAGATGCTTGATATTATTTCAACCCTCTTGAACTTATTTATGCTTGCTTTGTTTCCCAAGATATGGTCTATCCTTGACAATGTTCCATCCGTGCTTGAGAAGAATGTGTAACCTGCTGTTTTTGGATGAAGTGTCCTATGTATATCTATTAGGTCGATCTGATCTAATTTTTCATTTAATTCTATAATTTCCTTGTTGATTTTCTGTCTGGATGATCTGTGCATTGGTGTTAATGGGGTGTTGAGGTCCCCTACTATTATTGTATTGCCGTTGATGTCTCCTTTTAGTTTTGTTAACAGTTTCTTTACGAATTTTGGTGCTCCTGTGTTAGGTGCATATATATTTATAAATGTTATGTAATCTTGGTGGAGCATCCCTTTTATCATTATATACTGCCCCTCTTTGTCTTTCTTTATCTGTTTCGCTTTGAAGTCTACTTTGTCTGATATAAGTATGGCAACACCTGCTTTCTTTTGTTCATTATTAGCTTGGAGTATTGTCTTCCATCCCTTCACTTTGAGTCTGTGTTTGTCTTTGGGGCCTAAATTTAAACTTTTAAGGAAAACATTCTTAATTATTCTCAGCAGCTGGGATTGATCTTTCACGTCTGATTTCTCACTGAATGTAGAGTTAGTCTATAAAACAGAACTCAGTGCTTAATCGGATCCATGCTTACACTGTTTGTTTTTGTTTACTGTGTCTTGTTCTATTGTTCCAAGGTGACTATAAGTTCCTTGAGGGCAATGATCAGTTTCCTTCCATTTCTTTTATAAACTCTGAGTAGATTGTTCATTCAATAATGGCTTAGAATAACATGCCTGAATATTATTTCTAGAGACATGGCATCACTGGAATTTTCCCTGATGACTTGGTGGAAGTAGTTCCTTCATTGTAGTGTAGTAAGAATTTGAAAATCTGTATGCATCTTCAATATAAGCACTAAATTTTATTTTAGGGTATAATGCCACATTAAACACTTTTATTAAGGTTGACTTGAAACTAACCTATGGTTGCACATCCTTCTGTAATAACAAAACAAGGAGGAGTGAACAGAACTTAATGACATTAACAGCAAGGATGAATTGTACGATCCCTCCTTTAATGCACAAAATATTGTTTTTTATGAACACAGGAGGCTACATGGCCCAAGGCTTAGAGCAAAGGGCTGTGATCCAGGTTTCTGATTTGAACTGATCCACTAAATTTTGAAGTGACCCCAGAGAAGGCATTTAATCCTTTCTATACTTCCATCAACCCAGCAAGAGAGCCTGCATATCTTACAAAGCAAGAATCTGTTATACCAAAAAAAACACAAAAAACAAAAACACACACACACAACTAAACATACTGTGTCTGAGTTAATAAATCTTGTTTCATTAAACTTTTAATAAAACTAAAGCCTTTAAGAGCTAACAGTTATAGCATTAAAATGGTAGTGTCAAAACTTAGCAGATAAACAAAATAGGCAGTCTTAACTGTAAGCCTACATTTACGTTGAGTAAATATGCCTAGAGAAAAATGCCCTTCCTATTCATGTACCTAGATTTCTTCCCCTGTGAATAATAAGATCCATCCTCCCCCGGAATCCTCAGAAGGACGAAACGCACTGGGCTGAGCTGTTCTCTGTACTATGCTTTGAGGAGAGCAAATATGCTTTGTAAATTAGCTGGTTATTGCCTCTTTCCTTTCAAAAAGATCAACTTGGACCGATTAGAAAACTAGAGAAAAAGGATTTTTAACAGCAAGATGAGGACATTAAAACCAATTTTGTAGAGAACCAAATGGAAAGCATTAGAAAGCATTATTGATTGTTCAGCCTGGAAGAATGTGGTAATTACTCTGTGAATAGCAGGAAAAATGGACCAGATTGTCTACTGCATCTCCTCAAATTCTGTGATCTTATCTAACTCTCTCAGGGTGATAAAAATGTGAATGGTGTTTTCAGATGAACTTGGAGACATTGAGATCTACGGTGCTGGAATTATCAAGACTTTCAATATACAGCAGGCAAATCATCTGTCTCAACCACATAGCTTACAATTGGAATACACCTGCCCTTGGACCTTATAATTTAATATACTAGTAAGTTGAATGTAGTAAAAATCTTCTTTTGAATATTTTTATAAAGTAATATAGTCAAATAAGTTATATTTCTACCTGACATTCCAATTTGATACCAACATTTCCACATCTACCCTATTACTTTTTCCCTGATGGTCAACAATAAAAGGAGTAAAATTTTCAGAAAAAATACTGTGTATTCCTGAAGACCATGTTTATATTTTAAGGATTTACAATGTCTTTCTGAAGATCTCACATTGTTATCCTATTAGGTGTCATTCTGCTAACATGGTGTACCACTAACATATAACACAGTGATATTCTGACATTTTCACTTGAAAAATGTTTAAGATTTTCAAAGGAGACATCATAAAGTGCTAGACTTCAATACAAATTTCCCCCTGTAGTTCCTTCCAAAGAAAGCAATCTTGTTCAGTAGCGTGTTAACAGCACGTTTTTTATATGAAGAGGTAAAGCCAAATTGTTGGAAAGTAATCCATATTGGAAACAACAGAGAGTGTATCTTCGTGGGATAAAACAAGGCATTACTTAAGTTTTAGTAAGAGAGATCACCAATTCACTTTATTGCTAGAGCCATCTGAAAAAACAGTATCTAGCCTGAGAGGGAGGATGACTTGGAATCAAAAGTAAGAAAATAGAGAGGATGAAGAAACCTAATAGACAAGTCCCATAATCTCGGCAGGCCCACAGAATGACATGGAAAATTCTCCTGAGCTGTAGGGCTTTTAGCCTGACAGCCCCGATATGTCATCCTTCCTGAGTATACACATTCTAATTGGAAATGTGGCATTTTATGCATACACACGCATGTAGTCAGCATAAAAGGGCAATGCATGTCTTAGAGAAGATTCATCTTACAGAGATAATATGCATGGGGAAGGAGCGGAGCAAAAACACATCACAAATCACCTTTTTGTTCTATGAATGAGAAAGAACCCCCCCTTCCTGCCTACTGAGATTAAGGAATTTTGCCCCCCCCCCCATTATTTATGATTAAATGCCTATCACTTTATTTATGAAGTGAATAAATACACTTTTGAGAAAAACATAAAATTAGTTTTGTTTATCATAAAGTAGTTTTCATGCACTAACATATTGTATTATGTCCTTTCAGTAAATAACATAATACTTCTCATTTGGAGCTATATTAACTCTGAGGTATATTAACATCTATATTAACTCAATATAGATAGTTTCCCTTCCGCCCTTGTTTTTTCTTACCCTATTGTTTTGGTTGGTAGTCTAGTAGTTAAGATTCAGGGCTCTCACTTTAGTGGCCTGAGTTTGTTTCCTGGTCAGGGAACCACATCCCCGACTGTGAGTTGTCAAACTGTGGCAGCTGCATGTTGCTGTGATTCTGAAAGCTGTGCCACCTCTATTACAAAAACCAGCAGGTATTTGACCTGGTGGACAGGTTTCAGTGGAGCTTCCAGATTACACAGACTAGGAAGAAGGACCTGGCCACCCACTTCCACAAAAGTTAACCATGAAAACCCTGGGAATAGCAGCAGAGCATTGTCTGATATAGCGCTGGCAGATGAGAGGATCGTGCAAAAAGACTGGGCAAAGTTCCACTCTGCTGTACACAGAGTTGCTAGGAGTTGGAATCGATTAGAGGGCATTAACAGCAACAAATTGTTTTGGTAGAAAAAACGCTGCAGTGTATAGTGAAAGACCAAAGTAATCTCTTATCCTAGTAACTTTGTTCACTGTTCAAAATGACATCTCTGCTTCCATCCATGAAAGGGAGTGGGCTCTGGCTCCATCATGCAAGTTGCTGGGGAGCACTGCACAGTGGGTGACCAAGAAGCTAGATGATTAAGCCTAATCGCTTCACTAGTACCTTCTGGTATAGATACAGTCACTGCCAAGGCCTGCAGTAAGGTATGTTTTATCTGAGCTACATTGTCCCAAATATCAGAGCCAATTACAGCAGGAGGAATAAAGCTTTGAGTTGTAATTCATGCCTGTTCCAAAGGCCTTTCCCTCTGCACCAGTTCTGCTACACTGTAATTCACTTTGAGTAATTTGAGAATCGTCTGTTGTGTAAGACTTATTACCAGTTGAAGTTAAGATGTACTCTTGAAGTAGACTACTTTTAAGAAGTATGATTTTATGAAGTATAATTTATATTTTATGAATTTAGTATTACATTCTTGGCTTTGGCCATAATTGTTGCTTTATAAGAAAAGAAAAGGCACAAGTTTTTAAAAAATCAATTATTCTAAAACCAAAATTATGAACCATTTGGAGAAAGTTTAGTAATATATGAAAAACATCCAAATAACACAGAAAGAATTGTTTCAAGAAAATTAGTAGTTTTGCTTTTGTCTATCTAGATAATTGTGTCAAACTCTAGCCAAAGTTAATCAGTAGAAACATAGTCATCCTGAGTTTTCATGATTACTTTCACTATAATAATTGCTTGTCAAATGTCAAAACCAATCTGGTTTGTATGGTTTCTGCTCTTATGTACGACTTTTCTTTTGTTATATTAATTTTCAGACATGCTCATTTAGATCCACAAATAACTTAATTCATTCCAAAATTATACTCCTGGGATTCTTTTCTCTGAGCCTCCTAAAAGGTCTTCTTTCTGCTAATTCAATCTCCCCAAAGCATTCTCACAATCAACAAATATGAATCATGCTATAACATTTTGCTAAATCTAATAATCTACATTTTCTCAGTCTTGGATATCACTCACCTGCAATTACCCCACTGAAATGGACTTTTGTAATTCTTACAGAACCAGATAACCAGATTATGTGAATTAAAGTTGGAAGGCAGAGGCCATGTGGTGTGAGATACAGAACATGGCTATTTAGGAGAGAGAACATGTTAGAGGTTGATTATACTGAGGCTCTCTCTAACTCTTTGTAAAATGAGGATATGCTAATCACCCACTCCGTGAATTATGTGACAATGTTGGAAAAATCCCCATGTCGGGGTATTTACATGTAGACTTCTTTCCTAATGAGCTATTTATGTATGGCAATTTTCCCCAGATGTTATTTTATTTTACTTTATTTATTTATTTTTCACATGTACATGACTTTATTTGAGATTAAATTTAGGAATTAGGATTCTAGAAAATGACATGATGTATATCAATCACAATAAATGAGAAAGATCTTAAAATAAGTGAAAGGAGACAAAAGATAACATTTGTATGCATTTCACTTGAAATAATATTATTATTCTTGACATTCTTATGGCAAAGTAACCCCACCCCTACTGCAGCCAAAAGTATATTACCCAGGCTGGATTTTTTTTTTTATTGAAGGATAATCAACATACAATATTATGTTAGTTTCAGGTGTACAACATGGTGATTTGACATTTATATACATTACAACTTGATCACTATGATAAGTCTAGTTACCATCTGTCACCATACAAAGTTATAACAATATTATTGACTATATTCCCTATGCTGTATATTACATCCCTGTGGCTTAATTATTTTATAACTGGAAGTTTATTCCTCTTAATCCCCTTTGCCTATTTCACCTCACCCAACCCTCTCCTCTGGTGACCACCAGTTTGTTCTCTGTATCTATGAGACTGTTTCTGTTTTATTTTGTTTGTTCATTTGTTTTGTTTTTAGATTCCACACATAAGTGAAATCATATGGTATTTGTCTTTCTCTGTCTGACTTATTTCACTTAGCATTATGCCCTCTAGGTCCATCCATCTTGTCACAAATGGCAAGATTTCATTCTTTTTTATGGCTGAGTAATATTCCATTGTGTGTGTGTATATATATACATATATATATACACACACCACATCTTCTTTATCCATTCATCTATCAATGGACACTCAGGTTGCTTCCCGAAGTTGCTTTAAAATGTTACACCTTATTTTATAGAACAGTTCTTAGAAGAAGCCAATGAATGTATTTTTTTCTATGTCATATCACTATCCTCACTTATGTTCATTTATAAAAAGAATATATTGCTATTTCCTAGAATATTTTGTTTATAAAATATAGAGAAATTCACTCTGCAGACCTAAAATATTTAACAGTCACATATTTAATGGGAGGAAAAGCATCTTAGATTTTCTCATAAATAAAGATAATGTTACAACAACTCACAAAATACCAAAAAGGTAGCTTGGGTTGTGGTTTGGGATTGCATCTTATGTGTTCGAAAGGTGAACAATGACGGCTTAAACGAAGCATTCTCTTTCACTGCTCGAATTTTCGCTTCCTGGGGTTTTGTTGAGGCCACCAGCTTTTTTGTGTTGAAAAACTTGCTCTGGACTTTGTATTGAAATCTTGATCTATAAAGAAACGCAGAAATATTACAACTCAAAGATAACAATTCAAAATATTCCAGTAAAGAACAAATTTGGCAGTACTCTTGCTAGAAACAAACAAGATTTGAAGGTGGTATGTATTTTTAGAAATATGGTTTACTCATCCATTCACCATCGGACATTTCCTATACACTATGTGCACCATAGGCACTGGGGCCAAAAAGATTAAGAAAACTAGGCCTCTGCCCTTAGGAAGTTCAGCCTCTAACACAGTGTTTTTGGAAGGGTGGGTCCTTTGCATTATTCTTACCTGGATGCTTGTTAAAAATGGAGAGCTCTGTCTCCCCTCTCTGTATTTGGATCTCTAACAGTAGAGTCCTGAATATGTACCTTAGTCCATTCTAACCAAGTCCCTTAGCAATTTGTGCCCCAAGTAAAAGGCACATATTGAAGACACCTTGAATATTGCTGAGGTAGGAGTCAGAAGTGCAGTTCGTAAAAGCAACTGACTGGGACGATCTTGGGAGCGTCCCTCTGCCTTTTCTCACATCAAATTTTTATTCCATAGAATGAGAGTGAAAGAGCTGACTTAGATAATATCCAAGACTCCTTTCACCACTGAGATTCTGCTGAGGGTAGGGATGATACTTTGCTATGGTACCCAACACTGGGCAGTACTGTACTGGTTTCCCTCTTTCTCGCACTGTTACATTTTGCTGTTATTATCTCTGAGAAGGGATGACACAGCAAAAATGCAAAGAGAATGAAAAGAATCAAATACCTGACTTCTGAATTTCAAAAGGCCATGTCCAGGCAAAAGACGTTGTAGATTTAGAAGACTATAAAATGAATCAGAGCCACTCTTTTTCTTCAACTCCCTAGATCAGATGAAGATTTTATGGGCTCCTAGGAGAGAGACCAAATTACTCAGATTAAGTGACAATACCAGAGTCTAAGGGGATATGTTTGGTTAGAGAAAAATGATGTTGTTTCATATGTCCCACATTTGTATCCTGGGATCCGTGTCCCGCTACACATTCCAAACGTTCCTTGTAAATTCCTTCGCATCCTTCTAGACCTAGGTTAAGAGTTCACATTTTTGTGAAGCCTCCTCACTTTCTTCCAACAAACCATAGGCATTTCCCTTCTATATTCCCACTGCCCCCTGTACCTATTTCTATTACTGTTCGTATTTCATTTTATAACAATTGTTGCTTTGATGTCTGACTTGCTGTGAGTCTCTGAGAGGCTCCTTCAGGATATTCAATCTGGCTTTTTACCTGTGTCCTCATTTAATACCATAGATCACCACATAGTTAAGTCACTCGACAAACATGGCTAGGATTTATTTCCATAAAATATGTAGTGTTTTGCAATATGGGAGAGTTAAAGTGAATTTTTATAAAATGAAAACAAGAGCAGTATGATAAGAGACAGGAAGTAAAAAAAGCTAATGGAGCTAGGGCAGGAAAGACCACTTCTCTTCCTAGCAGCCAGGATGAGAAGATGATGTTGAGCAGAATAATTCTCACTTGATCCAGGATGCCAAGTTACTAGAAATAGCCAATATGTCTTAGTTCTGAACTCATAAAAATGTATCATGTGACGTTATAAGTGAAATGGAAGTTCATCATAAACTCTCATCATGTATAAGCAACAAATGAAGCCACGTGCCATATAACATCATTATTTCATATACTTCTCCAGATAAAACGCAGGGTACAATATTTAAATTGTAGTTCTGAGCAGACATTTCTATGTGGGAAGAGTTAATGTAATATAGTAAATGCATATCTCTTTCTTTCTTTCACGATCTGAACTGGTGAAAGGTGAAAATTAGAGAATCTCAGGAAATAAATGGCTCGTCTGTCCTCATCTGGAGAAGCAGTTGTCTCCATGGGTTTTCTGATGGGAATTGGTGAAGTGTGGATGTTCTATCTTATTGACTGAAAGACAACCCGTACGCTTTAGAATTTAGGCAGAGCTGACATTTGATAAAATAATTAAAGAGCTGAACCAGTGTTTCTTATCCCTGGAGGTCTGCTATAGGAATACCTTCAGGCAGGGCCAAGACTTTCCTCAAAAAGCCTTTTCAGAGAAGCATAAATGCTCTAAAACAATGTAAAATAAATCCTAGCGTTTTTTATCTTTAAGAAGGGACAGGGGCAGGCCTGGGTCGAGTGGTTAAGTTCATGCACTCTGCTTCGGCAGCCCAGGGTTTCGCCAGTTCGGATCCTGGGTGCAGACATGGCACCGCTCGTCAGGCCATGCTGAGGTGGCGTCCCACACAGCACAGCCAGAAGAATCTACAACTGGAATATACAACTATGTACTGGGGTCTTTGGTGAGAAGAAGAAGAAGAAGAAAAAAGAACGGACAACAAAATAAGATGGAGGTACCAGAAGTTACCAGAAGGCTGCCTTTATCATGAGACTGTGACCTTGGTAGGTTTCATCATTCATCATGATTGCATCACTCATGCATCTATGAGTCAGGCTTCTCATTCACAAATTCTGTGTGTAGTAAATTTTTGTGTGCTCAAATTTTTACATAAAAATTCATGTAACTTGTTCTCGTGTTTTTTCTCAAATCTATATACTACTCCTACAACTACAAGGTTATACTCTAAATATTTGGCTCATTAAAAATGAGACAACACTGGGGCTGGCCTGGTGGTGTAGTGGTTAAATTCACATGCACCGCTTTGGTGGCCTGGGGTTCACTGGTTCGGATCCTGGGCATGGACCTACTATACATGGCTCATCAAGCCATACTTAGGTGGTGTCCCATGAGGGAGAACTAGTAAGACATACAACTAGGATATACAACTATGTGCTGGGGCTTTGGGGAGACAAAAAAAGGGAAGATTGGCAAGAGAGGTTAGCTCAGGGCCAATCTTCCTCACCAAAAGGAAAGTGAAATTACTAGGAGATCTTATTTTAAAAAAAAAAAAAGATACAGCATTCATATGATTATCATGTTGACAAATACTGAGAATGTGTTTATTCTTTCTTTTAGACACTAATGACGAGGTTCAATAAGTTAAATACAACAAGGTTCTTAGTCAAAGAAATTTAGATAAATAATAAGATATAGAAAACATTTTCAGTATAGTTCTTAACAACATCTCAATCTTTAAACTGAAAATACTTGTGAGCAAGGAAAAACAAAATCATATTTTAGTAAAAAAGTAATATTTCTTGGTAAAGAGGTTAAAGGATAGAATATTTCATGAAAATCTATCAAATGTTTTATTAAAATAATGCGTGTGGCATTTAGTGAATTCTATTGGTTATTAAAATTAGCATTTGTTTCATTCCTCAAACTTACACCTGCCCTAATTTTGGATTTATTTTTTCCTTTTAAATAGACTTTATTTCTTAGAATAGGTTTAACTTCACAGCAAACTTGAGCACAAAGTACAGAGAGAGTTCCCATAAGGCCCTGACACCCCCACACTCACACCCTCTCCCACTATGAACATCTAGCAACAGAGTGGTACATTTGTTATAATGGATGAACTTGCATTGACACATCATTATCACCCAAAGTCCATAGTTTACATTAGGGTTCACTCTTGGCATTGTACATTTTCTGGGTTTTGACAAATGTATAATGACACGTTCACTATTACTATATCATACAGAATAGTTTCACTGCCTTAAAAATCCTTTACGTTCTGTCTATTCATTCCTCCTTTACCCCATAGCTCTTGGCAGCACTGATCTTTTTACTGTCTCCATAGTTTTGCCTTTAGAATGTCATATCATTGGAATCACAGAGTATGTTTCTTTTCAGATTGGCTTATTTCACTTAGCAATATGCATTTAAATTTCTTCCATGTCTTTTCATGTCTTGATAGCTCATTTCTTTTCAGTGCTGAATAATATTCCTTTATTTGGATATACCACAGTTCATTTATCCATTCTCCTATGAATGACATCTTGGTTGCTTCCAAGTTTTGTCAAATATGAACAAGCTGCTATAAACATCCATGTGCAGATTTTGGTGTGGACATAAGTTTTCAACTCATTGGAGTAAATATCAACAAGTATAATTGATGGATCATATAGTAAGAATAAGTTTTGTTTTGGAAGAAACCGCCAAACTCTCTTCCAAAGTAGCTGTACCATTTTGCATTCCCACTAGCTATGAATGAGAATTCGTATTCCTCCACGTCCCCTGCAGCATTTGGTGTTGCCAGTGTTCTGGATTTTGGCCATTCTAATAGGTATGGGTGGTACCTCATTGTTTTAACTTGCACTTCCCTGATGACATGTGATATGAAGCATGTTTTCATATGCTTATTTGCCATATGTATGTTATCTTTGATGAAGTGTCTGTTCAGATTTTTGTATATTTTGGAAAACAGTCCTTTATCATATGTGTCTTTTGTAAATATTTTCTGTCAGTCTGTGGCTTGTCTTTTCATTCTCTTGACATTGTCTTTCACAGAGCAGAGATTTTTAATTTTAATGAAGTCTAGTTTATCAATTATTTCTTTCATGGGTTGTACTTTTGGTGTTGTGCCTGAAAAGTCATCACCATACCCAAGGTTATCTAGATTTTCTCTTATATTATCTTCTTTGAGTTTTATAGTTTGGTGTTTTACACTTAGGTCTGTGATCCAGTTTGAGTTAATTTTTGTGAAGGGTCTGTGTCTAATTTCATTTTTTGGAATGCAGATGTTCAATTGTTCCTATTCCAAGTGTCAAGAAAACACCATGTATTTTTCACTGTTACCCTCGCTCCTTTGTCATACATCAGTTGATTATCTTTATGTTGGTCTATTTCTGGACTCTTTATTGTATTTAGTGATCTATTTATCCTTCTGCCAATACCACACTGTCTTGGTTATTGTAGTGGAATATTTTTGAATAAAAATAAAAATGTTATAGAAACACGGTGAAGCAAATGTTACTCCAAAGGTAGAAATTTTTGCAGGATTTCTACACACAGATTATAGTTCTATATGTAAATATCCTGGATAATTTTCTTTAACTTAAAAATCAAGAAATTTAGAGATTCTCATCTCTCCTGTTTATTGTCCTAATTCTCTCCAATCCCATAACAAAACTTCACAAACATATTTGTCTATACTTGTTGGCTTCTAATTCAACTCCTCTACTCTCTCTTGTTTTTCTAAGTTCATTTTGAAAATCTTCAAACATATGTAAAAGCTGGAGTTGGTACAATGAATGAGCAAATAACCTTCACTTAGAATCACTAATTATTAACATTTTGCCACATTTGCTTTCCCTCTGTCTCTGTCTGTATGTCTGTTTCTCTCTCTCTCTCACATATACACGCACACACACAATGTTAATTTTGCTAAATTATTTGAAAGTAGGTTGCAGCTATCATTACATTTCACCCCTAAATACTTTAGCATATATGTTCTAAGAAATAGTATATTCTCCTATGTAACGACAACATTATTACACCTGAGAAAACTAAAAATAATTCAATAATATTATCCAATATGCAGTTCTTTACATTTAAGTTTCATACATTACATTTCCTAGTTGTGTTGCTTTAGTGTCTTTTAATCCAGAAGAGTCTCCAGTCTTTTTGTTGCTGTTGTAGTAACATTGACTTTTAAAAAGATCAGACCAGCTGTCTTGGACAACGTCCCACATTTTGGATTTGCCATATTTTTTCTTTCATGAATAAACTCAGGTTAAACACTTTGGCAAGAATACATGGTATATATATCACAGCAGGATGGCTCATATTAGCAGCTGTCCCGGTTTTTGGTGACGCTAGGTTGACTCACTTGGTATCTGCCAGCTCTCTCCATTGTAAAGGTTGATTGTTTCCCTTTGCAACTAGTTAAGTACTTTGTGGATGATACTTTGAGATTAGATGAATACATTGCCACTCCCCCAATTTTCACCCAAAGGATTTAGCATCCATTGATGATCCTTATTTAAATTAGTTGTTACGTTGTTGATTGCAAAATGGAAATAGAATGACAACATTTATTCTGTATTTCTTAGCTGGCATTCTGGAATGAGCTTCCTTCCCCTTTCCCCTCTTTCATCCCTTTATTCCGTTTCTCTCTCTCTTTGTCTTTCTTCCTTCTTTTCTTGTCATTATGAACTCATGGTTTTTCTTTTATTATTTAGTCTTTTATTATCCATTACTGCTTGTCCCAGTTGTTATGGTTGTGGAAAAACATTGCCTCAAAATTTAGTGGCTTAAAACAATAATAATAATTATGTACTATATTTTATTGATACACTCTCTTAAGAATTTGATTGTTTCTAATATTCTATTAATTTGTTTTTATAAATAATGTGCATGCACTGTTTTAAAACCATGAAGATGTGTCTCAGGATAGATTCCTTGAAGTTGGGTTACTGGGTCAAAGGGGGAATGCATACGTAGTTTTGTTAGATATTGAGAAATTTTCCCTTATAGGGTCATATCATTTTATGCTACCCCCAGCAATATATGAGAATGCCTGTTTTCCTGAAATTTGCCTCTATCAAGATTCTGTGTTGTAAAGATTTTGAATTTTCCCTAGTTCGTTAGCACTCTCATTCTTGGACCCACTCCAATCACATCTTTACTCAAAAGTCAGCCTCTCCGTGAAGCCTTTCCTCAGCTGCCATATTGAAGTGCCCCCCTTCCATGGTGCATCTCTCCCTTTCCTGCTGTTTATTACCTGCTCCTTGGCATCTGCTACTTTTTAACACACCATACATTTCAGTTATTTATCTTTAATGTCTCCCAAATTAAAATGTAAGCTCTCTGAGAGCAGAGCTTTTAGGCTCTCTGGTTTATGACCCTATTCCAGGCCCTAGAATGGTGCCTGGGGCATGGCAGGTGTTCAGTCAGCATTTGTCAAATGAATGAATGAATCAGAGACAAACACACAGTTAGCAAATTTGAATTAAATGATCTTTAAGATCCTCTCCAGCTTTGCAAGTATTATATTCCTCAATAATAATTTTGCTTATTGCTTAGAAGAATCCCAAAGATATAATGGTCAGCTGAAAATGAATTGACAGAAATGCATTAGAGCTATCATACATGTTTTTTCTACATATAACAATGAGAATAATAACTAGTGATAAAATGGGGCTAATGGAAATATGAAAGGGAAAAAATCTGGAGAAATTGAAAACTCTGTTTTATAAAATTTCTCAAAGTCATCTAGACAGATTCTAAAGAACACTGTTAGAAATCGAAGACTGTTTCTGGCATGTGAGAATTTCCTGTTTTGTTGAATTGGTAAGTCAGATTCTTTCCAAATCCAAGGTATTCTTTAATGAAGAGCTGGGTATCACTGGCCGCTTCACCACCATTGTGAGGAATTTGATCTAGTACGTCGCCATCCATGTGATAATCTGGGAAATATGAGGACTCCGGGGAACGGGAAGGATGCTGCAATTTGAACCTAAAGTGCCAGGTGGAGTTGTAGCTTTGCCGTCGCTAAGCCTCAGTTTCACCATACTATCTCCCAAAAAATCTTGCTTCTTTTAAACAAAATCTTGTTTATATTATTTATCTTGTTTAAATTAAAAATCTTGTTTAAATTGAAAGTCATTTAAAATTATTCATGATACAATCACAGAATCTTATTTTGAGAGTAACATAATACATAATATGTGTAAAATTACTTTAGCTAGCCCTGGTGGTCTAGTTGTTAGGATTCGGCTCTTCCTGCTGCAGCCCGGGCTCCTTTCCCCGTCAGGGGACCACACCACCCATCTGTCAGTTGTTATACTGCGGCAGCTGCGTGTTGCTGTAATGCTGAAAGCTATAACACCAGTCTTTCAAATTCCAGCGGGGTCATCCATGGCGGATAGGTTTCAGCCTCCAGACTAAGACAGACTAGGAAGAAGGAGCTGGCCACCCACTTCCAAAAAAAATTGTCCATGAAAACCCTATGAGCAGCAGCAGAGCACTGTCTGATGTAGCACCACAAGGTGAGAAGATGGTGCAAAAAGACCTCACAGGGTCCCACCCTGCTGTATACAGGGTCGCTAGGAGTTGGAATTGACTCAACAGTACTAACAACAATGAAAAATATTACTTTGCCAGTGAAAAGGGCTATTAATATAAGTTAATGTTATGAATAAGGTATTGGGGATAGACATTTTGAAAATATTAGACCAATGTGTAGCTCATTCTTTTTCCCCTCAACATATGACATCTCCCTACAGCTATTTCCCCAACAGCTGTCTTTCTATGAAAAACTATGACCTGGAGAGGGTGAATTCTGCCTTTGTAAGAAGAAGATAACATTTAAGAGAAGTCCCTTCCCTCTAAGAAAGGGAACTAGAAGAATGCCCTTCCAGGTGTGAGGAAGGAGTGAGGGAAAAAGAGACAGAGGAAGCAAGTGGTCAGACAGACAGCTTCAAGTTCTTCTGTCTCAGAAGTTGGAAGGACAATTTTCTGTAGTTTAAGAGAAGAGAAAAGAAGAGAAAGCTGATGCCCGGTTCTGAATTTGATACTCTTGAAGGAGATGGCAGTGTAGTGTGACTCAGAACCCACATGCTGTAGCTGCATCAGAGTAAAAATTTTTGGTGTGTTTTTAGGCAAAGCAAATGCCTGAGTGGGTGCTCCAGATCCTCTGTTGGCTGCTGTGTGCTGTGGCTGCGATGCAGGAAGGACTTCCTGCTGCCCTGAGTGGGATGTGGAAGGTAGCTGTGCTGAGATACAGCAGGAGTGCCAGGTGCCAGGGCCACCTGGGTGACAGACAAAGTCACACCATTGTGGGGGCTGAGGCTGAGGACAGCATAAGACTTGGGCTGAGTGGAGACTGGCTACGATTAGAGGGTCATTAGCTCTGGAGTAGAGCCAAATTATCATGGGAGGATAGAGAACCGTGACTGTAGAAGAGGATAAGCCATAAGAGTATTGGCCATGTCTCAGAAACTGTACAGTGGCCCAGGTACCAGGCAAGAACAACTCCTCTCTCTGGTGGACGGAAGTGAACAGAATCCCATAGCATAGCCAACAGATCTGCATGTTTGGATCCTAGGTTCTCACTGGTCAACACAAGGTCAAGTAAGCCCTACATCCCTCCCCTCCCCTGCCACACACACATGGACCTCATCCTGGGGAGGATGGGATGGAGAAAGAAACGGCTGAGCACTCAGCGAGCAGAGACTGGATTTCATTGGTCACTAAAGCCACATGCTATGAAACACCATCAACCGGCAAATGCATATTTTGTTTACTCTGTGCCACCAGCAGGGTGGGATTTTATAGGAACATTAGCTTGTTTGTATAAAATAAAGAAGAAATATTTTTGGGACATCTGAATAATAGAGAGTAAATCTGTGAACCCGTTTCGGCATTGCAACTATCGGATTTGAGGTTATCCACATACCAACGTTAAAAAAGAAAAACTGTAGTTGTTCTGTTTTCATAATCACACATGTTTATATGAGTCCTCCAAAATATATTATCTATGCTCTTATATATTTTGCAGTTGTTCTTGATTCTAGATAAAGCCCTAAGGACTTCTCTTGAATTTAGGCAAAATTCATAATACTTGAATGGCACAATAACATTTTGAAATATGATAGGTTTCCTTGTTCCTATGCCTAATCCTCTTTGATCACTGACAGTCTTTGCCTCTGTGGAGGAAGGATAGTGAAAACAGAGAATAGAGTAGTCACCATGCGGCTTTTGGTTTCTAAAGGCCCACATCCTGAGAGAACTCAGGCCAGAAAGAATCATGGAGATGTAAGAACTAGGCACAGATATGATCATTTCTTCAGGCTGCGGGGACGTGTGAGTGAAAATGCTTGTCAGCCCCGAGAACATTACCTGAGTTCAGTCCATTTTACTGCTAGTCCAAGTCCAGGGTGGGAGGGTGATCAAATTTCCTGTAAGAACGGGAATCTGGGGCCTAGGGGAGCTGCAAACCAGTTTCAGAGGGAAACCTAGTGGTGGTCCGGGGCAGAAGCAAGACTTCAGAGTTTTCTGTAGCAGGCGTAACAGTGAGCAAAGGAATTGTTTAGAGATGTCGGTAAGAAGGAGAAGCTGCAGCCTCCCAGAAGTTTGACAGCCCCATACTGGCTCAGAATGATCCTACGTGCCTGAAGGGGAAAGGAATCAGAATATAAACTATAGCCCAGATGAGCATGGAAGTTTTAGGCAGTTTCCCACGTTCCTGAGAGTATCATGGACATTTCAAAGAGAACTGACTGAAGGAGGTAAGTAATCAAGAATGAGGAAGGAGGGAGCAATGGTCCAGGAGTGAAAAACAGAGATGAACAAGGATGGGATTCTGTGAAGGAGTAAAGAACACCCTCAACTGATTGAGAATTTAATTTTCGATCTAGAAAAAGAAATTTGTATTTCTTGATCGTGGGAGCTTATGGACTGAGATTTCTGTCAGCTACTCTTGGCTGAATTGAAGTGTGATTTCATTAGCGGAAAGAGATAAAAGCTTTTTAAATTGATGGCCAAATATTAGAATAATGAGGGAACTTTAAAAGAAGTCATATTTTGAAATATCACTCCTTTGTTCTGATCCATGGTCTCAGATTGTTTCCAATTTTCAAAGATAAACACACATAATTTGACAAAGGTGTAAACATTGTGGAGATGCTGTATTGAAATCTGAGTTTTATCTTACCATTATACTGTAAACAGTTTACATGATGCACAGACTTACATTTTAATCACTGAGTACCAGTCTGTCATACATCAGAGTCTACTTAATCATGTGTTCCAAGTTTTGAATTTTTGGGATATATATTTTTTTGCTATGATAAAGAATGTTGCAAAGGATATTTAGGGTCTTATAACATTCATATATCTCATCTTTTTTCCTTATCTCTTAGTAATTAGCTTAAATTCCCAGTAAAGACATTAAGAAATCGAAGTATATGATCATTCTCCTAATTTTGAATGACTACTCTGTTAGTTACGGATTTGCAAAACTCTTGGTTCTATTTGTTGTTATTGATATTGTTTGAATTGTTATATTTCACTGAAGAAATGCCAATAGTAGATATTATCATTTTAAATATTTGCATATTAAGTAAAAATATTTAAACTTTGAGGATGAGGCTACAAGTAGCGTGAGGAATAATGCCACACAAAGATATCAATGTAGCCCACAATACAGGAAAAAGAAGGATGAAGATGGGAGAGCAGTTGGTGAACAAAATTTTAAGATAGGAAAAAAGATTAAGACCAGAAAAAAGAAAATGAATTCAAAAGTATTAATTTATTTTTCAAAATGGTAGGATAGAATATTTGCAGTTCATAGTGAAGATTAGCATGGACTTTTAAAAACAAAAAGTCTTTGTCTTTCCCTCAAATGTCATTTGATTCTTGAGTCTGTGGAAAAAAAGCCACTTCCTATGTAGATGTTCTTCCTATTTCTAGGAGAAAAAGTTCATTTTGGATAGTATAAGAAATAACTTCATAAACAAAGAAAATAAAAAACTCCTCCTCCTTCCCCCCCAAAACAATTCCTCACTCTGGAGATGACTAATGATGCCCCCAAATATTAGAAATAGGTATTGTATATACACATTTATATGTATACAAATATATGTAAGTTAGAAAAATGTCCAATTCACATTGGTTGATCCATATTGACTTGGCTTTTTTGCTTGTTTATTTTTGGTGTTTTTTTTTTTTTTTTTTTTTTTTTTGGTGAGGAAGATTGGCCCTGAGTTAACATCTGTTGCCAATCTTCCTCTTTTTGCTTGAGGAAGATTGTCACCAAGCTAACATCTGTGCCAATCTTCCTCTATTTTGTATGTGGGATGCCACAACAGCACGGCTTGTTGAGTGGTGTGTAGGTCCACACCTAGGATCTGAACCCATGAACCCCAGGCTGCTGAAGCGGAGCATGCAAACTTAACCACTATCCCACCAGGCCAGCCCCTTGACTTATTTTTAAGTAGTGTTTTTGCTTGAAGTGACATCAGTTTGTCTCTACATTAGAACATTTTTTAAAACTGTCTCATATTTTCTCCTTGAAGATTCCAGATCATGAAATTTGTGTACCTTATCAGTCTAAATGGCTCTGTAATGAATTAGTGATTCAAAATAAGGTCGGTAGGGAAAAATCAATACTACTGTTGATCGTTACTTGATTTTCAGTCATAAACTAGAAAGGGACACTTTTATTGATGTGGATACTTCCAAAAATTTCTGCGTGATAATTGTTTGCAATTTCCTCAGCATTTCAAAAGTGAATGTCTCCAGATTAGAGTTACTAAATAAATTACTGTTCTAGAAAAAAAAGCCCAAGTGTTTCAATTTTCTAATTTTGGTTCATATCTGTTGAATAATATAAAGGAAAGCGAGCCTACTGCCATGTGGCTGGTAAGTTTTTATAGCATCTTAGAGAATCAAGAAGTTTGGTGTGCCAAGCTCACACATTTCCATAGCAGTAAGGCAGTGGGTGTGGTCAGACAGCGAAGGGTCCACCTGGTATGAGTGAGAAGAACCATAAATAACACAGCTTTCATCTCTTGAACACAAGCCCGTGTTCTAATTTTGAACAGCAAAATCCAACTGCATAATTACCAGATGCACTGTCCGGCCTACTTCTCTGATTCTTCCTCCTTCTCAGGAGGAGGAAACCACATTTCTTCTCTGATCCCTTGGCCCATGTTATCAAAGTAAAGCACAATGAAAGCTGTTACAGCACAAATTCACCATTGGTACCTCATAACTCATGTGATTCTGTCTGTGCGATCAGGAGCAAAATCCAGTTGGATGATGCTCTTTCTTATTTCAAGGAAAATGTTTTTTCTTGGGTAATAGTTCCCAGGAGAATTAATTTGAAAAACAGAAACAAAACAAACAAATAGCGCCCCCGACACCTAAATTCTTTACTCTGAAAACAATGATACTAATAAATAGAAGAAATATTTACTGTTGAATACATACGTGGATATATTCATGGGTAGATGTGTGCTGCCACATAATCCAGGACCTGTTTGATTTACTCATCAGGACAAAATAAATTAAATTTGCACAATTTTTTTTTCTGAGAAAATGACAAAACATGAAGCTGTGCAGCTTTTAAAGATCTCATTCATATGATTAACTCTTATTAAATACTATTTTCTCTTTAGCTCTATATTATGGGCACTAATGAAGAGAGTAATTCAGCTTACTTTTGTTGCGTAACAAATAATCTGAAACATTAGTGGCTTCAAACACCACCTTTCCCCCCACAACAGTTCTGTGGGTCAACTGGGTTTCGATGTGGGCCAGCCTGGTTGCAGCTGGATGATCTAGGAGGTTTCACTCATATGTCTGCAGACTTCGCTGGTACAGCAAGGCCTTTCTTTGCATGGTCTGTCATTCTGGAGGAGGCCAGTCTGGGCCAATTCACATGGTGGCAAAAGAGTTCTCAGCAGCAAAGAAAGAGCCAGCCCCAAGGTACATGAACTATTCACTCCTCTGCCTGAATCACACCTATGAAGGCCTCACCAACCACCACAAGTCACATGACCAAGCTTAGATTCAAATGGCAGACCAATAGCTTCTATCTCTTGGTTGGAATTAATGAAAAATATTGCGGCTGTTTTTTTCTTTTTGTTTTTGCTATAGTACCTACCACACAGAAATGTTGGGAGAGAAAGGGCTGAGAAGCTGTGCTTCAATTTTTCTTTTTCTTAAACATTTAGGCTTTTCTGTAAATGGACTTGACATGGCTCTTTGGGTTGGCGTGGAAGGAGGGTGGGATTCTCGGGGCTGCAGCTACAGACAGTGATTCCTAGGAATCTGGAATCTAGTTAAGATCAGAGAGTTAGCTCTTAAAATAGAGCTTTAAAATGCTGCAGTTAAGAAGAAATATCTCTGCCCTACTCAATGCCACCACATGGAAACTATGTCTTCAAGACAGAGCTGCTTTTGGCAGGCAACATCAAGCTGGGCTTCCAGTGGGTTCTCAGAGGCCCTTGCTGCAAACCTTAGGAGCTGACATCTGGTCTTTGCCCTACTGCTTACTACGCCATCCAAATAGCTCAGTGCTGCTAAATCCGTAACTTACCGCCTAACCTGGTTACACAGATCGGGAGATTGCTGGGAGGGCTTCCACAATGGTCAGCTCTTCCTAGGAAAGTGATGAGGAAGAACTGCACATGGCCAAGGAATGTTCTGTGTCATGAGGCCTCTCTGCTGTTCAGCCTTCCCTTGGCCAGGTTGTGAAGAGAATTGTAAAGTAGAGAAGGAAAGCATACTGCATTCTAGGTATTTTGTGCTTTGATATGTCTCCAAAAGACACATAAATCTTTGTTCTACAGGCATGCTAATATACATATTTTATAGAGATAGATAGAGTTACACTTGTTTCCACCAAAAAATGATACTGGATTGGTTGGGGTGCAAATTGGGTAGACTAGAGTATAAGTAAAAATCCAACTTCAGGGCTGTAGGTGTGGGAGAGGTCTGGAAAATCTGGATCACAACCATAAGAAGAGAGTGGTATCAGCATTGTTGTGCCCCTACTTTGGGTGAGGGGCTTTAATTACACACAGCCATCTAACCCTCCCCATAAACCAGAGTGGTAGGTGTGATCTTAATGGTACTTGTGAGGTTTTAGGTTGGGTTTTAATGGGGGTGAAAGACAAAGCAGCCACACGGAGACTTCTGCATCTCAGCATCCAACACTGCCTGCTCGCCCCTCTGCAGGCTGCTTTCCTAGGGCGTGGGCTATTTGACCTGAAGTTTCAGGTTCAGAGTTGTCTCAGTTACAAAAGAAAAATTCCTTGATGTAGTGTTCTTTCTTGATTTTTACTGTAGTTATCATAAACTAATCATCAATAATCAACCAGTTATTTAGTGCCATGACCAAGTTTCTCATTCTAGTACTTAGGGTTCTACTTTGGTCCCTGGACTCTGTCTTAGTGCATTTGTGTCATCTGTCTGATCTTCTGATCCCTCTATACCTGGAATCCCCCTTATCTCCCTTCCGATCTTAGTCTCTGAATCCTAGCATTGAAACTGAGGCCCAGGGACTTGCTCTCAGACTTCTTCGATCCCTTCTGCTTGCTTGCCTTGGACTCTGAAGATGCCTAGCTCCTTTTCAGGGATTCCAGGACATCTTGCACGTGAGAATACCCTTTCCTCAAACTGTTTTCCTGAACTATCATTGTTTATAATATTTAATTCCCAGATAGTATCAATATATTTTGTCTGTAGGATGAGTCTCTTTCCAGCATCCACAACTTGGGCAGTTCCCCTATCACCTGCTTCATTCCCCCGTCAGGGGTGAGGGTCAGGAGAGTCGGTCTTTTTCCAGGTCTCAGGTTTGCCCTATCTGTCTGTACTTGTTGCAGTTCACCTTTAAGATGTGTGCTGTCAAGATATAGGAGCACCCTAGTCATATCTTTACTAGTTATATGCAGGCAACTGTTGAGGAAACCAGAGAAATATATTTTGTGGAGAAGTACTATTCACAGAAGTGCTCAGAATGTTAAAAGAACAAAGGAATTAGTTCTGAATCATCAAAGAGAAAATATGTCTTCTTCAAAAAGTAGGCAATAACCCTGTAAAGAAGGTATTTTTTGCCCTTTCAAAAGCTCAGATAGAGTATTTATAATGAACCTCACCAATTAAAAAACTTTAGGAGATTCTAGCTATTAATGAGCTTGTATTTTATTTTACTAATTCAGCACAAATGCCTTTTCTGATCACTCATGACCTAGAAGAGTGGTCCAAGGTATTTACAAATTGGATGGATCACTTGCACACTATTAAAATGATCAACGTTGTCTTGACTTCTTTACTTGTTCCCATGACTACCATATAAATTTCCCAAAGCAATCATTTAAATGGCCGCATAAAATTTTAGTTGATTTCCTTTGGAAGGGTAAGAGACCTTGAATTAATAGGGCCACTCTTCTGGATGTTTAGGGTAAAAAGGAAATCATTTCCTCTCCTCCTTGAAATGGTAAGACATCACTATACTTGTGTCCTAAACACACACACAGTCTTATTAAGGAATTATCATTGAGGTTTTTCTTTCTTGGGTACTTTTTTTTAACCTTATAAGAATGGGAAAAAACGCTGAATTCTCTAAATGTGGAGAGATCTATTACAGATTTCACTGAGAAAAATTATAATTATGACCTTCTACCTGGTTTTACAGTTATCATATTTTAGATAAATTAGCCAGCCAAATGGCACTGCAAATTTTACTTTTCATTTTGTAGTTACTTCTTTAAAAAGCTTATGTAAGCAGTTTAATGTGGCCACAATTTCCTCCAAAGTGTGAATGTAAAGATGAGTTTATAAGTTAGAAATTCTAGTTCTGTAGTACAATATGTCATTTTTAAATTATTTGTAATAATATGAAATTAACTCTTGACAAATATTAAATATTAAGCAATCAAGAGCTGCCTTATTGTGAATGTTCCAATATTTGCAAGAAAACTTAGATCACTCATGGATTTTTAGAATATGAAAAAACATTCTTGTAATGAAAACACATATTAATATAAAATTTTTATTATTTGAGTAAAATCTCTGCAGAAAAAAATCTCCATTCAAAAGATTTTCCAAATGTTATGTAGGCTAAGTTAAAAAATAGGACCAAAAAAATGAAAGAATGATAAGAATAAAAACTATCATTTGACTCAATACAAAAGTACATAATATGAAATTATAATTAGCTTCTAATTTCAATAATTTTAGAATAAACTAAATCCAAATAAACATCAACATTGCTGAAAAAAGTTATTGATACTAAAATTCCCTACACTATAAATATTTGGGCAATCAACAGTCTGATTTTTCAAATTTTATTTCACGTCACAATCCAGGAGATATATAGCTATATATCTATATATTTCCCGAGGCAGCCAGCTGCAATTCCTGAGGCAATATATAATATTAATTCAGTTTAGCCTCCTGAATTTCAGGAAATTTTGATGCAGACCACATATTATATTTATTTTATGTTTATGGTTTTTGTCAAAGGATTAAATGATTGATTTCTGAAATAGCTGTTTATCTCTTTCCTTTTTAAAACTAAACATTTTTTCTTCTATTTATATAGCAAATGATGCAGAGTGAGCTAGTCTATACATTTATAGAATCATGTTCCTTGCTACTGACATTACCATAGACTGTAACATACTTCCTTCTATGAGAAAAAATGAGATATTTGTTTAATTTGAATACTTTATCTTATTACTTCAAGAGAAGCCAAGAATATTTTGTGATTTACTACATATTTTTGGAAAGATTAATCCAAGGGGACTGGCCACAGTTAGAAAACCAAAACACTAAATTAATTATTCTCTTCCTGTTTTTCTAATTAAGGAGAGATAAGTTATGATAGTAAAATTCAAACTTTTCACTCACATTTTTTGTTTGCATGAAGAAGTATGTATTTTCTGATGCTGCTGGAATTGGGAAGCATATACTGTACTAGGGCTATTCTGATGTGAGAAAGGAGGGTGATGATAATTTGAAGAGTATCAGAAAAGTAATTGATTAAAATATCTGAACTTGTACTCACATTCTACCATCAGATTTTAATTTATTTTTAATGGTTCTCCTACAAAATACTTAAGACAATTATTTTATCAAAGTCTATTCAATGCAGCCATTGAGATCAATTATTTTTACTAGAAGATGTAACCCATCCATTGACATTAAACTTTTGAGAAGTTGCAAAAACATACTCATAGGTTGGGAGTTATATTTTTTAGAACTCTTCAATTGCAAATAAAAGAAAAAAGTTGATCTAGATTAAGCAAACAAAGAATTTCTTACCCCAGTTGAGAAATATCTCATTAACTCCAGTGTTAGGAATACAGATGAACCTGGAACCAAGACCTCAAATACTATCAAGGCTCCCTCTGTGTCTTTTCTCTTGCCTCGTCTCTGCATGTCTGCTTATGTTTCTCTCTCTGAAGACCTTTGGTTCAGATGGCAGGATGAAGGCTGCTACTCCATAGTCTCAGAGTATTAAGGTCATAAGCTCCACGCAATGGAAAAATTGGCTTCAACGGATCAGTCCCAATTCCAGTCTCTCTGGGAAGACCAGCTGATTATCCCATCTTGGATCAGGGGTCCAGCCATGTCAATTAGAAATAGTCTTGTCACATAATAGGGAGTACTCACCCCCATTGTGGAGAAATGGGGAGTAGTTATCAGAGAAGAGTAAAGCACTCTGACTGCACGGGTGCCTTAGGACGTTTCTTCTCTAGGAACTGTGGGTAACAGCAGGAAAAAGATAGCAGGGCACTGAATATAAATTTTATATACTTGACAATTTTTCTGGAATCAGTGTTTGATTTTGCTCCTCCTTTCCCAGGTTTTTCTCATTTCTTGTGTTTTCAACTCAGCTAAGAAAGGAAGTCTTTGGCTCTTATGACAGTGATCTCTTTGGCAGGGAGTATTTGCCTTACCATGTTGTTTTTTCATGTGCGGGGAATGATTTACACAGAGTGAGGGAGGTAAAGTGGAAAGACAGCAAGCACTGGAGTCTGAAGACCCATATTCAAATTTTGTCTATGCCACTTACCAGCTGCGGCAGTGGTTAAGTTATTTAGTTTCTGTATTAGTCAGGAAGGCCAAATTATGCAACAGTAGTAAATAACTTCCAAAATCTCAGCTGTATTTCTCCCTCATGTTACATGTTCATTGAATGTTTGCGGCCTCATATTGTCCTCAAGCTGGGGCTTACTGCCTGGAACTTGTCAATAACTGTTGCAAAGGGAAAAAGCTCTAGAGGGTCATTTGGCACCAATTAAATGTCATAATGTGTTGCCTAGAAATTATTAGATAGCCTTACCCCAACAGAAAGGAGACCAGGAATTACAATTCACGTGTGTATTCAGAAGGCACAGAACTGCAAGTGTTTGGTGAACAGCATGAGTGACCAGCACAGCTTTGCTCAGCTTCAGTTTCTTCATAAACAAAATTAAAATGTTGGGAATAAAACGTGAAATGTGTGTAAAACATCTGCCAGAAAGAGTGCCTTGTACATAATAATTTTAATAAGAGCTAATTATTAATTTCATCAATTATTATCATTAGGACACAAGCTCAGAAAGGTCTAAGCGTATTCTAATGCATTACATAAAGAATTAGGAAATTCACATGAGACAGCTATTTGTGTCTCACAGGCCAAACCCAGCTCACCATCAGTTTTTGTAAATAAAGTTTTATTGGAACATGCTCATGTCCATTCATTGTGTATTGTCAATGGCTATTTTCACTCTAAAATGGCAGACTTGAGTAGCAGCAACAAAGACTATGTGAACTACAGATATTTACAATCTGTCCCTTTAGAGAAAAAGTTTACTGCTTCCTGTTCTAAAGCAACAGCAAGTAGCAAATAAAGTTACCTATCTTACTGGTGTTCCCTTGAAGGTGGCGCCTGAGACAAGGACCTGGGTGCAAGTAGTTTAGGTTGGAGATGATCCAGGAAGCAGGAGCGAAGGAGCGGGTGAAGTGAGACGGCTATAAGGAAAGTTAGCATGTAGGCGTATAATTGGGTATCCGCTTTTGCTTGTGCAGCATTCATTTGATTCCACCGGGTTGTACTGAGAAGCAGACAATTTCTACCTGAATTTCCCAAATTGCCAACCCGAAGGACAGGAGGCAGGAGCATTGACCCACTGGCTCCTGCACTCCAATAGTTAGAGGTTGCCACTGGGAGTATTAACCCAGTACTTCTGGTCTGTACTTACAAGTGGGGCAAATGGACTCCATAGTGTTGGAAAATGTTCCAAGCAGAAAGTAGAAAGACATGTGAAGCATGCTTGAGATGAGTGGCTGTCGGGGAACTTATGTGGCACTGTCCATCACAACTGAGGCCGAAATCAGAGTTGGAACTGGGGGACATGATACAGGGAGCCAGAGGTCTCTCTTGCATTATCTGATATCATAAAGAGATCTCTCCTCTCTCAGTTCTTATTTGACTCTTGAGTAAATTCTATTGACCATAGTTATGGTGTGCAATGTAAGGAGTAGTGTATGGAGGAGCTATGAGAAAAGATTGTTTCATCACTGACGTTGTACTCATGTTTCAGTCTAAGAGGGTAATAAAAACCAGTGCTTGGAAGGTGGAAAGTGATGAAAAAGATCATTTACCATTTCTAGTGGGTTTTTTTTCTCTGTAGAGGATAAGGTAGTGCCTATCAGATAATAGCTGTTATATACTCTGATCCTCTTAGTCTGATAATAATGCCACTGATAAAACACTTTCTGTTTATCTCTGTTAGGGATATATACTGCTGCAATCTGAGAGGGTTGCGTTAAGGTGCAGATACTATCAGACTTTGCCTAAATTTGTATTGCAACTGAAACCAATAATTTTCAAATACGTGAGTTTAAAACAAGAAATAAAACCATTTGAAATCAAACTGAAGATGGGGGTTATGAAGAAAAGAAAGCCAGATTGAAGAGCCCATTCACGCTTCATGAAGGGAAACAAGAATGATGTTTTCTTTAACCATCAGACAACCTCGGTGCAGGAGACAAGATGAAGCTGTAAGTGGGAGTCAGATTACTGAATGCGTTTATCTGCTCAATACGGCTCCATTAGTGATTAAAATATTACCTTCTCTGTTTTTAAAATAAAAGGGCCAGTGTAAAGAAAATTACATCTTTCTGCACTTTTGGATTTTAAGGGCTGATGCCTTGCAGTTTATTGAGCTTTAATTCAGACTTTGAAATCATAACATACTGGATAAGTTATAGTGAGAAGACAAAAATGTTTTCATTTTCAAAATAAATTTGTTTTAAAAATTATTACCCAATTGTCTTCATGGGGGAAGAAATAAATATTCCTAGAGACATAATTTAAAGAAGATAATAATGCTTTATAATGGCTTGCATGAAGTAATTAGTAATATTAAAACTTTATACAAGGACTATTGCTTAAGTGAAGGAATGAATGAATGAGTGAGTATACAATTTAAGATGATGTGAAATGTCAAGGAAATGCTGCATGGTTCTTCCAAAGACCTCTCTGGTAAGATTAAAGCTATTAAGAAATTTTGTCATACTTACCCTCTCATTCCACCCGTGTCGGTCTCCTCACCAGGCCCTAGGCACCATACTCCTTCTGCAGTCCTGTATGATCTCCTCTCCAAGATACATGCCTGCCTGCGTTTCAAGGTCCAAGGTCAGCATCACTTCCCTAGGAGGCCCTCTCATTATAGCTCCTGCCTACATTGAGGATGAACTCAGATGGTTTCTGAAATTGACTTACTGAGTAGATAGTCGAGACATAAAATTAATACTCTGAGCAAGAACTTTACTCTTACCTAATATTTTTTATGTGTATATGTTTTATTCCTTTAAATTGGTCTAAGTCCCTGGAATGGAGCAACCATTTCTTGTACACTTTTCTGTCCCCTCATTCAACCTGTTGCTAGGTTGAATGGTATTGGCTTCATATATACTGTGCTTATGCTAGCTAGTGAAGAGTTATTTTTAATAAGTGAATTGGGCATCTCTACATTGCACAGTTGCCATGTTAACACAAACCTCAAAGTGCCATTGCCCTATATTCATGTGCAATTAAACAAAAAGTGTGGTTTTTGTTCTTTCACTTATGATAAACTTGTCTTGTAATACAGACAAACATACCTGGCTAGTTTCTCTCAATTTATCTTGACTGTCTCTTCCTTTTTTTTTTTTTTTTTTTGAGGAAGATTAGCCCTGAACTAACATCTGCGCCCATCTTCCTCTATTTTATATGTGGACGCCTACCACAGCATGGCTTGCCAAGCAGTGACATGTTGGCACCTGGGATCTGAACTGGTGAACCCTGGGCCACCAAAGCAGAACGTGTGCACTTAACCACTGCACCACTGGGCCGGCCCCCTATCTTGACTGTCTCTTAAACTCAGGATCCGCTCATCTCTTTCACAGGGCAGCCAGGTGGAAAACAGTGTTCCCCAAATTGGCTGCACCTAAAAAAGTTACTGTGGATACTTATTTAAAATATGGCTTGTCAATTTCCATCCTAGACTTACTGAATTAGAGACTTCGGAAGGGAGGAGGCCTGGAATCTGGATTTTCATCAAGTAACCAAGTTACTTCTTACTTGTCCATAAATGTGAAATATGCTTGTATATGGAAAACTCTCTGAGGATCTTTTTTTAAACACTAGAGTGAACATACCAACACCCAACTTCTACTGTTACAATGGAGAGTGGATGGGATAAATATGACTAGATAATATACCTAGGAAAGCCTGAGGACCATAGAATACCCTTGATAAACAGTAGTTGAGATTTTCCTATTTCTTATCATACCATTTTATAAAAATCTTCTTTTGAAAATTTAAAAAAGCAACAACGAGTAAATCAATATGCATCTCCTTTAGAAAGCCTCAACTTCGTGATTGTTCTATCACTGTCTGACTTTATTAACTCATTCCCACCTCTATTTTTTGGTGAAGCTAGTTTCAGTTGGATCTGTTAAACTTCCCATGGTCTAAGGTAGAGATCAGCTCCAGGAGCTGATTCCAGGGGAGACTTTTTGGGGGTGAGGGGGCTGGTTTGTTTTTCCAGAAATTTTAACATCAAATAGTCTGATAAGTTAAGAAGGTATTAACTAATATTAGTCTAATGTTACAAATTAAATTTTGCATCCACTTTCAACATTCCTTTACTGCGAAAATTGCTTTTAATGAGTTCCTCTGGGAGTTTTAACAGAGACCATTTTTTCTTACCTTATCTGTCATCTATCTCTTCCACTTTATCTATCTATCTATCTATCTATCTATCTATCTATCTATCTTTTCATCTCTCAGGGCTATCTGGAAATAATAGATTAGCATCCTAATTGAAATAATATTCTTATCTGCCAATCTATATTATATTCAAGCAAATATTTACAGCGATATTCCAGTTATTTATTAATTTCTGTGAAATCTCTAAAAGGTCTGGCCTCCACCTATTTTCTTACAGAGAGCAAGACTTTGTTTCTATTTTTGTTGAGCTTCCTGAGGAGTATCTTATTTTGAGTTCCCTAAATATACACATGGCATTTGATATTAGACATGGAATTTGTTCAGGTAGATAACTTAATTAACCATGATGATTTGAATGAGCTAAATATTTTTGGTACCCCATGAAGCTCCAGTTGATCTTATCTATTTAATTAAGCAATATAAAGGAGAGCTTTAAAAGAGTTCCTGAATTCATCAGAGTTATATAAATATCTCACTTGTCAACAGCCAGCCAGCAAATTTGTCCATGTGTGTGCCTGTGTATCTAAGTATCTCTATATCTATTTTTAGGGTATTCAAGAATTTGAACAAGAGGAAAATACTATAATGATAATATATTTGCCACTTAAAAAATATTAATTTTTTCTTGCACTTGTTTCCCAGAAATTATTTAAATCTAAATCCCTTGAGTATAATTTTGAACTTCTCTTCTATTGATGTAAGTACTCAAGTAAAAATACAAAGCCAATTTCCTGATTATTCTAAAGGTTACTTGTGAAATACATTATGGCTTTCCCTCTATGATTCATTTATTTATTTGTTGAGGTAACATTGGTTTATAATATTATATAAATTTCAGGGGTGCAGCAATATATTTTGATTTCTGTGTAGATTGCATCATGGTCACCACCCAAAGACTAATTGCAATCCATCACCACACACATGTGCCTAATCACTGCTTTCGCCCTCCTCCCTCCCCACTTCCCCTCTGGAAACCACCAATCCAATCTCTGTCTTTACGTGTTTGTTCGTTGTTGCTTTTATCTTCTGCTTTTGAGTGAGATCTTAGGGTATTTGACTTTCTCCCTCTGACTTATTTCGCTTAGCATAATACCCTCAAGGGCCATCTATGTTGTCACAAATAGCAAGATTTCATCTATTTTTATGGCTGAGTAGTATTTCATTGTGGATATATACCACATCTTCTTTATCCATTCATCCATTGATGGGCACCTAGGTTGCTTCCAAGTCTTGGCTATTGTGAATATTGCTGTGATGAACATAGAGATGCATATATCTTAACACATTTGTGTTTTCATGTTCTTTGGATAAATACCCAGCAGTGGAATAGCTGGATCATATGGTAGTCCTATTCTTAATTTTTTGAGAAATCTCCATACTTTTTCCCTAGTAGCTGCACCAGTTTGTGATCCCACCAGCAGTGTATGAGAGTTCCCTTCTTTCCACATCCTCTCCAACACTTGTTGTTTCTTGTCATGTTAATTATAGCCATTGAGAGAGGTGTGGGAGGTGTGAAGTGTTATCTCATTGTAGTTTTGATTTGCATTTGCCTGATAATTAGTAATGTCATCTTTTCGTGTGCCTGTTGGCCATCTGTATATCTTCTTTGGAAAAATGTCTGCTCAGATCTTTTGCCTATTTTTTAATGGTTTTTGTTGTTGTTGTTGAGATGTATGAGTTCTTTATCTATTTTGGATATTAACTCCATATCAGATACAATTTGGAAACATCTTCTCCCAGTTGTAAGGTTATCTTTTTGTTTTGTTGACGGTTTCCTTTGCTGTGCAGAAGATTTTTGTTTGATGTAGTCCCATTTGTTTATTGTTTCTATTGTTTCCGTTGCCTGGTCAGGCATTGTATTTGAAAATATGCTGCTAAGTTTTAAATTCAAGTCTTTAATCCATTTGAGTTAATTTTTGTATATGCTGCAAGATAATGGTCTACTTTCATTCCTTTGCATGTGGCTGTACAGTTTTCCAAACACCGTTTATTGAAGAGACTTTCCTTTCTCCATTGTATGTTTTTGGCTCACTTGTCAAAAATTAGCTGTCCACAGGTGTGTGGTTTTATTTCTGGGCTTTCAATCCTGTTCCATTGATCTGTGTGTCTGTTTTTGTGCTGGTACCATGCTGTTTTGGTTACTGTAGCTTTGTAGTATATTTTGAAATCAGGGAGTGTGATACCTCCAGCTTTGTTCTTTTTTCTCAAGATTGCTTTAGCTATTCAGAGTCTTTTATTGTTCCATATAAATTTTAGGATTCTTTGTTCTATTTCTGTGAAAACTGTTGTTGAAACTTTGATAGGGATTGCATTGAATCTGTGGATTGCTTTAGGAAGTATGGACATTTTAGCTATGTCAATTCTTCCAGTTCAAGTGCGCAGAATATCTTTCCATTTCTTTGTTTCTTTTTCAATTTTTTCAATAATGTTTTATAGTTTTCAGTGTACAGGTCTTTTACTTTTTTGGTTAAATTTATTCCTAGCTTTTTATTCTTTTTGTTTCAATTGTAGGTGAGATTGTATTCTTAATTTCTCTTTCTACTACTTCATTGTTAGTGTGTAGAAATGCTTGCTGTGGGTGGGGCCAGTCGCTAGGGCAGGTTGCCTGCCCTGGGTGAGCTGGATTAAATCAGTGCTCCGGTGGGTAGGGCAGGCCCCTGGGCTAACAGGCCAGGGAAGAACTCCAGTGGTATCTGCCAGTGTCTGTGTCAGCATGCCTATACTAGGTCACAATAATAGCTGCCGCCAATGTCTCAGTCCCTGAGGAGGTCTCACCTCTCACTGAGATGCACCCAGAACCTAGAAAGTGAATGTCTTTTCACCAAGGGACTGTGCACCTTTCTTTATGGTGATTGTAGGTCACTTTCCAAAATGAGTGAGTTTGTGCCTGGGCCCTCTAAGAGCAAGCATTTCTTTCCCTTATGTCCGATAGCTTTTCTCGGTTATTACTTTTTGTTGTTACTAGCCAGCAAAGCCTCGTATTGTGACACTTGTCTTTGTTGTGCTGAATCCAAAAGCTCCTTCTTGTGGTCAGTCTCTCCAGCTCAGATCCCCCACTCCTCCAGGAAAACTTCGTAGCTGCAGATTGCGCCTGGCTAGCCGTGAAGTGCTGTGGCTGGAAGGAGGCTTTTTTCTCTCCAGAAAGGAATTTCTCTCTCTTCCACCTCAGTTAGCACTGCCCCTTGTTGGGGGTTCTTTTTATCCGATTTTCAGTTCTCTCTCACAGGTAATTGTTCCAAGAGTAGTTGTAAACTTGTTGTGTCCACAGGAGGAGGTGAGTTCAGAGTCTTCCTATGCCACCGTCTTGACACGGGATCTCCCTTTCTATGATTTATCTGGTCAAACACTCAGAAAGAATTATTCAAGTTCCAAATGGGTATTACTGTTTCATTTTAAAGTATTTACAGAGTTTGGAATTGTTTTTCCAAAGGTTTTAGGATTCTGATCCAAGGTCATGGGTAGAACTAACCATTTATACATGAGAGCATCTTGGAAATTTGCGCTCAAGCCAGTAACTACCCTTAGGGTACCCTGAGGCTTCCTTGACTGTGATAGTTCATGTGGAAACTAACATGAATTCTAGGAGATTTACCAAGCATTTGAAGGATACTTCTGAACTATTAGGAAACCCTGAAAATCCTGGATGACAAAAGTGGAATCCTGTCCTGGAAGAAGCAATGTGTGGCTCCATCTGCAATGTTGCTAAGAATATTTCTTCGATGGGCTGGCCCCGTGGCCGAGTGGTTAAAGTTGCGCGCTCTGCTTTGGCAGCCCAGAATTTTGCTGATTTGGATCCTGGGCATGGACCTAGCACTGCTCATCAATCCATGTTGAGGCGGCATCCTGCATACCTCAGTTAGAAGGACCTACAACTAGAATATACAACTATGCACTGGGGGGCTTTGGGGAAAAGGAGAAGAAAAAAAAAGATTGGCAACAGGTGTTAGTTCAGGTGCCAATCTTAAAAAAAAAAAGAAAAGAATATTTCTGTGAACCGTGTATAATCTCATCATCAGCCTTATCAATGATGTAATCACTGGACAAAAATAAGGATAAGTGTATTTGAAAAAGCTAATTAATTTAGTGGGAAAAAATTTAAATTGACTAGGTTTCAAAGACTATGCAGAGCTATGTAGAAAAAATTTTGCTTGGTTCATCTACTCATAAAATGGAATATTCTAACTATTTGGAGGCTTGGTAAGTTTAAGTTTGGGCAAGTTTCTTTATTTGTCTGAGCCTAGTTGGGTCATATCGTAAATTTTGGTGAAAATACCTACCTTTCCGACTTGACATAAGGTCCAAAGGAGATAATGTAAGTGTAGTTCTCAGTCCACTGCCGGCCACATAGCAATGAACGGATAGTGCGATATGATAGCAGTGCTTATTGTTTTGAAAAACTTTTCACCCAACAGAAGAGAATGGAACATAGTGAAAGAAATTCTTTGATGAAAATGTTTTCTTGGATTTATTCAGTTTTTAGTTTTTAAGATATTGTTACAGCTCCCCGTCTCAAAGTCATTTGTTGCCTTTGTGTAGAACTTGCCTCTTTAGTCATTTTTACTCATATGCCTTAATAAAATGTCAGAAAACTCTCTAAATCTCCCCCCCAAAATCTCTAGAGGGCCATTATTATTCCCAGACTTCTCAGGTGAGGAGGAAAAAGAGGAAAAGATAGATGTGAAGAGAAGTATGAAAATTATTGGAGCTTTGGTTTAATGTAGACCACCTTATTATTTACTAAGTTAATATACATCAAGATAAATTTTAGAATGTAATCAATGTAATAAGAAAAGTTTAAAATTTGGATCCCTTTACATATCTACTTACATGCTTATATTTTTTCTTGAAATTTCACATCAGGCCAAATACATTTTTATCAGAAATAGTCATACTAATAAAAATACCAATAAAGTACTAAGGGAAAATCATACTAATTATTTTGACATCGCTTCTGATGACAAAGAAGCTTAATAAAGAAATATCACTACTATTATATTCTGGAACAGCTTTCTAATTAAGGTATATGCCATCAACATAATTTTTCACAAGTCATTTTTATCATGTTTTTAGACTAGAGATAAAATCATTTGGTGCATTACAAAATGTAATTAATAAAGAGGTTTATTCTTAAAATTTAGTGATGGTCACATCACCTTTTCAATCATTTCTCAGTAGAAAAGGTCTCTATGCAGCATGCAATAGTGAAATAAGAAAAACATTGTTGATTGACTAAATCCTGTTTTTTATCAAAAGAATAAAATAATTATCATGAAACTAGAATAAAGACTAAGAAAATTGGTTGAAAGAAATAATGCTTAAAAGAGTTTATTTTGGTTGTTTTATTTCACATTTCTCTTCCTTTTTCCTTTTGAGTATTTTTTGATTGCAGGCAGACACCATACAAAATAACTCAAGCTGTTTTCAGTCTTTTACCACACAAAAGAGCAAAGTTTAACCTTAAGGATTTTAATATTTGTTTTCTGAATTATTTATTCTATAACCATTCCAGTCATTGCCCAAATGTTAAGTTCATATTCTCTCAGGTTTCAATAAAATGAGCAAAATATCACAGAGTACACTTAAAATATTTTATACTTTGGTCATGGGAAGAAAGTGAAGGGAAGGATTTCACGACGCCGTCCAAACACTGCAGGATGCGAAATATTTTGAATGCTATAAAGCAGGAAAATATTAAACAAGTGAATAAAAATTCACTAGAAAATAGAAAGGTTTAAAGTTTTTAATGTGAAATAATATGTCACAGTCAAGTCAGGATCACTTTTAAATGTTACTCACAGAAATTTCTACACCCCTCATGCAGGAATTTCCAGAAAGACAGCACACAACTCGAAAGAAAAGAAGCTAGTTACTTATTTACTGCTTGTGTTTGACAACAGGAAGTAAAGAAACTTAGGAGACGGACTGAAAGTCTTCATTTTTAAGAATTATATTTACAATTTAGCTGAAACACGAGGGCACTAAACTGAAAGACCTTTATGATGGAGGATAATCTGTTCCAAAAGGATATTCAGGGAGAAAAGTGAGATAATATGGATTGTTATAAGCATCTCTGAATCTCTGGTTTATTCACCCAATGAGAAAAATAAAGAGATATTTTGAAGATAAGTGTTTATTACTGGACTCCAAATTATAGACTAAATTTTCTTAGGGCAGTTTATCCCTACATCGAAAGTATAGAATGTTACAGTAAGTAAATTCTAGGAATTGAGATGTGGTTATATGGCAACTTAAACATAAAATATGTAATATTAACTGTGTTCACCTAACTCCCAGAGCAGAGCAAAACCACTTAAGCAGAGTATCGTTGAGATGTGTGGAGGTCATTAGGGCTGTTCACAATGGTTTCAGTTCTCATTTTGTGCACAAGGTAGAATTTCAGTTTGTCTCTCCATTTGAAGTTGGATGCGGCCATGAAACTTGCTTTGGCCAATGAAATGTGTGTAGAATTGTATATCCTTTCAAGGCGGAAACTTCAAAAACCAGTCAGGATCACCACGTTCCCTTCTCCAAGTCTAGCATTGTAAGATGGAACCTCTATCATCCTGGTTACCTAAGTGACTGAGGAATGGATTCTCCCACAGGGCAATCATATGAGTTTCTAAATTTACTTAATCTCTTCAAGTCACAGAAAGCCTGTAAAGATATAATAATACTACCTACATTATAGGATTGTTGTAAGAATCAAAGATAATTATCTTTGACACTTGATATGATGTCCAATAAATGTTAACTATTGGTAATATTGTCAAAATTTAAAGCAAATGATAAAACACTTAAAGCTCTCTCCAGAAGTTATATATTTTTCTTCCTAAATGATCGTTTTAAAAAGTTCACTTTTTAATTTCCTGTATTAATTTTGTGAAGTGTTTTCCTTTCCATTACATCGTTAATTGCTTCTAAAAATGTATTACCATTCAAAAGTCATGGAGTCTCCATATATTCGTAACATAGGTACCTTATTAAGAATCTCATTAGATAGGAAACTAGGTAAGACACGAAAGTACGTGCTTGTCCAGTTCTGGCGTTACTGGTAAGAAGGGCAGCAAAGAGAAGAGAATTACAGTAGGTTAGCCTCTGGCTGTCCAACTGGTTTATGGAGTTCTAGGGAACTAGAAGTGAGCGGTCAAGAATTATGTTTCCTGTACTACCAACAGAGTGAGGGAGTTATTTGCTGAGATCTTGTAATTCAAGTCTACCTGTACTTCAGAATCATTGAAAAACATGATAAAATAGACAAGGTCATCACTCTAGAAGAATTTGGGCTGTGAAGTTTACAATTGATAAGAAAAGAGTTCACAGATTCTGGAAAGAAGGAGCGCACAGCATAAGATATAGTGTAAGCCACAGAGGGTAGATTCCTTTTCTTTAGTAAATAATCTCAGTCTGCAGTGTAGACTTCTGACACAGCTCAAGGATTTGCTGTAGAGTGCATTCACTCATGAAGCAGCTTTAAATAAAGTCTTTCAAAATGTTTTTTGTTGTTGTTGATGGAGGTTTCGCAATGCAAAAAGGGGCCACTTAAATCAATTTATTGGAGTATCATTAGTTAACTGAGACAATATGACTCATAAATTAAAAGATTAAAATATGCAATCGAGCTGGTTATTTTCACATCACTTTTAAAGTGAGGCTTTCTGCAAAGCGCAGGCGCCCAGAAGTTATTTTCAAAGTCAACTCTGTCTTAGTATTAGAACAGCCTTGTAAATTTTTCTCAAATTTTTCCAATCCACACAAACATTTTCCCAGCACACTCTTCCCTGGGAGATTAATCTGTTAAGTAAGATGAATGAAGCCACTATTTAATTTTATTTATTGCACATGTAGTTCCCTCCCGCTCCCCGGTCTGAGAAGAAAACAGGACCTGATTCACTTTGGCACCTAAGCCAAGCCCGCAGCTGCCTTATCCTCTACTTAGCTGTTTTTCTGCCCAATTCGCTAATAAAACAAATTTACTAAAGTGGATTTTAGGCAATAGCTTTAGACTGTTTAAGGCAACCACTAGGGTGGTCCAAATACTAAAGGACTAGACTTCTCCTACCTTAGACATTCAACGCTTTGGACCTCTGCTGTAAAATAGCCTCTTGGCATTCTGGAATCTTCTTGGCATATAGTTTTACAGCTTACAGCCAACCTTGCTATTCATAGTGATTAAATAGAAGCATGATTATTCCTAAACTTTCATTTAGCTTACAATTCAAATGTACACTTGATTAAAAAGAAAATATCTGAAAATAACTAGTATCTGCCCAGGACTTTGGATTTTTCTAAAGCCTTTTTCATAAGGTATTTTATTTAAAACTTACAACAGTCTTGCTGGTTCAACATTATTACCTCAATTAACATAAAAGAAAATTAAAGTTCAGAGAGGTTGAGCGAGTTGTCATGGTCACACAGGTACAAACTGAAGAAGCCCAGGCTTGAATGCAATGCAACTCCAAATTTTTACATATTCCACACTACCTACGTTGCCTTCCATAGAAATACTGTTCAACAGAAATATAAGTCGATCCAAAAGTGACATTTAAATTTTTCCTGTAGCCATATTACAAAAGGTAAAAAGTACCAAGTGGAATTAATTTTAATAATATATTTTATTTGATCAAAACTATTGTCATTTCAACATGTAACCAACTTGAAAATCACTAGTGATATATTACATGTTTGTTTTTACTAAATCTTTGAAATCCAAAGTGTATTTAAAGTACATCTCAATTTGGATGCTAAATTTTCATCAGAAATACTTAACTTGTACTTAAATTTTATAAAATTGAAAGTTGAAAAAGCAGATTCACACACAAGTTATTCTAAATGTACTTAAATGTTTTGCAATAATTAAATTCAGCATTAGTTTTCAAATTTAAGTTTAAATTAAATTAAATTTAAAATTGAGTTCTTCAGTAATAGCAGCCACGTGTGAAGTGCTCAGCAGCCACATGTCGCTGCCGTATTAGACAGACAGACTTCATAGTGTCTGACTGTGTATTAAGCATTTGAGTTGAAAGTCACTTTCACATTATTTCATCTTTGAGCTCCATCAGTTATCGAGAGATAACATGGTAAAGGCAGGCAATTACTACATTTTCAGAGTAACTGTTTTCTTTCTTGTTTTCCAGTTGTGTTAAATGGGCAAGTCTATAATACAAACTGAGCTTTTCATGGAAACATTGACCTAAAAGAAAAAAAAAAAGCATTCCTTCATAGGTCAACTAAACAAACAATATTTAAGAAAATACAACTCATTTCCTTTACCCTTCCATCAAAATCCTGGCTTTCGGCAGTCACGTCATGGATTTTTGTCGAAAGTAAACGCAGTTTTCCTCTCCCTGTGCACTACAGCTGCTTCCCTCAGGGAACGTAGTGTTTATGAGGATCTTTATGAAACGTTGGAATGTGATAAAACGGTGAGGTAGGTGAAATTTGTCTTGCAAGCTGGAATAACTTTTCCTCACCCATTTCTTCCTTCCTTGCCAACTCCTTCACCTCTCAGATACCCTACACTTCCCTGCTCTCCTCAGTCATGAACTCAGATGAGTTTGGACTAAAGAATCCTTTCTTCTCCTCATTTGACTCACCCTATGATTTACTTCTCTCAGGAAAGGACGTTATAAACTTCTTCACTCTCAGGGATGATTGTCACCTTTACTAGAGATATTAAACCTGGAATGAGAATTTCGGGTAAAGCAGACTATGCAGAATATATTTTTGGGCACAGGAGAGGTGTGAAGTCATACCACTTTTTCAGGAACTCCCTCTGCCTGCCCTGCACAGGAAGCCTTCAGCCGACTTCTGATGCAGACACTTTAATACAGAAAGGATCACTTCTCTTTTTAATTTGAATTTTAGTATAGCACAAAATTGAAAAATTAATTTATGTCCACTATTAAGAAACTAGCTAAAAGGAAGTCTTTTCTACTTCATAAAATTCAGTTCAGGCATCCATCTCCATAACACAGTGCTGGACTCTCTCATAGATTTGGGTTCCAGAGTGCCTGTTAGAATTTACTCCGTGCAGAGAGGGTTGTCATCCTTTGTGGATACGTTTTTTAAAAAATCCACAATAATTCGTGCCTAATGATTGGACATTCCAAGATCCATCGGAAAGACTTCTCCTTGATTAGCAATTACCAACTTCTGCCAATAATAAACTAAATAAGGTTGCAAAAGGGCTTGGGTTGCCAGAAGTTGCTCAGTTCCAAATATTACGAAATATTTCGTCCAGGCTGTGGAGCCAATGTACCATTTCTGGGAAATTATTGGCAAACTGTTATGGCTGCTTAGAGTCAGTCTAGGAGGATATCTAAACTCTTTTTGAAAATTGTGCTTATTAATGGTTGAATAGTTACAAAGGATTATTTATAAAATAGATGTCAGATATCAAGAATAATGATACATTGAACCAAATTTAGAAAAAAGAGCACCACTATTATCTTTCAATTTCCCAGTGTGTCCACGAGAGGTAATCACTGGATTGTGCTTTAGTCATTACCTTATACCTTGTTTTCTTTATGGTTTTACTATGTTTATTCCCCTAATAATATGTGGCTTAGTTTTCAAAGTTTTTGAATTTTACATAAATGAAATTATACTATGCGTCTGTTTGCAGTTTGCTTTTTTCCTTGTTCAATAGTATGTTCACCCATCGACACAAATTAATGGTCCTAGTTCTTCAACCTTTCCAATGCTTGAGGTGGTATTAGGTGCTACTTCATTACTGCTTTAATATATGTTATTATTTTTTTCTTATTCACATGTAGGTGTTCTTTATGTATCTGAATACTAATGTGCTGCCAATAGCTTCTCTCAGTTGTTGCTCGTTTTCATTATATGGTGTCTTGATAAAGAGAAGTTCTTAAGTCATCAAATTTATCAGTATTCCCCTTTTGCTTTCGTTTTTTATGTCTTAAGAAATCCTTCCCTTTCCTGAGATGGTGCATAGACTGCTCTTTTTCAAAATTGTGCCTTTTAGCTGTGTTTTAATTTACTTGAAAACAATATTTGTGGATAGTGTCAGGTAGGGGTCCACTGTCATATTTACTCCCCACATGGATACCCAAATATCTGGGCATCATTTATCAAATTGTCTGTTTCTTCCCCCAGGCATCTGCAATACTTGTTCTGCCATAAATGTATAGGCTTATTTCTGGGATCTCTGTTCCGTGATCAATGTGTCCATCTTTGTATCAATATAAAAGCGCCATCATTATTGTTTAAAGGTATAATAAATTTTGTTTTCTTGTGAATCAAATCTTCTCCCTTTGCTCTACTTCATCAGAATGTCTTGGCTGTTTATAGCTCTTTCTTCTTCAAAATGCATTAAAGAATAAGCTTGTGACATCTCTTACATTGCCTTCAAAGTTGTGATTTTGATTTGAAATATCCTGGTTGGAAATATCTTTGACTATATAGATTAATTTGGGGAAAAGTGTCATTTTTATAATAATGAGTCATGCAATCCTTGAACATAGTACATTTTCCAGGTTAATTCTCCAATGATTCTTAGTAATGCTTTATAAGTTTCTCTATACATGTCATACATACCTTTTATTAGATTTATTTCTAGGGACATCCTACTTTTTGATGCTATTGAACATGATATATATTTTCAGACTTTTTGAATCTATACCTTGAATTATATACATATAATACATATACATCTTTTATATAAATGTTCTCTTTATTTCTAGGAATGTTGCTTGCTTTAAAGTTTAATTTGCTATATATTATGACTATAAATCTATTTCCAAAGGCAATATTATTGTTACTCACATGATTTTACTCTTAATTCCTTCATGCATGTTTATGCTTTATGTGGATCATTTTCCTTCAGTCTAATGAACCCTTTTTAGTGATTCTTTTAGTTTGGATTTATTGACTATATATTTTCTCGGCTTTTGTTTTTCTGAGAATGTCCTGATTTTGCTTTGATTTTGGTGAATATTTTCGCTAGGTTGGCATTTATTCTCTTCTGGGAAATTGAAAATATCATTACATTGACTTCTGACTTCTATTTTGTTGTTGCTGAGAAATCAATTTACAGTATTATTAGTCCTTTGAAGATTATATTTATTTTTTCTTGACTGCTTTTAATTTTTTTCTTTTGTTTCCAACAGTTTTACTATGATGGATACGTGTATGTTTTCTTTGTTCTTTCTTTATAGTGACTTGTAGAACTTCTTGAATCTACACTTTGATGAATTTTATCATTCTTAGCCATTTTCTCTTCGGATGTTTTACCTATTTCATTTCCTTTCTCTCCTCCTGTGATTCCAATTACATAATAGGAGAAATTTTGACCATATCTCCTATGACTCCTATGTTACTTTTAATATTTTAATTCTTTCTTCTTCAAGTTTCAATCTGTTTATTGTCTTCTGACCTATCTTCCATTCCATTAGTTTTGTCTTCAGTTGTTTCTAATCTACTGTTAACTACATCCATTAAATTTTATTTCAAGTTTGAATGTATCTATTCTAGAATACATCTTTGATTTTTTTAACGGTTTCTAGTTATCAAATGATATTTTCCATTTTACTATCTTAATTGTTTAAAAGCTGAAATAAATATATTTTGTTTCTTTCTAATAACTTCAATATTGGGTGACCTGCAAGGGTTTTTCTATTTTGTTTTTCATCTTAGTGGTTGATAATTTGGTTTTATGTCCTGATTTTTTTGGGTAATGTTTTAGTGATGCTGAATATGGTGAATGAAAAATTATTTTTTTTCTTATTGATGTGTAGGCGTTCTTTATATATCTGAATACTACTGTATCGCAAGTAGCTTCTCTGACTTGTGGCTCATATTAGGGATACTATGAGTCTCCAGATGTTTTATTTTCCTCTAGAAAGGAGCTAATTAGAGACGGGGCTTTAGTCTTATGAGATCTGGTTTATGTCTAATTCAATTATACTCCTAGCAAGCAGCCTTTCAGGAATTCCAGCTGAAAGCATGAGGTGATTATTGGGGCGTTTTCCTCCATAGAAGGATCAGTACACTAGTTGTTACCTCCATAGCCCCTTAAGGTTGATGAAAGTTATGCTTAGCAAATCAGCAAGCATCTTGAGGGAAAAAACCTGGGACGAATGAGGCTGAAGTGGACTCTTTTCCCCCTTTCTCCCTGATCTTTGTCCATTAAATCTTTACTGCATTAGTGTGTCTTGAATGTCTTCAAACTGACAGCTTTTATATTTTCTCAGGGTTGGTCTACAACAAGACAGCCCATCATTACCAGAATGGGAAATCTTCTATGTAAGCTCGAAAAGAGTGTGTGTCCTGCAATTTGGAGGTGCATTGTTATATATGTTTGTGTTAGATCATCTACAAATGTTTGTGTTTACATCTTCCATATTACTACTGATTTAATTCTGTCTGCTTAATCAATAAATTAGATGTGTCAAAAATCTACCAGTACGATTTTAGATTTTTCAATTGCTTTTATTCCATCAAATTTTATTTTGTGTACTTAGAAGCTATGTTATTCAGTTTATGCTATGTTAGAATTGTTATATTTTCTTGTAGAACTGAAACTTTTAAAACTTTTATCATTATTTAGTATCTCTCTTTTGTAGTTAAATATCATATGTATACAATACATACAATCTTACATTTATTGCAATCCTAGATAGATTTATTTCCAAAATAATGCTTTTTTCTCTTTTCTTTTTTGTATTTATCAAGTATATTTTCCCACTGAATTAGCTGTAATCCTCAATTCAAGGCATATTTTCATTCCCATCAGTGGTTGTGTGCAAGGCCCTGTCTTGTGTTATGCACATATTTATATATTATTCCATTTTCCTTATTTTCCCCTCGTATTATAACAGGTCTCTATGAATCTTTTTGTTTTCATGTGGTCCTACTAAATGTGGATTGTTGTTCTATGCATGTATATCTAATTTAGATAATGTTATTGGCTAGCTATCTCCATCTTCCTTACTTTTTTCACTCAGTGTGATCACTTTAAGATTTGCCTTTTCTCTCACTGTCCATCTCATCTGCCTTTTAGTTGCTGCCTAGAATTTCATGATGTGCATCTACCACATTTTAACTATCTGTTTTTCCAATAGTCTGCCGCCACAAAAAGTGCTACAGTGAAGCTTATCCATGTATAACCTTAGAAATCTATTTGCTTTCCACATCCATTGTCTTGCTTTCTCTATCATAGTCTCTGCCCCAGGAGACTGACATGTATTGGCTACATCAATGTGTTTCTTTGCCATTTGCCACCTGTTTGGGTTTATCTAACAATGAGCCCTTGCAGCACAATGATGACAGAGAGGAGAGGGATTGAGGGTATTTATTACTCTGTATGGTCATGTCAGGTTGACTTTGTTGCCTTGCTTGCATTTACAGTTCCTCTCAGAGAAGCCCTTTCTACAGGCTTTTCTTCTTAAGGATTCTTTAAACTGTTTCCTCCTCTCATCCCTTTGGGTCTAGATGTGGTAACAGCCCAATATACTGAACTCTCCCATTAGGTTTCCCTACATTACACTTATCCCTTTATAATAGTCTTATTAGTAACCCCCTTCAAATTATTCCAATATGCTGGGATCTTGGCTGATACAAGCCCTATGGAATTGTAAGAGAATTGATGTTCTTTTACTGTTGCCATGACTGATTTTTTAATTCATCAAAATCTAAAGCTAATCACTATCATTAGCCTCACAAATGATAGAAGAATTGAAAAAACTTTTATTTGTCATGAACCCTCAGGATTTATATACTATTTTTTGTCTTGTACTTTACTTTATCTTTGTGTTTTAAATCATCAAGATGTGATTGTTAATGTTATATACAGTCAATTTCTATTTAGTTTTACTCACATATTTGCCACTTGTTCTTTTCATTCCTTCTTGTGACGCAAACATTTAATGTTGGATAACTTCCCTTTTGCAGGAAGTACAGCCTTTAGAATTTTTTTGTAAAGTGTCTAATTTGAGGTTGGTGATTATTTTATTTCAGCACATTGATGGTATTATTTCACTATATTCTTCCTGTTGTTGCTATTGGTAAGTAAGCTGTCAATCTAACTATCCTCTTTCTGAAGCAATCTGTGTGTTCTATTTGTCTGTTTTAAGATTTACTCTCTGTCTCTCTGTTCTCCCTGTTCACCACGGTATGATTGGATGTGAGTTTCTTTTTATTTATGTTATTTGAAATGCATTGTCCTTCCTGAATCTGTATTGATGATTTTCAACTTTTCTTGAAATTTCTATCATTAATTCTTAAAGTTTGTTTCTGCTCTATTCTCTTCTTCCTCTCCTCATGGAACTGCAATGGAATGTAAGTTGGACTTCGTCACTTGATCTATGTTTTTCAAACTCTATTTTTTCTGTCTATGTATTTCTGTGCTTCCCTTTGGATTACTTTTTTCAGATATATATCAGAATCTACTATTTCTGACTTCAACTATTCTAATATATTAAATTCATTCATTGACTTTTTAATGTCTATTTTAATATTTTTTATTTCTAGAATTTCTATTTGTTTACATTTCAAATATATTTGGTAATTTTTAGAATAATTCCTGCTTTTTGTTCCATTGTCATTTTATTATATCATTACTTTAATTTTTTATTATGTTATTTCTTTAAGTAGTGTAAAGCACAATTACATTGTATTTCATGCCTGATAATTTCAACATCTTAAGTCTTTTGAAAGCCTGATACTGTTGTACCTCATGGTATCTTGTTTCCGGTGTGTTTGTTATTTTTGACTTAGTGCTCTTATTTCTTGAATTGTTTTTTTTTTTTTAAAGATTGGCACCTGAGCTAACAACTGTTGCCAATCTTCTTTTTTAAATTATTTTTTTCTGCTTTTTCTCTCCAAAGCCCCCCAGTATATAGTTGCATATTTTAGTTGTGGGTTCTTCTAGTTGTGGCATGTAGGATGTCGCCTCAGCGTGGCCTGATGAGTGGTGCCATGTCCAAGCCAAGGATCCGAACCAGCAAAACCCTGGGCTGCTGAAGTGGAGCCGGCGAACTTAATCACTCGGCCATGGGGCTGGCCCTTGAAAGTTTTTTGCTAAATATTGAGACTTTATATGAAACTTTTTCCTCCAGTAATGACTTACATTTGTTCCTGCCAGGGGTCTGAGGCATTTCCAATCCATGACTGCTTTTAATCAAACTCTTAACTTGAAGCTTTTTGAACTACACTGGTTGCATAAGGTAGACACACCTCTGGTTGCAAATTCCCAGGGGAGACCACCTCAAACTGAACTTTAAGTTCTCACTTGGGCAATTTTCTTAAAATCTTCCATAGTACATAATTAAGGCCCAGGATTATTTCTAATTCACCTATACATTGAAGGTGTAGACCTTTGAGTTCCCAAGAATATCTGGAGGCTTCCTAGTAGCCTCTCTGCCTTGAATGTTTCTTGGGCTTTTCTCCAGGCAGCCATTTCCTTAAAGCTTATGAAAACTAAAACTGAATTTCTCTTGCTCAGCAAAATCTCTCTCTGGCTATGTAAGTAAGCTGTAGTGCTCTGCTTAATTCTCTGAGATACAACTTACACTTTCTTTTTAACCTCTTTGAATTTCTCAATGCTTTTGTCATTCATTAATGTGTTTTAAAAGATTAGAAAAACTTTTCATTCAGCATTTTTATTGTTTGCAACGACAAGTCAGAGTATCTAATCCACCATTATGCCTGGAAACACAGTTTTAATTTTGTGGAGTTTTGGCAGTACTATAGATATTTCAGTTATTCAAACATTTATGTTATTGGCATGATTAATATTTAATTTGTTTAGAACATTAGGAAAGAAGATTCTGTTTTCTCTATTACTAAGACAGACACATTTCTTTCTGATATTCCAGTTGTTCTTTTATCATTGCTGTGGGCAATGGATCCTCTTGAAATGTGATTTCACCAGGCAATTTTCTGTATTTGTCTTCTGTGATTCACTAACAGCTTGTTTGATTTTCATAACAGAAAATAATTCTCTCCATATGCCAAAAGACAACTCATTTAAATAAGCCTGGCTCATGGTTTATCAACTTGATTACATCAGTTCTTTGAAAATATAGGAGTTTATACTATGGTTTTAGAATAAATTGCTTTCTCTAGTGTCATTTATATTTTACTAGAAAACAAACATGTAATTTGTAATGCCATGCCATCATACTAACAGAACAAGGAGGGATTTATCCCTCTATTTCATCAAAAAGTCAAATGCATAACAAATCAATGTCAATGATGAAAGTGTATCTTGTGCATTGTAAGGATCAAAGTAAGCTAAATGGCTTCATCAAGACAAGGACATTGTCACTGGTCACAGGAATGAAGCAAGGTCATGATGTAGAATGGAGAGAACTTTTGCTTTTGCACATGTAACATCTATGTAAGTTAGCTATTTCCATCAAGTAATTAATATCAAGGGAATATGAAAATCATCCCCAAATCATAACACATAGTATATGTTGATGTGCTGTTTTTTTTTTAAAGTTGTATATTCTTGTCTTGTAGAGCTCATGCAACTAAAGAAAGTATCCTATTTTTTTCCACAGAAGATAAGAACAATATGAATTAAATATCAAACATTTGTAACTGGTTAGAAACAGATATAGCAGTATATTTCATAGTCAGATATTACTATGATTTTGAAATTAAACAGTTCAGAAGTATCCACTTCAGATTCTGAGATGGCTGTCTCCAAAGGTGACTAACAGGGAAATGTGAAACCATTCCTGCTGTCGTTCTTTTCTATGTATCTTCTTGATGTCAAAAACAAACACCAAAGCAAAACCAAACCAAAATCTTAAAACATAATTAACCTATAGCCTGATGAGTGCTCTGCATTTAAAAGGGGAAAGACGTTCCACATAACTGTGCAAATTCTGTAACAGCCTTAACTTTTTTCTTCTCTTACTGTAGTCTATAAGAGAATTATAAAATAATTAAATACTTGGAGTGTGTTTCAACTGGAATCTAATGCCTCTCACCAGCTTCCCTCAATCCATCATGTAAAGCTAGCTTGTCTTGAAATCACTGGAATAGCTTTTCAGTATATAGAGAAAAGCATGCAAGGAAAATACATGACAAAGAGAATAAAATGGCATTTGAAATATCCTGGGTTTTATTTATAACAATAATAATGATAGCAATAATAATGATGATGATGATGATGGAAGAACAAGGAGACAGGATCACATTTTCTTTGGCGTACTAGAATGGCAATGCCTTTTTTTTTTCCTTTCAAAGTGGAGTTTGGAGATTATAGATAAAAAAGGAACATCTGGAAAAGTAATGTTTTATGGGTAATGTATTTCTGAGAGATGAATACAGAATATCAACAGTTTCTCTGAGTTTTTACTTCTGATTTCTTGTATAGCTGATCGACACTATTTCTTACTTTTCTAAGTGCACAATGTAATGAATATAAGTACATATAAGGTATAGTTCTTGTCCTCAGCCAAGTTGTGATCCAGCTGGGAATTAAAAACTATGCAATTCTTAGACATAGAGGTGTGCTCGCCTAAAGGCGTCCAGGTTGCTTCTTTGGCCAGTGGTGACTGTGACAGTGGTCTTATATTGGCCTCTAGTTTCCTGTCTTTTTGCCTCCATAAGAGGCATTTCTAGAAAGCTGAAAAGAAACTGACTTCACACAATATATTTAGAGACTGGCTTATCGCTACCTTTAAAAAAATGTTGGAAGAATAAGCAGAGGGCACATAGTCTTTTTGTTCTCATCCCTGTTCCATAGGGATGATCCTTCAATTGCAAAACAGAATCCTCGACAGATACCATACATGCCCACTCATAAAGATTAGAAACATGACCAATAGTATGAGGTATTTTTGACAGTGTGTGATTACAAAGGATAAAAGTGTATAGATGTTAGCCAACAGATGCCTATCATCTTCATTCCTCTCACATACTCCTTTTCAGAGAATTTACCTGCTGTGGCCTGGAAAGTTCACTAGCCCACATGAAACCATCATCCACGCCACGACTGATTTAATCACAGGTAGAAAAATGATCCAATTTATGTCAATGAGATTCTCTCTCCCATGAATTTCAATTTGGCACTCAGAGAATCTAATCATGGTATTCAGGGTTTAGGTCAAAAAAAGAGTACAAAATCAGGGTTAAAGGGCATTTGTTGCCATATTCAAAGAAAAGCATAGAAATTTAATCTGCTTTTGCAGAGAAGTCTGGAATCCAGAGAGAGAATTGAAGAGACCTGCAAAAAGAGCAGGATGACCACATGGCCAAGGAAAGACGAGGAAAGATGGAAAGGGTTGTCCTATCTTTCTAATTTCTGGTTCTGGTCCTTTGTAAGACCAGACAACACATTTGCCCTTGGATTCCATGAGATTCCTTTGAATTCTTTCAATAAATATTAATTTAAGTTAGTTTGACTGGGTGTTTGTTTCTTAAAATCAACAATTCCCAGTTGCGATAGAGATTGCTAACTGCTGACACAATATCTATCTTTTCTTTTCCCTTCCTTACAGAACCCCTATATTAGCAAGTATAGCTTTATGTCTAGCTAAAATCTTATCTCCCAGCCTCCTTTGCTGCTAGAAGCGGTCATGAGAATAAGTTCTGGTAGATGAGATGCTAGTAGATGTGCTATGTAAGACTTCTGGTCAGTCTGTAAAGGGAGATAACTCACTCAACTGTTATTTTACTCTTTTTCTGTTCCTCCTTCTTGCTGCTTAATATACAAACCCAGTGACTGGAACTGACTGGAAATAAAGCACCCTTTGGGAGCGTGAAAGGCCTTGAGGATAAAAGCTTATTACTGAGGGTGTTGGAGTAGAATGTGGAGGAAGCTTGAGTCCTTGACGACTTTGTGGAATATCTAAACCAAACTTGGGCAAACTTTTCCTATAAAGGGTTGCAACTACTCAGCTCTGCTATTGCAGTGTGAAAACTGTCCCAGAAAATAGGTTCATGAATAGGTATGACTGTATTCCAGTAAAAAGGGCTATAGTTTACTGATCCTTGCTCTAGGTCATCCTTGCCCTGCCTACTACCAGATCCCACTTATCTGTGGACATAAACACTTTGGAGTTCAAGCCTCCATTATATTCATCTGAAGCTGACGTTCTAAGACCAGAATTAAGACAAAAAGTAATAAATGATAACTGAAATGAAATGAACCTCGAATGTAGAGATCATTTTGAACACAGCCCACTTGGAAGATTTATTGAAAGTGGGATCTAAAGTGCATCTTGAAGAAAGGCCACTTTTAGTATGGGAGAGAAGGATAGCATTCCAGGAAAAGAAATGACAAAATAGAAGAGGAGATGTGAGAAAGCGCAGTGTGTGCATTGAGGACTTGTTTGACTGCAGTGATTGACTCAAGTAAGAAAGAAATAAGAAACAAAATAGGAGTTATATTCTACGATTTTATTGTTGAAAGGCACCGGAAACCAGGCTAAAGAATATGTTTTCCCTCTCTTTCATTATAACTCATTGTCTTTGTCCACCCATCCCCATTCCCCCAACTCTTTCTTCTTACCCTCCTCCTCATCTCTCTCTTAACTCTGTTTCCTGATCAGCAGTCAGCCTGGGTAAACATTAAGTAGGATGCTCCAATGAAGTCATTAGTGAGGGTTTATGTGGAAGTTGCATAATTATTCTCCCTTACCCCTTATTCTAGAGGTTTGAAAGGCACTTTTCCATCTGTTTCTCACTACATGCAGAACATTGGAAAATGGTGTATTTACTCTCAAGGGATTTCCAGGTTTAAAAAGACAGTTCAGGTCGAAGCAAAAGATAACATAATTTAGAAAAAGCCAAAGGTCCTACTCCTGTAACCTTCATGTACCTCTCCGCCTCATCAACTCCAACTAGTTTAAAATCTCATTCAAAAAACGCATAATTCTTCCGATCCTTACTCTCTTTTTATCTAATATCTTATGTCTATTTTTTCCTCTGTTTCTCCATAATTGCCTTCTTTGTGTTAAATAGATATTTTCTAATGTGCCATTTTAATTCTCTTGTGTATTTTTTAAACTATATTTTTGGAGTTATTTTCTTAGTGAGTGTCATGGGGATCACAATTAGCATCTTATTTCTAACAATCTAGTTAGGATTAATACCAACTTAATTTCATAGTATACCAAAGCTTTGTTCCTGTATAGCTCCACTTCTCTTCTACTGTTTATTTAGTGACTTTCTAAACTAATTTTGTAGAGCTATATTTTTTGTCACATGTGGCCACTGAAGTCTCTGATCAGTTAGCTTAGTGGTCAACTAATGATTTAACATAGATTTCCTTATAAACTCAGAAAACATAGGTGTCCCAGTCTTTGCTAAGGGGTTCTGTGTGCATGTTAGGGCTTGCCTTCTACACTCAGCTAGCAGTTAACACCACTGCCTTAGCCTTCACTTCCTGCTTATACAGAGTTTCAAGTTCAGTCAGAGACAAGAGAGAGGTTAGGGTCTTCTTGAGTATGTGCACAGCTCTGTGCATGTACACAGTCTTATGTATGCAAATGACCCTCTAGATTCCCAGGAATATGTTTGATCTTTTCAAAGAGCCTGTTGAATCTTATTCCCCAACTTTTCTTTTTTGAGTTTTTGGCCACTCTATTGTTTGGTCCAATTGTGATCCACCTCCTCAGGCAGCCATGAAGTTAAACAACAGCCTGTATTTGTTTTTGACAAATACCCCCAGAGAAAAGGCTTTTTGCTCTGAAGAGTTCTAACTCAGGTTGAACGAAGGCAGCTTTACAAGTAAGGTCTTCTAGGAAACCACCAAACAGGTCAAATAATGACAATTCTCTGGGAATGGGGCTTAGAAAAAGTTTTAATTCTCTTCTAACAACTCCAGTGACTGCTAAGCTGCTGGTTTTCACCATGATACAGGTTTTAGGTTTTCAAGGTTCCAGTGGAGCTGGATAGCTGGCAATGGGACTCAGGTAAGTTAAAATGCTACTGAGCTCACTGTTCTTACCACGATTCGGTTGCTTTTCTTGAATAAACACTTTGTGGATTGCTGTAAACATTGGGTTAATTTTCAGAGTCCTGAAAAGGTCAATTATGATGATTTTTGCCATTTCCTCATTGCATTTATGGAATACATAACTTTTGGATGTCCTTACTCTCTTATTTTCACCAATGTCCTTGTACTAACTTTTCTGCTTTTCAATAATTTAGAGTAGGAAATTTCACATTTGTTTCAGAATATTGTTATTGATATTTAGTTTTAGATTTTATATGCCAGTAGAACAATAGAAACAAACAAATAAGTTTATTTTAAATTTATCTTTTCACTTCTTTCCAAAATTGACATGAGGTGTAGACGTTTTTACATATCAGGTAACCTGAGAGTGATAAATTTCTTATTTTTCATTTTTGGGTAGATACGGGTGGGTTTAATTTTTGAATTAGGGTGATATATAAGGATAAGATAAGGATGTATTTATTTATTTATTTTTGGTGAGGAAGATTGGCCCTGAGCTGCTAACATCTGTTGCCAATCTTCCTCTTTTTCTTTTTCTCCCCCAAACCCCAGTACATAGTTGTCTATCCTAGGTGTAAGTCCTTCTAGTTCTTCTACGTGGGATGCCGCAACAGTATGACTTGATGAGTGGTATGTAGGTCCGCACCCAGGATCTGAACTGGTGAACTCTGGGCCGCCAAAGCAGAGCACGCAAACGTAACCACTTGGCTGTGGGGCTGACCCCAAGGATGTATCTAAACTTTATCCTGTTTTAAAAAAACTAAAAAGAATCCTTGACCTTTCCTTCTCTTCTAATAGCTTCTAATATATTCCTAACTTCTCATAACACACACAAGACCAGCCATGTCTGCTTAAATAACATGAAGTTGGCCAGTCTGAATTTTAGAGAATTATCTTTTCGAGATTCACGTACAGCATTTAATTGTTTAAACTAGCAGTAATGCAGAAAAAATCTTGAAAGGAGTCAGGCTCAAGGCAGAGTGTAAATGGAATTGCTGAGTTTACTCCTTCCGCTTTTCTGCCAGACTTCTTTAAATCATTGCACATGAACCTTCCTCAAAGTTGCTTCACGTGAAACTAAATATGGGAGGAGATCTGAATGGCTCTTCTTTACTCCTCAGAGTAAGAGCCCTCTGTAGGAAGAAAAGAATAGTGACCTCCAAGTAATATGTGCTGCAAAGACTATTTTTGCCTAATTTATGAATGAAGACTGCAGTAGGCACTCAATAAATGCTTGCTAAGTGGATAGTTCTCAGCAAATTGCTGTCCTTAAATCATTTACTGAGGAGTGGATTCAATGAAAAATATGATTTAGTGTATTCATGTGTCTGCCTCATGTTCACTGGGTAGATCTATGAAACTCCCTCCCAGCTATTCTACTACTTTGCAGATTAACACATCGGGGTTATGTTCCTAAGTACAAAGGGATACCTATTGAACCAAAGCGGAGTTTGCTTTAAATCTCCTGAATGTGCTGACTTCATTTGACACTTCTGTCTTTTGACAGGAGAGTCTCAGCTTCCTGAATAATGATAAGTAGTGCATTACAATAAATGCGGACGTGGTAAGTGAATGGCATCATTGTGTGCACTCTCTACAAGCCTGGGAAGATGAGACTGACAATTTATAGTGGATTAATCTTGTGTCCGGTCCCTGTGCAGAAATTAACTATATGGCTTTTTAGTGGGTATTTCAGGAGGCTGTCATGCTTAAGAATTTTGAGAAATGATGATCAGATAAAGGACTCCAAGAAGTGTTAAATGATTTAAATAGGAGTATAGGAGCTAAGGGAGAAAAATCTTGAATGAGCCACTTTAAAGACTATTAGTTGAAGGAGAAATTAGATTCCAAAGGTTATGATTATATTTTATACAACATTCAAAAACTCCCACTAAATTTACTTAAAAATTCTAGCAGGGGAAGAATGGGGTGGTACAATTATGATTAGAAAAGGTGTAGAGAATAAACATAGCTGTTGCATTTAATGCTAATATTCTATCTGTACTGACTTATATAGCCTCTGTCTTTTGAAGAAAACCAAAAGTATCAGAAACTGTGCTGTTTCAGGTTTGTAAAAGGCCACTATTATTCCCAGAAGAATGGAAAGATAAAAGCAAAAACAAACACAAAAACCACAAACCATGTTTTCAGCAACATGAAAAGGCAGTATTCTCATACAGATGACATCAACATACGATTATATACAGAGAAAACAGTATATTCGGTATTCTCTAAAAATTATCTAAATGTCTGAGCAATGCAATGCTATTGTGGATTTTAAATATAGTATGGATGAAAAGTAAATCTCTGACTATGTAATACTTTTGGCCTAATTATATTGCTTTATCTAATACAATTCTGAAATACAACGAAATTTGAACCCCAATCATTATTATTGATATGTCAAAAATTACATTACATTTAATTAATGATTTTTATTCTCTTAAGGAAAATGACTTGTTTCATTTTAGTAGAATGAGAAGAATTCTCCTTGTCTCATCAAAAAATATTATTTTTACTATAATTTTTATTAAACTAATATTAATTTATAATTATATCATTATATGTAACATAATTATATATTTGTTTCAATAATAATAAATAATTACATATTTAAACAAATGAGTATGATCACCTTTATCCAGTTATCTTGCCTATGCTGCTTCTTGCTTTCTTGATTTTTTAAAATTACAGATCCTTTTTTCTTGAGGAAGATTAGCCCTGAGCTAACTGCTGCCAATCTTCCTCTTTTTGCTGAGGAAGACTGGCCTTGAGCTAACACCTGTGCCCATCTTCCTTTACTTTATATGTGGGATACCTACCACAGCATGGTGTGCCAAGTGGTGCCATGTCCGCACCCGGGATCCGGGCCGGGGAACCCTGGGCCGCCAAAGCAGAACGTGCACACTTAACCACTGTGCCACTGGGCCGTCCCCTACAGATCCTTTTTTATTCACCTACAATTTGCCTTCCATACTAGATTTTATTCTCCTTGAAAGTACAACTGATGATTTATTGTATTTGTGTTTTGTATTTCTTGCATTGCGTATCTTTCACATTGTATTAAAAAATAGCTATTTTAAAACATGATTTTTACCTTCAAGTAGTTTCTTTTATCATAGATGAACTATCACCATGGAAAATATATTTGCTACTCGATTGGCTTCTCTTTTATCACTAAATTTAATGCCATAGTGCTGAATCTTTGGGGCAATGAAATAACCCCTGTCCCCCTCACCTCCTTTACGTTTTCTAGTAATTCCATTTCCCTTGACCTAATCTTTTATTCTTCATGCCAGTTAATCCTTGGTTATTGGAAGGCAGTAGGATGAATGAATGGCTTCAAGTTTATACTGTGCTCAGACTCAGTTCCTGGATCTCACCATTACCTGTTATAACCGTGGGCATATACCTCCTATAAACCTATAATATTTCCATCTCTCTGACAGTTACTACAAATCATGTTTATAAATTTTACAGAAAAAATGTATACATATAAAGGGTTAGTTGCCCAATTTTGATTTTCATAACTAATATAAAAACTATAGAGTAGGACAAACCATGGGTATTATCTAGGATGAAAGAAGAGAGAGATTTTTTACAGGCTATGTGTTTTTTTTCCTCTCTCTTGCATGTCTTTGAACTTTATAATAGTGAAAAATTATAGAATATTTTTCTTTAAACTAGAATGTTTTTTCTTAAGAAATGGCTTTTAGAAACTATACTATTCTGCAGAAGTGTAATTTTATGGAAGAGTTGGGGGGAAAATTAAAGATACCATCAGAAAACAATTGTTACTGCATAATTAATGATATTTAGGCAAACGCTCAAACATTTTCTGAAAGAGGTAACTTTTTCCCAAAAAGAAAACATCTGACTGTTTTATATGCATGAAAAAAATGTGCTTTTCTGAGCTACTTAGGCATTTGTTTCTCCCAAAACATCCCAGAGGATTTTTGACAGTAAATGCCAGAGTTATGGAAAGTTTTACTTTTTACGTTCTGTTTTGTTGTTATCCAGATCCTTCAACTGAATATTTTTAAGTTTAAAAATAGGATATTTTAAAAGTTCTTAAAAATGCGCTTTTAACCTCACGTTGATTCAAGACATCTCTACAAAATTTGATCCATCTTTCTGAAAGTATTCATTCCAATTCCATGATTACTCAATGAAAATATGATCTAAGGAGTGCCATCTTTATTCATTAATTTTATGGTGCCAAAAGATAGTTTCATATTTATCCTTTGATCCGTGTTGTAACAATTCATTTACTCCCGGGATTAATCCAAACACTATTTGATTTTAGCAGATTTAATTTACATGATTTTGAGTAAGTGATATGAAGCAAGATATCTTATTTTCTTTATATTTTGCAAAGTTACTTTGTTCTGTTTTTAATGCAGTTCGACGTTAACACGTATGTTTGCTTCTCTTTTCGGCAAGGTCATTTGTTATGGACTTTTCTTTGTGTCCCTCAGAATCAATGTATTGAAACCCTAGTCCCCAAAGTGGTAGTGTTAGGAGGGAGGGCCATTGAGAGGTAGTCAGGTTTAGATGTGGTCAAGAGGGTGGCGCTTCATGATGGGATTGGCGCCCCTATAAGAAGAGGAATAGACACCAGAGCTTCCTTTCTCTACCATGTGAGGACACCGGAGGAAGGCAGTCTTCTGCAAACATGAGGAGAGCTCTCATCAGACATCAAATCTGCATGCACCTTGATATTGGACTTCTCAACCTCCACAACTTCAGGAAATAAATGTTGGTTATTTAAGCCACTCAGTCTATGATATTTTCTATGGCAGCCCAAACTGACTAAGACATAGTTTCTGTTCTGTTCTTGGGATAAGATTTTGTAATTAACTTCAAGTCTAGAATAATCCAAGGAACATAGTGCTGATTTTCATGGTTCTAGTGTTCCATAACCCAACACATTTATTTCATCCATATGTAAAAGAGGTAAGTAGAGGTTGTCTAGGTGATGTATAAATAAGAGAAAAAAATTTTAATTTTAAGTGAATTAAAAAGAGACAAGGCAATTAAAAATGGGGGACTAGAATTGAGAAATATCTGTTGCAGATAATACAACATGCCACTTTTTTACTATTGCTAATACTCTGGCTTATTCCAGGGTGGTTGTACATAACATCTGATTTGTAGAGTGTAAATTTGCAAGAAGTCAGGAAAGGCCATGGTCAAAGTGACCGTAATAGGGAACTATAAATTTTTTTGAACACATACTGTGTACAGAATGCTTGCCAATCTCATGTTTACAGACACAGAGAAGGAAACTCAGATTAAGTAGCTTGTGTAAAGACACGCTGCTCAGGAATAGTGGAGGCGAGGATTGGAGCCATTACTCTTTCTGTAGTATGATGTTTTCTTGCTACGTTGGACAATCTACCTTGCTACTCCTTTTTCTAATTTCTTCTCTAATTGGTCAATAGTTCTCTCTCTAACAGTTAAACCATGGAAATAAATAGAGAGAGAGACAGATAAAGATCCTTGACATAACATAAATAGCAGTTGGCTCTATTGCCAATGACAGCAATTTAATTCACATCTCTGTGACTCAGGTAACACACAACGTGTATAGATTCTCTCTCTATCTTTTTTTCCATGTAGTTGCTATAAATTTAATTATTCGAAAAGTAATGTTACCATGTTTGTGCTGGATGAGGTTTAAGGGGTTAACTTTGCTGGATTTAGAATCTATATTTTCTGGTCCATTTTGTCTCCTATTGGCACAAAAATGAGAAAAGTATTAACTGAAAGAAGGGAACAAACACCTTGGTGCCCAGTATATGTAGCTTCTACATTCTGGGCTCTCATGGTGATATTGGGCCCTAAAACAATAGTAACTAAATCCCAACCTTTATACACGTAACCTGTAGTAACTCCATTCTCAAGATTCTTTGATATGTATATGGTTTTTACCTCTCCCTCAACTTTTCAGGTTTAGATCTCAAGGCCTGGGAGGATTATATTCTAGAGGCTGGAAAGCTGATCCTCTTTTACATTCTTTTCCCATCTTTAAACATTGGAAGTTTATTGTAAATAGATATCTTCCATGGTGAGGTCTGGAGAGTGTTGGACTATGAGCTAAAAGGTCAAGTTCCAGTTCACGTCTAATAATTTTTTGCTCTGTGACTCTACTGGTCAGTGGTCTATAAACTTTAGTTTCTGAGATTGTTTAGAGGATGTAATGTGGATCACAAATATGATTTTGTTATAAACGAGGAAGTAAGATTCAAAGTAGGCAGAGCTAGAAAGTTGCTGATTTAGATCTTTGCGGTAATTGTTAATGCATAAAATGTAGTCAATTCAACTGACAAGTATTTAAAACTCCCAAATGAGTTGGCATCAGATCCCTCCCTTGTGGTCTGGGTGCGGGTGAGAGAAGAGAAGGGAGCTCTGCTGACAGGATTCCGAGGAGCTACGGAGTATGGAGGGCTCTCTCACCTCAGGACCTGGATAAGTGCTACACAATACTGTAGAGCTGAGAGGTGAGAATTCAAGTCATCAACAACACAACAACAGCAGCAGCATGTTGCCTATGATTTAGTTATCCTCAGTTATGTGCCAGACACTACAGAAGCAATTAGCATGCATGTTCCCATTTCATTTATTCATTCCATGCATATTTCAAAGTGTGCACCATGTCCCTGGTACTGTTCTGGGCATTGAGATTGCAGTGGTGAGCAAGGCAGACAAGTCCCTGCTTTTATGAAGCATAGTTTTAGTAGGAAAAAAAGAATATAATTAAGAAACAAACAAACAAAAGGGTAAGATTATTTCAGAAAGTGCTGTTCTACGGGAAAGACAATACAGGTAATGTGGCCCAGAGTTAAAGAAGGGAAGGGGATGCAGTATTAGATTGAGTGGTCAGGAAAGGCCCGAATCCAAAACAACATTTGAAATGAAACCTGAATGATGATAAGCCATAATAAAGATCAGAGGGAGGCACAATCTAGGTATGGAAAGATCAGGTGCAGAGGCCAACTGAAGAGGGAGTACCTTTGGATTATCAAGGAATTCAAAGAAGGCCAGTGTAGCTGGAGCATCATGAGTGAAGAAGAGAGGGATGAGAGGTGACACTAGGGAGACAGGCGAGGCGGCTTAGGTTATATTGTGATTTGTGTGCCATGGGAAAGAGTTTGGATTTTATTTTGGTGTGAAGGAAAGGTTTACACAGGGGAATGACAAGAGCTGTTTCATGTTTTAAAGTGACCATTTTTTAGTTACATACAGTATGGTCTGTTAAGGGGCAAATGTGGGAGCAAGGAATGGATGGTACGCTATTGCAGTATTCTAGGCAAGAGATGCTGGTGACTTGAGTTAGAGTGGTGGGCATGGAGGCAGAAAGAAGCAGGAGGATTTGGGGATGAGATTTGAAGGATTGGTGCTAGGATGTGCTGAAGGATTGAGGGTGGGGTGTTTTTTTTGTGAGGAAGATTGTCCCTGGGCTAGCATCTGTGCCAATCATCCTCTTTTCGTATGTGGGATGCCATCACAGCATGGCTTGATGAGCACTGTGTAGGTCTGTGCCTGGGATCTGAACCCATGAACCCCAGGCCACTGAAGTGGAACATGAAAATTTAACCACTACACCACTGGGCGAGCACCTGAGGGTGGTTTTTAAGTCAAAAAGAAAAATCAAGGTACCAGAGAGATGGACATGCTAATTTTGAGATGAAGTCTTAGTTAGGATACTAGTTGGACTGGTGGAAAACATCCAAAAAACCCAGGGGCTTAAATAAGACCATTTCTTTGTAACAGTCTGAATGTAAGTAGTTCAGGACTTGGGTGATAGGGAATGACGTGGACCTAGGTTGTATTATTTTGTTCTTCTGTTATCTTCAACATTAAATTTCCTTCCGTGGTTTATGGTGACTGCTTTGGATCCTTCTATCACTTTCCAAGCAGTGAGAAGGGAGAAAAGGAAGAAGGAGGTGCATTTTTTCTTCTTGAGAATACAATCTAAAGTTGCGTTTATCATTTCCAATGCTTATCCCATTGTCCAAAACCAAGATACATGGTCCCACATACCTGCAAACTGGGGTCAGGGGAGGAAAATGTTACTTCAGCTGGGTGGCCATATGCCTGAGAACTATGACCACCTACATCAATATGACATGACTGTTAGGACTAATAACCAAGAGCATCTGTGTCAACATGACTTAGCTATTCATTCCAGCCCAGAAGAGATAAGAGTGTAAATCAGTAAGTAACTTCACTATTTGCTTCAGGAAATTCTGATAAATCAGTTTATCTGAGACAACAGTATTCTGCCCATCTGTTCAAACAGGTGGCTTATCAAACGAAAGTTTGCTCTCAACACTTATTTCAAGACCCCTCCCTTACTATGTCCACCAATCCTGAACTATTACGTCTTGAACTTTGATTCCAATCAGTTCCCTTCCTTGAAAAGCCTGCTTTAAACCCATCGAGGCTAGAATCTGAACTCTATAAATATCTCCACTTTTAAACTCCCACTACTGAAATACTAAAACTTTGTGAAGATAGTGTTCTTTCACCCTTACTGATGTGAGTCTTACCTTCATTTTTGCTTTATTTTCAAAGTGAACTTCTTTCTTTCTTTCTTTTTGGTGAGGAAGCTTGGCCCTGAGCTAACATCTGTTGCCAATTTTCCTCTTTTTTTCTCCCCAAAGCCCCAGCACATAGTTTTATGCCCTAGGTGTAAGTCATTCTAGTTCTTCTATGTGGGACACTGCCACAGCATGGCTTGATGAGCTGGGTGTAGGTCTGCGCCCAGGATCTGAACTGGTGAACCCTGGGCTGCTGAAGCAGAGCGTGCAAACTTAACCACTTGGCCACTGAGCCAGCCCCCAGTCTGAACTATCACCCTGATTCAACTGAGATGCCTCTCAATGCCACAGCATAAGACCCTTGAGCCTCCCTGACCAGAATAGTGGGGCAAGTCTTGAATTGGATCTGAGCTCCAATTACTTTTTATTGAGCCACAAATGACAAGTTTATGTTTCTCAGACATGATTTCCCTTTTAGGAATCCTTTGATACCTAATTGGACTTAAGAACTCTCATCCTTGATGGAAACTTGCCTTGTGACTAATAAAACTACTGTTTTGCTTGTCCCTATCATCTCTGTGTGTTTTAAATATATTAGAGTGAATGTATAGGGAGAGGATGGGCATAGGCTTGATAGTCCAAACACAAACAAGTCCAGAAAGCCTCATTGGACATCCCTGTACACTGTTTTCCTTGGGTCATCTTATCTAGACGTTATAAGACTTTCCTCAATCTTGTCTTCTTATCCCTGAGAACTACTTTCTTTAGCCTCATCTGCCTGGGGTCTGGAGTTTAGTCAGATTCTCAATCGGCGATCTCTAGTCTATTGCTTAGATTCTGGACACATGAGCACTTAGCACTCTTACAGTCATGGCACTGCTCTTGGATTGTCACAGTCCCAACCTAAGCCAGTGCCTCCTCTGGGCTACACCCCTTTCATATATCTACACTACAACTCTACTCGATGTGACTATCTTTCTGGATGGCACAATTTCACTGAGGGTCATTTAGAATTACAGGGGCCACTTGGGGGGAAACTTTTGATGTGGTATGACACTTCATTTGAGAAGTGACATACTATGAAAAGGGAGTAAAATTCCAAGCATTCCATGGTCTTTAATCTTTGATTGATATGAAAGGCTTTCAAAATAAATTTAGATTTAGATTCCAAAATTGCTTCCTTAGAAGATTCTTTGGCCAAGGCCAATTAAAAGTGTGGAAAATCTCAAACTAGATTTCCTTTAGTTTCCCCAAATCAAGACCTGAACCTAATGAGATAAATGCTATTATGTTGAATTGACAGAGGAGGAAACAGACTTAAGGAACAAATAACCTGTCCGATGTCATATTGTTAGTGCGGTAGGCGGAGCTATGACCTCTCCCTGCCAAAGATGTTCAGGTCCTAATCTCCAGAGTCTGTGAGTATGTTACCTTTTATATCAAAAGGAACTTTGCAGATGTGATTAAGTTAAGGTTCTTGAGATGGCAATTTTACCCTGAATTATCTGGGTGGGCCCAATTTAACCACAGGGATCCTTATATATGAAAGAGGGAAGCAAGAGGGTAGGAGTCGGAGGGAGACTTGAAGATGCTATACTACCGGTTTTGGAGATGTAGGTAGGGGACAAGCCCGGGAATACAGGAGGCCTTGAGAAGCTGAAAAAGGCAAGGGAACAGAGTCTTCCCTAGATCATGCAGCAGAAAATGCAGTTTTGCTGATACTTTGATTTTAGCCCCATGAAATCCATTTTGGCTTCCGACCTCCAGGAATGTTGATAAAAATCTGTGTTGTTTCAAACCACCAAGTTTGTGGCAATTTCTTACAGTAGCGATAGGAACATAGTACAGCTACTAAATGTTGAAGCAGGTATTTGTCTTGTCTGACACTAAAACACAAATTTTTAACCAGCCTAGATGGCTTCCCAAACCCAAAGCAGTGAATAAACGAACCTTACAAACCACAAAAGGGCCAAAACCAAGATAGAAGCCAAGATAAGGAAGTAGGAATCCAAGAGTAAAATACATGAAAAAAGAACTTGTGTGTGTGTGTGTGTGTGTGTGTGTGTGTGTGTATGTGTAGTGGCTAGTGGTAAGGGGAACCTGTGTAGAGAGGGAACAGTTTTATTAAAAAATGCTTCAAAGAAACATTGGTTGTCTCATCCTCTGTTCAAAGTATTTAACTGGGAAGATCAAGTAAAAAGTGTCCAAACAGAAAAGCACTGTTCACAACATCCAATACTTTAGAAACGTTCTCTTTTGAAAAGTCCCTCTATCTTTAATTGATTTGCATCTCTATTCAATTCAGGAAAGCTCTTGCTCAATTGATGGGATTCAATTTAAAGTTATTTTCAATAGAAAAATATTTTTATCATGTTTTATCTTTCTCTTTCACATCCTCCTGGTTAGCAGAAAGGTTTTTGACATCGGCCACTTCAGGCAGGGGAGGTTCACGTGATAAACGGAACTTGGCAAGGAACAATCTTTGGTTTTCACAGTGTTGTATCCTTGTACACTCACGATGCTAAAACAACAGACTTGTTAATTAGTCTAAGGACCTTGGTAGCCAACGTTCTCAAGGTTCTGTGAAACTGCTGACCATCACCTCTGCTCTCATTGCTATGATTGCCCACAACTATTTACAACCAGCTTCCTCTTCACTCAAACATCCCTGATTTCAGCTACATCCTAAAAAAGCTAGAAAAAGAGAAATCTTGCCATAGATCCTACTCCATATTTATATATGCTGTTGGCACATCCTCTTATCCCCAACTTCTATTTATGAAAACAGATTTAGAGAATCCAAAGTCCTACTAAATATTTATTTTCATCTCTGGATCACATCTTCTCCTTTTCTCTGGTTCCTAATTACATCAAACAAAACAGGTATCTGACAAAATACGATTAGTATTGCTGGTCATGTATAATTTTTTTTCTTGAACAAGGTTTTGGCATAATTTAAACTCCTGTAAAGGCATCTAAAATTATTTTCAGTGATAATGCTCATATTAGTACTAGTTACAGGATATTCTTTTGTGAAGCTACAATAATAAAGAGCCATGTGTTCTTGCTAAAAAGCGCAAACTCTAATTCCCTCTTCTGCCCTTTCTATTGCCCAGATGAAATTTTTGCAAGAGTGTATGTTTGCATTTCTCTTTGTGAAAGATACAAAGTATGTATTCTGGTGACCCTTTTCAGCACTGAATATGGACAGCACCAAGGATGACAGTCTCTGGCAGGCAGGAGTTGCTCCCCCTGGGTACAAAACATATAAACGTAGATATTGGGAATTATAGTTTTCTTTAGCTAATCTGATTTTTGTCCTGGCCACAAGTCAAAAGCTACTTTTCAAAACACTGTAAACATGGGAAATAAAATCTGCTGTTTTTTTAAATAAAATTATTTATTTTTTTGACTCAGTAGTACTTGCAATTGAAATAAAATTCCCCAAAGTGAAAAAAATCTATCCTCCAATCCTAGTTGCTTTCCATAGAGATTGCCACTGTAACCACTTCCGTGCCTTTACAAATATATATATATATATATATATATATATTTACTTTTATTTCCCTTTGACATTTGGAGAGCATATCTTACACATCACTGTGTACCTAAATACAGTCAGTTTTCATTATTCATAGTCGCTGTGCTCTAAGAAGTTGCCTCTAATGCTAAATTAGCACACATTAACTATTGCTCGTAAGAGAAATAAAGGGTTAGGTTCCCGTGAGCCTTTGGTCCCATTTTCATCAACTGATCAATACATAATTTTGTTTTACATATTTTTCTGTTTAAAGACAACTTATTTAACATATATTGTTGGTTCATTAGCTTTGAGCTCACGGCTAGCAACGTTATAACTGATGCCAGAATGAAGCTTATCTAAGGCATATGTTTTCTCCATAAAGCATATCAAAGCCTTCTTGTGCTTAGCCATAGCAGCTAGCACTTGAGCACTTTGCTTCGGGGCCATGTTAAACAGCAATGTCACAAACAGGAAGCACAAACATGAAAACATGGGCATTAAACAAATCCCCAAAAGCACCTGTTTACAGTATGAGCAATTAAACAAGAAGGTAGAGACTCACCTTGTTCAACCTCAGCTGGGAATGTGTGCACTGGGTGACTCGAATCTTTTGCTTCTCCTTGCATATCTACAAATGAACCCCAAAGCTCTGCAAATATTGATTTTGGGGTTACAAAGAAATTTAACCAGTAGGTGAATTCACAAATGCGAAATATGTAAATCATGAGAATCAATTTCCTTAACAACATATTTTGTCAATCTCTCCTACCAGTACACAGAGTGTTACTCCATTCCTTTAAATAGTTACATTTTATTCCATTTGTGAATGCAATACAATGGCTTTAACCAACCTCTTGTTAATGGAGATTTAGACTTTTGTTGTTGTTGTTGCAAACAATGCTATGAGAAATATTCTTGTACATGTTATTTTGCACATACGTAAGTATAACCATAGTATATATTTCTGGAAATTGGATTGCCAGATCAAAGTATGTGTGAATCTTTCAGTTTGGTAGGTATTTTTTCTTCTTGTTTTGCTACTTTTAAAATCATAAGGCTGCTCCAGTAAAATATTGCCCTTACAGTTTTGTGAAGAAACACGTCATTTTTTAATAATAGAAGTATAGCATTCCTTTAAGAAGAAATACCATATTTTTAAGTGGAAAGTCTAAAACTTGAATTGAACTCCATCCTGTAGAAAAAAAGCAAAGTTTTTTTAAATTGGTTTTGATGCTGTGGGACAAAAAAAAGTAAAACAAAAAAGATTCTGAGTTTCAGCCCATTTCTTACTGGTTGTTGGGACTTGGTAAAAGTCTAATGTTTTTCAAGCAGAACATGATGATTAATATGTGATGACAGGGTTCAAAGTCAGTCACACACCCAGGCTGCTCAGGCAGCTCCCACCCCACCATGCTTCTTTTGGCAGCAGACTTATTGGTACTGGATAACAGTAACATGAATTCCATGACTGTCCAGGGAAAGAGATATGCTACATATTCTTCTTGTCAAATAAAAATGTGGAAGGAGATATATGATGACCTTGCACACATTATAGCTGGCCTACTGAGGATGGTAAGATTACTTAAAACTGTGAGATAAGGAGTATATTTTGGCACTACTTTTGATGAAGTCACTCTAATTTCTGTTTTCAACATAAACCCAAGCAAAATTTGCCATTGATATTTGACCTCAATTTTGACATTTCCTTCCTTTGACCTATGTGATTGAAAAAGTGGGAAAATTTGGCTCTGCTTAGTGGAAGGAGAGAGCTTGGTAAGACTGCTCATTACATGAGAATCTAGGGGCATAAGAGGTTTGAAATTCAAGAAATGTTCTTTGAATAAGAAGCCTGAGGCTTAATGTGGAATGTGGATTTAGGAAGGTGACAAGTTCAAGAGCTATTTATGTTTAGAAAATAATCAAATCAGAAGCAGGTTGCTGGAATCAGATGAACCACCAGAAAGACGGTGAAATATCAGAATCAGGCAATGAGTCAGAACAGATCAGTCTTGGAGGACCAGGCAGGCATTGAAGTTGAAAATGAACTTGACACATATGGATTATCAATTATAGATCCACTAAAAACTGAAAACAGTGTTAAGGAACCAAGGCATGTTGTGTAGTTTATAAATTTAACAAAATGGATCCACACATTGACTAAGGAGCTGTCTCATCGTTGGTACGTTTAGGTTTCTGTCAGGCTAAGAACTCATTTCCAAGTGTGCCTGTCCTGGATTCTATAGTTGAACTTAAGCAGGAGCACAAGGTAGTGAAGGGGCATAAAAAAGCTTTAGGTACCGTATTTGCTCAGTTTCTTTAAAAAATTGAGTTATATCAATATTATAAGTTCTGCTTTAAAAAATCCTTCAGAATTCTGCTGCTTACATGATCAGTTATAAACTCTTGAATACGTCATAGAAGGGCCAGCATTTTTAGCTCCAACAATCATTCCTGACTTAACTCTCAACATTGCACCATCTCCACCCTAATCTCTAGCCTCTCCAAAGCATTAGAATTTTTTGAATATGCCATATTCTTTCTTGCCTAAGATGTTGTACATCCTGTTCCTACTGCCTATAACACCCCATGATTCTTCTTGTCCACTTATAAGACTACCAATCAAGTATCATTCCTCTTTGAAGGATTCCCTGATCATCCCAGTAGAGCTAATGCTTCTCTTCTCAGTTCCTATAACATCTTGCACAAATTGCTCTGCTTCTTATCTCATCTCTGCTGCCATTGACGTTATTATCCCCATACGATAGATGTTGAAACTGAAGCTCAGAGAGATTACAGCAAAAGGCACCTGCCCTGAACATCAGATATTTCCAAGCTGCAATCACCGATTGATCTTCTTCAAGAAGTTTAATTGTCTACATTTTCTCCTCTGGTATAATTGTTACTCTGTCCCTTTCTGGCTGAATGGAATAAAGTGCATGGAAAGATACAGTGATAGCTGAGTTTATTTTTAAAGTAAAAAGGAAAATAGCCTTGAATTAAGGGTCAATAAAATGATAAAGTTCTTATATAAAAATTTCTCTTTTCTTGTCTATCTCCAATTATACCTATTTATAATCTGATGGTCTTGTCTATATCGCCAGTCATGATCGTTACTATAATACCTGGGACTGGTGTGGTTTACAAACTAGAAATTCCCTGCCCTTTTTTCCTCACAACAGGCCATTAGGACAGATGTCTAAGAATTAGTTCAGACACGAAGGTGTGATTTACCCAAAGTCATATAGTCAACAGTGTTGACGTGACTTAAAGACAACTTTTCGGATTCTTCATACCCTGTTCCCTTTGTTATGCTGTTACATAAATAAACATTAAACTCTTTCTGTTGGTTGTTCACATAAATTCTCAACTCGGTTTCTACAAATTGAGTGCTGTCTGGTATCATAATGAAAAATGAGCACTTGGAATTTTGTATAGGCATGAATATCAGTCTACAAATTCAGGCAAGCAAGAAACAATACATCTCTTTATTTTCCATAAATCAGTTAATTTCCACATTAAGCCCACTATCCTTTTAGGAGGCAGAAAAATTAATCTCAGCAATCCTCCTCCTTCTCTTTCCAGCATTAAGTGATATACATAGCTTGTGTGGAGGTCGAAAACATTCTGGAGTGTCTCCCGACTCTTCTCATCAACCTGCCTCTACATTCAATCTGCCTATTTTTTTTCCTTTTTCAGCAGATATGCTAAGTTTTCTAAGCACTTAAGTTTTTGGAAACAAAAAGGAAAAAGACTTGCCAGCCACTTATCTTTCCAGCCCTTTCACAAACGTCACTTCCCCTGAGCTGCTTACCTGTTTGAATAGGAAAAAAGGCAGGTGAAGTATGTGTGGTAAGGGGAAAGGGGAAATACAGCAGGAAAAAAACTGTAAATCAATCTGAAAATCTCAAAATAACAATATTACCCGTCAATATTTTTAACCTTACAATAAGCCACTCTTCCATACAGTAGATGCAGGTAGGGGGCATAGGATTGGGAGAAAAAAGTAAGCATATGTAACGGCATCATTTTTGAGCCAGCCATTGCCTCTGAAAATGTGGTTAGCGTATCAGATATTAACATACACATGATTAAAACCTAATCAGTAAGTGTGCCTGTAATATTTTAATTAAAGTGAAGTCATTTAATAGAATCTGCTTGGTTCCTGAGGTCCTATAATTGATTTTATTTAGGAAAGACATGAAGTCTCTCTAAACATTTGATGCTTTCATCCTGTGTGAATGTGGAACTCCAGAGCTTTTTAGTTCTTTTACGAACTTTAGTTTCCTTATATTACTTTTGGGATTACGTTTGGGTGGGAAGGAGACTTCCATGACAGTTTCCATGTAGGAGGATATTTTTGTCTAAACACTCTCAACCTTGGATCTTAACATTTACTTCTCCCTGGGGAGCCAGAGTGAGTTCCCTCATTGTTGCGTTTGGCAGAAGAACCAGGGTTCAGTCCTCAGCCTTTCTCCACCCTTCCGTCTGGGGTCAACCTGCCTGCAGAAAGCCTTGAAGTAAGTCTGAGTGGGAAAGAAAGGCTCTACATGGGGGCCTCTCCTAGTTCAGCCTCCGAGTGTGGGTGAATTGTCCAACTCTGGGCAGCCTTGCTCAAGCTGTTCCCTTTCAAAGCCATGTTAGCCAGTATTAGTTTTATCAGTAATACAGATGACTTTTAAAATCTTCATTCTAACTTTTTTGTCTTAGTTCTTAATTAGTTCACCTTTTGGATGGGGAAAAATAATGATGTAATTAATCGGGTTTCTTCTACAAAGCTAACGATCACTTTGAACAAGCTCTTTAGTTTTTAGAAGTAAAAGCTGTGTCTCATATGGAACAAAAGGAACTGGCTGAAAAGTTCAAACCGAAAAAACAAAATTAATCAACTTCTCAAACACATCGCCAAATAAAGATGGCTGTATTTCTTTTTATTACTTAATTGAATTTCTAAATTGAGGTCAACTAAATATACCATTCATTTTGTTGTCATAGTTGCAGTGTCTAATACAGTTAAATTTGTTCTGTGTATTACTTTTAAAATTTCCAATTAGGTAACAATCTCACTTATTTCACAAATATTTTTGAACATGACTCAGACCTGCACAGTTATATCCTTAAACCCAATCATTTCTTTTTCTCTTCCAGCTCTTCCATCAAACACCTTTCCTACAATGATACTGGTCAGTGTAGCCCTTACCTCTTGGGTAATTTCAATAATACAGGAAGTGGAGAATAAGAAGTGGTTGACTTGCCTATTGTAGATTTTATGGATGTGGCTGCAGAACCATTCTAGAAATAAATTGATATAATCTTCCCCAGTGTTGGTAAGCCATGGTCTCAAGACAGAATTCCAGCAGAAATCCCCACGTGTTATTTGGTCTTTTTTGTACCAACTAGAAAATGACTAGTTTGAATGAAGGTGATAATGAGAATCTAATTTTATGCATTTTGCTGGGTTTATAGACTGCCCAAATATAGAGAACAAAATTAATGCAGGTACAAGGAAGTTGAGCTGGTTTTTCCCAATAATAATTAACATTGACTTAAAGTTTGGAGACAACCAAAATTTTTATAAAGTGATTAGGCAATTGAGTATGGCTATAATTTCAGACCTTGCCTATACAAAGGTAGATACTATGTAAATTTCTTATATTTTAACATTAATAATACTGTGTTGCTTGAAATCTTAATGTAATGGGAAAATAACACAATATGCATACCCAGTTTAAATGGTTTTGTGTGTGTACTCTCCATATCTTATCTTTTAATTACTAACTTTTCAGTTAGGGTGACATTATTAAAATGAACCACCTGTTTGTTCAGTTATTATTTAATAATAATTTAAAATCTTAATTCTTTAAGCAGTGTTGACAATGCAAAAAGTGAATTTTGGACTTAAGGCCTTTTTCCCTTGCTCTTACACCCTGACACAATAACTCCTTAAAACTCACCTGTCCATTGTCTTAGTACTGAGATTCTTACTTTTTCATAGTTGCTATCTCACTTATCAGACTAACTATGATTATTCATTAATAACCCTAATAAATTCACAGTGGGGGATGAGTTCTCTCTGGCATATTCTTTAAAAATGGGTGATTTTAGTAGTGAGATTTTTAAGCGCTATATTAGATTAATAGAAGCTCTGTTTGTGGTATTTGGAACATAAAAAGGCCAATATAAAAGATATTTAAGTTATTTAGAACTTAGTGCATCATCTATACATTGAACAAGTGTTTCATCAGCATCTACTATATAACAGACACCACTGTACTAGGGCCTGTTGTTGCAGAGCTTCATGCAACTTCTGAGGTTGTTCATTTTGGTAACCAACCATTCCATCCCTGTATCCATTCCTGCATCCATCCAATCATCCGGCTAGCCAGCCAGCCATCCATCTAGCCATCCATTCATCTAGCCATCCATTCCTGAACATCATATATATTATAAGTCACTTATTCAATATCTGTTCCCCCTGTTAGAATATAAGTTTTATGGAGAGGTTCCAATGTTACATGCCCATAAGCTCACACAGTGTCTTGCATATGGTAGCTTGATAAATATTTGTCAAGTCAATAAATGAATATACCAGGCCCTGTGCTTGGTGATGGGGAAACAAGAGCAAATTGCACACTGCCCTTGAAGTACTATGTCTTAATGCCTATTTGGGAAATTAGAGCAGATCCAGTCTTGTCATCTGAGTGATCAAAGGTGAATCTTAATGTTATTGCTCTTAAAGATGAACCTAATTTCTTATAACTAAATTTTCCCATCTTTGTACCATAAGCCAGCATTATATTTTCCATGGCCTTCCCGCTGACCTAAGAATGCTTTACCACATCTGACTTATTGTCAACACCTTCTTTTTCTCCTCTCATTAAATTAAGTCAAATATTTTGTATGTGCTAACAGCCATTTTTTTCCTTCCTTCCTTTTTTCTTTGCTTCTTTCCTTCCTTTCTTTCTTCCTCTCTCCCTTCCTTCCTTCCTTTTTTTTCCCCTCAAAAGTCATCATTGAATTGGAGTAAGTGAATGTATTTCTGAATTAATGCTTGTTTTTAAAAATATGTCTGAAGGGTATCTGAGAACTTGGAGGCCATAATTTCTTAAGAGGTTTTATTTCATTGTCATGTTTGTGTTTATCTACAGATATTAGAGTGTTGACAAATCTACATATTACTCAAAGAGTTAAAGGTAAATCTGTCAAAGAGGTTGCACTAGTCCTTAAATTTTTACTTCAGAGGTGTAAAAATTTGGCAGAGTAAGCCAGCTCCCCAGTACCTCCCTTGGCAATTAATAAAGCTTAACATCTCATCGTGCACATGTGGAAAATGTATCTGCCATCAGGCTTGACTGAAGCACTCACCTAATAAAACACATATCTGCATTGTGTGTTCACATTTAGAGCTAGCCAAAGTAAGGAAGATGCCCTCTATGTTCTCTAAGAACAGTTTTGGTTTTTATAGTTAAAATCAAAATGCATGTAAGACGCTCCCATGAGATGACAAACATCTCTGAGGAAATATGTTGGCTTGTAGGAAGCTACCATTAGTAGAACAACCACTCTCCCCGGTGCCAATCTGAGTTAGATCACCCCTAGAGCTGGGAATGGCTCAGGAAGGAATGCTGAATCACGGGTGGGAGCTGTTGGCTTTTTGGCCTCTTTGGACCTTTGCGTAATTCAGTGACTTCTCATTAATTATGTTGTCAGTGCGGCAGACCCCAGTAACCTGAACGACCCATCTACTCGTTGGAGGAAAATATAATGGAAACATCTACAAACTATTTCCCAACCAAGTACTTGTCAGAAATATTTACTACCTACCTAAGTCAGTGTGAAAATAAAGGAAGTCAGGAAAAAATAGGGATTTTTTTAAATTGGAGATCCTTGTGCTCACAATGCAGAAAGTTCCAAAGGATTTGAATTGCTGACGTGTGACTTCTTTTCCTTCCTATTCCTGAAATCACTTTAGCTTATGCAAAATTGGAAACATAGTATTGTAGCACTGCATACGGCCATGAATCATAGCAAGGTAAACTTTATTTTCTACTATTTATTTTTTTCTTAAAAAACACGAAAAATGAGCATTTCTGCAGTTCACTGTGGAAATAAATGCATTAAAGAATGGATCAAAGAATGAAAACTTAAACCTAATTTGGATGAATTAAGTAAAAAATATAAGTAGTTAAAATCAACTCAACCTTTTAGAGCATCTATATTAACAAAATAATCAGATTGAATAATATTTCCTCACTATGTAGCCATTAATATCAGCATTAGACATACCACTAGGTTTCCAGAAAAAAACAGAGAACAGGTACATATTTGGTATATACTACATGTAACATCTGAAATGTAAAAGGTATATTAATATCTAATAAACAATATCAAATAATCAGTACAAGCTTAAGGAGGGCATATCTTTTAAAATGCATTATTTATGACCATAGGATTAATTATATACTAACTTTTTCAAAGTGGAAAAAACTGTATTGGCTTTCTGATTATATGAGTTATACATACTCATAAAATAAATACTTTAATAAATAAAACAATAGAGAAAATGGGAAAGGAAAGAAAATCAACACACCAAATTCCACAACTCAGAGATAATTGTCATTTACATCTATTGGTCCTTGAATATTTCATAAACACTTTGCAGTCAAAAAGTCCAAAGCAAAATTACAATCTTCTCCCGTAGTACTGATTATTGTCCCGTTTTCTCCATTTCAGAAGTACTAATCCGCCTAGCTCAAGCAACAAAGCCCAAGCCCAGGATTAATGTCCCCATTCCTCCTTCTCCCCCACTTCTAACATTCAATGCATCAAGATCAATTCTATGCCCTCAAGAATTGATATTTATTCACTTCCCCTCCATTTAGTGGAAGCAAACATCACCTCTTGTCTGTTCCATCCAACAACCTGCTACCCAGCCTCCCCACAGCCCCCGATTCCCTCCAGTGGTTCCCAGCTTTCAATTGTCCCGGAAAATTTTGTCATCCAAGGAACATTTGTTTGTCCATTTGGTGGTCACAACTAGTGGGGAGGTGCTATGGCATCTGGTAGGTAGATGTCAGAGAAACTGCTAGTCGTTCTGCGATGCCCACAGCACTCCTGAACGACAAAGAATTATCTGGCCCAAAATGTCAGTAGCACTGAAGCTAAGAAACGCTGCCTTAATTTATTCTCATCACTGCCTCCAGAATTATTTGGTAGGAATGCAAATTTGATTAGGTCAAACTCATACATGAAACCTTTTGAACCTTCTCATTGCTTTTAAATTAGCATTCAAAAGTTTTAAATTGGCTTACTTAATCAGATTTGTGATATAAAATAGCCTTCTCATTTGCTACTTTGGGACATACGGAAGTTTTTTCAAAATTCCTTGATCTCACTGTATTTTTTCTGGAGAGTGCTTTTGCATTTGTTCCATTATCTGTCTGGAATGCCCTCCTGTCATATGACCGAGGTAATCCTACTGTTTCGCAGGTCTGAGTTTAAATGTCACTTATTCAGAAGCCTTGCCTGATCTCTGAGACCAGCTTGGCCCCCTCTGTTGTACATACTCTTAGCATCTGTATTTCTCTTCCATAGCACTTGTAAGACTTATTACTTGTCCAGTCTTCTGTTATATGACAAACTAAATAAATGTGTGAACTGGGTCTGTAATGCTTATCTTCTTATTTCTAGTGCCTGGCACATACAAGGACCTCAAATTGTTGTTAAATTAATCGCTATTATGGAAGCCGATTCTATTTACATTTATTGTCATAATACATTATTGTCATAATAGATAAGTTTGATTGTTTTCCGTTTTGTTTATTTTTGCTCTAGACTTCTTTGTTGGTTTCATTGTTTTCTAAATTTTGCTATATGGTCTGTTCCCCAATCACTGCCCTCTACTCTTAGTAATTTGTTAGGTATGCTTCCTATTTTCAGTTGACCTAATTATTACTTTTATAACTTTTATAATAATAAGCTTAAAATGCACATTTTATGTAGTTCCTAAATTATAAATTTCTGAAACTAAACAGTAGACACTGAATTTCTCCATCATCCCAAAAGATGATTGAGTTCTCCATGTTTTTTTTCCTTTATTGGCAACATGATCTTTGGTTTTAGTGCCAATCTATTATTCACTTTTATTATTATTATCATTTAAACTCTTTCACTATCAATATTTGAGATAAATCTATGTTTATGTTTATTCCTGGATTCCCACTAGTCTGTTCATACCATAAATTCATTTGTGAGTTCTTTATTAAATATGCTGGTTTCCTGGATTGGTCTAAAGTTTTTTTTCCAGGAAATATCTATCTATCATCTCCACATTCCCTCAAAATTTGAGAGTCCCTTTATACATGATTAATAACTGGAATGATTGAATATATAATTTTGTCAAGAACTTTTCCCCTCAAAACATTGAAGAAGTTGTCGTACTATTAGCAGAGATTACTGAGAATGTTCCGGCCAATCGTATTTTTCTTCCCTCACTGGTAGATGATCTCTTCCTTTTTTTTCCTGTCTAGGTATGGTTTTCTTCTTGACCCTTGAAGTTAGAGAATATCGTCATTAAGGTACATCTTGGTATTTGTTGTTATTGTTTTTCCGGTAGGGAGGTTTTGTTCAATTGCAGATTCAGGTCTTCCTTAATTTTCTGTAAGTTTTCTTTTAAAAAAACAACATTTGCTTTGTTTGCTTGCATCTCTTCTTTAGACACTTCAAATAGTTTTATGTTAGTCCATATTTGTTTGCCCTCAATGTCCATCACCTTTTTTACAATTTCTTTCTTTCTTTTTTTTTTTTTTGAGGAAGATTAGCCCTGAGCTAACATCTGCTGCCAATCCTCCTCTTTTTTGCTGAATAAGACTGGCCCTGAGCTAACATCTGTGCCCATCTTCCTCTACTTTATTTTTGGGACGCCTGCCACAGCATGGCTTGATGAGTGGTGCATAGGTCCACACCTGGGATCTGAACTGGCAAATCCTGGGCCACCGAAACAGAACATGTGAACTTAATTGCTGTGCCACTGGGCCAGCCCCCTTTCTTCCCATTCTTTCTTCTCTTTCAACTTTTCGTTTTTCCTTCTGAGATTTACCTCAAGATGTCTTCTCCATCAAATTGTGGTGTATATTCTTTTCTTCTCTGTTACGTTTCTATTCCAAGTTAAATCTTCAGTTGCATTATTATCCATTGAATTTCTTTGCTTAGTCAATAATTAGTTGCTCAGTCAATAACTCCTTAATCTTGTTTTCTCACCTAATAACTCATTCTGAATCTTTTATTTCAGAATCCACATCTTCCTTTATATATATATGATAACATGGATGAGTTACCTTAAAATTTCTTCTACTTTTCTGGACTAGTGAATTAAGTCTCTCAAAGTGTGATCTTACTCTATTTTACCTCATGGTATCTTTTTTTCTTTTCTCCCTCTAGCTGCACAACTATAACCCACTCTCACTATACCCTGGAATTATTGCACAGTTTTATATTGATTTTGTTTGTTTAACTCGTCTTAGAATAGGCAATGTTCTCTCTTGAAATATTATACATCCCACTTCCCTGTTACCTAAATCCTTCTCTTACCCTTGAACAGAGCTGGATATTGACAGTTTATATCATTCGTTCAGTCATTCTTCTATGTAAGATGTTGGAACAGTACTTTGAGCAGTGAATGATCATTTGGGGATCCTTGTCTCTATGCTTCTCTGTAATCATCTGTATTAAGAACTACCTTTCCAAATTGTCGACATATAATTTTGAATCAGAGAAAGGCTCTTAAAGTTTTCTTTAAAATCGTTCTACTCAACACGCTGCTCTTACTGTAAGCTTGTTATTTGATTATAAGTCAGATTTGCAAGATGTACTTACTTCATTGGCTTTTGTTTTGGAATAATTTTTAAACTGCTACTGTTTTCCATGGTTGGTGTTAATAAATAACAGTGTCCTCTTTCAAAATGTTTCCTGTGTATACCACTTACTCGTTGTTCTGATAAAATTATAGTGGAGAGAAACTCTTGCTTTTGGCCACAATGGAATAACCAGGACGATATTTAAGCTCCTATCATAAACACCAAGAAAATAAGAAAAAAATATATCAAGTAATAATTTTGATCTATTTTGGGAATAGGCAGTGCAGTAGTGTGATCCTTTAGAAAGGATGAGAAAACAAGGCTAGCCCTAAAATCATCTTGACTTTCTCCTTGGAGGCACATTCCAGACCTCAGAGCAGAGAGAAGGATCCCAAGCAGATCATGGTTAAAAGATGTGGAAGTAAATTTTGGAGATAGGGGATTCACACAGAAAATGAACTCCATAAATCTGCGTAGTATACCCTCTTGATTCTCTTCTGAATGTGAAGTTGAGCGTGTGTAGGATGAAACTCCATAATGTTGGACAAAGAAGCATAATTAAACTGTGAGCTGAATGGTTTTTAGACCTTGCACAACAAGATTAGAAGGTGTTTAAGTTCTTACTAGCTAGAGTTAGGAGTCCTCATTGATCACTCACTCAAGGCATTTGCTAGGCACCCTAAAGAGTTATGCCTTAGAAATGGACCTAAACATTACCTAGAGTATAAGCTACTAATAAGTACTCTAATAAAGCTAAAGCACATCTTGAAAAGATTACACTTAACCTTAAAATAGCTTAACTGACTAGTAGAACAAGATCAACACCCTTTAAAAGTAGAGAGCATAGACCAGACAACAACATAAAGTCACAATGTCTGGCTTTCAATTGAAAACTACTAGATATGCCAATAAGCTAAAAATTATAACACAAAACAAGAAGAAAGATCAGTGTATAGAAAAAGGTCCAAAAGTGAAAAAAGTGATGGGATTATGAATATGTGACTATAAATATTCTCAACTACATAAAAGAAAATAAAAAGATAGAGAAGTGGGAAATGGAAGATATAAAAAAAGAAGAAAGTCAAAATTTTAGGAAAGAAACCAATATCTAAAATGAAATAGTCACTGATTGTATTAGCAGAAGATTAGAAACTTCAGAAGAAAATCAACAAACTTAAATCATACCAATAAAAACTATAGAAAATCAAGCATCGTGAGAAAAAAATCCTGAAAAATAATAAGACCATATAAAGCATTCTAACAAATGTGTAATAAGAGTCCACAAGAGGAGAATGTCAGGAAAGAGACTTAAAGAAATAATGGCAAAATTATATCAAATTTCATGAAAAACGAATACAGATCCAAGAAGTTAAAAAATATCCAGCCAGGATTAAAACAAAGAAAAATACACAAGGCACATTATAATGAAATTGCAAAGAATCAATGATAAACAGAATTTCATGACAGTAGCTAGAGAAAAAATACACATTGTATATGGTGGAATGAAGATAAAAGGACTATCAACTTTTCATCGGAGACTATGTAAGAGAGAAGACAATGAAATCGAATTTATGTCACATGTACAAACAAACAACAACAACAACTGTAAACCTGGAGTTTTCTACCCTGTAAAAGTGTCAAATAGCATGATGAAGACCTAAATCCAACCATACTAATAATTGCATTGGATGGAAACAGTCTAAACACTCCAACGAAAATAAGAAATTGTTTGATTTTGAGCATATGAGGACTATATACTGTCCTCAAGGAATTCTCTTAATGTATAAAGAAATGGATACATTAAAATTAAGGGGATGAACAAGATATACCATGTAAACAATAATCCTAAAACTGTTGACTTCACAACAAGAGATACATGTCTAACAATAAAGGTTCAATTCGTTAATTAGACTTAATAATTCTAAATGTGTATGAAATTAATAATAAAGCTTTAAAACACATAAATCAAATATCGACAGAACTGAATGGAGAAATAGCTAAATCCACAGTTATATTTGGAGAGTACAACATTCTTCTGTCAGTAATCAATAGAACAGGTAGACAGAAAATCAGTAAGGATATTGAAGACTAGAACAACATTGTCAACCAGCTTGACCTGAGTGACATTATAGAACATCCCACATAGCAACTGCAAAATGCACATTTATTTCAAATGCACATGAAAATATTCTTAAAGCTAGACCATATGCTGCCATAAAGCAAGTCCCAATATATTTAAAGGACTGAATTCATATAAGGTATGTCATTTGTCTATGATATAATTAAATTAGTCATAAAATATAATAAGATATCTAGGAAAAATCCAAATATCTGGAAATTAAACAACTTGTCTCCAAATTCATAGGTCAAAGAAATCACAAGGGAAATTAGAAAATATTTAGAAAAGAATGAAAGCAAAAATATAACAAACAAAAATTCAGCTAATGCAGCATATAGAGAAAAATTTACAGCTTTAAATGTATAAATTTACACCTTATAGCAGAACAGAAACAAGGACCAAAATCAATGATCCATGTTTCTACCTTAAGTAGCCAGAGAGAAAAGAGCAAATTAAATCCAAACTAAATAAAAGGAAGGATATAATAAGAAATCAGTGAGAGAGAAAATTTAAAAACGCAATGAAACCAAAAACGTATTCTTTGAAAAGATCAACAAAATTGAGTAACTTCTAACTAGATTAATCAAGATAAGAGAGAAGACACAAATTACCAATACCATGAATGAGAGACAGGACATCAACACAGATTCAACATACATTAAATGAATAAGAATGAAATATTATGAGCAATTGTATATTAATAAATTGCACCACCTACATGAAATGGACAAATTCCTTGATGGACATGAATTACCAAAACTGACTCAAGAAGAAATCGAAAATCTAAATAGTTTTATAGCTATTAAGGAACTTGAATTAATAACTAAAATCTTCCCACAAAGACAACTCCAGGCTAAGATGCATTGTCTTGTGAATTCTATCAAACATTAAGGAAAAATAATAACGTTAATTCTACCAAACTCTTTCAGAAAATAGAGCAAGAAAGAACCAGCTCATTTTATGAGGGTAGCACTACCCTGAAGTGAAAATCTGCAAAAGACATTATTAAAAAAGAAAACTATGTACTAAGATCCCCCAAACATATAGATGGAAAAACTCTTAAATATTTGCAAATCAAATTCAGCAATATGTAAAAAAGGTTGATACATCAAGTAATTGACCAAGTAGTGTTTATAGCAGGAATGCAAGATTGGTTTTACACTTGGAAATATATTTCACCATATTAACAGAATAAAGTAGAAAATCCATATGATCATCTGAATAGAGGCAGAAAAAGAATTTGACAAAAATTCAACAATCATTCATGAGTAAAACTATCAGTAAGTTAGGAACAGAAGAAAACATCTTCAATCTGACAAAGAGCATCTACAGAAAAGTACAGCACTAATGCCATGCTTAATCATCAGACTAAATGCTTTTGCTCAGCATTTATAATTTCTGCTTCCAAAAGATGGTTAAGAAAATGACAGTGGGAAATATTTTCAATATATATGTCTGATGAAGGACCTGTGACCAGAATATGTGAAAAATTCTCACTACTCAATAATAAGACAAGCCAATTAAAAATGGGCAAAAGGTTGAACATAGATGACATAAAAGAATGTGTACAAAATGGCCAATAATCACATGAAAAGTTGGTCAACATCATTATTCTCCTGAAAAATGCAAATTAAAACCATAATTAAATGCTGTTATATATATACTATAATGATTAAAAAGTATACAAAGTATCTATGTAAAACCTTGTGCACAAATGTTATATCAGCTTTATTTATGATACCCTTGATTAGAAAAATTTCAAATGTTCTTCAAGAGTTTAGTGGATAAACAAATGGCCATGTATGTATACACAATGGAATACTACTCAGTGGTGTAAAGGGATAAACATGCTGATATAAGCAACCATATGAACAAATGACAATTAAATCCTACTGAGCCAAAGTCATTTATGAATGCTGACATAAAATTTCATTTATGTGAACCTCTTAAAAAGCAAATTTAATCTAGAATTAAAGAAAGTAGTTCAGCAATTGCCTGGGACTGAGGGCAGCAGGAGAAGTATTGATGGAAAGGGACACATGGAACCTTTTGGGGGTGATGGAAGTGCTCTGTATCTAGATTACAGGTAAGGTTTCACAGGAGTATAAATTTGTCAAAACTCATTGAAATGTACACTTAACAATGGGTGTGTTTTATTTTATGTCAAGAAAACTTAAGTTGCTGTCCTTAAGTGTATTTGCAGGGACAAGGTATCAGTAAATATTCTGGAGCTGGAGAATATAAGTGGACTTATTTATAAGCATGCACAGTACAACCTGGGGACTCTTAAAAATGATTCAGTAGATGTGTGAGTGTGGAGGTTGGAGCTGCGGCAATTTATATGGATGGGTTACAGAACCGGTAAAATGTGATGTGGTAAAAATCCTGATGTGACCTCATTGGTTTCTGCAAGCTGGTGAGGTCTGAAGTTACATAAATTACATCCAAATTACATCCAACGAGATAGGCTCATTTTTTTCCTCTTAAGTTTAAAAAACAGTAGTTAATAGATTTGGTAATGTCATTTAATTGTGGTCCTCCCTGGAAGTAGAGCTATGAATGTATCACATGTCTTGAAGCATCTGTAGTATGTTATAAATTCAATTTGTACAGATATCTATGATTAGTAGTAGAATAAAAATTTGGAATTGTAAAGCAGTATTTTTAAAAGTTTATACAGAATCATAATGTTAGAGCTAGGAAGGACTTAAAAACTTTTAATTCAATTTCATTTCAAATATGGTGATAGAAGGCTAATTAGGTGGTGGAGGATTGCATTATGGTCTCTGATTTTTGGTCTTTCTATCTAGGGCCTTTGCCATGGGATTTTTAAGTTTCTCACATGAAAGTAGAGAGTATTTCCTGACCCTTGGCCCTTGTGTTTGGCCAAGAGACTTGCTTTGGCTATTAAAATGAGGCAGAAGTGACAGTGTGCCAGTTCTGAGCTTTGAATGGGTTCAGAATGATTCTCTTGTGTTTCTGTTATTACCACAAAAAGAACATGTCTGGATTAACCTACTGGTCCAAGGAAGAGGAAGAGAGAGGTGGAGCAGAGAGGCCCCAGTTGAGCTGCCCCATGCAAGCCAAGTCTAGAACAGCAGGCAAACTGCAGAAGCAATGTCTTATCAATTTTTCTTTTTTGGTTTTCTGGTGTCCAATAAAATAACTTATTTGGAGGGAGTCTGGGGTGGAATAACATAGGCCATGGGGCTAGAAGTAGTCAGTAAAGTCTAGTGTTTCTCCGTTAATTGGAGAATGGACTTGTACTAAAGTATAAAAGAATCTTAGGCCCAAGGCAAAGGTGTAAAGAAAACAAAATTGTCTTTGATGTGCATTTAAACAACCAGAAGCTAAGTATTTTCAGGTGTTCGAATGCTTTATTTTTGGGATAGCACAGCTTGAATACTACCTTTTCTATTGTATACTAAATGTGATCAACTTGTAATTGACCCTAAAGCTGAGGAAAAATAGGAGGCAATTTTTAAAAGAATAAAGACCAGAGAGGTGGAAGTCTTGTTTCTTGGGAGAAGATAATCCTTGGTGTCATTTCCCCCCGCGGTTATTATTATAAAAGTATGTGGGATAAAATGTCTTCATTGTCAAGTAAGGAGGGACACTAGAGGGATCATTGAGATATGGAAGTTAGAAAAAAGTTAGTGTGATGTCCTACTCTGGGTAGACCAGCACTGCCTTCTCTCCTCATGGCTGCTAACTAGTATGGCCAAGGTGATCAGGTGACCTGTAACTTGTCCTTGGGGGAGGCCTTGGAAAGCGACTGTAAAGCACAGTAGGAGACCCTGGCTAGGTCAACTCAAATAACCATAGTGTATGCCTGAGCTAAGCACAGATGAATTCAATATGTCAGAAGCAAATGATAAAAAAAATCACATTTTGTGATGAGGCAGAACAAAGTGTCTCCTATTTAAGTAATGCCAAATGCGAAGTGGATAAAAGATAAATAGAATTAGTAGCAGAATAGCAGCTATAAAGCATATAAAAGAGAAACCTTCCATATTTGAAATCTGACTTCATTAAAGCAACGGGAATGGAATTTTTGCAGTAAAAAAATTAAAGGAAAAAAAGAACAGCCTGATGAGGACTACTGTGAAGCCTTCCATAACCGTCAGAAGACTTGGCCAGGGGAGGGCAGGGCCATGCTGGCACCTCCACTGACTGACAATGGGTAAAATGAACTAAGTGAACCAGAAGAGATGAAGGTTAGGGAATTAATTGCATAAAGAGGATGACCTCAAAGGGGGTGGCCAGATGCTGCCCTAGGCTTCTGGCAGTAGGAAACAAAGGCCACATGAGCTAGCGTAGCAAAACCCAAGAACAGAAAAACATTTGTGGGGAAGATGCAGAGTTATCTTTTACAAAACTGAAGATTGAGGAGTAGAGTTTGTTCTTATGATTAATCAGAAGTTCATGCAGTTGTACTTAGTCTCATTCTTCCTGGGTCTCGTGGCCTCTTGCCTCAAATTTTCTCCACGTATTTGTATCTTTCTCCACTCTTCATAGTCTAGCTTTACCTGCTTCTCTGTGATCCTCCCATAGGATACGAGTCTCAGTCCTGCCAATTTGCATGACCTTAGTTTAAGTGGACTTCCATGCTGACCTAGAATTGTAAACTCCAAGCTTCCAGGAAATACAATTTTATTGGTTTGGCTTCAGCAGTGTGCCCATTTCTGGTCTATCAGGTAAGCCTGGAATGGGGCATTGGCATGTCATGTTGTATAAACAGACTGCCAGAGGCATTGTCTCCCCTTTATAGGTGGAAAGGGTCAATTCCCGTAGGAAGAAAGTTGTCATGGGCCGAGAGATGTCTTTTGGGGTGTCTCCCTAGTTTTATTCCTTGGCTGCTCAACAGACAAATAACTTTCCTTCTTCCCGTATATTCACAGATGTTCTTGAGTATGTCCCTGACTGCAAAAGCACTCCACCATTTTCTAATGCATGGCACCCCACAGGCCCAGCCAGCTATAGTGTCCAGAGGAAAAGCTCAAAGACTACTGCCACCTGTAACTTATAGTGGGGATGAGGGTGGAAGGAAGAGAAAACTGACATAAAAAACTCCCGTTTGGCAAAAGGGGCAAAACCAATATCTCCAAAATAGCTCATGCAATCATGTGTCCTAAGGATAAACAGTATCTGGAAACAGGCATACAGGAAGATAAATGAAAGAATCAACTGTTTGTTCTATCAATGTGTGTTAATTGGTTTAGAAACCTGACCACTGGTTTTTCACTACTGAGTGGATTTTTCTTGTTCAGGATCTTCAGGGAACCACTGGGAAAATTTTGGGTAGGGTACTCTTTTTGGGGTGATATGCAGCTTGAGTAGACCACTTCTTTATATTGTTGCAATCAGTCCTAGAGAGTGCGGAGGGTTGTAACTGACTGCCCTAGGGTTCCTCTTTTGTATAGCTGATATTTTTCTCATACTAAAACTCCTCTAACAACAACTTCAGTTTCATTTGGAGCCTTTGGTTTACTACAAGCCCTCTCAAGAATTCTTGAAAAGGCATGCTCTGAAATATCCTTGCTTATTTAAATTGAAAACCACATTTGGGCCACGGGTAGTATGAGACTTCAGTTTCTTAGCAGCAAATCTGCACGCTACTGTATTTCTATGACTTCCTTCCAAGTACCCTTAACGTCAGAGCATCACTGAGAACTGGAAATAGTGAAGACTCTATTTACATTCCATCTTTAGAGATCAAGGTGTTTGGATTTACTTTTTACTTTGTTTTGATTTATTGGGGTTAGTTTCATTCTATTCGACCTGGGCTGTAGACAAAGTATCCTATAGTCCTTGGAGGGGCCTGAGTAATGGTCCCACAGTTGGATCCTCTTAGTTATTTTTATTCTAATTGCTGGGAACCTACATTCTCTCAATCAGCTCATTAAACTCTTTCACATTGTGGGGAGGGGTTACTAACAAAGACAAATCTAGGTGTTGGCAGATGAACCCCCAAATCTTGGTGTAGCACAGTAAAACTTTCTAACTCACAAAGTCTAGCTGCCTAGCAGAGGAGAAGACAATCATTCAAGAACATAAGCTGACTCTGCCATCTGAAAAAATTTGCTTGCAAGGACTGCGTGGGAATTCTACCTCCAACTATTAGATGTGGGAAGAGAGAATTGGTCATAAGGGCATTGCATTGCCAAAGTCCAGAAATGGAAGGCCTCTTCCCATTGTCCAGGACTCAGTCACGTGACTTCATCTAATTGCAAGAGAAGAAAAGTTTAGCTGTGTGCCTTGGAGGAAAATGACATTAATTTAGTGAATAGCAAGCCAGTCTCTGCAACTGGAACAGTCTTCTATTTTGGTGACAAAATTCTGTTTCCTTCTTATCCTCACACATAGAGATAACCCAAATTCCCATCTGGCCACTACATTTGCTCAAAGTCCAGCATTTCTAGCATTGCTCAGTCATCTCCATCAGACTGCAATGTGGCATCTTTTTCCAATGACCTTAGAACTAAAAAGATATGTTCTCTACTCCATCTTTCCCTATAAAATTGTGAACCAGCAACAAGTGACAGTAATAAAACTCCCATGCAGAAACAGGCCAAATGGTAGAGATACGGCAATAAATGGCCCATAAAAGTTAGAAAATCTTACCCAAAAAGTAGGGAAAGTTCCCTGATTAGAACGTGATTCTGCTGTTTTGGAGAAACTGCCTTGTTTGTTGTTCTCTGTGGACTCAGGCTCCACCTTCTGGAGATTCTTCCCTTTTTAATTAACCTCCATTGCCTTCTCTGAAATTGACGCTGAGGACTGTTCTCTCCTTAGTGGCTGCATGGTTTTCAGAGCCCACTTCCAGCTGGTAGAAATTGAAGAGCCCCAAAATTTATATTAAGGCTGCTGCAGACAAAGGTGTATTAAGTCTGGGATTTTCTTTTGGTAATGCAATTCCCTTATAAACTTAGTAGGCTGCTGATCTACTTGTTTGCAGTAGGTTTCAAGTGCCACTGACGACCAGCCAAATTCTTTCCTAGATATAATTCTCAGGCTTGATTTATGTGTTTTCTTTCTTGCTCTCACGCCTCCTTCTCGGTTTATGGTTGGCCACTTTAATGCCTTCTGAAATAATAGATGGGATGGCTCTACTATGAATCTGATCATTTTTGTGGGGCTAAGTATTAAGGGGCTTTTATAGTTCAAAATCTTTTTCAGCTTTAACGTTCCTTGTTTGGAGTCTGAAGAGGCAGTGTTTTAACTTGCAAGGCTCCAAATTTCTGGATTCTCTCTTCCTCCATCTACTGCCTGGATATAGAGTACTCTATGAAGGATTCAAAGAATTGGGGCATAGTGGAGCCACTGATGGACTGGGTTCGTGTCTCTGAATTATTATTTGTAGGATATTTGTCCGAGGTTGCTGCCTAAACAGAACTTTTGCTTGAGTGAGAAATAAACTTTTAGTACAGTAAGCTTCTGAAATTTTGATGCTGTTTGTCATAATATTTGGCCTACCTTTACTGATCACAGGGGCAAAGCATAGAATTTTCTTACCATAAATTTCTTGATTGAGACATCAACTATCTTTATGTACATGCCCTAATTTTCTCCACTTTCAGTATAAAAAGCCTGCATTAGAGTTTATCTCCTGATTTCATATACTTAAGATCTCTGAAACTTACCAAGCACATTATCATATTCTTCCAGTACGCTTCCAAAGACTGCTGGCTGTAGGCTCAGTGCAGGAGGAAGCCTAATAGCTATGCTCTTATCCCTCAGCCAATACTGCACTTTCTCTTAGAGTCTGTTACTAGAGATGCTATTTTCTGGTACGAATATATGGTGAGGATTCAGAAATGTATTAGAGAATGCAAAAGCAGAAAATACAGATAAGCCTTGAAACTGGAAAGTCATCAGGAACCGGAAAATAATGAGGAATCAAGGTACTCTCTCCCTGGGGCTACCTGGTCTTTGCCTCTGCTTCTCTCTGCATATCAGCTTTATTCTTGTCTTCTGCCGACACTTTTCCTGCCATTCTTCTGCTGGCTGCCCTTCAATTCCAGAGTTTACTTTACTTCAATCCAAGTGAATAGCTCAGACTGGAAAAGAACCTCTCAGTCCCAATTCTCAAACCTTAGAGTTAGAATCTTATTGGTCTCAGTCCAACTTTAATATTCATCCGTGGCCTGTAAACTGGAGAGTTGGGTTATGCAATACAAACGTGGTTGCAAGAGGTCCAATCCTTTGAAATGTGAGGGAACTTCCCAGGAAAAATGAGGAGGTTACAGACTAGACAGGTGTTTTGTAAAATTTATATGCTAACCAACCACAGTGCTCAGGGAGACTGATACGTTCATACGCAATCTGGGCTGATGGCTGATCCCTACATATGAGAGAAAGAAATTGTTCTATTTTATACAAATAAATAGCCATGGAATCAGATACCCGATGGTGTGGCTAAAAAAATGTTAGCTGTAAAGTCAGAAGACCTGGTACTAGTTGTGACTTTGCTAATGTTAGAGGTATGACATTAGACAAAACATTTAACCTCTTTGGCTCTCATGTCTTGAAATTGGGCTAAGGGTCTCACAATTCCTCTGTAGATTTGATAGGACATAACTGGTTGTTTTGACTATGTATTTTGATAAATACTAACTGTGGCTGTGCAGATGGTGATAGTTATATTTTTAAGGCCTCAGGCTGCCTCTCTGATGCACTGAGTGAACAAATGTATTCTAAACACCCAAATTCATTAACCTTATATTAGTCCCAACACATTAATTTCAGGGCAACAGGATCTTTCCCAAACAGGCACTAATTTCTAAACAATCCAATGCGGAAAATTTATAAATTAAACCTTAATTCATTATTAAAGCCATATTTGCTTAGATCACACAACTGACAAATCTGAGAGCCTTATCTGCCACAAATGAGATTTGCCTAAATGTGTTTTTAATCATTTTGTTTTCAGTGTACCATAAGTGGCTTATCTAATCTAAATAAATGTTGGGACTAATTCATAGAGCAGTCAGTTTCTTCCACTGTACTTTGATAGTGCTCAAGAACTCTTTGGCTATGTCTACATACTGCCAAAGAGGACTGCTGGAGATTCAAGTGTGAAGTGGGTCATTTGCCTTGTGTAGCTTCAATCCTCAACCTCTGCCAGGGGCTCAGAGAAGAGGTTCCATATTTCTTACTATCTAGCTGCACAGGGAACCTCAAACTATCCAGTGATGTAAGACAATATAGAAAATGCTGGAAGTATCTTCTTGCTCTTCATGAAAATTAATCCATTTCCTATGAGTAGAGTGTTCTTTCAGGACCCAGTCTTTACTGGAATAATGGTAATAAATTAATCTGTAGATAAATGGATAGTGCCACTCCCTTGATGGCATCTTGTTGGCTACTGGTGCTAACCTGAGCCTGTTATTGATTCATGGTTAGGCTTACAGTTATAGTTACAACTCTGCCTACCTCTTAAACTTCATCTCCTGCCGCTAAAGTCAGGATGTTTCACCTTCAAATATTGCTTATCTCTCACTAGGCTACCCCATACAGACTTTTACATTATTTCTCCTTGTAATTCGCTTTCTATATTTTCCACTAGGCAAACACCTAGACATTTAAATCACACACCTCTGTAAAGAGTTTCTAAACCAAATTAAGCACAGTGATTTATTAACCCTCCTTTGTGTCTCAACTCTTCATTACTCATCTCCAGAACAACACTCATCAAAATATATTGCAATTATTTATTTTCATTTTTAACATCCCACTAGATAATGTGGACTATTGAGAGAAAAAATATACACCTTATTTTTTAGCATGTATCTAATCCCCAGGTTACCTGGCACTTAGAGTGTGCTCAAAATATTTTTGTTGAATAAAAAACATAATCATCTTTTTTAACACTGTGGTTAATTAGCATGTCAACTCCAAGGAAACAATGTTTTGGCCAAGCAAAACCAAAGTACCTTAAGAACTATTGTGTTTAGATCTAAATTTTTATCTCGAAGCAATGTTTCCCTCTTCTGCACTCATAAAATCACAGTACGGATACAGATTGCTAGGTTTAGTATTGTTACTAGTATTAAATATTTGGAAAATAGTTGGAATATTTTGTCATCTATCAGTTCCTTGGGTAACTAACATTGTGTAGGGCACCTGGCACTTGGACTTCTGTCTAGATGTTTCAGAATAATGCCAAACACAATCAGTGCTCCTATATTGCCTTGTATATACAACTCATCATATATATATTTTTATACATATTATATATATTATATATATTATATTTTACATATATTTTATATATATTTTGTATATTTTTAAAATATATATATATTTATTCTTTTTGTGAGGAAGACTAGCCCTGAGCTAACATCTGTTGCCAATCTTCTTTTCTTTTCGCTTGAGGAAGACTGTTGCTGAGCTACCATCTGTGCCAGTCTTCCTTATTTTATGTGGGATGCTGTCACAGCATAACTTGATGAGTGGTGCTAGGTCTGTGCTTGGGATCTGAACCTGTAAACCCCAGAGCATGCAAACTTAACCACTACACCATGGGGCTGGCCCTCTAATCATCATACTTGTTTTGATTCAAGATTTTCTCATGGAAAGCAGAAAATAAGTCGTTATTGTTGAGAATCAGTATATATAAGGAAAGTGAACCTATAAAATGACAGAACACTTAAAATTTTTTTCCTTACTACTATTAAATATGTGGAGTAAACAACTGGAAAGATGTGTCATAGGGTTCTTTTTATTGTGAAAGAATGCTTGAAAACTTAAAAATATTGTATTTTATTTTATTAGCAGACAATAGTGATTGTTTCCCTGCTACCCAAACATTTTTTCCTCTTAAGGGCAAAAGAAATAGAAACTTTTCTGTTGATGTTGTAACCGTTTAGACAACACACAATCATACCATCTTGATTAAACTTGTAGAAGACCACTCTTGGAGATCAGCGATATGCGCTGCTATTTTGGCTCGTAACTGTGACTGCATGAGTGATTTGGGCTTAATTCTAACTCTTTCATGGTAACTTTAGCCTTGTATTAGTCACAGAGTTCAGCTAATAATTCTTTAAATTGGTCAGAAAAAGGCTAATCCTAAAACATTATAATTTAGGTATGAAGGCCAAGGCGTCTTAGCACGAGGCGTCGGACTTAGAATCTTTCGGATATGATAAGCAGAAATGTGTGTTTTATTGTATTTTTTTTAATGTTTTTATGTGCCTCTTAAACTGTCCTTCCTTGCTAAATTTCTATATTTTTTTGTAGTACTGATGATCTAAAGGTGATTTTCAGGTGTATGACCAAGTGAAAATATATTATGGTGATGCCTAGGTCCCCTCAGACTGTTACAACAAAAATATCATAGACTGGCTTAAACTGCAAACATTTATTTCTCACAGCTCTGGAGGCTTGGACGTCCAAGATCACTGCTGCGGCAGATTTGGTGTCTGATGAGACATCTTCTGGCTGTGTCCTCACATGGTGTAAGCGGTGAGAGATCTCTTTGGGGTCTCTTTTATAAGAGCACTATTCCCATTGATTAAGGCTCCACTCTCATGACCTAATCGCCTCCAAAGGCCCCACCTCCTAATACTTTCACATTGGGGGTTAGGATTTCAACATAAGAATTTTGGGGGGACATGAACATCCAATCCATTGCAAGTGATTAAATAATCATTTATTAATTATATTGAATTTTTGAGGAAAGCTTGAGGAAATTTCCAAAATTTCCTTGGCTACACATTTGATTTATTTTTTTGCTTTCTCTAGTTTTGTGTACTATCAGATAAACATAGCACTGAACTTTTTTTCTTTTTTGGTTGTTTAATTTTTTCCTAAGAGTCCCGTTGTGTCAATTTCTACTCCCTTTCATTGGTATTCCTCAAAGTGTGGTTCCTGGACCAGCAGCCAGCATCATTTGAAAACTTGTTAGAAATGCAGTTCTTCAGACCCCAACCCAGATTTACTGAATCAGAAACTATGAAGGCAATGACCAGAAATTGTTTCAACCAAACCCTCTGGGTGATTCTGATGATGCACGTTAAAAAGTGAGAGAAACACTAGGGTGTTTTTTTACTTTCATCCTTCCTTTCATTGATATGTTGGGTTCATGTCATTCTAATGTTTTCCAGTTTTGTTCCATACCTGTCCTTGGAAGTCACATAATAGCACTTCTGATGCACTCTATTAGTCAAGGCAGTCACAAATCTCTGCCCAGGTTCAAGGGGAGGGGATATAGACTCCATCTTTTGATGAAGGAGCAGCAAGCTCACATTATAAAAAGAATAAGAAGATGGAAAATAGCATTATGCCACCTTTGAAAGATAAAGTCTGCAGCACCCTGTGAACCCTAACGTACTTAAAATGTAAGACTGAGAATAAATGTGATTATCCCTGCTTAAAACAAGACGTCAATGAATGAAGAGCTAAAAATGGAATTAATCTTTATGGACAAAGAACATAAAGACTTTATGTTCACTGGAGACTTTTTTCGTTTAGAAGGATTAGATGTTTCTTTTCCCCCTAAAAATCCTTCTTACTGAATGTAAGTGATTCAAATGAGATGATAATTTACCAGTATTCTGGCCATAGTCTGTAAAAAAATAAATAATTAGAAGGGAATAGAGAAACTCAAATCTACCAGTTAATAGAAACTGATACTATAGGTTTATAGTTTCCCTGGAAAGGAATGTGTAGATCCCATGAAGTATTAGTCAGAGACTATTAGACAATACAACTGGTCCTTGAGAAGTGTGAACCAACATGCATAAAGCACTTATTTGGGTAGAGGTTTCTGGTATTGAAACTGGACCTAGGAGTATGGAGAAGAAGATTTTCCAGGCTGTTGTACATGCAAACACAGAGAAACAAAAATTTAGCATCTTGGAATAAAGAAAGAAGTGGGAATCAAGCAAGCAATAGAACAGAATCATCAACTCAATCGATTAGGAAGAATGAGTAAATCCATGACCAAGGCAATGGAATATAAGTAATCAATCCTAGAGCAATAGGAGAACTTAAAGCCTTGGAAAATTTCCTGGGGGCTCCAGGACTTAGCTGTAGTCCTGTTGTGCACTTGTGGTCTTAGAGATGGTTGATGAGGCTACTATGTCGTATTGAACATTCACTCATACTTAGTAGTAATTGATTACAAGTACAAGTTCATAGGCCAGCTGAACATTTCTGCTGATCTGGGCCAGACTTAGCTTATGTTGGCTGAACTCCCTTGGGTGTCTGTGGTCACTGCATGAAGAGAGCATAAGCAGCTCTGTGGTTTTGATTGAGTATTGTCACATATCTGTGGCTTTTGTTGGCAAAAATTAGATGAACCAGCTCTGATCCATGAATGATTCTCCACCTGGCCACTGGGGCAGAGTCTAAGAGATACACGGAGTTTTGCAAGGCCTTTTGAGACCTAGAATTGGGATATGCATGACCACATTTCCTTCTCATTCTGTGGACTCAAGGCCAGCTTAGATTCAAGGGGTGGAGAAATAGACCCCACTTCTTGATGGGAGCTGCTGCAAAGTCACATTGAGAGGGGAATCGGGATAACAAAGACAGTAATTGTGGCTGTTTTTACAATCTATTATAGTCCCAGATGGAACTGAGTTTACTTAACTGAATTTGTAAGAATTTTGGGCTAGAATGAACTTGCACGTTTGAGTCCAGAAAAGAAAGCCAGCGTAGCTGCAGTATGGTGATCCAGGAGTGGGAAATGTAGGTGAGGGGAGTACTTAAGATCATATTAAGCCATGAAGGACAAAGTAGAGTTGGTACTGTATTCTAAACAGTGGAGGTTTTTAACCAGGAAAGAGGTCTGTTCTGGGTTAAACCACACTTGAGGCTTCAATAATGTAGGTCCTCAAATGATCTTTATGGTGGAAAATAATTATTCCTGAGTGTTCTTCTTAATGCAACTTGTAGTTTTCCCTATCAATTGCAATTTTGGCTGCTAGGAGTGCTTTCAGCAGGCACTTTATCTGACAAATGGGGCTTCTAGCTCAGTGGCCTCATGTTACCTCAATGAACCCAAATTGATCATAGAGCCAACACCGGAGAGACAAAAGCTGAACTCCAGAGTAAAGGGAGAATGTTTTATAATTACCTTATACAGCCCTTCATTCTACCCCTCTATTTTTGTTTCTGTGGCAAATAACTAAGAAGGATACAAATGAGTGAGTACATTTACTGTGAGAAAAATTCGAGATTAAGTTCCTCGGTATAAAATCAGTGGGATCTACAAAGTCTTTCAAGTTTTCACACACTAGAGATCCAGAGAATAAGACTTTTTTAGGTAGAATACTATTAAACTGTGTGGAAGTTACTTTATCTTTCTTAGTGGCTGTTGTTGATGGACTAAAGAACGTTCTTTCAAAACATGCCTACATAAGACAAAAACACTAGTTGGGAACAAAGAGAGAAACCAAAATGTTAAAGTCAAATGTAGACACACACACCTACATACCCACACACCCACAAATACACATCAAAACATAAAACCTAAAAGCAATTCCTCCTGTATTTTTCACATCATGGCACACATAGAAAATAATAGTATTTGTACAGCTCACTACGATAAAAGGTGATGCTGCTTGTTGAAGGATGTGACTATCTTCAGTGACTTTAGCCTCCATAGGTTCTGTCTCGCTACCCGCAAGGAACAGGGGACCAATACTTCAGGACATATATAATCTATTTCCTGTACCCTGGTTATAAAAATATAAGGGAAAGCTAATATTTAAAAATCATTGTATTTCATGTGAGCCAAATCTTGTTAGTTCCTTTGTATCTTAACTGTAGATATTTTTGGATATTATTGGTCCAAATGAGTGTTATTTTGGCTTTTGTAGGCAGCACAGTCTTGAGCTGGTTCCTGATTCCTTTCAATATTGACAAACTTCTTAAAAGGTGAGGGATAGGACCAGTTAGCAATGGTTGCACGTTTATATGGCAATTCCGAATAAAGAACCAAAATATAATAATTACAGTCCATGAACATATCAATGCAGAAATGAATTTGTCTCTTTGCAATGTTATTTTCATTAGCAACATGTTTTTTTGGTTAGCTCTATAAAATGAGGACGTCATTCTTGACATATTCTTCCTGTCACACTTGTTTACAATATTTCAGTAATCAAGATACAAGCTAGAAGCATGCTCTGCATATGATGAGTTTTAGCGCCACACAACTAGCCATGTTTACTTAATTTGGAAGATAGCACAGTAATTTTCCACTTAAATTTCTGTCTGTGACTCTATAACGGAAACTATTTTCTTGGTTGCGGCTTTTGCTGCTTTAACATTTGTTGTTGTTTTGGTTATGCATTGCTAGCCTTATTTTCCCTTTTGCTGTACTTGAATTAGATACTCCCAATTATGCTTTGAGAATATATCTTAAAGGGAATTTTCTATTTTCCTAGACAAGTTTTTGAAGGTCCCTCCATGTTCAGGTCACTATTTCTTACAGCTTTATTGATTTGGGTCTAATTACTTGACCCAATTTGTATCATCTCTCTCTATTAGGGATGTTTTACGGCTTCTGTCTCAGGCTGTTAGTCTATACTTCGTTAATAGTGTTTTTTAAAGGTTATAGACATTTTCTATTGGGGGAACTATTCCTTAATTCATCCTTTCAAAATTTGCAAGTATGTTTTCTAAGCATTAAATATTACTGTTATCATTAATATTAATGAAGTGTCAACACACTGGATAATAGAGAGCATATGGAAGTAGATATTCTCCCTCCACAGCTGGCTAAAAATTTGAAAAAACGTTGTACTCTTGTCTCCCACTTAGTTGAGAAAGTGAAACTTTTGGGCACGGATGAAACGGATGAAGAAGGGTCTCCTACATTTCATAGCCAGATGTCATTTCTTCAATTATCTATGGTGTGAGGGAGCCAATTGCCGTCCATGCTGGAGCATAACGAGCTGGTTCCAAGAGTTGCATTTTGTTCTATTGGTAGCAGGTTTAGATTTTCCTTTCTTTTCATGTACATTTTTTGATGTGGGACTACCAATTGCAGCAGTGGTAGGAGACATAGGAAGAAACATTCTGCTGGACAGAGGGTGCAAGTGGACTCCGTTGTCTGCTGCCACGCCATCCGCCTTCTTTCCTATAGTGTGCTCTTGAGGAAGACATCAGGGGCACCCCAATCTTGTGCATGGTTGAAGACAACTGGCCAAGCTTCTTCCTCAGAGCATGTAGGAAAAGACAAGGAACTTTGGGCCAGGGATCTCTAAAGGCTCTGTCTCAAATTCTACAAAAGTGACATGTTTCTTAGGCTTTGGAAACAGCTGAACGACAGTCACATAAATCCTCTCTCTTCTAAATTTTTCACCGAGGAAGACAATCGCACCCGTTCAGGGCAGATACCTGGGTCCTTGAATGACAGCAGTGAATATTATAGTGATTCTCTTCTAGAAAGTATCAGATAGTTTGGGTTTTCTTTCACTTTTCTCTCTCTCTTATGCTGCTCCAAGTAATATAAAGCCTTGCTAATTTTGCCTTTTAAATGCTTTTCGAATCTATCCACTTCTTCTCAATCTGAGAATGTTATCTTGGATAACACCCTCATCTTGCAACCTGACCACTGAAATATTCTATTACTCAGTTTTTCCAGCTTCAGCCTTATTCTCTTCAAATCAGTTCTTCAGTGAACCATCAGATGGATCTAAAATAGAAATCTGACCCTGTCATTCCTTTGTTGAAAACTCTTGAGTGGCTTCTGGTGCCCAGCGGATACAGTCTAAGTTTTCTAACATGGAAATCAAAGCCCTGCATAATGAACTCTCCTCCCCTCTGGCTTCACCTTCACTCTCCGCTTCAGCAATACTGAACACTTGTCATGCAGTTTCTCTTTTTTATACCCTTGCTCATGATGTCCTATCTGGAATATATTTTTTCTCCTATTCATGTTCGACTCTTCATCCTTTAAAACTCTGCACAAATATCAACCCCTGTAGGAATGCTCCCCACTCCCTTGCTGGCGGGGTTAGATGCCCTTTCTCTGTGCCTCATATGCTTGTAATGCACTTACTTCATGAAGACACTTGCTGTATCATCTATGTGTTCATTTTCACCACTATACTGCAAGCTCTTTGAGGAAGGAGAATCCATCTTATTCTTTTAATTCTTAGCTCCTCACCAAGTATACAAGAATGTGACTCATTACAAACACTCAGTACATGTTTACAAAATGAATAAACTAAAATAACTTTATGAATAGATGAAATCTCTATGAAGCAGGGAGGGAGGGAGAGAGAGAAAGCAAAGAGAAGACAAACCTGGAATGAGCCTTTGGAAATTTCCACAAATTTTGTCCTTTATTGAATTCTATTTCATTTCTCTGTTATTGTTCTTATCTTTAGATCAAGGGTTATAACTGATTTCCTGCTTTCTCAGAACCACTTCAAAATGGATGGTATGGTTCTCAACACACACATTGTGTGTTCAACGAATATCTGTGATTGACTGATAATCCCTGGGATACCACTGAGAAATTGCTCCTTGTCAAGACTGAGCAATGTATAAGAAAAATTGGTTCAGAGCAGAGATATAAATACTCAATATTATATTACAAGGAATGTCATTGTGCTTTATAGAAAAACATATGAGAACATTTGCGGAAAGAAAGAAAAATGAAAAGCAGAAAGATCCATCTCTTCAGCCTGTTTATCTTATAATTTATCATCCATCTCTTACCTTCCTAATCTATCTCACTCTACTCATCGTCTGTTTTCCCACCACCAATCATTGCATTAGCTTAATGCAGTGGCATATATTTTATTTCAGTAGCACCAATTGAATATATTTGTAAACAGGAGGGAAAACTGAATGCTGACTTTAACTGTTTACATATATTCTATTACTTATACAGAAGACAAGGTCATTTTCTTCTTCCTGTTGTAACTATACAGACACCTCTTTAACTGATGAAACAGGAACAGTTACATCATTCTTACGCACCTAGAAAATCAGAACTAAGTGCTTTCCATAAAATTGTTCCATGTGAAATTGGCATCAATTAATGCACTGAACTATTCTTTCCCCTAGATGGAAATGTCATTTAAGAAATATGAAGATATTACTTCATTGTACTAGGAGGAAAAACTAGACATCAGGAGGATTCTTATTCAAGCACAGATAGCTATTAAAACCTTACCTGAGGTGCCCTGTTACAGGGCCTCTCTCACATCCTGTCTTATCTTTGACAGCCTGTCTTAATGCAGAGTCTAAAGGCCAGAGACAGGCCACAGCTCAGAAGGGTGAACAGTGTCTATTGCACTAGATTCTATAGTAAATGCTTTTGTCCATGAGTCCCAACAGTCACTTTCTTTATCACTGTTTACGTCCATGAAGTTCATGATGGTTGACGTACGTCAATCAGGAAAGGTTTACTCTCCTCCTCTTGCCACTCACAAGGCACTTAAAGAATTGAGGCAACACAATTCCATCAAATTGCACATTTGGCCACAAAGGGATGTTTCACATTTATGTACAGAGCGACAAGCTAGCATGAAATGAGTAATGATTAGTTCCAGTTTTACACTTGATCTTGTTAGCAGAGGTAAAATTCCTTGCTGGAATATCCGAAATTCTTAATAAAAGTTCCTGGAAGCCTGTGAAGTTCTTGGCAGCATATGAGAATTTAGGAGAAAGAAATAATCACAATCTGTCATGTTAAAAAGGGCTGATTGGGGTTTTGGGGGACAATGAAATAGTTACTGAACACTGGCATAGCTCTCCTCCTTGAATATTGAATTTATTCAAGATTTCCTGAATATTGTACATATTCCTCTAAAATATGAAAACTATATGAAAAGAGGGAAAAGTTAATCTATAATAAAACCATTGATCTTGAATAACCTCTTGACACACATTATAAAGAATATCTGGCAGATACAAGGAAATTTTGAACAAAATGAAACAAGACTCTGATATTCAACAGTTACTCCAAAATAGTGAATATGATATTTTTTTCAATAAAGTAAATAATAGAGTTGTGAATCAACCTGACAATAGTTCTTATCTCGGAAAGACAGGGACAGGGACATGAGGAGCCAAGAGTGATGTGCAGTGAGGGGCACACTGCTCGAGATCTATTCTCATTTTTCTAAGACAGCATGGAAATGTTCCTGAAAGAGATATTGAGATTCCATGTCATCCTAACTCTACATAGGGCTTCTTAAACAGAGAAGTGGCCTGGTGTCAAAAGATATTTTATAAGAAGCAGAAAGAGGGAAGGCTTTGGTGAAAGAATAGTAAGCCATATGAGAAAACGTAATTACTGGAGGAAATGATAAATGTAATGACTACAAGATGAAAGATGTTACTTAAATCCAAGGAATTAACCACACCTTCTGTGCAGAAAATACAACAGATTTGGAACTTAGACAAAAAAGTTTATAGATTAGCTGCATGTTGCCCCAAAGCTTTCATTATTTCCACTGTTGTCATGCTTCCAACACCCACAAGCAGTTAAGGAGTGAACCAGAGAAACAAAATAAACAAACACTATTTAGTGCTCCAGCTAGAGACGTAGAGGGATGATTCTAAGACCACCTTGTTTAAAAAGGAAGCTAGTGAGAGTCCACTCACACTATCTTTCTGCACATTGCAAAATAGACACTGGGTCTACATTTAAAGATAATTAACAAATACAAAAGATCTAGTACGCGTAAAACACCACACAAACAGATGAAAGAATGGGTTAAAATTCAAATGATGATTAAGATTATTAGAAGAAGAACGACATTTTGTGCATCAGTTATACCTCAGTAAAGTGGTTTAGAAAAGGTTTTCTAGAAGAGTGGCTTACAGCAGAAATCACGCTGTGGGGTGAGTAGGCAGAAGCCGGTAAATGATAATGTAGAGATGGCATAAGAGCTCAGGTCAGAGTAAGAGCCAGCAAAAAATATAGTATCAAAGAAGAAGGTCACACCAGACGATGATAAATCTGAGTTCCTTATTTTCAGCAGCAGATATAGTGATATATCTGGCATGAGTTTTACTTGACTCAGTATGGCTCCAGGAAGCAGAGGAATTGAGACTAAATGAGCAATCCTATGGACAATCCATATGTGCAAGCAATACTGCCTCTGTTGCTGCATAGAAAGAGACTTCGAATTGAGAAAAGATCCAATGATGCCTATTTTCATTGCGTCGGAAAAAGTTACACCCAGAACCCTTGATCATAAGAAGAATTCAAGCTTGTCCTGAATACTGTTGTTTTCTATCTCTGACACATACTTCTACCAAATAGTTGGTGCAAAAGAAACTCACCTTCAATGATAAATAGTACAAGAAGGCACCAGCACAGGATCTGTTCAAAGACAAAATTGGAATAATACAAGGAAGTATTTCACTAAAAATTTAAAAAAAATTAATAAACTGATTCTTCTGTAAAATAGGGGTACAAAGCAAAAATGCAAAAGCTTTGGGAAGATATATTTACACAATAAAAATTATTAGCTGGTACAGATCAGGGCAGTATAGACGAAACAGAAAACTATTAAATTAAGCAGAGCTTGCAAGAAGTTCATCGAATAGACTATTCTGAAGACAAAGGGTATGATGGAAAAAGTAAATATACATAATTGAAATCCTATAGGAAGAAATGGAAAAAATGAAAAAGAGCAAATGTATAAGGATAAAAGTTAATAACTAATTTCAAGATAAAAAATAGGAACTTACAAGTGAAAGGTCATATTGTGTTGTTCCCAGTAGAAAATGATCAAGAATGGTTAACAATAAGACATAGTGCAGGAAAGTTGTCTTTTAATGTACAAAAGGGATCACTGAAAAGTTAGACGAGAATATAAAGCAACTTATTATATAAATTAATTCAACTTATACTTCAAAGGAATCTATTATGCAAGCAGTCAATAAGGCAATACCTACAAAATGCTAACGGAAGGAGAATGTGCCCAAGGACTTTGTGTCCAACCAACTGTCATTCAAGTATAAATGCAATAGATGTGTTTTTGAGTGCTTTAAACACTTTTTACTTACTCCTCCAAATTTTATTTTAGAATTTTCATTAAAAAAAGAATAGTAGAATAGTTCGATAAATACTTGTATATATCCTCTACTTGAATTTAACAGTGTTACCCTTTTTGGCATATTTGTCTTATCTCTAGCCTCATCTCATCTCTCTTTTCTTCCCACTCCATTATCTTCTCTCCTCTTTCCTCTCTCTCTATATGGCTGTTTAAAAGTAAGTTTAAGACTTCAAGTCGCTTCATCCCTAATTATTTAAACATTCATGTTCCAAGAATAAGGACAACTCCTTACACAACATTATGCTGTTATCACAATTAATAAATATGAAATGATTCCATAATTTCATTCGATATCCAGTCCACATTCAAATTTTATAAATTGTCACAATTATATATTTTACAGTTTGCTTTTTTAGGAACTAGGATCCAACCTCGGTTGATGCTTTGCAATTGGTGATTTTCTGTGTTTAATTTCTTTTGATAATAGAATCCTCCTGTCTTTAAAATTTTTTTTTCATAACATTTACTTTTTGAAGAATTCAGGATAAGTGACACATATTTTTCCAATTCTGCATTTATTTGAATGTTTTCTCCTGGTGTTCTTTAATCTGCTCCTTTATCATCCCTATTTCCTGTAAACTTGAAATTAGGTTTAGAGGCTTAAGAGTTTTAAGTTACACAAATGTAGGGAATATTTTCCCCATAAGTTCTTTTTGAGGGATTTACTAGAGGACAAACTTTAGTTTATCAAGATATGAGTGGAAGAATTACAACAAAATGATCAGTGATGATCAATGAATTTATTTTAGTATTACTTACACTAGAGGCTAAGTCAGTCTAACAAAATGACCCCAAATTCACTGGCCTAAATTGGATAAAACTTTTGTTCCATTTTCATGAAATAACCCAAGTGTGAGTAGTCTAGTGCTGATGCAGTGGCTACACTCTAGAAAGATATTCAAGGGACCTAGATCTTTACATCTTATTTCTTCACCCTCTCTAAGAATGACTACATACTTCATCTACATAGCTTAGACCTGCTCCTACCCAGTCCATGCTTGCATGGGAATAGGGAAGCCAAGAGCAGGCAGCTTCTTCTTTAAGGAAGTAGGATACATCACTTTCGTTCACACTTGACTGGCTTGAACTTAGAAAGGCACACTTAGCTGCATTAGAGGCTTGGAAATGTATACTATTGTTTGATGACTCTGAGCCCAGCTAAAACTAAGGGCTCTCATTGTTAAAATAGAAAATGAAGGTGTTACCGGGGGACTACTAGCAATCCTCACTACAATTTCAATGTACTAATAACACTAAAAAAGTGAGGATAGAGGGACAGAATAGAATATAAACCCCAAAGGCATTGACAATGTAAAAAATAAAACCTAGGAGGGAAGAGAACAAAAGGCAGGATCTAGAGGAAGAATGATGATTTCTTCACCTCTATGAATGGGACTTTAAAGGAAATCATTTGAAATCCCCAATCAAGAAAGAGATATATAACCAAATTTAGAGTATCGTGGTAAATATGAAGATAATCATTGACAAAAAATGGAAGTGTAGGCAAGAGAAGAGAGAAAAAGGAACCTAAACTTATCATTGATTTTAGCATAGAATTAATATATATTGTGAAACCTATTGGAGTATTATGTGTATTAAACAAGATTATACACTAAGTTATAAGCATAAACACCAAGATATATAAAAAAATTTAATGATGACATAGTGAGGTATTTTAAAGCAGTGAAATTAGAAGGTATGGCATAAACTAAGATGACAATTAAAACCAAATAATCTTATCAACAAATGTGAATAAATTGACATATCAATGAAGAAGACTTTCAGATTGGACTACAAAGCAAAACCCTATTCCACGCTGTTTACAAGAAAATCGACTTCCAAAGAAATTTAGAAAGGTTGAAAAACAAAAATATGGGCAGAGATATGCTGGGAAAATGCGAACAAAGAGAAGCAGAGCTATGATTGTACTTTTAGTCGAGTTTGAATACAGGCACTTAAAGTATTAATTGAGAAAAAGAATGCTAAGGTGTGCAATTAACAATGAAGAAGATCTAACAGTTATGAATGTCTGTGGAGCAACAGACCTAACATCATTATGCATAAAGTAGAAATTACAGGAGATACAAAGAGAAGTGAACGTATATCATTAGCAGTAAAATATTTTGATTCATAGATTTCAGTCGATGACAGATGTGACCAAAAATTGTGTAAAGATATCAAAAGCTCAAATGGTATAATTAATAGGGTAGATATCCTTGAAATGTATCAAATTGTGCACCTAAAAACTTTTTATCATTTCACCTGTTCCTGAAGCAGTCAAAAACAGGCTGTGTGTAGACTCCAAGGATTGTTGTTAGCGCCATTGAATCATTCCAGCTCTTAGCGACACCATGTACAGCAAAGTGGAATCTTGCCCCATCTTTTTATGCCATCCTCTTGCCTTCCGGCACTATATCAGACAATACTCTGTTGCTATTCATAGAGTTTTCATGGCCATTTTTTTGGAAGTAGGTGGCCAGGGCCTTTTTCCTAGTACACCTTAGTCTGGAAGCTCCAGTGAAATCTATCCACCATAGGTGACCCTGCTGATAATAGAAATACTGGGGACATAGCTTTCAAAATCACAGCAACAAACAGCTGCCACAGTATGACAACCGATGGATGAGTGATGTGGTTCTGTGACTGAGAAATGACACCTAGGCTGTGACAGTGAGAGTGCCCAATCTTAACCACTAGACCATCAGACTCCAAGGGAAATCTTAAAAAATTCCAAAGGCATCAATTTAAGAAAAGATTGAAATAGTGCAAATTGTAAACAAAATGATACATTTAGAAATCAATAAAACATACAGAAAGTAACTAATTTTTGTAAATTACACTAATAATTCAACAAAACCATGAATTATTTTTATAGATTCTTACTCTAGGTTAGAGGAAACTTAATTCTAAACTGCAAAACATCTGGAAAATCATAAAAGTGGTAACAGTACTAATTAGAAACATTCCAGAGAGCTAAAGCAGATCTTAGAGAAAAATTCATATCTTTAAATAATTGTATTAATAAACAAAGAATAATAAAAATTAATTCAAGATTTAACTGAAAAAGTAGGAAAAGAACAATAAAGCAAAATTTAGGAAAATGTTAATGAGATATTAACAAATATAAAAGCAGGAATTAATGGTTTAGAGTACATGGAAAAGTGAATTCAATAAACGTGTTCATTGAAACTAAAAGTAAAGCAAATAAAATGTCAGCTAACCTGACCAATAAAAAAAATGGGAGGATACACAAATACATAAGATAGGGTAGAAATGAGAAATAACCACAAACACAGAGGAAATAATAAAGCTCACAAAAGACTATCTGATCAATTCTACTCAAAGTTTCTAAAAAGAACTGACAAATTGGTTTTTGAAGGAAAATATAATTATTGGAACTAAATTCAGAAGTAAAACAAATATGTAAAGACAAATTATCGTTGAAGACATAGAGTAACATGTCAAAGAACTGTTACCCAGTGTAGCACCAGGCTGTATAGATTCACAGGAGAATTTAATCAAACCTTTATGACCAATACCTCCAGAGCTATTTAAACTAATGCAAGACACAGAAAAATTATTATTATTATTATTATTATTATTATTATCATTTTGTGTGAGAAAGATTGCCCTGAGCTAACATCTGTTGCCAATCTTCCTCTTTTTGCTTGAGGAAGATTGTTGCTGAGCTAACATCTGTGCCAATCTTCCTCTATTTTATGTGGGATGCCACCACAGCAAGGCTTGATGAGCAGTGCTAGGTCTGTGCCCGGGATCTGAACCTGCGAACCCCTGGCTGCCAAAGCTGAGCACGCAAACTTAACCACTACGCCACCGGACTGGCCTCCAGAAAAATTATTTTATGAGGTCAATATAATATTGATTGAAAAAAATAGAGAACCAAATCCCAGCAAGTTATTTTGTGGATATTGACAAACTGATTCTGAAGTTTACATGGACAGGCAAAGACCCAGAACAGCCAACATAATATTGAAGGAGAAGAGCAAAGTTAGAAAACTGACTTCAAGATTTACAATACTGCGACAGTAATCAAGACAGTACAACAGTGGTGAAAGAATAGACGAATAGACCAATGAAAGAGAATAGGGAGCCCAGAAATGAACCCACTTAAAATTGTCAACTGGTCTTTGACAAGAGAGCAAGGGGAATTCAATGAAGCAAAGATAGTCTTTTCAACAAATGGTGCTAGAATAACTGTACATTCATATGCAAAAAAATGAATCTAGATACAGACCTTATACCCTTCATAAAAATTAACTCAAAATGGATTATGACCTAAATACCATAAAACTCCTAGAAGATAACATAGGAGAAAACCTAGATGTCCTTGGGTAAGGTAATGGCTATTTAGAGACAACACTGAAGGCATTATCAATGAAAGAAATAATTGATAAGCTAGACTTCATTAAAATTAAAAACACTTGCTCTGCAAAAGACAATGTCAAGAGAATGAGAAGATAAGCTACAGACTGGGAGAAAATATTTGCAAAAGACTCATCTGATAAAGGACTATTATCCAAAATATACAAAGAACGCTTAAAGCTCAATAATAAGAAAACAAACAACCTGATTAAAAAATGGGCCAAAGGCCTTAACAGACCCTTCCTGGAGAAGATATACAGATGAAAAATAAGCATATAAAAGGATGCTCCACATAATATGTCATCAGAGAAATGCAAATTAACACAACAATGAGATACCACTAAAAACCTATTAGAATGGCCCAAATCTCAAACACTGACAAAACCAAATGCTAACTAGGAAGTGGGGCAGCAGGAACACTTATTCATTGCTGGTAGGAATGAAAAATGGCACAGCCACTTTGCAAGACAGTTTGGCGGTTTCTTCCAAATCAAAACTTACTCTTACCATATGATCCAGCAATCACACTCCTTGGTATTTACCCAAAGGAGTTGAATCCTACATCCGCACCAAAACCTGCACGTGCATGTTTATAGCAGCTTTTTCATAATTGCCAAAACCGGGAAGCAACCAAGTTGTCCTTTAGTAGATGAATGGATAAACAAACTGTAGTACAGGCAGACAATGGAATATTATTCAGTGCTAAAAAGATGTGAGCTACCAAGCCATGAAAAGATAGGGAGGAACTTTGCATATTAATAAGTGAAAGAAAACCATCTGAAAAGGCTGCATCCTGTATGATTCCAACTATATGACATTCTGGAAAATGCCACACTATGGAGACAATAAAAAGATCAATGGTTGCCAGCCGTGTGAGGGGTAGAGATGAATAGGCAGAGCAAAGAAGACTTCTAGGGCAGTGAAACTACTCTGTATGGTATTATAATGATAGCTATATGTCACATGCATTTGTCCGAAACCACAGAATGTACAACACCAAGAGTGAACCTAAGGTAAACTCTGGGCTTCGGGTGATTATGACGTGTCCATGTAGATTCATCCCTGGTATAAAATGCAGCATTCAGTGGGGGAGGTTGACAATGGGGGAGGCTATGTATGTGTAGGGGGAGGAGATATATGGGAAATTTCTGTCCCTTCCTCTCAATTTTATTCTGAACCTAAAACTCTTCAAAAATGACATTTTTTAGAAAAAGCAAAGAAGACTAATAAAAGAAAAACAAACCAACCAGCAAAAACAGGGAAAAGTTATATACAAAGAGAAAGCTACAAACCAATCTCACTATGAATATGGAAGTAAAATTCCAAAATAATCAGCAGCACATTAACGTAATAATATACTTTTGCAAACTGATATTTATTCAAGAAAAGAAAGGATAATTCAATAATGACTAAAATTAATCACAGTAATAAATCTAAGAAGAAACATCATACCATCATTTCTATGTTGAAAAAGCATTTTCCAAAATTAAATATCTATTCTTGTTATAAACTCAAAAATAGAGTCAAAATAGATGAATAGTATCTCAATATGATAAAATAAGTGTCTCAGACGGAGGGCTGAAACAATCCTTGTTGGAAAAATTTTAGAAGCATTCCATCTATGTCGGGAACAAGGGACATATCCACTATCACCACTGTTAAGTGAATTGGGTCTACAGGCACTAACCAACATATTTAGATAAGAGAAGTAAATTACAAAAATTTGGAAGAAACAAGTTAAGTTATCACTATTTGAAGATTATATGATTATATATTTGAAAAACTTAAAATTTTCTATTAAAATCAATAACTATAAGAGATTTCAGTAAGGTACAAAATTAACATACAGTAATCCATAGCCCCCACTGAAACAGTAAGTTATGTGACATAATGCAATAAAAGACCTTATTTATATTAGCAACAAAAAGAGATAGGAATGCCCAGTATATTAGTTTTTTATGACTTCTAAAAAAAATTACCACAAACCTAGTGATTTAAAACAACACAAATTTATTATCTCACTGTTCTCGATGTCAGAATCCAGAATGGTTCTAAACGAGCTAAAATCCAAGGATCAGCTGGACTGCATTTATTTTTTTTAAGATTTTATCTTTTTCCTTTTTTCTCCCCAAAGCCCCCCGGTACATAGTCATATATTCTTCGTTGTGGGTCCTTCTAGTTGTGGCATGTGGGACGCTGCCTCAGCGTGGTTTGATGAGCAGTGCCGTGTCTGCGCCCAGGATTCAAACCAACGAAACACTGGGCCGCCTGCAGTGGAGCGCGTGAACTTAACCACTCGGCCACGGGGCCAGCCCCAGCTGGATTGCATTTTGGTTGCTCTAGGGGAAAACACATTCCTTGCCCTTTACAGCTTGTAGAGGCTGCCCACGTTCCTTGGCTCATGGCCCTCTTCCTCCATCTTCAAAGCTACCTCATGCCAAGTTCTTTTCACGCTGCTAGTTCTCTGATTCTTCCTCTTCAGCCTCCTTCTTCCGCTTCTAAAGGAGCCTTGTAGTTACATTGTAATTACCCACCTGAATAATCCAGGGTCCCCTCCACATAGCCAGGTCAGCTAATTAGATATCTTAATTGCGTCTGCAACCTTTATTTTCCTTTGCCATGTAACCTAACACATTGCTAATTTGTTAGCATTAGGATGTGGACATCTTGGGGGCAGGGAAGGGTATTATTCTGCCTACCACACATAGTAATAAGTTTAACAATAAACGTGCAATGTTTATTATAGGAAAAGTTTGAGATGATTTGGGGAGCCGCAAAAGAATGCTTGGACAAATCAAAAGCCATGCTATGTTCTTGAATAAGGAAAAATAGTATGTACTTGGGTGGGAAGAAACAGCATAATAAAGTTGTCAATTACCCCCAAATTTATCTTTACATTTAATTCAATCTCAATTCAAAAAACAAACTAACTGAATGATTTTAGAAGGAGACAAGGTGATTCTAAACTACGCATAGAAACCAAAAGCAAGCAAGAACAAATAGGAAAATTCTGAAAAGGCTGAGTATGGGGGTATTACCAGATGTTAAAGCATATTATTAAGCCTCAATAATTCAACGAGTGTGATATTGCTCATGAATAAGCAAATACATCAGTGGAACCACATAGAATGTCCAGAAGTAGACCCAAATCATATGGGAATTTACTAAGTGATAAAAATTGAATCTTAGACAGTTGTGAAAAAATTATTTATTAAAATCAAATGGTGTTGGGACATCTTGGTAGCCAGCGGGACTAAAAAATTTTCTTCTATGTCTCATATTTTATACCAGGGTATATCCCAAATGAATCAAAAATTTAAAGATAGAAGTAAAAACTACTACAAGAATCCATGGTAAAAATGTTAAAATATCAGAAGAGGGAAGATCTTTCTATGACAAAAAACCCAGAAGTCATAAGAGAAATGATTGAAACTTTTGACTATTTAACTAGCAATGAAAAAAAAATGAATGGCAAAATTAATCAGAAGTAAATTCAAAATTTGAACTTAGTAAAACTATTTGTAACTCATGGACAAAAGTCTAATTTCCCTCATATATAAAGCATTCCTACAAATTGGAAAACTAAAGAACAACAAATAAATACAAAAAAAATTAAGAGGTTATGAAAAGATAGCAAAGGAAAAGAAAGACAATTTGGATTTTAGATAGATGGAAAGATCCTCAACCAAATGTGCTCACAATGAGAGAAATAAAGAATAAATCTACAGTGAGATACCATTTGTCACCTTTCAGGTCATTCACAATCCAAAAGGTTAGTAGCCTATTCTGTGAGCGAGAGTGAGGAGAATGGCCACATTCGTTTATTGCTTGTGAGAATGTAAATTAGTGTAATCTCTTTGGGGAGAAGTTAACATCTACCAAAATTACACAGTATATAGATTAACACGTAGCAATCCCACCCCTACAGTATATTCAATTATGGGCAAAGTGAAAAAATTCTTCACTGCAGCAATCTCTTTTTATAGCAAAATATTATTACAAAAAACCTAAACATCTATCAATAGAGGACTAGTTCATTAACTTTTAATACAACAGACAGTGGATATTATGTAGCTGTAAAATATAAAGGTGAAACTTTTTATGTAGACATATGGAAAGACCTCCATGATACATATTTTTTTTAAAAAAAGCAAGAAGTAGACAATGTATATAACATTGAGGTATCATCTGTGTGAAAAAGAGGGAACAAAGAATATATATGTAATAGCTAACACTTAATGAAGCACTTCTTATCTGTTCTAGTCAAAATCACTCTATAAGGCAGGTACTGTAATTTCTTTCTGTTCACCATAGGCAACACATTTATATTATTTGCGGCTTTATGTTCAGTACTTAGCACAGAGCCTACCTCATGGGGTGTTCACTAAATATTTGGTGAATAAATGAATAAAGGATTTCCTATTTAAAGATGAGAAAACTAAAGCTCAAGTAGGTTAAATAATTTGACCCACATCGCACAACCAGTACGTGGAAGAGTTTCATCTGTCAACATAATATCTTTCTGAGCGTCCACACCCACTCCCTCACACGTACAAACTCATTCCATTAGTTCTCTGTGAAGACACTGGCTGGAGGGGTCTGGAGACACATGTAAAGGTCAGATTTTTTTTGAATTGTGAAATATGTGAATAGATTACATATTCAAAAAAGTAAATTAAGCATAAAACTCATAAATACGAATGCTGACATATAAAACACCAGAGGCAAGCGCAAAATTTCTTTAAAGCATAAGTAATATGAATAAATTATACAAGTAAATGTGGTTAATGCTGTTACAAAAAAGACAATTCTTAAAATACATCTTAAGATGGTTATGATTTGAAAGATGATAGACTGAGACAAAACCTTAAATTCAACCGCAGAAGCTGGGGCTGGAAAGTCACAACAAAGAACAGAGGCTGTGAGCTCAGTCTAGTGTGTAGGTCTCTCACAGAGAAGAGCCTTCTGGATAGATTTTCTGAAGATGGTACATTGATGCATGGGCACCTAACTATCTTATTTAAATGTAGAAACATGGTCTCTAACAGTATTAAAATCAGTTTCTATTCAGGAGAGCAATGAAAACAAAGTATAACAAAAAATGCTGCTGGAAGGAAGTCATGCATTAGATGCACAAGAACCCGATATGGACTCACAACCAAATCCCAATCCATGTTAATAAAATGTCCAAATATTTTTGGAGAAAAATTCATTAAATGGGAACATGATTCCTTTAAAAAAATGAACTAAACAAATTCTCAGTGAGACTTGTGTACCAACTGACCTAACATCAAAATACCTGAAGAAAATTTTGCAGGAGCTGAAATGAGAAACAGATGGAAGAGCAATGGGAGAGAGAGAATTTAAGAGATAATGTTTTTGTCCTTGAAACTTCATGCATATAAGAGTTGTTCCTACATAAAAATCTAAACAATATTGTAAAATGATTGATATATTCTAGTCAAAAAAATAAACATACTAAAAGCTATAATCTGAAAAGAGAACATATTCTCTTTTAAATGGCCCTTGGAGCATTTTTTAAAAAAACATAATCGCATTTTAGCCCAAAAGAAATATTCAATTCCAAAGAGGAAAAATACTCCAGATCATATTCCGAAACCACAATCTAATAAAGTGAAAAATAAATGTCAGATTTAGAAACAAAAACCCAAAGCATTTGACATTTTAATACCATTTTTTCTAAAGACCTCTCAGGGCAAAAGGAACTAAAAAACCACAATTGCAGAGTATTTATAAAATAACAATAATAACATGACCTCAAATATTTTTACTGCAAACAAAAATAATGAAAATAATAAATTAAATAAAATCCATAAGTTATGAAAAACAACGCAGTGAACCCAAAGAACACAGAAGGAAGAAATTAATGGAGATGAAAGCATAAATAAGTAAATTAGGGAATACAAAAAGGGTAGAACTGCCAACAGCTTATTCTTAGGGACAAAAAAGAGTTTGAACTACTCACTTGCCCATTCAAGAGAAAAGGAGAAAATGCAGCACAAACGTAAGAACATTAGATAGGAGAAAAGAAAAATAAATATTGATGACATTAAAGGATTTTTAGATAATGTATTACTATTTGAGTCAACTGTACATTAATAATTGACAATCTGCATAGGTAAGTTATATTATATTAAAATTAAACAATGTAAAATGAACCTAAGAAGAGAAAGAAAATACAAAACACAAAAATACAAATAACAGAGGTAAAAATTCACAAAGTCATCTTGGAGTTATACTTAAAAAAATGACCCGGTTCAGATAATTACATAATTGGACAATCTAATCACAGAACATCTAATTTTCATGTCAAATGAGTCATTCCAGCAAAAAAAGCCCCCAAAAAGGCTTGCTTTCTATTTCTTGTTATGAAGCCATGTGACTAATACACCAAAATTCAAGAAATATGGAACAACACTAAAGACTAATAGTAAAAACCTACATAATAAAGCCATATATTTAAAATAGCTCAATATGACTCCAGTAGGATTTGTATCAAGGGGTGCAAATATGGTTTAATATGAGGATATTTATTAATGTAATTCACTACAGTTAAGTTAAAGGATAAAAACCATATAATTATTTTGGAAGCTAGGAAAAGCTTTTGATAAAATTCCACCTTTTTTCCTCATAAAAATTTTTATATACCTTATAACAAGCAAACACTCCAAATAAAATTCTGAAACTCTTTGCTAAACCTGTAAGTCTAATTTCAGTTTATAGGAAATAAAAGTGATAATGGAGTAAGTTAAACACCACCAAGAAAAAACAATCAGATAAATTCAGATTTGGGGAAAATGTGTAAGGCAATTTATAAATATATACATACACAGAGCGATTATATTCATACATATGATTCTCAAGTGTTCAGTGATGAAACATTGTTAGGAACAAGAGAAAAATTATTGCCCTATCAACAGTATTTTTCACATTTTCTTGCGTATACTAACCAGTGCAATTAAACAAAACAAGAAGGTAAGAGGCAAAAACGTTTAAAAAAGGAAAGGGAGTTTTTAATTTGGGAGGTTATGTGAGAGGTAAGAATTAAACTAAGACGGAGGCCTTAAAGGCGTGCATCTTGAGACAGCTCTGTGGATCCGAGGTGGTGGCCACAGGTTCTGCGCTTCATTGTCAACTACAATTGAAATGCTTGAACTCCAGTCTTCTCCCGCCTTTAGAGCAGCTGGTGTTTCCTTGAGCATGCAGGCTGGGAAGACTTCCAGCTCAAGGTTTGGGGACCCTCTCTGAGAATCTGAGGTCCAGCTCTGCTAGATCTCTGTGCTCTGCCCTGGAACACTAAGGCATCAGGAGACTTGCTTACTTGATACTCACCTCAGTAAAAGCAATACTGGCAGTCTTGGGGAAATCCAAGAAAAACAACTAAAAATAAAACTGTTATAAATAATAAGTGTTTAATTAGATTTTTAATTATTTTAAAAAACATTATTAGCTTTTCTATATACAATACAGCATCAGTTAGAAATAAAATGAAGGTCAACATCCACAAAATAATATAAACATGCAGCCTGTGAAACTGAGAAAAATGGAGATATTGAAACACTGCTATCAATACCGATGATCTCCGAGAATTGTCCAAGTCATGGGAACTGATCGTAATCTCACCAGGCACAGATGTTATCCACAAACGGCAGCACTGCAAACAACATTTGACATTACAAGAGGCTAGAGGGGATAGAAGCTAGATAATTCTCCTCTACACTGTGAAGCTACCAGTCATAACTCTTCTCCCTTCTGACCCTTATACCCAAACGCCATCTTGGATATAAACTGGTTTGGAGAACCCAAGACTGAAAAATCTGAGTGCTTGTATGAGCATTATTTTTCCCTATGAGAGTCTGAGCACAGAACACTTACTGAGAGATGCTCAAAATTGCCAAATCCAAAGGGAAATCTATTTAAATTATGAGATGAGACTAAGCTGTACATCAGATTGGACATCATTAGTTGCTTTATTCCTGCAAACCACTTGTTGAGGGTACATGAGGAAGACGAGAGTCATTGGATAAAATAAGGGAGTTTACATTTTCTCTGAACATCTGCATTGTAGGGTGAATTAACTTTTCTTATCAAAGATACTTAGTTTTTTTTTAAAAAAGGCACAGACAAAATATGAAAGAAAAGACTAATTGCCAAAAGTTTAGCATTATTTTCTCGATTGGTTAAGATTTCAGTGACCTCTCTCTTCTTTTTTTCATATCTTTTAAAAAAATTTTACGATATGAATTATTTTGGCAATTATAAAAAGTAACCATAGGCAGTTAAATCAGAACAAAAATGAAAGAAAATAGGAAAAATTGTAGGTAAGAACTTTCAAGACATAATATATGCTAGGTAGTGTGCTAAGCCCTTAACATGTGCTAACTCTTAATTTTCCCATCAATACCATGACTTATGTTATTACTCCATTTTACAGAATTGAGGCTTGGAAAGACTAAATAACTTGACCATGGTCATAAAGGTAGGTAATATTGAATCATAGATTCAAAACCAGGCAGTCCATCTTCAGAGCAGCTAAGTTTGACTAACTTGCTCTGTCTCTTCCCATGAGGCACCATAGATCTCCCATTCTATGGACTCAAGCTGACTTTTGTACCTTCTTTTTATCTCATCATTTCTATGCAAAACTGGAATAAGAAGCAACCTGGGAATTCTCACCATAGACCAGGTGTATTTTTCTGGTTGGCTCATTTAGGACTCCCAAATGCACTTTCCATGCTTGGGAATTGTCCACAAAATGTGCTTAACTGAAATAATCTGTGGACAAATTTGAGAGGAAGGGAGAACCCAATGTCATGTATATTTTTTCCTTTTATTTACCAAATAACATTGCTGGCATTTCATAGAACAATAAAATATCAGACCCACAAGAAAGATAAGACCCCATCTAGTCTACAATACTCACTCTCTTCAGACAGTGCCTGGAGCAGTGCTGGTAAAATATTAGACCCATAATATGATCTATTCCTATTATGTCAGTAACTTTTGTCCTTTGTATCAATCCCATATTTTCACAGGTCATTCTGGCCTCTTCTTCCCTTCATGCTTTATTTAAACAGTTTCTTTATTGACCATCTATACTGTAACCATATTTACAATGGATACAAAAATAAGACTCAGTATCCACATTCAAAAGCTTATAAGTAGTGAAGATAAAGCACATAAAGACTCTAGGGTACTAGGCATTGCTGTAAATGTCCATGAAAAATGTGTTGTTTGTCTTGAGAGAGAACCTTTGTGGTTAGAAAATAAAGAAAGTTTCATGAAGAAAGCCACATATAAATTGAGCCCTCAGATGTAGGTAGGGTTTCAACTGGTGAAAGTGGGAAAAGTTATTCTGGATGGAAAATCCATATGTGTAATGGCACAGAGGACTAGAAAATAGAACATATGCTCAAAGATTTCTGAGTCATCCAGGTTGGTTTTAATGATGGTAGATGAGTAGAGGGAAGAAGGCTAAAAACATAGATTGAAATGCATATGAATACCCTCGAATGTCCAATAAACTGTTTGTACTTTATTTCTTAAAAAGGAAAGTCATTTAAGTTTTTTGATAAGGTAAGTATTGCAAGTAGAGATTTAATCTTGTGACCATGTACTATTTTGATTAAAGAGGAGAGAAGTTGAATGTGGAAAAATAAACCAGAAGGTTAACATAACATCTCAGGTAAGAATCTAAAAGAGGAAGATAATCCTAAAAATAGAAAGAGAGAGGGTAGACAGGACCGCAACGTCAAGAAAATATCTGTGGGACTTAGTGACAGGTTGTGAGGAAGGAAGGAAAGAAAAGGATACGATTCTGAATATGGGTATTAGGAAGATTTGTGATATTATTGAAGAAAAAAGAAAGAAATTCAGGAGTAGGGACTGGTCTGAGAAGAAGTTACGAATTTACTTTCCTACATGAAGAGTTTGAAATACCTGTGGTAATTGGAGGTAGACATTAACATCCAACAGGTGGTTGGAAATATAATATAATTGGAAAGAATCGTTATGTTGGGAACTATAAATTTTGGAGTCATTCACATTATATGATAGCCACAGTGTTGAAATTGTCAGGCTGTACATGATAGAAGATTAAGAGAGGGAAAGAAAGCTGTGGACAAAATTTTGAGCAATGCCTACTTTCAGCAATAAAAAGATTAGTGACAAGTAGGAAAGGAGACAGAAAAGAATGGTCAGAGACTGAGAAAGAGAATGAGAAATGGTGGACACAATAAGAGGAGATGGCTTTATAAAAGAAGAGTTGGCAACAGTTCTAAATGCTGTGGCCTTTTTAAGCTGAAGAAGGGAAGGCTTTGAAAGGGGCATGGGAATAAATGTTGATAAAAGTCATTACTGAGAAATAGATCGAGTAGGCTTATTGTGAAAGAATCCAAACTGCCAAAGTCTGGGTCTTGAGTTTATCATTTCCCATTTCTTTCATCCTATAACTTGTTTTGCTCATTGTGTATTTTTGTGGGTGCTAATCTTATAAACTAATTTTTACTTAGATTCAGTAGCTAATAAAGGCCTACCAGTTTAATTTTGTCTAGGGAACATGTTTCAGATGTTTTTTCAATTTTTCAAGAAAAGTAATGGTAAATATTTGTTGAGATGAGCTGTTTATAAAATACAGTGGAAAATTTAGATTGGGGATAGTTTAAGGCATGAAGAACATAAAATTTGGGGATCTCTTAATCACAAATGATGCCTATTTCACTTACCTGATAATCTATTTAGATCCGCTTTACTCAGAATATTCACACACCAATTAACAGCTGTCCTGTAACCCAAACATCGAAAATATAGGGCCACCACATCTTGAGAGCAATTAATTACCTAGAAAAGAAAAAGATTGTTTCTTGCATTCTTTTGACTAGGTGGAGGTGAAATTTCTGGAACAATAAGTTTTTTGCTTGAGAAAAGATCATAGGTCACTCATTAGATTGTTAATTAACACAAAAACACATTATATCTTATAAGATGTTCAGTTGAGATTTTTCCTGAAACCTTAACAACTCTGTTTTGAAATAGTTTCAAGGTTTCAGGTAATTACTTAGGGCTCAAAAGCAATAGTTAAAATCTACGAAATTTCCTCCTGAAGATAAATTTAGACTTTTAATTGTGTGTGAACGTAGGGTCTGTGTGTGTGTGTGTGCATGTACATGTACATGCTTGGAGATGATAGGGTATTTATAAAAATGAACTGAGTTGAAAAGTGAATAATGCTTACAGAGACTAATTATTTTATAAAGGGACTTTCAATATTCTTTTATAAGCGACAATTTTAAAAAGTAAGAATATTTTAAAACATTTATGGGCCAGCCCCATGGCCGAGTGGTTAAGTTTGCGCGCTCTGCTAGGGCGGCCCAGGTTTTCTCTGGTTCGGTCCTGGGCGCGGACATGGCACCACTCATCAGGCCACATTGAGGAGGCGTCCCACGTACCACAACTAGAAGGACCCACAATTAAAATATACAACTATATACTTGGGGGATTTGGGGAGAAAAAGCAGAAAGAAAAAAAAAAGATTGGCAACAGTTGTTAACTCAGGTGCCAATCTTTGGGGAAAAAAAACATTTACAAAAGAAAATATTAGAGTTCACATTGGAATTGAGAATTCTAATTTTTTGTGTCTCTTTTATTCCCTTTTCTTGCCTAATTTCCCTGGTTAGAACCTCCAGTACAATGTGAAATAGAAGTAGTGAGAGCAGACATTTTTGTCTTGTCCTGGGCTTGGGGAAAGCATTCCGTCCTTTACCATTAAGTATTATGTTAGCTGAGGTTTTCACAGATATTCTTTATTGGATAGAGAAAGTTCCCTTGTATATCTAGCTTATGAAGACTTTTTATGGTGAAAGAGTGTTGTATTTTGTGAGATTCTTCTTTGTCTATTGAGATGATCATGTAGTTTTTGTTCTTTAGTCTATTAATATGATGTTTTTCATTAACTTCTTTTCAGATGTTAAACCAACTCTGTATTTCTGGGATAAATTCCACTCTGTCATGTTTTAGAATCCTTTTTATATACAGGGGAATGTGATTTACTTGTATTTTGTTGGGGATTTTTGCATCTATATTCATAAGTGATATTGGTTTGTTGTCTTCTTTTCTTGTAATGTCTTTCGTTTTGGTGAAAGGGTAATAGTACCCTCACAGAATGAGTTGAGAAGTATTCCTTCTTCCTCCACTTTTTGGGAAGACGTTGTGAAGAATGGGTACGAAATCTCCTTTAAGTGTTTGGTACGCTGCACCAGTGACACCATCTAGACATGAGTTTTTCTTTGTGAGCAGTTATTATTACCATTATTACTAATTCCGTCCCTTTACTTGTTTTCTGTCTATTCAAACTATTTATTTATTTATTTATTTATTTAGGTATAATTGATGGATAGCATATTAGTTTCAGGTGTATAACATAATGATTTGATATTTGTACATATTGCAAAATGATCATAATAGTCCAGTTGACATCTGTCACCATAGGTTGTCACAAATTATTTTTCCTTGTGATGGGAGACTTCAAGATCCATTCTCCTAGGTACTTTCAAATATGCAATACAATGTTATTAACTGTAGTCACCGTGCTGTACATCACATCCTTATGGCATTCATTTTATAATTGAAAATTTGTACCTTTTGACCACTCTTCCCCCTCTTTTCCTGCCCCTTCCACCCCTTGCCTCAGGCAACTACCCATCTGTTCTCTTTATCTATGAGCTTGGTTTTTGCTTGTTTGTTGTTTTTTTTTAAGATTTCATATATAAGTGAGGTCATACAGTATTTATCTCTTTCTGTCTGACTTATTCACTTAGCATAGTACCCTCAAAGATTTTCCATATATTTTGAGTCAGTTTTGGGAGTTTGTGTCTATAATTTTTCCATTTCATCTAAGTTATCTAATTTGTTGGCATACAGTCTTTTGATAGTATTCACTTATAAACTTTTTATTTTTGTAAGATCAGTAGGATATCCTCTCTTTTATTCCCTATTTTAAAATTTGCGTTTTTTTCTTCATCTTTCTAGCTAAAAGTTCGTTAACTTTTCTGATCTTTGAAAAAACCAAGTTTTGGTTTTGTTGATTTTTCTCTGTTATTTTGTATATTCTCTGTTTCATTTATTGTCACTATAATTTTTGTCTCCGTCCTTTGTTTGCTTTGGGTTTCATTTGTTTTTCTTTAGTTTCTCAAACTGCAATATTAGATTATTTAAGATCTTTTTTCTTTTCTAATATAGGCATTTAACACCATAAAATTTCCTCTAAGTACTGCCTTAGCTTTACCCTATAAATTTTGATATGTTGTGTTTTAATGTCCATTCATCTAAAAGCATTTTCTAATCTTGTGATTTCTTCTTTGACCCATTGGTTATTTAGGAGATAGTTGTTTAATTTCTACATTTTTCTAAATTTCCCAAATTGCCTTTTGTTATTGATTTCTGATTTAATGTTTTTAAAGTTTCAATCCTTCTTAATTTATTCTCTTTTGTCAATATGCAACTATTATTTTTGAATAGTCTATTTCTTCTGTAAATTCTGTCATTGTTGGCTTCCTGTATGTTAGTGCTGTGTTGGTAGATGCATATATGATGTCCATAATCAATTTTTTTCTTAATTTTAATTTTAAGTCTGGCCTCCTAGAGGTTGTCCTCATCGGCAGTATTTAGTGGTAAGCCATTGAATGGTTACAGATGGTGTCTGCTGAGATTGAGGTTTTCACTTTTGTTGTTGGATCTGTGTGTGGCTAGGAGATTGCTTTCACTGTACAGAGAGTCTATGAGTTTATTCCACTTTCAACCATGACTTGTCATGCAGAATTTCTCATTTTGGTTATTTTCATTCTGTCATCTCTCTATGGGTCTATTTTAAAAATATTTTTTCCTCCTGGTTATGTGTAATATTTTTCTTTCTTGCATACCTGGTCATTTTTGATTTATGCTAAACATTATGCATTTTACATTGCTGGATACTGGATTTTGTTGTGTTCCTTTTAAGAGTGTTAAATTTTGTTCTGGCGTTTAGGTAAGTAACATGTCAATCAATTAGACCTTTTCAAACTTTCTTATGGGATTCAGACAGCATTTATGTGGGAACATATTTAGCCTCACTCCGAAGGCCTACTTCTTCTATGGACTGAATCCAATGCCCCATGTGTTACAAAATATCTCCACTTTGACTAGTGGAGATATTTTAATGGAGAACACAATAGTCAGAGGCATGAGGCTTGTTTGCCATGCTGCTTTCTAGTCATTCTTTTCTGGTCTCAGTAGTGTCCTCTTGCTCATGTATTGGTAAATACTCAGCCAAAAACTCAAGGAGAGTGTTGTATAGATTTCTGGAAAACTCTCTCTGTCTTCTTCCTTTCTAAACTCTGCCACACAAATTCCAGCCACCTCAGCCTCCCCAACCTCCAATCTTGTTCTTTTCAACTCAGTGAGTTTACCAATCTCTGTTTAGATCACCCCTCTATTTACGGAAGCCTCAAACTGCCCCTAGGCAGTAAACTGGAGCAATCATAGAGCTTACTTTGTTTCCCTTCTCTCAGGGATTACTGTCTGAAAGTATTTTTTCATGTATTTTGTCCCATTTCCTATTTTTTAATGATGGGAAGTCAATTGCTATAGCCATTAATCCTTCATGGGCATAAGCCACGTGACTGCATTTTTAACGTAAAATTTTCCATCTAAATGAGAGATTATCTTTCAAAGTAATAATAGAGTTCCAACATTGCTAATATTTCATAATTAAAAATAAATAAAAATAGTTATCATTAATCAAGTGCTTACAACTGTGCAATACAAATTAGAGGTATTTTTTTAAACAAACTTTGAAATTTCTATTAAAATCTTTTTCAAAACCTGATGTATCATTTTAGAATATCTTCTATGATCATAAAATATTCGGTCCTGAGGATTGATTAAGTCATTTGAATTTGAGAAGTTAATAAAATATATGCCTATATGAATATTCATCTTTTTGGAAGTAAATAAGATGTGATTATTTGAAAATATTCTACTTACTATGATTTTACACTTTTTTCCCCTTCCTTTTCTCCTGGTTAGCTCTTACATGTGCTTTGAGATTCAACTTAGATCACATCTTCACAAGGTTGGACTCTTTTCTAATTTCCCCCAACTGTGTTTGGTATTTTCTTCAGTGCTTTCATTGCTGTCTGTACATACTACACTTGCGGCATCTACCATTTCAGATAACATGGTCTGTTTCCTTTTTTGCTTCTTCCTTTTCTTGTGTTTTTCTCTTTTTTGCCCAGTGCAGAATCTCTAGCATGTTCACCTTTCATCAAGTGTGATAGATTACATCTTATCAATAATTTTTATATTTATTCCTCTTCTTAATTTCCATACTCTCTGCTTTCTTTAGGATACTCATCAGCTCTCTTCTGTATTTTGGTAATGAATTTCTGAGTGTATTTTCCCATCTCCAAGTAGGCCCACCTCCTAATCCTATCTGACTAAATGATCTTTCAGTGGCTCCCCATCTTTTCATTACTGAGTCCTGTTCTTTAGCACAGCATAGCATAGCACACTAACTCTGATTATTAAGTAAGTTCTTTATCTACTTCCTCTAATACTAATACTGGGAGCTCCTCAAAAACAGAGCTTCTGTCTTTGCTTGTTTGTATCCTTTCTCGCATCAGCACCTGGCGTAGTGACTCTGGAGAAAGCAATTCAAGCAGCTGGCTTGTGAGCCATAGCCCTCCCCTTACCTGGGGATGTTCCCAAGGAAAGAATTCATGTATTTGGTTTAATTTACTTGTAAACATGCTGAAAATGATGATCCTCATGGTAAATAGACTAATAGTATTAGCTAGAAAAAGAGTACTAATCAGTAGAATGTTTTCAGCAGAATATCCTTGTTTTAGGATTACTTATCATGAACAAATATAATATAGGGATTTATGAAGTAAGATTCCCTGGAGAAAAACGTGTAAACCATTAAGTGATTTGAGTACAAAATGGTGATGATTAACAATGTAAATGCTCTTTGCTTGCTAAGAAAATAACTACTTAGAGACGATGACTGTTACTCTGGATGGGCCAGAGAGTGCATATTTAGAATGGAAAAGACTCAGGGGATCACATAGATGGCCCAGACCACTCTCTGCTTTACCTGTGTGTCTTAAATTACATGTATTCTTCAGGTCATTGGTAAAGCTTGATACTAGCTGTGGTAGGTGGAATGTTGGCCCACCAAAGATGTCCATGTCCTAAGCCCCAGCTCCTGTGTATATATTAGACTATATGGTAAAGAGAAACTAAAGTTGCAGATGTAATTAAGATTTCACAGTCAGCTGACTTTGATATGGGGAGATCATCCTCAATAATCTGTGTTGGTCTGGATCATCTGGGTTGGTCTGTCATAATCACAAGGGTCTATATAAGTAGAAGAGGAAGGCAGATGAATGAGAACTATAGAAATGGCAATGTGATGAAGACTCAGCCCAATGTTCCTGGCTTTGAAGATGGAAGAGTAGAGCCATGAGGGATGGATTGTAGGCAGCCTCTAGAAGCTAGAAAAGCTAAGGGCCTGGATTCTCTCCTAGGGCCTCTGAAAGGAATGCGGTCTTACCGACATCTTGATTTTAGTCCAGTGAAACCTGTTTCAGACTTCTGACTTGAGAACACTAAGATAAAAAATATATGTTGTCTTTAAGTCACTAAGTTTGTGGTAATTTGTTACAGCCCCAAAAGAAAACCAGTAGTAGGTGAGATCTCTGATTCATGTGGTCCTATTTGATAATGCAATCTTGTGTCAGTTCAGTAACTTAAACATGAAATAGGTTTCCAATAATTTTTTGTGGGGCCTAATAAATGGTAGACTGACTGTCTTCTAAGATTGACTTAATCGTTGTTAGGTTTAAAAGCATTTGATTAGAAAATAATTTATACTTATCATAAAATGGAAGACAGATTTACAACTTTGAAAGTTAATCTCTATGACTATTTGCAAGAGGCCAAACTTAGGTGTTAGTGGTCAATTAATTTAAATTAGTTCAATAAGTATTAAACATTGTTTATGTTCAAAGCACTTTAGCAAATTCTATGAACAATTAAAACAAAATACAATTACAGGATAAGATTCTGTCCTCCGTGAACCTACCATCTAGTAATAGATAAGTACAGATAATGCGTGATGATGAAAGAAGCATTAAAATATAGCTACAAAATACTGTGAAAGTGCTGAAGAGAAAAATTGCATATACTTGGGGGAAACAAGCCAGGCTTTATGAAGACGTGCTCTTTGATTTAGTAAATAAAGAATTAGTAGAATTTGGAAAGCCAGAGATGAGTTCATAGATAACGTAGCACAGGGAAATTGTGGAATAAAACCTAAATACAGGCATTGAGGTGACGAGTACAGGGCATATTTAAGACGAGTCAAATACTCTGTTTGGTTGTATCTTGCAAAGCCAATCCAAGCCATGTTCTGTGCTCAGTAGAAAGTGTGGATCAGACTGTGCTGTGCCTTGGATCAAGCAGGTGAAATTTACGTCCTATAGCAGGTGGGAAGACATTGAAGATATTTGAAGAGCATGCTGCTATGATTATAACTGTACCTGAAAGGATTCTGTGGGCAGCTGTATGCAAAAGTGATTGAAAATAATAGATCTTTTAGGAACTTATTAAAATTTTCAAAGAGACATTTGGAAGTGATACCGTAAGTACACTGGCCACTTCTATTAATGCCCTTCGAGTTATGCCATATGGCATGCTGATTTTACACACGATCAATTCTTCTGTGAATTCTCTTATTTGCCCTTTGTAAATATTTTCTTTGCAAGATACATATTACTTTTAAGCTGTGTAGTTAAACCCTGGAAGTTAACAAGCAGCAAGAAGAAAAAGCAATTTCAAATATTCTAAAGGCAGGATCTAATGGATCATCAGGTTATCATTGTAAACTCATGTTTACCAAGCATTAATGGAGGTGTAGAAACTCTACCGACTTCAGAATATAAACTAACCAAAAACTAAATATCTGCAATCATAAGGAACCAGGATCTTAATAGCACAGGATAAAAACCCATGCTTTCCTGCACCAGCAATAGATCTCTTCCACAATAAACAGCTCCATTAGTAAAGGGAAAATACTATTTTAATGCATTTATGGAGTTTGTACTTTCTCATAAAGCTTACTCTTCTCTTTTGTTCCCAGCCAAATAGTGAGCAACTGCTTATTCATTGAGGTCGGTAATAATAAAGTTAACATCAGTAGTGTCAACTATGCTCCAGACATTATTTCAAGAATTTAAGTATATCAAATCATTGCATGTTCACAGCAATTATAGAAGATACTATTATTAATCTCAATTTAAAGATTTGGAAATAGGAGCACAGAGAGACGTTGACTAGCTTGTCCAAGATCAAAGAGTTAGTCAGTGGCAGAATTGAGATTTGAACCCAGGCAATTGGCCTTTGGAGTCCAAATTCTTAACTACCACACCATATTCCTTCTAGTAGAATGTTTCTTGGTGACTTATTTGGATACACAGCATATTGGTATGATTTTCCAGTTCAGTATTGACACTGCTCTGCTCCCATCCCACCTGGTTCATTTGGTAGGAGCAACAACCAAGTATAACAATGAGAACAGAGAAAGCTAGTGCAAAGGGACAGACGAGGAACAGGGGGAAGAAAAAGGCATAGGTAATTTTTAATACAAGTAATGAAACCTATTCTTTAAGAAAATTAAAGGATTAGATGCACAAAATCAATGTTACTATGTAAAGAAATTTATGTTCTAGAAGGAGTCTTAAGATATCAACTAATGACTATAAAGTTTTTAGAAAGGTGGAAAATGAATTTCTAAATGGTTAAGTCACTAGTCCAAGGTAATGAATTGTCAATGGAGAAGGAAGTATTTAGCTACCCTAACTCTCATGAGACTGTTCAGTATATTGCAATGTTTTGATAAATGTGATATGAAAAAATAAAGCTCTTCGGAGAAGTACAGGTGTATGTGGGCTTTAGAGTGATTTTATCATTATTATTTGTCATTACAACAAAAGAAATTATCCTTGTTTCTTTTGTTGAGTATAGTTTTTGTTTTTTATCAGAGTTATGGATGCACAAACCTACACCTTCATATTAAGATGTAGAATGGGCAAGTAGCATTGCCCTACTCTCACCCCAACTTTCCTGTTCCTCAGCGGTAACCAATTTTTTCAGCTATTTGATAGCTTTGCTATTATCTCCGTATCTTTAAATAATACGCTTTACTTTTACTCTCTGCTTTTAAAATTTTAAGCATTAGCTGTTAACCTCTTACTATGGAAAATGATTCAGCTCGACGACATACACATTCCCCATCTCTCATCCTTCCGGCTCTGTTGTATCATGATTTTGGTTAGGTCAATATTCTGTGTGCATTGCAAATTAGGTTGCTTCTTAGCTCTTTTCTCAGCTTGCTGGAGTTTCAACTTATTTGGGTCTGCTGATTCATTATCTCCTGTTCTTGTGCTTTCCAGTGCACAAAATTCTGTGTCTATATTACCTGCTCTCCCATTTCATTTTTCCTTATATGGTTATGTCTTTAAACATATCTCCTTGCTGATGTGTGTATGTGGTAAATATGTGTTCAATATGCTATCTTTTCCCAGATATCCCTTTAGTTTCTTAGTATCCCTCAGAAATCTGGGGCAAAGCTGTAATACAGTATTCTTTTGGACAGAAACAATGCCTTGAGGATGATCCAAATTCTGAGTTAGGTAAGTAAAGATAGAAGAAAACGAGCAGTGCATTTTAAGAAATGCATTTAGAATGTAGGGAACTCTGCTATACTGCCAAATTTGTTGAGTGGCATCATCTCTTTTTTAAAGATTGTTTGGTTTGTAATACTTAATATTAAAAGGGCTCAAAATTGATATTTGTAAATATTTTCACAAAAGTGGATTAAAATTGTTTACATAATGTTATAACTCTCTTTCGTACAAATAGTGATTACCAATCTCAGGTTTATAACCCTTAAGTTTATGTCTCTTCTAAATCAATTCAAAATAAATGTGTCATTCAAGATGAAAAAAATGAAACCGATATTAATGTAAAAAAACCTTCTTTTTTATACTTATAAGTATAATGCTATACTTATAGCAATTATAGATTCATATTTGTTCAAGTCTCAATAGTTCATGTAGAGATATAATTTGGATTAAATGTTCAGTCACTGAAGATTTCCTAAGAAAGCAATGCTTCCTGGATGCTAGCAAATTATATGAGATAGGTACTAATCATTTGAACCTACTAAGCTTGTATATATTTTATTTTCTTTCAATTACAGCTGCGACTTATGGTATGTGAAATTTGAATATTCATATTCTATTTCATTAAAATTATGCTTTTTAAATGTTTGGACACACAACTCTTGAAATTTTCTTTTTTAAAATGTTATAAAATTATTTCCTAGAATGAGATACAAATTTTGAAACAATTGTCATCAATAATAGCAAAGAATTGTATTTTTTTCATGGAAAATCATCAAATATGTCTGAAGAACTCGTTAACACGGATAAAGTTTTCAGTCATTCATTTATCGCTTATAAGCCAACTAATTCATTTATTCAACTAGCATTTACTGAAAATATTTAATGTGAGATACCACCAGCGGCCCTGTTGATGTAAGGAAGGATATACAGTAGGCTCCCCTTACTGGCAGCTTGCAGTTGACCGCGGGTAACTGAAACTGCCAAAAGCGAAACCACGGGTAAGAAGGAAAGCAAAACCACAGATAAGGAGCGACTACTGTAGGGTTAGGTACTATCCATAGATTTTAGGCATCCATTGGGGGTCTTGGAATGTATCCCCGCAGGTAAGGGGCAACTACTGTACCAAATTGCCTTCAAGGAGCTTGGAGTCCAAGAGAAATGCATTGTTGACATTCTCCTTTGTTATAAAGTGAAATGTGGAAGAAGATATTTCCTATGTTTTCACATTTCCAAGAGGAAGTTAATTTATAGAGAGAGCAGTGTTGAGGAAAGGGTGTGGACCTTGGAGCTATGCAGGCATAAATTTAATTGCTGACTTTGGCACTTACTGACTGGTTGAGCTTGGAAATATCGCTCATTTTTGTGTCCTAATTTTTACAGGCATAAGTATCCTACAGGCTCATTGTTAGGGTTCAGTGATGTGATACATGTGGAAACACCAGACAAAGAGTAAAACTTAGTTTCCTTTTTTCCTGTTTTCATAGATTTTGGCATATGCGGTATCCCAGACATAGCATTGGCTCCCTGGGTAGAGAATCACCGCTGAACACCAACAATTTTAATGAGAAACTGTAAATATTTTGAAAAAATTTAGAACAAGGAGAAACTTTGGGAACTATCTAATCCATCTCCTTTGCAATGATCTCTCTCATAGTGACACAGCTAAATAAAGCAAAAGCAGGCCGGGGCTCAGCTTCCCAAGCTGTAGGTCTTCCGCCTTTATCATAGAAAAGACACGACAAATCATTTTTAAATGGTGATAAACAATAAAAAAATCAAAATTATTTGGGCATTTCAATACCATCCTAGATAACAGTGTCGATTTATTGCTTTGCTTGCTGTGTCTTACAAGAATTGAAAAATCTGTGACCTTGAGCATTGGGGTTTAAAGTAACTGAAAAGAATTCTCCAGATGTTTGTGCTATTGCTTCCTAGCTCTCTTTTGAAATTATCATGGTTAATATTGGATCATCACTACCAGCACTGTGTGTTGTGAAGTTAGAGACCATAAACAGCACCAGAAAACAATTTCAAATATTATTTCAAATGTCTAACTCAGTTGATAGTTGGCTGCTTTCAGAATCGTTCCCTTTCATACCCTTTCTTTAATCTGTTCCTCCTGAGAAGAAAAATTGTCTGGCTGCTTCTGTTCAAATCACCTTTAGATACCTGGATGAGGAAAAATACCAATGCACTGTAGAAGCATATGTTTCTGATGGACTGTAAAGCTTTGGAGAGTAATGGAACACTACCTAATTGCAGCTTTCTCATGGTAGTTTTTAAACGCAGATAACAATAGATTGTGGTTTTAAGAACTTTCAAGAATACACAGATATGGAATCTGCCAGTTTTTAGGTCACTTCCTGAATTATGCCAGGTCTTATTGAAACAATCACAGAACAGATGAAACCTTTTTAAAGCTGGAAATTCTATTTTTACCTCTTTCGCTGGAAAGTGCTGGAGTGAGCATAGCACCTAAGAAAGGAGGCCAGGAGGTTCCTTGTTCAGTCACCAGGCCTTTAAAGTGGTCATGATGTCAACGTGGACCCTGAAGTACAATTGGCAGGCCATTAGATTTGGGGACCCCCTTCTATCTTTTTTGTTTTTGTTTTTCACTTGAATCTAGAGTAAGTAGCTTCCATCGTGTTAGTATCTAAATCACAGTGAAATACGTGTATGCTGGGGCAGCTTAAACACTTGGCCTTTAGTGCTGAATTCAATTCTCAGATTGCCTGCTGTAAAACAGCCAGAAAATGCTGATTTATGATGAGAAGAGGAGAAAGGTGGTCTCTTGTGGTCCTGTTTCATCCTACAAAACCATGATGCTTCAGATATCTGAAAGATGAATTCCCGTTTTAAAGATGAATTCGCACTCCTTCCATTGGAATTCTCTCATACTCGAGGTAGACTTGCGGACAGGGGAGGGTTTACTCTTGGTTTAGTTCCTCCGGATCGACACTTTATCAGAAGTGAATTATCCTTTTCTGACGCCTATGCATTCTATTCTCTGTCATGCACTTCCTCTCTGCAATGAGTTGAAATAAAAGCAATTATCCTGTGGTGTCCCCCTTTCATTTCTCTCCCAGACTTTCTGAGTTATAACTAATCAGAATGAAGCAGACATTAGCATTTTCTGCAGCCGACAGTGACCCAGCGTGGAGACTCCTCTGAAAGAATGAGCGTGATTGCAGCTCTCATGTTGCTGTCATCCTCTTGCCTGAGTAAGAAATAAATGAGAAACCAGCAATTCTCACAGGGAAGGTGCTTTCAGACTTTTCTGTTGATGGTTAAAGTGCTCTAGATTATTGGTCTCTCAAAACGCACATACTACTAATGTCACTTTGACTGCTGACATGTGAAATATTCTGGGTAAGTAACATGGGAAACAATTTTGAATAAAAAGGAATGATACCAGTAAAGGTTAAATGATTATGAAAACTGTTTACAGAGCTCTTTCTCCTTCATCACTCACATTTATCTCGCCTTACGCTGTACCTTGTACATTAATTGTTGGTTAAAAATTTCCTTGTACAACATGGGTGGGTCCTCGTAAGCTGGCTGTTGGGAAAATAATTACAATACCATTGACTCTGATTCTCTCTGCATATGGGTGGGAGTAAGCTGATATAAAGGCCTTTATAGTGTGTCAAAAATGGAATGAATTGCATCTGAACTGAAGCCTCATTTAATCTCGTTTCTGTCTTGATACCTGAGGCTCTCTAATTTCAGTAGTAAGCACAGTGCATATGGGAGGCCCTCAGTACCAATATGCTCTGTGGCTATTTGTGGGGAAATGACAAACACGCGCACACACACGCACATCCACGCACACTTCATTTATTGAAAATCTATATGCCAAGTACTACGTATCAATGTATTTGTGACATCTCTGTCTCTCTCAATTCTTACAATGGTTCCATTCCTTCAATTAACGAATATTTTGAGGGTACCTATTCTGAGGAAGGGATTTGCATTCTCACTTAATGTGAGAAGACTGAAACCCAAGATGATCAAAGTTTTTGCCTGAGTGATTGCAGAATCACAAATCCATGCCTCTCACACTTAATTGCTCTATCACAGCACAACTCCAACCCCTATCTCCTTGAGTCCTCTGACGGGAGACCAGAGGTTTTCAGGCTCATCAAGACAAAGAGTTTTGATATATGACCTTGAACAGATCTTGCTTCACTGCTCACAGCTCCAATTTTCTCAGTAAAAGGCAGGACTTTCATAGATCTGGCATTTTCAAGAGAATATTTTTGCATCATCCAATGTATAAAGCATGCTATTTGCAAAGCTGCTTTAGCTGAAGTAGAAGTGGGGTACAGGGCCCAGATCTTGGCTTCTTCTGACTAAGGGGCATTCTCTCTTCTTAAATCAGAACAAGCTGCTAGTCTACTTGGTTTCTTCCTGCTGTTGTTGTTTGTTTGTTTTTAGATTTTAAAATACATATTTATAAAGTGAAAGTAGTAAAAATGAATGTAAATCTTACCTAGGATTCATTGGACAGTCAGTTCTGCTATAATGAGATATATGCTCCTAAAAATCATCATTCTAAGAAAAATCGCATAAAACCACAAGGCATATTGAACAAAATGGGATTAGGGGCATAGCAGTCAAAACCTGTTGGTGACACCTGGTGAAGTTGAAGAGGACAGACCACTCCAGCTCCTCAAAGGCGGGAACTTACTGTGGCGATCCCTTCCTGAACTGACATACGGCCGTTGGCACAGCTGTCCATAGTAATTGGGTCAATGTGCTCTGAGGCAGTTATTAGGGCTATGCTTCCCACTGCCGTCTCTTTCCTCCTCTTTTCCATCTAGTGAGGACATAATCCTTGAGACCCTGAAAACTAAGCTCCTGCCTTGCTTCCCGAAATTCATTTATGGGCTATCAGACCTGAATTCCCAGGGTTAATGCAAAAGATATCAGGCAATACAGCTAGTGTTGGTAGGGATCATGCGAAGTTCTTTATAATTATTCATTTCCTCCTCAAAATAGGATGATTATTCTCCATTGAACAGATGTATAATTGGAGGCTCAGAGAGGTTTAGTAATTCATTCCAGATAGATAGAAGAGGTGAGTGGCTAATCTGGAGAGGCAAACTCTGCTTTGCTTGCTAAGTGACCGAGGCACCTGTACCCCACACTAAACCATGCTGCCTCCTGAGAGGAGTCCTCAGGACATTTTCAGTTACCTCTGTACCAATTATACTTACCTCCCACTTCTAGCTCCTCCTGCCAGATAGGGTGTCCTCCTTTCTCTCCTCCTCCCCCTTCTCCCTTCCACTTCTCCTTCTACCAGTTGGCTAATCTTTCCAAAACAAGTGTCCAATATTTCTGGGATTGAGCTTCCGATTAATGGCATCTATTGGTCACTGTGTCTAGCTGGCCAGATTTGACCTCAGAGTCATCTCTGCCACTCATTTGGCCACCTTTGTGCCTACCTGGACCTAAGTTTGGTTTTCTCATCAGGAGCATGAGATTGACTTTTTTCCTGCCACTGTTGTCTTCTAAGTGCCCTGGCTTTGCACCTGATCCTGAATGAATCCTCAATGAAACCTCTCTTATTTTTGAACATGAAGCAAAGTTCTTCAACTTTTCTGAAGACATCAGTACTTCTCTACCTAGCTTGCCCCTGAAACTTACAAACAGACCAAGAATACTCATGTTTCAAGTAATTTAGAACAAAGGTAAAGTCTTTTTCTGAGGAATCTCTAACTTTCCAGCCAGCATCCAGGTCTAGCATCAAAGCTTATTTGCTCCCTACTCTTCTCTTTTTTTTCTCTCTTTTTTTTTCCCCCGAGGAAGAGTAACCGTGAGCTAACTACTGCCAGTCCTCCTCTTTTTGCTGAGGAAGACTGGCCCTGAGCCAACATCATGCCCATCTTCCTCTACTTTATATGTGGGACGCCCACCACAGCATGGCATGCCAAGCGGTGCCATGTGCACACCGGGATCCGAACCAGCGAACCCCGGGCCGCCGAGAAGCGGAACGTGCAAACTCAACCTCTGTGCCACCGGGCCGGCCCCTTGCTCCCTACTCTTGCTGAAGAGCCAGATACCCTTCTTCTGGGTATGTAAATTATATACGTCTTCCAGTGGGTTCAGGTTTTGTTTCCTTATGATGGAGATATTGAGCTTTGAACAAACTTGTACTGAATTGTTTGTTTCTATGGGGAATTCATTATCTCTGCTATTTCTGTTTTCAAAACCAGGACACCTACTGACCTTTCACACTCAAAATGATGGCTGTCACACATAGATTAATGAGCATAATCAGGCCAACTTGGAAAAGACTGGAGCATTGGCAAGATAATTGTGTCATTGACAGTAGGAATGGTAGATCGAAGAGAATGAGTTAATTGATTAGCACACCAAGCGAATCTTTTAGAAATCAAATCCTTTTCAAGATTTAGGAAAGAGTATGGTCAATTTTTCTTGGCAGTAGACCTTGTTTTCTGCCGCAGAAAGTAATGGTGTGACAACCTGTCTGCCCTCTCTGAGAAAAAGGCTTTTCTGGCTTCAAATTATGTTCTCACACACAAGTTAGATTTTTGCATTGCTATGATTTCTCTTCTTTCTATTCAGACCCGAGAGTTAAAAGAAAGTCTTATTCTCTGGGTGGTTGTTTTGGTCACATTGTTCCTGTGTGGAACATGCCTCCTTTGAGGTAGTGAAAATGAGAGCAGGCAACTGTTCAAGCGAAACCAGACAGCAACTCAATTGGTGGGAAAAAGGGGCAGAGCTGAAATGTACAATCTGCACAGGCATCCTTTCTCTTGTCTGCATTTTACACCTTCAAAATAGTTATTTGCTGAAAGTGTGGGACAGAGACACTTTCTTATTGTGCTTATATATACATTGAAGAAAAAAAAAACCCTGTGTGTCAGAATCTAATTGACAGAGAGAAATTGTTTCTACACTGCTTTGTGCTTTGACAGCCAACTTTATGTTACTTAAAAGGAAATAGGGGTGTGTTTTTATGCTAAGAAAATGCTATTTCCTCTCTTATTGTAAAGTGAGTGACTTTTAGACAAAAAAAATATTGCCTTATTTCACAGGCTTACCAAAGCATACAGCCTTGGTTAGATTGATAGAATAACAGACTTCCTACTATGTAAAGTAAACCATACTGAATATTCAAATATCATTCTCCTTTGATTCAAAGGAACTTTGGAGGTCACATTTGAACCTCTTTATCTTACAGACGAATTAACATTGGGAACTTCTAGAGGGTCAGCGACTTATCTGAGTTCTCACAGCTCTTTAGAGGCTGATTGGAGCGCGCCATTGTTCCCTGTGTATGATTAACTATATTTTCTTCATGAACCTCCATACACTTATGGGCTTATGACAGTTAAGAAAGGTATTTTGCCCCCTGGAACTGCAGACATCATGCAGAAAAGAGGAATGGAATAGTTATACTCTCATCAGTAGAGAGACCCAGATCTGGCCCCAATTCTGGACCGAGGGGAGGCCCATGGAGGTTCCAGCTGTTGCTTAGAAAATCTCCCAGGACTTGGCCGCCAGCAGGATTATAAAGGAGGTTAAGTCAGTCCCTACATCTTTCCTGTCCTCCTGCTTGTGACCTTGATTCAATTACCATGCTGTCCTATAGCAGCATCCTGGGGAAATTTATGACTGCCAGGCCGGTTCAGGGGAAAAAAAGTCATGCTGATATTTCCATTTCCGTTTTAACATATTAAAGATTCACTCAACTTCACTCATATTATTCTTGAATATATTTTGTTTTACACTGAAAATCTGCCTTTAATAATATTAACATTACTGCCTATTTGCTTTATCCTAATATATATTTATTCATATAAATATATAAATATATTTGTAATATATATTAAATAAAATATATTAATATTTATATTAAGATTAAATTTGTTACATATTTTAAATAAAAAATATATATAAACTATTTTAAAACAGCGATACCAGTTTTACAAATAACAATTGTTGAATGGAGCTTAAGATTTCCTTACAGTTCTTTATTACCTTAGAATATATCCTATTAAGGATGGACAGTTAGGTACTGTCAATTGAAATATTTTTTTGTTTTTCTCTGAGGTGGTTTGTTATCCATTTGTTATACAGTAAGGTTTGCTCATTTTACTTTGGTTTCAATTTTAGGGCTGGCTTTTTTGTTCATTTTGATTGGATTTTTAAATTTTAATATGTAGAATAACGATGTAGTCTCCAAACCAGAGCTATATAAGAAGACGTACTCAAAAGTCTTACCTGTTTTTTGCTAGGAGATTCACTCTGAGCTAATTAATATCTGTTGCCAATCCTCCTATTTTTGCTTGAGGAAGGTTCACCCTGAGCTAACATCTGTGCCAATCCTCCTCTATTTTGTATGTGGGTCACCACCACAGCTTGGCTGATGAAGGTGTAGGGCCATGCCTAGTATCCGAACCTGTGAACCCAGACTGTCAAAGCAGAGCATGCCGAACTCAACCACTATGCTGCGGGGCCAGGCCCTCTGAAGTCTTACTTTTATCTATGTTGACTCCACACCCTCCCCCACTAAAATATGTGCTGTATGTAATCATTTTAATTAATTTCTGGATTATCTTTTAGGGTTTTAGTTGCAGTGGCTGTTGTTGTTGCAAGTATGCGTATATTGTATGTGTTTATTTTTCCTTCCTTTTCTTACTAAACATAGGAGATAATTTCCATTGTTCTGCACCTTGTTGTTTTCACTTGACAATATATCCTGAAAATTACTTCATATCAGCATAGAAAGATCCTCCACATTCTTTTTTGGGGGCTTGGAGGAAGCTGTATACTACTCCATTTTTGATTTTCCACAATTTATCTCCTCAACTCCTTATGGATCTACATTTGAGTGGTTTCCAATTTTTGAACATTACAGTTAATGCTGCAGTGAGTAATCTTGCTCCAGCATCATTTTGTATTTCTGAAACGTGCCTTAGGGATAAATTCGTAGAAGTGAAATTGCTGGATCTAAGGGAATGTTCATCTGTGGTATTGCTAGAAGTTGCCAAATTCTTCTCAATGGGGGAATTATTTTATATTTCTACTATTAATATATGAAAGTATGTATTTTCTAACAGTCTTGTCAACCAAGTTTATTGTCATTTTAAATTTGCTAATCTGATATGTAAGAAATGGTACTTCATAGTTTTATTTTGCTTTGTAAAAATTATGAGTGAAGTGAGCATCGTTTCATATATTTAAGAATTATTATTTAAGGCTTGTTTTGAAGGCTAGATTTTTTAAAACATAATAGAGTTAAAATTCTGATAATAAAATTTCACAAGGATGTGATTCTTCTTTGTGAATTAGTATCAATTGCATTTGATATTGTAAAAAATTTCAGGATATTGCATAAAGAAATAAAACTGCTTTATTACTAAGAAAGTTTCTGAATTAATCTACTGATTCAAAGCATTAGTAATTATGATTTTTTCTTTTATTATAAAAGTAACATATGCTTTTTTATTTGGAAAGTCTGTAGAATAGAAGTAAAAACAGTTATATCGCCTAGAGGCAACATATTTAGGAATATTTCCTTTCAGTCTTTTCCCATCCTTCTTAAACATTATTGTTCATAGTATTTTTTTCATATTTTAATGACTTTATTTTTAGAGCATTCTTAGGTTTACAGAAAAATTGAGCAGCAAATACAGAGTTCCCACGAGCATGGAATATCTCTTCATTTATTTAGGTCTTCTTTGATTTCTTTCATTTGAGTTTTGTAGTTGTCCTCACATAGATATTTTATATATTTTGCTAGATGTATACCTAAGTATTTCATCTTTTTTGTTGCTATTGCAAACTGTGTTGTTTCTAAATTTAAACTTGTAACTGTTCATTGCTGGTGTAAAGGAAATTCCCTTTGTATATTAACCTTATATCTTGAAACCTTGCTATTATCACTAATTAGTTCCAGGATTTTTCTAATTGATTCTTTGGGATTTTCTACAGAGAAAATCAAGTAATATGCAAACAAAGACAGTTTTATTTCTTTCTTCCCAATGTGTATACCTTTTCTTTTCTTGTCTTATCACATTAGTGTGGACTTCTAGTACAATCGAATAGGAATGGTGAGACTGTTTTTGCCTTGTTTCCGTTCTTAGGGAAGAGCATCTAGTTTCTCACCATTAAATATGATGTTAACTGTAGGTTTTTAGTAGATGTTTCTTGACAACTTGAGAAAGTTCCCTTTTATTCCTAGTTTTCTGAGAGTTTTTATCCTGGATGAGTGTTGAACTTTGTCAAATGCTGTTTCTACACCACTTGACATGATCACATGATCTTTCTTCATTTGCCTCTTGATGTGATGAATTACATTATTTGATTTTTGATTGTTAAACCAGCCTTATATGCCTAGAATAAATCTCACTTCATCATAGTAAATAATTCTTTTCATACACTGTTCAATTTGCCTTACTGGAACTTTGTTAAGGATTGCATCTATGATCATGAGAGATATTTATCTGTAGTTTTTCTTTCTTGATAATGCTTTTGTCTGATTTTGGTATTGTGTTGACTTCACAGAATAAGTGAGGAAGCATCTCCTCTGCTTCTGTTTTCTGGAACACATGTAAAGATTGTTATCATTTCTTCCTTAAATATTTGGTAGAATTCCCCAGCAAAACTATCTGGGTCTGGTGATTTCTGTTTTGGAAGAAACATTAATTATTGATTGACTTTCTCTGCTAAATCCACTCTGACAGTCTCCATCTTTTAATTGGTGTATTTAGACCATTAACATTTAAAGTGATTATTGACATAGTTGGACTAATATCATCTTTAATTGTAACTATTTTCTATTTGTTCTTTTTTTTCTTCCACTCCTTTTCTTCCTTCTTTTGTTTTAATTGAGGATTTTGTACATTTTGAAGTTTTTTTGTGGTTGCCCAAGAGTTTGTAACATACATTTACAACTAATATAAGTTAGCACACTTTCAAATAATACTATAACACCTCACAGTTATTGCAGGTACCTTGTAACAGAGTATTCCCAATTCCTTCCACTGTTATTTGAAAGAAAATATTTCCACTTTTATTCCACTCTCTTCTTGTTTGAATGATTTTGGAAGAGAAATCCGATCTAATTCTCATCCTTGTTCCTCTATCAGTAAGGTGTTCCTTTTCCCCCCTCTGGCTTCTTTCAAGATTTTCTCTTTGCCTCTGATTTTCTGTAGTTTGAGTATGACGTCTTATGTGTAGGTTTTTTGGCATTTATTCTATTTGATGTTTGAGATTCTGAGATCTATCATGCGGTATCTGTAATTTGGAAAATTCTCAGTCTTATTACTTCAAACCTTCCTCTGCTTCTTTCTCTCATTCTTCTCTTTATGATGTTTCCAATATGCATGTGTTACACCTTTTGTAGTTGTCCTATAGTTCTTGGATAACCCATTCAATGTTTTATTCTTTTTTTCTCTTTTCAGTTTTGGAAGTTTCTATTGATGTATCTTCAAGCTCACTGAGTTTTTCCTTAGTCGTTTCTAGTCTACAGATGAGCCCATCAAAGGGCATTCTTTTATTTTTTTTAAAGATTGGCACCTGAGCTAACAACTATTGCCAATCTTCTTCTTTTTTTTTTTTTTTCTGCTTTATCTCCCCAAATTCCCCCCATACATAGTTGTATATCTTAGTTGCAGGTCCTTCTAGTTGTGGCATGTGGGACGCCACCTCAATGTGGCCTGACGAGCAGTGCCATGTCTATGCCCAGGATCTGAACCGGTGAAACCGTGGGCCGCAGCAGCAGAGCATGAGAACTTAACCACTCGGCCATGGGGCTGGCCCTCAAAGGGCATTTTTAATTTTGTTGGTATTTTAATGTTTTGATCTTTGCTTACATCACTCATCTGTTCTTGCATGTTGTCCACTTTTACCATTAGAGGCCTTAGCATATTAATCAGTTGTTTTAAATTTCTGGTCTGATAATTCCAAAATTGCTGCGGTATCTGAGTCGTGTTCTGAGGCTTGCTTTTTCTCTACAGCCTGTGTTTCGGCCATTTAGAATACCATAATTTTTTTGTTGAAACCTAGACATGAGGTATTGGGTAAAAGGAAGTTAGGTAAATAGGATTTTGATGGGAGGTTTTATGCTATCTGTCCAAAAGTTAGGGTGTGTTTACTCTTTGCTGTAGCTATGGTGTCAGATAATAAAATTTCCTCTAGTGTCCTTGTTTTTATCTCCCTTGTTGTCATTGGCTTTCCCTAGAGACTTTCTTAAATAGAGTCTGAGGCTTAACATTCTTTCAGCTCTGATCCTCTGCTACATAGAAGCCCTAATGATGTATGTCAGGTGTGGCAAGAAGAACTGTTTTATAATCCTTTGATTAGGTCTCAGTCTTTCAGTGAATCTGTGTGCCTAGGCTGTGGCCTTCACAAATGCTTCTCAACTTTCACCCCCACCCCTCGTGTGAAGCAAGAAGGTTATCAGGGGCTGGAGGTGAGTATTTGCCTTCCCCCACTTCAAAGGCTAAAGGGAGCTGGAGTTTGGGTACTTTCCTTCCTTAGGTCACTTAGGGTCTGGAAAAACCCAAGTGGGTTTGGCTTTAGTTCAACAGTTTCCCTTTATTGTAGGCCTTTTTTAAGGAGAAGAGAAAGCTCTAGGTATGTTTCAAAATGGTTACTTTTTCCCTCCCCCTGACAGAAGTTTGAAGGGATGTTTTTCTAATCTTTACTGTGAGAATCTTTTAGGGCTCCAGGAGGCAAAAGTCATGAAAACGTGGGTACCCCTCTAAGGCTGAGCCCCTCACAATTCTAATGTCTGCAGGTAGTCCATGCTCAGTCTTCAGTAATGAGTCAGTTACAGTTTAAGTGTTCCTACCATTTGCTGGCTCCAGCAATGCTTTTGTTCCAGGTAAGATGTGATTCTCTCCAATTGCGTATCTCCCCAGTTTTGGGGTAGTAGTTTGTTCTATGACCTCAGTACTTTCATGGATCTAAAAAGAATTGTTGATTTTCAATTTGTTCAGCTTTTATCTTTTTGTGAAGATGGGAATGAGAGTTCCAAGCTCCTCACATATCTGACCAGAAAACAGTGTGTCCTATTGATTTTTACAAACACAATCTGTAAAAAAGATAATAACATGGAGGCTGGCCTGGTGACATAGTGGTTAAGTTTATATGCTCTGCTTTGGCGGCCTGGGGTTTGTGGGTTTGGATCACAGGCACAGACCTACACACTGCTTGTCAAGCCATGCTGTGGTGGGTTTCCATGTACAAAATAGAGGAAGATTGGCACAGATGTTAGCTCAGTGACAATCTTCCTGAAGCAAAAAGAGCAAGATTGGTAATAGATGTTAGCTCAGGGCCAATCTTCCTCACTAAAAAAAAAAAAAGATAATAATCTGGCATGTTTATTTATTTCTGGTTCTTTTGTTTGCCTTTTTATTTTCATATTTATTCATTTACATAAATGTTTCCTTTTGATGAGGATTTAGCAAGAGAAATTCATAGATATTGGGAATTTAATTTATATAGGCCTACATGTAAAAGATTCCTTCTTTATCCCTGTGGAAAAGTTCTTTTATTTTTATGACTAACTTTTCTCAATGATCAACATACATATCAATTATGTTCTGTTTATATCATGGGATTTCTCTTTTTATGGAAGCTAACATTTGCAGTGTTATGACCAATAGAACTTTCCCCAAAATGATTGGCATTAATGCTCTGGAAAAATCATACTATACTTCCATTTTTTTATTTTTTTTAAATTTTTTTTAAATTTTTTTTTTATTTTTTCCTTTTTCTCCCCAAAGCCCCCAGGTACATCGTTGTGTATTCTTCGTTGTGGGTTCTTCTAGTTGTGGCATGTGGGACGCTGCCTCAGCGTGGTCTGATGAGCAGTGCCATGTGCGCGCCCAGGATTCGAACTAACGAAACACTGGGCCGCCTGCAGCGGAGCGAGCGAACTTAACCACTCGGCCACGGGGCCAGCCCCTATACTTCCATTTTAATCTGAACATTTTTGTAAAGTAATAGTAAATTAGTGTGACCTCTTTCAAAGCACAGATACCAAAGTCATATCTGTTGAACCATTTTTGTTTCATAAAACAATGGATGCTTACAAACTGCTAAAGTAATTCTATTAGCATACACAGGAAAATCTAAGTTATAAATGAGGTACATGGAGCCAACATCATCATCACTCTTTAGGGACAAAAGCACATATGGAAACACTTCATGGATTCATTAAATATCAATCTGAAATAACATAACATCAATATTGGTAGCTCAAAAATGATAACAGCTGACAGATGGCAACCAATTAGAGCAATTAGCAATTAGCTTGTGTGTCCCTGTCCCACCTTCATCCTCCTTCACTTGCTCCATGAATTTCTGTAATCCCTGGAAATGTGCCTGAGATTCAGTCTGTGCCACAGACTGTCGGGATAATGAATTTTGGGCAGTTATTGAAAATGGATTTGGAGAGAAAGAGCATGTCACTCTTCATCTCTCATTCAAGATATGCCTATTCTTTCTAGCAAAAATAATTGAAAATCCACCCTAAGACATTTTTTTAGAGTGAAAGGGAGTGCTAAAAATAAAGTTACAAAATTTTAAATATTTGTGTTAACATATAAATAGATTTTACTGTATTGATGGCCCAATAGTTGAAAATAGTTAATCCAGAAATATTTTTCTTAAAAGTGAAATATACAACAATGCATGCTAAACTAAAAGAAAAAAACTTCTGCTTTATGGTGGTTATTTTATCATTAAAAAATAACATAAAAATAAGTATTCTTGGTATATATTCACATATTTTTTTCAGTTTCCATATCTTTACTACCAGGTCAATGATATTTTTCTGAAGAATGCATTTCTTTAATAAGGTGATTTCCAATTTAAAGAATTACCTGAAATCTTCTCTAAAGTTGCATTTTATAGTTAATAAAATTTGAAATTGTTGGCATCTTTCATTTACTTTTTTCTGTAAACATAATTTTTACTTGAAAACATTTTCTCTTTAGGTACTGAGATGCCTGGTAAGCTCAGAGAAAATTCTATTAAGTGAAGTTTATATTCTACATTATTTTTGTATTGAAATATATAACTATTTTAGCTTCCATTCAAAGTACCTTCATAAGAAATATTTGTAATATAAAACTTGTGAAATAAAATGTGCCTAATTATGATTATTTTGAATATTTATCAAATTTATATCTTGCAAAATTGTAGGATTTCTCAATTGAATTCAATTCAGGCAGTCAATGTAAATTTATCTAATTCTGAATAGAATGTCCCTTAAAAGATTATTCCCACAAGTCGAGATATTAAAAATATGGAACTTCAGGGAAGACTCCATTTGTTGAATAATTTGATTAAATATTTCCAACTGAATTTGGAGAAAATGTGATCAAAGTTTTAAGGACTCATTCACATACAAAATAGTTAACATACCTATAGGGCACTATGGGTGATTTACAAAAGTAATTCTTCAAAAGATTCAAACTTTCTAAGACTGTTGATAATAGGCAGCAAAAAGAGAGAGAATGTATTACCATGTGAAAGTATTTTTTAAATTCAATATCAACTCTATCAAAAAAATCTTAGATTTTCTTTGCGTGCATGGTGTATGTGTGTGTGCAAATTTTGCCAACTGCATGTCTATTTTAATTTGAAGAGTATTACAGGGTTTTGGATGCAATTATGAAATATACATCCACTGCAACCCATTCCAAGAACATTTCTGTTCTGTAGCCTTTCTTAATTGAGCAAGAACATTGTTTATACCATGACACTTGACACTAACCTCTGCAAAAATTTGTGTTCATATCATCATCACAGAAAAAGTAATTTTGTCTTAATTTGAACATTTAAACTGATTGTATAAGAATAACGTTTATAATGATGTTAGGCCTTTCATCTTTGACAAAATGAGTTTCCAAAATCTTTACTTTGATTCCATGAGTTGAATGAAAAAAATTAAACCATTATCGGAATGAACTGATTCTTCTGGCTTGAAGCATCTGACGTGACTAATATAACACTGGCATCATTGAACTCTTTGCAAGATTCTTTTCTAAAGAAATCAATACAGGCCAATTTCAATAAATGCCCTTCTCTTTGTAAAGATCATCTTATTTAAGTTATTTTTCCCATTTTAATGGTCTTCAGTTAGTTGATGAAGGAACAAGATTAGAGCATGGTTATATAGTTGGGAAAAAAATGTGCCCTACACTAGATTGAGCCCTATACAAAGTTATTCCTTGAAAAAGGCAAACAATCTGTGAGAAAATACAACCCTTGCTCCACTCCCCACGACCCGGTGCCCTATGGGAGTTGCATCATCCTGGAAAAGTGGGTGAATTTTTAAATTAGCAAGTCACTGACTGCTTTCAAATTGTGTGTCCAAGAGCTACTGCTGCACTGGTGGGACTTTTTTGCTAATTTGTGTGAAGATTCTCTGTGGACTAGGTGTTTCTTCGAACACAATAGTAAAAGAAAAATCATTTGATGGATCAGAAGAAAAAATAGCCTTCCCCAAATCATTGCCATCTTGCTCCCAACACATTACATTTCCAGAAACCTTTAATTAATTTACATTTTATTTGAATAGGGAGGCCATTCTAGAGCTCTAACTTCCTAACGTTCAACCACAGCTGCTCAATAGGAAGCATTTTAAGGGCTTGTCCATGATGTTTTAGAAAGTTTCCTCAGCCCTTTTTCGAATGCGCTTCTATATGACCTGCTGTCAAGGAGTACTATGGGAAAAACTTTTAAGTTTATGGTATGCCAAAAGAGATATTGGTTTAATGAAATATGTGGCCTTTCCAAATATAACTTAATTTGGGGTTATTTTTTTTGGTTTGTTACAAACCCTGCAAAGTTATAGAAAATTACCATTTTGATGAAGAAACATGAAATCATTTTTAGCTATAAAACATTCCGTTAGATAGTTTCTAGAACCAGCTTTTGCCCCAAAAGTCTCTTCTAACTCAGCATTTAACGCAAGTTATATTCTACAGATGGGAGGCATACATGAAATTTTGGACAGGCGATGTCACAAAAAGAGCCTCTCTCTTTTGTTCTTTGGACAAAATATCACTTGTTCTTTTCTAGTTCAGAGAGAGACTGAATAACAGCTGAAGATAATTCATTAATATGAAGAATTCAGCTCTCAAAAGAATGCCTTTTATGATAAAGCAGCTTTTATCTATAGAAGTCCAAAGATTTAAAACACATACATGCGGGTTTCTCCAAAACAGTGCGAACAGCTTGACAGAACTGTATATCATTAACCTGATAACAATAGCGTTACACAAAATCAACTATAATGTAGTCTCTTTACAGAAAACATGCAAGATTAGGGCATGATAGCTTTCATTTTCTTCATGTTATTTTGTCCTCTTTTGCTTACGCAAGATAAAGAAAGTATTGAGTTATTTATCACTGCTTTATTATTTGTGGTAGAGTCATCTTCATTCTGCAAAATAATAATAAAAAATCCCATATGAATTGAAATGGGAGACAAGAGCTCACCAGATGTAGCTGTATCTTTCACGTGAAAATAAACGGAATGCTTTCCTTAATCAATCAGAGTGAATAACGTTGATGGGCTTGGCAGTGACTAAATCAGGGCTGCCAGCCCCAGCTACCCCGCATGATTTCATCTTTCCAACCAGACTAAAAAATGTTTTCCCTCCTTCGCACTGGACAACTTTATTTTCACACGTTCAATTTAACAAAGCTCAAAAGGAATTCTAAAAGCTTCGCCTGTCTCATAAAATGTTTACCAGATATCTCTACAGGATGGCAGCTGCACCACAATGTTTCATAATAAGGAGAAATAAAGTGGCCAAGTAAACTCTACTGATGAGCATGACAATGATATTGGTGGGAGGTTGTTTACTGTCAGTCATACTACAAGGTCTCATTTTTCAGCAATTTTGTTTAAAACTTCATTTAAACAACTGCCTGCTATAGAAAATTCTGACCACTGAAGGGGCTGCCTTTGTTTAAATCAGCTTCGAAGTGTGATTAGTCAGTGACACTCCTTAACTTTCTGTTTTTAGCAGGGGCTCAAATGCTTGAAGTAGTCTGTTTTTGAGTATCAATGTATATTTCCACAATTATTACCATAATGACCCAGTACAAGCACATTTTTTTAAAAAGAGGCATTGATCTTTTTTTTAACCAATCCTCCTTTTACGGTAAGACCTTCAAGGAATAAGAGGTAACTGGATACTAGATAGAATGTGCTAAGACTTTTGTTTATGTGTTTGTTTTTATAAGCATACAAATACATTGTGGTTCAAAATGATTCACATATATTAGATTATTTATTCCTCACTATAATTCCATTTTATAGATGAAGAAACTGAGGTCCAGAGATTTCAGTTCCTTAACCAAGGTCATACTGCGTGTAAGTGGTGGAGACACATTCTCTCCTCAGCCAAATCTGATTACAGAACTCATGCAATGAACTCTACCCTATATTGCTTCTTGGGAATCAACTTTTTTCTTTGTTTGGTCTTCTTAAAATATTCCTTTCTACTCTTTCTGAAGGTTTCTCAGTCTCAATGATTCCCAAATTTAAGCTAAGATTCACAGTTTGGGATTCACAAGTGGAGTAGGGCAGTAGGTGATGGAGAAAGACATAGACACGAAAATTTCCAGTAATTGCCTTCCTGGATTACTTGCAGTGAAGAGAAAGGAAGTCAGGCACATTCTTTCTTCTTGAATGCTGCCATTAAGTCACACTTTGGCATTTCTACACTGACCCACAAGTAAACTGTGGTTTTCATCATCTTAATCCAGTATGTAGCCATGGCAGTTATTGCTAAACAGAGCAGCAGTTATTCGGTTATGACAAATTAGTGTCTGAGATGTCACTATTGGGCAAAGGGGCTTCTCTGAATGCATTGCAAAATGTGGTCATGTAAAATAAAAGTATCCATCCTAGTAGGTGGTGAGTCATTGCCACCTGGTGGTTAAAGCGATTTAACCTTTCACGTAGGTAGAGAAATCAGCAATGCCATGGTTGGTTAGTTCATACAATTTCACTGACTTGATAACGGAGACACTTATTTAGTGACAGATGGTTTTAAATGTTAAACAGAGTAAATTCCTACCTAAAATTCATTTCCATCTCCTCATATTTTTTGTACCTCCTCTGATTATCTCACCTCTGTCTGCCTGCTGTGCTTTTATACAGTTGGAAAATACCTTAGCAAGGCTCCAGATTCAGGGCTTTCACAATGCTGTCTGTTGGGAGATGGGCTTTATTATCTCAGAATATATTTAGATTTCCCTGAAGACATAGCTATAAATTTTTTAAGGCCAATATTCAAAGATTTGTGGTTTCTGAAGAGCTTTGGAATTGAACATAGAGAGCATATATACATATAGCCTGTTGGTATGTCATTGATGTATCAGAAGCCAGATGTGTGATGTGAGGTCCAGAAATGATAGTATAGTAAATATCTATATAAAAAATGAAGCCAATAACGACTGGCTTATGACATTAAATAAGATAAAAAAGGAGATGAGAATCAACAGAAAAATGCATAAAATTGACACATGGCAGTAGTAGTCCTTCTGATTTCATTTAATATCAAGGGGGATAGTATATAGAAAAAAGATCAGGATACTTAAAAGAAAGACATGCTTTCCTTACAAATGCAATAATAGACTAGCAAAGTGAATATCCTAGTTACTTCTCAAAGTTTTTGACCCAAGGCCAGAATGGAGCTGGCTAAGGCCACGCGAATGTAATCGGCCATCCATGTCCTTCTTTCCTTGGTAATTTTCGGTCTCCACAGTTGTAGAAACTTCATGGAAAATCGTGTGTCTCAGATGAAAGCTTTTCTTTTCAGTAATGGCAATACCTTTGTCGATGTCCCACTATTCTTCTGACAAAATGCCTTCTTAGGAAAGGTTCAGTAGTTTTTAGTCTGCACAGCATGAGCTGTCTATTATTAACCCTGTTCCTTTGTCTTTTCCTTCTAGCAGTGACAAGAGTGATCTGAGGAAGCATGTAAAATGAACTCGTATTTTCTGAAGCCGTATTAAAATATACCACATGGTCAATGTTAGTATTGGACAGCCACAGAAGCAAGCCTTGTACCACTGAGCTGAATAGATAATATTTTGACAACCATTTTAAAGACCATACTTATTTCCTAATCTTGAGCACCAGTTTCACTACCTATATATATATATTTTTGCTGTACAATCATGCATAAAAATACAATAAAAGGGGGTTAAGCACCCCTCTCCCTTTTTGTCAGCACTGCATCTCATTGTACATTTTATTTCTGCAGGATCCCATAAAGACAGCTATGCATCAGCAGGAAAATATACTTCCTAACAGTCAAAGTCAATGATGCAGATAATAGGGAACCAGCATCCTCAGTGTGGGATACATACTGTCCTCAGTCCCTGGCCCAGATGTTGGTAGCAACCAATAAACTGTATTATACACATATATAAAAAAAAAGCAGCTTGAAGGAATGGCCTGCTTAGCTAGATTTATCGGGAGAGATCTTTAATGTGCCATATGGCAGCTTGGTTCTTCCAAGCAGTGCAGCCCTGTGAAGGAATGGATTGAAGTGTGATGACCAGCTCCAGCGCAAGTGTTGATGCCTCCCCAGGGAAACAAGTGCTTGCTGTGGGATTTGTCACCAGTGTCACCCATGATGTGTTTCTTAGTAGTCCATTATGCCTCAATATGTTTTCAATCAGAGCCAAGGTCTCTATTACCCCTACTGTTTCGAGAAATCTCTAGACATCGTTGGGATGGGGAATGTGAGAAAGAGAGAGCAAGGCTGAGATCCATCATGTTATTTAACATATCTTCTACCTTTTATTGAGACACTTTGTGTAGGAAATACAAACTAGGGGATTTGCAACGGTTTTAAAAGCTATTATTCAAGTAAATGGAAAAGTGGCATCGTGTATGTTGTTTGGAATACCAGAGAGCACAGAATAGATTTTTCTTCTACTTGAAGATGGCTGTGTGAGAACTGCTTTCCTTTATTAAAACGTTATGCCTTCCACACATAAAGGCTTTTATTCAATGATTTGCCTCAACCTCTGTAATTCCCTTTCGTTAATGTGCAAGGTAATTTTACCAATATTTTAAAGCTGATAGGGAACAATCACTGTGATATATGTATATTAACTGCATATTTGCAAGTTAAGAATGCAAACACACTTTCTAGGCAAATGATGAGACAACTCTTACGGTTTACACACTATCTTTATTCTTTAATTTTTTGTAAATACTTCAAGTCCTTGCTGTGTCCAGGAGCTGGAGTTACTAAAAAGGAATGCCAAAACATGTTTTGTAATTGCAAACTCACTGAATACATGGCTTAAAAGTAAGCCATGAGAAGAATACACATCACTTACATGATAATTCTGCCAAATTGAAAAATCTGAGTCTAATTATGAGGCAATATAAAGCAAACACGATTTGAAGAACATTCTAAAAAATACCTAACTTATAATCTTCAAAAATGCCAAGGTCATGAAAACCAAAGAAAGACTAAAGAACATCTTGAATGAAGGGGACCAAAAAGGCATGAAAACTAAATAAAACGTATGATTCTGAACTGGATCCTTCATCTATTAAAGACATTATTGGAGCAATTGGTGGAAATTGAGTGGGGTCTATGAAATAGATTGAAGATAATATATTAATGTAAATTTTCTGATGTTGATGGTTATATTGTGGTAATGTAGGAAATATCCCTTTTTTGTAGTATATACAAAATAAAATATTCAAAAGTGGTGGAACATAATGTTAAAAATTTACTCTCAAATGATTCTGTATTAAAAAAAAGCTTTTACACTATTCTTCAACTTTTCTCTGAGTTGAAATTATTTCGAAATGAAAGAAATTAAGCTAACTTTTGCCTCTGATTCCTCGTTTTTCGGTGGCCCCACAGGAATGGAAGCACTTGTTCATTCAATCAGTAAAAGGAACGAAATCTTAGAATTACACCAGAGAGATAACTAGATAATTACTTATCATTGTTTCTAGACTTTATTAGTGATATAAAATTTAAATAATTACGAACTAATTGTATGGGTAAAATGACATTTAATATTTTAATTTGTTGCTAACTAATTTGATTAATTTTTAGATAATATTAAACTGAGTAGATGCCACAGAAACAGTCATGAAAGTATTATGCTATTAAAATACAATGCATGCTATTCAATTCAATGAAAAGTTTCTCATTAACTTTTTAAAGCACAATTTTCTGTCCGTAGCAAGGCCAGTTTCATCTATAAATACAGCGTCTTTGACAGAAAACTTGTAGGACTGTAGGCACCGTCTTGTTTAGCCTTTGAGCATTAACTGATATTTGAGTGGTGATATTTGCAGAAAAGCTGCTATGATTTCAAGTTGACAAGCCATTAACTCTTCTTTCCCTAAAGCAACTACTAAACAATTCAGTTGGAAATTTTACAATTAGATTTTCCACTTAGCTGTTTACTACTTATTACTTTATTTCTCTTCTGGAATGTTTAAGTTCTTTAAATATCACTAATATATTTGTTTTTTAGAAAAACAAACTTTTTTTTTGTTGGTATGCAATTAATTGTAGAGTAGTAAAACCAACATGGGCATGAGTTCAGTTTGAATTGTCTTCATGTTTGTCTTTAATAGCAGTTTATTTTGATGTGCAGGACATTTGCTTGGGCTTTCGAGTCAACACATGCTGAGTAAAACCGTGTCGATTGTTGAGTAGTTGATAGGATGACTGACTGTAGAATTTTTGCAATAATGAGTGAAGGGCAAATACAACTATGCCTAAGCAAGGAATCAGTAAAAATCTTAAAAATCATCAAGTTCAATGCCTTTAGTCTTCCCAAACGAAGATCCTGAGATGCCTAGAAGCAATAGGACTGGTCTGTGGACCCTCAGGTATATTCACTGTTCCATGGTACCATGAGTACCAGATACGTATGAAGGGCCATCATAAATGTCATATTGAAATAAACCCCAAGGGATTTTCTAAAAGAACTTTTTCAAACCTCTGCATTATTTTCTTTTTATAATTTTATCCCTGTGGCCCATGTGAGCCAAGAAACCATGATGGAAAACTAACTGTTTTGGGTCACAAATTGGCAATTTTAAGCTTGATGGGCCTTCTCTCTTCTCTGAGCACCAAGCTGTTGACAACTTGATACTCTTTGTACAGATGTGACCATTCCATGCCTAAATATTTTATCTTTTTCTTTATCTTCCCCTCAGGAATATCTTTACAGGTTGGGCAATTTTCTCTTTCCCCACGACAGGTGGAACACTTGTGTGCAGTCTTATTTTATCTGGGTCTTCTGTCCTGATCAGACTAGAAACGGTGTGTTGCTTGGCCATTAGAGAGTGGAGGGGGAATGCTGCTCCTACAGTGATGTTTCTGTACATCACCAGCTACCGGGGCACCTTATGGCATCTGTTGTATAATTCCAGCCATGAAATGGAAGCCTGCATGAGGGACCCTGTTAGACCACAAGCGACTGCAGGTGACTTGCCTCTCCCATCGGCAGGAAGCTTTGCGCCCTCAGAGACCTGCACAGACTCAAACAAGAGTCCGGAGGAGGATGGAGGAAGTTTCTTCTTCTCTCTTCTCTGAAGGACTTGTTATCCATCTTGAGTTTAATAGGAAGAATCAAGTGAGCTGATAATAAAAATCTTAGAAGCCATGGGAGGATTATGTGCATTACAAGGTCATATCCATCATTTTTCAAGTAAAGGGCAAAAAGGAAAAGAATGTTGTTTATTTTCCTTGCTTTATATTTGATGTTGGAAATATTTTATGTTTTTCTGGTAGGTATTTTGGCAACTATAGGCCAGGGATGTGGGAAGAATTTATTTTCTATAGTTCTGGGATATAAGGTCAGCAAGAAAAGAAACTGAAGTTTGATTTCTTTCCTTTTAGTTATAACTAGATCATTTTGGCATTCTAAATATTTATGTATTATCTTTATATCCACAAATATTTTTATCTAAAAAATGTTGACATGTTAAAAATAGAAGATACTTGGCCTTATTATTTTTTACCAGATTTTTTCATATTTCATCATATTCAATGTGTACAGTGCCTTTAAATTCTAAAAGTTTTGTTGGAGAGAATTTTTAGGACTAAAATAAATGCTTTTTTAAAGAAGAATATATTCAAAGAAAAAGAACCTTCTCAAGGAAGTTGTAGTAGAAATAAAAATTTTTAAACTTTTCAGCTTGCCATGTTTACTGTAAGATCTGGTGAACTTCATCTGGAAGCAGGGTGTAAAAAAAAATATCAATTTGAAAGTTGGTACTTAATAGAGGTGAGAGACTTCTTTTCATGTAACAAACATCTGGTTTAAAAATACTAAATAACTGAAATATTGATTAATATCACTACTTTTCCTAATTTAAATGCAACCAAATTTTAATAGAGTAGCTTAAGACTTCCCAAATCAAAAGTTATTAAACTGGACCTAAAAATATTTAAAATTATGGACAAGGAGGAAGCAAATCATTGGAACTTTCTCCAAAGCTTAAAAAATCCCGATGGTTATTAAAGCCAAAATTTTACTGTAACTTTTATAGCTAAGAGATAGGTTCTGGCAGTGTGCTTATTTTATGTTTAGAAATAAAAATCCAGTTATGTCAAATAATTAGCTGGTATAATATTTTTTGTGTCAAGTACATTTTCTCATTTTTATGTTTATGTTTAAGCATATCCCAATTTCTGAATTAATTATATCTAAATATTATTTTGGGTTTTGTTTTGGAATTTGGAATATATTATCCTGTAGAAACAATGATTTAAAGAGTGATTTGGATCCTAGTGAATCATACTTTCCCCTGTGTTTGGCTGAAAGGAAGTGTGTCTTGGTCTGTTTGGGCTGCTGTAACAAAATCCATTGACTGGGAGACTTATAAACAACAAAAATTTGTTTGTCACAGTTTTGGAGGCTGGGAAATCCAAGATCAAGACACCAGCAGATTCCATTATCTAGTGAGGACCCACTTCTGGGTTCACAGAGGCTGGACTTTGTGCTATATTCTCACATGGTAGAAGGGCAAAGGATCTCTCTGGGGCCTCTTTTATAAGGACACTAACTCATTCATGAGGACTCTGTAGTGACCTCATGACCTAATCACCTCTCAAAGGTCTCACCTCCAAATACCATCACATTGGGGGTTAGTTTCAACATATGAATTTTGGAGGGACACAAAGATTCAGTCCATAGCATAGTGCTAGTACATTTCTAGACCTTATTTATCATTTATAGCAATATTCCTTGAAGTTCCATCTTAGAAATATCGGAGATGAAAGTTGACTCACACTTGCAGCTCTTGTTATTTGCCTGCTTCCATTCCCCATGTGCTCACCTACACTCTTTACCATTTGCCCAGCTCAGGGGGATGCTCAGGTGTTCTAACAGAAGCAGATGTTGAACGTCACAGCTTCAAAATTGGTAGACAGGGGCAGGGGTCCCTCACAGCCTAAGGATGGAGTAAGGTTTTCTCCTGGAGGTTGAGAAAGGGGATATTGATTTAAGAAATGGAAGAATGGCAGGATGTTCTACTGGTGAAACCAGATTACCTCTGCTTGAAGAAAAATATCAATTTCAGAGGAAGGATTTTGGAAGCCTTGCCATTCAAGGTCTGGTCCCTTGTCCTCAGCATCAGCATCACTGAGGATCTTGTCAGGAAAGCAGAATCTCAGGCCCTACCCCAGACCTACAGAATCAGAGTCTGCACTTTAACTTGAGCAGAATTTAATTGGAGAAGCATTGGTTGGGAGGAGTGCAAGATTTTCCATGAGGGAGGACATTGTACGCTCTCACTGTGCTTTTATCAGCCCAGCGTACTCATGTACCTTACAAAAGATTTTGGCAGTGCTTTGGGAAGCTGATCTAGATCACCTAGATTTTCACTAAACCACTGCCGCTCTTATTCTAATTTCTTCTGTCTCCTGATTCTGTTTTTCAACCATTATCCTGAGTCTCTGCCCTTTGGACTTGCCTCTAGGTCTTGTGTTAACTTTTAGCTCCTCTTCAAGGTCTTGATGTGTTCTCTCTTTACACGCTCTTCTTCTTTGTATTACCACTGGAATTTATTTTACCTTTTCTCCCTCAATTTGGTTTCTTAGATTCCAGAACACACTCTAAACCAATAACTGCCATGCTTGCCTGGCTCACTGTACCCTTAAAAGATGGATTCAGACCGTGTCAGGTGTCCTTTCAAGGTCAGAAAGGAGGACATATATCTTCTCAGGATCAGACTTATCAGGGGGTGAGAAGAAAGAAGAGTAACACTTACATTGGTGATTAGGAGGTATTGTAGTTCATTCAGGCTGCTGTGATAAAGTACCATGGACTAGGTGGCTTATAAATGACAGAAATTTCTCCCAGTCCTTGAGGCTGGAAGTCTGAGATTAGGGGAACAGCATGGTCAGGTTCTGGTGAGAACCCTCCTCTGAGTTGCAGGTGCCCTCTTCTCGTGGTATCCTCACGTGGTAAGAGCAAAGAGTGGAAGCAAGTTCTCTCTGACTCTTGTAGGGGCACTAATCCCATTCTTGAGGGTTCCAACCCTATGACTTCATCTAATCTTAATGACCTCCTAAAGGTCTCTCTTCCTAATACCATCACCTTGTGGGGTGTAATGTTTCAACATATGAATTCTCGGGGGACATATACATTCAGCACTTACCAGGAGGCAATAGAATGTATTCATATATTTGGTGTGTGTTAGAGATGAAAGGGGATCTTCGGACCTAGAATGGTTGAATTACTTGATAAAAATTTTAAAGTTAGTGAGAATACTGAACTGGGTACCCAAGTCATTAGATTTCTTTCTCTAACCATGGTAACCAATAGTTTCTGAGACTGTGTTGTATATGTAGAGTTGTAAAAAGGCTAATGATGAAAGAAGTATCCATAATTTAATTTCTACTGTGTATATAGCACTGTATATCTATTTATATAGCATTATTATATATTTTTTCCTGATTTTCAAAACAATTGATTTAAGTAGGTATTATTTTCCTTATTTTTTGAAAGAGAAAACTAAAGCTCAGGAAAGCCAGGTGACTTGCCTCGTGTCACATGATTGGTTATTGACAGAATCAGAATTTGAACCCCTGTCCAACTTTAAATTATCTGGAATTTTTGCTATTCCTTTAGGTTTATCTTTGATCATAGATAGTTCCTGCCTGGGTCATGGCAATTCACCTAAAAAGATTGAATAATATAGTAGTTGAAGGCATGGAGCCAGAACCTGGTGCAAATTCTAGCTTTGCTGTTTGCAAGCTGGGTGGTCTCTGGCAAGTTATGGAACCTCTTTGTGCCTCAGTTCCCTTTACCTTCACTGTAAAATGGGACTGATAACCAGGGAACCCATCTCATAGAGTTGTTATGAAGATTAATTTGGGCATGTAGAAGAGTATCTTGTGCATGTTAAGTGATAAATAAGTGTTATCTATAATTTTATGATCATTAAAGATACATCATGATTCTTTCTAAGCATAATTGGGAAGGAAAGGTATTCAATAAATTTTTGTCAGTTATTTGATTCAGTTTAAGATACTTGCAAGATCCTTTCCACTGTCTGTCTACCCATGTAGCTGGTATAAACATTGGGTGTAAAGATATAGGTTGATGATGTGAATTTCCAGAGAAATTTTGGTTTTAATATACAAGGTTAAAAAATACAAAATACTTACTTTTTGCGTAAAGTATTTATTCTTCTGAGGTCAACTATGTTTATCATACCTTTTAATAGATTTCAAAACCCATAGGGTTACTTTTTAAATAAGCGTTAGCCTAGGTTTGAACCCAAAAGGAGACATGCCCCATGAAGCAATTAAACATGTGAGAAGATGCATGGGAAGTGAGCATCTAAACTCTTGACTTCCCAGATGAAAATTTATTACCTGAAATGGTAAGTAAGTTATATAGAAGTGTATGAATTAGGAATCTTAAAAGGGTTCATGCAAAAGCCAAAGCTTTATATACCTGAGTGGAAAGTGCAGATATTCTGAAATAAATCCCACATGCAAACATATATTACACATTTTTGTTTATAATCAATACTACAATCAAAGATTGCTTCATTACTTTAAATCACGATTGCTCAATGAGCTCATTGACATTCACAGTTATTTATGTTTGCTCAGCACTAGAAGAAAATTCACTTGATGTGAGTGATGTCACACAATAAAATGACTTGATTGCATATTTGAAATTATATCCTTCAGTTCCATTCAGAAAAGAGCTACACTTTAAAAATTGTAAGTGCTTAGGAGTGCAATAAAGACCGAAGGAAACCATTGTCTTCACACTATCAAATCAGCATTTTAGCAGGTTTTTTTTTTTTTGAATTCTCAGAATTTGAGCTAAACACCCAATTGAAAGGTTTCAAGAAAGAAAGATTTCAAAGCCAATCTCTTTCCATCCTGTGGTTTATAGCCAAGGCCTCATAATAGTGTAGCAATTATTTTTTAAATAGCCTTGAAGATCTGTGCTCCTGGGTATAGAATATGTAACAAACATTGATTACTTTTATTCTGTTCTAATTTAATTTTACTCTGTGTCTTTTATACCTGAGTGCTTTTATGTTAAAAATAAGGATCAAATGAATAAAGTAACCATAGAAGACATCCATCAACTCATAGAGTTATATGCTTTTCTATTTTTAGAAGGAATTCAGCCAAGATGGTTAAATTATATGTTCTTTTAAAAAAATGTTATTAGTAGTAGAGCACTTAAGTATCAAAGTATAATTATAGCTGTCGGTTCTAAGTTTGTCATCCAGTTACGGTGTGATTGTGCAGGGAAATGGAAAGGGGCAGGAGGTTATGTGTACAATAAAGAACAGGGTTGAAGAGTTGGCTTTTGCTGTTTGCTATTTGAGCAATATTGAAGAAACTTCTTGACTCCTTAGTCCTTCAGTTTCCTCATCTATAAAGTCAGTGGTGATGGTATTTATTTGACAGGTTTTTGTAAGCATTAGATAAAATAATTGATATTAGAAGGCTTGTCACAGACTAGACTCTCAGGCGGTGCTACTTTTTTTTATTGTATTGTGCACACACTTCAGCTGAAAAATCAAGCAGGAAGATTGCTATCTTGAAATCTGCATAACTCACATGTACCAAAAATTTTCAGTAGCTCCCATTACCCAAAACAGAAATCCAAACCCTTCAACCTGACCCTAAGCTGTCTACTCATCTTTCTCATTATTCCCTTAAAACTAGTTCTCTGCTTTAGCCAAAGGATGTACTTACTGGGACCTGCTTTTGATGTCACTTTGGCCTAATTTGTCTTGATGAGATTGTTTTTCTTCCACTCTCTTACTTACCAATTCTTCTGGTAAGATCTAGCTCAAGGGATAGCTTTTCAGGACTATCTAAAGACTGAAATCCATAAGACTGTCTTCTTTCTGTGCCTTTCCAGCATTTATTGCCTACACAGCTATTAGGTACTTAATCATACAAAACCCTGTGATAATAATGCAAGTAAAGTCAGTGACAGCTGTGAATAGAGCTCTTTATTGCACAGAGCCAGGCACATACAGCACCCTCCATTCATATTTACTGAAAAAATGCCTTTTTTCATTAAGCATTGCTCTTTTGGATTGTTGTTTAGTCATTATTTTGCACCTCTGTTGTGATCAGAATTATACAGCTCTAAGTAACAAAGCTGAAAAAGAGTGTCTTATACAAGATAAACTTTTAGTTTTCACAAAAAATCTCTTGCAAAAGTTGGGTTGAGGCAACCCAACCTGGGCTGGTATGCAGCTGTGCAATCATGTTGGATCTAGTGTAATGATGGCTTTCTCTCTGTCATTTCTACAGTGTGGCTCTTGTCTCATGGTTCAGCTGCTGGATCCACATTCTGTTGCAGTAGGTTAGAGAAGGCAAGGAGAAGGGGCAAAGGGCCTTTTGTTCCAAGAGCGAGAGAAAAAGATGGATATCTCAGCTCAAGCAGAGAGCAAATTTGCTCTTCTTCTGCCTTTTTGTTCTATTTATGATTGGGTGGATTGGATGATGCCCACCTGCATTGGGGAGGGTTATCGTTTTTACTCAGTCTACTTATTCAAATGCTAATGTCTTCCAGAGACACCTTCACAGACATACCCAGAATAATATTTACCAGCTATCCAAGCTATCTGGGCTAAGGGCCCAGTCAAGTTGACACATAAAATTAACCATCACAACCACTGCTTGCATTTCATCGGTCAGAACACAGTCATGGCCTCACCTAGCTGCAAGTAAGAAATCCTGGGCATTCATTCTAAAAAATGAGTGAGTTCTATTACCAGAGAAAAAAAGGGAGATTGGATACTGGAACATTGTTATGCGTACAATAAAGAACTGGGTTGAAGAGTTAGCCGTCTCGGTCACATAACTTTTTGAGCAATTTGGGTAGCAAGTTGCTTAAGGGCAGAGATGGCAACTAATTACCCTGTAACATTTCATGACTAGAAAACAAATGTTCCCAGAAATCTTGTAAGGAAGATGAAAGAATGTCAGGTTAACACACCTGGAACATTGACACAATCATTTTCAAAAATAAGTTAAGGAGCCAATGTTCACACTTCTGAGACTAGAGAGGCAAAGAATGACAAGAAGAAGAGAAGAGTCAGACGATGTTTTATCTTGAGAGTGATAAGATAAACATGTCAACTTCTCAATCTAATAGCATCTCAGAGGGTGGCTTTTCCTTCATGGAATAAGCAGGGGAAAGGGCAAAGGTCAGAAACTAGGTTTTGTCAGGGCATTCAGAATTAATTAACAGAGGATGATTAGCCATGCTCTCCAAATTCACAAGAAGCTAGTATATAAACTGGAATTTCAGCTGAATTTATAATGTCCAGTTTATAGTTCATTTTCTGTGCTTGCAATACTTTTGTTCATTGTCTTGTTCTGATAAATATCGTGTTGCATAGAACTCTCTTTTAGTAATTAGACTATTCTTGATGAGCAGAGAATCAAAGCAAAATAAAATTGAATAGTCTTCAGGGATATATTCTCTAAGTCCTGGTGATTTTTTTTTTTTTTTTGAGGAGGATTGGCCCTGAGCTAACATCCATTGCCAATGTTCGTCTTTTTGCTTGAGGAAGATTGTCCCTGAGTTAACATCTGTGCCAACCTTCCTCTATTTTGCTTGTGGGACACCGCCACAGCATGGCTTGATGGGCTGTATGTAGATCTGTGCCCAGGATCTGAATGTGTGAACACTGGGCCACCGAAGCAGAGTGCATGAACTGAACCACTATGTCACGGAGTTGGCCCCAAAGTCTTGGGGATTTTTAATAAGCATCCCTGTCCCGTCAAAAGTAAATATCTTTCTAGCACTTTGTAGAACGTATGTGTACCAATTAGGCTCTTTCAGAATGCAAGAAATAGTGACGTGCTCAGTTTATCTTAGTTAAAAAGGGTGGATGTAGAGTTGGAGGTAAGGGGTAGTGGTTATACAGAGCTCTTGTGCCAGGTCAACTCATAGTCACCTGCTAAGTTATGCTTTCCTGCTTGTATTATCCATCTCCTGCTTTGGAGTCTTCTTATTAATTAGAATCACAAGCTGTCTTAGATAAAAGCATAACTTCCTGGGCAGTGAGAGTAAAATGTTGATCTGTATAGATTTCTGTGTGGGAATGTCCTGTGTCAAGTAAATGTGTCCACAGGTCCCATGCTGAGAAAACATGATGGGGTCAAAGCCTTCTGTGTCAGATTGATGTTCATGAGGACAGGGGATGGAGAGGCTGAGCAGATAAGAAAAACAGAGTTAGAGTATCAAAGGACTTTGGAACTGACTACTTGGAAACCATGCCTGGACATGGATGCCAAGGTGTGGATAACACAGGCATGGCAGACTTCACAGGGTGGGGTGCAGATAATGTCCACAAGCAGCATTCTAAAGTGAAATACATTTATACACATAGATTTGCAAGGCGTATAGTCTGCTTTTTTCAAGACATTCTTATCATGTAAATATTTGGTAAACCAAAGTGTCTAATGTCTGGGATGGGGCAGCTGGAAGGGGAGAAGCAATTCTAATAGTTTTTGCAACATGGAACTAAAATCTACCCTTGGATACTGTAACTAACACCAGAGATTGCTCTGGGAAGGGCTGCCATAGCACTAGCCAAGAGACTTGATGCCCAGGAGTCAGGAGAGAAATTTGGAGAGACTTTCTATTTCCTGGGAGATGACAGTCAGTTCTAGTATGAAGAATCAACACCCTTCCTCAGGTTATTCTCTCTCAAGGAGTTCAGTGATTTCTTCTAAGATTTCAGCTCTTTTAAACCCAATTGTATATTGAGAAGTATCATTTATGGAAAAAAAATTGTTCAGGTTGCCATAACAGAATACCATAAAACTTTGTGGATTAAAAACAACAGAAATTTATTTCTCACAGTTGTGGAGGCTGGGAAGTCTAAGATCAAGGTGCTGGCAGGTTTGGTGTCTGGTGAGAGCCTACTTCCGGGTTCATAGATGGCCATCTTCTCACTGAAATCTCACATGGTGGAAGAAGGTAAGGGAGCAATCTGGGGTCTCCTTTATAATGGCACTAATCCCATTCAAAAGGGCTCCACCTTCCTCTACCTAATCAACTCCCAAAGGCCCCACTTCCAACTACCATCATAGTGGGGATCGGATCTCAATATATGAATTCTGGAGGGACACAAATATTCAGTCTAGAGCAGTAACAGAGAAGTATTTCTGTGAACAAGCACCACTGTCTTTAAAGGCCAAGTCTCAAGCAGTAAGTGTCTTCCAGTGGCCAGGGTGCAGGTAGAGATTCCTGTCTCGGCCATTATAGCTTTTCCGGGGCAGATGGTCTCACTCTTCAGGGTTAGCTCAGGAAAGGGAGACCATGCCAGACTGACAGACTTTCAGAAGTCTCCCTTTGACTCATTCAAACAGATGCTTAACCAGGTCACAACTCTTCCCCCCAGGGTCTCTTAGTAAATGCCACCTCAGAGTCTCAGAAATCCTATCCCTCCTCCTTTCTGGGCTCTGTCCAGGGCTTTGGGAATTTTATTCCTTGAGGGAGGGATTTCTCTGTTGCTATTAGGCCTTGGTCAGGACTCACCTTCACATCTTCCCTAATTTTGAATCAGGAAAAAAGGATTGATCTTTTAAGGGTCCAACTTCCCTTATCGTTTTCTTTTTTTTTTTTTTTTTAACAGTTTCTTGAAATATATTTTGTATGCCATAATCTTCACCCATTTAGAGTAGTTTTTAGTATGTTCACAGAATTGTGCAACTTTCACCACAATTTTAGGACACTTTCTTGACCCTCAAAGGAAACCCATATCTATTAGCAGTCACTCCTTATTCCCTCAATCCCCAACCCCCTGACAACCACTAATCTACTTCCTGTCTCTATGGATTTGCTTAACCTGGATATTTCATAAAAATGAAATCATACAATATGTGGTCTTTTGCGATTGACTTCTTTCACTTACCATAATGTCTTCAAGGTTTATCTATATTGTGGAATTTATCAGTATTTCAATATTTTCTATTGTCAAATATTTCATTGTATGAATATACCACATTTTATCCATCAATTGATGGTTTTTTGGTTCGTTTTTACTTTTTGGTTATTATATTTTTCTTCCACTTTAGGGGGTGTGAAGTGGTAGCTCATTGTGGTTTTAATTTCCATTTCCTTAATGACTAACGACTAATTATGTTGAGCATCTTTTCTTGGGTTTATAGGCCATTTGTATTTCTTCTTTGAAGAAATATCTGTTCAGATCCCTTGCCTATTTTTTATTTGGTTAAGTATCTCTTTATTATGGGCTTCCAAGAGTTCTTTATATATTCTGGATGCAAGTCCTTTATTACATATGTGATTTTCAAATATTTTCATCCATTCACTTTCTTGACGATGCCCTTTGAAGCAAAAGCTTTTAATTTTGATGAAGCCCAGTTTATCACTTTTTGTTGCTTATACTTTTGGTGTCTTATGTAAGAAACTATTACCTAATCCAACATCACAAAGATTTACTCACACGTTTTCTTCTAACAGTTTTGTAACTTTAGTTCTTATATTTAGATCTGTAATCCACTTTAATGTAACATTTGTGAATGGTGTGAAATAAATTCAATTCTGGACTCACAATTCTATTCCATTGACTTATACATTTATCCTTAAGCTAGTACCACAGTTTCCTGATAACCGTAACTGTGTACCAAGCTTTGAAATTAGGAAGAATCAGTTTTCCAACTTTGTTATTTTGCAAGATTGTTTGTTTAGTCAAAAGTTTCTTGCATTTGCATGTGAATTTTAGGATCAGCTTTTCGGTTTCTTCAAAAAAGCCAGCTGGGATTTTGGTAAAGATTGCACAGAATCTATAGATCAATTTGGGGATCATTGCCACTTTAACAATGTAAAATCTTTTCGATGCATGAACATGGGTGTCTTTCCATTTAGATCTCTAATTTCTATCAACACTTTTGTAGTTGTATGTATGTCTTTAGTATAGAAGTCTGGTCCTTCTTTTGTTAAATTTACTTCTAAGTATTTTATTCTTTTTGATGCTATTGTAAGTGAAATTGTATTCTTTAACTTCCTTTTTGGGTGGTCCTTTGCTGGGATGTAGAAATATGATTCATCTTGAAGAACTCATTTATTAAGTTTTAATGTTTTTGGTGGATATTTTCTGTATCTACAAGTTCATGTCATATGCACTTAAAGATATCTTTATTTCTTTCTTTTCAATCTGAAGTTCTTTTACTTCTTTTTCTTGTCTAATTGCTTAATTGCCCTTGCTAAATCCTCCAGTACAATGTTGAATAGACATAGAGAGAGCCATCCTTCTCTTATTCCTGATCTTGGGGGGAAAGCTTTCAGTCTTTTACCATTAGGTGTGGTGTTAGATGTGAGTTTTTATAAATACAATTTGTCAGTTTGAGGAAGTTCTCTCTTATTACGGCAAATCTGGATACTGATTCCTCCCCAGAGATTACTGTTATTGTTGTTTGTCTGATTGCTTTTTTATTTGTTTAGTACTTTGCTAGAACTGGTAACTACTAGGTTACCATCATGCCCAGTATGGATCTTCTGCAGGGCCCAGAAGGATGGAAACTGCTGAGATCCAACACTTGTCAAATCTGCCTAGAATTGCTCTTCCACACTGGGAGCTAGGGGAAATGGAAGCTGCAACTTGACTTGTTTGAGAAAGAGGGACCGTACTCTTCACTAACTGCCCCAATGTATCTTCCCTACTCAGTGGGAGTCGGGGATGGGAGTTGGGGATGGCACTACTACCAGGCTGCAGCCACTAACCCAGTATAGTATAGGCCTCCCCTATCTCTAAATTGTGAAAAAATGGAATCTACTGATGATCATCAGCTGCAGAATGCACCTGGAATAATTCTTCCACAGCAGGGGGCAGGGGTGGGAGGGAATGTGGGGCACTGGGAAACTGCCTTTCAGCTCTGGATCCTGTTGGAGCAGTTTTTCCTCAAGGTTTACCTTTGGGAGATGGATGCAGTCCTAACTGGAATGCCACACCACCCACTATCCTTGTTGGATTTCCTCAGATTTTGATGAATAAATGCTGCTCAATTTGTATAAACCCTTTGAGCAATCTCCAGAGTATTTGAATGATCATCATTGCTGTTTTGCCTGCTTAATAGATGCCTCTCCCTGAGAACATTCCCCTGAGTCCCTCACGCTGCCATTCTGAAAAGTCCCAACCCTTTGTTAAAAAAAAAAATTATTCATGACACTTGTTAAAACTGTTAGGCAGACTTTATTCAGGGGGACTACTGTGACAGGTTGTAGGGACCATTGCAAAGGGGCTTTGCAGCAGGGGAGAGAGATTGGACTTAACTCAGAATACAAGGCTAAGTGGGAATTTATAACCAAGGAGCAAGGTGGGGGTCAGTGGATGGAAAATTACTAAGAGGAAACATCATGGGTATTGGGAAATTCTGGCTAAAGCGACCTAACAGGATTCTTGCTGAAGGCAATCCGGGGTGATCAGAATCACCTGAGAATGGTACAGAACGAGGAACCTGATTAGATATTGAGGGTGACCAGATACTGTGGATGGAGAATTCTGGCTAAACTTATGTAGCAGGATTCTTGCTAAAATTGGACAAGGCAGAAACCAATATGGAAGCCTAAAATCATGGACCTAGTTGAGAAGCGAGTTCAGAGAAAAGGCTGAGCAGTTTGGTCAAGGAGACAATCTTTATCTTCTTCAAAGACTCTCTTTTTTAGAACTTTCAATTCCTGTCAGTATTTAGAAGGACAGATTTTGTTAATACAAGAAGAAAAGGGCATTTCTCCAGGTCGATACACATTCTCTTCTTTCATATTTATGACTAAGGCAGGTTACTCAAGTTTTTTCCTTATTAATGATAATTTTTCCCAAAGTGCCTTGGTGTCTCCACTTCTACGTCTGTGTTGTCCATACAGTAACCACTAGCTCAGCAATTGCAACAGTGTGTCCAAACTAAGATATGCAATAAGCATGTTAGATTTTAAAAAATTAGTGAAAAAAGGAAAAAGAATAGGAAATATCTCATTGATGATTTTCATACAGATTATTTGTTGAAACAGTACTATTCTGTACATACTGGCTTAAATAAAATGTATTATTAAATTTATTTCAGCTGTATCTTTTACTTTTTTTGTGTTGGTGTGGCTACTAGCAAATTTTAAATTCCATATGTGGTAATTATTCTATTTCTATCAGGCAGTGCAGTCCCGGATCACCCCCATCCAGTCAGCTGTGAAGGGAAAGGAATTAGATTTTGCTTTTCTGCAGAACGGACTCTGAGCTTGGCAAGCACGCAAAGTCAATACTCCATTCCAATACAGAGATCTTCAAAGTTTTGTGGCTTTCGGGTTATATCTCACTACATTAAGAAGTCAAATGTGGAATACTGAAGAATGTATAGACCTCCAACAAACAGTCCATGTGGCTATAACAATGACAATTATAATCTGCATTTTTCTATTCATAAATATTTTCACATATTATATCTCATTTGTCCCCCAATTTATTTTGATATAGGCCAGAATTATTAGTAATATTATAACTGTTTTTAGGATATTTTGAAGTTTTCTAAGGTTAATTAATTAGAAAAAATATAGTAAACCAGCACTTTTTGTGTCGTGTTGTAATTAGATTTGATTCAATACACATATTTGGACATCTACTAATTTCAAAGGACTGTGTTACCGCAAACGCTTCAAAAGCCTTTAATCTACTAGGGAAAATAAGATAAATATACAAATGATTGTAATCTAATTTTGTATTAAGTTGATTTAAGGAGAGAATTACTTTCAATTAGAGGGAATTGAGGAACATAACAGAGTCAATGACTATGAAAATATCCCTGGTATCTTTACTGTTGTTTCGTTTGTTAGTTCTTGTCTATTGTGGTCATTCCAGGTAGAAGAAAGCATCTTCTTTCCCTAGCCCACCTAAGGAAGGAGAACTAATCTGAGTATAATCATGGAAGTGTGTAAAATTTAGTTTATAGAGATTTTCATTGGAACATTGTTTATGACATATTGACAATAATTTAATGTCACTCAATAGGGAATTGATTAAGTAAATGATGTAACATTCATATGAATAATACTATGAATTGATTATAATTACTTTTAGAATTATATTTGTTGGCCTAGAAGACATTCATGATATATTGTTAAGCAATAAAGATGTTTAAAAGGGAAACATCATGTCATAAAGTATCATAGCTTTGAATATTTATGCAATATATAATCACTGTATCCCTCTATTTCTTTATATGTATGTATATATTTGTCTCCTATATAGATATCTGCATCTAGCTATATATGTGTATATTTTATATAGCCGCATTTCTACAAGTAAGATTTTTAAAAATGCAGCAAAATGTTAACAGGTTGAAAGAGTTTTTGGTGATATTTATTCTCTTCTCTTGTTTTCAATGGAAATGTTGTAGCTTTTAATCAGAAAAAAGGTTGACTGAGATACAGTCTTATAGAGGATCTTATATTTCAGATGAATCTTGAAGGACAATAGTGATCTAAATTGCTCATTGTTACTATCAGAGCGATATCTATAAATATACTGACCATTAAATTATTTTCTCTATTATCCTACAGTGGAATTCATCTTTTAGTTGCTAAAGTTTTTTGTGTTATGGAGACAATTCACTCTGTTTTAACAAAAGTTGACTAATAGGAGAAATATCAGAGAGCTTCTAATTCTAAGCCCAATGAAGACAAATAGCTAATATCTCTCTGGATTTTAAAAGAAGAATAGAGCTCCAGGAATTAAGGGCCACATGTTTCATGACTTGTCTTTCAATAGACTGAAATAACTCTCCTCTAAAGGGAAGTTGTTTAGAAAGATTCTAATATTCATATTTTCTCATTATTTTGAAATCACTAGAAGATGCTGCAGCATAATAAACTAGTACTATTTTAGAGAACAAAAAACATACAATTTAAATAAACATGAAAATGTTCTGTTGAGCTTCATGTTTCAAGATACAATCTAATTATAATCTAGTACAGAGATGGAAAATCTAAAGATTGTAAATCAAAATATAGCAAAAAATAACAGTAACAAAGGAAAAATGTTTTTTAAATGTGACATAAAACATATTTTAATTTTATTTCCTGTATTTTAAAAGTTAATTATTGGCAAATTTGAAAATTATAATCTTTACGTTAGAATATATTATTCTATCAAGATGTCCCGAATACTGTAGCAAATTGGTCAATTTATCAAGAATCAGAATAGTGGATTTGGAAAGAGAAGAACATTTATATTCAAACCATTATGTTCAAACTCTATTACATTATCTCTGGCATTTTAATCAATGTCAAGGTAATATTAAGATTTTATAACTTCTCTAAGTTGCTTGTTTTCCCTTTAGTGATCCATAAAATCAAAAGTCTAAGATATTTTCCTAAATTGGTATGTTTGCCTGCTTCTGTTTAGTCTCTGTGATTATGGGGCAGTTTCTATTGCCTATTAGGAGATACAAACATGCATCTTTCTGTTGATTTGAAGCAAAAATTTTGATTCAATACAGACACACAGAACTTTTCTTTCTTTTTTTTTTTTGGAAGGAAGATTCGCTCTGAGCTAACATCTGTGCCAATCTTCTTTTATTTTGTATGTGGTATGCTTCCACAGCACGGCTGATCAGTGGAGTGGGTCTGGCCTGGAATCTGAACCCAGGAAACCTGGGCCATGGAAGTGAAGCATGTGGAACTTGAACCACTTGGCCCGGGGCTAGCCCCAGAGCTTTTCTTAAACAAAGAGTGTTAGCTAGTCTTTTGTTTCAAATTTGTGTTACCTTGGGTAATTCACATATCTGTTCTGGATTTTAGCTTTCTTTTTTGCAAAATACAGAAATATGTGATCTTTAGGTTTTCGTATAGTTTTAAAATCAAATAATTTTTCATCATATCAGTAACTTACATTTTAATGTGAAAAATTTTACCTAAAAGCAAGTTTTGATAAGACGTCAATAATGTTTACTCAATAACACAATGTGGCAGTCATGATAGATACAATCACTAATTAAATCTTTGAAACAAATCTGTCAAGAGCAGGTACAATCATCTTTATTTTACACACATTTCAGAGAGTTGATGGCAGAGTCGGTATTCAAAACTAGGACTAGTCTTATTTCCAAGCCTGAGTTCTTTTTTCACTTATAGTTCCCGTGCAGGCCCAGGGAATATAGATAATAAAGACAATGGTGTATCACAAGGTGAGCGTCACTCGAGAAGACAGCACAAAAACCGGTGACTTGGGGAAAATAAGGATAAATTTTAGTTCCTTTGAATTGTCATTCCTATCTTGGTGAGCTTAACTTGAGTTAGTTAACAACCTAGAAGCAAGTGGGGGTTAAAAGTCACACTTCTATGTATTTTACAATAAAAATAATAAGCTAACTATTTGTGTTCTTTGCTCAGGAACAGTCCTTTAAGGAAAACAGAAAGGGTATCCAAGGCTGTATAAGTGAGGATTTCTGCAATATATGTATACCTTATGCATGCGTTGTCTTGTTGCTGCAGTGGTCGTATACATTCTCTTGTGCACAGTAAGAGCTTTGTTTAGTGCTGACCCATTTGAAATTAAAAATGAAAGCTCATGTGGAAAAATAAGTAACAATTTGAAAACAAGTATCTATTTCATTGACCTCAGTCTTTGATTAAAAAGCCAAAAATAACTGACATAAAGGCAAATTTTGTGAAAATATAACATTGAAAGTATTTTAGTGTTATATTTTGTATGTATTTGTAAAGCATCAGCACAATAAGAATAAACATGTAAATATGAATGTGTATGTATATTTTATAGGTGGATATAGATAAAGGTGTATGTGTTTGTGTGTTTATATTCAATCACACCCATACTGTAACAGATGTGTAACTAAAGTAGTAGAGTAAAATTATTTATCATAAATTTATTACAGTTACCATCTGTGATGAAATGCTCAGATTCTCATTAACTTTTTTATAAATGAAGGAAACAAAATAGTAAAATCACAAACACACCACATTTAAAAGCTATGAGTAAGCTGTGTTCCAGCTTCCATCTGTTTCCTTGCTGAATGCTAGAGAGCATTTGCTCCGACTGCTGCACTTTCGGTCTTCCCTCATTTTCGGAATTAGCCCCTGCACTACGGGGGCCCAGATAACATGCTCCTGTGCTCTGTCAGCTTGTTCGGCAATAAATCATCAGAGGCAACAACATTTGTTTAGGCCTGTTTAAAAGGGTCTCCTGGGAAAATCTGTGAGAAGAGAAAACACTGTCAAACTAACTTTTATAATTTTATCTCTTACTTCCATACCCTTTAACTTTTGCTCTCTCACTGGGGCCACTATATCTCTGTATATTATTTGTTTTTAAGCATTGTGAGACACTGCAGCTGAATTAGTGAAGACCCAAAACTGTAACTCCTAAAAGATTAGCTAAAACAAAAAGCAATTAGTTGCTAAATATTTAATGACAGCATAGATTTCTTTGCTCAGGCATATTGTTCTATCCATTAAATGAAAGCTGAAGAAGCTTTGCTCTGGCTACTCTTCCCCTTACTTGTGAAGAGATTATTCCTCTCAATCTTATGCGGAAAAGCCACATCCCTATATGTGATAAAGAAATTACAATGATCAACATGTGCATAAAGTTGTAACTAAAATCACATTTCATGCGTTACTTTTAAAGAATCTTTTATATTACGTAATTGTAGGTTATGATATAAGGCATCAAGTAAATAAATGTTCTGTATCATTGCGTCAATGTTTTTGTTGTAAGACTAGAAACCTAGAATGAAATTTAGTGATTACCTGGCTCAAGAACATTATTTTACAGATGAGGAATTGTAGAGTAAAGAGTTCATGGGACTTTCTGAAGGTCATACAGAAAATTAGTACTAAAACCTTGGAAGCTGTGTTTCTTCCAGATTCCTCAGCATTTTTGGATGATTGTGAGTCAATGATTGAGCCAATCTCTCCATCAGATGGCCACTCTAGGGCAGCCAGCATATGGAATCTCTTCAGGATGCTTACCTTATTACCAGAGCTAAATTTGAGAAGAAAGACAAAGGAAAAGAAAAAAATATCTGAGAGACTAGCTGAGAATAAAAAGTGAATGGAACAAAGGAAATTTAAAAAGTACCCTGTGAAACCCACAAATAGCCCAACCTGATCAACTGACCAATCAAGGGTTTTTTGAGCCTATGGGATACTGAGTGGTACAGTGGAAAAAGGACTTTGAAGTCTGACGTGATTTAGTATAGTACTTGCTTTGTCACCTATTAGCAATGTGAACTTAAGGAAGAGATTTTGCCACTCAGAAATACCAGTTTAATGGTGACTGTGAGTGTGACACTGAGTAGTACCCTTATTGCTCATTGAGAATCAGTTCTCACCTCCACTTGGGCTGTGCTCTACCCTGTGGAATATAACCACCTGACGCGGCAGTCTGAACATGCCAGTCATGTGGAGCTTCAAGCAGGATGGGGAGATTGAGGTTTTCAATTTGTTATAGTTAGAGACCAATTCACATGTGAACACTGTTTCAGGGCTAACCTCCCTTATAATCAATAAAAGCAAGACCATGCTCCATCTCCCTATACTTTTGGAATGTATTTGCAATGAATAAGCCTTGAGCTGAGTTGAGGATAAGAACACAAACAGGCAGGAGGGGATCTTGCACTTCTCTTTCTTCTCTCTCCTTTCCCTTTCCTAAACTCTGCTTATTCACTCTCAAACTTCCTTCTTTACGCTCCGTTTCCCTGTCAAAACCTTATCCACAGGAAGTATCCATAACTAAATATTTTGGTATTGTCCCGTCTTGGGGACACGTGCGTGTCAACAGAAGGCTTACTGGGAAAGGAACAAACATGAATTATTCAGGCTTTCCATGGGCCAGGTGGGTTCCTAATATGTATTGCTTTATCTAGTCCTCTAAGTAACTCTGAGTTAGACACAGTTGTTCCAGTTTTACAGATAAGAAAACAAAAAGGAAGTAGAAACAATAGCAAGAAAATGTGTGGGGGGTTTTGGGGGGGGTAGGTGGGCTGAAGAGGGAATTGTGGGAGTGCGGGGTGAGTTGGAAAAGTGTGGTGACTTTACTAATTGCATTCTGGGAGTCTGACAATTTTGACCACAATTATAGAGTCAGAGTCTTTCTTGCTTCTGTGTGGGTCTTTCAAACTCATTCTGAAGATATTGCTGCTGTTGAAAATTCTTTGTCTGGTCAGTGCCTAGGTGTCTTAAAGAGACAGAATAACACAGGTGCTTGCTGAACACAGTGTACTGCACACAACATTCGTCTTACCATTGAGCTTTTTGTCCCTTCTTTTTATGCTGGTGGCCTTGACTGGGTAATCTCAGGAACATCAGAGAGCCCCTGCCTCCTTTCTTCTAAAACCCTTAGTTCCTTCTAATTCAGTGCTTCTCAGAAGTGGGTATTGAAACTCATAAGAGCAGGAATTTACTTACCCGAACACCCAAGTCATTCCTAAGGGTCAATTCCATTCCTTCTGTCTCCAATCAGTTTTGATTATTAAATATGCACTCTTTCATTTTTAATTTCATGGCATTTCAAATTCCTCCATCCCCTTTTCTTTCTCTCTGCTATTTGATGTGGTCAAAGTAGAAATTTCTGGGGAAGATAGGATGCGTGATCTCCTCAGATACTTCTTTTTGAAGATGATTCCAACTTGACGATTGACAAGTGCAGGAAGGTGAGAGACTCCTGAATCAGATGTTTCCAAATTTTATCTACAAACGTTCCTCCCCACCCTACCCTGTTCCATGTAAGTTACTGCTGCTGCTACTATGAAAATATAAATTGTGATGAAATTCTTTAGTTTTTTCTGCAAATGTAAGGCGGGGAGGGTAGTTTAAGAACTGCATTGGATTAAATCTCCGTTTACAAAATAATGATAATATAACACCAATTCAATCACCATATAATCTTAGCAAAGGTAAAGAAAGGAGACTTTCTACCTGAGACATATGTTTTATCTATATTTTAATCAGAAATGATTGATATACAACAATCTACAATTAAAGAAAAACTTGATATGCTCAAAGTCAGTAAGAATTATTTCTGAATTTTCGTACAACCCATATAATTGTGTAGGATACCAAAGTTTACAACCCAAAGAAACACTGAAATCACAGAGTGCTCAGTGACTATCTCATAGGATAATGGAAGTCTAGGTTGAATTCATTCGCTCAATTTTTATCGTACCTAAAGGGTTCTGATGATAGAAACAATATTTTAAGTGATTGAAAACAATTGGCAATAAACTAATTGAGTCTTTTTCAAAGCATCATTATTGAGCACTTCAGGAAATCTGAGTGTTTAGGAGGAAATAGCCTATTAACTTCTGTCCTTTAATGAGGCAAGAACTCTCTAGTCATTATTTTACTGATGTGATGTTCCTGAACAAATAGAGGATAAAAAGGCAAATCTAGGACTTTTAAAAATAATATTCGGCCACATTATCTTTTTCTCCTTCCATCTTTCCTTCCTACTTTTTATGCCTTCCTGTGTCTTATGGCCAGACACATGTTTTATATCCTTTAGTTGCACAGAAAACAAAAAGAAATTTCATGATTCCATGATAGTTATAAAACTTATGTATTTTCCTCCTCATTTTTGGCAGCTGATTTATTTTTAGGGTTGACGTGTTTGGATGGAGTTTACACATGTGGGAGGGTAATGACTGGTACTGACAAAAAGTTCATGTTTACATTTCTCCTTTTCATTTTGCTTTTACACTAATATGCAGTTTGATAATTATACAATTATAATCATACACTCAATTGTATTTGCTTTTAAAGTGCTAGTTTGGGGCCTTAAATTACCTCTGAATGATATTTATGCTAACCTTGTGATTCTTTACTACTATTCAAAAGCTATCAAATCTTTGAACCAGGAATATATACAGTTTATTTAGAGACGTTGTAGTCACCAATCTGATTCTACTATGACTAGTTGCATGACACCAGACAAATTATGTAACATTTCTAAGCCTCATTTTCCTTATTGGTAAAATGGAGGTGATAATGTTATTGGGAAGACTAAAGGAGATTGTGCATAAAAGTGTTTATCCTGGTGTCTATACAGAGGAAGGGCCAAGTAAATGTTAGCCCAGATTGTTAACTGATTCTTCTCCAATACATGCAAAACACTGGACTGTTTCATGATTAAATTTATGTAAAAATAACTCAGATTCAAGAAAATGTCTTAGTTTAAATGATCCCAGGATAGGATGTGACTATAAAGATGTGAGTGATACTTTTTAAAATACATATTTTCACTTGAATGTTGTCCTTTAAGCCATGTTGGAAAGTAGACACATATTCTAACAGTTTTACCACTGCTCAAAAACTTTTATATTTTACTTATGGAAACTCTTCTGAAGCATATTCTGAGATTTATTTTTAAAAAACCTCAGTGGTATTGTTTTTATTTGACTAAAATTGATCTCATCCTTGAGGGGTGAAGAAAGTCAAATCAGATACTCTATCTCATTTGAAAGAATTTTGTAAATTATAAAGAGCTATACAAATGTAAAATTCTACAGAATAGAGTATTAAAGAATGAATATCTTTGTGGAGAATATTCAAAGATATGCCTCAGGCTTTTAAAGGAATTCTGAAAACCTCCAAGTATCTTGAGCTCTAGCAGCGCCATTATGATACGTACAGTTTCCAAAGTGCCTACTTAGAGGTGGATGACACTCATTTGAGTATGTAAAATTTAGTTGATAAAAAATATTCACTCATACCATTGACTTTGTTACTGCTTTACTTTCATCCATTTCCTGCCATATCTATTTTACTTTATTTGAGGGAGATTAGCCCTGAGCTAACATCTGCCGCCAGTCCTCTTCTTTTTGCTGAGGAAGATTGGCTCTGAGCTAACATCCGTGCCCATCTTCCTCTACTTTATTTGTGGGACGCCTGCCACAGCATGGCTTGACAAGCGGTACATAAGTCTGCACTCAGGATCTGAACTGGCGAACCCTGGGCCACGGAAGCGGAGTGTGCAAACTTAACAGCTGTGCCACCAGGCCAGCCCCCTGCTGTGTCTAAAATTATCTCCTATCAGCAAACTTTGTCCAGGTCCATCTTAGCTGATAAACCATGCTCTTCAGTTTGTCTTCCTAATCCCTCTACTGTTGGGTCAGAAGTTTTACCAATGCAAACCAACCATGACTTGGGCTGGAGTGCAGCAAATGGGTAATTAGTATTACTTGTTTCATAGTTATTTAAATAACAAGCTGAGGTTGAATTGAAAACTTTAAAAAAATATGTGTTTAAGTTTATAATTTGTTGAGTGTGGTGGTACAAATGAGTTATAAACCAATTTGATCCTGGAATAAAGATTAAGGTCTGGAATGGAAGCGTAGGAAAATGGAATCCACAATTGGTGTGTCTGAGGCGTGTTTGGAAAGAGATAAAATCTGATTTGGCAGTTCCAACATAGTGTGGTTTTGATTGAACATCGTCAGATCATTTGGTTATTGAGAACCTAAGAGAGACATGGTTTGATCACATACTCTTTCCTGATTTGGAGAGAGTGATTTCACGTTATAAATACTTGCTATTGATTGAGTCCTCTTCAACTCTTTCTCAGAGGCCATTTCGCATCTTTTTGATTTTTTCTTTTTTATTTTATAAGTTCAGCACTTCTCTTTTCTATTCTATCACTTTGTATTAATTATATTTTCTGGCTATCAACTGGATATGATACTCCTTAATAAAAGCTGACTTATCTCTTCCTCCTTACGTGTAGTGATAGACTTATCCTAATCTGTGTCTGCTGAGACATCTTATCACAACTGGGAAATCAGAGACTGTGGATTAGCAGCTCTGCCTTATGCAAATAGGAAAAGGGCTAAAGCATCTCGTGCCACATTTTCTGTATTAGCACATGTCTTTAGATATTCATAGGAACCTTAGAAATGTAGAATTAGTCAATTGTTCAATATCAAGTTTAAAAGAAACCCAGCAAATAATATTTTGAAAATGGATGAATATATCATTTTTCCAGAAGAAAATGATCAATATTCTTTAAAGCTTTTCCACCAAATAATTAACAGCTTTATTAGAGATATTCCTAGAGCAGGAGTGTGCTTTACAATGTAGCTAAATTCGTTAGGCAAAGGGAGGCGGGAACAGAGCCACAATACCAAAGATGCATTTTGAGTATAATGGCATACAGAGCAGATGCTATCAAAATACTCAGCTTTAAGGGTTGTCAGTGGCTAAATTACAGTGGATAAAAATGATCAAGTTTCTTCAACGAATTACGTGAAATGTTCTTCAGCAATCTACTCTATAACTTACAGGCTTTCAGTAATTTCTTTCTATAGGTTGCAAAAATGGAAAAATCTCTTGAAAATGCATGCATACTACTTGCCATTGTTTTCATTCATCTAATGGAGTTCTAATTCCAGTATTTTAAGAAATACTATGTACTGTTTTCATTGTCCTGCAAATACACCTTCTGTTTAAAACATTTTTCTTTTAGAAAGGAAGGGGTTGGAATTGAGGATAATAAAATTACGGATGTTCTAAATCCTTCTTTTCAAAGTCACTTCTGTACTCTTCACATTTACAGTTTTATTATGTTAGAATTTAAAAAGGTTTAAATTCGATTCAAAGAAGGCATATTTTCAAATAGTCTATCATTTAAACATTGATTTTTAGGTACTTTGTGAACACTCCATCTTGGCTTCTAAGAAGTTAGTGTGACATACCTTTTCATAAATATAATTGTTACATTAAAAAAGATCTCTTATTCCAGTCACATGACAAGAGGGGAGATATCGAGACTCCAGTAAGACATACATATCAAGGCAGAAAAGCTCAGTTACCAAAGCTCAGGAATTAACATCGCCGCACCCATCAGCGTCAATGCCATGGACTCAGTCGCTGCTGTACATCCTGCTCCAGCTGTGTCTAAAGTACTACCACCGTCTGTTTGATGAATGTGCTTTATATCACTGAGGTTCATCTCGTCGGGCATCCCTGCAGAGGCAAATAAGAAAACACACAATGATGCACGATCGCCTCCCCATGATACGTCCAGAACAGCCCTTAAACCCAAAGTGTGGACACTATTGTTTTTTTCATAGAATTTTCCATGTATTCACCTAACCCTAAATGATTAATGTGCCGCAGGTACTTCTGCTCTACTTAAATTGGAGAGTGCAAGCCCTTGAGTAGGAGTGCGCAGAAACATTATAAGAGCAGAGTGAAAAGCTTTCCAGTTTTATAAGGCATTTGGAGTATTTCTCTAATGTCAGTCATTGATTAGCAAAAAAGTAAAGAAATTTACTTAAATATCCTGAGGTATGGCCTTATTGCTTGTCCCAGTGATGTAACAACTGTGGTAATTGTGTGAAATGTTTTCTCAGGAAAATAAAACCATGTACGGTAATCCCCCCTTATCTCCAGGGGATAAGGTCCAAGACCCGGAGTGGATGAATGAAACTGTGGATAGTCCCAACCCTATATATACTATGTTTTTTCATACACATACCTACCTATGGTAAAGTTTAATTCATAAATTAGACACAGTAAGAGATTAACAATAACTGATAATAATATAGAACAATTATAACAATATACTGTAATAAAATTTACCGTAGATCTTAGCACCTCAGCATATGATTTTTTTTTTCCAAGTCGAGAACTTTCACCTTTTCACTTAAAGAAAGCACTTTACAGCTTTCCTTTGGCATATCCCAATTGCCAACATCACTACTCTTGCGCGTTGGGGCCGTTACAAAGTAAAATAAGGGTTACTTGAACATAACCACTGGGATACTGAACAGTTGCTCTGATAACCAAGAGGGCTACTAAATGACTAATGGGAGGGTGGCATACAGAGCGTGGATACGCTGGATAAAGGCATGATTCACATCCCAGGCGGGATGGAGCTGGTCACAGTGAGATTTCATCATGCTACTCAGAACAGCACTCCAATTTCAAGCTTATAAATTGTCTATTTTTGGAATTTTCCATTTAACATTTTCAGATCATGGTGGACTGCAGGTAACTGAAACCGCAAATAGCACAACTGTGGATAAGGGGTTACTGTGGAAGGAGAAATGATTAAATAGGACGTTTTTAAAAAGTAGAATTGACATGGATCACATTTTTATTAGACGGAAATATGCGTGGGATCCTTATCGGAAAATATCAGAGAATAATAAGAGCAAATATTAAATGTTATCCTTTATACACCTGCAGAGCTGTGCGCATGGGGGTGTAGACGTCTGTCAATAGATCAAAGAATTTGTTAATAGGGTGGACTAGGGATTGAAGTTAGGGATGAAGATCTTGATTAAAAGTGTTCGATTCAAAAAAAAGATGGGCAGACTTATAAACCAGTTGCATCCTGTTTATTTCTTCTGTGTGTTGTAAAACCTGACAAACTGAGGAGGAGATCAGTTCCCAAGTTATTGGGGATGATATAGTTACCTTCCTAAAGCATTTACCCTACTATGATACCCCCAGGGAAGCATTGATTCATCACTTACTATCTAGTGCCACCAATGTTCTGAGACCGCACGACTGTCTGAATTATCTCATGACATCCACTATCAGTCACAATTAACGAGCTTAAATTCAATGTTACGACAGCCACAAATATTGACATCATAATTACAGTGGGATTGAAAAAAAAGCTTCATATAAGGAAAAGTCAATATTTATATAATTAGGTCAATGCATATATATAATTCAGAAGGTAAGCTTGACTGTATTCAGGGATGAGAGCATTAAAACGAAGTGTGACTCCACTCATCTGACTTATTGATTTCATAGTCTGAACTCTTGCATTATTATTCATTGTTTGGGTACTGGTTTTGCCCTTCTGTGTCATTAGGCAAGATGAATAAACTAGTGATTCGTTTTTTTATAGGGACTGGAATGGAGTGTGAATATTTTAGTCATGGTTTTATACTTCTTGTTATGCTAGAGCTTAACAAGGAGCTATGAGGACTCTAGGCGATTAAAACAATTTTTTTTGTCCGAGATAACTATATCAATTTGAGGTTTAAGGGATTTGCTTTTGTTTTGAAAGCACTGTGAAGAGGTGTGTAGATTGGATTCGTGAATAACTTTTCCTTATGCCTTTCTGAGCTGGGGATTTATGGGCCAGGGCTGGGCTGGGTTTACGGGGTGGCTTGGTGAGTAAAAATATGTAAGCAGAAAGATGTGAAATCTTATGCCTGCCAGCCAGGCAACGCCAGGAGTGATATCCCACCTTTAATCAGACGTCACTTTAACATCTGAGGTAGAGATGTTACTAATAATGTGATTGTTCCAAGGATCATGGTCCCTGGAGATAAGAATTATATGAAAAGAATTGAAGACCCCTTGAAGAGTCAGGGCTGCAGTTTTGGATAAAATCACAAACTGGCCTTGACGACTGTTGAGAAATCTGAGCATGCCCAGAAGGCCAGCCCCACAATTATTTGATGTGATGATTGTTTTCTTAAAGGAATTTAATTAACTAAGCTTGTAAATTATACCAAAGCTTAACCAAAGACCCATAAAAGAAAAATTAGTTTGGGGATTTATTACATTAATGAATTAAACAAAAACAAAGTAATTTTTGAATAATCTTTTCTATGCATAATAGCAACACACAAAGATGCCGCTAAATATGTATTTCTGCCTTTGGTGGCCTACAGTCTGGTGGGGAAAGACAGATAGTCAGGTTACTACAAAAACAAGTGTAATATTAAAACTGGGGTCCATGCCTGGTGGTTAGTGTCATGAAGTATGTAAAAGGGATGTAACTCAGTCAGGGAAGTGTCCACTAAGGAGGTAGGGATATAGATAATTGGCAATATCTATAGAGTACTTGCTATGATGCTGGTACTATTCTAAGAACTTCACGAATATTTCCTCATTTAATTCTCACAAAAAATTCATGCAGTAGGCACAGTTATTATGCCTGTTTTTATAGATGAGAGACTGAGGCACTGAGAGGCTAGTAACGTGTGAGCCGTGGAGCCAGGCACACGTCCAATCTGGACCCCACCTGTGTTCTGATCACCTGCTGTGCTGACTCCAAGCACTTTGCTGGGCGCCAAGAAATCAGCGTTTAAGTTGGGAACAAAGAAGCTCAATTATGTGGCCCAGAGAGTTTCACCAGGAGAATTTTTTCTCTTCCCCGATCCGGGATGACTGAGTATGAGCTAGTTTTGAGTATTAATCAAGCAACTGGAAATATTCAGAGTTAGAATTCAGGTGGACAAGTAAAGGAGGATGCATCTGAATGACCTGACGAATCTGAGAGGTTTGTAGCTTCCCTTTGTCATGTACATGGTGGCCTTTTCCTGGTGGTGGGGGAGAGTGTGGGTATTTCTCTCTACTTCATTTATCTGCATATTTTTAAAATTCTCCTAGTTTTCCTAAACAATGAGGACTACATGTTTAAAGATAATTTGTTCTTTATTTTTAGTAAAGAAAATTGAATTGCATGGGCAAGAATCTATTTGTTGTAAAACGTACCCACTGCTAGCTCTGGGTCAGGCACACCGTTTTGGAGACTGAACATACACTATGCACTTACGAGTTTTTTCTTCATACTTTAATAAGTCTAAAAAATATTGCTGCCAGGTGCCTTTTCCACCAATGATGAAAATATAGGGCAGATTTCTATGTTGGGAGCAGGACTATAGGTCATTATTTGAATTCAATTAAGTCAAAATAATTTATCTCTAGAAATGATCTGTTTTCAAGGTAATATGGCACCTCAAAAAATGTCTATTATCTACTCTTCTTTTAATGATTATCATTGAATGGATGAATTGAATAATGACTCTTTCTCACAACAGTAGGATGAGTTAGGTAGAATTGTCTTCCCTCGTCCTCCACATTAGGAACAGGTGCAGAAGAAGGTGACGTGGTTGTGGCTGGATCCCTGGTGTGCCCCAGTCCCATGAGGTTCTCTTTGATGCCAGCGCCATGCTCTTTACCTCTACACAATCAAAGACTGAACTTGACTCAAACTCTAGCTCTTTCACAGTCTGCCTGGATGACTTTAGACGTGAACCCTGTTTTACAGAACTTTAAGATGAGAGCATTTTTAGTGAGAGAGGAGGGTTAGTCAAAATACAGTGCTGACTAATTGATTAAATAAATAGTCTGAAAATAAGCTAGATTTTTATCCCGAGTATTCTCTAAAGAAGTACTTATGGGACCAAAGATTTAAGTATAAATGAGGAAGCAAACAAAATGTATAGGTGATATTTTTATTTATGTGTAGGTGGTAGAAAGCATATTGATTTTTAGGCAGAATCTATAAAAGAAAAGATTAATAGTTTTAACTTCATGAAAATAAAGAACCTCTGTATAACATGGAACAACATAAAAAAGTAAAGTAAGGGGACAACTAGCACTGTGGAGAAAATAATGCAGGAAATATTTCTTTAGGATAATGTCTTTAACATAGGATAATGTCTTTGACATAGAAAGCGTTCTCGTAAATCCATATGAAAACCACAATGTCCCCACAGAAAAATCCTGAAAGGAAATAAACGGATATTTATAAGAAAAAAGTTATCAAAAAAATTGGAAAGTCCTTTTGTGTGTGTGTGAGGAAGATTGTCACTGAGCTAGCCTCTGTTGCCAATCTTCCTCTACTTTATGTAGGATGTTGCCACAGCGTGGCTTGACGAGCAGTGCTATGTCCACACCCAGGATCCAAACCTGTGAACCCTGGGCCATCGAAGCAGAGTGCGCAAGCTACCAGGCCAGCTCTTGGAAAGTCTTTTTTACTGGAAACCAAACAAATACAATCTTACACATGATGAGGTGTCAATTATCTAATGTCCAGTTGACAAAGGCAGGGCAGAGAGATGACAGCTAGTTTTGGCAAAAATACAACCCTTTTTAAATAAGTTGGCCAAAATGTATAGAAAATGTTTAAAATGTATGTTTACCTAGACCCAATAATTCCACCTTTATGAAGCAATTCTGTGGGACTAATTAAGAAGATATGCACATATTTATTCACAAAATGTTAATCTATACATTGTTAGTGAAGAATTATAAGCAATTAAGTGTCCATTAGTAGGGAAATCAGTTAAGAAAATTAAGTGCACTTATTAAAAAATGATTCAAAAAGTAGATATTTATTTGTACAGAAAAATTTGTTCTAATATAATTTATTATTTTGGTGAGGAAGATCTGTTGCCAATCCTCCTCCTTTTTCTTGAAGGGGATTGTCCCTGAGCTAATGTCTGTGCTAATCTTCCTCTATTTTTTTTTGTATGTGGGAAGCCACCACAGCATGGCTTGACAAGCCACCTGTGTAGGTCCATGCCAAGGATCTGAACCCATGAACGCTGGGCTGCTGAAGCAGAGTGTGTGAACTTAACCACTATGCCACTGGGCAGGCCCCTGTTTTAATATAATTTTATATACGTACTTTCATGATCTTTAAGGTTCTTTGAACTCTGATCGTCTATGGCTGCCTTCTTTGAGGGTAGGGAATCTCTTATTAATTTCTGTATTTGCTTAGTAAGCATTTAGTAATAATCAGGTGAATGAATAAATTGATGAAAGTAATCCGGGACAGAGAATTACAAAATTATAAAAATATGTTTCTCCAAGTCAGTTTTTTTTACATTTTTTCCTCTCAGCTTTATTGAGATATAATTGACATATAACATTAAATAAGTTTAAGGTGTACAACATGTTGATTTGATATATTTATATATTGTAAAATGATTACCACCATAGTTTTAGGTAACATCTCCTTCATGTCACATAACTACCACTTCTTTTTTGTGGCAAAGATGTTTAAGATTTAATCTCTTAGGGACTTTCAAGTATATAGTACAGTATTATTAGCTATAATCACCATGCTGTACATTAGCTCCCCAGAACTTATTTATCTGGTAACTAGAAGTTTTTACCCTTTGATCAACTTCTTCCCATTTACCCCACCTCCCAGCCCCTGCCTGGTAACCACCACTCTACTGTTTCTATGAGTTTGACTTTTTTAGACTCCATATATAAGTGGGATCATACAGTGTCTTTCTCTGTCTGACTTATTTCACTTCGCATAATTTCATCCTCAAATTTCATCCAAGTTGTTACAAATGGAAGAATTTTCTTCATTTTCATGGCTGAATAACATTCTATTGTATATATATACCACATCTTCTTTATCCTTTCATCCACTGACAGACTCTTGATCTGTTTCCATATCTTAGCTATTGTGAATGATCCTGCAGTGAACGTGTGAGTGCAGATATTTCTTCAAGACCCTGTTTTCATTTCTTTTGGATAAATACCCAGAAGTGGGGCTGCCGAATCATATTATAGTCCTATTTTTAATTTTTTATGGAAAATTCATACTGGTTTCCATAGTGGCTGTACCAATTTACATTCCCACTAACAGTGCACAAAGGTTCCCTTTTCTCTATATCCTTGCCAACACTTGTTATAATTTGTCTTTTTGATATTAGCCTTTCTAACAAGTGTGAGGTGATATCTCATTGTGGTTTTGATTTGCATCTCCCTGATGGTTCGTGATGTTGAGCACGTTTTCACGAACCTCTCAGCCATTTGTATTTCTACTTTGGAAAAATGTCTATTTAGTCCTCAAATTCAGTTTCTTTTAATAGAAAGGAAATATATTATGGCAACACAGAATGTAGAATAAAACTTTAGAATTAGATGTGAACTTAGAATTTCATATCTAAGAAGAAAAGTGGCAAACAAAATGGAAAATATCCATTGTAAGGAAATTAACTTCACAAGTACTTTCTGGATAAAGTTGCTATGGATCTTGTCATGTTAAATAAAAATATTACTCTTGGTTACTACTTCCTCGGCTAATGATGGTCCATTATACTAAAGTCAGCCATGAGTATATTGGCTGGACATTAGGAAGTCTAACTACTCTTAGATGGCTTAGTATATCAGTTTGCCAATTTTTTTTAGTGATTAACTAAGTCAATCAGATCCTATCTCCTAGGGAATACGATTAACAGGTGCACCCAGGATGTTGAGTCACTCGAGCCCACGATATATCCTAAAAATTGCTGAGTTATTTTTCAGTTTTACGTGGGGACGTCCATGAAACCCAATAACAAAAGCAGAGTGACTGTATGGTTGAAGAGACAATGTCCCTGATAATCCCATAGCGTCAAGAACACCTTAATTGAATGTCACCTCTGTGATTTCCTACTTCACTTTTAGAGAGTCTGACCAATACATGGGCTGTTCTCATGGCGGCTTCTCCCACTCTCTGTGGGACAGGGGCATGAGATTTAATTATAGTCTCTTTGGTTGACTCTTTCTAGCAATGAGTAGCCTTCTTTTATCCCCACAAATTATGAAAGAATAATGGACTAATTCTAATTGGGAATAAGTTAAACAATGTATTGAAAAATTAATAGGAAATTGTGACTATAAACCAAAATTTACTTTAAAGTAGTATGACTAATTGTGATATTTCATGTCTGGGTAATGTTGGGGATCATTATCATTTATTATTGCACCAAATGAATTATTAGTGGCTCTCCAATAATTAGTGATAAATAGATTTTTTTTCAAGATTGAGTTTTAGCACAGAGGATATTGTTTGGATCTTTTGCCAGTTCCTGATACTATATTTTATTCCATAATGATCTTACAGGTCTTGTCCCTAAATTTACTTCATTGATTTTTGAAGACTTTAGAAAGGAAACAGACACACACCTCATACTGAAAATACTAAATTATTTTAAATAATTTTGTAATAATATCACTGTTGTGATTTTTTAAAACCATTATTGTGAAATTTCTTCAAAAACTAAATTTAAAATAGAAACTTTAAAAGGTCTCTTTTTTGCACAATTGGTAATTAAAACCAAATATTAAAAGTATATCTATTAAATAGACTGCAGGCTTCAGTTATATACTACAGTCCTTAGTTCTGAGAATTTACGGGTAATTTGAAATTCTAATTAATGATTCTGAAAACCATTTTTTAAAAGTATAAGACTAATCAAAGACTGCTACTCATATTAACAAAGTCACAAAATATTATATCTTGTTTAAGTTAGTGATATTATGAGTTTAAAATACTATTAAAAATTAAAATAATAAAACTATGTCTATACCTAGACACATGGTAGTGATAGTCTATGGTACCAAAGATAAAGAGAACATTTTTAAAGTATCCAGGGAAAAGACAGATGGCCCTTAACAGAACAAAATATTAGATTAGTTTTCAAGAGCAATAATAGAATCTAAAAGAAGTATATTTTATTCCGAACATGAAAGAATGTAGAGTTCTATATAGAGTTAAACTATGTGGAAGAAACAAAGGTAGAAATAAAAATATTTTAACAAACAATCAGCATTTTTAACATCCCCAAACAATTCTAAAAGAATTATTAAAAAGTACACATAAAAATGCAAGAAATTGGGGGCCAGCCTGGTGGCGTAGTGGTTAAGTTTGCATGCTCTGCTTTGGCTACTGGGGATTTGCAGGTTTGGATCCCAGGTGTGGACCTACACACAGCTCATCAAGCTATGCTGTGGCAGTGTCGCACATACAAAATAGAGGAAGATTGGCACAGACGTTAGCTCAGCAACAATCTTCCTAACTAAAAAAAAACAAAAAATAAAAAATAAAAGAAAGGAATTGAGCCCAAATGAATAAGTGGGATGAAAGTTGTAATAGTGATCAAAGTAACTGGCAAACATTCACGTTAATGTATTTAAGTGTGTTGGTTGAAAAAGCAACAGTAACAAAATGGTTAATTTAGGGAGTTAAAAACCAGATATAATTAAAATACTTGAAAATAATTGTTAAAACATTCTAAAGTATTTGAATGTTTGAGAAGAAGTGAGAAATATTAACTTTAGGTTTTGTCAAGACAATAATGTATTTTAATGAATGTTAAAAATTCAAGGCTGAGCACTTAAAGAATTAATATGGAATATATGCATTCCTAATCAATTGAGGAAAAGGGGGTTAATGAAATCTAATAGAAGTCTGGAGAGAACAAACACACAAACAAAAATGCCCAGTAGACAGAAAGCACAAAATCAGATGTTAGAACCACATGCAAATTAGTAATCTCTAAATAAAATGAATTAAATTAAATTAGAACACAGACACTTGGCTTTAAAAAAAATCCAGCAACACACCAAAATATAAAGATACAGAAAGCATGAGAGAAAATGTTTGGAAAAATACTCTCAGGGTAAATAATATCCAAAAGAAAGCTAATGTCATCGTATTAATAAAAGATAAGATGACTTTTAAGCATTAAAAGGATAAAGAAGGTCATTATATCCTAACAAGAGAAATAATTCACACAGATATAAAAATTGTGAGCCTGTTACTTTAGCATATTCTCAGAATAAATAAACAGTAATAAAGAAAAATAATGGATAGAATAAAATATTAAAATGGACACATCCACAGTCAGTGGGGGATTTTAACCCCACTACCTCAGAGATTGATAGCTCAAGCAGGTGAAAATTAGTGAAGATATGGATGTTTGGGGGAGGGAAAGAACCCCACTGGCTCCCACCACGGTCCTAGTACACTTCTCGCATCTCCTCGTCCTCCCTCGCCCACTCCTGCACGTGGAAAGGGAGCAGAGAGTGCTCTGGATAGTAAGTTGGGAAGAAAGAACCAACATGCTGAGCGTTTGGGTTTCTCATCTTCTTTTGGATTTGTCTGCCCACAGTGAGGATGCCTTCTTTCCTGCTCTTCACTATGGTATAAACTGAGGCCAACTCTGTTCCTGCAGGGAAGACCTGTAGTTTTCTAGTTATTCTTCTGACTTGATGGTAATTCTTGGGTGAAATGTTAGACATCATACGTAAGCACATCCTCCAGTCCAGTTTTTAAGAGTAAAATAGCTGATCTTTTTATTTTCACCTGTTTGACACTTGTGCTTGTGTTTTAATTGGTTCTGACCTCAGGAGAAGAAAGGAGTGTTACTTTTGCACCTACTCCGAATAGAAACTTTCATAAGCTTGATCTAATAAATATGGTAGATAGATAGATAGCATCATGAAGTTAATGACCAGTGCATATAGTAATACAAACACTCTTTTAAAGCACACATTAAGACATTTACAAAAGAGACTGCATATCAGGGTACTAAGTAAATAACAATTAGAAAGTAATTTAATACAAGGAATATGAATTCTTTGACCTCAGTACAATAAAATTAAAAGCCAAAACTAAAGGAGAACCATGCTGCCTACAGCAAACCTCATGTAAGGACATAAAAGGCCTAAATAAAGAGATGTATCAAGTTCACAGATGAGAAGACAAGTTTCGACTATGTCTCTTTCACTGTGTCCTGAATTTTCATCAAGATGTCCCTTAGTGTGGGTCTATTGGATCCATTGTGCTGGGCACTCAGTGGGCCTTTTTCATCTAGAAACTCATGTCCATCCGGGGAAACGTTCTTGAATTCTTTTATTGATGATTTCCTGTCCACAATTTTATCCGCCATGTCTAGAACACAATTTTGATTTTGGGTACGTAGGTAGATAGATAGGTAGGCAGATAGTTAGCTAGATAGATATAGATACATATTTGTCAATCCTCTTTCTTTCAAAATAATATTCCTGTCTTCAACTGTGTCTGGAATTCCTCCGTTCAGAGACTCACTGGTGTAGTTCACATTGGTGTCTGTTCTGGTTGGTCAATACTCTTGCTGTAAATGCTAACTATTTTTGATGACTATCCCTGATATAAAGATTATTTTCATTAAAAATACTGAGCTTTGGGGACTGGCCCAGTGGCGCAATGGTTAAGTTCGCACGTTCTGCTTTGGCAGCCCGGAGTTCGCAGGTTTGGATCCCAGGTGTGGACATCGCACCGCTTGGCAAGCCATGCTGTGGTAGGCATCCCACATATAAAGTAGAGGAAGATGGCACGGATGTTAGCTCAGGGCCAGTCTTCCTCAACAAAAAAAGGAGGATTGGCAGCAGATGTTACCTCAGGGCTAATCTTCCTCAAAAAAATAATAAAATAAAAAGAAATACTGAACTTTACTCCATTTTGCAGGAAACTTACTAGTAAAAGATGAGTGTTCCCTCCCCACTGATAATAATAAATAGGGCAAGACGACCTGCTGCATTATAGAGGAATGATTGCATGCACCCTGGGGGACTGGCTGGCTGGTTGTTTTACCTTTGCATTGCCTAATCCAGGGTGCATTTGCTGTATAATCTTGTAAGCCTTGTTTAATGCCAGAAGAAGGCCTAGCTAGCTATAGAACTATTGGGATAATTGGAAAATTGAGGGTTGCTATACTTTGGGCCCTTTCAATGTTTTTGTTTACTTGGACTTTTTTGTTGGACCTGTAATGCATATGTTTCAGATATTGGATTGGGCATAGATTAAACAGACATTTTCACTTACTAGTATTTGCTAAAAATTAGCTGCAAGAAGTAAAATGTGAACACTGATGTGGAGGCAACTATTCTCCCAACTGCAATGTAAAAATTAACTACAGACAAAATTTGCCCGTTTTACTTCAGTAAGTGAAGAATATTAAGTAGCTAATCCTTAGAGCCTAAAAATTGTCGAAATGTCTGAGAATGTTGTGCAACAGAAATTGTGAAGCTTATTAGATTTATTAAATGGAAATGAATTATCTTGGCTTATACATACAATTCGTCATGTGTATTATAAATCAATATATTTAACTTAATATTTCAAGTTCTAAATTAAGTTATTTTTTAAGAAGAAATCCTGTTGACTCAAGGGATAGCTAAACAAAATATAGGGAACTAGCCATTGCCATCATCCCTGAGAAGAATATCAACATTATTAGTGAAAATAGCCACAAAGCACAGTGCACATGGGGACAAGTATGTCAGTTGTGGGGATGGCTCTCTGCTTGCCCTCATGGTGTTCTCACTTGGGGTTTTGTATTCAGGTGGGACTATATAACATTTTAAAATATATTATTTGCTATACTTTGGGTTGACAAGACATTATGAAAATAACAGGTGCATGAGTGAGGAGGGAGCACTCTCATATTGAAAGCAGGTGAATTATGCGAATGTTGAAAATTACAGGCTCACCTTCCCTGACCCAGTATGGAAATTCTTCCATTCTTGCATCATATCTCCCGGAATAAATAACATCCATACTCATTTTCTCTCAACGCCGCAATTCGTTGTTGCCCCAGTATCTAATTCCATGTGACATATGATAATAAAATGCCTAGCTTTCCAACTACAGTAAGTTTTTTGGCATACACCTAACCACAATGATGTCAATTCTTTCTGTCCTTGTCCCTATCCATTTTCCAATTGTAAACACTGCTGTGTTTTTACCCTGTGTGTATATATTTTCTTCTTCTCATCATCACTCAGCTTAAGACTGTTTAAAATATATACATATATATATTATTTCACTTATATTGGGGTTCATATATTGATTTCATCTATTTAGTTTTAAGCCCCTCAAGGTCATGATCATATTTATGTTTTCTTATTCCCTGGGCTTATAAGTAACTACTCACAGTATCTTATATTTGGTAGAAGATTTTTGAATATATGACTTTCTGGAAATGTTTGATATGTAAATAGTCACTTAACTCTTTCTTTTTAATTTGTTTAGATTAGAGCTACACAGAATCCTAGCATTTCTGTTAGAAGGCAATGGAGTATAATAGAAAGAAGCTGGGGTCAAGCCCCAGAAACCTTAGAAAATTCACATAGTCATTGAGATTCAGTTTCTTCATCTGTAACATTTACATGATAATAATAGCTTCTCCCAGGATAGATGTGAAATTAAATGAAACCATAAATATGAAAAATGCTTTGTAATTTTTTTACATAGACAGAAATATGGTTATTATTTGAGTATTAGAGGCTGAGGCAGGCAAAGTGAGTTGAACAGCAAAGTTTCCTTGAATAGTAGCTGATAGAGTCAGAAATAGGATGCTAGTCTCCCGGCTTCCAGTCAGGGCCTGGCAAGGAGACTTGCTGCCTTAGAACAAGCTATGTGCGCCGTTACAAAAGCTAGTCAGATACTGTACAACGTAAATAGGAACTCAATAAGTTAGAGAGAGTCATCTCTATACAGAAATAATTATTATACAGATAATTCAACTGATTATATATTTATGTACTTAAATTTCAAAATTTAGCAAAGATGATTCTTTGGTTTTGTGTAGGATGAGCCCACACATAGCTGGCACCTGGTAAACGTAGTCGAATAAATACATTTCTACAAAACTATGGCCTCAATAAACATTGGTCACATCCCAAAGAAAACCTTCCATACAACACACTCAACTTCCATGTTTTCCTGTAAAGACAGATGCTCATCTGGTTTGCAAAGATTTTTTTTTAAGACTTTAATTTTTAAATCAATTTTAGGTTTACAACAAAATTGAAAAGGGAGGTACAGAGATTTCCCATATATCCCCTACACCCACACGTGCATAGCCTCCACCCTTATCAACACTGCTCACCAGAATGGTGCATTTTTTACCAAAGATGAATCTACCTTGACACGTCATAACCACCCAAAGCCGTAGTTCACCGTAGGCTTTAGCCTTGGTATTAGACACTCTATGAGTTTGGACAAATATATAATGACACTTATCCACCATCGTAATATCATACAGAGTAGTTTCGCTGCCCTAAAAATCCTCTGTACTCCGCCTAGTCATCTCTACCCTCTACACCGCTGGTAACCACGGATCTTTTTAATTGTCTTCATAGTTTTGCCTTTTCCAGAATGTCATATACTTGGAATCATACAGAATGCAGCATTTGCAGATTTGCTTCTTTCTCTTACTTTTACATCTCTCACATTTAAAGTTCCTCCATGTTTTTTCATGACTTGATAGCTCATTTCTTTTTAGTGCTGAATAATAGTTCATTGTCTGCATGTGCCACAGTTTATTTATCCATTCACCTATTCAAAGACTTCTTGGGTGCTTCAAGATCTGGCAAATATGAATAAAGCTGCTATAAACATTCTTGTGCAGGCTTATGGGTGATTTATGGGGGGCAGGTTTATTAAGTTTTCAGCTCTTTCTGGTAAATACGAAGGGGCACAGTTGCTGGATCTAGTGGTGAGAGTATGTTTAGTTTTGCAACAAACTACCAAAGTGTTTTCCAAAGTGGCGGCACCATTTTTTGTTCCCACCGGCTATGTACGAAAGTTCCTGTTGTCCCACCACCTCACCAAACTCTGGTATGGTCAGTGTTCTAGATTGGAGCCTTCCTATTACACGTGTAGTGGTATCTCATTGTTGTTTTAATGTGGACTTCCTTGATGATACATAATGTGGAGCATTTTTTCATATGCTCATTTGCCGTCTGTATAGTTTCTTTGCGGATATGCAAATGCAGAATTTGGGTATGTCTATTAAGGTCCTTGGCCCATTTTTCAGTCAGCTTGTTTGTCTTCTTCTTGTTGGATTTTAAGTGTTCTTTGTATATTTTGGATAACAGTGCTTTATCAGATGTGTGTTTTGAAAATATTTTCTCCCAGTCTGTGGCTTGTGTTTTCATTCTCTTGACATTGTCTTTTGCAGAGCAAAAGTTTTTATTTATTTTTTAAATCACAATGCTGTGCATTAGATCTCCAGAACTTATCTTCTAACTGCAAAAGAAGTTTTTAATTTTAATGAAGTTCAGCTTATCAATTATTTCTTTCATGGATTATGTCTTTCGTGTTGTATCTAAAAAGGCATTATTCCCAGAGAATTTTAGGTAAACCAAGTTTCCCTGTAGGTTTCCCATGGAACTCTATTTCCTGATTTTTAGGAGAATATGGGAGCTTTGTGCAAAGAGAAAGTTATCATTTCAAGGATATTCTGATGTAAAAAAGGAAACTAGGTCTCTTAAGTGATTGGTGTTATGCTGAGGAAGGGTCAGTTTCAACATAGAATAAGGTAGGGAAAAATCATTTTCAAGTGCAGAATCCAGAAAGAATGTGTCCATGGAGGTGGGTTTGGAGGATATTGCACAGTAGAACACGAGTAAATGGGGACTAGAGGGAATTGATTCTCCATGAGCATTTCCCAGTAGTCTTACAATATCACTCTGCCTCCACCTACAGGGTCAAATGCAGTTCTAACTTCAACAGTCAATACTTCATGAGTAGGAATGGTGACAATGAGAGTAGTAAAAAAAAAAGAAAGACGTTAAGATGGATATATTTTTATTTCTAAATCATAATCTGTAGTATATGTACCTCCTTAAAAAATTTGTACACTTCTATTTTTAAAAATTTCCTTGGGTATGTGAAGCAAAATTTCAGCAGCTTGTGCAGATCAAGCTTCCAGAAGTTGTCTAAATATTAGTTAAACCAAATTTCTTGTATGAAGACTGTCACTTACTACCAGATGGTATACATTATGCACATGTTAAAGGGCTCTCATAACATTCTCACTAATATTAGCTTGTTTATGGAATACTAAGGCTGTGAGGCTGTGACACAAACTGACAAGATCTAGGATGCCACTATTCTATTCTCACCTCATTCTGTATTGCATAAATAGAGCAGTGTAGTGGGTGCTAAGTAGGATCTCAGAAATCCTTACCGAAATAGGATTCGATTACATTAAGGACAAAATGAATCCCGTACCCAACACCAAATTTATCCCCCAAACAAAATCTACTTTATTAAATTGTTGTCTTCAGACAGTAGCTGTCTGTCTATGTAATAGGGTTTCTCCATCTTGTTCATGTAACTCAGGGCCAATTTTAAATGCAAAAACTTTTTTCATACTCCCAGTTTAAAAGATTGATTTTGATTATAATGTTAGTTAAATATGTATTACTGCATAACCACGTAGAAACTCTTTTTATTTATGATGTAAAGCTAAATAAACTTACAAATTAAAGTCAAACAATGGTGAAATTAACAACATTAAAATTATCGCTAAACTACTGTGATGGATGACTTAGTCCTCCCGACTTTAAATCCCCACTGTACCGTGGATATACACAGCTGATGTATTAGTTCCTTTCATGCATCAACTTGGCTGAGCCACAGCCTGCCCAGATATCTGGTCAAACATTATTTTAGGCATTTTGGGATGAGATGAACATTTAAATGGGTAGACTGAGTAAGGCAGATTGTCTTCCTTGGTGTAGCTGGGCCTCATCCAATCAATTGAAGGCCTGACCAGAACAAAAAGGCTGACCCTCTCCCAAGTAAGAGAGATTGCCTGCCTGACTGCCTTTGAACTGTAAGATTGGCTTTTTCCTGGCTCTCGAGCTTACCGCCTTTGGATTGGAACTACACCATTGGCTGCCTTGGGTTGCCAGTTGGCTGACTCTTCTTGCAGATCTTGGGACTTGTCAGACTCCAAAATCACATGAATCAATTTCTTATAACAAATTATATACTATATTATATATACACTAATATATATATACACACACCCTATTGGTTCTGGTTCTCTGGAGAACCCAGACTCTAATACAGATTTGGTACCAAGAGTAGTTTTAGAGGAACAGAATTTTAAGGATGAATTTTCTGAATTGGTTATGGGGTTTCTGGAGCTGACTCTCTAATCTGGTTAGATTTAAAGATGCTAATGACTCTATTTCCAGTAATAAAGAGAGGACTGATGGTCCTTGGCATGATCCGACAATAGAGATACACAAAATATTTCCTTTGCATACTCCTAATCAACTATGCATAAGAAGCAAATATCCGGGTGACTGTGTCTATGATACTTTCACAAATTTTGTCAAACTAATGAATAGGTTGGACAAAGTGGGAAAAGAAAATGATGAGTTCAGGGCCGCAAATTTCCAGTTCAAGTGCTGCATAAATGACCTGAAAGCTTCTGTGTGAGCCCTGAAGTACACTCTTGTCTCCTGTAGCCACAGGCCCGAGTTTGCTGAAAATCGAATGAACGTCACTTTGCAACTGGCTGAATTACAACATAAATTGAACTCCTAGCCTTGGAGTGTATCTACTGTTAAAGTGAGGGCATTCTTTGGGAAGGAATGGGGTCTCAAAAGTTGAAATAGGGATGTATGGGAAGACGCTGATTAAGCTGGGGACAGTGAGCCCCTAAATTCTGATGAGTCTTCTTTGCCAGTAGAAATGGCTTCTCCATTCCCTTCTGAGGGAATGAACTCTGTATTGTCTGAGGAAAATATAATAGTCTCCCCTTAAGCAGTTGACATTGTGACAATGATGATTCTCCTCAGGATCCGTACCCACTACCCCTCTTTGCTTCTAGACTTGTAACTAGACCCAAGACCCAGAAGGCCCCTAATGATGAAGAACAAAGTGTAACCCATGAGGAGTACATTACATTCCAAAAGAACTACTTGAGTTTTCTAATTTACACAAGCAGAAAGTCAGGGAACATGTGCTGGTATGAATACTAAAGGAGCGGAATAAAGGGGGAAGGAACCTAAAGTAGGATCAGGCTGAATTCATTGATACAGGCTCACCAAGCAGAGATTCTGCATTAAATGTTGTAGCTCAGGGAGTTAGAAAGGGCTTTAACAGTTTGTTTCATTGGTTAGCTAAAATATGAGCCAAAAGGTGGCTCACAATGAGCTGGTTAGAAACACCCAGACTGACCTTGGTTTAATGTGGAGGAGGGGATTCAAAGGCTTAATGGGATTGGAATGTTAGAGGAGGTTTATCATTTAAGACCTACTCATCCACCCTGAAGAGTCCAGAAGACAAACTCTCATCATGACTATGAGAAATACACTTGTGAGGGGGAGCCCAAGCATCCTTGAAGAGACCTGTGATGGCTCTTCTTTGTGGGCTAGTCCTTACAGTGGGAACTGAGGTCAGGGAATTGGGAAACAAATGTAATGGTAGTAATTGAATCCCGGAGTGGAAGAGGCCAAGGGGTGTTACTCAACCACCAAAGGCAGGTGGGTGTGGTGCCCATAATAGACAGCAGAGTCAAGGGAGCAATCATGACAGTCTGGGACGTGCAGACATCATGTGTTGGCTAGTTGATCATGGTGTTCTTAGAAGTGAAATAAATAGGAAGTCTACTAAATTCTTACTTGATCTGTATAAGGACAAAAATTCTAGGTCAAGTGAACAAAGTCTAGCTTTAATCATAAAAACTGACAACCATATCTCCTCAATCAAGACTTGACAGTTTACAGATCCAGGAGGGATGCTGTTTGGAGCCTTTGGCAGGTCCTTAGGATTTAAGGGCAAAGCCCTGCCATCCTCTGCAGATAACTGCTCTCCTTTTGAGAAACAGCTTTTGGCCTGCTACTGGGCCTTAGCAGAGGCTGAATGCTTAACCATGGGCCACCAAGTTACCATGCAACCTGAACTTCCCAACATGAACTGGGTGTGATCTAATCTACCCAGCCATAAAGTTGGGCCTACACAGCAACACTCCATCATCAAATGGCAGTGGCATATATGTGATGGGTCCTGAGCAGGGCTTGAAGACACAAGTAAGTTACATGGAGAAGTGGCTCAAATATCCATCCTTCCTACTCCTGCTAAACTGCCTCTGTCTCCCAGCCTGCACCTGTGGCTTCATGGAGAGTTCCCTATGATCAGTTGACAGGAAAAGAAGACTTGGGCCTGATTTTCAGATAGGTTAACATGATACGCAAACACAACCTGAAAGCAGACAGCTGCAGCATTACAGTTCCTTTTTGGGACATCCCTGAAGGACAGGGGTGAAGGGAAATCTTCCCAGTGGGCAGAACTTCAAGTGGTGCAGCTGGTTGCTCATTCTGCTTGGAGGGATAAATGGCCAGATGTGTGATCATACACCAGTTCATGGCTTTGTGGCCAATGGTTTGACTGGATGGTCAGGAAGGAATATGATTGAAAAATTCGTGAGAAGAAGACCTAGGGAAGAGATAAGTGGATAGACCTCGCAAAATGGGCAAAAAACACCAAGATATTCACATATGTGAATACTTACCGAAGTGTGACCTCAGCAGAGGAAGATTTTGGTAATCGAGTGGATATGATAACCTGTTCTGTGGATACTAGCCAGGATCTTTCCCCAGTTACTCCTGTCATGCCCCAATGAATTCACAGAGTAGCCCTGGTGGCCAGGATGGAGGCTATGCATTGGCTCAGCAGGATGGACCTCAACTCACCAAAGCCAACCTTGTTTCAGCCACTGCTGAATGCCCAATCTGCTAGCAGCAGAGACCAACACTAAATCCATGATACGGCACCATTCTCTGGGTGCTAGCTGGTGGCAGATTGACTACAATGGACCACTTGCATCATGGAAGGGGCAGTTTTGTTCTTGCTGGAACAGATACTTACTCTGGATATATATTTGTGTTCCCTCCATGTAATGATTCTGCCAAAACTACCACCCAGGGACTTACGGAATGTCTTATCCACTATCACGGTATCCTACACAGCATTAATCAGGTCAGTGGAACTCACTCGCAGCAAATGAAGTGTGCCATTGGGCCCACAATGATGTAATTCACTGGTCTTACCAGGTTCCCCACCATCCTGAAGTAGCTGGTTTGATAGAACTGGTAGAATGGAATTTTAAAGACTCAGTTACAGTACCGGGTAGGTGGCAGTACCTTGCAGGGCTGGGCCAACGTTCTCTAGAAGGCTGTATGTGCTCTGGATAAGCATCCAGTGTATGGTCCCATTTCTCTGATAGCCAAGATTCACGGGTCCAGACATCAAGAGGTGGAAATGGGAATGGCACCACTCATTATTGCCCCTAGTGAACAACTAGCAAAATTTTTGTTTTTCGTTCCCATGACCTTATGCTCTGTTGGCCTAGAGGTCTTCGTTCCAAAGGGAGGAATGCTTCCACCAGGAGATACAACAATGATTCTATTGAACTAGAACTTAACATGGCCACCTGGCCACTTTGGCCCCCTCATGCCTCTGAATCAACAGTCAGAAAAGGGAGTTGCTGTGCTGGTTGGGGTGACTGATCCTTGATACCAGGGGGAAATTGGATTACTACCCCACAATGTAGGTCAGGAGAGCATGTCTGAAATACAGGCGATCCCTTAAGGCATCTCTTGGTATTATCATGCCCTGTGATTAAGGCTAATGAAAAACTACAACAACTCAATCCAGGCAGGGCTACTAATGGCTCCGACCCTTTGGGAATGAAGGTTTGGGTCACCTGTCAGGTAAAGAACCATGACCAGTTAAGATGCTTACTGAAGACATAGAGAATCCAGAAATGATATTGGAGGAAGGTAGTTATAAATATCATCTACAACCATGTGACTAGTGACAGAAACAAATATTGTAATTATCATGAGTATTTCATCCATATTTTATTAGGAATGAGGGTGGATCTCATCCAATCAGTTGATGGACTGCAAAGAATAAAAAAGCTGACCCTTATCCTAGTAAGAGAGAATTCTTCCTCTCTGACAGCCTTTGAACTGGGACATGGCTTTTTCCTGCTCTCAGACTAGAACTGATAGATCAGCGCTTCGTGGGTCTCAAGACTATCAGCCTGTAGACTGAAATTATGTCATAGATTCTCCTATTTCTTAGCCCTTCAAACTTGGACTGGAACTACATCATTGGCTATCCCGAATCTCCCGCTTGCCAACTCACTCTGCAGATCTTAGAACTAATCAGTCACCATAATCGTTTCAGCCAATTCCTTATAATAAATCTCCTTATGTGTGTGTGTGTGTGTGTGTGTGTGTGTGTATGTTTATGTATCCTATTGGCTCTGTTTCTCTGAAGAACCTTGACTAATACAGATGGCAATAGTATAAGTTCCGATTTGGGCATGCTCATTCTTTTACATGTCACGTGATTGCTTAATTCCTGTGCCAATTTTTCTTTGTGCATTTATAATAGATATTCATTTTACCCTGAACCATGATGACATTTGACCTTCACTTATGAGATCAGAGCATTTACATTTTTAATCACTCTGTTCATTTCTCACTCATTAGAGGGAGACAAGTAAGTAGTAGCATTTCTCAATGTGATTCTAAACACAAATGTGGATATTGACATTGGTGGCTTTTATTTGGATGAACATTGACGTTGACACAAATTGACATAAAATATTTACTCAAACAATAAATTTCAGAGTGAATCACAACTCTGATAATCATTCATGGATTTTTCAGTGTCCTGTATATTTGAGAAATACTGTAGTGAATTGAAGTGGTTGAAACTTGAAAAATAAAATCAGATGAACGCTGACTTACATCCTAGCTCTTCTGTTTATTGGCTGTGAGTACTTGAGAAATGGGACTGAGCATGTACAGCATTTAGCACACTGCCTGGCAAATGGTAAACAGTAAATGCCAGAGATTATTATTAATAAAGGCTGATCAATTCAAACCTTATGACTTTGGAGAGTTTCTAACCCAGTGCCTTTCTCTGCAGACCTTCTACGCTGAGAGACCTGTTCTGTCATTAATATTGTTCAATTATTAACATGAAGCCACTCCTTCTGTGTTCAAAATAATAGGATGGGAGCTCTAGGAAATCCTGTATAACTTCAGCCAGTTGTTTCCAAACTTAGCTGGACATTAGCGTTGCCCAGAGCACACAACTTCAAAAACTCAGGTCTTGTCACTAGAGATCTTGGTCTGGTTGGCCTGAAGTGAGGTCCTTGTATTCAGTATTTTTTAAATGTAGATGGGCATGGGAAGGCACTATGCACTTAGTTTTTTCTGTCTCTTCTCATTCTTTTCATAGGTGTTAGTAGAAGTTAGGATTTTTGTGTGTGTGTGAGGAAGACTTGCTCTGAGCTAACATCTGTGCCAATTTTTGTCTATTTTGTCTGTGGGTTGCTGCCACAGCATGGCTTGCTGAATGGTGTAGGTCTGCATCCTGGATCCAAACCCGTGAACCCAGGCTGCCAAAGGGGTGCATGCTGGACTTAACCACTATGCTACAGGGCTGGCCCAAGGAGTTAGAATTTTGAAGACTATAGTAGGATACCATATTAAGACACATATATTCAGATATGTTAATTTTTTCCCTTAGGACCTTTATTTATGGGAACAATAGACAATTGCGGACTAATCAAGTACCTTAGGCAAAGTACATTTATCAATGTCGGGGCATATCAGAGAAAGTGTTAGGCTCCTCCCCAATGGCCTCCTTTGGTAAGTAGAGGCCAAGGATGCTGATGAGACCGTCCAGCAATTACGGACTGGGTTCCAGTTCCAATGCTTCTTTCATGGATGATGAAAGATAAAATAAAGTGATTTTATTTTAATTTCTCAAATATTTTCAAGTACATTGAAAACATAATTGAGTTTGCTGGGTCTTTTCTATCCTTCTTTTTACCCTTTTTCTGCTATGCTACTAAATATATTATTGCTGTTACTAATAGTTGATGTCATACTATTTTATTTCATATTTATTTCTTGGAAAGCCAATAAATGATTGGGACATTTCAGCAATATTTATACATCATGCCTAAAAATTAATATTTCACATTCAGGTTTTGTAGGTGGGCTACCATGCCAAGCTATACCAGGAAGGAGATTTTACATTAGCGTTCTACAAACATAACTGCTATGGTAAAACTGAAATAAAAACCACTGCTTCTAGGAATTGAGAGCAATAGGAAATCTCATTAAAATTACCACTTGTATCATACTACATCTTTATATAAATTTAAATGCTTGGATTCGCTAGGAGGGAATTTAATGAGAATAGAGTTCAAGTGAACTCAACATAAACTATTCTATTTCTAGCACATAATATCTGATCATTCTTTTTCTTATAAAAGAAATTCCTCATGAGTAGACTATATGCAGATTTTGGATGAGAAGCTGCACATTGGACCTGTTATCACTTAGAACATTTGGACTCCTATCTAGTAGATAATTCTGTATTCCAATGTGACCATACTGACTTGAGATACTGAATAGATTTAATTAAATAGTTTAAACTATGAGAAGAATATCATTTAGGGATCATTAGACTTACCCGACTTGGTCTATCAAGTTGAATATATTATTTTATTGTTTTTATTTCCAAAACATGGATGTGGTCCAAAGTCATGGACCTCCAGCTAATCACTCTGACAGAGCCTGGTACTTTCTGCCTAACTTGTATAAGATTAAACAATAAATGCAACACATTGCCACTCTTTCAGGCACAGCACATCGATAAAGCTCCATCCAGAACAAGGGTGAGAACATGGAGGTTAGCATCTCATTTAAAGACACATCAAGTCGGCATTCTCCAGGAACACTGTTTTCTTATCATATTTTAAATATATTAGATGTTCAGTTTACCAAAAGGCTTGTGTCCCGATTTTGTATTTTTTGAAACACATAGTAAAACATATGACATAAAAATTGTATAATTTTCCTATACAGAAATGGACCTTCGTCATGTGCATTACAAGCTGTTCTGATCAATGAATAATCATTCCAACAATTTTCCTCAAAAATTGCCGAAAATAAAACATGGAAGCCTGTGGAACATTGATGTCCCAAGTTGTAGTTATATTGGTTACTCAGCACGCGCTGAAAGAGAAAAATGGAAACTCAGAAATAGTTTTCCTCCCAGTTTTATCTTTGAGTAGCGTGGACAATATAAAAGTTCCAAGAACAGAGTTCCCAGCTCTCTTGGAAATCCACTGGGCATTTACAAGTTTAGCTATTTCAATTCAGTAAAACTTTCTGACTTCATTGCCATTTATTCATATATATTTTAAAGGCAGTACTGATCAGAATATTCCAAAATACCAAGTTAGTGTACTTGGGAAGTAAAATGTAATTGACTAGTTGTTTCCTTCATGGTGTGAACTACCTGTGTCCAAGTGATAATACACAGAGAGGAGAACATAAGCATATGCCTAAATGAATGAAATAAGGCACTCACACACACACAAATTGCCATTGTAAAAATAAAAATGCAAAAGGATTTGCTAAGAAAATATATTTTTAAGTTTCTGTTAGGACTGACTCTGCGTAAGCTCTCTGCCAGCTTTTTGCTAGATCTGTTTAAGTACATTCACTGTCTGTGCTTGCGCACTCTGGTTTATTTCCATGTGTGTTTTATGTGGTGAGTGAGTTTTAATTAGAACATTATATAATATGCCATGTGGTAGATGTGAGTCAGTGTTCTAGCAGCAGAAATATCACTGAGTTAATTTCCTTGCTGCTGAGATAACTGATATCTGATTACTAAACAAGACTTTTTTCACTGTAAATTCTTTCAGAGAAGTAGTATAAAAAAGAGTCTCTGACATAGACAATGTTCTTAAATAGCAGGTTTCTAGCAAGATAACAATAAACAACAGTCACTTATAAAATCAATCAGGCTGTTTCTTTTCACCACCATGTTTCTTTAGAGTCCTCAGTTTCCTTGTTTGTAAAATGAGCTGGTTTGGAGTAGATGTCTCCTCTGTCTCTTGCAGTTCTAGCATCCTACGTCATGATTATGTGAGTCATATTTCTGCCTAACAGCTGGGGGTGAGGGGTGGGTGGACAAATACTGACCATCTGAGGTCCTGTCCATCTGTCCCAAGATTCTGTCTTCTGTATACGGGTAACACTCGCGCTGCTATTCTGTTAAGATGATTACTTTAAAAAGAGGTGAGCTACACAGTTACATCAGCTGCGTAATTTTCTCACCTGTCATTTAGCAACATCGATGACAGATTTAGTCAAATTATGGCTGTTTTTTCAAGGACAAAGACGATGTCATGCACTTGGACTATTTGGAAGTAATGAGTGAAGTATGGCTAATGAACCAGGCAGCCTCTCTCTTTAGACGTTATAACATGCAGAGCCACATCCTGCTTTTGATCTGTTTGCTCTTTGTGATCTAACCCTTCAGGTGGGAGCTATTTTTATACATGCTCTCCATAGAAGATTCTCTCTAAGAATACCAAAAGAGTGGAGGGAAGCTGGATGCCTTTGGAAGTGCCTTTGTCTTTCTTCAGTCCCAAATTCAACTCTGTTGTGTTAATACTGTTTGCTGTGCCTTTTGCTCTCGCTGACTTTATTTTTGGCATTGATTAAGCAGAGATATAGTTGGATCAGTTTAATTCAATTCAACTGAACTCAATTGAATTCAGTTTAATAAGTATTTGCTGAATGTCGGGAGGATGAGAGAATTATACCAGAAAATTTAGTCTGTGGTTCTAAGAGATTGAATAGTTGGATTGCGTAACATTTATTATTTCATAAAAGGGAATATATTGGTTCAGCATGAAAGGTAAAGTTCATAGTTAACATAGCCTGGGTGGTTAAGAGACTGAGGAGAGAAATATAGACTGTGTTTTTAAACTATGCCACAAAAGGATATCAAAACTATGAAAAACAATCTACATTATATTATAATTACATGATTTAGTCTAATTTCAATTACAAAAAATAATTTAACAGATATTATTGCTTCTCGGACAGTTATGATCCCAGTGGCAAGAAAAATACCTGGCACATAGGAGCTCAATAAGTATTTGTTGAAGGAGTTAATAAATTAATGGATCTAGTTCTTTCTAACTGGTTTAATTTTTTCTTTCAGAACATTGTTTTCGGTGAGGTTCTGAGTGAAAAAATCTTCTTTTTTTAAAAATGTATAAATATATTCCCCCCTGTTTCTGAAAGATTGTTAATCATATAAAATTTATTTTAATGATTATTTTTATCTTAGCAATTTGAAAATATTCCATTATTTTCTGGCATCAGTTTTTGCTGATGAATATATTCCTGTTTCTCTAGTTGTAATTCTTTCATAGATAAGTTGTCTTCTCTGTTTGTCTTTAAAATCTCTTTTTCTTATGTCACTGTGCTATGTCTAGGTTTGGAATTATTTTTATTTGGGATTCATAACTTTGAGGATTTACGTTGTTTCATTAGTTCCAGAAAATTTTTGTGCACTTCCCTGTTCTCTCAATTAGGAATTCTTATCATGAGAGCATTACATGTTTCTGTTCTATCTGCCATGGCTGTGAATCTCTCTTTCACGTGCTCCATTTCTTTATCTCATTGTGTTGACTTCTGATCATTTCTTTTGGTTTACTTTCTAGTTTATTAATTCTTTTTGCCATTTTGTCTAATCTGAAACTATCCCATTATTTGCGATTTTAATTTTCATGACTATAGTCTTTTTACTATATTTTAAATCTTAAGGATTTTTCAAATAGTGGTTATTTTTTATGTCGTTTATTTCTTATGATTTTAAATCTTTGTGTTAAACATTTTAAAGATTCTTGTACTATAGTCTCTATCAAATTTCCCTGTTAACTAAAGTTCTTGTCATGGCTGCTGGCTCTGGCTTATGATGAATTAATTTCTTGTGTATTTTGTATTTTTTATGCATGTGCTCCTATTTCTTGGGACCTGAATCTGAGTAATTCTGTGACATTTAACGGAAGGTGTGGTTCTCTAGGATTGCTTTGTTTGTTTCTTTTAGGGGCACAGAGACATCGTCTTGGGGGGGGTCCAGGATTATGCTAAAAAATGCAAATTTGAAATGTTAAATCACATTTGATTTAGGCACATTATTAAAATTTTTTATTTTCTTCTCTGCTTAAATTCCAGTCAAAGAAAAGTTTTCTTGTCACCTCCCTGTGCTAAGTTAACTTTTTCTAGTTCAGTCTTTAATGATGGTGTATGTGGCATATGTCAGAAAGCTTAGGGTCTAGTCCTGGCTCTGCTGTTTACCGTGTGACCCTGATTCACATGGAGCCTTAATATCCTCACTGGAAATATGAGAAAACAATCTATCATGCCTGTTGCTCTCAAGGCACCCTAAACAGCCAAAACAATTTTGAAAAAGAAGAACAAATTAGAAGACTCACACTTCCTGATTTCAAAACATAGCACAAACTTTGAGTAATAAAAGTAGTGTAGTATTGACATACAAGCAGATACATAGACCAATGGAATATAACAAAGAGTTCAGAAATAAACCTTTGCATATGTGGTCAAACAATGTCTACTAAAGGTGCCGTGATGACTCAATGAGGAAAAGACTGTCTCTTCAACAAATAGTGCTGGGAAAACTGAATATCGACATGCGAAAGAAAGAAGTTGAACCCTTACCTTGCAGCATATACAAAAATTAACTCAAAATAGATTAAAAACCTAAATATAAGACCTAAAACTACAAAACTCCTAGAAGAAAACATAGGGGAATAGCTTCATAATGTTGGACTTGGCAGTGAATTCTTGCCTATGGCACCAAAAGCAAAAACAGACAAATGGGACTATATCAGACTTAAAAACTTTTGTGCACCAAAGGATGAAATTAGCAAAGTGGAATGGCAACCTACAGAATAGGAGAAATTATTTGCAAATCATATATATGATAAGGGGTTATATTAAATAACACCTACACCTCAACAATAAAAATATCAACCCAATTTAAAAATAGACAAAGAGATTGAATAAACATTTCTCCAAAGATGATATACAATTGGCCAAAAAGTATATGAAATTATGCTCAGCATCACTATTCATCAGAAAAATGCCAATCAAAACAACAATGAGATGTTACCTCACACCTATCGAGATGGTTACTACCAAATAACAGAAAATAATAAATGTTGGTGAGGATGTGGAGAAATTGCAACACTTGTGCACTGTTGGTGGGTTTGAGAACTGGTGTATTAGCTATGGAAAAAAGTATAGAGTTTCCTCAAAAAAATTAAAAATGGAAATACTGTATGATTTAGCAATCCAACTTCTAGGTATATATCCAAAAGAATTGAAAGCAGGGTTCTGAAGAGATATTTGCACACTCATGTTTATAGCAATATTATTCACAATAGCCTGGAGGTAGAAGCTACCCAAATGTCTATGGATAGGTGAGTGGACAAACAAAATGTATGTATACATACAGTAGAATATTATTCGTCCTTAAAAAGGAAAGAAACCCCATCACATGGTACAAACTAGATGAACCTTGAGGACATTATGCTAAGTGAATTAAGTCAGTCAAAAATGACATATACTGTGTGATTCCACTTACATGAGGTAACTAAAGTAATCAAATTCATAGAGACAGCAAGCAGAATGGTAGTTGCCAGGGACTGAGAGGAGAGAGGAAAATGGGAGTTTTTGTTTAATGAATATGGAGTTTCAGATCTGCAAGATGAAAAAGTTCTGGAGATCTGTTTCACAACAATATGAATATACTTAACACTATTAAACTGTACACTTAAAAATGATTAAGATGGTAAACTTTATGTTATGGTTTTTTACTGCAAAAAATACTCTGGAGCAGGACACTTATGATCCTATCAAATGTAGATATTTCTTATGAAGTGAACTAATCAAGATGAAATGTATTATATTAAAATAGGAAAAAATAAGTTAATATGCAGGATGTTCCTACCTTGGTACAATATCTGTTTATAAAATGTAAATATTTTGTGTATCATATTGTATTCATTAGATATAGAATGTGTGAAATCAGTAGAATTAGGTGTGTATAATTTGGGAGAAAGAAATTCTTTGGGTCAACATGAAACTTGGAAATTCAAATATATTAAAGAGGCAGAAGTTGTTATGACATTGCTGTGATCACAAGAAAGTAGTGAGCTGAGAATGCAGCCAAAACTTTACAAAATGGAGCTAATATTTAAATTGTGATCCATATATGCTAGCTCAATTCTTGGTTATTTCAGTTAACAAGCCCTATCTTTGTGTCAATAATATAATTTTTATGCAGTGAAGAAAATAGTAAGGTTTTGGAGTGACATGTGGTCTGGGTGTTACTATTCAATGAGATCTCAAGTGGAGTTTGAAAGCAGTTTACAGAGAGGAAGATGACTGAGAAGATGTGTGGGAGAGTTTGGGTTACGGATAAAAGGTAATACAGTCAAGCTTGGTTAGCCCAACCAAGCTTGTGAATCAATACAAGGATTTATATCTCAGAAATGCACTTTAAATGTAACACACATAAATACATATATAGATTCCCTATATTATTGAATATTACAATTAATATGATTTTTCTTATGGTTTGTCAGTACCATAGTCTATACACTATCATAAATGCTCAGTCTATCTTTTCTCTTGGATTTTTGTTGTATGTTTCCATCTTTTCATGTGTCTACTAAGCTTTGCCTGAATTGTATATAAAAATTATAGAAGCACCAGACGGTGTTATTTCTATAGAGTAGGTTTACCTTCCATTTGCTAGAGATAACATTCTGGCTGATCACCTTCAACCAATTAAGAATAGACTGAATAGAACTTGGATTATGACGTTGGTGAGGCCCACTCTACCTTTGGTTCATCCTGTCTTCCAGAGTTTCAATTAAGTCTGATGTATTCTCCATGGCTCCTCCTTCTGACAGGTTTTACACCCTGATATTTGTCTCTTGAGATTACCAAATGTGATATATTGCTTTGAGAGGCATTCTTCTTAGGTTGTAAGCCCTTCTTCGGCCTTACACAGCCCTAGGATTCAGCTAACATCGTGATAGAAACTTTGGCGATTTTGGTTTTCTCTCCCAAAGGTGGTGTAGCTCTGTGGGTGCGAAGCCTGGAATCAGTCTGCTCTTTCACCCGTGATTGGTAAATACTCCCTCTACAGAGGTAATAGCTGCTGCACAAATCAGCTCATCTTTTCAAGGTTTTTCCCTCTCTGAAATCTTAGCTTCTCTGGTTATCATTGTCTCAGCAGCTCTCAGCTGTCTTCTGATAGATGATTTGTCTTCATTAATTTGGTTTCCAGTTTTCGGGGTTTTTTTCCAGTGGGGGTGTGGTCTGCTGCTTACTACTCCACCCCACAGGGAAGTGGCACGCCTTGCTTTCTGAATTCTCCCATATGCATAGTTTTTATTGGGTATATCTTGGGGTGCATTTCCTTTTTCTCAGTAATCTATAGATGCTATTTTGGTCTCTCCTAACTTCTGGAGAGATCGATACAAAGGTGATACCAGTCTAATTATTTGTCTACTGTAAGTAATTTTATGGTTCAGTTTGGAAACTTGTAAGATTTTCTTTTTCTTTTAGATATTAAGGGTTTGCCTATGATGTGCTTAGATATGTGAATACGTTTTCCCATCAATTATTCTAAGAAATTGATAAGCCTTTTAATAATCACAGGGAAATTTTCTTCTATAAATTAATTATTGCTCTTCTCCTTTTAAGGCTTTTTCTTTTTCTGAATATCCAATTATTTACCTTCTAGATATTCTGGATTTATCTTCCAAATCCCTTATTTTTCCATTATAATTTTCATTTAGTCATATTAACTTTGAGATATTTCTTCAATTTGAGCATCCAAGTCACTTATGTGGATCCCTACAATGATCAGCTTTATAAAATGCATCCAACATTAAATTGTGATATATATCATATTAAAAATGACAGTCTTTTTTGTGTTACTCTTGAATCTCAATTTTATTATATGGAAGAATATCATGTAGAGGCATAAACGAATGAATATAGTTGAGACAACACACAAAAGCCTCAAATGGCTTGCCTTGTTGGGTATCTGAATGTACCATAAAAATACTGCAACCAAATATATATGGAATTGTCATAAACAAATAGAAAAGTGATATAGAATATAGACACCAGAAAGAACTACCCATATTTTTGACAATAATTTAAAAACTATTTTACACTAGTGAAGCTAAGATGGATTTTAAATTACTGGTTCTGGAATAACTGGCTATCTATCTGGAAGGAAATAAAATTGGATCCCAATATTGCATAATATTTAAAAACAAATTCCAAACGTAATACAAGTTTAAATGAAAACTATGGGGGCTGGCCCCGTGGCCGAGTGGTTAAGTTCGCGCGCTCCGCTGCAGGCGGCCCAGTGTTTCGTTGGTTCGAATCCTGGGCGCGGACATGGCACTGCTCATCAGACCACGCTGAGGCAGCGTCCCACATGCCACAACTAGAAGAATACACAACTATGTACCGGGGGGCTTTGGGGAGAAAAAGGAAAAAATAAAATCTTTTAAAAAAAAAAAGAAAAGAAAAATATGGGCAATAAAAATCTTGCAAGAAAATCTTGGAGGATACATGTGAAGTCTAGTGATAAGAAGGACAACATTGATTAAAACTAAAAATCAGGAGCTATAAAAGAAATGATATTCTATTTGAGAACATAAAAATTAAAAGTTTTTATATGGCAAATTATCCCTAAAGTCTAAAGAGAGAAATTAGTTTTCAAAAACATAATTTCAGTGCAGAAGACATACAAAAAAATTAAAAAAAATTTCCTGCAATTGGCCAAAACACAAACAAGCAATCTAGTTGAAAAAAAGTGGTCAAGGGACATGGCGAGGAAATTAATATAAGAGCATATTCAAGTGATTAATAAAACATATGACAAAAATGCTCAGGATCACTCTAATTTAGGGAAGTGAAGACTGAAGTCACAATGAGGTAGCATCTTACACGAGTCAGATTGGCAAAAAACATAATGAAAATCTCAAGATACACATCTTGCTGTTGGGGATACAGGAAGAAGCATGTCACCTATTGTTGCTGGTGAAGACGTGAATTGTTAGCGATTTTTTGAAAAGCATTCTCACAGTGTTAAAGATATGTGTATATATTAACTATACTCCTAAACCGAACAGTCTCTCTCCTAGAAAGCTATTTCATCGAGATAGAAGCACCAACAAATAAGGATACACGCCTGGAGATATGTATTGCAAAAATTTTACGCAGTGACGAGCATGCATATACACCCCCACAGGATACAAAATGAATATCAAGCAGTAGGGAAGTGTATTATGATATAATAATGGTACTGAATATCATGCAGCCATTAAAAATAATGAATAGGAGCCAACCAGGTCGACTTGGAGAGATTTCCTTAAGGTGTTGTTGACTGAGAAAATCAAGATTCCAAAAAAATGAGTCCATGTTCCCATTTTTGTAAAACAAAATAATGATCCCTTTCAATGTCTGTATATTATTATTTGAGGAAGGAGAAAATATGAAGTTTACTTGAGTGGAGGAAAGAAACAAAGTAAGAAGGAAAATGTGTTAGTTAACACAAAAAAATAGCAAAATTAGAATACAATAAAAATTATGTATTATATGATCACATTTATGGATTTATATAAAATTGTACTTTTCATGTATGTTTATAAAAGAAATAGTAAAATAATAACCCAGGCTTTGAAAAAATTATTCATGTGATAGGGTCCAAATTTGGTGATTAATCCGTTAATAAAGACAGATTCTGTATCATGGATTATTTGAGACCTCCTGTATTTTGGTGAATAAATATTTGGAAGCTTAACTCTCAGTTGACGTTAAAAGGTTTTTGTCAGCTTTACAAACCAAGCTCAACAGAAATGGGCGGATTCAAGACTTTTTCTTACTCTCTCTTCTTAGTCATAAATAATAAATATAATTGATTTAAAAACATAATACTAAAGGGCATATTCAAGGAAGATTCCCTGTCTTTGTTCAGCATGATAAGTGCGATTCTTGCCAAATATTACACCTTAACCATCTTTACAATATGACCCTATGTTGTTGGATCTGCAGTGTAGTTTATTTTATTTTCCAAAATGATAATCTCAAATTAGAAATCAGTTGGCTTATATACATTTTCTCTAAAATATATGTCAGTTGTCTTTTTTACAGTTTGCAGTTTGGGGTCTTCCAGACCAATATTGTATGTGGAAGCATGGATATAAGAATTTAGGAATAGCTATTCTACTATTGATCCCTGCTACATATTCTTTGTCACAATGGGAAGAAATCTATTGGGAATGGCATTGGTTTTTTTTAAGCTTTCATTGTGCTCTCTCTCCTTCGTCTTTGACTCCCTGGAACAGCACTTGATTATGGACTAACTTTATGATTTCTATACAGATGTTAGGGTACTGAATGCTTGTGAAGAACTTTTCTTTTAATATGTCTTTGGAAGTCAGGGTCAGTGGGAACAGTCTTTAGATGAATCATATAACAATACTCATTAGGGTAAAACTGGTATTCTTCAGTCCCCCACACCACTTTTTATTTTGAGGAAGGTTGGCCTTGAGCTAACATCTGTTGCCACTCTTCCTCTTTTCGCTTGAGGAAGATTGTCATCGAGCTAATATCTGTGCCAGTCTTCCTCTATTTTATGTGGGATAACTCCACAGCCTGGCTTGACCAGCAATGTTAGGTCCCCGCCCAGGATCCAAACCTGCGAACCCAGGGCTCTGAAGAGGAACGTGCAAACTTAATCACTACACCACTGGGCCAGCCCCTTCCGTTCCCCTTTTAAATCTTGTAAATTACAATTTGATCACATGTTCAGGTAAAACGTGTATAATTTTTTTCCTGCCATTGAAATAGAGAATAAAAAGAAAGTATTCTCTTGCATGTGGACGACACAGCTTTATTTCATAAACTAATAGGCAATAATAATAACTAATATTTCGTGTCATAATAGACCATTTGCTTTTTCATCTATTAACTGCCAGGAAGTGAAATCTTCTCTCCAATAAATCACTGAATCTTGGGAATTTTACCTTTTGTCTCTTGAATCCATTCACACCTGTCCAACTCCAATGTCACTACCGTAATCTAGACCGTCAGCAGTACTTCCCTGATTTCTAAGCTAGGGCTACAAAAATTCAAATCAGATTATTCTGTCCTGCTACTTAGCATCCTTCAGTGGTTTCAACTGGTCTTTGGATGAAATCCAAACTCCTTCTCATGCCTTACAAAGCTCTGTATGAACGGACTCCTGCCTCTCTCTCCAATTTCAACTCTTGCTCTGACTCTAATTTATTTTTTGGTTCCAGTTTTGACATAACTTCTCCCATGAGGCTGTCTCTGACCTCCTTATCTAGCTTAGCATTTTCTACAGTAACATCCTGTAATACTGCAGATTTCATAATAAATATTACCATAAAATACTAATCACATTGCATTATAAAATCTTGTTTGATGTCTGTGTCAGTTCCAAGACTACGAGTTCAAGACAGAGCAGGGAATGTTTCTATCTTTTGTACACTGTATCCTACAGTATGGAGAATAAAGAAGAAAATCAAATATTCATGGAATAAATGAATGAATGATCAAGTGAGCGAAAAGTGTGCATATTGTCTATTTGTTCAGATTTTCTAAAATCTATTCCAAGGTTAACCAGATAATCTGAGAACCAGGTATTTAGATCACAATGTTTTGACCCTACATCAATTTGCCTTTTCTGAAATCTGCTTAGGTGTCACGCTATCACCTTGCATATTGTTCTATTTCCTGGAAGATTGTGTCTACCCTGTTACGGTGGTCATGAGATATTCTGTATCGATTCTTTCTTGCTTTGGTAGTAGTCACAGCCATGCTATTCCTAAGCAATTGGTTTGCTTTTACTTGTATAGGTGTGAATCATAAAAGGAACCTAATTTCCCTCTTTCTATTGGCTTCTGGAAAGCTGAAATTCAAATATCTAGTCCATCTTCTTCAAAGATTACAGGTTTTAAAGTAATACATTTTTTATGTTAACCCAAATCCAGGTTTCATTTTAATTTCCCATTGGCCTCTAATTCACTGTTAAATGTATCTCATTGTGCTTTTTGTAAGTATGTTTGGAAGTCACCTTGAATCCCTCAAGTCATGGGAAGTTTGGATGGGGGTGCGTGAGGGGATGAAGGAGTCAGGGTGCCAAAGCGGTGAACAGGGACTAAAATGTGTAGAATTTCTTACCTGTGCTAAGAAGTATGGACATTAGGTAAGGTGAAAATAAATAAATTAAAATATAAAGTAGCTAGTTTATTCATACACTTGTGATAGCAATAGTCTGTTAAAGAACATTGTATGGAGTACAAAAAAAGATTAGAAATGCAAATGAAAATATTTTTATTTCAATAATATTCAGGAAATTCATTACATAATCACTGGAAAGTTATCCCACTGAGTTGGTAGTTGGTGTTCTAGTTTTTAGTTCTAACATCTTTGTTTGTGCCCAAATAAATGCCAAACACAAGAACAGTTGCTTCAGAAATATGTGCAAATGCCAAGTTGATCGTTAATAATTCAGTCACATTGAACTCTACTTAACTATGTTAATGTTTTAAATATGTGTATAATGTCAGTAAAGGTAGCTAAATAAATGCTAGTTATCTCTTTCCATTTCTCTTTTATTTTGCTATCTAGATCATCATTAAAATTATTTCAGCATTGTCTAACTACGCTACTAACTTCCTGTGTGACATTTGTTAAGTCACTTATGTTGTGGCTTTGGTTTCCTCATTGGAAAAAAGAAATAGAGTGAATGATTCCTAAGAGTGATTCAGTAAAGAACATATGGTATGGTCAGCCGGTCTACCTGGACAATGATTGATTTAGGGATCAAGCAAGGTGAAACAGAGTAGTCATCAGGACTTTTCTCCTTCAGGTCTCAAAAAGACAATCACACTTACTTTTGCATATAAGCTGTAAGGGTAGTTAAATGAGGTTGCTTTAGTCCATCTTATCTGTGGGAGAGAGGTCAACAGGCAAAGAGAATCACATCTTAGAAATATAGAGAGAGCTCAGATGACATCACTGGAACTCCTGGATCCAGACATGCCTGAAGTCAAGCATACTCATGGGCTTTTCAATTTCATGGAGTCAATATATTTCTTATTTGCTTAAGCTAGTTTAGTTTTTTTGTTGTTGTTGTTACTTGCAACTCAAAGAGTCCCAATTATTATAACCTTCATCTCTATGATTCTATGACTTCTCCACATAAAGACAGCTAAAATCAGTTAACAATTTTACAAGCATCTAAAAATTTCCAGGCTCCTTGCTCATTTCTTTGAATACAAAGACAAAAGAAAGGAGGATTCTGAGTCTGAAAGTGGGAGTAATCTTGTAATGATATATTATGGCACAAAAAGGCCTATTTGAATTAGATTTTTTGGAATAAATAATCTCAAGATAATACGTATGTCCTAAGTAAAAAAGAAAAAAAAAACCTAAAAAGTAGCGTGACAAAATTCACAATTTATTAAAGTAGATCTCTTTAAGTGCAAGAATAGTGATTTCCCTTAATTTTGGGCAATGAAAATCTGCTGCCCATCTAATACGCAGAAACAGGAGTTTAATTTCATCATTTTATTGATTCAAGCCAAACCTAGCCATGAATACGACTTTGTATAATTTTCTCACTGGGATCATTTCCTGGTGTTATTTGCGAACATGAAATCTTTGTGAAAGTAAGCTTTCACCAACCCAGTGAGGGTTACATCAAGTCCTAAACCTAGAGCAAACAAGTAGACTGTTCTCAGAACATTTTCTTTGGATTTGTAATCAAACAGATCCACGCTGAAACAGCCAAGTACCACTGCTCTAAAACAGAAAACTCTTATTTAAAAATAAAAAGGCAGTTTTTCTTTCTCCAAGTTAAATATGTTCTACTTTTCTGACAGAAGTCTTTCTCAATTTATCCTAAAAAAGATTAACCATATTTTAAAATTATTTGCAGTTAATGTTTGGGAAATCCAAATGTTTTCCTATTTCATAGTCTAAAAACTTGTGTAATAGTTGTATGTTTAAAGGTTTTTTCCCCATTTCATTGGATGCCAAGTATGACTGAAGAGAAATTGTCTTAAAATGGTGACTTTTTATAATTCTCAATAAATAAAACTGCTTTATAGTGATTGTATAAAATGTTAAAAATCCTATAACATGCAAAATGATTACAGATTTACATAGCAGTGTTCTGAACATACTTTTAAAGATAGATGGCTTTTTGAATGTGGCTTATTTCATATTATATCCCATTATTATCCTGGGAATAACAGAAATATGACAGCCATATAGAGCTCTGGTGTGTCCGTTTTGAGGTGCTAGATTCAAAACATCTTTAAGTGCTGGACTATCAAGCTATGAGCTTTTGACTCTGTAATTATGTGAACCAAGCCTCTGCACCCTCCTACAGGAAAAAATCTGGAGCTGTAAAAAGATATTGTGAAGTGAATTTTGTAGGATCCAAGGATATGCATCAAACATTTCCAGCACATCCTATTTCAATTTATTTTTGGCTTATGTAGACCAATCTTAACCTAGAGATGAAACATGGAAACAGAACATGGAAAATGATTAATCTGATTTAAGACATAAAACAGGAATTACGACATAGCCAAGGACATTTACACAAGCGCACATCATTAATCACATATGGAGGGGCAGTTGCATATTCAATTAGAAACAATGGCTCTTCTGGTAGTCATGAGGTCACAGAGCCTCAGCTGAATTTTCTTGACTTGTTTTTGACTTTAAATTTAAGGCCTCCAACTGCCTGAATGACTCTTATCCTTTAGGTCTTGGATTGAGCCAAAAATCTTAACTTGCATTAGGAGTAGCCCATAAAAATAACGTAAAAATTTTGAAAATTAATCTGACAGGCTGAGTTTACATTGTGTAAAGTGCAAATGCCATAAGTAAAAAAAAATATTTTATACTGTTTTTGGATCTTTTCTCTATCTCACTTAATTTTTTCTTAATATTTTTGTTTCAAAAAAATCAATAAGATGGAAAATAAAGGAAACGAACAGGGACTTAATTCTAACGATGGACAACTGTAAGTGGCATCCATTCAGAATCTAAAACACCGTAACATTTTATATAGGAATTTTTGTATTTGAGGGTATTTTATATTTGAATTAATTTTCAAGGACACAGTTCTAGAGACAGCAATGGATGAAGATATCGTGAGATTAAAATTTCTCCACTGGAAACTGTATTTTTTTTGACTAATAGAAGATAAGACCTGAGCATGTTGTCATATGCATTTTGTTCTGCCGAAACCATGCTCCGGCAGAACAAAATATAATAATGAACATGAGACTTTATTTGATGTTCATGTTCAGCAAATTCAGAGTAAAGTCAGTAAACCTTTAATTATTTCTAAGACAAGACTCATCATCTGGTGAAATAGAAATTCCATTTAAAAAGGTATGTCTTATTTGAAATGATACTTTATGATCATGGGAACTGGAACCTTTATGGCAATAACTTGTCATATCTCACCCAACTCAGCTTCCAGAAATACTTTTTTTCCCTACATCAAACACCTAAGTAAAGCGATTCTTATTTCACAAAGTGAGTTTTGATGATGCCATGATTCTCCTTCAGTCTTCTGGACATAGATTCTGAGATACATGTAAGCATTTATCGTCTCTTCTAGGCATGGCTGTGGTGCTTGGCCTAGATATTTATTACATCTGTTTCTGTTTTTCACTTAGATTTCCTGACTGAATTGGGAGGTGACTCTTCATAGCACATCTGCCATGATGAATGTCTCCTGAGGGTGCATTTGAATTTAATGCCATGCTTGTGAAGTTTTAGGGGATGTCTTTGAATGTGAGGAGGAAGACTGTGCTCATTTTTACAAAGTTCCAGCCCGAGCTCTAGAATCATTCCAATAGTATGTTAGAGCCCAGCTGGGTTTGCCTACAGTGAAAGTCACACTCCAGCGAAGATAGTCACAAGACAAATGGGAGTCCAGGGGATCCCAGGTGGCATGAAATGATTCACAGCTGTGTTGGATTATATTGTGATGTTTCTAAGTATTGGGCTGAGTCTGTATCACATCAAACATACAGTGAAAAAGCGCAAAATTTAGCTAGTCAGCCAGATGTTTTGCATGCAACTGGGCAAACATGTCAACATAGGGCAAAACATCTGGGAGTTTTAAATATGATTTAACAGACATCATGAAAGAAGACATTGGTATGAATAGCTAATTTTAAATAATTAAATGAAAACAAAGATATGTTTAACACAAAGTAGTCACAGTGTTTGAGTGGCCTCATATTTACATGAAACAGGGTGGAATGTTTAATTCTTATCAAAAGATTTGATAAGAATATTCAGTCTCTCAGATGTGAGCTTCCTGTGCTTCTTCCCTTATGAGTTGTCTGTGTGGTTGGAGGTGTGTGTAGCTTATGGGTCCTCAGATAAAAGAGGAAGTGATGAAGTCCTCGAGTAGCATCTGGTAGCTCCCCCAGGGCTCCCTGGGCCTCTTTCACCTGCAGGGGTTGGTGGAACTTGTAGTCTGATCTCTTTCTCTCCTTGTTCAGGTTCCATGATGCTCCCCAGTTTACTCCATCCATCTCATTGCTGGCTGGGTCTCCCATGCAGTTCTCGTCCTGGAGGTCTGTTCTGTAGCCTTCATGTCAAAGCTTCAGAGTCTCCACTGACATTCCTGACAGGGCTCTCAGCTACTCTAGGTTCCAACTATGCTGTCAAGGAACCAAGAGGACTTTAGAAAAGTAAAGACTTGTACTGACTACTGACCCAGAAGTAAACCAGTTTGGTATGGGTGAACAAACAAAGTTATCCATTCCCAGAGTCTCAAATTGCAAGTGAGGGCAGAGCACATCCTCTCATCTCAATGTTAAATCACTTGGCTAAACTTTCTCACTCTCTGTCCTGCAATTCAGAATTAGAAAACTTGAACACATACCAGACCCCCCGCCCCACCTTTGTCTCCTCTTGTTTACCAACATCTTTCTCAGGCTGGAAAGTTGTGAGCTTTTCTTCTAGACCGTGACCTCCTTCCTCCAACATCATGAATGAGACTAAATGGTGTCCAGAGATGTTTTTGCTACACTTTCGGAGAATCCTGATTCTAAATCATTCAAGATTAGCCAAGGATGTGTTAAATGGTAGCCATAAGAATATAATAAAAGAAAATCCTCTTTCAATAGTCATGTCTTGAAAGTCTGCTGTCTGGATGCAAAATTCTACTCTTGAATGTCAGAAGCTAAATACTATCTACCTTTCTCTTTGCATTCCTCCAGTGTCTGCTTCCTGCCTCTTTCCTCTCTCTCAGTACATATTTTTTAGATGGATGAGTCCTCAGACTTATTAGGCCTACACAGACATACTCCAATGGTAAGCTTCACTATTAAAATAATAATTTTGAAACTCTGAAGGAAAAATATTAATGAATTTTATGACATTGTAAGTAAAGATTGACTCTGAAAAGTTAACTTGAAACATTTTTAGATTGATGATGGGGAAAAGATATTTGAAATATCTTGGACTAATGAAGATTAAAGTATACAAAGAACTCTCGCAAAATGACAATGAAATCAGCATATCTTGTAGAAAACTGGCAAAAAATATGAATAACCAGGCTATAAAGAGGAAACTCAAAATAATAAGGACATGAAACAAGCAAATGAAAGTTGCCTAATCTCACTAATAATAAGAGAAATATCAATGAGGTAGATTTTTACACGAGTTATGCTGGCAAAAATTAAAGTGTGGGGAGGGATGTTAAAATACAGGAGCCCTTATACTCTGATGGTCAAATTAAGCGCATACATACCTAATGGTCCAGAAATTCTGCCCCCTGGGCTATATGCTAAGGAGATTCTTAAACATGGGCAACAGGAAATATTAGTTTTCTATTGTCTTGGAAGAAATTACCACTACTTCGAAGGCTTCAAACAACACACGTCGATTGTCTCACAGTTTATGTAGGTCAGAAGTCTGGGTTTGGCTTAGTTGGGTCCTCTGCTTAGCATCTCGCAAGGTTGTAATTTAGATATTGTGTGGGGCTGTGGTCTCCTCTAGACTCAGGCTTCTTTTTCAAGCTCATGTGGTTGTTGGCAGAATTTATTTCCTCACAGCTATAGAAGTCAAGGTGGCTTGGTTCTTCCAGGCTAGCAGGAGAATCTCTCTTTAGGAAGGGCCAAAATCCTCTTTTAAGGGCTTTTATCGTATTAAGTCAGGTCTGCTCAGGATAATCTCCCATCTGATTAACTCAGAACTAACTGATTTGGGACCCTAACTACACAGGCAAAATCCCTTCACTTTTGTCTTATAATGTAATCTAATGACAGGAGTGAAATCCCATCATGTTCTTAGGTCCTGCCCATATTCAAGTGATTATACGAGGCAAAGCATAGGTCTTTGAGGATTATCTTAGAATTCTGTCTTCCACAAGGGACATGCATCAGAATAGTCACTGGAGCTTTGTTTATCCTGCCTAGATGTTGGAAGCATTCTCGAGGCCCATCACTGGGGAATGGAGAGATAAGAAATGAAAAATGTATTCCAAAGAAACAAATGCTGTTTTTAGAATGAATACAACATCATGAATAAGTATGGAAAACATAGCACTGAATGAGAAAAGTATGAAATAGAAAAAGATCTATAGCATAATGCCATTTATATATACCAAGAATGCATGCACATCAAAATGATAGAGATTTTATAAGGACATATAAAGAACAATGGAAGACTGCCCATAAGCATAGTATGACGGGTGGCTATGGTGAGAAGAATTAGAAGGGAGAATTGAGTTAAAAGAATATAACTGATTAATAAATCAATATATAAAATTCTTGTTACACATGATTCTTGGTATTCTATTTGGTATGCGTTTGATATACGTATTATGTAAGGTTACCTATGATACCTCGCAAATGTATAATTCATACTATACCACATACACAGTAATATATATCTAACATAACTTGGGGCTGTTTTGGCAATTTAATACTTTGGGAAAATGCCAACCAGAGTTATGAAAGTGACCATGTATAGCCCATAATATGTACTGCATTAATAACACTTGTTGTTTTTATGCTTCCAAAATTATTTTATACCACTCAACTTTATTTTTTTCCATTGGTGGATTACATATATCTTTGCACTGATTTTAATCTTTAGAACATATAAAACTTTAGGAATATCTTCAATGTCCTTAAAAATTCAATGTAAATTTATATGCATCATAAATGATGAAATGTCCTACTGTCTAAATTCTTTTTTCTTAATGCCTTTTGGCTTCAACTGGAACCTCAGAAAGGGGGGAAGCTCAGGCACATGGATTCTGCAATGATTCCCTCTGGAGAAGGGGGCTTCCCAGGAACAGGGCCATGCATATTTGATTAGAGATCACAGAGATGAACAGAACTCCAAATTCCCTCTGTCCCCCAAGTAAATTTGGATGCCTAAATTTTGCAGTCTGTCTGACTTGTGTTAATTGATTTACAAAAAAACAGTCTTTAAAATGTTCTCTTCACCTTGGACAAGAACTGAGTGAAAAACTTCTAGACATTTTGTAATGTATATAAAAATATTGAATCACTGTGATGTACACCTGAAACTAATATGATATTGTATTATATCAATTATACTTCAATTAAAAAGAGAACTGTAAAAAGTTCAGAAAATTTCAATGCTTTTTGATGTCATGCCATACAAAATATATTGGAATAAAGAAAAATTAGCCAAAGTTTTATTTTTTTTCTTCCAGATGAATGTAATTATGGACAGAGACATGTAGCTTTTTTGCCACAATGAAGTTTTCTCTTTCTGAAGTGTATACATATGCATGTTATGCTGGAGTGTAAGAAGATATTTTTCAAAAGGCGTTTGTTATTTGCAGTTAAAATAAGACGTTGGTTTGAAGTTACAGTGTTCACTTTACTGGTATGGTAATATATATATTCAAAAAGAAATTTTGATTGATGGAGCCCAAGGATGGTAGTATCTACCAGTTTTTCCTTACTCGATCTCCTCTTCTGCCGCCCCTCCATTCAACGCACATATTTGAGTGCCTTATACATGCCAGGGTTCTAAGAATTATGGAGTCATACACTAAGAAGCTTATATTCCAGTAGCCAGTGTAGAGGACTTCCCATGAAACTACAACAAGCAAGAGTAGAAAAGATGTCTTAGAAGAACTAGGAGAAGCAGGAGATGATTGAGAACTAGAAACAGCCATGAATAACTTCCCAGAGAGCAGAAATCATCAGGGCTGGGGTTCTGAAAGGTAGGCCTGAGGTAAGGAGCCAGCTTAGGAGAACATCTGTCAAATTGGCTAGATAGTGAGAAGAAGGTTTCCTCAGAGAGTGTATTGTGTATAGGAAGGAAGAATAGTACCGAAAGGAAGGTGGAACTAGGACAGTGTAGACTGGTGATGGGAGATAAGAGGAAATGGAAAGCAGAGGAATAAACAGCATTTATGAGCAAGCAACTGAAATTTTAGAGTATAGAATTTAAGAATCTTAAGTACAACAACAGGAAGAGGATGCTAAGGAAGTCATCTCTCTAGCCAGGACCCACCACTGAAGTTCTGGTGGGAGGAAATGAGAGTACAAAACAGGAGAATACAAAATAGGTGGTATAGTTAGAACGGCAGGGCCAGATATAAATTTAAAGAAAAAATCAACAGCAAAGGGAAAAAAGAAAGATAACCCTAACGCTAGTCCAGGGAAATCGAGTTGGAATTGAGATGAATGATGTTGCTGTATAGAAATAAAAAGGAATTTTGGGAGAAAAGTCAGTGTGGATGACTGTATTTAGGTGGTGCTATTAAAAATAGCATAAAAGATGTAGAGCATTAATAATATTTCCTCACATACATATGTCTTTAACATGTGCTATTACTATTATATATATGTATGTATATTTCTTTGCATCGTTTATCATTAAGGCCCATTGCAATTTTTTAGTTGCAATGCTAGTAGTTAAGCACAGCTTGTTATACTTTTTAATATGAACTTTCAATATGAATAACATTTTTTTGCATGGCTCACATATTTTAAGATGATGTTTGTTTAACAATACTAAGGAGGTGTAATGAATATGATAGAACATTCCATGGTATTTAAATCCTTCTGGGACAATTTCTTTCTCTGGTTACTTGAATATGATTTTCTAGACACGTTCTCTTTTATTTTCACTAAACCATATGGTAACAAGCCAGCTGAATCCAAATAATTACACTAATAAGTTTTATTTATATGGTCCTTTGTATTTTCCCAAGAAATTTCTGATGCATTATGTCATGTGAAAGAAAGTAAAATTTTAGATAGATACTGACATTTAGAAAGAATGCTTTATTTACACAGTTGGTTAATGTTTTTTTCTGATGGGGAGGTTTGTTGTAGTGAACTATTTTTCCTATGCATGTGCTTCATCTGTTTTTATAGCAATATTAATTCTTTACTTCTCAATTAAATGACAGTTTTTGAAATGACCATTTAATTTGAAAGTGGAAAAATATAGTTGTTTCCATCTAGTGGTCATTTTTGTCCCTTTATTAACCATAGTCATTTTCTTTAACCTTTTAATGGAAAAACATATCGAGAGGTCTGGTTTCTTCAGTGGCACTCATGATTATTACACACTTTCTCAAAAAGCACTTACTACAGGGGCTGGCCCCGTGGCCGAGTGGTTAAGTTCGCGCACTCCACTGCAGGCGGCCCAGTGTTTCGTTGGTTCGAATCCTGGGCGCGGACATGGCACTGCTCGTCAGACCACGCTGAGGCAGCGTCCCACATGCCACAACTAGAAGAACCCACAACGAAGAATACACAACTATGTACCCGGGGGCTTTGGGGAGAAAAAGGAAAAAAATAAAATCTTTAAAAAAAAAAAAAAAAAAAAAAGCACTTACTACAAAGAATGCAGCTTACCTTCAAGTAATACTTTTTAATGTAAAAAATCTTCATCTGGACTTTGACTGTTTGCTAACATGTTGCCACTATGACCATGGCCAAGATTCACGATCCCCAGGACCCTTTTTTTTGGATTTGGATAGCTTCTAACATTTTATTTCAAAATATTTCACCTTTATCAAAATCACTGAATTAATTTTATTCTGAAAAACTAAAAATACGGTTTATTTTGCTTCCACAGTGATATTAATTTTGAGTGTAACATGACAACCTAGTCAAAATTCGGCTTTTGCATGTGCTGTAAATGTCATCCAATGAAATGAGGAATCGTTCTGTTGCATCCCAAGTTTATCATTACATATATTTTTATTGAAGTATAATTGACATACAATATCGCATTACTTTTGGGTGTACATCATAGTTATTTGATATTTATATACGTTATGAAATGATCACCACAGTAAGTCTAGTTACCATCTGTCACCATACAAAGTTATCACAATATTATTGACTATATTCCCTCTGTTGTACATAACATCTCCATGACTTATTTTATTTTATAACTGGAAGTTTGTACTTCTTAATTCCCTTCGCCTATTTTGCCTGTCCCCAACTGCTCCCCACTCTGGTGACCACCAGTTTGTTTCTTGTATTTATGTCTATTTCTGTTTTGTCTTGTTTGTTGGCTTTTTAGTTTTTAGATTCCACATATAAGTGAGATAATATTTGTCTTTCTCTGTCTTACTTATTTCACTTAGGGTTATACCCTCTAGGTCCATTCATGTTGTTGCAAATGGCAAGGTTTCATTCTTTTTTATGGCTGAGTAATATTCCGTTGTATACATATACCACATCTCCTTTATCCACTCATCTATTGATGGACACTTAGGTTGCTTCCACATCTTGGCTATTGTAAATGATGCTTCAGTGAACATAGGGGTGCACATATCTCTTCAAATTAGTATTTTAGTATTTTTTTGATAAATACCCAGAATTGGAATTGCTGGATGGTATGATAGTTCTATTTTTAATTTTTGAGGAACCTCTATACTGTTTTCCATAGTGGCTGAACCAATTTGCATTCCCACCAACAGTGCACTCCACATCTTCCCAACACTTATTTTTTGTCTTTTTGATGATAGCCATTCTGACAGGTGTGAGGTGATATCTCATTGTGGCTTTGATGAACATTTCCCTGATGATTAGTGATGTTGAGTATCTTTTCATGTGCCTGTTGGACCTCTCTATGTCTTCTTTTGAAAAATGTCTAGCCCATTTTTTAATCAGGTAGTTTTTTGATACTAAGTTGTGTATGTTCTTTACATATTTTGGATATTAATCCCTTATCAGATGTATGATTTGCAAATATCTTCTCCCATTCAGTAGATAGTCTTTTTGTTTTGTTGATGGTCTCCCTTGCTGTGCAAAAGCTTTTTAGTTTGTTGTAATCCCATTTGTTTATTTTTGCTTTTGCTGACCTTGTCTGTAGAGACTGGTCAAAAAAAAAAAAAAAAATATATATATATATTGCTAAGACCAATGTCAAACAGCTCACTGCATATGTTTCCTTTTAGGAGTTTTATGGCTTCAGGTCTTACGTTAAAGTTTTTAATCTAATCTGAATTCGTTTTTGTATATGGTGTAAGATAGTGGTCCATTTTTATTCTTTTGCATGTAGCTGTCCAGTTTTCCCAAGGCCATTTGTCAAAGAGACTATCTTTTCTTCATTGTATATTCTTGCCTCTTTTGTCATAGATTAATTGGCTATATATACACGGGTTTATTTCTGGGCTCTCTATTCTATTCCATTGATCCATGCGTCTGTTTTGTGCTAGTACCATACTGATTTGTTTGCTATAGCTTTGTGGCACAGTTTGAAATCAGGAAGCATGATACCTCCAGCTTTGTTCTTCTTTCTCAAATTGCCTTGGCTATTTGAGGTCTTTCGTGGTTCCATACAAATTTTAGGATTCTTTGTTCCGGCTCCATGAAAAATGCCATTAGTGTTTTGATAGGTATTGCCCTAAGTCTATAGATTGCCTTGAGTGATCCCCAGGAGCTTTACATTGCTTTTGAAATTTCTACTTCCATAGGATACACCTGTGTTTCTTTGCAAAGTTCAATGACAATAAAGGTTTTCAATTATTGATTTTTTTCCTCCTCTGCAGGTAAAAATTCAGGTGTTTTATACCAGTGTATGATGGTATTGCCTTGGGAAACAACAGAGACATCTTTTAAGATCCTCATTTCACTTTTGTCCTCTTGTTCACAGTTCCAAATTTAAAATCACTTTGGGGTCATAGTTACTTCAGTTTCTATTGAGCTACTTGTTCTTTACTTTTAACTTCCTATTGGCCACAAATATCCTAGTCATTTACCAATAATAGGCTGAAATACTTTATAACCAGCATTGTAGAGTACAGTAAACTTCAAGTCAGACTTTCCGAGTTTGAGTCAGGAGGTCCACCACTTACTAACTTCTCTACATATCAATTTCTTCCTCTATAAAATGAGAAAAATAATATTCCTCCCCTACAGAGCTGTTGTGAAGAGTAAATGAGTGAATGTATAAAATGAATATATGGCCAGCGACTGGCGTATGCTCAGTGCTAAATAAATGTTACCTGTGATAGTCATTTTACCTATTCCATAAATTTTACTTTGGAAAACTACTTTTATAGTAATAATTTGTAAAACAGATAATATTAACCTTAAAAAAATTAGTATCTATTTAACTTTTCCTATGTCTTATGTACATTTATCTTATTTAACCCTTCTAACAATTCTTCAAGGTAATTAGTCATATTTTACAGGAAAACAGTAAATCAAGAGGCTAAACAACTTGTCCAAAGTCACACAGGGATTATTCACTCCAGCTCCGAAGCCGATGCGGTTTCCACAATACATACTAGGATTACACTATCCTGTTTATTATGTAAATCTCAATTTATTTTTTCCCATGGTGTTTTTTCTTTTAATTGTGTGCATTCTTTGAAGGCCAATACAAACAAATCTCAATTCACAATAAGATTATGTTCTGTAAGCCCATTTCTAAACCTTTTTTTGGTAGCACAGAATTAATTTTGCCATAGGAAAAAATATCAAAGGTGGTAGTTGGGTTCCTAGGAGAACACAAAAGTTAACTGATACATAGAACTCTTCATTTAAAGAAATAATATTTGGCCATTTTATTTTAACAGTTTCAGTATTCTGATCAATTAAATATACATTTGTTAGCCAGCAAAGTCATACTGACATACTTTTAAAGTACTGGTTTATGAGAAAATGCCTTCTAGGGCAAAGGATGAGAAAGCATTGTGGAGGATGGAGGAAAATCTGGGCCTCCTACATCAGCAACACCAGCTGCTTGCTGAAAAGAAGTATCCTCTGCTTCTAATAGACATTGCCCAATGTTGCATAAACATAGCCAGGTGTAAGGGCAAGAAGAGACGTGGAGGCCATTTTTAACTCACTGGGACTGTTGAGGTGAATGTGTTGACTTGTGAAGTACACAAATAATTATGAATTGGCTGTTCTTAAGAGGGAATGCTTACATAATTCTAATTTCACAAACTGTGAAAAGGAAGACCGGAAATATGGATAAAGGCTTTGCCTAAAGTCTCAGAATTCTTCTTTAACAAATGCCATATAGATGTAGAGCGTTCCTTGTTCTATTTTGCTCATTCATTCTTTTACCAAATGTGATTGCTGCCCTTGAGAACTGTATAGCCTGGCAGGAAAGATAGTTAAAAGGCAGTGACTTAAAATATAAGTGCTTTGGTAATAGGGGTAGGTGACACGATGTCAGGAGGTAAGTTAAGAACAACAAACCTATATGGGTTAAAGGTGGTGGGGCAGTGATAGCACAAGTCTTAATAGGGAAAATGACTTTTAAGCATAATGCTCAAGATTATTGACTCTGCTGCAGATATCCAAATATTGGCTCTGCCAGTTACTGCCTTTCTGATTTGAGTAGTTCCTTAACTTCACTGCTTTTCACATTCCTCATTGTAAAATAGTGATAATAAAAATAAACAGAGCTGTTATGAGAATTAAAGAAGTTAATACATGTAAAATACTTAGAATAAGGCTTTGTACAGAGAAATTACTCAAAATATTTTAAGGACAATTATTTTCTGTCTCAACTGAGAATTGAAAAGGGGGGAAATATGTTTTCTAGGCAGAAGGAAGATCGTACACAAAAGCCTCCAGAGAAGAGACAGGAATGATGTATTTTGGGAACTGAAAGAAATTCAACAGGAAAGTCAGTTTGAGGCAGGAGGAGGGGAGAGATAGAGGCCAGAGGATGAGTGAGTGTCCGGTTACGAAGGGCTTTACGAGTCTTGTTAAAAGCTTTGGATTTATCCTGATGTTAATGAGAGACAACTAGAGGGGTTTAAGTAAGAGGGTAATATGATCAGGTTTGCATTTTGGTAGATTCACTCTGTCTGCTGGGAGGTGAGAGTGAGGGATAAAGAATGGATTTCAAAGGCGAAAGACTGGGAACAAGATGCAATTGAAAACTGATGGTTGTTTGGATCTAGGGGTGAGAGTGGATATGGGGGGAAAGCTGCGATAGGTTTAAGACATGTTGTACATGGTGGCCACTTGAATGTGGGGTTGAAGGAGAAGCTATCATCTCTGCTGACTGAGTTAGGGACTGAATGGTTGATGGCGAAATTCGCTGACAAAGAAGCGTTAGGAAAGGAGCAGGCTGGGGTGGCAAGGCATGAATTTGGTTTTAGGCAAACTGTGTTTTGTGGCTCTGAAACAATTAGACACGGATGTGCACTAAGCAGTTGGATACAATAGTTTGTGTCTCAAAAGAAAGTTTGATTGGGGATATTGATTTGAGCATATATTAACATTTGATGATTGAAACTACGGACATGGATGAGATGTTCAAGAAAGAGGAAGCAGAGAAGATGGCTCAGGGTCGAACACCAAAGAATGGAAGAGAAGCACATAATGGAGGCTGAGAAGGAACAGTGAAGAGATAGAAGGAAATCCAAGAAGGTGGTGGCAGAAAAAAGAGTGATATAAATATACATATATGTATGTTTTTAAGTGAGAGAGGAGTCAGTCATGTTGAAAGTTGCTCAGAATTCAAGTATAATAAGAACTGAAAAGCATCCACTGAATTTAATTGCAAATAATTCTGAAAATTACAAGCTAAAAGATTTCTCCCACCCTGCCTACTGCAAATAAGATAGTAAATAATACTGTGCCTCATGTTCTGAATTCTACTAAATCTCTATTTTTCGTTTTGTTTTGTTTTGTTTGCCAACACATATCTGTCCCAGAAGGATGACTCTGGAATCATAACACCTACCCTCTGACTCCAAATGAAAACTAGAAAAACATGACTTAAATGACAAAAAAAATCAATGAATGAGTAAAAGAGAAATTTATTCATAGAAAGTAATTCAGATACACAGACTATTAAAGCTGAAAGACATTTTACAGTTCATCTAATTGAACAACCTTATTTTATTTTATGTTTTTGAGGAAGATTAGCCCTGAGCTAACATCTGCTGCCAATCCCCTTTCTGCTGAGGAAGATTGGCCCTGAGCTAACATCTATGCCCATCTTCCTCTATTTTATGTGTGAGATGCCTGCCACAGCATGGCTTGATAAGCAGTGTGTAGGTCCGTGCCCGGGATCTGAACTGGCGAAATCTGGGCCGCCGAAGTGGAGCACATGAACTTAACTGCCTCACCACCGGGCCGACCCCCTTTTTTAATGAAGGAATTAAAACTCAGCCAAGTTAGCCCAAATTTAATTCACTTTTATTCTTTGGGATCAACTTCCTCATTCCTTTTGAATGTGTGCTGGAGTTAAAAAATTCTTCCTGTGCTTATGAAGTCCACATACAGAATACTGCATAAAAGTAATGTAAATCAAAGCTTTCTAAGCATGTACTAGATATTTTCTAGATATAAATGAGAAGAAAGCATCCTGTGTGTTTTAAAACCTTGGTTGTGCTATCACACAGTTGTTAAATAAGACTCATTCCTTCTGAAGCCTGAAGGAGTTAACTAAATCACTTTTCATAGGGTGAGACTGCAAAATGAATAGCACTTCACATCCATAAGAACCATGCCCTTAAAACGCTGGTACTTTCAGTGCAAGACTTTCGTTTCCCCTTATAGATTTTTATTTTTGATGGGATGAGGCAAGCAACAAGTAACAAACACCAGGAGAGCCAGTCCAAAGAAGCCTAAGGAAAGCTAATGTAAGCTCTTCCCTTATGTGATCTGTCTACAGTACTTTAGAAAGAACTGTATTTGCCAGAGGGTTAGAGCAGTGTATTATTTTTGAATCAATCTTTCCTTTTTTCCAGGTTCCTAATACTTCTCATTCTGCCCTAGTCAGAAGCTTGAATGGTGGAAGTTCTCTATTATTCATCAAATACCTCAAGCTGTTGTTGTCAAGTTTCTCAACTCATTTCTTACAGATATTCCACAAAAATACAGCCAAAAAATTTCGCTGCCAGATATAAGCCCATTTGAATAAAGAATGTGGAAGCCAGACATTTTGCAAAAAAGGAAATGGACTGGAAACCTGTCCTCTTTCAATACCTGCAGTTTGTTTACTGTGTCCCAGCTCTTAAAACCTACTTCGAACAATCTGGTTATTCATTTTCATCTTTTCAGCTTTCCTCACTAAAAGGGGATGGAAGGACACATTCCTCAGGGAAGAAGGACACATTCATAAGAAGAGTGCTGTTGCTTATCCTCTTTTTAGTTAGGTTAAAGGCATTTAGTTTTAAGAGTCAGCTACATAATTGTTTATAAAGCATATGAAATAAGAAACTAAAGAGCTTGGTATAAACTTCAAAATATGAAAAGGAAAACAAGCAATTTAGGCAAGATGTTCATCACCTGGGTGGAACATTTTATAGAAATGCAGAGAATCTAAATGAGAGAAATAGAAAAAAATATTTTGCATCAGAACCTTGTTCTTTTGTGTGTCTTATGATTAAATAACATAATTTGGAAGACTGAAGTGGGAATAAAACAGACTAAAAATGCTTGCTTTTCTTGGTCAGTTTTCGTTTGTTTCCCAGACATTTAGTAAAATGGTGTGCTTGTAGGACTTGAAGAGAGTTCCAAGAAGAAATAAATATGTTGGCTTAGAAAATAAAATGTCCAAAGAAACATCAACAAAGAACAGAAGAGTTGCTGAAATAAGATAACTATTATAACAATTCTGATTAATTTTACAAAGATCAAAGTATATTCAAGAAACGGTAGACACGAAATCAGATAGTTTGATATTGATATTTTAACTAATTGTGTAGGCTTCACGCAGACAGTCTTAAAACTTAGAAAGTTATGTAAGCAAAAAGCTACTCTTCACTCAGTCTCAATCATCAGTCGGTATATTTTACTCAGAACAGATAATTAAGAGAATTTCCTGACACAAAAAGAGCTAAATATTAGAATTTTTAATGACAGTACTAATTTATTTTTAAATCCTCAAAGCATGTGGGACAACATCCTACATATAGCAGAGGCTTATTAGCTTTATTTGAATGAATGAATAAATGAATACTTATTAAGGTACTAAGACTGTGTAGAATGTTTAAACAGAGTTAAAAGGACTTAATCTGTGGACAGTGAGGGAAACAGAGGACCCACCAGGAAGGGCAGTTACAGAGCTGGGAGGAGAAACAGGAACCCTTGAATTCGAAGGAGGATTTGGTTTTCACAAGGGTTGTTTTCCGTACAAGATCATAACATTGCATTTGTACCAGGTTTTATATTTAAACTCTCCAAAGATATCAGCAAATAGTTCTTTAATAATAACTCTGATGTATAATATCTGTTATTTTGTTGAAAAGATAATAAATAATTGGCACTGTGAAATCAGCATGAACTTTAAAGACATATAGAAAAAAGTATTCTCCTTGCATTGATTTTCCTAGTCTTATAAATTTTGACCCTCCTTGTTATTCCAGAAAAAGTTAAAAGGCCATAAAGTGATAGTTAATTCCTTTCTAAGAAAATTACTGTCCTCTACTTGAATAATATTGATAGAAAGATATAATTTGTTAGAAATTCATCCAAATGCTAAGAAGGGTTTTTTTAAAGACTACTTGGTCTAGCAGTCAAAATACACTTTTGGTTCCATGGGGAATTTGTATTATTTGTACTTGTGAAGAAACAAGAACTAAAATATTCCCTTAGTGATTTACCTCATGTAACATATGGTATTGATGAAAGACTTAAAAAATCGAAAAATTGTGTATACAAACTAAAATATTTGAAAACACATTGATGTTTTATATTCTAGAAAGTAAAAATCATAGATTTTATATTGCTATCACATTTCCTGTTGCATAATAACATTTGAATGTACGTGTGTGTGGTGAGAGGGTGGATCAGAATAATTAAAAATAAATATAATTTAGAACAGTTCTTTAAACTTTATTTATTTATTTACGTTTTTCGATTAGATCTCTCTAGGGGTGGCTTCATTCTTCCTTTATGAGCTATCATCTGAAGCTCCCAACCTTAAGGTTAGGATCCCTCAAGCGTGTTTACACTACATGAACTCACTCCTCCTGGGTCACAGCTAAGTAGACCAGGGACGGGCAACTGATTGAGAGAGAATCAACTGAGAAGCTAGGCAGAGCCCGTCAAGTTCTCTCTCCCAGGAATTTGAAACAGGGACATAAAGAGACTGGGTCAATCATTTGTGGAAACTGCACTCGTCAGTTTACATATTTCGAGTGTTTGAGGCACCATGTTGGTGGAATCAGGGCAGATTACATGTGATCAGAGAAGAGAAAACCAGAATGCCTCCCATTTCTTCTTTCTGTCTCTCAGGAGGCTGGAAGCAGTGCCTGCCCTTGAGTTTTTTGAGACACTCTGGACCATCCAATACATTCTCCTTTCCGCTCAAGCTAGTTTCAGAGAGTTTCTGTTTTTTGAAACCAAACCATTCCTAAGTTATAGGACAATAAATTTAAGTGCAAAGCAAGCTGAAAAATAAGAAGCCAGTGCCATGGAAGAACAGCTGCAAAAGATTTAAGGGTCATTACAGATGACATAGGTTATGCTCAATGTAGCTAAATCTTCTTTCCTAAACTAGTAGCTTTCCTGCCAGAGAACCAATGAATCTCAGAACCTTAGTGTTAGTTTTACTCTTTTCTTTCATTCTTCCTGCTCAAACAGCCAACAAATTCTATTGTTTTAATTTATAGATGATGAAACTGAAGCCCAAGGAGGGAAGTCATATAGCTCAAGGCCGTGGTTCTAGTTACCAGCAGATCCAGGGTTAGGTGGCTTAGTTCCAGGACCTGCCCCTTCCTATAATAACTTTACTTTTATGGCTATAGTGCCATACCACAATGAAACAGAATGAAAAATTCTATAGACGAGATACATTGAAAAAATCTGTACCTCTTAACTATAACCAATTTTGATACATTTCAGGGTCCAGTCTTTGGCCTTTTCTACAAACATTCATTCATTAACTATGTGAGCTGATCCAGTCCTATGGTTTTAAATATCCTCTATATGCTCATGACTCCCAAATTTTCTTTCCATCTCTCATCTTTCCCTTGGACTCTACAGTGTTATTTCTCACAGCTTATTTGACATCCCCACCTGGATGCTTAATAGGCAACTCAAACTTGACAAGTCTAAAGCCAAACTCTTGATTTCTGTCCCCTAAACTCTTATCTTGTGTTCCCGCTTCAGAAAATGGCACTTCTGTTCTTCAGTTACTCAGACCTGAACCCTTGGAATTATCCTTGACCTTTTCTCACATTCCCCATCCAATCTACAATCATAGCATGTCGGCTCTGCCTTCAAAATATACTCCACACTTGACTAATTTTCCCCACTCTTATCCCTGCCACTGGAGTCCTAGCCAGCACCGTTGGCTTCCACTGCCCTTGTATAGTCCATTCTCAACACTCCTGCCAGAATCATTTTCAACACCCACCAATATGACTCATGTGACTTTCCTGCTTATAGAACTCCAGCAGTGTCAGAGCACATGTAGAAAAAAATGCAAAATCTATAAAGGCCTCCATGATGAGGCTCTGACTGCTTCTCTGCCCTGTTTTCCTGCCCCAAATCTTCTCCTTTGATTACTTACTTCATCCACACTGGCCTTCCTGCTTTTTCTCTCACACAACGAACTTTTTCTTGCCTCAGTCTTTTGTATTTGGGGATTGCTCTGCCTGGAAGGCTCTCCTCTGTGTCTTCATTCGCCACTTCATTTGCGATCCTGCTCCAGTGTCCCCTCTTCAGGGAGTCTTTTTGATCTTTCTTGCTGAGGTAGCAGTCTCATCCCCTTCAGCTGTACTTCCTCACGCTGTCTTCTTTCTTTCACGGCACTTAATGCCACCTGTTTTTCTATATTTTTCTTTCTTTATTGCTAATCTCTCCTATCAGAATTAAGCCCCAAAAGATAGAAACATTATTTATTTTGTTCACTGAAGCATCCTCAGAACCTGGAATCACACCTGGCATCCCATAGGTGCTAAACAAATACATACTGAATCTGTCTGAACTGCTTAATATATAAAACTGCTTATAGTTCTTAATAAAACATTTTTTCAAAATGTGATTTGAGATTGGAAGATGGCAAAGAGTTTTAAGAACGTGTATGTTTGACGTATTTCAAGTGTACAATTTGGTTAATTTATCAAACATGTTTAAAGAATACTATTAGTATGTGTTCAGATGTACAAATGTTGTACAGTTTAAAGTGCACAACTTGATTAATTGTGACATATGCATACTCTTGTGGGACATCCAAGACAGTGAAACAAGACGGTGAAACTATTCTTCACCTCCCAAAGTTTCCTCATGAGCCTTTGTGCTATCTCTTTCTCACCCCTCCTTGGCCGCCTTACCCCATCCCCAGGTAACTACATATCTCTTCCAGTTACTACAGATTAGTTTAGATTTTCTAGAATTTTATATAAATGGAATCATACAGTGTATATGCTTTTTAAAATCTGGTTTTATTTTAACTCAACAGAAGGATTTTGAGATGCATCTATATGGTTGCATGTATAGATGGTTCCTTCCATTTCATTGGTGAGTAGTATGCCATTGGTTCAAATTGTATCATTGAAACAACTTTTTTATCCATTCACCTTTGATAGACATTACAGTTCTTCCCAGTTTGGGCTATTGCAAATAAAGCTACGATGAAAATGTACATGTCTTTATATGAATGCATATTTTCATTTCTCTGGGTGTCGAATGGGAGGAGTGGAATGGCTATGTCATATGGTAGGTGTTAAATTTTATAAGAAATAGAAAATCTATTTTCCAAAGTAGTTGTATGATTCATATTCACACTAGTTGCTCCACATTCTCACCATCACTTGGGATTGTGAGTCCTTTTAATCTTGGACATTTTAATAAGTGTATAGTGGCATCTTATTGTGGTTTTAATTTTTATTTCCCCAATCGCCAATGATGTTGAGTATTTTTTATGTGCTCCTTTGCCATTCTTTTATTTTCTTGGTGAAGTAACCTTTCAAATTTTTTACCGTCTTTTCACTTAAGTATTTGTTTTATTTTTATTGAGTTTTGAGAATTCTTTATATATTATGAATAAAAGTACTCTGTCTATAATTTGCAAATATTTTCTACCAGTCTGTGGCTTGACTTTTTATTCTCTTACTATTATCTTTCAAAGAGCAGAAGTTCTTAATTTTGATGAAGTCCATTTAAAAAACTTTTTCTTTTATGGATTATGCTTTTGTTGCATATCTAATAAGTTTTTGCCTAATCCAAGGTCAGAAAGACTTTATGCTACTTTCTTCTGCAAGTTTCATCGTTTTAGGTTTTATATTAAGGACTATGATAGAATTTGAGTTAAATTTTGCACATAGTGTAAGGTATGAATTAAAATTTATACACATTCAGTTTTTTCAGGACCATTTGTTGAAAATACTATTCATTTCTCCAATGAATTGCCTTTGTAACTTTGTGAAAAATCAATCGGTGAAATATATATGTAGGCCTGTACTCTCAATTCCGTTCCTTTTCTCTGTTTGTCTATCTTGATACCAGAAGCATACAATCTTAATTACTGCCTCTTTCTACCATTCTTTCAGTCAGGTAGTGTAATCCTTTAATTTCATTCTTTTTCACAATTGTTTTGGCTCCTCTAGGTCCTCTGCATTTCTTAGTTTTAGAAACTGCTTGTTAATTTCTACAAAAGCCTACAAGCATTTTGATTTGGATTGCATTGAATGAATAGATCAATTTAGGAAGTAGAGACTTAACAGTATCGAATTTTCCAGTCTACGAGCATGGCACATTTCTCCATTTATTTAAGTCTTCTTTATTTCCTCCCAGTAATGCTTTGGCGTTTTCAATGTACAAGACTTGCACATTTTTTGAGTTTTTAATATTTTGATAAAGAATACTGTTGTATATGTTACACTGAAGAAAGTTTTTAGTAAAAATTGTACTGCACCATCTTTGCATCTTCCATATCCCCCGTCCCCAACACACACTTGTCACTTTGTTAATTGAAATTATTACACGCTTTCATGGTAAAGAATTCCTAAAAACAATTCTAACTCAAGTATTTACATAAAAGCAGTTTGGAATTATGGGGGAAAGGATGGCAGTAGAAGTACTGGCAATGTTAAATAAGAGATGATCACCTGGAGAAATTTTATGGTGCCCTGGGATTTAAGAATATCAGAATTTTCAAGCAAGCACAATGTTTGGTTTATTTAAAATATATTATTTACTTTGAATTGTACCTGTCATGTCACTGTAATCAGAAATGAAAGACTACAAAATTTCTTGGATCCATTGTCATGGCCTTAATAAAATCGGTCTTCAGTTTTCTTAGTGAATTCCAATCTTATTTCAACAAAAGACTTTTCTGACACCGGCATGATGCCTTAGGGTTCTGACCAACCATCATTACAGAATACCAAGTAAGAGCAATACAATCAGTGCCCCATGGTAAGGATTGTTCAAGACACAAAATTTTTCTGTAATATAAACTTTGACAGACTTGTATTTCAAATAGGAATCTTTTGATTTTGTTATCATTTTTTTTCCTATAAGATAGAAACAAAAACCACTTTATTTAATAATTAGTTCATTAAGTTCTAAAAGATTACTTAGCACTTACTGGGACAATCAAGAATCATTTTACTTCTTCCTTTCCAGTTTGGGTGCTTTATGTTTCTTCCTCTCACGTAATTATCCTAGCTGGAACTGCCAGTAAAATGTCGAATAACAGTAGTGAAAGCAGACATCATGTCTTATTACTGATCTTGGAGGAAAGCTTTGAGTCTTATACCATTTAGGATGATGTTAACTGTAGGTTGTTCATAAATGTTCTTTTCCATATTGATGAAGTTCCCTTCTATTCCTACTTTTCTGAGTGGTTTTATCATAAAAGGATGTTGAATTTGTTAAATGCCTTTTCTGCATCAATTAACATTATCACGTAAATTTTTGCCTTCATTCTACTTATGTGATGTGTTACATTGAATCAATTGTATTTTATACATTACCAATGAATAATCTAAAAAGGAAATTAAGAAAACAATCCAATTTGTAATAGCATAAAAATAATAAAATACTTAAGAATAAATTTAACCAAAGAGTTAAAAGACATACACTGAAAACCACAAAAAAATTGCTGAAATTGAACTTAAGGACATATATTAAATGGAGAGACAACTCATGTTCATGATTGAAAGACTTAATATTGTTAAAATGTCAATACTACTCAAAGTGATCTACAGATTTAATGTAATACCTATCAATATTTTAACAGTCCTTTATTTTTCACAGAAATGGAAAACTCCATCCTCAAATTCATATGGAAAGTGTCCTGAATAATCAAAATAATCTTGAAAAAGAGAAACAAATTTGGGGGACACATACTTCCTGATTTCAAAACACTACAAAGCTGCAGTAATTAAAACAGTGTGATACTGGCATATGTTAGATATACAGACAAATGGAATAGAATTGCAAGCCCAGAAAGAAACCCTCTTATATATGGTCAATTGATTTTTGACAAGAGTGCCACGTCCCTTCAATGGGGAAAGAATAGTCTCTTCAATAGATGGTGTTAGGAAAACTGAATTTCCAAATGCAAAATAATGATGTCAGACCCCTACATCACACCATAACAAAATTAACTCAAATGAATCATTGACCTAAATATAAGATCTAAAATTATAAAATTCTTAGAAGAAAACTTAAGGGTAAATGTTAATTAGCTTGGATTTGGCCTTGAATTCTTAAATATGATATCAAAAGCATAGGCAACAACAACAACAAGAATAGATAAATAGGAATTTATCAAAATTAAAAAGTTCTGTGCATCAAAGGACATTATCAAGAATGTGAAAAGACAACCTATGAAATGGAAGAAAATATTTCAAATCACATATGTGATAAGGCTTTAGTATCCAGAATATATAAAGAACACTCACAACTCAACAACAAAAGCCAAACACCCCAATTTAAAAGTGGACAAAGAACTTGAATAGATATTTCTCCAAAGAAGATATGCAAATGGTCAATAAACACATCAAAATCATTAGTTATTAAGGAAATGCAAATCAAAAGCACAATGAAATCCCACTTTACCCCTACTAGGATGGCTATAATTTTTCAAAAAATGAAAAATAAGTGTTGGCAAGTATGTGGTGAAATGGAAATCTTTGTACATTGCTGTCGGGAATGTAAAATGGTGGAGCCACTGTGAAAAAACGGTTTGGTGCTCCCTCAAAAAGCTGAACATGGAATTATCACATAATCCCAAAATTCCATTCATAGGTATATGCTTCAAAGAACTGAAATCAAGGATGCAAAGAGATACTTCTGTACCAATGTTTATTGTAGGATTATTCACAACAGCCAAAAAGTGGAAACAATCCAAGTGTTCATCAACAGACGAACGGATAAACAAAATGTGCCACATACATACAGCCACGAGAAAGAATACAGTTTTGAGATGTGCTGCCACATGGAGGAACCTTAAAAACATTACTGTCAGTGAAATAAGACACAAAGGGGCAAATGTTGTGTGATTCCATTCATATAAATTATCTAGAATAGGCAGAGACCAAAAGTAGACTAGACGTCACCAGTGGGCGGAGGGAGCAGGGAATGGGGAGTTATTTCTAAAGGGTTACAGAGTTCTGTTTGAGGCAATAAAAAAATTAGAAATAGGCAGTAATAATGGTGGTACAGCACTGTGAGTTACTGCTATTGAACTGTACACTTTAAAATGCTTAAAATGGCAAATTTTATATATGTTTTACCACAATAAAAAAAAGTAATTTCCCTGGTAGCTTTTAAAAAATAAATTGATCAGTTAGAATTAAATTTTTCTTTGTGAGAAACTTTTACGCTAAGCTGATTTATTTACATAGATCATTCTTTTTGAAATTATGCTTGACCTAGAAATGTATAAGAGACTAATTCTTTTCTAATAATTTACTATATAAAGATGATCCTTTATGGCTATCAACTGCTTAATAGGGGTAATTAGTGAAGGCACAACTTTGTGATTGTTTAATAGAATTATCATTGTTTTAAAAGTATAGAAGTTTTTAATTTATATAAATGAGAGTTTGAGGGCTTTATTGCTATGGCAGAACAGGGACATTCACAATGTGATACAAATATAAACGCGATCTCTTTTACCTAAGAAAACCTCCTTCAGTAATTAAGTGTTAGTACGTGAATATGATATTTAGAGAAAATGAATTAATCCATTTTATTGGTGCTGTACTAACAATATTGCAATGTGTGTGTGAATTCTTCCTAAACTTCAACTTTGGATTTCCCAATACATTATAGTCTTTTGCATTGTTTGCTTGAGAAGCTTGATCTTGAGAAGCTGAATCCAGATTCAGAGAGAATTATTTATTCCTATTTGTCATCATATTTAGTAACTTTCATGGAAATAACTGACAGGATCTATTCAAACACTAAGTTTTCAAGGACTTCTGATCTTTCATGCAAAGAAAGCTTATTTTAAATATTATACTATATAATGGTGTGTTTTCATGTACATGAAATAAAAATGTATAATGACAAATAAAATAAATGAGAGAAATATTTTTAGGTTGAATTTAAAGAAAAGAAACACAAATTTTAAAAATCACAAATAAGTAACATTTGAACTTACATTGAAAATGGCCAAACACTGTGTCCTTTTAGAAATGCAAGTGTAAACATAACGCAACTGGCTTTTAGAGTTAGAGGACCGCTGTCTGAGTCTGGGCTCTGACTCATTAAACAGGGCAAGTCATTTAACCTTTTATTTTTGTCAAGTGAGCCATAGATACAATAAAATCCACTCTCCTACATCACTGGATTGTGAAGCAACATGAACATGCTTTGTGAGGTGCAAGCTTGAAACAAAGAACTATTCCAACATGTTTGAGACATTCCAATAGCGAGACTCTTGTTGCCTTTTTACCATCTATATTAAATAATGAAAAACACATCAAATTCTGATATATTAAAGATAAAAGTTTTATTTTCATTAGTGGTAGGACCAGTTGTACTCGTGTAAGAACAGCTATAAATTCTTTCCTTCTCTCATATGTGTAATTATTTAATAGAGAGCAACTATCCACCCTTTTGAGCACTTTGTAGGTGAGGAAACTGAGGGTAAATGAAGCTTTTTCCAGGGGTAAACAGACGGTAACAAAACTAGTTCTAAAACTCATGTTATTGTCTATATATTAGTTTTATACTTTGGGAATTAGCAATGTCTAATCATAGTTGAAAGGAGAAAGTAAAAGAGAGAATATTCAACTTCTATTATTTTGTCTTTTCCCAGAAGAATGCACTAACTACAGGTAAGAAAAGGTCTCATTGTTAAGAATCTGAGAGTAATCTTGGAATTAAATAGATAAAAACTTCAAGGACAAGTTCTGAGAGAAATGCTATTCATTATGTTAGCAAGAAAATAAGCTAAAAGCAAAAAGTTTGAAAATATACAGAAATGTCTTTCAAAATGTTGTAAAATACAAAAATATGCCCAAAACTAAATATTAAATAATATGAGTTATTTCATACTCTAGATCTGCATTTTTGCTAACTGGTTAATTTAGTTTATCTATGTGTCAGAGGGATCATTTTAAATAAATGTATTAGAACAAGCTATCTCACTAATTTTGTATAAAGTCAGTCAAAATTTGAGTTCTGTTGCTTCTTGATAACAATCTGAAAGTCTTTACCATGAAGCCTCCGTGGGATTGGAATTGAGTTTGAAACTAGTTATCTCACTAGAAATACCCACCAGAATCAGCACCAACATGTTCACTCCCTCCAACAGTAAAATAACTGAATAGACATTTTTCCAAAGAAGACACCAACATCACTAATCATCATGAAAATGCAAATCAAAACCACAATGAGATATCGCCTCACATCTGTTAGAATGGCCATAATCAAAAAGACAAGAGATAACAAATGCTGGTGAAGATGTGAGGAAAAGGGAACCCTTGTGCACTGTTGGTGGGAACGTAAATGGTACAGCCACTATGGAAAACAGTATGGAGTTTCCTCAAAAAATTTAAAATGGAACTATCATATGATCCAGCAATTCCACTTCTGGGTATATATCCAAAGGAAATGAAAACAAGATCTCGAAGAGATATCTGCACTTCTGTGTTTATTGCAGCATTATTTACAATAGCCAAGATATGGAATCAACCTGTGTCCATTGATAGATGAATGAATAAAAACAATGTGTTATGCATTATACACACACACACACACACACACACACGCATTATATACATACACACACAGAGGAATATTATTTAGCCAAGAGAACAAAGGAAATCCTGCTATTCACAACATGGGTGGAACTTGAGGGCATTATGCTAAGTGAAATAAGCCAGACAGAGAAAAATGAATGCTACATGATACCCCTTATGTGTGGAATCAAAAAAAGCATCAAATTCATAAACTAGAGAGTAAAAAAGTGATCGCCAGGGACTGGGAGGAAGAGGGAGAGGAGGCAGGTAAAAGGGTGCAAACTTTCAGCTATAAGATGAATAAGGTCTAAGGATCTAACGTATAACGTGATGACTACAGTTGAAAACACTGTATCGTATAAGTGAAATTCACCGAGAGTAGAATTTAACTGTTCTCACCAAAAAAAAAAGATGATCATGTGAGATGATGGACATATTAATTAACTAGATGGGAGGAATCCTTTCACAATGCATACATATATCAAATCATCACTATGTATACTTTAAATATCTTACAATTTTATTTGTCAATTATACCTCAATAAAGCTAAAAGAACCTAAAAGCAAAATGTAATTGATATTTACTTAAGCATAGTACTCTTAACTTGGGTTTTTTATTGTATGTTTCTAAATAAAGAAACTAAAAAGATATATCCAACTTTGTCTATAAAGTAGTTTTGCTCTTTTGTGAGTGTGTGTGCTTAATTTTCTTAAGGAAAAAATCTATCTCTTTCAAAGCGGTGAAGTATGGAAACAAGCCACCTCAGACCTAAAAATTGGGGTGTTTGTAATACACCTTTTGTAGCAGATTTCTAGAAATCTTTTATTCACTTTTCTCTCAATGATTATATATGTTTTGGGGGAACAGTGTATGCACTGTTGGAAATGTTAGACCTCTTCTTGTAACCTTGAGTTGGTGTGACTGATAAGTAACACATTTATTCATATTCCCAATGTCTATACAATTCCTACATAAAAACTTAAATAACTGATGTTTTTGATAGATTGACATGGTATATATTTGTGTGTACAACTGCTTCACATTTAAAATAAATTACTCAAATTCAGTATCTGCCACATTCATTCAAGAAAAAGCCAAAGGACCTGTCCATATTATCCATTAATATACCTAAGGATATGTCAGTTGTACTGACTTTATGTATAGGCACCTTTAAAAATAAAAAGCCTGTTATCATTCCAATTTTACAATAAAGGAAATAATTTTTACTGTTTGCAGTTTCCCTCATGGTTTCACTTGGGATGAAAGTCTAAAGATCAAAAATGTTCACCAATGCAGAGTTATTCTGTAAACAACGCTCCCAGTTGCCCTCCTGCCACTTCTCTTTGCCAGAAGAAACAAATGCTGTTGCTTTTATGCAGCCAACGCTGAATTTTGACAAGGAGGCAAAATGATACAAAGCCAACAAATACCAGAAGAATAATGCATGGAATTTCACCTCAAACTGAGAGCACGCGGGCAAGCAGTGGCAGCTGGAAAGCTGACTCGAGTCTTGATTTTGATAATCTACTTCAGGTTTCAAACACAACTAAAAAAATGTTTATTCTTTTCCATAAACTAACATTATGAACAAGTTACACAGATGACTGTCAACCATCATATATGTTTTGAGTTTTAACACTTTGCCTTCTTTTTGTTGTTTTTCTTTATTCAAATAGCTTCTATAGTGTCCCAACCAGTTGACTTCTGCTTTCGTTTATGGGAATTGGCAAATGAGCTCTCCATTAGTGCACAAAGTTAAACAATCATGAGATTAATTATAAATATAAAAAGATAACAGCAAAATCTTTGTATGGAGATTGTTAAATTTCAGGTATTGTGCTAAGCACTTTACATATATTACCCCTTTTAATTTTCACAACAACCCTACGAAGTATTATAATGATCTCTATTGAACAGTTGAGATGAAGAATGAACAAACTGAAATAAGTTGCCTTGTAACTCACAACCGATAAGTGGAAGATCTTTTCCTCAAACCCAGACACATCTGATTCTGAAGGCTGCTCCCCACCATCATGCTCCACTGCCTCCTAAAGAGTAAATGGCAATTTCGTCACTGGAGGCCTCTATGAAAGGTCATTTTAGCGCTAAATATTAAAGGACAAGAACGTTTTCTGTTTTTCCTTAAACAGTCTGTGGGGTACTTCAGATGAGCGAGATGGATTTTGTTCTCTACAAACTACCAGCTGATTACTGTAAAGAATTCCTGTGGGTCGCAAAAACGTTTGGGTCCAAAAGTAGTTTTCTTCTCAGTTGGGAGAACCTGAGTCCTCACCATCTGTCCACACCGCCACTTCACTTCCTCTAAAAACCCTACTCTGGCATTCTCATTCAGAAAAGTCTTTGAGCTGGCTTATACTGGTTTAGATTACACAATTCTGTGACAAAATGAATTACTTCTTTAGGGGAAAATATGAACTGTGGGATCTGCATGATGCTAAGCAAACCCTTGTGAAGGGAAACAATGAATGAATTAGTTTGTGCCGTGTAACACGCACCATCTACTTACTGATTTCAGACAGGTAGATCTTAGCTCTTTTTAACAGAAAATTAGGGATTCTGTAGTCTTTTCAGATGAAAGTAAGTGAATATGAGCAGAAGGTCAATAAATAAAATCTATGAGAAAAAAGTTAAAAATGTAGGGATATATTAAATTAGAGAAGAGAAAGCAGTTAATGGAAGAGCTTAGCTTATAAATAATTATTTCAAGGAGAATAAAGCAAAAATTTATATGATAATACTACAATAAGAAGTAGCTTATTACACAAAAGAAAGAACTCAATTGTGAAAGGAATTTTGGGTCTGGATGGAGTTTATGAAATTTCTAATATGGAGATTTAAAAAAATTAAAATGATACAGAATCATTTCTGTTGAATAGTTTAATTGCTTGAGGCAAGGAAGGCCATATCACTTGATGTTGCTGAATTTGTGCTTTAAGATCTTTCTATAGAAAGGCCATATTAGTCACTGGTGCATTATTGCTGCAGTGTTCAAATCAGCATTATTTTTATGAAACATTTAACTACTGTTAAAATAAACTTAGATGTACTTTCCTGAGCACCACTGTTATGATAGTTTTAAAGTAGAATATTTTTTATTTGCTCAATAAGTATTAACCTATTGAAGAAAGTGGTTTTTAAAAAATTTTTCAGCCAAGTTAAACAAACACACGGCCACATTTCCTTCTCCATTTCCCAAAGGTACTTAAAATTGGGAGGAATATGTTCAAAACTTAGAATATTCCAGCCCACATTCCAGGAAATTCTTTGGCAGTGTTAATCATGGGTCTAGGCACCAAATACCTCAGTAAAAATGCTGTGTACCACTTGTCATGTGGACATGGGAAAGGTTTTGAATTGTATTCATTTTGTCAGATCCCAAATAGCTTGAAATGGTCATAAGCAATATTTAAGCAAGGCAAGTGTGTTGAAATGCATTAATTTTCAAAGTGGTTTAGAGAGATAGGTCATGTAGATAGAACATATAGGTAAAATGAATATATGTGTGTGTATACATAAAATTTTAATCATATTTTAGCAGATGGTCCTGTACAACAAAGCTGTTTCTATTTTTTTCTTTCTTTTGTCATATCCGGAAGTCAAGAATAATTAGACTTAGTTTTGTAAATTTTGAAATGACCTTACATTCTTGCTAATAGTAATTTTTGACATTTACTACAACATGGAGGTTGGAAAGCTATCATTTAAGGGAATCAGACACGGTTAAAGGAATACTAAAAGTATTATTTTAGGGTCTAAGAATTTGACATTTTTTCAACCCTCCTCAAAAAAAAAAAAAGAAAAGAAAGAAAAAAACACCCAACCTAGGATGTTATTGAGACTAACAAAATTTAAATCTTTATTCTGCACTGCATAAGTTCTATGTCATTGGAGAGGTCATTAAATTGCTTAGGACTCTTCTTTTTGTCTGTAAATTGAGGGAAATGGGCATTCTAGATAATAATAGGGCCTCACCTCTTATTATCTGTATCATTCAGCACTGTTTCTTTTCTGAACTACCTCTTCTCTTTCTCTGTAAAGGGGGAGGAATATCCCTAGAAGCCTGGTTATTCCACTTGCACAGGGTTCCTTAGTTAGTGGAAGGTCATGCTCAGGAAGATTTAGAAATGCTTTTGCCACAACATGTGATAATGACCATTTGGACAGCTTTCACACTCTACAAATTGCTGTAATATCTCTTATCTCACAAAGAAACATCCTCCATGCTGTGTAGTTAGGGTTGGGCTTAAGCAAAATGACTGAAGAGGCGTTGGTGTTTGGTTCTTATTGTTTGACCTTCATATCCTCGGGAAGCAAGAAAGGCCCTGTAATGTGTATCAGAAGAGTGATGGTGGTGTGCCTGTCTTGGGTTCTCAGAAGGAAGTTTATTGATGTAAATCTCATCGTGGATACCAGTGATTGAAATACCAGTGATTACACACAGCCCTTGCTTCTGTAAGAAGACTGCAGTGATTGTAGACAGAACACTTGGATCAAAGTAAATGGTTTTGTGATTTTTACCTTGTGTGGGAGGAGAAAAGAGAGAGTGGCTATCTAAGTTTGGGTAGCCAAGATTTGAAGATCCAGAGCTGTTATCATGGCTCTGAAACTGGAATTGATAGTAAGGTAAGAACTAGCTAACGTATCACAGCATGAAATTTCTTAAATTCTAGCAACATGACATTAAGAGATGGGAAACTTGAGCCAGAGCCGATACTCTGTCATCCGTATTTTTATTCACCTCTCTTCCCTGATGGCACAAATTATTTGAATGCATATTTGTCTACAGTGAAATAGCAAAGAAAAAGGAGAAAAACAACTGATACACATTTAGAAATGAGTGGAGAGAGGCAGGATAGTTTCTTTTATTGGAATGACTACCCGGTAGCACCAATGCAAACAACCAAACCCAGGCCTTTTTATAGGACTCATCAGTAAGAGGGACCAAAAACAATTGTAAAATGGACACCCACTGGAAGGACTCCTCTGAAACTTGCTACCCGTTGGCACCAATCACCCCTCATTTCTTATCTGATTTTGCTTACACTTCATTTTCAATGCCTTGTGCCTTTAAACTCATTTCCCAGACATTTCTGATTCCCTCCTCCTGTTCCTCTGCAAATTTTTAAATTTCATGTCCACCATTCCTATCTTTCAAAAAAATTTGAGACTAATTTACCTGATCAACTATCATTTGTTAACATAGTAATGGAACAAAGAACAATGTATGGCTCATGTAAGCATTAAATAATTTTGAATGGGTGAATATATAGAGCAGTCTGCCAATTTAACATAAGCATTTTATATTAACATGTGTGCCCTTGGACACAGTAGCTTAATTTGAGATTTTTAAGTGGATGAGATAAGGATGCTCTGGACAGTAGGGATTCTGGAGTATGTGAAATCAACATGAGCTCAGCCACCTTCCCACTTGTGTACATGTCAAAGACATCTATATCTCCTCATTTACCCCAGGAATGGTGGAAGTAAGCTACAAGAGGAATGTTTGTTTCACTGAAAGAAAAAATGACAGTCTGTTACCTGCTAAGTATTCGAGCAGATTGCTAAGGAAAACAAAACTTTGAGTTTTCTTGTAGCAATGTGTGTGTATAATTAATGCGACTTTGCATGTTATTCTTTTGTTTCGTTTTTTTTAATGTACCATCTGACAATAAATTAGAAATTTTTCAATGCCGTGAAAAGGAAAATTTGCCTGAGCCTAATCTGAGAGCAAGGTTTTACTTCGTAAAGGTTAAAAATTGTAGCAAGGGAATAGTAGTTCATATCTAGTATTAAATTTAAGGATTAAATTAAAAACAGATATGAAAATCCCACAAACAGCTAAGACAATATTCCTATCTGAATGCCTTGAAATCTTATATCCTGAGAAGTAAATTTGCTTGAATTACAGTGTAGGTTATCATCACATAAGGCAAACTGCATAATTTTCCCTTCTCCAATACTCTAAAAATCCTCAGTATGGAGAATATTTAATTTTCCAGCAAGGAAAAAAACATATAAATGATTCACTAGCTGTTTCAAACTTGGAAACCAGAAAAGCATTGCATTCTCTGCCTACATCAATTTAGTATAAATTATGAAAAGAACAGAGAGTGGTTGCCCTGCTGATTATTGTCCTGCAAATTGCTGAGTACCTTTCATATTGTGATACTCAACAAATATCTATAAACAAACATCCATAAACTATGTCTGGAATTTGAAGGGGCCACATCAGTGCTTAGGCCTCAGATGACCAGTTTTCCTCGGGGGAGACGACTCCTCCTCAGCACCATTGTGCCTTGTTCTCTTGCATGCCCAGTCTAACGTATACAAAGCAACTTGGCTTGTTGGAGCTGAATGACATGCTAGTGCTTGGGAACAGGGACTTAGTACTGAGAGTTATTAGGGAGATGAGGAGAAAGGTGAGGAGTGGAGAAGGAAGGAATTAATACTTACAATGCATTCCACAGTCTAGACACTGCTCACTTTATCCATCTGTCTATCTATCATCTATCATATTTAACGCCTAGCACTCATTAGGTGCTTTATGATTTTTTTGTTAACATTGGTTGAACCTTCAAAACATTTTCGCCTCATTGAAAACTGAGATAGATTTTCTTTTCACCTTCCTTTTGGCGGTGGAAGAGCTGAGCGCAAAAGCATAAATAGCTCATGTAAAGTTATACAATTTGTGAGTGGCAGAACATGATTCAAGGTGAGGTTTGTCGGATCCCCAAACGCATCTTCTTTCTGTACCCTCTGAGGAAGGCAAACTATTTCTATAAGAAACATGGAGAAAATACAGCTGTTGAAAGACGAAAAGATGCATCATCATGCAATTATTGAACTGGAAGGATGCCTAATGTTATGTAACTGAATCCCCTTATTTTAAAGATGAAGAAATAAATTGAGAAATGGGTTAATGGGGATTCAGTCAAAAATACAATAACAGAGAATGTTTTTATATTTTAAGTGATCATAAATTCTAGAGAAGGCTACAAGTCTTTGTTGAGTCCTACGATTATATTTGTGAAAACGGGTTTTACATTTAATGGGGAAATTGATACGAATTATTATTATCAGCTTTGATATTTTAGCCTCTCATCAGAAACCAAGATAGAAAGCTTAAGAAAAGTTCTCTCTTATCATTGTCAAAAGATGTGGTCTTTAGGGTACCGTTTTTGAAATTTATTGATATTTCTTTTTTATATAGTGGACAGTCAATTTTGTTAAGGTTCTGTGTATGTTTTTAAAAAGCGTGCATCTTGTGTTTGTGAAATCCAGGTTTCTATATTTACGGTAGAGCATTTGTTGTTGTTTTTTAACTTTACATTGTCTGTATCCTTGCTGAATTTTTCTACATATTTTATCATTATCTAAGAGGTATTGATATATCGCTATCTTTCCTTGTGATTCCTCATGTTTTTTTAAGACATGTATTTATGGTTTTGGGTTCATAAAAGTTCAAAATTGTTATGTTCTCAAGTGGCCTCTTCCTTTACCTCATTATTTAATTCCCCTTCTTTTCCTTTCTAGTGTTTTACTTTTAAATTTAGTATCAAGGTATAGATTTACTTTTCATCCTAGTCAGCGCTAGATAAGCACTTTCCATCTAAAACCTCATATCATACTTACATCTGGAAAATTCTCAACCATTCTTAATTAAAATATTTTTTCTTACATTCAATTCTTTCTCTCCTATTAAACATAGTGTGGTGATTCTAATGTTTTCTGTGTTTAAACTTCTTTCATTTAAAAAAATGAAATTTAAAAAATTTTCTTTTAAATTTTTTTAAAAAAACTTTTCTTTCATTTAAAAAACAGCTGCTATATCCTACCTGAATTACTCATTTGTTATTTTGTGAATTACTGTTTTCTCTTTGATTGATATAAGGTAAATTTAAATGTATGCATTTAATTTCATTTTCACTTTAATAATTACATTTCTTATTTCCTGGTTTCCTGAGGGGATTATTTTTGTCCACTTCTTCTTGGTTGCTCTATGTCTATTTCTGTTTCATAATTTATTATTCTTTCTATAATAGGTGTTATTAATTTTACTCTTTTGGATTCTCACTTTCTTATTTTAAAAGAGTTCCTGATTACTGTATTATCTGTCATTTTGGCAGTGAACACACTTTCCAACTGGTGATTTTTTTGGTTATTTTTCCTTTTAGATTTTTTTTTCTGCCTTTGGGAGTATTCTTTTGGGGGGCGTATCTTGAATTCAGTATTCACTTTGCTTCAAGTCCAATTTTTCACAGAGGGCTCCTTCCATTGCATAAAGTTGGTAAAAGAGAGATTAAGTTGGACCAATTTCAAGCCAGGTGGCTTTTTACACTTTCTTCAGGGGTACCGACCTGTGTATAAGCTGATATTTCAGTCATGGGGCAGCTGTTTTCAGGATCCTTCCACGGAACAGTGAGGTCCATTTGCTGCCCTGTAATGTGGTGAGTGTGGTAGCATTCTCCAGCATGCTCATGCTCCTTGTTTTCCTCACTAACCCACAAGTCACTCTTCTTGCTTTTGGAGCAAAATGCTAGTGTGTTGGAGCTTAATGCCCCAGTTCGCACTACTCTGGGTTTTTGTTCCATATCTGACACATAGAGTATTACTCTGTTTTTGAGTGTGGCTCTATCTGGTATTTATTATTTATTTATTTTATTTAAAATTTCTGTGCTGTTTTTTGGGGTGAATGTGGAAGTTCAAAGCATGAACTCAAAGCACTATTTACCAAATATACTATTTACCGAAATAGTTTATCAAAAGTTTCTTGTACATTCTCTATACTACTGCCAGTATTATATTTCTGATAATCAACTCTGATTTTATCTCTGATCTGTTTAATTTTCCCTGGCTCTCTTATCTCAAGATATGTCAGCCTCATTAATGAGGTGTTAAGATTCCCATCATTGCCAATAAAAACCTAATCCATTATTCCAATTATCTCCTATTATACCTCTCTGACTACTTAGCCACAACAAACTACCTTGTTTGACCATGTCCACCTATTGAAATTATATACATCTTTCAATTTTCAGTCAAAATATCTCATTTGAATAAAAAAAAACCTTTGCAAGTCCACTGGAATTAAATTATGCCCATGACCTTCTACGTCCTGCATTTTATTAAAATCCACTATATTCCTTCCTGCCATGGGTTTATAATTTCCTTCATGGAAATACCATGCCTTATTTATGTAAACATTTCATATAATCATTGTAGGTCAATTGGTCAAATTAATTGACATTGGAATCAGCTCTACTAATTTCCAGTCCATACCCCATTTACTATCCATATTTTGAGAAAGGTTGATACATGAGTAATTAAGACCCAGACAGTACATGTAATGATATCAACAGAAGCTCACACTTACACAGAACTTCTCATGTGTCAGATTCAGTGTAAGCATTTAACATATGATGACTCATTTAATCCACACAATCACCCAATAAGGCAGGTACTATTAGTATCTTCATTTTATAGATAAAGAAACTGAGGCATGGAGAATGGTAGTACACAGAGAAGTGTTATCTGAAGCTACATAGCCAGTAAATTGCAGGCTTGGGTTTGCACAGAAGCATTCTGTCTCCTGGGTCTATGCTCTTAACCATCATATTTTACCACCTCTCAATACAGATGTGTCACCTCTTAATGGACTAAACAAATGAATGGTGGAATGATCGTTTCACGTGGCTTTCAACAGACAAACCAAACCACTACATGATAGATTCCTAGATTGATTGTGTATTCCATGGAGAATTACAGTTAATGGTTTTACCCTGCCATGATAATTTCAACTCCATAGATATGACATGAGCTCTTTTCTTTTTCCTATAAGCATTTGTGGTTACATGACATAAGGAGATGAGTTTTCTTAGCTACCTTCCTCTGTATAAATGAAATGCTTCAAACTCAACAGCTACCTTACCAATTTGAAGAGAGGAATATGAAAAATGAGTTAATGGTTCCCATCCCTCCATTACTCCACTGCATAACTATATACAAGAGATAAGAAAGGACTTATTTTGTGTAGGTTCACTTCACACTTTTTCAGAGGAGAGAGGAGAATAATCATTTAAATGATTTACTAAGATCTACAATAATTTTGGTTACACATTTAATATTTAGATAATAATTGTTTGGCGTTTGTTGCCTGCAAGAATACACACTTCTAGAGAGTGACAACACTTTCGACGTCAAAGGTAACCTGATATATCGTGAGAGCCCTGGATGCGTTTTCATTTTCTGTGTTTGATTTGTGAAAAGCATCACCATTTGTTGATCCATTACTGAAGGAAGATAAAAGTAGTCCCCAGCTTCCTTCTACATTGAGTGGCTAGAATAATTACCATTGCTTGGAATTTGCTAAATGTTTTCAAAACTAGACTGCACAAGAGTACGACATTTACTCTCATCTTAATATTGATGGAAAGATTATGAAAGGAATGTCACAGATGAAGTGACCTTTTAGATAGACTGGTAGTATCAACCCACTCATTAATATTGTGAAAAAATGAGGCTTGCGAATGCAATGAATATTCTTAAATCTGTGAGTTTAATAATTACTCACACTCTCTTTGGCAATTTTCATCATGGCTAAATTTACCACTCTAGTGGCAGAACAATTTTCTTCATAAACTTTAGCCAAATCATTATGTATAGATAATCATTAAAAATCTGGGAGCAGGACATACCCACTAATTATAATTATAGCAGACTTGATTCATTCCCTTAAAATTATGGTAAAATTAGGAGCCAGCCCCGTGGCTGAGTGTTAAGTTCACGCATTTCGCTGTGGCGGCCCAGGGTTTCGCTGGCCTGGATCCCAGGTGCAGACATGGCACCACTTGTCAGTCCATGCTGAGGCGGCATCGCACATAGCACAACCAGAGGCACTCACAATTAGTATACAATGTATACTATATTGTACTGGGGGCCTTTGGGGAGAAGAAAAAGAAAAAAGAATGGCAACGGTGGTTAGCTCAGGTTCCAATCTTTAAAAAAAATTATGGTGAAATTGGTTCTAAGTGTAAAGCAATCTACTTGTTTGATTTTTTCACTGAAGGGCACTCACTTTCATTGAATTGACCAAATATTTTGAAATAGAATTGTGAATAATTCTTTGTTGTTGAAATAGCTGATGTTTCCCATGAAACACTATTGTGCATTGCTGTGCTTTTAGGTAAGAAGCGTTTAATGATAGTTTTGTCCCAAATTCTCTGTTCTTTTAAAGACAACTCCTGTGCCATCATGGCTATTATACCAAACACGTTTTAAAAATCTGGCTTACCTATCAGAGAATGATCTTTTCCAGTTACATTTAAGCAGAAGTAAAATATGTTCCTAGTGCTTTTCTTTCTTAAAATTAAATTTTTCCCTATATGACACATTCTTTCTAAGATGACTTCTGAGTTCACTCTTTTCTTTCTCTGAAGAGCCCATGGTTTTAGCCTGTTTTCATTTTATTTTAAGATGTCGTATAGCTTCGCTTTTAATCTCAAGAGGAAAATAGATATGGGGCAAAACAAACACAATATAGGAAAGCCCATAGTTTGAAGAAATATTTTACTGAGTGTTACTGGGATTTTTGGCCTACACCTCCTAACTTCCTTGATAAATGGCACCAGAAAATGTTGATGTGTTTTGGCCCTTTTATTGAGAAAGTGAGGGTCATTAATTCATCCAGCTCCTCGCTTTTGGTACCTCTCTCCATAATGGATTACCTCTTGGAGCTTGAACAATCACATGTAGGCTGTTTAAAATGTCCCTTTATTTAAAGTGAAGAGTGTCAAAATGGAGGATTTCCAGACTAGTGGATTTCACGTCACTTCTACCATCCCCAGATCAGTAACATCAGTGAACATTTCATCAAATCAATCAAAAGAAATGACCTCCTAAATGCAATCAAAGTGTTCAGCAGTCTAGCGTAGATGAGGGATAACATTGTGAGATCAGTTGATAATAGCATCTACTAGGTCCATAGAGAAGTGTGAAAGGAGAGGGAGGGTGAGTGGAAATCTTCCTAGAGCAAGTTGATATCTGAAGCATGCTTCAGAGTTTACCAGAAGGAAAAATGGGAGGAAGGGAATCTGTGCAGAAGGATGATCAGGGAGCTATAAACAGCATGAGCTCTTTGAGATTAAATAGGTGAATAGTAGAAATGTTTGGTAGCTAATACTTAAAATGGCAATATTCTAAATAACATCAGTAAAACCTTAGTACGATTTTGAGGTTATTGATAATTTGGTTTCATAGAAGTATTCTGGTAGTACTGCATTACTCTCTAAGCAAATACCTGGACTAGTTATATTTTCTATCTTTTGCTGGAAAGTGAAATGAAACCATAGCTATATGGGGTCTCTGATTTCATCTCTAAAATTGTGATCTATGAATCACAGAAGAGAATCCATATTCAAAAGTAAGCCACAATCTCAGATATGTCTAATATAAAGTCCATAATATCTTATGGTTATATAAATGTCTGAAACTCAGAGGTGCTTTTAATATCTTAGATTTTGAGTGTAGCACCCAGAATCGAACCACTCATTAGTCACAGACAGCAGAGTTAATAGGAGTCTGATTATCTTCATGAAAAGTGAAAGAGAAAAAAGATTAGTTTATTATTTAGTATTTCACTGTGATAAATACGTTTAGCCCTCTCAGGGTCTTTGAACATGATGTTCTCTCAACTCATGGTGATACTCCCTTCTCTTGTCAGAAAGGCTTCCTCCTTTCCTGTTGATTAGGATTCAGTTCCAATCTCAACTACTCCAAGAGGCCTTCCTCCAGTGCTATGCCACTGTCCCTACTCCCCATTCTTATCACAGCGCTGTACTTTCTTCACAGAACTTGTCATGATCTGCAATTACCTTGTTTCATTATGTGTGCTCTTATTCTGGAGTAGAAGCCCTCTCGGGGCACGGGCTAGTCTATCTTTTTGCATTAGTATATGCCCAAGACACAAGGCAGCAGTTCAGTAAGGATTTGTGGAAGGACGTAAGGAAGAAAGGAAGGACGGGGGAAAAAATCTTGTTCAGAATCATAAAAGGGAGATGAATGGCAAAGGTAAATTTGTAATTCCCTGCCTTCCTTCCTTTTTGTCTTCCTCCACTTATTCACTCATAGCTCAATGGGCCAGAATGCCTTTCATACTATATTGAATACATAACATCTATTATTTCTGAAAATTGTGTGGAAATTAATTTTCGTACACATTATTTGTAATTATTTTGGCAATTAACTTGCTCTGTAGCTTCACAGCTGCTCAGTCGCAATTTCTAGTTGATCCTTGGCTGGCAGCACTACTAATGCTGTAGCTTTACTGTCTTTGCCTATCAGTCCCAGTTAACAATCTGTTTGAAAATATTTTTAAATGCTCAGGGGAATTTACCATTTAAACAAACATTTGGGTAACGTTTTTAATAATGCAAGCTTTAGCTTATTTATTTTACACATCCTCATCTGCATTCATTGATAATATTCAATGTGGTGCTTTAGAAATAGCAATAGGAAGAGAAATGCACTTCTCAAAGTTAATCTTATGAATGGCTCAGTCAACTACTCTGCTGGTGTTTTTCTTATTTGGCAGTGGCTCTCCTGTACGTCTAGAGCTTTACTAAACAAACTTGTACATAGAAATAAATAAAAATTAAACTCTTCTGAGTGCCCATTCTATTTGTGCATATAACATTAGATTTCTGGATGAGTTTGGTGCCACAAAGTTTGCACGTTGTATTCATGAAGAAATTGGAAAGAATTTAGGGAAAAGTATCAGATATCTAGAAAACTACTAATTTTAAAATTTACTGTACTATCATTTATTCTATATGATTCTAAATGAAAAAAATACACAAAATTGTTTAGCAGTATTTGTGAATTTTAGAAATGGAGTAGATATATACATATATTCACACATATGTGTGTTGATTGAATATATATGTGTGTATATTCTGCAGATACCATATTAGTTTTTTATTGAAGTTTCAGGTGTACAACATAGTGTTTCAACATTTATAGACATTATGAAATGGTCATCAAGGAAAGTCTAGTAACCATCTGTCACCATACACAATATTATTGACTATATTCTCAATGCTGTACATTACATCCCCATGAATTAATTATTTCATAACTGGAAGTTTGTACCTCTTAATCGGCTTCACCTATTTCACCCATTCCCTCAGCCCCTCTCCCCTCTGGAACCACCAGAAGTGAAATTGCTGGATTCTATGGTGGTTCTACTTTTAATTTTTTGAGGAACTCCATACTGTTTTCCATAATGGCTGCACCAATTTACATTTCCATCAACAATGTAAGAGGGTTCCCTTTTCTCCACATCCTTGCCAACATTTGTTATTTGTTGTCTTTTTGATAATGGCCATTCTGACAGGTGTGAAATGATACCTCATTGTGGTTTTTATTTGCATTTCCCTGATGATTAGTGATGTTGAGCATCCTTTCATGTGTCTGTTGGTCATCTGTATGTTGTCTTTGAAAATTTATATTCAGGTCATCTGCCTTGTTTTGTTTTTGAGGAAGATTAGCCCTGAGCTAACATCCACTGCCAATCCTCTTCTTTTTGCTGAGGAAGACTGACCCTGTGCTAACATCTGTGCCCCTCTTCCTCCATTTTATATGTGGGACGTCTGCGACAGCGTGGCTTGATAAGTGGTGCACAGGTCCGCACCTGGGATCAGAACTGATGAACCCTGGGCTGCTAAAGTGGAGTACGCAAACAATCACTACGCCAGCAGGTAGGCCCCTCATCTGCCCGTGTTTTAATAGTGAGTGGCCTACTGTCCCTGAAGTCTAGTGAGTGTGGGGAGAGAGGGCAGGACAAGAAGACTGCATGTTAATAGTCAGGTCGGCCTGGGTCTACGTCATGATAAAGACTTTGGACTTCATCTGATAAATTGACAGGATGCCATTTTTATCATTAAGACTTTTTTCACAGCTAGAAAAGTACTATATATTATTATGATAAAATTTGGAAAATATAGCATAGTAAAAAGAATTTTAAAATGTCGCCTGGTATCTGCCCATTCTGTTAGACAAGTGTGGTTAGATACAACAATGCCCCCGAGCCCCACAAAAGGGTGGCCTACTCCCCAGAACTTGTGGATATGTTACTCTACATGGCAAAAGGGACATGGATTTTGAGATGTGGGAGATGATCCTGGATTTTCTGGGCAAGCCCAATGTGATCACAAGTACCGTTGTGAGAGTTAGAGTCAAGAAGAAGATGTGACTATGGAGGCCAAAGGTGGGTTTGCGTGTGAGTGTGTGTGTGAGAGAGAGATTTAAAGATGCTACACTTCTGGCTTTGAAGATGGGAAAAGGAACCAAGAACCAAAGAATGTAGGTGGGCTCTAGAAGCTGGAAAAGGCAAGAGAATGGATTATGCCCCAGAGCCTCCAGAGGGAGGGCAGATGTTTAACATCTTGATTTGAGGACTTCTGACCTCTGGAACTGTAAGATGATCAATTTGTGTTTTGTTAAGCCACTAAATTTTGGTAATTTTTTTACAGCAGCCACAGGACACTACTGCAACATGTAAGCTGCTAGAGGGCTGAGATTGCATCTCTCCGTCACAGTGATGAATCCCACTTACACTTGCCACAGTGTAGTGAAACTGGTAAACAATTAGCCCTTGATGACTAGGTAGCTAGTAATCAAAGCTTTTGCAATTACTAATTAGAACTTTGGTTGTTCACCTACCCATTGTTAACTGTGCCGCTTAGGCAATATGCTAACTGAATCCCACTAGCTTCCTGTAGATAGCATCTCCCTGGCACCTTGGTCACCATGGTAACACATATGTGAGCTGTTTTTTAGAAATTAGAACTCCTTGTCCAGTTCAGGCTAGTTGAGACAACCAACCCCTCAACCTGGCTTGAGCAAATGTTTGACAAGTGACCTTTTTGACATCAAGGAGCTAAAAACTCCAACTTCAGATCGTGATAATGCCTCCTCTGAAGAGGCGTGGAGTCTGACTTCGCTCGTTTAGATCAATTACCTCACCGCCTCACCGCCAATCATCTCTCTCCAATTTCAGACTGCCTTGCCTCCTACCCCATAAATATCCCTGAGTCTCCATTTTTGAGAAGGTGGATTTGAGATTCATTCTGCTGCTTCCCCACTGGGCTGACTTGTGATTGAAACTCTGCTGCCATCTCATCGTCTCAGTGATTGGCTTTCTAGGCGATGGGCAAAACCAAATCTGGTTCAGTAACAGATTTTTAAAAGTTATTTTGTGGTGAATAAATATTTCATCAAGAACATTAAAACTTATAGATAGTAAACAACAGCCTGTAAAACTTATTAGAAACTGATTTAAGACTGATGTCAACGAAGGTTTTTAAAGCAGGAGCATATGGATGCACATAATATTGTGCTTTAGAACTATAACTCTGTGTGGTCTGAGCTAGATAGATGAGGGTGGCGGGAAGAGAACGCAGCTAACAGGTTATAGAAAAAGCTTAAGCAAGAAGTCCTAAGGTCTATATTGAGATAGAGGCTGAGGGAAAGGAGAGGAAGGAAACATGCCCAGGAAGTTATGATTGAAGGTACTTAAGCAGGCAAGATGACTTGATGATTGGGGATTAGCTAGACAGTGGGATCCAGCCTGAATCTGGTTCTTAGCCTCCACTGTGACCTTTAAGAATGCACTAAATTATTGGTAGCTCTATTGCTATAGTGTAATTTAGAAAAAAAAAAAAAGACACAAGGATCTGCTGATAAAATATACTGTAATTGATTCACAATTGGCTTATTTGAAACAAAAATTAGACTGCAAAGAGTTGTGCTACAATAACTTTTCTCAGATGCCAACGAGTACTTATTTATTGGTCACTACGTTAATCTTTATGCTTCTTTTGCCATTTACCACCTTGTTATGTGAGGGAAATTACACGTTGTGCTTTTCATTCTTTTCTGTGAAATGCCATTATATCCTGAAATGGCTCAGTTGCACTTAACAGTGAAGCTTATTAAAGACTCTGTTTTATTTGTTTCAAATTGTGTTATATAAAACACAACAGCTGCAGGACAACACCATAAGTGAATGATATTACTCAGTTCATAGTCTTCAAACACTGTGACTCATTAAAAACCCCGATGGACAAATTCTCTGGTATCTCATTTTCAACATAAAGGAATAGAGGACAGAGGGAGTATGTGGCTGCTGTCCTTTCAGTATAGAGAAAATTACCACAACTTCACATTAAAAAAATGTAAATTTTGTCTCCATTTGTCAATGTTGAACAAGAGGCAACTTCATTTAAATTTTTTTTTAGTGTATTTGAACATTTCACATCAATAAACATTCTTCTTAAAGTTTAAGGGTTCTCTTCTAAAAAAATGATTAAGTGATGTTCTTCATATCAAATTAACAAAGTTTAAAAATGTTTTCCCTTAGAAAGAAGAAAAATATCCAGATGGTTAGTTAAATCTTTCAACCTTTCATTATATCTCCCTTTCTTAGTCCCAAACCTGCAAACATTGAGCTTACATCTTCTCTGTGCTAAAGTGGGCTAGATGCAGGAATTAGAGGGATGATTGAGAGAAAGTATTATCCTGAGAAGTGCATGGTTTAGTGATGGACTTAGATATCCAGTTAGTTTGTTATGACAGAGTTAGGGATCCTAATCTAATTTTGATTGGGGAGTGATTCAAAAGGGAGTAGGCAGAGAAGACTTCCCAGCCTGGGAGCTCCGGGATGGACGTATTATTCAACTGCGAATTATTCACACCTGAGTAATGTCAAAAACGTGAAAAACTTTCAGGAACTTTTCCTCAATACAGAAAGCGATATTTAAGTCAACCTTGAAAAGTGTATGGAACATTATGAGTTCTGGGAAGAGGGAAAGGTGCTTCAGGTAAAGATATGAAATACTTGCAAGGTGTGGGTTGATATAAGGCTGTACCTGTGAGGCCAGGTAGAGAAGATGTGGCTTGGCTGGAGAAAGTGGACTGGGGTTGAGAAGTGAAGGGCTTTGTTTGACATGTGAAAGATTGTGAGATTTTTCTTCTTTGGCATTCAAAAGCCATTGGAATATCGTCAACAGATGAAATTTGAGATCAAGGAACACTGTTGTAAAGAAAGAATGAAAGATGGCTTGATAGGCAATTAAACTGTCTGGTGGCTTGAAAACTAGTTAATAGATCATTGCAATTGTCTCAAGAGAATTAGAAGGCCTGATAAGACAGTCAAAGACATTTGTAGGTAAGGAAGTATAAGTTTGGTACTCTGTAGAATAATATTTGTGATTTTATTTAAATCATTTGGTAAATTCTATTCTGGCAATCAAAGATACAGGAAAGTCATTGGATACATCTGAAAAATCTTAGTAGAAGAAATTCTTTTTGTAGATGCTCAATTATTTTTCAGAATTCATCATTAAGAGAGTGAACTGTAACTTCAGAAATAGATTTCAGTCATGTTCAACAAGCAGAAATTCCCAGAAAGTTTGCAATCAATCTATTTAAAAAATCAATACATACTGGTTCTCTCAATTCTAGCAGCTTCTAGAGTAATACTTCCACCTGCTATTATGACATAATTAGCTCACAAGGAAATGGAAGTGGGCATAAGTAGTAAATCCTACCATAAAACACAGAAGCTGATAGTAAGTATTAAAGAGTATGTGTATTTCATAGAGAAGGAATATTGTTGCAGGCCAAACCACACTTGGCCTAAGGGAAGCCATCTTGTAACTCTCTGCAAACTTTGTTTCACCGCCCCTGGGCACATTTAAGGTTGCACATATTCTAGCTGATTACTGCCAACTCTCCAGGAAATATGCATGCTCTGTACGTTTTATGACCCCTGCTTACGTATATACCTCCCAACTACAGAAAGGAGATAATTTTGTTCTTTTAAGTTCCTTAAGAATGTAACAATCTTTGGACAAATATTCTATACTGGGATACATCATCAATGGCAGCTAAAAGGTCTGGTGTGGTGACTCCCAGTCTTCAATGCCAGATAGTCAACATTCCTGACCCACTCCCCTATAGCCCACTGGCCCTATATAACTGCTTCGAGATTCCGTACTCTATTAAGACAGGTTTTTTTGGATGCTGGTTTTCCATCTTCCAATCTGCTAGTTCATCATTTAATAAAGTCCTTTCTCTACCATCATCTTGCCTCTCGACTAATTGGCTTCGTCTTGCAGTGTGCAGATTGAGCCCTTTGCATGGTAACAATATGTTATTCTAAATTCTGGAGACGTATTAATTTTTCCTATTACTTTTCTATAATTAATACCACAAAGGGTATTACAATGGAAGATCTCTATTTCTATTTATTTAAAAGAAGATGATAGAAATTTCAATGACTGAAAAGATGAATGTAGAATTACCAGTTGTGAATGCACAGGCTTTTAATCAGACTTATTACTACTTGTTTTCTTATTATACTTTGGTACCAATTTAAACACATGCTTCCTTGGAAAGAAAAAAAGAAAGTATACAAAATAAGAGATGAAACATTGTATGTTCAATATATATCTTTGATTTGATGTTGCCTATATTTGGCAGAGGATACATTAACCTAAAAAAAGTTTCTTTACTACCATCAGAAACGTTTTTTTTGTGTGTGAGGAGATTGGCCCTGAGCTAACATCTGCCACCAATCCTCCTCTTTTTGCTTGAGAAAGATTGTCCCTGAGCTAATATCTGTGCCCATCTTCCTCTATTTTGTTTGTGGGATGCCACCACAGCATGGCCTGATGAGCAGTGTGTAGTTCCGTGCCTGGGATCCAAACATGTGAAACTTGGGTTGCCAAAGCAGAATTCGTGAACTTAACTGCTACACCACCATACCAGCCCCCAGAAAAATTTTTGAATTAAATTAATCATCAAATGTTTATTGACAGCCCATTATGTTCCACTAACTTTTCTAGGCTCTGGAAATAAAGCAGGAAATTCTCATGAAGGTTACTTTCCATAGAGAAAATCAGAAATCAATGAAGGAACAAGGTACACTATGTCAGGTGGTGATAAAAGCTCTGAAGAAAAATAAAACAGGGTGAACGAGATAGAAAAATGACATTGGGAGAGTACAAAAATAGGCAAGGTGATCAGAAAAGTCCTTTCTGATAAGATGACATTTGAGTAGAGACCTAAACAAAAAGTAATGTAAGGATATCTGGGAAAAGAGTTTTCTACATATGTAGAGCAAAAGTGCAAATGTCCTGTGGTCATAGAGTGTTTGGTCTGGTCATTGATTTGTGGGGGGCGGGCAATGTGTTGGAACTGTGAGCAAAGCGGATGCTGGTAGGAGTTGAGGCAGGACTTTTTATATTTCTTTGAGAAAATGATATGACATTGGAAATTTCTGAGCAGAGGATTACCATGACTTAGCTTCCATCTTAAAAGAATCACTCTAGCATTTGTGGTAATAGGCTCTGAGAGTAGGAAGGAAGGTTAGAAACACAGAACTGGAGTCTATTGCAGTGGTCCAGGTGAGAAATGATGGTGGTTAGGCTAAGATATTAGTAGTGGAGGTTTTAAAAATCAGTTAGGAATGTATGTATCTTGAAAATTGAGCCTATAAGATTTTCTGTGAGATTAACTCAGTGTGTGAGAAAAAAAAAAACAACAGAGGAATTCATTGTTTTTAGCATGAGCATCCGAAAGAATGAAGTTTTTATTTTCTGAGTTAGGATATTGGGAGAGAAGCAGATTTAGGGGAGGTAGTAGAGATGGGAGGAATCAAATTTGATTTGCTTATTAGATATCAATATGGAGATGTAAGTTGGGTTTTAGAAGAGAGGCTGAAGCTGGACAAACAAACTTAGGAGTTGTGGGAAATCTAGGAGGTGTTTCTGGGCATGGGATTTCATGAAATCTCCTAAGGAGTGAGTGCAGGTGGAGAGGTCAAGACGGTTGACCAAGCACTAGGAAACGATTATTTAGAGGGATCCTTGTGAATAATTAATTATTCAGAAAAATAGATATGAAAGGAAGATATTTTGAAAGACAAATTAGGCCAAAGGTATAGATCTTATTTATTGAGATGGGTGCTTCCACCCCTGCCAGTCTGTGAGGAAGCCCCTCAAATTCCTCACCAGCATGGTGGCTGACAAGGCTGAAGAGAGGGCTAGACTTTTATCTTTGCTGGACTGTAATGCAGTCCCACTCTGTTGTGTCGGTGGGGACCGGGGAGGGGGAGTCTGGACTTCCACATCATCCTCACAGTATTGAGGCACTCCTCCCCTTCTGCACTAGGGTGGTGTCAAAGAAGCCTTGTGGAGGGTGATGGCTATCACCACAGACCCTGTGGTAATGAGGATACTTCACTTTCCTGGTGTCAGTGGAGGCCTAGTGGGAAGCTAGAACTCCCAACACTACCAGAAGTAATGAAGAGCGTCAACAGGCCAAGTAGAGGACCTAGACTTTTACCCACAGCTAGTAATAATGAGGTGGCACTTTCTCCGGCAAGGGTGGCATCAGTGAAAACAGAAGGTTGAAATAGGATCTAGAGTCTCCTGATATATAATACCCAAGATGTCTGGATTCCAGATGAAAACCACTCATCAAACAAGAATCAGAAAGATGTCCAACTTAACGCAAAAGACAATCAATAGATGTCAATTCCAAGATGACAAAGATGGTAGAAGTATCTGAGAAAGATTTTAGAGCAGCCATCATAAAAAAGCTTCAACCAGCACTTAAGAACCTGCTAGAGTGAGATGAAAAAAAATACAAAGTCTCTGCCAAGAAATAGAAGATATAAAGAAGGTGAGCTAAGAAATAGAAGATATAGTAATATGTAAGACAGCAGAGAAATTATTGTAAATGGAAAGAATATCTTAAACAGTTATGCTTGTGAGAATGTTTGTGGTGCCTTTTTTGAGGTGGAGAGGTTTTGGGGTAAGAAAAAGAGTGAGCCATTAGGAGAGTCCACTGTGACTGCAGAAGAAAGCAGAAAGTGAAAAAGCTATAAAAGGCATCCTTCAACTCAATCTATGAGAACTGTTAGTGAAGATTAATATGTACAAGTCTTGGACTAGGCTCTGAAAACACAAAGGGGTTTAAGCTATGATTCTGCCTTTAAGAAAGTTAAAATCTAGTTAATGAGACATCACACACATATAAACGTATTTAAAGAAAACAAAGGCTACTTGATTATCTGGGTATGAATAAATAAGCAGTATAATATCATTCAACTTAATGTGTTTAAACTCAGGTACTTTGGTATATTTTTTGGATATACTACATTGTGGGTTTTCATTAAAATAATAATCTATAAAATAATGTAAACATATTCCGTGCCATCTGGATGCCAGCATCCATCTACAGACTGCAAGATTATTTCATTTGTGTGTGTCTATCATTCACTGTGTGGTAATCGGGTAACATGGCTTTAATTTTAGTGAACTAATGAGAAAAGAATCCAGGTGGACTTCAGAGGTAAAAGATGCATTTGAAACCAGTGAAGGTAAATGACATTGCAGCATATAGAAGGCATGAATGTTTCAGAATATTTTGAATGAGGAGAAGTGTTGAAAGGATTACTTCATCTCACATTGCGTGGCATTATTTATAGTCCTGCCGTGATACTGTGTTCCATGAGGTGATGCAGTCCTCCAATACTTTTCTTAGGCTTGCCAATGTACAAAAAGTAGCAATTAGTACAATATTCTCATAGTGAGGTGAAATTTCTTTTCATTCATCATAATCATTTGATTTAGATTAGTTTCATAATTTTGCTAGTTGACAATTTATTTGATTTTATAGTTATGTAGGATCTCTAAGAAGAATTTTATACATAGGGTTAAGAAATTATACTGTAATAAGAATAATTTAAGTTAACATTGGTGGTCTATAGGATATTTTTTTTTTCCTTTAAAATGGAAACACACAATCTTGAAGTCGGAGAAATACTGATTTAAGTTGTTCAGCAGAGGACTTGTCTAATACCCTCAGAGGTTTAGGGAGCATGTAGATGAATTGCAGCGGGGAGAGGGTGGACGGGCGGCCATGCTACATCATCAGTGCAATCAGGGGTCCAGCGATGAGAATATGAATTATGAGCAGCAGAAGGAAGACAGTGGAAAGGCAGTCCAAGGACTCCCACTGGCCAGCTTACTGGTAAATATGAGAAATGAAGGAGTAGCTGGGGGAAACTGATTATGAGGGAATGACTTTTTTGGTTTTGTTTGTTTGTTTTAGAAAAATGATATAAATCAAGCAAGAGGAACAATAAAACATCATCCTTAAACCTAAGGATGCATAGCAAATGGTTCAAAAATGGAAGGAGTGAGTTAAATAAGAACGACAAATTGCAAAGGAGCACAGTATAGATTAGAGGACGAAATGACATGAGTGGAAATCCAAACAATATATAACAGCCACCAGAGAAAAGAGAATTAATGAACCCTGAAAAGTTAGGCTCATAAAGTGTGGAGTAAAGTAGATGAAAATTATAAATTTTCTTAAGGTAAAGCAATTCATCATTATGGATGCCTAGGTAGGTTTTAAAATCTACAGGGTATCAATAATCACTAAAACATGCAAAACCTACAATTCATTTTTTAATTTGTATTTTCAATGAATAGTTATAACTGTCCTTGTGAGTCAACATATGAGAAAATTGCAGTTATGTTAGATAACAGAAGAAAAACAGCATTTCATTATTTATATTTGGTGACTGCATTTTATTAACATTCATTTATTCAGACGAGACATTTTCACTTATTCTCCAGGAAGATGAACGACCTGGGTTTATAAATCGTGAAACCAAAATTGTGGTTGTTTCTATACATGTAGTTAAAAACACATCTAGTCAGAGGCATAATTTTGAGTGAAAAGATGCACACAGAAGACTAAATAATTACGATTTCATATAATTTTAAGAAACAGACAAATCTAATCTCTGGTGGTAGAAGCAGGAATAGTGTTTACCTCTGGGCTGGGTACTGACTGGGTGTAGTGTGGAAAGTGTTCTCTCTTGTGTCAGGGGTGGGGTATACACAGGTATATATATAAAAATTATTGAGATGGACATTTAAGATTACTGCACTTTATGTATTCTACTGGGTGTACACTTTACCTCACTAGAAAATGAAAAATAAAGAAAGAATAAAGAGTTAATCTAGAGGCTGGCCGCGTGACATAGTGATTAAGTTCAGTGCACTCCACTTTGGTGGCCCAGGTTTGCAGGTTTGGATCCCAGTATGGACCTACACCACTTGTCAGCCATGCTGTGGCAGTGACCCACATGCAAAATAGAGGAAGATTGGCACAGATGTTAGCTGGGAGCTAATCTTCCTCAAGTAAAAAAAGAGGAAGATTGGCAACAGCTGTTAGCTCAGGGTGAATCTTCCAAGCAAAAAAAACCCCTCAAAAAAACAACAACAAAAAAACCCCCAAACAAACAAACAAATAAAAAGAGTTAATCTATCTGTATGTCAGTGTAGCCAACAGAGACTGCAGGAATACAGACCGTTACCTATCTGTGAGAAGAAATACCAGTGGTTGAAGTTATCATTATACCTGCTTTTGGAAATTTTGCTGCAATATCCAATGCAAATACTAGAAGAAAGTGAAAGGAACTAATTTTCTACCATGCAGGAAGGAAGAATTTGTAGGTTTTACTTATGAACAGAAAACCAATGCTTTACCACTTCTTGCCTCTGCCACGTAGCCAATCCTCTGCCTCATGCCAAGCACCTACCTCAGTTCTTGACCCGATGCACAAGTCTACAATACCCATGATAGATATGCTCACACTAGAGTGGCATGGGTGAATTGCGTTATTCACACAGTTTGGGGGAATACTAGGCTCTTTCTCCACATAGCCTAGATCACAGCAACTAGAGGCATTGCAGTGGTTCTCAGTCAAGGGGATTAGAGAAAATGGAGCCCAAGTGATGTTGAAAACTGAATAATCATATCCTCATCAATGCCCTAATGAATGTATAAAGAAATTAAACTAGTCAATTGAATTAATTGCAGGAGGCAACCTTCCGGCAAAAGCAAATGAATTGATTCAACTAATTTGTGCCCTCTCTCCATTTTCACTTAAGATGGAAACTTTGATTAAAAAAGATGTCTGTTTCTAGTATTCCCACCTGGATGGATAAAAGAGAATCTGAATAATATGTCTCATTCAGGGTCTTATAACAGCTAATTGCTTGGGATATTAAGTTCCTGCTTATGTCTTATTTGGAAGAACACATGACTTTTATACGTTTTCTTTTGGTTAAGCTCTGAAATACTGTTGACTTTTAGCAGTCTTTTTCCCAACAAACAATAAAGAACTCAGGAAAAATGTTGTCAATGGATACTACCTCATACTTAAAGTCTATTTATACAACCGCTATTATTATTTGGCTTTACTCAGAAGAAATCAGATCAGGCAAACAAGAACTCATTTTGTACTTATATCTTGCCTAGTCACTTATTGTTTAATTTTCATGAAAGATGTAGTGGTGATCGGGTGATTAGGGTTAGGTTGAGGATGAAGTGTCAGGATTTGTAATTAGTGTTCTTAATTTTACCCAAAGAGGGGAAATAAGCAGAGGAAGTTAAAGAAATTCAGCATTGTTGCAGGTGGACTCATAAAAGGGTAGAAACGGAGCAGGCTTCAGAGACCCTCCAGAGTGGCAAGCTCTGCAGGCCAAAACCAGGCTGCCACCTGATTTGTATGGCCCATGAGCAAAGAATGACTTTTACAGATGAATAATGCAATCAATTTGTTGATAGGGAACATTAATTTTGAACTCCAACTCTGCAAGAGTATGTTTCCTAAAATGAATTCCATTCTTTCCATTAGTAGGCATAAATAACAAAAAAAAACTGTTATTTATCGTTATTATTGTTTTAAATTATGTCAAGAAAAATTTTTCTCTTTTTATGTAAATATCCTCACAATATCCTTGATTTTGCTTCCTGTCCCACAAAGCCTAAGCTATTACTAACCTGGCCCTGTGGAGAAAATGTTTGCTGATCCCTGACCTAGAGTAGTGGTTCTCAAACTGTATCATTAGTCAGAATCACCTGGAGGGTTTCTTAAATCCTAGATATCTTGGTCACATGCCCAGAGTCCTGATTCACTATGCCTGGTTTGGGGCCTGAAAATTTCCATTTCTAACAAGTTCCCAGGTGATGCTGATGCTGCTGGCCATGGGATCACAGATTGAGAACCTCTGGACTAGATCAATTCCTACACTGGAGGAAACTGAGGCCCAAGAAATTATGTCGCCCTGCCCAGGTCCCAGCTATAAAGTGGCAGATTTCAAAGCATATTTCAAATAAGCTTTTGGCTTCAGGTATTTTCAGCAGAACAAAACTTTTACTGGCCTAATGAATTATGTACAGACTTGTAATGAATTAAGAAAGAAATTGAAACTGAAATCTATTTGTCTGTAGAACGATGTCTCAAGGGTGCAAACTCTGTCATTTTGCAGTCCTAATGACTTTTGAAAGCTGTTTTCAAGGCTACATTAAGCAGTCATTAGATCTATTCTTAAATTCATCAGCCTGTATGCAACATGCGTCTGGCCCTGAATCAATAAGACGACCATGGGGAAAATACCTATGCAGTGAGTTCTTCACGGCAGCTTATTAATCTGATGAGCCTGTTCCACACCAATGTCAACAAAATCACCAACCTGCACATTGCGTCTCATTCTCATAGTGTTTTTTCTTTTCCCTCAGATAAACCTTTTGAATAAATCTGCAAATTGAAAAAACAAATCCCTCAAAAATCTAAGAGCTTGGTAATTTTGCCAGGATCACAGAGCTAATTTTGCAATTAAATTCCACAAAGTATGTGACCTTGGTCTTGACCATGTTAAATTCAAATTTTCTATTATTTTTGCTTAGAAATGGGAGAGTGAAATTACTTCATCCATTGTAATGTATCAATTTGTCTTGAATCTTTTCCACATAAATTGATGAATTTATTCCCATTGCCATTTTTGGCTTATTAGTTGTTACAGATAAAGGGGAAATCATTGCTTAATACTAAAAAGAGAAAGGGAATGGCATCAATATAATAAGTATAACAATCCTGAAAATAAACATAAACACAGGTCATGTCAACCCATCTCATGACCAAATGGTTGCAGCAAAGAATGGCCACCCTACATTCAAAGCAATTGTCATTCATAATTTTCTGCCCGTGGTAATCATAGTCACACAATTCCCACACACACTTACTATATGCCAGACAATGTTCTATGTACTTTAATTTTTTAGATCTTTATGACAACTCCATCCAGTAAGTACAATTATTATTTGCATTGTTTCACAAGGAATGGAAAAAATAAGAAATTAGGCTAGTATTACATTAAAGTAGTGGTTCTCAATTGGAGGAGTGTAACCATTTTGTCTCCCAGGGGCATTTGTCAATGTCTGGAGATATTTTTAGTTGTCATAACTCTAGGAAGGGCAGTGCTGCTGGCATCTAATGGGTAGAGGCCAGGCACACTGCGAAACATCCTACAATAGACAGGACAGCCCCCAGCAAGAAAGAATTACTTGTCCCAAAATGGCAGTAGTGCTAAGAGTGAGAAATTGTGCTCTAGAGTCTTTGCTTTTAACTTCTACACTGTACAATTTAGAAGGATCAAGACTCATCTGAAGCCTGAAAGTTACTTGAAGTATAAATTTGACTGCTGATTAACTCCTTAGTGTCTCTTTTTAGCTAGAGAATTTTTCCTGCATTTGTTAGACTGACACACTGAAAGTCTTCCTTCTTCTTCACAAATTAATGTTCACTTTTAGTTACAGATTCCACAACTGGAGAAATGAAGAACAAAAGAATAAGACTTTATGAGTTTGGAAGATACATGTCTATCTCTCCTTTCTATTTCATTTTATTGAAAAATAACTAGCTTATGGATGGACCAAGAATTTTCCCTAAAACTGTTCTTATGTAGGTACCTTTTCAAATATTTCTACACATTTCTACACGTTTCATGACACAGTCATGAAACAGTTTGCTTTCTCTATTTAGAAGACTTTAGAAAGTGTTAGCTCACAGTTGGAGGAAAATTTTCACATCTTAGGTTGCACTTGTAATAAAAGATAAATTGTATTATGGTTTAGTAAAAGGGTTTGTATGTATCACTTTTTCATAAACAGTACATTTTGTGCCTCATTGTACCTTAAAGGAGCTGTTTCCTACTACCAGCATGTCTTTTTTAAGCAACTGGTGAACATAAAAATCCTAGAACAATGTAAGTGATGTTTTTTCCTCGTTCTTTTTTGTTTCTATAGAAATGCTTTTAGTGTAGGAGTGTTGTGGACATAGCACTGTTGAAGGTCAGAAAACATACATATTATACTTAACTGTAAACAAGAGAGATGATGGGTTAGCTAAGGGCTCAGATTTCTGAGAGGGGACAATGCAATAACATGTCACTCCATACAGACCTACAACCTTTCCACTGTTTTGGAGTTTGTGCTTAATTCAGAATGAACTGAATTTACGAATTAGCCCTTTTCGGGCCTAAGGGTCAAATTGTGAGCCCGAGTGATTACCTAAGTATAGAAAAACATTTAAATACTAGGAGTGGAACTGTGATTCAGCAGTTGAGAGCTCTAAGGAAGTACAGACGCCAGAGAACTGAGACAGACAATTTCCTGTCATGCGCACTAGAGGATGGTAGTAGCGGAGCTCTGTGTGCTCTATTTTCCCTTTGTTAACTCCTCTTCTTGAAACTTATTGTCCTCTCATTTTCTGCTTTCTCTGTCCTGCTTTTTGCTTTTTTCTTTTCCTCTTCCATCGTTAACTTTTCTCCTCCATAATAGTGTTTCAAGATTTAACCCAAAAAAAGAAAACTGAGAATGATAGAATTCACTGAGATATAATCAGCTTTACATAAACTATTAAGAAAGACAAGGTAAAAGAAGATGCATTTGTCTACAGAGTATCATCGCAGGTTGGAGATCTAATCAGTTTTCTCATAGTCTACAAAATGATGGAGAGAAACATTTCTTCCTAGAACCTTGGGAATTAGCATTACTATGTCTCTTCCTTTTAGTACTCTCTCACATTGTGTAGGAAAAAGAAGGCTTAAAACTTTTCTAAATATTATTTGGAAATTGAAGAGATCATTATGGAGACACTCATTCAAATGCTCGAAGATTATTCCAGTTCAGCTTGCTTTTTGTGTCTGTGGATAGAAGTGGAAAAATATTCAGTCCGACTTCAATCCTTGTGGCAATTATAAAGCTGCATAGCTCAGTGAACCAGACTCGAGCTGGGACAGAAACAATCTGGCTCAGACGCTTTTACTGTAAAACTCCCATTGATTTCAGTGAACAGAGAATCTGGCCCTCTAATTTTTCTTCATCACTCTCTTTCATTCATTATCTAACTGTGAGAAAGGTGAGTTGAATTTTCTGAATATGTTTCTTCCTTTATTGAATTGTAAAAACTAGAGGTTCTTTGAATTGTAGATGTCATTCAGTGTAATTACATTTTGCCGTACTCTCTACTCATGCACTTCCTGCATTTTATTGAACTAAAATTATAGCAAATAGGTCAACTGAAAGATGTTGTTGGAAACCATGTAAATCAGTCAACAGGAGCATGTTAATGTTAGTGTATGCCTCTATGTACTTGAAAAACATTAAAAAGTTTTCTCAGAATCGATCAATTACTTTGTATCTGGATTATTGTGCTTAATAGTCACATTTAAAAGGTGTCTTCACTGAATTACATCAAAATCAAACAGGATACTATCCATACAACTAGCGATTTTAGGGCCGGCCCCGTGGCCAGGTGGTTAAGTTTGCACACTCTGCTTCGGCGGCCCTGGGTTTGGATCCTGGGTGCGGACATGGCACTGCTCATCAGGCCATGTTGAGGTGGCGTCCCACATGCCACAACTAGAGGGACCTACAACTAAAACATACAACTATGTCCTGGGGGGATTTGGGGAGAAAAAAAGCAGAAAAAAGAAGAAGATTGGCAACAGTTGTTAGCTCAGGTGCCAATCTTTAAAAAAAAAAAAAGAAAAAATCATTCTAAAAAAAAAAACTAGTGATTTTAGAGATATTATGAAACATAAAATGGCATGCATGTTTTCTCATGAACAATGAAAGTGTCTCTTATGTAATGGTATTTAGGTAGCTATTAATATGACATAATTTGCTAAACTTCCACCTATGTTAGGAATGCCTAACAATGATTTAAGACATTATATAATTCATGATATACTCAAAGAATGTCCCAAGGTTTCATTAATTAATTTCTAAAATATGCTTTTCAAGCAATAAGCAAACTCTCTTCAGATTTTACCAGTTTGGTGTAAAGCAACTGTACTGTTGACTTGGGTTTCCTGGTGACACTTAATAACCCAATAAATATACTGAAATCTCTTAGAATATAAGAGGAGTCCCAGTCTACATCAATGTGTAGCTGCCTGGCCAAGAACTCCCTTACTGCATCTGGAATGGTGCCCAAAATCAATGGTGCAAGTGATCTGAAAAAGCTGTTTTTGCAGGTTTTTTTACTTCTAAAAGGTAAATACACAACTGAAGTTTTAAATAAAGGCAGAAAGTGATACTCTTCTGACAAAGTAATTTCTGAATTTCGTTAGAACTTGATAGATAAAATCAAGATTCTCATAACTTTCACTCATTTGTCCATTCACTAAATCATCCAGCAAACGTCTAAATGCCTACTCCAGAAAGAGAAAGGAAGAAAATGTACTAGGTGCTTGAAATAGTGTTAGATTCATGAATGTAATGGTGTGGGGAAAGTGTATTTCTGTCAAAAGTTAAAGACAGAAATACTCTTTTAAATTAAAATGTGATCTGAGGCCGGCCCTGTGGCCATGGTTGAATTCGTGCGCTCCACTTCGGTGGCCCAGGGTTTGTCCAGTTTGGATCCTGGGCGTGGACATGGCACCGCTCATCAAGCCATGCTGAGGTGACATCTCACAAAGCAGAATCAGAGGGACCTACAACTAGAATATACAACTGTTTACGGGGCGGGGGGGGGGGGGGGCTTTGGGGAGAAGAAGAAAAAATAAATACATAAATAAATAAGAAGATTGGCAACAGATGTTAGCTCAAGTGCCAATCTTAAAAAAAATAAATTAAAATGTGCTCCAAAATCAGCCTTCTATGATTTAAATAAAATAAAATGTTTGTGTATTTTTCAATGTTCTCAAGTTTCAGAAAAATTACTTAGAATAAAATGACAGATGTCATTTTCTCCAGCTTTTCAGTTTGGAATAATCCTTGACTTACATTGTTATTATTTTAATAACAATGGTGTATATCAAACGTGCTTAAGTACTAAGTTCATAGTCCATGATTTAAAAGCTCAAGAAGAAACTGATAAAATGTCATTTTCCATTTACCACTTTTAGGACTGTTTCTTCTTGCCTTATGAGGTAGTTCAGTAAGAATATCACATTAAATCTGTTCAACAAGAAAAACTCTTCATTAGATATTCATACAATTCCTAGACTATCTCAGGCCTTCATTTTTCTGGTGACTTAAAGAAAATTAAGTTTACTAAATATATATATACTTTTTAATTGTAGAAAATAATTGGCAGTCAAAGTGACTCGGCATGTCATGTATCATATTACTGGCTGATTTTATTGTTGAGCTACAAGCTTCTAAATAAAGGATTTACAACAGAAATGCTTACAACCTCTTAACTATGGCACTGTGAGCAGCAATATAATAACATATTATAGCAGTAAACATTCAATCAATAGCAAGTCATTAAAGTCAGAAGCATCAATTGAATCACGGAGAATCTACATGTTTTCAATGGTCAGTGGTCTTGTCCATCAATGTCTAGTTCAGTTCTTAAGCTGCATCTGACAAGCTACAGTGGGTTTCGTTAAGAGACTTGTGTGTAAGCTAATGTGAAGGCCATCTGTCATTTTAATATATGATCAATACAATCTATAACCAGTGTTCAGACTCATTTACTAAAGGAGAAAGGAGGAGGTCAATGCATGCCCCAGTGACCTGCTTATTATTTCCCACAGGTCTCGCTTGTACTCTCTCTTTAAAACCTAAAGTGACTTCTCTTTTTCCAACATAAGACTAAATATAACCACTCATAGGCTGGAGGAAACTGTTATGCATTTGTCCTTTGATCTGTACTCTTTTCTTCTTTTTCTTATTGACTTCTCTTCTCTCTCGTTCAAAGGTATAATCCAAGGGAACACCACTGGGCTTAAATGAATGCAATGCCTTAAATTCCTTAACACTATTCGCTCATCTACAAAATTGGGATAATATAACTTACCTTGTGCACATAGAGCACAAATAACTGTTAGCCAGTTTACCAAAATACTAAAAGTAGATGTGTCTATGAGGGAAATTCACATATATGATAATGACTCAGGAGCCAAATCCTACCATTTGTGAGCTTTTGAGATATCATATCAATAAAGTTATGAGATAAATACTTTTATTTAAATAGAAAATAGTCTTCATCAAGATATCCAACGTTGTCCTTAGAATCTACTAGAAGGCCCTCCATATTGAGTAAGTAAACAGTATTGTAGTAAACTCTGAGTAAGTTGAAAATGTGACCTGCCGTTTTTGACGGCCGAATTGGATATTAAAGCTATCTCACACAGAAGGCGGATGGAGAAACTTACAAGAATTCATCTGCCTTCAGAGGTACCTGCAAAAGGACTGTTGGAAAGACGCATCATGTCCACAATTATTTGGGTGGAGACACTTAGAATAAAATGCAACTAAAAATTAACCAAATGTAGGTGGTTCTAAAGAAATATTGTTAGTTCTAAGTTTATAAAAAATTATTACTTTTTTTTATTATTTGAAAACTCTTACTTGAAATTATAGTGAGCAAAATATATATGTTGAAGTTAGCTGATTTTGCAGAAAGATGAAAGCCAGAAATTATTAAATATTTAAAATTTCAAATGAAAATTGAGGTATCCCTATGACGTGCCTTTATACAGCTACTACATTCTTTATGACTCAATCTTTCAATGTTATTAAGTTAGATGTATGTGCTGAGTCAATACCCCATTTTGAAGAAACAATTACATGACAGGTTAGGGACCAATATTTTCACTGTTTTGGACTAATGATAGATAAAATGAATATTCCAGAACTTAGAACTCAAAAAAAAAAATAAACCTGACTAAATGTATCTAATGGATTAAAAGGTGTTTTTCTAAAGGCCTAATTGTGTTCATCAGTAATGCTGAATGCTTTTAGAGTTGTTTAACACATAAATGATGAGCCCAAATTTATAAACCAGAAAATTTCAATTAAAAAGGAAAAGCAGCAATCATATTCTTAAAAAATTCAAATAATGGTTTAGAGTGTAAGCTACTTAAAGGTAAACTTTATGTTAAACTTGACATTTACAGAATCCATGTATATAATTTACTAACATGACTTTGAAATATTGAACCATTAGTTTTTACTTGTTGATGATCAGCCTAGAGAATTTTAAAAATAACTCCACCAGTCAGGAATATCAAGAGTTAAAAGCCGTGTATTCATGATCAACAAAGTGAATAATGGTGGTACGCAAGACTAGCCAAGGACCTAGAAATCAATGCGATTTTACCTTCGTGACCAGAGGATTCAGCTTGTTCAGAAAGGCAAGGCCATCTGGAGTGGCAGGCTGCCTGGAGGGAAGGTTTCAGGACCATGCCAAATCTCTATAAACCATGTGAGTCCAAATTATGAGGGAAAGAAACACACGATAATTTCAGATGCAAGCTTTACCAAGAGACCTTCTGCACCACTGATTCTAGAGGACCGAAATTCAAAATAATGGTTCTGATGTGACTTAACATTTTCAAAGGTGCCAGGTGTGCTGTAGAGATGTAACCAATGTGTGGAGATGTCAAAGATGCTAAAATATGAAGAGCATGTGGTTCTTGCTACTGGCATCTCAAAGTGTAAATCACCTCTTAGAAGACTTGAGTCAAAAGACCTGCATTGTGTCTCTGCTGGACTAACAGACTCCTGATTTGCTCTGGGCAACTTTTCCCATACAAATAGGGTCATTCTCATGTAACATGCTGATCGATATCATGGGCCAAAATTCCAAAACGAATCTCAAAACAAGTCTCAAATGAATCTCAAAACAAGTCTCAAACGAATCTCAAAATTCCAAAACGAATCAGTATGTGCAGACATACTGGGGGATGGATATCTATAGGTATATCTATGTCTGTAGGTCTATCTGTCTATCTATCTCTCTATCTATCTATCATCTATCTATCTCTCTGTCTCTATATAAACTTCACTAATTTTTTCTAGCCCAGAGGTTTGTTACAGTCTGAATCAGGCTCATTGTCTTGTTATTGCAATACTCTTCCCAATCTTTCTTTCATCTCTACCACCTTCCCCATTGTTTTACACACTACACTGAGGCCAGAGACATTTCTAAGGTACACATTAGATCATGTTCCTCCCCTGTTTAAAACTCTTTCCTTATAGGACAATGTCCTAACTCCTTATCAGAGAAGACAAAGACTTTCCCTACAGGGCCCCAATCTCTGATCTAGCTTCATCTCATGCCATAGCAACCTGTGCTATATTTGCACAATATGCTGGAAGTTCTACTAAATGTCATGCTACTTTTTATATCTGAGTTTTTGTTTACAGTGCTATGACTTCCAGAAAACCCAATCTCAGGTTTCCTGTTCACATTCTCTCCCAAACCTGAAAGGGACAGAAGAGAGGGCACATATTCTTCTATCCAGACAACTCATTTAACACCTTTCTTCTGAAATCTCATATTTATCTCTAGAAGCAGAACCAACCACTGGTTCAATGGAGCCCTCAATGGAATATACAGATATGTCTAGCATCAAAAGCAATACATGGCATATTTTCTCGCTTACATGTCTATGATTACTAGATAGAAAGAAACTTGAGAGGCAGAATTCAGTTTACCAAACTTTTTGCCCAAATACTTGGCACAAAATAAGACCACAGTGAACATTGGCTGACATGAATTAATAATTAGTTGATCATACCATACAAAAAATAAGAAGTGGAAGTTAACTCTAAAGTGATGCATGGAAACACGACCACCATGGCATTATTAAGTTCTGTCTCTATGTGGAGATAATTATTTTTTAATTATTATTTAAGTATATTTACTATTTATAGTTTAACCAAAATTTCTACTAATTCTCTATCCACAGATTCACTTGACTCATTTTCTGTGTTTCTACTTACATTTTGTTATGGATTTTCATTGGCAAATCACACCTGCAGTAATTCAAAAGCTAGCTTGTACATTTTTTCTTCCTTACTCTACTTTAATTCATCCTAAGAAGAACAATGAGGATAATCAGTCAGAGCTTTAATCTTTAGCTCTTTGCAGGCATACCCAAAATCTTTAGCTCTTTTTGTTAAATTCAAATATACTGTAACTGCTATTCCTTAAACATCTCTATTTGGATTTCCAACAGCACCCCCAGGTCATGTGTCTAAACCCCTAATCATCTTTTACCAAAAAAATTCACATTTCCCTCTTTCTGACATTGGCTCCACTATTCTTTAAATCTCTCAAACTTAAAATTCTGTTTTCATAATCAAGCACTCTATGATGTTCCCTGAAAAGATCAGCTCCTAAGTCTTATAGCTGATATGTAAACAGTAGTCTGTCTTTTTGTCCTCTTTTTTCCATCTTCATTTGTTCCACTCCACTTCGGATACTCATTACCTCTTGACTAGTTGGAATTACCTATTGGAATTATCTCCCAGATTGTCTCCCTGTTCTGAAATCTCCCTGCTGTAATAACATCTATGACGCTAGATTGGTCTCCCTAAAGTACAGGTTGCATTGTGATTTTCAAGTCCAAAAGTCTTGTTTAGGCTTCTATATCCCACCTACAAACTCAACCCCTCTGGCACTAAGGAACAATTATACAATCTCTTCTCAGGCTGCCTTTTCAATATTTTAGCTCTACACCTTTGCACTTAAAGATATCTGCCTTTATTAATGCAATAAACTTTTGTTTAGTGCCTACCAGGATGGAATGATCTTAGGGATAAATGGAAATAAGTATAGGAATCAGGTGGCTTTCACCTGTGAGGACCTTCTTCTAGAGCGGGGATATATACTTATACATACGCACAAATATACCCAAATACATAAACGATAGTCATGGTAAAATCAGTAAAACTAGTAAGGCTGATACAACTGATACAGACAATGTAGAGATAATGCCTGTCTCTGAAATTAAAAAAAAAGAAATAGATTTGCAAATATTTGAAAGGAGGAGGAAGGCTATTTTGATACTTGGGCTGCTTTTTTTTTTCCAGTGTATTCTACCTGCCTTACAACTCAGTAGCAAAAAAACCCAAATAACCTGATTAATAAATGGACAAAGGACCCTAATAGACATTTTTCCAAAGAAGACATACAAATGGCCAACAGGTACATGAAATGGTACTCAGCATCACTAATCATCAGAGAAATGCAAACCAAAATCACAGTGAGATATCACTTTACACCTATTACGATGGTTAACATCAAAAAGACAGGTGATGAGTGTTGGCAAGGATGTGGAGAAAAGAGAACCCCTGTACAGTGCAGAGCTATCTGCACTCCCACGTTCACTGCAGCAGTATTCACAGTAGCCAAGGTATGGAAACAACCTACATGTAATCTACACATGTGTTTATTATATATAACATATATGTAATATTCCATTATGTCAATGGAATATCACTCAGCTCTAAAAAAGAAGGAAATCATGCCATTTGTGACAACATGGATGAAATTTGAGGATATTATGCTGAGTGAAATAAGCCAAACACAGAAAGACAAATATTGCATGATCCCACTTTTATGTGGAATCTAAAATAAAAAGGCCCAGCTCATAGTAACAGAGGGTAGAATGGTAGTTATCAGAGGCTGGGGCATGGGGAGTAAGGGGAAATTAAAAAAAAAGAAAGCGGGGGGCCAGCCTGGTAGCGCAGCTGTTAAGCGTGCACGTTCCGCCTCGGCGGCCCAGGGTTTGCCAGTTCGGATCCCGGGTGCCATGCTGTGGTAGGCGTCACACGTAGAAAATAGAGGAAGATGGGCATGGATGTTACCTCAGGGCCAGTCTTCCTCACCAAAAAGAGGAGGATTGGCAGCAGTTAGCTCAGGGCTAATCTTCCTCAAAAAAAAAAAACAAAAAAAACCCAGAAAGTGGCATGGTGGTAGCCAGGGCCTGGGGGAGAAGGTCATGGGGAGTTGTTGTTTAATGTGCACAGAGTTTCAGTTTTGCAGGATAGAAGCAATTCTGGAGACGAATGGTGCTGACAGTTGCACAACAGTATGAATATACTTAATACCACTGAACAGTACAGTTAAAAATGATTATGATAGAAAATTTTATGTTATGTACATTCTACCACAACAAAAAATTCAGAAAAAAATATTCTGCCTGCTTCTTTTTATTCTCAATCACATTATCACTTTAGACAAACTAGCCAGCTGGTTCCTCAACACTTTCCTTCCTTTGTAGCAAAGTTTGTTGGTTTATTATATGCTTTGTTTGTTATAGGATTGAAATTCTAAAGCACCTCCGTGTGCAGATATCCTACCAATCTTTCAGGAGTAGTCCAGTGGCATCCATGAGGCCTGCCTGGTGCTCTGAGCCAGTGTAATACTAATACAAAATCAATAAACCTACGTCTTATTCATAATTGAGCTCTTCAGTACGGGTCCTAAGGCAGAGAAACTCAAACATGTGATGTGAGCTTGCAGAAAGTCCCATCCAATTGCTCCTCTTCATTAAAAGATCTAAAAGTGACCTTAAGAAGTTCTTTGCTAGGGCCGGCCCCGTGGCCGAGTGCTTAAGCTCCAGAGCTCCGCTTCGGTGGCCCAGGGTTTCGCCGGTTGGGATCCTGGGCGCGGACATGGCAGCGCTTATCAGGCCACGCTGAGGCATCCCACGTAGCTCAATCAGAGGCACTCACAACTGGAATATACAACTATCTACTGGGGGGTTTTGGGGAGAAGAAGAAGGGAAAAAAAGAAGATTGGCAACGGCTGTTAGCTCAGGTGCCAATCTGTAGGAAAAAAAAAGATTGTTCTTTTTTCAAAGACATAAAAAACAAAACCTATCAGTGGCTACAACATACAGCCTCCAACTCTGACTTTCTCCTCATGGTCTTCAACACTTAGGTCAATTATTGTTTTTCCTTATCTAATTAAACATCTTTCTAATTTTCAGTTGAAGTTTCTGGCTCTGTTCCAACACACTAATTTGTCACACCCAGCTGGGAATCTCTAAATTTTGAATGGAGAATAAATACTCTGAAATATCTTGAAATTATTTTATACATATGAACTTACTAAAAACATATAGACACGTGTTTACCTCTAAATAAGAAGGACATTATATGTGTATTTAGATGTCTGTAATGACTTGTGGAATTAACATTTCATGTGGCAGCAGGAAATTGATTTATTAAGAATAAATGCTATGAAAATTGATTGTGGCCAGCAAAATCGTAATTCACATAATGTGATCTTCATGGCTATTATGATAAGGCAAGGACCACAGAAAACTGCTCCTGTGGATTTTGACAGACACCATAAGTGAAAGAGTACTACGGTCAAATAAGCTTAAAAATTCTAGGTTAAATGAAGAACTTCACTCCTGGACTTCTGGGACCCTTTAATTTACTTTATGAATGTAATTTCTCAAGAGGTAGATAGGCCATGAATGGCTTCCCAAACCTACTGGACCACATAACCCTTTTTCCACGGAAAACCCTACAGGATTACTTCTCTACTGAACATACTTTGAGAAATGCTGGGTAAGGTGACGCTTTGAGAAACAGAAGAACATAAGCAAAAATGAAAAGAAAATACTCCCTTGAATTATGAGCACTGCAAGAGTTGGTCTTTAAAAAAAGACCTTTCAGCTCCAAGTTATTATTTTTGAATAGCTTGCTTTTCACTAAACATTATTCTCTCTTCACACTCAGACAGCACATTTTCAACATTAACTACGACATGATCCTCGCCTAACAGAAGCATCCCTACCTATGTATGTGTCTTCTCAGATATCTGATTTTTGAAATAATTCATCAGGAGAGTGATGAAGAGTCAGTGAAGAAATTAAATTTTGAATGCATGCAAAAAATACATGCTAATCTCAATATCTAGAAAAACTATATGGAATGATAAAAAGCTGTCATCCTTTATATATTTTGAAAAGTGGTCTTTACTACTGAATAGGGAAGGATCTTAATGATTAGAGTTGTAATTATTAAGGATGTTTATAATTATTTTTATAATTTGTAAGAATTTATGTATAGCTGTTTTATTTCTTTGGAAAAGGTTAAAACTTCTGCCAAAGAGCTGATGCTGATATATATGATACAAAACATATTTCAGTATGGTTGTGGTCAATGTTATTCCCTAAACCAATATATTCTAGAGGTAACACACATCTAGGAAAACATGTCATTTTTCATCCTAGAGTTAGATTTGCCACATAATTCAGAAGGTGGTATTTATTCTTGAGTATTACTAATACTCTGGAAGCAAAGCTTTAAGTAAAAACAAATACATTTTCTGCACAATTCAAAGAGGAAAAAATACATCTATTTGACATCACACTTCAAACTAAAAACTAAACTTTCACTCAAACTTGCTACATCACCAGTTTTCTTAATTTCATAGTGAATCCAGTATCCTGTTTAAGGCACAGTTGATAAGATGGAATAAAGTAAAATTCCATGCATCTTCTGGTCCAGATCTTTCTTTTGGTGGATTAGTGTGCAATTCCTGGAGGCCTGAGAGTAAAGCTGGTTCACAAATACCACAGAAGTACGAGCTGCTCAAACAGTCATGTCTTCCTTCTGCATTCTTTTCTGAACTATTTTAGTTTTATATTAATCATGGGAGAAATTAAATGTAATTCAGCATATATTTACTGAACATTCACTGGACCCGGGTACTAGGGATGAAGAAATGAAACTATATATTCACTGCCTGTAAATTGCGAGTAATCTAGTTGCATAGAGAGAGACTCTAGGATGTAGGTACACGATGATGGATATTATATAATTTGAAGAATTCTATACTATTGCTTTGGAAGTAAAGGAGGATGTGACTAATTTTGTCTCCAGTCAGTGAAATCTTCACAGAGGTGGCCTTTGAATAACTACTTAAAATGTTAGGCCTAGCTCAAATCCAGTAGCTTAGCAAGAAGTGATTGACTATTTACAGAAAAATATAGCCTATGTACATGTGAATTTAATCATTTAAATTTTTCATTTATTCATTACTTCAGTCCATTAATCATTAAATATGTATTTAATGAGCATGTATTACATATTAGGCAGTTGTTTACGGGCTGTAGTTACAGTACTCGGCAAGACAGGTAAGGATGCTGTCCTCATGTAAGTTATATTCTGGGGGTAAGGGAGGCATGGCAAGAACATATAGGAAACACATATAGGGATAAATAAAACCATCTGTTAGGTTGAGATTACATACAGTGGAGGATCTAATCAGGATCCTATGGGAGTATTTGGGCAGCACATTGAGAGGTGCTTTTTTTGGGGAGCTCAAGAACAGCTTGTTTGAGAAAGTGACACTAGCGTGGACTTGCAAAGTATGAGAATGAGCTACTTAGACAAAAGGAGGTGTGAGAAGATGAGGGGAAAATGATCAGGGCAAAGGGAAGATCAAGTTCAATAGCCCTCAAGTGGAATAATATTGCAAAGACCTAATGAAGAAGGGGGATGGTGGGATAGGCTGACCGTGGAGATGGAGGAAGGAGCTAGGATAGGATAGAAGCCTAGACTACAGCAGGGGAGTTTAGTTTCATTCTGCTTCCATTGTGGCGCAGGTATGAGAAGGACTACCTTATTTATGTTTTATACAGGTAACCCTGGTTGCTCTGAGGAGAATGCATGTGGGTGAGGAAGGGAAGTAAAAGGGCGAGCAGGACATCTAGTTTGGAGGCAATTAGTACGTTAAAAACAATTATTCCAGGGCCAGCCCAGTGGCGAAGTGGTTAAGTTTGCACACTACACTTCAGCCATCTGGGGTTTGCAGGTGAGGATCCTGAGCCTGGACCTACTCTCAGCTTGTCAAGCCATGCTGTGAGGGTGTCCCGCAAACAAAATAGAGAAAGATTGGCACAGATGTTAGCTCAGTGACAATCTTCCTCAAGCAAAAAGAGGAAGGTTGGCAACAGAAGTTAGCTCAGGACCAATCTATAATAATACACCTAGATTTGTTGGTTTGTTTGTTTGAGCAACTGGGTGAAAGAGGTATATTTCTCTGAGTTGGGGAAGACTGAGTGAGTAGCATTTTCTTGTGCTCTTGTGTGTTTCAGCATACTTACATAATGGGAGTTATCACACAGCTACATACAGTGGAGGCCGCATCATTACACACAACATTCTTCTTTACATCGTGCTACCACTCAGGGGCACCTCCTAATGCCAAGCCCTGAGAAAGGTGCTTTACTTACATTTTCTTGTTTAACCTTTACAATAACCCCATGATAAAGGCACTATTTTAATCCCTGTTGTATAAAGAACCTGATATATAGAGAAGCTCCATAGTTTGTGTTGATTCAAGGAATGTGTATCAGGAATTGGATCTTAACCCAGGCCTGGATCTAGTTCCAGACATGGGCTTTGGCTTGTTTAGAAAACCAGGACATGGGTAACACTCCTCTTTCGCTTTTGTCACTGAAGGAACTGACTCTGTGTAGTGCTTTGTAGTTTAAAAGTATTGCAAGTATTTTCTCATTCAATGGAGTTCTCACAAACTCTGAAGCAGATAATAAATTTTGAAGAAGAATAAATGGATACCAAAAAATTTAATGCAACTTATCAAGTTCACACTACCGATAAGCAGAATCAATAATGAAATCAAGTCCATTGGATGCAATAGTCTACGCTCATTCCTTAGCACAGGCTAGTGGGTTAAAATGTTGGCTAAGGAGATCAGCCCAGTGGCACAGCAGTTAAGTTCACATGTTCACCAGTTCGGATCCCAGGTGTGGACCTACAAATTGCTTGTCAAGCCATGCTGTGGCAGGAGTCCCTCATACAAAGTAGAGGAAGATGGGCACAGATGTTAACTCAGGGCCAGTCTTCCTCAGCAAAAAAAAAGAGGAAGATTGGTGGCAGATGTCAGCTCAAGGCTAGTCTTCCTTAAAAAAAAAAAATGTTGGCCAAGGCATGACTCCAATGAAAAAGCGACAGCCCAGGGGGAAAATATAGTCAACTACGCATTATTTGGTTGAAGAAATGGAGATGACATGCTGGTAAAAGCAAAGCAGTCTATGAAATAAACAGAAATTTATTTTAACAAGCAGGCTGTATTTTAAGATATCCTGTACTATTCAAACAACGGCAAAATCAAAGCTTTTTGAGACTTTGTAGAGACTACAAATGCTACAATATGTGTGTACTTTGTTTGATTTTTAAGCAAATATGTTTCTATGCATTTGTCAACAATAGGTAGTTAAAAGAGAATTTGATAAAAGAGCCGATTTGTTGATTCTAAAGCACAGAAACTGAGAAAGAAACACTGTCAAGCCTGTATTTGTCCTTTCTGTATTTAAATTCAACATAAATTATTGATAATAAAATAGCATCTTTTTAAAAACGTTGCCACGGTGATCACTTTTTGAAAATGTTTATGTGCATTTACAACTGTATTTTTTGTAGAATGGAGAAAAAATAACAAAGTTAATGTTTTTTAGGAAGACTCCAAAATGTTTGCGTTTGAATCACAGTGTATTGGATATTTTTCTGAGGCAGAGTCTAGGGAGAAAGGCACATAAAGTAAAGCTGCTTCTTTGGCAATTTGTTTTCCACTGAAAAACAACCAACTGAGAAAAAGAAAACATTGAGGACACCAAATTCCCTAATTTGAAAATAATGCTGTATTTTGTAAACACCAAAACAATAGTGTTTATATAGACTGTCAGTGAGAACAGAGGAAAGACTTCATTATTTGTAACTAGAAATGATAGTTTTTTAGATATAATTCTACAAATAAAATAGGATTTTTTTTATCTTGTTTAGCTTGGAATTAATTATTTGTTATTTTTATCCTATAATTCATCATTTGCTCTTAACAAAGAGAATTTTTAAAAAATTGAGTATATTGTGTATTTATCTATACAAAACTTAGTGTCATCACATGCAATATCTCCTGGTGGCTGTGTCCTCATCCTTGTTGTATCTGATGCAGACTGACATTAACAGTATCTATATTATCTGAGAGCTCACAGAGGGATGGCAGTAAGAGGAAGTGCAAACACTCACTGGTGGATCGGCCAGGGCTAACCTGGGAATGAGAAAGGAGTTAATGAGTCTTACAGTCTGAAAAATTCAAAGCGGGAAGGTACCTTAGAGATCTTGCCCAAATCCATCCTTTCTACGTGAAGAGACTGAGAATCAGAGATGGCATGCAATCTACCTAAGCCATGATGTGTTTGTGGCAGAGCGGTGTATGCTGACCACAGGCCCACATCACAAAGAAAAATCTGAGTAGAGATTTACATGGAAACATAAAGAAGAGAAAAGCAATTACTTCAGCACATTTCCCCTGCTGTCTCAGCCATTCTCTGATAGTTAGAGAGCAGCTCAGACACGTAAAACTTTCAGATTTTAGTAGTTAATGTTTAGTGAAGCGATTTGCCAATGTATTCAATTCTTTCCTAAATTCTCGCACCAAAGTTAAACAAAAAGACATATTTTAAATAGAACTAATGGTCTGCTGAAGCTTAACTAAATGTCATGTTGTTGCATTAATTTGATTGTTAAGAAAAACATTGTCCATAATGATAAAAAAGAGATAAGGAAAAAGTACATGTTTTGCTGTTTAAAGAAAAAATAAAACACGATCCTCTTCCTTTGCAACCACATGGAGAGTACCTATTGTGCTGAAAGAATTCAGTCCTCAGAGAAATATGAACTTTGATTGTAACAGTAAAATAATCCTTACATTTAAAATTCTAAAGGTTGTCAGCTTCTGTCACATTCTCTTTTCATTATGCAAATATGGCTTGCTTTTAATTTTCATACAACTTGTTTTAATCAATTCAACTGAACAAGATGAAAGTTACAGCTCAGAGAGTGTCTAACCCAAGCAATTTAACAAGGACAACATTCACAAGTCATGGATGAATGATTTTGAGTAACGATAGAAGTTTCAACTTCCTGTCTATTGGTACCAATGAATGAAAGACAAAATATTTGAAAACAAAGATCATGCACTTACCACCGAAAAACTCAATCCCCTCAAATACAAGTGGGGAAAAAAAGATCAAATTCCAATATAATAAGGCAAATGCTTTGCATATCAGGTTTTGAAGACAAGCACAATATTGGGTTTCAATTGATCCTCTACATTTTCACTGTGATATCAATTGACTCAACAATAATATCATGTATCCCTTTTTGATGCTATGAGTAAATTCCACTGTGGTCCTTCAACTATTTCTACTTCCCTCAAACCATAAATTGCATGATGACACCATTGTTCCTCATGATAAACTTGTACTCAATTACTGAGAGCAAGATTATCTAATGAAGAACCCTTCTACTGCCCTCTGTGTCGGTAAGGAAATTTTGGACAAAAAAACAGCAGAAAGAAATTGGGTGCTGGAAAACCTCAGGAAAAACGAGTAAAATCAGTTCTGAGGCAGCATCTTGGTGCAAGGAATAAGAAGCTGGGAGGAAACTGGAGTGGGAAGAACAGACTGTCAGCATGAGAAAGAACCAGGAACCAGATGGTCATGTCAGGAAACGTGTAAGTGAGGCAGACAGCGTCCAAGGAGCAAACCAGTGAGTTATCTGAACCTTGAAGACCAAAATAGGACAGACGTCCTGGTGAGTTCAGCTGAAATGAAACCATTCTTCAGTACATTGTGCAGTAAGTTTTGTAAGAAGCTGTTAGGGACTGACGGCTTAACTTCATCCATTCTTTAAGATGCAAATTATCTTCCAGGAGATTTCTAGATCTAGCCTTACTTTAAACTTCAAGATCTTCTTGTTTGCTCTCTTTTCTTTTCTTACTTTGAGTTATACACAGATACATATAATAGAACTTCCAAATTTACAGGAGGATTAAAGGAACTAGGAAGAAATGTAATCAACAAATTAAAGAAATGATAAAATTAAATCAATAAATACAAAGAAACATATTTGATAAAATTTAGTGGCTACTCCTGATTTAAAAAAATCTAAGTACAACAGTAATAGAAATATCCAAATATTATAAATAAAATGTTTAAAAGTTTGGTGTTTGAAGGAGGGAAAAAAGATAAGAGATTAGCTTAAAACAGTAGCAAGTTTGAGAGTATGAAAGATTTTATGATGGACATATTAAAGTTGTTTTTTAGATTTATTGGATTATGGTACTTGAATGTGAGTGTAAAATTTCTAGTGTTTGAAAACTCTTAATTTAAGGTTTTGTTTGTGACCAAGTAGAAGATGTCTTTTTGAAAGTGAATGAGAGAATTGCTGTTTCTTTGATTCTAGGTACTCAGATCTCTCATATTTTTCTTTTGATATTTAATAGTTATAGTCAATGGCATATATTTCTATTAAATAATCAAAATTAAATGAAATGTGTGCTGCCACCAAAAATCAGAATCGGTCTCCTCTGCAGAGACAGATTTTTTATGGTGTTTTTATCCTCTCTCTGTCCTCCACCACACATTCTCACAGAACCCCACCCTACGTCCTCTGCCAATTACTAGGTTGCCCATTACAGTATAGCTCTCCAAATTTAAGGAATCTTTCTTGATATGGGTATTATAACCTCAAGTCACATGATCGACATCCATCTATATAAATAATTTGTGGTCTAATACTCTTTTACAACACTTTTTCTTTACCTATCTTGAGACCTTTTATTTATTTATTTCTAATTTTCATAAGGTTACAATATTCTTCCTTGGATTTTCCTTAGACAAGGTCTGATACTTTTTCCTTTTCAAGCAATTTGTTTTATTTGTCTGGAAGCTTGTAAGATTTACCCTTAATTTAAGGCATTTTCCTATGCTATGACAAGGTAATTTTATTTTCCATTAATTGCTCTAGGATCCTAATGATATCTTGGAATCTGAGTACTCAAGCCTTTAAGGGACGTTTTCTTCTACTATTTTTTTGATTCTTAATTTTCCTCCATCTGTTTATTTTCTTCTTTCTGAAATGGTCTATAATTTGCATGGTAGTTGGATATTATTTATATATTCATCAATATGTTTCTTCCACGTTTCTTTTCTCTTGTTATTTTATGTTTACATATTTTTTATGTTTCAAAATTAATTCTCCATAGTACCATTGTATTTTTCAATTCTACTAAATTTTTACACTTTAGAAATCCTGATCTTTATTTCCAGAAAGTTTATTTTGAGCTCTAATTGCATGACATTGAGTTACTTTTATCCTTGGTTTTTAATGTTTTCTTCTCCCTCTTCCGTTATTTCTACTCAATATGAGCAATATGTTCTAATTATTCTGTTTAGTCTCTCTTAACTTACTGAGCTCTCTTTCTTCTATTCCTTTGACTAGTTGGGGTGGATTAGCAGCTCCCATGTTGGTCAAGTGGCAGGAGTTTCTCCCATAGTCAACACTAGAAAGCTGAAGAATATTTGCTCTTTTGTATTCCAGTGGGTCTAGACAGAATATATGAACAGTCTGTGACCCATCTCTGGAGTTATCTGCAGGAGGTCTCCCTGTTCTCAGCCCCCTCCAAGTGCTGGTGAGAGAGAGGTAGTACCTGCATAATACCACAAAAATGGGAACAATTCTGACTACACCTAAGCCCCATCCAGACTTCTGGTACTTACAAAATTGGGGTGCCTGTGCAGGAAGGAAAGTTTCAGTTCTACTCCATATCATGAGAGAACATACTTGTACTTGCCAGTTGTTTAGCCTCAAGAAGTCTTTAAATCTGCAGTCTTTGCTCTGGTCTCCATGGCCCTTGGGCCTCAGTTTTCCTCCCCAAGGAAGCAATGAGATCCTGAACCAAATCTCTCATCTGGAGATTTCGTAACCTCAGACATATGGGAGTCTCTCTCCTAAGGCTCCACCAATAGCCTTGTTTTGGTTGTTGAACACTCAAGCAGGATGCTTATAGGGAGAAAGGATCACAAATACGCTTTTTAGGCTGCCGTCTTTTCAGAATTTAAAATATCTTGCAGGAGTATGTTACACTATGTCCATTTCATAATACTTATTCATTCCTTAAGCCCTTTCAATGAGCTTTTGGCTGCAGAGTCTACTGAAGCTGATCAAAAGTGAACACATATCAATGGTATTTGACATTTTAAGAACTCTCCTTCCTTTGGCTTTCATGACATCAAACTAAAGTATTCTCGATATTTCTTATGACTCAAATCATAATATTCTAAAGCCCAAAACATTCAGTGGGCACCATTGCTCTTGTTATCTCCTCTGAGATAGAAAAAACCTAAATATGTGGTATTCAAATATGTTCTACCCTCTGTCATCAACTTCCTCTAATCTTGTCTATAAAAGGTTATCATACTTTGTTATTATTATACTTATGTTTCCATGTATATAGGAGAAAAGAAAACAGTAAAAAGTCGAGTGACTTAAAAATATATGTGGAGATTTCTAGTTTCAGATCCAATACGTAAGGAGCTTGGAAGTTACTACTTCTAATCATACACAAGAAATAAGCTGAACAAACTGAAAATCAACAGCTCTTCTTAGATCTATCCAAAAATTGAGATCATAGCAAACCACTGTCCCTCAAATTGGAAAGACAGACAAAAAGATACAGAGAAACAGAACTTGCTGGAACTGAAGCTCATGAGCAAAAATTCCCCTAAGAACCATTACTGGGGTAACCTAACTACAATTGATGAATTGATGGAGGCTCAGCGTAGATAAGAATGAGAGTTAAAAACTCCATAGGATCTTAGCCTTATGGCAACTATCATACTTTTGTGAGTTTCACCTCCAGGAACCCTGCCAGGTTTTCACAATGAAGATCAGAGAAAAATGTCCTCATTCTTCTGGCAGAGGAGGGAGAAAGTACCTGTTGTGAAATAAGCTGAGATTATTCCTTTCATTTTCACAATGCTTGCATTCAAGAGAATCTATTCCACCATAGCCTAATGGACCTTAAGGAAGACAAATATCTAACTCCAGCCAGATTTTGTGGAAATCACCAAACATTATAAAGTTTTACATGGAAAGGCAAAAGATCCAGAATAGCCAACAGAATACTAAAGGAGAACAACAAATTTGGAGGACTGACATTACCCAAATTGAAAACATATTATAAAACTACAGTAATCAATACAGTGTGGTATTGCAAAAGAACAGACAAATTGATCAATAGAACAGAACAGAGAGCCCATAAATAGATGCATACAAATATAGTCAACTGATCTTTGAAAAAGAACCAAAGGCAAACAATGGAGAAAAGATAGTTTTTTGACAAATGGTGCTAAAATAATTGGACATCTACATACACACACACACACACACACAAAGAATTTAACATAGATTTTATGCTTTTCATAAAAATTAACTCAAAACAGAGCATAAATCTAAGTGGAAAATGCGAAACTATGAAAGTCCTAGAAGGAAACATAGGAGAAAATCTAGGTGAACTTAGGTTTGGTGACGATTTTTAGACACACCACCAAAAGCACAATCTATGGAAGAAAAATTGATAAAGTAGACATCATTAAAATTAGAAACTTCTGCTCTGCGAAAGACGATGTTCAGAGAATGAAATGGCAAGCCACAGACTAGGAGAAAATATTTGCAAACCACATAACTGTTAAAGGATCAGTATCTAAAATATATGTAAAACTCTTGAAACACAACGATAAGAAAAAAATTCAATTATAAAATGGGCAAAAGACCGGACCAGACACCTCACCAAAGAAGACATAAAGATGGCAAATATGTTTATAAAAAGATAAATAACATCACATATCATTAGGGAATTGCAAATTAAAACAGCAGTGAGATATCATTTCACATCTACTAGAGTGGCTAAAATCTAGAACACTGACAACATCAAATGCTGACAGAGAGGTAGAGTAATAGGGACTCTCATTCATTGCTGGTGGGAGTGCAAAATGGTACTGTCACTTTGGAAAATAATTTGGCAATTTCTTACAAAACTAAACATACTCTTAGCAAATGATCCAGCAATCTTGCTCCTTAGTATTTACCCAAATTAGTTGAAAACTTAAATTCACACAAAACCTTCAGGTGAATATTTGTAGCAGCTTTATTCATAATTGCCTAAACTTGGAAGCAGCCAAGATGTCTTTCAGTAAATGGATAAACATAAACTAGGAGTCATTATACAATGGAATATTACTCATTAATAAAATGAAATGAGCTATCAAGCCACCAACAGACGTGGAAGAAATTTAAATGCATATTACTAAGGGAAAGAAGCTAATCTGAAAAAGCTACATATGATATGATTTCAACTATATCATTCCGAAAAAGGCAAAATTATGGAGAAGGTAAAAAGATCAGTAGTTGCCAGGGGCTTAGCAGGGAGGAAGGCAGGAATAAATAGGTGGAGCATAGGGGATTTTTAGGGCTCTGAAACTACCCTGTATGATGCATGTAATTACACATTTGTTAAAACCCATAGAATGCACAACACAAAAAGTGAACCCTAATGTAACCATGAACTTTAGTTAATAATAATGCATTAATATTGTCTCATCAAGTATAACAAAAATCTCACACTAGTGCAGGATGTTAATAATACAGGAACCAATGGGAGGGGGGGTATGAGGGAGGATATGGGGACTATGCTTTGTCTCAGCATATAATGGAGCACTCCTAGAAGAAGTGTTAAGAAGCCAGGTAATACATCTCATCATCTTTATACTGAGTCAGGAAGAAAGCCAAAGAAGCTATAATTAGTTTATATTTTTATTTCTGTGTCTTGGGACATGCTAAGGGAAAAATATTCCTAGCATACTTAATAATGTAGACTTCAGTTGAGCTATACATGAAATGGAAACCATTTTGAGCTGCAAGACGGGTTTGTTTTAAGGTAGCCAATCATTTTAACAAAAACAATTAATTTCATTTTTTATATATACATATAATAGAAAAACAAGGGGCCACATGCTATAATAAATTGGTTTGTGGTGATAAAGCATTGCAGGATGAATCAGAAGACCTGGGTTCCAAGCTTATCTTTCATGTCTTATTTTTGCGACTACAATGCAAGCAACATCTGAAACTGTATCAATCAACAACAACAAACAGATAGTGATCCATCAGCTCATTGCTAAAGCTTCAGGTGATGGGTATACAAAAACAAAAAGCCTTGGTCATTTCCAGGGACCATTAATAAATTTATGGTCTACAGCAGTACTGTCCAATAGAAAAATAAGGCAAGGCACGCATGTCATTTTAAATTTTCTAGTAGCTACATGTAAAAAAAAAATAAAAAGAAATAAGTAAAATTAATTTTAAGAATATATTTCATTTAAGCCAATGTACCAAGTATTGTCATTACAACGTGATAATGATGTACTTTACTTTTTTTTTACTAAATCTTTGAAATTCAATGTGTGTTCACAGCACACCTCAATTTGTACCAGTCACATTTCAAATGCTCAGCAGACACGAGTAGCTAGTGGCTACTACATTGACTAACATGGATCTAGAGGTAGAATAGATTTGGGGAAAACATAAAATGATAATTTGTTTGATGGATGCACAGATGGCAGAACACATTTCTATGTCATCTTAGGGATTTAGAGAAAGTTTCACAGATGATAAGAACTGAGTGAAACTTGAAGGCTGTGTAGAGACATGGCAGATATCAAAAGAAGAGCAGCCTGTGGGGATACTTGAGCAGAGGGAGCACTCCAAGTGAAGGGAATAGAAAAACAAAAGCCGTCTATACTGTTCAGGGAATGTTGTGCACCTAAATGGGGTGTTGAATGGGCAGAGGGAGCTGAAGCAAGCAAAGCACAAGACCAAGATGGATACTGAATCTGGGGATAGTGTTCCAGAAAAAGCTTTTCTGAGAGGGTTAGAAAACTGTCTCTCTGCCCTCGTACTGCTTTTAAGTAAATATGTGACCTGATTTAAGTCACTTAAATTTAGTATCTCCAGTTCCTAGTTTAGACAATTGTAAAATCAAGGAATTGAACTAGATAATCTCTAACTTTCTTTCCAATTAAAAATGCAATATGCAAAATCGCTAAATATGAATTAAAATGGTTCAAGATTTAAATATATTCAGAAATGTCAAAGTTGGTACTGTATTTAGAAGGTGGAACAGTATAATTATGTAACATGGCTATTTAAGTCTATTCTGGGAAAACATTAAGATAGTGACTGAATTTTAAAATAACAGCCAATGCTATATTCTCTAAGTGTCATAATTTCCTACTTCCCCTTTTCCTGGAAGGGAAAATTATTTTAACATAGTTAATCACGGTATTTTCTCTAGTTGTTTTTATGATTAATAGAGTCTGAATTTAAGCTGACTAAATCTCTGTATATTTTGCTTAAATACATTATTCAGAAGTAAACATGAAAATAATATATTGGCTTACTCATAGGGAATCAACAATAATTTGTATTCAATTTCTATGTCTATTTCTGTTCATTCAAGACCAGTTAAATAGTGAAGAAAACTGTGGAAATTTAAAAGAAATTAACGACAAGGAAGGATCTAAGAGAATCAAAATCATCTGTGGGCTGACATTGCATCAAGACAGTCATGCCTATCAGTCTTTCCTAGAGCCACCTGGAAGAGAAAGACACTGTCTGGTTTCACAATGATAAAGAAAGATTGTTTATACAAATAAATACCTCTGGTAAATAGGGCCTTGAGAAACAAGCTATGTATGAGGTGAGTAGTCCTAAAAGATAACATACTAGAAATTATCTGGTCAATATATGCTACCTTCTTAGAAACTGGTAGTCAGAGTTAAATTAGGCCATGAAAAAGTAATCATCAAGGGCATCAAACAACCAAAAAAACAAAGAAGACGAAAATGTATAGTGTTGACAAAGGCATACATATTTTCATTTGATGTATGAAAACAACTTCAATGATTGAAGATGGAAAAATGCATGTTAGAGAAGATGGAGATGCAGAGATGTGGTGATTGAAAGACCAGAACGATATGGTAATGGCAGATAAAGAATGAAGGAGACAGTTCTCAGGGAGGCTACTGTATAAACAAGGCCATCTCCAATGAAGTCTTGAAAATGAATGAAGAGTCAGCAGAATCCATTAAAAGCATGTTTCTTTTCACAAGTGAGAAGGTGGGTAGAATTCTGCACAGCAAATGAAGCCTGAAGAATTGTCTACTGAATTGAGAATCCGTAAAGAAGACAGTTGATAATAAGGGGATGTATTGCTTGGGATTTCTGCCAAGATTGAATGGGGCCATTTGTGACATTATTATGGAAGTTGTGAGACATAATAGGAATTTAAAGGTAGACACACACACAAATTGATTGGAAGGAAGGCTCTCAATTTCTGGGAGGTCTGTGATGAGGCAAAGGGAAAAGTATTGTGAACAACGGCAACATCTGGACTGAAAAGAGAAATGAAGGAAGTAGAATTGTGTTTACATTAACTGAGCTCTCTTAGTACAGATACCAACATCTGGCTTTGGTTACATTTATCTGAACATAGTGAAAATGTTTGAACTAACCAAAAAAGATTAGACTAAATTTCATAACAGTGTTTACACAGCAGAATAAATGACAAAACAGATACATGGAAAAAGTGTCTGTTTACACACACATTTCAAAGAGCATGGATGTAACACCACAAGCTACATTATCTTAGTGTGGTTGACATAAAACAGGGTTCCACATAAATTCCTAATGATGGCCATTACAAATTGTGTTAAGTCAAGGTGGTTTAAACAGAGATATCCCATGTCTTTTGTTTATTACTATGATAAAAAGAGTTTGAATGAATTTCTACCACAGTTAAGGGAAAACACGGTTAGGAAGTATATTTACATTTTATTTTCCCACTATCAATAGCATTTCAGGTGACATCTTTATTCCTAGGGATTATAGCTCTCACAAAAAATTTTTCCCCCTCTTCCTTCCATAAATAAATGTATGTGGGGCTTTGATTTGTTAGCAAATTCAGAACAGAGTATTTATCTTTACAGAAACAATCTCAACTTTCCTTGTCCATATTGAATGGGTCTTAGAAATCTCATATAGCGCTAATAAAACGCATTGTTTATTGCTTGACCTTGTTTTGGAATCTGACCTTCTGCTTTTGTGATTGCAACACCTGATTTTAACCAGGAAACAAAGGCAAGAAACACATACTGGGGAACAAACTGTGATCCCATATCAAGAAAGAGAGCTTATTTGAATACAAGGATAAACAGTTAAACTTTGGGAAGCTTTTTCATTTATTAAGAAATAGTTCAGAAGTCCTGGTTCTGGAAAGGAACAACTGAGTTTAAGGGTGACAAGAGCGTATATATACATTGTCTTTCAATTACTTAAACAGATCGTCTGTTAATAGAAGGAGAAGCACAAATGCATTGATCTCTCGTATGTTAAAAAGAATCTAGTCCTATAAAATGAAGGTGTCCTCAGCTAACCTTAAATTAATGGGCTGTGGTTTCAGGACGTTATGATGGGAAGAGTAACTGGATTAAATGCACTTAATATCAAACCTGGGATGGGAGAGAGAATTCAAATAAAAGCACCACTTTTTCCAGTACTTTACAGATTATCCCCTCTCTTCTGGGGCTCTGCTTCCAACCTGTAGCTCTTCTGTGAAGTGGTTGAAGTTTATGTCAAAAAATAATGCGAATTTTGGCAGACGCTAGAAGACTTGGCCTGGGGCAACATTCAGGATGGTTCATCAGTGCTGGAAGATGAAGCCCGATACCATCCAGTCGCTCCAGGAAATAGTTGTTACCTAGCACATGATCTGCCACTTTAAAAACTGGTGGGAACTGCTAATTGGATACATTGTTATTGGAAAACTAAGTTCAATATGAAATCAGTTATACTTTCAGGTTATATTAGGAGTGTTAACAAACAGTATAAAAGCCAATGACAGTTTGATTCTATTTAAGATCTAAATTTCTCTCAGTTTATCTGTTTCAAAAATTAAGCTGAAGGGCTCTATTTTGGTCATTTCTAATCTGTTTAGTCTGAAGCAATACTCAATTTTTGTTAACATTTAACATGAGAATGTGAACAATACGTGAATTTTACTTTTTATATATTCTTATAACACATTGGATTATTAAGAGTAACAAATGTTAAAATAGAGCTAATCTCACCAAGAGATAATCTCTAAAGATAAACTGACTAGATATATTCTAGTCAATTCCTAGAGTAGAGTTCCTTATATACTCACAAATTGATTCTAGGTTCACAATTGCCAAACTAATGCCACTTATTTGTTTTAAAGAAGGATTTTTTGGGGAGTCACAAACTCTGCTTAAGCCTGCTCAATTCTGAAAGTGAATTGTGTGTTTCTAAGCATTTCAATGTAAAAGAAGAGTAGAAGAACAGATGTGTACTTGGACAGTTGTGTCATTAGGCAGCATAATAATAAATATACAGCAAGATTATAATCCTAGGAAATAAATAGGCACTAATATAGCTGTCATAAATAGTTGGGAAATGAAAAGAAAATTGCACTCTTATAGCAAAAGAATATTATATATTTATATGTCTTCTAAAATTCGGTATCTAAATACCAACATTCGGAAATGATAAAACTGTAGATACTGTGGTTGAATTTATAGAGTAGACTTTTGTAAAACTCGATCCAAGTTTTGACTTAAAACCCACTCTATAGTCTTACATATGAAACTTCTTTTTGCTGCATTTGCGAAGATGTTGTTTGACTGGTGATACAGACCAACACCTTCTCAATCACTAACTACGCATTCTAAACAGGTATGACAGTACCTTGCTCTAACATGATAAAGAAAGTTAATGATTTATTTATTTTTATTAAGAAATTGGTGGGCCTGATTTCTTTCCTAAGAGGTTTCCTCTAAGAATTCCAGAAATATAAATTGTGTAGGTAGATTAAAAATAAAAACAAAATCGAACTTACTTTTGAGGGAAAAAACTGATTCTGAAGAAGTAATATTAAATTATTTCTGACCTAGCATAATTCTAGTACTTAAATAAAATTCTGTGAAAGCAATAATGATAATTTAACTTATTTTTTTCTCATAAGATGAAATTTAAACTTATGCAATAAAATCAGCAAGATGAATCAACCATATTTGGAGTTAAAAAAAACCAATTTACTCTTTCTTAGCCTCCAACTCCATTTATGAAACACAAGGAAATTGTTCAATTAGGCCAGTCTTATTACTTAAAATGAGAGTAACAGGAAGGGGGAAAATAGATTTTTCCAATGTGGTCTGTTATTCTTTAATTATCTTACTGTAGAAGATTCTCATCATATGGTAGAATTTGATTTCAGACAAGATATACACTATTCTGACCGCAAACTGACCTAAAATTTTTTAGTTCTGAAAACATATGTGTAGTAGGAGCCTGAAGAAACTAAGCTAAAAAGAAATCTCACAAGGCATGCAAAGACACATTGCCTATTACTTTCTGCGTTAGCAACATCCCAACAGATGTGAAAGGGGAAAAATAACAATAGAAAAAGAATGTTTTACAGGAATATGTATTGTCGAATCAAGGACAAGTTTTCTTCCAAGCTCCTTTCCCTGTAAAAACGAGAAACCGTGGAATTTATTTGAGGGAGGGCTGGGCGGGTGAGAAGGGTTGTGGTGATTTTTCAGAGAATTTACGAAACTGGAAGAGTCATGTCTGGCTAAAGTGATACATGGCTGTTATACTAGTATGGCTATAATACTGAGGCACTCTAAGGACAAATTTTTGGTAGCAGAAATAACGAGGTTCATCAGAGTTTATCAGATTTGACTATGGTTCTTTGATTATCTTAAAGATTTTCTATTAGAAAAAGAAAATCAGGAATGGTGTTTTGTCCAATGAATTCTAAGGAGAACGTGTGATTTGGACAGTTAACAATCTCCGTTTGGTCTAGTGAATCAGGGTAGATGTGTAGTTGACTCTGTGCTTGTGATGCTAAGTTAATATAAATCTTACCATAATTGTTTGAATTATGAAAAATTAATTACAATCCTCAGGACCAGGATTGGATGTTTTATATAGCTATCTCTAATTACTCCTGACCTCTCTTAAGGTAGATTTTATTATCTCATATTTTATAGAAGAGGAAATCAGGCTTCAGATATGCTCACGGTTACTTTGTTAATAAGTAGCAGAGCTGGGATTAGAACCTTTTTCAAAACCCATGATATTTCCATTATGTCACATATCATCTAAGTACATATTTTTTTGGCTTAGCCTGTTTATATGGATTCAAAGTGAAAATACATAATGGGAAATATGAATCATTTACTGAGTAGCAATTTTTATCATTTCTGCTGAAGACAACTTTAAAATTGGCAAGCAATCTGAACTTTATATTTAAAATATGAAAGACATTCTGGAGTTAAGGCATTCCTGACCAAACTGGCTTTTCTTTGTGTGATTAAATCACACTCTGGAATTCTAGTCCTTATTTCTAACAAAACAAATCAATGCTTTTTTTGTTATTACAGTAAAGGACCTGCCTATATCCCATTAGTCTTTTTCCTTCTGTTCTGTAATCTAAAAGAGAGATTTGATGGAATGTTTTCCCTTTGTGTTTGGGAACTCTCAACTGGAGCCCATGCATTGCTTAAGTTTTCTGCAAATATATGTAACATTTTGCATAGGCCCGTTAGATTTCACTGGATTACAAAGGGGTCTCTGACTGAAAAGAAAGTTAAAAACTACTTACTGCTCCAGTAGACACATGGTTTTCTCTTGAGAGTGTCTACGTAAATAAATTGGGTGAAAAATGCAATGATGTTTAGTTGTATCTTGTCAAACAGAGGCAAAGTATTTTCCTTTTAAACCATACATGAACTACACACATTTTATAGTCATTTTTTTTTTTTCTTTTTTTGGTTCAGATCATTTGAAATAAGCTGACATCTTCTCCCTGCAAAGAACTTTGGGGACAAGACTTTTGCAAACTCTCTGGAACAATGCTGTGTTATTCCAAAACTGGAAGAAAAGTAGAGGTGAAATCTATTTTATACTGAGATATATAGTCGAAACTTACCTTGAATGAAGAAAAAATCAAGAGAAAGATAAAGAGATATGATAAAAAATAAAAATAATTTTGATACAAAAAAGATAATAGGGTGAAAAAGAAAGATAATAGGGTGGCATCTTAAGTGTTTCTAATCAAAGATTCAGCTAGGTGCCCATCTGTGTTAACTAAATAGCCATTTCCCAAATTTATCCTTGAACTAGATATTTAATGATAGTTTTATAATGGAAATGACCCCTAAATAGGACATACGGAGTTTTTTCCTTGCCTCATTAAACCTGGAAGAGGTGAGTGTTATGAGCCTCTTTGATTTCCTTCCATAAGGCAGTGACTTAATAGCATGTGTGAATAAGGCATTTGCTTAATCCATCATGCTGGAATGTTTTTTTCCCTAGACAATACTAATCCCAAATTATATACACCCCTTTTATTACAGAGACTCCAGTCCATCACTTCCACAAGAGTTGGTTCCTTTCTGAGCCCAGCAGTTGAAAGTAGGGTGCAGAATAATCATTTTCTGAGCACGTCAACAACGTTCACAGTATATAGAAAGGCACCGAGATAGTCTAAGGGCTGAAGATTTTGGTGAGTTTCTAGGTCACAGTATTTGGGGTTTTGAAACTAGCAATCCTTTCTCTTCCTTGTTTTGATTAGCCTAAAACAGTGGTTAAGCTTTATCTGGATTATAAATTGATTTCGGATGCAAATTTTTAAGAATCTGAGTTTTTTTCTAACTAAGTCATTACGAAATACTCGTTCTTCAAGTCTAGAAATAAAGTCACCTTTTTTCTCATCATCTTACATTCTGTTACAGAGTCTAAATTCTGCTTTTTATGGGGTAGCATTTGGAACCATTATCTTGCAGCTTAATGGTTGCCAGCTGTACAGTTTTTCTGGACATCACATCGATAGTGAAAGGATAGATTTTGATGGTCTTCCCTGTGCACTAGGAAGAATTTTTGGCATTACGTTCAGTTCCCTACACGTCCAGGTCTTTATATAATTGATGGAGTTGTTCTGTTTCCATGGAGAGGGGGAAACACTCTTGAAACATACATATCCATTGACCCTGGATGGATATTTTCTGTCTTTATCAAAGCCTGTGTCAACAGTGGTTTGGAGACAGAGTATATACAGCACTACAAATATCCAGAAAGGGAATCACTCCACCAAGTGCAGAGCATCAGGCCCATTCCATGGATAGATATGCAGACATTTTTCCTATACTTTGTCCCCATGGGCAACTCATCCTTGATTTTACCACAAGATAAGTTTTGATGGAGGAAAATATTTTGCACAAGCTTGCAGTCCTCTGTGGATAGGAACATGATGAAGTGCACTCTATCTTTTACACTTCAGAAATTCTCTCCATGTCATCTTGTCATGTTTTTCCGTATGATCATGGCCGCATTTGTCAGGCAATAGCCAAGAACTAATAAACATTTCTTCTCTATGAAAAAAGGTAGCAATGGATTTAACTTAAAAATATATTTGAATTTATGTATATTATGTATGATGGAACTTTTCCTCATTGTGCTCATCAGTATTGATTTTTGACAACTGCAAAGAAAAAACCCTGAGATTAATTATAAAATAAAATTTCTATTAGTTGTTTTAGCAACACTTAATTAACCAAAAATTTTACCTATCAGAAATCAAATATAGCTCTATAAAAAAATCTAATATTTTAAAGGCTCAGCCCTTAAAGTAAGATCCATTATTGACTTTCTTTTCATAACATTTACAAATGCCTCTGGTCATGGTGTTTGTGAAAGCCTCTGTAAATCATTATTTTCTCTGTCTAGTTTATTTAATGCACTGGTTGCTGCCTATATGGATGATAAATAAATATGAAGTAAAGGGCAGCCCTCCAGTGGCATCTCAGGGCACTGTGGAAGAAGCGTTTTTTCTTTCCCCTTGACTTATGTTAAGTATTCCCCTCAGGTTAGAGAAGATGGTTGTCTGATTGCCTGTCCTATTTTTCTCTGCCAAAGCAGATAGAGTATGCTTATCTATTAAAAGCACTCTAGAGTAATATTAAGACAGGACACCTGTGGAGCTTGTCAAAGCAGGTTCTCGAACAGGTCACTGGTTGCTGGGGCAGCTTCAAGAACAGAATAACAAGCACTCTTTGGTGTGGGAAGCAGGAATCTCAGTGCTTTCATGTGGCCTATGTGGAAGAGAAACTTATCAACAAAGAGAAAGCAAGGGAAAGATCTTCATTTTCCATTATTTCTTAATGGATTGTTAATCTACTACAGTTTTATTTTTAAATTCATATCCTAGTGCCTATAGCAAAATTTATTGTAAATATTTAAACAGAAGCTGTGTAGTCTACAAGGGCTTTACTTTTCTGAAGCTTAATGACAATATGTGACATCAATTTATAGCAAACCGTGCTTTAATTGGCACCCCAAGACTTTCCCTGTATAACAACAAAAATAAGTGACCTAGGCAAATTTTGGGGTATAATATTTTACTCTTTTGAATTGTTAGGAATATGGGATTGTTAGAATCATTTGAAAGTAGGTCTTTTTAGCTTAGGGCAATGTTGAATATAAGTTTCTGATAATTTTGGAAAGTTACGAAGTGTGATAATTTGTGTTTAGAAATTTTAATTGACAGTTAGTAGGCAGCAGGGTGAAATACATTCTAAAAGAATATAAAATCACAACCAATTATTCAATGCCCAATTATGAAATCATGGTGGGAATAATGTAGAAAATGCATTATAAGCAATATTGCTTTTTTTGAGAACTGGATTTTTTTTAGCTTAAAAGTGAATGGCTTTATTACTTTGTTAAGTAACATAGTTTTTTTTTTCCTAACAGACCCAAATCCTTTGTTTTACCTTATGTGCCATTTGTGAAAGCTAAATGTAGATACTGAGAAGTCAGAAATCAGATCACTAGAATTTATATTTCACCTTCACTATATGAAATAATCATTTTGAGGACTATAGGTGTCATCTATGTATTTTTAATGCATTTTATAGCAATTAGAGCAACATTATTTCAAATGGAAAAATCACGATCACTACCAAATAGTAATGAATGAGTCTCTAAGCTACCTGTAACCAACCCTCATTGTTTGTACAAATTGAGGGAAGAAGGAGAGAATAATTTCTAGTCCTAAGTTATTTCTCAAGGGTTTTGCTTTTGACTTTCAGGACATTCAGAGAGGAAAATTAGGAAAGTAATCACAAGCCTGGGCTATTGAGAGAAATGTACGTAACTACGTCATTGTTATTGGCATATGAATTAAGAGGCAGGAATTAGCAGAGGATGAAGGGGGAGTAGCAGGAGCCCATTTCATATGCATATGAGAAAATATTCACTATCTTCATTGATGTTATTATTATCAGTTTCAGATTATATGAAGAATAAAGTCTTAGGAGATGAGTCTCCAGATAGAGATGGAATGAATGACTATTGGCGCATTCACTGAATTGACTAGTGAGGGACAAAGTCTTCAGTCACTGCATCTTATACCGTCTACCACACTCTGTCTTTAACAATGAGGACAAAGAAGGAAAACTCAATAAGCAGAAGCGTATGGTGCATTTTATAAAGAATTTGATAGGCAAGATACTTGTTAATATAGCCATGTTTTGCATATCATCTGTTAGGTTAGATTCTTCACTAACTAATTCTGTATGTGTTCTGTGTGCACACGCACACACACGATCGGATTGTAGCTCAGGAATTGACATGTAGACAGACTATGTGTTTATTGTGTAAATCCCTGTGCTTCCACTATGACATACATTTTCTATAACTGTCTTTTCCTCACTGCTTTTCCTTTTTCATGTAAACTCTAGGGTCAGCTGTGGTTCAGGATGCCTGTAATTCCTCTACCGTTTACAGTGGTTAATTCTTAGTACAGTGTAATAAGAGTAAAATGGAATTCTCCAGACTTGAGAAAATTTATGAGAGACAAAATTTTAAAGCAGTTGTAAACATCCAAGTCAAGGACCTCATGCAGTCCAGATAGCATTGTGACTGATCATGAATGAGGTCACTGTATTTTCTCGTTAATTGTTAATTCTCTGTATTATTTGCTGTCAGGAGACTAGAGACATACTGATCAAATTATCTTGTTTAGTTAGTCATTTGGAATTATTTTTCCCTTCCAAAGCCTCCTTTAAGCTCTCTGTTTCTTGAATTTAGAGCTCAAGCCTGGAAAGGGAGAAACAGCAGCAAACTCTGATTCATAAATAGCCTTGAAGAGTTGGTTATTAAGAAATGTTCAAAAGTTTTCCGATCTTTGTAATCTATAATAAATACTTCCAGCATCGCTTCCGAATAAGAAACATGCACACACTTTCACTGAAAAGACAGATCTTTTATTTTCCAGGAATCTGCCATGATAACTTTATTCAAATCTTTTGAGAATAATGCTTGATTTTATTTTTCATTACAGAATGTGTAGACATAGTGCCCGAGCATTCAACCATGGAAGAAATGGAGTGATTGCATTGCTTGACCAAGTCCTTTTTAGGGAAGCATTGCTGTGGGGTATGGAAAGAATATTCATATTTAAGAGCTGACTCCACCACTTACAATTGGGGTAACTTTGCATATGTCACTTTATCTCCCAGAGGACCATTTTGCTTAACTATAAAGCAGGAATGATAAATACCTAAATTTAAATGGATAATGGAGGTGGAACAGCTTTGTCAACTATGAGATTTTGCAAGAATCTAGGTTGGTTTTTTTCCACGATTGTTGGCAGCATTATTCTTTTTGCAGGTAATCAAAGCAAACCAAACACAAAGGAAGACAAAGAAAAAAATCCAAACCTATGTGAGAGCTTCTTTAAGGTTCATGGTTACCTGGCAATAATTCTTTTGCTCATATTCACATCAAAAATAGCTTCTGAGTATCAAAGTTTCTATGGCTCTGCTTTGTGCTTTAAGGCCCTTTCAAAACCTGTATACATACCTAGGACAGGAAGACGTATAATGTGGTAGAATAGCAAAACTTTGGGCAGCAGAGGGGAGGGAAAGAGGACATTAAACATCATGACCCAGGAAGTTCCTAGATTCAGTGACTTCCATGAAGTCATAGCAAATGTAGCCTGGAAGTGATTTTCTTCCCATCTAGAGGCAGAAAAATGCTCTAAATCTGCCTCCATAGTCTTACATGGCAAATAACAGCAAGAAATTCAGCTCACAAATGAGAAATGTACAGATCAGAAATAAAACTGGAAAGTGAGAGACCATCCCCTAAATAGGATCAGCTACTTTGAGTAGCAAGCATTGTATGAAATTCATTGATTAGCTATGGGGGCAAAAGATGGTTCTACAGGAAACTGTTAAAGTGTTTACTGAGTGGGTGTAATATTTTATATTCCCAACAGCAATGTTTGAGAAATCCATTTTCTCTACATCTTCACCAATATTTGGTGTTGGCATCTTTCCTTATTTTAGCCATTCTGATCTGGATGTAGCATTATCTCATTGTGGTTTTAATTTGCATTTTCCTAATGGCTAATAATGTTGAACATTTTTCATGTGCTTATTTGCTATCTGTATATTCTGTGCAGTGAAATGTCTCTTCAGTCTTTAGCCCATTATCTAATTGATTATTTGGTTTTTTGCCTCTGAACTTTGAGAGTTCTTTATATATTCTTGATGTTAGTCCTTTGTTAGATATATGGTGTAGTAATTTGCTAGGGCTGCCATAAAAAAGTGTCACAGTCTGGGTGGCTTAAACAACAGGAACTTATTTTCTCGCAATTCTGGAGCCTATAAATCTGAGATCAAGGTGTCAGCAAGATTTGTTTCTTTTGAGGGACTCTCTCCTTGGCTAGTAGATGTCTGTCTTCTCTCTTTGTCTTCACATGGCCTTCTGTGCGTATATGTGTGTTTGTGTGTGTGCATTTGTGTGTGTGCCCTAACCTTCTCTGCTTAAAGAACACTAGTCATATTGAATTAAAGCCCACCCTAATGCCCTCATTTTAACTCGATTCCCTCCTTCAAGATCCTATCTCCAAATAAGTATGAGTCATATTCTGAGGGGCTGGGAGTAAAGAACTTCAAGATACGAATTGGGGGTGGATGGGGGCGTGGGAGCACATTTCAGTCCATAACATGTAGTTTGCAAATATTTTCTTCTAGTATGTAGCTTGTTTTTTCATCATATTAACATAGTCTTTCACAGGGCAAATATTTTTAATTTTGATGAAATTCAATTCGTCAGTTGTCTAGATCCTGAAGATTTTATCCTTTGCTGATTCCTAAAAGTTTTCTGGTTTACCATTTATGTTTATGTTTCTCACCGTTTTGAGTTAATTTTTATATAGGGTGTGAAGTTTAGGTCAAGGTTATTATTTTTTTTTCTTCTGCCTATATATATCCAATATTCTGGCACTATTGTTTGGAATGACTGTTGTTACTCCATCCAATTGTTGTTGCACCTTTGTAAAAAATCAGTTGTGCATATTTGTGTGGAGCTATATCTGGGTTCTCTGTTATGTTCTACTTGTCTATATGCCTATCGCTCCTCAAATATTACACATCTTGATTAATGTAGCTATATAAATCTTGAAATCAGACTAATTCCTTCCATTTCCTTGTTCTTTTTCAATGATTAAAAATACTATATGTATCTGAAAAGATACAACATTGACATATAACATGAGTGAAAAATAAATGCTTGTCTTTAACAAATGGTGCTAGAACATCTGGACATACACAGGAAAAAATTAATCAATGCATAGATCTTATACGCTTCACAAAAATCAACTCAAAATGGATCACAGACCTAAAAGTTAAATTCAAAACTATAAAACCCCTAGAAGATAACATAGGAGAAAATCTAGATGATCTTGGGTATGACAATTACTTTTTTGATACAACACAAAAGGCATGATCCATGAAAGAAATAATTGGTATGCTGGACTTCACTAAAATAAAAAACTTCTACTCTGCAAAGACAGTGTCAAGGGAATTATAAAGCATGTCACAGACTGGGAGAAAATATTTGCAAAAGACACATCCAGTAAAAGACTGTTATGCGAAATACACAAATAACTCTTAAAACTCAAAAATAAGGAAACAAACAACTCAGTTAAAAAATGAACCAAAGACCTTAACAGAAACTACTCAAAGAAGATATACAGATGGCAAATAAGCATAGGAAAAGATGCTCCACATCATATGTCATGAGGGAAATGCAAATTAAAACAATGGTGAAATATAACTAACACCTATTAGAGTGGCCAAAATCCAGATCACTGAAAACACCAAATGTTGGTGAGGTTGTGGATGTGGAGCAACAGAAACTCTCATTCATTGCTGCTAGGAATGCAAAATGGTACAGCCACTTTAGAAGACAGTTTGGCAGTTTCATATGAAACTAAACATACTCTTACCATATGCTGCAGCAATCATGCGTGTTGGTATTTACCCAAGGGAGCTGAACCTGCACATCATTGTTTTCAGTCACTTTATTCATAATTGCCAAAACTTGGGAGTATCCAAGATGGCCTTCAGTAGGTGAATGGATAAATGAATTGTGGCACATCCTGGCAATGGAATATTGTTTAGTGTTAAAGAGAAATGAGCTATCAAGCCATGAAAAGACTTAGAGGAAACTTATGTGCATATTACTAAGTGATGGAAGCCAATCTGAAAAAACCACATACCGTATGATTCCAACTATATGACATCTGGAAATAGCAAAACTATGGAGAAAAGAACAAGATCAGTGGTTGCCAGGGGTTGGGTGGTGTGAACAGGGTGAGTAGGTGGAACATGAGAATTTTTAGGGCAGTGAAAATACTCTGTATGATGTTACAATGATGGATACATGTCATACATTTGTCCAAATCAATAGAATGTAGAACGAGAGTGAATCCTAAGATAAACTATGGACTTTAGGTGATTATGATGTGTCAATGTACGCTCATCCTTGGTGAAAAATGTACCACTCTGGTGAGTGATGTTGATAATGGGGGAGGCTATGCATGTGTTGAGACAGGGGTTCTATGGAAAAATCTCTGTACCTTCCTCTCAATTTTGCTGTGAACCTAAAACTGTTTTAAAAAAAAGTCTTGTAAAAAATCCTTGCTGTTATAAATCACCAAGATTTAAGGTTATTACTACAAAGGAATGGGGAAATATATCCAAGTTCTATGTGAGCATTAGTGCTATATTGATGTGAGCTAGTATCTGGAGAAGGGTTTCCATAAACAGCTAATATGCTGCTGGTAGGTACATGTGAATTACACTTACTGATATCCCTGTGATTTTAACATATTTTATAGCGAATATTTTAAGGATAGTTTTGCACTTGCTGAACTTCTTAATAACAACTCTTGTCCCCAACGTTACTTATACAACCACAATTTTTTCCAATCCCACTATTGAACTTTCACTCTCTGACTTTTCTGTACAAGAAATTTAGCTCTACCGATAAATTTAGAGCTGTCTTTCTCATAAACACTGTCAGGAAAAGTCCAAAAAGGACTCTCAACCTTTCAATTGAAGTATGTCTTTTCCAATTTATGGTGTTTATATCTGCAGTAGAATGGAGAGTCACTTCAAATGCCCAAGATTACAATCACAAAATATGTTTTAAGCATCCAAGTACACTTACTACTCTATTTGAAGCAGTACAAGGCATATAGTCCAGAAGAAACATATAGGGAGGATAAGAATTTTGATTGTCTTTGAAACTTTTGAGTATCACTTAAAGTAGACTGATGTGTCAAAAAGTTGAGCACTGATAGATCCAAGATCACGGAAAAATGTTCTATGAACTTGGAAAAGGCCATGAGTTTCATCTAGTCTGCTCTTATTCTCACCTAATCATCAAATTGGAAAAAAATTAGTTTTATATCCTTTGAAATTGGTTGAAAAATAATCCAACCATATGAGTATGGTTGATTATACCTCTGTTGGAAATTGGAAAAAGATATTTTTAAAATACATATTCAACATGACAGAGTCCACGACTATATCTTCACTCCATCTTTGAAAACACTCTATTCCCTGCCTTGCTCACAAACTTCCAAAACTAATTATGCACTGAGCTCGTTTACCCCTGCAACACTTGATCATCCATGCTCACAAGCTTTTGAAATCTGGAACCTGATTGGAGTTTGTTGGCTCATTGCCTCTGCCAAAAGTCTAATTCAATGAACTTTTGGAAAAAGGACCAGAGATCCAACCAAGTAAAAGCCTTCTAATTACCTTGCCACTCATATTGGGCCTCACCTCTTGTCATAAACATTTTTATTTTTTCCAACCAGATATACTGCGTATTTTAGAGAATTGTAGCCCAAGTTTAGAAAGACTAAAATGGTTCTCAATAGAACCTGGCTGGTCTTTCTTGTACGTACACGTACAAAAAAGAAAAGCTTGCATTTTACATAATTATTAAGTGTTGCTCCCACTATAATTACGTGGGAAAACTAGCTGTGTTTCTCAATTAAGCTTAGTGGCATGCTATTTGCACACTACCACATAGCAAATCTGTACTATTCAGCTGGCCTCTCTTCTTCTACTTGTTTCATTTGCTGTCAAGCTAGGGTAGCTGAGAAAAAGAACAGCAGGGGAAACAGATTCTAGGAGACTAGCAAACACAGGCTCATGGAGTTGACTCTGGATCATAGTAGAGGGGCAACTAGATTGTCAGGTGGTTTTCCAACCCTACTAAGGTCAACTTTTGTTACCCAACTCTAAAAGACTTTATATCTTGGACTTTGGTGAATGGAACTAGCAAATAGATTTTCCAAGGTAGCAGAGTGGTAGAACAAGGAGATGGAACGTGAAACACAAATTACTTCAAGTGTGCATGGTTTTTTGTTTGTTTGTTTGTTTTTGCTAAAAAAGATTCGCCTTGAGCTAACATTAGTGGCAACTTCCTCCAGTTTTTAGTATATGGGCTGCCAGCAGAGCATGGCTGCTAATGAGCAGTGTAGGTCCACGCCCAGGAATTGAACCTGGGCCGCCAAAGTGGAGCATGCTGAACTTAACCACTAGGCCACTGGGGCTGGCCCACGTGTGTATAGTTTAATTAAAATGTTTCATAAATGTTGTGTGAGTACTCAATTTGTCTCACTGATATAGAGGAAAATATTGGTGAGTGTTTCATTACCAGGGGGAGGCCAATATCATCCTGGAAGAGGACTTGGATTGGTAGTTCAACTCTCTTGACCAGAAAGCTCATGGGCAGGCGCAATGAGGAGCTGTCTAAAGGCCAGCTGACGGCCGAGAGCAGTAAGTAGTGACCACTGATATTAGGGCAAAGTAGAATCTAAGTATGGAGCTGGCTCCATACTTTCTTGGAGCCATTGTTTCACCCTTGTTTCCCAATACTGTTGCTATCTTAGGAAAATATTTTTTCCAGTGGAAAATCCTCCTCTTAGTCAGTCAATAATCCACTTTCAGTCAGATTATCAGACCAATATGTTTTAATAGCATGCTGGATATAATCACTAACAAGGTGGAACAAAAATGTGGTTAAGCTATATTTATGTTAAATTTATATACAATTTGAATTGTCATTTTTAATTTCTGGTTTATATATACTGATCATGTATAAGACATTTGCAATATGCTTGTGCCCTACAAGTATGGCAAATGAATCAATCATACAGTAAAGGAGAAAAGACATGAAAGAAGCTGTTTTTCTCTCCATTTAATTGGATATTAATATTTACTGATGGATTACTTCTGGGCTAGGAGTCTGGAGAGAGCAGGGGGACACCCTTGTTTCCCAATAAGATAAAAAATGTATAGGAAAAGTCCCACCCTAAGCAGAATTCCTCCTCTTTCTTTTTAAACCTAAGCACAATACCCAACAGATCATCATTCATTCATCATCATCATTGATAGCATCATTCAATATCAGGATGATATTGGTTTCCTCCCTGATAAAAATGCATTACTCGTTTTGTAAGTTTGAAAAAGCAACCATGTGTAAAGAATAACTTGGTGAAATTTTAAATCATATATTCTTGAAGGGATTTTGCTTCTGATTTTTTTTCAATTGGGAAAATAATCTTCAAAAATGCTTAGATAAAAACCTAGAGCTAAATTCCCTTTTTTATAGTTTTTGGTCAGAGAATCACAAATCCCTATTCTCAACTACTGGTCAACATAAATTTTTGGAAATTCTCTCATAGTATCATGCAACTTCAGGGTTCACAGTAGTCTAAGCAAGAAACCCTAACACTATCTAGCTTTACAGTAACTGTAATTCTTTGTTAATTTTTCTAAGTTTGTTGCCTTGGAGACAAAAGGTTATTTTGGAGCATAAAAAGTAAGACGAGACTTTGAAAATTGGAATTTAACTAAACATTGTTTTCTTGGTTTAGTCAAACATTTTAAATGTAATTGGGAACGTAACCTTCCAATGCTAATAAGGGAAACTACTTAATGGGTCATCTAGCCAAGACTGTCTGTATATTAAGGCAAAAATACTCCTTATTACATATCCAGTTTTATGCATATTTTATTTCTATGAAAGGAATTATCAAAGTATAATGGTATCAAGAGGATTATGCACCAAACATACATTTGATTCCTTTTATGGAAAAATGGCATTTAGCAGAATAAGAGAGAATAAAGTAAGAAGTCTGAAGCTCTAAAAACCTACCAAGTGTTAAACAAATTCTAGTGTGTGTCATAGTGTTTGTACTATTTTAGGTAATTTACTTAGCCTCAAATATCTATTTTAGTTCTCTATTTATAAATGGATATTTCCAGGAATCCATTAAAACTTATATAACAGAAAGTTAATCAATTAAAATCTCAGAGAATTGTTGGAGACAAGTTTAGGTGGGAAGTCTATATCAGTAGATTGTTCAACACTAGAAAGTCTAATAATTCAATTCAACACATTCATATACCACAAGGGAATATTTAGGCAGACATGGTAATAGAAGCAGAAACACATTTGAAAAAGTTTAGTGTTTAGTTTTTGAAGACTCTCATAAAATTTGAATATAAGGAAACTTCTTGAACTTCATAAATCTTATCTATCAAAAATCTATAGTATACACCATACTTAATATATTTTGGATACATTCCCTCTAATTTTGGGAAAATATTTGATGAGCTTCATTATCGCTTCTGTTCAGCACAGTATAGGAGAGCTTGGTCAATATCATAAAATGAAGGAAAAAAAGACATAAGTACTTGGAAGGAAACACAGAGGGGTCATCATTTGTAAATGTGATGATCATTCATTGAAAAGCCAAATCAAGTAAACATAAGGACATTAGAATATATAATCAAATTTAGCAAGACTGTCATAAATGATGAACAACCACACATACACACAACCAAAATGTCCTTATGTATCAGCGATAATTGAATTGAAGGTGTAAAACTGTAATAGAAATTAAGACACTGCAGAGTATCTTGTAGCTAACCTACAAAATAATACTAAAGCCATCTATATACAAAATTTTAGAAATTGATTTGATCTAAAAGATGACCCAATTTATTCTCCAAATAGAGAAATATGTCATGTTAATTTAACATTAAATTATATAACTTCTCCCAATAAATCTAATATAGTCATTGATTTTAATTGAAATATTTAACTCTGAAATATTCATAGAGAATTCAATTCTCAGAAATTTAAGCTCATAAAACTAACCTAGTTTTTAAAAATGCACAGGGTGGGGCTTGTTAGTTGAAAACTTATATCCATACAAAAATCTGCACACAAATGTTTATAACAGCTTTATTCATAATTACCAAAATTTAGAATCAAGCAACATGTCCTTCAACTGGTGAATGGATAAACAAACTATGGTATATCTATACAATGGAATATTATTCAGCACTAAGTGGAAATGAATATTAAGCCACAAAAAGACATGGGAAAACCTTAATGAATACTGTTAAGTGAAAGAAGCCAATCTCAGAAGACTATATACTGTATGATTTCAACTATATGACATTCTGGAAGAGGAAAAACTATGGAGACAGTAAAAAGATCAGCCATTGCCAGAGGCTCCTCCTGGGGAGAGAGAGAAGGCAGTGAAACTATACTGTATGATGCTGCAATGGTAGACACATGTTAATATACACCTGTTATAACCCACAAAATGTACAACACAAAGAATGAACCATAATGTTACTGTGGACTTTAGTTGATAATAATGTATCAGTATTGGCTCATCAATTGTAACAAATATAACCCACTAATGTTAAAAATACCATAAGATATTGAAAACAGGAGAAATGGGGGCACAAGGGGTATGTGAGAACTTTCTATACTTTTCACTCAATTTTTTTTGTAGACCTAAAACAGCTCAAAAAATAATGTCTATTAGTTAAAAGAAATATATGGGAGCTGGCCCAGTGTCATAGTTGTTAAGTTTGCACACTTCCTTCAGCGACCCAGGGTTTGCAGGTTTAGATTCCAGGTGTAGACCTAAGCACTGCTCATCAAGCCATGCTGTGGCAGCGTCTTACACATAAAGTAGAGGAAGATTGCACAGATGTTTAGCTCAGGGCCACTCTTTCTCAAGCAAAAAGAGGAAGATTGGCTACAGATGTTAGCTCAGGGCCAATCTTCCTCACCAAAAAAACAAAGAAAGAAATATATCGTTACTGCTATGTCTCATTGAAATGAAGGAACAGTGAGAGATTGTGTCTGAGAACTGAGAACTGACATAGTTTTTCATTTGAATAATAATGTTGAAATACGACAGTAATGAATTTAACTATAAATTAAAATAGGAAAAGTTAATGAATGTTTTATATATAAATTATTTATAACATTTGACTATTCAAATAACACACATCAGTCCTCATCTGCTCTGATACCAACATAGTAATTAAAGGCCTCCAGCAGGTTCAATTTCACTCATTCCTAGAAATGATAAATTTCCCTCTAGCAGGCCATGAGTAGCAGTTCTTTCAACTAACCACGAGCTCTAGGGGAAAAAAAATGTTGTGCTCTATTTTCCCATGACTAATGTCCTAAGTCATGGAGATGGACAGAATCCTGGGCCTGGGAGTGGCATGATCTTCGAAGTTTCTTTGTAACCCACATTCCCTAGGAGCAGGTTGTTGGGCAAACCCTTTGATCTGGATTCTCTGGTTTCTTCTTTGCCATTTTCTCCCCTACGTTTTGTTTTTCTTGTTTTTAACGATTTCCCCTCACTGATCAGTGATTTTTGTCAATCCTTTTGCCCTAGGGCTGGACCTCATTTATCATGCTGGGAATGGCCCCATCCCTGAAGTTGGCCTTGTTCCCAAATTTACCCATTTCATTTCTACTTGTTCTGGTCTGGGTACTTCACTCCATTGTTAGTCAAAATTCCCAGAACCAAATTTCATCTCATACCTCAGGATCATCACTCCCATGGCCACATTGAGTCTTGTTCTTGGCCCAGTCAGTGTCTTTTACCTGATCCTAGGAATGGCGAGAGAGGTGGAGAACATTCTCTTGCATTTTAACATTGTCCTGCATCTTACATATTTTGCAGAAAGCCATGAAATATCGAAGTTTTCCATTTAGTTTATGTTTAATCTATGTTTACTTTTGTGATGAACATGAGAAACCGAAACTTCTTGAAATATCATAAGCTATTTGATAGAATTTTGTAGGTAAACTTTATACAATCTGTATTATTTTAGTGACATGTAAATTTATTTTACATCTTTTGCTTCGTCATGTACTAATTCAGTAATTCTATTGGAATAAAACTAACATTTTTTGACGTATTTTGTGCTTTGTGAGCTTATTCCTGTGTTCTGCTTATGATTCCATTATCTTCTAGAAGAGCACTTTTGTATATTTAATTTAGAAGTTTTACATCAAGAACAATAAAAGAAGCTCCTTTCATCTATATTTCTTCTTAAAATAAGATTATAATAATATGCGCTCTGTCACATATAGATCTTCACAAAACATAACTATGAATATTTTATCATAACTACTTATGAAGAAATAGCAGGGCTCCTATTACATGTACTATAACAAGTTAATCTACAAAGTCATAAACACATATTCTTTATAAAGCAGCAATAGGTAAAAGGAGAAAGAGACAGCACGATGTTGCTCCCAGAAGACGCTGAATTTATTGCTACCATAGAAGAAATTTTTGGGAGGAACAAAGCTTTTTGCTACAAACATAACAACAACAAAAACAAACAAACAGAAAAATATGAAATGGAATCTTCAGTTGAATCAATCTGTTTGTCTATAATGTAGAATAAGAGGCAGAGACCAGGTGTCAGTTTTGCTTTCTCGTCATCCATTCATTTATTCACTCATTCATTTATTCATCTATCCAAAACCACAAATGTATGCACACTATGCTAGATACTGGGAGTACAAAGTGGTTACAACACTGTCCTTGAGTTTCTCAAAGCCAGCAGGGGAAATAGGCATATAAACCACAAATATCATATGCTGTTATATCGGACATTTGAAGAATGCCTAATGGACTACGAAACCACAAAATAAGATATAGTCAATTTGTCATGGGAAAGTCACTCACGAAGGAGAGAAGACTCAATTCAGTCATGAAGGAAGAGTAGAATTTTCCAGGCTAAAAGGGAGAATGCTATTCCAGATAGCAGGAACACTGTGTACAAAGTTAAGGGGTAATAAAACAATATGATAGGGTGAAGAGATGCAAGTAAATTCAAATTTTTTAATCCAAGGGGTGAAATATTAGGTGGAGAGAAGTAAGATTTAGGAGGAAGAGACGGGTGCAGTCAGATTATAGATGGTCATGGTCAATCTAAAGCTAAGCATTTTAGATTTTATCATGAGACAAACGTGTGGCATTGAAGGATATAATGAGGTGAAAAATGATGAAATTTGCGTTTTAGAACCTCTGCTCTGATAGCGGTGTGGAGGCTGGACTATGGATGGGGTTGGAGGAGCTGAAGGGGGCGGGGATCTCATAAAAGGTGATAGAGCAGGAGAGATTAAGGCATTTATTGGTGAGAAGAGAGAGAGAAAATAGACCTGAGAGGAGGTAGAATTGATAGGATGTTGAACTAATCTGAATAAACAATGATAGCTGATTGAGATTTCATGAAGTACCAAACACGTTATTGTAGTCCTTACTAAAACTAATCCTGGAAAAATTCTTTATTTCATAAATTGGTTTTCAGAGGAGGTAAGTAGCTTACTGAAGCTCACACAGATTTTAAGTCGAAGAATGAGGATGAAACTAGACGTGACTGGACACAGAGCTAGTGTCCTTTTGTCTATATCATCTGACCCTCTAAATTAGACCAGAGATATGAGAGAGGACATAGAAGAATAATTCATGCAGTTCTTAGTCTTGGATGCTGTTACTTGTTTGAAGGAAAATAATGAGTTAAGTGCAGTACCTGAAGAATATCCAGGTAGAAGTGACAAATAAGCAACTGGATATACGGATCTGAAGAAGTCTCCTGATAATACTGTTTGTAGATGCATTAGGACTGAAAGACATATGTGATCATAATTCTATTGCTCTCTGAGACTTCCCGGTCATTTTATGGGCCAGATCAATATATGTTTGCTTTCACCTTTTTAGGAAAGAAGTTACAATATACATCCATTACTTATTTCCTGGAGGGTAGAAATCTTCTATACTAGTTTTTTGGTCATCACGTTACTCATTAGTACTATCTTCAACATACATACATTGATTAACCATTGGGTTCATTCTACACATTACACTATGCAGTTTGATTGGAAGAATGAGGTCTTTAAGTGATTATAATCAACTATCATCAATCGTTGGCTTTATTTTCTCTTTACACCAATTGATTTTATTATTTATTATTCGTCTTATTACATGTTCTTTACTTAGCTACCTGAAACCCTTCTTTGAATGAGAGGGACTATAAATGAAAACACACAGATGACTATAAAGCTTACAATCTTATAGCTGACACAGACATAGTTGCAAAAGCAAAAAGATGAAAACTTGCTGTCTCGTAAGTAGAACTTTTGATCTGAGATGGCAGGAAAATTAAGTAGCCAGAGAACTGTTGTATAAGAATGACAAAAAAGAGTTGCCAGGGACAAAACAGAGAATAGGAAGATGATTGACAGAAATTATTTTCCAGACTGACTGTATGAGGGCAATTCTTGGCACTTCTCTATAATTATTTACTTTCTGGGTTAGCTGAGGAAATACCAGACTATCTCAGATTTCCTCAGGGTTGGATTACAATATTCCATTGTATTAGCCCTGGAACAAAGTGAACAGAAGCTTTAGTGGTAGAGGTATAGTCTATGCTTGAGGCTTGTTAGCAGTGCATTATTTTGTCTGTTCCAAAAGAAATTGTTGCTTATTTTGGCCAGGTGACTGGAGGTCACTAAAATCTTTTTCTCTTAAAAAAAAGGAGAGAGAGACAGCTCTTTCTTCGCAGAGCAATTCATGTGAACGCATGCACCAATGATCCTGAGATCCATTCATTAAATTAATTAGACTTCATAGCATTCACTCATGAACCATAATGAAAAAAATTAGAAGGAAACAGGAAACGCACTGCAGCAGATGGTCTTGCCAGTGTTGGACCTTTGAGAATTATTTAATGATAGCTTGACATAATTCAGAATTAATAAAATCTGTCTATTCTCTGAAGGTGTGTATTTTCATAACTTAGGTAATTCATGCAAATTAACTTACATCAGAATGTGTGCTCTCTTGCTGCCCTTAGTAAGCATGATTGCACAATTTATAATGCAACAGTAGCATCACTAAAGCCATGAAACTGTATTTCTGTGAAATTAAGTGATGGAGTTCTGATTAAGAGTATTGTACCTGGAAAACATTGCTAGTAAATATAGAGCCTATTGGATATTCTGAAATTTCATAGGAGATTAAATATAATGAAATAATACACCCTATTGAAGTCATACATTTGAGAACAACAGGAAAATCAGATCCTCATTGTTGAGGAATTTACCAAAGATTTTTTTTTATGGCCAAAAAAGTTAAGTATCTCTGATGGCACCTGAAAAATGATATGTGGAAATATACCAGACTAGAATGACCTCATTCGGTCTCACGGCTTCAAATACTAGTGACATGCTAATGATACAAATTTCTATGCATTCTTAGTCCCTGAATTCAAATTTAAGTATCTGAATTTAAGTTTCTAAAATCTGCACTTGGTTTTTTTATCTTAACATGTCTCAAACCAAACTCTTATTCTTCCTTCCCTAAATCCATTCCTCCCCCAATCGTTTCCTTCTTATTACACCTAATTAAATAAGAACTTTAACTTCCTTTTGGCTCAGGCCACAACATTCGGCTGATATCCCCATGTTAAACCCATCAGCAAATCATATCAACTTTACTTTAAAAATATCCAAAATATGACCATTTCTCACCACTATGACCCCAGTGCAAATCAGCCTATTTTTCCTGGGTGATGGCAAGAGCATCTTGACCATGAATCTATTTCTATTCTTGCTCCCTGTAATCAATTCTTATCCCAGCAGCCAGGAGATCATTTCAATTGTGAATTGTATCATTCTCTATTCAAAGCTTCCATCTCACCCTCAGTAAAATCGAAACTCTGCTGTTTCTTGAACATACCGTCTCCTATCCAGGTCTTTCATCATCTGGTCCCATTATTTGGAATATTCTTCCTTCCTACATCCGCTTGATGACTTTTCTTCTCATCATCTTCAATTCTTGCATGGAATGTCATTCTTTTATTCAGTGAGGATTTCTCTAGCAACCATATTTAAAACTGAAGGCTTAGCCCCATACCTAGCCTACTCTTTACCACTTCTCTTGTTTAGTTTTCCCCATAGCACTCACTATCATCTGATGTACTTAATGCAAAATAAAATCTATTTCCTAATTATTTTATTTCTTTTGCATTTGTTTACTTCCCCTTACAACTGGTGGTTATGTGGTTAGTGAGAATTCTTATCTATTTAATTCACAATAGTATTCCTAATGACTAAAAAGTGCGTATTATATATAAGCATACACTAAGCTTTCATTGAATGAAAGAACTAAGTGAGCATAGTTGATTTTTCAGGAAAAGACTTTTATTCTCTAAACAAATTTATTAGATGAGTGGTAAGTTCCAATATAATTAATTTGGAAAATATACTTGTTCTCATCTCAGTTGAGGGAAAGCTTGGCAGACATGCCCTGCTCCATCTCCAGCTCTTTTCATTCAAAGCCCACTCTATTTTTTCCAAATCTGAAGCCACTGTGGGACCAACCAAGCTGTGTCTTAGCTAGGACACCCAGTCTCCTGATCTCAGTGTGGGAATCCAGATTGGATCAGCAGACAGTGTAAGTAAAAAGTGTGGATTTCCAGTTGTTAATGTGGTCAGGGGTCATTTTACAGTCATGGGCCCAATCCAACCTTTGCTCAGCAACAGATGTTCTCCTCCTGAGCAAGGCCATGGATCATCTCTACCCCACCTGTGTCTCTGATCCTATTTCCCTCTTTATCTGGGAAAGCCTCCCAGTATTTCTTTTCTTTTAAATCCCTCCATCTCTATGAATAAGAGACTAAGTGTAAATCTGACCTGCCAAGGAAGCTCCTTAAATTATTTCTTCCTTCTCAGAACTCTTATTGCCTTAAAAGTCCTGGAGCAAAACAGAATTTAAGACATTGTTTTAATTGGCTCCATTTAACTAACTTGATGGAAGAACTGATGCTGTGCATTCTCCCTGTAAAATAGCAGCATGCTTTATCCTATGCCTATGCAGGTCTACTGCTCAACTTAGTTTTACATTACCACAATTGAGATGTGCTTATTCAACTACCTGTTTCTTTTAGTTGCATGTAACTTAATTTTATGATTACATAAATAACATCAATAATATGATTTTTAAAGGAGAAGTTTTGTTTCTATAAAAATATATTGCATTTTGAAAAAGTTAAGCTGAATTATGTAAGGGCTAAATAACTATAAAAATTGAAGAAAAAAATATAAAATTAGATTAGAATAATAAAATTATAATAATTTAAAAGATTTTGGTATTCATATTATTGTTTTTGTTCTACTTTTAATGTATTGAAATTGGAAATTATAATTGATTCATTGTGATTTATACAAGGAAGATAATGTATAAATTTCCAGTCAATAGAGTGATAATAAAGGGGTCCTGACCTTACATCAAAATATTGGTCAATGACTGTGCATTTGTATGTTTTTTAAAATTCCCCTCTTTGGCTTTTTATATTAACCGTCAAACAACTGGTTCCAATTACATTTGAATAAAAGTTTTCTACATTTACTGTTATCTAACTTGTCCATCTATCTTGTGTCCTCAACAGGATTGTATGATTCTTCAGGATAATGTCCTTGTAATAGATCTTAGTTTTCCTCCCAATTGCTTATTTGAGAGCTACCCAATAAAGAGCAGGTTGAATGATCTTGGGCTATGCCAGAGTTGGTCTGTGGAATGCTAATGGTCTGCACACTTTTCACAAACTTAAGGAAGGGAAATAAGAAAAAAAGTGGCACCCTTAGAAAGATTATTTAGTTAATTGTAGAACTGTGAGATTTGCCTGATTCCATAATCTTGGTCTTATTCACAATGCCACAGTATAATTTGTTTCATTTCTTCACTTGAAGAAATCTTTTAGAAAATAGTTCCATTCTTTGATTTTTCCAGTCAATCAATAATTTAATCTGAATTCATAATATCATATAGTAACGGCAATTGGATCTCCTGAAAACTTTAGAGGGAGAATAGATTTGGCAGAAATGCTGAGTAGTACATTCTATGAACTATGTCTGTAGGTTTAGGCTTACAAATAATTGCCATGTGATATTGGAACAACAAAACAAAAAGCTTTTCAAAAGATGCTCATCACTTTTTACCCTACGTGTAGTTTTGACCAACTGCCAATTGCCTGTGCTTACATATTTATGTGATAGCACTGTTGTTTCAAAGTCTTGGCCTAAAAAGACTTACTAGAGTTTTAATTTTCTTACAACCATAGCATGTCTTTGGAACTAATGTGGTGCTTGTTATTTAATGCAAAAAATATCTGGTTAGGATTCCAAAATATAAACCATTGAAAAAAATAGTACCATTTGCTTTCAAGAGGAGGACAATATTTCAATGGAAGGATGTAGGCTGTTCTGTAAACAACAAAATAAACTTTAGGCCACATACATATGGTAAATGTTCACACTTAGCACTATGTGGGAATGGCAGTGGTCAGTTCTAATAAATAATGTGTGAAAAACAATAAGAGTTACAGAAACACCTCCTGTTTGTTCATGGCATAAGGCCAAAGCCCGGCTATATGGATAATATGTTTTTGACAAGACACCCAATCTTACACCAGACACAAGTTTCTATTTTCCTGAACATGGAACTTTATTAATGTAAAGCATGTGTTAAGTAAACTGTAAGACTCATAGAAGAAACTAACGTCCTAGAGCTGTGTTTATTTATTTTGGACTGAAAAATGGCATTGTTGTAGATGTACTTGCTTTAAAAGTTAGAGAAAAATGTTTGCAGAAGTAAATTATTCAAATCTTCAAAGCCTCAAAGATATTTTAATGGAAGTATGAATCATATCATAATAGGGTCATTTTCCTTTGCATCGTGATGTCACACAAGACTAACGTCAAATGGAATATGTAAGAAATAGGCAAGAAGTTTCTTAAATCATCTCAGTCAACAGATTTCAACAAGACTCGACCATGTTTTATTGAAGCAATGGGCAATTGAATTCAAACTACCTAGTGAAAAGCTTAGCGATGAGGGATTATTTAAGTGTTGGGAAAATTTTATTTTATAGTGAATTCAATTAATTTTTAATTAATGGAAGAGAAATAAAATAGCAAGAAGTTAATTTTTAAATATATAAATTTGGTGACAAAATATCTAATCTAAGTTTATTAAGTCTGGTGCCTTCCTTACCTCCCAAATACTGTCGTAGCAACTCTCTGATAACAGTTCAAAATATACTCATCAGATAAATATTTATGTCCAAAAATGTCAGCAATATTTTGAGCTAGTATCAAAAAGAATTTGGTATACTTTTATTTACTGATTTTATATATATATAAGATAATGGAAGCTGCATATCACCTTAAGAGTTTTATTTTTTATGAGATGTTTGTTTTTCTTCCATACAAATAGGTGAACATGTGCTGTGAATACAAACCGATGTAATTACTTTTTGCTTTTTCTATAATTTGATCAGTTAGCAAAGTGTCTTGTTGACGCGGAATTTCTGTCATTCTCTCTAAAGTGAAGCGCTCAAAGAAATATACAACTTGAGGTTGTGAAGAAGCCCTCGTTTTTTAGTGCTAACTCCTTTCCTTTGTATACCCTGAAGTAGAAATGCATTTAAAAAATTCAACAAAAGGAAGGAGTAAAGAGGGTAAAACCATCATGACATAAAGCCCTTTAGAAATTAACAACATTCTTTATTAATAGTGGTATGATGATCTACCATCCTAGAAGCTGCTGATCCTACCATTGTTCGATTATTACCCAGCAACACGGAAAGAGTAAGTTTGGTCTTTGTCCTAACTCCATACAACGCCTATAGTTTTGCTACAGAAACCATAATTTTACCTGCTTTGAAGTAAAGCAGTTTCTGTGCAAACTCCTCAAAGGTCAGCCAGATAACTTTTAAGCCTGTTTGAAACACCAAAGACCACTGGATGAAGTGCCCCAGGGAAAAATTCAAACTGTGATAAAGACAATTCTTTGGCCCATAGTTCCAGAGTTGCTGACTAAACAGACTCATTATAAGCTTCGGACAAAGCCAGTGAAAGGAATATTTCAAGACTTACATGTGAGGCTCCAAGTTTGAGTGTCTACTCTTTTCCAATGGGTTTTCAGGCTAGAAGAAAAACTGTTATCCACAAAAGGAGGGCATACAGTCCATATAGTAAAAGCAATGTATTTAGTAATCCAATCCAAATATTTGTCGTTTCCTTTAATAGGGACTTAAACAGGTAACCTAAAGGGTATATGCTCCCTCTTCCAGAATTGAGCATGAAAATATTTTTAATTAATGGTTATATCACTATATTTAAATGTCAATTTTTTGAAATTAAAAACGGAATACCAATCTTGTTAGTATTTCTCTCATTCTCTTATTTATTTAATAAATAGTCTACTTTGTTCTGAAAGTGTTTAAACTGCTTGCTTTCTGGAGTTATGCTAATACCCATTCTCTAAGAATTCTATGCTGTAAAATATCTTAACATAGGGTCAGTAGTGTATCTTTAGGTTCTAATTTTGGAGGAAGATGTTATTTTCTCATTATTTTAGAGTATTAGTTTACTGTAGAATAATAACTGAAATTATTAAGATAAAGCTTTTCAAGTTGTCATTGTATCTATCAGGTATTTTTGTTGGTTCCTCAAAAAGAAAACGCAGAAAAGCACAAAAATATAAGAAAACACCGTTAAGAGTAATTCATTGAAACACCAACTTGCACAGCAACAGAAATGCCTCAAGACGTTAAAATAGCTTTTCTCATTTCAAATGTAACCTTGTCTTTGAAAACTCTGCTAAAATCTTGCATGCTTATGAAGAGAAATGAATACATAATTTTCTGAACTGGGTAAGAATGGCTTTTGTGGAGCAAGATTGCAGAGATTAACAAAATGAAGTTGGGAGAGATTGAGCTAAATTTAGAGCCAATATAAACTACCTCAGAGATTAAAAAAAACCAAAAACTGAAGTTCTAAACTTATCAGTAGCTAATGCTAATTTTCTTCTCTCTGCTAATTGTGGACTGTCAGATTTTCTCACTGAGTAGTCTCCACCCACTCCTAGGGTCATCCAGTCAATGGTCCTACCCTGTATTCCATGGCAATGAATTTACAATCCATTTAGTCCAGTCTCTTAGCACTTCAAGACCATTCCAACATTCTCTTTAACTTCTCTCTGCCTCCAATGTCTTCTAATTTGTCCTTCACAAGAATAGTTTATTTATCCTTAAATACTATGTACTTGTGTCACTCTCAATTGCCTACAGGCTCAAGCACAGCCCTTTTAAACCTTACCCCAACCAACATGGAAGACTTGAACTCCCATATTTGTTGTCTCATAGCTGGTAGAATGTGCTTATTTCTAGCATTTCTATCTACCTATTTTTTCCAACACTAAATAGCCCACAATTATTAGCCTTGAAGTAATCTTCCCCGTCTCTTTGTGTTACCTAATAAATTCTGCCCATTCATGATCAGTTGACCACAATAGGTACTCATACGTTCTGCTCAAGAACTAGAGCCCTAGTGTTGATATTTCTCTTTTTAGACTTACCCTTGTGTGTATTTTTCATTTATACAGTATGAGAACTACACCTCCCATAGAAAATAGCACAGTAACCTAGATGAAGGTACACTTTCTTCTTCATTAAGGTAAATAGGACTTCTGTGTATAGTCACATATATACCATATAGTCACTGTCATTCATTTGAATTTTCAAGTTTTTCAAATTTTTATTGATTGTAGTTTCTATTATGTGTGAAGTACTGTGCTAAATAAATGAGAATATGTCATACCCTCTAGGAACACTACGTAGTGACAGTCATAAATATGCAAGTGAATAATTTAAAACAGAATAAACGTTTACATAATAGTAACTTCACATAAAGTGCCTGTGTTGTGTATATGAAAAGTGATTGACTAGAAAAAAGATTTTTTTTCGATAAATTAAGATTAAGGGAGCTATAAAACTAATAGGTAACAGTTATCAATTGAGCATTTTATGTGTGACTAAATCAAAGAGATTATCCTTTGATAATCTTATTCGATCTTCAATACAAGCCTTTGAGGTAGATGTACCAGTATCCCGTTTTATAGACAGGACAACAGATGCTCAAAATGACTAAGCCACTTGGCCTAAATCATTCTCTCAGTAGGTGCTAGAGTTAAGGACGCTCAGGGAAGTGTTTAAAACATCATTCGATAGTACGCTGAGTCATAAAGAATACAGTGTTAGGTAGAAAAGTGCATTCTAGGCAGAGATCTTATCATGTGCTAAAACACAAAGGCCTTTTCTTGTATAATTTTTAAAAGTATATACACTGCTGGGGCTGGCCCCGTGGCCCAGTGATTAAGTTCACGCACTCCGCTGCAGGCGGCCCAGTGTTTCGCTGGTTCGAATCCTGGGCGCAGACATGGCAGTGCTCATCAAACCACACTGAGGCAGCGTCCCACATGCCACAACTAGAAGGACCCACAACGAAGAATACACAACTATGTACCGGGGGGCTTTGGGGAGAAAAAGGAAAAAAACGAAATCTTTAAAAACATATATATATATATGCTGCTATTTCAAAGCGTTTCAGGATTTCCAGATGAGGTGCTATTGAGTCACGTATTGTCTCTCTTAACTCCAAGTCCACCAGCCTATGTTCTGTTATGTGCTGCTGGGCTTGCAAACATCTCTTGACTTGCAAACATGACTCCCCTGCCAGCTGGCTTTCTCTTAGTGGGAAGCCCAGGAGGGAGACTGGAAGGCAGGAGCAGGGCAGAAGGGATGCCTCTTCTGTTTATACTACATGTCAGCATCTCAAAGCAACAGAGGGCAGCTCCGGCACCCAGCTTTTCGTGGCACACCAAGCACCAGCTATTCTGTGCCTCCTCAACGGCAGTGCCCTGACTCACATGCCCCTCAGTTGGTCTGAGCACCAGCTACGTGGCATCGCCTTTAGAGGCAGTAATACTAGTTGTGATGAGCCCCCTCTGACGCTGTGTTCTGGGAACTCCATCTCTTCTCTCTTGTTCCCCCAATTCTGGTGTGGTAGCTGCTTCCTGTAGCTTTTAATGTATGGATGATTTTAGCATCTCTTCCTTGCTGAAATACAGCCTTCTAACATCTGGTGACCAAGTCCTTTTTTGAAATACCTACCATGGTTTCAGTTTTCCTGACTGCATCCTGACTGATACAGGGTCCTTTATGTCAGCATCTCTAACAATCCTTTAAGACAAATGCCACATCCTGATTCTTGCCTGTCTACCAGCTTCTCCTTTCCTTCTTCCATTAGCAAAAGCCCAACTTTGCTTTCATGGCAGGTGGCTGAGGGCTAGAGAAGAGGGTGTGCCGCTCCATGATCCAGGGTGGACTCATGTGTTCTCTGAGCTAATCCGGCTGTGGAGTCTAGTTTTGATACGAGGAAGCATCTGATGGGGGTTTTTGAAGCACGTTTATCTCACTCTTAGCACCAAAAGGAACACCTTTTTCAGCTATTTAGATGTTGTTTGGTGAGACTACGAAGCTGGGAGCGAGTTTGTGATTTCTTGCTGATGGAAAAAACAGCTGACACTTTGAGGATAATAGGAAGAACCTAGGCATTTCATAGCAACATCAGGCTACAGAATCAACTAGCCCTAAAATATGCTATCTCTGGGTTTTTCTATTATGTAAAATAAGACAGTTTCTTTGCTGATTAAGACACTTCTAGAGGCCCGCCGCGTGACCGAGTGGTTAAGTTTGTGCGCTCCACTTCGGCAGCCCAGAGTTTCACTGGTTTGGATCCTGGGCGTGGACATGGCACCACTCGTCAGGCCGCGCTGAGGTGGCACGCCGCGCCACATAGCACAACTAGAAGGACCCGCAACTAAAATACACAACTATGTGCTGGGGGGATTTGGGGAGAAAAAGCAGGAAAAAAAAAAAAAGATTGGCAACAGTTGTTAGCTCAGGTGCCAATCTTTAAAAAAAAAAGACACTTTTAGTCCATTTGCCTGTTCCTTGCTACAAGAATCCTAAATTATAGAGGAGGTTATGTCTCTCTCTCTCTTTTCATATATATACATGTGCAGATATATTTATCTATTTATAAATATGTGTATACATATACTATATATACACAAACATATAAATATGTATGCTTTGCTTTTATATCTCTTAGTAGCTAAGACTAATGGTTCATAAGACTTAGTAGCTATTAACAATGGCTAAATGAATATGATTTTACACTTTGCATGTTCAAGTGATTTTCCAGTATAAGGAAGAGTAGGGTATAACTTCAGTCAGAAGAGGTAGTACAAAATAACAGGTGATGTCATTGTCACTGAAAGTGCCTCCAAAGAGAGTGATGAGCATTTCTTTGAATATACACTTTTAAAGAATTATTTTAGTGAGTTTCATTGTCAAGCACCCACTTTGATCTCGGCACTATCTTAGGCAGAACAGGAGAAGAGGAAAAAGCATGGGTTCCTAGGTCTTCCCCTCAAGGCTGGTCTTGTTATTTCTGAATGTTCTCTCAGAGGACTCGGTTCTGCTTTCATGGAGAGTTGTATATTATAAGTACAGGACAGAGAGTAGTGACTAGGGAAGATCTGAGATTTCTGGCAAGTCTGCTGAATAAATAACACTAGTTCTTCAACTTCCTTACTGCTTTCATTTTAGGATCTGCAACACTCTAAAATAATAGTCAAACTTCAGAACACCTTTGTACTATGCTTATGGGTGTTCTTTTCCTGAGATTTAGTGAGGGGCAAACTGATAGATCATAGGCTGCCTGGAAAAGTTACCTGGAAAATGCTGATCAGACCAAGGAGCAGCATTTTTGCCATAACAGGTAGTCATGTTACAGCTTCAGGACTGCAAGATAGAATAGATGAAAGCCTGTTCACATATGTGGAGCTGCAGAGCATTGCAAAGTGTTTGAAAAGGTGAGAGCCTATCCATAGAAAAAAGAAAAAGCTGAGGGCTGGTAGGCAGTAGAGACAGCTCTGCATAATTGGGAGGGCTGGCTGATTTTTGCCTTGAAGGCTGGGGAGACTTTTTCTTTTCTTTTTTTTAACTTTCTATGGTTCGTTTTTGCCAAGTAAACCCTATATAATCCTAGTGACATAGCTACATGGGAATGACCACCCTTGCATTGTTAGTTCAAGCTTAGCTAGAAAGAAGGAGAAATCAGTCTAAATGGAGACAGACAGGACTTAGCAGAACGGAAAACAATGAACAGCACTGAGAGATGGGTCCTATATTGTTCTACAATTATGTATTCAAGACACAAGTGGGTGAGACCTTTAGAGAAAGCACTTTTTCACATACTTGTCTCCAACCCTTCAGCAAGGAAAGATCTCTAGACCATGACAAAATTATGTTTGGGGACAACCAGTCACTCCTGGATGCAGCTCCTGAGTTCCCACCGGACTTCCTGAGACTTTGGCTTCCTCATGTTGATCGCTGTTCTGTGTCCCCACTGTTTACCAGACTCATTGCCTTGACATTCGTATAGATTAGCTTTCTGATTCCCAATTTAGCTCCAATTCCTTGATTCTGGCAAGTTTCCACTTTGGTGTATCGCTTCCAAAAATGATCACCATTCATATTCCATGTGGCTGCCTACACATGTGTACAGCACTCATTAATTCATTTCTTCATTAAACCTAAATTCAGTGAGAGCCAATCACATACCAAAGACTATGCTAGGTGATGGACATCAGTAGTGAGCAAGGCACTGATTTTCTGGAGTTTACAGGTTAAGGGGAGAGGGACTGAAGCATTAAAAAGTATTTAAACAATTTATTAGTATAAATGTATAGGAAAAACATAGGGTATGTGATGGCAAACAACAAGGCTCTTTGTCTATGGTTTTAGGAATATTATCCCAGAGGAGGTGACTTCTAGACTAATGTAACAGCTTCAATATGAGGAGACAGGGGGTATGGAGAAGTTGAGAGGCCTCCTGGACAGGACACCTTGTACAAAATTCTGTATTAGAAAGGCTCTGTTCTCTCTGAGGAATGAGAGCAGGCCAATGGTACTGGAGTTGATCATGAAATGGACAGAGGAGGGTTGAGCAGAAAAGGTTGGGGTGGCAAAAGGAAAAATGAAGAGAAGGGTTTGGATTCAACTGCTGTTTAAGACTTGGTGACAACTAGAGCGTGGGAGCGAAGGGAGTGAGGTGTGCAGCGTGACTCTACGTTTCTAGTTGGAGAAAACGCCTTGCAAGTCTGATGTGATTCAAACCCATGATGAAATGGCAAGAGTATTAAAAATGCAGCAACATAGTTTCCTTGTCATGCATCTGTGAAAGAGTTCGTGTGTATGTGATTAAGGTATGGAAACCCAGGAGAGGGGCTGTCATGTCTGGGCAGTCTTTGAGTAGAGAAAGGAGGGTAATTTCAAGAAATGAAATGTAAATGAGATCCATAGTTCTCTAAGTGAAAAAAAATGGGATGGGAAGTGACCATGAATTAGATCCTTAAGGCAGAGGTGTCCTGGGGAGAACATAGGATAGGAGCTCAGCTGAGCTCTTGGTTACAAAAGGGATACCCTTGTGCTATGAAAAAATTTCATTAATATACGTGGTCTTTATTGAAATTAAAGGCAGAACATTAATTTATAGAGCATTATGCGTGGAGCCATGATTTGATATATTTTTTGTCTATTCCAATTATGGTGGTATTATTATTCTAGGAAAAGATTTATTAAGATGAAGATGTATTTGCATGAGCATATTCTCTGGAAAATAAAATCAAACATGCTATAAATGTTCTGAAAATTAACAAATGATTGTATATACAGTATAAGCAGTTATTGATATAACCATTAATGTTTTTGTATATTTTCCAGTCATAAACATTTCAAATAAAATTCATTAAAATATTTTAATTGATTCACAATTAATTTCTATAATTATAATCATTTGAATAAGGTTTATGTAATCATTATTTTATAGGAACAAAATGTTTAAAATCCAAATGTATAAGGTTGAACTTTTATTGCAGACCACAAACTTATTCAAGCTTATTGCTGCTTTGTTAAAAATCGTATTTTTTCCCTCAACATCAAATAAAGTATTATAAAGCTAAATATTATTTTCCATGAAAAGAAATAAACAATAACAAAAACTGAAATCAGGATTTGAGCCAAGAAGAAATCAAAAACCTTAATTAATATAATAGTCAGAGGCATTTTTGCATTAATGATGCAATCTCTTAAAGTTACACGCAGCTGTGAAGACATACAGACATGTTCTTGCTGAATGTGATATTCTAATTCTCAAGGAGTACTGACGAGGTTTGGCTTCTAAATAGCTTAAACTCACCCGAAAAATGCAGATTGTTGGTATTTTCTCTGCCCTCCAAAGTTTTGATACTTGGATCTTTTGATCTCAGCATTTCTGTTATAAATAAGTATGATGACATGGGAACAAGAAAATATATATTCATTGCCTTAGGATGATTTATTTTAAGTCAAAGTTCTCAGCTAATTTTCATAATATCAGAACTTCTACAATACAATAGTTTATACTCAGAGCAAAAGGAATTCTGAAATTTTCCCATAATGAAGTGTACTAATATTAGCAAAGATTTATTTTAAAATGCTTAACTATTTCACTAAAAATCATGTGTAGTCACATGCATGTATATGTGTACAAATGCCCAAGAAAATGAAAGTGAAGCTTAAGGGAAATACATTTTAAAATTTTAAAGTACAGACCATTTATAGTTCTAAACAAAACTTCAGTGTCTATAATTTATAGGTAACGCAGAAATTACTCCTGATTGATTTTGTCTCTGATACTTTTTGCTCATCTGAAATTTCTAGGAAATATGCTTACCAGGTTTACAAAAGTGTTAGAGTAACTTACAAATTTATCCACTCTCGGGTAAAGTTTCTCATTAATTTGTCTTGGTTGGACTATATCCCAATCCACATAAAAATCATGGTTCAGAATGATCCGAATAAAATGTCTATTTGTTTTACTGGTAATCAAATGTCAAACACATCCTCAAATAAAATAAGTACCTGTTCCCCTCATCCACATCGCTGAGTGGCAGGCCTCTTAGGGCATCTACCCCAAGGCATCAACGACAGCCATCCTCTCTAATCTTCCCACAGCTTCTCACAGCTCTCTAATAGATGAAAGCATGTCCTTGGCTATGCGCTATCCTTTCTTGATTATGTAGAAATCCTCAATTTCATAACCTTCAAAATCCATGAAAGGAAAGAAAAAGATCTCTTCTTCTTTCACTCTCTGTAGTGCCATCTTTACCATTTTATTTTTCTCCTTCTGTCTCTATTCTTCTGTATCTTTGTGTCTCTGTCTCTTCTCTCTTATTTTAGTGAAAAAGTAAGTGCTTCTCATTCCAACTGTGGCCCCTTTTCCACAGTTTTATTTTCCCAGAGCTCTCTCTATTATCAGTCCCCCAACTCCTCTTCCTCTCTAGAATGCGTCCATTACTCTTGGTAAATAGCTTCACTTTGGAAATACTATCTATGGCATTTTTCTGAGCACAGTACACTTGTGTATACACAGACACTCACACACATATACACACATTTATACATTTCTGTTCAATTTCTTGAATCCTAGAAAGCTCTGAAAAAGAAGTAGAACAAAAATGCATTTCCTTTCAACAAATCTCAAGACAATTTTGGACCAAAATACCTTTTTATGACTATTTGGTAAACATATATTCTCATCTATTGAAAATTAAGCATAATGCCACCAATGATGTTGAGATGTGTGTAGTACAAGCCAGCAGTTTTTCCTATTAAGGAACTTAACAGAGTCCAAAGCTAAGGAGTGACAAATGAGATCTTTTCCTGAAGCAAAGAGGAGGGAGATATAAGGTCCATAATACAGCTTCTCCATCAAGTGTTTGTGATTAGCCATTGAGTTACACTTATCTCCCTGAGAAATCCTGCATTCCAGCAGCATGTGCGCTGTTGGGGACTTAAGGAAATATATGCCTCTCTTCTATATACTTGAGGTTTCAGTCCAAATGCCTCATGATAAATTTTAAATGCTGAACACTAGTGTCAACACTTCATATTGCATTTAGAGTGCTCTCCAGGATAGGAAATGGAAATTTTAATTCACTAGTCTACTTGCAACCTCAAGTTAATCTTCTTATAAGATCATCCACCTTCAAAACATATTTACATATCAACTTACTAAAAAACTGGAGTTAGAAGATTTGTAAGAAGTGATAGGTGTACAAAATCATTGATTACACATAATATAGAATTTTAATTACTGACAGTATTTTTTAAATTACAAGAAGAAATTGTGATTTTTATTATATTATAAAAGCAAACAGAAATATTGACATATTGCCAGGTTTTATCTTTAAATATTCACCATTTTTTCCGTTTTGTTTCCTCCAGTTTATTAAATTAATAATATTGAACTTGGCAAGAATACATGTAAGATTGCTATGTATCAATTTCAATCCACAGTAAAAAATCAATAACAATCTGAGTGACGCATTGGAGCAAATATCCTGAACAAAACTAGACAAAAGTTAATTTTTAATATATTGAAAATCACAAAAGAAAATCCTTCCCTGTTATCCTAAAGTAATGAAATTTATTTGTAACTTCCTAGAAGTAGATGGATAAACTAATCAAAAGAGTTTTGTTGTTAGTAAATTACTTAATTTATTTTGCACGATAGAGCAATTCTAGCACACAGCAAAGTGAAGCACATAATAGCCTTTTTCACTTGCACTCCAGTGATGCCTTCTCATTTTCCATAGATTCATACTTGAAATTTTATTTGATTGGGTATTTATACTTTATAGCAACAAACTAATCAGTTGGTGCTGCCTCAGATAATATGTGCTAATATTTCACTTATACAGTCCTTAGGAGGAAAATTATTGGAGACATGTCAGCTTATATGTGAAATAGGTACTTGGGTATATTCTTCTTTCCCAAGCTTTACAGTGCTACTATGTGTTTTATTTGCCTCCAATTCAAAATATCTGTTCTTTTAAATTAGGGACATAAACTGAGCCATATTTCTCAGTGCTTTAGAAAGCATTCTTTTAGCGCAGTGCTATTGAATTGAGACATTATGATTCAGTATACATCGAAATCTTAGTATCCCACAGCCAGCTCTCCAAAATTTCTTACTCATGAGCTTGAAATCAATCCTATATACTCAGAGAAGGCAGAAATAATGGCTGAGAACCTTTGCGTCTCAGTTGATTTGATTTTCTTGTCATAGACACACTATTGCTCAAGAAAATGGAGAGAGCACTGGGCCAGGGGTCAAGAGATCTCAATTCGGGTCCTCCGTTAGACACTAATAGAGTGTGTAAATAGCCTCCATTTTCCTGTCAGTAAATGACTTTCCTATCTTAAGGTGTTACTATGAGGATTTAATTTTAATTTTATTTTATTTAATTTCATCAGAATTATATAGTTTCTATCTTCTGTCCCTTCTGTCCACATATATATAAAAACTAAACTGCTTCCCTGCATTATCTTGTTACTGCCCCTTTCTTTTCATTCAGTTTAAGCCCAAACTACTCATTGGTCGTGGGGAAAAATACACATAACAGTAACGAATATGCTTCGTTTGCAAGCCCCAGTGGAAAACTATGTTAGCACTTTTGGGTGCATCAGTTTGCAAATTTTTAATGCATATATATTCTCATTTTGTGGTGATTGGATTATACCCTACAAACTCATTTCCACTGTTATTTTGCAGCTAAATATTTTTTGGCCATCTTCATATCAATATGTTTTGTATAACATTTGCATAATATGCCATAGACTAGTCATTTTATAATGTATTTAATTAGTGCTTATGAATGGGCTTTTAAATAATTTTCAGTTTTTTGCTATTAAATATGCTTTAATAAGCATCTTCATATATTTATCTAGATTAATTGTTATTTAAAATTATTAGCAGTTCTATTGCTGGATCAAAGGAAACGAGCATTTTAATTTGCCAGATATCATTTAATTGCTCTCCACAAATTTATACCTATGACAGTCTCACCAGTAGTGCATTAGGATGTTTCTTTCCTCCATATTTACCAAAACTGGATATTTTACACTTAAAATTTTTGCTAATGTGATATTAATTGACATTTCTTCAGTTATGAGTGAGGTTGGACAGTTTTTCACTTAAATACTGTGTATTTAAAATCCATTTTTGTGATTAATCTAACAGTTCTTTAGTCAGTAGTCTATTTGTTATAATTCCAGTTTTTACCAGCTACTCAGTTTAAAAAGTGAATGAATAATTGAATGACAATGTAGAGAATTTGGAAAATATAGAAAATCTAGCAAAACAATTGAACAAGAACCTGGAGAGGAAAGGGAAATGCTGCCATCAGAGTAAGTAAGACAAAGACTAACAAATGTCCACTGGATTTGGTCACTGGAAGGGTCCAAAGCCTAGAATCTTCTATCTCTATCCCTAGACCTAAGGAATTACCAACTACTGCCAGTCCGTCCTTCCAAGAGCTCTCATTATCTCCCTCCTCAGCATTTCTTAGCCACCGTGGATTTCTGATGATCCTTTTTCTGGACTCGCCCTACATGCAACTTTCAGATCCTCGCTCTTCCAGTCCTCCATGATGCTGCCAGAGCAGCAATGGTTAAATCTCTAGATATAATGGAATCACCTTCCTAGTTTCATTTGTTTACCATCTTTGACAGATAAAAGAGAGGAACTTCTTTTGTGGCACTCAATGAATGCTTTGAGTCCACCTTTCTGCCATCTTACACAACTGCCAGAACCAATTCCCTGGCCCTCCCTTGTATCATGCCTTGCCCTTTGATAATAATAAATTATTTGAATTATTTGTAGCCCCTGAAGGAATTTACATTCTCAAAGTATTGTATTTGGCCCAGATTATTCCCTATGAATAGTTTCTCTCTGCTTTCTCCCTGAAAAAAGTCTTACTTCTTCAAATTTCAGTTCAGACATTACTTTCAGCATATAGACATTGAAGTTTTTCTCCTCTCATCTGAGATAGGTATTTATTTATTATCTTCTCATCTCACTGGACTTTAAAAATGCCACTGTTATGACAGATATCATGTTAAAATTGCAATTTTTAGTTTGTATGCTTATTTTTCTACTTGGTGTGAGCCTCTTTACAGTAGTGATCATGTATCTGTTTTGAATAAAAGTGTCTTACTAAGGATTTTCCAGAAGCAGACCCTAAGCAAAGAATCCACGTGCAAGTCATTTATTAAGGAAATGCTCCCAGGGTAGTCAGATAAGACAATGGGTGAGACAGGGCAAGGAAGGAGAGGAGGCCAGGAAGGGTGTGATCTCAGTAAGAAAGCCCACAGAGGATAGGCTTCCACCTGATGCTAGGAGGAAATGATGGAGTATAATGTAGGCCCCAGAGCTAGTCAAATCCAGGCCGTGGATGCGGGGCTTTCTTACTTCTGCATCTCTCAGTCATTGGTTAGTGGAAGCCTCAGGGGGAGGAGACTCCCAGGCACTTCCAGCCCCCTTCACACAAGAGCCACATAGCTCCAGGAGCTGAATGGCAGTGCTATGAAGAAAAACTCCACAGAGGCACTTATTAAATTTTGAATGGCTGGCTGTCTGGATAAATTACAAATTATGGAACTTGGAGTTGCTTAGAAGCCAACAGGGAGACACTGAAGACTTATGATGGAGAGAGTGGTAACCTCAAAATGATAAATTAGGTAGATTAGTTTAGAAGCATTGTGAAGAATAGATGAATGAATGGAAAGTCTAAAAGCCAGAGCGCTACTTAAGGGAAAATTGCCCTGGTGTTAAGGGCCTGTTCTAGCATGGAAGCAGCAGGAATGAAGGGTAAGACATGCTTTTGATTGATATTGCAAACGAAGATTCACTCATTCCTCATGACTGACTGGGTATGTGAGACATAGCAAAAGAGGAAAAGAGTGAGGTTTTGAGCCAAAGTAACAATGAGATTACTACAGAAAAGGAACATCAAAACATAGTGGGAGCTTAGTTATGGTAGGCTTGGGTCAAGGGTAACGTTTAAATTCAGATCTAGACCTGATGGCTGTCAGTAGGTCCAAGCAGGCAAGTATTCAGCAGGTGTGTTAGAAAAGTAAGGTTTTGATCTTGGCAGACATAACAGACTGAGAATATGGATTTGAGATTTGGGTTGAAGGTGAGAGAACTGAATATGGGGCAGGGAGGGGACTTTAAGAGATAAGTTATGGAACAAAGACACTAAAGAAGATCAGAGCTATGACAAGTGCCACATGTAGAGACAGGAAAGAAAGGTGACAGGAAGAGGTAAAAGAGAAATAAGAGAAAGAACAAATGCAATAGTGCAGTTTCAAGGAGGTAAATACAAGAGAATGGTTCAGAAGGACAGAGCGACTTACACCTTAAATCCTCAGAGAGTTCAAGTATAAACAGAACTGAGAAAAATATTGGGTATCAAATAGAGGCTGTGCTTTATATCCTTAGAGAATTTATGTTTGACGGTGAAAACTCAAGTGAAATTACAAAGCATATACCAACAAGAAGGGCATGCACACTAATGTTCCTCTAATGGAAACTTAAATTGGTACAATTTTTCTGGAAAGCAATTTGACAAAATATGAAAAAAATGTTTAATATTTGGATACTTTATTCCAGCAATCCCACCTTAATCTCAGTAATCCTAAGAAATCAATCAGAAATAAAGTCTATAATTTAGGTTCACAGGCTGTTTGTAATCATGTTGGCAATAGCAGCAAAACATGTAAGCAATCTAAATGTTCAGCAATAGGAAAATATTTAAATTATGATAGAAATAAAAGATGACATCTTATGTAATCATTAAGGACTATGATTAAATTTATATGTTTCCAACTTAAATGCAATTTAGAACAAGATCAACACACACACACACACTCACACACACAAACACACAATCTGATAAAAATGCTGAAATCCTTTCCTTGGTTTTTCACTGCTCAAATGATAAAGGCTCAAGTCCTTAAAGGAGCCCACAGGTGCTGTGAGGTTGGTTCTCATCTGGTGTGTACCCTCTCCACCCCACGCTATGCATGCTAGCCACATTGACTTTCTTTGCATATCTCTCATGCCTCCCCTCTGCCTTGCCACAGATACTTTGCATTGCTTCTCCTTTCCTCTTCAACCTCACACCTTAGCTCAGAGATCACTTGCTCAGTGAACATCGGCCCAGTCAAATGCAAACTAGCTTCCTTCTTAAACACCCTTTCAGAAAGGCGTTCTTTCCTTCCTTCAGAACATCCTGCAGTTTGTGATTTTACTCCTTCAGTGTAATTACTTGAGTAATGTCTGTCTCCCTACGAGGTGATAAGCACTGTCAGGGATACAACTCTCACCACTGAACCTCCAATGCCTAGGACACTGGCTAATAACTCATTGTTTAATTAGTGGATGAATGAGATTTTAGACAAATTGAATTTGAGATGTCTATGGGATACAAAGGTAGATAGGTCCAGTAAGCAGCTGGAAATATGGATCCTGAAATATGGATTTCCTAGGGATGATCTGTGTCCAGCTAGCGATCTGGGAGTCACGAACAGATCAGGGCTAGCATAACTGGTAGTAGATTTAATTGCCCTGGAAGAAACTATTTAAAGAAAAAAAATAGGAGTAAATCCTAAGTCCTCTATGATTTAACGCTGCTGTACCCTCCCAGCTATATTTACCATGACTCGACCCCTTCTGGAGATCTATCCTCCCATCTCTCCGGGATGCATGCCTTTTCTGAAGTTTTTCTTTTCTTTTCCCACTTCTCTATTCCTTTATGCCTTTTTCCCCCTTGAAATGCCTATCCCTTCCCTCTCTCATCATTAATTGAAACCTGTTCCTGCCTTTCCTGGTGGATATTGACCCCATGGCTTCTCCTTCCATTGCTTAGTTTGTGACCCCTATTTAACATGAAACATCTCCTGCTTCCTGTTAAAGACTTATTTCCTACATACAATTTTAAGATCCTTAAAAAAAGTCCCATTCACCATTGTTTGCCTCACAATATACTCCACAGTCCATAATTCTCAAATTAAAAAAAAAAAAGACTCTTAAAATCAGATTTTGAATTATTTTTATTTTATTTGGCACCCAAACTTGACCTGACCTGAACTTATTTGGTGGCAAAGCCTGACCTGGAATAATATGAGTTCAAAGGTAGTACAGTCCAGGGTTCGAATAGATGTGGCTTTAAAATGCCATGCACATGACATCATCATTCTAAAATTCAAAACATTTTTTAAAACTCTAAATTCCAAAGCACGTGTCCCCAAATGCTTCACATAAGGTTGTAGGTCTGTACTTTGTATTGTGTCTTGCACTTAGTAATGTTTGATATTAAATATTTCCTAATAGAATGCAAACGAATGAATGATTGTATGGTTTCCTAAGGCCCTGATAAATTTCATGCAAAATGTAGAATACTAATCTCTTGTGGGATGCTGGAAGCCAGCTAATAGAATTATGAACAATGTATTTATTTTGCCCCAAGAAGGTCCCTGTCTAGTGACTAATGCCTACACACACCAGAAAGACTGCGATAATCTGGAGAAGAATGCATGTAGGATAAACATGTCAGGATGGGGAAATGCTATAATAAACACAAGAGCAAAGTTCTGCAGTGTTATATATTAAGGTAGGTAGTTTTACAGTTTTCTAAGTTAGAATAATAATGCATTAATGAACATGTTTGTTTACAGCATGATTCATACCAGTGTGCAAAAAATAGAAATATAGAAAAGCAATTCAGATGATCCAGATTTTATTAGTTTTCTAGCAAACACTCAGGTTGTGCATAGAGATTCTACTAACAGCTGAAGAGTTAAAAGAATGTAATATTAGAAGTAAATTGAAGAGTGAAGAATGTCTTTCCTGTTTTCCACAGATTTATCTTGGAGAATTTGAAGTATTCATAGAACAGAATGTTTGATTATACTGAAGTTACCTCTTCTGATGCTACTGAAAAGGATGGCCTTTGAACAGCCCTGAGGCTTCACAGAATCCATCTATCCTTTCCTTCACTTCTTTTAATTAAAAAAAAGAAACCTATAAAAAAGACTAGTGGTCCTGACTTCCACCTACCTCTCTCAGTTGCTTCTCTAATTCATTTCTAGTTGTTGGTATTTTTCCTTTTATTTTGTGTAATTTATTACATCCTCACACCCTGGGACCAGGAGTAAACTTAGACTCAGATCCAATGTTAGAGCCAACACGTAGAATGAAAAGACATCAGAACTGAGAGCAAGGCTGAGGCCTGGGGTCAGAACATGAAGGAGATGTAGTGTCTTTCTGGAACAACGTTTCTACTATTTATTTAACTAGTATTTCCATGAAATAAATGAGTTTTTCTTTACATTTAAATAAATTTATGTGTTTTGTTTTTAATATCTCTCCCAAGAACTGAGCTGCCACTTTATGTCATTATATTTATTATTAACCTGCATCTTTTAGGGTTTCCATGATAATCTGAAAAGTTAAGAAAAACATTCATGACCTAGTGAGAATAATGACTATTCATGTAGATGTTTAAAGCTTAAATTATGTCTTTTAAAATTATCTCCAATTCTTTGTTTTTTTTTTTTTCTCCCTTGTGATTTGAAAACACCTAACTCCAACTTGGCAATACCCAGAACGCTTTTGCTATTTTTGAAAACTGATTGAATTTATCAGTCAACTCAGTTAAATAATGAGCCAAATCAATTAAAAAATCTTCATAAAGAGTTAGAAATTAGTTTATTCATTTGAAAGAATAAAAAGCATGCTTGTGACTAGGTGGGTAAATAAAGAAATTAAATGTAAACAATAAGAAATCCATATCCTGGACCATAGCCCATTGTTCCTGCCTCTCTCTCTCACACTTGATCCTACTCATCTTGGGCCTTACGCCTCAAGAAAGTGCACCACTACCCCACTCACTTCCAAGAATCTGGAAGCTGCCTTTTGCTCCTCCTTCTCTCTTCCCACTCCTTTCCCCTAATTTAAATATCTTTTTAATCCATCCATTTGTTCACTGTTTCAGTTTATTGTCAATTTTCTATTTGAAGCCAACAAATCTTTTTCTTAGAATATTTATTCTAGCTGCTTAGCTGGTCTTCCAATCACTAAAGTCTTGGATCAGCCCAAACTACTCCCCACTCTGTATCCAGTGCGGTCTTCTAAACAACAAGTTCCATCATGTTGCTCCCCAGCTTCAAACTCCTCAGTGGCTTCCTAATGCCTGCAGCAAAATGCCCAATGTGACACCATATTTTATTTCTGTAGCTTCATTTCTCCCTTCCCAGCTCAAGCATTGCACACTACAGCCACACTTCAAGTTCCTTCAAGACTGGGACATTGTCTCATTCAGCCTTATATTCCCAGGATCTAAGATAGTCTTTGATGGTTAGCAGGCTTTCAAAAAACAGTTGTTATTTTTAATTTGAGGTTGATGGGTTTAATAATCAAATAAATCCATGATTTTTTTTGGCATCCTGACTCTACTTTTCTTTTTCTTCTTCCTTTGTTTTAGACTTTAGATAAGTTTAGGCTGCTACAGAAGATACTTGAAAACTCTGTGTTATCAACATCCTCTGCAGATTGAAATATGGATAATGGAAGCCTCTGGTCAGCTGTCAGTTCTGATTTTGCTCAATACAAGCTGACAGTGAGAAATACTTGCTAATACAAACTGAGTATATACTTTTCCTCTCGACATCCAAAAAGTGGCAATCAATTCTGTTTCCAGAACCAATACTCCAAAAATGAGCATCAGAAGATGAGAACTGATTTAGTACTGCTTTATTTTATATTAGTTTTCTAGGGCTATGGTAAAAAATTACCAAAAATTGGGTAAATTCTACATGGTTTTGAAGAACAGAAAGTAAAAATAGTTTAGTATGCAAAAAATGGAGTTAAAAGAAGATTATATTTAATTTGGCATAAGAATATTGTTTTTAATTAATCCTCCTTGTTAAACTACTATTTCAATAAAAATGTGATGTAATCCAAAATTGAAGTAAATGTTCATTAGACATTTTAATATAGGAACCCGAAATACTGACAGGAAGATTCTTTCAAATGAGTAATACAGAAATAGTCAAGTGCAATTTAATAATTCTTCTTCTAATATAGGCTCCAGCAATATCAGCAATAGGCAGTTTCCCACATATACTTTCACCTAGAAGAGGAAATGAAGTATTGAGTTACAAGAGAAAATGATGGCTATTTTTTTTACCAAACTTTAAGTTTGTATCATGGTTATTAGAAGTTTGGACACTCCCCTGTAACCAAACGTTTAAAAAATGTGAGGGCATTCAATCACAACATAGTCATGCATCACTTGATGACAGGGATACGTTCTGAGAGATGTGTCGTTAGGTGATTTTGTCGTTTGAACATCATAACGTGTACCTCCACAAATCTGGATGTTATAGTCTACTACACACCGAAGCTACATGGCACTAATCTTATGGGACCACCGTCGGATGTGCAGTCCGTCATTGACTGAAACGTCACAAGGTGGTGCAAATCTGTATTGTGGAACCGCCTCACACTTTTGGAAGGCAAAAATCAAACAGTCCTGAAAGAGTTTACAGCGAGCAACAAAAGCATAGTGAGTGGATTGAAACATTCAACACATATTTATTTAGTGCTGACTATGTTCTAGGCACTGTGCTACATGCAGCAGGTAATGCAGTGAACAAAACAGGGAAAAATCACACACACACACACACACACACACACAGGAATATAATTCAGCCATGAGAAAGAAGGAAATCCTGCCATGTGCAACAACAGGAATGGACATTGAGGGCATTATCCTCAGTAAGATAAGTCAGATAGAGAAATACAGATATTGTATGATCTTAGATATGTGCAATCTAAAAAGCCAAACTCAGAAACCAAGACTAGAAAGACTAGCATGCTGGGGGGTGGGTCAAAAGGGGAGATTTTTAGTGGAAGGGTCCACAACTTCCAGTTATAAGATGAATAAATTCTGGACATCTCATGTACAGCGTGGTGAGTATAGCTAATACTACTATATTATATACTTGAAAGTTCTAAGAGAGTAGATCTTAAATGTTCTCACCATGAAAAGAAATGGTAATTATGTGACATGATGGAGGTGTTAGTTAAGATATGGTGGTAAGCATTTTGCAATATATAAGCGGATCAAATCAACACGTTGTACACCTTAAACTTATAGAATATTATACGTCAGTTATATCTCAGTAAGCTGGAAGAAATCTCTCAGGCTCTCATGGAGCTTCCATTGCACCGGGGTTGCTGGATCGTCTCCATTTGCTCCTCTGGGTCCACTTTCCACTTATCCCACTGTGCATGTTTATGTGTGTGTTTAAATTTTTGCATTAAATAATCATACAATATGTTTTTTGTGACTTTCTTTCTTCACTTAATGTATTTTTGAACATTTTTCCACATCAGCACACATGGATCTATTGTATTATTCTTGTTACAGTTTTTGTTTTAAAGTCTATTTTGTCTGAGTATTGCTACCCCTGCTTTCTTTTCTTTGCCGTTTGCATGGAGTATCTTTTCCCATGCTTTCACTTTCAGTTTGTGAGTGTCTTTTAGGTCTGAAGTGTGTCTCTTGTATGCAGCACATACATGGGTCTTGTTTTTTTATCCAATTGGCCACCCTATGGCATTTGATTGGAGCATTTAGTCCATTGACATTTAAAGTAGCTATTGATAAATATGTATTTATTGCCATTTTGTCACTTGTTGTTTCTGGGTGTTTTAGTAGTTCTTCTCTGTTCCTTTTTTTTTTCTCTTGCTCTCTTCTCTTGTGGTTTGATGGCTATCTCTAGTAATTTGTTTGATTTCTTTTGTCTTACTTTTTTTCCTGCTTGTTATAGGTTTCTGGTTTGTGGTTACCATGAGGATCCTATTTAATATACTATGCATATAACAGTCTATATTGAGTTGATAGACTCTTTAGCTTGACCTCTTTCTAAAAGCTCTACTTTTTCACTCCCCTCCTCCCACATTATATGTTTTTCAAATCATATATAGTCTCTTGTTTAGTGTGCATTTATTCATTACCCTCTTATCATTGTAATAGGTGATTTTAGTACTTTTGTCTTTCAACCTTTGTATTATCTTCACAGGTAGTTGATCTGCTGCCTTTGCTATACTTTTACCTTACAAGTGATTTTATTGCCTATTTTGTTGTTGTTGTTGTTTTGGTTTTTTTCATAATTTTCTTTTATCTCTATTTGTGGTCATTGCTTTCCCACTTAAATAAGTCCCTTCAGCATTTCTTGCAGAACTGGTTTCTTGGTGATAAACTCCTTTAATTTTTGCTTGTCTGGGAAGCACTTTATCTCTCCTTCCATTGCGAATGACAACCTTGATGGATAGAGTATTCTTGGCTGTAGGTTTTTTCCTTTTAGCACTTTAAATATGTTGCGCCATTCTCTTCTCGCCTGTAGGGTCTCGGTTGACAAGTCTGCCGATAGGCTGATGGGCTTCCCTTTACATGTCACTTGTGGCCTTTCTCTTGCTGCTTTGAGGATTCTCTCTTTGTCTTTAATTTTGGACATTTTGATTATAATATGTCTTGGTGCGGGCTTCTTTGGGCTTCTCTTGTTTGGAGCTCTCTGTGCTTCCTGAACTTGGATATCTGTTTCCTTCCTCAGGTTAGGAAAATTTTCATCTATTATTCCTACAAATAAATTTTCTGCCCCTTTGTCTCTCTCTTCTCCTTCTGGGACACCTGTAATCCGAATGTTAGCATGCTTGATATTATCCCAGAGTTCCCTTAGATTCTTCTCATTCTGTCTAATTCTTTTTTCTCTTTTCTGTTCTGCTTGGGTGATTTCCTCTAGTCTTTCGTCTAGCTCACTGATCCATTCTTCTGCATCCTCTACTCTGCTATTGAGCCCCTTTAGTGAATTTCTCATTTCCAGTATTGTATTCTTCACTTCTGATTTTTTTTTTATATCCTCCAGTTCTTTGCTCATGTGCTCACTGTGTTCATCCATTCTTCTCCCCGTATCTGTGAGCATCCTCATATTTTGTTTGAACCCTTTGTCGAGTAGGTCGCTAGTTTCTGTTTCATTTAGTCCTTTTTCTTGGGTTTTGTACTGTTCCCTTGCTTGGAAAGTATTCCTTTGCCTCCTCATTATGCCTCTTTCTCTGTGCTTATTTCTATGTATTAGGTGAATTGGCTATGTCTCCTGATCTTGGAGAAGTGGCCTTATGTACGAGATGCCTCATGAGGCCCAGCAGTGTGCTCCCCTCTCGTCATCAGTCCATAAGAACCAGGAGTGACCCCTTTGTGAGCTACTTGTGTCCTTCTGCTGTGGCAGGGTTGCTCCCACTACAGGTACCCAGGGAGTCTGATCTTTCCTTCCCTGGCCAGCTGTTTGTAAATCTGGTTTGGGGAGCCTCAACACTGTTTGCTGCAAAGTCTATCAGCACACTCCTATCCCAGTTTTCCTCTTAATTGGGTTGGTACCCAGTGTAGCTGGCTGCTAGGCTCAGGGGTGTACAGTTGTGATAGGCCTCAGGCCTACAAGGCTGTTGTCAGTTCTCTTAGGAGTGCAGCTGAGTGGAGCTGGCCCTAGGCAATTGTTTCAGACTTTGGAAGGTGGGGCTGATCCTTTTTATGGCTGTTTGTGAAGCACAGGTCTTCTGAGATGATAAACCTCAGCCCCCACAGGACCACATACACCATCAACACAGTCCTGGTCATGCACACTTCTAAACCCCCTGGACCGTACCCCGACGCCACACTTCAGGGGCCCCCACTTCTCCACCAATGCTTCCCACAGTTGACCTGGTCCTCACACAGGCCCTGCCCCACAGAGGCAGACATCCTTGCCTGCCTGTAGAAGATCAAGGCACCCAGTCATTGCAGGCTGAAAAGTAGCCTGAGGGCTTGCTGTTAGGTGGGGCAGGTCCGTAGGGCATGTTGCCTGCCCTGGCTGAACTGGATTAAATCTGTGCTCTAGTGGGTGTGGCAGACCCCTGGGCTAACAGCCCAAGGGATGAACCTCAATGGCCCCCACTGGGTTCCGTGTCAGCCCGCCTGGACCAGCTCAGAACAATGGCCCCCACCAATGTCTCAGTCTCTGGAGAGGTCCCTCCTCTCACGAAGATACCCCCAGAGCCCACCAGGTGAGTCTCGTTTCACCAAAGGACTGTCAGCCTTCTCTCTGGTGATTTTAGGTTGCTGCAATGAGTGAGTTTGTGCGTGGGCCCTGTAAGACCCGGGTCTTTTCCGCTTTCCTGCTTCAGTCAATAGCCAGCAAAGCCAGGCAGTAAGACCCCCGTCTCAGTTGAGCTGAGTCTGAAGGATGCTTATAGCAGTATCGCCCCCGCTCCGGACCTCTCTCCTCCAGGGAGGGCTGCGTGGTGGTTCCCATCTGGCCAGCTGAGAAGCTCCGCTGCTCTCAAAGGTGACTTTTTTCCTCTCTGGCCGGAATTACTGCCTCTTCTTTCTTTGTCAGGACTGTCCCTTGTCGTGGGGGTTCTTTTTACGGAGTTTTCAGTTTTCAATCTGGGGTAATTTTTCCAAAAATTGTTGTAACTTGGTTGTGTTCGTAGGAGGAGACGAGTTCAACATCCGCTCACAGCGCCATCTTGATGAGATCTCCTATTATATTATTCTTAATATTTCAATTATGACATCAGCTGCGTAATTATTGTACTTTAAATATCAATCTGTTTTATTTTTAATAAACATTTAATTGTAGAACAGTTTTAGATTTACAGAAAAATTGTGAGGACAATTGAGATTTCCATACACACCACCCAGTTTCCTCTATTATTAGCATCTTTCATTTGTATGGTATATTTGTCACAATTAATGAATAAATATTGACATATTATTGTTAACTGAAGCCCTTAGTTTTCACATTTCATTATTTTTTTCTTAATGCTCTCTTTCTGTCTAAGATTCTATCAAGAATACTATACTACATTTAGTTGTCACGTTTCCTAGGCTTCTTTTGGCCCTGACAGTTTCACAGATCTTTATGTTTTTGATGACCTTGACAGTTCTGAGAGGTGCTGGTTAGGTATTTTGTAGAATGTCCCTCAGCTGGGATTTGCATGATGTTTTTCTCACAGTTAGACTGATGCTATATGTTTAGGGAAGAAGACCACAGAAGAATATACCATTCTTCTCACAAGGTATCAAGGCTAGGTACTATTAGCAAGACTTAGCACTGTTGACGTTAGCCTTGATTACCTGGCTGACATAGTGTTTTCCAAGTTTCTCCACTGCAAAGTTAGCCTTTTTTTTTCCTCGAATTTTCATACTATAATCTTTGGCAAGGGTTTGCTATGTATAGTGTATATTTAAAGAATAGGGAATTACATATGCTCCACCTCATTGAAGGCACAGTATCTATATACATTATTTGGACTTCTTCTGTACAACATTATTTGTCTATTCTTCCCCATTTAGTTATAAAATTATTTTTAAATATCAGTATGGATTCATAATATTTACTTTATATTTTAGGTTATAATCCAGTACTGCTGTATTTATTCTGTTGCTCAGATTGATACAGTTTTGGCTGTTGAGAGCTCTTTCAGTTGGCTCCTTTTTCTTTCTCATAGATCCCCACTATGCTCTGTGTGTGTGCATGAGTGAGTGTGTGTGTATGTTTGGCACCTTACTTTCTGGCACTGCAAGATGCTATAAGTTTATTTGCATATCTTCTGTCCCATTCTTAGAATCAAGCATTTCTTCATAGAATCTGTATTTCTTTTATTGGAGAATAATATTAAAAATCAAGAGATGAGACCTGGATGTGTTCATTGCTGCTGGAGTGTCATTGCTTCTAGGTTCTCTCAGCTGGCAAATCAAGAAAACATGTATGTGTATACTAACCTGTGTATAAAGAGATATTTAAAAATATTTACATGTGTGATCATCTGTATCTCTATTAAGCTAAACATGAGTTCATACTGATGTCTCCAAGTCTAATCCATTACAACAGAGATCATTCTATGTTCTGCTCCTTGCTTATCTGTGACCTCCCATTCTAACAGACAGAAACCTGGCTCCTATCATCTACTATTCACTTAGTTAATTATTTAATTCCAGTATATATGAATATAGTTTCAGAATTGTTAACCTCTATCCCAATCAAAAAACACTTGATCAACTAGTCTACACTACTTATGTATAGTTCTTTTTGCCTTTAGTCTTACAGTACCTACTCATTTCCAAAGTTACTTAGGTCAGTACCTTACCTCCCAGCTCCCTTCAGTAAGGCTGTAACATAGATAGCTGGATAGTTGTGCCACGTTCTGCATTCCATCCTCAGATTCCTTTGACTTCTAAATAATTTTTTTTTAAATTTATGTACACTAAGGTTTACTTTTTGTGTTACAAGTCTCAATGGATTTTGACAAATGCATAGTGTTGGGTATTCACGATTACAGTACCACACAGGATAATTTCTCCACCCTAAATAATGCCCTGTGTTTCACATATTCAATGCCTCCCTACTCTCACTCTGAACTCCTGGAAACCACTGATTTGTTTACCTTCTATGTGATTTTGTCTTTTCCAGAATGTCATGTAAACAGAATAATACAGTGCATAGTCTTTTCAGCCTGGATTCTTTCACTTACCAGTAAATATTTTAGATTCATCCATGCCATCACATGCCATTGTATGAAAGTACCACAGGTTGTTTATCCATTCACTTAATGAAGGACATCTCAGTTAATTTCAATTTTCGGCAAGTATGAATAAAACTGTTATAAACATTCATCTGCAGGTTTTTATTTGGGCATGAATTTTCAAATCAGTTGATAAATACCTTAGGAGCTTGATTGTGTGTTAAATGGTAAGACTATGCTTAGCCTTGTAAGAAACTGACAAACTGTCTTCCAAGATGACTGTCTCATTTCATATTCCCAACACCAATGAGTGAGAGTTCCTGTTCTATATCCTCACTAACAATTGGTATTTTTGGTTTTTGGATATTAGCCATTCTAAGAAGTATGCCTCTCATTGTTTTAATTGTAGTTTCTTAATGACAAATTATTTGAGCATCATTTCATATGCTTATTTGCCATCTGTTTCCCTTCTTGGATGAGGTGTCTGTTCAGAGATCTTTTGTCTACTTTTTAAATGTAATTGGGTTGTTTGTTTTGTTAGTATTGAGTATTAAAAGTTCTTTGTACATTTTTAATATATCTTTTATCAGATTTTTGCTTTGAAAATATTTTCTCCAAGTCTGTGCCTTGTGTTTTATATCTCTTAACTGTGTCTTTGGTAGAGCAGATATTTTTTAAATTTAATAAAGTCTAGATTATCAATTTTTTCTTTCATGAATTTTTGGTGTTACACCTAAAAGCTCATCACCAAAGCCACATTCACCTAGATTTTTCTTCTATATCTTCTGCCTGATATTTTATAGTTTGTATTTTATATTTATGTCTATGACCTATTTTGAGTTAATTATTGTGAAATGTATCAGGTTTGTTTCAAGGTTCATTCTTTTTGCAGGTGTACACTAATTATTTCAGCACTATTTGTTGAAAAGAATATTCTTTCCCCTTTGAACTGCTTTACGCCTTTGTCAAAGATAGTGGACTACATTCTTGCGGGTCTATTTCTAGGCTCTCTATTCTCTTCCACTGATCTATGCATCTATTTGTGATCAATGCTATGCATTATTGTAGTTTTGTACCAAATCTTGTAATCAGGAGAGTGAATCCTCCAACTTTGTTGTTCAGTATTGTATTGGCTCTTTTAGGTCTTTTGTCTTTTTGCATAAACTTTATAATCAAAATATTGATATCTATAAAAGAACTTACTGAGATTTTGATTGGGATGAATTTGAATCATTTGATCCAGGTTGGAAGAACTGACATCTGAACAATATTGAGTCTTACAAACCATAAACATTGGATATTTCTCCGTTTATTTATATCTTCTTTGAGCTCTTTAGTCAATGTTTTGTAGTTTTTTATACACAGGTCCTATGTATATTTTTTAGATTTATACCTTCCTTTTTAAATTATTGTTGCCAATGTAAAAGTTTTTTGGTGTTATTGTATTTTTTTAAAAAATTTTAAGTTCAAAATGTTTATTGATGGTATATAGGAAAACAATTGACTTTTATATATTAACCTTGTATTGAATGACTTTTTAATACTTGTTTGTTAATTTCCAGAGTTTTTTGCTCATTTCTTTGGAATTCTTTCCATAGCCAACCATGTCATCTACAAATAAAGACATCTTCATTTCTTCCTTTCCAATCTGAATAATTTTATTTCTTTTCTTTGTCTTATTACACTAGCTCAGTCTTCTAGAGCAATGCTGAATAGGAGTTATGAGAGAGGGCATCTTTGTCTTGTTCCTGATCTTAGTAAGAAAGTGTCTAGTTTCTCACCATTACGTGTGATGTAGGTTTTTCGCAGATGTTCTTTCTTAAGTCAGTCATCTTTTTAAGTGATATAATCCCTAATCAGCCATGAATTCAGATGACAGATATTACCCATGGATATTAATTCCGTATGACTGAAATTATTCTTGTAGGCCTTTTCCTTAATCTAAATTTGTTTGTTTTAAGTAATATAGATATTAGTTTACTTTATATGGACATATTAGAAAAAAACAAATATGCCAAATAACAAAGGAATAGGAAGTTAAAAGAATAGAAATAAAACTGACAACTAGGTTGTAGTATCAACTTTGCAATGAAATATTTGGAAAAGTGAAAGAAGCTGAGATAGGATAATCCCCAGATAGTTGATGCTGTTGATGGGAGGAGATTGGAAGTACTCTAATTTCCTAGAACCATAGGGAAGCTGGAAGAGTCAGTAACAACAAATCATAAAATTATAAATGTATTGAATATTGAAAGGAATATTGCACACATATAAAAATCATTCTTAGTATGCATATTAGCTTTAGTAAAACAAGCATATCATGAAACCACCACGGAAGATAAACTTGAAAACTTTCTGGAAATTAAGGGAATGTAAATTCAAATTCACTGTGCAATGCTCATTATTACTCATGCAATATATGTGTTGTCTTTTTTAAATCAATTAATATGGAAAATTTTCTAAACACTTTCATAAATTCATCCAAATTTCAATCCCTTATGTTTATTTTTCCTATGTGGTTTTTCAGGAACATCTGCTCAGTTTCTACTTCCTGAGTTTCTATTTTAGAACCTAACACTGATTCACAATTGATGCTTTGGTATCAGATATTCATAACACAATTGTTAAAATATTAAATTAGAACAAAAATAGGTACTTTGTCTAAGACATTTGGAAGTATCTTTTTATTAGATGATGCTTTCCATTTGTAGGGCATACACTCCAGAAATAAATGGGAATAGACACATTTCTGAGAAAGGAATCCTATGGTGAGTGAAGGAAACTTCTCAATTAAATTTTAGTTATAAGATGTCAAATAGAAAGTCAGCCCTTTTGCTATTGAATTTGTTATCCTAAAACCCTACAGCATTGACTTCAAAGTGAAAATTCCAAAATTTTGAATGATCAGAAAGCCAACCTAACTTATAAATAATATGAGTCCTGAAGAATTAAAGAAATTCTACACTCAGCAAAGAATGAAAAGACCAGATGAGATCAATGGTAACAAACTACATGCAACATAAAATCTTGCAGATGAACTGATTATAAGAAACAGCAACAAAACTCCTCAAATCAACATTGAGTTCCCATCTTATAACTGCACATTTTTCTAAATAATAAAACTGACCCATTGATTGTGAAGTTTTTGAGGTACAAAATGAGTAAATGGGACACATCTAGCATTTTTTCCAAGTGTTCAATGTACTGTCACAGGCTGAAGACAATAATCATAAATTAGTGTCATAGAGTTTCAGAGTTCAAAGAAAAAGGGCTATAAGAAAAATGAATTCAACCTTATTTTACTGACAAGGAGACAGAGTGAAACCAAGTGAATTTTCCAAATTTACAAAGTCAAGGAGTGGCTTGGATAGGAGGATAAGCTGCATCTCTTGATTTGCATCAAGATTTGTTTGATTTTTTTCCCACTACAGAGTTTATTTCAAGGACATTCATTTAATCACCTGTAATTCAATTAGAACTGAGTTCATTTAGCAGAAAAGTAAATTATATTAGCCATGATTTTAAAATAAAATACGATTCTCATATTGACAGTTTGCACAGTATGATTTGAGGCTGTGTCAATTTTAAAACACAATTTAATAGACAATTGAAAATTACCAAGGTCTTCAGTGGGGATATACAAGTAGGGTTTTGTGTTGAATAAATGTAAGTCGATATGAATAATAAAAGCATTACTTACCATGATGGATAGATTCATTACTGGTATGAATTAAATTATTGAAGACAGAGTATAAGGGGAGCCTATAAATATTCAAGTTTACTATAAAACTCTATAGCAATTAAAGAACAACTGATGGAAGAATTTTCATCATACGTAGATTAAATGTTTGCATGTATCCTAATGTCAGCAACAAGATTATGGAAATAAATGGTGGTCCTCAGCTTTCTTATTAATTTAGAAATATGCCATAGTCTGCTTTAGATTAGAGAAGAAATGTAGCACATTCTCTGGATATCATTGCAATATATCTACAGTGTTCACCAAAAGCTCCAGCTGTAAAGACCACTATAGCATACGAAGGCAGAAGGAAGCCCACCGTATACTGAAAGTTCTAGCTGGTGAGTATACATATTTGACTCCTCTACCCTGATGAATAACCATTCTCCATGAGAAGGTGGTCCTACTGGAAGCTCAGAAGTAATGATGTCAGAGGAAAGTTACACCCAACAAGCAGTTCAAACCTACTGAGTCAACTGAGATATCAAAAAAGTGACGTATGCTCCAGCTTTGATCATCCCTTCATCCAACAACACATAGTACCAAATAGCACGATTTTAACAAGGATTCATATTTTAGTCTACATAAACTATTTAGAGAATAACAATCAGAGTTTTGTAGTATTAAATACATTAAGGACTCAATATAACTTCCTTAATGTGTGTAGCAAATATGGAAACAACAACAAAAACATCTAGACGTAGACTTATTTCTTTAGTTGAAGTAAAATGAATTTTCTTAGAAATTAAAGGGCTGGACAAATCAAAATAGAGGAAAGACATTAAAATAACTGCAAGCACTTAATGAAAGCATGTTTATTTGATGGTAGAGATGAATAGTAACCACTCAAATAATTAAATCTACACTAGAAGGAAGAGTTACTTTGTCTATTCCACAGAAGGATATAAGATTCCTAATATTCGATGTCAGTAATTAGCTTTCATATATTTTTATAAAGACAGTAGGATAGTGCCATAAATATAAATTGAAGAATATATTTTAAAATAACTTCAAAAGAATAGATGCATTAAAAAAGACTGAATTGATGCTATTTAATAGTACAAATGATGTAGAGAACATTACTGACTTATTTCACTGATAGCAACTTTGCATAATCCTATCCAATAGGATTATATTAACTGAGAGATGTACAGCTGAGAAATATATACTGAGAGAAGATGAGCAAAAGTAGAAAACAGCACAAAGCCAAGTAACTTCTCAGAATAAAGCCAGGTTTGTATATGCTCATTAAAAATTGTAATAAAATGAGGATATATATGCATGTGTGTGTGTGAATATATATGTAATTTTTTGGAAAAGATTTGCAAAACATTTGCCTTATAAAAATAATTCATAGGCTAAGAGAAGCTATCATGTTCTATTCAATCAATATATACCCCAATATGGTCAAATATATGATTGCAATAGAATATCAATAATAATAATAATAATAATACCTCCTTGGAATAAGACATGAACGCTCATATTTTCTTTTTTTTTTTAAGATTTTTTTTTTCCTTTTTCTCCCCAAAGCCCCCGGTACATAGTTGTATATTTTAGTTACGGGTCCTTCTAGTTGTGGCATGTGGGATGCCGCCTCAGCGTGGCCTGATGAGCAGTGCCGTATCCGCACCCAGGATTCGAACCCAGGAAACACTTGGCCGCCTGCAGCGGAGCACGCGAACTTGACCACTCGGCCACGGGGCCGACACCACCTCACTTTTTCTTTTCAATGCATCAGAGCCTGAAAAAAAATTCCTGCCCCCTTACAGACACATTCAATAATTATCTGAATGAATGAATAAATATATTCTATCACATTCTAAGTAAATGTCAATGCAGGGCGAAGAGTTTAGAAGAGTTAGCTTTCATTATTCTCAATTAAAGATACAAGTAGGGGGCCGGCCTGGTGGCACAGTGGTTAAGTGTGTAAGTCCTGCTTTGGCGGCCTGGGATTCACCGGTTCAGATCCCGGGTGCGGACATGGCACCAGTTGGCATGCCATGTTGTGGCAGGCACCCCACGTATAAAGTAGAGGAAGATGGGCACAGATGTTATCTCAGGGCCAGGCTTCCTCAGCAAAAAGAGGAGGACTGGCAGCAGTTAGCTCAGGGCTAATCTTCCTCAAAAAAAAAAAGAGAAGACACAAGTAACTTGTGTGGTGGAAGTGTCTCTCCAGAATGTTTAGCTTTTGTTTCTGTAACGGGCTCAAGAACAACTTTTATGCTCATTTCTGAACTTGAGAATTCAAATATTGTAAGAGTATTTCAATCTAGAGTACCCAGTCTGCTTGAAGTTGGCTTGATTTTCGGCTATTTTGTGGGATTTTCTTAGCACTCAGAGCGTGCAGCTGGGATTAAGATCTTGTCAGACATCTGGCTGGTGAGGAGGAATTTTCTGGTCCCTCTCAACTAAGGATGCTGCTTTTATCCCTGAGTCTATGCAGGAAACTTCCTGCTTCAAACACATACAATAATCTCATCTCCTCGCCTACTAAAAAGGAACAAAAAATCCAAGCATCTTGATTATCCCAATATACGCAGGAAATGCACTTGAAAAACTTCAACATCCATTTATTATAAATATTCTTAGCAATTTAGAAAGAAAAAGAACTTTCTCAATGTGACAAAACCTGCAGCATGTATCATACTAAATTTTGAAAAACCGAATGCTTTCCACCTAAGGTAGAGAGCAAGGTAAGGATGTCTGATGTCATCTTTTCCATTCAACATTTTACTGCCGGTCTAAGTGAATATATTAAGGGAAGAAAAAATATGCAAGGCTTGTAGATTGGAAAACGAGAAACAAAACTGTCTTTATTGACAGATGTTAGGATTATATACTTAGAAAACCATGAAGAATCACCAGAAAAGTTAAAATTAATTAGTACATGAATTTTACATGTTCATTAGATGCCAGGTCAATACATAAAAATAAATTATACTTGTATGTACAAACAAAACATATTTGGAAGTTGAAATTAAAGATTACAAAACCATTTACAATATATAAAAACTATGACATTATTAAGAATAGATTCTCATAACTCAATATTTAAGAAAAATATGTGAGATTTATAGGTTGGAAATTAAAAATGATTGACGAGAAAAATTAACATAGATCTAAAGCAATGGAAAGATACACTGTGTTTATGGATTGAAGGGCTAAATATTGTTGATTTCAATCCTTCCAAAATTGATCTACAGATTCCATAGCATCCCAATCAAAATCTCAGCAGGCAGTTTTTATAGAAAATGACAAGCTGATTCTAAAATTTATACGGAAATGCCAAGGCCCAAGAAGAACCAAAACAATTTTAAAAGAACAAAAATGGAGGGCTTATTACACTACTTGATTTAAAGACTGTAAAACTTACTATAAAATGTATACTATAAAGCTGCAGTAATAAAGTAGGGTGGTACTGATGTAAGGAGAAATGTAGGTCAATAGATCAGTATAGAGTGTCCAAACACAGACCCACATATATATGGCCAACTAATTCTCTACAGTAATTTATTCTCAGCGGTGAAAGGAGTATCTTTTCAATACACAATGCTGTAATAATTGGGCATCCATACGCAAAAAAAAAGGAGGCTTAATCCTTGCCTCTCAATTTATACAAATACTAAGTCTAAATAGATCACAGGCCTAAATGTAACACATAAAACTATAGAAGTTCTAGAAGAAAAACTACAGAAAATCTTTATGAACATATTTAAGCAAAGATTTCTTAGACAAAGCAAAAGAAAAGGGACAAATAATAACAAGAAAAATAGAAAAATTGAACTTTATAAAAATTAAGAACTCTTGGTTTTCAAATATCACCATGAAGAAAATTAGATAACCCCTATAGAATGGGAGAAGATATTTGGAAATCATATATCTCATAAGAGTATTGTAGTCAGAATATATAAATTTTCTTACAATTCAATATTAAGAAAACAAACAATTCAGTTAAAAAAAAATTTAAAAGATTTGAAGAGATCACCAAAAAACAATAAGGATGACAAATGAAAAGATTATTAATGTAATTAATCATTAGGTAAATGCAAATTGAAATCACAATGAGATACCACTACACGTCTATTAGAACATAAAACAAATATAATGATATGGTAACAATGGTAACAAAACCAAGTTACGGCAAGAATGCAGAACAACTCAACTCTGACAGATTTCTGGTGAGAATGTAAATTACTACAGCCACTTTGGCAAACAGATTGGCAGTTTATCTTATAAATTCACACATGAACTTACTATATGACCCACTAATTCCATTCCTAGATATTCACCAAAGGAAATGAAAATATGTGTCCACATAGAACCTGTATATCGATGTTTTTAGCAGCTTTATCTAGAATAACTCCCAGCTGGAAACAACTGCAATGTCTATTAACTGGTAAATTGAAAAACCCATTACGGAACATCAAAAACAATGCTATGCTACTTAACCAATATGAGGAAAGAATGAACTACTGATATGTGTACCAAGAAGAGTGAATCTCAAAATCATTATGTTAAGTGAAGAAAGCCAGATTCAAAAAGCTACCTAATGTCTTACTCTATTTATATGAAATCCTGGAAAACACAAAACTGTAAGGACAGAAACCAGACTAGAGTTTCCCAGAAGCTGGGTGTAGTAGAAAGGTATTAACTACAAAGGAGTACTGAAGAAGTTTCTGGCATGATGAGATTGTTCTATACTTTCATTGTGATGGTGGTTACATAACTATGCACTTATCAAAACTCACTGAATAGTACAAGTAAAATTGGTGAATGTCACCTTATGAAATTAAGTTGCAATAAAGCTGAACAAAAAGAGAACCCTGAACATCTATTTGTGATGGCCAATTTCTGAGTCTGATAACTACATCATATCCATTTAAAGTTCACCTTACACAGTTCTCCCTTGACATGCACTCTCTCCTCTTCCCACTGATTGGAAGTATCTGTGGGTTTCCATTTCCTATTCTTTTCCATGAACTCAGCACTACATATATACATGTATACATAAATATAAATATACACAAAAACTTTTTATGTTTATCCAGTATTTTAATTGTTTGTGACATAAAACATTTGTATTCACTCAATTAGGATGTTTCAAAAACAGAAGTTCTATTTGATAGTGTGCATGTGTATTAAATTATGTATTACTATACATTACGTGAACTACACTACATTATTATATACATTAATTCCCATGATGATACTTTAAATAATATAGAGGGATAAACAGTGAAAAGTGAAGATCTACTTTAATGCCCAATTAAATCATTTCACTAGGGGAAATTGCTGTGAATAATTTAATATGTATGCTTCCAGAGCTTTCTCATAAAATAGGATAACTGTATATGTATTATTGGGCAGCATACCTTTTTCACATAACATTATGTCTTAGAGAACTTCACGTCAACTTAGATAGATATATTTCAATCTTTGTAATTGTGGCATGTACAAAATAGGGCATATGTATCATAATTTGTTTAAACATTTCTCTATTGTTAGGGACTCAGGTGTTTTCCAGTTGTGATAGTTTCCATTTCAACGCTAAAAATGATTCCACTAGACATTTCTAAAACCAGCAGAGTATACAGGCATACCATCTTGGGCTCACCTCTTAAGCACATAGATAGCCTACTACGTGCTGGGTGCTGTGCCTGTGTAGAGTTACAAACAAATCACAGAATCAGCAAGGACACCCTGCTTCTTAAACCCTAAATAAGATTGGCTTAAGCCATCAATCCACATTTTCTGGAAAATACTGCTCAAGATTTCGGCAGATTATTTGCAGGCTTATATTTTTGTGGTAGTCTCTACTTCTGAGTTTCTACTTTTTTTTGGATTTAGTTTAGTTTCAAAATTGTATGACTGTCCCATGGGTATAGTTCTTAATTCTAATTGTTTTGACCCTGTCCTGTAACTCAGCATTTACCTTAATATTCATAAAAACAAAAATCATACACATGTTGTACATATTTTTATAGACTTTACTCAAATTTTGGAGAGCCACAGAAATTTATATTGCAGGCAACTCTTGCATTGCAAACACCTAAAGTTGTGTATTAACCATCCTCCTTAAAATTACAGTGCCTCTGGCCCTGGTCTGGGTTCAAGCTTCAGTTTTCCACCCCGTGGTACAGATTGCCTCTCTACTTTCTCTCTCTCTCTTATTTATTCTTTGCTTCTTTTCTCTATTCTCAACCCCTTTCCTTTCAGGAAAAAAATCCATTTCCCCCATTGCTCTACACAGAACAATGCTGCCTTCAGCTGAACTGTCTGAGCACACATTCAACCCAGGACACATGTTGCAAATACAAAGCCTGGGCCAGAACTTAAGTGTGGTCCATTTGTAATGACCCCATCCAATTAAGTTCAGAGACAGAGATAGTGTCCTCTTTCATCTCTGTGTGGTTGAAGGAGCAAAGGAGACTCCCAACTTTAAGTAATTCACAACCTAATAGTGCAGAAAGAATTCACAATCTGATATTGTTGAGCCACCACTGGATGACCATGTAATAGAAAAAGAATTGTTGGAACACTGAGCAGGGTAGAATTATTTCAGCCATGAGGCATTATGAAATGCTGCTAAGAGGAGGCTATAATTGAGGATTGAGTCAGAGGTGAGGATGGCTTTCCAAGAGGTAGGAGTCCCCTGAATTTGCACATAAACCCTGAGAGACACCTGCCACACTACTGATCAAGAGTCTACTCAGAGGAACTTCACTAGTTTTATTACTTCAGGATTGGTTTATCAGCTTAATGTAGGTGGGCTGCACCCTTCACAGCATGTGCACATTACAGTTGGTGGACCAAAAACACAGAAATAATACAATTGTTACCATATAATTATGTTATACAATTCCTAGTTTTCATTTTAGAAATGTTATTTTCTCTGTCATCATCAGCAGTGAAAATAAGACTATGTGTATAATTTAAATATGTTTTGAAGGGCTAAGAGTCTAGGTCCTTTGAGGAATCTGGTAACAGAAATAATGAAGGAAACTCTGGTTCTGAAAAATAATAGCAGTTGCCTATCATATCTGGAGCTATGGCAGTGAAAGGAAAAAAAACGTAGGGAGTTACAATTAAGAATGTTGCAGAAATGAAAGAGAAGCAAGTCATGCCAACCCCTCCCTTTCTGCCCAAAATGCTAACATCTTTCATTAAAGAAACTTCCCCTCACCATACTGATAGAAAAGGGTGCTCTTGAACTAGGAACTCTGTCCACAAAATCCTGGAAATAGGAAAAAAAAAAAAAAGAAAACAAGAAAGAACAACTAGAAACAGCTACAACAGTAAAGCTACTATAGAAAAAATACAAAATACTAATCGAAACATTTCAGCTGAAGAAATTCTTTCCCCCAAACCAGTCACTAAGAAACTGTAATACAATTCTCCAAGCTGAAATAAATATCCTCAAATACGCATTTGAAGATGATCAAATTCAGGAAATCTAACAATGAGATAATATTTTCCTCTAATCTATAGTGCATATTCCAAGTCTGGGGTCACATACTGTGTTTATAGTTTTTACATCTCTTTCACCTCCTTCAATCTACAAGAATTTCTCAGCCTTTCTTTCTCATGACATTGGCACTTTTGAAAACTCCAGGCTTATAATTTTATAGAATGTTCCTCAGATTGGGTTTGACTAATGTATTGTCATGATTAGACTCAAGTTACACAGCGCCAATAAGAATAGCACAAAAGTCATATGGTGTCCTTCTCAGGGTATCACATTCCAAAACACATGATGTTTATATGTCTCTTATTGATGGGGTTAATTTGGATCATCAGGTCAAAATCTTGTATGCTTTCTCCACTGCTTAGGCACTATTTTTCCCCTTGCTATCAATCAGCAGTCTGAGATGAGACAGTGTTTATGTGAACAGACTGCTCCTCATCCAGCTTTTCCCACAGATATAGTGTCCCCTGATTTGTCTTGCCTGAATCAATCTTTACTGTGATGGTTGCAAACAGTGAATTTTTTTCTCCATCACTCCTTCCACATTTATCAATCAGTACAGTAACTTAAGAAAATGTCTTCATTTCTCCTCTATTTGTGTACGTATATGTTTGTTTATGTACTTATAATCATAATCAACTCATGATTTCCTACTTTATCCAATAAGCCAAAATCCTTATTGACTGTGGCCCTTATTTATTTTGATGCTCAAAGTGTCCCCAGATTTGGCCAATGGGAACCTCATCAAGCTATCTCTAATGTCTTTTGACATGTCTCCATTATTTTCTTGAGCACTTTCTTACTTTCTGCCAATGCCAAGATGGTCCAGTTTCATCTTGTACCTCCTTTGCCCCAGCCCTGGAATCAGACCTTTCTCCAAGAAGCTTTTGTTCCTTTTAGTAGAGATGGGTACTTAAAAATCAACATTTGGACACAAGGTTTGCTTATGGCTACTGGGGTATCAGTGCTTGTTTCCGTGGACAAAGGTAGGGAAAAATACTTGCCTCATACTCAGAGTCCCGTCTGTTCCCTTAGCTACATATTTGATCTCAGCTCCCTATTTTAATTTCAGCCTGAGAAAGAGAGATTAGAGAGAGAGAAGTTCCTCAGAATCTCTTAGAGAGTCATTTCTGGAAGCAGTGAGTAGAAGAAGGAAAGTCTGGCTGCGTTTCGCTTCTGGACCCTGAACCTAAACTTTGCCCTTTTGTATCTTTAGTGATGTTTTCTGTTCAAAGGCTTACCTTCAGCTGGGCTTCAGTATGTGAGAGAAAAACTTTCAATGCATCCGCACCAATTTGACTTGCAATGCCTCCTGCATTTTACTAGATCGTAGAGGATTCTCTACACATGTACAAAGTCTGGTTTGTGCTCACTAAGCATTGGGAGTAGAAATTATAAGATAAGATTGAAGTAATAATCTGAGTAACTAGTTTGAAAATGCCCAGACTGCCCCAGAGAAAAATGCACAGTGTATATAGATTATGTTATCATGCCCACAAAACATTGTGATAAATAAGACTCCATGGACAAGCCTGAATAGTGCACTGTTCTGTGAGCAATGCATTTGCCATCTCAAGAGAGCCAGGTACTCATAAGACTTGAATCAGAAAGGATTTCAAAGGATCTGTGATACAGTCTTTTTAAAAACCACTTTAGATAGTCATTTGATTTTTCATTTTATTTTAAGCAAGCACAGAAAAAGTGGGAAATATGGCTTACCTTGAATGGAACAAAGGAAGATTCAAAACTTTTTTGATACTCTTTACAGTAAGAGTTTACTCATTAATGAATAGCTTTATGAAAGAAAATAAGATTATCATAGAATATAAAGCTATGTAATGTTAATCACTGAATTTAGTGGCTGGTAGGTTATGACAAGATTATTTCTAATATCTTTTGGAGATAATACTGGGTACATTTCTTGATTCTGTGGCTGGTGTTACTCTATGATAAATTCTGTGCCCTTTACCCACAATGTCTTACTGAACATGTTAAAACATATTATGAAAAAAATAGTGAGGGGCCACCCAGTGGTGTAGTGGTTAAGTTCAGGCCCCTCCACTTTGGCAGTCTGGATGTGTGGGTTCAGATCCCAGGCACAGACCTACACCACTCATCAGCCATGCTGTGGCAGTGACTCACATGTAAAGTGGAAGGAGATTGGCACAGATGTTCGCTCAGGGTTAATCTTCCTTGAGCAGAAAAAAAAATGTAGTGAGCTCTGATGCAAGACATTATGCAACCTGTAGCCCACTTTTTGACCTCTTCTCCATCTATTTATATTCAAACTTGTGTGGTGTAAACGGATGGACAAATACTGCAATTACTACAAAGTCATTTTGTAAAAATCCTTATTAGTATACAATAAAAGACTAACAGAGAACTATGTTAAAATAGGAAGTCAGAATTTCACAAGGCTTTTGTATCCAGAAATTGCTTATAAGCTTTTTTTCCATAAATGCTTTCCCTAGTGTCTTCTTCTCCAAGTGAGTTGACAAGTGGTCATCCTCATGTTCTTTGCTTTAGACACATACCAGTGTAGGTGGTAGTGGTTACTAAGAAACAAATAGCTTACAGGTGTTATTAACTTCTGTTTTATTGAAGCTTTAACCCTTAGGAGACAGTAATTCATAGGTAGATATAAAGTATATGAGGAAATAATAAAAAGAAACTTTCACAGACATTAGAGAGAGACCAAGACAATCTAGGAAAAGAGAACCATAAGAGAAAGCAAGAAGCTGACTAATTTTTCAGGGGAAGAGCCCTAGTAGATGGGTGTGAATCCCAGGGACTGCTAGCACTAATGTGGGTAATCCTTGAAAGAATCATCTTGAGGCTCGTATATTCTCACGCTGGAACCAGGTGATCACTCACTCCATCACTTGTTCTTTTGGTGAGGATTTGGAATTCTTTCCATCCATTTCATGTTGACTGATCAACAGAAACTTTCCTTTGCTTTGTCTCAGCCTCACTTATTCCACGTGAACCTCTCTCTTAGCAACGTTCAGTTCGGTAGCAAGTTTAAGAACAGGAAATGAGACTTTGGACATTCACTCAGCTGGTGAGAGCTCCCCTTCTCTCCTTTGGGGAATCCAAATACCCATTTTTAGGTCATTTGAAGTTGTCCCACACCCCACTGATGCATTTTTCTTTTTTTCCCTCTTTTTCATTTCAGGGGGTTTCTATTGCTCTGTGATCAAACTGACTAACCTTTTTTTTTGTTTGTTTTACTACAATGGCTAATCTGCTCTTAATTGTATCCAGTGGTCTTTCATCTCAGACTTTTTCTTTTAATCTCCATAAATTGATTTAGGACTTTTCTGTATCTTCCATATCTCTCCTTTCATGCTTTCCTCTATCTTCCCAAACATAGATATATAACTGTTTTAATGTCATTGTCTACTAATTCTATCAACTATGTCATTTCTGGGTCTGTTTCTATTGACTGTGTTTTCTCTTTATTATAGATTATATTTTGCTGCTTCTTTGCATGCCTGATAGATTTTTATAGAATGCTAGATGTTGTGACTGTTATAGGATGCTAGACCTTGTTTAGTGCTGAATATTTTGTATTTAAATATTCTTAAGCTTTGCTCTAGGATGCATTTATTTGGAAATAATTTGCTTCTTTTGAAGCTTATTTAAAGCTTTGTTTGTTGGGACCAGAATAGCTTTTAGTCTAGATAGAATTTTTCTACACTAGTGAGACTGTATCTTTCTGAGTACCCTGCCTCATTGAACCATTCTCTACTATGGCTGGTAGAAGACAAACTATTTACAGCCCTGAGTGAATTCTGGAGATTGTTCTGCGTTCTCCTTTCTAGTAGTTCTTTCTCTGGCCTTGGGTAGTTTCCTCATGCACATGTGTTGATCATTATTCTGATAAAGATTCAAGGGAATCCCTCTGCAAATCTCTGAAGTTCTCTCTATGTATAATTTTCTCTTCTCTGTTACTGTGGCCTGTGAATTCTAGCTGCCTTGGCCTCTCCAAATTCTCATCACTGTCAAGGAAAGCTAAATGTAACTATCAGCTAAATTTATGATCATATTTCTGTTTTAAAAAATAATTTTTGACAGAAATATGGAAAATGAATTGGAAGTGATAGGACTATCAGAAGACATTAAATTAAAAATTGTGAGGGTCTTAGTCAAGGTAGGGAAGTAAGGGCAGAGAGGAGGTCATGGATTCAAGAGCTATTTAGGAGGGAAAATAGACAAGACTTGTTCATCACTTAGTGAGGAGAAAAAGGAAATGCAGGTTGTCTCCTATGCTCCTGGCCTATGTGAACAGGTAAGGGTTTGGGCTATTCATCAAAATAGGAAATACTGGAGGAGAAAGACAAAACTGAGTAGGGAACAAGGATGATTAGTTTAGTTTTTCCCATGCCAAGTTTCAGATGCATGTGGGATATCAAAAGGGAATGATATAACCAGTATTTTGGCTCAATTCAATTTAGTATTTACTGACTACCTACCATATGCCAGGAACTTTGCTAGGAATTGGAAAGAGAAGAGTGAATGAGATGCAATGCCTTCCATTGGTGTAGAACACAAGCTATCTAGGGTACATCTATAAATTTGGTCCATAGTTATGTCTCATTTATCCAACTACCAAATCTGAAAATCCTCAACAACAGTTGTAAGTGTAAAAGTTAGCAAGAGAAGATCAATGAAATAAAGGTTTAAAGTGTTCCCTCTATAAATAAGGCCCCCATTCCATTTTCAGAGACTTTTGACCCCCACTTGATAGAACATTCAGGCTATCTCTGACTCTCAGCCAAACTAATTTTCTTCTGCTTCAAAGTAGGAGATTAGAGGCAGGGAGGGAACTGCTAAAGGCAGTTATATTTTCAGTCATGTGAAGTGATCACTGACAGCTTGACTAGAAGGGCAGGAAAACAAAATACAGAAAGCCCACATCTGAGGCCAGGAATCTAGGTCCTACACATATCAATAGCTCTGTATTTACTTCTGTAATTAACCCAAGACAATAATGACTGTTTATGGTGATCCATCTTAGATATCAAGAAGACTTTTCATTATGCCAATTTATTTTATGCAATATATGTCTGGCGCAAAGCAAACATTTAATAGATGTTTATTACATAATTTCTTACAAATGGTTAGTGGCCTCATCAAAACAGATTTTTTTCTACACTACCATGAACTAGGAATACTGGTTAATGATTGTCCACACTCCTGTAGGAAGATTAATTAGTAAAAAGGCAAATGAGTTGCTCAAGTAGAACAGTAAAGCCTTTTGGAAAAAGAAGAGTAGGTGACATTTTCATTAATCAACTCTATTTTACAATGCAAGTTCAATTCTCTTGTCCATTAGTGACTATGACCAATGGGCAAGACCTGACCTAGAAAGTGGTCATGGTTATTTTAGTCCTCTAAATTTACCATTAGTGCTCTCTCTCTCTCTCTTTTTTTCTGTATCCATTCTAGTCCTAGAGTTCCAAGAAGTTCAATACAGGTGACAAATACAAGTAAACGTGGAAGAGCTTTATGACTAGGAATGGAAACTTGGCAGAAGGAAAGACCTAAGCTTGGGAAAGATGTGTACCACTTCTAAATATCTAAAATTGATTAAGGGTTGGGTCTATTAAAGAGTCTTCAACCTGAGATCTGTTGAGAATTCTACCAGTAATCAGATGGATAGAGAAGGAACCAAGAGAAATTTACATACATTCTCTATGGGAAATCAAGAAAATGTGTAGATTTCACCTTATTTAAAGATTAGTATACAAATATATACAAACAATAGAGTAGGAATTTTAAAAATATTTAACAATGTAATATGCAAGCAGAAAAAAGTAGAAGATAAATGGTCTATTTTTGTATAGAGTACTTATGAGAGATATATGTCAATTTCAGAAAAAGTATTTTACCATGTTAAATATTTTAAAATGGGAAAAAAACTGTAATATAAAAGTTAAAAGATAAAATACAACAAATAATTTCTCTGAGTAATTACTAGGCAAAAAAGAGAGTTAGCTGAAAGAAAGAAAGAAAAGTTTGTAAGAAAGAAAAATTTTAAGAAAACCTGAAGTATGAAAGGAGATTAAATGCTGTGTTAAAAGCAATGAAGAGAATAATTGAAGCTGTACAATACTCAGTGGTTGCAAATGTAAACTTGGAATCCTTACTCAGGTTCAAAAGAAAGGACCAAAGAGATTAAAAGAGATAAGAAAATGATTATACAGGGGAATAAAAATACACATCCCAGGTACATAAAACCAGTGTTTCTAGAAAAAAAAGAGAGATAAGAATAAATGAAATTGGAGGAAGAATCTAATACTCAATATAAGGAAACAGTCTTGACTCAAGAAAATGCGAGAGTCTGTAGAAATCAAAGGGGATCACTGAATACAGTCAAAGTGGATAAAAAGAGAACAATATCTAGAGTTTGAACACATCACCTCCTCATCCTCCCACTTCTCCTACACCAGAAAAAGACATCAAAGCTACCAGTGTCTGGAGTGAAATCTATTCCAATTTTAAAGAATAGATAATTTCCTTGACAGTTAAAATGTTTCAGAACACATACAGAGGACAGCCTTGGGATTCTGTTTACATAATTGGCATAATGTTGCTGCTAAAACCTGACAAAGAAACCTGAAAACTGATGCAAAAAAATTAGCAATTGAATTGAGTAAAAAATAATACCATTTGAGTAAAAAAAGTATACCATGACCAAGTGACATTCATAGTAACAATGCAAGGATAGCTCATTATTAGGATAACTGTCACTGTATTTCACCCTATTAACAAATGAAAGAAGAAAAATCATAGGATCATCTCCCAAGATACCAAGATGCATTTAAAATAATTAACATTTAGTTTTGTTCATGTCCTCTGCCCATTTTTTGATCGGGTTGTTTGTTTTTTTGTTGTTAAGCAGTGTGAGTTCTTTGTATATTATGGAGATTAACCCTTTGTCGGATAAGTGGCTTGTGAATATTTTTTCCCAATTAGTGAGCTGTTTTTTTGTTTCAATCCTGTTTTCCCTTGCCTTGAAGAAGCTCTTTAGTCTGATGAAGTCCCATTTGTTTATTCTTTCTATTGTTTCCCTCAACTGAGGAGTTACAGTGTCCGAAAAGATTCTTTTGAAACTGATGTCAAAGAGTGTACTGCCTATATTCTCTTCCAAAAGACTTATTGTCTCAGGCCTAATCTTTAGGTCTTTGATCCATTTTGAGTTTATTTTGGTGTGTGGTGAAAAAGACTGGTCAATTTTCAATCTTTTGCATGTGGCTGTCCAGTTTTCCCAGCACCATTTGTTGAAGAGACTTTCTTTTCTCCATTGTAGGCCCTCTGCTCCTTTGTCGAAGATTAGCTGTCCATAGATGTGTGGTTTTATCTCTGGGATTTCAATTCTGTTCCATTGATCTGTGGACCTGTTTTTGTACCAGTACCATGCTGTTTTGATCACTGTAGCTTTGTAGTATGTTTTGAAATCGGGGATTGTGATTCCGCCGGCTTTGTTTTTCTTGCTCAGGATTGCTTTAGCAATTCGCGGTCTTTTGTTGCCCCGTATGAATTTTAGGATTGTTTGTTCAATATCTGTGAAGAATGTTCTTGGGATTCTGATTGGGATAGCATTGAATCTGTATATTGCTTTAGGTAGTATGGACATTTTAACTATGTTTATTCTTCCAATCCATGTGCAAGGAATGTCTTTCCATCTCTTTATGTCATCGTCAATTTCTTTCAAGAAAGTCTTGTAGTTTTCATTGTATAGATCCTTCACTTCCTTGGTTAAGTTTATCCCAAGGTATTTTATTCTTTTCGTTGTGATTGTGAATGGGATTGAGTTCTTGAGTTCTTTTTCTGTTAGTTCATTGTTAGTGTATAGAAATGCTACTGATTTATGCACGTTAATTTTATACCCTGCTACTTTGCTGTAGTTGTTGATTATTTCTAATAGTTTTTCTGTGGATTCTTTGGGGTTTTCTATATATAAGATCATGTCGTCTGCAAACAACGAGAGTTTTACTTCTTCGTTACCTATTTGGATTCCTTTTATTTCTTTTTCCTGCCGAATTGCTCTGGCCAACACCTCCAGTACTATGTTGAATAGGAGTGGTGAAAGTGGGCACCTTTGTCTTGTTCCTGTCCTCAGAGGGATGGCTTTCAGTTTTTGTCCATTGAGTATGATGTTGGCTGTGGGTCTATCATATATGGCCTTTATTATGTTGAGGTACTTTCCTTCTATACCCATTTTACTGAGGGTTTTTATCATAAATGGGTGTTGGATCTTGTCGAATGCTTTCTCTGCATCTATTGAGATGATCATGTGGTTTTTGGTTTTCATTTTGTTAATGTAGTGTATCACGTTGATTGACTTGCGGATGTTGAACCATCCCTGTGTCCCTGGTATAAATCCCACTTGATCATGGTGTATAATCTTTTTGATGTATTGCTGTAATCGGTTTGCCAAAATTTTGTTGAGGATTTTTGCATCTATGTTCATCAGTGATATCGGCCTGTAGTTCTCCTTCTTTGTGTTGTCCTTGTCAGGTTTGGGGATCAGAGTGATGTTGGCTTCATAGAATGTGTTAGGGAGTTCTCCATCTTTCTCAATTTTCTGGAACAGTTTGAGGAGAATAGGTATTAAGTCTTCTTTGAATGTTTGGTAGAATTCTCCAGAGAAGCCGTCTGGTCCTGGACTCTTGTTTTTGGGGAGGTTTTTGATTACCGTTTCTATTTCCTTACTTGTGATTGGTCTATTCAGATTCTCCATTTCTTCGTGATTCAGTTTGGGGAGATTGTAGGAGTCTAGGAATTTGTCCATTTCTTCCAGGTTGTTCAATTTGTTGGCATATAGTTTTTCATAGTATTCTCTTATGATCTCTTGTATTTCATTGGTATCTGTTGTGATTTCTCCTCTGTCATTCCTGATTTTATTAATTTGCGATTTCTCTCTTCTTTTCTTGGTGAGTCTGGCTAGGGGTTTGTCAATTTTGTTAATTCTTTCGAAGAACCAACTCTTTGTTTCATTGATCCTTTCTATTGTCTTTTTTGTTTCAATATCGTTTATTTCTGCTCTTATTTTTATTATTTCCCTCCTTCTACTGACTCTGGGCCTTGTTTGTTCTTCTTTTTCTAGTTCTGTTAGGTGTCGTTTGAGGTTGCTTACGTGAGCTTTTTCTTGTTTAGTGAGGTGAGCCTGTATTGCGATGAATTTCCCTCTTAGGACTGCTTTTGCTGCATCCCAAATGATTTGGTATGTCGTGTTCTCATTTTCATTTGTCTCCAGATAATATTTGATTTCTTCTTTAATTTCTTCAATGATCCATTGTTTGTTGAGAAGCGTGTTGTTTAGTCTCCACATTTTTGCACCTTTCTCTGCTTTTTTCTTGTAGTTGATTTCTAGTTTAATAGCGTTATGATCAGAAAAGATGCTTGATATTATTTCAACTCTCTTGTATTTATTGATGTTTGCTTTGGTTCCCAAAATATGGTCAATCCTTGAGAATGTTCCATGTGCACTTGAGAAGAATGTGTAACCTGCTGTTTTTGGATGAAGTGTTCTATATATATCTATTAAGTCCATCTGGTCTAATTTTTCATTTAATTCTATTATTTCCTTGTTGATTTTCTGTCTGGATGTTCTGTCCATTGGTGTTAATGGTGTGTTGAGGTCCCCTACTATTATTGTATTGTTGTTGATGTCTTCTTTTAGTTCTATTAAGAGTTGCTTTACAAATTTTGGTGCTCCTGTGTTGTGTGCGTATATATTTATAAGTGTTATGTCTTCTTGGTGGAGAGTCCCTTTTATCATTATATACTGTCCCTCTTTGTCTTTCTTTATCTGTTTTGCTTTGAAATCTACCTTGTCTGATATTAGTATAGCGACACCTGCTTTCTTTTGTTCATTATTAGCTTGGAGTATTGTTCTCCATCCCTTCACTCTGAGTCTGTGTTTGTCTTTGGGGCTGAGGTGTGTTTCCTGGAGGCAGCATATTGTTGGATCTTGTTCTTTGATCCATCCTGCCACTCTGTGTCTTTTGATTGGGGAGTTCAATCCATTTACATTTAGAGTGATTATTGAGATGTGGGGGCCTACCACTACCATTTTGTGTCTTGTTTTCCGCTTTTCTTCAGTTTCCTTTGTTTCTCGTCCCATGGTTTAATCTGTTCTGATGTAGAGCTGCTACTCTCTGTTGTTGTCCTTCTACTTATCTCCTCTGCTCTTGGTTTTGTAGCCCCTTTCCTTTTTTGGATTTTTCAGGAATGAAGGTTTTCCTGAGGATTTCCTGAAGAGGAGGTTTTGTGGCAATGAACTCCCTTAATTTTTGTCTATCTGCGAAAGTTTTTATTTCTCCATTGTATTTGAAGGATATTTTTGCTGGGTAGAGAATTCTCGGCTGTAGATTTTTGTCCTTCAGATTTTTGAATATATCATTCCACTCTCTTCTAGCCTGTAAAGTTTCTGCTGAGAAATCTGCTGATAGCCTGATGGGGGTTCCTTTGTAGGTTAGTTTCTTTTGCCTGGCTGTCCTTAGTATTTTCTCCTTGTCATTGACTTTTGCTAGCTTCACTACTATATGCCGTGGAGTTGGTCTTCTTGCATTGATAAAGTTTGGAGATCTATTGGCTTCTGTTACCTGAAGATCCATCTCCCTCACCAGATTTGGGAAGTTCTCAGCCATTATTTCTTTGAATAGGCTTTCTGCCCCTTTCTCCTTCTCTTCTCCCTCTGGTATACCTATAATCCTTACGTTGCATCTCCTAATTGTGTCTGATAATTCTCGGAGAGTTTCTTCATTTCTTTTTAGTCTTGCTTCTCTCTCCTCCTCTGCCTGCAGCAATTCTATATTGCCATCTTCCAAATTGCTAATTCTTTCCTTCATATTATCGGCCCTACTGTTCAGAGCATCTAGATTTTTCTTAATCTCCTCTATTGTGTTCTTCATTTCCAATATTTCTGTTTGGTTCTTCTTTATCGTATCAAACTCTTTTGTGACATAGCTCCTGAAGTCGTTGAGTTGACGGTCAGAACTCTCTCTTAACTCATTGAGAATTTTAATGATGGCTGTTTTGAAGTCATCATCATTTAGGTTATATATCTCATTTTCTTTGGGATTGTTTTCTGTGTATTTGTTACTTTCTTTCTGTTCTGGAGATTTAATGTATTTTTTCATATTGCTTGATGTTGTTGATTTGTGCCTCCGCATGGAGATAGAGTTTAGTTGCTCCTTTCACTTGTTTCAGCTGCTGCGGTGGGGGAGCAGCTGTTTATACTGCACTAACCAGGAACCCTGTCCGCAGTTGCTAACTGGGCCTGGGCCCCTCCTCGTAGCCACAGTGGCCCTTTGGATTCCCTCCTCTGCTGTGGGGGCCGTCACAGGGGGGCTTCAGGCTGCTGGTGCCTCCTGTTGCAGCCCACCTAGATGTGCTCTCTCCTTGGGGTCTGCAACGGTGTTATGGGCTTTTCCAGCGGCCAGGTGTGGGATCACTTATATTTGTCGCTCCGTTGCTGTTGGGACCCACAAAATCTCACTTGTCCTCTATGGGTCGTAGGAGAGCTATTGGCATCTTCTACAGTCTGTGGTTAGTTCACCTAGCTATGCTGCTTTTGCCCTGGGGTCTTCCAGCCTTGTGGCTGGTGGCTGGGTGCCTTCTACTGGTGCTGTGCAGAGGCTTTCCCTAAGGCTGCTGTGAGCCTGTAGGGTTTCCCCCTAGGCTACGAAGCTGGGTCTCTGGAACTCCCCCCAGCCCCTGTCCTCTCTGAGATCTCCGGCTATCCCTAGACCCACGGGGCGGGCAACGGCAGCTGGGGGTCGCCCCGCCCTCTGGGATTCTCTCCAGGCCTCTCCCGGAGCCGTGAATGCTCGGCGTGGCCCCTCTGCTAATGGCAGACAGAGAGTTTTGTCTGCTGCCCAGGCGGAACTTTGGCGCTTCCCGTCTGGGTTGCAGAGCCGGCCTTTGAAACTTCCCCCAGCCCCGGTCCTCTCCGAGATCTCCAGCAATCCCTAGTTCCACGGGGCGGGCAACAGCAGCTGGGAGACCTCCGTACCCTCAGCGACTCTCTCTGGGACCCTCCGGGCGCCGCGAACACCCGGCAGGGACTCCCCACCAATGGCGGGGAGAGACTCTCCCCGCGGGCTCAGGTGTGCAACTCCAAAGTTTCCCTCTGCATTTAGGAGTAATTGCAGGGGGTTTAGGTAGGGTTCTGGTCACCTGTTTCCACCATCGCTCCTCTGTTGTGTGCTCGCTCCTGCCCTAGATGTGTGTAGATCCTCTGGGGGCGTCCGTTGGAAGAAAGCCGCTTGCGGGTACTAGACTGCTCGTCGGGGTCGGAGAGTTTTCACCTATTTCCACATCCTCCCGGAGGAAAGTCCATCCGCCTTCCGATGTATAGTCGCGTGGGTCTCTCAGACGTCCTGAGATGCTGTCTGGATATCCTTTGTCAAGCAATAAGTGTCCAAATAATTGTAGACTCGAAGGGGGAGAGACAAAGAGGACTACTCACGGCGCCATCTTGGATCTCCCTCTATCCTCAACAATCTTTTAAGGTCAAATATTATTTCATTTTATATATAGAGGAAATATTAAAAGATCAAGTGAATTTATAAAAATCTTATATATTACATGAAATATTTTGTATTTATTTTTTATGTTCCAAATTCAGTGGTTTTCATATTCAAAAATGCTTGACCGGTGATATGGAATGATAACTTTAGACAGCATATCCCAGACAAGCAAAGGAGCATCGTCAGGTCTTTATCACTGCCGAGTGGAATTCTGTCATAAAGGGAGAAATTAAAGGACTTAAAAAGTTACATGTCAGCCCTGTCTTTCCACCTCAGAGGGTGGGTATATTAACATATAATATCGCTCTGCTACAGTTTGGCTTGAACAAATTGAGACACCAGAAGCCAGTCTTACAGGTGGCAGCAGAATCATTGAAATTGTTCCTAGTAATAGAACGTTTCTGTGATGTTCCACCGTCTCTGTTTTAATTAGAAAAGTTTGGTTATCTTATATTTTTATTTAGTATAATCAGAAAGTATTTCCTGTATTGTAAAATAGCACTAATAATTTGACTAATGAAAAGTTTTTGCTCAACAATCTATTTTGATCAAGTTGACAAGTGAAATAGTAAAATATGATAATATACCAATAAAAATACTTACACAAATATTTTGTTGTTCTAGTGCAGGCTTAGATTATCTTTTTAAAGACAGAAAGAAAAATGCTCACTATTATGTATGCTTTTACTATTTTATTATACTGCTAATTATTTCTGTTCAGTTTCTGCCTTGTGTCATTACTACATCTGTTAAAGTGCTTTCAGATTAAATAAGTTAATATTTTCAAGATTACTTAGAATAGTGCATTGCACATAATAATTGCTCTTTAAACGTTAGCTGTGATAGTAATACTTATTTTTTATTTTCCAGTCACTCTTTCTCATTCTGTAGTAGCCATACACACTCTGTTTTCTTCTTTAATAAATACATAAATTCCTGACCCTTTGGTCTCCCTTTCTGTAAATGTCAAACAAAAATTAAATGTCTCCTGTAGGTATGCTACCAGAATAGTCACCTCTCTTGCTCCCACTGCTCTCAAAATGCACCTTTTTATTCTTGTTTCTCTTGAAGGCTTCCTGTAGGACCTGTCTTCAAGTATTTGAAGATAATCAGAATCAATTGAATTCAGTAAAATTCCTAATCCCTGCCTTGTATTGTCAATATTTGCCATGAGCGCAGTCCTGCTGATGTCTTTGTGCTTATGTCTTGTGGATTTTCTAATTCTACATTTCCCCAAACATCTGTCACAGGTGGCATTTGTCTAACAGCTCAGAAATAGCTGGAAGTTGGGAAAGAAGAAGGGAATTGTTGCTGACATTTCTTTAGGCAATCTGTGCTTTATCATTTCAGGATACTCTACACTTTATTATTTGTATTATCTTTGTGATCCTCATGATTGTGTATTGAAAATGTTTCTCTACATTCTTTATCTGCTATTTAGGAGGGGTTTTTTTTGCTTCCTTAGGCTTATTTGTCAGAGTCAAATCATTGTTTTACCAGGAAAAAGTTAGATACACAAATTAGGGGCCAGGACCAGAGCTAAGAACTAATACAATGAGTCCCCCACCATTCTATATGGAGCTGACAGCTGGTCACCAGCAGTTGGGACCTGAAACCTCCTAGCTAAGTCTCACTAAGAGGAGACCACATGGCACTACTTGCTCAGCCACTCCTCATGCCTTTCTCCTCCAGTGATTTAAGAAGAGGACTGGATTAGTGTAATGGGAATGAAGAAAACATTTCTAACATACACTGCCTTTGTTTAAAAGGAATGGATGTGAGGGGCTGGCCCAGTGGACAAGTGGTTGAGGTTCTGTGCTCTCTGCTTCGGTGGCCTCAGTTCATATGTTCGAATCCCAGGTGCTGACCTACACCACTCATCAGCCATCCTGTGGAGGCATCCCACATACGAAGTAGAGGAAGATTGGCACAGATGTTACCTCAGGGCAAACTTCCTCAAGTAAGAAAAATAAATAAAAATGAGGCAGTTTGGCAATCAATGTTAGTTTGGGCCAATTTTCCTCACACACACATGCACATACAAAACCACGAAAGGAATGGATATGATTTACCATTTCTAAAACAGGGAGGAGCTCCAAGAGAATCCTGGTAAAATTCAGAGTGCCTACAGGAGAGAATTCCGGCACCTCATCCTTGACTGCTCCTCATTGTGCTGAAGTACCAATAGGCCTCCTCTAGGACCACTGTTGAAGCAGAAGCCTTTCCCACAGGCTTCTAAAATTAGAGGTTGTGAACAATGAGACAGCCTGTGGTTCACAGTAATAGTGTGTAACAACAAGATTTGAGGGGAATTTGGTGTAGCGTGACTGAAAGACAGATGAGAAGCTACCCCAACCACTTCCTAATTCTTTGAAGCCCTCTGGGGATGTGGAGACATCCCCACAAGTTCTCCTGGTTTCATGAAAAAAGTATGAAAGTTAGAGAAAACGACAGGAGCTGTGGGTCAGCCCAGTGTCTTCCAGGTCAATGAAATTGTCAACTGGAGGAGTGTGAGGTTTGAATTGAACAAGGCAAATGGAAGGTCCAATTTCCTTTCTAAGGTGGTCTTAAGGGCTGAAGAAGGCCAAAAACCAGGCCTGTCACTTCAGCTAGAGTCAGTTTTTATGGCAATGATGCTGGGGACACATTACCACCAGAAGAGGCAGCCAATCAGATTAGGATTCTGCTGCTTCCCCTGTCCCTACTCCCTGTCCTGGAGATCCGAGAGGCAGGCTGGGCCTGGAACACGGAATGCCTCACAGCCAGGATCTCCAACCCTGCTGACCACCCCGCCATGCCCGCATGATGCCTGGGTCATGGCTCTAGCCTCAGGGAAGGCAAGTATGAATCTTGAATATTGAAGTTTTAAAGAAAAATAGGAGTGATTCTTAAGAACAGAAAATGAGATCTCCTAAATTGTTTCTATCTGACTTTTAGGTGGTGAAGGAAATTTAGCTGTGACCCCTCCTCTCTTCTCCTTCACTGTTGGGTGGGTGGAAGGACATCAGGCTGGGGCTGAGAGCAGACTGCCTAAGGCTTAAAATAGACTCAAACATTGGAGGTATTCAACACCTCCAGTCTAGGTACTTCGGTCTACCTCACCAATGTCATATGAGAGCGTCAAAAAGAACAATATACTGCCCAGGAAGAAAATATATGCCATTGACTGGGATTCTTTTGTGCTGTCTATTTCAGGAAGCGTAAACACTTTGGATAGGCTGTGAGAGGGAGAGTACATGCCGATAGAAAAGCAGAGATAGAGAGGAGAAGACCAGATATCTTTTTAAGTTCATTTCAGTTATAAAATATATTTTAAAGGCAAAGTATAGTACATCATTTAAAATAATTCTAATTATTGTTTGTAACTGTTTCTTGACTTAAGGTAATGTGTTGAGACTGAAAACGAGAAGGGACTCTCTCACATAATTCAAAACCAATAAACATGTGTCATCATAGCCTGTTCATGGAGGTTTTATTGTTAATGTGCGTGAAATACCATATTTTATTTTATAAGTTGCAGTAAATATGGTTGTAGCATAGCACCAGTATATATTGGTGCTATTTTACAGGTACTAATGTCCTTTAGTATATGATAAGAAAGACGCTCTCTGCATGCATGTAATTTTGCCTGACCACTGATTACCCCAGCAGCACCGTGGCTGAGGGACGAAACTTGATGATGGAAAGCTGTGGAAAGTGCAACCAATAAACAAACCCGAGCTGTAGCATGGTTCTATAAACTATAGCTGCCATGCTGAGTGAGTAATTATGCTATTGCTGAAATGATAAATAATGCCGTGCTATCTTCACTGGGAAAATGAAGTATTTCTTGCCCCTCAAATTGCTAAAGGTGAAACTTGCTTTCTGGGACCAATCTGTTAGAAGGGAAATAATCCGACAAGATAATTCTTCTTAAAGGGCTACATGTTTGCCTCTATGACATGAAAATATTTAGTTTATAAACTTTACCTGCATTCCCTATGATGTAGCGAGGAGGAAAATTAAGACCTAATTGAAATTCAAAGGAAGATGTTTTTTAAAAATTGGAATTTCAGAATAATCTTGATTATGATTGGGCTTCTTATTCAGTTTCATTTAATTAATGAAAAATATTTTTTAAATTTTCATATGACTGCAGAACAAATAATGAAGTATTATTTGATCATACTATAGAAGGCTAAATATAAAATAGTGTAAAATCAGTGTACAAATTGTGTTTGTGTGTTTATTTCATTGCATACTGAAGAGTCTTCCAAGTTACTGGAAAGTCTTAGCTATCAACTGCCCACTAATATTAGAGTTGCTGGAATAATTGTCAGATATTATAAAGGGATTTTGTTCCCATCTTCTTTCCATATGTTATTAGCAGAATTATATGTAACTCATCTAAGCTGGGCCACCTCAAGTCCAACCCAGCATCAAATCAGCCTCCCATCCAAAAAAGCCTCAAGCTCTAAAAGGAGACGCAAATTAACATAAACCTTTCCTAAGATCTCTTGAGGAAGCAGCAGTCAGGCACCGCGTAACACAGCACACAGCACAACGTGCTTGCATTCTGCTCTAGACATCTCTTTCCTCAGTCTCACCTCATGTAGCCATAGCTAATATTTTTCTTCTTCTCATTTAGAACTCCCTTATGTCGCATGAGTTCTCTCCTGCCCTCCCTCCTCTAGGCTGTACCTATTAGTCTCCACAGCCTTAAAATTCCATGATAGCAACCCAAGAGGCTCCCTCCCCTCAGCACAAGTTCTTGAAAAGCGCGGTCCATCCCCTTCTTTGACTGCTCTGCCTTCATCCTTAGGAATGAGCTTCCCCCTTCAATGCTGATATTTTGAACAAAATTCATGACTTTTTCTTGAACACTTTTTCTTCAAATGCTGATATAGCTCAACATTTGTGCTTTATAATTTTGTCAAAATTATTACTATATAATGAGTAAATATTACTATTATAGAAAAGAATAATACGATTATATTATTGTAAAGCAAGTTGAAATAAGTAATTAGCTTAAATTCATTGAGTTTGTATAGTGATAATTAACACAGAATGCATTTCACTGTGAGGAGATGGAAATATATTTAGTGGGGATCTGGACCTCCGGAAAATCCTTGTTTTGATTCCTACGGTGGACACAAGCTCCTGAAAGAGCTGTGTAGTAGGGACACAAGAGAAAAGGATGATACTTTTTAGTATTAAAGCTTTGGCCTATATGGCCTCCTAACCCTGACCTCCTTAGTGACATGACCTGTGAGTCTCAGTGATTCCGTCTGCCCCTTGGACCAACGGCTTAGATACTGGTCCTATGCCTACACTTAATCTTGACTTTTAGGTCTTAATCAGTCCAGTGATGAGAAAAGGCAAATAACAATAGCTTTAAGAAAAACACCGCTATGGGAAGTAGAATTCTTCTTCCTAAAGCTGAGAACATCTGAATTATGTCCCTTAAGAGAATCCTCCCCAGTTTTGGAAGGCCTTGGTCAGAGCGAGTGGGGGGAAGCTGGCAGCAGGCCCAGCATTAGATAGCAGCAGGACAAACTTACTTGTTCTCTTCCACTGAAGTCCACATTAATAGTCCCAATTTTTTGGTCTTTGACCTATATTATCAAAGTTGGAATACTGAGACCACACTATACATTAAAATGTGTCACTAACAGCTATTTCCTAAAAGAACTTCACCATTAATCAATTTAACTCAGATGTTATGTAGCCACAAACAATTTTCAAAGGATACTCTGAAACCTTTTTTAAGTGACCAAAAATAGTCATATATCCCAACTGATATAAATTTTACAGTTATACATTCTTTTTCTAGAAATGAAAATTTTTACATCTGAGTTAATAAAGATCAAAGAAACTAGTTTAATATAGGGATTCATATCATTGAACATTTTTAATGCCCTGTATTAGCAAACTTGTATCTGAGATAATACCTCTGATTATATACCCAAATTAATCTAAATTCTTAGTGGACAACATTATGCCATCAAAATTACACTGGCACAGGGTCTTATAGAAACAGAAGCTTAGTATCAGAAGATTAATTTCTGAATATATCACAGTGATAATAAAAAGCAAGCTGTGTATTAGACACAAATACAGAGAATTGAATGCTGAGGATTGTAAGTGTAAATTTATGTCACAGGTGAGTACACCGTATGGAAGACAATTCTTCATCTGTTCCTCACATTTCTGCATATCTTACAAGCAGATGCACTGGCTGTCTTTTGGACTATCTCACCAAGGATGTTCACATAGTGAATAGCCTTGGAAAACAGCGAGTACCTCCAGAGCCAAACCCCAATTTGTTGAAAGTCTTGAAAATCATGACAGGGTTTTCCTGCCAAGCAAAGGCAGGTGTACCTACTTCCTGTTATAAAAGATGTGGGTTCCCTAAACTCCGGATTTCTCTCCTGTAATGCAACCCATTTTGTGGGCATATCACCTGGCCCTCATCATAGTGACGTGTGTGAATTGGGTCTTGGATGGCCAATGCAAAAAGTGCTGATATTCTGGCTACTGTTATTGTGAGAGACCTTCTGCCATGCCGTTGCTGCCATGATCCAGGAAGCTATGGTTGGAAACTTGGAAGTAGGGTAAACTCACAGATCATTGCTCCAGACGCACCTCATACTGAAAATTGTATGAGTGGACATGGCAGAAGTAAAAGCTGGGCAAAGTTTTCACTAAAGACCTTTCCTAGACCTAAGGATGTTTTCCACTTGATTTATATTTGAATATTAATAAAATTTCTGTGGGAAGTGACTGAAAAGACTCGCATTCCTGAATAGTTTTGCAATGCTCAGAAACGATCATTTGTTCAGCTTTTTTAAATTAGAAAGTGTTTCTATACATTCACTGTGCAAAATTGCTCATGCTTCCTTTTCAGCAACACTTTTAGCTCACATTTTAAAACAGAACCTGATCCTTACTATAGAAAACCCATTTTAAGATTTGTCATAACAATTCACTAAAGTTACCTGGAGATAAAAGAAGCTCCAATTCAAGGATTGTTAAAAAAAAAATAAACTAGCTTTTCTTTTTTTTAATGTAAGAATTGCATGTTGCCTTCGATTTTACAACCTAGCACACAAGAGGAGTTTGTAAAGTTTGTGAGTATTTGGGGACAATTATTTTGTAAGGTAACAAACTCCGGCAGCTCACAGAATTCACAATTTCTTCATTCCTCTCTAGTTGACTTTCTATGTAGTCTTCACAGCACAGGTTCAAAATATTTTTCACTCCCAAGTCTTCATTATACTTCTTTCTCATTCTGAGCGCATGAGTCCTCCAGCTACATCGTTCTTGCTGACGACGTTGAGTCCTTCTGCAGGCTTGCTCTTTACTTCACATTTTTTTTCCTGTGCCCTTTCACATAACTCCTCTGCCTCCCTCTTTTCTCAGAGGAAGAAATAGTCCTCCAATTCATGTGCCTGAACCTTTCATTCCTTCCTCCTCCCCCAGACCTCACTCCATAAAATGTTCAGAGGAGATTGAAAAGTAACTCTTTATTGTCTCTCTTTTGCCACATTCTCAATGATGTGCTAAATCACTTCTGCCAAATATTTTAAAAGTTCTGACAATGGTTCTGCCAGCATTAGCCCATCATCTACTTCCAGGTTAGATAAGAGTACAATTTATTATTAAGTCTGGTAAGACTATGATGAGAATTTTTTAAAATATAGTAGTTGGTATATTAATTGGAATAATAACAGAATGCTGTACAGTAACACAGAGGGAATAGGGTGCTTGCTCTCACTTTAATACAAGTGTAACATTCAAGGTCCTAATAGGAAATAGAAAACATACCTAAAGTGTTAGTTAAGAAAATTTTAATAAGGGGACAATTTATCAATTTGTGGAGAAGTTTGTGGGAAACCAAAAATGGAACATGAAACAATCTGGAGCAAGCAACAGAGGGGAAATATTACATCCCTAAGCCTGAAGGGGGAAACAGAATTAGTGGTTCATAGAACTCAGAAAAACTATAGCTACACGGCTGTGGAGAAGGCCTCCAGGAGGAACTCAACCTTCAGCAGAGGAACAGAGCCACTGCCAACCTGCAGCCTGGCGAGGACGGGGTCAGTAGAACAGATACCATAGCTTCTATTCCCCCCACACTTCTTTCTCCTTATGGTGCTAAACCTAACCAGAAGCCAGAGGACTGGAAGCTGGAACAAACCATCTCAGGGCAAACAGAGCAGACTGGAAATGGGTGGAGAACAGACGAAGGGGCAAAGGGAAACTATGTTATGTATCAGCTGAAGGACCATTTTGAAAGAATACACAGAGAGGTTGGTAGATGTTCCCTACTTATTGTTGTTATTATTATTACTATTGGGAAACAGTAATATTGTAATATTATAAAAATACTGTAATAATAATAACACATAGGGACTTGTACGTGATTTATGCTTTCAAAAGTCTAAAGACGAGAGGCTGGCTTGAGCCACAGAATGAAGAAAGACGGCATTAGGAGTGAGATACTTCAACATCACCAGTGTCGGGGCAAAAGTTGTCATGCTTTCTGTGTGCTGGATGTGGATCTTACCCAAGAAACCTAACTGAGGTTATCTTTACTAAAAGAGATTTTACCCAAGGATATGGTCAGAGATGACTGTAACAGAGGGCGGGACCTCTGGCAGCTAAGGCTTGAGGCAAAAGTTATAAGCCAGATATAGGGGCTGAGGATGGGCATGGAGGCTGGGAGTGGGGTACAATCAGCAGTGAGTTTCTGAGGAACCCAAATGGCCCATGGTAGAGTCAGCTTTGGATGTTTGCTTCAGCCAGAAGGTACTATTTTCTGATGACAGATTTGCTTGTGCAATACTTTATTTTTCCCTTTCTTCCAACTTCACTTTCTGGACCCAAGTAGCAGCTATCAAGTGAGGCATAAGAAGAGCCAAGAGAAGTTGACTCCACCCCACTTTCTTAAATGTCTCCCAGCCCCAGATGGGAATGAGTGGTGGAATGAGAATTTTACACTAGCTGAGTTCCGATTTACAAGACTTGGTTGGAATATGTAATCCTTCAGAAATGAGACTGTAATTTAAGGCCTGAGAGTGAGTTATCCTAGCTATCTGAGATTTCATCCAGGGATGGTGTGGAATAAATCCACAGAGCTTGTTCCAAGATAGCCGTATAGAAAGAGAAAGCCATTTGGTAATTTCCTCCGTTACATACAACACCTTCAATAAGTTATAACATTTACAACTATGTTACTGTAAATTTACATTCTTGCTTCCCTGATTTCCCACATTCTGCCTCCAAACATTATTAAGTCTCCCACATTCTAAAACTCTTTCCAACTCTTGACACTGCTAATTCACATAGCTGTGAATTTCAGAAGCTCCTTCTTGTCTTTGCCAAATACTTGAAATGGTAGCTTTGGGCCCTATTCCCTCTTCTGACTTTATCTATTTAATTATTTTGATTTAATTCTCTTAGTGTTTTCATCTCTAATTAACTTTTGGAATTACTTCTATATGAACATCACCAGTGACCTCATATTTTTGAAAGAGCATCTGGTGGATCACCCGAAGATCTCCTTGGTGGAGAACTCTGACCTGCTTTGCTCAAGATGGCTGGCCCGAAGTCTGCTGTGTTTCTAGTTGATAATTGTGAAAGTCTCCTTCATCAAATGATAGGCCTCCTGGATTGATTCTCTAAATCTCTTCTGTTTTTTGCCTCTTCATTATTTTAATCCTTATCTTTTTATTAGATATATTTCTGGGTTGTTTTCCCTTAAATTTCTGGTTCTCTAAGTCCTTTTCCTTCTCATCCTTATCTCTTCAATTATTTTCCTTTGTTTTATAACATTAAACAAAATTATACATGTATTTTTTTTTCTAAACAGCTGAATTTATTTATTTTTTTGGAGGGGGAAGATTAGCCCTGAGCTAACATCAGCTGCCAATCCTCCTCTTTTTGCTGAGGAAGACTGGCCCTGAGCTAACATCCGTGCTCATCTTCCTCTACTTTATATGTGGGACGCCTACCACAGCATGGCTTGCCAAGCGCCATGTCTGCACCCGGGATCGGAACCAGTGAACCCCGGGCCACCGAAGTGGAACGTGCGAACTTAAGCACTGCGCCACCGGGCCAGCCCCTGTACATGTATTTTAAAAATAAAAAACCAAGAAGTAATGAAATATTAATAATAAAAAACAATTATTTTTCATCCTCTAATCCAGTTATGTTCTTCAAAGTCAGTAATACCACCTCTTATAGCTATTTTTCTGGTATTTATTATTATCTTTCTGAATAAAATAGATTGTTGTGATAATTTGATCATTTATTTTAGTATTATCTGTTTTAGTACTTCTCTGCTTGTAGACTAGTAATATAATTACTACTAATAAATAAATATCAAATGATATCACAAAATTCAATAAAATCAATAAATCAGTATTAACATAATTTGACTAGCAAATATTAATTCCTTTACAATTTAGTACAACTTCTGCTTTTTCAAATATCTAGAAATTTCCCACTTTGCTTTATTTTTCTTTTTTTAACATACTATTCTAATTTCCAGCCAACCCTTGTCATACTTCAAATGATTGATTGGTCATTTGTCTATGATGTCTCCATATTTGGTGTCCCACAACCATTTTTAAGAGTAATTATATTCTATCATTTTATAATTCTTTTCTTTTTATCTTTCATTTTAGAATTTATATATCATATGATTTACCTACACTATTAAATTGAAATTATTTAAGAGAAGAATCTTACCTTGATTATCTTTGTATTCTTCATGGTGTTTAGAAAATGCATGTTATTTGAATTTAAATGAATTAGTTGATTTGAATAAGTACATGCTCTCTTTGGAAAGAATGTATCAACCTAAAACTAATTGGTGAGTTCTTTCATAAAGTTGCTTATACAAGAAATATTTATATTTTAAAATTTGCTGTTCTATTTCAGATAATAAATGCATTTTAGTTTGTGCAAATATGAAGGCATTCATAATAAAAATGCAGTTATCAGGGCTATGAGAAAATTAATTATAGCATAAACAGGAAATATGTTACTTTAAAACAAATAAAACGCATTGGTAGTTATTACTAATTTGTTAGAAGTAATCTGGACTACCAATTCTCAGTATATTATCTCTGTGCATAAATGATAAACATGTTTATTGATATAATAATGCATTATTCACAATTGCTTGACAAGAAGCCTCTTAAGTATTTGCTTTTTTTAAATACAAAGTCAGTGATATAGATATGAGAAAATTAATGATCATTATTCTGTAATTAATTTTGCATTTCCTATTACAAAGGGGCAGTTGTGATTTAATAAAATATTTTTTCTTAACATGGATGTGACTGAGTTTACTTGGGTAATTAACCAGGATACTGGATATGTGAGCAAATATAGACTGAAAGTTAAATTTAATAAATTCTTAATTTGTTTTACTTCAATATCTTAATATTAATAGAGTAAATGAGATCATTGAGATAAAAAATAACAGTTAATTTTGTTTATAGAGACACATGTGTTACTTAACAACATACGTCTTTGTTTCACATGGTTGTCTCTAGTTATGGCATGCATGTGGTCAATATAATCATTAAGGACATTTTTAATCAAGTTGTTTGGTTTTTTGTTGTTGAGTTGTGTGAGTTCTTTATATTTTGGAAATTAACCCCTTGCTGGATATATGATTTGCAAATATATTCTACAAGTTGGTGGGTTGTCTTTTCCTTTGTTCATGGTTTCTTTGCCTTACAGAAGCTTTTTAGTCTGATGTAGTCTCATTTTAGTTTTTCTTTTGTTTCCCTTGCATGAGTAGACATGGTACTCAAACAGATGTTGCTAAGACTAATGTCTAAGAGTGTACTACCTATATTTTCTTCTATGAGTTTTATGGTTTGAGGTCTTACATACAAGTCTTTAATCCATTTTGGGTTAATTTTTTTCTATGGTGTAAGGTAATGGTCTACTTTCATTCTGTTGCATGTGGCTGTCTGGTTTTCCCAACACCATTTATTGAAGAGACTTTCCTTTCTCCATTGTATATTCTTGGCTCTTTTGTCAAAGATTAGCTGTCCATAGAAGTGTGGTTTTATTTCTGGACTTCACTTCTGTTCCATTGATCTGTGTGTCTTTTTTTGTGCCAGAACCATATTGTTTTGATTACTATAGCTTTGTAGAGTATTTTGAAATTAGAAATTGCGATGCCTCCAGCTTTGTTCTTTTTCCTCAGGATTGCCAAACATTTAAAGAAGATGTAATACCTATCATTCCCAAACTGTTTAAAAAGATCAAAGAAGACAGAACGCTTCCTAACTCATTCTGAGGTCAGCATTATCCTGATACCAAAACCAGACAAGGACAACACAAAGAAGGAAAATTACAGATACGTATCATTGATGAACATAGATGCAAAAATCCGCAACAAAATATTGGCAAATCAAATATAGCAATACATTAAAAGGATTATTCACCAAGATCAAGTGGGATTTACACCAGGGATGCAGAGATGGTTCAACACCCACAAATCAATCAATGTGATACACCGTTTTAAGAAAATGGTGTAGAATATTAAGAAAATGAAGAATAAAAATCACATGATCATCTCAATAGATGGAGAGAAAGCATTTGACAAGACACAACATCAATTTACGATAAAAACTCTCAATAAAATGGATATAGAAGGCAAGTACCTCAACATAATAAAGACCGTATTTGACAAACCCACAGCCACATTATACTCAAAGGGGAAAAACTGAACACCATCCCACTGAGAAGAGGAACAAGACAAGGGTGCCCACTCTCACCACTCCTATTCAACATAGTACTGGAGTTTTTAGCCAGAGCAATATGGCAAGAAAAAGAAATAAAAGGCATCCAAATTGGAAAGGAAGAAGTGAAACTCTTGCCGTTTGCCTACAATATGATTCTATATATAGAAACCCTAAAGAATCCACCAGAAAACTATTAAAAATAATCAACAACTACAGCACACTTGCAGTGCACAAAATCAACTTACAAAAATCAGTTGAATTTCTATACATTAATAACAAACTAGAAGAAAGAGAAGTCAAGAATACAAACCCATTTACAATCTCAACAAAAAGAATAAAATATCTAGGAATAAACTTAACCACGGGGGTAAAAGACCTATACACTGAAAACTATAAGATATTATTGAAACAAATTGAAGAAGACATAAAGAAATGGAAAGATATTCCATGGTCATGGATTGGAAGAATAAACATAGTTAAAATGTCCATATTACCTAAAGCAATCTACAGATTCAATGCAATCCCAATCAGAATGCCAATGATATTCTTCATGGAAATAGAATGAAGAATCCTAAATTTATATGGAACAACAAAATACTAGTTTTTATTCTTAATTTCACTGCTGAACCATTTGCTTGACAAGTTTTTGCTAATTTCACAAAGGCAATCACCTCATCGTGGGAAGAGTACTTAAGGTCTACACATAACTGAAGCAGTAGACGCTATTTGCTTTTAAGCTATTGCCAAAAAAGGGAAAGGTGCCAGTTTAATTTAAATGACTGTAAAGGATGTAATTCCTATACTAGTACGTAAATTTTGTGAATCCTAGAAAAGGGTAGTAATTATAATCATTATGTCGTTACAATTTATAGAACTTCCCTGAGAGATTACATAGATAAATTTTTGGATCATTGTAATATCAGTGCAATAGTGAAGATATACGGCTAATGCCTGGAAAAATAGAAAAAAGTCAGAAACATTTATCAAATGAATCTTTCATGAGAATCTTACATGATAGGAAATAGAGAATGGCAGGTAAGAGACCTGAGTAGGATATTTAGTAACAATTGGAGCTTCTCAGTGAAAAAAGGAGAAAGCAGGTATGAGAAATAAAAACCCTGGAAAATGGCAAGTGGGGAAAGATTAAACTGAAACCTAGTAGACTAGGAATCTAAGGTAAGACTTGGGTGTTGTGATGACAAAATGAGGTTTAGAATGGAAAGAAGAGCTAAAACAACTGAAAGTTGGATTGTCAATTGCTGCTTAAAATGATGCCACTGGCTGCTGTGTGAAGAGCGAATTCTAGGAAGCAGTTCTTGATGTAGGGAGATAAGGTGGAAGAAATTGCAGCTGACCAGCTGTGAGATGACAGTCTTTGAGAGAGAGATAAGAAGGACAATAAGGAAAAGTAAATGGGTTGGTGATGTGCTTTGGAGGTTGAGTCAATTTAATTCAGTGTAGGAAGGTATGGGATAGAGAGAGAAAAGAGTGGAATCAATGATTAGTCTTAGGTGACTGGGTTGAGAAACCAGAATACCAGTGCCAGAAAGGATTATCATTAATGAGGAAGGCTGAGAATAAAACAGATTTTGGTGGTGATTTTGGTGGAGGTGAAATCAAGACTTATGATGTGATTATCTTAAGTTGGATAAGGGGAGAGGTCAGGGCTTTTTTCAATTTATTCTCTAATTTCATCTTATTTTCTTCTTGTGATTCAAGAAGAAATGTGTCTTCTTCCCTCCCTGCTCGCCTACCCCGGCTCCTTTCCCTATTATTAGATTACTGTGCAGCTTAGCTTTTGTAAATTTCTTGTTGATTTTAAAAACCAGCCCCTGGATTGATTTATTGGTACATTTTCTCCTTTTCTAATTTATTAATCTGTATTACTTCTTTCTGGTTGATTTTACCTTTTTAACACTTTTAAAGTTAAATGCTTAATTAATTCATTTTTATTCTACTTTCCTTTTTAAGCAACATGAACATTTAAAGCTATTTCATATTTCTTTTCAGAGCACAGTTTTTCTGTAATCCCTGTCTTGATATGAAATATTTTCACTACCATTATTTTAGAGATATTCTGCAAATTCAGTATGTACTTTTTACTTGGTTTACAGATGTTTAAAAGAGGATTTAAAAATTAACCAATTGTAAGAGTTTTATCAGTACTTTATAATTTCATTGCTAAAGTCTTATACTATCATATGTGTTCTTTTCCATTTATGAATTTATTGTCTGATTTATTTCAATATTCCATAACACATGAAATAAGGTTATCCTGCCATTTATGTAACTGAATATATAAAGCATAAATGTTTATGTCTTGCATTTATTATTATTTTTTGAGTGTGAGGAAGATTAGCCCTGTGCTAACATCCCTTGCTAATCTTCTTCTCTTTGCTTGAGGAAGATTGTCGCTAAGCTAACATCTGTGCCAGTCTTCCTCTATTTTATGTGGGATGCTGCCACAGAATGGATTGATGAGCGGTGCTAGCTCTGCACCCAGGATCCAAACCGGTGAACTCCAGGCTGCTGCAGCAGAATTTGTGAACTAAACTATTATACCACCGGGTCAGCCCCTGCATTTATTATTTTATTTATATTTACCTGATCTTTACTAATATACTGCCTACTTTATCTTTCACAGCTTTAGAGAGGGAAGTTAAAATCTTTTAACATTATTTTGTGCTTTTTCTCTTTTTGGTTTCTACAGTTAATACAATTATTGTTTCAAGTATTTTGAAACTATGCTATTTGGTACACAGGATTTATGAGAGGTAGTCTTATATTATGAAATTTTTCTTTTATGTCATTTTCTTATTAAAATGTCTGTTTTTAAAGCTGAACATTGGAGTAACCAAATATTATAATCTTTTGCAGAAATAGATCCAATTTTATCAACAGTATGATGGATTTATATTGTGGTAGTTGAAAAACATACTTCTTAAAGCACATTACAATAAAACAGGTCAACAACATGATATAATAAATTTCTTGCTAATTTTACTTAAAATTGGAGTACCGAAAGTATATGAGAGTGTTTATAAGTCACTTCAGACACAGTCTGCTTTACAATTACCACTCACCCCTCACAGAGACAATCTAGACTTTTTTACATATCCTTACATGCTTCCAAAGTATGCTATAATCATTTTAAATAAGCATATTTGATTTCAAAATACCAATTCTGATTGCTACACATTAGCAGAAGACTAAGAATATCGAAAATTCACTTTCTCTGTATTTCTATAGTGGGAGTTTATGAAAGAGATCACAAGCATAAATTTTTATATTAAAATACCATAGAGGTATCAATATATTTTCCTTCAGAAAACTTAATTTTCTCTCACTATTCCTCTAGGTTCTTCAATTTTACAGGGGAAAATGTACATCTTTATTTATATTAGCTTTTTCATTTGTTTTCCATGCTTTTTGGGTGTATATGTGTTTGGTGGGGGAAATTTTCTTGGTCAAAGAAGTTTGAGAAATGTTGCATTCCTCACACCCTTTATATGCCATCTTGGAGACTTGAAGTGAACAATTAATTAGCATATTTAAGGCTATAACAAGTCTTACCGCCTTTGTAACATTTAACAGAAATCAGTTTTTCAAAATATTTTTTAGCTTCCCAGAGAGCACACTTTGGTAATGCGACCTTAGAGCTATTTATTTTAAAAGCATGTCCAGGAAGGGTATATAGCTTCTTAAAGCCTGTAAAAGATCAACCTTTATTGCGAACTCAAATAAATAGAAATATCCTGAGGTCAGGCTCCTTCTGTGGTGGCTGCTGTGGGATCCCCCAGTGCTGCTGCTGAACTGCACGTTCTATAGAAATGTGGGCACACTGACAGTCGTACATTTCCTACCTTATACTTCACACATTGCTGGCAGTGCCAGCGTCTCTTTTTGTGGCTCAAGTGATCAATATATTTGATTTTATTCTATTATCTTTCTAGCATCATTTGAGATAGGCTATCCCTATCATTTGTGAAATTATCTATACCACTAAGGCTTATTTGTCAGCAGAAAACAGCTGTTGTGGGAAAGTGGGCATGGACTTGGGATCAGAAGACAGAGGTTTAGCCGCTGGCTCTAGCACTGCTTAGCTATGTGAGGTTTGGAAAGTCACTTAAATTACCTGACTCTGCTTCCTTAAATGTAAAACAGAGGTTAATCATATGTATAAAACAATTTTATAGGTTTAATTATACAACCCTTTTAAGGAGGAAAGCGTTACCATGAGGTTATTTTAGTTCCCATATTTAATTAAATATCTCCTTTTAGATGTGTCTAGAATGTAAAAATTTCAGTTGCTCACATCAACATGTTACCCTTATGTAGAGTTAAATCTATTTTGCAAAGGATACTTCTAAAAGAAATCTACGTCTGTAATCAGAACTTGTAGGATAAGATTAGTATCCTGGAGTAAAGATGTAAGAACTTGAAATGGCATTTGAAATGATCTTGTCTCTCAGTGTCCCTCCCTCACTCTTTTTACTATTGAGGACATGAAGGCAAGAGAGAGACTAAATGGCTTGCCTGAGGTCATACAACAAGTGAGTGACACACCTGGGAACTGAATGCAGACACCTCGAACTTGCCACTCCACCACACTTTCTTGTAACCAGCCATCTTAATTTTATTTGCAGAAATAGAAAGATGGCTTCTCTGCCCAAAAGCATCTTACCATTTTGCCAAGTGGTCTGAAATTCCAATATTAGAAAACTCCAAGGCTTTGTAGTCTTCAAATACTCCTTAATAAAATTCAAATGCCTTTGGAGAACGACAACTTAGTGAATACTCATTTGTATTGAATCATTTCTTATCATTATTAGTTAGCCAAGGTGCAGAAGACAGCAAGAAAATGGGACCCCATACATTACATTTAGTGAGTGAGAATTGGTAAGGTTAAAAGATTCCTTCCTTTGCTGAAAATCCCTGGATAAAATTAAATTCCTTAACAGAGCATAAGACCCTTCATAAACTGAGCCTTCTCTGGCCTCATTCCTTGGCATGTTCCCATTCTACCCTATTCTAAGCACACCGAGAGCACACTTTGTGCTTCCCAAACATGATATATCTTCCCACATCTATGTGACTTTTTCATATCCTGTGATCACAGTTCCTGTCTGATTATTTTTCCTCATCATGCCAATCCCTAATCATTTTAAAGTCTAATTCTGGCTCATTGCCTCTATTAAAGTCTTACTTAATCAGTCTCTAAACCCTCTAGATAAAGTTAGATGTCCTCTTCCTCGACAATAATCCCTTTGCACTCAAGTGCATTGCATCTCAGTTACCTCATTTGTAAAATGGAATACTGATAGCATCTACTAGAGTGTTATAAGGATTAAGACAGGTAAGGTGTTTAGAAGAGTTCCTGGAAAAGAAACAGTATTTGTTATTATTATGATTTTTATTATAGCACACATTAATACGTGTCCATCTTTTCCACTAGACCATGAACTACTTTAGGGCAAAGAATGTTAGAAACACTGTCTCCTAGTAATTTTTTTTATATATACCTTATGTCTGCCATAATGTCTGGCATAGCATAGGCAACAATAACATTCTTTCACTGATTATCTGGATGAATTTTGTCGGGAAAATGAATGTACTCTCTGCCTAAGAGGATCTCTATTGTGCAATGCTGGGCTCTATAAGACCAACAGGAGGGTCCTGAAACTCCATAAGAGGATGGATATGTTTGCTTTTGATGCAAGAGTTGCCATGTAGTAACAGTATACGGGGAAATGTGATCATATCAGATCCAAGTTTACACAACTTTATAATTGTTCTCAGAAACAGCTATCTCTGTGAAATACGTTTCACCGGCCTCCTTGAATAACTTATTCTCTTACTGAGATCAACTTTATGGGGGGATATAATAGATAGAAAAATCTCAGGATGTAAGATTTGAATCATTTTCCATAGGTATTCAAGACTCGCCAAGGAATTAATAAAAAATTATTCTAATGATAATGACTGAAACTCAATATTCATAGAAAATTTACACAACTGTAAATAATAGCACAATTCTTGATGTGCTTTGATTGCTCTGAAATGGCAGTTTTCAATAAATATTGAAATTCGGTGATAATCGCTATCATTATGTATTATTTATCAGCATTCAGATTGCCGTGAATAGGGACGCCCTTTTACACATTAACCTCCCTTCAAAGAGCTCAGAGAAAAGAGCTAATTCCAAATGCGTATTACTCTTCATACCTTTTTCCTTCTTCATTATTTATTGTAGAAATGTATGCATACTCTTGGGGTAGTAAGGGAGTTCACTTTTACCCAGCGATGTCTAAAATAGCTCTGAGCTAAAAATATTCTCCCTGGTACTCAATGCAAATAAGCCTACCATGCAATTTTCATGGCTGATTCTTTGAAACTTTTGTAAAACTTAAGTTCTAAAATATTGAGATCTCATAGCAGCAGAAATAGTAGGAGCATCCTGTTTTATATACTGGCATAAAATATACGCCAGAAAGCATGACTTCTCTGCCTCTGGAAACACACAGTTATATAGCCCCAGAGAATAATAAATGGTTTGAAGAGAAGGCATAGAATACCATCAGTGTTTTAATAACAATTAGAATTTCCTCTTCAAAATTTATTAGAGAAATATTTGGAATAAATCCTATAACTAGAATTTTCTAAAGTTCTAAAAAGTTTTGAAACTTTAAAAAAAAATTATTTAAGGGGCTGGCCTGGGGGCATAATGGCTAAGTTCAAACATTCTGCTACGGAGTGGGTTGGGATCCCAGACGCAGACCTATACACAGCTCATTGGGCCATGCTGAGGTGGCATCCCACATACAAAATAGAGGACGATTGCCACAGATGTTAGCTCACAAACACACACACAAAAAGTTACTTAAGGGCCAGCCCCCTGGCCTAACGGTTGAAGTTCTGTATGCTCTGCTTCAGCGGCCTGGATTTTCACGTTCGGATCTGAGGTGCAGACCTACTCCACTTGTCAGTCATGCTGTGGAAAGAACTCACATACAGGGTAGAGGAGCACTGGCAGCGGATGTTAGCTCACAGTGAATCTTCTCTAGCAAAAAAAAAAAAAAGAAAAATAACTGTGTTATGAAAAGTTACTTCTAAAGGGAAAGAACATTGGCCTGGTAAATAAGACAATAAGAATCTTGAGCACTGCTACCCAATTCCATTTTATAGAAATTTAAGAATGATAAAGATTTTTGAAGGTAGATTTTTGTCAAAGAAAAATATTTTGAATGTATTACTTTATTGGAACTTAAGTATCAATTACCTCCTTGCCATGGACATCTGTTTTCTAACTTGTTGGTTGTAAAGATATTGGTTCTAAACTCCAATCTCAGCAGTTATTTGCAGACAAAGGGAAAGGAGAACAAGCATGGAAGGCACCTGACTCTCAACGAGTGATCCAGTCTTGGGATCATAGACTATGACCATGGGGTACAGGAAGGGGTGTCCTCTCTTTCCCCACACTGTGTACTGGGATAAATCTCCTACAATTAATTCTATTAGTTAATTGGTTGCCACTGGTTATATTTTTAATGTACTTGGTTTAGCAGAATTTAACCCTGTTTGCCATTTCTCCTAGTTATTTCTTCAGAAGCAAAACTTGATTTTACTATGGTCATGAAATTATTTTAGATTTCCAGATACCTCTTAGACAGGTTTGGACTGCTCAGGGACTTCTGTGATTGGATGTAGTCTGTAGAACCTGTTGAAGATGATTTCTCAGAGAAATATACTCAGATTAAGGAAAAATGTATTGATATCAGTCTTCTCTTTTCCCTTCAGAAGATCTGGATGTTGTTTCTAGATTTGCAACAGCGAAATGTGTCTAAGCTGCCTCCTTGTGACAAAGTGAAAGTGAAACCTTTCTTTAGTGAGACAAATAATTGAGGTACTGTATATTACCTCAGAATTGTCATCAAGATAATTTTAAAAGATAGGAGTGAATTTTTTTGATGTTCTCCCCAGATGAAATTGGAAAACATTTCCAGACTATCATCAAGGTTTCACGAGGGAAATTTTGAATTATGTGCTAAACTGGGTGTTAGGACCCTGTGAAATTGTTCCGAAGCCATTAATGAGCTCTCTGGATTAGCTGTACTAGGGTGAAATAAAATGCTCCTATTTATTTTCTTTCATGAAATAGTTGTTTCTTAAATGATCAAATATCTGTAACAACTATGAACCCAGAGAGTGTTTATTTTCCCTGACATCAATTTTACTTCAGTTTCAGAGCTCAAGAGACACCTTGCTTTTTTTTTCTTCTGGAACAGAAAATTCAACTTTACCCAAGGAAATGTTAAGGTGGTTTTTACACTGAACTTCAATTTTAATACAACTCAAGTCTTGTGTGAATCTTATGCTTTCCTTGCTTAAAGGCATTAATAAAATGCGTTTTAAGATTAGATGCTTGTGCCTCACAGGGTTTTCATGCATGAAAGCTGGTCAACACAGTAGGAGCATAAACCTCATTATCGGGACTAGTTCAGGTCCATTACATTGACTGGTCTCATCCACAGCACTCAATTTTTTGCTTACACATTGAATAGTAAAATAGAGGTTAGATAAAGTTTGATCTAGTGAAGCAGAAGATCTGTCCATTTCTCGTGTTTTTCTTTGACTTTTCTTTTGACTCTTAGGACAAATCTGTCATATAGATATTATTTTCCCTTTCATAAAATTGGAAAAAAAGGAGATAATGAATTGGCTAAGGTAATAAGTGACAGAATCTATGTCTCCTCCAACCAGCTCTCTCACTCTCCTTCCCTTGTTTCCTTCCATTCTTCCCTCTTCTTGATACATTTATTAAATACCTACTACCTGCTATGCATTTGCTTGTTTCCAAGTTTTTGAAGATTTGGCACTCTGCTTTGCACTCAATTTACTCAAAGGGTAATGAGAAATCAATATTCAAATACAGACAATAAACTAGAATGCAGTATGATAATCAACATAGAATAATGCAAGACTCCCCTGAAAAGAGGAGTAAGTAGTTAACTCTCTGGTGGGGAGGGGAATAAGGGAAAACTTCATATAGAAACCACTTTGACATTTAAAAAAAGTAGTAGTAGTTTTTCAAGGTGAGGAAGGAACATTAAGGACAAAGGGATTGCAGTTGCAAAGTGGTAGAGGCATGAGATAGGTTTTATATGTATACGTTCTCTGTATAAATGTCCTATATACATACATATATAGAGAGAGGGAGAGGGAGAGAGAGAGAGAGAGAGAATAGTACAATTGGTGCCTATGCAGTATGGTTAGAACATAGGAAAAAATGGAAGGAAATAGGCAAGACAGTACAGACATAGCTGAGCCATGATGATGATGATCGTGCGTAACAAACAAGTGTTGGGATTACAATTCTACACAACATCTCAAAGACACGGTCACATGGTAGAATTCTGGGCTCAAATTCAGCATACACACACACACACATGCACACACACATATACACACATGCATAAGTTTGGGTGAGAGCTTTCTGCTTTAAGTTGAATTCAAATGTGATTAATTGCAGCATCTATTCTTTATGTTGGATAATTTCTCCCACTCACTATTACATCTGGTTCTAATAACACACTTACTAGACAAAGGGGAACCATTTAAGATTTAAGATTTTATTTAAGAAAATAAAAAACATGCAGGCAAGAGCAATGGGATAAGGAAGAAGCAGCAAATTCCAAGCCCAGCTGGGCAATTGTAGAGCTAAATACTTTGAGATAACTAAACTAATCTGTACGGGTCCAAAACTTTCAATTTGTAAAATGAGGAAGTAAGATTAAAAGACCCAAGTTCCTTATTAAAATTCTAATGTACAGAAGAAATTCTACTAATTCAACTACATAAAAGCAAAACTGACATAGAGCATGATTATGCTACTTAATTATCTGTTTAGTTAAATTTTGCTCTGTGCAACAATGTTGAAGCCTATGCTTTCCTGTTATGTAGAATAACATTTAAAACCCTATTTAATAATTTTTTTAAAACTTTCAGAAATAGACCAGTAAGTTAATATCTACAAATAATGCAGAGGGAATAGTTTGGAGAATCATTTCAATTACTCTTTAATCAAATACAAATATGATTTGCTTATAGTCTAGAGTGATGCTTAAAATGACTCCAATTTATGTTATATTATGATTATTGCATTTATCATTGTATATGTATATGTCTATATCTATATTGATTTTCAGAATATTTTGCTCTTTGGCCACAGATTCATTCCTATCTACCATTAAGTAGCAGGAGGAAAAAAAGAAAACAACAATAATAATCAATCTGTTCACTTTCTACTGGCACCCCTCATCCAGGTGCCCTCTCCTAACCCACATTGGATGGCAAAGTAACAATTACACATGAAACTGAAATGCAGAAGTTAACAGCACAATGAGATCTGTCTTAAAAATAATAATGATAATAACTATGAATAAAAACATTCCAAAGTGAAAATAATGCAAAAGAGATTAAAGCATGTCTTTCCAATATCATGTTGGAGTACTTTCTAACTGGCCACAGAGGAATTATCTAATTCTCTAACAGAATATGCTTGTGTTTGACTTTATTATTTACTATTTGGTTACAGCCCAGATACTATGAAATTATGTTAACCTGTAGGCTTCCGTCTGGGAGATAAAGTAATTCTGTAAGATATCAGCTAGTTTTATATCAATATTTTTAATAGTTTTTTAAATAAAAAGTCAATAAATACCCGGTCTTCAAATGCCCTTAAATCCAACTTTGGCATCTTACTGGCTCCCCATTAATGAGTTAAATAAATTTTTGACATGTATTTATTTTATATTTGCATGAGATTTATGTGTTTAACTTTTAACATTGACACTAACATATATTGGGCACTATGTGCATTGTTCTAAGAACTTTAGAAATGTTATCTACTGTGAACTTCACAAGTCTATTAGGTAAATATTATTAAAACCATTTTCTGGGGCTGGCCCTGTGGCCGAGTGGTTAAGTCTGTGTGCTCCGCTGCAGGCGGCCCAGTGTTTTGTTGGTTCGAATCCTGGGTGTGGACATGGCACTGCTCATCAAACCACGCCGAGGCAGCATCCCACATACCACAACTAGAAGGACCCACAACAAAGAATATACAACCATGTACTGGGGGGCTTTGGGGAGAAAAAGAAAAAAAAAAAAAACATTTTCTCACATAAGGAAACTGAGTATGACAAGCAAATTAAGCATTCTAATATCAACAATAGCATATTTATTCCAGTATTTATGCATATTTTTTGAGCACTTCCTATGTGCCAGTTATTTTTCTAGGCACTTGAAAGGCAAATGGTCAGAACAGATAATCTTCTTCCTCTCATAGAGCCTACATTCTAGTCCACATAGTGGAGAAGAGGGAAAGACAGACAATAAATAACATACAAAACAAATCAATCTAATACTTGACGGAACTTGGATTAGAATTTATTTCTGTCCGCTTTCAAATACCATAATTAATCACTTCACTTTATAACAAAAAACTTTATAAATGAAGGGAAATTCATATTAAAAATGTAGGTTACTATAGTTATTGAATCTCTCCTGTTCTCCAGACAGCTCACCTGACCTACAAAAATTAGAGTTCATCCAGGAAAATTATCAGACTACTTTTCCTCAAATCTGAAAGTGCCTCTAATGTTCTCCACGCAGGTCGAAATACATGCATGTGCTCTTGAAAAGGACTATGCACCATTGCAGAGACAATCTGAGGCTCCACTTAGTGGACTAGAATTAGGAATCTTCTTTTGCCTTCATATCAGTGTCTTCTATTAGAAGGGGAAGAATAAAAAGTATCTGCTCTCATTTTTATGTCTGCTAGTGTTCATTTTCTTTTGTGTCCCATTCTCTTAGAGGGACTAGAGTATAGGCGGCATCTTAAACAAAAATCTTAAGTAACAATCATGATTTCTATAATGTGAGCCAGTATACTCAATGCATTGTAAACAGAATTCAAGGTACCACTAGCAGATGAGGATGATGACTACCTTGCAGTGCTCCGGAACAGTCATAAAAGTAATTGTGTTGGAGGGTAAAATGGGACAGGGAGCTTTACATTTGTTCTCACATGACATTATTTTCAAAAGACAAAAATGAAAACCCCCAAATTCTTCTCTTTACTTAATTTTATTATTTTTATGGTCTCACTCAAACTATTATCCAGATATATTTTCCGCATAACCAGGTATGGTCATTAAAACTTCTCAAAGTTTCAGAATGTTAAATCCACCCACGAAGTATAAATATTTGCCAACCATTGAAGTTATTTAAAAAATATTTCCTAGAGATTTGACAGGAATCCCAAAGAAAGTATAGCAATTTTTTTAAGGGAAGTCAGTTTCACGTGAACCAAAGTCCTTACTTTGAATGGGGCAAAAGACATGTGAGTTAATAGCTCATAAAATATTTGTAAAATGAAGTTCACATTGTACCATACTATTGAACTTAATATTTTTTCATTGTCAAGATGACAATCATGCTATTCCCATGAAAAGAAAAAACAAAATAAAATTCAAAACAAAGAAAAAAAAACAAAATAGGAAAACTCTCTTGTGATGTCATCTATCAGTTAAAGAAACAAGCAACAAAAGCAATGATAAATATCTAGGACTTGCATTCCAGACCCTCATGTCTAATCAAACTATCATACTCCCTGAACATCATGGAAGGAAACCATAGCTATGAACACCTCGCGGGAGAAAGCCCCAGTCTCTGTTTCAATCCACAAACAACCTACAAGCCCATAAAAGTGAAAGGAAGGAGGGATGGTTTGATCCAAGTTAGACTTCCAGACTCAATTACTAAGAAGTTTAATTCTTTTTTAAGTAGCTTTATAGGAAATACAATTTTAAAAGTTTAACATATTTGAATTCAAAAGTCTGCTTTCTTCCATCATCTTACAATTACTCTAACATAAAATACTAACATCAGATAGCATTACCTGAATTTCTAGCTCTTTTATATTACTGATTAAAGAGCTAATACACATCTTTCTTCAGTCTTTTTATGCCATCTTTAAAAAAAATCCAGGCAAACATTTTTCCCTTGGTGTCCTAATAGGGTATTTTGCAAAACTAGTGAATACGGCTGCTGATTTATTTTTCAGATCTCTCTGATGCAGAAATCTTTCAAAGGGATAAATTACAGACAGAATTCTAATTTAACTATTTGCAAAATACTACTTTTTGTCAAAACTGATTGAACTTCAAAGCCTCCCTAAAACATCATACATAATTTATTTTAGGGGAAGAAAACAATAAAATCCAGGGCTAGAGCTGGAACAATGGTATTTTAAATAAGCCACAGTGACAAGTAAAGTATGTGCTTGGAAATGAATACACTTTTTATCAGCCAAATCATTTTTTTTTACTTTATAAATCTGTAATATTGTAAGATTCATGATTATAAAAGCACTTCCTATAAGGTATAGAAAATAGCAAATAATTCAGCATATTTGACTCCCCTTTCTTTTTCTTTTTTTAAACTGTGCATTTAATTCTTCCTTAATCGTATATTCCAGTCACAGATTTTTAATTGGTTTTTGACCTCCACACCATCATGGGTTGATTAACAATTCTCTAATCAAGGTTGCATAGCTTTTACGTGTGTTCAATAATTCAGCGATCCGTCTGGGGAATGTAATGGAACCCAGGGTTCTGGTCGACACTCGGTGACTGTTGAAAGGACCAGAACACTTTATGCCCAAATTGCACTCAAATTCCTTAATGAAGAATCAGCAAGATTCCACGAACATACATATGGCTGCACTTTCTAGATCAATAGATCAATAGAAAACCACGTATATTTTTGAGAAAAGAGAATCGTTGTATTGTCTAGAAAAATCTGTGTGTGTAATATTGAAAAATAAGTATAAAATGGAAAGACAGAGTAATTGATATCTTCTTTGTAGGCACCTAATAACCAACAACGCTGAGATAAAATTCCTTAGACGTGCTGCACTTTAACACATGCTATAAATGCTTATTAAAAAGTAATTTTTATGATTAAAATAGGTTATTTCCACTCAATTCTTCACTCCATTTGGCAAGTTGAGCACAATGAAGAAGTGAGTGTGAAATTTATCTGTACAATGCACAGTATCAGTGTGCTTGCTTCAATCTGTCCCATAAGAGGGCTAATTTGAGGGAAAAAAATATAATTTAGAAAGTATTAGATGCCTAGGAGAGGCAAGGTGTAAGAATTAAGTTTTTAAAAGGCACTTGGCTGTGCTAATTCATAAAGGCTGCTTTTAGTCTATGCCATTTATTTTATTTAATTTGTGTAGTCACATTTTTACTGTGTGTATTGAATATTTTAAATATTGTGTTGTCACTGTTTATTTAACTAAATATCTACTTCTGAAAAAAATTTTAACTTTTCACATGTAGCTCCCTAAATACATTTTAAAGAATGCAGAGATCTCTTTTATTATCCAAAAGAGATGTTTTTTAAAATGTTGACTTCAAAGTAAATTTCTATAAAATGATCACCATTTTGTCACTGACTTATAGTTAAAAAAAAAACAAAACCAAAACAATGTGTTAACACGGCTTTGTGATCTTTTAGTTAATATGCGATTTATTCACTTATGGCTAAAAATAAATATCCTACAAGAAGTGGAGTCTGCAGGTTGATTATCAAAATCCATTCTACTTTTCTTTTTGAGCATGCAGATAAACTAGATTTCCCAGCCCCCTTTAAAGTTAAGTATGACCCACAGACCCAACTGCTCACTTCAAATTGTAATGCAAGAGAGACATTTACTTCTTCTTTAGGCAGCTGAATTAACATTGAGTCTTCTTGCAAAAGTTGTCCAGCTATACCATAAATAATACAACCGTAAAGAGGTACAGGCAGCCTCTGATATGCCTGGAGCTCTCATAGGCAGGTTGTGTTGTGCCTCGTAGGTGCAATCTGTTAAAACATTTGCTTTTCTCTATCTTTGATACCTTAGCTGTAAGATAATTCAGATGTTCTCTATAAAAGTTTGCATATCTAAGCTGTATAATCTAGCTTTAGTAAATTAGCCTTAATAAATTTCTTTGAAAATAAGGCAAAGCAAAACAAAATGAAAACAAAACCCATAGAGCTTCTTCAGAAGGCTTCATGAAAAAGAAAGGATTTGGGGTTTGGGAAGAGTAGGATGCTGCTAAGAAGAGAGAGTTTCTCTTAGGCTTTAGAATAAGAAAGAATTTTTGTGCAGGAAAACGTTAGCTCAGCAGACCTGAGTTGCTCAAACCCTGCACATTCCCAAAGAGGGTCTGTTTTCATGACTAGCCCTTGGCCAGCCCTTGGGAATTGAGCTCTTGGAATTGAGACCTCAAACTATGTCATATGAGTTTGTCTAGATGGTTTATGCAAACAGTGGGGTTTCTGGGGGAAGACTTGCTTTCCTTCATGGGTCTAGAGCTTCAGTGACTGAAGTCAGTCGCACAGGTACTATGCTCATAGGCTCAGGTGAGCCTCCTTGGCAGACAACACATTGCACGTGTTGTTACAACCTGTTGGAGGAAGTAAGTGTGTCTTGTATGGCTCCAGGGACAGAGGACTCTTGGGAACTCACACTTGATTTCCTCCAGATTATGCCTCATGTGCCTTACGTTTTGCTGATTTTGCTTGATATCCTCTTACTGAAAAAACCTGAAACTATGCATATCAAGATGTTTGAGTCTTGTGTGTGTTTCTGGGGGATCAAGCCTGAATGGTCTTGGGGACACAGCTATTCTCCTGATAATTTGTCTTGACAGTGACTCAGGCTACTGATCCAATTTCCCTCTTTGAATCGGTTGCTAGAAGGCTGAGTTCCAAAAGCATCGTTGCCTTCAGCAGGGATCCCAGACTGGCTTCATGACTGCCCTATATTGTTCTCAGAGAGCTGGGGTATTCAGAAAGCTAGTGCCTTATCGTGCTCAGAATCAAGAGGTTACACTCGTGTAGACAAAACAAGCTTTTAAATAAAAAAACTGCCCTAGTAGCCCCTTAGTGATCATAAGGAATTGGAACAACTAGTTGGGTGAACATTCCAAATGGCAACTTTATGTTTACAACTATTCGTTAATTCTGATCAGCAGAGCCCTGAGCAACCACAGCCCACTGAATTGGAGAGCAAGTCAGAGCAAATTTTTATTAAAGTTACTGAATATTTGTTGATGAATTAGTCTTTTGAAAGCCACACAGGGCTCAGGAATTATCTTCCACAGTGCACCACTAAAGATATTTATGCGTGTATGTATACTTCCTTTAATAAGTGATAATTTAAGTAGTTATAATACATAAAGTAAATAAATACAAACCCACAATTATTTTCAAGACATTGTGCTCTGGGGCATGTATATATAGATACTACAGTTTTTGCCACCATAAAAGTGGAAGTGAGAGATGTACAAGACTGATTTATAACATAAGTCTGAGTATAATAAATAGCAATATAAAAGCAAGATATTAAAAATATGTTTCTTAATATATGAAGTTTATTTAAGTTATGGAAAATGTCATAGAAGAAATTTTAGTGAGCCTACCTCTTTCATGGTAATCTACAGATTTCTGAATTTCTCTCCCATAAATTTTGTCTCTGAAATTTAGCTAAATTCCTCTTTTGTTTGCATATTTATAAAATCTAATAACAGTAAGCTACAGCATATTAATACATCCCTATAAAACATTTTATTACAGTGAAATTTTCAAATATTTCTTTGTTTTAAACACACACTCTGAAATCTTATTATGTTCCAGAAACTATGTAATGCCTGTGGAAAACATAATAATGAAAAAAATCTAGTGCTTGTCCTTCAGAAGTTTGCTCTTAGCAGGTCCAAATAACTGTATTACAATGAAATAAGCTTAGTGTTGGAAATGAAGGAGAGAAATTAAATTCAAGACATGTTAGAAAATTTTGCAAAGTGCTATAGTGTAAGAGAAGACAGAGGTTGCAAATATTACTCAGTTTGTAATTTATAACTGAACTGCTGATCTCTGAGAAAGGTATTTTATTTGAGTGGTTGGGATAGAAGTTGTACTGCAAAAGATTAGATTCAAAGAGTGATGAGGATGAAACAAGTACAAAATATATTTCAAGAAATTTAGTGGTAAAGAAGTCAAGTCATGAGATAGTTGCTTGTAGGGGAGGTTGGGGTAAGGAAAGGCTGTTTTTATATTTGGGTAAATTTAAGTATGTGCTTATCTACAGGGAACAGGCCAATGGACAGCAAAAGGTTAAAGATGAAAGAAATATGGGAACACTTTCTTGACTGACAGAATGGTGCTAGATATATGCTGGATAATGCTCTCTTTAAAAGCAACTACAAATGAAGAATAAAATGAAGTAAGCTATTTGAAAATAAATTGCTGGGCTGATAAGAAAGTAAAACAAACAAACAAACGAAAACCCAGAAATCAAAACAAGATCAAAACACATATAAGATGATGGAATATGTTCAAACATATCAGTAACGCCCCAAAGTATAAATGGACTAAATTCTAGGGTTGTCATGTTGGATAAAAAGCAGATCCATCTATAGGTGATTTACAAAGCCACTTGAAATGCGAATGAATTTGAAAAGTTGAAAGTGACAGGACAAGATAGAAAATTCAAGAAAACATTAAATTAAAAAATTAAAAGCCATGATAGCGACTGTAATAACAGGCAACATCTGATCTTCTTTTTGTGGGAACTGGACACTCTACTTTCCAATTCTCTAAGCCAGAGCCCCGGACATCATTCTTTACTACTTCCTCTACTGTACATTCAACAAATCACCAAGTCCTGGTGTTAAATATCTCCTAAATATTTCACAACTCAACCTTCCTCTTAATCCATAAAACTTCTCCATTAGTTAAGGCCCTTTCACAGATTACTGCAATTGCTTCCTAACTGGTCTCCTTGCGCTCAGTGTCATGTCCTTCAACCTATAATCATCAATAAAGCCAGAATGATCCTTATATCACAACCCTGTTTAACACTCCTCCCAAACCCTCCCACATTACCACCAATGGTTCCACTTTGCCAGCAGGTTAAATTCCAAACTCATTAACGCGTCTTATCAGCTCCTTCATTTTCCACACCCTGCTAATCTTTGCTGACTCATCCCTTGACGCACCCTCCTCCATACCTATGCTTTGAACTACATTCAGCTTCTCAAACACATCATGCTGTCTTTCAAATCAAAGCTTAGTAAGGCTTTTCCTTCTATCTAGAACAATCTTTCCCTTTTCCCATCTCCATCCTCAACCTCTTTTTTCCCATCTCACTATTATCCTGACTTTGTCTAGCTAACCTCTGCCTAATCTTCAGACATTAGTACAGCATCCCCTCTCTCTGAAGCCTTGTCTGATGCCCTAAATAGTTTAGATGCATATTTATGTTGCAATTGTACTTAGTGTATAGTATTATAATCACCTGTCTAGAAGTCTGTATTTCCCGCTATGTTGTAAGCAATAAGGCCAAGAGATGTAGCTGTCATGCTAAGCATTTAATCTCTGGATCTAACACTATGCTAAATAATTATTTTTCAAGCAACTTATGGTGAAAATGGTTATTTATTGTTATTTCAATGCCAATACAAGAAAATCTCTGGGATGATAATAATAATTGTGTTTTTTACCAAATAGTACTAAATAGATACAGTGTCACAACTCTGAATTAGTCTACATCTAGAGTTAAAAGTTGGCTTAAAATCTTTTCTGATATTGATCAAAAGGCAGAAAGGGGACAAATTCTTAACGGTTTCCCCTTAATATGAGAATTTGTTAGGAGTCAGTTTATTCTGAGATGCTGTGAAAAGTATGTCTTTAAATTCCTTTTATATGAGCTGTTAGCCAAAAACAAACACTAAACTCACATCAAACTTGCATATATTTTTATTGTTTCACGATTATCTAAATCGATAAAAAAAAAAAAGAGCTAAATAACAGGGGATCAGAACTCTAAAAATCTTCATCTTCTAGAAGCTAAAATCCCCATGAAAAATAAGTTAGAAAGCTTTTAATGAAACAAAAGCAACAAATACATCCCAGTCAGAGAAGACATCAAAAAAAAAAAAAAAAACATATTGATCTGACATTCCAAACACATGAGAGATTGGTGAGAGGAAATTAAAAATTAAAACAACAAAACACATTTTGCTATAGTCTAACCTCCCTAGCAAATATTTGCATCCATATGCATTTTATATTCCATAGCTTGACTGTGAAATTTAATTAAAGACAATTATAAACACAGCTCCTTGAGGCTACAGAGGTTTTCACAGTTTGAATTTTTCTTTCTGAAGCATTTCATTCTCTGAAAAAAATGCATGCATCACTAATAGTCATGTCTTCAGAGTTTAGTTTGAGAAGAATCGACTACTTGTCTCATTCAAATACATCTAGAGAAGCTAAATTTAGATGGAATGATCCAGGATTCAGTCACTATACCAAATGAATAAACTGAAAATTATCCCTGTGGTTCCAAATTTGGCCTTGATGTCCATTCATTTCAGAGGAAACTCCAAAGGGAATGCAGCCATAGCATTGCCTTCAACACTGCTGGAGTATAATTGTACGAGAAGTTGTTGGATGATCAAAAAATAAAATAAATAAAAAGGCCACTTGTCATAATACAAGCATCTTAGGGCCGGAGAGGGTCTCATACACAACACGATCCACTCACACTATTCAGTTTGTGCTCCTTTTTGTTTTGTTTTCTTCTGACCCCAAAGTAAACCTACATGCAAAATGCCAGTGAGTAAAATGGAAACCGAAAATGATAATGTGATCTGGTTTGATTCCTCCGCATTGTTTGGAAAAATTGCAGGGCTTTATTCCTCTCTGACGTTCTCTTAGATTTTCTGTGAAGAAAGTAAAAAGCCTGATTCTGATTCCTCTACTCACCACCCAGATGCACTCAGTGACATCTGTGGAAATGTAATTGATTTCTTATTGTTTATTTGATAAATTCAACACTTTAGCCAAGAGGGTGTCAGACTTAAATGTAGCTTTATAGACTCTTCTGAGGATGCAGTTAGTCAAATGTCATGTAGATAAAGTATCTCTCTGGCTCCAGAATGTCTTCAGATCATGGAAGTCAGTGTCCTGGTTACAACATGCTGTTTCTCCAAATGAGCATTAGGAGTATTTCCTTTTCTCTATCTCCATACGGAAAGCTTGTTTTTTCCCCTGGCATTAGATACTGAACTGCAGGAAGTGAGGATGTGGAAGGTTGTAATATGCTCCTGGAACTTGGAAGTAATAAAAGTAAATGCTAATTTTCTGAAAGTATACAAAAAAATAAGACCTGACACTCCCTGTTAAATCATTGTAAGCCTAACAGAGTGTTTGTGATTCATTAAATATAGGTTTTAAAAAAGTGTTCTGAATTCCCAAAATATTCACATTACTGTGGAAAGGGGGAAATTAAAAACAAACAGGTGAAGTCCTTGTCTTTTTGTATTGTGACTAGAGTGCCATTGGTAATCCTCAGAGCTGTTGTTCATGCCAAAAAAGTCCAAGATCTGTGTGCCCGTCTCAGTATCCTTTAAATTATTAAATTTTCTTTTAATGTTGTCACTAAACATGTATACAAAAGATTCATAAATAAGGAGCCAGGTTTGTAGGATTAAATTACTCATCAATATTATGATTTTAGAGTTACAATGAATATATGTTGCTACCACCCCTTGAATAAAAGTATAGTTAGGAGAATATCTTCTCTTTAGATTTTGCTAATATTTATTTGGGGAATATTATGTGTCATCTTAAACATTCACACACAGAACCTCATTTCATATTGTGTCTATCTCCAAGCAACATTTCGGTGCTTTCAAAAGTAAGTGATATTTCTTGAGAGATAACTGGATGTAGTTCCCAATGAACAGGAAAACTAGAAGTCTGAGTTTTAGTCCTGAGTCTACCACTAGTTAGAATTGTGGCCTTGGTTTGTCATTTAAATTTAATGGATGAAGATTTCTCCATCTGAAAAATTGAGCATTAGTTTATGTGATTCAAGTTGTTCAAAACATATCTATCTGAATGAATGAATGTGTATAGTTAGAAACAAGTAGGAAATTTTTGTGTAAGAACAGCAGATAAGAGGAGTGGTAGATAAATGAACTCGATGCTGACAAAAACCAATAAAAGTATTCTTCTTTTTGACTTTGCCATCTTTGATTTTATGACTGTTTTGAGAGATCCCAGGGGCAAGATTCTGTTTACAGTGAGTGAGAATGAGGATCGCTAAACATATATGACTCTCAAAATTACCAAAATATTACTCCATAAAGAAGGGTGAATGCTCTCTTCTGACTTCTAGACAAGGTCTTTGCACAACTCATGACCACGAGTATATATAAGATAGGTGATTCTTAATAAAACCATTGTTTATGACAATATAAGACATCAATTACAAGCTAATGTAATTGTACATAAATTCTAGGCAGAAAGATTCAGATAAATATTGTCTGATTTTATTGATGTATGCATTGGCCTGGAGAGTCTAGGCTTTTGGTTTGCTTTGTTTTTAGATCTCCATTTAAAACTTTGGAAAAGGGCACATAAAGGTTATAACAACACTGTGTGTTTTATTCTGAAGGTCTTCTATGACAATTCATTTAAGAAGAACAGTTAATATGCGAATTTAATAATGACGTGCAGAAAATGTGGTAAAGCAGCTGGATCTCTGCCTCCTTAAATCTAAGTAATGATTTGGAAAACTGAGATTTTTTTTTTAAACTTATGTCATCGAATATCATTAAACACCTAGACACATGTGTTATGCCAGGTCTTCTATCCATCACCCTGGACCATATGTTTTCACACCAGAAGCATTGACTTGGCTAAATTACAATAATATCTGCACATATTTTAATTACATCTAACTTACAAGAAACACAAACAATAAGATGAACTGGATAAAAAACAGCAATGATTAGTTACACATATTTTGCTGTTAATGGTCTCCTGAGTTTGATATAATATTCTGTTTAAGATTGGAAGTAGATGGGAATGGGGACATTTCATTTTGAGTGATTTTTAATTTTTTGTAAGGAGGACTAAGTCCTCTGGGTGAATTTGAAGAAGGGCTTTTCCAAATATGGGAAACAGCCTGAGAGAATTTTCATTATCGGTAGCAGAAAAATTGGATGGTGTGAATGAAGGGAAGGTTAGCAAGGATGTGGAAGAAGAAATGGGTTATTGCAATAGGATCACAATCCTCAAGATTGAAGATGAGTTTTGCAGATTGACTCAAAGAGGGAAGGCACTGCCATAGACCTGGCAGTTAGCTTTGTGAAGGTGAAGCAGAGAAACGGGCAAGGAGCTGGGGTATAGGGTGTTAAATAAAATTCTTTAAAGAATTTTATGTGTTTTCAGCACGCTTCTGCTCCTACTTGTGTCTGGCATCATCATTTCCAAAGCCTTTTACCTGCTTGTCAAACTTTTCCAGAGAGTAATCTTCTAGTTCTGTGCTGAGTCCAGACAGACACTTGCCTGGCTGCACAGGTCTGGAGAGTGAAGCCTGGTGTCTAGTAGATAATAAGAAGGCTTTCAACCGCTCCTCCTGTTTTTAATACCATTTTATACTCCTGCCATCTAACCAATTCTGAAATTTCTGAGCTTACTTGAGGTTTAGCAGTAAATAGACTTGCACCTTTCTGGCGTCCTGAACGTAGGGTTAAATTTCAGCTTCTCTGACCTACTGAATCTGTTACTGCTACTTCATTTGTCTCCAGATGATACAATTTTGTTGACATCAGTTTTTTGCTGTTGTCTCCTTTTCTACACTCTTTGCCCTTGTAGTTTATGTGTATTTTTTAAACAATTCCATTACACACATTTTAGTAGTGTTTTGGGAGGGTGTAGAGATATATGTATTTTACTGGAAGTTCTCCGCACTCTCTCTTTAATCCTTTGCAACTAGACTTTCATCCCCATTGAAATGCCTTTGCCAAGGTTACATTTTACTTGCCCTTTCAGGGCATGTGATGGAGTTGAATACGTCCTTCTTGAAATACTTTCTTTCCTTGACTTCTTAGACAGACTCTCCAGATGTTCTTCATCCCATTGGATGCTTCTTTTCAGTCTCCTTCACTATTGTTCTTCTTCTCAAGATGGTCAAGGTACTCAGGACCTCTTTTCTCCCCATTCTAAGACTACTCTGTGATTGATCTCATCCAGTCCTCTGATGCTAAATACTATCTCTATGCTGATGATTCCCACAGTTATTCTTCCTGTCCAGTCTCTCTCCTGAGCTCCCGATTGTTTATCCAATTGCCTACCCAACAGCATCACCTGGATGCCTAATGAGCATTCAAATGTTTTCTTTCCAGAAAAAGAACTCTTGACCCCCTCCTTCCAGTACCTCAATCCCCAGTCTTTCTTATCTCAATGCATGGAATCACATTCACTCAACATTTACATATTCATTCCATCAGCAGGCACCTTCATCTCTACCTTCAATGTATATCTCATATACAATCACTTCCCCACCATGAAACCAGCCACTGTCAGGCACTCCTGTAAGTGTATTCATCTCTTCTCCTTGTTATCCCACTTTTTTCCCTACAATCAGTTCTAGACAGACAGAGAGGGTTTTAAAACGTCAGTCACCCATGCCCAAGTCATTCCAGTAGTGCTTAATCTCCCTGATCTGGTCTCTCCTGGCCTCTCCAGTTTATTCTCAGTTCCTTTCTACCTCAGTCACTCCACGACAGTCACACTGACGTCTTGCCTTCCCTCCCTCATACCACATGTATTCCAATCTTGGAAGCTTTGCAGACACTGTTATCTATGACCAGAAGGCACATCTACAGATTTTGACTTATTTCACTCATGTATGATATTCAGGACATACCATGCTCTCAGATGATCAACATACCTCTTTCTAGTCACTCTCTACTTCATTTCTTGTCTCCCCACTTCAGATATCAATTGCAAGACCCAGGCTGTCACCAGTACTTCTGAGAAACCAGCTATAAATTTGTGTTCCTATGACCCCCTCATTGGGGTCCACAATTTGCTAGAACGGCTCACAAAACTCAGGGAAACACTTTTATTTACTGGCTTTTTATAAAGAACAGATAAAGGGTATAAATAAACAGCCAGATAAAGAGGTACATAAAGTGAGGTCTGGAAGGGTCTTGAGTGCAAGAGTCTCTGTCCCTGAGGAATTGGCATATACTACTCTTCTGGTGTGTAGCTGTGTTCATCAACTCAGAAGCTGTCCAAACCTTGTACTAATGGGATTTTTATGCAGGCTTCATCATGTAGACGTGATCAATTATAAACTCCATTTCCAGCCCCTCTTCCCTCTCCATAGAATGGAGGGTGGGGCTGAAAGTTCCAAGCTTCTCATCATGGCTTGGTTTTCCTAGTGACCAGCCCCCCATCCTGAAGCGATCCAGAAGCTCAGTAAGAGTCACCTCATTAGAAAGAAAGATATTCTTATTACCCAGGAAATGCCAAGGTATTTAGGAGCTCTGTGTTAGGAACCAGAGTCAAAGATCAAATGTTAGAACCAAAGACGTTCCTAGTACTCTTATCACTTAGAAAATTACAAGAGTTTTAGGGTCTTCGTTCCAGGAACCAAGAGTAGATATACATACATACAAACATATATATATATATATTCTATCTTCACAAACCACTTGGTACACTCTTTGTAGATTTATATAGAAGAAAGCTCAGCTGAGGTTGCTTTAACAGACTGTCATAAATCCTTACATGATGTAGATAGATCAGTAGGCCTAGCATGGTATTGGTCACTTTGGGGCAAGGTGGACCCTCAGCCAGGGTTAGGGCTGGACTCCCAGGTCGATGAGTTGGACAGAGGACTTGGCAGAGGTTCACATTTACAGAAAAATAGATCTCATTGGAGTTCAACTCAGTTTTCCCCTCTATCACTGCCTAAGATGAAGAAGAGACAAACTGACAGTGAACAGAGCACCCAGGGAGAAAAGACATTGCTCTAGAGATGTTTGGAGACCAGCCATAACGCATACTTGAAACAACAGAAGCGAGAGGTCAGGCCCACTAACATGAAAGCACATTAAGCTCCCCAGTCATTACACCCAAATGTCATCTTACAGAGAAAAGCTTCAGGAGGAAAAGGTAATCTTTTGGACAGGGAAGTTTCCAAATGAGAGACTGAGGCCTTCCAACCCTTGTACACTGTTGGTGAGAATGTAAATTGGTACACCCATTATGGTAAACAACATGGAGATTCCTCAACAAATTAAAAATAGAGCTACTATATGATCCAATTCTAGGCCTGTATCTGAAAGAAATGAAATCTCTCTATATATGAAAGAAAATAAATGTATCTCAAAGAGATATCTGCACTCTCATGTTTGTTGCAGCATTATCCACAGTAGCCAAAACATATAAACAACCTAAATGTCCTTTGACAGATGAGTGGACAAAAAAATGTGGTGCATATATATGTGTGTATATATATATATGTAATGGAATATTATTTAGCCATAAAAAGAAGGAAATCCTGCCATTTGAAAATGTATGAACCTTGAGGGCATTATGCTAAGTGAAATAAGCCAGAGAAAGAAAGATAAATACCGAATGGTATCACTTATATGTGAAATCTAAAAAAAGAAAGGTTGAACTCATAGAAACAGAGAGTGCAAGGGTGGATGCCAAGAGCTAGAGGTGGAGGAAATGGGGAGACATTGTCAAAGGGTATAAACTTTCAGTTATAAGGTGAATAAATTCTGAGGATCTAATGTACAGCATGGTGACTATGGTTAATAATACTTTATCATATACTTAAAATTTGATAAGAGAGTAGATCTTGAGGATTCTTACCACACACAGAAAAGAAGGTATCTATGGATGTGTTCATTAATTTGATTGTGATAATCATTTCACAACGTATATGTATATCAAACCATCTTGTTGTACACTTTAAATATATACAATTTTATTTATCAATTACCTCTTAGGAAAGCTGGGAAACAAAATCTGATTGAACTAAGTTAAATTGATTTAAACATTTAAGTATTTTTCTCCTAGTCAACATATAGGGGCTTATGAAAGAGTCCTGAAGAATTATTTAAAAAATTTATATTTGTAAAGAAAGTAACAAATACACAGAAAACAATCCCAAAGAAAATGAGATATATAACCTAAATGATGATGACTTCAAAACAGCCATCATTAAAATACTCACTGAGTTAAGAGAGAATTCTGACCGACAACTCAGCGAGTTCAGGAGCTATGTCACAAAAGAGTTTGATACGATAAAGAAGAACCAAACAGAAATATTGGAAATGAAGAACACAATAGAGGAGATTAAGAAAAATCTAGATGCTCTGAACAGTAGGGCCGATAATATGGAGGAAAGAATTAGCAATTTGGAAGATGGCAATATAGAATTGTTGCAGGCAGAGGAGGAGAGAGAAGCAAGACTTAAAAGAAATGAAGAAACTCTCCGAGAATTATCAGACACAATTAGGAGATGCAACGTAAGGATTATAGGTATACCAGAGGGAGAAGAGAAGGAGAAAGGGGCAGAAAACCTATTCAAAGAAATAATGGCTGAGAACTTCCCAAATCTGGTGAGGGAGATGGATCTTCAGGTGACAGAAGCCAATAGATCTCCAAACTTTATCAATGCAAGAAGACCAACTCCACGGCATATAGTAGTGAAGCTAGCAAAAGTCAACGACAAGGAGAAAATATTAAGGACAGCCAGGCAAAAGAAACTAACCTACAAAGGAACCCCCATCAGGCTATCAGCAGATTTCTCAGCAGAAACTTTACAGGCTAGAAGAGAGTGGAATGATATATTCAAAAATCTGAAGGACAAAAACCTACAGCCGAGAATTCTCTACCCAGCGAAAATATCCTTCAAATACGATGGAGAAATAAAAACTTTCCCAGATAAACAAAAATTAAGGGAGTTCATTGCCACAAAACCTCCTCTTCAGGAAATCCTCAGGAAAACCCTCATTCCTGAAAAATCCAAAAAAGGAAAGGGGCTACAAAACCAAGAGCAGAGGAGATAAGTAGAAGGACAACAACAGAGAGTAGCAGCTCTACATCAGAACAGATTAAACCATGGGACGAGAAACAAAGGAAACTGAAGAAAACCGGAAAACAAGACACAAAATGGTAGTGGTAGGCCCCCACGTCTCAATAATCACTCTAAATGTAAATGGATTGAACTCCCCAATCAAAAGACACAGAGTGGCAGGATGGATCAAAGAACAAGATCCAACAATATGCTGCCTCCAGGAAACACACCTCAGCCCCAAAGACAAACACAGACTCAGAGTGAAGGGATGGAGAACAATACTCCAAGCTAATAATGAACAAAAGAAAGCAGGTGTCGCTATACTAATATCAGACAAGGTAGATTTCAAAGCAAAACAGATAAAGAAAGACAAAGAGGGACAGTATATAATGATAAAAGGGACTCTCCACCAAGAAGACATAACACTTATAAATATATACGCACCCAACACAGGAGCACCAAAATTTGTAAAGCAACTCTTAATAGAACTAAAAGAAGACATCAACAACAATACAATAATAGTAGGGGACCTCAACACACCATTAACACCAATGGACAGAACATCCAGACAGAAAATCAACAAGGAAATAATAGAATTAAATGAAAAATTAGACCAGATGGACTTAATAGATATATATAGAACACTTCATCCAAAAACAGCAGGTTACACATTCTTCTCAAGTGCACATGGAACATTCTCAAGGATTGACCATATTTTGGGAACCAAAGCAAACATCAATAAATACAAGAGAGTTGAAATAATATCAAGCATCTTTTCTGATCATAACGCTATTAAACTAGAAATCAACTACAAGAAAAAAGCAGAGAAAGGTGCAAAAATGTGGAGACTAAACAACACGCTTCTCAACAAACAATGGATCATTGAAGAAATTAAAGAAGAAATCAAATATTATCTGGAGACAAATGAAAATGAGAACACGACATACCAAATCATTTGGGATGCAGCAAAAGCAGTCCTAAGAGGGAAATTCATTGCAATACAGGCTCACCTCACTAAACAAGAAAAAGCTCACGTAAGCAACCTCAAACGACACCTAACAGAACTAGAAAAAGAAGAACAAACAAGGCCCAGAGTCAGTAGAAGGAGGGAAATAATAAAAATAAGAGCAGAAATAAACGATATTGAAACAAAAAAGACAATAGAAAGGATCAATGAAACAAAGAGTTGGTTCTTTGAAAGAATTAACAAAATTGACAAACCCCTAGCCAGACTCACCAAGAAAAGAAGAGAGAAATCGCAAATTAATAAAATCAGGAATGACAGAGGAGAAATCACAACAGATACCAATGAAATACAAGAGATCATAAGAGAATACTATGAAAAACTATATGCCAACAAATTGAACAACCTGGAAGAAATGGACAAATTCCTAGACTCCTACAATCTCCCCAAACTGAATCACGAAGAAATGGAGAATCTGAATAGACCAATCACAAGTAAGGAAATAGAAACGGTAATCAAAAACCTCCCCAAAAACAAGAGTCCAGGACCAGACGGCTTCTCTGGAGAATTCTACCAAACATTCAAAGAAGACTTAATACCTATTCTCCTCAAACTGTTCCAGAAAATTGAGAAAGATGGAGAACTCCCTAACACATTCTATGAAGCCAACATCACCCTGATCCCCAAACCTGACAAGGACAACACAAAGAAGGAGAACTACAGGCCGATATCACTGATGAACATAGATGCAAAAATCCTCAACAAAATTTTGGCAAACCGATTACAGCAATACATCAAAAAGATTATACACCATGATCAAGTGGGATTTATACCAGGGACACAGGGATGGTTCAACATCCGCAAGTCAATCAACGTGATACACTACATCAACAAAATGAAAAACAAAAACCACATGATCATCTCAATAGATGCAGAGAAAGCATTCGACAAGATCCAACACCCATTTATGATAAAAACCCTCAGTAAAATGGGTATAGAAGGAAAGTACCTCAACATAATAAAGGCCATATATGATAGACCCACAGCCAACATCATACTCAATGGACAAAAACTGAAAGCCATCCCTCTGAGGACAGGAACAAGACAAAGGTGCCCACTTTCACCACTCCTATTCAGCATAGTACTGGAGGTGTTGGCCAGAGCAATTCGGCAGGAAAAAGAAATAAAAGGAATCCAAATAGGTAACGAAGAAGTAAAACTCTCGTTGTTTGCAGACGACATGATCTTATATATAGAAAACCCCAAAGAATCCACAGAAAAACTATTAGAAATAATCAACAACTACAGCAAAGTAGCAGGGTATAAAATTAACGTGCATAAATCAGTAGCATTTCTATACACTAACAATGAACTAACAGAAAAAGAACTCAAGAACTCAATCCCATTCACAATCACAACGAAAAGAATAAAATACCTTGGGATAAACTTAACCAAGGAAGTGAAGGATCTATACAATGAAAACTACAAGACTTTCTTGAAAGAAATTGACGATGACATAAAGAGATGGAAAGACATTCCTTGCACATGGATTGGAAGAATAAACATAGTTAAAATGTCCATACTACCTAAAGCAATATACAGATTCAATGCTATCCCAATCAGAATCCCAAGAACATTCTTCACAGATATTGAACAAACAATCCTAAAATTCATACGGGGCAACAAAAGACCGCGAATTGCTAAAGCAATCCTGAGCAAGAAAAACAAAGCCGGCGGAATCACAATCCCCGATTTCAAAACATACTACAAAGCTACAGTGATCAAAACAGCATGGTACTGGTACAAAAACAGGTCCACAGATCAATGGAACAGAATTGAAAGCCCAGAGATAAAACCACACATCTATGGACAGCTAATCTTCGACAAAGGAGCAGAGGGCCTACAATGGAGAAAAGAAAGTCTCTTCAACAAATGGTGCTGGGAAAACTGGACAGCCACACGCAAAAGATTGAAAATTGACCAGTCTTTTTCACCACACACCAAAATAAACTCAAAATGGATCAAAGACCTAAAGATTAGGCCTGAGACAATAAGTCTTTTGGAAGAGAATATAGGCAGTACACTCTTTGACATCAGTTTCAAAAGAATCTTTTCGGACACTGTAACTCCTCAGTTGAGGGAAACAATAGAAAGAATAAACAAATGGGACTTCATCAGACTAAAGAGCTTCTTCAAGGCAAGGGAAAACAGGATTGAAACAAAAAAACAGCTCACTAATTGGGAAAAAATATTCACAAGCCACTTATCCGACAAAGGGTTAATCTCCATAATATACAAAGAACTCACACTGCTTAACAACAAAAAAACAAACAACCCGATCAAAAAATGGGCAGAGGACATGAACAGACATTTCTCAAAAGAAGATATGAATATGGCCAATAGACACATGAAAAGATGTTCATCATCGCTAATCATCAGGGAAATGCAAATCAAAACTACACTAAGATATCACCTTACCCCCGTTAGATTGGCAAAAACATCCAAAACCAAGAACGACAAATGTTGGAGAGGTTGTGGAGAAAGAGGAACCCTCATACACTGTTGGTGGGAATGCAAACTGGTACAGCCACTATGGAAAACAGTATGGAGATTTCTCAAAAAGTTAAAAATAGAAATACCCTATGACCCAGCCATCCCATTACTGGGTATCTATCCTAAGAACCTGATATCAGATATCTCAAGAGTCCGTTGCACCCCTATGTTCATCGCAGCATTATTTACAATAGCCAAGACGTGGAACCAGCCTACATGCCCAGAAACTGATGATTGGATAAAGAAGATGTGGTATATATACACAATGGAATACTACTCAGCCATAAAAAAAGACGAAATTGGCCCATTCACAACAATGTGGATGGACCTCGAGGGCATTATGTTAAGCGAAATAAGTCAGTCAGAGAAAGACGAACTCTATATGACTCCACTCATAGGTGGAAATTAGTATATTGAGAAGGAGATCTGATCGGTGGTTACCAGGGAAAAGGGGGGGTGGGGGGAGGGTACGGAGGGGGAAGTGGTGTACCCACAACATGACTAACAAAAATGTACAACTGAAATCTCACAAGGTTGTAATCTATCATAACATTAATTAAAAAAAAAAAAAAAATTTATATTTGTTTTTCATGCTATCAAATCTTAGTGTGAATTGACTTATGGGCTCTGTTATATAATTCAATATTTTGGTGTGACTTGTATTGCTTTGATTCAGGATAGACATGTTGAAAAGACAGTGCTGGGTATATGCCTAGGAAGAGACTAAGTGCTGGAGGAGACTAACGTTACACAATAAAATGTGTTATATTATACGATGTATTGTATTATTCAATGTACCTATTGAACAACAAGATCATGGCCAAATGGATAAGGAAAACTATATGAAAAGATTCATCTAACGCAGACCTGCAAATACAAGTGTTCAATAAATAAGCTGAGTGAGGAAACAAGATGGTGGGTAGGCAGTGCAAAAGCTCCCGTCTGTTTCAGAAAGGAACATGCATGCTATTGAATCAACAAGAAGAACATGAGTTGAGACTTTTACCATGAATCCTGAATTGGTGGGATAGTACTCGGTTCTGGGTATTTTGTGAACAGAACGAGAAGAGGAAATGAATCTGGGAGCAGTGTCTGGGTAAATTCTCAAAGACCATGACTGCAGTTCTAACAGCAGATTATACAACCATGTGATAGGCAGTGGGAGGGAGCCAAGGAAGAGAGAGATGACATCAAGTCGAAGGTTTTGTTCAGAAAAGTTCATTTGGTTCTTAGCATATATGCATACTGTAATACTAGTTCTCATAATTTCTTTTGACTTAAATAGAGCCATCATACTTCACACACATGAAATAATGATGAATGAGGTATTTCTCTAGCACACGAAATACTAATTCCCAACTCTATGTGGACTGGTCCCTGGTATAACTAATTTTACACAAGTGGACAAACATTATTGGGTCAAGACAGACTTATTTACCTTGTAGTACAGTTATTTCTTGGAAGAATGAAATCGGTTACGGGATTTGGCAAACAATTTTTAGAAAATTATTTATTTGGGTTAGAGAATAACACAGTTGCCATAATAGCAAAATCTCATGAATTATTTCTTTACTCGTTAACAATTTCATGATGTTTAAGAAGAAAAAAATGTCTTTCATGCTTTCAAAATAAAAGGAACCAAGATCTGATCTGAAATGTAGGGCATAAAGTGGCTGGAATGAGATTTAATTTTGTAGAATAACGCTGAAAAAAATGGACCTTTGTGAATAAGAATATTGCTTCTGTCCTCAGGGATGAAAAACAAGAGAAAATTGCAGCACTATGTGTAAATGCAGGATGCTTCCTTGCTGCACTTAGCTAAATCATATCATTTGAAAGGGCAAAAGAAAAGGAATACTCCTATAGCCTCTTCTAAGTCTTGGTACAGATGGCAGAGGGAAATCTTTCCAGTGTTACTCAAAGTTCAAAACACCTTCCAGTAGCAGAGCACCATTAGAGCTAACTAGGACCTACAAGAAATGCATTTCGTGACTAGATTTAAGCAATATTTACTCAACTATCTTGGAGACAAAAGAGAAAGACAGAACACAAAGTCCTGGCTGTGAAATTTACTTGTAAACCTTAAATGAGTCACATAACTCCATGAATCTCCGTTTCTTCATATTAAAAGACTATTAATTCCACATACCTCCAGAGTTTTGTAAGTATGAATTAAAATATCATAGGTATTATCATTTATAATTTCATAGGTATAAAAAGTAATAGTTATTAACATTTTTTAGATATCAGTCCTGTCCGTGGCATGACATTCAGATTATTGAAGGAGAACCTAGAAAAAAGTGTGATACTTTTTTTCTTCTACTTTCTAAACCAAGATATTAAATTTAATATTTTACTTCAGAGTAGAAAAACATTCATCTTCTCAAACCATGTACATTTTTCAATTCTCAGCTAACCAGGAGATGCTGATGAAAGACTCAATGGCTAAGGATGGAAAGAGAGGAAAAGAGGTGAGCGTATATAGCTATGTTCCTGTGTGTGAGAGAGGCAGAGAAAGAGGAGAAGGAGAAAGAAAAAGAAAGCTCTAGGCATAACATGTTGTCTTAAAGGACCAGTGCAGAAATGCTGAGAGCTCTGGGGGACCCTGGATGCCCCAAGGAGTTGGCAGCTGCCTTGCTGATAAGGAATGGCCCTGCTTGGCTTCTGTCATCCTTGTTCCTGGTTCTTCCCTATCTCTGCTCCCAGAACACTTGGGGTTAACACACATCTGTATCACGTTCATGGCTGTCTATTTCTTATCTACCCTGGTGCTGGCATATATTGGTGAAACTTCCCTGAGTAAAGCTGAACTTGTGTATTTTTCTCAGTCCTTTCTTGGCTCTGAGTCCTCTACTCATTTCTCCAATTCACCCTGTACATTGACACCAAAGTGGCTGCTTAAAGTGCAAAAATTCACCATGACAACATACAGCTAAAAATCCCACTTCACATCCTAGGCTTCTAGGCTTTTCCCTATTTGTCCACAGTCTGTTTTTCTGAACACGTTTCTCACACTCTTCTCATATGCTATGCTCTCTGCTCATACCAGAGTTACTTGCAATTCTAAACATACTGCACTGTCTTTTACTTCTCTGGCTATTTACACATGACACATTTCTACATTAACATCCTTTATCCTCTATGAGAATTAGCTCATTTTAGATTTTCTTCAGATATCTCCCTGCACTTTCTCTAAGCTTACTGTTTACATGGCACATACTGGAATCTATATGACATGCTGGCCACCACTCTTTCCCCTCTTATTAAAGGCAGACATTGGTAACCACTCATAGCATTTTCACAGAATGCAGGTTCAGAATAGGTCTTCGCACAAATTAAAAATTGATTAGCATTGACGTATGTAAACTACACTTGCCATCAGGCCCATGGTACTGCACTACTCGCAGGACACAGATTATATTGTATTGTGTGTAAATGGTATCCCATGGAGTTGTACAACATGGGGACCTTCTTTTCCAGCCCTGTCATAATCTCTTGGATGTAACTCGTTCTACTCTATTAGGAATATTTGTATGCTTGCTAGTCTCCGCATCTAGATTGTGAACTTCTTGAAGGCAAGCATGTTTCACATTGTACTCCCAAGACTAAGAATAGTGAACAATAAGGCAATCACATACATATTGGTTGAATGAATGAATGCAAACAATTTAGAAATGCAATGTCATCTATGCTGCTCTGCTTAGATCCCAATAGGCTAATGAAAAAATGTAAGAAACTTAGGTAAACTCCATTAGAGGTGTATTCTTTTTATACTTTCTGCATAAGAGAAAAATGAAGAGTGAAAGTTTTTGTACAGTAAAATACTGCCCTGTACCTGTAACATCTGATCAACGGCATCTTTGTGAGCAGTGAGATATTCATTAACATTTCTCAGGAGCAAGTTAAACATATCTATAAACCACTATGAAAGAGCAAAAAATATCTGTGTTGAAAGAAAAAAATCTTTGTTGAGAAGGGACCTTTCATTTATCTAGTAGGTGGTTGCTCTCAAGGCCTTCCTAGGGAGGTAGACGTCTAAGACATCACAGTGGAGGAGCAAAGAAGTCCACTGGCAGAAGATATGAAAGTAAGGACTAGAATAGTGTGGGTGTAAGATTCTTGTTTCTTAAAATCAGGTGGGTAAATTGATTTACTTTCTGAATATAAATGCCATTTTTACGAAGTTTTACAAAAGTGAAGATGCTGCATCATTCGGAGCTAGTTATTGGTTATCATAGTCACTTGATTTATGTGCTGATATAACTGTGTTAAAATAGAAAACAACAAAAACTCCAAGTCAAAGCCATCATTATCTCATGCCTGGACTACTGAGGCAGCCTCCCAGCTGGTCTCCTTTTCCCTTTTTCTCCAGCAGGTCAGAGTCTGTGCTCACACGGCAGCCAGAATGATCCTTTAACAACCTAAATCAGAGCCTGTCATCCCTCTGCTCACAGCCTTCCGTGGGCCCCCATGTCACTCAGAATAAGAACTGACCGTTTGTCTCAATGCTCTATTCTAGCCATCCTGGTCTTCTTGCTCTTTCTCAGACGTGCCGAGCATACGTCCACTTCAGAGATGTGCATTTGCCCTTTTTTTGTCTAAAAGGCTCTTCTCTCAGTTGTCTACATGACCCATTTCCTCCCTTCAATCACCTCAGTTTCTCATAGAGACTTTTCCAGTCTGATCACCCGCCTCCTGTGGTTCTTGCTCCCGTTTTGCTTTGCTTCCAGCCTTATCACATGAGCTACATTACAGATGTAGCTACTTCCATGTTTACTGTATGTCTCCCCCCACAATATACATTCCATTCTAGCAGGAATTTACTATGACACCCTGCTGATTGCATACCCCACAGACTGCATATCTCGTACCTAGAACAAAGTCAGGCACCTGGCCCTTGCTCAATGAATATTTGCTGAAGTTTCAAAAAACGAGTATAATTGATTGTACTGATGGTTGTACAACTCTGCAGATATATTAAACACCCTTGACTACACTTTAAATGGATGGCTTCTATGCCAGGCGGATGAACTGTATCTCAAAAAGGCTATTAAGAAAAAGAAAGTAAAGCAAAATTTGAAGTAGGAATATATGCTTTGTTATCTTTCCAATAGCTTCCAGATTTTCATAGGAATTACAGGGCTGTTACTTTATAAATGATGTATCTTTAAAGTGAATTTTTTATCAGTGGGTGTTCATCAGCCCAATTGCTTTAGGTTACACTTTAAAAGCAGGATTCTTGGGAAAAGACAATAATGCTGGGAAGGGTAGAAGGCAGCAGGAAAAGAGGAGGACAAAATATGAGATGGATTGACGGTGTTATAGGAAGCCATAGGCATGAGTCTACAGAAGCTGAGTAGGGCTGAGAAAGGCTGTTAAGGACAGGACATTGTGGTCATCGCTCACTCCTAGGATCACCAGGAATCGGAACTGACTCGATGGCACGTAATGGCAAAACACTTTAAAATCCAACCATAGAAAGAAGTTAATTTCCATGTGGCATTTAAAAATATCTACGCATGTTAAAGACTAGTCAAGGAACTTCAAAAGGTAAATTATATTTTTTCAGTATTTTAATGTCTTGTGGCTTGGTTTGCAGCAAGAGGCAGTAGAGAGAATCTTATCATAGACTGTTTGTATTCGGAGAAACCTAATTGTCACACATTTACAGTTAGCTGGAAATGTAATTGCAAAAACAATTTAACAACATCATTATTTACCAGATGTGACTTTTTTTTCCAAGCTAATTTTCCTTAGTAAATATCATTTAGAAATTTACATCATTGTGGAGATGAAATAATCATTTGTTCGGCTTTTATTTAGCCATGGATAGAAGCGGGGAAGTGAGCACTATAGCTTGCTGGTTGAACTGTTCACCCTTTATTCTGAGATGAGTAGGGCTGAATAAAATACCCTCATGAATATTAAGTGCTAGGTCACCGGAGGTAAATTACCTCTTTCGTGTTCACAGTTTACATGCAGAAAGGTAAGTTTCTGTAGCAAATACCTCAACATTTGGTTATATTGTTAGGCTACTAGAATACGTAAAATAGTTTTATAACCTATAATCATTTTTTGTAGTGTCTTTTCTATGAAGAAGCTTAAGAGAAAGAAGTTATATGTATATATATTAACATGCAACTGGATGATTCCATATCCTGCGTGTTGCCACTTCCTGCCACATTTGCTACAGCCATTTCTATTTTTTATGTATAATTTCTATTTCCTTTGATTTGCCTACAGCATTTCCTCCTTGAACACACTGTCCTTAACGAGGGCGTCACACAGCAGTTGCTTTTCTACTTTAATACAACTTTACATATTTACCTATTTATTTACAAGATCATCTCCCCTGTGGACTGTGAGCTCCTCAGGTCTGGACTCTGCCTTAATCATCCATACATCCCAAGGAGTTATGATAGTTATTCAGAACAGAAGACTTGCTGGAGAAAATAATTTCCCTTCTCTGTCCTTAAGTTTCTTCATCTGTTAGAAAAGGAGTCCACTGAATAAATAATCTTATAATTATGCATACGACTTGGGCATTGGGCCAGATAACTTCTGCTTCCCTCTCTTAGTCCACTCCACTCTTTTTAACACTGCTGTCTTCTCTGGAAAGCTGATCTGTGTGAATGACAGCAACAGGCTCCCTTGCTTCCAGCTTCTGGTTGGGTTTGGCCTCAGGAATCCCTGGGCCAGGTCTCAGAGATAGGCGGAAACGAAGTCCAGCACTTATTCATCTGGATCCCTTCCTGTCTTGTAACCTCAGGCTGAATGTGTCCTTCAAACAAAGGTAATGGTTCCTCTCAGGATGGCTCTTTCCTTAGCACTGCCTCATTCTAGTTTCCAGAAATCCCTCCATTGGCTTATTGAGGCCTAGAGATTGTAATGGCCCTGCAATCACTGACACTGATCCCTGTGTTTTCCTGCATCCTGTCCTTACCTTTGTAAATAGGTCCTTAATAAATCTTCTCCAATTACCTTTATTTCTGTGTGACCTCTGCTTTCTGCTGGTGCAATGACTGGCACAGAGTGCACTTATAAAGTAATCACTAGTAATAATGAGATAATTTTGGTTATTTCTGTATATATGCATATGTATATTTTTTATATATATATATATATGCATCAAGTTTACTTGTGTTTATACCTATACTATAATTATTAAAATAGAAAATGCTATTTCTGATGACACAAATGCTACCTTACTGTGTAGTTCAATAGACTAATTTGAAAGACTAGCAATCACAGTTCCCATAATAGATAATTATCCTTCAGTTACATCTGCCAGTCTTTGCAAAATGTCCCTATGTTTTGGATTTGTGCTTAGCTTGAAATTTTGCTCAAAATGGGCCATTCCATTCCTGAGAGGTATTTTTTCACACTTTAATGTTTAGCTTGTCACCTTTCTTCAATGTGAATTTCTCTGACTTGCCCACAGCATTTCTCCCTTGAACATATTCTCCATAACAAGGGTTGCATACAACAGTTATATTTCCACTTAAAAATGTATAAAGTTAACCAAAGTAAGTAATGAAAGTGACAGAAATCTCTTTCACCTCTATAATAATGTCCTGTCCTTCAAATATGGAGGAAGTTGTTGGAATGTGTGCTTGCTTTATTACCTGAGAATATTCAGTTCTGTTGTAAAAGGAAAATAAACAGGAGTGATGAAACTCATAAGAATGTTAACCATAGATAGTGAGAAAGCTAGTAGCTTGTGTGAGAGAGAGATACATCTCATAAGATGTAAGTATAAGTATGAATAAGCAAGTAGCTTGTGACATATAGGCAGAATTCAAAAGAGATGTTGGAAAGAGAAAGTGAGATAGTGGTCTCTAAGCTGTGTTAATGATAGAATAAATGGGATACATGACAAAAGCATTTCTCCTAGAATGGAGGGGAGAGAAAGACTAAGCCACAGAAGATATGATTCTCTCAGCTTGAAGTTATGCTATCCCTAAATTGGCTGCCCATTGGTAGCACACAGAACAGTCCCATTCTGGCCCCACATATGTTTTCCCCAAGAAATGCAGATAAAACCCACACCTGTTCAGCAGGCTACCTGGTGAACTGTCCCATGGCCACGCATTCTTGCCTGATTCTCTCAAAGACAGCAAATGCTGTCTGTTTCCCCCAAACCCATCTGCTGGTCCCTTTATTTAAACACCAACTCCAATCTTCAAAACTACACTTCCATGGGGAAGGGTGATGAGGCAGAGAAAGAGAGGCAGAGACAAGAAAGAAGAGAGAGAGAGTGGAGAGAGAAAGAGGAAGGGCTTGTAAATATTGCTAACCTGGAATCTAGATTTCAGGTGGTATGGTCCTTCTATCTGCTTCCATCCTACTCTACCTCATCTCTTTCCTCTTACTTCTTGATATGTATTTAACACTGATTTAGTATCTGAGTGATAGGAGAGCCTTAATTTTGACTGTGACCTTTCTTTTCTGTGACCTTTCTGGTTCATGACCTCAGAGACAACTTTCCTAGAAGCGTTCTGGAAAGCTACTATCGCAGCAAGGTAATTTTCCACATGACAGTTGTACTTACTCTGCATAAAGGTTGTATTCCATTAGTGTTATTCAGAATTGCCTAAGGATTTTAGTCCTTCTATATGAATCTCTGGGGTGATCACTTATTATAATCACGTAATATATTTTCAAGATGGCTGGCTAATGCCATCACTCGTGTTGTTCTCCAGGCCATAACTTGGACCCATGTTCTCCTCTAGACCCCATGCTGACACCATCCTATTCAATTAAAGCAGTAGTTCTCAAATTTGGTTGCTTATCACAATTGCCTTGGGAGTTTGGAAGAATAAAATATTTGGGTTTCACCTCCAAATATTCTAACATAATTGATCTGAGAAGTGGCCTGTGCATCAGGATTTTAAAAGTTCCCCAAATAATCCTAAAGTCAGTAAGGTTTAAGTACCACTGCACCTAACCAACCAATAGAATAATGTTTAGCTTCTTTGGGCCATTCTTAAGTACAACAAAAAGAAAAAGTAATACATGAGGTTCAAAAAGTTCCCTCCTCTAAAATGAGTGGTTGTGTTCCTGAGTGGGTAATACAATGACCTTGGGGGAATCTGCACATCTATCCAGCCCAGAGTCCAGGCCCTAAGATTGAATTCATTCAGGCCCCAGCTGCAGTTTGACGTCAGCCAGTGGGAGGTGTTTGGGGATAATTTTAAGAGTTCTGTGGCTGAAACGACTTTCAGGAGAGCAAAAATGATTTCATCAGTCTTGTGCTTAGTTGGAGCACATTTTGTTGATTCGATCCAGGATCTTGGGCTGGGAGAATACTAGGAACAAGACACCCTTCTCACTGACTGTCTTATTCCAGAAGCAGAGTTCTCTGCTTAGTATGTTCTGGGCCTAATACACAAAGGTTGCCTGCTGTTACCCCGTGACCTTTACCTTGCCCTGCATAAGCCCAATTGTATCATCTACAACAGGAAATAAGAATACTGGTCAACCTCTACTGAAAAGGGTAGGTGAAATTGGAAGCCAATGGTCAATCTTATCATAAGTAAATTCATGGTTTTTCACAGCTTTACTATATTGGCAATAACCAACATTTTCACAGATAACCTTCATTGCTATAGCATTATCTATCCTTACAGGCTACCAACTGCACATTGTTCATGAAATCTTGTAAAAAAAAAGAAAAACTCCGAACTATATATACAAGAGGACATCATTTTGACTGAAAAATGACTGACAAAGCTATTTTCTTCATTCTCAATGTGTGTAGGCAGGCCCAAATCTTGCTTAGTTCCTCTCTCTGTTCCTGCACTATTTACTTTTTCTTCTGTCAACTTGCTCTCACATGTTCCTAGGTGATTTTCTTTCACTGCTTTTTATGAAGACATTTTGTAGTTTGTGACTTACATAATATCAATTAAATTAATAAAAAGCAAAACTTTTAAATTCAGGAATTCAAAGAGCATTTATGTTCATTATAGTTTTGTCTTTTTATCATTTGAAATATGAAGTTTTGTTAGCAAGACAGGGAGACAATGAAAACCACATGCATTTGGGAGGCAGATTCCAAATTAGCGTTTGAATTCTGCTTTAATTACTCTATGATCTTGAGGAAGTTATTTATATATCTGTAAAGCAAGGCTAAAAATATCAAACTTTCAAGGTCATTGACAGGAATGTACACATACATGCATACATACATACATACATCCCTATCTATATTTATCTATGTATATAGTGTTTGAAATATATTAATGCTCCAAAATGATAGTTACTAACAGCTTGCCAACTCTGGGCTGAAGCAAGATTGCTGACCTGGGAGATGGGTTGGTGGAAATATAGGTCTTGCCAATTATATTCCAGACATACCTTCACAGTTATTCTAAGCAAAGGGCATCAAAATATCACAAAAGGAGAATTCAAAAGAGAAGTGTGGCAGGTAGAATATGAATTTGAACATAATGTACCCATGTGTCTTTCCCCATGGCTCGTGACTAGGGATTGGTGACTTAAAAGTTTTGACATTGAAAATGAGATAATACAGCCCACTAGATTGGAAACTTGCTAATCAAAATCTTAATGTGTCTGACTCACTTTATTTTGAAATTTACCTCACTTCAGTTTTTGAAAGTATCTATTGCAGTGAAGGATACAAAAGAAGATTTAGAAACAGTTTTTGACCTCCGTGAATTTGTAATCTCAATAGGAAAACAAGATGTATACAGGTGAAGGAGTTTAGATATCGCTACAGGACCGTATATGATTACAAGTTGATAATTGACATAGATAAGTACAGATAAGGTCTTGGAAGAAAGATCTAATGGGAGTTGGAATTATTCAAGAAGTTTTACTAGACGACATGTGAACTGAGTTGCCTTTAATATATTTTGAAGTTAAGAGATGGAGGGTATTTTCTAATATCAAATGATTTGAACTATGGTTTCCTATCACATAGGGATTCATTAAATTATATTTTACTTGCTCTAATTTTTCTTAGAGTTGCAGGGTTATTCATTTTTAATGCCTAATTTTCAGGTTCTGACATCAAAGGGAGATATTTAAACACTGCTCCGTTGCCTTAGCGCAGAGCACCTTGCTTCGTGGAAGTGCCACACGGCTTCTCATTTGTAAAACTTCATGCATTTACAGGGAACTCATTGCAGTAGCAAGGTACAAAAATTCTTTCAATTTAAATTATCTTCACACTGAGAACTAAACTTTAAAATGTCTTAATGAAGAAAAACCCATGTGACCACCCAGTCTATTCCTAGGTGCCGGCTGCCTTCCAATGCCCTCTTCCCATTTACATATCTAATTCTTCACTGGCAGAAACAGATCACTGTCTGATTTTTGCTGGAGGAAAGACATGGCAGGAAATTTTTGTAAAGCACACTTATGTCCCTGAAGGTTCAAAGTTAAAAATTAATGTTATAAAGGGAACTGATTTTATATTTATTCTGGCTGAAATTAAAATGAATATTGGATATTTCTGAAGAGATCTTGTGAAACAATGCCAGTGGAAAAGTTAAGAACTTAATATATACACATATATACACACCTTTATGGCTGAAATAGCGTGGGGGCCAGTGAAGCTGAGTAAGTAAGCTGTCAAACCTATCAGTCTTGACTGGCTTTCATTTTCAATGCATTTGGTCCTCCACCATTGTATCTGGGGAGTGCATACTCTGTGTGCTAGAGAACTGAAATTAAATCTCCTTTCTTGTAGTGGAATGCTTTCTCTTCAATTTAGCCTGAAGCTGGATACCAGGGCAAGATTGAAGATAGAGTGGAGTTAAATATTAAATGCTATTTTAAAATTTTCAACGCAGATTGAGAGTTGTCAGCTTCTGTTCCAGTCAAAGAAACAAAATGAAATAAATACAGAGTAGTGCTGAGAAGAGTTTGGGGCCAGGGGTTATATGAGTGGCTCAGAGATTTTGGAGGACTTCTGAAAGACAGGAAGATAATGGGATTCTATTTATATTAGTTTCCCAGGGCTTTTGTAACAAATTACCACACACTTAATGACTTAAAACAAATGAAATGTTTCCTCTCACAGTTCTTGAGGCCAGATGTCCAAAATCAAGGTGTTGGCAGGGCCATGTTCCCTCCAAATGCTCTAGGGGAGAAGCCTTCCTCACCTCTTCCAGTTTCTAGTGGTTGAAGGTGTTCCTTGGCTTGTGGCTGCATAACTCCAATCTCTCTCCATCTTCACATGGCCTTTTTCCCACGTGTGTCTGTATCACAAATCTCCCTCTCCTTCTCTTATAAAGATACCAGTGACTGGACTTAGAGACCACCCTAAATCCAGGATTGTCTCCTCTTAAGATCCTTAACTTAATTACATCTGCAAAGATGGTCTTTCCAAATAAGGTCACCTTCACTGTTACCAGGAGTTAGGATTTGAACCTATCTTTTTTGGGGCCACTATTCAACCCACTGTACTCTTACAGAATAAAGCAGAACAGAAGAATCAAGTGCCCAAAACTTGTCAAAGAAGAAGCAGAAGTAATGAAGGTGGGAACTATTTTCCAGGGCAAAGTCTCAAGAGATTCGAAGCTCCATGTGAGCACGTAAGTAGAGTAAGAGAAGGAAGTGGAAGAGAAATCGAGGAAACAATGGACATCCTGTGGGCGAACAGCTATGTCCTCTACCTCCCACGTCCCCTGTCTCTTCCCTCCTTTCTGCTCCATTCTAAGATAAAACCTAGATCAGTGGCTTTCTTTCCCAATCTGCCTGACAGTGGAGACCAGAAAATAAGACTATAAAATATAAACATTCTTCACGAGGAGGGTTAGTCTTTTGAGTTGTTATTACTTTCTGGCATTTTAGAAGAATCTCAGCCTCTTCCATTCTGCCTAACTCAAAGTTCTTCTGACATGCCTGTCTGCATATGGAATTCAGAGACAAACTTCCTGCTCAGGAGAAAGACCTCCTGTTGAGGAAATTATCCACAACTGAAAGAAAATCTCACGTAAGCTATCTCTGGTCATCAATCCACAATCAGTTCATACACATAAATAAAAATACAGAACTAAGGATCAGCAGACATATGAATTACAGTCAACACCATGAAAGAGAAAGATCAAGATTTCTCTAAGTTGTATCAATTATGATAATTCATAATACTTAGATAGTACCTAACTATGTGCTAGACACTGAGTAAAACTGTTCAAGTTAAAATAAAGCAAACTGAAAAAATTCAAATTACTGTCTTCAGAAAGATTTCAAGGAGCTATTGCCTCAGTTTTCCCTATCTGTGAAATAGGGTGTTAGAAGATTATGTGAGTTAATAGATGGAAGCTCTTAGAACAGATTCTACCATGACTGCATCAAAAGAACAGCCCTCATTAAGGATTTAGATAAAGTCATTTTCTTGGAAAATGAGCCTTACATTATCTGCATTACTCTGAGTCCAAGCGGGAGACAGACAGCACATGGCATTTTAAACAGGGGAAGTTTTAATATAACGAATTATTAAGCAACAAGAAGAGAGTAACTATAAGGTGCAATGAGAAAGGTAAAAGCTGTTCAAAGGCTGGGGGAGAACGCCCAAGGAAAGAGGAACTTGAAAGGGAGTCTCCCCATGGTGCAGGTTCAGACGTTGGTGGAGAAGGTTTGGTTGCAGTCCGCTGGATGGCTGAGACGCTCATTAGTTTGCCCAGACCAGACCCAGTCCACAGTCACTAGTAAGCAAGAAGCACCCTCTAGGGCCTGGGCAAACTGCAGCTGGGGGGCCTGAATGTGGCAGCAGTCAGTGCCCTGTTGACGACAAGAGAAGGATGCAGTGTCCGCATTGGCAGGGTCATGGGAAGGGGGTAACTAGACTGAGCTGGGCCCGCAGTATCTCAGAGGGACCACATGGCTAGAGCAGAGCATCATAGTTGTCCTCACATGTGCACTGCTGCCCAAGGGTGCAGCAGCTGGAAGCAGCCAGAGAAGCCCTTATCCTCCTGCTGCATCACTCGATCGCCCTCTACTGAGAAATTTTAGCACTGTGCTCACTGTTAAGGAGAAATGCTTAAAGGAATCCCATTTGTTATCACAGAGCGGGTATCGAAGAATGGATTTACAGTTGAGAGGCAATAAATTGATAACTATAACAGAATCTAAGAAATCATATTGGAAAGTAATTGTGTAATTGAAACTCATCTGCCTTCTTGGCCCTGGAGTAGTGCAATGAGGTAATTATTAAATGTTTAGCATGACTTTCTCCTTTTATTTTCTCACGATTGGACTACCATATGATAGCTAACACTTATTTTAGTGCCAGGTACCCTTAAAAGCACTTTAGATGCATTAACCTATTAAATGCTCACCATGAACTTTTGAATTAGGTACCATTATTATTCACACCTGAGGAAACTGACACATACACTTTATTGACCGTAACTTTGGATTAGACCAATAGCCAGAGTCTTTATAGCGACCCGTGGAGAGAAAAAAAAAGATATTCTACCTGAACACATGTCATGATAGTTTTCATAAAATTCCACCTCTCAACACTTATAAATGGTCTTATAAAACTTAAACATTGGGCAGGGAGCAGCTAATGGTAAAGTTAAATTAAACTGACCACATCATATCCAATTAATTATTTTTATTTTTTATTTAGAATAATGAAAGTACCCAGAAACATTAGCTGTGCCCTACCACTTCAAAGAGGTCAATATCTAATATCTAATCCTTCTGTAACAGCTTGTTACTTTTCATTTTTTGGAAGAGCTACAGAGGTAGAAAACTTCAATTCCCCTGGTAGAATGGTTGACTTTTTGTTATTGTCGTTATTTTGCTAATAAATCGTTCTTGCTTCCAGTTAAATATACAATAGAATAGCACAATTAGATTGGTCTTACAGTGATCATACACTGAGGTCATATATTGAGGAAAAACGTCTTGGGGAAAAAAGTTAATGTAAAAAACCCCCCTTCTTTTATTGTTTTTCAATCCTAAGGGATTATTAGAGTTTAAATCTTAGCAATGATCAGGGCATTGAGAACTACGAGGAAACGCTAATGTAATTTTTTTCCAAAAAGAAACTCTTTTTGCCTATTGAACACAATCATGTGTACTGGAACGTGCTGCCTGGCACTGCCATCCTTGCCCTGTCCTACAGGCCGGGGTCCCCACCTCAGCGTCCAGCCTCCCTGCAGGCGAGCAAAGAACAATAATATTCAGCTTGTGGTGAAAGGGCAAAATGTCCCACCAAAAGTGATGCTGGTAAAAAAGAACAACATTGCTGGAAGCTCAAAATGCTTCTTGACAAAGCAATCTCTTTCCCTTGGGAAAATTAGCTTTCTTCGGCACAGCATCTTTACTAGGAAAACGAAGAGACGATAGTTTCATTGTTTAGTCACCCCAGACTGCATACTTTATTCTGAAGGAAAATCAACATATACATAAACCAGTTTACTTAAAATATACATGTTTATTTCAAATATCTCAATCAGAAAAATATTTTTTTCTTATTGCATTACTCCAGGGACAAGAAAGCAGCTGATTTTCAATTATACAATTATTTTCCAATATGATTTCTTAGATTCTGTTATAGTTATGAAAAAATACTTTTTTACATCATGGTAGACTTTAATCAATCAAAATGCTTACTTTTACAGCAACACTTACTTGTTCAAAATTATCGCCTGCTATCTTCAATCCTTCATCAATTTCTTCTGTAGTTTGAGTCTCCTCCACTGCAGTGGCCAAATTACAGTTTGTCAGTATTCTTATTCTACCTAGATCAAGTGAATTTACGTTCTAAGGCATTTTTTTTACATTGCTGGTAGCTCATAGTTGCATACATATTACGAGTGATACTGATGATGATGTCTTGAATAGTAGACATTTTAAAATAAATTTTCCATATTTTGATTTGCAATGACTCTTTAAATTTACATTTGAATTTGGATAGATTTGATTATTGGGAGCTTGATATCACTGAAAAGTTCCTGAGGCACATTGATCTCCTTGGCTCATGTTCTGGCTCCTGTCTTCACTTACTGCTTGTATCATTCCCATTCATGACATTCAACTGCCATCAGCCTCACTTTCCTCTATTAGGGAACGTGCATAATAGCTGTCTCTGTCCTGCAGGGTTATTGTGAGGGTAGGATTGGACTCACACATTTGGTGGCAATGTATGAACTGTGAGACAGTGCTCTAATTGTCCTCCTCGGGAATCCTTCCTTCAGCTGATCTGCTCCTCCTTCATTTTCAGAAATGGATGAAACTTGTCCCCTTCCCAAATGATGTATGCAACAACTTATTGCACACTTCCTCAAGGGAACGTGGGAAAGTTTAGGGCTGGGAGTGTCTCCCAAACTCTGTAGACAGAAGATTAAACAGAGATGGTTTGAATCAAATGATTCAAATTCAGATGCTTTGAGATTTGGAATCAAAAGAAGGAAAAAAACATGGAGCAACCATCACCAGCAATGTGGCTTTGGCAATTTGTTTGCTGCTCTAAGCTTCAGTTAACCTTCTGGTAAACTTGAGGTAATATTTGAACTCAGTACTTTGCATGGCTGTTGTGGGGATCAATCAGCTTTCAAACCGTCAAAACAGACATAAGTTATAAAAATAATAGTAGGCATACTCACAGATGATCAACTTCAATTCAGACATTCTTTCTTCTGAATATTTGTTATGTCCAGCTGTGTTGATTTTACATGGGTTTTCCTCTGCATATATAATTTTAATTTTTTCCATGTCTAAACATATCGTGGGTCCCCTATGTGTTAGTTAAGTGAAAGTTAATTATATTAACTAAGGAAAATTAATCTTTTAAACAGAAATAAGACAATTGTCTATACTTGGATTATAAAACAATATTTGCTAAAAGGTTTTTAAAAAAATTTTTTTTTTTTTTTTTGGGTGAGGAAGATTTGCCCTAAGCTAACATCTGTGCCAGTCTTCCTCTATTTTGTATGTGGGATGCCTCCACAGCATGGCTGACGAGTGGAGTAGGTCTGCACCGAGGATCTGAAATGGAGAACCCAGGCCCCCGAAGGGGAGCTCGTGGAATTTCAACAACTCAGCCACAGGGCTGGCCTCCTACTAAAAGCTTTTAAGTTGAATATTCTTTGTTATATGTTGCTAAAAGGTTTTATAAGAAGCAAATGGAGTTCTGCATGCCCAAGGAAATTAATTTCAAGACCAACTCTGTAAATCAAAAAGTAAAATTCATTTCTAATCACTACTGGCTTGGTCAGGATAATTTTCAAAATGTTAATTTGTAATTGATAATGACTTAGGCTGAATTCTTTCTTTCCAGTTTGGGAACTATTTTCAAATTTCACCTGAATTTCCTTGGAAATAGTAGGAAATATGTGCTCTAAACTGTACTAACTCTTGAGATTTAAAAGATGTTTTTATGATTTCAATTTTTGCTTGCAATTTTACAGCTTACTCTGATTTTGCTCTTCTTTTATGATTTTCAAATATTACCTACATCAAGTATGTATAAAACGTTGTCTTTCTTTAAACACATATGGTGAAAATCGTTCCAGCAGATGGCTATCCACAGTCATTGGTAACAGAGGATGGAGTGTCAGCTCGGTTGTTGCTGAAATGGAGTCCAATTTAATAGCTCAAATGAGGACAAGAATTAAATAGGAAATTGCAGTCTGAAATATTCTGCATTTGATCATAAAGAGATTATAGGAAGGGAAGAACACAGTGTAACAGCCTGTATTTTAAAAGGAGACAGGCTTCTGATAGTTCTGTGCTTTATCAGTTGATAATCAAAGTAAGCAATATAAATCCATTTTTAAAACACCAATGTGTTTCGGACTTTCTTTTTTTTAGGAGAGGCCAATTCCTTGCGGATGTCAGTAGCATTAAAATTCGGTTTCTTGACATTCGGAACTGTGGTGTCCTGGACTTGCAAACAGTTTAGTTTTGCCCTGCGAGAGGTGTGTGTGTCGGGGGGTGATGTTTCTAGCCAGTGCTCTGCTCACTCTAGCTTGGTGTTCCAGTGTCTGAAACTCTCTCTGTTATTCCCAAACTCATAAGATTGTGGCAGGCAATACTCTTTAGAGCAAACAAAATCTTCTAGGATGAGGCACAGTTGGGGTTGGTCAAGAGCTCCTATTTGAACGACCATATTAGGTACTAGCTGTATAACCATTAAAATTAGACCCTACTATACCATCAAAGCAGGCTACCACAAAGAAGAAGGGCTCATCTGGAAACTTGAGGTATTGTGGAGCAGAGCCTGTACAGCAAGTCACATAGCCTCTAAACCTCAAGTCCCTTCTTTGCAAACGGGGTCAATAGTAGGACCTACAGGACGATGTTGTGAGGAGTCCTTGAGACAAGGCGTATGTGATTCATAGAATATGGCAGACTGAGATAGACAGCACAGCAGCTAATAGTACATACATTCTGAACCTAAATCCTCGCTCCACTACTTGCTTTCTGTTGGACTTTTGGCAAGTTACTTAACCTCTCTGTTCTTTGATTTCCTCAATTATAACACAGAATTAAGAATAACCTCATACACAGATCTGTTTTGAGGACTAAATGAACTAATATTTATGAAGGACTTAGTACAGGACCAGCACCCAGTGTCTGCTAATTAAAAAGAATATAGTCAGGAGCACAGAAATGTAAGTTATTATTATCATATATTTATCCAAAATAAATGAAATCTGACAAAAAATATTCCTCCATGTTGACCAATGCTAAAACTAATTGTCATTCTTTACTTGTACTGTTAAGATTTTTTGTTTAGTTTTGAGGAAAGAATATTCCATTCTAAGCACAGTTTGGAAACTGTCAAACACAAATACTCGTAATTGTTTCATGGTATTTTAGCTACCTCACATGTACATGAAAATGTGCTCAACATCACTAACCAGTAAGGGAAATGCAAATCAAAACACAATGAGATATCATCTCACACCTGCTAAAATGGCTATCACAAAAAAGACGAGATGATAAATGCTGGCGAGAATGAAGAGAAAAGGGAACCCTTGTGCTCCCTTGGTGGGATTGTAACTTGATACAGCCATGATGGATGGAAAGCAGTATGGAGTTTCCTCAAAAAATTAAAGTGCAGCTAGCATATGATCCAGCAATTCTACCTCTGGGAACATATCTGAAGGAAATAAAAATACTATGTTGAAGAGACATCTGCATGTCCATGAGACATGGGAACAACCTATGTGTCCATCAATGGATGAATGAATAAAGAAGTTGTGATATATATAAATATAAATATAGATATCTATATATATTATATTATATAGAGAGAGATATTATATAGCTATCTATACATAATATATAGATAGCTATATATAATATATAGATACATAGGTATATCTATATATAATATAGATAGATATAGATATCCATAGATATATCTATATATATCTTAAATATATATCTATATATACCTATATTTATCATAGAATACTATTCAGCCATAAAAAAGGAAGAATTCCTGACATTTGTGACAACATGAATTGACCTTAATGGCATTATGCTAGCTGAAATAAGTTAGACAGAGAAAGACAAATACCATATTAGCTCACTTATATGTGGAATCTAAAAGTAATCAAAAAAATCAAACTCATAGAAAAGAGATCAGATCTGTGGTTACCAGAGGCAGACAGTGTAGGGAGGAGGAATTGGATGAAGATGGTCAAAAGGCACAAACCTCCAATTATAAATAAGTACTAGAGTTGTAAAATACAGCATGATGACAATAGTTAACACTGCTGTATGGTATATTTGAAAGTTGTTAAGAGAGTGGATCCTTTACCTTTTTTTTTTTTTTTTGGTGAGGAAGATTGACCCTGAGCTAACATCTGTTGCCAATCTTCCTCTTTTTGCTTGAGGAAGATTGTCCCTGAACTTACATCTGTTCCAACGTTCCTCTATTTTGTATGTAGGATGCCACCACAGCCTGACCCAATGAGCAGTGTGTAGGTCTGTGGCCAGAATCCAAACCTGTGAATCTCAGGCTGCCAAAGCAGAGTGCACAAACTTAACCACTATGCTACCAGGCCAGCCCCTACTTTTTCCTTTTTTTTTTGTATCTATATGAGATGATGGATGTTAACTAAACTTATGGTGATAATCATTTTACAACGTATGTAAGTCAAGTCATTATGCTGTACACCCTAAATTTATGCAGTGCTGTATGTCGAGTATATCTCCATAAAACTGGAAAAAGTAAAATAAAATTACTCCCAAAAATTAGTTGATAATTTTTTTCCAATTTCAGTTTTAATAGATAAATGCAAAACCTTATTTGCATTGGTAATAAATATTTGTAGTAACTTGAATATTTATTTTTTAACTTGTGGGCTTTTTAAAAAAATCATTCATTTAAATTAGACCTCAAAGCTGGAAAAAAAATTAGGTGGGTTGAATTAAGAAATGCCAAAAAGCCAGTGTATTAGTTTTATATTGTTGCCTGTAACAAATTACCAAAAATTTAGTGGCTGAAAACAATAGCTAATTTTTTATAGTTCTGTAAGTCACCATTCCAACACCGGCCTCACTGGGTTAGAATCGAGACATCAACGGCGCTGTGTTCCTTCCGCCAGCTCCAGGGGAAAATTCGCTTCCTTGTCTTTTCAGCCTCTAAAGGCTGCCCTCATGTCTTGGCTCCTGGGCTCGCTCCTCCAGCAACTGGGCATCACATAGCATCACTATGACAATGACTGTCTTCTTCAGTATGACTTTTAATGAGCCTGTGGTCACATTGGGACCACCGAGTTAAGCCAGGATAATCTCTCTATTTTAACATCAGTTGATTCACAGCATTCATTCCACCTGCAACATTAATTCCTCTTTGTCTGGTAACCTAACATATTCACAGTTGCTAGGGACTAGCACAGGGACATCTTTGGGAAGGGAGCATTCTTCCGTCCATCACAGGCGGCAACCATAATCAGCCTGTGAAATCTTGCATCTAACTGGGTCATCAGAATATCAACTATGTGATAAAAATGATAAATTCCATTCATCTAAAAATGCTGAAAACTAGTGTAAAGATGATGGGCTTTTCTGTCCACAAGTTGAAGAAGACAACACAAGAAAACCTTTAAAATATCATCAAATCTTGAGGAAATTTTGGCCTAGGGAAATTTTTAGCCCTAGGAACAAGATTAAAAAGACTGATTTTTCACACAGCCTTTAAGGCAATGACAGTGTCCATTAGATGTGAATATGTGATGCGGGCAAAGACCTCCCCATCATTTAAAATAGAAGGCAGCCAAGTATCAAAGTTTTATCAACTTCTGTGATAGCTGTCTTTGCAGATGGTATCAAAGACTTCCCAAAAGTTTTGCTAATATAGTAGCTCTTAAAGATCAATCATGGAGAATTTCAATGTGTCATCAAATATTTGTTCTATATTACAGTCTCCTGGGCAGGCTGGAATTATACTACAGTGATTGAAATGATCGTAAAAAAGCAAAAGATCTTCTTTTACACAATAAAGTCTGAATTAAGCAGGGTAAATTTGACAAATATGGTAATCTCTGATATTATTTACATTTTTTGGTATCATCATATTGCATTTTGCAATTTTGGTGTTTCTGATTAGGAACGTGGAGGGTGGGCTCAAAATACATTGACACAACTGAAGAATAATTTCTTACTTTGCAGGTCTTGGAAACAGTGTATGTTGCGACATTTATGGATTTTTTATTTACTCTGTTACCGCAGAAAACCAAACCGTAATACTGCAGCCAGATTACCAGGAAAATCAAGGAAAAGTTGAAATGTGTTCAAGTACAATTCCATTTGTTTGCTAATGGTGCTAGACTGACTTTAAAATGCATTAGCCTTTCCAAGGGCCATGATCAATACTTTTGAAACTTTCAACTCTCTTGGGTCCCTTAAAGCCCTTGGGCCATGATGTAATCAGCTGGCGGCATCAGCTTATTTTCCCTATTCTTCTATTCAATCTCTTAGTCTGTATCCTTGATTCCTTTAGCTCAAAGAAAATCAAAAGGTGATTTGAGAAATTGGAAGCAAGATTCTTTTAGTTCTGTATGCATCTAATCATTTTGATTTGAACTCATGAGAAGATGGCCGTTGCTGCTTTCTTAGTTGATAACTACTCACCAGTTCTGAGCATAGGATCATCTTCCTGCTCCACTGTTACTAAACTCTGCCTGGAAAATCAGTTTTTGTATAGTGAATAGGACCTTTACTTGTCTGAGGTGGAGTAAACCTTTCTTGTGTCCTCTATTTACAGATAATCTAGATTAAACGATAACTTGCCCTACACTCAACCAGATCTTTGCTCCCATTAGTTAGTAAGTTTTAGCTATTCCCTAACCAGTTTGTATTCGTTACTGTAATTATGTAATTTAATTAAGTTATTAAATGAATGTGAATAGAAATAAATTTCATTTATTAGAAATAAAATATATTGGATACTTTGGAATGTTTATTAAAGGTTAGTCACTAAAAAGCTTATACCAAATTAGGGATGTTGACAACCCTAAATAAAAGGGTAAAACCTGCACTCAGATTGCTTTAAAGCAGTCTAAAAAAACCCCAGAACTTGAAAGAAAAATTTATGTTGTTTATATAAGAAACATGAAGCGAAACTCTAATTAGCAGACCCGTTCTGAAAAAACAAAAAAGTTGAACTTATTTTAATCAAAAGTTTGGCAAATGAATGTGTATTTCTACATTTTTAATTGAAATAAAATGTAAATGTATGTTCTTAAGAGTTTTTACAACTCTGTGTTCTAACTAAGTTTTTCAATTAACTGGTAAACTCCTGGTCTTAGTTTTTGAGATAGAAGACTTCACAGAAAGTTATTAACCATTTTCTTTTCTTTTCAGGAAGATTAGCCCTGAGCTAACTACTGCCAATCCTCCTCTTTTTGCGAGGAAGACCAGCCCTGAGCCAACATCCATGCCCATCTTCCTTTACTTTATATGTGGGACGCCTACCACAGCATGGCTTTTGCCAAGCGGTGCCATGTCTGCACCCAGGATCTGAACCGGCGAACCCCAGGCCTCCAAATCGGAACGTGCAAACTTAACCGCTGCACCACCAGGCCAGCCCATAACCCTTTCTTTTAATTATCACCGTAACCACAAAGCGCTGAGAAGGGTGGCTCACCACTCTTCATAGCATTGAACTGAACAAGCACTATGTGTTTGACAGTATCATCCAGGGGGAAGAACTATGGCCTTGAAGCTAGCCTGGCTCCTTTCTATTTGCATGACCCTGGACAAACTTCTTAACCACTCAGATTCAGTTCCTTTATTTTAAAAACAGAATTCATAATACTGATCTTAAAGAGACCAAGTAAACAAACATATGTGAAAATGCTTGGCACAGATTAGTCACTAAATAAATGCTACTTTCCCTTTCCTTAACTAGAATTATATATAAGCTGTTTTAGAAGACTCCGGTAGAACTCTATTGATTTTCTTCAAGATCTATTTTTCCTTAAATTTTTGTCTACAAAACTTAAAATTGCAGGCAAAAATTCTCGTTAATTTGTGAATATTCAATAGGTATTTGTGGATGCCACAATGTTTTATGAGTCTTAAAAAAGAGATAAGTGCATGTCCAACTTACTGAAGAACCCACTTTTCTTGCTTAAATGTGAATATAAGAATTCTGATAAGAGGTGTCATACCTTTTGCAAATATTTAATGTACTTCTCCCTTTGACTTGCCTAGTGTAAACTTTATCTGATTGTCTCCTAAAAATTCCTGATGATGAATGAGGAAAGAATAAAAACTTTCATTTGGATTTAAACCAATTTGAGGAGAAGTAAATTAGCCTCAAAATAATAGTGTTAGCTATACTGCATTGAAACAAACACAAAACACACAGACACAGCTATTTACTATCTGAATTTTTACTAGGCTAGTGAATAAAGAAAGTAATTTCATTATCTAGGACACTGAGGACTAACTTCGACTCTCTTATTCCACAGATGGACACATGCAAAGCCTATTAACACAAGGGAAGAATAGGCTGTTTGGATTTTCATTTACCTGCAAAAAACTGGCATTATCACCTCCTGAGTGACCATTTGAACAACGACATTTGCTGCTCGTGTGTTTACAGCATACTGTATATGACAACTGCCTTTATTTAAAAAAAAAAACTCTTGAGAGAATTATTTCTCCCTAAATACTTACCAATAACGTGATAAAAACGCAAGACTTTTTCTATCATTGGATGTATCTTAATCCCTCTTATTTTCATGTTTTTATAATAAAGTGTATAGTAGTTGGGTGTGATGGAAAGTTATTGAATGATTAAATGCATGATGAAAAAGACCATCCAAAATTTTCCTCCTTGTAGGTAAATTTCTAGATCCGCAAGAGATAGGTTGCATTACTGGATAAAAATGTTTAAGATATAGTAAAACTATAACAACACTAATTAAATAACTAAAATAAAAGGGTATTATCTTAAAAACTTATCTATTTCATTTTACCACAATCAATAAAACATAGCAATAGATACCATCACTATTATAATAAAGAACTTAAGCCTATTGACTACTTCAGATTGAATCATAAGTTTTGAACTAATGTGAGGTCCAAAATATGATATCCTGTGTTTCACTTTACCTTTTGATAAAAATGTCCATTCTCCTATATTGGTTAACACAGACTATACGTTATGTTATTAAGCATTGGATTTTAACAGAGGGTGTGGCGAGGCCAGCATATATTCATGATTTCTTTGTGCAAGCCAAAGAGGCAATGCATTAATCAAGTCCTTTTTTTTAACATAAAATGTATTTCATACAAGTTAAAGTTAAGCAGTGAATTGCATTTAAGTAAATGTGATAAATTCAAATAAAAGAAATTGGCTTTTTCTAGCTCTCCTTATGTTTAGTCATCTATTATTTTTCTTTTAAAAACCATTAGATAAAAAGCTTTGATAGGAAAATAAAACTAAAATAGACTTTTTGGAGGGAGCCTTTTTTGTTTATAACTTGTGTAAACAATGTTTGGTATAATAAGATCCCTTTTCAATTTACATGAGAAGTTTACAAGGAAGTATTAATTCTAAAAAGTGAAGAGACATTACAGGCTCTCTAGATGAAATACAGAAAGTAAACTGCTCAAACCTCACGCTGCTATTATCGGCCATGCACCAGGACTTTAAGAGTTTAAGGTAGCTACAGAAAATGACATTGATTGGTACCTCCCCATCAACAGATTGGGGTGGGGGCATTTGGTATTTGGAGACATTTTACTGTTTTCCTGTTGCAGACCATTATTATTGAAGTGGTCATCAGTAAACTGCCTCATGTTTTGACGCAGCTCTTGTACCATTCTACCATGCTAGGGAACTAATATGATGGTCTACCATTCAGCCATGTGTCTTGTTTTCAGACAGCAGTCGTTCTGAGACTATTGTTTAAACAATCCCTCACGGTATAAATATTGTGGATTTTAAGTACAGTGCCATTTTTACTGACATGAAAGACAAAGTCAGGTGAAGGCTGTTACTGTTTTAGATCACTTCATTCACTTTTATAAAACTTGGGAATTATCTGAAAATATTTAATTCTCTTGGACGACATTCTAGTGCCTGTACCTATGACGAAGCACAAATTATTGTCCTGTATTGAAGAGATAACAAAGCAAAAAGGAAGAGATGCCCATATGGGGATCTCTTCCTTCTGTTTCAGGAGGCCAAAGTTTTCTGGTTGCTAAAACATAAACAAAATTTCAGACTTTGAAGGAGCCTGTAGAAACTAGGAATCCACCTTCTGTTTACAGGAAAAGATGATTCTTTGCCATCTAGTGCCTATGGTTTCCACTTCACCATTCAGAACTGGAGGTGTGTGAGCTGGAGGGTGTGTGTGTGAGCTGAACAAGCAACCAAAGGACTGAGAGTGGAGAGCACACAGTAAAAGCGGAACACAAACTCCCTGCCTAGACGTTGGCATAGTGAGGGGTTGCCACACGAAGGACGCGAGTGTGCCTGGGAGAGGAGTTTGCAGGAGTAAATGGGAAACTCATCAGAGTTCTGTGGGATTTGGGGAGTTGCTGACAGCTGGAGAGATGGTGAGTAGATGAGAGGGAATCTTAATAAGTATTGCTGTGGGATGTGTTTGGATCTTATTTTAAATGTGCTTTGAAGGCAGGAGTTAAGAATTCAAGTTCTTTCTGAATTCCTTTTGGAGGCTAAAACTGCTTTTTGAAACCTTGCAACTTATAGGAACCAAATGAAGTGAGTCTTTAAGATCAATAGTTTATAATCATATGAAGACACAGATATCAGGAAAGATAAGATACTTGTCTAACAAGTTGATCTCATCGGTCACTGTAACGTGCTTCCTTCCTTGCTAACCATAGCCAAGTTCATCCCCTGTGAGGCTCATCCTCAGTGGCAGAGACTGATTTACCAAGATGTATTAAAACAGCTGCCCTCGTGCCACAGAAAGTCCAAACCTTCTCTTTTTTTCTAAACTTGCTCTCAGAATAAAAGAATGCAAGGCAACACTTCTACTACAAAAACAATTTTACTGAAACAGCTGTAGAGAGAGAAGAAAAGGTTGGTTGGAATTAGTGATAATACTACACAGTTACACATTTTAAGGAAACCTAAGAATTTCTCTATTTGTGACTGGAGAGCATATGGAGAAATTAATAGCTGACATTTGTAGAGTGCTCCCTATGTGACAGATGCTATTCTAACTGCATCGCACAGATTAACTCATTTAGTTTGCCCTCAATGAGATAGGTTCTGCTGGGACTGTTCTCATTTTACATATAAAGAAATGAGATACTAAGCATTTAGGCGGCTTGTTCAAGTTCACACCTTTGGTAAATGGCGGAGCCTCAATTCTGACACCAGAGACCATGCGCTCAACCATCACCTATATTGCCTTTATTGATTTAAACTAACAAAATATCTAGTTGAAATTCCTGTTAGACATTCTTCATATATACATGATCTTGGCGATTAATGTAACAATTGCATGTAAATAGGTGCTACATCATTTGTTGAAAAGATGTAATTGCTTTAAAGAGACTTATTAGATCCTATATACTACACTACTATTTCACAGAATGAAGATGATATTATCGCTAGTACCAAGGATAACTGGTCAAAGTCAGGTCTTAAAAGCAATGCTCTTTCCAATATTGTGATCCAAAGTACAAAGGAATTAACTCAATAAATTAGACTGTGTGCTATTTGAAGTATATTAAGGAATCTGGAATCATTCTTTGGTACTATAGATGTTGCCATCTCTCACATCCTTTGTGACATGACTCTCAGAAGAGAATCCGTATACAGTTTGTTTTCTACTCTATAACATTTGTACTCACTGAGGAAAGCTGGCCTTTTCCTTTCTGAAGTCTCACTATAAAATGGAAATGCCTGCTGGACAGCTGATTTTTGACAAGGAGCCAAGAACATACAATGGGGAAAAGAAAGTCTCTTCAATAAATGGTGTTGGGAAAACTGGACAGTCATATTTAAAAGAATGAAAGTAGACCATTGTCTTACACTATACACAAAAATTAACTTAAAATGCATTAAAGACTTGAATGTAAGATCTGAAAACATAAAATTACAAGAAGAAAACATAGGCAGTACATTCTTTGACATCGCTCATGGCTGTATCATTTTTGTCTCCTGGGGCAAGGGAAACAAAAGAAAAAAACAAATGGGACTACATCAAACAAAAAGCTTCTGCACAGCAAAGGAAAGCATCAACAAAACAAAAAGACAATCTACCAATTGGGAGAAGATATTTGCAAATCATATATCTGATAAAGGCTTAATATCCCAAATATATGAAGAATTATACAACTCAACAACAAATAAACAAACAACCTGATTTTAAAAAGGGAAGAGGATATGAACAAACATTTTCCCAAAGAAGACATACAGATGGCCAAAAGACATATGAAAAGGTGTTCAATATCGATAATTATTAGGGAAATACAAATCCAACTCACAATGTGATATCACCTCATTTTCATCAGAATGGCTATTGTTAAAAAGACAAGAAATAACAATTGTTGGAGAGGGCATGGAGAAAAGGGAACCCTAGTACACTGCTGGTGGTAATGTAAACTGATACAGCCGCTGTGGAAAACAGTATGGAGATTCTTCAAAAACATGAAAGTAGAACTACTATATGATCTAGCTTTTCCACTTTTGGGTATTTACCCAAAGAACATAAAAACACTAATTCGAAATGATATATGCACCCTTATGTTCACTGTAGCATTATTCACAAAAGCCAAGAATTGGAAACAACCTATGTGCCCATCAAAGGAAGAATGGATAAAGAAGATGTGGTAAACATATACAATGGAATACTACTCAGCCATAAAAAAGACAAAATCTTTTGTGGCCATTTGCGCCAACATGAATGGACCTTGAGAGCATTATGCTAAGCGAAATAAGTCAAATAGAGAAAGCCAAATACTGTACGATTTTACTCATGTGTGGAAGATAAAACAACAAAAACAAATAAGCATATAGATATAGAGAATGGATTGGTGGTTACCAGAAGGGAAAGGGGAGTGGGAAGGCAAAAGGGGTAAAAGGGCACATGTGTACAGTAATGGGTGGCAACTACACTTTTGGTGGTGAACATGATATAGTCTATATAGAAGTCAAAATATAATGATGTACACCTGAAATTTATATAATGTTATACACTAATGTTAATGTTACCTCAATAAAAAATAAAAATAAACAGAAGTAAATACGTGAAATGGGCACACATGCCCTCTGCTCTAGTTAAGAATGACATTTTCTAGAATCCAGGGGAATTGTTTTAATTTTCCAAAGCGAGGCAGAAGGAAAAGTTTCTACGTAAAACAAGGTGAGGCTGTTCCTATCTGGGATCCTCCTGCCTTTTCCCTGGTACAGACTCATATGAATGAAGCTTTCATACCTAGATACCAGTGATACAGAGGGCCAGTTATGTTATGGGCCAATCATGATATGCCATTTACACTTCTTTCCCACTACTTCACCCACCTCATCATGACAGCCAATCTTAAACCTTAACCATTTCTGCTGCAGCCCAATTCAGGGCTTTCTTGGTCTCTTTGTTAGAAATGACGGGCTCTGGAAATATGTAAGTGGCAGATGCCATTTGATTTGCAGTATTGACATCAATAAAAATCATGAGGCAATGCTTCCTAAGTTGGGGTCCTGTTGGGATTTGTGGACAGAATTCAGAAGAATCCATGAATGTCAAATGGAAGAAAATAGTTTTATTTTCACTAACCTTTAGCTGACATTTTTCCCTCAAGCATTGTTGTAGGCCACACACCACAATTGTATTATCAGGACTTGTGACTTTGTCACTAGTAGAAATCAGATATTTTCATATCACAGTTGTTGTAGATATCTCAAAGTATCATATACAGTACACATATCACTATTTTGTAATCAAAGTAGCTATTAGACTTACTAATAGATTTTGTTGCTTAATATGTTAAAAAATAAGTATAGGTTACAACACTGCTTGTTTATATTTTGTTAACAATATTTAACACAGTTGCTTTATTTTGTAATTCTACATATTTTATTTTATGTCTTTAAAGACATTATTCTGAGGACCAAAGAAAAGGTTAAGAATGTCTGCTATAAAGCAATACTCTGGGGGAAAAGAGAGTAGAAAAGAAATTAATCGAGGACCTTCTCTGCTTGCATTTTGGAAGTTAAAATAGGACTGGTGGTGCTGGCATGGGGGCACCAAGGAAAGAGCATCGGAGGGAAGCCAGTGTAGCTGTCCAGAAGATGGCATACTGTTTTTAATGCATATATTTTTAACCCACCTCTTGCATCGTTGAGGTGCACTCTTGTCTTTTCAATCTAAGAAATCTCCACTTTCTTTGAAAACATAGTGTTGGAGCTATCACTTTCATCTTATCAACCACCAGGAGACATGTGCTCATGTGGTTCCGAGGGAGAATGAGCCAGGCACCAAGTGTGGACCTTGATCTCTTTGTGGCTGAGCAGGAGTTGAAAGATGTGGTCCATAGTCTTTTAAATAGAATGTCCAATGGAATGGAACACCATTACTATAAGTGTGCTTTTGATGTTTGCTTCCTGCTGATCATGCCTGAAAAACACTTTCTAGAAATCAGATGTGTCAGAAGGCGACTCCACTATGCTGACTTCACAGTTCCAGAATCACATGGAGCCCTGCGACACTGAGGGGTTTGGGTATGCTACTGCCTGCATGTGGTGAAAATATATTAATATTTATTTAGGTATTTGTTTCATCTTTTTTCTGCTCCTATATGTGTTAAAAAATGATGTTGTTTTAGACTATGTTTCAAGAGTCAGCAGCAGAGTTCTCTTTGTTTTACACCTTACATCTGTGATCTCAAGAAGAAGTATACAGCAGAATCACCATAGCACTTAAAAAAATACTTTTCCTGCCTATCCCATTATATTCTGATGTCGACGTAATAGTCACTGGGAGTTTTCATTCAACTGTGTTTTTTAAAAGGTCCATATATAACAAATACAACCCTAGTTGAGAAAATTGCCTTCTTCAGTTCATTAGTAACTAAAACTTTATTTGACTATGATAATGACTGTATAAACTAATATAATACTAAAGTGACAGTTTATATTTTATGCAGTTATGTTCCTTTTGGTATAACTTCTTGGAAAACGTTATAAATTAACTAATTCCAAAATATAATATCTAATTTGCCTCTGTTAATTTTTATATTATGAAATGTATAAATTAACTATAGAGAATAGGTGCATAGAAGTAATCATTGTAATTTACTTAATGAATTTATGCTCTAGTTATAAAAGCTGAAAAAAGCTTTAAAAATATAGCTTCCCTTGGGGGTGGCCCAGTGGTGTAGTGGTTAAGTTCACATGCTCCGCTTCCTCAGCCCAGGGTTTGTGGGTTCAGATCCCGGGCACGGACATACACACATGCTCATCAAGCCATGCTGTGGCGGCATCCCATATATAAAAAATAGAGGAAGATTAGCAGAGATGTTAGCTCAGGGACAATCTTCCTCATCAAAAGAAAGAAAAATATATATATATTATAACTTCCCTTAATTGAAAGAATTATCCTCACCAGCTTTACTGAAGTCCTGTGTCTGTGAAGGCACAGATCTCTAAATGGCAGATATCTTTTATCGAATATTTCCATTGTTGGTGCCGGTCGCATTTTGACTTTTCAATTACCTTTATTCATGATGAAAATAAATCCTCCTTTATTACCTTGGATCTCATCATTCTACTCTCTTGAACCCCTAAGTCTTTATATTTATCATTTCCTGTGTTATCTGGAGATAGAATGTAATTTTATTCCTCATACACAGTCTTTCCTCTGTTGTTCCACTGATTAAACATCAAGGAACATTTTCTGATGTTCCAGGTACTGTACCAGACTCTGGAGATAGGAAAAAAAATGTTTAGTCCCAGTCCTCTGAAAGCAAAAAGCAATTACAACATTATGTGATAATTAGTAAAATCTAGATGAGCCTGAGATACTGATTTTGGGGTGACTTTGTGCAAGCTTTCCAGAAGGGGTGATTCCTGAATTGATTTAAAATCGTTAGTGGAAAGTTAGCCACTCAGGAATGGAGACTTATCCATCTGCTTCTTACCAATGCCTTATAGGATACCTGTTGTTGACACATAGTTATTGCTCAATAAATATTAAACTGATTGAAGAACAGAGGAAACGTGGAGTTTTTGGCAATTGAACATAATTATCTGGGTTTGACTATAGATTGTAATTGATGAAGTTCAGAAATGGGTTTGAAAATACGTCAGGGGCTATGAAATTACCTTCTCTGCTGTACAAAAGTATTTACATTTTAAGACAAGGAGATTTCAAGCAAGGGGAAGATATCTAACTTACTTTTTATAAAGTCTACTTAGACTTCTTGTGTAAGTTTGATCTTGTTAACGGGCCTGATAGTGCTTCTCCCAAGTTCTTACTAAAGTATCTACATAGATTAAAAAAAATCAAACTTTAACAACATCCAAACACTGGGACAGAAAACCTATTTGTCAGAATCAGCAAGAAATTTTTACTTATACGACGTATGGAGCTGGATTGAGAGAAGTGATTGGCGATTTATCCACAACTTCTGTGACAAAAAATGCAGACTCAAGCCAGCAAAAGGGTATGAAGGCACTGTATCCCTCATGTCATCTCCTTCCTTGCTCAGAGATCCAATAATTATGCTAAGAACAAAACAAAACAGACATCCAGAGGAGCCATTTCTACACCGTCTTTGACAATTGTTGTAGAGATAAAAACGTTACCCCCGTGTCTCTCCTTCCTTTCTCTCTTCATTGTTTTACATTCTTGCAGAGATGACAATGAGAAACTCTTTTCCCCTAGTGTTTATGAAATACTTTTAAAAAATCACTTATATACCAGACTACATAGACTGTCTCAGCGTATTCTAATGACCAGAAGTTGTACAGGTGACATTTCAGACCATAGTGCAATACAACTAAGGGTTATTAACACAATTTTAAGAAAACAGAAGGATCTCGAACAAAGAATAGGTGCATATTTAATTGCTCTCCGGGTGGGCAGTGATTTTCTAAGAATGTAATGCCAAAAGGAGAGGAAAAAATCATATAGGTCACTACATTAAAAAAAACTACATGTGTATCTGGTTGGATACTTCTCTTTGCTCCCGCTGGGGAGCATTTGCTTGCTGTTCCAGAGCACTTATCCCATTAATATTGATACAGGGTGTGTCCAGAGCTGTATTCCCTACTTTTCTGTAAGTTTCTTGAAGACTGCAACTGTGCATCTCAGGTCTCTACCTATTGCCTGTCACATATTGGGTATCAATAAATATTTCTTCAATGACTTTTTCTAAAGTCACAAAGATTTAAAAAAAAATTTTCAATATATATAAGAAGATTATTTGCAAGTCAACAAAAAACATTAACACTCTAGTAGAAAAATGTTTAAAATGTCTATTCAGACATCTAAATTGTTAATAAAATATTTTAAAAATTTAGTCTCATTTCAAATAAAAATCAAAACAAGATACTACAAATTTTGCCTATCAAATTGGCAAATTCATGTACATACTGTTTCACAGAATGATGGTGCGACTGTAGATTTATTACAATCTTCCTAGCATAATTGTAAGAAGCCAAAGCCAGAGACATATTATCACAATTTCAAAACAAACAAACGAAACAAAACAAAACCCAATCTCGTTCTTTATAGCCCTGTAGATTACAATGAACTCCAAATACACAATGTATAGGAAAAAAAGAGGAAGTACAAAAATACGTATTCATGAGTGAAATCAAATAAGATTAGTGAAAATAATCAATTCAGCCACAGACCAAAAACTTTATTTATGTTATTCTCTATGTTCTCGGCTGTAGGAAACACTTGCAAAAGAATTTATTTTCGTACTTGGTTATATTACAGACTTAACACTCTCTTACTCTTGAATATGCTGTGATGTGTTATTCTGACAGCTTTCACGAAGGTCAAGGGTGTAACACAGGTAGCGGATGTATTTTGTTAATATATGGATAAATTACATTCATATATTTTGTTAATATATGAATTCATATATATTCATATAATGTGTCATATTTTATTCCTCTGTGCTTTTATTATAAAAGCATATATGTCAAATTTTTAAATTGAAAAATAAAATAATAATTATATATTTACTTTTATACTGTGTATATTCATATAATTATAATATATTATCTAATTATATGCATATAAGCAGAGGATATTTTCAGTGGTATTGGCAAATCTGTTCCTTTCTGACTTTATTGGAAGTCTGTTCCTATAAGTAGGTTTCTGCTGCATATGTTTGTAAGATATTTTCTTCTATTCTAAAATTTGCTAAAAGTTCCACTAAAAAACAAAAAATAGATGTTTAACTTTTAAGTACTTTTGCATTTTTCAAGATGATCATTTGATTATTATTTTTAATATGTTTGAATGAATATTTGCTAAAGTTAATCACTGCTTGCTTTCTTGGAGTAAATCCTACCTCATCAGGATGTTTCCCTATTTGAATAAACTGCTGATTTTGATTTGTATTTTATCTAGTATTTTACACATATGTTTATAATGGAGGGTTTGGTAGAGAGACAGATTAGATAGACAGACAGATAGATACTGACAGACAATGCGTGCACACCTTCTTGTTTGGGTTTCTTTTACTAGCTTTGTAGCCTTGAATAATCTTTGGGAAACTTTTGATTTATTTATTTTATTTATTTTATTTTTTATTTTTTTCCAGCTTTATTGAGATGTAATTGACACATAAGATTGTGTAAATTTACGGTTTACAACATCTTCATTTGATACATTTATAAATTGCAAAATGATTACCACCATAGTATTAACTACCACCTCTATCCCGTCACATAGCTACCACTTTTTGTCACTGAGCATCTTGAAGAATAATTTACATTTACTGCCTCTACTTTATCACTGCCCATTTCCTCTTTTACCTCAATTTAATCTCACAGTTGCCCCTGTAGCAACTGAACAAGGCAATTATAATTAATGAGTGAAGGAGTGAATGGGAATTCAGCAAATAAATCCAGCTAGTAGAGACTACTTTTGTATGTACTAGGTTCTGTATTTTATATATGGACAACTCGGGAAGAAGAGAGGTAAAAATTATTTTAAGTATTTTTATATGCCAAGAGGGAAGTTAAATATTAGAACTTGGCAAATTCAAAATTCACCAACTCTACCATTTTAGAGGAAATTCAGTAGTGCGTACCATTTTACTCTTAAATATAGTTAACTTTGTTTATATACTTCTTCCATTAAAATTAGACATATCACAAATCTTAGTCCATAAGAGTAATCTGACTAGTAATTTAATACATAGATCTATTCTCATTGGCCTAATATTTTTGCTCAAAATTATACTTACATTTTACCAATAAAACACATGAAGAGACAGCACTTTTTAAAATATTTGGCTTCTGCAATCATCTGGAGCATAGGTTTAATATCTTTGATATTTGGTGACGGCCTATTTATAGACAGATGCCAAGATATTTGATATTTTTCTCTTACGGACACACCAATATAAAGAGGTCTAAAAGTGGACCGAGTATGACTGGAGTTAAAAGAACCTGGTTCATAAAGAAAAATATTGTTGGCTTATATACCTCTTATTGTCTGCCAGACCACATTTAAATGAGACTACCCTTCAGATCTGGTAGAGAGAGGCTGGTGAAGAAAGAGAAGAGCCCAAGACTTCTTTAAGGTTTCTGGCCTGAGAAATTTAAAGAATGAGTTGGGATGAACAAGGATGGAGAAAACCATGTTGGGCTAGTTTGATATGAGCTGGAATCGGAGTATGTTAAGCTTGAGTTGTCCATTAAATATCCAAGTAGAGCTACAAAGGGAGGATGGCAATACAGGTCTGAAGTTTAGGGAAGAAGTCTGTGTTAGAGCTAATATTTTGAGAATCATTATCATGTAAAGGATAGTGAAAGCCAAGACACTGCATAAAATATTAAAAGGAGTGGGTCTAGAAAGAAAAGAAAGCATAAAGCTTAAAAATTGTTTTATACACAACTGGATCCAGTTTGCCAAAATTTGTCTTAGAATTTTTCCTTATATGTTGAGTGAGACTGGCATGGGACTTTCCTTCTTGTACCATTTTTGTCAAATTTTGATTAAAAGGTTTTCTAGTCTTCTATTTATCAGCCTGTCTTAATCAGCTTGGGCTGCTGTAACAAAATGCCATAGATAAGGTGGCTTAAACAGCACACATTTCTTACAGTTCTGGAGGCTGAGAAGTCGAAGATCAAGGTGTCCGAAGATTCAGTGTCTGGAGAGGGCCCACTTTCTGGTTTTCAAATGGTCTCCTTCTTGCTGTATCCTCACATGGCTAAGAGAATCATCTCTCTCATGTCTCTTAGCAGGCCATTCAAAGCTTCTTTTGGGATTTCTTTCTTTCTTTTAGAAAGGGTCTGCTGAGGTAAAATCTCAGTTTCTATTTCTCTGAAAATGTCTAATTTGCCCTTGTAATTTTGCTAGGTTCAGAATTCCAGGCTGATGGTAATTTTTTCTCAATATCTTGAAAACGTTTTTCCACTTTTTTATTCTGATTTGATATAGTTAAAAAGTCTAATGAGGTCTAAGTTTCATTCCTTCAAAGATGATCTGTCTCACCTCTCTGGTTGCTCATATAAATTTATCTTGGTCTTTGGAATGCTGCAGTTTCACTATAATATTTTTTTTTTTTTCTTAAAGATTGGCACCTGGGCTAACAACGGATGCCAATCTTTTTTTTTTTTTCCTGCTTTATCTTCCCAAATCCCCCCTGTATACAGTTGTATATCCTAGTTTCAGGTCCTTCTAGTTGTGGCATGTGGCACGCTGCCTCAACGTGGCCTACTGAGCAATGCCATGTCCGCGCCCAGGATCCGAACCCTGGGCCACGCAGCAGAGCACGCGAACTTAAACACTCGGCCACAGAGCCGGCCCCTCACTATGATATTTTTAAGAGAGGATTTCTATTTGTTTATTCTGCCTGTTATGTATTGTGCTTTCTGGTTAAGTGGACTATGTCAGTGGCTCTGGAAAGTTTTCTTCAATATCCTTCGCATATTCCTCCATATCCATTTTCTTTATTCTCCTCTTCAGAATCTCTCATTAAACTTAAGCTGGGTATTCATAATCTACTTCAAATAACTTTTGCTTTTCTGTTCATATTTTCTACCTCCTTAGGTTTTAGTACCACATTCTCTATATTATCGTTCAATCTGCTTTCAATTCATTGTTTTCTTCACCTGTTAATATACATTAAACATACCCATTATTTTTTTTAATTTTTAAAGTGATAATTTTAATTTTAGTAGTTTTATTTTGATCTTTTTCAGCTTTTGATTTTTTCCTATGTTTTGTCACTGTTTGAAAAACCAGAAAAGGAGAATAAGGAGCTACTGCTAATGGGTACAAGGTTTCTTTTTAGGGTGATGAAAATGTTCTAACATTAGATTATGGAGAAGTTTGCACAACTGTGTAAATATACAAAAAACCATGGAATTGTACACTTCAAACATGTAAACTTTATGCTATGTAAATAATATCTCAATAAAGTTGTTAAAAAAGTATCATTTCTTACAGAGTTAACAGACATCCCTACAAATATCTTTTCCTACTGATTTTCCTATCAAATTTTCAAATTTATTTGTATAAAATTTTACCTAATATTTTATACATTTTGTTTATCTGTGGTGATGTCTTTTATCTCCTTCCTAATATCAATACTATCTCCTTTCTTTCTATCATCTTTGTTTATATTTGAAAAAGAATTTCCTTAGTAGCCTTTTCAAGTAAGTTTTTTTCCAAGTCCATTTTAGGTGACTTTCAATTTCACTGAATTTTTCCTTATAATTTCTTAATTTTCATTTATGTTGAATTATTCTGTTGCTATTTATCTAGCTTCTTGTTTAAATCTATATATGTAGAAAAAAAATGAAAAGAAACGGGATTAAAATTAAACGTGTTGTATAGTTGCCTTATTGGTGATTTTAATTTTTACTAAGTTTTCTATGTCTGATCTAGAAACTTATCTAGACATATTACCTATTGGTATGTTATCTAGAATTACAGACATGTTATCTGGAATCAGCATACATTACTTTAATAATGAAAAAAGAAGCTTTGTTTTTAAAAATTTCATTTACATGAAAACACAGAGGATGTTTTGTAGGTAGAAGAGTTCACAGTAGGACAGTTTGATGCATAGGTAACTTTCAAAGCATTTGTGACACGACTGTTTAGATGAACCTGTGTTAAAATGTAAATCTGCTATTTTTAATTATCAAATACTGTGTGCATAATATGTCCTCGTGCTTTGCCCCTATTTGAACCATGATTATGGGAAAATTTATTTTTTGTCTTCTTCTCTTTTATATTGCTTGGATATGTATGTATAAGTGTATAAATTGTGCCTTTTATAATCAGAATAAGATCTACACAAAGATTTTTTAAATTTTTGTTAGAACTGCATTTGCCTCTGAGAAGGAATCATACTGTCAAATGTCATCATAATAAGAGTGTGACCTCATTAAATCTAAGGTATGAAGTTTTTGTGTGTGAGAAAACTGTTAAAATTTTAGTTGAGTAATTCCTGTAAAGTCTGGAGAGCAGAGCAGGAATTATGTTGCAGCCCAAATAGATTTCTCTACATTTTTGTAAAGTTGAAGAATTCAGAGTATTTGAAAGGAAGACCATTAAAGTTGCAGGGAAGTTGTCCTATAATAGAGAACAAATTTGCTTAGGAAGATTAATGGATCTCCCGGTTTGAATGTGTGATTTATCTGCCAGATGGTTCCTCATCTGTTCCTTCAGGCTGGATGCATTTCTGATATCTACCTTCTATGGTCCCACATGGTCCCACACTCACAAGTTGGGTATGGCTTGAGAATGGAAATGTTTGGGCCATTACTATGTAATTTAATTGAAAGCCAAAAGCTTATATATATTTGCATCATAATGTTCACATATCAAAAGGGCTGCTTCCAAGTAGTCACCTCAAACCAAAAAGGTTCTACCAATACAACAGCAATATTAACATAAGCATTTAGGTGGTTGATGCAATCATCTAGATGAGAAATGACGGGGACTGAACTAATGCAATAGTGATACAGGTAGTAGAACAGGAGTTAGTTTGAAACAAGGTAAAACTGACAGGTTTGGTAGTAGGTTAAAGATCATATTGAACACGATGGGCTAGAGACTAAAGTCAATATTGTCTAGGAGATTTGTGTCTTGGCAGACAAGTTATCTGAAGGTTGTATTTGTTTATATTGAACATATAAATATAGAAATAAAATGGTAAGATCAGTTATGCAACTTTTGCGTTTATGTTGCCCACGGCACATATGGGTTGAGGTGACTAGTAGGTATGTAGATACCTAGTCTGAAAATCAGGAGAGTATTATGGACTGGAAATAATAACATGGTCTAATTAAGACACAGTCTTAATGAAGCCATGAAGGTAGATTAGCTCAGCTGTGGAGAAGGAATAGCGTGAGAAGAAAGAACGTCCAAATGAGAATCTTGGGAAATAAAAGGAAGTCTCTGAAGCAGATATAGAGGTTTCAAAGTAGAAAGAATGGAGAGGTTGTCATGAAAACCAAGGACATATTAAAGAAGAAAAAATCATCAACTGTATTCAATGCTTTAAATAGGTCAATTTATTTAAAAACTAAAAAATATTTCTTGGTCTTCGACTCCAGAGGACACAGTGAAATATCAGAAGAAATCTACTGGGTATGGGAGTCCAGAATGGAGAGATCACTGGCTTGAGGAATCATATGTAAATGAAAGAAAATTATTTCAAAGAGTTTGGCTCTGAACCCAAAAGTCTTTTACAATTCATAATTTCTTCTGAAATGAATTAACATTCTGATGTCATTTGGTAAATTTGAGCTTTACCATTGGTTTAACCTTTAACCCTCTTTTTTGTTTTTTGAGGAAGATTAGTTACAAGCTAACAGCTGCCACCAATCCTCCTCTTTTTGCTGAGGAAGATTGGCCCTGAGCTAATATCTGTGCCCATCTTCCCCTATTTTATGGGTGGAACACCTGCCATAGCATGGCTTGATAAGCAGTGCATAGGTCTGCACTCAGGATCCAAATTGGTGAACCCCAGATCACTGAAGGGGAGAGCACAAACTTAACTGCTATGCCACTGGGCTGGCCCTATCATTTAATCCACTTTTTCCATTTACTATTCACTTATCAAAGTATTGCAGTTTTTTAAAATTATTTTCTTACTCTTTGTACATAAACCTTACTCCTCTTCAATTTTACAAAGGGAGAAACTCTTCAATTTTACAAAATGAGAAAATGTAAGATCCCAGCAAGTTCCACATACATATTCTCTTTCATTCTACTTTACTTTTACTTATTTATATTTTTCTGTCAACTTTTCTTTTGTGACATCTTTCTGAGACCACATATATGCTCTCAAGGGCAAGGGCTCTATCTCACTTCTCTTGGAATCATGGTACTGAGCCAAGTGACTCCATTTCAATGTGGGTGGGTTGTAATGGAAATTTTTGATGAGTATTATTTTCTTCTCTCAATCTTCAAACTTACTTTAATTCAGTATTTTCAAGAGGGTTCTGTGGAATACTACTTGTACCAAATTCTCAAGGTTAAAAAAAGATTCCAGTCAAAGACTTTTGGGAAATGCGGTATATTATTTCACTTCTTGGAGATTCTTAATATACATTAGCATAGAAAAATCTCTGAGAAGCACTAAATAATTTAATATTTTAATTAATGCACATTAGTATCTTATAATACTAATTAAAAAATGATAAACTCTTTGAACACCTAAAAATTATTTGTAGTTTGCCCTTCAGGGAAAGTCTCGAGATATTTACTTGACTTCATTCTCTCTCACCAACTGGTCTACATTTTGATTAATTTTGTATTTCCATAGAGGGTTTCATAGTTTCCATTTTTTTGTTTGTTCCTCTCACATTATTTTTACACAGTCAGTATATAGTCTTACACCTCTTACCTCCTACTGTTTCTCAATACCAGATGAGCTTAAAGTCTAGACTTCATCTCCAGATCCCTTATGTTTCACCCCAGTGAAGAAATTTTCATGCTCTGCCATGCCAAATCTAAATCAAAATCAAAACAGGTTGTTTTCTTCATGTTTTTACACTAAGCCTTCCTTTTACTCTTGTAACTCCTTCAGTGAAAGCTGTACTCCTATGTGCTAGGAAAATATGGCAGTTCTCTGTTCTCGCAAAGCAAATGACTTTGGAGAAATTTCTTGCCTGCTAAGCACCTCAAGCTTTGCCTTTAGTCAGGATGTTTTGTTTTTTTCTTTGAAGTTTCTGTTTAATGTGAGCAATTTAGACTTTTAGGAATTTAAGAAGGCTTTTGAGACCTCAACTTTTATTTAGTTTTCTTTTCTTTTCTATTTTTTGGCTGCCTGTGTTTGTATTACCAGTGTTTTCTGGTAATTACCATAGTTTGGATGAGGGAGGGGCACACACATCTTAATCTATCATGTATTAGGCTGCTCTGCGTGCTTCAGTTCTTTAACTTTTTGATTCAGAATGCAAAGAAATCCTTTTTGTTTTAGAACACAAAGAAGTCTAGAATGGGTGTTGAGTTTTTTCTTTATTTATCGAATGCCTAGTACTGGGAACATAAAGATGAATATAACTAACACTAATAACACAAAATCTAAAATGCAATGTCAGTACGACTTTCTGGACATATTGTGTTCATCATTAGTGTTAAAGCTCCATTTGATTATTTTCCAAGAGTAGATATGAGAGAAACCTGACTTTAATATCTCTAAGGACATTAATCACTCGATTTAGTTGATCTATTAAAACAAAAAAAACCAGGTGGGTGTGTGTCTCTTTCCTGTTTCACTGATTCAAATGTTGCCAGGATAATGATTATGCTGTTTATGCTGCTACTGCTGCTGATAATGATATATACTTTTTAAGGGCCAGAAAGCAAGTTGTTTTTACATAAAATGAAATGCATAAATCTTATTGTACATTTACTGAGTTTTGACAAATGCATACACTGTGTAACTTAAATCCCGATCAAGATATAGGTCCCAAACAAGATTTTCATGACCCCTCTTACAGGTCTTATATAAAAATAGTACTGCGTCTGCCCTTGGAATATGCTACTTGACATATGCTTCTTTCTTCTTGGCCTCTGGATCTGACAAAAGAGGCCCACTTTGACGTCCGGCTATTTCTGTGATTTGGTAAAATTAATTTATAGTCTACTTCTGGTTCCATATATGTCAAAAACTTTATAGATATTACTACTTTTCATAATGACAAAAGTGTGATCAGAGAAATATATACTGAATAGAGATAACATATTTCCTTGAGGCTGTAGAATTCAGTTCCTTGGAAGAGTTCAATAAGTAGTGGTAGGTGGAATACCTGTATAATAATGCTTACTTCTTCTTATTGAGAGTGTATTAAAACACTGGTAAGACTCTTACATGTTTCTTTTTAAAATAATAATTCTAATATTGGAATGAAGTAATATATAAATGGATATATGTATATATCAAAATAATATGTAAATAATTTTAACGGAATGAAACTATTTATGACAGAGATAAAAATGCTTAAAATCAAAACACAATATAAAGGCACTTTCTTTGAAGAACAGATATTTCTGGCTTAAAGAATAAGGGGAAACATTTAGTGTATTGTGCTGCAGTTGTCATTGATATTTCATATCACAGAAGAATAGCCATATCAACCCTCCAAGACCAAAAAATTAAAAAAAAAACTCTCTTGTAAAGAAACTTGCCCTTTCTCACCCCCTACCATCCTGCCAAAAAAACTTATTTAGCGAAGGAATTCTCTTATCGCTTGAAATTAGAAAATCAAAATGAGAAAAAAGCAAACTGTTTGAGGATGTAAAAAGGAAGTATACTTTGTTCTCTAACACATTTGATTTTATCCTTGACCGTGAATGGGTGGTAAGTTGGAGTCTATTGTTATTTTGTGGGAGGAGGCACTGTTCACCTTTGCCCAGCATCCAAGCTCTCTCTGCACTAGTGCATCATGGCGGTCCATACAAACGTAAAGTCATTTCAATGCCAGGAAGTGGCATGAGACATAGTGAAATACATAGGTAAACTCCAGATTCATTTGGCTTTGGTTCAAGGTCTCTGCAAAGAGCTGAATTCTGCCTTCAAACCCAAAGAGAAGACAGCTCATGAAGAGGAGGACTCTGATTGGTCTTGCTTGAATGAGAATTATTAATTTCAGTCAGAGGGAAATTTTTTAAACAGAACATCCACAAGAAATAAAGATCATTCATAACCTACATTGTCAGAAAAATAAAGAAGGTTTTCTATCCGTGCTATTGTGATAAAATAAGTAATTAAACCACACGGAGATGAGCTGCAGTATAGTTCTAGCTTCATGTCCTACTTTTATTGACAGGACATGTTGAGAGGGAAGCAAGCATAATACTCGTATCTTTGTAATATGGGCTTTACCTCATAAAGCTCACAAGTTAGGGCAGTCCCTATAGTTAACGATTTATTTTACCATCTAGTAACAGCAGTTTTACTTTTTGCATTTTGAAAATGACAGCATGAACACTTTAGATACAGTAAGAAAAAAACAGTGGGCATTAGCATAAGGCCCCCCCATCGGAGATATTTTATCATCTATTTAAAAAGCTTCTCTAAATTTCATTGATTATATTGTACCTCCTCTCACTTTCAGCATTTTATAATTTGAAGAACAGATTCGATATTGATGAAATATACAGACAAATAAAACCAAGGATTAAGAATTCCTAGAAAAGTCATGGAAGGACTAAGTTCTTGAGATTATATCACACGTAAAAGAAAAGATAAGCAAAGCAAAAATAGTTTTCAAGTTTATAATTATTTTTTAAAGAAAACTGTGAGTGGTCACCACTATTCCACAGAAACGTTTGTAAATATTTGCCTTATAACATGATAAATCTTATACATAATAAATATTTCTAAACACTGTAATTATTATTACTTTTGAAAACTCTTGATTATGAAATTTGGCAAACATGGGAGAGGAAGATCTTCTTTCATGACAGTTAGTAAAATAAACAATATTGATTGTTTGGCATAGCTTAAATATGATATATTTTACATATTTACAGATATATAAATTATTATATATATTTAATTTGTGCATTTTAAGTATAAAGGCATTGCCCAGTACATGAGAACATTCAAGTCACTCTGATAACTTTGATTCTATAGTTTTTATTTGGCATATTTACTTTTAATATTTGATTTTTAAATGATATTTCCATTATAAACCATTAGTACATCCTATTTTATTAACCATTTTTCATGTCCTTTACCTGAACATGAAATTTTTAAGTTGATCATAGCCAATTTTTATGTTCATTATGTAGAAAATAATGGCAATAATAAAAATTTGGCTTTTTACTTTGGATTTTCTTTTTTTTACTACAAATCATTTCACTTTACCAACAAAGAATTATGAACAGAATATAAAGATTTTTCACAGCGAGTTCAAGCCCGTTAGCCTGGAGGCAGGTTTAAATGCTAAGTAGCTGTATTGATTATAGAGAAGAATAGATGCTCCAAGGTTGGCTGTCTGGGCTATCCTATCAGAGCATGATTAATTTATCCAGTCTGAGGTCGGCCAGTTCACAACGTGTGAGGACAGAGTCATTTAAAATTCTACTATTTTATTCCTGGAGACTTATTTTGAGTTTCTCTGGTGATATCAGTGAGTCCCTGATAGAGATTTCCTTCCTTTCATATCTGGGCTGCAGTGACTGGGAGAGCTGAGAATAAATGGGTAAAAACGCCTCAAGAGTCAGCATTGGCTTGAGGACTTATCATCAGGTCACTTTCCAAATAGCAGAAAATTTGGGGTAATACCATTCAAACGTATAGTCTTTCCTTGGAGTTAAATTCCCCTCTGCAGTACTCAGAGCAAATACTCTCTTCGACTGATTCCATTTTATGTTTATTAATTTTTTTAAGTAGTCTTCCACTCTTCTTTTTTCCTTAAGAAAGCACAGCTCATTTTCACTCACACTAACATTCCCCTTTCAATCTAAGCGCTCTCTTATTTTCTCATTAAAAAACACCAACATTGATCTATTTCTCCCTAAATGTAAATGCAACTAGAATCATCATGCTAGATTATCTTTTGAAATGAGAAATTTCTAGACCCTCAATGAAAAAATACTTTTTTATGTTTTCTGTCTCCATTCACATAAATAAGCAAACTTCATGACCAGATAATCCTAAAACAAATTAAAAAAAAAAAAAATCTCTGAAAGGTAAGTAAATAAAATTCAAGCTTAAAGTTTGTGATTGCAGTTCACACAATTAATGTAACCTTTCTCCTAAATGTTCATTAGATGACCAAACAAACAAACAAAAAAAGAATTAAAAAGTGCATTCTGCTTCAGTAGTAGTAAAACGAAGTTTAGTGAGACACTGCTCCAATAGGACCAAGACCAGATAGACCACGCGTTATTCAACAAATGGGCTGGCAAGAAAAACCAACCAAAGAAACAGCAACATGGATAAAAGCTGAGAAAAAATAAAACAAAAACAGGAGATAACAAAATCAGGAAAGCCCCAAGCCTATCACTTAAGAAATTGCCATGTGACTTTTCACTCTGTTCTCTCCCTGCCAGAGGGTAAATTTAAAGGTTCCTTTGAGTAATGTTAAGTTCTTCATAAGACAATCCCACAAATGAGTCTTTTCAGTCATACAACCATTAAGAAAACAGTCTTTTATGAAACATCAATGTGTTTCCAAGGAGTCCCTCTGGGTCTGGGACTAAGCTGTAGAAATTTAGTTTGTTCCCAGGTTTTGGAGTTCCTTTCAAACACCCATTTACTTTTAAATAGCACAACTAGGAGAGGCTGTTAGGGAACACTCAGCAAGTCTACCAAAGGAAGCCAACACTATGGAAACCTGAGGAAAACCAAGCACACCTTTCTCCCAACTTAAGTTGAGTATAACTTGAGTATATATTGGCAGTTGACATTGGTCAGCATGGCCAAAAACTCGCCCAACATCTCTACTTCTTCAGTACTTGTTCTCTACATCCCGAGTACTTCTCTTTGGCATTTTGAAATTTAAATTTGATGATCTAGGTAAAAAAAAGCACAAAACAAAACAATACACCCCAACAACATAATAATAGCTCATATTTTATATGTATACAGGAACTGGCAAAACTTGTGTTTTAAATACACATATGAGCTGCATTTTCATGCTGCAAAAGATGAATTGCAATCTGGTCGAAAGATAACACTTAAAAGTGCTAAGTCAATTTAGAAATATATGGAACCAGTCAGCATACTTTTGGAGGCTGTTCAAGTAAAATACATTGAAAAAGGCAAATTTAAATAAGCTTTTAGTCTTCCTTGAGTCAAAAAAAAAGGAAAACCATCATTGAATACTAAAGTATTCAAATAATTTTTTAGCCTTTTCCTAATAAGGGTTAAAGGAGGCTGGACTATCCCAGACAAATGAGGATATGTGATCACCTTATTGAACAGGAAACATGGAGAAAGCAAAATTTCAGTATCTTTTTTCCTTTCATATAATTAACAAGAACAAATTAATAAAAGGGGTACTGAATCTGGGGCAAGAATCATTATTTTAAATACTCCAAATATATTTGCAACACATGTATTAAAGAAATAGGCTTTCAAAGCAATAATATAAAGAACTATTAAAATGCTTTTACCTTAAATATATAATTTAATAGTCTCAATAGTTGCTGATGAAAGTAGCTTAGGAATTATTATTCCCATGCTACACAGGAAGAACCTACGAAGAACAAAAAAGTTCAAATGCTCATCCAGACACTTTGCAGCTGGGCAAAGCAGGGTTAGAACACTTTATACTTAAATTAGCGTTTCCTATCACATCATACTATCTGTCCAAATCCATTTTTATCAGAAAGCTTATCAATTTGTATAAATGAAATTTTCAATAAATGTAAGGATGATAAGTCTAAAAATCTACCCATTGTTATAACCCACATCATGAAAGTATAGATGGAGAGCCTACTGGAAACTATGTGCTGTGGGTTTCAAGACCATGGGTTTTCTCATGAGGCAGGCCTGGGTTTGAGTCTCTTTACTGTCACAAGCCAGCTGAGGGAACTATACTCATATATCATATAACCTATCTAATCTCAGATTTATATCAGTTTAATGGGAATTATCAAAGCATTTACTCATAAGATTGTGGTGAAGATGAAATGAACCATTAAAAGTGAACAAACACAGAGGGTCAGAAATTGTAGATACTCAAATATTTACTTGTATTAGCTACTATTATGTAGTAAGTATATACTGTTTACTGATTTTTCAATCTTTTTAATTGATATATATAACATGCAAACCTAAAGTATAGAAATATAAAACCCCACTGAGAGAAATTAAGGACACCACAAGGAAATGAAGGAATATACTTCGTTCATGAATTGGAACGCTCAATTAGGTCGTCGGTTCTTGCTAAATTTCTATAGATTTCTATAGTTCTTGCTAAATTTTTCTATAGATTTAATGCAATCAAAATCAGAGCAGATGCTTTTACTTGTTTGTTTTTGTTTTAAAAATTGAACAAATTAATTATCATTTATGAAATGCAAAGACCTGAGAATTGTGAAGACAATCTTTAAATAGGAAAAAGTTGGAGAACTTATACATCTAATTGACATAAAGCTATGCTGTGGAGGCGTCCCACATACAAAATAGAGGAAGATTGGCACAGATGTTAGCTCAGTGACAATCTTCTTCATCAAAAAACCCCTAAAAAACAAAAAAATCAAAACACTGTCCATAAAGGAAAAGTATGATGAACTAAACTTCATTAAGGTGAAGAACTTCTGTTCATTAAAAGACACCATTAACAAACAGTAACAATGTACCTCACATTTAAAATTAAAGAGGTAGGAAATCTGATAAAGGTCATCAAAAAGAATTTAACATATACAACACTGAAAAAGAATACTGTAATAACTAATATGTTAACTTTATATTCATGTAATAAATAGAAGATTTGGTTTCTCAAATTGTGTTTTTTTGGTCCATCCAGGTTTAGGTTTTTAAATTACTATTTTTCCCCATAATAAAAATAATATATCTGCCACATAATATTTTAAAAATAGTGGAAAGTAGTACACAGATACGAAGCTGTCCATTATGCCCTAACTTGCCAAACACCATGGTAACTCACAAAGGATTCAACTTCTACACTTTCCTGTAGTGCCTTAAATACATTTGTGAAACATTTAAAAAATATTCTTGTGGTTGCTAACAGATTTTTCTCATATTTTGTTTTTTACTCAATATGACAACCTCCGGATTTCTGTACAGTATTCCATATACTTCACAAACACCATTTTAACAACACCATAATAATAAATCATAGACATATGTCCTATTTACTTGAATCTTAATCTTATTGAAGTTATTATTGAATGAATTCATCATATTGAATAATATGGAGTAATCTTCATATTTTTTCCAATATGAGAATCTAAAGGTCCTATAAGTGTTTATGCAAGTCCCTATCTTTAGATTCTAGAGCCAGCTTCTTCTGGTCCAGTGATGTCTGAAGGGAGCTTCATGTGCTGGAATTCCCTACAGGCCACCCACTGTGCTCACTCAACTGGGATAGGCTCTTGGTCTCCTTGGGCTTCAGTGTTCTCAATATTTTCAGTTGATTCCTACTCTGAGATTTTTGAGGATAATGATCACATGACAGTAGTAAAACTTCTCTAAAATGCAATATATGTTTAATCATTAGGCTACAATTTCCTCAGTTCCTAGGAGTATTCATCACTATAATTTTGTATAGAGGGCACAAGTAGCTATTTCATCATTTTCTATTGAACCACTGTTTCTTTCTTCCATCAAATCTCCCTCCTTTCTTCCCTAATCAATCAAATCTACTGTTTGTGAACTGGCCCACTTGCAAGTAGTCTGGCCATTTCAAAAATAGGCTGGTAAAATCAACTAAAAAAGTATCCCACTTATTTGCAAATAGGTCAAATGTCGTAGCTATATATTACATTCACTTTAAATGTAATTCTATATATATCGTTACTAAATATAAATGGTAAGAAAGTAACTTTGTATTCCTACCACACCCTCACCAAATGCTAACACCTGTATTTCTTTTTATCACAAGTTATTTTTTCTTTCTTTAATTTACAATTCCTGACTATTCTTCTTTACAGGACCACTATTATTCATCTAACATCCTAACTCATATCTTACACAGTTAGGGAGGTACTTAATTGTTTTTAGGTGTATATTGAAAGAAGAAAAAACTGCTACCTAACAGTTTTGCCTAAAATGATTTTCTTCAAATATGCAGTCATATTTGTTCATGATGATGCTTTTTATATTGATTAATAGGCAGCATGCTGGAGAGTTTTTTTATTTGTTTTAATGTATACCAATTGATTATAATTCTTCACTTCCTAGGATGTGGCAAGGCCCCAATAATCCATAAAGTATTACATAACGAATATGAAAATTAATAAAACAGATGATATACCATCCTTAAAAGTGCACTCTTGGGGAAAAGATTTGCTCCTATAATAATCTAGAAAATTCCCCAAAGAATATTACTGTCCATCGCATTGTAAAACCATTTAATCAATTCTGACTTTTCTGGCTCTTTGGTTAAAGACTAGATTCATGCAGTTGAATTAAGGAATTGGAGGATAGTAAATAATAACCAGTTCTGATGTGCATCCTTCCAAAAATCAATTGTTGGGCAGGAGGAAGTAATACAGAAGATATCAAACAAATGTCTCATGTACAGTAAGTGCATATAGAGAGGTGAGTAACAATGTTGAGTAGACACTGGGACAAAACAGGCTACAAAGGAGGGAACCAAGAGAAGGAGAGAGGAAAGGAGGATGAGAAGGAGGGAGGGAGAAAGAAGGAGGGACGGGAGGAAGAGGAGCGAAGGAGGAAGGAAAGAATGAAAGAAGGTGGGGGAGAAAGAAGGAAGAGAGGGAGGGAGGTAGTGAGGGATGGGTGAAAGGAAGGAAGGGGAACGAAAAAGGAAAAAAAGAAAGAAGGGGAAAGAGAGAAGGAAGGACAGAAGGGCAGATGGGGAGGGGAGGGGAGGGAAGAGGAGGAAGGAAAAGTTGAAAATCCATTTTTAAATGTAATGAAATGTGGTTACTTTAAACAGACTCACTTGGGAAATAAGTTTTTTTGGTGAGTTAGCCTAGTATAACGGAATTAGCACTAGATGAGAGTCAAAATACTTTAGTTCTACCTCTAAATATGTCACCAGCTGCCAGTATAATTTTAGGCAAATATCTTAACTCTTATCTCAAGTTTCTTAATTTGAAAACTTAAATGTTTAGACCAGCATATCTAAGGTCCCTTCTGGACTTAAAATTCTAAGCTTTCAAGTATTTCCGCAGTAGGGGACAAATTAATTTAAGGAAAATAAGAAATGACTGAGGCAGTGATGCTGTTTAGGTAACAGATATTATGTCTTCATAATTGACTGGACTTCTAAAATGCCTTTCTTATGCAACTAATGCAAACTTTGCATATTAAGTTTTGTTTGACCGTGGAGTCTGGAACAAGCTCCTCACTTGGTGTGTCAGCAATGAGACATGCAGATAGATAACATACTCTTAGGCTGGCATGATTTTGACATTCATTACCAAAGATGTCGCTGTTTATGATATCAGTGGAGAGCTGTAACGTACTAGTACACCTGGGAGACTGGTTGTAAACTTATATTAGGCAATCAGGGAGATGATGATAAACACTACTTGAAAGAAGCTAGTGACATGAACATATTTTACCAGATGCCTGGAATACAAGAATTCAGATAAGCCTATGCATATGTTTAGCTCTGGCAGTAGAATTTATGCTCTGTGAATTGATCAAATCACATAAAACTCAAGACTCCTTGAAGAAGTCAGTTGTCTCCTTTTACTGATCACTTGAGGTATATGGTACAGTTAGAGCTGCCTTTGAAATGGAAAGTATTTATTTAAGCCACAGAGAAAAAGGTTCTTTGCAGGAACCTTTCAACCACAATTTCAATTATTTTCTGGCATGATAAATTTTATTTCACAGATGCTTATGCCAACTACACTACTGTAAATCAACACTTGGAAAATGCTTCAATTTTTTAACTTTGAAAAATGCATTCAGCTATTTGCATTTAAAGGATTGTTCACAAGTTGCGAAAACATAATGTAAATGAATACCTTTTCTTAGCACTGCTTTGAGGGAATTTTCAGTGTGGTCACAGTTTTTGGAACACCCCTTAATTGTAAGTCAAAAACAGGGAGAGCTGAATCTTATCAGAAGTTACCACTGTGACATAGCTGGTTACATATTTTCTCTGATAAATGTGCACAAAGTCGAAGATTTGGAAAATGTCAAGAGATAAAAACTTAGAATTACACACACACAAATAAGCTTGCATAACAAAGGTAAATATATTAAAATTTGATATATTTGATTGCAGGTATTTTTCAAGTGATGTATACAAAATTATGAAATTATATATACACACACACACACAATTTTCTTTCTTCTTTAACTGTGTACCAAGAGACTTAGTCCAGATGATTAAATATTCTTGAAAACCATGATAATAGTAGTTACACAATATTATGTTTGTAGAGGTGCCAAAATTTATTGAATAATTGTCCTATCTGAGAGCACTTGCTTCAGATTTTTGTTATTATAAATAAAGCTAACATGAAAATCTTTGCTCATAAGCCTTCTTTTAACCTCTGGTTCTCCCCTCAGGCTGTACACCTACAATGCAATTACAAGCTCAAATGGTATGCCCCTTCTCAGTGCCATTGGTATGAATTACCAGACTGCTTTCGGATCTAGCAGGAGCGAGAGGTCCCTCCAAATATTCTGCCCTCTGCAACGAAATAAGTATGCTAATTTGGTTAAAAAATCATAGTGTTCAAATTTGTTCAATATTTCAAAAAATCAAATTGTTCCTTTTTATCAAATAATGGGGTTAACATTGGGCTACTTTCTATTGGTATATAATCTTTCACTCATATATTTATAAACCTCTGTATATATTGAGCATTTATTAAGACTGTTAACTGAACTTCTCATGGGAGATGTATTTGACATAAAATTTGGGTACTATGGTCAAATGATTTAAAAATTCCACATTGTACAATTCTGCTTGAAGAATAATAATAAACATTGGTATATGAAATGCTCAGAGAGGATGCACAGTAAATTAACTTGTTGAAGTTTATTTAGTACAAAGATATCCAAATGCATTTTAATGTTATCTATTTTTCATTTAATAATTATAAATGTCCTAGTGAGCTAATGTCTATGAAAAACATTCTGGAATTCACTATTATTAGTTCCTTGTCATATTTTTGCAAATCTTTGGCCTTGCCTGTTAATTTAACATACATTTTGTTTAAAATCACCATCATTGTCAGTTCTCACTATACTCTAGTGAGGTCAGTCTTTATGTCGTCCTCACACTTGATATATTAACGCCAACCTCCAAACATTTGCTCGCTGGTTCTGCCTCTAACAAAGAAGAGCAAGAGAAGGTGATGTTAAAGTGTGAAATCTGTAAAAGACAAAGCTATTTATTTTAGTATGATCATCTTATCAGAAGAAATCACCATTCGTTTTTGTGTTTTCACTCTCTTTTCCTCATGGCTTTTGTTGTTCTCTGAAGAACAGAATAGCAGGGCAGGGGGCAGTGTGCACACGTGCAAGCGCATATGGTTAACAAAATAAGGATTTAGATGGGGAGCAAGTATGGTTTGACTAAAATTTTCTTCTGCTTTGAGTGTTTACAATTCCTAAAATTATACACCTTACATACCACTTGGTAAGGTCATTGTACCTGACAAATCGTTTTCACCTCTCTCTGAATTTCTCCTTCATAAATCTGTAAGAAACTTGAAGACAGAGACAAGTTTCCTTCTTTTCTCTTCCTACATCCTCTCCTGCAAAACTCATCCTCGCTAGCAATACTTGCCATATAATCCTCGCCACCCACGTTTGTCCAGCTGGAACAGAAGTGAACTCGACTCAAATCCAGGCAATCCATTTGCCAGTGAATAAAAAATTCAATTTCTTATCTTAAAATATCATCTAAGAAACTTAGAACACAGAGTCAGTTATGGACAGGCTTTTGAGAGGACATGAAAGTACAGGTCTGAGACCTCATCATGGCAAACCAAAGCAGTGTGCAGAGTTAAGTTATTGGTCAAGAAGACCATGCATAAATTGAAGAGAGTGATTGGTTAAGAAAGAGAAGAATGATGCAGATGTGAACAACATATAGACCCAAAGAAGGAATGATGAAAAGAATAGCCAGTCTAGTTCTCGATAACTTACTATTTCTCCCCTCAGGACTTGATGAGGCCCAGCTATATTTGTGACCATGGTAGTCCATGAAGTTTTCCAGAATTTCTAATCTTTACAATTCAATGAGTTTGACTACAACACTAACGATATCTTATTTGACTTTGTGGTCCTAGAATCTAGCATGGAAGGATTCAATCAAAGATTGAGGAAATGATTATACGCATAGGTATCTTCGGAAGTTCAATTGAAGACCTAACATGGAGTTCTTCCTTAAATCTCTGGATGTGTATTTCCCTTTCCTACCCTCCTCTAGTAATTATTTCCTGCACTATATATTTTTCCATTTTATTTTCTGTTTTGTATTGTTCATGGATTGCTTCCCATCTTGAATGTACAACCCATTTTGAAATTTAATTATATACTGTTTCATAATACTGTCTAATTCATGGTTTGTTTCCTCTACTACTCGTAAGCCCTTTGAGTATAGGAAATATGTCATACTCTTATATTTTCCATATATTAAATGCTAACTAAAAGCTAATTGAATTAAATGTTTTGTGGTAGAGAGAGTCTGGGGAATCCTCTCACCTTACTAAAAGCTTCCCATTTTCTACCCATAGAATTTGGTATTGATTCCACCTCCCAATGAGCAATGCTACAAAGACATATGTAGAATGTTATATGTGAAAGTTACAGCCTCAGTAGTCACTGTCATGAGTCAGACCGCAGATCAAAGAAGTGATCACATGCCATCACCCTCCCTTACCCAACTATTCATTGCTGTTCTTTGGTGTGTGCAAAGGTGGGCTATTCTAAGATGAATAAGTCTTGAGGAAGGAAGATCGTGACGTACGGCAAAAATACGTTTCAAGGAAGCCTAACTTGTCACTTAGTGTCAGTGCCCAAGCAGTGCTGGGAAAGAGAGTTTGTTACAAAGAAAATTAACAGGTTTTTCAACTGCAAATCTAACTTGTGTGTAAAGGTTTTATTGATAAACAACTTCAATCTTAGATATTCTTCAAATGACGTGAAAAAGATTGGGTGCCTATGGTTAGAGAAAAAAACAAAAAAAAAGAAGGGCGGGGGTCGTGGTGAATAAAATAACAGACTCTTGTCATAATTTCCCATTAGTTCTACTTTGCCCTGTCTGATCTTTCTATTCGTAAAAGGCAACGGCTTTAACACCAGAACATATTTCTTCTTCTCATGGAAGTCTACTGATGAGATCTTTTGAAACAAACATATAACCCCCAGTTAATGCTCTGGGACTGGTGTTTCTACTGAGCATACATTAAAACAAGACTTGGAATTGAGAGGACAGCTGTTTAAGGTTACTACTCTGAAATTCACTGTTCTTATCTAACACATGTTTATAATAATACTTAAAGCCATTGAGGATGACTGGTTCTGGCATAATATGCTAGCTCCTTTCTTTCAATGTTGAGACATAACAATGCAATTAAATTAATATTCATCATAAATAGCTCAATTAGTGTAAACAAATATGTAGTGATGGAAATTCTAAAGAAGAAAGAACAAGAAGCTGTAGGAGAAAAGGAAAGGATTGAAGGGAGATTTGACGTTATATCAAGATATGATCACTAGCTATTTTATTTTTAAAAAATGAGCTTATAATGCCTGTAGTATTAGAGCAGATAGTAAGACAGTATAAGGGTGACAGTTAACTTTAAATATATATATATATAGTCAGCATACACATTTTCAAAGAAAGTTATTTTAAGGCAAAATTCTGTATATTAAATCCATGTTTTTTCCACTGGATTCTGTAGTAAAATTTGAAACAAATTCCTATGATATAATAGATATCAACAAGGGATGGACAAACATTAAAATTTCATTTATAATGAATAAGGTATATTTTCTGATAAAGTAGTAGTAATTATTCTCAAATTTCTCACAAAATGTGAATGTCTTGTAGAAAGGGTTATGTTAGTACTCGCCAAAATAACAGTTCTACAAAGGAAAATGTCAACTTAACTAAATAATTGCCTTTTAGCATCTACCTGAATCCACATTGTTTTGACAACTTATAACTCTGTTACATATTTTCATTGTGCAAAAGATGTGGTGTTTTAGAAACAAATTGGTTTATTGGGACCTAAAGGAAATTGACAAAGAATATTAAATAACCACTCTTGAAAATGTAATAATCGGTGACTAATGGAGGGGTCTGGACCTGAAATCTCCAGGGAGAAGAACTGCGAGTCTTCACCGAGTTACGCCATTTCCATAATTTTACAAACCCCCAGGCCATTTAGATTCAGGGCACATAACGTGAGGAAGGGAGAGATTAGACCCCAAGATGTCTTTGCATCCTCTAATAGGTAATGAAAGAAATTAGAGTAAGCTTGAAGCAATCTTATTTGGTGTCCCACAGGAAGAGTATTTGTTCCCTTGGGATTTAGCGACCTAGATTTGGGTATTGTACTCTTTGACTCTACTGATTATGTTCCATTAATCATGAACCACTTATGCTGAATCATTTTCTTCTTATCATATACCTGTTACAACAAATATTTTTATTTGTCATCTCCTACCCATAGAACAGAAGTTCAATGAGAATAAAGACTTTGTTTTCTTCATTATCACCAGCGCCTGTTTCACAGTTGGTCCATAAGCATTGGTTAAACGAATGAATATATGCATGCACACATGAATACACAAATTTTGTGTGTGACTGTCTTATTGAGGTTAGCCATTGCTGAAGGGCTGACTCACATCCCTGTGGAAAAGAATTTCCTCTGAAAGTCATCACCCTTTGCTGCATCATTTTGGGAAGTGTATTAATTCCGAGGCATTGAATGAGCACTGAGAAACTGGACAATAGAAACTTTCTCTTCTCCTGGGAAGTCAGGATGAGTTTTTTATATTAGGGCTGGAGATTTGGATGTAGGGGATGTGCCATCTGCCTTTAATTAAAGGCAGTCCCAGAGTGAGAAAGAAGCAGCCACATAAAAATCTCTAAAATGGATCAGGGAAGGTACAAGAATTGACAGGTAATTTAGTGTCACTATACTGCCCAATGTCCCAAATTTCGTTACATCCAAATGAAAACTGTCAAATTGATCTCATCTGGGCTGTGGGGAATGATGAAGCTATTTCCGCCTACTCTTACAGGAACATCATACGTGAGGAAGCAGTGTATCCTCCTGCTGTGAAACCAGAGTGGTGGCCTGTGCTCTGGTCACTAGGGGTGGAACTCAGCACTGGTAGAAGGGCAGACTTTGCTGATGCCAGAGGCAATGAAATCCTGCAATGGAAGAGGAGCAGAGGGAACCGAGGGATGATTCTTGAACTCAAGCAAGGCAGAGCACACACGGGGGGCATTAATTTCTGGAAAGATCTGATGACAGTCATCATAGTATCTAATCTGTGTATACACACACACACATAAATGCATTAAATATATAAAGATATTTTCATTTTATGTAATCCAGAATAAATAGTGTATCCTAAAACTAGTGATTAATTCAATATCCAAGCATGCATTATTTAACCTCAAAGAGCTAAAACTTCTGTTTAAACAATATCATTATTTAAAGTTAATCTTTTTTCAAATAGATATGATTCTTTGAAGTGTAGACCAAACAAGACTATGAATGGTTCACATGAATTTATCATTTGTCAGAGCAGAAAAGGAGTATAAGCTTTGGCTTCAGGAAAATATGCCAAGTTTTAACTTCTAGGTCAGGGTACAACTAGAATGAAGAACCTTCTGCAATCACAATGGAAGCCCTGATAGTAACAACTATTAATTTCTGTCAGAATGTACTAAGTATTTAGGTCTTTATAATCTCTAAGCAGTTTGGACCTTTGCTATAGGGAAGAGTAACTATGTATTTAAGCAGGAATTGACAGGATCACATGTGCTTTTCAAAAGATCACTGGAGAATCTATGTGGAGACCCCTGAAAGACATTCAGAGGAGGATCACCAGTTACGTGAATGGTTCTTCAATCTTGATCAGAAAGAGTAAGGGTCTGAAACAGATAGCAACAGGAAAGAGACACAGAAGTGTGTGGATATGTGAGATCTTAAGCAAGAATGGTGGGTAGCATTTATTTACACATACAAGGATGTGAAAATGGTGTCTCTGTAAGAAAGAGAAAAAACATGACCCACATATTTGATTTAAGCTATAAATCTTGAACAGCAGGGATAATGCCTTGGGTCTTCCAAACCATTTTCCTCCTGGGTACACAGCTAGCCTACATTTCCCAGATATCCGTGTGGTTTCCTAAGCCCACAGGATTGAATTCTCCCCAACCTAATTGGATGGAAATATGTGCTCCATTTTATTACTGCCACTTGGCTGCATCCAGAAAACACAGTGGAGAATTTGGAGGCTTTAGAGGATGGAAAGAAGAGCCACTAGATGGGTCCTTGGATAAATGCAGAGAGCTGAGCCCTCCCCTCCATCCCGCCCCCACCCCACATAAGCTAAATTGGACTCAAGTGTGAGAAAGAAATAGCACTTTGTGTTGGAGCCTCTAAAATTTTATAGTGTGTTTTATTATGATTTATCTCCTTTTCTAGAGTTGCTTAAGTGTTCTACTAGTTCCCTAGTGATAAGAGATTGGATAAGAACCCTAGGATAATGTTGCATATTATTTGTAATGGATTGTAGATTTTTAATGCTTAATGTGACTATTTAGTACTCATTCCATGGTATTGGTTTAGTTTTTTTTGTCATATTTTTTTGTTTGTTTGTTTGTTTTGGTGAGCAAGATTGCCCGTGAGCTAACATCTGTTGCCAATCTTCCTCTTTTTGCTTGAGGAAGGTTGTCCCTAAGCTAACACCCATGTCAGTCTTCCTCTATTTTGTATGTGGGACATCACGACAGCATGGCTTGATGAACAGTGTTGTAGGTCAATGCTTGGGATCTGGACCTGCAAATCCCAGGCTGCTGAAGCAGAGTGTGTGAACCTAACCCACTATGCCACCGGGCCAGTGGTTTACTTTTTTTTAAATTAATTCCTTTTGCTGCCTTTATAAAATTCTGAATTTAAAAATCTTTTATTATACCCTTTATGAGGAATATTGAATTAGGTGAATCCAGCTGAGAACTATGATCATTATTCTGAAGGCTGGAGTGGGCAGAGCAGCTAAACAGCAGGTTACTTGTCTGCTAGTTATATTCCTGCACTATATTAAATCACCTAGAGATAGTAACTATTCTTTTTGATGCATTTTTGTAACTTATTTGATTATATTTGTTGCTAGTTTTATTATAATTCTTCTGTTGTCAACTTGATATTTATAAAATAATATTTTTCTTTTAAGACTTTAATATGCCATATTATCTGTTTTTTCTGTGTATGTTGACATTTGAGTTTTTTGCTGTAGAAAATTTACAATCTTCAATTAATCTTAATGTGAAGACTGTTTTCTTTCCATAGATCCAGTTTCTTTAAGATCCACTCTAATCGCTATACTGAATCCATGCAAATTATTGATTTAAGACCTCTTGGACTGAGAGGTTTTTGTGTGTGTGTGTGTGTGTGTGAGAGGAAGATTGGCCCTGAGCTAACATCTGTTGCCAATATTCCTCTATTTTGTACATGGGACGTTGCCATAGCATGACTTGATGAGCGGTGTGTAGGTCCATGCCCAGGATCCGAGCCCACGAAGCCCAGGCTGCTGAAGTGGAGCACATAAACTCAACCACTATGCCACCAGCTATGCCTGTAGTATAAACTATTGGGCATGAAGGCAAAATTTCAACTGTTTATTAAACTATCACAATCTGCATCACACATCTTGTCAATTAGCAATCCAATATTTTGAACTCTTGTTTTTTTATTAAGCCTTCTAAGAAGTAAGCTTCATTTGATCTTAAATTTATTTTAAAGAAGAATATGCAAATATACTTGGCAGAGAATAATTTGCACCTTTTTTTTTTGAGGAAAATTAGCCCTAAGCTAACATCCGCTGCCAATTCTCCTCATTTTGCTGAGGAAGACTGGCCCTGAGCTAACATCTGTGTCCATCTTCCTCTACTTTATATGTGGGACTCTGCCACAGCACAGCTTGATAAGTGGTGCATAGGTCCATGCCCGGGATCCCAACTGGTGAACCCTGGGCTGCCAAAGTGGAGTGCACATATTTAACCGCTGAGCCACTGAGCCAGCCCTTGCATCATTTTTTTAATGTGAAAAGATTAACAGTAGTACAGTGATAATTCAGTACATCCCATTTAAACTAAAATTTACTTCATTAGGTTTTCATAGTTCCTATCATGCAATAGGCACAAGTTGTAAGCTTCACAATCACCAACAAGTACATATTTCTTTCAAGAAAAATAGTCTAAGCCTATCTTATAAAAAATTTTATAAAATATTGGTACTGTATTAAGTAGAATTATTTTATTGACATATTTGAAACACCACTAAAAAAAATAAGCTCAGCCTTTTAAATCCGTCTACCTAAAGAACACTTACCATATGCATTAGCTTATTAAATTAAAAATTCATGTTGTGATCCAAAAAGTTCCTTTTCTTGGAATACATATTAAGCATTTACTAAAGATAGTGAGTTAATTTAATATTTTGTTATATCACTTTATCAAGATATAAGGTATTTAATAAATCCTTTAAATTTTTATGGGTCCTGAAATGCTTATTTAATTTCAATACTTCCCTTATCATTTAGAGACAGAGATAATAATAATTAATATGGATTTCGTCCCACACTAAAAAAGCAAAATCTATAATTGAAATTCTAGATTGATTATCATAAAAATGAACTCAGCATAGGATCCTGCAAGGTTCTTTTCATAAAGGAACTATGTAAGCTAAGGCAAATTTTATTCCATTTGGCAATGACATACATCAGTCAATAAAGTTTAGTTGGCCAAAATTCTCTCTTCCAAAGTTTACTAAAATGTGGCCAAATGATAATAATTCCTGGAAAAAGTAAGAAATCAGAAATAGTAGAACAGGTGGCAGTAAGAACAACACAGCATTACCAACTAAAATGTACAATATTTCACAGCCTTTGTGTGTGAATGTCTTATTGAGGGTAGCCCTTACTGAAGGGCTGACTCAGAACCTTGTGAAAAAGAGTTTCCTCTAAAATACATCGCCTTTTGCTGTGTCATCTTGGGAAGCATATCAATACTGAGGCATTAAAATGAGGACTCAGGAAACTGGGCAATAGAAACTTTCTCTTCTCCTGGGAAGTCAGGGATAAATTTTTTATATTAAGGCTGGAAATTTGGATTCTTTTGATTATACATGGAGGTATGAAATGTATACAAATACATATCCTTTATTAAAGCTTATTGCTAAAATAGTATATGTCTTAGATCTATTAAAAACAATTACAGTGATACAGTTTCATTTTGTGAAATTCTGAATAAAAGTTTTCAGAATTGTCTAACAGTACATTTTTCCCACAGAAATTGCATTTTTTATTGTTTTGTTTAATAGATTCATTTATTATAACTGCTATTTATTAAGTAATAAAAAAGTTATTTATTAAGTAATAAAAAGCCTTACATAGATCATCACACTTAATTTCCCAATTTCCCAATCATAGACGTGGACTCTAATGCTCATAAAGGTGAGATAAATGGTCCAGGTTTGCACAGCAAGTGAGTTTTAGAACTCAAGTTCACCTTAGAAACTCAAGTCAGTCTTGAATCCAATCTGACTCTAATATTTATTATTTTAATCACAATACTATTTTTATAGTGCTGCTATTGTTAACTAGTTTTTGCTGTCGTTTAATATTTAAATTCTTTTTTTTTTTTAAGATTGGCACCTAGGCTAACAACTGTTGTCAATCTTCCTTTTTTTTTTTTTAAGGATTGGCACCTGTATTTCAAAACTTACACAAACAGTAGAAAATTACGCAGAATGATATAAGACAAAATACATCACTTTGAAAATAAATTTTATTTCATTTGGCACATTACATTTTTGTTCTTTTGAAAGAGAAATATTCTTAATAACTTTTAAATTTTGGTTTATTTTCAATAGAGCATAGTGATTTGGAATTCTGGTTCTAAGTTTTATTTTGTTCATTAGTTTTTATAACCACCATAACTTGAAAGAGATAATAATTACCAAATCATTACAATAATAATTACAAAAAATACTAATTCAAATGAAAGGATTGAATTGTAGACTATACTGAATAAACACGTATACTATCATGCAAAGGCTTTTGTTGAAATATGGCTGGTTGATTTCCCTTTCCCTGACAGTAATTCATTTGCCTTACAAACTAATCTTTTAAAATTCTCTGTTGTGCTTGTTTGGAAGACCTAGAAACTTTTGATTCTCAAGTAGCTTAGGACAGTTTGCTTCCACGTATTTGAATCGTGGAGATGTGAGAAATTTTTGAACTGAGAAAATCACATTGATTTTAGTTACAAAATCAAATACTTCAATATTAATGGAAACTTTTCTAAATATCAATTTTTGAATTCTTTCTATTTAGCAAAAGTTACATACCCAAAGGAGATTTTTGTCAAACATTGATCAAACAGCACTTTTGCTATAAAGGGATAGATGAAATACGTTTATGTTCCGTAATATTAAGCTGGGCAGCATATCACTGTGACTGTGATCTCAGAAAATATCAGCTCGTTTGGAACACTTGTCTTTTTTTAAAAAAAGATGTTACTTATCTTTGACAACTCTACAGAGTTTCTTGCCAGCAGGAAATCAATGAATTTTGGGGTACAAAAGGTTGTCACAAAAACTCTGAGTTTTATTACAAACTATCATTAAATTTCTTTTTGAAGAAGGTAGTGTTTTAATACAATGAACTTCATCAATGACATCCTGCAATACTTTACGCACTTCTGGTTTCAACTTCTCGTCAGAATCATTTACCAGTGAATGATGTGCTGGGTGAGATTCACTCTTGAGCTGCCTCTTGAATTTTCATCAATGACTACATTTGTACTGCTTGCCCATAAAACGTTGTTTTACGAAAGAAACCCTTTATTTTTTGAAAAACATATCTCTCTGTTATGCTTTCTTTGTTGGCTCAGGGAAAAAAGTGCATAAATTACAAGACTGAGAAACAGAATTTAGCAAATACCTAAGTCGAGACGCATTAGAAACATCTGTTCTTTCACAGCTTTACAGAACACCTCCCACACTGAATAACTTATCCTAATACTTCTTTCTTTGAATTTTCAGCAGCGTATTCTCTTCTTCTCCTGATAATATTTGCTGACAAAGGAATTCATCTCAGCCATTTTCACTCTAGCAGGAAGAAGGTTTATACTCATAAGATCCCAAGGGCTTCAGCGGGTCTGCAAACTTGAATTTCTTTGATTTCATTAAAAAAAAATTGACAGTTACAAAATACTTTTAGAAGTGTAATAAAAAAATAATAATTTAGACTCAAGTGTATTTTATACCCAAAATAATTTCCATATCACAAACATGGTAACTAATGTTATGTGGATTATTCTCCTGTCGACCCCAGTGTAATCTTTCCCCTCATAGTGCATATTTTTAAAAAATTGTAATTCATGTGACTTTCCGTAGAAAGATTTTAGCTCTGTGTTGATCTTTGAGAAAAAAATGATCCTAGCGGTGACCTTTAGTAGCTCATGTCACAATTAAATACCAGACAAGGCTCACAGGGATCCTTCAGCTAACAGTTAGGTCTCGGCATGAAGTTAACAGTTGCATAAAATCTCATAATAGACGGTTTAACAGTAATATCACATTAGGAAGAGTCCAATGCTTCTTTTAGGCTTTACGTGCTTCTTGTTTGACTTTTATATTCAGGAAAAGGAATGTGAACTGTTGTTAGTTATTATTAGATTTTTAAGTTAAAAATTTTAATTGAATAATTCCTACTGACTTTATTTTCGTATCTTTAGAACCATTGAATTATAGAGTCCTCTTGCTTTGCAAGACGGTATTGCTAATTTTTTCACTTTGTACACACAAAACCACAGTTGCCTTAATGCCTTCAACTATCATCTGTAAACCAGGATTTTATTTTTTTGTGGCTATGAAATATTATAAATTTTATTATTGATTGGGTTTATGTTGTATAACAGTTATCGATTCGATCTTATCAACTTCCTTTTTAATAAGTTACTAAATTTTATCTTCCTTAGGTTTCTATATTAATAGATAAGAGTATTCAAAAGGAAAGAGTCTAGTGTTTGAAAAAAGAAACCAGTACAATAAACTATGTTGTATCGTGGGGTTCATACATATAGGGTAAGCCAAAATGCTACCTTCCTGAGCTATCTAATTGAGTCTGAAACTTCATCGTTGCTGAGCTTCATGCTTATCCTACGTGAAGAATAAAAGTCTTGGAACTAGATGGAGAGAAACTACGTTTAGGTCTACGCCATCTTTAATCTTTCAAGTATCATTAATTGTTGGCATACCTCCTTGGACCCTCAAAAATCTTTGCTCCCTTTTCGCTAAATTTAGTTATGTTTTTGCCTATCAACGTTAGGTTGTGAATTCTTTGAGGGTAAGGATTATATATTTATTTATTGCCAGTACTAAGCCTGGTGGCATCTGGTACCAAGAAAACACTAAATGAATGTTTTGGGATTTAGTGAATTAAAATAAATTCCTGTCATGTTTCTATAAAGACATTATGTCTTCTTTCTTCTCTTTACTGGTTTTACCTTGACCTTTTTTATCTTCGGGTAATTTTATACTTCTACCTTCCTGCTTGTTCAGTTTCCTCTAACCCTTACCATTTCTGCTTACTGATTTTTGAGCACATATATTCTTTTTTCCTCATTTCTGTGGATCAGCCAGTGATGATGAATGGGCAGTTGTGACAGGTCACTGAAGATGGTTGGAATGTTTGATTACTATAGCTTTACTTTTTAAGTTTGCTCTTACAGAGAAGAGACCTGCTTTGCTACAACACACCTCTTGAGTTCTGTGTTGGAGAGGAATAAACGGGTTATATGGTCTATTTGTCAGACCCAGAGGGTAATTTTATCCTAATTTTATTCAAAGTAGTCCTGAACTGAAAGTATCTTCATGCAGCTTTAGCCATTCTCCCCCCGCACAAAGCACCTGACTCCTTTCTCCCAGAGGCCATGTAGCACCCACGGCTAATGTGCAGGCTCTGGATTGGCAGAAAGAGACCCATGTCCCTGCATGTCACTACTAACTTTGTGATCCAGGGCATGTTACTTGCCTTTCTGTGCCTCCCCTTACTCATCTGTAGAATGGGGAGAATATAGTACCCACTATATTTACTGAGGATGAGCTGACATGTACAGCACATACAACAATGCCTCGGATTAAGGTAAACGTGAAATAAGTGATAGTTCTTTCTATTTCTTCGTATCAAATTCCCTCAAGATTTCTTCTCTGGGCTTGAACACGGAACTGAACCTAAGATCTCCTGATCTAAGTTTCTCTAGGCTGTTTCTGATAAATCTTCAGGGTTCTCTAGAATAGCACACGAGTAATTTTGCTGCTGGCATCTCAATAGCCTGTCTCCTGTTCCCCACTCTTAAGGTCTGGGAATTTTCTTTCTTTCTTTTTATTTTTTTGAGGAAGATTAGCCCTGAGCTAACATCTGCTGCCAATCCTCCTCTTTTTGTTGAGGAAGACTGGCCCTGAGCTAACATCTGTGCCCATCTTCCTTTACTTTATATGTGGGACACCTACCACAGCATGGCTTGCTAAGCAGTGCCATGTCCACACCGGGGATCCGAACCGGTGAACCCTGGGCTGCCAAAGTGGAACGTGCGCACTCAACTGCTGCGCCACCAGGCCGGCCCCTGGGAATTTTCTTTCTAACATGATAATAGAAAGAGTAGTTATGATAAGCCCATGTATTAGAATGGTGTCTGTTTTACATTGGAGGAGACATTGACAGGTGGCAAATCAATACACTCCAGGAGACGTAATGGGGAGAAGGATGATTCTTGCTTAAGTCTTTAGCTTCACTCCTTTTCTTTGTGCTCATTATCTAATTTTAACTAAATTACTATTAATACCTAGTTAATCTACGTTCAAAGGGTATTCTTTTTAATAAAATCTTTTTTATTGAAATCATCCTAGCCTGAATAAGCCAAAAAAGAAATAAAAAGCAATATCTTATATACTTTAATAAAAAAAGAAAATTCAGAAAGAAGTGCTTTAGATTTTTAACTAGAGCATTCAAAAATACATAGGAATAGATGTTTAATTTATTTAGTTCAATAAATATGACAGCAGTCCATGTAAATTAATACACAATAAATACTGTCAATTTTGACTATTATAAATTCACTTCACAACCAAATATTGAACAAAATAAGGATTACGTGTTCTTCCATGTTCAATAGAGCCCTAAGCACACCGTCAGTGTTTCCTAAAGGGTTATTTCTAGAAGGTTTGAAGATGAAAGGAGGCACAGTCCTGCTGATTTGTACTATAGGCAAGCGAGCCTGCTGACTCCCGCCTTGTAGAACAGCACAGATTCAAGTGCAGACAACAGACTCTCCCTGTTCCTCTGAGCCTAACATGGTCTTCTTCCCAGTGACCCTCCCCATACACCGGGACTGTGACCCTGCTGCTCAGGTGTGCTTCCAAACATCTGTGAGGAGGACAGCTGCCAGGATGTAGCAATGTGGCTCTCAGCCAGGAACTGGCTCACAGCCGTCCCGCCACATGCTGGCCCTATTCAATTTATGAACAAACCAAAGCCCTGAAGACTTAAATAACGGGAATGAGGACTGTAGCTCATCGTATTACCAGTGATAAGAGGCAAAATGAAACTTTCAGAGCCAGAAGCTATAAAGCCAATTGGCTAAACTCCACAGAAAACTGATTCTAAGTGTGTTAATTGAGCATAAATTAATGTGAATGCAATAATGATCCATGTGAATTTTAGATGATTGACTATAATCATTAACTTCCAAAGCATGAATAATGTGAACCCCCCCTTCTCTTCTAAACAGTTATTGAAAATACAGAAGCACTCACTGGATATTGGCATGAGGAAAATGAAGAAACAGAAGTAGGGGGGAGAGTAACTGAAAAACACCTGAATTACTAAAATCCAGAAAAGGGTTATGTTGATAACCTCCTCAGGAAACTTTCAGCGTCTATTTGCTTAACATAGTGTCTATAGCAAAATTATTTCTCGGAGATTTTTTTTGGTCTTAATTATAAGATATATTTCATCTCTGAAATTTTCACAATCATCTTTGAAAACTTATTTATTTATTGCTTTAGGGTTTTCGTTTAAAAATGACTTTGAACTGGCTGTTCTTTCCGTACTTTCTCCCAACTTGTAACTAAAATATTACTGGTGATTTGGAAATAATAAAATACATAAATTTTTGCACAACGAAACAAAAAAGAAGAACACACACACTTAGGACCCAAAGATTAATCTATTGCCAGGGCCAAACCCAGGAGAAATTTCAGTTAAAGAGAAGGGGTATGGGTTGGACTGAGGAAAATTGTCAATAGCTTCGTGACACATGCTTTGCCATTGAGAGCAGGTCAAACCTGCTGGTCTTAAGAAAGGTCAGGAGCTATTTTATTTCCTTCCTGTTGATTGATTCTAGCCCAGAAACCCAAGGAGCAAACCAAGCAGAAGTCGGGGCACCCCGAACCTTACTACAGGGATGCTGTGCTTTGAGACTGTCTGCTGCCCACTTTCTCTTTCACCAGTAACAAGCAGAGCCTGGTGAGAGGTGAAACGACCACAGGCAGAGTACTCCAACATCACAGAGTTAAGAAGGGGCTGGGAGCCTGCAGGTTGTGGATGGCCGTTTCTCCCTCACTCCTTTGGTGGAAAAGCATCAGAGGTAGGGGAAAACTATAACTCAGGCAACAAAATGACTTTCAGGAGAATTTCCATTTCTTAAAGTTAAAGGGAAAAGAAAACAAAACAAAGAAAGAAACATGGGATATGTGAAAAAAAAAATGAGACTACTGGGGCCGGCTCCGTGCCCGAGTGGTTAAGGTCGCGCGCTCCGCTGCGGCGGCCCAGGGTTTGGATCCTGGGCTCGGACATGGTGCCGCTCCTCAGGCCATGTTGGGGCGGCGTCCCACATCCCACAACTAGAAGGACATGCAACTAAGATACACAACTGTGTACAGGTGGGGTTTGGGGAGATAAAGCAGAAAAAAAAAAAAAGATTGGCAACACTTTTAGCCCAGGTGCCAATCCTTAAAAAAAAAGGAAGATTGACAACAGTTGTTAGCCCAGGTGCCAATCTTTTAAAAAAAAATATGAGACTATAAAAGGGAACACAACTTCCAAAAATATTCACAGAAATTATGTAGGCTTGGACAATGTGATATTATATGCAAAAGAAAAAACATCTTAAAATGTTTGCATTTTTGATAGGTTGCACGACAGCAGACTTCTCTGAAATAAGTGTGAACATTGATTAATAAAGAAGACCCCCAGATGAACAAATAATATAAGGTAATTAAAAGTGGAATTGTTAAGAAAGGTTTATGAAGAAAAACAAAAATGGAAAAAGACTGCATAATTAAAATCTGCATTTATGCCAGTAGGAAAGAGTGGGTCCTACAATGAATCCAGTCAGTGAATTTGTTGTGGAGGACAAATTTGAAATAATCTCCCAGAAGGCAGAGGTGAAGGACCAAGAGTAACATGAGAGAGAACAGAGTTATGGGAGACGAAAGACAGATACTGATTCTGGAAATAGATTTACCTGAGGGGGAAAAAAAACCCCAGAATAGTTAAAATATAAAAAAAATTAAGAATATAAGTGAAGTCTCTGTTCAAGAATTTAAAAACCAAACTAAACACATTAAAACAAAATAAAACCCTAAGCTTTCAGGTGACAGGGACTCCTCCTCTCTCTGTGCTATCCCTTCTGTAAAACGTTAATCTAGGGCCAGCCCTGTGGCCGAGTGGTTAAGTTTGCTGGCTCTGCTGCAGTTCGGATCCTGGGCACGGACATGGCACCGCTGGTCAGGCCACGCACGTTGAGGCGGCATCCCACATGCCACAACTAGAAGGAACTGCAACTAAGATATACAGCTATGTTCCAGGAGGATTTGGGGAGATAAAGCGGAGAGAAAAAAAAAAGATTGGCAATGGTTGTTAGCTGAGGTGCCAATCTTTTAAAAAAAACAAAGATGTTAATCTAGAACTTACTGAAAGTTTTAATTAAAGTCATAAAAGTGAATTAAAATGATGGGAACAATGTACTTCAAGGTTCAGAAAAGCTCACACACCACAGTGCCACTTTTTCTTCCCCCTGCCTCTCAACTCCATTTCCTAGAGAAAAGGACTGAGGCTCTGACAGGCTGAGTACTTTAGAACTAATGCTGAGGAGTGATCGACTGATAGGTGTGAATTTGGGGATGCTGTCAGCCCAGTCACCCTTCCTTATGTCTCACTTCCTAGGTGACATGAATGAGTTTGCATAGTCCATTTTAGGCGGAAATAGTGTGGGTGCCGCTGCTCCTTCTGAGACAGAGGTCAGAGCCTGTGATTCCATTTAAAGCCACACGGAGGCAGATGCATTAGCATCATTTCCTGCAGAGTTTCCTGCTCCTAACAAGGGAGCGAGCACACGTTACGTGGACTCAGTGATACATGAGTATCCTGAGACCTCAGGTCAAGTGTGTATGTGACAGACAACAGTGCAAGTAAACAAAGAATACTTTTCTAAAGAGAGACCATAAGGTGGCTCCTCTCTCAAGTCGTTAGTTTGTACCAAGCCCCATATTTCTACTCCTCCCCGTATTCTCCTCACACCAGGTCCTCTTTAAGGACATTTCTTTCATCCTAGAAAAATATTTAGACTTTTTTTTTTAGCACGGAGTGACTGCCTCAACAACTTATCCAGTTCCATCCCACTTTATCAGTTCTACAAATAATGTTATCCTCTCAAAGACCTAATATAAATTAGCTGATCTGACACTTAATTCTGGGTAATATAGTGACTGGATAGTACAGAAGGGATGCTCCCAAGAAAGCATTTTAAGACAAAATTCATCTCTACTACATTCCCAATGACTCCCTTCAACTTACACCTTTTATTCCAACCCATTGGCACCTTAGCAGAGGTGGTGAAGATTTTTAAATTAGTAAAAAAATCCTTTTTTCTTTGCGTGTGAGGAAGATTCACCCTGAGCTAACATCTATTGTCAATCTTCCTCTTTTTTTTGCTTGAGGAAGCTTAGCCCTGAGCTAACATCTGTGCCAGTCTTCCTCTATTTGGTGTGTGGGATGCCTCCACAGCATGGCATTTTAAATAAAAATTAAAAACACAACAACAACAAAAGAATAAAACAAGAGAAAGCAAAAGAAGTTAGGTTTACCTAGAAACCATTTTTGAGGCAAAGGTAACGAGTACAAACAAAGATAAAATAACCAGAAAATAATGCTTTTTATATATATATATATATATATATATATATATATTCCAAAAATTGCATTGATTTCTTTTTTAGTAACAATTGGATTAGATGGTATTTCCTATTTATACTATTTATAACACATTATAAATATTATATTATTCCCTATTTATAATACACATATTATTTATGCACAAAATAACGTGCCTCAAAATCACTTGTATATTTTGGTATGTACAGCATTCCACATTCAGAGCGTGTTTAGAACGCATACTATATTAATTAGAAAAATGTGACTATTTCCTTCAAGTGTGGTAATTTAGGATTCTGTCCCTACTAAGCATTTATTATATTTGCTAGCTGACTGGGGGAAAAGTATCCATTTCTCGAGCTCATTTCTCAGTGTCTCCTGTACTATAGAGCTCAGTGAGCAATGAGGAAACACAGGGTTTGCGTTTGTTTTGTTTTTGTTTTTCCCAACAGATAGAGATGAGGACGCCTTTGTTTGTTTTTCGATGCCTGTCAAATGGTTGAAATTCAGCCCCCCTGGAGTCAGTTATTTCTTTCTTCCTTGGATGCCGGATCACCATACTGTTAACTTTGATCTCTAAAGGAAGAATTCCAAACACCATTTCTCTCCTTTGCCTTTCATCACATCTTTATTTACATTTTCATTGTTCAAACATTTATAGGATGTCTACTCTATTTGAGGCACTATAGTAGACATGGAAGAAACAAAGCAATAAAAAATTGAGGAAAGGTAAAATATAAGATGAGATGTGCTATGAAAGTGAGAAGTGTGGCGAGAGGTGATGATAAGCCCAAGATAATATGACAGCACAGGAGGGCAATTAACCTTCCCCAGGGAAAAGCAGAGAAGGCTTTTGGAGGAGATTGTCTATGGAAAAATTTAGGTGATGCTTAGAGTCAGATGATTAGAAGCAGTAGGGAAAAGAGAATTCCCAGCAGGGCAGACAGAAAAGATAGGAAGTTAAAAAATTGCAGGCTGTATACAGGCAAATGATTAGCAGTTTGAGGCTGTTGTAATCTAATGTTTGAGGCACGGGGAAAACTGAGACAGAGTCTATACCGTGGTATTCCACATATTAAAGAACTCTATTCCTTTACCTGCTTTATTTTTTTTCAGAGCCCTCATCACTACCCAGCATATGTTGCATATTTATCTGTTTATAGTCTGTTGCCCTCTATAGAACGTTGTCTCCATGAGGACAGGGGTCTTCTCTGTCTCGTTCACTAACTCCATCCCCAGCACTTGCGGCAGAGACTTGCACACAGTGGATAGCCCATCACTGACAGAGGAACGAATAAGTGACTTAATAAATTATGTGCCAATGACTTATCCTTCCAAGCCTCCCATGCTCTGATTTCAATTTATTGTTTCAGTTTTAGGGCAGCCTAAGTTATAGCCAAATTTGTCACCATTTCCAATCACATATTTTTTTCTTAAATTGTTGTTTTGTCCCTATGGTTTGGCTGTTTTACTGCCTTTATGTAGAATGTCTTTTGAGTTGGACTCCACTTAAAATGCTAATTATCTGCAAAGTTATAAAAACTTGAGACAGAATTAATTGTGGGCATAGCAGTTTTTAAGGACTTAAATTTTAGATTCATGCTGCCAATTCCAGCTTCTCTGTTTACTGTGTGTCCTTGGGCAAGTTACTTAATCTCTCTGTACTTGTATTTCCTCATATGAGAAAGGATATCGCTAACTTCACCAGCTTATTGTGAATATCTAATTGTATAAAACCCACGAAACTCTTAGAAAAGTATCTGATACACAAGAAATTTTGGCTTTCCTTGTATTAATATTTATAAGTGTGCTTGTCCAAGACACTTATTATTGTACCCAATTTGAGGACAAGGATTTAGACTTTTAAAAGTTTTGTATCTGCACTGTCTAACATGATGCTCTGACTATGGTTGGGTGATCAATAAATGCTTGTTCATTTATTACACATAATCTTAGAAACAGGACTTTCTTTTTAGCAATAAGTCTATTGAATATACATATAACGGCTTCATAGACTTCAAATACACAACTATTTCAGATAGAAAAATTAAAGTCTTAAGGTAATCATTAGATGGATGAGGTTTTCTTTCTCTCCATTATTGAAATTTCTGACTTGCGCATGGTATATTTTATTTCTACGAACCTGCCAAGCTATTTCCACTTAACTCTAAATAAAAGTAACATTTTTTCTTTCAAAATAACATTCCAGTTATAACATTTTAATTCTCAATGGCATAATTTGTAAATAACTTCACTTTGCTTTTAGAAATTCTGCGAACCCCATGGCAGAGATGCTATAGGTAGAGCGGGTGGGAGTTTATTCAGTGTTGTCTAAACTGGGTATGAAAACAAGTATATACTCGGATGTGAGAAAGTATTTCATCTATTCTGCCAGCTTTTGTAAATAATGCATTTTCAAATACTTCATACTCCAGAATGAAAAAGAATTTTACAGAGAATATTTTATAATGAAAAGACAGAAGCCAAGAAATATTGAATCCATGCCTTCATTTTTACGTTATCCACCAAACACTTGTTGTGTTTCTATAAGTATTGCTGGCAAAACAGAAAAAAGTCAAATGCATGAATTGACTAGAGAAAATTTCATCATGGTACTGTTTAGTTTGGTAAGTAGACAAAATTAAAATATACTGAATAAGTAATAAAGTAGAGGCAAGCTCAATGAACTGTGAAGACAATGGTGAATGGAGACACTGAGGAGGTAGCCAGTCTATCATGCGACGGGTAGAGAACAATTAGGACCAATTTACCAAAGGAAGTAATTCCTGAACAGCCTTCAGAAGAAAGAACAGAAATTATTAGGGTGAATAACGAGGCAAAAATATTCTAGACAGAGGAAGCAGCACATGCAAAACATGAAGACATGAAAATGCACAGTGGATTTAGAGAATTGTGTATTTGGGGTGGCCAAGGAAGTGAGGAGAAACCAAGCTGCAGACACGGGCAGAGACAAGGTCAAAAGTCTTCAATGCAATGATCCATATGTGAATGATTCTAGGACTCAAATGAGATTCTCCTGATTCCAGAAATTTTCATCAATCTTGCCACAGGGTATAGTAATACAGTGAAGAAACACACTCTTTCTAACCTAAAAGTGTAAATCTCAACCAAAGGTAGAAGATTCCAAATGAATCACTCAGAAGTCTTAAAACAAGGATATGATTCCTCAGTTTCTTTAAAGGATGTTATATATTTGAACTCATACACACACACACACACACACACACACACACATACATGTTAACAGAAAAGAACAAAAAGAATTGCTCTCTCTGAGGTTTACTCAGAACCACCAAATAGGAGTTGCAGGTGGTAGGTTAGACTAATCGAGAATCATGTTTAAACCATATCTGGTCACCCTCAAGAATTTATTTGTGGGAAAAATGCCTTAATTTGGGTTTTCTCTGCCTGAAAAAGATCTAGAGTTTTCATTGTATTATCTTGTCATCAATGACTATTTTAAAGTATTTGATGTAGTCATTTTTTCCTAAACTGACTTTAGTTTATTCTATTTATAATCAAAATTTTATTTTGAAAATCTGTCTCCCCACATGAATTTTTGGAACTTTTGTGTGTGTCTACAATGATTCCACTTCTCTTAAACTCATCAGAGACAACCTTCCCTTTGCATTTTCATGCAGCTTTTCGTCCAAGCATTTTGCTGCTACAAACAAGGTCTAGTGTGTAGGGGATGACTTTTTAAAATTTTATTTTTAATTTAACATACAGCAAAATTGCCCTTTATTTCTGGCATACAATTCTATGAATTTTCTCCCATGAATTTATTAATGTGACTACCAACAGAGAAGAGGATTCAGAATAGTTACATTACCCAATCTCTCTCATTTTATCTTTTTATAGCCCTCCTTTTCCCCATCCCTACACCCTGGCAACCCCTGACCTCTTTTCTATAACCCAAGTTTTATCTTTTTAGAGAATATCACATACACAGCAACACGGAGTTTGTAACTTTTTGATACTAGCTTCATTCACTCAGCATAAGGCCTTTAAGAGTCATCTAAGAGGTTGTGTGTACAAAAAATGTTTCTGTTAATTGTTTAGCAGTGTTCTTTATAATATAGATGTACCGCAGTTTGCCTATATGTTCAAAAATTGAAGGATATGGGCTGTTTTCAGATTTGGCAATTATAGATAGAGCTACTATAAACATCCATGTACAACATTTTGTGTGAACATAAATCTTCATTTTCCTTGGGTTAGGACCACGAAGTGGGCTTGCTGGGTCATATGGTATGTGGATGTTAAACTTAACAAAAATCTACCAAACTCTCTTCCAGAGTGGCTGTACCATTTTGCATGCCTTCAAGCAATGTATGAGAATTCCTGCTGCTCCATATCCTCACCAGCACTAACAACTAATATTGGTAATATTTTAAAAAATTTTGTTTATTCTAATATATATAGCAATATTTTATGTTTCAATTTACATTTTCCTAATGGTTTTGATTTGGAATGTCTTCTCATTAGGTTTGATTCCCATAAATCTTCTTTCTTGAGATATCTGTTCAAGTCTTTTGCCCTCTTATAACTTGATTTTTATTGTTGCATTTTGAGATTTCTTTATATATTCTGGATACAAGTCCTTTATCAGACGTGGTTTGAAAACACTTTTACTCTTTTTATGGCCTATCTTTTCCTTCTCTTAACAATATCTTTAACAGTGCAAAAGTTTTTAATTTTGATGGTCTGATTTTTTTTTCTTTTCAGACTTGCTTTAGGTATAAGATCTAAGAAGTGTAATCCCAGGTCATGAAGATTTCCTTCTACGTTTTCTTCTAAAAGTGTTATACTTCTGCATTTCACATGTAGATCTGTAATCAATTTTGAGTTAATTTTTGTATAAGGTGTGAAATTTAGATCAATGTTCATTTTTCTTTGAATGTGAATGCCCAAGTATTCCAAAACCATTTGTTGAAAGGCCTATCCTTTCTCCATTGATTTGCCTTTGCATCTTTGACAAAAACATGTCATATTTTTGTGAGTCTATTTCTGGACTATTCTCTGCTCCTTTGATCTATGGGTCCATCCCTTTGCCAGTACTGTACTGTCTTGATTACTGTAGCTTTATAGTCATTTTTGATATCAGAAAGTGAAAGTCTCTCACTTTGTTCTTTTTCAAAATGGTTTTGATTATTCATAGGCCTTTGTGCCTTCTTATATACATTTTATAATCAACTTGTCTAAATGAACAAAAATTTGGTTGAGATTTCAATTGGATTTGCATTAAATCTATGGATCATTTTCATCTGAACTGACATCATTACTATGTAGGGTCTTTAAGTCCATGAACACGCTACGGCTACGTCTCCTCATTTACATAGGTCTTCTTTGATTTCTTTTGTCCATGTCCTATTTTGTTGTTGTTAACTGCTGCCAATCCTCCTCTTTTTGCTGAGGAAGACTGGCCCTGAGCTAACATCCGTGCCCATCTTCCTCTGCTTTACATGTGGGACGCCTGCCACAGCATGGCATGCCACGCGGTGCCATGTCTGCACCCAGGATCCGAACCTCGAACCCTGGGATGCTGAAGAGGAACGTGCACACTTAACCACTGCGCCACCGGGCCTGCCCCTGGTCCCTGTTCTATACTTGCTAGCATTCAGTTTGTGTACCTGGTATGTTATATTTATAACTATGTATTTAATTTTTGGAGATACTGCATAGTTTCCAATTGTTCATTGCTACTGTATAGAAATGCAATTAATTTTATGTGTTGAATTTGTATCTAAAAGCTTACAAAAATGTCTTCTTAGTTATACAAGATTTTTTGGAGATCTCTTAGGGTTTTCTATTTAGAATATGTCTTATGTGAATAAAGGTAGTTTATTACTTCCTTTCCAATTAGTATGCCTTTCCAGTGCATTAAAGTAAAATAACTCTTATTTAGATGTTTTCTAGAACTTGCCAGAAATAATCTGGGTCAGGACAATTCCATTTTCAGAAAAAAATGAACTGCCAATTCAATAGTTATATGACTATGCCGGTTATCTAATTTATCTTAGGTATGTATTGGTGATTTTTGGTTTTAAGGAACTGATATACAGGAATGTGTTGCTTAATGATGGGGATATATTCTAAGAAATTCATCAATAGGCGATTTCATCCTTGCGCAGCCATCATACAATATACTTACACAAACCTAGATGCTATAGCCTACTACACACCTAGGCTCTATGGTACTAATCTTATGGAAACACCGTTGCATATGTGGTCCATAATTGACCAAAATATTGTTATGAGGTGCATGACTGTATTTCATGCAATTTGTCAAATTTTGTAAGTAGAGTTTTTCTAAGTATTGTCTTTTTAATATTTGCAGAGTCTGTAGTGATATCCTGTCTTTCATTCTCCATATTGGCAATTTGTGTCTTTTATCTTTGCCCATCTTTGAGAGGTTTATCAATTTTGCTTAACTTTTTCAAAAAAAACCAGCTTTGTTTTTATCTATTTTCTTTACTGTTTTTCTATTTTCACTTGGGGGGGATTTCTGCCATTAACTTTCTTGTTCTTAGTTCTGCTCACTGTGGAGTTATTTTGTTCTTCTTTTTTCTAGCTCAAGATAGCGGTTTAGAATATTTATGTGAAACCTTTTTTTTCCTTTTCTAGTATAATTATTTAATGCTAAATTCCTAAGAACTGCTTTAGCTATATCTCACACATTTTGATATGCTGAATTTTCACATTTTCACTCAGTTTAAAATATATTCTAATTTCCCTTAAGACTTCTTTGACTGCCGGATTATTAAGAAGTGTATTATTGAGTTTCTAAATATTTAGAGATTTCCCTGTTATCTTTCAGTTATTGATTTTTAATTTAATTCCATTGTGATCAGAGAAGATACTACGTGTGATTTAAATTTGTTCTTATTTTGGTTGAAGTTTGTTTTATGATCCAGGATATAGGCTATCTTGATGAATGTTCCAGGTGTCCATGGAAAGAATCTGTTCTGCTGTAGTTGAGTGGAGCATTCTATAAATATCAATTAGAACCAGTTGGTTGAGGATGTAGTTAGTTCTTCTATATTCTTGTCTATTTTCTGTCTATTAGTGCTATCAATTACTGAGAAAGGAGTACTGAAGCTTCTATAATTGTGGATTTGTCTGTTTGTCTTTTCAGTTCTGTCAGTATTTGATTTACATATTTTGAAACTCTGTTGTTAGGTGCATACACATTTGGGTTTGTTGTATCTTCTTATGTAATATCTCTCTTTATTTCTGGCTATTTTCCTTCCTTTGGAGTCTACTTTGTCTAAATAATATCGCCATTTCAGTTTTCTTTTGATTCATGTGTGCATGTATGTATATTCCACTATTCTTTACATATAGTGTATCTATAGCATTAAATTTGAAGTGAATTTCATGTAGACAATATATATTTCATTTTTTTATCCATTCTGATAATCTTTGTATTTAATTGGTGTGTTTAGACCTTTTACATTTAAAGTACTTATTGATATATTTGGATTTAGGTCTGCCATTTTATTTTATGTTTTCTGGCAGTTCTCTCTGTTTTTCATTCTTTGTTTCTCTTTTCCTGCCTTCTTTTGGGTCGTTTGAACATCTTTTTAATTCTACGTAAATTTACCTATTATGTTTTTGACTATTTCTCATTGTAAAGTTTGTGGCGGGGGGCAGTTGCTGTAGAGATCACAATACAAATACTTAACTTTTCTCAGTCTACATAGGTTTAATATTTTAGAACTTAAAATACATTGTAGAAGGCTTATTACTACATAGGTTTCTTTGTCCTCCTCAGTTTATGATACAGTTAACTTAAATAATTCACACATGGAGACCCACATCAGATAATGTCATGCTTTTTGCTCTCAACTGTTTAACATATTTTAAGGAATCAAGAATCTATTGTATTTACCCAAATATTTGCCATTTCTATTGCTCATCCTTCATTTATTATTGCTTTAGATAGTAAATAAATTTTGATTTAGAATTCTGAGATGATAATTCTTTTATTTCAGAACATTAAAGTATTTTAGTACTTTTCCTGGTCTCTAAGGTTTCTTTTTTTTTTTTAAAGATTGGCACCTGAGCCAACAACTGTTGCCAGTTTTTCCCCCCTGCTTTTTCTCCCCAAATCCCTCCAGTATATAGTTGTATGTTTTAGTTGTGGGTCCTTCTAGTTGTGGCATGTAGGATGCAGCCTCAACATCGCCTGGTGAGCGGTGCCATGTCCGTGCCCAGGATCCGAACCAGTGAAGCAGAGAGCGAGAACTTAACTACCTGGCCAGGGGGCCAGCCCCTTCATGGTTTCTGATGAGAAATCTATAGACATTCAAATAGTTGTTTTTCTCTAGATGTCTTCAAGACTTTTTTCTTTTTCTTGAGTTTTCTGCAGTTTGATTATTCTGTGTCCTGTCATGAATTTCTTTGAGTTTATCTTGTTTGGGGTTTGCTGACCTCTCTGAATCTGTAAGCTTATATCTTTCACTGTATTTGGGAAGTTCAAATATTTTTTCTGGTCTGCAATTTTTGCCTGCCTTTCTGGGGCACTGGTGACACAAATGGTAGACTTTAGGAATTATTCCAAAGGTTATCTCTGTTGTTCATCTTGCATACTTTCTGTTAATCTGTGTTCAAGTTTACTGACTCTTTCCTATTTCATTTTCATTCTGTTATTGAGCCTATCCAGTAATTTTTTTTCAGTGCTAAATTTTCCATTTGTTTCTTCTTTATATTTTATACTTGTTTTCTGGGACTTCCTATCTTTCCATTCCTTTCATAATGTTCACCTATACTTGTTAGAATATTTTTATAATAGGTCTTTAAACTTTTTGTTTAGTAATTCTAAATATTGCTCATCTCAATGTTGGCATCTTTAGACTGTATGTTTACATGTGAGTTGATATTTTCCTTATCTATGTGCTGGGTAATTTTCAATTTTATCGTGGACGTTTTGAATATTATATTTTGAGAATCTGTGTCTTGTATATATCTTATGCAGAAAGTTTTAATTTCTGTAGCAGGAAGTCAATTCAGTTGGACTCAGGTCACAAGACTTGACTAGCTTTCTGTGACTTGTGGATTCTGTGCCAATTACATTTTCAGAGTCTCTGTGATGCTATTCAAATCTGTCTTGTGTGCGCGCCACTCAGTTATGAGTCTGGAAATGGGGAAGTTGTCTTTAATTAAATTCAATTCTCAATGTCTTTGGTGTGTAGTTTAGCAGCAGATCCACTTATCTGGAGGTGTTCCCAGGAGTTCATTAAAAAAAGTATGAGTTAGCTTTCTGGAACTGCTCCATCTCTGTAATCTCCCTAGTACTTTCCAATTCCCTCATGACCTCTTCTCTGGGGAAAAGCTAGGGATTCATTTATTCCACTCTGGAGTTCTCTTTCTGAGTTGCGTCCATGTCAAAGCATTTGGTGGGAAAGAGAAAGAGACAGAATAAAAGCGTTGGGAGTTGACCTCACCCTCGTAAGGCCACAGCAACTTTAATCCAAGAGGAAGATGTCCCTCTATCCAAGTTTTCGGTGGCTGCAGGCCCTTGCTGCTGCTGCCACTACTACTACAAACCGTATTCTTCCTCCCAAGTGTCCAAGAGGGCTTCCCCAAGTGTCCCCTGTGTCCACACTTATGCCCATTTGCATGTTTCAGTCTATCGTGAGTCTGGGCCAGAGAATACTGGAGAACAACAACAACAAAAAAGGTAAACTCACCCCCAGTTCAGTGGTACTTTGAATTCTGGTCTTCTCCAATCTACCTGTCACTATTTATTTTTCAGCATCCTCAAACAGCTGCTTCATGCATATTGTTCAGGTTTTACAGATTATTGCATCTTATCCAAAACCAGAAATCCCAGATCGATGATTTTTGATTCGCTGATTCATGCATATTGTTCAGGTTTTACAGATTATTGCATCTTATCCAAAACCAGAAATCCCAGATTGATGATTTTTGATTCACGGTAAAAATAGATTCAAAGCTGAGGTTCTATTTCCAGTGAAGGAAAATGTAGCCAGCACAATGTATGCATGTAACGAGATACAATGTATGTAACTAGAAGATTCATGTAGCCAAACCAGAATATTTTCCTGTTGAGTGAGTTAACAGGAGTATGAATGTATACACATGGTATTATATGGAAATGTTATAACTTTTTTTACCTTAATATTGGTTCTAGCATTTATACTCTTTTGTAGCTTACTTTGATGTCGCTCACATCTCTAAGAGTTGTACAATAAATTAACGTACTTTTTGAATTGACTCGTTAAAAAAATACGTAGTCCTCTTCATGTCTCTCAATCTCTTCCTATGCTACTATCTTGAATAGATATTCTGAGAGTTGCCAACATCATTTATGAAAATATTTCCAAAATTCTCTTGTCAACTGATTCTATTTATCCAACCCTAGAAGAGCTATTTGCTTATTGAGCAGGCAAAAAAAAAAAAAGAACAACAGATTGACATTTCACAGTAATTTTCGTGTTTCTTTTCTGAGATCATCCATCAGTACAAACTGTTTTGCTCAAAAAATATGTGCTGTTGTCAGTAACATTTGGGAGAAGTTCTGTCCTGTCAGGAAGATTCCTGTTATGTTGTGTACCATCAGTTTAGTTATGCTGTTGTTTGAACCCTGGAGCTGCCTAATGTAACTAATTTTGAACACTGTTATTCTTCACTTATGAAAGGCATGTCTGTATGAGTCCTGTTTTCATCTGTATGTGCCCTATTCTCACATCCAAACTTTTTCTTTCTATGTTAGGGACATTCCAGAATTCTCTCTATTTTGTCCTCTTGTACCCATACATAGAGCTGCAGTTTTAGGATGGAGTTGGGAGAAGAGTTCTCTAGGAACTTTCAGCATTCTGTCTTTTATTACCATATGCATGTGGAGAGAAAGAGTTAACATCTAGCCTCAGGGAAGCCTGCAAATTTGGTACTTGCTTTTGGCACCTCCTCTTGCAACATTAACTCAACGAATTGTTAAGAATTTATCAATACTAGATAAGAAAGAGAGAGAGGGAAAATCTGATCAAGAACCAAGGACTACGTACCAGGCCAAACTCCTTCACTTCGTTTTTGAAATTGGTTATGGTGTAATGAGTCATCCTTACAGAGAGAAAGGACACATAATGGATCTGACTAGCTGAGGATACATGGTGAAAGAACATCAGGTTGCCCACACTCCCTCAGCCTCTTCTGAATGGGTGCTCTGAATTCAGAAGGACTGGGACACCATGACTGAGTGTGGGGAGTCATGAGATCTCTACTCTCTTGGTATGCATACTGTGTGTTTCCTCTCCTGCAACTTTTCTTAAAACTTCGTAAACTTCATGCTAGCGAAAGCTTATTGAGTATTTTCAGTTTGATCGTCAATTCAAATCCAAGACTATTGCCACTGGTAACACAGAGTGGCTGTCAAATCAGTCTCCTTTTTAACAGCTAGGTTTCTTTTCATTTTGCATTAAAAAGAAACAAAAATTCATGGAGGTTTCCAGGACAAGCGGATGAAGTATTTATTCTTTAGTTCCTAATTTACCTGGGAATTATGTTTGATTTTGAGAAAAACCTATAAAGTGACACACATTGTATATTTGTCAACACTTCCTTGGTTTTTTTATTGTCAATTTGGAAAAATTGAGCACGTTCTTATCAAAATAACCTTTGCCTGAAACTTTGTAGGCTTTGAAATTGGCATGTGTTGTGGGTCTGATTTAAAAATTATCTTGCCAATGTTTTTGTATCTGAGTAATATATTCCATTAATACTTAAAATTCTATCTAAAGAATTTACATATCATAAAAGAATCCACCATTTTACATTTGCAATGTTTTAGCTTGTTCTCCTAAAATTCATTGCTATTATGAATTATTGGCTTTTATCGCATGATGGTATGCATGATCAATTTTAATGTTTAAAACATGAATAATCAATAATTAAACTTGAATTATAAAAGAGCTGTACAATTTAAAAGGAATATGCAGCATTATTACCTGCAATGTAGGAGATTAGGAATTCTGGTACATCTTCCATTGACAGAAAACATTCAGATGCCAACAAACCACAACAAAATACATAGCAATTCATTGCAGAATTCAACAGAAAATACAACAAGTCTCAAGGTACAGAGAAAAATAAGATAAAGCTAAAACAAAAAAAATTAAAAAGTAAGCTTGGTGCCAGTATAACTCTAAAGGTCAAGCTAGTACTAGGGATCCAGAATACCTGGGATGAACAGAGACTGAAGGAAATAGGAGACTTGAGCTTACACTGGTACAAAAAATAGACTCTAAATTACAGACTCATGAATAAGGCCAGGATACTTTTAAAAGTTATCATTTCAGTAAAGGTGTAAATAGGGGGGAAACTGTCTATAAAAGGAACCAAGGAAGACAGCTCTTAGTTTCTTCTCCTTCTCTCTGAGGCACAAAATATTCCCCTGAGAGTTTGTAATCATAGGACTGTTATTTCATATTGCTATGTTTTGAATTATGTTCCCCCCTAAATTCGGGGTCCCTGGTCTGAGAAATCAAATTAAAGTGTGTCCAAGGAGACACACCCTGACACCATTCAGAACCAAACGAAAATATTTTTCTGGAGAAAAGCATACTTAGTCCAAGTCATTCAAGATTCCTCAGTGGTATTTTTTTACATTTGAATTCACAATCCAAAGTCATAAAATACGGAAGGAAAATAAAAATCATTATAATTGAACATACTAGCAGAAAGAAAAGCCAAGAGATCTACCCTCTTGAAATACATACACACACTGATCCAGCCAAGTAAAACTTTAGAATATCAAAGACAAAGGGAAGATCTAGAAGAAGCCAGAGATAAAGCCAGATAATCTACAAGGAAGTTTAATTAAACAGACAGTGGATTTTCTAGTGTTCACAATGATATAGATAGCAGAATATCATTTTCAATGTGTGAGAAGTGACTATTTTTCTAGACTTATGAACTCAGAACAACTGTGAGGAAAAGACATATTCACACAATAATCAAGAGACTTTACCACCAAAAACCAAGAAATAAGAGAACTTTTAAAGTAAAGAAACTATCCCAGATGGAAAATCTGAGACGTAAGAAGAAATGGTAAAAGCAGAATTTTAAGCACTTAACTAAACTTAAAGAAACATCACCCTGGATAATATAAAAGAATTATAATATTTCATTTATGGGGTAATAATAATAATATAAGAAAGTTCTAGGACAGTGAATAACAATAATTTATTATCAGAGTTTCTGATGTTAATTAGAATATTTTAAGCTTGTTGTTTGATTCAAGAGGGATGGTAAAGAAATGGTTTAACCTCAGGTATTGTTTTGGTAAATCTGGATGTAAAATTTCAAGACCAACAAGACACACACACAAAAGGGATAGAATGTTTAATTCTCAAACCAGTAAATGAACCTATGAATAAGAAAGCAATCAAAACTTAGGTCTCGAGGAAGAAATTTAAAAGAAGGAGCATAACAGTTTTGGTTGCTGTCAAGACAAAGCAAGAAAGAAAACATAGAGAAAGAGGAACGCTGAATCCTGAATCTTACACTCTGTCTTCAAATCATCTTTGTTAATGTATTCAGAATTCAGTTATTCCTAACTTTCCAAGTGTTTTCTTTCTTTTTTAACGAGACACTAGAGGCATAGAGACATTCCCTACATAGTCAAAATGTTGGAAACAATTGCTGGCCCCGTGGCCGAGTGGTTAAGTTCGCGCGCTCCGCTGCAGGTGGCCCAGTGTTTCGTCAGTTCGAATCCTGGGCGCGGACATGGCACTGCTCATCAAACCATGCTGAGACAGCGTCCCACATGCCACAACTAGAAGGACCCACAACACAGAATATACAACTATGTACTGGGGGGCTTTGGGGAGAAAATGGAGAAAAAAAATAAAATCTAACAAAAAATATTGGAAATAATTAAAAATAAACTAATACAATATGTAATCATTAGGGCCTAAGATAACTAAAATTTGGTAGAAATGTAATCATAGATGGACCTGTAATTATTTCACATTTATGTTCTCTCTATATTTTTGAAGATGAAAAATTAGAATTCCGAAAGAAGAAAAGTTTGCACATAAATTAAAAAATACAATCTGTACACCAATCTTTGGAATCATAGAAAGTCATATTATATCATTTCTTTTTAATATGGAGAAAAATACAGTTGAAGAACTCAAAAAGTAAAAAGTGGTAGAGTTGAAATGAATTCTTACGATTAAAGTTCTGTGTTCTGAAAATTCATATTCTGCATTATTAATTTTCATACCTGAGCTGTGTATGTAGTATATTTTTGTATCCTCTAAATATACAAGAATAAAGAAAAGAACGTTTTTTGAGACCATAGTATATATCATTTTATTTACTCTCCACAACAACAGTCTGAATTATTTCCACTTTGCAAATGAGGATGCCAAGATGCAGACCAGAAGTAACTTGTTAGATTGGTGGAGCCAGGATTCAGAACTAGATCTTTGTAAATCAAAAGCCTTTGCCTTAATTAACTATAACTCACCACCTCAATAAAAGCAGTTGAATGTGCAAATAAGTGGCCAATGCTAAAGTAGATAAGGAGTAAGAAATTCCTCTATTCTATTGAATCCTACTAATAGTGTTTTTAATGAAGAAGAGAGTTCCTCTAAACCATTTCCCCTTATCTATCAAAATTATATTCACACAAATGATAACATGTATTCTTATTTCTCCAAGTATGATTGTTCTGGTCAACACAAAGAAATATAATTACAAAGTTAATATCTGTCCATCTTTATTGCTAAGAAAGAGTTCTAGTTTTAAATTAATGTGTGTATTTCAATATATGTATTTCAAACATGTCTCATATGGAAGAGAATTTTACGAGCATAACTTCTGCAGAAACTCTATTAAAAATCAATATTGTGAACCTGTTGAGTCTGTGTGAAGAAAGGACAGGTGCCCACTCGGGCCTGGAAGGGGGCCCATTCAGTGTGAATTTAAAAGGCAACCAACAGGTTTATTGTCATTTGTTTGCCATCCTGAAGTCAGCCTCAGGGTGAGGCAGCTTTGTTCAACAACTATCAGACAGAAAAACTCTTCCCCGTCCTCTTGAGAGGGAGTGGAGGAGAACTCTGAGATAGCCACTTGTGGATATAAATACTGGCCTGGAGAGCAGTGTGTGGATTATGAGCTGCTGTTAAAAAGAGGCAAATTTCCTTTATTTCTGAAACACTAAAAACTGTGTTTGAAGATTCAACAAATTTATGAATATTTATTTTTATTCACCTAGGTTTCTCAAGGAAAGAGAAGAATTTTACTCCAGCACCATTTATTTGATTGTTTGCTTGAGTTTTGCTCTGTGGCCTAGAAAACTATCCCTTTGATCAGATGTTTAGCCAGACACTTTCAAGGTTTACTGACTTATTTTCTTAAGGACATTAATGTGCTACTCTGTTAAAAAAAACTTTTCAAAAATTGACACACCGATATCATTGGAAAACTATGAAAATTTTTAAACACACACACAATACTTTTTTTGTGCAAAATATTGAGCCTATATCTGTTCCTTATGTATGGTTTTGAGGTGTTGTTATACCTCAAAAAAATAAAACTAAAACATTTTAGGTCCAGATCACAGCATGCAGAAAAACATCAAAGGGACAGGAGTCTGCTTTTTGAGGACAGATTTAAATGATGTTGACCGTAGACTGAAATGATAAAAAACTGTGAAGTTGAGGAAGGAATGATTCTGCAATTACGAAGGCTAAGGATTTATTTTAACTGAATTCAGTTAAAAAGAACCTCCTTTGAACGGAGAGAGAAGAAAATTGAGGGCAAATAAAAGGAAATATTACTTGACATAGTATAATAATTTTATGAGGTTTAGTTTTCTAGTCAGAATTGCTATAATCTGAATTCATAATGTATTAACAAGATTTAGGAAATGTCTTGAATGAAAGTGATAAAAGAGCAGTCTGGAAAAATGGAGAGTTTGAGAAAGCATTGCTTAATTTTTAGAGTAATATTCAGGAAAACAACAGAACATTCAATAATCTCTATTTTGGTGCCTATCACAGGAAAAATACCTAGTTGGATAACCTACGCAGTTGGCCAAGTACACTAATTTTTATATTCCATTGTCATGTTATCATGGAATCTTATTTATCCACAAAAATAATTATGAAGAACATGCTGTCTTTGTATGTAGAAAAAAATCTTTGTTTCCATGTTAGAAAATATTGGTCAAATTTCTTCAGGATAAAAAAGAAACCATTGATCTTCATATGTGTATAAAACATTAAAATATGTATTAATTAGAGATTTAAAAATATAGTAGTTTTAGAAGTGTGTTCAATAGTTGACTTTTGTATAAAATAATTCTAGTTTTTCCCTTTCCTTATGAGGCCATATTTTTGTGAATTTGAATACTAAAAATCACACCTCTTTTCTGTATAGCTTATGATTACGTAGGATCTTTTAAAACAAATTAGAATAGCACTTCATTTATCAAGGACATCTCAAATAATACTCAATATTTTTAATTAATATGGATCTGATAGTAAGCCATTAGCATAGGTTTAATCCTGAAATAATCCGTAGTTGAGTAGACATTTCTTGACAAGAAAATATAATACCAGTTTCTGACTTGTCACTAAGCAGAAACCCAATTTCATACACTAAGGAATCCACCCGAGTCTTTCCCAGTTTCCATAGGTAGCCTGGCTTTGTTCTACTTCATTTTATATCCTTTCCATGTGATACACTTGCACAGTTTTTTTCTATGTGAGTTTTTTAATACTCCTTTCATGATAACATTCACAAAGATTTCCACTGAACTTTTATATCACCCAAAAGCAGAATGGCCATTACATTTGCTAGGATTTATTGGACTATTATTTATACTAGTATGGGTTCAAGCCTATACATCTTTTTGGTCAATTATTTTTAAGCCATTATTAGTTTTTTGTCTACAATATGGTTAATTCTTTCCTATGTCCACGTTTTGACTAAGTATAAATAACGTTAGAACTGGTCCTAGAAATGAACAGGTGAAAAATGCTTTACAACTTACAGATTTCATATATGTAAGCCACTGTGACCCTAAACAGCCCCACTGGGACAGGCATTATTCCTATGTTTATTTTAGAGCTAAAGAAACTGAGGGTTACTAAAATGTTTAAAATGACGCAGCCAGTAAGTGGCAGAACCAGGCTTCTAACTCTAAACTCCGTGGGAAGACTGTGTTCCTCTGTAAGGTACAGCAAGGATACCAATGAAAGGGCAATTGATTTGTGACATTCCATACATTTTTGTACAAGTCAATCATTTGCTCATTTATTTATTTGAAAAACATTAATTAATATCCTAAAATGTAAAAAGCACTGAATTAGACATTGGAGAATCTAAAAAGGTGATTTTTCACAGGGAAAAATATAGATATATAAAATATTCCAAAGGAAATTGGCAGAGTCTAGAGGTTAACTGGAGATTGACATAGAAAGTTAGAAAGAATCATGAAACTTCAGCTTGGAAATTTGAGGAAAGAATGCCCTGAAAAGTTGAACTGAGCATTAAGGATAAATAAGAATACACCAGAAGAATGTAAAAATCATTCCAGGAGAAAGGATCATCATGTTGAAAACTAAAAACTTATTTGTAATCTTTAGAAACAAATGCATCATAATGAAATTCCACAAAATCATTTACAAGCCTGTCAAGAAACTCACCCTACACTGTGCCCTTTTAGGAGCTGATACTTGTTTTAGTCTGAGTTTGAAATATCACCTTCCTTGCTGACTTTCATGTTCAGCTGAGAGTTTCTGGCTTGTGAATAAGTGAATCAGGCCTTAGTCCCAGCCCTATGTACCCTTCAGATATTGTCAATATTTTATGTTTCTAGACAAATGAAAGAACATGGTGACATTTACTCATCCATGCTGCAGGTAATATGGAGAAAGTAAATTAATATTCTGAGGTCTTCTGAAAGTAGTTATTGCAAGCTCTAGGTGATTTTTCTGGAACACTCATGCATTGTGTATCCATGTGGTTAGCTCCCTCACTTCCTTTAGGTACTGCTTCAACGTCCCCATTCCAGTGACCCTGTCCCTATAACTCAGCTAAAACAGTAACACCAACACTCCATTTTACCAGACGCTTTCTGTTCACATCACCTTGCCTAATTCTCCTGCACAGTATATCATCAATATCTGGCACATTATATTAAACCATCTACTGGTTTGTGTCTCCATCTCCCCACTAGGATAGAAGCTCCATGAGGATGGAGAATCAGTATAATCTATCCCTAGCAACTAGGACATTGCCTAACACAATAATACTTGATAAGCATTTCTAGAATAATTAGGTAAGTGAATGGATGTAAGTAAATGAGATGTACAGGAAAATGAAGGCTTTTTTTTCTTTTTAAATTCAGTGGTTAAATCATTATCTATTATCATTTCATCAGAGTCTAGTAGTAGACTAGCCACCTTGAATTTCACAATCTTTCTCTACTCCACGAGTATATAAGCTGTCAAATAGAAAGAAACAAAGCACCTGAGTAAATTATAAGTGTGTTGACTTGTGTACACATAATTGAGTTAAATAGAAAATAACTGATATATTTAGATTAATGTGAATGTCTGTGAAATTGTGCATGATTCTGTCTAAAGTTTAAATGGTTCCCCCAAGATTTACTTGTTAAAAAAGCCACTTCTAATATTTCATTTGTTAATAGCTGCATTTTTGTCAGGTAAATGCTATGGCTACATTAGCACATTTATCCTCATCGGCATGGGCAGTTTTCTAGAGGGCAGTTTCACAAGTACAATTAATTTTAGTGGATTTCGCTTTCAAAGCCCCAATCACCATGAATCAGATGAAATGGAATGCCTGCAGGAGCCCACCACCTATGACACAGTATTACTGTGGATTCTGAGCATAAGCACTGTAAATACTAGATTTTGTATCATTATATTTTCTGTCTGGCTTTGAATGAGTTCTGCTCTGCAGGACTATTACCAAACAACAAAAATGTTAGCACTTCACAAGCCAAGAGATAACTAACTGACTTCAACATGGCTTCCTTTTGTACATATAAAAAATGCCAGCTGTTAAGCAGCTGTTGTATCAGCACACATTGCAAGGGAGGGAGTTCTGCAAGAATGTGCACTTCTATCAAATATTACTTTTTCCATCACTGCCTGGAATTTATGTAATTTAATTAACTAATGCTTCAGTGGCATTTTGGAAATGAAGTGGCTCTGAAGTAAACATTGGATAGAATCTACTTACCATTCTATCATGAAAGAGTGATGCATAAATCTAAGTCTTTCAATAAAATTATGCTTTCATATAAATTAGTTTGAAAAATTTGAGGCTGCTTAATAAGTTTGCTATCTTTAAATAACATAATCATGGAAGCACTGGGAAAAAAATTGGGGTCTTCATATGAGATTTGATATTGGATTGGACTTAAAGCATACACACACACACACACACACACATATATATACACACATATATATCTGTGTGTTTAAATTTCTATTTAAGCACAATGTACTGATAGAAATGTGCAAATATCCTAAGTGTACAGTTTGATGAATTTTAAAAACCTGCATACTATGACTCCATCAAGAAACAGAAGTTTAGACATCCTCAAAAGTCCCTTCATATTCCTTTCCAGTCACCTATCCTTAGTAGCTCCCCAACAAAACTATCTACTATCCTGACCTCTAACAGTATAGATTCATTAGTTTTCTTTTTCTGTTTTTATATAAAGTCCATGTTTGGAATCATGATTTTCTTTATAGGGAAGCAGCACAACATGAACCAAAGCTGTTTTACAACTGTAGGGGAGGAAGACATTTCCTCTACCTGCTCTCAGTTCTTCGGGCCAGAGAACAAATTAAATTCACATGAGACAGAATAACAGGAGAAAATTAAACAAAGCTTTATAACATGTATACACGGGAGAGGCTCAGGCAACCTGAGCCACTCCTCAAAATGGTGGAAGCCACCACCTTAAATATCATCCTCAGCTAAAGATAAAGGAGGATGTTGGGGTTGGGGGGAGTCAGTTACAGAAGGTTACCAGACAAGTACAATAAACAAGGGTCAGGTTATTATGCAGATTTAAGTCCTTGCCTTCCACATTGATTACGAGTTTCTAGAGATAAGGTCATCCCCCTTCTTCCTGGTACAGAGAGGGAGATACCTTTACTGATGGAGATTTCCTTTACAAATGTGAATATCTCTTAACAAAGGGTAAGTAAATTCTACTTTTCAGAGTTTCTTTCCTGTCTGCAGTTGTTTTAAAAGTAACCAGCCCAAGATATTCCTCATGCCAAAGAGACATATCTTGGGGTGGCCAATTCCAGTCCCCCACACAACTCTAGGCAAGCTCATTGGCCTGAGATACTGTTACAATAATTAAGTGAGATTATTATAAGAATTTAGTTAATTTGTGTCAAAACTAAACAAAATTGTATAAGCAATCAAATATAAGGTTTTATTATGATTAATTTTCCTTTTAATAATCTCTCCAGTCAGACTAAATTACTACCCCGTCTATTTTCGTAAAATTTTACTTATGGCTAATAAGCAAATATGTAATAAAAGATAGTAATAAACATGTAAAACATGCACTCTTTGAGGTGAGGGCCTGTGTCTTATTCATCTCTGTATTTTCCAGGGGTTAGAAGTAAGTATTTGTAATAAAATCTAAGGCACTAAAAACAACAAAAGCCCAAGTGAATGAGCGAGTGCTACTAGAAGAACTTTGATGAGACACCGTTAGTTGCACCTCATCACAGATGACAAAGAGCAACAGCTTTTCTCTTTTAATGAACACTCAGATTGTGCCATAATTTGTTCTATGTGATCTTCTTGTAATTAACTTAATCATCATAATAAATCCACGAAGTGGGTATTATCCTCTTCATCCCCCTTTTACAGATGTGTGCACTGGGTCTTAGGAAATATTAAGAGCACACACCAGTTAAGTGGTGGATCCAGAATTTGATCCTGACAGTCTGGATCCCAAGCCTGAACTCAGTCACTACTCTTTATAAACATGGGCATACTTGATATCTTGAAAAAGAGGAGGATCAGATTGAGGATGTTGACATGGATAAATAATAAGAAAGAATATTAGGCTCATTTAGAGTAAAATTTACTCTTCAGACCACATTCGTATAACTTTGATGAAGTTTCTCCTCCTGACTACATTATATATTAGGTAGGAATAATGCTTTCTCAAGGGCCACTATTGGGTATTAGAAACAAATCTAAAACGTGAAAACCATTTTAAGTAACAATAAAGATTAGACAACTAAAAGAGGACAAAGGAACACAGCTCTGGCAGCAAACCCCTTAGCATAAATAACCCGTAAGTCCCTGTGTTGGATAGAACCTGGTTTTGGGGCCAGAATTTTGGATTTTATGGCTCCTCCTTAAAATGAACACCAGTGTTTCCATTGGCAATTAACATTATTATACATCCTATTAATAATAACATTTATTATGGAATAATTTATTTCTCACAAGGATTCTACAAATAACATTAAAGAATTAATATTAACTGTGTTACACTGATACCGTAACTGTAACTACTATCAGGGTAAATTTGGGGTACATGTGTAGCATTTAAAACATGGCTTAGAGGTAAACACTTCCACTTGGATGATGAAAATCATCACTCTCTGAAAGACAGGAAGCTTTCCATTCACTGAAAAATACAGAGGCTCATTTTGAGAAGTAGCCAAATCCTGTAATCATACTATCTTACCTATAAGTTATTATTCCATCTTAAAATGCACGTGGTGCATCATGACATGTCTTGGTGAATCATGACAAAGCAATTTCAGAAAGAACTAAGTATACAAAGAGTCTCCTGATTGCCGATTCCCCTCAGGCTCTGGCAATCACAGTTATAAATGGCTCCGTCTGTGCTCACTCTCTCACAATCACTTGGTTGTCATTTGTACCAGTGGTGTCCTGAGCAAACCAGTTTCTCACCTTGGGAAATTCCTCATCCTCCTCCACGCATTGTGTTAACTACCCAGAGATGATAAACAACGCTGTGAGTGCCCTAAAGCTGCGCTATCCAATGAGACTTTCTAAGATGATAAAAATGTCCTAGGCCTGTGCTAACATAATAGCCACTAGCTGCATGTGACTATCGAGCACTTGACATGTGGTTGATATGACTGAGAAACTGAATTTTCAACTTTAATTTTTTTTTTAGGATTTATTTATTTATAACTTTATTTAATTTTAATTAACTTTAAACAGCCACATAAGACTAGTGGCTCTCATTGGACAGCACAGCACTAAGTATATTAGGAATTAAACAGTGATCTTTACCTACCCCATTCTTACTGTTTAAAAGAAAAATTTAAGGTTAGGATGGATTTTTGGATGTTGAGAACTAAAACTCTATTACTTTTCAATTTGATTCCCACGTTTCAGCTTCCCGCATCCACAAAGTAAACATATATATGTATATAAGCAAAAATATATATATATTTTGAGAGAGAAAGTTGGAAACTTATGGGAGTTTTTTTTACTTTAAAATTATGTCAGTTTTTAAAGCATGTCCTATGCAGTTTATATTTTACAAAATTTAAGTCATAATCACTGTTATTATAATGTATGTAATTAAATTATGGTGATAGCAACCGAAAATAGCTTTATCTAAGGAGAGTGGGACAGAAATATCATTCCTCTGAAGGGAGTCAGACTAGAATAACCTTTGTTCTCATTGGAATCCATCTGTCGATTTTACCTGGCAGCCCATGTAATTGAGTCAGGAGACTATCATGTTAACCAGCACTAGATGTTTTGATTATACTGATCAATTCCAACATAGACAAGACATTCAGGATGTAGTGAGACAATGCAGAATGTGACAGAGCATTTAGTAGTTGCCTGTACTTAATATCATCAAAGTGAGGAATCTGGATCATTCAGACCTCCAAGTGAATTTTTTAGCCTGAATGACTTATAATAGCTGCCTCGCGTTAGTCAATCTAGCTACGTGTTTCAAATGTCCCTTTTCACTTTACCCACCTCTCGGAAGGTAGGTCTGTAATGATTCAAGGTGGCATCATGGCATTGCATCAATTTGTACCATTTAGAAATATCTTTATTATCCAATTAATAAATCTACTAGAGTTTATGGCTCTAGTTTATGGTTATGGCTCAATTACTGTTTGCCTAATTCTGCTGTAGTTACCATGATTGAAACAGGAGAGATATAAGAAGCGATTTCTTCTGCTCTCAATGAACTTTTGATGTTGTCTTGGAGACAAACAACTTTAAAAATAACAACTTCAAATAAATAAATAACAAATAAACAACTTTAAAAGTTAGAAGAAAAGAACTTTCCTATGAGAGCAAGGACCATGCCTTTATTCTCTCACCTTATTCTCTTATTCTTATTTTGAACTCTGGTAATTATCACTCAAAAAGTATTTATTGAATAAGTAAGCATTTAATTGGTACAATTGTACCTGAAATTTTAATATCCTACAGTACCATTAAGATTATATCACTCATGTGTTCAGAAACAACCACGAACCAAACACAATCAAAAATTAGATTTATTTGCACAAGTTTACAGTGTTTGAAAACTTCTACAGCCTGGCCTTCACCAAACTTCCAGAACTAATTTCCCATTTCACCCTCTATTCCCTATACCATCTCAGGCTGTGAATCCAGGTCTGTAAATGTGACTTTCTCTTCCATATCAACCATCTTTAATGCATAGTTTTCACTAAACCTGAAGTGTTTCATCATCTAACATCTCCTTACTTGCATCTCTCAAATCCATATTCACAGGTTCTGGGCACTGGGACATGGATGTCTTTGGGGAGGGGCGTTTTTATGTCTACCACAGTGTTTTTATTCTTAGAATGGAAACATGATGCCTTAGAATGGAACGGTCTCTCATCCTGGGACCATGAGACAATAAGCATGAGAAAAAGACCATCTCTAAATGCAAGTTCTAACACTTTCTGGCCACTTAATTGTTATTATAGCTTTATAACTCAGTGACATAGTGAACTCTCAATTGGTTAAGCCTTCTGTTCTGAGTTTTCTTTTCTTGAAGCCATCCACAGCCAAGAAATACATTTTATGTTATGACCCGCTAATGGGCCAAAGCCCTTATTGTGAAAAAGGACTGTCCTAAAAGTAAAGGTTATTTTAAGCTTTTTAATTTTATTTTTCTGTTTTCTCCACATTATACTGCACTTCACTTGAACTATGTAAATGAAGCAATGTTCATACTGAAATCACTTGTTAAGAAGACCATCTCTCATCTCTCAGCCCTGAACTCCATAAAGCCCTGAGCAGCTCCTGATAACCTCATTCAGCTACTGCTTCCTGAAATTCCCCATCCTTTGCACTGAATTCACTGTTTCATCCTACTTTTCCCATTTTGTCTTCTTTCTTATGATTGTCCTTCGTCTTTCTGTCCTCTTACTATAGTTACCTCAAGGCATTTTACTTTTAGAATTTTTGACAAGGACCTATAATGAGAACTGCATTTTACATCACAGGCTATTATACACATATACATAGGGCTAGTCTTTGGATCTCAACTATATTTTCTCCATTACATTTCCTTAGAAAAATAATTGTTACATGGATGAAGAGACTCAATTCCTATCAGATGCCAACCCTTCATGTACAAGACAGATAGCCTTGTACCTTGTTAGGATTTATTTATCTTGGACAATTATCCAATCTCTTTCCTGCATCATTAAGTTCTTCCTTTCTGCTGTATTACGTCCTAAAAAATTGTTCTATTACACCTATCAAAAGATAGAGGAGGAAGAGCAGGAGGAGGATGAGGAAGACTTCTCTTAATCATATATCCCTCTCTAGCTCTGCTCCAGTTCTCTGCTACCCTTAAGAGTAAAACTTCTAGACAGAGCTATCTATAACCACACTCTTCATCACTTCCATTCTCTCTTTACACTACTCTGGTTGGACTTTCATTGTCATGAGTGAACTTTTGTCAAGCTACAGACACCTAAGTCCAATGGTAATTCTCCTGTTCTTGTTATCCAGGCAGTTTTAGATACATTCAATACAGTTTTATCACATTTCCTGTGTTGAAGGCTTTCTTCTCATGGCTTCAGAAACCCCATCCTCTCCTTGTTTTTCTCCTAGTCACTGAGATTAAATTATTAATCTCATTTGCTGGCTCCTCACCCGAATCTTGGCAAGGTCCTAGACTCTTTCCTGGATCCTTTACTTTTTTCTAGGCACAAATATAGCCTCTTGAACCCTTCTAATCTCTGGGCTTTAACTGGCATCTATGGGAATAAGCCTTTCAAGCCTCAATCTCCCTTTCTGAACTCTCTCTGGAACTATGACTTGTTTAATCAATTACAAACTTGACATCTCCACATAATACAGAATTTTACAGGTGCATATAGCCTAAAGATGATCTTCTCAGTCCTCTTCATTTCCTAAATGATAAAACTAAAATTGAGAGAGGATGAGTAGCTTGCCCAACCTCATACCACTTGTCAGGAGCAGAGTAGAAATGCTTCCAATCCAGCACCATCAGCTACACATTATTGGACCAAAAAAGCACGTGATACACACAGCAAGTACTCAGAAGCAAATATGTAAGATCCCTTTTTGTTTGCTGCGAAAGTTGAATGTTGGACAAAGTCTCACCAGCTAGACTCCTGGAAATACAAACCCTGTGGTAGAGCTCATTCTGTCCCATGCTGAGTATCACAGCAGAGGCAAAACTACATTTCTTTTAAGCTTTCCCAAATAATTCAATCTTATTTTTACATTTTTTCTTTTCTCTCCCTGCTGACAGGTTTCACTGGACCAATGAAGGTTTACCTGTTCCCCAACCTGATTATATTTCAGATTATTGGTTAAAAATTACTGATGTGATATTAAGTAATTGCACAGTGAGGCATAATCACTTAGCGAATGATCACTTTTGTAAATAAGCATCACTCCAGTGGCAGCTTCTTTTTAAATCATCCCATCAAATAGCGGCTGTTCATTCAGAGTTTGCTAAGATTCAGATCACTTATGGAAATTTCTAAATCCTCAAGACTCAAAGCAGATTTCCAGAAATATGTGGATTTAACAATATGGCTTCTTCAACCGAACGGTCTTCATTGACAAGCCTTTTAAAGATCAAAGAGACAATGCAGCCTTTGACACTCAACATTGAAGGCTTGTATTAACTATTAAAGAATGAATTTTCCACATAACATTTTTTCTGTACTGAGGCTTCACGCACTAATGTGAATCATCAGGATAGACAATTCAAAATGAGATTACAGCCAAAAATTGCAATGACTAAACAAATTCTCCATGATCATGGGGATGACTCAATTAAAGCAAATTGCAGCTAAATGCAAGGCAGCAATAAGGGAAACAGGGAAATAACAAGAGGAATTATGTGTATCAAAAACAAAGTTCCAAAGCCAAAATATTTAAGAGTAGTACAAAACGGTCTGGCTTGGGAAAATAAACCCAATGCCAGCAGTTTACAATGCAATAATCACAAATGCCAGGTACTTTTAATACTTAGCATTTTGCATGCCAGATAGTTTACTAGGGAGCACCAATTACACGAATGTAGGCTATAGAGGGAACGACTGCTGGTTTTATTTTCCCCGTAGCGGTACCCAGCTATAACTGCATGCTCTTTCATTCCAATCACCTCTAGAGAGCCTTTATTACAAGGTGTCAGAGTACTGAAAGGAGAGATTTCTGGGACTTAAACTTCATTAAGTTTACCAAACAGATGTATGAATATTTTTGTGATTTTTTTGGCTATAGCATTACTTTTATTACAAAAGGTAGCATTTTCAGGGAAGAAACCTAATACCCTCATTTTATGCTATCAAATTCAGACAGAAATGACCATTAATCTCAGCCAATTCCCATCAGAAGGGGAAGGGTAAAAGGGCATGGCCTTCAGCCTCCTCTTCCAGCTGACAGCAGACGAGGGAGGGAGGAGAGAATTGTGCAGGGGAGGAAGCTTGCTGAAGTCCCACAGATACATGTCGAGGTTCTTCTGGCAAATACCTTCACTTACTCTCGGATATTTTGCTTAGGCAGGAAGGTGGGACATGGCATTCTCACCAATTTTGGCTTGAAATGGAATAAGGGTATGTGAAACTGTCAAAAAAAAGAAACACCAACACCCAGCCTGAGGTGGCTAAAGTGATAAAAACTGTTAAAGAAGACTAGAGCTAGACAGTAGTTAAAGCAGTAAAAACATCTACTCAGCAACTCTTGCAATAAGAGAAGAGACTTCACTATAGACCTGAGCTCACTTCTGAATACAGCATGGACAAGGAAAATTACTTGGAGGAGACGTCAGGGGTAAAGGGAGGGTTCTGGTTCCACAGACACGACAGGAGTGCTGAAGGAAGGCCAGTGTGGTCACTATCACCTCAGTGATGGTGGGGGATGAAGAACAGAATCACATACCAAGGTGATCAGATACTGAGGGCTGGGGATTCTCACTAACCTGACTTAGCAAGATTCTTGCTACAGTTGGGTGATTCAGGCCCAAGAAGGGTGGATGCCAAGGTAGACGCCTGGAGGTCTTAGAGGAGGCTGACTAAAGTTCAGTCAAGAAGACAGTCTTTGTCAGAACTCTTGTTTTACAAGGGAGGCAACCAAGTTGCCCCTCGCTCTCACCCTTTCCTTCCACTTTCTTTTTTTTAAGACATAAAGCCATGATTTCCCAATACAATTGAATATTTTCATATTTGTGCCTCAATATTGTGGAACATAAAAGGAATTTTTTTCATTATTCAATGTGTCAGATTAATTTTACTTTCAAGTGTTTCTTTTCAGCACCAAATTGTTCATATGTCCTTAGTTTCCATAGTTTGTGAATATACTTCACAATTATGATTTACTACTTTAAAATAGGAAGCACTGTTTCCTATTTTCAGTATGACTAGTAGGACATTGTACTGGCTTCCTTCACATTCAGAAATAAAATTAGTTCTATGATTTTATGGCAAGGCTTGAACTAAGTATGTAATATAACTTCTCCAGAACCACTGTGTATTAGGCTTCTAACCTTAACAGTGGGGATTTCTGCCTGAATATGTTTGAATAATTTCCCACACAGACTCTTCTGTCTTCTTCACTTTGTTAAAACAGATCAAGCCCAAGCGTCTTTGGGTTGTCTACCCATTACGATAGAAAACCCTGACTTGGGATTAGGTTATTCTGAAATAGTTTGTAAAGTAACTCAATTTCATGGGATCAGAGTGCACTTGTAGTTCATTTTATAGCTATGGAGAATATGTATTTCTAATTTTTTACTTGACAGGTTTTTTTTTTTCCCCATCATAACTGAGAATTTTACTTCTGTGTCTGAAAAATTATACTATACAAATTTCCCTCAAAGCCATTTGGTATGAAGTACTGCCCATTAGAAGCAAGCTGAGCATTTTGAATATATATTACTCATCTCTCAGGGGACGGCCCTTCTCACTAGATCATAATTTGGAGATCTATTACTACTGTGATTAATATGGCTCCCCCCAATCAGCATCTGAAATAAATGCAAACAGCCACAGTAACACAATTATTTGAAGTTTTCATTTTAAAATCTTTCCACTAAGAAACCAAATATACAGTAAAGGTTACACAGCTCTGGCTGACAGACCCTCAGATGGATGGACCTATTACAGTCTATCCAAACAGGAAGGCCAGGTCACTCATTAAACCATGGTCAATAAAAATGGTGAAATGAGTTTTGTCCCAAGGACTGATGGCTAGATAATTTGACAACAGGATAGAGAAAAATTGAGAAAAACAAGAAGATCGATGGCTATTAATTTAAAGGCAACACATATCCTGGAATGAAAGAGTTTATGTTGCTATGTAGGATAATTACCATTTTCAATTAGCTGACATTTCACGTAGCTTTGGGACTATAGCAAGACAATAACCCTCAGCATCTAATCTCTGCTCTGCCTTTTGTCAGTGATCTCCTGGTATTGCTTCAAAGGCAAACCCAATAGTTTGTGAGCGATGACTTTCTTTGTCATAAATAGCTAGAAGTGCACAGAGTTCAAAGGAAGTTCAAGTGATATACACATGTGGGCAAAATGTCTCATGTTAATACTTCCCTGAGTAAGTGAATATTTTTTCCTGGCCATTTCACTAATAGGACGTGCTTTTAATGCAATAGAGCAGTAACTTTTTGTATTATGAAGATGCTATAAAAAATAGAAGAGAATTAGAAATCCGATATGCAGATTTTTATCCTATCGATGTGTATATAATTTACATAACTTTTCCCCACTATATTGTAAAACTTAAATATTCACTTCCATTTACCTAATATTATGTTTGAAATTTCAAAGTATAATAAAATATTACTTGTATCTTAAAATAAATCAGCCATTTCCTATTTGAAAAAGAAATTCTCTAATTTATTAAGAGAACATGTAATAATATTGACAACAGTCATTTGTTTGAAAAGCTCATTTGGCCAGAGCACCAGGCCATTAGAGCAGAGACATAGGTTTGATTCTGATAAATAAATGAAAAGCAATAGGATATAGCGGAGTATATGAGGAAGCCATTTGGTGTAAAATTAATTTGGCCTGACCCTGTTTTTCCAAAAGGGCCTGACGTGGACTGTTGAGCATGTATTGTACATCTGCTTTAAATATTTACTAAGCTCTAAAGACAAGAACGATGCCCTTAACGATAGGGACGTAGCTTCCACTCAGATCAGCATTTCTTTAAAGAGACGCATCTCTTCCTGGGAACTAGGGATTAATTACTGACCTATGCTCACCTTGTGACCACTGACCTGCTTACCACTGATCTACTATGCCAGCTAAACATCTTGTGACAATTGTAAATGGGACATTCATATCATATGTGAGGTATGCTCTTTGTTCCAAGATGGTATATAACTATTCTGCACATCCCACTTCTTTGATGCCCTTTCTTCTTTGGAGAAGCAAGATCTGGCTCATAAGAAACTCACCCCAATTTTGATTTTTAGATTGATTGTGGATTATTTGTGTTGACAATTCTAGTCTCTTCTGGGGCCTATGTGATGTGTATCCAATTACCTAGTCCTCTAGCAAATATAAGACACAGATCATAAAGTTGGAGCTGGGGAGAAACAGAGTAAGAAATGTAGATAAGGCATTACAACCCATAACTCCTGAAACACAAAACTCAAAGTCCATGTCTCACTTTTGTTCACTGATCAATAGCATCATCTCTGTATTTGAGGGGTATTGACACACTAGCAACAATTGAAAATAGAAACTTGTAAAAATATTTTAAAAGTTTTAGGTGTCATAAAGATCTAGACAATGGAAGAAACCATGTGGTATGTGCTTTCCAGACCAAAATCCTTGGAATTTAAATGCGAAATGCTGCTCTACTCTACATTGTAATTTTTAGAAACATCACAAATACCTATTTTTGACAGTTTTTCTAAATTAGGCAAATGGTTGTTAATGTTTTAGATCAATATTTCCATTTGATACTGCTATGGTCTGAATGTTTGTGTTCCCCTAAATTCATATATTCAATCCTGACCTCTAAAATGATGGTATCAGGACATGGGGTCTTTTGGAGGTGATTAGGTTGTGATAGTGGAGGCTTCATGAATGGGATTAGTGCTCTTATAAAAGAGACCCCATAGAACAACTTAGCCCCTCCTTCCATGTGAGGTTATTGTGAAAAGATGATTTCTAGGAAGTAGGCCATCACCGGACACTGAATATACCAGTGCCTTCATCTTGGACTTTTCAGCCTTCAGAACTATGAGAAATATATTTCTGTCATTTATAAGCCACTCAGTTTATGTTACATTTTATAGCAGCCCAAACAGAGTAAGACAGATGCCAAGTGAAATTGTCTAGGTATGAAAAGCCAATCATAAATAAGGCACTTTCCAATTGCATTGCTTTGTTCACACGAAACTTCTGAATTGCACCATTATTTTATATGCTTCTTAAGATTTTAATGTCAGATTCTTCCAAGTCATGATTATATTGTCAATTAAGAAAGCCATTAACAAAATTGGAGAATCCTCAGACATAACACTTCAGTACAAGTTATAATTAATACCAACTTGATAATGTCTGAGATGCTTTCACTCACAAGATTTATCTTACAATAGCCCAAGAAGTCGCTGCTGTTTCCTCATTTCCCTTTACAGTTATTTGTCTATAAAACAGCAGCACAGTCAAGTCATTTAAAGTCAAAGAATTAAATCTATATTAACCCTTTTATGTGTTGAAAAGCATTAATCCATTGACCGTATTCCCTGAGCCTCTGAACATGTTGCATGATTTGAACAACGAGCAAGAGATGCTTGGACCTTTCAGGGCCTTTTAGAAGAAGGGTCCCAGTACTTAGAAACTTTAAACGAACTAACTTACATATCCTATCTAATGTAATCTTCCCAACAACCTAATTAGCCTGAAATCTACGCCAGGCCAGAGACAGCATCGGTTTTTCTCAAATTTTATTTTTAAGCAGCCAGCAAAGTGCCTGGAAAGAGAACAGGTATTCAATAAATATTCTTGCAAAGGGAGGAGGCAGGGATTGAAATGAAAGTTGAAGTTGCTATTATTATACTCATCTTAAAGATAAAAAAGGTGACATAAAGAGAGAATAAATAATTTCCCAAGATCACACAGTGAGGAAGTGATGGGCCTAGAATTCAAATCCTGATCTGTCAGAATCCAAAATCCACGCTTTCTACACTAAAATATTGTCTCATTTCTACATGGATTATGTTCCTTTCCATTTGCAAAACATTGCCTGTGACTTTGTTCACTCTAGCCATCAGCTAAGAGGGTTGCAATTACCTGGAATGTAAGAAGAGAAAAATTATTAAACATATGTGCTGTCAAAATATTTCTGCACCTGGGGCCATCCAGGTAGCGCAGCGGTTAAGTGCACACGTTCCGCTTTGGCGGCCTGGGGTTCGCTGTTTCGGATCCCGGGTGCAGACATGGCACTGCTTGGCAAGCAATGCTGTGGTAGGCATCCCACATATAAAGTAGAGGAACATGGGCACGGATGTTAGCTCAGGGCCAGTCTTCCTCAGCAAAAAAAGAGGAGGATTGGTAGCAGATGTTAGCTCAGGGACAGTCTTCCTCAAAAAAAAAAAAAAATTTTGCATGTTTCCTTCTCTATGCTAACAGAACCACCTATTGTGGGGAGGTTGGAACAGGTGAGCACTTAGTTCACCTTCCAGCTTCACATTTTGAGTCTCATGGGGGATCAATTGCAAAAATGCCTGAGTTTCTTCACTGTCATCTAACACATAGACATTCACACAAATCTTCACTAAAGTCATTTTTTAGATAATCAAATACTCATAAAATTGTTTTAACATCCCAGCAAAAGAACTCATTAACACCTGCAACTCCTTGAAATTTCCCCAAATGACTGTGGTTTTTTTAAATAAATAACTCTCTGCCAGTCAATTAACTAGGTTTTCCTGCTCTGACTGAATATAGTGTTCATCCCTTATTATCAGTGCAATCAAAGGTCTTCCAGGTTCCAGCCCTGGATGGTGTATCTATAACTAGGGAGAGAGGAAACCAAACGGCCTCAGTGTTCTCCACTGAAGCATCCCTTTCTATTCTAGTGCTCAGAAAGCAATGACTACTTCCACTGCATGCTGCTCCTCACAGGCGCATGTCCCACCTTAAATTTCACCTCCAGATTGGACCAAAAATGCCTTCACTGGTTCTCTTAAGCAGAGCTCAGAGAGTCTGGTATATTCAAATGTATATTAAAAAATACCATCAAAGAATATAAAATAAAAATAAATAAGGGAATATAAACAAACCAACAAATGATTTAGTTTACTAAGCAGATGTATCTGATTCTCCCTTTCTAATTTATTTCTGGACCTCGTTTCCATATCCCTTTCTACACTCTGGCTCAGAGCAATGTTCATCCTTTAGCCCCAGCAGGGCTTGGCTGCCATTGGGGGCAGAGTGTCAGCCCTGGTCCAGGGGAGGGGCTCCTTGTGCTCCCCATCACAGGGCAGACAAAATCAGGAAAGATGTCTCTTGTTTGCCAAACTATCTCCTTCCATTTTAATCTCTCATCAAAGGAACTTGTCTCTTCTCCCACATGATTGGTAGATCTATAATAGTTGATAAAAATAGATGTTTCCTGTCAAACTCAAAACATCGAGAGGGCCAAAGTAAGTCCCTCAAAGCCCTTTCAATACATAAGAACCCTGATATTTACACATACATGTTAATAGGATGTCCTTGTGTCACTATGAAGGCTGAAGCTGCATAATCAGATTGACTTTCAGACTTATAATAAACAAAATGTATTTTCTTTTATTAATGTGGTGTAAGAATGCCTCGAATGAGAAAGCTACTGCTCAGCAGTGGTAAGGGAGGAAGATGCTGAATAGAGAGGTCAGTGTGAGGCCAAACACATTATCCTCCCATATCGTGCTTCTCTGATTGTTGTTCACCTCTCTTTTCTTCTTATAATTTTCTCTCTCCTCTCCCCAGATGGTTTAGGACTATAGTCAATCATGTTCAGGTAAAAAAAGGAAATTGATAGAAAATACAGTTGAAAGTCAATATAACGTTCAGCTATTTCATAAACTGTAAGTTTGAATTTTGTGAAATCTGCTGTGAAATACAAATTGATTTACCACACCAAGAAAAGACAATAAGTATACCTACTAATATTTTACCTGTGGTACAGTAGGCCTCTTGTTATAAGGCCATTTCATATATATTCATCTCTATTCTCTATAATTAAAAGTCATCCTTAAACATGACTTATGGTTGAGTAAAAACTGAGCAGGCTGAATGATTTAGTTCAAGTTGAGGGAAAATGACTGTTTAAAAACTATTATGAACACAAAAGCTCTTTCAGTTCTATAATATCAGCTTTTGTTTTATTTAGTACCTCAACTCATTTCTGATAGTTCTCAAATATTCACTAGATGAAACTAGGAATTCAGTGTTAATATTCTTAAGACTGTCATCACAGAGAAAAAACAGAATTTCAGTATTTAAGTATAGGTTGTAAGTGTGTTGAAGCATTTGCCTCACTGTTCCTGTGTGACATGAATTATTCCAAGAAGAGAACGATAAAATTTGAATTTGGGATTCATTACTGTTATTATTCTGCCCTTATCTCTCATGTGAACCCCCACCCTTTGCTATTCATTATAAACTCAGGGCTTTCCAAGAGATATTGGAAATATGGTCTTAAACACGGAAGTTATGAGTGATATAATTTAACAAATATTTACTTTGTGTCTACCATTTATTACAGCACTGCACAAAAAGCGTAGTTGTACAGACATGATTTAAGCTCCAAAATGTCTCAAAATTTTATACCCCAATTCAGAAGTTGTATAATGTGGAACAGGTAGAAAGACCCCCATAAAAGAAATTAGGAGATATAGATTCTAGTTTCAGTCATAATTCTCACCATCCGAGAGACCTTGGATAAATGGCCTAACCTTTCTGCTCTTTGTTTTCTCATCAGTAAAATAAATGTTTGAACTATTCAGTCTCCAAACCCCCTTCAATTCTCATATCTATGATTAGGTAACACTGTAATAACAGCATTGAAAATGGTATAGAAGTTGAGAAAGGAAGGAAATCATATGAACCTATTTGAATGTTTAAATAGGGAAGAATTCATTTAACAAAAGTAGCAACAGCTGTTCATTCATTTAAGCTAAAAATGTATGTTGCCAAGTCCTATGCCCCTTGCCCGGTGTCCGGCAACAGAAAATCAAAAATGAAGATGACATCCAGGAACAGTTAAATAGACAATTTCAAGGCAGAGTGTTAATGCTTGTAATAGAGACAGGATGCTATGAGCACATTTCTAAACCACACAGTGAGGTCACGACGGTGGCTCTCTGGAGAAAGTGACATCTGAAGCGAACCCTGAAGGAACAGCAAGGTGAAAGCTGAAGGTGGCCTTTGCAGGTGGAGAGGGCATGGATGCAGGATGCCACTTGGTGCTTTGCGGGCAACTGTGAGGAGTTCTGAATGCTGGAGCATGATTGCAAAGACGTAAAAAAGCAAACGTTCTCAGCCAATTCTGTTGCGTCTTTCCATCAAACAACAAACAGGCAGTGTGTGTGTGTGTGTGTGTGTGTGTGTGTCTGTGTGTGCATGTTTCATTAATCCTATGTATGCAAAAACACGATGTAAGAATTTTAGCTAAATACTCTTCTTGTAAAAGCATGGACAACTTTACTTACGTAAATAAACATAATTTCCAAATAATTGTGCACTACCAGTTCCAATTTATTTACATCCTGGGCTCCTCTCAGAATCTAGGAAAACCCCAGCTCATGTCTGTTTGCTTTGATTCAGAGCAGACATTTTTGTTTGCCCAATACAGATTAGCAGAAAGTGAAAAAGGCAAGTGGCTGTTTCTCCCCAGACCTAACCATCTCTCTAGATCCACAGTGCAAACAACAAAGAACGTTCTCCTAGAGTGAGACAAACCTTTTCTATATCCTTACTTCAGTTTTCATATATCTTTATTTAAACATGTCTCTTGTGAAGAGTAATTCGCTGTTTGTATGTTTGTTTCAGTTGAAGGATTCAATAACTTCGTATTCTCGAGTTTGCACACCTGGAATCTTGTTTAGATGAATCCTTGCATCTGTAATTGAATCTATCCATTTATTAGCTGCCTCTCCCCCAGGTATTGCACTATTTTGGCCTTTCAGAGTTGGATTTTATAACATTTATATTTTCTCAGAAACACTTAGACCCTTTTTAAGGGTAGAGGAAAAAAGTAGGAGAGTTAAGCTAGAAACATTAATTTTAATTCATGACAGGAATAAATGCTGAGCTTCGTGGTCCAGGAGCTTATTTCTTTTTATTTTTATTGAACTCTACTTTGAGCTGGACACCTCATATCCTAACATATGTGTGCATCTTACCAACGTACAGCAAGGCTGTTTAAAGCTCGTGTCTCAGACAGCCGCTCAACCTGCATATACTTTCTTCGTTGAACAAGTAATAGTTTTGGGAAGGGGGATTTAATGTCCAGAATTTTCTCTGGTTTTCTCAAAACTAATTCTACTTATAGGCAAAACTGAGTAGCAATGAAACCCAGCAGCTAAAAATAGGACAATGGAGTCCAATTCCTGCCTCTTTTACACGCTTCCATGGTGTTGGGATGTTGAGCAAGTTATTGTACCTCTCTGGGATTCGGTTTCCTCACTTGTGAGACAAGGACCAATAATAGAACCTATATCACATATTCATTTTGTGTATATCTGTATGAGAATTAAATAAAAGAATGCATAAAATGTGTGTAGAACAGTGACGGATATATCATAAATGCTCAACATACGCATCTTTGGGATATCCTTTTTTCTGCAACCCGGTTCCTAGAAATAGGCATAGGCAACTAAAAGGAAAAATCTAATCAGACTCATCTACAAGCATAAACTTATATTGTTGTAGGCCAATGTATTTAGATTTCCAAACTGATTATTTAGCTGTCCTTCTGTGCTTACTTTCATTCTTAAGATGGATTAGAGTTGCTGTCCATTATCCCTTCCCTCTCTTTAATTGTCTTCAGATAACACCAATAATGTCTGAAAGGCTCAGAAGATAAAGGTGAGATGGTTCAAGGTCTTTATTAGCTCTCTGAGCAGTCTTATGATGTTCAAACAACTTCTAAGAGCTCCTTCAAAAGCCATTTAAGAAAGGCTTGCTCACATACCACATCACAAAGCGTTGTTGACAGAGGGAAACTGGAAGTGCTGTCCTACCTTTGGGAAATGAAGGTCTCTTTCCTCCAGCTTTTATTAGAAAGGATAGCCGGAACAGTTTGAAGCCTGTTTAGCATGGTGGGCATCAAACCTTTAATTAACACCTCATATTCAGTACCCTCTTGTACCCTCTCAGTTGAATCAAGGTGTAATCGGCCTCATTTTCAGAAGGAACAAGACTCTGCTCACTGAAAATTTGGTATTTACTCAGTGGTGTTTATGCCAGCTTTATTTTGTTTAGACTTTAACCTAGTATCTCACAGCAGGAACCACAGAATTTCTAGGTATAACCATTCCAGTATCGACCACTGTTTAAACCTTTATGGAGAGATTGACCAAGAGCAACAAAAATCTTTATTGCTTTTTTTTTATGACTCCATCATTGGCTTTTGATTAGAAGAGAAACCAGCTATGGTCAAAAGCCCTGGCTATTACTGCTTCTATAAAATGTACATTTTACTACCACTGACAGATTTAAATTTACCATGAATAGTGCACAGAGAGATAAAATCAAAATTTCAAGTGATGCATTGTCAATCAGTGTTTTAATCCTATATTCTTTAATTTAAACCGTAGTGGTCTGAGAATATTTGGAGACAAACCGAATGCATAATTTTCTCTGAGAGTAAACAGGGAGATGAGTCCTTACCCTGATGGGGTGATTTTATATACAAAAACTAGGAGAGACACAGTTCTACTATCAAGCTAACGCTTGTTTTTGGTATCATTAAAACCACTGTTTTCCAAAGCATATTTGAAGTTAATTTGTCCCGATACGCAAGCCTACTTCACCACTGAAGTTATCCTAGTGGCCAGACAGGAAGACCATACTATTGAAGATGAAATGGTTTTTTAGGATCGGCATTGGGCTAAAGTTTTGTGATAAAATCTCCCTGCTATAAGTGTGCAACTTGGGGATTTTACTCAGCTGTTGTTCAAATGCTGAAATGAAATAAAGATGACTTTTTGAGAAAATAACAACAACAACAGGGTTTTGCCTGAAGGAACGTCAGTGATTCCATCCACGTGGAAATAATGTGGCCATTCACTTCAGGAAAAAAAACAACCCAAAACTAAAAGCCAAAAAAAAAACATGGTTGGGTTTTCAAGTTTCGAAACAAAGTGTTGACTCTCTAGGAGCTCACCTAATTTAAGTATATAGAATACCTCTCCCTGGGTCTGATAGACTATAAACAGTCTAGGTCAAGCCAGAGCATTATATCAAATTGTTTGGCATCAAACTAAAAACTCATGTTGAAATGAATTCCATTTAGCTTATTTTAAAAAATATGCTCTTCATCTCTTTCTCTAAATAGTCAACATCCTACCCATATGTGAGATTATCTCATCAGAAGCAATATTCCAGTAGAACTGTTTAAATGTTAAAACAAATAGTTGCATAAGAAATTCTTCCATATTTGCTATAAAAATTCTATTTATTCCACAACGTACGCACTTGCATAACGCGTGTTCCATGCCTCAAATAAAGGCTCACATGAGAAATTTATTTTAAAATTAATTGCATAGTAAATTGTGTTTTCCCTTTGAAAATCTGACAGTCTTTCTACTTTTTGGAGAAAAATAATTTAGCAAATTCTGGCTTTCTTCCTTACATTGGTTGTTGAGAAACACAAGAATGAATATACCATCTGTCACAGTCACTTTACTAGTCATTATTAGCATATTTGTTTCTTTCCATTATATTTATTTTTATCATAATATTTAAGTATATATTATGTTTATATATATAAAGATTATGTTTAGATATATAAATATCTCATGTAAATCTGTAGATATAGCCACATAATTATAATCTTCCTCAAATAATTTTGGGTAAGAGATAGGCCACCAACAAATATATATTAGGTGTAATTCTAATTCTCATGATATATCATACAATTAAATGATTTGATTTGCAAAAATTTGTGCTTCTATTATTAATGATATATTCATTATGCAGTATGTAACTTCAAATTTCTCCATGATTCTAAATAGAATAAATTTTATACCATGCAGTTCAGGGTGTAGAGTTGTAGAGGTTGCATACCATGTAACTCAAAACATGCCTCTAATTTCATAGTTTAAGTAAATAGCACCACTTGGAGTTGTTACATGAATGAACAATGTGACTGAATGTTGGCCCTATTATATGTAAGCACACAGCTCTCTGAAGAATCTCAAAGAAGTTGTAATGTATTAAGGTGTTCTTGACTACAAATGCATCACTAAACTATATTAATCATAGTGAAATTGATGGAAAATAAATGTAGTCAATTTCCATTTATCAAATCCTCTCTGACTTACTTTCTTTAGGATTGATAGATAAAGATAAAGTAGCACCAAAGAAGGCAGATTCTTACTAAAAATTTATAGATTTTGTGATTTATTTATCCATAAATTTATTCCTGATTCTATAAATGTGTTTCTGCAAAATCTATCTATAATCGTCTGGTTTAAAGATTTGGAAATTTTCATGGCAGAGATAAAAGACAGACACATTAATAAAAATTTAACTAGGCATCATTTGATATGATTCGTTCACATGGATGGAATAGGCCTTAAGCAATGTATAAAACTCAGGATTTGGAGTAAGGTATGGGGCTGCTCGAAAATATGAGGGTTAATGGAAATATCCTGATCTCTCTAGTCAGATCCAAGTGACAAATTATACAACTTTGATCAAGTTATTCAACCTTCTTGAGTCTCATTTTGTCCTTAGAACACTAATGACACCAATCCTTCCCTCATCCTGCCTTTGTTAATTCGAATGACACCTGCACAATAGTCAGCAATGCCTAGCATACCTATTCCCACTCTTCCGTTCAATTTAAAATATTTAAAAAAAAATAGACAGGGAATAAAATGACAACTGAGAGTGCAATGGGCAGACATCTCTTCTTCCCGAGAAAATCCTAAATCCAATAAATTGAATTGAAAATAATTTAAAATCTTATTTTAAAACTACATTTTAAAGTAAAGCAAACTTTGGAAGAAAAATGTGACTTTTCATAGATAAAAATGCTTTATGTCTTATAATTAGTAAAGATTATTTATGGAAACTTATCTGGAAAGATATTAAATATAAACTAGGGGAAATGTAAATAAAGCTTGCTAAATATTACTTTGTGTATCTGTGTTATAAAGATGAACAGCACAGTATCCTGTAATTGAGGAGCTCTCTTAAAATTAAAATGATTTTTTCTCCAAACCGAGATCATTTAACATGCAAATATAACTTAAACATCACAGTTGCTTTATCCTAAAGCAATAAAATTCCACTCAGCATGCAGTTAAAGCAGATGCTAATGAATGATGAGGGGGTGGGAGTAATAGACTTTCAGAGATGGGAGGCACGTGGCAAATCCTTCCTTTTGCTATGAGGAAAATGAGACAGAGAGAGGTTAAGGGCCTTGCCCAAGGTAGAGTTAGGTCCTGAGAGATCAGGCAGCTCATCTACTTTCTGAGTGTAAGGAGCAACCTAGACAGCTGATACCCACCAGGAGCGCTACAGAGAACTGCATAGACCCAGTTCAAAGAAAAACATCTCACATCTTCTGCTGAAAATCCGATGTTCTGTTTATAATCATATTTGTCTTATAAACCTCAAGAAAAGGTGATGGAAATCTTGAGGTAATTTTGATGTTTTCCTCGTACAAATCTGGCTTATCTAAGATTCCCAGTAAAGTTCTAAGCCTACACCTCTATTCTCTGAACCAACGCAGGTCGTGGATGGCCCTGGCACAGGTCCCCCTCTCTCTGGTTCTGCAAATCAGAAAAACAAATGTACCGTAGAGTACGCCCTTCATCTTTACCGTGCTGAGAGATGCCTCATATTTCTTTATTAAAAAAAAAAACTACAATAATAAAAAACATTCTTTTGGAGATCTCTTCCAATCTCGTGGTTTTAAATACCATCTTCACTGGGGCAAATCTCAGATTTATTTCCCAATCCAGATGTCCCCCTAGAATTCCAGACTCATAGATCCAATTGTCTATTATACATGTCTACGTGAGCGATCACTAGGTACCTCAAATTTAACATTTCCAAATCCAAATTACTGTTCTTTTCCCCAAAGACTGCATCTGTAGTCTGTCCCATCTGAGTTAATTTCAACTCCATCCTTCCAATTACTCAGGACAAAGATCTGGAAACCACCTAGACTCTTCTTTTATACTCCACATCTCATCCATCACCAAATTCTCTACTTTCTTTGTGGATCTGATTCTAATCACTTTTCACCACCTCTACTGATATCACCCTGGCCCACTTCATCATCTCTTACCTGGGATGTTACAAAGCCTTGTAATTGGTGCCCCTGCTTTCACCTTGAACTGTGTGCCTGTTCTAAATGCGGAAGCAAAACAAAATGATCCTGTGAAACTGTAAATCACATCACATCAGTCTTTCTGCTCAACATCCTCCAATGGCTTCCTATGTCACTCTGATTAAAGAGTCAGTGTTCACTTTCACTTGCAAAACTCCCCATAACTTGTCATGCTGGTATTTCTCTAACTGCGTTCCCTGAGAGTTGCCTGATGCTTCTCTCAGGTGCAGCCACACGGGCATCCCCCTTGCCCCTCAGACATCCTGGGCCTCCAGGTCTTTCTACTTTCTGTTGCCTTTACCTCTCTCATCTTTCTCAGGGGTCTTTTCTCGAATATCACCTACTCAGAGAGACCTTCTGTCTTAGTCTGCTGAGGCTTTTATAAGAAAATACCATAGACTGCATGCCTTAAACAACAAGCATTTATTTCCCACAGTTCTGGAGGTTTAGAAGTCCAAGATCAAGGTCTGATGAGGACTTTCTTCCTGGTGTGCAGATGGCCATCTTTTCATTATTTCCTCACATGATGGAGAACAGAGAACAAGCTAGCAAACTCTCTTGTTTCTCTTCTTATAAGGGCACTAATCCTATCATGGGGGCCCCACCCTCATGATCTAATTACCTCCCAAAGACTCCCATCTCCAAGTACCACAGTGGGGATTAAGGTTTCAACAGGAGAATTTGGGGAAGACAGAAACATTCAGTCTACAGCACCCTCTCTGACTAGTCTATTTAAAATTAAAGTTTCCCTTTTTGCACATTCTCTATTCCCTTTTCCTGCTTTATTTTTCTTCATAGTGCTTATCACCCCTCATCACTATATATTTTAATTATTTTATTATTGTCTGTCTCTCTCAACAACACAATAAGCTCTGAGGGCAGGAACTTTAGTCCATTTCATTATGTTTCCCCCTTGCCTAAAGCAGAGCCTGACTTACAGGAGAAGCTCAATACATTATTTGTTGAATCAATTGATAAAGTTTCCTGCTCCAAACAAATCCTCTCATTGCTTTCCAATTTTCTTTTCCGTGCTTTGTCTTTGCATCTTTCCTGTACATTTGAGTCTATAGAGAATACATTTCACTTAGTTTCACCAAATATAAAGCTTACAGGATTTATTTTTCATGCTCCCAGGTATTTTTGATTGATTTTTTAAAAAAAGAAGAAAATGCTGACATATACAGCCACGTGCACGGAGAAACTCTTACTAGTCTGATGTTAAGACCAATTGTTTCTTCCTTTGCAATGTTTCTAAGTTTCACTCATATTTCACAGTCTCCCAGCTAGTCTCCCTAACTCCAACACTTTTCCTGTAATACATCTTGTACCTCCTACTGGGAAAACACAACTTTTACTTATGTCACCCTAGGATCTAGAATTCTCTATTGCATTTTTAGATGCTTCTATCTAGGATCAAGGGGCTCTGAGGTTTATGTTCTTAGCTCTAACAAATTTTTTTATTTTACTTTCACACATACTCTAATATTCTCCTCCTACTTCAAGGAAGACTTCCAGCCTTCTTCCCGCCCCTCTCCATTTCCTCAAACACTAGGCAGTGTTCAAGACTTAGCTCAACCGGACAGTGTCCTTATAGCAGTTTCCAACTTTTCCAAGTGATATTGATTTCTTCTTTATTGAAATAACTATTTTTAGTGTGAGGCATAATTGAGGATTCAATTGTTCTCTAGGACTACTTTATAAGCACCCTGAGTGTTAAATAAGGATGCGAATTTCTTTAATATCCTCTGGGACATGTCATCTTAAAAGCTAGTGATTGTTTTTTATTCATCCCTCACATAGCAAAGTGCCCAGCATATATCGGCTACTTAATTTTTCCTTGCAGAAAGAATGAAAGAGGAGGGGAGGAAGGAACAAAGGGAAAAAAAAGGGAGGGAGGAAAGGAAGAAGAAAGGGGCTAGTAGTAACCTTACTTTTTGAGTTCTATGTTTTTTTCTGATCTGAGAATAAAAATATGCCTTGGGTATCCCACACTTTGTTCACTTTTAAAAAGGCATTGACTTTAGTGAAGAGACATAAAGTTAACAAATGCATATTGACTTTTAAGAACACTGCAATAAAAATACGATACAAGTCATGTCCTTTAAATGTCCAAAGTACGTTTAAAAAAATGTACAAAGTACAAAAAAGTAATTGGTATTGTACAAATACAATTGAACGGTAAGAATGTTATGTATACTTGTATTATTATTATGGCATGTCAGACAAAGATTATGTGATAAACCAAATTAAGATTGCTTATATTCAAACTGTTTATTCATAACGAATGATAATATTATACCACTTGTCTTAACAATACTTCGAATTACTTCCCAGGGATGTTTTTATTGAAATTCTACCAGTTGCTGTGCTATTTGGTGGAGATGTAAAGAGAAGTTTAAAACATGGCCTTCAACTTCAAGGAAATCACAATCTAATGGGACAGATAAATTTCCTTCCTAATTCTGCGTTATGGTTTTTCGTTTTTTAAAAAAGCTAAGTTAGAGTTCACAAGATGTTTTAAACTAGAGAGACAGAAGGAAGAAAAAAAGGGGAATTTTTTAGTTTTTAAATAATAATAAAAGAAGCTTGCAACACAGGTTATATATCAAAAGCAGTTGGAGATAAGATGTATGGATTTCATAAGACTAACAGAGCATAAAGGTAGAAAATTATTAAATCAAGCAAAGGAAAATTTGAGAAATAATATATGCATTCAAAAGACCATTTTAGAATGGTAAAATATTTGGTGCATCCAGCCTGCCTATTCCCTCCAACAGATTTCTCATTTGGCCACAGTGAGCAATCGTCCAGCTGTCAGGGGAAAATTTGTCATATTTGAACCAACTTCCTCTGTGCCAAGAACAAGGTCAGAAGTAAAGAAAAGGAATATCCTGTCGCTTATTGGATTTGACAGTAAATTATACTTTGATGAACAGATGGACTTCAAGTGATTTAAATTCATAATCAAAGTGTAATCATGAGGAACAGAGATTTGGAATCTTCTGTCAGCCCCTCAATGAAGGACGTGTCTTGAACACTAGTTGCTGAATCCTGCCATGCTTACTGAGAGCTTGTTCACCATCCTATGAAGTGTATCTATGCACTACCAAAATTATGGGGAGAGTTATGCAAGTGGGTGATTCATTTTTGCAATCTTTCCTATATAAACTTGAAATTATGTTTTCAGTAGGATGTGGAGAATTTAAAAAGAAAAGCTGTAGCATTTTTTGTAGAATTCAGTTATCTTTTGTTTGGACAAAGTTTATAATATACATTAGTAAATATGCATATACATATCTGAATGCTAAACTATAAGCCTTTAAGTGATAATATTAGGGTGGATGGATTAACAAAAACAGCAGCATTCCAATCCTAGAGTAGGCATCCACGAAGCACGTGGGTCTCTCAAAGGAATATATATACTTAAAGGGGGTCTCACTTTATACACTTATAAAGTGCTTAGAAAACGCTCAGTATATGTTCTTATCATTGTGTTTATTAATCTTATGGTGGTGATGACACTAATGATGATGTCGAAGAATCTGGATATGAATATGCTGAGAGGCAAGGAAAGACTGTCTAAATATGACTCTGAAGACCATTTATCAAGAGCCCCAGGACTCTCATTCAATATTTTTTTTCTCCCTGTCTTTTTCTTCTTCCTTCCATCCCTCCCTTTTTTCTCTTCTTTCCTCCTTTTCTCCCTTCCCGTCTTTCTTTTAATAAAGATTAAGTAAATCCCTAGTATATGTTAAGTAATACGCTGTGTGTTAGAGATAAATACATACAACAAATGTTCCCTAGCTTTCAAGAATATATAGACCAGTATATTGAATTAGGCACATAGAAAATCAAGCATAATAACAATTTGCGAATGACACAACAGACATAGAAGTTTTTCTATTTAGAAACTTTCTCTATATGACCATATGCTCCAAAGTAAATTGGATGGGCTCAATGTAATGTTTATGAAGATGGACTAATTATTTTAATTTGTGGAAATGCTTTGAAGGACTGAAAAGTTAAACCTCTCTTAGTCATGTTAAATTTAGAAACCGCATGTCGGTACAACACACTTATAGGCACAATACAGGGCAGAAAGAAAATAATACTCAATTCTGTGTGGGATGGCATAAAGATAGGCAAGATTTCATCAAAATAAGATGATATTCTAACTTAATCTTAAAAGGAATTTTGGGTGAAAGGAGAGATGAATGGCAGGAGCATGTAATTAAAGACATTAGAGTAAGCACAGTTACAAACATAGTAAAAAGCATGTGAATAAAACTAAGTGATTTGGCAAGGATGGAGTCCAGAGTTCAAAGGTGATATGTGAGCTAAATTTGGGTTAGAGTTGGAAAGATACACAAGGCCAAGTTATGACAACCCTTGAATATCATGATGAAGAGTTGGACTTCAACCTATAGCCTTGAAGGAGTTCTTCAAAGGTTTTGAAGCATGAGGGTAGCAAGACCATCTCCATACTTTGCAAAGAGCACTTTAATAATGTAGAGCAGTGGTTCTCAATAGGGTACGATTTTGCCCTTCCGAGGACATACATAAACACCTGGAGATATTTTTGATGATGACAACTTGTGTAGGGGAGGTGCTGGTATCTAATGGGTAGAGACCACAGATGCTGCTCAACATTTTTAAATGCACTGGACAACCCCCCACAGCAAAGAATTATCTAGTCCAATATGCAGTAGTGCTGAGGTTGAAAACCGTGACATAGAGGATAGACTCTGGGGATGGGATGGGAACACAGAAATACAGAGAGCAGTTTCAAGAGTATAGGACAATAGTCTCATGATCAGAAAATTAAATAAGAGGTGATGGAGGTGCTGGAAGTGCTGGTGGGTATGCAGTGTGTGCAGTCCACAGGGCCCCATGCTCAGAAGTGCTTGCATTTGGTTTAATGTTCTGCTGTCATGGTATAGAAATTCTTGGTGTTTGTGAAGAAGGAGTCCACATTTTCATTTTGCCCTAGGCTTCAGAAATTATGTAACCAGGTGTTGGATTTTAAAGTTGTTAAGGAGGATGAATGACGGATGTAGGGGTGCTGAAGAAAAGAGGAAACTTAGTTAATGGCAGGTCCCTGAGTAGTATTGTTATGAGATAGGAGAAACAGGATGTTCATTTTTTGGGGAAAAGATAACAAGTATAGTTTGAGATAGATAGATAGATAGATACATATATATATTTATTTAGAGCCACTTGTTATATATTCAAGTAAAATTATGTAGTATACAACATCCTGAAGGCACAGAGAATTTTAGAAGCAAGGGCCTCTCCAGGCAACATCCATTAGTGTTAAGAAACTGAGTTCTACAGTGGAGAGAAAATGATCTACAGTGAAGTGGCAGTCAATATTTGGGAAAAAATCAACTTTTGGCTAACATGAACACTTTAATGTCATGATATACAGTTAGTAGTTACGTACTTATTTCGAAAGGCACAATGATTATTCCATTCTTATTTAAAGAGATTAAAATATGGTGAGGTTATTTTTTCAAGTCAAAATGTATTCGTATTTGAATGCCTGTGTGTTCTCTATTTGAGAAAAGATTTTTTGAAGGTAAATATTTAAGCATTGGAAGTCTGAGTTTCAATGAACGGACCCAAAAGAAATATACTCTTCTTTCTAGAAGAAATACACTTTTGGTAAACTATAATATGTAGTGAGTATAACCATTTAGCTGAAGTAATAATATTATGTTTATTTATTTTTTTAATTGAAGTTAGTTGACATCAATATTGTTAATGTCAGGTGTACAACATAGTGATTCAACACTTATTTACATTACAAAATGATCACCCTGATAAGACTAATAGCCATCTGTCACCATACAAAGTTATTACAATATTGTTGCCTATGTTCCCTCTGCTGTGTATTACATCCCTATGCTTAGTTATTGTGTGACTGAAAGCTTGAACCTCTTAATCCTCTGCACCTATTTCACTCTTTGCTCTACCCCTCAGCCCTCCGGCAACCACAAATTTCTTCTCTGTATCTATGAGTCTGTTTCTGTTTTGTTGTTGGTGTTTTTGTCTTGATAGGTCATGAGACATTGCAACCACAGATGCTAAAATTTATAGCTTAGATATTAATAGCTGCTAGCCCTGAAATGGAGTTTAAAACATATTTTTACAAAAATATTTACAATTCAGAAATAAAAATACTTTAAAACTAAAATAGGTTTTTTTCCTATTTCAGAAGCTGGGGAGGAATCACAGTCTTCCTTTGGTGTTTTCCGTAACTCTGATAGGCCCTGTGGTATCTTTTCTATGTCTTGCTCTATTAAAATCCATTTGTAGTATATAATATTTATTCTAAAATCAATATGCTTCCGTGTTCCATGGGTACTGCTTACGCAAGAGTCGTTTGCAAAACATATTTCTAGAGACTACAGACTTATTGCACTTGAAACTTATCTATTTTGCTGGTATTGAATTTTTCCTAATAAATCTTAAATTTTTTCAGAGATCATATATGAAATATGTATAGTGCATTTCTTTAGGGAAAATTGATTTTTTTTTACCTTTGAATATTTCTATTCTGTTCCCTCAGAGCAGAATACTGAAATAAGCTGGCATACCCTAAGTGCATTCGTGAGTGGTCAGAGCTTATGCTGGTCGTAACAGCCACTTTCAGCGGAACTACTGAAGTCACCAAGTTCCTTACGTCTTCAGTATCCACTACTAGCAGCACTTTCTGTCTGAATGCTGACCCCTGGTATTCACATTGAAGCCTGTTTCCCGTGTGGGAAAGGTGACTATGCCTCCATTCCTTACTCTGAGTTCATACTTCTTTCTCAACATGTGTTAGATCTATAACATATGCAAATTAAGTGAGTGATACTGAGACGAAGAAGATATAGCTCCTCTCCCTGACGATAGTAGCATTTAGTGGAGCTATCATTACAAGAGCCTGTTTTAGTGCTAAATTAAGCTCGTTTGTCCAGCTATTTCTTGTAATGTCTTTTTAAGTAGAATGGAATATTTCTTCTATTTTACGGATGTATACACTTAAGCTAAAGAAATCACTGAAAAGAGTGAAAAGCAGTAAAACATTTAGCACCAAAATCCTATATATATATTTTTTACTTATTTTTTCTGAACTGCTAAGTCTTCATCATCGGCTAGGATGAAGGCTCCATCTTTGGCTCCATAATAAAACTCCAAGTACAGGCAAATTTATACCACAGCAAGACAGATATCACTAGCCTGAAAGATCTTTGAGGGCAGGCACCATGTCCACCTTGCCCACCATTTACCATTAGTTCCATTCCTGGCACATTGTGGACGCACACCCCAAACACTTTCTGGGTATTTACTATGATAATTAATTCCAGGTTGTGGTCTTTGTTGTGGAATCTGCTAGGACACTTCGCCAGTTCAGATCCTGGGCACAGACCTACACACTGCTTAGCAAGCCATGCTGTGGTGGCATCCCACACAGAAGAATTAGAAGGACCTGCAATTAGGATATACAACTATATACTGGAGCTTTGGGGAGAAAAGAAAAAAAAAAGAGGAATATAGGCACCAGATGTTTAAAAAAAAAATTGAGTAACACAGCCAGGAAGTGGCATTCTCATTCCAGAGGCTGAGCTCCTCCCACTATGTTTTACCGTCCAGTGGAAGTTTCTTTATTTCTGGGCCTTGAATCTAGGATCATAGTCATGAATCCATAGTGAGGTTTCCTCAAGGTCAATGCTTTCTAGAAAATACTACACTGAAGCAAACACAAAGATAGGCAAGTCACGCTGTTTATGAGTAAAAACAAACAGAAACACCAGTAAAGTGAATGCAACGTCCAATTCATACTTACGATAGAATGCTTGAAGTCTGTAAAAGTAAAGATGTCTTCCAGGATAAATAACTTGTTATAGGCATAGAGATAACATTACCAAAAGTATCTTTGTTTTGTTTTCAACCTGGGGAATATGGCTTGAACTAAGGATAGATATGTCAAACCGTGGAGATGTGCTTAACCTTGGCTTGAGCTGGGTATCCTGGGATGTAGTTAGTGTTCCTTCTAACCTCGACCCTGAAAAAGATGTTGTTGAATACTGTGGAGCCAGATGGATCAAATCAGAGAGGTTGCATGCTGTTTATATGACAATGGAGATTTCTCTCATTAATGAAGACTATGTGACCTCAATAAGAATATGCCCTGCCCTTGCTGCCACAGAAACAGGTAATTTTAAATGAAAGAAATGTAGTGTTATATTTTCTAACATTTATATATAAAAACGACAGCCTGGACTAACAAAGCAAAAACGTAGCGTTACAATTGCATCTTGCCATCCTTTACAACACCATGTTCAATTTCCCTCAAAGACATGCATGCATTATTTTTAAAAAGGGATTAGGGGAAAAGACAGTCTGATTTCATTTGCACTGTATTTTTGCAATTTCTGTCAGAATATTTTAGGAACTTCAAAACACATTGATGTCTTTAGTCAAGAACTTCTGTTTTCACAAGAAATTATAAAAACTTAAACTTAGTTTGTGTAATTTCAATTTCTCTCTGTTCAACTTATTTGCTCAATTTCTAGGCAGTACGGAGCTCTTGTCATTCTGTGTACCCGTGTGATTTGGACGAGCTAGCTCTTCCACTACTTGCTTTTTTTTTTTTTTGTTCAACCCATTTTTAATGTTTATCCACACCCCATAACCTAGCAGTCCCCTACATGCTTATTTGGATCAAAACCTCCATAAATATCAAGATTATGTAAGTAGGAAGCAAAATTTGTGTGTGATCTTCTATGAGAAAGTATAATATTCATGACCTGCTAAATCAGAATTTGCTTTTAAAATTTTCTTGATTGAAGTATAACTGACATACAATATTATATGAGTTTCAAGTGTACAACAGTGATTTGATATTGTTATACATTGCAAAATGGTGACCATGCTATTAAATGCTATATGCAACTTAAACTGTAAAATTATAGCAAGAATATTTGTATCCTATTTGCAAGACCTTTCACATTTTAGAAGGTGTGCTTTCCTTCACACATTATTCTAGAAAGTAAGGGATGAATGATGAAAAAATAATCATATTCTTATTAATCAAGAATGGAATGCCATCAGAGGATGGTGCTGGTATTGTAATCCCAGCTCCAGGTGGCTCAGATAGCAGTGTGGCATAGAGTTTGAGGAAGAACATGAGCTCTGGAGCTAGTTTCGCCTCCTTGAAATCCAGTTTCCTTTATGTGTGTCCCTTGTCATGTAATGGGTAGAGCTGGGGATTTAACTTCTGCGCCACAGTTTCTTTACCTATAAAATGGCAATAATAATTTTACCATCGTCCCAGGTTTACCCTAAATATTAAATGTGAGTTAATGCAAGGAACAAAGCTGGGTACATATCTTGACATCAAATGATAGCTATCATTTCAATTCCTTTCCGAATTTCAGATATATTTCCAGTAAGTCTTACTTAGGAAGGTATTTTTATTCCACTCCTAAGAACTTTAGCTGGTTTTGTTGTTATTGCTGATGTATGCATTTTAGTTAAAAAGGGACTTTACCAACAAGATTTCTTTGATAACTAGGGCTTGGTAAAAAGAATCATAGTTATTCTACATAGCTATAGGTGAAAGTTCACTACCTCTTTTATGTATACATTTTGCCTTTGTTTCTATAACTCAGAAGTGTTAACCTTTCTTCACACCTCATTACTTCAAGTTGCTTCCACTACAATTTTTTAAAAGGTAAATTCTATGGTAACTGTAATATTTACCTACTAATTAGGTAATAATATTTACCTACTATTTTTGGATCTGTTATTGTTTTCATTAGGATCGTATCATATTCATTTGTCTATGGTTACAAAGTTGCATATGTTTTGCAGAGTGGGCCCCCAAATTTTTATTTATTGCATTAGCAATGTTCCTTTATGGGCGTAATGTTATGGAGTAGGGTGTATTGTTGTTTGTTTTGAAAACATTTATTACCACATATCAGAAATACTTGTACTAAACATTTGACTTATAAAACCAACTACTTAGGCTGAACTTGAATTTCCAAAAGCTGAATCTATTTGAGGTTCATGCATGCATAGATAGATAGATAAATAGATAGATAGACAGATAGATAGACATATTCTTCCTTTCCTCTTACCTGAACTTTTGCTAATTTTGCAGCAATAACAAAGTGTTGGTAATTCCATGGTGAACATAAAATAGTTAAAACACAAGTCAGTCTCTACGGACACTTGTTAAAAATAAGACTTGAGGTAGTAACTTTTATTATTGACTATAATTACATATTTTTAAATGACTAGTGTTGATTAAGGCAAATATAGAACATACAGTTTAGGTTATGTATCCCTTATGATGATAGAAATCTCAACTGCCATATAAATAATACTAATCCATCTGATTCCCATCCTGCATGGCACTACAATTATTTTAGTCATTATTTCTCTGTTGAAGTGTTGAGTTAGTATACTATCTTTTATACATCTTATCTTAATGCAAATTTTAGGGGGATGACATGGAGGAAAGAGACTAAGTTTCCAGAGAGAGTCAGAAACGTACATAGATGTCCTGGGGAGACCTAGACCAGATTGTTCATCTCATTTCACCAAGGGAACATGTCACTTAACCGCCTCGTAATGCACTGCTGAACCCAGGGAACTCCATCTGGCCCTGGCACTTTGGCACTCAAGAGCAGAGTGGCAGAAAGTCTTTCTGAATCCTGCCTGCCACAGAAGGAACAGGTGCAGTTTATTGTTAAAGGTAGGGCCAGGAAAAGAACGGATACCATCTTGAGTCAGCGAGATTAATGCTAATATGAGGCATATTAGCACATGGACACATTTCTATTAAAATCATAATCCATTAATTATAGTTGTCATTTGTAAACTTGGAGTAAAAAAGAATAGATACCTAAGAGTCAATATTTTCCATAATAAAGATAATAGATGAACTTAACGGAAGACTTCCTCTGTGCCAGGAACCAGCTAAAAGTTTGACCTTCCTTGTCTCATCTTATTTTCCAACAATAACTTATTATTCCATATTAAGGGTGAAAAAACAAAGACAGAAAGAGAAGAGAAGCAGGCTTCTGATTGCTGTAGATAGGTCCTAAAGATACAGAGCCTCTTCCGGAACCTCAGTCAGGGAGTAACCTCTTAAACATAAGGCTTTATGATACCACACAGCTGGAATACACTGTGTGACCTACACATTGGCTTTGCTTTTATACTTGGCTGGCCAGTTTTACATGTTCTTCCCTCTATCACCTCATGGAGTAAACATCAACCAGCTTGCTGCTTCCATGCAGAAGTTTGTCTTTACTTCATGAGGATGCCTAAGTAAAATTATAAACAGAAATATTCATCTCTGCTTGTGTCGCTGAGGTGGGGCTAGTGAATACAGAAGCCCCTCCCAGTTTCTCTTATTCAAGGTTCCCAGTCTTTCAAGATTCATTGAAAGTGTAGGGTAGGGGAAAAAATGTTTTACTTCTGAAATTCCCTGAATAATTCACAAGTTCTGTTCAGCTATACTTTCCTTTTACTTAAGGTTAGACCTACAGATTTTTCTGCTCTTGATCTTAATTTATTAGACTAATTAATGTATAACAACAATAAACTATACTCAAAATTTTCTTTTGTTGAAGGCCTTTGGGGCCCAGATTTTTAATTTATTAGACTATGATTAATGTATAATAACATTGAAGTATACATATGATTTTGTAGTCTTGTTTTAACAGTGTGGTCATAAAAATTATACTAAATAATTATTTTGATTTTATTCAATGGACCTTATGAAGTCTATCCTCAAAGTGTAATGCTCAAGTCAGAATTCCATTGTTTGGTGATTACTATTCTTGATTTTCAGTATTCCTGAAATACTATAAACTGATGACATTGTACCCCACTCTATTGTTCTTTTAGAACTCTTTTATAATTATCCCATTTCAGTTCTATCTTTAGTCTCTTCACTGCATCACATAATGCTTATGGTCTAAGCATAAAAACTAAAACTGTAGATTTCAAGCTTCATTCTAATAAAAACACTAGGAATAATGCCATATACTCCTATTTAACATACATTAATACTTATATTCATATTTCAACAAAGTACAGATAATGTGGGCCTTTTATAGTTTATATTTTGTTGTGAGACTCACTAGGAGTTGAGAGTGGGTTTAATGACCTACAAGGCTCGATAACACGAGAGGACTGTATCTGGAAACAAGGAAGAGAAAGTGCAGTGGCCAAAGGCTAAAGGAACAAGGAACCCAGGAGTGCCCATTAGCCCAGTAGCTCCATAATAAGCGGTTTGGACTGCATATGCTTTTTAAATGATAACCACTATTGTTACTTTTGTTTCACCTTTTGTTTTGAGATATGCCTGGCTTTTTCATTTTAACTCAGAAGGCTTGAACATCACATTTTTGGATTGATAAGAGCCTTGGGAAGGTTTGTTAGTAGAAAAACTGAACTTCCATAAAATTGACTGTAAAAAGAGTCCAGAGCCAACACTTTACCTGAAAATTAGCAGAACTGCCTGAGAATATATGGATGAAGGCACTTACACAACACATGACCTGACTTTGCAACTCTTGATTTTTACAGGTTATGGCCCTCCCAGTAGGCACATTTTTAGAATCTAATAGCATTAGCTTTATTGGGGGTATATTTGTATTGGTACCATCACTCAAGAATGTGTCTCTCCTTCATACCGTTAAGTAGCAATCTGCCAGAATTCTATGGCCAGGATGAATGAAGTTTTAATATGGATTCATTCCATAGGCTAATTATCAATTCTAAAAAGGATTTCTAAAGGCATTTTGAATAACAATTCTTATACCAAAGTGAAATAATAAAATCAACAAAATCTAATGGTAAAGTAATTTTTTTTTAATTTTTATTTTTGTTTCTATAGCAGTAACATTGGATTACAACATTATATAACTTTCAGATGTACATCATGATATATTTTGAATTCTGTTAGATTACATCATGTTCACCACCCAAAAACTAATTATAGTCCATCCCCTCACATGTGAGCCTAATCTCCCCTTTTGCCCTCCCCCCTTCCCCCTTCCCCTCTGGTAACCACCAATCCAATCTCTGTTGCTATGTGTTTGTTTGTCATTGTTTTTATCTTCTACTTATGAGTGAGATCATATGGTATTTGACTTTCTCCCTCTGACTTACTTCACTTCGCATAATACCTTCAAGGTCCATCCATGTTGTCACAAATGGCTGGATTTCATCCTTTGTTATGGCTGAGTAGTATTCCATTGTGTATAGACACCACATCTTCTTTATCCATTCATCCCTTGATGGGCACCTAGGTTGCTTTCAAGTCTTTGCCATTGTGAATAATGCTGCAATGAACATAGGGGTGCATGTATCGTTATGCATTTGTGTTTTCAAGGTCTTTGGATAAATACCCAGCTGTGGAATACCTGGATCATATGGTAGATGTTTTCTATTTTTATTTTTTTTTAGGAAGATCAGCCCTGAGCTAACTGCTGCCAATCCTCCTCTTTTTGCTGAGGAAGACTGGCCCTGAACTAACATTCATGCCCATCTTCCTCTACTTTATATGTGGGATGCCTACCTCAGCATGGCTTTTGCCAAGTGGTGCCATGTCCGCACCTGGGATCCCAACCAGTGAACCCCAGGCCACTGAGAAGCAGAACGTGCGCACTTAACCACTGTGCCACTGCTGCTCCGGTAGATCAATTCTTAGTTTTCTGAGGAAACTCCACACTGTTTTCCATAGTGGCTGTACCAGTTTACTCTCCCACCAGTAGTATACTAGGGTTCCCTTCTCCCCACATCCTCTCCAACACCTGATGTTTCCTGTCTTAATTATAGCCGTTCTGACTGGAGTGAGGTGATAATCTCACTGTAGTTTTGATTTGCATTGCATGTTGAACATATTTTCATGTACCTGTTAGCCATCCGTATATCTTCTTTGGAAAAATGTATTTTCAGATCTTTTGCCCAGTGTTTAATTGGGTTGTTGTTTTTTTTTGTTGTTGCGATGTATGAGCTCTTTGTATATTTTGGATATCAACCCCTTATCTGATATATGGTTTGCAAATGTCTTCTCCCAATTGTTAGGTTGTCTTTTCGTTTTGTTGATGGTTTCCTTTGCTGTGCAGACAGTTTTTAGTTTGGTATAGTCCCATTCTATCACTTAAGAATGTCTCTGTTTCATACCATTAAGTAGCAATCTGCCAAAATTCTATAGCTGGGATGAATGAAGTTTTACTATGGATTCATCCCCTAAGCTGAATTATCAATTTTAAAAAGAATTTCTAAAGGCATTTTGAATGAGCAATTCTTATGCCACAGTAAAGTAGTAACATTAACAAAATCTAATGATAATCTTCCTTGAGCTCGTTTTACCAATTATGCTGAGTCCAACTCTATGCCCATCAAGATCACTCTAATGTGTTTTTCTGAAAAGCATCTAATAAGTTTTAAAATATATATTGTATTATATATGTAACTAAAGTATTTACTAAGCATTTCCAAAACATTTTAAGGGTTTGAAATTATTTGGACACCATTTAGTTATCCTATATTAGTTCAGATGGCTTTTTTTTTTGACATTATGTATCTGATACCTAACCAATTTTTAAAACGACATATAGCGGGCTAACTTTTAAACCAAGTTGGATTTATTGTTGTATACTTTATAAGGACATTCTATTTGGGGAATAATCCTGAAGTGAATCATAAATTTGTTAACACTCTAACTTCCACATATCCTTCCAAAAATACTCAGAGAAAATACATATATATATATATATATATATATATGCTCTTCTCTTTAAATAGCAAAATAAATAAAAGCAAATCAATAAAAAATGAAGCTGGTACAGAATAAACTAAGACATATTGACTTTTTAAAATCTTAAAATATTTTTAAAGGTCTCATTCATTTTTAATTTCTTTAAAATAGGACTAAAAGAAATTATTTGCCTAACTTCTCAAATAATGTTTCCTTTTGGAAAAAAATAAGTAAAGCTGCATTTTTTGCAACTACCTCTCTTAATTGCGGTTCAATAGAAGCTGCATCATGGAAATAGATTTTAATTTACTCAAAATGAAATTTGTCCACAAATAATTAGAAAATTAATAAAAAAAAGAATAATTATGAGTAAATTGATAGAAAATAATTCAAACTGTAATACTCTAAGATAAATCATAGTTAATTGTACATGGAAATCCATTAGCTTCATTTGGATACATAGTTAGATGACTAATTATGTTGAAAATGCAATGGCACTCTTAAACATATATTCACTTCCCCAAGCCCTGGAAAGTGGTCTTTTTTTCCTAGAAATCAGAAATCCTTTGTTAAATTTAAAAGATCTTTACTTTTTATACCATTTTAAACATCTAAGGCAGTAATATGCGAAATTACTTAACCATATCAAAATTTCTTTTGCTTTACTTTCAAAAGTATATAAATTCACTCTTTGCAGGACGCATGTCATTTGAGACTTGTCAAAAATTGGATTTACCCTTACTGTTTAGGGTTTTTTCATTCCCATATGATGAAACCAACTTTTTTGTTTTTAGCTATCCTTATTCCCACAAAAAATACATCGCTCCCCCCCAAAAAAACCTTCTATTCTTATTGCATTCTAGTTTCTTCTCTGTTTAGTTTTAGGTTAAATTTTTTACATCTTACGTATACCCTATATTTCTTATTGTAAGTTTCTTAGTAAATGTATGTATCTTCCTTTTCACTTAAAAGGCCAATGATACAGCCTATATTTTATAATCATTACACAGCCCTGAGAGTCACTGGTCATCAATGATAGTACATAATTTCAAAAGTCTTTCATGTATTCCTCCACCCGTAGGAATGTATGCCACTCCAGCCTCCTGAAATGATAAATGCTAAGATCATTGATGCTTTTCTATTTGCTAAATCTATTCATACAATTCAGTCTTTCTTGTCTGGATCTCTGACTTATTGGATCATATTGACCATTTTTCTTCTGGACGCTCCTCTCCACTTTTTTCAGAAGCAAACTGCCTGGTCTCGACTCTACTCTCTTTCAGTGGCTCCTTTCCTCCTCCACCTATCCCTCAATCTAGGAGTTTCTTAGAGTTCAGGAATCCACTCTCCTCTCCTCTCCCTCTACATGCTCTCTAGGGGCCATCCTATATATTACCCTAAGTCTTTTATTCAACACTGACTTCTCTTCACAATTAAAGGTTCATCTTTCTGGCTTGTCTGGTTTATATTGCCGCTTGGTTTGTTATATCAGCTACTCATATTAAATGAGTACTAATTATAATTTGGGGTACTGCCTTTTAAAACTGCCACTTTCTTATCCATATTGTTTCCTAAGCTGGAAACATCAATCATTCCAGTAGACTGATATAACGGAGAGCGAGTATTGAGTCTTATTCATTTCTGTACATTCAGCAGCTGGAACAATGCTGACACAAAAAGGTTGCTCAGTAAATATTTTTGAATAATTTTCTCCTTTCCCTTGTTTCTCACATCCAACAGACTCTATTGATTTCTGCAGCTTAAGTTTGAATACAAGAACTGTGTCATCTCAAACATCTACATATCTAAATAACTTATACCCCTCTTCCAGACAATACCTAGTATACATTCATTCCTCCTAAACCTGTACATAGAATTGAAAATGTGTAATTCCAATCTCAGCATCCTTCTAATTTTCACAATTTGTCACACCCTTGGACCTCATTTCCTTTCTTACCAAGTTTGAACCACAGGGTAAATCAGCTGAACTCCATCAGTACCTTCAAGTCTTCTTCTCTATTTATTTTACTCCCACCCCAGCAAAAAGCCACATGTATGCTCCTATATCCAGTAGCTGAGTATCAATGGAAAACAATATGAATCCATAGATATATGGTTTCTAATCTCAGTTGGGCCCTCAACCTTGATCAGCAGTACTTTCCTTTGCAACTGATCAGCTTTCCACAGTCTTCAGAGATTGTTCCGATCTGCTACCTTTCTCCTCATCCCTCCCTCCCTCCCTCACCAAGAGATGATCATCTTTACTCATTATTTTAGAAATTTGAGGCCACTGGGCAAGAAATCCACCAACACTTCCTATCTTTGCCACCCACATGTTGCCATTTGTGGATATTTTGGTGCAGATTTTCCTCCAGTCTCTAAGGGTAAGTTGTGCTCAATGCCAACCTGTCCATGATAGTTTCAACCCTGGCCATTCCCAAATCCTCTTGCACTTTGCTTTATCAGTCATTTGTCTCTCTTGAGTCTTTAGTCTCTCTTTCTACTGATTCTTTCCCCTTAAATCAAATTATGCTCACCATCCTCAGTCTCTGCCTCTCTTGCTAAATCTGCTACTGTGCTTGGAACTTTAATGCTGGGTGTTCCGAGATTTCCATTCTTTTCTAACGTATTCGAACTTTGATGCTTCAATTAGGTAATTTTGCTTCTTACCTATAATTTATATTTATATAAATATGTAATTTATATTCCTGCTCTTCTTTCACCTCACCCCAAACTTGCTCATTCTCTCTGTTCCTTTTCCCATATGTCATCTCCATTCTCCAGCCAATGGTTGAAGACAGAAATTTTGTGACAATGATTCACTGCTATCTTTTCCCTAAAAGACTTCTGGAAGATTTTAATATCACTTCTTTTCTTATGACCATCCTTGTCTATCATTTCGAAGAACCCTATATTCAGGTTTTACTACTGAATAAAAACATTTTTGACAGCGGCATGGAAAATTTTGACACCTAAAGGCAATTAATTTGTATTTTGTTTAACATCCTAGTGATCTTCTAAACATTACGGATCCTGTGACAGATACACAGCTAGCTCTCAGATACAGACTTCCTTGGTATAAATTATTGCAAAATTTTTCTTACAGTGCCCTGTATAGAGAGACTACATTGTATTTTTATATTCATCTCAAGTTTGCTATTTCTTAAACCCCAAGATGTCTACCTGAATCTGCCACATAGCAAGAAAGAGTGAGGTTACCCAATAGAGGAGAGTTGGACATTATTTTATAAATTTGGAGTTTTAAGAAGGATTATTGTTGATCTTTCAGTAGATAGCTAGTGCTTTGTATGCATCAAGCCTATACAAATATATTCATTTTGATTCCATCATTGCCTTTAGCAACCATTCGAGACTGGTATTTTTAATTTTCTTTATTTATCTTGAGAATACTGCACTTCACTCTATACACTCCTACCAACCAAATGTTGTGTTTATTTTGTGTGCCAAAGACTATTGTTTTTTGCCTTTTATATAATGTGTATTAATTCAAATACTTCACATAGCTACTAAGTGTGTGGTCCTGACCATCTCTAGCCCACTTGCCTTAACGTTTCTCCTGACCTCTTCCTTTTTCCATCTACCACTGGCTCCACATCTGTTCACAATCATTCTTTGTTATACAGGGTTTCCGATTCAATCAATTCCTGTGTGCCAGCTCCTTTAAGAAATAAGCCTCTTTCAGGAGCTTTCTCATTTAAGACACTATGAAGCTCCTCTCCCTTCTAGGGGGATAAGCACTCTCCTTCTTCCAGAAGCTTGAACTCCCTCCAGTTCATAGCTGAATCCTGAGAGTACTGACTACTTACTCCTAGCAGAAGACTATCACAGTGGGCTATTTATTCTATTCCCCTTTTTTGATTCATTTTCTTTTTCTATGTCTTGTCATTTTGCTGTCAACTAAACTCAATACATTGCATCCCTTATGGGGGTCCCCCAGATTTAAACCCAGTTTTCTATCTTCTTCCACATTCTCTTTTGTAAAAATACTTATTTACCCGATCCAACAATGCGCTATCCCTCCACTCCTCCTCTCCTCCGAAAGCACTCCATTGTGCTCTCTGGTACCCATGGCTCATGGTAAACAAATTCCTCTACAGTGTCAAACTTTTCTCTGAACATTCTTTCAACTCTTCCTCTTAACTGGAAACCTGCTCTCCAAGAGAATATTAATTATGAAATAAATATTACTGAAAAAGAAATTCCTTAGGTTTCATTTATTCCCAAATCCACTTCAGTTTAGATTGTACCCACACTTTACCACTGAATCTTACTTTGTCAAAGTCACCAATGAGTCCCTTGTCATTAAATTCTTTCCACTTATTAATCTTCTTTTTTTTTTTAGGGTTTTCCTATAGGATTTGAAAACACTGGCTACTCTTTCAAAATTTGGACATTTTTGAAATTCTATTTCTTTGCCTTGATTAACAGCAAGTGTCCTGATTCTTCTTTATCTAGTATCCTTTAGGTGTTCTCTTCTTTGAGCCATTTCCTAAGCATTAGTGGATCTGGGGATTATGTCATAGATTCTCTTCTCTTCTCTTGCTACACACCCTCCCTAGAGGAGAGCTTTCACTCTGGTGACTGTAATTAACTGTAGGTACCCAAATTTGTCAGGTGTTTATCTCCAGCTAGATCTTTCATTTGAGCTCTAGAGGAGTATACCCAACTGTACAATAGACATCTAGATTTGGCTATCATAAAAGAACTTCAAACTGTTCATGTTCAATATTGAGATACTTATCCTTTCCCTATGCTTGCTTTTGCTCCAAGGTTTCTTATTACAGAAAGCCGTCCATCATCTTCCTAGTGGGTCAAGCCAGAAACCTGAGCATCATTCTTGACTTCCTCTCCCTCTCACACCTATATCTATTTAACTACCAATTCTTTTTGGATCCACTTCCCAAATTCCCTCAATATATCCATCTACAGACATACTTTGATGTCACTAACATGGTCCCAGTAACCATTATCTCCCATCCAGAATATATCTCATGGTCCTATAACTGGTCTCACTGTATCAAATGTTATACCTCATAGAGCTGTTTTGGATACTTCAGCCAGGAGGACCTTTCTAAAACACAACATTTGATCAGGTAGCACCACTGATTAAAAGACTTAAATATTTTCCCTTTTCTCTCCTCTCTCTCAGTGCTAGCCATCCCTTGACCACTCTCTCCTCTGTGAACATTGAAAACTAATGTCATCCATGCTTAAGTTCAACTTCTTTCAAGACACGCCACGTGATATTGTTTCCTTTGAACACTATTCCACTCTCTCACCCTACAATGGTCTTCATTTACTGGATAAATTTTAATATTTCCTCCAGGACATAGCTTACATGACTGGTTTGGTTGTTGCAGTTACATGCTGATATGTACATTAAGCTTCCTTATACAGCTCATACTTTATTTTATATCCCCTTTATTGAAGTTTAAGATTTGTAAAAGTGGGGACTGAGTCTGTTTTGGTCATTATTTTATTCCCAGCACTTAGTACCTGTGGTAGGCAGAATTCTAAGAATGACCCCCAATGACCCCATGCCTTTGTATAATCTCCACCCCTTGAGAGTGGGTGGAATCTACAAATATATGATATCATTCCCATGATTATGTTACATTATGTGATAGAATGAATTTTCACATATGTAATTAAGGTTAATAATCAGTTGACTTTAGGTTAATCCCAAGGGGGATTATCTATATGGGTTCACTGTAATCCCACAAGCCCTTTAAAAGCAGAGAGTTTTCTCTGGATTGTAGTGGGAAAGAGAGAGAAAGTCAGAGAGCTTGAAAGCATGAAATGGATTCCAGGCAATTCTGCCCACAACCTGAAGGAAGTTGAGAAGTGGATTTCTCCCAATAACCTATGAATAAGAGCGCCATCTGACTGATACCTTGATTTCAGCCTGTGAGACCCTGAGCAGACAACCCAGTTGAGTCCACTTGGACTTCCAACCTAAAGAACTATGAGATAATAAATGCGTGTTGTTTTATGCCATTAAGTTTGTGCTAATCAGTTACAGCAGCAATAGAAAACTAATACAGCAGACATCCTGAAACATAGTTGGAGCTCAATAAATGTTTACAGAAGGATTGAATTTAATACAACTTTAGGAATACAATAAAAACTCAACTCTTTTGTTCTTTGATGTACAATTTTTTTCTTTCAAAGGTGTTAAACATATATTATTTTAAAGTTAATAATGGATTCATTTTTTTAGGTTGATTGGTTTGATGTTGCCTGGGTAATTTAAAGAGCATCTCTAGGCCAAGAGATTCTCAGTATTAACCTACATTTAACAAGTCTATTATAAGAGAATATATAATGCACCCATCAAAGATCTAAATAAAGACTCGATATCAGCAGTATTATTAGTAATTCAATGAAAGATCTAGCGCTCAATGCTTGTCATTGTTTGAAAAGGGTTGGTTCTATTGACGTCTTTGTCTCCCACATACATCCCTGGGTGACTGTCTTAGTGTTTTTGTTTTGACTTGCCATTTTTTCCAGAGGCAACTCTTAATCTATGTCAGAGCAACATAGGATGTCTGCTTATTCAAACCAAATCTTCAAACCACCTGCTTTTCTGGGATTGTGGTTTGGTTGCCGGTATTTTTTTCTCTTTCAGTCTTAGTCTCTTAAGAAAACATTCCCTACCATAAGAAGGAAACGAAAGCTACAGAATCCTATCCCGTCTTTGTTCATATTTTCCCTTTAAATAATTAAGGTTATTTAGAGAATCTTTTAAAAGAAAACCCAGATGAACCTTTGAACCATTGTGTTGATTCATTTAGATTTTTATTCAAAACTTTGGGTCAGGCATAGTGCTGGGCACTTGGAATAAAAGGATAAATTAATCACAGTGAAAATTATATGTTGAATAATCTCATACAAAACTGATCTTAATGCAAAATAAAGTAGCAGATATTACATCAACCTAATGATATAAACTAAATACTAATAGGTCAAAAGTTCTTTGTGATGAGTGGTTTGAGCAGAAAAACATTTCAAAAAGAATGTGAGTAGAATTTTCCCAAGTGGAAACTTATGGAAAAGTAATCTATAAATTAAGATATAGAATTGCAAATTATATTTAGGAAGGGTGAGTAATGCACCTTAAGGGTCATGTAGACTGTAATGAAGGGAGCAGCAAGAGATGAAATTGGAAAAGACGCATCAAGAACTGTAAAGAGAGGCTGGCCTGGTGGTGCAGTGGTTAAGTTCACGCATTCTGCTTCAGCGGCCCGGGGTCTGCCAGATCCGTCCCAGGCGTGGACCTATGCACCGCTTATCAAGTCATGCTGTGGCAGGCGTCCCACATATAAAGTGGGTGTTAGCTCAGGGCCAATTTTCCTCATCGAAAAGAGGAGGTTTGATGGTGGATGTTAGCTCAGGGCTAATCTGCCTCAAAATAAAAATAAAATAAAATAAAATAAAATAAAAAAAGACCTGCAAAGAGCCTGAGACTTCATCTATTGCAAGCTAACAAATTAGCCTTCCCGGGTTTCAAGAATGATGCTTGTACATACAAAACTGCTGAGTCAGCTACAATGAAAGAAAGGGATTTTTCTTCCCAGAAATACAATATGAATGACCAATCCTGTTACAGCTGCAAAGATACATATTTATTTACACACACGAAAAATACACTCATATACTGGATTGTGTAAAATATGAGATAGACTTTTCCAAATAGCCCCAGGAGTTTAAGCAGCACAGGGAATACATATTTCAACTGGTATCACCATCAAAATAAGTCCTTAAAACAAAACTAAAATTGGAGCCACTTTTCCATCAACATTCAGGGATGATATAGTGATTAGAATCTTACTTGACAGATGGTATCCCAAGGCCAGAAAGAATCACTATAATATCAAAATAATGACAGAATATTCACTACAATCAATTTAATCAATTGGTTGCTCCTACCTTTATAAGGTAAAAAATTCATTAAAAAATATAAATACTTAGTTAAATGGATTTCTTAAATTCGGGACCGTTGACGGTTCCTTCATGTACTTTCAGCAAATGAAGAGCTATATTATAAAGACACCAAATACAAATCCCAAGTTATTTCTTACTGAATTAAATGTCTTAAATGCCTTGAATGTATTCTGCCAAGTTCGATCTATTTCTAAATTTTGTGTTTAGTTATTATTTTAACCAAATACGCATGGTCTTCCCTGATTTTCCTGTGTTCATGAGCATACATTCCCACACATATAGTCATAAATATAGTTGGCTGACCAAAATAATGACATTTTAATCTTTGCTCTTTTTCATTCCTGTATGATCAATTCCCAGTGATGACTTTTTTCTTTTTGCACATATATATCCCTCCCCGTAGTTTGCTTGTGATTCAATTCCCTTTTCAGACATTTCTAACTTTGTCTTTATAAACCCTTTCTTCACATCACATTTCCAACAGGATGTCAGTCCTTTTTAAAATTCTCCAATGAGTGCATTTTGTTCTTGCCCAGAACAGAATCAGCTTCTCTCTTTGACAAAAAGTTTCAGTTTCTTTCTGACATTTTCAATCTTTTTTCAGGCTTTTCACATTTTTGAGAAATCTTCCATAGAAGTTATATGCTTTAATCCTCTCCCTCCCAGATTGCCAAAATACATGTATTTCTACATTTAATACTGTCATACACTTTGTGTCTTGATTCATGGCCTGTACCCACTATCAAAATAAGTCATAATAAAAATACTGGGATACTTTAGTATGTATTATTTGCTTTTCTCCAAAATTTAATTGGAAAAATTTAGTTTAATGCTAATATTGATAGTGAAAACACATTGTATTTGTTTGTATATAGTTAATATGATCTCCTTAAAGGAAAATGCACTGGTTTCCTCTATGGAGACCCAGTTCTGATCCTGACTCAGATTAAACAAATGTGATCTTGAGTAAAGTATTTCATATCTCTGGACCATAGTGTTATCATTTCTAAATAACAGACTTGATATCCCTAGAGATTTCTCTTAACTTTAATTTTTTATCATACTACAAAGGTATTTTATCATGAAGATATTTACACTGAATGGTTTTCAACCTCTACAGTAGCAAATTTAGGCTCTAATGGGATTATTTAAAGTACCATTTTGTCTTCATATCAACAGATAAAACAAATTAATAGGATCTTAAAAAAAAGGTTATCCTGAGCATACACCATCTTCCCCAAATTTTTCCATTATGGCTTCAGAAAATGTATTTTTCTCTTATCCAAGATAGGTAAATCATTCCTCTTCCAGTAAATAGGACCATAACTGATTGATAAAACCTTTTCCTAAAGAAAGTCAATTTCTCTTGCAAGGGAGCTTGGGAAATCATTTGATTATCACTTCCTCTACTTTACCCGTCAAGAAAAGAAAGTCATTTCCTAGAGGTAGTTACACTGGTCTAAATCCCTGTTATCAACCAGAACTAATTTTATGGTATACACTAGAAATACGTTGCCCAAAAAGAATCACCTCAGTATAGTTATTCTGCATTAAAAGTAGAATTTTCTGCGGTACTGCATTAAAGTGCATTGAACACTCACTCATTAAATACAAATTTTAATCTGTGTATCTGGTCACCAATGACAAATTTTTAGAAATATATTTTAAAATCTTTATGTGATGATAATATTTTTCAGTTGACTTTCAAAAACGAAAGCCAAATGATGCTAGTTTCAACTAACACGGAACTCTGTAATGGTTTATAAATACGAAAGCCTACATTGGTTTAGAGAAATATCTTAATTGCATGTTAAGTAACTATATCATTTAATATCAAGAATTTGGATATGAAAACTACCACACATATAATATACAATGCATGTATTACATTCGTAATATAATTTTATTGCAATTTGAAAATAAAACTATGATCAAAGTTGCATAAAAGATAATCAATAAAGATTTCTGCAAGTTTAGCTTCAAGCACGATCATATGCAGCATAAATGTGGTATAAATACTGAAGCTTTGGTCAACCTGAAATAGAAATCAGAAGAACTAGATCCTAATCTTGCCTTTGCTGTTAAATCATCATGTCACCTTTACATTATTTTCACCCCTACTAGGACAAATATTTTTTCTCATTGATAACATAGGCAGGATATCTAAAGCTGATTTAAAACTTAGAATTGGGTTTTAGTTAAAAGTTTTAGGTTAGAAAGCCAACGTTTCCTTAAATTATTATCTGATTTCATGCCATCTACATTTTCACAAACTGCTAACTAATCTTGATCATTTAGTATAGTGAGAAAATTCTTCTGGCTTTCAAAATCTAATTGAAACCCAATGTCTCCTAAAACAGTTCTTACAAAGTTTCCTTTGTGATGCATTTATACTGCGACAGCACTCATCTGATAAAAAATACTTTACATAGGAAAATTATCCAAAGATGGCATGTCCATGAAAATAATATCAAGCAAATTATTGGTCACTAAAATCAGGAATATTTTCTGTTTCACACCTTGAAGATTATCCAAAAAAATTCTTCCTCTTATAACTTTTATTATAAGAGTTAGTCTTAACTAGCAGTAAACAAGATATTAAAACTGTAATAAAAAATTGTAATAAATATCAGGGAGGATACAGAAGTCGAGAATATATCTCCAAAACTGATACTCAGCAAAATTGATAATATTTGTCTCATAAATAATAGATCATATTTTAAAAAATGGCCACGTGCACTTCTTAGAATGGGATGTCTACATTCCTCTCAGTGAGAGTGGGGTCTATGTTTCCTCCCCTTGAATTTGGCCTGGCCTGAGATTACAGCTTTGTGATTTCTGAGGCAAGTTCATAAAAGGTGATTCAGCTGGAGCCTAGAGCTCTGGGGGATGTTATCTTGGAAGCTGGGCACCAAGACACAAGGAAGCACAGAGACCACTTGGTGAGACCACACAGCAGTATTTCAGCTAGCAACCATAACCAAGACTAATAAACAACCTCCAGAGTTGTGAGTGAGCATGCTTTCAAATGTCCAGTCTCCAGCCATTTACTCACTTTCAGCCCTCAGATCTTCCCTGTCGAGGTACCAGACATCATAGAACATCATTGTTTCCTGTGTTCTGTCTGAATTGTAACTCACAGAATCCATGAGCATGCTAAAATATTCATTGTTTTATGCCACTATGCTTGGAGTGTTTTGTTATGCAGCAATGGGTAATTAGAGCACATTATAATAGACAGACTTTTTCCTCAGACTACCAAGTGGAGTATGGATTTGTGATCATTCCACTTTAGGCGATTAATAATAAACAGCTTTATTTCTCAGGTTAAAGGAACGTCAAGGTATACTGCTGACTTCCCCACATGATTAATGCCTTTCTGCCTATTCATTGAAGTACAAATTATATTCATTAAAGCACCATTTTATATAAATTATTAACTTTCCTCAAAACATAATGTATTGATAACAGTAAATTGATCTGCTTTCTCAAACGTAATCCTGCCGTCTGTCACAGGCTGCATCAGCAATGACCAATAAAGATTCCTTCATATTTGCCTTGGTTTTCATGTTGTCTATGTCCAATCCATGTAAAACACCAACTGCTACTCAAGACTCTCAAGGAAATACTTTGTTGTATGTCATATCCTTGATACTTTCCTTTGTGCCTCATCCAGATATTTCAGTGTCTGAATTCTCCCATGTCTATTTGACACAATGGAACCAATTCCCTCTTCATCCCAGTGTTGGGTCAAGTGAGTCTGTCTGTCCATCCCATTTCATATTCTTCCTTCTATTTGAGCTGAGAATTCACGGTTCACAGAGAGGAAGCTTCTACAGCTTCATAAACATCAAAATATCATAAAAATAGCTCTTTGCTATTGAAGAGTAGAAATGAATCAGCAACAGACAAATACAGATGTTCTTTTTCTGTTGAAATACTAAAGAATAATGTATAGATGGAACTGAGTTTTAAGAGTTGACAGAATTTGTTGTAAAAGTAGAAATCAACCTGAAATATCACTGAGATAGGTTAGAACAGGAAAACAATGGCCTGAACAAAAAGAGAATTTTAGCTTCAACATTCATGTGTTTATTTACGGAACTTTAGCCTGTATCAGAAAATAGCAGAGTGTCATCAGCAACCATTAATTATTAAGGGATTTCTAAATTTTTGACATTTGATTAGGTACTATCTCTTCATTGTTTTTAATGCTCACAAGAATGCTGCAATGCAGGTATCAAAATCCTAATTTTCCAGATACGAAAACTGAGACCTAAAAAGTTAAGTAGCAATCTAAGATCAAAAGGGTCTTATATTCATTTACATTTAACTCAGAGTTACTGCATTTGTCATTTCAATAGATTTCCTCTTCCCTAGCTAGTACAGTCACAGAAAAATCTCATCCTTTTATTCTCTCAACATCATAGCCATTTTTAAAGCTACTGTCTTCCAGTTTGCTAAGATATTATTCCTAGGAGGTATATTGAGAAGTGCTATATGCTTAACCAAAGGTATAAAAGTAACATCAGTCTGACCTTGATTGATAATATGGTATGATATGGTATGATTCCTACTTCATTATTTCTTATTTAAGCATGTATGAGTGGATGGGTGGATACGTGTGTGTAGGGATGTGTGTGTGTGTTTATCAGTGCTTGGTAGACATTCAGTCACTCACCTACCCTTCCTTCTACTTAGCCAGTACTTGCACAATACATTGTCAGTTGAAGGTTATTCTAAGCTACCTTTAAAATACCTTATTCATCACCTGAATCTCAGTTCTTGAAGATCCCTGAAGAAAATCCTACAGCCACACGGACTAGTCATTTTGAATTTTTATCATATTTTTCAAAATTGTCTTCAACACTGCTAGATAGAATGGCTACACATCCCTTTTACTTTTACTCTCTAATTTTACAAGATGTGTATTTCATATCTTTACCTTTCTCCTCCAATCTGTACTTGGCTGATCCTTGAGAACTCTATTCACGTGCAGCTTGCTTTTGGAGACACACCTCATGTTCATTACTACCTAGAGGTATGTCGTTCTTCACTGTTTTCAAGCCATTTCTTTCTCCTACTCTTCCCAAATCCCTGCTTCTGTAAGAATACAAGGCATCAGGTATTTCTTCCTTTTTGATGTAATCTATTAACTCTCATTCATTTGTTTCTAATCCATTTATAATCCAAATATAATCCATTATTTTTTTTTTGTTTTATTCAACCTTATGCCTATATTAATTATTGAAGACATCACATTCATGTAGAGAATCTGTCTAGCACATTGATCTGTCAGTTCTTGATACTTTCAGCTTCAGCTATCTTTTCCTCCATATCTCATCAGTAACAAACTAATGGTCATCCCCAATAATGATGCTAGCTCTGCCATTATGATCTCAAGCATTCCATCTTCAGATCAATATTTCCTATTTTTCATCTCACATACTTTAGGATTCCCACTCACTCAGATCTCATATCTCATTTGAACCTTCATTCCATTAATGCTACCCACAGTTCCACTCTCAGATGATAATCTTACCACCTAACTCATAGAGAAAATAGATGTAATCGTATAAAACAGCCTCTTCTTTCATCCACCACCAATCTGGTCACCTCTATATTCATATATTTTACCTTCACCTCAGGTTATAATGGAAAATGTGTCCCAATTTTCATCGTTGCTCTGAAGCCTATCTCTTATCACCTTCTCAGTGTCTTTAATTTTGTGAATATCCTATTTTTTTCTCCTGCATCATAAATTCCTCCCCTTCTGGGGTGGTTTATTACCATCAGCACACAAACATGTCTTAGTATTAACCATCTTAAAACACTATCCTTTGACTTGTTTTCCACCAGGTCCCACCTGATTTCATTGACAATCAGCAAATTTCTCAAAATAACAGTCCTTGACATTCTTCTCTACTCTATACATGTTTTGCCAAATGGTCTTACCTAGTCCAAACATTTAAATATCTTTATAATAACTATCAAATATCTAGTTCATCTAGGACATCCTCCCAGGCTGTAGACTAAAAAAAAAAAAAATCCAACTCTCTATTTGACAACTTGGAGGCTAATTAACATCATATATTTAACCAAATTCTTGGTTTTCCCTCATACTAAACCTACTTTTCTCCAAACATTTTCTTATGTTGTAAAGGATACCACCAGGTTTCTCAGGCTAAAAACCTAGTGTATAAGCCAGCTCAGGCTACCATAATGAAATATGCAGAGACTGAGTAGCTTAAACAACAGACATTGCTTTTCTCACAGTTCCAGAGACCAGAAGTCCAAAATCCTTGGATTGTATATGGTCACCTACTTGTTATATTCTCACATGGGAGAGGCAGAGAAAGAACTCTCTGCTGTCTCTTCTTATAAGGGTACTAATTCCATCATGAGGATTCCATCCTCATAATCTCATCTAAACCCAATTACATCTCAAAATGTTCATCTCTAAATACCATCACATTGGGCAGCAGAGCTTCAACATATAATTTAGGGGGACACAATTGAGTCCAATATCACCTAGTATATATCATCAATTCCTTCTTTTATGAAACTTCTTACAGTCAATTTACCCACAAATCCAATCACTTGTCACCATCTATTGCCTCAACACAAGTTCAAGCCACATGATTCGTCTAGGACACAGCAACAGCCTTCTAAGTAGTGTCCTTTCTATCTTCCAGTTGGGCTGTAAGTCCTCTGCAAACTCAAAGGCCAGTGTCTTGGTCAGGTTGGGCTAGTATAATAAACTACCACATATTGGGTGGTTTATAAACAACAGAAACTTATTTCTCATTCTTCTGGGGCTGGAAATCCAAGATCAGGTGCCAGCACAGTCAGGTTCTGGTAAGAGTCCTCTTCTACTTTGTAGACAACTTCTTATTGTATCCTTACATGGCAGAGAGTGGAGAGCTCTCTGGGGTTCCCTTTATAAGGGCACTAATTCATTCACGATGTCTCCACCCTCAAGACTAATTACCTCCCACAGGACTCACCTCCTAATATCAGAGGTTAGTATTTCAACATGCGAATTTTGGGGGTACATAAACATTTAGTCCATTGCAGTCACAGAGATTTTTTTAGATCCACTCGTGGATCTATGTCCTCTACCTGAAATCCTCCAATAGTTTCCCCAGCAACTCTCCTTTCGATGGCCTCACTTGTCTTTGCTCAGACAGTCTATCTCACCTCATCGCCATCTTCTCCACACTGGCCTTGCTTCTGAAACTCGACTGTATTAATTTGTTCCTATTTCAGAGCCTCTCCATTTGTTATTTAATCTTCTTGAAGTGCCTTTCCTAACGACCCTTGTATGGCTGCCTCATAATTTAGCCCAAATGTCACCTCTTCACAGAGGCTTCTCTGTGATCACCTTGAGCTGAAGAAGCTGCCTCCTTAATGGCCCACACTCGATCACGTTGTCCTCTGTTATTTTCTTCATTGTGGTCATTGTTATCTCAAATCATTCTTTATGTATGTTCATGGGTTTACTGTTTGTATTCACCCATTAGAATGGAACCTCTTTGAGAGCAGGAATGTTGTCTTTCTCACCATTTCATAACTAACATCTTGCACTGTGCCTGCACATAGGAAGTCACTAATAAATATTTGCTGACCAGTTGACGCTTTGTAGTTTACACACATGAGGATCATCTAAAATGCAGAGTCTCAGAACATCAGTAGAATTTGATTGGTTTGGGAGAGAGAATTAAAACAGTATATAAATTATGCTTTTACTAGACACCTATTGCACAGTACTAGTTGGCATCAAAACCCACTAATTTAGAAATATTTTATATTTGACCTCTGATGCTTTGCTTCCCACACTAGAAGTCACCATTTACTGTTAGAACTAATTTTTGCATTCACATGCCTGCAAAAACAAATCCCAAGCCATATAATTTATCTAAAATGATTTTTTGTATAAACTTAATGCTGTCTATTGCTGATGACTGCTTTACTCTTATGATTTAGGATTCCATTATCCTTCACACACTCATAGACTCTCTCATGAAGTTTGTTACACCCATTACCAGCTATTTTCAGCAGGCTTTTAAGAAACTCCTCTGAAAGGCCACCATTCCTGTTGTTTGGATTTTTCTGAATTTTTACTATCTTCCTAATTCAGTGATTCTCTTATTCCCTTGCTTTAATGTGGGTAAGAACCACCTGGGCTGTTAAGAGAAGGGGCACATAAATGTGATGAAAATGTAGATTGTGCCCCAACCCCACCCTGGCTCAGAAATCTACGTTTTAAGTAAAAACATCAGATGGTTGCAATGCAGGTAATGTTGCATTTAATTCTCAAATACATTCTTTAAGATCAATTCTTTGAAGAGTTATCCTTTCTTAGTGGATGGTGGCATAACAACAATTTGTTGGGAGCCAGTATCTTTAAAAATAACCTCTCCCCCAATAATATAATGAATGCATGTTGTTTTAGAAAATTTGGAAAGTACTGGATAATATATAAATGACAAATATCATTTATAATCCATGGTCATAGGTAACCACTGGTAACTGGAGCACATAACACATTTGTTAATATCAATGCTTTTCCATTCTTCTAAGCACATATTACATGTCAGGCATTCTACAGAGGATACGTATGTGAGCTAGATAGAAAATATCCCTGTTCTCATGGAGCTATATAAATACTTTTTTAAAAATTGGTAGTATGTCATCAATAATTCTTATTGGTTACAAAATATTTCATTGCATAAATGGACCACAACTTTTAAAACTATCCTTCTAGTGTTCAATATTTAAGATGCATAATAGAAATCTTTGTGTATAAATGTTCATCCAAATTTTAGAATATTTTCAAATGATACCTTCTCAAAAGTGCAATTTCCAGAACAATGAATAGAAAACACAGGGCAATTGGTTTATTAAAAAAATGCTGCCAATTTTCACTCCCAGAGGCAATGGTCTCAAGTAGGTCTCATTTCCCTCTAGGGGAAAGTGAACATTTTAATTTTCAAAAATCCATTTTACTACTTGGGGCTGGCCCCGTGGCCAAGTGGTTAAGTTCATGCGCTCCGCTACAGGCAGCCCAGTGTTTCGTTGGTTTGAAACCTGGGCACGGACATGGCACTGCTCATCAAACCACGCTGAGGCAGCGTCCCACATGTCACAACTAGAAAGACCCACAACGAAGAATACACAACTATGTACTGGGGGGCTTTGGGGAGAAAAAGGAAAAAATAAAATCTTTAAAAAAATCTATTTTACTATTAAAAAATTTAGATTTTATAAAAACTGAATTTAATATGTGAAAAGTACTTTACTTAAAAATCAGCTATTTTAATTAATAATTTGAAGCATTAATATTTAATATTTTATGTATTATTATTGAAACTGGTTGTCATATTATAATGTGAATGGTACCCCCTAGAATTGTCCCACATGGCAGCTCTGATGCACCCATTTTTCATTTGTGGAGGGAATCTTAATGATTCTCTTAATAACATGAAAATATTTTCACACTTTTTTTTCTTTAATTTTGAATGGCTTTCATGATAGATATTTGTATATGAATTATTCTGTTAATCTTTTCGTTTTAATCTTATCCCATTGATATTACAGATAGCAAGTGCTTTCTTTTATAAACAGCATACTTTCATTCTCTTTTGTTTACGTTTTGCAACTGTTAGCTTTTAATCTGCAAAGGATTTATTTGTTGTAATGCATGAAGTCAAGATCTAAAGTAATTCATCCCTCAAAGCTAGCCAATCATCCTTAAGCCAGTCGTTCGCAATCCTGATTTATTCTTTCCTCATAGATGTATTATATAGTAAGCTTAACATGTACAGGGAAATTGCTTCCTAAGAATTTTTTGAAGCTAAAGATTTGCCAGAATTCTTTTCTACCAATAGATATATTTTTGTTTGTTTAGAAGCATGATTTCACTTTCAAAGGCATGGATCAGTAGTATCGATGACTGATGATTGGCTGTGCAAGAGCATTCTTAAATTCCACACTAGGGGTTGGAATGAATAAAGTTGTTGTCAAACCTTGTGTATCAATTTTCCTCCAGAAAATGTCAAGCCTTTGGGGACACTTGGCATAAGATATAATGTGAACTAAAGATAATTCTAAGCTGTCACTACCAACTGATCATTGGAATATTTTGATGTTTCTTTTTATTCAAACTCAGTTTCTGTGATATATTTGAGCCAATAATGATCAGACACTCACTCCTCTGACTGAATATTTTCAGGAAATAAGTCAGTGGGAAGAACTCACTCCTGTTATAATAGTCCTGGAAAATGTAAACCAGTCAGAGGCAAGCTGGCATCAGGATAACTAGGATTTGTGGGTGCACCTTATAAAAGGGCCAGGCTCTGGGAGGGAGTAGAACGGTTCAGGTACATCTTCCTTGTTCAAATGATGCTTTGACAGTTGATTTAATTAGAATGATTTCCCCATCAAAGCAAGACAAATCAAAATGTGGCTCAACTCAGCTAAGACATGGTCCAAGACAGAAGATCCTTATCATCAGATCAGCAACAGCCATATCCTTTCTGATAGAGACCATGAGACTATCATTAACTTGGGCCAGGAATGAGAAAATCAGGAGGTGATATTTGGTGCCAATTCTATGTATTCTTTTCTTTTTTTCAATGGCAGTATTAAGACTCTTTCCCTTTTATGTTGACTAATACTCAATAAAACCTTTTGTTGACAATACTCAATAAAACATGGAGGTGGAAAACAAAAAAATGATACAGATTGTAAACTAGTCAATTATTCTCTTTTGATAATTGACCTAAGTTTTTCTATCCATGTTTTTCTGAGACAATACTACTATATTCTAGATACCTTTTAGCAAATAAATCCTCTTTACTTCATTTGTCACAAGTGGCATTTGTTAGCAACTAAGGAGCTGGAGCAAAGAATTTTTATCATTGGCTCTACATTACACAAGCTTGTAAAGTAGTTGGGCTAGGCTTGTATTTCTAGATTAACCAACTTCAAGGATGTGTCTTGCGCGATGACTTGACCCCAGTGGAATCATTAAAAAAAATACTCCTAGTGACATGTAGCATTGATTTCTTTAATGAACACTACAGTATACTCGTGTTTTAAGCCATTTTCTTGCCATCACTGCCAGAGTTACCTGGTATGCATTTCAAATGTTGTCAAACATCTTGTTCCTGCTCTCCCCCACTGTTCCCTCAGTGCAGAGCCACTCACAAATTTTAAGGCAGAGCTAAGTTCCAAGAAATGCTTTGCTCCCCGTGAGGAATTTGTACATTCTCTTTTATTTCTTTTATTGGGCAATAAGAACCATATAATGAATCATGTATCATTTCACATATTGAATCTTGTTCACTTATCTGGAGTTATATGTTATTTACCAGTCAACTGCAATGCAATAGAGAGCTATCTTATATAGGAGTTCGGTTTAACTGATTCTCTCTTCTAATTTCACAGCTCTCCTATAGTTTAATTCACTGTAGTTAGGTAGATAGACGAGTCAATAGCACTTTAACTTGTATAACCTGTGGTCTGTATGTATAACCATGTTCTAGTTTTCTAGTCTTTGGCCTCTATCCTGCATTTATAGTTCCTGAATTTCTGATTTTCATTTCTTTTATTCTCTGAATTGTGGATAATATCATACATGATCAAAGCCTGGGTGAAAAATACACAAAGTTAAACAGGCAAAAAATAAATAAAAATAACCTGGAAGAACACTAAAAAAGGCGAAGGTTCACATTCTTGTTTCCAATGAACACTATGATAAAACATTTTGCTTAAAAATAAATGTAATTTTACATTATAAAATTTATAAAAGACGGTAGATCTGGTCTTCCATCTAAGAGAACAGAATAAAGATTGAGAAAGGTTGTTACTCTTTGAAAAATACAAAACAAATTTTTGAATGTGGAAAGCAGGTTGAAACTCATGAGAAAAATACCACAGCAGAGGAGGCCACTCCGATGGAAGTGGTGGCTGATCTTTTTGGTGGGACCTGCATAGAAGAGGCTCAGAGCTGGCGACATGGAGGGTAGGAGTGAGAATTGGAGCTAACCAGGGTTATTCACTGAGGGTCATAATACTGAGAGACTTTGAGCATTCCATCCCACCTTTACTCATAGGACCAACGGCCTGGTTTATGCCCTAGGTGGAGAAGGAAGGCAGGGGTGGGCTTTTCACTAAATAAACTGAACTGCTTACCTCAAAGGAAAGCATTTCTAATTTGGAATCACAGAAGTGCTCAGTATGCAGTGTTGGATTATCCGTTTGTAATAGAACAGTATAAGTGCCTAAATAGCCATCAATGGGGCCTGACTGAATGAATGTGGATATATTACAATGTAGTACAGAATTTTAGATAGCCATTAAAAATAACACAAATGTAAATGTGCAGACATAATATTAGCAAGATGTTTTTAGGCGAAAAAGCAAAGAATAGAATAATAATGTATAATATGCTACTGTGTGAGTAAAATAATTTAAAATGAAGATTAAATAAACTCCAAAATATCTAAAAACATTTATGTATTTGGAAGTGAGAAGCAGTAGAAGTAGGTTCAAGGAAAATGAACTGAATCATTCTCTTTCCTAGTGGGGGGGCAATAGGCATTGTCTAAAGTTCGTAACACATGTAGGCATATTGTTTAGAATTATGAGTATAACTATAAGAAGTAAAGCCGAAGATAATTGACTCTTACAAAGACTCTACAGGATATAAGCGAAGAAAATAAGCTCTGAAATATGACCTCCACACCTTAGTTATACGACTAATTTAAGTCACATATTTCCTCACTTCTATACAGGTGATAAAAAGAGAATCTTTGTCATAGGGCTGTTGTGTTATTATTATTATTATTTTGGATAAGGAATGAAAAGACTGTAGCCCAGTACCTGACATGTAAAAACCAGTCAACAAAGTTTAGAAATGTTAGCTAATATTATTTTTTCTGAGAGATGTGTCTATGAGTGGGTAGAAGTGGGAGATGGTGAATTTTCACTATGCTTAAACACTCTATATATTTACTTTTGTCTTATCATGATTCATTGAAATAAAATTTTAAATCTATCTGTTATAAATAAGGATGTTTGGCAAACTGAGTGGTCCTTATATGAAATAATAGAGAACTGAATAACTAGGCAGCCATGGAGATTGATTAGATGGGCATCATAGGGAGAATAGGGTCATCACACTTAACCTGAGAGACTAGACATATGAAATAACCATGAACAGAACTAGAAAATGTTGGGCTGAAGATCCAGTTTGGGATAATCAAAGTCAAAGACCTTTTTTTTTTTTTTTTGGTGAGGAAGATTGGCCCTGAGATAACATCTGTTGTTAATCTTCCTCTTTTTGCTTGAGGAAGATGGTCTCTGAGCTAATAACTGTGCCAATCTACTTCTATTTTATGTGGGACGCCACCACAGCATGGCTTGATGAGCGGTGCGAAGGTCTGTGCCAAGATCTGAACCCATGAACCCCAGGCTGCCAAAGCAGAGTGTGAGAACTTAATGACTATGTCACTGGGCCAGCCCCTCAAAGACTTGATTTTAGATGTGTTGAGCTTGAGTCTATCAAGTCAGTCTATCAGACAGTCTGTCTATTCATACAGAAATATCCAATATTTATTTTCCTCTCAAAACAGGAACTGTGTCCTAGTCATCTTTGAATCCCCACCACCTAGCTCACTTTTCTAGAATATAGTAGCGCTCCATACATGGTGAATGAATGAATGGTTGGATGGATAGATGGATGAATATTGATTGGTGTCCTCTATACAAATGTGTCAGTAAAATCATCAGAGTATATAAACAAAAAGAGAGGAAGTAAGTCTCAAGGAATATCATATTTAAAGGACGTGAGCCAAAAAGGACACCAGTGAGAGAGACACCAGAGAATTAGAAAGAAAACCAGAGATCATGACGTGAAGCCATGGAAGAAGAGTTTTAACTTACTCACAATATTTAAGTGCTTTTGCTTGGTTTCTTCTCTTAAATGGATGGATGACCACGGAAAAACGGATGATGCCTGCCTTTCATAAGATAAATTGAACAGAAAATACCTGTGTGTCCCAAAATGCAAAGGTACATTATTTCTAATAAAGATGAGGATACTTAAATTTCTGTTTAATAATTTAAAAATAAGTAAATAGTGCCTGTCACATGGAGTGCTTACTTCTATCTAGCTATTCAATGTATATTAATTGGATTAAATTAAATACCTTTGCTCAAAGGTAATAAGATCACTTATTTCTCAAAAAACCACACATGCTAATCATCAGCAATGAGAAAATACAGAAAATTGGAAGGAAGAATAAATAATTGGTTTAACTATAACATTTTGAATGCTTTTGGGCTTCTGTAGTCGTTTTATTGCATTGATTTTTGAAGAAGTCATTACCCTGGAGGAATTTTCATGCCATTGAAGGCATTTTCATTTGTTAAATGTACGATCATTTCTACGTTATATTAGGAAATATTCCTACATTTCTTGTGGGGCAGGGGCATTCAGCACATTTTAGTTTTTCATATTTCAAATAATCTTGTTCTTACACAAAACTTCTTGTTGATATGCATATTCACTAGACAATAATGCATAGATATTAATGTGCTATTTTGCAACATACACATGCGGAAGCGATTCCTTTAATATTCTGAATTTATGGTGGATAAATTTTTATTCTTTTAACCTGGCTCTGTGACCGGGGTTGTGCACAGTGGATGCACGCTGTCTGAGCAGTCTCGCAGCAGCCAGTGATAGATCTTCAGGACATAACATTAACTCTTCTCTGGCTATGCAATCAAACATGCAATTTTACTACTAATGATGCTCCTTAGGCTACAGGGATGTGAAATGGGTATTTTCAAAGTGAAGTTGCTAAGTAACATTAAGAAAACTGCTATGAAAGCAAAGTTAATGATCTCAGTTGGTGCCATTTAGCTAAGGCATTTAAACTAATGGCAGTATCAGGTTGAATTTACTGTAACTCTGCAGCTCCTTTTCTATGCTTTGTTGGAGACATCTTCATTCTCCAAACCACAATAAAGTTAGCGCTTTTGGTCTCTCAATTGTTTAGCAAAATTAACAAATTAACACACCACACAATTGTGGGATGGTTATTATTCCCATTTCACTATTAGCAAAATAATAAGCAAGTAATGTGATTTGGTGGGAAAGTAAGGAACTAGATAAATTAAGAGAAAGATTCAAACCATTGAAACTTGATGATATTAGCAAGACAGCATCCCTAGTTCTGCTTAATCTTATGAACATGTTTGGTGCAAGTACCTAATACTCAAAAAATTCTTAAAATATTTTCTTATTATCCTGGATATTATGTTTTAGTCGGTGTTAAAATACAGAATTCACAAATTAGAAGTGGGCGGTCCAGCTTGGCTAACTAGATTTGTTAATATAGCTCTCTTTTGGGAAATTAAAAAAAAAAAAGGTACTCAAATGGCAAGTGTACCATGTCCTTGGGTCTTGGAATTATGAAAAATGGCCACGTTCTTTGGAATTAGAACCTCCACAGCTGGGAATGTCACCTTTCTTTAGGGTTCACTGGTGAGAAGCAGTCTTATGTACAATCACTCTCACCTGATGTAAGACGAAGAGAAGGAGGCAGGGGGAGTGTGTGTGGTGGTGGTGGTGCAGGGTGCTTAAAGGAATATCTCAGGAGGTTTAGGGGTGCAAGTTACCACACAAAATTGGCCTCTCATTTTGGGCTGGAAGGGTGCTAAGCCATAGAACACACAGCTTTACCCTAGTACAGAGTTCTTGACACTTCTAGAGACTTCTGAAGGCAGGAGTCTTTGGAGTAGTGTGTGGAAGCAGGGCTTGAAAAAATGGTGGTAAGGTTTGGTTGGGAAGAATACAAAGCAACTTCTGGTCCAGGTGCCATTTCTTCACAGCTCTTGAAGAGGACAAATCAAACTTTCCTCACATGCTTTTACAGTTCTGGTGATGATGTGTGAAGAAGCGCTGGATTAGTAGAGGGGCAGGAGCTCTGAGACTTCTAGCATGTCAATCCCTGAGAAGGATCTGGGGTGCATTTTCCTGGCAGGACCAAATGGAGACAGGGCTTCCTGCACCAGAGGAGGGTGAGGTATTCAGCAAAGCCTACGGGGGTGAAGGTGATATTCACATCACCAGCAGAGAGAGACCACCCCAGCATTTGCAGAAACAGACAGAACTCTAGCGCAACAAAGAATAATGACCCACCACTGGCATAAAGGAGCCTTGGTCTCCCTCTCTCTTCTGCCTGATCCCAGACAGAGGGGTAGCCAGCCCCTGAAGGAGGTGGAGCAGACAGACCACTTTCGCCTGCCTCTACTCTAAGCAGTCAGCACCACAGCTCAGTTGCAGCAAGACCTACATTTTAAATTAAGTTTGCTTGGAAGTGTATTCAAGTTAGTGTTAAACTAACAGGGATGTGTCTTACATGTAAAAAATAAATTGTGCTCTGAACCAAAAGTCAAAGGAAAATTATAGAACTTGACAAAGATGTCATTAAGGTACCTGCTACATAGAGTGAAAGGGAGATGTGACAGTGTACAGATAAAAGGAATGATTGGGGAAAACTATCAGGCGAGTTCATGCTTATACTCCAATATTTTGGAACTTCTTGCTAAACTGGTTCCATTCTATTTATGGCTACTTACCATATTTTACCAATAAGGAAATAAAAACCAGTGTCAATATGTAAAAGGAAAATTTCCAACCAAGTATCGCTATGAGACTTTCCCTTAGAAGAGTAATGAAAACATTGCCACCTATGTTTAGCTTGGATATTGAGTATATTTTGGCTTGTAATGAGGGACTCAAAAGTAATTGTCTTGACCAGAAAACAATATTTTGATTTGTAATATGTTCTTATAGAGTATCACTCTAGAAAAAGGTAAAAGAGTTCAGCCGATAGAAATGTGACATCTGTAGCTTCGACTGGATTGGAGGAAATACGTCAGTAAGGGTTACAGCTTTGAGAATTAGGGATAAATTGGAGACAGATCTCATACTGATGCAATGGAACTGAGTGCAGGGAGACGGACTGAGAACTATAACAAGGTTTGAGCTTTGGCAGCAAGTCAAAGATAGGGCTTGAGTCGTATTCATCCGTGCTATTCAATGACCTAAGGTCCAGAGTGCTTCAGAAGGAGCCATGTCCTTCCTGAGGGAGAGAAGAATGTCCAGATCGCGCCAAGAGATAAGAATGGGAGACGGAGAGGATGACCAACTAGTGGGATCATTTAGTCTTTTTTAAAGAAAAAAATAAATTAACCTTTCCCTTTGAGTTTTTGGTGTAAGCAATGTTTATAAATGCTGAACCAAACTGGTTGGTTACAGAGAAATTTCAGTATAGCCAGTCCAGAAACCATTTCCCGTAATTGTCAAATAGTTGCAAAGAATCTAATGACTATTTTTTGAGTGCGGGATGGCTTAAATGTATCAATTAAATGAAAGGATAGAATCTAAAATTGTTGTATACCACCTTTGGGTCAAAAAGCTTATGTGCATAATCTGACATTTCAAGACAAACATGAGCTTGTCTGTTTTAAATTCACTCTTTACTGAGGAAACTGAGGTTCAGAGTTGGCATTTAATAATATGTAACATTGGCTGTTTCACCCAAAGTTTGATGGCACAATCAAAATTCAATCTGAAATTCATATTCTAGTGATTCACCTCTTTGCAGAGTACAAAGTATTTTAGCAAGGAGTCATCATTTGAGAGAGAGTGATGTGTTATGAAAGGAAGAAAAAGTCACTTGAAACAGCCAGAATAAGCAGTAACAATGCTTAACAGTTTCTCAGCTGAAAAAAAAATACAGCTTGGTCTCGGCTGTGGTCTAATGAAGGATGTGATTTCTGTCTCATTGTTATGAAAGCTCAGATTTGTTTTTCTGCAGTGGCAATGGTTCCCTTGATGACCCAGGTGGCAGTCTTATTGATTTTTATGACTAAATGAGTTGCTGCAGCTTATATGCATAACTAGTCTTAAGTGCTTCCCTGAGTGAAATTGACAGTTCATTTTATGCGGCTTGCACAGTCTTCTTGTCCTTTGCCTCACATGTCTTATAAGCCGTGTGAGGAGAAGTTGATTTTCTATTATTTACATCAGGCAGGCAATGTTTACTCTGCAGGGCTGGGGGTGGGCTCTGTTGAGGATTGGGAAGGTAGGCTGATTTTTTTTCTAGCAATAATCTTTATGCTTTCTTCAGGCAAGGGTCCTGTGGATAAAACGCTTCCCTCTCCTATATCTCTACCTATTTTTCTAAATATTTCTGGTAACTTGCCTTTCATCCTGTTTAACACACAAAAGCTGAACATGAAGCAAAATGGTTGAAAGCTTAAGCTTGATCTGCCCAATTCCACGGACATATATAATTTCTAAGAAACTTAAAGTGCTATTTGTTGCTCTTATCTAATTCCAGCATGATGGCATTAGACAATGTAATATTTTAGGAACAAAAATTGATCATTACACATTATAAATCTGGCCTTACATAGTACATATTTTACACAGTTAGGAATTTGAACACGTTAATGATCTCAGAATCTCGAGTCTTTGCTCCTTCACTATCCTTCTGCTCTCTTATAACGTTATTTCCTTCCCCATTCCCATGTAAATTCTTTAAAATCAATTCATTCTCCTTTTTCCACTACCCATTCTAAATCTTCTCCCTACTCCTCAATCCTCTGATCTCCCATCTCTGTGCATACTATTAGTAAATAATCCGTCTTTTAATGTTTTTAATATAACAGCTTTATTGAATATAATTCACATACTCTATAATTCACCCATTTAAAGTATCCAATTCAATGGTTTCTAGCGGACTGAGTTGTACAACCATCACCATAATCAATTTTAGAGCATTGTCATCACCCCAAAAAGAAATCCTGTACTCATTAGCAGTCGCTTTGCATTTCCACCTCCCCAACTTAAGCACTTACTCCCAGCCCCTGACAATCACTAACCTACTTTTTGTATCATTATACATCTGCCTATTCTGGATATTTCATTTAAATTGTATCATACAACATTTTCATTTTTGACTGTCTGGCTTGTTCATTTAGCGCAATGTCTTCAGGGTTCATCCATGTTGTAGCATGTATCAGGACTTCATTCTTTTTATAGCTGAATAATATTCTATCGTATGTACGTACATTTCATTTACCTATTCATCAGTTAATGGACATTTGGGTTGCCTCCATATTTTGGCTATTATGGATAATGTGGCTATGCACATTTGTGTACAAGTTTTTGAATAAACGTATGTCTCCATTTCTTTTGGGTATATATCTAGGAGTGGAATTGCTGGGTTATATGATCACTCCATGTGTAACCTTTTGAAGAACTGCCAAACTGTTTTCCAGAGAAGCTGAACCATTTTACATTCCCACCATCAGTGTATGGGGCTTCCAATTTCTACACATCTTATCTAGCACTTGCTATTATATATCTTTTCTATTATAGCCACCCTGGTGTGTGTGAAGAGGTATCTCATTGGGGCGTTGATCTGCATTTCACGAATGGCTGATGATGTTGAACATTTTTTCATGTGCTTATTGGCCACTTGTATAATATCTTCTTTGCTGCGATGTGTATTCAGATCCTTTGCCTGTTTTCATTTTTTTAATCTATCTTTTATTTGTAGAAAGATTAGCCCTGAGCTAGCATCTGCCACTGGCCCTGAGCTAACATTTACCTCTACCTTAAATGAGAGACATCTGCCACAGCATGGCTTGACAAGCAATGCGTAGGTCTGGATATGCACCCGGGATCCAAACTGGCAAACCCCGGGCCACTGAAGCAGAAGGTGCAAACTTAACTGCCGCACCACTGGGCCAGCCCCTCATTTTCCTATTTTTAAAATTGCGTTATTTATTTTTTAGCATTGAGTCGTAAGAGTTCTTTATATATTCTAGATAAAATCTCTTATTGGATACATATTTTCTCCCATGTTGTGAGTTGTCTTTTCACTTTCTTAATCATATCCTTCAGCACAAACTTCTTGAATTTTGATGAAGTCTAATTTTTCTATTTTTTTATTTTGTCACTTATGCTTTTGATGCCATATCTAAGAAGACTTCCCCTAATCCAAAGTTATGAAGATTTTACTCCTACATTATAGTTTTAGGTATTGCATTCATATCTGTGATACATTTTGAATTAATTTTTATATATGATGTGAGGTAGAAGTCCAATTTCATTCTTTTGCATATGAATATCGAGTTGTCCCAGTGGCATTTGTTGAAAAGACTTCTATCCCCATTGTATTATCTTGGTATACTTGTTGATCCTATTTCACCTAGAAAATTGGAGCATGAATTCTCCCTACCAAATTTACAAAGTTACCTTTATCTACCTTGCTCTGATCTTGTTCCAACATGCTTTAAGACCAAAAAAAAAAGAAGTTGCCCCACTATCATCTATGTTCTGGATCCCTTCTTAGACTTTAAAATATCTCATGTTTCTTCTATATCTAGGATGACCACAAAATTTATTATCTAAACTCTGTAATTGAAAGGAGCCATTATTAATAATTTTGCAGTGACAACAGAAGTCTACTTAAATTTTAAGAGAAACTAGGATATAATGTCTGCTATGAACTCTTTGTGTCCCCTAAATTCATATGTTGGAACCATAATCCCCAATATGATAGCATTTGGAGACAGGGCCTTAGGGAGGTAATTAGCTCATGAGGGTGAAGCTCTCCTAATGAGATTAGTGCCCTTATAAGAAGAGTCACAAGAAAGCTTTCTTCCTCTTTCTTTCTCTCTTTCATGTGAAGATACAGGGAGAAGTTGGCCATCTGCAAACCAGGAAGAGGCCCTCACCAGACAGCAAATCTGCCAGCACCTTAGTCTTGGACTTCCCAGCTTCTAGAACTGTGAGAAATAAATGTTTATTGTTTAAGCCACACAGTCTATGGTAATGCGTTATAGCAGCCTGAGCCAACTAAGACAGTACCATTTTATTAAAACTCCAAGCACTTCCCTTCTACTGGATGCCACTTAGCATTCAAATTTGTATTCTAGCACCTTTCATCTTAAAATGTTCCACCCACAATATTACCGCCTTCAATGTCACTGCTATCAAAGTTCTTTTTTCCACATAGGCACATTTCTTGAAAGAACTGTCTAAATATGCTTTCTCCATGTCTTAACCCAAAATTTATGCCTAACTAGGTCTTCAGTTTGCCCTTTTCCACAGTAATGTGCCTTGCAAATTCACCAATAACCTCCATGTTATTACATCCAAGAGGCAGTTTTCAGTACTCACCTTCAGCTCTCATCAGCATTCAAGACTGGCTCATCTTCTTTAATATGACCCAGAGCCTCTCAGGGCATGCTTGAGGTGTGTACTCATATCTTGTTCCACGTAGCCCACAACCATGGCTTATACTCATAGGCTTCTTTTATTACTTTTCAACTTTTATCTCTAGTTGGAACATTCCACTGAGTATCAGTCTCACACCTAAGTAAATCTTCAACATCTTGACTGACATATCATAGAGACACTTCCAACTCAGTATCTCAAAACCCCACTCATGGTATTTTCTGCACAACCCTGGTCCTGGGCCAGTGCTCTCTCTCAGTAAATAGTACATTCATTCATCTAGTCACAGAACTTAGAATCATTCTTAAACTTTTTCTTCCTTACTTCCCTCATCCAATTAATGACTAGATACAAATAATTCTATTTTCTAGATATATCTTATACCTATCTACTTTTTCCTGCCTCTACCACTGCTCCTTTATTTTAGTCTCTATTTGGGTCACATGAATTATTTTCTAATCAGTCTTCCACATTTATTCTGGACTTCCTTCAATTCACTCCACTGTCTGGAGCATTCCTTTAAAAATCCTGATTCTGGTTGAAATCACTTAAATTATTGGTGAGATAAAATTTTTAAATCATGAACATGTTGTATAAAATACATCCATGACCTCACCCCTGCCCAGCTCCTCAGCTTCATTTTTCTCCTCTCTTCCCCCCTCATTCTCTATGTTACAGACTCCTTCCTTTCATATGCTTTAGTGCTTTAAACAGGTGCCCTTCTCTCCCAGCTTTAGAGCTTGTTCAAATATTCTTTCTTCTGTCACAACCCAGCCTCATTTAGAGAAACTTCTACTCATCTTTAATTTCTTAGCCTAAAAATTACATCTTCAAAAATCTAACCCTGATTAGATCAATGCTTTCATAAGCTTTCAAAGTACCCTCTACTTCCCCTTCATAACATTTTGAATACTTTTAACCAGATAATAAATTATGTAATTAGTAGCTTACTATCTGTCTCTGCAATAAAATGTGAACTAAAGAGAAACGAGACCATGGTGGGCTGTATTACTCTATTCTCAGGACTAGCATGGCATCTGACCTGAGAAAGGGAACTCAAGAAAAATTTCTGAATTAAGGAATCAGCAACCCTCCAATTCACTTCGCTAATAATTTGATTTGGGTTATAAATCCAATTTATAGAATAAGAGCAAATTAGAGAAAGAGTTAGAAAGACAGGAACAGGAAAAGTTCTAAAGTGGAAAATCTTAGTAGATCACAAGCCCACTCTTAGAACATACGCACAATAGGAAACATTAAAGTTTTGTAAAAATGAGGAGCCCAAAGCCCTCCTCCAACTTTTAATTTTTTTTATGATTCCATTTATATGAAATAGAATAAGCAAATCTATAGAGACATAAAGCAGGTTAGTGATTGCTTAGAACTGAGAGGAAAGGGGGGCATTAGATAAGGGTTTCTTTTTTTTTTTGGTCTGAAGAGAAATTTATTTATTTTATTGCGATCATATTGGCTTAAATTTAACATTGTGTAAATTGCAGCTGTATATTATTATATTTCAGTTTCTGTATAGATCACTTGTGATCACCACCAGTTGTCTACTCCTTATCCCTCACCACACATATGTGCCCCTTTATCCTTTCCCCTACCCTCTATTACCTTTTCCTCTGGTAACCACTAATCTGTTCTCTTTATCTGCATGCATGTTTATCTTCCACATAAGAGTGAAATCATATGGTATTTGTCTTTCTCTAGCCTCCTACTTTTCAAACTCAAATAAGCCTCTCCTTGGCCTCCCTTCTAATCCTGTTCTTACATGGGTAAACCATGATGGGCCTTGGGAGGTTTACTTCATACCTTTTACCTTGACACAGCCTGTTTATCTTAGTTCTCTGTTTTCACCTGAGGCCACAGCTTGCTTTTCTCTATGGTTGATGCCGTCCTTGATCAAATCAGCCCTGTTCCCTCCACCCTTGATCTTTCCTCTTGGTTAATCTGAAAATGTCTTATCTGTCCCACTATTCCCTCATCCATTCCACCAACTCGTGCAAAAATTTGGTTGACAGAAATATTAAGTGACTAATATTTCTACGCAAGTAAACATTAAGGAAAAAAAATGCCAAGATGGGGTTGGGCTTCAGCAAGCATACATATTGTTTCTGTGATGAAAGCAGAGTCAAAATTATTAAGTAGGAAGCATGCCATTTACATTGTCTGGCCAATAAAATAAGCTTGATTTACTCACCTTATTCTAGATTTAGATGGCAGTCTGAACTGTTTTGACCCAAATTGCTGCTAACCCTTCAATTTCAGTGTTACTTGATTGCTAAGCAGTGTTAAGGAGCTGTAAAGCCAGTACTCTGTATTACACGCGACTTAGAGGTAACTCTAGGGTATGGGGAACGACTCAATGTAGAGTCAAGAGATTAGGATTTAATCAAGGCTCAACCACCCACCAAGTCCAATCTGACTTCCGCCAAGTCACTCAAATTTCCTGCATCTCAGTTGTCTTTGTCTATAAAATGGGAATAGAAATACCTGTTTCAGTTGGTAGCTTTTAGAACTTAATTTGATAACAGGGCTAAAGCATTTGGCACATAATAAGTCCTCCATAATTGTTAGTTTAATGCAAATCATGTTCTGAATGCTACATTTATCTGCCAGTAATATATCTACTAATGAAGACACTTGGTAGACCTGACAGGGTCTCTTTGTATCTCTTACTAGCAAACACTCCAATGTTTGAATTTTAATTCGGAGAAGTTTTAGCAAAATAACGTATTAATAAACTGAGATCTATATATCAATGTATCTGTCTATAGATATACTTATTAACTGTGAATTTTGGTAGGGAAGTAAAGTATTACTAAGTTATTTAATGCAAGGGTCAGCAAACCTTTTCTGTAAAGGACCAGATTGTAAATATTGTAGACTTTGCAGAATACATGGTCTCTGTCTCAACTACTCAACTCTCAGTCTAAAAGCAGCTATGAACAATGCTTAAACCAATGAGCATAAATATGTTCCAACAAAACTTTATTTAGAACATAGGAAGTTTAAGTTCACATGTCATGAAATCTTCTGAAGTTTTTCAACCATTTAAAAACGATAAAAGAAAAAAAACAACTTAGCTCACAGGCCACCGAAACACAGGTGGCCTGTTTTGACCTACAGATGGTGGTTTCCCACTGGGGACATGATCTCATCCACTAAATTATTATGTTCATTTTCCATTGACCCTTTATCCTTCACGAAACATAAGCTCCATAACACAAAGGTCTTTATTTTCTGATTATTCCAAACGCCTTGAACAGTGACTAGTATAAAGTAGATAATAAATATTTGTTAAATGAATGAATTAATGAAATGTTCTTTTTTCTCCCAAACTCTTTATGGTAGGAATTTCCAGCAAAACAAGAGTATTTACATGTTATTTGGCATGTCCTCACAGACATGGAGGATTGAAGATTCCATAAGGTGAATTATGGCTTAATGACTATCACACCAAAGTAATATGATAATTTAAATCATAATGTCAAGAGGAGTATATTTTAAAGGTTAATAATGTTTTTGTGCAAAATGTGCAATTATGTATAATCTATATACACACGTATACATATACATATGTACAGATATCCATACATATGTATATACACAGTTATTTTATAAACATATACAAGTTCTATCTTGATACTTATACTGTACACAGCTAATTTATATCGCTTTCTATAAATTTTTATACAGATATAAATTATTTCTTTGACTATGGTACTTAAACAGATGTTCAATCACGGCAGCTAAGTGGTAATGACACTAATTAATCACAAAGTGAAAACACATTTACCTTAGAAAAACCAACCCTATTAAACTCTCGGAGATTAATTGGCTTTATTTTTTTTAAAAAAAAACACTGCAACATAATTATCTCAGGACAATGTCAAATGTCCTGTTGAATCTATGTTTGTACTCTATAAACATAAAGTCCAAACCATTTACCATAAATCATAATTCCCATTGGTAATGAAAGGGAAAAGAAGAATGTTTTAAAACAATAGTGTTTACGTAGCATAATTGCTCAGGAAAAAAAAGACTAAAATAAATTTGTGTAGTTAATCTTTAAACTTCTAAATTATCTGTTAATGTAAGGTTATCTGTTAACTTTTTAGAATGGGTGTTTTATATTCTAGCTGAAGTGGTCACATGTAATTTTATAGAAAACTTAGTACACTTTCCCCATCTCAAGTAATTTTTTGATAGGCAAAAGTGGACTATATTCAATTGTCAGAATTATATCACATCCTTAATAAAATGAGAACTAGAAAACAAGTAGCTCTTAAAATTATTAAACAATGGCGTTACTCAACACTGTGAGATTTATTTAAACAGTGTTAGCCAAAATCGTAGTTTAGAAGTCGCAAATTTATTGTCATAGTTGAATGCTTGAGAAGAACAATTTAATCTACTTTCAAACTCAAGTTAATTAAAGCAGTTTTTATATTATTTGCAACAAAAGTCTTACTAACATTTTGGCACTCTTTTTCCACCACGGCAGTGCTCAATCATCATCTTTTTATGTTTCTGTTATCACTGCTAGAAAGCTCAGAAAATTCAGTGCTTCTTTCTCCTTTGAACTGGAAACAGGCTTTACGCCTAATGGGTTAAATATAAAGGGCCAATCTGTACAATGCTTTGAACATATTTATATGCAACATCTAGTTTCCCCTCTAGTAGCAACCTCATCACCAAATGAGTGAACAAAGCAAGAACGCCTGAATCGTATCTGGCATAGTAAATACCATGTTTACTTAAATAGGTGACTGATCAAGTAATATGTGTAGATTCATTATTCCAAGTTTCACATTTTGAATCATAGAATTAAAGTGTATCAACTGACATCTGTTCCTTCAGATCCTGCACCCCCTTTCACGGCATCATTGGTAGATTGTCATCCAGCCCCCAATATGAACATGCTCAGTGACGACTATACACTAAAGAAATCCTCAGTCTTGTTTCTCTGTATCTTTTATTCATTGGTGCTTATTTTGGCTTGAGCAATATACTGCAATATTCTGTAAAAGCATTAATTATTAAAGAAAAATTGTTTACTTAAGTAATACATGAACATATCATTATTGCTACATATTCAAATAATATATCAAGTAAATTGGGAAAGTCCTTCTGTAAAAATGCGCACACACCTACCTTATTTCTACCTAAATAGGAGCAAACTTTATGGAACATCTCTTGTCTTTCTTTCCTCCTTGACCTCATATGTTAGAAAGTGATCTCTGCCAGTATTTATAGCTCCATGCCATTCATTTTAAAGTCTGAGTGTAGATGTATCATTATTTATTCAATTATGATCTTATTTATGGACACTTCGTTTGCTTTCTGTTTCATGGTAGATATAGAATTCTGCAGCGAACATTCTGTGCATGCACCTGGTAGTAAAATGTGACTATTACTCTAGGATAGATTTCTGGAGAGAAAAATCCTAGGTCAAAAGAGGATGCATACATTAAATTTAAAAATAGGACTAAATTTTCCTTCAAAATGGCCTGACATATAGTCTATGATTGGTTCTATTTTTTGTATCCTCATTCGCAACGGATATTATCAGTCTTTCTGATGATGGACAAGTATATGGATTAAAACAATCATTATTGTTTAATTATATTTCTTAGAATATTGTGAGGCCAAGCCCCTTTTCATACACTTTTTGGAAATTTTTGTAATCCTTGCTCTCTGAACTGTGTGTTCTTAATCTTTGCTCATTTTTCATTGGGTATCTTTCTCTCATTCTTATATAGGTGATGATTCTATGCCTTTAATATATGTCAAAATTTTCTTCTAATTGTCATCTGTATCTTTAACATTGTATTTTAACATTGAGGAATATTTAGTTTTGGTTTTGTCAAATATGTAAATATTTGCATTATGGTGTCTGGGTTTTGCTCTTACTTAGGAAGATCTTCAAATATTATAAAATATTTTGCATTATTATTTATTACTTTTTAAATGCTTATGCTTAATTTCAGATCTTGACCTAAAATGCATGTATGAGTCTGTATTGTGTGAGTGTGTGTGTTGTTTATTTATTTAGCAGTAGATAGACATTATTCAAAGCATCATTTATTGAATAAACCTCCTATTTTAAAATGACAACTCTATCATAAACTATATCCTTGATGGAGACTGTTTGGGAATCTAATATAATTTCCATAGGTCTGTTTTTTCTATTTATGTATATATTACACTGTCTCTTTTATTATAGGTTAATGAACTTTTGGGGCATGTAGCAAAGAAAGACCACCATCGCTGTACCTCTCTTTAAAAATGCTCTTGGTTATTCTTTCACATTTTATTATCCATGTGAATTTTGGAATCAGTTTGTCATCATAAAAAGTCTTTTGAGGTGTTGATTGTTATTATATTAAAATATATATATGCGTACACATATATATGCAATGAGAAGCCCTTGCAGTGTACTCAAGATGTGTACAGGGAAGCTGGATATCAGAAGCTGAAGCACTTTACAAGATGCAAGATCATGTCCACCGGCCCTGAGATTCTATCCTGTAATTGCACAAGTTTTGCCTGGACTCAGAGAGGCTTACTCACAGGCAGCTTAAATAAATAAAACATAATGCTAATATTTTAAACTTATAATGAAAAGGTCAATTGAGTGAGTTAACCCCTCATATACTCTACATACCTTTTTTCAATGTAACAAGCTATAACAAGGATAAGATGAATTATGGTAAAAAAGTTGATTAAGCATGAAATAAGAACAAAGGAAGCCCATTATTTAAGTGAAACATTTGATGATGTAATTGATCCAACTATCGAATAGAGATTCACAAACCACTTGGCTTGGACAGATAAATTCCCTGTGCCAGACTTTACTCTTGATGGGCGTTCTTGGAACCTTGTTGACAATATTTGTCTTTCTCATATTTCTTAGATTTCTATACTTACATTTTATAGCATGTCTTCTTCTGGTGGACACAGGTTGTCTTATAGATATTTTGCATCTGTTCAGAATCTGAGAAGCTGTGACTAGCTGAAAGCCTGATAAACAGCAGCTTACCTTGCTCAATAGGAAATGCAGCCAAGGAGGAAAATGGTTGGGAATAATTGTAGTGCCATCTGTCCATGTAGGACCATGGTTCATCCAGATACTAGCAAATCTCACCACCAGGAGATCACTGTTCTGCTAAGAACTGGAATTACTCATGCTGTAGTGTCAGATATGATTATTTATATAGCTTCAAGTAGATATCTAATTTAAAGCCCTTTGTTTATTCTCTCATGGTCTAGATGTACTTCTATTTCACCTTTCAAACTAGAGTTCTTCAGAACAAACACTCTAAAATGTGTATGGAGACACAAAAATGTCTGAATAGCCAAAGCAATCTTGAGAAAGAAGAACAAAACTGGAGGTATCACACCTCCTGATTTTAAATTATATTACAAAGCTATAGTAATGAAAATAGTATGGTGTTGACATAAAAACAGAAACACAGATGAATGGAACAGAACAGAGAGCCCAGAAAAACCCAAGGATATATGTTAATTAATTTATGACAAAGGAGCCAAGAATATACGTTGAGGAAAAGACAATCTCTTCAAGAAATGGTGTTGGGAAAACTGCACAGCCACACGCAAAAGAATGAAACTGGACCTCTACCTTATATCATACATACAAAAATTAACTCAAAATAGATTAAAGACTTAAATGTAAGTCCTGAAACCATAAAACTCCTAGAAGAAAACATAGATAGCAAGCTCTTTGACATTGGTCTTGCTGCTGAATTTTTAGATTTTACACCAAAAGCCAAGGGAAAAAAAGCAAAAATAAACAAGCGAGACTATTTCAAACTAAAAAGCTTCTGCACGGCAAAGGAAACCATCAACAAAACGAAAAGGCAACCTATAGAGTGGGAGAAAACACTTGCAAGTCATATATCTGGTAAGGGGTTAATATCCAAAATATACAAGGAACTTGTAAAACTCAATAGCAAAAAACAATCAAATTAAAAAATGGGCAGCGGATATGCACACATTTTTTTCCAAAGAAAATATATTGATGGCCAACAGACACATGAAAAGGTGCTCAACATCCCTAATTATCAGGGAAATGCAACTCAAAAACACAATGAGATATCACTTCACACCTGTTAGAATGGCTATTAATCCAAAAGACAATAAATAAGTGTCGACGAGGATGTGGAGAAAAGGGAACACTTGTGTACTGTTGGTGGGAACGTAAATTAGTGCCTCCGCTATGGAAAACAGTATGGAGGTCCCCCCAAAAATTTAAAAATAGAACTACCACATGATTCAAAAACTCCACTTCAGACTATTTATCCAAAGGAAAAAAAAATACTAACTCAAAGAAATAGATGCACCCCCTGCTTCACTGAAGCATTATTTCTAATAGCCAAGATATGGAAACAACCTAATTGTCTATTGCTGGATGAATGGATAAAGAAATGTGGTATATATACACAATGGAATATTATTCAACCACAAAAAGAAGGAAATCTTCCCATTTGTGACAACATGTATGGACCTTGAGAGCATTTATGCTAACTGAAATAAGTTAGACAGAGAAAGACAATTACCATATAACATCACTTATATGTGGAACCTAAGGAAAAAAAAAAAAACAAATTCATGGATACAGAGAATAGATTGCTGATTGCCAGAGGCAAAGGATGGGGGATGAGCAAAATGGGTGAGGGTAGTTGGAGGTACAAACTTTCAGTTATAAAATAAATGGGTCATGGGGATGTGTTGTATAGCATGATGACTCTAGTGTTACTGTGTTGTGTATTTGGGAGTTTCTGGAAGAATGGATAGTGAAAGTACTCATAAGAATAAAAACTGTTTACTGTGTGGTGATGGATGTTAACTAGACATATTGTGGTAATCATTTCACACTGTGTGCGAGTGTCAAATCATTATGCTGTACATCTGAAACTAATATATTATATGTCAATTATATCTCAATTAAAAAATTAGAGTTCTTCAACTAATTAAAAATGGCTATCCTATTTCCCGTGGCATAATTTTAATATTTGTGTATGTTTTAATTTTTATTAGTTTTTCAAATGTTTTGTTACATGATATGATATCCAGACACTTCACCATCCTATCATTGTTAGGTTTGAACTTTAACTACTTAGAGGTCATGAAAAACATGGAGGCCATAACTAGACACAATAGTACTAGTGTCAGTCAGCCAATGTAGGTCTTAACACTTTTTTTTTGTATTGTCAAACTGTACCTTACTAAACAATACTTGATCTACACATTTTCATTGTGTACCTATTTTTCACCAACACGAATATATTTCACTTGGAAATGTCCCCTTAATTCTCCTGCCTTAACGTTTAAAATTTTCACTATTAGAGTCACAAAGATGAAATCCTTGTATTCACAGGTTTATAGATAAATGACAGCACAATGGTGGAGCACTACACCTCAGAAATATATCAAGCGTCAAAAAGACATATTATCCACTGTATGCCCATCCCAGCCTCCTTTCTTGGAATTTTTTTCTCACCAGAGCCTCTTCTGAAGGGGTGGGCCAAAGTGGTCTTGTTTCTCCTAAATGATCCCGTTTGCTGGTCACTGCTGTGTTTTCAGGCAGACACCTGTCTCAGGCTGGTTGCCTTAGGGGAATTCAATTCATTAATCCAAGTTTATCCAAATGGACTCTTTCTTTCAGAAATTTGGAATTGGAAAACTGAGAGACTGAGACAGTAAGATTCATGTTAGTGGTAGAAATGAAAGATCTTATAAAACTAGGTCTAGACAATGCAGTTCAAAGCTGTGAGGTACAAAGAAGCCAAAGGAGAAGAGAAAGATGTTTTGCAGACAAAAGTTGAAAAGATCTAAGGAAAGCGGAGCTATCTGCCCCTGAGGGCCTGTGAGGTGAACAGAGGGTAGCCTTGACTCATGGCTTTTTGTTTGGCCATGGATTAAAAATGTTTGGTGGCTTGGATAAAAAATGTTTTTTTGTCCATGGAAAGCTACAAGATTTCCCTGTGTCTCATCAATAAGGCCCTTTCTTATTTGAGCTACTGTGATTGGCCTTTTCTTCCTTATAGTAACACTGTGAGTTTGTAAGTCCTGGATTATGAGACTAGAGAAATGCAGCCATCAGTTTTACTTTGGGATGTCAGAGAACGCTTCATAATTAGATGGCACTTGTGCTTGGTCTTGGAGAGTGAATATAAATTGGTAAAGAAATAAATGGCTTAAACCTATGCAGGGATAAATGATGAAAGAATTTAAAATATCTGGGAATTGGTAAGGAAATATTTGGTAGCATTAATTTCCTTAGATAACTAAACCAGTTAAATAGGCAATGACTTTGGTCAAAGACCTGAAGGAAGTAAGAGAGCAAAGTACGTGGCTACGAGGAGAAGAACCCTCCTGCCAGAGGGAATAGTAAGAATAGAGTCCTAAGGAAGGACCCGACTGTGTGTCTTAGGAACTGCCAGGACAATGCGGCAAGAGTGGAGTGAACAAACGGCTGTGGTAGAAGACGAGGTCAGACAGAGATTGGGGGCCAGAGTGTATCAGGTTCTCAAATCCAATTTAAGAATCTGGGTCTTTATGCTGATAATGATGAGAAATCATGGAGGATTTCTGAGCAGAGAAAGAAAATGATCTGAATTTGATTTAAAAAAAAAAAAAAACATTGTTAAGTGCTCTTCAGTGCATCATAAAATCATGACTACTCTTAATTTACCAAAGACAACTCCAAGAATGTAATAATAATACAGTCTCCGGCCAGCCCCAGTTGCCTAGTCATTAAGTTCAGCACACTCCACTTCAGTGGAGTTCCCAGGCACAGACCTACACTACTTGTCTGTTTGTGGCCATGCTGTGGTGGCAGCTCACATACAAAAAGAGGAAGATTGGCAATAGATGCTAGTTCAGGACAAATCTTCCTCAGCAAAATAGTAATAATAATAACAATAATAATAATAATAATGTAATCTTAATCATATGGGTTAGTTGGCATATAAGCTACTGAAAAATTAAATCAATGGACATACTTGATATTCTTTAGGGAATCCATAACTCTATTTATAAAATTTTAGTAACAATTTAATAGCAATTAGTAATAATTTAATAAAAGAAACTTTAACTAAATTAGAGTCAGGAAGCCTGAAGGAGGAGCCCTCATGCCCTATCATATATAGTCAATTACATCAAACAAGAAGAGACAGACACTTGCATCTTAGACAGGAAGTAAAACTACTGCTGAAGGAAGATTTCTCTTCCCACCCAGCAATAGCCCAGCCAATGAAAAATGCCACAGCTCAGCCAATGAGAAACCATTGCCGTCCTGAACCGTCACTTTCCTCCAACGGACTTTCATTTAGAACAGCCCTTATCTACTGCCTGTTTTTCTCTATAAAGGCAGCTCTCCTTTGTTTGCTGGATTTGCGTATGGTTCACCATAGCATGCATATCCTGAATTGCAATTCTTTTGGCTATTCCCTAATAAACTTGTTTTGAGGCTTTTCAAGTCAACTAAAGATAAATACAACTAAAGATAAATGTAAAGATAAAGATAAATACAATAATATATATAATATATAATGTATAATAAAAAATACACTATATTTATAGTAAAGACCTGGAACAAAGGAAAAATTTTACCTCAGATTAAGTACAATCTAAAATAAAGTGAAACAAATATTCAAAGAACACAATATAGACTGTCCAGCACACAAAACACTAAATAATCATTCATTGTTACTATTACCAATTAAAAGTAAGAACAGATCCTTATATTTTGACAAGCTAGATATAGAAGATAAAATTGATATTCTATTTAAAAGCGTGAACAGCCTAATCACTACCTGTAGAATGTCCAATTTGAAGCAATGTAAATTCAGGATGAGTACCCTCCTTATTAACTATATGGAGTAATCTGTTGACTAGGGTTGTTAGTATAAGCTAATTAAACATCACATGACATCTACCAAACTGATCATTTCTGTTTCTAACTAATTGCTCTTAAGTCACATTTTAAAATGATAATCTTAGATAGCAATTAGACAAGCTGAATTACATAAGCTTCAGATAAAATTGTCAATAAAATATAGGAAAATTATTTCCACTCTTTTAAATAAAAAGAAACAATCTCCAAACATAAGTTATTTCTCCTTTCATTCCAGCCTCACAATTTGTTAGTCAACGATTCTGAACAATTAAAAGTTCCAAGAACACATTGTTGAACTCCACTGCAACTTTGTAATGCTGTTCCCTCCACTTGGACAGCTCTTCCAATTTGCCTAGTGAATTTCTAACCATCTGTAAATTTCAGACAGAGTCCCTCCACCTGCAGCTTTCCCTCACTCAGGTACAAAGTCCTCCTCTTCCTGTGTTCCCGAATTTGTTTTCTATTACTCTCTACCTCTCTCTCTCTCCAACCACGGCCAGGAAAGGTTCTCCACTTTTAAGGACTGATGTGATTAGATTGGAGAAACCTGTACAATCCAGGGTAATTTCCTGTCTCAAGGTCCTTAACCTAATCACATTTGCAAAGCTCTGTTGCCATATAAAGTGACGTATTCACAGGTTCCAGGTTGTGGACATCTTTATTGGCCATTGTTCAGCTACCACAGCACCTAATACCCTAAGGCACCGGCCATAGAACCTACTACTGGGTGGCATAATTGGTTTGCAGTCTCTCTCTCCGTGAAAGTGCATTTTTTGACGGTAAGGTTTACATTTGTTCTACTCACCATATTCATCATAGTGCCTAATATAAAATACTAAGTAGCTCAAAAAACATGTGCTGAATCAACAAATACATGTTTAAAACTATATAGTGCTGGGGCCGGCCCAGCGGTGTAGCAGTTAAGTTTCCCCTTGGCTTTAGTAGCTTGGGGTTCGCTGGTTCAGATCCCAGGTTCGGACCTAGCTACCACTCATCAAGCCATGCTGTGGCAGGCATCCCACATATAAAATAGAGGAAGATGGGTACAGATGTTAGCTCCGGGCCAACCTTACTAAGCAAAAAGCGGAGGTTTGGCAGTGGACGATAGCTTAGGGCTACTCTTCCTCCAAATAAAGAAAAGAAAACAAAACTATATAGTGCTGTTGAAATAAAGGGCGACGAAAAATCAAAGAAGTAAATGATTACTTCAGAGAAGTTCCTATTCATAGGGATTTTATACTATGTAAATCAAGATTTTGTTTCATACGATACAAGATTTTAGTTACTTATTTTGTACTTGCTTAATACAAAAAAGTAAAATAAAATTATTTTAGATTCTTTGTACCTTTGGGATCTTTCCACTCTTTAAATCACTTTATAAAATTAGGAGATACATCCTATATTTGTTATATGGATATTTTGATAACATGGACTATAATTTTTTATGAGTTTTCTCATCATTGAAATTGAAGTAATATTGAGATTTTATTTGTTCTTAGTTCATATTTGTTTATGTTTTACTATTGTGTGATACAATAGCTATTCAATATTTAGATTAGGTCATTAATTGTCAACATCTGTGGTCATTACACACAGGAACTGATATTCTCTCAGATATTAGTCAGATATATAGATAGGCTACAATTTTTATTTTCCTAATAAATATTACAAGTAAAATTCCTTTACTATTCTGTAGTGATTTACTTTTTAGAGTTGGTCATGTGATTTGGTAACAGAATGTCCATATACAGTTTAAAAAATAATTTGTTTTCCAGCAATTTAAATGATCACTACAGATATGCTTAATATATGTTTCTCTGAAGGTCATATGCGGGATGGAATCGAAGAGTGAGACACCTTCTAGCCTATTCTGTTTATTTTTAGATTGCAGGAAGTAAAGACCTATAGAACCAAATGGATTGTGCAATTTTACAATGTATAATAAAATAGAGAGGCGTTTGTCCATTTTCTAAATGGAATAGGAAAATTCACAATGTAAACAAACATTTTTATATCTCAGGGTCCATAAAGTAAGCATATTTATAATTTACTCTGTCAGAATTCTGAGGGGAATTTAAATAAGGGTTTTTATAAAAAGGAAACTTTGAGCATATTTTTCAACTTGTGGTATTATTTAATCCCTCATCTGTTTTTCAATGTAGGCAATAGTGCTAGTATTTAAGACAATAATTATATTACGTTAATTATGAGCATCACCAATGTTCTGTTAAAATCAGTGCATATTACACCGAACCTTCTCTTTCTAGATCAATCTTTTGCTTCCATAGAGTTTATTGATTGATAAAAGTTTATTATTATTATTGATTGAAGTTCTTTTTTCCCTAAACTTCTGCTATTTTTCAACATTTATCGACTTTATCTTGTTCGTTCATGAAATTTTCTTAAATTGATTGTATAATAAAATCAGACTAATCACACCATAATTACCTAGAATTTATGTCTTAACATTTATCAATTTCTTTCCATTTCTCCATCAGTTTTCAAAAGAATTTTGTCAGTAATCTACCTCTCCTTAATGCAGGACAATGCCATGCACCAATTTGTGTACCTGCATCTTAGAAAAAAAGATACATTATTTAATTTTGTTGAGCAATAATAGAAGAAAAAGAAGCATTGTGAAACATGTATCTCTAGAAGTAGTACCAAGAGGTTGTATTAAGAGAATAAACTCAGTAATTATCACAGATTTGGACTTAGTACTAAAAAGGAATAAATAATGTCTATATTTGGAAAAATGGCCTCTTAATTTAATGAAGACATGGCTGACAATATCTCATACAGAAAGTTCCATTTAAAAAAATAGAAATTATCTTGCAAGGGTTAACAATATGCCCTTTTGTCAATCAGTGGTTAAAAAAACTTTCTTTCTCCTTTAAAAATGCTCCTGTAAAGAGCATTTAAATAATTAAGCCATTAAAAGTTGGTTTTGGGTAGATCTTCCTCTTTTCACACATAATTCAGACTGTATATTCTTGCACATAATTTTTATGTTTTTGCATATCTGCTTAAAACAGATGAAAGAAATGTTGATGAATTCAATTTTTTATGTCCTCCTGTTTAAAAGTAAATCAATAAAGAGCTAATTTCTTAGTATCACACTCGTAGAAAAAATTTTAATTCAGTTATCATTGGATATTTTCCCATAAACTAAAATTACATCTTGTGGAGAATTTCAATAGCATAATTTTGAGCTTTACATTTATTATTCAAGTATTGACTAGCAGGTTAGTAGTGGAGGTTAATGCTAATCAGATAAAAAATATCTGCAAAAAGGTGAAATATTATAATAGCCAGCAAGTGACCCTCAGTGTCTAGTAATTGAAAACTTGTTTATGTTATACTTTTCTTCTTCAAGAATGCTTATCAGAAGACAGGAGGGCAAACTCTCCCTCTCCAATGTGTGGCTGAATTTTAGATTCACTTTATCATGTTGAGTACTTTGTATTTCTATGACTTAATTTAGAGAGACTTATTGAGATCTTTGTCTCCAAGGATATGAGATAGGAAAACACATTTGACAGGGGAAATTGTAACCTTGGTTTACTAATATACTTTAAAGTACGCCTATGATATGAGTTTACTTATGCACTTATGCACTTTTGTGTGGGAAGGAGTCTCCATGTGTTGGATTCCCATCAGAATGGCCTATGAATGAGCACAGAGTGGTGCTGACCACCTAGCTGATGATAGGTACACAGCATTCATGAACTATGAGACTCTCAGTATCTTGGTTTTCTTTTTTCAATATATATATATCACGAGTCTTTTTTGGCAAGTAAAGACTCTTCAAAATCTAGTCTGTAACTTTCTTTCTTTCCTTTTTTAAAGATTGGCACCTGAGCTAATGTCTGTTGCTTATCTTCTTTGTTTTTCTTCTTCCTCTACCCAAAGCCCCCCAGTACATAGTTGTATATTCTAGTTGTGAGTGCCTCTGGTTGTGCTATGTGGGATGCCGCCTCAGCAAGGCTTGATGAGTGGTGCCCTGTCTGCACCCAGGATCCAAACGGGCAAAACCCTAAGCCACTGAAGCAGAGCACACGAAATTAACCACTTGGCCACCGGGCCGGCCCCTTGGTTTTCTTAATTGTAAAGCAATCTCCAAATTCCTCTTAGCTCCAAATCTATTACAGTAGTAGAATAAAATGCTCCATTGTTTTAACAAATGTAAAAAGTGTTAAAATAGTGAGTTTAGGGGAATGAATGGGTTAGCAAGACATGTTTTGAGACAGATAAAGTAAAGAGATCCAGATTTGGGGTTTCAAAAAAAATAGCAATGAATACAATGAAAATTTAACTGCACATGCACCTCTCTTGGTTGCCTTTATTATAATGGCTTTCCTCATCTTAATTATATATAGTGAGAAAAGACATACTCATGTTAAATAAAATTTAATTAACGGTAGAATAATTCATGGTCAAGCTAGCTCCCATTTCAGAACGTGAAGTGGATTTGAATAATTGAGGCAGCACACAGAGGGTGACTGGGAGAGTAAGTAGATGTGATGGTCTGAGTACTCAAAAATTTCCTGAAAGAGACCTGATGTCCCTTAGTCATAGTCCCATAGTCATAAATCCAACTGTCTATCATCTATTTTGCGTGTATCTACTTTATTCCACTTGTTCTTTCTGACATTTGGTACCTCCAAGGGTACCCTAGGAGGAACAGCAAAGGTGGATCAACTCTAAAAATACAGAGGCATCTTTGTAATCATCTGTGCCAAACAAATGTGAGATGACAGAGGATATATAAATGCAGACCTTTATTCCAAAGGTGGAACATGCTGGATAAATACTTGAAAGAGAGATGAGAATCTAGGTATTTTAAACATTGGTTTTATATTACTAATTTTCATTTCCCGAATCAGTTGTCATAAATATCATATGAGTATTACAAACTTTAAATATATACATAAAGACAAAGTAGCCTTGAAAAAACAGAGTTTACTCTGTTTTACTTAAATTTCACCAGTCTGACTTTGTAGACACAGCATTTGTGTTGAAAGAAAATTTTGAACACAAGAACTTTGAAAATTTTGAATATTAAAAAGGGATTCTATCACCTCATTTATTTTTTAATTTTTGGTGAGGAAGATTTGCCTTAAGCTAATGTCTGTGCCAATCTTCCTCTATTTCGTATGCAGGCTGATATTTCGTATGCACTCACAGCATGGCTGATGAGTGGAGCAGGTCCTCGTCCAGGATCCAAGCCGGCAAACCTGGGCTGAGTGTGCAGAACTTTAACCACTCGGCCATGAGGTTGGCCCCTATCTCTACATTTAAATTATATTTAAGGTAAAGCATCTGTGATGTACTTTCAAAACACCATCTGAATACGCAATTTAAGATTATCATACCGGAAGATAACATTTGTTACCATAAAGTATCTTTTGTGGAACCATCTTGGAGAAATGTTGGCTTAGCAGAAAGATCATGAGTCTGTGAGAGGATTGTGTTCAAGCTCCAGTTCCACTATGGTGAGACATTGGGAAAGACATCGAGATTAGATCTCAGTGTCTCTCTGTAAATCAGGAATAATAAAGTTATCTGTTTCCTAGTTTCTGTGATTATTTATTCATTCAGCACATATTTGCTCAAGGTCTTAACTTTTTATTGGAATAACAAAAATGACAAATTAATGAATAAATAAAAGGAATATTAAGCACCTGCTATTTGCCAGGCATTATGTTAGATGCAAAAGGATACAGAGTTAAGCAATTTTGCTTTTGTTTAATTTTATTTATGAAAACGGGCTATGAATCATTGGGGAGTTTGTCCTAAAATTGTTCTTGTTTAGTCGTTTGTTCACCAAATTTTAATTGAGTATGTTCCAAGTGCTTGGCATTATTTCTAGTGTCTGGTGACACAAGGATGAATAGGACTAACAATGTCCTTACTTCCAGGAATCTACTCATTAATTAATTAATTAATCTACTTTTTAAAAGTAACACTAAAACAATCATAAAACAAGAAGAATCAGAAGGCAATAAAAATAAAATAGGAGAATAAAAAGGGAAAAGTTAGCTATTCTGAAAGCATATTTTCTTTTCAACCCCCTTCTTAGTAAATTCATAGGATTAAAATCACTCACATTTCAAATACAAAGCAATTTATGGAGTATTATTAACATTGGACAATTAAGTAACAGTTAAATGAATAAAAGTCTATTTGGAAAAATCATACATAATGTAACACTGCTAACTAATTTGCTTTTGAAAAATACCCTTTATTTTTTAAAGAGAATAGTGATATTTTCAAGACATTAAGTTGCTAATATACTTATTTGTGTTAGTTGCTTCATTTACAAAAATTATTAGCTCCATGAATGATCTCTTTATCATTTAGCAAAATAATATGCAAACAGCAATACTGAGAAAGTTTGCGATTTCTCTATTAGCATTTGGATTATGCCCTTGCAGTTTATTGACAGGAATCTACGTCTCTTCTTTTACTCCCTCACTAAAAAGAAACAAATAAATATTGTCTAATCACAGAACAATTACTAGAAAGCTTCAACATACTAGTCTGCTTCAACTTGCTTTTATAGTACTTAATGCATAGTTAGGGAAACCATATATTTTGAAATTGCTTTAAGCTAGTTTATTTGGCCATTAAATCCTTAAACTTCAACCATTAACATTTCAGCAGTTCAATAGAGTTTTTTTAGGTATCTTGCCTTAAACTTTGCAAAAGTTAAGAAAATACTAATGTGTTGGACAAAATTGAGTATGAAAATATATTATAGTAGTTCTATATTAAAGCAGGGATTTTGAGGTGTAGCTATATTTGTCTATTGATTTGAACACAATGAGTTAAGATTTGACTAAAGAAATATTCTTAGGTGATCATTCGGGAGTTTCGAGAGGAAGGCACGGCTCCATTCTTCCAGAGGGGAGGAAGAAGTGCTATGATGCTGAACCAGGGGAAATACATCTCACAAACTGAGTTTAACGTTGGGTGGAAGAGAAAAGCATGAGGAGAGTCTCTGTTCGTCCTATGAATCTCCTGCGACATGAATAAGACACTTTAAATGAGCACAATTAACTCAAGGGGGGCTTCTAATTGACTTTCAGATTCTCAGAGATTTGTCAAGAGCTTTCAACTGACTTTGCAGAAGAGCTTTCTGGCTTCCACTTTGATTCAATTCACTTAAGAACAACAAAAAGATATGAAACTACAAGCTTAACCAAATGAAAAACAAACACACAAAACCATAATACTTCAATATTCTTGGAAATGATACTGTCAATCTCAAGGTGCAAAGGAGGTCAAGATCATAAAGAAAAAGCATGTATTACCATTATGTTGTATAAAACTAATATGGTCCGAAAATATCTCAGCAACCTGCATACTCTGAATCTGAAGAATGCTTAGATTCAAACCTTCATTTCTATGCTAAAAAGGAAATTTGTCTGTAACTGCCTATTTACAGGTTTGCTCCTGTCATTAGTAAACAATCAAAATCAAGTGTATAAGTGAAATTTAGTGATTTTCTTTCATTTGCCCCAACTCCCTGCTGTTAATAAAGTGATGGCTGATCTTAATATTGAACAGGCTGAATACAAAAGGAGATAGTATTATCTAATCCTGGTTAATTCAAATTCCAGTTAGCGTCCTAGCTAGTCGAATAATTATATTCGACAACTTCTTTCCCACTCTACATATTACAAAGAGGAATGCAGACTTTCTGAGAAAAAGGGATCAACTAGTTCAACTGCTTTCAATAAAGGGCCTTATGATGACCCAGTAAAAGCCATTAAATATGGTAAGAACTCTGCCTTTTAGCAAACAGGGAGTTTTCAGACAATTTTTTCTGCCAATCCAGGCAGCCCGCCACAGGATAAGCAAGATGTTACTTAAAGCATTTTCCTCATGACAAATAAGAAAAGTCTGCAACAAAAGTACTAAAGCAAGGGCTCTGTGCTCTTTGTACATAACAACGTAATGTCTTTTTTGTTTGTTTGTTTGTTTGTTTGTTTGTTTGTTTTTGGAGGAAGATTAGCCCTCAGCTAACTACTGCCAGTCCTCCTCTTTTTGCTGAGGAAGCCTGGCTCTGAGCTAACATCCGTGCCCATCTTCCTCTACTTTATACGTGGGACGCCTACCACAGCATGGCTGCCAAGCAGTGCCATGTCCGCACCCAGGATCCGAACCAGCGAACCCCGGGCCGCCGAGAAGCGGAACGTGCGAACTTAACCGCTGCGCCACCGGGCCGGCCCCAACAACGTAATGTCTTAATGTACATGCTCTCTTCCTCAATTCACGCTCAGATAATTAAAGGCAAAATGTTGGCATCTCCAGTAATACTCACCATAGTGATTTTTACTTTCAGTTCTTTTGAATTTCTGTAAGAGTGTTATAATGAAATGACATCCAGAAAACTTGCAAGTTTAATATGAGTTATAAACTATTTTTTATATATTTTTATCTTCTCGGCAGTGTCGAATTTTAATTTTACTATTCAAAAGTTGATTAAATTTTTGCGAGAAAACAGTAATTTCTGTGAAATAAATTTATAGCTTCAATCTTCTCCATTTTTATGAATTTCATACAAATTTATACCCATGAAATAAGAAAAAAATTTAAATTTGATGTAATTTTTCATGTTCCTGGATAATACTCCACTTTGGTTGAATTGAATTAAAGTAAATTAATCGGTGAAAGGAAGTTCAACCATAATATGATGCTTTGATTTCTAACATAATAAAGTGCTGTCTTCATTAACTCGTCACTTATTTAATATATATCTCCACAGGACAGGACCTAAAGCTATGTGCCCAGAGGATATAAAGACTTCCATCATATCCTCAAGGAGCTTACAATTTTGTAGAGAAGATAGTTACGTTATTTCTTTTTCCCTCAGTTTTCTCAAAGGAATAATTCTTTGGAAAATTAAGCAAAATGAATTAGAAAACAAAACAAATAGTAGTAAATATGTATATCATTGGCCAGTTGAAGAATCTACCGTGCAAGTCTACACTGGAAGTTCCAGTCTGGTAACTGAAATACTTTACGATTTTACATTTTATTTCATAAATCACATTATAAGGGCATTTTGAAATCAAAGTCAACAACCTCTATCTTCCTCCATGTCTATCTATCTCTACGTCCTAGGAAAAAAATTTAGTCACCCTATGCTCTATTCCAAGAACAGATATTCTCTCTTTTTTTTAAAATAAATCATATAATAAAGTTCAGACAATATTTTATTTCTCAAGCATTTGCAAGTCCGAAATAGATAAGGAAATGTGATTCAGGCATAATCTCTTTATTTTGAAAATTATTTAATTAACCAATTGATATAAACAATATTTCTAAGCTCTTACTAGCAGAATAAAAATTAACTAATATGAAATAAAATGATAGCTGCCATAGGAAATATATGCTTGAGTGCTTTGTAAAGTTCAAGAAGCAGGGGAAATAACTTCCTACTGCAATGAAAAAGGAAGATTGATATCATTTAGGTTAGATTTTTAAAAACACTAAAATCTGAGCATATGGAAAGAAAAGGGGGAAATTCCAGGACAATGAAACAGCACAAGCAAAAGAACAGAGTTCAGAAAGGAAACAGATGCGCATAGTATGCCATGATCAGTGTTAGATGCCATGAATGTGCATATATAATGGGATAGAAGGTTGCCGGGTTAGTAGGCAAACCATTAAACACATACATGTATATGGCAGAGCTTATCCTTTTTGTTGTTGTTCTTGGTATTCAGTACTCCTAATTGGAAGGAGAGGGCTTTTTAGACCATGGATGTCTTTAGACACTGAAACTTCTCTCTCTTTTTTTTTTTAATAAAATGCATCTTTGACATACAATATTAGTTGATATTCATGCTGCTTTATGTTTTTTTCTCATTTGGAGTTCAGAATCTCATTGATAATGCTAAGACAATTGTTTTACCACCAATTCTCCCACTCCACTCCTTTTTAAAAATGGACTTTGTAGTAGGAGGCAATTTATGAAGAAAAATGGTAAGCTATGGTATATCCCACAGGCCAGGACGGATTGCAAATTTGATTTTTTCTTTTCTAAATTTGACCAATACATGGCCACAAACTGAATTATGAAAGCCTAGAGTCAGTCAGCCACAAATAATTCTGTACCGTCTATTAGAGGTGAACTTCTGTGTTAAATGCCATTAGGAAAACAAAGAAGTACAGACTGTGATTATTGCACTGAAATAACTTAGTTTCCTACTTGAAGAGATGAGACACAGGCACACAAAGTTAAATAATAATGAAAGAGAAAACATACTTAGGCAAATATACGGTAGGAATGGATAAGTATGAAGAGGCAGTAGTTTCTATCCTGGGGCGCACACATGCCCTGGGTCTCTGTGGGTAACAAGTTGCTTATGATGAAAGTATGTTCAGTATTGCAAGATGCCCAGTGGAAAATGCACATACCTCTTTCCTTTTGCCTAGAATCACATGAACTGTGTGTGTGTGACAACACCGTTAATCATTAGCTGAAAAACAGGTTATGGCTGCAGGGTTCCCATTTGTATTTGTGTGTTGGAGGGTGGAGTGGCTGTGGGTGTTTTAAGTATAACAGAGGAAGAAGTAATCAGGACTCAACTTGAGGAACAGCCTGGAATGAGTATATTCTGTAAAATGTTGCCCAAGGTCCTTTATTGATCTGATTTCTATGATTGGACTAACAGGATAATCTATACAAGGTCATACAGTCAAGACATAGACTGCTCTGCAATCATATTTAACAAGAGTTTCTACTAACACACTCATCACAGTTTTTATTTTAATTATTTTTAAGGGTCTATATTTTATCTCACTGGACTATGTGATTTTTGGAGTAGGCACTCTAAATTTACTCATCTCTATAACCCAGGCTTCAGCACACTTGACATACATATGCATATTACAATCAATAAATGTTCATGAAAGAAATAAACAGAAATCTAGAACTAAATCCTGGAGAATATTGAATGTGAATTGGCAGGATCTAATCTGTAGAGAGGTTTTTGAGTGGCGGTTTGGCCTGACCGGAACTCTAGTTTAGGAAGGTAAATGCAGTAGTATCATGAAACACAGATTGAAGAAGCAGGCAAAGAAAGGGAGAAGCAAGTTAGGGGCTACTGAAAGAGTGTAGGAGAGGAATAAGGAGGATCTGGGTTAGGATGGAGATGCGGGGAGAGAAGAAAAGATGGATTTCAGCAGTAGAATCAACAGGATTTAGCAATTATGTGGCTATGTGGTCAAGAAGCAAAAGATGACCTCAAACTTTAGAGTTTGTAGAACTGCAACTGTGATATATCACTAACAGAAATACTAAGAATCATTCTTATTAGATAAAGTGATAATTATAGTTTTGGACATATGGAGTTTGAGAAATAATTAATATATTTAGGTGGAAATGCTTAGCAGGCAGCTGAAAATTCCAGAGAAATCACTTTGGAATAAAAAATGTAGCTGTGATAAAGGACCTTACTAAACATCTAGGGGAAAAGGGAAGAAGAATTTGGGAGAAAGAAAAGTAATGAAAAACTATTCAAAGTGTGACTGTTATTGTTGTTTAAAACCATTTGAGTGGAATTATCTTAGAGAATAAATTGTTCCTAGGTTGTAACTTGTTATAATTTTGCCATCAGGCCATCTTTAAGGACTCTGAAGGAAAACTTGACATATCAAAATATGATGGTGATCTAAAATTTCTAATGAGGACACGGCCTACATTTTGGGATCTCCCATCCCCTTGCCCTCGGCTTTCTGCTACATTCTGAACAACTAGGTGAGATGGTAATTGTACAAACATATAAAAATATGCCTATATATTTATGGTAGTACATCATAGTTTTATTCTAGCATGGTACCTTACATGTTCTGCAGAATGAAAACAGGATAATAACTTTCAGTCCTCAATGAGATATATATACATACATTTTGTATGAGAAAAATTTTCTGAGGTCTCAATTACAACAACAAGGACAAAGTAACAACTTCTAGTTTCAGTTCCAATATGTAAAGAACTTGTAAGCTGTCACTCCTGTCCTTACAACAACAAACATCTACACAAACAGAAAACTAGTGATTTTTCTTGGTTCTATCAGAGGACCTAGTCTGCAGGGAAATGACATCCCCTGAAATTTAGAGAGAGAGGCAAATCCTTAGAGTCACAGCTGAAGTCTGCGTATCTGGAGCAGAAGCTGCTAGAACCATAAAATGATAGGAACATTTATAAGGTAATTTTAACAAATTGCTGGAGGTTGGGTATAAACTAGCCTGACAGTGAGAAACTCCCGGGGACCTCAATCTTAGGAGGAACCCACTGTTTTGGGGATTTCACTTCCAAGGAACACCACCAGATTCTCACACTAAAGATCCAAGGAAGATCCCCACTTGGCACCAACAGAAGAGGAGGAAATAATCATTATGAAATATGCCCAGAGCATTCTCCATAACAAAGGCCTATTCTACAGGTGACAAGACTTCACCAGAGCCTTATCTCAACTGAGAGAAAGATATTGCTCCCATCAGACTGTTCTAGCCTTCCTGTTTCACCAAAGGGAGACAAGGAGCTATGTGAAAGTCACACAAAGATCACAGTTCAGAGACAGAGGTCCTCTAAAAGAGTGAGATTGAATCACAATATTATAGAATTCTTAGCCTCCCTCAAACTTTACCACCACACCAATGGGACGCCAATATGATAACAGTGGATTACAGCTGAAAGGGTTGCAAGGCAGAGATTTTCTCCTAGAAAATCCAAAAGTCAAGAGGGGAGACAAAATCACTAACCTTAGATCAATTTGAATCCTCTGACACTGGTAACTACAGCAAACATTCAGCCCAACTCCTTGCCAGCTTAACATAAATCCTCAGACTAAAAGCCTATTTACCTTAATTCCTATAACCCAGTACAATACATTTGGCTTTCAGTAAAAAAATTACAAGGCATGTCAAAGGGAAGATAAAACACAATCTGAAGAGTCAAACTAACTATCAAAACCAGACTCAGACATGACACAGATGTTGAGATCACCAGATAGAGAATTTAAAATAATATGTTAAGGGCTCTAATCAAAAAAAGTAGACAGCATGCAAGGACAAATGAGTAATGTAAGCAAAGAGATGGAAATTCTAAGAAAAAAATAAAAAGGAAGTGCTAGAAATCAAAAACACTGTAATAGAAATAAAGAATACCTTTCAAGACTTCACCAGTACACTAGACACAGCTGAGGAAAGAATCAGTGAGCTTAAGATAAAGCAAAAGAGACTTCCTAAACTAAAATGCAAATAGATAAATGAATACAAGAAAAAAAGGACAGAACAACCAAGAACTGTGGACTGTGGTGTGACATGTATAATTGGGTTACAAAGAGGAAGAAGTGAGAAACAACAGAGCGAAAGAACTATTTGAAGTAAGAATGCTGAGAATCTTCCAAAATTAATGCCTGGCATGAAACCACAGATACAGGAAGCTCAGAAAACACCAAAGAGGATAAATACTAAAAACAAACAAACAAACGAACGAACTAAAAAAATCACACATATCATAGACATATCATATTCAAACTGCAGAAAATCAAAGACAGAAATTCTTGAAAGCTGCTGATAGGGAAGGGGACATCTTACATATAGAGGAACAAGAGTAAGAATTACAGCGGACTTCTCATCAGAAACAACGTAAACAAGAAGAAAGTAGAGCGAAACATGTAACGTGTTGAAAGGAAAAAAAACCACCAGCACCATCTAGATTTCTATATCCAGCAAAATTTTCCTTCAAAAGTGAAGGCAAAATAAAGACTTTATAAGAAAAAATGCCAAAATTTCTTCAGGGAGAAAAATATTAGAAACTCAGATCTATATAAGAAAAAGAAGAGTGTTGAAGAAGGAACAAATAAAGGTAAATAAAATCTTTTGTATTTTTTTATTGATCCAGAAGATATCTGTTTAAAATAATAATGGAGAGACTGTATTGGGTAATTAATAGCATATGGATAAAGAAAATGAATGACAATTATATCATAAGGGGAAAAGGGGAAGGAATTAGTAATATTCTAAGATATCTACAGTATATAAGAAGTGTATAGTGTTATTTGAAGGTGGAGTTACATTAGCTAAAATCTATATTGGAAACTCTAGGATAACTACTAAAATAATTTCTAAAAGAAGTATAATTGACATGCTAAGACGGGAGATAAAATGTTCCATTAAAACCAGAAAAGACATAAAAGGAGCAGGAATGCAACAAATAAAAAATAGGTATAAAGATGTTAGATAGTAATGCAACTATATCAATAATTCCTCTAAATATGATTTGATGCACTAATTAAAGACAGAGATTGTCAAGTGAATAAAAATACAAGACTCAATTATATGTTTTCTACAGGAAAGTCACAGTAAATATAAAGACTCAGGTTAAAAGTAAATAGATGGAGAAACAGGTACCATGCTAACACTAATCAAAAGAAAGCTGGAGTAGCTGCATTAATTTCAGACAAAGCAGATTTCAGAACATGGAACATTAGCAGGAGTAAAGAGCAGTATTACATAATGATAAAGAGGTTGATTCTCCAAGATATAATTTTTAGATGCAATACCAAAAGTATGATGATGAAAGAAAAATTTGATAGTAAGGACATTATTAAAATTTAAAACTTCTGTTCTTTCAAAGACATTGTTAAGAAAATGAGAAGACAAGGCACAAACTGGGAGAAAATATTTGCCAAAACCATAACTGATAAAGAACTCGTATTTCAAATATGCAAAGAACTCTTAAAACTAAACAGTAAGTAGACAAACAACTCACCACCACCTGACTTTAAAAGTCCTCCCAAGGTGAATTTTATCAAAGGACTGATCTATCCTAACTTGTAGATATTAGGCAGTCAACTTTCTCATTATTGGAGTGGGAGATCTCAGACAAGCAAGTTAAGGAGGCTAGAATAAGCCAGTAATGGAATAGAGTAGGAGATGTCAACAGGAAGTCACATTTAATATAAATATGATTATAAACATGTTTATAGGTACAGATAGCTAGAAATAGAAATATTTATAGATATGTGTGTATATACTAGTTAGTATACACACATATATTTCCTTTTTTATTCTTTAAGGGCTTCTTGGAGAAATAGCTGATTCTAGGGCTGAGCAGAAAGTACAAAAGATGAACCCGAGCATCTTGTAGTACGAGAAAGTAAGAAAGGGCTGAAAGGGGGAAGAAAATGATGGGAATATGTCAAAAGAACACAGGAGTTAATCAGTAAGCTCATAACAGCAAAACTGGAACTATTTGAGCAACAAAAAGTACACTGAATTATAACCCAAAGTGTAAAATAAAAATACATGGGTCCATACTGATATGAATAAGTGATGAATAAAAAATAATGGGAGAGAAGAGCCATTTCACCCATGCAAAATAATTCCAAATAATTTGAGTAGACACCCTGCCCTCAAGGAGGTGGAGCATAATTTTCTACTCTTTCAACATGAACTGCGCATTGTCACTTCTTCCAAAGAATATATTATGAAAGGAGGCAGCGGGCTGAGAGTAACTTTACAGTGAAGAAATCTGACAAATACTACATAATCTAGGTGACCAAGGCTAATATCAACAGGAAAAAGTCATATTGATGGGATATACCCTTGTTATGATATGATAAAAACAGCTCTTTAGCTATGTGGTCTCCCAAAACACAAAACCCTGGTCTAATCCTGAAAAACCAAACATTAGATAAAGCCCAACTGAAGGACATTCTACAGAACATCTAAGTAGTGCTTCTCAAAACTATCGAGGGGCCAGCCCAGTGGCCTAGCTGTTAAGTTTCACATGCTCTGCTTTAGCAGCCTGGGTTCAGTTCCCAGGTGCACACTTACACCACTCATCAGCAGCTAAGCTGTAGTGGAGACCCACATACAAAAGAGAGGACGATTGGAAAAGATGTTAGCTCAGGGCAAATCTTCCTCAGAAAAAAAAAAAAAAAACCCAAAAAACAAAAACTATCCAGGTCACCAAAAACAAGGAAATCCTTAGAAACTCACAGTCAAGGAGAGCCTGAGAAGACATGACTGCAAAATGCAATGTGATATCCTGGATGGGATCCTCAGACAGAAAAAAGACATTAAGTAAAAACTAAGGAGATTTGAATAAACTATTGTGATGGTTAATTTTACATGTCAATAAGCTATAGGGCCGAGTTGTTTGATCAAACACCAGTATTGATGTTGTCGTGAAGTTATTTTTTAGGAACAATTAACATTTAAATTAGTAGACTTTGAGTAAAGTCGACTATCCTGTATAATGGGGGTGAGTCTCACCCAATCAATTGAAGGCCCTAAGAGAAAAAGAGTAAGGTCCCCAGGAGGAAGGAATTCTCAAGACTGCCTCCTGCAGAGGTCAGACTCAAGACTGCAACAGCAACTCTCAGACAAGTCTTTAGCCTGCCATCTTACCTTATGGCATTTGGAGTTGCCAGCCCTCATAACTGCATGAGCCAACTCCTTAAAATCAATTAATCCCTCTCTCTCTCTCTATATATATGTACACACACACACACACACACATACATTTATATACATGTACATAATATACATACATTTCCTATTGTTCTACCGGGTGTTTTTTTTTCTGAATAAATCTGGATAATACAACTGTGGGCACTTTGGTTAATAATAATGTATCAATATTTGTTTATCAATTGTCACAAATGGACCATATTAATGTAAGATGTCAATGATATGAAAATTGAGTAGGAGGTATATTGTAACTCTCTGTACTATCTTCACAATTTTTGTGTAAATCTAAAACTCTTCTAGAATAAAAGGTTTATTTTTAAATAATGATAAGGACAGGTATCAAAGCAAACCCTTCCTGCGTTTTGCTTTGGCATCTACCATTGATCTTACATAATTACATTATCCTTAAGTAGATAGGTATCTTGATACTCACGTAATTCTTTTCTCTTATGAAATCATTAGGGTAGGTGAGATTAGACCATTTGCAGTCTCCTTGCCTCCAAAATCCATCCCCTCTTGCCATCATAATGCAGCTTAGCTGTAAGGAATCTAACCCAACCTACATCTTGCCAGACATGGCCTGCCAGAAAGTCACAATCAATATGCTTTGGATTCTATATGAGTGCCTAAAGATTTGGCGCTGGGCTTTTAACTAAGGAAGCCAGAAGAAACTGGCCACTTTTAGTAGAGAAAGTCTTTACAAAAGGTCATGAATAAATACAGTATCAGATATTAAGGTAAAAATTAGAATATATATTATTCATATAAAAAGTAGTAATTCAGAAGATGGATATCATATTTCTAGCAGCAAATGAATGAATCTATGGTGACATTTCAACTACAAAATAGAGTCTTTGAAACATTCTATTTAACTTGGTGGGATCATAAAAATGTATACAAAGTCTTAAATAATAATAATATAGATTCTTTAATAATATATACAAAATCTTATTCTTCATCTAAGATCTCAAGAAAAGGAAATACACAAAGTTCAGTTTATATCAAACAAAAAATTTTAAATCACCTAGTATTTTAAACAAATTACTGAGAGAAATTTATTATTGTAGCTTATTATTCTCAATAATATAATTTGTGTTCACTGTTGGACTGTATCTTAATGGACAATCATATCTCATTACTGGTAAAAATTCACGGCTAATAGAATTGTGGTGCAGCCCTTGTACCTGCAAAATTAGTATTTACAGTTGCAAAAGTAGCAACTAAAAATATGGGTTGGAGAATTAATGACATTATTATAAAATGTAATTTGTTCTCTGTTTAATAAATACATCAAAAGTTCTATTAATGAGGAAATATTTCTAAATGAAATTTGTGGCGCCTCTCAAGCAATACAAGAAGGTCACTAATCTTGCTTATACAGAGTAAATAAAAAAGCCAGAAAAGTACACTGAAGAAAATAAGTGAACGTTCATTTCTTGTATGATTTCATAATTGTGTCTCTACATTTTGAAGCAAAATGATCATAATTTTAATCCAATTCTAACTCTCAGACTTATAAATAAAACTAATCTATATGTTGATAATGTAACTAGTTGAACCAAAACTCTACATATTTTCCAAGATTTTGCTAAAAACAGATATTACTAACACACTAAATTAAAAATGCAACCTCCTTGGTAAAAATATATATATTTGATAAAACACATATTCAGCTTCTGAAAAATTGCTTCTTTCCTCTTGTTGGCTATACACACACATGAAAGATAAAGGCATAAAGAAAAAGTCGGAGGGGACAAGAGAAACATACTGATAATACCAAGAATCACAGAGCCAGAGGAAATTTAAGTAAGCATCCTGAGTAGGCTCATGAATTCACATGTCTGCAAGGACCCAGAGTAGATGGATAAAGTGTGCCAGGTGTGTGACTCTCTTGACCATGGCCCTATAAAAAGCAGCTGCTCTTTAGCTCTAGCTGATTACGTCATGTAGAAACGTGGGACATGCAGATGTCTCCATCACCCTCATGCTGGCTCATTGTTTATCCTTGTAGAGATCAGCTTATGTTTTTTCAAAAAACATCCCTGAGTGGATCAATACTCTGCAGACTAAACAAAACACATGTCTGACATGTCTGCAAACTGCATTTTTTCATAGGCTGATGGATTGCCACCTCTCATCCAGACCATTTAGTAGCTCATATAACTCACTTTCATGGTATAAATCTTCTAGGACTAATACTAGTTGCATTATTTTCATTAGATATTTTAAGGTCCAATATAAAATAACCTTTCTTCAGTTTATACCAATTTCATCCTGCTTTCAGGATAAACTATTACATTCAACCTTTTTTTTGACATTGGGTTTACATTGTAGATTATTTTTTAACTGTCTTGTCTGACCACCTACATCATTAAAGCAAATCCTCTGAATGAAGACAAAATTCTAATCAACTTGCAAAATGGTGAAAAGATTATTATTTGGTTCCTATCTTTGATAACATTACCATAATGCCATTTGTATCTGACAAAGTGATAAGAGTTATAAGTAGTAAATTTTCTAGATTATAGTATTTTACCCATTTAGCAAACAATTTGTTGTATTTTATCCTTTTTAATATACTTTCTTAACTGTATTGCCTCCATAAACCCAATAAAATGAGTATTACTTCACATTTTTCTAAAAACTGAGGATAATCATGATGAGTGTAATAATATCAATGTTTTATTATGTTTATACATTGATGGCCTCAGAGATTGATTACACTATTTGTCTTTATAGTCAATAGTCCCATAATGGTTTGGTCTGAGATCATGTGTCTATTAAGCAGCGTTCTTTGTTCTTTACTACTTAGCAGTGCGGTTAATGTTCAGAACTCCTCCTCTTGCTTTGCTCTCATTTTTTTTTGTGGTACATATTTTCTAAGATTTGTGACTACAGGTGGTAAGTTTATTAGAAAAACACTTTGGGTAAGTAGATTCTCAAAGAGAGTTAGAATGGGTCTAATAGGAGTCCTCTTTTCCACGATAGATGGTGCAATTTTGAAGAGAATCACCAAGTTGTTTGTATGACAGGTGTGTGTCCCACCCCTCTAGCTCTGGCATGTTAATTAAAACACAGAGGGAGTAGGCCATAGTGGAGAGAGGTTGCACTTTTGAGAAAATCAGTTTTGAGATATAATCCTTACTACGTGTGTGACGCCAGGTAAATCACATCATCTGAGTCTCAGTTTCCTCCACTGCAGATAAAAGCAACATTCTTGCTTTATAAAACTGAGACTCCTGTGCTATATAACCATAGTCATGTACTTGAAGCATCTGGCACAGCCCTGGCACTTGGTCACCTTTAAGTAAATATTGGTTTTCTTTGCCAATATTTCCTGGCCCTGTAGAATATGAACACGGTGAGACAGAGACAAGCAGTGTCTGACTGCTTTCTGTCACTCACAGCTGGACTGGTATGTTCCTGTTGAAATAAACAACTTCACAGAACATTAACATCACACAAGGTCACTCTGTGACCATGATGGATTATGACAAAAAGCCACACTACTCCATAATCGTTTCTGAACACAGACAAAAGCATAATCTTTTTCCAAATAAAAACTTTGACCAAATATCTCCCTATCCTGGCTAATATGAAGGACTACTTCTTTACCAATTACAGTTTAGTTTCTCTCTAGTCTTCCCTCCTAGATGAGGCTTATTAAAACACCCAGTTTTAAAGTTATTTCTACTTCCTGACAGTATCCAATCCAGAGCAAAGAGCTGCCTCCTCAAACATCCCCCCACATCAGCTAATGTGAACCCCAATCTCGTCTTTCTAACCCCCTCTTACTGAGATGTCCCATGGTTCCTCATGATGTGTGCTCTTTCTCACTGCAATGAGCAATAAATCCAACTGGTTCAATCATAGATGTATTCCTGGTAGTCTTTGGCTTGAGGGAATTCACAAAGGAATACTAGACAGAGTTCCAAAATGGAGCAGACATTTTGTCAGAGATGACATTTATAGCCAGTTTGTCCTAGCTACCATATGGGCCAAAAATTCCTTCAGAGATGGTGTATCTTTCAAGTTAAATATCCAACTTAGTTAACAGAGGTTATAGTAACTTAATAGCAAGCTTATTATTTTTCTTAAGCCAGAATATTGGAAGTAGGAATCCTTCTCCATTTCTTGTACACACGTATGAGTTAAAGTTTAAGATAATTGACTTCCCTTTTTATTTTCCACTAACTCAAGCAAAATATAAACAAAATGGAAAGAAGTCAATTACTTTAAACTTATAAAATGGAAATTTTACAGTAAAAATAAAGTTCACAGGGAGTTTTAAAGATACTGAAACTACATTTTAAAGTCAAACTTAAGAAGGAAAGGCTACTTTAAGAGAGAAAGTATATACAAGCTTAATTTTGATTTTAGTAATACTTGCATCACAATCTTCAATGAATATGGGAAAATCTAGAGCAATAGTTGTACATAAAATAAAGTAAAATACAGGTTGTGCTGTGCAAGCAATTTACTCTAATTAGAGAAATAGTAATAATGCCTTTCATCAATTGCATACTGATCATATGTTAGGCACTATTCTACTGCCTTACATCTATTATCTGAATTAATCTTCAAAACAACTCTTTGAATTAGAAGTTACATTTGTCTCCACTTTACTGGTAAGAAAACCAGGACTTCAAAAGGATAAGAAACTTGTTTGAGCTTATATAGTTTGATGGTATAGCTGGAATTCATACCCATAAAATCCAACTCCAGAAGCCACATGCTTAACCTCTAAGAATCGCTTCTAAGGGTTCAGATTTCTTCTAGGAACATCATACCATTTTCACAAACAGCAAACCCTGTACATAGTGATAGAGGTTTAAAAACTTTAGAGAAACAATTCAAGTCAAAGCAACTCAAAAACTTCTCTTGAAAAGAAGTAACTGCCTTGTCAAGTCTGATGATTCAAAGGCTAGTGTGCCCACTTCTGCCTCATTGACTACAACCTCATTAAAGATATTTGCAATCAAGATAATTACAAGCGATGCAGCACGTTGTCAATAAAAGATCCCTAGAATGAGATGTCAAGATACATAAGTTCCAGTCCTGACTCCATTAAAAGCATTGGTCAAGTAACCCACACCTTTTCAGAAGTGAACAAATTGGAAGTTAAATTGGAAGTGGTTAGCAAAAGGTTTAAGTTCAAACTTGAAGCGAGGAATCAATGCGATACCCAATACTTGGAGACTTTATTTTCAATAATTATGTAGCTGTAGTAGAGAGTATTTTTTATAATACAGTAAGTTCTGGGCTATGGCAACAAATTAAAAGATGAAAAGGAAATTCACTAGAGGATAATATTTATTTTAAACATGTGGAATCAATGTCTTCTGGTTAAACAGTGGGTCATGTTTATATTTGGGAATGGCTACCTTTTTCCACAATATGGAGCACATATAATTCCACAAACGTACCCTTCAAAAGCAAATGGAAATTTACATTCCCAGTTAGTGGTTAAAACACATTTATTGAAGGTCTTTTAAGAGCTGAACACTGTACTAGATACAATTGGTACATTAAAAACAATTCAGCTTGAATAGTTTACTATCTATAGGCTAAGATTCACAGAAAGTGAGAGAGAAATTCATGTATGACTTGTAGACTCTACCTTCTTAATATATAGTTATACTGTACAGTTTGATCTTTCAAAGCACACGGATTACGTCCAAGTATTATAATCTCTGACCTTATGGAGCCAGTAAAAGGGATATTGTTAAGATCCCTTTGGTTCTATACATATAACTAACAAGTTTAGTTTTGCAGAAGGATTGAACTAAAATGGCAGAAAATAACACTGCACCCAAGAACAGCAAATTGCCTGGAGTTCACACTAGCAAATTCTTCATCATGAGTTTAAAAATATTTCTAGAATTCTACACCTTTACAGCTTTCTTAGATTTTTCATGGACCATGGCTTTTCTCATATGTTGAACCAAGAATTTAAAAGAAACTATGTCTTACTAGGTTTATAAAGCTTTAAATAGGTTCAGTTTAATTTGATGAAGTAGGCAAAGGTAGTTACATCGACAGATATTCTATGGTTCATTACATTACCCTAGCCAGAAATAGGCTTGTTTTATGGGGTATAGCCTCTCTGTTGGAGGGCCATCGAGTACTCTGCCTGCTAAAGCATAAGTGAGTCACTTGGGTATGATTTTAGGTCCCTAAATGAAGTAGTTTATGTTTTATTTCTTTTCATCTGAAATTTATATATATATGACTACAAATAGCACTATAGTACATAATGTAAGCAGTCCACTGGGTACATGACAGCCAAATTTGAAACTTACTGCTTTTGCCATAATAGTTGAAATATAATGAAATGTATTTATATAACATTTTTATTGAGAATTAATTGGCCAGGAGTAGGCTACCATTGGGATGTTTCAGCACACTGAAATGAAAGACAAACGCTTTGCTCCCATAATGGCAATTGGAAAATGAAAGGCTGTATTTGGGGAGAGTTTTCATATCTGCTCTACAGATAAAATACGTTTCTTCTAGTGTCCTGTAACACAGGCAGTCGCAGCAAGCTGGAATCACCAAGTCATCAGTCACATCTTTCCAATGCAGTCAGGGTAGATGAGCTCTCATACAAAGTTTGCCTTGGGTGCACTTTCAGAGTGTAAGGTGGTGACAGGAAAGGGAATTTTGGGATCACTGACTGGATATCTAGCACTTTCGTGGACATGTGTTATGAACACCATCCAGCCATAGACATCATTAGTTCACAATTCTGTCTGTATCTCTGTCATCATAGACTATTGCTCAGAGGTGAAAGAAGACAAGAACCATTTGGTTCAAACTCCTCACCCTTACTGTGCCACTAATCATTTGACACCAATTCTGCTCTGGTTCTCTCTGCCAGACAAAAATATTCCTATTTGTGAGGTTACCTTACTCTCCTCCAACCTCAAAGTTCACATGCTGGAATCATCAGCTTTTAAGACCACTCTGTGGGATTTTTATAAGGAAGAGAAATGACATGCGCTGTCTTGGTACCGCCGAGGTACTTATGTTTCAGAAAAACATATTACAGGATAGAACTATAAGTTGATTACATAAATGATAGGGTTGTAATTACATTTTATTAAGTCATGCTGACTCTTAATAGAGCTGACTAAAATAATTTGATTTTTTAAAAGCAAGTTTTTGTCCAACATAGCAGGAAAAAACAAACAAAAAATTAGAAGAACAAATGAGTTCTGGGTTGTGATACCCTATCTCGGGTCTCCAAGTGAATTTCAGCCTGGCAGCAGGGAGATGGGATCGATCACAAACTGGGCACAAACGCCATAGCTGCATAATCATCCACACCAGGACAAATCTCTGCCCATTGCCCCTGAGCCTTGGCTGAGCCGCCAGTCAGTTCTAGTCACTTATGCCAATCAGATAGCAACTGAAAGAACCTGGAGTGAAAAAGTAAAATATAAAAACAGTATGTATATCTGCTTTCATATGGCATTTTATGAATATATGTAATTGAAAATATTTCTCTCTTCACTGTACCAAATCTCTTATTTTTTCACTTCCAAACTTTGGGAAAACTGCTGAACAAATGGCCTTCATTATCTAAATTGCGCTGTAGTGGAGTGGATGAATTCTGGGCACTTTTGAATTTCAAATGCTAAGTATCTAGTTTGATTCTCTGGGGACAGAATTTACATCCAAACAGTTACATTCTTAGAGTTACTATTGGTTTTTCTGCAGGATTATTCCCATGATCTAAAATTTTATTTCTCAACGACTTTTTCGATTGAAAAAAATTTATTCAAAGTTAAAATAGAACTTATTTATAATCAGGCCTTCAGTGGTTCATCGACGTATATTTTTGATGTGCTTGGAGGACAGGCTTTACTAAAGTGACGAAATAAAAGGGAATATATAATGACCAGTATAATAGAGTATGACCTGAAATACTTTGTCAACTAAAAACCTGACAATGATTGGCCTCAATGTTTCCTCCATGAGGGTTCTCCTCGTCTTATGACTCATTATATTTTCAAAGAATACAAGAAGAATCAATATGTCTGTGCACTAGACCAAAATAACCATGCTGTAACCTTAGACTTCTGATCTTTTATTCTTTTTTTTTTTTTTTAAATATTTTATTTTTCTCCTTTTTCTCCCCAAAGCCCCCCGGTACATAGTTGTATATTTCGTTGTGGGTCCTTCTAGTTGTGGCATGCGGGACGCTGCCTCAGCGTGGTCTGATGAGCAGTGCCATGTCCGCGCCCAGGATTCGAACCAACGAAACACTGGGCCGCCTGCAGCAGAGCGCGCGAACTTAACCACTCGGCCACGGGGCCAGCCCCTCTGATCTTTTATTCTTGCAGATATGCAAAATTAAATAATATTACTCTGTTTCCTTGGTTTATCACGTTATACAATTACATCACAATCAGCCCTAGATGAAACACGCCAGTATTGGAAATCCTCTTTCCTGTTGATTTTGAAAGGCCATTAAAATGATTTACCATTTAGTTTAAAAACAAGCCGTCATTTTGTAAGAATGTGTGGACTATTTCTACTTTTTTGAGTAAATTTTAATTCTCTAATATGCCATGGTAATTTCTACGTAAGATATCAGCCTAAACATTCCTTACATTAAAAAAAAAACTTTAACGTTTCCTCTGGGAAATGAAATAGCAGGTGAAGAGGATGTGAGAGCAATGAGCATCATACATATTAAGATGAGATTGCCCTTTTTACGGCCAATGAACTAAATACTCTTGTCTAACATCTTGCAATTATGAAAGTATTCTCTACATAATGTGATTTCTTATAATGTGCATTACAATGTGCATGTTCTATTAACTGGTATGAGCTAATGTCACTTGAACTAGTGTCTATATAATAAGTCCAAGGTCTACAACCTCAACCCAAGAAATTTTGAGAAATAAATTTATTTAAACGTATCTGAGAATATGCTCTTCTCATTGTGATCAATAGCACTGTAATTAAAGCATAAAACGCAATAATCCTTGTAACCATGTCCCAGACTACTGAGATAACCTAAATCCCCCTTCAAATGAGAGAACAGATGTGAAATCAGGCTTTCTTAATGTTCATTTATTCATTCCACATCACTGCAAGATAGACAGGATATACACAATCAATGATAATGCAGGAAACCAAGGACCAGAGAGTTGAATTTGGTTTGCAAAATTAGAAGCCACTAGTGTTTGGCAGACCCCAGATCTTATGCAGCATTCTATGAAACTTGGTTGTAGTGAGTAGGAAAAGACATACAAAGTGTAGGGTACAACATTCAGATCAGGAAGATACTGGCATTTTAAAGTTTTCTTACCAGGCTAATTTGATTTACTGTGGTGATTCTACTTTACATTAAAATAGACAATTACTTCAATAAGAATGGACTATTGGAAGCTAATAGTTAAAGAAGCTTTCGTCCTCTGTGACAGAATGTCAGAAAAATTTTCCTGTGGTCTTGGAGAGGATAGTCTCCAAAATGAAAACCTTAGGGATACCCATGTTCTAAAGAGTCTTAAGGAGCTTCCAGATCCATCTCCAAAAAGTCTGCTGTTGGCCGACTGGACCTAGTTACCTACCATCAGCAGACTGCACTCCTCCAGTCTCCATAAGCAGATCCATGAGAGAAATGAAACTGGGAGCATTCTCAGGAGTGTAATGTTCTTGGTGAGCGATTATTTGGGGATGGAGAGGTTGCCTTTATCTCAGAGGCCGAGCTAAGTGTGGAGAGCACACCAAGGGAATCACACCTATGGAAAGGGGCTACCAAAGCTAGGGATACCAGTATCTCATTTACCCATTGGAAGTTGGCTTATGCAGCGGGAATGCAGATCTTTGCACTTTGACAGGCTAAGAAGGAAAAAGGAATTACATTGAGAAGGCAGGGAGGTTTAGCAGCAAAGCAGCCTGCAGAGCAAGTTTGGCATGGGAAGGGTGAGTGACCTATTGGCAGGTAAAATGGACACTGTTGACAGTAACCAGGATTGAGCCATCTTTACAGCACCCAAACCAAGAGGGCTGCTAACCAGGTGACAGCCTTCACAGGCAGCAACTAGCTAAACTACAAGGATTAGAGACATCAGAAAACATCAAGCCAGAGAAGATCTGTCTTGTCAGAGAAATGTGTGTGAGAAAGATACCCTCCTCTCATCCCTAAACTCACATTTGGAGCCATGAGAAAGCCAACGTTTGATTATTTACTGTGCAGATGACACAGAGAGGAGTTAATGGCGCTAAGGAAGCTAAAGGCTTTTGCCCCTTTCCTTTGCTTGCCCCAACAATGGAGGAACCTGGAACACAAGAGCATAACTGCTCCCCATTTCAGGGCTCTCAGGCAGGGGCCTGGGTAGCACCGGGAAGAGGGAAGAACACTTATTCAGAAGAAACACTGATCAGACTAGAGTTAACTTGAGTAAGAAGACATATAATCTGCCTCAGACAGTATCAGTAGGAAAAAGGCAGTTTCAACAGCCTATATCTGAAGTTAGCGATTGCATAAATAAACGAGTCATGTCTGAATCCTACCAAAATAATTAACTAGTTTCATGGGTAATCTTTAGACAGTTACTTAATACTGCTAAATATTACTCAATATTGCTGGACTTGAGTTACCTCATTTAAAAAAGTGAGATGTAGCACCTTACCTTTATATATTTACTCTACAAACACTTATTAACTGCATAGTGTATACCTGATCCTTTCTTCTAGCAGAAGGCTAATATATGCGATCAGCAGACTGGCAGTTCTGTGTATTATCTGCATTGCAGAAAATTAGAGTCTATAATTAAGTAAGAACCCTTGAGAAGTCAAAGCAAGGTAAGGAGTACCTATCATTTATTTCTCATGTCCTACATGCCAGAAACTGTATAATGCATTTGGGAAAAAAATATCCTAGCCCTCAAGATGCTTAAAATCTAAAAGTAAAAACATACACCCAGATTATTATTTTTTATTTTAATAAGTACAACGACGAATTTATGTTTTCCATTTCAGATGTCTCAAAAATTCTGTAAAAGGTCTCATTAAACCCAGTTTAATAGAAGAGAAAATTAAATCATAGTGCTAAGAAAAGGCGTATCATGGTTTTGAATAAGGTCTCCTCCACTCCAAAGTCTGTAGTCTTTCCCTACATCATTAATCATAATCTCAAAGACAAAGTAGTGCTTCACATATCCAATTTATAACCTCAAATTGAGCTAAAGCCTGGAAATATCATGTTAAAGATTGTTTTTTGTATCAATAATGAGTTATTATGGGAAGCTAAGAATATTTGAAAAAAGTCATTCTAACCTTCTTTTAGTAATGACAGAGAGAACAGCCATGGTTTTTGTAATGGACATTTTTCTCTTCTTTGTTGGGGTGCCTAGAATCTCCTTTGTATAATCATCCCACCACAATTCTTAATATATCATCTTTAGTTGGTTTAATTAAGCATCACCCCTTAGTTTCACATATGTGACCAAGAATAGCCATAATCCTCTGTAACTGTCACTTGTTCCAGGGCAGGCCAATCCAAAATCTCCCTGGGACTAGCAGGAAAGTGGCATTTTCTGCCAGTTGCATCCCTAGATGTGAGGATGATTTAAGCCCAGAGTTCTTTATGGCCACCTGGTGGCCATATTTTCCACCTTTAAGGAGGTATGCCTGAGAATGAGGGCATTAGGGGGAAAAGTTTTGTTGTGGGGTCGGGGGAGCTTCTCTAGCTCCCATAGCTGCAGGAGCCTAGTTTCAGAGTATATATGATGTGAAATGAAAACTAGGATGTCCAGCTTCCCTAGCTTTAGAATTCATTAAGCAAGGATTTATGAGTACCTATGTGTCAGGTCTGCACAAAGTACCAAAATGCGTTAGCCTAAGAAAAAGAACATACTATTGTTTTATTCTAACTTAACGATAAAGACAGTATCCTTTGATTAATGACTCTTAAAGTTTAGAGAAAAAAATTCACTGATGTTCCACCAAGACCCAGGTTTTAACAATTCCACCATTTTTTCTCCTTGAATCATTATGCATATTTTTAATTTTGACAATATAAGACTGCTATTTAAAGATAATTTTAATAGTGCTTTTTTCTGAATTTAATCTAATGTTTGCAATCATATGTGTCTGTGTGAATACATATATATATAAATATACGCATACATGTATATTTGTATATAAAATTTATCTGTGAAACGAGAATTAAAATTTTTTTTTCCGTATCTTGAAAGTGAGCCTTAAATTTTATTTCTAATGATTTAGAGGTTCAATCCCTGCCACATGGACATTCATTGTTTATTCTCCTACGCATCCTTTCCCTCTCCCGACCTCCTCCCTGTCCCTCTCTCTATGCCTCTCTCTCTCTCTTTAGCTTAATGAGCTTTAAAGCTGGGAAGCTGAGCAATTAGAAAACAAGTTATTATTAATAAACTTTTCTAGCTGAAAATTCCATGTACTATTACAGAGACAATTAATTTATTCCTTGGCTTCTATATCACTCGGTGTTTCAACTATTTTGCCTTCTACACACTGTGAAGCTAGGTCTAGCAAACCCAGCCAGCAATCGTCGACTACTATGCTAATTCAAGTGTAATTCCATAAACACTCATTAAACACTGTTCTAATCTTGCCCTTGTCCTCAAGGAGTTCACAGTATGGCGGGGAACACAGACATACAAAATGTAATTAAACTTCATAGTGAGAACTGTAACAGTGCAAGCATGCGCCAAATATGAAGGCAACACAGGAGTGATTGATTCTATTTGGAGGCATTTAGAAGGCTTCATAGGAGAGCTGATTAAAGAACTAAAGATGGAAGGATACAGAGAAATTTGCCAGGCAGAGTGTCAGTGATAAAAAAATCAAGAACAATTAGGGAATAATTCTTTCTTGCCTTTATTTCAGGACATTTTTCTGAGTTAATAATTACTGAAAAGTGTTGTGGCAAATTATTTTGTGAAGAGCCAGGTAATAAATATTTTTGGTTTTATGAGCCATGTTGTCTCTGTCACAGCTAAACTCTGAAGTTGTAGCTTGAAAGCAGCCACAGGTAATACGGAATTGAGGGACGTGACTGTGTTCCAATCAAAACAGATGATGGGTTGGATTTGACCCATGGCCCATAGTTTTTAATTCCTTGTTATACAGTATTTACCAATAGCACAGAGCAAAGAAAATGATCTTCAACTTTAGCCAGAATTCAACGTACCAGTGATATAATATTTGGGGTGGAAAAAGACTCATTAAATTGTTGAAGACTTCTTATTCATGTCTTCCTTTTTAAGATCAGAATCTAGTTCAATCAGAATCCTAGTTCAATGTGTCTTTTGGGAAGGGACAGAACTCTCTAAAAAGACTCTAATTAGCTTTCCAAAAGTGTTTTAATTCCTTTCAAATGACAACAATTTGGGGAATTGAATAAATTTTGTCACAGAATAAGAGCAAGAGATAGCATTTAAGGAACACTGGGAACAATTCTTTGAACATAGGACAAAAATTATGACCAGAAATGTATTTCCTCTAAAAAGCAATCATCCTAAGCTTCTTGGAAGTTATATCATTCTATATAACTTAGAATTTTCAAGTTCCCTCAATTACCACATAGAAGAATGAAACTAAAATAGAGATATACGGACAAAACTGAAGGAAATAAAAACTTACTTTACCCTTATTTGAAACAACAAGGGTACAGAGAAAAAGATGGAAACCTGAAAAATATTGAAGCTGGGTACCTGAGGGTTACTGTAAATATTCAATAAGAATTTGATTACCCTTTGGCCTAGTTCTCAACATAGACACAGAGGAAGAGAAGTTAATATTGTTATTTGCTGTTTTCTTGTTTAACCTGAGAAGTGACTCAAGGGTCACAAGGATTTATGAGCTTATTTTGCAGAAAAGAAAGAATACCTTCAGGGAAGTTACAATCACTAAATAACCAGCCCCCAATTGCCATTGATGTCCAGAAGTCTGGTTGCCCAAGGGCTTATCTGGAATGAAAGGAACACAGATTTTCCCTTTGTTTCTCAGAAACTCCACTCCCAAACTCCCTAGCTCTATAAAGACCCCCTGCTTTCTTCTTTCCTTAAGGCAGATTTGAGAGAACCTATCCCATCTTCTCATTTTGGCCAATTTGAATAATCCTTTTTCCATCTCCAAGCACTGGTGTCTTAGTGATTTGGTTATTGCGCATTGGCACACAAACTTGACATTAACAGCTTTGGTATCAATATGACTGGAAAAAACATTACGCTTTATATATATACAAGTATACATACAAACAAATTTTTCAAGAAAATGCAAATTAAATTAGACCTTTTTATTTGTATAAAATAAACAAGAAATAAATTGTGGTAATTCTAATTCAAAAGTAATGCTCTTATGATTTTTTTCCCCTAAACTCTTCTTAATCATAGTACATTTTGTAACACTATAGTTGTATTAAGTTGCTACTTCTGTTTTTATTTTTAGATGTGTAAATATTTTAGTAATTATTTAAAAAAAAAACAAACCAAAAACCCTACGAATTCTGTGTAACCTAATGATCTTTGGGGCCAGTCATTTTGTTTTAAGCTTGAGGCTTTAAAGGCTTTACAATTTGGTTCATTAAATGCTCCTACTTGTGGGCCTTAAGAATGTGGATTCTTGATAGCCCTCCTCTGAGGTGTTTCTCATGCAGGATACACATTTTGAGAGAAAATGCTAAAATTTTCTAGGGTCCAAATGATTGTGAAGAAGACAAATCTTGCTCTTTCAACTCTGCTCGTAGGATGCATTTCCTTTGCACTTGGTCTTGATGCTCTAATACTGCTACTTGAACACCTGTCCTGTGGGAGCTTTCTCTCAAGGGACTTCACATGTGTTAGGCAGTACTGAGCTTGTATTAGAATTAGTATTCTGGTTTCTTATTTTAATATAAATTAGTACTAGTTTCCTTTTAGATATTACAATTTATTTTACACTATTAAACTTATGTAACTTTTGTCACTTAAGATGTGTGGTTTAGGGTGAAAATGTAAGAAACAAATGTAGTTTATTAAGTATATTTACCATCAATTCTTAAAAAGGGATTTCAATTCATCTATTCTGAGATAAGGTATATTTTGTTTTAAAATTTTGAGCTTTAAATTTTATCTTAATATTTTAGTAAGAGATTGAATATACCAATGGGTGACGGCTAGACAATATACGACAAATGAATTCTGACCCATGATCTCTGCAGCAACCAGCCTGGGAAGCAAACCACAACCTCTGCAGCAATCAACTCAGAATATTCATGACTTTGTCAATGTCTTCCAGCTTTCCTATTTTTGGCCTTTGACTCCAATTAGGATCAATGCGTGAAAGCCAAATATGCATCCCAAACATCCTATGAGACTCTGTTAATTGCTCCTTCTCAGAGTACTTTTCATCATTGCAACACCTAAATCCTGCCACTCTTCTGCATTTACCAGGAGAAGGGAAACAGTAAGTCCATACCTATCAGTAATTACTTTAAATGTAAATTGACTGAATTCTCCAATCAAAAGACATAGACTGGCTGAATGGATAAAAAGTCAAGATCTGAGGCTGTCTGGGTAGCGTAGTGGTTAAGTTCACATGCTCCACTTCGATGGCCCAGGGTTCGTGGGTTCAGATCCTGGGCGTGGATCTATACACTGGTAATCAAGCCATGCTGTGGTGGCACCCCACATAAAAAATACAGGACGATTGGCACAGATGTTATCTCAGTGACAACCTTCCTCAAGCAAAAAGAGAGAGATTGGCAACAGATGTTAGCTCAGAGTCAATCTTCCTCACCAAAAAAACAAAATAAAACAAAACAAGATCCAACTATATGCTTCCTACAAGAGACTCACTTAAGCTTTAAGGACACACACAAACTTAAAATGAAGGGATGGAGAAAGATATTCCAGGAAAACAGAAACCAAAAGAACACAGGTGTAGCTATACATGTATCAGACAAAATAGACTAAGCCAAAGAGTAGAATAAGAGTCAGAGAATGCCATTAATGAGAGAGCTGATCTTTTTTGAAAAGATAAACAAAATAGACAACTTTTAGCTAGACTTACCAAGAAAAAAGAGAGAAGACTCAAATAAAATTATAAATAAAAAATGAGGCATTACACAAATACAAAGGATCATAAGAGATTACTATGAATAATTGTCTGTGAACAAAGTGGACAAGTCAGAAAAAAATGGGTAAATTCCTGGAAACATACAATGTACAGAGACTGAATCATGAAGTAGAAAATCTGAACATACTGATTACTAGCAAGGATTTGAATCAGTAATCAGAAAAGTTCTTCCGACAGAGAAAAGGGCAGGACAAAATGGCTTTACTGGTGAATTCTACCAAACATTTAAAGAAGAATATATATCAACCTTTCTAAAACTCTTCTAAAAAGTAGAAGAGGAAAGACCACTTACAAATTCATTTTATGAGGCCAGCCTTACCCTGATACCAAAGCCAGACAGGAACATAACAGAAAAAGAAAATTACAGGCCAATATTCCTATAGGTGCAAAAATTCTTAACAATGTATTAGCACACTGAATTCAGTAATACATTAAAAAGATCATAAACCATGATCAAGTGGAATTTATTCCAGGGAAGGAAGGATGGTTCAACATCTGCAAAACAATAAATGTGATACACCACATTAACAAAATGAAGGATAAAACTCATATGATTATCTCGATGGTTACAGGAAAACCATTTGACAAAATTTAACATCCTTTCCTGATACAAACTCTCAACAAACTCAGTATAAAGGGAAAGTAGTTCAACATAATAAAGGCCATACATGACAAGCCCACAGAGCTAATGTCATACTCGATGGTGAAAAGCTAAAAGCTTTCCCTCAAAGATGAGGAACAAGACAAGGATGACAACTCCCACCACTTTTATTCAACATAGTACTGGAAGTCACAGTCTGAGAAATTAAGTAAGAAATAGAAATACAATGCATCCGAATTGGAAAGGGAGAAGTAAATGTGTCTCTATTAGCAGATGCCATATTATATATGGTAAACCCTAAAGACTCCAACAAAAGACTGTTAGAACTAATAAGTGAACTTAGTAAAGTTTCAGGCTACAAATAAATACACAAAAATCATTTGCATTTCTATACACCAACAATGTATTATCAGAAAGGGAAATTAGGAATATCCCATTTTCAATCACGTCAAAAGGAATAAAATACTTAGGAATAAATTTAACCTAGGAAGTGAAATATCTGTACACTGAAAACTCTAAGGCAATGATGAAAAAACTGAAGACAACACAAACAAAAGAAGATAACTCATGTGGAAAGATTGGAAGAATTAATACCGCTAAAATGTCCATACTACCCAGATCAATCTACTGATCCAATGTAATCCTAGGAAAGTTTCAATCACATTTTTTACAGAAATAGAAGAAACAATCCCAAAATTTTATGAAACCATAAAAGACTCAGAACAGCCAAACCAATCTTGAGAAGGAAGAACAAAACTGGATGCATCACACTTCCTGATTGCAAACTGTAATACAAAACTATGAAAACAGCGTGGTATTGGCATGAAAAGAAATATATAGATGAATATAACAGAATAGAGAGCCTGGAAATTAGCCCATGCATATATGGTCAATTAATTTATGACAAAAGAGCCAAGGATATATAATGGGGTAAGTGTAGGCTCTTCAAAAAACGGTGTTGAGAAAACTGGATAGCCACATGTGAAAGAATGAAACTGGATCCCTCCCTACATCATATGCAAAAATCAACCCAAAATGGATTAAAGAATTTAATGTAAGACCTGAAACTGTAAAACTCCTGGAAGAAAACAGAAGGTAAGCCCCTTGACATTGGTTCTGGCAATGACTTTTTGGATTTAACACCAAAGGAAAGGCAGCAAAATCAAAAACACACAAATGGGACTACATCAAACTGAAAAATCCCTGCACAGCAAAGGAAAGCATCAACAAAATGAAGAGGCAACTTAAGAATGGGATAAAATATTTGCAAACCACATATCTGATAAGGGATTAATTTCCAAAACATAAGAGGAACTGGTATGATTCATTAGCAAAGAAACAAATAACCCTAATTAAAAAATGGCAAAGGATCTAAACAGACATTTATCCAAAGAAGACATACTCATACCTGTTAAAATGGCTGTTATCAAAAAGACAAAAGATAACTGCTGGCAAGGATGTTGAAACAAAGAGAACACTTGTACACTGTTGATGGGAATATAAACTGGTAAAACCACTATGGAAAACTGTATGGTGGTTCCTCAAGAAATTAAAAATAGAACTACCCTATGATCCATCTGGGTATACCATCAAAGGACACAAAACCATTAACCTGAAGAGATATCTGTACTCCCATGTGTACTGCAGCGTTAGTCACAACAGCCAAGGTATGCAAACACCATAAGTGACTGTCAACAGACTCCTGGATAAAGAAAATGTGATATGTATATACATACACACACACACACACAGTGGAGTATTACTCAGTCTCAAAAAATAATGAAACCTTGCCATTTACGACAACATGGATGAAGCTGGAGGGCATAAGCTAAGTGAAATAAGTTAGAGAAAGACACATAATGCATGATATCACTGATATATGGAATCTTAAAAAATAAAAGTTAAACTTTACAAACAGAAGAGAAAAGCGATTGCCAGGGGCTAGGAGGTGGGGGAAATATGGAGTCGTTGGTAAAAGGGCACGAACTTTCAGGTATGAGATATGTAAGTTCTGAGAACCTGATGTATAACATGGTGACTATTGTTGATAACGCCGTTCTGTGTAATTAAAATTTGCTAAGAGAATAGAGCTTAAATGTTCTCACAAGAAAAAAGAAAAAAGGTAAACATACAAAGTGATGGATATGTTAATTAACTAGACCGGGGGAATCCTTTTACAATGTATACGAGTATCAAATCATGTTTTACACTTTAAATATCTTTTTTGTCAAGTATACCTCAATAAAGCTGAAAAATAAATAAATAAAATTAGATTGTGGCGATGGTTGCAAAATTGTAAATTTTCTGAAAGTCACTACATTGTACACTTAAGGCTGGTGAATTCTGTGGTATGTAAATGATATCTCAATAAAACTGTTTTAAAAAAAGTTAATCACTCACTCTGACAGAGTCAGTAATGACAACCCTTCTGCCCTAGACAGAATACAGGTCAGTCTCAATTCATCGGCAAAGTAATGATACACAATTACATTGCTCCGGTTTTTTTTTTTTTTGGCTCGTCATGGGGCATCTGTGCTGCTAGTTCTTCTTGCTGTTCTTGGGTCAATGGAACGTGTAAAGTGGAACAGGCATTACATTGGCCTAAGGAAAAAGCCATAAATGTCTCTAAGGTTGATCCTCGTAGTCTATGGTGTTTGTTCTCTTGGCGTGGATTGGTTCTGGAGCATTTTACAAGGACTAGGTGTTGTTATTATTTTTGTCATAGTGGTCATAATGCTGGTCCACTGCATTCTACCAAGAGTCTAAAAGTTTTTGTGTAGCTGCTCCCTCATCAATAATTGCCATGAGGCTACAACTACAAAAAAGTCAAGAGCTTGTGAGATAGTTGACTATGGAGACAACTGAGCAGTGAACATCTGGATCGCCAGCTGTCCCTGAATTGGTCAACTTCTTGCCAGTAAGAGAATCACCGAAAGTGGGCACAGAGAGGCTAAACATACAGACAGTATATGACATAAGAGCTCAGTCTCTGTAGCAGCCAGCCCAGAATAATAATGAGTTGGCCAATCATTGCTAGCTTCCCTATTTTTGTCCCCACTTCCAATTCAGAATCAAAGAAAATCAAATATGTTCCCCAAACCACATGCCTGATTCCGGTTAGCCTATCTCCAGCTTCCCCATGCCAACATCTCCAATCAGAGCATACTTGAAGCTTTCCTCTTCTTTGTACTATAAAACTTCCCATTCCTATATCTGCCTTTGAGTTTCTGATGGTGACTGAGTCCATTGCTATGAATAAATAGGCTATTTGTTCTCATTTGGATGGTCTTCATTCATTTCTACATTAGTAACGTCTTCATTTTACCGAGAAGAAAATCTGATAGTTACGTGATTAACAATTTTGATAGCTCTCACCATTAAATTAGATTAGAATACTAAGATCTCTCAGCATCTGTCTTTTCCTCCTGAAACAATACACCCTTACGGGTCTTTATGAACCTTAATGTGAAGAGCTTATGAAAACTCCTCAAACTGCTAATAGTGACCTCTCAGTTCTAAGCTGCAATCCTCATTGAAAATTTCTCCAGCAAATTTTGTATCTTCCTTCTGGGACTCAATGATATGATCCTTAGTTCCCATATTATGCTATTAGACACGTCTGGTTGACTTGAACCATATCTCTAGGTAACATAAATCATCACCATTCTTAATCATTTCCCTCATCTCCTTGTATTTAATCCTCACAGAATCACACTTCTATGTCGATGTATTTTCTTATGCATCTTTTGTATTGCTGTCATGTTGTTTCTGGCTAGTATCCTATTATAAGCTGGAAATTCCCAAAGGCAAAGAAAAATTTCTTTAAATTCCACTGTAACTCCTCACAGAACATAGCCAAGGCTCTAAACCCTATGGATAGTCATGACATGCTGGCAATGGTATGATAGTGTGAAAGAAAGAACCAACTGATTGATTTGAAATTATAATTGTTCTCTTTCCAGATATTCCTTGAATTAAAAGACAAAATTCTTCATGGTTCTAAGATCTCTCTGGAACAGCAGCTGAACCAGCATCACCAGTATCACTTGGGAGCTTATCAGAAATGCAAATTCTTGCCCCTCCCCCTTGCCCTACATATAATGAATCAGAAACTCTGGGGACAAGAAATCTGTTTTACCATTGTCACATAGTGATTCTGATGCACAGTACAGTTTTGGGACCAGTGTTGTATACTCTTACTACTCCAAGTGTAGTCCATGGAACCACATATTTTACTATTGTCTGAGGACTTTATAAAAATGCAGAAGCTTAGGTCCTATCCCAAACCTGCTGAATAAGAGTCTGTAGTTTAAATGAGAATCTGCTTGGATGATTTGTTTGCATATTAATAAGACACATTGGTGTAGAGAATTCCATTGTGTGGAAACTATCAGAATTATAACAAGAAAATCAACAATCTGTTTTATTTATTTTTTGTCCAAGAGGAGACTCTTACTGGTTCTGCTGATAAGAGTCAATCCTGCATATCTCATTAACTAGGAATTGAAGGCCATCAAGTTGAGAGTTTAAAATCAGTCATTAAGGGAACATTTACACCACAGACATCAGCAAATACTACAAATCAGAGCCTCCTGCCTCTGACGCCAGCTACTTCACCTGCATACCAAGGGTAAGAGGGGTCATTTTATTATTAAATTTCATTCGATCTAAGGTGTGGTATATTCAGTTAATAAGGAATCAGAAATTATTGAGGAAATTGGTGTTCTATTTCTGAAACCTTGCTGGCTCATACAAGTGTAATTTTTAACTACAGTTTGAATCTATACCACAGTGTCTTTTTGTTGAAGGAAAAATTTAACAAATTTGATGCTATAGTTATTGAGAGGGTTAATAAAATAAATCCACATCAAAGCTCAGGGTTTTGACTCATTTGTAGGAAAATTGCAGCCCAAGGTCAAAGTAGTATGCTATAATATTAATGGAATTATTGACTAATTCTAAGAAAATATGAATGGCATTTTAGTAACTACATTCAGCAACCTTACACCAATCATATTATGATGAATTATTTATCAGTTCTATGAAACTAACCATTCTCGTTCTTTCACTGTTAATTAGATGAAGGAACGTTATTGTGACCTTGGTTAGTTGCGGTGGGATTTGTCCCTTTTAGAAAGAATAAAATAAATAAATATAAATAAAACTAGCTAGAACTGATTATTTTTCTATATTGAAAATTTCATTAGAATGAACTTTGTGATATATAGAATTTCACCTCCATAACCTTCCTTCTGTGCTTTAAAAGAATCTTTTTCATGAGATATGTTCAACAACAGAATACTGTGAGGAATATGAATGCCTGTAAGCGAGACAGAAAGAGATTTATAATCACAGGGCATGAATAAAGCATCCACGGAAAACAAAATACAGAGATCAAGCTTCCTAAGAAGTTTGGACTTGTTGACCCAAGAGTTTGCCCCGGACTTCTGGTGTGAGGACTTACAATCATTGTAGGAAGTGAGGATAGAGACAGTAACTGCAGGATTTACTGGCTTCAGTGATTCAGTGGTTAATGATTAACATTTCTTTTTACAGATAGAACATGATATATAGCTTATGGAGAAGCACTGATAACAATTACACAGGAATCTGACAATATTAGAAGGAGTGCACATTAGCTTAACAAAGTGTACTCCGCACTTTTCTATTTTTACTTTAAAATATTTTATTATTTTCTGGGGCAGGTCCAGTGGCATAGTGGTTAAGTTCATGTGCTCCACTTCAGGGCCCAGGGTACGTGCGTTTGTATCCCTGGTGCAGATCTACAGACTGCTCATCAAGTCATGCTGTGGCAGCATCCCATATACAAAATAGAGGAAGCCTGGCATAGATGTTAGCTCAGGGTCAATCTTCCTCACAAAAAAAAACACCCCAAAACAAAAAAAGCAAAAGAAACACCCCAAAACACAAAAAAATTTTATTACTTTTCATTTTAAATATATATGTGCTTTACCTTAACACATTAAAATGAGAATGCTTTCCAGATATTTATGTGTTGACCTAGCCGATTGCATTGTCATCTATGCTTTGTGAAGCACACAGAAAGTTATAGTAAGGGATAAGTCATACCAAATCTATTGACTTTGCAAATAGGAGCAAGAAACTACACTTAAACAACTGCTCTAGATTTAGAACGAATGTTTCTTTACTATTTACATTAAACAATGTAAATATTCTACTTTCAAAATATTTCAGAGTTATAATTAATATTAGAGAGAAACTACAGACTTCAAAAAAGGAGCAGATAATGTATTGTAATGATTGAGTTATTTCCTTGCTGTATAACATAATACAGGAACAAAAACAGTAACTGAAAATATTCGCTGAGTTCACGTATTTCAAATAGTTCTTAATAATAGCTACAGGGGTCTTTTATATTTAATCATGACAAAATGATCACTTGAGATCACAGTGCTCAAACAATATTTCTTCTTTTTAGATTCTTTGTTTCTCAATACAATTGTGCTCACTACAGGAAAATCACATACCTTTTGGACAGAAAAATAAGGTTAAGGACGATGTCACATAATTGGCATGTGGTACTTAGTGGATTAATTCTCATCTCAAATACTTTCAGTAAGGGGCTCTACAAGCCAACAAAAAATAATTTTCTGTCCTATTATTCTTTGACTAAGTCACAATTCAACAGCAGTTTCACTTGAAAGAATTCCATTTAACTTGGGGAGGGGAATCACTAATATCATAGAAAGATAGGAAAAGCTAGGTTAGAATTAATACAGTTTTGGAAGGTAAAGGTTGTTTTTATTGCTTTTTCTTTAATATTCATGGGATAAGATTTCAGTATTTCACATTATGAAAATTATAGAAAATATACTGTTTCACCTAAGATAAACTTTTAGCTATAAGTTTGTAGCCTAGTGTCTCAAAATATTGAAGATTCAGTGTATTAGTATTCTGTTGCTGCTATAACAAATTACTACAAATTTAGTATCTTAAAATAAAACCCATCTATCATCTCATAGTTTCCATGGGTCAGAAGTCCAGAGAAAGCAACTGGATACTCTCTTTAGAATCTCACAAAGCTAAATTAAGGTGTTAGCTGGGCTATGTTCCTTTCTGGAGGTTCTAGGGGAGAATTCCTTTCTTGCTGATTCAAATTGTTGACAGAATTCACATCCTTGTGGTTGTAGGAATGAGGCGCCCATTGTTTTGCTGCTTGTCACCCCTGGGCCATTTGCAGCTTCTAGCAGCCATTCATATTCCTTGGCTCTTGGCCCCTCCTCCATCTTCAAAGCCAGTGATGGCAGGTTGAGCCCATCTTATGCTTTGAGACTCTCTGACCTCCTCTTCCATTGCATCTTCCTGATCTATACTCCCACCTTCTTCTTCTACTTTTATGGACCCATGTAATTACCTTAGGCTCACTGGACAATCCAGGATAATCATTTTAAGATGTAACCTTAATTCCATCTGCAAACTGCTTTGCCATGTAATGTAGTATACGTAAGCATAGCACCAGGGGATGCAGAGTATGGGCGGGCCAAAATTCTACCTCCCACATTCACAGTTCATAAATAATGAAACGAAAACCAAAAGGCAAGGAAATAAAATGTTAAAAAGCTTTGGGTGATTAAAATCAAAAGAAAATCCTTACCAAAAAGTTTGTTCGAAAATATAACTTTCAATGAATAAGAAAGCAATATGAATTTCCCAGCAAAATATAAACTAATCATGTAAAGTATGCACTTTGTACAGTAGTTGCCTTCTAAAAGAATCAAATACAACTTCTAAATATTTCAGTGGTAAATGGACAATGCTTTTTATAAATCATATTTGGAAGTGACTCTCAGTTCATTTTTGATCTTTTATTTTTCATTTAACAAAATGATAGAGATGATTGATATTCCTATTTTTTCCATTTCTTTGTATCTTTAAATTTTAAAAGCAAACCATTAATTTCCTGGTTTTAGAGAAAATTAAGTAGGTGGAGTTTCCACCTCATCTTAAGGAATCATCAATTTTGCTGACATAATAGACTTTCTTATCCCATCCGACAATAACTCTAAGGTAACAAATGCCTGTATATGTCACAACTCAGAAACTGCAAAGCTATTGACCATTTAATAGAAAATAAATTAAGTAGTTGCAGTCTAATCTCAGTAGGTAAATTCAGGCCTCCTGCTAAAATTCACGAACCTCAGAAAGAACCAGATATTGTCATAATGGACTAGAAGAAAACACAGTTTTGTTTTGTTTGATTTTTTAGTCTTTTTTTATTGAGGTAACAGTGGTTTATAACAGTATATAAATTTCAGGTGTACATCATTATAGATTTCAACGTCTGTGTGGATTATATCATGTTCACCACCCAAAGACTAATTACAATCCATCATCACACACATGTGCCTTTTAATGGCCTCCCCTAAACATATGTTCATGAAGTGTTGGTCTTAACAGCTATTTCTACATATTTCATCAAGTTATTTCATATTCATCTTTCTTTTTTCCTTCTTTTTTTGGGAGGAAGATTGGCCCTGAGCTAACATCTACGCCAATCTTCATCTATTTGGTGCGTGGGACGCCACTACAGCATGACTCGACAAGTGGTGTATAGATCTGAGCCAGGGATCCGATCCCACAAATCCAGGGCTGTCAAAGCGGAACGCGTGAACTTAACCAGTATGCCAATGGGCCAGCCACTAATATTCGTCTTTTATATGAATTTCTGAATTTGTTTTAATCAAATCAATTTTCTAGTGCTCGGCTAAATTCTCCATATTCAGATCTGACATTTATAATTGTATGAATACATTCAAATTTGAAACAGTATTAGGTGACAGCAAGAAACTTAAGTTATCAGAAAAAATTATCACCCTTAAATCTGAAATACTGTTTTAATGATTCTGGAGCAGTGGAGAAGTCAACTGAAGGGAGCATTTACTAAAGTAGTCTTTAAAAAGAACCTGCTGGGGTCAGCCCACTGGCATAGTGGTTAAGTTTGTGTGCTCCCCTTCATTGGCCCAGGGTTCCCAGGTTTGGATCCCCAGCATGCACATGGCACTGCTCATCAAAGCCACGTTGTAGCAGCATCCCTCATAAAGTAGAGGAAGATTGGCACAGATGTTAGCTCAGGGCCAATCTTGTTCACAAAAACAAAAAAAACTTGCCTATAAACATTTATAGGACAATGCATAGATGAAGAGCATACTGTGTGGGCTTATTAAACATTTGGTGATTTTCTTCAATAGAATTGTAGAGTTAGCATTTGAAAGTATACAATAAATCTTTTCTGGCCTTTAGCGGAGTACTTATTTTGGTATCTTGTAAAATTATACTATAAAAATCAATTCTAATTACTACATATAATACAACACAGGCAAAAGATAAGGAAATGAAATGTTAATGGTAAGTGATTATGCATTAAACTAGAAGGATTTTTATGATGGGGAGGTCTGAGATTTGGTGTTATCACTGCTCTCTTAACTCATTTTTATTGAGATTCATTGAGCAAATAGCTTAAGACTCATAAAGTAGTTTTCCTGGAATAGTTTGTAGTACTCATATGCGCAGTTTTACTCATTCAAGCTTTGCTTATTGAGTGCACATTCGATTCAATACAGTATGTTAGGTACCAAAGAGAATATAGCAATAATGAAAGCATTAGAAACAGCTCCAAAGATGCAATGATGATACGACAGTTATTATATTAGAGTCTAATATCCAAGTGTCTTATCTTTGTACTTATTGCAATCTTTGAGGGCAGAGTCATATCTTGCTTAGTATTACATCACCTCAGACCTATCCCAGTACTTTGAAAATAGTAGTGCTCAGCAAATATTATCTTGATAAATTTGTTTTGTCTAAGAATGATTCTAAACTGTACCTGGACAAATACCAGCGAGACAGTGTACAGGTTGAGAGAAGACAATGCAGTATGTTCACGCTTGCCTACAGCACTTAAAGACAGTTTTCTTCTCATACATAGAACACGTTAACCAAAGCCAATAATTGCTCTTCTCTCTAGAAAACCAGAGGAATGCTTGATTCAAAAATGTATATGCCTAGCTTTAGTTAGCTTAATTAGCCAGACTCCAGCCTTTCAAAGGAACATAAAATCAATACCAAGTCTTTTAAAGTAGCTTGAATTGTAATTTACTAAATCACTCAATTCATTACTCTCAGTTTCATAATTCCAACCAAAATTTTAAAATGAATTTCCAAACTTTAACTTTCAGGATTTTATACGATTTTTAGAATTTTGTTTCTGAGACTACAAATATAGCTGTCAGCTTATTGGTGATAATAAAAGGTCTTTAGTAACTTGAATGCTTTACTGCTGACCATTCCCACAAGTATAACCGATTTATTAACTCTTGAAGAAGGGTCTTGGAACTCCTTTTATATTCATTGCCCTCATTTCCAGCGCTGGGGAAAACCCAGCATTTCGCTATTTTTCATACTTCATTCCAGGTTACAAAAACTCTAGAGAAATTGTGTTTTTTGTAAAATTGCCTTACAAGTTAAGGAGGAAAATGGAAAAGCATGTTGTAAGCCTCCCTCTCACTTCCTCATGTCAAATCATTGTGTTTAACCAATTACATAAAGACAAGAAGCTGGAGTTTGGGGATCTTAAGGAATGGAAAATGGAAAAACAATTTCCAAAATAGAAAAATGGCGTTCTCACTAGCTTTGTTACATAGTGAATACAAAATATATCTCACCAACCTCAGACATATCACTGATACTATGAGAAAGGTAGATAAGAGTTCATACAGACAAAGGTAAAATTACAAAATGCTTTAGCTGTTGAAGATATTCTTAAGCATATCCACTAGAATGCAGATTCTTTATAGAGGAGTTTTGTGGCAACAAGAGTTTCTATGCAAATGATCCAATGACCTTCTAGAACATCACTTTTGATGATTAAAATTAAATATGGTTTGTATGTGATATTGACAAACTGTTTACAAAATCATATAGAATATGGAATGGATTGTCTTGTGGTTATGAAAATTCCACTCTGTTGCTTTAGAAGCAGATAGGCTAATGTCACCAACTCTCTGCTTGAGAGTTTTCTGATTAATGTGGTTTTTCTTTTTTCCATTTTGTATTGGTTGTTTGTGTGCATTACTGTTGTAGACTTTGACATGTGGCAACAAATTCAAGGGGTTATTAATATAACTGTCCTGTCTGAAATGGGTGTAAAATGATGATTCAATATAGGGAAGTTCAAACTGTGCTTTAAGGTGAAATAAATCTAGGCAACAATACTGAAAGTACACCAAGCAAACTGCAAATTAAATATTTCTGCAATACGTCAATTCCAAAATCCTCTATCTTACTTTTCAAATAACAAAATTGTATTTCTATGATATGTGCATTGGTCTTAAAGTGCTAATGCCAATGTCTGAATAATAATGTTATCAGATTTTCAATCAAAAAATGAAATTTGTGTTGATGCCTAGGTGACATTTTTTCTCAGGTGGAGTGCTGAATGTACTAGGTATATGAAAGAAAGTAATCCTCTGTCTTTCTCTCTGACAAATATTTAATAGAACAGCAGGAGCTGTAAAGACTGGTGGCCTTAACTTTGAATTGAAATGTCAGATACAGCACTCAAATATGACTATATCTGTTCAGACACTACATTTAAAAAAATGAAGCCAGAATTGACCTTATAAAAAGATGTCTTAACATCTATTAGTGCATTCCAGATGTGAAGAATTTTAGGAAAAAGATATTGATGCAATAATGTTAACTTTATTGTAGCTTACGGCTACATTTGCCTAGGTCAATGAAAGTTATCTGGGAGGCATCCAGACCTGCAAGGTACTGAGTTACTAATCAAATAAAAAACAAATTAATAAAAAATTTTAAGTGAAAATTTTCTGATTATAGGAAGAAAATAAAGGAAAGAACTGGCAGGACCAGAAATTGGAACACAGAGACTCTTGCTGCTCCATATATTATTTTTAAATAATAATTACAAAGCTTTGTTGTCTTCTACAACATATTTATGTATTTTACTTATATATCTTTGTTTTATATCATTATTAATCTGGGATTAAATGCTCCAATTGGTTATTCCTTATTCTCACAGACTTAAATGGGGAAAAATAAAAGGAAGCATTAAACTTATCGTAAGACTGTTATAAACCTATTTAGAATCAATGCTAAATCCTTTATTGGTGAGATAGAAAACATGAAAATACATTTTCAAAATCAATGTCGAATCTCAAGAGTAGAAATGTACCATAATCTCAAAATTTGAACTTGATGTCCTCTACTATAAAAATTAGAAAAATATTATTCTAAAACCAAGTTTTATATCTTGTTGTAGTCAGAAATAACTCAAGGCCAGTTTTGTGTCTCCAGCATTCCTTCAGGAAACAGTGAGTACTTAACTATATGCTTAATATGGTGCTTCCCACCAGAGAGCAAAGGGTGAAGGAGCCTGCATTCTAATACACCCTGTAGGATATCTTGCCAGCATATTACCCAAGCATTCATTTGAATTTCATTGTTTTTACAGTGAAATTTTCCAATTTTCCAATTTACAAGTTTAATAAAATACTTCTCAGCTCCTCTTTTGTTACATCTTCCATTTCTCTTCTAGTCATATACATGTTTTCCTTTAATCTCTTGAACATATGGAGAATAATTTTAAGCACTGTTTTGCTGTCCTTGTCTACTAGTTCCATCATCTTTTTCAGTTCTGATCCCATTTTTACTTACTTATCTCCTAAATATGGGTGACATTTTCCTGCTTTTTTGCTTACCTGGATATTTACGATTGAAAGTTGAACATTGTGCATTTTACATTATTTGTTGCTGAATTTTGATGTGTCTTTTAAAAGAGTGTTGGCCTTTGCTTTGGTATGCAAGCAAGTTACTTGAAATTAGTTGAATGCTTTCCAAGCTTGCTCTGAGTTTCACAAAGGCAAGTACAAAATAGCTTTAGTCTAGGGCTAATTTAATCCCATTGATAAGACAGTAACCTTCTGACAATTCCACCGAATAACCCATGTATTATAAGGTTTCCAGTGTAGTTGGTGGGAACAGGAACTATTCCATTGATTTTCCCTTTCCTTTGGGTAGTTCTCTCTCATGCACGTGCAATCAGTACTGAGCCAAAGATTTGAGAGGACACCCTCTTCAAAGCTTGCTCACTCTCTATGTAACTCCCTCCCCGCTGGTACTTGCTTCACAAATTCTAGCAGTCTTGACCTCCGTGAACTCTGCTCTCTGCTTGGTCAACCCAGTGAGATCACCAGGCTCTGTTGAGATTTCCCCTTCTGTACAATAGCCTAGGAGCCCTGGGCAGAGAGCTGAGGCACTTGCAGATCTTACCTTTTCTGTTTCTCTTCCCTCTGCCTTTTTCCCAATGTATGAAAACCATTGTTTGATATATATCATCCACTTTTCTAGTTAAGTCAGGAGGCTAAACCTGGTCCCTGTCACTTCATCTTAGGCAGAAGTAGAAGCACTCCTCAAATCTTAATAAAGACTCTACATTAGAGGAATATTGGTCAAAAACTCAGATAACAGTCTGCTACTTCTAGTAAACACAGAGTTCTTTGTTTTAACCTGAAGAGAAATGTAAGAATCGAGCAACGGATTTTTAGGCCTGTGGAAAATGTTTCTGTGAGTTCTCAACATCTTACAAGACTCGTACTTGGGTTCCTGGTGACAAGAGAAATCAAAGGGCCATCAAAACCCATTCCTCTGTGGGGGTGAGTTATATACCTGAATTTTCAAGGGCAGAGGAAGAACAGCTAGTGACAGCGCTCAAGAAGGAAAGATACATAACCTTCTTTATAACTAAAATTGGTGACTGGGGGCTGGCCCCGTGGCCGAGTGGTTAAGTTCGCGCGCTCCGCTGCAGGCGGCCCAGTGTTTCGTCTGTTCGAATCCTGGGCGCGGACATGGCACTGCTCGTCAGACCACGCTGAGGCAGCGTCCCACATGCCACAACTAGAAGGACCCACAACGAAGAATACACAACTGTGTACCGGGGGCTTTGGGGAGAAAAAGGAAAAAATAAAATCTTTAAAAAAAAAAAAAAATTGGTGACTGAAAATGTCTTGATTACTTTCTCTCTTACAGAACTAAATGTCCTTGCCTTAATTGGTCAAACATCTTTGCCTCCCTTCGTAGAGACTTAGAATAGCTAGTAACAGTCTCTTTGTGGTCACATTTCAACAAGACTGAAGAATCCTTTAATTCTTAATCGTATGTTTCATTTCTGCTGTTTCCACAAATTTGTCTCCACTTCCTCTGACCTCTTTCAGTACAATAACAATATCCACCCTGTCCCAGCTTTGTTATTCATGGACTGGATATAGTTTAAAAGAAAGAATCCTTAGAGTCTAATAAAAAGGACAGAACAACCACAAATGCTTATACAAACTCACAAATACATCTGTAACAACAATTTGAGTTACAAAAATGTATAAAACTTTCACTGGGTAAGTGAAAGGATGAAGTAGTAGGGACTGTTTAATTTTTCAACATTACTTTTCCTTAAGCTAAAGAGTTAGTAGTAGTATAATAGCAATCATTATTTTTTATTATCTCAGTATCATGTTTGAGGAATCTGCTTCTAGAAGATTTAAAAAGTGCTTAAGGTCTACAGCAAAGAATGCAAAACTTGAATTTAAACCTGTGTCTTTTATTTACATAATACAATTTCTCCATGTAGATCATCAGCATTTTATGCTATCACCCAAGTCAGGAATGGAAATGCCAAGCAGAATGCTGAGAAATGACTTTTCTTGCCAGCTAATCTACTAATGGATCATTAGATTTAATTCTATAATCTGTTGAGGTTCCCTTGAGCCAAATCTGTGTCTTCAGCTTATTGATAAATGATCAGTACTCTCTCTCTCCCCCGGGGACTCTCTCAATTCCTAAAAGGCAAGAATGTTATCCTACTCTTTGGCTGTCCACATCTCACTACTTAGGTGTTCTGTTGTTGTTGATCCTCTGAATCCATACAGTAAGCCCCACACTTAACTCCCCAGCAGATATTGATACATTAGTTAGTCTTTTGGGAGCAAAGAAACCATTCCTATCCTCTTTCACCTCATGTGCTGTCAAACATGACAGCTTTGTTCAGCTGTAGGGTAGCCATCTGTCAAAATCTTGATCCATAATCTTAAGGAAACTTATAAAGTTTAGGATCTAACTATTCCCTTTTTTGCTTTCCAGAATAGAAGGAGCCTGAAACTCAGAGACAGGTTAAATGACTGGCCTAAGGTAAGCCAGCAGTGTATGTTGCCCTGATGGGACTCAGGTTTGAGTCTTCTGAAGCCAGGGCTTAATTAAGGGTTTCCTTCCACCACCAGATGTTCCAATTTATGGCATGGAGACACTTGTGACCAACAGGGAATTTTGTTCTTGTTTTTCTTTTTTGTGTGTTTATTTTTTCCTTAATTTGAATCAGCAAACATCATTTTATAAAGTGAAATATATTTCATATAAAAATCAGTTTTCCTGCTTCTTTGGAATAAACGGCAGAGTTGGTGACAATGCCTGCATTCCCACATGGTAACCATCTGCTAGAACTGATGGAACATGAGCTTCTCAGTCCCTTCCATTTTCTGCCTTCTCCTCGGTACTGAGGCTAAGTTTGAACTGTCATTTGTAATTTTATGCCAAGCTCACATCACCCATTTAGGTGACTGGTTTGTCTCAAAGGCATTTGTGTTTAAGACTTTTGTAACACACACTATTTACCTTCTTTCTGCAAAGCAGTGCTAATGGCTTGCTGGTTCAGACTATAAACAATTGCTCCATGCTTAGTCTTCCTCTTCTCTAAATGGCGTTTCCATCCTTCCATTTTTTCAAGCTAAATACCATAGAGCCATTGTTGACTCTCTGTTTCACTCATACTCATATCCAATCCATCAACAAATATGTTCAGTTCTCCCATAAAATATATCTCAAATCCAACTTCTCACCACCTCTACCAGGGAGAGTCTGGTCCAAGACACTATAATCTGTAACCTGGTATACATAAATAACTTCCTAATTGCTCTGTCTGCTTCCACTTTTGCTTTCCTCGAGCCAGACACTGTAACAATGCTGCTCAAAACCCACCAATAGCTCCTATCTCACTCTGAGTAAATGCTAAAGAATTTCCCAGGGCCACTTATTCTAGCCCCTGCTCCGCCCACCCTCATCATCTCTGACCTCATCCCCAAGTCTCTTCCTCTGGCTGCTTCTCTTCTGGCCGCCATGGACTCCTTGCTGATTTGGTCATATTATATCCTAAGTATGTGTATTCTCAATAAATATGTGTGAAATAAATAAATGATTAAATAACTAATTAAATAATTAATACACAAGGATTATTCTGGGTGTTCTGGCCAGCTCTGACTTTGGAATTTTATCTATCATAAGAAAAACTAAAGTGCCAGTGACAGCTGAATTTATAATAAGGCTGAAATTTTGCCTAAAACGAATGACAATGGGATAAGAGGTCAAAGAAGTTGGTGTATTCAGGGTAGTGACAATATGAATTTAAGCCAAATAATGATGGAATTGAGGGCCTAAAGAAAACAATTTACAGTGAAGAGATGGTAGGGTCAATGCATAAGAGACCCTAAAGGAACTAAATAATTGTCACAGTGACGTGACTAGAGACAGGCAGAAGGAGCTCATGGTTAGTGAGTGTGTCCTTGAAACTGAAATTTGAGGTGCGGGCTCTTATTGGTAATGGCGAGGTCTACTATATACCCATGTAGTAGATGGCTGATGTGCATGAGAACAAGGAACAGAGAAGCCAGGAAGCTTAGTCGATCGTCTAAGTGCATACTGAAATAATAGAGTAAGGAAGAGAAATCATTTTGGAGAAGACAGTAAGGCAAGTGCTAAAATCTGGGATGGGGGAAAATGAGGAGGACAGTATGACTGTAAAAATGAGGCCATATGACATAATCTGATGGCAAGTACCTCAAAGGGCCTCAGTGGTCTGTACACACAATGAGAAAGGAGGGACACTCCTTCTCCAGGCTAGGGGTAAGGAAGGCAAGGACCATAGAAGACGAGAGGCTGCAGGGGAAGCAGCGTCCCTCAGTGTCAATATCATGGATTGAGAGGAGGTTTCCTTAGATTACTTCAAATACAATAAGGTCATGGAGCTATGTTTTTTAGCTTCATAAAAATAAACTGAAGTATTTTCTTCATTGATTATGAATTTTGATTTTTTTAGTCTTCAAATTTCTGATGTTGAAAACAAACCACAAACCTCCAAGAGCACTTGTTTTCAAAGCGAGTCATTTCTCTTTAAATAGACTATATATGTGTGTGTATATATGTATACGTATACATATATGCTAATTTAATTAATAGCATATCAATTTTAAGAACATTAACTACTATAGAACCAGAGAATATTTGAGCTAGTGCTCACAGAAGAGCTACTTCAATCTGTTAACTACTTCTCAAAAAGGTAATTCAAATATAGGACAATTAGGCCCATCTCCATCATCAGTTGCTTCTGTTACCCTCTTCCTTGTCAACTGAACACTACTTTCTCTTTTATACACAATGTTCTCCAGCATCCCAAGATCATTTTCAGCCTAGGACCGTTTCCCATGCCTGGAATGCTCTTCCCTTGATGTCCATCTGACCGACTCCTCCTTGTGACTCAATCCCAGCTTGAATGCCATCTCCTCAGGTAGGATTCTCTGACCAGACAGAATACAGTGCCTACCCATTTATTCATTATCATACACTCTTTTAAATCTTAATAGTATCTGGTTTTGTATGTTTGCTTATTTATTGTCTCACCCATTAGAAAGAATCACCAGTACCATTGCCTAAAATAGTGTCTGATGCAATGTAAATCTTCTGTAACACTTGATAAATTAAAGAATAAATTATTAAGAATGTTAGTCTGAAATAGTGCAAAGTGAGTTCTTATCCCATTTCTACTGTGGCTTACTCAAATTTATTATCTAAATCATCTTTCTATTTAAAGATTTTTTTTTTCCTTTTTCTCCCCAAAGACCCCCAGTACATAGTTGTGTATTCTTCGTTGTGGGTTCTTCTAGTTGTGGCATGTGGGACGCTGCCTCGGCGTGGTCTGATGAGCAGTGCCATGTCCGCGCCCAGGATTCGAACTAACGAAACACTGGGCCGCCTGCAGCGGAGCGCGCGAACTTAACCACTCGGCCACGGGGCCAGCCCCTATCTTTCTATTTAAACCACTAGCAATTGATAAAGGGAAAAGAGGAGAAAAAAAAAGATAAAATGCTTTGAGCTATTTTAAGAAGAAAGTTATGTATATCTTAACTATATGACCATGGTTGTATCAATAGAATGTGGCAAGTTGGAAGATCCATGATTTAAAATGAAACAGCATGATTTCTTAGTGGAAAATTAAACTAAAATTTATCATCAGAAGTACTTGTTAAATGATAGAACAAAAGCTTTCCAGGCTATAAGTTCAGGGCATGTATTACTTCATAATCATCATATTGAGAATTATGTGGGATGCCACCTCAGCATGGCTTGATGAGCAGTGCTAGCTCTGCACCCAGGATCTGAACTGGCTCAACTCTGGGCCACCAGAATGGGGCGTGCAAGCTTAACCACTGGGCCACGTGGCTGGCCCTAGAACTTTATTCTTTTTAACATTAGGCATATAATGGGTTCTAAAAAAAGTTACTGCTCCAAAAAAGATTGTATATTTCAATTCAAAGTAGCTAAACACTCTTAGTTGTACATAGTGTAAGTGTGCATACATTTTTATTAATCTCTTCATGGTCGATAAAAAGAAATTTTGAGTAATTTCAAAATGTATTAATATGTAGTAAGTTTTGACTAGAATAGAGAATCATTTTAGAATCATTTGGAGAATTATTTAGATGTTTAGTGTATTAGCTAATTAAGTCAGTGTTTATCCATACCCAAAAAACCCTCTAAGACTGTAACTGTTATTTATTTTTGAATCTAAAAAAAACAAGCATTGGAATAACCATAAGCCTTTGTGCATTATATATGTTGGTCATTTGTTTATGAATAGCCTGATATATATTTAGTGATTTACTTAGTAACTTTTAATAATGAATTTTGTACCGCAGATCTACCACTCAAAACAAAATTTGCAACAAAGCAAATAGTTCTTCCTCAATTCCATCCTTCTGCCTTATAGTCTGAGACAACCTGAGAATCTTTCCATTCCCATGGTTGTCCTTTCTTATGTTCCATTTTATTCAGTTTTATATGCATATGTACTCTGTATGTAGACCTTAAAAAGTATATTTGCTTATATTTGAGATATTTCTAACTTTATAAGAAAGATTTCATGCTGCATGCAATCTTTAGGAACGTACATTTTTACTTAATGTCATATTGCCAAGATAAATCCATATTGCTGTGTATCATTGTATTTCATTTGTTTTGGGTCTTAGATCAATCATATGAGTATCTAGTGGTTATTTCATCCCTCTCTCACTGATGGACACTTCAACTGTTCCTAGAATTTTGCTATTGCGAGCAGCACTACTATGCATATTATTGTCCAAATCTCTGAGTGTACATATGCAAGTAATGCTCTTGAATCCATACCATGTTTTGGGGTTTAGAGTATATAAATATTCAATTTTTGATTATTTAGAAGATAATACTGAACCGTTTTCAAAGTGGTTGCACAAATATGTACTTCCATTAACAACATATCAAGATCCTTTGGCTCTATCTTCTTCAAAGCTTTTACTTCAGGCTTTATATTCCTGACAATACAATAGCAAGAAAATGGCATCATATTGCTATCTTGATTAGGATATTTAAGATCAATAATATTTTTGAATATCACATGTCGATTAATCTTATGTGCTTTCATTTCTATGAAATGCCTAGTTATATCTTTTGCCAGTTTTCTATTCGATTCTGGAATTTTCTTGTTCATTTTTAGGAGTTCTTTATGTATTCTTGATACTAATATTTTGCTGGTTGTATACAATTATACTATCCCAGTTTGTAACCTGTTTCCTTGCTTAGCTTAAGGAGCTTTTTAAGAATTAATGTTCTTATTTTAACATGATTAAATGCAATATTTACTGTTGTAGTCAATTAAGAAACAAAAAATATGAATTAAGAAATATTTCATTATCTCTTAATATGGATGTTCATCTATATTTTTTAACTAAAAGTCTGAAAGTTATGTTTCTGACACACAATTTTTAGGGAAACCAGATTAAGTTTCAATATATGTTGTGAGGTAGGGATACACTTTTTCCATATGTATAATTATTTTCCAGGTTTATTTGGGGTATAGTCCTTCCATATCCCACTGATATGACAGGCCAATTTTCCATATTATAAAATTTCATATAACAATGGATCTCATCAATTTGACACTCTGCACCTATGCCACACTATCCTAGTAACCACAGTTTATAATAAGCCTTATTTGGTTTCTGAAGTATCTTCTTGCTGATCTTCTGAGTGTCCTATACATTCTTTGTTCTTTACTCTTCCACATAAATTTCAAAATCATATTTTCAAGTTTCATAAACAAGTGCTTAGGATTTTGATTGCAATAATACTGATCAATTTAGGGAGATTCAGCATTTAACTCTATTGTCTTCTTGTCCATGAATATGATATATTTCAATTAATTTAGTTCTTCATTTTTATAATTTTCTCTGTATACTTTACATTATTAGATTTATTCATAGATACTTGACATTATCTTATACAATTTTAAATGATGTTTTCTCTTTAATTAAACTTTCCAGTTTGCTTCCTTTTAGAGAAATGCAGTGGATTTTTTCATATTAAGTATTCTTTATATATCACCATTTATTGGCCACCTTATCAAACTCCTCTATTACATCAAATAATTTGCTGGTAAGTTACTTTGTGTTTTCTATATAAATGATCATGTCATATGGAAAAATCACTTTTATTCCTAATTGACAATCATTATGTTCTAATTATCTTTTTTTTCTTATTGCCTGGGGTAGAATCTCCAAAATAATATTGATAGAAATGGTGATAATAGACTTAATTACTTTGTTCTTTCTTTTAAAGGGATTGCTCCTAATGCTTTAACATTTAGTATGCTTGATCTAGATTTTTAATAGATACTCTTTATGTAAGTACAAATCAGTTCTAGCAAATAATATTAATTTTAAAAATATATCAATTTCACCTAGTTTTTAAAAATATTTGGTTTATAGTTGTTGATACTATTCTCATGCTATTGTTAAAATCTCTACTTTGTGTGTAGTTAGTATCCACTTTTTCATTTGTACCACTGTTAATTTTTGTCTTTTCCTCATCATCTGAACAGACATATGTTGACTTTGTTAGTTCTTCTTTAAGAAACAACTATCAGAAAGAGAAATTAAGAAAACAATCCCATTTATAATTGCATCAAAAACAATAAATTACTTAGGAATAAATTTAACCAAGGAGGTGGAAAACCTGTATACTAAAATCTATAAGACATTGATGAAAGAAATTGAAGATGACACAAATAAATGAAAAGATATTCTGTGCTCATGGATTAGAAGAATTAATATTGTTAAAATGTACATACTACTGAAAGTAATCTACAGATTCAACGCAGTCCCTATCAAAATTCCAATGGCATTTTTCAGAGAAATAATACAAACAATTCAAAAGTCCATATCCAACCCCAAAAGACCCTGAATAGTCAAAGCAATCTTGAGAAAGAAGAAGAAATCTGGAGGCATCATGCTCCCTGATTTTAATCTATGTTACAAAGTTAGAATAATCAAACCAATATGGTATTGGCATAAAAACAGACATACAGATCAGTGGAACAGAATAGAGAGCCCAGAAATAAACCCAAGCATGTATGACCAATTAATTTATGACAAAGGAGCTAAGAATACACAATGGAGAAAGCATAGTGTCTTCAGTAAGTGATGCTGGGAAAATTGGACAGTCACATACAAAAGAGTGAAACTGAACCACTATCTTAGATCATACACAAAAATCAACTCACAGAGGATTAAAGAATTGAATGTAAGACCTGAAATCATACAACTTCTAGAAGAAAATATAGGCAGTATGTTCTTTGACATTGGTCCTGGCAATGATGTTTTGAATTTGACATAAAAAAAAAACAAAAAAACACCAAAGCAAAGGTAGCAAAAGCAAACTTAAACAAATGGGACTACACTAAAACCCTCTGTACAGCAAAGGGAACCATCAACAAAATAAAAAGGCAACTTACCAAATGGGAAAAAATATTTGCAAGTCACATATCTGATAAAGGAACTGAATAGACACTCTTCCAAAGAAGACATACAAATGGCCAACAGGTACATGAAAAGATGTTCAACATCACTAATCATCAGGGAATTGTAAATCAAAACCACAATGAGATATCACCTCACACCTGTTAGAATGGCTATTATCAAACAAACAAAAAACAGTAAGAGTTGGAGAGGGCGCAGAGAAAAGGGAACCCTTGTTCACTGGTGGTGGGAATGTAAATTGGTGCAGCCACTGTGGAAAACAGTATGGAGGTTCCCCAAAAAAATAAAAATAGAACTACCATATGATCCAGAAATTCCATTTCTGGGTAAATATCCAAAGGAAACAAAAACACTGATTGAAAATGTATATACACCTCCATGTTCATTGTAGCATTATTTACTATAGCCAAAACAATGAAAGCAATCGTAGTGCTCATTGATGGATGAACGGATTTTTAAAAACATTTTATATATATATATATATATATATAAATATTGTTCAACCTTAAAAAAGAAGAAAATTCTGCTATTTGCAACAGCATGGTTGAAGCTGGGGAGCATTATGCTAATTGAAATAAGTCAGACAGAGAAAGACAAATACCCACAATCTCACTTACATGTGAAATCTCGAAAACACACACACACACACACAAACTCATAGATACAGAGGACAGGCTGGTTGGCAGTTTCCAGAAGTACAGCTTGGGGAGTGAGTGAAATGAAATGAGTGAAGGTGGTCAAAAGACACAAACTTCTAGTTACAAAATAAGTCACGGGGATAAAATGTACAGCATGGTGAGATTAGTTAACAATACGGTATTGTATATTTGAAAGTTGCTAAGAGAGTGGATCTTAACAGTTATCAAAGAAAAGAAAAAATTTAATTATCTGTAGTGATGGATGTTAACTAGACATGTGCTGATCATTTTACAATATACACATATATCAAATCATTATGTTATATACCTGAAACTAATGTCATATGTCCATTATACCTCAATTAAAAAATAAGTAGGGAAAAGGTGCCATTAAAGGTAAATTAAAAAACCAGAGAGAGAATATCCTAAAGGCCAGCAATCTTTAGAATATTTTAAGAACCCACACTGAATCCCTAACTGCAATAGTTTTATATTAACGAATTGTTAACACAAATAGTCTCCAGGAATAGGCTTTAGTTGAAATTTTGGTAAATACCAGTCATATATCTAAATGATTATGGGTCAATGGTATTATTACCATATGAAATATATTTTCTTAGAGAAGTAGAGTGATCTTTTCAAAATGATTTTCATTATTTGCCATGTAAATATTATATATATTTGATCATTTTAGAAAAACACACTCATTCATCCTTATCTTTTAAAAAGTGCTTTATTTCTTGCCCATTGAACGTGAGATTGTGCTTGTCATTGTCAGCTTCAACTCTCTCCTTATATGAGGCTGGAAAATAGATTAGAGGAAATGGGAATAGATAATAACACATGTTCAGTAAACTTATATGGAAAGAAATTAAAACGCTAAATTAACTTTATATAAAACAGGTTTTGGCAGAATATAAAACTCTGCCACATTTCATTTAGATAATTTAATGATGAATGTTACGTTGCTTAGTTCAAAATTTCAAACTGATTTTACGAACACTAAGGATGTTTGATTGAAATGTGGTCAGTGTTAGGAGGGTGATATTGAAATGTTAATTTTATAAAAATCACGCTAAGATGGGTTCATTTTAAAAATAGAAGGCATCAATATAAATCAGGCCAGTCATATTATTCTGTTTCAATACGTTTGACTCATATCAAAATAGCCTAGCTTGCCTAGTTTGTCAAAAGCAGCAGAATTTGAGAACTCATGAAATGAAATAAAATACCTTTAAGAAAAATAAAACAGTAAAATACCATAATTTCAGTTCCATTTCAGAGGAAAGGAAAATAAAAGGAGTAGTTTAAGGACAAGAATATTAGCACAACCACAAAATCAAACTGAAAGCACTGCACTCTCTCTCATAATATAGGGCAATTGAACTTCCCTTGGTCTTCCAAACTCTATCACTAATTAGCAATTTCCTGTTCTCCCTGGCTCCTGGGATGTAGGCACAGACATATTGATCTAAATGATGGCGAAGTATCACTTTGCAGTAAGTGTCTAAGTGGTGTTGCAACACACTGCACTTTCTGAGAACCTGAACGAAGGAGACCAGCAAATCTATCTCATTATCAAGAAATAAGACAAATGTTGGTTCCCTGATAAATGAAATAGAAAACAAATGGTTGTTGTGAACTTGTTGTGAACCATCTCATCATGGTACTGTTTCGTGTATTATCTATTTAAATTCTTTAATTAAAATATTAAAGATATAAATATTGTGTCCTAGATGGAGAGAGAAAATATGATATACTAAATAATTTTGTAATATATGAAAGTGAAGTACAAGGAAATGTGTGTAAAGCAATATGATAAATTAACACTTACAGGTTTAAATAAATCCCCTGAAGATGAAGTTTGAATACCTTACCAAGGCTGGAGTAATAGAAAGTCGTGAGAAGCCTCAGGATTTATTAGGACTTACAACCTTAACTTAAGAGCAATGAGAAAGAATGGAAGTGTATTCAGCAGGAGATTGACATTAAAACATTCATGTTTTTAAGGCATCATTTGGCATCAAGAATGGCTACATGGAAACCAGTTAGGAAGTTCCTGCAATGTTCCAGGGAGAAGATTTCTTGACGAGCAATTGACAGGAATTGATGATTGGTTAGACATGGATGGGAACACCTAGTGAAGGACTTCAGAATGAAAATAGACAATCAGAGCTCAGAGCAATGGACACCACACCCCGAAGAAGGCAATTATAGAGGCTATAGTTGAGCAAGAAGCTGCAAACGTACGGGGTTGTGGCCCAATTTAAGAGTCAAACAAGAGGAGGTAGTGAGAGGTTCCAGAAAATGATGAGAAAAGATAATTGAAGATGTCAGAGAATTGAGAAGTCAAGTTATCAAACTCATCATCAAGGTCAAGAACGGAAATTTTAGGATTGCAGCAGGACAATTTATAAACATATGATATGTCCTACACAAGAGAACAGTGATTTCTCTCTCAGAAACTACCCACTACAACCTCTGTCTCCTTTCATGAGTATCCAACTTTTAGTGTCTTTGCACCTAACTTCTCAATCTTCCTCTATTTTATATGTGGGATGCTGCCACAGCAAGGCCACTGACCAGTGGTGTACGTCTACACCTAGGAACCGAACCCGAGCTGCAGAAGTGGAGCATGCTAAACTTAACCACTAGGCCACAGGGCTGGTGCCACACTTAACGTTTTTGTTGGTAAAGGTTTTCCTCTCAATAAATGCTACCCTCTAAATTTTTATAACCTTTGACTGATTATATGCACAAAAGTTTCTTTAGTATTTAATTAATAAACAATTTTAATAGGGAATTTGGCAAAAATTTCACGTTGCTTGTAATCACTGAATTTTATTTTTATACATACTTGAACTTGCTAAATCAGCACTTCAACTCTTAACTATGCAATCAAAATAATTTTGAAGAAAATTTGAAAAAATATGTTTTGCTGTAAAAGTCCCTAAAATATTCATAGTTTTACTTTACAATTATCAATACAAATAGCTTCTTTTAATCTCATAATTTAATCCCTACTATGTTTTCATCTTTAATCTTGAGAAAAATATCTATGGCTTTCATAAATCTTTTATGCAAAATTTAGAAGCTGGTAGCAATATATGATTCAACAATGTGCTTTTAGAGATTAGGCCTACATTAATTTCCTCCATAAATGCTTGCTAAGATAAAATTTATTGTAAAATATGAAAGTAAAGCCCTTGGAAGTCTTTTTTACTGGGAAGAAAATCAGAACAAATTAATGATGCTTGTAATTTGGTATTTTTAAACTATTTTATCATCTAATCTCTTCTTTGCTTGAGAATGTGGACATATTTCTTTTTATCCAAACTTTCTTGAAACTAAAATATAAGTGAATTACAATTTTCATTATTTTGCCAATAAATATTTCATAAAATATGCCTATTATTAAAATATTAAGATTTTTTAAAACTAAGAAGGAATAGAGCAAGCAAATGCAATTCTGAAAAGCACGAGCAAATGAAAAGAACTCTCTTGTTGCTTTATGACAAGATGATATTCATGAGATGATATTTTCATGTTTTACAACACAGTGGCCTCTCTGATGACACTAAATGTTATACATAGAAAATAGAAGGAGGAAATTTTTTTCATTGTTTTTACCCATTAAAACAAAATTGAGTTTTTATACCTGTCGGAAGTAGAAGTCAAATATTTAGGTTTTTATAAAAGTCACTAGTAATGTCTTTAATTGTCAGTACAGCCATATGACTGATTTTATATTTCATACTTCAACAATTTCAAATCCAGTGCTTTCTACAAGAAAGAACAATCACAATTACATTGCTTAAAATATTAGAGAAATGTTTCAAAATGAGAAGTATTTTAAAGCATCTGAAAAACAAAGATTATTTTTGTTTTTATCTGATACCAAATAACTATTTCGTTTTATAACTTTTTAAATGTTTAAAATATTATTTAAAATTAAGATTCAATTAGATTTCAGAAACTTGGGATAGATACTAAAAATTTTGATTGCATCTACTTGCTTAGCATACACTTATGGGTTGGATTATGAACAGTGCCATTGAATGGAAGCCTTCTTTCCCCAATTTGACCTGCTTCCATCACTATGTATCATTACTGCTTCCCTGAAAGTAAATAGCAACCATTATTTGCATATAATTTTATTATGAAAACATGTAATAATGTAAATATTTTCTGATTGATGCTAAGCCAAAATTTCATATCTTGCCAACATTAAATATTAAAATAGCAATAATTATTCTCTAAATTTTGGCATTTAATTTTTATCCTGTGTATATTTTTGGTGTAACATGTAAAAATGACAAAAAATAAACACTTGCTACAAAAAGTAGACGCTTGACTAATGTACTCATCCTCATTTATTTTTGTTCATAGGTACAAATACTCTGCACACTTAATGGCCTAATACAAAGAAAAAATATTTTTGTAGATATTTGCATATGTGCATGCTTAGCATCATAAATACACTTAACTCGTTGTAAAAACATACCTTTAAAAGTAAGCTACCCATTGTAAATTAGAAAATACATATTTGTTTTAAATAAATTATTATAATCATGAGACTATCTTGCTTTAACTGTCCTTTAATGCCTTCTGAAAATGTCCAGATCAGTAGAAACAAGTACATGAGTTTATTAAAATTAATTTTAAAATAGTATTTTTGCAGTAGTTTTGGAATTTCTCTAGCTCAAAAGCACAATCCCCTATTTTCATATATAGTCAATCAACATTTTTCTGTGTGTATGAGATCAAATATTCTTAAAAGTTCTTCAAAGTGCACATTGCTAGCTAATTGTGTAGTTATAATACCATTTAGTTCAGTCCTAAATGGAAGGTGGAAAAAAACATGGCAGAAGTCTACTTAAAATTATCAAACATGAGTCTCGAATATGTCTCCCATTTTCATGAAATAGGGTGAATAAATATTACACAAAACACTTAATGGCTTCTTAAAAATTTCTGGTTTAATGTCATTGATTACTCAAACACATATGGCCTTCTCATTTGAAATCTATGAGGCAAATATTTATAAACGGAAAATTATTCCCCAACCTTAATACATTACAAGCATAATAAAACATTCCGCCCTGAAGGACAATCTTTATCACTAGGCAAGAGAAACACGAAAAAATATTGGAAATAGAAGATGCTGTAGACAAATAACCTCAAACACACACATATGTATATTCACTTCCAGCATCTGTTCTTTGAATAGAAATAATATTTTGAACAGTTCTTCATTGTCCTCTCCCTTTCATTAAGGCTGAGTGTATATAAGGGATCAAATCCAACTTAACAGGGTGATTGCAAATATCTACTTTTTTGGATGATGAAAAATTCCATTTTCTAAAATAAAATTCTGATCTCCTTCCAAATTAAACTGCAATCATTTTAATATGTTGATCGCTTACTTTTCACTGTGCTGTTACTTCTCACAACATTCCCATGCAGTACACACATAGCTCTCATGTTTTAATTGCAAAACCCAAGGATTGAAGCAGTTACGTAAGTGAATCGTCTCGAGCCATTTGAGTAGTAAATGATGAAGCTGGGAGGGGGCACGGATCCCCTTGACTTCAAAACTCACGCTATTAACACTCTATTTATTGTCTGTCAATCATCTTTACTCCTCACTGCTAAAGCCACTTACAGATGAATAAGAGAGAACAGAAAAACAATGCAGAAGCTACCAAACCAATATCTCCAGCTTGTTTATTCTAGTCCCATTAAGAAGTACTTTCTTCCGAAAGGCTTAAGCAACATTCAGATACATCCCATCTCACGTAAGAAATACAGTTTAGTATTATGCATTTAATCAAAACTTCTGAAATGTGTTGATGAAAAACTCGAAGGATTTCAAATACAAGAAAAGGACACATTTGAGAATGTTTGGGGTGGGGCGTGGCTGGGATGAGGGGAGACTGATGATGTTATTAATAAACTTTTCACGACCTATTTCAGAGATTTTTAGTGCAAAAAAAAGGGGAATTTGCACATATGCCTTTAATTGCACAGTTTATATACCCAGTTGCTTTTGTATTGTGGAAAACTGTAATTACTTCTTACTTTGCCACACAATCAAAATTTTAATCAGTGCTCTAATTTTTTTTTGTTATTGAAATTATAATAAAGAATCTCCTACTGAGTGCATCTTAGTAAGCATGTAAAACATTCCTCTCTAAAAAATCTTATAATGCTCTGGCAAAGATCTGAAGACAAGGAGGCAATTTGAAACCTTATCAATCGTCAACACAGTCGGTGTATTATTGTGCTTATATTTCAACCAGATATTTCAGTCGCCACTATTTTGCTTTACAGTTAACATTATCGTGAATATAAAAACTGAGAAAACTATTTAGAATTTAGTCTTCTCTTTAATGAAAGTTCAACTTACATCATTCATCAAATTCTCATTAAGTGACAAAGGATCTAAAGACAAAGGGAGGAACCAGATGAGAGAAAATAGCTTAAACTTGCAGACTTTCTTCATTTATTCAGAAGATATAAACTGGAGGTAGTTTGTAATAATTATGCTTTAATATACATTTCTACTTTGTTTTCTGCCTCAATGAATTTAGGGTGTACTCATGTGCATTAAAAGATTGAGGAAAAAAAAGAAAGAGAGAAAGACTGGATCATTGACAAAATTATTCATTCAGATTTCACTGAAGACTGAGCAGAGATAATACATAGGCAATTAAAGATTCAATATAGGACATCACCTTATTAGAATGTTCTAAAAAATCTATTTAGACTTTTTTTGTTAAACTGCCTAAGATGAATTTTAAAATGATGGGAGCAGTAAAAATTAATTATAATTTAAATGACCCTAAACTATAAAATATGAAAAGAACTGCCTGCTATTTTTATTAGAATCAATCAACTTTGAGAACAAAAATGATGGATTATTGTTGTAGAAGCAGAAAGAGAGGAAGGAGCGAGACCATTCGGGGATCCCACGGAGTGTGGTGGCGGGTGTAGTTGGCCAAGGAGTGTGATAGCAGGTGACAGTGCCCTGAAGACTCAGCCAGCCTGACCTAGGAATTCGGTGCTATGTGTTCTGCACCAGCATGGCCAACTTACCTTGTCCTAAGGAGACATGTTCTCTCTAGCTCCAGCTTCTTCTCTTGGAAAACAGGGAACACTTAAGAAATGTGATTACTTTCTAAGTAAAAAGTAATACAAAAATATGTTGTTAATGAAGTTAAATATTTTAGAGGGAGTTAAACTGAAAAATCCTCTTAAGAGTCCCCCAACTTCTGTTTCTATTCTCTCTGGGCAAGGGAAACAATGCTAAGAATACTTTTGCATATTTCTGGTAATTTTCACATAATGAACCTACACACATATCTTTGTAAAAATTTACACAGATAGGACTACAATATACATGGAAACTGCTTGTTTCATGGATGGATGGATTAAAAACATAGTGAACAAAGAACCAATCCTCTGCAGGAAATTGTTTCACTTCTAAGATATGCCAAGAGCTAGTACAGGTACTATCTCAATAAGCACTAGCTAGCCCTGGTGGTCTAGTGCTTAAGATAAGGTGTTCTCGTGCCACACCCCTCGGTTTGTTTCCTGGCCAGAGAATCACACCACCCATCTGTCAGTTGTCATATTATGGCAGTTGCATGTTGCTGTGTTGTTGTGATGCTGTGATGCTGAAAGCGATGCCACCCGTATTTCAAATACCAGCAGGGTCACCCATTGTGGACAGGTTTCAGTGGAGCTTTCAGATTAGAAACAAGGACCTGGCCACTCACTTCTGAAAAACTTGGCCATGAAAACTCTCTGAATAGCAGTGGGGCATTGTCTGACACAACACTGGAAGGTGAGAGGATGGCGCAAAAAGACCAGGCAGGGTTCTGGCTCTGCTCTAAACAGAGTCACTAGGAGTCAGAATAAATTCAATGGCACTAAAAACAACAGTAAGGACTGAGGTTAAGGAACTTGGAGGATAAGCAATGAGGAGAGAGAATTTGGATTAGAGTCTGAGGATTCTGTGCAATTTCCCTTGGCGCTAGAATTTGAGCCATCTCAGTATACCAACCCGTTGCATTGATGTACACTCTCTCATCTCCAAGTGGTGATTGATGCTTCTCCTGGGCTGCTAAGTACTCAATCAGCCTTCCAACAACTCCATTAATTCTCCATCTGACTAATTAGGAAAAGTTGGCTCAGGGCATGGATGTGTGAGAAGAAAAAAAAAAAAAAGGAAAAGCTTTGTTTCCACAACTTAATAGTGTCATAACTGGTTCTCTTCACAGAAGGAGAAATGAATAACATCAAAGCCACTTCCAACTCCAGAACAAGTATATAAATGCAGTTTGTCTAGCTGCAGTGAAGCCTCTTCACTGAGAGATCTCCACAATTTGCATCCTCATTTGATTGCTGCTTACGGAGTCAGAAGACTGTGGTTACTTTAAGTTATCTTCTTGGCCACTGTTAATGGACTGCTATAGCCATGGTATTCTGCCTTTTCTAAGCCCAACGTTTTTATTTTAATAGAGTCCTTAAGTCAAAAATGAACAAATAAATACACCAGAAAGAATAATAATTTCACCCCTTCCTACTGTGCTATTTGAATTTTGTTTTTAGAGCGGCATCAGAAACTGATAGAGGATGCTGACATAGACAACCTAATCCTTTATACATGTTTGGTGGTAGGAAAATTATAATTCACTTGACTCCTTAGAATGTTTCACATCCCTTAGTTTCTCAGAAAGCAAGCTCTGACATAGGCTGAGGCACAAAATTCTAAGAGGTTGAACCTAGCCAGGAATAAATCAGGATTTGTCTGACACTTGAGCACACCAGTTCAAGGAGGTGGACACAAAAAGCAGCATCGAAGAGAAAAAAATACCAGGTCATTGAGCCAAAGCTCCTAAGCACAGAATCCAGTATGGTTTTTTAAAAAATAATAAGAAGAACAACTACAAAATGATGAAGAAGAGGAAATGCACCCGGATCACAGCATTTGAACTAGGTAGAGATGCAGAAACTAAAGAAATTCTTTCAAGAGTACGAATAAAATGTCAAGCCTTTGATTAATCCTTCTTTTCCTTTCCATAAATATGGAGAGATATGAGTGAATCTGACCAGATGTAGACACCCTGGGATAAGTCTGCTCCTGGCTGTTTATAGTTGAAAGAGCACTTTGTCACTGGTACCTGGTTACTTGTGTCATTTGGACTATTTACTCTAGTTCTTTTCAAGTAAACGACTCTTACCTTATAGCCTGGTTCCAGTAAATATGTTTGCTCTCATTCCTCCGTGACAAAGACCATGATTTAATACTTTTCCTAATACTCCATTTACTTGGGCCTAAAATTCTGACTTATTTTACTCGCTGTCTTAGGAACAGGCAAACTGTGTAATGACCCCATCTTGGTTCCTTTATTCATATCTGTTATTTCCTTTTAGGAACTTCCTGCCAGGCTGTGTATCTGCATTTTGCAGTCCTCCACATATTTCTGTCACTATGCTCCTTTTGCCTACCCAGGAAAATCAGTGCACTGCATTGCCAGACTTTCACTTATTCCTTCCACAAGTATAGATTGAAGACTGAATATGTGCCAGGCGTGTGCACACTCCCAAAAGTACAAAGAGAAAAAGACATATGTCCTACTCTGGAAGGACTCTCTTGTTAATAAGGATGACTTGTTAACAGCCAGGTGAATCACAGAGCCTTAAGTACCTTAAGAGGTATACACAAAGCTCCTCTTGCTCCAAAGAAGGCAGTAACAACTCCACAAAGCACATTCCAAAGAGGAGTTAGAGTTGGCTAGGAAAAGCTACACAGAGGGTTGTGTTGCATCCAGGAGTTGAGCTAAGACTCTACCCAGTGAAGACAAGATGGAAGCATCTTCCGGGCCTGGGGCACTGCATTATAAGTGGCATGGAGTAATTAGAGGACTTGCTATGTTTGGGAAGTGAGAAGATTTGCTGGTAAGGAAGAGAGGGGAGGAGAGGATGCAAGAAACATGGCTCATGGACAAAATGAAAGCTTCTTGAGTATCATAGTAAAGAGTTTTGATTTTCTTCTATAAGAAACTGAGGAGCCATCCATAGCTTTTAAAATTAGAGATAGCATGATTATGTCTTGGTTCACAGAGGTAACACTGATGGTAGCATTAAAGATGAACATGTGTGCTTAGATCTTCACTAGCTCTCATTACTGGGAGCTCACAGATTATTTGCTCTGCTTCAGCAGATAAGCTATTTTCCCTGATCTTGTCTTCCTGACCTGCAACCAACGCAGCCCTTATTTTGACAGGTTGAATGCTGATTAACTAGGAAATCTCAACTCTCAAAATATCTAAGAAAACATGCTAATTTTTTGAATCAGACAAATATAATTCCCTCCAGTGTATAAAGTGATAACACAAATGTGTAATATCCAGCAGGAGACAGAAAAGAATTGAGTGTTTTAGAGTGAGAAGTATTTTAAAGAAAGAAACTGGGTTTTTCTGATGGTATAACAGAAAATTTAAACAAGAGCATTCAAATGAAATTTGGGCATTTGGTTCTTTCCTATCCGCTGGGAGCGAAAGATAATGATTTGAAGAGGACAACAGCAAAAACGACAGTGAAATGGGTCTATGCACCTGAAGCAAAATATTATTAACAAGACTTTGTAAAAAGACTATTTCCTCCTGCTAGAAATCACAAAACCAGGATAAACATTAATTCTCAACATGTCCTGGACAAAGGGAGCATTGAAACAGATTAGTCGGATCTAAAGATAGGGGAGACAGGATGAAAACGGTAAAGGTAATACATAAGGTGAGGCAACACTGGTTACTGCAGCCAAGGCCACCACACAGACAAGAGAGAAATGGTTATGACTAGTGAGGGGCATTTCTCCCTGGCCATATAGCCTGGATGACCTGATGTTCTGATAACTGTCTTTAGTGAAGTAGATAGAAAACGAAATCACAAGAAGTAACCAAAAGTTAGTCAAGGTAGAAGTAAATGTCAGGGAAACTGAGTCAGAATACATTAAGGTCATTTGCTGCAAAGAGTTAACACCATTAATAGAATGATCAAACCGTAGCCTTAATGAATTGGGATCAAATCTTGGGTTTATCACTTACTAAATGCCTGGCCTTAGGCAAAACACTGGCCTTCCCTGCATTTTCACCATCTGTAAAGTAGAGACTCTGATTCATTGAACAAACCTGATTTTAAAGTTGTATGCGATTAACAGATAGAACCGGATAATGTACAAATAGCACTTAACTTAGCACATAGCAAATATTCAATAAATGCTGAGAGAAAAAGATGTATATTTCCCACTAGATTAAGAAAGGTATCTGACTTCCAGAAGCATAATGTAATTCACAAATGATGACATATTAAAAAACAAAAAACTAATGACAAATAAATCTTAATGGCAGTAGCAGTTAAAGCATAAACCTTGCCCTTTAGGAATGGCTTCAACCAGCATTGAGAATAGAGAAAGCAGAAGACCAGCTTGTAAGGACAAATGTGTAATCCAAAGCTGGAGACCATGATCAGGGCTGAGGCTGGGGTTATAGACAGTGTCACGACAAGTGACCAAAATATTGAAATAAACGGAAGGACTCAGAATGTCTTTGAGGAGTAGTAGAAGGTGTTCTGGTAACTCAACTTGCTTCAGAAATTATTTGACTTTCAAAGTATATGTACCTTTATCTTCCTATTTACCAAGAAGTATATTTCACAACTCTGTAAGAGTTGAGGTTAGCATGCAGAAAACCAATAGCAATGTAAATACTTATTGTTTGAGCACAGTAAAAATGATTTTTATTCAATAGCAATGGCAATAAATTCTGTCCAGGATAAAAGGTAACATCAGATGTTACTGTTTATTGTCTTGAAAGACATTAATCAGTTTTGTATCTATTATCACATTCATTTCCTCATTCCTTTGACTGACCAATCTATAAATTTCTGTTCCTTGATTCTTTTCTGAACTGGTCTTAACATTATACTGATCCTTTCAGTAACTGATACGTTAAATGAAATTTTTGGCATAGGTTCAGATTTTATGTTTGTCTGATTGTCCTATTGTTAACTTTTTGAAAATTATACTTTAGCACAAACTTCTTTAAGTGATAACATGAAACTCTGAGAAAGTCTTGATTATCATGTGCATTTTCCAATATTACATTTCATTATAAAAATGCCTCAGCTTAGTATTTCTACTTACTCCAGATGTTATTTTGGTCCTTTGAAATTAATTTCCCCATTTTCAAAGTCTTAATGATTCCAATTCAGGTGTTGCTGGAAGAGAAACTTTGAATCCAACGGACTGGATCATAGTTCTGGTGGGACTGCACCTTGACTGAGCCTGCCAAGTTTGCCAGCCATTTACATTAACTTTGCCTCCACAGCTGCTGATCAGAAAAGGATGGTGCTAGACTTAGACAATGACAGGTTACTGCATCTTTCACAAAGCAGTTAAAGTACGAATGCTGACTGCACTACTGCTCCATCTCTCAATATAAGTGAGGGAGGGAGAGCAAGGAGGACAGCCTTATCCATCACTGCGGCCTGGGCCACAACGGCAGCCCAGTGACCTTCCTTCCTCCTCCCCATACACGGGCACTCACATCAGCCTCTCATCACAGGGAATGAATGCAGACTTCGCATAGTACAGCATTCTCTGATAGCTAAGCACACAATTTTTCCTGGGTAACTGATGTTATATTCTTTTAATTTACAAGTAAGTATCTGTAAATTATTACTTATTTAGTGTTAAGTAATAACTTACAAATTACTTATAAATAAGTATTTAACAAGTCCTTGCTATGCACAAAGCATTCTATAGATTGTGCGTATATGTGTGTGCTAAAAAAGAAATATGAGGCACAATTCCTGTTATGGACTGAATGCTTATGTCCCTCTAAAATTCGTATGTTGAAACCTAATGCCCAGTGTGATAGTATGAGGGGGTGGGGCCTTTGAGAGGTGCTTAGGTCACAAGGGTGGAGTCCTCATGAATGTGATTAGTGCCCTTATAAAAGTGGCCCAAGGAAGCTGCCTTGTCCCTTCCACAATGTGAGGTTACAGTGAGAAGTCCGCTATGTAGGAGGAGGGTCTCACCAGACACTGAAACTGCACCCACGATGATCTTGAATGTCCACCCTCCAGAACTGTGAGAAATAAGCGTTAGTTGTTTATAAGACACCCAGTTTATGGTATTTTGTTACAGCAGTCTTAATAGACTAAAAAATTTCTTTACTGAAGGTGTTTACCATTTATAAACAGTTATAAAAAATGTTAACAGTAACGACGTGGCACTGAAAATGTGAATTTTGAAAGGCCCGGTGTACAAGTTATTTAAATTAGGTTAAGCAAAGATGTTTCCTTTACTTGATTTAGACAAATATCAAGCAGGGATCTCAGACTATGATCACTGAAATCATCATCTGAACAAATACGAAATACGTCAGCTAGGACACTAGATGGAAGTGGGAAAAAAAGAAGATATCATCCTGCTGAAGTGCCTATATTTCAGCAGCTTGGGAAAACACTATTTTTCAAACAGTTGATTTTTCATGGACACTTAAATGTTCTACCACTATTGCAATGTAATATGAAGTCAAGTAGATTCATAAGATATTAAAAAAGAAAATCAATAAACTACCAAAACCAAGCAAATATATGAAGATGTACATACTGGCTGATGTTTTTATAAAAATATGAATCACTTGAGGAAAATGTTATAAAATGCTTTCAGTCCCAGACTATACACACGCAAGCTCCTTCTTAAAAGTTTTAGGGAAGGAAAGAGAGAAAGAAAACATAGCACATTGTTTTTTGCTATGCAAGTCTGATTTTTCATCATAGATATGTAAGTTACTTACTAGTAAAAGGAGTTATACCTGAACGAGAACATCAGATCTTTTTTCTTTTTTCTCATTAATAGCGTTATTCCTCATGCAGAGTGGCAACATCTATATAACACAGTAATTAAAAGTAATTAAAGTTTCAGACGATTGTGAAAATCTTAAAAATCACATCTGGGATTCAAGTATTCCTAGTTAAGACACTGGAAAGTCATATTTTCTAAAACACGTTTATTGAAGTATGACTGACAGACAATCAACTATGCATATTTAAATGTACAGTGTGGTAAGTTTAACATATGTATACACCCCTGAAACCCTAACCACAGTCAAGATAATGAGCCTATCCCATCAATCCCAAATGTACTGTGGGGCCTTTCTGTAATCCCTCCCTCTCTGCTCCGTACTTCATCCATAGACAATTACTGATTTTGTTTCTGTCACTACACATTAGTTTGTATTTCTTAGCGTTATCTGTAAGTGGAATTATATAGTGCAAACGGTTTTTTAGCTGTCATTTCATTCAGCATAATTATGAAGTTCAAGAACTTTGTAGTGTATGTCAATAGCTCACTCCTTTTTACTACAAAGAAGCATTCCGTCGTGCAGATGCACTACAGTTTGTTTATCCAATCACCTGTTTGTCTAATGAGAGGTCATGCACCACATTTCCTCCTATTCGTTCCTTCCTATTTGTTCCTCTTCTCGGTGTACTCCATCTAAAGGAATGGCATCATCCTCCGAGCAACCACAACCGCAGAGCTGATCTATTCTCCTCCACTTCGCTTACCCCTCCATGAACTGGCCTCCAATACTATGGGGCCACTTAGAACATAAACGAGGAATAGCACAGTAGTGGCGGGAGTGTGCTAGATATACACTTATGTTTTGCCTCCATCTATCAAGTCCAGTTTGACTGATGTGCTGGAACAAGCTTATGATAATTTACATGATATTTTATTATTAACTTTACCCAATCTGAACCAATATGTACTTTTAAAGGCATGGACTTTCTTTCATCCCTCTTAGGTGCACATCCATAGTAATTTTTTATGATCACCTAATTACATTAAAACCATTGGACCGATGTGTGTGGGGAGATTATATTATTCATCTGAGAATATATATAAATATTTTGATTTTATATATATAAATACATACACATGCATATATATATTCCAGCAGTTATGAATAGCATGTTTTCTTCAGATTGACTTCCATCTGGAATCTTCCTTTGTCTTTCAAATATATGACAATGCATTTCATAAAATCACATTTTCTTTCTGCAAATTAAACTATGTAATTGTGCTCTCAGTCTATAATTTTTTCTGATTTGTTTTGTGGTTATAAACTACTTTGAGGATGCCTAGGTAAAGATAAGCTATTTCAAGAACGACTCTAAGACCAATCTTGAACAAAGCTGGTCTCCTTGTGAGATGCAGAAGTCTAGGATAACATTCTCAGCAGATCTCTAAAATCTCTACAGTAAAAACATTGAGAGAATCCAAAGTCACACACACAGTAGTACGCAAAATGCTTTTACCGCATTATTTTTGACTTACTATATAATGTTTATTAGCGATCACACCACCACAAAAAACTTCAAAAGATCTCATCGTCTCACTACCATTTTAAAAGTCACGTTTCCGTTCTCAAATCTCTTAATTTGGATCTTGCTGTCTAGTCTGTGCTAATCTACAATAAAATACCAGAAAGCTGCCACCTATTTAACTAAATTTTACTTTCAGTCAGTTATTATGCCAAGCAGGAATTTAAAATATTTTGTCTTTATTGCAGAATGAAAATCTTTCTTTCCTGTTAATATTAGGCATTAATATTCAGGTGTAGAGAATTTCGTTTTAAATTGGCCTGCAGCAAACATTTTTTCCATCTAATCATAAGCTAGAATGTGTATGCAGGTCTAAAATAAATGCATTTTACCCCTCATCATCCACAAATTTATGTCCCCAAACTGCTATAATCATTTTGAATCTGGCACAGGAAATCCCAAGCAATAGAAGCTTTCAGGATTCCATACTACTAAATATATGAGTTTTACAAGTGTAACCAAATATGCCCAATTTACTGTTTTTATCACTATTGTATTAATTTTCCTTATTTTTGTTTAAATTCCTATGTTGTAAATATGCAAACATACCCTGTGGTGTGTTTATTGTTGTGTTATATTGTAAAGTCAAGACTACATAAAAGAAGTAATATTTTCTTAACTGAATTATCCATTCACAAATCTGTATTAAGTAACTCCAGAAATCTCTACAGGTTACACAGGACACTACTGAACCCCTTCACAAATAAGAATTGCCATATTAGTTCTCATGAATGAAAACCATGTCATAACATCATAGTACACACAATAGAACAGGCAAAGAGATATTATTAAAAGATCTTTATGCAACTTTTTGAAAAATATTACTTTAATACAGGGAATAATGAATTGTCAGCTTAAAATCACATGAGCTAATAGAATTCTCTTTTTCAATACTCTGACATACTACTTACGTTTATATCTGAAATAAATTGTATTTTGAGTACATTTTATACACAGCAAACATGAATATTAAAACAGAGGGCTCATTTGATTTATTGACTTTAAAATGCTAATCTTAAGATTAGAAATCATGTACAATCATTCAACTTTTTCAAACATTTTCAGTCTTCCATACCAGTTTAAAATCTGATTTTAAAGACATATTATTTTTATTATTAGATAGATTAGATATTCCGTGCATAATTGAAAGTTTTTTGGAAATTTGTTCTCTCAAAGATATATCAATAGAGTATATTTAAAAATATGTAAGGTCTATGCTTAAATTAATATATAAAAAACATTAATTGAATGCCTAATGTGTACCAGTTCCTTTAAATACTTTTTCATCATCTAATCAGTTCAAACTGCTATTTTTGCCCATATTTTCCCAAAGGTACACTGATATCAAAAATACTAGGTACTTGTTTGGGTGCCTAGAAGTTATAATTAACAAACTTGACATTGGAGCTCTGATGTATTTGATTTCATAGATTTGTTCTTTTCATTACACAGCTTCTTTCAGAGCATATTACACTCACTGACAGAGCAACAGAGCGAACAATTTTAGCAAGCGTAAAATTCAATTAATTTTCTTCTAGGAAAAATCTTATAATAACAAAATCAAGATTCTGCTTCTCTGTAATTCATTCACAAATTTCCTGGTTTTTGTCTCCTGCCCTGATGACACAGAGCTGATCTAAAGCTTTACTGGGCTGCCTCTTTCCTGGTGTGAGATGTAGATGCTTCCTTGTTGAGGCCACAAACTTTTCCTCTTTTGAGAATGCTTTTGGTAGCAAATTAAATAATTGTTTGATGTGGAGAAATTCATTCGAGAGTAAATTGAGTCTTCAAATCACTTTGTCCATGACACAAATTGAAAACGAAATCTTATTTCTTCAAAGATGAAAGGCACGCTGGAGTTGAGCCCATGAAATTTGTTTCTACTTAAAGATGTCCCATTGCACATACATTGAAATTTTAATAAATTCACAAGTACTTATTGAATACCAACTATGTTCCAAAGCGATGAATTCAGCCTATGGAGAATTACAAAGGTACACAATCTAGCTAATGAAATTGTACTAACCAATTGCAAAACATATGTGCTTATATGTGTTTTTGCATTCTGTTTAGAAGGCCAGAATTTTCCAGTAATTTCTTGATTTCTATAGAAATTAATTTCAAAGCTATACTTTACTAAAAAGACTTCACAAAAATTGTCAGATGCTCCATTTAATTTTCCTTTTTTCTTTTTATTTTATGCCCTAAATGAAGATAGATCTAGTGTTTGCTGACAGTTTATGAACTTCTTTTTCCCACTCACCACCTACTTGGTTACTTGGCCACTCATCTCCTACGATCATAACTAAAGCTCTACCATTTAGTGTATGTGTGACCTTGCACAAGTTCTTTAATCTCTGTGTGCCTCAGTTTCCTCGCTTAAGTGAACAGAGGCTGTGTATTAATTATCTTTGTAGTCTTAAGATTAGCTGATACATCATGCATTAAATAAATATGTCTTACATGGACAAATTCATTTGATTATCCTTCAGGTTATAATTAAGATTTTTTAAAAAATTAAATATAATCATAAAGACTATTTTGGCTATTATTATTCATGCTTACTGTTGATTGTTGATATAAAGTAGCATGGTGGCTAGAACTCTTTCAAAGAAAATGAATGATCAATACAACAGATTTTTTCAACTCACTCTAAAATGTCCAGAAGGAAATAACTATGATAACCACATAAGTTGAATTACAACAGAAAGTATAACAAAGAAATTTAGGGGTCAAGGATGGCCTGGTTGTGTAGTGGTTAGGTTTGTGTGCTCTGCTTTGCAGACCGGGGGTTCACAGGTTCCGACCACAGGCACAGACCTAGCACTGCTCATCAAGCCGCACTGTGGCGGCATCCCATATAAATTAGAGGAAGATTGGCACGGATGTTAGCTTTGTGACAATTTTCCTCAAGCAGAAAGAAGAAAATGGCAACAGATGTTAGCTCAGGGCCAATCTTCCTCAAGAAAAAAAAGAAAGAAATGTAGTGGTCAAATCAGTATACTGCAATGATAAAAGCAAAAAGAAGTATAAATTGTTCCTGGGTGATTTTTTTTTTTTCCCATCAATAATTTGATATGGCTACTAATTATATTTTAGACTCCAGTGTTTAACCTTAGCCCTTTTTCAGTTCACGCATTTCAATGTCTTTACATTTAACTTATCTTACATTTAAACGTAATTTACCTAGAAATGCATTGATGTAAAACTATGACAGTACCTTAACCAATGGTATATTTTTCGATAAAGAGTTTTAAATTGGCATGCTGTCAAGCCATCTTCATTTGTTAAAAGGTAGGCTGAATAACTTACTCTAGTGATAGCTTCCACAGATTTTTTTCTTTTTGGTAAAGTGATTTCTAGCACCATTCTACATTGTACAAAGGAGAAAACCAGCAGTAAATTGCTACTATCAAGCAAATTAACTCAGTCAAAATTCAAGTTTAACAAGATACCTGGGATTTATTGTCAATAGGTCAAAGATTCAAGAAGAATATTGATTTACATATTTTTGTGGATCATTGTTTTTAAAAATCCACATTTCAAAAATATCTTCAAACAGTCGCTTTTTCATAAATCACGTGCTTCAAAATCTTTACAACAACTCTATGAAATTCAGGCATTTTGGGGCCTTCATTTTCTGTCTATAGACTTCCTAGCTGTTAATCAGATCTGGCACTTGCCATATGTTTTGATGAGAAGGTTGCAGCTTTGATTAGTAAGAGAGATTTTAGACAAAAGTATATTTTCCCTCATCAAGGGTCATTAAGAAATAAGGCATCCAGCAAAAAACAAGCTGGAACTCATTAGTTTGCTTAATAAAACACTTATGAGGAACAGCATGAACTAAAAGAATGACTATGTTTATATGGCCTTTTAAATAAACAAAGCAAAGCCAAAAATTACAAGCAAAATGACATAAAATAGATTTATTGAAAGGTAAAAGTTGAACAGCTAGGGGAACCACCTGCACGTCATTATCCTACACATCACAGAAATATTCTTCTTCAAAAAGTAAACTAGGTCTTCATAAAATTTATGTAATCCTATAACATATTTAATGCAATAGTTGATATTGATTTTAACTTTCCCTCAAGAAAAATATTGGGGATGATAAATAAGTTTCTTAGACTACTAAACACAAAAGTGCATGAAACTACATGCATTAACATGGCTTTGCATTTCTTTCATACTTTGGAAGAAACTTTCATACTTTGGAAGAAACTCTCAAAGCAAAAGAAAGCGCTACTAAGTTTAATGCTAATTTATAAGGAACTTCTTCATTCATTTTTCTAATGTAGCATATGGAGACTTTGTATTTTCAACAACAGGTAGAATAATTACCTTGAAATACAACTTTTTATTCATATGTACTAATAACAATTAAAATAGAGAAAAATATGCTGGGGTTGAATGAGTAAATGGATTTAAAGATTGTAATTCTGACTATAGATGCAAGGTGATGACAAATATAATGGCAAAAGTATACTGTTTGAAGCTCTAAAGCACTTGTTTTCAACGCCCTGTTGAACTACAACTTGGGATGTGACATAGTACAAGAATTTTTAAACTCTTTGAAAATTCTCTGAAAAATGATAGTGATAACAAGGTTGATGTATTGTACTATGCACTATGTATGCTATATAAATGCATGGAAGTATTTAATACCACGTAGATAACGTTCAATAAGTGCCAGTTATTCTTAATACATTAAGAAAGTACCTCATTTTCCTTAAGAAAATGAGAAAGTCAACTATTACTGGAATAATGCTAAAAATATGAGCTCCTGGAACTCAGTATTTATGTAGAATACGGAGAGTATATGCTGATGTGCCAGGCAATCCGTGCAGATAACACAGATGGACCGTGCTTTAGATATTAGAAGTCGTTCATGGTGTGGGTGGGGGTAGGCGATCTTAATAAAGAATGCGTTTGCATCTTAATTCTTATTTTTCTAACTAAATCACTTTTTAATTTTAGTAATGTATTCTCATGAGGAAAAATACTTTGGCCATAAATTGTAATAAAGCTCACAGTTAAGATTCTAAGGTTTTTACAGGTGTATTCTACCTTAGTCAATGCAAAATCTATGCATATTTAATTCACTAATACCAATCCTGAAAGAGAGAGTGAGAAAATCATCCACCCTAATAAACTGCATAAACATTCAGATTCTCATTTATTCAAACACAACAGATATTATTATTTCCACTCTATTGATACCTTTTATTGATTCAAAGATTCAAAGTAATTTGAAAGTTTATACTGCTTCCCTTTCAGTTTCCACCCTCCCCTCCCCCGGCAGAAAGAGCAAGTGGAGATAACTTTGCAAACAATGTTTACATTTCAGTGTATGAGTCCTTGCCCTGCCTCTTTTTGAATTAGCTCCCATACTTCTTATTCATTTAACCAACCAAAAGCAAACATTCACTGAAAATATCCTCTGCACCACTTGCTGCCTTCATCTCTGAGGATGCAGAGTAGAACAACCACGTTTACAAAACAAACACAAATGAACACATTGACCCTCCTTTCAGAGACTTCAGAGATTATTGGGGACACAGAAAACATTATGGTACCTTGTGGTAATTTCTACGGTAAAAATATATCTGCCATTCTATGGGAAAACACGAGAGGCAATGGCCAACTTTATAACAGTAACTGACTGATAACCTAATTGATTAATGTCTATTAAGACGGAAGAGAATCACGTGTCCTGTGCTAAACTGAGGCAATATTTTTGTTCTTAAAAGATTACCTTTTAAAAGATGTGCTGACAATTGTCAAGAATTTTTGGAGCCAGTTATTAAACTCAGACATTTTTTAAAATTAAATTAAATTAATTTACAATTAAAGGATTTACAGTAAAATCAAAGGATACAAATACTCAAACCTCACAACTTCCGACTTACTGTTATGCACATTCTTAGTTTACGTAAGTCTGTACGGTGGAACTACTATAAAGGGGTGTGGTGCTGCCTGCCTCTCCTCTGCTCCACATTCAGTGAGGTCATACTGGAGATTTGAAATCAGCCATGATAAGAGTATTTACAACAAAGAAATAGGCAAACACTGCTACTCAGGTTTTGGGGTGTGTATGTGTTAAGCAAGCCAGTTGTTAACCATTTTCCAGTAGAATACAAAGGCATCCAAAGCTAGACAAGTGATTCACAACCTTATCAGTAGGGAAAAATAAAAATAAACAGAAAGTATGCTAAGTTAAGTCGGTTTCCATGTTTAAAGATGCTTTGAACACTAAAAAAAAATCAGTAAAACAAAATCTAAGTAATTCCATGGTAGATATGACTTTATTGTCCAATGTAAAAAGCTTCTATCAGGCAAATTAGGAATTACTATTAAGAATAATATTTTTTTCCACTAAAACATTTGTAACTTTGAGATAGGAGACTATCAAACCTACATTAATCACTAATTTCTGGAATACGCTTTATCCAATGAATTACATTAACCATAATTGAAATTTATTACATTTGAAATATTTCAAAATCTTATAATTTTTTCTATAAATCTAAATATTTCTTAGATTTAAATATAATTTTTAAATATTATGTGATTCTCTAAAATCTATAAGATTTTGATTATATATAATCAAAATTATATATAGGAATTAGAGGAGCAGAGTTCAACTAAAATGTAAACTGGCACCTCTTTCAAACATATAAAAGTTAAATACAACAACACAGGGAGAGGAAATCCTATTCAAGTCCTATTTTCTCTTTTATTTTCCAGCATCCTGAAACTCCCAGGAATCCCTCACTTTTCCTCTCTCTTGCCCATTATCTTGGACCCTTTTCCTCACTCCACCTCCCACCCTTCTGCCAGGAGCATTCCCGTCTGATCTCACACCCCCTCCCTTACTGCTCACAGCCCCTGGACAGTCTGTTCTGATGGCCCAGGCACACAATCTATCACCATGATGGCTTTTATCTCAAGAATACTGCCCTTTGGGCAACCTCCCAAATACGCTCTTGGGGCTTGGAGAAGGCCCTGGACAACTGCACATTAATAATTCTTGGCAATCCAAACTTTGACATATTTAACGTTTAGAAATTTGAGATGAAGATAATTTATGAAGATAATTTCTTGAACTATGATTTGACATGGAATTTTCTATAGCTTACTTATAATACAGAATAAACAAGAAAGACTACATCCAAAGGAAGGATAGCAATTTATTACCGCATTAGTGAGAATACAATGTAATGTATTTAGCATTTAAGAATATGAATAATTTATGAGTGATTAAGTGAAAAACATCTTATATAAAAATTGAGGTAATTAGAGGTAACCTTAATCAAAGATTATGAAAGAACTCAGCAGGAGAAATTAAGTTCAATGTCAGAATTTGATCACGAACCTCTTTCCTCATCCAGAATATCCTTTCAAAATTACAAATTACACAGATACATATATAACTTTTTCTACAGAAAGTTTCTCTTTAGTTACTTTACCAAATGCAGTATTAGTCTTGGAAAATATATAATTTTCATTCCTTGTGTAGTTGAGATAATACATTACTGTGAGTCCAAATGGGGTCTCAATCCTCTTTAAGTTAGATTGCTAGATATTCAGTACTCATACCACGTCTTTAGTTTTGCTACACTTTTCTTTACAGAAAGCTATTTAAGAAAATAAAAGGTATATAAACACTTAGGTAACTATCATTCCATGGCTAAAAAGTCATTTTACTGAAAGCTAAATAAATATATGGATGTACGAGATACGACTAATTAACGCTAAAAGCTAAAGGTAACGCTACGTTAAGGAAAGTATAATAATTACCTGCATACTCCCCTTTCTTGAGTATAACCTTTCCTCCTACTTCTTGAGAAGGAAGTCAATGTGTTGTTTTCTATAAAATTAGCCTGCAAATATTTAAAAATACAACTCCAGCCATTAACTGGATGGAAAGAAGGCAGCGTTGGTTAGTATTCATTTTTCTAAGTTTATATAGTTACCATTCTCATTTTTATTTACCATGATCTCCTGTTAAAATCTCTTATTGATCATTGTCTTATGAGCATTATACACAGATTGAGACGTAAGAAAAGGGAAAAGTAATTGCCAAACAGAAAGATTTTAAATATAATAAAAACCTTCGCATCCAATGTTATTTGAACCTGTAGTTAATCAAAAAGTCAGTTAAACTGAGGAATTATTTAAATATTACATATAAACAATTTATTATTTTGTTTTATCTTAACTTTGTAAGAGTTAAATTTATTCACTAGCCTTTTAACGTAAGACTGTCTTTTTCTTTGATAATATGTTCACTGAATAACTGAGTTGTCCTTACATAAACCACATCTATAACATATCATCTATTTTTTTCTAATTTTCTTTTCTTTTTTCTTTTTTTTTTTTAAAGATTGGCACCTGCGCCAACATCCATTGCCAATCGTTTTTTTTTTTCTTTGTCTTCTCCCCAAAGACCCCCGAGTCCATAGTTGTTTATTCTAGTTGTGAGTGCCCTTGTGTTATATGGGACGCTGTCTCAGCACGGCCTGATGAGTGGTGCCATGTCCGCACCCATGATTTGAACTGGTGAAACTCTGCGCCGCCAAAGCAGAGCGCCCGAACTTAACCACTCGGTCACAAGGCCGGCCCCTAATTTTATTTTCTTTAAAGTACAGTACAAATTAAAACACCTAAAAGTAATCTGAGTGGGAATCCTTCTTAGATGTTTACTAATTGTTTTCCCTATCCGTATCTCATCCAATGATAAACTGCTAAAAGAAGTTTATCATTAATGGTTTCAAAACTTAAGTTTTAATTTTTACGGAAAAGTTCTGTCTTAAGTCACTCTTCCTCCATCCTTAAGTTTTCATATTTCACTAAACTAGACAATTGTTATATACCAATACATGTAATCAACAAACAATCAACTTGGGAAAGTATAGCGTTCAACAGGTGGCTAGGCAGAAATGAGCGGGGCTCTCCCAACTCTGATGATCAAATCACTGTGGTGACAAGAAAGAACATTTTACAGACTGAATGGGGAGACCTAGTAAGCCACTGTTTTAGTTAAGTGAAGGTGAGTAAAGAGAGCTTCTAAGAGGCTAATATCGAAACTTGAGAGGTAGTCCTCGTCCAATTACCGCCTGGGAACAGAAGATCATTTAGAAGTCTTTCCAATTTATTGTACCATACCCAAATCTCCTGAAAACTTCACTAGTCCAATCACTCTTTTCCACTCCTATTTCTCTTCCTCTAGTCCAGGTAACTACTGTCTTGCTCCTGGACTATTCCAGAACCTTCTAAAAAGAATTTCTGCTTCCATTAGTGGCTTTTTTTCAACATATTCTAAACCAGAAGTTAATGTCACTTTACTAAACAATATCTGATTATGTCAGCCTTGAATCTAAAACCTGAATTAATGTTCTTTGCCTTTGGATAAAAACCAAAGACTTCTCTATAAAATATATTTTATGATTTCTCATTTGCCTCAATGTCTGTCTCATTAGCTTTATGTTTCCATCATATTACTATTATTTTATGCTTCTGTTGTCATCTGTTTTTGTTTTTTGTTTTTTGTTTTTTCCTATCACCATGCTTTCAAACAATTTCTCTCAGTTTGGAACACTTTTCTGAAGACTTGTTCAATTTCTCTCTGGCCTTCAGCTGGATAATTTCTATTTATTTACCAAGTATTAGCTTACAGTTATTTCCCTTACCCCCTGGATTAAGTTGGTTGAGTATCTTTGGAGTTCATGTAGAAACGTGTTCTGCTCACTACTCTACTGGAATTGCCCTTGTCCTGTTTGTTGCACTAGCTATGATACACATAGAATGCCTAAAAATATATGTTTAATGAAAGAAAACAGATAAGTGGTGAGTGAATAAAACGAATAAATGCTTTTTAAAAATTTGTAGTTACTATTCAGTAAGAGACATATGTGACCATATTTAACATGATCTCTCTCCTCTGGCAAAATGTTGACCACCTGCATGCCTCTCACTCTAACTCTGGGGTGTGTCTAATGGCAGAAAATTATTTCACTGCAGTTATTTCAGTAGGTTTTGGGTTTCCTTTGCAGTCAAGTGTACAAAATTGCGGGATATTTTGAGAGTATGGAAGGTGCAAGAAATGGACACAGAAAGTATGAAAAAAGGGATTGAGAGAAAGATACAAGATCCGTGACAACAGCCTAGCAGCCCTTGCTTCAAAGAAAATTCAGGAAACAGCAAGTATCAGTGAAAAGAAATTTTAGGAAGCATCGCTGTGTAGCATGTGATATAATTCTCTTCTCCATTTGTCGCAGAAAACTTTACTAAAAGCCCATGAAACTCTGATTTCAGAGTTTGTGTGCAATTTTTACTGTAATTAGTGTTCTGAGCTATTTTCCTTCAAACTGATGGAAAGACTCATGACAGATTGGCCTAAAGGTGGAGCCAAGTAAGAGAAGTTCAGATTTACCCAGGTTATTATTACATCTGGCTCTGGGAAAATCTGTCTCATTTTCTTCATTCTTTCATGTGAAAAGAGCATTCTGCTATGAAGGACAAAATGGGACTAAGTGCTGAGGGTTAGGAGACAAGAGAAGGGTGCCTAAAAGCACTCTTTCTGTCTTGCTCTGAATTAGATCTTTAGACATCAAGAAAATTGATACAGTCTGGGGTAGGAGTAGTTCTTGATCGCAGTTAGCTCATATTGATAAGAATGGACCAGGGATTTGGGGCAGAAGTTCAATCCAATAATTTGACTGAAGCCTCCTCTATGTCCTGTATATCCCATTGCTCAGGCAAAGCAGAAACTGGCTGTCTGAGGTCATCTTTAGGCCACGGTAAGGGAAACTTCAGTTTCTGGAAACAGTAGACTTTAGATGCATCATGTGGATTTTATTTTTAATCAATTTTCCTCTTTTTTTCTGTGTTGCTTTTTCACAAATTATTTGCAAATTTCTGAAGTGCAAAAGGTCCTTTTCTTTGGGTGAAATTTGAGGACTGTGTAACTTTTAGGTATAAATGGTACTGGTAAATTAAAATGAAAAAATATGTTACTCTTCTCAGTATAGTTCCAAGAAATTGATATCGGTATGTCATTTTAGGGAGAGTGGAGAAGTGGCTTGAAGTTCCACTTCGATGACCCTGTTGGCTAGAAAAAATGCTCACGTATATCAGCAGCTGTGTTGCAATTCCATTTTCTTACTCATAGAAACATTACTCTATATGATCAAGTAGATGGGCCACATCGTTAGCTCAATATAAGATGACTTCTGGAGTTACTACCTGGAGCTTGCTTCCTCAAACAATAGGCATTTTGAAGTTAAAGAATGGCATTGATATATGTTACCACTTTGAATTAGAATAACTCATAAATTCTTATACCACAGTTACATTTTCGAAATGACTTAGGTATTGAACATTATAATCAAGAGCTAGAAAAACTTTTCAAAAATTTAATTTGAGATTAAAGACAGAAGGCAAAATTATTCTCACTAAAGAATTAATTTTTCTAATCTGACATGAAAATTAACTATGTTCATGTCGCTTTAACATTTTATCAATAAATGGTAATTTTGATTAAATTTCAAAGGGAACTTTTAAAATCAAAGGTGAGTTAGATTTTTATTCTACTACTAATGAATATTCAGTGCAAAATATTAAGCAATTACTTAAATTATGAAAATAATACACGTCGATAAGTGTTGGCAAGTGTGTGAAGAAAAAGGAACCCTTGTACACTGTTGGTGGGAATGTAAATAGGTACAGCCACTATGGAAAACAGTACGGAGGTTCCGCAAAAAATTAAAAATAGAATTACCATATGATCTAGCAATCCCACTTCTGGATATACATCCAAGAAATAAAATCAGTATCTCCAAGAGATATTTGCACTCCTATGTCCATTGCAGCATTATTCACAATAGCCAAGATATGAAAGCAACCCAAAAGTCCAATGACAGATGAATAAAGAAAATGCTGTATATATGTATAAAATGAAACATTATTCAGCCATAAAAGAGAAGGAAGTCCTGCCATTTGCAACAATATGAATGAACCTGGAGGACATTATGCTAAGTGAAATAAGCCAGACACAGAAAGACAAATACTTTATGATCTCATTTGTATGTGGAATTTTAAAAAGTCAAATTCACAGAGGCAGAGAGTGGAACAGAATCAGGGTTCAGGGGGTAAGGTGGGAGAAATGGGGAAATGGTCAAAGGGTACAAACTTTCAGTCATAAGATAAGTTCTAAGTTCTTGGGATCCAATGCACAGCATGTTATTGTAGACCTGAAATTTGCTAAGAGGGCAAATTTCTCATCATTATTTCCTTGCAGTAACCACTGTTAAGAGTTTAGCTTTCAGAATATTCTGTAACACAGTGGGGTGGGGGAGGCATTAGTTGTGCAGAAATTGCTTTGTTTTGATACACTCTCCTGCAACTTTTTTTTCCCACTCAACAGTATGGAAATATCATATATCAGATAGTGTTTCCCACGGGTAAACATATCTTAAATCCCTCTTAAAGTGGAAAGTGAAAAGAAACTGCAGATAGCCTAGAAAGAGGAATAGGAGCAAGGCTTTAAAATTCATATCCTTTGCAAACTGAAAATATTTTAAACTTAATCTAGTCCAACAGAGGCCCAAGTCATCTCTTTAAGAAACAAATCTGATCTCGTCACTGTTGTGGTTAAAATCCTTTAATGACTTCCCATTGTTCTTGGAATCAAGACCAAAGTCCTTTATAGGGTCACAATAGTGTGACCGGTTGTCACTACAGCACCTCACTTTTCTATTCTCCCACTCATTCTCTTCCCTCTAGCCACCTTGGCTTCCTCTAAGTTCCAGGGCACTCCCTGATCCCTCTCTTCCAAGGGCCTTCATATATGCTCTATCCTCAGGCTGGATTGCCTCCCCCTCCCTCCCCAAGCCCCCACACTGTTTCCACCCCTCAGAGCTCATCTAAAATTATTTCCTCAAGCAACAATTCACTAGTACCAAGACAAATCAAATTTTCCTGTCCCCTCTCTTTCCCCTTTGTAACAAATATCATGAGTAATTAAGTAAAGTAAGTAGGGTTTTTTAACACCAAATTCCTCTAAGAGAAGGTGAATCCAATGAGGGCAGAAGTCATGTATCTTTTATTCACTGGTCCATCCTCAGTGACTAAGATAGTTCCAGCACATGTATTACCCCCATTACTCTCTCACAAGCATTCCTGTGCATACATTTATGAATTTACAACTATTTCTGTTTCTTTGCTTTTCCTCAAGTGGCTCTTTCCTACATGAATCTTTTAATTTTTTCTCTTTTAATTTTCTATTTTGAATTTCAGTCTAATTTAACATTTGAAGCCTGAAGATTAATTGCTACTAAACACAAAAGATATTCATGGAATAATGATACAATATAATGCAATCAACTTGAATAATCATCCAAGCATTTATTCACTCAAACTTTCCTTCAAAAATATTATGGATGCTATCTCTATGAATTAGCAGATAGCCTTTCACCATTCCTTTCCTATAATGTGGTGATTTGTATACAAAGTACAAGTTCAATGGTTTATACAGTGTTTTCATAGCTATTTGGAACCTGTATATATTGCAATCGAAAGAAATGAGATTAAACTCTTAGAAAAAGGCAGCAAAGAAGACAGAAAAATATAATCATAAAAGTTTTAAAAATAGAAAATAAGAGAAGGTGAATAACTTTATAAAACAATTGGGAAGATTTCTCTCTTTCTATTATGACGTGGCCAGTCTGCAGACAGAGTACAGGTTTGAATTTCCTACTGGGCTACTTTGATGGGACCTTGCACAAACGGTTTTACAAAGGCCATCTAATGCAGCTTGCATGGAATGAGCTACAATGCTATAATTAAAACCAGATCCCTGCTTTCCAGAAAGGTAGGATTACAGCTCTAGAGTAAACTTCTGGCAAAAATAGATGCCTCTTTCTGCTGTACCATAGATAGAGAGAGGTATAAGCAAATATAGAATTGAGGAGTATGATAACATTCAGTAAAAAGCATTCAGCAATTTTGCTCTCAAGCCTATTATTATATAACACAGCAGAAAATTTGCCTCATTCAAATGTATAAAATTTAAAAAGGAAAAATAGATACTATTATTTAAAGGGGATTTAAAAGTAATGTTTTTAAACTATTTATTTTTACAAAGAATATTTATTTCTTAATTATTAGCCAGTAAGATAAGTGAATAAAATAGAATCAAACCAGTGGCCTGAATTGACAGTGTATGATAGACATACCAGATTAAATTTGCTCATGCATAAACACATTTGAATCATTCTATTCCTATAATAATAGGAATAAGAATCCAAATATTTAATTAAGTATACACATTAGGTCATGAATTCTTAGTCAGATGTCTGAAATAGGACTTGAGAGATCATATAATTTTGTCCTATTTCAGGATTGAGTGCCTGTAGATTCCCAGTGAAAGAAATACATATTCTGTTTCCTCAATCATCGTAGTGTACTGCAGCTCTTACAATCAGAAAATTACACATTTTACCTTCAATTACCTTTTCCCATTATTCAAAGAAAATATACTAATACAATGTGCACAATAGGGTCTATATTCACTCCATTCCGCAATGGATGCTATCTTGTTTTCAACAGCTATTAAAAAGCGAAGTCTTTTTTTTTCATTTCATGAATGTGTTCAATATTTGCATAATGATTCCTCTCAAAAGATGAGAGAATGAATGAGGAATAAATAAATTGCAACCGCCCTGCATAATGACTCTACCTTTAAAGATGGATCACGCATGGCCATGCTCGAATGCATCCAATATATCAATATTTATTAAGCAGACAGAAAGTCAATTGAACCATAACTTACTTTGTGCTAAGAAAGAAGAAACACAGAAAAGGATATGGGAAGATTATTAAAAAGAAACTTCAGAACCTTACCCAAAGTCAATACCAGAAGCTCCTACTGAATCTCTTTTTCCAAATCTTTATGGAATTGAATAATCTATCTACACAGGGAATTAGAAAAGATAACTAAATATGAAATGGCCATGCCCTGTCAGGAAACCTTATTGAGTTCCTAAAACAAGGATCTTCAATCTCTATTTGTAAAGATGCTCTGTACCATTCGTACACATTGTGCAAGAATTTTTATTATAGATAGATATTTTATTTCCCCAACTACAATATATTCTTTGAGAACACCGTCGTTGCTCTTGTGTATTTGAATTCCTCAGAAAAGCGTTTAAAAATGTAAACTAGCAGATGGTGAAGAACTGGTACAGTATGTTTGAAATATAACATCCATACACCAAAACTAAAACAAAATGCCACTCCTAAGCATGGTCTTACCCCTTTTCTTGATTACAGCAATAGTAATATTGGTCGAACATTCTGTGTGCCAAACACAGGGCAGGCACTTTCCATACATGAATTATTTAATTCTGACAAACACTGAGTTGAGTTTTATAATTTTCACTCTATAGGTAAGAAATATGAAGTTTGAAATGTTGAATTATTTTGCCCTAGGTTAAAAAAGGAACAGTTAGAAACCCAAGGCATTGAAGGTACGCTTTTCTGATTCCACAGGCCATGATTTTAGCCACCACATTATAGTTTTTGGACTACCCAGTGATTAACTTGAAAAAGATCTATATAAACAATACATTTGATTGAAAAAGATTTAATAATTTAAAGTAACCTCTCAGCTGTTATTTTCTGCCTGACAATTAAAAACGTGGTCCCACACACGTTGAAGACATACACTTGTCGAAAATATTTATCCCCGGATGGTGAGAAAAACAGGCAAGTTATTTAACTTCTTCCCACCTTATTGTCCATATCTGCTATATGGATATAAATTGTTTGGGGATGTTATTTTAGGTTTTCTGTATGTATATGTGTTTCCTTTCTGTGTTTTCTATTTTCACCTCCCCTCATCTCAATATCTACCTGACTCAATTTTCAGGAGAGTTTTGTGACTTTTGTTTTACACAAGTTTGATGGAAAAAACAACAATCTAAGCATACAAAAGAGATACATGTTTACAAAAGAGAACGCAATTGTTCAAACTATTTTTAAAAACTTTTCAGCATGTATGTCATATCATAGGACTAGTCTAAGGATCTGAGAAAATATGGAAAATCTCACCTTCCTACAAAAAGCTAAATTTTAAAATGAGGCAAAGTGGCTAAACAGCAGATGTTTTCAATACCCTGTGATTCCTCTATCATTGACTTTATCTCTTGGTCTCTACCATAAGATCTTTGTCCAAAAGAAAAAAAAAAAAAGCTATGCTATGCTTCTCTAAATTAATTGGTCCCAGGGACTCTGAACAATTGAGCTCAAATGCAGAAAATAATGCAACAGGTTGAAGGTGAGATAAAAAGATGTTTTGATGCCAAAGGTGAGGCCCTCTGGGGCCAGCATTCACTATATGCTTTGTGTTTAGGTCAAGAATTGAGAGCAGCGTCTGGGCAGGACTAGCTTTAAAAGGAGGACACATCTGGCTAGAGAAGAGTCTCCATTAAGCCGCTTCCCACATGAAGCCTTCCCTTGACTGAACCTCTTTTCTCATCTCTGAGGATCCTTCAAGCTCTTCTATTCTTTCCAATTCAGTAATTTACTATGCGCCTCATTTGCGCTCCTTTTTCTCCAATTTCTTTCCTTTCTTACCTGGTTAAATGTCTCAAAGGAATGGGCTGCCTTGAGTTCGCAAGTTATATTCTACAGATACTGAGTCTGAGAGGCCCAAGAAGGAGGGAAGGGATAAAAGTTTACTTCTTACCAGTTTTAGGGTTTCATACAAAATTTCATTTAAAAAACTGGACTTCTACTTTTGAAAAAAAAATACAAGCTTTGAAAAACATTGGTCTATTCACACTTCATTTAATTTCTCACTGCTCATTTACTCTATAGCGTCTTGCAATCTAATTTCCAATCTCACTACTCGATTGAAACAATCTCTTAAAAGTCACAGCTGGACTTAATGGATCCGACCAGTCCATTTGCTTTTCTCAGTCCACATACTTTCCCATCTCTCGGTATCACTTGAAACAACAGGCAGTATCTTTCTTTAAAACGCTCTTCTTTAGTTTGCCCTTCTGGGGCAATCTACTACCCCAGTTACTCTGTGCTACCCTAAAAGCCATTCCCCTGAATCCTTCATTGAATTTCATTACTCCAACCACTCTCTATGGGCAAGGCAATATATGGTAGGCCAAGAGTTAGTGGACTTGGAATCTGAAGACTTAGGAACGAATTTAGGGATTTTTGGATTTTCTATCAAATATAATCAAATGTATCTTGGAGTCCTGAGCAAAATAGGTGCTTAATAATTGATTGTAAAGTAAAGAATATAATAAATGAATATATTCTTAGAAAAAGCATGGCCATAAATTTAAAATGACAGATTTGAAATAGTTGCTTTGGAATGGTATTCTTTCATGTTGTTCTTTGAAGTGAAATGAAGTTTTAGAATTCTGCCGATGTAGTTTCTTAACCCATGACCATGCTCTGTGAAGTAAAGAATATTAAAATAACTAGTTGATTCAGTCAAGGCAATGTGCTGAAGGTAAAAGCTGAGGGACAGATATTTTATTTTTCAATGTATACTAAAACACACAGTTTTGCTGACTGAATGTCTTAATATCAGATTAGTTATTTGGGATTTTGTCCTCAGATTCTATATATTTTGACCTACTTTAAAAAAATAGATTAATTAGACCCATATGATGTGTGAATTTTAATGATTTTCACCTGTCTTTTGAACATATTTTTAGACTTAAATAACCTCTATATTTTGAAAGGATAGTGATATGTGTTTGTCCTGTGTTTAAATGAATATAGCTTTGATGGCTGATGCAGATGACAATGGTACTGCTTTAGTATGAATAGCTGGATGTAAGAAATGACTAATCTAAAGTTATTCTGATAATTACAATGCTCAGGCATCATTTCCACTGTCACTGAGACTCTGGCATGGTGCTTTTTTGTCTTTCTTGAAACAGACCACACATGATCCCAACCACTGTGGTCTCCCAACCCCCAGAGCAAATCCACATACTGAATGTCTCCATCCCATGTCTAAGACCTGCTCTAGTATCTGTACACTTCAAAACTGTAGAAAAGGAACTAGAAGAAAAATACTGCTTCTAGAGGAGAAAAAGAAAATAGAGGAGTTAGTTACAAAGGAAGAAGATGAAAATGGATTCTAGATCATAAGTAGAAAAGTAATTTTGGATAATAGGAATGGTGGTCTTAAAAAATGGAGGTAGAGGGATAATAATAAGGATGAGCCTTCTCTTCACTACTTTGATCCTCCCATAAGAGTAACAAGAGGGAAGGTTTTATTGCAAAGAGAAAACTGAAAGAGGTGAGACTGAGATCTTAAGGAGATAATGGATGTTTTTGAGAAACTGCTATGAGTAATTCTCTGAAGAATCAAGATGCTTGGAATTAAAAAAACATAAAGAGCTAATAGTCTAGGTGATGTTATGCAGCATACACATGCAGTTGGTCAAATATTATCATAAAATGCTGTCAAGATAATGCACTCATTAACTATTCCTATCCACCGAAAACGAGTGACAGATGTTATTATAATCATGATAAAATTTCATAGATTTTCTCATATACTAAATTTACTGATCTCTAAAGAAATGGATAGACCAATAGAGAATTTACTAGTACAAAAGGTAGAATAAAAATAAATGCAATATTCAGTTTAAAATGTGATTATTTTGATTCTTGGTTTGCCACCTTCTTTCCTGTAAAGCAAAATACTGTAACAAAAAGAGGTTTGCATTTGGGTTAGGTCCAAGGGCACCATTCAATTTCACAATTGCCACTATAGTAATTATACTCAATCATTTAATTCATGTGCATAGAAGTGCTCAAAAAAATCTATGTCAACAATTGTGGTACTTTATGCTTTTCCCTATGGGCATGATCTTGCCTAAGTGTCCTCAAACAACATAATGGAAAAAATAAATATTAAGTGTAACATTAATTAAAGTGCAGAAAATTAGTATCAACATTCTACTTGCAACATTTTAAATGGAAGACTGATGCATGGAATACTATTTGTGTTCCAGGGACGAAAATTCATATAAATTTATACATATCTGCATATGTACATGAAAATTCATACATCTACATATATACGAATATTCATGTATATCTACATACATACTGCATCCATAAATATAGACAAATATATTACATATTTATATCTGCATAATTATATAAATATAAAGCCATATCTATATATATATTTACATACAAAATTAATATATGTATATCTTTATGATACATCTGCTCCCCTACTGCTCTATATAAATTCAATTGTCTTAAGAGTAAGTTAAAATGAATAAATCAAACTATAATCATATTAGTAATAAAAATAACACCTTAGCCTTATAATTTTTTATAAAACCCTTTGGAATTCGGTCATTTTTGATATATCATCCTTAAAACAATCTGATGGAATAGAAAACGTGCTATGCTCACTTTGGAAAGAAACTAAGTTTCGGATAGGTTAAGCAACACGTTCTAGGTCAGAAAGCTAGTAAGTTAAGAATTGGTATTTTGCAAGAAACCAAGTTCTCTAACTTTTACACAATTTTCTTTCTACTATATTTGAACATATTTTACACTTGTTTTTGAGGAGGAGGATTAGCCCTGAGCTAACATCTGCCGCCAATCCTCCTCTTTTTGCTGAGGAAAACTGGCCCTGAGCTAACATCTGCGCCCATCTTCCTCTACTTTATATGTGGGACACCTGCCACAGCATGGCTTGACAAGCGGTACCATGTCCTTACCCAGGATCCGAACCAGTGAACCCCCAGCCACCGAAGCAGAAAGTGCGAACTTAACCGCTGTGCCACTGGGCCGACCCCTGAACATACTTTAATGCCTATCTACATATCAATATAATATATAAATTTAACTAGATTTTCAGAAATTTTTTAATATGTCTTGGTACAGGTTGTTCTCTCATTTCCAACAATAGGGATTCCAAAGCTTCCATCTTCCCCAGCCCTTTAGCCCACACTAGACTTCTGTCTAGAAGATGATTACATAATCTACCAACCTGAGAAAACTGAAGTTAGCAGGAATGAATACTCAACTTGATATCGGCAAAAGAACCCATATTTTCCTGAGTTTCAACATTTCCTTTAGACTAAGAATAAAAGGTAGGTTTATTCCCAGACAGGTTGATTCCATTAAGTGACATGACTGTAGTGTACTCTCTCCCTTTTCTTAAACTATGTGCCACTAGGTCACTGCTGCTTTAAGAGGAGCATAGCAGACTTTCCGTCTCTACCACTGTTGAAACTGCAATCACAACCCTGTTAGTCAGGAATCCAGCTTTTTACCACTTCCGGTGAAGACTACCGGGATCTTTATGTCAGGAACACTTTCCCCTTGCTCATGCTTAAATTAGCAAGTCTTATCTGACAGTAGCAGATACTCCAGGTGATCGTATTGTAGCTGAAGTTTGAGAGCCACCGCTTCGTGTATTCAACAGTGAGGTAGAATAAAGGAGAGAGAACCCAGACTCCCTAGAGGAGTTTCAGAAAGAAAATCAGAAATTGGTGCACCATGTTTTGGGCACAGGTGTTTAGGAACCACACTCCTCTTTGTATGTGGTCTACTTTTCCCACTATTATCTTGTGGCCTCTCACACAACGTTCCAGGATGATACGCAATGCTCTGAAGTCCTCTTCAAGTGGGAAGTGCTTCTAGAAAACTTGTCTTAGGAGAGAATAAGGGATTTGAGCTTCGTGTGATTTCAAACGCAAATGAGTATAGTTTCACTCCTTCGTGAGGGATTAATCAATTGTTTCAGAAAGAGTTTGATTTAAAAAAGAACCCTTGGGGCTGGCCCGGTGGCGCAGCAGTTAAGTTCACATGTTCTGCTTCTCAGCAGCCCGGCGTTCGCCGGTTCAGATCCCAGGGTGCGGACACGGCACCGCTTGGCACAAAGTCATACTGATGCGGGGTCGGTGAGCCGAGGAGTCGAAAGAAAGATTTCTTAGACTCTTAAGATCTGGCAGTAGTGCCCTTTTATTTAGAGAATAGTGTAGCATGGGGACAGGACCCATGGGCAGTCAGAGCTTCTGCTGCCGCTGCTTCTACTGCCCCCGCTGGCATGGGGACAGGGCCTATGGGCAGGCAGAGCCGCTGCTGCTGCCCCCGCTGGCATGGGGACAGGACCCATGGGCAGGCAGAGCTGGTGCGTGGGGACAGGACCCACGGGCAGTCAGAGCTCCTGCTGCTGCCCCGAGTTGAGGGTTAGGGCTAAATTTAAGGCATAGGTATATGATTCATCTCTTTACAAGACAAAGGAAAGAACATGAAAAAAAAGTTAAAATGGTATCAGTGCAGGTGGGGTCTGGTCATTGCGTGATCCCATGACTTTTAGACAAGAATCAAATCGGATTAAGTAAAGGTTAGAAAGGTTAGATGCCACCACCCTAAACCAGTTACATGAGATTGCCAGACAGCAACCAACTTAAGTTCTTGCCTTCCCCATTAAGAGCTTCTAGGGATAAGGTCATCTCTCCTCTTCTTCCTGGTACAGAGAGGGAGGCACCTTTTACAGATAGAGATTTACCTTACAAATGTAAATGTATCCCGACAAGGGCAAGTTCCATTCCCCAGAGCCTCCTTCCCTGTCCCAGTTTATCGAAAGCAATCAGCCCAAAACAATCCTGATGCCAAAGAGACATATCCTGGGGTGGCCAATTTCAGGTCCCTACAAGGTCATCCCCACTTCCTTCACAAACGCAAATGTCTCTCAAAAGGCAAGCAAAGTTCCAGTCCTCGGAGCCTACTTCTCATCTGTAGTTTTAAAAGTAACCAGCCTAAAAATCCTCATCATAAACCATTTTAAAATTAAGCAGCCTAAAAATCTTCATCAATACTGTGGTAGGCGTCCCACATATAAAGTAGAGGAAGATAGGCATGGATGTTAGCTCAGGGCCGGTCTTCCTCAGCAAAAAGAGAAGGACTGGTGGTAGATGTTAGCTCAGGGCTAATTTTCCTCAAAAAAAAAAAAAGAAAAAGTTAAAAAAAAATAAAAAAGAAAAAAGAACCCTTCCACGTATTGTAACAAACATGTTATCACACTGTACAATCTGGTTCCAGGGTAAGCAAATTAAGTGAGGAGCATTCCTTACAGAAGTTCAGTTTCACAAACTCGATTTTTTACAAGCCTCAGGCTGACTATATAATTTCCATATCATACAAATGGTATAACATGATCATATACTAACAGCTTAGAAGTTTCTATGATGTATTCAATACTAGAACAAAAGACCCATATTCTTCATTAAAACCCACTTTAAAAAAATCATTACTAATAATTTCTTAGTAAGTTGAATATGTACATAATTTTAGATACAAACGATGAAAACACAAATAGTTACTCGAATTTTTAAACTAGAATAAGTAATCCTTTCACTTTTTTCGACCTTCAGAAATAATCATTTATGGTTATAGACTATCCTCTGAAAAAAGAAGCAAAGACAAAAATCTCCAGTTCATATAAATTTATGCTATATTTATTAAATATGTTATCATTTTTACCCTATTTGTATAAAAGTAACTTTGTTATAACAGGAAAATACTGCAATTGGTAAGATTTTTTTAGAGAATTTAGCATTTTCATTTAAAAGGAACTGTTAGGATTGGAAACTGGCATTTACAAATCTGAATGTTAATTGCAGTTGGTATTCATCGTCACTCCCCTATTGGAGGCATGGATGATCACCCTAGTGTCTCACCTTTCTGTGAATATATAATGAACCACCAACGGTTTGTTCCTAAGTATATCAGCTGCTGTCAAGAGATTTTTACTACTCCAGAAATGTTTATGAAAAGCCCTATTTCAATATGTGAAATGCTTTGAAGTTCTGAACTATGGATTTCAAAATAGATATTCACAAACATCTTTGTCATAAGTTGTGAGACAAAGAAAAAAATACTGCAGGGCATTTTAAGAGTTGGAGCAATATACGTTACTTCATATTTCAAACATTTTTATTGAAAACACTCTATAATTTCTTAACTTAAAACACTGGAAAACAAAATCATGTGAAATTCTATAACGGAATTTCAGAGATTTCTAATTTCAGATTCACAGTTTGAGTCTGTATTCAAAGAATTAGCTAAAATTTGTTTTAATTAGCAATTATGCAAAATAAAAGGACCTCACACATTAATTATGATTTATATTTATGGAAAAGCGCTGTAAATGAAAATAATGTAAGTCAAATTGATTTCCTCATAAAAATTAGGTTACAATAGAGACTTAGATTGCTTACCAAGAGTCTATTGACTACATTTCTATAGCAATGGCAAACATAGTTGCACAATCAACTTCCAAGTACTGCATACTTGTAGACTTGACTTTATGAAAGTTTCATACAAATGAATTAAACACTTCAAAGTTAAAATTGTATGACCCTTCACATTTCATGGTATTATTAGACACATATCCTCTAACTGCCACTTTAAGAAGCATTTAATATGATCCTATATCATAGAATGTATGTGTACAAGGGTATATGTGGGTACTTTCAGTCTAGCTTCCAGTTCCTGCTGAATTTCTCCTGCAACAATTCAGAAGAAACGTAAGGCTCAAGGTAATAAAATTCAAAAGAATTGGTAGCTTTGAAAAGTCTTTTAGAGAATCTTTAGGCAGCACATGAACTTACTGAAAAAGGTATCCACAAGAGTATATTTCACTGTTTCTTTTTCTTCTAGTAGTACTGTGAGAAAAGAGAGGAGCAGGATGCTTTCCATATCTACCTTGTTATTGTTGATAAAATTTATAACGAGAAAAGCTAATGATTAAGCATACTAATCCCTATAGATTTACTATGATTTTTTTCCAGATGATCTATGAAAGGCAATTAACATAGTTTCTGGAATATAGTAAAAAGTTATTGTTAGTCAATATTAGAGTTATTATTATTAATAAACATCTTTTGGCATATGTAGTAAAGAAATAAAATGCTTTCATAGCGCTAATTCATACCATTGTGACCTTCATTTCTATGTTACTTAAAAAAGAATAAATTATACTCGAAGAAATAATAGCTGGAAATTTCCCAAATATTATAAAAGACTTGAAGCAGTACATCAAAGAAGCTCAATATGATGTATGCAGGATAAACTCAAAGAGATCCACAGTGACACACATTATAATCTAACAGTTAACAGCCAAGTACAAAGAGAAAATCCTGAAAGTACCAAGAAAGAAGTGGCTTACCACATACAAGGGACCTTGAATAATATGAACAGCCAATTTCTCACCAGAATTTATCGAAAGCAGAAGGCAGTGGGATGTTTTATTCAAAGTACTAAGTCATCAAGAAGATAAAACAGTGATAAACACATACACAGTAAACAGCAGAGCCTCAATATAGATGAGATGCACATTGACAAAACTGAAAGAACACAGAAAGTTCCACAAAAATTGGAGACTTCACTACCCTACTTTCAGTAATAGATGGAACAACTAGACAGAGAGGCAGTAAGGAAATAAAGGACTTGAAAAATACTGTAAACAAACTAGACCTGACATGTGGAGCACTCTACACAACAGAATACACAGTCTTCTCAAGCGTACATGGCCCTTCTCCAGAATAGACCACATGTTAGGCATAAAACAATTCTCAAATTTAAGTAAGATCGAAATTATACAAAGTATCTTCTCTGACCATAATGAACTGAAGCAATAACTGAAAGAAAACTGAAAAATTCACAAATACATGGAAATTAAACAACACACTCTTAAACAGAAAATGAATCTGTATTAAGTTGTTAAGGATACTGTAACTAAGTACCATAAACTGGGTTAAACATCAGAAATTTAATTAAATCTCCTCTTATAAGACACCAGTCATATTGGATTAGACACCACCCAAATAACCTCATTTTACGTTAATTACCTCTTTAAAGGCCCCGTCTCCAAATACGGTAACTTTCTAAGGTTAAGGGCTTAGGATTCAGCATACGAATTTTGGGGGAACACAATTCAGCCCATAACAAGGTCAAAGAAGAAACAACTAGGAAAATTAGAAAATACTTTGAGATTAATGAAAACAGAAACATAGCATAGCAAAATTTACATGATGCCACAAAAGCAGTACTCAAAGAGAAATTTACACACATAAATGCATAATCATAAAAAATGACGACAGACCTCAAATCTACAACCTAACTTAACACCTTAAGGAGCTAGGAAAAAAGCAAAGTAAACCCACAGGGAGCATAAGGAAGGAAATAATATTTAAAAAGAGTTAAATAGAGAATAGAAAAACAGAGGAATATATATAAAACCAATGTTAGTTCTTTGAAAAGATCAATAAAATTGAGAAACCTTTAGCTAGACTAAGAAAAAAAGAGAAAAATCGTAACTAACTAAAATCAGAAATAAAAGTGGGAACATTACTACCAAACTTACAAAAATTACAGGGGTTATAAAAGAATGCTATGAACAACTGTATTGACAACAAATTAGATAATCTAGACAAAATGAGTAAATTCTTACAAACATACGAATCACCAATTCCATCTCACAGAAAACAGACAATCTCAGTAGACTTAAAGTGAATAAAGAGATTGAATCAATAATCAAACATCTACCAACAAAAAAGCCCAGGACTAGATGACTTTCACTGGTGAATTCTACTAAACTTTTAAATAATTAAAACAAATCCTGCTCAAATTCATCCAAAAAAATAGAGAAGAGATGCTTCCTAAAGACGTTGTATAAGGCCAGAATTACACCGACACCAAAGTCAGACAAAGATACTACAAAAAAACTACAGGCCAATGTTCTTTATGAATAAAGACACAAAAATACTCAACAAAATACTAGAGAACCAAATTCAACAGCACATTAAATTGATTATGTATACAATACGACCAAGTGGCACTTATCCTAGGAGTGCAAGAATGTTTGAATATAAGAAAATCAATGTAACACATCATATTTATAGAACAAAGAAAAAAATATATGATCATCTCAAAAGATACAGAAAAGGCAAATGACAAAATTCAACATCCTTACACACTAAAAACACATAGTATATACAATGGTGAAGGACTGAAAGCTTTGCTTCTAAGATCAGGAACAAGACAAAGATGTCTACTTTCAGCACCGATACTCAGTATTGTACTAGAAGTCCTATCTAGAATAATTAGACAAGAAAAAAAATAAAAGGCAGCCAAATTGGAAAAGAAGTAAAAACTTATCTATTTGTAGATGACATGATTCTCTATACAGAAAATCTCAATATACAGAAAAGTAATACTGGTTATTTTAAAAATCAAAAGTGTAATATTTGCTGATTTTTTTGAGAGCACTAACATCTTTGGCTAACTCCAGATAGATGGATCCTGAAATTCCAGTGTCTTTCTCAAATAAAAATGTATCAGTTTTATTTGGCATCCATCTCTTTACACCACATGCTATTAGTTTTAATCAAACAGTATTTAGAGGCCATACTAAAATAAGAATATGTGATGATTTTTCTAGTGTCTAAATACCATCAAGTCAGGCGTCAGCTCTTATTCTCCATCTGTCCCTATATTCGATGTAACAGATGTTCATGGACTACCTATTGATTGAATTAATACTTCACATACTATAGAGAAATAGAGGACATATCTGCAATGCCATTTTTGTGATCAAAATTTTGAACCTCAGATAATTTGGGTATAAAAATTCTTGACCACTTAATTTTACAATAGCTACCATCAACTGCAAAAAGAAACAGGGAAAAAAATGTTAGCATTGAATTTTAATGTATTCTCAGAGTGTTCTGTTGAGCATCTCATCATCAACAGGAGAGAATGAATCTTTAATTTACATGTGTTCTGGAATTTGGAGAGATGTTTTCAGCATTTGGGCAAAATAATAAGTGACGTATAATCTTGCCCTTTCAATGACCATATGCCTTTCTAATCTTTGACCATCCTTGAACATAATCCATAGCTATAATTATGCAACAAATAGAAATACAACTTTTAAAATAATCTCACTCTATATATTATTACTTTAAAATATATAGTAAATGATTGATTTGGCCTGTGACATTGTTTAAAATTCATTTCTTTATTTCCTGCCTTGAAATCTCAGTGCAATCATTGACTTTGCCTTCCTCTCCATTGCCCGAGGACACTCAAGCTGTTAAGTGTTTCCAGACCCATGGTGCATGTCCATTCACTACTCTCTTGAAAAAAATCTATAGAGCTGTGAAAAACATCAAACAGGATTGTGAAATTGTTTCTAGCTTATTTTAATGGCAATAGTAAGGAAAAAGGTTGAAACAAAAAGTTTCAGGCAAAAGTTGAAACCTTGAATCAACCAGGTATAATTGGGGCTAATCGCAATGTTGTCAGCATCAGAATGTTGCTTTAGCATTTCCCATAGATTTAACATAAAGTGAAAAATCAAAGTGACTAAACATAATGTTTACTCCCCATATTTTCAGTGTGCTAAAGGAATACTGCAAATATGTATTTAGTCTGGATGAGTAAAATTCTACTTGCTTCATCATCTTTAATTATTTTCTGTGAACTTTATACTAAAATTTTCTCATGTAATGCTTTGAATTCTGCTGAGAAGAGATGTTAATTTACGGCAGTGTTAATACATATAATCTACAGTGACTCACTATAAGTGTATTGGATCATTGCATCTGAGGATATTTTCTAGTAATGTAAAGCCAATAATTCTGATGAAATAATTCATAGAGCAAAATACAGTGCAAACGCTCCTTGCAATGTGTTCTGAAACGTGGAGAGAAGTTGAAATATTAAGTAACAAGGACAGAGAACTAGCACCTATGATTCACGTTTTTATTTTTCCAGAAGCCCAGGAAAATGCAACATTCAGCTTAATGCTGAGTTATTTTTGGTTGTGATTTTAAATATTGATTTGTTTAATCTTTTAACTGCAGTAATAATACAAGGGCCCCAAAGAAGAATTTTCTTGTCAAAGAATACGTTATCTTTCAAAGGGAAAGTCTATGAAAAGTTAGAATTTTAGATGGTAAGAACAAAGCATAATGGCGAAACAAAACATTCTGAAAAATTAGAATGATTAGGTGCACTGTGGATCACAAATTATTGCACTTTAATTTTTAAATGAGCTTAGACATCTGTGAAATTTAAACCCCAGGGCCAATGATTTGTGTGGCAGTATGTTACAAAAGGAACAAAGCTTTGACATGCAAATTTCAGCTTTATGTTGCATCAGCCCCGTAACCTTGCAAACAACCTTCATGCGCACACACTGGAAGCTGAGTGATGCCTCCCATATGGATCCATTCTTCCTTTCCCCTTCCCAATCAAGTTGACAGCAATTCTCAGTTCATTTTCTAAACGGACTGATAAAAGCCGTGCTAGGCTTGTACCTGTTATTAACCTCCCTTGTACTATTATTACTCATATTTTTTCCTTTGAGATAAGCAGCTAAATGCACAAGCTGATCTTTGCATATGGTGGGCTATTACCCCCCAAAAAGAATTGCAAATGTCAACCTATTATTGGGTCATTAATGTCAGGTCATGATATTTCAGAATTTGATGTTTTTAACCTTTACAGACATTAACTCACATACAATACACTTTTGAAAAGAGTTTATTTATCCTTGGAAACAGTGGCTGCCTGCTTCAGGAATATTGTCCTATAATATTAGGTACGGCAAAGATCATGAAGTGTATTTATATAACGACTTCTTCAGATTAATTTGGCCCTTCATCTATTACTTCAGAAAAGTCCAAAATCACAGAGGAAAGAAATGTTCAGATGTTTGATAGGAAAAATAGGGAGGGAAACAGAATTTAATAACGTTCTCTTTTATTATAGAATTACTCCCTAGTTCTGACTTACTGTTTAGACAAAATTTGCAAGGATGATATTATCTTATTTATTTTTTCATCGGAAGTCAAAATTGTTTCCTGTTATAAAATTCAATGAAGTCAATTTCACTAGATGAAGTATTTTTAGTGTGTACCATTAGAGTCATAATTCAAGAGGCTGAGGAAAATCTACGATGAAATCATTTAAATAGATGATTCTATACACAGCTGTGGCAATGCTTACATCGCTCTGAATACATTTTATTTTTGTGACGTGAATTCAAAATATTAGAAAAAACACAAGATGAATGTGTATTTTAAAATTATTTAAAGTAGTTTTGCTAACTTAATTGTTTTGTGTTTTTCTTATGTCCCTACTTTTTAGCTCAATTGACGATGTCTTATAAAAATATTTTGAAAACTAATAAACAATGAAGAGTAAGAAAGTAAAGGAAAGTAGTCAGAGGAAAAAATATAGTGAAACAAATTTAGCTATTATGCTCAAAGGAAGTGATTTTCTGCATATATCTATAAGGTAGTTTCCACATATATCATCTGTTCACTGAATAAATCACTCATTTTGCAGCTATTATTTCAGTACCTACTATGTCCTAGCACAGTGCCAGGCCCTACTATGGTGGGTGAACTCTAAGATGGCCTCAGTGATCCTCACCTTGTATAATTTCTCCCTTGAGTGTGGACAGACCTATGACTTGGTTTTAATCAACGAAATGGCAAAGGTAGAGAAATCACTTCCTTGATTACATTACATAAGATTGTAACTTTCATCTTGTTAACAAACTCTGTCATCGTTTCTCCAGTTTGCACACTTTGATGAAGCAAGCAGCCATCTCGGAGAGGCTCACATGGCAGTTATCTGAGGGCAGCCTCTGGGCAATAGAGAGTGAGGAACTGAATTCAGCCAAGAATTATGAGAGCTGGAAAGCTAATCCTTCTCCATTTTAGCCTTTAATGAGCCTCCAGCTCTAACTTACACCTTAACTGCAACCTTGTGAGAGACGTTGAAGTAGAGGGCCTGCTTAAGCTTTTCTCAGACACTTGACCCACTGAAACCTTGAGGTAATAAATGTGTTTCTTAAGCTGCTAAATTTGTTAGGCAACAAGAGAAACTAATAAACCTAGGGATGCCATAATGAATAAAACCATTAATAGTTGCTATTTCTCAGGAAGCTTATACAGACAACGGGGGAGGAGCACAGAGATATAATACAGCATGAAGAATGCTATGAAGACAGATGACTAAGGCTAACCTACAGGGATACACAAACTCAGAACCAAACCAGGAACTGTGGAATGAGGAAAGGCTCCCAGAGAAGCAGCAGCTAAGACTTGAAGGATGAGTATGAGTTATTCAGGAGAAGAAGGGTATATCTTTGTGTGCATCATAGAGAAGATGGATGGTGATGTCTGGGAGAGGACATGGCATGTGAAAATACACAGAGGTGGAAGGTGAGAGAAAGTATTGCCTGATCAACATATCTGAGATGTTGGAAGGAAGCAAGGAAGAGAGTAGTAAGAAATGGTGACTTAAGCAGAGACCAGGTCACAAAAAGCCGTGTGACTCATGTATATGATAAAAATCATGCTTACGATAAAATTCTAAAGGCAATAACAAATTATGAGATTGTGCAGATTTGCTATTTGCAAGAAGTTGATGATCCAAAATATTTTCTGATTGCTTTGATAAAGTATACTTTCAAAAAATTTGAAATGTGAGCATTAAAAATATAAAATAAATATATGATCAAAGATTAATTGATGAGGGAATACATGCCATAGCTTATTTAATAAGAGAACCAAGAAGATATTAAAATCAGTTCAAAGGAGACTTTGAGTCAGAGATTTGGTTTCCTGACTGGACAAAATTATTTACATTGGTGTGGACAGGAATCTCTCACTTTGCTATCAGTTTTCTACAAGTAGATATCTACTCCTGCACAGTTGTAAAAGAATCTAATAAGTTAAATATACACCCTTATATAATCCCTTATATATTCGGGTAATTCCAGGAGGGCCCACTACACTATGTTCTGCAATCTACTGAAAAGTCACACGGCAAGCATTTTGCCTATTTGCAAGTATTGGATAATTTTTCTTATTATGTTGCATACCATAGAACATCTTCCTCTCACTTTCACCTGTGGCTGCCCATTTTCCTAGGAATTAAATACTTGGGTCAGAACCATTTCCTCTGAACCTTGAATTCATTGATCTTTTTACTCCCGGCGCTTAAACTCACAGAGGAAAAGTTTGAACTGCTCTCCCAAATCATTCTATCTTTACTGGAAACTTGCCATTTTTTATTGTTGCTTTAATTTTCTAAATCTATTTAATTAAATATCTTACCAGAGCCTGTCTAGGGAAGTGAGACTGCTTTTATTATTTTGAATGGAACATCCAATTATTTTTACACCTGGTGTTCTTTTGTTGTTGTTTTAATATAATGACAATTGCTCACATTTATTCTGCGGTCTCCAAGCTAGACATTAGGATAAACACCTCAAATGCCTTGTCCCTGTAAAAATCTCATAACATACTTAAAAGATAGTGTTATAATCCCTGTTTACAAACCAGAACACTGACGCACAAAGAGGTCATTTGACCAAGGGCACATAGCTAATAAGAATTGGGATTAGAAGTAGACCCAGGCTGACCAATCCCACTGCAATGAGTGTAAAGTCGTCACCCACCGATTAATTCAGCACAGACTGATAGGAGTCCTACAGTACCCAGGCATGGTGCTAGGAATTGGGAATGCTGTACTAAACAACATAACTATTATGGTCTAGAAGACTTTTTAAAGTTATTTTAAATTTAAATTAAACATTGTGATTAAAACTAAATCTAAGCAATAAGGGAAAGCCCTGTTTTTCAAGTGAACTCCCACCATCCAATTCCCAGAGAAATCCTGAGGAATAGTGTCAATGGCCCCAGGATTCCCACCAGTTAAGCTCTTCAATTCTGCTACCGTAATATTAACATTGCTTTAGTCACTCATTTTTGTTTGTTTGTTTCATATCTGTATTTTTGCCACAGTCTGGCTTTCTGTTCTTCTCAATTTGAGGGCATGCTGTCTCCAGTATACTATCAAGAATGTCAAATTGTTTTCTAAAATGTTCTATGGGCTCCATAGGAAATCATTTAGAGAAATGTGTTTCCCTCTGAGTCTCACAGATTCTACTCCCTCCAATTTGCTCTGCAATATATTCTTTCAAGCCCCAGGATGATGGGTTTCATCACTTTTCTCATCCTTAACAAAGAGGGAATTACGCAACATTGGCATCTGCCCTTGGCTTCGATCAGAGGCCACCCGGGGCCAGACCTGGGCTAATCTCCTCCTCATGGCACAGTGGAGCTGCAGACGGTACTCCCCAGTGCCACTCCTCCAGTGAGCCTTGGTTGTGCTGGGACGATAACTTCCTCTTCCTCAGTCTGGTCTTCTGACAAGTTAGTAGGATACTCAGTGGCTGGGAGGATAGAAAGTCACTATCTTTCTATGGTGTTTCAAATAGGCAGATTAGTTCTATTTCATAAGTCAAAACATAGTTAGATAATTAGGTCATAGGCAGTGTTCTCAAAGTAGCCCCAGGTACTTCATGGCTGGTAGATACTGCTCTCAGGAAAGGACAGTGGGCGGCCTCTCGGTCTTCGTGCTCTATGGTGCGCGAGTTCCCCTTCTTCCCTTCCTTCCTCAGATGCTCATAAAATTTCGGTAAAACCTTCGGGAAGGGTGTGTTAGGATCAACTAGTCTAACTGCACTTTACATAGGAAGTCATTTATTCAAATATTAACCCTGATCAGTTTTAAAATATTTAGTTTAGTGATTCAGGTGCCTTTAGGGATTCAGGATTCAAATGCCTCATCCTTGCCTTCACTGGCTGAGCAGTGAGCAGAGGTCGCTACCAGAATGGAGACAATGTAGGTTTGCCAAAGCAGACCTGGGAGCCCCTATACAATCAGGTGATTGTCTCCTGCCATACTATTAAGCTTAGTTTTGCTAATTCAAGGATTTATTTATGAATAATCTTATCTTTAATATTTATTTTTAGTTTATTTACAGTCATCATATTACTACTAAAAAACCATTACCCAGACCATATGTGTCTATGCTGGAGGAGAAGAAGAAACCATCTCTTCAGTGTCATTTATTTAACTACTTACCTAGTCATATATGCTAAGACTTGCTGAACTGCTGCTCACTATTGTCATCTGTCTCTAGATTTCTACCATCTACGTCTCTGCTCTCCTCTCCTGCTCCTTCACAACCCCACTCTGGATATTTCCTCATCTCAGGAATATCACTATGCCTTACATTCTTACTAAGTACATACCAAATGCTTTTAGAGGATGACAACTTAGAATACTCTTTTTATTTCATTTATGACCTGTTGCATTATATTCCTATAGCATTCTATCTTTGTCCACCAGTTTATTTCTCTTTTCAAAAATGTGGTTTTAGCAGCTAACTTTATGTAAACAACAATGCATATCACCAAGCTATACACTATTTAAGGTTGTTCTCTGTGATTCATGGAAAACATATGTTCCAAGGGAATTAACAAGTAAGGTACAGGTCATAAAAGAGCAGGGTTAGAAAGAGATTGCCCATCTATCATGATCCCTGGGAAAATATTTTTGCTGGAAGTGACAGGTTGCTCTCATTCTAAACTTAGTTTAAATGTGAAGCCAAACATGCCCGCACAGCATGTTTTATTTCTCCCAAAAATGTCACCTTTGGCAAAGCATAGTAGATGCACTCACCCTGGCATTTCTCTATATGGAAAGATATCTTGACATTGTTCAGAGACAAAGAGGAGGTCACACATTTGTCTCACAGCACTGGGGCTCCAGGGAATTGGGTTCTAAATTGTTTCTATGGGTGCACTGGAAACTACAGTGTACATCAAATGACAGGTCAGCTCCCAAGTTCCCAGCATAGACCTCAGGGAGTATATTTGCCTTTTGAAGGCAAAAATAAATATGTTTAAAAGGCAGTATGTTTGAGCATTCAGCAGTGATACATACAAACCATATATAAGCCAATGGAGCTAAAACAGCTCTTTTATAAATACAGAGCAAGATTATGACTTACATACATGCATAGTATAGATCCAGGATTAAGTTAGCTATGCAAATGTTAACATTTTAGAAAAATATATATATATATTCTGTATATTTTTAAAAAGCATAGTTTTGTGATCTTCTCAGAACAGAATGTAAATGAGAGAACTGAGTTCAGAATTTTTATGTGAGGATTTTCCATTAAGAAAAATCAATGCATAATACGAAAGATATTTTCACATCATCTTTCTATTATGTACAATTTACATTATCTGTTACTATCTAATGAGGAGTAGTTGACTAATGTTCCACATTTCCTAGATATATAATGCAAAGATCCATTACACCTCATCAAATATTAAAGTATCATCTTTTATCTTATGCTTAACATGCTTCTGTCACTGTAATCAGCAGGTCTTATCACTTTCCCATCATGGTCCCTATTTTTCTTATTTCTCCTGTGACATGTGACTGAGGACATGGAGGATCTTCCTGCTCCCCACCCCACACTTACCTGAACCACGTTACCATGTGGGCTTGCCGTGGGATCAGAAAAGTACAGAGGTCTCCAAGTGGCAGATAGCGTCATTCAGAGGGGTTCACTCCAGGTTACTTGGTAAAACTAGGTTTTGGTGGAAATACTTACTAATTAGAAAGATAAATGAGAAATGCAGAGAATAGGACAGTACTAAAATCACCCATTCAAATCATGAGCTTTCTGGGAAAGCAAGAAAACCGGAAAAACAAAACCAAACCCCAAATTTTACCCTAACTTCGGCAGATGTCTGTGTCCACAAGGGCTCAAAAGCTCCGTAGGGATTAGGATTTCGGTGAAAGGAGTTCTTCAGAGGACTTATCCACATTATTTCATTTTATATTTACTTACCTAGCTAGTTAGTCAAAATAGTAACAAATTATTTGTACCTTACATAAAGAACCTGTTTACAGTGATCAAGAGAAACAACTTTACCATAGTTTCTCCATTTCACAGATGTTACACTTCTTTCAAATCACTTTTCATAGTGTCTTATATCACACTTGTTTGCTCTTATTTACATGAACTTATAGCCAGCCCTGGTGGTCTAGTGGTTAAGATTCTTTGCTCTCACCACCACAGCCCGGGTTCGTTTCCTGGTCAGGGAACCACACTACCCGTCAGTTGTCATGTTGTGGTGGCTGCATGTTGCTGTGATGCTGAAAGCTATGCCACTGGTATTTCAGATAGCAGCAGGGTCACCCACAGTGGGCAGGTTTCAGTGGAGCTTCCAGACTAAGACAGACTAGGAAGAAGGACCTAGCCACCCACTTCCAAAAGAGTTGACCATGAAAACCCTGTGAATGGCAGCAGAGCATTGTCTGATATAGATCAGAAGGTGAGAGAATGGCGCAAAAAGACCGGGCAGCGTTCAGTTCTGCCTTACACAGAGTCACTAGGAGTCAGATCGACTTAACAGCACTAACATGGAATTTCCTTAAGGACAGATTATTTTTTTGCATTCTCTATAGTTCTTAATACAGCCTCTTGCATACAGCACACATCCAATAAATAGTTATGGTGTTGAATATGCTTTTGAAGTATTTAGCCAACATGGAACAGCAGAAGTTTCACAGAGCAATAGAGTTTCAACTCAATAAAATTAGATAATTTAGTTACAATATCTATGTGTCAGCCACTGTGATAAACTAGGACCAAGAGATGAGAAAGATGAGCCCTTTCCTCTAAGAATTTAACTGTAAATCTGGTAAGAATTGAAATCTAGAAGCAGGTATGTAAATAAATAAAGCTACTATAATTAAAACAGCTTGATATGGGAACATAGCTGACAAATAGAAAATCACAACAGAACAGATACAGAAATAAAGTCAACTATATAACAATAGAAGTATTTCAACTCAGAGAGGGAAGAATGGATTATTTAGTGAATGAGACTTCACAATTTACTTTATGATTTGAAGAAATAAAATATTCCTACAACCTAACATATACAGAAACAAATTCCAAATGGATAAAGGACCCAAAATTAATAAATATTTTTAAAAATTAGAATAATAATTTTTGTATTGAGTAGAGACCTTGAAAAAGACAAGTAATAGAGCATCCCCAAAGAGAATAACTGGTAGACTTAATTACATAAAAGTTGAGAGGAACCATAAATAATGTTTAATGGTAAAATATGGACTGGGAAAAAATATTTGGATAATATAAACAGACTGATAATTTCTCTACTAAAACAAGAATTCCCATACATAAATATGAACAGGATATACAACCAAATAGAAAAATGGACAATACAAACTTGCAATTAATGGAGATATGTATACAAATGTCTGTTAAAGATACTAAAAATGTTTGACAACATGAGTAATAAAATTGTCAACTTTGAAAAGTTGCTTACATCAATTGTTGACAATGATATGAGAAGGAAGTATTCACAAACACACATTGTACTCTGGATTGAAAGCTACTCTGATGCTGTTCAGACACAAAGCAGAAGGGTCACATATTTGTCTCATGGCACTGAAGCTGTGAGACGAATGTACGAGGATAAATCTTACAGAACCATTTTGGAGTTTCACTTCAAGAAATGCATCAAAAAGATACAGGAGAAAATAGAAAAGGATAAGGATAAATGAACAAGTTTGTTTATGGTAGTGTGCAATAGCCAACAACAACAATAACAAAAAAAAAAGAATACTAGCTAAACATCCATCAGCAAGTCAAATAATTTATACCATACATCCATACCAGGAAAAGCAGTGTAGCTATTTTCAAAATGAAGCTGATCTCTATGCATTAGCATTGAAAGCAGTTACTAAAGAGTAGATTTTTTAAGGTACAATTGCCCAACATATTTCTGGTGTACAACATAATGATTTGATGTATATATTGCAAAAGGATCACCACAATGAGTTTAGTTAATATCCATCACCTTTTTCTCTTGCGGTTACAGAATTTTTCTCTTGTGATGAGAACTTCTAAGATTCACTCTCTTAACAATTTTCAAATATCCAATACAGTGTTATTAAGTACAATCACCAGGCTATACGTTACATCCCCGTGACATTTTACAGCTGAAAGTTGGCACCTCCAGACCCCCTTCATCCATTTCACCCACCCTCCCCAACTCCCAGCAACCGCCAATCTATTCTCTGTACCTATGAGCTTCGGTTTTTGAAGATTCCACGTATAAATTAGAAGGAGTAGATCGTTTTTAATCTGAGGAAAAGAAAAGCTTCTGCATGACATCATTCTGTTTTGTTTTGTTATATATCTGTTTCTATCTATATCATTTTTTTTCCTTGAGCATAAAAATTGTAGAGAGAAATACATACGAAATGAATAGCAGTGGTAATCTCCGGAGGTAAGGATGGGATAGAATTGAAGAGCTGGAGGGGGACGATTAATTTGTACTTTATATTTCAAAATGAAAATGGCACTCCTTGAAAAATTTTTAATTCTTTTATTCTTTTATTTCAAGCAAAAAAAATGAATGAAACCCAGTAACTAAAATATAGTATGACATATACAATAATAGAAGACTATATATGATAGCATAGGAAAAGAGAAAAATACTAATTTGGGAGGTTCAGGCTTTGAGGAATGACCAGGCAGGGAGTTCTGTTTTCTTTATCTTATTTTCCCTCCTATACAAGACTTAGAAAAAATATTTAAAGCGCCTATCAGAAGACTCTGCAAGGTGGGTAAGAGCTGGTGGATATGAGGGATGATTAGTTTCCTTTTTTTTTGTCTTTTATATATCCCAGCTAGGGATCTAGGTAACTCCAAATCCTGGAATTCTGAATGAGTACAGTCAGAAAAACGTCCAGGAGAAAACCTCTTCTTCTAGCCTGTTAGCCAGAGAATCAGGAGGGGATCCCCTGGAGGACATGACACAAGGCTACAGTCATAAGATAAAGACTTTAAAACAATAATTATAACAGTGTTACATGAAGAAAGGGTGAATATTCTTAAAATGAATGTAAGATAGAGGTATCAGAAATGAAATAAAAATTTTAAAATAACAAAAATTACAAATGAAAAATACAACAGAGTAATTTTACTGGAGTGTCTTAAAAGTAGAATTCAGATGATGAAAAAGTGTTCATGAAGATAAAATAGAAATCACCTACACTGAGAAAAAAAGAGAAAATAATGTAGAAATTGAAGAGTGTCTCAGGGTAACATATCAAAAGGTCTAACATTTATGGCATAAAAGACCAAGAAGGAGAGGGGAAAGATTGGAACATAAAAAGTATTTGAAGAAATAGTGGCTGAAACCCTCCCAATCTTGATGAAAGACGTAAATAAAAATAACTAAGAAATTAAATTTATCCTGATTAGCGTTTACTTAAAGATAATAATGACCAAATACATAAGAAGTAAACTGCTAAAAACCAAAAGAAAAAAATTACATATAAATGAGAAAAGAGAATTGAAAGACTACAGATTTCTCATGAGAAACCAAGAATGTCACAAGATAGTGGAACAACATTTTTAATGTGTTGATAAGACAGCATCTCCATCTAGAATACTACATCTAGGAAAAGTATTATTCACAGATGAAAACAAATTAAAGATAATTTTAGCATGAATAAAACTAATTGAATTTGTTTACAGTATACCTGTTTTAAAAGAAATGTTAGAGGAACTTCTTCAATGGAAAGGAAAGAATAACAGAGAGACATATGGAATGTCAGGAATGAAGAGGAACAGAAAGAGGAAATATTTTGGTAAATAAAATAGCCAATTTTTTTGCCTTCTAAATTCATTGAAATACACATCACTGGTGAAAGCAAAATTATAACAATTGTGGTTTTCACTGCAGGTAGATGTCATACATGACAACTAAATCATAGAGAAAGTTTAGGTAAAGTAAAGTATATGATGGTAAGATCTTTGTATTTTACTTGAAAGAGTAACAATTCTAAATGGAGTATATAAAGTTTGTTAATACATTATGATTTCTAGAAACCACTAAATAACATGACAAAAAGACATAATTTAAAAAACAGATAAATGGAATTCTAAGAATAGTCAATAGTATAAAAGAAAGAAAGAAAAAGTTAATAGAAAGGAAAAAAATAAGGGATAATGAGAAAACTAATAGTAAAATGATAGATTTAATTCCAAATATAATACTTACATTAAACGTAAAAATATAACAATTTAAAGATACTGATCACACAAAAACAAGATCTAAATATGTGCTCAAAAAACCTACTTGAAATATGTCTACAAAATACGCACTTGAAATATAGTGGTATAGGTAGGTTAAAATCAAAAGGATGGGAAAAGATACACCATGCTAACAATAATCAAAGAAAGCTACAGTGGCTATATTAATATCACACAAAGAAGCCTTCAGAACAAGGCAAATGACCAGGGATAGAGACATTTAAAATTGATAAAAGGATCAGGTCTCCAAGGAGACAAAAGAATTCCATGTTTTCACTTAACACCGGATCTGCAAAATATATGAAGTAAAACCTAGTGGAAACGAGAAGACTAATTCATAATTATTCTTGAGTCTTCAATACCAATACATAGAACAGATAGACAGAAATCAGCAAGAATTTAGAAGACTTGAACAATGCAATCAATGAATTGGACCTAAGTGACATTTACAGGACACTCCACGCCCAATTAAAGTACACATTCTTTTCAAGGGCACATGGAACATTCGATAAGACAGACCATTTCTTTAGCAAAAAAAATAAATATTTTTTAAAGAAAACTGAAAATGTGCAGTTTGTTTTCTGACTCTAAAGGTAGTAACTGAAAATGAATAGCAAAGACATATGGAAAATCACAAATTATTTAGAAATTAAAACTATACGCATTGAAATAATCCACAAGTCAAAGACGTAGTATCAAGGATACGGAAAATATTTTGTACTGAACTAAAATAAAAACTGGTTTTTGGGGACTACATCAAACTAAAAAGCTTCTGCACAGCAAAAGAAATGATAACAAAATGAACAGGCAAAGTATGGAATGGGAGAAATATTTGTAAATAATATGAAGATCTCCCTCAACTTGTGGGGGTTAAGTCCAGACAAATCCATTGTAAATTGAAAATATTGTAAATCACAAATGCATTTAATACACCTACTAAATATCATAGCTTAGTCTAGCCTCCCTTAAATGTGCTCAGAACACTTACATGAGCCTACAGTTGGGCAAAATTATCTAAGAGAGAGCCTTTTTTTTTTTTATAATAAAGTGTTGAATATTTCATGTAATTTGTTAAGTACTGTAGTGAAAATGAAAAAACATAAAGATTGTGTGCATACTGCATGGTTATGAGTGTGTGGGTTGTTTACCCTCATGATTGCATGGCTGACCGAGAGCTGTGGCTCGCTGCTGCTGGCCAGCATCACAGGAGAGTATCGTACTGCATATCACTAGCTCGGGAAAAGACCAAAATCCAAAACTTGAAGTATGATTTCTACTGAATGCATATCACTTTTGCACCATCATAAAGTTGAAAAATCCTAAGTTGAACCTTCTCAAGTTGGGGACCATCTGTATCTGATAAGATATTAATATCCAAAATATAAGGAACACATACAACTCAATAGCCAAAAAACAAATAATCCAATTAAAGGATGGCAAAGGACCTGAAAAGACATTTTTCCAAAGAAGATATTCAAATGGCATCAGGCACATGAAAAGGTGCTCAACATCGCTAATCAGACAAGTGCCAATCAAAACCACAATGAGATGTCACTCGCACCCATTAAAATGGTCATAAAAAGACAAGAGATAAGTGTTGGCAAGGATGTGGAGAGAAGGCAAACCTTGGTGGACACGTAAATTGGATCAGCCACTATGTAACACATTATGGAGGTTCCTCAAAAGAGTAAAAATAGAACTACAGCATGATCCACCAATTCTACTTCTTGGTATATATCAGAAAGAAATAAAATCACTAACGTGAAGAGATATCTGTATCCTATGTCCATTGCAGCATTATTCACAATAGCCAAGGTATGGAAGTAATCCAAATGTCTACTGACAGATGAATAAAGAAAATGTGGTATATATATACAATGGAGTATTATTTAGCTATAAAAAGAAGGAAATCCTGCCATTTGTGACAAGGGTGGACCTTGAGGGCATAATGCTAAGTGAAATGTCAGACAGAGAAAGACAAATGTTGCATAGTATCACTTATAGGTGGAAACAAAAAAATAGTTGAATTCATAGAAGCAGGAAGTATAAAAGTGGTTGTGGGAGGCTGGGGAGTAGAGGAAACAGAGAGGTTGGCAAAAGGATACAAACTTTCAGTTATAAGGTGAGTAAAGTCTGAGGATCTGCTGAATAACAAGGTGACTGTAGTTGATAACACTGTATCGTAGAATTGAAATTTGCTAAGATGTTCCCACCAAAAAAGAAAAGAAACAGCAAAAACGTAAACATATGATCTCGCTTATATGTGAAATCTAAAAACAAGAACTTTTAGAAATAGAATAGCTTGGTGGTTGTCAGGGCTGTGGGATGGGGGGTTGGAGATATGAGCACAGAGGTCAAAGAGTATAAACTTCCAGTTTTAAGGTAAATTCTGAGGATATAATGTACAGCATTAGTGACTACAGTTAATAATAATATACTGTATAGTTGAAAGTTACTTAGAGAGTAGATCTTAAAAGTTCTTACTATAAAAAAAATTTAACTGTGAGTGATGGATATGTTAATTAATCTTATTGTGGTAATCATTTTGCAGTATATACATATATCAAATCATCACATTGTACACCTTAAACATAAACAACAATGTCAAATATATCTCAATAAAGCTGGGGGAGAAAAGAATAGCAAAAAGCTATAAACAAAAAACCCCACAAAACTACAACATAGAAAAATCTGTAGATTGCAGCTAACTTAATGCTTAGTGATACTTATAACATTAAAAGCTTGTATTACAAAAGAAAAATCAGTAATTTAAGATTAGATTAAGAAACTTGAAAAAGAAGGGTATACTATACCTAAACCAAGCAGAAGGAAGGGAATAATACAGAAAAATCAATAAAACTGAAAATAAAAAGAGAAAAATCATTGAAAATTTAGCAGATTTTCAAAAAACTCAATTGATAATTGACATTGATAAACTACCAGCCAGTTTGACCAAGTAATAAAAGAAGGAGGAAGAAACACAGTCATCAATAATGATAAAGAAGTGGATATCACTACTGACTATACAGAAATTAAATAAAAACAGAATATTATGAATCACTCTATTCCCATAAATTCAACTAAGATGAAATTGACCAATTCCTTAAAAGAAAAATTGCCAAGACGCACTCAAGAAGAAATAGATAAATCAAGCAATACTGTATCTATTGAAAAATGGAATTTGTAGTTATTAATATTCCAAAAGAGATCTAACTTCATGCCTACATAATTTTACTGGTGCATTCTACCAAATATTTAATGAAGAAATTCTACACAGTCTCTTCCAGAAATTAGAAGAGGGAATTCTCCTAAATATTTTATGAGGCTACCATAAAGTCATACAAAGACATAAAGAGAAAATAAAGTTTCAGACCAATATACTTCATGAACAAAGGTATGAAAATCTTCACCAATATGTTAGTAAGTCAAATTCAGCAACACATAAAAATAATAATACACCACAAACAAGCGAAGTTTATCTTGGGAATGCAAGTCTTGTTCCACATTTGAAAATCGATGCAATATACCATATTAACAGACTAAACAAGAAAAAAGCACATGATTATATCAACAGATGCCAAAAAGATACCCAACACTGATAACACTCAAGACAAATTCATGATAAACTGTCAACAAACTAGACATAGAATGGCTTCCTCAGACTAATAAGAGACATTTACAATCCACTCCTAGCAAAGTCACATGTCACGTTTAGACTGAACGCTTTCCCCCTATGACTGGTAGCTAGGCAAGGATGTTTTGCTCTCACCACTCCTTTCCAATCTCATGCTATAAATTCTACCAAATACAATAAGGAAAGAAAAATGAATATAAAGCATTTGAATTGGAGAGGAAGAAATAAGGATATCCCTATTTGCAGAGTACATGATTGTCTGTAAGACAAGGAAGCTACCAAAATTTCTTTTAACTGTAAATAAATATAGGAAGGCCACTGGGTAAAAACATCAACTCTAGCCAAAATGATCTTTAGATTAACATATCCTCAGCTGGATTCTTTGTATAGACGTGGTTATACTAAACTTTACATGAATAAATAAAGGACTCAAATAGCTAAAACAATTTTGATAAAGGAGAATCAAGTTGGAATACAAACAATACCTGATTTTAAGATGTACTCTAAAGCTACAATAATTAAGACAATGGCTAAGGCAGAGATCAGCAAACTATCGCCCATGAGCCAAAGACAGTTCAACATACTGTTGAACTGTATATTGTTTTTATAAATACAGAAAATTTTATTGGTACAAAGCCATGCCCTGTCATTTATATATGCTCAATGCTTCTTCTGAGGTACAAGTTGAAAGTAGTTGTGAGAGTGACCCCTAGTGCCACTAGAAATGTCTGCTTCCAATCTTGGGCAATTAAACTTCAACTACTTGTGTTGAAATATATTCTGTTTTAAAAATCAGTTTTTAGCTTTTATGCACATCTTTTAATACATCCACGTATCTAATAAAATATATGAGTATTAATCTGTGCTTAGAGAAGAAAGGTGATTTTTGCCTTTTAAAGATAAGAATCAACCACAATTTTATTAATTCTGCAACTTTTGGAAGTTTATAAAACAAAAAAGTAGAAGTACAGGTGTACACTACCACTAGGAAATTTTAGTGGCCATAGATACTCATCATATTTAAACTAGTGCAGACTATTTCATAGATTTTCCATACTCAGAGTAATATATTTGGGCATATAAACAAACTCATAAGCTTTTCTCTTTACAAAAAAGTTTATGCCCATATTATTCTGCATTTTTTCTTAACATAGACACCATTCTATTTGTGCAGATCTATTACATTAAAAATTAGCTGCATAAATAGGTAATGTTATTAATGTACCATAATTGAATCATAACATTTTAACAAACATTAGAAATGTTTAGAGTTTCAATTTAGTAACTTTTATTAAAATATTATAACTGTTCTTGTACATCTGCAATAGAATCTTACAAGTGGCGTCATTACTACCTAAGTTCTTTTTAAAACGCCTAAGAGTTTACTTTTCTCTTACTTTTATAGAAGAGAGCTCTACACTGCATCAACCTGAAAAGGTTCAAAGTCAGTCTTTTAGCTCTTGCTAACCTCAGAAGTGAAAAATGGCTTCGGAGTGAATTTGACTGTTTTATGTTAATGTAATTATCTAGGAATCCAAACTACATAAATAATGGGCTGTGTGCATGTATATATATATATTTGTCGGCATTCTGTTTTCCTTTTTCTCTACTTGCTTAGTAGATGCTATTTATATACGTAGTTATTAATCCTTTGTCTGTCTTATGAGTTTCTGATATATTCTTCCTATGTGATTTTAACTTTAGTTATGATATATTTTGCTATAGAAAAGTTTTTACCTTTATATAATCTACTACTTAATCTTCTTCTCTATTATAAAATATTTTATAATATCTTCAATACTTATACTCTGTTTAGATCTTGTCTTCTAAAACAAGTACAAGATTGTCTCAATTATATTTACTGTTAGTGCCTTTCCTTTAATTATATTTTCTAAACTCTTTATGAGTTACACATTATTGGAGCATGTTGGTTATTTTACTGAAGTCATTTATATCATCTGTATATTTTTGTTAGCTCTTAAAATCTGACAAACATTTTTCATTATGATTCTGGTTTACAGTCTTATTTCAAAGTTTATTTCCTATTTGTATTTTGTTTTTACATTTTTTGGTTCATTGTTTCCTGCCTAGTATATCTTCTTCAGAGATTCCATCCATTGTTATTACAAAAATACCGTTTTTTTCCCAATAAATGTTGGCTTAAAGGTAATATTTATCAGATATTCACATTACCACTTTTGCAGTGTTTCATTGATAGATATCCCTCTGTCTTCAATTTTTGTGCCTTTTACATTTGCGTGACCTATTAACAAATCATAGAGCTAATATTGTCCTTTAACTTGTGTTATTCTTTATATTTTAAGATAAATTGAATCCCATCACATTGATTTATCTACTTACTATATTTGGTCTTATTCCTAAATCTTCTGTTCCTATTTACAATATACTGTTTTCCTTTTGTTGCTTTCCAATTCTCTTGATTTTCCCACCAGTATAGATGAAGTGTACATTAAAATTACCTTCACTCCTTCTTATAATTAATCTGTAATTTCTGTATGTATCTCTATTGTAGTTAATTTCAAACACTTAAATGCATTTTACAATAATAAGCCTAAACAAGCCCCAGCATGATTTTTAGCTCACATTTAATTCTCATTACTCTCCTAAGTCTAGGTTTTGAGATAACTTCGAACTTTAGATCCATTTTTATTTAGGGCTTTTAATAATGGTATAGGATGACAACACGCACACAATTGTATTCCATTATAAATACACAGGATGAGAGAATCTAATACTTTACTGAATTATCTTCATTAGAAGTCACAAGACAATTATAAATGTTAAAGGAAAAAGGTGACCCAGCACTAGACCCAGGACAACTGAACTGAGTAGAATGTGCATTAAGCATACTTCCACTCTTTTCTTCCACTCATTGCTCAATTCTCGTTCTAAATTATGCAACATGATACCCTTTATTCACACTTTAGAGTATTTTTCACTATTTTATTTAACAAGAAAATAATATATATTTTAAATATATATTATATATCAGACTCTGTGCCAAGTTAAAATACACACACACACAACTAAAAATGGTGTTTGACCTCACAAAACTACCAGTTTAAAGCAGCAGAAAAATAAATGGGTTGTCAAATATAATAGAATGAAGTAAGTGCTGTGATGGTCAAAATATTGAGTGCTACAAGAGCACAGAAAAGGAAAACTATTCTACCTCTTGAAGGAAAAGATGTCAAAGAGTGTCATCTTCCCTGATATTAGGATACACTAGCCATGGATGTAAAAAGAAGAAAAACTCTGTGGCGATATCACAGTTGTGACATAGAGTAATCGAACGATTGTTCGATTGTTCATTGTGGCAGGTGGATTATCATAGAAAATAGGGAGCTAAGATAAGAGGCCAGAGAGTAGTGAGAAAGATTTCAAGTATAAAAAGCTTCAGAAGTCTCGTTAAAATTTGGACTTTATCCTAAAGGCAATGTTGTTAATTCTAAGTCTGATGTATATCAGAGCTTTAACATATCATAATTCTAAACAGCAGGCAAAATTTCCCCATTTTTAAAAAGCATGCAAAATCTACACATATATTGACAAAAAAAGGGCAGGTTCAAGTCATGGATTAGTGATCCTAGTGAAAGCTAATATGCAATGCAATGAAACAGAAATATAACCTAGCTTTCCAAAGGGCGAGAAAACCAGGTCATTTAAATGCAGGAGAGCAGTTTATGGGTTTATTTTCGATGGTGCTCAGAGTAGATAGCAATTTACCATAACTACACTTCACAATGAGGGTAATCATTTATTATACGGACATAGAACATGTGAAAAAATTATTAATTGTTTTTAAGAAAATCAACTGTTTTGCAAGGGTGTTATTTTCTTACATATTTCTTGTAAAGTTGACAAAATCTTAAGCTTATGGTTCCAGCTGAGCCAAAGAAAATGGAGCTATTAGTCAGCCTCGTTCTCAGCGAATAACATAAAATTACATCTTTAATTTTAAAATAGAACTAAAGTTTAATAAATATTTAATGGCTATGTGGTCATATTCAGAGTAAATTATGGCTGAATACAGAATTTATGAGTTTGTTTCTAACCACCAGGGCACTATGTTCCCATGAAGCCATTTGACAAAAGTAATTTATCTCGATAAAAAATAGTTTACAAAATCGTAGATAAGTTTTTATTATCTTGATTATGCGTGTGTTCTTAAAATAGAGGTAATCGGAGTATATCAAACAATTCCTATTGTAATGAAGTATCAGCAGCACAATTCTATAACAACTACCATGAACACTACATTACCATTTGCCTAGATCTTCATGCATGGATCATGAAAGTTTAGTTTTTTATTAACTTGTCTAAAAATGATCCTAATTTTTAGTGAAGTTATTTTTTCAAGTTGTTATTAAGTGAGGACATGAGTGTGTTATCATTACATTGTAAAATTAAGGCCTTTTTAGAGTAGCCTTCACTAGACAATATCTAAAAGAATTAAGAGGACGTCACGAGTGTTATCCTCCTCTTTCTGCTGGATCCTTGGTGGTCAAAATAATTCCTGGCACTTGCTAAGTTCACCATAAATATCTGTTGAATATTGTAATGAATAAATGTAAAAAAAAATTCATATATTACTATACAGTGGATTCTTGTTGTTCTATGAAGTCACAGCAAACACAATTAGCAGATACTGAACCAGTGTTCCCAGGGCAAGTACAGAATAAGTTTCCTGTGAACCTCTGGTCACACATTTTCATCAAATGATCAATATTTAACTTTGTTTTACATGTGCTTTTATTTATAGACATTATATTTAATCTGTATTGTTGATTCATTAACATTGAACTCATGGCCTACAGCACTGTAACTCAAGTTTGAATAAAGCTTATCAAACAGGCACTTTTCTCCATAGCGTGTATTAGAGCCTTCTTGCACTTAGGAACACCAGGCAGCACTTCGGCACTACCACTGAGGGCTATTTTAAACAGCAAAGTTAACAACAAAGGCATAAAACTGCTGTAAATTGAAAACTACAAAAAAACTGCTGAAATAATTTTTAAAAGATTGAAATAAAAGGAGAGATATACCATGTCCATGGCATGTAAGATTCAATCTTACAGGTTGTTAAGATGTCAATTTTCCCAAACCTGAAAGTGATCTATAGAGAAAATGCAATCCACATCCTAGCAAGCTTTCTTTATGTAGAAACTGAGATGATTCTAAAATTTACACGGAAGTGCAAAGGACCTAGTCACATCAAAAGTCTTGGGGGAAAAAACCCATCGGCCAAAGTTGGTAGACTCACATTAACTGATTTCAGACTTTCTATAAAACTATAGTAATCAAAAGAGTGTGGCAATCATGAAAAGATATATAAATCAATGGAATAGACTCACTCATGTGTGATCAAATGACTTTTAGCAAAGGAGCCTAGATAAATCAGTGACAAAAAGAATGTCATTATTTTATATGAATGACTAATAGAAAAAAAAGAGATGATTCTGTAAAATGTAAAATATTGAAAAAATTAACCTTAAATGTAATTTTCAAATAGGCAGTGACAAAATAATCAATTTCGAGTTATATTTAGCAGAATGATAACTGAACAAGTACATTGTTTCTCACAATGCAGCCCATAGAATCTATTAGTTTATTTCTGAAATTTTCACCTCAGATCTCGACTACTTCACATCAGAGAATGACTTGTATATTTATCAAATCCTGAGATAATTAGAATGAACACAAGAACCTGAGACCTACCAGTCTTGAAATAAAACTACCTGTGGGTTGAAGACACAAGTAGGGAGGCATCAGAAATTTTGTGCTGTGACAGAATATTGATTAAGTACATATCTTGTTAGCTGCTACACATATAGGATTACCTGTCCTTTATGATCGTTGATATTTGCTATTTTTGTAAAACTCTTTCAAAGGCACTTAGAAGCTTAAAATGGGCAATTTGACAGTTTCTTCTGTGTCTAAATTATAGGTTCTCAGGGATGTAATTATGATTTTTAAATTTAGTGAAGTACCAGTTGCTTAATAATTCTAGTTGTCTAATTTATTATAGCTGCTTATAACAATATAAAAATCTGCAGTGTCAATATAAGGAATTTCCTGCATTCTTTCGTGTTGAGTAGTGCTTCCTGTCAGTAAAGTGTGACTTCTAATGCTACTCTATTAAATAGTTCTGATATCTAGATTGAAAAGGGACAGATGTGAAAAAATAGCATCTATTCTGTTTGTATGGATGTCATTAACATGTCTATTACTGAAAGCATTAAGTGAATGAAAAAAATGATTGAATAAACATGTATCTTAAACAAAATTTCCTAATATTTCTTGTTTTTATTGTTAGAAGCATATTTCCTCTAACCACAATAAAGATTTAAAACAGTCCTCAGCCTCAACGTCTTGTTTTGCTGTTTATCTAAAAGCAGTGTAGAAATGATGGCTGGTTCCTAGGTGTATAAGTTATGATAAGTGTATTGTTAACATCTACTAGCAAAATATTCAGCAACGTATTTTTTTTTTACCATCATTTTTGTGTGTGTGAGTAACATTGGCCCTGAGCTAACATCTGTTGCCAATCTTCTTTTTGCTTGAGGGAGATTGTCACTGTTAACATCTGTACCAATCTTCCTCTATTTTGTATGTGGGATGCTGCCACAGCATGTCTTGATGAGTGGTGTGTAGGTTGCACCCGGGATCTGAACCCATGTACCCCAAGCCACTGAAGAAGAGCATGTGAACTTAACTACTAGGGAACCAGGCTGGCCTCTCAGCAACCTATTAAAATATAGCCCTGAGTGGAACAAATCCTCTGTTAAGGCATAATTATTTCAACATATTCATCCCAATCATTTCTCTAGAATTGAGTATCTTTCTGACCTTGATTTGTGTGTGTGTTTGTGAGTTATCAGAACACACAGAAATGGTTTCAAACTAACAAATAAAATTAAGAAATGAACAAAAAAATGGATATTCAGTAACCACTGAAGAACAAATAGATCTGGAGTATGTGAAAATGTTGGCTCCGCATTAAAAGAGTTATAAGTATAAAAGGCATTGAACTTTATACACTTTCTGAGGAATTACAAGTAACAAATATAGATAAATTGGTTCACTGCCAAAGAAAAAAGAAAAATCATTTTCTGGAAATAGAAGTTCTATTACCATTCAAACTGCCACCAAATAGAGTCAACTGGAAAACATTTTCCCATAGATTATTTGGCGATAGAATTGTCTTGTGAGGTAAAACTAAGGCAACATCAATTCAATCAAAATATTCCTTTGTTCTCCACTCCGCCGTTATTAGAGCCTTTGTAAGTTTACTTTGAGAAGAATAGGGAAGCTATAGAATCATGACAAATTGCATCGGTTTGGTAATCTAAGTCCTATTCAGTGGCCTTAGATGAAATGAATACCAAATTATTATGCACTATTATTATAAACAATAGATATGTTGTTATGAGCCAATTTTACATGGAAAAATATAGCTTTTAGAAAATAATTTATAATGATATTTTCATAGTTTTATATATTCATACCGTGATGTTCATAGTATTGAACATCTTTCTGCTAGCAAGATTGGCAAAAGACACATTCCCAAAGATATTTGGTGTGTGGTACCCCCCAAACAGTTTGAGGGAAGTTATCCCTTATTAGCCTATATAACACCAGTTACTAATAAGAGTTAAAATGACTTAAAAATAATAAGAGGGAGGTCCAAGGTATTTGACTTTTTCTTCTCACCCACATAATTTGTCTACTAAGTCAGTCTTAAGGACAGGAATTTTGCCAGACACAGGGAATACAAAGATGAAAATGACATGAACCATAATTTTAAAATTTTTTAAATTGAAGTATATATACATACAGGAAAGTGAATGAATTTTGAAACTACATAACTGGGTAGCCAGCACTGAGAATCAAGGACAACATGGTAGGCTGCCTTGGTTAGTTTCTGATTTCAGTAGGAAACATCCAAATTTTAACCATTACAGAAGATGTTAACTTCTGGTGTCAAGTTTACGCTGGCCTTATTTTTTAAAAAGTTGAAAATTGTCCTTTTGCTTTTTCTATCTCCTTGAAGAATTTGTCTTAGGTTGGTGTTGTTTCTTCTCTAAGTATTTGGAAAAGTTCACGATTGAAGCCACTGAGCCAGGACTCTGTGGGAATTTTTTAAACTCAAGACTCAATTTCAATAACAGAATATGAACTATTCAAATATACTATTCAAAATTTTCTATGCTGTGTTTTTCTAAGAATTTGTTCATTTCAGCAACATTTTCAAATTTATTGGCAAAAAATGTGGTTATGCTATTTTCTTGTGGGCAATTAAATACTATAAAATATACAATAACGTTCCCCTTTTTGTTCATGATATTAATAATTTGTACATTCTCTCTCTCTCATTAGTTCTTATCAGGGCCTCATCAGTTTTATCTTACTCTTTCCACAAAGAAATGATTATTTTTTCTTTCAATTGAACGTGTTTCTATTTTATAAATTGCTGCTTGTAGCATTATTTTGTTTCTTTGGGTTTAATCTGCAGCTTTTTTAGAATTTTTCTCTAGACACAAACAGATTATTAGCCTTTCCTCTTTGTTAGTATATGCATTTAAAGCTACACATTTTCCCATAAGCAGAGCTATAGCTATAACCCATAAATTTTTAGGTCATATTTTCATTGTCATTCAACTCCAAATAATGTCTAATTTTCTTTATGATTTCTCCTTTGACTTACAGGATATTTAGAAGTATATAGGTTAATTTCCAAAGATATAAATTTTTCCTACTTAGTTTTTGTTACTAATTTATAGCTTAATTATGCCAGGTTCATATAATATGCTCTATCTTTTAGAATTTATTGAAACAATTTTATGGTCTTATATGTTTGAGTACAGTGTGTGTGTGTAGTAAGTCAATAGCAAACCAAAAGAGCCATGAAAATATTTACATAAAATTAGGTGTGAAAATATTTTCCCCCTAAAAACAATTTAGAAGTGATAAAGGGAAAAACAACAGTCATCACAGAATTGCGAGTTATCTTCATCTGCAGAGCAGAAAACAGAGGAACAGTGCACCTGAAGGACCTGAGCACAGGCAAACCTAGAGGCTGCACTCAACTCTTAAAGGCCACCTGCAATTTCTAGTCAACATGACACTTCCTTAATGAAGCCAGCGAGAGACTCTCTAGCATGGATGTGTTGTCAAAATAATTTTTACATAATATAGTGTAATCATAGGAGTGACAGCCCATCATCTTTGCCATATTCCGTTGGTTAGAAGCAAGTCAGAGGCCCTGTCTGCCCTAAAAGGGAGAGGATTATACAATGACATGAGCACCAGGAATCCAGTTTGGAGTGTGTCTGCGACAACTAGTATTGGGCAATTGAACTTAATCCTATCTCTCATCAAGGAAAAGTAAGACAGGTCTTTAGTTCATAAAAGTAGTTCTTTCTGGATAATCCAGAAAATTCCCTCTGGGGTGTAACACTTTATGGTTCCCAAATTTGTATCCTTACTACTCATAAAAATGTTTAAAGCTCTGCTTACTTGCTCAGTCTCTTGGCACCCACTTTTTATTCTATTCTGCTTGGCTTCTGTGCTGCTAGACCACAATTTAGTCATTGGCAAAGACCTGGGGGTAAAATATTGGATCAAATGCAGGGCTCATCTCTATGTTTTGCCTATTTTAGGGAATGGATCTTGTTGCCTTGGGTTCATCTCTTACGAGGTAGTTTATAACAGTTCTTAAGAAATAATTTTAAAAAATTGATCCTATAGCCATTCCTCTGAGTCCAACTTTTTGTTTCATTTATTTTATTCTTTTTTTTGGTATTAGTATACTTATTCTCTAAGTTGAGCTGATGATTTGAAGATCACACTAGCATACAAAAGAAAATACAGTAGAAAGAATATACTTCTGTAAGAAATTTAGAAAACATTTTATATTATATTATTATTACTAAATATGATGGAGAAATATATATATATATATATATGGGTGATAGTATACTTAAAAATCTTGACAAGTTGTATAATTGATCTCATCAATTAATGAATATTTTCAATTTCTAGAGATAAATTCAGTTGCTACGCATGTAATTCAATCAATAGCCTGTCCTTTATAATATGTTTATGTTATTTGGCAGAAAGTATAGTGAGAAAACATTTTATTTTTAGATGATCCTAAGGTAGAATGGAAACCTTAAGATCTAAGATACAAGGTAAAGTTTTAACACTATGTGGTAAGATCTTGGTACCCATTTATAAACAAGGAGCTTCCATAATATCCCCAATATAACCCAGCTAGGATCTGAAGCATCTTACTCCAAAGATCAATTCCCTACTCTCTATCCCCTAAATGTTACACTTCGTGGAAGACAGGAAACAAAAAAACAAATGATTTAAGAAGGGAATAATCCTTGGAAAGCACAACCTGTCTTCGTCTTAAATAGAAAACAAGAGAGGAAAAATGATAAAGAATACTGTGTTAGAGAGAAGGAAGGAAAGAAAACACATGTCCTGTGATGTTGAGTTGACATTGCCAGCTGAATGGAAGCAAGACTGCAGTGTGAGTGTGAAGAGTATTGGTGCAACTGAAGGAGACATCCTCTGTGCTGCAAATAATCTGTATTTCTACTTTCGAATATAAATATATAAACAATATCCAAGTGATAACTTTTATTTCACATGATTTACATTGTAAGTTTCTTTTTACTTTTATTCAGTTTCATTTCTCTAATATTGTCTCTGGTTTTAATTTTTCTGTACAATGGAGAGAGACATTTAACTCTTCTATAATTAGTTAAAATGGCTACTTTCTCAGATATAAAGATTCAAACCAAGGTATTACACATTTATGGTAGGGTAGAAAATATTGGGATCCCACTGATAGCAGAAAAGCATGGAAATGGTAGGACAGAGAGAAAACTGGGATAAGATGACAAGAATAGCTTTATTCAGGGCTTGGTGTACTTAGCAGGACATAATATTGAAGGACATGATGAGACAGTGATAATAAGGACTAGTTCTCAATTCTTTAACCCATTTTTTTTCCCTCAAGACTTTGCAGGAAGCGTATTTACATTATTCTGTTCACTTGAAGTTGTATACTGTGTGAAATGTGTTTGAACAAAACAATATACATTGTGATCATTTATAAGATAATAGATTCCAGTTGCTTTCAACTAGGATGCTTTTGTCTGAATCTATGACTTGTTACCTACCACCTGAGCTGTATTTGATTGGTATCTGCCAATCATTCTGTTCAAATGAATATATTAAGTATGTTCTGAAAATAGATGGGCTAAAACATGCGGCATTAATGCTAAATATAAAGCTTCTTTCCTACTTCTGTGGCCTCCTGGCCCAAACTCCTTCACTCTGAAAGACAGAATAACACATCTATTTTCTTTATTATATCAGATCTTAACCCAACATTAATATCAATTGAATAAAATCAATTTTAAAACTTCCCCAAATGTCACATTATTCAAATAGACCATGTTGTCACAGAATGTACTATCTATTAAAGCAATACAAGTAAAACACAAATGCCCTGTGTTGACATTTCACTGTGTAGCATCTCTGCTAATAAGATTCTGGCTCCAGTTCTAGTTATAATGCACTTGTGAAACACTAGAAACCAAATATAAATCAGATGTTATAAAGCAGCCCCAAGCTCCGTGACAGCCTAGGAACCTGCAGAGAAAGAAGCACTGGAATAAATAGGGCAGAGAAGTTTTGCTTCTCTTTCCCTCAAAGATAGGCAACTATTTTTCTTTGTTTCATCCTTTTTTATGTTTATTGTATTAAAGCTGTAAATTTGGGAAAGGAAATACCTGACTACAAATACCATACATAAGGTAAAGCTTCAACAGATATTTTTATTTGGATTCCTTCTCACATTATTTATAACACTACAGTAAATGTTAGATGAGGGTACACACTTGCATACATAATTGTACTTAAGATATGTAAACTATTTTATCTTTTATATATGTGACATTTGATCATATGCTTTTTTCAGTTTTTAATGTAGTTTTCATAATTGCATTTAATGACTCAGAGAAGTTTTTCATTTAACCATTGCTATTTTCCTTCCAAATTCCCTATCAGAATTAGTAATACTAACTTTACTATGGCCTACAAAAGCAATGAGAAAAGAATGGGTCCACCTTTCACTTGCCCTGCCTCTGATTTTTACCAATGAATGTTTTCTATTTTTACTTAAATTTTCTATTTTGATTACAACATTTTCTGTATGTCTACTTTTAAACTACTGAAGCTATTTCTTAAAAATCCATAAATTTCCTTATGGTTTCTTTATTAGCAATTATTTTATTATTGATGCATCTATTCATTCATTTAAAATTTTCCCCTTCTATGCTTTTTTCACATTTCCCAGTTATTTAAATTTGACCATTTTATTCCTTCATTAAGTTGCATTAAATTTCATTCTGACAATAGTAAGTTAGAAGACAGTGTCAAGATAGCAGTATAGGTGGACTCTGAAATCACCTCACCTCACTCCATGGACACAAAAAATTTACAACTACTCTTGGAACAATTACCCCTGAGAGAGAACTGAAAGCTGGATAAAAAGAACCCCTGCAACAAGTGATGGTGCTGACTGAGATGGAAGAGGGAGAAATTCCTTTCTGGAGAGAAAAAAGCCACTTTCATGAGCTGTGGTGCTTCGTGGCCAGCTGGGAGAAATCCTAATGTATGAAGCCTTCCCTGGAGAAGTGGGGGATCTGAGTGGGGGACCATTACTGCTATAAGCAGCTTTTGGACTCAGCACAATGGAGATGAGTATCATAATATATGTCTTTACTTGCTACTAACAATAACAGAGAATACCCCCCAAAAATCTGTTAGACATAAGGGAAAAAAAGCCTGCTCTTAACTGTCCCATGAACAAATTCACTCATTTCAGAAAGCAACCTAAACTCACAAGAAAGAAAGTTGCACAGTCTTTCCTTGAAGAGACTCACCTAATGGGCACTGGGTACATCTCAGTGAGAGGTGAGACCTATCCAGGAACTGAGACATTGGTGGGAGCCAATATTGTGACCTAGTACCGGTGTGCTAACACAGATGCTGGCAGACACCACTGGAGTTCTTCCCCTGGCCTGTTAGCCCAGTGTCTGGCCCACCCACTAGAGCATTGATTTAATACAGTTCAGCCAGGTCAGGCAGCCCAACTTATGAACTGGCCCCACCCAATAGCACATCCTTGGGCAACTTGTGGGCCCACATAGGTGGGGTGTCTGGGACCTCAGCAGCCAGGTTAGTGGGTCCACCTCTGTGGGGCAGGGTGTGCATGGTGGGTAGGCCTGCATTGGTGGAGTGTGTGGGGCCTCTGCAGTGGAGCAACTGGGTCTGCTTTAGTGGGTTGGGGTGTGTGCATGGGGCAGGACTACATTGGCAGGATATGTGGCCCTGAGGGTGGTGGGGCTTGTCAGCTGCACCAGACTTGTGCTTCCCAAACAGCCACATAAAGGTTTGGGCCCACATTCCAAAGCCTGAAACAATTGGGTGCTCCCATGTCTGGGGCCAGCCTCACTCAACTGCAGTCCTGAGAGAGCTGAAAACAGCCTTACAGGCCAGAGGTCTACAGCAATTGTAAGACCCTGAGCCTAGCAACCAGCCACAGTGGGGACCTACTCACTTAACAGAAAAAAATGCAACAGGAATGTGCTATTAGACCTTGTAGCCAACTGTGCTGGAGCTCCCCATGCCCAATAAAGTGACTGAAGCATCCATAGCAGCCACACACAGCTGAGCATTACAACCTGCCAGCTAGGGGGACAGCCTAGCTTCCCTGGACACCTGCAGCAAGAGCAACTCTGACACAACAGAAGGACATATGTAGCCAACTCAGGCGACACTCCTGGAACATTTGGAAATGGTGGCTATAGGGAAGAATATTGCTGGGGCCTCATAAGGTATCTTTTATATAAGGCCACCTCTGCAAGATTGGGAGACATAGCTGACCTACCAAATACATATATCTAAGCACAGAGAAAGAGGTAAAATGAGGAAACAGAGGAATATGTTCCAAGTAAAGGAACAGGACAAAACTCCAGAAAAAGAACTAAACAAAACAGATATAAGCAATCTACCTGACAAAGAATTCAAACAAAAAGTCATAAGGATGCTCACTGATCTTGGGAGAAGAATGGATGAACTCAGGGAGAACTTCAACAAAGAATTGGAAAATATTAAAAAGAACCAATCATAAATGAAGAACACAATACTGGAAATGAAAAATTCACTAGAGGGACTCAACAGCAGAGTAAATGATACAGAAGAACAGATCAGTGAGCTGGATGAAAGACAAGAGGAAATCACAGAAGCTGAACAGATAAAAGAAAAAAGAATTAAAAAGAATGGGGACAGTCTAAGGAACCTCTGGGACAATATCAAGGGCATTAACATCCACATTATAGGTGTCACAGAAGGAGAAGAGAAAGACAAAGGTGCAGAGAATCTATTTGAAGAAATAACAGCTGAAAAGTTTCCTAACCTAAAGAGGGAAATGGACATCCAGGTACAGAGAGCACCAAACAAGATAAACTCAAAGAAGCTCACACCAAGACATATTATAATTAAGATATCCAAAACTAAAGATAAAGAGAGAATCCTAGAAGCCACAAGAGAAAGGCAATAAGTCATATTCAAAGGAAACCCCATAAGGATATCAGCTGACTTCTCAGCAGAAACTTTACAGGCTAGAAGGTAGTGGCACAATATATTTAAAGTGCTGAAAGGAAAAAAACCTAGAGTCAAGAATAGTCTACCCAGTAAGGTTATCTTTAAGAATGGAAGGAGAGATAAAGAATTTCCCAGAGAAACAAAAACAAAAGGAGTTTATCACTAAGAAACTAACCTTATAAGAAATCTTAAAGGGACTTATTTAAGTGGGAAAGAGAAAACAACAAATAGGAATAATAAAATTATATATATATATGCAGGCCTAGTGGCACAGTGGTTAAGTGCACACATTCCACTTTGGCGGCCTGGGTTCACCAGTTTGGATCCTGGGTGTGGACATGGCACCACTTGTCCAGCCATACTGTGTTAGCATCCTACATATAAAGTGGAGGAAGATGGGCATGGATGTTAGCTCAGGGCCAGTCTTCCTCAGAAAAAAACAAAAAGGGGAGGATTGGCAGCAGATGTTAGCTCAGGACTAATCTTCCTCAAAAAAAAAGAAAAAAAGAGAAAATTATATATATATAACAGGCAATAAAATCACTGGTAAAGGCAAATATCCATTAAAGGTAGCAGATAAACCACCTATGAAGATAATATGAAGGCAAAAGACAAAAGTACTAAAATTATCTTTTTCCATGATAAGAAAGTCATGGATATACATGCACAAAAAAAGGAGGTTAAATGTGGTATCAAAAACATAAAATGTTGGAAGAGGGAAGTAAAGAGTAGAGCTTCTAACAAGAGGTCAAACTAAAGAGACCATCAACTTAACATAGATTGCTAGATACATAAGTCATTATATATGAACCTCATGGGAATCACAAACCAGAAACCTATAATAAATACACACAAAATTAAGAAAAAGGAACCCAAACTTACTTACTACTTACTAAAGAAAGCCATCAAACCACAAGGGAAGAGAGCAAGAGAAGAAGAAAGGAAAAGAGAAGAACAACTAAAATACTCAGAAAAAAAACATAACAAAATGGCAATAAGTATATACTTATCAATAGAAACTTTACATGTCAATGGACTAAATGCTTCAATCAAAAGGCATAGGGTGGCTGATTGGATTTTAAAAAACACCCATATATATGCCACATACAAGAGACACACTTCAGACCTAAAGACACTCACAAACTGAAAGTGAAAGGTTGGGAAAAGATACTCCATGCAAATGGCAATAAAAAGAAAGCTGGGGTAGCAATACTTATATCAAAAATAGATTTTAAAACAAAACTGGGGGCCTGCCCCAAGGCCAAGTAGTTAAAGTTCAGCACACTGACTTTGGTGGCCCAGGTTTGTAGGTTTGGATCCCAGTGGCAGACCTACTCCACTTGTCAACCATACTGTGGAGGCATCCCACATGCAAAATAGAGGAAGATGGGCATAGATGTTAGCTCAGGGATAATCTTCAAGCAAAAAAAAAAAAGAGGAAGATTGGCAATACAAGGTAGATCTTCTTCACCAAGTAAAAAAAAAAAACAAAAAAAACTGTAATAAGAGACAAGAAGGGCACTACATAATGATAAAGGAAACAATCCAACAAGAAGATATAACACTTGTAAATATCTATGCACCCAACATAGGATCACCTAAATAAATAAAAGATATTAAAAGACATAAAAGGAGAAATAGACAGCAACACAATCATAGTACAGGACTTTAACACTTCACTTACACCAATAGATGGATCATCCAGATAGAAGATCAATAAGGAAACGTTGGCCTTAAATCACACATTAGACCAGATGGACTTAGTAGATATATAGAGAACATTCCATTCAAAAACCACAGAATACACACACATTCTTTTGAAATGTACATAGAACATTCTCCAGGGGAGATCACATATTAGGCCACAAAACAAGCCTTTATAAATTTAAGAAGATTAAAATAACACCAAGCATCTTTTCTGACCACGATGGTATGAAAGTAGAAATGAACTAAAGGAAGAAAGTCACAAAAGCCACAAATATGTGGAGATTAAACAAAAAGCTACTGAACAAAGATTGAGTCAATCTAGAAATCAAAGGAAAAATAAAACAAATACTTGGAGATAAATAAAATGAAAATATGACATGCCAAAATTTATGGGATACAGCAAAAGCAGTTCTAAGAGGGAAGTTTATAGCAATATAGGCCTACCTCAACAAACAAGAAAAATCTCAAATAAACAATCTAACTGTGCAACTAAAGGAAATGGAAAAAGATGAACAAACAAAGCTGAAAATCAGTAGAAGGAAGGAAATAATAAAAATGAGAGCAGAAATAAATGAAATAGAGACAAAAAATAGAAAAATCAATGAAACTAAGAGCTGGTTCTTTGAAAAAATAAACAAAATTGACAAACTTTTAGCTAGACTCACCAAGAAAAAAGAGAGAAGGCTCAAATAAATAAAATTAGAAACGAAAGAGGAGAAATTACAATGGACATCTTGAAAATACAAAAGATTATGAGAATACTATGAAAAGCTATAAGTCGACAAATTGAATAATCTAGAAGAAATGGATAAATCCTTAGACTCATACAACCTTGCAAAACTGAATCAAGAAGAAATAGAGAATTCAAATAGACCAATCACTAGTAAGGAGATCGAAACAGTAATCAAAAACTTGCCCCAAAATAAAAGTTTAGGACCAGACAGCTGCCCTGGTAACTCCTACCAAACATTCAAAGAAGACTAATACCTATTCTTCCCAAACTTTTCCAAAATATTGAGGAGGAGGGGAAGCCTTGTAACTCATCCTGTGAAGACTTCATTACTCTGAAAGCAAAACCAGAGAAGGACAAAACACACACAAATAATTACAGGCCAACATCACTGATGAACATCAATGCAAAAATCCTCAACAAAATACTAGCAAATCAAATACAATAATATATGAAAAAGATCAAACATGGGGCCAGCTTGGTGGAGTAGTGGTTAAGTTCATGTGTTCCACTTTGGTGGCCTTGGGTTCACAGTTTCAGATCCTGGGTGCAGACCTAGCACTGCTCATCAAGCCATGCTGTGGTGGAATCCCACATAAAATAGGGGAAGCTTGGCACAGATGTTAGCTTACCAACAATCTTCCTCAAGAAAAAAGAGCAAGATTAACAACAGATGCTGGCTCAGGGCCAATCTTCCTTTCACACACACACACACGCACACACATACACACACACACACACACAAAAGATCATACACCATTATCAAGTGGGATTTATTTCAGGGATGCAGGGATGGCTCAATACCTGCAAATCAAATAACATGATATACCATATTAACAAAATGAAGAATAAAAATCACATGATCATCTCAATAGGTGCAGAGAAAACATTTGACAAGATACAGCATCCATTTATGATACAAACTCTGAATAAAATGGGTATAGAAGGAAAGTACCTCAATATAATAAAGGCCATATATCACAAACCCACAGGTAATATCATGCTCAATGGAAAAAAACTGAAAGCTATCCCTCAAGAATAGGAACCAGACAAGGATGTACACTTTCACCACTCTTATTTAACATAGTATTGGAAGTCCTAGCCAGAGCAATCAGGCAAGAAAAAGAAATAAAAGGGGTCCAAATTGGAAAGCAGGAATGGAACTGTGACTATTTGCAGATGATATGATTTTATATAGAGAAAACCCTAAAGAATCCACCAAAAAACTTTTAGAAATCATAAATGAATACAGTAAATTTGCAGGATACAAAATCAACATAAAGATCAGTTGCATTTCTATACACTAACAACAAAGTAGCAGAAAGCGAAATTAAGAATACAATCCTGGTTACAACAGCAACAAAAATAATAAAATACCTGGGAATAAGCTTAACCAAAGCAGTGAAAGATCTGTACACTGAAAGCTATAAAACTGCTGAAAGAAACTGAAGAAAACACAAAGAAATGGAAAGATATTCTGTGCTCTTGGATTGGAAGAATTTACATAGTTAAAATGTTCATACTTCCTAAAGCAATCTACAGATTCAATGCAATCTCTAACAAAATTCCAATGCCATTTTTCACAGAAATAGAATAAAGAATCTTAAAATTTATATGAAACAATGACAAAAGACCCTGAATAGCCAAAGCAATCCTGAGAAAAAAGAACAAAGCTGAAGGTATCCCACCCCCTGATTTCAAAATACACAACAAAGCTATAGTGATCAAAACAGCATGGTACTGGCACAACAAAAGACACACAGATCAATGGAACAGAATCAAGCGCCCAGAAATAAACCCACACATCTATGGACAGCTAATTTTCGACAAGGGAGCCAAGAACACACAATGGACAAAGAAAAGTCTCTTCAATAAACGGTGTTGGGAAAATGGAACAGACACAAGCAAAAGAATGAAAATAGACCATTATCTTATACCATACACAAAAATCAACTCAAAATGGATTAATGACTTGAATATAAGACCTGAAAGCATGAAACTTCTAGAAGAAAACATAGGCAGTTTGCTCTTTGACATCAGTCTTAGCAGCATATTTTCAAGTACCACGTCAGACAAGGCCAGGGAAACAATAGAAAAAATAAACAAATGGGACTACATCAAACTAAAAATCTTCTGTACAGCAAAGAAAACCATCAACAAAACAGAAAGACGACCTAACAATTGGGAGAAGATATTTGCAAACCATATATCTGATAAGGGGTTAATATCCAAAATACATAAAGAACTCATACATCTCAACAAGAAAAAAACAAACAACCCAATTAAAAAATGGGCAAAAGATCTGAACACAGATTTCTCCAAAGATGATATACAGATGGCCAACAGGCACATGAAAACATGTGCAACACCAATAACTATCAGGGAAATGCAAATCAAAACTGCAATGAGATATCATCCCACTCCTGTCAGAATGGCTATAATTAACAAGACAGGAAATAAAAAGTGTTGGATAGGATGTGGAGAAAGGAGAACTGTCACACACTGCTGGTGGGAGTGCCAACTGGTGCAGCCACTATGGATAACACTATGGAGGTTCCTCAAAAAATTAAGAATAGAGCTACCAGATGATCCAGCTCTTCCACTGCTGGGTATTTATTCAAAGAACATGAAAACATGCATGCATAAAGGTACATCCACCCCTCTGTTCATTGCAGTGCTATTCACAATAGCCAAGACTTGCAAGCAACCTAGGTGCCCATCAAGAGATGAATGGATAAAGAAGATGTGTATATAACCAATGGAATACAACTCAACCATAATAAACAATGAAATCTGGCCATTTGTGACAAAATGGATGGACCTTGAGGGTATTATGTTAAGCAAAATAAGTTAGAGAGAGAAAGTCAAATACTGTACAATCTCACTCATTTTAAATAGAAGATAGAAACAACAACAAATAAACTAGAGACAGAGATTGGAGTGGTTACCAGAGGTGAAGGGGGGAGGGAGGAGGTGAATGGGGTGATTAGGCACGTGCATATGGTGATGGATTGTAACTAGACTTTTGGTGGTGAACATGATAGAATCTACACAGAAATCGAAATACAATAATGTACACCTGAAATTTATACATGGTTATAAACCAATGTTACTGCAATGAAAGAAAAATGATGGTAAGTTAAATAGCTTCAGAAAGAAGTCAATATTTGAACAACTTATACACTGAAATATGCTATATTAGAAAAGTTTGGGGGGTTCTTTCTGGAAATAGTTTTTGTCTTGCATAAATATGGGTGTATGAATTTGCAAAGCTTCCTTTTGCACAATGATTTTATACAGAAAAATATTAGCCATTAATATTCACCAATAGACAGCCATGGGCCACAGTTTTAACTTCAAATAATATTATTTCACTTGCTAAATAAAAGGAAAAGCCAAGTTCTATTTTTCAAAGGAACATATGATAACTTTTCTGAGGAACACTGAGAAATTTATTTCACCTCTTAATCTTAGGCGTCATTTTCCATTAATTTCAGGGAACAAAGTCCTACAAAGGGGTGAAAGTTAAATATTGGCCTCCTTTCTTTGTCCAGACCTTTATTAAAACTTCACAAATGAACCTTTTTTCAGTATTTACATAAAGCACTTTATTATCAAGTGTAAAATGTGTCATGAATTAATGTCTTTTTAATATGAAAGTAGTGAAGTTTTCCTATTGACCTGTACATCATTCTTCTCACTGGTATAATTAGTGGTAATTAAACATTATCTCTCTTAATCAACTCTTTAAAGCTGGCAGGAATCATCAATTCTACATCCTTCCCATTTAGATGAGTAATGTACACTCTACAGAGGTTTTTTTTCCCATTTAGGTGGAAATATATTCTCTTTTTAGAGACAATGATCCATTCACTATACCAATGACTAACCAATGCCAACAATTACAATACTAAATCCCTTATTACAATGTAGGAACTTTTTTGTAGAATATGACCTCTAAAGCATTATTAGGTTTTCAATTGTCTATGCAGTATGTAAGATACTGATGGGAAAGATTATATGATTCTAAGCACTTTTTTATTCATATCTTACATAAGATTATGTTAGCAAAGTTGGAAAAAGGCTACAAAAGAATGGAAACCCAATTTTTTGAAAGCAATAACCAGTATTCATTAGTCATTTGTCTATTTTTTTCACTTAATAATATATTATAGAATTGTTTTCATTTTTAACAAATAATTTAATGACTTTTTTTGAAGAAGATTATCCCTGAGCTAACATCTGCCGACAATCCTTCTCTTTTTTACTGAGGAAGACTGGCCCTGAGCTAACATACATGTTCATCTTCCTCTACTTTATATGTGGGAGGCCTACCACAGCATGGCTGGACAAGCGGTGCCATGTCCGCACCCGGGATCTAAACCAGTGAACCCTGGGCCACCAAAGTGGAACATGCGCACTTAACCGCTGCGCCACTAGGCCAGCCCCTAATGACTTTTTAATTGTAAATATGAAGGTGCTTATAATGTTGTTGTAATGTTCTGATGGTCATTTTGGTACGCAAATATTACATAAGAATTTACATCATACTTTTAAAAACTTATGATGTATAATTGCCAGTAATTCTTGTTATGCCAACTGCTATCACAGCTGAGACTTGAGATCCTAAGGATTAAACATTTAGCTTTTAATTCAAATTAATCTAAATGTCCTTAAGCAGAGAACCTCTAATCCCAAGAGTGAGCTGTTTAGTTTTGAATTCTCATGTTAATTAAATCAAGTAATAACATAGGAATGAAGATAGGTGTTATATAATAGATTTTCTACCAAGAAAATATAAGAATGCTATGAATATATGGGAAGAGAAAGAGGAAAAGGGACTAAATCATGATTTACTATAGTGGCCAAACCCCTCCCACTCATTTCCTATGGCTTGTATGTAAATTTTCAAAGATTTTTAAAGAGTCAGTGGGGAGCTGTAGACATAAGAGGAACGGTAAAGTAGCAGAAGACTTGGTTCAGGATGTAGTGGAAGTAAAGAACAGAAAGTAAAAGCAGGGAGACAGACCCGAGCAGAGGGTGCTACCCAAAGGCTTGTGTGGATGAGCACGGCCTGCTGAAGACTTACAGAATAGCCCATAGACCCATGTTCTCTCTCTGTGCCTCCGTGAGGGTACATTATTGTTATAATAGGGTGTTAAAATAGGATTCTTCCTGTCTCATTTTCAGCTGAGAGATGAAGACAATAGATGCTACATTCCAAAGAAAGTGAGATAAGCCACATTGCAGAGTTTCCAAGAAGAGGCTTAGAGGCAATTTAGGAAACTCATCCATATTGGACCGTTGAAGATTTGGGATAGTCCCTGAAGAATTTCTGCAGAGAGCTGTTATGTTTTTAGCAACCTCCCTACCACCAAAATAGAAGAGTAGCCAAGAATTATCTCTTACTTCTATTTAGTTAGACAGACTTCCACTGGATGTTCCAGAAAACTTGACATGAATCCCAGACTTAGTGGGTAGAGAAGATTGACTCGTGCATGGAAATGCAGAGGGAGAAGGGTAAGCAGTCTAGTTGCTTTGGCTGCATACTAGAGAGGAGTTGCTGTTACAATGGGTTTGGACTGCTTTCCAGAGTTTTTTGAGTCAGAGATTGCATGATTCTCTCCCATCCGAAAGATCTGAGTCCTCCAAGTGAGAGAACCAGCCTAATGATTACTTGGGAACCTTCCAAATGGACCACTTAGAGGGGTGATAGAATATGAGAAAGTGGATGCCGCAGGTGAATTTCTGAATTGTGGAGTAGCAGAGCCAGTGAATCACCAAGCCAGTGAGGAATACTTTGCCCAAGCCAGGAGGGGTCACCGAAGACTGATAAAATCTGATGAGACCACACACTTTTCTTAAGAGGAAAAATTCAAGTTCTAAGCACATGCTAGGCCCAGTCATTTTAGAGTAAGTCAGGTAGAACACTCAGTCACTCATATGTCTGTTCCTCTCTTGCTTCTATCTTGTATGAGATGTCAGTGGTTAGCAAGATGAGAAACTGGAGTCAAAGTACAAAGTAAAGAATGAGGGGAAAAGATAGACTATTCCAAACATTGAATTAAATCTGTTTTCCACTCAACTCCATGAAAAGAGTTTTATTATCCTAGAGTGAGTGAAAAATAGGACTGTTGGGATTTTCAACCAGGGATAAGGGAGAAATTTCCTCCACAAAATACATGTTAAATGAGCAGTGACAACAAAAAAAATAAGCCTCTTTTATTATACCCCTTGTATACTGCTTGTTCAAAATATTACATGAAACTTCTACTTGCCTTTGGAGGTCATCCAGACATAAAGAATGGAAATAGGAAGGGAGAAGAAAACTATGATTAAATGTTTATTCCGAAGAAAATAATTTATAAACCAGAAGTAAACGAGGGAACTTGAAGTGACAACTTTAACTGGTTCCTACCAAAGTGGAAATGGGAGATTGAAAGCAAATTGAATTTAGATTTTGATAAAAATGTCATGTGTTCTATATACCCAAGATGTAACCTATAAACACAATTGCCAGGCACATAATGCCAAAATAATCTTCAACAGGGCTGTAAACTTACACCCCTCTGAGTGGTATATGAAAATGCAAACCTCACTCTATCTCAAAAGTCTCTTAAATTTTCACCAATTTAATGAGCAAAAAAATAGAATCTCAGTATTAGTCACCAGGAAGTCACAGAATTGATTTTATATATGTCTACGTGTATGTATGCCTAGTATGATGTTTTAGAGTTTACCAATAACCATGAACAAGCTTTAAGATTGAATCCAGAATATTAATTCTATTTACTTCCAAATCCAATATATTTGGAGCGTATTATGAAAATAAATCCCAAATGCATCTTACCTTTGTCCCAGTTATAACTGAAAAAAGTTTCAGATTCTCTCTTTTAATTTTTTATTGATATTAATGCATTTCTCGGAAGACAATTACTTTCAACAAGTTTAATCACTGGAATGCATCAATGTCAATAAAGCATCCCAAAGTCTGCCCCAAATAATAGTAATTAGAGCAAGTACTGTAGTTGTGATATTTATAAGCACACAGAGAAATTGGATCTTGCGCCAAGTTTTCATATGCATTTCTGCACAGTGTAGAAAGTACCTGATAGATTTGACTTAACCAACACTGGAATTAGCATGTTCTGGCACTGTTAAGAGATACAGCCATACTTTAACAGATTTGCAATAGAATCTCCTTATTAATAAGTGAAATTTTATCTTCTCACCAAAACGTCATTATGAAAAGAATCCTAGGCATTTAGGTATCAGAAATTAAATGGTTTCCATTATTATTTTCTTGCTTTTAGATCTATAATTTCTTCTCTATTTTTATTCAACAAAAATTCAAGGCGATCATAATAAATTGGTAACATAAAAACAAACCCCAAACAGATTACCTTTTATTTTACCATACCTTTTAAATAAAGCATTTCATTACTTCTGGGTGATTACTATTAAAAGACAAGCTCACTTAGCTCATACACACCATAACTCAAATGCCTTATCAAAAACATCCATGTATTGGAAGTCTCCCATACCAGATTAAAGCTATGACTATGTGACTATACACTGGGTGCATACAGCTTTCTGGAATCTTACACATAGTAGGAACTTTACTTTTTGATATTTGAATTAAGAGCTAAGTGAAAATATTAGAAATCTCAATATTTTTTCATAACATCATAAGTATCAGATTATGATTGTCATACGGTTGTTTCTATAAACAGCAAAATAGTTTCAAACAGCATACATATGCAAAAGGTTAGGCAGCTCCCATCTTTTCCTTACAAGTAGTGGGGTATATTCATAGCACTTACAGAATGCACTTTGCTTTGCTTTGATATAAAATTAAATTTCAATTTGGTCAAAATTTATAATGATTACTAGATACTCCCTGGCAGATTTTTCACTTCAAACATTTTTGGCTTTGTTTTGAATCTTTTCAAAGTTAAATATCTGTCCCCAGCTGAGCAAATTTATTTACTGCTGTGTGTTTTTACTTTCTCGAGAATATTAAGCAACTATTTCCTTTCTAATATGGTTTTCAAATGAAAAATTAGTAATGCAAAGTAAAAATAAAACAAGGCAAATTTGATTGTATATTTTCAAAATGATGAGGGAAAAGAATGCAGGAATATGTCCTTTTTTAAATAGAAGATAATAGGATACAAATAGTTTTGCTCCAGGAACTATCAATTAGAGGATTGATCTTAATTGGCAGGGATTCATAATAAGCTAGGTAAATGTTTCAATAGTACATCTCTTCTTTGTCAATGGACAACAAATAGATTAAAATTAGGTACATGTTAAGTTTGGAAGTGCAGAGTGGTCATGAGTAAAAAAGATGAGAGAAAAATAATGCTATAAAGTAAATGGTGGAACCGATTTCATTCTTAGCTACAGCAAATACAAGAGATTCTCTCTCAAATATTGCTAACTTCAGATAACCCCTGACAATATTCTGAATTTAACTATTTGAACCATTGTGGGATTTGGCTGTGTAACTTAACCTGGTTGATTTTCATTTTCTTCTTTTCTGTTATATGAAAGCATGTTTATCTTAGAGACCTTATGAGAAGTTGAGATAATAATGTGCTTTATGCAATAAACTATATTCTCAAACATCTATGGACATAGGACATTCAATAGAACACACCATCTTTGAGTGACTACCACGTGCCAGGAACTGTAGTATGAAAGTCTCATATATTTATGTCTGTATCTATCTATATTTCAAACCAACAGGTTCTACAAATAAAGTCTTTTCCAAGAATATATAAAGAATTATAGATATGGAAATTATGGTATCTTAGAACAAGCAAAATATATATTAATTTCATCAATGTTGTTCAACCTGCCTTAGACAATCATTGATTCAGAATATTAAGTCCTGATGATTCTCATCCTAAATGATTTTGAAGGGACCCCATAGGGGTAAGCAAAGAAAATTATATAGAATCGTTCCCTTCTTTCTAAACACTGTGTACTCATTTTTTTGGAGGTTAGAAAGGCTGTGAAAATTCTTGGAACAGAAATAGAGGCAGCATAAACAAAGAGATAATAAATGGATAAGGAAAATAATGACAATACCGAAAGAAACCAAATACTGTGAGAGTTCCAAATGCCTGGAAGCCAAGGGACCCAGCTGTGTTACTGCTGAAATTTATCTCTATGCTAATATTCCAAAATCTACTGAGAGATCTAATGGAGAAATCTAGTCTAGTAGTGATTGCACTAAGAAAACATCTGCCAGAGTAACTGTTTTTTGTTCCTTAAGATGGGGCCTGGGTATCATGATATTTTAAGTTCATATAACCTTATCAAAATTTTAAGTTTATATTTTTGAATATTGAAAGATATATGATATACGAAAATAACATTCATTTATTTTTCAAGCTTTTGTGTCTAGATGCATACATTTGGAGGAGACAAAGTAATCTCCATCTAGAACTTGAAGCAATATGTATGTTTTTAGGTTAGATGTTCTTCCATTCACATTCAATGATTCAACTGACCATAATTTCCAAATTAAGAAAAATCACAACTTTATTGTTTGATGTTCAAACAGAAAGTATGTTTAGCACTTTGATGCCACATTCTAATTAAGTATAAAACTTTTTGGTCTGCTTTCACAGCTCTTTTACCAATATGTTCTTTTCCTCAGGAGGCATCCTAGAGTATAATACACAAAAATCAATTTGCTCCCATTTGGCCAGCACAAGTTGTTCTCATTTCAACTTCAAACGAGTAAGAGTGAGGAACTACTTCCAAAATGACTTTAATGTGAATCTATACACACTTCATTAAATGCAGAATACCTGTCACTACCTAAAGTTTCTTCAAAGGAGCTTCCATTATTTTTTGAGTATGCCTGGGGTATTAACTAGGGAATAGAGTCTGATTGTTCAATTGTTGGTGCCACCAACACTTACAAATTCTTAAATTCTCTCTACAGACTCATATTTCTATCCATCTATTAAATCTCCCTATTGGTATCTTGCTGGATATCTTTCTTTGCCCAGGATTATTTTCCATCCTGCTATTACAAAAGTCTGACATGGATGGATTATCTTAATTGGTTTTCATGCTTTTGGCTTCCAGTAGTTCTGTCGGTGTGGAATTCCTGCTGGATACCAAAGAAAGGGAGAAGATTGTCATCTATTTTTCCCCCCCACTTCACTCCTGTGATATTTCCTTGGTCTGTCTGTGGCCCTTGACTCCTTTCAAGGCCACTTAGCCATGCAGAATCCTCTCTCCTTGCATCTCTTCCTCCTCTCATCCATTCATGCGTAGGGGTGGAATCAACGAGGGGTGCTACTTACTCTGGGTTGCTGTAGTATCTTTTGTAGTGCCCTTATACCCTCGACACCCTCATAATAATTTTGTAGACACACCTTCCTTGAACTGTACTAATTTTCCCTGTTGGGACTCTGATATAATATCTTAATCTTGATCCTTCTAAAATTAAACTAATTTCCCCCAAATCTTTTTCTTTTGTTTTTCATAGTTCTGATAATAAAATATTACCATTTTTCTAGATATGTTATTATGAAATTTCATAATAAAAGCAATAGTAGTATTCTTCATTTGCTTAGAGCATTATAATTAACAAGTCCATTTCATGTGCAACCTTACATTGACTCTCACAACAACGTATGCGTCATTAATTCTACTGCACACATGAAGAATTCTGCTTTGCAACAACATGCACGTGATCATTTAGAATACTATCTTAGCTTAAGTGCATTTGGTCTCCACTGAACACAGGTGACTTCTCTTTTCTTACCTACCTGGCTCGCCATTAATTTATTTCCATTATATCTCTGTAATGTCTCATCTCTTTATATTTTTATGTCCCATTATTTCTAGCCATACACATTTTAAACAGAGCCCTAAATAGATTTCCCACCATTCTCACTCACTCCAGGATATGAGCAGTAGAATAACTCTTCTTAGAGCTTTCATATTATGTACAAGTTCCAAACCCTTCAGTGACTTTTCACTGTTTCTAATAATTTCCACAGTCCATAGTTTTCTAGCCTTTAACAACCCCTCAAGGATTCTCTTCCACTATTCTCCTTGTTACTCCCTATATTTCAACCTAAATAATTGACGACAATATAATTGTACCTGATTTTCTCTATTCATATGCCTTGCCCACATAGTCTCTTATATGGAGAAAATTCTTCCTTTCTTAGAAATTGATAAAATACTCTCTATCTTAAAAGGCCCGAGTAAAACACAACTATAGGTTCCCTCTGCCAGAAGGAAATTTCTTTGCTTTCTCAACACTCTTCTCTTCTCCCTGTCACATTGCATTTCTGTTTTAGCTTCTATATATATATTTATATGCCCATGATATATCTTAGATCCTTTAGCTAAAGGGATGTGTCTTATTCATGTCTGCAGCAATTAGGAGGCCAATAAAACTTGACTGACTGAAAGAATTAGGCTCAAAAAAGATGGAACTTGTAGCGATTTTTTGGAATATCAATTCTGTTGTGTACTAACAGCAATGTTTCTATAAAATTTTTTGATTGCTGCTATTAATTGCACATTACCAAATTCTACTTTCCATTTTTTAATCATATCTTAGGTAGATTATATAACTTTATGGTAACCTCTAGCAGTGAAAATACAATCCAGAAAAACTGTTTTTATAAAATGCTAATTTTCATCTAAGAAATGGTAGAAATATAAATACCTATAAGTCTCTATAAGTCTATATATGTAAGTATATGACAATATGTGTATCTTTTCTCCACTACATTCTAATATCTAGAATGGACATCTCATTTTCAGTCTCAAAAGTAGTTTTAGGTAAAAACACATAAAAAACAAGACAATGTTTTATGTAGTTTTATATTAACGCTGTGAAATCCATCTTTAATACTTTGGTAGATATGTAACAAAACTCATTGCAACTACACGGATAGCTTCTTTCTCACATGTCTTTGCATTTATTATAACACAATGATTATTTTCAGTTAAACAGGAATATGTAGAGTTTGTCCAAATATCAGTCTCCTTGCCTTACAAGTACAAACCAACATAATCTTCAAAAGCACAGGTCTTCTTATTCCCTTTCTATTTTCCTTCAAAAACAAATTACAAACCCTATTGTCGGAGAGTTCAGCCACGTCATTAATGCTTTCCCAGACTTGAGTGCTACCTCAAATCAATGGTTGCTTAATGTTCCAAGTTACTTAAATTCCACCCTTTCTCAGATAATTTCTCTCTTCAGATAAGACATAACATTAAAGGAAATAATCACATCGGAGATATTATTTTACCTTTTGACTGCATAAACTCAGTTTGAGATAATTACTTTAGAGTGTTTGATGTTCTCTTTGCTTCTCACTATACTTATCCTTGCTCTGCATTATTGGATAATGCTGTGCTATAGATGGGAACCAGCTTCCTTTGGATCACACATGATTTAAAAATCAGCCAGAATAAATACACTGAATTGGGACTATGAATGGTTACTTAAGAGGCTGTAGTTTAGCACATTTTGTTATGCCCTTATAGAAGAGCCTAATGAGAGTCTGGCTTTATTCAGCCTCTCCCATTACCATACCACTTATAAAGAAACAGACATCATCTTTCAGGATCTTGCATGCAGCAGGCACTGTGCTAGGGTATCACATACATTACTTCCTTCCTCTAATTTTACAAAAGTGCATTTTATAAATGAGGTCCAGATGAGCTACCTTGTTCCCATGGTCATGTAGGGAGGAAGTCAGTGGGATGGGATTCTAAAGTCCATAGGCTTTTTCATGCACTATGCTGCACACCAAGAATGGTCCAGAGGGACTGAGCAAAGGCAGCTGCCATGAAGCCCAGCATCTACTCAGACATATACAAAGGTGGGCTGAGAAATGAGACGAAGAAAGTTTTGATTTGTAGCATTTGGAGACTTCACGGTATAACTACTCCCCCCATAACTAATTTCAGGGTACCAACATGAGGTCACTGAATGCAGACCTGGGAAGTGTGCATGGCTGACTCTTGCAAACTGGTAAGAGCCATCTTCTGCACACTATTGGATATTCCAACAGAGAAGAAAGTATGCTATCAAGGAATTCTAAATGCAAATGTTGACTACAACCCCTTTGGTGAGTGTTGAAATGTCCAGGTGAAGCAGACACAACGACTTCTGCCCAGACGCCATCTGGCCATTAACATTAAGAAAAGGACTTTTTTTTGGAAACCAATTACTCACTTCAGAATTGAACCATTTTCAGAGTAGAATGCTTAATTCTTATTGAAAAACTGTACTTTCACCAGAAAGCTGTACCAAGCAGTCAGATTACATCAAGAAAGCAAAGATATCTCACAAAAGAAGCTACGATATGGATGGAAGATAGAGCATGTTTTTAGATAAGTCAAAAAATAAAAGCTTAGAAGATGTTATTATGGGTCTTTCTTCCAATTTTGGACTCTAGTATAGAAATTCGCATTCATAGGTATACATATTCACAGAATATTTTATTCACTCAATAAACAATAATTGAGTAATTCCCATGTGACTGCATTGTTCCAGATCCTGGAGACTTATCAGTAACCAAAACAGAGTAAATTTCCTGCCACAACAGGATTACATTCCGTTAAGGGGAGACAGAAATCAAATTGTATATACAATAAATAAGAACTTATTGTATATTCTATTATGACTTAAATAAGTTTTCCAAAGCCCAAGAGAATATCTTAAAAGTTATAGATAGGGGCCGGCCTGGTGGCACAGCAGTTAAGTTCATTCGTTCTCCTTCAGCGGCCCAGGGTTTGCTGGTTTGGATCGCTGGTGTGGACCTACACACCGCTTATCAAGCCATGCTGTGGCAGGTGTCCCACATATAAAGTAGAGGAAGATGGGCACAGATGTTAGCTCACGGCCAGTCTTCCTCAGCAAAAAGAGGAGGATTGACAGTAGATGTTAGCTCAGGGCTAATCTTCCTCAAAAAAAAAAAAAGTTACAGATAGAAGAAATCTACCTTATTGTAATATGTCTAGTACCCCAATGCACTTCTAAAGTCATGTTCTGGAAACCTAGAAGAAAGTCACTTAATCCATCAAAAATATTTGAGTGCCCATTATATGTAAGTAACATTCTATGAAATAGGCAAATTGTTTCCAAGTCAATTATTTTCCCTCACATTAAGATATTTATATTCTAATGGAAGAAGGAGACAAACCTATGAATAAATGAAAATATTTCAGTTATTAATGTGTACTATTAAAACAATGAATAAAGGTAGTGTGACAGAGTGACTAAGTGACAGCTTAGACTAAAGTGGTAAGAGTCCCTGAAGATGTGGACTGGAAGAGATCTCTGAAAACACTACCTCCCAGAGCATCCAATTATATACGAATACTTTTCCTGCCTCTCCTCCTGCTTCCAGTTTCCGGGGGCTTGAACCTCACTCCTTTTGGGGCCAGACAAGGAAGGACTAGGAACAAAGCATTTCAGGCTAAGAAAACAGAAAATGCCAATCTCTGATGTAAGAATGTGCTTGATGTATTCTAGATACAGAAAGAAGACTCATGTAGCCCAAGAATAAAGAGGATGAAGAATTTCAGTAAGAGAAAAAGTTAGAAAGTTTTGTAGAAATCTATTACGAGCAGCATTATAGGCCTTGCTCAATAATTTGGAGCTTATTCTAATTCCAAAACGGACTCGTTAGTGCACCTAAAGGAGGGAAAGGAGACAATCTGTCATATATTTTGTAAAAAGATCATTTTGAGTACTGCTATAGCCCTTGTGACAGATGATGGTGACAGGGACTCGGGTGTAGAAAAAGATATGAAGATAAAAGGGAAGATGTTGGGTATGCTTTGGAGATTAAGAGAACACGGTCTGGCTCAGCTCACGTGTCATGGTATCAGAGAAGACTTCTCCCACCGTGCTGTATCAGTGACTCACTTTCTCCTCCGTGAGGTACTCTCTTTCACGGGCCTACCTCATTTTCATCATAGCATCATTTAAAATTTTGTATTTGTGTATTTGTTTGTCTGTCTACTTTCACTAGAATACAAGGGCCGTAAGTGCTGAGAACTTGTCTGGCTTATTCACAGTTATATCTACAGTACACAACACACCGCCTGAGGCATAGCAGGTGCTCATTAAGTGAACAAGTGAGTGAGTGAATGAATTAATGAATATAACTTCTACCCAATGGTTCTCATTCTACACCTTGGGACACATAGGACAGTTCACTCTCTATTCCATAAGAAAGCTCTTCAAATAAGTGTATGCAGCTATGCTATATCTCTTGATTTTCTCTTCTCTAGGCTAATTATTTCTGCTCCCTTCAATTATTTCTCTTATATACTTTTTAGCCTCTTAAATATCCCAGTTGTTTTTAAAACTTTGATTTATATAATGCAAATATTATGTGGACTTCTATGCATATATACACAAAGGTCTATAAATTAGCTATGATTAAATTATTAATAGCTTTTCCTGACTTTTCTTATGTTCTTTTTCCCCACGGCTCTTCTTTGCTAAGTTTAATTAGCTGATTTTAGTATTGCCCATCTTATATCATCATTCTGAAGATTGAAGAGAGTTATCATGACAGATCATAAATAAAAGATAAGCAATTTCCATCACTAGAAACTTGGTCAAACTAAACTCTCCCACAGAAAGGGAGGCAATTATATATAATCACAGAACTCAGTGGTAGAGACTGCTACTTAGCACTCATGACCTTCTATTTCTGGGTAATAGAAAGCTCATTTCATCTGAGGCTACAGGAAGCAGCTCTCCATACAGCTAGGTTTGGCCCTGTGACTGTGTTCAGGTGAATTACACATAAGTAGAAGTGTTGGTGGGAGTTAAAAGACTGCCCAAAGAAAACTCACTGTGTTGGAACAAGTGACCTTTTATATTCACCTCCCTCACCTTCCACCTTCCTACTACTGGGACTGTGGATGTGATGTTATCCTGCAGGAGCTCTTGCAGGTATCTTGGAACCTGCAAATTTAGCCATCTACTAAGAATGGTAGAACAGAAAAATCGACAGAACTGTGGTCTCTCATGACCATGAGGGACCATAACAGCTCTTGTTGACATTTTATTTCTTTTAAGTGAGAGAGAGAAATGTCAGTCTTCTATAATCTTCTGTTGCTTGGAGTTTTCTGTTGTATGCAGATAAACTTAATCCTAATTGATGAAGAATTTAGTTTATTTCTGAATTTCTATTTTACACAGTCATTCTTTGAGACTTATAAAAACTTTTAAACCACTTCACCAAAAAAATGGAGAGAAATGTCACTATGAGGAACCTAAAAATCATTTTGACTATCTTAAAAATTGATGATGAAAGAAAAATCACAAACTTCAGCTCTAGTCAGTTTGCCCTTTTCCAGTTTTTTTTTTTGTTTTATGACTTTTTAAGCACTTAATAAAATATATGGATCAGCATTACTGGTATTTGCTTGATGAAAATAATAATTATTGGTGTGTTTTTATAAATGAAGAATAATTATTATTTAAGGTTTCCAACCATGCTTATATTTTTCCCAGCTTTCATAATTGCCATATAAATGTACCTGGTCACTGACATGATTAGGATAGTATACTTTTTAAATTATAACTAAATTGGTCACTGAGTGTTTGACTATATTCCAGGTTCAAAGAAAAAAGGAAAAATACTTGATTTGTGTTAAATATTCATGAACTCAATCTACCAAATTCTATAATCTGCCTAATTCTATTTGAATTTATAGATATTATAGATTTGCTGAATTCATTAGATTATATTATCTAACTATCCTTAATATCGACAATAATAACAATACATCTATACGTGTTTTAAATATTGTCTACTTTAAAAATATCTAATATCACAAAATCCCAGAGCTCGAACACAATATCATCAATACTTATTGAACCCGCTGCTATGACATTCATTGTGCATTATAAAGTTACTCTTCATCAGGAGAGCTGGACACTTGTAACATATACAACCTGCTGTGAGGGCTCTGATAGAAATCTATAGAAACATCTGCGACAGCAAGTAGAAAGGGGAAATGAATCTGTATTGACATCGGGGAAAGAGGTAATACTTTAGCTATGACTTAAAGGATAAGAAGAAATCAGCAGGTAGAAAAAAAGAAATGAATCAAAAAGAAGGCCTTGAATACCAGCAAGGAAGCAAATACAAGCCAGCTCTGTCACATTGTTAGTTTCCCAATGGCAGACCTCAGTCTAACACACTGACAGCACCGTCCCCATAGTTTCATGAATTCTAAAAGTTCCATTTTAAATGCTCCACTGCTTGATACACCAACTCCTATACATCCAGCCTATTGACTTAGTATTGTCAGTTCATCAGCACCCCCTTAACTGCCTTCCCAGCTTCGCTTCCTATTTGTCAGGTTTTTCTGGAGCTTTATGAGGGACTGCAATTTAACTGATGCTATGTGACATTATCAAAATATTTTATCCGGCACATTAATTACAAAGAAAGTAAGGGACTGAGGAGAACCCTAAAAATAGCTTTTGTACTTTGAAAGCATTACCATATTTTATGGATTTAAATTATCTTAACTTGGATTTGTAATCCAAAGGCCATTTTTTGGAACAGATTTATTTCATTTTCATACATGCTGTATAAACGTTCTTCTTTTTTTTCAAACAATGAAAATGACCTGCCATATGCCATCATAAAGCCAGTCAGACTTTATTTTTATTAGTTTACATTACCTCCTAACTTAGCAGGATCTGGACAAGCCTGAAAATCCAATAATATAAATAGGCCAAAACTCATTTTTACATGCATTATTTTAATAACTATAGATGAAATATGTAAAATCTATTTTTTGACAAACAGCAATGAGTTGTATTTGTTTTCATGTGTCAAAAGTGATATACTTAAAGCAGAGGAGACAACAGCAGTAAGGGTGATGCAAGTTATTACACAGCATTGCCTAGAACTTGGAGGAGCTGTACTATGCCAGAGTGCCTCGAAATACACAGCTTCTCTACGGCATAAGGAAGGGTGAGGTGTATGTGAACTCTGCCCAAGACACATGGTGTAAAGAATATTGTCCTCTTGAGGATCTTTATAAACAGTCAGTGACAGCTGTCAGCTGTGAGCACAACTTTAAGTTACATTAATGGAAATTTCTTTCGAACTAATCTTTATTTGAAGGCTAATATTAAAATAGGCATATGATACTTCCCTGTATTATGAGTGAAACTCTGCCTAAAACTATACCTATGAACACAAGTACACAGACCTACCCATCAAGAGCCATACATTTGCTGTACACAAAAGGCCTTAAATTGTTCCCTTTATCTTTCAATTTCTTTGACTGAGCAAATCTGAGAATTCCTATAAATTAAGTGTTTAGGAGGCTACTCTGTAATTTATAATCTGACTACCATTTGCCAGAAGAAAAATATAGGATATATTCATCCAAATGAACGCAGAAGTATTTGTTATCCATTGACCTTTATTTCTACATACTTGTTATTGATCTCTTGTTTAAAGTATGCAATTACATAAAATATGATTTTGTTCACTAAACCCTATTTATAATGTATGATGGCTACCAGGAGAGTTATTGTATTAGAACCTAAGGGAGATAAGTGGATAACATTTCCACTATGCATATATTTAATTTCTATAGCTCTTAGATTTTGTCCAAGTCAAATAAGATGTTGACAATACAGAACTGATTAAAAGAACCAACATAGATTCCCGAATGGCTTGTTTTGCTATGTACTCTCTACACTCCATTTCTACATTCTGTCACTAAGTTAAATATCCTAAAACATAAAAAATTCTAAGATCTTAAAAATATTCTTCTATTATGTGTTCAGAGAGGCTCCATCGGGCCACCCCCTCAATACTAATCTATAGGAAAAGAAAAGTAATAGGAAAATGTCAAGATAAACACACATAGAGAGATTCTTAGCCAGCTCTGCCTCCTGCTTATATGGACCAAGCAGGGCTTTACACAAGAGGAATCACACAGAAGAAATTTAAGGAGCACGTCTTTGAACTGTGGTTTGAGAGATAGCGAACATAGATACCATTCTGTTACTCACATCCCTTTGTATTGGCCTCGGTAACATTGGTTTAAAGTAAGCATTAATATTTACCAGAATTTGGCCATCTCATGAAATGTAAACTCTGGGTTCTCCAATGGGTGAGAGGCTGGATCAGGCAGCCTTCCGCTGTTTACGGTGGCAAAAAGATCATTAGCAGCAGTTTTCCTAACAGAATCCCCATTGATCATTCTGTATTCAGCCACTGCTTTGTGCCCTTTGCAGATTAGAACCCTAACCTTCTCTTCGAGCCTCCTGGTGAATATAGGAACAGTTCATTTTTATTAAGACTTTCTACAGAACTCTTTACATACATTTTCTCATTTAATCCCACCACGACGCTATGTTAGAGGTAGTATTATCACCATTTTACAGATGAGAAAACTGAGACTAGGGGGGTTAAATAACTGCTCAAGGTCATGCTGTTCAAGTGTAGTGAAAGCAGGATTGGAAAGCAGCCTATATAATTCCACAGCCCTAAGCATTAACTCCCGTGGCTGGGTTCTTACTGTTTACCATCAGAAAGTCTGAACTTTCACACACTGTCTGCTGACAGATTGTCAAGACACTAAGCTTAACTTCTGGCACACCATCCTGCTTTCCCAAATACACCTAGCCAGACCTCCCAAATCATGTTTACCACCCCAAAGACTAGTTACAATCCATCACCACACACATGTGCCTAATCACCCCTTTTGCCCTCTTCCCTCTCCCCTTCCCCTCTAGTAACCACCAATCTAATCTCTGTTGCTATGTTTGTTTGTCATTGTTTTTACCTTCTACTTATGAGTGAGATCTTATGGTATTCGACTTTCTCCCTTTGACTTATTTCACTTCACATAATACCCTCAAGGTCCATCCATGTTGTCACGAATGGACGGATCAGCATTTCTTATGGCTGAGTAGTATTCCATTGTGTATATATGCCATATCTTCTTTATCCATTCGTCCCTTTGTAGGCACCCAGGTTGCTTCCAAGTCTTGGCTATTGTGATTAATGCTGCGATGAACATAGGGGTGCATGTATCTTTATGCATTTATGTTTTCAAGTTCTTTGGATAAATACCCAGCAGCCTTACTTCATCTGAAGCACTTATGATTGCCTCTTATGTATTATCTATATTACAATATACATATAAATAGTATATAACATTTCATAGACTATGTTGTACTAAATACTGTTAAAGTATTCCTACTTACTATTGAAATAGTCATAATTTATGCTTGCTTAAAATATGTAAGAGACAACATTAACAGCAATATAAATAGCATTAAAGAACATATTATATACTAGTGTCAACAAATGTATATGATGACATAAGTATGATTCATAGTTCAAGCATTAAGTTACTACTCAGTCTTAGATAAGACATTTAACTAATTTAAGTATTAATTGTTCATAATATCCATCAAATACCTTCTTCATGGGGTTCTCATGAAGAACAAATAAGATTATACACACACACACACGTACACACATACACATACTTTCATGTAAGTATTTTATAAGTGGCAAATATTCACCATGTTAATTATTACTAAATAATCTGGAAAAGAGTGGTCTTTATTTTCCTTTCTTCAGGATTATTAGGTTTTAGAATAAATCCAAATTAAGCTGCAGTATATGACCTAGATGATACATTGTAATAGTTTAGTTTTGCATGATGTTATGCACAAGTCTATGTACACTGCTGGTCTTTAATAATCTCACACAGGGTAACCATTGTCCTTGTGGGAGACTCATGATCCAGCATGGCAAAAAGATTGAAAGAACGAAATTCACATCACATCAGCATCACTTAGTATGGATTCTACCACAGATATTTGGAGATCTTTGTCTAAATGAGTAATAAAAAGATTAGAGTTAGCATACCAAATCTTTCATAATTAAGATGAACTAATTTAAAAATCAATGTTGAAAACTACTGTTAAAAAGTTGAAAAACATTACACTCTATCCAACCATAATAAACTCTAACAGAAAAGTTGTGACATTTAAAAGAAAAACATGCTTTCATGACCAGAGACCAGAATCTGAAAGCTGAACTCTGTACTGTTTCTAGGTTTATCTCCGGATTTCATAGTTAAGGAGATTGTTTTTACATATGAAGAGCTCTCCCTTCAATTTAGTTGCTTTTCCAAAAAATATTAAGAAATTCTGATGAGTTCCTCCACCTCCCTCCACATCTCCAATGTGGCAATAATATTGGCTGGATGGTTGGTCAAGATTAGGGCTGTGGCTTATAGGCAAATAACACAGTGATCTATCTTCATTCCTGAGTAGCAAACAAGGTACAGACAAGGACAGGCAAATAGGGTTTTCCCTCCTACCACCACATATTTAGACAACCTGCCACTGACACAAGCAGACACATTATCCTAATGAATGAATTCAAAAAACTAAATCCTTGTTATTGATGTTGTTGTGGAGAAGAAAATATTTCAAAGCTCTCCCATCAGGAAGCCAATGGCAATAGAAATCAGACATGAAGGCCTCAAGTTTAGAATGAATGATGTCTTTTAAACCTATCTTTCCCAAGTAGGTACTTTGGTATGTGTAGGGTAACGTAAAGTACAAAATGGCCTGGAAAGTCAAAGGGAAAAGGCATTTTTATTACCAACTCTTACTTCTCACACCCATCTTAGTATTTCAGAATCAGTGGGGGTTATCATAGGTGATAAAATTACTTTTTTATGGCTAATTTACCAAACTTTTACTATAAATGGGGCCTATTTCTCACCTTTGTGCTAAATAAGAAAATTGTACAATAGAGGGCCCATTATTTTCATATGTTCCAAAAAAAGTGTCCAGTTAAAATAATTGCCACATATACATTTGAACTCATTGAAAAAGGAATATATTCTACAGAAAGATGTTAAAAATGAATGAAAATGATGAAAGAGAAAAAAACAAGCCTGACTACATATACACAAAGTAACTTCAGTGAGGCTAGGATCCATGGACTTTGAAGATTTGATATGTGGTACAAAAAAATTATTTTTATAGCAAATAAATAGTCAAATATGTTTTCTGATATACATGTGCAATATTAGGACACTAGATACATATCTCTATACCAAACTTTAAAGTTATCAAAGTACACAATAAAGCATTTAAATCACTTGACCCAGAAAACATTCATGTGACTTAAATAGCAGGTATTATTTCCACTTTATGAACGAAGAAACATATTCACACATTTATGAACTCACTCACTCATTCCATTCCCAGTATTACTGAGCACATACCATAGACTAGGCAACATCCTGGGTGTCAGAAATATTATACTGAATCAAACAGATAAAGTTCCTACTCTAAGCTTATTGTTAAGAAAGTATGGGGGCAGAGAGAGAGAAATAAATATGTCAAGTGGGAATAAACACTTCAAAGAAAAATAAATCAGGTAGGGTAAGGAAGCTATTTCACACAGAGTAGTCATGAACAGCCTCAGAGACCTCAGTTAAAAGAGGGTGAACTCATACATCCACCTGAGAGATTACCTTCTGAAAAGAAAGGACAGTAACTTCAAAGACCTGTAAGTAGCTCAGAGTTTTTGAAGGAAGATTGCATTTTTAGAGAAACAAGTGTCCAGAGGCACCTGGGAGAGGACCTGAGCAGATGTAACCAGAATAACTCTGCAACTTCAGTTGTTTTACAGTGTTATCCAGTGATATCCGAACTTTATAGGAAAATATGTTACATGTATAAATGCCTTGTGTGAATGGTTTAGGAGTCCAAAAGATGAAAACAAAAAGCTAAATTCCAGTGTTCCTTGTTTTAGTAAGAATCCAAGGAAAGTGAAATAAAAGCCAATAGGAAAAACATCTTGGAGCTAGACTGGACCATAAAATTCTAAATCTCTGGGAATTTGTTAGAATCTTAGGGAATGCATTCGGTTTTCATATAATGTAGCATATGGACTCTAGTGGATTGTATGTAAATATCAAAGAATTGGTCTACATCAACCAATAATCTGGTAACATACATGATATTTCATTGAGCTATTTCTCCAAACATTTCCTAATGCAGGTCAAATGTCATAATATCAACGTGAAGTTCAGCAAAATTCACTGTTCTGGAAATCAGAGTTATTTCAGTCTTAACTTCTGATGGTCTGATTAAAAGTGAAATCAAGGTTGAGGTATTGAAAAGAAAGAACATACTGTGCATACTCTGGATGAGTATGTACACAAATTGTTTCTTTCACCAACCTTTTGGTAAATAATGAGTGGTAGTGAGTTTAAAGTTATACTAGGTTCTGAAGTTCAAATAAGGAATTATAAAATTTAACAGTCAGCTCTTAGGAAAGTTAGTAATTCTCCCAAGAACTCCCACCTGCCTGACATGTCGCCAGATCCAAAGTGCACTCCTCTATTCTAACCTTCCTTGACCTCCATGCTTCATTCTAGACAGTTAACTTGGCCTTTCTTTTTGAAATACTTTTTGTTTTTCACTTTCTTACTCTATAATCCACGAAGTTTTTTTTATCCTTCTCATCATTTTCTCAGTTTCCTCTGCTGCATTCTTCTCATTGGCCCACTCCAAATTTTAGAGATCAAAAACTAGGTCCCAGGCACCATCTCTTTATCTATATTCTCTTTCTAAGCACATATATCTACTCTCTAGGCTTTTAATCCTATCTATAGATTGTCTTATTTATGCCTGCAACCAGGACTTCTGTTAACTCCGTACTCTTTAATCTTACTTTCTACTCTACTAGGTTGACTAAAATTCATCTTAGTCAAAAAATGTGCATAAAATATTTCTTTTCCTATCACACTAATCTATTTATCTACCAGGCTTCTCCCCACATAAATAAACGAGATTATCATCCAAAAAACTAGTCCAACTAAAAATGTGGCGTCAACATTGATACTTCTTACCTTCCCCAGCTGAGTCAATTCTATCAATTCTACGATATCAGCTTCTGAGGTGTGTCTTAGGTCCTTTCATTTTTGCCTATTTCTATTGACAGCCTAGCCCTAGCGATCTTAGCCACTTTCCTAGTCTATTGCAACAGCCTCCTGTGTGGTTCGGCTGTTTTCACTCTGGCTTCTCTTTAGTGCACATCTTGGAAATAGAAGATTTCCTACAGATCACTTAAATTTCAGTGGGAAGATTTCCCTCTCTCAAAGGTAAATTCACAACCGGATGTAAGGGAAGTGGATCATCTGACAGAAATAGTAAGCCTTGAAATGATCCAAACAGAAGGGAAAGTACAAAATGCAGCTTTGGCTCAAAATATACATTTGTACAATGACTGTGAGAAATGTGTTTTGAGAGCAGCGTTAGAAATTAAGGTGAAATTCTTTGCGATAGCAGGTGAGATTGAGGCTAAGATAAACATGGACTTGTGGAGAGGATCATTCCTAAAATAAGACTTAAAAGCAGAGCTAAGGGAAATTTTAAATTTGGTGTAACTGTAAATAATTTTTGAGAAAAATAACAGAAAATTCTGGACTGAAAAAAATACTTCAGAATACACTGTTCGTTAAGTTAAATATTTGATTAAATTTGGGACAAATATTAATGAATAAAATGTATAATAGTATAAAAATTATATATATAACATATAAAAGTTAAACACATAGAGTCCTAAAACTTTATACAGGGACCTGCCCAGTGGCGCAGTGGTTAAGTTGGCATGTTCTGCTTCAGTGGTCCTGAGTTTGCCACTTTGGATCCCAGGTGCAGACCTACGCACTGCTTGGCAGGCCATGCTGTGGCAGGTGTCCCACATATAAAGTAGAGGAGAATGGGCATGGATGTTAGCTCAGGGCCAGTCTTCCTCAGCAAAAAGAGGAGGATTGGTGGTGGAGATTAGCTCAGGGCCAATCTTCCTCAAAAAAAAAAAAAACTTTATATATCTTACAGACTCTCTAATATACATAAAGACATAGAAGTAACAGGTTATCATGTAAAGATAATAACTTTTTAATACATGACTAGTGTTTGGACTACTCTCTGTGACATAAGGGCTAATGATCAGCAATCTTTGTGCATGCTGCATGGTTTGTCTCATAGATACCTAAGAATAAGCATAAGTACTAATGAATTTTCTGAATAGTTTGACATGCCCCAAAAAATATCAATAGAAGTTTAAGTGGGACTAGAATTAGATTTTGGATGATTTTTTTCTATAACATGAAAACGCTTCTTGAAGTTTATTTCAAACGAGATGATTTTTAAATAATACCTTAGGGAAAAAAGTTAAGGAAATCTTACTATAAGTAATAGGAAAAGGCTATTAAAAAGCTAGAACAGAAAAAAACAGGGAAACACAAGTCCATAAAGTTGAGAATCAAATTGTGAGCATGCCCATGCAGAGAGAGACACACAGTAGAAATGGTCTTCAGGGTGAGGTCGTTGATGCTGATGCTGTGCTGGTTTAACATCAGTTAGACGCTGTCTTGAAGAAAGCTGGATTCAATTATCAAGTGGTGGTGGGAAGGCTTGATGGGTTGAATGGACTTATGATTTTTCTACTCTTTCCCTGGCTGAAATAGGTTCTGTCATTAAAGCATTTGAGTTCAGAAACTATTAGTTGCCAAGATGAAATTCTCTCTTCAAAAGCTAGTAAATAAGCAGTAGAAAATTCTCTACTAAAACTTACAGTACTTGCTTAATTTTTTTTGTAATATAATTAATACTTCCCTACTTTTAAATGAAAACAGTACAGACAATTCAAAACATATATACATTTTCCATGTAGAGGTGACAACTTCAAAACTCACTGATAAGTTGTTTTTTGTTTTCAGAATGTAAAATGACACATTAAGGCTGTCATTAAAATCAAGGTAGTCATAGACATTCAAAAAAACAATTGAATGCAATATTTTCAAACGATGTTCCAAAGAAGAGCTGTAGTATTCTATTTTTTACCCATGATACACTTCGACAATTTATTCTCCTTCTATTCCTCGTACTACATGCCATACTGTGAACTATGTCAACTCTGAAACCTGAGACTTTAATTGCTCAATTTCTGATTATAAAATCTTATCCAAGCTTTTATGCAAAGAATATTGTACCTCAATTTTGCCGACACCTCCTTCTCCCTGAGGGGCTGCATTTTCTTCCATTCTTTTATCCTTCTCTCCAACTAATTTATTTCCCTAATCTTTTTCAGGGAAAGCCCATGTTTTGAATAACTCACTTCTTAGCATGCACAGATTTCTTGTCCCTAAAACTTATGTTATCTCCTTTTATCGGTTCCCACACCAACTATTCTGGAGTAGAATCAAGTTTGGCAGAAGAACTCTTAAAGATGGTGTCTGACACTAGATACTTACTTGGGGCTATGCCTGAATGATAAGGAGTGAATATTTCTCTAGTGAATAATGTAATGCACTTGGTTCTTGGCAAAAACATAATAACTGAATTTTGTGTATTTAAGAATAATTATTTTCTTATTTAAATTAAATATATTTTCCTCTCTGGTTGTAGGTGTCCCATCTAAGCCTCCTGCCTGATTAATGTTCATAAAGAAGATTTCTTCTAAGCCTTTTAAAGTTTTTCTTCTAATCCTTTTAAATGTCTACCTCTGTTTTTAGTTCAATTTTTTGATAGTTTTAAAAACTCTGTGTTCCAAGAGTATTTTGGTTGCAAATGATAGGAACCAAATTAAACTGACGAAGATAAAAAGATAATTTGTTGACTCACACAGTTGAAAGGTCCAGGAGTAGTTGAGGTTCAGGTTTGACAGGATCCAGATGTTCAGATAACATCATCAGGAGTCTTTCCAGATCGGAGCACTGCCATTTTCCTTGCTGGCGTTATTTCAGGCAGGATCATTCCATACACAAGCAGTACGGCTAATAGCTCCAGGATTACAAACCATAAGCTCAGAAAAATGGGCAGATCCAGAACTTCTTTCTCACATCAGTCCAGGAATAATCCCAGGATATTTGTTTGGCTTGGGTCACAGGCCTGCCCCTAAAATAATCACTTTCACTAGAGGAATAAAATGTTCAAATGTGGTCTGTTTTCATGCCAAGAGACAGGAATAAGATCATCCTTATCGGTAATGCATGCATTGAGAGAGACAGTTAGTTCCTGAAGCAACATTTGAAGGCAGCTGTCAGATAACAGGAGGAAATTTTCTGGACAGCAGAAAGACATTAGATTCCTAACATATCCATGTGTTACGGACTCAACTGTGTCCCCCCAAAATTCATATGTTGAAGCCTTACCCCCCCATATAACTTTATTTGGAGACAGAGCCTTTAGGGAGATAATTGAGGTTAAATGAGGTCATAGGAGTGGGCTCTAATCCAATAAGACTAATGTCCTTATAGGAAGAGACATACCAGGGGAGTGTTTGCGCAGAGAAAAGTTCATGCGAGGACACAATGAGAAAGCTGCAGTCTGCAAGTGAAAGAGGGAGGCCTTTGAGGAATCCAACCTTGTTAGCACCTTGATCTTGGACTTCCAGGCCACAGAACTGTGAGGAAATAAATTTTTGTCATTTAAACTACCCAGTATGTGGTTTTCTTATGGTAGCCCTAGAACACTAGTATACTGGGAGAGAAACCAGAAACCAGTCAGATGACAAAATAATATTCCGGGAGTTCAAGCTTTTTTTAATCTCTGTGATGTGTAAGAACGAATTCTAGTCCTTGGGTCAATGGTACACTCTAAAAGTTGGCTAGTGGTTTCAGTGTCAGTGTCCGTGAAACTAGGGACAATTACACCAAGAAAAACTTGTTTGTATAAGAAATAGCTGGAAATAATTTTGAAAGAAAACAAAAACCCAAGACACTACTTGGCGATGTCCAAAGATCTTATTTCCAAAGCTGAGAAAAAGGGTTCAGATTTCAGTCAGTCTCTTTATAGGAAGGCTTTTTAAATCATATCTTATGAATAAATTTGATATCAACTAACTATAACCTATACTATCAGTATCACAATAATATTTACAAACAGTTTTATAAGCACGAGTTTTGCTGTGTCACTAAGGCACTGTCAAGAAGGTGCCTTGTCGTTGTTGTGATGAGGATTTCAAATATCCAAAAGCTAAAATGAATTAAAGATAATTTTCATTAACATAAATCTAAAAAGTTTTTAAATCACAGACTGTACAAAATACCCCAAAAAAGTAAAAGAGTTATTTTCTATAGGCAAAAATATTAGGTGAATTAATATAAATGTGCTTATTCTAGAATATCTGTTAAATACGACAAAGTTAAAAGGATATTAAAGTCAAATGCATATTGAAATAATCACCCTTAAAATGTATGGAAGCAATTCATTGGTAGGTGGAAATCTAGCCTGGATTATTACTAAAATATAATGGAGCTCATTACAATATAATTTCCTTAAATTATGTTTAAGGTAGGATAGAGATTAAATAATATTTTTCTTGGATATCCGTACATAACAAATTTGACCCATTGTTGTTTCTTCTGCTTAATTTGACTGTGTCTTTTAAACATAAATGGAAATTCTGTAAGCATATTTTGTGATTAATTTCAAGAACCAATTCCTATTTCTTTGGAAACAGGGATGACACTAAAAGAGCAAACAGTGCTATGAATTGTTTGTTGATGATAAGCAGGAATATATCATAAAAATGGTGCAGATTTTCAAGGAATGATCTTATTTCAAAAAGTGCTATTTTAATACATAGATTGTTGAATAAAATTATGGACCTAAGTAAATGGAAAAACATCCATGTTCATGAATCAGAAGACTTTATTGGGGAGCATTGTCATCACTCCCCAAATTGATCTATAGGTTCAACAAATCCCTATCAAACATCAGCTAATTTCTTTGCAGAAGTTGGCAGGGTGATCCTAAAAGTCATATACACATTCAAGAGAGCCAGAAAAACCAAAATAACCTTGAAAAAATAACTTTGGAGTACTCATACTTCCTAATTTAAAAATTTACTAAAAAGCTACAGCTTTTTTCCATCAAGGAAATTAAAGGAACTTACACAGTGGGAGAAAAGTTTTGCTAATCCTACGTCTGATAATGGGCTTGTATTTAGAATATATAAGAACTCCTACAACTCAATAAGAAAAACAGATACCTCAATTTTTAATGCAAAGAATCTGAGAAGACATTTCCTCAAAGAAGACATACAAATGGCCAAGAAGCATGTGAAAAGATGCTCAACTTAATGATCATCAGGGAAATGCAAATCAAAACCACGATGAGATATCATTTCACATTCTCACCAGGGTGGCTAAAGTCAAAGACAGAAAAAATAGTATTGATAAAAATGAGAAATTGGAATCCTCATATACCACTGATAGGAATGTAAAGCACTGCAACTGCTTTGGAAAATATATGGAAGTACCTCAAAATGTTAAAGAGAGTTATCATATGACCCAGAAATTCTACTTAGTTATATACACGAGAGGAATGAAAACATGTCCATATAAAACTTGTACATGAATATTCATAGCATTATTCATAGTAGACAAAAATAGAAGCAGCCCAGATGTCCAGTTTGTGATAGATAAACAAAATGTGGTATACCCATAAAATAGAATATAATTCAGCCATAAAAATGAAGTAATGCTATACGATCTTATGACAGACTCTCTTGATCCATCTAATACGTGCTATGACATGGATGAACCTTGAAAACATGCTAAGTGAAAGAAGCTAATCATAAAGACCACATATTATATAATTCCATTTAAAGAGATTTCCAGAAAAGACAAATCTATAGAGACAAAAGTAGATTGGTGGTTGCCTAAGGCTGAAGAGAGACTGCTAATGGGTATGTCGTTTCTTTTTGGGGTGATGACAATGTTCTAATATTGATTGTGGTAACAGTTATACAACTTTGTGAATATACTAAAATACATTGAATTTTATACTTTAAATAGATTGTATATTATGTGAACCATATCTCAATAAAGATGTTATAAAAAATTAATGTTTTAAAATATATTCAATAAAAAAATACAGGTATGTGAAATGCACGTGTACTTAGCAGAGACAGTCATAGATCATTTTCTATTAATGCCAATATGGTAAATTTGAAGAAAAAGGCAGTTCATTTGCATACAACTGTTATTAATAAAAAGACAAGGCAAAAACTAAAGTGTGCTGCAACGTCATCTGAGCTCATTAAAAGCTCATAATGAGAGTCTTCAGAACATGTCAGTTTCTTCAGGTTAATCCCTTAAGATATTAGGTATGGAACGTTTTCAGGAATACTATGATGAGCAATCAGAGAAGCAATATACAGAAATCTTACATAAACAAAAGACATTTATAGACTTATGATTATACAAGACGATGCATAAGATGACAACTACAGAAAGAGTGCAAAGTCAGTAATTTGAGACATCATGGAGACAAAGGCAGTAATAACAGTAATCAAGACAGGAAAAAAATACCTCCACGTGAGGAACATGGAGATTTGCAGAACATCCCAGGCAATTTGGCTTTACCAGTAGTAACTTCGTGCTAATATCTTCGTAAACACTTGATATCCCTAAAACTTGAATCAACAAGATACATGTTCATAATTTATTAATTCAATTGTAATAATATGAACTTAGTTGAAACTAATAGAGAATGTCTAATTCTCAAACACTGAGAATGTTTAAGAATATAAGTAGATACAATTTAAAATCCATGAAAATAATTATCATAAATGTTCATTTAAAATAGCATTAAACAATTACTCAAACAATATTGAAGCATTAACTCAAAGGGAGGTGAATTCAGTTTCAGTTCTACAATTTTATCTCTATCCAACACGTTTCTATTGGCACATATAATACCCACTACATGATACTGTATTTCATAGACAGAAGGTGTACGAATTAAGTTTACATAGACTTTTGTCATTTGTTATGAAATGATACTGTATTAGTATAAGAGTATTCTATAATAAACCTTTTATAGTATATTCTCTCCTTAGCCAATTTTAGACTGGATCTGTAGAAGCCCATTTCATCACTGAGAATCTGATTATTTGAAATGCCTATCTAAATTATATTATACAAGTTGATTATATTTAAAACAATAGTACAAGCATATTCTTAGTAAACACACATTAAACCTTCTGTACCAAAACTGGAATATTTTTAAGTTAATTTTAAGCAGATCTCATTAATTAGTGCTTTTTGTAATATAGAACTTCAATCAACATCGTCTTATTTCAGAAGAGGTCAGACAGGGGTCAGACTTTTATAGAGAAAGAGGGAGTGCTATTTCATCAGAATCATTAGTAAAAAGGAGGTCTATCTTATTTTTGTAAATATAAATGTTTCAAAAGAAATTTTTTCCCTTTTTTTTTTTTTTAACCAGTGTCAACGTCTTTGGCTTCGGGTACAACTAAAAATGCCAGTGGCTGTCACTGTTATGTCAGTTATAATAAGTAGAAAGAAGTGAGGAGGGTATGTAGGAAAATAAGCATAAGAAAAAAATTTTTAATTAAGTAATGATAAAAATGAGAATGAAGGAAGAAAGAAAAACAGCAAGTTTTGAATAGTAGCAACATAGTAGACGTCACTGGCAATAATTAAAGGACATCACACTATTTGGGTTGAGTTGGAGATTTCAATTAGGACTGCTAATAAAGACAAGAAAATTCTCCTTCCTAATTGTGTAAGATATTCCTCTCAATTTGCTAAGTTAATCAGCCTACCATGTTTTTGACAGAGAAATAAAGATTTGAGCCATTGCACTGAATCAAACAGCATTCTATTTAAATATACATAATTCAACTTAGCTAGAAACTATACAATGAATGGATAGAAACAGTATGACCTTTACATATAGAATATGTGTTTGAAAACTGAAGAAGACATATATTTATAAATATACAATTTTCATATAGGAATCAAATAAATGAAATATTTAATATTTAAATAATTGAAAATTTTAGGAGTAGAAAACATCCTAATGATAAGGAGCCTCTTTCAATAAATATATATTAGTGAGCCAGTGGTAGACCAGTCAATCCAAGGGTTCTTAGGCAGAAAAAGAGGTAAAATTTTCCTATTTTAATTATGTATTAAAAGGCAACATTTTCTGGTCAAGAACCTATAATAGAAAAATAGACCCTGAAGTAAATAAAATGGTGACCTTTATTAAGGGTATGGAACCTACAGAGAGTAATGATTTTCACATCTCTTCTTGCCCCCAACCGTTTTGTGCTTGTGCTGTTTTTTGTGTGTTTGTGCAAATACAGAGCCTACCTATTTTAAAATTATAAAGTACATTTAAAGGCTTCTTTAGACACTTAAAATCTTTTAATATTCCCCAGCCTTTGCTCCTTGATTTTCGTAGATTTACTTATACCTTTCTACGTGGCTGTGTGGCTCCAAATTGTCGCTATTTTTTTGTACATTTGTACCAATTTAAAAAAATAGACTAGATTCTCTGCCAATCTGCAAATTATGCAAAGTTAGCCCCATCAGATGCACAAATGTTTGCACTGTTACGTCTTCAACACATCAATGATTCAATTGCCTGTTCCTGAAGTGTGAATTGCTGAAAACTGTAGCAAAATAGCAATGCTTCTTTGACTTATGAACCTTGTTTTATACAGTAGAATCTGGTACTTGGTGACAGCAAGGACTTTCATTTCCTCCTCTGCATCTGATTTCATACTTAAGTTGGTTGCTATAAGGCAGAGTCACCATTTAAAAATCTCTTTCTGATGTGGTGCCATAGGCATTGTTCTTCCAACACCCTGAAATGAGATGATGACCAAGTGTAAAAGCATTTTGTAGCCATCATGGCAATAAAGCAATAATTTAGAGATAGCCCAAAAGATTGCATGGCAGCTACAAAGAGTGGCTGAGATTTAGATATGATAGAAATACCCAATTTAGTTCAAGCAATTTCTGAGAGCGCACCACTCATATATACCACGAAGTTCTCTGGGTCGAGTTGAAGATTCTCTTGAAAGCATTTCAATACTCTGGTTTGAATGGTTGAAAAAAGTGAGTGGAAATTTTGATAACTTCCTTAATTACAGATTTAATATCATCCGTTTAGATTAGAAAGGGAACATCCCACCGCTTATGTTATGTTTAATAGGAGGAAAGCTTAGATTAAACCACTAACTATGGGAAACTTCTACCTCAGAAAGTCCTTTTTTTACTATATTTCAAGATATAAAACCATGATAAATTTCTATAAATTTGATAGCTTCCTAGCCATTTTAAGGTCTTCTTTTAGAGATTTAGATTATGGCATTTAAAACAAGAAATTCTGTCAAGGAAGAGTGTAACACGGGTCTGCCATATCCATGAATTTCCACTAATGAATGGTGATAGAGTCTATCTGCCAGACACATGTGAAAAATACTGCTGACCCTAACCAGTGTTAGTTGGAGATTTATGACATTCCTTTACTCAACTTTAAGGATGTGGAGATGCCATATAATTTTAGAAGAAATGGGCAATGAAAATAACCTTGCCATATTACTGGTAGCGTGCCTCTAAACTAAGGTAGAATTTCTACAATTTGACTGACTGCATGCAACTTAACAACAACTACTACCACCACTACTATGGGTATGACGACTACTACTACTACACACACACACACACACACACACATTCATTTACTTTTCTACTTTCATAGATGTAGTTTTTGGAGAATTTGGTTATATGCACATGCCAATATAACCACTGAAACAGATCAGACTGGATGAAAAAATCATTTGGTTTTTTTCCCTACAATTAAGAAAATCATCAAAGGTAAACCACAACTAACTGCAACTTCAGATTCTATCAGAATAATTTACAACTATAAGGTGTTTACACAAAGTTTCATTCATCACATTAGGTAGGTGCCAGGATTTCACTCTTAGGGAATTTCTACTTAGCGTTTGTTTTTCTGATTAAGCAACCTGTGGAAGAATATACATCTGGATCTATGTATTTCTACACGTAGTTAAAAGGGTAGATTAACTAGTTTAATTCTAAGCCTTTTTACCTCTTAATGATAGAGTTAAATTCATCTCAGGGGGAATTAAAATATCCTATTTCCCAAGGAATGCTTTAGGGATCTCTGCATCTATTAATGGACCGACAGGTGTTCTCCAAACAATTAGGACTAATTAGCATTTTTGTTGACTAGATTGAATAGGGAGCATGGAAGAAAGACTTAATGGCCACATAAATGATTATTTCACCCTTGGAATTTTCTTTGCACTGTGAAGAAGCATGGAAGAGGGAAAATTGCTTTACTCCATGATGGTTGTCATGAGTTAACTTTCTTTAAGGGAGACAAAAAAATGTTAAAAATTGTGTATAATTCAAACTAGATTCCTATCTACAGCAGTTACCATATAATATGTTGAATCCTTTACATAATTCAGCTCTTAGCCTCAGAAAAGTCTTATAAGGTAGGTGCTGATATTATCATATTTACCCTTAAGGAAACTGATATTTGAAGAAGACTCTTAACTTACCCAAGATTATAGAAACAACAAGCTCCAACCCTTGGCTATCCCCTTGTAAAGGGCCATGCCTTTCCATGACGCCTTGCCACTTCTCCATCTATTCTGCATTTTCTAAGGACATTTCATTTATTGAAGATTTTATTTATAAAAGTAGAATAGCATGATAAATTATACGGTCACTAATTATGAGATCCTAATTTATAATTTTATAGAAAATTCTTTTCATATTTCTTTTCATTAATCACCGTAATTTAAGAATCTACTATGTGCCAACCATTATACCATGCCCCCCAAAAACAGGGTAATTAAAACAGTGCTTGCCTTAAGGTAAAGGGATAATTGGAAACATGTTTTAATATAAAATTTTTAGTCTATTCTGATTATTACTTATACCCATTATCAAGCTATATCTCTTGAGTTCGCTAGAGTCATAGAAAGGTAATTGACTTAGTGAATCATTAATAAGCACAGTGGTTAAGTTACTTCTAATCTTAATGCATGGAGAATGAGAAAACCACAGATGGTAGAAATCTCAAAATTAAAATTTTCTAAAAAAAAGATATGCTAATATCAAAGAGAAAATTACATAAAATAACTGAATTGTTTCAACGTTATTGAAGATTTAAATTCACATTTGTTCACAGTATATTATACTGATATTCTCCTCTAAATACACTGGTGATGAGAGGTATTACATACAATTTGAACACCTTAAATTTTTAAAAATCCCAAATTTCATTAAAACTCTAGAATAAGTCTGAAAATATGTAACTTATTACTAAGGTTGCAATATTTTATTCTAAAAAGTCCAATTATATGAAGACATTTTATAGTTTTCACTTTGTAAGTAAGAGTTAGGCAAATATTAATGCAGTAAGTATCATTTGCAAAGCTGTCTTCTCTTCGGTTTAGATTTTTTCACATTAGGTCATGTCTGCTCTGGATCTGATTATCTACAGAACGCTGACATAATTTTTACTTTTTTTCCTTAGGCAAATATTGTTAAGAACAATATACTTTAGAAAAGTTTCTTTCCCTTAATAGTTCTCAATCTTAAAAGATAGCAGAGTGTAAAAAGCTAGTAATTAAGATTTTAGTGAATAAATTTCACCTTAATACAATTTTGTATTTAAAGTGCTTGCTGGAAAAAGAGACTATAAAATAACACCAAATGGCACCTAGACCAACCTGCCATTGGAACCTACCAGAGTTTGAGGCCACCAAGATAATTCTTTGAAATCTCTCTAAGGCTTATGACATAATATTTTATCATATATTCACTCTTTTAAGTCTCTGAAAAGTTAAAGAGGAACTTTTGGAAGCTCAAAAAATTATAATTGAGTATGGTTGTGCTGAATTATACACAAGAAGCCACATATATGGTCAAGCTCAGAGCAGATTGACATCACAACAAAGCTATAAATGAACAATAACCAATAGCCTCTCAAAGGGTTTAAGATAGGTCATATTGATTTCACAATAATGCAGAAATTTCTGCAACAATAACCTTCATTTTAACTTTTCTGTCTCAGATGCTCAACTTAAAAATATGTACTTTATTCACAATGTAACACTTATGTGACAGATAAATCCAAATTCTATCGTAGGAGAGGATTTAAATAAGAGACTAACAGTTTTGTTCCATTTCCCAATTAATAACCCAATTAAAAATACATCAGTATACTTTTTTATGATAGATTAGATGTAAAAAATGAAACGTTACCTTTTCTCAATATATAATTTAGATTTTAAGATTGTGATTCTGACTCATATAGTTTAAAGAATAATCAAGACTTAAGATTTTAAGAACAGCAATTCTCAGTCCTATTCTTTGTTTCCTTGTATCTTTTTGTATCTCTCCTCTCTACTCCTGTTGTCCAGAGGAAACTTTTAACTAGTTTAGTTCTTTTTGCAGGAATTCAACTTTATACCCAAACAAACATAGCTACACTGCTACTACGTGAATTATCAGTCTCACATATCGACCCATGACTCCCCGCTACAGAAAGTAAAGATTTAGTTTCTGGGACTCCCATCTTTAATACTTCCCCTCCCTCCAGAACTGTACCTAGGGTTATTACAATTTTTGGCTAAATCAATGGTCAGAGTTTCCATTCTCATGACTACATAAATACGACTCACTGCCTAGCCACATGGTGTATTATAATTACTTTTGCTTTCTCGTGCAAGTTTATGTTTTGCTATTTAGTTTGCTTTCTAAATAAGTATAGATCGTTCTTGTGACACACACATACATGCCAGTGTGTTTTTTTCTAAATGCTTAAGCAAATCTTCCAAACCTATCAATATCCTCCAAATCCTCATTAAATGAGTAGGTAAACTTTATTTTATTCTCCTTGACTACCCTCCCTGTGCTGGTTTCAGCCTGCTGCTTCGTCTGCACTGCTGCCCTCGGGGATGCCATCTTCCTGTTATCCTGCTGGCTGTTTTCCAATGATGGAGCTCCAGGATCTCTCTTCTTTAGTTCTTTTTCTGATGACTATCCTCCACTAAGTTCCTAAGAAATGGTACGTGAAAAATAATTTTGATGTTTTTTATGTCTAAAATGTATATATTATTCCCTCATTTATTGCTAAGTTAAATGGGTATAGATTTCTAGTTGAAGATCATTTTCCTTCAGACTTTTGAAGGTATTTATTGAAGAGATACCTGATAGGCCCTTCAAAATAAATTCTCACATAATAAAAATCCTCCAGAAGTAAAGTATCTAGATAGTTTCTTTCCTTGTAATTTCTTTTAATATTTTTAGAACTCCTATTAAATGTACATAGGATCCCTTGAATTTATCCTCTAAGATCTACATTTTCTCTCCGTTTTACCTGACTTTAACTTCTTATCACTTCATTGATTGTTTAATTTGTAGTTGCTTTTTTTTTTTTTTTTTTTTTTTGCTGAGGAAGATTTGCCCTGAGCTAACATCTGTTGCCAATCCTCCTCTTTTTTTCCCACTTGAGGAAGACCAGCCCTGAGCTAACATCTGTGCCAACATTCCTCTATTTTGTATGTGGGACACCTCCACAGCATGGCTGGTGAGTGGAGCAGGTCCGAGCCCGAATCTGAACCTGCAAACCCAGGCCACTAAAACGAAGCGTGCAGAACGTCAACCACTCGGCCATGAGCCAGGGCCCTAATTTGTAGTCTTTTTAAATATTGCAATATCTTTTCCTTTTAAAGATATTTTAATTTATACTTTTGTATTATGTATGCATCTTTGGAAATCTGAACATATTACCGCTAGTATTTTTCTTTTTCTTTTTAGCATTTTATTCTACTTCCACTATTATATTTAGTTTTTTCCAAATTTCTTTTTTCTATCTGTTTTGATTTCTTTCACACTGAAGACCTTCCTCAAGTATCTGGTGATCTTTGGCTCTGTTTATATTTAAGAAAGGAGGCTATAAAAGTTGATGACAAGCCTTTTTGAGAATGTAACTTGATAGTCCTCACTGAAGGGTCACTGGGTGAGGCAAAGGTTTTTTGGAAGGATTACCCATGTCACACTCTGAAGAGCTACTCTTTGGGGTCGTCTAGATTCTCTGAGGGAATAATCACCTAATCTTATGTCTAGGGGTACTTTTTTTGAGGCTGGCTTCAGATAATTGGGAAGCAAAACGAAAAAAGGGCCTAAAGGGCAATGTTCAACTTATAAATATTAATTCACTATACTAAGGGGTGCATTTACTTTCATTTTTCCCTTAGCCTGGATGTCGAGAGTCTCTATTATTCAGTTTTTCCACACAGAGATCAAACTCCTGGTTTGTTTTGGAAAGAGCCAAAAGAAAGAGAAATGGAAGCTGGTATTTGCCTAGTTACTCAAAGCTGAGGAAAGGACCTGGATTTCTCAGATGTCCATGTATGGACTTTTGGTAATTTCCATTGCTCATAGATTTAACTGGTCCAAGTTCAGGGCCTTTCTTGGGATCCTCCAGATGAGTGTACCTGGTATCTCTATATAACATGAAGTTCCCTTTGCTGCTTAATCACCACTCTTAGTCCTTCCAATGCTCTATATCTTTTCTCCCATTGTTTGAATCCATATCTTGGTTAACACTTTGTCATTTTTATATGCTTCAAAGAGGGGAAAGAGATTATGTTCGATTAATCTTCCATAATTATTCAGAAGTGTTAAAATAATCTCACGGGCTGGCTCCGTGACCGAGTGGTTAAGTTTGTGTGCTCCGCTGTGGGGCCCGGGGTTTCACCGGTTCAGATCCTGACGAGATCCATGACAAGCAGACATGGCACCGCTCATCAGGCCATGTTGAAGTGGCGTCCAACATGCCACGACTAGAAGGATCTGCAACTAAGATATACAACTATGTACCAGGGGATTTGGGGAGATAAAGCAGAAAACAAACAAACAAAAAAATGATTGGCAATGGTTGTTAGCTCAGGTGTCAATCTTAAAAAAAAAAAATCATGGTGCTGGCTATTGGGCTGAGATTATTTAAAAAAATGATAATAAAAAGTAAAATAATCTCAAAGTTGTAAATTTATATTCACTTGAGCAAATAACCATATAAACAAGAATCTCTGAAAAAATTTTGTCATGGAAAAGTGATAGATCTTCAGAATATTAATTGCTCTTCTCTTATAAACTCCCTTCATGATTCTATCATAAGCTTAAAAATGCACTTAAAATGTAATAGTGGCTTTCAAATTTCTTTTTATTTTTGAAATTCTATCCAGTGGATTCTTAGCGTTCAGCTAATCCTCATAGTTAGTAATTTAAGTTTTTAAAAGGAATTTTAACAGAAACATAAGAAAAAATAAAACATGACATTGAACCTTGGGAAAAGGTTTATGAAGGCACTTTGGGGAAGAATTTAAGATCGGCATTAGTTTGTTTTTCCAAGAATCGCTCTTTTAATTTGACTAGTTTATATTATTTTGCATGCATACACATATACATTTGAAAAATAATAATTCAATTCTCTTGAGTAATTTTGGTTCCCTTTTATATGTATCCAGAAAGCAGCTGGCAAAAGTTCATGCCTTTTTATTTCAGGTCAATTAATCAAAGTTATTAGGCTCCACTAATCATTTACAGAACACTAAATTGCTTAAAATTCAACAACAGCTGCATTTAACTTCAAGACCTCCCCCTGGATATTCTAAATTCCAGTCTTTGTATAGATCCTGAGATCAGATGCAAGTTGTGAAGCAACATCTACTTCAATGATGTTCTCTTATCAAGAAAACAAAAACACGCTTAATATAATACAAATACATTCACTGAAGTCAAAGATATGATTCACGCAGAATGCAAGCAGCTAAGGGTGGCACAACAAAAATAAGTCTCTGCCTTCAAATAGCTTAAAGTCAGATAGGAGAAGAGATGTGGATACATCATAGAGTAGATTAATGCCATGAGTAAATCCAAGTAATAAGGATTGTTATAGTCAGGATAGTCCAGAGTTATTTCCATTTGGGAAACAGTGATAAAGTCAGGAAAAATCTCGGGGAAGGGGTATTATCTATGCCTGGCACTGAAATTACTTAGTAGGCGATAGGGTAAGAGGTGGTCTGGGGCTACAGAACAGGTATCGAAGTTGGAAAGTGCAATTGACAAAACTGGCTTGTAAGAATATTATCACTCCAGGGGTTCCTAAGACCACCCTCAGTTTAGTAATTTATCAGGATGACTCACAGGACTCAGCATATAGTCATTCTCATGGCCATGACTTATGACAGCAAAGGGATAAAGCAAGATCAACAACTAGAAAAGACACACAGGGCAGTCTTCAAGTATCCTATCTTAGTAGAGCCATCCAGAATGTGCTCAAGTTCTCCAGCAACAGAACTGTGACATGTATGAAATGTTATCCACAAGGGAAGCTCACCTGTGTCTATGAATCCAAGGCTTTTACTGTGGATCAGCCATGTACACACCTTCTGTCTAGTACATACCCAAATTCTAGACTTCCAGGAGGAAGGCAGGTATTCAGCATAATCCATAGTGTTTGCACAAATATTTTAGGCAAGTGAGCCACTTTTATCAGTTCTTGGAATGGTGGGAACCCTCATGAAATCCAAGTTACCATAAGCCGGCCAAGGGCTACCTTGCAAGCAGGCCTTTCTAAGGAGAGCAGTCTCAGGCCTGCTGTGTTAGTTCTTGTCTGCATGCTTATTAATTACAGAACAGTTTGTTAAAGGTCTTGAGAATCAAAAATCTAAAAACGTTTCCTGAAGCATTCAATCTCATTAATCTAATTTTGATACCAATTTGAAAATTGACAAGAAAACTTCCTACTCTGCCACAATAGAATTCTCTAAAGGTTCATTTGTTACTCTCTATTGTTATGAGAAAACAGAAAAGAAAGGTCTTGGTCAACATTAAGATTACTGTTATTATTATTCTGATGGCATGACCAGTACATTAAGTTTTCTTTCATCAGTTTGTCCTGTAATCATGCAAAAAGTTCCTTTAGCGTTCAGATTTTCTTTAAATAATTGTAAGTTATCATTACTTGTTTATGCATTGTGTTCTGTTTCAAATATGAAAACAATTTTCATAATGTTGTGAAACTAGGGTTTGATAAAAGTTGGATGTGTGTGTACTGGATGCTTATTTTTTTCATGTCATAAATTGCTTCATAATACACTTTGGTTTTGCTCCTTTGTTTATTTCTTCTCACACTCTTGGAATGAGTGTTCACCTACAAAGTTCGTGCAAAACGTTTCACAGGCGTAAGGCCAAACTGAAGCCAAAATGCCCTCCACAACATTCTATTGATTGAAGTTTATTGTTGTTTGTTTTTTTGCTCAAAATTTTGATCTTTCATGAACTACTTTCAAGTATGTTGTTAACAAAGCTAGCTTTTGTTAGATATAAAAAGCTCTTTTCCAAAGTCTTCCTTTCAACCTAGGTTTTACCACCATCCAGAGTCATAATTACATGGAATAAAGTATCCAGGGGTTATAGAAAAAAATGTATTAATGAGGTTTTATCTTTTTATGTCATATGCTGACAACTTCAAATTTATACCTTCTATCATTCTGACTGAAGAAATAAGATCAACCTGCAGAAGCACTGTGAGTGCTTCTGCAATAAAAAATGGTGAATGAAGGAAACTTTAATAGAATACAAAAACATAATTATTTCCCTAAATAGCCAATTATAAATTGTCCTGCTGATAGAAGACCCTTGATACTCTCTTAAAGATAAAGTTCTTCTGCTGTTGCTAGTAAAAAAAGTACAACCATGAAGGAAAAGTTGACCCCTGATGTTACATCAAATTTACTTTATCTCCAGAATAGGGTGGGAATAAGTTTGGCTAAAATTACTAGGGTGTAACTAACATGATTATTTCCACGTGTCAAACACCAGAAGAAGAAGCCTTTCAAGTTTACTAGGTCCAACTTTCATAAAATAGAATGGCTTTGAGGTCAGGTGTAAAGTCTCCTTTGTGCTATTAGTCTTTATCTGAACAGAAAATTGTCATTTCTTTTAGCTTTGGCAACAGGTTTTAATTGTCACATTTCCTGTAAGAGTAAGTTACACAAACAAGGGGAGAATGTAGATGGAGAAAATTGTATTCAAGATTTACAGTCCTCATAAAAAAAATCTGCAAATACTACTTCAAAACATTTTTCAACAAGACTAAAACAATTTTGCAAGTATGAAAATATTGTTCTACTGCCCAATATCTGGCACATACTGATATTTGACATAAAGGTTATTATTCTGTTTGTGTTTGCTGAGTGAACACATGCTAATTTTGCCATATATACGCTAAATTTATAATACTTGAGAAATAGTTTAACTCAGCTATCGATTCTATTAACATTCAAAACTCTAAGAATTGTAATTGGAAAACTCTTAACATGAAACATTCTTAAATTGGGAAATACTCTCTAAGCAAAATAAAACCATGCAAGAGAATATGGGAGTGTCTAGAAGAAAAACAAAGGAGGGGAAAAGAAAACATTCCTGACAAATCTTAAAGATGTCAAAAAAAAAACAATGAAAGGAATGGAAGAAATCGTTTCACTTCTGTGAAAACCAGCTTCATTTCTTAGTTTCCCCTTAATATTTCTAATAGTTTTTGAATTAGCATTTTCTTCTTTGACCACTTATGCTTTCTGCTTCAGTGTTTTCTTCTCTTAATTTACTGTAACTAAACTTCTTCTCTAATTATTTCTATCAGGTCTCAGTTCACGTGCATGTCTGTATTTAAACAACTTCAAATGCATCAAGTAGTACAATCCCTCAATTGTAAAAAGATATTTTAAGGCATACTTTAGAACCAGTTATTTGATGATATTTTTGCCTTCCATCTTTCCCTCTAACCCAGTGAGCTCAGAGATGACAATAGTCCAAGACTCCTGTGCACATGTGCAGAGAGCTTTTCTAACCCTCTGATACAGTGACACACAGCACCTAGAGATTACAGAATTGATTGGAGATACCACAGGAAGATAACTGCTTTGCCACAACACAAAGAAAGTGTCGCTTCACTGCACAGATTAGCTTTGGGAAAACAAAAGGAGATAAGAAAGTTTCTGCCAGCTAAAGGTCAAGAATCCAACTCATTTACTGGCAACACTCAAATATCATGCAATTCATAAAATGCATCTGCTTAACTGCTGTTTAAGCTGTATGGATGATACTAATAAGACACTCAAGAGTCTATTACATTGTTCAGAATTATAACGTAAGTGTATATTTTTCTCTAGTGAGTTTAAGGAGCTATATCTTATTAGCAGGAGTGAAAGTGTTCCTGAGTGGTGTCAAGAAATGGAGAGGCATGGGGCCGGCCCCGTGACTGAGTGGTTAAGTTCCTGCGTTCCACTGCGGCGGCCCAGGGTTCAGATTCTGGGCTCGGACATGGCACTGCTCCTCAGGCCACATTGAGGCGGCGTCCCATATGCCACAACTAGAAGGACCCGCAACTAAGATATACAACTATCTACCAGGGGGGATTTGGGGAGATAAAACAGAAAAAAAAAAAAAAGAAATGGAGAGGCAGCCTGTGAGCCTGATTCTAGCTGAGATAGTTTACAATGGAAGCAACATCCTTTATAATGGAAGGAAAGTCTCATCATGCTTAATGGAAAGAATCAGGACTAAAATATAATGCTGACAATACTAGAAAGAAGAATCAATGGCAGGAAAGCATATGTACAGTGTAGCAATAGTGATTAGGAGAGATTTGATTCTGAGGTATCAATTTCAAGTATAGCTATGAGGTTAACCTGGCCCCGAGATCCCTGCCAAATGCCTACCTCAGTGGCGATGACACAGAATCATAGGAGATCAGAGAGGGGATTGTGGCTACAATGCAGGAGGGTGTTGGGTAGATATAAGATCATGTCTGATAAATCTCTACCTTCCATCGCTACAATTCCATGAGTCTGCCTGAGGGAATCTATCTGTGCCAAAACTAGGAGACAGTACTATGATTTCTTACAAGGGTAGATCTTATTTTATTCATCATTAAAATAATGCCCCTTAGCATAAACGCCTTATACTATACATAGGACAAAATAAATGGCGTGAAAGGACAGTGTAGTCTCAGAAACAGCTCAGTCTGTGATTGGCCAAAATAAGAGAATAGCCCTGAGAAATTAAGTGGCTTTCCACCCTGGGGCAGTCATAATATAAATTGTGTCTTAGCTATGACTGAGCTATTAGAACAATAGTTTCTTAGCTGTCAAGTCCTCTAAGACAGACTGCCAGGGCTTAACTCCTTGCTTTGATACATGCCACTATACAATCACTTATCAGTAACAATTGTGAACTAAGTTACTTATGCTCTTGCTGCTTTGGTTTCCTCATCCGTAAATTGATGCTAATGTTAGAATCAGTGCCATGTGATTATTTTGAGAATTAACATATGAAGTGTGTAGAATACTGTCAAATATATAATAAGTGTTACATGTCTTGTTAGCTATCATTCCTATTACTATTACTGGAGCCGGGCAGGCAGGCTATAGTACTAAGCAGTGTCGGGCATGGTTACAGCGTGGCTTTATGGATGTCATATGAAATAGTCCTGGAAAATGGCACTGGCATTACTACTTATTTGTTATGGGACCTCGGTTCAGATCCTTCATTTTTCTGAACCTCAGTTGCCACATCTATAAACTGCAGAAAAATAAAACACATAAAGAGAAGCCAGTTGATTTGTACTGTAGAAACTCAAAAGTGTCTAAAGATTAGCTTCACAAGGGGCCTCTGGAGAGGATGGCATTGCAGATTAGATCTGAAAAATGGGTGAATTAGGGAGGGTGAATCATGGAGTTAGATCCCCAGTCCCCTTCCTCAAGCCGTTAGCCAGGTGACCTCCCTTCTGCTTGAGCAGGAAGCTGGACCTTTCCCATGCAGACAGGTTGAACCAGAAGTGCTCCAAAGTGAGGTACACCCCTTGCCAACTAGAGGCAATGGGAGTATTTCTTTCTGGTGAAGCTCTGACAAGCTCCTCAAAAAGGCCAACAACAAGTGACATTAAAGGGTCAGGATATCAACAATGTCAAGATATCAACAATTGAGAATTCTACCAAGGTAGACACAGATTCTAGTCAGATTTTCAGTGTACTCTTTTTAAGTAGGAATAAATGTGTTACCAGACAGGGAAGGAAATCACTAACGTTGAAGACAGAAATCCATACAAAGTAAAATTTTTTAAAAAAGGAATTAATATTTGGGGCCAGCCCCATGGCCTAGTGGTTGAGTTCAGTGCACTCTGCTTCAGCACCCCAGGGTTCACAGGCTTGGATCCTGGACCACTTATCAGCCATGCTGTGGTGGCAACCCACATACAAAACGTGGAGGGGAGATTGGCACAGATGATAGCTCAGGGCAAATCTTCCTCACCAAAAAAAATAAATAAATAAAAGAATTAATGGGAAAGAAAATGCAAGGAGTAGAATAAACTGCAATCAAATTAATATTTTAATAGACAGGAAAGCTTGACAATATTAGTGGTATAGAAAAATATACTTTGACGTCCATTTAAAGTCAGTCTCCAAACTTATCTTCCCTGTCTCTTTCATGGCTTGATTCCCCCCACCTGATAGTGTGTTTAATCTTTATCACAACCCTGTAAGTAGATTTTATTCCCAAATTACAGATGAGAAAACAGTCATGGAGAGGCCAGTAATACACTAAGGTCACAGAGTTGCTAAGCATCAAAAAACAGTATTTTAACCCAAGAGGACTGGTTTCAGATTCTCTGTTCTTGAACACTTTGCTCTGCTGCTTCCTCTCTGGCATACTAGCCCCTGAGGGTAGAGACCCCCCGAGCTGTGACATTTCCAGTGCCCAGAGGCCTGGCTATACAAGAGGATGTGGTGCTCCTTACATGTTTGTTAAATGAACAAGGAAGACAAAAAGAAAAGCCAGTATTTATACAGAACACTACCATGTTAAACTGAGATTATTTATGTAGTCATAAAAATATGAACGTTAACCAAAAGTATTCTATAATTGTAGGGGTGTGATGTGGAGAGAGGCAATATGTAAGTGGTAATAAGATAAGAGACCTAAATCCTTATAGATGAAGGCAAGAGAAAGATGCATACCATTGGAATACCCAGAAATAGTGGTATTTTAAGGCATGTTGTTGAAAAATAAAAAGGTGAATGCCAGAAGAATTTTGAGAAAAATTCGCAAAATACTGAGAATCATTGCCTGTGGTGTATGAGCGTCAGGGCCGGGGTAAGGGAAGCAGCTGCTGGTAAAATGGAGCAACCTCTTGACTCAAGACAGTTCCTCTGGAGTGCCCAAACCATTCTCAACACAGTACGAAAAAACAAGAGAAGAGTACGTAGAACTAAATGCCATTTCTCACAGGAGCATTGGGATGATTATAATAAATAGTCATGGGGGCCAGCGTGGTGGTATAGTGGTTAAGTTAGCACTCTCTTTCAGTGGCCCAGGGTTCACAGGTTTGGATCCCAGGCGGGGACCTATGCATCACTTATCAAGCCCTGCTGTGGCAGCATCCCACATACAAAGTAGAGGAAGATTGGCACAGATGTTAGCTCAGAGTCCATCTTCCTCACCAAATAAATAAATAAATAAATAGTCATAGAAAGTAAAAAGATCATATGTTTATTATGAACATGCTTCCTTTAAGTAAGCCTGAGGATGATATAATTTCATTGTGGATTTGGGTTTCCAAAGTCAGACTCAATTTCTATTTCCAGGTTCTGCCCCAAACCTTTTACAAACAAAAATCAACAAACTGCTTTAGTGTTCCTGAGAGGCTTTTTGCCTAAGGATTGCCTTTCTAATTAAGCCCTCCAACTCTTTAAGATGCTAATTTTATCCATTAACTTGGAGATGAAGTGGTTTCAGCTGTTATCTGTGAATCACAACAGGGTTTGATCTACAATTTCAGGAAAGTTGGATTGGAAAATTTTGCTAGTTTTTATTAAGGAAATTTGAATATTCTTATAGCACGAAGTTTTTTTTTTTATAGACAGAATTTTATAGACTGGCCCAAGGGGAGGAAGATGATAAAAGGAGATCAGCAGCTAAGCTGGGGAGGGGGCAAGGGTGATGAAGTGGATGAATGAAGTGCGAGTTCTCTGGAGCACATATGTGGCTCTCCATCCTTACAGAGCTCATCATGGAGTGAAAGGAAAAAAACTATTAAGAACTATAAAGTTGAGACTTCTTGAAATGTTACCTAACATTAATATCACTTCACCATATCCATGACATGGCCTGAACCAAGACTGAAATAGAGAAATAGACTAGCAAACGGCACACCAATCTTAAAAATCAGTTGCATCCCGGATCCACTTAATTCCTTTAAGGATTAAACAAGTCCTAGGCCCCTTTTTCCTCTTTCTTTGCAACTTGGAATTCTTGACCTCCAGACACCTCAGTTTCTGTTTGCTAAAAACAGGGTTAAAAATATTACCAGTCTCATGGAATTGTTGGGGGGTAAAATAAGGCATTGTATGCTTTTTATATGTTGTGTTATTGTTATTAGAATATATTTTACCTATTTGATTATGGGAAGGATAACTGAATTCTTTGGCATAACCAATGTCAAATGTTAAGCAAGCTACTCTATAACCTACCTTGAGGGAAACGGCTCATGAAAGCTTGTTATCACGATTGTACAGGCATTAGAAGTATGCTTTCTTTCAAATTTAAGTGGCATGACCTAGGAAGTGGAATTTGAAGAACTCACTCTTCATGCCTAAAAGAGGGGAAAATTGAGGATAACCTGTCTCAAAGAAAAATTGCACTTGACAAAGTTAGACAGGCAAGGAAGACTTTATTCAAGACCGTTGCAATAGGGGTCAAGACTTAAAATTGAGGAGAGAGATTGAACTCAACGTCACTGAAACAACAGCCCAGAGAGTGTTTAAGCATTGAAGTGAGCAAAAAGAAAAGAACTGGAGGATGGACCTTAGGGAGAGCAAGGTTAATCAATGTGATTAAGCCATCTGTGTTTGCTAATTGGCATTTACCTTAAATTAGGCTCCTACTCTCCCACAGAGACTGGGAGATAGTGCCCCTCTCTTTCTTGATGATTACATTTCAAAGGGATGGCTCCCAGATCCTTGACAAGACAGTCCTGGGTTGTAAAACTGGCAAGAGGCTAGAGAAGATATTTATTTCAAAGGGGTAGAGGAAGCATTTACAGTTGAAAGTTTTCAAAAGTAAATGCTCTAAGAGAAAGGAGGTCAGGGACCTATAACCAAGAAGAAACCATCTGAAGTTCAGTCAAGCTGAAGAGACTGTTAAGGCCATCTCATCCCCTGAAGGAATAACCATTGCCACCTTTAGGAAAGGTAGTTTGTGTTGCAGTAAAGACCACAGGCTCTGGGCCTGAATCCTGGCCTCTCCACTTACCAGCTGGGGGACTGTGGGCAAGTCAGATAATCTGAGTTTGAGCCTCTTTGTTTGTAAAACAGCAACAATAACAGTACCCACGGCCTGGCATGGAGTACCTACTCTTTAAGTATTAGCTATCATTATTATCATCTGTTGTCCTTTTCAGTATCATTACTAATACTTATTTTGCGCTTTAGCATGTTTTTATGCAAAACACTAGGAGGGAGAAGCAAATTTCCACCAGTTAAAGATAACTAAGCACCCAGGCTAAAGGACATTGGTCTGGAGGAACTGCCTGTCTGTCTCTCCATAATGAGGCTCCCCTTGGAAATTTCTTGAAGCTATAACTACCTTAGGACTTGTGTTTAGGAAGCTCGAGCCTAGTATTAGATTGTTTGAATGCTATTCCTCCCAAGAGGATCAAAGTGCTGGGACCCCATACCCAGGCCCTCTCACCATGCTCTCTCCTGTAGGGCCTGACAGCAAATCCTGGACTGAGAAGGGGTGACCAGAGATCCCTCAGACTGAGTCCTTTGCCACCCTTGCCAACTAGGGTTCAGCAGGAGGGAAGACCTGCACCTTTAACAAGCACGAGATCCCCTGGGGAGTGCCATCATCCTTCCCTTCCCACGGTAATGCCTGGCTTTCAAATAAACTACTGTGCTGTAACCGACTCCTAGAAAATACTGTAGGAGAGCCCCAGGACAACAATGAAACAGCAAGGGGCTGAGGCCTCCAAACAGTTCAAAGAATCCAGTACTTCTAGAGGCTTGCTTCCCAAAACAACCATGACCGTTGTGTTTGGTGAGGATGAGCTGTCACTCCCCTGCAGGCACAGAACTTCTGCAGTCACCAGTTCATAATCCTTTCTCGAATTTCAGATTGAAAAGGACCCCAAATCTATGAAGGAGAAGCAGCACGAACTTCACTTTCCCCCTAATTCCTTTGCCAAATAGCAAATGTTCATGTATTAAAATTGCCTTAATTGTTCCAGCAACTAGATTCTCTCAAATTAATTTAAAAATCCTTGTAAAACTTTTAATGGAAAGAAACTTGTGTAAGCTGTAAAAAGAGATGGAAAAGATATTCTAAACCTTGATAGAAAAAGATTTGTTAGGTACGTTTCAGTCACAATTGTGCCTTCACAGAAAGATTTTTTTTTAATTTAACTTTATAGACTCCCACTCCCTGTTTTCCACACAGATATAATCATCTGGTAAAATGATCCTTCACTCAGTTCGGCAAGTCCTCTCGCAGGGTTGAAAATCAGCAGTTCTAGAGGTAGGAAGTCGGCAAGGGTCTCGCTGGTATTCTAGGAGCTCAACGTGTAGACAGGACTTCATTCCTTCCAGAGGCTCTAGGGGAGAATCAATTTCCTTGACCTTTCCAGCTTCTAGAGGCTTCCAGCATTTTTTGGCTCGTGGCCTCCTCTCTCCATCTTCAAAACTAGCAACAGAGGAGCTAGTCTTTACCACTTCACTAATTCTCTGGGTATTTCTTGCCTCCTCCTCTCTCACTTTATAAAGACCCTTGTGATCACATTAGGCCCCTCGGGACAATCCAGGATATGCTCCCCATCTCAAGATCAGCTAATGAGTAATATTAACTCCACCTGCAACCTCAAATCCCCTTTGCCATGTAAACTAACAGATTCACAGGTTCTGTGGAGAGCCATTATTCTGCCTCCCATAGAGGGGCTGGGAAAGAAATGTGGCCGAAGGATAAGAGCCTCTCAGTCTCACCTTCCAGTAGAACCACTTAGGCACACAGTGTTGCATGAATTCTGAGGGGCACTATGATCAGGATGATACTCAACACAGCAGACTGAAGCAGCTGAAGGCTTGAAGTTAATCACTGACCTAAATCAAGGTCCATTTTAGGTGCCAGGAGTCTAGTGTTGAGAAGGATGAAATTAGCTTTTTAACAGAATAAGGCTCTTCAATGGACACTTAAGTGATGTTTATAAAGATGAATGAATTATGTTTAAAAACAAAAGTGCTATTGGTTTTCTATAGTGCTATGCAAAAATATGGATGAGTCCTACGTACTTTTTGGACTTTAAAGTAATTTGTAACAAACCACCAAAATTTAATAAATCAGAAATATTGAATAAGCCCTAAAAACAGAAAGCAAGGCAGTATATAGAAAGGATAGCACTTGAGCAGCCCTTGATTTTCACATGATAGAAAGCAGCTGGGCAGAGTCAATAAGGTGGAACTACTGTGACCAATAAAATAGTAACACTCCTCTAATCACGTATGATTGTTTTAAATCTGTGATCCTAGCAATATGGAATCCACTTTAGGCTTTTACAAAGAAGAGAATAAACAGAAGATTACGATCAAATACATCAATAAAATGTTCTAGATAATGGAAGTAAAATGTTTTACATCTGTCATGGAAAGCTCCAACCCACAATGGAGAATTAGAAGTTCTGTCTCCCTAAGAATCTTACAGCGTTTTCCTTTATAAAGCACTGGAATCTTCCAGCTGTAACTTCTGAGACACACTTAGATCTGTCTAACGGAAGCAGGACTGTATAAAAGGACTGTCAAATGGAATTCAACTGACCTGAACTATTTGAGAGTTGGATTTTTTTATTCTTAAGACCATAAAGGAACTCATTACTATCGTTATTGGGAGAACCGACATAACATTTCTGTTGTGATTTTGGAATGCCGCAGATTATTAACTTTTTGATGGAAGGTGTTATAACACCCTCTGTTTTCTAAATGTTAGTTCAAATAATGGCTCTGCCAGATTATAGAGTCATTTCAGAGACAAAAGCAGAAGTTTTAAACTCCTTAAAAGGAATTATTCACTAGACAATGATTGTTGTCAAGCAAGATCAGGCCTCATTTTCTGACATTCTCAGAGGTAGGTGTTCCATAGACAGCAAACATAAAATTTTTCTGTTCCAAGGCATTCTTTTTTTCCCTATAGCCAGGTTGTCCTTCTGTTCACCAAAAATTATTCTGTGAAATAAAATCTGTCTTCTCAAGTTTTCCATTCAAGAAACTGATTTGTAAGCTCTAGGAGGATGGGAAGTTTGTTATATATATGTTTGATACAAAGGAAAACACCTTGAAAGTGTACAAATTTATATTTAGCAACTACAGGGAACATCTGTAAACTAAGGGACACATCAATTATTCAAGGCAATCATAAACAAAACTATTCCATCATTTTTCTGAGAAACCTGAGCTTTGAGATAGGAGAGAGGTCTCTCCCTCTCCTTTGGGCTGGTACAGAGGACAGAAGAATTGCGGTTTATATCAATTGGATTCTTGTTAAGATTATTCCCCTTGGTGGTGGCTCAACTACAGCTGAGAGAAACCTCTTTCACTATCATCCCATCCATCATTGATTCATTGGATACACTGCCAAGTAATTTTGCTGGTAGAGGCTAGGAGTGATTTAGTACAGGGATGTTGTACCAAATGTTTAACAATTAAGCCGGTGAAGGAACCACCCAATTAGAATGGACCCTGACAATAGTCTAGAGTGCTGAGGTCGCCTGCTGGGTCAGACAGTCTTTAGGACCAGGACCAGAATAAGGTCTTAAGTGAGGCATTAGGGTTGCCAGCGCACCCAGAAGACATTAGTGGAGCTTAAGGCAGCAGCTACTTATTGATACGAAGTATTCCAATGTTTTAATGACTAGTCCAAACAAGCTGAATATAAGCTCCAGTATAAGCAAAGAAAAATTTATTATTACTTTGGGTCTGACCTCTCAAAAATGGTGGATCCATGTGGAAGGCAGTTTAATTTTAATGTAAGAAGAAGACGTAAAATTCTCCTGCTTTAAGATATTGTGCTCTTTAAAGAGCTAATCTGAGGAATGGAAAGGTCCCAAAGAAATTCAATAAAGCTGGTCATGGATTTTGCTGTATTAGGTCATTATTACTAGCAATAGAAGATTGTTTTTTAAATGTAACATACCTCTGCAGAAAATATAGTATAATGGAAAATGCTGGTATTTTAGAGCTAGACAGCCCTCAGTCAGAATCATGGTCCTATCATTTATCGCTTCTGCAATCTGCGGAAGTTTGCTTCACTGCTTTTTGCGTTGCTTGGCATAGCTACAAGTAAGGCCAGGGATACCTGCTTCACAGCTGTCCTCTCTTCTGGATTGAGCTCCTCCCACATAATTTCCCGGCATCTTCTCAGGAGGTATTTCCCAGCCATACCATCTAAAATTGTAACTCACACATGCTATTATCTGCAGCATATGCCGACCACTACACATGCCAACCTTTCTTTCTTATTTATGTTTGTACTCTTTCCCCCAAGTAGAATGCAAATTCCGTTAGTTTTTTTTTTTCTTTTTCTCAATCACTATTCACTTTTGTATCTCCAGTGCCTAGAACTATGGCTGGCACGTAGTAGTTGACTTAAATCTATCTGTCGAATAAACAAATAATTAGTTAATATTGTAGTGTTCTGGTTCTTTTGTATCAGGTAGGATGCTCTCTGCTGCAAGAAGAGAAAACCTGAGTTAAACTGGTTTAAAGAGTAAGGAAATGTGTCATTCTTCCTAGACTGGAAGCACCACATTATCCAAGTTGAAGCTGTTTTTAAGTAATTTACCAAGCTTCTTCTTCACCTTTCTGTCAACAAGCTGAATTCTCTCATGCTGTCAAAAATACTGCCAGCAGTGGTTAGAGTAGATTAGTTTCCTATTTAATTCAAAAGAAGCTAGAGAAAAATCTCTCTCCTATCCATGGGCTTCTTGGGATAAGAATGAGCCTACCTAATTCAGGAGGTCAGCCTTAACCCATTATTTCTCAAACTCAAATGTGTATTGGAATCAATCACCTGAAGGGCTTCTTAAAACACAGATTCCCTGGGCCCTCTCCTCAAGTTTCTGATCCAGTAAGTCTCAGTTGGAACCTAAGAATTTGCATTTCTAACAAGTCCGCCGGGGACGCCAACGTCCCGAATTAACTACCTGAATTCAGTGGATTTCTTTTTCTTCCAATGCCTTCCTACCTTGCATATGCCAACAGTCAGCTGCCTTCCAATGCTTTTCCACTATCATTTATTTTATTCATTTATTTATTACACCTCTGAGGGCCTCCTTCTCCCAGCACTAAACACTACTCTGGGATAACCAATAGAAACTAACACAGCTTGATATTTAAGGAGTGGTCATTTAAAACTCAGCTGATGGTGATGTGGTGATGCCAATGCCTTAGGGAGCCGTTAAAATACAAAAGTCTATGTACAAGATAGAATGCATTGAAATCTAAAGGAAAGACTCGATTAGTGTGACGTCTGCCTGATTTCTTCTCTCATTGCCCTCTTCTCAGAGCCATGCCAACACGACGCCTACCTTTACTTCATTGTCATTTCCGACTTGAGAGCCCACACTTGCTACATCAGGAGGAATAATTTAAGCTTGTTTTAATGTGACTCAAATCTTTTGCTGCTCTCATATGTTTGCTTTATTTTTTAGATAAGGACCCGCCTTGCAGTCAAACACGCTTTTATATTTCATATATGTTGTTCTAACAGGTCTTAATTCTTATAAATAATATATTAACTTTCTACATCTTGGTCTATATATTTGAAAAGATTATGGAACACTGTTAGCAGTGATTATTATAACTATTATTAGAAACTGAAGAGGATCAGCAGGCCACCTGAAGATAACAGACAGCTATAGATCAAAGGAGGTCTAGTGATAACTTTATTCAATCAAATTTTTTACTAGGAAGAATCAACTCTTTTTAGCAATTGTAAGAAGGAAAAGATGGGAACTGAACCCCCAATCTCACTGAAGAATTGTCAAAATTGCCTAAAGCACTTTTTAAAATGCCTATTGAGATACCTAAATATTTTGAGCTATTCAGTAGGAAATCAGTCCACTAAAAAAAGAAACAAAGCTTAATAATTAACATGATGCATAACTAAAATGTTGAATTTTTATGGTACATAAAGAAAAAAATTAAAATATATTTTCATTATTGCAATATTGATAACATGTCAACCATCTAACATACGGTGGATGAGAATGCACATAATTTTGTTTGCATGAGATGACTACACATTAATTTTTGTAGTTAATGCAGAATTCTCACATGCATTTTATTTATATACCTACTGTGTCAAAAGGTTGTTGGGAGTATAAACTGTCATTAAACATTCATAGATTGAGGGTCAAGCTTACTACCAGCAGTCATTAGGCGCTTAGCAGATGTTAGTTCTAATTCTTTATATTCTTGCACTATCAATATGTAAGATTTATTATAATCATTTTATATAGAAGTCTAAAATTTGACATGTTTCAATCTTTTACCTAGTGTCATGGTGCAGAGACAAACTCTTACTTTGCCAACATTGTTTACATGACTACCCTGTTCTTTCAACTAGGTGACATTATCTTCCCACTTATAATCTGGCCTGAAAATTCTTCCCAGTTCTAAAATTTTGGTATTTTATTGCGAACATTCTCATTAGTATAAGCACAATTCATGAAACAAAGATCTTACTATGAATGGATAGGCTTCAGTACTATTGCAAACATCTTTTAAAATTCAAGGCATTCACAAATAATTGACAATTAAAAGGTTTAACTAACATATTTCTTCACTTCTTGTATCTAGATTAATTGGGACTTTTGATATGAGTTATGTGGAATAGGTAAGAGGAATGGCTTATAATAAAAGATATATTTATAGTTGTGTATTAACCTAGATTTCAGGGTCACACTGTAGGTACTAACATTGCTTTGTGTCTAATTATATGATTTTAATTTTTGGCTGGTTTCCACTGTGGTCAGAGAATATACTCTGAGTGACTTTTTATGGCCCTCATATTATCAATTTGATAAATATCCTATGTACGCTTGAAAAGAATGTTCTCTCCATCTGAATGTGTCTTCTGAGCTTGTTGGGCTCAGTGTTCTATTATTGGAAGCAGTGTTCTCTATACTGATTAGAGCAGATCTGTAAATTATGTTGTTAATGTCTTCTCCATCCTTACTGCCTTTTATCTGCTTTTTCTTTCAGTTATTGAAAAAGTTATGTGAACACTTTCCACTAGGACTGTGAATTTGTATTATTTCAGTTGTGTCAATTTTTTGCAAACAAAGAAATGTCATCTTTTTGGTAGATTGATCCTTTTATCTTTATGGAGTATCCCTCTTTATGTTTTTATTGCTGTAAAGTCTGCTTTATCTGATCTTAGCAGAGTTACAGCAGTTTTCTTTAGTTGGTTTTTGCATTTTCTGTATTTTCCCATCCTTTTTATTTTTAACTCTAGAGTATGCTTATATTTAGGGACTTTCTGGAGAACAGAGCTATTTGATTTATAGATGGCAATTCTCAGATGAATAGACTGCATCCTGTTTGGAAGCCTGCGACTCTGAAGAAGGTAAAAATAAGTAAACTCAGCAGGCTGAATTGCATGTTGTTTGCCCCTATGTTTGGATTTTTCCTGATTCATGGGCAGTGGCCACTGGTCTGCTCATATGGTCAGGCAGAAGGGCAATGAAAAACTAGACTAGTAAATGGATACCCATATGGGGCACAACCCTATAGAAATCAATCTGGGAACTTAAAGGAGCACATTAAGGTAGAGCATATCAATATCCATCACAAGTACTTCCTTCCGGAATCAGAAGGTGATTAGAACCAGCAAGTGGACCTCTTGGTAGATTCACTTTAGGTGGCCACATGGGTCCATAACTGAGTGGACACTTGGGGGGCTGCATAAATGTGGAAATCGGCTAAATCTAGACATGTTCCTCTTGCACCTTCTGAGGCACAAAGGTGCCAATGAGAACTGTTCTGTCTGCCAACAAGAGAGACAGAGACTGCAGATGGCAATGGGGCAGATTCCCTGAGGAGTAAACTCTGCACATAGCTGGCAACTTGGACTGATGCCAATTGCCCCTGGAGGCTACAAATGGGCCCTAAGAGAAACAGTCACGTACTTGACCGGGCTTGGCATAACTGGTGGTAGATGCAAATGTTCAGAGTACTACGAAAGTACCAGAACAGAAAATATTCCACGAGTTTGCACTTGCCCTCAACTTTTTTCCTCCTGCCTGATGTAGTGATCCCAGGACCAGGGCTGCAACTGTGGGTACAGAAACAAGTAATGCATCAACCTGACTGGGCTAAGGGATGCCCAGATAGCTGATAAAACACTATTTCTATATATGTCTGTGAGAGTGTTTCCGAAAGAAATTACCTTTGAATCCATAGATTGAGTAAAGAAAATCCCCCTACCAGTGCAAGTGGACATCATCCAATCCATTGGGAGGCTGAATAGAATGAAAAGGTTAGAATGAAGAATGAATAGAATGAAGAAGGGCGAATTTGCTATCTTTCCTTGAGCCGGGACATCCATCTTCCCCTGCCCTCAAAAATCAGTGCTCCTGGTTCCTAGGCCTTTGGGCTCGGGCCAGAACTTACATAATCAGACCCCCCCAGTCACTGGTCTTTGGACTCAGACTAACCCTTGGCTGTCTGGTGCTCAGGCCTTCAGACTCAGACTGAATTACACCACTAGCTTTCCTAGTTCTTCGTCTTGCAAACAGTAGATCATGGGACTTCTTGGTCTCCGTAATGGCATGAGCCAATCCCTATAATAAATCTCTTATATACATCTCTATATATCCTGTTGGTCTGCTTCTCTGCAGAACCCTAACTAGTCCAACTAGCACTTTTGGTAAGATTAAAATACTAATATTGATAGTCAAATGCATTGGGAAATTGAGTAAAAGCCTCCTCAGGATGTGATGCCAATGGAAAATGACTGGCCTGAGGAAAAACTGCATTTAACTAATCATCAGCTAATTTCTATGTGAAAAAATTTTACACAAGTTTATTCTAGTACAAATAATGGTAAATCAGGGAAAAAATATAAGAATGTATGTGATGGCATTACAAGATACAAGTTGTTTTTTAAACCTAACCCTACCCCACATTGTCTCCTCCAAATATTAAGCATATTCACATAATACTATTGCTGTGTTTGTAATATAAATGCTTTACCAAATTCAGGTACCCAGACTAATATGATTGTTTTACTGTTAAGAAGGCCTTGGCCAAAAGTGAGTGTGCCCTGTGCAGTGTGACCTTGCACAGAGAGAGGTGGCCTTTCCCAAAGAGAAGTCTGGACTTCGTCCCCGTTGCCTGGGAGGTAACCTCTAAACCCACTGGGCTTGACAGTTCTCCATTGTCTTCTGATTGCTTTTAATTTGGCATTTCTAGGTCTACTTCAGTGGAAGTATGAGTCTTCTGTCAGCTACTCCATCACAGCTGTAAGTGGAAGTCTATGGTGCAGCAATTATTCCATGTCACAGATGGGAAAATGAAAGTTACACATCTCTCAAAATGTAGAGACAGATTTTAAAACCAGGTGTCTCTGACTCCAAATCCTGTTGTATTTAAAAGTTACCTGTACACTATTATGTTTTGGTGGAAGAGGAACTTTGGATAACATGAATTATGAATTGTTACGTTATTTGTGCTGTAGTAGTTTATCAGATTTTACCTACCTAAATGGCAATTCCTAAAATAAATTATGCTGTATACCAGAGTTTTGAAATATGTTAATATTGATATGAAAAAAATTCTATTGCCAAATTATTCGGAGCCAATCTAGTTAATAACATTAAATACATTTTTTTCAGAACCAGTCCATGAATTTAAAGCATTAATAACCATTGTGAAAACCAAAGCCAATATATAGTATACAGCATTTCTTTGAGACTGTCCAACTCTTACCATTTGATTGACCTAGCCATTACTCTGATAATAACATTTCTCAGAAGTAATATTTCTCAGATCCTATTTCTGAGATAAAAAAATCATATATAACAGATAAACAGAAAACAGTCTTGGTGGTAGAATTTTCACTGTTAATGAAGAAATTAATATCAATTTTTTGTATCTTTGGGTGGCTTGAAACAGTCATTCCACGATCTAATACTGAGACATCAGAACTGAAGGATCAAAAGACTAGATAACAAAGGAAAAGTATAACCAATTGCTTGAGCTTATTTGAGTTTAAAAGTAAAGGGAAAATGAGACAAATGTAAACAAATCATTGAAATAAAAATTAAAGGATCTGGGTTCCAAACCCAATTTGGTGACAACTAACTCTATGGGGTTGAGCACTTTATTTAATTTCTTTATACTTTAATTTCTTCACTTATAAAATTAAAAAGTTGGATTATATGACTTTTAGCCTTCTTTCTAGTTTTAATATTTTGCGATTATTTTCTGTAAATTAAAAGTGAAGGGCATATAGTCTCTTTTAAAAAGTTGACATAAGAGAATACATTTTTAAAAATATGCTTCAGAAAATGCTATCATGGAGACAATACATCCCTTTGTCTATTTGTTTTTCTAGAATTTTTTCATTAAAAGGAATTTCACTGAGACAATTTAGTTTGTGTCATTCTTGAAAATGGGGAAAGGACTATATAACAACTCAATTTCAGATTCTCAGACTCTAAGAAACCAATAGAATAAAATGTTCGTGCTTGAGTTTTACAAATGCTGCACTAAATTTTCAACATATGAGCAGCAGTATTGCCTGTGGCATCTGAGAAAGAAAGGAAATTACCATCTTATTAGAAAATCTTAGGCTCTTAATGACCATATTCCCAAGTGTGCTAGTGTGCAACCATTTGTCTGTTCTTGTTAGAACGTTTGGTATAAAAAACACTGCATCAAAATGATAATGCTTCACATATTTTTGAATTACAATAATACTCTGTCGTAATTGACTACCTGACACCCACCCACTTGATTAGATGTCCATTAGCATTTTCTCTACTTACTGCCTCACTAATCTGTCTGAAGCTATAATCACTAATCAAAACACCAAACACCATGAAAGTGAAAGAAATATGGCATGTTATGCATGCTAGATATATTTCAACTGGGAACATTAGGTATGTGATTTAGATAAATTATTCCTGAACTGAAAATAAAAATACTACCCTGGCCTCTGGAAATTATAAAACTACCAAGCCAGGTGGTTTCCAAACCATCTTTCTTAAGATGAAGAAATAATGAATTCCTGTCTCATTCTTCATTCCACCTAGAATCATGTGATTTTATGTTTGAAACAGACTTTTGCTATAATCTAGCCCAAAATCTTTACAGTGTAAATGAGGCCCTAAGTGTTCACTTCACATCTCTGAGACAACACAATTAGTTGGTGGCAGAGAGAAGCTTTGAATATAGGTAATCTGATTACTAGTATAATAATTCTGCCTCCCTATGATGTTACAAAAAGGACTTTCATGAAGTAAAATCAATTTCTTGTATTATAGTATTGCATTGACATCAAAGACATCACCAATTGTAAGATGAACTATTTTGTGTGCCAGAAACAAAAGAAAAATCCCTCCTAAATGAAATCTGACATGATTTCATAATGAAAATTCAGTATAATTTCATCAAGACTCAAGTTCTCATGTCCTTAAATTACTTTCATTTCTTTCATGGCAGCTAGCAATCTCTCTTAACTTTAATTGCATTGTACCTGAATCAGTAAGAAAGCAAAACATAGCTTCATCTAATTGTGGGAATTCTCCTTCCTTAGGTTCCCTAAAGTACTTGGTTTTTGCTCTAAAAGAAAAAAATGGAATTGAGTTCATTCTTCTAATTTTGAATATATGCCTCAAAAACACCAAATGCATGTATCACTGCTCTGTTTGGGTCTCTCTGCAAAGACTATAGGTTATTTTGTTGTTGTTTTGATGCTGGCTCATTGTATAATTCTTTTTTGAAGATATCTTATATGGAAGTTGAACTCAACACATGTGTAACAACCATGCACATCATTCAATTGAAATGACAATGTGCCATGTCTGCCACTTGGCCAACAGCAATTGAAGACTCCATCAATTATAAGATTTAACCAGGTGTCAGAACTGTGACTTAGAACTGATGAAATACCACTCTCAACCATCTGATTCATCCTTTTATGTTGTTAAATTTTACATCTTAGTCTATAACACTAACATCTTCTTTTTCTTCTCTTTGACAGTAAAAGGCATAAATAACGGAATGTTATATTTCTGAAGAATAAAGATCACGAATAACCCAAAGTATGTCAATTCATTAGCATTTGCTTTCACAAGAGTCTGGTGATGCTGCTCAGTACCTGCTTGATGATAGGGAAGATGAAAGAATAGGAAATGAGAAAGGCTTAACCTCGTGTGTGTGTGTGCGTGTGTGTGTGTGTGTGTGTGTGTGTGTGTGTGTATGTGTTGCCCTCCCTGCACTTCTCTCATTTTCTCTGGAAAATGTGTCCTGTATCCTTCAGTTTGGAGACACTTCTTCTCTTTCTGTAACCATGAGGTCAGACTAGGACCAGCATCTTTTTACATGACCCCAGCTCCATAGTTATAGTTAGTGGTTTAATGATGCTACCTGACCAACACTAGTCCAAACATAGTATCACATTACTGGGGCCATCATGATGAGTCTAGTTGTAGGCATGTGACCAATACAGGCCATTTAGGAACTTTCCCCCAAGGTTTTGCAAATGAAGCTGAAAATTAGAACTTTTTTTTCTTTTCTAAAGTTTGGGAAACAATGAGGATACAAACACTGATAATGTCAGAAACCATGATTTTAGCCTTGTAAAACACAGTCTGAAGTAATATGGCTGGCACACGGCAAAAATGAGAGGTAAAGAGAGAATGCCAATTATTTTAATTCCCTGGTTCCTCTGAGAGTCTTTTATAGTTGATGCAAGCCAAATAATCTTCTGCTTTGCTTAAGTGTGTTTGAGGTGGATTTCTTGCATTTACAACCAAAACTGTGTTAGCCCTGGCTAACACAATTATTTAAAGAAATATGTGCTTAGCACATGTTTATGGTTAAGGACAATAGAATTGTAATTCTTGCGTGTGACAGCAAGTGTCACTCAATGACAGAAAGTAAAAGCACAATATTTTAAGGTTCTTAGAAGTGAATAAAACTTTCATTGAGGTTGATTTTTTTTCTTTAGTTTTCTTCTGAACCCATGTTTTAAGAAGAAACGTGAGAAAAATTTTATTTGGCACTTAGGAAAAGTGAAATGTAAAAGAAAAACTGAAACAGATTCAAAGTAACATAGTCATCCCTCAGCACACTAAAAATGGAGCCATTCCTCCTTTTTGGATACATTATTAAATATTCAAGTAAATGTGGCCAGAATTATAATTACGATGACAGTCTTCACATTCTCAATAAGAATACGTTAAGCAAAGACTCAGGCAAGGGCAGATGTTTTACAGCTAGACATACTGACAGGATCAAGAAATTCTTAGCTTGCTCTGAAGTTTTATAAAAAAAAAATATTGCAGGCTTTCACCTATGCCTACTTTTCTCAAAGGAATTGCTGAGATACAAAGTTATATACACTAGTCAAGAGGGAATTTTGTGGCTTAAAAAAAACACAAACTGTGTTTAAATTTTTTGCAGACAGAATCAACATTTCTGCCTGAATTTTAAAATAAAACTTCAATGGTTCTTTGACTGATGTAATCTGTCCATTTAAGTACAAATGGGCAAATCTCTTGGGTGTAACGAGACTCTCAGGACAGATCCAATACCAATATTTCCTTGGTAGTGTTGGAGTTTTGGGACTTTAGTATTGACCTATAAAATAGCCAAACATACGAATTTTAAAAATAATAATGATTAATGTTCTCCTTTGAAATTATAGTCTTCTAATTGAAAGTATACAATACTTCATTTCAAACCATTATGAAGCCAACTTTAAATTTTTGTGAAAGAAAATATTGTTTTTAAGTATTAAATTTTATTTTAAATATAAAGAATTAACTATTTTCTGACACTGGAAACATTCATATTTTGGAAGTGAATGAGAAATATATTGATTAATTTAGTATGTTACTTTTGCTTCCAAATTAAAGGCAGGGTGATATTGAAATGAATAAATTGAATCTCCAGATATGTTGTATATCTTTTATGTTGAGTGGACCACAGGTTAGAAGCTGCTGATTTGAAGAACTGGAATATGCAGACTTCTGCAATGAAACAGAGCAATGTATTCCTCAAATGCCACTTCCTATTTTTTGACTAGTTAATGGTCATGTATTTAGTTTTTACAGAGGTAGTCACATATGTGGCAATGAGAATCCATTTCTAGAAGGACTTACTCCCCAGCTTTGGAATTATCCAGCAGTTGAACTCTCTTTAATTTCCTTGATGTAGCACTGACATGACAGTTGAAAACAAATTATTTTATCATGGGAGAGAGTCAGACAGTATTTATTGACTTCTCCCTGCATGTTAAGCAGTTTTCTAAATGAAATAAAAAAATGCGTATTGCCTATCAAATTTACTTATCATCCGTAAGTCAACTACCTGTATGATGTCTCATTTTTGGTATGGAATCAATGGGATAAGACCTAGTTCAGACTCACTGTTTTCCATCTCATTTTGAGTATTTCACCATTTCTCTGTTTCTGAGATGGAGATGTGATTTCAAGTTATTAGAAAGAGTTTCTTTGAATCCTTTTATGACTGTAGTTGACTTACAAAGATTATATAAATGGGCACCCTGAATAAGAAATTAAAATTTACCAGGCCAATATGTAATCTTTATCATCAGCTTCAAAGGCTATGCAGGCAGTGGTCTTCCTTCTTGATATTGATGATGAAAGGAGCAATTGTCTTAAGATTCTGGCTTTACTTATTGTCTTATTAATTCACTTATTTACTCATTCATTCACATCTGTGTTTCATTTATGATAAAAGCAAGAATATTATCTGAGCTAATTAGATCATACAAACTTTTGAACTGCAGGTTATAAATCTGAACTTCAGAATGGGTGAAGGAAATTATTACCTATCAATAAAGAAGTGTTACTAAGTAATAAGGAGCATGTCAAAGACCTATAAACCAACCTGTCAATGGGAGAAATTTTTAATTGGACATCTCTTAGTAATAGAATTGGTGCTGGGTGCCAGGAATATAGTGGAACACAGCACTAGTTAGGTTCTTACTCTCATGGAGGTAACATTTTAGTGAAAAGAGATGCATAATATACAAATACATAATATATAGACAAACACATAACCAGACATCTTTGGATTGGGATAAGCTATGTAACGTAAAATAATAGGATGCCATGGCAGTGCAGGAAGGCTGACCTCTTTAGATAAAGTCAGGAATGATTTCTCAGAGAAGGTGACGGTTGACCACACACTGAAAAGATGAGAAGGAGCCTCAAGTCCAAAGAGCCGGACACCAGAATTCCAGGAAGAGGAAAACAGCAAGTGCAAGGATTTTGAGGCAAAAATTTGTTTGGCATGTTGAGGATCAAAAGGAGGCCCATGTGGCTGCAATGTAGTGACATTGGCGTGCAATTTGTCAGAATGGTAGAGGTGGAAGTGGCCTATTATACAGAGTCCTGTAGGAAACAGTAAGATGGCTGGACGTTATTTTAAGAAATATAAGGGTGCCCTAGAAGTGATCCAAGCTATGATTTAATCTTTGTATATAAATCGTATTTGCAAACTTTCCTCTTACTGTCATATATATAAGTATATATATATATATATATATGGATATGCGTGTATGTATATATGTATGTGCATATGTACACACACTTTTTTTCTGATGCAAACTTCTATGATGAAATTAAGAACAGACAGAAAAAGCAACCTATTCTGCATTTTTCAAAAGATAGTGGCGGGGTGGACATATACCCCACAGGAATAAAGCAGAATTACAGAATCAAATGTGTACAAAAATCCTAGAGCAGGTTATGATTTTATAGAGGATTTTAAATGTCTAACACTGGCAATACAATTTCCTATAAATCCTAAAAAGCAATACATATTTCTGAAACAAAAACAGACACATTGTACAAAACGACACACAACGGTGTCAGAGTCAAACATGTCAAAAAGCAGCACTTATCCAGGCTGATGAAGACAGGCAGCCTGGCCACCGGTGGTTGTGCCATATAATGTCCTATTGACATGATGTCCATATATATATATGTGACATATATATGACAGTTCCTTTTCTAATACTATGATATTTCAAATGTATAGTATCCTTGGCACTCCTGAATTTCAAGTTAACAAGTATAAAGCCTATAAGAAAATGGCTGGCTTTGTGAGTTTTTTTTATTATTGTTTTATATTCTTGGAACCTCAGAGAAGGGAAATTGTAAGTGAAATGAAGATGATGCTTATAAAGCATATCAGGGATCTGTGAGTGGAGGTACTTTAACGAGCTCTGTGTGAGTAGAGACTGTTATCAAAACTGGATCCTCACCTCTGTCTTTGGTACCACTCCTTTCCCTCATCTTCGGAGCTCACTCACCTTTAGCTGTACAACTCATACGGTTTCCACTGTACCATTTTCAGTATCTTAACGTTTCCTGTATAGCAGGCCCACCCAAACAAATATTATTTTAACTTAGGATCATGTGATGCACAATAGCATACTTTCGGCTATCTGAACATAGAAGGGAACATCCCCCTTTCGCCCACTGCTTTCTGTGCCTGGCAACCGCATGCTCCGTCTTTGCGCTTTGTTTATCGGTAAGATGAGCTGCTGTTGCTGTTGAAAGTTCTCCCAGTTAGCCCGGGTCTGATGTGGAGAAGGAGAGGAAAGGGCAGAGTCACAGCTTTGATGTCGGCATGCTAGAAAGTAGAAAACAGAATAGCTTAGCAGCTAGAGAAATGTTGCCTTTGGATCATGAACAGAAGGCCCACAGCAAAAGTTTTACAAACAAAAGTGAAATTTCTCTAAGACTTCATGACCAAAATCTTTAGTGAGGCCAGTTGGTTTTTAATAAAGTTTTCAGTTGGAGACTAATTCTATTTTAGGATTGTAATTATATTTTAGGACTGATTAGATATAGAACAATAAAAAGCTAATTAAACTCCTACTTCTCCCTCTTAAAAAAATCACAAATTAAATTTTAAAATATATATTAAGCATATATCTATTTATATATTAAGTGTGTTTGTACATAGAAATCTTCATTTCTGTACATGTCGCTGTGTAAAAGCAAGCATATGCCTTTAAAGTAAAACATTACCTCTTTAATTAAATCTTATAAAAATATCAGGAGCTATCGGCATAAAAGTTTGTAAAACTAATATTAACATTTACAAACTTTTAGACAAACTATTTAATGATAGATACTTAATACTTCATTGATAGTATAGTATATAGTACGTGATGGAATACATCTTTGCTTCCAATAAATTTTATATAGAGAGAAATAAATGTTGAAGATATTATCAATGAAAAGCAAAATTAATTCCTCTTTAATTAGTTCCTCGCTATGCTTCTCTTGCTCCGGTAGCTCCTGCCTGACCGGCTCTCTCAATCTCTGGAAGCCTCGGCAGTTCCTTGCCAAAGGTCTGTGCACAGGCCCTTCCCTCCTCATCCACTTCTCAGACTCTCCTGAAGCCTGGACATATGCATCCTTCAGGTCATGTTCAGGGTCCCCCTTCTAGTCCAGGCATTGAGACACAAAAAAGATACATTGAATGGATGAATCAACAAACCAATGAAATCCTGGGATAAACTCAACGGCCAGGAAAACTTTTGAAAGGTAAATAAGAATGACTTTTATTAAAAATACTAATAAATTATTCCAAATGAAGTATAATTTGCAGTGTTACTCAGTGGCTGTTCATTGAAACCTACTTCTCAAAGCTATAGCATTTTCTGTTTGCTTTCTGCCCTATCATCTCACTTCGGTTTATGATTTTAAATCAGTCATTTATTCGTGTGCCCTTTCTTCACCAGAGTAATCAACACCTGTGTACAGTGGCAGTGTGAACATATAAGTGGAAAAATAGTGTAGTTATTAAAGGCATTGGATTTGGTCTCAGAAATATTTGGATCTGAATCTAAGACTTTGACCATTTGCCCCACAACAGGAGCAAGTTACCATTAGTTTATTTGGGGCTAGCTCAAAGGGTTACTTTAAAGATTACATTAAATAATGAACATAAACTTAATAAATATAACACACTTTGCATAATGCCTGACAATTCTTTTCTACTGTCCTTTTGTAAATTTATGACACTAGATACTGTTTAGGTCCTGTCTAGTTATTTCATTTTAAGCACTATGCATGTGCAACACAACTAAAAACACATATTTGACATCTGTTGATAGATTATAGCTTAAAAAGAGTTACTGTACAACAAAATGCATAGGCAGAGCTTAATATCAAATTATATTATAATTTCTATTTATACTGAAGGGCCATGCAATGCTATAATTTGATTTGCAGATGCATTTTTAATTCTTATCCTTGTTTTTCATTTCTGCCTTCCTAAGCTATCCTTACTGTAATACAATCTCCACACATCTATAGCAGAGATCTTTATTAGACTGCTAACGCTTCCCTGACTTAAGGTTTAGAATTTCCAATGATAATCACTATGGGATATTCTTATTTTTTCCTGATAATAGGACTCTTTGAATCTGTGCCTCTTTAGCTATTCAATCATGACCCCAAAAATCACTTTCCAACTCACTCTACCTCAGATTATGAGTAAATGGCCCTAAAGACCATGTTGTTGGAGAAAGACCATTAGAAATGAAATCTGGCAGGGAAGTGAATATTAGGTCAGAAAGAGCCTAATAGATGCCCTCTGCTAATTCTTTTTACACTTGAGTTTTCTTTTTCCTATTCTCTTTCCTAATGCGTACCTGCATTACCATACCATAAGGTATGTGTACCTGCCAACTACAGCAAACTGCAACTGATTTCTAAATTCATAGGACACTTATCCAGCTATGACCAGTATGTAATTTCTGAATGAGAAGGCTATGTTTCAGTAAGTAAATGTGCAATGCATTGTAAGGCGAGTTTGAGGCAGTAGCATGAGCCTTGAACTTAGAACCATAGGATCTCTGTATTGTGGTCCCTTTTCATTTGCTCGAGGACTTTGGAGACTTATTTTAACTTTTCTTTTTCTCCTTCTCCAAATAATGAGTCATATCTGGCCCACGGTGATAGTATTAAGATTAAATGTGTTTCCAGGAGGGAAAGCCTACCATGCACAGCACACATTGCCTCAACCTGCCATGAGCTGACAGGTGGTGGTCGAGCACGGCTCTCCAGTCAGACACAGAGATCCGTGATTTCCATCTCAACCATGCAGGGTGCACTGGGTGAATTCAGGCAAGGGGCGTAAACTCTCTGAGCATCAGGGGTTTTTTTCTTTTTAGTTAAAATGATAATTATCACTACTTTATAGGGTTGTTATGAGAGTAAATTGGCATAAAGAAGTAATGGTACTTAGATGGACTCAATAAACTATTGTTACCTATAGGTAAATATGAAATGCAAGGTTGGGAAGTAGATTGAAGGCAAGCATCTTGTTGTTGAAATATTTTCAGCTCCAATTAAGCCTTGATACTAAAAATCATTATGTTAATATCCAAGTTTTTAAATTAAATTCAGCTTATAATTTACCCATTCTGGAGTATGTCTTGCTGAATACAAATTTCTTAATTTGAAGAATTAATATCTCAGTGAGACTATAAAGTCATAAATATTTAAATGCTTCTCGTGTTTTTCATAGCCTAAGCAAATATTTATAACTGGATTAGACATAATGTGCCTGCATGACCGCTACCTGAAGTAATCTGTCTTGGTTAAGGAGGCTGCATCATGGTGCTCCCAAACAGGACATGACTGTTCCTATCCCCACCAACACCGATGGGTGGGAGGAAGCAAGTGAATGTGGAGCAGGGATGTTACAGATGAGTCTGTAGGACTATGTTCCCGGGGTCACAAAAAAATTGGTGGTCAGCAACTAGTACAGCACTAAAGAAAGTGTGTCTAAAGGTTATCTTTAGGATAAAATTAAGTATTTCCTAATACAAAGACTAAGAAACTTGTTATAAAAGTAATAGCACAAGAAAATTTGGCATCCTTCCTCCCTCCATTCCTCTGTTGTTCTTTCATTTCATTCATCTAACAAAAGTATATTAACTTCCTGTTGAGTTTCTGCTACAGGTTAGTCACTGAGTTCATCATGGTGCTAAACACTGGAAATTCAAAAAGAATGTTATGTCTCTTATCCTCAAGATCCATGTAGTCTGGTAAGAAGAAACAGATAAGTAAACATAGAGTAATACATTGTTACCTGTGCAATAAAAAGCTGCGGGGTCTATAATGGGAACACAAAGAATGGAGCGGTTAATCCTCCTGATCAGTAAAAAGCTCTCAAAACAGAAGATAGTAGAGGTATCGCTCAGTTACAGCAGAAGCATCAGAAAGAACGAGGGACCCCTCCGGCATAGCTGAACAGGGATAGCTCCTTAGATCCTGCTTAACGAGCATCACCAGCTCCTCAGAACTCCGAGAGTGGTTTATATAGCTGCTGGATTAATTCATTTACAATGATAATAAAATGGTATAAAGTTCCATTTCAGAGTTTAAATACAAGCAATCTCAGGATGGATTCTATCCTGTTGATCAAACCCATAGTTAAAGAACCTTCTCTTACCTATTACCCAATATAGTCATGCACTGCAAAATGATGTTTTGGTCAAGAACTAACCACATATATGATGGTCCCATATAACGGTGGTCCTGTAAGATTAGCATCGTATAAACTAGGTGTGTAGTAGGCTATACCATCTAGGTTTGTGTAAGAACACTCTACGATGTTCACTATGACAAAATTGCCAAATGATGCATTTCTCAGAATGTATCCCCATCGTTAAGCAACACATGATTTATAGGAAACTATTGTGTAGACTTCCCTTTATAGTTAGTTACATTTCCATAATAAAATGAATACTAGTTATTATTTCATGGTACTCTAGATATTGAGTCCAGAATTTGTACTTTTAGTAATATAAATGTAAACATGCTACTTTGATTCCATCTTAAATTATGGACCAATAAACTTTATTTTTAACAGAAAAAGGAAATATTTTATTTTATTTCAATATAGAAATGTGTGGGTAAATATAAAATTAATAGTATCCTTTGAACTTGTACAAGAGCATAATATTCAATATGGTTTTAATAAATAAGCTTTCAATAAAATTTCATGATTATAGTGTCTGATAAACTCACTTCAGGGTTAAAAAAGCAATAATGGAAAATGTGTGTATTTGTCATGCAAACATAAAGTTATTTGTTGTAAAGTATGGTCTACATTTCCGTAATATGCAATCCCATGCCTGGACATGGAAATAAAATTAATCTAAGATGAAAGCTTTTTTATTATTCCCTAGCCAACTAAAATTAACGAACATTACTTGTTCCTACAGACATCTGATTTCATAATTACCAAATGCTTCAACTAAAAAATATTTTCCTCCACATTCAAAACTAAAAATAAACAAAATTCATATTGCTGAATTTTTTATTATTTTAAGATAATTAGAAAAAAGAAATGTGAAAAAAGGAACGACCACTGTTATTATGCACTCATATTATTAAATCTAGTCCATGAAATATTGAATAATTTCTTTGAACAATGAGCTTCATAAGTCTTTTGACTTTTTTTGTCTTGCTTTTATTTTATGTCATTTATTGTGCGCTTAGTGAATATGAATGAAACAACTTAGTGGAAATCAAAGGTGCAAAATAAATACATGCATTAAAATAAAAGCTTCTTCACTGTTTCTCATCCTTTCCCTTTAGTTTTTCTCTTGATAGGTGCCATTTTTACTCCCAACTCTGACAATTAATTAATAGACGGCTTGTTCAAAGCTGTGCTTTTAGCGAAGTGGCTTCTTCCTACTGTATTTCTTTAAAGATAATCAGTTTGAGCCTCTTTTAGCTGTCAGTAAGTCTTTACAGTTTCCTTTCTTTCTTCCTGTCATCAGCAAATGATACATTTAGAGCTACGTGGAAGTCTATATAAATTGTTGCCAGGAAAAAAAAATTCAACCTTTTGATATTATATATGCTACTAGCAATTTTAAAAAGCCCTGTTCTCTCAAAGTAGAGATTCCAGCTATAATGATTGACTGATATATTTACTTCCATGAGACTGAAGTAGGAGAGAAGAGAAAAGTGGTGCCAAAGTAGGTACTGTCATACATACCACGATATGAGTAAAAGGGTTTAAGAACTCTAGTGGGATTTCTATGCTAAAAAAATTAATAACTAAAAAGTCAGCCACACAATTTGTGGTTAGAAAGAGACAAACTCTTGAGGGGAGTAAAGAAGATTTTATTTTACATTTAGTCCTAATGTTCTTTACATGAGTAATTAAATCTGAGAATATTGTACTGAACAATGATGATAGAAATTAATAGATTCTAAATGAAGCATTTTCCTTTTATTCTCAACAGCTGTTCATTTTTACTTAGTGTGCACATATTTCCCCAAAAAGACAAAAGTAAAATTATTCTTTAGGAAATTAATCACATGCGTCTCATTATTTCAAATAAAATGTTGTAAAACCCAACTTCTTTTCTAGATGGAGAAGAATGTCTTCACTGCACCCGCCTCAGAACGTCATCAATGAGTGCAGTGCCACCTTCTGGTAGAAAGGGGGATCACTTCTCTTTGTGTAGAGAATTACCTGGAGCATCGGAATCCAATCTTGGAAACGTAGTAAGGTAGATAAATGGTATTCTTAAGAATTTACTTCATTCTCCTTAATATAATAGCATGAAGTATTGACGTTTAGTCCAGTGAGAACATGGTATGATATTTTTTGTTTCCTTTCTATAGGAAGCAAGCACTGTGTCAAACTCAACAAGCTTTCATAATTTCATATGTTAAAATGTAGCAAATGAGTATTTTGTTTTAAAACATGTACCAAGCAAAGGAATATAACGTTCAAGATGCAACAAACGTTAGAGCCTATTGCATTCTTTTTTAAGGGTGCACAGGTTCCTCTATCCCTGGGGGTGATTTATGCACTTACATACAGATCACATGGAGAATTTTCATACATGCTGAATGAGCAGTTTCAGAAGTACGGTTTTATGTAGTATGCGCATGACGATTTTCCACTGAAACATGTTTATATATACATTATTTCATTTGATCCTCGTATCAACTAAGGCAGCAGGTTATTACAGATGAGGGGATTTGGGCTCAAAGTGGACAAGTCTCTTACTCTAGATGATGCAGTCTGTGGTGAATCAGAATTCAAACCCAGATTTCAAACCCACCTTAGAAATCCAACTGAAATTTTGATGTTTTCCATAAGGAAACACTCCCACTCAATTCACTGAATATCTGAAAATTGTTCTGCATAAGAGACTAGTGATTTATTTGTTTTAAGTTTTCCTAAGCATTCCTGTTTACTTCTCCATGACAAAAATATTCAACCAGTTAACTACTAGGAAATGTACTGTATTTGATTACAGAAACCTATATATTATATAATATAGATCTCTGTAACAATTTACTCATTTTATATATATATATCATGACATACTATATTTTACATGTATATGCAATTGCTACTAAAGGGTTTAGATAGATTGATAGAGTTTTCACACTAATTTTAACTCAGATTGTTTTGCAATCCCAGGATATATTCTGAGTCCAATGGTAATGTCAATACTTTTGGAACTTTTAGACAATATTAAGGTTCTTTACCATATTTCACAGCTTAGATGCCAAAAATATCAAAACACTTTTTAGGAATCCATGCTCACAACTTTTTTATTTAATATGATTAAACATTATAAAATTTCTTTAAAAAAATTCAGAAGATAATCTCTACCAGAATGATTTCTTTAAAAGGTCAATTTTCTGACTACATTATCTTCAGAAACAACTCTGTTAGGATCTGGGCTTTTGAAATATAACTTCCTTTGAGTCCCATATTTGGCATTAATTTTTCAGTAGTGTCTGATTACATTTAACCTTAAGTTAATATTTCATTATGGCTCAAAGCTCTGTTATCCTATTTTCTCTCTGAATATTTCTCATTAATTGAATCGCTATTAGCATCCAATATTCATACAGTTTTGAGCTGAAAAATATCGTTGTAGAATGAAAATAATACAGTGCTTGCTTTATTAATTCTCTTCCAGAGTTCACGGAGAGCTTAATAATGTTTGCATCTTATTGTTATTATTAAACTGTTTACAGTGGTAATCAATCAGCATATTCTAATTTGTTTGCAAGCCGGTAGTACAAGCTAATTGACAATGATATTGAACAAGTTTTCAAGCTCAAAATGTAGGGTTAACTCAGAATTGTACTATTTTACATTTTGTTTTGTTTCTTTTCAAGTGGAATTAAATTTATTTTATTAAATAGGAATCATCAGAAAATTTGCCAGTTTGATGAACTCAACTAGGTTGAAAGAGCCCTGGTTCTGTGAAGCTGAAAAAGAATGCATTTCTTATCACTGGTGAAAGTAGGTATTTATTTTTGAAAACTCTCTAAACATACTTTTTATCAATCATAAGATAACCATTTTGTTTCTTTCTCCAAAGAACTGAGGCATTGCCCCTAGTTGTTTACAACACTGTGAAAATATATCTTACTAGGTTTAAGAGAATTTATACTAATATTTTAAGCTAGAGATCAAGTAGGTGATACCTATTCCTACACTATATCAGGGGACAAAATTATTCTGTTCACTTTTACACATATTACCAACTTAAAAGGAAAATTTCCACGTATTTACTAAGGAGATAACAAAATCGAATATGATGTTTTATCCCACCAGTTCTGGCTGACTGAAGCTGATAAATATTCCTGAACACTGAATGAAGCTGGCATGCCAGAGACTTACTATACAAAACTAAGAACTGTTTCCCAATCAGTGAACGAAAGACTTGATATAACCAACTCTGTACAGACCTATGAACTCATTCTGTCCTATTGCAGGTTTCTAGAACATAATTTGCAAAATTACCATGAACTCCTCCTTTCTAGCATTTAAAAATCTCTGATTTTTCACCATCATCCAATTACTCAATGAATTTCTTTGTTGGTGTGTGTTCCCTTGCCTGGCACAGTAATAGACTTGACTTTGCAAATTTCTTTGTTTAGCCCTGGTGGCCTGTGTTTTATCACATTAAAATCATTGTGTGTACAGTCACATTAATCACCAGGAAAAGAGTAAACAGAGACATAGAGTTTTAGAATTGGAAGTCACCTTAGAAATCATAGACACTCTCATAATAATATGGTAGACCACAGTGATTTAAAAGCTCTTCCATTAAACACACCTAGATATGTTGAATAAAAATAAAACAAAAATTCCTTTAAACGTATAGCTAAATGGACAACAAAGAAATCTTTAGGTTTCCTAAAAGAAGAAGGGATTTAAATCTAGGACAACAAGTGTTTAGTCCATCACTGAGGCTGCCTTGGGTGAGGAAGATATAGCTAGAGGATTCCTCTTGGTTACTTAAGGGCTTAGTTTGGTGCAAAGACAGAACCTAAAGCCTTGGGCCTGAAGAGGAAGCAGGACCTGGAAAATGAGAGCACTCCACAAAGCTAGCATCCTGGGGGGCTGCATTTGCAAAAGTCTTTGAAAAGGCCGCCCAAAGGCACATGGTGACATAAAAAAGTTTTTTGTGTTCTCCTGGGTTCTGGAGAAAATATTGTCTTTCCTGAGATTTTGAAGAAGCTTAAGTCTTCAATTTATGCAGTTTGCATGTTCAAATTTATACTATATGTGTTAGTAGATTTCCCATGGAGTCTTTGACTGAGCTAACATAATCATTATACACTGTCTTATACTGAAGGCATTCTCAAAGGAAAAAAAAGCCCAACCAAACATACGTTTGCAATAAAAATAATACACCACAAATACCAGACAACACGCAAAATAAAAGAGCAGGGAGTCACAAATATGTGAGTCACAAGAGTGACAAGAATAGAGTCACAAGAATGTGGGATAATAGAATCGTAATGTGATAGAAAATATAGAATAGGTTTGTTTACAATGATTAAGATTGAACTTCGATAAATTATTTTTAATATACAATTTAAATTAATAGCATCAGTGATTGATTAAAACATCTTTTTAGATAGGGTCAAAGAAAAAATTAGTAAACTGAATGATACATATGAGAAAATTATACAGAATGCACTGTTATTTTAAATAGATGTTACTTATCATAGTGACTAAAATCATAAGGGACCTACAAACAAATACCAAAGTTTATCTCTGACATATATGAAGAACATCATAAAACTTCATTGAAAACCATAAAATTAGGCACAATTGGGGAAATACACCATATTTATGTTTGGGTGAATTAATATGAAGATGGTATTGCTCTCCGATCTACAAATTCATTGCAATACAAATAAATTTTCTGACAGTGTTTCCACAGATTTTGATCTTAAAATTCATATATGTTAACCAAAATTGCCAATAATATTAAAAAAATAAGAATAGAGGATGAACTCTACTATATACCAATTTTTTCAAACAGTAATTAAATCAGTATTATTTTGACCCAAGATTAAATGGTTAGACTACAGAATGACATGTGAGACAAAGACATAACAAATGAAACACAATAAGTCTGAAAGAAAATAATGGATTAATTCATAAGTAGTGCTAAGACCATGGATATAGATTTTTCTACATGGAAAAAGAAAACAATTGGAACTCTATCTAATAACAGCCAAATACATTCATTCTGATTAGGTGAAAGGTCTAATTTTGAGAAGAAATTTGTTAGGAAAAATTAATAAATATAGAAGGACTTTTTTTCCTTAAAGATTAGCCTTGAGCTAACATCTGTTGCCAATCTTTTTTTTTTTTTCTTCTTCTTCCTCTTCTCCCCAGAACCCCTCAGTACATAGTTGTGTATTCTACTTATAGGTCCTTCTATTTCACCTCAGCATGGTGTGATGAGCAGTGCTAGGTCTGGGCCCAGGATCCGAACCTGCAAAACCCTGGGCCACTGAAGTGAAGCATGTGAACTTTACCAGTCTGCCATTGGACTGGCCCCTAGAAGGACATTTTCATGATACTAGAGTAAGGAAGAGTTCTTTAACGTGACAAAGAATATATAAGACATGGAGCAAATTAAAAAATTTAAACTAACAAAAAAAAATCTGTACCTCAAAAAAACACATTTCTTTAAAAAGATAGAAAGATATGCTTCTGATTGGGAGTAAATATAGTCAAACAGTATAACTCACAAGGGAATAGTATCCATAATATACAGTGAATTATGAAAATTAATAGAAAAAAGATGAAAAATTCATAAAGACGATTAGAGGGTGAAGCATTACTAAAGTTATGAGAAGGTGCTCAACTTCAATATTACTTTGAAAAATGCGAAGTAAAATAAAAATGAGATATCTTAAATCCATTTTGGCACAAATAATTTTGAGAATATTAAATGATGGCAAAGATTTGTTCCTGGTAGCAGTGTGAATCAGCACAAGCGTCTGGATGGTAATTAAGGAATACATAGTAAAGAAAATTATACTCACTATCATCTACCTTAAACGTACTGTGACATACACGCAAAAAGGAGCGTGTTCAAGGAAGCTCATTGAGTTCTTTATAAAAGGGAAATAGAGAGGAAAATGTAGAAAATTAAAGTTTATTTTAACATTGTATTACTATAGAGAAGCAGAAATAAATGATCTTATCTATATTGACATGAATAACTAACAAAAAATAGCATTTCAAATGATATGTAAATAATGATAATTATGTAAATTTTGAAAGAAAAATAAGTTCATACATGGCTTACTCATATTTTGGTTATGTGTAGTAAAAAACATCAACTTCATAGGAATGATATACGACAACTCCAGGATGGAGGTTACTTCTGTGAGAATAAGGAGACAAGTGATAAGAGTAGAACTTTAGCTAGAGGTGCTGATTTGGCTTCTTAAAAAGCCAGAGAAAGAGAAAGCAACATTGGAAGAAAAAAATATGCATTAACTTCTATTTACCTTAATTCTCTGTATTAAATTATTTTCTGGGATTTTTTTTGTTTGAAATATTTCATAGTTCAAATTTTGAACACTAAAAAAGGAAAGAAAAAGAGGTTCTAAAGACCATCTTCTCATTTCATAGAGAAGTAGGTGAAGTTTAGAGAAGGTAAGGGTATGCCTGATTTTACACTGAGACAGAGGACTGTCTAGAACCAGAACCCGCCCAGGAAAAATGCCCCAAGAGTTTTTACAGAGTGGAACACTATCTTTAGTGTTGTGCATTTTCTGTCTTTAAGTTTCAGATTAGAATTGGGGAACTGTCAGTCCCAAATGTCAATGATCTAATGTGATGGTCTTTAAACTCTCTTCCAGGGAACCCTACATTCTTCCAGGGATACCCTAACTGTTTGATTTGAATTTCATTTATAACTATCTATTTATCCATATAAAATTAGATCCTATGTGGGATGTTTGGTAGAGGCCCCAGAGCCAAGAAAAGGGCTGTCAAATCCTCTCACATCTTTTCATGAGGTGCTTAACCTCCCACAAGATGTACTAAGTGACTATAAACATTTCCACTCCATAAAAAATGAAAGAAGCTAAGAGGAAGGAAGTTTGGAGGAGAGTTACCATGCGTGCCTTTAACAACCATAGATGACAAGCCAAACATGTGGAACAGGTCCATTTATAGAGTACAGAGCTGGAGAGACATAGGAATTGGTATTTTATTGACTCTTGAAAAGTCTAAAGAATAGAGCGGCACTGTGCTATAGAAATAGAATGCAAATGACTATGTAATTCTAAATTTTCTAGCAGTCAAATCCTTTAAAACATTTCTAAAGACAGGTGAAATGTTTTGAAATACATTTTATTTTACCAAATATATTAAAAATATTATCACTTTAACATGTAATGATTATTGACATATTTGACATTTTTCCATTCTAAGTTTACACAATCTGATGTGTATTTTACACTTGTAGACTATCTCAATTTAGAATAGCTACATTTGAGGTGCTCAATAGCATATGGCTAGTGGCTACCATACTGGACAACAACTGGTTAGAGTGAATACATTCTTCAATCTGCCTGGAAAAGGTAGAATGGACTGATTGTAAACCGATTGCACTTCTAATAATAATAGACAAAAAAATGTTTTTCCCAAGATTAGATATGCAGAAGGGAAGTCTGGGTCTTCCTAAAAGGGATCCCATGCAAAATATCTTGTTACTCTTGGAAAGTGCAAGGTATCTCATTAGAAGCCAAGGCAGCCACACGTAGCCCACAGAAAAGAAGCTCTGCTTAGGTCAAGGGAGATGGAAATCTCCCTTTGGGAATTTCCAGGGAGGGCAAGAGTTCATTACGCAGTGGGATTCATCGTGCCAGAAGACACGGTCCCCAGCTGATACCTACCTCTCCTCTGGCTTCTGCTCCAACTCTGAGAGGAGCCAGAATGTGTGCTAAGGGAGTGGAAGACAAAGTGGAGGGAGATAAGGATAAAAAGAAGCTGGGCTCACTCTCCTATCCCTACCCCAGACTACCAAGGTTGGGTCAAGCTCGCAGTGGGAGAGGGAGAGCCTTACACTGGACAAGAGTTTAAGTTTTGATTACCAAAATAGCCAGGCACTACTGATTTTAGGCTGGACTAGAATTTTAATGCCAAAATAAAATACTACTTGTTTATTATCTAAATGTGTCTGGAAAGGCTATGGGGAAGAACATGTTCACAAAGTGTGCTTAATGGGGAGTTGTGAGAAAGAATAAAGTTGATGTCTGCTTACCCTCTACCACTTCCACTCTGTTCAATAAACCCATTTTACCTATATTAAAATTATAATAAAACAAAGTACCCTTATATGTATCATAGAATGAACATTAACACATTGGTGACACATTACTTCTTCCAGGAATGCACACTATAACTGAGACTATAGTTTCTTCTGCCATCTTTGTTTCAAGGATGAGTACCCTAAAGTTACAAAGTACGTGTTAAATTGTTTATCATTTGCAATTATACATGGCAATCAGGATTTTCTTAAACACTGCAAAACCCCAAAGATTATATGATTATTTTATTAATAAAAATCATATATTAAATAGAACATTGGCATTACTCCTAATTTCAAAATTTTGTGCTCACTTAAATTAGTTCATTATGTTCATCAGATGACTTTATAATAAGTAAATATTAAAATTTTGAATTTAGTAATTCAAGTTATGTTAATAAAACATCAACTTAGCTTTTACAAGTGGCATTAATTTTTAATTATTGTTTGAAGAAATGGATTATGTTTTGAACAGTCTTTTGGAAATCACTGTTCTATATTTTGGACTAATTTAGTAAATTTTTCAATTTTGCTGGGTCTGAGTAACTAGAACATTCCTGGGTTATGCTCTCCCACTGCCCTCAAAGTTTGAATAGAGTCATTACAATATGTCTGTAAGGAAGTGATAATTAGAGAGGTAAACCTCTTTCTAAATTAATTATATAATATGCTTCAAAACTATTAGCTTTGAATGTCTCTATTCTTTGGATTATTCATCCCCTAGCCTTTTATGCAGCAAAATATCTGAAATGTTAAATGACTGGCTACTGTATTGAAGAAAAAGCCCCAGTTTCCCAACTTAGCTCTCAACACTCTCATCCTTCACAAACACAAACTTATCTTGACACCTTTATTTCCACCCCTTGATTCTCAATACAAATCTTCTGTCCCACATATCTAATCTTGCTGTCCACTATTCCCTAAAGGTTCTGTTCAAGTTCTTATCACATGTCTTGTTTTATGTAGGACAACATCTTTCTATTTTAATTTAATCCACTGACTTGATAAGGCCCATCCCAAGTTCATTTTCCCCATTTTGCCTTCCTCTACGCTCTCATAATACAAGTTCACATTTCAGAGAAACAATGGGATACACACACAAGCATCAAGCTTTGGAATGAGTGAGGGAATCTGAGTTCTCATCTCTAGTAGAACATCTACTGGTTGTGTTTTCCTGGTCAAGCCATTTTTAGAGCTTCATTAAAAAAAAATCTTCTACCTTTAAAATCTTAATAATATACAATTCTTTATCACTTACACAATCTATATATATATATATAAATTTAAGACAGTCATACTTTAAAAAATTATACCAGCAAAATTGCACTGTCTTAAGATAAAATACTTCCTAGCATTTAGCATGGTGCATAGCAATGATTCATGTATTCAAAAACATTAATTATATAGCACATCAACAAGGAAATTGTATTTATTTTTGTTTGCTTGATTGAATTCATTCATTAGCCAGATTTTCCCCAAACACAGAATACTTTCTGAGAAGAAATTAAAAGCTGGGGTACCTGGTCTAAGTTTATTTGACTTCAGTAACAAATTACGTGTTGTAGGTCTCATTGTTAACCTTTTTTTTAAGTTCCTTTCAGTGATATCATGTGGCTACTTTTAATTTTTTTCCCTCTAACCAGGATTTACTTCAGAAAACTTTAAAAGCTAATGAGGTCCTGTGGGCTGTCGGGAGAGAGCAGCCGCACACGGCCAGGCCATCTGTGGCAAGCGGGGAGGAACTGATGTTTTGGACAGCTGATGTTCAGACAGGTGATGAGTTTAAGAAGATAATTCATATAAAGTTTTAGTAGTTGAAGGAATGCAATGTTTTCACTGCAATTTTATCCTCATTATATAAACAAAACCTGCTTATTGTGGACAAAGAGAAAATAGAAATAAGAAAATTAAAATCACTTATGACCATAACACCTGAAGATAACCACTGTTAACATCTGGTGAATTTACTTCTGCTCTTTATTTATACAAATACACACATTCACAAGGAGAAAAGAGGACTCAAATTTTTGATAACACGAGGTTTGCATTTTCTTTTGTTTCACTAATTATTACTTTTCCATGTCTTAAAATATAATTTTAAAGGCTACGTAATTTCATGTCCTTCAACCCAACAGTTAGAGGTGAGACCAAAAAAAATATAGACTTTCACATTAATCAAAAGGGATTTAATTCTGCTGCAAAGATCAGGCTAACTGTGGAGTCTTCTCAACCAAACCTGTTGTTTTTATACATAAGCAGGGATCCCTGCCCCACCACATGCAGAAAAGCCAACTTCCAATTAGGAAGACCTGTCTCGGATATTGTAAAATAAGCCTCTAATTTGTGTGAGACAAGATACACACTTGGGCATATTTGTTACAGTAGTTTTGGTGACCCCAACTGAAAGAGTATGGAATCAGTAAGAGCCTGGTTTATGATTCAAATAGAGGCCCATTCTTTATACTTGCTTGTCCACAGTAAAAACTGTAATAAAATATATTTATAGAATTTTGCTATTAGGCTTATATCTTTCCCCAGCTAAAGTTTAGCTGGTTCACTTTTAATCCTTTATTTTCCCTTTAAGGTTTCAAATTTTAACATTCATCTGTTTAATCTGTACAGATACTAATTTGCGATAAAAATCTTAATCTTTCCATGGTCCAGAATAGAAAGCAATATGATCAAATAAATCATCAGAGTCAAATTTTTTAAAGCATATAATAAATCTGAACAAAAATAATACTAGGCTCTGAATATTTTTCTCTTGGACACTAGATTTGTCAACATAATATTATAGTAGGAAAAATCTATTCTTTAGCTAGTAATAAATATGCTATGAAAATTTGAGCAAATACTATGATAAAAAAGAATTACCAATGTTTTTAAGAGATCTACTGTGATTAGATTATTAATCCAATAATGTAGGTAGGCAGATGATGATGGATCAGTCAGGCTAGAGACCAACTGCTGGACCCAACAGAGGACACATTCACTGGTAAGCTCACACTGTCTAAGAACACTGAAAAAGCAAAGCCAGGAGAAGACCCTTCCCTTTAGACTCCCGCATTTAGCTGTGTCTTCTGTGAAGAGAGTAGAAGAGACCAGCTTATTTGGAAAAAGTTCCAGTTTCACAGTATTGTAGAAGACCAAGGTATTATTCTTTCTTTCTTTTCTCTTTTTATTGAAAAATTTTTAAAACGGTGGAGAATACGTAGAAACTTTTCTTTTTCCCCAGAGCTAATTTAGGAATCTTGGCCCCAAAATGTCAAATCCATTTTCATTTAACTTTTAGAGAAACTATTAATTACTCATTGTGCACGGAGAAAAAGATGTTAATGAACAAGCGTAGTCATTTGACCATAATACATTTCAGGCTTAATGTAAAATTCAAGTAGTCTATGGTAGAATGCTTTCTTAAAGATAGAATAAAGTAGTTTACTTTTAAAGAAAACCTCAAAATTCTTATGCTAGTAGCAGTGTAGATTCAAAATGCAAATTAACACAAATTAATTCAGGAACTAGCAACTGTTGATATATAATATCAATATATTTCAAAGAAGACGGCATATATATACATATAATGCATAAAATAATAGATTACTATATATTAACTATAGATTACTAATAGTATATATCACAAATTAGTATGTTGTTAGTATATATGTTATGTACATAATATACATATTACACGTATGTGTATGTATGTGTGTGTATATATATATAAACATACGCACAGTGGGCCACAAGTTCAATACACTCATAGGCAAATTAACTAAAGTGGCAAATACTTCCAGTTTTATAAACGTTCTCAATGGAATGTTATGAACAACTTTTTAAATAAAGAAAACTCATTTTCACAACTGCTGACATGCTTTTCAGGATTTTTGTTTGACTACTGCCAATTTGATTCCCTAGACTGGCGTAAATGCAGAGCCATCTGTTCTGTCGTGGCCGTTGCAACAGTTCCAGGTTCACTGAAGCAATTGTTTCTATTACCCTTAGTACTCATGATATGCTTCACTTTGCAGCATCCCTACTGAATAAATTGGGCCTAACTTGTATCACAAATATAATTAGGTTAAGATCTTGGCAAAACTTTGATACGCCAGAATAATTTAACCCATTCAGCTCCAAGCCTTCAAACATCTTTATCTGTGGTTTCAACTTTCTTCTGCCATTCCCAATGATTCGCCCCCTCATTAGCAAATGACTTTTGTATGCACAATATTGGAGTATCTTTAAGCATGTTAAACATTATGTAATGATAATGTTTAAATTGAGAGAAAAACAGGGAATTTATGGTGTTTTGAAGCCAATTTTTGCTGAGCTTTGTTGTAATTCATTTAAACTAAGTGGTGCCGTGGATGTGACTTTAATCTTAGTCTTTTCAAGGTAGTAAGATTTAAAATAGGAGGCTGAGTTCAGGCATGTGTTCAGAGTTGTCGTGGAGATCAGGAAAGAATCAGAGAATGTGAAATAAAAATGATTTTGCTGGCATAGTATGGAAGCTTCTGGGCAGTAAGAGATCATTTTGATCAAAGACTGTGCATATCTGATATAAATAAATTAACAGTAACTTGAGTTAGTGTCCATAAAGTGTAAGGCAGGAGACAAATAACATACTAGCAGCACATTCTGTTACTTGTATAAGTTTAGAGGTTTTACAGGATGACAAAATATAAAAGGGGTAAAAAAAAAAATCGGCCAAGATATAAGGAATTTATGAAATTATAAAAATATAAACATACAAAGGTAAAGTATTTGAAATCATTTGAAAGATAGGTTTTTCCATAGAGGTAGGTTAATCATTTGAAATGGTAAATCAAATAAGATGAGGGATGCTGAAGTACCATTGAAGATATAAACCATATATTTTAAGGCATTATCATTATATTAACAAAGAAGGTGCAGAAGCCCAGCAGGGACGATGAAAGTCAGGTGAGAAGAAGATGCTCAGGTTGTCGGAGATAATGCTGACTTAAGAGTCTAGAACCAACAAATAAAGATAGAAGCTTGATATGCTACTTGAAAGCCAGGAAGCTTGTGGTTTTTCAAAAGCCAGGAGTCTGCAAGCCAAGAAGTTAATTGAGATGGAAAACAAGAACCTGGTGACAACAAGAGGTATCCCAAATCCATAAACGTAGAGTAATCAAAACAATGGTGGAAATCTCGAAAGACAGGAGGTCATGCCTGACTTTATCATTGTAGCCATAATGGCTGGATGAGGCAGTACCTAGAATAATTGGTAGTTAATAACTGATGGAGGAATAAATCAGAAATAAATAGATGAGGAATTGAGTGAGTTACTTACAGCACATAAAAAAGTAGTGCGAAGCTAGGTCTCCAGGGAAGGTAAAGTGGAGGTATAATCATGCCTGGTAGTATGCGGGAAATCAGTAAAGTCGGGACTGACAACGGAATGGACAAGACAATGAAGAGAGGGGCTCACTGGACCTAGGTCTGGGCATTTGGGAAAAATGGGTAAAACTCTTCATTTGAAAAAAAAATGAGTATTAGCTATTAGCTGCTAGAAGATATAGAGCAGTGCTCCCCTAGGTTAGTGATGAAGTTGAGTCTTATCTAAGGTAGAGAGTTGGGTGCCTAGTGGTTAGGAGCACAAATGGAATGAAAAGAACAGCCTTTATTTTTGGTCCTTGTCCAGGTCTCAGTGTCTAGAGAGATGAATGTTGCAGTGTGACAGGCAGCTGGCTTGAGACAGGAGGGCCAGATGATGAATGGTATGCATTTGATCCAAGAGAGCCTTCTGTAAAATAGAGATTCTTAAAGTATGGTCCCTGGACCAGCAGCATCAGTATATCTGGGCACTGGTTGGAAATGTAGAGTCACGGGTCCCAGCCCAGACTCACTGAATCAGAAATTCTTGGAGTGTAGCCCAGTAATCTGAATTTTAACAAGCTCTCCAGGTGATGCTGATGCATGTCAGAGTTTGAGAACCAGTTTCTTACAGGAAAACAGACATTAGCGATACTTAAGGAGCAAATTTCATAATTAATGGTAAATCTTGTATCTGGCCCTAAAAAGTAAGAATTGGTGCTTCCAACATGCAGAATCTGAGACTCTACAATAAGAAGAGACACAGTTTTGTAAAGAACTATTAGATTAGTATTGAGACCTTGCATTTAGCCTCTGAAGAGATAAATGTGCCTGGTTGCAAAGAGGTTTGTTTGCTTTGCTTTGAGGAATATTACGTTTGCAAGTGTGATAGTTATGTTGCACACGTGCTAATAAAAAAGATTTCTAATGAGAATTGCTTACAGTGTTACATTTAATAAAGGATAGAATAGGTTAAAGAATAGTATTTCTGAGTTTACAAAAACTAAAAGGAAGTGCATTTTGCTAAACCATAAGGTACTAAGCACACAAGCCCCATCTAGTGGCCTTTGTACCAAGAGTTCAGCGAAGGTTTCTAAAGGGGTACAAAGCAACTAGGGAACCACAAAGATGCAAGTGACTTAGCGTTTAGCTACCTGGAATGCAGCATGTAGGCAGCATAATTACACCATATCCTCTTATGCAAAACATTCCTCAAACTTTTTAGAACTTCTCCTCAATTTCATAACTATTTAGAATCAGAAAAGAAGGAAACATTTATTGAGTTCGAATTATGCATCAAGACCCATGTTAGGTGCTTTTATATATTTGTAGATATATGATATCATATAGACAGATACAGATATAGGTATGGATATGGATATAAATATATAAATATAGACATGCAGGACGGCCATTAAATCTGTAAACACAGGTGGAAACATAAACATTTTACTATTATTACAACACATAAAACAAAATTATCTATGGTTCCAGAATACTTCAATGAGAAAAACAAAGCTTAGAGAGGGCTTTTTTGAAACACACTATGTGTTGCTCCTATGATACCCTGTGCTTAACTCTGCTATAGCATTTTCCATTCTCTGACATTATTATGTTTTTGTCTTTACAAACTACTTTAAGCTCTTTGAGGAATAGAACCATTTTTTTCCTAAGCTGCTTTTCATTCCTGGCACCAAGCATAGTGCTCAATAAAGTGTTTAATAATTTTTTGTTAAATAAATAAATGCATGGATGGGTAGATGTATGAATAAAATAATAGATGAGTTAGTTAAATCCTTGCCTTTATATTTCATATTTTATATACACACAAATATATATTACTTTCATAACAGTGAAACTGAGTCTTCTCAGCAAGTGCAGGAGTATCGAAAGATCTCAGTTTTGTGTTCTACATTCTACAAATATCTGTTGTCTCAAAATAAAAGTAAATATTGGTGAATCAAGGATCTTAGTAAGGGGAAATGAATATTTATATAAATAATTACGATGCAATATAGAATGTGAGAAGTGGCAGGCAAGTGACAATGACTTTTTGCTTTTCGCATTTTTGTGGAAGAAAAGACTTTTAGTCATGGGCAACAGGGAAGATTTTATTAATACACTCCTGAAAATTTTTAGTACAATTCGAATAAGATGTTATGATGACAGCGTGTTTCATTAAGAAATACGTTTCATTAAGCGTATTTCCATTACTCTTGGGTAAAGAGTTTGCTTGGACACCAGCCCCCCTTCCCAGCGTGCTCCTGGTACATTGTACGTGAACAGAAGCCATATGGCAAGAGAGCCTGAAAATAAAGTGGAGGGAGAGCAGGGCAGATTCCAGTCTAAAGGCCTTCACTTCCTAGAAAGTTCCAGAATCAACAGAGCAAAGCAGAAAAGGCACTAAGCAAAAGGAAAGGCAGCCAACGAAACAAATTTAATAACCCTGGTGATAGAGGCCCATCTTCAGATCTTCACTTCTAACATGCATAATCCTACTTTCTAAATATCTACTAATTATCGATTTAAATAGTAGTTTAATTGCACTCACATTCAGTTCACAGATCACAGCATATAAGCAACAGAGGATCTTCCCTTTGGATCAATTTTACGTATCAGTTCCATCACCAACCAAGAATTAATTTTAACCAACATAAGCCTTGGTAGTGATATAGATTACATGTAATTAGAAGGAAAGAATTGTTTCTTTGGCTAGTAATCTGTTTTAACATTATTAATAGATATAGTCAAATTAAAATAATTGCTTAATGTTTTTCCTTTTTTTAAAAAAGAAAACCCTAGAACTACAGAGTTTTTAAAAAATATATATTCTAAAAAGGGCAAAAATGGATCTTAATTGCTTTACGACTGTTTAATAACTCAGCATCAAATTGCTGAAACTGGAAAAATTAGTTTCGGATATCATGTTGCACATTTCAGCTTTTAGTGGCCCTAAAAGGGCATGGAGTAAACCCTTTCAAACAACATATAGGATAGTGTCTCTTTTAAGTAATAAGAAGAGCCATATTTTTATAAAAGGCTCTTTCTCAGAAAATACTTTCAAGGTGACATGTCAGTTAAATGAAAGAAGTGTTAGATGAACAAGGGAGACATAAAATTTATTATGACTATAAAGCATATGAAAAATTTCACATAGACTAAGAGACATCCTCCCTTCTTTTTTTACCACCTTATTTTACCCCCTGAAACTCTTTCAAAATTGATTCTACTTCTCAGATCTCCCAAAACTGAATTTAAACTTTCATTTAAGAGTCAATTCAAAGGTTATGTTGTTTTTGCTATTTTCAGTACTGTGAACGACCCCATGGCTTTTACAAACTCTTAAATTCTTCATTTCAGAACTCATACCCTAATGATTCCTATATGGCTGTGATTTCTATATTCTCCTTTAGGGTCATTGTCTCCATGTACCTTAGAGTGATCACATAGCTGAACTAGATCCCGCTACTCTAAATTGGAAATTCTGCTCTTCTTCCAAATGTATCCTCTAGTCTATAAACACACAAGAGCTTCCCTTCTCATCCATCCATCCATCCACCATCCATTCATCCTTCTATACATTCATGTATCCATTCTTCCATTCCTTGGGGAATATTTTTAACTACAATCATGTATCTTAGAGCTGGCAATACTACATTTTAACTAGAAACTAACAGAGTTTACTATCCATTGTAGATATAGATGAGTCAACTGTCATTTTAAATCTGGTTAATAGGTCCTATGGTAATGGGATGTTTTGGTAGTAGATGGGAGTGGAAACCCAAAATTGGTGGCTCAAGGAAACTTCCTTGGAAAATCGAGTGAATGATGGTAACAGCCATTAAGATAGAGGGCAGGTTTCAAGAAGAGGGTAATAGAGGTAAAACCTCAGTTACGGATGTGGTGAGCGATATATGTGTTTGAGGTTCAGAAGAAATATTAGGGTTGGAGACATATAGATATCAATTACCCCCCCATTAAAGAGGATAATATCACTCAGGAAAAAACATATAGTGAAAAAGTTGGAAGAGTTAATAGGAACCATAAATTAAAGGTATGACCCAAGGGAAAACATATTTCAAAAAAGTGAAGGTTGACATTGCTAATTCTGGGGAATGGACAAATGAAACAAAACTGAGGAGTTACTACAGGATGATAGTGACTTTGAGGAGGGGAAATGGACTGAGGAGCAAACGAATGTTAGGAACAGTAATCTGTGAATGTAGATAACTATTTCAAGAAGTCTAGTGACAGAATACACCTATAAAGGGCAACAGAGGAGATTATGCGTTTAGGAAGGCGAATGTAGGTATACATGTATGTAAGGAATGTATTTATTGATTTTTTTTTAAATAGAAGAAGCTTGAAAATATTCAAAATTTTTTTTAAGGGCAGGATCTATTAGAAGGAGAATGTGAAGATACAGAAAAAAATAGAAAATCTATAAAGCAAGGTATCTGAGGAAACAACTGGAGAAAGTATATAGAGCAGAGAAGTGGTCCTACATAGGAGATAGGGCACTTCTATTGTATAGCAAAAAGGAAAGAGGAAGAGGATGAGTAGGGATGGAAAAGATATGAATACCTGTGGAACAAAGTTGAGGAAGTTCTCAACTGATGGAAGGGTAGCTGGAGAGTTACTGTCATGGTGAAATATTTGAGAAGAATAGAATACATGTACAGTAGGTTCTACATAGCACGTGAGGGGCAACTGACTTGGGAGGGTATCATAAAAGGAACTTGCCATTTTATAATATGCTTCCAAAAATTAAGATTATGTGACTTTAAAATATTTCTTAAATTTTATTGAAAATTTATTTGAACAATTTTACTACTCTCTCTCTCACTACATGTGTATCCATTTCTTCTTATTTTACTTCCAAGGAAATTGGAGAAAAATAATTCATCAACAGATATTGCTAACTCTGATTTTGGAAAAGAACTGCTTCGGATAGAAACAGTGACGTGAAACTGTGGGAACTTTGGTAGTTAAATATTCTATATGAATAAAAAAAATCTTGCTTTGTGGACAGAGGAAGTAAAGTCTTAGAAGAACTATAAGTAACATCATCAGAAAATAAATCCTTGATAATATTCTTAAATCAATACTCAGCCCCACCATTTTTTTTTTTTTTTTTTTTTGAGGAAGATTAGCCCTGAGCTAACTTCTGCCAATCCTCCTCTTTTTGCTGAGGAAGACTGGCCCTGAGCTAACATCCATGCCCATCTTCCTCTACTTTATATGTGGGACGCCTACCACAGCATGGCGTGCCAAGCAGTGCCATGTCTGCACCCGGGATCCGAACCACCGAACCCCAAGCAACCGAAGCGGAGCTCACTTAACTGCTGCGCCACTGGGCCAGCCCCTCAGCCCCACCATTTATGTGTGAATTTTGCAGGGCATTAGGAATTCATAACAGAGGACTTTTCATACATAATTTTAAATACAAGCAACAAATTTTAAAACATAATTTTAAATATAAAGCAACCAGTCATTTAAAGACAAAAAAAAAAGGTTGTTTTCAAAGTTCTACTTATATTTTGAAATAAAAATATCCTTTTCAATATGTTCATTTTACCAAGTTGCAAATTCAGGATGCCACAACTGCCTATATTCAGTCATTTTCCTGGAAACATCATTATAGGTGGACAATTTATTTGCAAAATTTCTCCTGATGTTATGTCCTTTGTAATATTTTATGCTGTTGACTATGGCACAGGAATAGTAAGTACCAGAGAAATATATTATTAAAATTGCATCTAAAATGAATATTTTAAATTAAGAAAAAATGCCTCCCATCAAGTTTGTGAGTCAACCTTCTAAAATGCTGAAAAATATACACTTAACAGATTGTCATGTGTTTATAGCCTAAATCAAATAGACAAAATTAATGTACTTCTTAAGAAGAAGACTCTTTTGAGTTTTTCCACTAATAACAGCTATGCTATTCAAATTATGAAATAAATTTGCTCCTTTTCTTTACAATTCCTGGATAGCTCTTCTATAAGTCTTACGTATAACTATTTCCTGGGAAAAAGTATCCCCAGAATAAAGATTGTGAAATTTACATTTCTCTCGATATCCTATAAACTTTATAAGAAAAAGGATGCAGACAGAAACTTCAGCTAATATTGAATAAAAGGTAAGAAACTCAAAATTTATTGTATATTTAAAGGTTTATAGTTTTCAAAGTTCATCTTCAAAGCGCCAGTGTTTTATCTTAATGATTTCTCTTTTTCTTCTCGTTTAGTCACTTCTCATAACATTATCTTTGACATAAAAGGTAGACTAAGACAAAATGAAAGATTTTCTGCATAAAGAAAATGCATCATGGAGGAATGTGAATCTTTAAACCTCTAAGATATTTAAACATGGTTTTAGAGGTTAGATAGTAGATTCTTTAAAATAGATACTGAAGATACTTATGGGGAAGTGTCATTTGGATGTTCTAGTAGGGGGTGTAATTACTTGTATACCCTAGGCCAAGTAGATAGGTATGCAGTCTTCTGTATTGGAACTAACAGCAGCTAATCAGGAGCATGATTGGAGACAAGAAAATACAGCCACTCTAGAAATACAAATCTGTTGAACCAGCCTTGATCATCACCAGGAGACAGCTACCCCACTTAGTGTGCGCTCTTATACTGAGGGCTCATGGAACCCCCCAAGGTTTGGATCTCTTTCTTAGGTCTAATTAATGATGTGGGACTTGCACTTACAGGCCTTCCAGTTTGATACAAAACTGTCTTGTTTTTGGCTGGTTGGTATTTCTTGGTCCTAACTTGACAGTGAAATCTGACGTTGAACTAAAATGAATAAAATTAAATTGAGCTAAAAAGTCAATTTAAAAACAACAGCTGATGTTTTCTGAAAGGCTTGAGGCTCTGGTAATCCAGATGATTCAGATGACAGCACAACGGGATCTGGAAGCTTTTGTGTCTAGAGGTAGGGCTGTATCTAACAAATACAGGCTATCAGCTGTATGGTTTAGTCTTTACCCTAACCTAAGGAAAGAAATGCTTCATCTACCCTCTAAATCTATTTCCATATGTCAGAACCTTTAAAACCAGAATTTATTTTCCTTTGTTCTTAGCACTAATTCTTGCTGCTTCTTTTAAAACCATTTACTTTATTCAAAGAAAGGGAAAAAGCAGAAAACATCATTTGTGTAACATCTCTTCATACATTATTACCACTGTTGTATTTTCTAGATCTCTCTCTCTCAAGTCTATTTCTTGCAACTTTAATCATTTGCATTGTTTGTTTTTACTCATTTATTTGATCATGCTATGGAATCTGAATTTTATGTCATTTGCAGTTTGGGTCTTTTTCTCCTCAAAGTTAAAAACCATATAGAATCTTTTGACTTTTTTTTTTTTGAGGAAGATTAGCCCTGAACTAATATCTGCCACCAATCCTCCTCTTTTTGCTAAGGAAGACTGGCCCTGAGCTAACATCTGTGCTCATTTTCCTCTATTTTATATGGAGGACGCCTGCTACAGCATGGCTTGACAAGCAGTACATAGATTCGCACCCAGGATTCGAACCAGCAAACCCTGGGCTTCCAAAGTGGAATGTGGGAACTTAACTCCTATGCCACCAGGCAGACCCCTAGAATCTTTTCTAATCAAGAAAACTTTTCTTTCTCCACTTCAATGCCTGGACAATGATGAACATTTAAGTAATGTATGTACTGATCATGGAATACCATTTGTTAGCATCTAATGAGTTGTTAATATTTCGAAGTGGTTCAATTAATTTTTCACTTCTTTGATAGAATAATCAATATTGTAGAGTTCTAGATAGAAGATGCTTTCATATAAAACAAACCACATGCTTAACTATGGGAAAACCAACCTTATATACCTTACTTTCCCTATCAAAAATTCTGTTACTCATTATAGAAGGAAATTTCACTATTCAGGCTAGGGTTTGCATGTGGGTTTGTGTGTGTGTTCCAGTTACATGTCTTTTCTTATTTTGGGAACAGAGGAGACTGTGATGTTCCTAATAAAACCTAAACCAATGTTTCTAATGGGACATGACCAAGATCATACAAGTGATTCTTGCCTTTTTACCAATGATTTCCCCAGCTTTGCTCAATTCTTCTCACTCCTGAACAATTATTGTGATACCCAAATGTTAAACAGCTCTCCCCTCATGATCACACCCAGTCTAGGACTGACCTGTTCTCCTTTCAAGTTCCTCCTTAGAATCATCCAGCATCAATGCAAACCTATGACTAGTCCATCACAAGCACATACCTACAGTAAACAATGCTCTCTTAATGAGTTGCCTACAGTTCCTTTGGTGTACTGTTTCCTTTGATGCAGCAAATTAATATATCTAACTTCATTTCACCATAGAAGATCCTCTGGTGGTCTTTATCTGATGGGTGTTATCATAGTAAGAAGGACTTCCAATAAAATCAGTTATACCTAAGACATTTTCTAAGTAATGACCATTATTTAAAAAAATGCCCTTCCCTGAAACACGGTATTTGAGAGACTAAAATGGAATTTGCGAGCATTGTGTGCAAAGCCCTTAATTTTATACGGTAGGCAAATGAGATCTGAGACTTATTCAAAGCCCTGGAACATTAGTGATAGAACCACAATTAGAACGCATGTTACTCTAGATATTGTCCAGGGTACTTCCTCTATGAAGCCTGTCACTTTAAAGTTTCATACATTGTGATCCTCTCAGAAGTACCATAGAATAAATCCTTTTTGTATAGGAAGCAACAGTTGAACGCTAGTTTTTAAAATTTCTTTTTCAGGTATTAAAAAGCTATTTAAAGGTATTTAGACTAATATTTAGAAATACCCTTCCGAAAGATGCTTCGCTTTCACTGTTTCTTTTGTGATTTTCAATTTTATTCATAAACACAAAAAGATTTTCAAAACATTTAAAAACAGCACAGAATTTCTGATGCACAATCTGCTGAAACTATTCTGTTCTTCTTGTTTGAAGTCCTATTTCCTGGCTCTTATCTTGGCTCTGTAGCACGCTAACTGGAACTAATGTGATCTAGGGTGAATAACTCAATGGATCTGTGCCAAACAGGGAAAATAATATTACCTATCACACAGAGTTTTGTGAAGATTAAATAAATTAGTACATAGAAAATACCTAGAACAGGGCTGGGTTCTGGAATGGAGTATCACTAAATAAACATTAGCTGTTTTTTCTATAATGCCAGTTAACTATTGAAAATTATTACTGGAAATTTTAAAACTCCATTTTCATATTTTATATTTGCATTTTTAAATAACAAATTTGACTTTTTAAAAAATTAATAAACATTATTTTTTAGATCAATTTTAGGTTCACAGCAAAATTGAGCAGACAGCACTGAGATTTCCCATATGACCCCTACGCCCCCACATGACCTCCCTCACTATCAACATCCCCCACCAGCGGCTATTCTCGCTACAATCGATGAACCTACATTGACACATCACTATCACCCAAAGTCCACAGTTTACATCAGGGTTCACTCTTGCTATTGTACATTCTATGGATTTGGACAAATGACATGACATTTTTAATGTATAATAACATGTTTCCATCATTATAGTGTCATACACACTATTTCCACTGCCCTAAAAATCTTCTATGCCCTGTCTATTCATCCCTCGCTCCCCCAGAACCCTGGAAACCATTGATCTTTTTACTGTTTCTATAATTTTTCTTTGTTCAGATGTCATATAGTTGGAATCATACAGTATATAGCCTTTTGATATTGGCTTCTTTCACTTAGTAATATGCACTTAAGGTTCCTTCATGGCTTGATAGCTTATTTCTTTTTAGCACTGAATAATATTCCATTTTCTGGATGTACCATAGTTTATCCACTCACCTACTGAAGGCTACCTTGGTTGCTTCCAAGTTTGGCAATTATGAATAAAACTATTAAAGAAAAATCCATGGGCAGGTTTTTATATAGACATAGTTTTCAGTTCTATTGAGTAAATACTGAGGAGCATGAATGCTAGATCATATGATAAGAATATGTTTAGTTTTGTAAGCAAACTTCACCTTTGAAATAGAAAATTTGGACTATTCTTACTATTCTTGCCATTGTTCACTGATCTTGAACATGCTTTGCTGAACCCACACATAGGAATACTGTGCAATGATGATAAGTTGTTTTCAAAGACACGAAGACATCCTGAAATACATAAACCCTTAGAACCATATAATAATAACCTTGATAACTGGTATGTTGGGGAAATGAAGTATTCAGTAGAAATTCTTGTTAATTTTTATCGTATATGTTATACTTTTCCCATTTCTTTCCATCACTTTTGTTCTTATTACTCCCATTAGTGTGGTTTCATTTTATTATATGCCCCATAAGGACTTCAAAATACATTTCCTCCTTCATTCACATATTCTTACACTAACTTAATAAAGATTTTATGAGCATTTTTGCTCATGCACAATAGTCAATTACACAGATATAAAGATATACAAGACATGGGTACATTTTTAGAAACTCATGGTCTAAGAAGAAATAAAGCACAAATGAGTAACTAGAGTGTAATAATATAGATATGCAGAAAGTGTTAAGTTAGCAGATAAGAGAGTGACCAAGTTCACTTAAAAAGGTGAATAAATCACTACAGAAAAAGATATTTGAGTTTCACTTATGTCATCAAAGTATGATTACCTGGGTTACTCTAGTAACAGCTCTCTCAAGATGCACTCTTAACACTGCAGTTAGAGGGGTCTTGCTATAGTGCAAAATGATCAATGAACTGAATTTTGGCATGGCATGCTATGGGTAAATATTTCATGAATTGGTTTACGCCAATCTCCAGCCTACACTGTATATTACGGCATTCTGGAATTCAATGCAGTTCCCTAACAACGCTCAGCTTTCTCTAGTTATCAGCATTCTGCTCCTGCTTCCTCTTACTGTAATGATTATTCTCCTGGCTATCCATAGCCCTATTAATAACTGTTTCTTCATGTGTCAGATTATATTTCAATTCCTCTGAGAAAACTTCCCACAATCCCTAAGGCTAAGATATTTTTCCTTTATTCTCTCATAATATCTGTTTTTGCACAAATAAAATTCTTCATACTGCACCGTAATTTCCTGATTACTCATCTCTATCCCCCAGAGGCAGAAATTTGCATGGTGTCTAGCACAGAGTAAGCTTCAGGTAAGTATTTGTTGAATGAATGAATGAGCAGATGGATGGATTGAGAGCTAGGCGGTTAACAACAAAGAAAAGATAAATATGGGTTGGGATTATTAAGGAGGAGCCATTAGTACTCAAATTTAATTTGGAGTTCAAAATTTGTATTAAATTAGTGCCATGTTATTCCCCTATGAGCTTCGCAATGTAATTTAGATTTCAGGAAAAAACAAGATTCCATCAAATATACGTGTATCCTAAAGATAAGGACTATTAATAATTACTTTGAAAAACATTATGATACAAAATCTATATTATTTTGCAAAATTATAACCAGAGAACTGGAATTAATTCTATATATTACTTAATAGGTAAACATAATTATTTATATTCTAAAAAATTATAGTGAGAAACATTAGAGTTATAAGAAAATTAAAGGAAGTCAACCATAATCAATCAAAAACTACCTCCAAGCAATATATACTGTGTTAATGTATCTCTTCCAAAATTGAGACATTACACATTAATCTAGAAAATTACATTCTTAAATTCAGTGCTTTACACTCCAGTTTAACAATTAGCACTCAAATAATTACTTTTGACTTATTAATTTTCACTCAAAATAGCACATTAAACTAATGCAAAGATCCAACAGTTAGGTCTCTACTATGTGAAAATATAAAAGAGTTATTTATATAAGTCACAAATTCAGATAGTTGTTAAAGAAAACCATGCTTATCAAATCTTCTATATTTAACACAGCTGTGGTCTTTTGAGTGTGAATGTATTTATATTCATTTTGGTTTCTGGTTAATATTCTTGACTAACTTTAATGTCATTATTTTCAATTCATTAGAAAATGTAGTTTTTAATGTTAAGATGTGTCTCAGAGACACGTAGATTATACTCATATCCATTCATGCAATTCAGAGCACGTTCATTAATTGTCTTATGTTTGGAGGCACCGTGGTAAGGACTGTGAGGCAGTTGTTCTCACGCTTTATTGGGAATAATTGCTATTTGTTATGCTTGTTAAATATAAATTTCCAGGCTCCACCCATGGAAATGTTGATTCAGAATTTTGGGGTGGAATTCTACAATTTGCATTTTAAACAAGCACAGAGATAATTCTGATGGAAGTTGTATACTCCATGATCAAAAATATTTCCATGATGTATGGAAGGATAAAAAGATGTTGCCTGACTTGTCCTCAGGATCTTACAAGCTATTATAGTTAATACAGCTCATACACAAAGCTATACTCTTGAGTGGGCCATAGGAACCAATAATGGTTTTGGTACTGGCAGTGGGAATAGAATCATACTTTAGAAAATATATGTCTGGTAAATACACAAGATGTTGAAGAAGTGCTTGATTGTATCTTAGAGAGTTAATTCAAATATTCCAAATCTAAGAAGACCCGAAATTAATTATAGTAAAACAGAGATTTGGAATTTGTTTTCAAGAACCAACAATATTTGGTATCTTAGCATTGCCAGTACCATTTTCTATTTACTATGTATATATGTTTTCAATTGCTCTGCCTCAACCTTTCCTAGCCCTGTACAGTTGGCTCCATGGAAGATCCAAACCCAATAGTCCCAGCAGACAGCCTCAGAGAGGCAGTTTTACGTAGTGGTTTCATTGACACTCAGAGCTCCAAATCAACTCAGGTGGACCAGGCACAATGCCAAATTAAAATAAAGATTCAGTGGTTCCAGGGCTGATCCCCCAGGGGACTTCTCACCCAAAAGACAGCTATTTCCTCTTTCTCTCTGTTCTATATGTCCAAGCATAAATGGCTTATTTCTTCTAATTTTCTATGTGATTATTTTTCTCTGGAATTTGGGAGGAAATGGTAAAATAAGTGTTAGCCTGAACAGTAGAATATACACCTAAAGAAAATTATAATGGTTTTATGCCCTTAAAAACTAGGAGGAAGTTCTCACCGGTTTTCAGAAAATAATTACATTTTGATTCCAACTTTAGACAATTAATACCAGCTCTATCAGAGAGAGTTCAGTCAAAAAAACAGGAAGCATGCTAGATATTTTAGCGATAATATAATGTAGGAAATTAGTATATAGATATTTAAAGGTTAGTGGAGCAAAAAGATCATGTTGAAGACCATAGATATTAGTAACTATAGAGAGTAGTTCCCACTCTTAGGGTTGAAGGAAAGGATAAGATAGCATATCCTGAATCTAGAGACTTGAAAGAGAAGTTTACAATGGGAGTGTAGACCTTCCTGGATGATGCTCAGATCTCTATGGAGCACCACATTGCTGGTGTCAGACTATAAATGGAAGAAAAGTTAACTGGCACAGGAATATAATATAGTCGTTACTGTAAGTGCTAAAAGTGTCAGAGGCTGGGGAGTGATAAGAACTGGAAGGAAAGAAGGATTTTCTCCTTCTCCCATTTTTTGATATCCTTTGAGTATCTCCCATTGGCAGAAAAATTACAGTGCACTGGTTGGGAAGATAATCTGGGAAACATAATTTATAGACTTCATGTAGTTTGGGAATTTAGTTGAGAGTTTTGGAAATGCAGTTTGCATAATCATAGAATAATTTTTAGAAGGGTGGCCTGGAGCTGAGACACAACAGCTAAATAACCAGTACGACAGTCATAACAATCTTTTTTTTTTTTATTAAGATTATGATAGATTACAGCCTTGTGAGATTTCAGTTGTACATTATTGTTAGTCTTGTTGTGGGTACACCAACTTTCCCCTTTGTGCCCTCCCCCCACCCTCCCCTTTTCCCTGGTAACCACCGATCAGTTCTCCTTGTCTATATGTTATCTTCCACCTATGAGTGGGGTCATATATAGTTCATCTTTCTCTGTCTGGCTTATTTGGCTTAGCATAATGCCCTCGAGGTCTATCCATGTTGCTGCGAATGGACCAATTTTGTCCTTTTTTATGGCTGAGTAGTATTCCATTGTGTATATATACCATATCTTCTTTATCCAATCATCAGTGTCTGGGCATTTAGGTTGGTTCCACATCTTGGCTATTGTAAATAATGCTGTGATGAACATAGGGGTGCAAAGGACTCTTGGGATTTCTGATTTCAGGTTCTTAGGATGGATACCCAGTAATGGGATGGTTGGGTCATAAAATATTTCTATTTTTAACTTTTTGAGATATCTCCATACTGTTGTCCATAGTGGCTGTACTAGTTTGCATTCCCACCAACAGTGTATGAGGGTTCCTTTTTCTCCACAACCTCTCCAACATTTGTCGCTCTTGGTTTTGGATGTTTTTGCCAATCTGCCGGGTGTAAGGTGATATCTTAGTGTAGTTTTGATTTGCATTTCCTTTATGATTAGCGATGATGAACATTTTTTCATGTGTCTATTGGCCATACTTATATCTTCTTTGGAGAAATGTCTGTTCATGTCCTCTGCCCATTTTTTGATCGGGTTGTTTGTTTTTTTGTTGTTAAGCTGCGTGAGTTCTTTGTATATTATGGAGATTAAGCTTTTGTTGGATAAGTGGCTTGTAAATATTTTTTCCCAATTAGTGGGCTGTTTTTTTGTTTCAATCCTGTTTTCCCTTGCCTTGAAGAAGCTCTTTAGTCTGATGAAATCCCATTTGTTTATTTTGTCTATTGTTTCCCTCAACTGAGGAGTTATAGTGTCCGAAAAGATTCTTTTGAAACTGATGTCAAAGAGTGTATTGCCTATATTTTCTTCTAGAAGACTTATTGTTTCAGGCCTAATAATCTTAAGGTCTTTGATCCATTTTGAGTTTATTTTGGTGTGTGGCGAAAAAGAATGGTCAATTTTCAATCTTTTGCATGTGGCTGTCCAGTTTTCCCAGCACCATTTGTTGAGGAGACTTTCTTTTCTCCAATGTAGGCCCTCCGCTCCTTTGTCGAAAATTAGCTGTCCATAGATGTGTGGTTTTATCTCTGGGCTTTCAATTCTGTTCCATTGATCTGTGGACCTGTTTTTGTACCAGTACCATGCTGTTTTGATCACTGTAGCTTTGTAGTATGTTTTGAAATCAGGAATTGTGATTCCTCCGGCTTTGTTTTTCTTACACAGGATTGCTTTAGCAATTCGTGGTCTTTTGTTACCCCATATGAATTTTAGGATTCTTTGTTCAATTTCTGAAAAGAATGCCCTTGGGATTCTGATTGGGATAGCGTTGAATCTGTAGATTGCTTTAGGTAGTATGGACATTTTAACTATATTTATTCTTCCAATCCATGTGCATGGAATGTCTTTCCATCTCTTTATGTCGTCGTCAATTTCTTTCAAGAAAGTCTTGTAGTTTTCATTGTATAAATCCATCACTTCCTTGGTTAAATTTATCCCAAGGTATTTTATTCTTTTCGTTGCGATTGTGAATGGGATTGAGTTCTTGAGTTCTTTTTCTGTTAGTTCATTGTTAATGTATAGAAATGCTACTGATTTATGTATGTTGATTTTATACTCTGCTACTTTGCTGTAGTTGTTGAACAATCTCTTAATTATTTTTAAGTGTGTGTCTTAAGAAAGATAGAACAATTGAGTACCACCACTCATTTCACTGGGATATAAGAGACAATGAAAGTGTTTACTTTGATCAAAAGCATCTGAGTGTCCTCAGAAGAATTGAAATTGGCTGTCTGAAATGACAGATAACTAAAAGCTATTGTTCAACTGTTCATAAGCTCTCAATATTGAAATGGCCTCTTCTCATTAGAAGACCAATTCGCTGCCTAATAATACTGTGTGGTGGCTTAAGTTACCACATGTCAGCAAAGATCCAGACTGTCAGTTTAAACATATTACTTCAACAGCAGTGCAGAGATGGATAAATAGAAGCAAAGAGACCAATATGACATTATAAAAACAATTCAGGTAAGCGATGTGCAGGACCTGAGTTCAAAAAGTAGTAGCAGGAAAAGGAAAGAGAGAATGTAAGAAAAATTTAGCAGGTAAAGACAATGCACCTTACTAAATGTGGGGAGTGAAGGAACTGGAGGAACCTAGGATAACAGTTGAGTTTCTGGCTTGGGAGGATGGTAAATGGTCGTGTATCAACCAAAAGCCCAAAAAGGGAAAATTAAAACATAGCTTTGGGAGGAAATTTGACAAGCTTAGTTTTGGACTTGATTGCACAATCTAGATCTAACTGTCGTCTGAACATCACTGGAACTTGTCATATTATTTGGACATTGGGCCTTGAATATATGGATTTTCCTTTGAAGTCCTTTGCAGTTGAGTAAATCATTATTTTCTAAAGAACAAAGTCCAAATTAATAAGGAGGCCAACTATATAGGTTCCTACTTTATAGAGGCCTCTGACTACTTTGCTAGTCTCTTCTCTCATTCCCTCCTCAAAAGTAATGTTTTAGGAAGATCAAACATCTCCTGAATAGACTGTGATATTTGAAACATTTATGCTTTGTAAATACTCTTTCTGGGATGAATTTTATCCCACTGCCCATCTGGCTATCTTTTATACTCTTGGAAATGCAGCTCACATGTAACTTTTAAGATCTTATCCCTGGCAAAAACTCCTTAGAATTTATCCCTTTTATGAACCCTCTGCACTTTATATTGTTCCATTTTTTATATTTTCACAGCTTATTTTAATGTGTTTATTTACATATCTCTCTCCCTTTCTAGACTTTGAGTACCTTAAGTGCATAAGGGCAACATACATCTATTTAGAGAACATTACACACCAGAAACAGTGAGGAGATTTCTTACAATCATACACTGACAAAATATTATTAGGTAGATATATAATGAGATACTACAAGTCAACCTAGGAAATAGGAGAAGGGTAAAAAAGACACTTCACAAAAGAGGAAACATAAAATGACCAATAAACAAAAAGTAATGTTCAACTTCACCAGTAATCAGTGAAATGCACATGACCGAGGAAGATCTCCGTGGCTTCACTAAAGTTTAAACAAATTTCTGCCTGACTGTAAGTCCCTGACCTCCCTTTTCTTAAAGCATTTGCTTTAGAAAACATGCTATTATAAATTCTTTCACTACCACTTTGAGATGTAAATCTTCTCCCCTCTTCTTGCTAGTTTTACACCACCGTAGGACTGTCTTTCTCAAGGATCTGGGAGCCATTCCTTTGAAATGTAATTTTCAAGCAAGATAGGGCCTCTATCTTCTGGTCTATGTGGGAGGCAGAAGCCTAACTTTGATAAGTGCCAATTAGCAAACACAGATGGCCTAATCACATTGACAAACTACCACCCCCCACCACCACCACCTCAGTACTTTTTCTCTAGCTCACCACAGTGCTTAAAAACCGTCCAACCTTTTGTTTCAGTAGAGTTGAGTTCAATTTCTCTGCCTTGTTGTACTAGTCTTGACTACTATTTCAATAGTCTGAAATAAAGTCTTCCTTCCCTGTTTCATTCTGTCTGGTGCAATTTTTCTTTGACACACATAAATATTTTTTTTACCATTTACATCCAAAGTTTGCAAAATTAAAAAGTCTGAGGATGTGTAATTATGACAAAAAGTGAAAAAAGAATAGTTTACCTTAGTGTTTGTGTAAACAAATTGATGCAATGATTTTGAAGATCAATTTTACTACCCAAAGCAACATACTCAAATGCATAAAGATGCTTGCTTGCAGCGTTGCTTATAATCATTACATTTGGAAACAGTAGGCAAACATTATGATATGTTCCTATCTCAATCAAAAGGAATAAAGTCTATTTCATTAGCAGAAAGACTATTGGTGACATACAAATTTGAAAGACACTGCTGTTTTTCACATTTATGAGAACATATGTATTTTAAGTACGTTAGTATATTTTCAGTATATTCAGTATATCCAGTATATGTAGAAAACACGTGTGTGTAGGAGCGCATGTATGTCATGTCAAAGAACAGGACCAAAGAGAAACAAGAGCACCATTGTTTCCTTAAAAATTGTAAATGATCTGGGAGATTCAGGGGAGACAGCAGTAGCATATTGTAGCATAGCTTTTGGAAACTTCCAAATCCTTACATAAAACACACAGAAGAATTATTAAAATCAAAATCACACAGATACGATATACAACCCAACCCATGAGTTATCCTAATGAACCTCAAAATACAAATGAGTGAGAACATACTATCAATAGCCAGAAAACCTACATAGTATCAGCATGTATGCAGAAGAAAGCAGTGAGGAGCAATACAGCAAGTTACAGATCTGAAAACAAAAGAATGCAAATAGCCAACAGGTATTCACTGGAAATCAATTTGAAAACAGCAGAGAATGGGGAGTAGTTTTGCCCAGTCTTAATAATAGGTGAATGTGAGGACTCTGATATATGGCTGAAAGGGCTGGAGCCTCTGCAACCTTTTGAACTCTCAAAACTAATCTGGCAAGTGTTCCTTACCATTCAGGGATGCACATAGAAGAGAAACTGCTGGAAATGGAATTAAGAAATCAAAGAAGAAATAAAAAAAATCCTGGAGACAAATGAAAATGAAAACACGACATGCCAAAATCTGTGGGATACAGCAAAAGCGGTTCTACGAGGGAAGTTTTTACAATTCAGGCCTAACTCAACAAAGAAGAAAAATCCCAAATAGACAATCTAAAAGTGCACCTAAGTGTACTGGAAAAAGAACAACAAACAAAGCCCAAAATCAGCAGAAGGAAGAAAATAATAAAAATCAGAGCAGAAATAAACGAAATAGAGACTAAAAAAAGATAGAAAAAATTAATGAAATCAAGAGCTGGTTCTTTGAAAAGATAAACAAAATTGACAAACCCTTAGCTAGACTCACCAAGAAAAAAAGAGAGAAAGCTCAAATAAATAAAATCAGAAACGAAAGAGGAGAGATTACAATGGACACCTCAGAAATACAAAAGATAATAAGAGAATACTATGAAAAGCTATACGCCAACAAATTGGATAATCTAGAAGAAATGGATAAATTCTTAGAAACATACAACCTTCCAAAACTGGACCAAGAAGATGTAGAAAATTTGAATAGACCAATCACCAGTAAGGAGATTGAAACAGCAATTAAAAACCTCCCAAAAAATAAAAGTCCAGGACCAGATGGCTTCCCTGGTGAATTCTACCGAACATTCAAAGAAGACTTAATACCTATCCTTGTCAAACTCTTCCAAAAAATTGAAGAGGAGGGGAGGCTTCCTAACTCCTTCTACAAAACAAACATTATCCTGATACCAAAATCAGATAAGGACAACACAAAAGAAGAAAATTACAGGCCAATATCACTGATGAACATCGATGCAAAAATCCTGAACAAAATACTAGCAAATCGAATACAACAATACATTAAAAAGATCATACATCATGATCAAGTGGGTTTCATTCCGGGGATGCAGGAATGGTTCAACATCCGCAAATCTATCAATGTGATACACCACATTAACAAAATGAAGAATAAAAATCACATGATCATCTCAATAGATGCAGAGAAAGCATTTGACAAGATATAGCAAAGATTTATGATAAAAACTCTAAATAAAATGGGTATAGAAGGAAAATACCTCAACATAATAAAGCCCATATATGACAAACCCACAGCAAATATCATTCTCAATGGAGAAAAACTGAAAGATATCCCTCTAAGAACAGGAACAGACAAGGATGCCCACTGTCACCACTCTTATTTAACATAGTATTGGAAGTCCTAGCCAGAGCAATCAGGCAAGAAAAAGAAATAAAAGGGATCCACATTGGAAAAGAAGAAGTGAAACTGTCACTCTTTGCAGACGACATGATTTTATATCTAGAAACCCCTGAAGAGTCCACTAAAAAACTTTTAGAAATAATAAAGGAATACAGTCAAGTTGTGGGATACAAAATCAATGTACAAAAATCCGTTGAGTTGCTATACATTAACAACGAAGTAGCAGAAACAGAAATTAAGAATACAATCCCATTTACAATTGCAACAAAAAGAATAAAATAGCTAGGAATAAACTTAACAAAAGAGGTGAAAGATCTGTACACCGAAAACTATAAAACATTGTTGAAAGAAGTCGAAGAAGACACAAAGAAATGGAAAGCTATTCCATGCTCTTGGATTGGAAGAATTAACATTGTTAAAATGTCCATACTTCCTAAAGCAATCTATAGATTCAACGCAATCCCTATCAAAGTTCCAACAACATTTTTTACAGAAATAGAACAAAGAATCCTAAAATTTATATGGAACAACAAAAGACCCTGAATAGCCAAAGGATTCCTGAGAAAAAAGAACAAAGCTGGAGGTATCACACTTCCCGATTTCAAATTATACTACAAAGCCATAGTAACCAAAACAGCATGGTACTGGCACAAAAACAGACACACAGATCAATGGAACAAAATTGAGAGCCCAGAAGTAAACCCACACGTTTATGGACAGCTAATATTCGACAAGGGAGCCAAGAGCATACGATGGAAAAAGGAGAGTCTCTTCAATAAATGATGTTGGGAAAACTGGACAGCCACATGCAAAAGAATGAAAGTAGACCATTCCCTTACACCATGCACAAAAATCAACTCAAAATGGATTAAAGACTTGAATGTAAGACCTGAAACCATGAGACTTCTAGAAGAAAACATAGGCAGTATGCTCTATGACATTGGCCTGAGCAGCATATTTTCAAGTCCCATGTCTGACCGGGCAAGGGAAACAAAAGAAAAAATGAATGAATGGGATTACATCAAACTAAAAAGCTTCTGCACAGCAAAGGAAACCATCAACAAAACGAAAAGACAACCTAACAATTGGGAGAAGATATTTGCAAACCACATATCAGATAAGGGGTTAATATCCAAAATATACAAAGAACTCATACAGCTCAACAACAAAAAAAACCTAACAATCCAATTAGAAAATGGGCAAAAGATCTGAACAGAGAGATTTCTCCAAAGAAAATATACAGATGGCCAACAGGCATATGAAAAGATGCTCAACATCATTAGCTATCAGGGAAATGCAAATCAAAACTACAATGAGGTATCACCTCACTCCGGTCAGAATGGCTATAATTAACAAGACAGGAAACAACAAATGTTGGAGAGGGTGTGAAGAGAAGTGAACCCTTGTTCACTGCTGGTGGCAGTGCAAACTGGTGCAGCCACTATGGAAAGCAATTTGGAGTATAGCCCTCAGAAAATTAAGGATAGATCTACCATATGATCCAGCTATTCCACTGCTGGGTATTTATCCAAAGAACTTGAAAACACAAAGGCATAAAGATACTTGCACCCCTACGTTCATTGAAGCATTATTTGCAATAGCCAAGGCTTGGAAGCAACCTAGGTGCCCATCAAGGGACGAATGGATAAAGAAGATGTGGTATTTATACACGATGGACTACTACTCAGCCATAAGAACTGACGAAATCCGGCCATTTGCGACAACACGGATGGACCTTGAAGGTATTATGCTGAGTGAAATAAGTCAGAGGGAGAAAGTCCAATACCATATGATCTCACTCATAAGTAGAAGATAAAAACGACAAAAAAAAAACCAAAAAAACACATAGCATTGGAGATTGGATTGGTGGTTACCATTGGGGAAGGGGGGAGGGGGGAGGGCAAAAGGGGTGATTAGGGTCACATGTGAGGGGATGCACTATAATTAGTGTTCAGGTGGTGAACATGATGTAATGTACCCATAATTTGAAATATGATGTACATCCGAAAAAAATAAAAATTAAAAAAAAAGAATTAGTGGGATAAGGGCAATGGAAAGTTAGGAAAGAGAAGATACAGGTAAATGTAAGGAAGGGAACAGAGCAGGAAGTTCTCAGAAAACAAGTCAGCATATTTTTTTAACACTTCATGAAATCAACAGGCCTTCAAACTCAGTAAATTTAGAAAATCTAGCTGAACCAAGCCTCCTTCTAAAAATTTAGGAAATTTAAACTCACATAAAAATAAGCAAGAGAAAAGGATTGAGATCAAATCCCATACAAAATTATTATAACAAAAATTATGTTCTGCTACTATGTCTACAAACTGTGAAGGCACACCAGAAAGACATGTTCAAATACCAGACCAAAAATTTAACCTATCATTTCAAAATGAACTAAGAAACATAAAGGAAAGGATACAAGACTGCAAATAACGTAAGTCAAAATTAGAAAAAAACTTAGAAATGAGGTTAGTGATTTTAAGAAAAGAAGAAAAGGAAGAAAAATTTATTTAAAAATAAAATCTAGAAGGAATGTAAAAGGAAAGAAACACCACTAGCAACACCTTGAGAAATATGAAAGGAAAAAGGAGTTAGATTTTAAAAATCAAAAATATGTTTAAAAAAATAAACATTGGAGAATATGCTGAAAATAAGTAAATACAATTCAACAGTGTATAATGGGTGTTGCTGAAGAAGAAAATCAAGAGAAGAAGAGAATAATTACTTAAAACTATAAATCAATAAAAATCTGCTAAAATAGATTCGATACTACTTATTAAAAAAGGATAGCATGTTACTGAGAATGCTGACTCAGAACTACCAACACAGAGGTTTATTCTAGTAAAATTACTGCACTTTAAAAAAAAAGAAAACAAATTGTTGGGCACCGAGAAGGTAAAAAATACATATTTGGCTTATAAAGGGAAGAAAATTAGATCATTGTTAGATTTTTCTTTTTGCCAGCAATGCTTTCTGCTAGATTAGAAATATGTGCATATTGAAGAAATGCAAGGAAGGAAAATGTGAGCCAACATTCTTCACTTCAGCAAAATTGAATTTCATGGAAAAAGGGCACAAACTTTTATCACCAAGTAAGAACGTGTGAAATATTGTCTTCATCAGTCCTTCTTAAAAAATCTACTACAGAGACTTTGACATAAGAACTAGTAGTGAGCATTAAATATATAGTTACTGGAAGAATAAATGAAAGTTGAGTGGCAGATATAGTAGATGACCTAACTATATCTAGCTATTTCTATCCATCTATCTATCTTGTATCCATCTATCTTATATCAATATAGTTCCTTGCCAAGGAACTATGTAGACAGATCTTTCCATAGGGCTGTCCGATATATACCAATATCTATATCTATTATAACTATAAAATGGGGAGAGAATATGCATCAAGTATGCAAAAATATAACTGATTTTAGTAATCATAATTCGTAGGGTATTTTTAGTATTATTGTGGTAATGTGGTATATCTAAAGTCGAATAAAGCAAATGAGTAATTGAGATATTTATTTCTATTATCACTTGTGTCTTTGAGAACTGTGTCTTGTGCCCAGATTGTGTTCATGAAACACCATTTCTTACTGAAACAAATCAAGGGTCATATAAAAATGACTGATTCCATGTCTGTGAAAGATAATACATCAGCTCAGCTTGGAATATCTTGGTATACTCTATAGCAACGAAACTAGGCAAGACTTCGAGGATCATATCAAATGGACGCAAGAGCCAAATGGAAGAAGTGCCAATTGGCAAATACGGGACAATCTGGATTTCAATAAGGATAAGAATTACAAATGTTTTTAAAACTGAGTTCATGATGATATTTAAAAAAATAAAAAGAACTGGTCACCTTCTGAGAAAGACAGGGAGAATACTACTTCATTATCTTGAAACTGGTTAAATAAAAAAAAAAAAGATCCAAGAATGTACCCTCCCTTTCCTGAAGGTCATAACCAAAATAGATAAGTAGGTCACTGAAGTGGACTTTTGTCCTGATAGCATCTGTCAAATATCACCCTATAGAAGAGGAAAAAGCCCACGGATATAAAAGAAATTTCAAATAAGGAAGTACACAAGGAATTTCATATACTTATGTAAAGAAAGGACAATTCAACAAATTATCATGATAATAGAAATTATATAGAATAAAATATTGTTCCAGTTTCTTTCTTTGGACAGATACAGAAAAGTAGTAGGAATGGGGAAAAAAAGTGTTTGCAAAAATGGAGAGCAACATGAGCTCTTATTTATTGCTGGTGAGAATATAGATTGACAAAATCTCTTTGTAAACCAGCTTGACATTTCCTAGTAAAGCTTAACATATGCAAGCTTTGCTTTGTGACACTATTATGCTTATAGGTATACACTGCAGAGGCTCTTACCCATGTGCATCAACAGATATGTTCAAGATGGTTTATTAGCCACATGATTCACAATATCCCAAAACTGAAATCAACTCCAATATGCATCAAGTGTGTATATTCATAAATTAGAATACTATACTTCCATAAAAATGAATGAGTACAGCAACACCCATCAACATGGGTGAACCTCAAAAATATAACGTTTAAGGAAAGGAACACACCATGTAACAATAAAGACCAAATGGTTCCATTTATATAAAGTGCAAAACCCAGCAATATATTGTTTATGAAGGCATATATTGGTTAAAACTCTTAAGAAAGGAAAAAGAAATGATTTTTACATAATTTGTGATCATGGCAAATTCTCGGAGTGTGGTGTGTTCAGAGAAGGGTATGCTCTAGAGGTATGGAAATACTGTATTTCTTGGACTGGGTAGAGGGGTAGACAAATTCATTTTGTTATTTTCCTTAAGCTGTGTGTGTGTATGTGTATGTAACTATATCTTTATCTCTATCTCTATCTCTACATTTATCTCTATTTCTTTCTCTTTTTTTTTTTTTTTGTGAGGAACATTGTCCTTGAGCTAACATCTGTGCCAATCTTCCTCTATTTTGCCTGTGCGATGCCGCCATAGCACGGCTTGATGAACAGTATGTGGGTCCATACCCAGGATCCAAACCCGTGAACCCCAGCTTCCAAAGTGCACTGCACAAACTTAACTACTGCACCACCAGACCGGCCCCTATCTCTGTTTCTATCTCTATGTTATTATTATGACATCATCTAGTTTTATGGAAGATTCCTCTCTTGTTAGTTCACAGAAGCATTTAAGAAAAACTTTTTACATATTTTATTCAACACTTTTTTTTGTTTAGTGGTGGGGGTGGGCGCTCTTGTAATGCTGTCTATGGATTGAGTCATTTAATCCTCACAAGGCTGCTTCTTGGAGACTACTGCTATTACCCCCATCTTAAGGAAATTTAGGTACAGAACAATTACTTGTGCAAGGTAGTGGTAAGTTACTTGTGCAAGATATACCTTATTTGTACATGTTTATTTTCCTAACCAGTTATCTGTATTGCTATTAAAAATAATTGCACACAGAAACTAAATGACCACACAGAAAAACTTTTAATAGTTCCTCTTTCCTATCAAAGTAAACACAAACCCCTCCCTACTGAATTCAAAATCCGTTGTAAAATTTTGAACCCACATTTTAGACTTCCAACATTTTTTCAAGCAATTTGAATAATTTTGTGTCTCTGTAAGCATGCTCCTCCTTACTCCTTCTCTCCCCCCACCACTGTCTTTGTCCATGATGTCTCCTCCTCCCAGGGTTCCTTCCCTCCCTATTGTCAATTGCTGAAACCAAATCATGAGTCCATCCTCTCAAATGCCTTTCTCATAAACATTGCAGTCAAACATTTTTTCCAGTTTGCCCTCTCTCTGCTTCCTTTATGAAGTATTTTCTGATTGCCCCTTTTGGATAGTCTCTCTCCTTTCTTTTAGTTCACATAAAACTTTGATTTATCTCTGTTGGAATTTAATGTGATACAGAGGATCATGCAAGATATTTCTTCAGTGTTCATTACAAACTGGAGGAGTTGATGAAGGTGAAACATTTCTGCTGAGATACCAGAGACACTGTTTCAAAATGGAAGTCTTTTTGAAGCAAGTGTAGGCTAAAGGCTTCAGGCCCTGAGAAAAGATGGAAGTGGTGCTCCTTTGGTGTTAGGAAATAAACGCAAGCCTCAAACCATCAAACTGGGACTACCAAAAATCATATAGGATAAGTCACTATTACTGGCCTAATTGTTATAGTCCCTAACGTCCTAGTGCATGTGATGCTTTCTTGTAAAGCTAATACATAAACGTAGATACTGTTTTATAAGAGTTCATACTGCTTTAATAGAGAATTATTGCAGAGATACTAATAAATAAAGGCTGTAAGAAACAAGGGTGTAAATTTTTCAGCCTCACAGTGTGGTCCTTAGACCAGGAGCAACAGCATCATCTGAGAGCATGTAAGGAATGCCAATGTCTCACTTCAGACTTTCTGTATCATACTTGATTTTAACAAGAGCCCCAAGTGATTTGTATACATGAGAGACTTGGAGAAGCTCTGGGCCCAGATCACGTGTTCTATTATTTATAGTTAGATGACTAATTAACTGGTCAAAAATCTAGATGAAAATACCCTTTCTATACAGTTAAAGGTATGGAAGCCATTAAAGAGCTGAAAGAATACCTAAGTTGTTTCCTCATGATGCATTTTATCAACTATGCTGACTGAGGGAGAATATAGCAAGTTCAAAAACCATTCTGTTTATCGGCAACAGAATGATATAAAAAATAGACCTGGATATAAGTATGATTTATTCTTGGTCTTATTCACAGCTATATGACTTTGGGCAAGCAATGAGAAAATGTATCTGATGATATTTTCTTAAATTTTAATTTTTTGCTTACTCTATTGATCACACAGTCATACTTGACATAATGGTAGTCAAAAATACCATAACTTTTTTATTCTATGTCGTCTGGTGTGGGATGGATTTAGCTATAAAATTTTCAGAATGGCTGGTTCATCTGGAATGCATGCTAGGAGGCTCCTTAAGCTTTAGTTAATGTCTTCCCTCTTTACCTCAGTGATTTACATCATTTTTGTGTCTAAGTCAAAGCACTGAAAACCATTTCTTAGGCATTCAAGGACAGACCCTTTTATTTCAACTTTATCATTTAAACCCATGAATGGGATGTATAACTTTTCAAGAGAATGTAAGATGATTCATTACGTTTCCAGATTCCATTACACAATCTTGTTAGCAAAACAGCAAGCAGATAGGATGAATGTCAATTATTTAGAAACCAAAATGGAAATGTATAATCACAATAATATTCATGGCGATCACATATTAATTAAAATATATTTATCTTAGACTATTTCATTTCTCTTTAGTATAATTTTCATCAGCAGTGTAAAAACTGCAGTAGATGAAAATTTCAAAGTGTTTACAATTTTGAGCATTGAGCAGCATCAGGAAGTGTTTATTTGTGAATTTTTCTAGCGTTTTATCATGATCCTTCAGTATTAGGCACTTGGAAAATGTAGATCAAAATGTACAATCATTATTCAAGATTACTTTCACTGTGTCACAAAGGTTTGAGTCCAAGTAAGTTTATAAAGATGTTTTATGTTTAGCATAACTAAACATAGTTAATACATGATAAGCTATTTAGTTTTTTCCAGTACATTATCTTTAATTTGGGATAATTTATTAATGGACTATTTGTCAGCACTTTGCAAAGTAAACTGAATACATTTTATTTTAATCAAATTTGATGAAACTTTAATTTTAAAAGAATACACATACTTTTAATATGCATATTGGGAACTGTTATTAATGTAAATGAATCTTATATGCTTGCATTATCTGTTGGACATAATTTACATTGGAAAGAAAAACCATAAACTAGATAATTAAAAAAAAACACTAAATAATTTCTACAAAATGAATAACTACATAGTTTTAGTAGTTATGGAAAGAAAAATAAAGATCACATTTCATGTCGCTTGTAGTATTTTCTGAGTTCTTCTTAACCTCCATGCCTAGCTGAGATTTTGAAATAAAGGTGATTTACGGTGAAAATAAGTTTGAGGAAGCCAAGAATTTCACTCATTCTACAATCTTGCATTGCTAAATAAATCAGTAACCTTTATTCTTCAGTGGTTAACAAAGTATCATTTTCATTTTACTATGCACATGGAATATACTATTTTCTTCCTAGGTCACTGTTAGTATCATGCTGTAGATGAATTTGTTAGAGGCTGATCTAAGGTTAGTTACTAAGTGACAAATACAAAGCACAATGTGAATAATAGTTCTATTCATTCTAGGCTGTAGAAGATCAACCAAAAATTCTTTCTAGATTTAGCAACTTATATTCCAATGTCTTATCCTTCTATTTCCAAATTCATCTAATTTCAATTGAACGCTTTCTGTTTTCACTAGCTTACCTCCTGAGATAACGCAGTGGGGGATGCTTTATAAACTGGATAGTGCTATCGATGGCGGCACCATATTGTTATTATGGTGCAGTATGCAGTTTGGGGAACAGGGAATAGTCGTGAACAGAGATAGTAAAAGGTTTGAGAACTGAATCCTGGATTCCTCAAATATTTAAAATTTGGGATGATGATGAGGACCCATAAAAAAGAAGAGGAAGAGCAGAACCCATAAAAAAGAACAAGAAGAATCTACTGGTAAACAATCCTTGTAAAGAAAGACGTTGGGTGGCTGAATAAGAAGCAGTTCAGGAGGGCCTCAGGGTCAGAACGCTGCTGCGTTGGTACTCTGAATGCACAAGTCTTTGTGAACCTGTATCATGACTCTTCTGCAAACGCATGTTGAAAGCACTACTGGGGAAAAAGTCATTTGAACACACACACAATCTGTTGTCATTTATAGGTTTCACAGTTAAATTATTTTTAAAATTGCTAAGGATGTTATATAATATTATACGAGCAATGATGAATATGACAATAGACAGATTATCTCGGACAATTTGAAGACTTAAAATCACTCTACTATTTTTGAAGATACATCTGAATCAACTTGTGATCAAATTCATTTTGCCTGATACTATTATGGTGAACCTCTTTATCAAAATGAATTTGATCATGGGTTATATATTTTTTTGTTTTTTAAAAGCAGAGTTATTGTAATTTAGATTATAATATCACATAAGAATTGCAAGTAATGCTATTGCAGATTTTCAAAACTACACATGGAATAATTCTACAGCCTGTCTGCAGTGGCACGCTGGTTTGTTTTTCAACATTTGAAACTATCAACATTTGGGAATATTGGAATAGTCAAATAGTTGAAAAAGTGTTGATGATAATGAGAATAATTTTCCTCTGCATGGCTAAAAGAACAGAACTTGTTTTATTTCCACTGGTGTTTAGAACCTGCATCAGTTAGCTGCTCAGAAAGGATGGCAAGTGTCAGGGATGAGAAGATATGAAGGTTCAAAGCCATTCCAACCCTGCAATTCCAGGCTACTAGTGAAATATCCATATCTATCTAAATGAGCTAAAGTCAATACAACAAAAATATAGAACTTTCCATAATATTGGGATTTTTAAACCACTCTACTGAAATAGGAAAATATGTTCAGTTTCCTAAGAGTGAACACTGCATAGTATAGATAGCTGCTTTTTATAAGAAACATATCAGTTAACGTTTAATAATAGCCAATAGGTAGGATATGAATAGAGATAGTGTTAAAAGCTAAACATTTGTTGGATTATTTGATACCACTGGTGATGAAAACAAAATGATACCTAAAAGGTATATAAACATTTTGGTGATAAACCTTGGCACATAAATATGTAGACCCCTCTGTTGCCTAAAATAAACATGAACAAAAACAGAAACAGAAAATCAGTTCCAGTGATGATTAGTAAAATATTTATCAACTTCGAACATTTGCATAAATGGAGCAAAATCATTAAATTTACAGGACATGGTATTAGTATTATTCCTTGCAATTATAAGTAGCTATAAATAAATAAATACTTATTAGTATAACTATTTTAAATCAGATATTTTTGCGGAGACAAATGAACTGCTTTGTACTTATGTTGTATTTTATAAAGAACAAACATCAGAGTAAGGAAGAAATAATGGTGCATTTCAAGTTCTTAACACAAATGTCACCTGGTAAACTTTCTAGAGCACAATATGTTTCAGTCATTAAGACCATCTAAAACTGTCTTAACTTGCTTTGGCAATATATCAAACTAGCCAAGCACAGGCAAGATATTATAGTGCTTTATAAAAAGAGAAATGTGACTTACGCTTTGCTACTCTTTCTGTCCCTCTGTATTTCAGCATGCTATCCACAGCGGTTTCCCAACCACTTATTAAAAATTGAAAGGCAACAGCTATAAACTCTTAGAAACGTGATAGGCAACTGACTGACAGCAGATGTGGACTTTTTTAACGTTTGCCTGTAGTTGCTAAAAACCATCTATATCTTAAATCTCCCCAATTCTGATGGATGGTTGCTTGTACCATACCTGTCTACTTCAGGAGTAATTGAAAACAAGGTTTTGAAGTAAAAAATTCATTCTTGCCACCTTGACAGTATTGTTTTGTGAGAAAACTATTAGCAGTTGAATATCCTCCCCTGTCTCTATTTCTCTTGTGAAATAAACCAAAAAGGTGTTATTTATTAATATGTAACAAATTCTTGAGCATATGAATAACTTCAGGAGTAAAAAAATCTCTATAAAAATGTTAATTCTACACACACAAACAATTTATAGATGAAATTTCAACCTAAGCTATTTTTGATAATAACTTTTATGCCTTCAAACCCTGCTAATATTCAAATGACAATGAAATTATGATTCATATGAATACTCAAGATAGAATGAAAATGAAACATTAATATTATCCTAGTAGATAAGTATCATAACTCCAAAATACAATGGTGTTTTAACTCTTAGTAAAAATAATGTTTTTTAATGAAAACTCTTTTTTATTTTCTTCTTCATCCTTATTTTAATTTTTTGTCCTAAACAACAAAAGATAGGAAAACAAGAGAAATAAATCTGATAAACTATATTAATACCAATAAGAAGAACATATATCTTTATGTGCTCCTTTAAGGGTAGAAGGCATTTAATTTTCAATAGGAAATTGTATGAATACAGTAAGGAATTTTGTGGCCCTTTGTTTAATTGCTGCTCCAGTGTACTAAATCCCATCTATTTACTTTCTTTGTTCAATTTATTCTTGTTTGTAACAGAGAAACCTATATGTTTATATTAACTGTTTTTTGATTTTTGTACCTCGTTTGACTTCCATTCCTTTAACCAATATATTTGCCTTATAAAACAAGATCCTAGAAAGAATGGGGTATTGATGCTTGAAGCATTTGTGGTGTTCTAAATTTACTGCAAGAGAACTGAAAAGTAAATGAATTCTTCTATCACCCAAATCATGAAAGGACATGTCTAACAGGTCCAAAGCAGCCCTTTGTGATTTAGAGGGAGACTATAAGACCAGCTTCTAAATAGGGCTTCACAAGTCCAGAAAATTACTTTATAAAGTAATCAGCTTTGGTAAGACCTGAGATAAATGAATAGTTGAAACTTGGCCGCTCTGGGTACATTAACTTTCATGCTTCTTTCTCAGTTGATAACTTTGGTGGTCTTGCTTATGTGAACATATGCATGTACGTAGCCATGGAAAGCCTATATTCCTCAGTTTATATGTGAAGACAAGGAAAGGACATTCATTTGGTGCTTTTTGTTGCTGTTATTTGGTAGTTCCATCTTTTATAGTAGTGACCAGTCTAGCAACACCAGAAACGGTTTTGAAACCTATACAATCAAACCAAGGTGAATGATTTTTGAGAATTTTTTGGAAGAACAAATTCATAAGAGTTAAATCCAAGTAGTTTTTCACCATAACTAACCATACAGTTAACCAATTTTTTTGCAATTTGACCATGATAAAAACCTAATAAAATAACATATCTTTTATATAATGGTGTGATGATATAATAAAATTTCCGAATTCTATTATGTAGTATGACTTACCCAATCTAGTTTCACATTATTTAGCAATATACATTTAACATTCATCATTCATGTTATTTCATGCCCTAAAGATTATCCCGCTTTAAAATCCTTAATTCTCAGAACTGATGATCATTCACTAGTTTTTCACAGAAAAAAGTCATTTCCATTTAAAGCCATTAGTTAAAAATAAACAAAACCTCCAAGAGTGCATGACCTGAAAAACTAAAAATAGGTTCATTTTTATCTCCAATTCTTGTTGCATATTTCTGAATTCACTGTCATTAATTCTTTACATTCACGATAATAATTATCCTTACTTATATGTCAAAATCAATTCTTTAGATGTGGTTGCAGAATCATACACTTACAGTCTGTGATCTTTAGTGTCCTCTTGACTTCTCCACTTCCTGATCCCCCACAACCATCTTCATCATCACAGTCCCCGCTGACCTGTTCAAGCATGCCACCACCACTGCCCATCTGAAGTTCCCACTTGTCGGGTTTGGGTGACCTACCCTGTAACAACTGAATATGGATACCAAAAACATTCATTAATAGCAAATTCAAATCAGCTGAAAAGGCTGTTCAAAAACATATGTAGAAATTAGAATTATTTTCTTATGTGGATCCACTATTTTGGTGCAGACACCTTACCAGATCAAGTCTGGAAGAAAAAAAACTACTGAAATAATAATAAATAATGGGCAAGGTCTTACAGCTATAAACAGCTACAATCTGCATATTAGCTCTGTGATAAAGCTTTAGATAAAGCTTTGGAAAGCAAATAAAACCAGACCTTCTTGCTTATGGATAGTTTGCCTAGAGAAATTTTTGTTTCTGAATAAACAATGTTTAAGCATGGTAAATCAAGCTCTAACACAACACAACTCCCTTGGCAGGATATTGTCTGATAACATTGTGATGTTTTGTAAACCAACAGTCCAAAAATTTTCAGAAAGTAGAGTACTATTCTTTCAGAAGAGATTCAATCAAAAGAATTAGAATTTTGGACATATTCATTTATAGCTTTATTTAAACTCTCTGGATCAAATATATAGTCCAATGCATATGGCACAGAACTGAACCTGGGGACAAAAGACTTAGGTCCTATTTCCATTTCTACAAATCACTTAAGAAATTTAACCAACTTCTCAGTTCTTGGTTCTCAAGTATTTCATTTACTTTTATGAGCAAAATAGATGGAATAGCCATTTTACCCTACAGCACAAGAGTGCTAGTAACATTTTTGAGTAATATTGGAAATGCCTGAACTCCTTTTCAAAAAGGTGATGTTATGAATAATAGAATATTTCACTTAAAGCTAAGACTGAGTAAAATGATCCAATATGTGACATTTACCCCTCTAAGGCAGTTTTGGAGAGCACATGACCAAGCAAGAGCACTAGAGGGTACCACTCTATTATGAATGAAATGTACCACTGCTCACCAGTGAATGGGCATTTATGAAACGGGTGCGTTACAAAAGTATTAGGGCTGTTACTTCCAAGAGATTCTCCAAATTGTATTGATTAGCAAACAGTAATTAACCACACAACCCAAGGACATCATTTCATATTGAAAAACATAGAGTGAAGCATCCTCAGTACATCTAAGACAAACATGTTTAGCATTTAAAGAACACTTACATTAAGCAACTGGACTATGACCATTCACAAGTTTTCAAAATTAAAAATAAAGTTAGGTTAAAAATTCTGAAATATTACAGGTCTTTAAAGCTTATTTTTCCCTAACAAAGTTTAAATGTTAAAACAATTTGACAAAAATTTATTTCTATTTATCAGCATTTCCAATAGTGTGTTAACAGGTGTTAAATTTAAAAATAAGGCTTCTTTCATGGTCAAGTGAATTTCGGAAACGTTAAGTTAAACAAAACTTCTTCACTGTGTTTAATGCACTGACGCGTATGCTGCTGCCTGCAGGGGGTATGGCAATGAAGAAACAGAGATACGTAACAAAAAACATAAAAATTCAAAATCTGAGAAAAGAAAGGAATGATTAGCGGTATTATTTTATATAAATAATATAAAAATTTTAAATAAAGTAATAATTTATCATTTGTCATTTAGCATAATCACAAAGGGCTTGAACTTTAAGGTCCAACATACTTTGATTTAAATCCTGATTCTGATTATACTAACCATGAGACTTTGGACACTGGGTGAGCTCCTGAATAATTCAGTTCCCTCATGTCTAAAATAGAGACAATAATATACCTGGGCCATTGTTCTTATTGTCAGGAAAAATATAGGCAAAGTTCTCTGCATAGTGTTGGCACATTAAAAATGAATATATTTTGGTTATTGTTATCTCCTTTCTTGCATATTCTATTAGAATATCACTTAGACACCTAGAACACATTCATTGAAAAAAACTAATTGATAAGGAATTCAATGACATGACTTAGATTAAAACTTTTCAAAGTATTATCTGACAAGCGCAACAAAAGCCCAGCTTTCTGGTGACGTGTTACTCCTTTTTACCCCTGACATTCTTTCTCAACATTTTCCCATTTCAAATTTAGTCCCCCTTTCCTTCTGTAAGTATTCTTCCAATATTTAACCAGGACCTTGGTCAGATCAAGGTGGACTCTCCTGAACAACAGCAACATATAAATCACGAAGACCCAACTCACTGAATTTGAACTCAAAAATGCAAACAGAGAGACAGTATGTTTAAAACAAAGCTTACTGGTTTAGGAAACTGGTTTTGTTTGAAAGTGACCGAATACCTTAATTCTCAGAGAATGATTCATTTATTTATAGTAACTGGTAAAAATAATAGAGAACAAATTTTTTTTAATTAGTATGTTTACTACATTTCTCTTCTCCATCACTTCAGTGATGCTAAGAAACATCTAAGGCTCATGAACTCACATTTTTAAGAAAGAAAACTGTACAAACACTTTATTTTAATTTAATTTTGACTCTCTGTGGTGGGTAGAACTTTAAAATGGGTCCCAATTCTTCTCAGTCTAATCCCTGGGACTGTGAATATGCTGTGACTGTCACAGCCACTATGCTATACTGCAAAAGGAATTTCGCAAGTGTAATAAAGGTTATTAATCAGTTGCCTTTGAGTTGATCAAAAGGGAGATTAACCAGGTGGATCTAATGTAATCACATAAGTTCTTTAAAAGCAGAAAGTTTTCTCTGGCTGTCAGCAGAAGTCAGAGAGACTGGAAGCCTGGGGTCGGGAGAGGACTGGGGGTGAGAAATCATGCTGCTGCCCTTCAAAGTGTGACCTGGATGCTGTGAGTGGGCCTGTGGGAGAGTCTGCCCGAAGTCCTGTGGCATCTGGGAACTGAACGACTAGCAGCCTCCAGGAGGTGAGACTGATCTACTTTACAGCCACGGAGGAATCTGGCCCTCAGTCCTACAGCTGAGTTCTACCAACAATCTACATGAGCCTGGAAGCGGATACTAACCCCAGGGCTCCCAACTGAGTCAAGCTAGGCTGACAACTTGACTTCAGCCTTGTGAGACCCTGAGCCAAGCTCCCTGAGCAGTGAGCTCACCAGCCTTCTGACCTATGGCACTCCCAGTTAATAAACGGTGTTGCTTTAAACTGCTAATTTTGTGGTTATTTGTTATATAGCAAGAGAAAACGAATACATTCTCTAACCTCAAATGGGCCACACTTACTTCTTCACGCTCTTTTTCTTTGGTCTCTTTTAATTTTCTAGCATATTCCTCAGAACAAGTTGTCAACATTTCCATAAGACATCACCTTACTGGGAAGATCGTACCCTTGGAAACAAGCTATCAGATTTTACCTTTTCTCCACTTTTCAGTTTCTCTGCCTCTTTACAATCCCTCTCACTGTTTTCCAAGTCTCTGAACAAGAGACATAATTGCTGTTTCCTATGATCAACTTATCCAAATATATCCAGGGTCTCATCTGATCCATGTTTCCAGGTCTCCAATAAGCCCATCTCCCTCTGGTAGGGTCAATATCTCTGTCTCCTCTGCATAAAGTTTCTGCCTTATAATACTTATTTTTTTACTTCTCAATCATCACGCATCCACAAATGTTCATTTCCATTCTCACAATTATAATAAAACAATTTGTAAAAATTCCCAATAAATTTCTAATCAACAAAAATAATGAGTTTTTCACAGTAAGATCCTGAGTCAAAATCCCACTTCTTTTGGACTGAACTAGTCTGGTTTCTTCTTAGTTTGATGATCTTTCTCCTCACACTTCCAAAAGAATAGAGATAAATGTTTCAGTTAATAGTATAAATCCTCTATTCTTTCTTGTTAGTCTCCCTCTGACAGACTGTGCTCTTACCTATATACAAATTACACACAAGTCTTCATTTGAAGTCCTTGTTATTCTTTAGTTCATCTCTAAGCAGCAATTGGATACAAAATGTACTCTACCACTTTGTGTCTTAGAATAGAACTATTCATCTCCACTTTTCATGTATCATTACAACTTATCTTCCCAACTCCCTCATTGCAGGGGATATTAGTCTCTCCTACCTACCGTCACCATATTATTTTCCCCAAATCAGTACTTTCACCATGTCATTTCTCTGCTTTAATGCTTTTTGTGACTCTTTACCATCAAAAACCACTGGTTCCCAACATATGTCTGGAAGAGAAATATCAGTCCAGATAGATGAGTCACAAAGAGGTTCTGTGGTAAAATGTTTGGGAAATTCACACTATGACACCTTCTGGATATCCATGAACTAAAGCCTCATGAGAAATCTTATAGCGAGCAATCTTTTTCAGTTGAGATTCACTTCATATTTTCCAAATTTATGTAAGCAAATTAACCCCTCCCCTCACTATGCACCCATTGACATACTTTTGGAAATGAGGCCTAGAAAAAAGTTTAAATTCAACCTGCATAATAAATTCAGTCCCTATAATATACATTTTTAAAAACGATGTCTAAAGATGGCCCCTCAGCACCCAAATTCTGCCACAGAGGAGTCTGTTTTTCTCACAGATATTGTGTGCATTTACACGTCTATAATCTTATTTATGCTGGTTATACACTCTTTGCTTCCATCTTTTGTTTTTCCTCCACATAGGATACCCCCTTTCCTCTTCCTGTTGTATCATCTTGTACCTAAATTTTAAGTTCAAACTCAAATAACTCTTTCTTCACTCTATACTTGTTTCTCTAATCTTTTAAATCTGTGTATATTATTTACTGACACTTAACTTCCTTGAGCATATGCTACACTTTTCTGATTAACGGTGAGTTCCTCAAAGATGAGGCCATGATGTAATGATCTTTATACTCCTCATCATGACAAGAGGGGTTTCCAAATTGTAGATGCTAAATAAATATATTTTAAATTTGAAAGTAATGTGTTAAGCTTACCTTGTCTTCAGTGACCCTTATATCTAATTTATTAAAGTGTTTTCACTTTTACTCAAATCTTTAGAGGCCATGATGTTCTAGAATACTTTGGATTCATTTTTATTGCTGGCAGATTGATTCATTTATTCACTCAATGATATTAATTGAGTGTATAATATGCAATGCGTATTTTGAAGGATATGCATGCATTTCAAAGAAGACATAGTCTTAGTTCTTAAAAAGCGCTTAGTATATACCCTACTTTTGAAGTTGGCATTCACGAATATGCAACAAGATAAAATTAAAATAAAAGAAATAATCTGAAATCAGGAAAAAGTTAAAACAGACTAATGGTTTAGTTTTGTGGTCTTGCTAAATTATTTTTCTTTTTAATCTTTAATAAGAAATAAGTTAAAACAATTTTATTCCCGAGCACCTGGAAACATCTAAGAAGTTGTTTAAACGAAAATTTGACATTGAAAGATCATGCCAAGAAATATTTCCCAGTATATTTGTTTGCCATCCTAATTACTATAAACTAGAAAGAAAAGAGATGTTCCAATTACTTTTTTCAATGAAAATGTAGGAATATTTTTCTGATTCATGAAAAACTTCATTTTTTTCTGGAGTAGGCAAGGAAATTTAGCTTCATGATTTGGGTCATGGGGTAATGAAATTCTCCTCTGTGCTTTTATGGGGGTCAGCTCTTTATAATCCTTTCCTCCTCCAAGGCCTCAGGGAGACAGCATGAAAATCACTCCCCCATGCTCTGTCGGCCCCAGCCTCATGGACAAGCATTATTTCACATCCTACTCTTAAACCACTCTTGACAAATATACATAGCTCTCAAAAAGAGAATCCCTCCCCAAAATGTCTTTAATAAAACAAAAAGCTTTGCAAATGTGCACATTTAAAAGGAACATGCACAAATAAAATGACTGTAGAATGATAATGACGCCAAATTCTATAAATGACACATGAAAATCAGTCATATTACAGTAGACACACTCATGTCACTTACTGTAATAAATCTTCCATTTTCACCACATACACAAATAGCTATTCCATATATTCATAAAACATAGAATGTTATAAGAAATTTTCAAAGCTTAAAAACCCAAATAAATTTAACATTACTTCTCTGGAACTTCATTTTCTGCATTTGTAAAACAGAATAAGAATATCTATTTGGAAGGTTTTGTGAGTTATTATTTGGATTAAATTATGTAACGCGTTAGTATATAGTATTTACTTAGTAAGGGTTTGTTATCTATATCATTATTATAACCAGTAAGAAGTGATATCAGTACCCTGATTCTTTCTTTGAAGGAGGAAACTTATGAGAGTAAATATGTCTCTCTTCATCCTCTTTCTGCCTTGTCTCTATCTGAGTCTGCCCAGATGTAAAGATGATGGCATTTTGAACCCTTGAACCCTGTCATGATGGTGACAAAGTCGATCAATACATACATATTTATAGAACAATTACAACAGAAGAAAGGGCATGATTTTGAGTCCCAGCCACAAATTAATCGTGTGGCTTTAAGCAAATCACTTAAGCTCATTAAAACTCATTTTAGTCTATGGAATAACAATGCTTGGGAAAGCACTTTATATACCATAAAGCACTAGGCTCATTTTTAGTGTTCTGTGCAAGACACGACATCCACAAAATTGAAAGTCAACAAAGTGAGAACAGCATAAAAAATACCAACAACTTTTAGGGTGTTTCTCCTTTCTTCAATGCCGTGCAGTTTGTGCAGTCAGCTGATTAGATGAAAATAGTCAGTTTTGATGACTGATGCTTCCTGCTTATGTTTAATTGGTTTAGAAACCTCATCAAGGATGCTATCTTGGAGGATGAGTTTGGTGGGTAGAATATCTGATGACTCTAAGGCAAATGTATTTCTTTCAGCGGTTGAATTAATCTCTCAATAGACTCAATTTGCTTTTTACTAAGTGTCTGGCAATAGCTCATAGTTGAAACAGCCTTTCAAGCACTTACAATAAAATCTGGGTATAGATGGCTCACATACCCAACATGTTTGCTGTGAAAGAGAAACTTAGTCATCACATTCAAAAATCTCCAGTGTGAGAGCCACTGAATGTGCTTCAAAATCTCGTATATAATGATACATTTCTAAAATACTTCCTCCATCTTCTTGCAATCATTTATATGGATATATCAGAAGTAAATATGTGTTTAGAAAGTGTTAGTCATCATATATGTACCTCTAGTCATTTATTCAAATGTAGATGTGGTAAAATATGCTGTCTTACAATTTTATACTATTGATGAGAATATGTAAGTGAAAATTAAAATGTTGACAAAAAGTTCAAACCAGAAAACTGAAGATATAGAAAAAATTCATTTCATCATTAATAAAACATCTCTAAAGAATACACTATAATTATAGACTGAAAAATCTCTATGTCTCTATACACATTCAAATATATACATATGCACAAATTTAATTTTGTTAAAAGCAACTGGTATCTGCAGTTTCATACAGTTTTGGTGACATCTATAAAGAAATGTCTGGGAAATAGGAAAACAACCAAAGCTCATAACATTTTAAAATTGGAAATCTGATTCAAAATTCCTCATGATGTATTTTTAAATTTATCTCTGTAACATATTTCAAATGAGACGTTTTTAAGAAAAACTCTTTATGTAACATGCTCTCATTATTCTTTTTGCAACTTAACTTCCCTTTCCCCAAACCTCCATCTACACCCTAGTACACTCCACTCTATTTGCACCTTCCTCACCAACACTGATACAGTCATCTTTCACAAATTTTTCTTATACCAAACTTTCCCAGTCTTTCTCTTTCAAATTTAGAAAATATTTTATTCACATAATCTAACTACCACAAATCTCCAGATGTATCTTTTCAAAAGCAGCTAAATCTTTCTAGACTATTCTACCTAAAAAGCCAAACACGTTTTATGATCTGTCGTGTTATGCTAAGTTGACCAGACAGAGAAGTCATTTCTGTAGATTTCTTGTCAGTGTTTGTTTTAAGTTTGAGCTTTCCAATCTCAGCTTCTGTTGCGCCAGTAATTTGAAAGGTCACTGTTCTGTTGGCATTTGGTTTATTCAATACGGTCTGGCAATTTACTATAAAAGTCTCATGATTTTGTAAATAGAGTACTGAACTTAGAAAAGGCTTACTATGTTCACTCTCTGGCCTCTAATACGACAAAGAGATCATTTGTTCTTATTCCCATAAGAGAATCCTATATGTCTCCCTTCCACCATGCCGGATCCTTACCTCCAACTCCAAATGGAGCCAGTTGTATCTTCTGAGCTGTCATAGTGACCAGATAAGTTTATAATTAAGGCATGTCCTAGTGTACTCTAAATTAGACCTTACAGGAGAGTTAAAACTAAAACCCAATAAATAATTGCAGGAATAAAGTGGAAATAGAGAAATAAACACAACCTCAAAAGGAACTCAGAAAAATTGTGAGACCAAAAGAGGAAGTATGCATGCTAAATGTTATCAATTCTCAAATGGCTCTTGTGAAACGTCTATGTGAAGACACACCAAGGACCTGAAAAGAATTGGTGAGAAAGAAAAAAATCTTGTAGTTGGCCCTGTGGCCTAGTGGTTAAGTCAGCATGCTCTGCTTTGGTGGCCTGGGTTCGGTTCCCGGGCCCAGACCTACGCCACTTGTTGATGGCCACGCTGTAGTGGCCACCCACATACAAAATACAGGGAGACTGGCCCAGATGTTAGCTCAAGGTGAATCTTCCTCAAGCAAAAATAGGAAGATTGGTAACAGAAGTTAGCTCAGGGAAAATTTTCCTCAGCAAAAAAAAAAAAAAGAAAGAAAGAAAAAGGAAAAAAGAAAAAAGTCTTTCTTAGAAGACAACCCCAGGGTTAATGTCAAAGCCTTCTATCAAAACATCCATGTTAAGTTAGCTAGAAAGGTACACAAGATCAATGAACAGAGTAGGGGAAGAAACAAGGATATTTTGTGAGTAAGCAATGTATAATGATCTTATAGCAGAAGATCAAGAGAATAAAGGGAGCAGGAAACTGGGGGCTATAAGTAAGCTAAAAACATGTAACATGTTTAGTGGAATAAATAGATGTGCAGTGCAAATTCTCAAACATTTTATGAGCAGGACATGATGTATACCAACTATACTTCCCCAAATTGCAAAAAACTGAGAATTATTTTCTTGATGTCACTATCCTACTTCCAAGCTAAGTTATTAATGATTTTATAAATCATTATGACATACTCACCAACATACACACACACACACACACACACAAATCACATATACATATTGTCACACACAAATACAATAGGACAGAAACTATCCGGGTTCCTTGCCGATTCAGCTTAGCCTGTGGTTGAAATTGAAGGCACTCTAAACATGAATGATCAGATATTAAATAATTTCATCATTTTGCATTTCTTGGGTGCAGAGCAAATTTATATTATTCATGGTGTGGTTTATCATTGAATAGTCATTTTTTAACATGCCAAAAGCCTGTATCTCTTTAACTAGGTCTTCATACGCATGAGGGATGTTTGCATATCCACCAAGGTAATAGAGACTAACATGCACATTTGCCCCAAATGGAGAATAACTTGTGAACTGGGTTACCTCAGGAAACTGCCCTGCTTGGTATGGGCGTCAACACAAGTAAAGATACTGGTAACTTACCGCTGAGAACAAGCCTAGCCATTTGCCTAGTTAACCCATATCATCTTCTTGACATGATAGGGCACAACAACTGAACTTCCAAAACATGGATAGAACACAACTGAACATCTGCTGCTCCTGAGGAAACAAGTGAAACTGTCGCAAAACATGGACAGATTGATTGAAGACAAACTCCAGACAACTCAGTGTCACCTGGAGAATTCGGTTTCTATTAACCACATTCGAATGAAGTGAACCTGGATCCATATTATAAAGGTAGTTTACATTACACGCATTTCCTAGTTAATGACGTAGGTAGTATTAATTTTACATGTGTTACCAAGTGAGTGGTTTTCTTCCTTCATCTCCCCTGATGAATTTTGCCTCACCTGCTCAGTCACAAAGAAAGAATTGGCAGGACTAGTGTTTCAGTTATCTCCACTGACAGTAAGCCCATGTAATTTTTACATGGAATATGGGAATGCACATTTTCCATTAATAACCTAGAGTTTTCCTTGCTATTTCATTTTATGATCTTACTGTGTTTCTAACAGGACCACAAGATTTATGTCATTTAGTTGTGTGTTGTTATCATTGTCCTTTAACCACTTATCTGCGTGAGACTGATGTCATGGAAAGGCAGAACAGAAAAAAAAAAATAAAAGGAAGGAAGGAAAGAAGGGAGGGAGGGAGGAAGGAAGACTTTAATCATGATACATTGCCAATGTAAGGGCTCTCTGAATAGAACAGATTTTTATTTGTTAAAGCATCAAAATTTCCATTGCCTTTTGAAAGAACTGTGAAGGATTGCAAATTTATTTAAAACCTGGTTTTGGCAACTAATCTAGATTTCCTTCATTGGCCAGCTGTGCAGAATTCATTCTCAAATCCTCTGTTAAAACAGTCTAGACAAGATTCTCCTAAAGTTTCCCAGTCTATTAAAGGTTTACTTCCAAAAGGAGCTCATTTGGATTCCATTTAGTATGACACCCTCGTGTATGCCAGATGGTAACAAGGGTTATATCTTCACAAATGTCACTCTGATTTTTACCTTTGTAATGAAATTCCATTAATCTAGCTTTCTCTACATAAACCATAAAAATATGGACAATAATTTGCCAAATAAGGATTAAGAGAACGTGATTTTGCTAAATATTCTAGAAATAATTTAAGAAAAATGGGTCAAATTTGTGGTTGTCTTTGGGAGGCAGTGGGTGAGTATTTGACTTGGATTCTAGGCCAGATTCTCCCATTAACTATTTAAATGTGTGGCCTTAAACAAATCATTTAATTTTGCTGAGCCTAAATGTTCCAGCTAAAAAAGGAGGAGGTTGAAAGTTCCAAAATGTGTCTTATAGCTCCAAAATGTTTAATTCTAATATGTTTCAAGCCATTCTAACATTTGGTTTAGAAATAGGTATTATATCATCAAGGCTTATTGCAGTCCTCCTTGATATTCATTTCAATTCTGGTCCTTTATCCGTTAGATTTAATTTTTGGATTTTTAAAAAATGATAGTATACATTTCTTATGGGTTGAATTGTGTTTCTGCAAAATTGTGTTGAAGTCCTACCCCCCAGTACCTTAGAACGTGACCATATTTGGAAACTGAATCTTTACAGAGGTAATCAAGTTAAATGAGGTCATTTGAGTGGGCCCTAATCCAACGCAATTAGTGTCCTTATAAAAAGGGAAAATTTGAACACCAGGACAGACATGCACAGTGTAAAGACCATACGAAGAGACACAGGGAGAATGCCATGTGAATGTGGAGGACTGGACTGATGCATCTACAAGCCAAAGAGTGCCAAAGATTGCCAGCAAATCACCAGAAACTAGGAGAGAGGCATCCAACAGATTCTCCTTCACAACCCTCAGAAGGAACCAACCTTGCTGACATCTTGATTTCAGACTTCTAGCCTCTAGAATGGTGACACAATAAATTTTGTGTTGTTTTAAGCCACACAGTCTGTGGTATCTCATTACCACAGTAGCCCTAACGTGAATACAAAGTTACATACTAAAAAGTGCATAGATCATAAGTGTACAATGTCAAGAATTTTTCAATATGAACTTAGCCATGTAAACACCATAATCACAACACAGAACATTACCAGCATCTCAGAAGCTTCTTGTATGCCTCAGTCATTTTCTTCTCCCGAAGACAACGCTAGTCCGACTTCCTCCACCATAGGTTCCTTTTTTTCTGAGGAACTTTACATGGACATAAGCATGTCTGTGACACTATAGATGTAGCAGAACTTCCTTCTTTTTAATTGTGGTATTTTATTCTATTGTACCAGTGAAGCATAACTTAACTCTCCATTCTTCTGTTGGTAGACAATCATACTGTTTCGAGTGTCTGGGTATAAAAATAATGTTGCTATGAAAATCTTTTAAATACGTTTTTGTGTAAAAACCCAGTCATATCTGTTGTGTACATACCTAAATGTGGGATCACTAGGTCATAGAGGTAGGTATCTGTTAAACCAAGTTAGCTTTATTTATTTACTTGTTTATTTTCCTTCTTTTCAATTAATGTATAATTTACTTAAAATAGGGCGTGCACATCTTAAATATACAGCTCAGTGAGTTTTCCTATAGATCCACACAAAAATACAACTCAGATTAAAAATATGTTACCTTACAAGCACCTCAAAAATCTCATTGTTGTCATCTTAGTCAATAACTGCAATCAAAAGATAATTCCTATTCTGATCTCTATCCACACAGATTCATTTTGCCTATTAATTAACTTCATAGAAATAGTCTCATGCAGTATATATCCTCTTGAATATGGGTGTTTTTATTCAACATTATGTTTTAAACATTCATCATATTCTTGTGTATACCAATAGTTCATTCTTTATTATTGTGCAGGGGAGGACAAGCATCTTTTCCTTCGAACTTCTCCTCTGAAGCCCCTATTACAAAGACAAATTAATAACAGAAAAGCATACAAATTTATTTAAAAGAGCTCTTGCATGACATGGGAGCCTGCATTAGGAAGAAGCAGTTAAACCTGAGCATACTTATACTAGGTTTGATGAAGAGTAGAAAGTCGTGGGGAAATGTGACAGGACAAAAAACGGAATGAGCAAAGTGCAGTAAACTGGGAAAAACAGCAAGGCTTGTTCTCTCAGATTCCCCTTGGCGTCCCTCACCTTCTATGATGAGGAGGCTCCTTTTCAGCAGGTGCCTCTCACATGAGGTCTTTATGACCTGCTTCAGGGGACGGTCAGAAAATCCTTCCTGCCCCTCTCTTTGTCAAATTTCTCCAGCTATTCAATTCAGATATTCAAAAATTCTTCAGATTTTCAAGGTGCCATATTTTTGGGTAGCATGTCCTGAAGCATGTCAATTGCAATACAGGTACAGTCATCCCTCGGTGTGCGGGGGATGATTGGTTCTAGGACCTACTCCATAGATACCAAAATTTGAGGATGCTTGACTCCCTTATATAAAATGGTGTAGTATTTGCAAAGAACCTACTCACAACCTCCCATATACTCTAAGTCATCTCGACATTACATTGTATTCCCAATACAATGTAATTAGTTGTTATACCGTACTGTTTAGAGAATAATGACAAGAAAAAAAAAAGCCTGTACGTGTTCAATACAGACACAGCCATCCTAGGCCTTTCAGTCCATGGTTGGTTGAATCTGCAGATGAGGAACCACGGATGTGGAGGACCAATTGCATTCCATTTTATGAGTATACAGCAACTTATTTATTTACTTCAGTGTTATTGGACAACTCATCTGTTGCCAGTTAGGGCTATGATAAATAATACTGATTGAATATTCTCGTACATGTCTTTTGGTGGACTTAAGCATTCATTGATCTTGAGTATATATCCAGGAGTGGAATTGCTGGGTCACAGGGTATATAAATATTTATCTTTAGTAGAAATTGCCAAGGAAATGTTCAATATGGTTGTCAGATTTACATTACTACCAGCAATACATGAGAGTTGCAGTTGTTCCACATCTTCTGCAACACTTGGTCTTATTGGACATTTTACTTTTAGTTATTTTGTGGGAGTGTAGTTGTATTTTAGTGTGGTTTTCATTTACATTTTATTAATGATTAATGATTTCCATATGGTTTTGGTTTGTTGGTATCCTCTAATATAAAGTGCCTTTTCAAGTCATTTGCCCTTGGGAAAAAATAGATTATCTGCATTTTTCTAATTGATTTGTAAGAGTTCTTTACAAATTCTGGGTATAACTCTGTTTTATATTTGTACTGTCGTATTATTTTTTATATCCCCTATCTTGTCACTTTTATATGAATCATTTATTTCATTCTGTTTTTTAGCTTTTTATAATACTTATCATACTTGCTGTTGGATATCCTAGAGATTATAATTATAATATTTATTCATAATATTATAATATTTACCTAACTTATTACAGATCACCTTAAATAGTATTTTTACCACTTCATCAATGTAAAAACCTTAAAATAGTTAGATACTATTTAGCTACTCCCACTCTTTGTTGTCACATTTTATTTCAACATATATTATGAATTCCAAAAGACATAACTATAGTTACCTCAACTTCTCATGTTTATTTCATGGTAAATATTCCCTATAAATTCCTTTTCTTTTAATATTTTTGTCAGAATTGCTGTCAATATTTGCTGCCTTCTCACAGGAAATTGGGAAGTTTTCTATCTTTTGTATATATTTCTTGAAAGTGCTTGTGTAAGACTAGTCTTATTTATTCCTTAAGTTTTTGGAAGAATTTACTAGATGATACATCTGTGCTTGGAATTTTTTTTTGTGGGGAATGAGTTAATTATAGATATAGCTTCTATAATAGATACAGAGCTCATTCAGATTCTCAAATTTTCTTCTTGTGCCATATTTTAAAGTTGCTTTCTCAGTGAACTTCATTGCTTCCTGCAGTTTCATGCTTCTATCTGGGATAATATTTCTAGCCTGAAGAGCTGAAGTGTTTCTTGTAGTTGAGGTCTGCTAGTCAAACATTCACTCAATATTTATTTGTCTAAACATATTTTATTATGTCTCATTCTTATGTGCATTTTCACTGGTTATAGAAATTTAGAATAGCATAGTTTACCATCAGAATGTTAAAGATGTCATTCCATTGATGTCAGTTTCTGTAGTTTTTGTTGAAAATCTTATGTTTGCTCTTTTATCTGCTTTTAAGATTTTCATTTTTTCTTGGTTCAATCATTGGACTATGATATGCCTAGGTATGGTTTTCTTTGCATTATATTGCTTAGGTTTTGTTAAGCTTCTTAAAAGTGGCTGATATCCTTTATCAGTTTAAAAAATTCTTGACCAATTGCTATTCAAATAGTTCTTCTTTCCTATTCTCTCAGCTGTCTTTCTTGGTCTCTAATTACAGTTATATTAGATGTTTTGACTTTGACCCATGTCTCTTATGCTCTGTTCTGCTTTATCCAATCTCTATGCTTCAGTTTAGATTATTCTGTGGATCTCTCTTCAGGTTCATTTACTTGTGTTTTATTGTATTGATTTATTTAAACCTATTCAGTGACTTAAGTTCAATTATTGTGCTTCAGTTTTAGAATGTCTGTATGATTTTTTACATAGATTCAAGTTCTTTCCTAAAAGCTCCATCTTTTCATTCTGTCTACTTTTACTTTATTATCATTATTAGCATTAATTACTCTGAATTTTTGTCTACTAAACTCAGAGCTGCATTATTGCCGATCCATGCTTATTGTCTCCATTTTCATGTGTGTTTATTATTAGTAACTTTTTTGACACTTCAGATATCTAGGGATTTTTGTTTCATGCTGGACATTGTACATAAAAAATGATGAAATACTCAGATGATGTTAGGTTCAACAGAATGCACTCCCACTTTCCTCTATTATACAGATAGAGAAAGGACTAAGTATATCAACACATTTGGAACATATTGAAATGGTCAGGTTGGAGTTGTAGCTTTTGTAAGACTCTGTCACCTCTAGTTCATCCCTGCTTCTCAGATATGGCTGTCTTGGGATTTTGATTGAGAGTGGATGGCTCTGTTTCTCTTTAGACTTTAAATTCTGTTGGAGATTAGGTTCTAACTTTCATGGATATTGAGCTTAGTTCTTTAGCATCTTACTCCATGCAATTTCAAAATCTGAAAAATGTTGGGGGGGTAGGGTTTGGCCATGTGTTTGTGGCAGGCCCCCTTCCTTTCAATGATTTTATCTCCTAATCACTATGAGATCCTGGAAGATTTCATTCTGCTTTTTAGAATCCTCTGACATAGTCCTTCAGCCTTGCATAAAACACATATGCCATAGGGAAAATAAGTCATGTGTGCCACTGCTTACTTTACCCCAACATATGTCTACCCCAATCCTCAACTTCTACCCACATCAGAAAAGACACCCAGAGAAATAAACATTGGCAATATTCAGTCCACATTGGAAGGTTTCTCCAAACTAACTTTTACTTCTTCTAGTTATTTTTGTTGTCCCAGCTTTCTGCCTTTAAAATTATAACTTTATGGGGCTGGCCCCGTGGCCGAGTGGTTAAGTTCGCGCGCTCCGCTGCAGGAGCTCAGTGTTTCGTCAGTTCGAATCCTGGGCGCGGACATGGCACTGCTCATCTAATCCACGCTGAGGCAGCGTCCCACATGCCACAACTACAAGGACCCACAACGAAGAATATACAACTGTGTATTTGGGGGCTTTGGGGAGAAAAACTAAAATAAAATCTTTAAAAAAAAAAAAAATTATAGCTTTATAATTCATCTGGCTTTTAGTTGTTGCAATAATTCTGTTGGCCTACTCTGACCAAACAACATACTTAGCACTCACTTTATTTTCCGTACTTTATTTTTAATCACAGTTTTTCTTTAATGTTTTTCCCCAAAGCATCTTAATATTCATAAAATTATGCATCTCATACAATTTTTGTAGAACTGAAGCAATACTCCAAAAATAGACATAGAATTCCAAATCATGTTATCTTTGTTTACATGCTCATCTTGGGAATCAATGGACTATACAGAACTGCTTCATAATAACAAACCTGGAACTGGTCTAACAAGGATTTAAGATGGCTGTTTCAGAAAGAGGTCTTGCTAATGGGACTCTGAATTGGCAAAAATATAAATTTCTTATTATAATGACCTTTCAGCTATATATTATTGGGATTCCTACTGCCTCATCTTAAGAACCTGACCTATAGATGTGTATAGAAATACACCCAGGGGCCAGCCCGGTGGCACAGCAGCTAAGTTCACATGTTCTGCTTTGGCGGCCTGGGGTTCACTGGTTCAGATTCCGGGTGCCGGCATAGCACTGCTTGGCATGCCATGCTGTGGTAGGCATCCCACATACGAAGTAGAGGAAGATGGGCATGGATGTTAGCTCAAGGCCAGCCTTCCTCAGCAAAAAGAGGAGGATTGGCAGCAGTTAGCCCAGTGATAATCTTCTTCAAAAATAAGAAAAGAAATACACCCAGAAAAATGGAGAGTCAGTAGATTACAATCATCATGTGCTGAGGAAGTAGCTTAGAATGTGATGATGCATCTTGTTTTTAGGTCGGTTTGCCTAATGTAACTCAAATGTGTGCTACATAGATCCTTTAGTGGTGTTCCTGGAGAAAGCTCTATACTGACATAGGCATCACTGGAGAAATCATCAAGAATGCTATGATAAACCAACCTCTCTGAGTGGTGACTACTGAGCAATTTACTTTGGCCTATAAGATTCAGGTTAAAGGATGGAGATACAACAAATAAACTCCGAAGACAATATTGGAGTTAATGACAGACAGAGATATCAGATTTTATTATCGAAAGACCCAGAGGAAAGAGAGAAGATGAAAGTAGAACTGAGTGAGTCAATATTCAGTAGATTTTTAAAGAAGGTAAATATTAGAAGAGAAGCAGATTGATCTCACGAACATCCCTTGACCTGGAATAGTCAAAAAGCCATCAGATGGAACACAGGCAAATGAAAACCTTAGTACCTCAGCATTTGGTTTGATGCCATCACAGATGGAAATGTTCTTGGAGACTCATATTAGCTCAATAATCTCTGGACTGATGGATATTGTCAAATATAAATTTCTACAGCACTGTTGGGTATTTGTGTTTTTTCCCACTTTAAAATTACAAAAATATAAGCTTATTATTATTATATAAATAATTCATTCTCATTATAAAATTTGGCAATACAGAGGACCTTCTGTGGTTCAATAAAAACTTTATATGTTTCAATTTTCAATGTCTATCACGGTACTTTTATCAGTGTTTACCTGGCATTTTGCCCATGTCCACATGCCAGGTGACTGCCCATAGATACTGGAAACCCACTTCGATGTATCTATTATTCCAGATCTATATATGGTTTTTGGATGCTTAGTTCTGCTCTGCTGATTCCAGAATGTTAATCTTTGACCTACTGTACCCAGAGCACCATTATGTACGTTTCTTGTTCTTGAACTCTATTTAGCAGAATCCTATTAAGATCTAATAGTAGATAATTTAAACAACAAAAAGAGCCTGGCAACTTAAAAAATCATTTTTTTTTTTTTACCCCACATAGCTTAATTTCATACAAAAGCTCATATTTTAATGTAAAAGTTAAGTATTAGTATCCTTTGGTATAATCCCCAGAGGCAGCATGAAAACTGTTTATTTTTGGTGCAAACTGGCTTCCTTTTAAAGCTGCTGTCATCTCCTGAGTCTCTCCTCTCTTTTCCGTGAATTCAGCGCCCTACCATTTTTCACTGTTCCCTGAGGCTTTCCTAGAAGTAGACACTCTCCCCTTTCTTCCTTCATAATCCTTTCTCAAACCCTATGTTATTCCCTCTCTGCAGCTGATTCCATCTCAGCATTAGAAAAAAGAATATGATCAATTGATGAACAAGACTTTACTTGAGGGTGGGGTGGAAAGAAGACTTATCCCTCCAAAATTGCACTTAGATATAAAGGATGTGATTGCCAATTCAGAGCCATCTAGGCACCATCAGCCTTCCTCTTCTGTATTGTTAGTTATAGTTCTAAATCAGGAGAGTACTGACACTAGAAATGGAAAGGAGAAGTCTGTGTGTGTGTGCGATTGTGTGTGCACGCATATGTATATGTGTGTATATGTATGCGACAGCAGCTGTTTGAATGCAGTCATCTCAAGGCTTAACAGGGAAGGAGCTGTTTCCAATCTCACTCACATGATTGTTGGCAAGATTTAGATCCTTGTGAGTTGTTGGACTGAGAACTTCCTTGGTTCCTTGCAACATGGGCCTCTCCATAAAGCATCGCACAACATAACAGCTCTCTTTATCATAGCAAGCAAACAAGAAGGTAGTAGGGAGTGCCAGCAAAAGAAGGAAAAGGCCAAAAAGAGGCAAGCCAGAGTCTTTTGTAACCTAATCACAGAAGTAACATCCCATTACTTTTGCTGTATCTGTTCATTAGAAGCAAGGCATTAGGTCCAGCCTACATTCAAGGAGAGAGGATCACACAAGGGTAGGAGTACTAGGAGGTGAGATCATTGGGAGCTATATCAGAAACTGCCTATGACAATATTCCAGATAATTACCACTTTACTCTCCTGCTATTATTCTTTGTAAAATACTTAAATGAAGCTCTATCGCCTAGGGTAATGGTCTCTACAGGTTCCTACCCCATCTCTCACTCCCAGAGTTACACTGGCAAATACAGTAGTTTGTTTCTCTTCCTTGCCACCAGCCTCATCCATGATTCATGCATACAGTGGAGACCCTCAATGTGTTTGCTTAAGCCAGACTCTTCAGAATCTATACGTGATTAACATGCAGGTGACTGTTTTTACTCATTCCAAAGAACCATTCAATTTTCCACTTTCCTCATTTTCAACTCTCAAGAGTGTCAATTGCTTTCTATGCCTAATCTCTACTATTCATTGCCACCCGGGCTTCTGTATCAATACCCCTGCCTACACTTTCTTTCTTCTCCTTTTTGCAATGTCATTTTCTCCATGCTTGTGTAATTTCAAGTAAAAGGGACTTTTTCTAAACGTTTTCTGGTAATGTGTGCTCCTGAACAATGTGGCTTCACTGCTCACCTCAGTTGTAATATTCGGCTTCTTTTCAGTTATCATTTCCTTTTCTTGGTTGAGCTCAAGAATGATTCTACACCAAAGAGAACTTTCTTTTCCGTTATGTACAGAATGAGGTGAGAGGGCTGATAATTCTGTAAGACTATTCTAGGAATTGATAAGATTTTATTGCATGAATAGTTTCCAACATTCTTTGGATGCTTTTTTATATTGTTTGTTTATGTTTTCCATTGAGATTTCAATTTTGATAAATAGTTTTTATTATTAAGACATTATGTTCTAGTGAAACTAGAGAAACAAAGTTTAATAACAATAGAAACCTAAAACTTGAGGATTTTTCAGTATCATTGTTGTAACTGTATGTAAAAATATAATTCATCTTTAAAAATAATAATTTGAAAGATGTCCAATGAAGAATGATGACTTTCTTGGAAAGGGTACACACAAACAAGGTTTATTTAAGGCAAAATGAAGAAAATATTTGGCAATTTATGTTTTGAATTAATTTTTAATCTTTATTTCTTAAATATACCTTTAGAAGGTAAAAGTATAAATTTTAATCATTTTTTATTCATAGAAAAAGTAGAGTGTTTCATAAATTTTGTCACTAAACTTTCCTGACCTTTATATATTCATTTTTTCTCTTGTTTACAATCTGACTGAGCTATAAAGGTGTAACCATTAACCAATCAAAATGAACACTAAAGGTCAGTGCTTTGCATATTATAGTTGCTTTTCAAAACATGTGTAAGGCATTCAAATTCTGGCACATTTTCGCAAGTCCAAACTTATAAAATAAATCCATAGTGACATAAATGAGACCCAGGCTCCTGGTAAAACTTGTAATAAACATGAGAAAAAAGTCCAACTCCCTGTCTTTTTTATTTTCATATTTTAAAGTTAGCCTCCAAAATTCTAGGAAGCTAGGTTTAGAAATGTCATAAAATAAACAATGTTACAGATGTCATAAAATTAACAATCTTGCCTGTACTTTTCAGACTGCAAATTTCAAATTAAGAACTTCCTTAGATTTACAAATTAGTGTATGCACATGTGTTGGTACTATTTGAGGGTTTTAATAATTTCTATTATGGTGACTATCCATTTTCTCAGTTATTTGTAAATAAGTGATAATTATAACATAGGGCATTTTGGTCTCATAAATTATCTCAATGGATGATCCAAAGAAGACTAGTATTAAAGATAAATATTCCTTTTCTGCACAGTCAACTTGATTGGAACACATACTGTTTCTATATATTTTGTATTTTTGGTGCATAAAAGCAGAACAAGGAAATAATTTGTGTGTTTTAAAACATTTTTAAAATTTTTTTTTTTGTTGTCAATATGTTTTAATCATTGTGAAGACAGAGGAAAAAAAGTTTGGCCTGTTTAGGAACATAAGTAAGGAATAAAATTAGCTAAAAATAGAAAAAAAATTAGAGTGACTTATTGTTTAGAAGAAGGCTGGAACCAAATTCTTACAGTACCATTAAAGCTACCAAACCATTACAGAAGCATCGGATGCTGTTTCTGTTCTGAATGGAAGGTGAGGTCATCGAGAGAACGCTAGCCTACATGGCCTCATTTACAGAAAAGTTTGGAGGAGTTGGAAAGACTATCAGAAAAAGCAAATATGATGGTTTGAGAGTTAAACCATATACAGAAAGTACATTCTAAGGTGTTAGGATAAGCACCTAATTAAGCGTCTACAGGCTGAAGCAAGAGGAGACAGATTTGCAACCAGATTTTCACAACTCTGTGGTACTGAGAAGAAACTGAAAGCAACGTCTCTTCAAAAGTTTTAGGCTTCCAGGCCCCTAAGCATCCCCAAAGCCTGTGGCTGCTAAAAGTAAAAGGGCCAGCCCTTGATCAAGTAACACTGCTGTTTTTAAAGCCCAGAAAACCTGACTGTGAGGCCCAGGTAAATTACCACCCTGAAGTCAAAGGGCACCTCAAAATGCCTAAGCTTCCTTTTTCCCCAAGTACAATTTCCTTGTTTTTTGATGAGGCCCTTGAGCTAATATCTGTTGTCAATCTTCCTCTTTTTGCCTGAGGAAGATTGTCGCTGAGTTAACATCTGTGGGAATCTTCCTTTATTTTGTATGTGGGATGCCTCCACAGCATGGCTTGATGAACAGGGTGTAGGTCTGTGCCCGGGATCTGAACCTGAGAACCCCAGGGGTCCCAAGCGGCCAATATGCCAATGGGTTGGCCCCCCAAGTAAAATTTCCTTTTAAAACTACCATGAAAGAGTAAGTAATTACTGCTTAATCTGCATTTGTGTAACTATTTTTATAATTACATTTCTGTAGATCATGTGATATTTGGAATACTGCTGCTGTCACTAGACTAATGTCACAAAGTCTTTAGCTGCATGATTTATGGCAAGTCACTTCTAACAAAGGCTGAAATGGAGTTTATTTCTTCTCTGGTCTTGATTTGATTATAAAGCAAGGTAATTGGAGGAAAATCTCTTTACCTTAATTACAATTCTGAGATTTTTTCTATATTTTAGTTTTACAAGCAAATAGATTTGGCACTTTCCTCACATTTCAGCAATATTTTTAGAAAAGACTCACTTTTTCCTTGGCCATAATCCCATTGAAAATGCAGCTGTAAATGTGTTATGAATGAGAGAAAAGTAGTCCAGCCACCAAGAAGCCGTGATGACTTTCTGGGAGTCTAAGGATGAGTAGGATCGCCCTGATGGCTTACCTGGGGGAGAAGGGACCCACAGCTCTGAGTGCACACAGGCAGTTTTTCAACATAAAACTCTTATGGATGATAAGCATTAGAAAGAAGAGTAGAAATCAAGAAGAGTGAAGGGTTACCTATGGAAACAGCTTTGTGGGTCAACTTTCCAGATGCTTCTCTCCATCCTTTCTCTCAACTATGACTTTCAGGAACAGGATAAAGTCACAAAAATATGCTTAAGATAATGGCATACTTTGTCCAAGAGAGACTCCCTGAGAGCTAGATTTGAGAGACCAACTCAGCAATTACTTGTGTGACTTCTCATCAAAGAGCAGAAAGGAGTTAAAGCACACCATAGATGCCAGTGAGGAGAGAAGAGAGCCAACCCAGAGCTCTTGCCAACTCTCCCCAAACATGCTTCCCCACCCTACCACCCCTTGGCTCATGAGCAACCCCTAGGAAAATGTGAGTGGGATCATCAAATCGACTACAATAAAATAGAATAAAGATTCTTCTTTGAGTGGAATCAAGGTTATAATGGAAATTTATTCAATAATAGAAAAAGGAGGGGATTATATTTTTATTTTTAAAAAGAAGAAATACTAGTTTTACTTAGACTTGTGGGTTGAAGGCGAGAGGTCGGAGGCCTCTGCATCCTCCTCTAGCATAGCAACAATCAGAAAGCACGCTCAGGAGAAGAGCTGGTGGTGTTTTCAGAAAAAAGTTACTCTTCAGATTTTTAAAGTTTGCTAGTGGATAGGACATAGTTAATTTCATCACAATAGTTTCCAGATGAATGAAAAGTTAAATATTATGACAGAATTATGTATATTATGTATATATATGTAATATGTATATATATGTATATTATGTATATATATGTATATTATGACAGAATTACAAATGCATTAAAACACAAGTTGATATTTATATACTCTTCAATGAGGCAAAGGCGTTGTTAACATGAACCCAGAGCTGGAAATAATAAGGGAAAGGTTCCTAAATCAACCAGATAAAATTTTAGACCTCCGTGTTCCAATTAAAATGTTTTCTTGTTTAGTAAAATTATTTGCAATGTAATTTTAATGAGATTACAAATATATCTGTGTACTCATGTATAAACAAGCATTATTTACTTACACAAAAAAATGTATTTTAAATATAATTAGGTCAACATTATAACATATATTTTTGTAAATAAAAGTGCTTTTGTGCATAAAAGTGATGTGGAATTCAGAACTAGGGAAAGAAAAAGAATGTCCAGTGAAGAGCTGCAGCCGGCTCTGCATGTGAGTGCATGTGTGTGCATGCACTGACCCTAGTGAACCTCAAGTTAGGGTGGGAAATTGGGCCCTGCCGTGGAGAGTTCCTCAGTATCCCTGTGTATATGTCAGAGCGGGAAACTGAGCGGGAGGTGAGAATGCTCCATTTCTACAGTCATTCATTTCTGAATTAGGAAATAATTACTAAATCTCACTATAATTTCCAACCACTCATTTTCTGAGTAAATGGTTACCTGAGGAAAAGGAGGAGTCCAATGATCTATGTTGCCAAAAATAAAATTAAAAATCAAAATGAAAAAAACACAAGTTTATGGCTTTTCCATGTGATCTGATAGAATCATGAACAATCATCCCAGAACCAAATACTAAATATTTGGGAGAAGAGCTGTTTTTCACACTACTTTTAGTTTTTATTCATTCCTCAGAAAGAAGACTGTAACAATTATTATACCAAATGCTCTCTTAAAAGTAAGCCCTATCTTGCTCTCTTGGTCATTCCATACTTCTTTGGAAAAGCAAATTTTCGTTAACACTTCATGTTGATAATTTACTTAAAGTATCTTTATTGCATTGATCTCCTCAAGAATAACTTCTACTTCTCTAACTAAAAGTAGAAATGAAAATAACTACAGGTCCAAGAGTTCTGTTTTAGATGTTTAGCACCATTGCAGAGATTTCATTTATGATTACTTGTATATGGTATTTCTAGAGATTCTCTTCATATTTCCTTAATATTTCACTCTAAGATAATTGGGTTCAAAAGTGTGCCCAAGTCACAATAAAAATGCAAGTTCTTTATTCCGTCCTTAACTCCATTGCTCCGTATATTAAGTTGTAAATGTTGTATGAAGACAAATGGCCAGGTTTAACCTATGGAAGATAAGTCATACCAACCGACTGATAAAGTCGTGTCTGAAACAAGCTTAGTAACAAAGAGACATTAGCTTTAGTGATATTTATAAAAATATTATTAACAAATAGACATATTGCTTAGGTAATACTGTTATAATAGTTATAAAAAATACATAGAGACTTATTTCCCTTTTGAATACAAATTCAAAACAGATGCAAGTTAAAGTTTGAGCAAACATTAATGATGGAAATCAAACAAAACTTTATGATGATAGATTGTAGTCATGTCAAAAATAAGCCAGAATACAGTAAAATAACCCACTAATACTTAAATGAATATCATTATTTAAACTGAGATATAAAATCTTATTCTTCATGCATTTATCATTCCTTCCTGGAAAAAGTGAAAATATCCATAAGGAAAATAAAATATAAATAAAATTATTTGAAATGGAAATTCAAAAGCTGCCATGTTGCTATTTCACAATGATAAAGTTTTGTTCATTATGTACTTATCAATAAGTGCTTTATCCACTTAGTTGTGGATACATGAAATGGTGGTCATGGACAAAATATCTTTCTTGTAATAGGCAGTCGAAGTGAGTAAATTCATAAACAGTGCAGAAATCAATTTTGCAACACTTATAATAGAAATAGTCATGGCTGCTTTTATGTAAAAATATTCTCTCACCAATCCCCTATCAGAGATAGTCTTCTGTCAATTCTGTCAATTGTGCTCTATCTAAATATACATTTTCTCCACTGGCTACCTGTTCAACACATATTTTCAAATTTTTTACAAGACAAATATACATGCATACATACGCACATGTATATGCACACATACACACGTACACACACACACAAATGACCCTGTTACAATTCCATGATTGACTTCTACCTATGTTCTCTTTCTTTCTAATTTCTCCTTCCAAGTTTCCATAATATGTAGTGCCCACTGCCTCATCTTTTTCTTTTTCATAATCAGCTATCACCTGCCTTCTCTTTTACCTTTACCAAATCAGCTCCCCCTAAGACCACTAATCACTATGAAATATGAAAATTTGATGAACAGTTTCTATCCAGGTTTTATTCAATTAGAATTCGTCACTCTTGAATCCTCCATCCTTGTTGTCCAAGAATTATCTTTTCCATTAATAGTCAGGAGATTAGTTTCACTCAGATTTTCTCCTGTTTCTTTGTCCATCACTTCTCAATTTCTCTTCTATACTATTTCGTTCTTCATCCACATCTTTAACATGATCTTCAACAATCTAGGTTGTGTCTTTCTATTTTCTCATGACTGGTTCTGAGTGACCTTATCCACAACCATTTATGCCTAATAAGCTGATGTCTCCAAAGTCAATATTTCCAGCTCAAATTAGGTTTTATTTCTAAGTCCTCAAATCTATTAAATACATACATGTGGGTACTCTCCTGGATACAAGTTTTGTTTCTTTATTTTTTATTTTATTTATTTATTTTTTTAAGATTTTATTTTTTTCCTTTTTCTCCCCAAAGCCCCCCAGGTACATAGTTGTATATTCTTCGTTGTGGGTCCTTCTAGTTGTGGTATGTGGCACGCTGCCTCAGTGTGGTTTGATGAGCAGTGCCATGTCCGCACCCAGGATTCGAACCAACGAAACACTGGGCCGCCTGCAGCAGAGCGCGCGAACTTAACCACTCGGCCACGGGGCCAGACCCCCAAGTTTTGTTTCTTTAAACATAATGACCACATTCCACTCAAACTCTGTGTAATACCCAATTGTTTTTCCTTAGAAGTATCTTCTTCAGATCTATGACTATGGCCCTTGTGACTTCTCTTCTTGGATGAATGCTACAATCTTGACTCCTATTCTCTCCAGTCTAACTCATCATGAAATTCTTTAGGATAAGACCCCTACATATTTCCTGCTCTCTTTAAAATAAATTTCAGAGTGCTTAGTGTTGTATACATACAAATTTATCTCTTATCATCATCCCTTTAACTAACTTTTCCTTCCACCACACCAGTATTCTTGGGCTTTGTTAATTGGGCAAGGTTCCTTTTTACTTTAGTGCATTTCTTCATATTGATCCTTTTTCATGGACTGGTAATCCCCACTGTTGTCTATCTGAAAAATTGTTGGATGATAAAACTTATCACAAGCATCACCTCTTTTTGGAAGAATTATTTGATGTGATTGCTGTTTGTATTTCTCTTTATATTTCCAAAATTTGTGTACCATCTCAATAGCACTTATTTCATAGCACTGTTGCTGCTCTGGGGAAGATGTGTCTATCATGGTAGAAACAGCTGGTTTCCAACAGATATTCATTCTCTTCTTATTTCCTAATTTACAAAATTTTGTGCATTTGTGGTAGCAATGAATGTGGCTAAAAATTTTGATTTCCCAGGGTTTGTGATACCTAAAAAGGGTTATATGGCCTGTTGGACTTGTGCCAATAAGATGTAACCAGGCGTCTGCTGGGCATGAGGATGGAGAAAGAGAAATCTTGATTATCACATGCCATGTGCCTTCTGACTTTTTCTCTTCTCTTTCACTGGATCACTGAAACAACGTAGGAAGATGAAGCAGCCATCCTGTGGCTACTAGAAAGAGAGACACATGTGAAGGATGGCAGAGTGGAAGGAAGGAAGTCCTCATTCTATGATAATATCATGAAGCCACTAACCCTGACCTTTGACTTATTAAAGCCATCATAGTTGGGTTTCTTTTACGTGTTGTAGCCAAACACAATTCTAAATGAAACAGTTTTCTAGTTGGAAAGGGGGCCCTTTGAAGGCAGAGACTCCATCCTATTCAGGTCTATAGCCCAATGACTAGTCCAGGACCTGATACACAATAGATAATATACACAAATTTTTGACTCACTGAATAAATGAATAAACATCACCAAGATAACTCTATAAGGCTCTTTCTCCTAAAATCAGGGCACTGAAGGAAAATGTCCAAATCTGAATGTAAATAGGCACATGACAGCAAAAAGTTATCTACAGCCTCAGAAACTTCTATCTCCTTATTTGGGTAAAATATATTTACAAATGTGAGGGAGTATGAATTATTAGTTAGAATATTGAGGTCAAGTCTCCAATTTTCTTATCCTTCAATTATCCTCTAGCCTGAGAAAACTAACATAAGACTAGTGCTCAGTTCCAATTAACACAGCTAAACTGTTGACCTTTGTCATTTAAATTACAAACTATTAAATGGCAAACACCAATTTTCCTCTTTAAACTCTGACTGTTTAGAATATCCTTGGGACTTTTTTCCTTCAAAGCAAGTTTCACTTTTCCATTTCGAGTGAAAAGGAAATACTGGCTTGGCTATCAATGACTGACTACCCCTAAATATACTTCGACCAATTCATGGAAGCTGCAGAAGGGCCACTTCAGAATTTTAGCAAAACATGACGTCTGATTTTTGAGTAGAGCTTCTCATCATGCACTTAATGAAGACTTGCATTCAAATTCAGGAAGTCTCACCATGGCTAAGCAGAACTGCTAAAGGCTAAAAGGAACAAAAATGTCATTCTATTACTTACTGTTTAGTCTGTGTCTCTGTTTGCACATGTTTGAGGGTGGTCACAGCTTATGTGCTTAATATGTAAGATAGAATCAATCCTGAGTTTTTCTCTTTACTTTAAATCTCATATCTGAAACTATCAAAGGCTGTCAGTCTATGGCTTTGCCATTCCACGTAACTGGAGTAACCCCTTTTCTATTTATCACCTTGTTATGTGGATTCTACCTCCTAAATAAATTTCAGGTACCTATGTGTCTTTCCATTTTCCCAATGGACGCTCTCTTTCAGGTACCCTGATTTCCTTACTAGACTCTTACAATAGGATCCCCACTCTCAAACACAAATCCTGAGTCACTACCAAAGGCCACTTTCAATTTCCACATTTTGGCCAATGTGATCTATACATATTGCAAATATGATAATACCACTTTTATCCTAAAACTCTTAAATAGTTCCCCATTCCTCTATAGATCAAGTTCAAATTTACCATTGTTCATATTTCCTGCAAGATTTGGCTCTTCTTTTCCTCTCAGTCTCCTCATTTTTTGCCAGTCTTTCATCCAATTCCTATTCATAACAAAATGTTCTTACCTTAGACACACCATCCTCTCTTGCTTGGCCTTTTACAACTGCTATTTAACATTCTCAGATTATGCATTTCTCCAATTCCAACAGCACTCGACTCCCTTGTCTCTCAGGTCTCAGGATTTGCTTATATATGTATATTTAAGCCAAAGGAAGGAACCATTAACAAAAGGATTTTAAATAGAGGGACAACTGAAGGCAAGGCCTTGGATACAGTAAGACCAAACAGGAGGTGCTTACAACTGTTTTGGTGAGAGATTAGGAAGATCAGGTGATAGAAGTGTTCACGGTGAGAGAAGGCTCTAGAGCGAAAACAGTGAGAAGACAAAATCAAGAGGATTTAATGACTGTGAATACTAGGTTTGTGAGAGCAGCCGTGTGTAAATGACGAACTAAACGAATTTTTTTATATTCCATATGGAAGATGCACACCAGAAGCGATCTGCACAGATACAGCTATGAAACTTTTGAGAATTAAAGTTGATCAGGAAACGTTTATATGTCTAGAAAATGAGTGGTTTGGGGATAGAGACTTAGATAACAATGATATTAAAGGACAATAGAAACAGGTGATAGCAGTGGAATGAGAGAAGAAAGTTCAAGAGGCAAGAGCAGATCCAGTAGTTTGGACAGGAGATGCAAAGTAGAGAGATGTTTCTTCAGATGGATTTGGCTAAGTATCCAGTACTACAGAAAATTCCTCTGGAATAGGACTGAGAAGAGTCAACATGAAGGTCTATGACCACATGTGGGGAAACAAATTTCAGCACAATGCTAGAAATTAATATCATATTGTGGTAGTTTATTAAGAAGGTTTATGTGATGACAGAGCAAAGATAGTGAGTATAGAATATGCTAAGGTTTTCATTGCTTGAAAGGGCATCTACAAGTAGGAGATAGGGTCATGGTAAAATTGTTGGGCGTTAGAGCTCAAAGGCTGGGGCCAACTCCCAGCACTGCAGCTCCTCTGTGTGTGAATTAAGACCCTTGATTTTGCTGAGAATTAATATTCATAGTATCCAATGAGGATTTTAATAATGCTTTCCTTTAATTGTTTCTTTCAGGATTGAATGTCTGTTGATATGTGTAAAAGCAAGGAGAAGTATCTGGAAAATCATAAGTAATCAATAAGGATTTATTATCATTACTGTTTTGTTATTATAAGCATATTATCCAGCATATAGTGGTTATAATAAATAGTAGTATTCTTTATTGTTGTATATAATTATTGTTGATGTTGATGGGAAGTTTAGAATGGAGGAATTTCAAAAAAATAATGTGAAGGAGAAGCCAATAGAACACAGGAGGTGACAGCTGTAACAAAGAAAGTGATAACCAACAAAGCAAAGTTGCTGGGTTGGAATAAATAGGTCAGATGTAGGAATAAGCTTTGGAAAGAGGAGAGTACTACCTCACTCTGAAATTGGAGGGACGGGTATAGAATAGGTTAAAGATTGAAACTTTTGTATGGAGAAAAAAGCAATTTGGAAGAATTAGTGTTGGATGGATTTAACCATTTCAGGGAACAAGTCTGCTCATGCATAGTGTTGTGAGCCTTAGATGATGCTGGGCTTGAGAAGAGAGAAGATGGTTTAAAACAGCGTGTTGAGTAATGAGGTAGAGACTGAGTCATGGAGGTGATTCAAATACTCGGTCACTGTGTTACATTTTACTATATGTTGTCTTAATCTGTAAACTTCACACATAAGGTACACCATAGACCCTGCAATACATTTTTTCCCAAATTTCTGAGAGAGTATATAAAGAGAGTCACAGAAACTTTTCAGAGAAAGGTAAAAAAATATATATTTTGTGGAATATTCTGTCTTCAATTCTTGGCAGTTCTGTCAACTTTAAGACTGAAGAAACTCAAGGGATAGTATATTAACTTTTCCTAGTAATGTAGTATAAAAAAAATGCCCTTCTATTGTTCTGGAAGCAAATCTGCAAGGTTATTAAGAACTCTTTCGAGCAACCTGATATGGGGAGAATTTCAATTTTTTTTTAGTATTATAAAACTCAGCATATCACAATAAACTATCCTAAGGAAATACAAATGACCTCAGGAAATATTTGTCTCTAGTATTTCCCAGGTATAGTGCCAATTTGAGTGAAAAAAAACTCAGCTCTCAGTTTGGGTAGAAATAATAATTAAAAGGGGGTTAAACTTTGCACTCAAACATATCTAGAAATATGCCTCCCTGAAAAGGGGAAGGGTCTTAGGCTGAGCTTGGGAAATAAACAAACTAAATATTCCAAGTTGGTAAGACACAGGGCATCCTTCTGCTCAAGTTTACCCCTTCTTCACTTAACTTCAATTCATTTCTGAAAGTACCACTAAAAATAAAAACTGCTGAATGAGAAAACAACGTCTTGATCATATAAGTGGGAAAAATTATGATGTGTTCTATCCCAATTCAACATATCCAAACCGATTTCACAGACAGAAAAACCTATCAAGTGAACAATGTTAATTCACTAATATAGGTAAGAATACTTTGAAAAAAAGGTAAAGTTTATACATAACATATAATATAAAGAGGTTTCATTGTAGTTCCAAAGGAAGAATAGAACCCCCGACAGTGAGTGACAGTTAGTCAAAAAAGGGTGTGAGCAACTAATTTGTTGGAAGGTGACGGGGAAATTTATGCAGATATTTGATATTAAAATCAGATACATTTAATGATAATTTTCTTTATCTTGAGAATTTGAGACTAGAAGGAGATCCTAGTTAGGAATATTTTGGCATATCCATAAAAGGAGTGGAATCTGTGGGTCAAAAATAATGTGCTGCACAATACAAAAAATAGTAAATATGCACAATTACTTAAAGAGTTATAGAAGATGTTATCTTTTTATTCAATTGTATTTGAACTGTTATTCTTCTCTATTGCTTATGCTTCATATCTCTGTGCACTCTCATTTTCTCTTCATCTTATAATATACTTTAAACATTTATTCAATAACTTTAGGTCAATTTTACAATTCTATCCATATATAAAATTGTCATAAGCATTTGTCGTGAGTTAAAAATTCTAACTTGGAATGTATACCAAGTGAAAATCCGCAGTTAAGCGCTCATCATACCCTAAATCTATTTTTTATCTACTAATATAAAACAATTATTTATTTCACACATATGGCTCAAATGAAATTCTTGCTTCTCTTTTTCAAAATTTAACTCTTGGCTTTCAAAAATTTATGTATATTGCAGTGAGTGCCTGTTGAAGTACTTTGAATTTTTTTTTTTCATATTGGGTGTCCATCATTTTTTTTATTGATTGTTAGGAGGTCTTCATATATTTTGATCTGGGTCCTTAAATTGATACAACTATTTTGTAATAAGTGATTACCATTATCTACTAAAGTTAAACATATACATAACTTATGACCAACGATTTCAACAAAACACTTGGCTGTCCATGAGCAGTGAAAGGAATTAAAAAGTTCAATATTTATTCAATGAGATGTTACACAGCATGACAAAGAATGAATCACTGGTATATAAAATAACATATATGTAGTTTACAGACATAATTTTGAGTGAAATAAGCCAGAACCAAAATAGTAAATACCGTACGCCTCCAATTACATGAAGACTAAAGTAGGCAATTTTAATCTGTGGTAACAGAGGCAGGAATAGTGGCTTCTTTGGGGCAGCATTGACTGAGAGGAGAAAAGGATTCTTTTGGGACTCTAAAAGTATGCTAGATCTTTAAAAAAAAACACTTGTGAATTTATCACAGTGAACACTTTAGATTGCTATGTGAAAGCTATACTTCAATATAACTTTTTCACTTTTCTCAGCATCAGTAAACTATCATATATAATTTAATAGAAATTTGGAACGGTTCCTGATTCATGCATTTCCTTGATTAAATATCAAGTAGGAACAGACATTAATTCTAAAGTATAAAGAATACTTTCCATGACAGATGAAAAATGTCCCCCATTATAAAATATACAGATAATATATGTGCTTTATTTCAAAGTTACTTTCACATTTCAACAATATTTGAACTAAATTGCATATGTTATTCCTAAAACTTCTCAGTAAACATCAAATGAAAGTGTTAAAATTAAATATACCAAGATTACATTTATTTTTAACAGTTAATTTGCAAAGCTCTATTATTTTGCTTAATAAACAATTTTATGCTAGAAATAAGCAGGTTTCTGTATTCACATTATCTTTACCCAAGAGCAATTAAATAAATATCATTGATTACTTGCAAATTACAGATTGTGGATTCAGAGCTCAAAACTAAAGCTCTGAGGATATAATTCAGTTAAAACGATCCATAATTGTGAATTCACCTCACCATGGCCCCTAAGACAAGAAGCTCTTTCTCACATCATAGTGAATTATTTTAATGATCATGGCCTACACAGGAAAAATCAAATAAAAAGCTAAGAATATCCTAACCCTTCTGCAATTAAAACAAAGCTTCTTTCTGATGTTTCTTTATACTTTAACCTCATAATATCTATAAAAATATGAACACACAAGCTTGAGTCAACTCAATGGCTAAACTAATTAAATATTTTCTGACATGTACCTATTTTACAGGGTGGTGGGGTTGTCATCTACAATGTCAGTGAAAAGGATTTGATAGGGTCCCAAATTCTCCAAACCACACCTAACCCATTTTATACCTGTCACCCCAAATTTCCCAAACCATTTGGATTGAAAATATCACAGGGATTCTGTGAAGCACAGAGATGCATCTACAACTACCTAGCCAACTCCTTTTTCTCCTAGTCCTGAGATACAATTCCAAACTTGGACCTTTCTCTTTCACACTACTTATCATTCTTAGTGAAAGGAAGGCTGGAACTAAGACCTTAGATTCTCAGTTAATGTCCTCCACAAAATAGCTTATAGTTATTTTATCTATGATCTCTCAGAATTCTCTAATAAATGGGGAATGTATTTGACCTACTTAAACTGAGTTCCTTGAGAATATAATTTAAAAACCTATGTAAGGTAGTTCTGACTTCCAGAATGGTAAAGACCTCTGAAAATCTACTTCCCCATAAAAGCAATGAGAAAACTGGGAAAGATTGTCAAAAATCAACTTTTTTGGAACTATGGAAATTAATCAAAGGATTGCAACAATTTGAAGTGTGTTTCTTTAAGAAAAATGCTGAATCTCAGTAAGCTTTGTGACAGTTGGCACTATTCCCATTCTCCTTTCCCTAGCTGTGGGGTAGCCTTAAAATTGAAAAGCCCCCAAATTATAGTGAAAATCAAAAGTACGGTAGTCACTGATGGGACTCAACGGATGGGGCAGAATGGGTTTGGAGCTCCACACGGGCCCTATCCTCATAGTATTTTCCTTACTCTGGCAGTGTCCTCAAAACCCCAACTTATAGACTGATTGCAAGTAGCCTTTTCCCTTGGAGTATTTAACAAAAATAAGCAGGGACAATGGTTTAACATTTCAGCTCTCCAAGGTGGTGATAATGATTGGGATAAACAAGAAGTTGACCAAGATTTTAGAAATAATTCTGAAGCATGAAGAACAAGATGTTCAGAACACACACGTATGCGGTGCTATGTGCATTCTCAGAGAAATGTGACAAGGCCCTAAATTCTCATTGCTGGCTGACCTTAGGCTCTGTGAAAGCAGGAAGTGAAGACTAAGGCAGTCTTGTAAAGTACACTAGGAATATGGTAAGTGTGTCTCAACAAGTTTAAGGAAATTGTGTATACAGACACACATACACATTTTTAGACACAGAAATTTTGCAATAATATTGGTCATTTTTTTGGTTTACTAGGGTCAATATCTTAGTTCTTAGGTTCTCCAAAAATAGGTGCAATTTGAATAAAACTGAAGAATAAAAGCCACAAAGATTTTAATGACACGTTGGTCCTGTAGGAAGGATAGTGTTTTTGAGATGAGAAGTCACATTTTAAGTATTTATTTTTGGTTGTTTTTTAAAAACAGTAAATTAAATATTTAAAGTATCATGTATATATGCTTGCCTGGGATTGCAAAGGAAAAACCAGAAAATCAACACACTCTGTCCAAGAAACTGATTTGCCAATGTGCTAAAATAATATCCTACCACAGTGTCATCCAAAATGAAGTTTCCAACCTCAGCAATCCCCAGCAATCTATCTCATGTAAGTTTTCATTTTCCTCTGTCAAACTTCCTGTTTTTACCAACTTTGTTTCTCTCAAGTTTATTATTAAAAAACTTTACACTTCAATCCATGCAGATGACTTGGCTTTCTCTTTTACATAGAAAGAAGTGTTCAGGTATATACCGTCTAAGCTTTCTGACTCAACCCTACCCTGATGCCTATATATACATATACACATATATTACAATTCTTTTTCCCTTGTAGATTCTTTGAGAGGAAAATATGTCCTTTCTACTATCCTAAATGAATCCTTCTCACTATGCTATTTAAACATATCCTTACCACTCTGCTTAGGATCTTTGAATCATCAATTACATCCTCTCTCCCGTATTTTCAACCTCTCATTCTCCAATATTGCTTCCTCTCATCCTATAAACAGGCTCAGATCAATTACATCCTGTGGAAAGCAATTTTTTTTTATTCTGAGTCCTATTTTAGATAACGTTGTCTTCCACGTTCATAGGCAAGATCTTGAAAAGAAAAATTCACTGCCATTTACTTCCTCTCTTCAATTTTCTTCCTGGTCCTCTGGTATCTGAACTCACATTGGCCATCCCTCTAACCCTGCCCTAAGAAGGTTAAGAAAGACTTGCTCATCATCAAGTGCTAGGGTTATCTTTCAGACCTCATCTTTACCATTCCTATAGCATTTGACATAAACTCTATATCTTTCTTTTTCTGACAATATTTCCTCCTGAATTTCCTACTTTTTTTCCTCCCATCTTACTTCTAGAATTTCTCCTTGCCTGTTCCTAAAAATTGGTATTTCTCTGGGTTTCATCAATGTCCTTCTTTTTCAATCCCGCTTGCTTTCTTAGGGAAATTTCATTGATTTAAATGATGCCAATCAGTGAATATATGCTTATGAATGCCAAGTCTATCAACTCTTTCTGGATCTTTCTCCAGACCCCTCACATTCAGCTTCTAAACGATGCCTTCTGGATGTCCCATGGGCACCACAAAATCATTGACTGATGACAGTATCCAGAGAGCTCGTATGAATTGCAGTTCAGCATTGGAATGTTATCTTGAATATTTTAAAGTTTTTGATTTCGGTTATTTTTTCCCTCTAAAATCACAAACTCTTAATTTCATCTCATGCCAGAGGCAAAACTAAAGCCCACCAGAATTTACTCTCAGGTGTGTAATTATTATTAAATCTTGAAAGGAAAACTATTCAACAACAGGCTGACTTTTCAGAACAGATCATTTTATTCCCTAGGAGCAAGGGCATAATCTGAGGCTGTAATTATTGATTTTAAATATTCCTTCTAGAAATGACTTGAGGTATGATGCATAAATTAATTTGATATTATAAACTGTAAGTCACCCACGTTTACATTCTTTCATCCAAATTGCAAAGAAATTCACATTTAAATTAACTTCCTCCAGTTTGTTTGCATCCTAATTAAATGATAGCCAGGGAGAGTTCTGGAAATAGTGAATATATGCATAAAAACACATTGGAAATCCACTATGGACATAGCCAGTCCATAGTAACCAACATAATCTGTGTACAGACACTTTCACGCTCAACAGGGTACGTGTAAACAAGCTAGCTAATTATATCCCCAAGGAGTGGGGTTGCTAAGCCCTGTATCAGTCACTTTTCATTGAAAAACAAAATATATGTTTGAAGGTGAGCAGCTTGTTGGTAAATGTGCATATTAAGTAAGTAACAGTTTAACTCCCCCCAGAAAGATTTTACAAAATTTAAAAAGTAATGTGGCTAAATAATATCTAAATGATTTTGTTTCATAGAATTCATTAACTGACAATGCATGTGTTTCTCATTTGGTGTTTGCATGAGACAGTCAGTTCCCTTTCCCTTCCCTGAATAGGTGTGCTTTGTATACTGCTATGTGCTGCAAAGGATAAGATGCTATTACTATTATTAATGTCCGTAGAAGTTTTTAATTCACAAATAACTACAATAAATATTTTAGTACAAGTTGTAACTAGAGGACAAATATATAAACAAATATCAAAAAATTGTATTATTTTGCCATATCCTATCTAACGTCTACTTTGGATTTTGATAGATATGACAAATGTGACTGTGGCCAATGGTCACTCATTATTTATGCCTCTAAAGTTGGCTATGTCATAGTAAGAAATATATCGTAGGGCAGATACGCCCTATGTTTTCAGAGAATTAGCTTTATTGGTATAGTATAACCTGACTTTCAGTTGTAGTCTCAAGTACCTGGCTCTTGGCCTCCCAGATCCTTACAATCAGCATTCTTCCAAAAAGATATAATAGTGGATTGCAACTATCTTTTCAAATCTAAAATTCCAGGTCAAATAGTAGTAAGTATGATCCAAAAATATACATCACCTAGGACATGAGGATATAAGTAGTCAATTCACAGAAAACTAAATACAATCAGATAATAAGCAGATGAAAAATCCTTAAACTTGCTAAATGAGTGTTGTTTTTCCAACAGCTAATACATATTTAACTTTGAATTTTTTTTTTTAAAGATTTTATTTTTTCCCCAAAGCCCCCCAGTACATAGTTGTATATTCTTGGTTGTGGGTCCTTCTAGTTGTGGCATGTGGGACGCTGCCTCAGCATGGTTTGACGAGCAGTGTCATGTCCGCGCCCAGGATTTGAACCGATGAAACACTGGGCCGCCTGCAGCGGAGCGCGCGAACTTAACCACTCCGCCACCCCTAACTTTGAATTTTAAAAGAAGTCAATCTTGTAAGTGTCAAAACAGAACCTCCTAAGTTTTCTCATTTCTATTTTGATAAAATAAAGAAAACTTATGGTGAAGTAAAACCAAAGAAAACTAGAGTAGTGGTATTTTTTCAATCACTTTATACAACGAATTCCATTTAAGATATGGTATCTATAAAATATGCTTAAAGATTTGAAACTTTTTCTACTTTAAATAACAATCAAATGATATATTTTATATTACATAATACATACTATATATGATTAAATAATAATAAATATTTGGAATTTTGGAAGTCCAAGAATTTAAATTTAACTATAATATTTAATACTTCCTATACTACTCAATCTTAATTTCTGTATGTGAGAAACAGGGAAATACATCGATATTCTCAAATTGATATTATAATTAATTAACATAATCCTTGTGAAGTACCTGGTGCAATGCTTGACTGTTCTTTTTATCTCCTCTGAATTTAACTTTTTTTCCCTTTCTTTTTATTTTGTAAGGAAATATAGTCTGTCTGCTTTTCTCTTTCTCGTCTTCTTGGAAGGAGCACAGTTGAGAGTGTGAAGGAAAAAAAAAGTAAAGCTTAAGAAAAATTATCTGGCATAAAAATATATTTGAAAAAGGCCAATTCCATCTGCAGGGTCCACAGTGAGACTGGAAATGACTGGTCCACCTGGGTAATCATTCTGCAAGTACAAGTTTTATTTCTGTGGAATTCTAGGGCAGAAGCACTCATTGGGTTAAACCTGATATCGTGATTGCTGTTTCTTATCTGACTCATGTGCAATCTTACACAATCGGACAAATGACAGTAGATTTTGCATCACCTATCACATGGATTAATGGAATGTCTAAGAATTTTGCAATATAGAAACTCCCCTGGTAAAATTAATAAGGGAGATTCAGTCTAGATGACTAGCACTCTGGTCTTTGGTTGACCTGCTGGCTTTTTAAAAAATGTTTTGTTTTGAAATAAATTTAGATTTATAGATATACTGCAAAAATAAGACTTTATATAGAAAGACATACACATACATCCAGTAGAATTATTCAAGCAAGAAAATTAACACTGATACAATAATGTTAACTTATCAACAGATCTTATTAGAATTTTGCCTCCAGAAGGAACCAATCCTCTTGACACCCCGATTTCAAATTGATGGCTGCCTGAACTGTGGGAGAACAGACTTCTGCTGTTCTAAGCTACATTGTTTGTAGTAATTTGTTATGGCAGCACTAGGAAAGTACTACAGTTGTCATAAATGCTGTGCATATGTATTTTAGTGTAATCATAAAGTGTTACTTGTAATATTTATACCCTCTGCTCCTTATTGATATTTTCCATGGACCTAGTATATGATCACTTGTCTTTTTGTGAAGGCTACATGGGTGCTTGAAAAGAAAGTGCATTTCCTATGATCAGAGTGTAACTTTCAACATCTATACATAATATCTGCCTTGCTGATTTGTTGTTTAGATCTTCTGTCTCCTTGCTTAGGTTTTGTCTACTTGATATATCTTGTACTGAGAGTGTTATGTTAACAGCTCCCACTACTGCTATGATTCTACTCATATCTCCCTGCATTTGCTGATGTTACATGGGGCATAAATACTCATACATGTTATGTTTTCATTGTGAATTGTGGCCTTTACCACATTAAACAGCACCCTCTTTATCAAGTTGAATGCTTTTGCTCTTAGATTCTACTTTGTCTGATATCAGGATTGCTATCCCTGCTTCCTTATGCTTTTTACCTTTTATTCCATTTGCCTGGTATGTTTTTGTTTATCCTTTTCCCCCTTAGTCTGAATCACTTTGTTTTAGGCTTGTCTTTTGTACAAAGTTTATAGATGTGTCTTGCATTTTGAGTTAAGGTGAAAATCTTTTTCCCTTTAATAGGAGAGTTAGGTGCATTCACATTTATATCTATAACTCCTATATTTGGTCCTAGCTCTGTCATATTTTATGATTCTTTATATTCTGATACATTCACTATTTTTCTTTATAAAATTCATATTCATTGCTCTTTACCATATGTATATATACACACATACACATATTTTTTAAAGTATGATTTCCTGCTCTTCTATTGTTGACCTCCATACTTAAATATACTTACACCTTTTTAATGCCATTAGTTCTCTAGTAGTTTGTTTAACTTTTATAATACGATTTAGTAGAATTAGTCTGGGTTGTGTGTCTTCTAATTCTTTGGTTTTCTTTTATATTTCATAACCTAATATATTTTTTTCCTTTCATCAAGCAATTGCTAAAGGGCACATCTTACCTTTTTGCTCCCACCTCCTCCCCAGGAGCCATGTGTTTTGAAGAGTCTCTTCAGATGGATCAAACTTCTAAGTCCCTTCCTGGGATTTCACGCTTGGCTCTACCTAAACACTATTTTGTTTTTTCAGACTGGTGAATGACTTAGTCTTTCTGGTGTGAGTTTTAGATAAATCTTAGACCCAATTTCTAGCCTCCTTCCTTTCTCTTTCATGTAGTTATTACCCATCTGCCTTTGCTTGTCACAGAGCCCTATGTCAAAGTGGGTTGAGGCAGGAGAATGACACATCCCTGGCTGGGATTCGGTGTTCCTTCTTCTTTTTTACTTAGAATTATTTTGAAGTTTAGTCATTCTCTGTCTTCAAGTTATCCTAAAGGTGTGGTTTTTGCGGAGCTCTATTTTTTTGTCTTGTTTTGTACTGTTTTTGAGGAACTACTGGGAAATGAGTGCTATGAACTGAATTGTGTGCCCTCAAGCTTCCTATGTTATAAGCAGCATACTCTTTGACATTGATCTTAGCAGTCTATTTTTGTATACTATGTCTCCTCAGGCAAGGGAAACAAAAGAAAAAACAAACAGGACTACATCAGACTAAAAGGCTTCTGCACAGCAAAGGAAATCAGCAACAAAACAAAAGACAACCCACCAACTGGGAGAAAATACTTGTAAACAGTATATCTGACAATCAGTTAATTTCCAAAAAGATATATAAAGAATTCATACAACTCAACAACCAAAAAATGAATAACCCAATCAAAAAATGGGAGAGGATATGAACAGACATTTTTCCAAAGAAGATATACAAATGGCAACTGGCAAATGAAAAGATGTTCAACATCACTAATAATTATGGAAATGCAAATCAAAACTACAATGAGATATCACCTCACACCCATGAGAATGGCTATCATTAAAAACACAAGAAACAACAAGTGTTGGAGAAGATGTAGAGAAAAGGGAACCCTTATACACTCCTGGTGGGAATGCAAACTGGTGCAGTCACTATGGAAAACAGTATGGAGATTTCTCAAATAATTAAAAATAGAAATACGATATGATCCAGCTATCCCACTACCGGGTATTTATCCAAAGAAAATGAAAACTCTAATTTAAAAAGACATGCACCCCTGAACTCATCACAGCACTATTCACAATAGCAAAGACATGGAAACAACCCAGTGTCCATCAATGGATGAAGGAATAAAGAAGATGTGGTATATATATATATATATATATACACACACACACACACACAACAATGAAATACTGCCTCAGCTATAAAAAAGACAAACTTGTGCCACTTGTGAGAACACAGATGGACCTTGATGGTATTATGCTAAGTGAAATAAGTCAGACAAAGAAAGACAAATACCAGAAAATTTCACTCATATGTAGAAGATAAACAAACAAACAGATACAGAGAACAGATTGGTAGTTACCAGAGGGGAAGCAAATGGGGGGAGGGCTAAAGGGGTAAAGGGGCATGTATGTATGGTGACGGAGAAAAAACTAGACTATTTGTGGTGAACATGACTCAGTCTATACAGAAGCTGAAATATAATAACGTACACTTGAAATTTACACAATGTTATAAACCAATACGGCCTCAATAAAATAATTTTTAAAAATGGATTCCTATGTTGAAGCCTTGACCTGCTATGTGACTGTATATGCGACTGTGGAGATAGGGCCTTTAAAGAGGTGATTCAGGTTAAATGAGTTCATAAGGGTGGAGTCTTGATTCTCTGATAAAACTGGTACCCTTATTAAAAGAGGAAAAGATACCAGAGGTCTTTCTCTCTCTCTGTCATGTGAGGACACAGCAAGAGAACAGCAGTCTGCAAGCCAGGAATAAACCCCTCACCAGAGGCCCAATCTACAGGCGCCTTGATCTTGGACTTCCCAGCCTCCAGAACTCAGAAAATACATTTCAGTTGTTTAAGCCATTTTATGTTAATTTATTATAACAGTCTGAGCAGATTAATACAATGGGGATCTAAGCAGCCCTATTGTCATGACCTACTGAAGTCCCAACTAGTTAGCTTTGGTAGTCTGCTTGTAACCAAAATTGATACATTTATTAAATACACCAACAACTTTTATAAGACTGTTCAGGCTAGATATGATGAAGTTCTTCATCCCTCACTCCCTTTTTTCAGCAAATGGAGTCTATGTCTAGTTCCATGTAGCTCATGAGAGTCGGTACTGATTTTCAAAATGTTCGCATTAGAGTTCAATCATAAATCCAAATATCTTCTTCAACACATAATCTTATAGCTTCCCTTATAATTACTTGAATTTTAACAGAAGTTTCTGGGACACAGTATGGTTTCCCCCAGGTGACTCTAGCAATGAACTTTAGGCACATTGGAAGACAGGAAATACTCAAGCACACCATACATGTTAAAGCTACATTACCTTGTAGAAGTTTCTGGAAGAGAGACACAGAGAAGAGACACAGAGTCAGAGAAGAGATACAATATCCAGAACTGAGTCTATAACTGTACGTATTGCGCATGACAAATGAATATAGACGAAGATCTGTTTTTTACACTTAAAGTACAGTTATGAAAACAGGACACAAAGATACAGAACAAATAACAAACAGTTAAGTCACACGTTACGCGCGGGTCATGTTTGAAATTGGATTGTATATAACAATGGTTTCAAAGGCTCAGTGGCAGAGATACAGCTTCAGAAGAGCCCTGGAGCTCTGCAATCTCCATCCTCCTGGGCTGTGCAACTCGGCATAGCCACAGGCTCCAGGGATCAGGACAAGGAGAGCTTTGAAGGGGAGCATTCTTCTGCTTTTCACAGTCGGCTCTCAGACCTCCAAGGATGCCTATCCATCCCACAAACGAAATACCTTAACTCCACTGCCATTTCCCAAAGGTCTCATCACAGTACCGTCAACTCAAAGTACAAAATTCCGTCTAAATCCCATCAGCTCAAAAGTCCCAAATTATTCCCCAAATACAACATTAAGACAAGTATGAGACAATGGTTACAGATATTCTGGTTCAAAAGAGGTAAAAATGTAAGGAAAAAAAGCAGTCGCAGGTGCCAAGCAATTTCACAATGCATACAGGCAAACTCTACTAGGTTTCAAGGCCTGGGAATAATCCCCTGTGTTTTTTGACTCCAGACTCTGGGCTCAAGGCCCTGCCTTCTGGTTCATCATTGCTTTTTCATGAAATATAGAATGTATTTACAGCTAAGTAGTTTAACCAGTTTGTTTCCTCTCTATAGAATTTTGGAATTCTGACCTTCTACTTCCATTTCGCACTTTTTCTGTTCCTTTCAGTCCAAGTTGGCAGTGTCTCTGTTGGTATTACATCCTCGAGAATTTTGTATATATTCCCTGTATATCACGGAGTTGACTCCAGTAGACAAGATGCCTGTCCACAGACACTTTCTAGATAATCTCATTTCTATTTTCAGCTTCTGTTGGCATGACAGAGGACATCTATGAGCCACATAACCTCTTCAGATAGACTTTTGTATGATAGAATACTCAGACCTTTTGATCATCCTGAGGTATTAGCAAAAGATTGTTCAGCCATAGACTTAGTTTTCCAGACTACATTTTCATGACAGCAAATCTCTTAATTTTAATGTCTTTTATAGAAAGAAGAAGATGAGAATTTCCCAAATCATCACCCCTGATTCCTTTTGGTTTAACAATTATTCTTTTAATTTAAGTCTTTTCTCTTGCATTTTACTAGTAGCAGCAAGAAGAAGCCAGGTTGACCCTTCAACAATTTGCTGGGAAGTCTCAGCTAAAGGTCCAGTTTGTAAGTTCTCCATTCCACATAACTGCAGGTGACAATCCTGCTGAGCTTTCTGCCACTCTATGACAAGGATCCTCTTTCCTGCAATTTCTAATAAGATGTTCCTTATTTCCTTCTAAGCCTTCACTAGCATAATCGTTAATATCCATATTTCTACTAATAGTTTATTCAAGACAATCTAAGCTTATTCTGTTATGCTTTCCAACTTTTTTCAAGCTTCTGCCACCACCCAGTTCCAGAGTCTTCCACATTTTTAGATAATTTCTACAGCAGCACCCTACTTCCAGGTATCAACTCAGAGTTCATTTTCTAGTTGCCATGGTATACCACAAACTTAGTGACTTAAAACAAGACAATTATTACCTTATATTTTTGTAAGTCAGAAGTCCAACAAGGGCAACTCTGGGCTGAAACCAAGATATCAACAGGGATGCATTCTTTTCTGGAGCAGCTAGAGAAGAATCCATTTCCTTGTCTTTTCCAAATTCTAGAGGCCACATACATTCTTTGGCTCATCATCCTCTTTGTGCATCTTCCTAGTCAGTGACTTTGAATGTCTCTAACCATTCTTACATAGTCACATCTCCCCTCTGACTCTCCTGCTTCCTCTTCCAATTTTAAGGAAGCTTGTGATTACATTGGGCCCACATGGATAATCCAGGTTACTCTTGCCATTTTAATGCTAACTGATTAACAATTTAAGTTCTACATGCAACTTTAATTCCCTTTTGCCACATAACCTAATATATTTTCAGTTTCTAGAGATCAATATGTAGACATCTTGGCAGTGGGGAACATTATTCTGCCTACCATAAATAGCTTGGGAGAAAATTGATGAGTTCAACTAAGGACATATTGAGTAAGAGCTGCATCCAGACTTCCAAATGGGTAAGTCCAGGTGGCAACCGAATAAACAAGCCTGAATATTTGGCAAGAAGACATGCATAATATATGGATTTTACTGTCTTTAATGCAGTGGTTTTCTGAGAACTTATTCAAAATGCCAATTTTCCAGGTCCGCTGCAAGACATTAATTATGAGGGAGGTAAGGTCCAAGAGTTGTGTTTAGCAGCCATCCCAAGTGATTTCAATGTAGGTGGTGCTCTGATGATTCTTAGCGAAACAGTTTGATCACGTTACCAGAGACTGAGTATATAGGAAAACGTGGTGAAGATAGTTACAAGATGACTGTGTGTGGAGGATTGTTGTGGTCAGGGATTTGGGTCACTAACGGGGGAAAAAAAACTCAAGTGCTTCAAAGATATGTGTCGTAGACACAAAATATTAATAGATAAGCAAGTGCTGCTTTTGTAAAGAAGGTCTTTGCCTAGTTGACATTCAGTGACTGAGCAAAAAGGCTACGAAGGGGTTATGGTATAGAGAAATGGAGGTTAGAAAAACAAATCTGGCCTGCTATGTTCTAGTCTTGTTACTGCAAACTACAAGCCTTGTCATCTTGGGAGAGTCATTATGTCTCTCAGTGATATCATTTTGCCCATCAAAAACATGTCTATGCCTAGCATATAGAGTTGTGAGAATCAAATAATACAGGATGTGAAGAAAAATTGTCTATATGGATTTACAAAATAAAGATTTGGGAAAACTACTATAGAGAAGAAAGAATTGGAAGCAATAAGAACTCTGTTATGAACTGAATGAAAGAGGAATATTGGTACCAAAACTTGGTAAATTTATTTTAATAAACCCAATTCGTGTCAGTCCCTCAATATTTCTTCTTGCTCTTGAATGTATAGTCTTTGCTTCCATTTTATCCCATTTCTTCTTTCTGCTATTAATGCATAGAGGGTTGTAACAAGTTCTGTTCTCAAATTGCATCTGGCAATAGATGGCTCTGATTCCCAACTCAGAAAAATCTCATTTTCAAGAAATGTTTGAGCCTCGACTTTGATTACATTCTGAATATCTTGGTTCAAAAGCATTGTTTTTGTGTAAATAAGAGAACCATTCTTTGAAAACTACATCTACAATTCGGAAATGAAATAAAGAGGACAAGCTAAAGGTTACAGAACAACATAAAACACTAATAGGAAGAAAGGAAAACATAATATTACTTTTAAAAGTATGAAAATGTTTTACATATTAATACTCATAAAAATATGAAAAACTCTAGCAAAAAAAGGATATGTAAACAAATGAACTAGGTTAAAATAATAGAGTTTGAAACAGCACAATCTGCTGGAAACATACTAAAGACAATTTGGAATACTTCTGTAATCAGTGTTCATAATGTTAGAGCATGTACATTAAAGGAAAAGGTGACTTTGACACGTGTGGGGGCCACGCAATGGTTAGAGTTTGTTACATTGTTTTTATTAGCTGTTTCTTTGACTGAGAAGCAGTCTAAATTTTCTTATTTGAAAATAATATAAATATATTTTAAACTGATTATTGTTTTGCCTAAAGGTTTCCTAAACACTGACAATTTTAGCATAATCGATAGCCAATTATATTTTCAAAAACTTCTAATGATGTCCAACAATCAAAGAACTATAAAATTTAAATAGAAGCCTCATAAAACAATATAGATGGTTTGTAAGAAAATTGCCCAATAAAAGATTGTGTAATGAAAATCAGTAATTTATTGACCCCAACGTAATTAAAACTCAAATAGTAGCATTATAAACAAACAAATGATTTCTATGACATATGATTCAACCATCTTAACACAATCAACTTACAATACTCTAAAGTTGATTGTTTTATTTTTCTTATTACACATTGACCAGGATGAAGGAAAAAAAAAACTTTGACTCATTCTTTATCTCCTTTTTATTACTCTTTCTAAGCCCTTGATAGCTATTTCCTGAAATTAATTTCAAACCACTCATTGTTATTTGCTTCTTTTTGGCAATTTTTACTTTCAATGATTCATTTTTGTAACTTGTAGCTGAAGCCCAGGTTCTATCCATCTTTGTAGACCTTGGTGCCTTTCATAACTGTTGACACACAACGGGTCTTAAAAATTTGTGGTTAAGCAAAATTAATTAATGAAGTAAAATTGTGCTGATGAGGTCTTATATGTCACTACTTCCAGTAGAGTGCTATATTGGACGTCTTGAAAAGAAAATGTTTATAAACAATCTAAATATTTTATAATAGAAATGTTTTTAAACGGTCTAAATATTTAAGAGAATTGGAGTTGTTTTATTATATAAAATATTAAGAATAACTTCTTGGAAACAGCTTCATAATAAAAAAGCAGCACAATTTTCATAAGAAATCCTCTGAAATGGATAATCGTGTGGGTGTATGTACATACAAATATATAGTCACACATATATACATACATGTATATTCACATATATACATACATAAATATATACATACATACATTCATATACATACATTATAGTAGGGTTATACACATTGTTTAATTTATATTTCTCTTGGAGAAAAAATATACTTAATAAAAATTACTTCTAAATGGGTTTTGTAATACTACCTACTTAATAAACTTGCTGATTGCTTTACATTCTATCTCCTTTCATAAATTTTTCATACTAACTCAACAAAGAAAAATCCCTTTCATGTTTACTAGAAATAATTTATAAACATTTTCTTCTTGTAAAGAAAAATTGAGGAAGATTTTTGAAATGGTCCAAAAAGACCACTGAATATTTTCAATGGAAAACTCAACACTGTTGATTTATCTGATTTCATAGAGTCTCTGTGCTTTTCCTTGTTTTTTTAGTTATTTCACAATTCTGTAAGTTGCAAATAATTCCTGTCAGTAGAAATGAAAATTATCCAGTGGAGATGTGTTTGATCCTTGCTCTATGGACACTGACCAATTTTGCATCTACTAAGCAAATTCATTTCATCATTCTTATCTGCTTATATATGTGTCTGCTCTTTGGATTCTCCTCTGAGTCAGTTGAAATATCTTACTGGTTCTCTTATTAATTAATGAGTTGTATAAAATCATTAACAAATGTTCATTTCACATTTGTGTGAGACTCATGATTTTCCTTTTTTTTTTTTTTTTTAAAGATTTTATTTTTTCCTTTTTCTCCCCAAAGCCCCCCAGTACATAGTTGTATATTTCTTGTTGTGGGTTCCTCTAGTTGTGGTATGTGGGACGCTGCCTCAGCATGGTTTGATGAGCAGTGCCATGTCCGCGCCCAGGATTCGAACCAACGAAACACTGGGCTGCCTGCAGCGGAGCGCGGGAACTTAACCACTCGGCCACGGGGCCAGCCCCATGATTTTCCTTTTTTAATATTTTTAAATTATTCTTTGACAATGGGTTGACATTTTCTTAAGGCATGCCAGAAACATTAGATGTCAAGTTTCTCAAGGTCATTTCTAGGGGTAAAAATAATCAATTTTATATAGCCTTATGTTTAACAGTTCCCATTCCCAAAGCCATGACATTTCATGTACATTATATACATTAATCTATGGATGATATAAGATCCTAGATACCACTTTATCAGTGATTTCAATGGCTTGATTATTTTCACTTATTTAAATCTTCAGTTCAGTACTATCTAACAGCACTATTAAGTTAGGTGATCTTACCAGGTAGCACTTCAATTTCTATACTTTCTTTTTACTCACATATAAGGTAAGTTTTTTTGTTTTTTGTTTGTTTTTGCTGAGGAAGATTTGCCCTGAGTGAACTTCTGTTACCAATATTCCTCTTCTTTTGCTTGAGGAAGATTTAGCCCTGAGCTAACATCTCTGCCAATCTTCCTCTATTTTGTATGTGGGTCACTGCCACAGCATAGCTGATGAGTTGGTGTAGGTCAGCATCCCAGGTCCGAACCCAGGAATCTGGGCCACTGAGGCAGACTGCATTGAACCCAGCCACTAAGCCACACCGCCAGCCCCAGACATAAGTTTTTAAAGTCAAAGTATAGACATCTGGCGGCATGATTTTAATTTGTAACCAATAAAATCTTATCAAATTTTCCTAGAGAAAGTCTCATGATTTATTTAGTTTTAGGAGTGTACCGCTATGTAATCAGATAGATGCACACATAAGCTTAAGTGTTTAAAAGATATACAGAAGGATATTTCATCCTTTTCACTGTCTGCTTCACAGTTGTTTTTGAGGAAAGAAATACAGTCAATTGACACTATTTAAGAGATAAATAGCAACAATATTATAAAATTCTTAAAAAAGAGAGTCACTAATGTGTGGACAATAGCACTGGCATCTGATCCTCATTGATATATATTTATTTAGATATAGATGTAGTATAGATATAGAAATATACTTCAAATGCATTTATTCAGATCTCGATTATGAGGGCTAAGTGAAAATGTAAATCAGCTGATATTTTAAACAAATGAAAGATTATAAACTCATATTCTTCTGCATATATTTTGAATAAGAAGATGTAAATATATTTCTATGGACAGGGTAGAATTTTGATTTACAATGACTAGAAGCTGACCACCTTCACAATGTTTGTATTTACTGTGGGTGGATGAAATACTTGATTTGTTCATGAGTCAGGAACTTTAGAATTAACTAAGGAAATTGACAAAGTAGAGCATGGCTCCTTTTATGACATTACAGAAAAGATTTTGTGTTATTCATGGTACATACACCATTTTCCCTGTCTGTTAGTACTGTGTTATTCAACTGCTGTTCAATGTCTTAAAATTCTAAGTAGGTTAGAGCCAACAGGGACTGGTACATTATATTTAAGGTAAGTGGCTATAAAAGCCAATGAAACTAAGCATCCACAAACTCCAGCCACTGCTACTATCAACATGAAGAATGTAATAGGCGAAATGTTTTACATGTCCAATATGCACCACAGAATTCTGTATATAATTTTTACAGTTTCAATTTAAATGTATACTCGTTAGATATTTCATCTATACCCTGATATAGTAGTAAAAATTCAGATACTGCTTAAAGAGAAAGCACATTTCCAAAGCAACCTTTAGATCTGAAAGTTATTTTATTTCATAATTTTAATGCTTATTTGATTTTCTGGTTAAAGATGTTTATGGGAATAAAGTTTAAAATATATATTTGTATATTCTTTTATCATGTACAATTACAATAAAAAAGTTTTCATTACTATAAGTAATGAAATATTTGAGATCATTTCCTAAATGGATTTTTTTCACTATTGTATATCATCTCATTCTAGCAATATACAAAAATATGACTACAATATTACTCATATGATATCATTGACCTTTTAATAAATAGAGACATCATGAAAACATCAAGCAATACATCACATCCCCAAATCAAAAGTAATAAAAATCACTCTAAATTCTACAGCTCAAAAATAATAAGAATTGCTAAACATTAGGTGACAGCATTTCAGACACTCTTACATACATATATTTAAACGAATAGTCAGTTAACAATGTGAATTAAAAAGGTATAATATATGTATTGTTAATTTATAAAATATGTCATAATCCTTGAATAAATAAAAGAAAATAAGAAATTGATGAAATAAAGCTGTATGCCCATTCATATAAACACATGCACGTCTACACGTATGGATGCATTAAGAGATCTTCATCCTCAAAATGACGAAAGTTTAAGGAGAAATAAAAGAACAATATTTTGGAATTGAGGTAATAATTTTTTAAATTATATATTTTAAAGTAGTTGGTGTTGTAAATAATGAAAAAATTATCACTTTATTCCAAATGTTTTTGTTTGTTATTACTTTTATATTTTCACGTGTCTTAGCTTGGGCTGCCAAAACAAAATATCATAGACTGGGTACCTTAAACAAGAGTTTCTCACTGTTCTGGAGTTATTAATTTCACTGTTATTTCTCACGGTTCTGGAGGCTAGGAAGTCCAAGATCAAGGTGCTGATAGGGGCTGGCCCAGTGGCGCAGCGGTTAAGTTCGTACGTTCCACTTCTCGGCAGGCCGGGGTTCGCTGGTTCGGATCCAGGGTGCGGATATGGCACTGCTTGGCATGCCATGCTGTGGTAGGCAACCCACATATAAAGTAGAGGAAGATGGGCACGATGTTAGCTCAGGGCCAGGCTTCCTCAGCAAAAAGAGGAGGACTGGCAGTAGTTAGCTCAGGGCTAATCTTTCTCAAAAAAAAAAATAAAAGGTGCTGACAGATTCACCTGGTGAGAGTTCTCTTCCTGACTTGCAGAATGCTGCCTTCTTGTTGTGTCCTCACTTAGTGGAAAGAGAGTGAAAAAGCTCTGGTCTCTCTTCCTCTTCTTATAAGGACACTAATCCCATCATTGGGCCCCAACCTTATGACCTTATCTAAACCTAATAACCACCTCCAAATACCTTCACATTGGGGGTTAGGGCTTCAACATATGAATTTCGGAGAGACACAAACATTCGGTCCATGACACATGGTTTCCAATAATTACATTTCCTTCTATAACCATAAATGTCTTAGTTTTTTGAAATATATAAGCCTATAATCAAAAAAGATTAAAATGCCCACTGAAATTTTTTTAAAACCATGACTTTCCTATTTTGAAATTTTTATTTATTGCTTGATTTCACATTCAATAGCTTTATTTTTTCCTTTAAGAAGGTTGTATAGTTTTCCTTAATTCTCAAGAAGGGTGTATATGTGTTATAGTCCATGGTTGTTGCACTGCTAGAAATGTCTGCCTGTGATTTGTATGTGAATGACAACCCAGTTGGGTATACATATCAAGGTTACAGGTACTATTGTCTTTCAGCATTTAATGTGCCTGTGAGAAGTGATAAAGCTACTCTGTATGTTCCCTTTTGAAAGGATTTACTCATTCTGTCTTGATATTTTTTCTATTGAAATTCAATCACTTAAGCAGTGTCTACTTAAGTGTTGGATTTCCCCTATGCCTCTTCCTCCCCACTCTAACAGTAAGGAGCTCCTTGTCAACTTTTTGTCTGTAATCAGAGTCTGTGCCTCATGTGATGTAAATTTGCCCCTATTATACTTCTGAAGACCTTTTCATTGTTTTCAGTAACATTCCTTTTTTTCTCTCTAGAGTCATTTATCCTAATTGTGCTGTTTTTTCTCAATATATATTATTTTCACTAATCATTCTAATTACATTGTGTGTTTTAAATGTATTTACTGTAACATTTCAAGTCTCCCTCCTATAAATCTAATTTGAATACTATGGATTTTAAATTTCTTGACATTTATAATTTATTTGTGTTTCTAATAGTGTTATGTGGTATTTAATTATTTTATTAGTTCTACAATCTTACATTTAAAAGATTCTTATTTTATTATTTGATCATCTTTTTCTGAGCCTTTATTTTATGATGATACTCCAAGCAAACAGCAACAAAAAGAAAGCATGTATAGCCATACCTACATCAGAAAAAATAGACTTCAAACCAAAAAACACAACAAGAGACAAATTATATAAAGGACATTATATAGGGGAGACAATCCACCAGGAAGATATATCATTTATGAATATATATCACGTAACATAGGAGCACCAAAGTACATAAAGCAACTATCAACAAACCTAAAGGGAGAAATTGACAGCAACACAATAATAGTAGGAGACTTTAATTACCCCACTTACATCAATGGATAGATCATATAGACAGAGTCAACAAGAAAACAGTGAAATGAATGAAAGAAACACTAGAGTAGATGGACTTAATAGATATATATAGAACATTCCATCCAAAAACAGCAGAATAAACATTTTTCTCAAGTACACATGGAACATTCTCAAAGATAGATCATATGTTGGGAAACAAAACAAGCCTCAAGAAATTTAAGAAGATTGAAATAATATCAAGCATCTTCTCCAACCACAATAGTATGAAATTAGAAATTGGCTAAAAGAATAAAGCTGGAAAAGTCACAAATAGTTGGAGACTAAACAACATGCCACTGAACAACTATTGGATCAACGAGGAAATCAAAAGAGAAATAAAAAAATACCTGGACACAAATGAAAATGAAAACACAAAATACCAAAACCTACCGAATGCAGCAAAAGCAGTGCTAAGAGGGAAATTTATAGCAATACAGGCCTATCTTAAGAAAAATGAAAAATCTCAAATAAACAATCTAACACTACACATAAAAGAACTAGAAAAAGAAGAACAAACAAAGCCCAAAATCAGAAGAAGGAAGGAAATAATAAAAATCAGAGTGGAAATAAACAAAGTAGAGACTAAAAAGACTTTAGAAAAGATCAATAAACCTAAGAACTGGTTCTTTGAAAAGATAAACAAAATTGACAAAGTCTTAGACTCACTAAGGAAAAAAGAGAGAAAAAATAAACAAAATCAAAATAGAAAAAGCAGAAGTTACAATGAATACTGCAGATGATTGTGAGAATACTATGAAAAGCTATACACCAACTAATTAGGTAGCCTGGAAAAAAATGGATAAATTCTTACTAACATAAAACCTCCCCAAACTCAGTCAAGAAGAATGAGAACATAAATAGACCAATAACTAGTAAAGAGATTAAAACAGTAATCAAAAACCTCCCAAAAAACAAAAGTCCAGGATCAGCCAGCTTCCCTTGTGAGTTCTATCAAACATTCAAAGAAGATTTAATACTTATCCTTCTTAAACTCTTCCAAGAAAGTGAAGAGGATGGGATACTTCCTAACTCATTTTATGAGGCCAATATTACCCTAATACCAAAACCAGACAAGAACAACACAAAAAAGGAAAATTACAGGATAATATTGCTGATGAACATAGACGCAAAAATCCTCAACAAAATATTAGCAAATTGAACACAACAATACATAAAAAGGATCATATACTACAACCAAGTAGAATTAATCCCAGGGACACAGAGATGATTCAACTTCTGCAAATCAATCAATGTGATACACCATATTAACAAAATAAAAAAATAAAAATTATATGGTCATCTCAATAGGTGCAGAGAAGGCATTTGACAAGATTCAACATCCATTTATGACTAAAACTCTCAATAAAATGGGTATTGAAGGAAAGCATCTCAACATACTAAAGGCCATATAAGACAAACCCACAGAAAACTTCATACTTAATGGTGAAAAACTGAAATCTATCCCTCTAAGAACAGGAAGAAGGCAACAATGCCCACTTTTCCCACTCTTATTTAACAGTATTGGAAGTCCTGGCCAGAGCAAGGAAAAGAAATAAAAGAGATCCAAATTGGAAAGGAAGAAGTAAAACTGTTACTATTTGTAGATGACATGATTTTACATATAGAAAACCCTAAGGAATACATCAAAAAAACTATTAGAAATAATAAACAACTACAGTAAAGTTGCAAGATATGGAATCAATATACAAAAATCAGTTGTGTTTCTACACACTAACAACAAAATAGCAGGAAGAGAAAGCAAGAATACAATCTCATTTACAATTGCAACAAAAAGAATAAAATACCTAGGAATAAATTTAACCAAAGAGGTGAAAGACTTGTACACTGAAAACTATAAAACGTTGAAAGAAAATGAAGACACAAAGAAATGGAAAGGTATTCCATGCTCCTGGATAGGAAGAATTAACGTAGTTAAAATGTTCATACTTCCTAAAGCAATCTACAGATTCAGCAAAACTCTATCAAAGTCCAAATGACATTTCTCACAGAAATAGAACAAAGAATCCTAAAATTTATATGGAACAACAAAAGATCCCGAATAGCCAAAGCAATCCTGAGAAAAAAGAACAAACCTGGAGGTATCACACCCGCTGATTTCAAAATATACTACAGAGCTATATTAATCAAATAACGTGGTACTGGCACAAAAACAGGCATACAGATCAATGGAATAGAATCAAGAGCCCAGAAATAAACCCATACGCCTATGGACAGCTAATTTTCAACAAAGGAGCCAAGAACACACAATAGAGAAAGGAAAGTCTCTTCAATAAATGGTGTTGGGAAAACTTGATGGCCACATGAAAAAAAAATGAATGTAGACCATTATCTTACACAATACACAAAAAAACCCTCAAAATGGATTACAAACTTGAATGTAAGACCTGAAACAACAAACCTCCTAGAAGAAAACATAGGTAGTATGGTCTTTGACATTCATCTTAGCAGCATCTCTTTGAATATCATGTCTCCTTAGGCAAGGGAAACAGAAGAAAAAATAAACAAATGGGACTACAGCAAACTAAAACCTTTCTGAATAGCAAAAGAAACAATCAACAAAACAAAAAGACAACCTAACAATTGGGAGAAGATATTTGCAAATCATATAACTGATAAGGGGTTAATACCCAAAATATATAAAGAACTCAACAACAAAAAAAACAAACAACCCAACTAAAAAGTGGGCAAAGGATCTGAATAGACATTTTTCTAAAGAAGATATACAGATGGCCAACAGGCACATGAAAAGATGTTCAGCAAAACTAATTATTCGGGAAACGGAAATCAAAACTGCAGTGAGGTATCACCTCATGTCCATCAGAATGGCTATTATTAAAAAGACAAGAAATAATAAGTGTTGAAGAAAATGCAGAGAAAAGGTAACCCTCATACACAGTAAACTGGTGCAGCTACTATGGAAAACAGTATACAGAGTCCTCAAAAAATTAAGAATAGAACTACCATTTGATCCAGCTATTCAGCCTCTATTTATCCAAAGAAAATGAAAACACTAATTCAAAAGATAATTGCACCCCTGTGTTCATTGCAACATTATTCCCAATAGGCAAGACTTGGAAATAATCTAAATGCCCATTAATGGGTGAATGAAAAAGAAGGTATGGTATATATACACAAGAGAATACTACTCAGCCATAAAAAAGATGAAATATCACCATTTGCAACATGGGTGAATCTTGAGGGCATTATGCTAAGGAAAATAAGCCAGAGAGAGAAAGACAATTACCATAGGATTTCACTAATAAATGGAAGATAAACACATAAATAGGAAGAACAGATTGGTGGTTACCAGAGGGGAAGGGGGTGGGAAAGGGTGAAAGGGGTAAAGGAGAACATGCGTACAGTGATGGATGGCAACTAGACTTTTGATGGTGAATATGAGGCAGTCTATATAGAAATTTATATAATGTTATAAACCAGTGTTACCTTAATTTAAAAATAGTAAAAATAAATAAAGACTTATTGAATATGAACTTTGTACCAGATACTTTGCTACAATATAAATGCAATGGTGAAAACCAGACTCAAACTTGATTTTATACTCATGAAGTTTATAGTTGAGGGGGGAAACCAAGTAAAGAATCAATCATAACACACATGGTACATGCAAAGATGGGAGGTTTAGAAAGAGCTCTGGGACATGTTGCTTGTACATCCAACTCAGGTTTTTGGGGTATCTACGGAAGCATAACACTCTATCTGAATCTCCCGTTTCTATCTCTTGATCCCAACTAACAGAGTTCAAGATGGTACTTAGCACCGAGGAAGAAGTGTTGTTTGAAAGCATATGCTCAAACGGTTGTGTTCATATGAATGCGATTTTCATAGTTGTGGGGTGTAGAAGCAGGGATGGAAGATGGTTTGGACTTGGAATCGATGTACTCCCAATTGGATTCTGGCATTCCATGTTGCAAAGGGTTTAAGGTGACTGAGAGAAATTCGGAAAATAATTGAGGTCAAGAAGGAATTGTGAGGTTTATAAAAAATACAAATAGATAAGAAAATATTACTCCGTATGAGTCAAATAATACGTGTAAAGAAAATAAAAATTTCAGAGAACTGGAAAGATAAGGATTTGAAGTCAAAGGCAGGAGGAATAGGAGAATTTAACAGTCTGATATGCACCAGCTACAGAAGATGTCATGATGCCTGATGGTGTGGGTGGCTAAAGTAGAACAGGAATACACGTTACTGAAGATAAGGAGATCAATAAGCTGCAAAGCCAGGCTGTTGAATGTATCTTTCACAAAGGCACTAAAGTCACCCAGAATGATAGCAGGGGGAAAAAACCCTCATAACCTCTAGCAAGAGTTTTCCTTAAAATGCAGATGTGCCTTCCTGGGATGTAAGCAATTTTGCAAAAGGAAGGGACTTAGGGCCTCATGACAGGAGTCTCACAGAGGTGGTAAAGTATCGATTCAGAAGCAGCCTTGCAGAGTTACAAGAATGCCAGCCACATCTGGCACATATCCACAAAGCGTCAGATAATTTAGACAACTCCTTTAATGCACTTTCCTTAGAGAGGGTGACACAGTGTGAGTTCCTGAGGGACTATTTACCTTTTATATTCCAGATGTTAAAATAGAATAATCCATTCATTTAAAAGCCTCATTGGATGTCAGCTATTTCTTTTTAGCACTTAGAGGGTTTATTCTTCCCCTCACGGTCCACAAGGACTAAAATGTTTCAGACAGTGAAAACCTTCAAAATATGCTCTTAATAAACTTGAACTTTCAGGAAGCTTTCATAAGATCCTATTATATTTTACTTGCTTCAATGCCCTAAAAATGTTTTCCCCTATATTTTTTTCCTGAATATATTTTTAAGACATCAGTGGTTTGGTGCTTACACATTCTACCCTTTGCTGAATCTCTGTCTCTCCATATGAAAAATATCCACGCATAGCCAGTTAGGGTCAGAGCCAGACTTGACTCCCAGCCAAGATCTACACTTTCCCACAACTCTTGCACATTACCTCCAGCCTAAGCAGTTTAAACATTTCCTCTCTTACCACCTTATTAGAATACGTACACACATAAAGATGTGACCCATAAGATACAGCACTCTGGTTTTAAAAAAGAAAAGTTGAAAGTAATTTTAAAATAGCTCAAGGGTTTACTTGTATTTTGGTAACATCTGAAGAAGATATATAACACAAAGCATACATCTTTATAGCCCTCTTTTTTTATCCATTTCCTTCATTCTTTAAAACCCTCTAGATAATTTCATAACCACCTACTAACTATGCATATTTTTTCTTTACCAGAAGAAAATTCCCCAGACCTAACCCAAATGCATCCCGCCATCTATACTGCCTTCCCTCCTGCCTTTTGAGTCCTGATTTCCTCTTATCATTGTGCTGATGTAGCAACACCAAAGAGAAAATCATCTGTCAGTTAGACACCAGCAGTATCTTCTCAGAGAAGAGGAATGGGAAAGAAACCGAGCAGAAAAAGCCAGAATCTCTATTATCAAGCAGAGAACCACATTAATGATTTTTACCCTCCAAAGGGAAACTCTCTGTAAAATAAACTGTATTACACTTGTATATGGCAGTATTTTAAACATACTTCCAGCTCAAGTATTCTAAGTTTATCCAGGATACGAACCTAAGGGAATACATTTAATGAATCAATATAAGCTCTTTTCACTTATGTCTTTTGGTTTTAGCCACGGATTTCAGAATGCTGCTGAAAAAGATATTTCTTCCTAATATTTGATTTCATGATCCTATGTAGACACATCTCCATATTGGATTTCAATACGTCACAAAAGTAAAATATCTACTTTTAGCTAGCTTTGACTTTCCCAAGTTGGATTCCTACATTTAATAATCTATGTAAAATAACCTGGTACTAGCATGTAGTAGATAGTAAGTATTTGACAGATGTTGTTTTGCTTTCCTCTTTTCTCATAATAAAGTAATGGTTCACTTATAAAATGTTTTAGGGAAAAAACCCTAAACTCTTGTTTATCAATTACCAATAGTTTAAGAAAGATTATACCTTCTCGCTGCTAATTCAATATTGAGGCATTAAAAGTTATATGCAATACATTTATTTTAGGTAAACTATTTTTTACTGAGGCTTTTTTTTTTTTTTTTTAGAATTTTATGCCCTTAAGAAAACTAGAAAATCTTGAAGTGTCACCGAACAAAAATCAACATTTAATAAACACCCTCACTGTAATAGCCATAGAAAATCTCTTGAAGGCTGTCACTCCTCTGGATGTTATAAATTTTAGTCTTGGTCAAATCACATGACCAGAAGTCTACAAACGTGAACTATATTGCCTTTGTCCTTAACAGAATTGCCTTCTCTGAATTAAGTTTTGAGGTCATGACCTAATACTTTTTATGAAAGGACAATATAACAAACAATCATTTGAAATCCATTTTGTCACCTAATTCAAAAATATTGTTGAGGAATGTCACCATTCAGTGTCTATCTATAACATCCCAGGAAAGGGACTTATATCACAATTCTGTACTGGAAAAAGTTTTTCTCCTTCAGAGGGAAGCTTCTCCTTTAATTAAGGTGAGAAATGTTTAAATGATGCTATCTTCATTTTAACATGGCTACTGGGAAACTACGCCTAAAACGATAACTACTATCCAGTTTCTTTTGGGCTGAATACTTATATTTCTTTTTATTTTAGTCTTGGTTTATATCTATTTATAACATCCCTGTACTAGTATTTATATGTCTAATTTAATTTAATGTTTATGTTGCAATCTATGTTTTATAAAACAATATAGACATTATATAATTATATAGTTCTATTATAGATCTATATAATAAAGATATTATATAATGAAACATTTAAGCTTTATCTATGCACAAAAACTATTAGATTAGAATTGTTCAATTTAGTCAGCAAACACATGGATAAATGAAATCTTCTTTCATATGCTTCACAATGAATTATGCTTTATTTATGCTTTGGTATAATGAAGCACAAAATTGATGATATAAAATATCAACATCTTATCTATGGATACACGGTAATATTTAATATTTAATCACCCTTTCCTACACCTGAGAATGTAAAAGTATAGGTAGAACTCATTTGGACAGTTCATTTTCATCTGGGGTCCGTAGAGTACACCCAAAGTCACATATTTTTGTAGAAATAAAAAATTTCTGACATTCCTAATTGACTCTTTAAGAGCTATTTACTCATAATTATTCAGCAGTTATGATGTCTTACCTTTCGTTATGTTCTGTGAATAAGATGAAAGACACTACCCAGTGAATGACATAGACAATTAAATTAATAGTGGCATCCATAGGGTTCTATGAAAATAAGAACAGAGCAATCCAGAAGAAAGTTAAAATGAGTATTCATCCCACCACTCCAAAGTCAAGGATAGTGAAGAAAACTCCTTCAAAGACAACATGTGTATAAGTGTTGTGGTTTAAGGCAGCATGGGCCATGGGGCTGCAAGAAGTTTGATACAGTTAGAAAAAAGTGTGTAAGTTGGGTACCAGTTGGTTAGAAGAAGGTGTGAAAGATGGGTACCAGTTGGTGGATGAGCCTGAAGAAGTACTCAGGACTTACTCGTATTTCATACTACAAAGGTCAGAACTTATTTCAAAGACAGGGACAAAATGAACAATTTTTATCAAGAGAGTATCAACCAGAACTTCATTTTAAGAACATTATAAGGTGAAAGAGAGATTGAACTTGAATAGGAGAGATACTAGGAAGATTAATGATGAGGAGAATTAAAGTCCCAATCACTACTATGGCATGGACATGAAGATCAAAGATTATAAAAGGAGACGAAAGAAAAAGAATTGCCATAATTGGAGTGAAACGATGTAGAAAGGATAATAAGTGGTGGATCACATGGTGATTCACTAAGACAAGAAATGTTAAGACGGAGAAGCTTAGGAGGAGTAAAAGATTTAATTTTGGGATTGAGGTGGAGGAATAAGTAATATATCCAAGTCAAGGTGTTAGCAAACAATTATATACACAGGTCTGAAGCAGAGCAAAGATCTAGAGGCACAGGCTACCAAGTCACTAGCATTTAATTGCAAATTGTTGCCATGGATGTGAATGAGATCATCCAAAAAGAGTATGTAACGAGGAGAGAGAACAGAATCGAGAACAGAATCCTTTGGAGTACTAGGGTGCAGGTAGAAAGAGAAAATATAAAAGAGCCTGATAAATATCTGCCTGAGAGGTAGGAAGAAAGTTAGGGGAGAGTTGTCTCATAAAAACTAAGTTAGAAAAGAGTTTTAGACAAGTTTTGATTAATAGTGTCAATTCTGCAGGCAAATCAGGTAAAACAAAAAATGGAAAATACCCAATGGGTTAAAAGACTAAGTGGTCAGTCACTGGTGGCCTAATAAACACAGTTTTAGAGGAGTTGTAGAAGTGGAAGGATTGTAGTACATGAGCATAATATGAAGAGGTGAATACAATAAACACTAATCACCTCTTCAAAACAATTTGATGTAAAAAGGAGATGGCGTAATGGCATTATGACAGAAAGATGTGGAGTTGAAGTAAGTGTTGGAGAATTTTCAGCTTGTTAATATGATTAGGGAAAAAAGCTTATCAAAAGATCTTACAGGTATAGAGTAGGAAAATTTGATTGATCATTTAAAGAGATGAATTGATATCCCTGAAGAATAGATGACAGAAGCCTTCTGATGGGGTAGGAAGGTGGGCAGGCAAGGAATGTCAGAATGCTTTTATGTTTGGGGCTTGCTCGTGGGAATGTAAGAATAGTCGCTTCTGCAATGAGTTCAAGGCAAGAGATTTACTAGTTAAATGTTATACACTAGAGTCCAAGCTTGAAACAGACTGAGGTGGAAAATAGTAAGGGACGGTTACCTGTGAGGGTTTATTTGAGTCGATACTACAGTTATGGATATGGGTAAGATTTAGGAGCAGGTGTTGTTGAATGCAGGAAGTAAAGAGTCTGGCAGGACAAAGGCTGAGGTGAATCATCTCTGTGAGCATTTAAGTCACAAGATGATAGCAGATGTATGTGCTATGACAAATACTGTGAGCCACATTCCAAGATACTCAATTAAAGTAGAGAAATGCTAACAAGTTATAATTAAAGTGATACGATGTAAGCAAAGACTCTAGAAGTAAGACCAATAGGTCATGAGTGGGTGTGGGATCTGACCCAAGAAGTAAGATCCTGAAGTGAAAGCAAGAGTCATTGAATCACAGCGGTTAGGAAAAGGTGAGGCCAGGGAATTGAATGACAATGACACAGGGCACTGAGGACCCAAGGATTCTGATAGGTGTTTGTGTGTCCACAAAGATTGTGAACCTGATGGCCAAGTCTTTGATGAATATTGAAGAGTGACTGTGAGGCCCAATTAAGAAGAGAGTGATGACTATATACCTTCATGGCATTATCCTGAACACAAGGAGGTGGAATTAGTATGGATTGGAGAATGATAGAATGAAAAAAGTTGAGTGATATACCCACCTTGACATTATGGTAAACTGAGTCTAGAGAATAATCTTCCTAGGGAATACAAATGTGCACTCTCAAAGGTGAGAGGCAACTTCCTGTGTGGGAAGGAAGGTACAGGAAGCAGTACATGAATGAATGAAAATATAAGGGAGAGAAAAATAACTGGAGTGACAGTAGCAAGTGCGATTAGGGACAGGGAAAGAACAGAGCACTTTGGGGAAAAAAAGTTGAGACAGAGAAGATACAGCTTTGAATGATGAAAATATTACTCATGGCTGTCACTTACATAGCATTGTTCTCAGTGTTCTCAGTATATTAACCAATTTAATTCTCATAGTAATCTCATGAGGTCAGCCCTATCATTTTATAGAAAGTTTAAGAAACTTAAATTCATATAGCTAATAATTATGGAGTCATCATCCAAGTAGAAACTACGGTTTCACAGTCTGAAATATTAGCAAGTCTTCTAAATTTCTTCTCTGGTACAGGAATAAGAGTCACAGTGGCATCAATTTGCTGAAAAGTTCACAATAGAGCTCAGAATAAAGGTATTTCATTGCCTTCTGAGACTCAGAATAGAATGGCTCAAAATGTTTTTGTCCTGAATCTCTGCTAGAGGGAAAGTGAATGAATTGCTATAGACTATGCAATTATTTACTCCAAAACACTTTAGATATTCCTCCTTGTGTAAATATCATTTGGCTAATTATAATTTAATCTCTGTCATGTGTGTATGTATGTGTGTATAATTCTATCATCTCTCTATTTATCTAGCATCTCTATTTATCTATCATCCATCTACCTATCTATCTATATCTATATCAAGTTCAGCACTGCTTTGGCTTTCTCTAACATCTATGTGGGTTGGGGCAGTGGGCTATTCTGTTAAATTTGCAGCGCCTTTCTTTATAAAATCCCTTTTTACTCTTCTTTGTTCTTTTTCTTTTCTTGCCATGAAACTACTCTGGACAGTTTCTTCTCAATATTAGAACTTCCTTCTCTTGTTGTCTTACTGACATTTCTGCACGCTTTTTTTTTTTTTTAAATCTCATCCAGAACATCCCTCTTGTGCACTGTACCACTTGTCAACTCTGTGTTATAGCTGCTGCTAGAACATTACAGATAAAGGGAGAAGTAGCTGGTCTGGAATTTTTGGTCTATCTGTTTGCCTTATGACTGAAACTCTTGATCTGTCACTCAGGAAATCTTTTCATTTTGAAGACATGTGTTCTGGGAAAACACTACCATGAAGCAGTAGACACCTCAGTTGACAGACCTCTTGATGCACTCTAAAGCACTCCCTGTCAGGAATTAGGGCATGACCCCGAGACCATCTATTTTATAAGTACAGACCAACAAAAACTCTTTCAACGCAGTTCTTTACATTTGGGTTATACTAACAAATGAAAACCCAGTTTATTCAGTGAAATAAGTTATGGAAAAATAATGAGCTATCAATTTCCTTCAGTGGTATTCAAAGGGGCTTGTGAATTCACATATTTAACAATTTGAATGTGAAATAAATTTAATATAATTCAATTAATATATAGAAATATAAGGAGAAATGAAGAACTATGAAAATTATAATTTCAAATCTTTCCCTGTCTAACTGACATGGTTTGTCTGATTCACACAGATATTTGACACCCAATTTTAATTTTAAAATTTAATGTTCTTGGGCTGGCCCAGTGATGTAATGCTTAAGTTCAATAAAGCACTCTGCTTTATTGGCCCAGGGTTTGTGGGTTCAGATCCTGGACACGGACCTACACAGCATTCATCAAGCCATGCTGTGGCAGCATCCCACATACAAAAAGCAGAGGAAGATTGGCACAGATTTTAGCTCAGGGTGAATCTTCCTCAAGCAAAAAGAGGAAGATTGACAACAGATGTTAGCTCAGGGCCAATCTTCCTCACCAAAAACAAATAAACAAACAAAAAAGTTCTCATTTTGGAAAATTGCAATCTTGAAAAGTATTTTCCACTTTTCCCTTAAAGTATAATAAAAACATAAAGATCATTATTTAGATTCAGGTAGGCTATAATTTAAAGCTCAATTAGTTTTGTTGTTTGGCTTAATGAAGTTTATTAAAATGTCATATATTTATAAATTAAAACCAAGATGATGCATATATTCTTTACTGATTTTAAAATGCAACAAATCTCTTAATTTAATAAAATTAAAGAATGTAAGCTTTTAAACTCATCAATCAGGTGTAATATCAAAGCAGTGAAATAAAAGACATTGTAATAGAACAATCCTTTGTTATGATTTAAAATATGCTTCAATATATCTTAGTTAAATCTCATGTTTATAGATTTTAATGATGAAAATACTAGCAATCTTAACACTGAATACTTTTATTTAGAATTTGGCTTGAAACTTGACTTGAAAGATATTTTAAAACATAATTATTGATTATGTCCAGCTTTTGGAATTAGGTCAAATATCACATCTCTGATAACCTAGTAAATTTTATAAAATGGTATTGGAGACTAAGAAACAAAGAGGCTCCATTATAAAGTGTCATGGGACTTTAAATGTCACGTGTTGCTAATGTTAGGGTACCTCTCTAATCATCCTCTCAGTCAACTGTGACATTGCAGAGAATGGAGTCCTTGATTTTGCTGACAGTGTCTCCAGTGAGAAACTGGCTTGAGATGAGAAGTCTGCCAAAGAACATTTCCTTTTTTTCTTTTTTTCTTTTGGGAGCCACAAAAAGTATGTTACTTGGTGGAATATTACCACTTAAAATTATCAGCTAGTGATATGAAGGAAGGCCTCAGTAGAACATATCAATTAGATTTTCTTGGCATTGGGCAAAGGAATCTTTCAAGGATTCCGTGGAAGTACTACCAGAAAAAAAATAAAAATAAAAAGGCATATGCACAAAATTTGTATAATCCAGCAAAATCATGATCTAGACTTTTTAAAAAAAGGAAACAGGTAAACCAAAATACAATACAAAACAAAGCAAAAATACAATTTGAACAGGAAAATTAATTCTATGTGATGCGGAGACCATGTGTGGATACTCAGATGTAAGCATACACTATTAGGAAAAAGTCGGCCCTCCAAGAGCCGACTATGTAGTTTAATCAAAACTGCAGAGGTTAAGTGGTGGCTTGAGGAGGGATCACTCAGATTTTGGCTCAGTTCCTACCACCCCATTCTGCTTCCCGTAAATTAGTGAGGTACTTCCAACGAGTTGCCAGAGTTAGAAATATCTTCCTGCTTATGAGCCACCTATCTTCAGAGATTCTTAGGGAGGATCGGTGTCTCATGATATTCAACACCACGGAGAAGCCAAGAACTGGGATTAAGATAAACCAATGAATTATACACTGCTCATCACAGTATGAAACAAACATACCTTTCCAGAATCATCTTCATTATTGGCTACTATGGGATCTAGTCAAGTTGGCATATTCATATTTTCTCCACGCTTATGCCCTCCCTGTTTTGTTTTTGTTTTCTACATGCTGCAGCTAGTACTTGGAACACACTTTCCTTGTCATCTTTGTCAATTTACATATTCTATAAGGGTCTTCTTGAATCTCTTCCATGCCTCGAAACAGATATTATTTCTCCTGTTTTGACTTTTTCACCTATGCCTATGGCCATCCAAATCTGTGGCACATCATTTTCATCTGTCTTTTACTGCCCCCTCTGCTTTCTTGCCCCAATGTCTTCTCAGTTCAACTTCTTAAAGCCTTCCACTCTTGCTGTTTCCTCTGTCTACAGCAATCTGGCTTCTGCTCCCACTGTTCACACAACTTCTCTCCTGAAGGTCTCCACTTATTACGTTTTCCCCCTTGGGCTGAACACTAACCAGCTGTTCACGCAGTATGGGGTGAATTAAATTACCCTGGAAGAGATGAGGAAAGGAAGAAAGGGAGCAAGTACAGAAAGTCGGGGTTGGAAAGCATTTCTGGCAGTTGCAATCCCTGTAGTCTTCTATAAGAGGGTGTTAAGTTTTACAATCTCTTTAAAAGTGGAGGATAAAAGTTGTTTGTTTATTTGTTTTAATCTTGAATCTATTTACAGAGCAGCAGGCTATTTTTACATTAGAGGCTCAGGAGAGTCTGATGGAAATTCTGACATCCTCCACACCTCAGTGCAGTGACCTATTTCTTTCTAGTGTCAGTGTGGGGATTGGAACCTGTTGCAAGAATTTTTTAGAAATACCTTGCTTTGCAATCCAGTACTACTTGGCTAACTGTAATGACAGATCTTAAATAAAGGTCAAATGCCTGCACTATTTCTCCTTGATTTATTCAGTATTTACTAAGCAAAACATATGTAGCACTGCACTAGGCCCTGTAGATAAGGCTAGTAGGAAATAAAGAAAGAAAATATGAACTTAATATTTTTTTGAGATTAAAATTCAATCGAAGAGGAAAAGACAAACGCATTAAATACTTTAGCAATTAAGCTTTATCGAGCAGTTGTGTGTAGAACCACAACAAAAATCTAAGGATAAAAATACAAACAAGATACTGTGTCTTACCTTCGAGATGCTCAGGGCCCAGTAATAGGGGAGTCGTACATTAACAAATAATTATGAAACATTGCCATAAACACTATAATGGGGAGTGTTCTACTGACTTCATTTAAATGAGGTTTCAATAGACCACTACATATTATCAGAACCAAAACAGAATAGAGAGGTCTCAAGAAGACTTACAAAAGCTTTGACTCATCTACATAGTATGCCTTTAACACCAGAATTAAGGTAGCTTCACTGAGGAAAATCATCACCCTACAGGGGGGAATTATATCTAAGCCAGTTAGAGTCAAATGGTACAAATAAGAAAACACGGATGGCCCCACACTTGTCCAGCAAATCCATGCTTGACCAATGCCTTGAACATTGCCTATCCAGTCAAAAAAGAAAAACTTTACTGGATCCAAGGAGAAGTTCAGAAAGGCTATGGGACACCTGTCTTTTCTGTTGGAAAAAGTATCACTTAAGTCTAGATCTCTATCTAGCTATGAAGAGTAAACTGAGTTTTCATAAGCTTCTAATCTCAAAATATTCAGTATCCAAACATAACAAATTTATGAAAAAGATTTAACACATGAAACAGAGAAAACTAGGAAAAATCCTCTCTTTATCCACAGAAATACAGAGCGCCGTAAATTTTAAGAAATTGGAGCAATATGCCATAGAGAGAAAAGTGGTTTTGAGGAAGGCAGGCATGAAAAGGGAGCGGGCTCAAACAAGACTAGAACAGAGGGAAATCCAAAATCCAAAATAAAATGGAATTTTGCCTAGAATTCGTCTATTTTAAGAGTGCAACTAGTGTTTCCCTTTGTCTTTTATGTCTGATTATTTTTGTCGATTATTTTATTCAGTTGAAAAATAACAATAACTGTTTAAATTAACATAATTACCAAAAATTTCTAAAAAGAATTAAAAATAAGTATATAAAATATATAATAAGAAAATATTATTTTCCCTAGGGATTTAAAATAATTAAATAAATAAAAATTTATTATTTGTCAATGCTGTCCAAAGAAACATATAAATTTAATGGAGCATTTTTTAGCTTTTATTTAAAATATTAAATTGCATCTGGAGGCATAAATTTTGAAAATAGTCAAAGAAATTCTGCAGAAAGATGAGATAGTCTTGTAATGATAATAATTAAATACCACCACACAAGTGTAAGAATAGACAAATCAATGAATTTTTAGTATGAAACTTTTTGGGATTTCAAGTCAGTGAGATAAGAAAAGCTTATCCAGCAGATAATGCTGGAACTAGGATAATTAGTTAACTACTTGGAAAAAAGAAAGTTAGATTTTCAAAACCCGAAATAATTTCATATAGAACAAGGAATTTGTTGCTTAAAAACACATCCAGAAGAAAATATGGATGAATATTTATCTGATCTTGAGGTGGAGAACACATTCAAAGACTGAAATTCAATAACTCCCAGAGGAAAATACTGATCAATTGGATTTCATAAAAGTTGTAAAGTTCTATAATATCACTCACAACAAAATTAAAAGATGTATTGCCAACCCGACAAAAGTTTGCAAGATATATGATAAACAATATATAGAAAATTCTTGCATATCAGTAAGAAAGTATCTTTAAATAGAAGGATAAAATCCACGAATAGCAATAACAGTATAAAATGCTAGAAAAGAGGGATTGTACAGATTGAAAGAATAAAGTGGTTGTTTTAGGATGTCATCTGATACGCGTTCATGTGTTTCTTACTTAATTAGTTCATATATGTTTGTTTATTTTTTCTAATTTATTTTTATTGAGATATAATTGACATAATATTGTGTAAATTGAAGGTTTGATTTGTCTGTTTATTACAATATGATTAGCACCATAGTGTTAGCTAACACTTCTATCACGTCACATAATTATAATTTTTTTGTAGTGGCAACAATTAAGATCTAGTTTCTTAGCAACTTTAAAGTTTATAATACAGTGTTGCTGTCTATAATCACTATGCTGTGCATTAGATGTGCAGGACTTGGGGCCAGCCTGGTTGCAGAGTAGTTAAGTTTGCATGTTCTGCTTTGGCAGCCCAGAGTTCATGGGTTCAGATCCTGGGCACGGACTGACACACCAGTCATCAAGCCATGCTGTGGTGGCATCCCACATACAAAATGGAGGAAGATTGGCATGGATGTTAGTTCAGGTACAATCTTCCTCAAGCAAAAAGAGGAAGGTTGGCAATAGATGTTAGCTCAGGGCCAATCTTCCTCACCAAAAAGAAAAGATGTTCAGGACTTATTGGATGCAAGATGTACCCTTAAACAACATCTGCCTAATTCTCCCACCCCTCAGCCCCTGGTAACCCTCATTCTATGCTCTGTTTTTACAAATTTGTCATTTTTCAATTCCACATATAAGTGAGATCATACAGTATTTGTCTTTCTCTGTCTGACTTATCTCGGTATAATGCCCTCAAGGTCCATCTATGTTGTTGCAAATGGCAGGATTTCCTTCTTTCTTGTGCCTGAAAAATAGCCCATTGTATATAAATATATACCACAGCTTTATCCATCCATCTGTTGACAGATACTTAGTTTGTTTCCATAAGTTGGCTGTTGTGAATAATGTTACAATGAACGTGGAAGTGCAGATATCTGTTCAACATCCTGTTTTCATTTCCTTTGGATATATACTGAGAAATGGAATTGCTAGATCGTATGGTAGTTCTATTTTTAATTTTTGGAGGAAACTCCATACTATTTTCCATAGTGGCTGAACTAATTTGCATTCCCACCTGCAGTGCACGAGGGTTCCTTTTTCTCCACATCCTTGCCAACACTTGTTATTTCTTGTCTTCTTGATGAGTCTGCCTAACAAGTGTGAGGTGATACATATATTTAATATGTTCTTTATGATATATGTTCAACAATTTATGGGGACTCAAAAACAAAAAATTATGTTAGCAGTTTAATGGGGAGACTGACACATAAACCACAAAATCCTGTGGAAGAGGATTACAATAATGAAAGAATTTACAAACTAATAAGAGAAAAAGGAGTGGTACTATATTCGCCCGAGAGCATGTAGGAAGACCTCACACTTAGAGCATTTCAGCTGACGCTCGAGATGAAGACACAAGAGGATAAATAAGTGAGGAGAGTTTGCAAGGTGGGGAAAGGACTTTAATAAAATCAGGAAAATATGAAGTTTATGTGGTTTGAAAAGCACGTTTTCTTCAGATAATAAAACAATTACTCCAACACTGCTGCATTTTTTACTGGAGGTCCTAGAGAGAACTCTGCTTCGAAGCTCATTCACGTTGTTGGCCAGATTCAGTTCCTGGTGTTTGCTGTCTGTCAGCTGGGGGCCAGTTCTGCTCCAGGAGACTGCCTACATTCCTTGTCATGGTTTCCCTGCGCCCCCACCTCCAGCAATCTCTCACACTTCCAACTCTGACTTTCCCTTCTGCCTCATCTCTCAGATATCCACTAGAGACAGTTCTCTGCTTTTAAGGGTTCATGTGATTAGACTGGGCTAATCAAAGTAATTCAAGATAATGGCCCTAATTTACATTTTTAAACATAATTATAATGGCAGAGTCTCTTTTGTCACAAAATGTAGCATATTCAAAGGTTTCAAGCTTTAGGACATGGACCTCTTTGGGAGCTTTTATTCTGCCACTGCATTCATCAAGCATATAAATGCAGGGGTCAGGGCAGGATTTTGTGGGAAAAAGAATGAGTTCTATTTTGAACATATTGAGTTTGAAGTGATTGTGGGAATTCTGGGTATTTATGTTTTGAAAGCAGTTTTATATACAAACTTGGCAGTTCTGGATAAAAGTCAAGGCTGATTGTATAATTTAGTAGCCACCATCTTATAAATCGTAAATCAAGGCATTACTATATATATGAGAGGTTTAGCATTTGCCCAGGGAGAATCAGTTTACAAAGTGAATATACTGTGCTGCTCTCAATAGTAGGATCATGTTTTATTCATTTGGGCATTAGCCTGGGATCAAATTCTTATATTGGCTGAGTGAATAAATGAATGAGAGAATGAGTAAATGAATGAATGAAAACTATAGACATATGTCCTCTGGGACTATATCTTGTTTATTGCTCTGTGTGTTTATGTGTGTGTATGTTTGTTATGGCCCAGGGTTTTTTAAAACACTTATGATACTTCAACTGGAGGAATACTTTAATTCAGACTAAATTAAAAGCATTATTGGATAAATAAAGCAGATAGAAGGCACTCTTACATAGACAAAAGCATTATTCCCTATAAAAAACATTGCAACAATGAATTCTTATTATTTCATTCACTCTTAAGATAATAGTAAGTAAACTATGCATAATTTATTCAAAGCATGTTCTCCTAAATAACTACCAGGGAAAATAGCACAGAAACACACATAAATACACATTTTAATATTATTTTAATTTAGTTAATCCATTCAGACACCTAAAAATAACTACATGCATATCTGATTACAGAGAGCACCCATCTTTATTCTTCTTCTCTTCTTGAATCCATGAAGGATAAAACACCTCACTATTAGTATGTTTTAAAAACTCTACTCACGGCATTGCTATATGTTGATGTTTTACTTAGTTTCTGTAAGTAGATTATATGTAATCTTTTTGTTAGTTTTTTTCAAAGATGATTTTTTTTAGAGCAGTTTTAGGTTCACAGCAAAATTAACAGGAAGATATAGAGATTTCTCATATAGTTCCTCCCACCACACATGCATAGCCTCCTCCATTATCAAGATCCCTTCTCAGAGTGGTACATTTTTTACAATTGATGAATCTACATTGACATATCATAATCATCTAAAGTTCATACTTTACATTAGCATTCGCTCTTGGTGTTGTATATTTTAAAGGTTTGGGCAAATGTATAATGACATGTGTCCATCCTTATAGTATCATACAGAGTATTTTCACTGCCCTAAAAGTCCTCTGTGCTCTGCCTATTCATCCCTCTCCCACCCCAACCCTTGGCAATCACTGATGTTTTACTGTCTCCATAGTTTTGCCTTTTCCAGATGTCATACAGTTGGAATCATATACTATGTAGCCCTTTCAATTTGGCTCCTTTCATGTAGTAATATGAATTTAACTTTCCTCCATGTCTTTTCATGGTTTAATAGCCCATTTTTTTTTAGTGCTGAATAATATTCCATTCTGTGGATGTACCACAGTTTATTTATCCATTCACATATTTGGCTGCTTTCAAGTTTTGGCAATTATAAATTGTCTAATCTTTTTTAAAACAGTAAAAAATATTCTGAGTTATTTATATTCAAATAGGTATACTCAGCAATGACAAAGTATTTGGGAAATAATAATAAGAAGAAAAATACAGAGATCCATTTTCAGCATAAATAATGTAAGGAATTGAAGAGGAATCAGATTATATATCATTACAGATCCTATAGACACTAAGAATGGTTAAGAGGATATTAATATCAATTAATAATAAAAATGTGCCTCAAAATAAAACATTACCTCAAATAAAACAGGAAGAGAGTTTGAATAGTCTCATATATATTAACAAAATCAAATCATATTTAAAAACCCTCAAATATTAAACCCTTAAATATTTAAGGAAGATGCAACAGCAATTTTATACAAATACTTTCAGAGAATTATTTTAAAAAGGAGAGAACAATTCACAACTTGGTCTTAGGCCAATATCACCTAGGTCTGTAAAACCTGATAATCCATTACAAGAAACGAAAGCTACAATTAATCTCGATCAGAAATGTAGATGCTAAAATCCTAGACAAAATATTAGAAAAGGGACCCCAGTGGTACATCAAAATTATAATCAGTGGGGTGAAGTGAGCAGATACATTGGAATAAAGACTCGTAAAAATTTTTTCCCTCATAAAATGAATGAGAGCATGACCAAAATTGTCAAAATCAAATTTTCAGAGCTTTGGAACTGAACCAAAGGCTTGCAACATTCTGAAAAGTGTTTATTCAAGGAAAACAACTGTATCTCAGTAAGAATAGTGATCTTTATGGTGATTTTTGTGGCTCTGATATATTCACAAATCTCAAAGGCCATGCTCATGTTCAGGGCTGTATTTATTCCCAAGAAGACCTGGGAAGGTCCTACTCTCTCATGGCTGGATGAATTTGAGGCACTGCACAAGAAAGAACTGAAGTCTAAGACAAAGCTGTAAACTGCCTGCAGGAGTTATTGAAGGTGTGTCCCAGGACACACACAGAGTCCCTCAGCAAACAAGGAATCTTATTGGTTGAAGACATTTAAGGAAATCTCTATCAAATCATTAACTGAACACCTATCCAACTGAACAGAAACTCTAGTGGCTACTCATGAACATGAATACAGACTTTACAGAATTATTTCAGGAAGGTCATTAAATAAACAAGCAGCAATACCACAACAAACAGTGACAAGATAGACAAACCCTGGGGAAGTGCAAATTTGATTTTGATTTGTCACATTATATACTTTAACATGTCCAGTACTCAATGAAATATTATAGCACATGCAAAGAAACAAGAAAGCACTGTTCATATACACAAAAATAAACAGTTAATAGAACTGACCCCGAGGAGGCCCAGATGTTGGGTTTACTAGAACAAAACTTTAAAAATTCACAAGAGAAACTGAAGATCAGATTTCAACTGAGAAGAAAGAATCAGAAAACTTGAAGATAAGCAGTCAAGATTATCCATTTTGAAGAACAGAAGATAAAAAAGAATGGAAAAGAAATCATATAAATAGCCTAAGCTTCCACTTTAAAAAATAGAAAGAGAAGAACAAATTAAACTCAAAATAAGCAAAAGAAAGGAAATAATCATGATTATAGTAGAAATAAATGAAATAGAGAATAAGGAAACAATAAAGAAAAATCAATGAAACCAAAATTGGTCATTTGATAAAAACAAAAACAAAACAAAATCTTTAGCTATACTAACCAAGAACAAGAAAGAGAAGACTCCTAGGACTGAGATAAGAAATGAAACAGGAGCCATCACTACTGACCCTATAGAAACCAAAAAGAATGTGAGAGAATACTGTGAACAATTATATGTAAACAAATTACATACTCTAGATGAAGTGAACAAATTCCTAGAAAGACACAAACTATCAACACTGACTCAAGAAGAAATATAAAATCTGAATGGACCTATAACAAGTAAGGGAATTGAATTAGTAGTCAACATACTTCCTGAAAAGAAAAGGCCCAGATGGCCCAAAAGCCAGATGGCCGGATGGTAGAATTGTTAACTTCCACCTAATGTTCAATGAGAAGTTATCATCAATCCTTCACAAGTTCTTCCACAAAAGACTGGGAGAGAACATATCCCAGTTCATCCTATGAAGATCATATTATTCTGATACCAAAATTGAGACAAAGAAATCAAAAGAAGGGAATGCTATAAACCAGTATCTTTTATTAATACAGACACAAAAGTCCACAACAAAATACTATCAAATCTAGTACAGCAGCATATAAAAAGGATTATATATCATGAGCATGAGTGATTTATTCTAGGAACTAAAATAGAGAAAATAATTCCACTTAAAATGGCATCTAAAAAGAAGAAATTTAAAAAAAGAAGTATAAAACCTATACAATGAAAACCACAAACATCACTGAAAGAAACTAAATGGAAAAATATGCTATGTTCATAGATCTGAAGGCTTAAAATTGTAAAGATGGCAATATATCACAAATTGTTCTTCAGATTTGCCACAATCCTTATGAAAATTTTGGCTAACTGTTTTACAGAAATGGACAAACTCTTCCCAACATTCTTATGGAAATGCAAGTGTGGTAACAGAATAATGGCCCCCAAAAGATGTCCATGTCCTAGCACCTGAGAATATCTTAATTTACATGACTAAAGGGACTTTGTAGATATGATTAAGTTAAGAAATTTGATTGGGTAAATTATCATGGATTATCCAGGTTGGCCCAATGTCCTTATAAAGGAAAGAGGAAGGCACACGTAACAGAGCCAGAGAAAGAGATGTGATGATGGAAGAAGATGTTGGAGTGATGCAAGGAAGAGTACACAAGCTAAGGAATGCAGGTGGCCTGTAGAAGCTGGCAAAAGCAAGGAAACAGATTCTTGCCTACAGGTTCCAGAAGGAATGCAGCCTTGCTGACACCTTAATTTTAGGACATCACTTCCAGGACCATAAAATGATAAATTTGTGGTAAGTTTTTACATCAGCAATCAGAAACTAATACAGCAAAGGCCCCAGAATAGCCTAAACAATCTTGAAAAAGGGGAACAAAGTTAGAAGACTCATGTTTCCTGATTTCAAAACTTTTTACAAAACTTGAGTGGCTGAATCAGTGTGATACTGGCATAAAGATAGACATATAGATCAATGGAATAAAATTGAGAATCAAGAAATAAACCATTACATTTATGTTCAATTGATTCTTGACAAGGGTCCCAAGACAATTCAATAGGGAAAGAATAGTTTTTTCAACAAATGGTGCTAAGGCAATTATATATAAACATGCAAAAAATGAAGTTAGATTCTGATCTTACATCATATACAAAAAAACCCTCAAAGTGGATCAACAATCCAAATGTAAAAGCTAAAAGTATAAAACACTTAGAATAAAACATAAGTAAACATCTTCACAACCTTGGATTAAGCAATCGTTTCTTACATGTGACACAAAACTATAAGCAACAAAAGAAACAGATACTGTACTTAAAGCAAAATTAAATGTTTTGTGTTAAAAATGAACCATCAAGAAATTGAAAAGACAACCCACAGAACGGCAGAAAATTTTCACAAATGATACATCTCAAATAGGTCTTGTATTCAGAAGACATAAAGAATTCTTACCACCCAACAATTAAAAATGGGAACAGATACTTCTCCAAAGAAGATATACAAATGGGCAAGAAGCACATGGAAAGATGCTCAACAATATGAGTCACTAGGGAAATGCAAATCAAAACTATAATGAAATACTATCCAAAGTTAAACATAGAATTACCAAATGCCTCAGCAATTATATACCCACTCCTACATATATATCCAAGACAATTGAAAACATGTGTCTACTCAAAACTTGTACACAAATATTTATAGCACCATTATCTGTAATAGCCAAAAGTAAAAACAACCCAAATGTCCATCAATTGATGAATGGATAAACAAAAGGTGGTATATCCACTTTTTATCAGTCATAACAAGGAATGAACCACTGAGACATGCTACAACATGAATGGACCTTGAAAAAATTATGAAGTAAATAAAGCCAAACACAAGAGGTATTGTATGATTCTATTTACGTAAAATGTCCAGAAACAGCAAATCTATAGAGACAGAACGTAGGTTAGCCTTTGCCAGGGGCTGGGGAGGGGAGTAAATAGGAACTCACTGGTAAGAGGTACAGAATTTTCTTTTTTCAGTGATAAAACTGTTCTGGAATTTTTTTGTGGTGATTATTACACAGCCTTGTGACAATACGAATCGCTGGATTACACACTTTTAAAGGGTGAACTTTATGGATGTGAATTATAACTCAATAAAAAACTATACTAGAGGAAGGGGTGGAGCAAAATAGCGGGTTGAGCTGACCCAGGATTCTCTCCCCTCCAAAATACAACAAAGGATTGGCAAAACTGAATTTCAGAGACAAAATCTAATGCCAATACGTTAGAGACCTACAATACCAAGAAGGTGGAGATCATAAACCCTACTTACGGCCTTGGAGGCGATGGAATGGTAGGAGAGAACATCGCTCCCTCCCCTAGAGTCTGCCATCGCTGCTGCGTGGGTCAGGAAGGAGCGGGGGAGGGGCCACGCGACTGGGGATCATCCAGGACTCCTGCCGCTGATTCAGTGGAGACCCACTGACGGGGGGAAAGCTTCTGTCCACGGGGACCCCATAAACCCAGGGCCTCGGGAGACCAGAGAACAGAACTGATCTGAATCCAGACCGGTGCGTGTGAGTAACAGCCCTTCCCCCCCCCCCCCCCCCCCCCCGCAAAGCCAGTGGGCGCAGCCATCTTGCCCGAAGGCGGAGAGCTCATAACACGCGACTCTCAACCCCCATCTAGTGGCGACAGGCTGTAACTGCAACCGAATTCTACCACCATGCAAAAAAACCGCTCCTCTACCATCCAGCAATTTATAAAAGCCCCAGACCAGAAGGAAAACAATAAAAACATAGAATTAAGTCCTGAGGACTTGGAATTAGGTAAACTAAGTGATAATGAGTTCAGAGCAGCTATAATCAAAAAACTCAATGAGGTAGAGAGAAAGATAGAGAAACAAGCCGAGTTCTGGAGTTATTTCACAAAAGAGATTGAAATCATAAAGAAGAATCAAACAGAATTACTAGAGATGAAAAACACAATGGACCAGATAAAACAGAATACGGATTCCCTGAATGCCCATGTAGACACCATAGAAGAGAAAATTAACATAATTGAAGATAGACAGGCTGAATGGCTCCAGACAGAGGAAGAAAGAGAACTAAGAATTTAAAAAAATGAGGAAAATCTCCGAGAGATAGTGGATTCAATGAGGAGTAAGAACATAAAGATCATAGGAATTCCCAAGAATGTGGAAAACGAAAATGGAGCAGAAAGTGTGCTTAACGAAATTATTGAAGAGAACTTCCCAAATCTAGGGATTGAAGGAGAAATGTATGTAGAGGAAGCTTTCAGATCTCCTAGATTTGTCAATGTTAAAAGACCTCCTGCAAGGTACATAGTAGTAAAATTGGCAAAAAGGAAAGATAAGGAAAGAATACTCAGGGAAGTAAGAAAAAAGAAGAGAATAACCTATAAAGGAGCCCCTATCAGACTGTCAGCAGATTTCGCTACAGAAACCTTACAAGTTAGGAGAGAATGGAGTGACATATTCAAAGCTTTAAAAGATAAAAATCTTCAGCCAAGAATACTCTATCCAGCAAGAATTTCCTTCAGATATGAGGGAGAAATTAAATCTTTTCCAGACAAACAAAAGTTAAGGGAATTTGTAACTAAAAGCCCTCCACTACAAGAAATCCTCAAGAAGGTTCTCATACCTGAAAAAAGAAAAAAGGGAGAAAGGGGTCACAATCCACAGACTAGGGAGACCGATGGATAGAACCAGAACAGCATAGCAAATATTCAACTATAGCATTAGGGTAAAGGTAAGGAAACTTCCAAAGCAAGGACCATAGTATCTCTCTAACTACAAATTCATAACACGAGTTGGAATAAGAAATGAAAATAATTATTTAGGAGGGGAAGAGCAAAGGGTCTAAATCAGTATTGGTCAAGTAAGTAAGAGACCACCAGAGAATAGACTATATTATACACGAGATTCTAAATACAAACTTCAAGGTAGATACTAAAATAAAGTAGAGAACAGAGTCACAAATCATAAATAAGGAAAATCTAAGAAACCCAGAATAAGAAATTGCAGTATTAAATGGGTAGTCTAAAGCACACAGGAAAAGAAACGCAGGAAAACAAGATAATGAGCGACAGATTGACAGCATTAAGTCCACATGCATCAATAATCACTCTCAATGTAAACGGATTGAACTCTGCAATAAAAAGACACAGAGTGGCAAAATGTATTAAAGAACAAGATCCAACAATTTGTTGCCTCCAGGAAACACTCCTGAGCCCCAAGGACAAACACAGACTCAGGGTGAAGGGGTGGAGGACAATACTTCAAGCAAATAGCAAGGAAAAAAAGGCAGGTGTTGCAATTCTTATAACAGACCAAGTGGATTTCAAAATAAGACAGGTAAAGAGAGACACAGAGGGACAATATATAATGAGCAAAGGGACACTTCATCAAGAAGAAATAATGCTTATAAATATCTATGCACCCAACACAGGAGCACCAAGATTCATAAAGCAACTATTAACAGACCTAAAGGAAGATGTTAAAAACAACACAATAATAGTAGGGGACCCTCAACACCCCACTCACATCAATGGACAGATCATCCAGACAGAAAATCAACAAGGAAAAGTGGAGCTGAATGAAAAACTAAAACAATTGGACTTAATAGACATATATAGATCACTCCACCCTGAAGGAGCTGAATACACATTCTTCTCAAGTGCACATGGAACATTCTCAAGGATAGACCATATGTTGGAAAACAAGGCAAGCCTCTACAAATTTAAAAAAATTGAAATAATAACAGCATCTTCTCCAATCATAGTGCTATAAGGCTAGAAATTAATTACAAGAAAAAAGCTGAGAAAGGCACAAAGATGTGGAGACTAAACAACACACTACTGAACAAGCAATGGATCATTGAAGAAATTAAAGAAGAAATGAAAAAATACCTGGACACAAATGAAAATGATAGCATGCCATACCAACTCATATGGGATACAGCAAAAGCTGTATTAAGAGGAAAAGTCATCGCAATACAGGCACATCTTAACAAACAAGAAAAATCCCAAATAAGCAACTTTAAAGTACACCTAACTGGACTAGAGAAAAAAGAACAAATAAAGCCCAAAGTCAGCAGAAGGAGAGAAATAATAAAAATCAGAACAGAAATAAATACTATTGAAACTAAAAAGGCAGTAGAAAGGATCAGTGAAACAAAGAGCTGGTTTTTTGAGAAGATAAATAAAACTGACAAACCTCTAGCCAGACTTACAAAGAAAAAAAGGGAGAAAGCTCAAATAAACAAAATCAGAAATGAGCGAGGAGAAATAACAACAGACTCTGCAGAAATACAACAGATTATAAGAGAATACTACAAAAAACTATATGCCAACAGAATGGATAACCTAGAGGAAATGGATAAATTCTTGGACTCCTACAATCTCCCAAAGCTCACTCAAGAAGAGGCAGACAATTTGAACAGACCAATCACAAGGAAAGAGATTGAAACAGCAATCAAAAACATCCCAAAGAATAAAACCCCAGGACCAGATGACTTTCCTGTGGAATTCTACCAAACTTTCAGAGAGGATTTAATACCTATCCTTTTCAAGCTATTCCAAAAAATTAGGGAAGATCGAACACTTCCTAACACATTCTATGAGGCCAACATCACGCTGATACCAAAACCTGACAAGGACATCACGAAAAAAGAGAACTACAGGCCAATATCACTGATGAACATAGATGCAAAAATTCTAAACAAAATTTTGGCAACCAGAATTCAGCAATTCATCAAAAGGATCATACATCATGATCAGGTGGGATTCATACCAGGGACACAGGGATGGTTCAACATCTGCAAATCAATCAACGTGATACACCACATCAACAAACTGAGGAATAAAAACCACATGATCATCTCAATAGATGCAGAGAAGGCATTTGGCAAGATCCAACAGCCATTTATGATAAAAACTCTGAACAAAATGGGCATAGAAAGAAACTACCTCAACATAATAAAGGCCATATATGACAAACCCATAGCTAACATCATACTCAATGGGCAAAAACTGGACGCCATCCCCCTGAAAACAGGAATGAGAAAAGGATGCCCTCTATCACCACTCTTATTTAACATAGTACTGGAGGTCCTGGCCAAAGCAATCAGGCAAGAAAAAGGAATAAAAGGAATCCAAATAGGGAGGGAAGAAGTGAAACTCTCGCTGTTTGCAGATGACATGATCTTATATATAGAAAACCCCAAAGAATTCATTGGAAAACTGTTAGAAGTAATCAACAACTACAGCAAAGTTGCAGGGTATAAAATCAACTTGCATAACTCAGTAGCATTTCTGTACTCCAATAATGAACTAACAGAAAAAGAACTCAAGAATACAATACCATTCACAATCGCAACAAAGAGAATAAAATACCTTGGGGTAAATTTAACTAAGGAAGTGAAGGACCTATATAATGAAAATTACAAGGCCTTTCTGAGAGAATTGGATGACGACATAAGGAGATGGAAAGACATTCCATGTACATGGATTGGAAGAATAAACATAGTTAAAATGTCTGTTCTACCTAAAGCAATCTACAAATTCAATGCCATCCCAATCAGAATCCCAATGACATTCTTTACAGAATTAGAACAAAGAATCCTAAAATTCATATGGGGCAACAAAAGACCCTGAATTTCTAAAGCAATCCTGAGAAAAAAGAACAAAACAGGAGGCATCACAATCCCTGACTTTAAAACATACTACAAAGCTACAGTAATCAAAACAGCATGGTACTGGTACAAAAACAGGTGCACAGATCAATGGAACAGAATTGAAAGCCCAGAAATAAAACCACACATCTATGGACAGCTTATCTTCGACAAAGGAGCTGAGGGCCTACAATGGAGAAAAGAAAGTCTTTTCAACAAATGGTGCTGGGAAAACTGGAAAGACACATGTAAAAGAATGAAAATTGACTATTCTTTTTCACCATTCACCAAAATAAACTCAAAATGGATCAAAGACCTAAAGGTGAGACCTGAAACCATAAGGCTTCTGGAAGAAAACGTAGGCAGTACACTCTTTGACATCAGTATTAAAAGGATCTTTTTGGACACCATGCCTTCTCAGAGAAGGGAAACAATAGAAAGAATAAACAAATGGGACTTCATCAGACTAAAGAACTTCTTCAAGGCAAATGAAAACAGGATTGAAACAAAACAACAACCCACTAACTGGGAAAAAATATTTGCAAGTAATATATCTGACAAAGGCTTAACATCCATAATATATAAAGAACTCTCACAACTCAACAACAAAACATCAAACAACCCAATCAAAAAATGGGCTGGAGACATGAACAGACATTTCTCCAAAGAAGATATACTGATGGCCAATAGGCACATGAAAAGATGCTCATCATCGCTGATCATCAGGGAAATGCAAATCAAAACTACACTAAGATATCATCTTACACCCATTAGAATGACAAAAATATCTAAAACTAATAGTAACAAATGTTGGAGAGGTTGTGGAGAAAAAGGAACCCTCATACGCTGCTGGTGGGAATGCAAACTGGTGCAGCCACTATGGAAAACAGTATGGAGATTCCTCAAAAAACTAAAAATAGAACTACCATATGATCCAGCCATCCCACTACTGGGTATTTATCCAAAGAGCTTGAAGTCAGCAATCCCAAAAGTCCTATGCACCCCAATGTTCACTGCAGCATTATTTACAATAGCCAAGACGTGGAAGCAACCTAAGTGCCCATCAACAGACGAATGGATAAAGAAGATGTGGTACATATATACAATGGAATACTACTCAGCTGTAAAACAGAACAAAATCATTCCATTTGCAATAACATGGATGGACCTTGAGGGAATTATGTTAAGTGAAATAAGCCAGTGAGAGAAGGATAATCTGTGTATGACTCCACTCATATGAGGAATTTAAAATTATGGACTAAGAACAGTTTAGTGGATAGCAGGGCAAAGGTGGGGTGGGGGTGGGCACAAAGGGTGAAGTGGTGCACCTACAACACGACTGACAAACATTAATGTACAACTGAAATTTCACAAGATTGTAACCTATCATTAACTCAATTAAAAAAAAAGAAAGATCAAAAATAAGAAAAAAAAACTATAATAAATGAAAAACAACTTAAGTTTATTCCAATTATGCAAAGTTGTTTTAATATTCTAAAATCAATTAACATAATTTACATTAACTGTTTGAAAGAGAAAATCTTACTATTTCAAAGGATGAAAAATTATATTTTTAAAAACATATGCAAAGAATAGAACAGAATTTCTTTAATCTGACTAAAGATAGCCATAAAAAGCTACAGAATATATTGTAATTAATAAGGAGATATTGAAAGCTTCTGAGATCAGAAACAAGACAAGATTCCCCAGCCAGTTCAATAAGAGAAAAAGAAAGTGCCCAAGTATTGGGAAAGAAAGAAATACACTGATCATTATTTGCAAATGGCATTATTGTATATGTAGAAAAGTTAAAATATTAGACCTAATAAGTAAATGTAGCCAGCAAGATCACTGGATACAATATCAACATATAAAAATCTATTTTACTTCCTTACACTAGCAATAATCAGTTAGAAAATAAAATTTTAAAAATATATTGTTTATGATCAATGTTTTATTAACTTCATAAAATTAATTTGAATGTTTTCCTTTTTGATATGTTGCGGAAAATTTGAACATTTTTTCAAATCATTTAAATAATGTTCGATATATCTAGCTAACAACAACAACGGAAACGAAGCAAGTTGCATCTTCTTGTGGATGTCCATATTGGTATTAGCAGTATCTCATTATTGAGGAACATTTTTAGACATAAATTACAGGCTCCTAAGAATGTCCTAATTTCCTAAATGCTCTTTTTTATTTACTAAAATGGATAAATCTCTTTTCTTTTTTAACTCTTACTCTTTAAAAAGTAACACAGGCATATTTAAATATTTGCAATCAATACAGACATGTAAAAAGTAGAAAATGACAATCTACCAGACATCTTAACAATAACCACTTCCAATATTTTTTTGGTTTTTTTTGAGGAAGATTAGCCCTGAGCTAACTGCTGCCAATCCTTCTCTTTTTGCTGAGGAAGACTGGCCCTGAGCTAACATCCATGCCTATCATCCTCTACTTTATATGTGGGATGCCTACCACAGCATGGCTTGCCAAGCAGTGCCATGTCCACACCCGGGATCTGAACCTGCAGACCCTGGGCCGCGGAGAAGCAGAATGTGTGAAGTTAACCGCTGCACCACCAGGCTGGCCCCACTTACAATATTTTGATATTTCTCCTTATACATGTATGACTTTATAGTGTGGGTGTGTATACATGTGGTTATGAATATATATCCAAAGTGGGAGTACTTGCGTGTGGGTGTTGGGGGCTGGTAGGTAAACAGAACAGATAGATAGAGGTCAATTACAGTATGCATATTTGTAAACTGCTTATTTTTGAATTTAGACAACTTATAGAACTTAATGAATACAATAATTAGCAACCCTAGAGTTATTTGCATATTTTCATATCTCTGAAATGACATCTGTGTATGGATAAACATCCATCACAATCAAGTACATATGCTGCTTGGAGTTGTTTCCTCCAGCTGCCATGTTAGTTTAAAGTAATGAATGACATGTGTTTGCATACATTTGGGAATTTCATATTTGTTATGTTGGATTTCTTCTCTTCTTAAAACATACAGCTTGGAAATACCCATTTGTTTTCATACAACTGGATCGTGCACACATACTAGAATTAAATTAGTAGGTCCCCAGCTTGCATCCTTAAGCAATCCTTTAAATACCACCATTCTTATTAACACCGCCTTCTGTTCTCATTAAGTTTCAACAGGGTATGCTCAGGAATTTAAAACACAGTGCTTCCACATTTAAATAGACAGCTTGACATTCAAAAACTGTGTGGACTTTAAAGTGTGATGTTGGAAATGGAGCTAATAGTTCCAAATATTTTCAAGAACAGACTATAGTTAAGCTTTGCAATGCTTTAATAGGACATTTGAAATATCAGAAGGATTTGGTTCTCGTGATATTCCCCAGCAGTGGTTACGAATAGTCTTTTCTTTCTTTACTATATTTGAATGGCATATTTCATTTCACACATCCTTTACTTGCTGCCAGAACCTTAATATTGCTAAAGGAGAAAGCTTCCCTAGCACAGTGTTTGTAAATGTCAACTAGCCAACAGATATTTGGAAGCCTACAAATGTTCACCTTTCTAACATTTGCTTAAAGCCATCTGGAATTAATGCTCTCCTCTTTCCGCTTCTCCACCTCAAAAAAACAAGATCTTTACACAGAAGTTGACACAAAATATATTAAATAAAGCTGGTATTCAGCCTTCTTGCATTTAAGTAGGAATTACACGTGCGTGGAAAAAAAGAAGAAAATATTTTTATAGTATTCTGTACTCTTGCTGTCAAGCTACCCTTTGCTATAGCTGCCATTTTCCAGTAAAACACATCTTGTTTATTCTGGATTAGGAGCAAACTCTTGCATGTCTACCAGGATTCATTTGCCTGCTAAAGAAGCACTATCCTGAAATAACTTAAATCACAGGCCCTTCAAACCAAGTCTGCATGTTTTCATTTTATTTTCTCAGCTTGATTAGTCAACATTTGTGGAAATGAGGAATTTGAAAGCTGATACTGAAAATCGCTTACAGAGTTGGCCCACCTTCTCTCAGAAGAGCAGCTAATTTTCCTCTCAGGCCTCCGGACTTTCAATTAGGGAAATGGAGCGTGAAGAACTGGCCCCTCTAACTCTGGAAAACTTAAGTCTACTCTGGACAAGCTGTTTACATGTAGTTCAAGGAAGCCAGTGAATATCCTGGGTGAGTAGCACTGGTGTAGGGAGCTTTGGCCTTCTCTGTGCTCTGCTAATCTTTTCTATTTCTTTTGTTTCTCTTCCCAGGTTTGTTTTATCACAACCCAATGTAACAAAATCTAAGTAAATCATCGACATCCTTTCTAATTTTTCCATTTTCACTACTCACACATTCAGCCATATCCCCTCCCCTCCAATCCATCATCTAACATTCATTTACTAAATATTTATCGAACCGCTTCTTGGTACAAATCCCTCTATAGGACCTGATGGGAGACAGAGCAATCAGCATAGCATATGATTAGATTAGTTTATGGCAGCCCCTGGCCTCTAACATTAGAGTAACTTTTCCTCCTTTCAAGTCCTTGAGTATTCTGTCCCCCTAGATCTAAAATTATCCAAGTTTACCTAGTCAACCTTCCCCTCTAAGCTTCTGCCTCCCTTTTTCAACTCATATCTCTTCTACCAAAATTCCTAGAAAAAAAAGAAAAAAGAATCTTCCAGTGAAACAGTGGTTTTTACTTTATCCCCTGGTTAAGTTCAAAGTCTTCAGCCCATACTTAAAGTCTTGTCTTTTCAACTCTTGCATATTCAGTTTCTCTTATCTGAAATGATCACATAGCTATAGTGTTTCAAATTACTCACATTATATTGATAGCGTGAATATGCAAAATGCCAAACATTTTAAAAAGTAACTGATCTTACACTGGTCCCCTCAAAAATCCAGTAATAAAATTTATACTTTCAATAAATATTTTTGAATATCTACATATCAGTAACCAAACTACTAAACTAGAAACAGAAAACAGATAAAAGATCTGATCAATTAACCCAACATACAATTTTGAAAATGTAAATTTAATTTTTTTCCTGATAAATTACCTCTCAAAAAGTAACCCACTAGTAAAGAACACTGTCAGGAAAGTAAAACTTATTTTGGGCCTTGTAGGACCCAAAACATTTTGATTGAAACTTGGTAGATACAAAATGATAGGAAGAAATTAGGTTTTAGCTAAACATCCATGATTATTAAGGTTATTCTCTATTGGTTTGGAACACTCATCTACACACCAGTATTCAGCTTTAGGAATTTAGGGACTCATTAACTTTGCTAAACATGGAATTCAGCTTTTTTTTTAAGCTAATTATTTCTTTACTATTTTTATATCGAAGTCTACTTTTCTCATTACTCACAAAGGACAAATCTTCATCAATCCCCAACCCCTGCAGTCAGGGAAATCATTTCATTTAAACATCCCTTGAAAGCAATTATTTATGGGCTCCAGAGAAACTGGGGTAAACCTTTGCTGGTCCCATTTATTTTTGTGGAGATTAGAGATTACCTATAAAAAAATTTGAATTCGTAACTCTTTGGTTCATACATTAAAAAAAATAAAGCAAAAGCAAACCACTGATCCCAACCACAAATCAGAAATAACTGTTATAATTTAATTCCCCTGTCAGGTGCTCTCAAAGGGTTATTTTGCTATTTAACAGCATCACTGATCTGAGAAGCTCTACGTTCTCTGCAGCATCATTATTTTGCGAACCAAAATTATCAACACAATTGGTTTTATTTGGAATTACTTTGATTATTGTTCTCATACGATGCTCTCTGAATTGACCAGTTTAAATCCATGATAAACACTTTTATATATTTGAAGAAACCATTCTCCAGTGTCTTCCCTGCTCGTCACATATGTGCTCTGTCTTTGAGCAACATACACCAGTTATTTTGCTATAATTTCTGCAACGCAGCTGCAGAATAGAGTCTCCTTTAAAATATCCAAGATTCTCATATTTCAAGTTTCTTTAGAGCAGTGTTCTCAACCTTGGCTGCACAGTCCTGACGTCCAGTCTCCACCTCAGACCAATTACATCAAAAACTCTAGGGGTGGAACCCTGACATCAGTAATTTTTAAAACTCCCAGGTGGTTCCAATGTGCAGTCATGGTTGAAAAACACAATTTAGAGTGAGAAATGACCTCAGGCTATCTGACAACTTTCCTATAAATAGCCTAACACATCACAAGTGGCAAATGGCATCAGTGAACATGTATAGCTGTAAAATAGAGCTATTTGTTTTGTTCCAATGCTGCTGAGGAATTTTTGTAAAATCTCTGTGTCTATGTCCCTGTAATTGGAAGTTTGAGGCATCAAGTTCTGAGAAAGAATCTATGCTAAATTTAGTCAAAAGCTGGAGCATGCCTTTGCGGATTTAGAAATGGCAGCTCTCAGTAAAATTTGGCCATTTAATTATACACCTAAAAAACCACAATTTTCAACAAAAGTGTCACTCAAATAATTAAAATTTTAATAACTTTCAGGTATATAATAAGCTATAGATGCCATTTATTTAGAGCAATTTATTAGTACACAGAATTACTAAGAGCATTACTTCTCACTAGTAACTTACTTATATAAATTCTTACATATTAAACTCTTATACTAACCTTTATGGTACCTGAAACTCCCTCATGTAATATCATTAAGACTTTTTGTTTTCTAGTCAGGAAAATTCCTTTTTATGGCTCATTCTAATAGCTCCAAAGAGAATCATCTGTTTCTATGTTGAACTCATCTTTATTATCAGCTCCAAGCTCTTTTAACTTATTTATTTTAAATTTGCTGCAGAGTTAATTTTCAAAACTCTTAGTTTCCTTTTTGATAATTTCTTTCTCAGGTCCAAACATGGTAGGAGTAATAAACCAACTCTCATTCATCAATAAGGAAATATTTTCTCAGAAGCTTTCACTCTAATTTTTACCCTTCTATACCCCTTTCATTAGGCAATGAGTTTATTTGATTTAGACAACCACCTTGGCATTTTCTTTAGTGGAATGGAGCAAACTCTGAGATTTGAGATTTTAAAAAAAACAAACTTTGATATGACAATTTAAGTTACTCTGGAATAAAATTTAGGAAAACATCATTATTAACAAAGATGTAAACCCAACTGGTTTGGGGATTACAGTGAACATCGTGACACTGGACTTGATTCTATGACATTCACCGGTGAACCAAACTAGAAACCTTATTTCAAGAAAGAGGTTTTGGCCCCAGGTTGCTGGGATCTGAATTACAATACAAATTTGGCGTCTCCTTTTTAAGTAGACCTCACTTTCTATGCCAATTCATGAAGTAGTAAGGTGGAACCAGGACAAAAATATCATCTCCTCAAAGCAGTCTTTCTGGATCTGCCTTCTCAAGTAGAATTGATCATTCTGTTGCTATTTCCCCTTCCTGTGCATATTTAAATTGAAGAGCCTTTACCCCTTAAGGACAAATCATTTTTCTTGTCTTCCTCCCCATGCCCTTGGGGTGGTAACTTGATCTGATTCATAACTGTATCTCTAGTAACTAGGAGTTCACACTGGTGTTCAATAAATCTTTGCTGAATGAATGATGAGGGATTTGGGCCACGTATATTGAGCATTTGTTAAATCTCAACAAATTTCACTGCATGTAATTGTACTTCAACTACAAAGAATAAAAAAATGTTTTAATTCTCCTTGGGACATGCTTTCGGAGTCAAATCACAAACCATTATAAAATTTGAGACTTGCTAGTTCATCACAAAAAGATTGATAGGCAACATGATAATCCACATTATTCACTAGACTCAAAAGTTCATTTTGCTATTTTACAAAACCAAGCTCTTCACAAATTTGCCACAAATTTGCCACCAGTGTGGATATTCAAATAACGTGCAAACACACATTTTAAGACAGGAAGATGTCTTAAATACTAACAGCTTCGTTGAAATAAAATTGGAGCTTTCTGTAGTAACTTTTGTGGAATTAAGCAAATTTGGTTCTTACTACACTAAAAAATGACAACATCCCTTTACAGTCAAACTTTGCATAACAGTAACATTCTGATTTACTTTTAGAAATGTTTGAAAAATCTCACAATGTTATGTGTAAGTAACCAAATATAAAACTTGGATATGGAATAAACCAACACAAATGAGCAAAGACATTATTTCTCAGCTAGCACTATAAATAGGTCCTATGAAGTATATAAATACATTTCTTACAAGTGAAAATCTACCACTTTATTAACAGCGATCTAGCCAACAGTTATTAATAACAAAAATGACAGATAGAATGGCCAGAGTATAAACCCCCATCGACAGACAAAAAAAATGCATAACTCTTCCTTTCTTAATGATCTTAACTTCCTTCTTTCACATCATTACTTGATCCTTTAGAGACAAGAAAGTGTGGAAAGTGGAAAAGATTTTTAACATGTGAAAAAAGAAGCATAGTTTCACTGACATCAAAATTTGGAAATATGTTAGTTAAGAAACAGAGTGATAAATTTTTGCTGTTCTTAGCAAAATAGAATGAATATTAGGAATAAAAAAGGCTCAGAGTCTAGAGTATTGTTTGTTTGCTTGTTTCTTTAAGAATTTGTCTCATTAATAAAACATTATGCAACATATCAATACATGAAAATAAATTAAAAGCAGTAAAAGTGGGACTGTCCACAGTTTTATCTGCCGGCTCATTCTTTCACTTTTGGTAATGGATACTGAGAGACAGTTATAGAAAACTGAGACTTCAGGAAAAAAATGTTGTTTTCACTGACACAGCAAAAATGTTCCATTCCCCAAGAGGGTGTGACTGTCCCTGGGTCACAGATTTAGTTTATAACAGAGCATATTGCATGGCTATGCTTAAATTATGTGTTTTTATCTAATATTTCTACATTATATTAAAAGCGTGATCTATTACAGGTGTGACTGCTAACTTTTAAAACTTAATTTCATGAATTGATTTAATTCTCTTAAAATAGAAACAGCACTATTTTGCACTGCAGTTTAATTTTCCTTTCCTGTGGGTGCATAAGATTGTTGCATGTGTAAATGTGCCACACCTCTTAGCATTTCTTATGTACTTTACAAATGAAGTGTCTAAAACAAATTCTATAATTCAATTTCTGGTTTTGTTGTAAACCAAATAGTAGTTAATAGCTCAGCACACCTAATTTGACTTGGCATTTTCAAAATTGATTTATTGCACTGTCTGCAAAACCTGTTAGTTCTAAACTTGCAAATGCAATAGGTTCCTCTTGCCATGATTATTATTATGCAGCCTACAGGTATATTATGTCTTCCCTCAGTTTATATAATTGTGATTTATCATCCATTTCCAGGAGAAATCACATCCTCAAAGCAATAGGTTCTGTCATTTTCTATTGAGTGAAGTGCAATGCATTATCTGAAGAGTAGCCTGGTTACAAAGAGGGACCTATACAAATTCATCCTGCTCCAAACTCTGGAGGAACTCCTGGGGAGAAACTGATAGGTCTTTTATGCTTTGCAGTAGTTCTGGTCAATGTCTTAGCATTTAAACACAATTAACCTAGAGTTTGCGGTTTGCTTCTACTGCTTATGAATGGCTGCAATGAATGGGCTAAACATGATTGACTTCCTAAAGATTTTTAAAGTATGATGAATAACTAAGTAGGGTTGATGACAATTTAGGCTATATTGAGGCAATGATATAGTACAATTTTTCTGCTTTCTTTAATAATTTCCATTCTCAAATTGTAATTCATTCTTTAAAATTAGCAATAGTAATTTAACAAGCATTGTATGTAATTATGCTTTGCTTTTTTTTATCCAATGTGCAGTGACTTCTCTTCATTCACAATAGAATTGTATAGATCTGCCATGCTGGACAGCTTTTTCTGTGTTATCAAATAACTAAGACAACTTTGAGAATTCCATTTTTTCTCTTATTGATGAGAACCTAAATTAAGCTATGGTTAAAGAGGTTTTGGAAGAATGCCAACATATTTCCTCTCTGGGTTTTAGATTATCGGGTAGCAAAAAGCAAAGCAAGGGGGAATCGAGTTAAAGAAAACCAACATTCTTTATACTGTATACGAGGATAAATAAATGAAATGATTTTAGGATAAATAAAAATTATTTTGATACTTATTTCAAAGATTGAATTAGATTCTACACAATAAGGCATCTACTATTACTACAATAACTACATTGAGTCAATAATTCATGTATTTACATTTCCATAAAATCTATCAATTCTCTCTCATTTTAGTATTGTGGGCATCTTTTTTAGGGATTTGATTCTTATAAAGAGCAATAGAAGATAAAATTGGGGAATATAAATTAGATCTGAAAAATCGTATGAAAATTCTCTCTCTCTCTCTCTCTATTCACCATCTACCTATATCAAATGTATTTATGATATTAAGAAAATAATGAAATCCAAGCTAAACATGAAAAATAACTAAAAATGAAAAATATAAGATAACTTATATGAACTTTACTTAAATCTTTATAACTCTGCAAAATTGAGTCTTATAGCTAAGGGAATGTATTTTATATATGCTTCAGTAGTAAAAAAATTTATAGTTAAGAAGATGTTCATCTAAATATTATTCATAATATGGAAACATCTTAAAAGTTAATCATGGCTAGATAAATGAAGGTACACCTTTCCAAAGGAAAACTAGTCATTATACATGATATTATTTGTTGACCATGGAAAGATCTCAGTCATATACTACTGGGTGAATAAAGAAAGTTACAAGCAAAAGCATATAGAGTATATGCCCTTTTATATAAAATAATACTAGAGTATACGTATTCAGAGAGAGATGTCTATGCATATGTCTTTAACTTATGAACAATGTTTGCTTTGGGGCAGCCAAATTTGTACTGATATTTATGTTCTTCTTTATAGCCAAAGTAGTAATAGCATTGATGATCTTTCTGCAATGACTTTGAATCTTCTTATTCACCCTCTAGATGTGCCTCATTGTGGAGACTATTTCTGGTCTTCTCATCTGAGGCATTTTAAAATGATATAAATATGAGCAAATTTTGAGAAGTTATGGACAAATAATAAGCAATCTTTGTGTGATTACTCCTTAAATCCAAACAGGAAAAGAGTAGAATGTAGTTCAGTAACAAACACATGTGCTGAAGGTCAAGTGTTCTTAGACAAAATAAATGGCTTTCTGAGAAGGAAATAAAGAAATTCAAAGCTTCTGGATGAGCAAAAATGAATAGAGGCAAGATAATTAGAAAAACATCATAGAGCACAAGAAATTGTAAAGGCCCGGAGTCAAGGGTTTTCTAATGGGATGACAGAAGACCTGAACATTGCTCCCATCTCAGTAGTAAAGAAATAGAATAAAAAATCTAAAAACCCAACCTGATGTAAACTCTGGACTTTTGGAGATAATAACGTTTCAATGCAGGTTCATTGGAGTTGTAACAAGCATACCTTCTGATGCTGGATGTTGATAGTGGAGAAGGTTGTGCATGTGTGGGAACAGCGGATGTATGGGAACTCTCTATAATTTCTGCTCAATTTTGCTGTGAATCTAAAACTGCTCTAAAAAAAAAAGTTTATTAATAAAAAATCTCTAAAGACTCTCTACTAAGTCAGCTGCTGGAACCAATGTAGTTGGGTCTTCTGACCATCCTGGAGGACCCTAACCAAGATTCAGGCCTTCTCTTTACATCTCTCCAGAATTTATGGTCAGAGGACTTGGATGGAGTCAGTAAGAACACATTCAATTATATCTATCATTTTTCCTACCAAAAGGATCTATGAGTCTACAGCCCTTCATGCAGGACTAACCTGCTGTTTCAGAGGTGTAGGCAAGGAATGAAATAGCTAGACTATGCTCTTTTTATCTTTTTTATGTACTTCTAATAAAACACTACATCAGAGGCTAAATATGAAGACTAATTTGATTGGCTTGAGACTACAAAGGTTGTTGTTGAGGGCTGTAAATCCTCTCTATCCATACTTCAAATCTGTTTAAGGCTGCTCTTATCCTCCAAATAAACAGTAAAATTCAAATGATTGTACCATCCTTCTGGATCCATGGTAGACAAATTAAATTATAGCTTTCAGCAGACGATGACGTGCTCCATGTCTAGAGATAGAAATAGCCATTGTGCCATTGGGAGATGCTGTATCATATAGATATTTAAATATAGAAAAGAAAAATTTGAAATCTGCTCAATGCATCACACAAAAGCAAGAGGTTTGGAATGAATTACTAAATTTAATTTACAAAAGAGAGGACTAATTGTTTATCTACTCTTGAGTAACAAACTGCCCCCAAATGTAGTGGCTTTAAACAGTAACCATTTCATTTGTTTATGATTCTGCAGATTAGGAATTTGGGCATGGCTCAGCCAAGGTTGGTTCCACATGGCAACAGATGGGATCATTCAGTTGGCTGCATAGTGCTGGTGGCTGTTTGGGGCTGGAAGTTTTAAGAACTCTTCCTTCGCATGTCTGTCACTTCATATGGCATCTTTCAATTTGGCTGGTTTGAGATGCCTCTCTACCTGGGGTCTCAAGACAGTTGGATTTCTTACATGGAGGGAGTGGTCCAAGAAGATGAAAATAGAAACGATGAATCTCTTGACATTGAACTATGAAATCATTTAGCATTATTTCTACTTCATTCTATTTGAAAAAGCCAGTCACAGCGCCAGCCAAGTTTCAAGGAAAGAGGCAATGGAACCCTCCTCTCAATGGGAAGAATTAGCGATCAACATTTAATCAATCATAGGAAGAGATCTCAATAGGGCACTTGGCAAAGCATCAATTTATGTTAGATAATTAAGGTTAATCAAATTAAGAACTGCTTTATTAGATTTGAGCTGACATTTTACCTCCTCATCTGAGTTAGGAAGAGAGTATGAACTCAAAAACATTGTCACTATTTTAGAAAAATAAAGTAGTATAAATTTTTAAATTATATTGTTCTATTTGATGTCTTGAAAACTACATAAATTATGGTAATGGAATAAAAAAACAAGCAAACAAAAATTAGCGGCCCAAAGTTCATGCATTTGTCATTCAAACAATTTACATGGCATGGGATCATTAGCTATTTTTTAATTAAAAAATATTGTTATATAGTTACAGAAAAAACATATTGAAGGAAAAATTAATTTTAATTATATTTGGTGCAGAATATTTTTTCCAAACTTACGGATAAATGTTTGTACTACAAGTGGTAAACAGAATAAACCTTCCCTTCCCCCTACAGATTTTCACACCCTATTCCCCAAAACCTGTGCGTATGCTACCTTATATGGCAGAAAGAACTTTGCAGATGTAATTAAAGTTAAGGATTTTGAATATTGTAAATAATGCTGCAATGAACATAGGCGTGAATATATCTCTTCGAAATAGTGTTTTTCTTCGAATAAATGCCATAATAACTTTGTATGGTGACAGATGGTAACTAGACTTATTGTGGTGCTCATTTTGTAACGTATATAAATATCAAATCACTATGATGGACACTTGAAACAGGATATTGTATGTCAATTATACTTCAATTTAAAAAATAACAAAGCTATGGTTTGAGATGAGGAAAAAACAGTTAAGGCTTCTGCTATAAAACATTGACCTGGATTATCTAGGTGGGCCCAATGTAATCCCATGGGTCTTTACAAGTGAAAAAAAATAAAAGCAAAAGTATAAGAGTCACAGAAAGAGTTGTGATGATGGAAGCAGAATTTGGAATGATGTGGTTAGGAGCCAAGGAATGCAGGCAGCCTCTAGAATCCAGAAAAGGGTGGTGGTGGGGGGCACAGATACTCCCTTAGAGCCTACAGAAGGGACACAACCTTTCATTTTAGTCCCAAAGACCCATTTCAGACTTCTGGCCTCGAGAACTGAATGCAACACATTAAACCACTAAATCTGTAGCAATTTGTTACAGCAGCAATAGGGAACTAATAAACTACGAAAAATTAAAAATGGAATTTGTAATTATTTTTCTTAAATGGCAGCTAACAACCAATAAATAATTTAGAAAACTTTTAAAACTAATTGTATGGTGAAGTAGTCAACTACATTAATGTTATCCAGCTATGACATCTTGGATTCAGAAACTGATTTTTAAGTAATACAGTTGGTTAAAGGCATGTAAAATGTGTTTTGAAAAAGAGGTGTCAAAAATACCTAATTCCTCTCTAGGGTATATTATATAATCAACTTTAACATTTTGGAAACACATACTAACACCCAATGATATGTTAAATATAGTCTTTTAACCTATGTACAAAATATATATATTTTAAATAAATAAAATCTGAATAAATAAAATAAATATATTTTATTCTAACCTACACAACAAAACGTGGAAGAAATTTCTAATTTGTGAGTTCAGGGTTCTCTCCCCATATGAAATTAGACATACAATAGAATACAATAGAATTTATGAAAATTAATATATATCTATAATCCACCACAATCATTTAGTTGTCAGCTTCTAGTTCGTCAAAGTGTGTGTGTGCTTGTGTGTCCTCTCTTTGTTCTCCTAAATAACTTGATTGGTATACTTAAGAGGACACGGGGTGGAGGAGAGGAGGGGAGAGGAAAACAAGCATTTCTCTTTTTTTTTTTTTGAAGAATATTAGCCCTGAGCTAACTGCTGACAATCCTCCTCTTTTTGCTGAGGAAGACTGGCCCTGAGCTAACATCCATGCCCATCTTCCTCTGCTTTATATGTGGGACACCTACCACAGCATGGCGTGCCAAGTGGTGCCATGTCCACACCCAGGATCCAAACCAGCAAACCCTGGGCCGCTGAAGCAGAACATGTGCACTTAACCGCTGTGCCACTGGGCTGGCCCAAAACAAGCATTTCTTTGTAGATCTATAGAATTACTTTACCATTAAAAGAAAAAGCATATGAATTGAACATGTCATAATTTTACCATTTTCATTTATGGGAAATATAAATACATTTCAACATTACAATGAAATGGATAAAGAGCAAACAAATATACATCCCCAAGAAATGTGAGATCTAATCAGTTTCTATCATAAACTAATTGATCATCCTTGGCCTATCTCTACAGATGATAAAACTAGGTGCTAGTGTTCCCAGTGTCATCTGCCTGCCACTGTTCTAATTCCCATCTTAATCGGAACTAGAGCTCAAATATAACGTATTTTCGATTTATACTAATGAGCAAGATCACTTTCCTCCTGAAAGCCGTTAATAGTTCTGTACCTTTTACAGAAGAAAATCAAACTCGATAACTCGTCTTTATAAGTTCCTTCTGTCTTATCTTACACTTCCAATTCTCCAAATATGTTTGTAAAGGTGCGGCCTGGAACCATGTTCTTCGCCTTCCTCTACTCCTCCTAGCCTGCCCCACCTCATCCACTTTCGCCCAAGCCTCTTTGGTAAAGTGTTCAGAGGAAATTGGTATGAAACATGGGTGCTCCCCAGATCCCATAAACCTTAACTGCTTAGGAAGGTATTTCTGAGGACCTAGAATGACTCTTAAAAAGTTTGCAATGTGGACTCTATTTGCAGCTGTGCCGCTTACCTGCCATGACTGAGAGCAACTGATGGACACTTCGTATTTCATCTTCCTGATCTGTAAAACTAGGAAAGTGTTGGTAGTACTCACCCCACAGGGCTGCTGTGCAGGTTAAAGGACACAGTGTTTGTAAAGTGCCTGACACCTTGTTTGGGGATGAATGTACTTACTATATTGTCGGCTATTCCTATAGTTTGTTTAAAAAGAGAATGGTTTGCAAAAAGGGGGCTACAATCACCAAGGAGATGTGGGAGCATCTTTGTTCTTACAGAGTACAGAAGATCTATATGGCAATTAAGGTAGAAATCTGGGAAAATATAGTTTACATATGTGGAACTATTTTAGCATAGGAAATAAAATTAAGTTTATCTTTGGTTTTAGATGAATCTGCTAAACCACAGAGTAAAAAATGAGAAGGATAAATTCATTTCAGTATTCCCCATTTGACTATAAAGGTGTGGTACTTGAGTTCTCTTGTGAAGCAGTTGCAACATCTACTGGATGCTTCATTAATTAACCAGTTGAATCAAATCTTTGACACATGTTCACTTATGAAAAAAGAAAAAAAAATGGGAAGGAAATAGAGAAGGCTACTACTGCCATAGCCACAGGATTGGGCTTCAGCCTGCATTAGGGAGGTTTGACAATTACAGCGATTTGTAGAATTAGAGATTGAGTGGTGGTAAGGGGCGAAGGGCATGATGCTTTTATGAGTTATGCTGCGTAAGAAAAGGAGAACAAGTTCCCTTGATTCTCCCAAGGGAGTTATAAACTGAGTATGGCTGCTCTTCAGTTACCTCCCCAGTGCCAGCACACCTTTGATGAAGCACAAACTGGTCTTGCTCTGCTCCTTCGCCTACCCTCTCAGTCCTCAGTCTGCCTCCTCTAGACTTGAGTCTTCGCTTCTGGATGCCCATCACTAGCAAACGTCCTTGAACACAGTTACAGTATTCATGAGTACATACCAGTACTTAGTTAAAACCAAACAAACATTCCCATATATATTTTAGCAAAACTCAATCCCTCCCCATGTCTTCTGCATTGGTGTGAAGATTTGGTGGAATTTGTCACAAATGTTGGATCATAACAGGGAGAGATCCTAACTACCTCCTGACATTCTCTGCTGTAGTCTTCCCCATTCCAGCCACACCAGCCTCCTCGCTGCACCATGATCAAGCCAGGCATGCTCCTACCTCAGAACATGTGCAATTCCTTCTGACCTGGATGCTGGTCTTCTAGACAATGCACAGCTAACTCCCTCCAATACCACCTGCTCAGTGAGGCCTCTTCTGACCACTATCTATGAAATTGCAACCTCCAGCCTCCTTGGCACTCCAGACTCACATTACCCTGCTCTATTTGTTGCCCTCAGTACAGGCCACTTTCCTATATCTATATTTAATACGTGATTTGCTTGCCTCTCCCCAAAGGCAGACATGTGCTTTGTGCCACCAATACCAAGAACAGAGCCTGGCACATCGCAGGCACACACTACATATTTATTAAATGAATATTCATTGAATAAATTAGCATTCATGATGTTTTTGGTCCACCAAAAAAGTCTAAATAGCATACAATTCGAAACTGCTTGGTGCAATAGGGAAGCAGGCAGTAAATTTTGTTGTTTTACACATTAGACTAGTTAAAATATTTAACTTTTGACATCTCAGGGAATTTCTTTTAGCTTTATGGAAAATTCACTAATCCAGAATATTGTGTTACCAATCAAATCAAAACATGGTTCATGCAATTCTGGCTACATATATTAATCTGGAGATAAAGTTTACATCTTGAATTTTGTTATACATGTTTAAATTACTATTTATGCACCTTACCATTTTAAGAGTATAAAGCCTTTAATAATCAATTACCACATCCAATTAGTCCACAATCATTGAAATATACAGTTGGGACTAGAGCTCATTTCAAATCTCAAAATACAAAGTCACTTAATTCAGAACTCCATCTGTGCCTCCGTCTCTAGAGTCTGACAGTCTCCAGATTGTCTTCTGAGTTTTCATCAAAACAAGACACCAGTTTGGAATCTATTTTAACATTACTTGCAATATATGGGGACTCACATTGCATCTGCTTTGATTTTTCTCTAATGAAAGTTCCTGGTTGTTCCGTGTCAGAAAGGATGTAAGTATTCCCTAGAAATAGTGCTGTTATTTAGAATGCAACAATAGAGAAAAAGCGAAGCCCCAGATCTTATATTTCCTATTCATAAAATTGTAATTGGCCTTTTTATATCTGTTCTACCCTTGAGACAGGGAATTAACTTCACGTACATGAACATATATAGGATATCCATAAAACTCAGAATAGCTCAAATTCTCATTCCCCAAAAAGAATTAGAAACAAAATCAAAGCATATTTTTCTTTAATCTTGGGGATTTTGTATAGTTTAATGTTACCTCTTGAGATGATATTAAATTTCAGTTATTGTAAATAACTGGCAAAGAAAGAACTACGGTATAATCTTTGCAAGAGCACTGTAAATAGAGAAGAAATCCCCACAAAATCTATGTTTCACTTGTGGGACAAAGTCAACTCCTTGCAGATATCAAATGTTTATATTCTCCTTTGTCATCCTGGCTACAAGTACAAGACTTGTTAGACAACTTATTGGGTTCAAAGTCTGGGTTCACTCTTCTATATGACTTGGGTTATGACTTGGAATTGCTAATACTGTGAGCCTTATTTTATCCATATCAATAGGGATAAAAATGCCTGCATCAGAAGTTTGGGAAGGGTGAGGCCTAAATAAATTAATATACATAAAATACTCAGCATGATTTCTGATTCACAGTAAATGCTCAATAAATGCTTGCCAATATTAAAGGCAAGCAGAATGGCCAAAATTTCAACTCATGGAGAGGTGATGGTTCCAGAGGCAGAAAGTTGCTTTGCCATTTATCAGAGCTAAGAAAAACAAGGATACAACTTTGCCAAATGAACCAAAAGCATGTCTTGGTGCTATGTCTCCAGTTTGTGTGTGTTCTGCCTAATGCACAAATTCAGTATTTATTCAGCACTTGAATGAGAGTATACACAGACACACAAAATAATTTGTTGTTTTTAAGACATCTGTTATGTTGTCTTCATTCCTCCCTCTGTAAATGAAACCTAAAATTTAAAAACACTCCCTGAAGCAATGGACAAATATCAAAGTAATATGCAACTTCTTTATTGATAAAGATTAATGCAATGTATTTTGTATATATTTCAAGATATGTGTATATAAAGTTTTTTACAAGTAAGATTACAACAATCTGATTAACACCTCAAAAAAACTGAGAGAAAGAGGGCAGAAAGAAAAGAAAGAAGGAAGAAAGAAAGGAAGAGAGAGAAATAAAAGGACAAAAAGCAAATAAAAGAAATCTTGTGCACGAAGGTAAAGTTTATGAGTTGAAATTCTTATATTTTTATGCAAAGAAGGGCCCTTCTTGTCTTTTCTCAGCTCCCTAATGGCCAGATCACTTGTGTTCTGAGCCCTCTCTTGATTAGAAGTAACAAATTAAAGTGAGTGGCAGAGACACCGACTATAGCAAGAGGTGAGTTCTGACACTGGTCGGGGAGACTGGATCAGTATTAATCCTTTGTGACCAGTCTGTTGAACACACCTGACTCCGAAGATTTTAAAAAAACGAAAGAGAGAGAGAAAAAAATACAGCTTAATTTCATCTTCCACCACCCCTGAATTAAAACTTGATTCAGTAGGCCTCAGTTTCACGTGATTTTGAATGAATTCTTTGAGATGACTGCGGCTTTCCTGCTCATTTTAAATAGAGACTCCTACAGTCATTTGAGTAACAGTTTAAATTTAAGTAGAGTTTAAATTTAAATTCAGAAATCAAGAGGTCCAGCCCAAGATACTAATAATAAGCAAAACCATAATTTACAGTTAACATTTTTTCCCCTTTCAAACCTGCTTTAAGCTGGAAACCTAGAGGGTAAATGTTGGGAGGGAGGGCGGTATCTTACCCTTCTCAGGACCCGTGAGAGTTCTTACAGGGCCTTTGTCTCCGATAGTGCCCTTGACTCAGATAGAGGTACCTGGGTTCATTCGGGGTAGTCCTTTGCAACTTCTTCCTCAACTTTGAGAATCCAGTGACATATCACCTGCCTCTTTCTGCTGACATCTCCTGTTCTACAGGCAATCACATCGGAAATGACCCAAAACAGTCTTGCTTGGTTTTCGCTCCATGACTGGTTTTCGCTCCAAGACAGGTTATGGGAAATACTCACACACCCATAGATTCCAGGAGTGCAGGCCAATTCTAATAGGCCTGTCACTTAAGCCTAAATCCACGCATGGATTAGATCGAGTTTACATTCTGTTTTATTGTTCTCAAGAATGAGTCTGGCATAAGCCCTCAGTGTCTCCCAACTTCAGGGAATATATTTCAAAATTGATTGTTTCCATTTTAATTGTCACTTGGCTTGGGACCATATGAATGGACCCCCACGTCTACCTCAAAGAAGGAATAGAACGGATGCGTCAGTCTCTCCAAAGAGCTCTATCAGGAATCTTCTCTTTCCACATCTCCCTTTTCATATGTCTGGGCTGGAGAGTGGTCTCTAAATTGTAGAACAGATTCTTCTTCATTAACTCTTTTTATTAATTTGCCTATGGGAGGGGCTGTGTGTACTGTTTTACCTTCCCTTTGCTATCCTGATGCCAATCTGGGCTAAAATGAAGAGAATCCCATTCTAATGATTTGTTTCACCTCTTCTGCCTAAAGGGCTGAAACCACTGATGTAAAAGCATAGATCTTTCCACATCTCTATAATCTGTGTGGAACTAAAGAACCACAATGCTATAGAGCCACGCTGATCAAAGTGTGGGTTCCAGACCAGCAGCCTGGAAATCAGCTGGGACCTGGTTAGAAACATAGAATCTCATTCCCAGCCCCAACAAATGCTGAATCAGAACCTACATTCTAGCAAGTTCCCTAGGAGATTCATATGCATATTAAAGTTTCAGAAGCACTGCCATAGAGGATTATCAATAATGATTGTTTTAATTCCCAAACTGTGCTCCTTAAAAATTTAATACCTTCCAAAATATTTTCCACAAAACAATGAGTTCTATAAGCAAATGCATTTTAAAAACATGAAGCTAAATAAAGTTAAACAAATTTCCTTTCTTTCTGAATTCTTAGAGACCAATTAAGCACTGTTACACTCCAAGAGAAAAATGGCATTGGTATTTCTCCAAGCTATTTGATCACGAAGACATATTTTCTCTGGGTACTCTATAAGTATTCCCTAGGACACTGCAGTTTGTATAAAACAATTTGGAAAGGGGTACTCTAATTTATAAAGAAATGATCAAATTATGTTTCACAAAGTCTACTTAAAACATCATGAAAAACATCCGTTTGAAGCTTAAAATTAAACACTGGAAAAATCGTTTATGTGAAATATCTAAATTAAATTGGAAAATCGGTGATGTTTGCTTCTGTCCTCCCTCAGTTGTCTTCCAGGCCCATTACTCTCATTCCACCTGTTGGAGTCAGGCACTTGGCACTGATCGCAACTCACTCTCCACATTTTGTGACATGTTCAGACTCAAGATTTCTTCCTCCTCTTGCCCCTTATCAAAATAAGAGTTATTATATTCCCGCTAAGGTAGATACCACCACAAAAACAGTCTGTCAAAGCTATCTCTGATAAGTAAAACTGAAGTTGCCTAAATATGCTATTCCTTCTTGCTTTTTTTGAGTAGAAAAGATGTAGGCTTTAAATTGCCTTATCCCAAAACAAAAGAACTACATTTGTTATTACAATTCAGATATGTTGAACCTAAAACAATCTCTGTGAATGTCACATGCATGAATTCCAACACAGTTGGAATGAAGAAGGGCCATGTACTAGGAAATCACCAAACTTGCAAATATGGACACATTACTACATGCCAACTTCCTGTTAGTCATTTTCATCAGGGACCCCATGTTGCTTTCTCAGTAATTTCATTATTTAAATGCCTTTTTAATTTTTCCTGTCATTTTCATGGTCCAGGAAGACAATTTCACAATCATGAAGAGTTTCATCGTTAGATTTCTCTCCTTTCCACTTAGAGCTTATCATCGATAATTTGTATTAAAAAAATGCAAGCTACCACTGAATTTGTTTTCAAATTCTTCCAGACATAATATTTTCTGGCTAAAAAAATCCTCATTTTTAATTTCCTTTTTCTCTTCACTTCTATCATAAAAATAGAGCCTGGCTGCTGTTTTTATACATTTTTTTTGGTCATAACAAATTAAGTTAGCTAAGATTTCAAACTAGCACCCAAAATTGTAATTATTCCATTATATTTGATAGCTTCAGAGCCAATTAATTGCTAAAACATTATAAAATATTATTTTATATAATATCAATAGTCTGGCTCACTTTGGGCTATCTCGTGCACCTTGCATTTCATAAAAGAACCATTAATCATCATTACCGGTAATTCCCCAAGAAAACAACTATGAAGAATTGAGAATATGCAAAAAAGCTCCATGGTACATAAACATCTGTGATTCCTGCTTCCCTCGTGGCTTTTTATTTGGAGCTCAGATTTTAAAACCAGGCTTGTTTACTTTCTCTCCATCTGTATTTATTCAACAAATATTCATTTAATGCATATTAAATGCTAGGCTCTGTTCCAAACTTTGGGGATTCAAGAAAACTTAAAAAAATAAATAAATAAGGTCAGGTAGTGATAAGTGCTAAGAGTTAAAGCCATTTAAACAAACAGAAAGTGACTTGGGTAGGGGAGCAAGGAGTTGTCTTCCTGGACACACAAAATGATAGAAAAAATAAAAATAACATATACATAAATGTATAAAAATATTGATATATTTGATTAGCCATATATTAGGTATACATTTTCGATCAGATTATCTCAGTTATACTCTGCCAATTTAGGTGAGAATCAGTACTCAGTTTTAGCTGTTCTTGAAATGATTATTGATGATGCACTCCTCCACGAATTTTCTGTGGCCCGTATTTTTCAGACCATACCAACAATTTTCTCCAAATTTGCTGAAAATTTCTATAGCTATTTTCATTTGACACATAATAAGAGAGAAAGAGAAAAGAGATGTTATCTTAGTCATATAAAAAGAAATCTATTACAAACAAACTGTTTTAATTGAAAGTCTTTTTATTTACATATTTATTTTTTATTGCTGTAACATTGGTTTATAACATTCTATAAATTTCAGGTGTACATCATTATAGTTTGATTTCTGTGTAGATTACATCATGTTCACCACCCAAAGACTAATTACAATCCATCACCACACACATGTGCCTAATCACCCCTTTCACCTCCTCCCTCCCTATGTCCCCTGTGGTAACCACCAATGCAACCTCCATTGCTATGTGTTTGTTTGTTGTTGTTTTTATCTTCTACTTATGAGTGAGATACAGTATTCGACTTTATCCCTCTGATTATTTCACTAGCATAATACCCTCAAGGTCCATCCAAGTTGTCACAAATGGCCAGATTTCATGGTTTCTTATGGTTGAGTAGTATTCCATTGTGTATAGATATCACACATCTTCTTTATCCATTCGTCTCTTGATGGGCATCTAGGTTGCTTCCAAGTCTTGGCTATTGTGAATAATGTTGCGATGAACATAGGGGTGCATGTATCTTTATGCATTTGTGTTTTCAAGTTCTTTGGATAAATACCCAGCAGTGGGATAGCTGGATCATATGGTATTTCTATTCTTAATTTTTTGAGGAATCTCCATACTGTTTTCCATGGTGGCTGCACCAGTTTGCACTCCCAGCAGCAGTGTGTGAGAGCTCCCTTCTTTATTATGCTAACAATTGTAATGGTGTTGTATCTTCTTCTTAAGGAAAGATTTAAAGACCACGAAATACATGGTGGGATTTTTTGTCATTTATTTTGTCAATACGATGACCAAAGCATTGGTCAACTTAACAACGAAATTGAGAAAAAATCGTTATGAGCTGCTTGATATCATATTGGAAAAATACCTTATTAACTACATTTAAAATTTTCTAACCACTTATTCAGGCAAATATTAATATTGTAAAATTAATGTTTTAAAAAGTCAATAGTGGAAAGGTCATGAAATATTTTTGTAAGAGTCAGAAAAGTCAGTGTACAAAACAGAAACTCTGCCAAGTGAAAATGAACATCCTGTGTTCTCAAGACTTACACAAAATATATTGGCAATAGATGCCTTGGCTTTCTGGAAAGATGCTCACAAAAAGCATGTGAGAAGCTTCTTTGCTCTCTTGACTGTACTCTTGATATTCTCATACTGAAACTCTGTCCTTCAACTCATTCTTGTTTTAATTCCTATGGAGTGCTTTGATGGGATGTATCAAAAGAATTCTATAAATAGCTAAGATTTTATCACAGTTTAGGCAAATCAATTTTGAATATACAATTAATATAATCAAATGTCATATTTATAATATAATATGATAATCTTGTTAATACACAGATAATATATAATAATATATAATGATATAACATAGAATATATATCATATGTGATTATTATATATGCAATCAGCCCTTCACATATGGAGTGCTGACTGTATTCATCGTGCTATGCCATTTTACATAAGGGACTTAAGCGTCCATGGACTTTGGTATCCATGGGAGTTGCTGGGACCAATCCCCTGTGGATACCAAGAGATGACTGTACTACTAACAAAATATTATTATATATTATATATAATTCAACAACAAAAACCCTCTCAGATGTATTATTATTATTTTAGTTACACTTATGAGGAAAATAAGGCTAAACCTTGATCATTTAGGTTTTTACTTGTCTTTACTTGTCTTTTACGCTACTTTGTGTAAAGTCTTTACTTGTGTAGTATAAAGTTATCCAACACCTAAGGCCTTTACTATATACAGCTGTGTTTCTGGGATATAAATTGAATTGACATATTTCAATTAATGATTCATAAGAAAATATCATTCTATCATATTTTCTTTTTTTTTTTTTTAGGAAGATTAGCCCTGAGCTAACTGCCACCAATCCTTCTCTTTTTGCTGAGGAAGACTGGCCCTTAGCTAACATCCATAGCCATCTTCCCCTACTTTATATGTGGGAAGCCTACCACAGCATGGCTTTTCAAGTGGTGCCATGTCCATGTCCGCGCCCGGGATCCAAACCTGCAAACCCTGGGCCACTGAACTGGAATGTGCGCACTTAACCTCTGCACCACCGGGCTGGCCCCTCTATCATATTTTCTATGAAAGATAAAAGCAGAAGGAAAAGAGTGGTGCCATTTTTAGAAATTTGTTTTAAAATACCTTTGTGAGCTTATAGATAGAGATATAAAATCACTCGGTTTTGATCTCTAGTGGTTTAATAGACATAATTTTGCATCTCTTTAACTCTGTATATCTTTCATCTGTAGTTAAGAACTACACACTAGACTTCTTTCATGCCTGGGTTAATTTCAAGTAGAATGCCATTGCAAGTTTCCTTCTAATATATCATCACATTTTTAATAAGAAGTTGACTGAATGGGTTAGGACATTTGTCATAAGGCTTGACTTCCAGCCTTATCACTGTTTATAGCTGGCTTCAGGCTATTGGCCAGATCACTTAACTTTATGTTTCAGTTTCCTGCTCCCCAAAATAACTTAGATTAGTAAATTCTACTGTAGATTTAAAATTCTGTGATTCAAAATTTGTCTTGAGCATCTACTATGTCCTACTAGAATACTGTGCTAAATATTAAGGGAGAAGGTTAGAAAAAAGTTGATATCACAATACGTCATTCCTTAATGTTTGCTGAACAAATGTTAACTAGAAACTAAAGCTCTTTTTAAAAAATGGGTTAAAAGGTTTAAAGTACAACTACTGCAGAATAATATCTGTACATATGCAACATTTTTTAAACCATTTATTGACTTTATGGCTTTATAAGTTTAGAAGTAATTACCATAATAATAATAATAATAAAATAATGTCATCATATTATATGTCACAATATGTGGAAGATATTGTATGCTCTCCTGATGATGGTACCAAATACAGAGAAAAATATATATGAGGTAAAAAGAAAGTAAACAAAATGAGAAAAAATACAACAGAGGAAGAAATTTGTTATTATTCGAAAATTCTAGGTGCATTTTCATGATCGGTAACCATTTCCCTGTTGATGGTCTACATTAGATCTAATTAGTGCTGTTTTTGTAACATACTCTACTAAAAAAAGAAGATAATGATTAGGGATTATCTAAACTAATTTTGCTGTAACTATATTGTTAGCATGGGTTTGTTTCCTTTCTCTTCATTCTGGGTTCATATAGCACCACGGTCCCTAAATGGAAAAAAGAAAAGGAAAAAGGAAATATGGCACAGATCTATGGTATCACTGGGGGTTCTTGCTTGAAAATTGAATTCCCTTTGTACTAGGGAGGTAAATGTAAAGTCACTTAACTCCATTTCATTTAATGAGATAAGAATAGACTTCATAAGTGCCTTTGAAAGTTACTCCTCATTGTTTTATAAAAACATCAGTGATTTAAAAACATTAAGTGGGCATTTAAGAAAATCCATGCAAAAATACACACACAGACGTACTAATGACAGCAGTCTGCTTGCTGTTATTTGCCACTTATTGGGAAGATAAAAGTGTATTTTTTTTCCTTTCTTTCCAACAACGAAAAGTTGTCTTCACTAACTCTGCGGCATACAGGTTCCCCTGCTATCCGAAAGTTCGCTTTACACCACTTCGCTTTTACAAAAGATCTACATTAGTACTTGTTTTCGCTAAATGAAAGAAATGAAAGAGGATTTTAGCTTTTACCAAAAAAGGTGAAAAGCAAAACCAGCATTCAGCCTTTGTTTTGCAGTGAGCAGTTATAAGGGCAGCGCGCATCCTGAGCAGCAAAGTGGCACAGCCAAGCTCCTTCCCCGGCACTACACTCCGCATCTCAGCATCAAGCTGCCACTGCTTTGAACTGTGTCTGTGAGCATCTGTGCTTTATCTCGATTTATTCTGGTATGTTATCTTCGGGTCTGGGAACATTCAAAAATTTTTCCCGTATAAATTAGTGGTAATAGCTTCTTCGCTTTACACCATTTCAGCTTATGAAAGCTTTCATAGGAACACTGTACTTTCGGATAGAGGGCAAACCTGCATTTGCAAATACTTGAGGAGCAAAACATCCTTCTTTTTGAAGGATTTTCTAATAAAATGCATAACTGTGTGACTAATCAGCAGAATAAATTGGAAGAACTCTCTTTATTTAGGTAAAAAGATAAAGGTTTTTAGGGGGAGTGAAGTAAAATAAAAATGAATTTCCTTCATGGAAATCAGTATTCACTTGGAAGAAGAACTGACTAGAAGTTTGAAATAATTTGTTTTCCTTTGGACAAATAATTTCAACTTTGTTCTCAAGATTGCCCAGAATTATAAGACACCATATAGTATATAACTGAAACTCCCAACATGCTTCTTGGTTCTCAAAAGACAACACAAGGAAGCAAATAAGCATTTGATGCAAGGGCTTCGCATGGTAGGACTTGGAGAATACAAAAACAGGATGACTGATTTACTTCCAACAAAACTTCTTTCTTGAACTTGTAGTAAATTAAGATTGATGAAATATTTTTTGGAAGAACACAATGGTATAAAGAAGACTAGATTCTAAGAGGAAAGTTTTAGGAAGATTACTCATTTAGTGTTATACTCATAGATAGGTAATTAGGAATCATTTTTATTGAAAGATCAACCCTGTTTCTTGAAAGATTGGTGAAATTTTAAACTGGATATTCACACTTTTGTAACAAAGCAAATCACAGTTTTTCTTATCCTTTATTTCTGCAGTAAGACTATACTTTGAATCCCTGTATTGATAATTCTTCTAAGGCCCAAATATGACCTACTTCCATGAAGGCTTCTTTAATTATTCTAGATTCTTCAGTTTTTGCTTATCATTCACCCTCCCCAAATGCTATCCCTCTCAACAATACATCATCTCTATTGACATTAATTATAATCATCCTCAGTTTTCATTTTAAAATCATTTGGATCTTAAGTGACACGAAGAGTGGTCTATACATAGTAGATACTCTGCAGATGTTTGGAATAGCAATGTTGGTGGGTCATGGTGATGATGGGGACAATCATAATCATGGTCATGATGGTGATGTGGGTAGTGATAATGACAGTGTGATAAATTATCCTCTCCTTCTCCAAAGTTTCTCTCAAGCCTATAAAATGGCTCCAGAAATGTTTAGGGCAGAAGATGCTCCCTTCTCCTTACTGCTCATTGGCTTCTACCTTTGGTAGGGGGGATCTGACTGGTGAAATAAGAGTCTGATATCTATTTGCTCATGTTCTTCAATTGGGAAGGTTAATGTCCTTAAACCTTCATGTGGATGTGTGGCTTCTACTTCTTTGTCGATCTACCATTCTTGGATCTCTGTTTTGGAAATTGCCCACATATGAACCCTAAACATTCTACTGTCCCATCTTTCATTTTCCATACAATAAACCAAAGAGAACAGGCTATGCCTTGTGCAGTGAAGTTTTCAGTTATTCAGTTGCTCTATTAGTGATTTTTTGGTAAAAATTCTATGGAGGGAAAAAGAAAAAGGAAAAAGATTTTCTTAGAAATCCAAGCCATATTTTCTAATCCACCTTTGCACCTATAATAAAGAGGATGATTTGTTCTCATTCTAGCTCCTGTTACGTATTTCCAAATAGGTTCAGAATCATGAAGGGATGAGATGGGGTGGTTAATTAACCAAATCAAATACTGTGAGTGATGATAGTGATCATGATAAAATTATTCTCGCTAGCCCTTTCAAGTTGAGCAAGTCCACAGTTGTAATTTTCTGACAGATGCAGTCATCTTCAAAGAAGATTTTCTTTTTAAAACTCCCTTAGGAAGATGCAAGAATGTATCACAGAAAGATTTTGGCGAATTATGTAGATAAAGTCTTCGTCATGATCAAATTTGGTCACGATATTTAATCCTCTTACTATACATCAAATTACAGTAAAGGCCAAAATCGTACAGCCCATTGATACTGGATACTGGAGTTTAACACTCTCAACATCCTTCTTAACAACTTTCCAGCTTGTAGGGGCTTAAAAGCAAAAACTATAAAGCTCAGAATCCCTCGCTGCTAGGGATTCAGATATAATTCAGGTTTCACCAGTCAGATATCCTTGTGGAAGATCTCCATACAGAATTGAATCATTTGACAAAGTAAAAGATACTCTCTTGCTTGGCAGAAGTAGTTATCCACCATCAGATTTAGCAGTTTCCTGACTAGTTTTTGAGACATTGGCTGTGATGGGAGCTTCTGATTGTTTAGCTTGCCAATCATGTAGAGGCAGCTGTTCCTGCAGCAGACCAGCTCTACTCAATGTGGGTCTGTCATGGGTCTCGTTTTTGTAACCCTACTAATTAATTATCCCTCTAAAAAACAGGTTATTCTTAAGCAGGATGAAGTATATTCTCCCATATGCAGTTAAGAATCTTGGCTAATATATCAGTAAAACAATTCAGGATAGAAATAAGAATTTAAGATAAAGGATGGATTATAAAATATAGATTAAACTTGCACAGGAAATATTGTATGGGGTAGAACTAAGAAAAATATGCCCAGAGTCACGGGGAAGTTGAAGCCAAAGGGGATTAAACTAAGCACAGCTGCCAATTCTCCACAGTTCAAGCCAAAGGGGCCACATTATGTTATGCACTGAGAATTACCATTCCAGTTGAAGAAGTCAAATTTTAAGCACATAGCCTGAACAAAAACGGAACATTAATTTAGCTGATTTAAATGGCATCTCTACCATGTCAGACTCAACAGTCACCTGTTGGGAAAGAAATACATTATTGCTGTCAGCTACGCACATCCAGGATCATTCTTATGTATTTCTCAAAAATTTTAGTTCCTAGTTCACTCCTACCCTGACCATTAGAATGCCTGATTTAAGTTGTAGCAATTTCTATATGTGTATATATACATGATTTTTACAATATTTTGTATTCTTAGTTTCCTAAATGCTCCATTCCAAGGATATCTGCCTTAGTCACTCCCTCCCATGACAAATTTCAGACCTTGTCATTACCAATAACAACAACATATGCACAGAGCTGTAATTATATGATATACATAATCACAATGTAATGAGTACCTTTCACTAATAGACACCTCAAATTTATTTGGCATACGAAAACCTTCAATTCATTGATACTATCATCTTTCCCTTTCCCTCACTCCCTTGATGCTCTTCCTTCTCACCTTACCCAGTTTAAATTCCATGGTTTGTCATCATCACTCTTATATACCTTCCTTGCCCCATCTCACCTTTTCCTGTTTGCTTGTCACACCTGCAACTCTGGTTCAGTCTGGCTCATTCCTCATTCCATAAACAGACCCCCATAAGGGAGAGTGGCTGGATAATAACACACAACCATACTGACTGATCCCATTTTAAATTCAAAATTCTTAAGCGCCCTTAAAGGTCAGCTGTAATCCCTTCTGTTTTCAACACTTATTTCTTCAAACAATTTTTTCTGTCTTTTTCCCTCTACCTTGTTTCTCTGATACTCCCATTATGGGTATATTGATATTCTTAATGGTCTCCCACATTTCTCTGAGATTCTGTTCAGTTTTCTTCACACTTTTTTCCCTCTATTCTTCAGATTGTATGATTTCTATTGATTGATTGATTTTCAAGTTCATTGATTCTTTCTTCTGATGAAATCTATAGTTAGAGCCCTTTTACTGAATTTTTCATATTGCTTATTATATTTTTCAACTCCTTTTCCATTTGTTTCTTTTTAATAATTTTCTTCTTTATTGTTATTTGTTGTTTATTTAAATAATTTTTGCTTTTTTATTAATATTTTCTATCTTATGAAACACTGTCATCATATGTTCTTTTAATTCTTAAAGCATGGTTCTTCTAGTTCTCTGACCATATTTTGAATGTATTTATAATACTAATATTTATATTAGTATTATTATATTATAAATATAATAATAATATTTATAATAGCTGCTTTGAAGTCTTTGCCTGCTAAGCCCACCAAGTGGGCCCCTTCAATGGCAGTTTCTATCAGCCGCTTTTGTTCTTGTGTATGAGTCACACTTTCCTGTTTCTTTGCATGTCTCATAATTTTTTAAAATTAGATATGTTAAATAATATATTGTAGCAAATATGGTTACTCCTCCCCCTTACCACAGGGTTTCTTGTTGTCTGCTTGGTCATTTGTTTAATAATTTGGCTGAGCTAATTCTCAAAAGTCCATTTTCCCAGCAATGTGTAGCCTCTTGGATGTGTTCCAGCTCATATGATTTTGTTTTTCCATTTGTTTTTATCTTTTAGCCTGGCTCTTTAGGGGTTACCCCTCAGTTATAACAAGCCACTTATGCGTGAAAGGTTGTGCATAAGTTTCCTTGCAAGTTAGATTTTTGCCCTTTATTGTTGGATAGATATATGTCATAAAGGCTGATATCACAGTTCAGAGCATTTACATTTTTTTGTCCTACTTTCAGTGACAGTAGCTAGTAGCTTGAAGATTCTCTTTCTTGACTGATGAGGAGTCAAGCTCCTGGCCAAAATCCTATGAGTGATCTTTAAGGCCAAAGGATAGGCAATTAAAAGGCTTCCCCTGGCAAGCCTCATGGAGGTAAGCTGCCCTCCCTCTGCCAGATTTGGTGCACAGCCAATGCAGGACAGTCTTCAAGGAGAGTTGCAGTCAAGGACTCAGGACTGCTAACCAGCATGCTCTTATGCATAGCTGCATTCCTAGCCCAGGGGCCTCCATTCAGTGTAGTCTTCATGGAGTGCCCTTCCCCAGTGCCTCTGCCCAAACCTCCTTATCAGGGAGAGGAGAGGAAACCTTGAAGACACTTTGCTCCACTCTCACTCAGTACTCGGTACTTTTCCACTCCTAGCCATCCCCTCTCTCCCTGCCCTCCTGTCCCAGAGTTCATAAAAGGGCAAGAGATTTTGTTCAAAGTTCCCTCAGGGGTGAGATAGGTCCCCCACATCTGCACTGATAAGCCTGACCATTGTCCAGTGCCATTCAGTGGGGAAAAAATAGAAGATTGTGGGAGCCAGCATCTTCTTTCTGGTCTCTTGCATAGACTAACACAATAAATGAATACAGACTTTATCATTATTTTCATTTTGACTTGTCTAGACTGACTACTCCAATATCTGGCAGCTCAGCTCTGACATCACTTCTGAGCGGATGCTGCACTGGACAAGGACATGGTTTTCCAGAGTTTGTCAGAGATGAGTGTGATTTTATTTTTAAGCCTGGCTTCTTAGGAGTCACCCCTGGATCAGAGTTGCTTATTATTCAGTCAGTGTTTTGTCAGAGGTTGTATAAGGCTTGTGTGCCAGTGAGACTTCCAGTTGATGGGTCTGTGTGAGGTTTGGGAAATGCTTTAAATAGCACCTCACACCTTTTTCTGATTAATCCTGAGTCGGTGCAGCCTAGCACATGCTCACAGCTTTACTGCCCCCCAGAGTTAACTGTGATCCCAAGAGGACTCTTCTGGTTTTCTGCCATTTGGCTTGTGTTATGGAGCTACAGACCTCATCTTAATTGCTGTCCACCAACATCTCCAATGTTTTCAACAAGGAAGTCAGCAACGAATTTAGACAAGGAATTCTCCATGCTCTGTTCCAGATAAACTCAGCCCCCTCAGGCAGAGCTATGAAGCAGGTTATGGCTCAAATATCTCCAGTATGGGCTCAATTATGCCCCCAAATTCTATATTGCAGTCCTAACACCAAGTACCTCAGAATGTGACTGTATTTGGACCTAGGGCAAGTGAAAAGGTGATTAAGATAAAATGAGGTCATATGAGGTGCCCTAATCCAATATGACTTGTGCCTTTATAAGAAGAGATGAGGACACGGACATATGAGGTCATATGAGGGGCCCTAATCCAATATGACTGGTGCCTTTATAAGAAGAGATGAGGACACGGACATATGAGTTCACAGAGGAAAGTTCATGTGAGGACACAGGGGGAAGGCAGCCATCTGCAAACCAAGGAAACAGGCCTCAGAAGAAACCAAACCTGCCAACACCTTGATCTTAGATTTCTAGCACCCAGAACTCTGAGAAAATACATTTCCATTATTTAAGCCACCCAGTCTGTGGTATTTTGTTATGGCAGACCTAATAAACTAAAACCGGCATCAACTCTGGCTGCTTTTATGGAAATTTAGTAGAATATCTTAAATTAATATTTCTGTTCTTGTTTATGCTCTTAGGACAATTTATAGCGACTTTAAATGATTGTTGGTTCTTTTATTGTTATTTTATAATTTTCAACAGTTAAATCATTACTATACAGAAAGACCTGTAAACTCCTCACTCCACCAATCCAGGAGTCCTGCTGTCTCCTCTACGCTCTCTTCCATCATTAGTTCTCCATTCTCTATTGACAATTCCCATTGGCACATAAACATGCTGTTACTTTCCCTAACTTAAAAAATAAAAAAGCAAAACAAAAGACTTAACACGACAACAGAAGCTTTTCTTGATCCACTTCCTCTATCAGCTTCCATCCATTTTCTTGCTCCCCTTTTTGGGAAAAATCTTTGGGAAATTTGACCAGACTTGCACTATCCAATTCCTCTATTCTCTTTCTTCCCCAAAACCACTCTAACCTGGCTTCACTCCCCTCACACCTCCTAAACTTCTCTGATCAACTTACCAGCTATTTCCCTTGGTGTTAAATTAAATAGTCAATTTCAGGCATCTTCTTAAGTGAATTCCTAGCAAGATTTTACACAGCTAATCATTTTTTCCTCTGATACCCTTTCTTCATTTGCCTTCAAGGAAAACACACTCATTTGGTTTTCTTCCCACCTCATTAGTTGTTCCTTCCCAGCTTTAACATGCTTACTTCTCCACTTTTCACCTACCTTTCAATGTTAGAGCTCCCAAGAGTCCTGCCTGTGTTCTTTTCACTTCTCTATTTATACTCACTTCCTTGGTAACCTACTCTTTTTCAAGGTTTTGAATAACACATATATGCCAGAAACATGTCAAATATATATATCCAGCCTAGATCATGGTCATGAACTCTGGTCTTATGTATCAACTGCCTGCTTACCATTTCTCTTTAGATAGACAATAAGCACTTCCATTTTATCATGTACCAATCTCTTCCAACCCAAAACCACAGCATTCCCCATCTTATTTGGTGCCAACTCCACCATTTCTGTTGTTCAAACCAAAAATTTAGACTGAGCCTTAAATCCTCTCATTCTCTCATATCCCATATCCAACCCCATAGAGAGTCCTCTTGCCAGTATCTTTTCAATATATCCTGAAGCCCATCACTTCTCACCATTTCCATTGCTAACACCTAGTACCACCTGCCATCATCTTTCACCTGGTCACATGGTGATACATGTCAGTAACCTCCTAAGGGGTTATGTCTACCCATAACACTCCCACTGTTAAGCTATTCTTATCAAAGCAGCCAGAGTGATCATTTTAAAAGGCAAGGAAAACTATGTCACTCTCCTATAATCTGCTCAAAATCTTCCAGTGGCTACTCACTTCACTCAGAATAAAATCCAAGACCTTCAAAGGCCCTCAGTGCCATACAGGATCTATTTCTTCACCACCAATCCTGCTTTTGATTTCTGACTCTCTTCTCCTTCTGTCCTTATTCAATCTGCTTCAGTCACACTGTATCCTTACACTTCCCTAAACATTCAAGACACATCCCAGCCTTTCCAACTTTGCTCTGGATGTCCCTTCTGCTTGGGGCTCTCTTTCCCAAGTATCAGCATGGCGAACTTCCTCATTTATTTAAACATTGCTCAAATCTCAGCTTCTCCACGAACTACTCTGATCACTCTATTTGATATTGCAACCTGCCACAATTTCCACCACAACACTCTCAATATCCTCTTTTTTTTGCTCCACTTCTTTTAAATTCCTAGTCCTCATCACCTACAATCTAGTTTATATGTTTATTATGTTCACCATATCACCAAAGTAGACTGTAATCTCCATGAGAGCAGGATTGTTGTTAGTTTTGTTCTCTGATGTTCCACCAAACACCTGAAGAGTGCCTGATACAACATAGGTGCTAAATAAATACTTGGTGAATAAATGAAAGAGAATGAATAAACCTTAAAGTATAGGCCTGGGAAGCTGGGTATAAATGAGGATAACCTAAGTTCAGCTTCTATTTGGAAAACATTAATGATATCTCACCAGTGTCTTTATTATAATCTATCCTTTAGTTTGTCTGTCTTACTATTTCAACAAGAAGTAAGATCAGAAGTGGTTCATTTGAAATGGCCATAGAATTTTCAAGTAGAAAAAGTGCTTAGATAGCATTTAGTCACACTTCATGGATAAAGCATAGGAGCCCTAGACAAAGCTCACTCAGTTACATTTAGCGAAACAATACACTGTAGTTCTTGACTTTATAGATATGCTGTCTCTGCATTCCCACATAAGCAGAAAGCAAATCTTCAAGAATTACAGAGTTCCATATTGGACCAATCAGCAAATACTTTTGCAAATCTTTCATTATTAGGAAAAGGTTCAAGTAAATATTAATTTTTGTTTGTTTCATATATTAATTTATATAGCTGTGATTTGTGCAATTATAATAAATGTATATCATAAATAAGTAATCTGTCACATTATGCAGCTACTAATTTTGTTTTAAACACACGTATATTCAAACACCACTTGCCCTAAGTAGGGAATATTAAAGGGCTGAGATGTCCTCTCAACTTCATAAATATATCATAACATGCAACGTAATTCTGTTTGAAAGATTTTTTATTAAAGATTAAAAATAAAATAGCCCTCAGAGAATTCAAGCAAAGTTTATGCAACTTAAAGTTCCTGGTTGTCTATGCAAATTTTTGTATTAATTTTTATCTTAAAGTTAATCTAAACTTTGGAGAAATGGTGAAACAACTGTGGGGTTTATTCAGAAAACATTTGCCAAGAACTATTATCACTTGATAAAGTCCTAAATGCTGTGGATAGATATTTGAGTTATGTATACTTCTTGCCTACTAAAATCTCATCATGAAATATAGAAAGATATACACATAGAAAAATGTCAATAGAATGTAGTACATATTTTCTGTTTGGGTCTCTCCTACCATGCACACACATACAACAGAATCTGGAAAAAACGACTTGGGTGCCAGTGCATTGAATTTTGTGATACCCAGGAAGCAAACTCTGAGATGGAGATTAGCATGCAGCAGGTTTCCTAGGGCATGCTCTGGGATCACCACCTGGAGGGGCAGGTGAGGAAGAAGAGGGAAAAGTCAAGATGCAATGCAATCTCAACAGAGGTCTCAGCCAACTAATGGGGAGTCCAAAGCGCAAATGATCATCCAGAATTTTCTGAGTTGGGGCAAGGGAGCTGGACCCTAAATCATCAAGTAAATCAGTCATTAAGTGGGGGCTATGCTGGGAAGGGACCTTAGCAAGGCAGCTATTTTTAGCCAAGGCAATCCCTGTAAAGAGGTGCCTAGCCCTGTTAGCTATGACCAAGGTAATAAAGTCATGCCATACTATGCCTGGCAGTTAGAAAGGAACCCCTGAGTTTCCTCTCTAATGAGGCAGCTCACATAATGTCCATGTACCCGGCCCGCACATTACATGGCTGCATTCATCTGTTCAGGCTGCCATAACACAGTACCACAGACTGGGTATCCTAAACAACAGAAAGTTAATTTTCCACCCTTGAGGTTCTGCCAGATGGGATCCCACCTCCAAGGCTCCAGCAAATGGAGCTGTGAAACTGAGGCCCTGATGATCTCTGAATTGCCTTTAAGGTCATTCTTTCCTTTTCAACAAGAATAGCACGCATTCACAGCCTAACAACTTTATAGTCCCATCCTGTAGAATCCAAGAAATCCAAAAGCCTTCCTGCATTTCATCCCACTTTCTCCATCTCCTTTAGCTAAAACTAGCAGTGCCTCTGCTGGAATAATCCCATCTCAATTCCCAGATTCTACTTAGATGGCTGATTAACATCATGGATAAGCTCTTTATGAAATGACTGTCAAAACAACACCTTGGTGTTCTCTCCAGAAGCTTCCTCATTTTTCACAATATGGATAGATTGAGAATTTTCAAAATCTTTAAGTTCTAGTTCGTCTTTGCTTACTGATTCCTTCTTCAATTCATCCCTCTCCTCTTCCATTTTACCATAAGCACTTAGGAGGAACCAAGCTATTCCTTCAATGCTTTGCTTAGAAATCTTCTCAGCTTAATATCCGATTTTATCAACAGTAATTCTATCTTTCACAAAACACTAGAACACAGTTCAGCCAAGTTATTTACTACTTTATAAGGTTGCCTTTCTTCTAGTTTCCAATAACAAGCTCCTCATTTCCATCGGAGACATTACCAGAATGATCTTTAACATCCATATTTCTACCAGCATCTGCCTTAATGTCATTATTTTTAGCATATACCTCAAAACTCCTCCAGCCTCCACTCATTACCCAGTCACAGAGCTGCTTCCACATTTTCAGGTATTTGTTACAGCAGCACCCCACTTCTTGGTACCAAAATCTGTATTAGTTTGCTAAGCCTGCTGTGGGTGGCTTAAACAATAGAAAGTTATTTTCCTACAGATCCACCAGCCCTATTGGATAAGAGCCCCACCCTTATGACCTCATGTAACCATTATCACCTCCTTACAGGCCCCTATCTCCAAAGAGAGTCACACTGGAGGTTAGGGTTTCAACAGATGAATTTGCAGGGTAGCGGGTGGACAAAACTCAAATAGCCCAGCTCATAATTCAACCCCATCAGACTGATTGAGTTTAAGATGACCTAGAGGAAAGGGACCAGTTGGGCAGTAGCAGGGGAGGAAGTAGCAGGTAGAAAGAAAAGTGGAGACGGAGGAACAAAGCAGGCCACGGGCTACTCGTGTATCTCTTGGATGACTACAGCTGAGTCTCCTGGAGCAGGGCACTCTGTGGGAAAATAAAGACTGAACAGATGCTATATAGGCATGAATAAATTTAAGGCAATCAGTTTCCAGATCCTCAATTTCTCCATCTGTATGCTTTCCAAAAATTAATTTAGCTAAGAATGTATCTGTGTGTTCAGAGTTCTCCTTATTTCAACTCTTTTAAAATACGCTTTCCCCTTCTTTACAAAAGAAAGACAAACCTCTACCCATCTTCTAAAATTCATTGTCCTGGAGTGTAAAACTCCTGTGAGTGAGACCCATTGGGGCAAAACATCATGAAAGCATTTATACTTTATCTAGCATTGTTTTGAACTATCTACCTTAGAATTAGAATTCAGAATACCTGGTGGTTAATACAAGGAGGTATGTTAACTTATTTATTTGCACCAAAGAAAATGAAATTGGACTTTTTCTGATATATCATCTAATTTACTGTTGAGTTTGACAGTGAGGGCTGCTTTCCCATGATATTGTTTACCGATTGGAAGCGCTAAACTGCAGTTCCAATGTTTTGATGTAAATCATGTATACAATAAAAGTATCCAGAAAGTACATTCTTTGCAAATATTTAAATTTGCAATACATTTTAAGGTGTCAATTTCAAATGAGACAGGAGGATACATAGTTTTTTAAAAATTATTTTGGGGGTTGCACGTGCAATATTGGAACACCATCATGTCTCAGGGAACTATCTTTCAGTCTTCTCTGAAGGATGCTGACATGGCTTCCCAGTCTTATCTATTTCCCAATGAGCCATAAACCCCTATCACTGGAGGTAAGCTGACCTTTTCTCTGCATATAAAAGTGGGCAACATGGATTTGTATGTTGAATGTTTAACGGTGTCAGAAAAAGAGAGCCCAATAAATGCGTTTCCATTACAGGGATAGTCTGACAGCAGGGCCGTAGTCCTCGCAGGACTTTAGGTAGGACTCCCTGCTCCATGGACCGTGCTTAGGGGCACATTTGTTCTCCTCACACTCTTTGACTCTTTGTTCTTTGACTTTCTCCAAGGGTGTCTCCTTCTTCTGTCCCTTAAATATTGACATTTCTACGAAATCTATCTTGAACCACTGCTCTTTATATCACATATGATCCACGGGGCTGGTTCCCTCTAGTACTCTCCAGCTGTGGTAATGATTGCCAAATATGTAATAACAAAATAGACCTTGTCTCTAAATTTCAAACATTCTTAGCTGAATACTCCAAAATCATTATGTCTAAATGACTTTATTATCTTCCTACCAGAGAAGGAGGTTTTTCTTCTTTGTACTCCCCATTTGTTTAGTATTTCTAATTTCTCTTCAACTTCCTAAATTTGAAATCTGGGAGTCATTACTGAATCCTCCCTTCATCACTGTATCATATTTAATCAGTCACAAAATCATGCCAATTTACATACGATACAGTTGTCAAGTCCTTTCCCTACCATTTTCCTAGTGAAGTTGCTCATCATCTCTCTGCTGAAATACTCCAATAGCTTCCTCCAGTGCCCTTGACATCAGGCCCACTCTAGGGTAATCTACCTTTTATTGGAGCTTTACTCCAATATTCCTCAGGAGCTCTAATGCTTGTAACCTTTCTGTTTCTCCATAGCAAATAGCAGTAGTTAAATTTTTTAAGTGTACATCTATATCATGAAATGTTTTAAAGTACTCTCCTATGTATTATATTCATATAAAACTTGTACAGTAGATGTCAAAAACAGAAATTTTTAAATAATGTTAGAAATTAAAGTAAATGACATTTCTAACATTTTCTTTCCTGATCCCAATCACCTCTTTTATAGGTATATGATAAAAGAGAACCAAAAACAGATATTAAAGAGGATATTCTCAAAATAAATGTCAACAATAATTCTAATACTTCCTTCTCATACTTCAGGGGATCACCTTAAGCGCCTATTGGTATTCACACACCCCACATTAGACACCACTCGTTTCCAGAGTAAAATTCAAACTTTGTCTTTAGCAAAATATATAGGATTCTCCATGATCTAGGTTTTCACCAGGTTTGCAGTTAAACTGAATTTATTGGTATTATCTACTGATGTGGCTGTTATCTTTACTAAATGGTGATTTCATTCACAGAAGAAACTGTATCTAATTTCTCATCGTATCTCCAGAGACTAAGACATAGTAGGTCTCTAAAGGCATGACTGTTGGGTGAACGTCAAATGTTTTCTCTGTATGTGTCTTCCTTTTCTAATTACGTTATTTAACAATCCAACAATTCATTATGTTATTAACTGGAGAAAAGATTTGTAATTATATTGCTTTTGACTGTGTAAACCCTGTTATTTCATTCAAATAATAACTGAACTAAGTGAATTTAGATTGTAGAAATATATTCATCTCATTCTGTGTAAGAACAGAAAGATGGTAGCTATGAGGCTAGTAAAAACTCCAGTAGTAAATAGTCAGTGAACGAAAATAGTATTATAGGTCTTAAACTGCTCTGGATAAATTATTCTAGCTGATTAATTGCTTGATTATTTTGGATACAGAGGAAGTAGATACAGCGTTTAACCTTATGGACACTGGAATCAAACTGCATATATTTAGTTCTTATTTTATCACTGACTGTATCCCAGGTCAAATTATTGCACATATCTATGCCTCAGTTTCTTCACACAAAAACTGGTGATAAGCATAGTACCTATTTCAGAGAGCTTTCAGGGAATTAAATGAGATTATACAGGTAAATATTCACAATAGTCCAATTCCAATTTAACATATAAATGCATGTGAAGTGTTTACAATAGTACCAGGAAATGCTGTCTTCAACATGTGTCAGCTCCTATTATTCCAACAACAGACAGGGAACAAAAAGAGTTGAATTTTAAATCAATTTCTCTCTTGAAAAACAAAATTTCTGATTGCACATACCTGGGGTCACAGACCTGAGGTTTACTATCCTTTTGATTATTAGCAAATGAGGGTTTTTAAATCCACTATGGCTGGAGGGCCATATTGGATTTCCCCTAATTTTCACCCAATTATATTTCCACCTAATTTTCATGTAAGGTCATGGTTCATGCTATGGGCTTTTTAATAATCGGGCTTATAGGTCGCCCAGATTTATGTAATCTTTATTGAATACATATTTATAAAGGACCCTCTGTGTCAGCCAGGCACCGTTCTAGGCCCCAGCAATTCGGTAAAGAATTTAAGTCTCATATCTTATGGAGTTTACATGACAGTAGAGAAGCTATAAAGCAAACAAATAAACATATACTATAACGTCAGGAAATAATACATGCTATGAAGAAAATAAATCCGGATTAATATCTGCATATAATGGGAGTGGGGCCTATGAGGTGTCATTTTAAATAAAGTTGTCAGGGAAGATTTCCTGAGAGGCAACTTTCAAACTGTTATCTGAATAAAGTGAGAGAGCAAGTCTCATGAATATTCCAGGGAGTAGTTTTACCAGCAGAGGAAACAGCAAATACACAGGCCCTAAGGCAGAAATACATCTGGTAATTTGGAGGAACAGCAAGAAAGCCAGGGAAATTGTAGAGAAGTAAGGATGATCTATGTCCATGCGTATGTGGGTACGAGTTCACATGCACCATGAGAGAGCTAGAAACTGAGGACAGAGTTAGGCAACAGCTAGAACACAAAAGTCCTTATAGAAAAGGGAGTTTGATTATATGCTGAGCATAATGGGAAGTCATTGGAACAACTGAGCAGAGAAATGGCATGAACTGAGTTACATTTTAGAAAATGCCATTTTGACTACTCCTTGAAATACTTCCTGCCAAAAGAAGAAAAGGAAGCAGAAAGGTAACTTAGCGGGCTACTGCAGGGTTCTAAGTGAGAGGTGGTGGAGAATTAGACTAGAGCATTATAACAAATTTCGCTCTGTTCTGGTTGCCATAACAAATACCATAGACTGAGTTTAAACAATAGGCACTTATTTCTTCACAGTTCTATTGACTAGAAGTCAGAGATCAAGGTGCCAGTATGGTCAGGTTCTAATGACAGCAGTCTTCCTGGCTTGCAGACAGATAGATGCCTTCTCACTGTGTCTTCATATGGCAGAAGGAGAAAGAGATCTCTCTCTCTTCTTCTTATAAGGCCACCAGTCCCATCACGAGGGCCCTGTCTGTATAACCTAATCCAACCCTAAGTATCTCCTAAAGATCTCGTCTCTAAATATCATCACATTAAGGGTTAGCGCTCCAACATATGAATTTGTGGGGGAGACACAAACATTCAGTGTGCAACAGAAAAGTTGGAGAGGATTGTCAAATGTTGGATACATACTGAAGGTACTTTTTGATGAACTACTAAAAAGAAAGGACTCTGACAGATCTTTGTCTAAAAGATTTTTGGTCTGAGCAACTGTGTAAATACTCATGCCATATACGGAGACGTTCAAGACTGGTGTAGAAGCAGGTTTAGGGGAAATGAGGAGCTGTGTTTGAGACATGTTATGACATCCACGTTGAGAGAGAAGTAGAAAGAAGCTCAGTGGAAAGGTTGCTAAATATTAAGTGTGAAGAACAAAATGAAGTTGAAAGTAAAATCCATTTTACAGTAAGACTAAAGCTTACCGTAATTTTCTTCTCACACTTTGATTCAAACAGCATGAAATCAACTTCTGTTTTTAAAATGAATGACTTTTACAATGGACATAGAAGAGGAACCAAGGAAGCCCTTTAAGAATTGTTCATTTTGTAATATTTGCTATAACTTGAACCGGAGTATGCTGTTTATTTTGGCCAATAACTAGTCATCAAATTACCTTTTGTAAATGCAGAATTGTTCTTTTGAAATACTATCTTCTAAAATAAGATCTTTGCCCAGCTCAGTTTTATTTATTTTGCACCATATTATACAAGGAACACGAAACAAATAAATAGCAATTGTATAAAACCATTAATATGTCAAACCCCTAGCAAAAAATGTTTGATGTATAAGCAGTCAGAGAGGAGAAGGCCTTGCTTGATCAAAAACTTCCTGTTAATCAAGACTAATAGAGGACAGAGTAATAAATAATCTCTGACATAGCAAAAGCAGCCACATTTAACTGGAAGATAGATTTTACATATGGTTGATGTGATAGAACTATCAAGCTAACAAGAACCCTTGGGGCCAGTTTGAATATTCATTAATCAGCCTTGCTTTGGATTTAACTTAGAATGAAACTGTCAATGAACAAATGGGCTTTTGTAGAAAAGGTGATAAACAAAATCCAACGAATTGGTAAATTGGAAAGTCTTGAAAGAGAATAAATGCTGTAAGATTAAGAGCTGAATAGAAGACTTGAGCTCAGCTCTCTGCGGGGAAGACAAAAGCTTTTCACTAAATCAGGTAGCTTTGGAGAATATTGTTGGTTAAGGTTTTTTTCAGACAGAAACATCTGCCTTGGTAAGGATATAATTTAAGAAAATTTTTTGAAGAAGTCAAACTTTTTAATACTCATTTTCCATAGCACACTGCAAAGACAGACTTCTAAATAAATGGCTTATTTTTCAGTTCAAAAATCACTAATCTCATTTCCTGGATGAGATGATTTCTAAAAAATGTACAAATAGATGGCTTTCTCCAAAAGCAGAGAAATAAAGAGTGATAAGAACCATGATTAATACGAGGGGCAGAACTGGCACACACAGAAGTTTGGGGTAGTGATCCCAACTAAAATGTCTATTGGGACAGGTAGTTAACAAATGGTCAAATTCTCTGTGTTCAAAACCAAAACAAAACAAGAAAACAATCAAGAAAACAAAATAGTATGTAGACCAACAATCCACCACAATGCTGAATGGAAACTGACACTCTCACTGGCAAGGAGTGACAGGAGAGTTGGGGCTGGAGGAACTGAAAGTTCTAGGCTCTATCTGAAGAGGGAGCAGGTTCTTGCCATCTGGGAATAAGGTTCTAGTCTTAGCTCATCTCTAAAAATTTTTAACACAAAAGCCATCTGGATTTTTTATGTCAAATTTCCCAATTCTTTGAATGTTGGTCACAAACTAAAAAGTATTTAAATATTGTATAAGCCACTATTTTGTGGGTCAAACTGCAATTCTTGACTGAATTCAGCTGAGTGGCCCTCTTTTTTTTTTTTTTTTTTTTATCTCAGATTTAGGAGGTAAAGTTTACCAGAACAGAATATGAAGACTATTATACGTACGTGTCTACAGAAATAGGATAAACAGACTTCTGCTTGTATTGTATGATCTGATATTTAAAAACTGACCAAAGCAAATAATAATTAACAGACTCCTTACAAATTCATATGTTAGACCTGCAAAAAATTCACTGAAGGTCTAACATTTTATGAATTTTTCTTTTTCTCTCTTTTTTTTTTTTGAGGAAGTTTAGCCCTGAGCTAACTACTGCCAGTCCTCCTCTTTTGGCTGAGGAAGGCTGGCCCTGAGATAACATCCATGCCCATCTTCCTCTACTTTATATGTAGGACGCCTACCACAGCATGGCGTGCCAAGCGGTGCCATGTCCGCACCCAGGATCTGAACCAGTGAACCGCGGGCCGCCGAGAATCAGAACGTGCGCGCTTAACCACTGTGCCACCGGGTCAGCCCCTGTATGAACTTTTCTTTAAAAAATCAACATTTTATCATGAATAAGATATGTAAACAGGAAAGTGAAGAAAACAATGTGTGTAATTTAACATAAGTATAAAGTGAACATGTAGGTAACTATCTCTTAGCCCAAGAAATAGAATATTTGTCTGTACCCCAGAAGCCCCCAGTTTAATCCATTCTCTTTCAAAATGCCTACTCTTGGAGTAGTAGAAACAAGTTTCTTAACATTATCATAATTTTTATAACAATTTCCTGATTTCCCTTTTATTTTACTATACATGGATTCATCCTTATATAACAGTTTAGTTTTGTGATATAAAAATTATAAAATTTATATAAATGAGGTTATATTGTATGTAATATTTTGTTTCTTGTTGTGTTAGCTTAGCATTACAAATATTAGAATTATCCAAGTTGGGGGTTTTTTTGGGCTATAATTCCTTCATCTTCTTTGCTATATAATATTCAAGTTTATGAACATACCAGAATTTATTTGTTCATTTATATGTTAATGGACATTTGGGTTGTTCAGAATTTTTGGATATTAGAAAACAATGCTCTTATTTTCCAAATGAAGAAATCAAGGCCAGAGGTCACAAAAATTATGGCGGGCTGTGGTAAACTTCCCTTGTTTCGTGTGTTGTGAATTTTAGCATTGTTTCTACCAGCCTGGTTTGTCTCGTTGGCAATTTCTGCTGAAGTAACTGTAGACTCGGCCCTCCACCGCCAAGCTCACCATTCGAAGTGGGGCAGGAAATCTATTTCAGCTTAAAGATCAGGCAGCTATTTTCTCTACAACTTTATTAAATTTACTATTCAGAACCTTCCTTTGTTTATATTGCTACTGAAAAATTTAGGGGAAAGGGGAGAGAAGCTAGAGTACTGATTATTTAGAAGATATAAATATTGTCTGAAAATGAGCCTGAATATATTACATGCATACTTTTTCAACCTCCAACTAAGAAAATAATAATATACAGTAACTGTCTGTCCTTCTCAGATGTTCTGTGGGAATGAGCATAGCATATCCATTTGGTTTGGCAGAAAAGCATATGGTAAATTTCCTTGGGAAGAACATGAGAGGATTTTACCAAAATGACAAGATCAGATATCCTGTATGTGTTGAACCTCATGACTGACATTGAGATTCAAGCTTTGAGGAAGGAATTGTATTATATGCCTTTAATATTTCTTCTAACTCTAAAGTTCATTCATTTATTGTACAAATATTTATTGCATCTCTACTATGTACCAGATGTTCTGCCAGATGTTGAACAATACAAGATAAGCAACTTACTCTTATGAAACTTACAGGTTTTTGGGGTAGAGACATATTAAACAAATAATCCCACTGAGGAACATATAATTACTGATAAGTGACCTGAAGGAAATTAATATGGTTCAATGAGAGGTAAAAAAAGAGAGAAAATAATTAGACTGTGCAGATGAAAAAAAGCCTGTTTCCCCTAAGAGGTAATATTGGAGGTAGATTAAAGCATGACTTAACAGAGGCAAGAGGTAAAGATCAGCCCAGAGAGAAAGAAGAAGATGGACAAAGGGGTGTGGCAGAGGAACTCTGGCCTGATCAAGGAACTGAGGTATGCAAAGTTACAGATGGGCAGAGAATAAGGAAGAAATCATGGATCGCGAAGCCTGAGAGAAGCAGACAATGTGAACCTGCTTGGTGTGTTGGCCACTTAGTGTCTTCCCATTGTACTCAAGGAAGAGGAAAGGGACGTCATTGGATTGTTAAAGTGGATAGATGACATGTACCCGTTTCTGTTTTGGTGGCAGAGGACACATATAGGAGAGGCCTTAGATGTACAGTATGGAAATAAGAGACAAAATCAACAAAATCCTAATGATAGATTGGCTATGTGAGATCAGGGAGAGGTAGAGGTTGTTTTACATCATGTGAAACTGGAAAATGGGGAGATGCTACTCACTGGGTTGGAGAATACTGAAAGAAACTTATACGAGTACAGAGAAGAGACGGAGTGTTGAGTTTTCCATACCAATGTGACCTCCAGTCTAGAGCTCAAAGTCAACGTCAGAGTTGGAGTTAGATATTTGGGAATCAAAGACACACAGATGGTAGTGAAATCCAAGATTCCTCAGGTAGAGAACACCAGTTAAAAAAGAAAGAGGTTTGAAAGACAAGCCCTGAGGAAGCACATCACGTAAGGGCTGAGTAAAGTACTTGAGTCTGCAGTTGGAATGGTAAGAAGTGGCCAGTGGAGTAAGATGGAAAGCAGTAAGCCATGGTGTCATAGAAGCTAAGAGAAGACAATGTGCCAAAAGTCAACAAAGCTGTAGGGGTCAGAAGCTGTTGATAAGCCTGAGAATTGAATGCTAAGAATATCTACTAGATTTAGCAGCATAGATGTCACTGGTGACCTTAATAAGAATGATTTTGGTGGAATGATGGGGCAGAAAACTGACTGTAGAGGGTTGTGGAGTAAGTGAGAGGAAGATAGAAGATGGAGATGGTACTTATGCACAACACTTTCAGGAACTTTTGGGAGCAATGAGATGGCAGTAGGTGAACATGGATGGGTTGGGCAGGGGAATTAGGACGGGAAGCATATTTGTTTGTAATTTGAAAGAGTCTAAGGTTATCAAGAAGGAGGTAGGATCGAAAACAAGTAGAGAGATGGCCTGAGAAATAATAAGGTATTACCTGAACGAATGCAACAGAAGGGAAAAGGGGAGGATGGTGAACTTAATAAGTGATTACTGTAACAGCAACTGATGGAGTCCCCAACTGAGGGCTTCAATTATGTCTATTCTTATATTAAAACATTATTCTTTTAATTCTAGTAAAGTCTTGCGACAAGTTAACAAGTTAAGACACTTGTTTTCGTTCTGTCCCATATTCTTGCTGCTGTCTTTCTGTTCATCAGCAAAATTATATTGCATGCTTGCCATACAATATTTAAATTGGATGTATTTCTAGTTTTAGTGGAGTTTCTCAGGCGGTCTGGTGCATTTTCTGCTCCCTGATATGGCCTATAATCTCTATGGTGCCAACTAATTTTCTTAGTAGCTTTTCTTTCAATTTCCTTCAGTAAGCAATGGATTCATGGTTAATTTTCTATAGACTGTATTGGGTGTTTGAAGCTGTCACATTTGATATTTAATGTGAGGGAGATTGGCATGCCTCATCTGTTTTACTACATCCCTGAGGAAACTTCAAGTTGATGTTTTAGATTGTATCAGTCAAGATCCATCCAGGAAAAGAGCAACTACTCTAAGTATTTAAAGTGAAGGGAACTTATTACAGGGAATTGGTTATACGGGTGAAGAAAAACCTGTGAAACCAAACAGTGGATGGTGAGTCAATCTACAGATTAATAGCCTAAGAAACTGCTCTCTCTCCTAATATGGAGAAACAAATGAAGGAACCAGAGTTTAGGAGCTGGGGTCGCTTATCAAGAGCTGCACACACTGAGTCTGCCCCAAAAAAGCTGGAGCTCTGGAGGTGATTTAGATGGAGCCAGACCCAGAGAAGCTACCCAAGACACTACAAGTGAGAGAAAAAGCCTGGCTCCTCCCTTCCTCCTTGGCAGGAGCCTGGATTATGAAGCCTGCAGATGACTCCCCCACCACTTCATGGCACAGAGTAGAGGAAAAGGTCAGGAGTGAATCTAACAACAGGCCAAAACATCGCTTATAGGTTGTTTGCATTCTATAACTTTGTGCGTGCTGTTTAATTTCACTGAACATCAGTTTTGAGGACTAGATGAGCTAGGGGCAAATTCCTTACCTGGCATATGTTTGTTATAGTGTAGAGGCTTAAGCAACGATATGTCCTTTCTTTTTCCTCCCTCCCCTTTCTCTCCTTGGCCCCTGCCCATCCTGTGTGATAATTTTCAAATGCTTATTCTGATCTAGCTAAGTAAAAATTCCCTGGGGAAATTAGATAAATATACAGATTTCTGGATCATATAAGGAAGTTTGGAATGAGATTCAGAAGTCTGAATTTAAATAAAACAAAACAAAAACAGCTAATTCTGATGATGAGTTATATTAGTGAATCCATGTGCAGGGAAAAAAGTATAATCATATTGGGACACATTCTATCGTATATGAATTACTAGCCACCAACATCCTGGGATGTGACTCTTGACTTTCTTCGAGCTCTGTTGGTAGGTTTCTCACATCCTAAATGCTGGGACATGACGTGCCAGCTCTTATTAGAGGGACTCGCTTTTTTATTATAACAATTTGCAAACTAAATCATTTTGCTTGGTTTTCCCTTTGTTTCTCCCCATCCCACTCTCACCGCAAATATTCACAGGGGTTACTAAACTGACAAGATTGGATTCCACATGAACAATGTCTAAGGTAGAAATCCTGGGTATGAAAAGCAAGCAAACAAAAAATGTGAAGCAAATGTCAGGCTGAAACCCGAAGCCAAATAAAGCACATAATAAATAGCATAGCGAACTAAATCCATTTTAGATTCTACTTTAAAGGAAACCCACTGAATTCAACAAGTAGACGTTCACTGAGGAGATATTCACCTGAACTTAGAAGAATATTACTCAGCCTAGTAGCAATTCAAGAACTTCATTGTCCTTCCCTACAGAAGCGCAAGACTCTAACACAAGTGTAAATGATTTAGCAGATAGCATTTGAGTCCAATTACGGAGCCCCATATGCTACATGATAGTCAAACAGCTGGACCTGCTGTTTCTATATTAAACTATCTCCCTATAACAGGTGTATGATTTATAGTAGTCCTATTGATTTAATGAGTCATAAGAAGTTCATTTTTTTTTCTATTGAGATTTTTTTCCCCTAAACACAAACAGGGATAAGATATTTTTAAAATGTTAATCATCATAGTGTTTCATTTTGAAACATGGCTTAAAGCAGAAAGTCAGCAAAGCATCTCTGTTGTTATTAAGAATCAGCCAGCAATGCATAGTTGTTTTCTCCACATCGACATCTATCATTACTGACATTTATTATTTTTCCACTAAAATCTGTATTTCAAAAGCAATTTGGAGAATTAGTTCATCTACAGTTTCATTTGTTCTTAGTTGTGTCCATTTTGATGACAAGTGTTTTATATATTGGGGTATTAGAGAAGAGGGGACAAGGGACATCTGTATTTCAGGGAGGAGGGTAGGTGGTCTTTCTCTGAACAGTGACCCTTGTTGTGTCCTGTGCTGGATCTTCCACACCCATTACTCATGAGTTCAGGTAAGCCCATTCACTGTTCTTGATCGTTCATTCATTAGGTTGTCAAATGAACGGGTGGATTTAGTAGCTGTGGTATGAGAAACTGTGGAAAATTGCCTCGAGAAGAGTCTATACAATGATAGGACATGTTTAAAGATAAAATAAGTTACATGCAATGAGATTCATTCCTTTAAACTATCAAATAACTACAATAATCCCTAGCCACCAACCTTACAGAGACATTTTGAGAATAAAATGTTTGTGAAATCGCTCTGCACATTTTAAGCACTATACAATGTGTGCCATTAATATGCTGTGACCAATTTCTTAACAAATATGCAATTTACCCTCTAGGTAAAAAATGACACTTGTAGAAATTAAAACTACCAAAAAGTTTTCTCTGCCATTTTTAACTCGATAGGTCCTTTATTTCATTTTTCTCCTAAAAGGGAAGTATATGTTTATTAATATCAGACATAAAATACTAGAAATGACTCTCAATTATCTTCACATGAGTCCTTCATGATTTCAACAAAGACCTATTCCACAACTTAATTTACTTGATGATTGCAAAATCCTGGCAATTCTGCTCAAGGTACCAAAACGCTGAGAGCCAGCTGTGAAGACTGGCGGGCTATATGCTGATAGTTCAAATAAATACTTGAAGGATTTTAAATTCTTAGAATGATCTGTCAAAATTGCTACACACCCATGGAAACAAAACAAATCACTAAACATCTAGCCATTTGAATTTTCTAGTCACATAGTTCTGAAACATGTTAATAGAAGGAAACTTTTTTATGGACAGAGAGAGTTATACTACTTCAGCTCCAAATATATAGCAAGCCATAAGTCTAGTCATCCCTGTAATGTCTGCTACTTACATTGGTTTTCACCAAAAATGATTTTTTATTAATCCTGATAAAAGTGAAGAGTTTTTGAGACAATATCGTCTCATTAGATCTTAAGTTTGGCTTTGGCTACACTCAGAGTAGGAATGCGTATAGAAAATGAATATCAATATAATTCAATTATAAAATAGAATAATATCTTTATAAGATAGTTTGACTTCATTATCTATATGGCTCTATAGCACTCAGAGCCTGTAGCTTCTATGATTATTTAATCAATTACAAACCCACTTGGCTTGATGCTCAGCTAAATAAAAAAAAAAGAAAGAAAGAAAATCATTACTTCACAAGATACCTTTAAGATAGTGTCTCTGTTTACCTTAGTGAAAATTTTGGGAATTCTAATTTGCTCAAAGAGTTAATTTTGTTTTTAGGTCAATCAGTCTGGTTCTGGACTTAGGATTTTACTGTCTCATACATATTGTCACAATGTACAAACATACAGAAAAATGTATAGAATGAAAATGGAAACTACATTATTAATAAATAATTTGCATTTATTATAAATAAAATATCTGAATAAAAATTTGTTTCCACAATAATATACACTACTTTTTTTGGAAAAACCAGAGTTTAGAACACTTAAGAGGAAAGGACAGGTGCACTGGGAAAATATTGTCAGTTCCTCAAACTTCTTGCCTTTCTCTAAAAGCAACAATTTTTGTTATGATTCCACCTCCTGCTCAGAAATGCTGTGGGAATGCTTTTTATAATTTGGCATCATCCAAACCTATCCATGAACCATGATTTTTATTGCATCAGTTTTTTAAAAAAATATTTTTAGGCACCAATTTTTATTCCAACTGGCCCAAGAACCAAAAAAATCACAAAACTGACTTTTATGCAGCTTTTTCCAGGTTGCATATGCAAATGTATATATGCACATACACACACCTATGTGTGTATGTGCAATATACAGATAGACAGATAGCCAGCTAGCTAGCTGGGTAGCTAGGTAGACAGACTAGATAGATAAAGATAGTATTAGTTCACCTTATAAACTGCCTAAGGTAAAGAAAAAGAATAAGAATGGGTTAGCTGTACATCAGCTGGAACATCAAGCATCACATTGAACTTTAGTTGTATATAAAGAGATAATTATCTACAATAAAAATAAAAATGAAACAATATCATAGGTATACATATACTAGAAAAGAGGATGGAAGTGGCTCATAGACAGAAGAAAGGGTACAAGACCACTCACCCCTCACACACACTGTGTATGTCTTGATACCATTGGTCCAATATTTTAAGCTCCTTATTTCTACCTCATAAGCTGGACCACATGACCAGAAGCAAGCCAGGCCCCAGGATAAGCTTCACTGACCATTTCCAATGTGGAATTCTGTGACAGTGCACCCCTCACCTGCTTATGAACCCAAGACAATGGCTTGGACTTTCTCCATCATCTGGGCATGAGCAAGGGATGAGAAGAAAACTAACAAAACTTTCAGGTATATCTTTTTCTCCTTTTGAACTCTGTTGTCTTTCTCTGTGTAAACAGAAGAGTTTTTTTTATAGGAGGTGTTGGAAGTGGAAGAGGAGAGAATAAAAAATCACTCTTTCAAGGCTTTTCTCTGCCTTTTCTTCTTGAGTCCTGGGTAGTCTTAGGAAAATTATCAAAAAATAAGTTAATTTTAATTAGAATTTATTTAAAAATCAAAAATAACACAGAGAGCAGACAATAAATAATGGAGTGCAGAGCCCATATTCTGGCCACAAGGGGGCTTATGAAACAAAAGGAACACAAAAATGAGACCAAAAATGATGAGTACAGTACCATACGAAAGGCTAGAGATTAGTTCCTACATACCTTTGCCACTGACAGTATCATTTTAGAAGGAATATTTCTGATGTATGATGACAGGGAATAGATCTCAGTAACCATGATGACTTTCAACTCTACTCACAAATTTAATAAAATCCTTGGGGAGCACAAACTGGCAGCTGCTTTGTGAAAATGAAATGCTAATGTTCACAATTATAATTTTTATACCCATAGCCATAAAATGTATAAAGGTATTAGGTTCTTTGCTAATGCAATAGATGTATGATTTAGGTATATTACAGCAGATTAAATCAGTTGAGGTAAGAGGGAAAATCCCACTGATAAGTATGCCTTTGGCCATTTGAAATATGCCTACAGTTTTATCTCGAAAGCACTTGAGTAGATAAACACCTATTTGGAGGTGAGATTGAAAAGAATATTTTACCTGAAGCAAGCATTTTAATATATATAACCCCAAAAAGAGAGAAAGAGTCATGACACTATTTCATGCGACTGAAATTTTAAACAATGTTAAGAATGGAAACAGTTTTATATGCTGAGAAAGTTTATTTTAGTTCATATCGATATTTTAAAAAGCTTTTTGAAGACTTAACCAAGAGAGAAAGGAGGAAAGCATCCTTTTCAGTTAGAGTGCATAGAACCTTAATGTGGGAAGCATGTTGTGAGATGGAGCGAGATCTGGGCAACGATGCAAGAGTTATTGTGAATAACCATATTCTGACTGGAAATGAATGACCACAGGGCAGAGAAGCAGAAATCATTGAGGTATATTTATGGATCCAGATGGAACAGCAGTGACAATATTGATGTTTAAAAACAAAAAACACATGAAACAAAAATGAGGTCATCTACGGGTTAACATGAGCAGAAAAGGATGGGTTTAAAGGACTGTACAAGCAAGTCAAAGAAGGAGAGAAAATGATTCCCTTGCTGAGGCTGAAAATAGTCATTCATTAATTTATTAGGCACTATAACTTGATGTTTCTGAGTATGGGCTTTGGGTCAGACATATACAGACTTAAATTCTGACTCTACCATTACATATAGGATCTTGGGTAAATCATTCATTTTCTTAAGTTATTTTTTTTTCCATCAGTGAAATGGGTATAATTATGTCACTTCACAGGATGTCTATAGGAATTAAATCAATTAAACTTCAAAAACACTTCACAAAGTTCCTGGCACTTAGTCTCAATAACTGAGTCAACTCTACTCACTAGGTAAATACTAAACATGCACGTGTTGGAAAAATTTCAAAGACTTCATGTAAAATGAGGACTATGAATCCAACATTGACTAAACTGGTTTGAGGATACTAGATAAATAGAGCAGGGTTTTTTTTATTTAACTTTTTATTAAGATTATGATAGTTGACAACCTTATGAAATTTCAGTTGTACATTATTGTTAGTCATGTTGTAGGTGCACCACCTCACCCTTTGTGCCCTTCCCCCACCCCTCCTTTCCCCTGGTAACCACCAACCAGTTCACTTTGTCTATATGTTTAACTTCCACTTATGAGTGGAGTCATACAGAGTTCATCTTTCTCTATCTGGCTTATTTCACTTCACATAATACCCTCAAGGTCCATCCATGTTGTTATGAATGGGGCAATTTTATCCTTTTTTATGGCTGAGTAGTATTCCACTGTATATATACACCATATCTTCTTTATCCAATCATCATTTGATGGGCACTTAAGTTGCTTCCACGTCTTGGCTATTGTAAATAATGCTGCGATGAACATAGGAGTATGGGACTTTTGGAATTGCTGATTTCAACTTCTTTGGATAGATACCCAGTAGTGGGATGGCTGGGTTATAGGGTATTTCTATTTTTAATTTTTTGAGAAATCTCCACACTGTTTTCCATAGTGGCTGCACCAGTTTGCATTCCCGCCAACAGTGTATGAGGGTTCCTTTTTCATAAATAGAGCAGTTTTGAAGTAGTGAGTGGTAAGCCAGGTCTGCAACCACTTACCAATATAGGACAATTTCAGAATAAGTTATAAACTGTATTAAGTAACAGATTAAGTAAGACAGTGATTGGCAACAGTAAGATTGAACACATTCATTTGAGGACTGTGGCAATAGTTCTTCTGTGTGTTGTCTCTTATTTTTCATATTTTTAATATACAAATGCAAATATTTACTATTAACTCATAATCCCCTCCATGATTCTATTGAGGATATTCCCATATAAAATTATGCCTTTTGTATGTAAACTTAAAGTATTTGCTTTTCACTTTGTAGGTGCCTGTTAGCCTGTTGAATAGCTTATGATGCCCAAGGCAAGCCCGAATCTGCCACCACCACAGAAGTGAAAGTACCCAGGAGCACTGGAGGCAAGCATTAGCCTCCAGGTCACAGGCAGACCAAGCTATTCACGTATTTCAATGTCATCAAAATAATGGGCTCAAAGTAGCTACAGCAGGCAAATGGCTGTTCCAGTACTTTGGGGAACTATGGGCAGATGGATAGTGTGGAGGGAAACTCAAGCGTTTACTCTTCTTTTCTCCCCAGATGAGGATGGAGGGTCACCAATGCTATATTTGGTTCAAAAACTAGGAGTGCCCAGTATCTGTAAACTTTCTCTTAAATAGAAGCATTAAGTGCAGAGATTGTTTGCATAAATTATTCCTCAATAGCAATGTAATGCCTAAGTGAAAAAGGAATGTAATGAGCATAAAAGTAGCTTTTCCACATCTGTCACGACCCCAACCTGGATGTGTGTTATCTGCTATGCTACTGTCCCACCTCTCTGTCAGATATTCTGGGAACCAGAGTTGCTGGGAGAGATGCCACCTCTGCTCCTATTCTGTATGACCAATGGGCTTCTGTGACGTGTGTGTCCTTCTATCCTTGTCTAGAATAGATTGTAATTTGCTGTATGTGCATGGGTGTGCATGTTCCCAACAAAGGAACATTGTTAAGGACAAAAAGATCTATGTTTCAATCAAGATGTCATAGACACATCAAGAATGAAATCCAAATATTGGCTGAATCAGCCAAAAATCGTATTAAAATACATGCAATTCTCATTTGCTTGGAATAAAATCAAGGCACCTTTCTGGTATAAAATGTTCAAGTCTGTATGATGCACTCACATTATTCATTTAGTATTTTATATACTTCTAGTGAACACACGTTTGACCATTACTTTTCCTTCTAACAATTTTATATGGCTAGCCTTATTTTTCCTTGACAGATGAAGAAAATTATATACAAAATGAATAAAATTTATATTTGGAAAAATATTTTTAGGATCCTTTTGCTTATCTTCTATTTATTTTATGGCTTTTTCTGATCATTCAGGATGTAATTTGATTTAAGACAACATCAAAAAATGGCCTCAGATCCATACCAGAAGTCTCTAAGCAAATAAAGGAAATTGAAAAATGAATGTGGACATATAATTTTTCTCCTCAATGTTGAAGCACTTGGAAAACGTAACACTTTCATTTCCTTGGTCATTCGAAAACAATTCCAAGACACTGTTGGTTGCTAGATACTATGTTAGGCACTGGGCGAGTCTAAGTTAAGTGAAACACAAGTCAAATATTTTATTCAGCATAATATTAACATTCTGCGAGTTCATGGAATAGTATCTTATGACAGTATACAGCTATTCTCTGCAAAAATAGGCACTAAATTAAAAATTAATTGAAAAAATAGAAGAGCATTCTCTTTCTTAATTTATTCTGTAATGCAACAAACTGAGTGCTATTTCAGTGCTCACTATTGTCATGCATCTATTTTTAACACCTCATTTCCCCTTATTTATAGAAAAAGCATATTTTACAATTCTACAAATGACACAAACCAATAATTAAATGATTATCTGACTCCCACAGGAATTCACTGGCTTTTTAAATTTATTGTTATAATTTTGGGGCTTTCTGATTCTGGAAATTCTAGCAGATGTACTAAAAAAAAGTGGTAGAATTAAAAGATACAAACCGCTGTCTTACTTTTTAGAAAAACAACAGACTCTAACATTTTATTATTTAATTGTTGATGTCAAAGCATTTATACAAATATTTTAATAGCTGCTTTCATTTACTAAACACACAATTATTAGGATCCACTTTGTGCTTGTAAATCCATGGGTATACAGATGTGAATAAGACACAGTTGTGTCTTTGAGGTACTTACAAGCGAAGAAAGTAAAAACATATTTAGATGTGTTTAACCTTTTTTTTTTTAAAGATTTTATTTTTTTCCTTTTTCTCCCCAAAGTCCCCCAGTACATAGTTGTATATTCTTCGTTGTGGGTCCTTCTGGTTGTGGCATGTGGGACGCTGCCTCAGCTTGGTCTGACGAGCAGTGCCATGTCCGCGCCCAGGATTCCAACCAACGAAACACTGGGCCGCCTGCAGCGGAGCGCGCGAACTTAACCACTCGGCCACGGGGCCAGCCCCAATGTGTTTAAGCTTTTAAAATATGCCCAATTCATTCATATCTTATTTTTCTTTGAGTAGCTTAATCCTATGGACTAAAATCAGCTTCACAGAATCTCCCCCACCACTGCTACATAATCAAAAGAGTTCTGAAATAAATCAGTTATTTATTATGGCAAAAGCTTTTGTGCTAAAGAAAAAAAATATATCATGGATTGACCCAAATCTAAGAATATTATTGGAATGGTGTATCTAGCTTAAAAAGAGAAAGAAAGAAATATGAAATTCCTGAATGGATTAGCAGACACTACCTTTTCTCTTGACAACAAACTTCAAACTTACTTGTAGTAGGCAGAATAATAATTCCCAAGAATGTCTCCATCCTAATCCTCAGAACCTGTGAATATGTTAGGTTGTGTGGTAAAGGTGAATTAAGGTTCAGATGAAGTGGTGGTTGCTAATCAGCTGATTTTAAAATAAGGAGATTAAACTGGGTCATCCTGGGAAGCCCAAAGTAATCACAAGGTTCCTTAAAAGTGGAAGAGATAGGTAGAGCCAGAGAAAGAAAGGAGACAACTAAAGAAGGAACAGAGTTGCAACACTGCTGGCTTTGAAGATGGAGAAGATAATGAGACAAGAAATGTGGGGGCCTGGATAAGCAGGAAAAGGCAAGAAAATGAATTATCCCCTTGAGCTTCCAGAAAGAAATGAAGCCCTGCCAACACCTTGATTTTAGCCCAGTAATGCTCATGCTGAACTTTCTTAACTACAGGACTATAAGACAATAAACTTGTTTTTTCATTTTGCTTTGTCTTGTTTTGGTGAGAAAGATTTGCCCTGAGCTAACATCTGTTGCCAATTTTCCTCTTTTTTTTTGCTTCAGGAAGATTAGCCCTGAGCTAACATCTGTGCCAATCTTCCTCCATTTTGTATGTGGGACACCTCCACAGCATGGCTAATGAGTGGAGTAGGTTCACACCTGGGATCAGAACTCACGAACCCGAGCTGCAGGAGTGGAACATGAAGAAATTTAACCACTCGGCCACAGAGCTGACCCTTAAACTTCTTTTTTTAAGCCATCAAGTTTGTTGCAAATTGTTACAGCAGCAAATAGAAAACTAATACTGTTCAAACTGGCAAAATTTGCCACAGTATAAATGAGTTCTAGCCAATGTCAAAAAAAAGAGAAAAAATATAGTTCTATTTTTTCATTTTTACTTAGGGTCCAAGGAATATCCAAAACACTCTCTCTTTTATCTCATACAAATTTCTTTTGGTTATTACTGATTCTAAGTAAACCTAAGATATGTTACTGGCCGTAAACATGTATCACAGCAACCTCTCCATTTGAAAACTGAAAAATCCCTAATGGGCATTTGTGACCAACATGACCATAGCTTAATTATCAGTTAGCCATTGAGGACACAAGGCAACAGAGCTTCATAGTATATTCTACACGAATTTGTGCTCCTAATGGTAGGTTCACATCTTAGAGTTACGTAAGGTTTAGCAAAAGAGAACAAGTAAGAAGATTTAAAATTTTTTCCTTTTAGATTGTTTATACAAACACATATGCCCATACATCTATACACTATTCAAGAGATTGTTAAAATCGCATACATAAACTGCACTTTCCATGCTAAAGGCCAATATTTATGGGATATTTCTTTAAAAGAGATAATGGTATTTTAAACTACTATATGGCATACGAAATATTATAAAAAATATTAATGGAAGAGTATTATCAAAATTAAACAACACAACTCCTAAAGACCATTTGATATTAGCGTATATGCTAATAGAAAGAGTCAAATGGTCTTTAGGAGTTGTTATTTAATTGTAAATATATATATTTTAGTGAATTTAATGCCTATTCAAGATAATTTGGCTCCCACTTCTCTCTTCCAATGGAAACAAAATCGAATACACATCAATATTTAATATACAACTAATATTTCATTATTGATTAAGAACCAAGGAATCTAACAATATTTCAAAAAATACTAGTGAAACCATTAGTGTACCTTCAACCAAGTCAATCATTTTAAGCTATGCTCAGCATGAAGTGTTGTTCTACTCCCTTCAGTTTTTGTTTTGGGGTTCAAAGTAGTCATTCTTTTCATAAAATTAATTTTACTATAGAAAGAAATTTTTATACTTATTGGCATATACTGTTGAAAAAGGATATCCAGAATTCTTATTGATTATTTATGATTATAATTAGTCATTAAAACACTTACATGATAGCATAGAGTGCATATTAAAGATGTTGAGCTCAAAAATCTTGATTGCTAGTTATATGCTTTAATATAGCTTTGAATTCTTCAGAATTCTAGCTTTTTGCTTAATCTCCATTAAAATGTGTAATGACATAAAACTGCTCCCTTCTCAGAACTTGCAGATGGTCAAAAACATAAAATGTATTGGTTTGATTTTCCATTTTTGTTTTTCTTTTCTTTTTGTTATTAATAATTTGAACACAAATGTAAAGAGTATGTTGAATAAAAATAGGTACTATTTGTTCTCAGTGCAAAAATTAGACTGAAACCATATTTTTAAAAAAGATGTATGGATAAAAAGCTAATAGTGCAGATAAGATGAAAATAAGGAAGAGTAACAAAGAACAAATGAAAAAGGGAAAATCAATAGGAGGATTATAGGGGCCAGCCCTATGGTCTACTGGTTAAGTTTGACACGTTTTGCTTCAGCAGCTGGGGTTCAGTTCCCAGGTATGGACCTACACCATTTGGTGGTGCACACACAGTGGTGGCGACCCACATACAAAATAGAGGAAAATTGGCACAGACATTAGCTCAGGGCGAATCTTTCTCAGTAAAAAAAAAAGGAAGATTATAATTTTAGACTTAACTATATCAATGTTACATTAAAATTAATGGTAAAAATGCTATTAAAGAGCAGAGATTAGCAAGTTGTATTTAAAAAAGGTCAAATCAAATACTGCCTAAAAGTTGTAAAATCTAATATACAGACAGAGGTAAGTCTAGAAGTAACATTAGTGGCATTAGTGAAACATTAGTGGCAAAGTAATCATAAGAAAGCTGGAAGAGCTCTTCAAAAAAACTGTACTTCAAAACATGTACCATATAGAGCTGGCTGATGCTTTCCAAAATAAATACAACAAGAAGAAAAGTTTATAAAAATTAATACATATATTTTGGCTGTTTTTCATATTTATGTACACGTATGTGAAAAATAGCTATAAATATGAAAAACAGCTAAAATTGTTGAAAATGAAGACATTTTTATATAAGCACGTTAGTATCACTTGAATTTTAAGCCACATGCATATATTATTCTGAAAAGAGTAACGAAAACAATGATTAAATTAATTTTCTTTTTCCAGAAAATTTCAATGTTTCTATTGTTATCAGTTAGAAGACAAGTGACGACATTGTGCAGAATACATAGCGCAGTGTGAATGAATATTTCCCTTTTCTCTTTAATATATATGAGCTAACCTGGCCATTATTTAGTGTGTAATAAGTGAAAACCTGTCACATATTGATGTATATAGAGTAGCCTGTGAAAACTGCTAAGAATATTTCCTCTAGCAAGAAATGTACACATATTGCAGAGTGAATATTTATGGTTTAATAGTCATATATGGCATAAAATTGCACAACAGTAGGGGTTGACTCTGTGGCCAAGTGGTTAAATTCTGCATCTTCTGCTTTGGTGGCCCAGGTTCATGGGTTCAGATCCTGGGCACGGATCTACTCCACTCATCAGCCATGCTATGGAGTTATCCAACATACAAAAAGTAGAGGAGGATTGGCACAGATTTTAGCTCAGGGCTGATCTTCCTCAAGCAAAAAAAGAAAAGAGGAAGATTGGCAACGGATGTTAGCTCAGGGCAAATCTTCCTCACCACAAAAACAAACAAACAAAATTGCACACTAGCATAAATACAAATTTATTCTATCATATTAAATAGATCACAAGAAAGTGCTTAATAAGACAAATTCAAGAATTAATACTTGATTAAGTATTATGATTAAATTTATTAAAATAAAATTCATAACATCCAAAACTATATATGCTATGACAATATAAAAATGTTCTGTGTGGGGGCCAGCCTGGTGGCATAGTGGCTAAGTTCATGCACTCTGCTTCCGAGGCCTGGGGTTTGCAGGTGCAGATCCTGGGTGCGGACCTACACACCACTCATCAAGCCATACTTCGGTGGCATCCCACATACAAAAAATAGAGGAGGACTGGCAACAGATATTAGCTCAGGGCCAGTCTTCCTCACACAAACACAAAAATATTCTGTGTGATAAAACAAGGTTGATTAGCAAACGAGCTGATCATGCAGTCAACTTAATCATTTTCCAAGTCTATATGCTATGAAACTCATAAATTAATCAAAGAATGTTCCTCTACTACATCTGTGCGAGAGAGTGTATGTATGTGTGACTCTCCCTTCATTTTCATAATCTGAAATGGTTAAAAGCCCACTGAAAAATGCAGAAATCTTTGATAGTAAGACCTTTCTAGATCAAGGAAGTTCTCTTTGGAAGTAAAATGCTTTCCACTACATTTGATACATTCAAAGATCAAGACTACTGGATATGAATCTGCAGTAGGAGAGAAATCAGAGTCTAGTGTGAGACAAAAGTAATAGCAAGGCACTGTGGTGCTAGACAAATCGAGTTTCAAAACCTCTTCAAGCCAAATGGAAATCAATACCTATTTACTTTTTAAAAACACACAATTTCTTAACTTTAGAGAGTGCTAATTGCTTATCAGAGTGGTACAACTTTTCCAGATAAAACCAACTATAGCTTGTTTAGGAAACAATTTCATATTTCACAGAAATAGTTTTAGGAACCAAAGACTATCAAAAAAATATACTTCCACCATTTCTATATATTTAGTTCTTTGCTCACTTAAATTATTTTGGTATTTTTTTCCAATTTTAGTTCTGATGATTGCTTCAGACTATGCCATCATTTTGAGTACAAAGAAGACAGAATACTATTTTGTACCGTTTGCACATTTTTCACAGTGAACAATAAACCTAACATAGTTATAAAACACAGATTCAGTGGGCTAGAGTTTGCCCTTTACAGGGTTGAACTGGACTAGGAATTTCTCCAAGAGACAAAATTAGAAAGGAAAATGCCTTTCCTTCACATATTATATAAGTGCTCATTATAGACCTCTGAGGGTCCTTCATAGTTATAAGCGTTTATCAGGCAACTTTTAGTTTCTGTGAGAATCCAAAACTGTAGTCATCATTTGAGGGTGACTTTGTTTTCACTAGCTACTAGTAATTATTACAGAGGCATTAAGAGCAAACTTTCCCAAAAGTGATATAAACTCAAGAAATATTCCAATATCACTGTCTTTTATTCCTTCGTTTAACAAATGTTTGTTGATTATATATTATAGGCTAAGCACTGTTCTAAGCACAGGAGATACAGCAGTGAATGGAAATAGGCAATGTTCCTGCCTTCCTGGAGCTTATATTCTAGTAAGAAGATAGAAATAAATGAGTTACATATATATGTGTATGTTACATATACACACATATATGTAAATAGTGATATATGCTATAGATAAAAAACAAAGGATGAGAGGAGGATAGCGCACACTGAGAGGAGAGGGGATTAGTTTTTTTAAAAGTATGCTTATGTAAGACATCACCGAGAATGTGACATTGGTGTAGAGACTCATAAAGCTTGAGGATATAAGTGGAGGAAACCCCGAACTGAGAGGGTTCTAGACAGAAGGGAAGGAACAGCTAAGGCAGTCTCTCTGGTGGGAGAGGGCTGGGCAGGGGAGTGTGGGTTCACCAAGAGTGGGTTTTTAGCTTCTGGTTGTAACAAATTTAGCTTTTAATAAAAGGCAGAATTAGATTGGTCCCGATGGTCACAAGGCTGATGCTGATGTAAGGTCCTCACTATTTTGTGAAGTACAAGAAATTTCTGGGGCTCCCTCTTCATTCCTCTTGATGGAGGCACAGAAGCCAGGGAGGGGAAATCTTTGCTCATTGGAGGTTTGTTTTCCTTTGTAGGATTCGTACATAAAGGGAACTCTTGTTGAATTTGTGACGCTATTCTTTCTAATATCAACTTTGTTTTAAACTATGACTCTATGATGGTATGAATAGAGACATATATACCTTCTTAGATAAGCAGTCATATTTACATAACCAGCTATCCTGTCATTACTAAGTACATAAGAAAAATCAAAGATTTGAGAAAATAAAGTCAAAACTGCTTGTATATTAAGGGAGTCATGAGAAGTATGTGCTCTACGAGATGAACAGGTCAGCTAAATTATCACTTTGTTGTTCAAAATTCTAATGATATTTATGGTTTATACTTCACGACACTCCTAATGAAGTGACCGGAGAGCCTTTCAATTTTTTAATCCACTTCTGGCAGCAGTAAGAGATTACAAGAGGCTTGTTTTTAATCTTCTCACTGATCAGATTTAGTGATAGTAATTTTCTCCCATTCTGTGGTCATATTGCCTGAATTCTGAGGTGGAATATCATCAATATGGATCAAGATTGCTCATGACATATTGCTTTATTGTTCACAGTAAATGTGAAAGAGAGCTGTTGTTTCTTTTATTTTTTTCTACTTGCCTAATAACCAAGGAAAGGAGAGAACTTAATTATAGCAAAAATAGTAGCAAAATATAGATATGAAGTGCACCATTGAAATCAAGATGAAATACTTAAACTGATTGAAGCAAACGTTTTTATGCATCCATTTAATGTACAATTTAGCCTTACTGGATTTGAGATACTGACAACCTATAATTTGTCAAATGTTATGTTTGGATCTAAACCTCTGCATATAGAATTGGACTCTCTCAATTTTTTTTTTTTCCTGAGGAAGAGTTTCCACAAGCTAACATCTGTTGCCAATCTTCCTCCCTTTTTTGCTTGAGAAAGATGAGCCCTGAGCTAACATCTGTGCCAATCTTCCTTTGTTTTGTATGTTGGTCACCACCGCAGCCTGGCTGACGAGTGCTGTAGGTCTGCACCCAAGATCCGAACCTACAAACCAGAGCAGATGAAGCGGACCACACCAAACTTAACCACCTACACTATGGGGCCAGCTCCTCAACTCTCTAATTTTTTAATTGACGAGAATAAACATCCTTACATTGAAAAAAATCTGGATAGGATTGCAAATTTCCAATGTTCTGTATATTGGAGCAAAACCTAGCTGCTTATCTGCTATGTCAGACTTTCTAATTTTTTTCTTCTACATTTAAAGTGTGTTAAACACTCCAGGGCTTCCCACTGTTCAATTTCAACGTTCTTAACTGCTTTGCTCTTTGTTACTAAGTTACAATACAGCAGACAACTCTGGTTACATGGGAGTCACCCTTACATCCATCAGGTAGATTCTGCCTCCGCATGGCTTAGGGTGCAGGTGCAAGGAGGAGCTCTCAGCCCACACTAACCCAATAGAGAAAGGGCTCATGTTTGCTTTTGCAGAAATTGAGAGAAGCATTAGCCAGTGGAATTGTCTCTGTTTTGTCCCTTTCTAAGTTTTTCAATTGTCTTTCACGTGTTCCATTCTTGTCTTTTTTCTTGTTTCCCTTACATACAACATTGCTTACTTGGACTGGTACTTCAATTATTCTTTGAACACATTCTTACTCTATTTTCAGGTGCTTATTTAGGATACCAGTATGTGGTGCTTTCTTTATCACACATTACCATGAAGACTTTTTTCCCCTCCCAGATACCCAAGAAAATGTTGGTGGTTTCTGCTTTGCTTATCACTCCACACTGGTATTTCTTTCTCTTAGTAGGACACTATGGTTTACTGATTCCTGCCCAGTTCCGGGAATTCTGTGTTCTGGTCTGAGTTTTGGTGTAAAAAGAGAGTATTTTAATTCCTCTTGGTGACAAGACTAAAATTTCTGATTGCGAATCAAAGTGAAAATGAATTACTTTCACTGGGGCAGAATCATGGAGGTAATGACAACAGTTTACCATGTCACAAACTTCTGATTCTTGCTCTGCAAAAGTATTCCTTTTTTTAACCCTTCCTTGCCTGTGCCCTTAGGGAATACACAGGTACCTCCGACCTGTAAGTTCCTCAAAGCAGCAAAATCAGTTTTTTGGTCAGTTACTCCAGAGTTTTCAGAAAGCATTCACAAAGAGAGAAGGCAAAAAAAGAAAAATTGCCTCCTCTAATAACATTGCAAAATTTTAGAGAGGACTGTAGACAAAGGGACACAGAAAGGTTTATTCTTTTTTGTCCACAATTTATTTTGGAATGTTATACTATTGTCTCTAGCTATGCAAAAACTTAAGACCTATGTTCTAAATGCCACAAAAGTATAAAATGGATGTCAAAACCAACCAAGTGAAGATAACTCAAATCAGGTGGATTAAATGTTGGAAATGCTTTCATAGAATGGATATCTATCTATATATCAATTGAATTTGAGTATGCATATTTTCATGTTTATTTCATATTTTGATTATTAAGCTGACCATGTGAATTCAAGATCATCATGATTCAATCTGAATGCCGAGTAACTTTGCCAAGATGCCTTTGGTAGTGAAAGCATGTGTCCTTAGAATTCAATTCCTAAATGAACCTATAAATTAATTTTACTTTCAACTGCTCATAATTGCAGTAAGTAAAAACTGATTACTTTAAAAGACCATATACCTTCATTACAATGTCTTTATTATGGGCATAAAAATAAAATATGATCAAACCTAAATTAAATGAATTTTTATAATACCTTTTAAATTTAAATTCATTTTTCTTTATACCAAGTATTAAATGCTTTTACTTTCAAACACCACAATGGCCATATTTTCCCTAAAAATTTAGTGTAAATCGATCTCTCAGCATTTCATTATTAATATCAATATCTTTTCTTTATTCATATTTTCACATGGATTGTGATCAAAATGGCTCTCGAAAAATAGGCAACACAGGGATTGGAAAAAATCTAAGAATAATATTATTAAAGAAAACTACTTAATTACTAGTAGAATTATGACATGTTAACTGCTATCACATATTGAATTATCACCATTGGTCTTCAACCAACTCTTGGCCCTGGATATCGGTTAGCACAAAGCCACAGAACACAATAAACTTTACAAGATAAAACAAAATCTCTTCCTCAATAATGCAAGCATATAAGTAGTTAATTTTCCCAAGACCACTGCTTTTCCAAGTAACTCCCCTGTGTATAAGCAAGAAATGCTTTCAAGGGGGTTGAGCATAAATCATATAATAGTACTGAAAACTTCATTTTCAATGCCCTTGCTTAAAATAAGCAAGCTATGTTTTTAATTCTGAAATTGCAAAGCTGAACATGATCAAATGGAAGTTATATTTTGAGATCCAAGGAAGATGTCTACTAAAAGCATAGGAGATGGGAGGCCCTGTTCTGGGGGTGGTGAATCCTAACAGAACTAAGGTAGACTACCCATTTATTTTGCCTCGACACTGTGTAGTTGCCATCCATTCCTCATGTCCAGCTTTCTCAGTGGCCTGAATAGGATATGGTTAACCTGAGAACATCCCCAAATGGTAAAGTGTAACATTGCCTAGCATTGGATACAGTTTTCTAGATTGCTCAAATTCAAAAATTATAAAATGTTTGGTTCCTCTAAGTTTCAGCAGCATGCTAAATACCAGGATACACTGCTCCTTAACATTCTTGCTCCCTTCCAGTGTCTGAGAATATGCTAAACATCTTGCTTTGGTTACTATCAATGTGCTCCCCAGAGGATTCTGTCCAACCAGCAAGACACTCAGACAACACATCTCTCTGTGTTTCAAAGAAAATGGATTATAGCACACTCCATCAGGGAAACAATACATATTCGAAGTCATTTAAGATCTAAGCAAGCACAATGCCACAGAAAAAAGCTAGAAATTCTTATAATCTTTCAAACAGTGACTGTAATTTTAGGTAAAATAAGCAATAAAAATATTATAGTAATATTCTAATTTGGATAAAACTCAAAGAAATGTGAGTCTTACCTGAAGGCTTAAAGAATAGTATATTTCTATTTGAAAAATACTTGAATCTCAAAAATGTAAAGCTAGTAGTAATATCTCTTAATGCCTCTTCTTTTCAATGCAGATATAGTTCTCATTTTCAAAAACTCAGATGTGCACATCAGCAGTTGTACCGTGTGCATTGAAAAAGCCACACCTTTCACATAAGTGCATGCTTTTGAGAGTTTTCTTTTGAGAGTAAAAGAAATGAAAATGATGACACAAGAATAGCAACAGTGTACCTAAACATGTTTCCACCAGACTGGAACAGATGGTTGTTATTATTGTCTTTATAACTTTTATTCACGGACTACATTCTTGAAAACATTAGATCTGATTTCATCTTCAAGAATATAAGCTCTTGAGAATTAAGCCTGTTTTATAAAGATTGCTGACCAGTTTCAGTTCAGTAAAAATAACTTACATTTAGATATACATATATGGACCTATCATTTAATTTTCAAAATAACTTCCTGAATCTTCCTATTTTGCAGATGCAGAAAGTGGGATTTAGAGAAACTATAATTTGTCCAATCTTGCCCCAATAGAATAAAGAGCAGGGATTTAATCAAAATTTGTGTTGCTATGATCATATCGTTTCATTTATACATCAATATAAAATATAATGAAAATGTTAGAAGTAAATTCTTGCAAACATGGTGGATTGATAATCTGGGGATGGCTTTTTGGTTAACTAAACAAGGAGGCTGGGATGGATTTTCACAGTAAATAGATAAGAAAAGGGGACATTATTTATTGATCATGCTGTCTGGGTATTCATTTTGCTTCTTGGTAAAGGTTTCAGTGTACCTCTAATCTATCTGAAATGGGAAAACATTACAGAGCTCCAAGTAAACAACATCCTTGAGCCCAAGGGAAAGGGAAAGATGTGAGCAAGCCAACCAAGAAAAATGTAATTGTGAAGTAACTTTTTAAAGACATCAAGACAAGAACATCTCAACAAAATGATCCCATTTCTCCCTCTTTGAGGTTGAAATTGATAATGTAATTGCATACACATTAACTAATTTTAAAAATATCTTTTGAAAAGATGTTTTTACCTTCTCATCTTCTGAATTTGAATGTGTTTGTAGGCCATGTGATGTTAGGCACCACAAAATTAAATGGTAATTTCCTGAATTAAGCTTGACTTGTTGAATGTTCAATAGCGTTACGAACAAAATTCTATTTTGATGCACTTGAGAACAACGAGATTCTTCAAGAAATGGAATTAAATTTTTCTGGTCAAAGAGAACTGATCCTATAGTTAAAATGCAACTAGCAATCACAGCAGAGATACAGATATAAAGTCTAGGTTAAAGAGAAATAATCAAATATTGTCCAAATTAGAATTTCCTGAGCATACTGGATAAAACTATGTCTTTTACTGAAGTTCTTGCTACCTCTAGTAGAAAAGGTTCAGGGAAGATTCTGTTTGACTCCACTTGGGTCACGTGCCTATCTTTGAAACAATCTCTATTCTTAGATGGATGAGGCCCTTTGAATGGACAGCCCAGTCATATACTCAGTTCTATGATGCCTGGATGGGTGGTCTTAATTTTTCTCATGCCAGGACTGGAAAAAAATAACGTTTTCATTATAGAATGTGACCTTAGTCATTATCGATATATTATATTTTTAAAAAATTTCAAGTCAAATGAACAAGTAACATCCTTTCTAGATGTCAGTCTATATAAGAAAAACTGAGCTACTTGACCAATATACTCAAAATTATGGAACCAAGTTTGAGACAAATTATATAAGTTTCATATGTCACAGAATCCAATTTAAGCCTTTTCCCATTTATGTGTTGCTCATGTCATGCAATTACGTGTTGGACTTCATTTCTTGGACTCCTACTCCTGGTAATGGTGAACCATCAAATTCAAACCAACTTTCCTGCCAAGAAAAAAATAGAAAAACTAGACTAATTGTTTTTTAAACCTGCTATAAGGCACCAGAGTATTAATGTAATAAACAATATTAGATAGACCAAGATGAGGAAAAAGACAGAAACTCAAATATGTAAGCCTGGTCTTTGGGCCACTTTTCTCCTGGAGGCCTTTGCTGAGTTCCTAAAAGGAGATAAATAGTTGAGCAGCTGAATAGTACTTTTGGCTGCCTCTCAGAAATGGAGGATAAAAATGGAATTATATAGCCAATGAGGAGAGGAAAAACTAACCCAATGCTTGGTTTGGGATCACTTGAACTACACAGTCCTTGCAGGGATTGAAGACCATCTTTAATTATCTGATCCCATGGTAGTAGATTAAGAAGATTCTGGACTGCTTACATCATTATGTGTCTTCCACACACAAATACAAATCTCGTCTAGAGGATGACAGAATTTTCCAGAGGCCTCAAACCATTTCAAAAACTTTCTAAATAAATAACCTGCAAAAGGAAATTGATCAGGTCCCCAAAAAAGGAGATAAAAATAAAACGAGCGGAAAGAACACACAATGGAAGCAAAGTCAAAGGAGTTCAATAGTATTAGGTTAACACAACTGTCCTTAATATTTAAAAAAATTTAAGAAAGAATGGAAATTTTGGCAAAGAACAGGAAACTGTAAGATTAGATAGAACATGTTGATTGTAAAAGTAATTCTATCATGGAAAAACACATAAAGACTCAGTGGATTGCTTTAACAACAGATTAGACACAGCTGAATAGAGAATTAGTGAACTGACAGATATGTCTTCTGGAAACATCCTCAAAGACACACCCAAAAATAATTTTTTACCAGCTATCTGGGCAATTTTTAGTTCAGTCACAATGACACAAAAAATGAACCACCACGCCACCTGAAACCAAATCACAGTGTTCTTCATCCAAAATTCAAACAAATCAACAAAAATAGCAAAGAAAATCAAATAAGATAAAACAAAAAGCAATTCCCATGCCCACCGAAAACTAGAAAAACAAACAACCACCGTTATAAATTTCAATTTCCATCATTTCTTATAGATGAATAGTAGTCCATCGTGTATAAATACCACATCTTCTTTATCCATTCGTCCCTTGATGGGCACCTAGGTTGCTTCCAAGTCTTGGCTATTGTGTATAATGCCGCAATGAACATAGGGGTGCAAGTATCTTTATGCCTTTGTGTTTTCAAGTTCTTTGGATAAATACCCAGCAGTGGAATAGCTGGATCATATGGTAGATCTATCCTTAATTTTCTGAGGCTACTCCAAACTGCTTTCCATAGTGGCTGCACCAGTTTGCACTGCCACCAGCAGTGAACAAGGGTTCCCTTCTCTCCACACCCTCTCCAACATTTGTTCTTTCCTGTCTTGTTAATTATAGCCATTCTGACTGGAGTGAGGTGATACCTCATTGTAGTTTTGATGTGCATTTCCCTGATAGCTATTGATGTTGAGCATCTTTTCATATGCCTGTTGGCCATCTGTATATCTTCTTTGGAGAAATCTCTGTCCAGGTCTTTTGCCCATTTTCTAATTGGATTGTTGGTTTTTTTGTTGTTGAGCTGTATTAGTTCTTTGTATATTTTGGATATTAACCCCCTATCTGATATGTGGTTTGCAAATATCTTCTCCCAATTGTTAGGTTGTCTTTTCGTTTTGTTGATGGTTTCCTTTGCTGTGCAGAAGCTTTTTAGTTTGATGTAGTCCCATTTGTTCATTTTTTCTTTTGTTTCCCTTGCCTGGTCAGACATGGGACTTGAAAATATGCTGCTCAGACCAATGTCATAGAGCGTACTGCCTATGTTTTCTTCTAGAAGTCTCATGGTTTTGGGTCTTACATTCAAGTCTTTAATCCATTTTGAGTTGATGACAACATGGATGGACCTTGAGGGTATTATGCTGAGCGAAATAAGTCAGAGGGAGAAAGTCAAATACCATATGATCTCACTCATAAGTAGAAGATAAAAACGACAAAAAAAAAAAAAAAACACATAGCGTTGGAGATTGGACTGGTGCTTACCATTGGGGAAGGGGGTAGGGGGGAGGGCAAAAGGGGTGATTAGGGTCACATGTGAGGGGATGCACTATAATTAGTGTTCAGGTGGTGAACATGATGTAATGTATACGGAATTTGAAATATGATGTTCATCCGAAAAAAATAAAAATTAAAAAAAAATTTCAATTTCCATATAGGAAGGGAAACAAACATCTGAAATGAGCAGAGCCACCACCAGAGACCACACCAAAACAGAGCCAAGAGTATTACATGATTCGAAGAGACTGCAGCAGGGTCCTATTCCTATCGGTGGAAGATACAGATAATATCAGCCAGGGGCATCCCATAAAGGAATTAGTGAAAACACTGAGAATACACAGAAGATGCCCAGCAAGCATCCAGCATCATTGAAGGTTGTCTCAGGAATGCACTGCTTCTGGGATGGAGAGGCCCCTTGGAAGAGGAAGATGTCCCTTGGAATTTTGGTAGTGAAAGAAAAGAAAGCAACAGGAGGCCAAATTCAAATTCCTATAAAACAAGATAGTACCAAACATCAGAAACATACTAACTCACTCCCAGACACACATACCCCCCAAGGCACCATTTATTAAATTAAACTGAACTTTACCATACTAAGGGAAAAACATGCTCTTGAACTAAGAAGGAAAGTAAATCACTCCCATTTTCAATTTTCTCACTGTAGTATCTTTGCAGGGACATTGGGTTCCATTTTTATTAATGAGACTGTATTTAGCACAATGTGTCTAGACCTAAAATAACAGGCGATCCTATGATGCAAGTGGTGAGGTGGTTGAGGTGGCTTTAAGAAATTAAAGAAGAGGGGCTAGCTCCGTGGCTGAGTGGTGAACTTCATGCCCTCCACTTCAGTGGCCCAGGGTTTCACCAGTTTGGATCCTGGGGGCACACCTTGCACTGATCAACAAGACATTCTTAGGGGCGTCCCATGATGCAGGGATGGCAAGCTGAAGAGTCAAAAGAAAGATTTCTTGGACTCTCAAGGTCTGGCAGTAGTGCTCTTTTATTTAGAGAACAGTATGGAATAGCATGGGGACAGGACCCATGGGCAGTAAAGAGCTGCTGCTGCTGCTTCCCTGGGTTGAGAGTTAGTGCTAAATTTATAAGGCATGGGTACATGACTTATTTTTACTGGAAAAAGAAAAGATGATGTAAAAAGTCATTAAATGGTTTCAGTGCAGATGGGGTCTGGTTATTGTGCGGTCATATAACTTTAGATACGAATCTGGTCATATAGATCGTCATGTAGGTGAGGATGCCCTGGGCTTCTCTCCCTGGGGCAGCCCTAATTCACCCATAAAAATCCACCGGGTCATATAGATCGGCATGTAGGCCAGGTCACCTTGGGCTTCTCTACCTGGGGCAGGCTTAGTCCACATCATCCCACATAGCACAACTAGAAGGACCTACAACTAGAATATACAACTACTCACTGGGGGACTTTCAGGAGAAAGAAAAAAAACATTGGCAACAGATGTTAGCTCAGGTGCCAATCTTAAAAAGAAAAGAAAAATTAAAGAAGATCTAAATAAATAGAATAATACATCTTGTTTACAGATTAAAAGGCTCAACATTTTGAAAACGCTGATTCTCCTAAAATTAATTCCAGAAATTCAGTGTAATCTCCATAATGCTTCTAACAGGTTGTGTGTGTGTGTGTGTGTGTGAAATTGCTTCCTGAAAGTTATATGGAAATGCCATGGTCAAGATAGTCTTGCTGAGGAAGATAAAAAGAGTTTTATCAAAAGTTATTCTATATCTATGGCAGTTAATATAGGATAGCATGTGAGCAGGGATAGAAAAACAGAACAAGGGAATGGAACAGTGGGTCTATAAGCAGATTCAGTCCTATATGGGCACTAAATGATTTGTGACAAAGTTTGCCAAGAAGAGAAATGGAGAATGACAATCTTTTCAATAAATTGTGCTTTGGCAATTGGATATCCATACAGAGAAAAAGAATTCCGTTATCTCATAGCATACATAAAATATTGTAAAAATAAGTGAAGGCAAAACGATAAAGCTTCTAGAAGATAATATGTGAGAATAAATTCACAGCCTTGAGTAGGGAAAGAACTTTGAAACAAGGCATAAAAAAATTTAACAATAAAGAAAATTATTGATACATTTGACCACATTTAAATTAAAACGTCTCTTTATTAAAAGTGACCATGAAGAGAGCGTAAAAACAAATCATAGCAGGAGAAGATCTATCTATATTACATGACTAATAAAGGTCACACATCCAGAACGGAAAGATTGCTTACAAACCTATGAAGAAAACACAGAAAACCCAATAGAAAATAAACCAAAGACTTGAACAGGCATTGTACAAAAGGAGTTTTCCATATAGACAATGAACATATGAGGAGGTGCTTCACTCTATAAGTAGACAGGGAAATAAAAATTACGTCTGAAATGAGAGCTCTCCATACCCAGTGACACAGGTAAATTGACAATACCATACATTGGTGAAAATATCTAGCAACTGGAACCATCAGACGTGCTGATGGGTGAATCCCACAAACATAATATTCAATGAAAGAAGCCAGACAAAAAAGAACATGTTGTGTGTATTCCACTTATACGAGGTTTTAAAACAGATAAAACTATAGTATTAGAATTAAGGATAGAATTTAGCGAAAGAGGTCATGGCTGGAAGGGGAAAAGGGGAGACTTCGGGTACCAGTAATGTTCTGTTCCATGACCTAGGGAGTAGTTACACAGGTTTTCATTTTGTGGTGATTCACTTAGCTATATATTTGGTTTTCTGCACTTTTATTGTATGTGTTATATTTGATAATAGAATATTTTTGTTATTTTTAAAAGTTCAGTTGTTCAGGATTAGCAGAAATAAATCAAATATTTATGAGTCTAGCTCTGTTAGTGCCAAAGACTATAATATGGCATGTCCTCCTTGTCCCCTGAGTATGTTTTTGTCCTGAATAAGCAGAATCTCTTGCATTCTGGCAATGGGAATGGCCTCCTTACCCTTAAATCTTAATGATAGCCTGGGCCAGAGGGAAGATGGTTGCAAGCAGGACCTTGAACTGGAGTCCTGGTGGAGAGAATTGATCTAGTACCTTTCCTGCAGAGCACGGTGAGAGCATGGAGAATGGCCTCCTGGTTGATCAGACACATTAGAAGACAGGGACCCACAGACATGAAAATCTATACAGCCCAGGGACGTGAGGCTATTATTTCTGGTCTTTAAGAGAAAAAGAAAGATGTGAAGGGGAATGCATAGGAACATTGTCTCCTGCCCCTGAGTCTGTAAGAGAAATGGAAAATTTGGGATTAAAAAGGCTTCCAGTGACACAACTCAAGGAGGTAGACATAACCGTAATTCAGTCTAGATAGTAATGTACAGAGAAGTTAAGAAATCTGTCCAAGATCACATATCGAGAAGGTAGTAGAGTCTATGGCCTCACTCAGGCCCTTAATTCTTCACCACACCCCTCAATATCTCTCTTGCAACCAGATAACTGATGTGGCTTATTTATTGTACAGGGACCTGTGTAAGGAGGTGAGAATTTTACATATGATAAAAGTTATATGTATCAGTGGCCTAGACCTGTACAAACTTATTGATGAATTTACAAGCCCAAATGAGCTGGCATGTATCAAAAATGATGATACCAACCAAAATTATTTTTAAATCATTTACATAGAAATAACATAAGTGCAACATTTGATGTTCTTAGTAATAAAAATATTATGTAAGATTTTTTTAATGTTTACTATCGGCCAGGCACTGTTTTGAGCCCTTCACAAGAATCTACTTACCTAAATTTTACAACAGTTCTATGAATAAAGTACTATTATTTTCCCTACTTTACAGGTAAGGGAACAGAAGCAGACAGAGCATAAATAACTTGCAATTGTCACGCTACCTGTAAGTGACACGGGCATGTTTCAATGCCTGCTGTATGATCCCAAAGTTAACTCTTATTCTCTTTTCAAATTTTTTTATTTTGGCCTAGAATAATCATCTTCAGACTTCAAAAAATACCATTTTTATAATAGTAAAAAAAAAAAGTGAAACTCAAAGGAACAGAGATTACGAATTATTACCTAACTCATTTAAAGGAAGATAAGTTTCCAGGTCAAAACATTGTCAACTAAAAACCAAGTAAAAAAACAAATAAATACAGTCATGTGATGCTTAACGACAGGGATACGTTCTGAGAAATTCATCGTTAGGTGATTTCATCGTTGCACGAACATCATAGCATGTCCTTACACATACCTCGATGGTATAGCCTACTACACACCTAGGCTTTATGGTAATAATTTTATGAGACCACTGTCACATATGTGGTCCACCATTGTATATGCTCAGCATTGACCAAAACATCCTTATGCAGCACATGACTATACATGTATAATTCTGAAGTACCAATGGAGAATGACAGAAATTCAAGAGTAGCCTCTTTTTTGTTTTAACATAAGAAAGACGGTTGCTGAAATGGAAATCAAGGTTGATTCCAGACAAAATTCTAGAACAGATTGTTAAACAGATGACTTTTATGTAATTAAAAATGGAACTGGCGAGCTGTAGTATACTAAGTACCCCATTCTGTCATTCTTGTAATCTCCATGAAGCTCAGCGAAATCCTCTAGGAAGAGCCCTTTGCATCAGGACTTGGGCAAGGCAAAGCCCCTGACTGTTTCCTTTGGGAGAGATGAGACAGAGTGGGCTTGACAACAGAGCAGTAGGTGGATTTATATGATTGATAGACTGTGCTCAGAGTTTAATTGAGAATCATTAACAATTGATAATTCTCAATTAAAACTGTAGGATTCCTTCTCTGTTTTATCTCAGCACATAAAAGTCATTCAACAAATATTTGCTGGATTTTGAATGGATGTAGGCAAATCTGTGATGACCCAACACAAGCTTCTGTGATGCCCTGAAAAACATTTATTTGTAGTTTAGAGGATGCGTTAGAAACATGTCAGACACACTGATGAATAAATGAAGAAGGGAGAGGTAAGTGAGTATTAGAGATTATAATAAAGATTTGCCTTTTCAGGAGCTAGTTCATATGATAGTTTTCAATAGGTATAAATGCATATTCACTTTCAGTTTGCAATTTAGAAGATACTGGCCTTTTCTTACTGGTGCCTTTTATTCCTCTGAACCCACCAGTAATTCATGGGCAACATCTTGGCAATAGATCCAAAGTGACATATACTGTTGAGAAATTCAATGAAACATTCTCAACTTGTAGGCATTTCCCTGGTTTCTGTGTAAACACCTTACTGACTATAAAATTGCTTCTGGGATTTATGTCATTGCATTTCCTTGTCCCCTTTATTAAATTGGCTTACTCTCTCTGCACATTCCTGACTGCTCTTGGACTTTGTACGGTATCAGCTATCACTTGATATTTTATTATCACAGATATTCTAGTCATTTTCTTATTTCCTAGCTGAGAATTAAGGTGGCTTGATTGTTGAGGTTCAGCACTACAACTTACGCTCTCAAGTGAGGTGGGGACTTACTATTAAATATATGAGATATTTTGAAATCAGGTAAATAAAAAAGGAACCAGGCTTTCGCCAATAAATAAGGGTACTTTGTTTTCATAAAAGGAATATTCAGTGTGCATAGTGGGATAAACCCTCAAGCAGCATTAGTACACACACACACACACACACACACACACTCTCACACACACACAGACAAGTTCAGCCTGGTACTTACAAAAATGATATGAAAAGTGATGAGAAAACTTGGGTTTCTATTTATACTTTGATAAGTTTGAATGAAATTATCATTCTATTCTCAATTGTTTCATTTGAGCACTCAAAAATTCTTGACTATTATATGCTCCCATTGAAATCAGCATTGCCAAACCAGTAGAGAGGAAATCAAGAGGGCCATAATGTAGGCTTGATTTCATGTAGCAAAAAAGTATGTTTAGTTTTGAATTATTGTGACACATTTAAGACGTAGAATGGCAGTAAGATGGTTTGAAGTAAAACCAAAAGGATTTGCAGAAGGAAAAGGCTGAGCAAAGTAGGTTAACGAGAATTTAGAATGCAAGAATGAAGGCACCCAGCATAGCTGTGCCCTTCAGCAGCAACTGTTCACTTCAAATGAACGTTTGCTCAGATTGCAAAGAGCAAAAACACATGTCAACATGTGTTTTTCTCAGACAGAGGGCAGACAATCAATGAAAGTAATTTTATGGAAAATTTTAAAATATACTAAGATGGAAAGACTATGACAAGAAAAAGGCTCGAACAATATATTTCCAATGTTTAAATTTTCACCAGAAACACTATGTTACTTCTGATCCTAAACATGTTCCCCAAGTCACTTCTGAAGCTAAGGCTACTTCATGACACATGCTTTAAAACTGGATACATCAGTTAACTCTGCTCCCTTGTGTCCAGAGTGTTTCATTACTCCTTCAAGCAGAGGCAACTTCACCTCTTTAGATGGCCACAAATGTGACGTCTCCTCAAAACTACAATAATGATTCTTCTGTTTCACAAATAGAATTTTAGTTACAATAAATGACATTGAGCAAACAGTGACATGCTTTTGAGGTTTATTTACGAGTAAATGCTTTGAAATTTATTGAAAAGCAAGTAGCTTTAGTAAATTGTTTAAAGGTCCAATTTCTTAAACTTTTTTTTTTTTGCATAACCATCTAATTATCTTAAAACCCTTTTAAAGAAGGACAGTGATGGTTTTCACTGGCTACTGGTAGAATGATAAAGACAGCCCTTATAGGATCCTAGTGTATAACATAAAATTACATATGTGTGCATTATAAACACAACTGGACATGTGAATATAAATCAGCATTTAAGTTTCTTTTTATCAGAAAGTAAAAACAATTCCTAGCCACAGATCGATATTGATAGCTGTTTAGTATGATTCCGCAGTAACTCTAAGATATGGAGAAATTAACTCTCTTGTGTTACTGTTCACGTAGCATGGAACACAGAAAATAGAATTCATGATCCAATTTTAACCAAAAAAGAACATTATATCAAGTTCATTAATATTTTCCAAGCAGTATGTTTTTCTTATTTAAAAAATGTTCACAATATAATTCTTCTGGGAATTCAAAACAATTTATAAACATACACACATACATACACACACACCACCACCACACACACAGACATGCCAGTTTCATAAGCTTAGGAAAAAATAGAGAGCGAGAGAATTTCTTCTTTTATATTTTATTTCTAGCTTTGCACTTTGCATAAAAATAACATTTTATGAAAATATCCAAGATACGACCTACCCCACTCATTCAAATAAGCCTATGTGAAGAATACTGCTAATTATTAAGTATACCTACCATTAAGCAGAAAAATAAGATATATTTTAAATGCCATTCACTTATCATTACTGAGACTTATGAAATGTGCAAAGATGAATAAAACAGGTTGTGTCTCTGACAACAAGGAAATTGCAATCTTCCAAGCAAGAGAAATGGGACCACCAAACTGTAGAAATTTCCTTGTTCAGCCCCTTTACCTTAGAGATGAGGAAACTGCAATAATACCATTGCTAGGAGGATTGTGAAAGGGGGTAAGTGAGATTTATAAACACAGTGAAAGTCAACTAGCCAGGTAAAGCCATTGTTTATGATGATCATGAGTGTGTCCTCACTATGATGATCATGAGTGTGTCCTCACTAGGCTGCATTGTTGGTGACTAAAATGTGTGCCACTGGTTCCACTGCTTTTACAATGAATGCTAAACACAACTTAGGTGTTGTGACATTTCCATCCACAAAACCACACTCTCTCCCACCATTTCTAATGACCACAGCAATAATGAAAGAGAACATTGTTATTCTGGTAGACTCAACTCTTGTTAAGTAAGCCACACTGGGAAAGATCTTATTAATTCAGGAGTACAACTCAATAAGTGGGAAACTTGAAATTTAAATCATGCATTCATTTGCAGTAGACATATATTTCTATCTTTTAATTTTGTTGAAACATCTCCCTTCATGGAAACACACGTGTTGCTGCTCAGTCAAGGGAAATGCCTCACCGCGACAGCTCTGTGAAGGTGAGCGGTGCCCTACATCCCCCTTCATCTCTGCACGGCATATGGCACAAGGCACAGTGCATCAGGGCTACTGGATAATGATCATTTTCTGAAGCTCAGTGTCAAATCAAAGGAAGAAAATATAAAAAAAGGTGTTAAACATATTAAAAATTAATTATAAGAAAATACCACTAGGTAATATAAATCTTAAAGAGAAAAAAGGAAAACCCATCTCCTGCTTTATATGTCTTTGTCGTGTCGTTGCCATCAAGTGCTTACTACGTGGAAGGCACTGCACTGCATCCTTTACAGATGTTACCACTCCTAATTCTCACAGCCACCCATTTCAACAAAGAGAAAACTGAGGTTTAGAGAAAAAGTTAAATTGCCTATTTGTCACACGGCCCGGAAATCTTGGCATTGAGATTCAAATCCACAGCTCTGACACTTTAAAGATACAGACTGTTTCTCTTGGCATTTTGCTCACTTTACTCAAGTTTAAGAATTGTTAATTGTTTTGCAACCAAATACAGTTTAACTTGTAGTCTTAGTAGTAGAATTGTTGTTGCATAGATAGCTATAAAGAAATAGGCTTAGTTCCTTAAATCTGAATCACCCAAATCACAACATTAAAATATTATTATTTATAGGGCCAGGCCAGTTGCATATTGGCTAAGTTCACACACTCTGCTTTGGCAGCCTGGGGTTCATGGGTTCAGATCCTTGTCAGGGATCTATACACCACTAGTCAAGCCATGCTATGGCAGCATCCCACATACAAAATAGAGGAAGACTGGCACAGATGTTAGCTCAGCAACAATCTTCCTCAAGAGAAAAGAGGAAGATTGGCAACAAATGTTACCTCAGGGCCAATCTTCCTCACCAAAAACAAAATATATATATATATATATATATATATATAATATTTATGTAATCACACAATAGATGGAAAGTCTGATGTTATCTTCATATCCCTTGAGAAAAGAGATGCTGTTTACATCTGAGGTAGTTTTAATTACTACAATTCGGTATATGAATTGCACAGGTTGTATCTTTATGTATTATGCCAGGAAAGGAAAGAAAGTGGAGTGTGTTTTTCTCTCTGCTTATCTTTGCATTTTTTTGACATCCTTGTCAATCAAATTCAATACATGTGCTATTAAATTACATTAATAATAATTGTATATTTAACAATTTTAATACTAATTTTATATGAATAAAATACACCATGTATAATCATATAGCGTTTATAGTAATGAATGTATGTTGGTGATGATATAATTATTGCTATTCTCATAGAGGGATAATTTCATGCCATTATATATTAATGATACTTGTTTATAACATTTTCTTATAGAACCAATGTACTATACTTTAAAGCCCTAAGAGAATAGGTGACAGCCCTAAGAGAATAGATGCCTTTTATATTTAACATACCAGTCCCAGTATCTAGCATACAATAGGCACTCAAACGCATTCAATTTGTAAATAATCCTTGAATGCAAGAATTTACACCAGATCAACGGCCTTCATTAAAAAACAAATCTCAAGGTTTCAGCTTGTGATTATACAGTTTAAAATCATCATGAAAATATTTTATACAAAAACTGTTATTTTGCTTATACAGATAGTGTCAATTCAATTTCTTCTTTTGATTACAGCATTGCATTTACAACAAAGGAAATTATGTTCACCTTACATCTCTAGAGTAGTGGGAATCAGATATGAAATATAAAAACAAGTTTACACAATACAGAGGCTGTATTTAAATTACTTTATATAACATTTCTTTAACAAATTCTAACTTCTATACACATGATAATGTTGAAAGAACCCACTAAAAAACCTACTTTCTAAAACTATCTGGGTAGGAAGGGTGTGGCCTTTGAGGCTCCAGTGTAACAAGTTCCCAAATGGAGGTAGGGAGGCAGTGGAAGGGAGAGAAGTGAGTAATAAACAGCACACTTGACTTCATCTTTGGTTTTCCTCTTACTGTTTTGTGACATGAACAAAGTCCCTGACTATTCTGAACTCCAATCATCCCATTTACACAATCAGCATAATAATACGTGCCTTGTCTACCTCCTAGGATTATTGCAGATCTCAAATGAGATAATGCATGTGAGACTACTTCAAATCTTGTAAAGAACTCCAGCAATGAGGCCTTGACCAAGTGCTAATCAAGCAAAGAAGGAAATAATCATCTCAACATCATCAGAGTATTCCACATAAATGGATATTCCAGATAACAGAGCTTAAATCTTTGATGGAAATGCATCTCTAAAATGAACTACTTTTTATGGTCTAAGTTTTTTTATTTTCCTGCCATACAGAACATATCTTAATTTTTCCATGATAACTAAAAGCATAAGCATGACCATCAGTGATTGTGCTAAACTGTAATACAGGAGCTTTGATTGATCTCTCTTGATGTCAGGACGTCAGAGGGCTGGTCTGCTACCGGCAAGCCTGCCGCTCATAGCACTCTTCTAATTTGCCGCTTCTACTCTGCTTTTGAGATCAGATAACCTGGCTGTTTAGAATCTTGTAGAACCAATAGGTCTCCAGTAAGTGTCTGAAGGCCATTCCAAAAAGTCAAAACAAAGGTTTCAGGTTCAAAGGCTTCCTGACTTCCATATGAGGGATCTTCAGAAAAAGCCAAAATTCCAAGCCAGAATAAACAGTTGATAGATTAACATTAAGAATCCTCAGTTTTCTTTGTGTGTCTCCTTCATCTCCCAGTTTTCCCACATACAAGGACATTCATAACATTCCAAACCAAATGTTTAATTGTATGTGTTAGAAAACGTGATGCTTTATTTTAGAAGAATGTTTATTTTAGACGAAAAAAAAAGTTTGATCTTGGGTTGAAATGTGAAGGCGTCTGTCTCTCTTTCAAATGTTAGCATAACAATGGGATTGAAAATATATACCTAACAGCTTTTTTGACCTGGTTTATAGTATAGTGAAGAAAAACTAGAAAGTGGGTAATTCCTAGTGGTCACATAACACAATGACTAACCAATCAACGGAGCAACACCTCTGAATTTCAGTCAACAACTGCTGGGAAATTATACTCAATCTCCCTTTATTCATCTTCATTTGCCATAAATATAAATTAATCACAGGCTATAATATAAAAACAAAACAAAGCAAACTAAATGCAAATCAAAAAAGCAACACTTCTTCCCAAAGTAATTTGAAATGGTGCCCATGTAACACTTTCAAATCTTTCTCGAAGAAATGAGAATGCTGTCCAACCTGCCTGAGTTTTCTAGCAACAGTGAAATTCACAAAGGTCACCCTGGCAAACTAAAACAATATTCTTCTCACAGTCCTTGTTACAGTAGCAGTCAAGCAGCATATTCATTTTCATTTTAATTATGTTTGTAAATAGTGGGAGAGGCAGGTAAGGAGCCTGTGCAAGCCGCCCGCTGAGAGCTCTGTGGTGTCTGCAGAATCGCCACGATCACCCTTGCAGGTTTCGTTATTTTTCAGATTTTTATTGATCGGGGGTAATATCTTGTTAAAATTCTGTTAGTTATAAAAGTTGTTTAAGGAAACCCATTCCTTTGCCATAATGTCTTCCCACCTGATTATCCGTTCACTTATGCCTTCCGAGCTAACATTTATTCTTAAGGTAGTGTAATTTTTGTGTAACCTTGATTGTTCTCTAATTTATTTACCAAGTGACAATTAATCTCTGATATATTGCTCCCAGCACACAGCCCCCATTGCTTACTGAAGCATTCAGCGACAGTCACCTTGTATCCACATAAGAATCCATTGACAAAACAGTCTTGAAAATTAGCTTTGATTTAAAAACGCTGTGGCAATACCGTTGTTTTTACTAATGTATACCATGCAGGCAACGTATGTATAACGTACTGTATACCATGCACGCGATCAATGTTACAACTGATGATTCTTTACTCTGTTTTCACTCTATGTAAAGCACTGTGATAGATGATATTGAGAATATATCAAGAAACCATATTTGGGATCTCACCTCAAAGAACTAACATCTAGTGAGGAAGATTATGCACATGCATAAATATTATACAAAGTAATGAATGAAAAAACATGGAAGAGAGTTACTGTTAAACTTCAGACAAAAAGGAGATGCTAGGAGGAAGAGTCAGGTAAGTCTTGCTGGAGGGAGTAGAAAGAGATTTGGGACTTAAAGTAAACATATGGTTCAAACATGAAAACATAAGGCTAGGAAGAAGAAACAGCAAAAACAAAAGCAGAAAAGCAGAGAAGTACAATGCATTTAAAGGAATAATCACATCTGAGCTTCACTAAAATGTTTAAAGGTAGAAAAGTGGGAAATAAATTGGATCTTTAGGCTTAGAATAAATTAGAAGAATACATTTTAAAAGGTCTTGACTAGTAGGATAATAAATTTCAGCTTTACAATTGTGAGGATTGCCAGAATCAGAGTTCTGCACGCCTCTGACCACACTGAAAAGTGACAGTATATTTTTTTAATCTTTTTGGCTGTGTCTCCTAAGAATTTTCAGAATGCAACTTTACTAACTTATTTTTAAGGAGGAATATGATGTGCTTTTTTTAGTCATTGCAAGCTGTGCTTCCCTGTAGGGTTTAAAACTTGTGTAGAAATAAAATATATGACAAAATAGCACAACAGGCTAGAGGGGTAGGGAAATAAAATTAAATAGAAGAAAGTTTCCTGAATTGTTTGGGAAGCAGTAAAAGTACTATTTTAAAATAGACTATAATAAATCAAGAATGTATGGTGATATCAAGTTTCACTATCAAATTAATAACAAAAATCAGTAACTAAAAAGCCAATTGAGAAAGACAAAATCAATTCTAAAACTGCTCAGTTAATACAATGGAAATCAAAAAATGATGAATAAAGGATGAAAGAAAAGATAGAACAAATAGAAAACAAATAGCAAGCTGACAAACTTAAACCTAAACATAACAATTTCTTTAAATGTAAATGAACTAAATGCTTAAATCAAAAGACAAAGACTGTCAGACTGGTTAAAAAATATGCTGTTTATATTATAATAGACAAATGTCACATATAAGAATACAAGCATGAAAGTAAATGATGAAAAAAGATATACTTTGCAAACATTATGCAAAAGAAAATGGCTATAGCAATACCAGAGTAGACTTTAAGGAATGAATATTACAAGAGATAAATTGGCTTCCTTTTGACGATAAAAGAGACAATTCAACACAAAGAAAGCAATTTTAAATTTGTGTATAACAAATAACAGAACCACAAAATACAGAAAGCAAAAGTAAATGGAAAACTAAACAAATACATAATCATAGCTGAAGATTTTAACACACCTTCTTAAGTAAAAACAGCTGACAAAAAATCAGCAATGATAGAGATGATTTATAAGATGTACTATTTGCCAACTTGGCTTAATTCTCCACATTTAGAACTGTGCAAATAAGTACATAATACACATACTTTTAAGTGCACATTTGAACATTTGCTAAAGCAGATCATATTCTGGAATATACGGCAAGTCTCAAAAATATCCAAATTAGAAAATCATAGAAAATATGGTCTCTGACCACGAAATAATTAAACCTGAAGTCAATAATGTAAAAATAAATAGACAATGGCTATTGTTAAATAATTTATCAACTTTTTAATGAAAAAAAGGTTAAAATACTTTAAACTAGAGCTTTACAAAAGAGGATATCCAAATGGCTAACATGCACATTAGTTATCAGGGAAATGCAAACTAAAACCACAGCTAGATAGGACTACATGCCACAAGAAGAGCTAAAAGTAAAAGACAGCTCCCTCAGGGAAAAAAATATGATAGCATAGCCACAGAATCAATCTTTGTATTACACATGGGGAATGCCCCATGGGTGTGTCCTTAGTAGGGCAGCTTCCATTGATTGGTCCTAGGATTATGTACCCTAAGGTCAAGAATATCACCTGAAGTTCAACCCAGTGCCATTGGCTGTCAGCAAATTAACATCATCAAAGTGTATGGCTGAGGAATTCTATCATATTTATTCATTCCTACATCTTGCTCTTTTATTACTGAACCATATTACAGAAACAGACATAATAATTTAGTCACAAATTCAATTTCTAAGGTGTCCTTATACATGCCCATATAGAACAACAAAACATAAATATGTACCTGGAATGAAAAAGCCAGTCAAGCAAGAGCAACCATCATCTCTCTATTACAGCTTTTGGAACAATGTTTAACTCCACCATGGTATTACCACCAAAAAGGACCCAGATTTGACCCCAGAGAAATTATTTTGACAAACATGTTGCTCAGATGGAGGACAACTCTACATACATGAACCTGGATCCTTATTTCACTTGAGTGCTTCTTTGGCCAATCTCACCCATCCACAGAGAAGGCTAATGAAGACAAAATGACCGTCTACCAAAGCCTTATGGGATTCACAACTCCAGAGGAGGAGCAGAGTGTCTGGCTCATTCCCAAAGATGGATGGCAGACTTTGATTGGTTGGCATAAATATATTAAACTCATGTGGGATTATTTTACATTTATACCGTATGGTGGTAATGGTGGATATGTTTGTATTTAAAGGAAATCTTGACCAGAAGCTCAGCTCTTCTTTAAGCTGCTGAAAGAATGAAAAGCCAGGAACTCTACAAGCCTAAATTATTTGAACAATTATCAAAGCTACCTATGCCCTCAATTATCAAGGCTGCCTATGACCTCCTTATTACTAAATCTCATGGAACACTTTCCAGCCCTACCTTATTGGTGTCTCTGTAGTGTCTGACATCATTTATCAATTCTTCCCTTCATAAAGCTCACTCTTAAGTTTGTTTCAAATTCTCTTTTGTCATTTTCCCTTTTTTTTTGCTTACTTATTTTGTCTCCTTGCCTAGATTTTCTCATTCCATTCATTCTTTTCATGCTGGTACTATTCATCTGTCCAACAACTCATTATAAATAGGTTTCCTGCTCCTCTTTGCTTTTTTTCATACAACAACACAGCTTTTCGATTATCATGTTTCATTACACATGCATCTACCATATTATTTTTCATCCCTATATAGTATGGATGTATCATTATTTAAGTAATCATTAGTGCAGCACTGAAAAACAGTTTACCGATATTTTGCTATTTCAAATAGTACAGAATCCCCTTAATAGACTTGAACATATTTGTGGGATTGTTACCTGGAAATAGAATTAATTGGCTCAAGAGAATGAGCATTTTCAGTCTTTGCGGATATTGCCACATTGTCCTCCAAAGAGACAAGGTGAGTAGCGCCTTAGAGCAGTCTCCTAAATTACCTCTGCCTCCAGTGCTGGCTCCTCCAATCCATTCCTCATAATGCTGCCAGTGTGATTGTTTTCACATGTAGATCTGACCAGGCTATTTTCCTATTTACTTCTCCAGTTCCCCCTGGATTTTAGGATCAAGGATCTACTACTGCCCAAGACAGAAGACAGCCCTTCATGAACAGACTCCTACCTCTTTTTCCAGTCTCACCTGCCAGCTTGCTTAGTACTTGCTGCTTCTTATTCTGCCTGGTATGTCATGTTCCAGCCTCTCATCACTATCTTTTCACTGAGCTAACTCTTCCCTTTTCCAATCTTTCAAGATTCACGTTTCCATTTTCAGCATCTGGGACAATTCTTGGAACATAGAGCAGTCCATAACATTTTTGAAGGAATGACTGGAGTCAAGATTAAATGTCCCACCTACAAATAATTATTGCATCTTGGTGTACACGTCTTTCAATGCACTGATAACATTTCATTCTAATCAGTGTGTCCTCATCAGCTTTATGGTGATGAAGACTGTGCTTAGCACAACATCAATTGTCAGCTGAATAAATAAATGATTGAATGAAGTCCATTTCTCCTTCATTTACAGATGAAAAACTCTGAGGCCTATAGATGTGATGTGTCTTTTCCAGTGACATATACCTAGTCTACGAGGCAGAACCAGGCCTAGATACCAAATATATTAATTTTTATTTTAGAACTCTTTCTAATAAGTGTGATATGCTTCTAAATCAGTGCATTTTGCTTTTGTTTTCACAGTGTTTTACGTCTGAATGGGATTTGGACTAAACTTCGGAAACTTTTCTTTTTCAATCATATCTCTGCTCTTTAATAAACATGAGACTCAGTACTTGCACTATTCTCTTTTAGCTTCAGTTACCTGAACTATAATATTTCTGCTTCACCTACCTGACTGCTTTATTGTGAAGGTTAAAAGAAACTGTAGGGAAATTGTAGTGGAAAGCATTATGTAAGTGATTTGTGATTATCATTGCTTAACATATTCATATTTACTAATTCCTTTATGCAAATATGTTTCTGATCACACAGAGTAAGCATCCAGGCTCTGTTGATTCAAGAGATAATAAACACTGCTACTGCAACCACATTACATGTGTGCCTATAGGAATTTCTGCAAGCATATAAAGCACGTGACAAAGAAACAGAAAACTGAACGTGGGGGATTTGGGCTGATACATATTTTAACCAAGTCCCCACTAAAGAGCAATAGAACGATGATCATGTCTAAATTTCTCAATGGTGGAGACACGTGAGCTCATCATAGACTTTGGAGAGGTTTATCACACATTATCCAATACCAGAAAACATTACTCCCACAGCACTCACAGAAATGAGTCTCCATCTAAAATTGTTGAATTGAATCAGAGGTTGATGTAGCACCGTGCCCATGAATAAGCTATATGCATAGAAGGGGAAGAACATAATTTCAAGGCGGTTAATATATGTGAAGATAATCAGCAGAGCATTGGGGAAGTGGAAAAAAAACATGCTTTAAAATAAACCTGCAATATAAGTTGAATGTGGAATCAAACCAACTGAACCCAAAGAAACAGAGAACAGATGCGTGGTTGCCAGGAGCAAGGGGTGGGTGTGGGGGAAATGGGTGAAGGTCATCAAAGGGTACAAAGTTCCAGTTATAAGATGAGTAAGTTCTGGAGATGTAATGTACAGCATGGGGACTACAGTTAACAATACTGCATTGTATATGTGAAAATTGCTAAGAGAATAGATTTTAAAAGTTCTCACTACAAAAGTTGATGGATGTGTTAACTAACCTTATCATGCTAATCATTTTGCAAGATATGCACATATCACATTGGTACATTATATACCTTAAAATTAGATAATGTTATATGTCAATTATAACTCAATAAAGCTGGAAAAATACTTTATGTTAGTTGAAAAAACATAAAATAAAATATTGAAATGTAATGTAATGTATCAAGGTTTAATTCTAGTCCCTATTATCCACCTACATGCTTCCATTAGGGGACCTATCCAGACATAGGGCTTTGAATATCTCCTTGACGATGATGATGACAGAGCATTTTAAAAAATGTGTCATATTTTTTTTTAAACTCTGGCTCTAACTCTTCTTTGATTTAAGACAATACATATACAACTACCTATTGAGGATCTCTGCTTGCACAGCTATTAGACATTTCATAACTAAAACAGCATAGCTAATCTCCACCCTGCTTCAAATCCCTCTGTCTCTTAGTCTACCCCTTCTCAGTAAATTGCACAACCATCCTTACAATAGCTCAAGCAAACTACTTAAGATGCCAATTGCCTACTTATTTCATTCCCTGCATTCCTTTTATCAACCTATTCTGTCAATATTTTCTTCAAAACAGATCATAAATTTTCAAAGTCCTCCTCATTTCCACTTGGAATAAGATATAATCTTATTCCAAGCCACCATTATATCTCACCTCACATTATTGAGTCAATCATCCTGCTCCCGCTATTATCCATTTTCTACAGATGAACTCCAGATGAATTTCTTCAAACTTAATGTCTTTCCTTCTCTTAAAATCCTTCCATGATTTCTTACATTCAGAATAAAACAAACTACCTTCTTTGGCTCACAAAATCCCTTCCATGCTTGGACAGTCTCCAGCTCCCTAGCCTCCAGCCCTACTTCAGGGAAATGTCTCCCTGGAGTCACAGGGTCACAAATCAAGTGTCAACTAGAAGGTGTTCCCTCATTACCTTATCTAAAGTAGCCTCACCCCTAGCACTCTCTCACACACACATCTGCCTTTGTGATTTTGATTTCTATCACAACTGGGATTGATTTTATGCACGTATCTGTTATTTGTGGTTGGTCTCTCCTCATCTCATCCCATCTCTATTCAAACATCATCCCAAAAAAGTAGGGTCTATATCCTACGTGCACAGAAGGCATTCAATAAATGTCTGTACAATGAGCGAATAGATAAATAATCAAACGAAAGTTCAGAGCACAATTAATATCTGGTAACGTGATTTGGAAAAGGAGCAAAGATCAGAACATGCTGATGTGCTGCTGTTGAAGATGGGATTTTTTTTTAAAACTGATGTGTTGGCAGCAGAAAAATAGATTGAGCTGGAAAAAGGAGTATGTCTGCTGTGGGCATTTTCTCAATTGTTTAATTATAACAGATGGTTTTCATCATTTTTTCCAAGTTGAAGGAATATTTAGTACTGTATACAGTGTTCATTACTAAGCAGTGATTTCCACTCATATGTCCTTACATGTGCGTTAAGTAATGAGTTAGGAAAACAATAAGATATAGGATACTCTAAATAAATCTCGTATCTGCTTTTATCCTCCTTAGAAATATGTCTATTTACAGATATATTTTTTAAGGAGATAATGTCAGAGCTGCATGCTATTTAACAAACTAAAAACTAACAAGAGCTAAGAACTTAAAGTAGGAGAAAGGGAAGAAAGAAGAAAAGAAGAGGAAAAGGAGAAAATAAAGGAAATTGGAAGAGGAAGAGAACGAGCATGAGAAAAGGGAGAAGGTGGAGGAGGAAGAGGAAGAAAAAAAGAGAAAGAGGAAAAGGAAAAGGAAAAGAAAATGAAAAAGAAGGAAAAGAAGTGGTAGTGGTGATGACAGGAGCTGGTTCAGTAATGTATTAATACTACATAATCCAAAGCATCAATTAGTACAACAGTATGATATTGTTAAAAGAATATTTAGGAAGATCATTTAAAATATAGTTCATAAATAAATCTATTAATGTTAAATTTCATATATGTTTGTCTTGAAATTTAAATCAGTGGGTGAAAAAATAATAACCAGAAAATACAATAAATATTTGGAGGGAAATCTTAGATATTTTCTCTCACACTATATGGCAAGATTAAATCTAGAAAAATTGAAAAATTGAATGTAAAAAATAGAAACCTTTAAAATAGGATAAAAACATATAAATGAATATAATTCTAATTTTAGAATGAGGAAAGCTTTTCTAAGTGTACAAGCAATAAAAACTAAAAAATCATCACAGATAATCAAATAAAAGTCAGATATATAAAGGTGAAAAACATTGTTAACAAAATAAAAGGCAAAAAAATAAAGATGTATTCTACAAATATAACAAACAAAAAGTTAATATCACTCTTATAGGGAATTCATTAAAATTGATTAGAAAAAAATATAAAACCTCCAAAGAATAGAGAGTCTACAGCTGTCATAAGTGAAAATTTAGAAAAGGAAAAATTATAACTAATGATCATTTGACAAAAATATTGAATTTCAACAGGAATTACAGAAATGCAAATGAAAACAATAAAAACATTAAAATAATAATGTTGGCAAGGATGTGATGAAAGAGGCACTCAATATGGCTAGGGGAGTTGCAGACTTTACAAAGTTTAGGTGAAACAAAGGTAACAGTATTAAGAAACTAAAAAACATATGTCCATTATTATAGAAATTTCCATTCTGGAATGTTTATATGAAAACATTTACAAAATTAAAAACACTATAAATATTTATTGTTAATGATTAAATTATGGAATACTGACACAACAGAGTATTATGCAATCACCAGAATGATATGTTTAAAGACATGTATACATTTAGAAATCCTTCATGATATATAGTATTGGGAATAGTGAGTGAGTTTGTATAGTATAATTCTAATTTAATTTTTAAAAATTTTGAAAAAAGGAAAAAAGACAGGGAAAATAAATATTAAAAATAGTTTTTAAAAATATGGGTTATTTTAATATTTTCCTTGACAGTTTCAAATTTCTTCTGAGTATATTTTACTTTGGTAACATAAAAAGTACCAATGTTTTTAAAGTATAAAAACCATCAAGATAAAAATGAAAAGCTAATGTGTTACTTTAACATATGGGAAATAGTGTTTTTATTCAAAAATTTAATTTCAAGCTTTTGTAACATGTTATAGTCATTCATTTTGTGTATAACCGCATTGCAGAATTTTGTTGTTATTTAAACTCTCAGTGCATTTCTTCAGAGATGCATTGTTTCTCTGTTTTTTGTTCTTTTTTAAAATATCAGTATTAGTTTTTAAATTCATCAAGTCTTTTATCACTTACGTAATAATTTGGAGAATGACTAATGCATGAAGGCACTGTATCAACTAAACTTTTGAGTGCCAGAGTCAGTGGGATATTAGACTGTTGATGACTTTTGATTCATCAAGTAAGAATAAACAACAAGCCCGGCCCCGTGGCTGAGTGGTTAAGTTCACGCACTCAGCGTCAGTGGTCGGAGGTTCTCCAGTTCAGATCCTGGGTGCAGACCTACGTACTGCTCATCAAGCCATGCTGTGGAGGCATCCTACATAGAGGAACTGGAATCACCTACAATTAGGATATACAACTATGTACTGGGACTTTGAGATGAAAAAAAAAGAACAAACAACAAAGAATAAACATACCCAAGTTGCAAGAAATATTTTGGAGCAAATATATCCTACAAACAAATGTGATTCAAAAGTGAATATATACCCCTGTCTCAATGACTGTTTGTAATCTTTTGTTTAGTATTCAGACTAAAAGACTTCATTAAGAAGCAACTTGTTACATTGTCTCTTACTCGTAATTTGCTGAGATAAAACAAATTATTTCCAAGTCCCTTGATAAAACGATGTCCTGTGAAAACTGACAGTGAATCTCTTTTCTGATCACATACTACTCCAAATATATGTTTTTGATTACATAATAGAAGTTTGTTACTTCTTTCTCTGCTTTTCCTTATTAACTTTAAAGGGAAATGTTAAAGTAAGCTGTTCTTTATTAATAATTCAGTGAATTTTTCAGTTCACTGGTGTCAGGCTGCTGAAGGACCTGAAAATGAACCTTTCTGGAAACATACTCCTGAGCTTAAAAAAACCACTGGCTTTTATATGTCACTATGAGGAATGTAACTTGCAGTTGTCTAATTATTTCTATTTAGAAGGTCAGGTAGTTAGGAAATGTGAAAATTAATAAAGAGAAACTTTATTTAAAATGGAGTCAGGAGGCCAGACGGGGGAGCTCCCATGTACTACCACCGGAGGTCAGTTACAGGAAAGACAGTCAATTACAGACTCCAACAGAAAGAAGCCTCAACAGGAAAAATCATCAATTACAGACCTCAACAGAAAGTCCTCAACAGGAAAGAATCGTTAATTACAGGAAGAATTGTACGTCACATCCCAAACAGAAATCGACTACTCTAGCAACTCAGCCAAGGAGAAACTATCACCGCTCTGAATTCTTGCTTTTCCCCAATGGACTTTCTTTCCAAAACAACCCCTCCCAATTTCCCCCTTTTTCTCTATAAAATAATGTTCCTCTTCTTTATTTTCTAGATTTACCCATGATCTGCCATAGCATACGCATCCCAAATTGCAATTGTTTTGTTATTCCTAAATAAACTCATTTTGATGGTAAAACAACTGGCTGTTTCATTTTTAAGGTTGACAGGAAGAAAACTGTTATTCTTTGGTAAGTACATACAATTCTGTCCTGTACCGATAAGTGGCAAAAAATAGCATTCTTTCCTTATGAAAACCTACTTTACAAATTAAGTTTATTTAATATTTAAATCAAATATTTCAAGAATTGTAATTCAGGGGACTTATTTAGTTTAAATTTGCATTTGAGAGAAAACTTCATGATAATTATATTAGAAAAAACAGACCAATTTATCAAGTAGGGTGAAAATCCCACACAATGGCAACAGCTCAAGCAGGGATGTACTGAATGGGACTCCATAACGACAGAGTGATTATTTTGACACGTTCAGCTGTTTAATATCATGCCTGACTGCCCCTTTCTGGTTGATGATTTTCCTTTGTAGGATATGACAGGCCTAAATGAATTTGAACCCTTGTGAATTAAAACCCTCTAATTCATTTACATTGGCTAAAATCCCTTATGCTCTAAGCAAATGTGTCCTTTTCTTCTTGCAATGCGTTTGAAGATATTTACAACTACATGTGTGAATTTGAAATTCTTATAGCTATAAGGAGAAAAGAACTGGTTAAACAAAGATGTAAGAAGAAATAGGAATGTTATAAATATCTTATCATTAACGATTTATAAACATCACGGTAAAAGAGATAAAGAAGCAATTTAAAGTTAAAATATTTTTCCAACGGAGCATTCTTTTATACCTGGCTTCACAACTAAAATGCCTTCTGGAGCTAACCAAGTTACACACATGAGTGAACAGCAAACATTGCTGAGTACTTATGTGCTAGGCAATATTGGAAGTGCTTTTTAAAGTATTAACGCATTTAATCCTCAGCACATCTTTTATGCGGAAAATACTATCTGATCCATATTCCATTTAATTTTACTTAATTCCCTTTTTGGGCCTGAGGTGCAACAGAAGGAGCTCAGAATACTCCATCAGATCCCAGTGTATCATCATCCTTATTCTCTGTGTTTTATTTATTCCTATATATCCATGTACCCTTCTCCCTGTCATTCCTTTCTGCCTCTCCCACTTAAAGTTAAGATTCTAAATGTGTCTAATTTATGTCTTTTTGTTTAGGGATTTGCAAAATATGTATTTTTGTACATCTGTTTTTCATTCATGTAACTGCTGTTATACTCTAGAATTCACTGTTTCTAACTTTTCTCAGTCAATGATAGGCCTTTAAATTCCATCCATGTTGCCATTCGTGCGTTTAATTTATTGTTTCTAACTGCTGCAAAGTATTGCATCATGTGTATCTGTTGTATTTTATCTATCCATTCCTCCAGTTATAAATATCCAGGTTTCTTTCTATTTTTGCCACCCAGCACAGATGTTCCAATTTTTGTTCCACTTGTTCCCTTTTTTTCAAATGTTCCAATAAGTGTCATGATCCACAGGTTCCCTTAGGTACCTGTGAGAAAATTTCTTTGGGATATATATACACAGGGCATAAGAATTGAGATCAAAGCACGTACACGTACATAACTAGATTAACTTCTGCCACCTTGCTTTCTAGATTGGCTGTGCTGGTTCTATGATCCCAGGAGCAAGGAATTAGGGTTTCTACATCTTCATATCACTCCAATGCTAAGCGCTATCCAGCTCTATAATTTTGGACTTTATACCTTTAACTAATAGGCACAAAATTATACTACTCCAGTTTCAGGTGGAGAAACCAGAGGTACAGAAATATTAAGTAACTGCTCAAGATTGCAAAGTAATTGATGGAACTGGGATTGAAACCAAGGTGGGCTGGCTCCAGACCCCACCCTTTTTGTCATTATTCTATGCTTTATCCTAGAAGGCAGAAATAGCAAAGCACCAGGAAATGTGGCAATCTGAAAAGCATAGGCGCTGCCTTATGGTATTATGGCATTTAAATATAACAACCACAAATAGCTAAGGAACGTAGCAAATGAAACTCATCCGTACGCTGAATTGACCCAAAGCCCATCATTACAGGATCTCTACTCTATATAATAATTTCATTATCAGTAGAATCATTCCTAAACCAATGGTTAATAGACTCTCCCATTGTGATGCAAGACCACCATATTTTTTGCACAATGGGAACTATCTATTAGGCATTGGTTATAGCTACAGCTACTGAGAGAACATTTTATTTGCCCTGGTTGAGTCACAATGGAAATTTTAAAATGTACGTTTTAAGTCAGGGTGAAAATAGATAGATACATTAAACAGAAACTAAGACTATAAAAAAAAAATCCTCCCCAAAACTTTAAGCAATTGTCTATTAGATAAATGCCAAAAATGTATAAAACCATTCCATTTTGTACTGTCCAATCTACTCCAGAGCTCACACAGCCTATACTAGATAGAAATAAAATCATTTGTTGTGATTGTATTTAAGTTAGGAAAAAGTTATCTATTTCTCTAACTATTTAAATAAAATGCTAGTTAAGAAGAAAGCAAGATATTGAGAAATACTGTGGGGTCTGTCCAATGCAATTCTTTACACCTTGCAAAAAGATCTTAAGAAAGAAGAAGGCATTCCCTAACATCGCCATCTCACCCATCCATTCTTCAGCATATTGCAATCTGATTTCAACCCCCTCCATTCCACAGAAAACGTTCTAATGAAAGTCACCAATGACCTTCTAATTATGAAATTTAATAGCTGTTTCTTAATGCACAACTAAACTTAATTCTCAACTGAAATCGACCATGTTAATTACATGCTCCATTGTTTCCTAAAGTCATCTTTTTTTCTGATTCACTTCCTACATTTACCTCATCTTTGTTGTAAAAATTTTATTGACTTGTATACTTGTAGAGAGTTACAGCTTAATAAATTTTCACAAAGTGAACACACCTGAGTCACTTTCAACCAGATCAAAAAATAGAACATCACAAGCAAATCAGAAGCCGCATTCATGCCTCCCTTCTCACCATCAATGCCCTTCCTCCATAAATATAAGCACTATCCTGACTTCTCTCAATTTTTGTATGCTTTGAACTCCTGCAGAACCACAGACAATGCCTTTGTGTTTGGCTTCTTTGACTCAGAATTACGTTAGTGAGGTCTATCTATGATGTGTGAAGCAACAGTTTTTTTTTTCTAATTACTGTATAATGTTTATGAATATAATCTGGATATCCCATAATTTATTGGCATATTCCACTTTTGATGAATATGATGATCACAAATGGTGGCTATTATTAAAATTAAATAATAAGATTACTGTTTATATTGGTAATACATAGTAGAGCACATGCCACAGAGTAGACATTCAAAAGTGTCTATTATTTTCAATTGCATAATTGCTTATATTATACCTAGAGTTACTCAAATCAAATACTTCATTTAGTCCTAATTTTTAATGAAGAAAAGCTCTTTCCCTCAAGAGAAACAATTTTTTCTCACTCATCTTCAAGTGCTCAGTTCCATAAAGGAAAGATTTTACATAGAAATCCTTTTTATTAGAAGTAGTAAACATGTTATTTAGATTTCTAATTAGATAAATGAAATGCTGAGTTCATGAGACATGGCTTAATTCATTGAGCAAAATATATTTTTAGACCAAAATGAATTATTTCTCACCACCACAACTATTTTTGATGTTTTCCTTTTCTTTACTTTGGGCATACACTAGAGAACACCCCACAGGAAACAGGAAACTTTCCATTGATTATAGGGTTAGTGCAACTCTCATCATAGCATTTGAAAACTATGAGAGAAGGAGCTTAAAATCCACATTGCAATTTTACCTCCTCATTTTATATAGTCAATTATACGGCCCTTGTATGAAAAATAGCGTTAATGTTCGTAACCATATGGTTAGTTGGCAGAAAATTAATACCTGAAAGAATCCTCTGCTTGTCTTCATTAATGCTTTAAAATGTCACCAAGATTCCATTTAGTTATTCAGAAGGCTTGTTTCTTCTGACAACTTTCAGACGTGCTAAAACCAAGTAAACTTACTGAGCTTAAGGGAATAAAACCATCAATATACACTTTAACAGTGAAGACTAGTTGTCGGCCTTTTCTACTTAGAATTCACAAAATACTGAACAGCTCTTCTTGTTCTCTCTCTGTCTCTGTACATACACACATATATACCTTCACACACACACACACACACACACACACACGTATGTATACATACACACAAGTAAGTCAATTTTAGTAATTCTTGAGATTTATATATTCATAGTATAAAACACAACCATAGAGTGATGGAGATCAGTACAGTCATTAAAAAAAGGATCTTCTAGGTCATTTATGAGTCTTAAAATTTTCACTTTTTTATTGAGCTTTATTAATCATTCTTCAGTAAGTATCTAATGAGTTTTTAGTATGGGCCAGGCATGCTAGATGGCCAGGAAAGACAAACCACTCTCAAGGAGCTCTTAGACTAGTTGTAGGGCAATACACATAAATCAATAAAATATAAAGCAATGTGATAAGCACTAAAGCAGTGTGTGGATAGTCCTAGGAGTGGCAGGAGTAAGAATAGTGGTACAAGTAGCAGTAGTGGAAGGTGGCAGTGGGAGTGTGAGCTTGGGAGCCACATCCTTTGGGTCAAATGCTATCTTTTCTATTTTCTGACATGTGACCTTGTGCAAGTTTTTTTAAATCTATTTTTTACAACAGGGGTAATAACAGTAACTGTTAAATGAATTATCACACATAAGTTCACTTAGAAGAGTGTTTGGCATACGGTAAGTCCTAAAAATATTCATTAGCATCAGTACTGTAAAACATAGAGTGCACAGCATAGTGTGGATACAGACCCTGCACTGGGTACTTTACGAACGTCTCACTTTACCCTTGTAAAACCCTGTGAGTTTAGTATTCTTATTCTAATTATATAGAAGAGGAAACTGAGGCTCAAGTATATTAGTGACGTGGTCCAGGTCATTCAAGGAATAATTTGGAGAACTGGAATCCAGTCTGTTCTGCCAGTTACTCATATTCTGAACCAAGTGCTTTGACAGCACAGAAGATAAAGCAACAAACATTTTCTTTGGAATTTGCAAACTACTTTTTTGAGGTGGGTCATTTGGTTTGGAAACGGGAACACAAATAAACATTAGCTGCCTTAATAAAGTTGAGAATTTCATTCTAGGCTTGAAGGAATAGCATCTAAGGACATTAATCCATGAAAAAACTTGGCAGTTTTAGTAATGAGGGAAAAGTTCTACGTTATGGTGTGAGGGGAAATAGAGTTTAGAGTATGAAAGTTGTGGTGGTAGATCATATAAGAGAGAGCTTTAGTGAAAATTTACAGAATCAGCTGATCCTAATATCTATGAAATGAAGGGGCCCAACTCTAAACTTGTCGTGACAGAGTTTTGAGTTTCTCTCTGGACAGGCTGTTCATGCTCACACTTACAGATTAAGCACTTACACTTTTTCAGTTGAGGTGACTCTACCTAAGCATGTGATTTAAACAGCGGCTCTTTCCCTAGCTGCATCCGCCTTACATGGTATCAAATTCTCCAAAGGGTGAACCACTGTTATCTGAATGCAAAGTGAAAGCTGGACACTGACATGAGAATCCAGCGCAGCAAAGAATGCCCATGTTTATCACAGAACAACACAAGAACTTTTTCTTCCCACCACTAAAAAGAACATAGTCTGCTTACAATGCAGTTACATTAATTTTACTTTAAAAATACCATTAGATTGACCTCTGATTTGTTGCTTTTGTACCTGCAGTTAGTCTTAAGGCATTTGGCGTTCCCATTTTCACAAATCTAATTTAGCAGCTTAAGTGGTTATGCTAAACATTTCACTGCTTTCTATTATTCTTTGGCTGTCCACCATGATGGGGGTGTTATTGATTTTACCCAGGTTAATTTCTCCTACCACATACTACGGCAGGCTACTACTCTTAGTATCTTTCAGGTTGTTTGCCTTGTATGACGCTACCTCCTAAACCACATAGCATATCTCATATTATATTCTTTTTTCTTTTACCACTCATTTCCTGAACTTTTCGGATGTAGCTTTTTGAAGTAGATTTTGTGTTTTAGATTTTTTGCTTTCCTCTTTTCCTCCCTCAACTAGAGTTATGAATTAATCATTTTTATAGTAATAGTAAAATATTTGTAAGATTCATAGTTTGATTGAGATCACTCACATGAATGAGGGCCCTAGGTTAAACTGGGAAGTGGCATCAGATTTTGTTTTCAGTTAGAATTCTGGGTCTCATGGATATGGGTGTCTTTTCCTTCTACCCTAAATGGGTTGTTTTATAGTTGGAGATAACAGAAGTAGTCAGTTAACACCCAACAAATGTGCAGCAACATGCAAAGAGCTCTTCAAAGATAATATACTGGTATTTAAAAAATGGTTCCACAAGTGCAATGAGTTATATATGACTATCAAGGAGAGAAGACAATAGCAACTACCTGGTAATCATTTGTGCTCTTATGGAGCTAACTACCATCTGGTGCATATTCTTAATATTTCCTCCTCAAACACCTTAATAAGCTGTAGCATTGACATCCATATGTCTCTCTTGGATGGTTATAACTGTGTAAAAAGGAAAAACCAAAACATAGCTGACATGTATACTAACAAGGCATACTGAAATTGCATTTGCGCCTTTGCATGGATAATTGACTTTGACTTTGCAGCATTTCAATTTGATGGTATTTAAACATATGTTAGAACTCCATTGTAACCCAGTTTGTTACAATACGGATTTAAGTATGACACCTATCACATTGTGTCTGCCCAAACCTAACCACCAGAGAGAAATTGTGAAGTTGAATAAATTGTTGTATTTAAAATTACATTGGTTTTTGTCCTATAACATACATTTTACGAATTTCTGGGGTATATCTTATAATAAAAAAGTGATCTATTTTGGAGATATTCTTTAGTTGATTGCTTTTTATATGTTCAAAGAAACACCAAAACCAAAAAAGTACTCAACAGATCCTTTCCCAAATTAGACTCTGAGCTCCACAAGAGAGGGACTCACTGATGAATCCCCTACTCTGGACACTGCCTCGCACATGGTAGGTGCTCAGTAAAAATTCATTTAATGAATGAATGACTAAATCTCTACCCTAATATCTCAACTAATCAATATCTCTTTCTTTTTCAAATTCTACTTTTTTTGTTTCATATTATTACTCTAAAAGTAGTAATGCCGGGAATAAGTATCGCAAGTACCTTATATCACCTCAATCATTCTTTCATTAATTCAACAACTATTGAGCTTCTACTCTTGGCCAAGCATTGTGCTCAGTACTTGGGGCGAAAAAGACTCAGCCCCTCCCCATCCCATTCGCAACCAATAAAATGTAAAGGCAGAACTGGGATCAAAATAAATAGTGACAGAAATCCACTCAATAATTTTAACTGCAGTGTTCCCCAAAGTCAGAATGTCTTATATGTCACTTTTCTCAGTCATTCTTTCAGCCACTATACTGGTAACTCAGGCAGCAAGAATTATTTAAGCTTCTCAATTAAGGGCTGCTAAAAATTAAGATTAAAATGTCATGCTACTTTGATTGGTGTTTCTTCTACGAAGGGATTCCAAAACAAGATTAAAAATAGGTGAGTAGGAATAAATTATGAAGTTGAAAACTGGAAACCAAAATCAAACTTAGTTAATTAGTAGCAGTACACTAGTTGGCCATAAGGTGTAACTCAGAAGAATTTCTGACCCAGAAAGTGAGAACCTACTCGAAAAGCCAGCAGGTGGACCTAGCAAGATAGTAGAAACAAGTAGGGCCCTAAACATCTTAGAAGCATTTAGGAAATGCTATTTTCTTTTTTCTTATAAAGACTGAAAGCTATCTGGAAAATAAAAGTATCCAGATTTGAAACTTCAGTGTGAACAAGAATTGAAATATGGGCACCTTCAAAATATAACATTGTATAGTAAAAGATACTAGGAGGTAAATTTTAGGAGATGCATATACTAAGAGTTCTCTGACTTTACTCAATTCTACATCTTAGTACTAAATGGCTTTTCCATATGCCATGATTCCCAGTGTCACATCAGTTTATAAAAGCACTGTTTGAACAGATGGATGCTGCTGGAGCTAAAACTGCAGGTATGTGTTTGAAAAATGGAAAATAATTGCACCAAGTAAGATACAAGAATTCAGAATTCCAATACCACAAGTCATTTTAGAGTAAACTGAAAAAGTATGCTTTAATTTCAAATGAAAAATTTCAGTTAATTGCAAAGCTGGCTGACATCCCATGCCCTAAGGTGCCAGGCCAAGTTATGAAACTGACTCAGGGTTCTGAGTTTAATTTAAATTTATTTCCTCTCTATCAGTAAACCCCAGGAGTTGGACCCTGCAAAGACACTTGCAGAGGAGAGAAGGTGGGATTAGCAAAAACGGCTCACTTCATCCAACAGTGACATCTGCTGTCCATTCACTAGACTTCCCGAGGCTGCCATGTAGCATGTAACCTGAAGAGCTAGGAATAATTTTGCACCTATGCAGGTAATATAGTCAAGTTTATATTACAGGGAAGTACTCAGAAATGAAGACAAAAAAATCTGAAGATATTGGGCTTCAGTACTTCCCTGCAAAAGAGCCTGGATTATTTTTAATTTATTATTTTTTGAAATATTGTTTCACATATAATTATGTTAAAGAATAAAACCTGAAACAGATAACAAACTAAATTTTCTGGAATGGGGTAGATGTACAAGAATATAGAGTAATGGTACATTTAAATGTTACATTTGTATCATTTAAACATACACAAAGATTTGTGCATTTCCATGGTAGCACCTTAATTCTAAATCATCCTACTGCTCCTAAAAACATTAAAAATGAAAATGGCAAACTTTATTTTCAGCAAGACCACAAAACAAAGAAAGATACCTAACTCCAAATCATGTAACAGGCTGTCACAAACAATCCTGAACTGAGCAAGAAGCACCCCAGGGAAGTCAAGCTTTGGTAGAAGAAAACATTGGAGGATAGAGGGAGTCTAGCGGGGGTACATCACTAGAAATCCACAAGCAAATATATGAACCCAGAAAGAGAAGGCCCCAGCCAGAGTCAGAAATGCTGCACCTAACAGGATAGGTGTCCTTAGGGAATTAAAGAGAGAATACTCAACAAAATGCTCACTGGGACCCAGAAGTGGAAAACCTCGGAAAACACCTGCAAAATACAACTTCTAACACTGAGTGAATCATTCTGGAAGGCAAGGATTGTATCACTTGCAGCAGGGCATTGGGAAAGAGGAGAAGACAAGCCTACAGATGGAAACTGTCTCAAACCAGCTCGGGTTCTGGGAATCAGAAGGGCAATGGCTTCATAATATCTTGAAATGTGAGGCCACAGTCTATCATTGTGGCAAATGATAAGAGGGCCCTTGAGCTACAATGTTGCGACAAATTCTACAACCCCTTTCCCACTTCCTGCAAGAAACTCCTGCTATTAGCTAGCCAAGGAAATTCAATATTTCCATATTAGGAACACTGAAGTCTTTTACTGAGCATCCATGAAAGATACTATAAGAACAAAGATAAAAAGAAACATATCAATTCGCTTAATCATCAGAAACAGATTGCCACAAAACAGATGAAAAATGTAACGAAATTTCATACACGCCAACATAAACTCTAACAACCTAACACATATAAAGAGACCATGAGGTGAAATACTAGACTTCGGGGAAGAGATAGCCAGAAAGCGAAATCAAAACCATAGGATTTACGGAAAAAATAAGATTAAAAAACAAAATCATTTCAGAAAAGACTATATTACAGAGAAAACAAGGAAGATTGGACTCCAAAGAAGTAAGAGCCATAAAGAGGAGTAATGAGAGAAGAGAACAAAATGAATCCTCTCCTTCTTCCAAAGAAAGAGAAATACAGAAGATCAAACAGAAAAAGAAAATATTTTCCATATTAGGCCAAGGCAGACCACATAGGCATATATAGTTATATTATATATGTGTGTATATTATCAGAAAGTTCAACTCCAAGATAAATCCTTGTGTAACAATTTGACTTTAATGATGCAGAAAGCATTATATGGGAGCTTAAGTACAAAGGTCAATTCACTTATTAGAAAAGAAAAACAATGGGGCACCAGAGTTTTCCACAGCAAGAGTTGACACTAGAATATGGGAGGAAATATCTACAAGTCATTCAGAGAGATAAAGAAGCCAATAGCTTTGTCTTTATCCTCCCAAGATAGCCTTCAGCTACAGAGTCGACATTTATGAACACCCGTAAATCCAGAAAACATGGGTTACAGTAAGGTCTTCTTGAGGAATTTACCAGAGGACAAACTTCAGTCAACCAACACGGATTAGGAGAAATACTGTCAGCAAGACTAGAAGTGAGCCACAAAGGCATTCGTCCACAGATTTAAAGGGAAAATGATGTAGAAAATGTAAAAATACATTTTACTGACCATTCTGACAATGTACAAATGATCCAAATATAAAAATTAGGAGACAGAGAGTGCAAGAATGTAGAAAGTAGCATTAGCTCTCTGATTGCCTCATATATAATGGCTGAGAGTAACAGAATATTTTTAAAGCTCACAATTCACCCATAATAATATAAACATACTAAATAGTACAAAGGAAAATATGAAGAAATGTCCAATTCCAAAAATTAAATAGTGCAGGAGAAGTAGAGAAATTAGAAATAGTACCTAGTCTAATTTTATTGTCACTCATAGTGGAAAGCCATTAGATATTATGTAAAGAAATGGGGGAAATTTTAAACACAGATAAAATTATTTTAAGAAATGACTAGAAAAATACATCTACCTTATCAACAAAAATAAATGATCATTTATTAAAAATATTCTCTAGTAATATTGGAAAGCAATACTCAATTTTGTGATATACATAAGAAATACACCCAAAAAAGAGATGCAAAAATGTTTTTGAAAAAGAATTGATGAATATAAACAGGTAAATGCAAACAAATTAATTATCAGTCTGTTTTTATAGCATCTTCTTCTTTGCTTATGCTTTTATTCCTTTTTAGAGTTTTGTTAAGATATTTAAAAATTACTTCTTTTATATTTTTTCTGATAATTCTAACCTTATGGTTCTAACTCTGCTTGTTGTTTCTACTGTTTCGGTCATGTATTTTTCTTGAGTGTTTTGTTGTTGTTGATTTTTTTTTTACTCTCTTTTTTTGAGAGAAGAACAACAGGAAATTCACACCACTGCAGGTTGTCTCTCCACATTTTGACTACTTTTCATAATCCTCCTACCTTTGTTTACTTTTCAGAGACCTCAGTTGTTTATTGCAGTTTTTCAAGGTTTTTGGTTGCAGTCAATGTGAAGGATGGGCTATTGAGAGCTTACTCTGCCATAAAGGACCAGAAATTCACCTCATTTTCTCAGAAAAATTTTTCCCATTTGTAACTTGTAGGAAGAAAAGCAGATGTGGAGACATATAAGTTTTTCATGACTTAGAAAAATAATTTAACAATATAAGGCTCTATTTCAGTTAATACAGAAGAGAGATGGTTGAGAGAACAAGAAAGTTGACAGTAAAGAACTCACATTGAAAAGCATTTCGACAGATAATATAATGCAACTTGCTCCCAAGAGGGGAAATTTTCTATTAGAGAAATTTCACACAGGTACCACGTTCAACCCAGTTAATCCACAAAAATGGAGTCAGCAACATCTTGTGGTCAATCAGATCAAAAGTAGTTGATAGATGAAATGCCATTAACAGAATGAGCAGTTTTCCATAACTCAGTAAAACTTCATCCATCACCCATAGAACAAACTCAATTCTATCTTCTACTAAGCACACACACTGCACTGAAAATTGTCAACTTGTGAAAATCTAAAAACTTTTCTTCCATGACCGTGTAGTCACATTCAAAGAAAGAAGACAAAGTTCATGGATGGTCAGTAAAAAATGCTGATACAATATGTAATGGTGATACAATAATACAACAGCTGATGCAATAGTGATACAATCAAAATGTAACAAATACCAAAATTATAACTGACATTACATAACACTCATTTTACTGACATAGTCTGATGTTAAGGTATTCTGTTAAGAAAATACCCTGTTTTATATATGATTATATAATCTCACACCAACATTACGCATTTTCAAATGAAATTAAAAAAGAATAAAAGAATCTTATCAGAAATTGATTTTGATCGTCTCTACTTCAATATTGCAAATATGCATAATTATTGCAAAAGTACAGATGAATGGGGATGAAAGCATGTCAGAAAATAGATAGCCCTGAATACATATGTACAATTAATCACTCTAAAACAGAAACCAGAGCTTCCATTTAGTCTTTATTAGTGAATGATATGATTACTTATCAATTATGCAGCTCCCTGTTTTTAAAGTCCCCATGAAAAACTTAACACAATTTTTTATGAAGATGTCTTTGGATAGCCCATGCAATTTTTTAATGTAGACTTATCTATTGTGCCTAGAGCTTTATAGAAGATGCTGATTCATTCAGTGCTTCTGATTCAGACGCATAAGACTTGAGCAACAATTCACCATAAAGCAATACATTGTTTTGTTCTAAATTATATATCATGTGCACACATATATACATACAAAAAGTTAATAGTGATGAAAGTCTTAAGTGACATAAAATATAAAGCCTGTGATGAAGAATTAAATATATATGCAGTCAACAAATTTTCCAACAACCATACACTTTTTTCATAAATTTCCACCTCAAGTAAATGGGAATTTTCATTTTTGTAATATATTGCATATTAAAAATGAACTGTTTTTATTGATTTTGAAAGCAGCACTTCCATGTATGAAAGTAATAGCTTTTTGATTGATTCAGTCAGGATGAGTTATACGTCGAGAAGAAAGGGAGAGTTAATCAGAAAGGGTTGATATAGGAGCTGTTCATAGTATAGATTTCCATTTTTTTGTGTCATTCTTCTCTTGTTAGAGACCTGATGGACTGTTTGCACCAGGTAGAATGATAAAATGACTATAACTAGAGAAAGTAAAGACAAAGCAAGTAAAAGCAAGCAAATAAGAGCAAGTAAAGATATAAGAGAATTAAGCCTATTTTGAAATTAGAGATGGAATTTTAGAATAGTCACAAGATTCCAAGTAGAAATGGTACTGTCTTAAAGTCAGGTACATGCTTAAATCAATCCTCATAGGAAAGAACAAGACTAAAACATCCCTAAGTGAGATTAAGAATATAACTTTGCCTTGCTTTACCAAAGAGATGTTCTAGAAAATATGCATGCAACTTATACCTGTTGTCAATCAAATTACAAATGAATACTACTCACTGGCTTTAATACTGAAATTTGTTTATTTTCTTTACTCAAGTGATTCAGGAAACATATATCAAGTTCCCACTCTGAGCCAAGCACTGGACACTAGACAGAAATCTGGACAAAACATGATCCCTCCCAATGCACACTGAAATCTAAGCCAATGGGAGAATTCCATTGTGGCTACCTACGCTGGTGCTTCTGAGGCACCACTGTAGAGAGGTAAGGCTCTCAGTCCAGCTAGGAAGCTACAGGGAGGAAAACGTTGCCCACAAATGCCAAATAGACTGAGAAGAAAGAGGACCTAAGACCTAATCCTGAGGGACACTAACATAACCAGGATGATTCAACAGCTTGGCTGGGAAAAAGAAGAGAGAGACAAAGTAGTAACTGATGGGAAATAAAGAGCTGAAGGAAGATTGGAAGTAGGGTTTAGAGAGACTTCAATACGTCAAAAAAAGCCTAGTATAGAAAATGTTGATGATGAAAAACAGTTAATACATAACTTCCAGGTCTGAGTGGAGGTGGATGAATTGGGCTTAGAGAAGAGAAGGGGCTGGTAGTGTTCTTATGAAGGAGAAAGACAAAGAGAAGAAATCCAAACATTTGTATCAGTTCCAATTTGCATGGTTTCATGATTTTCTCCAGGACTTCCCAGCAGCCCAGGTTTAGGTGAGAAGGTAGATAGCTGCATTAATCTAGAGGGGCTTTATCAGGTAGGAACAAATGTGAAAGTGGAGTTGAGAATTTTGCCAAGAATTGTTGAATATCAGACAGTGGCATCCAGGATGGAGGGATAAAAAAAAAAGCATGAGGCCTTATAAACATTAAGGAATGGGAGTTTTAAATGTGGCCCAAAATCAGATGTAGTCGACCCAAAAGGGTAAAAGAGCAGTAAGGAGAACAAAGAGGTTTTGAATTTCTGATTTCAGAGGTGGTGCATTTCTGGTTCCTTATCTTATGTGTCCCATTCATCAGTCCCATCTCCATAACCCCCTTTTTCAGCTCCGGTGGCAAAGCCTTGATTGATGCCCTCATCCTCTCATACACCAGTGGTCTCTTCTGCCAGGGTCTTTGAAAGACCCTCTGTCTCTAAGCTCATCTCCCCTCAAATTAACAGACCCTTTAAAAACCCAGAGCAAACTTTCTAAAGAGGAAATTTAATGAGGGCACTTGTCTGCTTAAATTCATGTTAAAAATAACCAACATGAACAATTACGGTATGCCAGGCACAATGAAAAATAGCTAACTCAAAAGGCTGTTTAGAGAATTAAAAGTAGAGAGTTGAATTATTTCTGAGGTAGCTTCTACTTCATAAATGCTGGGATTTCTTAACGCGCTATCAGAATCGTAGCCAGTTACATGTAGATAAAATCCCATAGCAAGTTAGTCTGCATAAAATATGAACATGGAGAAATTTCTCCTGTACAAGATAGCATTTCTTAATAGAATTTCTTCTTTTCTAATTTTAACTTTTTACTTTGTAATAATATCATATTTATAGAAAAATTGCAAAATTATACAGAGAGTTCCCATAGGTCCTTTAACCAGCTTTCCCTAACGTAAACAGTTTTTTTAATTTTTAAAATTTTTTTAAAGATTTGATTTTTTCCTTTTTCTCCCCAAAGCCCCCCCAGTACATAGTTGTTTATTCTTCGTTGTGGGTCCTTCTAGTTGTGGCATGTGGGACGCTGCCTCAGCGTGGTTTGATAAGCAGTGTCATGTCCTCGCCCAGGGTTCCAACCAACGAAACACTGGGCCGCCTGCAGCGGAGCGTGCGAACTTAACCACGCAGCCACAGGGCCAGCCCCCATTAACATTTTAAATAACCACAGTACACGTCCAAACTAAGAATTAAACAGTGTATAATTCTATTGACTAAACTATAGACTTTACTCATACTTGATAATTTTTTTCACTAAAGTCATTTATCTATCTGGGATTTAATCCAAATCCAGGATAGTACATTGCACTTAGTCTTTATATCTTCTTGGACTCATACAATCTTTGACAATTTCTCAGTCTTTCCTTGTTGGGTGTGTTTTTGTCTTTTTTTAATGAACTTGACAGTTTTGATGAATGATGGTTGGGTATTTTGTAGAATTTCCCTCAATTTGAGTTTGTGTGATCGATTACACGATTGAACTGGAATTGTGAGTTTAGGGGAAGAATGACACAGAGGTGAAGTGCCTTTCTCATTGCATCATATTAGGAGACGCATGATATCAACATGACTTAGTACCAGTGATATTAACCCTGATCACTTAATTAAAGTAGAATCTGCTAGGTTTCTCCAGTGTAAGTTACTGCTTTTCCTTTTTTATTGTTTGAAATGGGTCACTAAGTCCTGCTGTAAAATGTTTTTCTATCATTCAGTGAATAATTACAGAAATATTTATTGATAGCATTATCAAAAAGGCAAGAGCAAAATTGGGTTTTTTTTAATCGTTATGTTTTTACTTAACTCTTAAAATGTTGTAACATCTAAGTAATGACAACAGTCATTTAAAGAATTCATAGAGTTCAACTGCTACAGGCACTACATTTTTGTGTACTTATAACAAATTGAAAACTGAGTACAATGATATTCTTTTTCACTGCTATTAGAAACACTGAAAACTTTCATTGCAGGGATATTTTATATAATTTTAAGCATCTTTTTTTAAATAAAAGTATAGCAACAATAAATTATTTAACTTTTATTTGAAAATTTTTACATTAGTCAATTTTTATAGCGAAGTGAAATAATTGCAAGTCAAGTATTATATGAATAGATAAAATATACCATGAAAGAATTAAGTGCCTTTCTTAAAAAAAAGAAATGAGATCTTACAACTTTTCTTTCCATCCCCAAACCTGTCTACAGGATGCTTTTTTAACAGTGACCAGTAGGCAAGGTAAACTAACACTATATCACCAGGATCCCTAACTAGAAGGAACTAATCTTAGTACAGATCCCTGAGCTCTGGGATGCTGCAAATCCAGGCTGAGCTTGCTCCAGAAGTCGCCAAAGATTCCCTCTGTATTTCAAAGTGGTCTCAAGAATTCTCAGTTCTTAAAATATCCCCCAAATAGATATTAGATACCTGCCCAATATAAGGGAGTCAGCTTACAGCTAAATACTGACCTCATTCCTTCACACTGCCGGAGAGTGGAAGGTGCTTAGACTCTGGGCTGCCCTGGATAACACAGTACCCTAGGTCTTTTGAGTCATGGCTATTTCCCCCTGCCTAGATTTATCTTTGTAGCTTCCACTTACATTTGCTTCTCTTGTTCAGTCTAAATAAACCTGCATACAATACAGAAATAAAGTCAGAAGTTGAACTTAGTGTTTCTGTATACCAAGTCTTAGAAAATACACTTCTTCTCTCCTAATGTATCTTTCAAAACAAGACCAGCTATATTTTTGTAAAACTTTGTGTAGAGAAATACAATCTGGAAAAAGTATCTGTAACCTTCATCTCAAGCCACATAAGTCAATAGATCTTCATGACAGATCTTCAAACCCGCACAAAAAATCAATATTAAGGCATTTACCTGTGAGGATTTCAACATTGTACCATAGATTTTAACTCGCTTGCCCCTTTCTGAACTTGCTCTTCTGTAGAAACAGAGCTAAATCTAATCATAAACTTCACAGAAAAACAGATCTTTATTTTCCAAAATATTTTTAACATTTTGAAAAAACAATTAGTTGCACTACTTTTTCTCTCTCCTCAACCAAAATGCATTTGTGTTAATCTAAGTAAAGATATTTAAATGAAAATAACTTAAAAGGAAAAAGGGACCCAAAAACCAATGAAACAGCTTTACTTGATGTGGTTGTCACACGATTCTGGACCCAACTGTCTGTATTTGCTAAGCATTGTAGTCACGGTGATGCAGGGATAACTAAAAATTTGTAATTTAGTGTAGGAAGATAAGATGTACTGTGTTGCTTCTGTTGTGGGTACATCTAAAACCTTGAGCAATGAGTAAGCCAGAATGTATTCACATCTGCTTAGTAAAGCACTGTGTGGTGCAGTTCTCTGGTACTGTGTTTAAAAGACAAGCTATCAGCAGTATAGAAGATGTTCTCCCTTGTAGTGGTCAAATTTGCATAAGTTTGAGAGTCCTGGTGGTAGGCAGGGAAGAATGGACTATTGGCATGGAAAATATCAAAGGTGCAATGGAATTCATCCCCAGGCTGCTATGTAGATGCTTCCCAAGTTCCCATAAGGAGAGAATGCAGACTCTCAAGTAAATTGACTTCCATGACTTAAATTTGTTTTCTTCTGTCTATTTTCTAAGAAACCTGAGCCAACTGCAGGAGAGACATCTATAGTATTATTTGAGATCCTGGAGCAAAGAAAGTCCTAGAATAATGAGATGAATATTTGTTTTCTAATTTTCTCACGAAATATTCTAGGTGCATCTCCTTATGTGATGGACTGAATTCGATAGCAAGAATACCTCATGGTTTAAAAAAAAATAAAAACAAACATACTTCTGTTACGATGTTCTTTAACTTTGGCTAGATTTTTCTGGCAAAAATCATGCTTTGTGGTCATCAAAACTTGTTTCCTTTTCCTCCTGGACACCTAGTAACACCAATTTTTCCGCCTCCCTTGCACTTAAGTAACCACGTCATGGGAAATGGGGAGAAATGCTATAGATTACTCCCAAACTGGTTCCATTAAAACGTCCTTTGTGATTAAGTTTGCCCATTCCACCAGCTGAATGGTGAGGACTCCACTAACATAGAGGAGTGGGGAGCCACGTGGTGGAAGAAGCCTGGATGCCTGCATGACTCTTCAACACAAATCCCTATGACCTACCTATATCAGATATCATAATGAGACATAAACTTATTATGATAAGCCACAGAGATTTGGATATTGTTTATCATGGTAGTTTGCTTATCCTAGTTAATACAATTCCCATTGTGTCTAAAATATTTATACCTGGATGACTAAAATCTGTTGGAGTAGGGAAGTAGAAATAGGAGTAGAAAATAATGAGGATGCTACTTCAAAATTAAGACAATATTCATAAAGAATTTAGAACAGTACCTGAAACATTGTAACTGAGATATATGTATCTTTTTAGCTAGATTGATAAGTAGACAGATAGATGAGACAGACACAGTTTTTTTTTGTCTTCTAGATGTGAAAATCTAAATTCACCCAAATCTTTGGCTGATCTTTCATCTTCTTTCAGAGGCTCATCCTCCCATAACTGGCCATATTACATTCTGGTTTTCTTCGTCAGTGCTCAGTCCTACGCCCAATTCTCTTGTCACTTTATATTATTTCCCCAGAAAATTTTATCCTCACCTATGAAATCTATCACCTCTGTTGGTTGATGATGATACAGTTTATATCTCTAATCCAGATTTATTTATGCTTTGAAGTTAAAACCAGCAAAGTCAATTTTCTACTTGATACCAACTCTCAAAATCTTTCCAAACTTCACATATCCAAGAGTAATCCAATGCTCATTCTCACATATTAGTTCTATTCCACTGATTTCTATTTTTGGAAACTCCCCCACCATCAATCTACTTCTCTAAGCCAAAAACCTAGGAACTATTCCTGACATCAAGCTGCCCCACCCTTCTCAGAACCAAATCATCAGCAATTCAGACAAGTTTACCTCTTACATGGCTTTCACCTCCATCTATCTTTCCTTTTTTCATTATCCTATCATAGTACTGTTATAAACTGCCACTGTAATCCACGAAACCATATTCCTATGCTCATGCAGCTTCCATGTAATCAACTCTACCTGGTGCAGTTAGAGGGATTAGTTTTTCAAATGCAAATCTAGTTAACACATGCCTCAATTTAAAACCCTTGTAGGACTTTCTACTCCTCTTTGATAAAGATCAAACCATTGATCATCTCCTACCAGGCCTTGCATGGTCCCATTCTCTCCTATTTCCAGCACCATCTTACTCCACTCCTCCCCTTGCTCTCTAAGCTCCAGTCACACTGCTTTCCTTTCAATCTTTAATGTTTCATACATCTTGTCATCTCACACTACATACATTTTCTGTCTGTCTATCTCTTTTTTTCTTTTAGGTATTCTCACTCTATGCCACTTTCTTTATTGCCTAGAGAACTCTAAATCATCTTTCTTATCAGAGTAATTTCCTCAATAAGTTTTGGTCTTACAACGTCATATCCTCTTCTGTCATATTATATACACCTAGCTGTTACCATACATATTATTATTTGGTTCACATCCATCACTCTTAAGCTCCATGAGAAATAAAGGCTATGTCTAGTTCTCCTGACCCTTGAATTTTCAACAATTCCTTTAAAGAAGAGGAGTCCAATATATGTTTTCTTGCACAAATGAATGAACTTGGTGGGGAGAGGGGTGTGACAATTTGTTCCTTTATTTGGGAGGAACACACATCAATGAGACTTTTGAATGAGAAAGGGTAAAGAACTATCTAATTCTGAAATAAAAAGATTTGAGAGAGTGAGGTGATAATCCTCTCTGTCTAATAATAGAAATTGTGACTCTTTATTATTTCAGTGCTTAAAATTACTTTGTTACAGGTTGTTATAGCTGTAGAAGAGGAAGACCTTAGATGAGAGTGATAGAAAACACTTTTATTCTTTGGAATGGGAATGGAAGACATCATCTAAAGCATTCCCATGGGCGTAGTTAAACCCCTGGGGAAGTAATAACAATATTAAAGCCAGGTATTAAATCTGCTTTGAGTAATTAAGAAAAAGACCAAGGGCAGAAATTCAGATCAGCATTATTCTGGAAAAGTCTGACTTGAGATGATAAAAGTTGACCTGCAGGATGAGCATTCTTTTATTGCAAGATTACTGTGACAGGTCAAAAACAATAAGGACAACAGATTTTAATCCACTGATGTGTTTCTCAAGATTTTCCATAAAATGTCTTGAGATAAGAACCTGATAGACTAGAGGTCTTGTGGTCAACAGTGGTGGGTTTTGGAATATTGCTCCATTAGCTTGAAGTGAGGCGTGCCCTCTGAAACTTGAAGGAGTTGAAAACATCTGGGTTCCATTTGCCTCTGGAAAGAATAAGGGGACTTTCAACCATCTATCTTTATTTTTCCTAGTAAGTGAATAGGATCAAACACATTATTCAATAATCTAAATCATTTCCGAGACACCCTTAGTGTTTATTGACCAAGAAGAAGGCAGTTCTTGTCCAGAAATCAGTGTAAATTCTTCTGCTGCTATCTAGTCTATTTTAAAACACGACTTAAATCCCAAGTTTGACCTTGGAAGACATCCAGTTTTTAAGATAAAAATGAGACATTCCTATTTTCAGCGTCTATCAGGTAGCTAACATCAGTCACAGAATGCAATTACATTAAAATATGTATTTAAAAGCAAATATTACTCTCAAGATGATAATTTAGGGAGCAATCTGTAATGCATAACTGCTCATGGTCATGCCTGAGCCTACAAAAGAAAAGTATTTTTGAGCCTTTCTTGATACTTAACCCCTTAACTTCTGCTTGCAGAGCAAGGCACGTGGAAAAATGCTTTCAATTAACTATTTAAAAATCTCTGCCTCAGGATTACTGCTGACTTCTCTTTTAATTTCTCTCTGATTTTTTCCACTTTGGTACAGACCTAGAAAACTTCTTTTTTGTATACTGACATAAGCTATGAGGTTTTATTGTCACTTTCTAAAGTAAATTTCTTCATAAACTTAAAACTCTAAATCTTATTCCAGAGCGAGAGTGTCAAAAGAGCATCTCTCGGAAGCACAGTACAGGCTTTTGTGAGGACACATATATTACAAGTGACACAGTATGGTCTTGTTCCCAAAGATATTTTAACATGATCTTGAATGAAGGAAACTACAAAGCATCATACAGAAGCAAATAAAACATTGCAAGGGTGGCTAATATAACAGAATCGACCAAATTCATGTTAATAATGTATTCATCAATATAACATGTATTTATAATACTTGTACATCTACCACGGTATAGTATCTGTCTTCATAGACCTTGCATTCTAACAAGAATGGCATCTAGCTACAAATCACTAGGATACATGGTAGAATACACTAAATACTACAAAAATAAAATAAAAACAAAGAGATATGAAACAGAGTGTAAGCAACTCAAGGAAGTTTTCAAGATGGTGACATCTTCTTTAAATCACAGTTTCCCTAGCTAATAGGTGAGAAAAAACCTGCACCCCTGCCATTAACTGTGTATGTCTCAGTACTTTTTAATCTATACAATAGATTTATTAATATTTTTTCGTTGGGTTGATTAGACAATTAAATAAAAGAGTATATGTAAATACCTAGCACTCTGTAGGGTATACAGTAAATATTCCATTAAAGTAGCACTCTTCCATCCTGGCATGGAAACACTCTGTGTAGGGATTACTTCTGACTGTGTTATGTAAGAACAGGGGAATCTCAATGAATCTTAATATAGAAGGAAGGGGATTTGTTCATGATAAAAGAGTTCAGTTTTTCCAAAGAGAAACTGTGAACTGGGTTCAAGAGGTTCTGTGTAAAAACAACAGTAAGAACAAAAACAAGGAGTAGAAGATGCACAAGAAGTTGAGTAAGGCAAAAAGTATAGGTGAAGAAAGGCTGTGAGAATAGACTAGAAATGTCCACTAAGCCTGCTGTGGAGAGCTTTGAATTATTGGTGAGGGAACAGACTAGAAATGTCCGCTAAGCTTGTTGTAGAGAGCTTTGAATATAATACTAAACCCTCTGGATGTGAGTCTGCTGCTAATGAGGAATCTCTGAAAGTCTGATCTATGCCAATTCTGAAAGAATACTTCTAAGAAAACAGATTTCTTTGTTAAATATATTAGAGAAATTGTGCATATGGAATGCGTTTTTAGAAATTTCTAATATATATTAACACAGCAACAGTAAAAAGCAAACCCTATTCAACTTTGTTTAGCCAAAATTTTATAAACTTATTTACTAAACTAACTCTTCCATCTCTGTTTTCCTGCATGTAGCACCTATTAAAAACCCTCATTTTGGGTGCCATTGGAACATACTTAGAGAAATGTGGTCGAAAGTCTGCCTTAAGACAACAATTCTGGCAGAACTATCTATTGAAAGAGAGAAGTTTGGATGCTAGGAAGTCATCATATTAGTTCAATTGCGAGTTCATATGTGAATGACAGATTGGAGACATAAAATGGAAAGAAAGTCATGAATCAGTGGAAACAATCCTTGGAATATGATTGACTATATAAAGAGTCAAGAATATACAAGACCCAATAGACACTCTGAAACGTTAAGCCCAAATGACTATATGACAGGTGGTATCTGTAATAAAAATTGGAAACTCTAAAGGGAGAACAAGATTCAGAAGAAAAGGACTGATTCTGGAAATGCTGAGGATCTAATCTAAAATCTAAATTTAATCTAAAATGCTAAAGGATCTGCTTTAGAAATCTCTAGCAGGCAGCTGAAGACTTCATGTCAACCAAACAATTTAAAACACAGCAGTTGCCACATTCAGGACTAAATATGAAGGACTAAGATGAATAAAGCTCTATCTCTACTCTTGAAGTCTTAAATTTTCTGGACTTGCCCCTTCATTAGAGTAGACCCAGAAATCATTCAGATAGAAATCTTGGACATGTGTCCCCTGAGCCTGTCCATTCAGACATCCTTGAGAGACATAGCTTCCAAAAACGAACATCACCCCTGCCTCACCTAGGCAGTCTGTGAAAGAACACAGCTCTGTCTTTTTGTTGATACAGAAAATTTTGGCATTCCAGTCTCTTTCAGAAAATAAAACACTGGATTCTTTGCAGTCAATTTCTTACAAAAAATTTGGTATTGGTGAATAATAGTTCATGAAGAATTGCTTGAAGCACAGGGAAATCTCTCCTCTAGATTAATGTTTTTATATCATGCTGTGCAAAGCATTAGGAGTTCTTGTGGGGAAGTCAGGAGGCGTCTGAGAAAGCAAAAGAGGTCTGTGACAGACATTCCCTTTCCAGCAAATATCCATATGCTTACAGGTATTTCAGAGACTTCTAGTTAGGTTGGGATCATGTGAAAATATCTGACTAATGGATTATGAGTTGAAGTAACATCTGCCACTTTGGGACAGAGGCAGGACAAAGCTCCTGCCTTATTCTTAAGTTCTCTTCTTCTTCTGCCTTGGGTACCTCAAGGTTATGTGTAATGAGTGCCATAGCTTAAAGATGCAAGAGGGTAGCCTAACCGATATTGGACTTCACGCGAGAAACAAATAAACTTTGGTTTGGTTAAGCCACTGAACACTCAGCTTTAATGTCTTTTGGGGGTTTTTTTGGTCAATATAATGGGATTAATACAGAGCCCAAGTGGAGAGAGCAGTTCCCATGTGAGTGAGGGTTTTCTCGTATTGAACTTCTGGATAAAACTTGCTGATGGAAAGTGTTCAGCAGATGAAAATTTTAGAAATCCAATGTTCTACATTTTATCAATCTTATTTTTATATCAGTTGAAATCATCAAAAAATTGTATATTTGGACCATAGTCTGTAATAGAATTGTTTTCTTCTGATTTGCTTTTTGATGTTATACATGAGCCTTAGAGAATGTACAACTGTATTCATTATACTGATATTATTGAGTTTATTGCCTGCTGTCTCAGATACGTTTATGAGAGCCCATTGCAAGAATGCTTCTCAGAACTCAGAAGTGGAAAGAACTGTGATTCTTGACAGAAACTGTTATAGGTTTAAGAGAGAGAATAACAAAAAAGAATAGGATATAGAAGATGGGGCATTATTGAAGGGATTCTTTGCTGGCAAAAGGATAAAAAGAATGTGTGTAATTAGAATTCTTTAGGTTTCAAATATAAATTGCACCTGTTTATGCTCGCAGACATGCTGTTTAGAAGTTGATGAGAAAAAAAATTCGGGGAAAAAGACTCGTTTAGGTCATGGGAACTAGTATACTTGTTTTACTATGCAGCCTACTAGTTAACATTTGGATCATTCTTTTCAATAAAGAATGTCAAATTGTAAGAGGAAAATTAATAAACCTAATTGTTGAAGTCGCTCAACCAACATGTTGAAGGGTCTGGAAAATTTCTCAGATGAATAATGGTGAAGAGTCAAAGAATGATTAGTTTGGGGAAGAGAAGATCTACGAGGGTTTTCTGAAGGGTTATGTGCATGTGCTAGGTATTGCTTGGGGTGGGAGCTATATTGTGCCTGCCAACACACATTTAATGGGCTGCTATGTCTCAGGTAGAAAAACATAAAACTACCTTTTTCATAAGCCAAAAGGCTGAATGTTGGCAATTTCATGTGGTTCTACCTAATAGAACAGGAAATACAGTTATCTCCGAATTGTTCATTAGGGCAGAACTTGGGAGAGCAGTTAGATCTTACAGAAGTCAGATTTTAGGCTAAAATAAGATAGAAATGATACCTAGAGTTGTTCAAAAAAGCAGAAATATAGGTGAAATATTAAGTCCTAAAGCCAAGTTCTATCGGACAGTTTATGTAAGAACTCTATGCTTTGAATTTGAGGTTGGATATGTGATCTTTCTGTATATCTTTAATTTCTATGGAACTAATACGCTATAACTTTTAAAAAATTCTAGCAAAGATTTTTTTCAGTGCTGGCTTTCTCAATTTAAAGACTTTCTTACAAAGAAAATGATAAGCCTAAAAAAATACACACAGGGCCAGCTTCAAAAAATACAAACAGGGCCAGCTTCATGGGCATGCAATACGCTTAGACGGACCACGTGCTTGCGCTACTGTGGTGGTCTTGAAATTCTTAGCAACCTTTGAAAAAGGGGATTTATATTTTAATTATGGACTGGGCCCCAAAAATTATGTAACCAATTCTGAATACATCATCTTCTTAAATCTGCATGAAGATTAAATGACAAATGTCGATTAATTCTAGGCCATCAAAGGCTAGTTTATCACTTTTAAATTACATTTTGGAATTGTCCTTATATGAGAAAATTTATTGCTCCAAAGATCATTTTGTAATAACCACTAAATAATCTATGTCACTGTGCATTTGGGAAACTGAAAAATTTCTAAAGAAGCTTTAATGTTTTATGTATCAATTAACCATCAAATGTTTCCAAAGGTATGAATAAAAACAACGTGGAAGAAAACTTGGAGAAGCAAAAAGCAAATCTATGAGAATATACCAATTCCATTTCTTGTAAATAGAAATACATGAAACAAAGAATAAGGGAACAGCAGGAAAATGTCCCACTATCGTGGTCACAGCTTCTAGGCAACCCATTAAAATGACAACCAGATACAGGTAGTAACAGATGTATCTACCATCAAAAAAAGTTAAATTAAATCAAGTGAAAAATTTCAAATGAGGTAACTGTTCAATGAAAAGGAAAAAGAATAAAAATCACATCTGCTTACACAGTGATGAAACATAAAAGATGCTGCTAAAAGTTTATGTTGAAAATTAAGATATAGGTAAAGCAATCCACGTGCACTCATCCAATAAAGAGAAAACAATGAAGTGGTGGATCAATGCCAATTTTAATTTTGAAATTCTCAAAAAGAAGAAAGTGAAGATTCTGGTTGATAGATTCTCTGCAATACCTTAGACAATTCAGCCAAAATTCTAGAAGGAAACAGTGTGTTCATTTTAATAACAAATGGTACATGTCTGTTCTTTAAAAGACATATGCATCATATGTTTCTTTTTCCTAAATTAGTGACTTTTGACTTGAAATTCTTAAGTTTTTATGAATGTTTTAGAAATATTTACATTAATGAACAAAATTCATAATTATTTAAGAATAAAATTTCAATTAATTCATTATGTCATTATTATTGAAATAATAGCACATACATTCCACCCAATAATCAAAAAAGCCCAGGTGATTATGGAGTACTGGGGCTGAAGGAAGCCAGATATAAACAAAGATTGGTAGAGCCATCAGAAAGAAATCTGAAGCCTGCTCAACTCAAGAAAGACTTCCAGACCCTTAAGAAAAGGACTGAGGAGGTGGTGGCTATGGAATTAAATTCCGTCATTCTCCTATGGATTTCACTTTCAAGGAAAAGGACTGAGAGGGAAATTTTCAAAAATACTTACATTTATTAAATTGGTGTTGAGAAGACAATCTGAGAAATATTGTTATTTCTTTGGAGTAAAACTTTAAGAAATTAATTAACATTATGTCCCATTCCTTTCATGTTAGATTTTGCTGTTCTCCCCCTTCATATCTTTGCTCTCTGCTCCTCAGACCTCAGGCATATTGTGGCTAGCAAGTCCTTTAATCTATCTTATGCTTACTGTCTTTTTAAGTTGATTTTTGATATTGTTGTGATATGAATTATATTTTAGTAAACAAGAACAAGTAGAAGATTCCTGAAAGTCCAGGGGTGTGAGGTCTGAGAAGAGATTTCTGGGGTCCCCAGGATGCCTGCTTCCAGACACTGACTTCCTGATATTGCCAACTTCTGGAACTCTCGCTTTGGCTTCATTTTAAAGCCTTGAACACAATTAAGTGTCTCCTCCTGTCCTACATTTGTATGACCATGAGGCTCCTTTGTAAACCTGAAACACGCAATGTGACCAATTGTTGGCTGCTAAAACAAACAAAATTTTAGAACTCTTTATTCTGGCCTCCTATACTGAAACATAATTCATGGTGACTTGACTAATAGAGGGATATTTTGTCAACCTGATCACTTTCCAAAAACAGCTTTTCTTTCTTAACTCTACTTAATGGAGTCATGTAGAGATACTCCACGTAATTCCTTTTGCTTGATCCCACGGGAAGAATCATACGAAAATTAAATTAGGATAAAAGCAGGTAGAGAAAATGTTTATTAAAGTCATTTACAGCAACAATATCAACTAGTGACTCTGATTGGAACAGATGTTCAGAGTCCAGTTTAGCAGGGGATAACGGGGTAGAGAGTAGTTGATGCATCACGGGAAGTATTAGGAACAACCAAGTTTTTTGTTGTCCTTCTTGTTAAGAAAGTCTATTTATCAAGCTAACGTGGTTCTTAAACACAGTAGAAGGATCATTCAGTTCAGCTTAACAGTTTAGGAACTGAGAACCAGTTAATAATACATGGATGTGTGTGTGTCTACATACACATATACACACTCACATGCAAAAATAGTTGCACTGAGTTTATTTCACTTAAGTGGATCTATTTATTGAATTTCCTAGGGAAAGTATTTGTTTTAAAGAATATCCCCAGGACACTTCCATATTCGTGTCCATTGAGGCATCTTAAAGGAAGTAAAATAATTATTAGCAATGAATCCACATTCCCAACGGCTTCATCTCCATCTCCCATCCCAGTAAAAAATTTCGTGGGTCAGGAGGAACAGTGAGATCTCTGAGACTCACTACACTCGTTTCTCTACACTATTAGTTTTAACAGCCTGTTTGGTTGAACAAATTGTAAGCATGGAATATCAGAAACAAAAAATAATGCATTATGTTTGGAAATACTGGTGTCCTGTAAACATAACCTCAGTATATAAGTAGTTCTTCCTAGATGGAAACTGGAGCTAGTCCATTCCCATTATCATCTATATTTTTAAAAAGATAAAAAAAAATTCTACTACTGATAATTGCTAAAGGCAAACATGTTGCAAAATGTTCCAATAATCTTATATTTCTGTCTTGTTACATGTTTTGTAGATAAATATAATGCCTCAATATCAGAATAGCATATTGTTATTAAATGTTAATGCAGAATTCTAAATTTTCTAACATTTCTAGAAAAGCAAACTACTGATAATAAATTGTATTTACAGAGAACTCTTATCTACTTTAATGAATTGAGAAATCGAGCATATTAAGGCATCAAGAAATGATTATTTAAATGATTTAATTATAGCATGACATGTTTTTCCACTGATAATGTTACTAATTATGCTTTAATAAACCAATCCTAACAAAATAGAGTCCAAATGTTTAACATAATAATACAATCTCATTTGCAGCTCAGACTTGTATTTCAAGTGTAATTTCTCTGTTAGTAATTGATTCTGATTTTTGTAAGTCATTAAAATAAATCAATATCAGACAGAAATAACTTGTATCATTCCAAGTATTTTTCTATCAAAATATTAATAGCACAAAACATTAAAAATATTGAGAAACATTTCTTATATGATGATTTAAGTTGATGTGCCTTTCCTAATCTAATAAATTTAAGTGTAAAGTTTTCAGATTTGTACACAAAGAAGGTCTATAAAAATAAAATCGAAGTGGAAAACATGTAGCAATCTTATGAATATGAAGGAAGAGTTCAAATAGTACCTCTTTACTGCACTGTCTATGCAAAGCCTTCTTCAAACAAATGAAAATAATGCTGATGACTGTATTATTTTAAAATCTTCAAGATTTTGGTAGATTAGACCATTTGGGGTCATTGTTCACTCTCTCCCCCACCTCCAACTCCGGAGGAGGGATACCCTTCTTCACTGCTTGACTTTGGTCTTTGCTGTGTGGCTTTGCTTTGGCCAAAAGAATATCTTAAAGGATCTGATGCAGCCAAAGCTTGGCATGTTTTGCACAGTTGGGCTTGCACTCCTGGCTTTTGCCATAACAATAACACACTTCAGGTCCTGTGATTTGAGGATGCATGCAACAGATTTGAACTTCAAGCAAACCCCAGCCAAATTCAGCCAAGATCAGTTGAATTACAGCTGACCAGAGATGCATGAATAAGAAAAAAAAATGCTTATTGATTATTTCACTAAATTTTACATAGTTTTTTAAAGCAGAATTATTTGGGCAATAGCTTGACTGCTACAAAGCTGTCATTGTTCAGTATTTCTGTTATTCACACATCAGATCTACTATGTGCAAGTCAAAGTATCTCTTAAAATAAATTATAACTATATTCTAATTGAAGTAAATGTTACCACAGTGTTTCACTAAATATCCTTTGGTAATTTGTTGTGTATTCAATCTCAACTGAATGCCTTCTAGGTTCCTAGAAGTATGACTAATTCTCTGAGGCTAGATCTGAAATCTTACTATAAAACCTACAGAATAAATTCCTTTATCTTTTTATTATGGGAATGTGTTACTATAAGTAGGTACAGTCTTAGTTAATTTTGTATACCCACTACTTAGGAAATCTCCTCATCCATGCAGAACCTCAATAATATTTGTTGAATAAAGTCAAGAGATACTGTCAGCCTTCCCTCCTCCACTTACGCAGAAGCAGACTAGTTTATAACTCCTGTAATTATTTCTAGAAAATAATTACTCTCATCAATGCCCTCATTTATTCATTTTTGTATTCCTTGTATCTGTTACTATACCTGGCACCTAGTTGGTACTAAATCAATGTTTGTTCAGTGAATGAATGGATGGATGAATAGGTAAAAGAGTACAAGAATTTTTAAATTATATTTCAAGATTTAAAACATATTATTTGTAATTAGAATGATTTTAAATATTACTGTTAATATTTGATAATTAGGGACATTCACTTTCCTGCTCCATTTAAATTTTACATGCAGTGATCAAATTAATTACAAAGTTCATTCATTTATTCAATAGATATATATTGAACATTTCTTATCTTTCCATGCACTCTGTTAGACACAATGAGGAAATATAGGTAGGTCCCATGACACAATGAAGGATTGTAGTCAAAAGGCATCACAAATGGCATTATACATAAAGGTTTATTTTAGATGAATAATACCTTAAATATTTTTCCTTGTTACAAATACAAGAAACGGATTTATAGGTTGAGATGTGATACATGATCGAATGCATCAAATGAAATACATTTTAAAATGTCAGATAAAGAAGTCTTTTTAAGAATGGATAAAAAGGGGCCGGCCCCGTGGCCGAGTGGTTAAGTTTGCGCACTCCGCTGCAGGCAGCCCAGATTTCATCAGTTCGAATCCTGGGTGCGGACATGGCACCGCTCATCGAGCCACGCTGAGGCGGCATCCACATGCCACAACTAGGACACACAACTAAGAATATACAACTATGTACCGGGGGGCTTTGGGGAGAAAAAGGAAAAAAATAAAATCTGTAAAAAGAAAAAAAAGAATGGATAAAAAAATGACACTTCAATGAATTAGTGTAGAAACATAAAAAAATTCACTAGGTATGAGCACAGTTGTGAAAAAGATATTGAAAATTAGATTTCTAATAAGGCTATTATGCTCTTGGACGACATATAATAACTTTGTTATTTAGTTTTCATCAATTAAAAAATACAATTACTTAAATCAGAATTTAAGTATAAAAATAACTCACTTTGATATGTTTGAGATAGGTTTCACACTTTTTAATATGGGAAATTATGAAATTTAAACTATATGTTTAATGAGTGCAAATCAAATATATAAAAAACTCAAGAATTAGGTCTTCATTTTGATATCTACTAAGTACTTTAAGAATATATTTTCTAGAAATTTTAAACTTCTCTTCTGATAATATGATTCTTTGCTAAAAACCTTGAGAAGATTTTCTTATCATTAAATTAACGATCAAAAATGAATGTGAACAATAAGAAGTCACTAGGATAGAATAAATTTAGCAACTACCTTGTTTAGTCATATATATATCTCTAATAAATTCAAATTATACTTTTATAATTAAAAGTTAACAACCTCATTTGCTTTTATAAGATAAAAAGGAAAAGAGCATTAAAGGAAGTTAAATTAGATTTTACCATCTGTTTAACGAGTTTCAGGCCTGGTTTGATAATATATTTCCAGATATAAAATTTCAAAATGATCATTTTTCAGAAATAATAACTGACCTGCTTTGTAAAAAGATACATAAATGCCTATTCAAACTCATTACTATAAAACTCATGATTTGTTTTATTTCTAATGAAACTGATTAAGATCCATCACGTCAATGTGAAATACATAATAAGGGTAGAACTTATAGTCATAAGACATCACATTTCTTAAGGTTATTATAATTCATATTTTAATTTTATTATAGAACTTTTACTTAGTTTAGTTTTTAATGAATCTTTATATAGTATTTATTTCACTTCTTCAAAATCCTATACCTAAGAAACTTTTCCCATTGATCCCCCATGACTATATTCCTCTCATAAGTCAGCCTACTTTCAAGGTGCATTAACTCCTTCAAAACTATAGGGGGCCATCTGGTTAAGTGCTGCTGAACTGCAAGAAATATATCCAGAAACTGCTCTGCTCTGATGAATTACATCTTCAAAGCACGTTCATAAAATGACATTCAAGTGATTACAGAGTACATTTATTGAGTCTGCAAAGCATTATGGACTTGTAATATACCTGCAGAAAACTGAGAATATGCATGAGCCAGTCAAAAACTACATATGGCAAAGGAGTACTACAAATGCTCATTAGGTGAATTCTTTTTGGCATGCCCAACTTTGGGGTATTTGAAGTCAAATTATGACAGTTGCTTGGAGAGGACTGCATGTGGCTCAGAAAACTTTGAATAACAAGAAGAGAAAAGAGAGGCTGTTTGATTGGGAAACCCTATGAATTACCATGACCCTAGGAACCCAGAATTCAATGAAGGTGGTAGAATTATGAACGTGAATAAATATACAGAAAAAGCTAGAGGAGGGGTTTCTCTGGAGCGTTTAATCAGAGCAAAAAGATAAGCCAAGCTCAAACTGAAAAACTAGCCAAGTTTGTAAGATATGGCTCAAAACACTAAAATCAGATAGAGAATAGGAAGATAAAGTTTAGGATCAGAAATAATGAAGAACAGCAAACTAAGATATTTGGGTACAGAAAATGGGTACAGGGAGAGTCCACTGTGGATATTATCCAATACCTTGGCTATTTACTTCCTTGATTTTTCTGCTCTAGAGAAGCGCTCTCATAAGTTAGTTACAGAGTGCCCAGAAGAATGTAAGAGTGCACATGTCCTTTGTTAGGAGAAACTGAGACATAATGGATGACTATGAGTTTCAGAGAAAAAGATACAGTTGTTTTTTCCCAAGTAAAAATAATAATAATTTGTTGTTTTTTTTTTAAAGTGAGACTGGAAGACTTAGAAGTAAGAAAAGGCTGGAATATTGAAAGGATTGAAACATTGAGGACTGTGTATATGGGGAGAATATATGTCGAGTTTGTGTAAAAAAGGGGAAGAATTAGCTAAGGAGACTGGAGACATAGAAGACCAGGTTATGCAAGGTCCATATAAATCATGATAGAGAGTTTGTCTTTAGTTTTTAAAATTATATTTATACTTTTCAGAGTAATAAATATACCTAGTAAAAAATTTAGTACGAAAGTTTTATGGTAAAAACAAAAAGCATTCCTATGCCCAAGCATTTTATATATCATGTTTCTTGCTCCTGTAGGCAGTAATAATCAACCTGATTGATTGTTCTGGCATTAACCTTATATATCTAAATAACTTTTATTAAATAGGCAGTTTTCCTGTTTCTTGATAATTCTGGGCACTATTTACTGATTTTCTGTTGTACCACCACGTCCGACTTTCTTTTTTCTCATTCAACTAATATAGTTTTAGCAAAGTTTGATCAAAATAATAGTTGGGTTTACAAATATATTATTCACATCAGGGTGACAGTACACTATGATTATATTTCTTTCCTGTAAAGCTCTTTGCTTTCCTATAATCTATAATTGCCACGGTATCTACATATTTGCATAGTTTGCATTGTATCTATCACATCTTTCTATGTATCTATCTCATTTTTCCCTCAAATACTCTAGCAGATATGTCAAATGCTTAGTATCTTTTCCATATATTCCAACACATCACTTTTTTGATTTTTTTTCTTTTGGCTTCCAAAGTTCCCTCCCACAAACAGTCATCCTTTTCTCTATTCTGGCATACTCAATATCATGTTACCTGGACCCCATATCTTGTTTCTCGATTACTCCTTTTGTCAGCAGCTTTGTACAAATTTATAATTTGTATATCCTTACCTATCTGAAAATATCTCTATCCCATATTTGATTGCTAATTTAGCTGGGTATAGAATTTCAGGTCAGAAATCAGTTGCCTCATCATTTGAAGGTATTGTTTTTCCAACGTCTTCTATTATCTTGTAGATAAGCAACTACAAATCTGATCCTCATTCTTTGTATGCATTTGTATGAATTTGTTTATTTGGTTTCTTTTCCCAGAAGATTTTAATATCTTCTCTTCAACATTCAGGAATTTCACAATTATTGTCGAGTGTGCATGTTTTCCTTCATTGTCATGGTCACTTGGTGGGCTGAATCTGGAGTCATAACTCTTTATTTCTGAAAAAAATTGATATAATATTTATTTGATAAATTCCTTCTATTAGTTTGGTTCTTTCTTCTGAAATACTTACTAGAATCTCCCAGAGTACAATTCTAAAGTCTCATCATTTTACTCTCTATTTCATTCTCTTTTTTCCTGTTATTATTTTTTGGAATATCTCCTTGACTTTATCTTCAAACCCCTTCTAGTGAATTTTCAATTGTTATATATTCTTATTTTCCAAAGTTCTTTCTTATTCTTTCATTGATCCTTTGAAAGCAATGTATTGTTATTTTAAGAATGAAATCTATTCTCTCATTTTTGGGAGGATATTCACGTAGTTTTGGGCATTTTTTTACACTCTCTGTTGTCTCTATTTTCTCATTTCTTTTTTCTTAGTTTTTTGCTTTTGTATTTAAATTTTTCATATTTCCCTTAACTGTACAGTGATCCTTCATTGTGCATCAATATTGGGCATTAGACGCTACCTGGAAGTTATTGTAGGTAGATAGGGTATACAGAGGATGATAAGTTACCTTTTCAACAGGTGGAGGCTAGTCAGTATATGGATTTATTTTCTCTAGAATTGATCAGCTTCTTCAAAGAAGAGTTATCTGACTTTCTATATGGGCAGTGGATATCTGCATGCCAGCATTTTGAAAACAGGCATGTCAGTATATGACTTTCCAATTACTTCCTCTATGTCCTGCCCTGTCATTTATTTTGATCTCTATTCTTGCTGTAGTTATGAACTGGAAACATTTCTGGCACAATATTTTCCCAGAAAATGCACCTCTGGACTAAAAGGGAGAAAGAGAAGGTAAGTTATTTGGGATGCAGTGTTGACGGGAGTTAAACAATACTCATGTATTTAATCCCGCACTCCATCTCTGTCTTTGATGCTGTCTGGTGCTTCTATGTACCCCAGATGAATTGCCTCATTTCTTATAAGTAAACCTGTCTACATGTATTCGGATTGCAATTTATGCTACATGTCAATTTCCTTTGGCATGGAAAATGTATCGGACTCTATTTTTCCTTGTGAGTTAATACATTTATACTCACTTATTTCCATATTAGAGGGGTATTGGAAAAGAGAAGAAATGCACGTGTGGTCAAAATTTCCACATTTAACCAAAAGTCCAAGAAACTGGATTTCATGATAATGGCATAATGTTTACTTGAATGGTTTTAAATGAGCATTGACATAATCAGTCCACCAATGGACTGATAATTGTCTACTGGATTTTGCCACAAGAGATAACTAGTGACTTTTGCAAGACCATTTCAGTGGGGTGGTAGATACATAAACCAGAAGGCAGTGTGTCCTGTAATGAGTGTAGGAGAGGAATTCGAGGCGACAACTATTGATAATTTTCTCACGATATTTTCTGGACCAGTGATTCTAAAAGAGGTTTGGAAGTTATTGTTCTAATCTAGATAGGAATTGGTGGTGGTCTCAAAGCACAATAGGCATGGAGTTAGAAGAGGTAGATAAATTAAACAGATATATAGGAGATGAAATTAAAAGACTGTGATGATGGATTAGAGATAAGTAAAAAGGAGAATTAAGGATGACATCCAAGGTATAGGTTTAGGCAACTAGAAAGAACAGTAGTGGGGGTAATTTACAGGAAGAGGGTAACAATTAGGATGGAGCTCTCTTCTGGCCATGTTGAATTTGAAATTTCATGGTCCTTGTCCAGTAGATAGATTGAAGTATCTGAGACTCAGGTAAAACATTAAAGACAAAGATAAAAATGTAGCTATCATGAAGCCATGAGAGAGGAAGATGCAGAGAAAGAGAGAGAATGAGAAGAGAAAAATGATTGGGTGAGTTTCCAGAACACAGCATTTAAATGAATTAAAGAAAGGTACAAAGACTCTGGGGTGAGAGTAATCTGAGAGGCTGGTAGGAAATCAGGAGGGTGAAAGCAAAGAGAAAGGGGTCAGCAATATACATAACCTGTTAAATGTTCAAAAGAGATAAGAAGTGATAAAGGCTATTGGATTCTGAACAGAAAAAGATAATCAGTGAGCTTAGCAGGAGCAATTCAGGGGAATGATGGAGGCAGCAATCAGTCAGCAGTGTGTTGGGGAATGAACAGTGGGTGAGGAAGTTAAAAAGGGCAAAAATTGGTAAAACTTTACAGACATTAAGATATCAAGAAATAATTATCTTATTTAGCACTGTCTTGGCAAGACCATCAGCGTCAGGTAGGATAAGTTTTCAGCATACCAATGATTATTGCCAGTATAACAGAATGTTCTATATACAACTGAAAATTAATACCCAAATAAAATAGTAAAATACATTTGTTAAAATTTATCAGATAAATGGATTCATACAAAATATGATCTTTCGTGACTGGCTGCTTTTACTTAACATAATGTTTTCAAAGTTCTTTTGTGTTGCAACATTTCTCAGTACTTCAGTCCTTTTTACTGCTGAACAATATTTCATTTTGTTTATCATATTTTATTTATCCATTCATCAGTTGATGGACATTTGAGTTGTTTCTACTTTTCAGATATTATAAATAACACTGCTATCAGCATTTGTACATAAGATTTAGTGTAGACACATGTTCTTTTCTCTCAGATATAACCCAGAAGTGGAATTTCTGGGTCATATGGTAACTATGTTGAAGCTTTTGAGGAATTATCTATTTTCCAAAGTATCTGCACAATTTTACATTCCACTAGTAATGTTTGAGGGTTCCACTTTCTCCACATCCTATAACACTTGCTATTGTCTTTCTGATTATATATCAAAATTATTTTGAGGCTTAAAGATGTTAAGTAAGGTGACTATAGACAGACAGGTAGTGCCTACAACAGCTGGAATTTAGCCATGCGCCTTCTTCTACCTTGAAAGTCATGCTCTTTTAGCACATTGCTATATTCTGGCAAGCATATTTTATTGAAACTAAAGGGAATTTTTTTTTTGGTTCTTTGAAGTTACTGAATGGGTACAATTGTTTATATATTGTTTATAACAGTTGTTCATAACATAATCCTATATATTTATTTTTTAGATTTCATAATTCTTGAAATAATTTAAATGCCAGTGAGGGGGCAGCCCAGTGGCATAGTGGTTAAATTCACTCTCTCTGCCTCAGTGGCCTAGAGTTCCTCGGATTGGATCCCTGGCACGGACCTATGCACCACTTATCAGGCCATGCTGTGACAGGTGTCCCACATATAAAGTAGAGGAAGATGGGCACAAATGTTAGCCCAGGGCCAATCTTCCTCAGCAAAAATAGGAGGATTGGTGGCAGATGTTAGCTCAGGGCCAAACTTCCTAAAAAAAGTCTGAATTTAGTGGGAGCTAGTTGTAATTTGGAATCTCATTTTGTAAAATAAACCAGATTTTGTATTATTTTTTAAACAGAATGATTAAAGGTTTTAGCTTACAAATGGCTATCATTTGTCCTAATCACCTAAATAAAATGTATGAAAGTTCAAGTGTTCAAAGTTCTCTCATCAGGTTTTACAAACAGAAAACTTGGCAGATAAATGGCTTAAATCTTAATAGGTAATGATAGCGTGCAAGATCAGCAGCTTCAGAGTGAATATAAAGTTAAATTTTCATCCAACATAAAGCAATTCAATTACATACTATTCTTTAAAGAATAAAAAATAATTTTTCAATGGCCAACCCAAATCCCATTACTTTCAAAAAGAGTTCTTAAACTTTAATTTCCAGTTGATTGTACACTAATTGAAATGGTTGACTTTATGCTGACAATTGATATTTCTAAGTGAAATGGCCGATACTGAAGTCAGTGTATTATATCACACACCTTAGAAAGTAACCTTCCATTGAATTTACTCAGATAAACTAATTGTTAAATTAGATGACCATTCAAAGTTATTGAGTGCATATCAAATACTTCCTTCTAAGCCAAAAGATAACTAAATGTGTTTTGGTCACTACTGCATTGCTAATACAAAATCAAAAAGTTCTCATCTCTCGGGAATATTAATATTGAAAGACTGGGGACATAACATTGGTGTGTAGTGGAGACAAAGCAGAAGGAATCAAGGTGATGTGGTGACTCCCTGAGCAAGGAAAGGAGTTGCTAGAAGTGGAGGAAGTTCATAGAATCAGCTGGCATCCATGGTCAAATAGTTCACAATTAGCAATTGATCAATCAGTTATGATTGACTGGTTCTGCACCACCATATATTTATAACCTTTTAACAAGAGCAAAAACTTTCTAAAATGTGTTTTATAGTAAGTGCTTTAATGAAAAAAGCTTGGACAGTTTTCAGAATTCAGAAACTTAGAGATACTAATATCTCTTAAAAATCCTGTGTCATCATTTTGTAGTTATAGACCCCAACCTGATAATTATCTATTGAGATTTAAACTGGAACCTCATCTCAGTTTAGCAAAGCTCTAATGTTACTATTTATCACATTTGTATTCTAGGAACAGATTGAGAAAAATGGAAAGAGGCAATTTAGCGCAGTCTTTTTCTACATAAAATAAGAGAGTCTCTCATCTCTGCTTGAACCCAGTAGGTTGTGATTATTAAAATGCATATTATAAAATATCTATATATTTTGTGGTCTTAAGCAAATGGTATGATTATTGCTTTCTCACATTTAAAATCAAATTTGCTTTATACATGAAGACATCTTTCTAAAGAAGTTTTAGTCTCTACAAAAATGAATATTTAACAGAAACTGACAGTATTCTTATATGTTTTGGAATTGTTAGGTTTGAAGAAATAAAATGTTACTTAAATCTACTACTTTTAACAACACTGCAACGTTTATTGGTTTTGCAATAAAAGAATTATAGAAAATTGCTGTGATATTACTTTTTATGTTTCATATTGAAAGTAAGTAAAGTGATTTCTGAGCAGTGGGTCATTATCAGTCACAACTCACAGTACTCAGCAGTTAGGATTTCAACTGCTGACATCATTTCTTTTGAAAAATGATAGATGTTATTTAATGCTTAAAGATAAATTGCTGAAAAACTGTGACTTTTTTTACTGACAACTTTGCCCTAACAAACTTAGTCAATATGAACAACAAGTTTCAAAATAAGTCTGCTGGGAGGGACAATCTGAATTAAAATGTTCGTACATTTCTTCTCCGACCCAGTAAGAGGAATCAAGTGTTTCCAATCTATTATCAAAGGGCAATTCAGTTTGATGCAAACGTCTAAGAAAGTTCACGTTAATCCTTTAAAATTTCACCCTTTGGAAAATTCCTCACTGGCTATTGACTACACCATATTCATCACAGGTAATTTTCAAAGGTACAAGCATTATCCACTTCAAGCATAGACTTTGGGATGTAGGAAATTGCTGGAAAGTGTTTCTGAGGCTTTGTACAATGGCTTGTCCAGAGAAAGGTGTCATAATCACAGATGGAGGACAGCCAGGTGGACTTCCCTCTTTGCTTCAAAGTTCCTAAGTGTCAATTCAGAAGGACTTGCAGAGGCAGTGAGGGGACTCTGAAGGGCCTGAGATATTCCCTGAGGATCAAGCTATAATCCATAGGTCCCCATTTATATCAGGTCTTCTCAGCAAGGTTTTTTTTTTCTTGGCAGGATTTAAATACAGGGCTTGTCCTAAGCAATGAAATAAAATTAAAGTTGTTTTTGCTATGACTCATGTAGGAAGCCTTGAACTTTTTATCAACTATTTTCCAATTAAAATATTTATTTTTGCCATCCTTGGCATACCTCTAGGCAACATCAGCCCAGGCTAACATTTCTGAAGGACGGCTACTTTGGTCTCTAGAACTCCGTGATGCTCCCCAGCCCGATGTGTGGTCACTGCCAAGTTCCCATCTACACCCTCAACGTGAAAAGAAAGTTCACATACATAGTTTGCTTCATGCTTAAATTCCTATAATTTTCCTGGAGAAAAATTTAGTAACATTTATCAAAATACTTAAAATTATTAATGAACAGATTCTTGGTTATAACATCTAGAAATACATCACAAGAGAAAAAATTAAAAAGATTTTTGTCTAGGGATATTCCTATTAGCAGTCTGTATTATCACGAAAAGTAGGTAACAACCTAAACATCCAACTTGAGGTGGTGGATTAAATAAAATTATAGTCCTTCCATATGACAGAATAATATGTAGGCACTAGCAACCATATTGCAGAATATTTAATACTATAGAAACTAATTTGTTATGCGTTCTTAGATGAGTAGTTTGGGATACAAAACCAAATGTACTCTTTGATCTCAATTTCATTTTATAAAAAAAAGGCAAAGTATTGATCTATTTATATGTTTACTTAAGTATAGAAAAAGCCTACAAGGCTTATTTCTTGAAATTTGTTGTTTTATAAATGGTAGAACATTTATTTTCTGCTCTTTTTGCAAAATTTCCTAAAATAATAAAATTATATTTCTTTTAATGAACACTGATCATTCTGCAGTAAGAAAAAGTTAATGTTACTAAATATCTTGTCCATCCTAGATCAATTCTCTAAGTATCTACAAGGTACCACATACATTTAATAAATATGTTCTCCATTTGTAGATTTTTACAATACACATTCTTCATATGATTCTGCTATTTTGTATAGTCTTCTCATAGTTTTGGTGAAGAAAATTGCAACCTCATGCAGTGTCACGACTTAAAGATGATCTACATTATGATGCTCCCAAATGTACATCTCCAGCTCTGCGGTCACCACTGAATTCTGGATGTTCCTTCTTGTTGTCTACCAGGCATCTCAAAATTAACAGAACCATAATTTCTAATCAACCTCAACAACCAAGCCCGAAACCTGCCCCACTCCCAGAATTCATTTTTTCACTTAATGACACTATCATCACATCAAACCCAATTATTGTCTGATAACTCCACTTCCTATAGTTATCCAAATCTATCCACTTCTTATATTATCAACTCTTCTTATTCTAGTCCTAACTACCATGACCTTCTGCCTCTATTACTTCTTCTTTAACTCTTCCTCTTCAGAGCCCATTTTCCGTAGTGAAGCCAAAATTATCTTCATAAAACATTGATTAAATTGTATCATCCTCTGCCTACAGTCTTTAAATAGTTTCCCATCCCATTTAGGATAAAATCTAAACTCTCAACAACAGCCTACCAAGCTCCCCTTAATTTGGCTTCTGTCTTTCTCTCCCCTTCACTGATTCTGTTCCAGCCACATAGTTTTCGGTTTGTTCTCTGAATACAATAACCCTAATTCCTGCCACAGATCCTTGAATGTATTATTCCCTCTGCCCTAAACACAAATGTCCCAGATTTTCCAATGATTCTTCTCCTCATTCAGTGGCAACGCAAACATCTCCATTGGAGTAGCCTCCACTGGCACACTCTTCTCACATACCTCCCCCTACCTCATCCCGCTTTGCTTTCTCTATGATGTTTGTCACTTACAATCATCGTATTTGTTTGTTTACTTTTTCGTAGAATGTCAATCCCATGAGAGCAGAGTTGTGTCTGCTTTGTTCACCTCTGTAACCTCAGTGCTTTGTGTAGAACCAGGCCCACAGTGGGAACTCAATAAGTATTGGTTGCATGTTTTGAATAAATTAATTAGTATGACATTTAAAAAGTGGCGTTTTCAAAGTTAAATCCCTAACCATTTGTTTGATAGCTCTAATTGCAGAGGTTACGTGGTAGAAAATGAGATGAAGGTCAAAAATATTTTGGGGCTAATGTATGGAGCCAAGAATTGCTAATAAATATGGCTGGCTTATTTTCATATATTTATATATGGGGGAAAAAAGGACAAGAGGAAGATTTGCTTATCCCCATGAGGAGAGATGGCATTTTCATAATACACTGTTAACAAAGGCACTTCATATCCATCACAATAAAAAAAATGAAATTTTGTCCAAACACAAATAAGTGATCATCTAAATCCATAGATTGGATTCTGAAATATGTTCCTACTTCTACTTCCTCCTTTGCCCCACAGTACACCCGAATTAAGAAATTCTTACTTATGGAAGACAATTTTCTGAACACTTATGGAAGACAATTTTCTGAACCGTTTCAGATGTGACACTGTAGTGGGTCCTTTTAACTGCCCTTTGATACTGACAATACAATAGCCACCCCTGCCAGGGCACACACCTATTATTGGCACTCAGAAGTCTGACACAAAAATTTCTCTTCATTTCCAGGGGAGCTGGTTCAGGAAAGAACATGTTCTAAGACATTAAAGGTGAATATTTTAGAGACACCAGTACAGAATGTGACTTTCTGCTATCTTTTATAAAAATCTAAATTTCAATCATATCATCTGAGTAGACTTTAAAAAGATAGACCTCAAAGGTAGCATTTTGTTTGATATTCTCTTGTAACCCTAGAATGAAACTTAAGCATGAATAATTGGCGATCTTCACGCTGATATAAAGATGAAAGAATGGGCTCAATTTAACACAGGAACTAAAAAAAGTGGGATTATTTCCCTCTACCACCTTGAAAAGGATATGACTTTGAAACCTATTAAACAAGAAGGGAGAAATGTTATGCTGAATGGGTAACATATCAGTGAATTTTCCTCCTACAAATTTTTATAAACCCTGTATTTTGAGTATCTACTCATTTCTTTGTGAATATTTTTTCTTATATCTGTACATTCTTTCCTATAGAGTAGCTCCATCTTTATTACCTATAACAGGGCTTTCCATCTGTTTTCATCATGTATATATTCCATAAAAATAGTTTGAATGCACACCCACATGACACATATATTTATGTGTTTCTAAACTATATGCATGTGTCATTGCATTGTTACATATTTTATTCACCTTCCAACAACCAAAAAAAAATTAACAGAATTAGATAGAATAAATATATACTGAAGTTCTATTTTTCCTTCTTGTCCTCCAGTGGGTCACTTTCTGGACTCCCTGGGGAATGCTTATCCCAATTTGGCAAACACTAAGATTTTGTCATGTCTCAATGAGAGGAACCAATTAATATTAAAGCTGTTTTGATTTTATCATCAATTGTGCACTACAGTTGTGAATAATCTACATCTACATACCATATTATAATGCACAATGCTGTGAGGTGTCACCTAGACCAAGGCATTCATTCCTCCAGCTGCAGGTAATATTGTTGGCTCCTGATGTCTCAGGAGGTGCTGACTCAGAGCTGGGATAATATACTTCCACATTCACCCCTCATCCAATGACAGGTCAGTGCAGGGAAATAAAGACCCATCTCGTTGTCTCAGTTGAAGACAACCTGAAAGGGCCCTCCCAGCTCCAGAGTTCCTACTGGGTTCAGATGAGGATTCTGTTGTAGTTACAATACAGTTCAATTGCTCCCTCTGAATAGTGCTACTTCCTCCACTCCTCTACAGATTGCAAGGGCACCCTGCCATAAATCTCCTGCACACAAATCTCTGTCCCAGAGGCTCTTTCCCGGGGAGCCCCAACAAAAACACATATACATCAGCATATACTTACAAATCTAGTTTGCTTATGTGTCGATTCCTAACAGACTTTATATGAGCCATCGGCAGTTTAAGAATTAAACTAACATCATGAATTTTCCTGAATCCTCATTAGATTCTCACTGAGTCAAGATTAATTTCACCTGGAGGTCTTTGTTTTTCTTATTATGGGGAAGCAAGCTTCCAAAAATTTGGGAGGAAGAGTGACTTCCCTTCTTCTGAGTTCCTGAGTCACATTCACTGTTGGGCTTGATACCATTGCTTCTGAGAACAGACTTTCTCCATGTTGACCTCAGCCATTTTGCCCTAGGACCACAGGCTGTGGTCCAGCTCCCACTGCTCACTCTGACTCCTCCTTCACTGTCACTGCAGCTCCTGACCCAATCCCAAGGTTATTCATTTCCAAGAACTGTCTCAGCACTTGGCCCACTAGCAGTGTAAGGTTCCTCTTTGAGGGAATCGGTTTGACTCCCTAGAGGCTATGGGGTTTAACTCACTAGTAATCATGACATTACTTTTCTCTTACACTTTTCTCAATGGAACTTATTTTCGGTTGGGCCACCCTGGGTGAGAACTCTGTTTTCCCAATGCACCAGTAAAAGAATAAACAAAGTAGCCATTATGGCCTCCTGGAGGGGAGAAATTTAAGGGATTGGACACAGGCCCCCATGTCCTGCTTACATATCCTTTGCGCAAGATGTAGAAACTCTCATAAAAATGGAATCTTAAGAACTAGCCCCACATAAACTTAAGTTTTACAGAATAATTATAAGCAGCATACCAATGACCCTAGAATACTTAACATCAATAAAAACTCAGTAGTATGTTTAGGTATAGTTTCTGACATATAATAGTAGAAAGAAGTATCAATATGCATGCAAAGTTTTGTTTAGGACAAAATGAAAATATATGCACATATAAATGGTTATAAAAATACTAATAACTAGAAAAATAGTCCTTCTTACCCCAAACCCCAGTTTATGCAGAATGGAGGGTGGTCTTTACAACATGTAACATAATATTTTTTTCTAAGTAATACAATAGTTCAATTAAATATTCTTTTGATAGATACCCTTGCATGCTTCATATGCCATGTGTTAGCTGTATATACACAGTTGATTAAATAATATTATTAAAGATAAAACAGAAGTATTTCATAAACAATTATTAGGCAGATTATAAGATAACACGTAAAAGGTGATACAGAAAATAAATATAAGACAAGCATATTATTTATTTATGACTTAGCTTTTGTCGAAAATGCAGCAAAAACCTTCATAGCAAGGCTCAGAGAGTTACCTGGAAGGTGACTTTGGCATCTCCCACGCTCTGCTATGTGTTAAATTTAATGGTGACAATGGTTCCTATGTCTGAAGTTTATTTTTTGGAGATGAAGCTCATCCTGAGATTCTCATTATTTATTAAAATGCTGAGGCTGGGGCTCCTTTCACAAATACAGATTGCTAACACATTAAAATACTGCTGCACATTGACACTATATAAAAATCACTCGATCAAATATGTCCAAATAAGTTATTCCAATACTCAATTTTAGGTAGGGTCATCAGATAGGATTAACAAATTTATCAAATAAATGAAAAGTAACCACTTATTATTCACCACTGAGTATACCAACAAATAGAAGATCAGCACTTACCTGAATAACATGCTTCAGTTTATCAATAATCTGATTTATCACAGGATCACTTCCTTTGACTTTGATTTCAGGATTTCCAGATTGGGCTTTGATTCCATTTCCAACCACACGCTGAGTATAGCTAACAAAGTGAAAAGTGAAAGATATGTGACTTAGTAACCTGCTCAGAGTGTTATCTGCCACAACTATCTGAACAGATTTGAGTTCATAAATTCACTCCTTTAAAAGAGTATGCAACAACGTATTTTTTCTTGGAACAGAACCTGATACAGCTGCAATGTTTTTCCTGGTTAAATGCTTGGCATGCAAATGTAGACTATTCTAATGTTTTTCTCACAAAGAACCCAACCAAAAATTGTGTTTTTAATACTATCTACCAACATACTAGAAAGAGTTAATATACATCTCAAGGTGCTACCAATTCTTGCTGAATTACACCTATGTCTGAATGCATATTATCTGGGTCAATTTACTTCATTTTATATAGTATATAGATGAGTCCCAATAATATTTTTTACATATTTGACTACAAAAGAACTATATATGTATTTTAAGTGCACACGTCAAAATCATAAACATTATAAATACACAACTAAAACTAGCAAAATCTTTTGCAAGTGGAGGAAACACTATCTGTTTTCACCAAGGTTCACCTGAAAGGGTCTAGTAAATCATGTTGTGTGTAAAAGGGTCATTTCACAGGTGGTTAAAGTCACTGCAAATCACTGCCTTTCCCAAATGACAATCATAGGACGCCAACTTAGTATTCATACAAATATTTAAATTCATCAGTCACAAAGATGTATTAAGTGCCTCCTATTACATTCAAGTCCCATAATAGGTGCCTGGGATTATAAGGAGCTGTAAGATTGTCCTCACAATACTCATTATCTACCTGGGGATATAATGTATCAATTAACTTGTTCATTCATGTATTCATTCATTACATTTTACCGTATTTTAAAAATACTTACTAGATTCCAGCAATATAATTACTCTTATTTTCCTGACAGGGTGGTGTAGCATAAAGACAAGTGAACAGTTAAAGCACAATACTAAAAATGAAGGCAATGTTCAGTATGCTATGAGGATAGCTAGAAGGACTTGCATATGCCAAGCGAGGGTGGACAGAACATTATCTGCCACATTATCTACCTAAATAAAAGACTGCAAAGTCCACTGTATGGTCCCTGGTGAAAACACAGATTACAAGCATTCGGGAAGCTTTCTCATTCTTCTGACGTAGCAATCTGAGAGTTGCTTTCTATGGTTCTCAGGACTGAGACTAATTATTTAGTAAACATGGATGTACAATAATTTCATGCCCTTTAGGGAACACATAGCTATACTTTCCTCTGACATCTGAGGAGATTTCTTTATTTCAACTACATCAACTAATATTCTTGACTTTACTGCTATTATGAAGATACATCAGTATTTTAATAGACTCTCAGCTTTTTTTTGCTTAAAGAGCAATTAGTAAAACAACTTATAAAATTCAGAATGTTCCTCTGCCTTACTTTAATGAAGAAGATGGATGCCCTGAACACAGGTAGTAGACACTGAGCTTGTGAGAAGTCTGTTTGGACTAAGACACTAGGGGAAAAACTAAAAGAGAAATTACAGCTTGAGGTAGCCCTTGAAGTATTAACGTAAGAAGAGGTTTTAGATGGTGCAGTTAACGCGAACTCCAAGGCAAAGGATGACATCCCAGAAGGAGAAATGGCAAAGGCACATGAATAACACACAGCGAAGAAAAACCAGGCTTTTGTCTACAAAGGGAGATTATAGAATGGGAGAAAGTAAGAGATAGGAGGCCAGGACCTCAGGATTCCATTCTATGTTTAAGACTCTCCTCTGAGTAATTTGTTTGCTTAAAGTAACACAATAAAGTGGCCTCGGAGACTTTTTGGCAAGCATCCTCACAATGTGTTTAATGTAATTTTCCTTTCCTCTATTCGAGCAGAGTATCACAACAATCCACATGCACTGTCGGAATTTTCTACAGCAACGGAAACTCTTTGAAAATATAAAAGTAGGTTTTATTGTTGAGAAGATGGCCTTACAAAAGGAGTTTCAAGGAATATTCAGTTCTTCCCAAGATCATGCAAATCCAATGACCAATTTTCAAAAGTGGATCAGACAATTTCGAATTAGGTCTTTCTAGTGATAATAAATGATGGAAATCTTTGATATGATAATATCAATTGGACATGACAAAAATGATATTAATAAATCTTTTTTATATTTAAAACAACCTTGAACCCACATCTTTATGCAGAAATAGAGGGGTTTAGAGTTTGGTATTGCATTATACATCAGGGATTTGGCAGTATATAGCAATAATAAATAGTAGAAGGAAAGCAATTATACATATGCTATTAACGTGTAATAATATTCTTTAGTTAAGAATTCAAGTAAACTATAAATAGTAGGTGTCTCTTAATTCTTCTGTAGCACTTTTATATTTTTGTTCCAAACATTTCAAGTAGATTGCACATGTGGCTCACTTATTAATGTGTTGATTATTAATAATGATAATAAATAATATAAATAAATAAATGGATAAATGTATGCCTATGATTCGGGCATTGTTTTAATTACTTTCTTTGGAATTTGTCAGTTCATCTTCATGAAAATCATTTGCTGTGGCCACGAGAATGTGCTTCATAGTCTTCAAAGTACAAGAAGCTTAACTGACTAAGGGCATCTGCTGCTTTGCTCTGAAATCTATTTCTGCATCTGCCTGCAGCCAGTGACTGAGCACAGCAGGGATACCAAAACAGGTCCATCTCTGGAACACACAGGGTCCTCTGAAGGCCAGTTTTGGCTCAGGATTCCTTAAGCCCTTGCTAACCCTTCCTTAGATTGCACATCATGTCAGTACACTGCTACTCAACCTTCCTTTCCTCTCTCCTTCACTCTGGGTCACACCTCCTTCACAACAAAGAGCTCTTGGATGCTTACTCAGTTTCCTCCCTATTTTCTCTCACAGGCATCTCCTTTAATAAAATCCTCTTGTGTTTAATCCCTTTTTTGGCATCTGCTCCTTGGAGGAACCAGGTTAATACACCATATAATATTTGTACTATAATTATTCCTATTCTAGAGATCGGGGATCTGAGATCTAAATAGGTTAAGTAACTTTCCCAAGACAACACTATTTGCTAAGTGTGCAGCAAGGATTTAGCCCCAGGGAATGTGAGCTCCAAATACAATCACTCCATAATTATTAGTGAAAACTCCAGAAACCAATAAATTAGAGATACAATTAGCTTGGTGCAAAGTGTTATTTCATTTTATCTTATTTTTTGCTGTAACTATAAGAAGGGATGTACTATTTTCTTCAAAAATCTCCTCAATGAACAGTCGTATATTACCAACTAAAGAGTAACATAGCAGTTGCTGACAAGGCGAGAAGAAAGTAACAGACTGCAAGTTTGCCATAAGATTTCCCTACGTTTCTCTAGAAACACAGACATAAGGCGAGCAATGGAAACTGAGATTACTGTCTTAATTTTAAGTAAGTATTACCTAGTTCACATCTTGCTTTATTTACAGACCATGAAACTTTCTTTTAAGATGCAATAAAGTTATTTCACATTAACCTGGAGAATTGCTTAGTTTTTGCTTTTATCACAGTTAATAACACAGTTATGTAACTCTAAAGATTTAGATAAAATTTACCAGAATTATCACTGACCAAGAATCTCATTCCAAACAAATAAATTATTGAATATTTCAGGATTATTATTCTTATGTATCATTTAGATAAGAAAACATACTTCAAAGTAAGACATTTAAGATATTTCAAGTAAAATACAATTTATTAAAATTGGTTATTCTTTTCTGTTTTTGTAAGGTTAAGAACCGCAATGCAATAATGGTACATACACACTAGAGTGGTTTAAATGAAAAAGACAGATAATACCACGTGTTGTAAGGATGTGGAGCAATTGGAACCCTCTCCCATTGTGGATGGGAGTGTAAACTGATTAAAAAAAAAACCACTATTTGACATGCATGCTAAAGCTAAATATATCCTACGACCACAGGCATATACTTAACAATATTCACCGAAAGACAGGTGTAAGAATGCTCAGAGAAGTACTTGTCAAAATAGCACCAAACTGGACACACTCAAACATCCATAAATGCTAGCATGAAAAATAAATGGTAGTATATTTTATGATGAAATACTATCTAGCAATGAGAATGAATGAATTACGACTGTACTCAAAATCTTATAAGCTAAATATTGAATGAAAGAAGCAAGATATGGAACATACTCTACAATTCATTTATAAAAAGTTCAAAAACTAATCAATGATGCTCGAAATTTCCATAAGTGCTACTCTAGGAGATAGTGTCTAGAAGGTTGAAGGGGACTCCTGGGGTTCTAGTAACATCATGTTTGTTGATTTGGTTCTGGGTTACATAGGAGTGCTCATTTTGTATTTAAAGAAAAGTATTAAACTGTACAGTTAAGATGTGGATACTTTACTGTACACATGTATTTTCAACCTAAATAAAATATTTACAGTAAAAATTCCTTGTGCTCTTTTCCTTAATATGTATACAACAGAAAAATTTGCATTCAACCACATATAAACAAAAGATACACATAGGTATTTTTAGCAGGGGCTAAATGGTTTTGTCATTACTAAATGAGTAATTTAGGATCTTAGTTTGATATAAAAACTAACTGCCTGCAAACTTTAATTTGCACACAAAAAAATATGGTTTCTAAATCAAATCATTTTTTCTAACAAAGACTTTTTATTTGAGTTTTTCTCATTATGAAATTTTAATAAATCATTAATCACTCTTTTTCCTCCTAAATGCACAAGTGATGGATAAAACATTTCAAGGATCCCTACAGAGGTTTCCTGACTTGAAAAATTGCTCACATTTCAGCGAGAAGGAAGGAATAAAACACAAAAAATAGAAAGGGAAATTTTTTGTTGGAGAAGTAATAGACCCACCATCTGTGCTTATGTCTTCTAAGCAGGTCTGGTAATGGATCACAGCAGTTTAATAGGAATACGCACTCCCCAAGTACGACTCGTTTTTCATTAACATGGAAAAAAGGCAAGCACTGATATATTTACATTCTATAAAAATGTTTTAAAATGATGATTAACAAGATTCAAGTTCTCTTTGTGTTCAACATATGAAATATGAAAACGAAGTGCTAATAAATCTACACACAGTATGTTACTAGGAAGTCATTTCTCCTGACTTTACCAACATTACTTATTTGAAACTCGTGCTATGCCCTATTGGCTGATATTAATTTCACTTTATTTAGAAGGCAATAGGATTTATGTCAGAGTCACATCAAAAGTATGATATTTTGATGTGCACTTCTACAATTTCAAGGGAAAAAATATCTAGAGTCTAGAATTTATTACAAATCAGTTAAAGTGGTGTGTCTTGTAAGTCTTTGATAACTTCACTGGAACAGGATGTAAGAACATAATAATTGATAAGATGAGAAAAACACCTGATCGGGTATTTCTCTTTTTGCCATTATTGCCATCTATGTTAGAAATTAAAGACTGAGACCAACATGGGGACCATGTTGTTGTTGGTGGTGGTAAGTAATAGTAGCAGCAGTAGGAGATGCTTTATTTGTTTGATTATTACTTTTGGTATCACTTGGATAGATGACTGTACATTAAAATTCCTTTCATTTCCAGAGTTTTGAGTCTCCTAATTTCTAGGGATGAAACACTGAGGTGTCTTTGGCTCCAGTAACTACACTGCTATCTCGAGTTAAAAGGAGGTTTGGGAAGTATGTTGTAGGTATTCATCTGCAAACCTCTTCTTCAAGAGCAATTTTCCTGGGGCCAACTCTGTGGCCGAGTGGTTAAGCTCGCCCGCTCCACTTTGGCAATCCAGGGTTCTGCCAGTTTGGATCCTGGGCACAGACCTAGCACTGCTCATCAAGCCATGCTGAGGTGGTGTCCCACATAGCAGAACCAGAAGGATCTACAACTAGAATATACAACTACGTACTGGGGGACACTGGAGAGAAGAAGAGAAAGAGAACAATTTTCCTTTCAAACCAACCCTGGGCCTCCCTTCCTGGTTCTGGTAGCAAATGTGAAAGCGACTATACTAGAGATTTGGTTTTTGTAAGTTTTCCTCAAATACTTGGGTGACACATGTACCAGTGCTGAGTGTTGCTTTGCGGTATGCAGCTTCTGTAAAGCCCTTCTCCTCTACAGTGGAAGTCTTAATCTTTGAACTCTCAGCACAGAAAAGAGTCATATGATTGATTTTATGTGCCAGGTTTATGGGAATAGCCTTTCATGTTAGGTAAGAGGCTTACAGGGGATTTAGAGAATGGAGACATCTGTAGAATCAATTCAAAATGATGAAACCTTTTCATGATTCCACCATCTCACTCCAATTGTTGAGCCACAAAGTATTTTTTAAGTTAATCTCTACCATTTTATTTGGTTTTACAATTATAGATAAATAATGTCTAAATTGGAGATCTATGTTTCTGAACTTAAATAATGAAGCTAAATTAAGTAGAATTAAAAGAGACCTTACTATAGTCTTTATTATTATTTATATACAACTAATTTCCTACTAAGGATATTATATTTCATAATAGCCTATGGATAACACTCATTAACATTATTTCCCTGAGGGAATGTCATGCTTTGCATAGCAACCAACAGGGAATTTTTTATCAGATCACTACAATAAATCAAGTAAGAACATGCTTAAAAGAGTTAGAAAACAAGAATTCATTGAAGAATGGATATCAATCAATCTTCACCTTAACTTTTCAATTGACAGGGCATGTATTTGTACTTGTGCCATGACATTTTATAAGATAAACAGCTGTGTGAACCTGAGAAAGGATATTTCCACAGGAAAAACTAGTGACTGTACATGCAAAATCAGTAGTGTTTTGGAAGCTGTCATTTCTACAAATGTTGACCACCTAATAAAAAGTATATTAAAAATGAAATTTCCCTAGGTAAAAAAAAAAAACAGTATTTTCCTTAGTCTTCTCCTAACTCCCCCAATCTTACCAAGAAAGGCTAAGTATCTTAATTATAGCAAAATCTCTGCTTTTATAGCTTTAAATTTTTGAGTTAAAAATTCAATGTAAGTGGTAAAACATCTTTGGCTTATTTTATGATTACCCTCATTTGATTCAAAGTAACCATCAGATTTAAAATGATGAATTCTAACTATAATCAATTGCACATACTATTATATGAGTTATGAAATGGTATACTAACTTCTATTTTCCAAGACATACATTTCAAAATTAAACTCTTCTTAGTAAGATATGGGCTAACTTTCATGGATTTATGATGATTGATAATCACCACTTTGCACTGATTTTCTATCTCACTTCACTGTTAGATATCAATATAGGAAAGTAAAATGTTATTTAGGGGATAATTATTATCTAAGCACTAATAAATTAAATACCATTTTGAGCCAAAAATAAGTCAAAATGATTTAGGGTATAAATTTCATTTAATCAACCTTTTATTAGAGACATTACTAAATCCTAAAAGTTTCTAGAATCTTATACCGTACAGCCTTTTTGTATTTTTAAAATGTAATTGACACTGGGGCTGACCCCGTGGCCTAGTGGTTAAGTTCACGTGCTCCACTGCAGGCGGCCCAGTGTTTTGTTGGTTCGAATCCTGGGTGCAGACACGGCACTGTTCATCAAACCATGCTGAGGCAGAGTCCCACATGCCACAACTAGAAGGACCCACAATGAAAAATATACAACTATGTACTGGGGGACTTTGGGGAGAAAAAGGAAAAAAATAAAATCTTTAAAAAAAACATATAATTGACACCAACATTAAATTTCAGATAAAAATCTACAACTGTATCAAAAAATACTTTAAAATTAGTTGCAAGATACACTAATCCTAAGATTTCCAACACACCAAGCAAATGAAACACCCAAGTACCTCCTACAAAAATGTAACATCATAAAATCAGAGAGAAAGAACCTCTGAAATTCAGAGGGTACTAGTGTCTTAGGGTCACCATAACAAATTACCACACACTTGTTTTAGAGGCTAGACATCTGAAATCAAGGTGTCAGAAAGGCTGTACCGGCTCTGAAGCCTCCAGGGAAGAATTTTTCCTCACCTCTTCCTAGCTTCTTGGTGGCTCCCTATCATCCTTGGCATCCTTTGGCTTGTAGCTGCATTACTCCAATTTCTGCCTCCATTTTCACATAACCTTCTTCTCTTTGTGTCTGTGTGTCGTTTTCTGTCACTTATAAGGATCACCCTAACCTAGGATGACCTCATTTCGTTTCTTACCTTAACTACATTTGTAAGAGTCTATTGACAAATAAGGTCACATTCTGAGGTTCCAGGTGGACGTGAATTTGGGAAGTACACTATTCAATTAATGACATAAAGTATTGTAAGAAATTGGAAGCTGCCTCAATGAAAACAAATTTTCCTTTGAACTTCAACTAATCAATAGACAATACATAAACCTCTATCATTGAAGTCATATTCCACTTTCTTGAAGAAAAATTTTATTTACTATAAAATATTTCTATTTCACAAACACATCTCTTAGATTATAGCTTGGATTTTTTACATGATAATCCAGTTGGACTTAGGGAAAATATTTTAATTAGCCTTGGAAATTTTCAGTACGTAGTATCTAGCATTTCCTACATTTTCACTGACTTTTATCTTATTAGCATAAATAAACAATGTTATTGATAGTTTCCTATGTTCTAAATTCATACAAACAGGAAATATACCTTAAAAAATAATCTGTTCTCCTCTGAAGTAGCAACCCCACCACCTGCTCTGAATGTAAAAGCTTCGAAGGGCTAGTTTATTAGGAAGGTGTCGACAGCTAATGCTTTGGGGACCCATATAGGTGCACAGAATAAATTTTAATCACACATAATGCTAATGTTGTAGCAAGATTGTGACAATATTCTAATATAACTAATTTCATTAAATTAGCTACACTTATTAAGCTCAGTTTAGGTGTTCAAATTTATAAATGCCTCAAAAGAAATAATTAAGCTCTTCTGTTTTCTACTTCTTCCATTTTGTTGGTGCTTAAGAGTGAAAAGAGATCTTAACTTAGACTTTCTTATTATCCTTTTAGCAATCAGTTCTCTTGTTTTATCACCATAAGACTATGAGGACTCTTAGCGGGTTGCTGAATCTAGCACTCTGCTTTCAGGAAGAAATACACCTGCACCAGAAATACAAGACCTGGCGCTCGTCTCATGGCCTACAGCCTAATAGATGCTTTTGTCTGTCTTTGATGACAGTAACATAAATTTAGAGCCGGAAAGGACCTGAAAGGTCACTTAGTCCAATCCAGGCATCTTTTAAAACAAATGAAGAAGTATGTTTATTTCATCATTTTGTACTTATACACTGTATATTTCCAGAAAAGACTTTGAGACACCTATAATAAAAGGCACAGACACAATAAGAGAAAGGGTAAAGTCACAGAATAATGAAGAGAAGGGAGGTGACAATTATACAAGTAGACCTAGGAATGAAACAGTATCCCTCAGCCTAAAACTTAACTTGAACCCTCTTCCTGGTGAAGGCCAAAAGAAAAAACAGGATTAAAATAGGTCTTATCAGTTAACAAAAGTAGTATCTGCATACGTCAGCAGGCATTTTTTGGGCATCTCTAAACTTACAAGCAGAATGCACGAGTCTTTAGCAGACAATGAACAATACAACAAAAATAATCTTTGACAGCAATTTCAAAGCTGTCAAAGATGTAAGTACCCATGACCCTTTCTTATATCCATCTTCGTTAAAAGCTGCCTTTGTGATATTAAATTATATTTCTGAATTGCCATTTCTGCTGGGACCTAGTTATCTGACTTGGTGAAAAACGTAGCTAGTCTTAGAGAACTTAGAAGAGCAGATGGTTAATATTCCCCGAGTTTATTTTTGTTTTTAATTGATATTTTATTCCACTACTTATAGAGAATATATTCTCCGGGTAATGTATGGAAGCACTGTAGAGAAAAAAATCTCAGCGTCAAAGTGACTTCAGATAAATCACAAAGCAGAGATTTGGTTTGAAGAATAGTGCTGTCTCCCTGCCCTACACAGCAAATAGGAGCACAAACGAGCAATTTACAAACAGATAAACACCAGTGAGAGGAGGAGGGGCAGTCAGAACAGTAAGATATATTTTAACTGATAGACAGTTAATTAAATATTTTCTAATAGATTTATTGAGCCTACATTTAATGGCATCATTTTCTTCTTCCCTCCCTCACTTCGGAAATTTATAGCTTGTTGCTTTATAAAGGAAATTATTTAAGAGATTAATTTTCAAAGTTTAAATCAGGCCCATCCTCAATGCTCTATGAATTGGATAGTCTTGATATGTGATCCACGTCTTTTTGGATTGGGGATGGATGCCTGTTGAGGAAGCCAAAAAGCTCTGCATTTTGCATATTTTATTACGAACACTTCTCTGTCTGCTGTTATTTTAGGCATGGCCAAATTAGTTAGGATATTTATGAAAACCAGGTATAATAATATAATAAGAACTAAGTGGATAAAAAAATACACATTTATATATATATACCTACATATTTATATACACATTATATATATTCAGATAGCACTGCTGCTATTTCTATTTTACTTTATTTACTTTCATTTTCAGTAGTAAAAAAGAGGAGTTCCTGGGCCGAAGGAAGAGATCTGAAGTTTTAAAAGATCTGTGAACAACTTTTCTTAACAAAAGTAACTCAGAAGCAATTAGTTAGTATTTAGAAAACAATTAGAATTTGAGCATGACACATCAGTTTTAATATCCACTTTCAAGCTTGTTTCCAATTCCAACTTAAAGTTCTGTCCAATAATTCCATTTTGTGGTCAGTTAAATCTCAAGATAAAATTGATAGGTTTCAAATCATAGTTATTATGAAGAGGTAGGAGGAGGAGGAGGCGAGGAAACTCCTAAGCTTTCAATCCATGCCTCATCTGAACGACCCAGCGCCAGATGCCTACTGTCAGACAGTCCTGAGACGACAATCCACTTACATAACGGAATTTAATTTGTGTCCACTTGCATATATGAGAAAATTGCTTCTCCAGCTATTTCTTGGCAAACCCCATTGTGTTGTGCAGCAAACACCTGGACCTAATTCCATAGACAGAACTATGTGTGCCTAGGGACTTTTAGATTCCTAATAGTTGTGATTACCCTAGGAAGACACTTGGCTGACTCAGTATCTGAAAAATATCCATACAGAGAATGCAGGATGTGTCTGACGGCCTCCAGAGTCCAAACAGAATGGATGCTTCTGGCCCAGATCACCTAGAGATTCTACACCTCTAGGCACTCTCTATGCTTTCCCTCTACTTCCCCTCTTTCAGTCACTTAAATGATTTCTGTCAGGTCCCTCAGGGTTTACACACTGTCCTCCCTGCCTGAAAAGCTCTATTGCTTTCGACTCTTTGCTCAGTCAGCAGCACTATGCTTTAAAAAGATTTTTCCAGATGTGATTAGGATTTTGAGATAGATTACCCTAGCTTATCCAGGTTGGGTCCTAAATGCAATCACATGTCTACCTTTAAGTAGAAGGCAGAGAGCAACTTCTTTTTTACAGAAGGAAAAGGAGACGGCAATAGGACCGCAAGGCAGGCATTGGAGTGACGCTGCCACAAGACCAGGAATGCCACAAGCTGAAGACAAAAGAGATGATTCTCCCCCAGAACCACTAGAGGGAGCTCCGCCTCACCGACAATTTGATTTTGGCCCAGTGTTACTGATCCGAACTTCTGACCTACAGAACTGTGAGAGGATAAATTTCCGTGGTTTTATGTCACTCAGTTTGTGTTAATTTGTTACAGCAGCCATGAGAAACTAATAAACCACCAAATAGGGCACCCCTCCTAGGTTATTTGTTCTCATTGCACCTACTGTTTGAGAACACTTTGTTTTCCAAGATGAATATATCATTATTGCAATTAAGTAATTAATTGTACAATGATTTGTTTAATGCCTGTAATTCCCTTTCAGACTGTAAATTCCTGAGATCAAGCAGTGTGTCTGTCTTAATCATCCTCTAGTTCCAGGGCTTGGCAAAATGCTTGGAATGTGAGAGCTCCATAAGTATGTTACCTGAGCGAATATATGACTGATGCAAAAGTAAACTAAAAAACAATTTCAGGGAATAGTTTATCTTATCCAGAACTGGTCCTAATAAAAGTTACATGAGTCATTTATTCTTGAAATTGGTAACAAATCCCATGAATGTGTAATTTCATTTCCCTGATGATTTGGTCGAGTTTTAAACAGCTTCTGGATGGTAGTCTGCAGTAGAGTCCCATCCAGATTCTCATTAGAAAAAAAAAGTAAGAAAGCAACTAGCAAAATAGAACAAACAACATAAACTGAATACTAAAACTGACACTCCATATGTAGACTACCTGTAAGAACAATTAAGTTAAACCATCTTATCCATATCTTATCTCACAAGACAGAAGAATTCCCTCCCGATAAAAATCATGTAGGACAGTGGTTGGCTCTCCCTAGCCCGCTCCCTGAGCCGCTCCTGCAGCATCCAGAGAAAAAAGCACCTGTTCCTCCACAGCCCCCGTCCTGCCTTTTGAGGGTTCAGAGACTGACCACTCCTACGTAACTCGTAGTATAGTATAGACTCCTTAGGAGACCCAAGCCACAATAAGAGAAAAAGATGCATCAAGGGCCTGCCAGGCCCAGAAGCATAGTTCCCTCAAGAAAAGCCTTGCTGGGGAGGCAGTAAGGTAGCCTGCATGCTAGAAGCGATTTATAACCCGAGTGACTCGGGTCTTAATTACATTGGCTTCCCAGCATTCATCTCTTCCTCTGCTGCTTCCCAAGCATGAACTCAGCCTCTTTTCCTTTCTTTCTCTTCCCTTCCACATGTTACTCGTTGCTATTTAGTATAATGGGATTTTAATGAAGTTTAGGGAACAATGGAGAGAGATTATAAAGTAAAACAGGAAACTGCTGATAACAAATGATCTGCACCATACCAATGGGCTATTTAAAATTAACTTCCAAATAAAATAGGCTTCCTTTAGAATCTCCACTCAGAAAGCAGTAACATGTATAATTTACAAACAGTACTCATTTTTGCCACCACCCCTGTTGCCTACTATACGTGCATGCTGAGTATGATAATACGTCTTGCACCTGGAACCAGACAGGATACGTTAGGTATCCACCTTAGCCTAGTTGAGCTATTCCAGTCAATGCTTGCTGGTCACTGAGAGGAGCTGTACATGTTAACCTGCTCTCCACTTTAGATTAAAAAAGGAGCCCGCTCATCATATTGAAGGTAAAAAAAAAAAAATGGAAAAGTAGTTATTTCTTTTTGATATCAAACCCTGATTTTGGATAAATATCACTACCTTCTAGATAAAGAGAGTGGGGAAAATAAAACAGAACACACACACACAAGCACTCCCAAAAATCATCCTGTAAAAAAGGGAAAGAGAGCATCATGTGGAAGACTCAAGGGGAGACAATATGCCTAGAAAAGATTTGACTGTTGAAACAGAAGAGATAGTTAGAAAATTGCTTTAAACTACTTAAACTATGAAGAGTATGTAAAAAGGCAGGTCATTTATGAAACAGGAGATGAAAGTTATAATGACAAAATGGGCCCAAACGGTAAAATGAGAGATGGCTGAGATTTGGAGGTTTATATGAAATAGCAGAATTTCCATCCACAATGGAATCTAGTGAGAAGAAAATTGATACACTGAAAATTTCCAGCAGTAACTGAATCAGAGTCTGGGGAAAAGAGAAAGAGATAAAATAATGACAGAGAAGATGGTAGATGGGGATGCCAGAGGCTGAAGTTTTGACTCAAGAATAATTTGTGTACCTGAGAAAGAAACAAGAGTAAGTCGGTCTGAAAGAGTAATCAAAGTCATCACTGAAATATGAGGAATAAAAGGGCTACCCAGATTCTAGTGGTGGTGGTAATGGGAAATGGGTAATGAGGAAACAGTGAAGAGTTACCCATATTTAGACAGAAACTAGTCAAACTCCAGAATTTCAAACATAAAGAAAATGTCTTACTTATATACAGACAGATTAAAAAAACCCAGTTACTTAAAAACAAATTATGTCAGGCTTACTTTAGACCTTTCTTCTGCTATGTTAACATATTAGAATACATGGATCTTTTAAGAAAAGAAGAATACAACCAAGAATTTTATACCTATCAGGTTGTCTTTATCAAGATTGAATACAAAGGGATGACTTCTGTATATATCCAACCAATTTGTCCTTCCCATAATAATTTACACAAAAACATAAAGGTAAATATTGGGGAAAAATAATCAAAATTTAATTTCAAGAATTAGGAAGTTGTGAATCCAAAATCCTGAGACAATTGATTCAATTAATTATAAAGTTTATTTTACATATTTTATCATTGTTTACCATAAGAATATTGTTAAAGTATAATTGTGAGAGAAAAGAAAATAAATATTTAATAAATGTAATTATATTTCACTGTCCAAGCTATAATACTAGATATTAAGAATTGTTGGGGCAAAGGGTAGTAAAAGCAATCTACATCCCTCATCTGACACTGAGTGAGCTCAAGATATAGCCTTAAAAAGTCCTGTAGGCTCTACTCAAAGTGTCCAGCTTCAGACCACAAGTGACACTACTTCCAACGTGACCGTTCTAGTCCAGGCCATACCTATTTCCTCATCTGATTACTGCAAAAGCCTCCTACCTGGCTCCCAGCTTCTGCCACTGATCCCCTCCACCTATTCTTAACACAAGAGCCACAGAGATCATATTCAACATAATTCAGATCAGGTCACTTCTCTGCTCAAAACCTTTCAACGGATCCCATCTGAGTTAGAAGAAAAACCAAAGTCCCTACAATGGCCTAAAAGGCCCTCTCTCCATAATCTTCCTCCTCTCTTTTATTTCTCTAGCATCATCTACTAATATTCTTCCTCTCCCTCATTGTACTCCAGCCACATTGGCTTCCAGGATAATTTTCAGGTGGCTGTGAGTACTAAGTGAAGACATACATGTATATTGCCAGTCATAAGGCATTTTAACAAATATTAGTTACTATTATTTTGATCCAAAGAAGGAATACAAAAATATTCATTTTAGGATACTTCCTTTTTTGCCAATCATAGATATAAAGGAGATATACAGAATCAAAATAAAAAATTGAGAATAATACTTTTGAAATAAGAGGGTTAGTTACTCCCTATAAGAACATTATCCGCAGATAGCTCATATTATTATATAAACTACTTCAAAATAATCCAAAATCCTGAGTAATTCACTAGTCTAGTTAGTCATATTATGCCAATATCAATTTCCTGATTTTGATAATGCACTGCAGCTATATAAAATATCATTATTGGGGGAAGCTGGGTAGTGGATACATGGGGTCTGTCTACATTTTGTTTGCAACTTCTTGTAAGTCTATAATTATTTCAAAATAAAGTTAAAAAAACAGTAATCTCAACTGAAATCCTAGAGAACATGGTTCAAGAAGAGAAAGAAAAATTGCAAGACAAATTAAAGAAGGGAATGTCTTGAAATAGTGAATTTAATACTTCAAAATGGAAGAATGGGGAAAAAAGATAAGGAATCCTATCGGAGGAAAAGTATTTATTTATTTATTATTTTTTCAGCTTGAAGAAGATTAGCCCTGAGCTAACATCCATGCCAATCCTCCTCTATTTTTGTATGTGGGACACCGCCACAGCATGGCTGGTGAGTGGAGTAGGTCTGCACCTGGGATCTGAACCCATGAGCCTGGGCTGCCAAAGCGGAGGACGCGGAACTTTAAACACTTGGCCATGGGGCCAGGCTCAGGAAAAACGTTTTTAAACAACATGATTAAATGAAATACTAATTTATCCACTGTATCTGAAGTTTCTCAAAATCTCATTTCTTTTTAAAAATAAGGTTTTCTCTTTAACGTATCTATTTAGTGATACTATCAGGTCTTAATTACCATTCAAAAGTACCCGATTGTGTGCTAAGGGGAGCTATAAAAACAAAAGTTACTATTCTTGGAAAATACAAACCAAGGAAAGATATGAAATTGTCAAGGCTAATTAGACTCAAGTGGAGAGCAAACATTCCAAGCAGAGAATGAATATTTCTACTTTATGCAGACAAAAGGGCATCCAATAAAGGACACATACCATCCACTACTCAGGAGACCAAACCTAGAGACACTAGTCTGACATTTCCTATTTCCTTTAAAACAACACTGCAGATCTCTTGGAACCCACAGCAACACCCTTGGCGATTTGAGATTACCTGATAATTTCCGAACTGGTGTTTGACATAACACTGACATGTTGAATATTTTCCTTTAGCCACAGGAGATTTCCAGCTCCAGAAATCAGAAGTCAAAGGAGCATACATTCAATTCATTCTTTCTTATTGAGTGGTTTGTTTTTGCTGGATAATTTATGGAAAATTAGCACAAAATGACAGCTACGATATGGGGTAGGAATACCAAGCAGATGAGAAACTTGAATATTATTACCAACACAAGATAAGAAGGGCAGTCAGCAAATGAAGGTCAAATGAAAGAAGCAACCTAAGTTTCTATGTAATGTCAACTCGGAAATGCTCTTTCAGCAAAAGTCTGGGCAAAGATAGTTTGGTTGCTTTTTTTCTTGCCTAAGCCGTACTTTAAAATTCTCTATGGCTGAAGATACATACCATTATCAAAATCCTAACAGATGTTCATTCTTTTGACTCAATAATTTAAATCTTACCGTGGTAAATAAATCCACGAAGACTGGGCAAAATACGAGGACAAAGAAATTCATCATAGCATTATTTTGGCAGACAAAATAAAAAACAATACAAGTGTACCTAAGTGAATTATGGCACATTCACTGGATCTTGGTCGCAAACCTAGCACCACTCATCAAGCCACACTGTTGCAGCATCCCACATAAAAGAGAGGAAGATTGGCACAGATGTTAGCTCAGGGACAATAGTCCTCACACACACACACACACACACACACACACACACACAAACTTTATATAATATTACCTCAGCCATATGAAAATTATGTATATGCCTAGAAAAATTAATAACACATTTTCCAGTATATGGTGACCATAAAATTTATTGTACAACTTTGAAACATAATTTGGAATCAGGAAGTGTGAATCTTTAGCTGGAGTCATCACACTCCCTGGTTCCAGGGGCCTTTTTTATCAAACATGACTGCAGCACCCATCAAATACTATTTGCCAGGTTTCTGACTTCTTTTTCTGTACCGAATATATACTGACCATATCAATAAATCATGATACAGAACATATGGTATAGATCGGGCAATCAGTATCCATATTCCTTCTCCATCACTTTTAATCTGGATGGACACTATGCAAATTACACTATATATGTTATAGGGTTATTGTGGGAAATACTTCAACTTTAATAAGGCAATGCACATTGATATATATGTATTTGTCATATATATAATATATATGCATACATATGTGCCTATATATATATATTTTGTGTGTGTATATATTACACAAATTATATATACATAAATATATATACACACATTAAAATCCTCATTCTCTTGGCTACAATATTCCAAAAATTTTCACATGCTGTACCGTTATTTCTAAGTAAGCAAAATTAAGAACACACAAATATGTTTTCTTTTTGTGCTGATTAAAAAAAGAAAACAAACAAAAGGAATGTTTACTTCTCTTCATTCATCATTTATTGTGGATATCTTCTCAAATGTTTTCATAAGTTATATTTGATTTCTTGAACTTTATTGATAACCCTGATTGTAGAAATCCTTAGCAGTACTTTCACTTCAATGAAATGATTCTCGAGGCTTTTATTCTTATTATAGTTCTTATTTAGTCTGTTTTGAGGTATCTCACATATACTTTGCTATTTCACACCTAGCCAGCTAGACTTTGGAATCACAGGTTGAGATACTAATTCAATAATAGCAACTTACAGCTAGAAGGGACACACCATCATGAAGTTTAATTCTTCCATTTCTACAGAAGAGGGACATGATTCCCAGGGAAATGAAGTGGCTCCATGCACACCTTGGCAATCTCCCCCTAGAGTATTTTCAGAGTGCTTATGTGTTCAGTGTTCCTATCACAGCTAGATGGTCACAACCACCAATTCTCATTTCTTTTCATCTTCCTACTATTATCTTGCCTTCTCTGACCTATTTATTTTATTACCTATTTTACTGGAATTTTATATTCCTTCTTTACCCTTTTCATCCTATCCAACAAACACCTCAAGTAGGGTTGCTATTACTGGCAAAAAAAAATTAGTTTTAGACTCTGTACTAACTCTGTAGAATCATGAGTTGCATTTATCTCTGCCTCACACCATTACTGTGTAAAAGAGAGTGGAGATATTTCCCAAAACAAATCATTTTAGACATGTAAAGTATACTTGAAAGTGACTGAAGAAAATAAACTGTAGACATGAGATTGCACAATGTAATTAATACATTAAACCTATTACGGACTTCAGAACACTGGAGTCCAACCTTGTAATTTGAGCATCTAAGCCAAAAAATACATTAGAAGCTATGTATTCATCATATTTTCTAAGTTTAAAAGACAGTATCATGCTCTTTTGCTATATATTCTAATTTAGATAAACTTACATTTCTTTCCAAATGGAGCATTGAACAATTTGAATAAATTAATCAAAACCATGTTCTTCTAACACATAATTGGTTACCAATTATGAGAACCAAAAGAATCCAAAAGAAAATTCATGCAAAGATACTGATAACTTTATTAATGTACCCTGCATGTTATGCATAATAAAGTCCTAAACTCTTAATTCCTCCCAAGCACATTGATTGCATTTTTATTACACAGTTTTTCAGAGTGGGTGTCTCTAGCGTGAAGACTCCAATTGATGAGGGAACTTACTCATGCTTTCCCTGAAGAGTCTTCATTCATGCTAAGCACCCTGTTAGTATGGATAAAATCAACTGCATGTTAAGCACCATGTGTTATGCTTTTGAGTAATATGTATGCTTAATCACCATTATAATAATAAACATAAAGTCCAACCTTGAAGTAAAGTACTATGATAATTTCATAAAAGCTTAGCATGATTGAACTTCCCTCCTTACTTTCTAATATTTTGAATACTATTTCATTGTGCTTCACTCTTGTAGAAAACCCTCAGGAGTGATAAATTAAGGCTTGGGGCAGGATTATCTGTCATTCGTTTAAGTAGCTTTATCTACCCCTTTTCTAATGAACCATTCTCCTGTTCTTGAAGCATGTAATACTGTATAGTGATAAGGGAATTCTTCATCTTTAGGTAGATAGGAATAGTGATAGTATGAAAAAGAGAAAACAGGTATTCAATTTACCTTGGTGAATACGAGTATTTTATGCAGTATTTTAGGCCATATATCTCTAAATAGACAGGTTTTTTTCAATGAGGGTACCAAAGAAAGCAAAAAAACGAAAAAGCTCTCAAGCCATGCTATATTAATATGAAAATCAAATCAGCACTTGGGCTTCACTGTTTACTTAAAGAGGTATTAGAGGCACCAAAATGAAAATCTCAAGATAATGTAGGAGAAAGCGTGCAAGTTATGATCAGAATGTAGCAATAACAAAGAATATATGGAATAGTAAATATAAAATTAAAACCTAATTTATTGGGGCCGGCCTGGTAGTGCAGCAGTTAAGCTCACACGTTTGGCTTCAGCGGCCTTGGGTTCTCCAGTTCGGATCCCAGGTGCGGACATGGCACCGCCTGGCAAGCATGCTGTTGTAGGTGTCCCACACATAAAGTAGAGGAAGATGGGCACGGATGTTAGCTCAGGGCCAGCCTTCCTCAGCAAAAAGAGGAGGATTGGCAGCAGATGTTAGCTCAGGGCTAATCTTCCTCAAAAAAACCCTAACTTATTAAAAGTGATTTTCACAAACTATTGGGGTAGTATGGCGCATTTATCTTTCTTCTGATGTGCTGGCTTTGTCCAGAAAACAGTTTATAATCTCTATATAAAGAGACTATATTATGCCATGGAAAGAAACACCATCCCTGGACAATTTCACATATCTACCTGTATCCACATTGCTTTTCTTTTTCTTTCTTCCATTTTCCCTAAAGAAAATGTCCCTCCTCCTCTCCAGGCCAGTCTTATGAAGGAAATTGATCCTTATCTTAGAATCTTTCTGTTTCCTGCATCCAACTCCTGGTCGTTGACCATAGCAACCAAGCTTAGTATCTTCCACACAAAACAAACAAAAAAAGTAAACAAACACAGATACTCCACATCCACTCCAAACTCTACCTCATTTTTGGGTTCCTTCCCAGCAAAATTTCTTGTTTCCAATTCTTAACCTCCTATTTACTCTCAGTTTCCTTTACAAAATTTCCATCACATAAATTCTCTGAAATTGACACTTTTTAAAGTTTCCGGGGATCTCCATGTTGTCAAATCCAATGGCTGCTTTTTGGCTTTGCTTTTCTGGTCATCTCATCTTACTGTTTTTGACATGGTTGACCAGTCCCTCCTTCATAATTCTTTTGCCTCTGTGACACAGCTGACTTTTCTTTGTCTTTCTTTCTCAGTGACTGCTCTTTCTCAGCCTCCCAAAAAAGCAAACAGCTTTTGTGCATGATGTGTGGTACCTTGAATAATATCACAGCGATTGCAAAACAATAGTTTAAATACACCATTTTCCTCTATCTATAAAACTATATGTATTTCTCATCATGTTTTAACCAGTTTACGTGTTCAAGAGTATATGATTTGCCAACAATCACATTTAGAAATTTAGCTGTTTCTCCTTTTGAAAATTATAAATTTACTCCAAATATTGCAGCAAGATGAATAATATTTTATAGATAGCATTTTTAATGGGAAAACCCACTTTGTTTGAAATGTTATATAATTTTTGTTCATTTATAATAAAATTTAAAATATTTGACCACAAGTACCTGAATTTTTTGAACTAAATTTTGAATTAATTTTCCTCATTTAAATAACTTATTGAACTAGACGTCTAAATAATCCACCATTCGTGTGGTTTTACATTGTCAAATCAATAACAAAGCACTCTAATTTAATTTTGAGAACTAAGTAGATAAGAAATTTGGTTAAACTACAATGAAACTGAAATTAGTGCCTTTTTGTGATATGAGCAAGAACACGGAAAATGACACTTTAGATAACATTTGAAGATTTACGTGTCCTTAAATCTTTATTAAATTAAAATCTTATGTTTAACCTCTCTCTCTTTTTTTACTTCACTCTTTCCTTTTCTTTTGTAGTAAGTGAGACAGAGGGAAATGCTGAGCTGACATCATTTCTACAAGTGGTAATCTACCCTGGACAGCCACTTCTTTGTCTTTTCTATAACAAGCGTGGAAGATCAAAGTTCAAGAAAACATGTATCGCAAGGTGAGATGATCCCCTCTTTCATCTGGGACAGGGGTAGATCTGAAAGAGGATCAGAGAACAGCTACATCAGCAGGAGTATCTCAATGATGATGCTTTTATCTCAATAGTGGGAGCTGGCAGTTCCTAAAAATATAGCTGAAAAATGAATTTTTACAGCACATTTAAAGTCAGATATACAATTCATTATTAGTAAGAGGAAATGTAAAGGGCAATCACAACAAATAAGTCAACTTAGAAATCAAATTGCAATTTGAAAGATGTACACTTTCAAAAATTGACAGTAATATTGTTTCAATTTACGTTGAGTTCCTTGTCTTTTTTAAGAAGGGCAGTCATTTTATCCTTCAAATTATTATTTGTGATACTTAAATATCTTAAGTCTTTAAATGATTCTTAAATGTGAATTTAAGAGTTTTAGCATAAATTTGAGGCTAGTTAAAATTATGTGGCATGTGGTGTAGGAGTGAGAGGGAAAGACAGGAAGTCTCAGGAGATAGAGAGAGAGGGCAAGGGAGAAAGAGAGAGGGCGAGGGAGAAGAGAAAGAGAGAGGGAGGGAGAGAAAGAAATGAGGGGACATAATAAGAAAAATAAAGAAAAGAGAGGAAAAGCAAAAATGCTTGAATGAGCAGTGGATGTTACTTGATGTTTTTTGCTGAGGGATCTTAAAGGATTTGAAATTTCAAAAAATTCAGAAGTTTTAAAGAAAATGTGATTTTAGTGGAGTGGAGTTCCTTCTAGGAGGAATAAGAAGAGACCCTATAAAAGCACCTTCTTAAATGTGCTTCTTTCTTCTTTATTTCTTTTTCCTTTACCTTCTCTCCTCTTCTCCCTTGCTGCAGATTTTTGTACCAAACAGCTGGCGCCTTAGCTAAACGAACATCTATGTGAACTGAACCTCACCAAGGAAGGGCTTCATTTATTTGTTTCAAATCATAGTATTTATTTGTACAAGGACTGCGTGCTCATTTCAGAAAAAGTAGAAAACAAAGGTGAGCAGAAAAAACCTTTCAAAATTTGGAGATTTTCCATGTATGCTAAACAAAGTCGTATGTAAACAATTCATTGACATTTTTACTTGAAAATTAAGACAAAAACAAATTGTAGACATGTGCTTGTTATATTGTGTGTTGCTATCTTTGATTTTTGAATCCTAGAATCAAACTTTCAAAATAGTATTTCTAAATATCCTTTCCTGAATATACTTCTAATTGTTTAACTCGAAAACTCTGGATATTCTATCTTCTTTTTAAATGAGACGTTTTATCTTTAAATCAAAGTTTCACAAGTGATCGATTTAAATGCACTGTCTTTTAACATTGCAATGGCACTTAATTTTACTTATAAGGAAAATTTAACCAAATTTTCAGCCATTTTTGGTCATATCATATAGCCCCCTACAATTATTTTGCTAAATATAACTTATATTGGGGGGCCAGCCCTGTGGCCTAGTGGTTAAGTGTGGTGTGTTCCACTTTGGTGGCCCAGGTTTGGTTGTTAGGTGTGGACCTACACCACTTGTTGACAGTCATGTTGTGGGAGTAACCCACATACAAAATAGAGGAAGATTGCCATGGATGTTAGCTCAGGGCAAATCTTCCTCAGTCAAAAAAAAGAAAGATAACATATTACTTATTATAAATAATTATTACTTATTATTTATAAATACTCTTGCAAAAGTTGCTGCATGTGTCCAATTCTGTGCAATATATACCATGAGCCATTTGCACTTAATATCTCACAAAGTTCTATTACCTCTCAAGAACACAACAGATTACATAATTTATGCACAATAATGAATATTTTTCTGTAAGAGTAAAGATGGAAAAAACTTCAGATTTATAATTAGCTTGAAAAAAAGTATGATTTGTTTGAGCATATATAAGTAAACCTTATTCACATATTCAAGTATCAATGATTAACAAAAGTAAAAGTCATTATGAAATTCTCCAAATATTACAAAGAAAGGTAATATCTTAAATTCAAGTGTTGAGATTGCAAATAAAATTATTTAAACTCAACCCTTTCCTTCATCTCCAAAACTCTGGCACACAGGCATACCTACACAAATACACAAACATTTCAATAAGATAAAATTTCCTTTTATCATTCATTCTAACAACCATCAACTTCATAAAAATCAAGTTCAACAAAAATGAAATAAGTAAAATCCTTGATATAATTTTATATGTTCTGACATAATCTTTACATACCTACATCAGTGCATACATAATGTTCAATAACTTCTAGATAGAAAAGAGTAGTATTAATAAAATCAGACTGTTTTTTTCCTCTCTATTTTTTTTCCTCCCCAAAGCCCCAGTGCATAGTTGTGTATTCTAGATGTAAAATCTTCTAGTTCTTCTATGTGAGCCACCACCACAGCATGGCTACTGACAGACAAGTGGTGTGGTTCTGTGCCCAGGAACTGAACCTGGGCCACAGAAGCAGAACATGCTGAACTTTAACCACTAGGCCATCAACACTGGCTCAAATCTGACTTTTTTTAATCAATTATTTTGGCATCTTACTTTTGCAATTATAAATAATGCAGTGATTGATATTCTTAAATTCTTATACCAAAATCTCATCTCTAATTTTTCCTTAGGAAGTTAAATTATGCACTTTTTACAAATTTATTTTATTTTATATTTGAATGTAGCTAGAGCCATGACTTCTATAATTTATACTAATATTTGTGCAAAGGCTTATTATGCAAACATATTCTACATACAACCAGGGGCATTCCTGGTTACAATGTATGTTTGGAGGGTATTGAGTTCACTATTTGTTAATCAACTCAAATTATTATATCATTTAGCTTCTCTACATCCATTTATGTATTTTGTCTTCTTGGCATAGGAAAAACTGAGTGGTGCATTCATATCTTCTATTATTATTTAAATCCTGTCTCCCTTAATATTGCCTGTTAACAGTTTTATTAACTGGTATATGACATTTAAATGGCATATTCTTTGGCACATAAAAGTACTTGAGTGTTATATGACTTTATGGCAAGTTGCATGCTTCATCAATAAAGAGTGACCTATTCTTCCTTAATACTTTTAAAAACTGCATTACAGTAGTTAAATTCTGATTGCTGCTTTCATTTTGCTCCCACTTACCTAGTGCACCATTTTTCCATTCTCTTTCATTAAAATTCTCTTATTTTAGGTTTCTTTCATATTAACAATATATATTTCATTTTTTTTCACCCAACTGAGATCAATTATCCATTAAAATTGCTCTCGCAAATGATATCTTTGTCTTGACTGTTATCATCTTATTTTTAAGACTTTTGTCTTTATATCTCTACCATATTTTGTCAAATAAAGTCTATGTCATTACTGATTATAATCTAGAATGTACATGTCCCCACTTAAATACTTCAAAGCTTTAGACATATTTAAATGTATACTTCCCTTTTACTGTAATGGATAAAATCAAATCTATTTTATATCCTCTATGTAAGAGGAAGTTTTTAAAAATTTAAATTTAGTCGTCTTTCCTGCTGCCAGCTCCTGGATTTTGGATTCAGGTTGAAATTGTTAAGTTATTACTTTTAGATTACACATCTTCTCTTATGGCAATCACATTCTGATTCACATTTACAGCATATGACTAAAGAAATAATTAGAATTAAGCCTTGATTTACACTTATCCCTCTGCTTTGTTGACACAACATTTATATTTCTTTCTTTTTTTTTTTTTTGAGGAAGATTAGCCCTGAGCTAACTACTGCCAGTCCTCCTCTTTTTGCTGAGGAAGCCTGGCCCTGAGCTAACATCCGTGCCCATCTTCCTCTACTTTATACGTGGGATGCGTACCACACATGGCATTCCAAGTTGTGCCATGTCCACACCTGGGATCTGAACCAGCAAACCCCCGACCGCTGAGAAGTGGAACGTGTGAACTTAACCTCTGCGTCACTGGGCCGGCCCCAACATTTATATGTCTATCTCCCAAAAGTTTAGTTTTTAATTCATGTATTTAATTGGCTAAAAGATGACTACATAAATCTTTCAGGAACAGTAACAAAAATGGTTTACTATCCAAAACTTGGCATATCTAAAAATTCTGCCATTCATTTGTCTTCTTAATGTTCCTTGCTCACTATGCATTTTTTTAGCATCTTGTACTGTTGTCTGTTCATCTCATCTTTCTTATTTTTGTTTTCACAAAACAAAACAAAACGACAGCACAAAGTCAATGCTCTTTATACTTCATTTCTGCTTCCTGTAGTTATCTTAGTAAAGCATGGTATTTTCTCTTCTATGATTTGTGAGTTATAGACATTTCCCTTTTTTATGTACTAGAAACTAACTCTATCCAGTGATGGAATTTTTCCATTCCCTCATCATTAAAAGAGGAGAGATGGATCCGGGCTGGATGTGTGCCAAAAAAGGGTTTCCAATTTTACCCCTCACTGTTCATCTTCTTGCTGTAAGATTCTTTCTATGGTATCTTAACCAGAAGGAGTGGTTAAATCTCTGTTATACTTTGAGTTCACCAATGGATAATAAGAGTATGGATAATAGGTGATTCAAGGGCTCCATTCTAGCGGGAAGTCTCAGCTTGAACAAGTAGTTGGTGGTATCACTACAGAGAAAAACATTGTTGGAAGACAACTTTGTGTCAGAAGTACAGATTCAGTTTCAGACTGCAAATATGTTTGAAGTTTTGCACTGGGTACCATAACTATAAGTACAATAAGGAATAAAACCATTTGCTTGAGATAATAGACAAAAACAGGTAAAGAAACAGATAAAATTCCTGTTGTCTTTTAAGAAAAGCAACATAAGATAAAAGAACAGAGTCTCGTGATAAAGACTAACAGGGTAGATATCTGGTAGATAACACTTTGATCAACCTGTCAAAATAAATATCATCAGTAATGAGACAAGTTGCAATCATGTACCACCTTGATAGTATGCAATTAAAATAATGCAGCATTGATTCTGTGATATTCTTGTCAAAATGTGTTACTTGAATCCAATCACAAGAAAAACTCAGAAAACTTGAATTGAGGTATTCTAAAAAGAAAAAGGAAAAGGAATGTTAGAAAGTTGAAAGAAAGAAAGAATGAGAAAGAAAGAAAAAAGGAAAGGAAACATGGGTCAGAAATCTTCAAATATGTCATGGTACAGTTGAGGATAGTTTGAAGATATCTTCCTGACACAAGGACACTAAAGACTTGACAACTACAGTAATGCACAATTCTGAACTTGATCTCTCTGCTGTTATTGAGACTACTGTCAAAACTGTAATGGACGTCTGAGGATTAGGCGGTAGGAATGCATTAGTGTTAATTTTCTAGTTTTGATGGTTGCATTGTGCACACACACATGCCAAATACATGCACAATACAGTCATCACAACCAGAAAATTCATAGATACATGTTCTATGTATATTTGTTTGTGAGAAATATATACTAAGGCAGAGTTTTTTAACCTTGGCACTATCATTTTTGACATTTGGGGACAGGTAGTTCTCTGTTGTGGGGGTTTCCTGCGAATTGTAGGGTATTTAGCAACATGCCTGGCCTCTACTAACCAAATGTCAGTAATCTCCCCACTCCTTTGCCCCTCCCTGCCTCAGAAACAAAACAAAAATGTTTCCAGATATTATCAAATGTTCCCCAGAGGGCAAAATTGCCCCTGGTTGAGAGCCACTCTCCTAACGTATTTGGGGACGATGGGTCATCAGATTGGCAGCTTAATATCAAATGGTTAGGATCCAAGAATCTCAGCAAATTTTAAGCAGAAAAAACACAGAGAGAAAAGAACCTACAAACACCATCTTCAACCTGGTAAAAACCAAATGTACAGAGAAAATCTTAAAAGAAACATGAGAAATAAAGAAATATTATGCAGAGAAGCACATAATGCTTCCTTGGTTGATTTTCTTATTTAAAAAAAAATGAGGCCAGAAAACAATGAAGTGATTAAAGGAAAAAAATGTAATCTCAGATTTCTATACATACACTTAAAATATCCTTCAATGATCAAGGTAAAATTAAGAACTTTTCAGGAAAAAAATGGGTTAATTTGTTACTAGTAAACCTACAATACAGGAAATGCTAACAGAAGTTTTTCAGACCAAAGGAAAATGACACCAAATCAAAATTCAATTCTAGAAGAAGAAATCAAGAGCACAAAAATGATAAGTATGAGTGTAAATATAAAAGACTAATTTTTTTCTCTTAATTTCTTTGAAAGGCAACTGACTAACAGAAAGAAAAATGATAACATTTTATGATGGAGTTTATGATGTGTATGGATAAAGTTACATCACAAAAAATATCACAAAGGACAGGGAAGGAATAAAGGAAATATACTCTTGTCAGTTTTCTACATTGTTTGTGAAGCAGTAAAAAAATTACCACTAAGCAGAATTTTAGTTAAGGATAAATTGATGACTGTTGTAATCAATAAAAATAAGTTAATAATAAATAATACAAATATATGTAACTAACCATGGAATAGATGAATTAAAAATGAATATTAAAAATTCAATTAAACAAAAATAAGGAAAGGGAAGAAGAAATGAAAAATGAACAAATGAAAAGATTGGACAAGTAAAAAAAATAGCAATATGCTTCATCTAACACAGATATAGATATACAGATAGACATACGTGCATATGTATAAATATGTAAATATATAGATAGACATATGTACATAATATGTATAAATATGTGTAAATTCATTAAATACAAATTGATAGAAAAATTTTTTGGCTTACTGACAAAAAATCAGTATGGTACAGAACTTAAATTTAAATCATACTATCAATCACCTTGGCCTTATTGACATTTATAAAAACTACATCAAACAAAGGCGAAATGCACAATATTTTCTTGTGCAATTAAAACATGCACAATGGGGAAAGCATAGTCTCTTTAATAAATGGTGTTGGGGAAATTGAATATCCACATGCAAAAGAATGAAATTGGACCCTTATCTTACACCATACACAAAAATCAGTTCAAAACAGATTCATAATAGCATTACTAAAAGTTACTGAAATGTACAAAAAGAAAACTAATATCTATCCACAGGAAAATGGATTAAAAAGTCTTGTATATTCATACTATGGAATACTACTTAACAACAAATGTAATGGACTACTGATACATACAACACAAATGGATCTCAAAAATATTTGTGGAACAAAAATAGGCAAACACAAAGTATATGAAGTCCAAGAACAGACTAAACTAATATATGAAAATAGATTTCAGAAAGGTCATTCCCTGTGGGAGTTGGAGAATGACTAAAAAGGGAGACAGAGAACTTTCTGGGGTGTAGAAATAGTCTATATTTTGATTAAGTTTGGACTATATGGGTATATATATTTCTCAAAATTCATCGAATTGCACATTTAACATCTATGCATTTCAATATATGCAAATTTTCCCTCAATAAGATAATGTTTAAAAATAAAAATAGTGTTCAAATAGTGATGAAAAACTAAGATAAAAAACTTAATAGCTAGGGGCTGGCCCAGTGGCATAGCAGTTAAATGCACACACGCCTCTTCTGGGGCCAGGGCTTCTCCAGTTTGGATCCCTGATGCAAACTTATGCACTGCTTATCAAGCCATGCTGTGGCATGCTTCCCACATATAAAATAGAGAAAGATAGGCATAGATGTGAGCTCAGGGCCAATCTTCCTCAACAAAAAGAGGAGGATTGGCAGCAGATGTTAGCTCAGGGCTAATCTTCCTAAAAGAAAAAAAAACTCAATAGCTAAACTGAATTAAGGAAAGCATAATATCTAAAGTGTAGTTCACACAGGTATTAGAGATCTAGAAGAAACAGAACTTATTTCATGTCTTCAGAGTGAAGGCATTTTTGTATACTACTAATCCTGAGATTTACATCTGGAAAACAATCATGCTTTTCCACTCCTTATGTCCTAATAATAACTGCTTTGGTTGCATTAATCAAGAATTTGATTCTATAAATTATTATGGATTATTGCCAATTTTGATTCTTATCCATATACCCAGTTTAGAATGTTGCTATTATTTCACAGTAGAAAGTACTGTGATTAGTACAAAGTAAGTAGTCCTTCTTCCATTAGGACTCATTTTCCATAACTCTATTATATCAGAAAAGAGTGACTGATTTTGTACACGTTTGAATATAGATTCCCATGGTTGTAACGGCTAGTGGAAAAGTACACATTTTACAGACATTTTTAAGGAAGATTAAACAAGATTTCATTGCTTAGATATAAGACTATAATGTTAAGAGCTAAAAAGTCAATGAAGTTTGAAGCTGCATTTTCTTTTTGCTTTCTTCCACAGTTACTAGAAGCAAGTTAGAAAAGCATGTTAAAACTCATCTTACAGAAGATAATGTCTGTCAATACCTATTATCTGTGTTCTGTAACAATTTTTACTGTCATATTTTCTAAATTTAGACTTTAAAGTTTGAAAACAGGATAAAAACAATTTAAATAGATTTTTTTAAGAACAGCAACATAAATATTTCAATTTAATTATTTTTTCAATGTGATTGCTATTTAATACACTTACTCACATTTCTAGGCAATATAAAAGAGTTAACATAGAGAGTAGAGAAAAATCAAGTGTGCCTTGCCAAGTGCTGAATTCCTATTTTGACCATTATATGGTATGTCTAGAAACTAAACTTCTATTTTTTCAACAAATTTTGAAAATACATCTAACGATAGTAAGGATTTGAGGGTTAGATTTCACATATATATTCTAGAAGTGAAAAGAAGCAGTTGAAACATTCTAGTTCTTTATTAGAATGAATTTAATTCTTAGCATAAACTGATGTGAGAATACTTGCTCTTTTTTTGTTGTTTGAAATTTTCAGTTCCTTTATTTGTTCTTAAAAAACTAAATGTATTGTTCTGATTAAACTATTCATAGTATAATTTAACTGTTCATAGAACAATTTAATTGGTCATTTTGTCTCCTACTTGATATAGAACACTGGCACCTGTTCTTGGCTCAAACCGTGAAGAAGTTGGAAAGCAACAGAGTAAGTGCATAAATAAACCTTCTAACAGAGGAGATTTCAGAAAAAAATAACGATAGTGAAATTGGAAGACTTAGGGAAAGCTATTTATGTTACTCTGAGGAATACAAATCAATAAAAGTTCATGGCTGAAAGGTTCTCATTGATTGGAACATACTGGTAGCACAGTAATTTCAAAACCCAACATAGGGTTTGCCAACCACACCACATTTTCTGATTGTATCCAATAAAATGCTATGACCTCGAAACAGCTATCTCTACTATACGTTTTTTGAATGACTATTTTTTATTCTAACATGACTAAGATGAAATCAGGCCATTTGAAGTACAGTTTCAAAGAATTATAAAATATTTTTAAGTTAAATATTTCAAAGTTGATTTCATGAATGTCATTGTTGGGAAACATTCGTTATTTAGAGGTGTTGTAAAACATAATACAACTACTTGATTATATTTCTAGAAATTCCCTAGATTTCCTATGAATGCAGTTTTTCGGAATACTACTAACTAATCCTCTATTACTTCTGTAGCCACATCTAATCCAACAGAAGCTACTGTAAATCTCTCCACACTGCAATGGCAGTGTAGAGTCTGAATGGGTCTTAGTGTAAGGGCAGGGGGTCACTTTTCCAAGAGCTGCCTTAACCTCTATGCTGCTTTAAAAAATGATCCTTCTGTGAGCACTATTGATCAATGTATCTGCCAAATCTACTACGATACCTTATCTGAAAAAAAAAAAAAAAAATCCTCTCCAAGGAGAAAAGTCTCATCCCCAACAAGCCTTATAGTACCCAACAAGGAAAGCGAAACCCCAAAAAGGTAGCTTGAGAGTTAGCAACTGGATACCAAAATATCTTGAATGAATTTCTAATGTTTCTCAAATTAACAACTTGGCATTATTATTTTTTTATTTTTTAAATATATTCCAGTATCTTACCACTCAATGCATTGCTCAGGCTACAGAAACACTTTTATGCATTCATCACTTTAACTGTACACAGGGGGGACCCCTGTTAATGAAAAGTAATCTGCATAGATAAATAATACTAATAAACCACCACATTAGAATGTAAGCTACACGAGGGGGGAGGCTTCAGTGATTTTGTTCAGTGTATTCTTCTAACGCCTAGAACAGTGCTAGTCCTAGAGTAGGCATTCAATAAATGTTTATGAATGAAGGAATATATATGAAATGTTCTCCAAGTCCTCCAATATCGCATAAAGGTATTTAAATTCTGTGGGGCACTGACTGTCTCATTGCTTAAGTGTTTAAACACATTGTTTCCTCTGCCAGAAACAATACTTTTCTCCCACATCACTCATCAGGTCTCAGCTCGAACATCACTTCCCTGATTACTGAAGTCTGGATTATTTGACCCTACTATGTGCATTCAGAGCACTTGCCATATTCCTTATCATCATATCATATCTTGTATATAAGTTCATTTACGTATATCCTCTACAAGACTAAGGTCCAAAAGTGTAGGTAGGGATCTAGCTTGTAGTCCCTCGACACAATAAATATTTCTTCAATGTATAAACAGCATTATTTATCATTACATGAAATTATAAACCATTAATAAGAATAGAACCCAAAGGCAAATAAATACAAGAAGACACAAAAAAACAGAAAAAACAATTTTATTCTAGTGCATATCTATGATGGAACCCCATCTAAAATCATTAGTCAGGTTTTTTTTTAATGTACCTAGAGATATAGCTAACAAATGGAGTTGAAAAGTCAAAAAGGAAAAGCACTGGCATTCTTGTGAGGTAAGTCTTCTAAAAAAGATGACTTAGAACAAAAGAGAAGAGGATAAAATTCTGTAAAGTAAAGATGAGGACATTTGGAATTCTTCACCAAAATATGAAATACTGTAATCTAGGGACAATCCTAAAGTTTGAAATCCAGCATGATGGGGAAGATCAGGGTTTTTTCCGACTTGCAGAGGAAACATGTCACTCATTATGTTCAGTTGTTGCAGAAGGCAACATTAAATCCCCTACAGTAGGCTAATCAACTTTGGCACTGTTGACATTTGGGGCTGGAAAATCCTTTGTTATGACAACCAAAAATGGTTCCATATATTGAAGAGTGTCGCCTGTGGGGTAAAATTGCCCCTGGTTATTCTATAGAGTTAAGGCAGATTTAACTAAAAGCATAGAAAATAAAGATATAGTGATTGTTTGGGATAACTTAATGGTATTTATATTGCATTACTAACTTTTGAATATGATGATATCTCAACAAAATATTAGTGTTGTAACTTTCAAACAAATATCGATCTGAAAAGCCTCAGTAATAAGATAGACGTTCCAGGATTAACAATATATAAAGTGCCCAGTTTGGTGAACTTGAAGAGAGAATAGAGGCATCTAAATGCTGACTCACGTCTCCCCCTACTCTGCTAGACCTTGAGCAATCCTCTTTAAACGGTGTCCTTCCCTCTGCTCCTCTTTAAGTTGAAGGCATGCATTATTTGATCTCTTAGTCCCTTTCCAAGCTCTAACATTCCATGATCATATGACACCATCTCCTGTATATTTTGGAATCAATTAAATAAAAACAACCACATTCTTCCTGATACATGCATCATAAAGCATCACAGCTGACAGTAAACATAAAAGATTTCTACAGATTGTGTGATTTTTGGAATGTTCCCTACATCCGCAGAGGTTAGTCTCAATAATCAGGTGATGATGCCTGAATCCTACCATTGGAAACTGATACTTTGTTTCTTTGACCCGAGGCAGTAATTTTCAACCTGTGCTCCAGATTCTCAGGGATAGGTGTTAGAGGGAAGCAAAGGAGGTGAGCAGGCAACACTTGAGACCCCCTCCAATAATTCAAACAGAATACAGGAGATTTCATCATTCTATTTATTAAAGTACAATAAAAAATCTTGTTTGAAGATAGGATTTGGCTAGATATTAAAACACTGGAAGGTATTATCCTTTAAATATATATGTTGCATAGATATACATATATATGCATAATATATATATATATATTGCAAGTGTCTGTAGGACTATAAAGCCATGTGTGGTTCATTGACAATGGGCTGCAAATTCATTCATTTTCCTTTCTTTCTTTCTCTCTCTCTTTTTTTTTTGTGGGGAAGATTGGCCCTGAGCTATCACCCACAACCAATCTTCCTCTTTCATTTTTTGCTTCAGGAAGATTGTCCCTGAGCTAATATCTGTGCCAATCTTCCTCTACTTCATATGTGGGATACCACCACAGCATGGCTTAATGAGTGGTGTGTAGGTCTGCACGTGGGATCTGACCCTGTGAACCCCAGGCTGCCAAAGTGGAGCACACGAACCTAACCACTACACCACTGGGCCAGCCCCTCATTTTCTTTCCTAAAGCAGTCTCGTCAGGGGAGATGGTGCCTCTATAGAGAAGTCTCTGGGGTAAATGAGCTTGGAAAGTCAGACACAAAAACACTGGTAATTCTAAGTGTAGGAATATGTGTCATGTCACTCTACTTACAAGGCAGGTGGCAGGGTACTGAAAGTTGCATGGCTTTGAAACACACGTATGTGGAGACTCAGTTGGAGTAAACACATACATATCACACCCAGTAAAGGTGGATGGTTTGTAGCACATGGGTGGAAGGGTGAGATGTAAGAGTTGCAGAAATAGTAGGATACGCTAAGAGGAGTTGACCTTTGCTTTTTTAGTAAACGGAAAGCTCATTTTTACACAGCATCTCTATAAATGGTTTCACATTTAAGAAACACTGGATTCAAGATAATAAAAAAGATATCTGCAGTCAGTATGAACAAGTTTTGAAAATAGCCATACTGCATAAAAATATCTTTTCAGGAATATCTAGATCATTTTTTTTATAAAGCTACTCATTATACAAGGCTACTCTTATAATATTTTGTAAATTATTTGCATAACAATTTATTTTCATGTACACAGAACTCTAAACGGATCAATCTTTGTAAATCTCTATAGAAGATTCCTACTGGAAACCTTTACACTATGGTTTAAGAGATTAGTTCAAATATTGTATTTCCCTAATTTAATTACTGACAGATACACCTCACGTATGAAACGAGTTGAACTACTCTAATACACCCTCCTCTCTGCCCGCTTCCTTCTCCCCTTCTACTTCCTCTTTCTCTTCCATTTCCACCTTCCTCTCCCCACTCTTGTCAAGCACAGCCTCCACCGGAAAGCCTTCCCTGTAGGCAAGGCACCTAGGGCAAGTTCCCCAGTGAACTTCTCTCTCACTGCATTTACATCAACCCTCCCCCCTTATTATAGGCTCCTGAGGACAGGGACTGACCCACCTACAGTTTTCATTCCTAGTTTCTACCATTGCTTGTGGTGTGCAAGAACATCGAATAAATATTCTTTCAACTAAAAAATTCAATAAATAATTTTCGGCCAGTTTCATCCAACAAACAAGCTTGAGAGGCCACTCTAGATAAAGTATTACACTTCTTCCTTAATAAAATAGAGCAAATCACTTTTTCAAGGTGACAGTAGATGAAAGATAAAATTGACATTTAAATAAAAACTGACATTCAAATACTTGGTGTCAAACTTGTTCCCAGCAATAACATTCTTACATGAAAAGTTTAGGACCGAAAAGAGGCAGCCTATGCCCTTACTGTGAACTGATTTCTTTACTACCCAAAGAACAAGAAGTTACCTAAAATAACGATAAGAAAACAACATTATCAATAACAAAGGGACTACTTGTATACTAAATATGAAGCTTATTTTGCTCAATTAGAATGATGGTCTCCAAAGTGATGTAAACAGTATAGCACCCAAGGCTATCTTTTCTGCTACAAGACCCAGAATAATGATTTTTTTTAAAAAAATCAGATTCATGGTCATTAAAGGGCATTTGTTTTGAAAATAAAACGAGTTAAAATTTCCTGCCAACACAGCTCTTTCTTTAAAAAGATAATCTCAGAGATAACTGAACCAGAAGGTGTAATTTCCAATTGTACCACCAGCAAGATTAAGAGAAATTTTTTAAATTATGAAACAATTTCTAAATACTCCCTTATCTCCTTCCTGGTATATCTACTAAGATATATTTTAACCAGGGTTTATGTTTCTCATTGTTCTTTTGATATTACTAACTTCTTCACTTTGAAATTTGGAACCAAAGCAAAAGTATTACATCAAATTTTATGGAAAATGTTCACTTTTCCCCTCTAAATAATAATCCAGAAACATGTTCTCCACAGCTGAGAGAAAGCAGACCATGTCCAAATCTATGTAGTTTCTTTTTGAATTAGAGCATATTTTTTTCAATTGAGCTATGATGTACTTAGAGTAAAAGCCATAATCTGTTCTTATCTAAGTATGTAGGTATACATACACACTTATAATAAAGGCAAGTATAGAAACCTATGTAACTGCCACCTGAAATGCAGTCTATTTTTAGGGTCACTACTTACAGTAATTGCATTACTATCAATCATACTTTTACAACTATTTCAATTTCATAAAATTATCATGAAGCATATGTCCCCTTCTTTGAACTTAGTCTTTATTCCAACAATTTCTCTAATTTGGGAATAAACATACATTTTCCATTAATATTATCCATTTTCTCAAAAGGTTCTTTGATTCCCATAAATACTGAGAACCTTTATCTACCCTAGAGTACTTCCAGAACTTTCTTTAGAACATTTGAGATGAGATTGGCCAATCTGATGAAAGGAAATGGGAGAGTGCTTGAAATTGAAATAACAGTTGATTACACTTGCAGAAGAATCCAAGTGTTTAGAAATTATGCTTAGAGACTTTCCATTTTGTCTTCAGTAAACAGCCATTCAAAAGTCAATGGATGGGGAAGCCTATGCATGCAAATACTTACTTCTTTCTGAATTTGCACTGCACAAAAGATCTCAGTGTCCTAAACCTGTTTCAATTACTCCAAAGTTATTTGAACATCACATTCAGTTTATATGTTTACATCTATTCCAAGGAAATACTAATTTATTAAACCTATGACTAATAAAAGTGAAACTTTCAATAAAATCCTCATGCACAACTCAAAATTCTTGCACTGGAAGAATTGGGTGAAACCAGCATTTAGTACATTACAAAGATGGTATAATAGTTGCTGGTTTTATTCTCCAACATAAAACATGCAATTTAGGGTGATAAGTTAATCTGAGAGGTTGTAAAATGAATTTGATGGTATATTAGAATTTGGTTTGCTTGTTTGATTTAGTAAATTGCATGCACATATCAGGTGAGAGGCTAACTAATGCGTCAAGTTTCTTACAGCCATATGTATACTTTCCATATAATATATGGGGAAGTCTAGTAGAAGAAGGAAGAAATATTATCCTACAGGTTCATTTAATTGTGTATAGATTTCACTCTTCAAATATCTCCTTCAGCCAATAGGGCTAGAGATGGTGATGATGTGAATGATGATGATTAAAGCCCCAATTAAAGGACTATTAACCATGATCTAATTTTAACCATAATAATCCTCTATAAAGTACATACCACTGCCTCCATTTTACTGATAAAAAAAAGAAGCTTACAGTATTTAAATAACTCTTTTCAATTATGCACCTAGTAAATGAAAAATCTTTTTAACCAGGGTTTTTCTCTTAATGGAGAATAATAACACTATCCCCTTAAAGGACTGTTATAAGATTAAGTTAAAAAATAAAGGAAAAGCACTCAAACATGTTCATAATATTTATTACTTTTTATCAACACTTTGTAGTCTGTTGTGGAAGTGGTTCCTTTCTTCATAAAGCCTTGCAGGTAGAACAGGATTACAGGAGAAGAGCAAAGAACCCTTGTCTGTGCCTTCTCAGTTAAGGTAAAATTATATTTACTCATTAAGGTTAAATGGCTAAAAGAATCAAACTCTTACCTATTTTCACAGTTCAAAAATATCTAATAATTCTGTGTTGAGATGTGAAACTAGAACCCAATAAATAAACAAGCTTCACTATATTTAAAACAAAGAAACAAACATAAAAAAGATCAAAGGCCAAACATTAAAGACATTAATTTTGATCTTAAAAACAGAATCCATGAGTTTGTTATGAGTATTCTTTTGTGTGGAAGATCACTGTATTTCAACTGTCAGGGCCACTCTAAAATAAAAACCTTATACTATGCTTGACTTTATGAGTAAATCTTCATTGACGTGTTTTTCAAATCTTGCTCCCAGAGATGATCTATTGTAGTCTTTTTCAATGTTAGAGGCAGGGGTTTCAAGAAAATCATCCTTGATTTTTTTCTTACTAAAGTTAACTGAAAATTTCACCCAGCAATCAAAAATTATTCCAAAGCAGTGGTGACTGTCACATTTGCCGAACTTTTGCAAGCCATTTGAGGTCATATTGTTAGCTCGAAATCAGCCGTGGTGAAAGTACTCACATCTTTATAACTGAAATAGGCAAATACTACAAATTATGGCTTTTTAAGTTTCCCCAGAGAGACAATTGTTAAAAATTTGCCAGGATACCACAGTTCTAAAACCACCCTTTGTATTATGACAAAATGAAACAAATAACAACCACAATAAAAAGATCAAATTATCAGTAGCCTCTATGGACAAGAAGAAGTCAACCATTTATTAAAGGAACTTTGACTTTCCTAAGTTAAACACTCCATGTCAACTTTGGTGCAGTTCATTTTTGCTCTGATAGGAACCATATTCCTTACTTCTGGTTTTACTCTAGGTCTCTCAAAAGTTACCAAGTCTTCTTAAATATAAAAAAATATAAGCAGAGTGAAGTCAGCAGCATGGCAGAGTGAACTGTTCCCTTTGTCTCTCTCCCTCTAAATTACAACTAAATGGACATTCATTAACCAACAGAGGATACCCATATAGCACAACAGGATGCCTGAGAGACCCACACAGCTATACATCTGATGGTGGGTGGACTGGATGCCTGGGAAGCAGTAGAACCGGGTGAGCACATCCCTCCCTGTCTCCAGCAGCAGTGTGCCAGTTCATGGGGCCTCACACAGCAGCTGGTGAAACAGTAAGAGGAGGCAGGGCCAGCCCAGAGTGCATGCAAATGCCTTTGGAGAGGAAGCCCAGTCTACAAGAGCACCTACTGTGCTGTAGCAACCCAGGCAGTGGGAAAACTCCCCACTGAATGGCCACAGCTCAGCCCCCTGAAGGAGCCCCATACATCAAGCACAGCAACCTGCATGACTGTAAGAGGAGGTAGGGGAAGCCCAGCTAGCACATGAATGCCTTTGGAGGGGTACCCAAGCCTGTGGGAGCATCCACTGTGCCCTGGCAGTCCTGCAAGTGGGAACACTCCCTGCTGAGTGGTTTCAGCTCACTCCCCATAAAGGTGTCCCACTCACCAAGCAGAGTGGTTCGGCAAAACCTTCAGTGCCCTCGCCTGCATAACTCACCTGCTGAGCACAGAGGCCCTGCTCCCAAGGCCAACCTATGCAAACACAGAGCAAATGCACCTTCACAACTTCCAGCAGACGGGGTGGGATCAGAAATAGCTCCTGCTTCCCTGCTGTAGTGGCAGGTGGTATCTGCGACCTGATACTACCAGAAATGTGCAGGCAAAGGATCAGTTCATCAAACACCATGAAAAACTACAGTAACACTTCAGAGCAGAAGGAAAATCACAAGTCTCCTGAAACCAATCCTGAAGTCACAGAAATTTATAATCTAAATGACAGAGAACTTAAAATAGTGGTCATAAAGAAACTCAATGTGTTACAAGAAAACTTAGAAAGTCAATTCAATGAGCTCAGGCATAAAATTATCAAGGAGAAGGAATACTTCACCAAACAGGTTGAAGCCCTTAAAAAGAAACTACACAGAAATTCTGGATATGAAGAACACAATTAATGAAATTAAAAATAATCTAGAAACCACAAAAAATAGAGCAAAGTTTATGCAGGACAGAATTAGTGTATTAGAGGACAGGAATCTAGAAATGCTTCAGGTGCAGGGGGAGAGAAAACTAAGATTTTAAAAAAATGAAGAAATTCTTCAAGAAATATCTGACTCAATTAGGAAAAGCAACATAAGGATTATAGGTATTCCAGAGGGAGAAAGGAGCAGGGAGTTTCTTTAAAAAAACCAATAGCTGACAACTTCCCAAACCTCAGAAAGAATTGGACTTACAAGTATATGAAGCCAATGGAACCCCCAATTACATCAATGCAAAAAGACCTTCTCCAAGGCATATAATATTAAAACCGGCAAAAAGCAATGACAAAGAAAAATTACTAAGGGCAGCAAGGCAGAAGTAAATAATCTACAAAGGAACCCCTATAAGGCTTTTAGCGGATTTCTCAGCAGAAACCTTAAGGCTAAGAAGATGGAATCATATGTCCAAAATACTGAAAGCCAAAAACTTTCAGTCAAGAATACCTTATCCAGTGAAACTATCCTTCATATACAATTGAGAAATGCAAGGTTTTCCAGATAAACAAAAGCTGAGAGAGTTCATTGACACAAGGCCTGCTTTACAAGAAATGACCAAGGACGTCCTCATACTTGAAACAAAAAGGCAAAGGTTTACAAAGCTTTGAGCAAGGAGATAAGTAGACAGACAAAATCAGAAAATTGCAGCTCTCTATCAGACGAGGTTAGAAAACATTTAATTATAACATAAAAAATAAAGGGAAGGAAAACATGAAAAATAACTATAAACACTTCAAATTAGTCACAAACTCACAACACACAAAAAAATAATTTGTGATAACAATAACTTGGAAGGGGAAGAGGAAAAGGATGGAACCTTAGGTTAATGGAGATAAGAGCCTATCAAAAAAAAGGACTATTTCATACATGATATCTTTTATAAAAACTTCATGGTAACCACTGAACAAAAAATCAGAGCAGAGCCACAAATCATAAATAAAAAGAAAACCATCACAGAGGACCACCAACCTGAAATGGTAGTCAGAAATACAAGGGAAGAGAAATAATGAAAATATAGAACAATTGGAAAACAAGAGATAAAATGGCAATCTTAAGCCCTCATATATCAATAATCACTCTAAATGGAAATGGATTGAATTCTGTAATCAAAAGACACAGAGTGGCTTCACGGATTAAAAAACAAGACCAAACAATATGCTGCCTCCGGGGAACACATCTCAGCTCTAAAGACAAACATAGGCTCAGAGTGAAGGGATGGAACACAATACTCCAAGCAAATGGCAAGCAAAATAAAGCAGATGTTGCCATACTTATATCAGACAAAGCAGACTTCAAGGTAAAAAAGGCAATGAAAGACAAAGAGATGCAGTATATAATGATGAAAGCGATATTCCACAAAGAGGACATAACACTTATGAATATATATGCACCTGACACAGGAGCACCAAAGTATGTAAAGCAGCTATTAACAGACTTAAAGAGAGAAAATGAAAGGAACATAATAGTAGTAGAGGACCTCAACACCCCACTTACATTAATGGATAGAACTTCAAGACAGAAAGTCAACAAGGAAATAGTGGACTTAAATGAAATAATAGACAAGATGGACTTAATAGATATACAGAATATTCCATCCAAAAACAGGAGAATGCACATTCTTCTCAAGTGCACATGAAACGTTCTCAAAGACAGACCACATGTTGAGAAACATGGCGAATTTCAATAAATTTAAGAAGATTGAAATCATATCAAGCATATTTTCCAACCACAAAGCTATGAAACTAGAAATCAGCTACAAGAAAAAATCTGGGAAAGCCACAGATATGTGGAGACTAAACATGTTACTGAACAGCCATTGGATCAATAAAGAAATCAAAGAAGATATCAAAAAATACCTGGAGACAAATGACAATGAGCAGACAACATACCAACTCTTATGGGATGCAGCAAAAGCAGTACTAAGGGGGTTGTAGCAATACAGGACCACCTCAACAAACAAGAAAAATCTCTAATAAGTAATCCCAAACTACACCTAACAGAACTAGAAAAATAAGAACAAACAAAGCCCAAAATCAGCAGAAGGAGGGAAATAATAAAAATTAGAACAGAAATGAAATAGAGACTTAAAAAAGCAGTCAAAAGGATCAATGAATCTAGGAGCTGGTTCTTTGAGAAGACAAAAAAAAAAAAAAAAAAAAAAACCTGACAAACCCTTAGCTAGACTCCCTAAGCAAAAAAAGAGAGAAGGTTCAAATAAATAAAATTAGAAATGGAAGAGGAGAAGTTACAATGGATACCACAGAATTTCAAAGAATTGTAAGAGAATATAATGAGAAACTATATGCCAACAAATGGGATAACCTAGAAGAAATGGATATATTCTTAGATTCATACAACCTCCCACAACTGAATCAAGAAGAAATAGAAAATCTGAATAGACCAATCACAAGTAAAGAGGTTGAAACAGTAATCAAAACCTCCCTAAAAACAAAAGTCCAGGATCAGATGGCTTCTCTAGAGAATTCTACCAAACATTCAAATAATATTTAATATCTATCCTCTCAAACTATTTCAAAAAATTAAAGAAGACAGAATACTTCATAACTTATTCTATGAAGCCAACATCACTCTGATCCCAAAGTCAGACAAGAATAACACAAAGAAGGAAAATTAAAAGCCAATATCACTGAAGAACATAGAGGCAAAAAATTGGCAAACCGAATACAGCAATATGTTGAAAGGATCATACACCAAAATCAATTGGGATTTATACCAGGTATGCAGGGACGGTTCACATCTGCAAATCAAACAATGTGATAAACCACATTAACAAAATGAGGAATAAAAATCACATGATCATCTCGGGGCCAGGCCTGTTGCCTAGTGGTTAAGTTTGGTGCACCCTGCTTCAGCAGCCTGGGTTCACAGGTTCAGATCCTGGTTGCAGACCCACACCACTCATCAAGCAATGCTTTAACAGTGATCCAAAAATTAAAAAAAGTAGAGGAATATGGGCAGAGATGTTAGCTCAGAGACACTCTTCCTCACCAAAAAAAAGAAAAAAAATCACACAATCATCTCAATAGATGCAGAGAAAGCATTTGACAAGATCCAATATCCATTGATGATAAAAAAAAAACTCAATAAAATGGGCATAGAAGGAAAATACCTCAACATAATAAAGGTTTTATATGACAAACCCATAGCCAACATCATATGTACTGGTGAAAAACTGAAAGTCATTCTTCTGAGAACAGGAACAAGATAAGGGTGCTCACTCTAATCACTCCTATTCTACAAAGTACTGAAGGTTTCAGTCACAGCAATTAGGCAAGAAAAAGAAATAAAAGTAATCCAAATTGGAAAGAAGAAAGTAAAATCTTGCTGTTTACAGGTGACATGATTCTATATATTGAGAACCCAAAACGATCCAGCAGAAAATATTAGAAATAACAAACAACTACAGCAAAGTTGCAGGTACAAAATCAACTCACAAAAATCAGTTGCATTTCTATACAGTACTAAGGAAATAGCAGAAAGAGATGTCAAGAATACAATCCCATTTACAATTGCAACAAAAAGAACAAAATATATAGGAATAAACTTGACCAAAGAGTTGAAAGACCTATACCCTGAAAACTAAAAGAAGCTATGGCAAGAAATTGAAGAAGACACAAAGAAATGGAAATATATCCCATGCTCATGGATTGGAAGAATAAACATAGTTAAGATGCCCATATTACCTAAAGCAATCTATCGATTCAATGCAATCCCAATCAGAATCCCACAGGTATTCTTCATGGAAATAGAACGAAGAATCTTAAAATTTATATGGAACAAAAAAAGACCCTAACTAGCCAAAGCAAAAAAAGAGAAAAGCTGAGAAAGAAGAAAAAAGCTGGAGGCGTGACAATCCCTGACTTCAAAATATACTGCAAAGCTATAGTAATCAAAACAACGTGGTACTGGCACAAAAACAGACACACAGGTCAATGGAACAGAACTGAAAGCCCAGAAATACCACATATCAATGGACAGCTAATCTTTGCCAAAGGAGCCAAGAAGATACAATGGAGAAAGAAAATGCTCTTCAATAAATGGTATTGGAGGGGATCTCATCAAGCTGGTGGCGTAACCAGACTCTGAACTGATCTCCTCCCACAAACACAACCAGGTTACAACTATTTTTGGAAAAATTGAGATAGAAAACAGAAAACTGGATTAAAAAACCCCCCACAACTGTTATATAGACTGTTATATACATAGAATATTATATAGGATCCTCATGGTAATCACAAATCAGAAACCCATAATAAGTAAGCAAATGAGTAAGACAAAAGAAATCAAAAACATATCACTAAAGAAAGCCATCAAACCACAAGGGAAGAGAGCAAGAGAAAAAGAAAGGACTAGGGAAGAAACTAATAAAACACCCAGGAAAAAAAAGCGAAAAAATGTCAATAAATGCATATTTATCAACAGCTACTTTAAATGTCAATGGACTAAATGCTCCAATCAAAAGGCATAGATGGCTAATTGGATAAAAAAAAGAAGACCCATATATATGCCACATATAAGAGACACACTCCAGACCTAAAGACACTCACAAACTGAAAGTGAAAGGATGGGAAAAGATATTCCATGCAAATGGCAAAGAAAAGAAAGCAGGGATAGCAATACTTATATCAGACAAAATAGACTTTAAAACAAAAACTGTAACAAGAGACAAAGAGTGCTACATAATGTTAAAGAGAACAAGCCAACAAGAAGATATAACACTTGTAAAGATCTATGCACCCAATATAGGAGCACCCAAATATATAAAGCAATTATTGACAGACATAAAAGGAGAAATAGACAGTAACACAATAATAGCAGGGGACTTTAGCACTCCACTTACACCAACGGATAGATCATCCAAACAGAAGATCAATAAGGAAACACTGGCCTTAAACGACACATATGACCAGATGGACTTACTGGATATATATAGAACATTCCATCCAAAAACCACAGAATACACATTCTTTTCAAATGCACATGGAATATTCTCCAGGATTGATCACATATTAGGCCACAAAACAAGTCTCAATAAATTTAAGAAGACAGAAATAATAAAATGCATCTTTTCTGACCACAAAGATATGAAACTAGAAATCAACTACATAAGACAAGCAGAAAAGGCACAAAAATGTTGAGATTAAACAAAATGCTACTGAACAACAATTGGGTCAATGAAGAAATCAAAGCAGAAAGCAAAAAATTCCTGGAGAAAGATGAAATGAAAATACCACATGCCAAAATCTATGGGATACAGCAAAAGCAGTTCAAAGAGGGGATTTTATAGCAATTCAGGCCTACCTCAAAAAGAAGAAAAATTCCAAATGAACAATCTAACAGTGCATCTAAAGTTACTAGAAAAAGAAGAACAAACAAATCCCAAAATCAACGGAAGGAAGGAAATAATAAAAATAAGAGCAGAAATAAACAAAATAGAGACTAAAATAAATAGAAAAAATTAATGAAAGCAAGAGCTGGTTCCTTGAAAGGATAAACAAAATTAACAAACCCTTAGCTAGACTTATCAAGAAAAAAAGATAGAAGGCTCAAATAAATAAAATCAGAAATGAAAGAGGAGAGATTACAATGGACATCTCAGAAATACTAAAGATAATAAGAGAATACTATGAAAAGCTATATGCCAACAAATTGGATAATCTGGAAGAAATGGATAAATTCTTAGAAACATACAACCTTCCAAAACTGGACCAAGAAGAAATAGAGAATTTGAATAGACCAATCACCAGGAAGGGGATTGAAACAGCAATCAAAAACCTCCAAAAAACTAAAAGCCCAGGACCAGATGGCTTCCCTGGGAACTGTACCAAACAATCAAAGAAGACTAAATATCTATTCTTCTCAAACTCTTCCAAAAAATTGAAGAGGAGGGGAGGCTTCCTAACTCCTTCTATGAAGCCAACATTATCCTGATACCAAAACCAGACAAGGACAACACAAAAAAAGAACATTACAGGCCAATATCATTGATGGACATTGACGTAAAAATCCTCAACAAAATTCTAGCTAATTGAATACAATACATTAAAAAGATCATACACCATGATGAAGTCTGTTTCATTCAAGGGATGCAGGGATGGTTCAACATCTGTAAATCTGTCAATGTGATACACCACATTAACAGAGTGAAGAATAAAAATCACATGATCATCTCAACAGATGCAGAGAAAGCATTTGACAAGATACACCATCCATTTATGATAAAAACTCTAAATAAAATGGGTATAGAAGGAAAATACCTCAACATAATAAAGGCCATATATGACAAACCCACGGCAAATATCATTCTCAACAGAGGAAAACTGAAAGCTATCCCTCTAAGAACAGGAACCAGAGAAGGATGCCCACTTTCACGACTCTCATTTAACATGATATTGGAAGTCCTAGCCAGAGCAATCAGGCAAGAAAAAGAAATAAAACAGATCCATATTGCAAAAGAAGTGAAACTGTCACTCTTTGCAGACAACATGATTTTATATATAGAAAACCCTAAAGAATCCACTAAAAAACTGTTAGGAATAATAATGAATACAGTCAAGTCACAGGACACAAAATCAAGATACAAAAATCGATTGCATTTCTATACACTAACAACAAAGTGGCAGAAAGAGAAATTAAGAATACAATCCCACATGCAATTGAACAAAAAGAATAAAATACCTAGGAATAAACATAATCAAAGAGGTAAAAGATCTGTACACCAAAAACTATAAAACATTGTTGAAAGAAATTGAAGAAGGCACAAAGAAATGGAAAGATATTATGTGCTCTTGAATTGGAAGAATTAACATAGTTAAAATGTCCATACTTCCTAAAGCAATCTATAGATTCAACACAATCCCTGTCAAAGTTACAACATTTTCCACAGAAATAGAACAAAGAATCCTAAAATTTATATGAACAACAAAAGATCCCAAATAGCCAAAGGATTCCTGAGAAAAAAGAACAAAGCTGGGGGTATCACAATCCTTGATTTCAAAATATTCTATAAAGCCATAGTAACCAAAACAGCATGGTTCTGGCACAAAAACATATACAGAGATCAATTGAACAGAATCAAGAGCCCAGAAATAAACCCACACATTTATGGACAGCTAATATTTGACAAGGCAGCCAAGAGCATACAATGGAGAAAGGAGAGTCTGTTCAATAAATGGTGTTGGGAAAACTGGACAACCACATGCAAAAGAATGAAAGTAGACCATTACTTTACACCATGCACAAAAATCAACTCTAAATGGATTAAAGACTTGAATGTAAGACCAGAAACCATGCAACTTCTAGAAGAAAACATAGGCAGTACGCTCTTTGACATTGGTCTTACCAGCATATTTTCAAGTACCACGTCCGACCAGGCAAGGGAAACAAAAGAAAAAATGAACAAATGGGACGACATCAAACTAAAAAGCTTTTGCAAGGCAAGGAAATCATATATCCAACAAGGGATTTATTTCCAAAATATATAAATAACTCATACAACTCAACAACAACAAAACAAACAACTCAATCAAAAAATAAGCAGAGGATATGAACAGACATCTTCCCAAAGAAGGTATACAGATGGTCAAGAGGCATATGAAAAGATGTTCAACATCATTAATTATGAGGGAAATGCAAATCAAAACTACAATGAGATATCACCTTACACCTGTCAGAACGACTAGAATTACCAAGAGAAAAAACAGCAAATGTTGGAGAGGATGTGGAGAAAAGGGGAATCTTACACACTGCTTGTGGGAATGCAAACTGGTGCAGCCACTTTGGAAAACAGTATGGAGATTTCTCAAAAAATTAAAAACAGAAATACTATATGATCCAGCTATCTCACTACAAAAACTTGAAATTAACTATGCAATGACATTTATGCACCCACATGTTCATTACAGCATTACTCACAATAGCCAAGACATGGAAGCAAGTCAAGTACCCACCAACTGATGAATAGATAAAGAAGCTGTGGAATATATATATATTCCATACATAATGGAATACTATTCGGCCATAAAAAAGACAAAAATCACCCCATTTGCAACAATATGGATGGATCTTGAGGGTATGATCTTAAGGGAAATAAGCCAAACAGAGAAAGACAAATACTGCATGATTTTACTCATATATGGAAGATAAACACATGGATAAAGAGAATAGATTAGTGGTTACCAGAGGGGAAGGGGTTAGGGATGTCAGCGCAATGGGTAAAGGGCCACATATGTATGATGATATATAAAAATTAGACTATTTGTGGTAAGGACAGTGCAGTCTATACAGAAACTGATATATAATAATGTACATCTGAAATTATACGCTGTTATAAGCCAATATGACCTCAATAAAATAACTGGAAAACAAACAAACAACACGTAAACAGACTTCCCCTAATTTCCCTTTAAGCTATTGCATCCCCTTGGTCTCACTCCTCAGACCATCCACAACTCAAATGAAACAGCTCTCTTAAAGACTGCAGAAGACATTGTGTATACCACATCAAATCCCGCTGACTAGGCCAGTGGGCCAGAGTCTGCCCCCTAGCTGCTGGGTCGTTGGTTGCTGAGGATTTATAGCAACACCCTTCTCTGGATGAATGCCCTTGGCTGAAGGAAATCTCTGCCTAGAGGTTTATGGTTGTAATCACTGGCCACTCCAGTGATGAGAGTTTGCTCACAGCCAGTGACTGGTGAATGTAGGGCTATAACATCCCATATCATTTGCTTCAAGACAAGACCCTGGTGCAATTCACACTCTAGAGCTCCACCTGGAATCAAGCTGGAGCTTGACTCCATCTGAGTTTGTTCCCCTCCCCTCTCATGATTCCCTGATAACATCAGAAGTTTCCTCAGAGTGCACTCCCTCAATAAATCACTTGCACTAGAATCTCAGCTTCAGGGAACCCAAACTTAAACAAAGGTCAGTGGAGATCTGCTTTCCAATTCCAGCAATCTCTTCCAGTCTTCATCCTTCTAAGACTTTATGTAACTTCCAAATTTGTTGATTGTCACTACCCTTCTTGAAACCCTATTTTTCCAAAATATTTAAAATAAGATTCTCTGATGGTTTTCAGTACACTCCTTTCATTCTTTCTCACTATGTTTGGTTGGAGCACTTATTTCATGCTCTTATTCTTTACATTTTATCCTGGTAAAATCCACCATGAGGCTTCCATATCAGATCAATGCCAAATTCCCAAATGTATGTTATTTTCTTATACCTAAAATAATATTTCCCAAAAGCATGATCATTGGCCTGTGTTCCTTATCTTTCAAAAGCATCACTGTCCATGAAGACACCAACCCTTGAAATCTTGGAGTTCCCTCATCTTTAATCCTTATATTCCCCCTTACTTCTTATACCAGTCAGTCACCACATCATGGCAATAGGAACTGCATTTTATTTTTGCAGCTTTTTCCTCCTTTTCATTAGCATTGCATCTGCAAAGTTTATGTTTCACTGGAAACATTTCAGATACCTCCAAATGTGTCTCCCTTCCTTCCATCTGCTGGGTCACACGTATGCTTCATATAGCTACTGCAGTTGCTTTTCTAAAAATGTGTTGACTCTATCACTTCCCTATTTAAGAGATTTGCTCCATATTTTTTATAAAAAAATTACCCCATTTGTTTTAAAACAGCATCCAAAGACTATTACAAGTTGAAGAAAATGATGTCTTTGTCCCATTTTCTGTTAACTTTCCTCAGACAACCTATGGTCTACCAATAACAGTCTATTTGCCATTCCAAAAGTACATCAGCGGCTTTGTTCATGTTTTCCCCTCTTCCTGTAATGCCCCCGCCCCTTCACACACTGGTATGTGACTCCCTATACAACTAAATTCCAATGACTCACCTTTCATGTACTATTTTAGCCAATGTATTCTCCCTCCCTCATGATTCCATGACATATTTTTATATCTTTATTATTAAAGTTGGGACTTTAGGCATATTTGTAGTTTGTGTATATATTTGTCCTTTCTAGAATGTTGACTATAAATACCTAAAAGAGTGAAGATCATTAATCATCACTTTTTATGTTTCTTCTGGTGTGAAGCATAGGGCTTTACACAAAATAGCTGTTCAATAAATGTTTGAAACTCAATACTAAAATTATGAACTACACAGTCAACAATCATGACTGTAGCAGATTTATGTTTCCTATTCAAATAAAACCTTAAAAATATGAAAAGAAAAGAGGGACAAGAGATTCCCAAAGTAAAAGTCATTGAAATACTGCCAAACAAAATAACATGGCTAGTAATAGAAAAGCATTAATTGACACACAATGATGAAACTCACGTTACTTTAATCTACTTTAATGTTAAGGTCTTAGGAGGATTCCATTTATTCAGATGATAAAATGAATTAAAATGCATCTTGAAAGGTAATTGAAATTTTAAAGCTCATATCTCATCATTTTTAACACTAGCCTCAGCTCAGATGTTTTGAAAATCTTGAGCAACATGCATAAAATTAAAATATAGGCTGTCACTGAGAATATAAAATAAATATTCTTATGAGTCAAGCTTGCCTCAGGAGTTTTCTTTAAAAACCAGTATTCATGATTGGCAGTGGTATAATTCAAATATGGAATGTTTAAACAATTAAGGAAAAACAAAATATTCTTTCATGATAATTTTTTGAAATAAAGCATCTTTATTCTTCCACCTTTTACTTCTTTATTTCTCTAATGCCATCAATCAAAGTTAGATGAATTCCTTTTTTCTAAATATGTTCACATTCCTTTGCTCTAAACCCAAATATGTCTAAGCCAGAGAAGAAACCCTTTGTGGCTCTTAGAATGCGCTCTGATTCTCCAAGGCTTAGGGATGCATGGTATGTACAAAACTCAAAGAAAATGTTAAAATTTCTGCTCTCAATGAGGCCACGTTCTCATAGAGTGAAAGGATGGAGTCAGAATTCAAATATTCCTTCAAAATGGTTGCTCTTCCCTAGCACAAACTGAAACTTTTACTGTGCTGTAGAGAGTATGAATCACTAAGCCCAGGTGACACGAAAATATCACAAAAAGAAAGTGCACCTTGACGAATTAAATAGAACCTCAGTCTGCCCACGTGTTCAAAACTCATTGAAATAGGTTGTCAGTTTTACTTGTTTGTTCTACGTAAGTTAGCCTACTCCATCACTTCTATTCCCTCCTTCCTTCCCTTTCCTTTTTCCTTCCTTCTTTCATTCGATTTTCTAAGCTACTCTAAATTAGTAGTATAAATTCAATGCCTTTTAATTATTTCCACAAAGAGTAAATACCATTAGCACTATGCGTCGGCCACCTTGTTAAAGCTGACGACTTTTACAATGATTGAATTTCTATCCATAATTTTTCAGCAGGGAAAAATAATTTAGGCAATATACATAGCATTTAGCACAGTATATTACTTTGAAAAACAGATGAATTTTTTATGTAAAATGCTACTGAAGCACTCACTTAAACATAACCATTCAATTTTCTACCTCAAGCCCAAAAGCCCTCTTTGCTGGCATAAGGTATTTTTCTTTATCTAGCATGCCTGATGTGTTGCAGGCCCCATTCTCACTCCATATTCTGCAAGACATGCTCAGATTCTCTTCCCATTCAATTTATGACATGATTCATTGAATGCTACAGCCTACTTGAGGATTCTTTAATATTTTCCAGCCCTGCGGTAGAAATCCATTTTTCCGATAAGAAATGTAGTGATGACCCTGTCAGCTAAGTATCCTAATTCATCTGTCTATGTGAAAAAGCTCTTCCCTCCAGGCTCCTTCAGAATTCATATATGGATTGTTCTGTGTGTATTAGCATCTGCACAGACTGGCTTTCACACTTCTTTAAAAATAAAAAAAATATATATTTTACAATTCCAGAAGTAGTATATAATAATCAATTCAAAATATTATGATAGCATTTTTTTCTAGTTCTCAGAGATGTGTCTATAGTTATGAGATGAAAGAATTTATAAAAGAAAGGGTACTACCTGAGCATGAAAAACGAGGTACATTTTTCCGGACTCACGTTGTGCTGTTACCAGCAGAAATTTTTGTAACCAATATAATATTTACTCTTAATTCAGAAATATATCCCAAATGTTTAAAATTGATACTTGAATATTAGTCAATATTTTAAAAGCATCTAAATGTGCTTTTAAGAAGCATAAATCTAAGAATCTACAAATCATTGTGTAACTAGTATTGAAAATTATAAAAATTAAGTAAAATTCCTCCAACTGCATACATGGGATGGTGTAAATAGAAAATATATTTTAAATATGAAATCACGTGGCCAAATGTGATTAGCTTTCAGGAGAGGCGAACAAACAAGGCCAGTTTCCCTTGAAGTCTCATTTTTTGTGTGTGTAATCTATTGGTCTGTTTTATTCTCAGAAGGTTTTATGATAGGGTGTTCTGACCCACTGCATGCTTCATTATATCCTGAAGCCCTTAACACTGTTTTCCCAAGATTTATAACCAGCGATGGACATTGACAGCTGCACCTTCCCTAACCTGGTTTAGCTAGCCTACTCCATCATCCGCACATACTTCCATTCATTCAGCTGGTACTGAGTATCTCCTATGTGCGATGAATTGAGCTAGATGTCAGATAATACAAATGGTTGCTAAACAGAAAGATGAATAAGACAAAGTTTCTGATCTCAAAACTCCTAAAATCTAGTAAGGGAGACAGTGATATGTAATTATAATGATAATACAAAATATAATATCTAATTGATAAGAGGGTAATAAATTTAAAAACTTGGGAAACACTTCAGGAAAGAGTTGCCATTGAGCAGAGTCCTGGCATTTGAATATGACTTTCACAGGCAGAGATGGGGGAAAGGAATTCTAATTCAACAGAGTGGCTTGAATTATTACAGAAAGAAATGTATATGTATGACAGATCTCAGAAATGAATAATTCACTATTGCTAACACATACAGAAAGAAGAATCTAGAAGGACAGAAATTATAAAAAGCAAATATCAGACCATGATAGAGGGCATCAGTTATCATCACCTCTAAATTAGACCTTACTCATTTTCACCAGGTGGGTATAACTTTGTTTCAGTAAATTTTGAGATCTTCCTGATGATACTGAATAATACCATCTCAAAAGAAATCATGGCCACCCTTTTCCGAGGACTTGTAATTCTCTTACTGCGGGGTTAATTAACTGGAAGAATTTTTAAGACTCCAGGGCAACAAAACATAGGTAATTTTGGTATAGATTCCAAAACTGTGGGTTGAAATAATTGGAACGCATTTCTGAAGCTCTTACTTCAGCCAAGTCTTGCACAGTAGGCTAATGTGTATGCATTAGCTTCTAAACAGAAAAACTGGACTGTCCTCCCCAAGCACTGGAGGAAGGATTGTCTGAAGCAGCTTATATCCTCTATAACAGAGCCAGGAAACCCTTCCCAAAAAATTCATTTGATAATTTTTAAGAAATTTTTATTAACTTTCAATCAGATATAAACAAAAAGGGACTAACGCCCCCACATTTCTGCCCTCTACCCTAAGGTAGCCAGAAAGTAATGATGTTTAGTTGCCGTTGTGGATGCAAAGAAATGCATTTTCACGGATTGCCAGTGGGGGTGAAAATTGTTAGAACCCTTTGGAGAATAATGTATTAAAATATCAAAAGTCCAAGCAATATGAATGTAAATATAAAAATCTGAGCAATCTCTATAGAAACTCCAGTATAGATGTACGCTGTTATTCACTGTATGTTGTTTGTAGGGCCAAGAAAAACAAAAACAAAAAACAAAAAAAAATATTTATTAAGCAAGAAATGACTGAATCAACTTGGCAAAAGCATATTATTTACTACAGAATTACTAAAAAATATGAGTGGGATATTTACACAGCAGTTATTGGAAGGACTACTGCAGGATGATGAGAGAGAAACATTAGAGTTTAATAAGAGAAGTACATAGAAGAATCACATTTTTATAAATATCATTAACAAAAACCTTATTATGAGTATATACATATGTAGAGGTATGGGAAACATGGTGGCGTGCTATATTTCTTGTTAGCATGACTGCTCTTGAGATACATTTTTTAAAATGAAAGGAATGAAACACATACTAGCGTTTTAACCCTAGCTTCAAATCTCTTCAATGATCGGAGGCCTGTGGAAAGAGTAGTGGCCTACACTACTGATAGAAAATGTTTACCATTCTCCTTAAGCTTTTTGATTCACTGTCCACCCTTGACTCAGAGAGGTAACAATGTCTCCTAATTTACAGGAAAAATACTGACTAGGAAATTCTTCACCTTCCTACCTACCAAGAGACAAAATTGTCCATATTCATTCCTAATCTTTTCTTCCCTCCCAGAGGAATGATTATCTGCCCACTACACCACACTCAAGGCTAATGTCCACTTCTGTGCACACTGGATTCTCCTCCCACCCCGTCTCTGCCTGATTTCAACATTTACATTTCTACCCAATCCTTTCTCTCTGCAAATATGCATAAATCTCCCTTTTCTTAAAATAAGACAAACAAAAAAAAACACAACCTCCTTTTACCTAATGTTTCCTTCTTGGCATGTTATTAAAATTATTTAATAATCAGTGTGGCACCAATCACACAAGAACCTGAATCAGAGCCTGAAGCCCCCATTGAACTAAGTGGTCCTTGTAGTTATTGGATGCTAGGAGGTCACTGAGTTCTTGTGGTCTCTGGGAAAGCTGCGATGGCGGGGGTCATTAGGAAAGCTTGGGCAGTGGCTGTCTACCACATTTTCCATTGTTATTAATTCTTAAATCTTAAAAGTTAAAATTCCAAAATTTTGACAGCAAAGATGGGCATTTCATTGTGCACTAGCTGAATCTAACCCTATTTATCACCCCATCTCTTACTTTTCTTTCACAGTAAAATTCTTGAAATAAAAGTCCACCATACTATAATTGCAACTGTTTATTAAACTCCAATTTATCACCACTGCACACCTTTGAGTATGGCCAAAATCTGGAACACTAACAACGCCAAACGCTGGTGAGGATGTGGAGCAACCGGAGGTCTCACACGATGCTGGTGGGAGTGCAAAATGATGCAGCCGCTTTGGAAGACAGTTTGGCAGTTTCTTACAAAACTAAACATACTCTTACCACATGATCTAGCAATTGCACTCCCTGGCATTTATCCTAAGGAGTTGAAAATGTCCACACACAAACCTATACAAGGATGTTTATAGCAGCTTTATTCATAATTGCAAAAACTTGGAAGAGACCAAGATGCCCTTCAATAGATGAATGGATAAATAAATGGTGGCGATACAAACAATGGACTATCATTCAGCACTGAAAAGAAATGAGCTATCTAGCTAGGAAAAGGCATGGAGGAAACTTAAATGCATATTCCTCAAGTGAAAGAAGCCAATCTGAAAAGGCTACATACTGTATGATTCCAACTGTATGACATTCTGGAAAAGGTAAAACCATGGAGACAGTTAAAAGATCAGTGGTTGCTAGAAGTTAGCGGAGGGTTGGAGGAATAGATAGGTGGAGCACAGAGTATTTTTAGAGCAGTGAAACTACCTGTATGATACTATAATGACGGATTGACATCATTATACATTTGTTCAAAACCATAGAATATACACCAAGAGTGAAACCTATGGTAAACTACGGACTTTGGGTAATGATGATGTGTCAATGTCAGTTCGTCCATTGTAACAAATGCACCACTCTGGTGGGGGATGTTGATAATGGGGGAAGCTATGCATGTGTGGGGTTAGGAGGCATAAGGGAAATCTCTGTAAATTCCTCTTAATTTTGCTGTGAACCTAAAACTGCTCTAAAAACAAAGTCTTAAAAAAAAAAAAACAAACTCCTATTTATCCCTCAGTTCATGACTATCCAGTTTAAAATCCACAGATCATCACTGAAATGTTTCTCATCTGAGGTATCTACTGATCTTCTAATTGCCGAAACTAAACTACTTTCTTAAAAATGTCTGATAATTGGCCTCTCTTGCATCATTTGTCACTTTACCGTTGATGTGCCCTCTCTTAGTTTCAGTACATTATTCTCTCCAGGTTCATCCACCACCTCTCCTGCTGCTCTGCTTTGGCGACTCAAAGGTCATATCTTCAGCTTTCTAGATTTCTGATTCTAAACACTCTCGCTGGGTGACTTCATCCATGCCAATTTTCCACCTTTCATCACGACATCCAAATTCACGGATGTGTCTCATTTCTCTGTGGAGATTCAGCCTCTCAATCCCTGACTGTCCACTCGGTTTTATTAGAGCCAGATTCCACTTTGCAGCGAAGGTGATTCTACTTCAGAGTGTGATGAGCATGGCATAGTAATTGTCTAACTACACAAAAGTTATTATTGTGGACTACTGTTTAACAGATTTAGACAGGTGTAAAGTTAAATGACAGCAGAAGTTATTTGAAATTTACCAAAATATGACTCAATGTGGTGGTTCACAGCTAAGGAATGCTGAAAAGCCAAAAGAAAAGGGTTTCTTTGGGATCATGACTGGAGATTTTGTTTCTTTCTCTCCTTCTTTGTTAATTCAATGTTTTCCCTGTGGCCTAAAAGGCTAATGAAGCTTCAAAAGTTCCTGCCGCTGTCCCAGACTGTAACTTAGGCAGACGAAGCTGGGTCATTAAGCTAAAGGTCTCTGGATGAGCATCTTCTCTAACAAGCATAAAGGTGATCTTGACCCATATGGTCATTCAGGGAATAGCTTCTCTGATTCCCAATAATAGAACCGTAATTGAGTCTCACACATGAAAGGCAATAAAAATCAAAAAGTTTTTGGTTAATCATGCTTCCATATAGAATGGGATCTTGACAAGGTCCTCTTTTAAAATAGGAGTTTCTAAGAAACAGCAATTTAGACATTCATTTGATTTCTCAAGAAGTTCATGACAGATAAAAACAATTTAGGAAATTTTACATATGCCTCAGGAATAAGAAACAAATACATTTTATTTCAAATGTCAAATTATCATATATTATAGTTTTAATTTCTGATATAAGGATTCAAAAAGCCTTCAAGTATTCAAAACCTCCAAACGATTCAACTTGGTAAAATATTTGCCAAATTATTCTAGGAAACTGAACAATCTAACTGACATATATTATGGAAGCAGATTTCCTCCTTATTTGATCATAATAAAAATATTTTGAAGTAGTTAATAAGATGGTTTGAATATGAATATTTTGTTCCAGTCATTAAAAATCTATCACTTGGCATAAAATTAAGGATTATAAAGAATGTGACTGTAAATACGGTGGTAAATATGACCACAAAGAGTCTTTTCTAAAACAAAATCAATCACAAAATACATCTTGGGTGATTTCCTGAGAAATAACTACTTGGATGTTGGCGTAATAATAATAATATAATTATAATATCAATCTCCTATTTAATAATATCAATAATAATGTGAACCTCCTATATTATAATATCACTATTCAATATTTTCTAATTCAAACATTAAAAGAGTATTTACTGTGCAGGCCCCAGGGCCTAGTGGTTCAGTTCAGTGGGCTCTGCTTCAGTGGCCAGGGCTGGGTTCCTGGGCTCAGACCTACACCATTTGTCAGTGGCCATGCTATGGCAGTGACCCACATACAAAACAGAGGAAGACTGGCACAGACGTTAGCTCAGAGTGAATCTTCCTCAAGCAAAAATAAATAAATCAATAAATATAAATAAATAAAAGAATATTTACTATCAATATTTTTCTAATGACTACATAGTAACATTCAATATTTGAATGTGTTCTTAGTAATTAGTATTTTCTTCCATGTGGCTTCCTCCTTCACCACTCCTCCACTACCACTTCAAATGCATTTGTCTCAATCTTTAAAGAAACTATAAAGCATCATAATCACAGTAGGTTAAGACACTAGTAAATGGTGCTCTTGAGGCACTAGGAAGTTGTAGATCTAAAACATCTACGATCAAAGTTTTTCATTTCCTCTGTCATAATATATTTTAGCTAATTTCCTCTATTTAATTAACGTAATATAATTTTTGATGTCCTAAATAGGTAAGTATATTTTTTTCAAAATGTTGGGATTAATAGTCAGGGTTCTCCACAGCAACAGAACCAAGATGTAAATACTCACAGAAAAGGTTTGGTGTGCATTTTCATTTTTTTAACTATTTATTTTTATATTATTTAAAATTTGTAGAAAATTTGCAAAAATCATGCAAAGATTCTTTTAAGAAGATCTTTTAAGAAGATTCACTAATTATTTGCATTTTGCTCTGTTTGATTTGTCATTCTCATTATTTCTCCCACATACACACACTTTAGTGTTTATTTCCTGAGAACAAGGGAAGTCTCTTATTTAGCCACACAAGAATGATCAAAATCAGGAAATTTAACATTGATATAATTCTGTCCCAATGATTTCCGTCATACCTTTTCTTTTTCCCCAGTCCGGGATCAAATCTAGGATCCTGTATTTAGCTGCCATATCTCTTTAGTCCACTTTAATCTGGAAGCAAGTGTCTCTCAGCTTTTCTTTGTCATTCTTCCCCCTGAAATGTTTGAAGAGTACAGCCCACTTCTTTGCTATAGCCCCCCTCAAGTTGAGTTTCACTGTTGTTTTCACATGATTAGAGTAAGTTTATGTTCTTTTGGCAAGAATGCCACAGAAGAAATACGTGTCCTTCTAGGTAATGTATCAGGAAGCGTATGATGTCATTTTATCCCAATACTGATGATAATAACTTTGATGAGTGGATTGATGTGCTGTACACTAGATTTATCCACTGCAAAATTCATATTTGTCTCTTTTGTAATTAATAAATACTTTGACACTATGTCAATATGATGCTGCTCATCAAAATTTTACCCACTAGTTGTAGCACGTATTGATAATTCTTGATTGAATCAATTACGCTATGATACTACAACACAGTGATCTTCAAACTCTTCATTTCTTCTACATTTATTTGTTGATATTCTATTGCAAGGAAGAGCTATTCCTTCTCTTCTATTTATTCATTCATTCACTTATACCAGTTTGGACTCACAGATTCCCATTTTATTAAGTGGATTTGATCTATTACTATTTTTACTTGTTTCTGATACTCAAACTGTACTAGATTTGTCCATTTGGAGCCTCTTCAATCTGGTTCCCGGGTGCTTTTAACATGTCTTTATCACTCTTTGAGAAATTCTTTACTTTCTAGCACAAGATACTCTAGGCTGATCTTATACTTTCCCTGCCCAGACCCAGGAACCCTCCAGTTTTCCAAGGAACCCTGGTTACTTTTATTGGAGAATGATAGTTAAAAACTAGGATCTGGGCAATAGAAATGGCAATTGCTATTGATGTGATATTGCTCCTAGGTACTCTCAACAAACAGAGCTAGAAAGTGTGTGTGTTTCTGAGTATCTGTCTGTCTATCATCTACATATCTGTATATCTATCTATATTAAAAAAAATGAACTAATTCTTATACTTCCAATTCCAATACTGTACAATAAAACAAAGTCCATTTTAGTCTTTCCCTTTTCCATATTAGTATCACAATATCTAACAGTTGTGAACTGGCTTCCACTATCCTCAATGTATTTATTCATTTATCAAGACAAAAATACCAGTGGGGCTGGCCCAGTGGCATAGTGGTTGAGTTCGCATGCTGCACTTCAGTGGCCCAGGGCTTGTGGGTTCGGATACCAGGTGCAGACCTACACGCCACTCATCAAGCCATGCTGTGGCAGCATCCCACATACAAAATAGAGGAAGATTCACACAGATGTTAACTCAGGGACAATCTTCCTCATCAAAAAAAAAAAAAGACTAAAATACCAGAAAATGTTTTCATGATTGCTGCTACATGCCACTACAAAAAAATACTAATTGTGTGTTCAATATTTGTTTACAGTTATTGACTATGTGTGTATAAGATGGGATGGAGGCAGTGGCGAGTGGTCACGTACAGTGAAATGCACAAATATTCCAAATACCATTCAATGAGTTTTGTCCAACATATACTTTCACAATATATACTCCTATCAAGACACAGAATATTAACATCACCCCAGAAAATTCACTTGCCCACTCTCCACCAAGCATCAATGTTCTATTTTTTCAGCATTAAATTATATTTCCATGTTTGAACACTTCATATAAATGGAATCATACAGTATGTACTCCTTGTCCTGTCTTCTTTCACTTAGCATGATGCTTTTGAGATTCAGCCATGTTGTTGCATGTATCAGTAGTTTTGTTCCTTGCTATTAATACATAGAATTCATTGTATAACTATACTAGGATTTGTTTATTCTTTTTACTGTTGATGGATATTTGCATTTTTGCACCTTTGGCTTTTTAAAATAATGATGCTGTGAATATTTATGAACAAGTGTTTGTATGGAGATACATTTTCATAACTCTTGGGTAAATTTCTAGAGGTATAATTGCCAAGTGAATGAGTAAGGGTATGTATAACTTCATGAGAAAATGTCAAAACACATTCCAAAGTGATTATACCATTCTTAACTTCAATCAGAACATATGAGTAACTCCACACATTCAGCAACAATTGGTTTGGTAAATCTTTTTAAATTTAGCCTTTCTAACGTGTGTGAAGTGATATCTCATTATGGTTTTGATTTACATTTCCCTGATGACTAATAATTTTGAGCCATTTTTATGTGCTAATTGGCCGTTCATATCTCTTCCTTTGTGAACTAAGTGTCTATTCAAGTCTTACACCTTCTGTTGGATTGTCTTGTTTTGTTATTAATTTGTATGAGTTCCTTTTATATGCTAGATACAAGACATTTGCTCAATACAGTTTTCATACATATTTATTCCAGTTTATGGCATGGTGCTCACTTTATAAGTCTTTTTTTATGAACATACATTTACTTTAGATGCAATTTTAAAATTTTTAATAACATTTCTAGCAAATAGAAAGTTTTAATAGCATTTTTTAATGTTATGACATTGCTTTTTGTGCCCTAAGAAGATATACTTCTGTATTTTTTAAAACACTTTATAGATTTTATGTTTATGTTTAAGTCTGTGATCCATCATGAATTGATTTTTGTGTATGGCGTGACACACATACAAATGCACACAAAAATATACATTCAATTGAACAGTGTTTTAAAAGCGTTTGTTGACAATGGTTTCCTTTACCAATTGAATTACTCTAGCAACTATGTTGAAAATTAATCGACCTTACTCTTTTGTTTCAGTGATCTGTCTATTCTAATGCCAATTCCATGCTGTCTTGAATACTGTGGCTTTAATTTAAATTTTAATGTCAGGTAGTGTAAGTTCTGCAATCATAGGCATCATTTTCAATATTGTTTTGGTTATTCTATGTCCTTCATCTTTCCATATAGATTTTTGAATCAATTCGTCATTTCTATAAAACAGGCCATCGATATTTTGATCGGTATTGCACTGAATCCACACATTAATTTGGGGAAGAATTGACATCTTAACAATATTGAGTATTCCAATCCATAGACATGGTGTTTTTCTCCAATTATTTGGATATATTTCATTGGTTATAGAATTCTTGCTAGACAGGTATGATTTTTCTTATAATACTTTAAAAATATCTTTCCATTGTCTTTGGTCTTATATTGTTTCTGAAGAAAAGTAATTATCATTACCCAGTATGTAACACATTTTTTTAATCTGGTTACTTTCAAATTTTTCTGTTCATCTTTGGTTTTTGACAGTTTTGCTCTGATACCTTTAGGTCATTTTTGTTTCTTTAATCATGCTTTGGTTTGCTGATCTATGCTGTTCTTTAAAGTTGTTTGGTTTTCACCACATTCAGAAATCCTTGTCTATTAATTCTTCAAATATATTTTCTGCCTCATAATTTTTCCTCTTCTTCTGCATCTCCAATTACAAGTATGGCAAAGTGCGTCATAGGACCCCACCTGTCCCTGAGCTTCTGGGGTTTTTAAATCATTCTCTTTCCTTTAATTAAGATAATTGCTATTGATTTAAATTTAAATTTATGTACTCTTTCCAAATCTTTCTACAATATCATTAAAATCATCCTAGTAAATGTTTATTTTTAAACATTTTATTTTTGAATTCTACAATTTCCATTTGCTACACTTGATATGTAGATAGATAGATAGACAGAGATATTTCATATCTGTTCTCTGAATATAAACACATTTTCCTTCATGTGCCTAACATATTTCAAATGGTTGCTTTGAGTCCTTATCTGCTACTTGCAACATGTAGACATCTTGAGTTTACGGTTTATTTAATACTAACTGTCTTTTCTCTTGACTCTAGGTCCTATTTCTCATATTTCTTTGCATGTAGTTTGTTTATTTTAAACTGAACTTTGTGGATATATTATGATCTCTGGATTCTGCTATCTTCCTCTGAAGAACACTGGTTTAGTTATGGCAAGGAGTTTACTTAGCTGGACTGACTCCCAGCGCTATCTCCCTCGTGGTGGACAGCAGCTAAGCTCACTACTCAGTTCTTGTAGCCTTCCACCTGGATGTCATGCTGGGATGTTTGGAGTCTCCCTCATGCAAGCACAGCTCAGGAGTGAGCCAAAGATTGAAGAAGAGTTCATATGCAGATTTGAGATTTCTTCCCTCTGTGGTTTCCTCTCTTATTGGAATCCCCTCTCACTTTCAAGTCTCTCTTAGAGACTCAAACCTCATCATCTGACTCTTCAAGCCAGTAAGACTGTGGCTTTTGGGTTGAGTTCTAGCCACTAAGTGCCATGTGAGATGGGAGTACCTTCTGACAAAAACTCTTGTAAATATGAATCTCACCCAGCACAATTCTCCCCCTTTAAGGGTCAAATCCCCGCCAGTCTCTTCTTTCTTTTGATCATTTTCTTATACCTTCAAACAGCTGTTTTTATATTTTCCCCAGTGTTTATACTTTTTAGTTCCAGCCTTGCTGCCATTACTGGAATTGGAACCAACTGGCTCATTTTTTATTTCACTCATCATAAGGCATCATGATTCAAATATTTTCAGTCTATAAAAACTGGCAGCTCTTTTTCATACTCTGCCAGGAATATTGCTATGCTATACACTATACAGACACACGTGCTTGGACACCACACATAAGCATATAATTTCATTTAAGACTAAAAATAACATTGGAGGTAAGCACATCTATCCCATTTTACATTACAATAAGTAAGGCTGAGAGATATTGCTGCTTGGGCAAGTTCAAAAAGTTAGCCACAGGGGCTGGCCTGGTGGCATAGTGGTTAAGTTTCCATGTTCCACTTTGGTGGCCTGGGGTTCATGGGTTCAAATCCTAGGCACAGAAATACACACTGCTCATCAAGCCATGCTGTGGTGGCATCCCATATACAAAGTAGAGGAAAACTGGCACAGACGTTAGCTCAGGGACAATCTTACTCAAGCAAAAAGAGGAAGATTGGCAACAGATGTTAGCTCAGGGCCAATCTTCCTCACCAAAAAAAAAAAAAAAAAAAGTTAAGAACAGAGTAAAAACCAATCACCATCATGCCATACTCTATTGTTATTCCTTCTACCCATCCCCCCCTTCAAAGAAATACATCTTAAACCCGTAATTTTGAAATGTTAACACGATTGATGAGTACTAATTAAGCAGTTTACTTTAGTGGTTAAGGTCATGGGCTTCAGCATCAGACAAACTTGGTTTTTAATCCTGCCTCATCACCTACTTCCTATATGTAACGATCAAATCTACAAAAGAGGATGATAGTAATAACAAAGTTGCTGTGAGGATATTATGTGATATCTCATGCAGAATATCTGATATACATAGAAAGTACTGAATAGATATTAGATTTTACAGTAACTATTAAATAGAATTTTATTCTAATATACTAAAAATTTAATGTTCTTGCAAAAGAATTTTAAAAATTGTCTCATGATATATTTATGCCAGACTTGATGTATTACAGCTGGATAAATAATCCCAATAATACAAAATGGGAAGGAGAAAGAGAGTGACCATTTATTGGTGGTGTACTATGTACCTAACACTGAAATAGGCATTTTTAAATATTTTATTGTATTTTATTTTCAAAACACTTTGTAAATATGACTTCCATTTTCACAGATAAGGAGACTAAAGTTTAGAAAACTTAAAGTAACTTATCTATCAACTTAAACTGTTATGTATCTCAGACAGATGCTATTAGAACCTTAGTCTGCATAACACATTTCACTTCCCCATGTTACAAAATTGGACTACTATGAATCTATAGTGAGTGCTGAGTGTCATAACACTCATAAGTAAAACTCTGTGGTGTCTAAATGCTTTCTGAATCTCCTTTCCTCTGTCTCTCTCCTTCTACTTCCCTCAACTTAATGTCCTAATTTTCTTCCTTCAAAATTTCCTAACATAATTCAATTATAATTTGATCCTTCTGTCTTCCTCTGTATCCATTCATTTAATTTTTATTGGATTGGTTCCAAAATGTAGTTTTATGTTCCTCAAAAATCTTTTACATAGCACATAATCCCATATCATATTGTTTTAGGCATTGAGAAGAGGGAATTAGACTTACAGAGTCTTATTCCTTCCCTGAAGGTTTTAACTGCATTGATTTTGTTAAATCATATATGATGACTTATTGTTTTACCTAGCTAAGGCAGTCTGTACCAGGCCACATGTCCATAAGAGTGGTCTCAATTAGAAAACTGCAGAATGTACATATTTCAAAGGGGTTCAGCCATTAGGAAAATGGTCTTAGAAATAGAAGGATAAATGTCAGATATTATATGTAAGATTATAAACACCAGTTCTGGAAATATTCAAAGGGCTGATTAAACAGAAATGAAACAGCAATCAAATAAGGGAATGGGGACCCAGTTACAGACAGTGATAATGGACAACAAGTGATTATGATGCTGGATTCTTCTCAAAAGTACTCTTTTATGCTCCAAAGTGTTTTTATGCAATTTATGATGCTTTGTACAGTTTGAGTCATAATTTTTAAGAGATTCATAAAAGATTAGGGATCAAAATGACCCATCCATTGCAACTTTCAGAAAGTAAAAAAGATGCAAAGAAGGTATATCATGGACCGGGAGTGAGAAGAAACTAGTTCTGGTCTCAGCTCCATCTCTAACATCGAAGGATATTACTTAATTATTTGACTAAGATGAAGTGGGAGCATCCATTTAATTTCTTACATTCTTTGGTTTTTGCACACTAATTTAGGATTGTTATAAGGGGTCTGTTGAGTCACAATTCATATCTGTGGAACATCAAATAAACAGAAAGGACATATTTTGCCAATGATGTGATTTTTCATATGCAGGTACAGGCAATGGTAAGTCAACCTCTAAGTCCACGGGATGTCCACATGATAGTTCTTTTCCATGTATTGGCAGTTTGAGGCTTAGTGGCATAACATATAAAACTTTTGACTATGCCCACTGAAAGGACCGGGTGATGGAACACATTTCCTTCGCTCCCACTTTTTCATAACTTAGCAATTTAAACCTGTAGAAAGTGCTACTTCCATTAACAGAGTTTGTTCTTTCATCCCTTTCCTTCTTAGCTTTCTACCTTCATCCCCTTACAATACTGACTCCAGTCTCTACATTGGTTTAGTAGATGTCAGAAACTAAACATTTCAGGAATTCTGTCTTTGTTTAAATAAATGATTCTATGAATGCTAACGACCCTATGAAAACTTCATACACACGAGGGAATAACATTAAGCTGAAAAAGATCTTTGATTTAATATATATGTATATATCTCCTAACATGAAGTTTCTAAAACTTTTAACAGGAGAGCTACCTAGTTTTAGGGTCAGAATCAGGTGATTTTGAGAGAGTGAGTGTTGGAACATTCTAGATTTGAGGAGCCTATGATTATTGTTTTCATTCTCCTTCGACAACAAAATTTTCTTTTTGTCATGATCACCATTTAGCAGGAATATATCATGATAGCTCAGAGCATCAGTGTTTGAGGTGGCTCCCTGGAATCAACTCTCCATCATCCTTTAGCACTTGCCTGGCATTTGGCAAGTTTCCTTGAGATCTCTATTCCTGTTTCTTCATCTGTAATAGTGCTACCTTGTAGTGTTGCTCAAAGGAAATAATACATGTAAAGGCTAGAACAGGGCTGAGACATTAGCAATCACTCAATATGTTGGTTATTAGGTATACTCTTCCTTTGAAGATTTCAAAGATTTACAATGAGAGGAGAAAAGGAAATATTATTTATACTCTAACCCATATTTCTACTGTCCTCTTACATCTATCTTCTCAAACAAATCCAAAAAATCTTAGTTCAAGTCTTATCTCTTATAACAAATCTTTCCCTTTGCTGAACTGTAAAATATTTGTTTGCTGTATTATTGGTTTTGGAAAGAGATCACATACTATTTTACACCACAGTAAAAATGTTTTATATAGGTATCATTTATCTCTAATACATTTTTAATATTTTTAAGAGGAAAAGGCTCCATCTTATATTCCTTTCGTGCTTTACGACTTTCTTGGGAAATATTAATTCTCTGCCGGTGCTCTGTCCACACAGCAGAGTACAAGTGTAACTGAACTGGTAGGACACAGAGTGGGATTTCATAGATGTCTTTCTCAAACCACAAATGAACAACAAGTATGTAGTTTCCAGACATCCCAATATCAGAAGTCACTCATGTCACTGTCAACTCAAGCCATGAATCATCAACTTGAGCTGTTTTATAGCACTTGAGTACCTGACTCATTTGTCAGGGAAAAAAAGGACAACGAAACTTGGATGCTGATGAATTCCAACTGATTATTTTTGGAAGAGTGGGAGAGGATGGAATTTAATTTGCCTCACTTTCCTCTGAAGCCATGCATATAGAAAGACACAAGTTCTGGATGAGATAAGAAATAAAGCATTAAATTTCACACTTGAACATACTTTGTGAATATTGCCAGTGAGGCAACTTATATAAATCTTTAGAATTACAAGATAGTATTAGTATCCCCATAACACCTTTTTTTATTTACTAGGAAAAAATAGAGAATTTCACAACTAAAGAAAATATTTTCTATTTTGCTTGTATATCACACATTACACCTTGATTTTTAATTTAATTCCCATTTTTTTGCATATTTAAAAACTTCAGGCCAGTCCCCACTCATAGCCAGAAATACAAAAATCCTGTAAATGTATTAACACATTGATTTCAGCAAAGTACATAAAGGACCACATGTGATGTCTAAGTTGGATGTAGTCTAGGAAAGAAGATTAGTTAGCAATCAATTAGTATAATTAATTATATTGACAGATTAGAAAAAAATCACACGATCATCATAATACATTAAGAAAATCTATCTGATAAAATTCAATGTCAATTCATTATAAAAATTCTTAGCAAACTAAGAATAGAAAAGAATCTCTTTACCTGAAATAAGATATGTGAAATGTACAGAACATCTCACATTTATTGGTGAATAACTAAAACTATCACTATGATTCTGAAATCAAGATGAGAGAACCATTATCTCCATTTGCATCCAACATTAGAGAAGTTTTAGACAATGCAGGAAGGCAAAAAAATAAATAAAATGGATAAAGATCAGAAAGGAAAAAAATGACCTTTTCCAAGATAATGCTATCATATACTAAAGAACTTACAAGTACATTTCTAGAATCAATTAAGGAGTTCTACAAGGTTGTCAGATATAAAATTGGCATACAAAATAACTTACATTCCTATTTACCAGCAATGATAAGGAAAACAGAGTTCTAATGAATTATAATAGCATCAATCAATTTAGATATTTTGGGAATAACTACATATGTAAGACTTCATTGAGAAAATTATAAAATTTTACTGAGAAACATTAAAGAAATTGCAAGGGTTTAATCGAGACATATACCGTGTTCATCGTTGAAAGCTGAAATATTGTAAAGATGTGAATGCAAGATAATCCCATTAAAAATTCCAATAAATTTGGTGGAATTTGACAAACTTATTTTAAAATATATTTGCAACCGCAAGCGATAAAATGCTCGTGAAGAACAAGGCTCAAGCAGAAAAAAAGACTTATTGTAAAGATCCACTAATTAACAAACTACAGTATTGGCACAAGGACAGACACTTGGACCAATGGAACAGAATAAAAAGCTCAGAAACAGACCTACTTATTTATGGACACCTGATAAATGAGATATTCAGCAGTGCAGAGTAGTGGAGAAAAACAGGCTTTGCAGAAAATGGTTTAGAGACAAGTGGGAATTTATTTAAATAGAAAATAAAGAAGTGGGACTTACGTGGCCCTGTGTATAGAATTCAGGTCTAGGTGCACCTTTATGTGAAATACGTAGCCGTAATATTTTGAAAAAATTTTTCAAGTGCATATTGTTATTTCCCAGGATAAGGACTCATTTTTTAAACCACAAAGCACTAATCATAAAGTAAATGATCAATAAAGTTGACCATATGAAAATCGAGAACATCTGTGCATCAAAATTAACCATCACGATAGTGAAAACACAAACCACTATCTGGAAGAAGTTTTTTAAACATACAATTAAAGAGAGACTAGAAAAACAAAAACAACAATAACAACCACAAAAACTCCTCCAAGTATAAAGGAAAAGACATGCCAACCTGGGTAAAAAATGGGCACTTTACAAAGAGGAAACACAAACAGCCAGTAACCATCGGTAATGAGAGAAATGTAAACGAAAACAAGACACCACTACAAAGAAGCCTCATTGCATGCCGGGGGGAGTATATATTGTTGGTATTGAAATGCGATGTGGCATTATCTAGTAAGTCTCAGAGTATGAAAAACTTACGACCCAGCAATTTCACTCCTCAGTATACACTGTTGAGAAACATACACGTGTGCAACAGTATATATATATATAGACACAAGACAGCTCTTGGCAGCATTGTCCTTAATAGCCCCAACATGGAAACACCCAAATGTCCATCAGCAGTAGAATAGATCAATACATTGTTTTATAGTCATAAAATATTCAGCAATTAAAATGAATAAACCATGGCTGCACATATTAAAATAGATGGATCTTACAAACGTAATATTGAGCATCAGATGTCAGACATAAAATAATACATACGGTATGATACCTGTTCAAAAACAGGCAACACTCTGTTATTTGAGGATGCATATACAGACGAAAACTATATTTATTTTGAAATGCAAGAGAACAATTCTCAGTAAAGTTAGGAATATTGGTTACATCTGGGGAAACAGAGCAGTTTTGCAATCTGGCAAGCAGCCCATGTTTCCTGGTGGGGATGTTTCCACAATGCTGGCAAAATACTATCTTCTGATTTGATAGCGTTTACATTAGGTTCACTTTATATGAACTCATTAAATTGCACATATATGCACATTTATGACATGTGTCATATTTAATAACAAATAATCATATAACTATAACATTCCCATAATTATAACTATGATCACTTTTATGTAAAAATCACTTTATTAGGATCATTTTAACAATATCAATTATATATAAGTACTATTAATCATAATAAAAAGAGAGCCGAAAGGTTGAGTGCAGTTTGCTATTTGTATCAATGAGGTCTGATGCAATATTTGTCCCAGTGTGATGTGCTGAAAGTGGATATGGCCCAGCAGTTATACTGTGCATGCCACTGGACATTCTGGTACCAAACAATGAACAAATAAAAAATTTACAGATATCAGGAGCAAACAATATGGTGCTTGTCTTCAAATTTCTCTCCATCAACTGCCATTTAGAACAACAAAGAAACAACTTGCCCATGTCACAAATTTGACAACACTATTCCCCAGATGCTGATTTCCACTGCAAGACTGCACAGTTTATTTCAATAATGTATCGCAATAGTCAGGTTATGAAACACCCTTTTAGGTGAAATTTCCCTTAATGATTCATAAACCACAAAAGTGTATGTGAAAAATGAAATAGTATTATCCTGGTTAGAATTATAAACATATAAAGCCAATGACAGATTTTAACAAAGAAAAAAATAAGTGAACAGCATACCTAAACCAGAAGAAAACTAGTCATAAGAAAATGAAAAAGAATATGCACAAAAAGCTCTTTATCACATAAAGTATGTTGAAGAAATAGTGAACATTGCAGAATTTCACTTTGGGTGGCTTAGGAATGACATTGATCAGTGTAAGCTCAACAACTTTTGGTCCTCTGTAGTTTAATTAAATGTTTCCAGAAAATAAAAGTGAAGTCTTCCATCTGGACCTTTTATCAACTTCTCCTTTCTCCTCTAAAATACTTTTTAAAAATGAAAACAATTATTATAGATCCCATCAGGTTGCACATGATTTTTCACTTTTTTTTTTTCAAAAAATGTATATCTTCTTCCCACACCTACTTTTCCAATTCTAAAAACTGGTATCCTGGCTTCTTAAGCATGCACTTGACACTAAACAGTCTGGTTGTTCTGGGAGGGAATTCGCATACTTAATTACAGCTTATTCTAGCTGGTGCAATGGTGCCACCTACAGACGTGAGTGTATGTTTCCATGAGTTTCTCTGAAAAGATTCAAAGTAAATGCTTATAAGCAAGGATTCCAAAAGATGAAGTTCTTACTTTCTTTAAATTTTATAAGATCTGTTATTTGGGGGCTACAATATATTCTAAAACAATTCATTCCAGTTATGTACTGTGAAAATGCAATGGGAAATCTATGAATTTTTAATTCAAGGGAGTTCAATGCCTATGCTTAAATGTAGAACAATATATCTAGAGATGGCATTAAATTTTGGTATTTTGGGGTAAATTACAAAATAAAATGGAATAGGTATATGATATAAGCCTCCCCAAAAAGTACTTTAAATCAAGCTAAAATTCAAAATTTGCACGGGTAAATAAATCCAATTGAGTTAGTTCCTAAACTGTGTGAGCAGACTTCCAGAACGAAAATTATTCATACAGGAGAGATGGGGAAAGAAAGAGATAAGTGCTGAGTACATGCACCTGACCTCTTTTTCTCCTTTAATTCTCACACCTCCTCACCCTGTGAGGCAAGTTTTAACTGAGCTAAACCCAAGTTAATGTACCAAGGCCACATCGCTCAAAAGTGGGAGAGGAGGGATTCAGATCCGCGCTATCTAACCTCCAAGACTCATCCTCCTTCCATTCTACCACAACCACAAACCCCAGGGGAACTACTCCACAGTTCTAAAAAGAGGTGAGAGGATCTGGCACCCTCAATTTTCTAGAGTAACTCACAGAAAGTGTCTTCTCTATAACTTTAAAATATGCATTATTACACACCAACTGCTGAGCTCTGCTGCACCGGATGTTTTTCCTGCAAAACATACTATAAATAAAACTTGTAATAAAACATGATCCAGGAAACAGCTGGTTCCTGGGATGAAGGCATATAAATGACTAAGCAGTTAATTATCTTCCCTTTGATTTCAATGCTGGGTGAATTCACCCTTTCTTTAACTAGACAGACTAGGAACCAGCAATGAGTAATCCCAAAATGACAGAATCTTTTCCTTCTCTGAAACTAAATCCATCACACCTTTATTTCTCCTCTAACTCATTCTATTTGTCTATCAAGGGAAGAAAGAATCGTCTCCTACAATTCTCTGATAGCCATTCATTTATGAATTCATTGCATATGCATGCATTCATTCAACAAATACTCTCCAATGCCCACCTGTGTGTCATAGGCAGAGGGCACACAAATTTGAACAATACAAATGCAGTCCTTGACCATAAAGAGCTTACAGTAGCAGAAGGGTGAGTGTGGGAGGCGGTACAGTCAAACACAAATAAATTACACACAGTAAATCATCATTAAATATTTATTAAATGAAGCCCTTTCTGACTAATTTAGCCCTTGTTGATCCCTCCCTCTTATCTCTCTGAGGACCAGAGCACTCACACTGTGTAACGCTATTTACCTAGGTAAGCTTCTGGAGGAAGGAGGCAATGAGTTATACTCCTTTGCTGTCCTGACGTAATCAACTAAGGACTCAACAAGTATTTCATGATGTGCTCTCATGGTGGTAGAGGACGTGGGAGGGAGGAGAGGGATGAGAAAAGGAAGAAGAAGTGGAGGAAGAGAAAGAAAAGAAAGAGGAGGAGAAAAGAGGCATCTTACTTGAATTATTGTTTGCTTTAGGAAAAATACAACATTTCTAACTCGTGAAAAAAAATCTATTCTATTTAAATGGAAACTGAGTGAAAAAACACAAATCTAGGTGGAGTCACTACTGTTTTAGTCTTAAGTGAGAAATCAGCTCCCAAGCAGGGTGAGGAGGCACGGCTAGAGCCAGAGCCAGCCTGTTGACAGCAGCTGGAGGATGCAGCACTTCATGCTCACTTAGGAATCATAAGGTCCAGATTTTCATTACCTTAGGTCAGACGATTCACGTGCCTGTAGGGCCAGCACATTACCTATTTCACCATCTATATCAATTTTTTGTGGAAACAATATTATAAAAATACAAGTTTTAAAATAATTCAAGGAAAATAGCGGAGTAGATGGAGTTGCATTGCTTTCCCCCACTTATCCACCAAAGACAATGAATGAATGCTGTGGTCTGCTCTGGTCTCTCTTCAATGAAGGGGGTAGCCTTTCTAGTTACGCTATTGCATGCTCGCTTTTGCTGGTGTTTTAAAATTAGCATTTAAGATAATTGGAATGCAAACACTATCTATAATATTCTTGAAATCTTCCAAATGCATACCATAGAGAGAAGCAGACCCTGGGTGTTAGCCATCCTCATGTATAATAGCATTCAGTCAACAAATGCAGTGGCAGTAGGACACAAGCAAAAAACTATTGCATTCCAACAACTCAAGAATGAATTTCAATATTATATTAGTAAAAACACTGAATGTTATGATGTCAGGTTCCTTTGTCATATATACCCTGTTAAAACTGAATTTACAAAGCCCATAAATGAGAGCTAGGCAGATAGATATGGATCTATATATACAGAGAGAGACATATAGAGAAATAGATACAAATATAGATGCACATGCGATAAAATTTCAAGAGTACTTAGAGGTATCTCTGGAAGCCATATTAAACCTTTCAATCAAGATAATCTAGAAATCTCAGCCTACATATTGATTATCTTATCAAAACCAGTGTACATATTGATAGGATTTAACTTTGTGGGGAGGAGGTATTTTAAATGCTGAAGTAGCTAAGTCTGAAAAAATGCTCTACTTTTTTTTATTAATTTTGTTTTCTAAATCTAAATCAATAATTAGGTTATTTCTAATCCAAGATGTCTTGCTTTCACACAAAAAGGAGATAACGAGAGAAATTTGAATAAGGTCAGCGCTTGGCACTTTGTCTAAATATTGTCCTTTATACCCAATACTTGGCAGGCCTCCTCTTCCCCCTCCTCTCTACACCCTACACTTGACCTGAAAAACGTGCGTGAGGACACTTCTGATATTGACCCTAGTGGCTTCTGGATCGCCCAGGACTAACCCTACCTTTGCATCAACCCCCTAGTAAAGAATATGATTCTGTTCTGCAAATTCTCTTTACTCTAGTGAGTTCTGGAGTTTTTGCTGTCACGCTAAACAAGTTTGAGACTTGGCAGCCCAATGCATGGCCGCCTCTGCACCACACCACAGCAGCCAAAATCTTGGCAGCCGGTCAAAAGCTAATGAAAATTTCAAAGGTACAAAGCTCCCCTCACAGCTCCAGAGAAGCAAGAGATATTTCAGCAGGATCCTAACAGGTGCATTAAAGTAATGCGAAAGGGAAAAAAAGGGAAGAAAGAAAGGAGGTTTCTTGGACTAGAAAAAAAAATTACAAGAATAAACATGCATACACAAACCCTGTTTTACATGTGTCAAAAAGCTCCTTTCAATATTCATCATGTGACTGCAAGAGGGTCTAACCAGACCTGCACAAACCACAAGAGGTCACAAGCATCAGAAATTTTCAGGTTTAAAGAATGAATATACATATCTACAGATTGAAATGCCTCAAATCACAGAAATGTGGCAGCTATATCACACTTTGGTCTTACACTGTACAAAATATATTTTTAACAAGCAAAACATACGTGGGAGATAATGAATATAGACTTCATTTGGGCTCTGTATTTCTTGACAGCAATCAAAGAGGTCAAGATATTTTTACCAATATATTCTTAGAAACTAGGAGAGAAATAATAAAAGTAAGGGCTTTCTGATTGTTCAACCCCTGGCTCCATTTCTGCGATGGATGTTTACATTTTATAACAAGAAAGTGATTGGTGAAATAGAAGTAACAGAAATTAAGAAGTTACCCTCTCTATCTGCTGGTGAACAGGACAGGAATGCTGGAAGGGGCAATAAATCACAACAGAAGAGGAACTCAAACAACACAGCAAACTATGGAATATTGGACAATCTACCAAACAAAAATGGAAGAAATGCTGGAATTAGAAGGGGAAAATTGGACCTTAATAGTTGATTCTACTACTAGATTTAAATTTGGGCAATTTATTTAAACTTTCAGGGCCTTGTTCCCCCAATTGGAAAACACGAGTAATAATATATGTTCAAACCACTTCACAAGTTTGTTACAGAGTATAAATTAGCTGGTGTTACAACACTTCATAAATATTTTTCCTATAAACAATATTTTGAAGTTTCTTATTTTTTCATATTTCTAGCAGTTTTCCTCTATTCTATAGTTTCAAAGCAACAAAAATGCATATTTTTTTTTAAAAGGGCATATGAATATAGAAGGGCCTGATTTCACAGTAAGAAATAGAAAAGGAAAATTTAATAGACTCAAAAGCAACATTTTTGTATGGACAACCTAGAGTTCTACAAGCATTAAACTGAGTCTACGCTAGTTAATTTCATCTCAGGCAATACATTCATAAATATTTTCTTCATTGAAAGTACAGATCTTTCCAATTCAGCTCATAAAGCAAGCTTTCAGGTGCTGCACTTCCCTTTTATTCACAGTCTGTGTGATCTGTTTTGTTTCATTAGACTCAGCAAACTGTCTCGGAGTGTTAGGTCTGACTCATTTGTATCGCAGCTCCACGCTGTGGTTCTAGTGAGAAAATGCTGTGGGAGTGAAAGCGTCTCAGTATGGACTCAGATGCTGGCTGTGATGTAGTCACATCATTTAGGAAAGAAGATGGAATGAATGTGCATCTGTCTTTTACATATAGATTCACACACAGAGATAACATTTTGGGGCTTCCTATTTGGAATATGATTATTTAACACCATCCATACTTTAGTGGATAGCAGTAATGATTTTGTTTTGCCCATAAGCATTTTATTCGAGGCAATTTGTAACAGAGAAATAAATGACACACTATGACATTTTTAAAAGACGTAATCTCTCAAAAGTACTTTAAATATAAAGTTGCTTTTTGTTTGTGGTATTAGGTGAGTAGTGGTTACAAGATGAAATTAAAGTAGCTAGTAACTGAATGATTGTTGTAACTACAGAACTGTAGAGTTTATAGAAATAACACTGGTTTTGTAGTTGACATTTGGATTTAAATTGAAACTCAACCATTCACTGGCTTTCTAATGCTCAGTAAATGACTGAATCTCTAAATTTTGTGACCTAATGTGCAAAATAGGGGACATAATAAATGTCTCTTTGACTTGGAGGAAGCATTAAGTAATATAACTTATACTAAATATCTAACAGAAATTCTAGAACGTAATGAACAATCCATAATTGTCATTTGCTATCCTACCAAGAGATGAGGAAAAAGGAGGTCTCAGAGCTCAGTCATCATATGTGATAAACTCACAACACTAGATTTAGTCCTTTCTTGTGACGGCGATTAATTCCCTGACAAAAATTGTTTTATTACCTTCTGAATTATCTCCAAACTTCTGTTAGTTTCAGTGTAGAATAAAATATGACTTTGTCCCTTGGAACAGAACAATTTAGGAAAATTATACACCACCATCCATTAAATAAAGTGTTATTTTTTAATTGCACATAATTCTCTGATAAAAATCTGCATCTCTGCTGAGATTTCACACCATAACCTTCCTGAAAGGTTCATAGGTATATACAGCTGAAAAACTAATGAACTATTTCTTGATGTCTGCTTCTTAACAAAGACCAGATTGATATTATAAAAGTTGTTTTCTACTTTATTTTTGTCATGTATGCATAATACTTTTTCATATATATATGAAATATATATTCAGTATAGGATATTTAATATATGTTTCACTATGTCTTTGGGACGTATGCATTCTGTGCTAAAAATTTTCTTTATAAAAAAACAAAGCAGAAGATGGGAATTTTATGTGTGGGAAAATGAACTCGATTATTGTAACATATTCTAAGGAAATCAAGAAAGGATACTAAACTCCAAGTTAATTCCATAATAAGCAAAAGTAAGCAATACAGCTGAGGAATTCATCTGATCTGAGATTCTGTTTGATTCCATATTTTTTCTTGAACTGAGCCACAAACAACAAGACAATTATAGTTTCACCAAATCAAAGATCAGCCAGTGGATGGGTTACTTACAGTTTTGACATTGGGTGAAGCAAGGCAAAGAAAATGTAAAAGAACTCTCACTTATTTGTTAGCCAAACTAGTGTCAGGAGAAACTTAATTCATCACCAGCTTTATGACTGACAAGTCATAAAGTCATCCTCTGTCATTGGAAACTCTGCAGACAGGATAACTATAGTGATTAAACAGCAGTGGATGTAAAATATTTCAGTATCAGCTAAAATAACTGTTGAATACTGACAGTAAAGCACTAGATTAAAGATGCAAAACTCTAAGTGAATAACTGTAAGTTTAAAGTATCTGACAATGCACAAGTATAATGGCAAAGAACATTAAACAGGTACAGAAATAGATGAGGGTTTAATCATGTTCTTTAGAGATATAGTGAAGATACCCTTTTTTTAACCTTAAAAATTAAATCTTAGACCATGTCCTTCAGCATATACAGTTTGCATTGTTGACAACTAGACATGATTATATAATTTACTCTAGCCATTGCTTTCAATTAATTTATCTATATTTTCTAATCAATTCCTCTAACAGAGTTTCTGAGGCCCTTCTTTGTGTTAGGTAAGAGCTGAAAAGCTAAAGACTGGAAAACAGAGATGTAAAATAATGCTAGCCCTGGCTCTGAAGTGGTTTACTGCTGCATGGAATTTTTAATTTTACTCGTATTTCCATGAATATTTCCAGGAGGGGAGCTACCTCAGGCTCCCCTGGTGGCACGCCACATCCTAAGCAGAAGCATGAAGGTACCACTCTGCAAAATTTAGGTCTGGGGACCCAGTAAGAATCAGAGAGGTTTTAAGGAATCATTATAACAATGCAAGGTTTCATGGGCAGGGGTCAATAGAAAAGAACATGTGAGTATAATATTTTCAATATTCTCTTTTGTTGTATGAATTAGCTGATCCAGACTTCCCATTTTGCCATCTCTGTCTTTGAATCATGGATAGCAACCCAGATAGCAAGGAGCTGTCACAAAGTCATGAGATTTCAAACAGGCAGGTGAGAGGCATCTAGGAAATTGCAAGAGAACTAATCAGAGTCCATGAGCTCAGTGTCAGTTCAAAGGTGCAAACAGAGAGCTGAGCTCTCAATAGATGGAATGTATCAGAATCCATAATAATGACAAAGAGAGGAAGGCAGAAAATCAGGGCCAGCAGAGCTATAACCAATAACCAATGATTTGGGGGCACTCCTCTTTCTTTCCTATTGCATTTAGGACCTCCTGGGCTATTATGTCAACTCTGAAGTCATGAAACAGCACATCTCAGTGAATTATACAACTGCCTCCAAGGAATTCACTGTACATTGGCCTATTAATTGCTCTAAGGAATCTTGTGGTTAAAAAGAAACAAAAATGTACTTAATATTTTTAAAAAATATATCATCTCCAAAACTATTTGAAACTTTTCTTTTCCTTGTTGCTCCTCTGAATATCTCCCAAAACAAATTCTGGAAAATATTTCTTTATACAATTGATCTTCCATTTGATTGATTTCCTTTACATTCATGCCTATATCATTTGGCTGATCAATTCATTTGACATATGTGCTTTTATAATTATTTGCTAAAATGCATAACAGATTGTTATCCCTCAAAAATACTATTCATACCACCAGTAATCAAATCTGCCAAATTTACACTAAAACAAATGCAGGGAAGTAAAATGACTAGTTCTAAGATCACTTAGGAATCAGAGGTAAAAATCAGTAGCAGAAACCAAATTAGTGGAATTTCTCAAATTATTTTCCAAAGGATAATATTGCCTTATTCACTAATATTTGACTGAGGACATTTACTGCCATTTACCCAGAAATCCTTCCATTGCAATGTATCTCCTCTATGTATGTGTCTGTGTGTGTGTGTGTGTCATTTCTTTTGTTTACAAGACTAAATCACTTATTAATTTATTATGTAATCTCCTCTTTCCACATGGAATACAATTTATGTGATAATTTATGATATTTGAGAAGGATACTTGGGGTGATTATAACCCTGTTTAGATAACTTCGACTTGTCTCTGCAGTACATCAAAAAAAGTCAAATCTATTGCTTCTCAAAACTAAGTGGTCACACCTTGGGTGCTTTTTAAAATTGAAAATAACTGGGTCAATTTCCAATGGCTATGATTAAATAGGTTTAGAGTAGGACCTGGAGGTCTGTGTGTTAGTAAACTCTAAGTGAATCTGATATTAGTTGGGCTGAGAAGCAGTCTTGGAGAAACACTGATCTATTACAAAAAGTACACTTCTCTTTGAACACCTGGAAAAAGAACATGCGTTGAATGCACTGAAACCCTACAATAAATACTTCTACCAAAATGATGCAGATAAACCTTTTGATGTAGTATAAAATTCAGATAATTTGGGGTGCTTCTAGTAATATTTTTAAATAAGGCTGTTCATTTGTTTGGCTTCTTTCTCCCCCTTTCCTACTACATAGTGTATATAAGCCAGCTTTAACAAAAAATATCGAACTTCCATTTCCCACTGCCTTTAATTAATATAATTACGGCTCCTAGCTCATTTTTAGTTAAATTTTCTATTGATGGTGAGTTTTCTTGTGCTCAAGCAGAAACCAGGAACTAAAAAAAAAAGGAAGCGGCATTTTGGGTCTACTTCTGCAATTTACCATGGAATCTTGGAGAAGTTACTCACCTTATCTAAACTTTATTTCCTGTTCGGTCAAAGTGGGATAGTACATCACAAGATTATTTCAAGGCTCCAAAAAAACAATCCACGTGAAATGTCTTTAAAAAATAAAGAGGTGGGGCCGGCCCGGGGGCACAGCGCTTAAGTTCTCATCTTCCCCTTCGGCGGCCTGGGGTTCGCCAGCCCAGACCCCGGGTGTGGATCTACGCACCACTTGTCAAGCCATGCTGTGGCAGGCATCCCACATACAAAATAGAGGAAGATGGACAGGGATGTTAGCTCAGGGCCAGTCTTCCTCAGCAAAAAGAGGAGGATTGGCAGCAGATGTTAGGTCAGGGCTAATCTTCCTCAAAAACAATAAATAAAATAAAAATAAAGAAGTATTGTAAGAATGTGAGGCATTTTCCTCTGTCATGCAGTCATTTGAACTTTGCTACTTAAGAATGGATTTTTAGTTGTTTTAAAGTAAAATTTAAAATAAAGATAAAATGAAATTAAAGTAATATAAAATTAAATAAAAAATTAAGAACAAAACTTTATTTTTGCTATTGTATAGAGAAAAAGTAATTCACTAAAGAGAAAATGTATTGCATTCCTTAAGAAGTCACACAAAACAAAACATGCATTTTAAATTTCACTAAATATTTCCCCATATATTAGTGAAAAGGAGAACCTTAGTCCACTATTGAAGAGCAAAATTTTAATGAATTTTGTCTTCAGTTGTAAAGCTAAGCAAAACTATGTTATTTGGTACAAGAGGGATATTCCTAGAAACCGTCTGCCACCTAGTGTACAAAACGTCATCCTAGGAATCTTTAGTTTAATTTCCTTACGTGCTCGCATCTGGGCATCAGAGAATTATCTTTGAGTACATCCAGGTCAGAATTGAAGTTATAATTTGGAGTGGGAATAATACACACACTGCATTTTCTAAAGAGCATCTGGCCTGAGAATCAATATAGCATTTCACTTTCATTTTAGCAGCACTTTAAATTAAAGTCCCATTTATAAATGTTTTAATATGGCAGTAAGGGACTCCCGGGTATGTTTTAGTCTTTCACTAACATACGCCTCTTGTGTGTTGCAAGATACATGCACACTGAATAAGTCCCTTCGACCATTCAAAGCCCTAATTAATGATACAATAAAGCAAAGCCTAGGGCATCTTAATGGCAGCAGAATACAACTCTTTAATTTGGAAAATAAAATATTAAATTTTCCCTTCTAATAATTCTTAAGATATGCGTAAGTATCAAAGGATTAAAAGAAATAGCAAAAAAAAATTTAACCATATTTTTACAGGCAAACTATCTCCCCACTTCTCATTTTAGCTTTAAATTTAAATATTTAGAGCTCAGTTTTGCATGAGGGTCAAGGGTAGAATCTGGGAGTTGGCAGTGGAGGAGTTTGTAAAACTGTACTATTAAAATATGTATATATATTTTTAAAGATTTTATTTTTCCTTTTTCTCCCAAAGCCCCCTGGTACACAGTTGTGTATTTCTAGTTGTGGGTCCTTCTAGTTGTGGCACGTGGGACGCCGCCTCAGCATGGCCTGACCAGCGGTGCCATGTCCATACCCAGGATTCCAAGTGGTGAAACCCTGGGCCGCCGAAGCAGAGCATGCAAACTTAACCACTCGGCCAGGGGCCGGCCCCTAAAATATTTTTAAAAGTAAAAAATCTAACATATCACATCCTATCTCTTGGCCCTCTCATGTTTTGTTTTTATTTTTGTTTTTGTTTTTTTGAGTTGCCCACCGCTCTGCCAGTTTGCCAAAGGCAGAAGAGAGAGATGGGTGAAGGCTGTGCTCCACCATGTGGTTCAGAGAAGCGATGATTCCCTCAAGCTCTGAAAGTCTGCAATGAAACAGAAGTCAACACCATGCTTTCCTCTCTGCACACTGCTCACCTGGCATCCGTGAGAGGAGCCAGATGGCCCTTATTTCAATCGGCCTGCCAGGTCCTGTACTGAGATGTCTTCTCCTTCCCTTCAGCCGCCTCACCCTGAGTGAAGGTTCACATGCACACACCTCAGGTAAAATTTCAGTCTGACGGGCTGGTCTTTCTGCACTTCTGCCCTGCTAAACCTGCCTCTCTTAGGGACTCAAGATGGCGTAACAACTTGTTATCCTAACGTGCTTTGCAATTACTGAACTGTTCTCAGGAGATCATTTTAGCATGTCAAAACCCATTAAAATTAGCAAGAGTTATTAGGCAAAGAGCAAATAAGTAAAGGAATAATTCATCTCTTTTTTAATTCATCAAGCCTCCTTTTGATGGCTAACAGCAACTAGTAGCAAAGAACGTGCATCAGTAAAATAAAACATTAACCCTAAGCAAGGGATGTCAAGAAATTCTTTTAAATTACTTATCATAATAGCTGGCTGATGAGCACCGGGATAAAAATCGTCATAATTGTAAAGGCTATGTTGGCACACTGGCGTGGCAATGAAAAACGGTAGAGAAATGACCATGCTTGAGTATAAACAATGCCTAAAGCAATACTGCTTCATCTTTCTGACAAAAACAACCAAACAAACATGCGGTTCAGAGTTTAATAGGCCCTTAAAACAATGCCTTTTTAAATGCTGAAATCCATGGTAAGAAGTAACATGTCACAAACCAGTACATACACACAACCAGGCATATGCATGTGTATGTGTGTACGTGCATGTGTGCATGTGTGTGTGTGTAAAACCACAATCATACTTAGTTTCATAAAAATAATACTTAGGTTTACTATGAGTGATACATTCTGCTTTATTCTGCTATGTTTTTCTTAATTAAAAAAATAAAGATTTTTGGGGGGGCTGGCCCAGTGGTGTAGTAGTTAAGTTCACACACTCTGCTTCAGCAGCCAGGGGTTCACGGGTTTGGGACGTGGGTCTGGACTTACACACTGCTCATCAAGCCATGCTGTGGTGGTGTCCCATATACAAAGTAGAGGAAGATTGGCACAGATGTTAGCTCAGGGCCAATCTTCCTCATTAAAAAAATAATAAAAAATATAGTTTCTAAATTGATTTCATAACCCTCTAACAGGCTACAATTCCATAATTCAAAAAATATATTTTAAACCATCTCTATTTATTAAATTTAATGGCCACTCATATCTCAAAACTTACAATCTTAAAATGATTTACCAACAGTAATTCTTACAAATGAAGATTTAAAAATTAACAATTATTTCTGGTTTCAGTTACAATTATGAAAAATTAGATAACCCATTGCTAAAAACTTTGTTTCTAAATACTTTTTACATATAATTTAAACTATTTTTAAACCATCTGCTTTGTAAGAAGGAAGCAAAGAACACTATCATATATTTATTTCCTACTATATTTCAGTTGGCTTACACTTACTTTTACATTAATTAGGTCACTTAATCTCCACAACGATCCAGTCAGAGAAAAGTATGGTTACCTCTTTTTATGAATGAAGAAACAGACTCAGCAATGCTCAGCTAACCTGCCTAAATCATTCATTTATTAAGTAGGAGACAGAATATGAGTCCAGGTCTTCTAAGTCCACGGCTCTTTTCTTAATCTCATACTAATACTCTGTGCTACCTGCTATGTCTTCTGATCATTTACATATGGCTCTATAAGATCTGACATATAAATACACAAAGAAACCTGTGTTGAATGCTTATATTTTTAGTTTATAGGGTCATCTGCCTAATTCTTGCCCATGGAGGCAAGGCAGAAAATGCATCCAAGGAAGAAAGCTTCTTGTTCAGGTATGCTGCAGCATCCAACCACAGAGAGCCACAGCCTCCCTGGGGCACTGTGGCATGAGGGATTTGGAACGTGGGCACTGGGTTGAGACTGCTTGGATTCAAATCCGGGTACAAGAAATGACTAGGTATGTGACTTTGCACACATCAGCTCTGTGGAGTGCAAATGGTGATAATAATAATGGTCTTCACCACAAAGTGTGACCTCAGTGCCTAGCCCACAGCAAGCATTCAGTAACTTTTAGCGATTAGAAATAGTTCCACTACTGGGATGCACTTACGTGGCATTAAAAAATTGTGACATGAAGATACACAAAAATTGAATCTCTTTACTTCTGTTTTTTTTGTTTGTGGACCATCAATTTGATTTTATGTCATCAGCTACATGGTACAATCCACACTTTCAGAGACATATTTCTTTGAGAGAGCCAGAGAATTTGTTCAGAGAGGAATGACACATATAAGAAACGCATGGAAGAATTGTGTCAAGGAAAATTGTGAAGCCTGTGTAAAATTTGATCTAAGTCAAGCCAACAAACAATTGTAAACTCTGAAATGTGTTCACAATGTCAGATGGCTGAGTTTTCAAAAACCAAATCTTGTGTACATAATGTCATATGGCTGAGGTTTCAAAAGCAAATTCAAAGAAACAAAACAACATTTCTGAAAGAAGAAAAAAAACAAAACACATGGACCTGGATGTCATAGGGATTTACTCCTTCTCAACATCTGGTCTGGATTTAGATAAAACCATAAAGAATTGCTTTCTTACTACTAATCATCTTGACAATTTTTATTCAATGACTCGGCTTTCAAAATCTTCCTACATTATTTCAACTTACGGGGATTTCAAAGATGAGAGAAACTAGCAGAGAGATTGGCTTCTAGACTAAAACCTAACAGGTATTTAGATTGTTCCAGACTTGAATAAAAAATATATAACAATATAAATTGTTAATATGATTTCAAAAAATTAAAAGGAGAAAAATTTAACATTATGGTTAAGAGCTCAAGATACCTCAGTCTATTTTGTCTTGTAAAGATACTGTGGAAACAAATGAGGTAATAACTTTGAAATGTGTAAATATATATGCTACACATAAAGATAAAAAGATTAAAAGTATAGCTCTAGACTTACATATCTAAAATTTGCCAGACTGCATAAAAACCATTAGAAACAAACAAGATCAGAGTATATTTTAAAATACATAGAGGAAAGAACTTTTGTAATCTATTTTTAAAATTAATCCCATCTCTAAAAATTCCCTTGGCAGAATGCTTGCCATTTGACTCACTTATATTCTTAGCCCCAAGTGTGAGACACAATGGTTTTATTTTTATCTCTGTTAACAAAAGACATTGAACATAACCTGAACTCTGCACAAAAATAGCCACATTGGTGATTAAGTTATAGGAAATATAACCCCAATGAATATATTGTAAGAGGAAATTGGATTGCTGTGAGCTAATGAAGAAAGCTGAAAGGGGTGATCTGTAGGGTTCCTACAAATTTCTTGCTCTCAGTCTCATTAGTGTATCATGAATTTGAGTGATATATGTTTACTGTTTTAAACTTCTTACCCTTAAGATTTGGGTGCTTGTTTCCAAACATGGAAAGAACATACAATGGAAGAGTAAGGTGCGACACACAAACATCTACTTGGGCAAATCTCATCTCTTGTAAATGCAAAACAAATATCATTTGCTTTAAGTTCATAAATTTACAAATGTATCTTTGTTTTTGTGTAAATAATATCAAGGTTTATATGCCTGAATGATTTTCTCATTGAACTATTTTGTTTTGTTTTTGGTGAATTTTTAAAAAATTTAAGTTCATGATTTTTTTAATCAATACAAAAATCAGCAGGTCACTAGTATCATCTCTAAGGCATTTATAAATTACAAATGAAAATGGCAATTTCTTTCTATTTCAAAGACATGACTTTGTTATATAACGAACAAAGTCTAAAAAATTATAAAATGACCTTAAGTAAGAAGTTGAAGAAATAAAAAGTTAGGGTTGGTGCTTTCATTTTGTCATTAATGGAGAGTATGGGTGAGGGAATTGTGTTCCCAACATTAACATTTTTCTACAATTATTTTCTTTGAACTTTCTTTGAACTTTGAACTTTTAAAATTAAACTCTTAAATATTAATAAAAGACACCCAACCTTTGGGTAGCAATAGTCCTCATTTTTTAAATTTGATAGTCAATAAGATAATCTCCAAAATATGAAAGAATTGAATTTGTTCTTAAACTGTAATCATGTTGCCATTCTTGCAAAGAACCTATTGTCCTCAGTAAATTTATTCCACAAATACTTTTGGAAGACCTACAATATTCAAAGAACTAGGGTAGATCCTACGTTGTATATGTGGAATATAGAATGTACCATAATTAAGACAGAATCTCTGGTATGCTCCAGTCTCAATCATTATATATCCTGCCATAAAATATTTAATAAGCTGAGGGTGGGGGAGAATGTACACCCAAAAACTATAGGCATCAAGAGGTGAATAAATTTGGAAATTTTTCAAAGAAATGAATATGTAAAGCCAAACTTTATGATACTGAAACATCTTCCTTCCATCCCTGGCATATTTGCTCATCATACTCTTCAGATTATCCTATACTTTTTTAAAAAAAAATGTATTTGTTTGTTTTTTGATGAGGAAGATGGGTCCTGAGCTAATATCTGTTGTCAACCTTCCTCTTTTTGCTTGAGGAAGATTGTCGCTAAGCTAACATCTGTACCCATCTTCCTCTGGTTTTTGTATGTGGGATGCCACCACAGCATGGTGTGACGAGTAGTGTGTAGGTCCACACCTGGGATCTGAACCCACAAACCCCCAGGCTGCCAAAGCAGAGCACGTAAACCTAACTACCACTATGCCACCCAGCTGGCCCCTATTCTGCACTTTGGAAATCACTCCTTTGACAAAAATTCTTCCCTTGCTATTGAGAAAAGATAATCTCCCTAGCACATAACTTCCTATTTACTCTGCACCCCATAATATGTGCTTATCCTTCTTCCCTGATGCCTAATGTAAATATTTGCAGAGGCTCCGGCTATGTGTCAACCAAGCTGTCAATCCAATGCATCTCACGGGTGTTCTTTTGATGTAAACACAACCAAAGCACAGGCCCACAGGCCCAGCTGAGGTACCCCAAGCGGCTCAGCTGTCAGCATGCCACCTGCTTTCCTCAGGGTCACAGTTTTCCTTGTGTTTTGTGCTGCTCACCGAGCAGAAAAATCATTCTGTCAACATCAGCTGCAGATGAAACACATTCAAACTGCTGGCTCTAATTCTAGGGGCAGATGTAGAGCTCTTAATTTTGCCTTTCAAGAATCTGTTTTCTAATCTATAAGTTGGATGTTAAATACCTTTTTTCTAAACATCTGGGTTAAATTTTTTCATCTGCCTTAGCTGAGGAATTCCTAAGGAGCAGGAATTTGTTGAAATGACCTCAGATGATTCACATGAAGAAGAAAAATAAAAACTGGGAATTTTGCTTTTATTTATTAGCAACAGAAATGGAGGAAAAAATGTGTTCTCAATATTAATGTCTTCCTATTTTTTCTTTTAACTGATAAAAATAATTTTATATCAGTAAAAATGCCACCTTCTTATAGCAATAATGTTCATGTTAACTTACACACAGTATTTAACCCAACAATATACTCACACAGGTGTTCTTTAAATGGCATAATAAATGAGAGTACACCAAGAAGAGGAAAGTAATCTAGGATTGGGGATTCTGGGTGTTAATTTTACTTCTATATCAAAGGTGAATTTTGGGGGGAAAGGGGAACATGAATTTTTTCTTAAGGCAAACATTAAAACTGTCTTTTTAAAAATGAGATAAGTTATGTGAGCTTGTTCTGTAAATTGTAACCTATTATATAGAGTTAAGAAATTATAATAATCATTAAATAGTATAGCTCAACTTATTAACGTCGAGTAATGCTCTGATACATGAGATGAAACTGAAGCTTATGAAGCATAGGTAATAAATAAAAGGGCAAATACCAATTTTACAACTTAATATACCACTGAAAAACATAGCAGTTAACTTAGGGCTACTTCCCCTTGGAAGAAGATAAAAATCAAGTCAAGAGCTACCATTAAAAAAAAAAAACAACAACAGGGGCTGGCTCCGCGGCCGAGTGGTTAAGTTCGCGCGCTCCGCTGCAGGCGGCCCAGTGTTTCGTTGGTTTGAATCCTGGGCGCGGACATGGCACTGCTCATCAAGCCACACTGAGGCAGCGTCCCACATGCCACAACTAGAAGGACCCACAATGAAGAATATACAACTATGTACCGGGGTGCTTTGGGGAGAAAAAGGAAAAAGAAAAAAAAAACAGACAACAGAAAAACAGACTAAAGAGCAAAACCTAAAGCAAACCAATAAAAACTAAAAGAAATAAATGATGCTCTAGCTTAACCTAGTCAAATGAAGACATTTATTTACTCTCCTTCTGATACCTTTTTACAATGGAAATAAAGAAGTAGTGGTTTAAACTCACAAATACAGAGATCAGTAATGCAGTAGCAGCAAAGACAAAATTTCAACACCGTTCTGAAAGACAGCACGTGAAAAGGTGGTGCTCAGTGAAGTAGGCAAAGAAGCCTGGAGTGAGCACATAATGGGCTGCAGCCAAGGAGAGGCACACGGTCAACATGCAGGATGCAGAGGGCAGGTGAGAGAGGGCAGGGTATGCAGCTCATTTACCAGGTATAGTCACAAGATGTGGCAAGCCAGAAATTAAAGGTGAGAGCATTTTAATTAAAGTAACTAAGATACCCTGGAAGAACTAAGTATATTTAAATAACTAGGTGGACAATGGTGGGAAGGAAAAGTGAGTAAGTCAAGTGTTCTTTGTTGGCATTCATTAAAAGAGTAAACAGTAAGTCATGCCTATAATAGAGATACCAGGAAGTAGCAATAAAAGCATTTAGTGATATGAAGGTACAACTAAAAGATGCCCAAACAGAAAGCTATGGTTTGCTGCCCTGAGGATTAGGGTAAGGTAGTTCAGGGAAACTGTTGCTTTTTACAATAAACCCTTTGATAGTATTTCACTTTTTAGTGTATGGCTTACTTGACAATAATAAATAATAAATTAAAATGATGAACCCCTATACTTTTTTTAAATAAAATTTGTTCCATAAATCTCAAAGTGTATCAACAGTTAATGCCTGAGCCAAATTGCCAATCCATAAGTGTTCATTGTTGGATGACAGTAAAAAAAAGTAAACTATAGATATATGGTGGCAGAACTGTCATAACATCATTCTTACTCCAACTTAACCCAAACAGACATCTGTGGTTCATCCGTAAAGAGATAATAATTTTAGATCTCATCAGATCTGTAATAAACTAAACCAACCCTCCCTTCCTTCGTGCTTACATGCATTCTGTGATTCATTTACTCTGTATTCAGTAGCTGCTCTTTATATTAGATTCTAGAATGTAAAGATGTATAATGCAAACTACTGACCCCAAGTATCTCACTGGATAATAGGGAAGACATATCTATAAACTAATAATTGCAATAAAAATGTTAAACAGTAAAATAGCATTATGTTCATGTACTGAGATGGCTGATTAGAAAAAGTTTGAAAATTTTCGTTTAAAAGTGGCCAACTTGTCTATTTTAGCAGTCCCAGAAATTAACCTCCACTAAAGGAGGAATGCTTCCGCCAAAAGATACACAGAAATTTTAAGGAATTGGAAGTTGAGACTGTCATCTTGCTATTTTGCATTCTTCTCATGCAATGAAACCAATAGGCATAGAAAGCATGTGTCACTATGCTAGGTGGAGTGAGTGATCCTGATTTTCAAGAGATGACTGGGTTCCTGCTACACAGTGGGGTCAGGGAAGACTAGTTCTATACCTAGAAGTTTCATTGGGGTGCCTCTTGTTACTTTTGTGTTCAATAGTAAAATTTAATGAAAGACTATAGCAATACAATAAAAGCAGGAACATTGAGGATTCACAACCTTCAGAAATAACGGTTTGAGTCATCCAACCAGGCAAAAGCTCTTAGTCCCTGAGGTTCTCTCTGAGAGCAAGGACAACATGAAATGGATGATGAAAGAAGGAAGCGATGCAATATGACCTTGCAACTAATTACAGAAACAAGGACTGGAGCCCCAAGTTTGAGTTATGAATATAACTGTCTATTTTAACCAATCATTCATTTTTTCCCTTTGACATTCTTCTGTTTTATATTTACTTTATAAGTTACCAGATGTGAGAAACCACATCCAGACCTGACATATCATCTAGATTGAGATGCTGGACTTCACAATGTACATGATGACCAATGGGGCACTGGATCTCTCCTGTTATGTAGGGAGAGAGAATTTTCATTCAATCGTCCAATGGAGAATTTCTTCATAAAGTTGTTATGGTTGTTAGGGAATTAAACATGGGTAGAAAGATAAAGATGGTGACAATTACAACACTACGGCTGGGTTGTGCCATCATTTACCGCCTTGACCTCAGATCTAATCCCTGCTTTTTCACCCTGTCAACTATATTTCCTTGCAAACTGGCTGCCAGGTGGGTGTGACCAACGAAAGACGCTGAGAGGATACTGGAGTGCTTCAGCACGGGAGAAGCCAGGATAGATCTATTTTTCTCTCCTTCCAGGGCATCCAGGCAGTATCCATACCTTTTCCATGGTTTCAGTTTCTATAGCCCTGGCTCATCCCCTGCCTTCCTTCCTTCCTCCTGGCAGCCTGCATCATGAACCCAGCTTCCTCCAAAAGGCCTTTGCGCTCTGCCTAAACTCTCCCTTTCCCTCGTTCCTCCAGTACTAGCAGCAGAGAGAAATGAAAGTGTTAGGAATGTAGAGAGAGCCTGGTTCTGTGAGCCGCGTTTGTTCTGGTTCTCACGGCTTTTATTTTTAGAATCAGTCAGCAAGTAAGCACTTTGTGTTTGACACTATGAGGTCAATAATAATCCACAGTCTTTTTTAAAGTCCGGTTAAAAGATCACCTTCTTCTAGAATTTATCGAAGACACTGTAATTCACACAAAGTTAGTTTATTTGAAAGCATGCAAGCACCAAAAAAAATGGGAAGAAGCGCACTGGGTGAAGAACACCAGTATTGCAGATAAAGTTGTCTCAAATTATTTGTCATTAGTACAACCATTCATCACAGGAAATGTGTTGAGAAGAAATGAACAGCTACTTAGAATCCATTAACATATATTTGTATTTCAAGAATCTAAAAACTAGTTTGCTACCACAAAGAGGCTATACTACTGCATCTATAATATACATTAAATATTTAGAATGAGGAGAGGTAATTACAAGTTCTCAATTTATCATGCTGTATCAGATGCTTTTCCTTTGATCATTCTAGGAAATGCTAAATGTTCTGAATGTGATAAAGAAAAACTTGGTTTTCTCTTTTAAATAAAAATATAATCTGTAAAAAAACCCTATCTAAAATAATATGCCACTTGCACATCACTATTTGCCTTTTAAAGTCCTGATTTTACATCATAGAAATTGTCACTAACGTTATATCACTAACATGAGCTGGAATGTAGCTCATTAGGGTAGGAGCTTTGCTGGTTTTGTTCAGATCTGCAACCTCAGCAAGTAGAGGAGGGCCTGGCACATACTAGGAACATAAATATATTTGCATGAATGAGTGTCTGCATGCAACAGTTAATGGGAAGTAAATGAATGGATAAGTTTAATATACTAGAGAAGCATCAATAACATATTTAAAATACTGCTCTGAGACAAAGATTTTATGCCTTTCCAAAATTCTCACAATGGAAAGAATTATGTTAAGTGACTTTGCATTTTTAGTTCCAATTATCTGGAAAAACTGTTTTCATTTTGTGCTTCACCTTGATACGTTATAAATACTATTCAAGATCAGACATATTAAGCAGCCCAAACAATATTATTTTTCATGATGTTACCAAAGGACATTTTGAGTAAATGCACAGTTCTGTTTCGTTTTAAATGAGACCACCCTGAGCACGCTCAAGTGGAGGGTCTGTTTCTTTTTTTTTAATTACCCCCCCGCCTTTTTCTTTTTTAAGATATGCTTTTTGGTCAGGAAGATTGGCCCTGAGCTAACATCTGTTGCCAATCTTCCTCTTTTTTTTTTCTTCCCAAAGCCCAGTACCTCGTTGTATATCCTAGTTGTGAGTCCTTCTAGTTCTTCTATGTGGGACCCTGCTTCAGCATGGCCTGCTGAACAGGGTGTAGGTCCACACACAGGATCTGAACCAGCAAACCCCAGGCTGCCAAAGTGGAGCGTGCCAACTTAACCACTACACCACCAGGCCAGCCCCCACAGTTCCATCTTGATAATCTAGAAAAGAACAAAATGCTCCCCAACACATTAACTTTTCTTATTAACCTTTTGAATTAATTATCCATAAGTTAACTTAAAAGTAAGATTTCAATGTGTACTGTATTGTAAAATAACTATTTAATAGTTACTGCCCTCCATGTAACACAGTATTTCTCATATTTTCCCCCAATTTATTGTTTCAAATAGTTAACTGCTATTTCTGCTGCAATATTCTGAAATTTAGTAAACAAGGTCATGCTTCCTCTACTATACACTTCACAATTTCTTGAACTTCAATAATGTTTTCTCAGAGATTTTGCCTTTCAAAATATGACAAGTTTGAAAAACCCAAGAAAGCCTCCAAAAATGATTTATTTTTAATAATAGCAAATGTACAATATCACTATTTTAACAAGTAGCACCACAAGGTAAAATAAAGTTAAAACAATTTTAGATTCCCCATCAAAGATTATGCAGCCAGATAGTCAACAAAAACGTAAGTAAATTGGTCTAAATTAGTTACATGGGGAAGACACTTTCTGTTTCTATTATCTTTTCTATTGCAAAAGAAATGCATTGCTATAGACTAAATATTTGTCCTCCCAAAATTCATATGTTGAAGCCCTAATCTCCCATGTGATGGTGTCTGGAAGCGGGGCTCTTAGAAAGTAATGGGATTAGGTCATGAGGGTGGAGCCCTTGTGATAAGATTAATACCCTTTTAAAAGAGGAAGGCACAGGAGATCACTCTCTTAGCCATGTGAGGATAGAGCAAGAAGGTAGGCATCTGCAACCCAGGAAGAAGGTCCTTACCAGATACATGGCTGGCACCTTAATCTTGGACTTCTCAGCCTCCAGAACTATGAAGAACAAATGTTCTTTAAGCCACCCGTACCACCAGTCTATGGTATTTGGAAGGCTGGAGTTAGTATCAAAAGATGGAGAAGACTGAGGTTGAAGGTTTGGGAGGGAAGATCAGTTTGGTTTTTAAGTCTTAAGTTTCAGTATCTACAGACATTACACTGAAGATGTCAAGTAAGCAGTTGGATATACAAGTATGGGATTTGTGAAAGAAGATTGGGCTGTAAAACAAATGCATTAATCAATACGAAAGTGATGTACTTAAAGGTGTAAGACTGAAGATCACCAAGACTGTAAAGAGTATAAGTTAGTCATTTTCAACTGGAGGCAATTTCCCCCTCCGGAGGACATTTGACAACATCTGGAGACATTTTGGGTTGTCACAATTGAGGAGTGAGGGGCTAGTGGCATCTAGTAGGTAGAAGCCAGGAACTCTACTAAGTATCCTAAAATGCACAGGATAGCCTCACACAATAAAGAATCATCCGAACCAAAATGTCAGCAGTGCCGTGGGTGAGAAACACTAGTGCCAATGGAGAAGAGAAGAAAACCAAGGCCTGAGCCTCTGGTCCTTCACCGTTAACGGGGTAAGGAGAAGAAAAAGAACTAATAGATGAGATGCTGACAGACAACCGCTGAGGTAGGGTAACGACTAAGAGTATGTGGTATCTGCAAAGCCACTTGAAGAAGTGTACTACATGAAGAAGTAGGGAGAAATAAAATGTGTTAATTGCTGCTGAGAGGTCAATTACAAAGATTATTGAGAAATGATCACGGATTTAGCAACATGTAGGTCATTGGTGACATTAGAGAAAGCAGTTTTGGGAGAGTGATGGAAGGTGAAAGCTACTTGTTAATGACCAGCAACATTTGACACATTTTCTAATCTGGTTATTGCTAATCAGTGAATCAATAAATTTATTTATAATTAAATAAATAAATTTAAACTAAAAATCATAAATGGCTATAACCATAGTATGGTTAATCAACTACTCTCTGACCTCCTTAGCCAAATAAGCTATTATTATTATTACTATTATTAACAAAGTAATATTACTTATAAATATATATAGTTATATAAATCATATATTATTTAATAAATGAGCTTATTATCCAAATAAGCTGGTAAATATTCAACAACGAGCTCTCTAAGATTATGGAGGGAGCACCCAACTGAAGTAATTGTTCGTGACTGTGGTGTAAAAACTGCCTCCATGGCAATTTTAAGCTAATAATATAAACTAGCTTTAAAAATTCATGAAAATTTAACAACCAGCTCTTTCCAAGACAGTGTGAGCTGTCTTTCATACATTCCTCTGTTTTGCCTCTGGTCTTCATCTGAATTCTCTTTCCTCTGTTTTACACCAGACCACCCTCTAGCCGATGGCTCATTTCCTTGGTTCCAGCCTGATAGGTAATATTCAGGGAGCTCTGAGTCATTCTCTCTGCAACTTATCAATGACTTTCTGTTTTGCTCAACAAACACAATATATTTATAATGATATAATTATTTTGCACTTAACTTCTAAATTACTATACCTATTCAAGTGCTATAAATGCTAGATATGTTGGTTCCCCATCATTGCAAATAAGTCTGTCATTTATTTTGAAAAAGCATCCAATAAAAATAACTGTTGCATCTGTGGAGGAAATGATGATACTGGGAAGAATGTTAGCTCTAATATTTTCCCCTTTTCTCAAATTCTTTGCTCTTTTAACTAACTGCTTTCCACTGGGAAATACAGCAGACTGGACTGCAGCAGCTGAAGCTAAAATCTGTCTATTAACTGGTTGTGTGCGGTCCTGCTGTTTAATGATTAATGATTACACACCCATTCCTTTGTGACGTATGAAAATACAGTGCATTCCAAGCCAGGGCTTTTAAAGAATTTTTTTTTCAATTTTTCTGAATTTGACCCATGCTGTTTTAAGTAAAACTCTCTTCACTATCTAAAATGCTAACCACTATCATATAGGAAAGTAACTACAAAATTGTTGGAAAATTTCTTAGAAACAATGATTCAGTAAATCCAAATACATTAAAATTTGTCTTCAGTTTTGATCCTAAGACGCAAATTGTGGTAACCTAATTATTATGGTTGCTAAATGAATTTTAGTGCTGTGCTCCAACTACTAATTTACTAGACACATGACCAAGACACTGCCTAATATTCTTGGAATGTCAATATCCCTAACTGTTTTAGTGATATTGCTGCTTAATTAATTCTGGCGTAACTGTGCTCCACTAATAAATAGTGACAGGTAAATCAGGCAGGTAAACATAAATTTTAAAAATAACAATTACAAAGCATCTCTCCCATATATTTATGCAATATAAATAGATAGTCCAGATGGCTCCATTTGTAATATTTTGATGCCTTTTACTGTGCAAAGTTCAAGTAATTTTGCAGCATTTATAATGTACTTTTTCCTCCACATTTGAGACTCATGTACTTTTTTTCCCATGGTATATATTTCTTTCAGTTTAATCATCACCAAAATATTTTCTCTCTACTGGAAATAACTAAAGTAATTTTTAAGTTTAGTGTTTAAAAATTAATATTATATTCTAATCAAAAAATAACTGAATATTATATCAAAATAGGATATTTATACAATTTCCAAGTATTACTCCACAGATTAGTAAAACAAAGCAGAAAACACTATTAAAATACAAAGAACTAGCAGACACCAGATCTCTGTGTGTACATAGTGAATATCACATTGTCAGTAATGTGACAAATTGGCATGAAGTACGTACTGATGTGATGTAGTGAGTAGCACATATTGTCTATGTAGGATGCTCGTGAAGTAGGTTTAACCTGATGAAGAAACCATTACACAATCTATATTGGAACATAGTCTATAAGACCACCACAAACAATTCAAACACGTCTATGTCAAGTTAAAAAAAAAGTTGATATGTGGAGAGTGTGCTAGATAAAAGGAAACTAATGATAGATGACTACCAAATGCAATGCATTAATATTGACCTGATCTTAAATTTTTTTTAAATAAAAAAGAATGGTAGGGGCTGGCCCCATGGCTGAGTGGTTAAGGTCTCATGTTCCACTTCGGCGGCCTGTGCTTTGCTGGTTCAGATCCTGGGCGCGAACCTAACACCCCTCATCAAGCCATGCTGAGGTGGTGTCCCACATAGAAGAACTAGAAGGACCTACAACCAGGATATGCAACTATATACTGGGGCTTTGGGGAGGAAAAACAAAACAGGAAGATTGGCAACAGATGGTAGCTCAGGGCTAATCTTCCTCACCAAAAAGAAAGAAATGTAAAAGTAATACTTTTGACAAAATGAGGGAAAACTGGAATACGGACCACATATTAGATAATACTATATAAATGCTACATTTATTGCATAATATTCTGGTTATGTGTTGGATTTTTGCTTTTCTTAGGTAATACAGATATCAAAGTTCTTAGGTAAAAAATATTTAGAATAAAGTATTAAAAGTCAGAAACTTACTTTCAAATGGTTCTGCAGAAGAAATTAAGAGGATGTTGCACGTAGGTGTGTGTGTATGTGTGTGTATATATATATATATACACATACACACAATCCCTATGTATATGGATATGTATATGGAGATAGAAAGCAAATACAAATGTAGCAAAATGATAACAGTTGCTTAATCTAAACAAAGGGGATTTAATATTCATTGTACTTCTGTAAGTTTGAAACTTTTAAACAAAAAGTTATGAGAAAACTTTTTGAAAAATTACATTGTTGCTACTTAAACTGATATATTGTTGGAGATTAAATAAGTAATTTTAAATGGAATAGCTTTTCTCTGCTTTATCCATCCCATTTTCCAATCCGCAGTTTATTAAATCAATCAGAATAAAATTAACATCTACTTAGAGACACACAATTTTTCACTCAGATGAAGAATATTTTCTAATAATTATTTTAGTATCAAATTTTCTCATCTTCAAACTAAACGACAATCTCAAATAAAATTATCCCATACTGTGATGGTTTAACACTGTACTTTATATCTGTTGGGAGTGTCCATTTTGTTTCCTTACTTTTAGTGGCTTAAATAAATCCCATTTGGTTTTATGGCAGCAAATGTTCCTCACCACAGTTCACAGAGTGTCTATGATGCCTCTAGAAGCTATTGCTTTAAAGCACTTTCTATAAATTCTATCCATGTCACAGACTGCAACTTGCCCATCTGGGAAGAAATGATCTAAATACACTTTATTATTTTAAATTCTTTATTTGGCACATTAACTAGTGCTTCCTCCCGTTCATGAAACATAATTGAGAAAAATGTGAGAGCTCCAGCATCTGATTTGAACGCATTAATCACTGACATGATTTGCCAGTTATTGATTTTGACAGGAAGTTTTACACAAATATTTTATTTCTAACGATTTTCTGAAGGGAGAAAAGTTGCTTACAAATTTTCTGAGAAAAAATAAGAGGACAATTTTTCCTTACAAAGAACTAGGTTTTTTTGATAATATCTAGACATCTAGATATATTTTTTATCTTTATTGGAGTCACTAGTGGCCATGGGTAAAACTTCTATAAATTAGTTCCACAGAATTAACATGCACTCCTTGCTTTTGAATTATAAGAGACAGTGACATTGGAAAGTAGAGAGTTTTTCTTCTTTCTCTGTTACACACCGAAGTATATGACTGCCACCACTGGATGGCAACCAAAGATACAGAAACTCCCGGAACGCTGGTGACTCACAGCCTAAAGTCTCAGGATTTCAAAAGGAATTTAAGAGGATCTTACTAAAAAATGCACCCTGCATGTAAAGAAAATATAATACAATTTATGATTGTATAATTTAAAATATAATCTTTCAAAAATCATATTTTAATATATTTTGAGAAAAAAATTATCTAAGGGAGCAATGGTGACGTCATTCTTATTCATCTGGACTAGTTTAGATTGTAATAAGTGTTTTAAAGTTTAGCTTCCAAGGTATTCCTTTGATGGTACCTTCATTTAAGGAAAGGAGAAGTGAGGAAGAGTGGAAGGGGAGTATTTACAGCAGGTTATGGAATGTGAGGTTGCCAAGGTGAAAAATGATGAGCTTTGGAAATAGGCAGAATTAGTTCTCATCCACAGCCCTGAAACTTAATAATTATATGAACTGGGGTGGACTCCTTTACCTATCTCTATTGTGGGTTCCTCATATAGAAAATGAGGAACAGAGACCTATTTCATAGAGTTGGTAAAAGGGAAAAAATGAACTAATTCAGGCAAAGTTGTCAATTATTGTCCTTAGCATTTAGCAGACACAAAGCAAATAATATCAATTACTTACTCTATAATAAAAATGGAGGAATTTTGTTTATAGTAGTTGACTTCATCACTTGTACATGATCCACATATTACCTTTTACTTCTTCTGTGTGACGCTTTCCTAAAGAACATCTTATAAATAAAAGGTGAGACTTTTTTAGTGAGTGTTAAACTAAATCAGCGTACCGTCTTTTCCATAAACAGCGACGGCAGGGAGCCATCCTCAGTAGACCATATGCATTGTCATAAGTATGGCATGTGCTTTGCTGGGATGACTTCTTTTTGTATAATTCCTTTAAATCAAAAGGCAGTGTTGGACAAGCAAACTCAGCTTCAAAGCGACAAGAGCCAGCCTCTTGTGACAAGCATACTTTCTTATGAGACCCAGTAGCAGATCAGGCTGAACAACAAGCAAGGTCATGGCAACAAATGACTGTGGAAATAGAAGCGTCACCCTGCTTTCATTAAGCCTGTGCACAGGCACCAAGCTTGTAGGCCACAGCAAATCAACTGGAGGAACACAAGTAAAAAGTTATATACCCTCAAACATTAGAGACAGTCCTCTCCCACTTCACCATACATTACTTTTTTCCTATACTCTTCATTTCCAATTTTTAAAAAATGACTCTTGCTCTTAAACCATGAGTGATAGAAGATTAAACAGAGGGGCTGTTATATGTAGAGTAAGAATAGGAAGGCTTATATGTTTCTTTCATCACAAAAAATGATTTGCTTTTCTAAGTTTTATTCTGTTTGTGGCATTGACCCTGGAAAAAAGTAATGTTGAATCATAAACATAATAAAATACAAAGAAAAAATTAAACAATGAAATCAAATGTAATTGATCAAGTAAAAATGTCACCAGAAAATATTTGCTCTATTTATTGTTATTCTACCTAACAGCTGAATTTTACTAGAAGCACCCCTAAAATAGCAAGTCTGACATGTTAGCAAACCTCCACGACAGGCATTGACTTCTAGTCCCCATTCTAGCTGTTGAGGAAACAACGATATATAATTCAGAGCTTCTGAAACAAGAAGCTTAGAGAAGGACAGAGGTGAGAGAAATACAAAAAAAATAATAGTAATGAATTTAAAAATATAGTGAAAAGTGCAAAAAAGGAGGAATATACAAGGTGCAGAATTAATACAAAAGAGATCTGGGAAAGATTCTCTGAGGAATGCTCTTGGAAGGCAAGTGCTGAAGAAGAAATAGGATATTTTTAAGACAGGTAAAGGGGTAAAGGTTATGCCTGACAGAAGGAAGAGCAAAGTCCTGGGGCATGAAATCAAATGGTCGGTATGGGAAATTATAACTAGTTATGAACTGACTGAGTGTAAAGTGCACATGGCAGATGAAGAAGAGGAGGAAGTGACGTTTGAGATGCACATAGATGGATGCTAGATCTGGGAGGGTTTAGGGTCAAACAGAGAAGCTCGAAGTGCATAGGAAGGCAATGCAGAGGCATCAGAGAATTTTAAACAGAGCAATTTAATGACTATTTATATTTTTGGAAAACCACTGTGTAAGGTATGCCAGGATAGAGTGAAGAACTAAGTGGGTGGCAGGAAGCCCATAGACAAATGAGATTCCAGTCTAATTCAGAAGGAATGGAGACGGGAAGGAGCAGGAGGCCTGGAAATTACTCATCAGGGGATGAAATTGGTAACTTTTTGAATCAGAAAGTGAAGGAGATAGAGGTTGGGTCCAGAATCTTTGCTTTGAATGTTCAGTTTAACTTTTGGTTTGTATACTTCATTAAACTGACTACTCAGCCAAATCTTTAATAATATAAACACTGCCTGAGTTCCTGAAGATTTTGCTCTGGTTTATCCTGTAAGATGTTGTGAAGAGAACAAAAGTACCAATTTGTCCACCTGGAGAGGTTTTTCACAGCTAAGGTACATTTTATTTTTTTAAAAATCTTGAAAATTCCCTAAGAAAATCTTGCCTACAGGAGTTCCAGACTATGATGTAATGAGGTGGGTGTCTGAGACGATGCTTTCAGCTGTCCTCACAATTTAAGAGCGCTTGCATCATCTTTATGAGGACGAACTTCCTGAAGTGCTGTTGGCGGCAGAGCTTTACCGGACTTCCTGAGGTGCTCAGAAAAGGAAGCTTATCGTGGTGCGCAGACAAGCATAGCCCCCGAACTCCCAATAGTTGAAAAGGCACCACTGCAAGATGTTACTTTGAAGAGTCACCTAACTATACTCTGAAATCGTGTTGAAGAATATGAGATTTTAGGAAATGTTTTTAGGTAAGTGAAGCAGAGTGAAGACATTGAGGAAAACAAAAGAGGAAGAAGTGTAAGTCTAGGGATTGAATAAAAGCAAATAGAGTTTTCAGGTTTGTATCTAGGATGTAAATTTACAAAACAAGAGATCTATTTTTCCATCGAGGTAATTTGTTATGTAATACACAACAAATTCTGTATAAGGTCTGGAAATTTAAGAAATATATCAATAGCTTTATAAGACCATCAAAGAACATAATTGTTCCTATACATTTAAGTAATGAGTTAACAGAATTAGTTCTGGAATTGCCCATTGATATTTGATAATCTTCTGTCATTTCCACATAGCATGGATTCACGTTTTTATGTAACTTCACATTAAATAGTTCCACTCTACCCATATAGGAAGATGAAAGAGTTAACTGTATTTTGCTTCAGGTCACAACATCCCCAAAATATAATAACATAACTAAGAACAGAAGCAGGAAACGCCTTTTTCTTACAATGGACACCAGTTCAAAGAAGAGAGAGAAATCAACAAAGAGTACAAGAAGAAAAAAAATGCAAGCAACGATTTTGTTGTAGATAACATACTCTACTTTCATTAAATGCTAATTAAGAATAGGGAGCATACTTCTTAAATGAAAAGGACAAATAATAAAAATGTCTTGATTCAATATTATCCAGTAAAGATGTAATGTTGGTCGGGGAGGAGGAAGAAAGGAAATCCCCCAAAAATGAAAAAGGAAAGGATTTGATTGTTTATAGGTTAATAAATTATGCACAGTCCTCAGGGTTAAAGGTTAGCAGGAAGGGCTTTAAAAGCAATTTTATTGGGCAGTTACACATTGTAATGTTAAAGTAGGTGTGTGTTGGCAGGAACTAAAAAGAGCTTTGAAGGATTATGGAGAGAGATTTAATTATTTTCTGATGGCTGCATATGTGGTATTTTTGGCACTGCACTGGAATTTGACTAGTAAACTAGAATTCAACATTCTGCTATTACTTATGTGGGTCATACCATAGGCGTTTGAAAAATAATCATGCTTTCAGTGTAGACATCTACTGTGCTGTTTCTTGAATGAAAAAATACGCTAGTTATTTTCACATCTGTTCATTCAGTTGCTCATCACAGACACCTGTAATTTATTAGGGACTGGCACTAGAGAATAACAATGAAAATAACATGAAATCTGGCATCATTTCCAGTTTTAACTCTGCTACTTACTGCTGACAGAATCTTGCGTTAGTGACTTAATATCTCCATCCTTATTTTCCTCTTCTGAAAACAGAAGTACCTTCTTAATAGGTATTAATACGAGATAATACAAAGTGTTTAGCTAAGGCCTGGCTCCAAGGTAAGCAGTAATATTCTCTACTGTAATTAACTAGACAATTCTAATATTGATGTGTAGACTCTCCTCAGTCATTACAAGGCTGTAGAAACAAACAAGGCCACGTTAACTTAATTTCCAACCTAATGATCATTGCCTGCAAAAAGCTAGATCTGAGCTTCCTAAAAAGCCCTTGAAATCAGATATTTCTGAGACTTCTCAAAAGGTGTGTCAGAAGGCTACCCCTGTCTGGGCAGGCACCAAAGCCACTGCACCAGCAATACTGCTGCACCCAGCATCACGGTCTCTGCCAGGGACCACAATCTTAGCTTCCTTGGGTCCACCACTGATCTTCCAGGTGCTACCATGGATATATGACTATATATATCCATGCTCATCAGTCAAAACACTGCCCAGTAGTCTGAGGTATAATGTCTAAGTGTCCTACACTCCCATATTTCCACTGACTTCAGACAATGGGGACTAAGCTGGGAAATAAATTTGAGTGGCAGACACTAGGGTGCATTTGAAACTGGACGACTTCTCTATCCATGGGGCTTATTGTGCATGCTCCTTCTTAGATCTAGATAATTCTTCAGTAAGTAGAGTCCTAGCCACCTATGCTCCCAGTTCCACTTCGCCAGACATACCTCAATCTCACTTAGATGAAGCCTGGAACTTTCATTCATGAAATAGCCTAGTGAAAGACACACACATCTGAGCAAGTGATCAAAGAAGGCTTAGGCAAACGCTATCCCAGGGGCATATACCAAGCGTAAGGGACCCCACAGAAGGAAATGGTCAGTTGATCAATTACAAAAATGTCACATTTACTCTTCATTTTGAAAGACTGGGAAGAGAAAACTCCAAGAAGAATGAAGTGTTTCCTCCAAATCACAGAGATGAGAAAGGGTGACTGGTACGCTTGGACTGGAGATGTGTTGGAAAGAGTAAAGTCTAGAGGTGTCAGAAGGTTGATACTGTGACGGGTTCATAAGCAAGGAATTGCATGGTTGATTTATTTAAACAACAATCAGCTGTATGGGGAATGAATGCGCAAGGGAGGTGGCAGGTGTACGGATTAGGAATCTATTACAAAAATCCAGGAGGAAAAAAATGAGGGCCTAAGTACAAATAGGAATGGTGAGAGAATGGAGACACCGATCCAAGAATTCTGGGAGGAACACAACTGCAAGTTAAACTCCCAATCAGTACTCTATTTCTGTACATATTTTCAGATCAGTGTATTTGTGGAAAGTCACAAATTACGGCAATTTAAAGTTCAAACAAGTAGAAGTGTAACATTAGTCACAATTCAAATGGCACAGAAGCGTTAAGTTTGAGAAAATAATCCTTAATTTAGTCCAATGTTTGGCAGTCAGATGTAATGCAGAATTAATTTTCCATATTTTATACAGATTTTCTAAATTTGTTTCACTGAAACTATAACATACACCTGTGTTTAGTGACATACACAGTAGTGATGCTTTTGAAGGTTACTGCCAGGTTATGGAATATATCAGAACAAACATGCTTAAAACTTGTGTTACAGTAGGATCTATTGTGGAAAATGTTATACTAAATACATGTTTTCCATCTGATTATTAAAAATTATCCTTTACAGAGTGATAGCATGCTCTTCGCACTGCATTTTGGAGATATTGCTTTGGAAAAGAGAATGAGCATTTCAGCAGGTTGGCAACACTGCCTACTGTCAGCTTGCCATATCCTTGTAACTGTGGGCTGGGATCAGTGAGGCTGAACACAGAGGGTAGGTTATGAGTAATTCCACGGTAGCAGCCCCTCTTTGCTGTAGTATATTCAAAGGAATTCATTTGAGAATACTATTTTGAAATATCTCACATATGTTATTTCAAATATCACATATTTTATGTAAACTAAAGTATAGGAGATAGTCTGGATTTTTCACAATTTTTTTTTGGCATTAATTAGATGGAGATGTAACTTGGGTTAGAAAGATTTTTAACCTTTTCAGCTTCATCTCTCATTACTGCCTCTTTTCTCCCACCTCCTACCAACCCTCTAATCTGGCCCCATACTCATATCACTCTACTCTAGCCATAAATCTTTTTCCCCCACGTGCTTTGATAGCTGGAGTTTTCGCTACATGAAATACTCTCTTCCCTTACCCCTTTTCTTCTAGCCAGCTCCTACTTACCCTGCAGGCCTCTGTGAAAATCACTCTGTCAAGTCTGGTTCCTCAGAAGCAGATTCTGTTCAAGAGATTTACTAAGGAAGTGTCATCACGTAAAGGTGAATAAGGGAACAGGATGGAGCCAAGATAAAAGCTATGCAAGAATGGGCCCTCAGCTTCAGCCTATCTCTGATCCCACCAGGAAGCACTTAAGCACAAATAGCAGCACCTTGAGGCAATAGGGCTGCACTTATGAACCTCAGGCATTGCCTCAAGACTGAGGCCTGGGGAGTGGGTTTAAGGAACAGTGCATGGACTCTGGGCCTGGTGGCAATTTTGTGGAGAAAGTTCCAGCTGTGAGCTGTTGAGGAGCAACACTTGCAGCACTAGGAGGATGGATGTGCTGTAGGTCAAGGGGAGGGAGGGGGCTGGAGGAGCCAGCAGAACACAGGGTCCCTTACTGCCTGACTTCCAGGTGCCTCTCCAATATACTCCAACAGCACCTCCGCCATTCCAGCTCTCTCTACAGGCTATCACAAGTGCTTTAATTCCAATAAGGCAGGGATCACTGCTACAAAGTTTTAATGCTGTAGCCCAGAGCCTGGCACACAGTAGGCACTGAATACATATTTGTTAAACACTGTTCAAAAGAGAGAAAACTAAAATCTCATGATAGAATTTTTTTTTTTTTTGCCTGGAGAATATGCTTTTATTTCAGGAACAGATAGCTTTGGTTTTTCTCCCATTATAATTTTTAAAAAATTATTTTATTGAGGTCACATTGGTTTATAACATTGTATAAATTTCAGGTGTGCATCATCATATTTGGGCTTCTGTATAGACTGCATCGTGTTCACCACCAAAAGTCTAGTTGCCATCCATCACCCTACACATGTGCCCTCTTACTCCTTTTGCCCTCCCCCTACTCCTTTCCCCTCTGGTAACCACCAATCCGCACTTCTTACCTATGTGTTTGTTGGTTTATCTTAAATAGAGAATTTCTTTTGAAGGAGCTTACGCTGTTCAAGATCTCAAGTTATTTGGACTCATTTGCATGCAGTTTGAAATCACCTGCTTCATCAAGTTAGACAAGAGACAGTGATTCTTGACTTTCACGTTCTTTCAGTAAGAACCCTCTGAACAGGTGTGATTTCTCTCCATGTTGCACCACCTGTGAGTTGCTCTTCAGTTTCTTTTGAATTAAAAACTAAACAGTTGGTTTAGTTGGTGAAATCTTCATGAAGCTGAACAATTTGTCATCTGGGCTGTTATAAAACTTCTAGAGAGGAAAGCAATACATTTGCAAGTAAAATGAACAGGAAACTGCTAATTAGGCATCCCAAAACAACCATGTGTTTTCCCAGGAACAGCATTAAATTTTTTTTAAGATAAGTAAATAATAAAAATAATAATAAAGTTTGTGGTGAATAGTTCCCCAAAGACACACATTAAAAAGCATGGTAATTTATGTCGATCTACACGCTAATGGATCAGGTTTGTGTATGCCTCTCGAGGCTTGCTATGTTGACTTGGATAGAGTCCCAAAGAGAAGCTGACTTGCATAAATAAATTCCCAATTAGCTGCCCAGTCCTGAAGCTTTTACAACCTACAAATAGCTTGATATGAGGGTCTGAACTAGGCATGGGACTTTTAGCCAAAGCATATTTAAAAATTATAGAACCAGGTGATATTTAAAACATATTCTAAACAGAAATCTTTACCCAAACTACATACACTAAAAACTATATATAAATATTAAACCTTGTTTAGAGACAATATTTCATTCCTAACATTTCTTTTAAGTGAAATATTATCATTAATAACCCATGAATTTCACTTCTGGATTTTTTTTTGGGAAATGCTATTCTAAGAACAAGTATGACTGATATTTACCTTATTTATTTTCAGTTACTCAGTAGTCTATTATGGTCAATATTTAGAAATCCCAAGATAGCCACTGTTATGGAAAACTCTATATTGTATTTTGCATATTTGTATGAAACAGAAGTGATTTTAAAACACCTCACCTTCTGAGCATTGCTGCAGATCCAAATGTGGCTTAAATAATTAATTTCCATCGGTGATTCTAAACATCCAAGGAGGATGTGATCAATGCTTTTCTTCCAGAAACATGCAATACTTAAAATTCCGGCTGTGTAAAGGCTTCAGCCACCTGATATGGAAAATTCATTATGTAGAAAGTGCTCTGTATATCAAAATGGGATTCTATTAGCTATCAAGTCTGCTCTAAGATCTTTATCCAAACAAGAATCACATCATTTGTACAATAGAATTTATCATATCATGAAATTTAAACTTCTTTATCAGGGAAACAGGCTATTTTCTAATTCTTTAAAAAGTTTAAACTTTTGGAAAAAATGACAGTTCCTCAAAAGATAATTGTGATGTCCTATAGCAGTGGTTCTCACACTTGAGTGGATCGGAATCATCTGGAGGGCACAGATTCCTGGGCCCCACACTGAGGGTTTCTGATTCAGTAGAGGTCTAGCATGGGGGCCTAAGAATTTGGGAACCACAACTGCACAAAACCTTTGGGAAATAAAAAAGATTATCTGAAGGGTATAAGTTCTTCCATTGTTGCCTTCACGGAATGTCATATTGCATTTCTCCTTAACTATGTTTTCCTTCATCTTCTTAAAGGTGAGATCTTTATATAATATGATTAGTATTTCTCTTAAAGAAACACCTTTCTTCCTCACTAATGAGTTATGGAACACACAAAAAAAGTCTTTTTCTTGACTAATTAATTAGATGAAATTTTTTAAAAAAACATTTTCAAGGGAAAAGTAGAGTGCTTAGATGAAAATAAAAATAAGGCAAACCAATATATAAATTTCAGAAAAGCAAAGCAGATGTATAATCAACTAAGCATTGGCCAACAGCATTTCTGATTGTGTGGTTCTGTATGAAGAAACTTAGAAAAAAAGTTATGATTTCCAGCCAATTGACAAATGTAAGCACATGCCTTTTCAATATCTGGGATTAACTTAATTTTTTATCACACCACTCACATGCTCTCTATACATGAATTTCCAGTATGAAAATTATGCCACATCTCTCTTGCATTTTAATTTAAAATATAATAAATCACCCATGGATACAATTATTTGCTTTGGTATGGAACTACAGGACTGTAATAAAATAACCAAACAGGCAAGCACAGCCTTCACTACCAATGAAGAAGTTCTTTCCTCATTCACCCTATCATCATCCATTTGGCCTGCTATAACAGAAATACCATAAACTGGGTGGCTATAAACAACATGTATTTCTCACAGTTCCAGAGGATGGGAACTCCACGATGAAGTTGCCAGTGGATTCAGTGACTAGTGAGAGCTCAAGTCCTGGTTCATCAGCGGTCATTATTTCACTGTGTTCCACGTAGGGGAAGGGGTGAGGGAGCTCTCTGGGCTCTTTTATAAGGGCGCTAATGTCGCTCATGAGGGCAGGGCCTAAGCACCTCCCAAAGGTGGCGATTTTACTTCCTAATACCATCTCATTGGAGGCTAGTTTTCAACATACGAATTTTGGGGAGAAACAAGCGGTCAGTCTAGAGCACACCTCCTTCTCCAGGGTGTGAAATGTGAGGACCAGGTTGGGTGTGGGGTCTACTCACTGGGCAGAAGAGCAGTGCTCAGGACTCTTAGTCAGTCCCCACCCGACTTTGATCTCCAAACCATCAGTTTGACATTCACTGCAGCAGTTACCACATTCTCTCTGTCTTATGCAATTCATTTCTCAGATAATTCTAAACTTTACGTTGACAAAATATTTCAGGACTTTTGAGTTGCTTTTATTTTATTTGACAATCTGCTAGTATTTTATTTGAAATGCATGGACATTTCAAGATATTGTTCCCAAGCGAGATATCTTTCTGTATTTCAGAAAAATAGATGGTGATTTTCCTGCAACATTTGCAGGAATAATTTTATTTTCTTTTTGTTTTTTTGGAAAAGGACTGAAAGCACATGGTAAATAAATTGTAAAAGCATATAGAATTAAAAGCAATCATTTCTTCTTCCTCTACATATCCTCCAGTCCTCTTCTTGTATAGCTGTCTCCATATCTCTACCTGTATGACTACATCTTTCTTTTTAAAAATCTAAATTATGTTCTCTTTTTTTAATATACCATAACCATTAATTATTTCCCTATTAACAGGCCTTTCGGTTATCCCTACCTTATGCTACCATAAACTATATGCAATGCATGCTCTTTCATTTACATGTGTTAGTATATCTGAGGATGAATTCCTACATGTGGAACAGCTATTCCAAAGTCATATGCACTTGAAATATTGATGTGAGTGGTCCAAATGCCCTTCAAAGACATAGAAATAATTGCCCTTCCTATTGAAATAGTATTGAATACCTTTTCTCCACACCTTGGTCAATGCCATGGATTATCAGATTTAGTAATCTTTATCAGAAATAATAAGTGAAAAAATAATTTTTCACTTAATTTGCATTTATTTGATTTAATTTGTGTTGGAAACCTCTTAACAACTTGCATGCTTGAGGGCATTTTTTCATATGTTTAAAAGCCCCTGCTAAGTTTCAGTGATCTATCTATTCATGTCCTTGCTAGTTTTCTATTAGATTTTTAGAGTTTTTCCAATTCATTTGAGGGAGCACTTCATTCAGGGAGAAAAATGTCCCTCTGTGACGCATGTTGTTCCTCTTTTATCCTCATGTTGTTATGTACTCATAGTTTCCTTATAATGTGTATTGTTCCGCAAACAAGGCTGAAATTTCCCAGATAATATAAATGTGACAGATTTGCATTCACTGTGGACAATTTTTTATTCTTGAGAGGTGCATGTGCTATTTCTTTCTCTTCCTCATTTTCTCTCACACACAGCTCACAGAGATTGGCCAATATGAAACGGAAGGTTCTGTCTGTTTGCACTCAACTTTATATTCAAAATTACTCTCCATGAAGCATCCAGATCCTATCAGCCTTTGCTTGATATCTCCAATGACTTCTCAAAGCACCTAGAATAAAAGCCAAACTTCTTCCCTGACCTCTGTGATCTGCCACTTGCCCCATCTACAGTCTCAGTCCAGACAATCCTCCCACATCGCTCGCATCATTCTGCTCCCCACACGCTGATTTTCCTTCTGTGCCTCAGTCATGAGACATGATATTCTCTCTACTAGGAAAAATCAGCCTGTCCCACATTTTCAGCTCAAATGTGGTTTCTCCGGAGAGACATAATCTAACACAGGCTCCTCCATCGTGCCATCTCTAGAACATCAACTCCATGAAAGCACAAACTCTTCTCACTCATCACCGGGAACACTACTTGTGATGGTTAATTTTCTGTGCTAGGCTATGGTACTCAGTAGTTTTGTCAAACACTAGTTTAGATATTGCTGTGAACGTATTCTTTAGATGTGATTAACGTTTAGAACAGTAGACTTTGAGTAAAGCAGATTATCTCCATGATGAGGATAAGCCTCATCCAATCAGTTGAAGGCCTTAAAAGAAAAGACCAAGGTTCCCAGAAGAGGAGAGAATTCTTCCTCCAGACTGCCTTGGACTCAAGACCCGTGATGGTGACTCCTGCTGGAATTTCCAGCCTGCCAGCTTGCCCTGCAGATCTCAGATATGCCAGCCCCTCAATTACATGAACCAATTCCTGAAAATCTCTCTAGATAGATGATAGATAGACAGACAGATAGATAGATAGATAGTAGACAGATGATAGATACTATTGTTTCTGTTTCTCTGGAGAAGCCCAACCAATACACCTAATACATTATTAAATGCCCATCACATAGAAAGCCCTCTCACTGCAAATTTCATGTTTATGCTATGGCTCTTTCTACACCACAGAGCATCATTACTTACCTCTGGAGAAACATGTATCCCAATTTGAAAATGACTTCATGTTAGATGGCAATGACTCAATTCCAAACCAATAGCACCATACACTATTTACTACTTTACAATACTTCTTATATTTAAATAACCCACACTCTCTAAAAGAAGATATTAATTTTGTTTGATACAAAATAATTTAAATATATTACTCTAAAACATTGTTGATTTACTGATCCAATATACAAAAAAAATGCCTAGATTCTGTCTAGAATAATCAAAAAAGGACCAATATTTCATCCATATCCATAATTAATTGTCATTTCATATTTAATTTATATAAAACTTATATGAAAGTGTTTACATCATATATTAATGTCGCGCCAACTAGCAAAGAGTCTTCAGTTTATTAGGAAGGAGTGCTTTTTCGCTGTCAGAACTACACAAAAGCGCACAAAGAAGTGTCCAACTCTGCCCCAATTCAGTGCCAGTTGGCTGAGGTTGGTAGAGGGAACGCAAGAATTATAAGGCATTTCTTAAAATGGAAATACTGTTTTTCTGATTATAATACAGACATACATTTTTTTTTAAAGATTGGCACCTGAGATAGCAAGTGTTGCCAATCTTCTTTTTTTTCTATTTTTTCTCCCCCAATCCCCCCAGTACTTAGTTGCATATTTCAGTTGTGGGTCTTTCTTGGTGTGGCATGTGGGACACTGCCTCAGCATGGCTTGATGAGCAGTGCCATGTCTGCACCCAGGATCTGAACCAGCAAAACCCTGGGCCACCAAAGCGAGGCACGCGAACTTAACCACTAGGCCATGGGGCTGGCCCCTAGACATACAAGTTTTAAGCACTCTACTGAAGTGTATAGAGAGCAAAATTTTCTTATTTGTATTTCCCCTTCTGCCAACCATTGTTTAGAGCTTTGTACTGTATAGGATAAACTGACTTTTAGGCTATTTTCCAAACTTGAGATTCATTTCCTTCACGATTCTAAGACTCGGGTTTCTTATTCAACACCTCAAAGATTTATAACTTGAACTCATTGTGGCTGCCATTACATATAAAACTGATTAAAGATAGAACTTTGAAAGTAGATTATATGAACAAATACTCAAAAGAAGAATAATTTGAATTCATCTATATCCCCAGGAAAACAAACCAAGAGAAATTAAAACATTTTCTCATTTTATCATAGTTATGGGAAAATGAAATCTTCAGAACAATGAAATATATAATTATATTAATCATGCAAGTCAAAACAGAAAGGTAAATATACTTCAAATATTACATTCATTAACGTGCAAGTAATTTAAAATCAGATTTTGAAAACCCATTTCAACAATATCCAACAAAGTTTATTTATTTTTTCTGAAAAATGCATCAGAAAATAGGATTTTGACGGTTGGGCAATAAAATATACTGATAACTGATGAGCTGTTCTTACAAAATACATGAGGCTATACTGGAGTCTACTTGAAGAAGAAAGTATTATGAATAAGTGACTTCTTTCATCTCTCTTATAGCATTTTATTTTAAAATATAAGAAATCATTCACTGATAAATTTATATGCTATGATATGGAAATAACGGAACCAGACTAAGAAAAATACGTGCCATCTTTAGAGTTTAGCAAACTTACACCTATTTTACTGAAAAGGCAACAGTTTTTCCCGTGTAAGCTCAATGTGAAAATGAAGGATAAATAAGGAACTGCTCTGGCTAAAGTAAGAATAAGCATCCTGGAGCCCTTATAGCTGTTGCTTTGCAATTACACAATCTGGAAGTCACAAGTCTACAGAACTGTAATGAACTCTTACCCCCAAAGAGCTAACAACTTCTGTGCCAAACATATGGGAAAAGGTTCTTTAGGTTTCCACTCCAGTGAACTTTTATCTTTCTCCCGTTTATTTTATCTTCCTCTGCACACAATCTCTGATGGAAGCAAATAAGTTAAAAATAGTTTACGTGCACTGTGTTATTTTGGCAAGAAACTAAGTAGTTAGACACACTGTGATGGCTGATGTTCAGCCTCATTTTTTTCGAGGGATTCTGTCTATAGCACAGATTTCCTCTGGGAATTCAATGGATGGAGAGAAATGAGGATAAGTGTAGCAGCCTTAAAATTGTCATGTCACCAAAACAATCTGCTGTATGATGTATGGAAATTTAGCACGGCTTCAGAGATTTATTTCCAGTCAACTGATAGTCCATTATGATCAACTCTAAGACACTATAGCCAGTGATTGACTACTCCCAAACTACTGCTTGGGAGTAAAACATTTTTCCTTTATCGTTTTAGTGCTATTCTTTGTATCTTAACTTTTAGTTCTCTCTTGAGAAAACTGATGTGTTGCATGGGAATAAGACAGACCATAATTCTCTGCATTTGGAGTGTTTGATAAACTACCTATTAAGAGAGATTTTCTCTACTTCTAGCCTCGATGAAATAATCATTTAAAATATTAATAAGGGACTATAATCTACTCCTAAAACAAAATCCCTAATATTAATTTTTACTGACTCATAAGCTAACGTTCACATATGTCTTTGTTTTCCAAACAGAAAACTTCTAATCCCTGAGAGAACCCATCCAATGAAGAGAGTAGCTCAGTACAATAGGGTTTCATTCCTACTGAAGCAAATGAGCATACATTGTTTAACAATAAGAAGATTTAACAGTTGAATGTTTACCATGTGATAGCTACTGTTCTAAATTGTTTATGTGAATAATTTATTTAGTTCTCATATATGAGGTGGGTATTATTATCAGCCACATTTTACAGATAAGGAAACTGATACAGTTAGAGCTTCATGGATGTGCCTGAATTCACATCCCTAGTAAGTAGCTAATCTTTACTGAGAACCTTGGTAGCCTGGCTCCTGAGCCTATGCTCGTAATGGCTGGGCTTTGCTGGCTCTCTGAATGAACAGCTGGAATATAATGAACAAGGGAAAGCTTAATACTTCATCAGGACACGCCCACGAAGCTCAAGTGAAGGAGTGTTGAGGAGGAGAAAAGATGATCTGAAAGGTTACACAGAAATGAAGATAATGCAGTTAACAGGCCACCAAACTTGGAGCATTTTATTCAAGAATGCATTTGCTCCCACTCTGCTTCTTGCTTCCAAGTCTGCTAAAATTCCATCCAACCTTAAAGATTTCGCAAACTATTCACACTTGTAATTATTTGTTCAGTGTTCATCTCCTCTATATCCTAATCTGCATGAGAGGTGGCTCACGTCTGTCTTGTCCGTCACTGTATCCCCAGTGTCTAGAACAGTGTGTGTGACAGAGGAGACACCTGGTAACATTATTTTTATTCTGCCTTACTATACTTTTGTATTTATTATGTTTCATTATAGAATTTCACACATAGATACAAATATAGAGAACAAATACCCCTGTACCCATAACACAGCTTCCATGATTATCCACATAGGAAACCTTGTTTTATATATAGTATGACCCTCTTCCCCTATTCACGGAATTATTTTAAAGTAAATCCGGACATCATCTTATTTCATCCATAAATATTTCAGAGAAGTTATTTTAAATAATTCCTTCAAACAAATGAGATTTCCCCCTTATTTGAAGACTGTTGGATTTTTTTGTGTCTCTCTTATTCCACAGCATCCGTTTTGCTCTGTATGCATTGTGAACATATTTTCCACCCATTTTTAGATTCTAAGTCCCGCAACGGTGAGGACAATGTTTACTTACCTTTGTATCCGATTCAAGGTCTATTGCAGTATCTTGAACATGGACTGTAGTTTTCTGTCTTCTACCCACCACTTCCAAATACTTGCTAGCGGATGCTAAAATAGCACTTTTTCTGTTTCTGTTTCAGCTGAGAACAAGTCAATGGATGGCATTCCAAACTGAGGTGCTAGACATGAAAAGCAGAGAGCTAAAAGCTGGTTTTGAGTCCCCTGTCTTGACATCCACTTTAATTGTATGAAAGAAGTGAGGTCAAAGAAGCTACAGAAGAGAATTTCTTTGGAGAAACTTGGACTGCTGTGACGTTCCGCCATTCATTCATCCTAAATGAGAGAGGCTTTGAGAGATGCTTGGAGTTTGAAGGATTGAAAGGATTGGTAGTTGATCCATGCTTAAGAAAATAGAAGGCAGGGGCTGGCTTGGTGGCGCAGCGGTTAAGTTCACACCTTCCGCTTCTTGGCGGCCCGGGTTCGCGGATTCAGATCCTGGGTGCAGACTTGGAACCACTTGACACACCATGCTGTGGTAGGCGTCCACATATAAAGTAGAGGAAGATGGGCACAGATGTTAGCTCAGGGCCAGGCTTCCTCAGCAAAAAGAGGAGGACTGGCAGTAGTTAGCTCAGGGCTAATCTTCCTCAAACAAAAGAAAAAAGAAAGAAAGAAAATGGAAGGCAGCCCATGCTTGTAGCAGAAGTTGCCTGCCTAGCAGCAGAGTAAAGAGTAGCGGCTGCACTGGGCATAGGCTGTACTTCCACCAAAAGCAGGAGAGAAAAGCAAAGTGTCTGTTATCTAGAGTGGACTATGCAGAAGAAAAGGACCCTACTAGAAGATCTCAGCAGAAGGAAGCCAGAAGTTTACCATCAGATGGAGAAGTATGAGGAGAGGCATTGTCTTGAGGACACAAAAACCCTAGAACATCAACTTTTAATATCCACCAAGCTAGGAAGCATTAATGAGAGAATCAAAATTATCACTCAAAAGGGGCACCCCTTTCTCTTACCCCTTCTTTCTCACTTGTGCTCCATCATCCCTCCAACTCCAAACATGGGGGAGTCAGAAACACTGGTTGGAAGACAAGGAGAATACAAGGTTGGCACATGGACCTGAAGCTGTTCACATGTAGCACCTCCCACTATAGCTGCCTCCTAGACTGAAGCGGTACCTGGGGAAGGGGTGAAACAACCACTTTAGGTAAAGTTCAGAGTTCTCAATATTAAGTTGGACTAGACCTTTTCACTACTGAATTTAGACTTTTTATGGGACTGAATGTGATTACTGAACTTAGACTGTTTGTGGGACTAATGATAATAAAAGATCCTTCAGACACTAACAGTGACCAAAAAAGTTTTGATAATTGGCCATGATTTCATTCTAGTGACAAAGTAAAAACAGCATCTGAGTGGGTTTACTGAAACAGTTTCTACTTTCACCTTTCTGAGTCTAGCTGTCTGAATGTAATGATTACATGCTTAACAAGAGACATTGACTACTAAGACAGAAAGCCAACGAAGAAAGACTAAGAAGAAATTTCTCAGTTCAGCAGATGAGATACCATGCAATAACTGCCAAATGAAGGGAGCACTTTTTCAAAAGACCAAAATGTTTGTATTGACCTGAGAAGGATGGATCTTTTCCTAGAATTTAACACCAATTAGGAATGTCAGGACTTGGAGCAAAGTTAATAAAATGTGCATCCCTTTGCAACCGTCTACTTTATTATTTTCTATAGAACCTAACTTTGGGATAGCTACTTCAGGAGCTACCATTTAAACAAAAATTATCTGCCAAGCAAATGTACTGCACTAAGGCAGAAAAAGAGAGTATACAGCCAAGAACTCTGCAAATTTTACGTTCATTCCAAACCTGATACATCAGCCATCTCTTTACTTGTCCCATTGGACCTAGAACGTGTGTTCTATGATTTGATGAACTTGAAAGTCCCTTATAATATATCTAAAACCACACATTTTATTTCTGTCACAAAAGATCAGAAGTTTCTCCCTTACTTAAGATCGTAAATTCAGACTTTTGATCTTGGGCAGGCCTTGGCACTTTTTATCCACCCCCAACCCACGTGCTTCATCTGTGATAGACATCACACCTAATATGTCTCGAATAAGAAGACATATTAATAAGAACCCAGAACACATGAGCTTCTTAGGATTCTTTAGACTCTAGTTCCACAAAAATATCTATAGAAGTGCACACAGTGAGACACGCATGATCTTAAGGTTAGGTCAGAAAAAAAAGTCAGCTTCCAGAGTCAGCCATAGGTAGAAACTTTTATGATTCATCTCCTTCTCATCTTTCAGGCATGCAATTTTGTTTTGGACCCACATATTGCCCACCAAAGTGTTATTGCCAAACCCTAAATCTCTTAATTCTCACTAATGCTTATAAAAATTCCTTTTCCTCACAGTCCTGCTATCTTTAAAAAATTACTCATAGGTGTTCAATGATATTAATCATTCTTAGCCTCTCAAATAATACAGGAACTCTGTTATATAAAAGAAATTACAGTATACAAGAAAAAAGATGTATGATATATAAATGCAAAAAGTTTCATAGGTGTCATGGTGGATTTAGAAGTTACAATAAAACACAAATGAGGGGATTCATTCCACTAAGACTCAAAACGAAAGAGGAAGTTTGGCAAAGCTGTATATACAGTTGCATGGAGAACAAAATTTAGTTGAAAATGATTCTGTTAATAGTGGGAATTTCAAGGTCTACGGTAGATCGCTATGATGAGGTCTCCTAATCACACCTTTTAAGCAATCTCCAATTCTGCACCAAGTGAGATAGGCCATAGATATAAGAACAATGATGATTATTACGAAAGTATAGTTCAACAATATTAGAAACTTGATTGAATAGGTGGAAATTGCAAGAAAAAAAAGAAATGGAAAACAGACTGGTGTTCAAGTCATGAAGAACCTTTGCACAAGCAACATAGGAAAGGCAACTCGTTGTTACATTAATGAAATTCAGAACAATCTTGAGATCTGATTGTTTTTGAAATGCAGTCCATAATGTTTGGAACCTAGGCCAGGTGTTAATGATACATAAAATACAATTGAATGCAGCAAGGTCAAGAAGAAAAAGATCAAAGATGAAGTGGCTTTCCAGATAGGTAATGGATAAAAGAAAAAAAGGTCAAGTTAAAAATTTTAAAAAGAATTAAGGGCCGGCCCCATGGCCGAGTGGTTAAGTTTGGGGGCTCCACTTCGGTGGCCCAGGGTTTCACTGGTTCACATCCTGGGAGCAGACATGGCACCGCTCATCAGGCCATGCTGAGGCGGCATCCTACATGCACAACTAGAAGGACCTGCAACTAAAATACGCAACCACGTACCGGGGGGATTGGGGAGAAAAAGCAGAGGGAAAAAAAAAGAAGAAGATTGGCAACAGTTGTTATCTCAGGTGCCAATCTTTAGAAAAAAAAAAAATTTTTAAAAATTAAAGTTAAGCCAGGAAAAATGTCATTGTCTGAATGGAAAGGATAACTGATAATAGATAAGGATAAAATCTCAGAGATTTCTAAGGTTTTATATTTTATCTGATTAAAAAAGTCAATTTTGATATGTTGAGAAGGGCAACTTATCATAAGAGTTAGACAAGAATGGATTACAAAAGAAGCATTCAGGAACGCCAGCTAAATCAAAATGAGGTAGAAATCACGTGGTTTATTATTTTACTAGGATACTTAACAGCTATTGACTGGTTTAAGAGTCGTTGTGGCAATCATAAATTTCTGGATAGTGAAGGAGAATTACTGGATTACCTGTCTATTAATCAAAAGGGAAAAGGAAGCCCTGGTAATTAAGTAGCTGTCACCTGAACTGCAATATTCAGAAAGATGAATGCAAATCATCAAACAATCAATTTGTAACCAGAGAGAACTGAGAACAGAGTAGGGACTGCCTTGACTTTCAGAGAAAAATTTTGTTTCATGATGAGGAGACAGGAGGGGTAGATAAGAGGGACTTTAAGAGACTGAGACTACATGGATTTCTGTAATACATTTTCACCTCAAATCAGAAACTGTTTGAACTATTGACCTCAGTGTTGCCGTAGAGTATATGGTATGCGTGCAGTCTTTAAAATCATTTGAATTAAAATAGATTTTGTTTTGTGATTTAAACTCTCCTTATATACTACATATATTTGAGATTTTCATCTACAATCACAAAGGAATTCCACTTCTTTTGATGAGCACAAAGGTGGTTTCACCCAGTTTTATGGGACTGTCATAAAATTGAAGAGGTCTGTATGGTTCTCCTATTCTTCAAGGCAGCATGTCTGTGCATATAAATAATCTTATCAATCATCTCCTAAAAAAATGCCTTCAGGAGAAGAATTCTGGCCAGAATAATCACTTCCCTCTTATAATGAATGATAGATTCAAACTTTGGCACCAATTTATCCTATTGAGATGTTTGGCAAAATTTCTCTAGAATGAACTTAATGAGTATTATAACACACGATAAAAAAAGAAAAAACTCTATCATCTCCAAATGTGGTACACATTCACTTGATATTCATTTCCTCAAAATTTGATGGGATTAACCTCAACTAACTGAAGGCCTCTCAAATGAATATCTTATATGAGGATCCTAGGGATTTCACACACAGATTACTGCTTACATTTCATGTTTTTATCAAGGAGAAAGTAGCTATTAATTCAAGATTGTAACATTCATCAAGACTTTATATCGAAGCCTCCTTAGATAAATTCAGCAGTTCAGTATTGAACAATACGGCTTTTGCACAAGCAACATAGGAAAAGCCATTAGTTGTTACATTAATGAAATTCAGAACAATCCTGAAACCTGATTGTTTTTCAAAAGTAATCCATAACATTAGGAAGCTAAGCCAGGTGTTAAAAAAAAAAAAAAAGATAAATAAAATATAATTGAATACAACAAGGTCAGGAATAAAAAGAAAGATGGGAGATGAAGTGGCTTTCCAGATAGATAATGGGAAAAAGGAAAATAAAAATTAAAGTTAAAAATTATAGCCAGGAAAAATGTCAAAACTACATCACAAAATTACTATGAAAATTTGAATTGATAGAAATTAAATGCAAAAATAGCACATTTATTTCAAAAAAGAATTGTAAAAAAGAAGAAAACAATAATGGCTAATAATTCTAATATTGCTATAACATTTGCTTTTGCTAAATGTAAAAAAATGAATACAATTCAAATTAAAAAAAAACAAAAGCCCCTCAAAGTACTTTTTAAGCATATTAGCAGTTTTCATGTAACTGTCCAGAAATAGTCTGTGCAGAACCAATACCATTATTTTTTATTTATTCAAATCAGCTGGTAAAATATGTACTCTCCCATTTTTAACTATTTTTACTGAATAATTATTTGAAATTATTGCACATTAGCAGATATAAATATATATGAGTTTTAACTGCCCCATAATATTCCATTGTGAATATATCATAATCAATCAACTAGATATGATGGATATTTAGATTTTAGCATTGACTTTGCATTGAAAAAAAAATAGTCTTCCAACTTTATATCAAGACTTGGTTGAGCCATGAATGAAATTAGAACATAAGTTACATTTTTAAAAAGTCAATGTACACCTGAGAGTTTTCTCAACATCAAATAGAAAAGAGATCCCACCCAGTCAACTTACTCTGGAGCATTAAGAGTAAAGCTTTGGGAGAATTAAATGACATAATGCTTGTGAAACCTTAGCTCACTGCTAGAAAATATCAAGGCTGAAAAATGTTCATTTTGGAAGCGGTCTAGAGATGGTGGTAAGGAGCCAAAGTGTGTGAGGTTTTTCTGCTGTCCTGGAGAGCCCAGGGCAGTGGTATTAGTTTGGGGATCAAAAGATAGGGATGAAACAGAAGAAATATCCTCAAGGAAGGGAAAATATCAGGTAAGGTGAGGAGGTAGAAGGATAGTTGGAGAAAAGATTAGGGCAAAGTGGAAGTCATTCAACAGGAGCACAGAGTTGCTCAGTGCACTTGCAAGTGGCTGACAGGCAAGGGGCTGAGCGGTACAGGAGACGTGAGCTGGAAGCAAATTCGAATAATGAGAATCACTCACTTTCTCAGAAATGTGGACATTTTCCATAGAGGATTCTTGCTAAAGATGAGCTTTCTTTATTCATAAACCATGAATAAGGTCTTAAAAAATATATTATGTAGAAGAAAATATGTTCTTTGAGTTGAAAACACTATTCTCTAAAAAGTTTTCCCAAATCATTGATTTCTCCAACACTATTTCCTATTACACAAGCCCCAGACCAAATAGAGGAATGGGACAAATTGAAACTAAGGTTCTTGCAGGTCTAGAAGCAACTGATATAATATAATGGAATATAACATATTAAATACATTTATATTATATACTAACTCTTTTATTAATTGCCATGTGATTCTCATTAGTCCTTAAAGAAACATCAATAATATACAAAAAGTTCAATTCCAGTTTGAACAATATGAAAAGAGAAAGTATGTCAAAGTAGAATTTAATTATTAGACTTAAGTGGCAGAAATCTTATTGACATGAATACTAAAAAAACTCAAAGTACTATGCATATTATGACTGTTCTCAATAAGGGCTAAAAAGATATATTCAGAAAACACATTCCAACATTCAAGGAGCATAATGAAAAGAGAGCATTAGCCATGCCAGCCAAATATTTTATTTAAATTTAATTACCATTCCCGTCTTCAATAACTTTTTTAGATGAATTCTAAGAATCTCTGTGAGATATTTAGATTTTAACTACAAAATAATCATTTGATATATCAGGAATGTAACCATTAACTATAACGAATATGATCACCCAGAAATATGTAAACTGTTTTTATGATATAAATGTATATTAAAATTAATTATTGTATATGTTTATCATAGTAAATGTAATTGCTAAATGACATTTTAAATGGATTCATCACTCTGTAGTAACTAAACCACTTATCTACATGTGGAATAGAGGTGTTTGTAAGTCAGAAAGCTTAATTCTCTTTCTTTCCTGTTGCAGTTTGCTCAAAATAAAATACATTAAAACATTCAAATCCAAACACAACAGAAGCCTACATTCTATAATAATCACCAGCACTGGAAAATCAAAGGACTAACTGCAACCAATTATATTGACCACCATTATATATTACAGAGGGAGAATTTCAGACTCTCTCAAGCTCAGGAGATTACTTGAGAGTACGAGCAGTTATAGGAAGCAAAGGAGAAGACACAGTCAAAGAAATTCTAGGAAGTTAGGGGAAGAAAAGGTGAAAGTTAAATTTCACTCCTGATTTTGAAAATAATTGATAACATACAATAAACAATGCCTTAAACAGACATACACAAAAGTGCCCCCACTCTTACATAGATACATATACACACACTCTCACGGAGACAACTGTTAGGATGGACATGCTAACACTGCTGAGATACATAGCCACATATCAATGAATCTTTGCATAGGTATTCACATTTCACCAAATTTCCTCACTTTCTAATACTTGTAAAGTCAAAATAAGATATTTGATAAACAAGACAGATTTGATAGAAGGTAAGTCATACTTGATTGAAAAAATGGGATTGTTGGGTATGTCATAGATAGGTAAAAAAGAACAGAGAACTTTCAAAACACCACAGAATGCCATCATATTTTTTAAATGTCAAAAAGGATCAAATTTATTTTTAACAAACTAAAGAGAAGGAATTAATGTATACTCTAACCTGTGTGGTAAAGTTAAAACGGAAGTAATCCATTCATGATCTGGTAAAAGAACGCAAGGATAAAGAAGCCATTATGCTCTCACAGACCCCTACACATAAAATACCTTTTTACTATATCTTCTCCATTCCAGCAGGGCAGTCCATCAGCAGCGGCCAATTCATTCACACAAAGCTGATCAGCCAGGCCCCCATAGAATGTCCTGTACAGTCGAAGGCTGTTGATAAATTCCCTGAATGGAAAAACAAAGAAAACAATTAAAATAAAAAGTCCATAACGTATGCTAACATAAATAGCATAATTTGTTATGCATAATCTTTAGACGGCAACTTCTTAATACTTTTCTAACCATCAACATAAAAACTACGTTTTTGGAAAAAAGCTAGTATTCAAGTTCATTCTTTCGAATAAAAATTTTTGCTGAGTATGAATCCTATATAACTCCAGGTTTAAAAAGTTGTGAACAGTATACATACACACACACAACTTCATTTAGCTTCCTTAAAAGCCCTCACTAGTTGCTGGCATCTAAACCACAGTGATACTAACCGCTTTCTTTTTCATACAAAAATGTCAGAGTCTTATAACAAGCTAATTGATTGCTTGCTGATTAAAAGTTTAGTAGACTTGGTTGATTTTCCTATCTGGCTCTTCTCTTTGGTGCCTAAGAACATAAAGTAACATGTCTTCGCTAAATATGAAAAACCCAGATATGCAACACATTTCAGAAGCATGAAAATAAAAGTTATTGGAAGAAATAATATTTAATACATTACCTAAAGTTTTTTCTTTTACCACTTCCCCTTCAATTATGGAAAGGAAAAATTCAACAGAAAAGTTTGTTTTTAATTTAGAAAACCAAGACTTTTGAGTTTTAAAGCTAAGTCTTTGAGGTCCCAAGAACTTGAGATTTAGCATTTCAAAAGACCAAGTCCTAAAGACTTTAGTGCTGCATTTTTTTACATAGATAACTGTTTTGGAAAAGAAATGAAAAGCCACTAGCCTGATACAGAAGAGATGTTCTCTGGACTAGGAGGCAGGGACAGGAGAAGGAAATACTGGAAGGAAAGCAAACTTCAGAAATTCATGGGATTAATAGTTAAAATGCACCAGTTATAAAATTGCATCTCCCATTGATACTTTAAAAATAATTTATTAAAAAATGAGATTAATGAGGAGGGGTGGCTCTGAACTATAGCTGGAATAACAAAATTTAAAAAATTAAGTCTGATTTTGATAGCACTTGATGCAGGCTCAGTGAGCCGAGGAGTCAAAAGAAAGATTTCTTGGACTCTCAAGGTCTGGCAGTAGTGCTCTTTTATTTAGAGAATAGTATGGAGTAGCATGGGGACAGGACCCATGGGCAGTAAAGAGCTGCTGCAAACATGGGTTGAGGGTAGGATTAAATTTAAGGCATAGGTATGTGAGTTATCTCTTTATAAGACAAAGGGAAGAATATGTAAAAAAGTTGTTAAAATGGTATCAGTGCCGTCTGGTTATTGGGTGGTCCTATAACTTTAGATAAGAATCAGATCGGATTAAGTCAGGATGTCCTATGCTTCCCCATCAAGAGTTTCTAGAGATAAGGTCATCACCCCTTCCTCCTGTTGCAGAGAGGGAGACACCCCCACAGATGGAGACTTCCTTCACAAATGCAAACGTCTCTCATCAAAGGGAGAGCAAATTCCATTCCTCAGAGCCTCCTTCCCATCTGCAGTTTTTAAAAGTAACCAGCCCAAAATAATCCTCATCAGCACTGATACTCAATTGTAGTAATTTGTGTGTGTGTGAAGAAGATTGGCCCTGAGCTAACATCTGCTGCCAATCCTCCCCCCAAACCCTCGCCTGAGGAAGACTGTTGCTGATCCAACATCTGTGCCAATCTTCCTCTACTCTGCATGTGGGACACTGTCACGGCATGGCTTGATGAGTGTTGTGTAGGTCTGAGCCCAGGATCCAAACCCATGAACCCCAGGCTGCTGAAGCAGAGTGTGCAAACTCAACCACTGTGTCACCTGGTCAGCCCCTCAACTGTATTAATTTTATAATTCTCTCTCTTATGTGTTTTCAAAGAACTGTTTGTAGAAATTGCTGGAGTTGTAAATAACCACTAATCTGTCAGAAGGATAAATGTAATTTTCAAATATGTAACATCTGAAACCATAGAGGAGATCAAAAGTTCCCACGGCAAGTGTTGGTGAGTATTTAATCAAATTTTTAGCAAAGCTTCACCAGACCAGTGATAACGAAATCACTGCAGGAAGCCTAAATCTGATTCACCTCTAACTTAGGCTCAATAAAAAATAAAGCATGCTTTACTTTCTTGCTAGCACAGTGACTACTTATTTATACTTTAAGTCAGTTTGCTCTACTAGGAAATAAGTCCCTCCCTGATGGCTATATCCCTACTAACTGGAATGCATGAACAAATACCAATTCTCATGTTACAGCTACTAAAACATAACTGATGAAGCTGACTGGTTCTTGCCTAGAGAGGTGGGGCTTAATAAACAGAAAGCTGAGTGACTCCTGTCCTGAATTCTACTCCCTGTAAATGACCACTTGTTTGGAATCAAAGAATCTTCTAGAATGAAGGGACCTGGCACAAATGGCTAGAATGTTGAGACCTCCAAATTGATGCTGTAAAACTGGATAGATTTTTTTGATGGGCCCCCGCCTCCTACTCTAACCTTGGAGAATGATGCCCTCATTTCATTTCTCCCTTCACAACTCATAGATCATAACACGGAAAACTTTACATCTTTCTTTTCCAATCCCCTTTCCCAGTGCTCCTGCCATTGCCTTTGCTCAACCTTATCACCTCTCTCTGGAAATATTGCTCTAGGATGACACACCTCTGCTTTCTTTTCTTAACAATCACCTTCCATCCTCCATGAGAGCCACCTTTTAAAATTCAAATCTGATAATATCCACAGGTTATGTCACTCACTTATTTAAAGCCATCAATGGCTCTCTATTCTCTACAGCATGAGATCTGAACTTCTTGGAAAGGCATATAAGGCACTCTCTCAGCCCAATTTCAGCAGCAACCCAAACCACACTTTGGGCTCCACAAAAGTGAGATATTTGCTATTTCCCAATATACTTCCATGCTTTTGCATGCATCCTCTCTGAAAGGATTGTATCCTATAAGATTTCCACTCATTCTATGAACCAGCAGCTATCGCTTCTTCATCACAAAGAACTAAACACCACTGAGTACCAAGCTCTGTGTTGGCACCAGGGATTCACAGCTAAACAAGACAATCCCCACCTTCTAAGAATACACATTCTGGTGAAAATCCACAATACTAATACAATGTTAACAGTACCATTTTGAGGACAGAGAAGGAATCAGGAAATATTTACAAAACAAGGTAACAATTCAGTGTTCCATGCAAAAAAAACCAAACAAGCAAGCAAGCAATAATAACAACAAAAAACCAGAATAAGCAAAGATAAAGAGGAAAGAGAATATTGTGTGTTCAAAGATTCATATGCAGTTTAGTTTTGGCTTGTGGGGAGCATGCTTATGGGAATGATGGTTAAAAGGTAGGAAGAGGCCTGATTATAATCACCCTTACTGATCATGATAAGATGTTTCAGTTTTCTTCAGAAGGCAGTGGGAGCCATTAGACGTTTTCCAGCAAGTGATGTCATCATCACATAGGTATTGTGGAAATAGACAGAAGGCAGTGAAGTCACTTAGGAGGCTACACCCAAGATTCAGGGAGAGAAAATATAAGGATGTGAAAAGAAAAAACCTGCCGGTGAGTATCACAAAAAGTGATAGATTTGAAAGACACTGGGAAGGTGGAATTGACAGGTAAAGCAAAAGTTTTAGGATAGCTTCTAATTGTCTTTTTTTTTCCTCTGAGGTGACTGAGGGGATGATTGCATTATTCACTGAGTTAAGAAATAAAGGAAGGGAAATACCATCTTCTCACCGTCCCACACTATACTTAGGATTGCCCTTACCCTGCTCAATATTGTCATCTTTCCAAGGCACATATCACTTTCTATTCTAGCATACAGTGTGCTTATTTATTATGCTTAATTGTTTCTGATCTATCTCTCACTCTAGAATAAAAGATTCAGGCAGGCAGGGATTATTTTGGTTTATTTTGTTCACCACTATAGATCTTAAAGCAGTGGTGAAGGCATATAGCAGATTCAATAAATAGTTATCAGATTAATTAAATGAATAAAACTAATTAATTAATAATTAATTCCATTCTCAACATGTTCAGTTTGAGATTTCTCTGAAACATGCAGAAAGGGAAATCAAGTAGAACACTACTTTCAAACTTAATATGTGTAACATCATCTGGGGATCTTGCCAAGATGCAGATTTGGATTCACTGGTTCTGGGGTAGGGCCCAAGATTCTACATTTCAAAGAAGCACTCAGATGATGCTGAAGCTACTGGTACAAGAGCCATAAATACCTTGGGAGTTTGCTTTGGATATGTAACCTTGGAATCAGTGGACTGGACACGTGATGTCAGATTCATCATCTACAGAAGTGGTGACTGGAGTCATGAATATGGATGAAATCTCTCAGGCAAATAATATGACCTAAGAAAATCCAAAGGGACTCAGAAGCAGAAAGAGCAAAGAAAGAAAAACTTCAAAGTTAAGTGCTACAAATACTAAAGAATCAGGGAATTTGAAGTTAGAGAGATTCTCTGCAGTATAAAACGCCATTATGAGAGGTTAACGAAAATACTGAAAATGTCCTTTATATGTAGTGACCATAATTATTATGGACTGAATTGTGTCACCTAAAATTCATATGTTGAAACCTATCCCTCGATATAACGTATTTGGAGATGGGTCCTCTAAAGAGGTAATTAGGCTCAAATGAGGTCATATTGGTAGGTTCCAATCCAATTTAACTGGTGTCCTAATAAGAAAAGGAAAAGATGCTACGGCTGCATATACACAGAGAAGAGACCGTGTCAGGTCCAGGGAGAAGGTGGCCATCTGCAACTCAAGGAGAGAAATGAAACCTGCCAACACCTTGATCTGGAACGTCTAGCCACCAAAACTGCAAGAAAACTGATTTCTGTTATTTAAGCCACCCGTCTGTGGTATTTTGCTGTGGCAGCCCCAGCCACCTAATACAACAAGTAAAGCATTTGAAACAGAGTAACAGACTTCAGATTTGCAGTATCTTGAGTATTAAAAAGAGGGTGAGAAACCAGAAGTGGAGAATCCCCAAAAGGAAAATTAAGGTAGTTTTGTTTGTGCGTATATTTGTTTGAACACAGGAGAGATTTGCAAATATTTGTGTCTGAAAGGGAAAGAGATAACAAGGGCATGTTGTCATTAGCTTGTTCCCAAGTATCCCAGTTCTCTACCTCCTGGGCACAAAGCCCCTTTGAGTTAGCTTTGGTATGTGCCTTGCTCTGGACTCTAGTAAATGTATGCAGAAGTGCTCTATGTTCCCTCCAGGCTTAAACTTTAAGAACCAAAGAGGTTTTGCCAGCTTCTGTTTCCCTCTCCCCTGATGACAGGCAGTGTTTCACATGGAGGCTGCTCTGTGGTTCTGAGGCTTAAAGCCAGGGCAACTTGAGCAGTGCCCCCCGCTGGCCTGAAATGGGCATAGATGGTAAACAAAAGTACAATTTTTTTGGTCCTAAACTAACAGTAGTTGGGGTTGTTTGCTACCATATCATAATTTAGTCTTTCTTAATTGATAGAAAGATAGGAAAAGCAAATTAACAACGGATGGATCACAAATTCTGGAAAGAAGAGAGAGGAAGGATTACTGAAAACAGAGTGGTTAGCTTTGGAGAAACTTCTCTGAGACTAAATAATGGAAGAAATTTCATGTAATGTTCAGACAATGTTTGGTTTGTGAAGATAGAAATTTGGGGGGAGATCCTACTTTGGAACTCTGTATTCTGTGTTTACAGTTTTTAGGTCACAGGAGTTAAGAGTAGTGTTGCCAAAAGTGGTTGCATTGAAGGTTCAGGGGATTTATGTTGGATATAGAAAAAAAATAATTGAACTCGTGGGAAATGAAGGCGTTAAAGCACTAGTAGCCATGGTGAGGTCAAAAAGATTTATCTACTGCCACGGAGCCAATTAATGTCGGTCCTACTACAAGAATCCATACTTCGGTTCCCAGCTTGGTGCTCAGCCTACTACATACCATGCCTCCTTTCCAGTTATACATGAAACGTCTTAATGAATAAAATATTGTATTCTACAGAAGGTTCAAAATTTAAGTTCCTGGGAGGGTGACTATATCTATACAATTATTTTTCTGTAGTTATGAGAATATTTTCAGCTCCTAATATTAGGAGCATAATAAATGCAAGGAGATGTTAGAGGTTCCAGTTAATTATCCTTGAGGGGCTGTGTTTCACATGTTGGTTGAACATCTTGGTCTTGAGACATCTCTAGAATACAGAAATCAAATATAATTATTAAGAATAAAAGTTTGAAAATATTTATAAAAAACAAGAAAACATTCTTTGTCAGAAGATTTAGTCAAGGCCTATATGTCAGAGCCATATAAAAATTTATAATTTCTCATTTGGGCTTGCAACAATCTAACAAATGATATCCTTGCCTCTCCACCTACTTCACTCTCACAACCTTCTCCCCATCCTTCAAAACCCCGCTTCAGCCTCAGTTCCTCTAACTCCTTGCCTGACCAACCTGTGCAGCTTTGTGGGTTCATCCTTGTTTCTCATACAGCACTCGTCAGCTCTGTTTTATAGCCCTGCTATAGGGCATCATAATCCCTCTGTAACTGGGTCTCTCTGATTAGAGGGTGTATTCTCTAAAGAGCCAGGGCTTCTTTATAATGCCAGGGTTTGGATCACAGTGTGGTACCCAACAAGCACTCAGCAAACTCTTGTTGAATTGGCCCCAGATATGGTGATAGTTTTTAACAGCTTCCAGAATTATAAGTTGCTATAAGAAATTCATTTTTTAAAATGATAATGATAATCGAAGTCTTCAAACAGCAAAGTTGCCTTGGGAAACTTTAAATTAGGGGATCCATTCTTAGACTGTGGAGAAATATCAGAGAGACCCTCCTGGTGTGTTGCATTAAAAACTGGAAGAAATCTAAAGGGCAGAACTGCAAGCTGTGCCAGACTCTACGAAACAGGCTCAAGATAGCTTCCATATATATGTGATGCTGAAATTAATATGAAGAGACACATTAATATTTAGTCATACTGCTATAAAGATAGATATCATAATTAATACACCACAGATATACTGTGTTATAAAAACAGAGTTAGAAAGAGTCTTAGATATCATCTGTTCCAGCAGCTCTCTGTCCTAACTGCACTTTATCACCACCAAGGAAACATTTAAATTGTATGCCTACATTTCTCCCTCTGAAAGTCAGATTTATTGGTCTGGAGTAGGACCCAAGCATCTGGGCTTTGCTGAAAGCCTCTTACAGGATCCTAATGTGCAGCCAGAGTTGAAACCAGTGATTTCGTCCAACCCTCTTCTTTTATAACTAAGGAAAGTGAAAACAGAGAAGTGAAGGGACTTCTGAAAAGTGACCAAGTTAGTTATTTAGTCAATGCAGACCTTGACATCTTTATTTAAGTAAGTAATTTTAAAATGCCATCGCTGAGTAATGTCAGGCTGATACTGCATATTTGATAAATCAAAGTTGAATGAATATATAAAGCATATTTCCATCTGTTTTTTAGATTTTTACATAAAGTATCACATTTTTAACAGAACACACTTACTGGTAGATTGTTAGACTAGAAAACACTTCCTCCTGCCAAAATCTGCATTTAGAATGCAATGTGTTTAGACAGGATTTATCAATATATTTCTTTGAATCCGAAAGGTCTGGGGGAAAGCAGGGAGTGGGGTAAATTCTGATCACTGGCTAATGAACAGCTTTGTACACTGTGCTAGCAGAGGAAAGAGGAAAAATGCTGTAGCACAATTGCTCATTCACAGCTCGCAGCCTTGTTTGTCCTGAGCTTACTGAAGGCGAGGGAGAAACATGGACCAGCATAGTTATAGCTTCATTGCTTCCCATGCCCTGGAGGCCAGCAGTGCCAGAAAGATCTCCTGATGTGTCACGTGGTAAAAAAAAAATATGAAAGGAAACGCAATTCACCCTGAAGTTATCGTTTCTGGTTTGGTTGGCATAGGAATGCCCAGTTACTACTGTAAAATTGAGTGACTTTCTGATTGGCTGTACCATCATAATTGACTTTAATCATTTTTAATGATAAAAGTAACATATCTTTTTGTGACTAGTAAAATAGTTAAAAGGCATATGAAGAGTAAGTTAATATCTGTCCCTCCATAGTGTTTCCCTCCCTCCCTCCTGAGGTAACCAACGCTAACAGCCTGGTGTGCTTTCTTCAGCTCCCTCTATGTGCACACTAACAAGTAACCCAAAACAGACAGACAGACAGATAGATAGAGATAAAGAAAGACATAGAGATGAATGGTTTTACAAAACTGGGACCAAGCTATACACATACGTGCAATTGGCTTTTCTCATTTGACAATATATCATGAACACTGTTCAGGTTAATAAATGTAAGTCTTACTTATTTTTATATAGCTGTATAATATTCCATAACCTGGATATAGCAATACTAGCATACTCTATCAAAATATTCAACAAAGCTAATTTACATTTTAATTTATAAGGCCAACACGTTCCTCATATGTATGGTTTGAAAGGTGGCAACCATGTGTTGCAAACTTTGCTGATCTTCTAAGGAGCTGTTTTCACTTAAGCATATGGCTCTAATCTACTTTAGATTTTGCATTTCATTTCATTAGATGTTGCTGGAAAGAGAGCTATGTTCAAAAGGCATACCTCTCAATCTTATGTCTTCATCTAGTGGGAATTTGTTTCAATTTTAAAACGTTTATAAACTGTCACATATTGCACTTCCTCTTTTCTTTTCCATTGAACACAATATAAAAGAGATTCTTTCTAATTTTGACCAAAGCTAATTATCTGGAAAAGTAATGGAGAAGAATATTATTTTCAAATGGAACTTTTCTCTGTGGAATGTTTCAGACCACACGTTTCTTTATTTAATGCCATGTATTGATTTTCTTTTTTTACCCCTAAAGTCAGTCCACACATAATACAGAACCCAAATTAAAAGCAGTGCCTCGCACACTGTTTGAAAATATCTGTAGAACAAAGGTCAAATGTGCAGTTTGCTAGTTAATGGCCTGAGGCAAAGCTAAGGTTAATGTGGCACTAATGAGCAGGCTCAACCCCGTAGAGATGTCTGACCACAGTTGTCAAACAGTAGACATTTAAAATGTCAGTCTCCTGCTCAGCCAAGGAAATATATAATTACATGTTTCTAGATAAGAATTATTTTCTCTTGCTATTCTGAATCTATATTTAATCATTTTACTTTATTCTCAACTAAGACATTCTATTTGATAAAAGATTTTTATATATCTTTAGAATAGAAAAAATATTTAGATGTCTATTCTGCACCAATAACAGTTCATGTTGTAAATGCTTGAAAATAATTAAATTTATACAGTTAGCTTGGCTATAGGAAGAATTAAAATCTGTTTCTTGGCCTCTTTCTATAGACTGCAATGCGTGGAGAGATGGGAGGAGAGGTGGATATAACACTAAGAGGCAATGTGATAAATGGCACCAAAGAAATTTATCACAAATGTAAATGTGTTCCAAGCACGCTGCACTCATTTGGGATTAAAGAGAAAAAAACTATTTTTTTAAAAAAAAGTAACTCATAAGGTCTGCTTTCTGAACCCCACCTGAACCCACTGCTCGTTATAGAACGTGCAGTGACCTAAGCGTTGGCACCATTCTCAAAGAGAAGGATTTGTTTTTTCCTAACTAAATGATTCCAGGTTCTTTCCTCCTCGTAGGAAGTCTTCTTGTTCATGTGACATGACTTCCCTTCCTTAGAAGATTTACTGTGCTTTCTCAACAAAGCTGAAGGGGTTAAGATGGGTGGCAGGTTGGGAAGCACCAGCAAAAGCAATGGGAAGGAGAAATGGAAAGAAGCACTGGAAACATGCTAATATCCTTAGATTCCCTTGGCAGAGGATTCTTTTCGACAGGCGTAGCACTTTTAACAGTCTCTGGTGGTGGTTTTATATTAGCCCTGAGCTGGATGTTCATAGCTATCTATACAATTAGAATAGATGCCCCTATTGCTCACTTTTTAATAAGCTTCCAAACTCAACACATTATCATTTATGTCCCAGCAAAAATCACCCTTTCTGAAAGCATCCTCCTCCAAAAAAGACTGATTTAAACCTGATGTCAACACTAGGTTTTCAAAACTAGCTCTCATCTCATTTTCCCACATTGTAAAAGTGTACCTTAAAAAGCACTGACTCTGTTCTCCATTAAAAAGAACTTTAAACAAAGACTTTAACTCATTTATAAAAATAAACACAGGACCAAGTGTCCAAAATTTAGACGTCATATAGTATTAAGGAAATTGAGCATCCATCCCAAAAGAGATGTGATACAATTTCTCCTAACTCATAACTTTTTGTTCATTTTAATAAAAGATATGCAATTATTTGTTCAGTTCTACTAGTTTCAGGAAGCATGCTATTGGTTTTCCAATAGAAAAGAATGTCTAGGACATGACTGGGTCAAGACCAACAAGAAGGTTTAGCCAAATCGAATATTTGCAAATCTAATGATTCTATTATAGGTCATTCACACAAAGAAACGTAATACCTAGATTTTTGAGATTCAGCATTTTAGGTCAAATCTTGAATGTTACCTTTGCAGTAAGATATTTTCTATGGTTGCTAAAATTTTAACTATAAACTCCATGACTTAGAAGACAAGAAAACATACTCTGAACAGTATTTTCCTCTCTCAGCGTTAGCAGAACATTAGGCTTCTCCTCCTCATTCCTTGTTTTCTTTTTTTCATTTTATGGTTTCAATCAGACATTCCTGGTTACCTCCACCCATGAACTTATCTGCCTGATGGACAATATATGCCTGGTACAAATTGTTCTCACTTGCATTTTCAGTTACTGTATACCTCTCAGTGCAAATACTCTGCTCCTAGACTCTAATATAAAGATGGGTTTTAAGGTCAAGAAGTCTATAAGTAGAAGGGTTCAGAGAAAATGAGGTAGTTTAGTTTTCAATGTTATTCCTCTTATTCTAGTAATTCTCATTTTGGGGAAAAAATTGCTTTTAAATGTTACATGTAGCCCAGGTATTATTGTATTCCCAATTTCTGATAGTGGCACAGAATATTGCTGACCAGGGTTGAACGATGTATAATCACCTTTACTGAATTATAACATCTAAAATATTGTCAATGTGATAGGAATTAAAATAATACATCCTTCCATTATGATTATTCATATATCTCTTTGTTTATATAAAGCTTAGCTTACATTGAAAATACAATGAAGATTATAAATCCTTTGGGTTTACTCAATTCGCAGGACCCCAAAGTTGCAGTGTTCCATGTTTAACAAGATTCCTTAGACTTATTGATCTTCAAAATCACCAAACAGAATGAATCATACTTTTCAGAAGGAAACTTGATCTGAATGTCTATAACTCTATGAATATGGGTCTGACAGAATAAGCAACCTGAAACCACCTTCAAACTTTCATCAGATGCACTTCCAGACAAAAGATTCCACACATGATTCTAGAGATCATGGTGTGCCCCAGAAATGGTTGATATAAATTTGTGTTTTGAGTAAAGAATGGAAAAAAAAAAAACCAGTGCTTCTATCAAATGATATAATCCACTCTAGAAACACATTTCTTCTATTTTGAGGACATTTGTGGAGGAGTTGGCAGCTTTATGATTTCCATTCAACTTGCAACTGGATAAACATATGAATATCTCTTGGTGTTGCCTGCTCCCTATTTTTCCCTATTATCTGTATGCATCATTTAGATACTTCAAATGCCATTGGCAGATTTAAAATGTTGGAAATGTTCTTTGCCATGCAAAACCAAGTGGAAGAAAGTGCTTGGACCTCTTGCTGTAGATGGAGCACTCACAATGCTTCTAAATACAATTAATTTTGCCACATGAGTAAAAGAAATGAGCCTCATTCACTATGCTGATTTAGGCCCCATAGATTCAGCTAAAAATTCTGAAAAAGTTTTTATGCATACCTATAAAAATCATCAATTTCAATATGATGAATTTAAATCTTCCTCACCTCTTGAAAAAATTGAGTGAAAAAAATGGGAACTGAATTTGAGGTTCTTTTCAACTCTGCAGATATTCATTGACTTTCCAAAAGAAAAAGGATAGAAGATTCACTTTTCGTGAGGGGAAAAAAAGAAAGAAAGAAAACATACTCCCAGGTGTATTAGGGAGAATTTCACTCACAGTTTGGTTTTCTTGGTGGGGGAATATTTTGAGCCGTATAAATGAGATAACCCTACAGTCAAGATTATAAACACTATTGAAAACCTTCTAACTCATCAAGTAAAGCTGTTACTGGGAAATAGAAGATTTTTGGAGAATCAGTTTGAAAAGCGTCCAATTTAAAGGTCACTCTTCCCATGGCTGAGAAATATATATATATTTATTCTTTCTGAAGTGAGAGAAAGTTGGGGAGATTTATTTGTACTCACATTAACTTAAATTTGACAGTCTCAATATTACAAATGCTGCAAATTAACCTGAGGATCAAAACATTATGGACCATCAGTGTAATCTGAAGAGTTTACAGTAAATTTCATGCTTCCTGATACAAACCTATCCTCCTCTAAGCAAGCAAGCTATGAGAGTTCTAATTACAGTAAGTGACAGCTACACAAGTCTGCTTTCTATAATTTTCAATAATTGTTACCATCAAAACAAAAAATGAGCAACTGTTGGATACCAAACATGTGCACATAGCCACATCTAAGACCCATCACAATTTCAACTTGCAGTTTATACCAAGTACTTGAAGCCATCTCTCCTTTCAGCACAAATACTGTTGAATATTAGCTGAATTTTCCATTATTTGGATTTAGTTTCAGATATTTCATGAAATGGTCATCAATTTTTCCATGAACATCTGAAAAGTAAGAGCAAACCCAGTTTAACCACTTTATTTTTAATATTAATTTTAGATGGAGCAAATTGCTTTTCAATGCAACAACATTTTTCATGTATTTGTTTACGAACTTTCTTTTTCAGGGAAGTTTTGTCAGATTCTCGGTGAGATACATGACCCCCAAAGGTCAAGCACCACTAGCCTAAACTTTTGCCATATGTTTGCTCTGCCTTCTGGCATTCCTTCTTCCTGTGTGCCTGGTTTTTGACCCCCTGGGGTCCTGCTCTTCATTATTCATGTAGATCTTGACGCTGGCCTGCCTTGTAGCTCATGTTTCCTCAATCCTGCTCTGGCCTGGCCTCTGGCCCCCATCCAAAGCCTTGCCTTGGCCTGCCCCACCCCCAGTGCCCTCACTACCACCACTCACTGAGCACTGTTTTAAATTAAACAGAAATGTTCTCATTGAAAGGAACATGACCTTTATTTTAGTAAATTAAACTTACAGGTAATAAATAATAATGGCACCTCAAAGAAGCACTAACTTCCTTTTAGGAAATAGATTGGAAATTGCTTTCTCCAGTACCATAAACGATATTAAATTTTCCTCAAAGAGTTGACTTTTTCCTGACCTATGGATATTTTCATTCACTGAGTATGTGTATACACAATTCATCATTAAGCTCAGGATATCAAGACTGATTTACCCATATAAACAAAAACATACACCCAAACACACACATCAAGAGATCAAGAATATTGTGCTAAATAAGATTTAACTATGTAGCTATAAATTAATGTATTTTAAGCTAACTGATCCTATTTAATATGAACCTATTCCAGCTATCTTGGAAATAATCCTAAATAATATTGTGTTCTTCATTCAGCATATGTTGAAAATTTTTACTATGTTCCATTAACTATTTTTAACCACTTCACTGTGTTCTTTTGTCATGTAGAGGGTAACAATTAACTTGCTTTCATAGACAGTCACATCCTGAATGAGAATCATGCCTTGACTCATTCCCCTACCTAAACTGTGCCATTTCAAGTGTGCTCCTGGGTTCCCCTTCTCAAAAAATAAAATTTCTAATGTTCCAAGTGGCCAAATTCTCACGCAAATCAAGATTTAATAATCATATTAGAATAAAATGGAACTGCCTGATGATACAATATTCCAATTAAGTTCTAAAGAGAAAATTGAAAGAAACAGAAAACTCAATTTAAATTATATTGTTTCAAACATTAAAAATCCATTATTTCTAAAAATTCTACTTCCTCACCTTCACATCAAAATCATCTCTGTCATTAAAAATATTTTACTAAGCAACTAAGACAGTCTTCATTACCCCAATACACACCTATGCATGCAGCCAATCCCCTTAATTGCCGTATTCTTAAATGAGAGTCTTGGCTAATTGGAATGCTTGCCGGAGAACAGATGGGGCACTGGTGTTGAGACTCTGTCTTAATTTATTGTCCTGGGGTTTTCCTAATTACCCACTTAATTGGCACAGCCACACTACTTTGAAATAATAATGTACAACTAATTATCACCGATTTAAGCTTGCTAATAGCTTATTCTTACCAGCTAACTTCAAGAAATCAAGCAGAGAGCAGGAACTGCCACAGGGAAATCACTCTGCCTGGGCTGGTTTAGACAGCTAGATGAGCGCAATGTCCTTTATAGCTGTGCCAATTTGGTTTCCACCCAGAAAAGGCTACATAGTGATGCTTCGCTAGACGTTTAAAGGAGCAGAAGATCTTCCTTGCCTTCCTTAACTTTTGGAGACCTTCGTAACTGGTACATATCAATAACTCAAAGTCTCCAATTAGCTTGTTATTAGCATGCTGCATAAATAGGAAAAATAGGGTCGGTTCAATAAGTACAGCTCCAGAATATGATCCAAAGAATTCAACTCTATAGTTGAACATTAATAGCTCCTCTTTTTGTAAGCTAAAAGAAGAGTGACATACTCCACCAGCAAGCTTGGAACAACTCTTAGATCCAGAGACAGATTTTAATACTCGAAATTTCCTTCTTCAAAGGTTACAAATCAAATAAGAAGAAGGCAATATGTTTAACAGAAGGGATCTCTATGAAATGAATACAGAAGGATAAAAGGGGGAGCAAAAAACAAAAAGGTTAGGGATTAGGGAATATATAGAGGAATACCTACATTTAGGATAGGATGCTACTGCCTTAGTTTACGCTTATTCTGCATTTATTTTAGGTTCCTTTTCAGACACGTGTAGGTCAGATTCCCTGGATCAGATCCTGAGACAGGAATTTGGATGCAGACGATTCATCGATTGATCGAGGGATGCTCTTAAGAGAAAAGTAGTGAGGGAAGCTCGATAGAGTGGGGAGGAAGAAGTCAAGTAGGAATGTTGTCTCAGCTTCAGCCAGATTCCTTAGGAAGTGCTGAAGCAGGAATTTCAGCAACATCTGAGCAAGGGGCAAGCCTTTTATGCCCCTGTGTCAGTCAGTCAATGCCTGTGAGCTGCTGCCAAGCGGGGGAGGCAGGTGAGAGTTAAACCCGCTCCCCCAGGTGGGTAAGATGGTGTGGTAGCCAGTCTCCAGGATGACTCCCAACAATTTTCCTTTCATGTCTTCGTGCAGTCCCCCTCCACACTGAATAGAACTGACCTGCATAACCTATAAGATATTGCAGCAATGACAATGTGGGATTTCTGAAGCCAGATCATAAAAGACACTGCAGCTTCCACCTTGCTCTCTCTTGGACTGCTTTCCCTGAGGGAAGCCAGCCACAATGTTGTGAGAAAACTCAAGCAGTCCAAGGGAGAGGTCTTTGTGACAAGAAACCAAGGCCTCCTGCCAACAGCCATGGGAGTGAGCTATCTTGGGAGATGAGACTCTAGTCCCCCTCAAGCCTTCAGAGGACTGCAGCCCTGGCAGACATCTTGACAGCAATCTCCCTAGAGACCCTGAGCCACAGATGAGCAGCTCCCAAATTCCTGACCCACAGAAAATTGCATAATAAATGCTTATTGTTGCATTAAGCCACTAAGTTTTGGAATGATTCGTTAGGTAGCAATAGATAATAAATACAGATGGCTTCTAGTTGTTGAGGGCAATTTGCCAGAGAATAGGGCAGCTGTGAGTTAGCAGCAGCCGGGACACAGCAGCCAGATAGCAGATAAAATGACCAGGTGAAGGGATGTGAGTAGGGCACCTGCAGCATCCACTACCTTAGTTCCCTCTCATATTAAATTTTTCCACTAAACCTTCCATACTACTTACACAGGGTCATGTCATGAACTTAATTAGGGCTTGGACATTTACCATTTTAAAAATAGTAGCCGGCAACAATTTAGAATTCTAGATCTACTGAAAATATTCTTCAAAAATGAAGATGTTTTCAGACAAACAAAAGGTGAAAGAATTCATCACTAGTAATAAGCAATGAAAGATATTCTAAGGCTAAAGCAAAAGGATTCTAGATGGACCCATTGAACTGAAAAAAAAAAAACCCCAAGAAACAAACAAAAAAGAGCACCTGAGAGAGCAGCCCTGATGGCCTAGTGGCTAAAATTTGGCACTCACTGCTTCGGCGGCCTGGATTTGCTTCCCTGTCATGGAACCACACCACCTTTCTGTCAGTTGCCATGCTGTGGCGGCAGCTCAGACAGAAGAGCCAGAATGATTTACAACTAGGGTATGCAACTATGTACTGGGGCTTTGGGGAGGAAAAAGAAAAAAAGAAGAGGAAGATTGGCAACAGATGTTAGCTCAGGGCAAATCTTTCCCTGCAAAAAAAAAAAAAAGAGCACCAGAGAGAATAATACATGTGAATCATTATAGGTAAACAGACTACTTAAAAACAACGATAATAATAATATCTTGGGAGTTGTTAAAATGTTGTTAGAAGTAAGATATTTGTTAGCAAAAACAGCACAAAAGCTAGGAAGAGAGCAGCAAAGTGAAACTGTTTTAAAGTTCTTCTATTGTTCAATGAAATGGAAAAGGTCTAATTTAAAGTAGTTAGTAAAAATTAAAAATGCATATTGTGATCTCTATAATAACCATTAAGAGAATAATAAAGAAATGCAAATCTAAAAAGCTGTGAGGATAAAAAAATTCCTAACTACCTGTAAACTCAAAAGAAGGCAAGAAACGTTGAATAAAATATATAAAAACATGAGGTAAAGAGAAAATGAAGAAGAAGATGGTAGCCTTAAACCAACTACTTCATGATACTGTATATCACTGTAAAAAATGGACTAAACATTCCAATTGAAAAATAAAAACTAACGGGCCAGCCCCATGGCCTAGTGGTTAAGTTTGGCACACTCCGTTTCAGGGGCCCAGGTATGGTTCTCAGGTGGCAACCTACACCACTTGTCAGTGACGATGCTGTGGCGGTGACTCACATACAAAATAGAAGAAGATTGGCACAGATGTTAGCTCAGGGCCAATCTTCCACAGCAAAAAAATAAAATAAAATAAATAAAAAGTAAACACTGCTTAATCATTTAATACGGTTGGCTAGCCAAAAGAACAAAAACAAAACGTAGATGGTCAAATTATTTATAAGTCAACAGTGGTTATATTAACATAACTGCAAAAGAATTGTCTGAAGAATGGAAAACTATATAAATTAAATTCTTACTCTGTCACAAAGACCTGAAAATATATTTTTTTAAAGTTAGGGTGCCATAAATCTAACATAATTTTAAACAACAAAATTTTTTAGAAGATATACCAATAAAGAAATTAAATCTGAAGTAAACCATGACAATGTAATTTTAAAAGACTATGACATTTATGTGTAACAATACAGTTTTAAATTTTTAGTAAATATAGAATAGTGTTTATCTTCATTTACATTGACAAAGACACTAATGCATTTTAAAATTTCTATTTTTTGAGACACTAGAGCAATTATATTAAGATATAGAAACTGTCGAATTCTTTTGTTCCATAGCTTTCTTTTAATACTTTTACTTTGGTTTAAATTTACGGAAAGTGGTTTCTGCTACTTTTCACGAGAATTGCCCAAAGTAAAGAAAGTATACCTAATAATAGAAAAACTATCATGGATATAATGCTCATTTACAAAAACAAATTCAGAATATTTTTTTTTTTAATTTCACTTTTATGAAATGTACAAAGCAGTGGTTTTGTTAATTATTTGATGGGTCCATGGGAAATTCAGTTTTTCCTTGTCTACTTATTTTTTTAATAATAAACTTTCATTTTGTTTTAATTCTGAGTTAAAATAGGAAATCCAAACAAGTCAGCAACTCTTCTTGGCAAATTATATTTTATCTCTATCTGGATATTCAATATATCTACTATACACTATAATGAAAAATTATCTATGCTTAGCATATGAAAAGGCAAAAAATAGTTTTTGAAAAATTGAGTATCATCAGTATCATGAAAAGTTTGACTCGGAGTTTTAACTAGTTTATTAATTAAGGAAACATAATTTTAAAAAACACTTTTCACCTAAACTTTAATAGTGTATATGTGTCTCTATTTATATGGATGCATACACAAATAAACACATATTTTCTCAGAGACAGAGAGTTGAGTTAAGCACATTCCTTAATTCCTGGCATACTATCATAATTTATCCTTGAGCATCTACACATTTATTTATTTTATCTCATTTTTTTCTTCATCCCTCATCCCTTTCCTGTCCTTCTACAAATATCCATTCTAATATATTTAATACAAGTACTTTGCCACGTCCTTTCCTTGAAAAATATATACTGATTTTAATTATATATGTGTTTTTAATTTATATAAGTGGCATTACACTACTATTCTCATTCTATTTAATTTTTTTCTCTCTAATCACAATGATATTTTTTGCTGTACGAAAATATATTATTTCCTTCTGACTGCTTCATAATGTTCCAAAGCCTCACACTTTACTTTTCCCTTTTTTGTGTTATGGACACACAATTTGCCTCTACTCTCAGCTACCACAAATATTCAAGAATGCTTCTTGTGGATATGAGCAAGAGTTTCTCTGGGATACGTCCTAAGAAGGCAGACGTAGTGCACAGAGCGTATGAGTTTTACCAGGTACAGCAAACTTCTTTCGAGAATGGCTGTCCCAGTGCATCGTATGATCAACCACATCAAAACCCAGTCCTTTGAACAGATCAACTATCAGAAATTCCATTCAAAAAAGATATGTAGAGAAAGATCCCTGCATAAGCACAACAATTATGTATAAATCTGCCTTCCCTAAAGGGACCTGTGGCCCTTTTGCTTCCCAAGAATTATGTAAACAGTAGCTCTGAGTTGACTTTAATCCTGAAGACCCAGAATACCACTATACTCTGTCAGTCTAAATGAGGCCTATAGAGGTCAAGTGAAAATTAAATTTTTGGTTTAGTCTGTCTCACATTGGGTTCAGGGAGTCCACAGATGCACCCTGTTTATTTCACACTTCTGAATATGTAGTTGGAATAGACATACTTTCCCCTTGAACAGACCCCACATTTGTTTCTCAACTCATGGAAGAAGAGCCGGATTGAAGTTCCTAAAACTACCTCTCCCTACAAAAAAATAGTAAAACAAAAGAATATCATATCTATTTTGGTTCTGGTACTAATTCCTATGTGTGGAGGTAGGGGAGAGGGGTCCCCACAACACCACCAAGCAATTCTCTGACACCAGCAGAAGTTCTGAAAATTCGACCCAATTCTGACGCTATCTACTTGGACACAGCATGAGATTCCACAGGTTAAGGGTTCAGTCCTACAAGACTGCCCACCCACCTACTTCAGATGTCAGTCACAAGCCCAGGTTGTTACCTGTGCTTCTGACCCACTGATTATAGATTGGAGGTCCTAGGACCCCCTCCTTAGACTTCAGATGCTGGTTCTAAGTCCAGGTTGTTACTTGTACTTCTGACCAACTGGCTATAAATTAGAGGTTCCCACAACCCCTTCCTTCCTTGGGTTTGATTAATTTGCTAGAGTGGCTCATAGAACTCAGAGAGACATTTTACTTACTAGATCACCAGTTTATTATAAAAAGATATAACTCAGAAAAATTCACATAGAAGAGATACATAGGGCAAGGCATGGGGAAAGGGCACAAGCTTCCATGCCCTCTCGAGGTGCACCACCTTCCCAGCATCTCCACATGTTCACCAACCCGGAAGCTCTCCTAACTCCATCCTTTTGGGGTTTTATGGAGGATTCACTGCCTAGTCATGATTGATTAACTCATTGGCCATTGGCAATTGATTCAACCTCCAGGCCTTCTCCCCTCCCATAGTTGGTGGGTGAGACTGAAAGTTCCAACTGTCTAATCATGTGGGTAGCTCTCATGGCAACCAGCCCCATCCTCAGGTGGGGTCCAAAAGTCATCTTATTAACATAACAGAAGACATCCTTTTGTTCTCATCCCTTAGGAAATTCCGAGGGTTTTAGGAGCTCTGTGCCAAGAACCAGGTTGAGAACCAAATATATATTCCTTATTATAAATCACAGTATCACAATATTCCTCGAGAACTGTTGATATTAGGGTCATCATCAAAGACATGAAAAATGCAGTGGTGGTGATCCTAACAAATCGTCATTCACTTCACTTGTTCACTGAGCTGGACTTGGAGAATGGTTGGATTATCATACACAACCTGAGTCAGAGGGTGACTTCAATTCATACTCCTTTGTATGTGATGTCTGCTAGAGTAAATCAAAACATATTCTGCCACCTGCTATGCAGCTAATGCTTTGGAAAATGCTTTTACCTCTTTACCAATTAGTAAGAGCAATTAGATATATTTCACTTTCAGCTGGCAAGAACCCCTTCACTGTTACACCTCAGGGCAACTCTCCCACTCCATAACAGATAGGAGCCTTGATCATCTGGACATCTACAGGACACCATCCTGATAATAAAATATTGATCACATCATGACATGTGCTTATTGACATTTTGAATGCTTGACCATTCAGCAGGGTTTCTAAATCTAGCAGTCTGAATCTTACTAGGATAGTCTTCTAATGAAAACGGAAAATTTCTGCACTTAAGATGACCTAGCACTCAGGCAGAGGTACAAGGCCTTATGGGGCCCTTTGCATATTAGAAAAAACATATTCCACACTTGGACATATTGCTGTAACCCATTTACGAAGCAGCCTCAAGAAACTTTTGTATGAGAAAGAAAAACCTCTGTAGCTTGGTATTTTACAAGCTGCTCTGATGTTCAGTCCAGACAGCCCAGCTCATGAATTCAATGGTGCCTGAAGAACCAGTGGCAAATAAAGATGCTCTACAGAGATTCTGGAAAGGTTCATTAGAAGAATAATAGTACAGTCATGTGTCACCTAACGACAGAAATATGTTCTGAGCAATGTATCGTTAGGTGATTTCATCACTCTGCAAACATCAGATTGTAGTTACACAAACCTAGATGATACAACCTACTACACACCTAAGCTATATGGTACTAATTTTATGAAACCACAGTCATAAATGCGGTTCCTAGTTGACCCAAATATCATTATGTGGTGCATGACTGTATAGACATCAAGGGTTTTGGAGTAAACTCATTCCTGCTTTTTCTAAAAACTGATTGTGTTTGTTTGTTTGGTTGTGTGGGTGAGTGGGTTGGTTTGCAACTGGGCTCTGACAGAAACTATACACTTGACCATGATCTAGCAAGTGTAACCTGCAATTTTAGATGCGCATGATGAACTAAGTGCTGTCTGATCTGCCAGGCTATAAGATCAGGCTTGTACAGAAGCAACAGATCACCAAGCGGAAGTGATCTATTGCAAATCAGACTCAAACAGGTGGAAAAAGCACAAATAAGATGCACAGAATGTAGCCCAGACTCACTTAGCACCTACTCCTACTACATTTCCCCACCGACTTCAGTTGAAATTTATGACCTCAGGGGGAATGATCAGTGATGAAGAATAAATAAAATTCACGTCTGCTTTATGGATAGGTCTGCACAATATATAGGCATCAAGCAGAAATATACCACCACAACAATTAAGCCTTATTCAGGCGTGGCAATACGAAATGTGTAAAAATGAAATGCTTAGGTGGGCTCAAGGGCAGTACCTTTGGCTATTCAGTATGTGTGGCTTGAGTTTGGCCTGGGACAGATCTACCCTGATTCTTGGACAATGGCTAATGGCAGCTGTCTGGTAAGAGACATGGAAATAATGAGTTTGCAAGACTGGAGACAAAGAGGTCTACTCAATGGCCAGAATAGATACTTATAAAACATTCCACTTATATGAGCCTCTCATTATTCCTGAGCCATTTTGTAACATTTCTCTTACATTGGCTTAGTTTTGCTAATGAATAAACTGTGTTAAGTGTTGGGTTTTGTTTCATTTTTCCAACAATTGGTTGTTCTGGTAGTGAAATAGATATGACCTTTAAGAACTTAAGATCTTCCTCTGCTGGGTTCTATTGTCAGAACCACTACCTTGGTTAAATTTATTCCAAGATATTTTATTCTTTTTATTGCAATTGTAAATGGGTTTACATTCTTGACTTCTCTTTCTGCTAGTTTGTTAGAAGTGTACAGAAATGCAAGTGATTTTTGAATGTTGATTTTGTATCCTGCAACTTTGCTATGGTTGTTGATTATTTCTAATATTTTCTGTTGGATTTTTAGGGTTTTCTATATATACAATCATGTCATCTGCAAACAGTGAGAGTTTTACTTCTTACGTTCCAATTTGGAACCCTTTTATTTCTTTTACTCACCTAAATGTTCTGGCCAAGACTTCCAGTACTATGTTGAATAGGACTGGTGAGAGTGGGCACCCTTGTCTTGTTCCTGTTCTCAGAGGGATGGCTTTCAGTTTTTCACTAAGTATGATGTTGGCTGTGGGTTTGTCATACATGGCCTTTATTATGTTGAGGTACTTTCCCTCTATACTCATTTTCTTGAGAGTTTTTATCATAAATGAATGTTGGATCTTATCAAAAGCTTTCTCTGAACCTACTGAGATGATCGTGTGGTTATTATTCCTCATTTTGTTAATGTCGTGTATCACATTGATTAATTTACAGATGTTGAACCATCTCTGAATTCCTGGAATAAATCCCACTGGATCATGGCAGAGGTGAAAGACCTATACACTGAAAACTACAAGAAATTATTGAAAGAAATGAAAGAAGACATAAAGAAGTAGAAAGATATTCCATGCTCATGGATTGGAAGAATAAACACAGTTAAAATGTCGATTTTACCTAAAGAAATCTACAGATTTAATGCAATGCCAATCAGAATCCCAATGACATTCTCCATGGAAATAGAACGAAGAATCCTAAAATTTATATGAAACAGCAAAAGACCCCAAATGGCCATAACACTCCTGAGAAAAAAGAACAAAGCTGGAAGTATCACAATCACTGACTTCAAAATATACTACAAAACTATTGTAATCAAAACAACATGGTACTGGCAGAATAAGAGGCACACAGATCAATGGAACAGAATTGAGGGTCCAGAAACAAAACCACACATCTATGGACAGCCAATCTTCAACAAAGGAGGCAAGGACATACAATGGAGAAAGGAAAGTCTCTTCAACAAATGACGTTGGGAAAACTGGACAGTCATGTGGAAAAGAATAAAAGTAGACCATCATCTTACACCACACACAAAAATTAACTTGAAATGGATTAGTGGGGCTGGCCAGATGGCATAGTGGTTAAGTTTGTGCACTCTGCTTTGGTGGCCAGAGTTCACAGGTTTGGATACCGGGCGCAGACCTAGCACCACTCATCAAGCCGTGCTGCAATGGCATCCTACATAAAATAGAGGAAGACTGTCACAGATATTAGCTCAGTGAGTCAATCTTCCTCACATACACACAAAAATGGATTAAAGACTTAAATGTAAGACTTGAAACCATAAAATTTCTAGAAGAAATATAGGCAGTACACTCTTTGACATCGGTCTTAGCAGTATGTTTTTGAATACTGTTTCCACTCAGAGAAGGGAAACAAAAGAAAAAACTAACAAATGGGACCATATCAGACTAAAAAGCTTCCGCAAGGCAAAGGAAATCATCAACAAAATGAAAAGACAACCCACCAACTGGAAGAAAACATTTGCAAGTCATTTATCTGAGAAGGGGTTAATTTCCAGAATATATAAAGAACTCATATAAGTCAACAACAATAAAAGAACAATCCAATCAAAAAATGAGCAGAGGGAGCCAGCCCAGTGATGTAATGGTTAAGGTCACATGCTCTGCTTCAGCAGCCTGGGGTTCACAGATTCAGATCCTGGGCACAGAGCTTCACATTGCTCATCAAGCCATGCTGTGGCAGCATCCCACATGCAAAATAGAGGAAGATTGGCACAGATGTTAGCTCAGGGCCAATCTTCTTCACCAAAAAAAGAAAGAAAGAAAGAAAGAAATGCACAGAGGGTACTAACAGACATTTTTCCAAAGAAGACATAAAGGTTGCCAACAGGCACATGAAAAGATGTTCAACATCACTAATCATTGGGGAAATACAAATCAAAACTATAATGAAATATTACCTTATATCTATTAGAATGGCTATAATTAACAAACAAGAAATGAAAAATGTTGGAGAGGATGTAGAGAAAAGGGAACTCTCATACACTGCTGGTGGGAATGCAAACTGGTGCAGTCACTATGGAAAATGGTATGGAGATTTCTCAAAAAATTAAAAATAGAAATACTATATGATCCAGCTATCCCACTACTGGGTATTTATCCAAAGAACATGAAAATAGCAATTCAAAGAGATGCATGCATCCCTCTGTCCATCGCAGCATTATTCACAATAGCCAAGATGTAGAAGCAACCCATGTGCCCATCAACAGATGAATGGATAAACATGTGGTGTACATATATATATATACACACAATGGATTACTACTCATCCATAACAAAAGATAAAGTTGTGCCATTTGCGACAACATGGATGGACCTTAAGGGTATTACGCTAAGTGAAATAAGCCAGACAAAGACATACACTGTATGATTTCACTCATATGTGATAAACAAACACATGGATATTGAGTACAGATTAGTGCTTATCAGAGGGCAAGGAGGTGGGGGCAGGGCAAAAAGGGTAAAGGGTATATATGTATGGTGACCGACAAACACTAGACTATTGGTGGTGAACACAATGCAGTCTATACAGAAAGTGATACATAATAATGTACACCTTCAATTTACACAATGTTATAAGCCAATATGACCTCAATAAAGAAAAAAAGAACCACTATACACTATATGCCAGAGGCTAGCCAAAGCATACTGATTTCTCAAATGCAAGAAATGACTGCTGATCACTACGGATGTTTAGAGAAAAAAAGAACAGCTACTTTATATGCAAACAAAGTGCTAATTCTTTTGAGCTGCGGCAAATAGCTAGCAATAGCCCAGATCTTTATCCTAAATTATAGCCCATCTGAGGAGAGAATGAGGCAATTAGGAGCACTGTCCCTCAAAAAAAGAAACAGATTTTACATTATAGAGAGTAAAGCTATGTAAAATAATGAATTCTCCGTAAGGTATTATCAGACATAATTGTTTGAATTAATAAATGAATATAGAATTCTCAATTTCACTTCAATTCAAAAACACCCACTGAGAATCTAGTATTTGCTGGGACATACACTTGTCAACTGAAAACAAAAATAAATAAAATACTAATTTCCTCCAATTTTAAGAGTTTTTCAGTTCAACCGCCAATTATCAAGCAAAGGGGCATTGATGAAGGCTTTAATTTAACACGTGAAATAATTATGGGCATAATGGTAGAAATATGAGTTATAGAAGCAAGCCACTCAATGCTTATCATTTTGAATCAACAGCCATTTGCAGCATTCCAGATAAAAGGTATAGAAACTTCCATTTATCCAACCATTTTTTTAAACAGATGCTTAACATTCAGTAATACTCATTACATCATTTACAACCCTCCAGCTGTGACTTTTAACTATGTAATAATGTACAGAGAAAGTCTTTGGTGTTCTAAGACTGTGTGGCTGTGCAATTTCTGTACACTTGCAATTAGAAATATTAAAGATTTATTGAGCTATTCTAAGCCTGACAAAAAAAAAAAAAAATGAATACTCTTTCTGCCTTGCATAGCCCAATACAGTAGCCACCAGCCACCAGCTACAAGTGGAATTTAGACTAAAGTTAATTAAAATGAAATAAAATTAAAAATTAAACCCTCAATCACACTAGCCACATTTTAAAAAATTTTTATTTTATTGCGGTAATGAAACAGGCAGAGAGTTAACCATTGATGATTAAGTAGCTGGGAACTAAAATTTTTTTCCCTTTTGCAATTACGGATTATAGCTTTCAGCTGTTTAGCCCATCCATTGTTAACTGTGCTGCTTAGGCAATATGTTCTCTGATTCCCACTAGGCTCCTAGAGAGAACATCTCCCTGCAGCCTGGGTCACCACGGTAATGGGTGCGCGAGCTGTTTTTCAGGAGTTAGAGCTCCTTGTCCACTTCAGGCTAGTTGAGACCACCAGCTTATCAACTGGGCCCACGTAGATGTCCAATAGGTGACCTTTTGACATCAAGAGGCTAAAAACTCCACTCTCAGATCATGCTAACGCCACAATTTTGTGAACATGGGTCCTACAAAGAGGCATGAAGTCTGACTGCGCTTGCGCAGATCGTCAATTACCTCACCGCCTCACCTCCAGTCATCTGTCTCCACATTTCAGACCACCTTGCCCCCTGTCCCATAAATATCCCTGAGTCTCTATTTTCAGGGAAGTGAATTTGAGGCTCCTGCTCTCGATTCCTCACGTGGCTGCCTTGTGAGTAAACTCTCTCTCTGCTGCAATCTCATCGTCTCGGTGTTTGGCTTTCTGGGCGGTGGGCAAAAACAAACCTGGTTCGGTAACAACAAGAACACTCACCATGAGATCTACTCTCTTAACAAATTTTGAAGTGTACACTACAGTATCATTGACCATAAGAAGAGGCGGATGAGGAGTTACTAATCAATGGGCATAAAGTTTCAGTAAGCAACATGAACAAGTCCCAGAGATCTGCTATACAACATTGTACACCAGCCACATTTGAAGTGCACAATGACCATATGTGCCTAGGGGCCTGCCATATTGTATTACAGAAAATGTCTCATCACAGAAATTTGTATTGGTCTCACAAGTTGAACCCATCTTCCTAATTAACTGAATAGGAGGAACCACTGAATTTTAAAAGTAATTAAAGTTGATCTTTTTTTCTTCAATAGTGTATATTGTTCTACGTAATTGAATGCATTCTATTCTGTTGTAAAATTAATGGCTTACTTTCTTTTCTCTTTCTGGTTGTAAAACAAATGTCTTACTTTCTTCTGTTGGCAAGTGTCTCTTCACCATTTCTTGCAGAGATCTTCATTCCATGCTTCTCTTTGATCCCATCAAAAGAACAGCGGGGGCTTTGTGTGGGTGATCTGATTGGACGGCCACAAATCTTATTTACCTTTTAAATCAAAATATTAAAAGACAGTTAGAAACCATTCTCAAGGCTTTCTGAGAAGATAGTGTTTGCTAGAGCCCAAACAATGACCTGTTCTTATTTATTTATACTTCAATATTAACCTTTAAGACATAAAATGTTTGTCAATTTTTCAAACAGGGGGAATCAAATTATCTGTTCTTGTATATCATGAACCATGATAAATTGATGCTAGGCACATTTATATATTTGCATGTATACATGTGCACAATATATGAATAAAAATATATATGCAAAATCAGAGAACTATATTAATAAACCAGACTACTTGTATAAATAAGACTATTTAACCAAAGAGATATTATTTATGGTTTACATTTATATGTATGACTAATCACATACTTGTACTGATTTTTAAAATAAAATAATTTGCTATTGAATATGCAGTCAGTTTCTAAATGAGCTCTAAGTGTTGTTTCCTTCTTAAGGTCCTTTCTTAGAAATAATAATGAATATGTATATATAAAGATCTCATTTTGTAATATTTCCATATTTTATTCCTCAATTTGGTTTGATTTTGAGGGTTATGATAGTCTTTTTTTAAAAAAAATAATTTGGGGTGGCCCCGTGGCACAGCGGTTAAGTTCGTGCTCTCCGCTTCAGCAGCCCAGGATTGGTCTGTTCAGATCCCAGGTGTGGACCTACACACCACTTATCAAGCCATGCTGTGGTGGCATCCCACATATAAAATAGAGGAAGACTGGCACAGATGTTAGCTCAGGGCCAATCTTCCTCAGCAAAAAGAAGATTGGCAGCAGATGTTAGCATTAGCTCAGGGCTAAGCTTCCTCAAAAAAATAAGTAAACAAAGGAAAAACAATAAATTTAAAAAATGAATTAAAAATAAAAATATAATTTATCCAAATGGAAAATTCATTGTTTTTTTTTTGAGGATGGTTAGCCCTTAGCTAACATCTGCCACCTAATTTTTTTAAAATACTTATGTAGCAAAGATCTTTGTAAAATTTACATAACTATCATTAAATTTAAGTAATTGATTAGACACATTACCATGTAAAACATCATAGTGGTTAAGTTGGCACACTGTGCTCATCAGGCCATGCTGTGGCAGCTTCCCACATACAAAACAGAGGAAGATTGGCACAGATGTTAGCTCAGGGCCAATCTTCCTCACCAAAAAAAAAAAAAAAAAAAAAAAGACTTATATGATACCTTATACACTTAAAGAGGCAGAGCAATATAATTGAAAATATATAAAAGCATTGCCTGGGATTCAGGACATTTGGCTCTTGTCCTAATTTTGCCTCCTTAAGCACTGAGATCCTAAAAGCAGTGGCAGAACTTCTCTCATCTTGATTCTTTTATACGTAAGATGAAGAAGTAAAATTATTCCAAAGTTCCCTTAAAGTTCTAAATTTCTTTGACTTTCCATGCAATGAACATTACAGGAGTTATGCATCATTTCGTTTATCTAACTCATAATTATTTTGCTTCTAATATTTTCAAAGATCATGTACTAGACATTATAAGAGATAAAAGATGAGAAACTGAATTTTGCCTGAAAAGAGCTGACAATTTAGAAAAACAATTCCTCCCAAACATCAAAATGCAAGTTGTGTGTGTCAAAAAAAGTGGTGCTGAGGGGTTGGCCTGGTGGCATATTGGTTAAGTTCACGCACTCAACTTTGGTGGTGCAGGGTTCACAGGTTCAGATCCTGGGTGCAGACCCACATACGACTCATCAAGCCATGCTGTTGCAGCATCCCACATATAAAATAGAGGAAAGCTGCACAGACAGTAGCTCAGGGCAAATCTTCCTCACCAAACAAAACAAAACAAAAAAACATGGGACTCCCAAGGCATTATGGGCATCTAGAGGAAGGGGATGTCATTTCCATTGGGATGATGGGTGAAGAAAGAAATCAGGAAAGACCACTATGGGAAAGTCTGCTCCATTGGGATGAGACTTGGAGCATCTGTGGGCCTGAATATGTTGAGGTTTATTTCAATTCAACCAAATTATAAATATACCGATATTTATTGCACCCCCATTCTGTTAGATGCTAGAGATAGAAACACGAATAAGGAGTGTCCTGCGCACACAGTTCAGATGGAAATCAGACATGTAAAATAACAATTGTAATACCACAGGACAAGAGCAACCATAGAAATAGGTAGAAGTAAGCAACACTGTAACACTAGAAGATGGACAGATTAACTCTATTTGGGGTGCTCAGGGAAGAGAGAGCTTCAAGAGGTCATATCTAAACAGCAGGCAAAAGGATGAACCAGAAGTTCAGAACAAAGCAGAGGAAAAATTCCAGGAGAGAGTAGAAAAGCAAAGAGATGTACAACAACTTAACATGTTTACCTAGAATGAAAAGTACATAGTGAAAGAAAGTGGTGTAGCAAGAGGTAAGACATAAAAATGCCATCATATGACTTGGATAACGAGTTAAAGAACTTGCTCCAGCAAATGGAGAGCACGCAAGAGGTTCTAAGTGAAGGCAAGGTAGTTTTAGATTTCCATGGAAGAAAAATCATCTTGACAGCAGTACACAGACAGGGAGATGAAAGAAGTTCTTTCAGTGGAGCACTAGAGAAATGCTGGGGCCCAAAGCCAGTGGCAGAAGTGATGAAAAGGAAGAAGCAGATGTAAGAGGTGGCCAGGAGGGAGAGACAGTAGCATGGAGACTGATTAGATATATAATGTTGTCAGAACAAAGAATAATGATGAAAGGCAGAGGGAAAAACCTGGGAGAGAGAGGTGCAAGAAAACACAAGGCTGACATAGAAAATGGATAAAAATTTGGTTTGCCTGGAAAGAAGGGGTCATGAAGGGCAACAGTAAAAGGAAATTATGTTTGAAGGGTAGGTTGGAGAGAGATCTTGGAGGGTTCTAAATGCCAGGTTAAGTTTGATTTACTAGACAAAAGCCTCTGATGGCTGTTGAGTGGAAAAGTAAAATACCAGAGATGAGATTTAGCAAATGAATCTGGCAGCCTTGAATGAGTTGAGGGAGAGAAGAGACCTACTAAAGGCAGGTAAACTGTTAATAAATTCCTGAAGCTGTCCTGAGAAAAGAAGATTTTATTCTGAACTATAGTAGTGACTGTCCACAGAGAGAAGGACTCATGAATTATAAACAGAAGTACAATCAAGAAGGCCAAATGCAGAACACTGACAGCCCCACATGCTGTGCAGCATGTATAGCAACAAGAATTCTCATTCATTGCTGGTGGGAATGCAGAATGGTACAGACGCTTTGGAAGACAGTTTGGAGGTTTCTTACAAAACTAAAAATCTCCAGAGAAGTTGAAAACTTATGTCCACACAAAAACCGGCACATGGATGTTTATAGCAGCTTTATTCATAATTGTCAAAACTTGGAAGCATTGAGATGCCTTTTAGTAGGTGAATAGATAAAATTGTAGTACATTCAGAGAATGGCATATTATTCAGCACTAAACAGAAATGAGCTACTAAACCAGGAAAGGCCTAAAGGAAACTTAAATGCATATTACTAAGTGAAAGAAGCCAATCTGAAAAGGCCACAAACTGTATGATTCCAATTATATCACATTCCAAAAAAGGCAAAACTATGGAAGCAGTAAAATGATCAGTCGTTTCCAGAGATTAGGAAGGAAGGAAGGCTAGAGAGGCAGAGCACAGAGGATTTTTAGGGCAATGAAACTACTCTGTATGATACTATAATGGTGGATACATGTCACTATAAATTTGCCCAAACCATAGAATATACAACACCAAGAGTCAACTGCACTGTAAGCCATAAACTTTGGGTAATAATGCTGTGTCATGTAGGTTCATCAAATGTACAAACGTCCCACTCTGGTTGGTAATGGGGTAGTTATGCACGTGTAGGGGCAGGGGTGTATGAGAAATCTCTGAACCTTCCACTCAATTTTGATGTGAACCTAAAACTGCTCCGAAAAATAAAGCCTATTTTGAAAAACAATCAACAAGGCCTGGCAGACACTTGAAAGTGAGAAGTTAGGAAGTGCAAGGCCAAGGTGTTAAAAGGCTCACAGTGAATTTCCAATCATCGAAGCTGAAAAAATAGTGATAGTGGAGTGTAAATATATTAGCAAGGTGTGAAAATATTCATAAAAAAGGAGGAAACTATTTTCATTATCAACAACTTCTAGTAACAAGAACCAAGGGAAGATGACTTCAGTTGATGATGGAAATGTCGAGTAACATTGTTTAGCAATACTATAGAATGTTATGAAATAAAGGAGAACAGCAAAAGGGAAACAGACTCCACAATCATGATCCAATGTGACGAGACATAGGGATCTAGGCAGATTACAGATTTCTATGAATCTCAGTTTTCTCATCCTTAAAACTTGAGAAATAAAACCACTTTGTAGCTATGAGTTAAGGGAAATCTTTTCTCACCCTGTCTCTACCATGTTGGACCTAAGACTATATCTGCTATTGGACATGTGTCCTAGGAAGGCAGATGGAGAGCTGAAAATACCAGCCTCATGAGACCTTTATTCCTATTATTATCTTTGCATTTTTTTTTACAAATACAAAAGAAATGTAAAAGCTATAGACTTATAAGTTTTATTTGATTGTATCCAAAGACACAAGCATGTAAAGCAGATTCCAATAAACACAGACACATTTCAAAGCCCTTCAGTGTCTGTTGACTCCCTGTCAGGGGCTCAACTTCACACATTATTGAAAGGGAAAGGAAAACCATCCGTTACCAGCACATTAGCCTGTCACCTAGCTCCCCTGAGGTGAGCTGATTTGAGTGTCACATTTCAATAGTAGCACCTTCTTGCTATTGAAAAAACCCTCACACTTTGACAATTTTTCATCTTTGACTTATGCTGCAATTTCCTCCTCATTCTCCTCACTGGTCTCTACCGTTCTCCCTTGCAATCAGTCTGAAGTGTCTCAAAAAAATTGTTTTGCTCCCTGATGCTTACTACTCCTGCTTTAGTTCCATCTCTGGCTCTGGCTTCCCACTGATTTTCAGGTACCTGTCTCACCTTGAAATGACCCTTATCACTTCTCTCACTATGATCAAGTATTTGTTTCAACAACTCCTTGACACTTAGCTGACTTCCCCCATTCTCACTGTAATCTAGATACTACATACAGAAGTATAAACTTCTCTTCGAGCTTCCCTCTCTCTTTGCACTCAGGCCTATTAAAATCGTCAAATAATCTCAAAAAGCCTCATAAAGAACAAGTTAAATTGTTCATTTTCATTTGACTCCCATAAGCAGAGCTTCCATTTCTTTTGCAATGGTCTTTTAAAATGTTTACTAATAATAAAATAGAAGAGAAAAATGTTTAGAATATTACCAATTGAAAAGCAAGGAATGTGGAAGCACTATGAGTGTTTATTAACCAATCTTGTTCAGAGGATGAGGTAAATACGGACACTACATCACCCTGTAGGTAACGGGTGACCGACTGATTTTCTTCAGGCCACATCTAGGATGCTTGGTGTTAAAATGAGCAGTGATTAAAATAAATGACATAAGGAATAGCTCTGCAAACAGGCTTGAAAATAATAACAACAACAATAACAGGACAAAATAAGAAACCAAGTAGTTTTGGGTCAAATGTGCTTTGCTCCATTAGTTAAAAGCTACTTTTAAACTATCTGGAGGAAACATACCATTTGCAATTTTTGCAGTTATAACAGCAAATTTCAGTTTAATTTTTCTTGTCCAGTTCCCTATGATTCTCAGAAGCAATTTCCAAAAGAGCTGGCTGGTGTTAGGAGTAAAATCAGTTACAACAAATCAGAATAAGCTAACTCTTCCAGACATAGATGAAATCCATGACCTCAGCTTTATTCCAAGGAGAACTTAGAAAAGTAGGTTGATCCAGATTACATCACGGGGGGAAGGGGCTTAAGTGTCAGGATCGTGAGGTTTGGACGTCATTTTGCAGACTATGGTAATATATTCATAATTGGCAAGCAAAGGAATAGCATTACCAAAGCCTGGTTTTAGGAAGATCTGGTAGACAAGAAGACATTTCCCATAGGCAAGGCAAGACAATATTAGAATAAACTCAATAAGAACCCGTGAAATCAGAGAGAAAGGGAAAGGGAATGCTCTTTTATGGGTGGAATGAATGGGATTTGGCTACTGGTTGATTCACTATAAGAGGCAAAAAAGAAGGAGAACTAAAGTTGTTCGCAATTTTGAATCTGGTAACCAGGATGAATGAAGAGCCAATATTTGATACGTGGAAGTTAGGTGGTAGTTTATTTTTTTGGTTTATCTGTTCCATAGGACAAGAGATAAATTCTCATTTAGAATTTTGATTTGGAGCTAATTCTAAAGGTAGTTCTAAATGATGAATTGGAGATAAGGTTAATGATTAGAATCACTTACACAGAGCCAATAGTTAAAGCCATGAAAATGGCTGAAATTACAAAATGTATGTAGAATGTAAAGAAAGTCAGAAGGAAAATCTTACAGGGGCAGGAGAAAAAGAACACAGATAATATACCAAAAAAAATTTTTTTAAAAAAAGAGGAGAAGAAAGAGGAACTGGGAAGGATGGAGAGGAGAAGGAAGGGAGAAAGGGAGAAAAGGGGAGAAAGAAGACGGAAGGAAGCGAGGGAGCGAGGTGAAGGAAGAAAGGGATGGAGGGAGGGAAAGTGGAAGGACTTTAGACTAATAGAGCTGGAAGTCATATAGAAGACATCTAACCTTAATCTACAAAGGAGAAAACTAAAGCCCAAAGCAGGAAAATAACTTTGCTAAGATCGCATCTAGTTACTGGAAGAAGTCTATCCATTATTAAGTCAATAGTTCTTCTTTATGCTTTTTAGTGGTCTTACTATTCATATCTTCCTACTTACTGTGAGGGATTCACATTATATAAGAACTGTGCCTAAGTGTCCTACATGAATAAAATAATTTAAATTGAAAATGATTTAGATATACGAAGAGACAGGAGAATCCCATTTCCCCTATGGACGTGGAAGTGGATGAGAGGAAATGTGGCAGTTATTCCCTTTAAGATTCCAGGGAATTAACAAAGGTGAGGAGAAAGGAGGAATTATAAGGATACTAGACAACTTGACTTCTGACCTGGCTTTGGGAGGAAAACCAGAATAATTGATTTATGAAACGTCCTCCCATGATACACACCCTCCAAGATCCAATTTTGTGAGATAGTAATGTAAGATTTTCCTCTTTCACAACAGTCCAGACAACATCACAAAAAAGAATAGTCAGTAACTTCCTGATCTACAAACTACCACAACAAAATAATTTTGGTCTGATAAAATACCTGATTAATAGAATCGGAAAAGAAAAGTCAGGTCAGATTTCACTATAAATGTCAAAATTAACATGTTACATGTTCTTAAATTTATGGATTCTTAATATTTTCTCCAAAAAAATTATATTTGTTTTTAATATAACAATGCTTTTTGGGGCCGCCCAGTGGTGTAGTGGTTAGGTTCACACACTCCTCATCAGTGGCCTGGGGTTCGCAGGTTCGGATCCTGGGTGCCTACCTAGCACCTCTCCTCAAGCCACCCTGTGGTCGCATCCCACATAAAATAGAGAAAGCTTGGCCCAGATGTTAGCTCAGCGACAATCTTCCTCACAAAAATAAACAAATACATAAATAAATACAATTTTCATATTCCTACTGATCTGTAGTTTCATCTGATATCCAGTCTGATATCAAATCAAAACCTTTTTAATCCACATTTATTTTTTTAAACTGCACTTCAGAATATTTTAGTGAATAAGTATTATTCTGGTATTGGAAATAACTTCTAAAAGTTATCAAAAGTTTAATATCATCTTCTTCTGTGCTTTACACCTAGGAGGTAATTGATCGATATTGGTTTTAATTATGGTATTATAACTGCACACTGAACACCTGTGATGGTTAATTTATGTGTCACCTTGACAGGGTGCTCAGATTAAACATTGTGTCTGAGTGTGTCTGTGAGGGTATTTCCAGATGAGATTAGCATTTAATCTGTCAGTGGACTCAGTAGATTGCCCTCTTCAACGTGAGCAAGCATCATCCAATCTACGGAGGGCCTGAACAGAGCAAAAGACACCCCCCCCCCCAGCCCCCCATCCTGCCTCACTGCTTGAACTGGGCCTGTCATCTCATCTTCTCTTGCCCTGGTTCTCAGGCCTTCAGACTCGAACTGAATTACACCACCAGCTTTCCTGGGTCTCCAGTTTGCAGACAGCAGATCATGTGACTTCTCAGACTCCATAATCTCATGAGCCAATTCCTCATAATAAATCTCTTCATATATATATATCCTATTAGTTCCGTTTCTCTGGAGGAGCCTGACTAATACAATGCAAAAGCAGGCTTGATTAAACAGCATATCATTTAAGGATCACACAAATTGTTGTTAACATCATAAATAGCTTTTATTGTAGCTTAATTCTGCTGTGATACATGTAGTTAAGTCATTGTAATTACGTGTAAATAATAAAAGGGAAAAGCAGATACATAAAACTCAAAAACAAAATAGAAACCTTATTTCTTTTAAAGTATAAAGAATATTAATTTGCTTCATATGTCATTGTATTTTAACTGAAGAGGTATACATCTTTTCATCGTATAGATACATACCATAGTGTCCCCCTACATCATAATATAATTTATGAACTCAACCTTTGAATCAGGTAGATTCCATCTAAAACATGGTCCTAGGATATTTTTCAATATAATGCAACTTATACCTCAATGAAAGTACAAAAACATGCTGAACGAATATTGATAAACTTTTAAATAAAATTAATTAGACAAAATAATTAAACAATATTAACTAAGTAAAATTAATAATATAATAAAATTATATGACAGGAGATGAAGTTCAGCAAAATTAAAGGAGCTATTTATAAAATATATCCTATTTTCCTGATGATTTCTGTTTGTAAGCCAAATGTTTTCCCATCCAAAGTTACTTTTGGTAAGAAAAATCAACTTCATGATGATTAGAATGATCGCATGGTGATAGTATATTATTATGAAAGTTTTTGCTAAGTTTGTATTAAAAAAAGTGAAAAAATAAGTGATTACAGAATATCACACCCTCAAACTATGGAACAATCACCATTCAAATACTATACATGGGGGCCGGCCTGGTGGCGCAGCGGTAAAGTGAGCACATTCCGCTTCGGCAGCCCTGGGTTCGCCAGTTCGGATCCCAGGTGCAGACATGGCACGGCTTGGCAAGCCATGCTGTGGTAGGCATCCCACATATAAAAAGTGGAGGAAGATCGGCATGGATGTTAGCTCAGGGCCAGTCTTCCTCAGCAAAAAGAGGAGGATTGGCAGCAGTTAGCTCAGGGCTAATCTTCCTCAAAAAAACAAACAAACAATCAAAATAACAAATACTATACATAGTACTTAGAAGTCCAAGGTACAAATAATTCCAGAACCCAGCTACAGAAATGATACAAAAGTTACAATCATAATACCACTTTTAAAACACTAGTACATTCTAATATTGCAACAAGGAATATTTATAGTAAGTTATAAATTATTAAGGTTCTATAAAGCACTGTCTTTAAATATAAGTTATCCATAAGGAGAACTCTAAATTTGCACAAGGTGCTCAGTTCCTGGGAAAAAGCAAATAAAACAATGTTAAAGCTGAAGAAGGGAGAAAACACCTACTGTCTACACTTTGCAAGGGCTAGAGATATGTTCACTCTGTAGTTAGCAAAGAGTAAAGAAGGCTTTTAAAAAAGAGTTTACTAAGAGCCCAGAATGTCTTGGATACCTGCTTCTCTTTGTCTTTCCTTTTAATTTTCCAGAAGTTGCCTCTCCATATAGATTTCTGTAGTTATAATCATAAAGGTTGCCACTCTAACTCATTTCATATTTAAAATTAAAAGAGAAAAAGAAGGAAGAGGAGAGGGAAGACAGGGAGAAACAGAACAATATTTCTCCAATCTTGTATTTGGTCCACTGTGAGCAGGATCTCGATTCTGCTTTGCTTTTTTTGTACATCTGTAAATTGAACCACCAGAGGGAGCTTCTGTATTTCAATTCTATTAATAATCATTAATTAAACTTACTGTATGGGTCCATTTAAAATAATTTAGTTCAGGACTCTTAGAGAAAAATCCAACTTGTAGACCAAAGTGGCAAATGTTTAGACCCATGAAGTCTTCATAAAAATCCAGTTTTACATAAAACTACCAGACTGATAGTGCAGTGCCGGTGTAATCAAATGAGAAAAGGAAAATCAACCCAGAATTGCGGACTAATGTTGTCCTAACTGAGCTTTCTTGTAGTCAGGAATAGGGAGAGACTGAAAATTGACCAAGGCAATCAATTATTCTTTCTCTTTCTGTCCTTCCCTTCTGCAATTATCCATAGCTGGATAGAATTGCGTTCACGTGCATTGGAGATGCTAGATCATAGAATGTAGATTAAGGAGAGAAATAAGGGCAAAAAAAGAAATGGGGGAGGAGAGCAAATATGTTGAACATTTCCACAAGACAGATAATTTTTGGATTAGAAATACAAAAGTAAGTGAGCTGTAATAGTAGGAAATGATGACCATAATGTGAGATATGTGAATTACAGATTTCAAGCATGGTGCAAGTCTTGGACTCCTGATGGTCACTGATGCAAAGGGGGAAAAAAGACTCACTGGAGTTGATCCCAGTAATCAAATCACACATATTCAATGACATGAGAGTGGCTGGAGGGTTATGGAAGCTTGGAGCATCTGGGAAAGTGGCCACACCACTGGTGACAGTCAGCAGGATTCTGACTTACTAGAGCAATTGGCAATGCAGGTCTTAGGAGAAAACAATCTGACTTTAGGCAAATCATCTATAAGCTCTATCCATCTTTTGACATTGGTAAAATGGACATACTTAATTCACAGTACAGCTGTGGGGTTTTTGTAAAAATCCCTAAATGCAGATCTCTTCTAACAGTGTTAAAGATCCTTGATAAGACCAATAAAAACTAGAACTAGTATGCATTTTGCCAAGTCTCTAACGTCTTGTCTTCAAGGAGTTTATAATCTAGCCAGGGAGGTAGGATTTCCAACAATGAAACAAATTGATAAATATCAATCTTATTTATGACAGGGTGTAAGCTATGTGTCAAAAGAATGTTATAAGCAATAAGTTGTATAGGAGCCCAGAGAAAATCACGGCTAACCAGGGGCACCAGGGAAGGTTTTAGACAAAACTTGAGTCATTGGTGGAAAGAAAAAATGAAGGGAATCCTACCCTGAGGCCGAGGGGCCGGGATGGGATAGAATTCTAAACAGGGGATATTAACTTGGTTATACCAAGCAAAGCTTGAATCAGTTACGTTTTTCAATACGGTCTATGGGGAAAAAAGCATATTTTTCCCCATATGATCATTGGGCTTTGTGACAATTTAAACCCCTTGAGTTAGACAGTCATATATTCTACAAACTACTGGACTCTACCACAAAGAGAAGAGGGCTAGCCAGTAAGCGCAACCTCAATATTGAGGTGGTGAGAAACCACAAGAAAGCAAAGAGAAGCAACTCAAAATCAAGTTTAAAAATAGGGGACATTGAGGGGCCGGCCCCAGGGCTGAGTGGTTAAGTTCGCGTGCTCCGCTGCGGCAGCCCAGGGTTCGGATCCTGGACGCGGACATGGCACCACTCGTCAGGTCACGTTGAGGCGGCATCCCACATCCCACAACTAGAAGGACCTGCAACTAGGATGTACAACTGTGTACAGGGGGTTGGGGAGATAAAGCAGAAAAAAAAAAAACAAAAAAACAAAAAGAAAGATTGGCAACAGTTGTTAGCCCAGGTGCCAATCTTAAAAAAAAAAAAAAAAAAAAATAGGGGACATTGAAAGGCTAGGTAATATCCCTAGAGACATAAAATTAAACCCCGACCATTTCATTTATCAAAGGGAGTAAGAATCCTAAATTGTAAAAGTAAATATTTTTAAGCATAATAATTAGATAAAAATTAAAAAGGAGAGTAAATCAATATGACTATATTGTCCCCACTTGTTCAAAGCTGAAACTGTTTGAAGATGCTTTGGAAATGGCATCAGCTAGAAGTTTAAAAATGGTCAATAAGGGCTATTCTGCTTTCATCAGGTCTCTTTCTTTTTTTACTTCTCCCTGCATTGGAAATTCTATCACCCTAGAACAGGCTTTCATTAGCTCTTCCTTCAATAGATGCTAGAGCTTCCTTGCTGACTTTCTTTCCAAAACTCAGGCTTCCAGATTAATCTTCCTAAAGCACAGTTCCCACCGTACTGTTTCTCTGATCCAAAGCCTTCCATGCTTCCATCTACTTCCTAATGAGCACAAACTAAAGCATTTCATGTGAATTCATAGCGGAACCTCGAGACTTCCCAGTGCTACACTTAAAACACTGTGTGCTTTAGCTAAAATGTATTACTCATAGTCCCCAGAGTTGCTCTGTACTTTTCAGTCTTTGTACTTTTCTTCTTTTCTGCTTGTCTAAATGTTACCATCTTTCAAGGTTCAGTTAAAACATCACCTATGAGATGTTAGCTCACTGACAATCTTCCTCAAGCAAAAGCAGGAGGATTGGCAACAGTTGTTAGCTCAGGGACAGCCTTCCTCACACACACACACACACACACACACACACACCACAATCACCTGTACAATTGTCACCCTTGATGTCTCAACTTGAAGTTATTTGTCAATTTTGCAGGCACCTGTTTGGCACATCTCAATAGGATTTGTCCTGCAGTATTTAGAGTAGAGCAGAAGAAGTATTTTGTTTGGTTGTGTTTTCCGTTGTTCCTAATAGCTGTCAATGCATCCCCCAACCCACTTAGAACAAAGCTAGTATATATCTATGCAAATGAATTAATATGTTTCTTCTCAACTACCTAAATTGTTAGAAATAGTCAAATACAATTCCAGGGATATTTAAATACCCCCTTCCACAGAGAATTCAAGTATAACAGTGTCTTCCTGTTACCATGCTAAGGAGTTGTAAATTTTTCTGCCTTCCTTATTTTTCATATCTACTGACCTATAAGGAACATTCCATGTAACACTCATGATCAGAAAATTGCATTGTCATAAAATTGTTAGAAAGGTACTTCAAAGAGACACAGCTGACTGGGAAAATAATTTTAACATATTTAATAGACAAATGCTTATTATTCAGAATAGTTGAAAATACAAATGACCCAGTGGAAAAAAGTAAATGGAACAAGGATATGAATACCGAGGTCACAGAAAGAAATATAAATGACAAAAAAACACATAAAAGTTGATTAATCTCAGTACTTATCTGTGAAATTAAAATACATTTTCATCCAATCAACTGGAAGACATTTAAAAGATGGAGAGTATCAAATATTGGCAAAGGGGTGGAGATGGAGATGCTCTCCTACAGTACTAGCGTGAGTGTCAATGGGTGCATCCACTGTCGGCAGGAGGGACCTGGCTGTTTTTATTAATTTTTTAAGTGCATAGTCTCTACCAGCCAGCAATTCTACTTAACTATATTTCACCTAAAGAAACAACCACACTTAAGAACGAGGAGGCATATACAAGGAGGCTGAATGAATCACTTATTCCTAATAATGAAAAATTAGAAATGAATGTCCATCATTCCTTAATGACTGCATAATCATGGTGTATTATAATCTGGAATGGTATGTAATAGTTTAAAGGAAAATATCACAATACATTATGAGTAAAAAACTAATTTGAAAAGGAAGTAAAGCAAGATATTTATGGTATTCAAATTAAAATACCACATATTTCTATTGTTACGTTCATTTATGCAAATTAAATGAATTTTAAAGGTCTGCAAGAATACACAACCAGTTCCTAATGGTGGGTACCTCCAGAGAAGGGAAAGCAAATTGGCTGAGTCCTAATCTTCTATGGCATTCTTCTCAACTTTACAAACATGTACAAGCAGATATACACATGTATGTACATTTTATTCTTTGTTTTCTGTTTTACAAGATAATTAGAATTATCTTGTATACATCTCTGAAAAACGTTCTTTTGTCACTAAAATGTCACATTTCATGAAGATAATCAGAAGTCAACAGCTACATACAAATGCCAGTTTTACATTTTCTCATTTATATATGTGTACATAGAGATACATACACATACACACACTCATATAATATGTCCTGAATGGAATCATATCATAATGCTGGGTTTTTTGGTTTTTGGTTTTGTTTTTTTTTTTTTTTTTTGGTGAGGAAGATTGGCCCTGAGCTAACATTTGTGCCAATCTTCCTCTATTTTCTTTGTGGGATGCTGCCACAGCATGGCTTGATGAGTGTGTGTAGGTCCACACCCACGATCCAAACTCACGAACCCTGGGCCACCAAAGCAGAGCACATGAACTTGACCACTACGCCACCAGGTTGGTCCCTCTATCTTTTTTGTAATGACATAGATTTTTCATATTATTTTGCTTGCTTCTCTAACTCCCACTCTCCCTATTACGTCCAAGATCATCTTTTCTTTCCCAGATAATCAAGAGCAGCAAACCATATGCATCCTTTTCTGTTTTTCTCCATGTTCATGTGCCCATGTACTTTTCACGAAACATATTCACACATATGTATATATACATATGTATTTATAAACATAAAGATAGTGTATGTAAAAATCGAATGCTTTACAAAAATATGATCATACTATGTTTCTATTCATTTTCTCAATCTCATCACATCACAAAAAAATCCTTCCACATCAATTGATAGAGCTTAAATTTATTACCTATGATGCTTGCCTAATCCTTTATGGTGTGGTTGTATCCTAATTTATTCAACTTTCCCCCATTGTTGGATATTTATTTGTTTCTAGTATTGTGGCTAGACTGTTGCTGCAAATATAAACATCTTTGTACTACGTCATTGAATGCTACTAGTGCTTTTATTTCAGTACAATAGAGTCTCAAGAAATTGGACTGTTGGGTAAAAATCTGTAAAAGAACTCAGGGACAGACAAGAACAGAGGGGAGTTGCCGGTGAGAGAATAGGATTGAGAGATGTTTGGGAGTCAGACATACAAGGACTTGATAGCCATATGAAAGACACTTGTCCAGTCTACCACTGAAGGGCATTATATCCTGAGAAAATGAGGTTACAACTGAGTTTTCCAAATGTTATTCTCGTGACCCTATAGATGGGATGGGGCAATAGGGGAGATGGGAAATTGAATGAGATTAGACTAAGACACACCTGTCTGAAATCATCCAAGCAAAATAACAGCTGGTGGTATAAAGGAGAGACCCAAACATATTTGAGATATATTTAGGATGTGAAATCAATAGGAATCAGGACTGGAAATTTGGCGGGAGGTAAAGAAGGTGTCAGGGATGATTCCTAGGATTCTGGGTGGATGTACTCAGCCAGAGGATACCACAGAGTAACCAGGTTTGGGAGACAAGATGATTGGATTTGTGGCTTTTGAAGAGTTTGGGGACATTCTGAGAGAGAGTGTCAAGTAGAAAACTGTATGTATCAATCTGGTGCTCAGAAATTGCCTTGGAAATATACAAATAAGGTGGTAATTTAACCTGAGAAATCAATTTCTAGCAGGCTGATATGACAAGCGTCCTCAAAGTGACTCTAGGAATAAACCAGTTTTTGTCTCAGAAACCTGAAATGATCAGAGGCGGAGAATGAGAAAAGTATAGGAAGGGAGGAAAGACATTACTGTTAACTACACTCTTTTTATACTGGGAACTGAGGAAAATGAGGAAAACTGAAAAGAAGATATAGGTACTATCATCATGTGGCCACGTCTGACGATCCAGGCATTAAACCAAGTATTTTAAAAGGGGGAAATGCTTTCTCGCTTATGTCAAAGTTTTCATAAATATAAAACTACTTTTAGTTGTTTTATTTTAAAAAATTTCTCCTTTGTAGACCAAAATGAATGTAAGTATTTTATTTTTATTTGCATTTATCCATCTCTCAATTTTAATTTGGTCTCTTTTTTCACCAATCTTAAGACTTCCAAGACGGGGGGTTAGTAAGTTGAAAGGAAGTGTCTTTTGCTGTCTCTGAACTGGATGAGACTCGTTCTGTACGAAATGTGTGAGGAAAGGCCAACAGCAAAGTCAGGGGAGGCCAGACAGTGGGATGGAGGGGTTCTAGGTATTATCTTCTGGGCTGGGACACAGCAGTGGCCTTGTATATCCTAGTGTGAAAATAAGGACCCTCTATCAAGGATACCTAGGATTGTGATGTGCATTTTAATTGCATAGATTATATTATTTGTTGATCGATAAGTAAAGATCGCATTCTAATCATTATTAAATATTATGAATTTTTAATATATTTATGAAGTGTTCATATCTTCATCCAAGTTAGTGAGGGAAGACCAAGCTGTCCAAATAATATATATTTTTAAACTGCAAGATTTACATTGCTTTTGGTGTATGCTTTGAACTAGAGAATTCATCCTAATGGTCCTTGTGAATATTACACCTCTCAGTTTATGTAGATAAGGAATTGAATAAAAATGTTTAGTGTAAAGCTAGAAGAATAATATACAGGCAAAGATATTTGTCCCAGACATGTTTACTCTCATCTCTTTATGGATATAGACAGCTTTTAGAACGTCAGGAGAATCTTTAGTCTTTTATTTTCATACTGATACACCTGTGGAAAAATACAATTCAATCAAATTCACATGGAATTTTCAAAGGAATTCAGTTTCCAGATTGTGTTCCCAGAGCCCATGGTAAATGTTGGGGTGACTGACCCTTCTGTGTTGTGAGGGGATCCATCAGAGGATCATAGCTGCCAAAAGTCTAGCTTTAAAATTGAAGCAATCTGGCCAGGTACCAGGCTACACTGCCTTCAACTTCCCCCAAAAGTAATTTACTTGTGGCCAAAGCCCCAAATAAATCATAAAACATACCTCTGAGTAGCATTTTCTAAAGTGTTTTTAGCAGAAAATCTGTAATGTGTCCAGGCAAAAATGGGGTGTTGTTTAAACACATATTAGAAATGTTTTACTTAATATAGTTACTTAGAGGCTGGCCCCATGGCCGAGTGGTTAAGTTTGCATGCTCCGCTTTGGCGGCCCAGGGTTTCTCTGGTTCTGATCCTGGGCGCTGACATGGCACCGCACATCAGGCCATGTTGAGGCGGCGTCCCACATGCCACAACTAAAAAATACAACTATATACTGGGGGAATTTGGGGAGAAAAATCAGAGAAAAAAAATGAAGGAAACAAACAAAAAATACGGTTACTTAATATGGTTAAAGGATATTTTTAAATAGCAGGATTTATTAAAGCCTTTGACACACTAATCTGCATGGAGATAACCTAATATTCTCTAGGAGATGGATACTGTATGAACTTTTCCCCCAAACTTAAGATCATGCAATCCTTTTCAAAGAACGCCTACGCTAAACATCTAAAAGAACACTAATGAATCTCAGAAAGTAGTTTATAAAACTTCCTTAGACGAACCATGAGGATTCTGTAAACCAGAAACAGATCTGTATAACCTAAAAGCCATCTAGGTTCACAGTAGTCCTCAGTCCTGCACTGGCTCCTGAGCGGCTCTGGTTGCCCTAGTAACAAAGTAGTACATGGAATGGAGATGCCCAAACCCCTGATGTTTGCCTTCCTGGACTGAGAACTGAAAGGTGGAAGGCACGGTGCAGGACCACTCCCAGAACTATGTAGAGTAGATTATAGGCACTTCTATCAAAATTTGTTTTTAATATTTATTAGTTTTGCTTTTCCCTTATTTCTAACAACCTAATTTGATAAATGGGATTTTTGAATGGGCTTAAGATAAATGCAGATATAATATTAATATTGCCAGAATATTTATCTATATAAAAGCTTAAATGGAAGCATTTTGTGCATTCATTAAAAGAATCATAGATTATCACAACTGTCTGGCTGTGCTCTCATGGGAGATATGAAATGTTAGTAATTTAAGATTCACTGAAAAATTGTAAATGCCTGAAATTAAAACTAATTCAGTGCATTAATCAAGAAGTTTCTACTGTGGAGTTTGGAGGTCATTTCAGTTCAACAAACATTGCCAGACACTTTAATAGGCACTGGGGATATAAAGATATGAAAAAGATCCAGTAAATTCTCTGGACAAGCTTCCAGTTTTGTTGGTGAGTTATACATAGTAGAAGAATATTCAAGTCAACATGGGGTTGAGGCGCCATGGGGATGTACTTTCATATGGAGCATGAGTGCAAGGAGGGCAGATCAGGAGAAGGGGAATGAGATGGATGAGTGAGAAAGGGGTGGTACCCTGACACCCGCAATGGACCCACACAATGGACCCACACAATGCTGAGGACTGTGGATTTTTTTCATATAGACCCAGAAGGCAAAGGCGGAGGAGAGAGATCCATTTGGAGACAATTCCAATAGCCCAGGGAATGCAGGAGAACAGCAGATTTACTGTTGATCAAAAGGTATTCACTGAGGAATTCACTTCTCAATCCAGATTTAGATTCTAGGGATACGGCGATGAACACAACAGACAGTCCCTGCCCTCTTGGCACATACAACTCAATATAAAATATAAATGAATAATTACATAACTGCATGTATGCAACATACTGTAACAGAAAAGTTACTGTGTCACTAGTATATATTACAGAGTTACCTAACCTTTTCTACGGAGGTCAGGGAAAGTTTCCTGGAGTTGGTAGTAACGAAGATGAGAACAGTATGAGGACCAGCACTAGCACTAGCTAGATAAAGGGGCAGGGGTGGGGAAGAGTCTATTTCATTCACAAAAATGTAACTGACAAGAGTCAAGAGAGAGGATTATGTGCTAAAAGAATCAAGAGAATTCCAGCATGGCTGGAGCAAATAATTATTATACAATTATTACCCTCGAGATGAAGGCAAAGTGATAATAAAGGCCAGATGTGCAAAGCACTAAAGGTCAATAGAAAGGCGTTTAGATTTTATTCTAAGGTCAATAGGAAGCCACTGAAAGATTTCAAGCATAATCTATTTCTTGTTTTGGAAAGATCATTCTGACTTCTGAGCAGAGAATAGACTAGAGATGCTAAAGTGGTGTAGACAAGTGAGTTATTCTACTGTAAGTTCCACAGTGCAGCTGCATGAGTAGCTGGTGTATACCCAATGTTTAGCAGTACTGGTACATTGAAAGCATCAATATATGTTTGTTGAATGTTTGGATAATTATCTGACTCAAGGGTTTCTTGAATGAGAAAAACAGTTTTTCAAGGTCTGAAATTTTACTGTCTGTGGGGAAAACAAAACCTTTTAATATATGGGGGAAATTTTTTCCCTGAAGGACCTTGTAGCATTAATGATAAAATGTTGCTAAAAACATTTTTAGTGTGTCATTTGGATAACAAATGAAAAGACACATTGTTCTTCTGAGTTCTCAGAATCTCAAGAAGCATATGCCAACAAAAGGAACAAATTTATAAATGGAAATTATTCACTGGAATATACTGATTTTCAATTTGTAAGAGTCAATCTTCAAACTTATACATAATTTTTATACATTATACATTATATATTTTATACATTATAATATACATTATAATTTTATACATTATAATTTTTATAACAACTTTATTGTTACATAATTCACTTACTATAAAATTCACCTTTTTGAAATGTACAATTCAGGGAATTTTACTATATTGACAGAGGTGTGCAACAACCATCACCACTATTTAATTTTACAATATTTTTATGACTCTCCTCCCAAAATAATCCTATATACATTAGCAATAATCCCCCATTCCTGCATCCTCCCCAGCCCCTGGTAACCCCTAATCTACTTTCTGCCTCAATGGATTAGCTATTCTGGGCATTTCATACGAACAGAATAATATAATATGCGGCCTTTTGTGACTAACTTCTTTCACACAGCATAATATTTTCAAGGTCCAATCATATTGTATCATGTATCAGTACTACACTTCTTTTTTATCACTGAATAATGTTCCACCATATGACTATAAAACATTTTATTTATCCAGGCATCAGTTGATGAACACTTAGGTCATTTCCACTTTTTGGCTATTATGAATAAAGCTGCCGTGAATATCTATATTTTTTGTGAACAAATGTATTAAATTCTCTTGGGTATATACCTTGGCATGGAATTCCTGGGTCATCGAGTAACTCTATGTTTAACTATATGAGGAACTGCCAAACTGTTTGCCAAAGTGTCTGCACCATTATACAAGCCCTCCAGCAATGTATGATCATTCAAATTTCTCCACAGCCTCACCAACCCTAGTTACTCTCTACCATTTATATTATGGCCATCCTAGGGGGTGTGAAGTATCATTGTCTCATGGTGATTTTGAGGTGCATGTTCCTAATGACTAATGAGGTAGAATAGTTTTTCATGTTTATTAGCCATTTATACACTTTCTTTGGAGAATGTCTGCTTAAACTCTTTACCCATTTTTATCAGGTTATCTTTTATTGATGTGTTGCCTAATTGTACTAATTAGTGCCTCCAGGTAACATTAACTTGGAGAGTGTAATATATAACAGGGACATCTTATTTCTGATTTTAAAGCAAATACTTCCAGTAATTCCACTGTGCTCTTGGAATTATATAATAGTTCTAAAATTTTTCATTTTTCTATTAGTTTTATCTTTAATGTATATATTTGTTTCTATTATCTTTTATCTTACTTTATTCTTACATGTATGTTGGTGCTATTTGCCATATTCCTAACAGATACTCATTATGGATAGCATCCTTTATTATTATAAAGGATACGCCTTCATTTCCTGTTTGTTTCATTTTTGTTTTTTGTTTTCTGTTCTTGTTGCTGTGCTGTATTCATCTTCTGAGAACACCCTCTCCAACTCTCTGCTGACATGTTTAGGTCAGCTGACTCCAAACGTGGCTCCAGTGTGAGAATATAACCCAACAGTGGACAGTCAGAGTGTCAGTAGATACTTCAGGGAAACAAAGAGGATCAAAATCAGAGCAATGAGCAAGAGCATAGGGTATTTTGATCAATAAAAAATAAGTCCCATTTTTTTTGCTAAACTGAAAGATGATGAGCCCAGAGGTTTTACGGTCTAGCTTGTTACCACATAGCTACCTGTACCAGGTACCACACACCTAGCTGTACCAGGGACAGCCTGCCTGAAAAACAAACCAAGAGACCACAGCTTCATTGAGAGGTAGAGAAGAATCCTGATGACGTTTATGAGGAACTAGATCAAATCAGACCTTCAGTTATCTGACTTTTTAGTTATATGGTCTAATATTCCCCTCCTTCCTTAGGAGGGTTTAAATGAATTTGAGTTTCCATCACTTCCCACCAAAAACACCCCATCCATTATAAGCACAGTATTTTTTTCTAGTGCCTTTTTTTCTCAATATGTTAGATCAAAATACAATTTTCAAACCCTAAAAAATTTGCCTCTAAAACTAGTATGTAATGAGCAGTTGTGAAAGATTTATCCAATTCTTATTCTGGGAATAAGTAGCACAATAAAGCTGCTTGAAAGGTGAATACCAATAATTAGCATTACACTTAGTGAAGGAAGGAACACTGGAATATTATTCCAATGTTAGATTTTTATAACTACACAGCATTTAGCAACACGGTAGATTGTTGTTAGAGTCCTCTATCTAATTGGAGGATAAAGGTTTCCTATTCATAGATCAAAACCTGGAAGTCACCTTGGAATGCAAGGCTCGTTGTGTAATTGTGATATCCAGTGTCAAATATCTACTATCGGTTGATGGAATGAGGTAGGATTCTTCAAATCAAACTAGCCATATTATACAGATAATATAGCTCAAAGGTCACTGAAGAGTTCAGTGCACATCTTAACGCTGACCTTCTCCTACCCTACCATGCACCTTTCCTGGTTTCCTATTTCTATCACTATTTACATTTCCCTTGGGTAATTTTGCAATGATTGCAGCAGTAACTACAGCAGTGCCTCATTTGCTTATTCTCATCTCCAAATGAACACAGGGAGTGGCTGAAAATGTAAGAAGGAGTGAGCAAGCCTCAGTTTTAAAAAGTGGGAGGTTCCACCAGACTAAAAATGTGGCTCCTGAAGAGTTAGATGTCAGCTACTAGCCGTTCTGATCCATGCAGGCCCTGTGGGCTCAGTCAGAGGAGAAAAATGAGAGTGGAGCAAAAGATCACATAGTTAGATTGCACATTCTTGAAATGTGAACACTTCAAAAATTCCTATTACTCATTCTCCAGTTGTTAAATATGAAAAGAGAAGTGATTAAAACTCTACACAGGGCCCATCATAATGCCTCTCACACCCTTCCCCACACACATTCATAGCCAGCTAGACACAAACCAAGTGGGGCACTGAGAGTCGGGTCTTCTCTGATCATCTTTGGCTGGATTAGGACTCCAAGGGCACAAAATGAAAAGTTCATTGAAGAAGAAGAGGATCAGTGGCCAGGTTGGGGGCCTGCAACCCTCCGCCGTGGAGCTTCCCAACCAGTGACCAAGAACAGATTACAGATGTAGAAAGACATTTCCTGCTTGGTTCTTGGTGCAGCCAGGAAAGGCCTAGGCTGGACAGAGCTACTGACCATCCTCTTTGGCCTACAGAGCCTAATCCATACCCACAGTGTCACAGGAGATGACTTTGTGGGTCAAGATGTGGGAAAGGTTTGGAGGCACTGTTTTACTTGTGACTTCTACCACCTCCACTGAGGTCAGCCCTGGTTTCTAGGCACCAGGGAGATTCTGGGAAGAATTCTCAATGCAGGGCTGTATGGTCTTTGTGGCCACAGAGTCATGGCAACATGGGGTGAGCCATCAGTGGCCTTGGGGCCCATGGAGGGTCCACTGATGGCCATGATGTTCTGTGTGATCCTGAAGACTCTGTGCCCAGCAGTGGGGGTGCTACCAGGAGAGTTTAGCCCAAGTCCAGATCCCCAAGGAATGAGATTAAAAGCAAGATTAACTCAGAAGATACATCCAAGCAAATCCAGCATCAAGTTGCTGCAACCAAACAGTCCTTCAAAACCCATCAGAAGAAGGGAGATTACCTTCAGATAGCACTGATAGAGGGTTTAGAGGAAAATTCCAATCTTTGGAAAAGTATAAAGCTGCTCCTATAAAAATCTCAGAAATGGAAGGAAAGAATAGGCAAAATTACTACAGAGAAAAAAATTTTCAGAAAACCCTACCTGTGGAGCAAGTTCTTAATAATAAAGAGAGTCAGATCAAGCCTCTAGGTGGACACTTGCTAGAGATGAGCCATTGTGCCGTTGTCCTTGGGGAAGACAACATGCATTGTAGGAATGTAGAGCTGGTTACATCATCAGAAAATGGAGACCTCTCAACTCATGAAACCAAAGGACTGCTGACTTATGCAACTGAGTTAAATACTAATTTACAAATTCTCAAGGAAAAAAAGAAAGCAAATGTGCACAAAATGAACTGCAAAAGCAAAAGTTATCCATACACTTAAAAATCATTTGAAAAATCTCCAACCAAGAAAACTTTGTGCATTCAGAAAACACCCCGGTAGAAAGGGAGAGGCAAAAGATCCAGCAGAAACATCCAGTCCTTGTTGAACTGCATCAAGAAAAAGTAACATATTTTTATGCAGTGTTCACATTAGAGAGAATTTACCCCATTTAAGGTAGAAGAGAATCATTCCAAACCAGCTGAAAACAACAGTGATTTATTTGAACGGCTATACACTTACAGAATTCAAGCAAAAATTATTTCAGAAAAATTAAAAACTGGGTATTATTAAAACCTTCTTATTCTCAGGAGACAAAAACTCATGCTATTGGGATAAGAGCTCTGTTAGCTCAGAGAAACCTGGATAACAAAGCAAATGCATACACGATGCAAAAGTTGAGGAGGAACTCAAAGGTTCTGAAAACTATCCTTCCATTCCTGATTTTCCAAAAAGCGCGCTTTCCAGAGGCCTGAGAGCACAACCAGGCATCCTCCAAGGCCAGATCCCTGAGGAAGGAGAAGCCTCTGGCTGTGGTGGTGAGGCAATGGAAAGATCCATGCCCAGCGTCCATCGGTTGTCAAGCTCCAGGCTTCCTCCAGTCTGGCCAACTCTCTCCTGAGTCAGCAGGTCCTCCAGGAGAGCAAGACAGAGCTGTGCAGTTAAAATTGTAATCTTAACAAGAAAGCATACAAAGAAGAATTGAATAAAATGGGAGTGAATAGCTTAGAAAGATGTCAGGCAAAGAGAGAGAATTATAGCCCTCAAACATTTAAAGTCTAAGATAAACAAGACTTAGTCCCTGTCTTCAAAGCATCACATTCTAGAGTCCCATGCATGGCAGTTCAAGATGCAGATATTCATTCATCATAGGGATGAACATTGCAACAACTAGAGCTATCCACAAATGTGATGGACCACTGTTCTGGGAGATCTTTGTCAGACGTCCCTTCATTGGCCTTCAAACCTTCACAAGACTTTTAATAATATGCCTTTCTTAGAAAACTAGGTAGAAATAAAGAATTATGGGTATCTGTACTAAGCAAACATCATGACTGTTGTCAACCTCAAGTGCTGTATTTACTGTAGATTGTAAATTATGAATTTAAGATATCTAAAATTAAGATGGCATTGTATTGTACTTGGGTCACTTTGGAGACTGAAGTTTTGAGTATTTTGCCTCAATGTTATTTGTCCCATAATGTCTATTATGCAAAATCCCATACACAGTGATTTTAGGAAAATATATAGCGCATAAAAAAAGAAACAGAACAAAATTAGTGCTTTACCATAAATAATTCAGGCTATTATTTTAATTTTCCTTTCAATTTATATACAAAGATATCATTGAGATACCTAAAAATACATGATTAATTCACTATGCTTTCATTCTACAGATTCAGATGTGGATGATTATAGAGAAAGTGATGAGATACTAGTTATCTCAACAACAGAGATTAATTCGAGTGCATTAATGTGTACAATTCACCTTAAACTAAATTTTGATAGGTATTAAAACTGAAGTACACAGTTATTCTAAAGTAATTTGGATGCAACCAACTGAATCTCTATTAATAGTGCATAGGTAAGATATGTGAAAAACTAATTATCTATTTAAAAATACAGAGGAGGACTTTTATTGTTGGAAATTATTATCTTAATCCAATTAAAATAGACTTTAAAAAAACCTTTTTGTGGTAGAAATTCCCAAGATGATGACATAGGAGGCTTCTAGTTTCCATAGGAACTCCCCTCCTCCTACAAATGCACTGAATGTACAGCTTCACACAGAGCAATTTCCTCTGAAAGAAATCCAGAAACTAGCTAAGTGACTCCTACACATTGAAACAGTGGGAAAGGTTGAGACACACTCTCGTCATAAACCCCAACCCCAGCAGAGTGCCATACAATCTGGAGTGAGCTCCCTGCTTCCAGCTGTGGAAGCACAGTATAACAAAACTTATGAGATGCAGCAAAAGCAATTCTAAGAAGAAAGTTTATAGTAATAAACACCTACATTAAAGAGAAAAAAGTCACAAATAAGCACCCTACATTTACACCTCAAGAACCTAGAGAAAGAAAAACAAACTAAACCCAAAGTCACCAGAAGGAAGGAAATAACAAAGATCAGAGCAGAAATAAATGAAATAAAAACCAGAAAAAGAATAGAAAGCATACAAAAAAAATTAAGAGCTGGTTTTTGAGAAGATTAAAAAAAATGACGTCTTTAGTTAGACTAAGATAAAAAGAAAGAGGACTCAAATAAATAAAATTATATGTGAAAGAGGAGACATTACAACCAACACCACAGAAATACAAAGGATCATAAGAGACTTCTATGAACAATTATACACCAACAAATTGGACAACCTAGAAGAAATGGATAAATTCCTAGAAACATAGAACGAACCAAGGCTGAATCAGGAAAAAATAGAAAATCTGAATAGATCAATAATGAGTAAGGAGATTGAACCTCTCAACAAAGGAAAGCCCTGGACCAGATGGTTTCACTGGTGGATACTACCATATATGTAAAGAACAATTCTATTTTATCAATTAAATCTCAATAAAGTTGGAAAAAAACACTTTTGTTTGTAAAATTGTATAGAATCAATGTTCAGCTGAGTTTCTTGGTAACAAATATGCCCTTTGAAAGGTGATGAAACATTGAAATTAACCCAAGTCCTGCGTTCTTGTTCCTTTGATAAGTTAAAACACTAAATTATTGCTATAAATACTATAATAAATGATATAATGTAAATAATTATTATTCATTGCTAAATGCAATTAATAGCAAATACAACCTCAAAAAAATCAAGCTTTTATTTATAAAGTAAAGAATTGATTTCCTAAAGAGCATTTAAAATGTCAGAGAAATTAACGAAGTATTTATAAATAATATAATGTGATAATAATTAGCAGGATTTAAACACTTACCATGTACAAGACACTAGTCTGATTGTGAAAGTTGATTTTATTCTCACAAGAACTCTTTGATGTAAGTATTGTTATTGCCCCTTTTCATCAAAGAAGAAACTGAAGTAAAGGGAGATTAAATAATTAAATGCCCAAACTCACAGCTAGTAAGTGATAGAGACAGATGTGAAATCCATTCGGACAGCAGAGCCTGTGCTTCTAATATGTATGCTTTGTTGACTCTCTGCTAATGTTCGATTAACTTTTGTCTTAATCCCCAGGATAATTATAAAATTACAATATGCTACTGTAAATTAGATTTTGCTTCCGTAATGGTTTACCAAATAGAAGATGCTCACAACTTTCTCAGGAAACTGAGCACATTATTTTTGCCAGTTGAAATTCATTCAATAGAAATATGATACATTAGGTACCTCTAAGGATTTCTTAAAGTGGAAATATGTATTTACTAGGACTAGACTTGAAAGTACTAGATCTAAGAGATTGCTTTGGGAATGTGAAAAGGTCATTATTCGCTGGCTTTCCAGTAATTTATTTTGAATTTGTTAAATTCATTGATGTGTGAACTGGTTATCAAAGCTTGATAAACAGTTTATAAATCACTTTGAAGTTGGCAGAAATAAATATTAATGAGTCAATTTTCAATGAATTTAAAGCCAGTTTCTCCTTCTTCTGTCACCATAAGTAAAAAAGAGAATCTCAGTTGTTTTATTTAGAAAAAAGTCTACAATTTATCAGTAATTATTGATGTTTCTCAAGATAGTCATAAGACTATTTCTTATATGAATGTTTCTCAAGATAGTCATAAGACTATTTCTTATATGAAATCGAACTCTTTGCTTAAAAGAAAAGAATGGTCTTTGAAAAGCCACCAAGGAGTTTCATATGACAAAAGTTTTGTTTAAAATTTGTTTATAAAACACAAGCACGACGATGATTCTAGCCCATTGAGATACTAAAGTAACCTGCTTCACTGTTTTCTCAGGACTGGCTTCAGAACAGGGAAAGAAAAAAGCAAGTTCTCAGGTAGCAACTACCTTGTCAGATCCTTACCCTCGTTATCTCCCTTAAACCATGACTGCCCCTTCTTCACCCAGGCAAGTCAGACTCAAAAGGTTTTAGCAGCTTGCCCAGGTCACATGTCTAATGAGTAGCAAAATCACAATTTGAAAATATGTCTAGTTAACCACACACCTGTGTTATTTTAGTCTTTGATATAGAAAAAGTAATTTTCTCTGTGATGATTTTTAAGGATACCAAAGCCTCTCCAGGTCTCCAAAATACATAATAAGAAGGATCTTAAAAATAAATTCAGGGCCAGCCCCGGTGGCCTAGTGGTTAAGTTCCATGTGCTCTTCTGCAGTGGCCCAGGTTCAGTCCCTGGGTGCAGATCTAGACCGCTTTGTTAGCCGTCATGCTGTGCTGGCAGTCCACATACTAAAAAATAGAGCAAGATTGGCATGGATGTTAGCTCAGGGTGAATCTTGCTCAGGAAAAAAGAAATCTATCTACTTATATACATTAGAAAACCTTGGCCCTGAATGATTAAATGGCATTCCCCAAACTAATAATCAAGTCTGGACTTGGTTTCAGATTCCTTGTGCCTGTTTTCCCTTTGGAGATACTCAATATCATAATACTGACATTTTGTTTCCTCGATCTAAATGCTTATTCCTCATAATTATGAAATACTTGAAACCTCAGAAATCTTTATACTCTCATTTTGAGTGTTTTACTATATCCCTTTCAAAAGTTCTGGCACATATCTGATCTCTGTAAAGGAATGAGAGATTGCAAAAAAGACCAAGACCGTGATATATGGTTGGGAACATTATTCACTGTATAAGAACACCCAGCCGAATGGAACAGTGAGTGGGAGTTGAAATCCAGCTCACACTCTACCTGACAAGCCATATCATGGTGTGGCTTCCATCTAAAGAGGGCACCATTTCTAATTTGCATAAAGGTACCGTATAAGTGCACACAGGCTCTGCAAAAACCCTGAAAGTTAAGAAGAAAAAGGGAGAAGGTGGTTAGACATACAGATTTTCAGATCCAGTTTCTATCAGAAATTAATTTAAGGAACTGACTTAGAAAGTTAATAATGAGAACGTTTATTAATTCGGTAAATCAGTGCCAGAGTGGGGAGATGTATTCTGTTGGCACTGAGGAGTCTAATTTTATTTCGTGAGAAAAGATTTAGGATAAACATCAGCAGCGTGTCCTATTTCACTGTGTGGGATATGAGAACTATTACTAAGGGAGCCTGTGACTATTTAAGAAAATAGCTTTACGGAAGGTGGGGGAAACAGAAAACTCTCATGTCCTTTGATTTGATGTTTCTGGTTCTTGAAGTCTTCTTGGAATAAAACATCGTGATGCTGTATATACCACACTTTGAAAGATCTTCACACCATCACTGTGACAGATTTTGGAGAGTCTCTGAAGAAATACTTTTGAACATTAAGCTATCAAGTCTTCACTTAATGAATACATAACTGAATTTTCTCTTTTAAAGCTGAATTCCTTTGAAACACTAACTATCCATTTTTTGAATACTGCGTACCATACTATGTAGTTTGCATACATATTGCCTATCTTCCCCAAAAAGAACACTCTAAAATTTATATTACTCTTCTTTCTTTATCAATGAGGAAATTGAGGCTCAAAGAAGCTAAGGGACTTTCAAACTACTGCCAGACCGCAGATTCAAATTCATGCCAGTCTCAGGGGCTGGCCCAGTGGTCCAGTGGCTAAGTTCGCACGTTCTGCTTCTCAGCCGCCCCCAGTTCACCAGTTTGGATCCTGGGTGCGGACATGGCACTGCTTGGCACACCATGCTGTGATAGGCATCCCACATATAAAGTAGGGGAAGATGGGCACGGATGTTAGCTCAGGGCCAGGCTTCCTCAGCAAAAAGAGGAGGACTGGTAGTAGTTAGCTCAAGGCTAATCTTCCTCAAAAAAAAAAAAAACAAAATTCATGCCAGTCCTGACTTTAAACCTGAGACCACTCTACCTCACTGAACTAATTCTATGAGAAGGCTTCTACTTAGAGTAAAAAGTGGTATTTTAGCTAACCAAATGTTTAATGTAAGACATAAAATATGTATCTTCAATCGAATATGACAACCCATGAATTCTCCCACTATTTCCTAAAGTATTAACTTGTTAATCTCCCATAATTTTAAAGTACATAGTGATGTGCTTACACTCAACAAACTTTATATAAGTTGTAAGAAATCAGACAGGAAATGCAGAGTGGCTGCTTACCCGTGCCGATAAGTTTTGTCCATCAACGTGAGCCTGCATCACAGCATCATTAACAAGCAAGTGGAAGTTCAAGAGCACGTGTTCAATGTCATATGTTCCATGCATGGCATCTGACAGCTCTTCCAACGACCGGATGTACGCATGCCAGTGTGGATTAAGCTCTGCCACGTGTGCCAAGCAGCCTCTCATGACGTTGAGACAGTACCCCATACAAGGCTTACTGAGAGTCAGGCCCTGGCAGTGAGGGCAGTACTCCATCCTCAGAAGGACTCTGCCGCACTCTTTGGAGAAATACAGGTGGTCTGTGGTATTGATGACTTCAATGCCCAGATTCAGTGCCTGCAGAAATGTGCGGCTGGGCAGCAGCGACCTCCCCATTTGCCCCATCACTCTTTGGGGAATATTACCAAATGGACTAACGTCCCTGCGGGCCATCCGGATGCATTCTGAGTATTCCAGGCTGCTTTCAGTCACACCAGGGTTAATGAGATGATTGTAGACTAGAGGGAAAAGACTGTCAAAGAATCTGTTTACAAATTCTTCAGGATTAACATCCGCACCAAATAAATAGAGCCCTACATCAGTGAAGAACTCCTGAATTGAAGCAGCAGCCTCTAAGGCCATGTTCCTGTAGGTGTTGCAAAAAAGTATGCTGGTGTAATTTTCTGCTTGTCTGATGAGAGTTTCAAGGGTCTCTGTAAGAAAAGCAGAAGTAAAGGATGAAAAGGCTTAGTATTCATACTGAAACTGTTCATCCATCTGCTCCAGACAGTAAATGAACTTAATGCATTAAATTAACCTAAGTCTCTAACCGGAAATGCTCAATCTACTGAACCCAATTTAGCTCTCCAAGGATAATGGCTGGTCAACAGTGGGCACTACACACAACAGGCAAGTTTTATAGAAAAGTGTTTCCTAGAATTAAACACTTTTAAAAAGTATAGCAATCCAAAAGAAGGTATATGTATGGCAGTTTCTTACTTATTTTATTCCATAGTCATGCATAACCCAGCAATGATAGAAAAAATGGTGTCACTGAGAAAATAATTTCTGACCACAAGTTCATTATTTATAAAAGACTATGACATTAAATACTTGATTCAACACTTATTCTGTTTTTATAGTTTTTTTTTTTCTTTTTCAGAATGAATGCTAGTACGTTGTACACTAGTTACTGCAAAGAGAGGAAAAATTTCCAAAGGGAAACCTGACAATTCTCAGACCTCACAGCCTGTTCAAATTTAAAAGAAAGCAAAACATTTCACAATTAAACTGCTCCTCAATTGTCAAGTGGTATTAACTGTTGAAAATAAATAATTGTATGACCACCTTCTCAACTGCCTTCTGATGTTCTTATCATCTTATGTTCAAAGACTTAACTGTAGGACATTTTATTTTCTTACTTAAGTAACAGATGCTTCCAAATGAATTTATCCATCAAGAAAACCGAGAATAATTATACACAAATCAAGGGAGAAATCTAAAAATAGGAGGTTTTAGTATTCAGCAAGTAAAAACTGTATTTCAAAATGATAGCTTTAGGCAGCAGTAGACCACCTTGGATAATCTAGTAATTAAGTTTTATAATTAGCCAAAATAAAGACACTGGACTGTATCAATACATAATTATAAAATACATCAATAAAATTAACTTCCATAACCCCAATCTCATAGTTATTTTTAATTAGGTTATAAAAGACCACACAATAGCACAGTAATCAAACCATTGAATATATTATAAAAAGAGATGGAACGACAGTAGAATAAAATGAAATAATAAAAAGCAGAGGTGCAGGGAGAGCTACTGATGAAGTGGAATTGCGTTATGAATATGCCATAGCATCCAAAAACAAATAAACAAAAGAATACTTTCATGAAGAGCACAGACAGATAAAATACTATACAGTTATTTGTCACTTAATGACAGGGATACATTCCGAGAAATGCACCATTAGGCAATTTTGTCCTTGTGTGTACATCATAGGGCCTACTTACACAAACATAGATGGTAGAGCCCACTACACATCTTGACTATATGGTCTTAATCTTATGGGACCACCATTGTATATGCGGTCCATCGTCGGCATTGTTATATGGCATATGACTATATCATGTATTCTGATTCTGTTCTGAGAATAATTCATGTTGGGTTCCAGGCTGTAGTGTGATATATCAAGGGGCGTGCTAAAGACTAAATGTTTGTGTTTCCCCCAAAATTCGTATGTGGAAACCTAATCTCCAAAGTGATGGTATTTGGAAGTGGGGCCTTTGGGAGGTGATTAAGTTATGAAGGTGGAGCCTCATGAATGGAATTAGTGCCCTTATAAAAGAGACCCAGATAATCTGAAATCCAATCAACGACGAAAACTGTAAACAATTGTTCTCTACACATTTGATTCCTTAATGCTTAGGGATAAACATACTTTTGTGACTTTTGGTCCTAATGGCTTCATAAAATTTTAATATATAAATATTTATATCAGAAACTGAACAATCTAGAAGCCAATACATTGGATGATTTTCTTAATAATTTTTTTGTGAAAAGTTTTTTGTGAAAAGTTGATAAAATCAGAAGTTAAATATACTAAAATTAGTTGTTTGTATTGACTCTGAACTTGCAAAACTCTCACTTTGTTCATGTTTACCATGAAGTTGCGTTTCCATTTTATGCAATTAACATTATGATTTTAACAAGAGCTTAAATTTGTCAAAAGAACAAAATATTTTGCTGCTCTGCAAAAGAATAATCCATATATAAAATCAGTGTTTATAAATTAAAGGAAGGTTAGGTGCTGAATAATTCATCATATTTACTTAATTATTACAGAGAAACTATACAGTTCCTTTCATTACAAAGTTTTAATAAATAAAAAATACTCTTCACCCACACTATACAAGTAACAGCTTTCTATTGATGTACCAAAAATTGTAGCATATACTGAAAAGAAATAAAAATTTGCTAGGCTTGCTTAGGAATTTAAAGAATAGACTAGAAAAAAAATTATCTTGTTTTTCATTGAGGATTTTAATAAACTCTTCTTTCAGTGATATCAGATGAAGCCCATCAAGGCAGAAAACTTCCAAGTTTCCTTTTAATGCCTAAGAGTGGTACATCAAATAAAAAGCTGCAATCTAATTACTGATTGAATAAAACATAATTTCTCCCAGCTTCATGAGAAAATTAATTTATGTGCTATATCGTTAAGTAGGAAGTGAAGTTGAAATGCATGAAGTTTATCTGCATCCACTTCAATTTTCAACATTAACATTCTATGAAAATTTAATAACAAAACACCTATAACTAGAAACTTTATATCAACTTTTTCCATATTCCCTTCAGAGACATTTTATTATATATACAAATGATTGCTGACGCTTAATTGAAGGATTTAAACTTAAATAAAATTGGTGGCGATAAAATCAGCAATATCAATTTAAAATTAAATTTGACAAATTGCAAAATCAGTAAAGATTCATATGCAGGTAGATTTTTGCAATGAGAGAAACAATATTTATAGGACTTTTATTGTTTTAAAGATAAAGTTGATTCCAAAACGTAATGATCTTGAAACAACAGCTATAATAACCTCCCCAGCATGATGTGAACAGATATTTTATGACTCTTTTCATATTTTTTACTTTTGATATGTGAACATTTTGATACAAAATTTGAAGTGTCTATTACAATTTAAGACCACAGATATACTCAAACATAGCAATGAAATAGATGAAGAAAGATTAAATCATATCGACCATGGCTAATCAGATATTTTACAATGTGTATCTGGTTTGAAGAGAAATTTTCAGAGTAAATTTACATATTTGTGCACTGTAATTCTCAAATTACAGATTTTGTTACTGCAGCAGATAATTAATTACTACCCTGCCATTTCAGAGCTAGTTTGTGGCAGAAACTATGTATGCCTCTGTACTGAATTATGGATAGATGAATAGACAGGTAGATCATCTGAAGAGCAATTTCTCACCTAGTTTTTATCACACACATTATAATAATGAATTGTAATTCCTTTTGAATTTTTTTTAACAAAAATGTCTTCGAATAATTTTAATACAACCACATTTAATAATTCCTTTAATTATCAGAAGACCATCACAGCAACTCTGAAGATAGGCATATTTAAATAAAAGAAAGAATTACCTATTTCTCCACTCTGGAAGTGTTTATACTGAATTCATCCCTATGATCTTTGCATATTTCCTCAATTTTTTTGTAAAGTAAAATGTATAATAAAAGTTTTCTGGAATATTAATTTAATGACATTTTTAAATGTTATGCAGTATGATTTACAATATCATTCTTCAGAAATTAGTCATCTATACAAATAAATAATGAGTGGGATATTAATCTGTATCACCACAAATTAACATACTAGTCATTAATCTGGTCTCCTAGGACAAGCACTGCATGGTAAAATGCTTTCTCAACTTTTCTCCTCCCTCATTTTCTTCCTCATTAATTTGGTTATCATGGTGCTTCACATTTATTTCTAATATCATTTTACAATCATTTATGTTCTGAAAATCTATTTATGATTTTAGCAAGGATCTAAACTCAATTAAGCACTTATGTAACAGATAAAATCAGTGGCAAACAATTCACTGTAGATTGTTTCACGAATTTTTATGGGGGGAAGATTTTAAACCAAATCTCCTAATAATCTTTAAAATAAACCCAGAAACACAATTTAGAAATAGAAAAAGTGATATAAAACTCAGTGATTTTAGTGACATTCTCACTCGCTAATTTATATAATCTTCTATTTTTATACAGAATTAAAAAATCAATATCCTTTATTGGTGGTTCTTCTTCCTCTTTTGTTTTTTTGTTAATTTCATACTCTAAGACATCATTCTCCTTTACTTAAATAAACAAAAACCTCTATGTCACTTTACCTCATAATCTCTGCCCTCATTTTCTCTTTTTGACATCTCAAGAAAATGAGATGTTGCATATTTTCAGTTTATGTTGACACATTGCTCATTCCCTCTTCGATCTATTCAAGTCCACTTTCTTTTGCCACTCATTACTGCATCCATCCATTCAATATTTTTTGAGCACCTGTTATAGCCTTTAAAGCTAAAGTTGAACAAGCTATACAAATTTCTCTCCTCATGAGGCTTAGACTCTAAAGGGTAGGAGAGAAAGTATAAAAGCAAACAAGTAAATAAATATGATTTGTGGTAAGTAAATACTATGGAGGAAAAAAAGAGTAAAGGATATAAAATGATGGTAGCATGTCTTGGATGGCTCAAGGTCAATTTGTTCATAACCAATTCATTAAAAGGAAATTAATCAAAGGTAAATTCCCTGATTAATCTATTCCCAATAGCAAAGTTTCTGAATTTACCAAGTATATCCAAACTATATATAATGTTTCGTTATTTGGCAAATTTAAAAAATCTGATTTTGGGAAACTGGTTTGGGCAATTTGATTTTTTATAGATTGACCATTCGAGATAAGATAAGCAAGAAAACCTTCTCTGAGGAAGCAACGTTTGAGGAGAGACCTCAATGAGGAAAAAGAGAGCCAGCCATGAGAAGATAAGGAATGGTTTGCAGGTTCAGAGGAACTGGAATGCAGGGTTCTGATGTGTGAAGAAGCTTGTTGACTTTGAAAAAATAGAGGAAAGTCAATGTGATTGGAAACAAGTGAATGAGAGTAGGGGAGAAAGGTCAGAGAAGTAGGCAGGGGGCAGATCACAGACTATGGTAAGGGGTTTGGGTTTAATATGTGGAATGGGAAGCTACTGGAGAATTTTAAGTATGGAGAAAAGTGATCTGGTTTGCATATTAAAGGATCACAGTAGCTGCTGTGTGGAGAATCGACTGTTGGGGCAGGCGCAGGAGTGAAAGCAGGGAGTCCAGTTAATAGTCTATGATAACAGTCTGAGTGACACACATTGGTGGGCTGGGCTGCAGTGATGGTGAAGTAAGTCACAAAAAGTCATCACAGTGGCTATATGTATTGAATAATAGCCAAACGACTTGCTGTTGTACGGCAAAGGGGTGTCGGGAAAATGAATAAACGAAGAATAACTCTGAAGCCTGTGCCTCAGCAGCTGAATGCACAGTGGTGCCCTTAACTGAGATAGGGAAGACTATGGAGGCACCATGTTCACGATGGGAATTGGAAATTAAAAGTTCTATTTTGGACATGTTAGGATTGAACTGCCAGTTAGAAATTTTAATGAAGCTTATCAGTACACAGTTAGATAAAATAATTTGGGTCTCAGGAGAAAAGTTGAACCTGGTGATACAGATCTGAGAGTGATTGGCGTGGAGCATAAAGTCATGGTACTGGATGAAATAACCTAAGGAGAGAAGATAGGAAAGAGTGCCCAGATTCAGAAAAAGAAGAGTAGCCAGCAGGAAGAATGACAATAATAAGGCAGTGAAGTAAAGAGAAAATCAGGAAAGTGGAGGATGCCAGAAACCAAGGGAAGAAAATGATTCAAGTACAAGGAAGCAATCCATCATGTCAAATCTATTAAGAGGTTAACCGAGATGAGGAACGACCATGGAAACTGACAAGAGACAGGATCTTACTGACCTTGACAAGAGCTGCCTCAGCAGAATGTGAGCACAAGAGGGAACAGGAATTTCGGCAGTAGACAGACAATTGTCTTGCAAATGTTTGATATAATGGAAGTAGAGGAGCAGGGCAGGCACTGGAGGGATATATGAGGTCAAAGGTTTTTGCTTTTATGAGGGAGGAGAATTTACTGGATATTCATATGCTGATAGGAATAATGTGATAGACAAAAAAATTGATGACTGAGCAGGCAGCATGGGAATTGTAGGAGGAAATTCTTTGAATAAGCAGAAAAATATGATCTAGGGCATGTGTGGAGGCCAGAATACTGGATAGATGAGTGGATACTGAAGTTGCCAAGAATGATGGCAAGAGAAGTAAAGGGAAAGAGAGTTAACTAGTAATAAAATCTTGAGTTGGTGAGAGATGACAACCAGAAATCTGATAAATGACAGTATGTAACACTGGCAGGTCATGAGTCTTCCGGCAGGTGCCAAAGGGGATTTTCTTGAGGAGAATGGGAGGAACAATGTGGATCAAGGAATATACCTTTCCCAAACACTGGAGGATACTAGAATTAGTTTCCAATTACTGCTGTAACAAATTACTGCAAATTTAGTGGCTTAAGACAATACAGATTTATTCTCTCACCATTCTAGATGCCAAAACTAAAAAATCAGAACAGCTGGGCTGATATCAGGAAAGGCCAGGTCAAGCTCCCTCCACAAGCACTAGAAGAAAATCTGTTCCTTGCCTCTTCCAGCTTCTCGTGGCTGCTGGCATTCCTTAGCAGGTGGGTGCATAATCTCTGTCTCTGTGGTTACAGGGTCTTCTCCCTGTGCATCTCAAATCTCCTCTGCCTCCCTGTTTTAAGGATATATGTGAGAACATTTAGGGTCCACCCAGAAATCCAGGATGATCTCCCCATCTCAAGATCCTTAATCACATCTGCAAAGACATTTTTTCCAAATTAGCTATTGTCATTATTCCTCTTTTTGGAAATTAACTAGTACTATTACTATTAATCTAGCAAAAATAAATGAACATAAAGCCCTACATGTGTTCTTTGGAGTCAAATCAACTGAAGATTTTCTAACATTTGTAATTATGAACCTCCTCCTGACTAAATGCAATGGCTTCTTCTTGGAGCTTGCAATCTTCTGGTGCACCTAAATCTGGTGACACTGGTTCTCTTACATCCTCTTATGGGTGAAAATTTTTTTCTTTCACTTGTTCCTCTGAATCCTAACAAGATTTTTCAAAGCCCTGGATCTTGATCATTACCTCATTCAAAATATAAAACCACCTTTACAGTATCAAATGGAACTTCCAAGCTGATGACTATCAAATTTACATATGTGGCTCAATAATTCCCAGTTTTTGTTCTCAGGATCCTTAATATTCTTCAAGATATTGAGAAACCTTAGAGCATTTGTCTTGGACACTTATAGACACACATTATTTTAAAAATAAAAAAATGATTATTTTAAATTATTCAGTCCACTTATAAAGAACCATAACAAACTTCTTATATTAGAATAAATTAGGGGCCAGCCTGGTTGCACAGTGGTTAAGTGTGCACATTCTGCTTCGGCGGCCCGGGGTTCACCGGTTCAGATCCCGGGTGCGGACATGGCACCACTTGACATGCCATGCTGTGGAAGGCGTCCCACATATAAAGTAGAGGAAGAGGGGTACGGATGTTAGCTCAGGGCCAGTCTTCCTCAACGAAAAGAGGAGGATTGGCAACAGTTAGCTCAGGGCTTATCTTCCTCAAAAAAATAAAAAAATAAAATAAATAAATGAAAATAAAAAATATTATAAATTATATATTTTGTGAAAAATAATTATATTTTCCAAGATAAAATATATTAGTGTAAAGAGTGGCATTATTTTACATTATTGCAAATTTCATTAATGTCTGGCTTAATCAAAGAGAGCTAGATCCTCATAGCCACATTCTATATTGAACTTGTTACAATATGTTGTTTTGGTTGAGATAAATGAAGAATATTCAGCCTCACACAGACATGGAGATGGCAAAGAAAGGTATATTTAATTGTCCTTTCAGATAACTGGTAACATTCTTCTTTGATATTACACCAAATCTTGACAAGTGGGTTTTCCTCATGGTTAGTTGCAATGTCCCATTGGTCTATATTTCACCATGAATAGTTCTGTCACCCATGAACGATTTTGTAACTGAATCATTGACATTTGAAAAAATATTGGTTCATGCATTATTCGGAGTTTTCCAATGCTGAAGTACTTCATCATTTTCATAAATATTAGGATCCTTTCAAGTTTATGGTAGTGGCTATAAATTTTCTAAAATTCCAATTTTCCCCTGAAAGCTCAAATGTTATCATCGGCAACAAACAGTGTAAGTTATTTTTCTTGAAGTGTCAGGCTTATTTTGGTCAACTTGTAGAAAATGTCTGAATCATTACAGTTTGTCCGTCAATCATTTGTTTTGCATTAAAAAAAATGTGCTTAGGAAAGAGTGGCTAGTTCAACTGCATAAGTGCCTTTCATCAAGACAGCCATTATAATTCAGTATGCAGAAGACATGCTTTATAAATTCTCATATTATCACACAGGATATTGAGAATATATGTAATTGAGGGTTGATATTTAACAAAATTAATAATTTTTACTGCTTCCTCAGAATATTCTTAAATAAAACTGGAGTTTTTTTCCTGTAAGTTTATAGATGTAAAGAACACAATGACTACAAGTATAGTTTGGTGCCACTAATTTAATTTGTGCTAAACCTCCAACAGTTTTGCTCACGATTGCATTTGCACTATCAATGCAAATGCCAATACAGAGAAATGGGCAAATCATGTATTAATATTATGAAAATTGTTTTGATGTCCCATACATCCTGAAAAGATTTTAGGAACTCTAAATTACACTTTGAGAATTGTTGCTGAAGCAAAAATTTCTTACCTGAAGATCTAAGTATTGTTCAGTGCCTAACATCAATCTGGATATTGATATCTTTTTGCCGACTATTCCCTTCCACTTTTCTAGCACCTTTCTGACTTCCTTACTTCATGTATTAGGATCAGCCTTCTGAGCATCCAGACTCAAGGTCATGGGACTTTTATTTCCTATTTCTAGCTAGACATCGATAACTATTCTTTGTTTTGTTTTGTTTTGTTTTAATCTTTGCCATTGTTGTATATTGCCTGAAAATCTATCTCAACCAAGCTGAGTTACTAAAAAAGCTCCCATTGGTTTCTCGGCCCTCTCTTTTCCTCATTCCAATAGTGAGCATTCTAAATGTTTTTACCCTGCCTTTTACCTGTTTATTTAAATACAGTGTTCACTCCAGGACCAAGTCCAAATCCCATAGACCTGAGCAAATCAACAGAAGTTTATTTACATTACAAGGTCTCCAAAATACGCCTAAAAGGATATCCAAGTGCCAGAAAAGCCATTTTATCAAGTAGCACATGGTATTCTAAATTAAAATGAATTAATTGGACCTACAGTTCCTCTAACTACATAATTATACTAATCTCAATCTTTCCTTCTAATGCCAGCTCTGTACAATCCACAATTGTACAAAAGCAAATGGTCTCCAGCTAAAACTGCTAGTATCCTCTGAGCAGCTGCAGTGGTTCAATCCTTTGTCATCATAGTTAATTATATTTATCTCATTACGTCAACTTAGTGCAAGTCATTGACCATGTTTATTGGTCTAAGAGATGTCTTTAATTTACACTCTCTTCTAAAAAATTTTGATGGATATTTTTTCCTCAAATAGTAAAATACCAACGTATCTTAGCATCTTACATCTTCCTCATTTCATGGCTCCTGGGATATTTGCCTACAGTATAATGTTAAAAATACATTTGTTTGTTTCTATTATTTTTATAGTAATGGCTAAGGAATTTCATTGGACAATACAAGAACAGTCATTATATGAATTCACACTAAAGTAAAATATTGCTGTGTTCTAACCACCTTCTGTTCTAATATTAGGGAACTAAAAAAACATTGGTTTTAATTCCATTCTGGAATATCTTGATTTTGGAACATCCTAGTCATGGTCCTACAGACGTGCTGGATCATATTGCCAAGTGCCATGTTTGAGTGTTTCCTATAGTTATAGACCAGCGAACAGAGAAATAAATGAATTGAAAGTATTCACTCCAAAGTTACAGGCAGTTTAACAAATATACTGTTTCTACTTTGACAAGAGAGAAACTCCCTCAGAAGGAAGGCAATCTTTTAGACCATTACATTCTTTCCAAATAGCAGGAGGAAAAACTGCAATCCTTTCTGATAACTGAAATGGGTTGTAAAGCACAAAATCAATCAGACCGAGGAGAGTCTGTTTTACTACAACATCCATCCTGCTTTCAGAGACATCAGAAAATATTCCAATAATAACAATAGTCAAAAGCAGAAAGGATGGATGCAACAATGATGTGATTTAGCTATGGGATGCTAACAGCCTTTTTATAAATTTGCCAAAAATCTAATTTTTTTAAAAAATTGTGCTTCCAATGGTATCTTTTAAAAATCTAAATTTTAAAAAGTATGATTTCAAAGATAAGACTTTAAAAATAATATGGATTTTCTTTATGAAAATTTACCAAATTCCCCCTCCAAATACTTGCTGCCCTTATTCAGAAGGTTGTTAAATGAAAGGGAAAAGTTTACTGCTACGATTTTGCTGAGTAAGTCGAAGTGTTTGGAATATCAGCGTACCAGGAATGGAAAAAAATTTTATAGATGTATTAAAATTCATCTCCCAAATGCCCTATAATTAGCTCAGAAACTTCTTTTAAAAATTAACAAATATAAACAAGTCCTTCCGATAAAGAAGTTCATGAACTTCATGCCCCACTACTATGTTTAATTCAGTCAAAACATAGCAGCTTTGTAGCTAATGCATCAAAAGCCATAAAGCTGGAGTTAAAATCTATTTTTTTAACTTGTTCTATTGGAAATTGACTTTATCTTCTGTGTTGAGGTGTAGCCATACATATGAAAATCTTTAAAAAGCAGAACCCATCATTTAGGATGACACTAGTCAATGTTGAAGCTTAAGAGAAGGATTGAGTCATATTTCCTTGTATTGTACTTGTACTTATGAATCCTAGTATATTTTCTTTCATTTTGAAATGATTATCCATAATGCTTCCTACATCTTTTTTTTTAACCACATACCCCAGTGCAATCATTAGCATTATTTTATTTCGACAGAGTTTCCCTATTTGTTTGTGTTGTAGTTTACACTTGTCATTACTGCAATTCATTTTATTTTACAATTTTCTATTTTAATTCAGATTCCACTTTCACATATGCAAGCAGTTCCTTACCCATAGAATGAAGTGTTTTAGACAAACATATAGATTGCGTTCTTGATTCCATCAACAGCTGTAAAGAGTAGTGGTTGCTCTACCTACCCCTCCTAAACCTCATGTTGTTAAGAGCCATCTCATTTACCACCCTAGCCATACCAAATAACAGCTTCTTATTAAAAGCATTCTCTGCATGAAACTTAAAGCCAGCTCGGTAGTTTAAATAAAGTCACATACAATTTGTGGTACAGCATTTTCAAATGCCTCATTATCGTTAAGAAAATCTTTAGTTATCCTCAAAGCACGAAGCCTGTTTCAATGTTCCAGAATGATTAAGTTATTTAGACAGGATTTATTGAGCATGAGGGAGGGAATAAAAGAAAAAAAAATAACACTTGGTAAAGTTTCACCAATGGTATTTTAGTAGGCACTTAATATAATTTCATTTATTTAAACTACTTGCTACCCAGGGTATCATACAGCTTTCAAGCTATATAAAAACTACCTTTTTCATTATGGTCCTAAACACACATACAACGTACACTACAGTATAATGGTCTGTAGTGCCAGATACGACCCAGCGTTATGCACATTAAAAGAGCCAAAGCCTCCCATTGCTTATAGCAGAGCTTCTTAAACCCTAATACGCATAAAAATTATTTCACTTTTCTGGTTCATTCGAGAATTTCTGATTCAGTAGGTCAGGATGTAGTCCAGAAATCTGAACTTTCACAAGCATTGGAAAACCTGGCCCTGGTGTTTCTAAGTCTAAGCACCCTGGCGTGAGACACACAATGGTCTTTCTGGTATGAGACCTAATCTATTCTTCCACTCTCATCTTGGCGACTCCTGTGTCCCTCTTCTTCTCTTCCCCTCACTCTCCCTTCTGCTTTCAACACACATAGAGTTTATGCTCAAAACACAGGAACATGATGCTGTTTTGCTCTTCCAAATCTTCACACATTGCCTTTCTTCTATCCTTTTATACCTGGAACACATACTCATCTTTAAGAGCAAATGGCATCTTAGGTACAGGTGTGCCTAACCCAATCAGACTGCCAGTTGTATATTCTACTATTTTGTACCACCGTGTACATATCACTTTGTACATAATACAGATTGCACTATTTTCTAATTATTTCCTAGTGTTCCTATATGGCCCACTATATCTACAGTTCGTGAGGTCAAGGACCACACTTTATTCATCACATACTTCTCCTTCTAAGTGCCAGACCTGGAACATAATAGATATATAATAATTGTTTATTGAGCAAAAAATTAAATGTTACTATGGCAGTCCTTTCTCTAATACATCTGACTACTCTAAATTCTTAGCTCCTCTCAGTACAACAAGTATTTAACGTCATATATCTTAAGTCAGAATCATGGAGAATTGTGAATTCAACCTGTTAAAGATACATAATATGGTTTCTTTATTAAATCATTGGGCTTATTGTAAATTTAATTATGTTTAACTTGTTTGAGGAGACACCTTGTGTTTTATTCCATTTTGGTCTCCCATGTGTCCAATAGTTTTTGGAGTTTTTTGCATACTTAATATTTTTTAATGTAATGAAAATTGTTCTTGGGCAAAAAGTTGATAGTGAATGACTGCTATGATTCACCAGTCAGAAGTGGAGAGCTATTGGTTAGTAAAAGCATCTTTATGGTCTTCTTGATTGCGAAAGGCAAGGTCTCCTGGACTAGTCTAGTGGAAAAAAAGTAGAATAAATATTAGACAATTTTCTGCATAAGAAAGGGATAGGGATTTGGAGTGGCTCCTGCCTACTCCAGTTTGGAAGCAATATGTGAAAGGAAGTGGTTCTGGCAAAATGGCACAGCGTTGAACTGGTTATGAAAGGATTTGGTAAGGAATTTCCATTGACAGGAATGATTTTTAAATGTCTAGAGACAGAAGCTTCTGCTTTGTGCTACTATTCACCCCACTATCCCCAAACTTTCAGTAAAGCTCTGTTATATACAACAATAGTGGGCTAACGAGGTACTGGGCAATCTAGGAGGTTGACGGAGAAAGTCTTCCCTTCTCTGCTCCGGCAATGTGGGACTGAAGAAAGAGCAGCATCTTCGGGAAGGAAGAAAGCAAACAAGTATCAAGATGTCAACAGGAGTTAGAAGTTGGAGCCACAAGTGGTAATATAAACATAAATCCTCTGGGAATACTTAAAAACAGTGGGGTGGGTATTGAGTTTATTACAGAAAATTGTATAAGGACTTAGTACATTTATTTGGATATTAAAAGAAAGTGTGAACCCAGAAGACTGAAGCACTAGTAATCTCAGATGTACATATCAGTGTAGTTGTGTAAAACCCACAATATGCGCTCCACGGCCACTGTCTTGATTCTAATTTCTGGCTTTGCCACCCACCACTTGGACTTTGGTCACGTTATTTAAATTTTCTATGTCCCTGTTTCTCTCTTTATAAAACAGCAAAAGTAATAGTGTCTACTTCACAGAGTCAACATTAGGATTATATCAGTTAATCTTTTTAAAGAACTTTGAGCAGTACCTACCAGACAGCATACTGAGTTTTCTAACAAATAAAGGAAGAAATACAAAGTCCTAAATGAAACTCTCATCTGCTATTAGATTTTCTTTCCCACATCATGT